>NC_080760.1:33481393-38481393 GCF_020826845.1 Diceros bicornis minor
GAGATGGTGACTGTGTTAATCCTCTGAGCTGCAGTAAAAAATAACCCCTCATTTCAGTGGATTAGGATAACAAACATTTATTCTTGCAGCTGTTGGCTGTCAATAGCTGCAAGTCAGATGGAGCAGCATCTATATGGGACCTGTTTTATTAATAGCAGAGAGAGAGAGAGATTGCGAGAATGGAAAAAATACATGATGCCTCTTTAAGCTTCTGTGGCAACTTGGCAGACTGACATTCCATTGGCCAAAGTAAGTCACATGACCAAGCCTGCCATTAATGGGGAAGGGAAGTACACTGCTCCCCCATAGGCACTGCAAGTCTCATGGCAATGAAAGAGTATATTTAATTCTCTTATAGGAGGGGGGAGTAAATAGCCAGGAACAATAATACAATCTACCACAGTAACTATTGATGGTAACAGAAAGGCTGCATTGGATGGTGAGTAAAAGCATAGACTCTGAGCCTGGGTTTATATCCTACTTTCAGTGTTAGTTGCTATAAGAACTTGGTCAAGTTACTTAACCTTTCTGTGCTTGTTTGCTCAGTTGGAAAGTTGGGATAATAATAATATCTATGCTCTCATTTTATTATTAAGAAAATGAAATGAGTTTTTGTGTGTGTGTGTATATATATATATATATAAAATCACTTAGAACAAAAGCTGACCATGTATTAGCTACTGTTATTATCACTGTTTATGTCGAGGGGATAGTAAATTTATAGAGCCTTTCCCTGTAGGAAAAAACAAATCAATTAAAATAGCTGTGGATGGCGAATGGTATAATATTTCTCACATCTCTCAATCAAGTGACCTTCTCTACACAATTCAGTTGGTCCCTGTCACTGATTCTTTACCACTTTTTTCTTTCGTCTTATAGTCATCAGTCTTTGGAGATGAACTGGCAGAAAAGGTATGGAGGAAGGTTTGATGGCTAACATTATGGCATAAGTTACTAACTTTGTTTCTGTTTTTTGAGACCTTTTGCTGATATTCTCATTTTCGACAGCTTTTAGGTGAAGCAATTTTTTTTAATCCTTTTCTGTCTTTTCAGAGAATTAAATTCAGAAAGATATTGGTTTCTGGTAATGAACATTAGTCCTTCTTTCTCCCTTGGGCCTATTTCCTTAGACAATGAGCATTGCATCCTTCCACTACTTTAATACTCTGTTTGAGCAATAATCAAATAGGCAATTTCCCAAATAACACTGCAACAGTAATATGCATATGGCCTCACTGCCATAATGATGGAAGTTCTATCATGCAAATTGTGTGGTTTATTTCCTCTACCTATATCACAGATTCTGCTTGAAAATTTAGCCTGAATTTCCTTTGAAGAGCACCTTTGACATTTACTAGATAAGGAGAGGTATCTGTAAAGAGAAATATTGATACAAATAAATGTTTAAACTAAAACAATGATGATTTTTCCTATCGTAAGCAAGCAACCTAGTGAAAAACTAGCTCAAATCCCATAACTACTCATTTCAGATACTACAAAACACTCCTGAGTGAGAGAAGAATCATTTACACAATTACCTGTCTTCAAAAGTTTTTGCTGTCTTCTCCTTCCCATGAAACATACCTAATTATACATGTACACCTCATCTTCTACTCATTCGAAATATTATGCAATATTCTTCCTACTCCTGGCAGCATATGATTCAGATGTCTGGGGAATAATTTAGAAATTTGCTGAAAAGGTTGTCCAGGCACCACGGTTGAATCAGAGATCTGGAACCTGATTTCTGTAGGCCGCCCCACCAAATAAATTAAGTAGAGTCTGTGAACTCTTGTTGAATTGAGGCAGGGAATGAGTCAAGGGGTGAATGAGTTCAACCATGGAGAAATAAGTGACTGCTCTTTTTGAGCTGGGTTAAGGTGGTTAGGACCACAAGGAAGAGAAATAGAAAAGAAGCCAACTATATACTCATACTCTTTTCTCAAGGTAGGTTTCCACCTTCAGCAGACCTGAGCTCGCAGCAGGAGAAGCTTTAACTTTTAAAGGACATTTGAGTTTTAATTATTATGCTGCGCTAGACATACGACTTAGTGAACTGAGAATATTTTGGGGGACTAAAGTGAGCAGTAGATTTTTAATATTTGAGAGTGGCCAGACAATCATAAGACTGACCCGAGATTCACTCCAGTGGTCAGAGAAGAACTGCTTCCCAGAGCTGATGTACAGATGTTGACATATGATAAACAATACCTTGTTCTCTATTTGGGCTTGTGCAGGGACCACTAACTGTTCACAGAGGTCCATTCCACCTGTTTTACTTATTAGTAATAAACACCATAATTTTCAGCCAGTCATCTGGATGCCCCCTAATCACTACATTTCCCAGCTTTCATTGCAGTTAAGTGTGGCTGTGTGATTAAGTCTGGACTAAAGAGATGTAAGTGGAAGTCTATCTGCAAGTTCTAGGCCATTTCCTTGAAAACAATTTGCTTTATCTAAGCCTTCTTTTCCTTCTGGCTGGGAAATGCAACTAATGGAACAATTTGGATATCAGAGATACACCACCAAAATTATACCGCTTTAGCTCTGGGATAGTATATGCAAGAAAAATAAACTGTACTGATTTAAGACACTGTATATTTTGGTATCTTTGTATAAAGCTTAACCTGTACCCTACTTACTATAGAAATTAGTGTCTGAAACTATGTTGCTGCCATAACAGAGCCTAAAATATGTGGCCTGTCTCAGTGGTCAGGTAGAAGGTGACCAAGAAACATATTAAAGCTGGAAAGCTTAGGACCCTTCTGTAATGTCTTGGCAACTTGTTTGGTAAAATTGTCACCTTAAATGACTTGGAGGGAAGATCACTTAACTTTAGAGAAGTGGTTAGAAAAAGATAGACTCATGTATGTTGACTGCTTCTTGCTGCTTTTAGCAAGATTTCAGAAGAAAGAAATGAGCTTAGGCAAGAATTGGCCAATTTGTAAGGGGAGATGGAAGGGAGCGGAACTGTGCTAATGGAGGCTTTCTCTGCCTTTGATCTGTAGGCTAAATTGACGGTCTTGAATTGGAGCCTGCAAGGTTGGAAAAGTCAACTTCATCTGTACCTCCAACAGCAGGAGCTAGACTCATTCATAGCCTTTCTCAAGGGTGTCCCATTAAGACTGTTCAGCTAGTGGGAGGTAGTTATGACCTTCTGAGTCAGGCCTTAAGGTAGTTGTTGAAATAGAGAAGAGGAAAATGGGCTGAGCTAGAAGCTAGTACAGAAGAGGAGAGAAGCAGGCTTAGAAGGTTGTCCAGAAGAGATCTTGGGTATGATTACTTTCACATGGAACCAGTGGTATGCTGGTAAATGTTTAATAATCAGTTCTATGTTAAAAAAAAAAAAAAAGCCTTGATTTTTAGTGTCTGCTTATTTTCATGGTGTAAATACTCCCACCATGGTCTATTTCAAGCTACCAATATGATGCCACTGATCATGTGGAGTTGGGAAGGGATGTGCACAGTACGCTCTTGCAAGCTGGTGCAAGCCAGATCCAGCACACCACTGCATGAAACTGACTGGAAGAAAATAGACAAGCAGCCTTCCGAGTTTTGGGAGTAGTTGTATTGCCCAAGAAATCATAAGCCTGCCTTCCAAAGGTCTGTGAGTTTTCTCGTCCCTAAAGAATCCATCAGGCTCTCAAACTTGCAAAAGCAGGAAATGAGTTGTCCAGAAGGGCGTACACTCCAACATCTTCAGATAGGGCTGCAGAGGGTAATGGATGCGGAAGACTCTCCCGGAGGGCACAGCCAGGGTCACAGACAGCAATAGAGAGGCGAGTCATTCCCAGAAATCACAATCCAGGTTACTCACTCCCCTGCCAGAGGAGGAGGTCCTCATGATGACTGTTCAGCAGGATGTCAAATCAGGGCCACGGACCAGTAACTCCTGAGTATTCCCCATCCTTTCCTTTTCTAAATTGGAGTTTTTATTGTGAATATGCCGTTCCTGCTTTACCACTGCCTGTGGAATGTGTGGGGGCCTAGAAAGGGGGGAAGTGCACATCACCAGTCTACTAGTTTGTAAGTCACTGGACCACCAGGAGCCAACCTCAGACCCGAAGTGGATGACAGTACATCACCTAGAAATTCTGGAGGCTGGGCTGGATGCAGGAACTGGACGGAATTTGGATTGATCTCCTTAATAGAGAAAGTAAGGGTGTTCCTTGAATTGGAAGAAGGGTGATCATAGATACTCGGGTGGCCAGCATGGCAGAATGTGGAAAGGATCAATAATTATCCCTCAGCATCCACTCTCCTGTCTTCCTTTTACTAATAGAACCTCCCTGAGTTTTAGTTGGACACGTGGACCCTCAGGCCAAAGACAACCTTCCCAGTCTCCCTTGCAGTGAGTGTGCCCACACAATTATGTTTGAAACAGTGGTCGTGAGTGGAAGAAACAGGTACGGCTCCAAGGTCATCTCCTTGTTGGATAAACCATGTGCCAAGGCCTGAGAATGTACATGCCAAAGTGCTCGCAATGCATCTCAGACCCCTGGAGAGCTCTTCCCATGCTTTTGTGACGTAAATACGAGAAATGACCATCCTGAAAGAGACTAACGTTCCTCTTTTTAATCAATCAAATGATTTCTTCAGATTCTTGCCCCATATGGGCAAATCTTCCTCCTTTTACATTAGATCTAGCCTTCCACCTTTAACTCACTGGACTTGGTTTGGAGTACGGTAGCTCTCTTTTGCCTGGCGAGAAATAAACTCAGCTTAGTTTTTCCAGCTCTGGTGCTTGTATTTTTATCTGCCGTGCTGAGAGATAAGCTGCTTGCCACGAGTTCTCCTTTTCTTCCTTCCTGCTTGCTGGGGAATGGCTACTACTTGAAAAACCTTGGAGGCTACATGTTGAGGATGGCAGAGGTATCCTGCTAAATGTGGCCTGCTCCCCTCTGATTGTCCTGAAAAAGAAAAATAATCTCACTTAAGCCACTGCATTTTGGTCACTTTAGTATACCAGCATAGCCTGTACTCTAACTAGTTCTTAACATAAAAGTTGTGGTCACATATGTAAAGTCTTAGCAGGGTGCCTTGCATATTGTATGTTTTCAGCCAATGTCTGATATTATCAACAATAAACATGTCTGTTGACAGAATGAATGATGAACAGGTATGCAAAATCTGTATTATCATACAAAGATTTTTTTCTGGGGGTAGGTGGGGATTTTTGAACAGTGTTTGCATCATTTACTGGAAGCAGAAGAAACAAACAGAAAAGCATCAGCCATGAAGCACTAACAACATTTATTTTGAGCATGCACTCTGCTTGAAGCTTTATAAAATGTAACAAGAGCTATCACCTCTTCTTAACAGGCTCCTCGTCTAAATGAGTGATCAGTAGTACTGCAAACCAAGGATAAAATGCAGGTAAGTCTGACAGGTGGCAATTGCTGCTATGCTTTCCCCTTCATTTCTGTTCTCTTTTGTTATGTGTGCAGGAGCTTAAATAAAATATTTTGTGAGAAATGTTAAGAAAGAAAGTCACATGCTGTGTATTTGAGATCAATGTGTCCAAGCGTTTAGGCACATTGTGTACTGCTCCTTGGAGACATTCTGCATATAGAATTACCCCTGATTTTCTGGAAATTTCTGAGATCCAGCTAGTGGCCTTATGAATGCTTCAATATGTATTTTCTTCTGTTTTAGAAACACCTGTGTCTCACTATCATCCTACATGTGTGACTCACCTTTCGGTGAAGGGCTACATCTTCTTCTTCTTTTCTTTTTTAAAATCATCATAAAGGAAGAGAGTTGTGTCTTCTTTAAGTAGTAACTCTAGGAGTGATTCAGTTACAATTTATTCCAACATCACACGCCCCCAAAGAAAATATAAAGGTGTCAAGCAGAGAGGGTGGGAGACTGAACGTCTCAGGGAATTGGGAAATGGAGTAGGATGCCTTTCGCTTCCCTTGTCGTTGGCTTCCATTCTGCTGAGGTCAGACAGGACAGGAGATTAGTTGCTCTATGGTGATTCTTTAATGCATCTTTGGGAACCAGTGGCCTCAGGCTCATTCCTGGGAGACAGTTCTCAAAATCTTGAAAGCTTTGTGATTGAGTTTCCTTACATTGCGCTCAAGCGGCTAGCTGAGAAAAAATGGCGGAACCCGTGAAGAAGATTATTGAGCCACCCAACAGAAGCATAGGGCAACCGCAGTGAATTCTTCATATACTCGCTTGTCCCAAGAGTGTTAAGCTTCCCACTCCAGGACCACTGAAGCAATTGCTTTTTCAAGATGCTCCTACCTGTGAAAGCAGTCTGTTATCATCTACCCCGGACATTTTTGCCCAGGGATTTGTTTGCTTGAACTATGCCAACAAAAAGCAGTTCTCAGGTAGCAGGGGTAAGATGAGAAAGAAAATTTAAAACTTTCATGAGGTGAAGACAGGATCATTTCTTAAGGGAGCAGAAAGCTTAGAGGAAGGAAGAGAAGAAAGCATAACATCAGGTTTTCAGATTTTCTGAAAATCTGAATGACCAATACGTAAAATGATGTTATAAAGATAAGGAAAACTAGGAGCTGGCCCCGTGGTGTAGCGGTTAAGTGCACGTGCTCTGCTGCTGGAGGCCCGGGTTCAGATCCCGGGCACGCACTGACTCACTGCTTGCCAGGCCATGCTGTGGCGGCATCCCATATAAAGTAGAGGAAGAAGGGCACAGATGTTAGCCCAGGGCCAGTCTTCCTCAGCAAAAAGAGGAGGATTGGCATGGATGGTAGCTCAGGGCTGATCTTCCTCACACACAAAAAAAATAATAAAGAAAACTACTGTGGATGTGATTTCTTGATCACTGCTCCTTCTGAGGCGTGAGAAACTTCAGATAACTTTAGTCAGAGACTTTATGATTTGACCACTGACATTTCCAATAAGTACTTATTGCCTTAATTTTATTTTAACCCCCACAATGTAGATTGATTCAACACATTTTTTGTTGCTTTTGGCTTTGTTGTTATTATGTTTTGGTAAACACGATGTTTTGGTAAAAATAACATGTGTTTGTCTTAGAATAGGTCCTACAGGAGCCGAGCCTGAGATGGGGATTCTTGTTCAATTATCTATTGGGGGTGTGTGTTCTCAGGTAGCAGGAAAGGGCAGGAGGAAAGCTAAGGATGTTTCTATAACTAGTAAAGGGGGTAGAAAATTCTATAACACAAGAGGACAATGTAAAGAATGAAGTAACAATCACAAAACGTCTTCCTACTCAAAGGCAACTACCATCACATTTAGGTGATTATTCTTCCAGACATGCCTCTGTTTTGCCCCCAGCCCCCAACTAACACACGTGAATATCTCCATTTGCTGCCATGATTTCCCCATGTTAATCAACATAAAGACACTCCATCATTTCTGATGGTGCCATAGGATTTCACTACTATTTAGTTAACAAATTATTTAACTAATGGATGTTCCCATTGCTATCATTGTATACGTCACCCTAAACTTAATGGCATAAAACAACTATTTCATAAATGTTCGCTGACTCTAAGGGTTACAAATTCAGGAAAGGCGCAGCGATACGACTCTGCTCAATGATGTCTTGGCCATCGGCTGAGACTGGAGGTGACTTACATGGCTGAACTATAGGATTTACTGCCACAGTGGCTTCACTTCCATGTGCAGCACCTTGGGGTGGGGGGTTGGCTGGAAGGCTGTGCTAAGCTGGGACTGTTTGCTTTGTGGTAGTTGAACTTCTTACTTGACAGCTTAGTTCTCCAGAGCACCAGGCAGAAGTTGCATGGCCTTTCTTGACCTAGCCTCAGAACTCACAAAGCATCACTTCTCAATTATGCAGTCAGAGCAGGCCCTGATTCAAGAGGAGGGAAGTGGAGCCTTTTGATGGGAAAAGGTCAAAGAATTTGAGGCAATTGAAAAAAAAATCTCTACAGTGAACATTTAGGTTGTTTCCACTTTTGTGTTTTCATTTGTTTGTTTCATGTTTTGTTGCTAACAATGCCACTGTGAATATTCTTACACAAATAATCTTTCACACTTGAAACATTATCACCTTAGAGCAATTTCCTTAAGTGGAATTCCAAGGTAAAAGGGCACATATATTTAAAAAAATTTAATTTATATTGTGTATGCTCTATAGAGAAGTTGCATCAATTTATTGCATCAGTTTATATTTCCATCAAAAGAATGAGATTACTTTTGTGTGCTTGTGTGTGTGTGTGTAGTCGTAAGCAATTTTTATCATGTGTGGATTCATGTAACCACCACTACGATCAAGATACAGAACTATTTCATCAACCAAAGGCTCACTCTTGCTAACCCTTTATAGTCATACCCAGTCCCCTCCCCGTCCCTAACCTCTGATAACCACTAATGTTATGTTATGTAAGTGGAATCATACAATATGTTATCTTTTGGGATTGTTTTTATTTCACCCAGGTTGTTGTGTGCATCGAAAGTTCACTCCTTTTTATTGTTGTGTAGTATTCCATGGTATGGATGTACCACATTTTGTTTAACCTTTTACCTATTAAAGGACACAGGGTTGTTTTCAGTTTTTGTCTATTATTAATAAAGCTGCTGTGAACACCTGTGTACATGCTTTCATGTGAACATATGTTTTCATTTCTCTGAGATAAATGCCCAGGAGTACAATTATTGGGTCATATGGTAGTTGCATATTTAGTTTTTAAAGAAACAATCAGACTGTTTCCAGAGTGGCAGTACCATTTTCCATTCCACCAGCAATGTATGAATGATTCAGTTTCCTTATGTTTTCATTAACTTTTGGTATTGTCACTATTTTTTATTTTAGCCATTCTGATAGGTATGTAGTGACATCTCACTGTGGTCTTAATTTGCATTTCTGTAATGGCTGGTGATGTTGAACATCTTTTCACGTGCTTGTGCTTTGCCATCTGTATATCCTCTTCAGTGAAATGTATGTTCATATCTCTTGCCTATTTTCTAATTGGATTATTTGCTTTCTATCTTTCTTTTTTTGTGTGTGAGGAAGATTAGCCCTGAGCTAATATCCGATGCCAATCTTCCTCTTTTTGCTGAGGAAGATTGGCCCTGGGCTAACATCCATGCCCATCTTCCTCTACTTTATATGGGACGCCACCACAGCATGGCCTGACAAGCCGTGCGTCGGTGTGTGCCCGGGATCCGAACCCGAGAACCCTGGGCCACCGAAGCGGAGAGCGTGCACTTAACCATTACACCACTGGGCGGGCCTCTGCTTCCTTTTTTTTCTAACTGTTGATTTTAAGAGCTGTTTACATGTTCTAGATACAAGGCCTTTGTCTAAGAAATTTGCAAACGTTTTCTCCAAGTCTGTAGCTTATCTTTTCATCCTCTTCACTGGGTCTTACACAGAGGAAGTTTTTAATCTTGATGAAATCCAATTTATCATTTTTTTTCCTTTTATGAATAGTACTCTTGGTATTAACTCTATAAATCATTCACCCAGCTCTAGACAATATCTTTTAATGTTTTTTCTCCCTTGGTATTAAAACTTAAAAATAAAAATCTATGCGGTCAAATCTGTCGATCTTTTCATTTATGGTTTCTGGGATTGTGTGTTGTTTAGGAAGGCCTTCTCCACCCCAAAATTACAAAATTAACCTATTTATTATTTTAGACACAACTCTTTTTTTGCTAACTTGTTTTTAAATTATAAAAGAAACACATGCCCATTTAAAAAATTCAAAATGTAGAAAGGTAAAATTTGAAGAAAAATGTTGCTTTTACTTCTGCCAGTTTTATTTTCTGAGGTAGCCATTGTAAACTATTTCTTGTGTATCTTTCTAGAATTTCTCTAAGCACATACAAGCACACACACACTCACACAACTTTCTTTTTTTAAACCCAAATGGGATCGTAATATATATACTGTTTTGTAACACTTAATGTTTCCCATTTGATGTATCTCTTTATAGCAGTACATAAAAATCATTTTCATTATTTTTAACAGCTGCAGGGATAAACCATAATTTATATAAATTTCCTCCTAATAATAGACAATTAGGTTGTTTATAGGAGTTTTATTTGCTATGCTAAATAATGCTGCAATAAATTTTCTTGTACATATTATTGTACAAGTATTTATGAAGAATAAATTTCTGGACATGAAATTCTTAAATTACAAAGTATGTGCTTTTACAATTTTGATAGTATTGGCAAACTGTCCCTTAAAAATGGAGCCTCAAGGGGCTGGCCTGGTGGCACAAGCGGCTAAGTGCGCGCGCTCCGCTGCGGCGGCCCGGGGTTCGCCGGTTTAGATCCCGGATGCGCACTGACGCACTGCTTGTCAAGCCATGCTGTGGCAGCGTCCCGTATAAAGTAGAGGAAGATGCGCACAGGTGTTACCTCAGGGCCAGTCTTCCTCAGAAAAATAAAAAGAGGAGGATTGGCATCAGATGTTAGCTCAGGGCTGAACTTCCTCACACACACACACACAAATGGATCCTCAAAATACATGCCTGCTAACAATGTATGGAAGTGCCCATTTCCTATATCCTCACCTACTTTGGAAATAACCCAATTTTTTATGCCTTGCCTATTTGAGATGTAAAAAAATGCTCTCTGGTTTTTCTGAATTCTAAACAGATTTAAGAGATGGTGAGTGTGTGTGCTCATGTGTGTCACTACAGGGTTGTCAAGGAACATAGTTTTCCATTTTACTCTTCAAAATTCAAGATCTTTGGAATATGTGCTAAGTTTTTATAAATTAAAGCAAAGGATATGCTTCTAAAGCCAACTGAGATGAGTCTTACACTCTGGAGAACCATCAACTTTCTACTTTGCTGTGCTAATGAGGGAGAGGATGAGATTCATCAGTGGGGTCCTCAGTAGGAAATATCCCACCCCCGACATAGTTCTACAAGGCTGACTATATCACCCAGTAGTTGTCAAGTGAGGGAAGATTGTCAGTAAACAGAGAAATACCCAATAAATAGTTTCTTCTTAGTTTTCTCTGTGGTTTATCATCCACTCAACCATATATTCATTTGTTTATTTAGCTACTATTTATTTACCATCTAATTGGCATTGGCCTACGGCACTGGGGATATAAGGTTTGTGTCCATTGACCCACAGGCTGGTGTGCGGATAGGGAGAGAAAAGAGTAAATAGGTCCTCACAACTGTCCACTGAGAGCCTCCGTAGACTCCTGGACAGGGAGTCAGGCCAAGACAGAGGAGGACATGTTTAAATCCCATACTGATGAGCCCACGATAGGATAGAAAGAGCAATTCTACCTATTGGACATTTTGGAAGCAGGATCGAAAATTTAATTAAAATTTAAATTAAAAGCTGTACCAGAACACTTAATTTCCATTGATAATCTGCAGTGTGAATCAATCACCAAGTCAGAAGATAGACCTAAAAACAAACAAAATTAGCAGCTTATCTATCATACCCTAGTCAAGAAAGCTGCATGACAAACAGTGACTGCCTTCTCAGCCATCAGCAAACATAGTGCCAGCCTGGAGGAAGGGCAGGGCAGGTGCACAGGGGGTTTTATAAACAGACAGATGGTGTGAGGTGGATTTTCACTGCAACTTGTAAGGAAAGTCCTTATGAATGAGTATTTTTCTATTTTTTAAAAACTAGTATGGTAAAGAAAATGTGCAGACCTGAGAAAAATCAAAGTTTTCGACTTTATATAATTTATTCTTTTTACCTCACCACCTTTCATTTTCTAAGGAGAGATGATAAATAAAGTGATATGTCACACAGTCTTTTACAGGTCTATATTATTTCTGTTTAGTCTTTATATATTAAAACATATCTGTAAGTAAAAGATACAATATGATACCCCACCGACAATAACACATTGATATAGGAGAAAAGTCAATTTTTAGAGTTAGAAATAGAATGAATATTGCCCAAGTCAGAGAATCCAGTTCCTATCTATGTCATGGAATAGAACTTCTTCTATAGGATATCTTTCTGAAAGGCTTTTTATAAGGAGGAGACTGCTCTGTTAAGAATAGAGGATTAAAATCAACATCTTCTCAGCTGGACTTAGGGAAGTTGAATTCCACACCTGTGAAGTCTCTGTACTCCTCTTTCAAGTCTTGAATGCCAGCATGAAGTTCCATCAACTGTTTAATTAGCATCTGATCCCGATATCTCATCACCATCTGCCGAAAAGAAAAAATCCATTGCCTGTGGGCTAGGTGAATCTAATACTTTTATTTGTTTTTCTAATTTTTATTTTTTGGTAGGTGTTTTCTTTCTGCTCACTCTTAAACTAAGATATCCCCATTTGGCACTTTACCTACTTGGGGTCGATGCCCATGTTTTAGACTTATACCCCAGGACCACTCTCCTCACCATTGGAATTTCCCTGTCCCATGTCCTCCCCCACCAGGTCTCTGCTCTGATCACTCTTCCTCTGAGACAATCTCATCCACTCAGACGTGATGATGGGGGAATCTCAATGCACAACACATTAAAGGGGCATTCTGGAGGCAATATTATAATCCAGAGGAGCTCGTAGCAGGTGATTGGAGGATATTTTAGTGTAAGCTTCACTTTTACTGCTGTTGTATTGTCTACACAGTCAACCGACATGGTTAAATACTCTGAAGCTCGGGTCTTCATTCTTCCTTCCATACACCGTCCAGTTCTCCAGCCCCATCTTGCATGGACAACGCCCTTCCCTCCCATCACATCAAATCTCTTTCAGTATGCACTATGAAGTTTCTTGCTTTGGCGCCCTCCCCCAAGCTCTTCCTTTTTTGGGAGTGGTATTTTGGCCCCATTCATTCTTTAAAACTTAGCTGAAGAGTCACTCCTCTAGGAACCCTGCTAGAAATTTTGCCTTTCTCTTCCATAAATTCTTTTTTAGACAATTTTCCTACGTGCTTCCTCAGCATATTATGCATGCTCCTCTCAGAACACTTGTCAAAGACCGCGCCTATAATTTTGTTTATTCTGCACAGAGAAAGCTCCAATTAAAAGTAATTATTAATATTATTGTTGTTATTGTACTATAGTCTCCAGTCTCCAATCAAGCCACTGGCATATACTTGGGATTTGATAAATATTTGTAGAATGGCTGGACAAACTCAGGCTTGCATTGGGAACTATACTTGCCTCCTCTGAGGATTACCTCAGAGGGAAGTGATCCCATCTTCATGATGCCTGTAATACTCTCCCTTGTTTATACAGACTTTTCATCATGATCTCTGATTTATGCAAATGTCTCCTACTGCAGAGTATAAACTCCTTGAAGGCAGTAATACTATCCTATGAAACTCCGTGGTCCCTACCGAACCTAACACAAGTCATTGAACGAAGTAGATATTCAAAAAATAATTTCAAATGCATAAAAAATAAATAATAAAGCAGGATTACATTTGTTGATTTCTTAGAATTGTATCATACTTTTGCTGAATTAAACGTGGAGGAGGGCATGAATAAAGATATTCTGGTAACTCAATGTGCTGCACAATTCTAGCTCCTCAAGAAAGACCATTGAATAAATGTGAAAATGTTTGCTGAAGCACCATGGCAAATTTTGTGGCAGTGTTTTTCAATGTTGGAAAGAAAATAAGAAATTATGTTAGGTTTCCATTTACAAATCATCAATTGCCAGCATTAATGCTTTAAGTTAGGTGTGATTGGAAAAATTTCATAGTAATGGAAGCTTTCCTTAAGTTTTGTAAAGTATGTATGGATTCTCAGTTTGGTTACTTTACGGTCAACAGCTTCAGACAGGAAAACAACTTGGGCAGTACCTAAGTTGTTCATTCCTTCTCCCCTCTACCTCATCCCAGGACTATTGTCATCTGATCCTAAAAGTAAACATGTATAATCAAAAGTGGTGAGGAAGGAAAGTGGTGAAGACGTAGGATACGGTAGGACATGGAGTCGTGTGCAACTCAGCATAGAGACACATATAATGCAGAAGGGCACCTTTCAGTCTATATTATAAGAGTGCATCAGAAATACAATCCCACTTGGAAATGCATTGTGGGAAACCACTTCCTCAGCCAAGTGGTCATTTTTCAGTTCACATTTGCCGGGAATGGCAAACAGTTTTCAACTTGTGTGTCAATGATTCTGATCAATTGATAAGGAAAGAACTCCAAAGCTACATCGGATAAAATTAGAAAAGATTCCTTGATTGGTTGGTGATGTCTGCCACGAGGATGGGGATGGCATGCCCACCTATTTGCCATCTCAGGACTATGCCATCTACTCAGTCATTCAATTGAATAGCAAGAACTGAAAACTAATTTCCAATTCCTGAGGTTGAAATCATGGTTTTAAGTTTTTATTGTGCTGCTTTCTGTAACAGGATATACTACATATTAGTTCTGGTGTTGTTATAAAACACCGAGTAAAAGAGTTTGGATTTGTTTTCATTTGCCCTTTCATGCTTGTTCCTAAAATCCAGGTTTTGGAAACATTTTTTGCCCCTCTAAGGAGGTAGAGCTTAATCTCTCCCATTTCCCTTGAGTATGACTTCCAAAGAATAGCATATGGAAAGAGAAAAAATACAACTCTGCAGTGGAAGAAACTGGTAAATAGTGCCTAAAGAAGTGATCAAAGTGAACATCCCCAATGGTAAGTCCTGCTGCTATCATGCACTCTCTGATATGATGTGATAAGGGCACTTCACCTCTGTCATATTCCTCCCCCAAACCTAGAACTCCAGGTTCAATCATGAGAAAGCATCAATCAAACCCAAATTAAGGGGCCTTCCACAAAATATCTGACCAATATGCCTCAAAACGGTCAAAGTCATGCAATACAAGGAAAGACTGAGAAACTGTCAGAACCCAGAGGAGTCTGAGGTGACATGACAACTAAATGCAATGTGGCATCTTGGAACAGAACAAGAACATTACTGGAAAATTGGTGAAATCAAATAAAGTCTGAAGTTTAGCTAATAGCAACTTACCAGTGTTGGATTCTTGGTTTTGACAAATGTGCCATGATAACGTAAGATATTAACATTAGGGGAAATTAGATGAGGGGTACACAGGAACTCGTTATCATCTCTGCAACTTCTCCATAAATCTATAGTTATTCTAAAACAAAAAGGTTATTTAAAAACCAACCAACTAAACAAAATTTCTTAGAGAGGTGTGTGTCTTCTTATATGGTGTGTGTGTGTGTGTGTGTGTGTGTATGAACTAAGACTTTGTTCAAATAATATAGACCTGAAGTCTAGGCTTAAGAATAAGATTTTATCTGGGGAGAGTTTTGTGAGGTGAATGCTGTTGGTGACTTGTTTAGTTACTATTTATCATTCTATTTTTGCGTCTCCTTCACCTTAGAGTAGTTAGAAGAATTTTTCTTCCTCCTTTTCTCTTTTTAAAGAGAAGTGCTAGAAGAATAGCTAGCATTTTCCTTGCACTTCCTCTACTTTCAAATACGAATTCTACTATCTTCTATCAAGAATCTCTCCTTTTTTGATGTCTACCTGCATTTTCATATGATATTCCAAACTGCTTTCTATTTTCTTCCAATTTACCTGCAAAACTCAGACATAATTTTATCACTCATAGCATCAGTTGTGAATCTTAATCTTTAAATCAAATAAAAGATTTGGCTTAACAATAGATATGTAAATTCAGCCCATTTATCTTTTACCTTCTTGCTGATATTAGTTGGTGCACATTCATATTATTGGAGTATAAATTACTTTTCTTGACTAGAAAAATATAATCCCTCTGACTTGTAGTCTGAGGAATTATGCAAGGGTCCACTGCTAATGTGGAAAAAGAACACAAGAGCCACATTTGATGGTGCTCATCAAGGTCCATTTAATTCCACAGTAAGTGTCTCGTGGCCCTAAAGACTGGCAGTGCGGGATCTACAGCTTGAAATAACATTCTGCTCTTCAACAGCTATAAAATTAACTTAAAATTTGTGGTTCTAGCAAATACTTCTGGCTTTTTATGTGTTAGTTATTAACTAAGAATATTTCACTGGGGAGATTTATTTGATGAAAATGCATTGAAATTACTTGCATCAATGAACTATATTATAGGTGAAACTCGGTATAAATTATGTAGGAGGGGATTCAAAAATAACAAGGCGACAAAGCTTAGAAAAACCAGTTACGCCATCTCTTCCCTTGATTTGATTTCAGCTTATTTTAACTTTCAGGCCAGAGCTAGAAAACGGTTCTGGTAGATAGTCAAAATAAAAATGCAAACGAGGGATTTTTGCATTGACAGAGTAACTTGTAGCAGACTAACCCTTCTGCGGAGAACAGCTGTTAAAGTTGAGTTAGACCACAAAACAAAGCAAAAAGCAGGTTTTGAAAGTATTGGAAAGAAACTAGGTGACCAGAAGCATGGGGGCTGGGATTCAACAGAGAAAGAGCATACGTCATGAGCTCTAAATTTATCATGCTCTTATCCCCTAAAGGCATTTTCCTATACAGATCTTCCTTGTCTTACAATGGGGTTATGTACCAATAAACCCATTGTAAGTTGAAAATATTGCAAGTCAAAAATGCATTTAATACACCTAACCTGCTGAACATCACAGCTTAGCCTAGCCTACCTTAAACGTGTTCAGAACACTGACATTAGCCCACAGTTGGGCAAAAATCATCTAACACAAAGCCTATTTTATAATAAAGTGTTGAATATCTCATGTAAGTTTTGAATACTGTACTGAAAGTGAAAAACAGAATGGTTGTATGGGCACAGAATGGTTGTAAGTGTATCGGTTGTTCACCCTTGTGATTGCATAGCTGACGGGAAGCTGCAGCTCGCTGCGACTGCTCAGCATTACGAGAGAGTGTTGTACTACATATCACTAGCCCAGAAAAAGATCAAAATACAAAATTCAAAGCACAGTTTCTACTAGATATGTATTGCTTTCGCATAATCATAAAGTTCAAAAAATTGTAAGTTGAACTATCATAAGTTGGCAATCATCTGTACTCAATATGAAGTTTAGAAGCTAAGAAAAAGTGGTGTCCTAGAGCTTGTGACAGTCTCGTGGTGGGGGAGACAAAAATTGGAGAGCAGGCCTACCACGGCAGTCACAAAAAAGTGAGCCCAAGAGTTTGTGTGCAGTCTCCCCATGAGGTATCTTCTGGTTACAAAGGGCTGCATGCATGGGGCAAGAAGCTCAGAAACTAAGCAGAGAGAGGAGGCTAAGAGGCTAATACTACCAAGGTGGCTGGGATTTTGGATCATGGTCCCAGAGAAAAGGCAGCCAAGTTATTAGGGGGAAACTCCCCCAATCTGAGTAAATAATCCCCTTGAATCTTGGCCCAATCTAAACTATAGGCACAGAGTTCAACTCTGAGAAGCTTAGTAGAGAGTGTTTCTTGTGAGGCTTGAGAGCTGAGCAAAGATTTTGAGGCTGCACAGTGCTATGGAGACAGAGTTTGCAGTCAAAATCCAGACTGAGTGGAGAGACCTTAAGAACACTTTGGAATTTCAGTTGGGACAACAGGAAGGCCATGTTTTAGGAGTAAAAACAATGCCCTAAGAGTGTGGGCAAAACTAAAACCTAAGACCTACACTGATGAAGCCTAAAACTAAGCCTTGACAAGCTCAAGGAGATTTGTTTTTTAATTTAACCATCTACCAGAACAAACTGAACATTCTTGGGAGGAAGAAACATAATTCAAATCATCTACAATGTCTAAAAAATTACTGATACACAAAAAAAGCATGAAAAGTGATCAACAACCAAGAGAGAACACAGAACTAGACCCAGAGATAATCCATGTTAGAGTTAGCATTTAAGTATGTCAAATGACTATAATTATTATGTTAAAAATAGAAGAAAAGATGGAAAATGCACAACAATATGAATAATATTAACAAATAATCAGAATTTATAAAAAGAATCAAATGGACATTCTAAAACTGCAAAACACAGTATCTGAAACAGAGAACTCATTGAATGGATTTAAAAGCAGAATGGGGCCAGCCCGGTGGTGTAATGGTTAAGTTCATGCGTTCCGCTTCAGCAGCCCGGGGTTCGCAGGTTCGGATCCTGGGTGCAGACCTATGTATCACTTACCAAGCCATGCTGTGGCAGGCATCCCACATATAAAGTAGAGGAAGATGGGCACGGATGTCAGCCCAGGGCCAATCTTCCTCAGCAAAAAGAGGAGGATTGGCAATGGATGTTAGCTTATGGCTAATCTTCCTCAACAGAAAAATAAAAAAATAAAAAAAATAAAAGCAGAGTGGACACAACATAAGACTAGTAGCCTCAAAGACATGTTAACAGAAAATATCCAATTTGAAAGTCAATATAAAAAAGAATATAAAGAGAAGACAAAAGAAAAGAATAAAACATAAAATTAATGAGAGTACAATCAAAAGGTTTACATAGCTGTATTGACAATCCTAGAAAGAAGAGAGAGAAAAAATGGAACAAAAGCAATACTTGAAGACATATTGGCCAAGAATTTCCCAAATCTGATAAAAAGACTTTACTCCACTAATTCAAAGAGCTGAGTGAATGCCAAGCAGAACAAATACAAAGGAAACCACACTTGGCAAACTATAGTCAAACTGCTAAAAATCAAAGACAACGAGAAAGTCTTAAAAGCAGCCAGAGAGAAAAAATAGATTATAATTAATAGCTGAATTCCTAATGGAAACCAGAAAACAGTGGACTGACATCAGTAAAGTGCTGGCAAAATCAACCTAGAATGCCATACCTAGCAAAATATTTTGGAAAAAGATGAAAGCAAAATCCACATATTTTCAGACAAAAAGAGGCTGAAGACTGTCAACAGCACACCATACTGCAGGAAACACTGCGAGTTCTTCCTGCTGAAGGAAAACGATCCCAGAGGAAAGCACAAAAGTGCAGGAAGGGATGAAGTACATCATCAAAGGTAATAAGTGAGTAAGTATAAATGAATATTCACTGTTTAAAACAAGAAAGTTTTTTTTGCAATTCATAATACCAATAAAAGTAAAATATATGACAATAATGGCACAAAGGACATGCGAAGAGAAAAATGGATATAAGCTCTGTACATTTCTCGCGTTGTTTGGGCAGTGGTAAAGGTAACAACTTTTCTTTTAGCTTGTTAGAAATGTCCTTATTACAAGTCTTGTTAAACACTTCACTAAATGCATTACAGAACATGTATCGTTTCCATTCACGGAAAAAATAACATACTGAAAGCAGCTTGCAAGGAGCTAATTAGAAACATCTCTGTTATAAGTCCTGTTAAACACTTCACTACATGCGTTACAGAATGGTATCGCTTCAATCCTCTATTTTTTTGAGGTATAATTCACATATATCATTATATTAGTTTCAGGTGTACAACATAACATTCAATATTTTTATGCACTGTGAAATGAGTATGACAATATTATTGACGATAGTCATTGTGCTGTACATTACATCCCCATGACTTATTTGTTTTGTAATTAGAAGTTTGTACCTCTTGACCCCCTTCACCCTTTTCACCCGCCTCCTAACCCCCCTTCCCTTAGTAACAACTTAAAGTATGTTATAATAGAATAAGGAAGTATATTGTAATTTTTAGTGTGACCACTATGAAAACGATACTAGAAAGTATAACAAAATAGCTAATAGTTGAGATACAATAGAATGTTAAAAAGACTTGATTAATACACAGAATGTGGAAAGGAGGACTAAAGGAACAAAGAACAGGTAGAACATAGAAAAACAATCAAAATGGCAGACATAGGGGCCAGCGCCCTGGCTTAGCAGTTTGGTGCGCACACTCTGCTACTGGCGGCCTGGGGTTCGGATCCCGGGCACGCACCGATGCACTGCTTGTCTGGCCGTGCTGAGGCAGAGTCCCACATACAGCAACTACAAGGATATGCAGCTATGACATGCAACTGTCTACTGGGGCTTTGGGGAGAAAAAGGGAAAAAAAATGGAGGAGGATTGGCAATGGGTGTTGGCTCAGGGCTGGTCTTCCTCACACACACACACAAAAAAGACAGACATAAACTCAACTATATCAGTAACTGCAATAAATGTACATGGACTAAAACACATCAATTAAAAGACAAAAATAGTCATATTTGAGTAAAAAAAGAAAGAAAGGTAAAGAGAAAAGCAAACCACATTTAGTTTACAAGAACCACATATGAAATCAAGACATAGATTGAGTTCAAAAGCGTGGAAAAACATATACAACACTAACTAGAAGAAAGCTGGTATGTCTATATTTATATCATTCAAAGTAGATTTTATGATGGAGCAGCATAAGAGATAATGAAAGATATTTCATAATGATAAAGGATTGACTCAACAGGAAGATGTAACAATGTTAAGTGTGGTTGCACTTAATCACATAGCTTCAAAATATATCAAGTCAAAAATTAACCAAACAAAAGAGAGAGGCAAACCTATAATTATAGTTGCAGACTTTACCATATCTCTCTCACTGATAGAATATGCAGACAGAAAATCAGTGGAGATGTAGAAGATACGAGCAATATAATTAATAGACTTGATCAAATCAAAATATATAAAATACTGTATCTACTGCTATAGCTAAAACTGTGGTATACACACTCTTCATGGGCTATTTAGGAAAACATCATACTCTGGGACATAGAGGAAGTCTCATCATATTTCGAATAATTTAAATCAGCAGTATATGTTCGCTGCTCATTTTAGAATGAAAATACATTTCAAAAGCAGAAAGTAATAAAAAATCTAAATGTTTCATGATTGAGAAGCATACTTTTAAACCATTCCTGGATCAAGAGAATGGAAATTATAAAATAGTTTTAACTGAATAATGATGCAAACTCAATATATCAAAACTAGTAGAATGCAGCTAAAGCAATGATGGAGAGAAATTTATAGTTTTCAATGTATATATTAGCAAAGAAGAAAGACTTAAAACCAGTGATCTGGGGCCAGCCTGGTGGCGCAAGTTGTTAAGTGCGCGTGCTCCGCTGCAGCGGCCCAGGGTTCGCGGGTTCAGATCCCGGGCATGCACCGACGCACCTCTTGGCAAGCCGTGCTGTGGCGGCGTCCCATAGAAAGTGGAGGAAGATGGGCACGGATGTTAGCCCAGGGCCATTCTCCCTCAGCAAAAAAAGAGGAGGATTGGCAGACGTTAGCACAGGGCTGATCTTCTCCATAAAAAAAAAAAACAAAAAACCAGTGATCTATTATTCAACTTGAGAAGTTAGAAAACAAAGAACAAATTAAATGTAAATAAGTATATAATAAAAGTGAGAGCAGAAATGAATGAAATAGAAAATAAGCACACAACTAAGAAAATAATGTCAAAATTTAGTTATCAAAAAATCTTATTAAATTAATAATTGTGATCCATAAGAAAAAATCTAATTAGACTAATCATCAGGGAAATGCAAATCAAAACCACAATGAGATACCACCTCACACCTGTTAGAATGGCTATCAAAAAGACAAGAAATTACAAGTGTTGGCAAGGATATGAAGAAAAGGGAGCCCTTATGCACTGTTGGTGGGAATGTAAATTGGTGCAGCCATTACGGAAAACAGTATGAATATTCCTCAAAAAATTAAAAGTAGAACTACCATATGATTCAGCAATTCCACTTTTGGGTATTTATCTGAAGAAAACAAAAACACTAATTTGAAAAGATACATGCCACTCCCATGTTCATTGAAGCATTATTTACAATAGTCAAGACATGGAAGCAACCTAAGTGTACATCTATGGATGAATGGATAAAGGAGATGTTGTGTGTGTACATACATATATACACCCATGCACACACACATTCACATACACAATGTATATATATACACAATGTGTGTATATATATATATAATGTATATATATACACATACACATTCGCATATACACAGTGGAATATTATTCAGCCATAAAAAGAAGAAAATCTTACCATTTGTCACAATATGGATTGTTGAGGGCATTATGCTAAGTGAAATAAGTCAGATAGAGAAAGAGAAATACCACATAATCTCACGTATACATGGAATCTAAAAAAAACAAGTCCCAGACTCATAGATAAAGAGAACAGATTGTCTCTGGTGATTGTCAGAGGCAGGGGGTAGGGGGGTGGGCAAAATGGATGAAGGGGGTCAAAAGGTACAAAATTCTAGTTATAATATAAATAAGCCATGGGGATGTAATGTACAGCATGGTGACTAATAATAATACTGTATTAATAATACTACATTGTGTATTTGGAAGTTGCTAAGAGAGTAATCTTAAAATTTCTCATCACAAGAAAAAAAATTTTGTAATTATGTAAGGTGATGAATGTTAACTAGACTTATTGTGGCATTCACTTTGCAATATATATAAATATTGAATCATTACATTGTACACCTGAAACTAATACAATGTTATATGTCAATTATACCTCAATAAAATATATATATATATTAAAAAATTAAATAGAAATTAGAATAGCAGGAATAAGAAGGAACATTAGTAGAGATCCTACAGAAAATATCAAGATAATAAATAGATATTATAAAAAATATAATACTAATAAAATTGAAATTTTGGATTTAATGAAAAATCTCTTGAGAAACAATTTTTCAAAACTGATAGAAGAAACAGAAAATTTTAACATTCCTATATCTGTTAAAGAAATTGAATCTATAATTAAAAGTCTTCCTCAAAAACAAAAAAACCCCCTCTAGACACAGATAGCTTCACTGGTAAATTTTTCTAAACCTTTAAAGAAGAAATATAACTAACTTCACATAAATGATTCAAGGGAACATAAAATAGAGAAAATATGGAGCAGCTGGACCTCTCATAAATTACTTGTGGGAGTGTAAATTGGCTCAACCACTTTGGAAAACTGTTGGCACTATCTACCCAATCTGAACATATGCAGACCCCGTGACCATTTTATACTTCTTTTTGATATAGAGCCAACACATATGATTACATCTGTGCATCAAAAAGAATGCACAAGAATGTTCAGAACATCATTATTCATGATAGAAACAACTCAGATGTTTAGGCAGAGTCAAATGGATAAATAAATTGTGATCTAGTCACACAATAGAATACTATACAGCAATGAAAAAAACAAAGTACAGTTACACGTTTCAAGGTGGATGAATCTCACAGAAATGTTGTCAGCTGGAAGAAGGCAGACACAAGACAGTCTAAAATTCTGTAGGATTCTATTTGTTCATTTTAATGTTTAAGCAAAAAAGAATGCTATTTGGAAGGGTAATTCCAGGATGCATGAAGAGAGAGGCTTCCAGCCTCCTGTAATGGCCTATACCTTGATCAAGGAGGTGGTTATACAGATGGATCACTTTGTAAGAATTCCCTGAGTTGTAAACTTAACGATTTACAAATCTTTCTGTTTGTATATTATACTTCAATAAGAAGTTCCCTTCTCCTCTCCCTCCCAAAAGCAAAGTAGATCCTCAAAATTTTAACATGCATAATCCCTACTATTTGAGGCCATGGAAAAATAACATGTGTGTGTCTTAGCTTGTATAAAAAGTGATCTCTTTAAATGAATTACTGACTTGATTATGGAGCAAGATTGCAAAAATGTAATATGACTGATGTTAAGTTACTGTTGTTTTTTTTCTCTTTTTCTCTCCTTTTCTTCCATTTGTCTACGTGTGTTCGCATCTATAATTAGTAAGTGCACAGAAGGTCACGCTAATATCTCTTCAAATGTTGATGACAAAGCACCCGGGAGTACACCAGACAGAGAGCTGCCTAGGGGCGAGATCTCAACCTCTAACCTGATCCTGCCCTGCCCCACAATGGCTGCGATGGCATTTTCTGCCTCAAAGTGAGGATTAATACATATTTGTAAAGCACTGGGAGATGCTTAGGTATGGGGAGCTCCTACAATGACAAGAATTCATTTGAAAGAGCCATGGATTTTAGACCTGAAGGACTCTTCAGCTGGATCCGCCACCCAAATAGGCCACTTAGGGCCAAGTTTCTAACTGTCTTTGGTCGATTCAAAACGACACCTCAGAGGTGCAAAGACTTCATTTCCCACTAGATGTGAGCCTCCACTGGCAGTACATAGCAAAAGCACACTTGTAATAATACGAAAGCCCTGTCCCCTTCCCTGGCTATGGGATTTGAATCTGAAGGAGTAGGCGGTGGGTTGTGTTTCTTTAGAAAGCCCCTCTGGTGACTGTAATGTGCCACTCTGGCTAAGACACCCTACATGACCAGAGCCTGGAGGAGAGTCTGCTGTGTGGGTGCTGGGTGTACCAGAGGTGTGGGAGGCCGAGGGGACAGTATTTAACCAGCTACTACGTCCAAGGTTTCATATCCTCAAACTAGAAACGTTTCTAGTAAGTAAAATGGATTGTAAATATTTTTATTTTTAGACTCTAAAAATGTTAATTCTGAAAGGGATCTTAGAAATTGTCTTGTCCAAAGTTCTCATTTTAGGTGAGGAAGCTGGGGCTCAGAGAGTGAGCTGGAGTGAGAGCTCAGTGCTTCAGGCTCCCAGGCCCGGACACTGGAAAATACACATTGTTTTTAATTTATCTGTACCTAGGTTCCTACAACCTTCCTATATTCCTTCTCCCTACCCCCAACTCCCTCTCTTTCTGTCTCTGTTTCTCCCTCCTTGATCAGAGAGGGTGATCGCATCCTTATCCTGTGCAGGTCTTAGGCCACCACACACACACATTTGTACACAGGCAAACCCCATGTCTGCTGTTCCATGATATGTAGGCCTGTGAGACACATGGGTAGCTGTACATTTATTTGGTAAATAACCTTGAGAGTTTGATGTTTTGCATGTATCTATGGCTCCTACTCACTGGAATTTAGGCATTTGGAAAGGCATCCAGAACATTCTCATCGGAAGAAAAGTGCAAAAGGAAATGGAAACATGGCTCAACTCCAAAACATCATTGTTTGTGCTGTTTCCTACATAGAAAATGATTTGAACATAGAAACTTGGAGTGCTTCAAGGTGGAGGTGTCCTTAAATATAAGTTCACCCTTTAAGGTCCAATAGAGCAAAGAAAATATGTGCAGTGTTTTTGTCTCAAAAGGAGCTGATGAGCACAGCGATACTTGAGGCACAGTTTCTGAAACCCTGTTTGTACATTTGGACTGCCGGAAGCAGAAGACTAGAGATGTGGAATAGGCTTCGTAATACTCCATCCCACTCTCCCTGTCCACCTCCAGAAGATTTTATACCAATACTTACTCTGATTCCTTGGCCATCCAGAGGGCAGTGGATTACAAAATGCGGAACTGAACAGTTTGCCTATTATTCTGGTGATAGTTTTTATGAGATGGGAGCCCAGAGCACGCTTTAAAATGTAAGCTATAATTCATAGCAGATTAACCGTAAAATGCAAAAACATTAATTTTTACAGCTCTCATTATTTATGACATTTCCCTGTCCTCTATTAAAAATATTTCTTTGTTAGATGTATAGAATGTTCACAGCTGCTAGATTATTTACAGGGGCTTGATGAACAGTTAGAATGATTTAGCCATTAGAAAATTAAAGCTGTTTAAAAAAGGTAAATTGTTTCTGAGATGTTTTTGCATTGAATTAAAACCGGAACAGGGGAACGAAATTTATTTACCATAACCTAATTGTCAAGTGAAATTGATCTAAAAATAGGACTTTGAAATTTTATTTTAGTCACAGTACATAGAAAAGCACCCCAGATGGTGTTTTGAAAATGAGGAATATTTATCAGAGGAATTTCTTTGGAATGAGAAAAAACGCAGAAACATGATGAAATGAGACCCAAGACTCGTGAAGTTATTGATGTTGCTCTGCTCATTCATTCATTCAATGAGAATATAAGAGGCTGCTGGGAACCACGTATAATGATAGATATTGGGGATATAAAGATGAAAAAATAAGGTCTCCACTCGCGTGTGGTTCACAGTCCAAAGGTGAGACAAACACATATAAACAACGCTATCATTTGGCCATTGCTGCAAAGGGGCTGGGTATAAACAGAGTGGACTCCTCCCTCCGTCTGTGGTGTCTGAGAAGACTTGCCAAATTTGGGAACACTTGAGCTAAGCAGAGGTTGCAACGTGGCAGGTGCTTATTTTGTTTGTCTTACACAGCACGTATAAAAAAAGTTGAAGGGGAAATCCATTAAGATGGTGTAGTAAATTGATGCTTTGATGTACCCAAACATAGCAATGAGAGATAAAACGTAAAAGAAGAAAGCATAGCAGACACAACTAGGTTCAAAAATAAGGCAAACATCTTCAAGAACTAGAAATGGGACAGAAACATGAACGGGTGGTAGGGTTGGAGTGAAGATGTCCTGTGTCCTCAACTGGCAGTGATGGCCAGGAATTTGCCTTCCTACTGGCTTGGTAACTGCTTCTGTGTTCTTCTCAATATCGCCTTAGGACCTATGATCTGTAGTGGGTTGGATAGTCTCCTCCCAAGTTCATGGCCATCCAGAACCTCAGAATGTGACCTTATTTGGAAATAAGCCCTTTGCAGATGTAATTAGTTGAGGATCTTGAGATGAAATCAGCCTGGATTTAGGGTGGGCCCAATGACTGAGATGTCCTTATCATAAGAGGAGGATACACAGAGACACAGAGAGGAGAGGGCCACGTGAAGACAGAGGCAGAGATTGGAGTTATGCAGCTAGCTGCAAGCTAAGGAATGCCAAGGAATACCAGGAGCCATCAGAAGCTAAGAAGAGGCAAAGAAGGATGATTTCCTAAAGTCTTCAGAGGGATCATGGACTTGCTGACACCTTGATTTAGGGCTTTTGGCCTCCAGAACTGTGTGAGGACAAATTTCTGCTATTTGAAGCCATCAAGCTTCTGGTAATGTATTACGGCAGCCCTAGGAAACTAATGCATGCCACAAACCTCCTTTAAAAGACCTGGTTCTGGACTGGGAGCCTGGTGTGCAGGACATGTTGAGGCAACTGTGGAGGGAGGCACGTAGGGGCATGTAGAGAGACAAGTGAGTACAGAAGGCAAGAGTGAGAGAGAGGCAGACAGACAGATAGGCAGAAGGTGAGTGAGAATGTGTTCACATGCAGTGAAAGAAATAAAACCCAAATCCAAACCCAAACCAAAAGACTTCCTTTCAACAGGAGGCAGCAGACATGAATTCATAAACACATGAAGAAAACTAGCTTTAAAAAAAACAGCCAACAAAATAAACTATTGGGACATAAATTTACTACAGATGCAATTAATTTTATAGCAGCACCTGACATCGACTTTACTTATTTCATTAATAAATGAGGTTTCCCATATTTTACACCATAAATTCTACAATAGTTTATATTGATATAGACTTTAAAATAATTATGTTTAGGATACCCAAAGAGATAAATTAAGGTTTCACATCCATACAAAAGAAAAGAAATTATCAAACAAAAACTAGCAGAAATGAAAAAATAATAGATGGATATGAAAACAATTAATTATACAGAACTTTATTAGCTGCAGAGAGAACAAGAATACAAATATTTTCCTGAAAGGTTTCTGCCCATGAGAAAGTAGGTCCTGGGAAGATTTTTGGCCTGTGAGCTAAGAGGGCCCTGGAGAGTTTGGTCTTTGGGAAATCCTTGACGGAAAATCTGCTTCTTTGGGGGCCATGCTTCCAGTTAATGAAGACAAGCAGGAAAGGGCCAAAAATTTCCTCTTCCATTTCAAGCTGCTTAAACTTGTTGCTCTATTTTAAATGCTCTGACTCGGACCCAAGCAGTGTTAGCTCTGACTCTTGTGTTACGGACAGCTGTTGTCATTTCTTGAAATTAGCACTGGCCATTGAGTCAGGAGTGGGGCTGATGATGTGGGGGTGTGCAGAGATGGGGAAGCTGGCACAAATTACTACGGGCTAGGGCACATATTCAAATCTTGCGTAAAGATTTCTAGCCAGTCCACCCTTACTATGGGCCCTGACCCCTGACAGTCCCGGTCAGGCTTACAAAAATACTGACCAGGTTGTTATAAGGATCAAATGAGCTCATCCAGGCACTACTCCTTTGTCAACTCTGAAGAGCTTCACAAGTGTGTAAATTGTAAACTTATAATGAAGAGCAAGTATTTTATCTCCTCCAATGTAACCTAGCTTTGTGTCGGGATCTGGGCATTTGTTGACTTGAAAAGTGAAACTAATTGTAATGAAGTATATTAATCCAAATTCTTTGGCTATATCTACACAATACTCTAATGTTAAGATAGAAAAGGAAAAAATGGAATAACAAATCATCATATTTTGGAAAGTAAAATAGCCTAGTGATTGTCATGAAATGCTGATACTGATTGGGTGCTCTGTGCAAGGAATTGTTCCAAGTGATTTAAAAGTAGAATGGACTTTGGAGTCAGATGGCCCGAGTTCAAATATTGATTCTTCCAAACCGTGGTTGTGTGAAGTTGGATAAGTTATTTAACCTCTCTAGGCTTCCTTTATTTCGTATAAAATAGAGATAACAATGGGCACATTGTAAGGATTATATGTGAAAATACATAGTGTTTAGTCTCTACTTCTCAATTATACGAGCTAAGAAATTTCCTTTATTGTTTATGCTATTGAGTAGAGTTTTTCTCTTAATTGCAACTGAAATAATCCTGATACAAGTATTACTACTGCAACATGCTAAATAACTGACTTGTTCTAAAATGATGGTAATTATTGGCAAAATATTTTATACTAATATTTATATTCAGGTGACTACTTTTTCTTTTTCCTGTGAGCATTAAGTTTAAGAGGATAAGATCATATTTCTGAAATAATGAAATTGAGCTTTAGCCACATTGATTGGGAGATGGAGAAGAAAAAAAATCGAATTATAAAGATCAGATTCCTCCAGACATCCTCCATCGCCAGAGGAAAAATCACATCATGTCAGCTACTATTTATCAGTCACCTACCACTTTCCAGGGACTCTGCTAGGTGCTTTGCTTACATTTTTTTTAGTTCTTTCTTAGAATTATTTAATATGAGGAAACAGAAGCTTAGAGAGTGGTTTTAGGACCTAATACCTAAAACAGTACCCAGCACAAGCTGAGCTCTCAATAATTAATTGTATGATAATTAACTGCTCAAGTACGTTCAAAACCAGGGTGCAGACCCCTGTCTTCTTTCCTTTAAAGTCTTTGCTCCTGTCACTACACCACATTGCTTTCATGCATTGAAAGTTCCACCCCATTATTAGTAAAAGTTTGTCCACTGGTCTAATTTACTGGATTGATATCTAAGGCAGTAGCTGTCAATTGAGAAAGTTCAGCTTTTTTATCAGAGTCAATTCCTAATTTGATCACATTTACCATTTTTTTCAGAAGCTAGACTTAGATCATTGCCAAGAACAAGATAAGATAAATAAACTCCAGGTTACTAAGCTCAAGTAGTTTGTTGTCCTCAAAGGAATTCTTTCCGTTACAAATTACATGCCTTAAGTTGACATTCAAACCTTGCCCCAAAGACTTTAAAAAGAGCTGAAAACTTGTATTCCAGACCTAAGCATGGTTATTCCAAGTAAAGTTTTGGAATTCTTGCCCAATCTTGAAAAGACTATAAAAATATGATTTGAGGCCGGCCCCATGGCTTAGGGGTTAAGTGCACGCGCTCCGCTACTGGCGGCCAGGGTTCGAATCCCAGGCGTGCATCAATGCACTGCTTGTCCGGCCATGCTGAGGCGGCGTCCCACGTACAGCAACTAGAAGGATGTGCAACTATGACATAAAACTATCTACTGGGGCTTTGGCGGGAAAAAGGGGAAAAAAAGGAGGAGGATTGGGAATAGATGTTGGCTCAGGGCTGGTCTTCCTCAGCAAAAAGGGGAGGATTGGCATGGATGTTAGCTCAGGGCTGATCTTTCTCACACACACACACACAAAAATAAACAAAAATATGATTCTTTTAATTTTTTTAAATAAAAAATTATCTAGAGGGCCGGTCCCGTGGCTTAGCGGTTAAGTGCTCGCGCTCCCCTGCTGGCGGCCCGGGGTCCGGATCCCGGGCGCGCACCCACGCACCGCTGCTCCGGCCATGCTGAGGCCGCGTCCCACATACAGCAACTAGAAGGATGTGCAGCTATGACATACAACTATCTACTGGGGCTTTGGGGGAAAAAATAAATAAAATAAAAAAAATTATCTAGAATAAAAATGTACAATTTATAATGAGGTTTCAGTAAATGTTGATATTGATAGATGCTATTTTTTAGCATCCATTAATTGTGAAATTGCAATATTTTGAAATATTTTATCATGCTTGGATAATCAACTTGGATCTTATACAGTAAATGTTAGTCAAAAGTGTTCTGTGTCTATGAAGAATGGCTTTATTTTCATCAAGAAGAACAGAGAAATGGCAGGTATCTAATCTTGTTGAAGTTTATAGCCTTTGATATTTTCTGCTACAGTTCTTTTGTTGCTGAGTGTAAAATTCAAGGTCTAGGTTGCCAATGGTAAATGTAAAACCCAGGGACCCTGTGGGACCACAGTTGTTAATACGGTCTTTAAAATTTCCCAATAGAGCCTATATTGTTAATCAATAAACAAATCAGTATTGTCAGAATATATATAACAAGAACTACTATTTATTGAGCACCTCCTAATAAGTGAGAAAGGTAGGCTAAGGAACTGGAATATGCGTATTTGTTGAATCTTGAAGACTAGCTTATTAAATATGCTACCCTGTTATTTAACTACTCAGTTTCCTCAGCTTTACCATGGAGAATAATCATAGCTACCTTGTAGGCTGTTGTGAGGATTAGAAATACTGTATTGCACATAAGGCTTTGTGTATGTTAAGGTTTCAACACATGTCCTCATTTTTGTCATTATTAAATTTGAAAGACAAATTACTTGCCTAAGGTCATTACTCTGCTTAGGAGTGGCAGAGGCAGGACTCAAACTCCGATGTAAAGTCTACCAAGATGTCCTTTGTATTCTGCTGACTTTCTTATGTATGGTAAAGAAAACTGGCACAATGGACCTTGGGAACAGTGGGAGATCCGTTCCTGGGCATGGACATTCAGGGCTTCATGGAAGGGATAAGATATGATCTGTGTCTTAAAGGATGAGTGGGATTTTGATAAATGAAAATAATCAGCACTCTTCTTCCAGGCTCTTTAGAATCTCAGTAGCATACACAGTGATGACAAATAGCTTTCCCTATTAATTTCTTTAAGATAATTTATTGGCAGAGAGCTGCAGTCAGTCAGTGAGCCAGAGGGAAAAAGCCAAAATTTCAGATGTTGCACGCCAAAAGACCCGCTTCATCCGATATGGCTTTACACAGAAGTGTTGAACGGACAACTATATATCTTGCTTAAGTCAGAGACATGATGGGCATTACTGAAAATTAAAACCAACTTGCGGGATCTGAGCTCTAGCCAAACACGGCAGCGTTTCATTGCCAAATCCCTGTTTATGTACCTCCCATCCTGGGTTTACACAGCTGTATCCAGTTCAAGGGGCTGTTAATGGTCACAATAGCCCTTTAAATTGCCTTTTCAATCTGCACATATTCTCAGTTTTGTTCTTCAAGAGATTTCATCACGAAATTCCTCTCATAGCTAAAGGACATGTTATTTAAATTGTCACAAAGGTATTGGAGAATAAACCTAACTAGACGAGGGTCTGGGAGATGCATTATGAATGGATCTTTTTCAGTCTTCTTCAAAATAGTTCTGTCATAATGTCTGGTCTTTGAAGAAAGTCCTGGGAAATACATACTAAGCTGAGAGCATATGATGCTTGGTAGAAAGTAATTCCTCTCGGGATCCTTGAGTTCTCTGACACAAGTCATCAAATGTAAAAGTGCTTTTGACAGCATCCGCAAGCATGTCTCCATCTCAGTGGACAGAGACTCCATTTTACCTGACGATAATTGGCACCAGAAAGGGAGCTCTGAAGGCAAATCCACTTTACAAGGTACCAACATTTCATGGAGAAGTTAATCAATCATTCAATCATCAAATGGTTTGATTGGAATATCTTTAAACAGAGAGAAAAAATTATGTCAACAAGGATGCATTCTCTTACAGTTAATAGAGTGAAGGTTATGAATCTCTGCACTAATTAGAACAAGAATGTATCAAGTGTTGACTTTTTAGTTTTCTTTTTGCCGTGATTTTTCTGGGTAAACTATATAATAGTACCAAATACCATTTTTCACTGAACATTTGACTTTAGCAACTTGGTTATAAACAGGGGCATTTTTGCAAAACTATTCAAAGGTTGATCTATTTTTCTCAGGGCCTCTCCCAATTCTCTGATACTGGAGTCATCCCTCCTTTTTTTAAAAATAATGGTTTTATTGAGATATAACCCTCATATCATACAATTCATCCATTTCAAGCGTACAATTCAATGGTTTTTAGTATATTCAGAGTTGTGCAACCACTACTGCAATCAATTTTAGAACATTTTTTGTCCAAAAATAAACCCCATACTCATTAGCTGTCACTCCACATTCCTTACCACCCTCACCCTCCTGGACCCAAGCAACTAGTAATCCTTATTCTTTTTCTATAGGTTTGCCTATTCTGGATATTTCATATAAACAAAATCACACAATAAGGTCTTTTGTGACTGACTTCTTTCACTTAGCACAATGTTTAAGGTTCACCCATGTTGTAATATGGATCAGTACTTCATTCTGTTGTATAATATTCCATTGTATGGATATACCACATGTTGCTTATTCATTCATCAGTTGATGAAAATTTAGGTTGTTTCCACCTTTTGGCTATTGTGAATAGTGCTGTTATAAATATGCATGTACAAGTATTTGTTTGAATACCTGTTTTCAATTCTTTTGAGTATATACCTAGATGTGGAATTGGTGGGTCATATGGTAACTCTAGGTTTAATCTTTTGAGGAACTACTAGACCGTTTTCATTTCCACCTAGAGTGATTCTCTTTTGAAACACTTATTTATTATTATCATCATTTTTTTTTCTTTTCAACTGCTAACTTTTCTAATTTTCCTAGATCTTCATTTGTGGATGATTTTGCAAAGAACTTAAGCAGTTTTCCAACCTAATCTCACCTACTTCATGAAATTCTGGACCTTTATCAGGACTTGTCATTTCACTTTGCAATAGATTTACTCTCCAGTGATAGATACTTGCATCCAATTTGATATTTCTAGAAAGAACTCCATGAAGTAAGTATTAACTGCAATCTAAAGGTGAGCAAACTTAGGCTCAGGCAAGTTAAATAACTAGCTATTAGATAGTTGAACCAGCAGTTGACCTATTATAAAGAATGGGATTGGATTTACAGGAAAAGTAACAGGTTTAAGGGTAGTGTTACCCAGAGGCACTACTAAACTTCTCTGAGCCTCCGCTTAGGCAACCTCACTTATTCCTCCCAGGAACTCTAAGGAATAATATAGAAGTTAGGACGTTTGTGTTGTAAATAACAGAAAATGTGACCAAATGTGGCTTAAGCCACTGTGGATTATTTTTTTTTTACATAATATAAAGTCCTAGGAAAGGCAGTTATGGAGTTGGTTCAGCAACTCAACATTGTCAGAGTTTCTGAGTCTATTTCAGTGGAATTCTATTCACTTCTCCTTCATGGTTGCAATATGGCTGCAGCACCTCCAAGCACCATGCCCTCACCCTGCTGTTCCCAAAGCAGAAAGGGAGGGAAGATGTTTCTTTTTTCTTGTACGTTTCCTTAATTTATTAGGGAGAAAAAGTTTTTTCCAGAAGACCCTTACAGACATCCTCTGATGATTCAGTGGCCAGAAAGGAGTCACATGTTTATTACTAACTATAAGAGAAGCTGGGAAATCGAGTGTTTGGCAACTTTAGCCTCTATACTGTGTGGAAGTCTCTTCTGGCTTGGAAAAAGTATGGAAGAATGGCTGCTGGGTCAGCAGTTCACCATGTCTGCTGCAGTTGGGAATTAAAATCCCAAGTGTAAAGATAAGAACCCTGAGGCTCAGAGATGCTAAGTAATATCATATAGCTAGTTAGTGGTAAAGCTGAAATTTGAGTCAGGTAAGTTGAATTCTAAAGTCTATACCATAGCACATGGTCACAGAGGCGATATGTCCTATTTGAAAAATGTACCCACAGATAGATAACTATCTTGCTTATCATACTGCTACAAGAGAGAAATAGATGGTTAAAAAAACCAACATTTACTTTATGGAATGTAAGTTAAGATTATTTTTGTTTATGTGTCATGAAACAGGTTTTGGAGGCATTTTTTGATGAATTATATATTTTTTTGGCTTTGTAAAAATTAAAATCTCTCCTCCTCTCACCTTGTTTTTCCAAAGCAGATTATTTTGGGAAGATGTAAACTGAGATTTTAGAGTTGGAAAATTGCTCTTTAGTTACTAACACCCTGGATTTTTGCTTGAAGGCAGGTGAACCAAGTGATTTTAGTATTACTTCAGCTAAACTAATGTATTTTCCTTCTGAACAGCCATTTGCTTACCTGGCAGATGAGCAAAATCTCACGGTAAGTCACTATCAATTCCTCCCTTCAAATACAGTCGTGGTGTGAGAATTAAAGAGATAATACTAAGGGTTTTTCCTACCTTATCTCATTTGACCCTCACAGCAGCGTTACTGGATTCATATTGATCTCCATTTTATCCTCATGAAAACTAAGGCAGAGAGAGATTAAGTAACTTGTCCAAAGCCACACACTAGAAAATAGTAGAACTGGGACTTGAGTCAATGGCTGATTCCAAAAACCCATGTTCTTAATCACATACCAGATTCCCACCACATCATAAAACTATTTTAGCTCCATGTCTAACATTCCAAGATGAGACAAAGTTATATTAGAATTGTGGTTAGTGAATAGATATCTTAGTATAAATTTTTTTTGGCTTGGGTCAACTTTGTCTAAACCCAGTGATACTGATAAGAACCCTATTGTACTTGGAGAACCAAAGTTGTACTTAGGAGTACATTTTCTACTTTGAACTCTTAAGTTTTGTTCGTATTGTAGGGAGAGATACTGTGGATAACTTTGGCAGAAGATAATCCTCAAGAAAATGCTATTTTATTTGGGAATGAAGCTGTAGCCTCATATAGAGACCTACTTACACCAGACACATTCAGGAGACTCCCTTCTGCACCTGTCTCCAAAGTCCTATTCAGAGCAGCCTAGCTCTGTCTGAGTGTGGGCTGTGGAAACTATTGGTAAGACTGATGTATAAAACGGCCAAGAATCAATAATCCAGAGTGGACTATCTCTGGCGCCTGAAGTTTCAATGAGTTTATAGATATTTCTGGTCTTGTTTACAGAGGAGGTGGCCTTCATGCTTCATAGAGACTATTTGTCTGTTTGTTGGGAAGGAGCCCTTTATCCCAGGGCCCCCTTTAGTTCATGTCATGCTGTGTGTAGTCTCATGTTGCCTTTGGCCCCAGAGCCTAGTACAATGATGCTCAAGAGGCCAATGTTTCCTTGTGTCTTAGTTCCTATTTCTTCTTCACTTTTCTGCCTTGATGACATGATCTCCCCTTATGAGCCCAGTATTTACAGAGAATGGTGCTGTTCAGTTAGGCAGGTCCACATCTGGAGCCATGTCTGATATTTTCTAGTTATGTGATATTGGACAATTTACCTACATCCCCAAAACTCAGTTTCTTCACCAATAAAGGAAGAATAATGCAGAGTTAGCCGAGGATCAAATGAGGTCATGTCTGTAAAGTGTCTTGAACAGATAATTGCTCTACCAATGCTGGTTTCCTACCCCATCACCCTATCCAACAACTTAGTCATCAAAATCCCCTGTTTAGAAAGTTGCCAGTAAACCCGATCATCGTAATACTGAACTGCAATGGACCAAAAAGGCTTAAAGGGTTGCTGTTGCCTTGGCCACCTTTGACTGACACTAGAGAAAGAATTTCTAATGGTGGAATTGCAAATATCCTCAAGTCAATGAGAGGAGACATTTTGGAGAGCGCTGGGGCCTTTCTGGAATTTCAGAAATCATAACATGGGGCTTAGTCTTTTCTACTGAAAAATATTGAGAGAGAAGGAAAAAAAATGACTGTTTTCTGAAAATTCTAGGAGGACTAGATGAAGTTGAAGTGCCTTCAAGGACTAGATGGACAAAGTGCTCTTTGTTTCTTATCTTTCTTACTTGATTTCTGTTGCAACTCAGATTAAAATTGGAGAGTGGCAACTTTGTGCCTGTTTATCATACCACAGGCCTCAAATAGTAACTAAAGTCCTAGTGACTTAAGAGTGTAGGACTCCATGGTTACTCCTCAAGGAAACAATTTGTGTCTAAACAGTTTCTGATGTGCAGGCAAGCTAGTTATTGTAAAACTTCGTAAAGGAGAAACTCCTAAATTCAGGCTGTTTATCAAACAGTTTAATTTGCCAGGAAGACAGGAAAGAGTCAACCAATCTGATGAAGGCCTTCTGCTCAGCTTGTAATAGAGAACACAAAATATTTACCTTGAAAAATCGTTGACTTGGTCTACAATTCACATAAAATTATGCTACCTTTCCGAAAATGTCATGGGAACATTTTTTGTCCCCTGTTTGGAAATTGCTCATTTTCAAAACTTCATGATTCATTTCACAATATCTCTTTGGAGTTAAGCAGGCAAAGTCAACAAACTTGATCTGAAGTGATAGTTTATGAAAAAGGTCAATAGCACAGGCTTTGATCTTGTTTTATGTTGGTTACCTGGAAACAGAATCTGAGATGGAGTTTTGTGCATACGAGTTTTATCTGGGGTACCCTCGGGAATAACACATGTAAGGAAGTGGGAGAAGGAGAATGGGACAGAGGGTGAAGTTTAACTGCGATGCAACAGAGGCCTCTGAAGATCCCGTGGGAAATTCTCTAGAATCTCCCAAATTGAGGCAAGGTGATTGGACCTTGGTGCCTTTGATCAAGGGGGCAAGGCACCTCCCTTTGTTGAGAGAGCTCCCTTTGTGAAGGGAAATTTGGGGAGAGGATAGTCATGAGTCCTCAGCAGCCATCACTTTGGCTGGCATCCAGAGTGTCCAGTACAGGAGTCACACTGCTCTGGGCTAGAATCTAGTAGTTTCATGGTTTAGTAGTTGTGGGAATTTGGGCAAGTCATTAAAATCTCTCAGACTATCTCACAGAATTTTGAAGGTTCAGTGTGGTTTACTGCTTAGTAAAGTGCTTGGCATATAGATGGTGCTCAATAAATGTTGCTATTATTATTACATGGTACTCTTATTAATTGAGCTCTTTGTCCCGAGCTCTGTACTCGTATATCTAATCACTGACTGACTTCTTCTATCTGGATGTGCTACACTTTCTTCACCTCCGCTCTCCTATACTCAACTCTATGTCTACTCCATCCTCAGTCTACACAGTCTCAGAGAATAAGGGTGACTCACATGGAGAAACAGCTAGGTAAGCAGAAGGAAGAGAGAGAGTGAGAGAGAATGAGAGAGAGTGAGAGCCAAAATTTTTGATGATCTGGAGAGCCTGAAGCCAGATCCTCCCCTGAACTTTCCAGTAACATGAACCAATTCTCTTTCTGATTAAACTAGTTTTAATTTGGTTTCTGTCACTTGAAATCAAGAGTCTTGGCCACTGTTTCGTGTTTCAGGTTTTGTGCTCCTTGACCGAACAAAACTCAACTTTTTAGTCTGCACTCTCATTGGGAAGTTCCTTGTAACGCCAAGTAGCTCAATTTTTTGTGAGACCCCTAAGGAAGCTTCCAAAGGAGGCGGTAGTTTACAAATTAAACACTTCCACCCTGCTCTACACTCTAAGCCTGTGACAGAGAGAAGCCTGGAGGGCTGACAGAAGTCACTCCTTGCCAGACTCAGGGCTTCAGACTCACTGATTTAGAGTCTGGGGTGGGCCCTATGTAGCTTTGGGATGGATTGAGTGTAACTTCGCGCAATCTTTGGGCACTGCTGAAAACACAGTATGCAATTTTATTGGGGGAAAAAAAAAGCCAGGGATGATGTTGGGCTTCTTTGGGAAAAATAAAATACTCAATCCTCTAAAGCTTCTTAAAAAAGTTTTATGGCATTTCATTGCATATTAATAATCTAATGACAAATGATTTTTAATTATTCAATAAAACATAGACAGGGCTACTACTTGATAAATATTTTTAAAGCTTCTAGTTTATGCATATTTATGAAAGTTTTAAGGTTGAATTATTTCAAAAGACTGTATATAATGTAGATTTCATTAAATCAGAAAGTTTGCTTGTTCCACACTCTGGTTCTATAGTGGCTAAGTATGGAGTAAAGAGTTTTACTCTTTGTAAAACATACAGAAATTCTATGTATTTAGCTTAGTTTGGAGAGAATCCCGAATAATTCCCAGGTTCCTTTCTCCTCTGACCTTCTGTACTAGTTGCCTGTATACATATCACTCTTTTTAAATTTAGTATATGCTGTCTTGTATTTTAACTTATTTTTTTAAAATTTGAAAGGTATATACAAAATAAAAATGTATATAAAATTAAAGATAGACAAAAAATACAAAGAGTTCTTTTCCTATAAGTTCTTTTGTTTCTTTCTTTTTTTTTTTTTGTGAGGAGGACCATCCCTGACCTAACATCCAATGCCAATCCTCCTCTTTTTTTTTGCTGAGGAAGACTGGCCCTGGGCTAACATCCGTGCTTATCTTCCTCTACTTTATATGGGATGCCCCCATAGCATGGCTTAACAAGTGGTGCATCGGTGAGCGCCCGGGATCTGAACCGGCGAACCCCGGCCGCCGCAGCGGAGTGTGCGCGCTTAACCGCTTGTGCCACCGGGCCGGCCCCAAGTTCTTTTGTTTCTTATTTTTAATTTGTACAGACTGTTTTGTTCTATATTTTCTGTTAATATTATTTGTTATTTTAATGATAGCCAATTGCAATATTTCACTAGTTAATCTTCCCAATTTAATTTTCTAATTCCAAACTTAATTTTCCCAGTTATAATCACATATGTATTTATGTATATATACATGTATATGTATAGATATAATGTATAGATACACATATATACAATTTTATACAATATACATATATACTATATATATACAATATAAGTAAGCATTTGTACACACACACACATATACATATATATATACAGGATTCTCAAATAGATCATAAGCCTTTGATGGCAGAAATCTTATGTTGCATATAATCTTTGATTCTGCAGTGCCAAGCATTTTGTTTTGCATTTTGTAGGAACTCAACAAACAGGGTTTTAATTATAATTGCCATAATGACAATGTATCATCTTGCAGATCTAAGAAAAAGATCTAATAATTCAACATTGGCACGACTGCCTCTTTCTAATGGGGCTATTTATGATGAAAAAGCAAGCAGACCCTGGCACTTCCTCTGGTTGTCTCCTTAACTATCAATATTTCCTATAACTTTGTGGAGATGTCATTACCTCCTCGGTCAGGAGAGCTTGAGCTTTGAGAATTCAACTGTGTGAAGAATATTAGCAAAATGGATTTGTATTCCTTCAGTCTAAGGATAGAAATGTCTAGAAACTTGGAAGATAGAAGTAGGGAGTAGAGGAATAGAGAATGAGGTGCAGGGAAAGATATGAGAATATTTCTATGCCATTTTCATATTTATTTCCATTAGAATTCTGCTTTCTACAGCTCAAATACCTCTGTCACCGTCTCCACTGCCGTGAGTTCTTCTCCTTTACACATCTGAAATAGTTTGCGGAAAGCACGAGGTTTTTAGTAACCAAAGACTGGGAACACAAGGATTGAGCAGCAGAGGCATTAAGTAGGAAGGTATCAAATCATTTAGGCATCCCTTTTTGAACAGTCTCTAGCTTCACTCTAAGGTAGATAAAAGAAGAAAATTTACAAGTACAGAAGGAAAATAATAAAATAATAAAATTCATCCATTTCTCTCACTAAATAAATACTTATCTGTTGCCTACAATATGGCAGGCATATTATACAGCACTTTACAGCTTAAAAATTACAACCATAGATATACCCAGAGCTGGAGCCACACTTTCGGGTAAAGCTGGCAATCCTTCTTAGGGAAGATTAAAGGAATCTAAGGATTGTCTTAGAAGAGACAGAGGTGAGGAGACGAGGAGTGTTTTCTTTCAAGCAGAATTTAATTCCTCTTTTTTACTTTTCTTTCCTAGTCTATTTTCTTTGAAGATTTTAGTTTTATATAGACATGTTAAAAGAACAAATTCTCACTCTAGGTCATGTGAGAATTAGCTCATCATTATCAGCCATTTTTCCATGACAGCAGATTGAAGCATAAATTGTTAGCAATTAAACTAATGAAACCCTTGGGCCTTAATAGCTACAGAATGTTTAACTTAGAAAATTTGGAAAAAAAGGATGGTATAGACTATTGATATGTTTTCATTTGCGTCCTGGTGACTCTAAGCACCACCACTGTATGTGGGCTTGTGAGAATCGAAGCTGCAGGGGCCAGTAATGATGCTGGTGGTCAGACCCCTAGGACAAATTAATGTCTACACATAACTTGGTAGGGTTCTTTTTAAAAGTGAATGCATGTTATCATATTAACATTTTGCTCCTGGCCAGTCCTCCTTAGCTTCCAGAGTGTGGGTGACAGTAATGAGGCTGTGCCGAATGAAGTCTGTAAATAGAATTAGCCTATCAGCTTTGACGATGTCCTCACTGCGTTGGCCAAGGGAGGTCAATGGCTGCTGAGCTCGCTGGCTGGGAGTCCCTATACCTTGATCCCGCTCCCTCACCTGCCATGATCGAGTTGTTTCAACAGGACCAAGTCACATAAATGTGCTGAGCCTGTAACATATGAGTATGGGATGGTCTTTTAGGCCTCTTTCAGACTTAAAGTGAAACAAGTATCTATGAGAGGATGGGTTGCAAAATAAATACAGTCATGTGCCACATAGCAATATTTTGGTCAACAATGGACTGCATATATGACAGTAGTCCCATAAGATTAGACCCATATATCCTTGGTGTGTAATAGGCTATACCGTCTAGGTTTGTGTAAGTATACTCTATGATGTTTGCACAACGACGAAATTGCTTAAGGACATATTTCTCAGAATGTATCCCTGTGTTAAGTGATGCGTGACTGGACTTAGTATTGCAACCATACTGATACTGAAGTGGAGCCAGACTTTGGGATAAAACTGGAAATTCTTTTTAAGGGTGATTAAAAGGACCAGAAGTTAGTGAGGGGGGGTTATGGGGAGCTGTAAGCAGCATAAACAGGAGAACTAAGGATCTCTCTATCAACCATAAAACTTAAAAATTTCCCTCCATCTGATTTTCCTTTTATCTCCTAGGCTGGGTACAGATTCAGGATATAAAGCCTTTCATCATCATTCCAATGAAAGTCCAATCACCTTACAATGAAACTGAGCCATCAGCCCATACATATTTTTTACCCTCTGCTCATAAACACAGACATACACATTTATGCTTTGTTTTATTCTTGTTTTGTGCTGTGTATCTTTCTCTATCTATGCTCCACTCCAAGGTGAAGTTCCTTTGAAGGTGGAAAATATATCTAGTTCATCTTTGTCTCCTTTTAGGAAAACTGCATTTCCTCAAGTGGGTTCAATGGCGACATTAGTGGATGTTATTAAAAAAATGGAGGTCCTATGTCAAACCAGTTTGTGAGACAAGAAACGAGTGTAGAATACAGGGTATTTTTTCTCATGGTACCTGTTTTAGGATTACTGTTTCTTGGGACGCACTTTGGGACACATGCCTAAAGTAGAATAATTTGCGTTAAGTAGGAAATATTAAATACAACAGATGATGCTAAGCCACATTCTTCTCTTCAAATGGTCCTAATTATTATTATGTTTTATTTCACTGGTGTTCTAGAAACTGGGATAGAAATTTGGGATAGTCATGGGGTCATTTATTGAAAATTTGGAACAACGTGCAGAAGTATTTATGGTTTAGTAGGTCAACTTCTGGCACAAATGATGAGTGTCTCATGATGCGGGAGAAGAGGAAGGAGAAGTAGCAATGGAATGCACTTGAACGAGAAGCACCAGGAGCAGACATTAGTAAGAGAAAGGGGATAATACTGGAAGTATACAGTATCTTAAATCAGGTAAACTAATCCTAGAGAAGTCCCCCAAGGCTGCCTGCCCTGACCTGGCAGAAGAAACCAGAAATCCAAGCTGGATATTCAAGGAAAAAAGGGATAAGTGCCCAGCAAAATAGTTTGGGGAATAAGAATCTAGGCAATGGATCTAGTCTTGTGCACAGAAAATGCTCAGTAAATATTAATCAAATGAATGGACATCAATGGCTAATGGAAGTGGATATTTAACTGAAGGCTTTTTGAGTTAAGTTGTTTTGTACATTCTTTCTGCTGAGGATCAGACAAGATATCACCCTGGGGATGGGCTGGGCTCTACAGGAGGAGGAAAATCAGGTTATCTGAACTGAGTGGGAGAAGAAAGGGGCAGGGAACAAGGCAGTTCTCAGCTGAATGTTCAGCTGAGGGACCTGCCATAAATCAACCTCTCAAGTCTCTCATCTCTCCTGTTGAAATGTGCCTCAAAGCTGCTAGTCTAATGTCTAGCATTAGGGTTGCCTGTTTGTCACTGAAAACAGACATATTCAACACTTTAATAGGGAATATCTGTAGATAGCACAAGTTTCACGTGTATTTGCAGAGAAAGTTTACAACCAACAGAAAAATTGCTCTGATGAGTGTACAAAGCAAGAGATTAAAATGTACAAATACACTTAAGGCTGAACAAAAAATATTTGCCTTATTTTTCTGTCATGAGGGTGGATGCTTAAGACAGTATGAAAAAGTTATTCTTCTTTCTCTATTTATTCTGAAGTTTTACAGTTCATTGTTACAATAATACTCCCATCCACTTTTTAAATAGATTTTTAAAAGATCTCTGTTTCTAATGCATGCTGTGTAATATTTTTCTAGCATGTTCACAATGGATAAAGCTAATAAAATCAGGGAAAAACAGTGAGGCTTAATGTATAGTCAGACGGTTAAAAGAATGAGAGTGTCTAGGCTTATACTCTGGCTCTGACACACACGAGCCGTGTGATCTTGGTAAGTCACTTCACGTTCTATGCTTTGGTTACTTCATCTGTAAAAAGAAGGTAATAATAGCATCTATTTTATAGGGTTATTTAGGAATTAAATCATTTAATATATGAAAAACACTTAGAACTGTTCCTGGCACAAAGTAAATGCAACAGAGTGTTAATGTTATTATTATTATTATCGTTAAAGAACATAGCCATAGGAACCAGTGGCTTGGGTTAGATTTGCCTTGTATTCTAATATCAAGCTGCTTTTAAGCTCTTTGTTTCAGTTTCTGAGGCTGCCAAATAATATTAGAATGCTAGGTTTCCTCACCCATCACTTGATTTTTATCTCAGTCTCCTCAACAGAATCTCATTTCTGTATTTGCCATATTTATAGTTCTTTCATTCAGTCAAAATATTTACTAAACATTCTGTGCCTGGCATAACTTAGACCCAATGAAACAAGGCAAAGGGCAGTACCAAATGGCCAACCTGACCTGGAACCCAGTGAACAAGATTGGAAAGGGGTCTTGTGTTGTAGAATTGAAGTTCTAGCTCAAGGAGACAGAGAAGTAGGGAAACAAACAAATATGAAAATTCTAGAAATATCTGTGAAGAGAATAAAGCAACATGATGTGACAGTGTCTGAATGACAGAGAGGAGTCTAAATTTGATTGGCTTTCCAGGCTAGGGAAGATTCTTGGTTGGGGGAAGGGATGCAGAAGAGATGAGAAGTTTTTTGTTTTTGTTTTTTATAAGTTCATTTTGGACTATCGCTTTCCGCCCAATAGAGAAGTTATCTAGACCAATGCTGTCCAGTAGAAATATAGTGTGTCACTTATATGATCTTAAGGTTTCTTGCAGCCATATTTAAAAAAGTAAAAAGAAATAGTTGAAATTGATTTTAATAATATATATTTAAAACAGTATATCTAAAATATCATTATTTCAATACATAAGCATATGAAAAAATATTGAGATAGTTTACATTCTTGTATTTTGTACTAAGTCTTTAAAATCTGGTGTGTATTGACACTTATAGCATGTCTTAATGTGGACTCACCACTGTTCAAGTGTTCATCAGCCACAGGTGTCTAGGGGCCACTGCACTGGACTGCACAGGTCTAGACCACAGGTTGGTAAACTGAGGCTCTTCAGCTAAATCTGGGAAAACATGTTTTTTTATGGCTTACCAGCCAAGCATCGTTTTTACATTTTAACATGGATAAGTTTTAAATGGTCATATAAGTACCTTCATATTCGTCTTGGTTTTGCCTTAAAACTTAAAATATTTACTCTCTGGCCCTTTAAAAAATGTTTTCAGACCCTTGATCTAGATAATGTAAACAATTACCACAAAGACTTTGAGGCCCCAGAAAACAGGGTCCATTTCACTCCACTTTCTATCCCCAGTAATTAGCACAATGCCTGGAAATAGTTGAAGCTCAATGTATTATTTTTTAAAAAAATGAATTGATTTATATAAAAATGCTCTATGTTTCATAGACTGTTTGAAAAAATGTTAAAGTCTCTGAAATGACCTCTGGGGACAGTATGTTGGAAGAATATTCTAGACAGAGGAAAGAGCATAAGCAAAGGCACTGAGAAGTGGGGGCATAAGAAATCAAGACTGGTTTTGGAAACTGCAAATAGTTGATGTGGCTGGAACACTGAGGGCATGGCAGGTCAGAATAAAGGAGGTGAGCCCTAGAGGTAGGTCTAGCACATGTCTTCAAAGGCCTTATGGGCATCCCAACATTTTCAGACTTTATTCTGAAGGCTAAAATCTCAAGTACTCATAGGGAGCAGGTTGGTAAGAGGAGGCATGGGCTGGGCACAGGATGAAAGGGGGCAAATTCCAGTCAGCCTCAGTGCAAGGAATGTTATATGCAAGGTTCGAATGCCAGAATAGGGGAAGAAGAGGGTTGGAACAAATAGCTTTTAATGTCCCTCTTATAAACCAGAGAGCCCTGTTGGATTCTTTGATAAACCAAGAAGAGCTGGTTTCATATACTCTCCCTGAAAGCAGAAACGTTATCATTCTAGCTAACTTGAAAAATTTGCAAAGTGCTTCCAGGTGGCTTTGGTTTTTTGCTTTTGATAGAGACTACCAGTTTGGTCCAACTGCTGGCATATCTAAAAATTTTTGCCTTTCATTTTCCATATATAGCTGGGAAGAGATTCTCTTTCAAATGTTACTTCTTCCACGAAGTCTTCCATGATCTCTTTCTATTCAAGTTGGGTATAATCTCTTCCTCCCTGGATCATTCCTTGCACTTAATCTGCACCATCCTTATGGCAACTATAGGTGTCATCTTGTGACATAATCTTTATTGTGCACGTATTATTCCTATGCTAGAGTGTAACTTTCCTGAGGGAAGACTCCATGGGCATGCAGTTCAATTTTATGACCCCAAATACACCCAGTAAGCATATGCTGATGGCACTGAGCATTTTGTTGAGAGGCTGATGACAACGTGAGACTTTTTGTACCTGGAACGGCTTGTTCTGGTGCTGCACAGAAGTAGGGAGCAAGACACCATAGTCCCTATGGTGCCTTCCTCTCCAATAAGTCCCTGCCCATCGTTACTCTTAAACTCAGTCACGGGAACATAGGATTTTTATTTTTCTACTGAAGCCCAAAGAAGTTAGTTTTCGCTTTTTGGTAGTTAGCTTAGTCAGGAAAGCAATTTGTCAGAAATCTCCAAAAATCTATCTTGGTACATATGAAATTTAGAGAGTTAAAAAAATAAATTTGGAGCTGATTAGATAGAGTTCTAGCTTTTACTGAAGTGTGCTTCATGAAATATTAGTTCCATGAGCTGTTAATACATTCGGTTGAAAAGGGGGAGAGGGGTTGTAAGCCAGTAAGTTTGAGAATTGCTGGGATAAGCAAAATTCGTTTTTGTTTGAATATAGAACTTCTCAGAACCTTTATGCATTGTGAGTCTTCTGGAAGAGACTAGAGTAGTCAGCATTTCCAAATTTATTTTTAAAATTACAAAAATAGATTTCTCAATGAATTTCTTGAATGACTAATGTCCTTTGGGATACACGTTGGGAAGATTATATCTCTTGCACAGCTAAGCATGTAATAAAATGTATTTTGAGTGAATGAATGAATGAATCAGTGAATTAGAAACAATGGCATCACTATTCTCCCTCCAGATGTCCAAAAGGAATGAGCAACAGTAATCCGAATACTTATTTCCAGTTGCATTCCCATTCTCTTGGCCCATACTTTCCTTTGCTTCAGGGCTAATTGATCCTATCTCTCTAGGGCAGAAAATTGTTGCCTTTTCGCAAGAACCACAGCTCTTGAAATCTGACTAGTCTTCCTAATAAGGTCTTAATAGCAATTGCTATCTGCCTGAACTTCTGGTGGCCTGGCTGCTAATCCAGGGAAAGATGCTACTGCGCTGAATGCCTGATGGATACTCTTCCTTGGAGACGAAAATGGCAGTGAATGACCTCAAGCTTAAGTAACCTTAAAAGCACCAGACTATCTGCAATCTCTGGGCTTTCAAAATGTCCCCTGGGCAGGAGCCAGTGCGAATATTCCCCTTCCTTCCCAGCATTACAGTACATTTGTTCATAGCATGGACGTGCACTTTAGGAGTTATGCAGGCAAGATAGAAGGGAGATACAGAAGGGGGACAGGGAAAGAGAACTGCCTGTCTCCTTCACAGCAAAGAACAGAGAGTTCATTCAGTGAATCTTGTTGATTACAATCTCCCAGTTGACTTCTGTGTGTTTCAGTTATAATTAACTTCTATATATTTTATTGAGATTAGTGGCTTGTCAGCATTTTTGGAACCTAGTCCTAAGTACTGGATGTAATGACACTATTTATCTTTCCTACTGGCACATTTTAGGGTGATGGGTAAAGATAAGTCAAGAGCACCCACACAATTTCATCAAACTTCCATTTGTTGCTTTCCTTTTAAGAAAGCTTAGGGCAGGATGTTTTTCTCTTCTTTTGCTCAGCAGAAACAGCAAAGAGAAATGCTTATGGGAAGGCAAGTATGCCCTTAAGAAATTCTTGTGTAAGAGTTTTTAGATCAATGCTCAAACTAATCTCACACTCCCAGAAATTGACCTTCCTCTCACTGTACATGATTCCTTCTCCTGTGGGGTGGAAGAAGATTTACTAACCTCCCTTTACTCTGCAGTGATTCACTGCAGTGGAGGGAAAAAAGCACTTAGGTGAAGTATACGAGGTTTTGGTTCTAGCATCTCCTAAATGTACGATCTCAGACAAGTCACTTTATCTCTTTGATTCTCAGTTCCCCTATCTGCAGAATGGGGTAGGGGGGTGGTTAAAACATGTACATTGCCCTGCCAGGCCCTATGTTATGCAATCTAGATGCTTTATCTTGCTTAATCCTCACAGAGTGAATGCAGCGAGATAGGTGTTCCCTTTCGGAAATGAGAAACCCATGATCTAGAAAGATTAGGTGACTTGTGTGAAGTCACACAGCTATGCAGTAGCAGAACTTTGATTTGTGCCCAGGTGTAAGTGACTCCACTGCCCAGGCACACAGCTACTAGATTACACTAACATTCCAGTGGTGTTGAGGAAGAAAAATGATACCTGAAAGTCCATCATAATTTGTAAGTCCTATAAAAATGTGAGGCGTTATCAGTGAGTAGCCCTCATAGTGGTCACTGAGGGCTTGGTCCCGCAAGAGGTATTGAGAATGAAAGGACAGTGTGTTTCCTGATTGGGGGCATTGCCTGAAATGAAAAGCTCTGTGCTTGGCTGTTGACAGAAGGAAGAAAGTAGAATATAGGGAGAGGAATGACACCCTTATCTTAGCCCAAAGGTCCTTCTTGGTCAGCCCCCATCTACCACTCCAACACCATATCCTATCACCCACCCTGGGGCTCACAAGGTTACATTAATAGCCTGCTTTTCAATTTCTTCCAGGTCAAGCTCTTTCCTGCCTCAGGGCCTTTGAATTTGTTGTTTTCACTGTCCAGAAGATTCTTCCTATAGTTGTTTCCTTTCCATTCTTCAGGTCTCAAACCAAATGTCAATTTCTCAGAGAAACCCAGACCATCCAATTATTTTGTTTATATTTTTGTTTGTTTACTTGTTAATTATTTGGCCCTTCTGAATGGAGACTCTTGTTCACTGTCCTATATTAGTGACTCACACTGTGATAGTCTTTTGCTAGGCACCCAATAAATTAGAATTGAGTGAAGCAATTAATGCCAGTGCCATGGAAGAGAGCAGTGAAACCTGGGCAGGGTCCTTAGTCACATGCTAACCTATACTCTTCAGTCTCACTATGATTCCTACCAATCATTTCTATTTGAAGATCAAGGTAATAAAATTCTCATTTCTTCATTTCTGAATAGGTTTTTTCCTTCTGTTCTAATGTTCACCTGCCACCCTGCTTCCTGCCACTGCCTTTGAGAAGGTGTAAGTTATGGGAAAGAGTAGGGTCCTTAGAGCTACACAGAACTGGGGTTACATCTTAATTCTATCATTTACAGTGTGACCTTGGGTATGTCACTCAAGCTCTCTGAGCCGAAGTTTCTTCATGTATAAAATACTTCATAGGGTTATCCATGCTTAAGTAAGATGTTTGCAAAGAATTTATAACAGAGTCTGGCATTTTTTTTCTTTCTCCCAAGGAATTTAACTTTCTTGGAAACAAATTTTGGTCTTGAAGGATGCTGCCTGTTGGTCAGATATTGTTTGATTTGTTGGTGTTGAGGGAAAAGAAAAGAGGAGGAAGAGAGGAAGAAGATTCATTTTAGGGGATTTTCGTGATCTCCTGGAGGGCAAGGATTTTTGTCTGATTTCACATCAAAATCACTACTACTTGCTAGGCTATTAGTAGGCACAAAAAATAAAATTAAGATGAGAAATTTAGATAGCAATACAAACAAAAGCCCCAGAAAATTTCAAATCTTTGATGTAAGGAATCACTTCACCCACTGCCCTGAAATATGAATACAACAAAAATTTCATGAAATGGTTCAAAGAAAAGCTTAAGAAGTACAAACACAGCACTTCTGCCCCAGTTTTTGGGGATGGTTTCTAGATCCTGAAGCATCCCTGGATGGGACTGGGAACCTTGGAATTAGGTATTATAGGTGTACGCATATGTCCAAACTCATCAAGATGTACACATTAAATATGGGAAATAGTCTGTATTTCAATTATACCTCAACATAGCTCAAAAAAAAAAAAAAAAAAAAGGAAAAAGAAAGAAATGTGAGCCAGCTTTAATGCTTTCCTGGGGTGTTCTGACATGTATAGAGCTCTACATCTTCCTGACATACTCAGTTTCTTATTCTTGTAACTAGCACTAAATCAGAAACATTATTAAAAAGAAGGATGTCCTTTTTGTTGAAGTAGAAAAAATAATGCTTCCAAACTGAATGTATGAAAACCTAAAGTCTCTGAGCCTCTGAATCCTTTCCTCTTAACTTAAATCAGCAGGTAGAAGGATTACATATGATATACGTGTCTTTATATAGATATATATAAAGAAAAATATGTATGATATATGTTTATAACTAATAAAGAACAAATAGGGGCCAGCCCCATGGCTTAGCAGTTAAGTGCGCACGCTCTGCTACTGGCAACCCGGGTTCGGATTCCGGGTGAGCACTGACACACCGCTTGTCCGGCCATGCTGAGGCCGCGTCCCACATACAGCAACTAGAAGGATGTGCAACTATGACATACAACTATCTACTGGGGCTTTGAGGAGAAAAAGGGAAAAATGGAGGAGGATTGGCAATAGATGTTAGCTCAGAGCTGGTCTTCCTCAGCAAAATAGGAGGATTGGCATGGATGTTAGCTCAGGGCTGATCTTCCTCACAAAAAAAAAAAAGAACAAATATAGTTAATAGATAAAAGTTATCAAATTACTGATACCGTTGCCTAAGATAATAGTAAAGGACATTGTTAAGGACAAGCTAAGATAGTCTCAAGTTACCAGAAAATAATCAGGACTAGTTTTCATTTGCCCTAGTGACATATTACTTCCTAGTGAGCAAACGATGTCAATATTGTTTTATTTTATCCCATATAACCTTCTGGAAAAGAAATTAATGTTGATGGAAAAAACGCATTCATCTAAAGAGAGAGTGCATAGCAAGGCCAAGTAAGGGCAAGACTGCTATTTCTAATACTTTCTAAATGGGGTTGGTGTCCCTTGCCCGTGGTGCTGTTGAGCTTATTCATTTTTCTAAAGTAAGTTGCATTGGCTCTGCCAGGATTACTGTTTTTTCCATTTATTCACATTTAATGCCATTCCAATGACTTAATTCTCTTAATTATAAGATAAGATGTGAGCCCTTATAAAATAGACAAGAATTAGAAGATAAGATAAAATGTGAACATTTCTATTGGTTAAAGTGTGGACGTATTACCCACTTCTGATATTCATGCCCTTGCAATTGTTATAGGAAATTCGACCTTCTATTCTGCTAATCTGTTCACCTTCCAGTTGTGAAATTTTAGTGCTTCTAGTGCGTAGACTGTTTCTTTTAATTTTTTTAAAAGAGGTTACAGCATAAGCAGAACTTTTGTTTCAGAGATAAATCTTCAAGGCTAGAACATCAGAGTAAATGTCCAAAAAAAAAAAAAAAAAAAACCTACGGAAAGTATTTTGTTTAAGTAATTTTGACTTCCTTTGAAAACTAAAGTGAAAGCTTTTAAATTCATCAGCCCATAATCATAACACCCCACGTCACCCAGGTGCTTTGCTAGTGGATCAATAGTTCTACATTTCCTTTGCTCACTCTGATGGCTAATGAAGCTCAGTGTCTCTCACATAAAGACAAAGAGTCAATGTAATGGAAAGATAATTACAAACAAGTAAATTATTGGAATTGAACAGAAAACCAATTTTAGGACGCAGCTTTTCTTCTGTACAAAGTTTTCTTGTTTGCAGTCATCTAACACTGTGAACATATTGAAAACAACCCAGACCCATGTCAGAGTATTTGACACTGAAGAAAAACTCAGTCTTTGAGCAGTCATTTGGAAACCAATTATTAAACAAGATGAAAGGGATGATTTTCGAAATACAATGGCAAGATTTCAAGTATGGAAGTTCCAAAAGGTTGCAGTGTTTGTTTGATTTTTTTTTTTTTAAAGATTTTATTTATTTATTTTCCCCCCCAAAGCCCCAGTAGATAGTTGTACGTCATAGTTGCACATTGCAGTGTTTGTTTGATTTTTAAACTGAAGAACACATGCCTCATTTTTAAGTCTGATGAAAACGCAGCATTTAATAAAGGCAGATCTTAGATATTTTCAGAGCACAGGAAATTCCCTGCAGATTATAGTCCTAAGAATAGCCTAGAAGAAGCAGTAGAGCAAACGAAGAAGTGATTCTGAGTCATTCATTGGTTTATCAGAGGAAACGTAGTTACATGTCAATAAATTACTAACGGCTATTTAAGCTGTCAGATTTTAGGCAAATCAGCCATACATTGCCATTATGGTGGGCATTTCCTGCTTTTGTAAAACAACAACAGCAACAACAAAAAACTTTCATTAGGCAAGATGCTCGGCATGTAAAACTATATACAGTGTATTCTGCTCTCCTAAACTTATTGTTGCTTATTGACCAGGCATATTTCCTAATTCCCAGTTATGGCTCCCATGATCTGTTTATGTTGCCTCCCATATTTCTCTCTACGTAAATTTAATAATATTTCCAATGTTCTTATCAGTTCTTTTTTGAGTAAAGCCAAGGCATGCCCAATGTCTGAACTTAATCTTTTTGGTCCATCCTCCTCTTTGTCATACCGGAAGGAATAAACTTCTGCCTGGACACAGTTGTTAAATGTGACAGATTTCGAAGAAAAGTCTTTAAGCTGTGTCAGAATAATCTCCATTTTTCTAAATTTAAATTCACCTGAGGATAGAGCTCCGTCAAGTTTGGTTTAGCTTTTGCTAAGTTGCTTAGATGGTCTGGAATGTAAAACTTTGAAAAGTTGCAAGGACTCAAATAGCAAATGGTAATGTAACATACTTGAAATTCTGTTAACCAATAGGAGACCACTGTTACTAAAACCTCGAGTTCTCTCTCTTAGTCACTTTTGACCTTTCTTCAGGGAAATGCTCAAGAAGTAAAGGGAATATCATCACAGCGATGTGTGCTTTCTCAGCTGACAACACTTCTTGGAAAATTCTCAAGAGAAGCATCTATTTAGGGCTCTACAAGGAACTAAAAATCATAGATTTTTCTTACCAAGCTTACTAACAAAAAATACGGATCCTCTTAGGATTTTGGTGATTAAGATTTTGAGGTTATAATTGACCTCGTGACACAAATGTTTCATAAGAGAAAGTTGAAGTGTATAGTTGTTCCCAGGAACCAAATCAGTTTGAATCCCTAAAGCTTCTTATTAAGAATAACATTAGGTCACATTTATGAATGCTTACTATGTGCTTAGTACTCTATTAAGGAATGTATGCATATTTTTGTCATTTAATCCTCTTGAAACCTTACAGGGCAGATATTTTCATGAAGTCTATTTTAGGGGTGAGAAAACTGATGCTTAGAGAGACAAAGAAGTCATCCAGGGCAGTTTTATTCCAAAGCTTATGTGCTTATATACTATAAAATAGAGCTTTCTAGGATTTTGACAAATGCATTTAGAAATTCAGAGAAATGACGTTCTGACATCTTGAACTCTTCTAACTGATGCCTCCAGCAGTAAGTCACACGTTCCCGCATGTTCATGATGCCAATGCTAAGCTAATGTGGGCTATTGATACCCCAGAGGACTCCCATTGTTAGGACTGGGCTGCTTTCCAAGGGGATGGTTGCAGACTGGCAGGGGTCACTTTGTTTATGGCTGGTAATACGACAAATATTTACTTTCCAGTTTCACTCCCTCCTACTCACCTTCACAACCCTATTATTTCTAGATACACTTGATTATTTGAGGATTCCCTAAATACGTGCTACAATTGTATACCCCTGAGCCATTGATCATGGCACCCTAGCCCTCAGCGCATCTCTGATGATCACATTCCTACTCATGCTTTATGATCTAGCTGAAAATCTCTTTTCCTGTCAAGCCTTTTTTTCAGCTTCTTAGGCTTGATAACCTCTTGCATCTACTGCACCCCCATGACACTTTGTCCACACCGTGTTCTTAGCACTCATCACATTCTAACATGATTATTTGCATACCATCTGTTTTCCTAGCTAGATGGTGAGTTCTCTGATAACAGGGATCATGTTATTTAATCAGTGCACAACGCTAGGTACATAGCAGGCAGTTAATATGTTTCTGCCAAATGAATAAAAGTTTTGATGTAAAGAAATGCTTTATGAAGACCGAAATTGTAGTTGCTTTGCTTTTCAACTTCTAAAAGCCAACTGGCTCATTTGACTTTATACTATTTCCACATTTACAAAACACCTAACATATTTTGAGCATGTGTCTGTCATAGAACAGCTTCATCAAACTTTCTAAAGGTCTATAGCTCTTTAGAAAGCCTTGCCAATCTCCTAGGAGTTTCTGGCAGTTTTGCACATGTAGGATGTTCTTTAGGTGGGCTTCCTGCTATAATAAATGTCAGAGGAACCCCTGCAGGCCTGGGAGGTATTGGCAGAAGGGGGTCACGTGAAAAGGAGGGGCTGTAGCTCTTTGGAGATGTATTAATATTAAGGGTAGCTTGGCTCAGCTGCTGTGGAAAACAGTTTGGTGGTTCCTTAAAAAGTTAAACATACGATTACCATGTGACCTAACACTACTAATCCTTGGTGTCTATCCAAAAAAATTGAAAACAGGTATTCAAATACATACACAGGCATGTTCATAACAGCACTATTCACAACATCTGATAGGTGGAAACGCCAAATGCCCATCCACGGATGAATGGGTAAACGAATTGTGGTATATCCATGCAATGCAATATTATCCAACCATAGAAAAGAATTAAGTGCTGGTTACATGCTGAAACGTGGTTGAACCCCACAAACATGAAGTGAAAGAAGCCAGACACAAAATGTCACGTACTGTATGATTCCATTTATATGAAATATCTAGAATAGTTAGATCCATAGAGACAGAAACTGGACTGACAGTTGCCAGTGGGTAGGGAGAGCAGGAAATGGGGAGCAACTGCTTAACAAGCATGGGATTTCCTTTTGGGGTGATGAACTGTTTTAGAACTAGATAAAGATGGTGATTGTACAACATTGTAAATGCCACTGAAGTGATCACTTTAAAATGGTTAATTTTACACTATATGAATTGCTCCTCAATTAAAATAAATGAAGTGAGGGGGTTACAGACAAAAAAGCAGAAGAGGAGGTCAGAGTGATAAGATGTGAGAAGGGCTCCAGCAGCTAATAGTGGCTTTGAAGATGTAGGAAGGTCAGAAGCAAGGAATGAGGGCAGCCTCTAGAAGCTGGAAAAGGCAAGAAATGAATTCTCCCCTATTGCCTCCAGAAATGAACACAGCTCTACCGTCACCTTGATTTTAGCCCAGTGAGACCTGTGGTGGACTTGAAACCTACAGAACTATAAGATAATAATATTTGTATTTTTCTAAGCTAAAAAGGTAACAAAATATCATGCATTGGCTTCATTGGTGAAAAAAAAAATCAAAGATCTAATGCAATCCTGATGAAAATAGAGTGAGAAAGAGTACACGATTTCCAAGGTTGCACAGCTAGTTTTCCTATATACTTCAGAAATAGGGTTTCCTTCTGGAAATAAAGAGATAGGAAGGGAACAAACAACGGATAATGTTCTTTTCCTAATTTTATGAGAGAAGGAACAGATTCAGTAGGATTAAGTAATTTGACCAATATCTCATATCTAGTACTGTGGGTTTTATTTTTTTAAGTATTTAAAAAGTATCAAAGAAATGTATGTACATAAACAATAATAAAAAAATCACATCAGAGAGGATAGAAGGGCTTATGATGAAATCGTCTATTCCTAATACTCTGAGCTCACATCTAGTCCTGATCCACAGCTCGTACCATTTCCCTTTCTAACTGTTTCTGGTATAACTTAAATTTCACTAAATAATGCTGTTATACATTGATTTTTAACGAATACTTATATAGTACAGCTTAAGTGTTTTATAAAAATGGCTCATTGAATCTTGATAACAATTCTATGAGGTAGGTACTAATATTTGCCCTACTTTGCATATGGGGAAACAGAGGCATGGAGTGTGGTTAAGATTTGCCCAACATAACACACCTAGAAGGTGCTAGAGCTGGGATTTGAGACAGTCTGGCTTCAGACTCTATGCTCTTGACTACTACACCACGCCCTTACAAACACTAGCTACATTTCATAAGGGAGGGACTAAGGCTCAGTGTGGCTAAGTAGCACACCCAAGTTCATGACCAGTCTGGGCTTTGAGCCTAGCTAGGGTCCAAAGCCCTAGTGATTTTTGCTAAATCTTTCTGCCTCAGATGGAGGCTGTCCATTGAAGGATTAGACCTCTATGGCTGTCTTAACCCTGCCTGAGGACTAGAGAGAGAGCAGGTGGAAAGTAATAGAGCTTTCTAGCATACCAATTTAAAACTTTTTTTTTTTAACATCAGGAAAATAGGTTTTGTAGGTATAATTTTTTTGATAACATTTTCTTGGAGTCATAAAAAATTAAAATCCCTTTTATTCTCGCTTAAAAAAAACAGTAGGTTTTTGGCAGGCAGAATTCTGTTCAGCCGTCCTTTAATGTGCTGTGGTTTGCCTGGAAGGTTGGTGCACAAAATGTTTTTAGGCATTCTGTGTAGCTCAGACTAGAAGACCTGAATCCCAGAGTTACGTTTTCTCATATCTCACCTTAATAACTTTGCCTCTTTCTGAAAATGTTGACTTGAGCTTAAGTTTCCTTACAGCTGACTTGCCTTGCTCTAAACAGAGGTTTTCAAGCTCTACTGTGGAACCTTACGCATCCTTTGGTGATACTTCAAAATTTGGTGATATACTTCAAAATACAACTGCATAGGGTGGGGGGAGAGTGGAGGGTAACGGGCAAGTGGGCAGTGGGAAAAAGAGGCATGCAGGTGGGTCAGTGTCCCCACTTTTCATTTAATCCGGAGAAGCCCACATTGGCCATATGGAAATTCCCACAAAATTTTGTTGAAAGAAAATATTCCACTGAGAAAAAAAATACCATAGTGGGTATGGAAGAATATATAGAATTGGAAGAACGAGGATTAAAAGGGAATAAAATAAAAGCACCACTTAGAATAATGAGGAAACAAGGCGTATACCTCTAAGGTATGTGTCTAAATGGTATTCTTTAGCCATGGCAAGATTCTGGACACTAACCACCCACCAGGCTGATACAGGGAAAACTCCATTTTAGCATGTGCATTCTGTGGCGGGTGAGGCAGGATTGTGTTGGTGAGGGATTAAAAGAGAGAGAAAGTTAGAAAAGAAAAAGATTAAATATAATAAAACCAAAGTCTTCCTTCTGGGGAAGTAGCTCCTTAATAATTGAATTCACTGTGGACTCAAACATTGCAGGCAAAGTCAGAGAACACTCGGAGGAAACCCAAATTAAATTTTTGCTGGAGTAATGAAATAATGGAAGAACGAGACTGCCATCCTGAGGCAGAATGCTAGGAAATAGTGATTGGAGTGTTTGTAGCTGGATATGGCATCTATTGTGGTGTTCAAATACTCTTAAGCTGTTCTATTTTCCTAAACAGTAATTTCATAAAATTTGTCTTAAAAACCAGTATGGATACATAGCAAAACAATGCAAATGATACAAAAAGGTCCACATGAGGATTTAAGGCTCTCTTTTTGCTCCTAAGTTTCCCTAACAGGAGGCAATTATTGTGTTTAATTTATTATACATCTTTTAAAGGAGATTCTATGCACTTATAATCAGTTATGTGTGTATACATGCCTTCAAAACCATCAATAACGTCTACTACCCTGTATTTTGATTTCTTTTCAATTTAACACAAAGTCTTGGAGCTTGTTTTCTTCTTTTTCTTGATTGCATAGGCTTTTACTGGGTGAACATACCAGAACTCATTGAATCATTCCCATACTAATGCACATATAGTTTATTTTCAGTATTTTTCTACCGCAAACAATGCTGCAATGAATATATTTGTCCATAGATGATTGCACACATGGGCATAACTGTAGGAAAAGCTCCTAGAAGTAGAAGTGTTAGAAGGTATATGCATTTAAATTTGCAATAGGTGTAATAAAATTGCACTATAGAAAGGTGAAGTTATTCTCCTGTCAATCATGTTTGAGAATGCCTGATGCTCTACACTCTTGCTAACCTTAAGCTATTTTGTTCCAACTGACCTGAATTATTTTCTGTCTGTATTTTTTCCATTTTTTTCAATACAATTTCCCTGTACAATTAATAGGATGACCTTAAATTAAAATATAGCAGGTTATTTGGTCACTGCAACCACCCCACAATTGTTGATCAAACACTTTGGCCTGGCGTTTTGAAGGGATCTCTGAGGAAACATTAGAACTCATTTCTTACTTTCACAACTTTCACGTGTGGTGCTTGAGGGTGTGACATTGCCACAGATGAAGGGAAGGGCAAAGGCGGGAGAGACTTGGGAGATCCAGGAACTCCCGGAAAAAGTCTCACCTCTGACCTGGAACTCAAAGAATAAATGAAGAGTTATACCTTTATTATTCAGACAACTTGTGCAGCTATCATGTTTCAGAACTTGTGCTGGATATTGGGGCTAGAAGAGGGAATAAGATACATTTCCCGCCTCCAATTTACTTACTCATCCTTTCAGCTTCTCTTAGAAGAGAGCATATTTGTTTTCTTGTCAACAACACAGTGCTTAGTTATATCTATGCACACTTATACATGTATGTGTGTGTGTGCATGTATGTGTGTCATATTATGTACAGTATGCATTTTTATTCTTGCCTTTCTTATTAGATAAAAATATCCCAATGGGCAAATATTTCTTATCAGCTCTGCTATGTCTTTACTTCTACACATTCTATGAAGCTCAAGTCCCACTTCACTCATGAGTTTCTTTTGACACCTGTAGCCACATTAAATTCTGCCATGTATCTTATACAGACATGTAATGCAACTGTCTCTAACTCATGTCACCTCCCCTGAGCTTTAATCTCTGAGGACAGAAGATGACATTGTGGAGGCCTTAAACAATATTCTCTACCCAAGTGATCCCTTGATGGCAATGGCTGTACTCCTAGTGGAAGGCATCAGTAAATATTAGCTGAATGAATCCCTTGACTTTACTATGCCTTTGGCTCTTCTGTACGTGTCTGACTAGTACGCATATGGCAAGTGCTTAGTAAATACTTACAATTTTTAAATGTTGTCTAGAATGCAGAGGAGAGTCTCCAATGCCATTTTTGATGGATTTTGGATTTCTTCTGACCTTCTCTGGACTTTTCCAGGCCTTTTGGGAAAGTACTTTCTTATCCCCCTGGGGAAGATGATTCCTTTAGGTAATGATGTTGGTATTTCTGCACCAACAGCTGAAATTCAGGTTTCACTGTTTTTTTTTTCCTATTTCATGTAACCTGTGTATGTGCATACGCCCATGGACAGTACACATACAGACACACACAACTCCCTTTCTGATCACCACTGCATGCTGAACTCATTGAGCCTTCTGAGGTCATTTTCCTGAGAGTTGTAACTAATTCAGAACACGGAGGAGCGCTTAGATATCTTCTCATACAAGAGAAGGAAGCAATTTGTGACCTAACAAGAGGGTTAACACCAGCTGGTCATAGTTTAGTGAGTTTAATTAGTGGAATTTCTATATAATATCACCCCAAATGACATCGGGGTTGGAACTGAACATGAGATTCCTTTTGGAATAATAATAAATAGCAAAATAAAACAGGTCATGCAAAGCTCTGCTCTGTTTAATCCTTGTGCCTGATGCACACGGGCTTTGGTGGCATTTCTGGGACTGATTTGTACTTAGCTGAGATGAACTTTTTAATAAAACTGCAAGATAAAATTGGCATTAGCTACTTTTAACAAGGAAGCAAAATATGCAGTTGCAAAGTGAGAAAGAAAAGTGCTATGTAAAAGATCAAAGAATCCTTCCTTGTTCACCCGCCTTATTCCTTGGGTTAATTAATACCTACTTTACTCCCTAGTATATACTGGCCCCAAATGGAAATGAAATGGATTTTATTTTCACAAACATTGTGAACTGGAATAATTTCAAATTGTTTTAATGAAGTCAAGTGCAAGCATTAACTTAATTGCAGGAAGCCCAGTCTGGTATAGAAAGTAAGCAAACTCCTTTCATTTCAAAGTGTGGTCCATGAACCAGCATCATCAACATCATCTGGGAGCTTGTTAGAAATGCAGAGTGTTAGGCCCTACTCACAGATCTACTGAATCAGAATACGCACTTAGCAAATCCCCCAAGTGATAGCTACGCACATGAAAATTGAGAATCACTGGCCCATAATGTTGCCTTTCTCCTTGAAGGCTTTCTCCCATAAAGTAACTAAAGGACCATTTGCCCGAGTAACATAAACTGAGGACCAGATTTGAGAAGTTTCCAGCCGCACAGAAAGGAATGCACAGAAGCACACTACATTCCACGGTGCCAAACTGAAGGGTTTGCCATTTGTTCCGACTGTTTTATTGCCCTCCAACTCTGTACTCAGCTTCTTGCGAGGCTTCCAAAACACAATGAATCCGTGGAAAAATTAATAATGTAAAGGTTTTCTAAAGCTCTTGGCATCAGAAGGAATTTCTAGTGGGGTTTGTGTTGAGGTGGGAGTGGAGAAGGAAGGAACGTTGACATATAACATGATAGGAAGGAATTTCTAAACGCTTATCCAGATTTCATCACCTCAGCTGGTTGAAAAAGAAATTTGTATGTGGTGGATTCTAGGATTTGTCCTTAAGAATTTCTGACAGCTTAGCAGATGAGAGCCTAAATATTTTGAGCAAAGGAATTTTACACATTGGGTGCTTTATATCTTCGGTCTTGTGTGCTTTAGTGAGAAGTGAGTTGCTTCCGCCATCTCCAATAAGATATATTTCATTTAGCATCTTCATCCCCTCCCACTTTTAGTGTTTTCATTTGGGCAGTAGACAGCTGAAATATTGGCAAATGAAGGAAAACAGATTTCCCAATGAATAGTTCTACACCATGAAAAAATGAGATTAGATGGATGCCTAAACTAATTTCAGGTTATTACAGTCTTCATCTCAAGCTTAATTCTCTGTAGTTTCACTCCTGGTTTATGGACAGAAATTTAAAGGCACTACAGTTTATCATCTGTATCATTTAGTCCCCTTTTGGCTGAAGCTTTGCAACGTTCTCTTCAATTTCCACAAGAATGAGTTTCACCTTTTATGACATTCAAAGACAATCATGGTGTTTTTATGAAAAACGATGTCACTCTGATACTAGCCATAAAATAACAATTTTCTAATGCCAATAAGTGTATTAATCCTATCAGTCATATTTCAGCTTTTCTGAGTTTCTTTGGAAATGGCAGAAAATCTTGAGGTTTTTAATTTGTGAGCTATCTAGAAACATGCTCATAGCACTTTAGATCTTCCTTGGTTGAATGCTCAGGAAATGGAGCAGAATTAAGTGACTGACCCACTAACAGCCTGCATTATTTGGCCAATGCCTACATCAGACAGGATTTTGCAGACTCCCACTCATATGTATTTATGAGATGCGACAGTTATGGGGAAATGTATTCTCAGGTGCTGTCTCGTCTGGATCCATCGAATCCAGTGCCGTTTCATTCTTTGCTTTTCAAGTTCTGCTTTGAGTGTTGCTATCTGGCAAAGACTGAACCCTTTTAAAGTGTTAGCCAATAGTTCTCCCGATATCGGAAAGAGACAGATGCCTGGGGCCTCTTGGATTCTTAGGTCCAACTCTGTTCTTCTGATAATGCTGCTGAGTCTTGGAATAGGCTAAATAATAGCAGATTTTTTGGTATTAATTTTGTATTATTAATCTGTCAATTTATAGACTAGCCTACTCTGTACAAATCAGCTTATGGAGTATTTCCTTTATTCCTAGGATCATATCAGGAACTTTGCAGGATATCAAAGACATATAACACAAGCTTTCTTTGAATAGCTTATTTTTTGGTTGGGAAGAATATGCTTACAGAATGGAAATAATTGGAGAATAAGCAGAATGTTATAATTTATACTTCCAGTTAGTATAGAGCCTGTTTCCTGGAATCCTAGCATAATCCATTTTAATTTAGTTGTGATTTTGACTTCAGAAGTCGTGGTCACCAGATACAGACCCTCGGGGTAGGCTTTCAGAGGTGGGGAACCAGTGTTGGCTTCAATGGTGGGGAGAAGCTTCTTGGTAGAGAGAGGACTAGAATGCATTTGCGAGGCTGAGTTGGAATTGTACGAGTAGAAAGACACCAGAGAAGCCATCCTAAATCAGGTGGTCAGAATAAGTCACAAAAGTGAGAGGAGACTGGCATATATCTTGGAAAAGTGGGCGACATATCTTACCAACGGTGCGATAAAGGTGGTAGATAAAGATAGGGCCAGGTTTTAGAATAACTTGACTGCCAAGCAGGGGTAGTTAAACTTGATTCTGTAAGGTATGATACTCAGGCATTTTTTTCCCTATAGAAAAACATAATACAGATAATATTGTGACAGATTTCCATGAGTTACTCAGAGATTTGCACAATTCTACCTATTTTCTAATTATAATTCTCTTTCTTCCCCCTGGTTGCAAATAATACATTGAAATTCAAGTGAGTGAGAGGTCTCAAAAAATAATAGATTGGATCCACAGTTAGTTAAATGAAAAATTTCTTCAACATCCATTTATGATAAAAACTCTCAACAAAGTAGGTATAGAGGGAACATACTTCAACATAATAAAGGCCATATATGACAAGCCAATAGCTAACATCATACTCAATGGTGAAAAGCTGAAAGCTTTTCCTCTATGATCAAGAACAAGACAAGGACGCCCACTTTTGCTACTTTTATTCAATACAATATTGGAAGTCTTAGCCAGAGCAATTAGGCAAGAAAAAGAAATAAAAGGCATCCAAATTGGAAAGTAAGATGTAAAAATGCCACTATTTGCATATGACATGATATTAAATACAGAAAACCCTAAAGATTCCACCAAAAAAGTGGTAGGACTAATTAACAAATTCAGTAAAGTTGCAGGATACAAAATCAATATACAAAAACCTGTTGTGTTTCTAGACACTAGTAACAAACTATCAGAAAGAGAAATTAAGAAAACAATCCCAGAGGGCGGAGTCAAGATGGCAGCGTAGGCAGACTCTGAACTCACCTCCTCCCATGGACACAGCCAATTTACAACTACTGGTGGAAAAATTACCCCTGAGACAGAACTGAAAACTGGATAAGAAGAACTCCTGCAACAACGGACAATCCTAACTGAGGTGGAAGAGGCAGAGACTTGCTTCTAGAGAGGAAAAATGCCGCCTTCACAAGCCGCCAGCTTCACGGCCGCCCGGGAGCAGCGCACAGGTACGCAGCCTCCCTGGAGGCGCAGGGCCCTGAGCCGGGGAGCGCCCCCGCTGGGGGCATTTTGTGGACCCAGCACAATCGAGACCAGTGGCATAATATCTGACTTTGCCTGCTACTAAAGCATTGGGTAGCACCCCCAGAAAACCCGGTTCACAAAGAAACTAAAACTGGCTCTTAAAGGGCCCACGCGCAAAACACACCCGTTTCAGAAAGCATCCTAAAATCACCAGAAAGAAAAGTGCACAGTGCGTTGGTGACAAGAGACTCAGCTAATAGGCCCTGAGTGCATCTCGGTGAGGGGGTGAGACCTCTCCAGGGACTGGGACATTGGCGGCGGCCACTGTTGTGGCCTGGTGTGGGCGTGCTGACACAGAGGCCATTGAAGTTCTCCCTGAGGCCTGCTAGCCCAGGGTCTGCCCCACCCGCTAGAGCACCGATTTAATCCAGCTCAGCCAGGGCAGGCAGCCCACCCTAGAGACTGGCCCCACCCAACAACAAGCCCTCAGGCAACTTGTGGGCCTGCATAGATTGGTGACTGGATTCTCTGCAGCCTGGCAACTGAGCCGACTTTAGCTGGGCAGGGTGTGCACAAGGAGTGGGCGGAGAGTGTGGGGCAGTGGCGGAGTGTGTGGGGCTCCTGCCATGGAGAGACTGGGTCCGCTTGGGGAGGTCGGGGCGCTCACATGGGGCAGGACTGTGTTGACTGTGTGTGTGGACCTGTGGGCAACAGGGCTTGTCAGCTGCAGAAGACTTGTGCTTCTCAAAGACCCACATAGGAGGTTTGCCCCACCTTCCAAAGCCTGAAACAATTGGGTGCTCCTGTGCCTGAGGCCAGCCCCACCCAGCTGCAATCCTCAGACAGCTGACAAGAGACCTAATAGGCTAGAGGCTTACAGCAATTCTAAGGCCCTGAGCCTAACAACCTACCACGGTGGGGGCCTACTCACTTAAAAGAAATACTGCAACACAAATGTGGTATTAGAACTTGCAGCCAACTGTGCTGGGGCTCCCAACACCTGATAAAGAGACTGAAGGGCCCACAACAACTACAAGCAGCTGAGCATTACAACAGCTGGCCAGGAGCATAACTCAGCCTCCCTGGGCGCCTACAGGGAGAGCAAACAGGCCACAACAGAAGGACACACGTAGCCCACATAGGGGTCACCCCTGGAACATTGAGAACTGAGGGAAGCACACTGGAAGCCTCCTAAGGCATCACTTACATAAGGTCACCCATCCAAGAGCAGGAGACGTAGCTGACCTACCTAATACTCAGACACAAGCACAGGGAAAGAGGCAAAATGAGGAGGCAAAAGAATACATTCCAAGTAAGGGAACAGGACAAAACCCCAGAAAAGGAACTGAGTGAAACAGAAATGAGCAACCTACCTGACAGAGAGTTCAAACTAAGAGTGTTAAGGATGCTCACTGATCTGGGGAGAAGAATAGATGAACTCAGTGAGAATGTCAACAAAGAAATGGAAGATATAAAAAAGAACCAATCAGAAATGAAGAATACAATACTGGAAATGAAAAATTCATTAGAGGGACTCAAAAGCAGAGTAGAGGATACAGAAGAACGGATCTGTGAGCTGGACGAAAGACTAGATGAAATTACCCAAGGTGAACAGGTAAAAGAGAAAAGAATTAAAAAGACTGAGGATAGTCTAAGGGACCTCTGGGACAACATCAAGCGTACTAACATCCGTGTTATAGGTGTCCTGGAAGGAGCAGAGTGAGACAAGGGGGCAGAGAGTCTGTTTCAAGAAATAATAGATGAAAACTTCCCTAACCTAAGGAAGGAAACAGACATCCAGGTACAGGAAGCACAGAGAGCCCCAAACAAGATAAACCCAAAGAGGCCCACACCAAGACACATCATAATCAAAATGTCCAGAATTAAAGATAAAGAGAGAATCCTAAAAGCCGCAAGAGAATGTCAAGTTACATACAAAGGAAACCCCATAAGGCTATCAGCTGACTTCTCAGCAGAAACCTTACAGGCTAGAAGAGAATGGCACGATATATTTAAAGTGCTAAAAGGAAAAAACTTACAGCCAAGAATACTCTACCCAGCAAGGTTATCATTCAAAATGGAAGGAGAGATCAAAATTTTCCCAGATAAGCAAAAATTAAAGGAGTTTGTCACCAAGAAACCAGTGCTACAAGAAATGTTAAAGGGACTGATTTAAGGGGAAAAGAGAAGACCACAAATAGGAAAAATTATCTATTTCCGTGATTAGAACATAGTGGATGCAAATGCACAAAAAAGAGGTTAGATATGATATCAAAAACATAAAAGGAGGGAGGAGGGGAGTTAAAGAGTACAGCTTTCAGGCAGAGGTCAAACTAAAGTGACCATCAATTCTGTATAGAAGACGAAAGGAACAGAGAAGGACTACTAAAACACTGAGAAAAAAAAAAAGTTAAAAAATGGCAGTAAGTACATACTTATCAATAGGTACTTTAAACGTCAATGGACTAAATGCTCCAATTAAAAGGCATAGGGTGGCTGACTGGATAAAAAAACAAGACCCATATATATGCTGCATACAAGAGACACACTTCAGACCTAAAGACACTCACAAACTGAAAGTGAAGGGATGGAAAAAGATACTCCATGCAAATGGCAATGAAAAGAAAGCTGGGGTAGCAGTACTCATATCAGACAAAATAGACTTTAAAACAAAAACTGTAAAAAGAGACAAAGAAGGGCATTACATAAGGATCAAGGGAACAATCCAACAAGAGGATGTAATACTTGTAAATATCTACGCACCCAATGTAGGTGCACCTAAATATATAAAGCAATTATTAACAGGCATAAAAACAGAAATAGAGAGTAACACAATAATAGTAGGGGACTTTAACACTCCACTTACACCAACGGATAGATCATCCAAACAGAAGATCAATAAGGAAACATTGGCCTTAAACGACACACTAGAACAGATGGACCTAGTAGATATATACAGAGCATTCCATCCAAAAACCGAAGAATACACGTTCTTTTCAAATGCACATGGAACATTCTCCAGGATTGATCACATATTAGGCCACAAAACAAGTCTCCATAAATTTAAGAAGATTGAAATAATACCAAGCATCTTTTCTGACCACAACGGTATGACACTAGAAATCAACTATAGGAAGAAAATCAGAAAAGCCACAAATACGTGGACATTAAACAAAATGCTACTGAACAACGACTGGGTTAATGAAGAAATCAAAGATGAAATCAAAAAATACCTGGAGACAAATGAAAATGAAAATACGACATGCCAGAATTTATGGGATACAGCAAAAGCAGTTCTAAGAGGGAAGTTTATAACGATACAGGCCTATCTCAACAAACAAGAAAAATCTCAAATAAACAATCTAACAATGCACCTAAAGGAACTGGAAAAAGAAGAACAAACAAAGCCCAAAATCAGTAGAAGAAGGGAAATAATAAAAATCAGAGCAGAAATAAATGAAATAGAGACCAAAAAAAAAAATAGAAAAAATTAATAAAACCAAGAGCTGGTTCTTTGAAAAGATCAACAAAATTGACAAACCTTTAGCTAGACTCACCAAGACAAAAAGAGAGAAGGCACAAATAAGTAAAATCAGAAATGAAAGAGGAGAGGTTACAACAGACACCTCAGAAATACAAAAGATTATAAGAGAATACTATGAAAAGCTATATGCCAACCAATTCGACAATCTGGAAGAAATGGATAAATTCTTAGAATCATACAACCTTCCAAAACTGGATCAAGAAGAAGTAGAGAATTTGAATAGACCAATCACCAGTAAGGAGATCGAAACAGTAATCACAAACCTCCCCAAAAATAAAAGTCCAGGACCAGACGGCTTCCCTGGTGAATTCTACCAAACATTCAAAGAAGACTTAATACCTATCCTTCTCAAACTCTTCCAAAAAATTGAGGAGGGGGGGAAGCTCCCTAATTCATTCTACGAAGCTGACGTTACCCTGATACCAAAACCAGAGAAGGACAACACACAAAAAAAAGAAAATTACAGGCCAATATCACTGATGAACATCAATGCAAAAATCCTCAACAAAATACTAGCCAATCACATACAACAATATGTTAAAAAGATTATACACCATGATCAAGTGGGATTTATTCCAGGGATGCAGGGATGGTTTAACATTCGCAAATCAATCAACGTGATACACCACATTAATAAAATGAAGAATAAAAATCACATGATCATCTCAATAGATGCAGAGAAAGTATTTGACAAGATACAGCATCTATTTATGATAAAATCTCTGAATAAAATGGGTATAGAAGGAAAGTACCTCAACATAATAAAGACCATATATGAGAAACCCACAGCTAATATCATCCTCAATGGTGAAAAACTGAAAGCTATCCCTCTAAGAACAGGAACCAGACAAGGATGCCCACTGTCACCACTCCTGTTTAACATAGTACTGGAAGTCCTAGCCAGAGAAATCAGGCAAGAGAAAGAAATGAAAGGGATCCAAATTGGAAAGGAAGAAGTGAAACTGTCACTATTTGCAGACGACATGATTTTATATATAGAAAACCCTAAAGAATCCACCAGAAAACTTTTAGAAGTAATAAACGAATATGGTAAAGTTGCAGGATACAAAATCAACATACAAAAATCAGTTGCATTTCTGTACACTAACAACGAAGTAGCAGAAGAGAAATTAAGAATACCATCCCATTTACAATTGCAACAAAATAATAAAATACGTAGGAATAAACTTAACCAAAGAGGTGAAAGATCTGTACACCGAAAACTATAAAACATTTCTGAAAGAAATTGAAGAAGACACAAAGAAATGGAAAGATATTCCGTGCTCTTGGATTGGAAGAATTAACATAGTTAAGATGTCCATACTTCCTAAAGCCATCTATAGATTCAATGCAATCCCTATCAAAGTTCCAACAACATTTTTCACAGAAATAGAACAAAGAATCCTAAAATTTATATGGAACAACAAAAGATCCCGAATAGCTAAAGGAATCCTGAGAAAAAAGAACAAAGCTGGAGGTATCACACTCCCTGATTTCAAAATATACTACAAAGCTATAGTAACCAAAACAGCATGGTACTGGCACAAAAACAGACACACAGATCAATGGAATAGAATCGAAAGCCCAGAAATAAACCCACACGTCTATGGACAGCTAATCTTTGACAAAGGAGCCAAGAACATACAATGGAGAAAAGAAAGTCTCTTCAACAAATGGTGTTGGGAAAACTGGATAGCCATATGCAAAAAAATGAAAGTAGACCCTTACTCTTCACCATACACAAAAATTAACTCCAAATGGATTAAAGACTTGAATGTAAGACCTGAAACTGTGAAACTTCTAGAAGAGAACATAGGCAGTACGCTCTTCGACATCGATCTTAGCAACATCTTTTCAAACACGACGTCTGACCGGGCAAGAGAAACAATAGAAAAAATAAACAAATGGGACTACATCAAACTAAAATCTTCTGTACAGCAAAGGAAACCATCAACAAAATGAAAAGACAACCTAACAATTGGGAGAAGATATTTGCAAACCATACTTCTGATAAGGGCTTAATCTCCAAAATATATAAAGAACTCACGCATCTCAACAACAAAAAAACTACCAACACAATTAAAAAATGGGCAAAAGACCTGAACAGACATTTCTCCAAAGAAGATATACAGATGGCCAACAGACACATGAAAAAATGTTCAAAATCACTAACTATCAGGGAAATGCAAATCAAAAGTGCAATGAGATGTCACCTCACGCCCGTCAGAATGGCTATAATTAACAAGACAGGAAACAACATGTGTTGGAGAGGATGTGGAGAGAAGGGAACTCTCATACACTGCTGGTGGGAGTGCAAACTGGTGCAGCCACTATGGAAAACAGTATGGAGATTCCTCAAAAAAGCAAGGATAGAACTACCATATGATCCAGCTATTCCACTGTTGGGTATTTATCCAAAGAACTTGAGAACACCAATTTGTAAAGGTACATGCACCCTGTGTTCATTGCAGCGTTATTCACAATAGCCAAGACTTGGACGCAACCTAAGTGCCCATCAAGGGACGAATGGATAAAGAAGATGTGGTATATATACACAGTGGAATACTACTCAGCCATAAGAAACGATGAAATCCAGCCATTTGTGACAACATGGATTGACATTGAGGGTATAATGCAAAGTGAAATAAGTCAGAGGGAGAAGGTCAAATACCGTATGATTTCCTTCATTAAGTAGTAGATAATAACAACAATAAACAAACACATAGGAACAGAGATTGGATTGGGTTACCAGAGGGGAAGGGGGGAGGGAGGAGGGTGAAAGGGATAATTCGGTACATGTGTGTGGTGATGCGTTGTAATTAGTATTTGGGTGGTGAACATGATGTAATCTATGCAGAAATAGAAGTACAATGATGTACACCTGAAATTTTTACAATGTTATAAACCAATGTTATTGCAATAAACAAAAAATTAAAAAAAAAAAAAAAGAAAACAATCCCATTTACAATTGCATCAAAAACAACAAAATTCCTAGGAATAAATTTAACCAAGAAAGCGAAAGACTGTACACTGAAAACTACAAGACATTAATGAAAGAAATTGAAGAAGACACAAATAAATGGAAAGATATTCTGTGCTCATGGATTTGAAGAAATAATATTGTTAAAATGTCCATACTACCCAAAGCAATCTACAGATTCAATGCAATCACTATAAAAATTCCTATGGTATTCTTCATAGAAATAGAACAAACAATCCCAAAATTTGTGTGGAACCACAAAAGACTCCAAATAGCCAAAACAATCTTGAGAAAGAAGAACAAAGCTGGAGGCATCATGCTTCCTGATTTCAAACCATGTTACAAAGCTATAGTAATCCAAACAATATGATATTGTCATAAAAACAGACACATAGATCAATGGCACAGAATAGAGAGTCCAGAAATAAACTCATGCTCATATAGTCAATTAATTTACAACAAAGGAGCCAAGAATATACAGTGGGGAAAGGACAGTCTCTTCAATAAATGGTGCTGGAAAAACTAGACAGCCACATGCAGAAGAATGAAACTGGACCACTATCTTATACCATACACAAAAATTAACTCAAAATGGATTAAAGACTTCAACGTAAGACCTGAAACCACAAAACTCCTAGAAGAAAACATCAGCAGTAATTTCCTTGACATAAGTCTTGGCAATGGTCTTTTGAATCTGACACACACAAAAAAAGCAACAAAAGCAAAAATAAACAAGTGGAGCTACATCAAATTAAAAAGCTTTCACACAGCAAATGAAACCATCAACAAAATGAAAAGGCAACCTACTGAATGGGAAAAAATATTTGTAAATCATGTATTTGATAAGGGGTTAATATCCAAAATATATAAAGAACTCTTACAACTCAATAACAAGGAAACAAACAATCTGATTTAAAAGGATCGTAAATAGACATTTTTCCAAAGAAGATCTGAATAGATATTTTTCCAAAGAAGATATACAGTGGCTAACAGGTACATGAAAAGATGCTCAACATCACTAATCATCAGGGAAATACAAATCAAAACTACAATGAGATATCACTTCACACCTGTTAGAATGGCTATTATCAAAAAGACAAGAAATAACAAGCACTGGCAAGGACGTGGAGAAAAGGAAACACTTGTGCACTGTTGGTGGGAATGTAAATTGGTGTGACCACTATGGAAAACAATATGGAGTTTCCTCAAAAAATTAAAAATAGAACTACCATATGATCCAGCAATTCTACTTCTGGGTATTTATCCAAAGAAAACGAAAACACTAATTTGAAAACATATCTGCACCCCCATGTTTATTGCAGCATTATTTACAATAGCCAAGATGTGGAAACAACCTAAGTGTTCATTGATGGGTAAATGGATAAGGAAAATTTGGTATATATACAATGGAATACTATTTAGCCATACAAAAATGAAATCTTGCCATTTGTGACAACATGAAGGGACCTTGGGAGCATTATGATAAGTGAAATAAGTCAGAGAAAGACAGGTACCATGTGATTTCACTTGTATGTAGAATCTAATGCAAAAAAACAAAAACAAAAACAAAACCATAAAAAATCCCGCCCCAAAAAACCCCAAGCTCATAGATACAGAGAACAGATTGGTGGTTGCCAGAGATAGGGAGTGGAAGGTGGGTGAAATGGGTAAAGGGATCAAAAGGTACAAACTTCCAGTTATGAAATAAATAAGTCATGGGGATATAAAGTATAGCATGGTGACTATAGTTAATAATACTGTGTTGCATATTTGAAAGTTGCTGAGAGTAGATCTTAAAAGTTATCACAAGAAAAAACATTTTCTAACTATGTAAGGTGACAGATGTTATCTAGACTTATTGTGGTGATTATTTCACGATGTATACAAATATTGAATCATTACACTGTACACCTGAAACTAATATAATGTTATATACCAATTATACCTCAATAAAAAATAAATTAAAAAATTAAAAAACAATAAAAAAGAGGAATTAAGGACATTTATGAGCACCTATTATATGCCACATACAAATACTTGAAATATATCATTTTTTTCCTAATATTGTGGAGCGTTTTTTAAATAACAGTTTTATTGATATATAATTCACATACCATAGTATTCACTTTTTTAAAGTGTACAATTCAGTGGCTGTCAGTATATTCATAGAGCTGTGCAATTTCATAACTATCTAATTTTAGAATATTTTCATTACCTCATACAAGAGAGTATTCTGTATCTCGGACCAGCACCTAGTTTAGAACGAAGCTCAAATAAGAAAACAACAAACAATGAACAGAACCAGCATCTAGTTCATCCGAGTCACTCACTGCAGCTGAAATGTGAAGCCCACTGGCACTATGAACCTAAGCCACAAACACAATCAGGATCTCTACGTACCAATTCAGGACTCTATCCACTAAACATGAGTTACCGAATCTAGTACCCAGTACCTTTATCCTTAATTGCTCAAGTCTCATGACTGTTTACCTTTTTAACTCCAATGCATCCTCCAGAAGCACCAAAGCTCTTGGTGAATGTTCCCACCATGACGCCCACATCCACAGGCCACAGTAATCTACCACACCCCCACCTGTAGGACCCAGGGCCCCAATGCTGCGAGCTCCATCTAGATACAGGTACCCCTTGTATTTCTTCTTAAGGGCAATCACTTCAGGGAGGCAAACAATCGACCCCTCCATGCTGGCAAAACAGGGTAAAATATGCACACACTGAGACTTTTTAACTCTCAAAAGTAGGAGTTGGCCACTTTATCATTATTAATTTTTTAAGTTTATTGCTTTTTAAATGGTATGACAACTCTGCCTGTGGTTTTAAACTGGCAAAGTTAGAAGATGCCATGGGTAGGCCAATGTCTAGGGGAAAGGAGATTGGTTCTTTCCAAACAAGCACCAGAACGCAATTGATCTTAATTCACCACAGAGGGATAAAGGTCACAGAAGATTCTTCTAAAGCTTGTAATTGTGGGCAACCTCAGACTTTGCATCGCATTGCATATGTAATTAAAATTACGCAAGAGAATAAAAAAACATTAGGAGGTAAGAGAAGAAGTGTAAGAGTTGCAACAGGTAACCAAAATAAAATATTTCTTAGAAATATTTTAGTTCTACAATTATTTAATTCAATGAATATTGGTTAAGCACCTTCACGCTAGGGGCTGTAGGGTAAACTAAGCTAGATGGAAACATTGCTCTGAGGAGCTTATGTTCTGGAGGAGCTTTGGGCGGGTACTGATTCATCAACCGGTAGTTGTTATATAACGTTTTAAGGATTGTAATGATGCAAGTTTAGGGATGTGAGGGGTATCTCATCTGGACTTGGCCTTGACAATTGATAAATCTACCAAAGGGAGTGACACTTAGATTGAGAACTGGAGAATGTGGTGACATTAGCCAAGTGAAGAGATGGAGCATGAGTGCTTCAAGCAGAGTGTAACTGCATACACAAAGCTCTGGAAGCTAGAGAGAGCCATGGTCGAGGATTCTCCACTGTTTTGGGGGCTGCTGTCATAATCAACAGGGAGTCAGCATGGAAGGAAGACCATGAAAACAGTAACACTGTTTATTTATTGAACAAATAACTGACTACACATTTGAGGCTGTCTGTCCTCATTAGGTGATGTTATTACATGAAAAACAACGCAGTTGAGAATCCAGTAACAGGACCTTGAAGCCAATGGGCAAATTTATCACCTTTTAAAGTATGCCAAGCAGTCCTGAGAAGATGGTAACTGCAGATGATTTTTGTTCAGTAAACAGACAATTTGGTTTGGAATAGAAGGCCAAAACATCCCCAGGGGAGACGACAGCTCCCCGGCGGCCTGTCAGCGGGTTAACGTAGCACAAGAATTGCTCATGGCAGTACTGACAGTGGTTTTCAGAGAACAGATTTGTCTTAGGGGTATAATTATTTGGCCCACTTAATAGAAGTCTCAAGCAGGTCAACCCTTGAAATAGGGCTCTCTCCTCTTTTTAGCAGAGCTTGAACAAAAGTCAACTAGAGGGAAAGAGGAAACCTATTTCTGTGTTTTTGGAGACAAAAGACATAACACAGATTGGTTAAAATTCAAGGGGAATAAAAGCCTCTTTGGGGTGGGGGTGCATATTGCCGCCCTAAAGGAGAACCTTTGCTTCAAACGCAGGCTCGTGCTGCCATCTTGTGTTAGGAAGGCTTCCTCCACCTCCGGACCAGCTGGCAACTGCCTGCTGTTTCTGCTGTGCTCCTTATGGCTCCAGCAGCAAGATGCATTAAACAAATATGAGGCAGAGAATCCAACAGGGAATTTAACACTTCATGGCCTGCCAGGAATTAATTTCCCTACTGACGACATTCCCTTCTTCATTCCCTTTCTTCTTGAAAAAGCAAAATTTCATCCTTTCTGTGGTCTGATTAGGAGCCAGCCCAGCCTTGATGGAGCCACAATTTGACCTTTTAAAGCACGCCGGAGGGCGGTAGTTTGGGCCATTAACCTCACTCTTCCACTATAGGAAGGTCCCAGTATTTCCACTGTAGGAACCTCCTGAGGGTACTTTCTACAGCCTGAATGCAGGAAAGCCGAAATGCTCTATCAATAAAGTCATGGAAGACTATTTCTATCTGTCTCCCCCGTAAGCTCACTTTCTATTGTACCCATCCTATATTTGGAAGATTTTTACCTATTCAACAAATTAGCTTTATTTAATCAAACAATTAATTTATTGTCTATCTGGTATTAATCAAAGAGACACCTGATTGCCAAGTCAGGTTTCTGGTTATTGAGAAATGACAAACACAGCCAGCCTGGGTTAATAGCATTCCAGCCAAAAGCGAAGAGGTTTGGGTTTTGACAGCTTGTGCAGTCTTATTGTGGATAAATAGGCAGTATCTGTTGGGTTTTGGAAATACTGAAAACAGGCCACCCACTCCCACTCCTGTCTTTGAAGAACCAGGTTGGAGTCCCTGACCTAGATGGGCTGACTCCAGGCATCTGCAGGGTAGAAGCACAGCATATACTCTGCTCTCAGCAGCAGTTCTTTTAAAACACAGCCAACGCAGAGCTGTGAAACTAATAAACATCCATGAGACAAGCCATCTGTTTGTTTGTTTAACATTTGGACACTAAAGTGGACCTGAGCTTACAGACCTCTTCAGACCAGACAATTGCCCCAAGATCTCTGACACCATCTCCTTATGCCTTTCGTTCTTTACCCTTCTTCAAGGAGAGCCTCAGTAGACATCTTTTTTTCCCGTTCTCTTACGTTTTTTTAGAGCTGACAGAGGAAAATAATCCATAGAATTAAATCTGATTCATTCTGAGCTGTCAACATCTCTGTGACAGATGATGGTATATGAGAAAGTCTTAGGAATGAGCAGGGGGAAAAGAAACACATTTCGTGAGCCACGGAGGGCAGGATCGAAGGGAGACGTTGTGAAGTGATCATGCACCCTCTCTGGCTGGGCATGTTGGGAGAGGGATAAAAGAAGGAGCAATTTCAGACTTTAGCCTGGTAGTTGACCCTTGGCTTTGAGGCTGAGGGTGGAGCTAGCTGGGCTGAGCTGCCCAGAATTAGAGAGGGCAGCTCTCTCTATGAGCAATTTGATGAGACTTCCACTAATTCCCTAAATACTTCCCTCGCCATTACAGTCACTGTGTGCTTCTCGTCTCCTTCTCCAAAGTCTGGATAAATGCAAACCTATCATTTAGGAAGGATATAAGCTAAGCCCTCAGTACAAATATGGCAGATAGGATATACTTGGCATAGAATAGGTGGTCAAGAATTATTTAACTTAACAAATAAATTAATGAATGGATACATGAATAAGTGATGATACAAATAATTGAATAGATAAGTAAATAAGGCAAGGGAACTAACATTTGCCAAGTGTCTCATCAGACTTCCTTTGTTCCACCCAAGTTATCTCAATAAAAAAGAGGCTATTCCAAGGATCTCCATAGACCAGAAATGGAATCAGAACAGAAAACTCAGAAACTGAGAGAAAGTTGTGTCCTTTTCTCAAGGTCTTTCTCTTTTTCTATGTCTGCTTTGTTCCCCTCTTTCTACAGCTGCCTTTCTCAATCTCCACTCTGTGTATTTTCTGCTTGCTCATTAATTATGCCTACCCATGATTTTGGCTTGTTATATAGCCAAGGCAGCATTTAACTTCTTTTTCCATTCTCTTTCTTCATTGTTAATTATTTCAGCCTCCTATTTTTCTAAATTTACATTCCAGAGAGAAGAATTTGATCAGCCCAACTTGCTAATTTGTTTGTTTGTTTATTTTTGAGACAGACCAATTGGTCTTTGTTGCTGACTTGCCTGTGCATTGTCTGCTTTTGGGTCAGGTGACTTCCTTGGTCCAATCATTGTAGATGAGTGGAAGGTGGGATCCCAGATCGCTCACATGGACGTAGGACAGCAGAGGGTGTAGGGAGCCCGTTTCTCTTTGGAGGAGATGTAGAAGAATGGGTACTATAAGCATGTCTGGCAAACTCCTGGATGCCAAATTCTGATGAAAGCCCTCTCCCAAGTATTACCCTATTTAATCTTCACAATGATCTTATGAGGGAAGAAGAGTTTTCTCTGCTTTTTTTTTGAGGACGATTGGCTGTGAGCTAACATCTGTTGCCAATCTTCCTCTTTGTGTTTTTTCTCCCCAAAGCTGCAGCACATGGTTGCATATCCTAGTTGTAGGTCCTTCTAGTTCCTCTATGTGGGACGCTGCCTCAGCATGGCTTGATGAGCGGTGAGTAGGTCCGCACGCAGGATGTGAACCAGCGAACCCCAGGCCGCCGAAGTGGAACTCGCGATCTTTAACCGCTATGCCACCGGGCCAGCCCCATAATTTTCTGAAATAAACAAATCCTGATGACGTTCTGAATGAGATGAAATGTGATGTTCTCTCAATTTATGTAATAATTGCATTCTTAGAAAATTCAGTGTATATTAAAACTACACACAAAAATGTATTATACTAATAAAAAACATGGGTTAATTCTTAGACTTAAATAATGATAAACAGGCTTTCTTAATCTAATAAATGTCTAGGTGGACATTCAAAAGTTAGATGGGCAAGGGGCCGGCCTGGTGGCACAAGCGGTTAAGTGCGCGCGCTCTGCTGTGGCAGCCCAGGGTTGGCAGGTTCGGATCCCGGGCGCACACTGACTGCACTGCTTGTCAAGCTGTGCTGTGGCAGCATCTCATATAAAGTGGAGGAGGATGGACATGGATGTTAGCTCTGGGCCAGTCTTCCTCAGCAAAAAAGAGGAGGATTGGCAGATGTTAGCTCAGGGCCGATCTTCCTCACAAGGAAAAAAAATATTAGATGGGTAAGGACAATTTGTTTGGGGCAAGACTGTCCCACACATCACAGGATTTCTAGTATCCCTGCCCCAATCCACTGAGAACTTCCCTAATCATTATAATAGCCAAAACAGTCTCATAAATTTCAAAAGCACTCTCTAGGGGGTGGTGCCATACCCATTGAGAACTATTGTCCCAATGAATCAGTATAATCTTAACAAAATCATAAAACTATAGTAATCAAGTCACTTCACAATCTGTCCCTTCCTCTTGTCTCCTCTTTCATCCTAGAAATCCTAGACCACTTTCCCTCTTTCTATCTCAACTTTTAAATTAAATTATCTCTTTAGGTTATACTCCGACCATGTTGAGATTCTTATTTGGCAAGAGTACAATACCTTTTCTCCCAATCTTTCATCCACCATGATCAGTGGGAATCAGAACCCAATTCATCAGTAATTTTAGTCGCATTTCATAGAGGAGACAACTGAGCAAATGAATGCAAGTAACTCACTCAAGGTCATGCCACAACATGTCTGCAGAGATTGACTAGAATCTGGATCTTTTAGATCTGGCCACTGAACCCCTTTTCCTCCCATTTCCCTCATCGACCGGTGATTTGGAGTGAGTGGGAGAGCAGGTAAAACCTCTATGGCTCTGTGTTGCTCTTTGATAACTCCTCTGGTCAGGAATTAGCGGTGGAGGAGGAGACTCCCGAAATGGGTTTCCAATAATCCAAGTCTTTCCTTCCCTCATTTGCATGATTAATTGCAACCTGGCTGTTAGAGAACTGCTAGCCACCACCAAGGCCTTTGCTCCATTGAGAGCAACCAAGGCTTAGCTAGGCGATAACCTGCTTGAGACCACAAGGCTATTAAGTGACAAGTCCTGGATTTGATCCAAAGCTCAAGCTCTATCCCTAATCTCTCCCTAAACTAGAGGAAATGGGATGTAAATAATATTTGTAAAAATGCTTTGGGGTCCAACATGGTCCAGGAGGTTCAGAAGCTGAGATTATGCTTTGGCATCATTTCAGGGTGATTGACATCAACTCCCAAGTGCAACATATAGATGACCTTGGAAAGTACTACACATGGTCCCTCACTATCTTTACAGCTAAGTCAAAAGGATCAGAATCTGAGAGTGGATTTGTTGACCAGGGATCTTTAGGATTCATTTGACCTTAGTAGATCATTCTTTCCCAAGGATGGTCGTATTACATATGTTCAGTGTAATTGACTAGGCTGAAAGAATTTAAAGTATTCATCAGATTTGAGGTCAGGAGGCCAGTAAATGGATAATTATTGGAACAAGGATTGGATGGCTGGATTGGAGGGAAGAGGAAAGGACTAAAATTGTATCAAGATATTTTCTTTACTCAGGCTCCCCTTCTATATCCCTAACATTATATTTCAAATGCTTTACTTGCCACAATTGTTAAAAATGCCTCTTCATGTACATATTTTAACACTTTATGCTTCCCATGCATCTGTTGAATTGGCTCATTTATCACTAGATCCTGCTGATTATGATTATTTTCAATGTCTTTAAAACAGCCTGACCTTGTTTTTCCTAACTTTCTTTTTCTGCCTGGTTTAGTAGGATGGCTCAGCATATTGTAATTATTTGAGCAAAAATCTTGACCACTATGTCCCTACTGCATGGCAAAGTGCCAGGCATGGGTGCTCAACAAGTATTTGTTGAATGAATGAGTGCAATAAATCTTCACCCTAAAAACATAATGTTCATTGCTAAAAATAAGACTGTGTTATTCTAAGATCATTACCCTTGCAACATTCCCTCTTGGATTAAAAAACAATCTCAGTTCCATTTCTTTTACAGGGTGAGCATGAGCATAGCATAAAGAGAAGTAAATCTTGATCGTAACATGCTGCCTTCATGGACAAAATTAAATTCCCACCAATGTTATCCTTAACAAAAATTTTAAAAGGAGCTTTTAGAAATATATGCCTTAATTTAAAAGACTGGAGATTTTTACCTATTAGTATCATAATAGTTAACTTCAGAGAAATTTAGGGTGAGTTAAGATTAAAATGAAGGCTTTGTAAACTAGAAGTCACTAAGCAAATGTGAGGTGTTAACAATATCATTGACAATGACAACCTAGGGAGATTTTGGGGGTAGGTAGGGATTCTTTGAAAAAGAAAGAAATGAAAATGCATAGAGCCATATTTCTATTCTGTCTACTCTACATCAGCCTCTAATGCTGTCTTAGCTCTTCTCCTGGTCACTACATAATGCTGTCCACATGTCAGCCACTTGTAACCTAGAAAATCCTCCCAATAACCTTATGAAGTAGGTAGGTATATCGTTATGGAAACAAATGTAGAGATTGTTTAACTTTCCTAAAGTTGCAAATAGCGTGTTCTATTGGCTCTCACATGCTGGGCTACCATCTAGGTGATGATGATATCTGAATAAACCCTGCAGTCAAGCCTGTAAAAGACTCCTTTTCTGTCCAAGGAGCCAAGGAGGTCCCAGCTACAACATTGCAATTTGGAAGCTGCAAAGTTCCACTTATCATTTTCAGAGCCTCTAGGAATACAGCAGTCATTTGGAAGCTTTAAAAATTTGTTTATAAACCACCATCTTCTTTAGCTACTGTCTGATGTATGTTCCCAAGTGGGCACTGTGCCCTTCTCCTTCTGAAACCACTGAATAAATCCTTTGAATTGCTTCAGGAAATGATAGGTCTTTTTATCAGAATAAGCTAGAACCCACCTGCCCCATTAGAAAGTGGCTTTTGCAGAAGTGATATATAGCTGCTCACAGACTGGCCCACCGTGATTAAGAAGAGCAAGTCCATTGTCACTCACAGAGGTGGCACTGTGTGGCAGTCCCCACAAGCTGCCTCTCTCCTTCTGAAAAGCAATCTTCATGATATATTGGGATGCTTCATTTGGAATCTATTTTGAAGTGTTTGAAGTGACCCTCGTTCGTGTCTTTTCTTTCTTTTTTTTTTTTTTTGACACTGTATTTCTTTAGTTCAGTATTTCTGTACCAAAAAAGAGTAAAAATGTCAAGACCTTGCACAAATTGTGCTGACTTGACCCTTGGAACACAACAGCATGCTTTCTTCCACATCATTACCTTTTATTACACCCCTTGCCACATCTCTGCAAAGGAGGGAGACAGGAAGCACGGTGGGTGGCTTGTTCCCTGCTGAATGAGTCTGTAACCAGACCCTGCTTTGTCACTTCTGGGTGATTTCATCATCCGACTGAACACTTGCGCAGAGTCAAAAACGGGTGGGATTTGCTCTCAATGGAGCAAAGGCCTTGGTGGTGGCTAGCAGTTCTCTAACAGCCAGGTTGCAATTAATCATGCAAATGAGGGAAGGAAAGACTTGGATTATTGGAAACCCATTTCGGGAGTCTCCTCCTCCACCGCTAATTCCTGACCAGAGGAGTTATCAAAGAGCAACACAGAGCCATAGAGGTTTTACCTGCTCTCCCACTCACTCCAAATCACCGGTCGATGAGGGAAATGGGAGGAAAAGGGGTTCAGTGGCCAGATCTAAAAGATCCAGATTCTAGTCAATCTCTGCAGACATGTTGTGGCATGACCTTGAGTGAGTTACTTGCATTCATTTGCTCAGTTGTCTCCTCTATGAAATGCGACTAAAATTACTGATGAATTGGGTTCTGATTCCCACTGATCATGGTGGATGAAAGATTGGGAGAAAAGGTATTGTACTCTTGCCAAATAAGAATCTCAACATGGTCGGAGTATAACCTAAAGAGATAATTTAATTTAAAAGTTGAGATAGAAAGAGGGAAAGTGGTCTAGGATTTCTAGGATGAAAGAGGAGACAAGAGGAAGGGACAGATTGTGAAGTGACTTGATTACTATAGTTTTATGATTTTGTTAAGATTATACTGATTCATTGGGACAATAGTTCTCAATGGGTATGGCACCACCCCCTAGAGAGTGCTTTTGAAATTTATGAGACTGTTTTGGCTATTATAATGATTAGGGAAGTTCTCAGTGGATTGGGGCAGGGATACTAGAAATCCTGTGATGTGTGGGACAGTCTTGCCCCAAACAAATTGTCCTTACCCATCTAATATTTTTTTTCCTTGTGAGGAAGATCGGCCCTGAGCTAACATCTGCCAATCCTCCTCTTTTTTGCTGAGGAAGACTGGCCCAGAGCTAACATCCATGTCCATCCTCCTCCACTTTATATGAGATGCTGCCACAGCACAGCTTGACAAGCAGTGCAGTCAGTGTGCGCCCGGGATCCGAACCTGCCAACCCTGGGCTGCCACAGCAGAGCGCGCGCACTTAACCGCTTGTGCCACCAGGCCGGCCCCTTGCCCATCTAACTTTTGAATGTCCACCTAGACATTTATTAGATTAAGAAAGCCTGTTTATCATTATTTAAGTCTAAGAATTAACCCATGTTTTTTATTAGTATAATACATTTTTGTGTGTAGTTTTAATATACACTGAATTTTCTAAGAATGCAATTATTACATAAATTGAGAGAACATCACATTTCATCTCATTCAGAACGTCATCAGGATTTGTTTATTTCAGAAAATTATGGGGCTGGCCCGGTGGCATAGCGGTTAAAGATCGCGAGTTCCACTTCGGCGGCCTGGGGTTCGCTGGTTCACATCCTGCGTGCGGACCTACTCACCGCTCATCAAGCCATGCTGAGGCAGCGTCCCACATAGAGGAACTAGAAGGACCTACAACTAGGATATGCAACCATGTGCTGCAGCTTTGGGGAGAAAAAACACAAAGAGGATGATTGGCAACAGATGTTAGCTCACAGCCAATCGTCCTCAAAAAAAAAAAAAAAAGAAACTCACATCACCAATGGCAACACCACTCCTGATGTGTGAGTTGCCAATATTACTGACTTTTGGGTCAGCTGGATTGTAGTGGTGGGATTCTATATAGAGGTGCAACGTTCTGCTTATTTCATTTAATCTCCCAGTGTTATCACATCCTAGCTGTTACTTTATGAAGTGCAAATGATTTTATTCTAAATTACTTTCCTCTTTATTTCTCCTTCACATTATAGTTAAGCCATTTTATTGATTTTTAGAAACATTATGTATGTAGGTAGGTTCTATTATCTCTGAATTTCATTTCAGTATAATAAAGGCTATATTAAGCCTCCTTTTCTTAGTGGTCAGTTGTGCTTAGTGGTGGTTCTTCCTCACTTACTAGGATTTTTCTCTCTTAGGGATTCAATATTCTTCTATCATCTGTCTTCCAACCATACCAACCCAGTGAGAGAATCATTCTTGCATATATTTAAACCCCAGCTATGGACCAGATTCAAGTTTTCTCTGTGTCTCAGGCAAATAGAGGACACAGACAGAAAACAGAAGTAGTGTTGCCCAGATCCACATTCTGGAATGTTTGCGCTTAGCCCTAACCCAGCTGTTATTAGAAGCTCTATTACTGTAGGCTTTACTAACTCCACTGAACAAATGTGGAAATCAAGGCTCTGAGAGGTTAATGAATTTCCCAAGGCCTCAAAGAAAATCAGTGGTAGAACTGAGATTGAACTCCATTCTCTCTGTAACCAAAGATTGCTACTTCATTCTACCATGACTCTCACTTTCCCATATGAAGGCAATGAACTCACTGTTATCATATAGCAGAGACTTAATGATGAGAATGACTGAAATAATTACTCACACTTGTGTGTGTAGACTTTTAATGTTTTAAAATGTACTTGAAAACTACCAGCGTATTTGATCCTTCCTATAAATTCGAGAAGACTGAACAGTATTGGTACCCACGTTAGAGAGGAAGAAGGTCTTTTAAAGTCATACAAAAGAGCACTCAGTGGTAGATCCACAACTAGAACCTAAATCTCTGTATTGACTGCAACTTTATGCTGTTTCTACCATACTGCACTAAAGATTCATTATAGATATGGATATTGTTTAATAAAAAATAATAGGTAATATTTAACAGATGCTTAGTGTATGCCAGATGTGATGCTAAATCCTTTACGTATACCATCAACTTGAACCTTCAACCAACCCTATGGAGTTAGAACCTCATTTTGTAGGTGAGGTAACTGACAAGGGCAAATGATACAAAATTCTTAATAGTATTCAATTTGTCATCATCAATGTGCAAACAGACAGAACACCAAAATCCCTGCCGTGTTGCACTGAACAGCACTCAACAAGTTTCTAGCTGTGACTGGTATGAAATTTTTCCCCCTTTCATCATAGTGAGACTAGAATAGTGGAGGGGAAGGGTTAAAATTGTCAGAGCCATGTGAAATATTATTTAGATGTGAGGTATTCCAGGAAAATGTAAGGGATTGCAGAGACAAGGAAAAAAGAGTTTTACCCCAGAGTTAGTCAGAGTCAGAAGAGTCTGTTTTCAACAGTTTGACAAAAAGCGTTAGCTACCAAATCTCACGTGAATTTTGCAAAGCATTTTATTCTGAGCCCTAAGACTCATACCACATTTTTTTACTTAAGTCTGATTCCCTCAAAATGTTTCAATGAGGGAGAGAAAATATCTTCTGGTGTAAAAAGGGCTGACATTGATCTCCAGTTCAAGGATGTTGAAATTCAGTCGCTGTGAGACTGTGCCAGCTCCTTAAACTCACTGGACCTTAATTTGGCCATCTGTGAAATGGGATGGATAAAATTGAACTACAGAAGCACTTTGGTGATAACGAGCTTCAATCAATGCTTGGAAATGCCCGGTTACCAGTCTCTCTCCAGGGAGTGGAGCTCAGAAAGCTATCGTAGGGGCTCGGAGCTGATAATTTTCAGATAGGGCTGGTGGGTGATCATTTCCTTCTACTTGGTCTGCTCTCTAATTGCAAAAAGATGGAGAATAGAAAAGCTGTGGTGTGAGGCCAAAGGTTCTGCAATGTGGATAGAAATCTCCTTGGTTATGTGCTTGTGGAGTGCTCAGCTGCAAATCCCAATGCCCTTACTCTTAAATTACAGGTACCGAAGCAGATCCTAAATTGGCTCCCCCAAAGACAGCAGCAGTTGCTGGGCTGCGTAACATGACTTCTCCTATCAGCAACAGCAATCACAGGACCAGCAGGGTCCCCTCTCCAGCTCCTTTTAGGATGTCATTTTGATTTAGATTCCAAATGTCACTTAAAATCTGCATTCCTTGTTTGCTATTTCTCCAGCTAGTGTTCCTTTTCTGTATATTCTCACCCTAATGTGGTCATCATTACGGTTCCAGTTCAACAGAACTTGTGGTTATTTGAGCATCCCACATGAAGTGATGAGATAATGGAAAAAATTTAAATAACTACTAATATAGTGAATGTATGTATAAATGTCCTTCAGTAAGGACATGTAGTAGGGTCTGGAGTACTAAGGTTAGGAAGGAGAGTAGAGGAATTCTACATGTATTTGTTGGTTATTAAAATGTATATTAGTTACCCTGTGATCAAATCCACATGTATACATTCTAATGGCCTCTTGTGTTGACTTCTTAGCTGCAGCTTAAATTTTCCTTCAGACAGGTTGAATGTCAGATTTTCCTCTTTTATTCTATAAGCATCACTGGAAACTCGTCAAACAGACTGGGGAATATAAGGATAATGCAATTGAAAGCTTGTTTTTATTTTTACTTGTTGAGTGTTTGTAGCCCTAGCATCTACCTAAAAAGACTGGTATATCCCCTTAGGGCCTAATATAGTCTAAGTTAGATGGACAAGAAAATTCAAACATAAGTTACCTAAAAGGAGAAGGTTGCTCTTATGGGGGGAGGGAAATAATGAATGCAAAGGAGGGAAGTGTGTTAAGCCTCTTCTGCAACTTAGAGTGAGCGGTGGGTCTGGAGGAGAACAAACTTTGGATTCAAGTCTGATTGGAGGCAGATGAAGGTCAGGTACAGAACTGTAACCAAGAGAAAAGACTAAGGGTCAACATAGGAGAAAACCAGTCGCTTGTTCGATATAAGCCAGAAATAGAAGGCTAAGAGATTCTAGCAACTGCCTCAGTTTTCTCAATGTGTCCATAGCAGTCAGGTCCAGAGAGACATAAATTAAAGCAAGCCCACGGTTAATTAGAGGACCCCTTCGGCATGACAGACGGATCACACCATCTCCAATCCTCCCCACTCCCAGAAGCATGTGTACACACACAGCCCTTTCACCCAAATCTACTTGTTCAGTCTCTAAATATGTCCAAGCATTTTTCCTTATTAAAATAATATTATCAGTCACTATGGAATAATAGTGCATTGTCCTGATATAAGTCACTGGTTGTCACTAAGATCTTCATTGGTTAGAACTCATTTCCTGACCTTTAAAATTTATACCCATGCGGCTTGGCACAAATTTGCCGTTAATAAGTGGCTAGGTTCCTTAAAACATAAAAAGGTGAGAGCATGGTCTAGGGAAGCCTGTTTTTGGAAAACTATCTTTCATATTTGAATAGTTTCTTGGAAGATGAGATTTCACCAAAAGCCCTGGAACTGTGAAGAAGGAACAGCTAAGAGGTAAGAAGAAGGAAAATGATGCCCTTAGATATCTGCTGGGCAGAGATGATCCCAGCAGTGTAGCCTCTGAAGAGCCCCAGTCCAAAGTGGAAGGAGGGGATAATGAAGGCAGCCAGTGCAGCAGCTCCACCATTCTTAGCTGGAGTCAACAAAAAGACTCTAAAACTAAGACAGAAACAAGTGAAGACTGATCTGGAGTCTTGGATAATCTACATGCTTTTCTCTGTGATCTGACTAGTTCTGACTTTCACAATAATTTCATGACCATAAATGGTAGTAATCCGAGGGCCGAGAAACAAACAGTTCAGGAAACAAGTTGTCTGTGTGCGGGAGGTCCACAGTCTGTGCAGCTCGTTCCTCCTCTATATCACTGAGCAGTGTCTCGCGATAGCCCTGTTTCTGTTGGCTTAAGCTCTCCAGTGAAGAATATCAGTGCTTTCCCCATGTTACCAAAGCACGTTTTCACGTTATAGTGTAACATCTGACCAAGGACAATAAAATCAGTACTCTCTAAAGAAACTCTTCAGGTTCAGGGCATTTCTGGAATTTTGCTTCTCCCAATCTCCCCTCCTGGCCACCATCACTGTCATCCAACACGATGCTAACCAGTGAGCACTCTCCCAGTCACTCTGCTGCTGTCCCCATCAATGCTCACTTTCCATCACCACAGTGGTAGTTTTGAGGGGAAAGGCTTCTCGCCAAAGACAGGGCTCTGTGCTATGGGTGTCTTTACTACTCTTAGTCCCTTTTATATTCATGGATTTATGTGTTTACCCTCCCTAAGGAGCACCATCCTGATCCCAGGAGTCTGGGTAAGTCCCAGGAGCAGTATAACATGGTCTCCCCCTCCTTTTTTTTTTTTTTTGCAAAACTGGGCATGGCAAGCTAAGGACTACAGGCCAAGAGTGAGGTCTGGTCAAGAAGAGGGCTCAGAGGAGGCAGACTAAAGTTTGGTCGAGGAAAGAGTCCTTGTCAATGCAAACCCACACATATTTTTTGCATTTAGTTTGGAGGGAGGTGTCAGACACTGCTCATGAACTCTTTGGGGAAGATGAAATTTTGTGGCTCTTAAGTCTTGTTTCAGATACTCTTCCCCACATTGGCTGCAGTGTTCATTGCTTGGAAGAATGGATGGCCACTTTTAGATGTTTCCAAATGAAGGGAGGCATTGCTGTAGAGAAAAGGGATTAGAATTCTGGTCAGATGATATAGCCTAGAGTTTCACTAATAATTCTGATACCATCTTGTGTGATTTCAGACACAAGCCTTTTTAACTGTTGACCTATAGCAATCTCACTGTAGAATGAGGATAGCACTATACCAGGAGTTGGTAAATCATTAGGCCAAATCCAGCCTACTTCTTCTTTTTGTGTGGCCTGTAAGCTAGGAATGTTTTTCAACATTTTTAAATGGTTGGAAAAAAAGTCAGAAGAATAATGCTATTTTGCAGCACATAAAAATTAGATGAAATTCAAATTTCAGTGTCTGTAAATAACATTTTATTGGAACACAGGCACATCTCTGTCTTTACATATTGTCTATGGCTGCTTTTGTGCTACAGAGGTAGAGTTGGGTGGTCAAGACAAAGACCATATGGACTAAAAGCCTAAAATATTTACCCTTTATAGAAATATTTATAAAGATTTAGAGATATTTATCCCTTTATAGAAAAAGTTTGCCAAGCCCTCCACTATACCTTCTTTACCTAACTACCTATTAAAAAAATAGTTGTGGGAAGAAAAGTCCACAAAGTCTATGAAATAACTTTTCAAACTGCAGAACACTTACAACCCTGGGAAATTGTTACTATTATTGTTATTTTTGTTTTTATATTAAAATTACATTTATGGGAGTCTGAATATCCAACAGCATGACCAACTGATCCCTAAACAATTTGTATCTGCAGGCATTTTATTGACTGGATGGATGCACTGTTTGTTGAAGATGAAAGAGAAAAGAACTGCTTCTATTAATCTGGCTGCAGTGAAAGTTGTTCCATCTTCTCCTTCAAAAATATAGCTAAATCCTAGCCTGGGGAGTATATTTGTAACAGAGTGTATATTAACAGAAAACTGAGAATAATAAGCCACATTGATTTAGAAAAACATAAGAAAACATCTGCTCTTTGGTTGAGAGTTGTCCAAATGAAAAATCCTAGCTTAAAAATGCAGTAAAAGCAAGTTGCTTAGCAAGAATTCATGAAGCGTCTACTATTTACAGAGTAACGAACTGTGGAAAGAACCATGCAATTGGCAGGTCTTCTCTTGGACAACTCTCCTTGCCTTTGGGCTACTTCTTGACATTCCCACACCCACACCCATGAATAATATGCAGGCCTGAACTTCTAGGCAAGAGCCCAATTCTGGGCCTTTCTTGATTCTTCCCTATCACATTGGTTTATTTGGATGATAGACAGTAGTGGTGGATAAATCTCAATAGATGGATTGAAGTTCTATTGTAAAGTCACTGGAGTGGCAGGATGAAATGTTTGTGCTTAATTCCAAAGACAGTGAGGTGTTTTAAAGTTTTATGACTGGGGGTGGACAAGGAGATTGGGGCTGTATTTCAGGATGATTAATCTGGTAGCTGTGTGTGGGATGGATTGGAGTGGGTGAAGCCAGAGAGATCAATGGAGTAGTTTTCCCACTAGGTCAGGCAAAGAGTAATGAGGCTCTGAACTAGTGTGGGCACAGAGACGGAAGGAACAGACATGAGAATCAGTGCAGAAGCAATTAATTGAATGTGGGAGTTGAAGAAGAAGAAGGGCTCTGAGCGATGGATGCCATTGATGGAAGCAGGGAAATTAGAGGGAGGAGCAGGTTTGGGAGAGAGATAATGAGTTTGGTGTTTGATATGGTGATCTGAAAGTCAGCAGGACATGCAGGTTGAGTTGTCAAAATAGTGGATGGAGATGCTGTTCCAGAGCTCAGGAGATAGTGGTAGAAGATGGGAAAGGGGAGGTAGTTCTACTCTGACACAGAATAGGGGTCTGCACTGAGCTCAGATACCAACAGCAGGAAAGGAAGAGAGACGGTGGGAGCAATCTAGAGAGCCAGAGAAATATTTCAGCATCTTCTCAAGAAACCTGATGAACAAAAGAAGGAACAAGTGAGTAGTATTAGAGCTGGTCAGAAAGAGAAATAATGGAGGAAAGGATGGCACGAGAGAGGCCATACAGACCACAATGCCAAATAGAATAGGTCAGCAGAGGGACACAACAAAGCCAAAATACAGATGCAGGAAACAAAGCCAGTTTGTAGTAAATATCGCAGTAAAAATTTCATTACCTGGTAGCTCATCAGTGTTCCGGAGAGAAGTAAATAATGTTCTCTCAATGTGCTCTATAAAACTTTTTCCTACTCTTTCTCCACTCCAGAGAAAATTTGGCTTTTACTAAATCTGATTAGACTTCAATCCCCTGTTGACTCAGTTATGTCTTTCTTTTATCACATATGTTTTCCAGCTGCCAAAAAACTGGAGAAGGAAATTTTCTAAAGGAAAATATTCCTTTTTCTATATCAAACCACCAGATAGTTCATTGCAGGCTTTGTTTTCCCCTGGTAACGCTGCCTCTCATCACTTTATTTTTGTTCTTTTAGTTCAAAATATATTTTGGGTACAAAAATATTTCAAATGAACTTCATGGTCATATTTCTTTCTCTATGCTTGCATTTATTTTTTCCTTCCCTATTTTTGAGTAACAATTGAGGGTTTTTGAGTCTGTAAATAATTAGAAGACTTCTTTGGTGCTGCTACTTACCATGCTTTACTCAGCAAGTCTGCTCCTTTGCTCAGACAGATAGCTAGTGTTGTTTTGTTATCTATAAATAAATGAAGCAGCAGAAATTGATAAGCTTTCTGGTCAATTAAATCAGATCATGTTTTTCATGATAAAGTCCTTTTTCAGTTGTTTTCCCTATGACTTCAGGTTGGTTTTTCAGTGATAAAAGTCCAAACAGCAAAACCAGAAACCATCTGACTATCCATCACCTATTTCCAGGTATTCAGTGGATTAGGATGTGCAGGCGTGTGTGTGCATGCATACACACACAGACATAAAGCACACATGAGCATACATGCACACATACACCACGGGCAAGATGTGTGCAAACCTAGTCAGTTAAGCTTTCTCATAGCTTTCCTATAACTGATAAGAGGCGCAGTACAGAAAATTCACAGACCAAGTTGTTGCCTCTCTATCCTGAAAGTGAGTCCTATACCTATGAACATGTTTAAAATAAAGATTATCTTAGAAGAAGCAATCAAGCAGTTCATAAAATATATCCTAGGCATTTTCCCTTTCCATTTTCCATATTTATCTAATATTATTTCCATCTTTAAATAATAAAAATATTAAAAAGTCCCTTGGACAATGACCTTCTTCTAGATTGTAATAACCAGCGCAATTCTTTATAAGTTATAAGCCAAGATCTCGGCTGCCCAAGCTGTGGGCTGCACTGGGGCATGAAGACGCTTGGCAGAGAACTGGGTGTGTTCAACCACCAGCTTTGTCTGCGATCTGGAAGGCAGTATCAGCAAATGGCATTTTACTTGTGTGGTCTCTGAGAGCAGGGCTGAGCTTGGAATCATGTGAGACGGCCAAGTGAGAGAGGCAAGAGGAGACCTAAGTGAGGGACAAAACCTGTGTGTGGACTATAAAGAACAGCTCAGTATCACAGAGAGGAAGAGGAAAGATCCATCAGGCACAGGGCTGCAGGGAGGAATCTGCAAATAGTCTGCTACTCTCTCAACCAAATTTACTGGACCACTCATGAAGGCAGGAAGTCTCACTCCACTGTGGAGCCTCTAAGGCCCTGTTTCTCATAATTTTGATGCAGTGAAATAAAACAAGATGTGCAATTATTTTATATGGGAGTTGCATTTATGGAAGTTTGAATATCCAACAGCATGACTAACTTATCCCTAAACAGTTTGAATCTGCAGACGTTTCATTGACTGGATGGATGCATTGTTAGTTGAAATTTACACTTCTTATCTGTGTTGCCAAGCCAAGACTGGAGTGCTTGGTACAGAATACTAGAATGGTACAGAGCACCAGAGCAACCACCAGCCCCATCACAAGGTGCTGTGAACACTGTGGCAGGGCGTTATGTTATTGAGGATATGACCAGCGTCTTTCTTGGCCTTGGCGCCCATCTGCCTTTACACTTTTCCCCATGTGCTTGAAACGATTGTGATATGCCCTAGAAATAGGAGTTATTAAGCAGGGGCATAGCCTGGGAAAGAGTTGGGCCTTTCAAAAGGCATAAAAGCAGGGTCAGGCAGGTAGATGTTGAGACTGAACCACTGGACCTGGACAACTAGGCCTAGCAACAGATGCGGTAATGGTCCGATGCAGGGCAGAGAGTTGGCGGAATGGCAGCAGGGATGTCATGAGACAGGAGAAGCCTGTGTGCAGAGTGGCACACAAGTGTGGCCTTGAGGCTGAGGTCAGATGTAGGAAACTGGGGAGGAAGGTGAGGCAGCACGCACGTGGGCTTCAGAGTCTGATTAGACCTGAGGGGTGGCTGAGTGAAGCTGTCCTCCTCTCGCTCACTTCAGGACTGAATTCCTTTGATAGCTGTGATCTCTTTCTGGGCTTAACCTATGGTTTTAGTCCACAGGGATGGTACTAGAGGGAGTTTCAAGTCCCTTTGGCAGAAATAGTCTTTTCCCGATTGAAGTCCTCACTTAAAATGGATCCCGTCCATTTGCACGGTTCAGGGCCTTTTCTATGTAGTACCATTAGAGGCTTCAGGCAACAGCTGCTCATGATGTAATGCTTCATCACTTCATGCCCAACAACGTGAATTCATGGGAAGCATTTAGAGACCAACACAAGCCAGATTATAATCAGGGGCTAGAGCTTCCCATCAATAGACAAATCCGTAAATATTTATTCTTGGCAGAAATGCTTTGGACAGCTGCTCATCTTCTTCCCAAAATGCTTCCTTTTCTCAGTTCATTTAACTACGGTAGGGAGAACATTTCATTTTTTCTTTAGTAGTTGCTAAATCTCTCTTTTATCAGAGAAATTACGGTCTAGGCAGAGCTGGAGTAAGGGAGGGTCAGCCAGAGGACTTTTCTTTGGCATCCATTTGTAAAAGAAAGTGAAAATATCATAGGAATAAATTAGAAATGTGGTATGGCCTCTTTTATCCAGGACTCCGCATGTGACTCCTTACAGAAGATGCAAAACATAAATCAGGCCAACTTTTTCCAAAGTAGGCAACAACTTCAAATGAAAAGAAAAAGGCATCGTTGAGAGCACTGATCGTTCTTTGATACAAACACACAAATTTAAACAGGATAATATCTCGAAAATTTTAAATCATGTGTTTTTTATTCCTCATTCTTATATGTCTTGTTCCCTGGTAGCCATCTGACATTATAGACTCAGGGAAAGCGGGACGGAAAATTCTACCTTGGGAAGAAAGCTCTGATTTGAAAGGAAGAGGATATAGAAATCTTAATTCTTTTACTTCCCAGTTATTTTCAAAAGAAGGAGGGAATGGAAGTAAGTCAAAACAAGAGTTGAGACACATTTGTCCTGACTTTCTTGCTCTGGGTTGAAAATCTAATAGAGATGTATTAGGTGAGTGGAGGGAAGGTCCAAGAGTAGAGGTACTTTTGACTTTTCCAGTACAAAGTCTTAGAAGAAAAGTGGCCACCTCAGAATAAAATCTTTGATGTAGGGGCCGGCCCCATGGCTTAGTGGTTAAGTGCGCGAGCTCCACTGCTGGCTGCCCGGATTCGGATCCTGGGGGTGCACCGAAGCACTGCTTCTCTGGCCATGCTGAGACTGCGTCCCACATACAGCAACTGGAAGGACGTGTAGCTATGACATACAACTATCTACTGGGGCTTTGGGGGGAAAAAAAAATTAAAAAAAAAAATCTTTGCTGTAGAGTGTTTATGCAGAGACAGAACTCCGTCTTTATGATGTGAAAGACATGAGAAATTCTCACACCTTCTGCAGAGAGGTGTGAGAAGTAGCTGACTTGCGTGTTGGTGAGCTTACCAGGAGGGATGTCATAGCGATGTGAAGTAGCCCAACAGCTGATGACTGTTGAGCAGACGGTTCTGCCCAGGGATCAAAAGGGGTATACCCAACACCAGCAATTACTAAGGAGGGGCCAGTTCAGCAGGGGTGATCATAGGACACTGATCAAAGTAAAAGAACCTGCCACAGATTTTATCATTTGATGCCAGCAGGATGACTCATCACCAGATGAAAAAAGGACACCATCCCAGTGATCAGGGTAGCCAGAGAAGAACACAAGGATTTACGAGTGGAAAAGTGATACCTCCTCTCCCTGCCACCAGGAGACCATATGAGCCCTCCTTCCCCATAACAATCACCTGCCATCTTGGAGAGGAGAGAGGGGAGAGGAAAAAAATCTGCAAGAGGAAGAAGCTTTATCTGAACAAGATTGGATCATGTAAAGAGAGTGTTTAGTTTATTGGGTTGGACCACATTTAATGGATAAAACTGGTTTTAAGTTTTCCCTCTATTATCCAATAAGTTAAGGGCTTGTGAGAAAGATTAGATTAACTCTGGGAAATGAAGAAACTCAATGCCTTAACACATCTGAATGTATGTTTAATTTTGACCTCACCCTGTTAATTACATTTTATGATTATTTTTCTATTTCATTTTATTATGTAAATTTTAAGAACTTTAGTATGTCTCCTAAGAAATTATCCGGGTCAGAAAAATTGCAAAAATAAACTGGAGACCATGAGCTACAGAAAAGTGGGAATGCTGTCCTCTGAAAGTGAGAGAGATGTTCCAATGTTAAACCTGGAAACGAAGTTTAAAATCTTACATGCATACATGCATATACATGTATACATCCATGCTTAGCAAGAATGTGTGTCTAACAGTTATGAGTTTTTACTGATAGGAAAATTTGTGAAATGAGTTAAAAATCATGTAATAAATTCCTTATTTGGAACATAAAAAGAGAAGAAGATGGTTTATATTAATGCAAAATATTTTCTCCTTTTATATTAAATAAATGAATGGGAACCAAATTATTAGCCTGCTGGTACCCCTGCAGACCTTGATGTAGCTCTGACCTAAGATTTAGAGTTTTCTGCAGGCAGCAGCAATGGTAGCATCCAGACAGAGGCAGTGAAATTGCCCTAACTTGGACACCTGTTGTATTGTCTGCTTTTCCTTCATCCCAATTTTTTTGGAACTACCTCTCCTTGCTTTACACTGTCATCATGGGAGCAGCCAATTTGTTCCCCACGTCCTCACTCTCTGGTTACAGTTGGATGGTCCAGGTTGGACAAATGATGTAAGATGGGGCAATCAGTTCCTTCTCCAGGAATGTTGAAACCAAGAAGGAAGAGAGAGCTCTTAAGCCTTAAGAAGCAGGTTAGCGAATGATCCCATGTCTGTATGCGGGGTCAGATGTGGAGGTTGCAGAAGATGTCCTGTGGAACATAGCACCCCCAATTACAAATATGACTAGGGCTGGCAGAGCCTGGTCTTGCTGGCTCTCAGCAAAACTGAGAAAATTGGGAATTTTGCCACTGATGGATCCCATTGTTCCATTCTGGTACTTCACCTGGGCCCCCCATTTGCTCTCAATTGACTTTTAGTCACTGCTTTTAGCTGTTAATTTATGTGTTAGTGGAACACATAACTCAGAACACAGGAAGGTTTTATCTTGGGGATAAGGGGACCATCTTCTTTCTATCTCTCACAGCCCATGGGGTGTCAAACTCTCAGCCTCAGATCAAGCGAAGCAGCAATGTGGTGAAAAGGCCCCAGCCACACCAAGAATGGGCAGCGAGCGCAATAAGCGGAGCCCCTTCCTTCCCTGTCTTATTGCTTTAATGGTCCTGAGGAATAAGCAAGCTGCTTAAAAAGTTCTATTGTTTTTGTGTTCAGTCCACTGAAGCTCCCTATTCTATCCATTTATTGTTGATTTGCTATCTTCTCTTTCTCAAAGCTTGTTCAGAGATTTTGAATTACAAGGCAAGGAGAAGTGGTGGAAACAGCTCCTTTCATGAAGTCCGGGCCCTGGTGATTCAGATGCTGCTTGGCTGCTGTTTTGGGCAGCTGTCATTTTTAGCACCCAGCATTTCCTAGTAACAGAACATTTCCTGGTTCCCTGAGGAACCACTCCGACCCCACTCTCACTCCATGTGTTTCAGATGGAGTTGATCCCACAGGTTCAGGGTGAGCATGTGACACAGACTGGGCCAATCAGAACATCACAATCTCCTGGCCAAGTGATTGACTAAAGACTGACTACATGACTCAAGTGTTAATGAGATCCCATGAGTATTGTGCTAGGACCCCTGGGAAAGTTGCATACTTTTTTTTCTGTCTGGGACTTTTTGTAGGAAGAAAAAGGTTGGCCTACACTTCTAGGAATCACCTCATGGAGCCTGAAGGTGAAGCCAATGACTCAGAAAAGCAAAGCTGAGACATAAAAGAGAAGCCAAGCCTTGATGATATCTTTTGAGCTCCTGCATCCAGTTGTACCTGAAAGCCTCCTCCACTGGATTTTAATCATACAAGTCAATAGGTGATTTTCATGCTTGAGCCACTTGGAGGGTTGTTTTTGTTTCTTTATCTCTTTGAAAGGGTCCTTACTACTACTTCGTCATCTCTCTGTGACTTTGGGGAAAAGTATGCAATCTCTCTAGGCCTCACTTTTTTCATTTATTCATTCAATGTATAAAACTTTAGTACACAGCAACAAGCATCACTCATTCACTATGCTCAGAGCATTTGTAAACTGAAGAGGGCAGGATGTGTGATTCCCTCCCAGCAGCCCCTGCTCAGTCTCCACGTCTCTCACTGATTTGGGTCAGGTGCCCATCCTTGGATCAATGACTATGGCCGGGAGAATGTGATGCTCTAACTGACAAAATCAGATCGTGTGATTTCTATGGGCCCTTCTAATTCTTCCATTTTAAGTTTGTAAATAGATCAGCTTTTAAGTTGAACAAGGACCCATTTTAACAGCACAAGGAAGGTCTATACAATCTAAAGTGGCCATGCACTCTCAGGACTCATTTTTCTTTGACACGCTGAAAATGCAGATGCCTATGGACAGGTCTTATTCTGATGAAGCTCTTCAGTCTTTTGCTGACACTTAGAAAATATTAAGTATGACTATCTCATGTTCCTCATTTCTCCCATAACCTATTACAGGAAAAAAAGAAGCTACACAATATCCTATTCATAGAGAAGTGAGGGGCTTCTTAACTGAAAGCGATTTTAGGCTGCTAAATTTCACCAGATAATGGGGTATTCTAAATTGACTACAGTGGTGAAGAGTAGAACTGTATAAAAACTTACCTACTGTTTCCAAGCAGATCAGAAATATCTTGGACCTTATAAGACTTTTAATAGATTTATTTTTTATATAAGAACCAAAAAAATGTTGAAAGTCATTCCTAATGAAAATCAATCTTTTTGTTCTATTATGCATTGATGAAAGAAGTTTCATGATCATTAGAAGGATTGAAGTCTGAATTCTTTTTAATGAATATTACATTTCTACCCATTAACAGGAGGCACTGCAGCCAGCCAGACTCGAACTCAGTTTTCATTCCCTGTAGTGTTTCCATCAGGGGTTCTAGGAGTCAGCTCCTCTGGGTCTGTCTACAGTGTTGTACGGAAGAGGAGTGCCTCACTAGGAAAATGTAACACTGGGCAAAATAAAAGCAAGAAACGGGCTTCAGATCCAAACAGACATGCTAAAAGTGAGCCAATGGAGCAATTATTCTATAACAAGGATGATCATGGCTTTAATTAATTGGAAGAAGAGTTATCCTGTGATGGCATTTTCTGCCACTGCATCCGTTCTCCATATGCAGCATTTGGGCATTCAATTATTGTCTTTATCTTCTCAATTGCTTCCCTACTCATGATGTTCCCCATCTCAATGAGTGACATTACCTTCTCATTAACCGCTTAAACCAGAAGTCTGGTCATCGTTTTTGGTTTCTCCTCTCTCTGCTCTTCATCTCACATCTTCTACTCTGTCTCCACGATTTGTGTAACTTTCTTCCCAAATATCTTGACTCCTTCCTTTATTGCCATCCGTTTCATTACTTTCTCAGCTCAGGGAATTAGCCATAGAATACTTTCATAGTTTTGTACACTGTTTGAGGGTTTTTTACTTTTTTGTTTTATTACAGAGCAATACAAACCAAAATGCAAAAAAACAGTGAAAAAAATGAAGAAAATACACACAGTAAAGGAAAACTATAAAGAACTATAAGAACACAGTAAAAGAAAACTATAAAGAACAGCTATAATCTCATCTATGTTTCAGATTCTTATTAAAAAGGAATTAGAAATGCAACTATAAAAAGCAAACAAAATTGCTTAAAGTTACATCAACTTTTGCAAAATCGTCTCATGGTATTCCAAAATTAAAAATTTTGGGGATATTTATTTTCAACCAAAGAGTTATTTCAGTACTTCTTGAGAACCACCTTTCAGAGTATTCGGCATAGTGCTGAGTCCATACTTGTTCAATTGAAACTCAAATGATGAAAAAATTATCATCAAAAGTGAATGTGTGTGGGCCGGCCTGGTGGCGTAGCTGTTAAGTTCATGTGCTCCGCTTCAGCGGCCTGGGGTTCACAGGTTCGGATCCCAGGTGCGGATCTACGCACCACTTATCAAGCCATGCTGTGGCAGGAGTCCTACATATAGAGTAGAGGAAGATGGGCACCGATGTTAGCCCAGGGCCAATCTTCTTCACACACACACACAAAAAAGTGAATGTGTGATGGGAAAGAATATACTGATGGGCCCTCAGGTATCAGTGAACCCCCATTTAGAGGTTTAAGAACTGCTTCTAATATTTGTGGAGTCCTGGAGAAGAGTACAATGGAGGTGGATAACATAAGTCTAAGCATCTTAGTTTTAAATCACTTTAACAAACTCAAAATGTTTTATCTTCATATCTTGGTAAATATACCTTCACCATAACTTGAAGGCCAGATTTGAATTTAGAATTCTTGGATTTCTCAGACTACTGATCTGGAATATGATGCTGGTAAAACCAGGGGTCACCAGCTAGTCTCCCAACAGTGACTATATCCTGCACCCTGAGGTATCATGGTTGCCCAGGGCTAGGCACACTGGCAGCATGGTCTATCCATGGGGGGATGGACCCAAAGAAGCCTATAGCACCCTTCAAAGGGTTTCCTCTTTAGTTGTGGTGTGGTTTACATATATAATTTGATTTTATTAATCACCTCTTCCTCTCCAAACCAATACACCTTGATTTTTATCAACTTATATATGATTCTTTCACTTTCTTTCTTCATTTACTTCTGGGAGAAAACTCTTATGCTCTATTGTGTCCTGCATCTGTACTGCAGAATAAAACTGAAATCAATCAGTGGTTAAGAGACATGTCTTCTTACGAGATCTATATCTGTTAATGATTGCTGAGAAACAGTAGGCCCCAAAATGTAGTGGCTCAAACAATAAAGATTTATTTTTTCTTCCAATTCTGTGGATTGGCTGTGTGGTTCTGCTGCTGGTTTTGCCTGGGCTTGCTCATGTGGCTGTATTCTGCTGGAGGGTCCACTAGGCTGGAAGGTCCAATATGGCCTCACTCATACGCCTGGCTGTTGGTAGTGGCTGCAGACCAAAGTACTGGGTTCTCCTCCACATGGCCTGTTATCCTTTGCTAGGCTAGACTAGCTTCCTTCCGTGGCTAGGTCAGGGCAGTGTTCCAAGAGGACCAAAGCAGAAGCTGCAGAGTCTTCTAAACCCCAGGCTCTAGAATCCCTATAACATCACTGTCTCATTCTATTTATTGGTCAAAGCAAGATGCAAGGCCAGACAAGATTTAAGGGTTGGGACATACTCTTTACCTTAAGATGGGAGTAGTTGTAAAATACTGTGGCCATGCTTCTCCAATCTTCTATATGATCTTAGTTGCTTTCTTTATTTACCTGAAGAGTAGATTATTAAAAAGTATCATTGAGATGGTTTCAGCAAATCACCTTCCCATTTTCATTCTATCTTTCTCTCTTCCTAAGTTAAAAATAATTCATTTCAGATGTCAATGGTAGATTATATCACAAGTTATGAATTAATAATTACAAAATAATCAGAAATTCTAAGCTTCTAAGATTTTTTACTGAAATTTCACCCATAATGTTTATGCTCTGAACATTTAAAAAAAAATTATGGTAGAAAATAATTTGTGGCAATAAGATATATATACCTAAAAGAAATAGAGAATAAGTTAACACCAGCACATCTTATTTCAAATAATTGCTTGTGTAAAAGAAGAACCAGGGAAAGACAGGAACACAATTCCCTAGAGAAGAAATAGAGAGTGAAATTGAAAACACGTTTAATATTACTATTAATAAAAGATGTGCAAATTAAAATAGATATTTTTCACCAATTGAAATGGCAAAATTAAAAACATAAAATTGCCTGGTATTGGTGAGTATTTTTACTGAAATGGGCACTCTCACATATGTTCTGGAGGAGAATTTGGCATATATACCAAGAATTTTAACAATTTGTTTAGATCTTGTAATTCAGTAACCCTAACTCAAGGAATTTATAAGACAATTATGACATAAATGCAAAAATATTGATAGATAAGGATATTTGGAAGAGAAAAATAAAGAAATGTTTATAAGCCTCAAATAAACTAGAATCTATCCTGTTGATATAATGCTATGAGGTCATAAAAATGATGCCACAGGAAGAAACTTTTAATAACATGAAAAAGTGGTCATTGATGTAATGGGACTGAAAGTTCAATACACAAAACTAACGGTATACTATATTTCCCATTTTAATATACATGTTAGTTGCTCTCAATTTGCCGACCTCCGATCAGGTTGACTTTCCACTCTTGTCTGCCTTGCTCTGTGCCCTGAGAGGCTGACTCTTATAGACTGTATTTTGGGAGTTTCTTCATCAGAGGGCTTCCAATTGGTTTTGGCCAATGGAAAGCACCGGGATAAGGTTGGAGGGTTGGAGAAGAAAGATCTGGTGTTTGATTTATTCCTCCTTTGGTACCAAATCTATGGCTCTCCATGACTACAGATCCTGCTAAGGAGCTGTGTTTTTGTCCTCATGGCCTTTAGCTAAGGGATGGTGACAACTTCCCACTTTTGCTGTTCCTTGTGTGTCTCACCATCCCCTGTTTAATCCCTTAACCCTGCCCACACTTCTGAAAGCAGTCCCTGCATTAAGTCTCCTTATTTGAACCATCTACATTCGAAATTAATTTTCTATCAAGTCTCTGCCTGGCACAACATTCATATACAGCCATAAAATACATATAGGTACTGAAAACATTAACGAGAGTTTTTTCTGGATGGTAATATTTATGGTTGACTTTTATTTTCTTATTTATACTTTTTCGTATTTTTACATTTTTATTTTAAATGAGTACACTATAAAATGAAAAAAAGATAAAGATTTTTTTAAAAAGTGACTCTTCTAGATGAAATTGAACTAATGTACATTTTAGCATTGTTTATACCACATTAACACTTTGTAGATGTCATTGTAGTTGGAAATACATTTTATCATTTGTTTTTCATAACTCTGTGAAGTGAGGGGTAACCATCACCATCCAGATTTTATTTATTAGGAAATGCAAGCTTAGCAAATGAAAGTTATTTGCCCAATTCCACAGTTAGTAACAGGAATTAGAAGTGAGATCTTCTAACTCATATTCGATTCTTTCTACAATGCGGATGTTGTGTGGGTCCAAGTTATGGGCTGTACCATTATTATAAAAGCTGATGATGCTTGAACTTCAAGACTTTACTTAGAAAATAATCATACATATTTAAATTAAGGCATTTTCCCATCATAAAAATAAACATGCTCATTTGAAAAATGCAGATATAGTGAATGCATTAAAAAAAAAGCCTATCTCTAATGACACTGACTATTAGAATGTGCTTATACTTATTACTTTTTGTATTTTGTAAAAGATAATATTTCTTCCTTAATATCTAGCATACATCTAGTCAAGGATAAAATTTACCAGGTCACTACAAAAAGATTGTCCAATTCTTTACATTCTTATTTTAATCCTTTTTCTGACTTTTCTTCACAATGTCCTATTCTTCCATACACAGTATTTTATTTTTTGTCATCACCTACCTTTGATTTTATTTTCCTCACTCAATCCCAAATGTTTTATGGACCCATCTATAGGAGCTGTTTTGTCAGTCTCTACATTAAAGGGATATAACATGGGAAACCCCTCTGAGAACATCCTAATAAACCAATAGCAATCCACTCCCACCAAAGAAAAAACTTCTCAAATCCCAAATCCTACTTTCCCAAGGCTATAGGGGCCCTTCTGATCCATTTTCGATATTAGCAATTCAAATCTTCATGTCATGTATCCAAACTCCAGAATCTTTGTGTATGTAAAATTCCCATTAAATGTAACGGTATCTTTGGGTGTAAAATATATGGCGTCTGACATTTATGTGTGATGTGAGAGTAGTGTTGTGTCTGGAGCTTTATTTCAGTTGCTGAGATTGCTTTATATCTTTTGATTTCTGGATCATTTTGCTACATTTCAATAGCCACCATTGTGGCTCTACTTGAAAAATGTTCATTTTGCACTTTTTAAAGTAGATGCAATTCTGCATGGTTGAATGCACACTACCTCCAAGACCAGTGCTTTTTGTTAGCAGCATTGCTTTGGTTTCCTTCTCTGGTTCCTTCACTACTTCTTTCTACTCCACAAATAGTTCTTGCTTTTTGCCCTTAAATAGGCCACATTCTTTTAAAAATTTCTTCTGAAATCCTATTCATCCCGTTCAATACCATTTCACCTCAAACATTCAAAACTCTTTCTGTCTAGAAAATAAGTAACTTCTTACCAATGAGTTTTAACTAGTTTCTCATGAGAAACATATTTTGGGTTAGAGAATATTCTGGTCTGAGTCATTTGGATCATAAACCCCAAGGGCTCAGTAGGTAACACTGCTTTTCTGTGATTTTGTGCCCACTTAATTTCCCTGTCAAACCTCCATGAATAGTCCGTAAGGATGATATGTGGGATCTGACAGTCTACTCGTCTGTCCTCTCTGTGTGTCTCTGAATTAAGGTAAATGGTACAGGACAACTGAATTCTTCTTGCCACAGGAGAACAAGTAGAGAGCAAGACCACCCTTGGTTAATTGAGGGGCTCTTTTTATCCTGGTGACAGGAGGAGGGAGACTTCTAAAAGTACAATATGAAGGAGGCAGATGCCAACTGTGGGAGGAAGGTGATAACCCACAGTACTTTCAGAATGAAGTGTGTATAAGCTTATGTGCGTTTCAGTTGTTATGATTTTAGTGCAATGGAGAATTTGAAATTTGTCTTTGAGTGCTTAGGTTTACCAAGTTGGAGAGCACAATAATCAGCTCCATGGTCCTTCCCATGGATTTGCACACAATGGTTTCGTTATGAGTCAACATGGAACAATCGAAAGAACATGGGTACTGAAGTCAGAGGATCTGAGGTCTGGAGTGGACTTGTGAATTTGGGCAAGTTTGAACCTGTCTGGTCCTTAGTGTATTCATCTACAAAATGGGAATGACTGCTTTTGAACTACCTACCTCAGATGAGATGTTATATGGTAAGTGTGCTTAGTGGGCACTTCAGCAGACATTGATGTCATAGCTATTGCTATCGCTAACACACTGACAATCTTCAAATCTTTATCACCAGACCCAGTCTCTCTCTTGAGCTCAGAATCATATTTTCAACTACCGGCTCAACATCCCCTTGAATGTAACTAAAGACACATTCAAATCAGGATATCTCAAATGATACTTATTATCTTTTGAAGCTGTTCTTTCTCCTGTATTTTGTTTAATGTCACCACTATATTCCTCATCACTTAAGACAGAAATCTGGAAGTATCCTCCACTCTCTTTGATCATTTATATCTTATAAATGAGTAAGACCCATTTGTCTGCCTCTATAACATCTCTTAACTCTGTCTGTTCCTCTCCATTACTATCTGTGTTCTACGTTAGGGCCCTTGTCGCTGTGGAAGAAACAGATTTCTTGGTTTAGGATGAATCTCTTGGAATTATACACTAGTTTTTTTCCCTCAAATATGACTATAGGGAGAAAGGCAACAGCAAGGATCAATACTTTCAAATTCATGCCTCTTATGTAGTGGAGGAGTTCTAGAAAGAAGTCAGTGCACATACAATTTCAGTGAGTAAACTGAATTTTCCACAACAAACATAATCTAGCAAGTACAAATTCCTATCAGAGACATACGGTGAGCAAAATACATCTAACCACAAACATGCAAAACAAGCTTGCAGTTACCTGGAGATTAGGGATTATATTACATAGGAGAAAACTACAAATCTTAGTGGTTAGAAAGCAAAGTAATATAGCAAAGCCTTTCCCCCTTTTAGTGAACTGGCCAGCATCTCAATTTTAAAATAACAATATATGGAGTACCACAGGATTAATTTTGTTCACTATACCTGACTAATATTTTTATTTATCGTGCTTTTGTGGTAACGAGTGTGCAAATATTTTTCAACTTTATTGCATAATTTTATAACAAATCATGTTGTCTAGCCCAGTGCTTTGTAGTCTCAAGGGCTCTTGTGCCAACAACTTTTCTTCCTTCTGAGATTTCTCATAAAATGCCATTGTGACACGTGCTCTGTCATTTCGACTGCAACAGTCAAATTTGAATCAAAATTTGGGTGGTCTTACAATTTTCTGTTTCCATATAATCTTATACTGGACTATTTAAATAGCTTTCTTATTGGTTTCCTCGTTCTTAGCTTCACTGTTCTCCAATTCATTCTTCATATTGACACCAATGATCTTTCTAAAATGCAAATGTAATCAAGTCACTTTCCTGTTCCAAACCTGTCAGTGGGGTTTGGAGCCCTACAAAAATGAAAAACCTTAGCATGGTTTACAAGTCCCTCTAGGGTCTTGGCTCTCTTGCGTCACACTTGCTCACCCTCTTCCCTATCCCCTCTGCCTCAGATATCTCATATTCCAGCCTTTTCAGCCACTTGCAGTTACCTGGATACACCACGTGGGTTCATGTCTCTGTACCTTTACCTTGAATTCCCTCTCTCACTACCTTCTCTTGCCTTTTCCATCCTGGTGAATTCCTGCTCCATTCTTTTTTTTTGTATCTTTTTAAACTTTTCCATTTGAAATAATTTCAGACTTTAAAAAGTTACAAAATAAATAGTACAAAAAATTTCTGTGTTCTCTTCATCCAGAGTCCCTTGGCTTCTAAGTGCTATTCGATTATATCGTGCCAGATATGCTAATGAAGTTTGTCCCAAGCACTTCCTACCACAGCATCCAGATAACACCAACTTCCAAACATTTCTGGTTAAATAAATGTCTCAAGAGGAGGAGTAAGTCTATTTTTCTGTATTTGCTGAAAGGGAAGAGCTACTGTCTTTTCGTTTGGGAAGGTAAAAATAATCCAAAGGTAATCAGATATGAAATTGGTTCCCTCTGCCTTTTCTTGGTACTTCAAACATTTAAACTATAGTGATTTCTGAGAAATACAGTTACTCCTCAAGAAAAGTGAAGAAAATTGCAAAGCCATCTGCCATAGTCAACACATCACCTGTTTTGTACTCTGATTACCTTCGAAAGAGGGGAAAAAATGGACTGGGCACTTCCAGGAAGAACCAGGCCGTACTTAACCATAGGGAGTATTCTTTTCTCCAAGATAGCCCTGCTCCAATTCTTAAGTTTGGTTTCAGCTACTTCTTCTTTGCCTCTTCTGCTTCTTTCTAGCAAACTACACATCACACTCTCCTTTAATCATTATCGTATTTATATGTCTCCACTAGAATCTGATCTCTTCAGGAAGAAGGGACAAGTCTTCATCATTTTTCTTTTTTGTCAGCACTAATCACAGTGCCTGGCAAAGAGTAGGAATTTAAAGATGTTTGTTGACTGATTGACTGACTGATCGATGAACTAAATTAATGAAGTGTAACAGAAATTAATAAAGGTGACCTTGAGGTTTGTGAAATATCTTTAGAAGGGACATCTTGGTATTAAAAAAAGAAAAGTATCGGGGCCAGCCCAGTGGCATAGTGGTTAAGTTTGGCACACTCCACTTCGGCGGCCCGGGGTCGCTAGTTTGGATCCCAGGGCCAGACCTACACCACTCATCAAGCCATGCTGTGGTGGTGACCCACATACAAAATAGAGGAAGATGGGCACAGGGCTCATGAGCTCAGGGCCACTCTTTCTCAAGCAAAAAGAGGAAGATTGGCAACAGGTGTTAGCTCAGGGTCAATTTTCCAAGAAAAGGAAAAGAAAAGTACTATTCTTGTGACACCTCTTGGTAGTATGTGTACTATTTTTCTAAATCTTCTTAGCTGACATAGCTAATTATAAGACTTTTAAAGAACTACTGGGATGTTTTTGAACTCTGCAAAGTTATTAGCAGATGCAGCATTGAAGAGACCACCTGTCTACCCCTCATGCCTCTTGAAATGTTGGTGGTTGTATCTGACAGACACTGGCACCATTCCATTCTGTGAACTTTAAAGCTTGAGAGATAGGTGTTTTTTATCTGTTTTTCCTGAAGAAGTCTTTCTGTTTAAGACACTATATTCTTAACTGATCCCAATTTTTCAACCAAAGAAGCAACTCTACTACTTTTCGTTAAAATAACTAAGTGTACGTCAGAAAGGTGATAATTTTTTTTCACAGAGCAAGTTTTAAAAAATAAATGTGAGAAGCAGTGTATCTCCTTCTCTGTCAACTCTCCAGGAATCTAAGCATCGAGGCGGAAGCCCTTCTCACTGGTCTTAGCTCTCCTAAGTTGCTTGGCTGAGTATTGGCCAGTGGTGGTCTATTCACCTTACCCAGGTTAGGCCTCAGCATCTCCTGAGAAGCTTGTTAAAAATATAGATCTCAGGGCTCTTTCTTATGACAACAAAGGGATGGGCTTAGATGGATATTTCAATGTTTTCACACTTCAAGTTTCTGATTTTTTCACTATTCTAAAAAGAAAAATAAAAAAAAAGTATCTTAAGATTGCTTGCCAGAGTTAATCTCTGTGCTTATTATTTCTAACTGATAAAATAAAATACTTTTCCAATTGAAGTTTTTTGGGTTCCTCTTTCCCATAGTTTCTTAACTTGCTCAGTAAGAGTGAAGTGCAACTCAATTTGTGTTCACTTTGTGTCTATTTGATTAACATTCTGTTGCTATGGGCATCTGATTTTGGTTTTACTGTGAGGCCTATGGTCTTTGGAGACAAACCGTTAAGAATAAGAATAAAACTAATAATAAGAATGAGTACTTTATTTCATCAACTGCAAGATTCACATCTTTCATGCTTTAAGATCTCTGGAACTGGGACGCATCTTCCAATTGATAGCATTTTATAATCTCTCTTAGGGAGGCAGCAGTTGTAAAGAGGTTGGAATTACCTGTACATGCATTCAACGTGTCAGCATCAAAACTTACTGAATGGGTGTCAACAGCATGGAAGGAAATCCTGGAGACAGGAGCAGAGCATTCTTTTAACTGCTAGAAACCAGTTGTTGCTCAGAGTATGGCAATATTTCTAGAGCCAGCGTCAAAGAAAATTAGCTCTACGTAATTACAAAACCACGTTAAGGAGACCCTCAGTAAAGGCTTTTCATGATATTATGGTTGTTTTAGGAAATGCTTCATCACCAGCACTTTTCCCGGCACAGAGGATGATATTGTGCAGAAGAACTTGGATATTGATGATTCTAAGTGGAATAGTGATGAAGACTAGGACTCTGAATTTTGAAGCAGTTTTAGGAATACCTTAATTTATTTCACTTATATTTTTCTTTTTATGGATGCACAAAGGTAATTTATGATAAAAATATCTATGTTTAATTAAGCCAAAAGCATTCTTCCAATAAATATAATGTAAAATTCTAAGTGAGAAGAATGCCTTAGGTTATAGCTTAATTATCAGCATTTCTTTCTCTCTTTCCTAATGGTACCAAAATAATGGAGTTTCTTACCACTGATGGACTCTTAGATTCCAAGAAATGAAGCTATGACAATGCTAGAGCTTACTGCTTGTTTACTACGTGCCAGGTGCTCTTCCAAGCACATCATATATGTTAACTCATTTAATTCTCACAAAACCCTATGAGATAGGTGCTACTGCTATTCTCACTATACAGAAAACGAATGTGTCACAGAGGTGTGACTCTTGACTCTTAATGACTTTCTAGATTTGTGACCCAGGACACTCCTCTCTCTGATGCTCAGTTCCTCATGTGCAAAATGGACATCATACGGCCCACCTCACTGGACTGGTGTGAAGATTGAATTAGTTGATATATATTATATATTATTATATTATGCCACTAAATACATAAAAAGCTCTAAGTAAAAACTCAATTCCACAAATTATGAATTCCCTTTCCTGGTCATTGTTGGTCACCTGCACAGCTTCTGTTATCCACTTCCTTCATAACAGGACCCTGATTTTGTTCAGATATCTGCCAGCTACACCAAGTAGCCCATGTGCCTCAGGGGAACCTAATTCATCAGAACTCTAGTAGTGATCTTTGATTATTCTACGCTACTTGTGGTACCCTTCTCCTCACTAATGATGAGTTCGGAAACCCAGGGCTAAGCCAATCAGATCATAACATTACCCTAGTGACAAGGAAATGGCACAGGCATTTGACCCAATGTGGTATGGAGAAAAGTTTGTGGGTGCTTCTGGAAAAGCTCATGGGAAAATACATATCTTTCCTTCTGAACATTGTGGAGCCCACAACTGTGACAGCCATTTAGCTGCCAGCTCAAGGATGAAGCTGGCACATGGCAAGGAACAGAATTAAGATATCTACAGAGGAACAGAGCCAGCTGGAGCTACTGGATTAAGTCAATCCTGCAACCCACCATAATTTTGGATTTCCAGTTATTCAGCCAATTCAATTCCTTATTATTTAGACTGTCTTTAGTAGAAATTTCTGTTATTTGTAGCTGAAAGCATCCTAATGAATGAATAGCTCCAATTACTTTACTCTTCTCTGTTTCAAGTCCTGTGCTAGGCACTTTGTGTACATAGACACATCACTGCATCACTATCTTTATCATAAAGCTGAGGAAATGGAAGTCAAGGGCACATAATCGGAAGGTGGCACAGACAAGATGTGAACTCAGAATTTCTTTCCCTTTTTGCTTCAAAATCAGTGATCTTAACAGCCACATTCTTCTTAAACTTACATCTGATAAAATTTTACAAAATCTGTTAAAATTTTGTTCACAGTGGTCTGTTTTGTGTGAGAAATAATTGACTTTGCAGAAACTGTTTTTACCTAAATATTTAGCATGGTTTCATTATACCTACTTGAATATTTTCCCCTAAAGTTGCAGTTTTTTTTTTTAATATATATATATTTTTTATTTTGAGGAAGATTAGCCCTGAGCTAACATCTGTTGCCAATCCTCCTCTTTTTTGCTGAGGAAGATTGGCCCTGAGCTAACATTCATGTCCATCTTCCTCTACTTTATATGGGACGCCGTCACAGTATGGCTTGATAAGGGGTGTGTAGGTCTGTGCATGGGATCCGAACCTGCGAACCCCGGGTAACTGAAGTGGAGCGCGCGAACTTAACTGTTATGCCACCGGCCAGCCCCCTAAAATTGCTGTTTTTTTAATTGCAGAACCTTCTGCATTTTATTGTTGGTCAAAGGGATTATATCATGGGTGATAGACTCAAAATTCCTCCTATACTCGGAGAGGTAACGCATGAACTGATCAGTGTGGGGGAAAACTCTAAAGCACAGGCATGGTGATGGACAGCGTTGATGGCACAAGGGGTGTATTAGCTTGGGCTCCATAGCAAAAAACCACAGACTTGGGGGCTGAAATCACAGAAATTTATTTCTCACAGTTCTTAAGTCCAAAATCAAGATGTCAGCAGGTTTGGTTTCTCCTGAGCTTCTCTCCTTGACTTGCATACATCCTTCCCTTTGTGTGTGTGCATCTCTCGTGTCTCTTCCTTTTCTTATAAGGACATCAGTTCTGTTGAATTAGGGCTCCACCCTTACAAACTTATTTAATCTTAATTATCCCTTTAAAGGACCTATCTCCAAATACAGTCACATTGGGCGTTATGGCTTCAATATATGAACTTGGAGGGGGACATAATTCAGTCCATAACAATGGGGAATACTGGTGCCCTGGGGAACTGGAAAGGGACTTCCCTGTCCCTCTAAGAAGAGCAGCCACTATTCAGCCCCCATCAATTATTGCCACAAGGAAGGAAGGCCCAGCACCGTCAAGTCTGAATTTGGAATACAAATTGTTGGGAGAAATCTTCCAATTTTAAAGATTGGCACCTAATTCAAAACTACGTCTGTGGCTGGCTGCCTGTTTGTGAAGTCTGGTTTAAGTAGGCAACAACAGGAGGTTTACAATGAAGGCTTATTCCATTAGCTTTTCCTGCTCCTCACACACTCTCTCTCCATCCCTAGGTGCTATTTCAGTGGAAATACTCATGATGTGTTTGAGCTGGACTCAAGTAGTAGCCCAGCCCCAGTCATCCATGGGGTCAGAGGTCATTTAGTTGTCATTCATTATCTCCCAAGTCCCTGAGACAGAGTGAGTTCAGTTTTGAGAAGTCACCTGTTCTTCAACAGACTTATAAACTGTAATTGGTTCCACTAAGATAAAAACATATAACTATATTTAAGAATCAATAGTCTCAGTCAATTATTAAAGTAGGTTAATAGCTACCTAGTATCCAAGGACTAATACCGTATATGCAGTGATCCATACCCTGCTTTAATTATAATTGGTCTAGGTCCTTAAATCACAGGGCATTGTCTAGATGAAGTAGTTAATCACTTCATAATGATGAAAAGTAATGTGTATATACAGGGATAGTGAGAAAGAATTTTCAAGTGATTAAAAGAGAAAAAAATAGCTGATCACAGAAAATGCACTTTCAAAGAATTTTAAGGTTGAGAAGGTATCTGTTTCTTTTTGTCCCAGTTTAGTGGTTTTGGCTGAGTTCCAAGGTTTCAAGGTTTCAGGTACCAGAAGTTCAATCAGGTTAGGGAGACCAGTCTGAAATATACAACAAGAGGCAATTGGTGGGTGTGCAGGCAAAGATGTTTATCATGATGATGTGAAGTATGAGAGTAGGCAATTTAAAGAGAACTGAATGTCATCCACTAGGGCATACTAGAATAACAGGACATACCCAGACTGAATTAATGGAGAGGATTGATGTGGGGTAGTAAAGGCCTAGACCCGTTGCCTTAAGGTACGACAACTCTAAACAATCATTCCAGCTCCAGAACTCCCTGTGGAGTTGGACAAGACCTTTGTTGTTACAGCATCATAGTTCAACAGTTCTCTGTGCCCAACCAATTTCCCTCTTTCTTATAGAAATTCTGAGTTTACTCCCCAATAACCTTTCTGCATAGATATCATCTCTATCTGTTGCCCAGGTAGCCTGACCTAAGACACTTCTCTTCTCCTGCTGTTTTGAGAAGTATTCCAGAGGATGTAGCTACAAGATGGCAAGGCCTCAGTTAATCTGGATCTGTGAGTGGAACAGAGCCTTTATAGGCCTGCAGTTGGCATGTAGCATGAGCAAGAAATAAACCTTATCATATTAAGCTGCTGAGATTTGGGGTTAATTTGCCACCACAGCCTAACCTCCCCTATCTTGACTAATAAATACACTCCCAGTGTCATCCATGTCTTTGGTCCTCCTGGTGGGCTCCTGACAGCTTCTTCTGAGTCCCTATCTTCAGGCCACTTACAAGATGACCCCCTGGGCTTTGCCAGTCCCAGGACAAGAACACAGTGATTAAGTAATAGAGCCTTTATATACTCAATTCTGCTGTGAGACTTAAAATATTTTGGGCTATAATTTTCTCTGATAGTAACATGATGGATCTATTTAATAGATTAGACCACTTTGGGCCAATAAAGTGTAGCAGGGCTCTCTTTTTTTGTTCTACACAGTGTGGTTCTCCCAAATCTATTGGAGTAGTGGGACAAGTGGAGAAAAGGAAAGGAATAGAGCAATTGGCCTCCTAATGCCTCATTCTTATGGAATCTGGCAGTCAGAATTTCTTCTCGAGTCACCCACAAGGAGAACTCTGGTGGCCCATTTGCCTGGGTGTGGCAGGAGACCATGTAAGGCTTCCCCAAGTTTTGTAGTAGGGCTGAATTTCTGAAATCTTGAGCAGTACAAGAGGGGCATTATGACTTTATATATCTAATCTGACCCTTGTACCAAATAAAAGAAGAAATAAGGAAGGACTTGCAGTTTTATTAGGGTTTTCCAAGGCAATGTACCATCTCTCCTTTACCCCGTTAAGTACTCCCCACAATCTCCCTTGTACAGCCTTGGTCAAGCCAAACGGCGTTAGTTAAAAATTCCATTCTCGTACCCTTAGGAAGCACCACCTTTCCCAGGCAGAAATTTTGGCCCTTTGGTTCTTCTTGTGTTTTGTAAACAGTAGCATTTTAGTTGCTTTTCTAGGTGTGAATGGTTGTTCCAAAGTGGGCAGATGGGGAAGTTAAAGCCCATAAGGGGATTCTCTGATTCCAGGACAGTGTCTCCACCAGAGACTTATAGCTGGCTTCTACATGAGCTACTTAAAATCAAGCACATCTTGCTACATGGAGTAATGAAGAAGAGGGAGTCCTCATGTGAATCTGACTTTGACTCCTCTTCTTGTGAAATACTAACCAAGGAATTATGGATTAAGTGTGTTTGACTCCTTCCTGATGATATTATAAAGGTTCATATTAGGCAAAATGGCTCTGATCTATGTGAAAAAGTGATATCACCCCCAAAGAGATTTACTAATTTTTTTATCTTCAAGTCTTTCCTTTGATGAGGTTTTAGGAATTCATCCTGTTTCAGGAAAAAATACGTACATAACAGAGAAAGAGAATTGGCTTAGGCTACAAAATCTTCATTTTCCTCCTGGCTCTTTAGTAAGTTAAAAAAAAAATTATAACTTCTATTTATTGAGCAGTTGCTACATGCCAGGAAGTTTACATACACTCTATTATTAAATACTCACAAGAACTCTGTTTTTATAGTTGGGAAAAACCAGAGGCTGGTTAAATTTCTTTAGATCACTCTATTGTTCAAAGTATTCAGCATAATGAGGATTTAAACTCATGTCTCTCTGATCCGCTAACCAATTCTTCTCACCATTATACCCACTTGTCTCTGTAATGAATAAAAAGTTCATAGAAATCACTCATCCTCTAGAGATTTCATTATTGATGTCTACATTAAATGGATTTGCTAGTTGTTTCTGAATGTGAGAAGTACAATCAGAGTTATCCAAACCTGAAGCTACCTCCTTTAAAACTATCTTTAGAATGTCATGGGACAGATGAATGTGTACAGAAAGGGGTACAGAGAAAAATCTGGACTAATACCGTCAGCAGCATAATAACTTTCCCTTCTAAGCCCTTCTTATGTGGCTGGCACTGTGCTAAAGGGTTCTTATGAATTGTCTAATTTAATTCTCTGGACAACCCTAGTGGACAAGAACTATTATTATCCCCATTTTACAGATGGGAGAATTGAGACTCAGAGAGTTGAACTATTTTGCCCAAGGTCATATTCATACAGCTAATAAGTGATAGATCCAGGAATTGAACTTGGGTAGTCTAATTCCAAATATATGCCCTTAGTTATAAGGAGCTTCTGTAAGATAACTGTACAAGGATATCAAAGAATTTAAAGATTCTTGTGGATACATAAGAAAGAACATTAAGATATTTGCTGGGCGAGCATGAAGAACAAAGTAACTCCAAGAGAGTCCGAGGATTTTGGATAAGGGATGATGGATAAACTGACCAGTCTGGAACTGCTCTCTCTTCCTTGCACATGAACTGAGTCAAGTCTTGGCTCCTTTAAGAATGTTCCTCGTATTTGATGTCAAAAAATAGAGGATTAACTACAGACACTCCATTTCCCAAACTGAGATTTTGTTGGAAGGATGAGTCTGTTTTACTTGGTTCTTGACTATCTGACAACCCCAGAGACCCCAAGATCACCCCTATGAAGCTCTTTCATATCTTCCTGGGAACTAACAACTCTGAGTGACCAGCAGGGGTCAGGAAGCCTAATCCTGCCGAGAAACAATGAGTGCCCCTGCTAGGGATCCACTGCAGAAAAGAATACTCTAGTTCTTGGGCAGAGTGTCGGGGGAAGGAAATTGGAGGGCTATACCACTTGCAACATTTGGGCCACTGCACTCAATAATGGGCTCCTGCTTTAAAAGTGCGTATTCAGTGTTGCAGTCAGAGTGAGTTTCCTAAAATACAAATCTGGCCACGTTTCTTTCCTGCTTCCAACCTTTCAGGGGCTCTGCATTGCCCTTTGTATAAAGTCCAGTCCTCCTAGATGATGTATAAAGCTCCTCCTTACCTGACTCTTGCTCACTTCTGTAGGCACATCTCTCACCTCTCCCCTTCTCACACCCTACAGTTTGGCCATAGTCATCTTTTTGGACTTTCCTGGACATGACTTGCTGTCTTTTGTACCTGGCATTTTGCATTTATGCTTTTTGCATGGAATAATCTTGATAACTCCTAATACATTTTTAAAGACCAGCTTTGTCTTTTAACTCCTCTGATAAGCTTTGTCTTCACTTATTCACTCATGCATTAACCAACTATTTATTAAGCACCCACTCTGTGCTAGGAGCTACTAAATGCCTGGGCATGGGTTTTGTGCCAGCCCCTAAGATGTCCCATAATGCCAATACTTAGCTGTATATACTTGTCACACTGAATTGTATTTACTTTTTATGTAAATGTTTCTCCCGCTAGATTGAGAGTACCATCTGGGAAAAACCAATGTCTTATTTGTACTTTTGTTGCAACATCCAGCTCAATGCTTGACATGCAGAGTAGGTATTCAGAAAATATTTGTAGAATGAATAGGTGAATGAACTATTTCTTCTCAAATCCTTTTTTCACTCTTAGAACACAAAACAGTTAGATGAGGTTCAGAATTAATCTGAAAATGTGTTTTATTCTTTTTTTGCAATTAGGTTGGCAAAGCCCCTTCATCACAGCAGAAGCTTGACCACCTGCCCTCAAGGTAAAACACAGCAGTCCTTCCAGAATCTCTAGCCAGCTCTTCCTGATGTGACGTCTCTAGCTTCAGTGAGTCCAAGAGACAGAAAGCCAAAGCTCTCTTAATATGACCTTAGGTCCCTTTTCTTACCGTAATTTATCTTAAAAGAGTACCAACAAAGCCAATTTCAGGGTGAGGCAGCATGCAATTGTGTGCACACTGAAGATGGGGACATGGTTTCCTATATAGAATCTCCCTTTCACTTTTTGGAAGGCTTTTATTCCATTTTGCTAAATATCCATGTGGCTCCCAGGGAGAAAAGCTTGATTTACAGCCAGCTTTCAATTTCTGCCCTGCCTCCTTAGAGATGATCTTGGCATTGTCACAGCAAGCATATGGTAAAACTCAATAAATAATTTGAATTGAATTATCTTGGTGGTAAGGGAAATGAACCCTGTAGAGCCCCACAAAGCCACATCGGTCAGGAGCTATCTGCTTAATCAGTTTAGAACCCTTGGGACTAGAAAATGATGGATAAAAACTGACCACAGAAATACCTTGTTATGTATTTCCCTCATTGTCTTTTTCCTCTTTACCTCTAGCTGCAGAGACTAATCTTATAAGGTAATAAAATGGCAGTATTTCTGTGGGGTATGTGAAAACAATTCAGGTGACCTAGACTTTGGCAGTAGTTTGGGGGCTGATCCAGCTGATCCAGTTGCTAATATATTGTGTACATTACAGAGCATTAGAGTGAAGGCTCAGAGTCCTCACTATGATTCTCAGGAACAGGAAATGATATTCAAAGAAACATGAAAGACCAAGGAATCCTATTATATCTTTTCTTGCTCATTTACTTCCTTGTATTAGCCAATCACTTATGCTGAAAATGATAATAGAAGGTAAAGGAAATACGGGACAACCCACTGTTCCTTTTCTTTTCGGTTTGCTTACTCATCCTTAATCATCTATAGGCTTCAGGTAGAGAGTATTGGTGAATTATAACAAGAAGTGAAACAAAAGCAGTTGAATTAGTTTTGTGCAGTGTTTTCCACTGTTCTAGTAAGAATAAAATACAAATGCTTGTATGAAGTATGAATTACGTAATTTCAGTAATTCTGCATCTGAGCTAAATATTCATATTTGCATTTAAAATTGTCAGTGCATGATAAAGACAGTAAAATTTGTGCTAATAATTTAAATTTCAATTTTTTCTTTACTGGGAATAAATTAAGCAGCAAATAAAAAACATCATGACAAGTTGAGAGAGAAGACATGGAAGAAAGGGAAAACTTTGTATCTTAGTACTTTTAACAATACTCTTTTTCCCTTGGTTTTAAAATGAGACCCCACATTTTCATTTTGCGCCAGGATCTGCAAATTATGTAGTTGGCCCAGATTACTAGAATGAGGATGTGACTATTCATTCATTCAACAAATAATACTGAATGCCCCCTAGTGCCTAGACCTAAAGAGTAGATTAGACAGAGAAGGATAGCTGAGACTATAAGTAAAAAGTAAGAGGCTGAACCTGGGAGGCACAGACAAGTGTCGTTAAGGTGAGACTGGTACAAGTTAGGGATGCTCCTGGTGTTTTCCCTGGGAGACACTGAGGCGAGGCCCTCACGGATGCTGCCTGGAGCAAGGCTCCATTTTGTGTCGGTGGAATCTTTGCTGTGTCTCCTTGTTTAGGACTGGAGTGAGAGACAACTTACTCCAATAATCAGTGTCTTTCACAGGCTGTCTGGCTTATTCTGGGTTCTACTCTGCTCACAGTTTTGGCTTGCATTCCACCGGAAGATGTGTCAGATGTCTCCTGTGTTAGCTAAAGGTATCAAAGAATGGGCAGCTATCAGCCCAGCTCAGTCGTCCGTAAGCCATCCTTATAAGGAGCTGATAGAATTAAACTCTTAATACCAGGCTCTTTAGAAAGGACAGGACTCAGCTGTCTTGAGTTTTGTAGACACCTCCTCTCTCCTTTAATCTTCCTCCCTTGGTCATGAAGTAAGAGACTCTCGTGGCCCAAGTATCCTCCTTCTCTTGGAATGAAAGTAGCTGGTGACAACCATGTCTACGACTCCTCTTAGACGACGACTTGACAGTTTCTTGACCCACAACTGCAGTAGCTTATTTTAAAAGAAAATTCAAGGAGTTGAGATGGGGTTTGAATTTTTAACCAAATAAGCCAAATGTGCACCCATTCTTATCAAGACCTATTTGGTCATGGTTCTTCTAGAGTGTTTATCTCCCATTGCTCCTCAATGGCCCATATCCCCCAAATTTGTTGTATCAGTTGCAGGAATTTGTATCATATTGGCTTATACACTTTCAAGATTGGTCACTGCTAGTGGGGGATTATTTTTTATTTGCTCAACTGTTTTGTCCTATTAAAATAACTTTTAGCAACATTAGAAACTAAAAGTTTATTGAGGACAGGATTTATTGTTAGAAAAATGCTCTTATTTTTTTCTTAACATGGTACTTGCTTGACATAAACAAACGGCATTCATTCTGCTCTCCTTATTTTTCAAACTGAGTTAATCACAAAGTGAATTAAAAAACAACAACAATGCTACAAATGATGGCCCATGGGGTAGTGAGACAACCAAAACCTCTCACTAAGCTTCTCCAAGTTCTATTGCTTCATTCATTCACTTAGTCACATATTCAATATTTATTGAGGGCCCTCTGTTTGCTAGACAGTGAGGTGGATACTGGATATGAATGATGCAAAATAGAGTTTCAGCCTTCATGGAGCTCAACTCATCGTCTAGTGAGAAGCACATAAGATTTTCAATTGATCATAGATTTAAATAATTACAAACTGTGCTTGGTACTATGAAGTAAATGTATAAAAATCTGTAGCATCATAGAACAGGAGGTCAGATCTAGTTGGGGGAAGAGAGTTCAGGGAATTTTTTCCTAAGGGTGTGATGAACTGAAATACTAAGAAATTTTCTTTGCACATTTTTGAGCTCGTCATTTCATCATCTCTTTCTCTTACACCAGCTCTTGTGGTCATGGCTGTAGCCAGGGATTCTGGAAAGGAGAAAATGCAATCTTGATGCTATAATCTCTCTTCCACACCTGTGGGGTTTGAATTCTGCCCTTTTCCATGGGCATAGTTGGGAAGAACTCACCTTCTCTGCAGAAGTGCTAGGTTTGGTGAATACATGAGGACATCACTGCCACTCTTCATCCACATGTGCGGCCGACATTGCTAATCAATAGAGGCACTTGTTCTTGCTGAGCTTGGATGAATAATTCTTACAAAATGTCCAGGTTGTTGCTTCCAAATGATTATAGTTGCAATGAGGAATGAAGCCTACTTGCCTATGCCATCCCATCCCACATTTCTGTCTTGCTTGAAAAGTGGAACACAACTGGTTCCATCTAGCCTTGGGGCAACTGAATGCTTCTGATGCTGTGAGTCTGCCTCTGACTCATGATTCATCAAACATTCAGGGCAAGGAAATCTCTTCTCCCAGATTTCTGCAAGTCAAACTCTGACACAGTTCCAGTCTCTGGGAACCACACACATAAGTTATTAAATTCATAGTGTAAACTGCTTACGATAGTATTTGGCACCTAGTATTTGAAAAATGGATATAAATAAATACTTATTAATAAGTAATAAATAAATATTAGTTTAAAATCTCATCATTAGCAACATTATTACTATCTTATTATGTTATTATTGTCCTATTACATTAGGATAGTAATATCCTAAGAGAAAGGATATTGCTCTAATGGAGCAGCAAGTGTGGGGATTAAAGGCAGACATATAGCAAAGAGTGAGGGAATGGAATACTATCATGTGAGCACGGACAGGTTTTCTTAGCGATATTTTAACCTCATGTTCTACTTGTCCTTGAAGCCTGGACTTCTCCCCAGTTCCCTTCCACACACAAAACCATGGGGTCCCGGGTCATCTGGCCTGTTTGCTTTACTAGTACCACCAGGAGCTGGGGACGTTAAGAAAAATTACCTGGCCCCTGTCTTTAGGGAACTTATATTCTAGTATGGAGGCAGAGAATTAAAGGAAATATGTGAAAAAGTAGACTCTATTCTTTCCTACATGGAACTTGCAGTCTGGAAGAGGAGAAGGTATTAAATAAATGAACACGTAATTAAAAATTTACGGAAGTTCTATGAAGCTAAGTAACAGGGTATAAAAAAGGGAAAAACAGAGAGACATAATTCAAAATTGGAGCATCTGATTAATGAAGACTTCTCGGAGAAAGTAGAATTTAAGCTGGAGATGGTCTCATTTTTCTGTGAATACATGCTTTCTGGGATGAAGTTCCCTCCAGGTATTTCAGTAGTTTTATTGCACATAAGGTCATGAACATGCATTCTGATCAATCAGGACAAGTCAGTAGACCCGGCTCTCTTTGTGTTGCCCCTGGCGCAAGGATGGAAATGTTAAAAACACTCTACTCAAAAGCTCCAAAAGAGTGTGAATACTTCTGTCCTACTTTAACCTTTGTCTTCATGTGGAACCAGATTCTCGTGAAAGAACATGGCTTTCTCCTTGCCCCAAATGTGCGTCAGGGATAAACTGCCACTTAATATACTACATGGACATTGAATGCTCAGTAATGCTCTTGTGGGGAAGGGTGGGTGGCATATTGTAATCAAAGAAAAAAGATGTGGATACTCAATTATATTTGAGATAAAATTTTGGTTTCATGTTATAGATGTTTGGGTTATCGGTTGGTATAGATACACGTAAATAGTATAACTTCTCTTGAGAATGCACGTACATCTCCTTTTATTAGTGAAGGCCTGTCGCCACCTCTTGATCTTATCAATGACTGGACATAATAGATTCTGAACTAACACTAGTTTGCCTGTTCTATCCTCTATCTTTTTGTTCCCCATCATATTCATTTCTATACATTTGTTTTCCCCAGGTGCAATCTATTACTCATAGACCCAGAGAATGGAAAGGGGCCTATAGAATCATCTAGTCCAAAGGTTTACAAATTATACTTTGAGAGTTGCCACAGATCCATGGAGTACTATCGAAGGGATGAGCAGATAGTTGGACTGAGCAGTCTCAACTCCAAATTCAAAGAGTGCCATTTTAGTCCACTGAATTCAACTTAAGTTATAATAAATGTGTTTTAAAAAAATCTTCCAGTGCTAAAAGAATGTTTGCAAACCACTAATAGTTCTAGACTTTGTTTTATAGAAGATGAATGAGCACTAGAGAGAGAAGTGGCAGACCCAAGGCCATAGAGAATGTAGAGTGAGAGGCAACTTAAACCTGGGCCTCTACGCTCATAGGCCAAGGCACTTGGAGCTCTGTTCTCAATATGTCCTGCCTCTAGCATCCACCCTATCTGAGGAAAAGCAACTCTCCTAGTAGATTTTTGCCCTGGGAACATCACAGTTAAGAATTTCTGATTCTATTCATTTAGGGTTAGATGTTCAGAGTTGGCTGGATTCTCTAAGACACTGCTGAATACAGAAATAATTGACAAATGCTTCCAGACATAAAATGGCAGAGAGTATGGGCAGAATTGAAGTTGAGATTCAATTCATAAGGTACACCACCACCTGCGGAGAAGATGTCTGAAACAGACACTAAGTGAGTAAGAAAAATCCTGGAAAGTTGTCTCCAAGAATGGCATGGGAGTCATGGGCAGAAAAGCACATTTGTGTTTGCAAGGGGCTCCAGTAACAGAAAATAAACAGACCGTTTGGGATGGGGCACAAAAAAGCACCAAGTCACAGCCTATTGGGGAGATTGTCCCTCTGGTCTTTGGTAATACTGTTCTTAGAAAAAAGGCTGTTCCATTTTGTTAGCTCAGCAGCAAAGCATAGAGATGTATCGGAGGAAGTTCTGAGCAGAGGAATGAATGGGAAGGATAATTGGCTTCTGGGGAAAAAGATGAAAATGTAAAATGCTTTTGAGAGACTGTCATAATAGTTTCCCATTACAATGCTAGAAATCAGAGACATCAAGTGAGGAGTGAAATTACTTGGGTGCACAGAGATTTAGTGGAAAATGACTTCATATGGTTAAGAATGTTAGAAAATAGGTTATACTTGGGGATAAAGTTCTAGCAGAGAGAATCAATTCATCAACAAATTAAGTCACCACGCTGGAAGCAGGAGCAGCTTAAGATAAAGTATAAGATACGTATCTTTCCTTATAAATTTTCAGGTATGGGATGCCTCCAGCCAAACCATTTTCTTTTTTTTCTTAAACAGTCTTTTTTCTCTCCTGAGGGTCTTCACACCTGCTGTTTCTTTTGTCTAGATTAGTCATTGCCCACCTCCTCTCCCTTCCACTGGGATCTTTGAATGACTAGCTCCTTCTTATTATTCGGGTCTCACCTCTCAGCTAAAATGTCACCTTCCCTTTCTTTTAAAATGAAGCTTTGAGTGGTTAAGTAATTTGACAAATACCACACAGTGTCTCACTCTAGAACCCAAGCTTTCCAATTTCAAACTGTTTTCCTCAATCAGAAATATATATTTCAATTAAAGAAAAAATAGTTTATTGATATCATAGGAGAAAGAGAGGTAAGAGCTTCCCATCTTAAGTCTAAGAAAGGTCAACCAAAGAGCAAGAGCACCTGGTGACCACAAGTCACCATTTGGGGTGTCTTGAAGGAAGCTTTACGGCAAAAATGGACGAGACTTCGTGAGAGCCACCAGTGTATAGAATGCCAGATGTTTGGGCTTTCTATAAATTTTACCAAAATAATTTTAAATAGGATCCCTGAGAGCTAAAGATCATCAGCCTCTGGTATAGATTTTGGTACCATGAGGTGGGTTAAATATTAAATATATATTTTTATATATATATATGCTTTGTTTTAAGGGACTGATTCATACATTTATAGGGGCTGGCAAATCTGAAATCTACAGGGCAAGCCAGCAGGTGGGAGACTCAAGCAGGATTTCTATCTTTGTAGTTTTGAGGGAGAATTTCTTCTTCTCTGGAAAAATCTCGGTTGTTGCTCTTAAGACCTTTCAACTAATTGTATGAGGCCCATCCACATTATTGAGAGTAATCTCCTTTACTTAACATCAACTGATTGTAGATGTTAAACACATCTGCAAAATGTCTTCACAGCAACAGCTAGATTAGCGTTTGGTTAAATAACTGGGTACTAGAGCCTACCCAAGTTGATGCGTAAAACGAACCTTCACGAATGCTTGTCTCTATTTGTTCTCCATTTCCAGCTTACTGCTCTTAAATTGCAAAGAACAGAGCTATACATGACAGTTCAGGTGTTACTTCACCAAGAATATAAGAATATAATAGAGATTTCTTTTCATTTTCATCGCACATCATCATTTTTTAGATATTTTTTCAGTGGTAGCTCTTTGTTGGGCTGGTATTGGTATTGGTTTTATTCATCTCTCATTCTCTCATTCATTCATTCCACAAATATTTATAGAATGCCACCAGGCTCTAGGTGATGAAAAATAGTCTTTATAAACCAATGATTTCTGCAATGATAGAAATGTTTTATAATCTGCACTATTTAATATAGTAGCCACTAGTCACATGTGGCTATTGAACACTTGAAGTGTGGCTAGTATGACTCATTTTTGTTTAATTTTAATTAATTTAGATTTACATTTAAATACCCAAATGAGACTACTGTATTAGGCAACATAGTTCTAAATTATTGAGGTTCTTTTACTAAGAAGTAGGGATAAATTGGATTCTGATTATTGTTCCAGAGATGTTAGAGTTAGAAGGGACTTTAGGGGTCATTTGGCCAACCTTCTTTTATAGATGAGGACACAGAGGTCAAATGAGTTGCTGAAGGTTAGAGCTTGTTAGCGGTAGTGCAGGACCCAGAACTTGGATTGGCTAACTCTCAGTCCAGTGTTTACTCCCTTAGTCTGTGCTGCTTCCCCTTCTAATTAGACCGTTTGACTTTCCACTTGGAATCTTCAGCCCATTTTGACTATAATTAACAAATGTCTCTAAAAATGGAACTCAACCATGCACATGGTTTCAGAATGATTACATCTTGCCTGCACCGTGGCAGAATGATCTGGCATTTTCTCTGTCAGAAGCCAGGTGGCTTATGACACGCCTATCACCTCTGCAATGATGCCAATGGGATATTCTCTCCGGTCATGCATGACCCCCATATGCTTTATTGAATAAAAACCATTTTATCTGCATAACACTTAGTCATCAGTATTTTCTTTGGAGGAAAATGCCACCTGGCTGACACGATACAATTTTTGACAGCACTTTCTTTGATAAATCTCTAGTTGACAGAAACAGAGGGAGCAGAGCATCCTAAGACTTTCTCACAAGGCCACCGATTGACTTTCTTACTACGAATCTTTCTTTGTTCCCTTCCCCTGTGCAAAATGAACAGATGTATATTAACAGTGTACCTTTGCCAGAATATCATCCTTGTTGAGATGGATTTTGCACTATACCAAAGCAAGATGTCATATTGATTCTGCATTTAATTTAATATAGAAGTATAAAATATAAGCCACGAAGCACTCAGAGGAAAGTTTGCCTTTGTTTTTTTTTGATAAAGTAAATTTAAAAAATAATGGCAATCAGTTGTTGCATGAATGGACCTGTGTCTTTCAATGTGCATTAGATTTGGGAAGCAGACGGAAAGTCTCTCTGAGATGAGAATGATTGAATAATATAATTTTAAACATGCTTTGCCAACAACAGATTTTCTGTCACAGTGGTCAATTATTGAAGATGAAGTTCTTATACCAGCTAGAAATGAGGATTGTTACTTAAGGGAAGGAGACCACACTATCTCTTGGTGCAGAGTTTTATTATTTGGGGACAGACGTCCAATCTACTATCTGTGATTGACACAACGATCCAAGTTTCATCATTCCTGTGAGAGGTGAGTCATCCATCCATTGCTATCAGAGAAACAAATTTAGATTGGATACTTGAGCCACAAGCCCAACTTCTCCAAATCTGTTCAGCTGAAAAATAGCAATAACTAACACCAAAAAATCTATGAGATAAGATAAGTTACTACAAAATCAACTACAATTCAACGATAGTGATTTAGGTTTGGGATAATCATTTTTATTTTGCTTTTATGGAAAAGTCTTAAAAGTTATATTAAGTGCAGCAAAACCAAGTCAATTCAAATGACCTCTCCTTCACTCTTATCACCTTTACTGTTCTGTTATTAACCAGCTTGCTCTGAAATATATAATTAGTGACGTAGGGGGTCCCCAAATTTGTAGGGAAAAAAGTTCTAGGGGAGTTTATTGTTTAATATTTATCAGCATCATTTTATATTTGTATGTTTTATTTTGATGAGTAAAACTATGTTTCTCCCTTAATCAGCCTTGGAGCATAAGTGGAACAATTAAAACATTTAAAACAATCATCAGCAGTATGAATAAAATGTCAACTACTTCCTAACAATATTTCATGTTTAAAATTCTTATTAAAGTTACTGGAAGTTTTGCCTGCACAAGGACTGCTGGATGGGAAATCTACAGAGGAAGCCAATATTAAAATGGCTAAATTAAAATCAAATACTCCCAGGTGACAAGAATAAGCAGCATGGTGTTCAGAGTGACACTTAACAATGGCCACAGCAGGTCTAATGTTATATTCAGACTTTTACAATTTTATTTGTACAGAAACTCTTTCCAGAAATGGCTCCAAAGAGTGAAGTGCCAGTGCTATTTTAGCAAGGGAGTCAACAATGCTCAGAGGAGATTCCCTAAGTGCCCAACCTGAACTGAAGAATGGAGAAGATTCTCTTCGCTTATTGTCTCATTAGATCCTCACAACTCTCCTAAAAAAAAGTTTAGAAAACCACCATTACTCCTCTTCACATATGATGAACCAAGGTGAAGATCAAGTATGTAGCCTGTCTACTCATATAGCTTCTTGGTGATAAAGGATTCCAGAAGTTGCTGAGAATCCTTGAAGTTAGGTGGATAAGCGTGGAGCTCTAGCCTTTAGTCCTCCTGGCTCCACTCTTCAAGAAGATAAACAAATTCTCAGGATGTTGAGCAGAATTTCTAAGAGTTGAGAAACACAATACCTAAAATGTCTTTATCCACTCCTCTAGCCAATCATTATTGAGAATCTATTGTGTATTATTCTGTCTAGGGGCTGTTGGCTATTTGAGGATTTAACAAACCTACTTTCCTGGTTTTGGTGTCACCATTTTATTTGATAATTTTCTTTCTTCTGTGTCAGTTTTCCTCTCTGGTAGTCCCCCTCCATGAGGTGGCATCCCATGGCTCTAACTTTCTTCTTCTAGACTGGATATCCCATAGAAAAAGCGTCTTGACTGATGGTTCCAGTAAAAGTCCTGAGATTGAGTTTTACTAGATTGGTCTGCATCATGTGTCCATACCTGAACCCATCACAGTGGCCAGAGAGATCAAACACTGATTGGCTAGGCCTGTGTCATATACCTAACCATGAAGGAAGGATGTGTGGGGACAGCCCCATGTAAATTTCACTAGCTTTGGAAGGAATAGTTCTCCAAAGAAAATTAAGTTGTTGTTATCAGAAAAAGGACAGAATATCGATTGGCAGGCAACAGCTTTCCTCTAGAGGTAAAAAATATTGTCCATTTTATAAATGAGAAAATTGAGGCTCAGAGGAGTTAAGTAGCTTGATTAAGAGAAAGACAGTAATGGATGGTAGGGACAAAGCCCTTAACTTCTAGCTCCTGAAAATCTGCCCAGACATCCAACACATCCCTGGTCACTGAGGTCAGGAAGAAGTGTTCCATTCGCCTTTTAAATCCATCCCCTGCAAATAGGAAAAAACGAGAAGTAATTAACCAGATTTTATAAACACCCAAGAGCCCTGAGTATATTTTGGCTGGAGAGTTGTTTGTTCACTTGTGTTAAATGAATGGCCCCTTATCTGACAATTCTGAAACACCCATTTAAACTACAACATCTGTATTTACGTTTGCTGAAGACACACTGTTATTAGGTTGAAAAATTGCTATCTTAACAGTCTCGTATGCTTTCAGCTTTGTCTACCAAGGTAAAAAGTCTTTAACAAAGAGCCTTAGTGCTGTTAAGGACAAATACTGAGAATTCAAAGAAGACATTCTTTTGAGGGCATGATCTAAGAGGAATTACCACGTGGATACCAGTCAGGAAACTGCTTCACAGAAGAGCCAGCTCAGCATTTATAGCAATTAAGCTGCTTAGAATTATCCTTTCTTATTGACTTTCTCGAGCCCTCTCTGTTTTGCAAAACTAAACTGAAGTGCAAAGCACTTTGTTCACTTAAAGAAGAATTTCTGAATTTTTTAAATCCCCACTGTACCTTGTAAGATATGTATACCTGGTAAGATTATTAGAGTAAAAATATGTTGGTTAAAAAAATCGTCCCTAAGAAGATGACAGAAGATGTGGCTGCTATTGATGTTTGGGATGGGCCCCAGAGAGAAGTGCTGAGACTTGTCCAAATTCTTTCCACTCTTTTGAATTTTATAGGAATTCAGCAACATCAGTTTTTTAAAAAGCCATCAAATAGGTAGAAATCGTAGTCTAACACTGTGCATTCTGTCACTTGCTCATTCTGGATGACAGAGCTGAGGGGTTATTTCCAGTTGTGTGGGTGTATAAGTGCCAAAAAGATAAAATGAGCAGGAGCAATGGCATAAGGTTATCATGTGTCATGGGCACCAAGTAGGGAATGGTGACACAGAATGGCAAGATGTCCTCCTGGGGTGGCCATCAGACTTGCAGAGCAAGATTGTAAAAAGCTGAGAGGGAAGGATCTGTAGGAGGTGGCCGGACACCAGGACATACATGGGGCATACAAGGAAGCTCCACCTCTTAGGGGGATAAAGTACACCAAGTCCCAGAGTGTCTGAGAGGACCAGGGAACTGGCTGAAAAGGATGTGTGTTCTTGGCAGAGCTAGAAGTGAGTGACTATGGGAACTGGCGAGGTGTATGTGTTTCTAGATCCAAATTTATACCTGTATCTGTAATTTTGCTTGATTATATAAGGAATAACATAATCCCAATGCTACACATCACCTCATTTAATCCTTACAATAGCCCTGAGAGATGAGAGAGGCAGATTGGGGCCCGTATCAGCTTTCTCATTTTACAGGTGAGGATACTAAGGTCCAAAGATATCAAGCGATTTGCCATAAAACAGGCCAGCATTAATTATGGACAAGTCCACGGAGATGTAGCCAGGCAACACAGCATAGCGATTAATTGCTTAGACTCTGAAATCAAACAGAACTTTATATCCTGGTTCTCCCATAACTGTCATGTTACCTTAGGAAAGCTACTTAACACTGAGCCCCAGTTGTTTCAAGTAAACATGGAGTTATGATAAAACACATTTTTATAGGTGTTTGTAATGATAAAATTAGACAAAACATATAATGCCTTTAGCACAAAATCTGGCATGATGTGAGTATCTAATAAACACTACTAGCTATTATTACTGTTGTTTTCAGGCAGGTTACCAAGCCAGGACCCATACATAGGAAAGACAGGGAGCCACTTAATAGAAATGGTGTTCACGTTAGTAATTGGGTTTTGGAACCAAGGAGAAATCTAGTGGTCAGAACTCAGACAAAATGTAAGATTAGACTTAGTAGTAGACCTCTCTTGCTTGCCTACTCACCATCCTTCCTTCTACTTTTAGTAACAGCACCCCACGTTTCCTTAGGGGAACTACTCCTTCCACATTCTTGGTTGCTCTGCTTCGGTGGGGCTCTACTCTCCAGCCCAAGAGGGGGCACGCACCCAGGTCTGACTAAATAGAACACCATACTCTCTGGCTATGGTGATTGGTTAGCATTGGGCAAGTGGACCAAGCTAACCTAATTAGAGTGAATCTGGGGATTTTTGTGCAAACTGCTAGAAAAAGAGGCACTCTCTTTCCACTGGGGCTGTTGAACTAGTACAATGTAGGTCCAAGGGGCTGGAGGCCATCTTTCTACCCTTTCCACCTTGTCTAGGGGACACCTTCCTGATAGTGAGGTCAACCTGGAAGAACACAGAGCTGAGAGATGTTGGGAAGCTGAGTCCTGATTACATGGTTTGGGGTAGCTGCACAGCAAACCAGCTCTGCTCCTGGGCGAGGCTTTCTTTTCTTTCTCTTTATAATTGGGGAGTTTTTGATTCTCAATTCCAAAATGTCTTTCTTGCTTAACATCTAGAAATGTCCTGATAATGGGGCTAGTCTGTGCCTCAGGTGAGAGTCAGGTGATGCCAGGTCGGTGAGAGGAAGGCTGCAGTGGCCGTGTCCCTCTGTAAAGAAGGGGACGACAGTCCATCCCTCTCTATTCTGGTTATTGTTTCCTCCCCTCCAGCCCCACTTCCTTAAAATTATAATTGCTGCTAGGAGATTGTGACGGTAACACCATTTATGGGTTAATTTTTAAATGGCAAGTGTCTTCATGCTTTCCTGAGACAGATTCAAAGTGCTGGAGTGTCTTGTGTCTCAGACCTTGAGAGACGGAGTTCCTAGAAAATGGTTTAATGTGGGTTGTATTGTTCTATCTCACCAACTGTTCAGAGAATTTTAATTAAGCTCCATTGTATTCATGCCTTACTCTTAATAAAGGCCTTCATTTCATAACTCAGTTCAGAACAATTAAATATTTCATTTGAAGTGCAACCTCCTGTTCACCACATGGGAACATTGTGCAGATGAAGGAATTGGTGTATATGAAAAACTCCTTGAGACTCAGCTGAGTGTCAAGATCTGGGCTGAGAGGCAGAAAGCCCAGGCTCTAATTTCAACCCTGCCAGAGAGACTGGGACAACTGAGACTTCTTTTCCAGAGCAAAAATTAGAATGCTGAAATTGATGTACTTCACTGAGCTGGAAGGAAGTATTAGGGAGACAGTGTCTTCAAAGCACAAAAAGGACTTGAGACAAAGGTCTTCATATTACTTATAGGGTCAAAAATATATTCTGATGGATGCAATCACATAAACAAAATGTGTTATTATGGACTCCATAGCTAGCACAGGGCAAGTGCTGGGGTGTGTCCCAAGGACGTTCCTGTTCTGGAAGTCCTTGTTTTTCCATCAAGTATGGTCACATGGATTTCTAAACAGTCAGTGCTTTCTTTGTTTCATTGACTGCTCAATTAACTCATTAATTTACCGCTTATTTCTTGAGTGTTTTACTATTTCTTCTTCACTAGAGATAACAAAAGTGGGTCAAGTGTGGTTGGTCATTCATTATTTCACTGTCAACAATTATTTATTGAGCACCTCCTATGTGCCAAGCAGGGAAGATATAAAGATGGATTAGCAAGGTCATTGCCCTCTAGAGCCTCACTGCTCAAATTGTGGTCTGGACCAGCAGCATCAACACCCTCAAGGAGTTTGTTAGAAATACAGAATTTCAGGTACCCTAGACATACTGAATCAGAATTTGTGTATTAACAAGATCCTTGGGCAATTTGTATGCACATTAAAGTATGAAAAGTACAGCATTAGAAAGACATATGTCATGGTGTAGTTTGGGAGAAAAAAATGAACTAGTAGTCTAGAAGCATGGGTGCTACTTGTTGCCAACTCTCTGCTCTGATGCTCACTCTGAAGCAGTCACTTATCTGTGTTATGCCTCAGTGTAATATCTTCAAAATGGAGATAATAATATCTGCGCTTCCTCTCTTGGGTGCTATTGTGAAAATCAGATGAGAAAATAGTTACAAATGTGTTAGTGCCATCTGAAAGCAAGGCATTGCTATTGTAACTTTTAAGGTTTGGAGAACTTTCTGTGTATCATGTCTGGCTGCATTGCCCAGAACTGGGATTTGATTCTGAGTTAACAATTTCCTGCATTATGATTCTATGTTAAGACACTCATCTCTAGGATTCAGATATGTGAATAGCAGGTTTGTTAAGGCGCCAGCATGCAGTGAGGTTCTAGCGCTTTTGAGCTATACAAATACAGAAACTGTTGTGGTAGGCATTTTATATATTCAACTTATTTCAATAAAACTTACTGAGGGCTTGACTACTGGCAAAAACTATTGGGTATGGCAGCCTTGGTTCCCGCCCTCACAGAGTGTTTATTTTAGGATAATGATGTCATATATAAAATAATTAAAATTCATGGTACAAAAATGTAGGTGCTCTGAGAGAGGATGAGACAGTAGGTGAAGACATCGGTAGATATATAAAGCACAGAGGTTTGTAAAACAAGAACACAACAGATTACTCAGAGACTAAATTTTTATCACTTGCTCCTTTAGCAACCCCTCAGGGCAGTTGGGACATGAGACATCCACAGGTGTTGGAGAAAACTATCTCTGGGTCACTGGTAAGTGATGACCTAGCTCCAGGTGGGAACGGACACCTCATCTTATCATCCATCAAATTAGAATTCAGACACCTGTCACTTAGGAACAGAGGCTCTTTTCTCTCCTATGCTTTATGATGTTTCTTCAGGAAAGTGCTATCACACTGCCCGTCTACAGCTAGAAACAATTGTTAGAGGAAATCAGATTAGGATTTGGATGAGAAAAACGACGTCAATGTTCAACTGACAAGAACCATCCCTGAACCGCTGCATTCCTGTGTCATCCCCTCTCCCATCTTTCTGCGCTGAAATGCTTTTCAGATTTCACAACACAGCATTTGGACACCAACGGAGTATACTTGGTGGAGCAGCAACGATTTGGTGATGACAGAGAGTGGAAAATCAATCTGGAGGAATTAAGTTTTATTACTGAACACTTAAGCAGTGGGGTAATCACTAGAGTGAATTCCCGCTTCAAAGGTTAACCTGACCCTGTCAGCTTTAAATCCCCAGCCTCCCTATTACACAGCGCTTCATGTTAAAAAGTGAATTAATTGGCTCTTCAGTGAGCCAGAGGCTCAAGATTACTACTTCTCACTCGGCAGATTCTCAGCTGTGTGAGACATAGAGACTGGAGGCTACTGAGAGAACAAGTAGGGGTGTGACGGAAAGCGCTCCTTCTGCAGGTTATGCTTCCCTGGCCATAGAAGATTCCATAGCTGTGTGAAAAGATAATTGCCCTCTTTGTTTCTCTAAATGGAAAACCAGCAAGAGGAAGTGCTCTAGTCAGCACGGGATGCACGCAAACCTGTGAGCAGCTACAGGTTATCTTTGCCAAGTATCGTCCCTATCTGCAGTTCTGCCCTCTCGTCAGTCCTCTGTTCCAATTCTCTTTGTTCCTTTGGGGGCACTTACTTCTTCCCTTGTGCACCCTCCACCCTCTATCCCCTTGGTCACACCCCCAAGTCCTTCAAGAGGTTTGCGTTTTTTTTTTTAGTAGCAGTAAGTATTTGCATTACAATTATTCTTTCATGATTGTAATTTTATTTCACTCCACAAACAGGCATTGAGCACCTACTATGTGTTAGAAGACAAACAAGGTCCTTTCTCTCCCTGAGATTCTTTTTGGGCAAGGGGGGCAGATGTCAAACAAACAAAAATGAAATAGGTTCATTTCAGTTAGCAATAAGGGGAAGAAAGACAGCTCCACAGTGACATGACTGAAGATGGGGTAACTACTCTACAGAGTAGTTGGGTGAAACGCTCATTGAGGCAGTGGGAGATGAGCTGAGACCCAAGCGATGAGAAAGGGCCAGGCATTCTGCAATCTGGAAAGGATCATTCTAGATAGAGGAACTGCAGGTGCAAAGTCATTGGTGGTTCCAGATTTTTAATACAGGAAGTGCTTGGGGGTAGACTCATAGGAAGGGGGGTTTCAGGACTTATCTGGAAGCTGCATTTGCAGAGCAAGCACATTCTTTTTGTTTATATTGTGTGTTGATTGTGTGCTTTTATTGTGAGTGGCTTGGGGAAGATTTGTAGAGATTTTTACGGGAGGGAAGAGCCAGCCAATGGCATATGTGTGACTCCTGCTCATAAGGGCTATGGCTTAGATATAATACATGGTAGAGTATGGGCAATTCCAAGAGTCCTAGCTGTAAGTCCACTCTTTTCTGCCCTGCTCCAAAAAAAAAAAAAAAAAAAATCAGAATGCGTGAGTGGCATATTTATGGGTATTACGTTCAAATCTGCTTTGATTTTTATATAAAAAATTAGAATTGGAATTATTAATTACACATTAATCCCAGCATACCTCACAAACTGGTAGGTAGTCTGGCTGTCCTATAGATTACTCTCTTTTTTTCTTGCCACCATCACAATCTCTACTCAGGTAGCTATTACAGCGAAATTGGAAAAGTTCTGGTGGTTTAGTCTATACTCGAGTGTCTGTAGGAAACAGTGACTTATTATGTTTATTCTCCAAGTATGTGCATTTGAATAGGGGCAGTGGTTTCGTTAGTTGGAAGTGTTTGGATGTGGGTGAGTAAGCATGAATCAGGGTTATAGGAGACCAATATTGCAGCAAGCGCCTTTTCTAGAACTCCTGAAACTACCCCATGTAGCTCTTCTCCACCCAACAGTGTTGCCTAAGATCCTAATGTTTTAGAACACTGCTCCCTCTCCCTACTACTCTGTGGTTTTAGGCTCTTGAAAATTAATGTTGTGACAATCTAGAAATGCATAAGACTCAAAAAGTAATGAAAAACAATTTGTAGCTACCATCATTTCTGTCCTCCTAGAAGGGCCTCTTTGCCAAAGAATTTCTCATTCACGTGAAGCGAAAAGGTTCTTCTGATAAAAACACAAAACCAATAGCAATTATAACAAGAGATGACACTTGTGTTTTCTGTGTGCCAGGCTGTGTTCTGAGCATTTTATTTATATTGACTCATTTAATCCTGGCAACAACCCTGTGTAGTGGGTACCATTGCCCATCCGCATTTTATGAAAATGCAGGCACTTATGCTCAATTCACACACTTGTAAATGGGTCGATAATTTGGGAACTCAGAATATGTAACACCACCTCAGTAAGAGCTTCAACCCTGGAGTCACATCCCAGAGGGTCGGATTTGTTAATCACTAAACTCTTTCTGCAGAATATGCCAATGGTTTCCACTGTTTGGGAGGAGGATGCCTTATCAAGAAAATTTATTCTTGTTAGATACTGCTATAAAGCTACAGAGGAGTTTTCAACTTTTAATTATTAAACAGTGAAATAGAATTTCAGATGAATGCCTCAGATGAAATTTATATTGTAATGTTTTATATTGCTTTATGTACAAATGTCAGGAAAGATGGCTCTAAATGAATTTTATAGGATTAAGGAAGGGGAAGCGGTCTCCGCACCAGAGACGAAGGCTTCTCTGGTTTCATCTCAGCAGGGAGCCACTAGCTGCTCAAGGACAAAGATGATGAAATCTTCGTTGAAACCTGGCAAGGTCAGAGGTAAAAGGCCTTTCAGACTACTTATTCAGCTTCTAAGGAAAACTACAAGTTTAATGCTAACAGCAATGTCTGTCTCGTCTTTTCTCTTTTTTTCTCTTCTTTTCTCTTTTCTCTATATTTGCCTTTTCCTTATGAACATGACCAAGAATTCATTTCTAGAGGTCACCAAAATTATATAATTGCTCTTTTTCTAACTTCTTAAAGACTTTTAGCCCTTGCACATTTAACGCAGAAACATTCTGGGTTATTTTTCTAGTTTAGATACTGTACCTTCTCTCTCACTTTCAAAAAAAAAAAAAAAGCCTTACAAAACAACAGTTGCTCACAAGTAAAATAAAAGTAAGTGCCCATCTGTCATCATTGGTCTTTTAAAACTATAAGTTGTCTTTCTAATTTGTCTTCGACTTTTGACATACAACACAAAACACATTTTCACAGATATGTTATGTGGTTATTTCAAATACCATCTAAAAACTCTATAAAGACATTTGATTAAAATGGAAGCACAGATGACTGATACTCTTAAAATAATTGCTGCCTTAGTGATTCAACATGTGAGCCCTGCTGTTTATTACTCTTTTAAGTGAACTAATCTAAATTAAAATCTTCTAAGATCAATAGCTCTTTAAAAAAAAAAAAAAAAAAACCACAGGGCATACCGGATAAGTCATAATTTCAGGACTTGAAAGTCTAGAGCAGTCCAAAACTAAGGCAGATTTGAAGTAGTATGTTACAGCAGGCCCCTTTTACTTTTTGCACAAATATGTTTAAAAAGGTCAGCCATCCCAAGTGTAAATGTATCTAAACATATCTTGTTCCTTCTCTCAGCATACCTCCTCACTTGAAAGATATCATCATTTTCTTTTGATACGTGAAACTATTTGTCAACCTGGTCTTTTATTACCTAACCAACAATTTGAGTCATTCATCTTTGCATTGCCAGTAGATGACGGTAATATTTTTGTGAATTTATAGAAAGAAAATAGTGTAAACAATTCAGTTAAAGTTGAAACTCCCTCAAAGATGTGATATTGGAAATCAGGCAAAAGACTCTGAGCCTTGGACACAGGCCTAGTGTCCATGGTGTGTCAGAGTTGGTAGAAATCATGTATGGCAGTCCCCTTTTGATTGGCTTCCATGGCAAGGAATATGGAAGCCCTAATTTGAGAAGGACAGATCCAAGTTTTGATTACTTGTCTCAGCAAGAGTGTCTAGAGAAGGTTCCAGGCAGGTTCTACTTATAGGCTAAGAGAAACTTGAATGTGGTTCTGATAAACTGCGAGATTAGCAGTGGAGGGTGTTTTCTAAATAATAATCCCAGAGTTCCACTATGTTCACACAGCAATTCAGAGCATTAGCTGTTGTCTCTTACACCCTTAGTTCATCCACTTTGTGTTAGGGAAACATTTGAGACCAACTCTAGGCTAGAATTCTTTGAGAGTGAGTCCATGTGGCCTCTTTTCCATCCTCACAATTTAGACTGACTTTGCAAACCAGAAAGAAAAGGAGAGTCCTGGCCAATGCAGGGCTCTGGCTGCTAAAGTATGCCTCTCCATTTGCCACATCCACTTTATTCAAAGAGGAAGCTAAGGAAATGTAATAAGAATATATTTTCTTAAGAATTATTCTGCCATCTTACCCTGACCACCCATTCAGCCATTCTTCCTTCCTCTGTGCTGTAACTTCCCTGCTCCGCACTCTTCTATCACAACATCTAGTCATAAGTGTGGTGATTAAGCCTGAGTATCATTCTGATGGCTAATATCATGTCACACCCCATCCTTAAAATGCTCTCAGGAAGCCTAGAGTCTCGAGAGGTAGAAGAAGCTGTAGTATTGGGAAGGCGCAGTGCTGTATTAACAAAAAATGTAGGGTGCTCTTACAGTATCATCTACAGTATGTGGAATTTTACTGAAATGGAACCCAGGGTACTAGAGTGGTCATTTACATTTGATACTGCTTTATTGGATGTTTATACTCAAGCTAACTACTTATTAGTAACTAAGTCTTAGAAGCAGTGATAAGATTGACTTTTGTATGGCCTGTATACTCACTCTAATTGGTTTATAGTAGGATCTTATGTGGGAAAATGAGATCAGGAGACCTATTTGCAGCTGCAAAGGTTAGACCCTGGCGTCCTTTAATAGTAGGTAACATGTCTTGAGTGTCTGTGGAGGGTTAGTCAATATTCTAAGCACTGTTCAAACATCATCTCATTTAATAAGCACAACAATCCAATAAATTAGATGCTATTGTAGTCATCAAACTTTTACACCTAAGAAAACTGATTCAACCACTTACCCAAAGTTACCTACATCACAAGTGGCAGAACTGGGATTCAAACCCAGGTTTTCTGCTTCTAGGGCTCATACCCTTAATCACTGCCATTGAGCCTCTCCTTGTCTGTACTCATCACAACTTCCAACAGCTGGGCTCACCATCTACAAGGACTCTTCATCTGAGGACTGACATCCACTGGGGGCCCCAGATGAACCCATAGTGGAGGCAGGCCATTTTAATCATTCTCATACTCTCATTTAGCAGGACTCGGTATTAGATTCCACCCCACACTTGAGCTCTGGGTGTTCCGCTGAAGACCTCTGAGCTGCCTGATCCCTTATTGAAGCCCAAATCTCCTCTCTGACAAGTGAGGACCACAAGCCTTGCAGTATACTTTGTGTCCTTGGTGATGACCACACTCCGTCTACTCCATGGAGGACCTCAGTCTCTGTTCCCCTCGATGGGGTTCTGCTCCTTTGCATGGAAATCCTTGAGCTGATTGCTCCCCAGATCATCACTGAGCTTGTCATGGGTTTTGGCATTACACTGAGCATTCCCCTATACCATTAGAATATGGACGAGGTCACCACTGCAGTGTCAACATTGAGCACATTGTTGACATAGAGCAGGCATGAAACAAACTTTTGTTGAATGAATGAATGGAAAGTTTCTGTGTCTTCTGTCTCAACTTAGAGGGCAGGCCTCAGGCCAGGCTTAATCTCCCCCACCTTCACTATTTGCTCCTTGCAACTAGAAAATTAACCATCCTACCATCCTCTCCTGGGCCTAAGTTTTAACACATGACAATAGACAGTATGTGCCAACAACTAAACTTTCCTGCTTACTCAGATGACACAGAGACTAAAGGTCTACTCCCCTGACCAGATGCTTTCATGTTTTAAAAATGTGATCTACCTGATTTTATATAATGCATGAACAGACATAAGAATGAGAGTAATGATGAAATTTACATAAATAGGCTATCAACATTAAAATAACATGATGGAATCTTTAAATGTAACATCAGTTAGAAACCTGAACTAATTTCATTGTTAGCCATTAATACTCTGGGGACGTAATCATACTTCTTGAAATACTGAAATGAAAGTTTATAGTATCTTTTTTGTGCAGAGTAATATGAAAATTTCGTAACATAAAGTAATATTTGATTTTTAAAATTATACTTTAAAGCAATCATATATTTCAATTTGTCATTTTGAACAGTTTTTTTGAAGTATAACATCTACCATAAAATTCACTTGTTTTATGTGTACATTTCAAGGATTTTTAGTAAATTTACACAGTTGTGCAATATTATCACATTCTAGGTTTAGAAGATGTCATTCTTAATGTACCTTACATACAAGATAGTTGCTTATTTTAGTTTATCAATTCATTTTCAGATGTGGTGGTACAAACTACAGAGAGGACACGAAAGATATTGGGAACTATTGGTGAAGAAATTGAACAAAGAGCCAGCATTGAGTATTGCCTGGTACAACCAGTATATCAACTTCCTTTGGAGAAACCTCCCTTCTCTCACCTTTTTTGTTTGCACTTGACAAGTGCCTGATTAGTTTCAACTTGACAAGCTCTTGATAGGCAATGTCCAAAGTAGAGGCAAAGCTGGGGAGGGGAATGGATGGGCAGAAGGACCAACTGATTACCATGACCAAATTCTCCAAAAGTGGTGCCTTTTCAGGCCATGAGACTCGGAGAGAACACTGTCAAAGGGTAGAACCTATTTTAAGTGCTCATTCCCCTGATAGTAAAACCTGGTCTAAGGGGATGCAATCTTTTGCCATAGGGAGAAGAGAGCAAAGGGTCACGCCAAGCCTTTGTGATAAGAATACTGTATTAGTGAGAAGAGGTTAGATTATGCTGCAAAAACAAGCTACAGAGCTCAGATGCTTACAGCAACAAAGATTTGTTTCCCTTCTTATAAGTCCAATTACCAGAAAGTAATTCCTGTGACTTTCATCCTCAACCAATTGGGAATTAGCAACATGACCACATCCAATTTCGAGGGGGCAGAGAAGTCCTCCCCTATGTCCAGAAAGAGAGGAGAATTGAAAGTCAGTGAATGGCAATAAAGATTGCCACATATATAGTGCTATTTAATGAAATGAGGGGAAAAAAATGTCAAGATACCAAAATTCTAGCATCAAAATTCTTTTTGGTCAGAGAATCCTTCTCATTTGGGAAAATATCTTGATAAACATCTCACTGTGAGAGTAGAGAACCCTTTAACCAACTAACTAACTTGCCTGGTAACTAACCAGGCAACAGAAGATTATCCCTGAATTACCCTGAATGTGATAAGTTTAAGAATTTGCTATGATTCCAAGAGGAAGAAGAGAAAAGAACAGAAAAAGGATGAAGAGATAGCTGTCATCTAGAGAGACTGTGACAAGGTGAGTGAATGACCAGTGAAAACCTTGAGACTATTAGTAAAATGACTGAAGTATCTTTTCAGAACAGTGATGCCTACAGTTTCATTTCAGATTTTTCACATGGCTGCAATTTAATTTCCTCCTTCATCTTTGCCCTCAATCTTTAGTAAGTCTTCTACATTCATCAATGCACTGTGTGCATAGATTTATTCCGTGAAAAAATGAAGGAGAGCTTCTTTTCTGGTTTAATGCGTTGCTAAATGAAGATAGCTTACACAGAAGCAAAGCTTGGAGGCAGACGCCTTCCTACTCCTTGTACTCTTTCTGTTCCCTAAGAAAGTTGCTAAAAAACAGGGAAGACTTTGGATTTCCACAGATCATGGAACTTGGGGTTAAAGCCAAGTATCTCAAGGAGCCAGGAGCTCCCCATTTGTTTATATCAGCTTATACCCAGAATTTTTATCAGGGTAAGAAATTTGGATGTTAAGAAGGTTCCTTGTTGCATTTATTGAGATTCTTGAATCTAGTCCCCAAATTTGGAAATGTAACTTTGTCTTATGGGTTTTGGTTCTTTCCTTTCTCTTATACTTTTCATCCTTCCTTCTCCATTTCACATGCAGAGACACCAGCCTAGATTTGTGTAACTCTAATGTGATCAGTGGAGGAATCAGGAGCTTATGCTACAATTTTAATTCCTACTTCTGGAGCCTTAGATTACACATATATTTTAGGAATTTCTTTTCAGCTCAAGGAAAAAATTCATCAAATGCTGTGAAAGGAGATGTGCATGGGAAAGTGGTTCCATCAATTGGGTGGCATTAGTGGAGAAAGGACCTCTTGAGGCTTGGAAAATCAGAGTGACTAGGATGCTTGGAAATGCCAACCTTCCTGCTCCAGATTTTGCCACGTGGTTGTGCCCTCTTCTAATTTAAGCTGCAATTATAAGGATGATAAAATGGAAAAATAAATATTTGTGCAACGACTGGGAAAAGCCAATTAGTTTTGCACCAGTGAGAAATAATGCAGAACTCCTCATGTCTTGTAATAAATTGGCTCTCTCCACATATATTTTAAAATGAATATATACTGTCCAAATGTACTTAAAAATTTAAATAGCACTAGAATAAAGTATATTCTGCAACTTTTAGTAAAAGAAATAAATAAGCAATACAGTTTCTGTATTTTAAGAAGAAAAATAATGAAAGTAGGATCTAGGTGTGTAATAATTTAACTAGTAAATGTCAGAGTTGTCTTTTTTGCTTCCCTAATGCATCTGCTTCCGTGATCTTCTCCTCTCTCTTTTTTCCCCCACTTCAAGGAAGCATAGATATAGCTAAGAAATGCCAGTTAGCAGCGCAATTTCAAGCTTAATATCCCTGCCAGCTCCAAGATTTTCTTCGAGGCAGAAAAGTCCAGTCTCTTATACCTTTTTCTCTATGTTACTTGACTTGACAACTAGATATGAAAGTATTTCATCATTTTTTTCATATTTGATCAGGCTGAAGGCCTGTCTGATTACAGGTTGGTTTTATATATTGTGTTAATATGGATATCTTTTATTTATTGAGTAATTAGTATTAGCTTTATATGTGAAATGCATTTTATATAAATTATTGCATTTAATCCTCATTGCATTTTACTTTTCCAAAATCCTATAAGAAAAATCTAATTATCCCCATTTTGTAGGTAAGAAAACAGGTTCAGAAAGGTTGTGATAACCCAGCTGGTGAGTAGAATGAAACTCAAGTCTACATGAGTTCAAAAGGTTTACTCTGAATTGCTATGTAATATTTTCTTAGCAGTATGTTCCATCCATCCTTCCATCCATCCATTTAGTCATTCATTCCCTCATTCACTTATTTCTAAATTGCATGATTCCCCCCTGGTATACCAGATACTCTGTACCAAGAACCGGGGATCTAATAGTGTGAAAGAGCAAAGCCCCTACCCACCAAGAGCTTGCATTCCTGTAGGAATAGACAAGACCAGAAACAAAAAAATAAAGAGAGTAACACAGATAGTGATAAAGGCTCTGATAGGAATGAAGAATGCAATGTGCAGGAGAGAAACTACATATGGCTGAGATCACACTGCTTTTCGCAGGGAGATCTGAGAAGGGCTCTCTGAGGAGGTGACATCTGAGCTGAGACCTTCAGGATGAGAAGGTGGCACCCATGTGCACAGCCAGAAGGAGGAGTGTTCCAGGAAGAAGAGGCAGTACTGGGGAGATGTCTAAGAGGGCCATTTCCAGGTAAAGGAAGCTTACTCTTTTGAGTGCCAATTTTAAAAACAAGGTAACTAGTTCAGTGGCAACTATCTACAATCAATTATAGACCATGCTGTTCTCTAGAAGAGAGGCCACTGGACGTGTCCTCTGGTTTTTGTTGATTACATTAAGGCCACAATTACATCCTCAGGTGTTCATTTTAGATAAACAACTTAAAGTCTATTTATTATACGTACCACATTTATTTTTGAAACCTAGGAGAAAGAAATCTCATGTGGTAGTTCTTAGGGGAAAATGATGGGCAAGTCACACTTCTAATTAGTCTTTTCACATTACTTAATGTCTTAGTTATATTACTTTTTTTTGGTAGCTTTCCCATTTCCTCTCATCTACTGAATAATAAGTTGCTGAGTGTTTGTAAACACTATGCTGAACAGTAATAACTGAAACGCTGCATAAAAGAGATCTGCAATGTAGAGCGACAAGGATAATTTTGCCCTTAGGGCGTTGGAAGAGATATTATTTCTTGTGCACTGTCGTTACTGCCACAATTAGACTAAGCCAGAAAAGATTCACCTTCTTGTGACTTTTCCCTGAAAGACAGGAAAAGATTTGGATTCATATGACAAAGTAAATGTTTCATTTTAAGTTGTGTAACTGCTCAGAACAATGTTATAAGCTTCAGTGTCTATAATTTCAGGCTTTGGAGAGTGAGATTTTCTTCGTAAAGCCGTGAGCAACTATAAGATAATGTGTGATGTGTAATATTGTTTTTGACGGACAGAGCCAGATCTAATAATCCAAGGGGCTAAGAAAGGAGTGTCTGATTCCTAATGTTGGCATTGAAGGTAACTGGGCTGGTGATAATCACTTTTCGCCTCACTCTTTCTTCAGGTGTTGTGAACGAATGTTATGTACTGTAAGTATAAATATGTTGCCAGTACTGCTAGTGTGTGATTACTATGGTATGATACCAAGTACTGAATGAATTGCTTTTCAAAGGCAATTCTCTCTTAGATTATAAATTCTCAGAGAGCAGGAATTGTGTCTGTCTGAATTACTACAGCTCAGCATGAGCGAATTTAGCCATTAGCAGTAGGAATTTCCTCAAGGCTTGGGAGGAAGAGGAAGATGGGGATAATGTGCCAGTTGCTGGGTTGAACAATGAGCTGAATTGTCCCCAAGGGCTTCTTGCTTTCTTCTTTCACTTTTCTCCCAATGAAAAGCAACTTCTGTGAGCTTTGGCCTGCTCAGTTTGCTAGTAAACAAGACATAAGGTGGGACGTGGAATTGCATGTGCTGACTTATGGGGGAGTTATAGAACAGTGGCCATAACCATCAAATCTTCTTGGTCCAGTAAGTAGAGGACAGGTCTGGGAGTCTCCCAGCAAAAGCAAAAGGAAAGAAAATAGCTTCATTATCAATGCTGCTTTAGGGTTCACCAGACAGTAGCCTCATAAAAATTGGGCAAATTTGGTTTAAAAAGATATGTGTGAAAGAATTTTTAGGGCAGTGAAACTACTGTGTATGATACTATAATGATGGATGCTTGTCATTATACATTTATCCAAACTCATAGAATGTATAACACTAAGAGTGAACTCTAATGTAAACTATGGACTCTGTGTGATAATGATGTGTCAATGTATGCTCATCAATTGTAACAAATGTATCACTCTGGTGGGGGATGCTGATAATGGAAGAGTCCATGCATGTGTGGGGGCAGGAGGCCTATGGGAAATCTCTGTACCTTCCACTCAATTTTTCTGTGAACCTAAAACTATTGTAGAAAATAAAGTCTATTAATAATTAAGAAATGACATGTAAGTAATTAACCATTGACAGGGTTATAAATCATTCCTAAAGTACACATTAAGTTGGACTGAAAAAAAAAAAGTGTATGTGTGTGTACGTGTGCCTATAAATACACAAAGAGTTCCATGAAGGTATTTAGGATATTCTTAAAATTGATTTATTCCCTGGATCTTAGCCTAGGATCTTAGGTAGGAGGACTTATTGTTCATTGGCTACTTTCTTGAATTTAAAGACATTTTGCTGTGTATATATGTTACTTTTTAAATTAAAAATACGTTAAAAATTTTATTGAGGTGGTATTTACTTTATGGTACATTTTATTTATTTTATCCATAAGTGACTTATCAATATTTAATGTATTTAACAATATTAAATACTTGGGAAATATTTAGTTACCTCTGAAGGAGGAAGGGGATTATTTTTACTCACAAGAGTCTTCTGAAGTGGATCAATACTGTCATTCAAAATTTTCTGGTTAGGAAATTGGAGCAGGAGGAAGCAAATTTATTCATTGACACACTGAAAATCAGTAAAAAGGACGGAATTAGAACTTGCAGCCCCAGAGTTACCAACTAGGTGCATTCAATGACAGCATGGTCAACTCAGCAGTAGTATCAGTTAAAATGGGTGGTGGGGCTGGATTCAGGTGTCAAATAAACTAGCCCTGATGAGAAATAACCTCAGAGAAGAGTTTAATACCCAGAAATATACTGTATTGTCTAAGCCATTGGGAGAAATTAAATAATCACATCTCCCCAGCAAAGAGTTTGAACTAGTAGCTAATGACCACATGGATTAGAGTGGAATACCCAAAGGCCTATAATCTGGCCAGTCAACAGTGAGAAGCCTGTATCTAGCAGACAGTGAATCCAGTGTGTTCAAACCTTAGGACTAAGCAGTATACTTGACTTTAGTTGGGGGCCTGGTTATTAAATGTTAAGGAGAAATGACTACATGGCATACAGCAGATTAAAAAGAGTTATTCTTCGTTTGCTGACAGCAACATCCATAATAATGATGGTTCTAAGAAATGATGGAGAATTAGTATTCATTGGGAATTACATTAATCACAGAATGGATTTCTACTTGTGTTTCCTTCAATAGAAAATTGCCAAGGGGCTGAGTTTACTGTTTACCAGCTTTCTTGGAAACTAACTTATGACTAGGAAATGTAGGTTGTGCCAAATCCCATTCTAACCAACTTCTATCAAAAACTGTTCCTATTGCTTTGTCATATTGATTTTTGTTGCATAAATAATACTTAAAATACGAGAATAGTGTCGTTGTCTGTGTCTCGGATATTACTTTTGTAGCAGTTTAATCTGAACCTTTATAATGTTTAAAATGAAGCTTTTTTTTCTATGAATGATGACATATCACAATTCTAGTGAAGACTCAGAGAAAAATCTTAGTTTTGGATTCTGAAGGGAACATCATTCTAGGCACACAAATCTTTTAAAAAATCTATCGCCAAATCTACTATTTTCAATAACGTGTTATGTGTTTGCTTGTTAATAATTAAATAAATATTTGTCTTCTTTTTTGGAGTTAGCTGACTGCGAAGGAAATGGAAGCTCCTATCATCTTCTCACTGACCAATTTCCGGGTGATTGAGTAGAGAGTTTAGGGTTACAAGAGGTAATATGATGCCTCCCTTGTCAGAGTTGGATGCAAATTCAAAGAACTCATCCTCTGGTGGTGGTGGTGGTGAGATTTGCTACAATTGGATTAGCAGCATTTTAAAATGTAGACTCACTGGATACAAATTCATTAATACCAAAAGAAGAGATGAAGTAATTGCAGTGCCTTGTGGTTGTGCTTCCAAGCAGAAAACCCAGCTGCCGTGCCTTGACGCATTTGGGGTTTGATGTGAAAAGCAATGGCTCAGTCTTTCAAGGGAAGCTTCCAGCCAGCTTTTGTCTTGTCTCCTGGACTATCTCCTGAGAGGCAGTCTTGTCAGCCTCAAGTCAAATAAATCCAGGCTTCGAGATTCAGAGGAGAAGATGAGCTATGCCTTTGCTCTCTTGGCGTTCATTTGGGAACTTGCTGTGAAAATCCTTCTCCTAAGATGAATTATCAGCCCTTCAAGACTTTCACTAAAGGAAACTAAACTGTACTCATGAAAATTAAATGATGGCATTCCAGATAATGACAAGAGGAGTCTCTTTCTTTTTTTTAAATTCAGGAATTCAATGCTTTAGTTTTTAGCGACGCTCTGTCACTAAAACTGTGCATTTATAGATCAAGGAGCTGGAATATTAGAAAATATGTTTTTGTCTACCTTTCTTATTCTAATGCCTTAAAATCATGATTTAGGTCCTTGGAGCCATCTCTAGCTTGCCAATGTAAATAAAATAAAGAGACATACAGTTGTGGGAATGTGAAACCAGCAGAAAATTACTTTGGAGTTTGCAAGACACAGTTAACCATATCTAGCTGAGAGGATGCATTTAGGGGTTAATTAGTTTAAGTTTGCAGACTGCTTGGAAAAGGAAGTATGGGACATGGCGTCTAATCAATAAAATATACACTTTGTAAACATTTTAACCATGTAGCCCCAATATTCCCTCCCACCAAAACACTACTAGTTAATATTTGCATTATTCATTTGAATCTATCAGGCTTAACAAAATATTTCGTTTATAATTTTAGTATCAATATTTTATCAAACCCTTCTTTTCTCAACAAATACAAATTGCATTTGCACTGGAACGCTTCTACAGCTTAATCTTAAAAATGAAAATGGCAAAAAAAAAAGAGTTGTATAGTTCCAATTTATCAAGAAGAAAATAAAATTCAGATGGCTTTCAGTCCATTTTCAAATAAAGTACGAAATATCAGGACATGGTTTGTGTTTTATACATGTTTACTTTAGATTAAAATGAAATTTTCATAACATTCTTTAAAATCCAATCCAATTAAATTTCCAATGTCTTTGTTTTCACGTTCCTGGGATGGAACTTTTGAAAAACTCACACTGTAGTAATATCTATAAAACCATCTTGCTAGGGAAATGCTACCCAACTCAGAAATAATATCTTTATGGTCCATACGGGAATACGTAAGTCCAGAATTTTTAGCAGATGATTACCCTGATGGAGTTTGCATTTCCTCTCCTCTTGCGTCAACAAAAAGAGTGCATACTGAAAGTCACTGTACTGCTAAGCAGGTAGAATGAGGCAGGCACAAATCTATTATTTGAGAAAGTTGAGCCCAGAGAATATGAGGGATCAACCCAAAGTCATACAGCTGATGGCAGGTTCAAGTTTCCCCGTCTTCTTTCCAATAACCTCTACTTCCTTGATGGATTCTTCCATCCATGGGTAATTCTCAATCTTCTGCTAAGACTGGGGCCAATTTCTCAGCCAAGACATTTTACTTAGACATGGCCAAGTACATAGCAACTCATACGTATATAAAATTGGTTATATGCCAGATACTATGCTAAGAACTTTTATACACATTATCTCTTTTACTCTTCACAAGAAGTCTGTAAGAAGTGTTCTATTAATGCCTGGATTTTGCAGATGAGAAACTGAAAACTACAGAGGTCAGGTAACTTGTTCAAGGTCACACATGTAAGGAAGTGGTCAAACCAGAAAATGAAACTAAGTCTATCTAATTTGAAAGCCCATGCATTAAACTACGTTACTACAGTGCCTTTCCACACAAACAAGAAAGATATGAACAGGATGAAAATCCACATTTATTATTTGAAAACAAGCACATTTTCATATCTCTTTCTAAAGGATAGTTACAAGCAAACAATAGCAACATGATATATTTCTGAAATACCAGTTTAAATTTTGGGAATGCAAATTGTGAGAACTCAGTACTTTAGTGTCTATAGATGATCACTGTGGTTTTGCATAAATACACACATCCTTTCTGCAAGTGAAATATCAAACAATGTGTAACACACCTGTGTAAATTATTTTTGGACAAGTATTAGCTACTGCTTGTAAAATCTTATTAAGAAATTGTTGACAATGACACTTAGCACTGGGGAGCTGAACTAGGTCTTTGGTTGTGTGAGTGATGTTCTGTGCTGACAGAATATTTATTCCCAGAGGTAACTGTTATAAATTGCATTTTGCTCTTTCCGTTGCTACAAGCTTGTGATGGAGAGTGGGCGGAGAGGACAACCTGTAATTCAGGATGGTTTGGAAGCCAGTTGCCTAGGAAACTGGGATGAGCAGCATAATGCCCACCAAAACCAACTGTCAACAAGAAAGGGGATTTTCTTTTTTGGTCTGAGTGGCTTTTCAAATACATATTTTGTGATTCTTGTGGAGTCTGATCAGGACTATGAGCCCTTGGCGGGCAGTGCATGCCAAACTGGCCAAAGGTTAATCAGGGAGGATGGGAAATTTATCATAAATGTTGTGCTGACAACATATTGGGGGCAGGGGGATGATGGTGCAGTAGGGGGCTGGCCCCTTGGCCTAGTGGTTAAGTTTGGCATGTTCCACTTCAGTAGCTCAGGTTTTGTTCCCGGGCATGATCCTACACCACTCGTTGGCAGCCATGCTGTGGCAGCAACCCACATACAAAAAATAGAGGAAGGTTGGCATGGATGTTAGCTCAGGGTGAATCTTTCTCAAGCAAAAAGAGGATGATTGGCAATAGATGTTAGCTCAGGGCTAATGTTTCTCAGCAGAAAAAAAAATGAATTTGTAAAACAATAAGGTGATCAACAGATGAATATTTTACATAATGTAACATACATGCAATTCTTGAGCATAACTCACCTACATCTAAATTTATAGCAGCAAAACTTACTTTTTTAACATAAAAGTTTTATTTGCTGTAATTCACTGTTTCCTGCTCTTATGCTACTTACACCAGAAGCTTTGGTTTATAGTAAAGTAGTTCTCTTCAAGGCTAGCACTTAGAAATTCACAAACCTTTGTTGAAAACAGTACCTAATTTCCCAAGACTTTAAAAATATGCACATTTAATTTTTAAAACTATCACATGTACACATTTTATAGGTATGTATATGTGTGCATATATGTTTAAGTCAAATTATGTGAAATTGCTGGTTGTAGACCATGTTGGGCCTATAAAAATGGCAATTTTATATAGTTCAACTTATAAATAAATAGGAGAGATCATGGAACACATTTTTTTGGTACAATATTTTCTTGTCTCTTTTTGCTTGGGTCCCTAGTCCCTCTTTTCCCATCTCCGTCTTACCCTATCCTATATCAACCCTACTCTACCCTTCTCATATAACCTCACTCTATCCTTGCCTCACAGGAAATTCACATTAACAATCTAGTGTGTATCTACATTCTTGTAGAATCATAAAACAGATACAAGTATGTCTGTGCCTCTATTAATGTATGCAAGAGACAAAACTTGTGGTGCAGAATCTCAAACTTCCAGATTGTTTTTTTTCCTGTTGATATTTATAGCCAATATTCTGTTGCCTGCATTTGAATATCTGCTTATCGTCTCTTCTTTGCATTCATCCTTAATGGATTTCAGCCTGATTTTAAGTAGTTTCCTCACTTTTTGACATTCATTCACTTGAATTCTATTTCTCTCGTATGTGCTAGGAACTACTCACAAATGATTCAAGCTATAAAGCGTGGCAACATGTTGCGCGGACAGATTAGTAATTCTTTTCTGGTTTCGTACTTTTGCCTCCACAGAATAACCTATTATTTTTGCAAAGTTAAGAGTAAAGATGTATGCGAAGGAAATACTTTGGTTTTTATTCTGCTAACACAAGACCTAGAATTTCTTCTGCAAGGAAAGATGGCCTCTGTGAGCCATTTCCAGCAGTCAGAGCAAAGTTAACAATCAGTTAGGCAATGGGATCACATGAAAAGACTCTGGAATTTGTTACAGATGAGAGTATTTGAAATCTCAAAATAAACAAAAGGTACAGCTTCACCACAGATGTGACAGGAGATCTGACGTTCTCACTCTCAGCCAAAGGTGACTTCTCCCCTCGCTGTCTATTGCAATTGCCATTGAATCCCGCTCTTCTTCTAGAGGGCAGTATTTATTTCATTAGGTCATTGTGGGAGATCTCTAAGGTAGGCAGATTCCCAAGATGCTGGGCCACTGGGCTATTCCGGGATGACGCTGCTCTGAGTTTTCTCACTAGGAAGTTAATGTCGACAGAGGGAGAAGGAAATGAGAGCTCAGTAGTCTGGGGTTTATGCCCTCTTCTCCACTCTGCACTCACCCGTGCTGCGTGCATCTGTACAGGTCTTGAATGCTTTTTGTCCCCCACACAAATGCGTGCCGTTTGACCAGGCTGTTGCCGTTGGACCAGAGTTTTGGAAAGGAAAGTGCTTTGTAACGAAATACAATGTCAATTCCTAGGAGTTTGGGGGCTGAAGCTTCCTCTGAAGCAACTCAGAAGGCTCCATTGCTAAGAGTTGCGACTGGTTTGCCTGGTAGAGTTTCCTTGGGTGAGTCTTTTAGCCTCAGCAGAGGGTACCCCGGCCAGGGAGAACAAAGATCATTCTGGTTCTTGTAGGATTGAGGGCTATTAGTCATTTAGAAACTGAGTCTGCCCTTCTCCTGCCTGTCAAAAAGGTTTCAAATCTGCCGCACCAGGAACTGTTTCAGATTACAGACTTCAGAACTAATGACCCATGTCCTCGCTTGGTGGTGAAATCCCAAAATGGTCCTAGGAGAGGAGAAGTAAATCCTGACAGCTGCTTAGAGGTCATCTTAGAACTAACTCCCAGGAGAATTGCTTTCAGGTTGAGAGAGAAACCCCTCCAAGCAAGGAAAGAATAAGAAAAGGAAAAAATGAGCTTAGTGTACACAAGGGTGGCTGTTTGCAGCTCACCCAGGTGTGCTCTGAAGACCAAACCCCTACATCAGCAATTAGTAGGAACGCTTGAGCTCCTCAACCTCTTAGAAAGCATAGTAGAATCAGATAGCGTGGGAAGTGTGCGTGTGCCCACACACGCGCGCGCGCACACACACACACACACACTTCATATGCAAGTCTGCCTAGGAAAGGAGTTTCTGTGGGTGAGAGAATGCGGTCAGGTGATGTTCCAAGGAGGCTGTAATTTTAGCAGACCTACCGAGAACATTGATGTAGGAGGCTTGTTATTTTAAGTCTCAAAGACTTTTTACTTTTTCTTTGGAAAGTGTGTGAATAACTGTAATGCTGCTTTGCTTGCAAAACTGGACAGTGAGTTAAACAACAGCAGTAGCAGCGGTAGCAGCAGCAGCAACAACAACAACAATAGCTCTTATCCAGACCACCATGGAGTTGCTTGAAAGAACTTATCTTGTGAATGATAAAGCCACCAAGATGTATGCCTTCGCGCTAGACAGGTAACAGACATCTGTTTGTGCTTCACAATTTTCTGTGTTTTGAATATTCAATAAATCCCTAGATTCTACTGCTATAGAATTGGAAACTTTTGCTGTGCAACTTGGGAGCATTTTGTAAAATTTTATAAACTGTTGACTGACTTGAATAATTCATATCCTGAAAAATGCAATACTCTATATAGTTGATTTGACTCCTTAAATATCCTAAGTGCATGAAAGACACATTTTATTAATGTACTTTTCTATTTTATTTTATTTTTTTTTGTGAGAAAGATCAGCCCTGAGCTAACATCCATGTTAATTCTCTTCTTTTTGCTGAGGAAGAGCGGCTCTGAGCTAACATCTATTGCCAATCCTCCTCCTTTTTTTGCCCCAAAGCCCCAGTAGATAGTTGTATGTCATAGTTGCACATCCTTCTAGTTGCTGTATGTGGGACGCGGCCTCAGCATGGCAGGAGAGGTGGTGAGTCAGTGAGCGCCCGGGATCCGAACCCGGGCCGCCAGTAGAGGAGCATGCACACTTAACTGCTAAGCCACGGGGCCAACCCTAATGTATTTTTCATCTGTAGATTTTCTTTCAGAAAACAGACATATACAATCTGTGTTTACCTTTCTTTTCCTCAATTATTCCCACTTTTAAGATAGTAAATTTCATTAAATTATATGTAGATAGTAAATTTTTATTAAATTTGCTAATTATAGTTATTAAATTATATTTAGGAATTTTAAAAAACCATATTAAATTTATTAAATTATATTTTATTAAATTATATTAAATTAAGCCTTTTCAACTATGTGGCAAAATTGTGGTTACATTGATCTTAAAATTAATTGCTATTTTCTTAAATCATATAATAACATTATCATCAAATGTACACACCTATATTAAGAATAGCTGAGTTTAATGTTCTACCTAATTCTAGTTCCAATATCTCCCATAGTCCCACGTACAATATACTCACTCATTTTCCCCTTATTTAACAATTACTGAATGGACACACCTGGATATATAATGGAGAAGAAAACATTCCTAGTCCTAGATCTCTGTCCTCTTGAAACTTTGAATCTAATGTGGAATACATATAAGAAATAGGCAATTACCAAATAGCAGATAAGTGTCATTCTGGGGGCATTTTTGAGAGAATGAGAATACCTTGAGGGAACCTAGGTCTTAGCTGGACTTTGGGGGTCAGAGAAAGCTTTTAAGTGATAGGCTGAGAAATGAAAAATGAAAAGGAGTTAGAGTAAGGATAGGGAAACCCTACATGAGGAGTAGGGTTAGGAAAAGTTTTTCAGGCTGAGAGAACTGCCTGGTAAAGACAGAGACAGAAAATAATGAGAGTTTTGTGTGTTCGAGGATTTCAATCCAAGTGGGGAGCAAACAGAAACACATTCAGTGCGTGTAAATGAATGAATGAAAATCTGAAATGAATTCATGTTAGGAGCAGACTTTAAGAGATTACTTACCCATTAATAATGTGTGTAATGTTGTTTGTTTCATGGAAAATTAATCTTCTACAAAGTAGTGACATTATGTTTGACAGCATCAAATGTTCGAGAAACTCCAAAGGGACTTTTTCTCAGGATATTTATAACTGCTTTAAAAATGTATGATGAAGAATCTAGCACATCTATTATCTCACATTTTAAGCATTATTTTTCTTTAGAAAATAATATTAGATGTGACTTCTTGAGATCATAAACAACAAAGCCTCATGTTAGGTCAGGCAGAAACTTTGGATGACAAATTGTTAACACCACGGATACTGTTAAGAGAGCATCTCTACATTGTTAAAATAACAGTATTTCCTTCCTCATTAAAATAGATCATTAGTACTCTGTTATGCAATTAAAGCCAACTATTTACAGTTACAGGGTCTCATTCACTTCATAAATGGGTACAGTTTTCAGGATACGGTGACGATAAAACTGTCAAACTCACTTTTATTTTCTTTTGAAATTAAAACAGTTAAATCTGGAAGAGATTATTTATCCTGATCCCTAATTTTACTAGTTAGGAAACTGAATTCCAGAGAATAAATGCATTTGTTAAAGTCAGATATCTGATTCTGGCAGAGCTGGGATCTGGACCCATGCCTTCTGTTTGTGAACTTCATGTTCCCCTCCCTCCTTGCTTCTCCTGCACACACACTTTCACCATGTGGCCTTCTGGATGCTTAATCTATTTCCTCTTGAGGTCACATGGACCTTGATTTCCTCACCTATTCACTTTCTTTTTCACCTCCCCCAATCTCCTTTCTCATGGTTTTGTTCCATCTCTATTTCATAGATAACTTTGTCCTCTGATATTCCTTCTCTTTTCTCCTTCCTTCTCTTTTTTCTACTTATCATCAGCTTTCTATTTAAGTTGTCACCAGCTCTTAAAAAACTTAAGCTGAAGGAATCTTTATCATCTAATTCTACAAAAGGAGTATTTCATTTTTCCATTGCTGTGCAACAAACTACCTCCAAAACTTGGTGGCTTAAACAACAATCAGTTTATTACCCACAATTCTGAGGGTTAGGATTTGGGCAGGGATCCAGATGGAGTCAGCTAGGTTCACTTATGAGGCTGCATTCTGCTGGTGTCTGGGCTGTGCTAGAAGGTCAAGGATGGCTTCACTCACATGTCTGGGGTCTTTGTGCTGGCTTTTGACTGGCCTTTGTCCTCCTTTCCATGGCTTCTCTCTCTGTGTGGTATCTCATTTTATCAGGTTAGCCTAGACTTTATGTGGCATTTCAGGATAGCAAAAGCACAACAGTGGAATCTGATATGTCTCAGCCAGCCTAAGTCCAGAACTGGCATAGCATCATTTTTACCTCATTTGGTGGCTTAAAGCAAGTCCCAAGTCCCAGATTTAAGGGGTGGGACAATAGGTTCCATCTCTTTATGACATGCGCATATAGGATGACAAGAATTGTTGGACATCATTTTTACAAACATTTTACCACAGGAAGTAGTAATATTGGGCCCTGTAGGCGCCATGAACACTATTGTGTAGCTTCCTCTGCCTCCTCTCCAAATTTCCATTCCAGTGATGTGATTCCCTATGCTTTGGGCTCATGGTAACAAAGAAATACTTGTGCAAAGTTGACCTACACACTCAGTACGGTTTTCTTCGTGCTGGATAGGAGATATCAAGTTTCTCTTTTTCCCAAGTCGTATATTAAAGAAGTGCAGGGGATGTGAGGGCAGGAATAGATGGTAGGGACAAATTACTAGAATTTTTTCAGTATGAACCTTAAAAGTGTGTGTGTGAGGAGGATGGTAGGACTTCTGGAATGGTGGTGTGAGGAGCTCAATGGACCTCCTTCCCAAGTGAAACAACCATTTAACTGAAAAAATTATATTTAAAAAAACCCCAACAATGTCAAGTCTCTGGAAATTGTCTTAAGGCATGCAGCAAATTGAGAACTATTTATTCAAGAAAATCTACTAAACGTCAGTAAGAAGCCAGAGTCTGTGGCATTTGAGCCATGATCTGCTCCATTAACCTCCCTCTCCTCCAAGCTTAGTGGGATGAAAACTCTACTCTGGGTGGGTGTGACCAAAAGACAGGGATCCCTCTCCTCTCAGCTTCCAAGTGAGGGCTACCATTCACCCCTACAGCAAAAGGCTACTGAAATCTCTCATTGTCCCAGCTCCATGTTGCAGGGCCTCTATTCAATGCAGACAGGGCCAAGAGGACTGGGGCCCCCTTCCTCTACCCAGTCTCTACTCATAGGACAAAATCTCTAGACCAGGAGCAGCAAGGTCCTGAACATTCCTGCCTTGGTTCACACATAGCGTGGAGGTTCTTCAGCACCCACTTATAAAGCAGAGGTTTCACTCCAGAAGCAGTAAGTCACTGTTCCTTCTCCCAGTTCTGGTGCATTGATCCAGAGGTTCTACCCATGGGAAGAGGCAGGCCATAATAACAGAGAGCTATGCATCTTTCCCTTAGAGGACTGATGACACATCAGCTAAGTTATTTGGAACAGAACATGGGGAATTCCAAGCGTAAGGGCACTGTTGAAAACAATGAAGATTTTGCTGGTGAGCAATCAAGAGTAGGCATGTTGCTCCATGAGATCAACAAGCTAAAGGGTAGACTGGCTAGAATTTTAACAGAAACAGCCAGAGAAAGACAGAGATAAAAAGAGACCTCCTGGAGTTGGCACAAGCCACAAAGATTGGCCTCAAATACTACCCCTGTAAAGGAGGCTGTTATGGACTGAATATTTTTGTCACTCCCAAATTCGTATATTGAAGCCCTAACTCCCAGTTGACTGTACTGGAGGTAGGGCCTTTAGGGAGGTAATTAAGGTTAAATGAGGTCCTTAGGGTAGATTCCTGATATGATAGAACTGGTGTCTTTACAAAAGAGGAAGAGATACCAGAGATCTTTCTCTCTATCATGGGAGGACATAGCAAGAAGACAGCCATCTACAAGCCAGGAAGAGAGGTCTCACCAGACACCGAATTTTCCAGCACATTACATGGACTTGCAGCCTCTAGAACTATCAGAAAATAAATTTCTGTTGTTTAAGCTATCTAGCCTGTGGTATTTTGTTATAGCAGCTACAGCAGACTAATACAGGGCCCAACTTTAATTGCACCAGAATGTGGAGAAATTTATGCCTCAGGGCAATGTTGAAAACAGTAGAGCAATCAACAAGAGATTAAGGAGGCCAATAGATGGGTGAGATACCAATATAGGCAGAGCAACCAGAAGCTTAACAGTGAGATTATGGAAAGAGACAGTCAAAGCAAGCATGATTAAAATGATCACCATCTCTGGGCAAAGGGGTGGGGGCAGGTAAGGATGACTGTGCACATGCCCAAGGCTGCACTCTCTGAGGAATGACAATAGAGGCTGCACATGCAGGGGAAGTCAGAGGAAATAGACTCCACTGAACTAGACAAGCCAAGTCACTAAACAAATAAAAAAGAAAACAAGTAAATAGCAGCAACAAGCCCATGGGGGAATCACTGTACAGAATTGCTACAATGTGTTATCTAAAACATCCACTTTTCAGCAAAATTTTACAAGACATACAACAAAACAGGAAAGAATAACCCATATACAGTAAAAAGAATGGGTAATAAAAACTGCCTTTGAGAGGGCCCAGATGTCGGACTTGGCATCCAAAGAGTTTAAAGCAACTATTATAAATATGTTCAAAGAATTAAAGAAAAATCAGGTTTAATTAAAGATAGGTATGATGACAACGTCTCATCAAATAGAGAATATAAATAAAAATAGATAGAAATTATGAAAATGAACCAGATGGAAATTCTGAGGTTGAAAAGTACAATAAGTGGAATGAAAGGACTCAGCAGTAGACATGAGCTGGCAGAAGAAACAATCAGTGAACTTGAAGATAGATAAATAGATATCATGCAACATGAAGAACAGAGAGAAAAAAGAATGAATAAAAATTAACAGAGCCTCAGAGAAGTGTGTGGCAAGTCATTAAGTGCCCTTACATACATATAATGGGAGGACCAGAAAGAGAGAAGAGACAAAAGGAGCAGAAAACAGTTCAAAGGAACAATGGCTGAAAATTTCCAATATTTGGTGGAAATACTAATTTATCCAGCCACAATGGTCAACAATCTCTAAGAAGAATCAACGCAAACAGATCTACACCCTGACACATCATAGTCAAAATATTGAAAGCAAAACACACAAAGAAAATCTTGAAAGCAGTAAGATAGAAAAAAAGATTCATCATGTACAAGAGTAGTTCAGTAATATTAATAGCTGACTTCTATCAGAAACAAAGGAGGCTGGAAGGCAGTGGGACGACATATTTAAAGTACTGAAAGAAAAAAAAAAAAACCCTGCCAACCAATCATTTTTTATCCAGAAAAACTCTTTCTAAAACGAAGGTGAAATAAAGACATTCCCAGATGAGCAAAAACTGAGAGAATTTTTTGCTAGCAGACTCACTTACTCAAGAATCAAGAAAATTCTTCAGGCTGAGCACAAATAACACCAGACATTAACTTGAATCAACACAAAAAAACAAATAGCACAAGTAAAGGTAATTATGTAGGTAATTATAAAAGACAGCATATTTACTCTTTTTTTCTCTTAATTGATTTAAAAATAGATTGCATAAAATAAAATGCCTATAATCTTAGATGAAATGGAAAAATTCACAGAAAGATATCAACTACCAAGCTAACTTAAGAGAAAATAGAAAATCTGAGTAGATCTATAACAAGAGATTGAATTAGTAACCAAAAAACGTCACACAAAGTAAATCCCAAGCCCAGATATCTTCACTGGTGATTTCTACCAAATACTAAAGCAGAATTAATATCAATTATTCCAAAAAATAAAAGAAGAGTGAACATTTTCCAACTCGTTCTATGAGGTTAATATTCCATGGATAGAAAAACAATAGAAATGAAAATATACTTCCACAAAATCTTGTTTACAAATTTTCATAGAAGCATTACTCATAATAGCTAAAAAAAAAAAAAAAAAGAAAACAACGTAAATATCCATCAACTGCTTAACAGGTAAATAAAATGTTGTATATCCATACAATGGAGTTATATTTGGAAATAAAAGCAATACAGAACTGATGTACTGATATTCGCTACAACAGGTATGAAGCTTGAAAATGTTATGCTAAATGAAAGAAGTCATTCACAAAAACCACATATTGTATAATTTCATTTATATGAAAAGCCCAGGATAGGCAAATTTTTAGAGACAGAAAGTAGATTTCTGGTTGCCTGGGGCAGAGTTGTGTGTAAGGAGATTGGGGCCTTACTGCTAATGGATATGGAGTTTCTTTTTTGGGGTGACGGAAATGTTCTAAATTAGATTGTGATGATAGTTGCACAACTCTGTGAATATGCTAGAACTCATTAAATTGTATATATTAAATGGGTCATTTGTACGGTATATGAATTATATCTTAATAAAGCTGTTTTAAAAAGGGGATGAGGCACTAGTTACCTAGTCTAAGAAATTATATCTGATTCTGTGACTATTTCTACTCTCCACTCTCTGTAGCTCTCTCCCCTCAAACGCTTCTTTCATAACACTCATTTATTTCACAAACATTTAAATGGTCTCCGTGTTTTTCCTCTTTATACTCTAGCCTTCCAAGCAGCACGAAAAGTGATCATTTTAGAAATGTGAACCACACAAGGTTACTTCCCTGCTCAAAACTTTCCAACTTCTCCTTTCACGCTTTGAAGATTAAACCCTTTACAATGGCCTGCAAAGTTCTGCATGATCTGACTTATACCTACTTCTTTGACTTCATCCCGTTTCACTCTTTTTTTATGCCACAGCAGTCACCTATGCAGTCCCCTTTCTGTTCAAGACAAGCTCTTTCTTGCCTTTGGACTTTTGCACCAGCAATGCCCTCTGCTTGTGATGTTCCTCCTTCTCGTAGGTCTGCTCCTGGTTATCCTTACCTCACTGCTGAGATATCACCTCCACAGAGGAGCCTTCCTTTACCACTCTATTTAAAGTAGAGTGGGACCTTTCCTCTCCCAGTCACTGCCCACGATACTACACAGCCTCTGCTTCTATCAGCTGGTTTACTGTTTTTCTCCCTCTGCTAGGATATAAGCTTCTTAGGTCAGGAACTTTGTTTGTCTCAAAGACCCCGGGATCACTAGCACCTCTGATAGTGCAGGCATGCTGTAGGCAGGCAATACATCTTTGCTGAATGAGTGAATAATGAAATGTTGGAAATACATCATGAGACCTAAGCTTTCATCTACTGTTCTAACAGGAATAGTGATTTAATGTTCTTGGGAGAAGAGATGTGAAAGTACAAAAACGAAGTGATTTTATGTAGTCTACACCTGAAGTAAGAAGCTGAAAAATATTACTGTCTCCATTTTAGATACATACAAACAAAGGAGTTTGACTTTTACCACCAAACAAAAATAAACTACAAAATAAAAATAAAAGCTTCTCCGAGATCACAAAATAAAGCTCCATTTTCTAAGTCCTATTTTAAAAATTGAACTCAAAGTTCTAGTCTAATGGCATCAAATTTTCTGATATTTCCCTATTTCTCCTCTCTGTTTATCCCCTTTTTTTTTCTCTTTGATGCTACAGTACATTTCTTTTCTCTGGCATAGTGTTCCTACTCTTCAAACCCTCAACCATATTTGAATGCCTGGGAATCTATGGTGCTTTACTCTTTGATAGCAAATTCACATTTCATTTTTTGATGCGTCATAGCATTTGGTTTTTAGAACCTACTTTTTAAAATTCTTCTTAGAATTCACATCATTTTTTAAATCAAGAGCCTGTACCATATCTAGAGATATTAGACCACTTCAGACCACTCCAGTGAGATAATGAGGAATGTATTTTAACTTTGGTTTTTAACTTCTTTTGGAATCATAGACCCTTTTGGGAAACCAGTGAAGACTGTGGGCTCTGGCTTCCCCCCAATAAAACACACATACGCACACACATATGAACACATTGCATCTAATTTCTGATACTTCTAGACGTTTTCAGTTGCAGAACCAATAATTCCCATTTATTAATTAATTCAGCATGAGCTCTGTTTTCTGTACCTGGAATCAAAAACATCCTAATTAATATTGGTCTCTAATTATGTAAAAAAAGTGTTTTTATATATTAAAACACTAAATTTTGTTTTTAGATTAAAATCTAAAAAGAAAATATCAATAATCATTGTCTCTTGGAGGTAGGTTACCAGTGAATTTTCCTTCTGCTTAGTGCTTTTCTGCAATTCCAGATTTTCTATAATGAATATATGCATTACTTTATTCAGAAAAAACCCAAAAACAATAATTAAAGTCATAATAACATCATCATCTGAGCCAAACCCTTCAGAGCTTTAATTCCAGATGGTGAGAAGACAAAGGAAAATAGCTCCTCAAGTGGAGGCTAATTTATTTCTGGTTTTATACCTTTCAAAGACGTTAATGCAAAGTTCTTAATTCTAAGAATCTTATAATGTCTTCTAATAATTTTCCTTAAAAAATAAAAATCTGATTAGTTCAAGATCTGAGGACACTGACATTTGCATTGGTAAAGATTGGTTTTGGGTGACTGATGTTCAGGTACAGAGGCAACGTGGGTGTGCTGGGAAAATCACTGGGCATGGATTCCCAGCTAATTTCCTGGCTATTTGAGCTCAAGCAGTTACTTAACCTCTCTGAACCTTAATTACTTCAGCTAAGAAACTGTGAGGTTGGACTAAATGTTGTCTACAATCTTTTCATCTGTGAAATTCTATAATTCTATAAATAGCTTTAAATAATTCTTTATATTTGAGCAGAACTGATATGCACTGCCTGCTTTAGGAAGTATAAGTAGGTTTAACTCTCATTACAACTTTGATAGATTGGTAGAGATTGTCTGCAAAGCTGTTAAGAAGGTTTCTGAGGGTCCATGGGGTCTCAGCAGGAAAAAGGGCTATCTATGATCTATTAACAATGTTGCCGTGGAAAAGAAAGGGAAATTGATGGCATAGTGGGTATTTGACTCATCAGGCTGAATCATATACACATATCTAACATCGCCCCCGTCTCCTTTTTTTTTGTAGGACAGTGTCCAAAATCTTTTCAAAGTGAAGTAACTGGGAGGGAAACGTATCAACGTATATCTGTTTCCTTTCTCCTGTTCCTTTGATATCTTTTAATCACTTGTGGTATAGACTGAACAAGAGCTTGACTGAATAAAAGCAAAACTTTTAGTAGTTGAGAATTCAAAAGGAAATTTCTTGCTTATTCCTTACACTTGATATTTCTTGTAGAAGGAGCTGTGAATTATAACTTCCTAGCTCATTAGCAAATGTCCTAATAGTGGTTCCGAGAATGGACAGGGCTGTCAGTGAGGTGTTTGTTAGCAACCGCGTTCACTTCTTGCTTCTTTCAAATTCATCCATAGTGTGGAACTCCAGCAGAAACCCCTGAATAAACATCAATGTCCTGGAGAGAAGCCGGAGGAGCTGGAGTCAAGAGCCATCTATCACTGCCACAGCAACTCCAGGGCCACAGAGAAGAGGGCAGATGAGCAAGTCTATGCCAAGTGGAAACTCTGCGTTGCTTCGGGAATATGCTTCATTTTCATGATTACAGAGGTCGTGGGTGAGTGTTTCTCCAGAAGACTTCTCTGATTAAACAAGCAAACAAACAAAACCCCGCATAATATGGGAGGGTTACCTAGGCTCTTCTTTTAAAAAAACATTTAATATTTTCTGTAAGTATAAAGTAACAATATGCTCATAGTAGATAAGTTGGAAAATAGAAGGAAACAAAATAAAATTCATGAATGTCCCACATTTGAGTGATAACCTCCAATAACATTATGGAATATTTTGTACAATATATTTTCTATTCATAACTCACAGTTGTGGGGTTTTTTTTAACATAACTGAGAGCATACTGAATGCTTCTCACCATGCCATCAAATACTCTTCAAAAACATTTTTATGCCTGAACAATATTCTATAATACGCTCCATTGTGATTTACATAACCATCTCTCTATTGTTAGATATTTAGGGAGTTTTTTCCTGCTTATGGACAATGCTGCAATAAAAATTCTTGAATAAAACTCTGCCTGCCTTTCTCATTAATCCCTTCAAAGAGATTCCTAAAAGTGGAAATAACTGGTTGAAGGACACGAATATTTTTATTGCTTCTTGATGCATATTGCCAAATGTTATCCAGGAAACTTGGAACAATTCATATTTTTCAGCTCTACATGAGAATGATTCTCATTCCAAATCTTTACCAGAACTTATTTTAATCTTTTAAAAATCTTTGTTAATGTAGGCTGAATATGCTGTATTTTAATATGCATGTCTTTAATTGTTACTGTTAGAATATTTTTTGCATGCTTATTAGTGATCTGTATTTCCATCTGTTAATGCATCTCCTGCTTGCCTCTTAATGTCTGTTGCTCATATTTTTTAAAGATAATTTGTAATTCTCTATATTGATCTCTGGGAGCTCTTTATATAGTTAGGATATTAAACTTTTGTTATATTTGTTATAAGTATTATTCCAGTTTGTTGTTTAGTTTTTAATTTTTGGTTAATTTATGGTTTGACTTAGAGAAGTTTCAAATTTTATATAGGTAATCAAATATTTCATTTGGAGCTGATTTCTTTTACTATTCCTTGACTATTTTAATGCTTAGTGTGCCTTTCCTATCTACTGAGAAGATAAATATCATTTTGTTGTTGAATTTTTTGCATTTAATTTTAAATCAATGTGAAATTAGATATGCTCTAAGGATTGAAAATTCTTTTTCTAAATAGCTAATGAAGTTTCAGCATCATTTATGGAATAATTAATTATTTCATCCATTGATTTCCTCCATGTTTCCTTTATCATTTATCAAATTTTTATAAATAATAGGGTTTGGTTCTAAGGTGTTTCATTGATCTGTGCTGCTGCCTCTGTCAGTAGTAATATATTTAATTAATGTAGATTTACACATTAAAATGTCTGCTGTTCATTCCTTGTTGTCCTTTGTTTAGCAGAAAAAAGGTAAAAGCTATTCATTTCTGTTTATTATTCTAATTAAACATGAAAATCATTTTGTTCATTTCCCTCCAAAATCTAATTATGATTTCATTGGTATATAAATTAATTTGGGAACATAAAATCTCTCTAAATTTATTTATTTATTTAGTGTGTGTGTGTGAGAAAGATCAGCCCTGAGCTAACATCTGTTGCCAATCCTCCTCTTTTTGCTGAGGAAGACTGGCCCTGAGCTAACATCTGTGCCCATCTTCCTCCACTTTATGTGGGACGCCGCCACAGCGTGGCCTGACAAGCGGTGTGTCGGTGCACGCCCAGGATCCAAACCCGGGCCACCAGCAGCAGAACGCGCGCACTTAACCGCTATGCCATGGGGCCGGCCCCATAAATCTCTTTAAATACTGTTTTCCCCTCCAGGAATATGGTATGTTTCTCCATTTATCCAAATACTCTACATCTCTCATCAAGGTTTTATGGTTTTAGTTTATTTATTTCTTTGTTTTAACACAGGGACAGCCTATTTCTTGCTAGAGTTATTTATAGTTATTTTAGGTGTTTGTTTTATTCTTTCTGGTAGTGAGTGGGTCTTCCTTTTCTCGTGTCCTGTTTCTAGATGGTTACTTTTTGTACCCTGGGAAGTTTCCGTTTTGTATATTCATTTTGTACTCAACAGTGTATTTGAATTACTATCCTTCTAATTATTGTCATTCTAAATGTTTCTTAGTCCATTTTCCTCGTTCCCCTCTCATCCATCCTCCCCATCCCAGGAGAAAACCCTTTCTTGTGCAAAAAATCATATTTCTCCACATTTTCAATAGTTATATCTCTTCTGTATGTTTCATATTTTTACCATGTTAAATAATATCTTATGCTAAATCAAATCATATGTTCAACTGCTTAACTGTTAAGTAAAATGTTTAGTGAGAGGTTAAGTTAGAGGTTTAGAGAGAGTATTTTTATTAACGTTAGTGAAACTCCTTGTCCTAGTTTTTTAATGGTTAACAAATAATCAAGGATGAGTGTTGACTTTGATCAAATATCTTTTCTTTTGAATTTATTCTTTCTTAAAACCTTTTGACCCATTGTTGATGTGTATTATATGAAGGGATTTCCTAATATAATGTGACCTTTGCATTTCTGACATTGTGATGACAACACTAATATTTAATGCTTACTATGTATGTGCCAGGAACTCTGATGAGTGCTTTCCATGTATTGCCTTACTTAGGCCTGACGAAATTCCTGAGAGGCAGATCCTATTATAAATTGCACTTTATAGACCAGAAACTTGAAGCACAAAGAGTAAAGCACACTACCTCAGTAACACACTTGTAAGTGGGCAGGCAGGCAGAACTCCAGAGCTCATGTTATTAGGCTCTCACTATGGTCCCTCTCAAATTGACCATGGTGCACCATTCTTTCAAAGGTCAACCTGAGTCAGTAATATTTTTGTTGAGATTTTTACACCTTTTTTGATCATTGAAATTTAACTTCCTGTTTGGGAGCTATTTTTCTAGGTTTTTGAATCAGAGTTATGCATATTAAAATGGAAAGCTTAGTTTTAATAATTTATTTTTTATTAAAAAACTGAAACAGTTTATACAGCATTGCAATTATCTCTTCCTTTTCAAGAACTCCCTAATAAATTGTCTGGCTTTGGAGACATTCCAGAAAATAATTTTTTGATATATTTTTAGCTTCTTCCTTATTCATTGACATACTCAAAATTTCTGTGCCATGAGTAAATTTTGATTATTTACATTTTTCCAAAGTCATTCATCTCATTGAAATTTTCAAATTTATTATCATTCAATGGAACATGATAGTCTTATATTGGCATTCTCTTATTTATTCTAGCTCCTTTTTCATTTTAATATTGTTTATATATTTTCTCTTCTTTTCCTTGATTTAACTTGGTAGATGTCTATATGTATTCATTTTTGAATATATTATTATTTTGATTTTTCTTGTGTTTTGTAATTCATCATTTTGGCTTTAAAAATCATTTTTACTTCCTCCATCTTTCTTTTGTTAGGGTTGTATTCTTATTGCATATTTTAATGTCTTAAGTTATATCCTTATTTAATATAGTTTTTCCTGTATTTTTATTAATAATAAAGTTATATGCAGCTGTGAAATTACTCAGTCTAAAGGTTTTGATATGCAATGTCATCTTATTCATTATTTTTTTACCGAAAAAGAAAAAGCACACTACAAGCTACCTGGCATATAGTACCACAAGCTACTACCTCTCTGTTACCAATATTACCTGTTACACTCTGTTACCAATACTTTGGATTCATTTTCTCTCTCGTACCCAAAAAGAGGGATAAATTAATAATATTCTGAGACTGTAGGAAAATAGAATCTGCTAAGTTATTTTTTTGCAATACAATAGCAAGCAATCAGAATTAATTGGTTTCTTCAAGCTATGGAATCTTATGTCCTACGTACTCAGACTTTTACAGCTTTTGAAAACTGGAAAAGAACTTAGACTCATCCAATCCAAGACAAATTCAGGGTTGGTAAATAACTTTCCAGTCAAAGTTTATAAAAATAATTGATACCACAAAATTGCTAGAGCCAGGATAAGTCTTTTGAATGAACTGACTTAATAGCTTTATGGAGTTGCAAAGAATCTACTTTTAGCAGTTCCAATCTGGAAAACTCCCTTTGGAAATCCATTGACATTTATGACAGGGGGGTATTCTTTTTTGTTATTGAAATTTGTAAGATTGTGGACAATATTCAATTGGTCATGTAAGAGATCAACAAAATGGAAAATCTAAAAAAAACAGAATCCATTTGAAACATGATTTGCAAAGGTGATGTTCTGGAAATTCGTAGCCTTCCAAGTCAAGTACTGGCACCACCCCACAGAAACTCAGCTCTGGAGAATGTATAAATTGGCTTGTTTCCTCCACTATTTTCTTCCTCGGCTTTTCCCTGAATCCATGTGGATGCTGAGAATAGATGGCATCTTCTCCCCAGCTGATGTCTAATTAATAGTTGGAAATGAGATGGTTTCCTATTCACAAAATCGCTTTTCTCCTGGTACCTTTCCTCATGCCCTGTCATTTTACTTTTAAAATGACATATTTTTAGAGGGGAAATGGGACTGAGCAAGTCAATCTCCTCCTTTCCTTCTCATTCCTAATAATTAGTCTATGAGTTTGAAACTGACTTTAATTTAGAGTCAGAAGAAAGAGATGTTGTCAGTAAAGGAGTTAAATGGACACTGACAGACAATCATTTGGAATTGGAGCTATATTGATTTTGAACTGATTTTCCTAAAACATTACTCTCATCACATTAATTCTGTCTTCAAAATCCTTCAGTGGATCCCTTTTGTCTGATTCAGTGCTTCACCACCTTTTCCCCATCATGGCAAGCATAGTAAATTCTACTGAGTGCTGGGGTAAACTGACAAGCATGCTGGTAACAGGAAGAGGCTGGTTCAGGGGCTCCCTCTGTGCCAGGCCCCACTTAGTTACTCCAAGTGAAAAGACATCACTATATTGGAAAGCTCTGGCATCTTGGACAAAATGAAAAACTCTTACTTTGGCTTTCAAGTCATTCCACCCTCTGGCTGCCAAACTGACAACCTTTTTCTTTTACTACTTCCTTACATAACTCTTCTGTTTCAGCTATTTTTTCATTCTATGCAAAATAATCACTGTACCTAAAGTCTCTGAGGCTTTTGCTTATGCTTTTTTATTTTAATGGAAAAGCCCTCTCCTCATTCCTACACTCACTCATCAAAACCCTGGCCATCATTTACGACCCCAACCCACAACTCACCTCCTCCCTAAAGCCACCTTTTGCCATGGCAGAGAAAGCAATTATTATTCTCAGATTGCTTTTGGGGATCTGGGAGGTCCTCCTGCAGGATATGGGATGTGAGCAAGGCCTTGAAGGATGGGTGGGAATTGAGAGGTGGGTAAGAGGGAGATGAGAAGGGCCTTTTAGATGGAGGGGCCCAAATGAGCAGCACCCGATGCACCTGGAAAAGATTTTGACTGGGTAGGCCTGCAGCAGGACAGGAAATCTGTATTCTTAGAAAGCTATTCAAGTGATTCTGCTGTGTAGCCACATTTGGGTGCCTCAGTTTGTAGTGGACTGGTACCGCCTGCTCAGCAAGCTTTCTCATACTCATTGTGCTGGTTGCTGCTCTGGCCCTCCTGGCACAAGGCTGGGTGTGAGATACCAGCCTCGACTAATAAGAGTCCCTGGGTCTTTATATAGAGAGGCTGAAAAAAGGCTCTCTTTCTTCTAAAATAGTATGCTGAAATGATATAAACCTGGAGCTTCCACAGGCCCACCTCCTCTTGCTGAGGAGGAGGAAGTCTGTCTCGGGTAGGACATTAAGTAGCTATGGTTGGAGACAGAGCAGAGCACCAACAGCAGTTTTTCAACCTTAGGATTAGGCTGCACCTGATCCAATCCCACCTAGATTTGTTCTCAGTGATTTGAGCCAATATATTATCATTTTGTTGTTGTTTAAGCTAGTTTGAGCTAGGCCTTTATGACTTACCACTGAAAGACCCTATTTAAAGCAGTGGTGTAGGGTAAAACATGGTTGGTGGAGAATAAAACTGGAATGGTAGTTGGGTGTCAAGAAGGACCATGAGGCCTGGCTGAGGAATCTGGATCATTCTGTGGGCCTTGGGGAGTAATTCATATTTAGAATAGGGGAGAATCAGGTCATAGAGTTGTGTTTAGTGAGATAACTGGCCACAGGGTGCAGAGCAGATTGGAGGAAAAAATTAAGGAAGGCTATAAGCATCAATCCTTCCATTGTTAATGAGCCTTTGAACCTGTTGAATCAGGACTCTTTCTCATTTCTTGTGGAAATTCCTAATCATGGAAAGTTCATAAAGAGGAGTTACTTTGCAGAGGTAAACATGTATCTGTATTTAAAAAGATAGATATACACTCAGAAGAATAAGCTCAAGTACGGCCATTAGTGGAAGAAATTGAGAGTGGTCAGGGAAAGGCATCTTGAAGAAGGACTCTTTAGAGTTAAGCAAGGATGGAGAAAACACTAGATTGATAGACAGGAATACAGAGCTGGGAGCAACTCCCTCCTGGGAGCAGGTGGTATTTTTTTTTTTTTTTTAATCTCTCTTAGAGAAAGCTGTAGCTGGGTGGTGTGATAACCACAAGCTTTATTGATAAGGGTACCTACTTTGCACTAGAGCCACGGTGTCTCAGTGGCTTAGGCTACTTATATTTTTTGAGATTACTGGGATTAAAAATTTAAGAAATGTCAAAACATGCCTATGCAAACTATGGTATATTTTGAATACTTGTTAAATAATAACAAGTTATGACTTTTCAACATAACATGTTGTATAATATAATATTCCTATTCAAAAGACAGTTAAAGAATTTTAAAAATATGAATTAATAGCATAGAATGTTATGGTACAGTAATGAGACACAAGGCTAATGTTGTCAGATGAACATTTACTTCTTTCAATCCCATCAGTATGTCTCTGTTCTCCTTGGAAAATGTCATGTGTACTTAACACCAACTCTAAATCTGAAGTGAACATGAGAACCAAGACCAGTGGCTCCCCTGCTCTGCTACTGTCATCTTCCCGCCACAGGCCCTAAGAAGAGTCTGTTTCCAGGACTTAGTCCTTAGTGCCTCTCCTATGCATTGATTTCTACATCTTGCCAAGTAATTCAGAAATACGACTGCTACTGCCTACTTCACGCCTTTATCGTAATTTCCTTTGGCTTTTACTGTGGTGTGTTAACCTCCAGGTTCTCCTTCCTCCAAGTCAGCCTCCATATTCCTGGCAAAGATCTCTCTCTTAATACAGATCTGAACATGTCAAAACCTTGCCTCAAAATCATAAGTAGATCCCCTTAACCCGTAGCATAACATTCAAATTCTTTGGCAAGACCTATCACACCCTAAGCAAGGGTCCCCAATCCACCTTTCCAGTCTCATTTCTCATTATTCTCCAACACTCCACACCTCTCGTTTTTCTACAAGGTGCCGTGTTCTTTCGTTTCTCTCTGTTTTTGTTCTTGCTCTTATCTCTTTCTGAAAAAACTTTCTCTTCTAGCTAATTCTTACCCCTCTCTGGTGAAAAGTTCCTCAGTGCTCCCAATGAGCGTGGCTTTCCAATTCCCTAGCTCATGATGCATGTCTTCAGTACATTGAGAGTTAGACAATGGGATCATTAAAGAGAGGGACAGTGATTTGTAAACTTTGTTGATCTGTGTATACCCTATCCCTGTACCATGCACAGTAAGGGCTCAACAAATACTGGCTGGAAGATTGAATTAATTGTCAATAATACCACATGCTTTCAGAAGCAAATGCAAGTTCAGTCACAAACTACTTCTTGCAAATAGTTTGCTCCATAGGATTTAGCATGATTGCCCACAGTTTTCTGGATTGTTCTTATAAATAGCTCTGAGGTTGCAGAATGGTTCTCATTTCCTAGGCCTCTACATTAACATGCTTCTCCAAAGCAAGTCCGTTTTCTTTCTCAGTTGCCTCCTGACTCAGCTGAGACTGTTGAAGAAACCCTATAAGACTTCATTTCTTTGATTTAGGCTACAATTTTAGCCCAGTACATAGAATCGTCACCATCATTCATTGCTGAGACTTTGACATTCTGCTTATCTGCATGCAGTCAATTCTCCAGGCAAGAAATAATGCATTATTAACACAGCTTTATTATCAGGCCCAAGTTTGGCAGATAGAGCAACATTAGAGGATAATTGGAAGGACAGCTGATTTGTTAGCAAAATGTTGCTTTTTGGCTAATGAATCATTCCGATTTTTGTACTGACAGCTCAGTAACAAGCTTGAAGCTACTTTGCTTCAGACCATTAAACTTTGACAAACCAGTTATTAACTACAGCTAGAGCCAGCGGTCTGTGGGGATTATTGCAATTATGAGCCATATATGTAATTTTTTTAAATCATTAGTTGAGACAAGGTGAGTCTGATGATGGAGGGGCTGGTGACTGACAGTCTCTGTCACTTTGTGGTACATGAGGCAATAAACAGCTGCTGGAAGGACTAATCAGTCAGCAAAAGCTCTTTGCTAGGAAGAGGTAGTAAGAGCAATAAAGGTTATTGCTCTCAAATGACAAGCTCTGTTTGGGAAGGAAAAGACAAGGTTTTCCTTTGACTTCTTTTTTGGAGGCTGGAGGTCTTTTCTCAAAAGAGAACTAGAGGGAATTAGAGGGAGCACACCCAATGGAGCCGTGGCTTAGGTTCTCTTCCATGCTTCATTGGATTGTTGTTGCACTCAAGAGTCCCACTGGAAGGTGCCTGCCCCTTCTCCTCACTGCTCCCCACTGTTCATAACAGGGATCTAGAACTCAGGTGGATAATATAACTCAGTAGAGCAGAAGGAAAGTAAAAACTATGATAAAATTACAAGTCAAATAAAAACACACCAGTGGGCCAGACTGTGTCATCTAGTTTACAGACAAAAGTCCAGGTCCTCAGTCTGGAGTGTGAGACCCCTTGAATCTGGCCTCCACCCCTCCAGCTGCATCTTTTTGTATTCCTCTTTTGAATCCTTATGCCCTGTTCTAACTGAGGTGTTCTCCAAATGTGCCCCACACTTTCCAGTCTCCGTACCCTTGCTCCCCCAGGAATGGCCTCTCCCTTGAAATTCATTTCTACATGTTCAAATCCTACTCACTCTGGGTCTCAGTTTCTTTACTTGTCATATTGGGAAGAAGAGGTGGATTAAATCAACATGCAGACCCTTTCTCTTCTAAGGTTCTGTGAGTCGGTGGCATTTTTACCAACGGTGGTTAGGGTATGCATATGAATCTAGCTGCACTCTGAGGCCCTAACCCCGTGTGATATTCTGTATCCCCTAGGTGGGCACATTGCTGGGAGTCTGGCTGTCATCACAGATGCTGCCCACCTCTTAATTGACCTGACCAGTTTCCTGCTCAGCCTCTTCTCCTTGTGGTTGTCATCGAAGCCCCCCTCCAAGCGGCTAACATTTGGATGGCACCGAGCAGGTAGAGTTCGCCAATTGAACATTAACACAGAGCAGTGCTGCAGAGTCAAACCAAGGATAAAAATGGAAGGACAAGGCAAAGTCTTGTTTGAAAATCCCTTAGAGGCACATCTCTGGTGCACAGAGTGAAATAGACATGTAAGTGGGAATGTGTTCTCAATGTTAATTCAGCTAACCGCCAGATTAATGGGCTACCTCTACTCTGATGGGACAACAGGAGCACATGTATCACCTTAGCAACCACCCCAGCCCAAGGGTTTTCAGCTTACGGTAATAGCCATGATATAATTCATTACATTACTCTGCATCTGGCGGAGAGGATGGGGTAAAGCTTCTGCCATTTTGCAAAGTAAGGCACAGAGAGCCCATAAGAGTTGGAGAGACTGAAGAACTTCTCATAGGGGAGCTGGGAATAGAATATGGGCTTGCCTGCTCACATAGCATTTAGACATTCAGTGAATGGCTCAGTTGAACATCTTGCTAATCAATCATCAACAATAACAAAAACAGAAGAAGGAGAAGGAGAAGGAAGAGAAGGGAATGAAATTTTACTTTTCCTGTTTTCTTAGAGATGGTTCTTCCACTGAGTAATTGCTTGCTCTTGTCTAGGAAGTGGCCCAGGTCATGATGAGGGTTTATTATCTGTGAAATTTTTACTTTGGCTTATTTTTACAATCCACCCTTGTCCCCAATACACACACTGCCATTCCACTTCTCCTCTTCTGTATTATTCCTTATATCAACTGGGAGAGCTTCTGGCTGAATGTTTTGTGAAAATCATGTGAACAATAGTCACAATTCCGTATTTTTACACTGGTTGAGAAAATCAACGTGAAGGGGATCTGAGGGCAGAGCAGGGGTGGTCAACATGCTGTCACAGCCAGCCTTCACTGAAAGGTGCCCCTAGACACAGACCACTGTGTCTGTGTCTGACTGACAATGTGGGCTGTGATTTCTCAAGCTTAGAATGATAGGAAGTTCTAATTTCACACCAAACAATTTATCATCGCAAGTGTTTTGAATTGCCTTTCCTCTAACATTCAAAGCGAGATGAGACAATAAAGAGAGTATGTCACAAGGTGATCTGAGGATGCTTTTTCAGTCCCTGAACAGAGCTACACTTGGAAAACGTGTACCTTAGGCTGAACACCCATCATTTGTCCGTATACGTTTTTAGTGCTGCACCCTTTCTGATACCATTGGTCAAAGCTGTTTTGTAAAGGTAGAGTGGACTCAGAATTTAGATCACTGCTTGTACTTTCTCATCCTGGCTGTGGAAGTCCATGAGCATTGACACTCTAGAAGACCAGTGCTGTGCAACAGAACTCTCTGCTTCGAGGGAAATATTGTATAATATAGAGTACAATGTGGCTATGGAGCACTTTAAATGTGGCTAGTGCTACTGAAGAACTGGACTTTTAATTCTACTTAATTTAAATTTAAATAGCCACATGTTATTGGTGGCTACCCCGGGCAGCACCACTGTAGACATGTAGGTGAGCCAGCGTAACCACAGACTGGTGGTCAACCCAATGACTCTGCTATCCTAACAGTTTTCTTTAGCAATCATTGTGGCACCTGTTGATGGTTCCTAATGTGTTTCTTTTCCTAACTAGCTACTTTAAAATTCTTGACTCTTTGTTTAGTCCTACGTTTGATCCACTCCTGACTTTTGGACTTGGTATTTGGACTTTGTCCTCCTAGTCCTTGCTTCACCATGCCTCTCTGTCCCTGGGTTTTGATTTGGACATACTCTACTTCCATACCCTGTTGTAGTGCCCCTGGGTAGGAAACACACTAGTTGACTTCTACAAACCCAATCTCTGTTTTTGGCTAACCAGAAATTCTTGAGTCTGGTTCTCATAAATTTCTGCAAAGGGAGATTTTAAATACCCTGGCTAGACTAATGAAATAATAAATATTTCTTGAGTGCTTGCTATATATTGTGTTAGTTTCCTAGGGCTGCCATATCAAAGTACTATAGACTTGGTGACTTAAATAAGAGAAATTTATTGTCTCATAGTTCTGGAAGATAGAAGTCCAAGATCAAGAGTTGTCAGAGTTGGTTCCTTTCGAGTTCTGTGGGGGGAAATCTATTCCATGCCTCTTTCCTAGCGTCTGGTGGTTTGCTGACAATCTTGAGCATTCCTCAGCTTGTAGATTTCTGCTTCCATCTTCACATGGCATTCTCCCAGTGTGCATGTCTGTGTTCAAATTTCCTCTTTAAATAAGGGCATCTGCCATGTTGAATCCAGCATAGATCTGTGCTACTCCAGTATGACCTCATTTTAACTTAACTAATTACATCTGCAACAACCCTATTTCCAAATAAGGTCATACTCTGAGGTATTGAGGGTTTGGACTTCCACATATGAATTTTAGGGGGCCATAATTCAACCCAAAACATATGGCAACTTATTACACATTATATGCTATTATTATACTCACTTTATAGATGAGGAAACTCAGGCTCAAATAGGTTAGGTTGCTCGCCTTAAGTCACATAGCCAGTAACCGGCAGACCATATATGTCTGAATCATGACCTCATGCCCCAAACACCTGCACCAGCATTTACTATAGTGTAAGAAATGTACCACTGGTGGTGAGTCAGATGATTTTAAGTGTCACATGAACAATAATTACATATCCTAGTATGTATTAGAAAATCAACTAGCACATCAAACGTAATTTCATGGGGAGCTTTGCTTAGGAAAAAGCTAAGTGTAAAAAGTGAATTTATTTAAAGAAAATATAAGTGATTCATAAGACATGTAGCACGTAGACAGGTGGCATGTAGATACAGGAAAAATCGTGAAGGTTGTATGTAAATGACTAGAGTCTGGGAAACACTAGTCCCACACTGGGAAACAGTATGTTACATTGCTCTACTTTAAGGGGGACAGTCAAAATTATGGAACGTGCCTGATCACTGACTCAGAGAATGTTTCTAGGCCCTTGCAGGCTTTTAGAACCTACCTGCAGGTTGAGTTAAAGATCAAGGTGAAGTGTAACGAACTCCTAAGTAAGGAAATGTACTTAACTCAGTGGCAGATGGAACTATCTTATCTTTAAATATTAATGTAAATGTCTCCATTCTGGTACTTCTTTTCTTTACAGTTGCTTTTAAAATGCAGTCAGAGTGTTGATACACCTCTGAGCTTGCCTCTGTGTTTATAATATGTTGAGCTGGCAAATGGAACTCATTTTCCTCAAGTACCCTCTGAAGCCTTCCTTTTTACTATTTATTCCACACATAAGAGTTTCTAAACACATTTTACTCTTTGCGTCTCATTATTTCATCGCCTAATAAGTTTCGATCATTTTAGCACCCATAAATTAAAATCCCCAAGGAAAGCAGCAAGGGCAGGCGGCAATTAATATGCTTTAAAAATTTGCTGGAAATTACTTAGTAATATGGAGCATAATGAAGCCAGACACTGGCATTTTATGAATTCAACGTTGAAGTGCCTCATCTTAGTGTTAAAATCCATCCACACTCTTGCTTTGTGAATCACTGAGTGAACTAGTTTGAAGCTTCTTTTCGGGGAGAGGAGGGAACATTAATGTCATATAACTCTTGGGGAGGTTAAAGTGATGCGTGAATTCTTTGTATATGGGTGTCTGTGTGCTTGAACCCCTAGAGATCCTTGGTGCCCTGCTGTCCATCCTATGCGTCTGGGTGGTGACTGGTGTGTTGGTGTATCTGGCATGCGAGCGCCTGCTGTACCCTGATTACCAGATCCAGGCGACCGTGATGATCATCGTGTCAGGCTGTGCAGTGGCAGCCAACATTATGTAAGTCACCCCACACACTGCCCATGAAGCTGTCTTTAACTTAGTCTGGACATAGATTTGTTGGTTTTGTTGTTGTTGTTTTTGGTTTTTGTTTAATTCCTCTACTTTTGAGGATGGTAGATACCTGAAAGAGTGCTCAAATGGCTCTAAGACTGAAAATAAGGCTGGTTGTGCTAGTTTAAGTTAAAGAGTGTTTTAATATCGGCTTCTGATAGCTACCATTTCGAATGCTTCCTATGTGCTAGAGACTGTGCTAAGATCTTTTGATCTATATTATCAAGCTCAATGTTTGCAACACCCCTACTTTACAGATTAGCAAACTGAAGCTCAGTGAGGTTAAGGAAATTGCCAATGAGGTAGTGCAGAGCCAGGATTTTAATCCAGACCCACCAGATCCAGAATCGAACTCCTAGCCATTCTACTCTCATGCATATTGATGATTCCATATGGGTTGTGACTTACTCTTGTTCACTTTTTGTTACATGAACACATTACATGTTCCCAGAGAGCTGGGTTGGAAGGGATCTTAAATGTTATTTACTTCAGTCTCCTTTCTACTTTTGAATTCTTTTTTGCAGCATCCTCATAAAATGGTCATTAGTTTCATACATTTTAACAGAACTAATAACAGGGAAATTATTTCCCTTAAAAGCAGTCTATCTTATCTTTGCATCATTGTGACTGTATAAAAATTCTTCCGTAAGCTGTGTTAGCTAAATTCTCTCTCTGGTTTCCACCTGTGGGCCCATTCCCTTATCTAGGCAGTCTTAAATCATTTTTATGGGACATGTGATCATGTCCTATTGGATTTGTGATCATTGTCATATTGGTCTGCTCTTCCCAAAATAAACCATTTGATTGCTCATGACAATGGGGTTTGAGGCCAGGGCTTTGATGCTTTTGGGTTGATTTGTTCTTTCCCGTTTGATAGTCTGGACTTATGGACAAACCTACTTAAAACTCTATCATCTATCTATTTATCTATCTATCTATCTATCGATTTCTCTATTTCTCTATTTCTCTATCTATCTATCTATCTATCTATCTATCTATCTATCTATCTATCTATCTATCTATCTATCATCCATCCATCAACTGTGGTGGATAGAACAATGGCCCCTCAAAGATTTCCACACTCTAATCCTTGGAACTTCTGACTATGTTAACGCCCATAGTAAAAAGAATTTTGCAAATGTGATTAAGTTAAGGATGGATCTTGAGATGGAGAGATTATCCTGGATTACCTAGACAGGTCCAGTGTAACCACAAAGGTCCTTATAAGAGAGAGGCAGGAGGTCAGAGAGGAGAGAAGATGTTGCAATATTGGCTTTAAAGATGGAGGAAGGGACCTGGAGCCAAGGAATCTAAGTGACCTCTAGAAGCTGGAAAAGGTAAGAAAATGAATTCTCTCCTCGAGTCTCCAGAAGGAATGCAGTTCTGCAGATCCGTTTTACACTTCTGACCTCCAGAACTGTAAGATAATACATTTACGGCATTCTAAGCCACAAAGGCTCTGTGGTAATTTGTTGCAGCAGCAGTAGGAAACTTGTGCACTATCTATCATCTATCTATCTATCTTGCAATGCAACGTGATACGTGCTGCAAGGTAGGTTTATACATGAAAGTGAAGAGGACAGCGATAAAAGAATAGAGCTTTGAACAGTGGTTTTTAAGAGAGGGCACAATGGAATCTCTGGAATTGGAGCAAAATACGAGCATGTACGCTTTGAAAAAGCTCCTCATGTCACTCAATGTCCTTACCTTGTGCCTGCCTTGGTTCCTCATCTCTTAGTTTGCGAACTTTTGCTCCAAATCTCTGAGCTAAACAGTCAGGAGTGGTACTTGATCTGCTGTCATGACTAGATCCCCATTTCCACCCAGTTAACTTGAAAATATGTTTCACATTAGCAGTAGGAGAAAAAGTATGGGGAGATCAATGCAAATCTATCACCACTGGGAGACAAGCCAAAGCACATGTTCTGCTGACTGGGGGTCAATAACATCATTTTTACGTAAGGAGAACAATGTGTCCACAAGGCAGCAGGAAGAATAAAAATATTAATACTTTCCTTAGAGTCATATGTCACATAGGTCGTGTTGATGCTATGCAAGGATGAAGGATATACCTAGCCTAAGTGCCACGTAAATCTGGGACCTCAATGATCGAGTATGACTTTCTAAACAGATACCATCCAAATTTTCTTTTTACTGCAACTGCTTTTGAACTTGGACCTTAAGATTGCAGGTGCTTTTCATACTTAGAAAGACAAGGGTGGGCTGGCCCCATGGCTTAGCAGTTAAGTGCACGCGCTTCACTACTGGCGGCCCAGATTCAGATCCCGGGTGCGCACCGACGCACCGCTTCTCTGGCCATGCTGAGGCCGCGTCCCACATACAGCAACTAGAAGGATGTGCAACTATGACATACAACTATCTACTGGGGCTTTGAGGAAAAAAAAAAAAAGGAGGAGGATTGGCAATAGATGTTAGCTCAGAGCCGGTCTTACTCAGCAAAAAGAGAAGGATTACCATGGATGTTAGCTCAGGGCTGATCTTCCTCACAAACAAAACAAAACAAAACAAAACAAAACAAAAACAAAAAAAATGACAAGGGAAAGGGAATTGAAAAGCATTGACTTCTCCATGCAAGTAGGTAGTTATTTATGGATAAAGATGCTGAGTGACTCTAATGTTTTCTCCCAGAACTGGGATTACAGGTTTCAAGTGCTGCTAGATGCTATGTTGTTTGAAAACAGAGATACCAGAATCATAATTTGGGAATAAATCTATTCCTTCGGGACTCAAAATCAGGACAGATGCTTCTAATAGAAATTGCAAAGGGATTCTGGGATGAAGATTATTGACAGAGCCTTAAACTATTGCATGCTAAGGTTTCTCTGCCTGAAATGTTTCCCTCCCTTCCTAGTCTATTTCACTCTAATATAACCTTTCAAATCCAGCTCAATTGCTTTGTCTATCTAACCAAATCAGACTCCCCTGTTTTACTATCCATAGCACCAATCCTTAGTAGACTTATTCTAATTAGAATTTTCCATTTATGTTTGGCCTTTTATAATCTCTGCCATCTCCATCATAATTAAAGCTACACTAGGGAGGGACCACGTCTTTCACTCGCCTTTATGCCCATTAACTGTGCCTGACATACAAGAGTCCCTAAGTAAGTTTTTAAATAAAATGAGTAAAAGAATGCATGACAATGTGATGAGCACACATGGCAGATCTAAAAAAAGAGTCTATTAATTGCCAGCTATATCAGGCTGTCTGTAGAACCTTAAATGCAATTCCTAATTGAGGGTGAATTTCTGCCCAAACACTGACAACCTGAAAACCTAACATTCTGTAATGATCAAATCTTGTTGGGTAGCAGTCATTCCACTTCATAGAGATGGCCTGAGATTTAACAGACACTACCTGCAAATAGACTGGAATACATGACATTAAACAGTGATTTTTTAATTTTGTTTTGTGAGGAAGATCAGCCCTGAGCTAACATCCATGCCAATCCTCCTGTTTTTGCTGAGAAAGACTGGCCCTGAGCTAGCATCCCTGCTGATCTTCCTCCACTTTATGTGGGCCGCCGCCACAGTATGGCCTGATACGTGGTGTGTTGGTGCGCGACCGGGATCCGAACCCGGGTCGCCAGCAGAGGAACGCGCACACTTAACTGCTACACCACGGGGCCGGCCCAGCAGTGCTTTTTTGTTTTTTAAGCTTTGTTCCAAAATGTTCAGAAAGAATTTCTAGGCAAAATACTTGTGGCCATCAGTAAAAAGATTCTCATTTTACCTTTGGTCTAATACCTTTTAAAGTTGTAGATAAATAGAAGCGGGTACACATTACTTATCTCTTTGACTTGGATAGGAGAAGTTAAATTTTGCAATATTATATATAAATATACACATTTATAATACATTTGCATATTTCAGTCTCTTGATAAATAGTTGCATATACATAAGCACAGTACTCTCATCGTTGGCCATTAGGAAATTATTGAAATTTCAAATTCTCATGGATATGAACAAAATTAGCTAAAATAAAAGAATAAAAAATCCAACGTGGATGAAATTCACTGCTTCTTATTTTGTTTTATGCCTTTCTGCTGCTTTTTGCATTTAAAACCAGTACATTTAATTAAGCTCCCACCAAAGTTCAGCTTTAAGCTTAGCTCAGTGCCTGACATTTATTAGACCCTCAATAAGTATTTCCCCTGCTCACTGTGAAATACTTGGCCTTCATCTAAGAAGTGATGCTTTCTGGTTTTAAAATGAAACAGAGTAGCGTTAGGTAGATGGATGAGAAAACTGAGGTGAATCTTCATAATCTGTCCTCGTGTGAAAAATGTGAAGTTCTATGATATGCTTGTGTTCAAAATTAGTCCAAAATAGTACATTTTAAAGCATTAATATTTCAACTATCTGCCATTTTGGATAATATATGCTACTGTCAACTCCTCCGTTATGCTGCATAGGTTTTTAAGGGTTAATCTCATGTGTGCCGAGAATTGTTCTCTCTTTTAGGCTAAGTGTGATTTTGCACCAGAGACGTTCTGGCGACAATCACAAGGATGTGCAAGCTAATGCCAGTGTCAGAGCAGCTTTTGTGCATGCCCTCGGAGACCTGTTTCAGAGCATCAGTGTGCTAACCAGTGCAATTATTATCTACTTTAAGGTGAGTATGTTTGAGTTTTCTCACCATCATAGTAATGTTATAGATTAGGTAGTATAGAAGCTGACCCTCCAATATTAATTTAAACAAGGGTGGACAGCCTACGTTTGCCTATGCAAACTACTTTGCAAAGTTTGAACAAACAAATAAACACCCAAAGGCTGAAACTTTAGACTTTCCAAATTCCTAAGAGCTGTGTCTTTTACTGTTGGGCTGTCAGTCTTTCAAGAAGTAGTTCCTTTTGTCATGGGGTTAAGATGGACAGCAAGGAACCGTGAATACCTTAGGGTTGTTGGGTTGTAAGCAACAGAAAAGATCTCTAGCTCACTTAAGCAAAAATAGATTTGTTGGCTGAAAATTATTGGACTTAGTCCTGGAGAGAAATGAAGGTAGAGTTAAGGGCAACTTTTGATTTTCAGATTTCACAAACTATCCCTCTTCTGCCCCAGCACCATGCTGAAATGAATGCCACTCAACTAATTTTTTTCCTGTTCTTGTCTGCTGAACATTCATATTTCTGGGAAAGGGAGTCCAACTGACCTGGCTGGGGTTGTATACCTGCTGCTTGGCTGGGGAGGGTAGAGCACCTGATTGACTGTCCTGCCAATATCACCCACGATGGGGAGAGGTAACTTCTCCCCAAAGAGCCAGGGTGCTAGTGGAAAGTGGAAATGGATCCTGGGTGGACCTCTGACTCTAAATGAATATTCACTACAGATCTCTACCTGGTAATAATAAGAACTAACAGAGGTGGGTTAGGGTGGAGGTGGAGGGGTAACCGAGGAGAACAGCGTTCAACTCTGTCCGCATCACGATTGTTCAGTTAGCCAGGACTCTTTATTATTACCAAAAAATGAAAACATGCAAATAAAAATTACAAAGACATATCTGAATTTAGTTGAGCAAATGCTCACTGAAAGCTTTAAGGCAAAGTATTTCAAGATTGTACAGGTTAGTGGAGTTTGGGAATACTCTTACAAAGGTTATGTTGATGCTGAGTTTCTTAGAGATAATGAGGCACAAGACCTCAACAAGGGCAGACTAGCAGGTGTTTCAGCCCGAGGCTAAGGGCTCCAGCGGTGAGTGAGGCCTCAGCTCCTACTCTTAGAACTGTATCAAAGATGCCTGCCTCCAGTAAGTATCATACTTGGGAGAGAAAGACAGAAACTAATCCCAGTCTGCCAAATCCAGGCGCCAGCTGTACCTCGGTCATATGCAAACTCTGAGCAGATAACACCCTTTCTTCTCATCATAATTAAGCCTGAAAAGTCATTGCATATTGTGCAAATTTGTGCATATTTTCATCCCATACTCTGTACTTCTATTAATTTGAGAGAAGTTAAATCAGGCCTCTTGAGAGAACACTCAAGGATATCTTTCCCTCTACTTATTAAATTATGGGGAGGGCATGTCCTGTAGTCTCCTTCTTCAGTCACTGCTAGTTTAAAGCTTAAAAGGAGGACTGAGTCTTCAGGAAGTCTTCCTCTGAGTTGGATGTCAAGTGTCAGGAGGGTGAGAGGGTAATAGAGAGGGAAGGGAGGAGAGAGGTTTACTTATTTTATTAATCAGACTTTCTGCATGGGAGGCCTGAATTCAGTTAACCGAAGTCCCTATTTTTTCTAGCCAGACTATAAAATGGCCGACCCAATCTGCACATTTGTCTTTTCCATCCTGGTTTTGGCCAGCACCATCACTATCGTAAAGGACTTCTCCATCTTACTCATGGAAGGTAGGAGTGATTTTATTATTTGAGGATCAATGTCTTCTTTTCCCTATAATCACAAAAAGGAATGGCTTCAAGGCATGCCCACTGTTAATTTGCATTATAGGGAAAATGTAAGCTTATAAGGAATTTTTGTGGAAACAAATATTATGGTTTTTATTCATATGGGAGCAAATAAAAAGAATTGGCCTCTATTTTTTTGTCCAGCAACTGTTGAATGATACGGCACAGAGTAAAAACAATACGTCCAAACACTAAAGATAGACATTGAGGGAGGTATTGCAAAAATATAAATTTATCCCTAAACATATGGAAAAGACCTAAGAAAGACTGCGTAAATCTATTCCTCAGGCAGCATTCGAACTACTGTGAAGGACTTGCCTAAAACCCCTGTCAGACTAGGCCAGCAGTTCTCAGACTTCAGTGGCGTCAGAATCACTTGGGTGGTCTGATAAAACACAGATTGCTGGGTTTACCCCACAGTTCCTGAGACCAAGGGGCGGGGGTGTGGTCTGAGAATTTGAATTTCTAACGAGATGCTGCTGCTGCTGGTCTGGGGACCACACTTTGATACCAACACTGGATTAGTCTTTTCATTCCCACTTAAGGGATTCCCATGTGAGGGCACTGGGAATGGCACCTAGAAAATTCAGTCAGAACTAGAGGTTTGCGTTGTATCAAACATTCAGACGATCAAAAATATATGGACATTGGCTGAACTTTTCTTTTTTGTCCAGCGCATTTTGACACAAGGTAGGCACAGCGTTAGAGTGCCATTGCCCTCAGGAACAGCTCACACTGCCTTAGCGTTCACTGCCGACTATACATTTAAGGGTTTTGTTCTCAGTGGGCATTATGGTTGTTGGCAGGTGGTAGTGTTGGTAGTGAAACAGAAAATGGAGTCAAACATAACTGAGTAACAAAAGTGCACTTTCTGGTTCTGAAGGTGACAATATGTGGTTTGTCAAGCCACAGATGCATCCATTTCCTTTCCTAAAGGCTGAGTGTTGGGCAGCAGCTGTTGTTGCTATTATGGAACTTATTGACTTGAAGGGGATAAAAGATAACTTGTGTACAATTTGAAATGACCATATTCTACTTTCTCTGTCTCTCAGTATAGCTCTTCTCTGGTGATTATCTTTTTTTTTATCTAAGGAAAAGTGCAGCTAATTATTGAAACTGGCAGGTAAATCCTATCTGGAAGATGCTTAATTTTTAAAGTAGGTTTTTAAATTAGGTTAGCATAAAATAATATTTGTACTTGGTAAAATTTTAAAATGATATGGAGAGGTATAAAATGATAAGAAAAAAATATCCCTATTTCTCTGCCTTTGAATTCCCAGTCCCATTCATCAGGGGTAACAACCTAATAAGTTGACATACATCTTTCCAAAAAAAAAACTATGCATTTACAAAGATATGTATATGTACATATAATATATAAGCAGATACATATATGTAGTATGTGTATGTCATTTTTTATACAAATGAGATTACACATTGATACATATTTTGTTCTGTACCTTGCGTTTTTCCCTTGGAGGTCTTTCTGTATTAGTACTTACATAGATACACCCCATTCTTTTACATAGTCACAAAGTATTCCACTGTATGCATGTACTCGCTTATTGATGGACATTACAAACAATGGTGTAATTACCATTCTTGTACATATATATTTTTAGCACTCGTATATCTGTAGAATAATTCCTAGAAGTGCTATTGCTGTTTCAAAAGTTATGTGCATTTTAAAATTTGATAGATATTGCCATTTCTATGCAATGGCAATTTGCAATTCTATTGCAATGATACCATATTAATTTCTTTCCCGACAACAGCATGTGAGAGTGCCCATCTCTTCACATCCTCACCATCATTGGGTATTATCAAACTGTTGATCCTTTCTAATCTGATAGGTGAAATATTATATCTTATTGATTTCATATGCAATTCTTTAATTATGAATGATATTGAGTGATTTTTCATATATTTATCAGCCTACGTAATTATTTTTTAAATGCTAATTTGGGTATTTTCCTGGATGCATTAATATTTTTGCAGGATCTCCCTCAGAAAAAAAAGGCTGCTAAGATGTAATGTAGCATTGAGGCTCATGGGAGCATAGCCTCTTGCTTGTCAAATTTATTTCATAAATTAAAATAAGTAACAGTGGACTTGTGTTTTCCATAAAAGTAAAGAGATAAAGGAGGCAAGAGACAAAAAGCATAGTGGGATCATGACTTCATCTCAAGGGTCCTAGGTGAATAACAGCAGGTCTTCAAAGGGTCAAATGAAACTCCCCAGAGATGACACATCAGGCATAATAGTCAACATTGGGTTGTAACACCTAGAGTCTAGCATTTGCATAATGCTTCACACTCAGAGCATGGACTTTAGAATCTGACATCCCATCCTACTTATCTATGTGGCCTTAGCAACCTCTCTGACCCCCAATTTCCTATACTCCAGTTAAATAGGAATTGTAATATTGATAACTAGCTCTTGAAGTTCTTATAATTATTGAATAAGATTATCACTATAAATAAAGTGCTTAGCACCAACTTTGACATATAGTAGGTTCTCAATAAAGTTGTTGTTATTATTATTACAATATAAAAATTTCATCCATGACTCCACACACATTCTATTGTTAATCTGAGAAAAGAACTCCTTTAATTTGTTTCCAGTACCCTGAGCTTCATGCAACTCACAGAGTAAAAGAACATGATGACAAGCTCTTTGTTACCTCCACGAAACAATACAAAGTTGGATTAAACTTAAACTAAAATCGAACTGTAGAGAATTTTAAGTTAGCCCCAAGGAGGAAATTCCCTAGGTGAAGGTTCTTAAACCCTGAAAAAGGGAGGTTAAGGATTTCATAGTTCTTTAAATAAGTGGTTCTTGACTAGCTGCTCATTACAATCATCTGGGAAGCTTTCAAAAAGTACTTATGCCCGGGCCCCATACCCAGAGATTCTGATTTAATTGATTGAGGTGGGGCAGGCTTTGGTGTTTTTTTAACATGCAGCCAAGCTTGAGAACTACAAGGCAGAGCTGCCCAGAGGCTCATAAATGTTAGTGTGATGGTTCTCAACCTTGGCTGTGTGTTAGAATCATCAAATGAGCTACGAAAATACTGATGCTGGGCCTTATCCTCAGAGAGTCTGATTTAATTGATCTTGGATGTAACCTGGTCATCAGGCTTTCTAAAATCTCCTCTGGTGATACTAATGTGCATCCAAGGTTGAGAGCCACTGTGAAAGCATGTCGATTTCAGAGCCTCAGCCACAGAAATTTTCTTCAGGAGGACTGGAATGGAGCTGATGAGTATTTATTTTTAACAAACACTCTAGGTGTTTGTGTTGTATATATAAACCTGGATTAGAGGCTAAAAAGTGGTCATCCTTAGGAATCTCTTCTACAGCATCCCCTTTGGATCGTCTTTAGTTGACAGAGATTTACATATTGCATTAAATGGCTTTACCATTGTTGTCCTGGTTGAGTTGATTTTTTTAAAAAAAATTCTTGTATTGAATTGATGTCTTTTATGATTCTAACCAACCACTGGCTCGGTTTCTTCCTCTATAGCTAATCAAAGCATGCGCACTTACACTTTCATATCCTCTCATCTTCTATATGACAATCCTTGCAATGTTTGCAAAAAGTGATCCCACCTCCCTTAGCCTTCTCTTCTCCAGGCTAGAGGCACCCTAGTTTCTTCAGCCCCAAAGAATAGCTGATTGGCTGTCAGGCTCCCCAACTTCCTGTGTGCCCCACACCATTCTTTTAAAAAACAAGGATGACAGTCAAACTATTACATTCTACAACTAGGACATTAAACCCTGACTAATGTGCCTAAAATAATAGAAATTTTACAAACAGAATAATACGATGGTATTACAATGTTAGGGTCCCCTATTAACACAGTTCACTAAGTGACCTGTAGGATAGCTAGTGTTTGTATAGCATTACAGTTTACAAAGGACAGATATTTTCTGATTTGCTGCTCCAAGAACTCTGTGAACTACATATTGTTCTTATCACTTCTATTTTACTACAAATGTGCTGAGGATCAGAGAAGTTCCATGATTTGGGTAAATTCACAAAATAGTTGCAGTCAGAATGCTAACCAGGAATGATTTGATTCCAAATCCCATGTTGTCTCATTTCGCTTTCCAGAGTGTTTGCAAAGATAATTGAGACAAGCACAACTGGTTTAATAATACACCCTGAAAATGAAGGATGATTACTGTTGTTGGTTACTGCATGGTAAAATCTGCAAATATCCTTTGTTTGATTGATGGTAAACCCTTTGAAATAGTCAAGTGACTCTGATTTATAAACATTTGAAGTAAGAAACCAGAAAAGGGGAGGGCAAGTTGATATTTTGGTGAGGACTTTGCAGCCCTGTTTAGCCACGTCAATGAGCTGTGTTTAGTTGAGTAACAACAGCCCCCCACTCTTTCCTCTTGTTAGGTGTGCCGAAGAACGTGAATTATAACAGTGTGAAAGAGCTCATCTTAGCGGTGGATGGGGTGGTGTCTGTGCACAGCTTGCACATCTGGTCTCTGACAATGAACCAAGTGATTCTCTCGGCTCATGTTGCTGCAGGTCAGTGACTTTTGTAAACACTCTGGACAAAATTCAGTCCTTGTCCTGTAAAGTCATTAATGTCCTTTCTTTTTGTAGAGCTGCCTGTAGTGTCTATTGCCTGTCAAAACAACTGTAAAGTGTTTAGTATTACTAAGGGCCTTACAAAACCACCCCCTTTGTTGATGTCATCATAGCAACAACGATACCAATGACAGACATCCCTTAAGTCTGACTGCAGAGGGTAGAAAGTAGAACAAAGGGCTAAAATGTCACCCAAACCTCCAGGACTTAGACTCTGTCTGTTTGACTTAGTGTCCTATCAGTTAAATAATAGGGATGAATTCAACAATAAATCCTCATTGAGTATCTCCTGTGTATAAGATGCTTTGCCTATCACTGAAGATAGAAAGATAGAGACACAGTACCATCCTTAAGATCCTAACGAGTTAAAAGATGTGCCAGTAGGAATTAATAATGGTTCCTTTACCAGATGGTTAGAAACTCTATAACCCATGTGAGATCATTCTTAGGATGTTGGGTTTATTCTAAAGAATACTTTCTCAAGTAGAAGGTGATTTTGTCCAAGATATGTCCTATGGCTGGGAAAACAGGCAGTGGGGGTCTTTAAATGCCTCAGGAGACAGCTCAGGCCAAGGATGATACATTAAGCTGCTAAAAAATTACTCAAGAAGTTACTTAGAGGCAGGGTACAGGAACCAGTGACAGGTATTTGAGGACTGTGCTTTCTCAGACACCCTCTTCTTTGCTGAGAGACTCAGATCTGGCTACAGGGAATTTACAGCACCCACTACACCAATATTTCACTGCAAATGGAATAATCTAGTAAACAATTGGGTTACTATGGAGGGAACTTTACAGCCTCTTGATAGTTTTGGGACAAGAGAAAAGATGGCAGTGAGGATTGCTGCTCTAAGAAAGGTCTGTGGGGAACTCTAAGTGCTTCCTGGTTCCCAACACCAGCCTTGATATAAATTCTGATTGGATACAAGGACTGCAACCAGAGATCCCTGGAGACTGGTGAGCAGGGCTGTATGAGAAATAATAGCTCTGTCTTGGCTTTTTCCAAGGCTTATTTCCCCTTGTATACTCAGCGCTTAGAAGTGCCAGACCCCAGAGAGACCTGTGGGCAGGAAGAGTTCCCATAGTGACAGGGTACGTTGCTGCACTAGAATTTCCCCTGCCTTGTCTGTGTGAATGTAGCTGATTGTCAGAGCATCGTGGCTCCTTCTGAGTGCTGTGACTGCGTCCCACCCCGTCAGGTCAAAGACAAAGTGAAGCTGGAGATTTAGCAGTTGCCCGTGTGTGTGCAATCAGTGCCAGTCTCACTGTGGTTCTTTATCAACAGCAGCCAGCCGGGACAGCCAGGTCATTCGGAGAGAGATTGCTAAAGTCCTCAGCAATAGCTTTATTGTGCACTCACTCACCATTCAGATGGAATCTCCAGCTGACCAGGACCCCGACTGCCTTTTCTGTGAAGACCCCCGGGATTAGCTCAGTCACACTGTCAGCATCCTGAGTTTGACAGTCCACTACATGCTGCTCTGCAGTTTCTGGAACATAAGAAATAAGGAACAAAGGGAAGAAGTTTGAGAAATTCATGATACGGTACAATGCACGTATTATCCTTCTTTATTTAGCTCCATCCGCCATGAATGAAGATGCATTCAGATTCATCAATCAATTGGGTTATCAACTCCTCAGTAGCTATGTTCAATTACAGGAGAATGTATATAGATTATTCCTGGCTAGGGCTGTAATAACAGCTGTTTGCAACCACAGACAATAAAAAGTTCATCTCCCTTCAATAAGGCATCCTGAGGATGAGTGGGTAAAGTTGAACTCAGGAATGCCTTGTCAGGAATCAATGGCAAGGAAAAGAATCACAAAATTTTCCCAAAACACGTGAAGCCAAAACAAAAAGAGCCAAGTCAGGGGTAAGAGAGAATCTGGAGGACTAATACCCCATTAGAACTTGACTTTCCCACCAAGCTGGAATATGATTTGAGGCAATATCTTTTGACTCCCAGTCTATCAACATGACTATTCACTAAATGGGGTAGAAATGCCCTCTCTCCATCTTGCTTACAAGTTATCTTCTAATATGTCTGAAGCTATTGAATGATATTTCACTTCTCTGTATAAGAGGCCTAGACAAATAAAAAATTATGAAATTGCTGCTTTTTGAGTGTTTTTATATGATGTGACCTAATAATAAAAGAAAGCAAGGAGGCACAAAGAGGCAGAGTTCTTATCCCAGGTCACATGGAAAATAATTTAGTCAAAGAATTAAGATAAGAACTCTCAGGTCTTGAATAATAGTAATAGAGCACATAACTATGGTCCAAGTATTATACTGGGCTATTTAGATATATCACCTCATTTAATTCTAACGACAACTTTGGGAAGTTGGAATTAATATCATCATTGTATAGACAAGGACATAAGGTTCATAGAGGTTAAGTAACTTAACCAATACCATTTATTCATTCATTCAAAAAATAATTTTTCAGTGCAGGCTATGGGCTGAGCATTGATGAACTAAGCTGATAGAGCCTTTGCCCTCATGGAGGTCTTTCCCTTTTGTGGGGAGACAGGCATTCCACCAATAAACACCACCAAGAATATACTACAAACAGTGGCAAGCGATACAAAAGAAGAGAGGCTGATTTAGACTAGGAGAGGTCAATGGAGAGCCTCTCTGAAGAAATGGCATCCAAGTTGAGACCTGAACAAAAAAGTAGGTGATCGCCAAATAGATTGTAGGAGGAAGCATGTTCTAGAAGAAGCAAGAGCATGAATGGACACCCTGAAGAAAGAACTTGGTGCATTTGAGGAATTGAGGAAGGTCTTTGTGGCTGGAGGGTACTAAGTGAGCGGCGAGTTAAAGGACATGAAGGCCATGAAGCAGAAGTGATAAGCAAGTCCAAGTTATAGAGTAGCTGAAACCCAGATCTATTTTATCCAAAATCCCATCTACACTTGCTCTTTTGAACACTTTTTTTGGCTGTTTCTTTTTGATCAAGTAATCTGTGTTGACAATCAGCCATTATTTCAGAAGTGCATGCAAAAGATGAGTCCACATTCTTCAAAAGAATGGGATAATACATTGCTGAGTTTAAAAGTAAAGGACTGACAGTGCTTCTGTCATGTGTCCTGTCCTAGGTAGCACTAAACTTGTAGCATCTCTACACAAGAGTCTGGCTGAGGAAAGAGGGAACCTGAACGAACTGAAATGGTTGTAGGCTGACCTGACAAAACACCTTGCTCCGAGAGACCCCCAGTTATTTCAGTGACAATGGGGATATGAAAGGGGGATGTGACTAATGTAGCAGAAATAGGGAACTCTGTGGTAGAGGAATGAACGTGAGAGAGAATTAGAAACATGGCTTCAATCCCCTTCTGCTTCCTTCCAGATCTGTGACCTCGAGCTGGTACTCAACTACTCTGAGCTTCAGAGTCCTCATCTGAAAATGAGAATTACATTTTCATCAAAGGGTTTCTGTTAGAATTACATGGGATAATAAATGTAAAGAGCAAGTTTCTTTGTGTGGTAAAAAGTGAGTGCTCAATAAACGTTCTTTCTATGGTTTCTCAACCTGGGCATTATTGATATTTTAGGCCAGGTCATTCTTTGTTGTGGAGGGCTGTCCTGTGCATGATAAGATGTTCAGCAGCATCCCAGGGCTCTGCCCACTAGCTACTACTAGCACTCTCCACCCCTAGTTTTAACAACCACACACACACACACACACACACTTATAGGCTATGAGAGAAGATTTGTGGCTGATTGGGGCTTGGAGACCTGATATTTGGGATGGCCGCCTTTTGACAAGAAGACAGCAGGATAAGACATAACTTAAGCCTGCTCCTTTCATTCCAGATCTACTTCTGCTTACCTTGCAGATCTTCCATCAAAGGGGCAGGAGTTTTTAATATGATCTATCTGAGACTAGAACATTCTTTGGGCTGTGTTGTACTCCTAAACAGAGTTACTGTGTCTTACAGTAGGGAGACATGCTCTCATTTTTTTCTCTTCTTGCCCTGTTGGTAAATAAATCTAGACAGAGTGTGTCTCCTTGATCCAAGCCCAGACATGGTTCTCTCCTTTTCTTTTCTAACTCTTCTGAGCTCAGAGTTGAGTGCATAAGTTAGATCAAGGCCTTCTCTGCAGATCTGGTTATCCGTCTCTCCCTCCCACTCCCTCTTTGCACAGAGAGAATTGAGTGTGCTGGTCTCAAGATTTAGATTTAAATAGTAGAAAAGAAATGGAAGACTCACTTCAGCCTCCAGCCCAAGCTGTGTGTTCTAAATCATGACACATTTCACTGGGTTATTAGATCCTGACTCAGATATTAATGATGTGGTATTTTGATTCGTATTCTGCTATTATTCTTTGTATGGCTACTTCTCTTCTCCACAGGGAAGAGGCGCAAGTGGCAAGGCAAGATTCTATCATTATGAGTCCTTGACCATGTAATACCATCTTACCACTGGCTGAACTTCAGCCCTTACTGCTAACAAGGAGAGAGAACTGTTTAGGGAGGATTTAGTAAGTTCTATTTTACATATGTTGTCTGAAGGTGTAAATGCCCATTGGACAGTTAGAAATTTGATTATATACTGTAGAATAAAAATTTATCGGTATTTTTTCTAGTCTGAATTTGGACATGTGAGTGAATATGCAGAGAAGCCTTTACAATTAACCTTTATTTCCTTGTCACATTTTGACAATAAATACCTCCTATCTTTAAATTCCAACTTGTTTATTGTAAAACTTCATACAATCAATGTCCAAAAGAAAATAGTTCTACCTACCAGAGTGCTAAAACACTGGGACCAACCAAAGAGTGTGGTTGTAGAAACTCAGAAGTCTTCAAGGAGTGTCCACAAAAACATCCTAGTGGACCACAGCAAGTTGGTGCCATGGATAATTTAGATATTTACACGCAAAGAGAAATAAAATGGATGCAAGTAATTCATTCAGTCCGCAAGCATGATCTGAGCACCTACTGTGTACTAGGCCTTGTGCTGGCACTGGACCTGTAAAGAGGAATCAGGTACAGTGAGTGCTTCAAAGCCCCGACTGTAACTCAATATTACCTGTGGAGAGAAAATTAAAATTAAGATGTGCGGGCCTTGATGGGTCTGGTTTGGAACATGAACTTTTCTATTTTTTAACATACTCAGAGATGATTCTAAGAAACAGCCAGAGTTTAGAAGAACCTCAAGCAAATGAGGTCACTAAGTGGGAGATTCTGACACATACCTAGATACCTACAATAACATCTTAAATTGCAATGATGTGGATAGGGTATAAAGAGAGCACAGAGAAAGGATGACGATTGCAGTGTGGGCATGGTCATTGAGGCTTCATGTCATTGAGGTAACAGCCATGCTGGACTTTGAATTATACATGGAGTTTCTCCAGGCAGATGAAGAAAAGGGCATTCTAGACAAAGGGAGGACTACGTGCAAGGCATGCTTGTGTTATCTGTTAGTTTTTAATTTGAAAAGCGGGATATATGTGGCAAAGGAAATGTTCAACTCTGTGATTTCAAAAACTATATAGTTTTTGCTACTTTATCATTATTAATATTGTAGAGAACAGGAGTTATGTCTTTGACGATTTTTATGTCATCATCAGCATTTAGCAGGATGCTGGAAACCTGGCAGGCATTAATAATTGTTGAGGCAATGACTCTGGGGCTATATGTGGGCCTTGTCATTATTTTTCATTTACATTTGTATTTTTCTGAAATTTTGAGGGCCAGGAAAACATTGACTTTGATCGAGAAGGTCACATCTGTGCCATCTCTGCAAATCAATCAGCACCACTGAAATAGCTACTCAGCATTCTGCTGACGGCTCGCCCTGCTCAGTGGAGATAAATAGACTTGTCCCCCACCTCAGCAAGCACGTTTAGGCAACCAGTATTAGAGCCACTCGGGTTCCTAATGTCTCTGCCTCAGCTGGCTCTCAAAATGTAAGGGACAGTTCACACCCAATCATTTCTCCTGTCTCAAGGGCCACTGAATGGTTTTACTTTTCCATATTTTGTGCAGGACAGAGCCCTTAACACCAGATGACCTGGCAAACACAAAAGTTCTACTATAGTTACTTGCTCTGCTTTCTTTTCGAAATCATGTTTATCTTTGATTTTATGTCAGAAACACACTGAATGCCAGGTAATCACAAGGGACGGAGATTTGCATGTTAAGCAAATGAATTCACCATGGCTCCTGGCCATTTCTGCTATTTATCTGAAATTCTGCTTCTTTAGTTGACTAGATTGAAAACTCTGGACAGTAGATGTTTTTGTGATGAAGTGCAAGGCAATCTTCAACGGGGATTTTAAGGATTTAAGATGAAAGAGCAGATGCCACCAAGGGACTTCATGCCCCCAGCATCAGTTTTGAAGGTCTGCCTCTCTGTATGCCTCTTCCTTGGCATGGTCAGACCTCCAGGCCATTGAAGTTGCTGGTGTAGCGTGGTAGAATTCCTTACTTCGTGGCATTGTGTTCTTTCTGGCTATCAAAACATTAATGATCTTTCATGTCTTTCAAAGCAACATGCTTTATCCTTCAGAGTACTGAAATCAGGCCAACTTTACTGCTACCCGCCATCCTTAATATGCTTCTTTGTCATCCAGCACCCAGTCAAGATTTATCTAGGGCTCTATGGTGATGTTAGGGCCCATAAAAGAAATTTATGTGTTCCATATGTTTGGTCACAGATGGGAAATGGGAATGTTGAAGGACATGAAGGAAAGAATGTTTATACTTTGAACATCAGTTCTGTAGTTAGATTGCCTGAGTGTGAATCTTAGCTCTTCCCTTTATTAGCTCTGTGACCTTGAGCTAGTTAACTTAAATGCTCTGTCCCGCTGTTTCCTGATCAGTAAAACCTCCCTATTCTGATGTATGAGAATTTAATAAAGAGGTTGGACTTGTGCATAGCAGGTGGTTATCACTCAGTAAATATTAACTATTATTTATTATTCTATACAAAGTGAGTGTGTATGATGTGTGCACATAGAGATTTATATCATCCCAACTTTTTTCTTTTTTTGGTGAGGAAGATTGGCTCTGAGCTGACATCTGTGCCCATCTTCCTCTATTTTGCATATGGGATGCCGCCACAGCATGGCTGGATGAGCAGTACGTAGGTCTGCGCCCAGGATCCGAACCTGTGAACCCCCGGCTGCTGAAGCGGAGCATGCGAACTTGACCACTGTGCCACTGGGCCAGCCCTTATCATCCCAACTTTTAAAAGGTTTTGAGTCATCAACACAACTCCCATAAGAGAGTGGCAAAATTATTGGTGAAAATTAAACAGCCCTTTCTCTCTTGGAGGAATCGAGGCTTGCTGAGATAAAGGCATTTATCTGAGAGAGCATTACCTACTGGGGGAGTCATGGATTCATTAAGATAGTTGAGTCCTTTTCTGACATGCTCTGAAAACTTCTACTTTCATCTTTGAAGTAAAAGCTGAATTAGTTACTCAAAGTACATTTTTTAACAAAGTATAACTGTCCAGTTCAAGGAAGGCAGAGTCATAGATCTCCCAGACCTCTTACCCTGTTCCTGTGAAATATCACTTCCTTGGTTTCTCTTTCTCTCTCTCTCACGGAGCTGAAATTGCTCTAACCAGGTACATTTCTTTCTTCTGGTCTCTAAATTGTCATTGGCATATTTGGATCATCTATTTATCCGTTAAATTTTGCAAGCCAACAAAAGTCTTTAGCACTCCGGTGTCAAAAAACAAAAAAGTGTGCCTGGGCATATACATTTCATAGATTCTTAGAGAATGTGGCCGTCCGGCTCTGTCCCCACCCAATGAAATATGAGCCAGAGAACCCTGCAAAGAGACAAGCCTCATTTTCCGCAATTAGCTTTAAAGTACCTTCAGGAAATGATTTTCTCAGCTCATCTTCCTGCATTCCCTGTTTTGGATCACAGGGCAATCTGTTTAAATGACTAATTACAGAAATTATTAAAGGCACCCAGCAAATGTTTTCTTCAAATACCCACATCCCAAGTTTTACAAGTCCTGCTTGGCATAACAGTGATGAAACCACTTAACAGTCCAGCGCAGGTGAATGTTAAGAAAAAAAAAGGTGACCATATGTGGTTCAGAGTCCTAACTTTCAGACGTCACACTTAACATTTGTCATTCTGTTACTGGGCACCTGTTTAAATTCTATTTTAAAATGTGAATGTGTTTTGTTTAAAACAAAGTCAGGAAAAAGAGAGAATTTGGGTTGTTGTCATCTTTTTATTACTAAAATCGGGGCAGAAAATGTTTCTCGTGACACTAATCAGGACAGTAATGAGAATATACTCTTACATTTTCAATCTTTATTGGAGGAAAGAACTCATTTGGGGAGCAGATTGGTTTAAGAGGGATCGAACATGATCTAAGAATCAGGGGCACTTTTGAAATCGTCCTGGTCATTGGTATGAAACCTCAATGGGGGAAGAGGCAGTGGTAGCCCTTGACAGGTTTAGCAAACAAACAAACTTGTGCTTCCTCAACCATAAAGGCCAGGAAGTGTTAGATGTTAAGCTGAATTGTACCCCTCTCAGGTGTATCAGGGAGACAATGTATCAATATAATTGCCCTATATTTCCTTTCTTCAAAGGGGTACCCATTTGCTAAAAGCATAATTGTCCAATTGGCAGCCATTAAAACGATGTGGTTATTGTACACAGTTCAATGGTACCATCAAATGTTATTTCCCTAGATCTGTAGAGTTTAGGAGTGTTTGGGGGGTATTACAGAAGAAGAAAGGGCACCAGCCGTACTGAAGATATCGTAAACCACGGTTAGCTAACCTGTACAATAGAATCCGAATCAGACGTGACTTTGGGTCTCATTTGAAGTTGAACTGCATTCTTCAAATTGGAATCAGTAGGAACTTAATAAACTAATGCCCTGTTTCTTTTCCATCCTCTCCCGTATTTTTTCAGAGATGACTAGGAGATTTTATTTGACATATACATGGGATTTATTAAGAAGAATTTCTTTTACTGTCCCGTTCTCCACTCCAAATCTGTCTCTGACACTGCAGAAGTCCACAATCAGAAAACTATGGGTACCCTGTGTTGACATTTTGTTAGAGCAATACTTTCTATGAATAATTAATGGTCCAGAAAGATGAAGCCTCCTTTTCTGGCTTCCTCCAGTGGCTTCATCCAGTTCCTCATAGAGTTCAGCGCCTTGCATGAATTTGGATGGGGAAAGGACAGTTCAGATTTCCCTGGCTCAGTAAGCTCTGAATTCATAAACAAGAAGCAGAGTTTCTTTCCATTCAATCTCTAAACCTCTATAAACACAAAATCATGGAGAAGATTTTTCAGGATCTTAGATTAGATGATCTTTAATGTTGACTAAAGAGAAAATTCTGAGGGAGGCACTATGAACAAGGATAGCTGATGTGGATATGAAATTATTTTTCTTCTTCTTCTCATAATTATTATTATTTTGATAGCTTTTAAACACTCTAGAATTTACCACTTATACTCAAACTATGGAGGATGTTTTACTTGGGTATAAACATTTGCACAATAGCAGAGACACTTCAATATACAGATTTTAAAGAAAATCTCTAATTCCCTAACCTGAGACTTTTCATTAATTCATGTAATTCCTTTTTCCAACTCATTTTACTAATATTTATCGATCAACTACATGTCAGGCACAGTGTCAGGGAGTACAGTATTGCTTTAGATACGTTTATATTAGTCTAGAAGACTTTTATTTATATCAAGGATAAAGAAATGACTGAACAACTAAACCCTGGAGGTCCTGAAAAAAACCCTAAAGTCATGTGTTAGGCATCAACTCTGAGAAATAAACACATCTGCATTGCTTCTCCCTTGAAAAATATATTTCATAAAGGTATAGCTCAGGTGCAATCACATCATGATATTAGTCATATTTCCTGATGAAATTTTACTGCTTGTTCCAGAACTTGAAGTTTCACTTCACTTCTTTCTCCAATTACTGAGATGTCACTGCCTCTCATTGTACAATAGCAAATATTGGGCAATGATTTGAGGATTAGATGGGCTTGGAATCTTAGGGCTGGAATAGATAAGAATAAAATACTTAGGAACAAATTTAACCAACGAGATGAAAAATCTGTATTCTGAAAACTATAAGACATTGATGAAAGAATTTGAAGATGATACAAATAAATGGAAAGATATCATGTGTTCATGCATTGGAAGAATGGATGTTGTTAAAATGTTCATGCTACCCAAAATTATCTACAAATTCAATGCAATCCCTACCAAAATTCCAATGTATTTTTTCACAAAAACAAAACAAAAAAATCCTAAAATTCATATGGAACCACAAAAGAGCCTGAAAAGCCAAAGTGACCTTAAGCAAGAAGAACAAAACTGTAGGCATCACACGTCTTGATTTCAAAATATATCACAAAACTACAGTAACCAAAACAGTATGGTATTGGCATAAAAACAGACATATAGATCAATGCCTCAGAATAGAGATCTCAAAAATAAATCCATGCATTTGTGGTCAACTGATCTTCAACAAGGATGCCAAGAACACACAATTGAGAAAGGATAATCTCTTCAACAAATGGTGATGGGAAAACTGGAGCTCCACACGCAGGAAAATGAAATTGGACACTAATCTCACACTATGTACAAAAATCAACTCAAAATAAATTGAAGACTTAAAGATAAGATCTGAAACTGTAAAACTCCTTTTAGAAAATGTAAGAAAAAGCTCCTTGACACTGGTCTGGGCAATGATTTTTTCGGCTCTAACCCCTAAAACACAGGCAGCAAAAGCAAAAACGGACAAATGGGATTGCATCAAACTCAAAATCTTCCACACAGCAAAGGAAACCATCAACAGAATGAAGAGACAACCTACAGAATAGGAGAAAATATTTGCAAACCATACATCTGATGAAGGGTTATCATCCAGAATATACAGGAAACTTGACTCTATAGCAAAAATCAAATATCACAATTAAAAAATGGGCAAAGGGCCTGAATAGACATTTCTCAAAAGAAGACATGCAAATAGCCAAAAGGTATATGAAAAGGTGCTCAACTTCACTCATCACCAGGGAAATGCAAATCAAAACCACAATGAGATAGCACCTCACACCTGTTATAATGACTATTATCAAAAGACAAAAGATAAGTGTTGGCGAGGATGTGGAGGAAACGGAACACTTGTGCGCTGTTGGTAGGCATGTAAATTGGTGCAGCCATTATGGAAAACAGTATGGAGGTTCCTCAAAAAATTAAAAATAGAACTACCATATGATCCACCAATCACACTTATGGGTGTATATCCAAAGGAAATGAAAACAGGATCTCAACGAGATATCTGTGCTCCCATATTCATAGCAGCATTATTCACAGTAGCCAAGACATGGCAGCTACCTTTATGTCCATCAACAGATGAATGGATAAAGAAAATGTAGCATATATATGGATACACTCACACAATGGAATATTTTCAGTCGTGAGAAAGAAAGAAATCTGTTTCCTTCACTATTTATCTTTGAACAATAAAACCTAGCATGTGGCTTATATACGATAGTATTTAATGAATTACCTTATCTGGAGTAACATATTCTTGTCTAGCAGACCTTAATAGTTATTAATAAGATAGTGAGGCATTCTAATTCTTCTGTATGTTTTGTTATAAACACTAGATATCTGCATTTAAATTCTAGCCTTGGATTCCCTCAGCCGCTTGTTCTAATCCAGTACATTTTTCTAGCTGCATGGTTTTGGCCACGTTACGAAGCAGAGTTAAGCTTCTCACAATAAAATAGGGATGATGACATCTATATTCAAGGTTATTGTAATCATTAGACAACTAATGGGACACTCTCAGCCCCGTGGCTTGCATATAGCATGGACTGAGAACAAAAAAATCTTCTTTCTCTCTGAACTAGGTCCCTGCTCTTAAAACATGAACTTGTGAACCACACTGATGGTATCGTAGAAGGTATGGGTTCTTTATTTAAAAAGAAAGATTAGAGAGTGACGTCAGCATCATGGCGGAGTGAGCTTTCCCGTGAATTCTTCCCCCACAAAATACAACAAAAGTAACAGCCACAGACCAACAACGGAATCCCAGACAGTCAAAAGCTGGAGCGGAGGGATCCACACTGCCGCACATCTGAGAGCGGAACGTGCTGGGCCCCCGGAGGAAGTGGGGAGAGGTAAGGAGAACTCCGCTCCCTCCCCATCAGATCAGCGATCCGGTCCGCGCGGCTCCCAGAGAGGGGGGAGGGGCGGCCCTCGGCGGGAAACTGTAGCTCTTCGGGCGCTCTCAGCCAGTGGGAAACTCCCGCACAGAGGGCTCAGAGGAGCCACAGGGCTACCATCAACATCTGAGCAACCCAGAGAGCGGATAAAGAGGGGCAAACGAGAAGCCTCCCACGTCAGGGACCCAGAGGGCAAAAGAGAGAGCTCCCCCCTCCCCACAACCCGGAGTCTGCAGCTCGACCAGATCTAGCGGTCCGAGGCAGACCTGAATAAACTGGACTGGACCCGTGGATCGCAGTGGGGAAAAGAAACAAAACAAAACAAAACAAAACTGCGGATCGCAGCAGAAAAACTGGGGCAGAGCGCAGGGGGCTTAGACTACACAGCCCTTTACCACCACACAGTGGCGGCAGGTGGAAATTGCAACCAGAGACTTCCAGGATGAGGAAAATCAAAACCAACACAGGAACCACAATGCAAAAATATATGAAATCACCAGACCAGAAACAAAATGACAAGCAACCAGAAATCAACCCCGAAGACACAGAAATCCATAAACTAAATGACAGAGATTTCAAAATAGCTATCATAAAAACACTCAACGAAATACGAGACAACACAGACAAACAATTAAATGAGATTAGGAGTTTCTTCACAAAAGAGATTGAAATCATAAAGAAAAACCTATCAGGGCTGATGGAGATGAAGAACACAATGGAGGAGATAAAGGAGAATCTGGAATCTTTAAAGAACAGAGCTGACAATATGGAGGAAAGAATTAGTACTTTAGAGGATAGGAATACAGATATACTCCAGATGGAAGAAGAGAGAGAACTAAGACTAAAAAGAAATGAAGAAAGACTCCGAGAAATATCGGACTCTATTAGAAAATGTAACATAAGAATTATAGGTATTCCTGAGGGAGAGGAGAGGGAAAGAGGAACAGAGAGCCTATTCAAGGAAATAATAGCTGAAAATTTCCCAAATCTGGGGAAGGAGCAGGAAATACCAGTAAGCGAAGCCAACAGGACTCCTATATATATTAACAGACAAAGGCCTTCACCACGACACCTAGTGGTAAGGCTAGCCAGGGTCAACGACAAAGAAACAATATTAAGGGCAGCTAGACAAAAACAAAAAATAACGTACAAAGGAACTCCCATCAGGCTCTCAGCGGATTTCTCAACAGAAACTTTTCAGGCTAGAAGAGACTGGAATGATATATTCAAAATACTAAAAGACAAAAACTTTCAGCCAAGAATACTCTATCCAGCAAAAATATCCTTCAAATATGATGGAGAAATAGTAACTCTCCCAGATAAATAAAAAGAAAGATTAATGGACTTATTTAAAGAGTCAAGTGATCAAAATATGCCATTAAAAAATTTTTCAGCTCATATCAGGGGATCTTTAAAAATTAGATTCATTCTATTGAATATACAATTATTTTAAGGAATTGGTAGAAATAAATAGGGAGTGGAAAAGATAGAAGGAAAAAAGAGTTTCCAAAAAAAAAATGGAGTAGGGCAGTTACAATGCAAATCTGTGGGGCCCGACAATATTTGGAAAGTGTTTATAGCAAACTATATTGAGATAATGCATATAAAATGCCTAGCACAGTGCCTGGTATGCTAGGACATTAGCCCAGATAATGGGATAAGTGTTAATTCCTTCCTTTTCACATACAGAAATAGAATAGACTGGGAGAGTGGAGACATGAGGTAGGGAATGGGATGGGGTAGAGAGAAGGGTAAGAGATTGAGGACAGTAGAGTAAAACTGATTCACAAGTTACACATATCCTGGATGGAGGATATTGACATAATGTGATGCAAGTATAATAACACCTGGCCATTTCCCTCCATACTTAGCCAAGTCAATTAGAAATTGGGGTATTTTAAATACTAATGCCAATATAGGGCAGAATTTAAGTCACTCTAAAACTGCCTTTGCTTTGTCATCTACTTGCTTATTTAATGAGCATTTAATGGTTGGCTAATCTGTGCCAGGCTCTGTGGTAGACATGGGGATCCAGGAGTGATAACACTCAAATTCTAGTGGAGGAGATGGACAGTAAACAAATAAATAAAGACTGAAATAAGACACTTACAGATAGTGACAAGTGGTAAGAAGAAAATGAAACCAGATGATATGGTAATGACGGGTGGGGGAGAGGGAGGCAGTTATCTATACAGGGTGGTCACATAGATTCTTTCTAAGTAGATGACATTTGAGCTGAGCCTGAATGTTAGGGAGGAGCCAGCCATGCCAAGTGGTGGAGGAGAAGGGAGGACAGCGTGTGCCAAGGCCCGAGAGAGGAAGAACTTGGCATGCTTGAGGAAAAGAAAGGCAGTCGGTGTCTGAGCATAGCGAGCAAGGCTGGGGGAAGAGGGTCAAGCTGGGCTGGAATGCATGAAAGCCCTAGAGGTCATGGTGAGGCACTGGAATTGTAGTAAATGCAAAGCTCTCCACTGGGTGGAAGAGGGATCTTCAGCAGAAGCTTGGCGTGCTGCCATTCTGTAGGTTTGTATTGTTTTGGCAAAATACATTTTCAAACAAATTCCTCAAAGATTGACCAAGTACCAAAAAACCCCTTGTAAAGAAATGATTTGTTTTGGAAAAAGAAGCACGCACACACAAACACAGAAAGCAAAGCACTACACTCGGGGAAATATGACCCACTATCAGTGTCAGGAGAATCATCAGGTGGAGGTGGAGAACGGATGACTAGTCAATTCCATCTCCATGGTCCTGAGATGCATCTCTTCTTTGGAGCCTTTCTCCTATCTGCTCCTATCTCCCATCTGTGATGAGAACACTTAGGATCTATTCTCTTGACAACTTTCCTATATATCATAAGCAGTGTAGCTATAGTCATCATGTTGTACCTTACATCCTTAGTACTTATCTATCTTATAACTGAAAGTTTGTACCTTTTGACCATTTTCCTCCAATTTCCCCTTCCCCCACTTGCCACCTTGGGTAACCACAAATCTGATCTCTTTCTCTGAGTTTGATTATTTTTTCTTTAGATTCCACATACAAGTGAGATCATATAGTATTTGTATTTCTCTGTCTGACTTATTTCGCTTAGTATAATGCCTTCAAGTTCCATCCATGTTGTTGCGAATGGTAGCATTTCCTAATTTTTTATGGCTGAACAATGTTCCACTGTGCATATATATCACAACTTCTTTAGCCATTCATCCATTGATGGACACTTAGGTTGTTTCCATGTCTTGACTATTGTAGATAATGCTGCTATGAACATGGAGGTGCAAATATCTTTTCAAGTTAGTGTTTTTGTTTCCTTTGGATATACTTTCAGAAGTGGAATTGCTGGTTCATATGGTAGTTCTATTTTCAATTTTTCGAGGCACCTCCATACTGTTTTCCTTGGTGGCTATACCAATTTACAATCCCACCAATGATGCACAAGTTTTCCCTTTTCTCCACATCCACACCAGCGTTTGTTATTTCTTGTCTTTTTGATGATGGCCATTCTAACGGGTGTGAATGATATATCATTGTGGTTTTAATTTGCACTTCCCTAATGACTACTGATGTTGAGCATCTTTTCATATACTTGTTGGCCATTCATATATCTTCTTTGTAAAAATGCCTATTCAGGTCTTTTGCCCATTTTTAAATTGGATTATATGTTTTTTTGCTACTAAGTTCTATGAGTTCTTTACATATTTTGGATATTAACCTCTTATCAGACATATGGTTTGCAAATATTTTTTCCTATTCCATAGGTTTCTTTTCACTTTGTTGATGGTTTCTTTTGCTGCACAGAAGGTTTTTAGTTTGAAGTAGTCCCACTTGTTTATTTCTGATTTTGTCACTTGTGCTTTAGGTGACAGCTCCAAAAAATCATTACCAAGGCCCACGTCATGGAGCTTTCTTTTTATGTTTTCTTCTGGAGTTTCATGGTTTCAGGTCTCACATTTAAGTCTTTGATCCATTTTTTTTTTTATAATTTTATTTATTTATTTTTCCCCCAAAGCCCCAGTAGATAGTTGTATGTCGTAGTTGCACATCCTTCTAGTTGCTGTATGTGGGACATGGCCTCAGCATGGCCGGAGAAGTGGTGTGTTGGTGTGCGCCCGGGATCTGAACCCGGGATCTGAACCCGGGCCGCCAGCATCGGAGTGTGCGCACTTAACCGCTAAGCCACGGGGCCGGCCCCTTTGATCCATTTTGAGTTAATTTTTGTGAGTGGTTTTAGATAGGAGTCAAATTTATTCTTTTTAATTTAACTGTTCTCCTTCCCCTACCCATCATTGTGCCTAACATCTAAGTAATCATGGGATAGTTTGTTGAATGAATAATTATGGAATATATCAGCTTTTAAAATCTAGGAGTGGCTCAGTCATCCCTGGTTGAGCCCTGAAGGAAGTAGAGTATAGGGATAGGGAGCAGATGGGAAGGGGTGGTAGGAAGTGTAACAGGATAGGCATCAACAGAGCGGATTCTGTCATTGTACATTATTCACAGCTGACTCTGGAGCTCTGTCTCTCCATAAGTAAAATGCGAATAGAATCCTGACCCTTCTTATTCCCTCCAATTGTCACAGAGATCAAATGGAATGTCATAGGCAAAAGCACTTTGTGAATAGTAAGCCACCACGTGATCAGCAGTTATTATTATTATTATACTAACTGCAATGATTACTGCATGGCACTATGTTGGAGAAACTTTACAATAGATTTACCTCTTTCCACAGGAGTATAGCTGCCCCTCCTCCCCTCTCCAACCTTCAACATATCTAAACACACACGCTCATATACACACTGACTATTTGCCTGTCCGAATGGTGGAGAATTGTTTATCGAGGTCTTGCTGTAAGACTACTTGACCATGAGGTTGCTAATACAAATCCCTGGAAGCTGAGAAACAATTATTTTGGTAGTAACTGTTGTACTCAGTTCAGCAAACACTGACCCAGCAGCTTTTATATGCCTGGCACTGCATCTGGGGAACTCAAGGTAATTCAAGGGAAAATGAGGCAGAGGGTCTGATCTCCAGTTTCCCCCCACACAGTAGGCCAACTTTATAATACAGGGTTTTAATAGGAAGGTTTTGCTTAACTTGTTGTGGGAATGTGGAAACAGTTGGACTTCTCTGAGTGCCTTTTACCTAACTGAAGCAGGTAAGGAAGTAAAAATAGCAATTACAGGATGCATTTTGTGACTTAGAATACTATCCTATCACTAATTAAGATGTTGGAGGAGACAGCTTCTATACTAATGTTATGTTGGAAATCAGGACACGCTTGGCCTTCAGACAATTTTTGGAAGGGTTTGAGGTCAAGGACGGGGTGGTTCTAGAAGGTACAGTTGGCCCAAAATAGCTTGCCCACTTTCCAAACAAGAAAGGGAACTTGGCATCTATTCCAGGAGTATTATTGGAGTGGCAAAGCCATAAACCCCCAAATGTGTTCAGGCCTCCTAAAGTGAGGGTTTGGCAGTGGTGTTTATTAAAATTCAGGTTTTTCTTTATTATAAGGGAAAAGTCTCTGTTTTCCAGTGGATCAATCCAGCTGGCAGGAGTGAGATGAGGCAGACGTAAAATCAGTGGCCTGATTGATGTGGGCTGGTATACATCACATGCCTCTTTAGGAGGCGTTAGCTTCTTAGACGGGAAGGCTTGGAGAGTTTTAACGTTAAGTTGAGTGGAAGCCAAATAATTTGGTTTAGTCAGAGGCCCCACAGGTTTCCTGGGTGCCCAGATTGCACTGGTCCAGATGGTCTTTTTTGGCTGTGCTGTTCCCAGCCACACATCCAGCCAACTCCATGCTCCCAGCTCAGTTCAGAGCTGGAGAGGCTGCCCCCGTCTCCTTCTGGGTCCCCACAAATGCTGCACCATCTCATTGTTCGGAGAATATTAAATAATCAAAATAGCAATAACAGCTTGGGCTTGGCATATCCCTTCAAGAGTCTTGGACAGGGGAGAGGAGGTACTGAATTGGCTGCTGGAGGGAGAGAATAGGATCCAACCGTTTCCTCATTATAAATGATAATCATAATAGTGACATCTTGTTGATATAATATCGATAATAATAATAATAGTGCCTGGCAAGGTGTCAGGTACCGGGATGAGAAATTAAATACGTTTTCTTATTTAACCCTCAACAAAACTTCATGATGGGTGTATGATAACCTCCACGTTACAGATGGGAAACAGCTCAGAGAGTTTAAGTGACTTGCCCAAAGCTACGAAGTAATAGAACTGAGATTCACACCCAGTTTTGCGTCATTCAAAAACACATTCTCTAAAACTTTATTCTATACTCCTTCCCCAACTCATTTCTTATTATGGCTACATGAATAACATGCAAAATGACTGGAGGGCCAAGAGGCGGGCCTTCAGTGCCCTCATTTGGCACCAAAGGAACAAAATTGCTTGGCAGTTGTAGAAGGTGAGGTGATGAGATGGGTGATGAGATGGGGGCTGGAGTGAGGAGACTAGAAATAAAGACAGTAAAGTAATGCTATTCTTTTGCATTCTGTTTCCTGAAGCCACTACCCTAAGGAATAGTGAATTTTGCCTCATCTGAAAAAGCCCATTATACTACTAATAATGGTTATGATGATGACCACATAGCTTCAGAGAAAATTCTCCCAGTTGTCAAATGATATCCAAAATATTATCAAGGTGCATTAGCCATAGAACTGTAAATGCAAGCCACACATGCAGTGTCCTGAAAACATTGAATGTCCTAAGAAATTTGTTGGTCTTCAATATGCCTCATTTATTCTACTTAAAGAATGAGGAACTAGGATTTTGTTTATGTGCATATGTATATACACATAGGTATATACGTAAATATGTACATAATTTTTTAGTGGGATGGGTGGAAAATTGTGTTTGTGTTATGAATATATTACTTAGTTTAAAAAATAAACTTTGAAAAGCAGTCACTTTTAACAGCTTAAAATGTGGAATTCTACATCTATAGTCTGAATTTTCCATATACAAAAATACACAAAAGAAAGATAAATTACTATCTTTTTCTACTATATTCCCCTTGTTTCTCATACTTAGGAATTGGGTGGGGCAGAGTTTTACCTAGAATTTCAGAAAAGGCACATTTGCATATGACAGTGATTATCACTGCTCTATTGCACAGGTCGTTTGGGAGAAAGAAAAGCTCAAAACTTTCAATAGTTTTAGCTATCATTAAAGGTTGGCTGTAGTTGCTAAATGATTCACAACCACCCAAGGACCCAAGATCTGGGTTTGACTTTGTGCATCTCACACCAAAATTATTAGACTGTGATATCAGGGGCAGAGTGCAGGATGGTTGGGCAAGTGAGAGGAGAAAACTTTCACTCAGTGAAGAAGATCTTATTAATCCAACGCTTCCTTTAAGGCAGGAAATGCAGGGAAGGTGTATGACAGCTTAATGGAAGTTGCTGAAATATGGACTGCTTCCCGTTTTTGCAGAGCCTCTCAAGTGCAAAACGTCTTATAGGTGCAGAAAATACTTCTGCCACTGATGTTCACATTTGTCAAAAGGCCTCCTCCAAGGCAGATAGATGACTAGTGATTTCTTCTTGAAATCTTAGTCTACTCTTGTTCACTCATGAATCCAGCTGATATGATTGATGTATGGAACATGCTTATCAATTCATTCTCCTCTGAAACACAAAGCTAATCATTAGAGGCAGTGTCAGGTAACAGTTCAGCTGGGTTCTGGAGGCAGACTCCCTAGGTGTGAATCCTAGTTCAACTTTTTCCTGGTTGTCTGACATCAGTTACTGAGATTTTCTAAGGCTGAAGTTCCCCATCTATATGAGAGGGATGATCAAATTATCCACATGGTAGGGTTGTAGAGTTAACATATATAAAGTGGTTAGAAGAATTCCTAGCTTGTTATTATTCTGTCACACCCCAGCTTAAAATCTTTCATGTAACTTCTCAGTGGCCTTAGAATAAAATCTGAAATATAAACTATGGTTGACAATTGTCTTCCACAATCCATCTCTCCAGTCTTATCTGGTACCGCTCTTCCTTCCTTCTGTTTTTACTCCAGCCACATTTCCATTCATCAGAAGACCCAACTTTCTGCTTCAGGGACTTTGCATATTCTCTATTCTATTCCTCTGCCTGGAAGATTCCCACCTTCTTCCCTACAGAATAAAGGCTAAATTCTCATTCAAGTCTTTACTTAAATGATACACAATTAGGCCTGGCTTAGATCCCCTATATTGCACTCCCATAGCATCCTGAACTTCTCCTTTGTAGTACTAATCACATTTATAATTAAACATAGATTTCTGCATTTTTTAAATGTCTGTTCCTGCCACCCTATATTGACTACAAGTATATGCCAGTGCTGAACATAATAACTGACATTTAATAGAAGCTCAAGAAATATTGGCTGAATAAATGAATGAATAAATGCAAGCCTACCATGAGTAATGGTTAGTACTTTGTGTTACAATAATAAATATAGTTCCCAGTTTGTCAATATGGGCCTGATATCACAAGTCTTTGGAGAAACTTTTGGAGGTTATAGATAGGTTTATGGCATAGATTCTGGTGATGGTTTCATGAGTGTATACTTATCTCCAAACCCATCAAGTTGCATCTAGAGTTATCTAGATTTTTCTAGTATTTGTACAGTCATTTGTACATCAATCATAACTCAATACAGTGATTTTAAAAAAAATAATCAACTCAATATTTCTAGCATGTTTTTTTTGGTTCCAGTAGCTGTTTGTGTGCCTTTCTCCTCACTAGAATCTATAGTCCTCAAAGACAGAAGTCAGTGGCTGAAACATATTGAATCTAACATAAAGTATGCAGAAATTATGTAACTAAAAATAATAAAAAAGCTTGGTTATTCTGTGTTCTACACAGCCCCCTGGCCTAGTGAACAACAAATATTCACTATTACAAACGCATGTATGATATGTATGAACTCAACTAGGAATTGACACTTTAGGGGTGTTGTTACTTATAATTATCTGAGTGCTGCTGATAATGTCCAAGACTATGAGTGCAGCACCTGACCTCTCTATGCGACATTCTCCATGCGCAGCTATGCCTACTGCTGCATGTCACCTGTCACTTTGTTCTGCTCCTTTGCCCTAGTAGCTGTCAAAATGCTTTCTGCTCAGTGTCAGCCTATCTCAAGTTACCACATACTCTGATGTGTCTTTCTGCCAAGGTGGGGTCTAAGCTGCATTATGTTGCTGCAAATTGGGTGTATGGATCTCCTTTATCAGTGTTTTGGCCTGGCCTGTGTATTGTTGGTTCCGTATGAGCCGGGGCTTGAACATCTGTAGGTGAAGCTGCCAATAATCTTGGTCCAGTGGTTTCAGCCGGGCACTTGTGCAGCATGCAAGTCAGCGTGATTTCAGTCTCTCTAGGAACAACATAGAGAAATAGGTAAGAGCATGGACTTGGGAGTCAGATGGACCTGGATTCAATCCTACCTCTGCCATGTGTTAGCCACAAGGTTTTGAAAAATCTGAGCCAGTTTCTTCAGCTTTCAAAGAACTATCTTACAGCTTGTCAAAAGGATTTAGTGAGACAATGCATGTGAAGTGATCAACATGGTGGCTAGTATTATTACTACTCTATTATTACTACCACTACTACTACTACTACTACCACTACTACTCTTATTATTTCGGGTTAACCCTGAGCTGATTGAATTTCATCAATCCATATGACATATGGCAGGTGTCCATAATTGTTGTATAATTAAAAGTACCTCAAAATATGCAAATAGATGGTTCTGTACTCCTTAGGGAAGCCTTCAGGCAATTCTTCAGAACCTTCATGCTGATGGAAGTGCTATGGTTCAAATAATGTTGAAGGGAAGAAGGGAAGATGAAAAGTGAGGACAGATGAAAGACTTGTAAATTGAAAGTTATACTTGAGAATCACATGGAAGACCTTGCTGTCTATTTTGCAAATTAGTTTGCTTTTTAAATTTCCAAAAAGATCGGCTCGGCCAACTAGCAAGTCAGCAGGAAGCAAGATTTCAAGTTTCTTATATATACTGCATGTTCATAATAATTCATTTCATAAAGTATATAATCACACATATAATATATCCTTATGTACAAATACATAAGCTCCTGTTTGCGGTTTGATTTTCAAAATTACCATTTGTTAGCACTAGACAATTTTGCCCTGGGGCTACTGAGGATAGAGGAGAATGAAGACAGAGCTATGCTGGGCTTCTTTAGAGGTAGTTTTATCCCTGCCCTCCTGCAAACCCTCCCTAGTTGTAGTGATCAAATGGAGGACCTTCCTCCTGGTGACAGGTAGGTCCAAGCAGCACTTCCAGCTCACAGGCAGATGAGCTGACAAAAAAGGGTGTTTTGTCAAATTTCAAGGTAGAGTGGCATTTACATATTTTTTTGTCTTGGATGGCTTGTTTGAAATTTTAATCCACTCAACTGGGCAAGGGTGTGATGATAAAGTGATTGGCCCAAGTCTTGAATACCTATTCCAGGTGCTAGACTCAGGTTAGGGTCAGATTTGCCATATCTACCTGTGGGGCTTTCCTGCTCACCTTCTTGGGACTTGGGACCTGGGACCACTGCCACGCTGATTTTTACCTATTCTTACAGATAACTTTTAACTTAGGAAAATTTCAGCCTGAAACTTATATTTAGCAGTATCTGCCACCATCATAGGTAACTTACAGAGATGAATTTATGATACATGCCAATATATATGTGCATGAATATATATACACATATATACATATGCAAATATATATATACAAACACAAAACGTGTATACATACATATGTGTGTGTGTGTGTATATATATATACACGTAGGATGTCTAATATAAATGTATAGTTTTAATAAATTTATTTTATAAATTTTACAACTTACAGAGTATTTCTACAGTTCTTCTCAACCAGATCAGAGATGGGAGGGCGTCTTCCACAAAAATCCCTCTACGCTTTACCTAAATGTACAAATTTATATATATTTATTTATAATATAAACATATTTTTAATATAAAATATATATTAATAATTATTAATACAAAAATATTGACATTTAGATATATATTTCATATATCTATGAATATCTCATATATATATATATGAGAAAGATTGAAAGAGAAGACCAAGAACACAGACAGGGCCAAGTTAGGTTGCACTGTTCTTCAAATCACTATGAGCACTCTTGCTCAAGTGCAGGAGTTGAAGGCTAGCAGCTGTTGGTTTGGTTTGGAAGAAATCTGTCTCAAGGCCCTGGCAGTCTGATTGATTGTCCATGATCTGAATCTTATTTAGCACTATCAGGATGCCTCACTTTGGGGGTCTAACAAACTGTGAGCCTCGGGGCTTTATAAGTCCCATTCTTGAAATTCACCCTGAAAGTCAAAATAAGCTAAAAGTTGAGTAATAAAAAATGTTTTCAACTTCTGCATAAAAGATAATTGTAAAGGTTTCCAGTACACAAAAGAATAACTTTACCAACTGTAGCACATATCAATGGTTTACGGAAACCATGCCCTTTACAACAAATCTGTTCCATAGTTTCTATGAAGACGTGGAATCTTTTCTCCCAGCCCTTGAAACTGGACTGACCTTGTGACTTTCCTTGGTCTATGGAATGTAGTGAAAGTAAAGGAATGCTGGTTCCAAGTTTAGGCCTTAAAAGGTCTTGTGGACTTCTGCTCTCTTTCTTCTTCCTCTTCCTAGGCTAGTCTTCTCAAGGATGAGACACATGGAGCAGAGCAGTCAACCTAGTTATCTCAGATGAAGCATAGTCATGTGACAGACCATTCTAGACCAGCCGTCCCCAGCCAACCCCCCAGCTAACTGCAGAATCAGGGGCAAGGCCAAACAAGGTCATTCCAAGACCAGAAAGGAGAACATCCCAGATGACCCATAAACTTGTGAAAAATAGTAATGCTTGGTGTTATGAGGTACTAAGTTTTGGAATAGTTTTTACATAGCATTTTTGTGGCAATATTAATTGATATAGCCAAGTATATAGAAATTTGGAGAAAGAGCTACAGATAAGATAGAGATAAAATAATTGTCAGTGGGGTAGCTGATCATCAAAATTCTATTTCCCACTGTGTTGAATGTAAGACAAAAGAGGTATGTGGGTACCAATAACTAAAATTACCTTTCAGTCCAAGACCTTTAAAAATGGGCTGCTTAGAGAAGCAGTGTCTAATGTGTGCTCCATCCTGTGATTCTAAGAGTTGTCTATGATTTGGTGTATATTTCTGCCTGTTGTACAAAACTCAGACACTCTCAAAAATGTTAAAGCTGGAGCATCGGCCATGAGAGGCCCAAGGAGAAGTTAATGCGTGTTTGACCAACTGCTCAGAGTGATAGATGATTCTGATGACTCGAAAGTTAAGTTGGTGGAAGTCAGAGATTTCTCATCCAGTGGGACACTCTGCTCTTTTAATATAAACACCAGGTTATTTATTTATTACAAATTCGCTAAAAAATGTTTAAACCATTACAACAACCCAAGACAGAGACACAGACAGGGAAACAGAGGCTACTACAAACTGGACTAAGGCCACTGGGGCCTGGAGTTGTTACAGTCTGACCGTAATCCTGATGCAAGTCCTAGATGCCGCCCATCATAACGATGGAGGTTAAGGTCTCCTTTTAGCCCTATGTCTCACAAATCCCATTTGGGGGCTGTCAGAGCCAAGGGGCAGAGGAGAGAGGCAGCTTTTCAACTTCTCACTTACAGGGAAGTGATATCTCCTTAGACCATAAGCTGTGTTCTTTGTCCGTTTCTTCCATTAGCTGAATGGACAATTTCAGGACTGCGAGCAATTGGTGACTATTAGGATTCTGCTGTCTCAACCTCCGCAGCCTTCTGTGGATTGATACTTAGAAGTTTCCAGCACAGTAAATATGACTTCTGCTGTCTTTGCTCTTTTGACATCAGGCGAAGACAACGTGTTTCAGACCAGATGGTGTCAGTTTAATTGCTGGCACCTAATGTAGCATGATACACTAGTGTTGATCCAAAGTACATTATGGGTAATTTTCTGAGATTTTGCTTCGGAAAGGGGATGAGAGAAGAGAAAAAAAAAAATTTATAGTGGTATGAAAATCTGATCTAAGATTTTTATTTTTCTCTAAACTGACGTAAAATATACATGTATTACTAATTTAATAGTAGTATTAATCTTTTATTAAAAACCTAATTGTGCTGTTGAATGTAATTGGTAGTTTTATTTACTTTTAATTTAAAAAAATCTCATTTTCTTTTTTCAGCTTTATTGATTTTACTTAATATAAAATTGCACATAGGGGGCCTGCCCGGTGGTGCAAGCGGTTAAGTGCGCACGCTCCGCTGTGGCAGCCCAGGGTTCGCAGGTTCGGATCCCGGGCTCGCACTGACGCACCGCTTGGCAAGCCATGCTGTGGCAGTATCCCATATAAAGTGGAGGAAGATGGGCACAGATGTTAGCCCAGGGCCAGTATTCCTCAGCAAAAAAAGAGGAGGATTGGCAGATGTTAGCACAGGGCTGATCTCCTCACACACACACACACACAAAATTGCATATATTTAATGTATACATTTTGAGGTATATTTGGACATATGTATATGCCTGTGATAACATCACCATACTCAAGGTACTAAACATATCCAACATCTCCAAAAGATTTCTCATGTCCCTTTGTTTTTTTGCTTTTTTGTGTGTGTGTGGCAAGAGCACTTAACATGAGATCTATCCTTTTGAGTTTTTAAGTGCACAACACCATGTTAACTATAAGCAGTATGTTGTACAGCAGATCTCTAGAACTTATTCATCTTGTATAACTGTGACTTTATACCCATTGAACAGCAACTCCCCATTTCCCTCTATCCCATCCCCTAGCAACCATCATTCTATTCTCTGCTTCTATGAATTTGACTATTTTAGATACCTCATATAAGTAGGATCATGCAGTACTTCTGTCTTTCTATGTGTGGGTTATTTCCCTTAGAATAATATCTTCTGCTCCATTCACGTTGCCACAAATGGTAGGATTTCCTTCTTTTTAAGGCTGAAAAATATTCTATTGTATGTGTATACCACATTTTCTTTATCCATTTGTCTGTCAATGGATGCTTAGATTGTTTCCATATCTTGGCTATTGTGAATAATACTGCAGTGAACATGGGAGAGCAGATATCTCTTTGAGACCTCATTTTAACACTTTTGGATTTATATCCAGAAGTGAGATTGCTAGATAACATGGTAGTTCTATTTTTAATTTTTTCAGGACCTCTATACTGTTTCCCAAAGTGGCTGTACCAATTTACATTCTCACTTACAGTGTATAAGGGTTCCCTTTTCTCCACATCCTCGCCAAGACTTGTTATCTTTTATTATTTTGATAACAGCTGTCCTAACAGGTGTGAGGCCACAGCTCATGGTGGTTTTGATTTGCATTTCTCTGATGATAAGTGATGTTGAGCACCTTTTCATATACTTGCTGGCCATTTCTATGTCTTTTTTGAAGAAATGTCTAATCAGTTCCTCTGTCTATTTTTCAATCAGGTTATTTGCTTTTTGCTATTGAGTTGTAGGAGTTCCATATATATTTTGGAAATTAACTCCTTATCAGATATACGGTTTACAAGTATTTTCTCCCATTCCATACATTGCCTTTTCATTATGTTGACTGTTTCCTTTGCTAGGGAGAAGCCTTTTTAGTTTGATGCAATCCTACTTTATTTTTTCTTTTGTTGCTTGTGCTTTCGGTGTCACCTCCATGAAATCATTGCCAGGACTGATGGCGTGAAGATTTTCCCTATGTTTTCTTGTAATAATTTTACAGTTTCAGGTCTTACCTGTAAGTCTTTAATCTATTTTGAGTTGATTTTTGTATTTAATGTGAGATAAGGGGTCCAGTTTCATTCTTCTGCATGCGGATCTCCGGTTTTTCCGGTAAGACTATCCTTTCCCTATTGGGTGTTCTTGGCACACTTGTGGAAGATTAGATGCCTGTGTATGCGTGGCATTATTTTTGGGCTTCCTATTCTGTTCCATTGGTCTATATGGCCATATGTTTGTTTTTATGCCAGTACCATACTGTTTTGGTAAATGTAGTTTTGAACATATTTTGAAATCTGGAAGTATAATGCCTCCAGCTTTGTTTTTCTTTCTCGAGATTGCTTTGGTTATTCTGGGTCTTTTGTCATTCCATGTAATTTTAGGAATTTTTTTCTGGTTCTATAAAAAGTTATTAGAATTTTGATGTGAATAGCATTGAATCTGTAGATTGCTTTGGGTAGTATGGACATTTTAACAACATTAATTCTTCCAATTCATGAACATGAAATGTTTTTCTATTTATTTGTGTCTTCTTTAATTTCTTTCATCAACGTATTGTATTTCAATGTACAAATCTTTCGCCTCCTTGGTCAAGTTTGTTTGTAAGTAATTTTATTCTTTTTGATGCTATGTAAATGAGATTGTTTTCTTAATTTCCTTTTTGGATAGTTCATTTTTAGTGTATAGAAATGCAACAGATTTTTTATATGTTAATTTGGCACCCTGCAAATTTACTGGATTTGTTTATTAATTCTAGCAGTTTTTTGGTGGAGTCTTTAGTGTTTTCTATATACAAAATCATGTCATCTGCCATTAGAGGCAATTTTGTGACTTCCTTTCTGATTTGGATGCCTTTTATTTCTTTTTCTTGTCTATGTGCTTAGAATCCTTCAATTCCAGACTCTACAGTGTTCTATAAGGCTCTGCACGGTCTGGCTTCTGTTGACATCTACAACTGCATCAATTAGAAATTATGGTTATGTGTTGAGTACAAGAAAACTCAACAAAATGGGTTAGAAAAGGAAGGGATCAATTTTTCTCATATAACAATTTTCCAAAAGTAGGAGGTCCAAGCAGCTGATCAAGAGAATCATCCAAGAGCCCAAGCTCTTTCTATATTTCTTCTGCATTATCTTTACCATGGGGGTTTTTGTCCTCATGGCCACAAGATGGCTGCTGTATCACCAAACACTGCATTGGTGTTCCAAGGAGGAAAAAGGGAGAAGCATAATGGCCAAAAGTAAGAGTCTTATCATTTGAGACTTTGTTACCATTTTTATTTCAGGAAGACAGTCCCTCCAATAGGGAATTAGGTCTCATCTCATTAGCTAGAGCATTGTCATATGGCCACTCTCATCCAAGGTATTCTGTTACTGCTCCAAACAAAACCAGGATATTGTCGGAAGTGAACAAGGGCAGAATGGGAGACAATTAGTATCTGCCTCAATAACCTCATCTTATACCTCTTTCTGCATTGCTCCCCATGTTCCAGTGCACACTGGTTTCCTTTGGGTTCCTTCAGTGTAGCAAACTCTTTTCTCCTCAGGACATCTTTGTACTTACTGCTTCTTCTACTTAGAATATGCTTCCCCTCACTCTTTTCCATGATTTGCTTCTTCATAGCTAAGCTTACACTATGTAAAGTGGTGCCCCCACAAGCCCTAAGCAGTTACTGTTGCGCACATACTCTTGTTCATGGCCTAGCCGTTATCTGTAATTATATCATTCTTTTGCTTACTTGTGCAATATCTGGTTGAAATTGAAATGAAATCTCCATAAGCTTCTTTTTAAATACTTCTGTTGTTCATCATTGTGTTCCCAGCACCAAATATGCCAGTGCCTAGCAGGCACTAAATAAATAGAAGTTGACTAAATGAATATTTTACTTTGTTTAATATCCCCAGCAGCCCTAGGGGTTATTTCCTGTGGTTATAGAACTATTGAATGTTTCAGAGTCAGAATTCAAACCCATTTCTGCCTGGCTCTAACACCTTTCTCTTTCCAGAAACACTGCTTCTCATAGAAGAAGGCTCAGTTGGCAGTTCTCAAAAGTCTCTCTCTATTTCAGGGCACAGAGGTCATGCTATGCACCAAGCTAATTGATTTGTTTGCAACTTCCACAGCAGCTGGGGGGGTCACTGACATTAAAATTCCCCTAAAAAGCTAGATTTTTCATTTGATTCTCCCAGCAAGACCAGAAACCAGTGTTTGTAGTTCCCCTTGAGTGGTTTCAAGGGGACTTCCTTGAAGTCCCCTTGACTTTCCCATCACTGGGATGGGAAGTCCCATCCCAGTGGGACTTCCACTGGGGAAGTGATGGGAAATTAACTTCATTCTGCTGACCAGTAAATGGGAAACGCCAGTCCATAACGTTTTTATTAACAAAGCATTTTCACTTCAGAGATAAGGGAGTTACTTTCCTGAGAGAGAGGACACTTCTGGACTCAGATTAGTTGTTTCTAAGCACTATTTCTAACTTGCAGTCAAAACCTGTTTGTATATAAATCTTATTTAACAAGACCCTCTCCTGGTACAACTTTCACCAGAGGAACCATTGACTGGGGTCTCTAGTACTTAAAAAGGACTTAGACATCAGAAATGGATTAGTTGCCTAGCTCATCCCCTTGGCAATCCAAAACTTCTGCTCTTGCACACTCATACATTCTCATTTCGAGTGCTCTGAATGTGTTCCCATTCCTACTCAGGAAACTTCACTAGACATCTGGAAGATTTTTGTTGTTGTTGCTGCTTGTTAATTTGTTTGTTTTTCTCTCATTCATGCTTCTCTCTCTGCTTCTGCCTGAATTACCACCAGAAGCTTCCTCCTTTGGCCCTTTTTCTGTGTTAAGTTAATAGGGGTTGTGGTTGGTTTGTCTCCATGATAAATACTGTTGGTTTTCTCCCTAAGTTTTTAATCATGGGTGCTCAGAGAGAGCTGGGCTCCACAAGAAGTGTTAATTTTTGGCTTTAATTGTCATGGCCTTCTGTTCTAGGTAGGCATCCCTCTTATGTGATTTCATTACATTCTTTCCTTATCTCTAGTCTTCATCACATTAAGTAAAACCCATATCACACTTGACCCATACTAGACACTGCTCTTTCTCCTCCTCCCCATCTTGATCATATGAATAAATATTAGCGAAAATAAAATGAATGGATGGATTGCCAATATTCTTGTCTTGCTCTATAGAAAAAATGGAAAAAGAGTACTCAGCACAAAAACAGCATTCGATAAGTATTTTGATCAACAGGTAATTGATGAATTGCTTGCTTTGTGTTATCTCTTGTGAAATGATTCCTCTTTTTTGCTCCTTTATCCCCAGTTATTTTCTCTGTGGCCTTTTCTTTTCCTCAGTCCTGACTTAACACTCAATGAGATCACCTGAAGACCAGTGGGTAAATCAAATTTATGTCTCTAATTCAATTTATTGAGCACCTATTTTGTTAGGCACTGAAAAGAACACACAGATGAGAAAAACACCATCCCTATGATTTAAAATCTAAAAGATTAGAACTATTCAGTCATGTGGCAGTGCAGAGGGACATACAGTCAGGGCTATAAATCAAATAAGAATTAAATGTATGGCAGTCCAATGAAGGAGGAGATAACTCCTTTTTCTTAGGTGTGAATTGGGAGAAATTTCTTTGGCTCTAAAGGTAAATAAAACATGATCCCTTTTTGGAAAAGTTAAAACAAAAAAGAGTGGAATAAGGTGGGCTAGTTTATCAGGCTGCGTGTGTTGCCTGGATCTCTCTACTACACCTCAACTCCTGTTAGGGGATCCTCTACTTTCCTCAGTACTGGGAACCACCCCATACCTGCTTGCAGCTAGGATGGGGAATGGCTCGCCACTGTTGCTAGCCCTGGGGTACTGCACTGTCCCTTACCAGCTCTCTAAACTTTACCTTCACCTTTATAAAGAGTCTGATGATTCGACGTTCCCCAGTGACTCAGTTTGAATGGGCTGTTGACTACCAGGGCAAAGCCGAAATTGGGGCCAGGCACTGCACATTTTCTGATTTAATCTTCAAAACAAAATTGTGGGGTAGGAATTACAGGCACTACTTTAAACGTGAAAAATATCCTTTTCTGAAATGTTAATTAACTTAAGAAGTGGCAGGGGAACCAGGTAGCCTGACACCCCATTCTGAATTCTTTATCTAACGTCCTTTGCTTCTAACTATAAAAACATGACCTCGGCATATTTTTCTTCTTTCCTGCTATTTCAGTACTCAAGATCTATTGACTATATTTTCTTTAGGCTTTTTTTCCCCTTTGTTATACACACTACATATGTGCATTTGTGGGACTTCCCTGTCAATTTATTTATGAATAGTCTGTGAAAATGAAAGCACAGAGAAGGCCATTTCTCATCCACCACAGATACGTAAAAGCGGTAAAGAAAATAAAGTTCAATTCTTGCAAGTGACAACCACGGATAGTAGATGCTATCAAACCAGGAATTTGAGAGTGGGTTGTAAATCAAAACAACACAATATGCAATCAAACAGATAAGGAATAGGAGTGATCAGGGCTCTTTTCATCTATATATTTATCCACTCTCAGAAAAGGCTCTGGCTCTGGAGAATCTGAGCTCCTAAAAGCTCCAGTTCTCATTGCCAAGCAAGGTTGGACACTGACATGTTATTTCACACATCAGGTGTTGAGCTGCCACTGTGGTCTCCATGGCAGAATCTACCAGACACCAGAAAAGGCTGTGATGGAGGAGCGCACATTTTCAATAATAGTAAGAAAACTAATAAGGCCCCCAAATGGAAGCATCTGCCAGAATGGTGGCTGACAGGTGTCTTTGACAAGAAAAGGGTCGGATGCTGCTTCACTGCAATACTGTGAGAAGCTGAATGGCACTTTTATACCATGTTAGTGATAATGCCATTTAAAATTTATAAAGCCCTTTTTGTTCTGAAGTAGACGGAGTGGGAAAACCACAGAAAGCATTGTGAGTTTTACTCACTTGGTGCTAATTGCCTTGGCTACAAGACGGTTTATCTTGTTTATCTAGTCTGGAGACTAGAACAGGGTTGTGTAGGGTATTTATCCTGCTTTGGGATTAGCCCTTTCCTGGTTCAGGAGAGATGGTATCAATCAATGGTACGCAGCAGATATTTGTTTCACAGTGGTCGGGCACATGAAACATCATATTGCTTTGTTTTTCTGGATCAAATTAAATCTGGTTCTGAGTGTCCCCAGACCCATGTTGAGATAGCCAATATCCGTCATTATGGAGGAGTTCTTCTTTTTTATCTTGGTTGTTCTGGGTTTCAAATGGCTTATGCAATCCAGTGAACTTGAGCAAATGTACCCACTGTGCAACTACTACCATACTTAAGACATTGACCATTTCTATCACTCCCAAAAGTTCCCTGGTATAGATTTGCAAGGCATCTACTCTCTACACTTCTGGCCCTAGGCAACCGTTGGTCTGCTGTCTGCTTCTATGCATTAGTTTTGCCCGTTCTAGAATTTCATACAAATGGAAAGAATATAGTGTGTATTCTTTTGGTCTGGCTTCTTTTGCTTAGCATTGTGTTTCTTCTGAGTCATCCCTGTTATTGTGTGTATCTGTAGTTTGTTAATTTTATTGCTGAATAACATGCCATTGAATATTTTTATCACACCTTCTTTATCCATTTACCTGCTGACAGGCATTTAGGTTGTTTCTGTCTTGAGGCTACTCTGAATAAAGTTGCCACGAACACTTGAATACAAGTTTTTGTGTGGACACATGTGTTCATTTCTATTTGCAAAAAACTGAGGAGTAGAATTGTTAGAGCCAGGCCTGGTGGTCTAGTGGTTAAGATTCAGTGCTCTCACTGCTGCTACCTGGGTTTGTTTCCTGTTCAGGGAACCAGATCCTCAGTCTGTCAGTTGTCATACTGTGGTGACTGTGTGTTGCTGTGATGCTGAAAGCTATGCCCCTGGTATTTCAAGCACCAGTAGGGTCACCCATGGTGGACAGTTTTCAGCGGAGCTTCCAGACTAAGACAGATTAGGAAGAAAGACCTGACCACCCACTTCCAAAAAAATTGGCCATGAAAACCCGGTGAATAGCAGGGAGCATTGTCTGACATAGCGCCAGAAGGTGAGAGGATGGCACGAAAAGACTGGGCAGGGTTCCACTCTGTTGTACACAATGTCACCAGGAGTTGGAATCAACTCAACAGTACTAACAACAAAGAATTGTTAGGTCATACGGTAGGTATGTTTAACTGTATAAGACATGGATAATCACTTTTGTAAAGTGAGTATACCATCTTACAGTTCTATCAGCAATATTTGGGAGTTGTAGTTGCTTTACATCCTAACCAGGTCATGGTATTTTAAATCCTTTTTACTGTATCCATTTAATCAGTATACAGTGGTATTTCATTTTGCTTTTAATTAGCATTTCATTGATGACTAATGATATTGAGCATAATTTTGTTTGCTTGTTGCTTATCTTCTTTTGTGAAATCTGTTCAAATCTTGTGCCCATTTTTGTCTTCTTATTCTTGAGATGTGGCAGTTCCTTACAGATTCTGAATACAAGTCCTTTGTCAGATTTATCCATTGCAAGTGTATTCTTCTGGTCAGTGGCTTGTATTTTCATTTTTGCAATCTTGTCCTCCAAAGAGCAGAAGTTTCTAATTTTAATGGAGTCTAATTTATTACTTTTTCTTTTATTATTTGTGCTTTTTGTGCTCTAGCCAAGAAAACTTTACCTATAACAACTTTGCAAAGATTATTCCTTTTGTCTTAATTTTTGCACTATCAGGAATCGGCAACATGTCATTTTCTCAAATTTTTGTTTGAAATTTAATTGCCTGTTCATGTCCCAATTTTCTTCCCATGAGATTATTAGTTTTCTTCTCTCTGCCCCTCTTCTCTCTCTTCCGTTCTTATTCCCTTTCTCTTCTACAATATTTTTAAGTATTAAGTATAGACTTGAAAATAGGTACTATAAACACCTGGAAATGTTGAATAAAATATGACAGTCTTTAAATTCATGAGTTCACGCACACACACGCATAGACACACACATACATACTGATATGAAATTTCCAGATGCCAGAAACAAAGAAGAACTAAATACTAGTGTGATGCGGTTGTGACTGGAGAGTGGGGAGAGGGAGATAATGGTATCAGTAACATATTATTTGTGGTTTTAGTAGCAGGGTAGTCATAGGCAAGGAGGCCTTAGATGTATATAGGGCTGGGAGTTGGAGTTATGATTGTTGCCTAATTCTGGGACCCTTGAAGAACTACACTCATTGTGAGAGATTGGACTTAGAAAACCTCTACTCACCGAAACAGGGTGAAAACAAAGATTATTGTCTATCTAGGCCTGGTCTATGGCAGGAAAAAATAATTTAAAACTCCAGATTTATGCCTCATTCAGGTTTGTGTTTTGAACTTACACTGCCTATGTAGTCTGGGAACCCCAACTCAAAAATTTAACATAAAAATTGGTTCCAGGAAGCGCCTGCCAAAAACAAATGAAAACTAACTCTTGAAAGATGCTTCTAGAATCTAGGTGACGCAATATATTCAGTTAAAACAACAATAACAAAAGATACTAGCTAGATGAGCCTGTTATAGGAAAGCATATGAGAGAACAATTCAAATGCCTTAGAGTCAATACACAAAATAACAGCAGAATTTGTGTCATATAAACTTGAGGTATTAGAATGATAATCTGAAAAAAATTATATTTAAGATGAATAAAGGAATCAAAACCATCAAACACATATAAGAAATTACTTGAAAAGAGTAGGAAGATTTGGAAAACTTTGAGAAGTAAAAGAGTATAATCACCAAACCTAAAAGTTCAATAGATGTTTACCAGCAGATAAACACATGGAATTAATGAATAGAAACATGTGTCTGAGAAAAAATCAATAATGCATCATGAGTGATAACACACAGAAAATAGGAAAACAATGTTTAGAAACAAAGGGATGGAATGAAAAGGTCCAAAATACCTCTAATAGGAATTCCAAATGGAAACACTAGAGAGAATAGGACAATGGTAATATTCATGAGATAATAGCTGCTAATTTTCCAAAATTAATAAAAGAAAGGAATCTACAAATTCAAAAGTAGAACAAAACTGAAGAATAATAAATAAAAATTTTTAAAAAATCAGAGAAAAATAAATTACTTCTCATAAGCAAAAAGAATTACACTGAAATAAAACTTCTCATCACCAATAATAGAGGTCAAAAGATCTTAGATGCTGAGGGAAAACAGTTGATAATCTAGTTAGCTTGAACCATACACAGCAGATGTTAAAGCCTTACACCTACAGAATGGCAATTGTATGTAGTTTAACCAAATAATAGGTTTTATTCAGACAACTTCTTATTCAATTTTGAAGGTAAAATTATGACATTTTCAGAAAAAGACTGAGAATTTTTCATCCAAGGATACTTGCAGAAAGAATAGAATTCAGGAAAAAGGAAATTGAAGTCAGAGGACAGAGTGGAGTGAAGAAAGCCATTGAACAAAGAAATAATTTAACATGGATAGGCTGACATCCAGTAACCATTAGCTTCATTAAACAATCAAAAATAGTAACTTGGGGCTGACCCGGTGGCGTAGTGGTTAAGTTCATGCTCTCCGCTTTGGCGGCCTGGGGCTCGCAGGTTCGGATCCTGGGCACGGACATGTGCACCACACACCAAGCCATACTGTGGCAGCATCCCATATACAAAAATAAAGGAAGATGGGCACAGATGTTAGCTCAGGGACAATCTTCCTCAGCAAAAAGAGGAAGATTGGCAATAGATGTTAGCCCATGGCCAATCTTCCTCACCAAAAAAAAAAAAAAAAATAGTAACTAATTGGATTAAATAAAACCAAGGGATAACTAAAATACTAAACAACAATTACATGAAATTAGAACAGAGGAAATTTAGTTACAAATATTCTAATAACCATACATAGTTCATAAGAAGGATAAAGATAGTTGTATCTTTTATATATTTTTCAAACATGAAGGAGTTTGAAAATTTTGAAAAAAAATGTAACAGTAATCCCAGATGAATAGAAATTGAATGTATAACATCTAAGTGAATAAAGGAGAAAAAAGAAACTAGATCAGTACATTAGTAGGCAGAAAGGAGGATAAAAGAAGCAAAAGAAAAAAACCCCACTAAACTGAAAACAAAAAAATTAGATAAATAAAAATACATCAGCAATAAGAATAAACGTTAGTGGATCAAGCTTGCCATAAAAAATATTCACAACTTCATTAGAGAAAAAAGTCTACTTTGTTCATTGCTTTATCTCTAGCATCTAGAAGAGGGCCTAGTATTTAGAAGGAGCTAAATGAATGCTTTAAGGCTTGTTGAAATAATTAAAAATTGGATTAAAATCCTATTATGTTCTGTTTACAAGACATACAGTTAAAACGAAAGAGACAAAATACAAAAAGGGGTAAAAGTAAGAATAAGTAGAAGAGTCATCAAGCTGCCACTAATGAAAAGGAAGCTAATGTAGTTATATGAAAAGCACAAAATATAGTTAAAAAATTTATTAGAGATGAAAACCTCATTAGGGCTAGAAGATCACTACATATGTTAGTCAGACAGGATAGATGTTTCTGCAGTAAAAATTAACCCAAATCCCAGTTGTTTAACGTGTTTTGCTCACATTTTATATCCACCATAGGTCAACGCGGTATTCTATTCCACATAATCACTCAGGAACCCAGGTGGATGGAGTGTCCGTCACCTTGTAACAGCCCCATCAGAAATATGTAGCCTTTTTTGCCATGGAAGGGTGAGAACACTGGAGGGTCACATGCCATGAACTAAATTCTTCAGCCTGGGAGCAACATTCACTTCTTCTCACAGCCCCCTTGGTGTAAACTGGTCACTTGGTCTTGCCTTACTACAAAGGGACAGGGAACTATAATATTTCAATGTATCCAGAAGACAAGAACTACATATGGGTGAGCACTAGAAACCTCTATCATAATGATAAAAGAACAATTCTAAACTTTTATGCACCTAACAACATGCCCTCATATAAAGTAATATTTAGTACATTTAAAAGAAAAAAGGCGAATCTACTACTACAGAGGGAGATATTCACACATATTTTTTAGTAATTGATGGATTAGGTAGACAAAAATGAGTAAAGATAAAGTATTTTTAAAACACAATAAAATATTTAAATGACTCAATTAAAATTAGACTTGACAGACATATATTGGAACCCAGGACCCAACAATTAGACAATACTCATTCTTTGCAAATATACAAGTAATGAAAGAACAAAACTTTAATTAACTTTTTTGTGAGGAAGGTCAGCCCTGAGCTAACATCCAATGCCAATCCTCCTCTTTTTGCCGAGGAAGATTGGCCCTGGACTAACATCTGTGCCCAACTTCCTCTACTTTATATGGGATGCCGCCACACCATGGCTTGATGAGCGGTGCGTTGGTGTGTGCCCGAGATCCAAACCCGTGAACCCCAGGCTGCCGAAGCGGAGCATGTGCACTTAACTGCTGTGCCACTGGGCCAGCCCCAGAACAAAACTTTTAAACTAGAATTTTATACCTGGTGATAATATCTTTCAAAAAGGAAGTTTAGTAGACTTTTCAGACATACAAAAACTGAAAAAATGTATTCACAACCATACCTGTACTATAGAAATGTTAGAGAATATCCTTCCAACAGAAGGAAAATGATACCAGATGGAAATATGAACCTACACAAAGGAATGAAGACCAATGGAAATGGTAGACACATTAGTACATTTTTGTAGTTATTTATAAATGATAATTTAAACCAAAATAGTAATAATGTAGTATGTGGTTTATAACATATATAAAAGTAAAATGCATGACAACAAGAACACAATAATCTGGAAGTCAGAAATGGAAGTATCCTATTATGCCAGTTTTATACTATAATGTGAAGTCATATAATATCATTTGAAGGTAGCTTGTGATAAGTTAAAGATTTGTACTATAAACTCTAAAGAAACTACTAAAATATTAAAATGAAGAATTATGGCTAAGTCAAAAAAAGGAGATAAAATGGAAGCATAAAAATATCAACTAACTGGGGCCAGCCCCGTGGCATAGTGGTTAAGCTCGGCATGCTCTGCTTCAGCTGCCCAGGTTCACGGGTTCAGATCCTGGGTGTGGACCTACACCATTTGTCAGCCATGCTGAGGCAGCAATCTTCAAGCAAAAATGAGGAAGACTGGCAACAGATGTTACCTCAGGGCTAATCTTCCTCACCAAAAAATCAACTAACTCAAAAAGAGGCAGAAAGAGAGGAAAAAAGAGAAGAAAAAACAAATGAGGCCAATAGAAAAAAATTGCAAGATGATAGATGGAAACCTAACCATATCAATATTTACATTAAATGTGGTGGTGGGAAAGTAAAATGGTGTAACCACTTTGGAAAACAGTTTGGCAGTTTCTTAAAAATTTAAACATACACATACCACGTGATCCTACCATTCCACTCTTAGCTATTTACCCAAGAGAAATAAAAGCATATATCCATACAAAGACTTGTTCACAAATATTTATAGCATCTTTATTTGTAATAGCCCCAGATGGGAAATACCCGAATGTCCTTAAAAACAAACTATGGCATATCCATATCCATACAATGTAACATTCCTCAGGAATAGGATGGGATGGACTACTGATACACTTATCAACATGGATAAACTTCAAAATAATTATGTGAGTGAAAGAAGTCAGACAAAAAGAACACATATTACATGAGTTAATTTTTACATAAAATTCTATAAAATGCAAACTAAGGTAGCGTGACAGCAAGCAGATCAGTGGATGCCTGGGGGTGGGTGGTGGGTGGGAAGCCGTGGGAGGCACAAAGTTTTGGAGGATGATGATACATTCATTTTCTGGATTATGGTGATAGTAATGTGCCTATATATGTTAAAACTTATCAAAGAGTAGACTTATATTAAATATGTGCGATTTATACTGTAATAAAGCTGTTTTTAAATATCTTAGTATATCTGTATACTATATATCTATATTAGATATACTTAGTATATCTATATTATACTGTAATAAAGCTGTTTTTAAATATCTTAAATATCAAAAAAAATGACCCAACTATATGCTGTATGTAAGAAACTCACTTCAAGTATAATGACATAAATTAGGGGTCAGTAAACTATGACTCATGAGCCAGCCACTAATTTTTGTAAATAAAATTCTATTAGAACACAGTCATTGACACGTTCATTTACATATCGTTTATGACTGCTTTCATGCTGCAATGGCAGAATTGAATAGCTGTAACAGGGACTCCATGGACCACAGACCTAAAATATTTGCCATCTGATCCTTAAAAAAAAAGTTTGATGACCCATTGAAAGTAAAAATAGAAAAAAAATTTTATGGATATTAATATATTGGGAGAAAATAATTGCAAATATGTCCAATAAGGGGTTAATATCCAAAAAATATGAAGAACACATACAACTCAACAACAGAAAAACAAACAACTTGATCAAAAAATAGGCAGAGGATATGAACAGACATTTTTCCAAAGAAGGTATAGAGAAGGCAAATAGGCATATGAAAAGAAGTTCAACATCACTAACTACTAGGGAAATGCAAATAAAAACTACAATGAGATATCACTTCATGCCTGTCAGAATGGCTATTATTAAAAAGACAAGAAATAAGTGTTGGAGAGGATGTGGAGAAAAAGGAACCCTCATACAGTGCTGGTGGGAATGTAAATTAGTGCAGCCACTATGGAAAACAGTATGGAGATTCCTCAAAAAATTAAAAATAGAAATACCATAATGATCCAGCTATCCCACTTCCGGGTATTTATCCAAAGAAAACAAAAACACTAATTGAAAAAGATATATGTACTCCTATGTTCATTGGAGTTTATGTGGAAAATAAACAAACACATAGATACGGAGACCAGATTGGTGGTTACCAGAGGGGAAGGGGACAGGGGGAGAGCGAAAGGGGTAAAGGGGCACATGTGTACAGTGATGGATGGCAACTAGACTTTTGATGGTGAACATAATGCAGTCTATACAGAAGTCAAAATATAATGATGTACACCTGAAATTTATATAATGTCATAAACCAATGTGACCTCAATTACAGAAAAGATATAACGTGCAGACTATTTTAAAAAAGCTGGAGAGGCTATGTTAATATTAGACGAAAGTACACTTTGGAGTTAAAACATTATGAATGATAAAGAGGTATGTTCCATAATGATAAAAGGCTCAATTCACCAAGACTCAACAGTACTAATCAATTATGCACCTAACAACAATGCTTCAAAATACATAAAACAAAAACTGACAAAACTAAAAAGAGAAACAGACAAGTTCCAAAATATAGTTAGATATTTCAACACTCCTCTTTCATAATTGATAGAACTGGTAGATAGAAAACAAAATATTTTCTTGAAATATTTGATGAATCATTCTAAGAGTGTTTGGTATCTAAAGGTCTCTTTTTATATCATGTTCTTATATCAAGTAACATGTTTTGAGAATTATTCAATGACGAGAAACTTTTTTTTTGTATATATGTTTGTTTTGTTTTCTTTTGTTTAGGTATGTGTTACTATTTCAGTTAAGATCTTGTTTAAATTTCCATTTCTGGCAGTGTGGTGGAGCACATAACCAGAAAATCCTCTTGCAGGAAAACACCTAGAAATGCTGATGAAAAAAAGAATTTTAAAATGCATAGTTGAGCTCAGAAAAAAAAAATAAGGGAAAACTTCAGAAGCTACAAGGAAGAAGATGAAAATTCTACAGTTGCACTTGAGGTAGGATTGGAATTGGAACAAGTCTGTAGGTTTCAAGTGGATAAGATTCAATAAACAGGCAGCGGCAGGAGATAAGGCCTTCAAGCCTTCACAAAACAGCCTTATTCACAATAGCCAAGATGTGGAAGCCACCCAAGTGCCCATCAACTGGTGAATGGATAAAGAACATGTGGTATATATGTATAATAGAATACTACTGAGCCATAAAAAAAGACAAAATAGTCCCATTTGCAACAACATGGATGGACCTTGAGGGTATTATGTTAAGCGAAATAAGCCAGACAGAGAAAGACAAATGCTGCGTGATTTCACTCCTATGTGGAAGATAAATAAACACATGGATAAGGAGAACAGATTAGCGGTTACCAGAGGGTAATGGAGTGCAGGGGAGGGCAAAAGGGACACATATGTATGGTGATGAATAAATACTAGACTATTGGGGGTGAGCAAGATGCTGTCTAAACAGAATCTGATATATAATAATGTACACCTGAGATTACACAGTGTTATAAACCAATATGAACTCAATAAAATAATTAAAAAAAAAAATGAAAAATGATGAGTTGGTTTTGGGCCTTATAATGCCACATCCTGACTGAAATGGTAGAGTAGAAATGATTCGTCCACCATCATGAGAAGAAGATAAAGCAATTTGTATTTTTTTACTTGGAATTTGGGGGAGAGGGTCTCTCTTCAAATTGGTAACCATCTGCATTTGATATCTTACTTTACACTACCCACATTTTCAAAAAAACACTCAAGTAAAAATTAACAAAATCTTCAGGTTAGTAATACTGAGGTACCTGGTGCAAGTAAACACGAAGTTTATTTCTTGGGATGCATCCTAAATCCAGACCTCTCAGGATTTGCACAAATGAGTCTCCTAAAAAGATGTGCTCACAATCCAAAATTACAAAGCTCAAATGAAAAACACTGGGCCAACAACATAAGGAACAGGTTAGTCTCCCAAAAACCTGAGTTAAAGCTTGCATGGACTATTTTAACTGGGAAAAAAATTTTCCCAGTTAGCAGTTAATTTAATTTAATCATTATTTATTTGTTTTGAACTATAGTCTTCTGCTTCATAAAAGTCACTGCTATCTGTCTGTCACAAAATAATAAAATTTTTAATTTACAAAAAAATGTGTGGACTTCAAGATCATATATTTCAAACTTGGGATCTGACTCACTCAATAATTTGACACGTAGTTCTGTTTTACAATATCGTTCTTAGAAAGCTCTAATTTCTCCATTTCTCTTGTTATTGAGTTGCAATTAACACAAACAATATCACATCTAACTTGAAAATAAAACTGAAAATAAATTTAGAGGTCGGTATTAATCTATGCTAATGTAAGAATTAGAATTTAATTTTTGGATTATTTATTCCATATTAGGCTATAGTGATTTTTAGCACACAGTGTGTGTGTGTGTGTGTGTGTGTGTGTTGTGTGTTTAATAATGCCTATATAATGACTAAATTTTTTTTTTAAAAAGGAGTGTCTGAGAATTAAATAAAATTTGGCAAAGAAATTTTTATTATCTGATATTAATTTTATTCAATAGTCAAAATTTGGACTTTTTAGCTTGTCAATAGTCATTTTCTTTATTATTATTATTATTTATTTTTATTGTGCTAACATTGGTTTATAACATTATATAAATTTCAGGTGTACGTCATTATATTTCGGGCTCTGTATAATCTGCATTTTGTTCACCACCAAAAGTCTAGTTGCCATCCGTCGTTGTATACATGTGCCCCTTTACCCCTTTCACTCTCCCCCTGTCCCCTTCCCCTCTGGTAACCACCAATCCAATCTGTCTCTATGTGTTTGTTTGTTGTTGTTTTTATCTTCTATTTATGAGTGAGATCATACAGTATTAATAGTCATTTTCTTTTGAAAGCCCAGTTTGTAAAGTATTATTTGGCTGAGCCCATTTATCTTCTGCATGAGTCATAAGATGATTGGTACAACTTGGCCGTGACCTTGCCTATTTTATACTAAGCACTGAACATTATCTGCATATTAAGTCGATTTAGGACTGTTTTATAACTGATTTCTTCTTCCAGTGGTGCTCTAATTGCAATTTGTACTCAGTCTACTGTTCCAACAACTAATGTGAGTTCAGTAGTTTCAAGGACTTCATATGTTATTCACTGTGGACACAAAGGATCTTGGCAGAAAAGCAAAGAAATACAAAGACAGGTTTTGCCCAAGCATGTTTCTGGAAATTGTATGAATATTCAGGAAAAGGAATCTGACTAGTCCACCATGGTTCTCCTCCTCCATTCCAAGTTGTAGTTTGGAATGACCCTCTGTGTGATGAAGGGGAGAAAAATGAAAGGAAGCACTCCAAGCTTAGTACAGATATAGTTTGAATGTCCCAGGAATGCCTGAAGCTTTGTGGGAGTGATTATGAAATTTCCCTTCGGGAGAGACAACGAGATTGTCAAATTTTAATTTCAGGTATTTTTATTCACCATTGAAAACTCTGAAGGGCTGTAAGGAAAGACTACCTGGCTTAGGCCTCCACATTCTCTAATTAAGGCAAACCATACCTTTTAAAAGAGATTTAAGGAATTTCATAATAGGATGACTCAGCCGTGGTGACTTTACCAGGGCCTTATTAGTGGAATTAGCACAGGCTGAATTGTAGGATAGACAAAGTATGATTTCTGATACCTGGAACTTTCTATTTCTAGAACTCTCCACATAAGTCAGTCCTTCCAAAGAGCCCTGTCCACCAATGCTTTTCCAATCATCCTCATCCATCAGAACTTACTGGTTTATTTTATGAATCTTTATTGCGTGCTTTCAATATTCCAGTTTTTGGGTTAAGTGTGCTGAAAGTATAACAAAAGGAAATGGAGGCAATTGACGAAGAAATTATAAGGAAAGGAGATCATTGCTTTGATAGGGAGATGTGTGGGGTGCTCTGGGAACACTTAGGAAGGGCCCCACATGCGCCTTGGAGGATCAAGGAAGAACTCCTGGGGGAAGTGACATTGGGCTGAAACCTGGAGGAGTAGAAATGGAGGGGAACGGCATTCCGACTAAATGAGTGGCCCAAGGGAGAGAACATGGCACATTTAGGGAAGGAGAGTAGCTTTTGCTCAGTGTTCATCAGAAGACCCCGGGCATCTCTTTCAGAAATGCTTGGCAGCTGCTGTTTACAGAAGCATTTGCTTCTTAATTATCTTATATTGGCAAACCAATGTTGACAGGTGGCTTTGATGTCTGGCACTTCTAAGATTTGTTTAAGAATAAGTTCTTTCTAGAAGGTTCTGACAACATTACTATTGTGAAATAATTCTAAAGGGTACTTTTTATCAAAGGGGTTGAAATTTAAGTGCTTAATTTCATTCCAGTGACTAATCCTCCACAGTTACACAGACCATGGAGATAGAACCTTCCTTCGTGAATCATTTCTAGAGTTCATTCAGTCCCTCATTCAGCAAACATCTAATAAGTATCTACTCACTGCCAGGCACTGTGTCAGACACCAGGGCTAAACAGTTTGGGTTAGGAAAAGCTTCAGCAGAGATGACCACTCAAGATTTGCTGCTTCTTAAATCAATTTCATGATAAATGTTCTCATTACAAAATTTCTTTTCAAGTGATGATTTCTCCATTTTATTTCTGCCATACAAAACATTCATTTGTTTGCTCATTCACTCAACAAATATTTATTAAAACTTACTATGAAATAAGACAATTTCATTTTCCATAGGGCCTACAGCCTATTAGGGGAGATTAAGTAATTAATTATTAATTAATAACGAATATTATAAAGACTGTCCTTGAAGCTCCAGAATGCCTATGAATGCTCAAAAGAGGACATCTCTTACCTCTACCCGGAGAGGTCATGGAGAGCTTCCTAGAGGAGGTGACATTTGCTTTGTCTTAAACAAAAAATACCAATTTGTGTTTCTTTCAGAATTGTGGAAGAAGGGAGGAACTAATTTAAGTATTGGCTAACAAGAAATGGGCAGAATGAAAAGAATGGGTGGGCAAGGAGAAAAGATCATCTTGAGATGGGAGACCATGTGTGCAAATATATGGAGATGAGAAAGAGCACAAAATAGTTTGACATGATGGAGTACTGAGTGGGTGGTAAGATGCAGTGGCAGATGTGATTGCAGAAGCAGGCAGGACTAGATGATAAAGCCCATTTAATCCTCAAAACTCTCTAAAGTAATAAGCACTACCATTATCTAAATGTCAACTCAATATTTCCATGTAAAAATCTACTTGGCCTTTCAAATGACATGTATAAAACCCAACTCCTGTCCTTCCCCCACCAACCTGCTGCTTCTGTAGATTCCTCTGACTCAGTAAACAGCATCTTCATACTCTAATTTCTCAAGTCAAAGTCATTCTTGACTCCTCTCTTTTCCTCACATCACACTATCTTAAGCGTCAGTAAATCCTGCAGATTCTACATTCAAAATATGCCCAGAATTCCATTTATCACCACCTCTTGGCCCTAGCCACCATTGTCTCTTGTCTAGATAACTACTGTGGCCTGTTAAGCGGGCTCTCTGCTTCTGTCCTGGCTCACCCTTGTCGTCTTCTATTCTCAAAGCAATAGTCAGAGTGACTCTTTTAAATTCCAAAATCATATCACTTTGCTCAAAACCTTGAAATAGCCTTCCATTTCACTCAGAGGAAAGGCCAATGTAGTACAAAGAATGACAAGCCCTGTAAAATCTGTCCCTGCATCAGCTCTTCAACTTCACCTCTTATTACTCTCCCAATTTCTCACTTTCTCCCACCACTCAGCCTCCTTGCTTTTCCTGGAACTCAGCCATCCTTTCGTATCTGGCTCTTTTACTTCCTCGTCAATCCCCCAGATATTTCTATGACTCATCCCCTCATCTCCTTCCAGTCTTTGCTGAAATGTCACAGTCTCAGATAGACCTTCCCAGGATCCCCTATTTAAAATTGCAACTCTCACCTTCATTCCTGGCCTCCTTCTCTGCTTTACTCTTCTCCATAACACTTGGTCCATTTATTTTTTTTTTAATTGTCTAAATCCTCTTAGTAGAATGTAAGCTAATTGAGGGTAGAGATTTTTGTCTTACTTTTTTTTTTTGGTCATCGATGTATTCTTAGTACCTAAAACAGTTTCTGATATGTAATCAACACTCAAAAAATATTTGCTAAGTGAATGAATTCTCCCCATTTTACAAATGAAGGTCAGAGAGAGGATAAGAAACTTGTTCAAGGTCCTACGGTGACTTGTGTGCCATGCTGATCTTGGCTGGCTATCTTACAGGTGATAGACAAAGTTTACAGAACTGAAGGCTTTATGCTGGGCCATATCTTATCAGAAATATTAGAGCCTGAATCAGAGTGGAGGACTGACGAAGGTAAGTGGGGACCTTACGGGCCCTGAAAGCAGTGACTCCCTTTGTCATGGTAGGTGGTAGGACGGTGATCCCACAGAGCTGCCTCACATGGGCTGCAGCTCCTGTCATCTCCAACCAGCCAGTCAGGGACTCTTCCTGCCTTTTTCATGCAGGAATGTTGCTTCTGCCTCCTCTTCCTCTGGGTCAGGAGTTCCCTTTGAAGCCTCAAATAGGCTGGGTAGGATGTGAGGGTCTTTGGGGGTCTCCATTATGAGATGGGCACCACTAGGCTAAAGGAGTGCTTTGAAAACTTGCCTCTGAAAAGGTCCTCTGATGGCTCCATGGGGTTTACCTTCTAGAGGCTCCATGGAAAAAAAACCTTTATGAAAAAAATTACCTATTCTGCTTAGACTGTTTCTTGATAAATATGTGTAAAATTTAAAATCTCATTTCAAAGGGGAAAAAGTGATCCTTGTTCAGTGGAATTCTACGGAAAAAAAAAAGAAACTCAATTGTAGAGAAAGGGGATTTATCTATTGTCAATGCATCTTTATGTGAGGAGACAAGCTTTGATGTAATTGATAGCTTGGTTATAAAATAGCCCAGGAATACAGAAACCGCATGTGATGTATTATGCAACACTTGAGACCAAAAGTTTGCTTCCCTTAGACTAGAAGGAAAGTTCAGCCTGAAAGCTTTTGTTGAAAAGAGACTTTCTTTGTAATAAATCAGGAAGACCTGTTAAAGTTATCTTCAGTAGGCACCTCATATACACTTTGGAAAAAAATTGTTAACTCATTAAGCTTAATGGTCCCTGAAGCATCCCAGGATGCTACAGAAGCTAAACCTTTAACAAAGAACTTCACTTCTAAGGAGGTAAGTATTGAACCCACAAAAGAGAAATTCTTTAAAGTGGAGATTAGAAAGCTAACCTATTAAGAAAGAGTCAGAACAAAAACTAAGTCATTCTTTACTAAAAGCAGTTAACAATTCCAGAGACAGTACTACAAATTGTGTACACTGGGAAAATCATTTCATCGTGGTCACCTGGCAAAAAATGAATCTTAAAAGGCCAGATCCCCAAAAAGGGTCAGGAGGAAAAGGTACTTAAATCAGGAAGCTTTGTAAGAACATCAGTGTGTGTGTGTGTGTGTGTGTGTGTGTGTACTGGGCAAGCAAAATATTCATCCTGGAAGTGGCATGAATCGACAGAAAAGGCGATGGACCACAATACATGCATAGAATGTGATCTTGGCTCTTCAATTAGTAGTTTGCAAATTAAACACTAAAGAATTTCTAGTTCTATGATCATGATTTCAGTATAGGAAATGTAAAACTAAACGGAAAAGTGAGACATGATTGCACATAAGAGGACATAATGCTTTCTGAACTCCACGTTAAATGCCATAATAAAAATGTTCAGCTCAGTGCCTGGCTTATGGTAAGAACTCAAACACTGTTAGCTATCATTATTATTATTATTATTATTATCCTACTATAGACCAAGATTTGTGTTAGCAGATTTGTATGTGCTATTTGATTTAATCGCACATATAAAAGGCTAAAAAGACTGAATAAAAAAATTTTTAAAAACGAAGTTGAACACCAATTAAAATCTCAAGGAATCTAGATATGAATTAAAAAGATCCAATTCTATATATGCCTACAGATAATGCCTTTCACCTGACCATCTGAAGCCACCAAATTGAAGTAGGCATCTGGCACATATATGGCACAGCTCATGTTGAATCACTTTTCTAATAGTTCAGATGTTTGTCTTCCTAATTTATTACGGCCAGACACTTGCTTCCAGTTCTTTTCCCATCTCTTCTTCTGGCATTGAGACTCAAACTCCCATCCGTCATTCGGAGATATACTGCTTGTCTCATTCTTGTCCAAATTATTTGTAAAGATGCTGTAATTTAGTGTGGGCAACTTGGGCGAGCGTTACAGTTAAAATTATTGCTTGCCTAAGGTTTCATTTTGGAATCCTGATAAGTCATTTCGAATGTGAGCTGTGTTGAGTACATTTCAATTTATTACTTTTTCTAAGTGAACTAATCTAAATTAAAATCTCAGAGAATCAATGCCTCATTTTTATCATAGAGCATTCTGATTCTACCTCCCAATCATTCATCTATCGTTCACTGTGGCTTGGAAATTTCTAATGACGAGGAGTTGTTTTATATCACATTATGGAAATGACACATCTGTAGCCTGTTGTTTCATATATATGAGTCTGAGGTTACAGTAGATTTTGCCTTTCTCTAACCCTATCATTTTATTTATTCTGAAGAGTATTCCCATAACCCCTTATCATGAGGATTATCTAATGCTTAGTATGTGTTCACGATGTGCACGATTACAATCTGAAAACTGTCACTAAAAATTCTCGTTTGTTTGGCTTCAGTTTCATATTACAGTAATAGCCAGCAGCCTAGACAAATGGGTAGATATTTTCAGGTTTTCCAAATGCTATTCAGTGCCCTTCCCCCAATGTATTCATTTTGAGTATTTCCTTTTGGTTTTTAAAGGTCTAGTGTTGACTTGGAGATATTGCAAAGATTTTTAATGCACATGCCATTCTCCTAATATATTTTCATTTCTGGTGACCTAGAAAAGAACAGAAGCAAAAAACGGTGCAAAGGGAATTTCTTCTCATGTCAGTGTTAAAAAAAAAAAAGCTTTCAAGGGATTTATTTAGTCAGGTCTCGTCTTTTCCATTATTCTTTTATGTCCCACTTGTATTGCATAGTCTATGGCCAATCCATAAAAGAATAATAAAAAAGGCCCCGTTTTATACTATCACGTACTAGCATGTCTGCATAAAATAGGTGATGCATATATTTTATGTCCAAAATTCCAAATGGCCACTCATATTTCTTTTCTCTTTCAGCTCTCAAGGTTGGGTTCACAGTTTTTCAAGAGCAAAAGCTCTTCAATGAGTTTGTTTCATGAGGGCAGGGACTGTGTCTGTCTTATTCACTGCTTGATTTCAGAACCAAGGGTGGGTTCTGGCACACAGCAGGATATTAATAAATGTTTGGAAATAATCTTTCATTTCCAATTATTTGCCATCAGTCAATACCTGAGACAGGTACCCCTGGTACTCTCATTGCCTAAAATTCTGAGAAATATTTGCAATGAGACATTCTAATTTCCTGAATGTATAAACACATCGTTTTTAAGGACAATAATGCATTTGCTACCTTAGGAAAAAGGAAAGAAAACTCAGTGGGAGTATGCTATATGCTACTAAAAAAAATCCAGGGGACTGGTCCCGTGGCCTAGTGGTTAAGTTTGGCGTGCTATGCTTTGGCAGCCCAGGTTTGCATGTTGGGTTCGCAGGCATGGACCTACACCACTTGTCAGCCATGCTGTGGCAGTGACCCACATACAAAATAGAGGGAGATTGGCACAGATGTTAGCTCAGGGCAAATCTTCCTCAAGCAAAAAGAAAATCCAAATACTGATGAGGAAAGCCACAGAAGATGGTGAGAGTTAATAGTAGGCTCTATGCTAACTTGAGTATATATCATTTGTGCCTTTGTTCCTATAGTCTCTAGAAAATGAGAGAGAATGTATGTTTCTTAAATCTGAAAGGATGAAAAGATAATCACTGACTTCAAAATGCTTATAGTCCGGTTGAAGACAAAGCACACAGAGATTTTTTTTTAAAAGATAAATCTGTATACAAGGATAAATATGGTGAATGCCTAGTGAAATGAAGAAAAAGTGATTCTATTGGGCTAGGATGGGCAGAGGAAGCTTCTAGGAGGTTCTGTACAGGCTCTAAGTCCTGAAGAAGAAAAAAATTCATAAAATTGGAGAGGAAGAATACAGGGGTGAGGAAAGGAGAGAAAGAGTGGATGTTATTTCGGGAAGGAGGAATGGTGTCAGCTAATGATGTTTGGCTACAAGAGTGAGTACACTAGCTAGTGGTGTTTGGCTATAGCAGCACAAATGGGGTTTGTTCTGGTAAGCAATCAGTAATATAGTTAGGTCAGGGTTTATGCAACTATCCTAGTCATAATGAGAACTGGATGGGCTCAGAGTTTTTCCAAAATACATGAATGATGATCATGTTTATTCACAAGAATATATCTGATTCCCAATTGCAAATGAATCATTTGGCCAAATGCTAACTGAGAAATTACATTCACTAATGGAAACTGAAGCAGAAAACTAAGTAGAGATGAGTCTCACTGTTGCCCTAGGAAACAGATGGACTTTGGAGAGTTGTTCTCTGTGCTCCAGGCACTTCTCTTTCTGTAACCAGCCAACAGCAGGGAAACAAATAAGAAGGAGATTGAAAGCACTGGGCAGAGGGCAGTGCAGCAGAAGAGTGTGTACTAGGTGACTTGTGCAGTTAACTCTCATGTTCCCAGGGCTACTTGAGTGCAGTTCAGGTTACCCAGGCACATTATCCCAAGGGGTCCTCAGCCCGGAAGCCAGAGGTGCTCACCTGCTGCCTCTGTAGCAGACTTTACACTTCATGAAAATGTATATCCAGCTTCAGAATGGAAGCAGGGTGAAGCAGAGAGCTGGCTTCCATAGAAATGCAGCAGATGGGGCTTTGTCTGTCCCTGAATGTCAGGGCCTCTTGCTCTGGTTGTCACTTTGGAGAAACCATACGATTTCCACTGCAGTGGGGGGATGATTGCACTTGGGTTTCCATGGAGCAATTTTGGTGATGCTCAGGACGTGGATTTATGGCTAATACATCAAGACCAGGTCAAGACCACACATCCCATTTTTAGAAATCTATCTAAAGACCATAATCATGGATATATGCTACAATTTACAAACAGGGGTGTTGAAAATAGTGAAAATTTGCTAACAACTCAAATACCCATCAGTAGGAGCATTGCTAAGTAAAATGGTATTATATGCATGCCCTGGAATAATAAGCATGTAGCCTATAGAAGAGGATGAGGGTCTATGAGATGTTGATTGCAGTTCTTGGAAAAAACAAACCACAACAAAGAACTCCCTGTTCAAATACACTTGAGAAACACTGAGTTAAACCAAGCTAAGTGAGTTTTGTTTCTCGATTTCTGAGAACATTTAATACATGAAGGTACCCAGTGTTTCTCCCAGAGAGAGACGGAATACGTAAGCTTTCCCAGTATCATTAACTTCTTTAAGGGTGGAGGACATCCTTGCATAGAATTTTGAACACTGCGAAGAACTCAAGAATTGTTGAAGGTCTGAGGCAGGGCTTTATACTTTAATTTACTTTGTTTCTTTGTCTTGATGGTAAAGAGTGAGCAGCACCCTCTGCAAAGTCAGGAGAGAATTCAAGAGAAACTTTTTGTTTGTCAATTTCTAATAACTCTGGTTAACTCTGGTGTTCAATTCAGGTATAAACAGTCAGTCATTTTTAAGAACACCATTTAGAATTTTTAAAATTAATGTGAAAATACATGTATTCTTGGCAAGAGTAACAAATTTTATTTAATCAGCATTCCATCCATTACTGTATAATGTATGCAGTTTCTGTAAATGCATAGGAAGGTGTGCAAAAGTGGAGCTGATGAATTATGGAAACCTTATACTTATGCTCAGTGCATTAAACCCTTTCTGCTAACCCTTCCCCTCAACATCCCAAAAGATGTGACCCAAATAATGCTAGGTAAACAAAGCCCCTTAATCATCTTTAATATTCATAAAAAGAGAACACAGTTATTAATATGCATAACAATTTGAAAATATGATCACATTTTCCTGAGTGCTAAACCGAGCTGTATTATTGCTTAAAGCAAGTCTGTTAACTAAAGGGAAAAAATGGACATTTCCTCCAGACTGAGGCTCCTGTTAATTTCACACGTTATATATCCCATCAAATTGAATAATTAAAAAGAAATTCAGGGCCGGCCCCGTGGCTTAGCCGTTAAGTGTGCACGCTCTGCTACTGGCGGCCCGGGTTCGGATCCCGGGCGAGCACCGACGCACCGCTTCTCGGGCCATGCCGAGGCCGCGTCCCACATACAGCAACTAGAAGGATGTGCAACTATGACATACAACTATCTACTGGGGCTTTGGGGGAAAAAAAAAAGGAGGAGGATTGGCAATAGATGTTAGCTCAGAGCCGGTCTTCCTCAGCAAAGAAAGAGGAGGATTAGCGTGGATGTTAGCTCAGGGCTGATCTTCCTCACAAAAAAAAAACAAAGAAAGAAAAATAAATAAAAGATAACATTAAAAAAAAAAAAGTAATTCATAAGTTCAGTGCTTCCATCATCAATAATACAGATCAAATTTATCATCCAAAAATAATAATGCACACCTGGAACCGGAAAAACTTTAACTTTTCAGCTGGTATTTGAAGTTAGGCTAAAAGAAGGGCTCCTATTTATAATCAAGCAATATGAATGAATCATATATGAATTACATACAAACACAAAGTATTGGTCATTTATTTACCATTTGAGTACATTATTCAGTGGCCTGTTATAATGAAGAAATTATTGGACTTTAGCTTAAAAAATTTTGCTTTGATGATGACTTTTTATAGTTTGTGACCTTGAGAAATTATTTAATAATTATTTAATGTTTCAGTTGCTATTTTCTCGTTTCCAGAATGTTCCTACATTCTGCTATGTTTCAGGTGCTGGGTTGATCCCTTCACTCATCTTTTCTCGTTTAAGCCTTAGGAGAACCATATTGTATTAGAGCTAACAAATAAGCCAACAGATAGTCTGAGTAGGTAAGTAATTTTTCCCAGCATGACTCAGAGAATAAACTATAGAGTGTGGATTTGAACCGAGGCCTACCAGGCTTCTTTCTGATAAAACGCTTTGAAGTGTTCCGTCTTGAGGAAGGAAGATAGAAATGTTTGCCCTACCCATCCCCCAAGTTTGTATGAAGCTTGTAGCATATTGTCTTTTCCAAAGATGGTTGCCCCAATATATCCCATTTGACATGCTCTTCTTACCACGTGATGTTGACAATCTTCCATTGAGAGATAAGGTCTTTGTTCCTTTTACTTGAATCTGGGCAACTTGTAACTTCCTGGACAAACAGAATGCAAAAGAAGTGACATTGATTACTTTCCGGGCTGGATCATAAACGGCAAGATGACTTCTACTGGCTTACACTCTCTCTCTCTCTCTCTCAGATTGCTTGCTCTTGGGGAAGCCAGCCACCATGTTGTGAGGACACTCAAGCAACCTGGGAGAGAATCCCACATGGAGAAAAACAGGCTCCTAGCCAACAGCCAACACCAACTTGCCAACTATGGAAGTAAATTCTCTAGTCTTAGTTAAGCCTACAGATGACTGCAACCCCAACAGACCCCGAACTACAACCACTTATCCAAACCACTCTCAAACATCTGACCCACAGAAAGCATGAGAAATAATACATGATTATTATTGTTTTAAGCTATCAAGTTTTAGGATGATTTGTTTGTTACATAGCAACAGACAGTACAAGACTCAAATAAAAATGCATTCATGTAACGCCTAATGATCTTTAGGTCAACAATGGACTGAATATATCATGGTGGTTCCATAAGATTAGTACCATATAGCCTAGGTGTGTAGTAGGCTATATACCACCTAGGTTTGTGTAAGTACGCTCTATGATTTTCACACAACGACAAAGTCGCCTAATGACACATTTCTCAGAACACATCCCTGTCATTAAGCAACATATGACTGTATGTATTTTAAGTGTTTTAGAAACTGTATAAATCACTTACAAATCTAAAGCCTGCTTTATACATGCAAATTGGTGTATATATTCTGATACAGGAAATTTAACTTAACTATGCACTTTTAACTGAATAGTTTAGGTTGTGGCTGTGATATAAGTAATCTAAACCCCAATTTGCATCAAGTTTACTGTAACGGTATTAGAATAGGAGCCTGTAAATAGACTTCCCATCAGGTAACAACTCTGGAAATGGGGAAAATGGAAACAATACCTTTCACTTATATTGTACTTTTCAGTTCACAAAGACCTTTAAGAAACATCATCTCAGAAACCAATTTACCATGAAGCTAAGGAAGCTTTGGCTTCTGGGCCCCTCACAGATATGGATTCCTTCCGAGTCCCTGGCAATGTGTTCGCACGCTCTGTATTTTTGTAAAATTTGTGAAAGTAGGAATTTTAACTGCAATTTGTTAGACCACTCTCTTTTTACTCTTCTTTCTCACGTTTCTTTTCCTGGCGACTTGCTTTGGAGTATTTTTGGCATCTGGCTAAAATAAATTTGATCTAGGCACACAGATTTCCTAATGTATTGTAATTTCTTTTCTTATTATAAATTTCCACAATTATACTTAATTTTGTCTTTATAATTTTGCAATCCTTTTTCTTAACAAGGTGGCCAAGATTCTCTAAGCTTCACTCTCCACAGAACCTGAATCTGCTGGTGATCACCTTGAGTTATAATCACAATAGCCCCGTGAGGTTGTTAGGGAAGATACTCCTATCCCAATTTTATGATGAGGAAACCGAGATTCTGAAATTCCAAATGACTTATCCAAGGTCACATAGTTAATAAGAAACATAGAGAAAACTCCAACTACAGACCTCTGATTCCTGGTTCAATGATCTTGCCACCAACCTACCCTTCTGGAAGCACGTACCCTCTCTACTTCTCCTTTCTTTAATTTTCCATCAAAACTGATCTTTGCTATGTCGCATTCTTCTCCCTCCTGGTCTCTCCTATGATTTAATATGGTAGTATAGTTCAGCTTCAATTAACTACAAATAATTGGAAACATTATCTTTTAAGAGCTGCCTTCAAAGCCAAATACTTAGAAATGACTGGTGTAGGGATTTCAGGCACAGAGGCAGGCTTGCATAGGGTACATTTCAAGTGCAGAACTTTTCCCATAACTTCTCTGCTATACACACGGCCACTGGGAGTTGGAATCAACTTGACAGCCCTAACAACAACAAACTTTTCCCAGTGCTCTTGAGTCTCATAATCCACTTGTACATCAGACTAGGAAAAGGAATTTGGGCATACAGCAAGTGTAAAGGCAGAAAGGCCTGATGATGCCGGGCTGTATTTTCCTGGGCAGAGTCACAGAAGTTATAGGATGAATAACGTCTTCCTTGTGGATGGCTTGGTTGGCAACGTCTAGGTACTGCTTCAGGAAACTACCATCAGCTTCATGTGCCATTAGCCTGGCCAACTTTTCCCTCAATTAGTGTCTTGCCTCCTTCCCAGCCCAAGGCATCACACTGAGCTGTTTCTGCTTCTCATGAGAAGGGGAGTATAACCCAGTTCTGCAGTCCAGTGAAAACCTAGTCTGTTGTGAAAGCTGAATCACCTCATTGAGGCCTCTTAGATCTAACAAAGCAGCTAACAAGTCAGAACCTGATTTGTTGACCCTGATGTAGGAAGAAATAAAGCTTTCCCAGGGTCAAAACTCAACCCAGCAGAGTTGAGGCACTGGAACAATTGATTTCAATTAGTCTTAAATAGTAATAACAAATGCTCAAAAGATCTCTTCCCCAAATGTCCTTCAGCTGATAATTTATTTCCACTCCTTTCCCTCTTCAGAGGAAAAACTTTAATGGACCATCTTTTTGCAGCAAATCTTAATATAACAATTAATATGCAGACAAAGTGACCGAGTCCCCTTGACACACGTGTCTGAACTCCATTTAGCAGGGATGGGAAGAAGGGAAGAAGGAGGAAATACTTATGTGGAGATGTGGTCCCCTCTTCTATTAGTTTCTCACAAATCTCTCTCCAAAGGCAGCAAATTATGGGGCTATCTTTTTCAACTCCACTATTGGCATTTTGGCTAAAATATAATTTCTCCATGGATATTATGAATAATATTTACTGTGGATGTTTTATATTATAAAAGACTTCAGTCATTTCATTCAACATTTCAAGATTAACAAATAAGAAGACATTAATTTTTCTAGCTCTTTTTACTTCATTTTATGGTTAAAATATCCTACCTGGTCTCTCTTCCTGTCTCTTCTTTGTCTTATCCTGATTTCCTAATGAACCACTCATTAAGACACTCATTAATCTGCAAATCATTTTGACCCTAAGCTTTCTTGTTTCTCTCACTTCTTAAGGATTCCAAGTCTTGTTCTTACTAGTTTCTATTTTTAGCTTCTTCCCTTCTTTCCATAATGAGGTGTAAAATTGTATTCAGCAGTATTCCAGGGGGCTGCCCCTAGACAGAGATGAGCAATCAGACCTGACCAGACTTCTTGAGTGCTGGAAAGAGCCACAGGCCAGCAGTGTGGCTTCTAGGACCAGGGCTTTGTAAGGAAACAGGACGTGAGAGAGGAGAGAAGAGAAGTGGAGGGGGTGGCCCAGTGATGCTGTGGTACCATGTGGACCCAGACAAGAGAATCTGGGAGAAGAGGTTTGTGAGTAACCCCTAGGAAGACTTCAGGAAGATGAGCACAAGAAATTTAGGATGCTTTGCTATGATTTGCTGTGTCACTTCTTCAAGAAAACCTAAAGAGAAACTTTATTCTCTTTTCCTGTAACTGAGGGTGTGTGTGTGTGTGTGTGTGTGTGTGTGTGTGTGTGTGTGTTTGGAAGTGGTGTGAGGAGAATGCAGAGACTGCAGTAATCAACTTCAAGGTAGCCTAGAAACATTTGGGGGGCTTCCCAGGTCTCCTCTCACAGCACTTACCCAATTTCTGCCATTATTGTTTTTACTAATGGCGGAAGGAAGACTAGAAGTCTACTCATGCCTCTTCGTGGTTACATTTCTCTACAATGAAACATGTACAGTCTGCCTTAACCCTGCTCTTGCTTTACTGTTGTTATTTTCACTGTTCCTTCACTTGCCAATTCCTAGTTTATGTCACCGCCAGCCCTGGCCCGGGCAGCAGTCCCAGCGTGATCGCCTACTCTATGAGCAAGCTAGCACACACACAAATGCACACACATGCACAGATGAACACCCAGACTTCCTCCTTGCAGTGCTGGATGGCTTTAAGCTGTCTTCTCACTCAGTAGCGTTCATCTGGTCTCCCTCTCCAGGGTATCACTCTCTGTGTCTCGGCCTCTTCCCCTTTGCCTTATAGAATGGATTTTTCTCTGTCCCCCTCTCCCTTTTCCTTTTATAATCTTTCTGCCTTTTCCTTCCCTTGCTTGCCATACAAGGCAAGTCTCCTTTGTCTTTCCTTTCTCCCGCTCCTGCCTCTTTACTGACAGATGAGCTTCCTTGATAACGTGCTTGGTTCTCTTCCATCCCGCTGTATCCAGCAAGTTCCCTCAGTCTTTGCCTCGTTCTGGAGGTTTTATACAGGGACTGAATTGCCATACTGATGCTTGTGGCGGTATCGTCTCTTCACATCAGAGTCTTATGGCCACAACAGGGGCACTGTTGGAATAGAGATGGGAGCCAGGTGCCACTGATGGTGCCAACACGAGGACCCTAGTCCTCAGTCAAGGGCTCCATGAGACCCACCCACAACGACATACTACCAGATGAATGAATGCCATTTGGATACTCAAGTCTCGCCAGGAGGGCAGTAAAGTCATGATGCTCAGTATTTAATTTTAATTTCCCCTGAATAACCCAGAGTGAATTTTGTAATTTGCAATATTGTAAAATTTGTCAACATGTGGGGAATGAAAACACTGTTTATCCAGAAGACTCTGGCTAATCATACCCTGGCTGTCTTTCTGATTGCTGATTCATTTTGTTCATACTTGCAAGGGAAGAAATGTATTTGAGAGAAATTTGTTTAGATGAGCTCTGAAACCAAAGCAAAGGCTGAACTAGTGAGGATAATTGGGTTCAGAGCTAAAATGCGTTGCTTCCAGGAAAAAGTAAATCTATGGATACTGAAGGAATTGAGTTCTCAGGTATAACTGGGATCAAGAAATAAGTCTTGGAGTGAAAGTTATCTTCCCAGACTCCCTGGTCTTTCAAGGAATCACCTCTCCATCATGTCTTTCATTGGCCAATGGTAAAAATACAACCTCTCTTACCAAAAATTCTGTCAATTAGAGAATTCTATTAACCAAAAATCTCTATTGTTGGTGCTTTGCTAGTATAACTTCATATATAATATGTTATATGTAATGTATATATAACTACATATAATTATATGATAAAATTATATAATATGGATGTACTATATCATATAATTATATATCATATGCTATATATATTGCATGTATAATATAACTATTGATACTTTGCTAGTAAAATAAAATATGTAATAAGTAATATGGTTATTACTTATGGTTATAATAAAGAACTAATGGTTCAGGTAAATTATGAAGCAATCTCTAATAATTTAAGAAATTCATTCATCATTTCAACAAATATTTAAGAAACCTGTATGAGTGATTGAACTTAGAACATCAAACTGTATTCAGTTAATTCTCATGTTAAGGATATTTTATTGCATTTTAATTATTTAAAGATTTGTGTGTCCATATAGGATTAGATTTGGTTTCTCTTTGTTGATTGTCTAATGTTGTATATTGAATGATATACATGATTCAATATATATAATTTGTGCAAGGTACATTTTCTTCTTTTGTCTGCCCAGCATGCCTTCCCTCTTATAGTGAATAGTGCCCAAACTTATCTTTGAGGAGCTACTCCCCCCACATTGCAAGCAGTGAAATAATATATATTTAAAGGACATATATTTAATCAAATAGCTTCTGCAAATAATGTAATTATTTTTCCTCTTGAATTATTTGCAGGTCAAATGGTTCCCTTTTGTCTCCTCTTCAATATACTCCTTCCCCACAAATCAATTAACTTGAGGCCATTGGGGCACTGTTTTTCTCAAATTCGTAATCCAAGTGGTTTCTTTTCATCTCTGCCCAGGTCTCCCCTCCTTTCCTGAGAGCTCATTATTTCCACTGTATTTGGTTTTCTGGGGTCTCCAGGACTTTTACTCTCCTTAATCAGAAAAGTAAAGAACGGGGGCCAGCCACATAGAATAGTGGCCAGGGGTTCACGGGTTCAGATGCCAGGCATGGACATACATCACTTGTCGGCCACCCATGGCAGCGACCCACATACGAAATAGAGGAAGACTGGCACAAATGTTAGCTCAGGGCTAATCTTCCTCAAGCAAAAAACGAGGAAGACTGGCAACAGATGTTAGCTCAGGGCTATTCTTCCTCAGCAAAAAAAAAAAAAAAAAGAAAAGTAAAGAAGAAATGGAGTTACTGGGGTGAGACACTGCAGCCTGTGAAACAGGCATATCACTGAGGCTCCCTTCTGCAATTTTTCGATAGGCTTGGGAATACACCTGATCTAGCTTTTCTCTCTGAGTTGGGAGATTCAGCCATCAGGTTAGCCTGAAGGACTTCATGATATCAGTGCCCCTATGACCCAAGCCCACAGCCTGGATACCAGAACTGTGTCTTAGGATGAGGAGGCAGCATCATTAATCCATGGGAAAAGCTTGAAGCTTTAATAACATTTTCTCTCTGCACTGCGAGTTTTACATCCTGATGACTTTTTGGAAGATTGATTACAGTTTCCTCTAAGAACAAATGTGAAGCTCACTAGCTCACCTTACTCTGCTGCAGGGATGAGTCTCATGTGGCTAAAATTAAGAATTTAAATAGGTGCCCGAGGAGCCCAGGTAGCTTAAGAACTCCCCAGGTCCTCTTTACAGCTGAGTTATGCTCCTCAAGCTCCTGTTGTAGGAACCACCTGTGACCAAAATGCTGCGGAGACTCTTTTACACACTTGATTAACACTTCCCTTCCTCACGTCCCAGTAAAAACCTGACAAGTAGGTGGCCTACATTGTTAGGGGACAATGACAGCCCTGCTTAGGGATTCCACCAAGATGTTTCCTCATTCGTCTGTAAATAAACCATTTTTCTCTCTATTTTCCTGATGTGATACACTCATCTCTCTAATTCTCTCCTGCTCCCATTTATATATTTCCTCATGTTGTTTATTATATAACATCTTGGAGAATGGAGAAGGCAAACGCATAGTTGCCTTGTTTGAAAGTGCCTGGTTTGGGTTAGAAGATAGATACCTCCCATTCCCCATCTCACCCACCTCCACCCTATTGACTCTTGCTGGGAATGGTTTCTGGAAGCCTGAAATAATTTTGGCGGCTCTGGAGAAGAGGTGAATGTTTTTGTATCCTCTACCTCTAGACAAAAACCTTCTGTGTGTCTGTTATACTGCATCATCAATGAGTTCTGGAAATAAATATTGACTTTATCAAATTTTTCTATAACGATGTAATGATTTGGAATCAGACTCCCTGCACTTAAATTTGGACTCTGCCAGTTGCTAATTGTGTAACCTTGGGCAGGCTCTTTCTCTCTCTCTGCCCCGGTTTTCTGTAAAGTGGGAACTAATAATAATGGTACTAATCTCATAGGGTGATTGTGAAGGATTAAATGAGGCAATCTGTGGAAGTGCTTACCCCTACTGCTGTGCCTCATAAGTGCTCAATTAACGTTAGGTTTTAAATTGCTACAGGAGAGATCCCTGTAATTGGGTGCCCATCCTTGACTCAAACATGCAACAAGCATCTACTGCTCAGGCTTTTCTCGTCTCTGGGCTACAATGATGAATAAAATACAGTTCCTATCCTCAGGGAGAGGCAGTTAGTCCAAGGGAGAGCTACAGAATCAGTTATATAGCCTACAATATGGCTAGAAATAGTAATAACCATTAACATTTATTGAGTCCTTAATACTATGCTGGGTATTTTATATAGATTACTTTATTTAACAGTTTCAGAAACTTATGCGGTAGGCACTATTCTTTTATTTATTGTTCAGATGAAGAAATCAAAGCTTAGAAAGGTTAAGTAACTTCAGATTTGTCAGATCCCAGAAACTGTGCTTTTCACCATTTTTCTTTACTGAGTGCTGAGACACAAATAAGTACCATGTGCTAAGGGTGACCACAGACAGAGGAGCTAACTCTGTGTTTTGAGAACCTGTGATGAGCTGGGTCTTGATGGAAGAAGGAAAACATAAAAGAATGAGGGAGTAGGTAAAACATTCAAAACGATGTGAGTGTGGCCATAACATGACAGGGTCATGGGTGCGGAGGGCGGGAAGGGGAAATGGAGATGGGAATGTCCACTGGGAATGTCCTGGAACACAATGCTAAGTAATTTGGATTCTGGTCATGTGTTCAAGAGAGGCTTTTAAGAAGAGATAATACAAGATCAAAAAAAAAAAAAAAAAAACACTTTGCCAGTGTCAGGCCTAGGGGAGACCACTGAACAAAAACTCAAGAATAAAATAAAGGTCGTGAGGCATCTGATGTGGAGAGGGGGTGTGAACACAATGTTGGGCAGCACATTTATTTGTGTGCTTATTTGATAACTGTCTGTCTCCTCCAACAGATTGTTGATTTTAAAAATGCAGTGACCACACTAATTTTGCTCACTATTTTTTAATTCTAGAACCTAACACAGTACTGATACTTAGCAGATATATATTGCAATATAAATATATATAATATATATATTATTATATATATATATATTATTTTATATATATATATAATAAATATAATATAATTTATATTGCAAGCAACATAAATATATATTGCAAGCAATATAAATATATATTGCTTGAAATTTTGAATGACTAAAAGCTCAGAAGAAGGGCACTAGACATCATCCAGGGTCAGGAAATCAAAATAAGAGGATCTTCATGCTGAGCCTTGGAGGATGGTTAGACGTTAAATGGCAAATGGTGGGAGAGAGGGATGCAGTGGAGAGGAAAGGTCATTGGGCAAAGATATGGAGGCATAAAAGGGCATAATGCATTCAGACAACTCCAAGTAAGTTGTTCTGCCTAGAACAGGGTTTCTCAGTCTCAGCACTATTGACATTTTGGATGGACAATTCTTTGCTGTGTGTAGCTGTCCTGTGCATTATCGGATGTTTAGCAGCACCCCTGGCCTCTACCTAGTGGATGCCAGTATCATCCCTATTTCCCCCAGTTTTGACAACCAAAGATGTCTCCAGACATTGTCAACTGTCCTCCCCTTACCAATTCAGAACCAGTGCCTGGGCGTTTTGAGTCAAGAGAAAAAATACGAGGACATAACACAATATGCTGCTAGAGAGAAAAGCACAGGGGTGATTTCAAAAGACATTGTATGTCATGACCAAAGTGGCTGTGCTTAGCCTGAGCCCAGTGGAAAATCCCTGAGGCATTTAAGCAGAGCAGTGCCACGAACACAGCCTTGTGTTTTGGGAAAATCACTCAGCGGCTGTGGTTTGCAGGGGGTCAGGCTTGTCTACAAGGAGAACAGGCTGTTTCAGTCCTCCAGGCAAGAAAAGATAAGAGCCTGAACTGAGGCCAATGCAGGGAAACAGGAGGAGAGTTGAGAGCTACTTAGGAGGTTCAACCAACAGAACTTGGTTCTGAAGAAAGGGATGGTGTCGGCATAGATGAGATGAAAGGAACCCTTTCAAGGATTAAGGGAAAGCTAACCAAGAGACCACTTGTTGGAAGTGAAACAGTTAATTCACAAGCGAAGCATGCTAATCAAATGAACAAGCGTGAAGTGAAAATGCCAACCCCACTGAAGAAACACTGCCAGAGCCAGCACACGCAAATGCAGGAAAATGCAAGCTGCATTAGTGAGATGCGCCTGCAAATGGAGTCTCACTACATTAAAGGATTCAGACAGAGGGAAACAGATGGTCGTCGTCATGTCCTCAGTCACTTGACAAGCTGGATAAATAATTGTTGCCAGGGAAGAAATAATAAAAGCAGGATTTTGCCAGTGTGAGCTGCTGCCATGGCCTTTGGTTCAGAGCATGATTCTGGAGGCGAGGAAAAAGAAAATAAATACAGAGTGACAGAGGAGAATCAATTAGCCCCTCACAGATGGGCCTTCAACATCCTAAAGACTGATATTGTCACTAATATGAAAGGTTAAGTAAGGTGGAAAGAGAAATAACATGGAGACGGTTCTGTCCAGGGCTTTATGAGATAACCTCACAGCAGCAGAAGTGCCCAAATGGATTGTGGAACAGCTGTGGAGGACGAGCCTTGGACCAAGCTAGCCAAGTCTATGCCTGGGAGCTCAGGCCAAGCTCCCCTGAGGGTGTGAAAAGTCAGGTTTGCAGAACTGGACTGAGTCAGTTATGGGTCCTGAAAAATTCCATTGACTGGAGAAACCTACGGGGTGTATGCGGGGTTTTGGTGGGAGGAAGAGATGGATAGATTGTCTAAAGCAAGCTGTTTTCTTCCCACTAAATATATTATTTCCACAAGTTTATATTACACAAATTTAGGCTTTGAAGTAAATATCCAGCACAACAGGCTGGCTTACAGAACAGAAAGAGTACAGAAAAGAGAATAATGTAGAATTAAATGTGAAGAATTATGTAAGGTACATAAGCTACACTCTGGTTTCATGTAATGCTCAACAAATTGAGATGTAGGAGGAGAGGGATGATGGAGGAGGAGAGAGAAGGAAGAAGAAGGGGAAAAGGAGGAAGAGGAGAATAGGAGGAGGAGGAGGAGGAGGGGAGGGGCAGGAGAGGGGGAGGAGGAGAAGAAGAAATGCATAAGCAAAATCGTCAAAATTGTTTTTTCACCAGAAAGAATGTTTATCAAGCCAGAACCTGGGGTAATCATGTGAGATTTTGCTCATGTTTCTCTTTTATCATTCATAATTGAAACATTATAGACATTTCTTGGGCATCTGAAGATGAGTTTAATTTATTTTCATCTTTTCTGAATTTGATATCAATAATAAGGATGAAGCCACACAGTGCCTAAATGGGACTTCAAAAGCAATTGCTATAAATAAAGAAATTACTTGCATTTGTTTTTAGCTCTTTACATGATTTTATTTGATCCTGACAACAGCCCTGGGAGAGAGGCAGAGGAGGTGTTATTATCTTCACTTTTTTTCAGTAGATATGGCAATACAGATTTACAAAGCCTAATGAGTCTTCCAAGCTTTCCCAGCTAGTGTGTGAGGGTTGGGGCTGAAAATCATGTCCTTTGATTTTCCATCTAATGCTCCTTCCACTACAGCATGGTGCTTGCTGAAGGGAGCCAGGTATAAATAGAATCACAAACCCAGAGTGACTGTGAGAATCCACTTATTGTCCCATGTTGGCTAAACACATCTTTCGATAATAATAAACACAAAGGCCCTTTACTCACTCAACCAATTTACCTTTCAAGCAACTCATCCCCGCCGAAGTCATTCCTGCCCCTAGTGTGCCCCACGTGATTTTCCCCATTAGCCCATATCCCTACTTTAATACCAGTAAAGCTCCCCTCTTCTAGAAAGTTCTCTTTGATTAATTTCACCTAAATTAACTCAATTTTTAGACTGAGTTTCTTTTTCTTAGGTTACACCATGTTGGGTTGTGTTTTTAAAAAAATAGTGATTTTAGCTATAGTAAAGGCTTTTAGATACACCTTTATATAGCAGAAAAGGTTTTCAAAACATTAAACAATTTGAAATTGCTGTTTTGTAAGTAAAAAGTGTTGAATATCAACAATTTCATATGGGTCAGTTTAATCTTAGCCATCATTTATGGAGATTATTTTCTCCCACTTTTCCCTTCTTCTCATTCAAGAAACTATGCTGGTCTGAGCTAATTACTTGCCTCAGCCCAGAAATTAAAAGGTGATAACAGAAAGCAGAGGAAAGGGCTGGCCCCGTGGCTTAGCGGTTAAGTGCTCGCGCTCCGCTGCTGGCAGCCCAGGTTTGGATCCCGGGCGTGCACTGACACACTGCTTCTCCGGCCATGCTGAGGCCGCATCCCACATACAGCAACTAGAAGGATGTGCAGCTATGACATACAACTATCTACTGGGGCTTTGGGGGAAAAATAAATAAATAAAAAATTATTTAATAAATAAATAAAAATTATGGGATTGGTTTGGGGTCAAAACGTTGGAAAAAAAGAAAGCAGAGGAAAAAGAATATTTTCTGCCTTTTAGGTCTCAAAATTCTGGGCATTTAAGGGAAGGGAATCAACTCGTGGAACAGATAAAAGTATTGGGAAAAACATTTTGGGTAAGAGCAAGCAAAAACCCTTTCCATCCCCTTGGCTAGGAGAGAAAAAAACAAGATTCATCAGACTAGGGAGAAGGTGGGGGAGAGAATAGAGCCAAAAGGCTTAGAGCAAACTCCATGTGTATATGTTTAGGTGGTTTGAGACAAGAGGACTGGATCTGAAGAGAACACATGTTATGAGAAGAGCTACATATACAGATCACCCAGGCTTCTCTCAAGAGAGCACAGCCCATCACCAGTGGATAGAAGCCATTGGAAAGATGAGGCAGCACCTGAAGTCCACCGGGGTGGTGACCACCTAATGATGCCTGCCTCAGAGCTACATTTACACCATTTGATAGTCACTAGCGTGATGCTCCTTAGTCATCCCAAAGGGAATGACTCCACTCTACGCCTTGAGACTTTGCATGGCCCCTATCTACTTTCCTTCCTCTAGACAGCTCCTCCACTTTGCAGCCAGAACCCCAACCCTGACCCCAACCCAAAGCATTGTCTACTCAACACTTTTGCAACATGCTTGACCAATTCACCCAAGGCAGAAATGTCTTTCAGGTACACATTTCCCATCTTACATTTGCATATGCATTTACAAAGCTCGAAGCACTTTTCTATGCAATCTTTCTTCAGATTTTTCCAACAGATTTTTCAAATGAGAGAGAAAAATGCTGAGAATTAAATTCTCTCTTTATTTTCCCCACTGAGTCTTCATCAAGGGATGAAGACACTCCATCTATTAAGACTTATGACTTTTCTCACCTATTTTAATGTTGTGTTCAGAATAAGGGAAGACTCAGTTATTGAGTCAGTTGTGTTCCAGGTGGTTGACGAAGATTAATCTGGCATTAGTGTGCAAGACGCATGAAGTGACAAGAACCAAGGCCTTGGGAGTAATCCAGGAATGAAGTGACCTGTTCAGAGGTGCCTTACTGCAGCAGGCTTTAAAAGTGATAATTATTTTAGTGATTTGTTATCTAAAACCTGGGCGAGTCATTAAAACAAATAAATTATTTATTCATACATTTCTCATTCTTTGGTTCCCTAAAATTACTGGGCCAGAAAATATTTATGTGACGCATGTAAAGGCCCAAGACAGACTTTTGAAAGAAGGAAGATCAATTTCATAAACATTGCTTCCTTTTGTCATTAACAATCTTTAAACTCCTTTAAACTCCTTCCCATGTGGCATCTCAGCAGCGGGTCAAAACACTCAATAGGAATTGTATAGGATTGTAGCTTCATAGCTTTTTGTTGATAAAACAAAAATTGACTTTGAACGGAAGTTAGCATGGGAGAAGTCAAATGTGGAAGACCATGCGAAACCTCCAACATTTTCATGGGCTTTGAAGGTAGACTCTGTTATTCAGAGACTGCTCAAGACTAAACTGGTCCCTGCCCAGGTATCAGTGGGCTGTGAGCATAACTCCACTTACAAAGTACTTGCACATTGTTTATCTTGAATTTTATTTTCCTCTTTATTGCCCAGTTGCTCAAGCCCCAAAGTGGACATTGTCCCCACTTCCCTTCCTCTTCTTCAACCAGCACATCTTCAATCACCAATTCTGGTAGCTCAATGGCTCAAATTTTAGCATGCATCAAAATCACCTGGTGGGCTTATTAAAGCACAGATTGCTGGCCCCAGCCTCAGAGTTTCTGTGATAAGTCCTAATAATTTGCATTTCTAGCAAATTCCCAGGTTAGATTCCCCAAATCTGATTAATTTACACTCCTGCTTAAAACTTCATTGGCTTGCTAGAGCCCAAAAGAGGATGTCCATCTTCCCTATCTCTTTGCCTTCCTCAGAGGAAAAATTTTAATCCTTTGTCTAATTATTTTGTTAGTTATCTCCATATTCCAAAATAATGTACTTGGATTACTGTTTCTTATATTTTAAGTTTTAGGCTTTATCTATTGAATTACCACTATAGGAAATAAGGACCTTGCTCTCTGTAGAGATTTCACCCTTCGTGAACCCTACACATCCTCCCATTCTGTCATTATAAGTACTTCGTCCTTTTGGTTAGCATTAATATTCAGTGCTTGTATATTATGACTATGTAAATGCTATTCGCAGCTTAGCTGTTTATGATAACTTTGTTTCCTGAACAATTTTTTGTTTTCCCTACAGCTAATAATGAACTTGGTTTTGTTTGCTTGATTTTGTATATACGTGTTATAATTCAACCCCAAACACTTTTCCATGTTTTAAAAGATCATCCTAAGATATTCAGATACCTCGGGAACTCTATTATCTTACTCTCCTAAAGAAGTTTATCTAAGAGTCTGTTGACCAGTTGGCTTCTGTGTACAGCTGTCACCCTGGCCTCTCCCTAAACTATCATCCTAGGCATTCCCTTTGTCCAACTCTCCCAGGCTTCATCTTCTGTTTTCTGTGTCTGGTGTATTCTTTTCCCCAGATTTTCGCTATAGCTTTTGTGAAGTATAGTCTCCACTTAGTTTCCAGAGCAAGGTTGTATGGGAAAGAAACCTACCGACACCTTGTATGTCTTAAAATGTTTTATCTGTCTTGATGTATAATTGATAATTTGGCTTAGTATCAAACTTTAAGTTGAAAATAATTTCCCTTTTATTTTTGAAGACACTTGTCCATTGCCTTCTAGTTACCAGCCTTCCTTTTGATAAAATCTTTTGACCATCACCTTTATTTTCCTCTGGAAATTTATAGGATATTCCCTTTGTCCCCAGTGTTCTGAAATTTCTCTATAATGTACCTTGTGGTTGGTCTGTTTTTATCCATTGAGTCAGACACTTGATTACCCCTTTTATCTAAAAACAGATATATTTCAGCTATGGAGATTTTCTTTATTATTTTTATTTAACTATTTAACGATTATATTTATTTTAACCATTATTATTTTCTTAACTATTATTCCGCCCTTCCATGTTTCAATGTTCTTTTTTCTGTGCACCTCATAAATTTTCATATATATTATATCTATACATATATATACATATGTATACTGAAAATACTACAAATCAAAACTTCCCAAATGCACATATTAGAAAAGATGAAAGAATGAAAATCAAGAAACTAAGAGTACTTGTATGTACATGTATATACTACATACAAATAGATATATACTTAGTTGAATTCAGTGGCACGATATTTTCTTTAGGATTTTTGCATTATATTCATGAGCGAATTTTTGCCTAAATTTTTCCTTTTTCACACTGCCTTTGTCTAATTTAGAAATCAAATTTTACTATCCTTTTAAAATGGGACGGGGATGTGTAATCGTTTCCTGTGACTGCCATAACAAATTACCACAAACTTGGTGGCTTAACACAACAGAAGTTTATTCCCTTACAGTTACGGAGACCAGAAGTGTGAACTCAGGGTGTCAGCAGGGTCACACTCCCTCCGAAGTCTCCAGAGGAGAATCTGTTTCTCACTTCTTTCAGCTTCTGGTGGCTACAGGCATTCCTTGGTTTGGGGTCACATTGCCCCAGTTTCTGCATCTGTGGTCACGTTGCCAGCTCCTCTTCTGTCTGAAATTTCCCTCTGCCTCTCTCTTATAAGGATATATGTGATTGCGTTTAGGGCGTACCCAGATAATCCAGGACAAACTCCTCCTTTCAAGATCCTTAAATTAAGCACGTCTTTTGCCACATCAGGTTCTGGGGATTAAAACGTGCACATATCTCTTGGGCAGGGGGGCATTATTCCATCTGTTACAAGGAGATTTATTTCTTGTTTTATATTCTGACATAACTTTTATAAAATAGAGATTAATTACTCCATGAAAATTCCTGTAAAATCCCCCACAGATTTTAAACTAATTGTATAACTAATTACAACAAATTAGTTTTAACTATTTATTCGATTCCTTTAATGTTTCTAAATTTAATCAAGTTTTCTTTCCTTTCTTGAATCAGTTTTTGACCAATTTTGTTTTCCTAGGAAATGGTTCAGTTTCTCTAAGTTTTGAAATGTACTAGCATAATGGCATTTACATGATTCTGTGTTGGATTTTTCCATTGCTACTGCATCTCCAGTTATGTTCTCCATATGTTCTTCATTATGCTCTCCATATCTCTCTCACAAATACACACCAAATGGTATTTATGAAAATTCCATATAATCTCAAGATAAGTCTCATCTAAGATGTGTCCACTTTATTACTTCAGTAAATAAAACAAATTTGCTTTTGTTAATCCTCTATTGTGTCTTTGTTTGCAATTTTATAAATTTTTACTCTCATCATCGTTTTTCTCTTTCTGCTTTCTTAGGTTATTTCACTGCTCATTTTCTAACATCTTGAGTTGTTCTCATTTCATTGCTTTTATCCTATCCTATTTTCTAATACAGGCATTTAAGCTATAAATTTCCCTCTAAATACTAATTTACCTGCATTTGGAAAGTTTTGACATGTAGTACTTTTATTATTTTTTACTTTAAATATTACAATATCTTCTAAAACTCATGAGTTATTTAGAAGTACATTTAAATTTTCCAAATACACTTTTTTTTTTTTTTTTTGGTGAGGAAGATTTGTCCTGAGCTAACATGTGTTGCCAATCCTTCTCTTTTTTTTTGCTTGAGGAAGATTGTCCCTGAGCTAACAGCAGTACCAACCTTCTTTTATTTTGTATATGGCATGCTGCCACAGCGTGGCTTGATGAGCAGTGTCTAGATCCACACTTGGGATCTGAACCAGCAAAACCAGGGCCACCAAAGTGGAGCACGTGAATTTAACCACTACACTACCGGACTGGCCCCTAAATTTTCCAAATGCACTTTTGCAATCGATTTCTAATTTTGTTGCATTGTCATTAGAGAATGTGATCTATATGATATGAGTTCTTTGACGTTTGTTGATAATTACAAATTGACTAATTTTTGCTCAGTTTTTGAAAATGATCCTTATAGAATTGAGTATAATATGTCTTATCTAATTGTTGGGTGTCAGTCAATCTAACACATTTTGTTGTTCAATTTTTATTTTATTTTCTTGTTCAGATCTATATCATTTATTTTGTTGTTTAATTTCATATCTTCTCCAATTTTTTGACTGCTAGGTCAATATAATACAAAAAGAGAAGTGTTGAAAGTCTCTCATTTTGGTTAATAATTTACAGATATATTTCTTTCTTCTTGTAATTCTCACAATAATTGCTTTATATATTTTGAGTCTATGTTGTTAGGTATACACAAGTTCAACATTGTTATATATTTCTGCTAAACTATTCCTTTCATTATTATATAATAATTCTCTTTATCCTTAACACTGCTTTTTTGCCTTAAAATAGTATTATGATATAATAGAGTCACAAAATAAGCGTTATTTTGTTGGTATTTTCCAAGCATATTTTTAAATCATTTATTTCAATATTTTGGGGATCATCATATTTAATTGTATCTCTTCAAAAAATATTTCTTGCTCTTTGCATACATTCATAATTGTTACTGATCAATGTGAGTTTATTTCTTGCATTACATTTTGAGCTTTTTCTTTACTTTTTTCTTTTTTTCTGCCTTCTATTAGAATGTTCCATTTTCTTCATTCACTTATTTCCCCCCTCTAATGGTTTGGAAGTTTTAGAATTTATAATACATTTCTATTTAGACTTTAACTTTTTCACCTTGGACAAGGTGCCTAATCTTTCTGTGTATATGAGTTTCCTTATCTGTAGAAAGGAGTTAGTAGTAAAATATTCCTAACAGAGTTACTGTTAGAAGCGGGTCAGGTAATATATCTAACACATCACATATTTAGCATATTGTCTAGCTCATAGTAAACATCCAATAAAAAGTAGATTTTGATTATTATTATTAATATTTTGACTATTTGCTATAAATGATCTGAAAATACTTCCAGACACTTCACTGACTGAAAAATTTTAGGAAGCAGATTGTGTATTCTAGGACAATAATGCAGTTTACTGGTGTGCAGGGAGTCTAATTATGTGCCTTCCTGCTAAAGCCTTTAGTGAGAAGTCGGAATATCAGCACTGTGGGAAATTGACTGATTAACTCAATCAAGATCATGCTCAAAGATCACACCAAAAATACATCTGTCAGCTTGTGGCTGAGGAAATCAGTCAGTGTGTGGGAGTAGGAGGAGTTGGGTGGAGGGATCGTTTTCTCTGAATTATTAGTCTTATACAAGAGGGATGTTATGTGATAACCCCATGTGGAGAATCCTTCCTGTTACTTGCTGAGTTTTGAAAATATCTCTTCAAAATTCACTCCAAGAAGATTTTCGTTTCAGTCTCTGGGACTTGGGGTATTCATTTGCCCTTCAGAAAGTATTTTTTAACATAGAATATATACCACAGAATAAACCATAATTTTTATGAAAATGTACGCAGAGAGGCCATTTTGAGGCCCCAGTTGGTTCTGGCATAGGGAAGGATCTATTTCAAACAACCAAATAATAGAGACACAGACCAACTGTTCATGTTTCCCAACCCTGAGAGAATGACACATATACTTGGATCAGGGCTGGAAGACTTACATGGCCGAGCATCCTTATTTCTCCCTCTTGTGCTTGACTAAATGGCTTACTAGTCGGCCTGACCTAAAACAGAACTGAGAAGAGATCACATTTATCTTCTGTCGTACTCCATTCTCTACCTCTAGCAGACATGTGCCTGTCAACCCACACACACACACACACACACACACACACACACTTCTCCTTTCAGCCTCTTTCTACTGCCAATGTCAAGAATAAAGTTATAATTTCACAAGTCAGCTCATTCCATTCTTGGGTAGCTCTAATAGTTAAAAAGATAAAATCCTAACTCTGTCATTCAAAATCTTAGAGAGATCTAACAACTTGTGTCATCAGTCTTTTATCAGGATGCTTTCTATGTGTTCTTACAAGGTCCCGAGAAAAATTTTGGACAGGACATGATTCAGAGCAGAGCTTGCAATGCATCATTAAGGACATCTTTGTTCATCTGTACCCTTTGAGTATAGTCATTCTAAGAAGCTCAATTTATATCTCGACACTTCTGTTTAAAACATTTCAATGGTGCTCCATCACCTCCAGCCGTGTTACTTAAAGTGTGGTCTGTGAACTAGAGTTGGACTGCAAACTGTTTAATTTTCAGTCTGCAACAAGGTAAGTACAGAAATTGAGAATAAGTATATATTTACTAGAAAGTGATTTTATGTCAATTTAGTCTCATAATTAAAGATGTCACTAGTGTTCTGTATGTCTGTATTTCCTTTTTCTAATTGTTCATTTTAATGTGTTTTACAAATGTATTGGCCTGTGATGGAATAAAAATTAAGAAATAAAAATGGGTCTTTGGACAAAAAAGTTTGAAGAGTGCTGATCTACAGGATAAAGTCCCAGCTCTCTGTGTCATCTACAAAGTCATTTGTGTCCTGATCCCTGCCCAACTTTTCAACTTCACCACCTGCCACTCCCCCTCCCATTCAAAGTACGGTGTTCTAGCCATATAAAATCACAGGTATTGTCCTTTTACAAATGCTAGCCCTTCTGCCTGGGCTGCCTTTTATATTCTCAGCTGGCTGCTAAATTGCTACTCATCAGTTTAGCCTAACCTTTCTGTATGAGTCAGGACCCTTAGTTGCAAGTGCCAGAGACACCACTCAAATCATCTAAACATAGAGCAATTTATGAGCAGAGGTGGAGCTGGCTTGAAACTCAATAGGATCCACAGACTAGAAAAATTTCAGCTAGCTCGCTCTCTCTTTCTCTCATCCCTGCCATTCTCTTGGTCTTACTCTCTTTTACTGCAGACAGGCTTGCTCCACACAGCAGAAGACACTGTGAACCCAGCTCTGTCAACCCAACTAGACAAGGCAAGAGGAGAGAAAGGATGCTTCCCCTGGCTTCAGAATAAAATCATCCCAGAAAGGATTCTTATTATCCTTAATTGAATCAAGTGCCCACTTTTGACCTTTGCACCAATTACCGTGGCTAGGGAGAAGGGATATTCTCTGCAGTCCAACTTCTACCCTTTCACCTGAGAGATTATTCTAAGATATAATTATGATTATATCTCTTCTTATCTTTAAGACTTCCCTTTCCCCTCCATCTGCGGGAAAAGTATTCAAGATGTTTTGTCCTTCATGAGCAAGTTTTGGTGTTTCCCACCACTTTTACTGCTGGAGCGAAAGTGTAGCTGTTTCCTGCATCTGTGCCTTTCACGTGCTGAAATACCCCTCCTCCAACAGTCCAGGAGTGAATCACCAAGCATCTCTTAAAATAAACTGAGGCGTTGCCTCTTTTAGTAAGTGTTCTCTGGTCATCTCTAAATAAGGATACTATCGACTCATTGAGACTGTTTTACACTTCATATACTTTTATTGGTTTTCTTATAACACTATTATAATGTCTTTCTTTTTGAATACATTTTCTACTAAACTCTTTGAGTTTATCCACATTGTCTAACATGTTTGACACATAGTAGATGCTCAATTTGATGTTTGTTGAAACAAATTATAGCACTGTAGTATTACAGATGTATGTTACATAACTTCCTTTCATACCAAAGTTTGATCTCCTTGAATTTGGAGAGTCCATCATGGCATCCTCAGAGACTAGCACAGTGCTTAATATATGGCAAGCGATAAATAAATGAATGTTGAGAGTGAATAACTGAATGAATAAATTAAGGGAAAAATAGGCATATATGGAGCATCCTCGAGGACTCGACTTGATTTGCTAAAGAGAATTGGTTGGTACTATGGCGTCACACAGTGCATGTTGCTGAGCCTTCCTTCTTTACAACTAATCACTTGACTGGTTTGGTGCAAGACAGGCGAGCAGGCGCTAATTAACTTGTAGACAAAATTGGTTTCTGGGCACTGGGCCACAGCTGAGGCTCATGGCTACCTCCTACTTCCACTCAGTGTTTGTTAAATAACCTCTCAGGTCAACTCACTTCCCTTTTAATACTTGGAGTCCAGAAGGCAAGGATCTTCTACTTTCTGCTCCCTACTAACTACAAAGAAACATCCATCACTAAAAGAGCCTTCCATACAGATTCCCATGAGGCATAAACAGCCAGCTAATGATCTGGTTCAACAGAGATGCTTACAGCAGGAACTGGGTGTATATCTTGTATATGCGGTTGGGGTAGGAGGTAAGGAATGAAGGGGGAATGGCTGTGACTCACCATTGCGAATAATAACAAAGTCTGATCATGATAACCATTGCCATGGTGACAAGCCATTTCTGCCTCTCTAGCACACACATAACTTATCATTAGTCATCATCTCCACCATGTCAGGCTGACACAACCTGAGGAATTATTAACGTCTCAAAACTGCAGGCACGGGAGAGTTATATCTTAGCTATTTATTTCTGCTAAGCAAGCGCTAAGAACAATCTCTCAGGTCTTTGTTTGCAGGGATTCTGCACCACATTGGGAGCCTGGAAAGCAGACATATTTGGCTTATGGCCTTGATGTGTCTCATTTGAAAAGATGCCACACTCTGGTTAGAAATAGTCACTTTGAAAGGGGCTTTGTTATTTGTAAGAGGATGAGATTTTTGCTTTTACTGAGCATTCTATCCTTTATAAAAATAGTTGATAATTATTTATTGGTCTGTGAAACCATCTGGAGAAGGTCCCTGTTAAGTTAACTCTTTGATCAATGCATCCATGGGCACAGTACTGTTTCAAAATTTGTTTATTGTGCTAGAATGTGCTAGAATGATTTTGACCTCTAGAATAGAATCGCCTAGGCAGAAACATTATGGAAAACTTTGAAACATTAGTTTCACTGTTGTTATTCATTTAGCTACTATGACCATAATTATAAGATTTGACTGTACCAATAGGATCAAACTTGCTACATTGCTTAACACATAGTAGGTACTACTAAAAATATTTGTTAAATAAATTAATTAATTAACAACTGCAGACCACCTGTAGGTGTATGATTAAAAATATAGTGGCTGGAGTGAAATCCAGAGAAACACAGGAAATGAAAGTAAACAGTGTATCCAATCTTGAATATTTGCTGTTCCCCAAATAAGTCAGGTTGGTCAACCTCCAATGTCTTGATCATGTTGTGCCTTCTGCCTTGAATGTCCTTCTTCACTTTGACCATAAGATATACTCTTGCACAGTCTATCTTGATCTCACCTCTCCCCAGCCCCAACACTTTCCACTGCCCCCTACAAATGGCAGAATTAGTTATTCTCCCCTACATGCCACACTCTAAATTGTGAATTCCTGTCTGTGTTGATTCCACTAACCACAATGGACTATAATGACCTCTGTATTTAAAACTTCATCCGGCCAGGTGTGTCTTACTCAGCTTTGCATTTCCAGTGCCTGCGTAAAGTAAGGACTCAGTAAAAGTTTGTTTTAAAAAATGATTCCAGTACACATGAGAACAAGATTCAGATGCAGCCAGAATTTATACACTGGTTCATCGACTCAAACATGAATTATTCAAAGTCACATGGCATGTAAGTGTAGCCTCTGAAGACTTTCCAAAATTTGAACCTGGCTCTGTCCAATGCCAATGCCCATGTTCCTTCCACCATGTCCTGAGGTATGTCCAGGAGCTGTGCGAGTGTAGTGGAGCAAGGAGGGAAGTTTCCTGAGGGAGGTCATTGAGTTTAACATCTGCAAGTGCCTGGAAAGAAGTTGCTCCTGAGAAGTGATAATAGATGCAGGGAGAAAGAGAAATAAGATTCCATTCCTTTAGATTTCATTGGTCACTAACATGCCAGGAGAGGATTCCTATGATACTTCGTCAAGTCAATCTCTGCAGCTCGGGCAAGAAGGCAAAGGCAAATTTGCCATTTTGAAACTGGACTGTAGACTCTGTGAAGGAAATTCCACGTTTGCTTCCCACCACATATGAGCACATAGCAGGCACTGAATAAATAGTTAATGAACAAAAGAACATGAAACCAAAGCACTTATGTTGCTGGAGTGAAGTTTCCACCTCACAAGGCTGTGGGATTTCACATTTTAGTTGGGTTTATTTTCACCTCAGAGTTCTCAAGGATTGTAGTGGAGGTAAAAACAGAACTTCTCTGAAGGAATGATTCTTTTTCTGAGTCTTATCACTACCATTCTGTGTAGTGAAAAGGAATTTTCCAAGACGTCCCTTAAATACTTCAAATGTCCAGGCAGTGGTACATCAGTATCTTTTAAAATATGAAAAGCTTTACCCCCCCCACAATCTTCCACCTGGCTCTCCCCTCAGGGTGACTCGCTGAACTGCACAGCATCTCAGCTGCACCTGCGTTTGATCTTGCACAGGCTGAACTGCGGTGCTTGGGTCTCGGACTAAAGACGACTTCCAGCACTTCCATAAAGGCTGCTCTGAGCACTCTGCCAAGGACTTGGGAGCCTCTTTTCAAAGAAACAAATACATTTTGTTTCCTGAGTTAGCACGAGGCAAAGCCAAGTTTCACTTTTTCCCCCTACCTGTTCTTTTTCTCTATCTCAGGCTGTGATGTAGCTAATAATATACGGGGGCTTAAGGAAGCAGCCTCCGAAATCACATTTTCACACGGGCTCTACACTAGCGGGAAATCCGGGTCAAGGTTGTCTTCCAGAAATGCAAATTAAAATAATAGACTCTGCCTGCGTGTCAGGGTTAACAAGCTTTAAAACATGGTGGCAATAGAGGAAATGCTGTTCACAGGCTCACAACCGGTAAAAATGTACTCTTTCTTCTTTGGCAGTGGAAATCGATTTTCTGAGCCTTTGCGCATTCTCCCAAAATGCCTTTGTGTTAAATCCCTGAAATGTCTACATAAAACAAAAAGATCTGGATGCCAGGATCGAATGTTCTTTGGCCTTGAAGATGATCTGAGCTTCTAGTTTCCTAACAGCAGCATTAGAGTCACTTCTAGTACAGGAGCAATGCTCAATAGCTTGCTACATCCCAGAGGCAGATGAGCAGACTCTGTTACTAGAATGAACCCGTGGTCAACAGCTAAGAATATAAAGGCATTTGTCTAGTGACATTTAGTATAGACTGTGTGGAATCCAGTTCACATAGGAATGAATATAAACAGAGAAACCATTAGTGGCCTCTTTCCTACCTGCAGAGATCTGGAGACTTCTCCTAGCCTGATATTCGAGGTCATCCTACCCTGGTATGACTTTCTCTGATATCACATTACATTTCAAATTGCATAATTTTTAAATAACTATTTCTCTGCATGTGTGTTATATGCCCAACACTCTACTAGGCACTTTACAAATATTTCTGTATTTGTAACTTTACAAGTATTACAACTTTATAAAACTTTACAAATATTACATGTTCTTCATTCACTCAAAAAATATTCCTTGAGTAGCTGCTTTGTGTCAGGCATTGTTCTAGGCCCCAGTGCTAAAGCTTCACAGAGTTTATGCGCTGGTGTATAGACACAGACAATATCAATGTGCAACTCACTAATTAATTCCTGAAAGTAAGTGGTAATGAGGAAATAGACTCAGATAATGGGAAAAAGGGCATAGGGAGGGCATTAGTTAGGATGTTCAGGGAAAGCCTCTCTGAATAGCCATCTGAATTATCAAAGATGCGAGTCAGGCAAAAATCCCGGGAGAAAGTCTTCTGAGCAGAGAGGCCAAGGAGGCCAAAAGCCCTTGTTAGCTCCCATCTGGTGCTTTTGAGAAACTTCTGGAAACAAATAAGGGAAAAAGTGATAGGAGATGAGATCAGAGAGTCAAGGATCTGATCATGTAGGGCCTTTGAGGCTATGGTAACAAGTTTACGTTTTATTCTAAAGATAATGGGGAGCTTATCTGTATATTTTAAATATCATTACACTGGCTGTTGGGTGGTGAATAGATGGTAGTAGGCCAGAGTAGAGATGATTAGGAGGCTCTTGCAGAAGTTCGGAGCAGAGATGACAGTGGTTTCTTCTCGTGGGGGGTTAGAGAGGAGGATTTGGGATGTATTTGAAGGCATAGCTAGTAGGACGTGCTCATTTGATCATACAATAATTCTTTGAGATGAAGAAATTGAGATGGTGGGGCGGAGCTGTGATATATTTGAGGGTGGATGTGATAGGGGCTAACCTTATAATAACCCAGACAGGTGAAAAACTGAGCTGAGAGGGAAGTCAGACTCTTCTGCAAACTCAAGTGGGGAATTGGAGCATTTAGATAGATAATTCAGACTAAAACATGCCACAACCATTTTTCTTTCATTGCTACCTGGAAATTTCCAAGGAAAGTTTTCATTTTGCAATCTTGCAGGTTATCATCCCTTCATTTGATGTGTGTCTGCACTGAGAAACACACAGAAACTCCACAGTTCGTTTCTTAACTTACTGAGATTGTTCAGGGTACCATTTGATGTTTGCTTCTCTCTCATCACTGCTGATGAGACATGAGAAAAAAAACCAAAAAACTGTTTTTACGTACTTCCATAGCTGCCTTTGTCGTTCTGTGTTGATATGAAAGAGAACGCTGTTGGCAAAATCTGACCCAGATGGTTGTTTGTTTTCTTGGAAGACCCAAAGGTGAATATAAATAATTTAAAATAGCTTTTATGAGCTATCTGTCTGTTTCTGGGTGGCAAAATTAGAGGAATAAAGCTAAGATTGAAGAGGGAGAAATATAAAAAATTGAAGGAAAACAAAATTTGATTTGGCTTAGCAAATATTTATTGAGCAGTCACAGTGTGCCATGAAACAAAAAAGGATTAGAAGTCTATACTGAGGGCTGTGTGCCTATGCCCACTTGAATCCTGAAAAGACACAACGCAATAGGTACAATTCTTTTCATTTTATACATGAGGAAATGAACGGGCGTAGAGAGAAGTGGGAATCGCTCTTACTCTCGTATCCGGGAAACGGCAGAGTGGTCCCCACCTGCACCCGGCTGATTCTAAAGGTCGTGTTCTCAACAGTCATGCGGACTACTTCTCAATTAAGGGGCTCGTTAGGCGTTCACTATCTAGCGGTGTGGGGATGAGGAAAGGCTGTTAGGGCCAGAAGTGATTTAGAATAATCGAGAGAAGATACATGGAGGAGCTGGCATTTGTGCTGGGATGGGAAGGAAGTACACGACTTAAACGGGAAACGGGCGTGTCTTCTCAGCCAAAATAACGAAAAAAAGTGAGGAATCCAGCCTATCATCTAATGAGCTCTCTCTGGGTTGCCAAGCAACATTCTTTTGCATATTTATTCATTTTATTGATAACATTTATATATAATATGTATATGATGCATATATATTGCAAACAAAAATAATATGCATTATATATCGTATAATATATAAGGCACAGCATATTATGTAATATATAATATATGTTATATATAATTTGACAAAAATATACAAACAACTACATACACCTCTATAATATTCTATTCATAATATATATATGCTTAGGATATATAAATATTGTTATATTTCAATATAGTGTATGTACAATATTATATATATTTCTTTCATAGACTCGACTGATTGACTTAGTTTCAATTGTGTAACACAGAAAGAACCAGACCAGAAGTCTGGAGATGTGTGTTTCAATATTTTTGTCAAGTCTCTTAATTTCTCAGGATCTCATGCTCTCCTCAGACAATGAAAGCTTGGACTAAAGTTTCTAGGATCCCTGCCAGCTCTAAAATTCTTTGATTTAGACAGAAGAACTGGCCAACATGTTCTACAATTGGTGATTGTGTCCTCTTTGTTGGCGCTGGTGTGTTCATGCTCCTATTGTTGTACTTACTTGCTTATGTGCCTGTCGACCCTTCTACACTGTGAGCTCCCTGAGGTCAGGGATGGTGTCTTATCCACATTTAACTCCAGCATCTAGCCCCAGGAAATGTCCAATAACTAAATATTGCTTTACTCTACAACACTCTGTTTTAGAGAATTCCATATCATTTTTTATTGGAAAATATCACACTCCAAGTATGCTCCGTTCCTTGTTATTTCTGACTAGTTCATTTCCAATTTGATAAAAATAAACAGTTCCTGTCAGCTGGGGTTTAGATTGAAATCCCTTGACAGAATGTTGCTAAAAAGGCTTCATAATTACTACATATTTATCCTTTCGACAAGAAGTCTCAAAACAATTTACTAAGAAAGCTATTACTTCCTAATTCAAACTGAGGTACAAAGAGATCAGCAACTTATTCAAGGTTAGTAAATTATTCACTGATTGGGACTTGAGCTTCTGAGCCCCAGAATCACAGCTTTCTATATAAAGCCAAAAGATCAGGCAAAGGAAACAGTATTATTCAGAGATTCTGTGTACCCAGTACACTTAGCATAATCAGTTTACCTGTGTCAATTTCATTACCGTTTATAAATAGGGATGCTGCCTCACGGGAAAAGAAAAGCTTCCCTATTCTTTTTCTGTCTTCAAGCAGGGTAATTTACTATTCAAATCTATTCTGAAAGAGGCATAGTATTTATTTCAGCAGGCTCTGAGGAATGAGTGCGCTCTCTGCAGAAGTAGCCCCTCTGGGGTTGACTGTGGTTGAAAGTATCCTAGGTTAGGTGTACATGTCCCCCAACCATTCATTCTGGCTGCCTTCTTCATCAGAACCATGGTTGAAAATCCCTTTATCTTTCTTTGACCCTGCTAGGCTGCTACCCAAAGGAATACACGCTAATCCCCCTCAGCCTGTCTGGAAAGATTTAGCTCTCAAAGGGTTTTCAAAGAAAAGATTTTCAGCAGTCCTGGAAGGGAAATGTATTGTTGTCTATAAAGAAATGGGTGACATTTACTTGTTTTTGTGAGTGACTTGGAGAGGCTTCAGGAAATTTAGAAACATATATATACGGGAGTTATCACTTCAATATTTCAGGGAGAAGAAAAATCATAAATTTGTATAAATTTGAATAAGGCTAGCTGCATATTCTGAAAGAGCTTAAATTAGAAAATATTCAGCACCAAAGAAATGCCCTTTTATTACTTTCCAGCACAAAATTAATTCAGATTCAGGCAATTGTGCCTAATGAAAGTCCTAAGGGAATTTGCTTTCATGAGTGAAAAAAAATTGTTTAAAATTAGATTAACTGTATGGTAATATAGAACAAATTTTCTCGGAGGGACTTTAAAATTTGACTCACCTTTTGTTTCACCATCATTTAAAATATTCCTTTTACAAACTTATTTACACTTTTCAACTGCACAAAATTTGTGTCTAAGAAAATAGTATGGAAAGAAGCAAATTGTGTCCTGGAAATAATATACACTTTGCAATCACACCTGGTTCCAATTCCAACTTTGCCGCTTGCTGGTTGAGTGGACCGGGGGATATTTCTTAACCTCTCTGAAACCTCAAACTCCTCATCTGTAGGAATCATGACAAAATACCTCCCTTAAGAGATTTTTGTTTGAATAAGATAACTTATACACCGTGCTTAGCAGCTGGTAGAAATTTTTTAAATGTTACTTTCCATTTTTAAGCCGTCTTGTCCTAATTTCCCTAAATGCCAAAATAATTGAGATTGAATTAAGAAGGTACGTACTTTGTGTTGTCTCTTTGCTATGCTCACTTGTCTCTTTTCCTATGGTTTAGGCATTTCATGTATTTCCTGTTATGTTTCTCTAATAAATTTTTTTTGGCTGGGAAAGAGTCACCCTGAGCTAACATCTGTTGCCAATCTTCCTCTCTCTTTTTTTTTTCTCCTCCCAAAGCCCCAGTACATACTTGTCGTAAGTCCTTCTAGTTCTTCTATGTGAGCCACCTCCACAGCATGGCTCCTAGATGAGTGGTGTGATTCTGCGACTGGTAACCCAACCCAGGCTGCCGAAGCAGCGTGCACCAAACTTGAACCACTAGGCCATCAAGGTTGGCTCTCTAATAAACACTTTTTAAATATGATGTGTTAAATTGGAAAAAAAATAGTTGATTTTCTGTCTTTCTTTGGGAAAAGGAAATGTCAAATGACAATTACTAGAAAAGTGGTCACCCTTCCCTAACTCCAATCCTATTGCCAATTTAAAGATATTCAAGCTCACAGTTACATAAGTCAAATGGTAGAGATATGTATGAATTTGTGGACTAATATGATATTCCTTGTTTAGTTATCAATCATCTGTGTGACTTGGAACGAAACACCTGAATTCTCTAAGAATCTAGTTCCTCAACAGCAAATGAGAAAGTATTACTACAGGGATTAAAAGCTGAAATAGCTGCAGCAATCAGACAAACATTAACGAGGCAAGTGGACCAGTTAGGTGTGATATAAATTGTTGGCAACTAATTCAAATGAAAAAAAACAAAAAGTGGTCCAAACAGCGACCTCCACTTTTGACGATCTTGTCAGTTTCCTCCTGCTAGGATTCATCAGAAACAGGCATTATCTTCAATAAATGACTTTACTAGATTCTCTTTCACAGATCTTAATTTGTCTGTTATTACTGGGGTTTGTGAGAATCAAAAAATTCTTAGAATTTCTGAACAATGAAGATCATCAAAGATATAGTGTATCTATACTAGGGCACGAGACAGAGTGATGAATGGAATGTCTCTAAAGGGTCATTTTAAGATCATGAATCACATTTCATTGCATTTAAGGAGGAAACTACAATTCCTTAGTATGGATGACTCCCCAGAATTCTTCCCTGGACTTAGGAAACTCAGCATTACACATACAAATAGCTAATTTGTCTTGATCCTCCCTTTTTTCCCCAAATGGAGGTATGACCATATGAATCTTTACATGAGAAAATGTACGTGAAGATATAATTGACTCCTCTGTTTCCTGCACTGGTGAAAGAGCAGAACCTGTATTCTTTTACTGGCTTTATCACTGCCAGTGATATTGTATTTTAAGTGTTTTTATTAAGTGAATATGTGATCTTTGCTGATTAATTAAAAACTGTGTCTTTGCTGTGAATTTTGTCTATAGGCATATAATTACTCATGTCCAGTGGCATAAGAGCTCACAGGAAACAAAATACATTGCCCCATTCTAACTCTAACTCAAAGCAAATAGCCAACTTGGAACAACTGTTTTAACTGAGCAGCATTGTAACATAACTTCTGAAGGCAGTCTGTTTAGCAAGACAGGCAGAAGAATACAATTTTGAAGGATGATTATTGGTAGTGAGTAAGAGAGTGTCTAAGAAACTAATAAAGCTACAATATGGCAACAATCACTTTATTATTAATGTTAAGGAACATCAAGGAAGATTTATATCTTCTTTTAGCTTCACCCTGAGACAGTTTCAAATTCAATTGCTGGGTTGTTTTAGAGTAAAGCAGAAGTTCAAGAGGAGAATGTCTTTCAACAGGCTTATGATGATTTAGAGTAGGTTTAATCATCTTGTGCTCTCTCCAGGAAGATTACCGACGTGACTTAAGAAGCAGAATGTATACTGATTTCATCCTCAGAGAGGAGAGATGCTAAAAGCTCATTATGAACAAATGCATTTGCATGCAGCCTACTTCACATTCAGAAAGTGAGCAGATATTCGCAACATGGAATCTAAAACAGAGCATTTAGAATGTAAAACATGGTGTGGCTTCTAATGTAATAAACAGAATTCTTACAGCCTCAAGTCTGTTAGCATAAATGAGCTATTCTCTAACTGCAAACTTAATACCCACCTTAAATAAATTTAAAATCTGCATGTGTATATGAGTAAGTAGTTTGTAAATGAAAAACAGTGGATCCTCTCTGTGTCTGGGGACTTATGTGAGATGTCTTTATTTTCTGGGTATAGTCCATCATCTCATACTCCTTCAAGTTTCACCTCCTAATTTCCAGCCAAACAAAACCATCCCCAATTCCCTGTGTTATGCATTTGCTTTACTTCCATTTTGAGCCATTGATAACACTTGCTCTAGAATGCTCTCCCTATCCATTTTGCATGCATAAGTCCTAATTATCCTTCAAGGCCCAATTTAAATATTACCTCCTTCAGAAAACCTTCCCTTATCTTCCCAAATGGAAGTAGCATATCCCTTTTTGAACTCCCATAGCTTTAATATGTGCATAATGATACTATTTTCTATTTTACACTGTGGCCATGTATGCATCATGTATCTTATTTCCTCTACTGGCTCCTCTAATTCAATTTTGTATCTCTCACGGTACCTAAAATAGTCTTTTGTCCTTAATAGATTTCCCTTAAAATTCATCACAGGAACCTAAAATTTCAATCACTGATATTCCTAGGTATACAGTAAAATGTTATACGATGATCAGTTTTCATTCATTTATTCCACAAATATTTATTAGGTGCCTGCTGGGTGCCAAACACGGTTCTAGATACCTGGAATACACGGATGAACAAGAACAATCATCTTCTAGTGAATAAATAAATAAACAAGAAAAATACATAGTTATAAATAGTATATCACAAATTAAATTAAAATGATATGATAGTGAATGGCTAATGAGGAAGTACTACTTAAGCTGAAATCCAAATGACAAAAAAAAAAAAAAAGCTACCAGCTTTTAAAGATCAGGGGGAAAAAAACATAACATTCCAAGAAGAAAGGCGAGATAAAAGTTACAAGGCAATGAAGTTTGACATATGTGTCCTTCAGGATTTGGACAGGAAAGTAGAAATCACTCCAGATATTTCAAGCAGAAAGGGGTTTAATTCAGGGAATTAGAGGCTTTAGAAACCTTTGAAAGGCTTTGGGATCAAAAGTCAGAGAGAGCCCTGTGTAGCCTTTGGAAAATCCACATATGGGGAATCAAAGGAAACTGCCATCAAATTGTGGAATTCTCAGGAGGAGATCTAAAAGCAAATATAAGTGACATTACAACAGGTTTGTACATTGATGGAAATGATACATGAGACAGGAATAAATTGAGAATGCAGAGAGAAATTGTAAAATTTCAGACATATTGTCCTTGCAAAGTCTGCAGTGGATGGCACCCAAGTGGAGGGGTTGGCCTTTGATTGGAATGAAAACATGTCAGCCAGAGTAAGAAAAGAGAAGCCAGAGGTGGTAGGAATAGACGCAGGTGGCATTGTAGGTTTTGGAGTAGGGAGAGGAAAGTGTTCCTCTCTGGCAGATCCTATTTATTTTCAATGGCGTATGAAGTGATGTCACTAGCTGACAGTATAATGTTGGAAAGAAGAGGTGCAAAGGTCGAGGTGAAAAAGGAACCTATGTAATAGTCATTTTAGAGAGCGGAAAAACTCAGGAAGTGATGTAAAACTGAACAGCAATGTTGAATACCCACATGTGGTTTGAAATCATGATTTTAAGACGAAAGCAGTCAAGAGAAAGTTTGTTTTTTTCTCCACAAAGATTTAAGAATAAGTTAGAAATTAACAAAAAATAAATAAAAGCCAGTGTGAGGTAAAGTAGATAAGATACTAAAAAATGAATTCTGATTTATTTAAGAAAATGTCTTTAAAGACCAATAGAGATCCTTTACTTTAACTGAAAGACTTGAAATAAATTAAGTGTCCTGTACAGTAACAAGCTGAGTCTTGACTCCAGGAAAAAGCCCATAAGAACCCGGGTCACAATTGAGGTTCACAGCATAATAAGCAGAGAATCCTTTGCTCTGCACCTTCGGCAAGAGTTAGAATTGAGGTGATGGTGATAAAAAGATGGCGATAACAGCGATGCTGATAGTGACACCAATTCAGCACTCAGTATGTGCCAAGCATTTTACATAGGATTACTTTTCCACTTAATTGTCCCAATAATTTATTTTACAGATAAAGAAACTGAAACTCACAGAAGTTAAGTAACCTGCCCAAATAAACAAATAGTAAGTTTATGAGTCTGGGCATCTTGACTCCAGATGTCACCCTCTTAATGACGTTAAATGTGTCCCTATGTGAAAGAAACACAGAGCAGTCTGTTCATCTAACCCCCATGTCAAGCCAGTCTTTCCTGTTAGCAAACCAAAGACTGACAAGTCTAGGGGTTATGATGAAAAAAGCAAAGCTACAGGATTCACACAGACCAGAGAAGGAATTGTAAACTGGCCATGTGATTTTTGGGCAAACTACTTAATCTCTTTGGGTCCTAGTTTCTTATTTGTAAATATGGAGAAAATATCAACACCTCACTAGCGTCAACAGAAAGATGAAATGAGGTAGCATCTGCGTAGCTCATGGCAGATTTCTTGCTCCTCTAAGTGAAGGAAATGGATCCTATTCATCTTTATGTTACCTAATAAGTAACTTGAAGATAATTAGTGTTTAATAAATATGAGACAATGAATGCACTGATGGATAATGAATGACCAGCTTGAGGTTATGGAAGATTTGGAAAAAAAAAAAGAAACACGTGGAAGACATATAAGATACATTGCTCACTGACTTATCTATATGCTCCCAGACACATATTTCTCGGGTCTTTTGCAGTTGGGCAGTGTCATATAACTAGTTTTGGCCAACGAGTTATGAACAGAAGTGATGTGAATGACTTGTGGCCCAAAGCATTTAAGAGCCAGAGCCAGAACCACTGAGTGACTTTCTAGCTCTCTCTTTCCCTGCTGCAGTAATTGTGGAGGACCTAAGTTGAGATAAAAGAGCCATAGGATGGGAGCAGATAGGATGACTGAGTCGTTGTAGGGAAGAAACCTGCCCTGGCATCACAGGACTCCCACCAGACTTTGAATAAGCTATGATTTTTTGCTATTATTTTTTGAGGAAGGTTCACCCTGAGCTAACATCTGTGCCAATCTTCCTCTATTTTGTATGTAGGTCGCCGTCACAGCATGGGGGCCCATGAGTGGTGTAGGTCTGCACCCAGGAACCGAATCCGGGCTGCCAAAGTGGAGAGTGCTGAACTTAACCACTAGGCCAGAGGCCAGCCCAAACAAGCTGTAATTTTATTGAGTTAATTTGTTTCTACAGCATAACCAGGTTTATCCTGCTTGATATAAAAAGCATTTTTTTTTTTAGCAGAAAATCATCTTTCTGGCATGCCAAATTGTTGAATTTGTAACCATGATCAAAATAATTAGAAAAAATGTCAAGGATAAGAAAAAAAACACTTGAACTGAAAAAGTGCTTTGAATAAAATTTGGTAATTTCAACAGCTTCGTAGAACAAGTCATTGATGCTGGATAAGAACACAATTAAAAGGCACCATCTACTTTAAACTATGAGATTCATATCTCAGGGTATTAGAATATTTTATTAGAGCTCATATTCTCACAGATTTCAGAACCTCAGGTATGAAGAGATCCGAAAACTCGTCAAGTATGACCTCTTTATCTTACTGATGAAAAATATGAGGTTCGCAGCAGTTAACCGTGTTTCCCGTGGCATGTCAGCGACTCGAAGGCAGAACTGGTCTTAAACACCCCATCTGTTATGTCTCAGCCTAACGTCTTTCTAACCCTATGCTCAGGAAGCTTCTTCCATCGTTATGATTACCTGTGTGCTCTGGAAGAGTTAATGTGTCTTTCAAAGGGTTACTTTTGTCTAAGTTCTGAAGAAAGCCAAACTGGATAAGAGCCATCAGCCTATTTGATCCTTCTTGAGGGTGTTCATCCAGAAAACGTTAGAAGATGGAAGCTATCCAGAGAGAATCTCAGTGAAATACTTACAGGAAAAAATGAATTCCAGCTACCCGATTGAAAATTTACATAAGCCTTTAGAGGATTGATGCCAGTGAAGTCAGCAGTTCTCCCAGGAGGAAAATGGGATCATGCCTTAATTCTCTTCATTTTTTATTTTTGAAGTTCCACCACTGGGTGTATCTGAATGAGTCAGCAGAAAGTGAATCTTGTTAAATAGCTGGTCTGTGAAATGCATGGTGTTTATCACATCATGATTACTTATCTATTTGAAGCAGTTTTCAATGTTTTCTGCAATGCCCAACTTTTTCTCTTCTCTGGTTTTCCCTGCTTCCTAAAGAAAATAGTTCTAAGGCCCCTACCTAAAGTACCAGGAAATTCTTGTCTTACCTCAAAATACTCAAGAGATTTTGTTATTCAGCATCATGTGAACAATTCTACATTTTTCTCACTCTTCATCAGATTTTCAGGAACTTCTGATTAATTTAGGTCTTTGGGATAGCAAATGTCTTGTGTATAGAAATTTTAAAAAGGAAAAAATAAAAATAAAATAAAAAACAGCCTGTGGTTACAAATGTTCTCTCCATGAAGGCATACCACGCAGAGGAAGCACATCATGATTGACGGGAAGCAGTGGGTTTCCAGGAGACTCTGGAATAAATATTCTGAGTACATTTAAATTTTTGTATTTTGTTTTCAGCTTTATTATTTGGTTTATCATGAGTTTCATTAATGAAAAAATATCAATTAGGATAGGAGGGAAGAGAAAAATTAACACAATTCTTTCAGTAATTGTCCCTGGAATCTCCAAATCACTGCAATCTGCCTAATCCCTGAGATTCTGATTGAGGTCTTCACTATCATTGAGTCAAATAGGGATGTGTATTCACACTCTTGTGCAATTCTGCTTCCTATCAAACTCTTGAATATTTGCCAATTAAATAGCTGGAAGTATATCAAAGTTTTAATTTGCATTGCTTTGGTTATTAGTGATATTAAGCATCTTTTTATATGGCTTACTAGTCATTGTATTCTGTCTTCTGTGATTTGTCTTTTCTTTATTTCTTATCTCTTTTCTTTATGAGTTTTTTAAATCATTGATTTATAGGATTTCTATAAACATCATTAACCTCTTGTATGTTAAGTGTATGGCAATATTTTTCTCCAGGCAGCATTTACATAGTAAGTTTGTATATGGCTTCTTTGACTATAGAAAGGTTTTTATTTGTCGTATAGCAAAACACGCCATTTTTTTCTTTTACCGCTTCTGGGTTTGGCTCATGCTTAAAAAGTCCTTCCCCATTCCAAGATATAAAAATAATCTGCTAAATTTTCTTCTGGTGTTTTCCCAGTTCTGTCTGCTGCCAACCCTACGCATCTAGCCATATAACAATATTACAGGCTGTAAACCATATCTGTGACAAGTACCAACTCCAAAGCCAGTTGCTTTGGTTCACATTCTGACTTTACTTATTACCAACTGTATGACCTTGAACATCTGGGAAAAGTGGTAATAATAGTTCATGCTTCACAAAGTTTTTGTTAGTATTAATAAATTCATTCACATGAAGTATATAAGAATGGTATTCCATAAATATTAGCTATGGGAAGGCACTCAGCATCATTTATCTCTGTGAGCCTCGCTTGAGCACAGTTTCTGGCATAGTTCTCACTCAGCAAATAAAAAGTTAATCAATTCATTCAAAATATGTTTTCCCCATTCCACTTTTTTCATAAATTGTTTACTACTAAATCTGTCTGGCCATAGTCTCCATAATCATTTCAGCAGCTCTTAGCATAAATAGTTGTTTTGATTCTCAGACGGTCTTGAGGATCTTAGACGCAACATGTGAAATAGTTTTGCAGTGAGATTTAAACCAATCTATTTGAGGTTAAAATGTGGTCTTGCCTCACATACCCCATCATGGCCACAATTCTTTGGAAAGAAATGAATATTTGTTAGCCCGAAGGTGTAAATAAGAACCATGCATCTTTTTCTCTCAAGTTTTATTGATGTATTTTCATCTTGAAGCCTCTACCTAGTATTCAATGACGATTTGCATGGTTATTGGAGAGAACTCTCATTCTTTGGCACCAACAATTCAGAAACCAAACTATGAGATGTGGGAAGTTTTCCTTTGCCCTGGAGGATCTTACAGTTTTACAAGAAGGGAGAGAATGAAATTGAAAAGACATAAAAATACAAATCCCCAAAGCTCTATCTATGTGACAGAGTTGCAAAAGTTATTCAGAGAACTGAAGCCAGTAACAAGGGAAGTATATATCCTTCAATTTATCAGATACCCTTCTTCCAACCCTTGTCTAAGCTGTAGAGACCCAACTGATAGCTTTAGCTCTATCTGCCATTCATTTCCCATGAGTCACTAAAGCTTGGAAAGATGGAGTTTTCCCTCTTTCACCGTTATACATTCTTTCTAGCCAGAGCAACAAACCTCACGGCCTAGCCATCACAGGAGATGCTTCACACATTTTCCAGTCTTTGTTTTTCTTACTAATACTTAGGAACTAGAGGAATTTTCGAAAATTCCTTCTTTCTCAGAAAACCTGACCACGAGCACGCAGCAGCATTAGCTTGCTCCTTCTCAATTCTTTCCTTTGGTAACAACTTGGTTTTCTCTTGGTGGATGGATGTCTCATCCTCACTAGGAAGAGGCCCATGAACCTGAAAAGGCGAAGAAGAAAAGCACATTAATATTTTTCCAAGATATTATCCTGACTAAAAATGTAGAGTGGCGTTGAGGCAACCATCAGGCATGTTGTCTGAAGCGGACAATAGGTAGGTTTGCTTGGCTAGAAATTAAGAAGAACAAGTAGGTCAGGGTAGTGTTGTAAGAAAAACAATTTGGTAAGGACTTTAAAGCCTATGAGATGGCATTTGAGATTCATTTGATGGAAAACCAGAAGCTTTTGTTTGCTTCCATGAAGAAGGGTATTCTGATTAAAATGAGCTTTGGAATAGGAATCTTGTACTTCAGCTAGAAACAGGGTATGTATTGTTAAGGGTGAGAATGGAACATAGTAAGAAGTAGATCCCCTGGGAGTTTGGTGAAATCTTTCAGGCCAGGAAGTCACTCCAGCCTGAACATATGGAAGAATTAAAGTAGCATATATAGTCAACAATGCACCATTGGAAAACAATAATCAATAAAATCTAACAGTTAACTCAAAGCCCGTGTCTATGTGACAGAGTTGCTGAAGTTACATACACAACTGAAGCCAGGAGAGCAGTGTGACTCTCAGCTCATCTGATACATTCTCTACTTTTATCCCATGTATTTTCTTAGTGACCAGTAAAGGGTAGTGATCCTATGAGGTAGGTGCTGTGGTCATTCTACAGATGCACGGGTGAAGTTCAGGGAGATTAAATAACATGGCCACTTAGGGAGTGGCGAAGCCAGGATTTGATGCCAGACCCTCTGACTCTGGAGTGTACATTTAACCACTGGCCCTTTAGGTCTCTGCAGAGACCCTGTCTGATGAAGGAAGAAATGAGGCACTTGGGTGAATTGGCCAACAAGAAAAAGGATTTAAGATGACTTCAAGGTTACTAATTGAACACAGGTACCAATGCTGGAGAGAAAACATTGTAAAAGGAATTGATAGTTTCATAGGAGAAATATTTAAGCCCTTAGTTGTTCAACAACAATTTATTGAGGATCCAGGCACAAGTGTCGACCACGCACTGTGCAGGTTTCTGATGATGAAGAGGTGAAGGAGAGAAGTCCTTGCCTTCAAGGAGCTCAAACTAGTAGGGGAGTTAGATTCTTTATTTTAATTATCACCATAATGAATTTGCTTAAATTTAACACAATGTACAAAGCATACAGCTCACGGTAAACATCCGGGGCATTGCAGGAGCTCAGAGGCAGGTACCTACTTGGGACAGGGATCGAGTAGGCTTCTTAGAGTGGTGTACACATTGAGTTGTAATGGATAATAAACGGCATTAGATGGCAAGGTAGGTGCCTAGCGGTGAGTGGTGGGATATGCCAAGAGCAGGGACAGCATGGACAAAGGCTCATAGGCAAAATGGAATGTGCAGAGTCGTCGCCAGTGTGGTTCTTGGGCTTTAACCTGCAAGGAATGAAGCAGCATCACAGAGCTTTGAGCAAGTCAGGCTCATGGTTAGTTCTGCATTTGGCCAGATCTCTTTGGCAAATGTGTGGAGGATATATTTGAGTGGGGTAATCTGAGGACCGTGAAGACACATTGGGAGGCTCATGTACAAGTCCAGAGAAGAGACGACAGTAGCTTGAACCAGAGAAGTAACAAATGAGTTTGGAGAATGAAGGCCAGATATGAGAATTATTCAGATATGAGGGTTGATAGTTGGTTGGATAAGGAGGGAGATGGTGGGGATGAAGATGAGGGTGACAAGCTGGGCTGTCTATGTGAATAGTGGTGCCATAAAATAAGTTAGAAAATATGGTCAGAGAAACACATTCAGAGAGGTAGATGAGGAGTTCAGTTTGGGACATTGTATTAGTTTCCTAGGGCTGCCATAACAAATTACTAAAAACTTGGTGGCTTAACGCAAGAGAAATTTATTTTTTCAGTTTGGCAATCCAGAAACCCAAAATCACTGGTAGGGCTAGTTCCTTTGGGGGGCTCTGAGGAAGAATTTGTTCCATGTCTCTTTCCTAGCTTCCGGTGGCTGCAGGTAATTCTTGGTGTTCCTTGGCTTATAGAGGCATCATTCCAGTCTGTGCCTCCGTCTTCACATGGCTTTCTCCTCTATGTCTCTGTTTGTCTTGAATTTAGTACCCACCCTAATCTGGGATGATCTCATCTCAAGATCCTTATCTTAATTACATCTGCAAAGACGCTTATTCCAAACAAGGTCACATTCTGAGGTTCCAGGTGGGCATATGTTTTGGGAAACCACTATTCAACCAATTATAGTCAGTTTTGGAATACCCCCGGGTGAGTCAGAAGCTGAAGAATGGGTCTGAGTGAGCTGAAAGTCATCAGCATTTGAGTGTTAATTGAAACCAAGATAATGGATGAGAAACATGGAATGAGGAGCTCAGGGAGCAAAGAACAAAAGCTAGGTACATCAATACTTACTTGACAGAAGAAAAAAAAAAAAGGTGTCTACAGGGGCAATAAGAAGGTCTTGTTGTTTCAAAGAAAATCAAAGCATTATTTCATGATATCTCTATATCTACAAATGATGGAGCACTTACTATACTCCAGACACTGTAGTAGTTCTTTACTTACTTAGTCCCCCAAACAGGTGTTCACAGTAGGTATTTTTATCTCCATTTTACACATAGAGAGACTAAGGCTTGGGAATTTTAAATAAGTTGAGCAAAATCCAAGAGCTAATTAGTGATGAACTCAGGATTTGATCATCTGGCTGGTTCCAAAGCTTCAATTCCTTTTCCTCACTTTCTCTTTTTCTGTAGCATTTCAACAAGGTGAAAATTTGAAGACAGAGGACATAATTTAAGATACCATAGCAATGACTGAGTTGTGACTGAGTTGCTTATTCAAATCCATTATATTTTCTCTTTCTCACAGAGTCCTGGTTTTTTGGAGACAGTGATGTGCCAAGCATTAGAAGAACTGTCACTTATCTTTCGTTGGAGATAAGACTGCCTGTATGACAGAACGATGACCAATGAGATATAAGCAGAAATTGTTGGGTCTAGGAAATCTCCTTAAAAAGATGGCTATCTAAGCTATAAGATGCCCTTTTGATTTTTCCCCTTTCTTCTTTCCTACTTCCAGGCATGTGGACATGATGGCTGGAGCTACAGTGACTATTGTTTGATCATGAGGCCACTCTTTGGATGAGAGTCAAGTGCTAAGCAAGGAGAAACAGAGAGAGCAAAGGAGCCTGGGCCATTGTTGCCACTACAGAGCTTCTGCACCAGCCCCAGCATGCCTCCACCCAATCTTAGTGATATGAGGGGAAAGAACCCCCTAACTTGTTTAAGCTACTGCATCTCTAGAGTCTATACAAGCAGCCAAAGAAGTACCCAATGTGGTGGTCCCTTCCCACAGCCTCCAAATGAAGGGAAAAGATTAGAAGACAGAAGTGGATATAGATAAGTTTTGGGGAGGGAGGTAAGATTGTTAAGGGAGATTAAATTCCACGGCTTCAACTTTTAGGATGAAGCGAAGGTAATGTCTACTGAAATTGAGTGTGGTAGGGCTCGGAGTCAGGAGACTTTTAATCACTTTAATGGTGTGCTAAAATGAAATTCTGTCCTGACTGCTGATTTGATGTACTTGCCTACTTTTTGCCATAACCTGTCTTTGAAAAAAAAAAATTGGATAGCATTTCTCCCTTTCTGAACACAAAGAACATTTGGTTTTTGTAGTTGTGCAGACTAATTCCATTTGCAAGCTCATCGTGAACCTTTTCAATTTTTCAGTGGTAATAATAATAACTTGCAGGCTGGTTCAACCTGAAGAACATTCTTCCTTTTTTATACTTCAAAAGAGCTACTATAACCTTACTTGACCTCAAAAAAGTCTTCAAAGTAGATCTGGAGGCAGTCAGACAACAAGTGAAACTTTTGGGGTAAACATTAACACTTACCTGAAAGAGCCTCTTCTCCATCAGTTTCAAAGAAAGTGATTGAGATAAGATGATTTCTGGGAAGACTCTAAGGTTTGCTATTTTTTTTTCTTTTTTCTTTTCTGAAGTGTTTAATTAATTTTCTTAAGCCAATTTTTCAGTGTACCTAGAATGATCAATATTCTCAGATTTTTATCACTAACTTCTTGGCTACTGTCCCTAAGTTCACTGCATCTTGATTTATGCTCAAGCATGGGTAGCTGTAAGATGAATTTTTTTTTTTATCAGGACTGGCTTTAATTATAGGATCCCATGGTGTTTTCATTTTCCTAGCCGGGATTCATAGTCTTGTGAACACACCCTTTTAAGAGGAAATGTTTTTATTCTCCAAAGTACTTTGTTAGTGATAATTCAACCTGAGATTTTACCAAATTTTAACTTATGATGCATTAAAGCAATATACCAGAGAGAGCAAAAGAGAATTACAGCAAAATCTGCACATCATCATCAAACAACAAGATGACACTCGTATGTATACGTATGCTGAGACTAAAAAAGGTAAATGCTAAGATTCTTGGGTTCATCATGACTTAAAATTTTTGATATTACTTATTTATATGTTTGTTCTTCCTAGTCCTTTGTGAGTTATCAGAGAGCAAGGATGGTGCCTTGTTCATCTTTGATCTCAGTATCAAGCAAGCACAATTCCAATCACACAGCAAGTCCTCCATAAATGTGCATTGGGTGAATTATTAAATAATTAATTGAATAAATAATAGATGTCAAACACAGAATTTCTTCAACAAACATTTCTTGGGTACCTCCCATGTGCTAGGTATGGTGTTAGCCACTGGGAATGGAATGAAAGACTTAAAAGTCATACACTACCCAGAGCTCACACACACATGTAAATACTTAACGTACACCATCATGTGATCAGTGCATCGATACAAGTAAATACCAAATGCAAAGGAAGGATGTAATGGGAAACAAATGGAAGTCAAGTTGTTAGATTAGATTGGTGACGAGTTAAGGAAGTATAGGAAGAAGAAAGAACCAAGAACAATTCTGAGGCTGGTGGCTTAAACTGGTAGTGCTTGATGGTGCCATTAACCAAAATCAGGATTACAGAAGAAAAAGCAAGTTTGAGAGAAAAGACACATTGAGGTTCTTTTTCTTTTATTTTTTAAAATAAAAATTGTATATATTTCAGATGTACAATGTGATGTTTTGATATACATAGTAAAAGATTACTACAGTCAAGCTAATTAACATATGAATCTCACATTGTTACCCTTTATGTGTGCGTGTGTGTGTGTGTGTGCATGCGTGTGGTAAGAGCAGCTGAGATCTACTCTCTTAGCAAATTTCCAGTACACAATACAATATTATTAACTGCAGTCACCATGTTGTACATCAGATCTCTAGAACTTATTCATCCTACATAACTGCAACTTCGTACCCTTTGACAAGCATCTTCCCATTTCCCTCACCTCCTCGCCCCTGGTAACCACCATTCTATTCTCTGCTTCTATGAACTCGACTTTTTTTAGATTCCACATATAACTGAGATTATACTGTTTTTTTTCTTTCTGTTTCTGGCTTCTTTCACTTGACATAATGTCCTCCAGGTTCATCCATGTTGTTGCAAGTGGCAGGATCTCTTTCTTTTTTATATGTACCACAATTTCTTTATCCATCAATGAACACTTAGGTTGTTTCCATATTTTGACAATTGTAAATACTGCAATGAACATGTGAGAACAGATGTCTCTTTGAGGTACTGATTTAATTTCCTTTGGATATACACCCAGCAGAGGGATTGTTGGATCATATGGTGGTTCTATTTTTAGTTTTTTGAAGAACCTCCACACAGTTTTCCACAAGGGGTATACTGTTAAGGTTAATATGGTAGAGATATGCAATAGGAAGCGGAATGTGAGTCTGCTCTAGAGAGAGGGCTGGGCTAGAAATATAAAATAGAGCAACATGAGCACATGTAAAGAGTATTTGAAATTGTAGCAAAAAGGATCTAATCCAGGAGGAGCACGTAGAAACTGAAGAAAAAGCAAGAATGACATAGCACCAGGCACCTACCTCTCTTCTATTCTTAGATCTGAGGGTTATTCATTTCTTTACGTCTCAGATAATATCCCAGCTTCTCAATGACACCTACATGGACACCAACACCCAGGTTGCTCTCTCCTCTCGGGATGGTTGTGCATGCCATGATTTTGTTGCCAGATTTCTTAAAGATACGGAGCATATTTCTTTGTGCCTCTGCATCTAACATAGTGCTTTGAACAGATAAGTACTCAATAAATGCTTGTGGATAAAAATGATGACTACCTGTTTTGACCATTAAATAATGCAAGCTAATAACAGACAATGAGCTTTAGCAGATGTAACAACGAACATCACTGTCATCCCAAATACTGTGTTTATTAAGGAAAAAAGTGTTCAGTATGATCCATGCTCTAACTTTAGTTACAGCAGCAGAGATGGCACAAAAGAAACCAGACATTATTTTTTATGATTAATTTTATAAAAGCTCCCAGCCAGGAAGCAGGTTTTCCCTTAAGATAGGTTCCATTATACAAATCCAAATGCTATATGGAAATTCTGTGAGTGAAACTCTTTCTGGTTATACTTATTCAACTATCCGAACTTAATTAAACTCTCAATCACTTTCCCTGGAACTGAGATGATGAGATGAGATTTGATGATCTGAAATTTCTGGAATCTCCTTTCATTTCCCCCTTTTCTCCTCTGATGGTTGCAGCATTAGCAATTTTTCCTCCAACCTTTGAGAAGAATTGCTTTTTATAGAGGCCATGTTGCGTCCTTTGTGACAGTGCCACTACTTCACAGTTTATTTCCTTCAGAATTCTCAGATGAATACCAGGGAACACTAGTGATTTACTGTATTTGAGTTCCTCAAAGTTACTCGAGAACTGAATCCTTAGAGACTGAGTCACACTTGAATTTCCCATAAAGAATATTTGTGCTATAGAAATATAAAGATTTCAGCCTCTACTCACCATGTTAGAACATATTACCAAACAAGCTTGTTTTCTAAATGTGGTCTCTCCTATGATCTTTGGCCATAGTTTACCAAAAAAAAAAAAAAAAAAATAGAAAATGCATTTTCATCTTATTTATTGGGAGATTTTACGTTCATATGTTATTTTAGCACCCACATGGCCTTGTTCAGAGTTTGGACTCTTGCCCAGTGTTCAGATGCTACCTCTCAAATTGGTGAGGAAAACTTTTGACTTTGGGAGCAATAGCTCCCCAAACACAACAGGGATCCAAGACCTTTTCAATAATGGCAGCCACTCTTTGCTCATGTTGGACAATGGAGTAGATATGTGTTTTTGTTGTTTGTATCTACCCAGCATCCATTTATCCTTCCTCTGGAAATAATACATCAATGTGAGAGGGTCGCCCCCATCCCTACATGTAGCTCAGATGGAGTTAACTCACCACCTGGTCTCAGGGGTTAGGACTGTAACCAGGATCAAATCCAAACTCCTCACATGGCCCATAAAACCACTGTAATGTAACTCCTACCTACCTCATTTATCTCAACATCTGCTATTTCTTTACATTCACTTTACTCTGTACCTCGAACAGGCTATGCTGATTTCCATCTTAGAAGCTATGCACTTGCTATTCTTTCTATTTACAATATTATTGCCCTAGATTAATACCTGGCTACCTTTTTCTCATAATAATCCATGTCTTAAGTCAAATGCTCCTTACACAGATAGGACTTCCTAGGTGATAAAACAAAGTAGCCATCATATTTACTTTCTATTGCATTATCCCACATTATCTTTTTCATATTAATTGCTGTGGCCCAAATTATTTTATTTATTCACTTTTTTATTCTCTCTCTCGCATCACCAGAATGTCAGCTCTTTGAGGGCAAGAACATTAATTATTTAGTTTCTCATTGTACGTATCCCCTGTTCCACGTGGATCAGGCTCTCAGTAATTATTTATTGATTCACTGAGGAGCTCCCTTTTGCTGGGCTTGCTAAGCTGGCAGGATATAAGCCATGCGCTGCTAGTGTCAAACTGTCAGCCAACAAGGCTAACACAGAAGAAAAGAAAGCTGAGAAATGAAGAGAGACAGATTCCCACTAGTATAACCAAAGCCAGTTACCCTGGGATGTTGGTGACACCAGCCAATAACTTTTCCTTTATGCTTAATTCACTTTGAGTTAGGTTTCTGTCACTTGTAACCAAGAGTCCTGACAGAGAAGTATGTGAGAGAACTTGGAAAGAGCAAAGTGCCATACTCATGTAAATACTGCGTTCTTGTGCAATATCCATATCCTGTCACACCACATATCTTTCTATTTTTCTGTCTTTGGCCAGAATTTTAGTTATCTGAAAGGGTTTAAAGACCTTATTTGAGGATATTCATGTAATTCAGCAGTGAAAGGTTATTTGCAATTTATCTACAAACACAACCTATGTAATTAGCTTGATCGGGGAAATCATTTCACAATGTATACATATATTAAAACATCACTTGTATACATTTAAAAATATACAATATTTATTTGTCAATAATACCTCAATAAAACCAGAGAAGTTTTTAAAAAAATAAAAAGTCATATGCTATATATTAAGGTAGTCAGAATAACTGACTACTGTATTACGGTCTATGGTATTTTTATCGTTATGTTTCATTTAAAAGGTGAATTGTTTGGGTACCTCTCCTTCTAGGCATGATACAGTAACTGGACTAGACTTGTGCTCACAAAAAATAGCTATAAATTAAAAAATAAGACAGATAAAATAAGTGCGAAAACTGTTATTTAGGAATTGAGCAACAGGAAGTACAGCACTGCAGTGCTCGCGAGAAGGGAAACACACAAGACAGGAACCACGGTTAGATGACGATCACCCAGACTTTCTCCCTGCTGTAGATTAGGGAGAAGTCGATGTGGGATAGGGGCCTCCCTAAGCTAAGGAGGCAGAGATTGGAATTACCAGTTTCTGAAGTGGCTGGAATTTGTGGGATAGGATACCAGAGAAGAGAGAGCTGCAAGGGATTGGGGGTGGTGGGTGGGATAAAGACTGCACGGGGATTCAATAACTACCTAGAATATACATGGACTAAATGCTTCAATTAAAAAGCAGAAATTCCCCAGTAAAAAGACAAGACCTAACTATTTCCATCTATAAGAAATCCATTTTGAATATAACGACAAAAAGAATTTGAAAATGAAAGGATAGGAAAAGATATACCAGGAAAAGAAAAGCGTTAGAAAGCTGGGGAGTGCCCATTTTAATATTAGACAAAACAGACTTTAAGGCAAGGAATATTGCCAGTGAAATCTCTAAATTTAAAACCATGAATTTATGCTGAAATGTTAAATTTCAATCCAAATCCATAGGGCACCTTTTATTCTTCCCCCTTTCCACATTTTTAACTCCCTTCTCCAAGGCTGAGAAACCTGGCTCCCATTCTCCACCATACATTAGTCATTTGCTCAAACCTACACAGAACATAGTTCCAAAATGACTAACAATTATCATTATGAAAAGCAAGCCTACTGGGGCAGGAAATATACAAAATGAGCTTGGAGCATCTGGTAGTGCCAGAAAATAAGGAAGTACTTGAAACAAAAAAAAAAACACGTTGATAGGGGTATGTCAAAGGGAAGAGGAGCCAACTAAAGGTGCTCCCAGTGGCCAAAGCTGCAATAGTCTGAGCAAGAAAATACAATCCAAATTTCTACTTTGGATTGTAACCCAAAGTACAAAATAAATATCCATGAGGCCATACTGATATAAATAAATGAATAAATAAGTAAATGAAGGAGAGAAGACAAATCTCCCGTGAAAGAATTCCAAATAATTTATGTAGATGCTTCATCATCAAGGAAAGGAAACACTGTGGGCTTTGGATAGGGACTTTCTTCCAAAGAGTATAGTATAGAGGGCAGGGAAGTAACGTTACCGTGGAGAAACCTGATACACACTCCTTCTTCAAGGTGATCAAGTTCAACTTCAACAGTGAAAAATTATGTTGCTGGTATGCAGTCATGATATGATGTGATGAAAATGTCCCTTTACCTCTGTGATCTTCCTTTAAAAAACACACAGTCCCAGTCTATTCATAAGAAATACATCAGACAAATGTGAATAGAGGAGCATCCTATAAAATACCTGACCAGTATTCCTCAAAACTGTCAAGATCATAAAAAATAAGGAAAGATTGAGAAACTGTGACAGTCAAGACGAGCCTAAAGAGACATTATAACTGAAACATAAAAAGAACATTAAGTAAAGCTGGGAAAATCTGAATGAACTATGAAATTTACTTAATAATGTATCTATATTGGTCCATTAATTGTAACATGTACCATAATAATGTAAGATGTTAATAATAGGGAAAAATGGGCATGGAACAAAAGGAAGTTCTCTGTACTATCTTCTCAATTTTTCTGTAAATCTAAAACTGTTCTAAACAACAGTGTCTATTAAAAATATGACTTAGTACTGATTACTGAATAAAGCTCCTTCAACGCAAAAAAAAAAAAAAGTGATTCTAATTCTTCTGATTATTTTTCCCATCTGCAAAGTGGAAATAAATACCCACCTATTTTCTATAATTAAACAAGCAAACCTAATAACCTAACTAATATTTGTTATTTGTTGAAACAAAGAAGTATATATTTATATCTGTGTATTATATCCCAGCTCTCTCTGCCGAGAAGTCACAAAAATAATAACACACCAGAAGCAATGAGCACACCTAGTGATTGGTTTCTAAATTACATTCTTCTCTAAAAAGCAACAGGTCTCCTTGGAGAAAAGGTTGATTCCAAGGCTAAGATATAAGACAAGCCTGGAACATTTTCCTGCACCAAAATATAAAGAAGTAACCAAAGATGATGAGGATATATCAACAAGACACAGGAGAGAGTTTGAAAAGATCCCACTGGCCAAATCCTGGGTCAAATTGAGCCTCAATATAGATGATTTGTAGTACATTGAGTATAATAAGACTCTATGAGTCTATATTGATATAAATAAATAAATCAGTTTTTCCTTACAGTAGAATGCTAACTAATAAATATAGAGAAAATGATGGAGTTAAAAAAATCATCATTGGATTAGTTTGATGAGGAACAGGTATTTACATAAGTCAAAATAATTCCCCACAAATTACTTATACAAGGGACCACAGAAATTTTGCAGTGGAGAGCTCTGGAAGACACCACTATAACTAAGCAATCTAAGCTAATATCACCAACATTGGGACAAACCAATATCACATACTTCCTGAGATGATGAATTGAGGAGGACACAACATTGCATGTCTAGTATTCCTGCCAAAAATACTTAACTTGAATTTATTTAGGAAACAACACCCAAAAAATCCACATTGAGGAATGTTTTATAAAAATAACTAGTCTTCAAAATATGTCAGTGTCAAGAAAGATAAAGAAAGGCTGAGGAAGTACGCCAGATTAAAGGAAACTAAAGGGACATGACAGCTAAACGCAATGAATGATTCTGGATAGAATCCTGGGCTGGAGAAGAAAATAACTATAATAGATCTATTGGTAGAAATGATATAATTTGAATATTACTGTGGATGAAGTAATAGTATTTTGATCAATACTAAATTTCCTGATTTTGCTAATTACACTGTGGTTATATAAGAGAATGTCCTTGTTCTGAATTCTGCCAACAACCTGGATGAATTTGGAAGTGGGTTCTTCCCTAGAGCTTTTAGATAAGAACCTGGCTCCTTTGGATACTTTTAATTCAGTTTTGTGAAATGCTAAGCAGAGAATCCAGCTGAGCTTGCCCGGACTTCTGACCTTCACAACTGTGGGCTAAAAAATGGGTGCTATTTTTAGCCATTAAGTTTGTGGTAATTTGTTATGCAGCAATAAAAAATGAATACAACCCTCCACCCATCCACACACAAATATACACATGTACACTGTCACACACAAATAACCTAGTAATGAGTATGAAATATATCTCTAAGGAAGTGTTGAAATTAAGAGGCAGTTATGGATGAAAATCAAGCTGGCTTAAATAGATAAAAATCGGGGTGGAAAACATTGTTTCCTTCAAGACAGATGGTTTTAGATAACCTTCAATTCAGGGTGGAATATCTATGGTGATACAAGATAGTCCTCAAAAGAAGAGCCAACAGTACACTTGACTTCTTGATCCTAAACATACAAAATAAGACCTCCTGAGAGCACTTAGGAAGAGCAGGCATTCAAAGCTATGCTTGGAACCAGAGACTTTTAGGCGAGGAGGGAGAGGACATGGAGATGGTATAAGAAAGCTTGAATTCAAATGAGAGGCTAACTTAATGCTATGGTTGCATTAGATAAGTAAAAGAAATTTTGATTTATACTGCATTCTCTTCCCAGAGGTTCAAAATGTTTTCATAACTGTTACGGCATTTATCCTAACAATGACCCTCTGGTCCTTCATTCCTTCTTAAAAACCTGATTTTAAAAAATGTGGGCTCTTCCTTGACCATAGGATGAAATCCAAAGCTCTTTCCAGGGCAAAGAGATTTTACACCAACCTAACTCTCTAGTCTCATATTCCTGCCCCTTCCCACCCTTACCTTGTAGATCCACACCACAGGAAAAGTCTTCCAATAATGATCCTGATGATTAATGCCTTTCTGCCTTTTTTTGCAGATTATACTTCTGCCTCAAATGCCCTTCTCGACTTTATCATCGCGGTAAATCCTCACTTATCCTTCATGACACAGGAAATAGGGGTTTTGATTTGCATCAGGTCTCCTGGAGAGTGATGGTTCCAAGTGTGGAATGAACTCCTCTTTGCTCCTAGTTTATTATGCTATCCATTCTAGATTAGATTGCTACTCACAGTGGGAAAATTACACAAAAGTAGTTAGAAACCTAATCTTAACATACTTTGAAGATTGCTAGCAAAAATGAATAAATAAGTAAGTAAATGAATCAAGTAAGGAGACAATATTGGGATAAAAACTTGATGGTAAGTTGAATTTTGATCATTCAATCTTTCAGAACATTTAGAGTTGATGCTGAAATGTCAAGGATTCTTTCCAGCCTCATTTTTGCTTACTCCTTAATGTAATATAGTCTTCCATCAGGATGACTTAACTATTTCTGAATTTCCTTTTTATAAACAGCTTTATTGGGATATAGTTCACATACCAAAATTCACTCATTTAATGTGTACAATTCAATGATTTTTAGTATATTCACAAAGTTGTGCAACCATCACCACAATCTAATTATAGAAGATTCTTAATGCTCTGGTGTGCTTTTCTTTGATCCTCCTCTTTACTCTTCATTCATTCATTTATTTATTCAACCATTTAACATATATTTAGTCAGACAATGTAAATTCTGGAGAAACTTTGATATGTAAAGAAGCCATGACAATACTTGGTGATGGGGGAAGTATAGACACAAAATACATTTATGCAAGGACATAGGTAGGGGTACCCAACCCACTGATGATAGTCAGGGAAGTGATGCTAGAAGGAAATCAGATCTAGCAGAGATGTGAAGAGTGAAATGGAGCCTGTCAGATGACAGTGGGGGTGAGGGCAGAGATGAGGCATTCAGAGAAGAAGGTTCTAGGCATAAAGAATGGCATCTGCTAAGACCCAGGGGGAGATGGAAATGGTGGATGCAGGGAGCTAAAAAGAGTCTAGCCTTTTCTGCCTGGAAAAATCTGTCATTTTTTACATGAATGTTCATAGTAGCTTTATTGGCAATATTCAAGGACTAACAAAAACTCAAGTACCAATCAACAGGTGAACGGATGAACTAACTGTGGCATACTCAGACAATGGAATACTACCCTGCAACATAAAGGAATGAACTATTGGTACACACAACAACTTGGAGTGAACAAATAAAGCCCCCCCAAAAGAGAGTAAACACTGCATAATTCCATTTATATAAACTCCTAGAAAATGAAAACTAATCCATAGTGACAGGAAGCAGATCAAGAGTTGCCTGGAGACAGAGGTGAGTGGTGGGTAAGAATTACAAAGAAGCATAAGGAAACTTCCAGGTGTAATAGAAATGTTCACTATTTTGATTGTAGTTATGGCTTCAAGGCTGAATACATATGTCAAAATTTCTTAAATTCTATACTTTAAACATATATAGTTTATTGTATGTCAATCATATCCCAACAAAGCTGTTTTTAAAAAGAGGTCCCTATTTGGATGATAAATGATATAATCTCCTTATTAACAAAGGACCTGGCATCTAGGAAGTGCTTGGTTAGTGTTGGGTATTAGTTTTACTGTTAATGTTAAAATATTAGTATTAGTACAATCCTACCTACCACAGTCAGAAAGGCCCAGGAATGAAACTCCTTCTGATCTGATGAGAGGCCCAGACAGTAGAACTAAGAATGGGAGGCTGGGGAGGCGGTACACTACAGGCTAAGAGCTTGAGGTTGGAGGGGTGGACAGAGCTGGGTTAAATCGTAGCTCTGCCATTTACTAGCCCAACTACACGTCATCTCCCTCAAAAGCCTTACCTGATTCCTCCACTCAAAATTAATTACTCCTCTTCTGTGTTCCCTTCACATTATGTGGACATATTAATATAGTATTTTCCTTGTCACAGAACACAGCATCCTTAACTCAAACAGCCATTTTACTATAAACTTTGATTAGTCTACACAGACGGTAAGATAAAGTTAGGGAATAATATAGTAAGGTGGAAAAAAACTCCATTAAATGTGAAGTGGCATGCAGTCACAAGAATGAACAAAATCATGAAAAACCATCTTTATTTTATTTCTTTATATGAAGAATATATACTTAAATCTTTATTGTTTTTATTACAAAAATAATGCCTACTTCTTAAGACATACGGTTATAAATACAATAGAAACATCTAAAATAAAAAAAGTTAAAAGGCTCCTTCTTCCTACACCCCCAGAGTGTAGAGATGAATCAGTGTTCTCACATTCAAGTTATCTCAATCCCTAACAAGATCATGTTCCAAAGAAACGGAAATAATCTGGAAAACAGAGGGCTCAAATATTTTATAAGTAGGAAAAAGAATGGCTGTTTCTTATGACAAATAATTTAAGTAAATGTTACACTGAAGTAATTTCAAATAACACCTAACACCTTTCTTGAGTTAATGACAGTGGAAATAGGAAAGCTTTTTCTAATTAGTCATCTTTCAAAAGCTCACTGTTTTCAGTTCAATAAAAATCTTTAAGATAACATCCTCATTTTCTAAACCTGGAATCAAGCTTTTCAATACTTTTGGACAGAATTTCCTATAAATTCATAGGTGAACCATTCCACTTGGAAGTTGACTACTTCCTTCTGGGAGATATTACATATGAAATCATTTTATTGATTTATCTATTTCAGTGTTCTCAAAAGTCATTAGAATTTAAAAATTTTAAAGTTAAGAAGAAACCATACATATTATTTAGTCTGAATTTTCAATTTTAGGGTGAAGAAGCTAGGGCCTAGAAAGATAATGATCTAACCACACTCACACAGCGGTTGGTGGCAATACTTGGTCTAGAGCCCTAGATTCCTAATACCCAGTTTCAGTGCCTCTTCCCAACAAGCTGCCTCCTCAGAGAACAGGTCCTGAGCCTGGAACATGAGTTCTGTGTTTTCCCACAAGGCCATCTTTGATTGGGAAATTGATTTAAATACAGCTGGACACCTACTCAAGCTTTTAAGACTATTCTAGTTACTACCGCTGCATAACAAATTACCCTGTAAGGTAGTGGCATAAGACAACAATCATTTTATTTTGCTCATGATGTTGCAGTCGAGAATTTGGGAAGGGCTTATCTGAGTAGGTGGCACTTGGAGTCTCTCATGCAGCTTCAGTTAAATATAGTCTGGAGCTCAGTCATCCGAAAGTCTACTGGGCAGCTCGTCCAAGAGGGCTCACTCACAGAGGTGGCAGTCGGTGTTGATATCCTGGAAGCTCAGCTGGAGTTGCTGGCTGGAGTGTCTTCATGTGGCCTTTCCAGAAGTATTCTAAGATGCTCTCACTTGGTGGCTGGCTTCCCCCTGAGCAAGTGTCCTGAGTCAACCGGGCAGGAGCTGCAAGGCCTTTTCAGAATTGTGCAGCATCACTCCTCAGAAGTTATGCAGCCTTGCTTCTACTGAATTCTATTCTTTACAAGCAAGTTACTAAGGCCCACTTAGGTACAAGGGAGGAGAGGAGCCCCTCTCTCAGTGTGAATACTTTCAAACAATTTGTACATGTTTTAAAACTGCCTTATGGTCACACAGAGAGAAATTTCAGGTAGGCTAGGAGATATGATATAAAGATAGAAGAATTGCTCAGTCACCTATACTCATCGAAGAAAGTTTGCAAAATAGAACATAAAGCCCTCTCTTTATCATCCTAACACTCTACAATAGAAAATATAACTAAGAGTTGATCAAAATCAGCTTTGCCTAGTTTCCAAGGCAATGGGGTTGACATTCAAGATAAAGTTCTAAAAAGGAGATGACCTATAAGGCAAAATAATAATCTTCAAAGTCAGGAACCTGAGTTGCAAATCAAATGTTTCACATTTGAGTTAGTCAAAGACCAAAGAGACCATTTACTGTTCCCCCAATGAGCCTGTTGAATTAAATTTTATGGAACTTCTTGGAGAGCTGTGGCTCTGTCTTTTTAACTTGATTTGTATGGCATTCCATAGAGCCCAATGTGGAGATTAGTACTCAACAAATTTCAGATGATTTAAGTGGAACAGAGTAGTCCATAAATGTCTTAGGGATATAAAACACCAAAGAGACTATACATATAGACTTATACGATTCCAAGAGTTAAGATGAATAAGAGAATATTTTCAAGCATTTATGATTTCAGAAAATGAAAAATTGGAACAATTACCAATGACACTGATAAGGGCCACAAACACCTCTTAGCATTTTAAACTATATGAAGGAAAGAGACACAAAGATTGAAGGAAACAATCAGATAATAACTAGAGAATCAATTAGGATGTTGAATTAAAAAATCCTCTCCATTTCTGATTTCTTCTTAATCTTTCCAAAAAGGAGATGATATTTAGAGGTAGGTTGGAAAATATAATGGGTATGGTACAACATAAGAAGGGTATGAGTTCTCATACCATGAGGAGAAGAACTATTTGTGGAAGTCATAAAACTATTTCCCCTCTTCGGAACCTCACCCTTGCCAATAAAGATGTAAAATTTCCAGGTTCCAAAAGGTTGATTTAAATTATTGTGAAAATAAATTATTTAAATTAAAGTTTGAGGGTTGCATAGCCCACTACCCAAAACTTAAGGAGTTAAAAGTCAATGGTGTATCATTTCCTGTAATTCTGTGGGTTGTCTGGGTGGTTGTTTTGCTGGTCTCAGCTGGGTTCACTGACAGGACTGCATTCCGGACTGGGCTAGAAGAGCCAAGATGGCCTCACTCACATATCTGCTATCTTAAAGGTGCTGGCTGTGGGATGGGGTGCCTTGATTCTCCTGCAGTTGGTCTTTGTGGTAGACAATAATGGTCCCCAAAAGATATCTGTCCTCTAATCCTCAAAATCTGTGAATATGAATATATTACTTTACATGACAAAAGGGACTTTGCAGATGTGATTAAGTTAATGATCTTCGGATGGGAAAATTATCCTGGATTATGCAGGTGGTCCCAATCTAAACATAAGGGTCCTTATAAGAGGGAGTTGGGAGGGTCAGAGTCAGAGAAGGAGATGTGACAACAAAAGCAGTGATCAGAGTGATGCAAAGAAGGGGCAACCAGCCAAGGGGTACAAGTGACTTCTAGAAGGTGGAAAAGGCAAGGAGATGGATTCTCCACTATAGCCTCCAGAAGGAACTCAGCTCTGCTGGCCCATTTTAGATTTCTGACCTTGAGAATTATAAGAAAATAGATTTGTGTTGTTCTAAGCCATTGAGTTTGTGGTAATTTGTTACACCAGCAGTAGGAAACTAATACAGCTTCCTGTCCCGTGGTAGGCTACACCAGGTCTCAGGTAGTGTTCCCAGAGAGCCACCGCACTGCACAAACACTTTTCAAGCTTCTCCTGTGTGAAGTCCCATTTGCCAAAGCATATTCCATGGCCAAGCCCAGAGTCAATGTGAGAGTGACTTTGACTCCACCTCTTGATGGGAAAAGTGGCAAAATCTCATTGCTTGCGTATTGGGATGGGAGGAATTTGTGGCTATTAAACAATCTACCACAGGGGTTATGAAACATTTTATGTGAGTAGCTTGGCTTGTGCTTTGAAAATCTTAACACTTTGATTCAATCTCTTAGCCTGATGCTTAAAGTTTAGATCTTCCTCTGTCAAATATTGCATAATGCCTAACTCAGTCTCTACTTTGTCACAGCGGAAGTTCAGATTGATTATGACTCTTTTTTCTTCTCTGCCTCGATCTGCCTTCTGCCTTCTCCTCCCCACTCTTTTCCTCTTCCTGCTCTTTTCCATTTTACCCCAGCTTCCAAGTGAACTTCTCAGATTGCTGAGCCATTGGAACATCAGTGTTTTATTGAGTCTGCAGTGTTTTCAAGTCTTTTTTTCCCTTAGAGGAAGTTAGTTTACAATCACTTTCATGTGGCAAATAGTTCCTGTGAGTCAATCCTGAGATATTCATTTGCAAGAAATACAATGCAAACTGCCAAGGCCGAGCAGCAATTGGTATTAGGCATTTTTCTCTGTGTATTTCAACCTGAAGGATGGCTCTTGTTGGAAGCATTTAAAAAGGCAGAAAGAAAACTCCTTCAATGTTCTTCAAATTTGCATTTTGCTTCATCTCTTAAGTGAGAAATAAAATACATTAGAACTCTCACATCATTAACAGAATGTGTGGGTAAACTTAAAATCTGCATTTAAATATATTCAAAAACAAAGATTTCTGCAGAACTTGCAAGGAGAGGGGGGAAGACGCCAGTGAGAAGAGAAAATGAATAGTGCTTTCTTGCCAAAAATCATCAAAATTAAATTCGTATATATGTTAATTGTCACATTTGTTTATTTTTAAAGCATATATTGATCCAAACATAGACCTGTGAGTTTGTTGAATAATTTGTTGTTGATATAAGTTTTCTGCGTGGGTTATATAAGTTTTACAAATTACGTTGTTTAGCTAACTGATAAAACTTCATATGGGTTTCACCAAAGTCAAAAGGAAGGCACTTTCTAGGCAATGCGTGTGACCAGGCCAGACTGATCAACAAGAAACTTTCGGAGGGTGTGATCTTGGGATGAGTTTGCCATAACCAGGGGCCTAATTCTCAGGCTTACAATTCCAGAAACTAGATTTTAGCTGTTTCTAATGACCCAACCTCTTGTTGACTATCTTCTTTTCCAGAATTGTTCAGCTTGGCAGCTGAATCAAAAGCCCCTCCTGATCATAGGATTTGAGTGAAGAAAAGTAGATTCTCAAGGGTCTCGATGCCGTGATGAAGCCTGATCAAATAAGACCGACCCTCAACAGCCTTCATCTGCCTTGAGATCTGAATGTCAGGGTCTCCCAGATTCAGCATGAGCAGTTCCTACCCTAGGCTCCTTCTCTGATCTTCGTTTTTCTAGATAGTACATTTCAACTTCTCCGTGCCTTCTTTCTTTCAATATGTCAATATTATTGATGAAGCCATAGTGTAGGGAAGGATGCATAAATATGTCACCATCCTCCCTGCTAAGCAATTGGTCATTTGAAGACAAACCCTCTTTCCATTAAATCCTGCCCAGCATGGCACTCCAGGTGGCCACTTCCAATCATTTGAATTGATAGATGAGATGAAGCCTAGCGCATTTGCCACCTCTGGTGCAGAGGCTCTTTCTAAGGACCTAGGAGAATCCTTGTCTTTTCTCATTAGGTGCTTATTTCATTAGACCACGAATACAGATGAATTCTAGTTCCGTAATGATGACCAAGACAATGGATTCAGCCCCTCATGACCCAGTCAGCTTATCCTTGTCTCATAAGCATAACTACATATTTCCTCCACAAATGTATTGTCACAAGGGAGACACATCTTGGTGGATTAACACAGCTTCATATTATTATGGGAATACATTACTCTTGTGTTTCCTTGTCCAAGGTCTGTTGTCCTCACTAGATCTTAAGCATCCAGAGGAGGACCGTGCCTATTTTGTTAACCCTTATGTCACCAGTGCTGACACATAGGGGTCAGCAAATATTTAATAAGAACATGCAGGCTTGTCTAACTGGATGAATGAATAAAATATCTCAAAGCCTAAACGTGCAAACAGTGGATCACTGTTGTATATGTCTTTACTGTAAAGTTTCCTAGATATTAGGGATATTATCAGTAACATACAATTCTCACATTTCAGAGCCTAGTTATTCACCTGTTTTTCTGTTCCACTTGCTTTGTTTGTTTGCAGTGTTATGAGAATGTCACCAGAAAGAGAGGAGTTGAGACGAAACAACCTAATTCTTTTTCTTTCTATCTTTTTATTTTTAATCTCATAATAACACTCATGGTAGGATGTGAAGTAGCTTTGAGAACTAGTTATATTTCATTTCATCCAATGAGAATTTTCAAAATGCTTTTTTGTGAAACCATCAATGTTTTGGTTGCTGACCTGCCCCCAAGCAGCTTTTAGTCTAGCTAAAGTGATGAGACTATATCATCACAATTTTGAAAAATAACACAATATGAAGCAAAATCCAAAATGTGTAATAGAAACAATAAACACAACAGGAAAGACATATTAAGAAGGAAAAAAATGTTCTCTAAGCTCCTTGAAGATTGGAAAACATCACTTTTGTTCATGCTGGTATTGTACATAAGACCTGGCATATTGTCTTACGTAAACTGGATAATTCATGAACGTCGTTTGAATTGATGAATGAATACTAAATACTAATTATAGTTTCATGCTATTTAGGTTCTGACAAAGTTCTTTGCACGTCATCGGGGTTCAGTATTAACTTTCTGCCTAGTGCTACACCTGGTTAATGGCAACACAGTCTCTGAAGTTACCCCAGGTAAAAGCTAAGGGGTTATTCTTGAGTCTATTGCTCTCTCACCCACACATATAGTAAATCTCCAAATCTTTTTTCTTCCCTCCTAATGACTCTTTAACCATTCACTCCCTTCTCTCTATTACCTTGCCACTACCTTGTTGTGACTATCAGAAATGCTCACCTTAACTTGCTCAGCAACTGCCTCCCTCCAATCTGATCTCTAATTGCCACCAGAATGGCCTGTCTAAAGAAGAGATACGATCAGGACACAACCTTTTGGGGCTCCCCAGTGATAAAATAAATTCAAGCTAAAGTGAACTCCTTGGCATGGCAGACAAGACCCTTCTTAATCTGGTACTTGTCCTGCTATCCCATTGTCATGATCCCACTCTAAATTTCAGCCAGACAGCTTCTTAAGTCCCCAAGTGACGGCACTCTCTCCCATCTTAGTTGGGTTAGATTCTTCTTTTCTCTAGTTTAGACTCTAACCTGGAATTTTCCTCCTCTGACTCTGTGTAGCTCACTCCTAATTGTCCTTTTGAGATCTCCCTTTAATCTTCACTCACACCAGAAAGCTCATCTGTGAAGCGAAAGTGGCCTTTACTCATCCTTATTGTACTCCTGTCTTAATTGTCTATTAATTGCCTATGTGTCCCTCATAACTGCCCTGTAGGCTTCTTGCACTGCCTCAATATGTCTTAATTATAGCTGTATCCTTAGTGTCTAGCTTATGGTAGGAACTAAACACACATTTAAGGGAACAGAAAATGAGTTAACAAACACACATATGGAGAGAACGGGGGCTATTTATTAGAAGTAGTCTTGTTGACCTATTGCCTTGTTCCCAATAGAAGCTAAGAATCCTAATCCCAGGCATATTTAGGAACTTTCTCAAACAGTTGCCAGGACCACAGTGCTGGGAAAGTTAAAAAGACTTTCAGGCCACCGTAAACTAAAGCTGCACTGTCATCTTGCAGACCTGCTTGCTGGAGTTGAGGACAGTATCAAAGCCGCCCATCCTGGCAGAGTGCTTGAGAAGCTATCGGAGAACAGCACCAAAGATTGCAATTGGAGTAGGAGGAGAGGAAGAGGAGACAGGGGCGAGCGGATCAGTCAATAATCTGTGCACCTTCTTCCCCACCCCCTTGCAGCCAGTATCCAGGGAGCTGCTGAGGAGTGCTGCTTGAGTGCCATTCTGATTTTAGGCAGTGCATTTCTGCCATCTAGTGGTTCTCTCGCACTTTCCCAAATGCCTTCAGCAGAAGGGCATTTTGTGTGCTGAAAACCCAGCAAAGGCAGAACCAAACCAGGAAGCCAGACTTAAAATAGTGCCCAAGTACAATCAAAATCCAAATAGAGAACCACAACGTTATTTCTGTCCCTTTGTCCGCTTGTGACCTTTTCAGATGACATCCTCTTGAACGGTGTTCAGTGGAATACAAGGTTGAAGGCTTGTGTCACCCTGGGTCTGTCAAACTAAAAGTCACATTTGAAACTAGCTTTTATTTCATTGGGAAATAAGAAACGATTTTAGTTGATGAGTTGATTTTTTTTTTTCACTTCTCCCATATGATTCTAAATATGTCACAAACACTGCCTAGAAATCATTTTTACCCAACAGTGAAAACTAAAGAATTTCAAAACTGAAAGAAAGAGCTAAGAATGTCTCTGCTACTCTCAGCACCTAAGTGCCAAAATAACCAGGCATGACACTGCTGAGATTTAACAGGAAAATATTTCAGAGAGCAGGACTGACAAAGGATGAAAACGCCCCCGGTTTCTGAGTCCCTGAGGGAAGCTGACACTTTGTTTTTTTCACGGTGCCCCTAAGGTAATTCATTAAAATATTAACAGTCTCTGTTTGCTCTGGGGCGGTGAATTGGGACAGATCCGGCTGTACCGGAGCACATCAACATGCGGAAGATATAGATCTCATCTGCGCACGCTTATGCCTGAGAAAATTGGTCCTAAAATGATTCTGAAGACAATAGAGCAGCAATAAGCCTAGCCCCACAGAAGCGACAATAGTCTTCACCACCAGCTTGAGAAAAACAGAATTTCTCAGGAGAAAAATAGATTTATATACATAAAACTGACATCGTGCCTCAACAAAATAACCAATACCTAGAGCAAGTGATGGGGGCAAGGATAAATGAACTAGTGAGAGATCCTGCATCGTATTTTAAAATTGTGTTCTTCTTTCTAAATGCCCCGATTTTACGTGTGTCACAGCTTCCAATATTGTAACTTGACCTTCAGCTGAAACTAATAGCTGACTAACATTTACAAACCCCACTGAGTCATTTCACAAGATTCCCACCTCCTCTACAATCTGTGTTGAAACAGGTTTGCTGTGTGTTCAGGTAAACATGTAAAGGGGGCACGCCCTGTTTGAAAGACACAACAATTGGAAAATTGAGTTTAAAAAATAGATACATTTCTGAAAAAAAATCAGCTAATCCAGGTGTTTGAAATTATGTAAGAACAATCAATTCACTTGCTCATTAAAAAATTTAAATAAGCTGTTTTACCATGTTGACACAGTGTTATATCATAAGGAACTACCTTTAGGTTGGCAGCTGCCTGAGGGATTAAACTAACATTTAGCATATAGACCACTCTTAGGTAGATGGGAAGCAAGCTAAATGCTTCCTTTCTCGCCATTCAGTTAGGTAAGGATATAAGATTGCTGAACAAATTATCTACTTTATCTTTCTGGATGAAAAAAAGATGATTGATAATGTTCAGGTTTAAAAAACACTCATACAAAACACCTTTTTAAGAAAGTTTCATTTTTAAAAAGATAAATCAACTATTCATCTCAGGGGGGAAAATGTCTTTAGACTGCCTTACTCCTTAAGAGCTGTACTGGTTGCTACTAAGCAGGAGAGACAAAGGAAATGCCAGTACGAATACAAAGACTGGTTTAAGGTTTTCAGGAAAGTACAAAGGGAACCAAAATCCTGCCTAAATAACAAACTCTGAATATGGAAAGTTTTAGGCTCCTCTTTAATTCTGCAATAGTAGGTAATTAACAGATGGCTTAAAATATAGTTTTATTAAAATGACATTCTCAATTACTAGGCTATCAGGCATGATGTCTGAATTGTTTTGCCACAGTGGGATGGTTGTCAAAGAATTAGCAACATTCTTCTGCTGAGACTAGCCACTCCATCCCTCCCCCATGACGTTGTATGAGAGGAAGAAATATTCCTCTACTCTCTAGGTTCTTCTGGCTGGTCTAAGAATGAAATCGATGTGAGAAAGAATAACAGGAGAAAAATCAAACAAATTAATAACATGTATACATGGGAGAAACACAGGAAAACTGAATCACTCGTCAAAATGGCCAAAGCCACCACCTTAAATACCATCTTCAGTTAAAGACAAAGGAGGATGTTGCAGGTAGTGGTTTGGGACTTCAGAGAGAAGGAAGGTAATTCACATGGGGATGGAAAAGCAAATAGTTGGTAAACAAATGTCTGCCATGCCTTGCAAATGAGCCTTGCTAGATTCCTCTCTGTTTACCACACCTAGTTTATGCTATGCTATAGTTACGTATGATGATACTTCCTTTCTGGAACAGTCCTTCTATCTTAAATTCTTTTAGGCAGTTAGCGCGGAGGTCAAAATTTCTTCTAGAGTCTTTTGTTCTTGAAAATAATCAAGCCAAAGAGGCACATTTTGAGGTAGTAAATTCTGCTCCCCTACAACATCCTTAAGGTTTCTCTCGGAGGGTGCCTAGTGCCAGGTCATGCATAGTGGCTAACTATGGTTAACCTAGTCAGGCCAATTTAGATTTGAATCCCAATTCCACTACCTATTAGCTGTTTGTCTTTGGGAAAATTACTAACGTTCTCAGAGCCTATTTTCCTTATTCATTAAATAAAGATAATTATTAGGTTAGAAAATACAGTTTTTGTAAGTCAGAAACTATCACATCAGCAATTTCATTAGTTCTACCTAGTAAGTCACAACTTTCATGGACCTGGGAAGCAATGGAGAAAGTCAACTGTGACCTAGACTTTAATGTCCCTTTCTAACTAGTTCATGGATAAAATGTGGAAAAAGCTTACTCAAGCAACAAGACAGGTTCTTTGTCAGCTGTGTCAAAAGACTGTGTAGGTACACAAACACATGAATTTTTTAGTATCCTGCACCAGAAGGGTGAAGAATAATTTTAGAGGATCCAAGGAAGCAGGAATTACTTCGAGATCGTTATAGTGGAGAGAGCACTGGACTGGGAATGAAAATACTTAGGTGAGAACCCTACACTGCAGCGAACTGGCTGTGTGACCTGGATGTGGTCTAACCTCTTTGGTTTTCTGCTTCCTCATCTAGGTGATGGGAATAATAAATGGGGCCCTAAGTGCCATACAGATAATTATAATAACTATCATTTATTCAATGTTTATTGTATGCCAGGCACCTTGCACTAATCATCATATTAACTCCCCACAACAACCCTATGAGGAAAGTATCATTGCTAAAATTTCCAGTTCTTAAATGAGAAAACTGGGGCTCAAAAACAGTAATTTCAAGACCACACAGAAATTAAAAGGTAGAACTGAGATTTGAACCCCAGCAGTTTCATTCTTGAACTTACTTGACTACCAATATGCTGTTAATCAGAGGGCCTAAATTCTAGTTTAGGTTCTTTACTCATTTGCTTCACTGGACCTTGATTTTCTTTTTAGCTAAATGAGGGGATTGGATGAGAATCAGGTTCTAAATCATTTATCTCAAATACCCACCCTGATCATTTTTGTTAGAAGCTTCCAGAAGCATAGTGCTCAGAAAGATTGCAAAAGCCAGGTCTTGGTTCAGTGCAAAATAGTTCTGTGATTAACTAGTGACATCTGCCAAGGTCAAACAGGTGAGGCATGGAGGCACTTGTAACATATTGGCTATCTCTGGGAGAGATAAGTGACCGTCTGACTGTTATATTTCATTTCTATCCTGCATCTTCTCTCAGTAGCTGCTGAAAGGGCAACAAAGGGTGGTCTGGTCAAGAAAGGATACCTGATAGGACAGGGCTGTCTAATAGAATTCTCTGCCATGATGAAAGTCTCCAGTGCAGTAACTACTAGGCACATGTGGCTACTGAGTACTTTAAATCTGGCTGAGTAGTTCTATTTTTAATCTCTTTAAAATTTTACTTAATAAAAGTGTAAATGTAAATAGACCCATGTAGCTAGTAGACACTATTGATCAGTGCAGTTCTAGAACAAAGGTCCATTGACTGTGGATGAATGCCATGGGCATGAAAACTGGGGGGAATTCACCCAGGAAACTGAAAGTCAGGGAAAGGTAAAGTTTGGCCAAAGGGGATGCTAAGGAGGGATCTGATGTCAAAGCAGATAAGCGATGCCAATTTTAGAAGCAGTCATGGAGAGCAAGTAGTTGGAGAGCCATAGGCAAAAGATTAATAATCTGACTTTTTGGCTGTGTAAATCCTGGGCTAAGGGCTCCCTATTAATCCTGAAATGGGCAAGGTCTGGGCTTTGGCCATTTTAATACTAATTGTCATGCTGTGCTTGGAGGAAAATTTGCCCTAGTCTCCCTACCCATTCCCCACTATCCCTCAGAACATTCCCAAATCATCACCATTCCTTAGAGTCTTCCTAATGGCCAATGTCTACTCACTGGCTAAATGGAGTAGTCCCAACTGCTCGGCACTACTGATACGAGGTTAATCGTTAGCATATTTAGTAGGCAGTTCAATAGTTTGGGGTTTTTGTCACCAAAATTCAAATTTGAATTCGCTTAATCAAAATGAAAAATTAAAAGGAAGAGTATTGGAGCATTGCATGCCAGAATTTAGTATTGGAGCCACAGGAATGAATACGTCTAGGCTTCTGCAGAAAATGAGGTTCAGTCAGGACCTTCTGTGTTTCTATTCAAGCTTTCTCATTTCTCTCTGTCTTTCTGGACATTAGCTACCCCTGCTTTGCCATGTTGCCTGGTGGGAAACACGCCTCCCAAAAACTTCATCTAGCAAGGAAAGCTAGCCTGTGTCTCTCTCTGTTTCCAAGTTTTAAAATATTAGAGAAGGAACTCTGATCCATCCCGGGTCTGGTGCCGCCCCTTGATCTGTCGTGGGGGTGGGGAGAGGCAGGATCATGTCTGAATATGGACATTCCTACTGGAAATCACAAGGTTGGAATGGGGGGAAGAAAAGACTGTTCCCAGAAAAAGGGGGTGTGGGTTGCTATCCCAGGGAGAAAGGAAAGAGAAGTTAGGAAAACAAAACAGTAAGTTTTCATTGAAGAAACAGTGGGATGACATAACACAGATGACACATATTCATTAGCAAAGGCATTTTCTTTTTCTTGTAAAGCAGACCAAGCATGATATGGAACTTTGCCGTCTGTAGAACCAGGATGATTTTTTCCCTTATTAAGAACCAAAAGGAAAGCAACCCGGATGCTTTAATTACTTTGATTGTGGAGGTGAAGGAGAGCCCTGGTTTTAAATGCACATTATATTCATCCGTTAAGTGTATCAGGAAATTGAAGAGACGCTTTGGTTTTATATTTGATTATCTCAATATCTATTAAATAAAAAAAGTATTTTTGCCTCATTAGCAGTAAAGTATATAGGGCTAATGATGGATCATTCTAAGTATTATTTCCTTATTTCGGTTCATAATCACTATATTTAATAAGGAAGAGCCAGGTTCAATAAAAGATGCATCTGGCTTCAAATGATTAATCGATTTTTATAGAACTCACATGCTGGCAATTTCTTTGGGAAACGAGACAAGACATCGTGAATCACGACTCCCTTCACGCACTCCCCTGCCCTCCCCGCCAGTTTTGTTTTCACTAATCAGCTTCAATCGACTATCTGGGGGATTTTTACAAAGGTGCATCCTTTGTCTCTCACATCCTGAGTTAGTGCTGTAGGTAATTAGCTTTGGGACTGAGGTCCCTTTCATCTGCATGCAAGTCAACTAAAGGATTTTCCTCTGCTGCTTGAAAGGCGAATCTCTGCCTTTCATTCCCTCTTTGACTCTCCTCCGTGGTTAACTTTAATTAGGATGTCAAATTGTATCATTCTGTAGGGAGCTGAACTTTTTTGAGATTGCTCCAAGATAGACTTCTTGAGTTGGGGGGTAATTTTTCTTTATAATGTCATTTCCAATTCCTCTGGGCAGGAGATGAACTAGTCCTGTGCATTAACCAAAAGGAGTGAGGCTATGGCATGCTGCAGATGCTGTAGATCCAGATGAAAACATGGAATCAGTAGGAGGCAAACACAAGTACCAGCCAAGATGGGCAGAGCTGGCTTGAATGACTGAGGATGTCTTTTGGAGAGGAAACATAAGCCAAAAAAAAAAAAAAAAGTAAAATCCTGTGGACTCCTGTTGCCAGGGCATTTTAGCTACCTAAAAACATGCATATGTCTTATTTACTGCTGTATCACCCGAGATTAGAAAAAGGATAGCAAATGGCTGGTGTATCTGCTGCCACTACTATACCTATTCCTTCCTCCACAGCTAACATCGCTAATCACTTATGACACTCTCCTGCTGAGCCCACATGTAGACATGTAGACTCAGACTGCTACAGACAGTAACCGCCAATTGATCAGAGTGGGCACACAAGATGGAATCTATTTGCAATCCCTTGTCTAGAACGTTGTAAGCATTTAATAAATACTTGCTGAATGCACAAGTAAATGAAGACATGTTACTAAAGATTATGGGACTTCACAGTTACTTCCCCTCCGTTACCTTGAGAGGGTTTTTTTTTTTTTTTGCTCAAATGGCTTCCAAGCAGTCAGACCCAATACTGTTCTTTAGTTTAGGCTCATTCTATTACCCTCTAATTTTATCTAAAGCAGAGATACAAATATGTTGCCCTCAAGTTATGTTTATCCTAGGTGAAATCCTAGGATATCCTAGGACTGGTGAAGTGGGTCTGAGAATTTCATCCCCAAGCATTAGAGCTGAATACATGAGTTGGAATCTAAAGCAACTGGTCAGAATAGAATGGAGGTAATATCACAAGTATTGAATTTGTCACTGTGATCATTTGCCAGCCCAGTCCCATGCTGACTTCTAAGGGCAAGTGGGCTACAATGGAAAGTCCAGTAAAAACTACAAAAAGGGGCTGGCCCTGTGGCGTACTGATTAAGTTTGGCATGCTCTGTTTCCACATCCCGGGTTTGCAGGTTCAGATCCCAGCCACAGACCTACACCACTCGTTAGCCATGCTGAGGTGGCGACCCACATACAAAATAGAGGAAGATTGGCACAGATGTTAGCTCAGGGCTCACCTTCCTCACCAAAATCAAAACAAAACAAAAAACTACAAAAAGCTAGTTTTGTAAAGTAGTCATGATACAGTACAAGTATCAAGAACTAGGGCACTGGGCAGTGATGGGAGATGCTGCCCTTATCAACATGGTCAGCAAGGCTCCTTGGCTGCATGGGTGTGGAGAGCAAAGATTATCTGCGGCTGTTCTGACATCTTCCATCATTATCCTAAACAGGCACCATTCACTTAGCTTCTGCTTTGGGATTAACTCTGCTAGGAGACATCACAAGGAGTTGGAGTAGGACTTGGGAGTCAAATAATGGCAGACCCCACAGGGCACACAAGAGGACAAAGTTTATCACTCACAGATGAAACACCAAGTGGGGACTCTCAGAACTACTTGGGAGAAATATTGGGTGTAGTATCCAGGAATTCCTGCCACGCATTTGCAGAGAGATGAGGAGAAATTCTATTATCGTGATTTACCTTATATGGGCTGAAAAATTCAGGTTGCAAGTATTTGGAAGACTTTATTACCTCAAGGACTTTGAATATAAAGGATTGCAAGTGAAACACAGATTTCAAAAAAAATATTTTGAAAGAGGAATAATATTTTCTTCACAACAGTTTGAACATGAAAATGCACTAATTTTATACCTGAGGACACACAGCATTTGGCCTGCTACAAAGGAAACTCCCTAGAGTTCAGACGCAGCCCTCCAGGAGTGTATACAAATTAAGAATACCTGTACACACTATAAGAGCCAAATGAAAACCTCAAAGCAATGCACGGATTGTTGGTGCAACATTTCTATCACATATAGGTCATTTTGCTAAGAGGATTTCAAGCTGCTTTTAAGCACAGGAATATATTATCCAATTTTCTTGACAAAAATAAAAGCTCAGAAATTCAAATTGACAGGAGTCAGGTCTGTATGGCTGTAGGGGAATCAAAGTGGTCTAGAAAATTTGATTAACTCAATTCACCCCAGTTCCTGAGGGCAGCTTCAGGAATCAAAATTACTATTTAATAGTCCGACTAGTAAATTTGGATTGAAAAAGATCTTTTTGACCTTTGCACTTGTTTTTGAGACATCGTCTTACCTAAAGAGTCAGAGGCAATGAAAGAAGAGACATAATGGCATTATTGAGCCTCCAAAATACAAAGCAGTTTCCGTCACCTCCGAACCTTCACCGTGGCCAAAATAAGAAAGCCATAAAATCAAGGATTCGGATAGGAAAGTTTGGATGTCCTTGAATCAGCTGTAATCCTCCTTGATTTCTCTGTAGAATGAGATAATGTGAGCCAATGTGGCATACAGCGGTTCTCAACCTTTCGTGTCCATCAGGATCACCTGGAGAATTTGTTGTACTATGGATTGCTGGGCCCCACATCCAGAGTCTCTCATTTAGTAGGTTTGGGTTGGGGACCAAAACTTTTCATTTCTAACAATATTCCAGGGGACGCTCCTGCTGATGCACAGGGGAGCACAGTTTGAACGCCACTTGTGAAATGATTGATCACCACTGTCCGAATCAGTTATTTCATTGGGCTTGTAAAATGATGCCTTTCTAATTTCATCTCTTTGTTTGTATTTATTTGTGAAAATTATTCCATATATAAGAACTTTCCTTTGTTCATGAAAGCTATGTGATAACTTCTGAAATGCAGATCAAACCAGAAAGGCAAGGTAACTTATTTTGTTCCTTCAATTATTAAATTTCAGAGTAATGATTAGAGCTTCATCCGTCTTCAGTGGTGTCCAGTGAATTCTCCCTCTCTCTCCAAAGTCACCAATCAGGCTAGTCACTCCTCTCCTTGGGACACAGAGGTCAGAAGGGCTATACTATTGGATCTTCTGTTCCTCTACCAGGAAACAAGAGTTTTCTCCTTTATCTTCTCTCTTTTTTTCTCTCTCTCTCTCTCCAATCCCCTCTCCAATTAGATTAGCAAATGCAAGTCAATTGCTTATTTTCTTAAGCATTGGCAAGAACCTTGTAAAAATAGTTTTATTTACCCCCTACCATTCTTTGTGCTATAGTTTTTAAATATATTACATCAATATGTTATAATCTCTACAATACAGTCATAATTTTTGCTTTAATCAATCATTTATCTTCTAATGTAATGATGAGGAAATACATATATATTGTCTAGTATTTTCACATTCATCTTTACTACTCTGGGTGCCCTTCTTTCTTTCACATACATCGGCATTACCATTTGTGTCATTTCCTTTCAGCCTGAAGAGCTTCCTGTAGCATTTCTTTTAGGGCGGATCTTATGCCAATGAATATCCTCTTTTTTGTTTATATGAAAATATCTATCTTTTCTTCATTTTTGAAGGATGGTTGGTATATTGCGTCTTGATTAACAATTTTTATCTCTCAACACTGGATATGTCATTCTGATGTCTTCTGGCCTCCTTTGTTTCTGATGAGAAGTTGTCTATTAATCACATCATTGTTGTTCCTCTGTAGGTAATTATAATTTTCTCTTATTACTGTCAAGATATTCTCTTTATTTTTTGCTTTCAGTAGTTTGACTATGAAGTAATTATGATTTTCTTTGTATTTTCATTGCTTGATTTTTGGTGAGCTCGTTGGATATGTAAATTTAGAAAAATTGGGGGAAATTTAGAGTTATTAATTCCATAAATATTTCTCTGCCCCTTTCTCTACCTTCTTGCTGGAGTCCAATTATATATATGGTGGAACGCTTGATATTGTCCCACAGATTTCTGAAACTCTGTTGTTTTTTCTTCAATTTTTTTCCTCTCAGTTCTTCAGATAGGATAATTTCTATTGACTTATCTTGAAATTCACTCACTCTTCTTTCTGCTATCTCCAAACCACTCTTGAGCCCACTTAGTAAATTTTTCATTTTATTTACTTTTCAGATCTAGAATTTCCATTGGGTTCTTTTTACAGTTTCTATCTCTCTGTTGAAATTTCCTACCTATTCAATCATCAAGACTATATTTTCCTTTAATTCTTGGATCATGTTTTCTTTTAATTATTTGAACATATTTAAAATGGGTGCTTTAATCTTCACTAAATCCAACCAGGGCCCTCTTAACGTCTGTTTATGCAGACTGCCTTTTTCCTAAGTATGGGTCACTCTTCCCCATTTCTTTGTATGTTTAGTAATTTCAGTTGAAAACTGTACTTTTTAAGGAATATCTTGAAGCAACTCTGAATTCTGATATGAGCTTCTGAGGATTTTGGTGTTTTGTTCTAATAGATAATTAATTTGCCTAGACTCAAAACTATAAAGTCTGTATCAGCCATAGAATGTTCTTTGAATAGTAGATTTGTCATTTATCTTATTTCAGAAAAGCTTTTTGACATATAGTTGTAAATATTTGTTCTGTCCCATTGATTTTTTTTGCTCATTTGAGAACTACACAATTATACAAATGTTGGGTCTATTCTGCCTTTCACATTTTCTTGAATCGTTTCTTGTCTCTATTTCCACTTCATTATTTTTGCATCTCCTGTTGAACATGTATTTCCCACATTATGCTTTCTATAATATCTACTTGCTTTTATATTCCTTCTAATTCCATCTTTTTTTTCTGAAAGAGTTTTTCTAGTTCATACAATTTCTTTCATCTCTCTTTTCATCTCCTTCTGCTGTCCAACTATCTCATTCCTGAAATGTTTTAAGTCTTGGTTCTGCTATACTTTGGTCACGTCCCTAATTTCTTTTTATTGAACTTTAAATACCTGGTTTCAATTTTAATCTGCTTTGTGTACAAAAATGTGTTTTTTCAATGTTTTTATTGTCCATGGAGATTTTTCTTTGTTTTCATCTTTTATCTTACAATATCTTTTCATAATTGTTTCTTTTTTGTTTGTTTGTTTAAATGAGACTATTAGGAGGAAGTTCTTTTGCGGAGGTTGATGGTAGGCTAGGGAAGCATTCCCAAATTCACAGCTCAAGGAATCCTTCTTCTGTGGTTATTGGGAAGTATTCCAAAACATGGCATTTTTGTTTATCTACTTCTCTGCCTTTCTGAGCTAAGCCTGACTCAGCAAACCTTCCCGTTTCTATAATTTTCTCCTGTAGGGATCTATGGGCTTTCATCTCCAAAGTGTTACCCTCACCTGTACTTTGCCTTTACAGTTCTTTGTTGGTCTATGGCCTTTGTATCGCTTCCTATCTCACAAATAGTTGCATCTTCATTATCACTGGGATCAACATTATTCCCACCTTGATTAACATGAATTCTGTTCCACACAGGTTTTTTCAAGGAGGGTCTCTGTGCCAGTAAGAGGATATTTCTGGGATTCCTGACTCATGGGCTGCTGCAGTACTGTTTGAATTTCCTGTGGTTTCTCTAGTGGTTTCCCACAGTTATTTTGCACTTACCCATGCAAAAAGGGACCCTCTGAAGACTGCTCTAATTTTTTTGCCAGTTGTTCTCAGATTCATTCACAGGCATTCCTTGAAGACGTTTTGGGTTCAGTTCCAGACCACTGCAATAAAGTGAATATTGCAATAAAGCGAGTCGCATGAGTTTTTTTGTTTCCCAGTGTATATAAAAGTTATGTTTACACTATACTGTAGTCTATTAACTGTGCAATAGCATTATGTCTAAAAAAATATATATATACTTTAATTAAAAAATGCTATATTGCTAAAAAATGCTAACCATCATCGGAGCCCTCAGTGAGTCATAATCTTTTTGCTGGTGGAGGGTCTTGAATTTTTTGCTAGTGGAAGTAAAAAGTGCAATATCTGCAAAGTGCAATAAAGCGAAGTGCGATAAAATGAGGTGTGCCTTTACTTAGGTTTTTACTCTCTATGTGGTTTTCCCCTTTGGGAATAAGTTGACAATTTCTGGTTTCAAGGCACATAGGATCCTTCCATTGCTGCTCTGTCTGTTTGTCATTAATGCTGCAGAGCTGCTGGTCCCTAAAGGCACTCATCATTTGGATTGAAAAATTAACTTATTTCTTGACAAGTACTGAGAAAAGGCTGCAACTAGGTTCCATCTAATGGAAATTTCTGAGGCATATCACATGACAAGCCTGGGACAGGGAAAAGAACTCCAAACGTTCAAATGAGACTTCATTTTGTAATGTTAAATGCTATCCATCATTCAGAGGCCGGTACAAATGTTCCTTCAGGAAGTCTTCCTTGATTCTTGAGATTCCTTTCCACCTATGTATCTAAGATTAATCTCCTTCTCTGCATTCTCATAGTATCTCTTGTTACTCATCTTTTTTTACACCTTTATTATGGACGTTTCATCTTTTAATTTTTTCTATTTATATAATCATTCCTGACTAGATTTCAAGATACTCCAAGACATGTATATATTTTAATATTTTTTCATGTCCCCAAAGCCTGGTAAGCATTCAAGTGTTTCATTAAAGTCATTATCAAATATTTGTGAGTCCTTGTGTGGATCGGGCACTGTTATGGAAGCCGAAAATTAAAAAATGAATAAAAATGTATCTATTTGACAGACCTGAAGCAGTTACTTTCTGCTGCTAAGGTTTCCACTACAGACACAAGAAAAAAGCGTCCTTATGCTTTCCGTTTGATTGTAGCAGACAAGATTGAATGGGGAAACACAGGAGAAAATATGGAGAGAGAATTTTTGCAGCTCAGAAATAAACTTGTAAACAGTGAAAAGTCTTTTTTACTCCAAAAAAGAATCAAAGATTTTTGTTTGAAAAGAAGTAAATACAGAAAAAATAAGCACTGCTCTCAAAGAACTTTCATTCCAGTGGGATAATAAAAGCTAACACCTATATAGTGCTTACTAAGTGCCAGACACTGGTATAAGACTTTCAGATATATGTTAACATATTTAATCCTCATAACAACCATACAATGTAGTAGGCACAATTATTGTCTTGGTTTAGATTTTTCAGAAGTACTTCCTGAAAATTTATGTGCAAGTGGTTTATTTGGGTAATGATCCCAAAAAACCCAATAGGGAGTTGGAAAGTGAGATAGAGAAGAAAAGAAGACAATAAAATATGGGTTATCAAGTCAGTTGTCATATATGTAACTGGAGCTTAATCTCATTGCGAAACAATGTGATGTGAGCAGCATAAATCTCAGAGTCATCCCAAACTAGAGGTGAGGAGGATGAAGTATTCATCACCAGCTCCACATCTATCATTTGTTGAGGGCTCCTGCCAGGGGCCCTCTGGGTGGGCTGAGCATACTCCAATGACCAGAAAAGAAATGTTGTCAGTACAGTAAGCAGCCTTAAACCCATATAGACAAATGCCAAGGGAATGTGGTGAGATAACAACAGCTTCTGCTACAATTGTTTTCTCCATTTTACAGATGAGCAAACTAAGGGACATAGAGGTTAAATGACTTACCTAGGGATATAGACCTGATAATTGATGAAGCAAGAATTCAGCCCTTGAAATCGGGCTCCAGAGTATGTCCTCTTAACCGTTATACTATGCCCCGTCATAGTACAGAAAATAAGGAAGGAAAGAAGAATGAAAAGAAGAAAGGGAGCAGGGAAAGACTCATAGTTCCCCATGAATACATTTTATTTCTACTATTTGGTTCAAGCTTCCAGAGAGCAAAGATTACATTTTACTCACTTTTCTATCCCTCCTCATCCTTCCTCCAACCAACCTTACAACCCACCCTGAACGTTACCAAAACATGTCTGGCACAATACTTTGCACATAGTAAATCCCAATAAATATTTGTTGATGAGTAAGCAAACCCCTGTCTAAGGGGATAACTACAAGGCCCTGACCACTAGGATTCTTATTATTGAAAACTATATTTTTAATTCACTATACAGTGTAGAGTAGCAGGTTTTGGAGTCAGAATCATTCACATGAATCATTTATTCTCAACACTTCACATTCCATGGCTCATACTCATAAAGGGCTCTTAATGAATGGACTCCTATTTGTAGCATTGCATGACCTTTCACAATTTACAAAAATGTTTACACATTCCCCATTCTATTTCTCCATAAGTGATTTCAAATGTATATTCCTCTACTAGTGTACTCTCAGTTGCCTAAATTGTATAGAAGAGGAAAACATAGGTCATAGTCTATAAAAATGAAAATAAAATATGTTTTATTAGATTATTTTCCAGCAAATATTCACTCTCCCCCTCCCTTGGGGTACAGCGTATTTTCCTGGTCCCCTGACATAAGGCCATGTCACTTGCTTTGGCCAAAGAAACATAAGAAAAAGTGATGCGCCTATTCTAAACTGAGGTTTTAAAAAACACATCAAGTTTCTTCCAGCGCTGTTGTGTTCCTGCATTTTGTCACAGGAAGAGCACACCCAGGTAGCCACTGCCCCTTGATCCTGAGTCCTGGAAGGAAAGGTACAGGAACTGACATGAACCTGACCTTTAACCTAAAGCCCAGCTGATCTGAATCCTGTGAGCAAGAAATTGATTTACATATTCATGAGTAAGAAATATTTATGAGTACTTGCTATATTTGTTGTTATAAGCCATTGAGATTTGGGAATTGATTTTTATGCAGTATTATTGCAACAATTGTTGACTAATACTACAGGTGCGAGGTATTTGAACTTCTCATGTGTCTTCGACAGCCAGCCTCTCAGTGCTTGCAGAGCTCCTCAGCCTCCCCAGATGTTTCCCACTTGAGCGATGCAGTTGTATGGCTGGGAAGAGAAGCTTTGCTCACTTCAGTCCATGGGTTCAGGACCCTCAGAGGATTCAAGACTGGTGGCAAGCCATAGCATGGTCCAAGATGCAGGCACTCATGCTTACACACAAGTAGATGCATCATTAACTTCAATAGCAATAAATTAAAGTGATTTTCACTTGATTGTCATATCTTGAACGAAATAAAATTAACTTTCTAATAATTAGCCACAAAATTCTAATGTGTTTATCTCTACCATATGCTTCCCAGCTCTGCTAAGTTGGAAGCCTCAAATCCATCAACCAGTAAATCATTCCTTGGGTTTCACTTCAGGGACCAATTAAAAGTATCAATGTGTTTTCTTCCATTACAGTGGGAGTTCTACCTCCAGCTGTTGGGATCTGGGCTTCTAAAAGTACGAAGCATGATTACCCAGAAAAAAGGTACTTGAGACAATTAGAGGAAAACAGATTCTGTTGAAAGCTAGTTTATGCAAGCTTAGTGGTTCCACCCTCCCCACTTTATTCAGAGGGCACATGCTTTACTGAACATGTGGTAAATAACACAGCTGGCCTTGCAGCATGAAAGGTGCTGCTCCCAAACCTGGAGAAAGGGCTCCTGGCAGATAATCCAAGGGCTGGTAATTTATCACTTATGCAGGCATAGCGCCTCTTGAGGGTCTCCTTTTACATCTCCTATTCTGTGAAACTTTCCACTCAAGACTTGGATAAATGTTTTCCAGATGGTATCAATCATGGTGTTACCTACTAATAGGAATAATGGAAAAGTAATTCAATTAATTAGCAAGTCAAAAAGGATAGGAAGGAGGACTGTACACGAAAGAAGAAAAAGAAGGAAACTCAGAGCCAGCTAATCATCTCGAGTCAAGGTCATTCAGCAAAAAGGGGGCTTGACTGAGCATCAAGAAACCTGAAACCTGGCCAACAGCATGGTTGCTCCAAATCACAGGCTTCGGATTCTAACAGACACAGGTTGGAATTGCAGTTCAGTCTCAAATTAACTACACATAGTGGGCAAGTTATTTGGCCTCTCTGAGCCTCAGTTTCCTCACATGCTAAAAAAAAGGTAAAATAATGCAATCTGTAATATACCATTTTAACAGACATAGGTATATAGATGTAAAGCACCTAGCAAAGTGGCTACCAGTAGGACCTCAAAAAAATGTTCATCCTCATCTGTGATCAGTTGAATGAGTGGCCCCAATTCTCCACCCCTGCCTGAATCCCATTACCATGACTGCGTCTTGGGCAAAGTGTATTTCCCACCCATTGGGTTGGGCTTGACCACATGACTTGCTTTGACCAATGAATGTGGGCAGAAGTGACAGCGAGCTCATTCTGAAACTAAGCCTTAAGAGGCCTTCCATGTTTCTACTTGCCCTTTGCACCTCCACTTTCACCACAGAAAAACATGCTGGCTGGCCTGCTGGTCCAAGAAGGAGTACAAGACACATGGAGCAGGGCTGCCCCAGCTGATCTGCAGAGCCACCAAGCCACGCCCAGCCTAGAACATCCAAAGTCCATCCAACATGAAGACATCTGAGTGATAATAAACAATGGTTGATTGAAGCCACTGAGTTTTGAAGTGGATTAGTTTAGGCTGCAATATCTCGCAGATCTATCATCTCACTTTGCTTCTCTGAGTTCTAATTTCATCTCTGCCCAGGACTTATTGAATGAATATCTTTTGCAATGCTGATATTAGAGATGAGGCCCAGAAAATAGTAACCTTTGATGTATCACAGAAATTTCTGCTTTATAATTGGTTTAAATCTTAATCTCTAAAGTCAGGTATGTAAGAAAAGTAATTTTGTTGTGATGAGACCTATTTTTTGTTACTTTTACTACAAATCCTCTATTCTGCTGGATAGCAGAAAAATCTCCTTGTAAATTCAGGGTTTCTTCTCCCTCCAGAGTTGTGTTTAAGTTTTGGAGGTTTTTCATAGGGCGTGATGAGGAAGTGCAAGGGGTTGGGAGGGACTATCTGGATATCGTTGTTCCTGGTTGTCGCTTTGTAAGTCTCTGCTGAAATGTCTTGGTCTATGTCAGCAAGGACCCAGGAGGGCCTGTTGCATTCTTGGCTAACCTTCTTCTGGAAACCTATGATTATTCTCAACTAAAGGAAGATTGGAGCTGCTCTCAGACATGCAAGAATTCTTCTGAAGCATTTGCATCTTGTTGGAGTGAAGGGGAATACAATGCATTGGTCTTGGACCTGTCTGGAAGCACTAGGTGGACATTTCTATTCCAGGCTCTTATTGCCTCTCCAGGTTCTCACAGAGGAGGTGGCACAGGTCCCTTTTGCATGTAGATTCCCCAGGCCATCCTGGGGCCTTTGTCTTTCCTTCCTCTACCTCCTGGATTGAGCACTGAATATGGCAGAATGCAACATCCCCTTTCTCAGGAGCCCAAGTAGCTACTCAAAACATTTTCCCTCTAACTCACCTCATTTCTTTGATTCTGGGGATACTCCGGTCTAGGATCAGACCTGAGGAGCTTTGCAGTTTTCCTTACTATCATCTGAGAGATCTAGGCTTTTGAAATTCAAAAGCTGAGAAAGACTTTCCTTTTCTCTCTTTTGTTTGAATAATCACCACCCTAAAACATTGTGTATGCAAAATCCTAACCGTGGCCTGAGTTGGTTGCAGTCAAGAGGCAACAGGCAATTCCAAGAACAACCGCAAACATACATCAGTTGATATTTCAAAAGTATTCTCCTTCACAATCGCATGAACTTGTTTTGTGGAATACGAGATATAGTATGCTAACTGTTACTTTGTATGCATCATGATGAATTTCTCATATCTCCTACTACTTAATCAAGGAGGTGTTGGGTAAATAAATGAATTAATTAATTGGAATTTCTATATCAACTCTTGGTTCTAGCTTTGTTTTGGGTGTTTTTGTTTGTTTTGGATTTTTTTCTTTTTGGACGTTCATTCTCTGGCCCAGCTGTCTTTATGCCTAGATTAACCAGAGGAGTTGCCAGCTGTGATTTGCAGATGTGTTACAGGTCCACAATACCAGAAAAACTCAATTATGCATACTAAAGTCATCTCTATAAAGCATGACCATACGGACATTTTATGGTGAATTGTGGCCATTGGAATACTTAGCCAGCAGCAGATTGTATCTGCTTATACTATAATGGCCAAAATAACCAGATGTGAAACCTGAATTTAACTATATTTACAGCCAAATAAAACCAGGCAATGATCCAAGCAATGGGCTGGTAATCAGCCCAATTCAAGCTGAGCAAGGGTGATTTCATGCTTCAAAGTGTGAACAAAAATGAGAGCCATTAGAGCATGTATTGAGAGTTCAAATCCAATAGAACCTGCCAGAGAGAGTAGATATTGAAGTGAACAAGCTGGCTTCTGTGTATTTACCTCAATTTGTAAATGGATACAGAGACGAGTTAGGATTCTCACACGTAGTACCACCTATGGGACATTCTCTAGAGAGCTACTTCCAGGCTATTATGTTCCTGAAAAGATTAATATCCATGAAGAAATTCAAGACTTCTATTTTTGGCCATGATTGAGTAAGAAGGAGCGGATTTACCCTGTTACCTTAAAAAACTAAACAGACAAAATACTGGAAATAATGATTTTCAGACATTGGACAACAGGTAACACAGAAGAGTAATCAATGAGAGAAGAGAAACAAAGACATTAGCCTTATGGCTTCCCATCTTAGTACCTAGAGAGAGTTTTCAGGGTGGTTTGTAGAGAGGGAGATCCAAAAAGTGTCCAGAAGTCTCCTTGAAGTGATAAGACAGAGTGGAGAATTTCCGCTGCCCAAAGTGGTTCAAAATTATAGGTACAACTACCAGAGATGAGATTGCATCACAGAGAAGAGAAGTCTGCATAGATAGAGAGCTCTAGGGATCTGAACAGGGTTCTTTTGGAGTCTTCAGTTGAGTACTGCTCAGTGCATGCATATTAGGAAACTGCCTGAGACCAGAAAAGGAGTCAGTAGGAAAGATTAGAAGGACGAGCCCCTGGAGCTCACACAGAGCAGAGAATAGTTTGTGCTCTTACCTGCCAGAGTTAGAGCTGAAAACATCTTAATATGTGGGGGCATCAGGTAGAGTACTGCAAAAGGTATTATCTCAGTACTGGGGCAAAATTAACCCTTGACTAAAGGCTGCTTTGATCTCACCTTAAATTCAAACCTTGACAGGATCAGTCTGTTTCCAAGTAACTTAATTGGGCCCCAGAACAAAAATCAAGAATATTCAAATACACACAAAACTATCCAGCAACCAACAAGGTAAAATTTACAATGTCCGGACTCCAGTAAAAAATTACCAGGCAAGCAACCCAAGTGCCCATCAATGGATGAATGGATGAAGAAGATGTGGTATATATATACAATGGAATATTACTCAGCCATAAAAAGGACAAAATTGTGCCATTTGCACAACATGGATAGACCTTGAGGGTATTATGCTAAGTGAAATGTCAGACAGAGAAAGACAAATACTGTATGATTTCACTCATATGTAGAAGATAAACACACATATAGATACAGAGAAAAGATTGCTGGTTACCAGAGGGGAAGGGGGTGGGGGAGGGCAAAAGGGGTAACAGGGCACTTGTGTATGGTGACAGACAGAAACTAGACTTTTGGTGGTGAACATGATGCAGTCTATACCAAAGCTGAAATATTATAATGTACACTTGAAATTCACACAGTGTTATAAACCAATATGACCTCAATAAAATAATTTTTAAAAAATTCCCAGGCAAGCAAAGAAGCAGGAAAATATGACCCATCATGAGCAGAAAAATCAATCAATAAAAATGGACTCATGAAACAGGTGCTAAACATAGTAAACAACAACATTAAAACACCTATTATAACTATACTGCAGATATTCAGAAAGGTAGAATAACGCATGAGAATATTAAACAGAAACATGGAAGGTATTAACAAAGCCCAATGTAAACTTTTTAAGATGAAAAGTAAAGTGTCTATAATGAAGAATAGGATTAACAGCAGATAAACAAGGCAGGAAAAGTGTTAATGAATACATAGCAGTTGAAACTATCCCAAAGTAAAGAGAGAAAGCTGACTTAAAAAAGCAATAAACCACTGTGAGCTGTGGGACAACTTCAAGATACTGAATATATATATATATATAATTGGAATCCTTGAAGTGGAGGTGTTAGAAAAAGATGTGAAGAAACAATGGCCAAAATTTTTCCAAATTTGGTGAAAATTATAAACCTATAGATACAAGAATCCCAATGGATCTCAAGCAAAATAAAACTACTCCAAGGTACATCATGAGAAAATGGTTAAAATCAGTGGTTAAGAGAAAACCTTAAAAACAGAGAGACTATACATCTTCAAAACAGAAAACAAAAACAAGGAAAAAATGACTACAGACTTCTAGTTGGAAAGAATGCAAGCCCAACAACAGTGGGGCAACATCTTCAAAGACCTGAAAAAAGTTTCAACTTAGAGCTCTATTCCCAGTGAAAATGTCTTTCAAAACTTAAGGTGAAATAGGGGCCAGCCGGATGGCATAGTGGTTAAGTTCATGTACTCCGCTTTGGCAGCCTGGGGTTCAGAGGCTTGGATCCCGGGCATGGACATATGCATCGCTTTTCAAGCCATGCTGTGGCGGTGTCCCATATAAAGTAGAGGAAGATGGGCACGGAGGTTAGCCCAGGGCCAATCTTCCTCAGCAAAAAGAGTATTATTGGCAACAGATGTTAGCTTAGGGCTAGCCTTCCTCACAAAAAAAAAGAAAGAAAACTTAAGGTGAAATAAAATTTTGTGAGACATCCGAAAGCTGAAAGAATTCATTATCAAGAGACCTCAAATATAAGAAATGTTAAAGGAAGTCAATTAGGGAGAAGAAAAATGACACCAAATGAAAATTTGGATCTACTAGAAAATATAAATACATGGGTAAAGGTAAAACATTCTTTTCAATTTTATAAATCTCTCTAAAAGATAATTGACTGATTAAATAAAAAATAATGAACTGTGGGATATATAACATATGTACAAGTAAAATGCATGTCAACAACAGCATAAAAGTCTCACGAGGGGAAACGGAAATAAAGTGTTGTAAGTTTCTGATACGCTACAGGAAATGAATAATATTGCTTAAACATAGACTGTGATAAGATAAAGTTGTATCTAATAAACCCTAAAGCAACCATTATAAAACAAAACAAAGAGTTTATCTAATAAGCCAACAAAGGAGATAAAATGAGATCATAAAAAATACTCAGATATTCCAAAAGAAGGCAAAAAGAGGAAAAAGGGACCAAAAAACAGATGAGAAAAATAGAAAACAAATAGCAAAATGTTACATTTAAATTAACCATATCAATAATCACGTTAAGTGGAAGTCATCTAAACCTACCAATTAAAAGGCAGAGATTATCAGATTAGATAAAAATTCAAGACCCAAAAATATGCTGCCTGAAAATAATACTCTTTAAATATAATGACACAAATAGGTTGAAAGTAAAAAAGAAGTAAAAAGATGTATTAATGTAAGGTTGGTTTCACATTTGAAAAATTAACCAAGTAATTCACCATATTATGAGTCTAGAAGAGAAAAACGATTAAAAACATTTCCATCAATGTAAAAAAAGCATTTCACAAAATCTAACTTCCATTAGTGATAAGATATCTCAGCAAACTAGGAATTGAAGAGAATGTCCTCATCCTGAAAAAGGACTTCTACAAAAGACCTACACTGACACCACACTTAATGGTGAAAGAAAAGAGGCCAGAATAGAGATCAAGAACAAAGAAGGGTATCTGCTCTCACTATGTCTGTGTCACATTGTACTGGAGGTTCCAGCCAGTTCAATAAGGCAAGTAGAAGATCTGCAAATAAGAGGTAAAACTGTCTTTATTCAAGATGACATGATCATCTGTGTGGAGAATCCTAAGGATTTAACCAAAAAACTGAGTTTAGCAAGATTTCAGAATGGAAGGTCACTACACAAAAATCAATTGTCTTTCTATATGCTAGAAAGAACCATAAAGTGAAATTAAAACATATCATTTACAACGGCATCAGAAAACATGAAATACTTGGAATAAATGAGACAAAAGCTGTGTATGACCTGTACACTGAATACTGCAAAACATTGGAAAGGGAAATTAAAGGCCTAAATGAATGAAGAATTATATCATGTTCACAAACTAGAAAACTCAGTATTATTAAGATGCCAATTCTCCCCAGATTGATTTATAGATTCAACGCAATCTCAATCAAAATTGCAGCAGGCTTTGTGCGCGCCTGCGTCTGTGTGTGTGTGTGTGTGTGTGTGTGTGTGTGTGTAAACTAGCCAGCTGTTTGTAAAATTGATGTGAAAATGAAAAGGACCTAGATTAGTCAAAACCAAAGAACAGAGTCCAGAAATAGATCCACTTATATACAGTTAATTGACTTTTGACAATTGTGCTAAATTCATTAATGGGGAAAAGATAACCTTTTCAACAAAATGATGTTGGGACAATTAGGGAGCCATATGCAAATAAATAAACCTCAACCCCTACCTCCCTCCCTATATAAAAATTTCCTCAAAAGGAGACATTGACCTAAACCCAAGAGCTAAAATCATAAAACTTCCAGAGGAAATCTTAGTTACCTTGAATTTGGCAAAGATTTATTCACTAGGACATCAAAGGCACCAACTATAAAAGTAAAACATCAATAAACTGGACTTCATCAAAATTAAATGTTTGCTCCTCAGAAGTCCACATTGTAAAAATGAAAAGGCAGGCATGGGAGATGATATTTGCCAAAGATATATCTGCCACAGGACTTGCAACTAGAATATATAAAGGTCCTTATATCTCAATAATAAGAGGGAAACAGCCCAATAAAAAGTAGGCAAAAAAATTGAACTGACCTTCCACCAACATAAATATATGGATGGCAAAAGAGCCCGTGAAAATATGCTTAGCATCATTGCTCTTTGGGTAAGTGTAAGTTAAAACCACACACCCACTCAGAATGGCTCAAATTAAAAGGAGTGACCATACCAAATGTTGATGAGGACACAGAGCAACTGAATTCTCATACATTGCTGATGCGAATATAAAATGGTTGGAAAATGTGTGTCAGTTTCTTTAAAAGTTAAACATACACCTTCCATATGACTTAGCCATGCCACTCCTGGGTATTTACTCAAGAGAATGAGAGCTTATGCCCACACGAAAAGTTGTATGCAAATATTCATAGCAGCTTTATTTGTAATAGCAAAGAATGGAAAAATACCAAATGTTCCTTACCCAATAGATAATCGAATTGTGATATATCTATGTAATGGAATATTACTCAGCAATAAAAGAAAACAAACTATTGATATATACAACAGCATGGATGAATCTCAAAATAATGATGCTGAATGAAAAAATACCAGACTAAAAACAGCATACTCTATTATTCCATTTATATAAAATTCTAGAAAATGCAAACTAATCTATACTGACAGAAAGCAGATCAGTGGTTGCCTAGCTATGGGAAATGGGGAAGAATTGGATTACAAACAGACCCAAGGAACATATTGAAGTGACAAAGATGCTCACTTCCTTGACTGTTCTTGGTTTCACAGGTACATACATATCTCAAATTCATAAAATTGTACAATTTAAATATATGCAGTTTATTTTATGTCAAGTATATCTCAATAAAGTTGTCTTAAAAAAGGTATTTCACGAGAAAGAAATCGTTTGGTTGGTATAGACTACCATGATCCCCTAAACTCATTTTGTATTCCAACTAGATTCACAATTAGACTGCATTCGGGCATGCTCGACACCCCCTTGTAGTTCTCTGTAGCCAAGTCACTGAGTTCTGGTCAATGAAATCAATGAAATGTGGCAGAAGAGAGGAGTATCGCTTCCAGGCTGGGCCTCAAAAACCTTCTGAATAATTATCCACTCTCTCTTTTAAATCATATTTTGACTAAGCGGTGGTTACTCAGGGACTTCTGAGCGTGACAGAGCCACCAAATGGAATAAGTCTGGATCCCTGGTTGAAGCAGAACTGAGATCCATGTGACTAGATCCACCCTCTTTGGACTATTTCAAGAATGAAAAATAAATGTTTGTTTGTTAAGGAATTAAGAGTTGGAGGTTTTTTCTGTTATAGCAGTTGGCATTACCTTAACCATTAGAGAAACGCATTCCTTGATTTGGGTTGGCGCTATGACAAAAAAGGCAAAAAAAACCTTAGAACACATGGCATTGGCTTAGCAGTCAGGTGATGGGTGGTGAGGAAAAATATACAACAGATCCTGTAACTGGAGAGTTCTGTTAACGCTACTTGGTAAAGTTTTCACCTGTGGTCACTTGAAGGGCGACCACTCTCCTGTAGAGCCATTAGCAATCTCTACCTTTGTAGTCACATCACCTTCTCCTCCGTGTGGTGTCAAATCTCCCTCTGCTTCTCTCTTATCAGATCACCCATGATTGCATTGAGGGCCCACCTGGATAGTCCAGGTGAACTATCTCCCCATCTCAAGATCCTTAGCTTAATTATACCTGCACAGTCCTTTTTTCCAAATAAGGTAACATTTCCAGGTTTCAGGTATTAGGACCTGATATCTTTGGGTGCCATTATTTAGCCCACTACATAGACAAAATTTTAAATCAGTTATTTTAAATATGTTCAAATAACTAAAGAAAACTATGTCTAGAAAAGCATGAGAATGATGCCTCACCAAACAGAGAATATCAATGAAGAGACAGAAATTGCGAAAGAGAACAAAACAGAAATTTTGGGGTTGAAAAGGAAAATAAATGAAATGAAAAATTCATTGGGGGAGTTCCAGCACCTTTGAACAGGCAGAAGAAAGAGGAGCAGAATGTCTGAGGAAAAGAAAGACAAAAGAGTGAAGAAATATCATCAGAGCCTCAGAGACCTGTGGGACACCATCAAGTAGACTAACACAATGAACCTAACGATGAAAGGAGAGACAGAAGAAGTGTGTGTTTCTCACTGTGGGTTGTGGGGTAAAAAGTTTGAAAAGTGTTGGCCTAAGAGGATGTCAGAATTCTTTTTGAGGACAGCTATGTCCTAGTACAAGAGATAATTTATTGGTCCAAATTCCTACCCTGTGGGGTTGAAGCAAAGCTATCCACCATAACTCAGCCAAACTGCAAATGCCTTTTGTCTTCTATGATGGGTCTCACATGGCATAAGGAACACCTGAGGCTCCTCCAGGGCCAGACTCGACCAAAGTTGCCTCAGGAACGGAAATTATCAACTTCGGTAACTGACGCCAGTTTGTCTGTTTCCATTGTATAGAAAAGAAGCCTTAAGTGTTTGACTCCTGTTCTCTCCTTCAATCATCACAGAAGCCCTCTGTGATTGGTGATAGTGCTCCAGCTCCAGTTTTCCAGACTGAAGTTCAGGACAGTTTCACAATGTGTCCAGATTCATGCAACTTGTACGTAGCTAAGCTGGGATCTGAATGGGTTTCATGGTTTCATTGATTCCAAGTGATCGTAGATGCTGTACCACTAGTGTTTCACCTCTCCAAGATGACATATGCGTCTCTATATTCTATATATGAACATATTTTAAGTGAAGATAAAGGTTCTCATTTACCTCCTTTATGTGCATTTTTTGAGATACAATTGACATATTAGTTTCAGGTGTACAATATATCAATTCAATATTTGTATGTACTGTGGAATGATCACAAGTCTAGTTAACATTCATCACCATACATAGTCATAAACATATGTTTTTCTTTGTAGTTATTAAGAAAACTATTTTTTTTCTGATTAAAAATAAGTCTCATGGTTGGGCCTGCCCAGTGGCATAGTGGTTGGGTTCGTGCGCTCTGCTTGGGTGGCCTGGGGTTCGTGGGTTCGGATCCCGGGGTCAGACTTACACACTGCTTGTCAGGCCATGCTGTGGCTGTGTCCCACATATGGAGTGGAGGAGGGGGGCACGGATATTAGCCCAGGGCCAATCTTCCTCAGGAAAAAGAGGATGATTGGCAACAGTTGTTAGCTCAGGGCTAATCTCCCTCACCAAAAGAAAAAAACAAAACAAAACAAAAATAAGTCTCATGCCTTCAAGACCACTCACTTGCAATATAGTAGAACAAACCAGAAAATATGTTACTAACAGCTTTCACAAAGAAAGGGTGTGTTCTCCAAGGATTTCTAAGTATTCTCTGGTTCCATGGGAGGGTAACCTGTCCCAGAAAGCTACTTTAGACTATGATGATCAAAATTATTGGACTAGATAAACAGATCTGAAAAATACAACCTATTAAGAACGACTCTACACTATTGGTACAATCTTCTCAGTTTCAGGACATTTAACAAAGAAAAATCCTGTTTTCAGACTAAAAAAAAAAAAAAAGGAAAATTCAGTTTTCAGATTAAAAAAAAAAAAGGAAAAAATAGAACTAGGCCAAGTAAAGTGGACCATGAAGCAACAGCTCCTCCTACAGTATCCGAGAAAGTTTTCTCTTTTCTTGGTCTGTTTTCAGGCCTCTAACCCAATTCAAATATGTTGATTCTCCACACAATTCTCAGGAAGCTCCTCCTTTTATCGAAAACTACCGTCAGGACTAGATTTTAAACTCACTCCTACTAAATGAAAAATGGCATTCAGGGGTCCCCTTCGTAGCCCAAGCCCCAGACAGTTCAAATATTGGGCATTTTGTTTGCCACCTTTAATTTCCAATTGGGCCACAAGATGGCACTACTCTCTAATTGTTAAGAGCGTGCCAGGCAGGGTCCCAGGGTGCCTGGAAACTCAGTAGGCAAAGACCTTGGTAAAAACAGGGAGGGTGGCAGGGTTCTCTCACATTTCTCCCCCCCTCTCTTTTTTCTTTGGCTGAAAGACATAATGTCAGCAACCTCTGCCTTAAAGGAAGCTTCAGATACAAGAAAAATAAAATGCTTGAATTATGAGCTTCTTAGTCCTGAATTTTAGTAAATATCTAAGCATATATCCTTTAACACACGGCATCAGAAACTTTCACTATTGAACAAAAGAATAATGCCACAAACCATTTTTAAGAAGCTTTTATTATTTGTTTGTGAGACACTGTCCCCTGAGTGGATGAAAAAGCAAGCGATGATGCTTTTTTCTCTCGAGAAATTTCTCCAAGCTTGCGATGAATTTTCATTTTTCTTTGGGGACTGAGAGATGGACTGGTTGGGAGAGTTTCTACTACGGATTTTTGGGGGCCTCAATTGCTGATTCAGAGCACGTACATACACACACACGTGTGCACACACGTACCTGCTCTTCCGATAACCTGAATTATAACACACGGTGCTCCGTTTCCCATGGCAGGGCCTGACAGCGCTGCCGCCTGACTCCTCTCTCCTGAAAGCTTTTCACAAGCAAAGGCTCCAGCTTCATCACAGCCAGCTCCGAGGCTGCTCCCTTGCCAGCCTCCTGTCTTCTATAAGCACCCGTGGTTAAAGTTACCAGGCCAGCACTTAGAACTTCGTTGGCAAATGTCACAGAGAAACTTCCAACACACAGTTCAGAACACACGTGTCACTCCCGTAAAAACCACGCTCTGCCACAAGAAGCTTTTACCTGCGTGGAAAAGAAATAGTAGAAAGGAGCCGATGTTGGATAGTTATGGGCTGATTCTAGAGGGCACACATTCTCTCTTTCAAAAAACAGTTCACCACAGTGGTGACATTTGAGAGAAATAGGTGGTTTTTTTCATTTCTCTCGCACACCAGATCTGCATCTTATCTCTGCTTAACGCACGGCCGCGTTCTCCAGCCTCCCTCCCGCTGGTCTGCAGCGGGCGGGAACACAGGGAGGCCCGGGAGCTGTGCGTGAGACTCGAGCGCCGCCTACCGACAGCTGGGAGGAAAGACAGGCTCTCTCAAACCCGTCCCAGACTTTCCCCATTAGAAGTAGGATTTTTCTCCTGAATTGAGTCCACGTTGTAAAACATTGCTTACACACACACACGAATATAAATAAAATTATACTTCAGATTTCATGTATTTGGAGGGAGCATTTGGTTTAACCTTCTGCAAAAATATTTTCACCAATGGATTGATTATGCAAATAAATGCAACGGAAAGATCAGCTTTCAATTCAATCCTGTGTATGTGTCTTTAAGGGTGTTGAAAGAGGATCCGGAGACCCGGAGATCTCCTCTGCTGGCTCTGATCAAGTGCATGAAATTTCCTGATCCATTCTGTAACAAGACAGTAAGCATTTGCTTTGTCTTATGTCCCCTGTAACGGACCCTAGGAGATTAGAAAATGAGTCCCCAACAGACCCTCAGTACCAGAGGCAGTTTTTGAGTGGCAGGCACCCAGAGGGAACCACACACTAGGATAGGTCAAAAATTTGATTGAGCTGACACTGGAAATGTTACTCTCCCTTCTGTCCTTACTAGGCATTAACGGTTCCATTCTAAATTCTTACAGTTTGTGAGACATTGTTCGAATTATCCCAGCATTCTTTTATTACTTGGGATATTCATTTGACAAATGCTTATGTGCCAGACACTGTTCTTAGATGCTCAGTTATAAAGACAAAGAAGATATGGCTGCCACCCTCAAGGCTGTCACAGCCCAGCAGAGGAAATTGGCAAAGCACAGAGGACCGCAGAGCTAAGAGAGGAGGGGTTTGCTGGATAGAGTTGTCTGGTACCAGGTGATTTAATAATTTAATAATACTAAGTTGTCTGTGCAGTGCTTCAGGGTTTTGGATCCCACTATCTTCTCTTAGGAATCCAACATCCTGTGGCTGTCACCCACCCACTTTGGACTTGTCGTAAAGATTCTCCCTGTTGTCAACTCTCGGATTCCAATTCCTCATGTACAGTTAAATATCTAAGTAACCTTTTCACCATTAGCTTCTCAAAAGCAAGTAAAGATTTGCTCTCATCATGATCAGTTTAGAGGCCATAATATCTTTAGTAACATTAAATTGATGGATTTTCCAACCCCTGTAAAATCTGTTGCCCTGCCATTTCACACCTATTAATGCAATGGTATTTATCCATCCAGGGGTAAGTTAGCACCACCAAGAATAAAGTCATTTCCTAGGCTTTGGGTTTCAAAAAGAAACTATTTAAGCCTGTAGTCAGCCAGTAGTCTGAAAGCAAGTGCTTTTACATTGCAAAAGAAAAATAAAGTCGTGCTGAGTGATCAAATGATTTTAGAATTGCAACGAGCCAGACATTGGAGAGCTGACACTAAAACACATGGCAGAGCAGGGAAGAATTCAGAATGTGACACAAGGGTCATGTCTAACCCTTTGGGTGTCCGGAGGGGGCAGGAGCTTTGGGCATGGAGTCAGACACAAATGGCCTCACTTTCTTCTCTCCCCATCTTTGGGGCTGGAATTCAAAAGCTGGGATAGAAATATGTAGTGGGTTTTGGTTGGTGGATGGTTTGTGTTCCACTTCCCTGAACTTCAGAGATTGTAAAAGTCTTTCAGAACAACTCAAAATTCAGAAAGGTGCCACACTGACTTGACCCAGAGTAGCCACAGCCAAGGGAACTCTCAAGGGCACCTCACAGACTATGGCACACAGCAGCGTTGGGTAAAGAAAGCACCCACGAGGGCTGATGGACTGAAAGAGCAGGAAAATTAAGCTGCAGAAAGCAAGAACCTTATAACTGGAGATGATGGCTGAATGGCTGACTATAAGCAATGGATACCAGCATAAAATCCAACAATAGTTGAACCAGTGGCACTCTGGGGACACCAACACAGCACACCAGCGACCAAGAAGAACCTGGGACCTCTCAATGGAGGCCAGGGATGAGCTAGAGGAAGACCCCTGCACTGGAGGCCATGGTCTCCCTCTGCTCTTTTGAAGGTGCTTAACCCATGTCTGTACCCAGATGATGTCTTCAGAAGGAGTGGCAGGAGAGCTCCCCAAAAGGGACGGACAGTTCTGTTAGGGAGTTTCAACTGAAAAAATATATATATTTACACATATATACATACATATATATTTTTTCAGTGGTTCTGGAGCCAGTTTGCACTGGCCAGCGAAAGCCAATTGTGAGCATCTCTTCCCAGCTACACATTCAGCAACATCATGTTGGTAGCTTGAAATTGGCCACAGAGGGGCTGTTTACATCATTAAAATTGGCATATGCTACAAATCAGGAATTGCCCCCACCGAAAGCCCATCGTTAAACATTGACCAGCACACCGCACATCACTAAATGTGTGTGTGTGTGTGTGCACGTTTTTCATCAGAGAGAGTGTTTTAAACCAGGAGAGACTAAGTTACCTTTATGAGGCATTCTGTCCCATGTCTCACCCTCCAAACACACATGCACACATACACACACTATCATCATCATGTTACCGGTGCACTGGGCTTTCCAGGATGGAAATCAAGAGAGACAACAGACTGGAGTAGAAAAGTAAAAATTTATTAGCTTGTGCACGGGAGAGGCACGGTGCTGAAAGGAAGGGGGCAGGTGACCGACTCGTTAGGGAGCGGGATTGTGGGGCTTTTATTAGGCAAAGACTGGGGAGGAGTGCTTGTCATGGCATGTAGAGGTGGGGTTGTGCTTGCGCCTGCTCTGTTGTGATACATGCATCAGTAGCATACTAGCTCTCCACCTCTGGGTGTGATTTTTAGTATGGTAGGTAATAGGGCTAGGTCAGCGTCAGTGACTCCTGGATGCGAGAACGCATGCGTAAACCCGGGAAAGTCCGGAAACTGCGGACTACCGCTCTTGGTGTTCTCTATCTGAGTCTCCTAGGTTGCGGATTGGTTAGCGGCCTTATCTTGTAAGGCCAGGGGCCTTGCAGATGGCCCTGTCTCGCTAGGCTGGTTCCTGTCTCAATCAGAAATGAGAATTTCAGAGCAAGATGAGACTTGTTTACAAGAAAAAGTTATAGTTCTTGCACATGTGAGACATGAAGAGTAAATTTCAACCCCATTATGCTTTATAAGGAGAAATATATCCTTTGGGTCATTTTTGGAAATGTCAGCCGCTCCTGTCTCTGTCATCGTATGGTTGACAGAGTAAATCTGCATTTGACTCTCAGCTCAACCATTTACTATGTGACCCTAGGTGAGCTGTTCCACCTCTGCGTTTCCACTTCCTCATCTGTAAGATGGAGACAAAATATCCCTACCTAGAAAGGAAGTTGAGAAGAGTAGTCAAAGCAAGAGCCTGTCGATATTAGGCTTAGTAAACAATAACTACCAATACAGGATGATTTACTCAGTTAATTAGAACACTTTCTCTCATTCATCTGCCGATGGGCTGGAGAAAGCCCACCAGGAATGGGTTACAGGGGAATCACACTCTGCAGCAAAAGTAAGGTCTCACCCCACGTTTTTAAAACACAGTTTATGAGTCTGCAGGTGATTCTGTGGTGAAAGAGCTCCCGCAGAGGACATGGGAGATCGCGCCTCCCTGCAGAGAGGCTGCAGGACCTAGAAGACCCCATTAAACGTGTGCCGCCCTCCACTCTCCAGGAATGAGATCCTAAGGCTGGGCACGGAGCCTGGGTATCTGAGAAGCTTTCTTAAAACAAAAGCAAAAGGGCTTGGAAAAGGGCAGCATGCACACGCAGCTCCTTGAATGCAAAATATTTATGTGGCAAAGCGGTAGAAGGACGCCAGCCAGCACGGAGGGGACAGCAAGGGCTCACACAGTGCAAGACTGGATCCGCTCACACGCCTCCCCCGGGAAGCAAAAAGGGAGGCGAAAAAACCACAGAGAGGTGAACAAGAGCATGAAAGGCCTTTTTTATTCCCAATTAAGTGTGGCATGAAAGGATGTGATCCTTGTGAAAGGGAAGGAGCCGGCTGACGGCAGAGGGGTGAGCGCGCAGCGCCATGTTAATATTTGCTGTCTGCACTGGGAAGGAAGACGCTGGATAATTGCCCAAATCTCATAACCTTTAATTACCCACATCCCGGAGGACAAATTAAAGAATGTGCCAATAATACCTGCAAGCAAGGTTAGAGGTTCTAGAAACTGTCAGACAGCAGATCCTTATAAGTGGAGGAATTTTCCTTGATATTTTCACACCCTGTGGGGGGGGGGGCGCAGAGAGACGAAAGAATTTGAAAGTCCTGATGGGCCTGCCACCTCCGTCTGGCCTCTTTCTCAACATTTCCCTCCTCCTAGTCCCCCCAGTCTACCACCCGCTCCCCCACCCCAGCCCCAAACACATAGACATCTCAGGCTATGAAGTAACTGGCATAACATAAAAAAAAAAAATAGAGAGGGACCTCAAGGGAAGATTCTGAGCAGTCACACTTATAATCTATTTTAGATGATCAAAGAGAAGAATAGTTGCAATGACCCAGCCTTCCTACCCTTCACATTCTTCCTTTGTGAGAAGTCTTTGAAGATGTGACGTGGTCCTCCTGGGGCGGGCCTCCTTTAGTTAAGGTTTCCAGAGGTGCTCGATAAGGCATCAATGCCAGAAATGGATGAATAAAACATGAGGAATAGGAGCTGGCAGATAAGATTGAAACTGGGATTGGTGGCAGAGGAAGAACTGGTACAATGGGAAATGTGAGCATTGCAAAGATGCCCTAGAAGGAGAGCGAAGGAAGCAAGACCCTTGTCTGCCTCCGATCAGCAAAAGCAAGCTGGGTTTCAGGCTGCACATCACTGGGTTGCAAGTGCCTCAACATCTGTGAGAATCAAGAAGGATGCCTTTGTTGGCAGTGGGGAATTAGGAAATGGAGTTAGAGAAATTGGTCACAGTGTTAAAAAGTCCCAAAGCAGGGATTCCCCTATTAGCTCATACGCAACTCGTCATTGTTGGTATTGCTATTGTTATTTAGTGGATCAATCTACTCGTACATATTTATGAGTACCTGTCTTGTCTCATTACTGTGCTAGGCTTACTAAGGTTTCAGGAGATGGTCCCAGGACTCAAGACACATGAAGTCCAGTGGGAAAGATTAGTCTAGCACCAATAGCAAAATCCCACGTATGATGAAATGCTAAATAAACAAATAAATTTGTGGAACCTAAAAGGAGCAAAAAAAAAAAAGTGGTCATTTATTCTTCTATAAATTCCTTGAGAACAAGATTATAATCACTCTTCAGTTCATCTTCAGCACCTAGTATAACACCAGGCACAAAATCCCATACATGTGGTTGGAGTCACCTTACTGCTCCCTCTTGTGGGGGTCAAAGGACACTAGGAAAGTCTCTGCCACTTTCTCAGTGGTGCTGGAGGCAGCGCTCGGTGGCAGAAAGAGAACAGATGTTAGGACTGGAACACTTCATCCAAGGTCTTCTTACGCTATTGCTTATTGTGTGTTCTTGGACAAGATGCTTTAACTCGGTCTGCCTTAGTTTACTCATTTGTAAAACAAAGATAAATATAACTTATATCAGGCTCTATTGTGAGGATAAAATAGGAGAATACAAGAGCTTTGCAAAATTAAAAAGTGGCATAAATAATGATTTGTAGTGATGATGACAGCGATCTACAGTAAGCTTTCCGATCTCTGGGCTAAGCGTTGCTTTCTTTAAACCATAAATTACCCTGGGAAATGGTAGTATGCAGTGCTCCCATCACCTCCACATGAATGAGGGCAGCAAATTTCCTCTGGGACTTGAAGGGCCTTGATCTGGTGTAGGGAGCCTGGGCATCGAAATCTTCAAAGTCTTACCTAGGGCCTTCCCTTACCAGCTTTAGATTTATGGAAGAACGTTTTAAGGAGGGAGTGGAAATGATAATTCTTGTAGCACCTGCTGAACACCTCAATCTTCATATCAAATGGTAGAGAAAGGTCTTTGAGATGCTGCTGCAAATCGACCATAGCCAAGGCCAAATGTGAGGCCTGTAACAACCGTTTTGGCAAATTACTGTTGTGTTCCACCTCAGCCTCTTTGTGGCAGGAATGCCCAAGAACTTGAGCTTGGGCAGAGTGAGAGGGCTTTGTAGGAAGAAAAAGGGGAGCAGTTCTTTCTTCAGTGAACACACATATGTCCTCTGTAACCTTAGCTATACATTGTAGACGGAAGGCCATCCCTTCTCACCCTTCCTCTGCAGCTCTTTTATTCTAGGCAGGGCCAAGACTAGGTAAGACAACTGAGGTACCCAGGGCCAAAGTTTAAGCAGGCGCTCACTCACTCTCAAGGTCATGCATTTGCAGGGTGAAGCTTGATAGAAAAGGAACAGCAAAGGTTGTCTTCAATAAGGAATGGAATGCAAAGGGCCAATTATCAGCCTGAGAGTAGGTATGAAGGAAAAAGGGGTTAGGGAAGCCACTTTCTCTTGGAAATATGTCTATTATATGAAAGCTTCGGATACCTATAACCCCAACTAGTAGAGCTACTACCATTCCTGATGCCATCCCTGATTCACTGGCCATCTGCCACTGCAGACTCACAGGATTCCAGAAGTATTAGAGTCAGAGCAATTGTTCCACTTTGCTTTGCTCTAGTCTGGATGTGCTACGGAAGGATATCTTGTTAGTTGTCCCATCCTCTGTGTCCCCAAAGTATTCTTTACCTGAATCTTAGCTGCCTTTAACAGTGAGAATCTACCTCCTTGCTTAGCACTTTGATAGTGTTTAGTGTGTTGTGTGAAAGAATTGATAAATGCTCAAATTCACTTCAAAAAATGTCTACTGAGGGTGTACTATTATTTTTGCCTTTGGTAGAGAGAAACAGCCTGTTAATCTTCTCTTTTAGACTTCTCATCTGCTAATGTTCTTGGAGGAAATTTTTCCAATGAAAATAGAATATATTTAAGAATACAGACTAGAATGTCTTTTTATTTTTTAAAAAAATAGGAAAAAGAAGGAAAAAAGTGCATGCACAAAAGAGCCAACAAAAGTGTGAAAAGGAAATTCTGCAACTCTGTACACAATCTAAGCCAGGAATTATCTTGACAGCGTTTGGCTGGCTGATTTTTCTAGGCTCGCTAGTTTTTAAGGAATTGGCTGAAGTTAAAACAGCAAACAAAAACATTTTTTACTTCTTGGGAGGAAAATTTGCTTGGATCTTAAGGTGACAATGTTGGAAGAGTAGCCCTTTCCACCACCATTCTCAGAAAGTCGATGCTGAAATATGTGATATTCTGCTCTTGCCCTGAACCTACGTCTAGATGAGAAGTTGTAAATGTTAATTGTTTCAGGGGCCAGAACTCCCGGAAAGTATGTGCAGAACATTATAAGAAAGCACATATGTGCTTGTGTGTTTGAGTGAGCATACACATACTCATGTGTGTGGGCATTTTGTGAAGGAGGACCATAGTTTGGTCAGCTCCAAAGTTTAAGGACTATTGTGCCACATTTAGGCTTTTTAAAAATATCTGTTAAATGAATATCACAATTTTATAGTGGAAAGAATATTGTCTGGGAGCCACAAGATCCAGTGACTTTGCCAATATCCCCATGAGAGACAAAGAACAAAGTCAATTAGATTCTTTGAGGCTCAGCTTTCTTAAGTATTTTAAGAATTTTAAGTATTACCATCAGGGGATAGACTAAGGGCCCCAAATTTAAGAAGGATGTTGATAACAATTAACAATTTCCCCCTAATCTCCAATGAAAAACTAGTTAATGTACAATTTAGTTCCAGGCTCCAAATGGGCTCTCTTCATAGATGAAATACAGTGAAGTAAATGTGCATTCTTTGGTATAAATCTTTAGGAATGTTCTATCTACTGTTGCCAACACTGACACTTCTCCAAGGAGCCTTTGAAATAGTGTAAAATTTGACAAGACAGATATCTGAAGACTCACACTTTCTTCTCTTAGAAATAATATAAAAAGTCTAGATAAAGAAAGTTAAGGGAAAGGTTTAGAATCTGCAGCCCAAGAATTTCATAGCCCACCTTCTAAAATATACTCAGACCAAGAATGTGGCCAAAACCTAGGTGATTAAAACAGAGACATAGATACTCCCTCTCTGACTTTGGATAAAACCAAGGATTAGTCAACTCTAGAAAATTTCACCATGGGATAATTACATCAACTTCTTTTATAGACTAGGAGTGACTAAAGACTGGCAGAATTTGAAGTGCTAAAACCTAATCTGATTAAATTCTAAAATGCATCAAACATTGAAAGACATGAGGAATATAAGAATAAGAAAAAAACATGACATGGGTTTTGCTCTGTATACGATAAATAAATTTTTTTACTCCCCTTCTCTCACTTTGAGAACATTAGAAGAAGACACCCAGCTTAACTATTTGATCTGGGACAAGGTAAGATTAAAAAAAACGAAACCAAGATTTCAAAACTTCTGCTGATTCTTTGTGGTCTTCAGGAGGGAGAGATGAGGTACATGGTGATTTTGTTGATGAAAACACCTGAAAGTGTTTTTCCGGCTGAGAAAGATGGGCCCCATTTGCAGAACCTCCAGCAGTGGTTCTCTACTGACTCCACTTCAGAATCACCAAGGAATCTTTAAAAATTGAAATAGAGATGCTCAATATTCACCAGGAAATTCTGATCTTGTTGGGTTTGGATAAGGCCTAGGAAGCAGAATTTATAAAAGTTCTTTTTGGTGATTCTAATGATCAGCCAGAATTGAAAACCGCTGTTCTAGAAGTAGAAGGTTAAAGAGAAAAATATAAATTGCTCTGCTTAATCAAGTTATAAGAATTATTATTTTGGGGTTTATAGCTTGAGAGGGAGTAGTTAGGAATTATGGAACTGGATAAAGAATGTGGGCAAAGGGATTAGAAAAGGAGAATGAATGGATCTCAAAGAATGGCTCAGACCAGGGCTTCTGTGGGATAGATGTACAATAAGAAATTCCCTGCCGTGGATGGCCAAGTATCTTCATGGCTGTTAACATCAAATATTCTATTTTAAGTATCTACTTGCCCTCTGGTGTAGTATAATGTTGCTCTGTTTACCAATATACAGTAATATATTGTGTTGGTGATCTTTTGGGGAAAGGAAAAAAAAAAATGGCCTTAAGAGGGATCAAGACATTCATCTCGTGTGAAGGTAAGTGGAGAAGAAACCAAGAAAATAACTAGATTTCGCCAGAAAACTTTGGGAATTTGGGGAAAGTATTAAGCTTACTCTAGATCATGGAATGGAGACTTGAAGTTCTTTATTCAACAATTATGCTGAGTACGTTAGCTTTGACCATGATGAAAAAACTGGTATTGGACTACACATTCCATCATTATAACTAGAAAAATGCAGAAAATTTATTAAAAACAATATTCAGACACTAGGCAAAGAACAGAAAACACAGCACTGTAATTCCCAAAGAAAGGAAAAAAATGAAGTGAACCCTACTTGTAAACCAAACAACTAACCTGGTTTGAACAGGCTGAGAAAATTTTGAGTTTTGACCAACAAGAGTAGGGAGACTTCACTGAACATTCAGGGCATTTAGTAGAGATATCATAATGGCCACACATTAAGAACAATGTTACACTAGGCAAAGAGTTAACACTTCTCTAGACAAGCCCTAACAAAGCTGGAAAACAATCCTTGAGAGGATTAAATTCACCTAGAAACAAAGTAACTGGCTCCCAGAACAAAATATGACACTTCTTTTAGAAAGAAAGCAAAATCCAGCAGGTAAAAATCACAATACCAAGCATCCAATAAAAAATCACTAGGCATAAAAAGAAGCAGGAAACCAGGATCCATAAACAGGAGAAAAGTCAATAAAAAAGAGCTTAAGAAATGACAGAGATTATGGAATTATCAGACAAGGATTTAAAACTGCTATTTTAAATACGTTCAGTGACGTAAAAGGAAACATGACTATAATGAAGAGAAAAATGAAAACTATAAAAAATAATGAAGTGAAACTTATAGAGTTGAAAAATACAACACTGAATTGGAAAATTCACTGGATGTACTTAACAAGAGATTAACCGTTGCAGATGAAATGATCAACGAACTTGAAGTCGGAGTAACAGAAATTATCTAAACTGAAGCACAGAGGTACAAAAGGCAGAACAAAATAAATATAGCTTCACTGACCATGGGACAATATCAAGTAATCTAACATGAGCATAATTGCAATCCACTCTTTAACTTTATACTGGTGGTCCTAGTCAGTCCAATAAGGCAAGAAAAAGAAACAAAAGACATACAGATTGGAACGAAAGAAGTAAAACTATCCTTATTCATGGACAACATAATCCCGAGTAATCTTTAAAAAAGCTACTAGAACTACTTGGTGAGTTTAGCAATTAAATAAAAAGTGACTATATGTACAAAAATCAATTGTATTTCCATATACTGCAGTGGATACTTGGAACATGATGAAACAGAGATAAATTTAACAAAAGCTATGCAAGACCTATAAACTGAATACAATAGAACATTGCTAAGAGAAATTAAAGAAGACTTAGATATGAAGAAATATACTATGTTCATGGATCAGGCAATAAATATGTTAAAATATCAATTCTACCCAAATTGATCTCTAGATTCAATATAATTTCAATTAAAATTCCAGCAAGTCTTTTTTAAAAGCAATTGATAAGCTAATTATAAAATTTGATTAGATATGCAAAAGACCATAGAAAAGCCAAAACAATTTTGAAAAAGTGAGACTTACACTTCCTAATTTCAAGTATCATTATAAAGCTATAATAGTTAAAAGACTGTAGTACGGACATAAGCATAGTGATATAGATTTATGGGAAAGAATATTGTTTGAAGAAAGTCTATAATGTAATTCAATGGAAAAAATACTTTTCAAGTTGTGCTGGAACAATTGAATAACAACATAGAAAGAAAATGAACCACAATCCTTACCTCAAACAATAAACAAAAAAACCCTTGAAATTGATTAAATCTAAATAAAAAAACTAAAACTATATAATTTGAGGGAGAAAATTTTTGTGACCTTCAGGTAGACAAGACTTTTTTGATTACAAAAATTACTCTCCACAAAAGAAAAAGATTGATAAATTGGAACTTCATCAAAATTAAAACCTTCTCTTTAAAAGACACTGTTTAGAAAATGAAAAGGCAAGCTGAAGACTGAGAAAAGATATTTGCAACATATATTGCAATATCTAATAAAAAGCATTTTCAAAATATGTGAAGAAAGTTTACCTCTCAGCAATAAGATGAACAAGCCAATAAAAAGTTGGTAAAAAATTAAATAGATACGTCACAAAAGAAGATGCTCAAATGGCCAACAAGCACAGGAAAAAATGTTCAACACCATTAGTCATCAAAGAATGTGAATAAAATCACGACATACCACTACACACTTGCTAGAATGACTAAAATTTAAAAAGACTGACAATACGATATGTAGGCAAGGATGTGGAGCAACTTGAACTCTCAGACATTGACAATGGAAGTGTTAAATGGTACAACTATTTCAGGAAACAACTTGGCAGTTTCTTCTATAGTAAGTTAAACATACGCTCACTATATGACCCAGAAATTCCACTCCAAGAGAAATGCAAACATTTGTCCACACAAAGGTTTATACACAGATGTTCATAGTAGCTTTATCATAATATCCACAAACTGAAACAATACACATATACAGCAAGTAAATGTACTGTTGTTCAATCAAAATAAACAGACTGGTAATGTATACAACATAGATGAATCTCAAAAATACCATACTGGGCTGATACAACAACATGTGTGATTCTATTTACATGAAACTAATTTTTAGGTACAGAAAAACAATTCAGTGGTTGTCTGGAGTGGATTTTGAGAACAGAGTTGACTGCAAAAAGGCATGAGGAAAAAAAATAAGGGTAATGAAAATATTTTTTATTTTTATTGTGCTCGAATAACCACACACATTTCTCAAACCTCATTAAACTGTACAAGTAAATTTGGATCATTTTATTATGTATAAATTTTACCTCAATAAAACTGATAAAAACAAACAATTATGTGGAGAGATTTTGTCCATAAACTCAGAGAGTAAAAAGCAATAGACAACCTAGTAGCTAGAGATTCTTAGAAATTCAATCAGTGAGATAATTTGGATCAGGTATGAAACAATATTTATTAACCTGTCTTTGTTTTCTCATTGTAAAATAGGAATTTTATAAGTACCTCTTATATAGGATTGCTCTGAGGATCACATTAGTCAATATAAGTAAAGCACTTAGAATAAATGCTAGAATGTATTAAGAATTCAATAAGGGTTAGCTGTAGTTATCAACTACCAAGAGTCGGAAACTATACCAGGCATGGGGAGGGGTACAACGGTAAACAATGTAGATGTCCCACCCTTGGGGAACTTTTGTTTTAGTGAGAAACAAGACTAGACAATTCTCAGTCCACAAGTGGGTGTTATAGGAGACCGGTGGACAAATTCCTCTTTACAGATAAGGAAGCTCCACAACATTTGTCACATGAATATTTTCTGCCTTTGTCTTGGAAAATAAATGAGTGGGATTGGCAAATTGTGACTGTTGCCTATTATTGTTACATAATTTATACTATAATCTGTATGCACATTTCCCAAAGAAAAAATTATACACATTCAAACAAAAAGAATGTATTTCTTGATCACTTTGAAGTTTGACTTGCTTGCTGTTTTTACGTTGCTCTTAGAAAAAAGTGAGGGAACTTCCTTCAAAGGAGGTAACAAAATTAGGATCGAATGTTACCATGACTCACCATGTCAGCCTTAGGAGATATGTTAAAAGGGTCATGACTCTGACTTTGAAGAAGTCACTTGGACTTACCCATTAGACATGGGTTGAAGGTAAATGTTTCTGTGTCCATTTTCTAGGACCAAAGTGCCATGCTGGATTAGTTTCCTGTGGCTACTGTAAAAATTTGCCACCAACTGGGTGGCATAAAACACTACAAATTTATTCTCTCACAGTTCTGGAGGCCAGAAATCCTACACAAAGGTATCAGCAAGACTACACTTTCTTGGGAGGCTCTGGGGAGAGAATCCATTTCATGTTTCTCTCCTGGTTTCTGGTGGCTTTTGGTAATTCTTGAAATCTTTGGTTTATAGCTGCTGCTTCACTGCAATCTCTTCATCCATCTTCACATTGTCTCTTTCTCTGTCTGCATCATCTTCTCTTTTGTCTCTTATAAGGACATTTGTCATTGGAGTTAAGCCCTGGGTAATCCAGGATGATCTCATCTCAATATCCTTAACGTGATTATATCTGCAAAAGACGCTTTTTCCAAATAAGGTTACATTCACAGGTTCCAGGAGTTTGGACATGAACATATCCCTTTGGTCGTCCATTCAACCCACTACACATGCCATCTTCCTACAGTGCTTGGACTTTTGAGATAATTCCCACATTCAACAGAGGACAGAAATGTAATTCTGGGATTATAGAATATTACGTAGCATTGCTAGAATGAGGGAATAAAAGAAATGGGAATAATTGAATTTAAGATTCATGATAGAGAGTGTGCGTTATTCACTCTTATTTCACAGCACTTGTAACAGTGGCTGGCATATTGGAGATTTTTGATAGATGTTTATTAATTCCAGGAACCAATAGATAACTCATAAACCGGTCTTTGTATCTTAGTGTCCTGAAAGAATCAAATTTGGCCTCACTTAATCATTGAAATTTTGGTAAGGTCCTCAAGCAAAGACGCTGTAACCACAAAAGCCTGAAGCTGAGTCCTCAAGGGTTGGGCTGGCAGAAATGCTCGAGTCAGGCTGGTTCTGTGGGAGAGTGAATCCTGTCGTGGGGGTACAGCTGCAGAGGCCAGGAGATAGGACAGCCTTTGTTCTGGCTTCTGGGGGAATGAGTCTCTCTCTTCCCAATATCACAAATATCTCTCCTTCCCATGATTGTTTAGCAGCTTCTTTTACAATAAAACAACAGTTGAGAATGAGAGATTATGCCTTTTTTGAAGCTGCCAACTATAGGAAACCATAAATTTAAAAAATCAAAACAACAACAAAAACTAATGCTTCATGTGTTTTCCTGTAAACAAAAAGTGGATAAGGGACTTCTAGGAGCATCCATTCTGCAAATTCTCTTCCACTGGGTTTGCCCAGCGACTTTCTGATTAGCAGGCTTTCACCCAGAAGTTATGAGCTACAGGGAAATCCAGTGATTGGGGCAAACAGATAACAGTCAAGAAATTCTCTGAGTGACACTCTTTATGGCCTTCCAAGAGACACTTGACCACTCTGTATCTCAATTATTGGCAAATTGAGGACAGCGGTAGCAACACTTGCTTACCCTACAGGGATGCTGTAAGAGCCAATTAACCATGGGCAATGTCACTGGAGATTGAAGGATGAACACCATTGTGTAGTTACAAAGCATTATTACTGTAGTGTCAGTGGCAAATGGAAAGTAGAAGCTTAGCAAGGAAATTCATGGGTCTGCCTTGCAGCAGCTTCCTGATAAATTGCCAATAAAGCCTTCCTAATTTATCTCATTCTGCCTGCGTGGTGACTTGTACCTAACAGTCTCTGCAGATGACAGAGAGGAAGAATGAGGAAGCCAAGTCAGGTACAAAACATTGACAACATGAAATCAGACACAGCAGAAGAGGTTTCTTCTGAAGCTGAATTTTAATCTTCCTTTTACATTGTACCTATGATGTGGATTGAGGAAGGGCCATGGGATGGGAGGAGTTTGACGCGAAGTTGGAGAGGAAGGGATAGGTTTTGAAGAGGCATTTCACCTAGAATCACTAGGCAGTGACCTTCAGGATTTAAACTGGCGTTCATCAACTTGACTTCAGATCCCCTAGTGAGAAATAGGACACAAAATTGAGCTGCAAGACCAGACAAGGTAGGCTGATGGCTCTGTATGAGCATTTTAATAATGTACGAAGCCCATTTGGGCCATACCAAATGGTTGCTTTAAGAACTGAAATAAAAATACATCAGCAATTATGGAGCTGCAGGGTCAGTAGTTTTGAGAGAGGGCCTGGAAAAATTAAAGACTATCTTCAAATCCAAGCCAATATGCTAAGCCCCACCTGGGAACTTTGGCCCAATGCCAGTCCTGATGTGTTTATTACTAGCTCCTTGTGGTGAGCAAAAGAGAAAAAAAAAATCAACTTGCATAACAAAATAAAGAGAAGTCTTCAGTCGCTGAAAGAACCTAGACTACGGGGACAAAAAACATCTGCTCAACAGAAATCTGATTCTGTCACTCAACCAAGGAGATTTCGGGATTTAGGAGAACATCCAAAAACCTGGAATACCTCAGAGTGCTAAAAAAAAATGTTGGAGATGATTGGAGACTGAGAAACCTTTTGGACACGGGAGGGTAGGGATACAGGGTGTGGGAGGTGGTAATTCTCACCAGTGTTTGAATACCATTAATTCCTTCTGCCTTTATAATCGTCGTCATTGTTGAGCTCTTATAACACAGCAGACACTGCTAAATGGCTCAGACATATTATCATGTTTAATTGTTGCAACAGCTCTATAAGTTAGAAACTAAAATTATTCCCATTTTAGACATGAGCAATCTGAGGCTCAGAGAGGTTATGAAATTTTCTCACAATCAGAGTTAACGAGTGGTAAATCGGGGACACAAACCCTGAGATTTTGATTCCAAAGTCCTTGTTTAAGTATTACTATTGTCATCTCTTCTGAAACAACTTTCTGGGCAAGAAAACAACTTCTGAGGTAAATAGAATTTAAGTTCCTACCCAGGCTTATAGCTCAGATTAAATGGGATAAGTGCCCTAAAAAATGCTATTAAGAAGATGCAATGGGATTTTATTAAATGAAGAAATAAATTCTATTGGGCTGAGGGAAATGGATGAGTCAAAACACGAGAGAGGAGAGGCAACAGGATGTAGAGAGTGAACCTCTCACTGGTATTAAGTTCTTATTGGCATTAAGTCATCGCCATCTCATCAAATCCTCATAAGCAGTCCTATGAAGCATGTAATATTTTACTTATTTTACAAATGGGGAAGTTGAATCAGAGAAATGTGAAATAAGCAATCCATAGTCATATGCAATGGAAAGAATAAGAGCTAGGGCGCCAAGTTGGAGTACTGAACTCTAGAGACCCCATTCTTTCTATCACATTCCATTGCTTCATGGAGAGAGTGTCAGTCAAGGTGGGACTTGCCTCATGTCTAGAGTTTCCACAGGAAAACTAGGAAAGATCTTCTAGATAAAAGAGATGGTGAGCTTGAAGACGCAGAAATGGGAAAGTACAATGAATATTTGGAAAACCATAAATAGCCTAATTTAGATGAATGTGAAGAGTCGCAAAAGGCTGGAAAAGAATGGCTTACAAAGTCATGAGTTTTACCTTGTTCAATGAACCTTCATTCTGAAGACAGTAAGAGTTATTGAAAGTTAACTAAACTTATCGTGGTAATCATTGCACAACATAAGTCAAATCGTTATGCTGTACACCTTAAACTTACACGATGCTGCATGTCAATTATCTCAATAAAATGGGAAAAAATAAAAATAATAAAAATTTTAAGAAAAGTCTTTTAGCTCAAGAGAATTGATCAGAGCAGTGCACTAACATCAATGTATGTGCTGTGTAAAATGAAAAGTTGGTAACTGAAAAGTTTCTGCTAGTTTCCTTGCCTGAATTCAACCTGGAGGTGCCACATAAGCAAAAGGGAGATTGAGGAATCTACCAAATAACAAAAAATAGAGAAACACCAGGGTCAAGGGGACACAGTGGGTTAGATCCTTGCAGATGTTTTAGTGGAGTGGGGTGGAACAGTAAACCCAGAACATCTGGATATGGAGCAAGGAAAAAATTTTCCATGCACTATTTTCTCTCCCCAATATTGCGTTGAGATTATTAAACTACAAAGCAGAACAAAAGCAACCAGCCCAGTCCCTGCTGTGAGAGCAGAGAAACTAGGGGTGATGCTAACCACAGATGCAACAAGCTTGGTTGGCCTTTCTGTCTTCGCTCCTCCATGAGCTTCCCTTCTATAGGCCAAGTGCTAAGTGACTACAGCTAAGGTTAACTATTCTTAATCAAGAGCAGTGCCAAGGTAGATATATAAGTAATAATTCATTTCATCAAATACTTTTACTGCATCAATTAATAATTGTCATGTGGGTTTTCTTCTTTTTTCTTTTAAAATGGTGAATTAAATCAACTGATTTTCAAATGTTATACCAACCTTGCATTCCTAGGATAAACCTTACTTGGTGATGATGTGGAATCCCTTTTATATATGGCTAGATTTGATTTGCTGATATTTTGCTAAGTATTTTTGCATCCATGGTCAAGAGGGATATTGATCCATAGTCTTATTTATTATTTTACTTTGTTTTTGTTTTGTAATTTCTTTGCCAGATTTTGGTATTAGTGTTTTGAAGACCTCAAATAAAGTTTGAAAATATTCTCTCCTTTTATATTTTCTGAAAGAAATTGCATGATTTTGGTGATAATTCTTCATTAAATGTTTGATAGCATTTACTAAAGAACCATTTGAGCTGGAAGTTTTCTTCATGTGAAGATTGTTGACAACAAATTCAGCTTCTGTGATAAATGTAGGACTATAGAAATTTTCTTTTTCATCTTGTGTTAGTTTGGGTAAATTTTATTTTCAAGGAATGTGTTTGTTTCAACTAAATTATGACCTAAAGTTGTTTATAATATTTTCTTATTGTTCATTTAATATCTGTAGAATCAGCAGTGGTAATCCCACTATCATTTCTGAAAATATGTTAATACGCTATGTTCTCAATCTTTTTTTCTCTACCAGTCTAGCTAGGGGTTTATCAGTTCATTAATCTTTTCAAAGAACCATCTTTTCATTTAGTTAATTTTCTCTCTTGTTTGTCTGCTTTCTACTTCACAGACATTTATTCTAATATTTATTAGAAAATCTTTCTTTGTGTTTACTTTGCTTCTCTTTTTCCTGCCTCTTAAAATAAAACTTAAGTAATTTTAGACCTTTAGTTTTTAAGACAGGCATATAAGACATTTATTCTCAAACATCTCAAAAATTTTAATTTGTTGTACTTTTATCATCCAGTTCAAAATAGTTTTTAATTTCCTTTGTGCTTTCTTTATTGATCTGTAGATTACTTAAAAGTGTGTTGATTTGTTTTCAAATATTCAGAGTTTTCTTAGATTATTTTCTGCTTCAATTCCATGGTCAGAGAACATACCTTGTATAATTTCAATAATTTTAAACTTGTTGAAATTCATTTTATGGCCCAATACATGGTCTATCTTGTTGAATATGCCATATGCACTTGAAGAGAATGTGTATTCTGTATGTCTTTAGTGTATTGTACTATAAATGTCAATTAGGTCAAGGTAGTTGATAGAGTTCATCAGATTACCTACATCTGTACTGATTTTTTGTTGTTTATTTGTTTATCAATTGCTAAGAGACAGGTGTTAACATTCCCAAATATTATTTGAAATTTCCTCTCTCCCTTTAATTCTCTTAACTTTTGCTTCATCTATTTTTGAAGCTTTGTTATTAAGTGAATACACATTTAGAGTTACCATGTCTGCAATGATAAATTGACTCCTTTATTATTAGGAAATGCTCCTCTATATCCCTTTGTCTTGATATCTTTCTTTTACTTGATACTAATATAGCTATTAACCCTCCTTATGTTTGCTGTTTGTATGCTAATTTCTTCTATCCCTTTATTTTTAGTGTATCTCTTTACATATAAATTGCATCTAATACAGAACATATAGCTGAAGACGGGGTTTTATTGCTTTTTTTTTCTATTCTGATAATTCCTGCCTTTTAGTTGTTTAGTTCATAATAGCAAGTATAATTATTGATGTGATTTGATTTAGGGCTACCGTTTTATTATTTGTTTTCTTTTTTTACTCTATTTTTATCTCTGTTCTTTATTTCTTGGCTTATTTTGGATCATTTGAATATTTTATTAGAATTTCATTTCAATTTATCTATTGGCTTTTTGGTTATACCTTTTTGTAATTTTCTCAAGTTGGTAATCTGTGAATTACAATATATATCCTTAACTTTTCACAGTCTACTTGAGTTAATATTGTACCCTTCAGGTAAAATGTGAAAATTTTACAATTGTATAGACCCATCTACCACCCCATCCTGTTCTTTATGCTATAGTTATCATATGTATTACATGTATCTCTATTATATAACATAAGAAAATGTTATAATTTTTGCTTTCAACAGTCAAATGTATTTTAAAGAAATTAATAAGAAAAATGTATTCGTACAATATTTATCATTTCTAATGCTTTTTGTTTGTTATGAAAGATCTGAATTTCCTTCAGGAATCATTTTCCTACAGTCAGAAGAATTTCTTTTGGCTTTCCTTATAGTCTATGTCTGCTGACAATGAATACTCTTAGTCTTATTTCATCTGAAAATTTCTTTATCCTGCTTTTATTTTGGAAGATTATTTTCATGGGATGTAGATTTCTGGGTTGACAGTTTTGTTTCTCTTTCAGGTTTAAAGACATTTTCCCAATATCTTACGGCCTTCTTAGTTTCTGATGAGAATTCAGGAGTTTTTTGAATTATTCCTTACCTGCATGTTGCGTATTGATTTTCTCTAGCTGCTTTTTAGATTTCTTTTCATCTTTGGTTTTCCTAGTTTGAATATGATTCCTAAGATTGGTTCACTTCTTAATTATTCTGCTAGAGGTTCACTGAACTTCTTGAATTACCATATTTATGTCTTTGATCAAATTTGGAAAAATGTCCACCATCCATTCTTCAAATTTATATCAAGGTAAATTTCACATAACATAAAATTACCTATTTTAAAGAGTGCGATTTGATTGCATTTAACATATTCTCAATCTTGTGCAACCATCACCTCTATCTAGTTTCAAAATATTTTCATCACCCCCAAAGGAGATCCTATATCCATTAAGCAACCACTCCCCAGGCTCCCCTCCCCCCAGCCCCTGACAACTACTAGTCTGATTTATGTCTCTATGGATTTATCTATTCTGGATATTTCATACAAATGAATGTACAATATCTGACCTTATATATCTGGCTTCTTTCACTAAGCAAACTGTTTTTGAGGTTCATTCATGTTGTAGCATGTATCAGTCCCTCATTCATTTTTGCAGCTGAATAATATTCTATTATCTGGCCATACCACATTTTTTTAATCCATTCATCCCCTGGTGGACATGTGGGTTGTTCCCACCTTTTGGCCATTGTAACTAGTGATTCTATGAGGATTCACGTCCAGGTATTTGTTGGAATACCTCTTTTTAATATGTTTCCACAGTGGCTGCACCATTTGGCATTCCCACCAGCAACGTACATGGGTTCCAATTTCTCCACTTGTTATTTTCCATTGGTTTTTTTTTTTTTATAGCCATCCAAATGGGTGTGAAATGTTATTTCACCATGGTTTTGATTGGCATTTCTCTAATAACTAAAAATATTGAGCATCTTTTCATGTGCTTGTTTGCCATTTTTATATCTTCTTTGGAGAAATGTCTATTCAAGTCCTTTGCTTTTTTTTTTAATTGGGTTGTCTTTTCATTGTTGAGTTGTAAAAGTTATTTACATATTCTGAATATTAGACTCTTATCAGTTATATGATTTGCAAATATTTTTTCCCATTCTATAGGTTGTCTTTTCACTTTCTTGATAATGTCCTTTGATGCAGAAGAGGTTTAATTTTGATGTAGTCTAATTTATCTTTCTGTTTGTTCCTTGTGCTTTTGTGTTTTCAAACTTTTTTCTGATACATTGTACCTTTTTTATCACCTGTGATTCCAGTTATGTTTACATTAGACTTTTGGCATTGTCCCTCAGGTCCCGAGGATCTCTCTTCTTCACACTCTTTCCTTTGTCATCTCCATTCTGTCGTTAAGCCTACCTAGTAACGTTTTTATTTTCCTCTACATCATTACACATAGCTGCTTTACAATCCACGTGTTCTAATTCCAGATGGTCTTAGTAGATTGTCTCTTCTCTTGAGGATGGATCACATTTTCCTAGTTCTTCAAATGTCAAGTAATATTCCATCATATTCTGGAAGGTGATATTAAAGATTCTGTTATATTCTTCCAAAGAGTGGGCATTTCTGTTTGGTTTAGTATGTAATTAACTTGGTTGGATTCAAGTTGTGAACTGTCTTCTGGGGAACAGTTCCAATCTTGATTCCTTTATCGTTAGATGGGCTGCTTTAATTCTGTCCCCCAATGTATGTGGTTCCATGGTCGGCCAGAGATTTGGGTAAAATTTATTTACAAGATTTGGAGCATTCTCTTTTTTGTTCTTTCTTTCCCTGGCTCCCTTTTATTTTCCGGCAGCCATGATTCCCTTGAACTCTGTCCTTTGATTCTTCAGATCAGAAAGTCTGTTTTCTATTGGAAAATAGAAAATTCCTAAAATAATTAGAAATTCATCCCATTCTGTTCCCTTCTTGTTTTCCTTCAGAGTCTGCCTGCTTTCATTTTCTCTCTGGCACCTTCAGGTATTTTGGTATTTTGTCCAGAGTTTAGAGCTGTTATTCACAAGAGGCTAGATCCTGTTAGGGCTTACTCTACCATACTAGAGACAGAATTGTCTCATAGATTTTTGAAAATATTTCTGTCACAACACTAACCACACTTGATTATAGCTACTTATCTTTTGCCTGTCCTTCCTGCTGGACTGTACTCTTCTTGAGCCTAAAGACTCTGTCTTCTTGTAAAGGTATAATCTTTTGACTAATTCTTTTTGCTGTTCAATGAATTCTTTTTGGAAACTCGCATACCTTCTTCTGAGATGGCATCTCTGTCACACAGACCCATCTTTCCTACTAGAGATATAAGCATGTCCTCTAAGTAGGATCCATCGTAGTCTCTTTTTAGGGGATTTGGCCACCTGGAGACAGTTTATTTCCTTACATTATTAAAATTTGAATGGCCCATGTAAACCAGAAACTGCCAAGGGTCTCTTTTGCTGTCATGTAGATAGAGACTTCCTGAGATAAAAGCCTTCCTCTATCTTTCAGATAGAGGAAGAAAAGCGAAGAGAAGAAGAGAGAGAGAGAGAATGAATTCTGATGGCATAATTTAACCCTGGAATTCTATCTTGCTTAAAGTATACTTCATACCCTTGGTTTCCAAGTTATATGAGTCATAAATATTTATGAAAAAAGACTCAAGTTGAGTTTCTGACACAACATGTATAATACTGAATCCTTTATACCTGGCACAGTAAGTATCTACTTAAGATAGATAATAAACGCTTAGGTGATCAATGAATGAGTGATGATAGGTAGATATATACTATTACTGAACAGGGGCAGCCCTTGAGTGAGCATGACACAGGCATCCAAGATTCTCAAACGGATCACTGATAGGGAAATCAAATCAACTTAAGTTCATTTCTCAGTATTGTTCGGAGCTGACCTGACCCTGATCTAGAATCTGAATTTCCTTTTTCACCTCTGCCAACATCTAGGTGTACAATGAAATAGACACTCAATTTTGTGGTTAGCCTTGTTATAAATTTGATCACCTTCAATAGTAAGAATAAAGTGGTGATACGTATGTTTGTTTATTTTTTATTGCTTGCTCCTAAGTGTTCCATTTCAAAAAGAAAGCAACTTGGCAGTGTTTATTGCCCTCTTTCTTAGTATCTTCACCTTGGCATGTTCTGCTTTCTCTGTCAGACCCATGAGAAGATGGTTGTTTCTGGGTGATATGTTGTTCACAGCGTGGGAAGCCTCACTCACAGGGTCTGTCTCGAGTAGCATTTACAACATAGGGAGCACCATAACCAGCTGAGTCTGTGAAAGCTCTTTTCTTATCTCTTGCCAAGAATTCAATCTGTTTCTGGTTCTTGCAGACTAACAAAAGCTGTTGCCATGTTATCACTCTAAAACATGAAGCCACATAGTCATATATAAGCTTCCCATTATATGGTAAAATGCTACCCACTGATAGACCAAGAGCTTAGAAAACTATATCTGAATAGTTAACATGTCTGTCAGCAGCATGCTGACAGTCTTCAGGACAAGCTGAATACCTGGTTGGTGATCCTAACCTATTCTATATCCTTCTATTGATATCAGCAATAGCTTCTTGAGAAATTCTAACTGCTTTGATTGATTCAAGACTCAAATCTAATAGCAGAAACTGCAGAAATACAATTTTAAGAGAAATAAAATTTGGATTTAAAATTGCAACTGTGATATGATGGACATATCTTTACATAATATGTAAAGAACTCATAAAAATTAGTAAGAACAATCCATGAAGGACCTCAGAAGAAGAGTATCTAAAGGCTATGAAGATAAAAATTCTAGAAGAGGAAGAGATAAATGGAAGCTACATGAAAAAATGTTCATCTTAATAATCAAAGTAATATAAATTAGGAGATGCAATTTACTTACCCATAACACTAGTAAAGATATGAAAAAATTGTTACTGAGAGGATTAGAGTGAGATAAAGATTTTTATCTCAGTTGGTGAACATGCAAACATAGAACCTTTTTGGAAAAAATGGCAAAATTTTGTTTTCTGTATATTCACACATTAATTTGTTCCAGAAAAAAAAAATCAAGTTGATTGCAAGGATGTACAAATTTAAAAAGAGGCCTGTGAGGAAGAAGGAGGAGAAGGAGGGGAAGGAGAAGAAGGAGAAGAAGGAGACAGTGAGGACAGTGTTGGGGATAATGTGGAGCTGAAAATAAGTTTGAAAATGACTCACCTGAAGAGCTTCAACAAGCTTTTAAATTTATCTACAAGTTAATGGACAAGGAAAATCATTGTGAAGAGAAATTTTCTTCTCATCATGGTTCCCTGGATCCTTTTCTTGAAATTTTATGCAGGTGCCTCAGCACAATCCAATGGAAATTACCTTGCTTGCTTTTCAGAACTTCAGAGATGAATACTGTGACTGTCTTCCAGAGATGCACACAATAACTGTTGGAACTTTGTATCTCTTTATTTTGTTGAGAGTGTGACAGCATCTTCGTTTGTGTAAAGAGAGAGTTGCATGTTCTTAAGTGGAAGCATAAAGCTGTTTAATTCTTGTATTGAAATTTAACTATGTGAGGAAGGGTGTACATATAGATTGTGAATAGCCAAAGGGGTAGAGTGTGTTGATTATCAAGACGTTGTCTCTCAGCTTCTCTACTCTGTTTTCTGATGCTTGAGTTGGAACTCTGTAAGCCATTTTCTCTTTTGCCAGCTGGCTCTCCATTAGGGTCTGTGCACAGGGATGCTAGAGGGAAGACTCAAAGACTGGGAGAGGAAGAAGCACCCACTCCTTCCCACTTTGTTTCCTGTTCCCGTCTTGCTACCGCAGCAAAGGTTCTTCGATAACAGTTTGTGCCGGTAGCATTGTTTCCAGTGTGTAGTTCTCTCAACACCTAAAATCAGCCTCATTGTACTTTCTCAGGAATGCACATCAACCACAAGCAGCATCCCGTCCACAGAGGTCTGAGTCTCAGATCCACAGGGCCCTTCCTTCAAGCTAAGTTTTAATAATTTGAACTTCTTCCCTTCCATCTTTTCCAGAGCCTTAGAGGTTCAGTTAATACCTCTGTGATACCTCAGTGTCACCTTTTTGATTTGATACTTTGTATTAAATTTGTCTGTCAAAATAAATAACTCTCCTGACTGGACCCAGACTGATACAATGGAGACAATAATAATACCTATTTCATAGAATTGTTCGCTTGTGTGTGCATGTGTGCGTGTGTGCATATGTATATACATATATATATAATATGCTCTAAATCTCTAAACAACTCTCTCTATATAATTATATGTTATACATATATGTAACATATATAAATACATTTTTATACAACGTATGTAGAATAGTATATGGCACATAGTATATGCTCAATAAATATTGGCTTTTTTTTATTAGTAGTAATACTAGAATATTAATAGCACTGCCTTGAGAATTGGCATCTCGCTGTAGGAAAGATCTGACTGAATTCAGCTAATGGAGTACATCCTAACTACAAGGCACCAAAAAAGTGAGAAATACCTATATGGAGGAGGCAGATGAGTCTTCCTATTTTTTCTGAAATGAGAATTATCAAAGTCTTGTCTTAAAAATTAAAAATTCTATGTAATCATCCTCTTTAGATGATATAGAATATGGAGGTCGAGAATCTTGCTACACCAGGAGAGATATCAAAGAGAAGAGAAACTGCTATGTAATGAATGCTTGCTATGTACCAGGTAATCTCCAATGTTATTATATCCATCCTTACCATCAATCTAGTTTGAGTTAAGTGTTATTAATCCCATTTTATAGATGGGCAACAAAGATTCAGAGAGGTTAAATAGCTTGCCTTGGGTTATATATGTTAGCAGAGGCAGTGCTAGGATGTTAAACAAGATTTTTATCTACAAAAACATAAACATCATTAGAAGGGAAGCTACAGGGTGTGTACACATGTGTGTGGGAGATTACAACAAATATAAGGAGTCAAGAGTTAAAGTGCACACTATGCTAAAGACTTTTTACAATACGATAAGCAAAACTCTTGGCAGCCAAAGAAGAAAGAAACTTGATCCAAGTCACATAGCAAGACTGTGCTAAGATCAGGCCTATAACTTGACACTGAGAAGCAGACCAGTGTTCTTCCCTCTAAACCACACTTTATCACAGAATTACCATCCATACTGCTCACTTGAAAGAATGACCCAACTCCTGCCATGAAATCCATTGGCTTATATAAATTGTGAACTCTGTGAGATTTTTAAAAATCACATTCATCTACTAGAAGAATGAAACACATTATTTACTAAGAATCTTTGTGGCAAGTAGACACATAATGACTTTTTCATACGAAGAAAGAAGAAAAGATTAAATTTGGGAATGCATGGAATGATGCTGCCAGAAGAGATGTGGTAAGATGGGCTGTTAATGGTCTTTCTGTGCAAGGAAAAGTGAACTGTCTTCTTATAAAAAGGTTTACTCCCAAATGTTTCTAATTATCTTACTGAAGAAAAGAAATTCTATGCAGGTAAATGTTACATGGGAATATGCTATATAATGCTAATGGGCTGTGTCAGTGAGGGTTTTCATGGAAGCATGCCAATGCTAAGTGTAAGGAAATATTCCTGTGTGAGACTGGGTTTAGGGCCCACTAACATAGGCACTTTCCAGTCCAGAGGTCCCAGGGAAAGCAAATCACCTACTTTTAAAGCTATCAATTTTTGAGCGTTTGCTCTGTCTTGGACTCCATTAAGCACCGTATTAGGACAGATTAATTTATGCTGTGGTAACAGATAAATCCACAATTCCAGATGCTAAAGACAACAAAGGTTTATTTCCTGCTCATACAAAGTCTTCTCTGTGTTTCTCAGTTTCCCAGGCTTCTTTAACCTCATGGCACCATCATACCAATATGTGCTCCTGCTCAGGAAAGGGGAGACCGGACAGACCAGCACCAGCAATTAAATGTTTCTCCCTAGAAGTGACACACATTATTTACACTCATATTCCATTGATTGTATCATGGGACTACTCCTAGTTTCAAGGGCATGGGAAAGTGCAAACCTCACCTGTGCCTATAAATAGAAAACTGGATAATGGCGAAGAGTAGCAATGCCTACCCTCTACATAAAATTCTCATTTAAACTTTCCACAACCCAGTGATGTAAGCACAATATTACCTTCTTTTTACAAGTAAGAAACTTGACTCTTAGAGTCATTAAATAAATTTCTTCTTGTCACAAAGCTACCAAGGTAGCAGAGCTAAGATTCAAACACAGGTCTGCTAACCCCAAAGACGTGCTTCTAATCATTATGTAATCCTACCTCCTTGGATGTAGATGGGCATCTGAATGGATATCTACTTTCTGCCATGATTATTTCTCTCAGGAAACATTCCCCCGAGAATAAAGATTGAGAAAGGTCTAAGGTAACTTTGAGTCTCTAGGCTCAGTGAGAGAGAGGAACAACCCATTAGGGACCACACTAAAAAAGTTGCAACAGAGCCAGCCCTGATGGCCTAGTGATTAAAGTTCGGTGCTCTCACCACTTCGGTGGCCCAGGTTCATTTTCCAGTCGTGGAACCACACCACCTGTCTGTTGGTTGCCATGCTGTGGCAGTGGCTCACACAGAAGAACTAGAAGGACTTACAACTAAAATATACAACCATGCACTGGGGCTTGGGGGGGGGGCAGAAAAGAAAGAGGAAGATTGGCAACAAATGTTAGTTCAGGGCAAATTTTTTTCCCTGCGGGGGGAAAAAAAAAGTTGCAATAGACTACTTAAGCTTTTTAATTTCTTCACATTTTCTCTTATATCTCCTGTGTTATCCATAATAATGAGTAGGAAAACCTTTAAAGGGAAAAGATACTGTGAGTTTGTCTTTGGGTGCAACAAAGAGGACAGCATCTAGGGAAGATGACACTCTTTCTTGGTGAAATAAGAACCCCAAGGGATAGAATGGGTGGTGGCAGAGTTAAAGAAGAGAAGAAAGTAGAATAGTTCCTGGTGAGTGCTGCAGGGAAGAGAAACAGCCCTCCCTGGACTGAGAAATGCACCTGAACAAGAGCCAGGCTCTGCTGCTCTGGCCCATCAAACATTGGCTTTGTTTTCTGGGCATTGAAATGGGAAGGCAAAGTTATCTGCTACACTCTCATGACCTATGTAACTCATTTGCCAAGACACGAGCCAGGATTTTCAGTATCAATTCAACAACAGCCATTAGGTACCTACAATGTCTAAGGGGCAACACTGGCTTTAAAGAATTTATAATCTAGTAAAGCAGATAAGACAGGAGCACAGATAAGGATAGACCACATGTTCAAGAGATGTCTAAGCAAAGAGGAAGAGAAGAAATTGATTTCATCTGGAAAGAAAGAGCCAGAAGAGTTCATAGAAGTATTTATACTTAAAATGGGTTTGGAGATAAGGGTAGGAGTTGTACTGCTAGAGATTAAAAAGCAAATGCATATAAAATGGAGCAAAAAGCATCAGAAAATGAATAGATCTGAAAAGGCCTAGGATGGATTCGAGAAGTCAGTAACCCACTTTGCACAAAACATCCCATTCATAAAAGATTTATATAAGTTTGGAAAGCTATGTTGGGACTAAGTCAGAGAGATCTCTAAGAATTTTTTCCTGTGAGAATAGAACTGACCCCTTGAGCGAGTGCATTAAGGCATGTAAAGAGCTCAAAACAATACCTGCAACCAGGTAATCAGTCAATGAATGCTAATTGTTATTAACTGCTTTTATTTCTTGACACATACTGTCTTCCTCTACATTAGGGATGTGGCAATAACTGACACAATATTAATTTCCCTGTAGGAAGGTTTGTACTCAGTATAAATGTTAAGTTCACTAACAATTCCTTAAATTATCAAGATATCTCAAATCTGCCAAAGATATAGAAATCATCTAAAGGCTACAAATGGGCAAAGATGGTCTGCAAAGAATCAACACAAGGGCTAGAAACACAATGTTACTCACCAAAGTGTTGTGTCTCAGAGTGATTTTACTCTTATTTTACAACATCCTAACAAACATAATGATAAACTGAATGTGCCAGTTGACAGCCTCTACAGAGCTGGGACTGTCTGAAGGATCTTTGAGGTAGAATAAGGTATTTAAACCATTATTGCCATAACAGGTGTTTTGACTGGTTGAAATGACTGGCTGTAGATTTGGTCTCTACTATGGAGTACACATGGGTATGCACACACACACGCACACACACACACACACCCATACACATATCCACACACATTTTCATGCCCCTTTCCACTAGAAGCCAGAGGCTAGGAAGATCATCTTTTTCTGGACTTGTCTCATAACACTTTTCTAGACCCTCTGTGACCACAATTTAGAAGGAGGTGTGAAAAGTTACCTAAATGACTTGAATGTAAAATTCAGACAATGCATTTTATTGTTTTTGTTGTTTAGAAAAAAGATGGTTTGCTCAGTTCTCCCAAATGCTGTAACTTTAGCCAACGCTAATTAACTTCCTTGAAATGTGGCCACCTGTGCAATTTATTTTATTTCAATTTTGGCTACAAAGAGTTGAGTCATCATAAAGACTGAAAACTGTCTTCATTTTTTTTGGTTATACAATTTCAGTACAACTAGGAAAAAAAAAGTAGTTGAGGTAGAATAGAATAATAAAAGTTGTGGAGATTTGGAAGAACATTTAAAAGAAATTATTTGGTTAAAGGGGAAAAGGCTGAGGGATGACATAGTAATCATTCCAAGTATTTTTTTCTTATCATGAGAGAAAAAAGTAACATTTATTGAATTTCTAATACATTTTATGTACTGTGCCATGGGCTGTATTTATATTCTTTCATGTTGTCATCATAAAGACCATATTTGACAAATCAAGGAACTGAAGGTTGGAGAAGTTAAATTACTTACCTGAATAAGTCACTTAGAAGATGACAGAGACAGAACTTAGTTGATTAAACAGGTTATTATCAGAGAAAATCTATTTGATTAAAAGTTACATTACTTCAAAAAATTAGTTGCTCCTTGGTATTTATTGTAATGGCATTTGACATTTACAAAACCAAAAAAAAAAAAAGCCAGAACAGAAAACTTCTTATGTCATGACATTTAAATTAGCCACAAATACATCATGAGGTAATATGAAGTCTGGAAAATATTTCTTAAATATTACTTCATGATATAAAGCTGCATATATGGGACAAGAATCCCAAGCCCTGAAATAACATGGGGGCGGGGGGGGGGCGGGGACTGTTCTTAAGATTGTTCCCAACATGATGCTTAAAGAATTGTCTAAATTGAAATGTCAAAATCACTGTGGTTTGGCTCACTTTATTTCGTGAATCTTTTCAGTTCTGTACTCACTAGCCAAACATATCACTTCAAACAAAAATAGTAGGGGGTGACATCAGCATCATGGCAGAGGGAGGCAAGTTCCCTTTGTCTCTCCTTTCTAAGTTACAACCAGTCAGACATCCATTGACGAAAAATGGACTACCTGCACAGCACACCAGAACACCTGAGAGATCCCTGAATCTATACATCTGAAGGTGGGTGGACTGGGCCTCCGAGAGGCAGTGGAACTAGGGAAGTAGCCCCCTCCTCCTCCTCCAGGAGGTGGCAATCCAAAACGCAGATTCTCACACCTGCTCATGCACCAGTGAACAGAAACTGCAGGGGCAGATATAGCACTTCTGGCTTAGCCCCTGACCACTCTCCCCAAGTGGTGGCAGGTGGTACACACATCCTGAGGATTCAGGACACAGAGTGGAGCCCGTGACCCAGGCCCTCCCACTCGAGTGGCACCAGCCTTTCCAGGAGTGGGGAAAGCATCCAAAACACAGATTTCCCCAGCTGGGGCAGAGTGCCCTGACCTGAGGTTTCAAAGAGTACAATGGCACATGCCAGCAACAAGAGGCTGCAGGACCAACAACAACACTTAGTCCCTGCTCCTCCCCCAGTAGGATCAGGTGGTACCTATGACCTGAGGCTTCAGCAACCACAGCAGAACCTGTGACCCAGGCTCTAGTGGCAGCACCCTTAACACGAGATCTACAGGCAGCGGGGGCTGCATACAAGATCCTGGGCTCCTGGCAGCAGCAGTGACATCTGTGAATCCAGTGCCCCTGGCAGTGGTGCTGCCAGCACCCTCAGATAACCTGGGATCAGCAGTGTAGATGGTACATGGGGCAGCAGCACCTGAGCCAATAGAGAACCTGCAGAGAGCCAGTGGGGAACGCGAGATCCAGGTGACCTCAGAAGCAGCAGAGTTTCTCGCAGCCTGTTGACCCTGGTGGTAACACCAGTGACGGCAGCAACATCATAAGCAGCAAGACACCAGCAACCTCAGAGACACAGGTAGCATGAGAGGGTACTGATGACACCCCCAGCAGAGACAGTGGAGGGTGGAAGGTGCAGGCTCTCAAATACAACCAGAAGAAGCTCAGAATCAAAGTGACCAAAGCCACACACAAATAAGAAAGGTGTTTACTACCAAAAATGCACCAACAGAGGATCAATTCATCAAGTACCTCAAGGAACTATAGTAACATGGCAGAATAGAAAGAAAATGACAACTCTCCAGAAACCAAACTCCAATGTCCAAGCGGCCCTGGAGCTAGAGACACAAGCAGCAAATTGTTCTGTAGAGACCAGTGACCCTCCAACCATAACAAAGCAAAGGAGTTAGGTAGACCTTTCCCATTGACTGGGACCATGCAGAGTGCAGGCACCTCCAGAGCAGTTACATTCATTTCTTTGTCCGTCATTTCATCCCAACAGCAGTAACTGTTGACTTGGTGAAAGTGTGAAAAATCAGACAGATTTTCAACTTATAAAAGGAACAGCCCTTTGTATGTGTTATTTTAATCATGTAATTTGGCATGCATACCTGAGATACCAGATGGACCTTACAGGAGAGAGCAAGACTCATGGATACATTCTTTCCAAATCATAGCTTCCAAATAAATACTAATAAATTCTAGAAAGACCGTTTAGCCATCAACAAGATCCTCTTTCTCTTGCCCTTGGTTAGAGAACCCTTAAGCAAACACATTAATTTTGTTCAGCTTTTATGAAGCAGCCACATTTCTTTAGGGACTTCAAGTTCAGCTTTCTAATTATGTGTATGCCTCAAGGTCTTCCTTTCAATGGGACAAAGTTGGACTGTTTTCCAGAGGAGGAAATCAGGAGGCAGAGAACAAAGAGGAAGTGTAATGGAAAAGGCTCCAAACCAAGAAGTAGTTCTGAGTTGAGGCCAGCCTCTGGAGTGAGGCTCCCTGAGTCTGAATTCACCTTTAACATTTATTGCTTAATTGATCTTATGCCATTTACTTACTGAAGGCCTCCTTTTCTTATCTGAGTGGTCCTAATAAAAAAACCTATCTATGGAGTTGTCTAAAACCACTAATAGAACTTAGCACAGTGCCTGGCATAAAGTGCATAATATGTATTAATTTTTCTTCTATTATTTCAAAAAAGCTTAATTTTCAAATTGAGTGTCTTTGGCTGAATAAATCTCTCTTTCTAAAGTTGAAGGATTGACGATTGCTCAAGTCTCTTCATCCTCTCTCCTTAGTAAATCTAGGTTCCTTCCCTTACCTCCAATACCCTTGTTTTCATCTTCTGTAATGGTTCATTCTTTAATTTATACATTTTTTCTGTTTAATGTGGATTCATTTAGAAAACATTGGTCTTGCTATAGAGGGGGGATGAGGCACCATATTTTCTCAGATTAAAGTACTAAAAATGGCCAAGGAAAAAAACCAAAATCTTTCCCAGAATCTTTGTAGATTGACGCAGGGCACCAGGCTATTTATCAGAGGTAGAGTTTACATACGTAAATTTGCAAGGGTAAAAATATTCCTAGCGCAGGATATATGGCTTAAGCAAAAGCATAGAGTCATAGTTGTAAGATTTAGGATTTGAAGTGATTTAAGAGTATCAAGTCTAATGTCTTAATTTTACAGCCTAGAAAGCTAAAATCCAGAAAGAGTAACTAACTTTTAAGGACACAAAACCAGCTAATGAGTTACAGGATTCTCTCACAAGTCCTCTGATGTGCAGCTGAGTGGCCTTCTGCTGGCCCTAGAATGGGCTAGTAAAACTCCACATAGTCCCAGCATCTGAGAGGAAACAGAGGATCATGGAGGGTCGGGAGTTGTGTTTCCGAGGCTACAGCCCAGAATAGAGACTCCTGAAACAGTGGGGAAGTTGGGGCTGCTCTACTGCCCCCTCATCCCAAGTGGTTCTGGTATGACTGTAAATCAAACTTGATTGTAAATTGGGCTTGGTGACTCAAATCTGTTCACATTGATTAGTCCAAGGGTATAGGACCCATTCAGGATCAATTAAATCTGGGACAGACAGCCTCTCTTTCCTCAAAAACATGAGCAACAGTGATGCTTGCTTGGGGGGCGCGGCCTGTAGCCAATTTTTCCATCACATAGAGAGAGTCTAACCGTAGCAGGAGAGAATGAAATCAATAGGTTTAAAGAAAAAAACCCAAAACAATAATAAGCAGAGCTAGAAGATGCTGACACTATATCTGATAACACAGTTTGGGCACCTGGATCACCATGCTGGAAGCGCATCTGACATTGGACTTCCCAGCCACATGAGCCAATAAATTACCTTTCAGCTTAAATTGGTCTAAGATAGGTTATTTATATTTCCAACAGAATTATACAAATATTTATGAGTCTGTTTCATCATTATATATGCAAACATCTGGATCCAACACCAAATTACAAATATCTTAATGTCAAAACTGCGAATCTTACATAGGAAAGGCTTACATCAGAGGCAAATGGAACTGGTAGTCAGTAAATTTTAAAATCATTTAAAAAGGAATTATAAAATGATACATTTTACAAATATATAAATATACATTCGTTTGCCCATCCTTTGATGTATCAGACCTTATTTTTGAAAAAGTTCTAATGATTGGTTATTCTTGGATAAACCACACTTAGGATGTATCTTCTACGATTTCCAGTCTCCATATCTTTAAAAATAAAGCAAGAAGTGAAAAGCAATTACAAAGCAGTCTGAGTACAAACTTCTTCTGAACCTTTAAAGTTTTTCCCCAATTTTTAAAAGTTGACTTGCATTCACCTGATTTGCCAGCATTTTTTGAGTGACTCACCTTTATTTAGTCATTTCAGAGTATTCAGCTTAGTTTTTATACAAACAACTCTGATTCTTTGCACACTCACATTTTATTGGTTACATAATTGTATAATTACAATAATAAGTAAAACTGGCATAATTAAGCTTGGGAAAAAACAAAACTGACTCCTTGGGAGCATAAAACTCAAACTGTGAGAGCAGAAATGCACAGGCACAATAGAGAATAGTCTATTTCAGGAGTACAGAATGCGAAGAACCTCTGACACATGCTTTACAGGGCACAAGAAGAGCATTGGTTAATCCACCATGATGGTTAAGTAGAGGTTGGTTAAGAGAGCTTTTAGTGCACATTCTTTTATTTCTCATTCTTAGCACAGTACCAGGCACATATTAGAAGCTCAATAAATGTTTGTTGAATGAAATAATCAATTCTACAAATATTTCTAGGGCTTCTACTATGAGCAAAGTTTTATACTGGCCATGGAGGGGGGAACAAAGAAGTATAAATTATCTTTCCTGCTTTCACTGACCTTATGTGTAGCAAGCGAGTGTATTAAGAATTGCATTTAGCTGCCAGTAACAGAGAGCAGAAATAGTAGTGTTCAAACAAACCAAGTGTTTATTCTCGCACATAATTTGAGGCCTCAGAGTTTAGCAGTCCAGGACAAGTATGGTCATTCTATGAAATTTTGAGAAGCCAAGTCTTCTATCTTTTTGTTTTGTTGTCCGAGAGCATGTTTTCCACCTTCACAGCCACCTCATGGATCAAGCCGGCTGCTAGAGCTCCTGACCATCAGAACCAAATATTAGATTGCAGGGAGGAGAAAGCTGAATTAAAGGGGCACACTTGCCAGTGAGTTAATGCCTTACTCTCAAAACCTTACTCTACCTCGTGCAACTTTTTGTTTGTGTGTCATTGGCAAGAACTCAATTTCATGGCCACACTTAGCTGAAAAAAATCTGGAAAATATCTTCTTTTAACCAGAATCATTGGCACCAAAATAAAACCTGTATTGTGTTACTAATGAAAAGAAGCAAATGGATATTGAGGGACAGCCACCCTTCTCTTACACAGAGAAATACTAGCTAAATTACGTGGAACTACAAACTCTTCACGAGGACACCAGTCTAACAGATTTGAAGCTGTTTAAAAATAATTAAATGCTAAATTAGTGCAAAGGAAATTTAATAGGGAAGAACATTGCCCCTTAACATGAAGCAGAGAATTAAATGGGCATAGAATAGTGAAAGATTCCTAAAAACCTCATTATTCCCTTATGCATTCAGGCAGGTTTCAATTAAAATTTTAAAAGTTGAGAAGCCACCTTTGTCCGAAAGGCAAGGTACAAATGGTTTGGATGAAAAGATGCCCCATGTCTTGACATGTTTCTCAAGCATGACTGTAACAGCATCCTTCTGAAGTGAGAATTTGTGGCTCTAGTCACACGACATGCATGGCCCGGAGAACAGAAATCCAAAACTTCTAAATAAACTGGAGCCTCCAGGAGCGAGAAGCACTATGTTTGAGTTGCTGTCTTCCTCCCTTTGACAGGCCTTCTCCTTGTTAATAAGCATTTTTTGATTCTTAACCTTGTGACAAGCCTTGTTTCTCAGATCACTAATTATTACCCACTCTCTGTGGTGACATGCTCAACAAACAGCTCCATTTCAGATCTTGAAAAACTTGTGAAAATGAAACAACACCAGATTTTCTCACTGACATCATCCTGCTTCTAGTGACAGATCTGAAATGCCTGTGCATGTTAAATTTGGTGTTAAAAAAACTTTAGTTAGTGTTCAAACTGTCAGAAATGCTGTGGAGGGCCCTGACTTGTAAGATGTGATTTCTTGTTTTGACAATTCTGGTTTTTCCTTCTATTAAAACCTGCAGGGTTTTTAAAACATGGATGATGTTAGAGTAAAAGATTTTTCATCTTCCCTTTGGACCAACAATTCCCACCCTTTGGGGCACCCTCCTTTTGCTTTATTCTGAGACACACCTTCCCTTTCATCTTCTGAAGACCTTACATGGCAGGAATTTATTGTTTCAATTTCAATTAATATTGTTTTGACAATCTCTTGACACTGCTTTATGGCTGAAGGCATCTGGGGTGTGGCAAAAACAGGTGTGTGAAATACTGTTCTCTATGTTCAGGGAAAATGGAGTTGCCCCTTGATGAGAAGGCCCAGACACAGAAGAGTAAAAGGTGTTATTTTGAGATGGAAAATTCTCCAAAAGGACCCCAAATTGGTTATTAACTCTGCCTTCCTAAGTGGAAAATTTGGAAGAGAAAATTGTAGCTGATGGAGAATGATGTTTACTCAAAGGAATCACTGCTTATTTTTCACTTTTTAAAGAATAATTTATTTCCTTTTTCATGACAAAAATAAATGAAAGAATGAAAGAGGTCTCCAAATTTTTTAAATTTTTGGTGGGGGATGGCAGGAGGATGTTCATATCTATAATCTCTAGGCTGCGTGGTGTAATAAAGTGGTTTTCAAACTGCCCCTTGGGACCACTTAGCTAAGTAGAATATGTTAGGGGCTTTAAGAAAGAGGCCACCATCCTGGCTTGAACCAGAGAGGGGGAAACAAATATGTATATACGGAAAGAAAACTATGAGTTGAGAAACTTTGATTTTATTACTCATTCTGTCATTAATTGGCTCTATAATTATGGGCAGTGTTTGTCTGTCAAAGGAAAAGGCTAGTTGATCACAAGATCATTTTGAGTTCTAAATTCTATGCTTCGGTGACTACTCTTAGTGTCTTGGGTATCTCTAGAGAAGAAGAAAGAAACAGGCTTTTCAATTCCAAGAATTATAATGATCTTATACAAAAACGGGTAGTCCTTCACTATCAAATAGTCCTCTGAAATACAATTAAAGATCAAGTGAGGAAAGGCAGAAAACTAGGTTATGTGAATTTTATTGTGTTTCTACCTGAAGAGAAAATTTCTTTTTTCAGACTTTGGGGATAGATTTGTTCTTCCTATTTAGCTTTTTATAGAGAACAGATATTCATTTATGTGTCCCAAATGGGACCCTGCTGGAGACAAGAATAGAAAAGAGATCTCCTGAGAGTTCACTTAGCAAAATGCTCCATGCTTCCTGGCTCTAGGAGAGGTCTGGTTGATATTTATGTCCAAGCGGCTCCGGAGCTAGAGACACAAGCATAGCAAATTGTTCTGTAGAGACCAGTGACCCTCCAACCATAACAAAGCAAAGGAGTTAGGTAGACCTTTTCCCATTGACTGGGACCATGCAGAGTGCAGGCACCTCCAGAGCAGTTACATTCATTTCTTTGTCCGTCATTTCATCCCACTAATATGTATCGAGCATTTACTAACTGTTAGGCTCTGTGACAGACACTGGGGAAATGCGAAGATGAAGAAGGAATCATGAAGTAGCCATACTTTATAGGTGGAGGCATATTCACAAGCAGAATAACACGTCAAGTTCAGTGATGGGATGTGTATGGTTTGCTCTAGTTGCAGAGGAAAGACCCATAATCTAGTTTGCAGTAAGTTATAGAAGGCTTCCTGAAAGAGCTGATACTTAAAGAGAATCTTAAAGTGAGTAAAAATTCACTCATTGAAAGAGCCTGAGAAAACTGGGGGCAATCTTCGCCTGGGAGGAGAGAAAGTGTGCAGGTGAGAAACTGCAGTCAGGCATGATGACAGCAGAAGTACTGTTACTCATGAAAAACTCTACCAGTGATTAATTCTCTGCTTCACCCTCTGTGAGCCAGAGTGAGGTTAAGATGGATGTGGTGAGTAAGAGTGGGTGCCCTGGAGGATTGCTTGCGCTTGAACAAAGCAGAAAGCAGCACATCTTTTTTCTGTTCCTTATCTGAGAAGTGCAAACAGGTAGTCAAACACATTTCTGAGCTCTGTCACAAGCATTATCTTTACAAATCCTACTTCTGACACTCTTTTGCTTAAATGCTAATCATCTGATATTTCTGGTTTGACATAGAATAATGGTGGCCTCCTAAATCTGATTCTCTTCACGTATTCCCCAAAAACCCATCTGGATAAACAAAAGCAGCAAATTAAACCACATGTAACCTATACTTTCTGCATATCTAAAGAACAGAAAATATAATACTATGAGCTTAAAACATCGTTAAGCAGGAATTTTTTTTTTTAAGATCCAGTTTTGGGGAAGAGTCAGGCACAGATATTAAAGAGATCAAAGTAAAGAGTAAAGAAGAGCAGGGACCACAGGAGAGAAAGAATTCAAATAGAATTGTCCCAGGGGCCGGCCCAGTGGCATATGTGTTAACTCCGTGAACTCCACTTCAGTGGCCCGGGATTTGCCGGTTCGGATCTTGGACGTGGACCTACACACTGCTGAGGCGGCAACCCAAATAGACCTAGAAGGATGTACAACTAGGATATACAACTATGTACTGGGGCTTTGGAGAGAAAGGGAAAAAAAGAGGAAGACTGGCAAGAAATGTTAGCTCAGGGTCAATCTTCCTCAAAAAAAAAGAATTGGCCCAAAGTAATTCCCGCCATGAAAGCCCCACCATGTGTTGGCTTGGAAAGCCCCACCATGAGTTGGACAACACTGAGAACAAACTTAAAAATCTGGTAGATCAGAGTGCTGGCTAAAAGGACATGCCCCCTGCATACTTGGCGATGAAGAGAAAAGGGAAATAAGAGCAGGAAATACGCTTCTGCTGTGTGTGTGTGTGTGTGTCTGTGTGTGTGAAACAGAGAGAGAATGAGAATCACACAACAGAATAGACATAAATCATCTCCACCTAAAAATAGCAAAATTGGGGCTGGCCCTGTGGCCCAGTGGTTAAGTTTGGCACCCTCTGCTTTGGCAACCTGGGGTTCGCAGGTTCAGTTCCCTGGGCACGGACCTACACACTTGTCAGTGGCCACATTGTGGCAGCAACCCACATACAAAATAGAGGAAGATTGGCAACAGGAAAAATCTTCCTCAAGCACAAAAAAAAAAAAAAAAAAAAAGCAAAATTGATAAGAGAATCTACACCACGCCAACAGAAGGGGGTAGTCTTGAGCTAAGGAAACTAGTAAACCTCTCATAAAACATTCACTTTTGTGTACGCAACTGCCATTGCTGGTCTGGGAAATTAGACATTCAAAATTAACAGGGAAGGTAGATGGTATCCATACAAAGTTACACTAAAAAGAAACAAAATGAGAATCAAAATATATCACTGTTGAAAAAGCTCCTCAAAATGTCGACCATGAAGTAGAAGAAAAGTGTAACAGAATATCCTCATCTGAATTAAATACCTGAAAATAAGAATTTGCAGATGTGAAATGAATACCTCAAATCAGAAATTAAAAACTCATAACAAATGTGAACAAAAAAACCAGAAAGATGTAAAATGATTGAACTCAGAAAACATATAATAGAAAATGTCAAATTCATCTTAGAAATGAAGACAACATTACAAATTGCCTGAGCAAGAAAACATTGCATTGAAATTTAATTAGACAGTTAAAAGAATGAAAATAGCCAAGAGAATGAAGATAAAATAAGGAAGTAAAAAGAATCAAGAGAAAGTTTTTGGTAAAGGCAAAAAAGATGCAACATACATATAATTGGAGTCTCTGAAGAAGAAAAATAAAACAGTGTAACAGAATAATATTTTAGATAACCCAAGAAATTTTTCCAAAAATAAAAGCAGGCCTATTTCCATATATTGAAAGGGCCCACTGCGTAGTGAAAATTGACCTGATCTAGATTGGTTATCTCTGAGGTATAGCCTAATAAAACTATTAGACTTTAAAAACAAAGGCTTCATGATTTACAGCCAAAACAAAGAAACAAAAATACAAACAAATAAACAAAGAAAAACATGTTATTTTACAAAGGAAAAACAATTAAATGTCATAAGATTCCCTACAGCAACATACAAAGCCAGACAACAGTGGAGAAACATTTCAAAAAACTCAAGGAAAGAAAGTGTGAGTCAAGGATATCATAGCCAGCCAAGCTGTCCTTCAACTATACAGGTTATAGAAACATATTTTCAGACAGGCAAGAATCAAGGGATAGTGTACATGTACTCTTTTTTTGTGTGTGTGAGGAAGATCAGCCCTGAGCTAACGTCCATGCTAATTCTCCTCTTTTTGCTGAGGAAGACCGGCTCTGAGCTAACATCTATTGCCAATCCTCCTCCTTTTTTTCCCCCAAAGCCCCAGTAGATAGTTGTATGTCATGGTTGCACATTCTTCTAGTTGCTGTATGTGGGATGCGGCCTCAGCATGGCCGGAGAAGCGGTGAGACGGTGCGCGCTCAGGATCTGAACCTGGGCTGCCAGTAGTGGAGCATGCGCACTTAACCGCTAAGCCACGGGGCCGGCCCTACATGTACTCTTTATAAAGAATCTACTAGAGAACAAATTCATGCAACCAAGAAACAAATGGGGAAACTTTTAAAAAGGCAGAGAATTGAAAAAGATTGGTGGGAATCAACATATATCAGTTACAGGGCAGAAACCAAATAATTGAAAACCAAATAAGAAAAATAAGAATGAAAAACATTTCAAAGATATTAGTATATAGGTAACTACTAGAATATAAACAAAAGTCTTCCTAAGTACTAAAAGATAAAACAAAGAGTAAACATGATCTGATAGATGTAATGCACCACTTATATCCCCCTTCACTGATTGATGAGAGAATATTAAAGCCCAGCCCACCTTACTCCAACTCTGGATAACTCTAAAGGGCCATCTCAGCCTTTTAGCCATCTCCAGAGCTTTCTGTGGGGTTGGCTGAGGCCTTCACTGGGTCTGCATCACAGCACAATTTCTTTTTCTGACCAATCCTACTTCCTTCACCTCCTTTCCACAGGTCTTGATCAAAGAGTATCCCCTAATATACATCTAGCATGCTAATCTCCATCTCAGAGTCTACTTCCTAGAGAATATAACCTGTGATGGCTGGTAAGAAGTGGTCTTGCAGATGCTAAAATGGAATTTTGGAGTTGGATCACCCATCAGCCAGTTGGCTGACAATGAGGACCCCATTACTGGTGGTTGCTGGAGCACAAGGTAGCAGTGCAACACTTTCACTGGTGGTGATCTGGGGTGGTATATTGGTTGATAGGAATGCATTACAGCCAGCCCTCTGTATCCAAGGGTTCCACATTCGAGGATTCAACCAACCAAGGATCATGTACAATATTTACAATCCCTGGTTGGTTGAATATCTGGATGTAGAACCCGAGGATAAGGAGGGCTGACTAAGGGATTTGAGCATCCATGAATTTTGGTATCCCCAGGGGGTCCTAGAACCAATCTCCTGTGGATACCAAGGGACAACTGTATGCTATCAGGCATTTGTGAAATATGGCAGAAAAAGAAATTATAAGGCAGTGGAATTACATGGCTATTGTTAACCTATTGCTAAGCTTAACTGACGTCCTGGAAAAGGATAAGAAAATCATCAAATCATCATCATTAATCACCAAATAAAAAGTAAATGTGAATTTCAGAGAGCCTCCTTGGTAATATAACAAAGACTCTCTCACTGCCTGCTTATGGAGGGTAGTGAAAACTGAAGATCAGGCTTGGGACCTAATAGTAAGAGTAGCTGAGTTCCAAAGAAGATTAAACTCTCAACCATGACACATGGGATAGGGAAATCTAAGTTGATGAACCTGAAAATCTTGAATCTGAAATTATTGAATCCTCTGAGCCTACAGAAGTAGACCACTCCTCCTGTTGAGGGTCAGTACAACCCCTCCACCCTTGTGTGAGAGACAGAAAGAGAGAAGGAAAAACAGAGAGAATCATAAAACAGAATACACACAACTCCTCCCACACAAAAATAACAAAATTAGAGAAACCACTTCATCAAACCAACAGAAGAGGGTGGGCTCTCCCTGGTACAGGTGTCTCTCCTCTGAACAACATCCACCATCTTTCATGATCTTTCCCTACCTCATTTGGCTAACCTGCTAAATCAGAATCTACATTGGAATGAGATCCCCAGGTGATTCTTACACACGTCGAAGTCTGACAAGGACTGTAGAGGATTATATTGGTGAGGAAGGGGGATTATTATGGTAAACTGAATGGTACATCACGACTCCCTATTTACATTAGAAGTCCACTGTATATGCTGTTTCATCTAGAAATCTAATTAAGTTATCTATTAGTGAGATGATCAGTTTTGTGTGTCAAATTGGTTTAGGTATGGTCCCAGCTATTCAATCAAACACCAATCTAGGTGTTGCTGTGAAGATAATTTGTAGATGTGATTAAAGTCTATGTAATCAGTTGATGCTATGAACTGAATTGTGTCACCTCAAAATTCGTATGTTGAGCCCTAACCCCCAATTTGACGTTATTTGGTTTTGCTGATCTCAGTTGGACTTTAAGCATCTGTGCATCGGCTGGAGATCAGCTGATCTAGATTCTAGGGCACCTCAGCTCATCTCAGCTCACCTGGGTAGCTCTGTTTCAAACTGTAAGGCTTGCTGGTCAGCCACGTAGCTCTTCTCTATGTTTCTCTCTTCCTCTTTGGAACCAAGGGGTTAGCCAAGGCATGTTCTTCCAATGGAGAAGGCAGAAGCACAAGAAAGCAAGTAGAAACCTGCTGTGATGCTTAAGGCCTCGAATTGGAAGTGTCACACTGTCTCTTCCACCTATACGCCATTGGCCACAGCAAGTCATATGGCCAAAGTCAAGGTGTGGGGAAATATACTCAGCATATACAAGACCACGGAAAAGGTGTGAATGCAGGGGCTAGTGATTCAGCCTACCACAGCCAGCGAGCACTCTTCAAGCTCAGCATAGTTACTCTTGAAAAATAAAATAAATAAAGTATAGCTTACTAGAATATCCTGTTTTGCTAAATATGTTTTTATGTTTATCTTCCCAATTTGATTTTGAGCTCGTCAAGAATGGAAACCATTAATCCCTTATCAGATATAAGGTTTGCAAATATTTACTCCCATTCTGTGGGTTTCCTTTGCTGTGTAGAAGCTTTTTAGTTTGATATAGCCCCACTTGTCTGTTTTTGCTTTTGTTATCTTTGCTTTTGGTGCCATATCCATGAAATCATTTCAAGACCAATGTCCTGAAGCTTTTGCCCATGTTTTCTTCTAGAAGTTCTACAGTTTCATGTCTTACATTTAAGTCCTTAGACCATTTTGAGTTAATCTTTGTGTATGGTGTAAGATAGGGGACCAATTTTATCCTTTTGCACATGGATATCCAGTTTTCCCAACACCATTCGCTGAAGAGACTATCCTTATCCCATTGTGTATTCTTGGTGCCTTTGTCAAAGATCAGTTGCCCGAATATGTATGGGTTTATTTCTGGGCTCTCTATGATATTCCATTGTCTATATGTCTATCTTTATGATGGTCCCATACTGTTTTAATTAGTGTAGCTTTGTAATATATTTTGAAATCAGGAAGTGTAATGCCTCCAGCTTTGCTTGTCTTTCTTAAGATTTCTTTGGTTATTCTGGATCTTTAGTTGTTCCAAATATATAAGGAACTCCTAACTCAACTAACTCAACAGCAAAGAAATAACCTGATTGAAAAATGGGCAAAGCACTTGAATAGACATTTCTCCAATGCAGACATATGAAAGGCCAACAAGTATGTTAAACAGCGCTCAATATCACTAATAATCAGAGAAATGCTATTCAAAACCACAATAAGATATCACCTCCCATCAGTAAGGATGACTATTATCAAAAAGACAAAAGATAACAAGTGTTGGCAAGGATGTGGGAAAAAGGTAACTCATGTACACTGTTAGTGGATATGTAAATGGTGCGGCCATTATGGAAAAACAGTATGGAAATTCATCAAAAAATCAAAAATAAAACCATTGTATGATCCAGTAATCCCACTTTTGGGTATATATCCAAAAGAATTGAAATCAGGATCTCAAAGAGAATCTGCAGCATATTCACAAAAGCCAAGGTTTGGAAAGAACTGAGATGTCCACAGACAGATGAACAGAAAAAGAAAATGTGGTATATTCATACACACAATGGAATACTGTATGTATTTATTTAGCCTTAAAAAAGACGGAAAGTATGCTTTTTGCAACAATAAGGATGGACATTATACTAAGTGAAATAAGTGAGTCACAAAAGGACAAATAATGCATGATTCCACTTACATGAATCAAATACCTCAAATTATTTTTGAGGTATCAAAAATAGTTAAACTCATAGAAGTAGAGAACAGAATGATGGTTGCAAGGGATGGGGAGGGAGGATTGGGGAGTTACTGTTCATTGGGTATAAAGTTACAGTCATATAAGATGAATATATTCTATAGATCTGCTATACAACGTAGTGCCTATAGTTTTCAACACTGTGTTGTATTCTTAAAAACTTGTTGGGGGTGGGCTCTGTGGTCTAGTGGTTAAATTAAGTGCACTCTGCTTCAGTGGCCTGGGTTCAGTTCCTGGGCATGGACCTATACCACTCATTGGCAGCCATGCTCTGGCAGTGACCCACATACAAAATAGAAGACCAGCACAGATGTTAGCTCAGGGTGAGTCTTCCTTACCGAAAAACAAACAAACAAAAAACTTGTTAAAAGGGTATATCTCATGTTAAGTGTTCTTACCACAAAAAAAAAGCAAGAATACACAATAAATCTTTTGGAGGTGATGGGTATACTTATTACCTTGTGTGTGGTAACAGTATCATGGGTGTACGCATATGTCCAAACTCATCAAAGTGTATATATTAAATATGTGCAGCTTTTGTATGTTAAGTATACATCAATAAAGTTTAAAAAATAAAAATAAAGAATAGAGGGAATATTTTATTTGTCTTTGAATCCAAAGAGGCTAGCCTAGTTCCTAGCACACTGTCACACTGAGAAGGGTAGCATAATATGATAATAAGAACATACACTATTGCATCACACTCCCTGGATTCAAATTCTACCACTTACTGGCTGAGTAACCTTGGCAAAGTTACTTAACTTTTCTGTGCCTCTTTTCATCATCTGTAAATGGGCATAAAATACTACCTGTCCCAAAGATTGTTGTAAGACTTAAAGGAGTCAATGTTTAGAAAGCCATTCAAACAGTACTTGGTACATAGCAAGGATTTACTAAACATCGAATAGTTTACATTTTAATATTTGGTTACTTGCCTTTCTCTCCATTAGCACACTTTACTCCTTCTCTCTAGACTATGATGTCCTTGAGGTCAAGTACTAGGCCTAAAATTGTTCTACATGAGGTGTCATGGAAGGAGCAGAGACTTGGAGTCACAGAGTCCTAGGCGTGCATCTTAATTCTGTTCCTAATTAGAAGTTACTTAACTCCTCTTGACCTTATTCTCTGCTTCCACTTATTCATTCATCAAACATTTATGATCTCCTCTACTAGAGTATAAGCTCTATAAAGGCAGGGGCCATGTCCACCTTGCACTTAGCTTCATCCCCAGGGGCCAACACATGGTACCTGGTTTATGGTGGGCTAGTGATGATTTTTTGATAAATGCATGTATGAATAAATAACCACCTAACATTTGCCAGGCACTGGGCATAGCCATCTAAGATAAGATGAGGAACAAGGCATCATCTTGCTCTTGCCAGAATTTGTAAAAAGGAAACAAAGACTAACAATGACTTCTCATAAGGTTATTGAGGAAATCAAGGAGATCCTATAAGAAAAGCTGAGCAGACTACCTGGCACACAGTAAGATGCTCATGGTTAGGGTCCCAACAATGGCCCAATAAAAAGCACATATATTTCATATTTTAATATGATATATTACTATTGTAACGTATGAAGAAGATGTAAGAGGCAGAAATGCATTAGTTTGTGTACCCAGCTTTAAGCAAAATGGTAAATCAAGTAACGTTTGAGTAATGTAAGAAGTGGAATATCCTGGAGTTGTTGTTTCATGTTGAATTCTGATTGAAAGGGTAAGTAAATGTATAATAGGTGAATGAAGCAATAAATGAACGTATGAATAGATAAGTGAATGCAGAGTTTCAATGGCTGAACACAATAGCAAAGAAGGAGTTGGTGTTGCAGTTGGTGTAGTGCTTTCTCAGCTAAAGCTAAATCATTTTCAGGATTTGCACAGCCTGCACCTCAGCAAGAAACAGCTTTTCCTGGAGGGTTTGCAGCCTCTGAGAGCAGATATTCTCAGGGGAAGGAAGATGATTCATGAGATGACTCCTAGGGAGACTGTCAGAAATAAAATCTCTAAGGAAGAAAAAAGAGAGACCAACAGAGAAAGAGATCAAAGCGATTCATCAGATTTATTTGCTGTTGATCATTCATTTGGTGCTATTTCTAGGCAACATATAATCTAAAGAGAGGTAAAGTGATGTTGAAAGGAGAAGTTTACAAAGCTGGTTAGCTGAGTATACCGAGAATTTGTCTCGAGATGGTACGGGGGAAGTAAGTTTAGCTTCAATAATCCCTGAGGTTTTCGGTTTAGGGCCTTCTAGAATCCTCTTCTTGGCAAAATTGCTGTAGCTGCACAATTTGAAGAGTTCATGCTGTCTCTTTTTGAACCACCCGATAGATTCTTTAACTGCATCATAATTTATTCCTGAATGGGTAAGATGGCATCTTTTATCCTGGCGTGAATCATGAAAACTAATAAAGTTTTATCTGATGGAGGGCATCACGGAATCATAGAATTTCAGAGTTGGAAGAGTCCTAAAGGTCACATAGTCCTCATTCTGCACTGAATATTGAGGGGAGTGAGGAATTTTATGCGTTTCTGAACCTGCGAGACTCTTATGACAGCGCAGGAGAATAGATTTGGGATGAAGGAGACGTTTAATGGCCGGGCAATTAATTGATTAAGTTAAATATTAAAAGCATTATAGTGAGTGAGCTACGGGCTGACTTTAGCAGCAGGTATTTTAGAAATGCTTGTCTTGGTTATTGACTAGAGTTATTGGCACTTTTCCTGCAACTGTTTTTCAAATTTCAAGCAGAAGTATTTAGTAAGAGTGGATCCAGGGTCCTGTCTTTACTTCCAGGGCCAGCATTTTTCAAAATATGTTAGCAAAGTTAAAACTTTGACTTTAGGATTGAACATTGAGATCTCATCCCACTTGTCCAGGCATTGAGTGTGAAGGCTTTTCTATGTGCTTCTGGATCCTGTTAAGCAGTAATTTCTCTAACAAAAAAAAATTTTCTCTAATTTAGAGCTTCAAAAATCTCCCTTTGCGATAAGCTGCTACTGGATTCAGATGAGGTCAAGGGTAATGTGCAGAGGGTATGCATTCATTCAATCAGGAGTTATTGAATAAGTATCATGGGTTAGTCCCTGTAATACAGACATGAATAACAATATTATCGGTAGTATAGAAATATGAACAATGGTGTCACAGCATGGAGGGTGATGTAGGCCGCTTGTGGAGGAAGCAGAGCAAAACAATTGTGAGCAGTCTTCAAGAACAAAAGGAAGGTTTCCTGGTAAAGAAATACGGAAAGGTATTCCAAGCAAATTTTTATTGTCATCATTACCCACTAACATTTATCAAGTGCTTTCTATGGTCACATGCTGTGCTAAGAGCTTTATGTGCAATTTTTCAGTTCATCCTCACAACCTCATGTGGTAGATATATTTTTACTCCATTATTTTATAGATGATTTTTACTCCATTATTTTATAGATGATGCAACTGAAAATTCAAGACGATAAGTCCCATATGTAAGTTCATCTAGCTAACGAATGGCAGTATGGACTGGGACTCTGGTCCTTTTGACCCTGAATGAAATATCTCTCCAAACAATAACATTCTCTTTTCTGATTTGACATTTACTCAACAATGCAACGAACGTTCAATTTTGTAAGTTTGTCATTAGTGGGATAAGGTTGTCTTCGAATGTGAACCTCAGTATTCTAGTCACTACATGGGTATTACAAATTTAAAATGTGCACATATTTATCAGGATAAATGGTGTTTCTGTTCCATAAAACAGACCACCAGAGGCTAGACTAGGATTTAAGCTGGATAATCAGGCTTGGGGTAACTCCTAATTGAAGACTTCCGTGGGATTTCAAAGGCAGCCATGAAGCACGTGGTCCGGAGCCAGGTTCTACGTCAAGTCAAAACAAGAGTTGAAGAGAGAGCCAATATAGAAAGCTAAAAGGACCAATAATTTCAAGCAAGAAATGTCAAAGAAAGTGTGAATGGTTTTAAAAATTAAGGCACAGAAGAACACTCTGATGAGCATGCCACTCAGTTTTGTATCTCATTCCTATGGTCAAGGAATGATGTCACCTGTTAATGGACACCACCACCTCAACATTTTCCCAGAGGAAGAAATATATGAAGAGTTGTCACATTTCTGAAAGGCTGCTGCTCTTTATTAAGCTTGTGAATTTTTGTCTGTACAGTTGGAAATATTGTCATTGATCTAATTGCTCAATATTTTGTCATGTTTAGATGGAAGGGCACGTTGTAGAGAATAAAGTCTGTTCTGCATTCTGTGCAGTGTGCTGGTGACACTGGCCCTGGCCCACTAATGCTATCATGTCCTCATGGTCTCTAAGTGATTTGGCAATTCCCAGAAAGCCATACCTAAGCAGTAGCCAGAAAACAATTGTTTATTTAATGGCTTTCATTTGTTCTTCCAGCAAATGTTTCTGGAGTGTCTCCTATGAGCCTGGCACAATTTAAGAACAAGGGACACAATGATAAATAGAATAGACAGTGCCTGTCCTCAAGCTGTTTGTATTCTAGTGAGGGAGTCAAGCAATAAGCTTATAAACAAATACCAAATAGCTGAAGCCAATGAAGGTGCCATAAAGAACAGGAACAGGGTAATGGTGTGAAGGGTGATGGAGGAGAGGGGGTGGTGTCTGCTCCTTTAGGTGATGTAGGCAGGTACAGCCTCTCTGAGGAGGTGGCACTTGAGCTGATCCTTAAAGAATGAGGAGTCTGCCATGAAAAGCAACAGGGAAAGAAAGTTCCTGGCAGAAGTAACCCCAAGAGCAAAGACTCTAGAGTGGTAGCAAGTTTAGCGTTCAAAGAACAAATACTGAGGCTTGATCAAGAAATGCTATAAAGACCATGGAGCTCCTTAGGGAATTTCATCATATTAGATAAGTGTTTATCAGGCTTTGAATTTCCAGAAGGCACTGACACTTTGGATCAGTAGCTTTCTAGGCAGCTATACTCTTTTGGAAGCTAAAGGGGAAGCATTGACAGATGGCTGCTGAGCTAAGCTCTGCCCTCTTACTTGAATGTCAAAATGCTCATTCTTGTATTTGTTGTATGAGTTGCCCAGAAAAAGTAACAGTGGTTAAGAGATGACATCTGGAATCAGAAAGGCTAGGTTTTAATTCCAATTCTCTCCCAGGTATTAGATATATCATCTCGGACAATTTACTTAACTTAAACCAATCTCCTTCTTCCGCTAATTCTTTTTCTTCTTCTTCCTATTTATTCCAGACACCGCTGTGCACTGTCTCACATTCTCTTGGCCTCACTTATGACTCCAACTATGGTTCCAGCAAACAATTCTTATGGCCTTTGACTCACTAGCAACATCTCACCTTAAGCACACACCACCAATTTTTCATTTGCTGTCCCAGGTCTGCTCTGACATAGTGGAATGGTAAATTGGAGGAAGTGTGTTCTGCACTCATGTGGAGCTTGGAAGCGAAGGAAAATTGAAACTCCCAGGGCATCACTCAACCAATAAGTGAAGGAACTCGAGACTCTTAAACCATTAGGTTCTCTTGAACACTCCATGCTGGTAGAAGGAACTCCCTCTTATTACAGAAGAGCAACTTCCCAATGCCTAAACACCTTGAAAAGGCCGTACCTGAGGAAGATGGCTTGCAAAGTGTTGCTTTTACTCCTCAAGATCCACTACCACTTAACCCTTTGTGCCAAGACCAATAACTTGGGTCTTAGCTCAGCTCAGCCTGAACAAAGATTCTGGATTTACTGTTCTGGCAAAGAAACCTGGAACCAGTTCTAATCCACTGTTGGATTCCTTGAAGGTTGTACACAATGATGGTGCACATAAATGAGGTGAAGATGCCAGAACTGCCTAGACAGAAAATTGAAGAAGGAGCCAAAAGGCTAAAGAAGGAGACAATGTTAGAGTGGATATATTATCTAAGACCAGAAAATCCCACTAACTGACTATTCACTGGAGGGACCCATACTCCTTTACCAAGGCCATAATGAAGGCTCTACTGAAGAGTAGATTTTAGAAGCTCAGTGGAGACGTCCACCTGTTGGTATGAGAGTAGAACATGCTACCTTGGTACTGGGCTGCTTCATATCAGTGGGTTATGAAATGATCTCAGAATAGCAAAGGCCGAGTGGCAGCACTTAGCCTTCAGAGGCAAAGTAGATGTGATTATCATAATGAGAAGGGCCAGTATAGCAATCAAGGTGCCTGGACCTGAAGGGTTCTATGGTAATGGCTCATAGATTAGAATGTTCCAGGAGACTAGATGGACAGCCCACAAAGGTGTCATTCAACTTGAATTAATGTAACCCTCTCTCTCCCCACAAAAGAGCTAGCTGATGTTAGCCAACACAATGAAAAACTGTGATCTAAATTAAATAGAGATCTAAATTAGTTCACAGACCCAGGCCTTGTTAATTGAAGAGGAGGCTTGTTTCTCTTGAGGAAGGACCTACTATAAAACTATCATATGTATATACAATAAATACTCTCCAAAATTGACTTACTAGAGTAACTTTACAAAAGGAAAATGGAGTATCTTGACCTTTCAAGGATGGTTGAATACAGGGTCTGAGCCGACACTGACACAAAGGACCCAAAACACTATACAGGAACTTCAGATGGAGGCTCATGGAGACCAGGTGATAAACAGAGTTCTGACCTAAGTCCATTCCACAGAGGGTTCATTGAGTCCACAAGCCCGTTTTCCAATTCCCAAGTGTATAATTGGGGTAGATACACTTAGCAGGAAGAACACTAATTATTCCCTGCCCTATGGAGTGTAAGTCAAAACTGTACAAAACTCCTGAGATTGCCTCCATCCCCTTACCAAGAAAATTAAGCATAACTTAGTAATACTACATTCCAGGAGGAAATCTGGAGACTAGCCTTATCACCAAAGACTTAAAGGATGCAGGGCTGGTGGTCCCCACATATTCTTATTAAAGTCACTTACATAGACCCTGAAAAAATAAAGCTTATGAGTTGTGGTAGAAGACAGTGGACTCCTATAAACTTCACCAAGTGTTATGGTCATCCCAACTCATCTGCTGCCCTGGATATGAAATCTTTATCAAACAGAGCAACATAGACTTTGGTACTGGATATGAGGCTACTGATGTGGTGAATGTGTTCTTCTCTAATTCTATCAGGAAAGAGGATCAAAGGCAGTTTCCTCTTATGTGGGGAGGACAACATTATATATTCACTTTCTTTTCCCAGGGCTATACTAAGTTTCCTGCTCTCTGTCACAACATAGTCAGCGGGAATCTTGATCATATTGACATTCCTCGGGAATCATGCTAGTCCATAATATTGATAATATCATGCAAATAAGACCTGGTGAACAGGAAAAAGTAAGTACTCTGGATCCCTAGCAAGATCAATACATGTCAGAGGGTTGGAGATAAACCATATGAAGAATTATCTTCCTACCATATTAGTGATGTTTTTAGGGGTCCAATGGTGTAGGACATGCTGGGACATCCCTTCTAAGGATGAAGGAAATTTTTGAACTTTGTATCTTCTACTACTAAGAAGGAGCCATAGCACTTAGTGTGCCTCTTAGGATTTTGGATTTCTGACTGCACTTGGGAATAGTTCTCTAATGCATTTACCTGGATATTTGAAAGACTGATAGTTTTAAATGGGGCCCAGAGCAAGATAAGGCTCTGTAACAGGTTTAGGCTGTGGTGCTAGCTGCTCTGCTACTTAAGCTGTATAACCTGGCAGAGTCAATGGCGCTAGAACTATCTGTGATAGATAAGGATACTGTGTGGAATCTCTGTCAAACCCCAATAGGAGAGACATAATGCAGATCCCTTCCACAGTAGAGAACCACTTACCACTTAAAATACACCTCCTGGAGTGCTGCTGGGTGATGGTAAAGACTGAGCACCTAATAACAGGTTACCAGGTGAGTGAAGCTCTCAGACATGAGCTGGATATTATCAGATTCTCCAAATCATAATATCGGGTGGGCAGAGCAGCCATCTACTGGACACTGAACAAGAGAAATGGTATATTGAGAATCAAGCCCAAGCAGGTCTAGAGATGTAAGTCATTACGTGAAGATGTGCCTCAACAGATTAGTGATGCTTCTCCCACACTTCACATCTATGACCTCACATCATGAGGGGTTTCCTGTGACTAAATGATGGAGGCAGAAAAAAACTGAAACCTGGTTCACAATGTCTTTTTTCTCCCACTCTGTTGGTCTGAGCTGAAAATGAACTGCTACATCAGGACAGCCCCATGCAGACATGGTACTAAATGACGGTAGTGAGGTAAATCCCCTCAACGGGCAGAGATGTGAGCAGTACACTTGGTCATTCACTCTGCATGAATTGAGAAGTGACCTGAGATAAGGATAGACACAGATCTTTGAGCAGTGGTGAAAGGCTTGTCTACTTGGTCAGGGGCCTGGAAGTAGCATGATTAGATTAGACGCAAGGGAATCTGGGAAAGAAACATACAGACGTACCAATGGAAATAGGCAAAAACCATGTAGATCTTTTTATTTCATGTTAATGTCCACCAGAGACCCTCTATTGCAAAGGAGGTGCTTAACTGGGTGGACAAGATGATGCATCACCCAGTGGTTGTCAGCCAACCTCTATCCTTGGCCAACCTTGTGACTGTGCAATGGGCCCATGAACTGAGTAGCCATGTTGGCAGAGATGAAGGCTATGCACAGGCCTAAAGTTTAGGGTTGCTCTGATCTAGGCTGACCTAGCTTTTGACACTGCCAAATGCCCAAAATACTGGCAAAAGATGAACACTGCATCCTTTGATATGGCAATACCTCCCCAAATATCTGCTGGTCACTTTGCAGCAGTTTGACTACATCAGACTGCTTTCATCCCAGAGGGGGTATCAATTCATCCTTAAATGAATTGAAACTTATTTCAGATATGTCTTAGCTTTCCCTGCCTGCTGTGCTTCCCCCAGTACCACCATCCAAGGGCTTGCAGAATACCTGATTTATAGGCATGGATCCCATACAGCTTTTGCCCATCAAAGGGATGCATTTTTATAGCACAGAAGTTACAACAGTGGACCATTGACCATGAAATCTATGAAATCTTACCATATTCCACATCACTCAGGAGCAACCAGACTAACAGAATGATGGGAAGACCTTTAAAGTCTCAGCTAAGCCACCAGCTTGGGGGCAGTACTTTGTGGTATTGTCTTCAAGGCGGAGGTAAATGCTTTAAACCAATGGCTGATATATCCCTGCTCTTCACAATTGAAAACACAACCACTGTTAACATTGCTTGCATGTGTGGCCAAAATTTTTTTGTTTTTAACCAGGTGCCAGTGCCATGGCTTAGCAGAAAGAATCCAGACTTCGAAGTACTTTGGGGGTATTTACTAAGTATTAGACAACCCATAAGGGTAGTGACTTGATCTCTTTCCTACCTATTTTATCTATTCCCTGCTGAATCCCTAGCGCCTAAAAGTAGTATCTGGCATTTTGAAAACACTTGAAAAAATATTGCAGATGCAATGTATATGGAACATTTAATATATTCGGTGGCTAATAAAGGGTTATCATTATTATCATTCATGCATATTGTGGGCCACATGTAAAGATTTATTTAGTTTGTCACTGTTCTAACCTGTGATGCCACCTCAGAAGCCTCCTTATTCATACTTTTGTTCAGGTGAATTGGCCTAGGAAGGATGGCTGGCTCTGCTGTTGCTCTTCCCAGCCTCTCACAGCTGCACTGATCGGTATGGAATTGGGCTTTCGCATGTCACCACGGAGCCTCCTCCATCCCACCCTGCTCACGGCTTCAGCGCGTTGATTCCCCATTCAGCCTTTGCCTAGGCACCCTGCTGACATCCAACCTTGAGAAAACCCTCAATATGCATGAACACCATAATTATGCAGACTTAGACTTCTCCTTTCTGGGATCATTACAGAAATGAACTGTGTTTCTCAAGCAAATCAGATTGTACATTTGGGGGAAGGGTATCTTGGCCGGTATAAGGGATCTCAGACTTATTCTGGTGGAGTGCCCAAAATCAGCGATACAAGGAGCCCTTTGCCTCAGCAGAGAGAAGCTTCCGTCAGAATCCTTACGGGAAATTTGTACAAGCAATTCCTACCCTCATAAACAGGAGTACTGCTGGCAATTTGTTCTGTCAGGAAAACAGAAAAAGTGCTGATACGGCTTCATCAGGACGTTTGTCCTGGGCTTCATCAAGAAAAGAAGTAATTGAAACAATTCCTAATTTGGGCCTGAAGGGGTTTGCAGTTTTCTCATTCTGTTTCACACAGAAGTTCTGAGCTCAGAAAAAATAAGGAAAATAAATCTAATGAATAAAATATTGAAGGAATTGTGATTCTAGAAAGACAAAAACAAAGGGAGAAATCACTTCCTCAGCTTATTTGGGTTCAAGAGACCAGGATTCAACTCATAAGCATCTTTGAGTAACGAGCCTTATGACCCTCCCTCTATCCTAGCCCCATCCCCTGTACTTGGAAATCAGTCAATTTGCAGCCCAGTCTGGAAAAGTAGTGTTGTTACAGACAAGGTGAGGTGAGATACAAGTTGCGCCACTAACACATCTTTTGTGGGGAGGTGAGAAACCAAATTTCAGTCGCATTAATGTCACTAGGAGACAGGATAGTGTCTCAGACACAGATACTTCAAGGGACATTGAGAACTGAGATGATTCCAGCAATTGTCAGTGCCCATCTGACCCAGTGGCATGGAAGATCCCAGTGGTGAATGACGTGTGGGAGAGACGAACAGCAGTTGGCTCTAGGTTTGTACGTGCAGATGTCTCATTATTAGGTAGAAATATAAGGGAAACAGAATTCAGCTTTGGGAAAGAAGGCTCCCTTGAGCCAGGTAAGATGCCAGCTAGAATTCAGAGCAATACCCTAAGCTAAACTGGGGTACTAAACAGAGTCATGAAGAAGGAAATAAAAACAAAGACCCCACAGCTAGAACTCATAAAATAGAGCCAGAGTAAAGGGCTCTGCAGATGCTCAGAGGTCTTGAGTCAGGTTGGCATTAAGGTGACTCAGAGGGCCTGTGACATCCCATCATAGCTTAGACACTGGATTTTGGACCTGAGAGATGAGACTTAGTTCCAAGGGCCATTGAGTAGGGGGAGAGAGGGCAAGGAGCCAACATACCTCTTATCTTCATCAGGATTGTCTCAGGATCTGAGATGAGCCTGGGTTTGGCAAATGAGGCCTAGCAGCTACTATTTATTGAGGATATACTATCTATCAGGTGCTGGACTAAGTACTATATATCCACTATATCATTTTTTTTTTCCAGAAAATATAAGTGGAAAGCTAAAGAACATTATGGCATTTCCAGCAGTCAAGATTTGAAAGTTACCTACTAAGAAGCTATAATATGCTTAAGGTACAACTACAGCAGGATAATTTTCACCTAATAAAGAGAACAGAAATTTTGTTTATGCAACCAAATAGAGAGTTACTGTAGAGAGCATATATTTTCTGAATCAAACAGAACAGAGAACAATGGCATCGAGATGTATAGAAATGGCCTTATAATGACAGACCTGTCACGTGTAATTGTGTGTTATTTCATGTGTCCATTCCATCTGAATGAGCAACCAAACCATCATGGAAAAGAATAATTTCTTCTCTGATCATGTTATTTATCTGGGACCTCTTAATTCTTTTTTCTTATTTCTTTTCTGTGTGTCCTTCCTCTCTTTAACTCTCTATAGTACAATAAAAGACTATTTTCAGAAAAAACGGGGCGTGCAATCCTTGGAGACAGATCCCCATGGTACTACAGAGTGAATGACCTTCCATGGTAATAGCCTCTTATTTGTGATGTGGATTATGCCAGAGATGGTTCAACCAGATGACAACGCTGGTATTACCTGGAAAACACAGGTATGTCCATCTTCCATTGGGTTTGATGTTCTGCTTTGGGCTTTTGTTCATGTGTTTTTGATGTCAAAGTAGAAAATAATGTTTCCTGAGAAAGAACATAACCCAGACTTCTTGGTATCATCTTTCATTATAGCTGTGGTCAGACTGGGTAATCTGGTAGTTTAGGAGTGGTGTATCCGTCCCCCACTAAGTGCATGTATTTTTTTGGCAGACCCTGGTGAAAGCTCCCACTCTCACCCCCTGAGCCAAATTTTGCTAAGGTTCTCTGACTCTACAATGGTACCCTGACAAAGTAATGTATGTGGTGAACAGACTGAAAATCAGGATTTTACCACTGAAATTTGAGGTCTAAATATCCTAAAGTATGTCACAAGTGACCTACATTGCTAAGCGTCTAAAAGAGGAGACGTTTATTCTGTGGCATCTATACTTAGTATTCTCTGACAATTAATACAATTTCTTCAGAGACTGTCCCTCAAATTTTTGCCTTAGAAGATAAATGCTTGATTCTAGGCCACCTACATGTGTCCTTGGATAGGAAAGCAGAGCCAGGAATGCTGACATAAATGTTGATCACACCCTTTATCTTATTTTATTAGGACCATCTATTATTGAATGATACTGTCTTTACTCTTGATTCATGTTTCCATGAAGAGGGACATCAATCAGTGTAACATTCTTGACTTCCTCTACACCCTCACTAAGTTTTCCTCATGGGAGGAGGATTAAATTATCTGATTCATAAATTTAGGAGCAGAAACTGGCCATGTATGGCTGAATCCCTTCCGGTCTTCTTCTCTTCTTTGGGTCTACCTGATTTCAGGAACGTACACTCTTTGTTCTTGGTCATTCAATGAGCTTCACAATAGTAGCTCTGACCTTTTGTGTGGAAGGCCTGTGGCTGACTGGCACTACCCGACATTGAGTGACTAAGTCTATATTATCAGGGTTAAGTATTAGGAAGCTCGTTATTGCCTTATGTCTAAGCCTCATTTTCCAATACCTCTGTCAGTAAGGAACCAGGCATTTAATCTCCATCTGCCGAATTCCTTGTCTCTCTCAGGGCAGAACTCAGGCAAGAAACAAAATAACATACTCTACTAGGCTGTCTAAAACCCTAATATAGGCCAGCAATAATTTTCACATTGTATAGATTTACCAAGTTCTCTCCTTTAGCGAATCCCCAAACAGCACCATAAATACTGCTTTAAAGGGTGATAATTACATTTCTAATGATATAGCTCTATAATGGCCTCTCTCCTCATAATATCTGCTTATTTTTGTTAGTCGTAAGGCATCTCTTGTCCTGGAAGCATTAATGTTAGACACCTTTGAGACATATCTGATGTATAATCAAAGAGTAACTCTAAGATAACTGGAGAATTTGGCCAAAGGTAAATTTATTGAAAATAATCAAAGAGTGTTCCACTTCTTTACAAGATAAAATTCAGAGTCTTAAAGCTGTGAAATTTCACAAAATGAAAGGTAAAACCCCTAAGTATCAATTGAGTATTTATTCCAGAAACGAGAAGCCTCGGGGCAGGGGTAGGGAGAGAGGCTGAAATATAAGAAAGCATTCTAGAGTGAGAATCTTCCCATTTTTAATTTGATAAGGCTGGGAAGTGCACACATTTGACATCCAATAGAGAGACTACAGTTTAGATGGACAAAAAGCAACATCAGTCGTCTTTAATCCAGCTGTGACGTAGATAAAGTAGCAAATAGTACAGGAATCCAAAAGCTGACCACCACATTTTCAGAGACTTAATTTTGCTCAGCAACATTTTGAATGGCTCCTTTGTCTCATTTTTTTCTTGAGAGGATACCGAAGCTAAGTAACCAAAACGACATAGGTTTTAATAGTCTATTTCAAAGAAAGCCTTCAGCTCTCTATATACGTAGACTTAAGAAATGCCGTTAAAATTTATACTAAAATACATCTCGTTGGGATAGAAATCAAACAAATTTTATGAGTGAATTCTTAATGAGGTTTTCTCAAATGCAATGTAGTTTTTAAAGAGTTGATTATTAAATTACTAGTCTTCCATGTTTGATTCTAAACCATGTTCCAAAAGTAGTTTATTTTGATAGGGTATCCTTAAAAGTATTTCAGGATATGAAAAGTCGTATGCCAAAGTGTTACCATTGGTTGTTACACCAGTGGGCTGAGAGTGGAGCAAAATGGTGGGGAGATTATTAGAATTTTTCTCTTTTAGTTAAAAATGTATAGAAACACATTTTTCAAAAGTTCACACACTGGGTTAGGTTTTGACAGCAATTCAAAGTTTCCCAAGAATTTTTAATGTACTTTTATTGATAGGAGGAATCAGTGTTAATACCTATATTGTCATTTCACACCTCTAAATAATATAGGTGCACAATCCCTTATCTAAAATTCTTGGGCAATTTTGTTTCAGAATTTGGAAATTTTCGGCTTTTAAACTAGGAACATGGTACATAAACCAAATAACATAAAATGACCCCATCAAGGCCTGGAATAGCATTCTGTAATTAAACACAGTAATATTTTTACAGTTAAACATATGAAGTTCATATGATGAGATAAAGACAAAAAATAACATTCATCTTCTGTGATACATAAAGACTCTAAATAACCTCAAATGCAGTCTTGCCTCCAAACGAGTTACAAGACAACCTTGAGTTTTCAGTGATTTTTGGATTTCAGAACTACCAATACAAGATTATTGTCCTACAGTAATATTGATAAGAACTGACAATAATTATGCTAAGCACCTTACACACATTATTTAATTTAATCCTTTCAACAACATTATTAAGAGACAACTATCAGAGTTCTCATTTAAAGATGAGAAAACTGAGACATGCTAGCTAGTAAGAGTACAATCAGGATTTGAATTCAGGCATTTTGGCTCCAGGACCATGGTTTTAACTACTATACCTCACTGTCTTTCTTTCTAAAGGAACAGTGATGGCCTCAACAAAGAAGGAACCCAACCCCATACATCATTGGTGTGGCCATCAGGAACGGTCCCAGCCAATGGCCGTGACCTTACAGAATCACTGCTCCCCACTTCCCCCCCTGAGATTAACTAGTTTGTTCCCAATTATGCCCTCCTCTCCCCCAGTGCCTAGGACAGGGCTCGGCATCTACTCAGCTGACTATTTACTTGTTGACTGACTGACCAATACTTTCTTTGAGGCCTTCAGACAGAGGCGAGGCGATGGAAGGAGCAGGAAAGGGCAGAGTCTGTTTATGCTCAATAGCAGGACTCCCTCTTTTTCTCCCACCCACCTATGTAGTTCAATGTTCTCTCACGGATGGAAGATGTGGATTTGGGGCCTTTGCCTCCTCAGGCTCTAGATCACAAAATGAGAACTAGATTTATTTATCTATACAAATGTAGTCTGAATAATAAGTGCCTAATTACTGTAGTTTTAAAAATGAAAGCACTTCAATGTATCAGCATGTAAAATCTGTGTGCTGCTTAGAAATGAACACTACTGAGGGTTGTTTTGTCTCCTGGCATAAGACACATATATATATTCAACCTCCCTCAAGAAGGAAGACGATTCATCATGGAGGGCGAGGGAGAGGCCCCCTTAATTAGCCCATTGGCCCTTTCTAAAGGTCTGGAGTATAGAACTGAGCTGTTTGATCCTTTCTGCCAAGACTCTTTCTAACTCACAAATAGTCCTTCCAATTTCTATACCCTTTAAATCCATTTCACATACCACTTCTGGATTAAGTTTCCAAAAAAAACATACCTTTGATCATATCATCTCCTGGAAAACATTCCATCGCTTCCCATTTGCTAATAAATTAATTACACGGTCCCCATCCAACAACCAATGTCTTCCATAAAGCATTCCAACTTTTCTGGCCTTCTCTCCACTTAGTTCTCTCTCTTATACGACAGTGAAGCAATTTAATGCTGCCTGTATTGGACTAAGTTTATGTGCCACCACAAATCTGCTCACTTGCTTTCTGGTTGAAATGGCTCTAGGAAAGTTGTGCACTGTCACCAAGGTCATGGAGCCAGGTCACTGTTGCTGCCACTATGGTTACCACTATAGACGGATGAGCTCTGCCTAGGGCACTGAATGGCAAGGAGAAACAGGCATGCAGGCTCCCTGGCCAGACTGAACACATGGGGGCTCTTACTTTCACAGTAGCTTTCTAGGAGGGCTGCTTAGAAATGGCAGCACAACCATGCTAGGTTGTGAAATGGCACAACCCAGCAGTGCAGGGAAGTTAATGCCCAAAGGAGTGAACTGACCAAAGGAACGAGAGAGAGAGAGACAATGGATAGATTCTTCCCTCATTCTTCCCTCTATCCTGCCATGTGGACCATTCTGAGACATGGAAATCCATCCAGCCTCTAGGAAGCTATGTCACAAGTCGCAGCAATAAGCTGTGCTTGTTATGCAGCTGTGGCCAGCCTGGGAAATGCTCCCTTCATATTTGCTCTCCCTCCATCTCTGTCTCACTCCCTTTTATCCCTGCCTTCTGCTTCCCTGGGATTGCACTACTCAATAAAGTATTATCACAAAGTTTTGGCCTCAGATTCTGTTTTCAAGGGAATCTGGGCTAAGACATGTCCCAAACCTCTTGACTTTGCTTTTTGCCTGTATCTCTTTGTGCTGTTTTCTCTGCCAGTGCCCACCTGCCCCAGGGCCATGCCCAACAAAATTACAGCCATCCTTCAAGGTACACTATTAATGTTAATAGAAATTGATTTTTTGATCTCACCAATTTTGGATCTCTTTGATTTCTCCTTATTAAAAAAATCCCCGTAATATATTTTTTGGACTTTTCTATAATGAGTATCTTATTCTGTCACGTGCTTTATTTAATGTCTTATACATCCTATTGGAGGTTGAGCTTCATGAGGGCAGACTGTGTGTTATTATTATTTTGGGTGTCTTGCCATGCTGAATGTTTTCATATGAAGTTCTCAATATGAGGGCCTTCCATATACGATCTGGATCCTACTGGCCCCTCTGGCCTCAAACCCTCGTTCTTAGTCACCCACCCCGACCTATGCTTCAACCAGAACAGTGGGCAGATTCCTAAAATTCAAGTGATTTCACAATATTGTCTTTGTAACTGCTGTTCCCAAAGCACCGCTCTCATTTCTTCATGCCAGGAAACTCCTTTATGTCTTTCTAAACTGAAATCAAATGTCACTCATCAACTCTGCTTTGCAGCCGTCACTAACACCCCCGGCTCCTTCTCCTATAATTTATTGAACTCCAATATAACTCCATTATAACTATTGTATTTATCCAGCAGTCAGCAAACTTTTTCTGTAAATTGCTAGATAATAAACATGTTTCACTCTTGAAGGCTATACAGTCCTTATCCTGATTGATTACTCAACTCTGTCATCGTAACACAAAAGGAGCCAGAGACAATAGATAAATGAATAAGCAATAAACTTTACAAAAACAAGCAGGGGGTAGATTTGGTCCACAGGCCAGAGTTTGCCAACCCCTGAATTAACTCACTGTGATTCCTTAACTATCAATGAGTTCTTCATTCTTAGAATCCAGTACAGTGCTTGACACTCATTAGATGTTCAGTGAGTATTCACTACATGAGTGAATTAAATAACAAATACAAATAAGTGACTAAGTCATGACTGCCAGATTTCTCTCTCTGTTTCCAATATGAACACTCCCTCTTGCACAAGCAGTAGTTTCTTGCCTCTCTTTCTAAGTGTAGAATTGGCCTGGCAATGTATGATAGACAGAGCAAGCTGCGAAAGTGATGGAGTTTCATGCCAAGCCCAAAGAACTGTTATTGCTTTTGCCAGACTATTTTCTGCCAAAATCTGGAATCAATCTTTTCATTAAAAGGAGCCATAGTAGCTATTGGAATTGTAGCATTTGTCTAGTCAGTAAACAATTTCATTCCTTACTCCCTTCCCCTCTGTCTAATAAACTTTTCTGGCTGTGAAAGCTATTGTTAAATTACTAAGAGCTATTGAAAGTAGAGGTGGAGTTTATAGGCTGGAGAGGTGGATAGCCTCTTTTTAAAATTCTGTATTTTTACTCTTCTCTGTTAATGATTTTTCATTCTGGTGGTGACCTTCGTCTTTGCCAACTGTTTCCCCATCGTCCTGTTTTCCATCAGCTCTTCTGAACCTTTCCATCACTTCGAATGCTCCTTTTGCATTTTTTTGTCTCCTCTTGTTCTCAGGCCCTACTTCTTGTGGTCCCTCTACCTCTTTCATTTCCACTACGTTAAGCTTGCCATAAACCCAATAGTGCCTAGCTTCAAATTTTCCTTTCCTCTCCTTTTCTCTTTCAAATCCTCTAGTCCGCTTCTGCCTCTCTTCATCCCCACCAACCTCCGGGATCTACAATTTCTACATTAAATATTAATTTTCCATAAGTGCAGATTTCAAAAGGCAATTTGGCAAGTTCTAGTGAGAGTAAAATAGAGAAATATTATAAGATCAAATGTACCAACAAATTTAATGGCAAATGGAATATTTGTGTTTGTGGTTTAAAGACATATGTACTTGATTTATTAGGGCATATTAATATGCCAAAGAATTTTTAACTTTAAAAGCTGTGTTGATACCAAGAGGAAAAAAACATATGGTCATCTGTGAAAGGCAGACTATGCTAAAAATAACATTCACAGGAATTGCAGTGGAAGCTGATGGGGGAATCAAATACATCGGCCTCATTTAGGGACTAGGATGTTCAACCGAACCAAGCTTTCATTATCTGACAGTATTTTTTTAGCCATAGGAAATTCAGTAACTTTATGTTGATCAAAGACACTAGTTCTCAAGGTTCCAGAAGATTGCCAGAGAAAAGAATTAATTACAGTCTCCCTAAACCCCTCTCAGGGCAACATGTTCTGAACTCATCTATAGGATTCTAGAAGCCTCTAGTTGGAACTGTGATGAAACATGTTCATGGAAAGATATAGGAAAAATCAATGACTCCTGAACTTTCTTTCAAAATATCATGAAGACTGAGGCCACACAAACCCACCTAGAGAGAAGCCTGGGAATGAGACAGCCCCTTGGCCCATCCCCAAATGCCTGGGGGAGTCCTGAGTGCTTCTAGCAGGCCACTCCTCAAAGTTTGGAGAATCATTGCAAGTTCCCAGGGTCTTAAGATGAACAGGGAATAAGAAAGAACTAGGAGGAATGAGTGGTATCAAGATTATTAAAGACTCATTAAAGGAGTTACGTGATGAATTGCTAAATTAGATACAACCTACTACTGCCATAGTATGTATTATACACAGTCAATCCTTTAGAGGAGTCTAGAAGGGGAGAGTTCAGCATTGGAGGGGAGGATGGTAAGGCAAAGGTTTCATGGGGGAGATAATATCTGAAATGGTTTTCGAGAATTGGGAATTAGGTTATGGGAGAGACAGAGATGGGAAGTAACACAGGATCCGTGAGAAACTGAAATTTCTAGAGCTAAAGCTCCGTATTAAGGAAGCGTGGGAATTGGAAAGGGAAGTGAAGTGACATTTACTTGTAAACAGCAAACTGGCACCTGAAACTGCAAGTCATGGTGCCTTTTTTTGACAAAAGCCATATCAAGAATCTACTATGTATGTGGCACAATGGTAGGTATTGTGAATTAAAAGACAGATGAGATTCAGTCCTGCTTTCAAAGATTTCACAGTATAGCAAGACAGACTGAAATATAAATAAATACATATAATGTGACAGATGCTATAGTAGAGGAGTTAGGCTACAAGGATTCAAAGCGGACATGTATGACTAAGGATTCCATGTCTCTCTTAGGGAAAAGGGGCAGGCTCATATACTGCATACATTGCGTATAAGTCAGTATAATCTCTTGAAAAGAAATTTGACAATAAGAAGTTTCTTCATACCATTTGATCTGGAAATTCCACTGTTATTTTTCATTAGAAAGTATCAAAGATGTGGACAAAGACTTCTGTATGAGGAGAATTTATCATGACTGTATTCATAGTGGTTAACTCAGGTACTTGAACCAGATCACCTGGATTAGAATTCTGGCTTTATCACTTACCAGCTCCGTGACCTTGGATGAGGAACCCAACCTCTATGGTCACACAACCTCTATGCTCATCTGAAAAAATGGTACAATTAAAGCACTTTCCACAAAAGGCTGTTATGGATATTTAAAGTGTCACTGAATACAAAAGACTCAGCAAGATACATGGGCCATAGTGAGTGCTCAACAATTCTTAAGCTCATTAATTTGTAGCAGTGAAAAACTAGAAATACCTAAATATTCATAATAGGTGATTGGAGAGTATGAAACATCTCATGTAATGGAATATTATGTAGCCATAAAAAACTTTTTTATTGACTACTAAATGGAGAAAATGATGATGATATAATATTAACTGCAAAAAGCCAGATACAAAACTGTATTTGCTGATGGTTCTGGATTGTCTTAAAACTAAGCAAATACATATATAGATGCAGAACCTTGGGGAAGAAAATGAAAGAACTGAATACCATCAGAAGTTATCTCTGGGTGCTGGAATTAGAAATTATCTTTATTTTCCCTCTGTACTTTCCAAAATTTCTACAATTGACATATTGCATTACTTTTGTTATGAGGAGAGGAAATTATTTAAAATAGCTAGTCCATTTTTCAAAATGCCAAAGTCATTTGCCAGGATATGGTACTAATTTTTGACAAATTGTCATCTCAGTCCTTTGCAAACATTTGCATATGGAAGGCTTTACGCTTACTTGATGCCTTTTTGACTCAATAATCATTTGCTCATGCAATAAGCCACTAGATTCTATTAGAGTCTCAGCACAATGTAGATACTGTGTGGAAGACAGGGAAAATGAAGGTCATGGCCTTTATCTTTAGAGCTTCTGGGAGAAGAGTGAGATGTATGAGTTATTTATACACCAATATAAGGTAAGTAATACAAGAATGAAGAGAAAAGAGGGCACTGTGGACAGGAATAGTCAAGGCAGGCTTCAAGGACAGGATAGAACTGAACTGGATCCTGGGGATGGATAGGGTTTGAATAGCTCAAGTGAACAGGGCAGGACATGCCAAATAAGAGTAGTAAAAATGAAGTGAAGGTAAAAACTAAGTGATATGTATAAACCATAAACCACTATCTGCAGGAAACCATGAACGCCTGGCCTAGGGACAGCCAAAGTTTCACATCAAGGATGAAAAATAGGCTCCATCTCACTTGCCAATTTGATTTTTTGTAGGACAGTGCTGAGAAAGTTCCTGGGGCTGTATTGATAGTGCTGAGGATGCATCTGAAAAGAAAATAGTCTTGTCATAGAGTAGCCTTGTCTGTCATGGGCAAGAGAAGGGGAATTGGGTTTTGCCATCATGGAGCTTACATTATAGAGTAATGGTTTACATCACAGAGTAGCGGTTCTGGGCAGACCAAAATGGAAGAGAGGAGTCTAGAACTTATCTAGATCACTGAAGTTTTCTCGAGAGTGGCATGATCAATGAAAAAAAGGAGGCAGGGAGGCACAGAGAAAAGTCAAGGATGACTCAAAGAATTCTAACCTGAAGATGGCAAAGAAAATGGCCCATGAAATGGAGATGAACAGAGGACACAAACCATCAACGGTCATTCTGTAATTTGTGGGGAAATCACTAAATTCTTCACATCTATTGCTTCTTCTACATAAGGAAGAGGGCAAACTTGAGGATTTCTGATGTTTCTTCTAATTCTATAACCTATGACTCTAAGATTCCTAATATGTTTAATGTAAAATCAAGTAATAAAATCCAAATTTTCTTCTTCCATGGCCCACAATTTCAAATGGGAGTTTATTCCTGTCTTAATCTGTTTGGGTTGCTATAACAAAATACCACAGGTTGGGTGGCTTATAAACAACAGAAATTTATTTCTCACAGTTCTGGAGACTAGGAAATCCACTATCAAGACACCAGCATGGTCATGTTCCGGTGAGGGCCCTCTTCCTTGTTCATAGCCAGTACCTTCTTGCTGTGTCCTCACTTGCTGGAAGGGGCTAGAGAGCTCTCCTTTCTTAGGCATTAATCCCATTTATGAGGGCTCCACTCTCATAACCTAAGCAACTTCCAAAGGTTCCACCTCCTAACACCATCAACTTTGGGGGTTTTAACATACAAATTTTGTGTGGACACAAACATTCAGACCACAGCAATCCCCTTTCAAGGGCGTTTTTGTTTTTTTTTTTTTGAGTAATTAAAAAAAATTTGAATATTGAATGCATAAATTTAATTAGCTTTAGCAGTGAATATTGGAAGAAAGTGAAATGTGTACCAAAAGGAAAATGGCTAAATAAGACAGATAAATAAAATGTGGTCTATTTGGATGATGGAATGCCATACATTAATTAAAAAGAAATAATTGAATCTGTGTAGCAATATGGATAGATCATAAAAATATATTGTTGACCGAATAAAAGCAAATTGCAGAACAATATGTATAGTATGATCACATTTACATAATAAAGGAACACCTACAAGCAATGTGTTCTATGAAAAGTATACAAGCACGGATATGTACATATTAAAGAGCATAAATACGCAACTCGTATGAGTGGTTATTTCTGAGGACAAGGGCAGAGAACTAAAATTAGGAGTGCGTGGACTTTATCTATAATGTAATGTTTGAAAAGATAAAGAACACATGTATTACTTGGGAAGTTAAAAAATTTGAAAGAAGTGGGGAAAATCAAATAGAAAGGTAAGCATAACACGAGGAATATAAGGGTGGAATAAGAATCAGAAGACCGAAACTCCAAGTGTGACTCTGTCAATAACTATTTAGCACAGAAAACTCCCTTACTTTCCCTGGGCACCAGTCTCCTCCCTCATCTAAAGTATAAGAGCATTGGCCAAGAGGATCATGAAAGGTCTAAGTTCTAAGATGTTTTTGAATTGTTGATATTTCATAGAACAGTGAGCAAATAACCAATGATATTTAGCACAAATGTCAGAACATCTGTGCGTGAAAAAGCAGAATGAGCTAATCTGCCAGGACACTTCTCTACTGGTCAGTGATTTGGAAAGGTTAAGCTCCCTGGGTAACACATTTGATCAGAATTGTATAGGGGAGCTGCCTACCTGGGTTTTCCCTCTCAGTATAACTGAATCTGGTCTCTAATATGTACAGTCTAAATACTCTAAGTATCTACGTATGATAACACCCATGGCGGGTGTTTAACTCGGAATTTTCACAAAGATAATAAAAAGATTTGTTGAGAATAACTAAATCCATACTCTGGAATGAGAATCATCTACAGTTTAATCTATAAATGATACACATTGGATTCTGGAATCTGTCTCTGGTTTCTCCTCACCAGAGGGGTTGGTGATAACTCTTTACCAGAGTGGCTAAGGGAAGAGTCTCTAGGCTGGTCTTATCTGGAGTCTCCTTTCTATGTTCCACGTTGGTCTCCTATCACAAGGTCTGTGCTGGGATGTCCACTTCTTGGTGTAAAAGCTTTTCACGGAGTCTTAGTCTTTACATGAGAGTTTTACTTGATTTTAACACCTGTTTGCCCACGCACCATTGCAGTTCTCAGTGTCTTATTTGAACATGCTATACTTACACTATCTTTGCAATAATGCTGATTCTGTGATGATCTCATGCTACTCAAGTGCCCATGGGAAGAATTTTAAAGCCAGTTTTTCTAGATAAGTTTTTTTTCTACTTGAAATCCAAATTAAAATCAATCCCTCCTTTGCACAATGCAATAGCACTTCCTGTGTGTAGCAGGAATTAATATTTCCATTCTCCCTTTTTTCCTTTAGTAATAGAATTCTCAAATGTTAGTTGAGTACACAGCCCCCCAAAATAAAGATTGCACTTGCTGCTCTCCCTTGTTTGTTAATGCAGCTTGTGGCTAATTTCGGACCAATAGGATGTGCATGTTAGTGATACGTGCAACTTCCAAGTCGTGGCCTTAAAGAGAAGGTATGTGCCCTTCACTTCCCACTTCTTCATTCCAGTAACTAAAGTATGATGGTGAATCTCCTTCATCCATATGGATGGAAGCAATATCTAGGGATGGCAGAGGAACAAGAGATCTATATTACCAATCCATGAAACAGCCGTATCAGCCTTGGTATGCTTCTCTTCAGACTTAAGTAAAACAGAAATCAAGTCCTATCTTGTTTAAGCCACAGTTATTTTGAGTCTTGTCAGAGCTATGAAGCAATGTACTAATGAATATAGAATCAGTACCTAAAAGTGGAGTAATGACATAACACAACTGAACATATATGACATTGGCTTAATGGTTAGACAGTGGCTGGCAAGGATATAAAAAGTACATGCTGGAAACCTAATAGAAAACATTTGGTAAAAATGCTTCATTTGCTTCCAATGGCTACTGTGACAAATAACCACAAATTTAATGGCTAAAATCAAGGGGTCGGCATGGTTGTGTTCTGTTCTTTAGGCTCTGAGAGAGACTGTTTTTCACATTTTCCAGTTTCTAGAGGTCACCTACATTCCTCAGCTCATGGCTCCTTCCTCCATTTTCCAAGCCAGAAACAACAGGTCAAGTCCTTCTCACATCAAATCACTTTTACCTCCTATTTTGTCTTCTTCGTCTACATTTAAGGACTACTGTGATTACACTGGGTCCACCCAGATAGTCCAGGATAATCTTCCTCTCTTAAGGTCAGCTTATTATTAACCTTACTTCCATCTGCTATCTTAATTTCCTTTTGCCATGTGACATAACAAATTCACAGGTTCTGGGGATTAAGACACGGACGTCTTTGAGGGGCCATTACTCTGCCTACTTCGATGTCTCCTGTGATAATTTGGAAATCAAAACTCATGCTAACTGAGCCTACTATAGGAAAGTGTTGAAATTTTTCAGAATATCAGTGCATGTTGTCTGCTTCTCGCCATTTTCAACAAAGCCCTACAGAGTGAGCTGAGCTCTAGGAAGAGTTAGCCTACTTGAAAGTAAAGATGGAAGGAAATTCAGCTCTGTTTAAAAAGATTTTTTTTTCTTTTTCTCCTTTATTGACCTGGGGCAGGGTCCAGATATTTGGAGCCTCACGGGATTGAAAAGGTAATAGCTTTTCTACTCTCGTGATTCTGAAGTAGCAGCCTTAGCAGGAGATAAGCCTATAGCCCAAGCTTTTCTCGAGCACTTCCCACTAAGTATTCTCTCCCTAATGATTGGAGGGGTCACAGTGACACAAATCAGACTAAGGATATTTCCTTCCTACTGAAGTCTATTTTTCAATGGCTGCAGATGCCTTGCAGTAAAAGACCAGTGTGGAGGTGGGCAGAGCACAGAGGACAGAAAATAAAAGACTGAAATTTTCATGCTTAAGAAGTATGTTACATGAGACCATTGGCTATTGTTACTGTCCCATGGGATTGACTGGAAGCAAATAGACTAGAAATTGACTAGGTTTTTGAGGGAATTATGTTACCAAACAAATGGAAAGCTGGCTGCCAAAACCCAAGGTTGTAATACATTAAAACACCTATAGATCTTTGAACTTGCACCAGCAGAATGTGGTTTGGCCACCAAGAAAGATGACCTTTCCAGTATCTACTTCGAATGTAGTGAAAGAAGACAATGGAGAAAGCAAAATTCCCAGAAGAAAAAGCCAGGGGTGGGGAAAGGAGGAAGCAGGATGAGGGTGAGATGAGTGTGGCATAGGCCTCAAGCGCAAAATTTAAGGGGCTGCAAAAAAAAGTCAGAAATTGAGAAAAATAATATTTTGATGCAATATTTTGAACAATCAAAATTAGTGCAAAAAATCCTTGATGAATAAAATATCAAAATTTTTAATGATGACAGGATCAGTAACAGTGCAGTAGGAAGCCATATTGGAGCCTGAGGCAAAAGGAAAAATCAGTAACATTGATCCTGTCTTTATTAAAAATTCATATTTTGTTCATCATGGATCTTTTGCATTCATTTTGTTTGTTTAAAATATTTCATTAAAATATTTTTATCTTGATTAATGGGTTTTTTTTGTGCCCCCTTAAATTCTGTGCCTGAGGCAAATGCCTGCCTCTCCTCCCTCACCTCACTTTCATCTGAGCCCTGAGGGAGACAGAGAGGACATTAATCCAGAAAGTTCTGCCCGGAGAGCAGAACCAGGGATGCCAGATGAGCTAAAGAAGGAATTTACTCTACTTCCAGAGAAAGAAAGTATAGGTTGAGTTGTGTTGCCCCCAAATTCATATGTTGAAGTCCTAACTCACAGTAGTTCAGAATATGACTGCATTTGGAGATAAGCCTTTTAGAGAGGTGATTAAAAGCCTCCCTGAAAATGAGGCCCTTACAGTGGGCCCTAATCCAATCTGACTGGAGTCCTTATAAGAAGAGGAAATTCAGACACACAAAAGAGACACTAGGGTTGCATGCACAAAGGAAAGACCATGTGAGGACACACTGAGAAGGTAGCCATCTACAAGCCAAGGAGAGAGACCTCAGAAGAAACCAAACCTGCTGACACCTTGGTCTTGGACTTCTAGCCTGGAGAACTGTGAGAAATAATTTCTGTTGTGTAAGGCACCCCATCTGTGATATTTTGCTGTGGCAGCTCTGGCAAACTAATATAGGAGTTTTTGGTATTCCTTCACAGCAATGTTTGATCATTATTACAAAGTGAGTGCTGTATTGTTCTGACTCTTCCTTTTTCTAAATGGGAGTGTTTAGGGGGTTTTATTTGTTTGTTTTAATTGCAGCTTTACACCTCCTAATCTGTTGCTTTACATTGATAAGGGGTCAAACAACTGGTCTTTTAGGTTGTAGTTCACTGGGCCATGAGCAGTCACACCTAGTCATGGTGGAAACGACTATGCATTATCTGCAGATATTGGGCGTTGAGCTGCTGTGTGACCCTCACAGAGGGGTGAGTGTGTTCTAGGAACAGCAAGAAGGGTGCATAAAAATATCAGGGTGGCCAGAGGAACAGACCGGGATCAGAATTACTATTGTCTCCCAACATCTACTTTCTTTTCATCCTTTAGTAATAAAACCCCAAAATCTCAGCTGCACACATGGCCATCCAAACTAAAAATCCCTTTACAGATAAATAGGATCATATACTTAATTCTGAGCAATGGGATATGAGTGGAAGAGATGTGTGCAACTACAAGATGATGTCCTGAAAAGGAAGTGGTGCATCCTCCCCATCTCTTTCTTCATCAGGCTGCTCCAAATGTCAACATTGTGATGAGCCTTTTCAACTGTACAGATAAAGGCCACACCCGCTACTCCCCTGAAACCACAGTTGTCTTTGTCACCCAGTTTGCCCCAGCAAGTATAGATAAGAACATTCAATCAGGAAATATTCATGGCTATATCCCCAAACCTGTGACAAAAGAAGCTAGATTCTACTGTTCTTGGACTTAATTTGGGCTACTTGAGTAGTTAAATTTTGTTGAATATGAAGTGATTAAACAGTTTGGGAGATTAGTTAGGATATCGGTTCAACTACCACAAGATTCTAAATAATAACGATCTCAACAAGATAGAACTATCTTTCTTCTCACATAACATTTCACGTATAAGCAGCTGGGGTTGATATGGCATCACCATAATATCTAAGACAGAAGTCTTTTCTATTTTGTAGCTTTGTCGTTCCAAATTTATATTCCTAGCCTTGAGCTATTTCCTGGGCTTGAGACTAATTTATCCAGCTACCTAATCAACATCTCCACTGGGATATCTGAAAGGGATCTCAAACTTAAATTTCTAAAACAGAACTCTTGCCTTTCTCCCCTAAACCATATCTCCCTCTAGTCTTCCCCACGTAAGTAAATGGCACCACTACTCACTCTAGTTGTTCAGACTCAATAACTCAGAACAAAATCCCAGGAATTATTCAAGACAATTTCTGTCAATTTGGAAATAAATCCCAAATCTGATCACTTTCTACCACCTCCATTGTTGTCACTCTAGTCTAAGCCACTGTTTTCTCTAGACTATAAAATCACAATAGCAACCTAATTGGACTCCCTCTTCCACTCTTAGATTGTACAGTTCATCTCCCACACAGAAGCCAGAGTGTATTAATATTCTATTGTTACTGTAACAAATTACCACAAACTTAGTGGTTTAAACAATACACATTTATCATGTTACTCTTCCGTAAGTCACAAGTCCAACATGAGTCTCACTGGGCTAAAATCAAGCTGTTCTTCAGCCGCATTCCTTTTTGGAGGCTCTAGTGGAGAATCCACTTCCTTCCGTTTTCCAGCTTCTGTAAGTTGCCCACACTCTGGAGCTTGTGACCCCATTCCTCCATCATCAAAGCCAGGAATGGTGAATTGAGTCCTTCTCACATTACATCATTCTGACCTCATCCCCTACCTTCTTCTTCTACTCTTAAGGACCCTGTGATTACATTGGAACCACCCAGATAAAATGAGATAATCTCTCTATTTTGGGATTAGCTGATCAGCAACCTTAATTCCATCTGCAACTTTTAATTTCTCTTTGTCATGTAAGATAACATATTCTTCACAGGTTCCAGGGATTAGGACATCTTTGGAGGGCCACTATTCTGTCTACCACACAGTGTAATCTTAAGACATGTAAATCAGATCTTAGTTCCCCCTTTTTTATGTCCTCCATTGCCTTCTTATACATACTTAGAACAAAATCCAAAACCCTTACCCCAGCAAACATACTTTTTATGAGCTGCCCATTTCTACTGTCTTATTCTATCCTTCATCATCCTCTCCCACTAAATTCGATATGGTCTCACCAATCTTCTTGCTGTCCCCAGAATGCCAAGCTTATTCCCACTTCAGAGCATTTGGATGTTCTCTTTTTCTCTGCTAGGAACCTCTTCCTTATATATCTACATGGTACCCTCCCTCACTCCATTCATGTCTCTCACCAAAAGGCACTTCCTGAGAAAAGCCATCCCTGATCATTATCTGTCACTGTCATCACAATATCTGGTACCAGACATTGTGGTACCACCATATCAGCCTTACTCTGAGTTGTTTTTATTTATTGCTGACATTAGGTGATATATTTATTTGTTCATTTCCACAAGAATGTAAGCTCCATGAGGATAAGGGATTTGTTTGTCTTATTCTCTGCTTCATCTGTAGCACATAATAGGTGTCCAAAAGATATTTGGCAAATGAAGGGTTGAATGTAAGAATAAAGTAACCGATACACCTGATATTTCTGCTTAGTCTCAAACATCAAAATAACTCAACCACTCTCCTGCAAGAGACGAATCATTTAGATTCAGAACAATCCAAGCTGAATTCTACACTTAAGCTTCTCTCAGTCCTATTTGCAATGCAATTGAAAGCAAGGGATTTGTTCCATTTCCTTCCCTGTGTGTCTTGGTTTTCAAATGAGGTGTTTAATTCCAGGCAGCATGCTAAGCATGTGCAGACTCTGTGTTGAGCTTCCCGCTCTACCTTGGGGATTCTCACACGAAGCAGGACAGCGTTATTAATCCACTCTCTACAGATGCTGCGGTCGCACCTTACAGATTGTCAAAAAGAAGTGACAGATGTGCAGTGCCCAGCAGCCCCGAAAGTCACTCTATGGGGTTCTGGACTAATGGCTTTCAGAAAAGTCATTATTGATTAAGTAAACTTTCTAACTCATGGAAAGTGATGGCTTAAGGAAAACAACATAGTTTCATAACAGAAATGGCTTAATCCGATGTGCTCTTAGCAACCTGAACCTAATCATCTCAATTCAAAAAAATGTGTACGGAGAATCTGCCATGAGCCAGGGCCCATGGGTCTATGCCAGGGACCACAGCATTCAAAGGAGAAGGAATCACCGTCTCTGTTCTCTGGACTCTCTCACTCTTTGTAGTGAAATAATGATTTACACTAATGTCCATGGATGTATCAAAGATGTGTCTCTTTGAAACAGGAAAATGGCCTTGTTTTTGGATGATGATTTAAATTATCAGGAGTGATATTTGATATTTGCTGTAGAAAACAAACAGAAAAATAGCCACTATCAAGAGCTACTATCTATTTTTTTGTACCATGATTATGGACTAGGATTAAATTCCCTAATCATGTGAGAAATAATGGAAATAACGGCAAAGAAGGTTGTTGGATGTACCTAGATTAAAACAGCTTCCCATCCAAACTAGTTTCAGACTCTGTACTCTGGTCACCTGGATCTTGACTTAATGTATCTAAAACCCACCTCCTACTCCAATTTGACCTCTTCTGAAATCTATCTGCTTCTCCAATCCTTAATGCCCCCTTCTACTCTTGATCACTTTTAGATTTCTGGTCATTATCCCAAACCTTGAGCACAAGGAGATTCCTAAACCACTCAATTGCTAGACCAGAGGCATAACTCCTGCCTGACTTTCTACTTAAATCCTGCCTAGAGAACCCCACTATGCTGTTGCCAGAATCACAGAATGACAGTCATAGAGATAGTGAAGTGGAACGGGGCAAACTTGGAGATTAGCCTGGTTTTGAATTCCCTCTGCTGGACAGTTTTACATTTTCTGAATAACTAAAATTTGAGCTCAGAGGATAGGAACCATTTTGTTTGGATCTCTTCAAAAGAAATCATATGCAAGGGCACATGGTAGGAACTCATTTTATTAAATCACATTTAATTAAGATACTCTGAAAGATAACTGAAGAAAATAGCTGAAGTAATTGGTTTACTTTTGACTCTGAAAATCTATTTGTGAGCATTCTACACAGGTCCCATGTCAAGAAAATAATATTTGGCATCAGTGTTAGGTATAGGTATAGGTAGGTCGGTAGGTAGGTAGGTAGGTAGGTAGATAGATAGATAGATAGATAGATAGATAGATAGATAGATAGATCGATAGATAAAATAGGAACTGAGTTCCCAAAGGAAGTCTAGAAGAAGCTATGAACATCAGCTAAGAAGACCAATATCATCAGCTTGGCCCATCTGAAAGAATTGAGATAGTGGAACACTAAGAAGGTCTTTTAAAAGGCAGATCTGATCCCCTACGTTGTCTGTGGCAGTAAAAACACCAAGCTTTCTGAGATTAGCAAGAGAGCCAAGCAATGGCCTGAAGTCCAAAGTCACTAAAAAGATGCCGAGGTAGACATAATCACATTAGTGTTTTGTTCAGGGCCTCCAAGTGATGCACATACAACTGATGACACTCTCAAGATTTGCCATTTTAAATAAGCATTGCTTATATGGAGGTAGCTATGCCCATTTCAATTAATAATTAGTTTATTTTTTTGTCTTAACCATTTGCATCTCTGTGTTCTTCTAGGGAAGGGAGTGTGGTGGCCCTAGAGCAAATGTGTTTTACATCTTTGTGTTTGGAGAAGGTAGATGGGGCAGAAGGAACTGATATTTACTGACTTTCTTCTACATACCAAATATATTACATATATTAACAAATTGAATACTTATTGACAGCAAGTATTTGTCTAATACCCAATTTTAAGATAGGAAGCAGAACTCAGAAAGTTTTCTGGCCGGCCCAGTGGTGCAAGCAGTTAAGTGCGCGCCGCTCCGCTGTGGTGGCCTGGGGTTCGCGGGTTCGGATCCCAGGTGCACACCGACGCACTGCTTGGCAAGCCATGCTGTGGCGGCATCCCACATAAAGTGGAGGAAGATGGGCACAGATGTTAGCCCAGGGCCAGTCTTCCTCAGCAAAAATGGGGATGATTGGCAGATGTTAGCACAGGGCTGATCTCCTCGGAAAAAAAAAAAAAGTTTTCTAATATCACAGGGCTGGGATTTGAACCCATGTCTGACTCTTGAGGCTATGATCTTCCTACAGTCGTGTGCAACATAATGACATTTCAGCCAATGATGGACCACATATATGATGGTGGTCCCACAAGATTAGTAGAGCCTAAGTGTGTCATAGGCTATATCATCTAAATTTGTGCAAGTACACTCTATGATGTTTGCACAATGACGAAATCACCTAATGACACATTTCTCAGAATGCATCCCCATCGTTGAGTGACGCATGACTGTAATATTGGCTGCTAGACAACTTGAGGTTTAAAGGAAGGGATAAAGAGAATTACAGGGACAAGGAAAGCAGAGAGCTGCAGTTACACTCCACTTGTGTCAGACTTCAGAGTTCAAATTCATAGGAGCATATGATAGCCTGCCTGGCTTGTAGTGATTGCAAGCAATAGGCAGACATGTGGAATCTTGACATGGAAAGGGCTTTAGTAACAAATAAGTTCAAGATCTTTCTCTTAGAGTTAAGGAAACCAACTCAGAATGAGAAAGCTCCCTGCCCAAGGTCCTACTTGATTTTTGACAATTTGTCAGCATCAAAGCTAAACTTAAAACGTGTAAATTTTGATTCTCAGTTCAAAGCTCTTTCCATTATTCCATTCAATCTTCTCAAGAAAGAATTCTCAGACATGCGCCTGTGAAAAGACTCTTTCTTATTACAATAAAGCATGAATCCAATTGCTACCAACCAAGAGAAAACAGATTTACTCTTAACCCCAATTTTATCTGCTCTTTGCATAAGGAGCACGAATTAGGGGAGAGTATTAATATGCTGTGTTGCCTTAAGTCACTAAACTTCTCTGAGCTGCATTTTAATCATCTATAAATGAAGATAGTAATAATACAGGAGTTCCGCATCATCTCAATTTTTTTTTTTTTTGTGAGGAGGACTAGCCCTGAGCTAACATCCAATGCCAATCCTCCCCCCCCTTTTTTTTTCCCTTGAGGAAAAGTGGCTCTGAGCTAACATCCGTGCCCATCTTCCTTTACTTTATATGGGACACCGCCACAGCATGGCTTACCAAGCAGTGCGTTGGTGCGCGCCCGGGACCCGAACCTGCGAACCCTGGGCCACCGAAGTGGAGTGCGCGGCACTTAACCGCTTGCGCCACTGGGCCGGCCCCACATCATCTCAATTTTATTATCTGAGTCTGCACAATAACGACACTGCACAAGAAAGCAAAAGTCATCATAACATGAAAATATTCTCTAATGGTCTAATGATCATTTATAAAATTAGTCTGCTTTCCACATCCGCTCTATCCTAAGATTCGTATCTATCTCTAACCATTAAGTCTTTTGTCAAGTAAAACTATAAATCTCAGAAAAGTTTTAGAATTTCCGGTGATGAATGAGAGTAGGGCTGCAGAACAGTGCAAATCACACACAAAGCCACTGACATATAAGGATCTGGCCTAGTTAGGCAGCTTGAAATTGTAGAAGAGAGAAAAGGCAAGGTTGATGACAAGGCAGGCATTTTGAAGGAGAGAGATTCAAATATCAAAATAATAATAAAGGTCCTTGGGAAAACTGATAAAACCTTGAATATTTCTCAAAAATCACCTTTTTTTTTTTTTGATCATGCATTAAAAGTTAATTAAACATGAAAGGACATTGCATTGCACTCTCATATAGTTTTGCCAGAAATCATGTTTCAAAAAAAAAAACCTTCCCTATTTTCAATAATGAGCTCTAGTTGTCATTATCATATTTATGAGAAAAACATTATTTTCGTAACGTTATCTCCATTTTTTTCAAGGTAAATTCTCAATTGAAACCTTTGCCCCTTATACATGAAATTTTTCTTGCAGCTTTAAGTGGATTCCCGTATTGTAAATAATTATCCTTGCATAATAAGGCTCTCTTTTATCTGTAACACTTCATATTGTTATAGGGAACAAATGAGATAAAACTTGCAAATGCATTCTGGGAAGTCTAAAGTGCTATATTAATGTTAGAACTTACTTTGTTTCTAAAAAAGTGTTTTGTTTACTGTGTGCAAGTTACTTCCAGAGACATTATTTATTTTATTCCCCTAACCACTCTTGGAGGTATGTATATATCATCCCCAAATAAATAAGAAATTTGAAGAAATCTGCTCAAGGCCTCATAGCCATTAGGTGGCTTAGCTATATGGAGAGCCCAAATTGACTGTCCCAAGTCCATGGTACCCATTGTATTCATTTGAATCACACAACCACTATTCTGTACTTAAATTACGGTTGAACATCTGCATTTCATATGATTCTACCTAACACACTCATTCAGGAATATTTATCGACCATCTACTCCTCATCAGACATTAGTCTAAATTCTGGTGTTATAGTGTTGATCAATGGAAACAAAGTCCCTACTCTCATAGAGGTTACATTCTAGTAGACTACATTAGATAGGCAACAATTAAGCAAATAAACAGAAAAAAATAATATTACTCCGTTAGGTGCTGTGCAGACAATTAATAACGAGTAACATGCAGAAAGTGTGCTATGGACCAGATAACTCAGCATTTTGTGAGATTAACTCACTTAATTCTCCTAACAACACTGTGAAGCAGAGAATATCATTATGTTCATTTTTTAGATGAGAACAGGGAGGCAGAGAGAAGTTAAGTTACTTGTTCTGAGTTACACAGCCGGTAGTGGGGGAGCTAAGCTTCAAGGGTGGGCAATCCAGCTCTCAGAAGGACTCACGCGCTACGCTATGTAACAGGCTGATGTGATAGAGAGTGACTGGACAGCTAATAGACAACTAGAACTGCTTCTCAACATTACATTCTTTATTAGTAATAGTATCGTGTTCAAAGTCTTCCTACACATATCTGAAATTTAATGGATTATCTCAAACAACAAGTTCTTCCCTCTAATTCTAAATAAATAGAAAGAATTTCCTAAATAGAAAGAATTCCTAGGAATTCTAAATAAATAGAAAGAATTTCCTAGGAATTGCAGCACAGCAGCCAAGAACAATTGCACCCAAAGTCTACGCAACTGCTTAAGTTCACATCCTCTCCAAATGGCCCCTTGCGAGATTCTATTAACATCCCCGAACATCAATGTCTTTAGGATAATAGTTTATCACTCGATAATACGGGAACTGCACCACACAGCCCTGTGGCTACTGCTTCCAGGAAAGTGTAAAATTGGGAAGAAGTGCTAGATGAACCGATAATAGCCGAGTTAGGAGGATTTCATCTCTCTCCAGCTGCTTCTGTACTTCCTGTTCAGCTGTGATCCTTGCTCATCCCCAGATCCGAAGATCAGAGGCAATGATGATCGTATTACCAATTAGAACAAATAGTAGCTATCTTGAGCTGTATCATTAATCCTTTCAGGGACATTTGTATTGTGTTACTTATTCTGTAGCCTAATGAGGCATAAAAGAAGAATCTCTTTCCTTTTCCTGTCTCTAAATGCAGGTCCAAATAATTGCTCCCGCTGCTAGAGACTAAGGTTAATTTGAAGTAAAGTCCCAGCTGGGGAAATTTTCACTTGTCTAAGCAATGGAATCAAATGTGTATTGCCACTGTCAGAAAACTGTTACCTTGTGACTTTCCTTTTTGCAGTTTGAGCCTCAATTTTGTCATGCTTTCACTTGGTATGTTCTTGCTGTTTATGAATGCATGCTAAGAATACTCCATCCTTATGCACCAAAGATTTTTCTCATTAAAACTGTTTAACGTAGCAATTATAGAATTTATTAAAGCATTCGCTTCTTCAATAGCAAATGTACCAATCCTTGCATTAGGGCTGAAGAGGCAAAGATGACTAGGAAACTATGTCTACCTTTAAAGAGTTTAGAAAGTAATGAGGGATGCAACGAAGGGACGCTAAATTTAGCAGTGATACTTCAGAATAAACGTCATGAAAAATAAAATTATGGAAGATAATTTTCCGCATTAACCTTGAGAGTTTTTTTTCCTTAATCTCTTCCTAATACTAATTTTATTCAGTAGTGGCTGATGTCCTAGGTTTATTTCTCAACACACGTGAGGGATACGACATATCCAGTCAGTGACAGTGGTTTGTTTCCTATGGGAGACTGTGTATCAGTATCTTGGTTTGAGGGGTAATCAGTTTTTAGGGGGACGCACCAAGAGATTCTTATGCACCCCTCACCCTTAAAGTGTATTAAAATTTTACCTTATGATGAGAATCAGCTGGAATGCTTGTTAAACACACAGATTCCTGGACCTTTTCACTGGAGGGTCAGATTCAGGAAGTCTAGAGTAGAACTTACAATTCTGTATATTTAATAAACATCCCAGGTGATTCTTAGCATCACGCCTATTTGGAGAATGGAGCTTTAGAAAAATTTTTACAACTAATCTTGAATTTTAAGCATTTGTGCTACTTATTTCTTAGATGCTAATTTGGGGCTTTTTAACAACTTCTCAACATTTGATAGAAAAATCCTAGTTTTCTTTCTAGAATCTCATTGACAGTTAAAAATTTCCAAAGTTGTTTCTTTGTTTTTCTCATCTAATATCTATGTATATGTATTAAAAACAAAAGGATGCAACTAACCAACTTGGAAGCTAAAACTTGACCAAGTATGTTATAAATTCACTAACCTTTTACTCCAATCAAAAGGAAACATTTTTTTTTTCCATTCTGCTTAGAATAAGATTAGAAAAGAACCCTCTCGTCAGCATTCTCAGACACGGAATGTGTTTTCTGGGCAGTTGCTAGGTCCTTCAGGAAATTACTCAGCCAGTCACCCTAGGAACTCTCTCAGTTAGCAGGTTTGCTCTGTCTGCATCCAAATGATTGATTTTGGATCAAACCGTAAAATGCAAAAATGAAAGAACACGTTTACCAAGGGTAACTGAGTGAAAATATAACCCAGATTTGTGTTGGAAAACTTTCAATTATCAGAAGTAAAGGGACTAGAGTAAACCTGCCCCCAAAACGCTACCAAGTTGGATGAAGGCAGCTTTCAGTCAAATTGTATGGTAGGAGAAATTCAGCATATCACTCCAACTTCTTCTTTAATTCACTTCCTACTCAATGGCATTCTTTCCTTTCATGAATTCATAGTCTTTGTAGCTGGCTTATCTATTTCCTCATCAAAACTTGCTCTTAGAGAAAGATCATATAATTTATTTACCTTAAAGACGTCTGTCTGAAAACCACTTCCATGTAAAAGAAATAATTTTAGTTTTAGTTGTAGAAATGTCAAGAATCATAAAGCATACTATGGAAATTTTGTTGTCTTTTCCCATAAGGGTGAGGCATCCTGATATGCTGAAATCATACAATGTAGGCCAGGAATATAATTACAAGTAGATAAGCAATCATATTCCTATTGAAACTTTAGGGGCTTGTGATTACATTTATCAAATTATAGACCTATTGTTAATTATGTGCAAGTGGAAATTAACAATCCCTTTATAGTAAATAGAGTGACAGAGATATACATATCCAATTTATATACAATAAAGTTAAAAAAATTAATATTTAAATCAAAACAGGTGGAATCTGCTTCTAACTACTTATGGTATAGTTCATATCACTGGGGAAATAAATCTTTTTGTGGTCCCTCTGCTCCCACATCCTTGCAGAGGCTCAGAGAAATAAAACCACAAGGAGGTAGCCCATGGCTTTGACTTTGAAGGCCTGGAGATGAGTTTTAGAAGGGGAGCTGGAGAAAACTGATGAAAAAATGAAAATAATTTGAGGAGGGGTAGAATTTACTCCTCAGGGGAAGGACATTGGGAGGAAAGAAAAGCGAAAGGAGAAGAAGAGAAAGGAAAGTAACATAGTATTGATGATAAAAAGTTTTGTAAAGGAAGGACAGAAAATATTCAATTTTAGTGTATTTTTATGACTATATAAGCCATCTCCATCTTTACAAACTCCCGGGAAAGCATCCAAGAATGAATCCACAAAAATACCCATGAGAATGTTTTCAATTCCATAGTTTTGATGGAAATGGGAGAAAGAGGTTGCTTCAATGTACATATTACGGAATGGGGATGGCATATTTGGTAGAATAAGATAATCCAGACATTGAACTGATTGATCAGAAGCAAGATCTCAGCACCAGAGGTGACTAGGATGATGCAGACATCACTCCTCCACATCACCACCCAATCATATATACACACACGCAGAATCTCTGCCAGGGTTCATAGGATGGGGTTTGAGCCCACTTCATTTCAAACTCAAAGATAAGCTCACATCTGGGTTACACATATAATATGTAGTACATATAAGGGGGCTTAAGAAATATATATATATATATATATATATATTTTAAATCTATCCAAATATGGGATGTAATATAGGCATTAGTATTTGTGTATTTTGATGGTCATTATCAATTTATTCTAAGTTCCCTTAGTTGTTTTGAATGCCAGTAGGCAGTAGAGTAGACAGATCTATGGGAAGTAGGGAGGTGGACAAGGAAGTATAGTACTCTGTCCTAAAAAAACACTTCATATCTAATCCTAAGTATTATAAAGTATTATCCTTCCACCCCAACTTCCTACTTTGATCCTAAAGTAAAAATTTGTGTCATAATATTTGGTAAAGGAACCAAACGAGTACGACGTAAGTGCTACCTAATTCTCTTTATTCATACACCTGCCCATGGGGAGTGAATTGTTCTCTGCTCCTGCATTCTTAAGATAAGCACACATAGTTCAGGACCAAGAAATTTCTTCTAGATGCAAGTCTTCAGGTCTGTCTCTTTCAGTCACCACTAATAGGGCTCAACATATGGGGAGCAACAGTTCTGGGTAAGTGAACCTGCTTGGCAGATGCAAATTCTCCTTCAGCTATGTTGTTCCTATTGGGGTGTAGGTAGTAGAAATCCCAGTTGTGGTCATGGATCCAAGTAACTTTTCCCAATCTATGTTTACTAAAAATAAGGCTAGAATTTTGATCCCTGTCCAACCTAGCAAATTTTCTCAATTCATTCCAAACTTGTACAGGGGGCAGGAGATGCATGATTAATCATCACCCTAAAGCCCCCACAGTATAATGTATTTCCAGTGAGAATTATGCTATAACTAAAACGGAAGTAATCAGGTAATTAATGGTGATTGCCTTACAGCTATGTCTTGGATGCCATTTCTATCAAGGAAGCCAACTTTCTAGAAATGCATGTTAAATGTTGCACACAATTGATTCTGTATGTCATTAAGCCAAAGAGGATATTACTTCGGGGGTTATTCATTTTTATTTTACATTAATGAATGTTAAGAACCTCTAAATCACTTACAACAATTAAGACAATCAGCTTTGTGGGGAACTGTGAAGTTGGACCTCACTGGATTCTTTCAGTTTCTGATATTTTCTTCCTTTACTAGAATTTCACTTTGATAAACCACAAGTCAGAACAGCAGTGTATTTGGCTCCCTTTTTTCATACATTGTGTATGTTCCTGTTGAATTTTAGTTTCCCTTTCAGATTTTCTGGGGAAGGGAAGAAATAGTAACCCTTCAAAGAATTTCAGAAGGTTGAAATATTTTGACAGATTCTGACTACTGAAAGACTTTTCAGTTTTATATTTTACATCAGGTTTACAGATGAACTTCTCTTTTACTGAGTAGTCTATCAGATAACAACAACAACAAAAAAAAACCTAGATCACAAAGTAGTTTGGTTAACAGCGGCAATAATTTGAATGTATACTATTCTATTCTCTGAATAGCTTCAAAATATTTTATATATTGGCACATCTATTTAAAATATTTTTCTAAAATGTATAGAGTAGAAGACAGATGAAAACTAGCATTTATTAAGCACTTATGTTTCAGATACTTCATAAAATATGACATTTAATCTTCATAACAGCCTTGTTACAATGCTCTCAAACTTTAGTTTACATAAGGATCAGCCATACAGCTTGGTAAAAAGGCAAATCCCCAGGGTCCATTTGGCCAAGATTCTGTTTCAGAAGATCTTGAAGAATCCTAGGGATCTATATTTTTAACAATCCTCCCCAGATAATTGTGATGTAGTTGGTATGTGTAATACACTGTGAGAAACATTGCCTATTATGCTCATCATTTTAGATGAGTAAAGTAAGAGTCAGGAAGGTTAAGTAGTTTGTCTAAGGTCACCTATTCATAGAAAAAGTGGGTAGAATGCTTTTTCTCTTGAAAGAAAACAATTAAATCTTAGGAAGAATGAGGGAAAGGTTAAGAAACAAGAACAAAAATATGAGACCTTGGCATAGGCAAGGAAGGGCCATGGAAATAAGGGATATTGCTAGGGTCTTTTGATTTTGGTCATGGCAGAGTATCTTATATCAAAATTCCCTCCCACCATAAGCAACTATAAAAGATGGACAAAATATTAAAATAAACCATGTAGACATGATTTAATAATCAACAAAGGCTCTGGCCATTGGAAAAAAGGAAGCATCAAGGTGAGGGTACCACATTTATCCCTGAGAACCTTTTCTAAACTATGACACATAGAAATAAAGTCTGAGAAGAGTGGCGCTCTTGCTGGGTTGCGTAAACAGAGATTGAAGCTTGGAGCTTCCAAGACTTTGGGGTTTGGAGACAGGTTATCACATAGGAAGGGTCCAAAGGTAAGGAGCACCAAAATATATTTAAACATTGCACTTCGAACTCTTGGCTAATTCCTAAATTGCATGTTTACAGGGTAAGAGTCCAAAAAGCCTAGCAGAGAAAAACCGCTGGGAGGCTGAAGAGCTCTGCAGAGATTTCAGAGGCTACTGAGTGCTAAGAAGACGTTGGATTTTAGGTCCGACCAGAGTAAAGAGACCTTTGTGAACATCTCAGGCTTTCAGTTGAGACTATGGAAGAAACATCCTCTAGGAGTAATGAGCATGCACTACTCTGTAAAAAGTACCCTGGGAATTTTGATAGGAATTACATCGAATCTATAGATAGCTTTGGGTAGTATGGACATTTTAGTAATATTAATTCTTCCAATCCGTAAACATGGGGTATCTTTCCATTTACTTGTGTCTTCTCCAATTTCTTTCATCATAGTCTCATAGTTTTCAGTGTACAAAACTTTCACCTCCTTGGTTAAATTTATTCCTGAATATTTTATTGTTTTGGATTCTATTGTGAATGGGATTGTTTTCTTTATTTCTTTTTCAGATGTTTCAATGATATTTTTCATATAAATAGAAAAAACAATCCTAAAACATGTAGGGAACCACAAAAAACCCGAAACAGTCCTGAGAAAGAAGAACAAAGCTGGGAGCATCATACTTTCTGGTTTCAAACTATACTATAAAGCTATAGTAATCAAAACAATTTGGTATTTCCATAAAAATAGATGCATAGACCAATGGAACAGAATTGAAAGCCCAGAAATAAACCCATATATATATGGTCAACTAATATTTGACAAGGGAGCCAAGAATACTCAATGGCAAAAAGATAGTCTCTTCAATACGTGCTGGGGAAACTGGTTAACCAGATGCAGAAGAGTGAAATTGGACAGCTATCTTACACCACTCACCAAAGTTAAATCAAAATGTATTAAAGCCTTAAACATAAGGCCTGAAACCATAATACTCCTAGAAGAAAGTATGGGAAAAAAGAAAACAAAACTCCCTAACATTAGTCTTGGCAACAACTTTTTTGATGTGACACCAAAAGCACAAGCAAAAAAAGCAAAAATTAATAAGTGGGCCTATACTAAACTAAAAAGCTTCTGCGCAGCAACAGAAACAATCGACAAAATGAAAAAGCAACCTATGGGATGGGAGAAAAATCTGCAAATCATATATTTGATAAGCAGTTAATATACAAAATATATACAACTCAAGAAACACATACAACTCAATAGCAAAAAACACAAATAATCTGATTTAAAAATGGGCAGAGGAACCAAGTAGACATTTTTCCAAAGAAGACATACAAGTGATCAACAGGTAAATCAAATGTTCAACATCACTAATCATCAGGGAAATGCAAATCAAAACCACAATGAAATATCACCTCATACTTGTTAGAATGGTTATTATCAAAAAGACAAGAGATAAATGTTGGCGAGAATGTGGAGAAAAGGGAATCCTTGTGCACTGTTGGTGGGAATGTAAATTGGTGCAGCCACTATGGGAAACAGTATGGAGGTTCCTCGAAAAATTAAAAATAGAACTACCATGTGATCCAGCATTCCCGTCTCTGGGTATATATCCAAAAGAAATGAAAACAGGATGTCAAAAAGATATCTGCACTCCCATGTTTATTACAGCATTATTCACAACAGCTAAGATATGGAAACAACCTAAGTGTCCATCAACAGATAAACAGATAAAGAAAACATTGTGTATATATATATATATATATATACAATGGAAAATTATTAATCCCTGAGAAAGAAGGACATCCTGCTATTTGCAACAATGTGGATGGACCATGAAGGCATTATGCTAAGTCAGACAGAGAAAGACAAATACTGTATTATATCACTTATGTATGGAATCTAAAAAAGCTAAACTCATAGAAACAGAGAGTAAAATGGTGGTTATCAGGGGTTGAGGGTAGGGGAAATGGGGAGATGTTGGTCAAAGGATACAAACTTCCAGTTATAAAGTGAATAAGTTCTGGGAATCTAACGCACAACATTGTGATTATAGTTAACAGTACTATATTATGTACTTGAAAGTTGCTAAGAGGGTAAGTCTTAAATGTTCTCACCACAAAAAAGCAACAGTAATTACGTGATGTGATGTTAGACGTTAGCTAACGCTAGGGTGGTAATCATTTTACAATATATTAGTGTACCAAATCAGCAGTTGTATACCTTAAACTTACACAATGTTATATGTCAATTATATCTCAATAAAGTTGAAAAAAAAAGGAGTAAGTTCTACTCTGTAAGAGTAAGAGCAAAAGTACGATAGTTCCATGTTAATGAAGCCTGAAAGCAAGTCTCAGCAGAATCAAGGTAATCGTCCAATAATTTAAATGCTTACCAAAATGAAACATAACCCTCTTTAGAGGAGGATAACATAATCTAGAGCCTCTACAATTTATCATCCACAATGTCCAGAATGTAAAAATACAAATTTACCAGACAAGTGAAAGAGGATAAAACAATAAATATTAACCAAGAGAGAAAATAATTAATGGAAGAGACTCAGAAATGTTACAAATATTAGAGTTAGTAGACAACGTCTTCAAAATAACTATGATTAATATGTTAAATGATATAAAAGAAAAGATGAACAAATGGATGAAAATTTAAAATATTTCAATGGTATATTAGAAAAAATAATTTGCATTGGCATTTAAGATCTAAAAAATATAGTATCTGAAATTAAAAATTCATTGGATAATTGAAAAGAAAATTGAACACAGTGGAAAACAGGATTGGTGAATTAGAAAACTGTTTAATAGAAAAATATACAAATCGAAGAAGTGAACCAGAAGAATGCATAAGACACATGCAAGACATACTCAAAAGGTCTAACACAAGTGTAATTGGAATTCCAGAAGGAGGAGAAATGTCACACGTTCAAATAAAAGTTGGCTGAAAATTTTCCAAATCTGATAAAAGACAACAACATACAAATTCAAGATATTCAGCAAACTCCATGCAGGATTTTTTTAAAAATAAGTAAGTAAAAAATTAGGCACAATGTAGTCGAATTACTTTATTTCACCAACAAAAGAGCAAATATTAAAATCAGCAGGGAAAGAAAAGCATATTACCTTCAAAGAAACAACAATAAAAGTGATAGTAGACTTCTGAATAGAAACTATGGAAATTTCTTAAAGGAGCTGAAAGAGAAAGAGCTGCCAACCTAGAAGTTTATACCATGAAATACCCTTCAAAAACAAAGGCAAATACAGAAAAAGTGAAAATGAACAAAAGCTCAAAGACAAAAGACAAAACCTAAAAGAATTTATTTCCAGCAGACTTGAATACAAGAACTTATCTCAGATGGAAGCACAGACCTACAGGAATAAATGGAAACAATAGAAAAGAGTGAAGATTTGAGCTATTTTTTAAGTTTATTAAATACAGAAGCATTCAATGAAGGGCTCCAGTTTTTTGAAGATTTGCCATTGCACCAAAACATGAGAAATATTACTGAAATATATGCAGAAATTTTAATTCAATCTTTCTATAAACTTTAAAATGTGTTGTGTTCATTATGACCATTTGTTACTAACAAGATGAAATATATCCATGAAATTGACCCCATCCAACATACCGATCATATGCCATATATGTCAGAATCTGGTCTGCTATTTTCCAGTATTCATTTTAGTTACATCAGGGACTCTTATCGAAATCAGCATGTTCTCCCAACAGACATATTGTGACATGTAGTCACATTAACAGAGAAAGTAATGCAATGTGCAATTGTAGTTTCATTCTGTAAACCATAGCATGGATTGCATGCCCACTGAGGATAAAGTATCAGAAGTAGGTCCTTTTGAATATGAATACAGGGCAGAAGACATTGGTCCAGCCTAATCAGTTCTTAACTTCCTGGGAGATAATGCCAAGCAAAGGAGAATACTTCAGGATTACTATAGAATTCTATTTCCCACATTTCCTATTCATTTATCCCTTATTGATATTTACATCATAATTTATGTTGTCCTAAGGACTTCAAAAACAAATATTAAATAGACATAGTCCATTTTCAAAAACTTACAGTCTTATAGGAAAAGAGAGAAAAACAATAACAAATTAATGCAATGAAGTGTTGTAGGTGACATAATAGAAATCTAGAAGGTTGCAGTGTGACACAAAGAAGAAAATAAGCAATTGACCCCGGGATGTGTCAGAAAAATGTTCACGGGGAGGTGACATGAACTCTAAATTTTGAAAGATGAGAGGCCATTTGCCAATGGCCATGAAAGAGAAAGGCATGTCAGGCAGAAGAGGCAGAGAAGAAGCACATGGGTTAGAAAACAATGTTAGTAATTTGGGAGTGAATGTGGCAGTGTGTGTGTGGTTAAAAGCAATGCTTGGGAAGTTCACAGAGGACGGATTACTGAGGATCTTGTATGCCATATATACGATACAGGCTTTTATTTTGATGGCAAAAACTGACACTACATAGTCTAATCCTTCTTCAAATGGAGAAGTAAATGTAGCCAAGCTCTACTAGAATTGCGCTAATATGGTAGCTGTGAACCACATACGCCTATTTAAATTTAAATGTAATAAAATTAAAAATTCATCTCCTTGGCTGCACAAGCCAAATCTGAAATAATTATAAGACATCCAGTAGCTAGTGGCTACTGGACTTGCCAGCACACTTAGTGGCCTAACAAAACTTGCTTCTCTTTTTCTCAAGCAAAGGCCAAAACACGAGTTCTGGATGAGAGGCAGTGCAAGTTTGATTATCATAATCATTCAAAATCCAGGCTGACAGAATCTCTGCCATCTTCAAAACATGGCCTCCCAAATCACCCTAAGCCTCATATCCAGCCGGTAGACTGGGGAAGAGCATGGACATCACTTGTAAAAGATTTTATGAGCCAGAACTACAGGAAACATATATCTCTTCTGCTAACATCTCACTGACTAGAACACAGTCCCATGGACATAGGAAGGCTGGAAAACATAGTTTAACTGGAAGACAAGGAAGAAGAGGAAACACATATGAAGACTGGCCTACAATCTCAGTCACTCCTCAATAACTCAAGGTCTTTATTGCTAACTTGAATTATTATACAGTGCCTTGATGCCCACTGGGGCCATCTTCACCTAGGATTATTTGTCCATCTACTAAATTTCCCCAGACATTTTATAGAGTTTTATTGAGTGATTCTCTACCTTCTGCTTCACTATCAATTACAGTTGTTGTTGTTTTAGTTTCCCCACTCTTATGTTGTAACTTAGATCAAATCAAAGATTCCTATAAAAAAATAGATATACAGACTTGCTATATAAGTAACCCAAATTTTTCACCCTTCCAAGTCAATTAGGTGCTATATGCTTCTTCCTTAGAATAAAGTGCATTGGATTTATGTCTTCTCTCTTTCTCTCCATTCCCACACTAGTTCATTTACTTTAGGAATTTATGACAGTTTTGAAATTGCTGGAAATCTGACTCCTGATTAAGTTAGGTATTGTTTTTTATATCTCTGACTGTTATAAAAGACTTATTTTTAGAAATCGTCTATTTTTCTGGACTATTAACTGGTAACATTTGCTCTATTGCACAGGAATTTTTATGTAATAAATGCCATCTATGGCCAAGAGTGGAAGGACATTGTTTATGAACTAATTTTTGTCCTTTCAGCAACGCTAATGCTATATGTATGACACCTAGCGGCCTTTGCCAAACTTGGAATCTAAAAATATCGCACAGTTTTTAGATACCCTTCTCTAGAAGGAAAGGGTATCAAATACTGACATCTAACTAATATTTAAAATATATCTCTTCTTATTAACTTACTCAACAAGCACTTATTGACAATCTATTATATGCTATGAACTGTTCTAGGCACTAAGGATATAGTAATGTACAATCCAGACAGGGCCCCAACTCATAGGACTCTAAACATCTGGCAAAGATCATAGCCCTCGGTTTACAGAGGCGTTTACTGAAAAAAGCAAAAAATTGTTAGCAAGCAAGTATTAAAACAGATAGAAGAGTTAAGTGAACTAATATTTTCATCTTGGCATAAATTTTACACAAACCTATGGCTATGTTTGGAAACAGACCTGGAAGAAGAAAAACACTCAATAAGTATATAGGTATGATATTGATAAACCAAGCATACTTAAAATCATTGTCTTCAGCAAATAAACATGTATATCAAAGTGAATAAAACTAATATATCCTCCTCTACTAGCTTGAAATGTTCAAACGCTTGAACATATTTTGTGACAAGCTCATCTCAATGTAGTGCTATTCAAAATCGCAATCTTAGATAAGAGGCCCAAGTTCTATGGTTGAAGCGAACAATTGATAACATTTGCTCTAAAGTTTTGGTGAGGAGCCATGGTGAAGTCTAGGTTGTATCCTAACTCAAAGGTTTACACAGTTTCAAACCACCTCTCAAGCCCATCCACATGCAGCATCAGAAACGCCTTCCACTGGGGCAAAGGTCCCTCTCAGGGTATCAACACTCCTTCGTGTACATCAAATAACTAAGCAAGTAGGTTTATTTTTTCATTCTATTATGAAAAGTTTCATACATATAGAAAAGTCAAAAAAAGTTTACATTGAACCCTTTCATTCTCACTGCCTAGGTTCTACCATTAACATTTTACTATATCTGCTTTATCACATAAGCATCTTTCTATCCATTTATCAATCTTATTTCTTGATGCATTTCAAAGCAAATTACAAACATCTGAATAGTATGCATATCAACAAGAGTTCAATATTTATTTATAGTTTTTCTTTTTATAAATTTACATTCAATTAAATGCACAAATTTTAAGTATATTTTAAAGTGTATTTAAATTTTTAGTGAATTTTCACAAATAAACACACCTATATAACCCAAACCTCTATTAAGATACAGAACATTGTTATCACATAAGGAAATTCTCTCATGGTCTTTACCAGATAATCCTTAAACTCAACCACCAGAGGCAAACACTGTTGTGATATTACTCTACCATAGATTAGATGTTCCAATTTTAACATTTCATGCAAATAGCATCATGCAGCATATATACATATGCAGTATATTTCATACAGTGTAAGGCTCCTTTCACTCAGCATAGTTTTTTAAACATACATTCACGTTTTCTCGTGTACCAATAATTCATTCCTTTTTACACTGAGTGATATTGTATATGCATATTATATAAATATTCCATAGTTTGTTTATTCATTCTCATGTAGCTGGACAGTTGGGCCAATTTGGGGCTAATATGAATAAAGCTGCTGTGAATATTCTCATATAAGTTTTTTGTTAACATATTTTTATGTCTGTTGGGTAAATATCTAGGAGTGGAATGCTGAGTCGTACAATATGTGTATGATTAGTTTCATAAGAAACTGCCAGGCCATTTTCCAAATGTAAAATTTTAGAACCCCAACAACAACGTATAAGAGTTCCATTTGTGCAACAAATGGAACATCAACATTTGGTGTTTACAGTTTTTCTAATTTTAGCCATTCTGGTGGGTGTGCAGTGGTATCCTTTCCAATTTTCATATGCATTACATGATGAATGATCTTGAACATATTTTAATATGATTATAGGCCATTCATATCTGCTCTTTTATAAAATGTCTTTTCAAATCTTTCCTCCATTTTACATTGGGTTAATTGTCTATTTTATTATTGAGTTCTATGAGTCCTTGAATTCTACCTTTTCATCAAACTGATATTTTGTCATTATCTTCTCCAAGTCTGCCATTGCCTATTCACATTCTTAATGATGTCTTTTGATGAGTAGAACTTTTTAATTTTGATGAAATCTAATTTATTGATATTTCTTTTATGGTTATTTCTTTCTGTGACTGATTAAAAAGTCTTTTTGTTGTTGTTAGTGCCATTGAACGGATTCCAATTCCAAGCAATCCTATGTACAGCGGAGCAGAACCCTGCCTAGGATTTTGCACCATGCTCTCATCTTTTGACACTATATGAGACAATGCTCCCCTGCTATTCATAGGGAAGTGGGTGGCCAAGTCCTTCTCCCTATTCTGTCTTAGTCTGGAAGCTCAACTGAAAGCTGTCCACCGTGGGTGACTCTACTGGTATTTGAAATACTGGTAGCACAGCTTTCAGTAACACAGTAACATGTAGCCACCACAGTATGGCAACTGACAGATGAGTGGTGTGGTTCCTGGTCAGGGAATCCTTTAAAGAATCCTATAAGAATTCTTTATCTATGCCTATATCATGAAGATATTCTCCTATTTTTTCCCATAAGAGCTTCATGGTGTTAGCTTTTATATTTAGGGCTACTCTAATTAATTTTTTTTGTATATGATGTGAAGCAAGGAGCATAGTTCCTTTTTTCAATACAGCTTTCTAGTTATTCTAGTACTATTTGTTGAAATGACTTTTCTTTCTACTGGATAGTGTTTGAAACTCTCTCAAAATTCAAATAACGTTGTACCTATATATAACAATACTGTATTGAGCCCTCAAAACTTTGTTAAGAGGGTGATCTCATGTTAAGTGTTATTATCACAATAAAGGAAAAAAAAAACCCACAAGGAAAAAAATCGTATAACCATATAAGTGGGGGTTCATTCCTGAGCTGTCTATTCTGTTCTACTGATTATTTGTAGATCTTTATGCTTGTACTACAGTCTCTTGATTGCCTTAGTTTTAGGGCTAATCTGCCCCCTAGTTCCTTACTTTGGTTAACTTTGCTCTTTTTTTGTCTAGCTCCTTATGGTGGAAATTTAGATCACTAATTTTAGATATAAGTATTAAAAACTATAAATTCAACTCTAAACACTACTTAGCTACATCACACAAATTTCGATACGTGATATTTTCATTGTGAGTTAAAAATATTTCCTATGAATTACTTAAGAATATGTTATTTAATTTCCAAATATTTGTGGTTTTCACATGCATCTTATTGGTACTGATTTGTAGTTTAATTCCATTATGTTCAGAGAGCACACTACATATGATTTCAATATTTTAAATTTTTCAGATACATTTTATGACCCCAAATACATCTTTTTAAACATAGCATGTGCACTTGAAAATAACGTATATACTTCAGTTTTGATGTTGTGTTCTATAAATATCAATTAGGTCAAAGTGGGTAACGGTGTTGCTCAGGTCATCTATGCCTTTACCTTGTTGTTTACCTCTTCTATCAATTGTTCAGAGAAGGGTAGTAAAATCTCCAGTCTGATTTGTGGAATTGTGTACTTCTCCCTTCAATTCTGTTAATTTCTCTTCATGTATTTTGAAGTTCTGTTTATGATTTTGATGTATTCCTAATGCATTGACCCTTTTAGAATTATGATAATTCCCTTTTATCTCTGGTAATATTATTGGTCTTTAAGAGTAATTTATCTAATATTAGTAAATACTTTGTTCTCCTTTTACTTCAAATTATCTGTGTCTTTATATTTAAAGTATCTCTTTTAAAAAGTATATCATTGAGTCTCGCCTTTTTATCTATTCTGATTATCTCTGCCTTCTTAACTGTGGTGTTAGTTTATTAATATTTAATGTAATTACTGATGCTGTTGGACTCTTGTCCAACTTTTTATTGTTTGCTTTCTGTTTGTCCCCCTTTTTTTTTCTTTCTTCTCTTTTACTTGCCTATTTTAGCTAATATGATTATTTTTTAGAATTCCATTTTAATATATCTTTTGGCTTTTTAGCTAGACCTCTTTGTTGATTGACTTTCCTCTGTCATCTTCACTCTGTTATTAAGTCCATCCAGTGATTTTTTTTTATGTGAGATATCATATTTTTAATTTCTGGAATTTGAGTTTGGTTTGTTTTTATAGTTTTAATTTCTTTCCTGAGATTTGCAATCTTTCCATTCATTATGAGCATATATTGTTTTACCTTATTGAACATGGTTATAATAGCTGCTTTAGAGTACTTGTTTGCTAATTCCAATATCTAGGTCATCTATTGAATGCCTTTTCTCTTAAGAACAAACCACATTTTCCTGGTTCATTTTATGCCAGAAAATGTTTAGTTGTATCTTGCACATTGTGAATATTATGTTGAGGAGTCTCTGGATTCCATCATTTTCCTCTAAATATTGTTGATATTTTTATTTTAGCAGGCAATTAACTTGATTAGATTCAAACTGCCAACTCTGCCTTTGGGTGGCAATTCAAATCTCAGTTCAGTCCTTTTATTATTGGCAGGGCTGATTGCAGTCTGTCCGCTACCCCCTGTACACATGGTTCATGGGTGGCCAGAGACTTCAGAATAGTTTACATAGAGATTTTGAGCTGCCCCTCCCCCTTGCCCCAGCTTTCTCTTTTTGAGATTCCTGCCTTACTTTCCAATAGTCATAATTGCCTTGAATTCTGTCCTCTGGTTGTTCAAGATAGGAAAACTACAAATTTTCTATTGAAGTTTTAGCCACCATGCTCAGCCTTCCCAAAGGCTGAAAAAAAACATTAAAATGGGAAACACATCATACTAATCCCTTCTTGCAAGCATCTACTTCCCTTTAGAATCTGCCTGCATTCATTCATTCTTTAAGGCCTTCAGGTAGATGTTTTTTGCATTTTATCCAGAGTTTATAGTTATCTGCAGAAGGATCAATCTAGTAAGAGCTTGCTTGGCCACATCAAATGAGGGAACTCCACGTAGATTGATTTTTAATAAATCAATTTAAAATATCAGCATTTCAGGCATACAACTGCAAAATGACTCCCACTTTCAGTTTTTGCCAAAGGCTATCTTGAGACATCTAACACTCGGGAGAAAGAGATTTGGAGACATTCCTACTGGATCTTTAAGTTCTACATCTGTACTAAGTCCAGTCACAACCAAGAACTCATCAGGATAATATTACTTCCATGAACAAGGTCTTTACTGATTTAAGATTTAATTCAGGAAGATCTTAACCTTTGGTGTGCATGAAAATCATCTCTGCAGCCTTCTATGAATGAACATGCTTGGACCTCCATAGCAGAGATCTATATCAGGAGGTTTAGGGTGGGTCCAAACATGCTCTGTTTTTCAAAAATTTCACAGTTAATTCTGAGGCAATCCAACTAGTAGAATCACTGATTTAATGGTTTACCTTCAGCTTTTTCAAAGAAGCTGACAGAATTGGACTAAAAGTCAGAACACCTGAGTTTCAGTACATTGTCCATCAATTTTACCAAGACTGTTCTATTTATAAGCTTTTAAATTTTGTCTGTAAAATGATCATTGTATGTGCCTTGTATAAGTCATAGGGTTGTTTGTGAAGATCAATGGAAATATTTAAAGTGTGTGATAAACCACTATATAAACATAAAATACTTTTATAAGATTCCTTCTTTTCTTTTTCTCTTTTTTCTTTTTGAAAACCATAATGAAAACACTGCTCTTTATTTTATCTAGTGTATAAATAATTATTTTTCAGTACCAGAAAAAAAGTATTAATTTTCTGATAAAATTTTAGGCTGCTTACTTTTATTGTTGTTGTTGCTCTTGCTATTTTAATCCAACAATACTAAATCCCTTCTCCCTTTGCCTTATAATACAGGAATTCAAAGCTAAACATATAGTCACATTATAGGAAGTTCACCCAAATGCCTCTTCTCATTTCACTTTATTTCTTGAGTCTTTTATGTTTTACTTGCCCTGTTTCTTGGTATAGTTTAACATTATGTCATATTAGATCTCTTTTTTATTTTTTACTGCACCTCATTCTAGAAAAGATTAAATAGTTCATATTTGGAAGTAGATTACAAACAATACACCATAAATACAAATAGTATATTCAGACTAATATAGACTCTTGGTTCGTCTCTATTTAAAATTATTCTGGAGTCTTCTATGGTCTCAGTCCCTCACATTCTTAGCTGCTTTAAGAAGCATCCCTTTGATATGTTTCTTCTCTTTCTCATTCCTTTGGGATTTCTCTTCCCATTCTCCCTTCGTTCAATTCCTTTTCCTCTTCTGTTTTTCTTCTTTCTGTCTCTGTTTCTATTTCCAAGTCATTGGGAGTCCCAGGGGAGGAGAAATAGCTTCAAAATTGTAAAATGCTCCCAAACCTGCTCATTCTCTACCGAGGTCAGTTCATTACTTCTTGCTTAGTGAATATTTCAATGTCAGGAGATTGATGCCAGGAATGTGTGTTTGTGTGTAGTACAGAACTGTCTTAGCCCTGACCTGATAAATTGTGGGTTTTTTGTTTTTATAGCATCAGACTATCTGTGATCACATTTCAGATTCAAAATGATTGGGCCCTAGATAAGTTTACATGATGCCCATTTATCGTCTGGGAGTTTTGATCATGACAAAGGACTAGGGAGAATTCTTGCTTCAAACACTTTTGTGATAAGCAATTCCTCCCCACCAGCTACTCCACGTCTTGACCCTAAAAATACAGTCCATTAGACAAGTGAAAAAGTTACAGCTGGTGCCCTTTCCTTCAATTTCTTGTTTTTTTGGCCCAGGACCCACCTTTTATAATCTCACCTCAAGCAGTATTGCTGGCAGCCAGAACTTGCCAAGCAGGACTGTTATCATTAGTTGCATAGAAACCATTAGTTAAGATGGTGCCCTCTCAGAGTAACCCTGCTTTCTAAAAGAAAGAATGCGTCATTAAGAGGGTCAGAGCAGAGACTTAGGTGGCAAATTGGATGTAAAATTTACCAGGAAGTATCTAGTGTTTCCATTAGATTCTACACAACACCTAGCATATTGCTGGAGCTCGTAATACTATGACAATGGTTTGTGTGAAGGTAGAGGGCAGGAGTGTGACTTGCCTAACCAGAAACCCCTCAATAAAGAAGTACACTGTGTTGCTGCCTCCCTAAGAGGGATTATGGAGAGTGTTAATGGGAGGCTGGAATTATTTATGAAAACTGTTAATAGCAAGCATGGTTGCCAAGGGAATGAGACAATGTGGCCTCAGGTAAATAGCTTACAGCTAAAATTCCAACTTTGTTTTCTTTTATTCTTTGGCTAGTGATCTTTTCAAACTTCTCGTTTTGGTGATCAATCCCTAAAGATGTGTATATTTAATGTGGCAGAAAAACTTGCAAACAACTCCAATAAAACTAAAACAGAAGCAGCTTATACATGAGAGCTCAGGTGGGAGAAGTTGTTTTCTGGATTGAGAGTAAGAAAAATGAGGGAGTCAGGGACCTCTGTTCAAAGAAACATCCAGTGATTATACCTATATGCTTTCTTTCACAGCTATGATGTCAGCCCATGTGATATTGATATCCCTTAGAAGAAATGTGAGGAACAAAACAGGCCTAATTAAGCAAAGGATGATTCCTCCTTTGTGCCTCCGTCTCTATCTGCAAAATGGAATTAAGCATGCAAATTTCAAGGTTGTTCTTCCCTTACAGGGACATTTTGAAGATGCAAAATTGCAACAAGCACAAAGATTATATATTGATCTTATTATACTGTAATCATAGACATACTTTCAAAATACACATCTGATCATATCATACCTCTCCTGGTTTAAAACATTTCAATGATTCCTGTTTCTCTGGGGTTAGAGATGAGAATCTTTACCCCAACCCAGCCTAGCCAGGCCCTGCATGATCTGGCTGCACCCCAAATCTCCTCCTAGCTCTCTGCCATCCAACCAGTTGTCCTTCAGTCTCTCATGAGCACTGTCATCACTAGGGCTGCAAGGTCATTGTATAAGCAATTCCCGCTGTCAGGAATGCTCTTCTCTCCTATCTTCACCCAGTTGATCTCACCCATTTTTTCTGAGTTCATTTCCTCAGGGAAGCCTAGGTGACATACCTGACTAAGGTGTGGTCCTCTTCTGACATGCTTTTAGGGCTCCTCCTCTTGGTAATACTTATCACCTGTTAGTTAACATTTATTTGTGTGAGTATGTGTTTAATGCCTAGCTCCCCACAAAACTCTAAACTTGGTTTGTGTTCACCGTTTCATCTCCAGGGCCTACCAGTGTTCCTGGGACATGGTAGACATTTGATGTGTAGTGAATAAAAGGGAAAAAAGACAGACAGATGAAAGAAAATATTAGTGAAGAAATGAAAAAATGATGGAGAGAAAGCCAGTGTCGGGGGAAGAGGGAGAATCTCCCTCTGCCCTTTTTCTTAAGGTTCTTATGGCTGGCCAAATAATTAACAAGACAGGTTAGCAGGAGAAAATAATACCAAGTTTAATAACATGTATACATGGGAGAAAGCAGGGACACTGCGTTTCTCAACACAATAGCAGAAATTCTCGTCTTAAATACCATGTTCAGCCAACGACAAAGGAGGATGTTGGGGGTGGGGGGAGTCAGTTACAGGAGATTACCACTAAAGCACAGTAAACAAGAGTAAGGTTATTATGCAGATTTAAGGCCTCACCTTTCACATTGATAAGCTTCTAGAAATGAGGCCATCCCCCCCTCTTCCCAAAAGAGAGAGGGAGATACCTTTACAAATGGAGATTTCCCTTATAAATGTAAATGATTGTCTGGCAACTCCTTGCAGGGCCATCCAGAGAATGTGGCCAGAGAGACAGAACTTCCGATAAGATGGGCTTGTTGGTGCCTTTCCTACTGTAACATTTATCCTACATTATCTTTACAGCCATCATGATAGATCTGTTCCAGAAAGGAGCCACCATGTCAAATTCTTTAGGCAGTTAGTGGGGGAGGTCAAATGTCCCTCAGAGAAAACAATCAAGGTAAAGAGATATATTTTAGGATGGTCAAATCTTGATCTCCCACAGTCCCGCCTTTGAAACTAGAAGTTTCACAGTCCTTTTGAAACTTAAAGAAGTTTCATAGTCCAGAAGCTGAGTTGGTAGGCTGTTTCATCTCACTGAACACATTTCTTAGTCCTGATAATAGATCAGTTTAATGAAGTTCATCTCAGAATGTGGTGATGCAGGTGGGCTCTCAAGGTTATGCCTATACTGTGGAAGCAAGCAATCAAGTATTTAATAGAAGCATTTTTCTGTAAACAAAAGAAAAACAAAGTTAATGGTTGGAGCAAATTGGAAAGCAGTTTTTGAGTTAGAGGACAGCCAGTTAAGAAGATTTTTAGATGTCAGCGTCAAAGCATCTTTTGCAGTTTAAAATGTCTCTGATGGTGTCGTCAGGTTATCTCAAGTTTATATCAAGTCTATCAGCTTTAGTTTGTAAGGCTTCAGGAAAAAGGGCAGGTTCAGTTTTCAGTGATTTCAAATGAAAATGATGGAAAAAAATGAAAAACATTAGTTTGGAGATCTGTAGCCAGATATTTTAGGAGACTAGAAGAAATCAGGATCCAGTCTAGTAAATAGATATAAAACAAAAACCTCAAAAGACAATTAACAAAACTAGGATCTAATATCTGCAAATATATACTATAGTTTTTACTGAAATATAATTTTTCTCTCTAAAATCACCCTCATTTTTATTAAGATAGCCAAATTAAAACTAACTAGTTTGCAAAATAAGTCTAGTTCCAATAGAGTTGGCACAATTATTTACATAAGTACAGCAAGAATAGCAATTAATCATATAAGCTCTTTCACATCTGCTTTGCTGGAACTTTTTATAAGGAATCTCAGATTGAACTTCAAAGGCCTCTTGAGGCCAGGAAAGGCAAGCCAAGGATTTTGTCATCAGACTTCGCCTGTAATACCTACAGATTTGGGTGAATTCCTCTCTTCTGAGGTTTCCCCAAAATATTTCGAGGTTCCTTGTACCTGCCAGATAAGTGACATTCGTTACTTATCCTGGTAAGTGCTGCTTGGAACATAAGGTACCAGGCCAATATTTCCATGTGGCTTTATTCCATAAAGTCCAATCTTCATTCCTCAAAAGCTGTATGGTTATATTGCAAATATGATGTTCCAGTCACAGCCTTGGTAATATAACCAGTGTTTCCAATTGTGTCCTGTTATAAGGAGAACAGATTTTTATTGAACTTATGCAAATAACTATATTGCCATGAAAACAACAATACTCACTCACTAAGAGTTTCTAAATTCGAGGGATCAGGTAGAAAGAAAAAGATAAATATTTCAATTTTACTTACAAAAGTATCATTTACCAAATTGCTATAAGTCATAGCTAGCTCAGGAGAAAACAGAAAAAGTTTTCTTTAAATCTGAAAAAAACAAAACATTAAAAATTCAGCAATACTTCAAACGAAAAATCATAAAAATTATAATTATCCTTATCAGTTCATTCAGTCCTGTGTAATCCATTTTTGATCTCAACCTTTTTGTTAGCAGCTTCATGAAGTTATCAGTCTCTCCATCAGATTTCTGTAGTTTCTTAAGAAGTTCAGTTTTATGATCAGAAAGTTTATCAGAAGCCTGTACTTCAGTGTAAATGTCAGAGTCCTTTCCATGAATTTTTCTGAAGTTGAAATATTTTGCAAAAGCATTAGAGCAAAGAAATGTCTGTAAACAACAACACCTCAAAATGGCAATTGACAAAGAAATTTGGTTAATTTTGTGACATACAACACTTTAAAATAATAATAACCAGAATTATGACTGATAACCAGGACAGATCAGAATTTCAGTAATGTTATACAATTTTAAAACACCTATGTCAATAACATTTGCCCACATAATAGCACCTAAGCAGACTTATCATCATTTGTCTGACAATGCTTTCCATGTAATTTAACATACTGAATAAGCCTAATAAGTTTAGTATCTTTCTCCTTATAGGAAAAGAGCAAATTTCTTTGAGAAGTTCCAGGGCCCTTTGAAAATTCTCAAAGAAAAAAAGTAAAAAAAATACTTTATTTAAGATATGAATTTTGGGGAGCTTGTCAAAAATATAAACAGTCAAGTCAATGTAAACAGAGCACTAACAGTCCAAAAAGCCTTAATAGAGAGACCTCAGTCTTTTGAACACAGGAAATTAACAGTTGTTTTTTTTTTTCTGTCTTTTAGGTAGACTTACCCGAAGGTAAAGAAAAATCTTTTATAACCTCTTTATCAAGTTTAAGCAAATTATCCTTTTAAAAGAAATAAGACCAAATTATAATTTTGTACCAGATTAATTCTGATATTAAAACTCATTTACTTAATTAAATTTATTTCAATCTTAGCCAACTTGACCATGCAAAAACTCCTTTTTCAGATTCTTCTTCCACAAACCTATAACTTTCCTCGTACACAGACATATTTTTCTTAATTTTTTAGTAGCTTTAATCACATATACTAATTAGAAATTTTAACCTTTAGAAACCTTAATTTGTAAGTAAAAACTAAGTAAACAGTTATAAACTTTCTTTTACATTAGTATCTTGTGGCTTGGAAAATTTATAAACACTTCATAATTTCTAGAAATATGTTACTTTATAGTACAATCTTTTAATAAAACACGTTTACCAATAGACCCAAAACACCTTTTAGTTTTCCTGTAATGAAAAGCCAAAAGTAGACAAATGTACATTTAGCAATCAATGTCTAATATCTTATGTTATTTGGAAATGATCTACTCAACTGAATTTTTATCATAAAATTTAGCAAAACTCTAAAGTTTTAAGTCACCAAAAAGAGTTTGGAAGCTGTAACCACCATAACACATAATTATTGTTTAAAGTTCATCCAACATTCATCTTTTTTACAACTATTTAGTTACTTATTCCCAATAATTATTTAGATTGCCTATAAGACTTCTTAAGACAGTAGATAAAATTTGCCATTATTTAAATTACTATTTTTGTTAACCAGTTCTGTAATAGAAATAACATCAGTTTTTTCCTACAAAATTTCATGTAAATTTCATCACCTCTTATCCCTTTAAACATAGTTATCATTAAGATTTTTAGCAATAGGTCTTGGTCTTCTAATTTTGGACAAGAGAAGCATTCCCAGTCAGACACTTTAAAACATACTCAGGCAAAGTTGATGTAACCTCTTTATATAAAATTACCTCAAAAATTCTAACCTTTATAATCTTATCAACACTTACACTTTTACATGTTCTCAATTCAATTGTAACCTGAGTCAAGGTCTTAAGGCTATTTAAATTTTTCCCTTCCTTTTTCTGGCCTTTTCTTAGGTACCAAATAAATAATTATGTGAGAGCTCTGAAAACAACTTTTTTCCCCCAATTTAGAAGTTTTTCCAATTCAAAGGATCCGTCGTCTGGCCACTGACGAGTAGGATCTTCATTTGTATATTTATTCCAATAGTGACTCGATCTAATAAGCCTTTTTAAGGAAAGACCCAGAGGTAACTTTCCATACTTAGAATAAATCTTTACCATGGACGCAAGAAGTGTCCCTGGTGAGGGCACAGATGATGTAGCCCCAATGATCCACAGAATTCACTCCCAAAGATATGCAGAGAAGGTAAAGACCTTCGTTGCACAGGCGGTAAGGATGGTGTGGTGCTCCGGTCTCCCACAATAGTGTGGGATGCCTCCAGTCACAGACCCGCTAATCTGTGACACTGGGCGGGCGATACTGGAATGGGATTTTTCCAGCACTAACAAGCAAAGAAGGTTAAGACGACAAAAGCCCTTAGGGACTGGGCTCTTTATGACAAACTCCCCTGAGAGCTTGGCACAGCCAGACAAAGAGACAGTTCGGAACCCCAGTCTACTCGACTGGCCACCAAGGGGCACCCCGGTAAATGCACCTTCCGTATGGTGGAGACCAAGGAGAATATTCTCACTGGTCACAAAGTCAAGTTTTCAGGACACAGAACAAGACAGAGACTACTCTGGGAGGAAAAGGGATCAAGATCAAAACCAAGAGTACTCTACCAAATTTAAACCAAGAGTCACTAAAAGCACAAGAAACTAGTTTCCCAAATATTTTCTCCTGCCAATCTAAATTTAGAAAGAGAAAAAATTTTCACCATTTCCTTCCGCCGGACTCCGCAGATAGAGATTCCGGGAGGCTGACGTGGTAAGAAGTCTTACCTTTTTGCCGGCTTTCGTCAGGCGTTCCCGTATCTCATCATCTGCAGTAGTCCAGGGAGAAGGCAGGTCTTCCAGCCAGAGAAGGCAACTTGCCAGCCAGTGTGGCTCCTGCCGACTACGCCAAAACTGTCAGGGGAAGAGGGAGAATCTCCCTCTGCCCTTTTCCTTAAGTTTCTTGTGGCTGGCCAAATAATTAACAAGACAGGTTAGCAGGAGAAAATAATACCAAGTTTAATAACATGTGTACATGGGAGAAAGCAGGGACACTGCGTTTCTCAACACAATAGCAGAAATTCTCGTCTTAAATACCATGTTCAGCCAACGACAAAGGAGGATGTTGGAGGTGGGGGGAGTCAGTTACAGGAGATTACCACTAAAGCACAGTAAACAAGAGTAAGGTTTTTATGCAGATTTAAGGCCTCACCTTTCACATTGATAAGCTTCTAGAAATGAGGCCATCCCCCCCTCTTCCCAAAAGAGAGAGGGAGATACCTTTACAAATGGAGATTTCCCTTATAAATGTAAATGATTGTCTGGCAACTCCTTGCAGGGCCATCCAGAGAATGTGGCCAGAGAGACAGAACTTCCGATAAGATGGGCTTGTTGGTGCCTTTCCTATTGTAACATTTATCCTACATTATCTTTACAGCCATCATGATAGATCTGTTCCAGGAAGGAGCCACCATGTCAAATTCTTTAGGCAGTTAGTGGGGGAGGTCAAATGTCCCTCAGAGAAAACAATCAAGGTAAAGAGATATATTTTAGGATGGTCAAATCTTGATCTCCCACACCAGGAAAGAAAGAGAGAAAGGAAAAGAAAAGAAGAAACATCTAATTGGAGAAGAAACACTGAGGTCAACGATCACCTGATGCAAAAAAAAAATCTACCAGCGTTGTTAAAACTACTTGTTAGGCTTATAGAAGTGAGTTTTTTCCTTTTTTCTTTCCCAAGATATCACCTTGCCCTTCCTCAAAGCTCATCTCCATCATGCATGCCTAGTCCACACTACTAGTCTACAAGCAAAATCATGTTCACTGTACAATTATTGTAAAACTCTGCCATGGATTAAGATGAAAAAGGTTCTGAAAATAGTCATTGAGACAGAGTTTCATATAGATAAATCTAGCATTCATTACGTGGTGTTGGAACCTTAAACATCACATGAATTAGGAGACTCTATTGGTGTGAAATAGCCAATTCTTTGATATAAATGACCCCATATATGACTGATGAATAGCAAAAGATGTTCTTATAGCTCAGAAGTAATGTCTTATATATTGTTTCCCAGTAGCTTAACATTTTAAAGTTACTCAGAGAAAGCTCTCTCCCAAGTAAAGAAAAAGCATATATGAACATCTTTAGAAAAAAGCTTAAAAATCTACAAAAGCACTTTTCTTTAGTGTTTCATGAATATCCCTACGTGTGTAACTATGTTAAGCTCGCTGGTAAAGCTACCAACACAAATTAAGAAGCTGCAAAGACCTTAATCCTGTATTAAAACAATGGATTAATGAAAAAGGCTACACATTAAATCAAATTTTTAGTGTTGATAAAAATTTTTCGCATTAAAAAACCTACATCTCAAAGGAACAAGCAGAAGCTCTGGGACTTAAGGCTGCTAATGACCAACTTACTTCGAAGCCAGATGCGAATGCTGTTAGCAGATTAATGATGCCAGTATATATATATTTTTTGATATTAACTGTCTTGTTTTTTTAGTGCTCTGCTCTCCAAATTCCACAGTTTTGAGTGGTCTCCTCTCATTTTATTTTCCCCGTGGGCCCTGTGAGTTTTAGTGTTCAATTTTGTAGAAGGTAAGGTTTCTCGATAGCACAAACACCCATATCTCTATTTTATGCCACTGTCTCTGGCTAAAAAAGAATTAAGATTTTTGTCTGGCTACTCGATTACGTTGGGAAAATTTGAGAGCAAGGAAAATATGTGTTGTTTCAGTATTTGAACTGACTTCTATAAAGTCTAGTCAGGTGGGAATTTAGGACTTTTTTTGGCTTTCAGGGAAGATATAATTCTTCTCTGGTTGGCAGGAAACATTCTCCAACCACCTCCATAGAAGTCAGTATTGCTCATCTCTCAAATTTCATATTTGGATCTGTCATAACTACAAATCTTTTCCTGAAAACTGTATAATCGCTTCTCTGTTTTAGAATTATAATCCTAATGTCCCCAAGGCCCTGGGCGTCAGATCTCCTAGTCCCCATCTCTGTTCCTCCTTAGTGTCCTGTATCCTAGGGGATTTCACATACAAAGTTTTCCTGATGATATGTATATAATATATATAATCTCCTGCAGAGGTAGGTATGCATATTAGGCCCCACCATGACCTTGCCTTACAGAGATATCTATGCATCGACATCTGTTTGCTTGAAGAAGTGTATTGTTTTTTTCCTCCCACTATTGAGCCAAATTGTCCAAGTGTGGATTTACACCAGCTTATGCAAATATGGCATAAAAACCATTAGCCTTGGATTTCCTCTTAGAGAATATGGATCTCCTTCACAATCACCACACACACACACACACACACACACACACACACACGTTAGTGCAATAAAACCCATGATTTTCATTCAGTGGTAGAATAAAAGAAGGAACTTTCTGGAAACCCAGCTTCAAATTCTGGTTTTCTCTGTCTGTGTGACCTTGAGCAAATTACTGAGCCTCTGTGAGCCTCAGTTTATCCATCTCTAAAGGAGGATAATAGTAAAAACACAATAACAGAGGTTATTCTGAAAAGTAAAATAAATAACATGATGGAAGTAAATCCCTTTACAGTGCCTGGTACATAGTAGGCACTCAATAAATGTTTGATATTTGTATGATCAGCAAACATTTATGGAAAAATTGCTATATGTCAAATATTAGACTGTGTTCTGAGATTAAAGAGAAGAAAAATGAGATTCCCGCACTGAATGAATTCAAATCCTAATAGGAGACAGTAGTAAGTAAATAAAGTCAAGCTACTATGATTGAAAGACGCATATGAAGGCTAGGGACACTCAAGGAGGATCGTCTAAACCAGACTCAGAGATTCAAAGGTTTCCCTGAGAAGTCATGCTTGATCTGGACCTTGGAGAATATATAGACATCAGCTGGGTGAAGAACAGGGTAAATGCTGTTCTGGGCAGAGGGAAAATGGTCAAAGGCATGGAGACAAGTGCATGACAAATTCAAAGAAATGCAAATAATCAGCAATCTACCTGAAATATTAATAAAATTGACAGCACGTGATCTTGGAACTTCCACTTCCACTGGTATCATCTATGTCACTGTTTTAGAGTTGCCTGGTTACCTATTTTTCTCTTCTACTATACAGTATGTCGCATGACGGCAGGGACATTGTCTATCTTGTTCGATGTTGTATCTCAAACAAAAAGCACAGTGTCTAGAACACAGATAATAAGTATTTTAAGAAATAAATGAATTTTACTCGCCCTAAGCTATTCATTTTAAAATATGAAAGCATAGACTTAGAGAGTTTAATTCATTTATCTAAAGACAGATAGTAGATCTGATATCGAACTCTGAACTGATGTCACCCTTCTGCCAGGTCCCCTTGATGACCACTTTCATTGCAAGTGGGCAAGAATTGCCACTGGATCGCATCAGAGGTGAGTGAGAATAACCCATATAATAGCATTCAGTACAGTTCTGGCATTTAACCAGCCTGAAGTCTCTGAATTAGGAACACAATTTAATCTTCTCTCAGATAATTTGGTAATCGAGGACTGGAGCACAGGAGCACACAAACTGTAAAATTGGTAAATTCTAGTCTGGCAGCTATGAAGAATTAATACAATTCTTAGAAGTAAGCAGTTTTTTGGTCAAAAGGTACAAACTTTCAGTTACAAGATGAATAAGTTCTGGGGACCTGATGTTCAGTATGGTGACTACAGTTAATAACACTGTGTTGTATACTTGAAATTTGCTAAAAGAGTGGATCTTAAGTGTTCTCACCATCACCACCACCAAAAAAGAGTAACTCTGTGTGGTGATGGATATGTTAACTAATTTGATTGTGGTAATCATTTCACAATGTATATGTACATCAAATCATCACATTGTACACCTTAAATATATACAATTTTAATTTGTCAGTTACATTTCAATAAAGCTGGGTGGAAATTAAGCAGTTTTTCCCTCCCTTCCAGAAGATTCAAGACCTTTCATTGTAAAATTTTAGTAGATGAGCATCACAATAGCAATACCTAGGAGCTAGAGGCAGGGCCACTATAATAAAAGTTTCCAGGAACACAGAGTTAAGCCAACAGGGAGAAGTAAGCATGAGATCATTTTCACTGTCTCAGAGGCAGAGGATTACCAAAGTCTAAAGTAGCCCACAGTCCACCCAGATAAAAATAAGACTTTGTCACGCAGAATTTTGTAGGAGTACTATTTACGCGGTCTACTGGACTAATCATAATTGTCTTGGCTTCAGGAGTCATTTGGAGTCGAACCTGTTAAAGATTTCTGTGTACAACAATACCTGATGAAGTTCTCTAATGCAGCTTTATCAATATGAAAAAGTACTGCTTGAGAACTGAACTCACATTTGAGAATGAGAACTCATATAATTTACTATAGAATTAACCTAAACATAATTATATAAGCTATAAATAATATTCAGAATTCCAAGTCTTCCTCACTAGAAATAAGCCCAGCATGTCCAAAGGAAGTATTTTTCTTCTGGTTTTGTCAGGATTTCTCACCTTTCGTTGACCTTCTTCTTTGTATGTTGGATTATTTTCCTCTCATTTCATCCTTGGCTAAAACAGCCGTTTGCATTTATCAAGAACTACCTCAATTCTACCTCTTAAAGTTCCTATTTTAAGTGTAGAATGCTCATTGTCTGTTGTTCAATGTGGCAGAATCTCTAGCTCTCTGGAGCTCCCAGGCCCTCACGATTTCATGAGACATAAGCTTCTCTGAAAAGCTAGATGAAAGTTGGAATGTAGTAGTTGGGGCAGAGGTAGAAAGAGAGAAAAGAGTAAAGAAAGACAATGGTTATTAAGGCACAAGTTAAGAGAGGCAGGCAAAGATATCTTGAAGGCCTGGACTGAGATAGGAAAAGGAAGAAAGTACATCCACAGCTGAGTACAATAGGGAATGTGGCAATCAAAGGGGTGCCTGAATTTAGGACGGTGCATGGTTTGAAGGGAAAAGAAGTAGGGCTTATACGTGCTGATTGCTCTTGAAATAAGGACCTGGATAGCTTGGTAATGCCTTCTCTTTACGGGTAATCCAATTGATGTTGGACAGACGTCAACGTCAATGCTTTCTTAAAGCCCTAATAAACTTGATTCTAATACTTCAAAATCCCTTGGCATGATAAGGGAAGCATGTCGAAACACAAACTTCTAAAAAAATGTTTGCTTCATCTAATATGATTCAAAATGGGAGGCAACTTAACATGTTAATCATGACCTCGATTGGGTACAAATCCAGATGTCCTTACTTGCTGCCTTTGTAATTAGGCAAGTTAGTTAACCTCTCTGATTCTCAGTTCCCTCACTTACAAAATTGGAACAACCAAATCTATCTAACTCATTCAGTTGTTCAAAAAATATTTATTGAAGGCCTACTATGGGCTTGCCACAGTTCTAGGCACCGGGAAACACAACAAAGAGCAAAATATAGAAAAATCCCAGCATTCTTGGAGCTTCCATCTAGTGGGCTGTGGGGATTGAGCTAGTGTAAATAAAGAAATCAGCACTGCCCTGGCACGTTTGGTATCTATTATGATAAACAATGTGTCCTGCACAGTACCTCTTACCAGCTACTTATTTCTTAGGAATCATGCACGTGTGCATGTGTGTGTGCACTTGTGAGTGTGTATATGTGTGTGTGTGTAGTTTGCCTTTGAGCTTTTGGTTCTGCCTCTGGCATCTATGTCCCTGCCCAGCTGCCTCTGTGCTTGCTCCACACTGTGGTAATATCCTCAAATTCTCGCTGCCTCCTGGACACTTGCCATAATCATTCAGAAGTGCCACAGTCTCGCCGTTAAAAAAAAAATCAACAACAACAGTATAACAACAGTAAAGAGCTCCTTGAATCATACATGCCTCTCAAGTTACTGACCCCTCTATCTTTTCTGCTAACAGCAACTTTTATCCAAAAAGTATCTCTGCAAATAGCCTTCACTTCCACATGTCGTATTCACTCTCAGGGGATTCCATTCTGCATCTGTTCCCACCACTCAACTAAACCTGCTCTTGCTTAGGTCACAAATGACCTTCCTCTATGTTCCTAAACCCGATGTACATTTTCCATCATTATCTCAGGCGATTTCTCATCAGCTTCTTCCTGCTAGAAATATTCTCTTCCCTTGGATTCCACAAGTATATGCTCTCTTGATTTTCCTCCTACATTTCCAACCTCTCCATTTCAGCCTCCTTTGGAAATTTCTCACACTCGATCTACCTTTTAAGTGTGGAAATTCTCTAAGCTTTGGTCTTGGCCCTCTTTTTGTCTTCACTCTTGCTCATGATTACCTCTTACTTGTGTCTTACTTCACTCTCATTTATCATATCACTCACTCTCATGACTTCAATTACCATTTAATTTACTTTGTGTTTCCCTCCAAAACCTTATTCTGAGCTCCAGACATATACAACCAACTTCCTATTCTTGATCTCCACTTGACTGTCTCACTAGTATCTCAAATTTAAGGTGCCCCAACTTGAATTCGTTTTCTTTCTAAACACCCATCTCCATTTCCAATATGGTCCTTCTCCATTGTGCAACACCATTCATCCAGTTGCTCAAGCCAGAAATGTGGGAACTATGCTCGGCACATTGTTGCCCCTTAGCCCCAGAGCCAACCCATCACTCAGCCCTGTCCATTCTACCTCTTAACTGCATCTCACAACTACTCCCTTCTCAAAATCTCCACTCCCATCACCCAAGATCAAGCCACCACCATCTCCAAAGAACTTCCTAACGGTTTTACCTCATTTGCTTTTATGCTTTTCCAATTCGTTTTTTGCTCAGCAGCCAGAGTATAGTATTAAAATTAGTATCTGATTATTTCACATTCCTACTTAACACTTTAAAAATATTGTATGCCTCTTTGAAGACCAAAATTCTTAATATGATTCTCTAAACAATCTAACTTACTAAATTTACTAAACGTACAAAGTATATTTGTCTTTTTAAATAAAAGAAGTAGATAAAAAATTATTTCCTTTTAATCTTAAGAACTTTAAAATCCATGGGCAGTAACTATAAACACACTGTCATTCATATGGACACATCTACACACACATCACAGCTTGAATCCAAACCTTCTTGGAATTCATATTTTTTATATATTGAGTCTCTGTCTTTAGCTTTTAACATGTATTTGAGTAAGGGCTTAAAAACTCTCACACAAAAAGAAAGTCCTAAGCACCTTGATAGGCCATGATGCTGGAGAATATCAAGGGCTTCCTTCTCTCGTCTCCTTTCCCCACTTCTGTTTCACTCACAGAAACCATGCTCTGTGACATGAGACAAATGAGCCTCTCCAGAAGTTATTACAGAGATTGTTTGGGCTCTACTTTTCCTTCATATACAGATCAATCTAGGGAGAAAAAAATGTTCTCTGCATCTTCACCAATAGAATCTTGATAGAGGCAGCCACATCTGCTAAAACAATCGTGCGTAAAAACTTGCCCTGCATTTATGTTGTTTTTCTTGGTGTTTGTGTATGTGTCTAATGAGACACCCATAAATTCTCCCTTTTGCTCCTTTCCACACCATTGTTCTGTTTGTCTCAAAATAAATATTGTGATAGCTGGATCATTCACTGGATGCCAGTCTCTGTCTTTTGAAGCTGACTCTTGGACAAAACAACCACCCTCTTGCTTACCTTTTAACGTCTCTCACCAATCTGCACATTTGCCCAGATGTCTGAAGTTCAGCTGGGCAAAATATATATCTATTTACTCAGGTGTTTAGGGAAAAAAAGGAGCCAGTTTATTAACAAGTCTTTACATCGCCTTACTTGAGGATATATTTAAATAAATCAGTTTCTGAAGAGTGGTAAACCACCAACACCATTTATACTACATGACGGTTCTTCCCAATGGACCAGAGAGGTTTCAATTATCTTGCATAGGGACCACTTCAGAAGCGACATGACCTATATTAAGTTAGCCTTTATAGCTGTGTAATGTAATAGCAATAGAATAGCCATCGTGGTGTAATAGAAAGAGAAAGTGGCTGGCATTAAAACGACTTGTTTGTGTAAACTCCATCCCAAACAACTCCTGAGGCCAACAGGCACAGAAGCTGTTCTAGAACATCACTAATTAAATCAATAGAGGTACACTACTGCATACTGTGCACATATACCACACACACACACTCACAAACAGTCACCCTTCACAGCACAAATTCATGAGCACTCTCACTGTATCAGATAATGGTGATATGACTAATAAGAAACTGTTTTATTTCATAGGCGGTGTCACCATATTTAGTTACAGATTATTGGGCAATGGCAGATGCCTCTCTCATGATGGATAAGAGAAAGCTGAAGAAAGCTTCACGTGAAATGGTAGATGGAAGTGTAGGAGGAAGAAAGAGTGAATGAAGTCCAAAGTTAAAGACCAACTGACAAATGAATAAGGAGGACTTAGAATGCAGCAGTAACCACCATGAAACACATTTACTTCACAAGATATCTGGATGAAACAGTTAAAAATTAGGAAGCAAAGCCCCAGGTTGTCCCTTCAGTTTGGTATTATGTAATATTGGGGAGTTCTAATTGTAAGCGTTTGTAATCTAACAGGTATATTCTGTAGAGTCTAAGTGTAATTGACATTTTTGTAACCTAATTGTAAGGAATATAATGTGCATGGTGACATTGTTGACTTTAGGCTTAGGGAGTGCCCACTGCACTCTGGGTTTATTCCCGAGAGTTGGGAGAAACTAATATTGGTCATGCACGTGTATTAAGTAAATGAGAGTGTACTGTAAGGTTACACAGGGATGTGGCATTAAATGGGATATCAGCCATAAAATCCCTCCAGAAGACCAACACAGAGGAGGTATCCTGTTAAACTGCCTCTAGAATGTAGAGGCCTGGGGGAGTGAAATAAGGGGAGTTAAGCAGAGGTGAGAGTCTTAGGTCAACAAGTAAAGTAGACAGCACTTATAGACAAAATTACCATTGAAAATCTCTTTCTTATAGATATCAAAGTTTGAAAATGACTGATGTACACTGAACAAAGAAAGAAAAGAGAACTCTAAATTCAGTTGTCAAGGCATGAAAGCCATTCTGTTTTCCACATAACTGTGAAATCTCTAGTGGTAAATGAGGGATCAGTAGAGAATTTTTAAATATTCCACTGTGTTAAATGGTTTGTCTCATTCTGTTTTAAGATTAAGTCTAAACCTTAATGTATAACGATAGACCTGTGGATTTGTTGTTGCTATAAGAACAGTTATAGCGACTGCCCTTATAGCAGTAAGGGGCGGGGGCTGGACATTAAATGCAAGTATTAGGGGAATCCAATGGAAGGAGGAAGGTGCTGAGGTTGACTTAATATCCTTCCCTTATATCTCCAATGGCCACAATAATGATCACCAAAGGTCTATAAGGGGGAAAGTTTCAATTCCCTTTATTCTTTCCATGATTTCTTAGTCTGTATTGCTTCAGTCAAAAAGAACCCCCAAAAATGACAAAATTGAAGTCAGTAGCCTTATTCTCGGAGAGAAAGCTCCTAGCTCCAGTAACTCTATTTAGCTGTTTGCTTAGTGGGGAAGATATTCAGGGTCACGTAGAGCTTCTTCAGTGCTTTCTCCTCTTCCCATCTGTCTCTGGGATGCCCCAACGCACAGACAAGTACATGTGCAGATAGACACGCACACACACACACCCCATAGAAGATGGGAGAGCAAGGGCCAACTTCAGGTTTCTAAGATTAGTTGCTATGTAAAGATTAACCACTAACCTGCAAATGGAGACTAGAGTTGAGTAAATGTTATGTGATGATGATGGTCACTTGGAAGATACCATTCAGAATACCATTCCCTCATAAAACTCAAGGAGGGATATCAATTCCAGATGTTAAGTTACAATCATGGGCTTTTTTATCATGACACATCTCAGATTGATTTTTTTTCTTTGTCATCATCGAATTTGTCTTTTAAGAAAAGGTAAACATTCCCAAATTAGCTAACTTTTAATAAGGAAAGAAATTCTTACATAAACAATTGTTCCTCTCCATCATTAATTTAATGGAAATAGTGCAATTATGGTAAGAAAGGAAAATGCAATCACCAACTCTTCTCTGCTGCTCACTCTTCCTGTGTTTAAAAATAAAAATTATCCTTCCGGCAAATGTTCTTTACAAAGATGTAAGTTACAGGGTAGGATTATTTTGTGACTTCAAATAAGTTTTCTTATGCCAAAAAACACTTTCCAAAGTTTCCAAAACTTAAGCCGAGCTACAAGATATATAAGCAGTTTAGATATGACCAAGACAGCATCTTCCCCTCCCAGCTTACCTTTTATTAAAAACCATGCACTTTATTTCAACATTCTGAACAGATCCTAGATAACTATGTGCACACAAGTCCCAGAGCAGACATAAAAACCAGATGGGAAAGAGATTTACAAGAAATAATCTCAAAAGAATATTTGCAAGCAGAATGTCAACTCAACATTGATTTCAGCAATGTATTTTGATTTACAATACAGATGTCTTTTCAGAATTTTCATTTCACCTTATGTATGAACAAAGTGCAAGGAGGATATAGTCTCAGCTGCTCACTTCAAATGTTCCATCCCTAAACAACAACAACAACAAATTATCATTTACTTTTATCCCCTGGGAAGTTCAGATTTTTTTAGTAGACTTCAAAGGCAATTGTTAAATCAGCAAGCAGTTGCCCCTAGGCTTAAAAATATTTTCCTGAGGATATCACCTTGTCAGATCTCAAGTATCTTAACAAGGCAGAGAGAGAATGCAAGTATTTTCTTTTGTTACTCTTTCATTATAAAACAACAGTATATTGAGATTCTTTATGGTGGTGACACTGGGCACTGTGCTTGGTACTCAAGATATAAAAAACACCTTCAAGGAGTTCAGAGTCCTTGAAGTCCTTGAAAGACACAGTAATAACAATAAAAGATGCACTGTGTTGTGGAATATACAAAGAATTATTTGAACACTGTGGAGGAAGCACACAACTCTACTAGGAAAGACAGGGTAATAAGGAAAAGATGGGTGTAATGAGATGCAGCTGTCATAAGTAAACACATATAATAAAATTTGAACTTCGGAGGATAGATTGTTTGTTTCTCATCTTCTTCAGTCATAGGAAACAAAATACATTCTGAAATAATTCAATATCAGAATCATCAGCAAATGTTTATTGAGTCAATTACATAATGATTTCCAGTTAATAAGGAGTACTCCATGGAAAAATATCTGAAGGATACTTTGGAAACCCACATGCAAGGTGCCTCTTATTTCTTTCAATGTTTGCAAAATTAAAATATTTAATTTCAACATTCTTCCAGGGAGCTTGATATTTCTACCATATGTAGGTAAAATGACTACCTTCAACCAAGATTTATTTGAGCTGTTACTGATGTGATTGGATTTGTGACATGGGGAAATGGTCAGGAGTAGATACTGGGAAACTGAACATAGTAAGTATGTACACACACTCGTGCAGCACTGTGATCATAGAATCTCATTTGTTTTTGGAGGACTGTATGCGCCAATTGGTTTATGTGGACTTTGTGCAACTTATGAAAAAATACTCAAATTTCACTCACCCTATCAACTATGATAAGTTAGAAATATTTGCTCACTCAAAAAAGAAATTCACAATAAACCTCCAAGATGAAATTTCACTTTTTCTCTTTCTTTTCAAATGGAAAAGAACTGAGTTAAGAAAAATAACATCAGCAAAAAAATAATCATTAGTATGTTTCTACTGTGTGAAAAGATAGTGCTCTCTATTGGGCCAAATGTTATTTGGTTAACCAGTTCTATGAACCAGTACTTGTACATTCTATGGCGTGTAGTGTGTGTCTATCGTAATGATATTAATTCTACATATGATACTCATTCACAGATTTTACTATAAAGCTCAGCCAGTCACTCTGAAAACATCTACCTCCCTGTTTCATAGCCATATCTCCCATAATAGGTTTCATGGCTTGCAAAGCACTTTCACATTCATTATTTCATTTATGTTTAGAACAAACATTGAGGTAGGTGAAGTGTTAATAGCCCCATTTTTAGATGAAGAAACATTTTCAAAATGCTTATGTAACTTAATAAAGGTTACATATCTAATAATGAATATTCATAATGGTGAACTTAGACCTCACAAGAATGGTTGAACATGACCTATATAGTTTGTGTTAATTATATGGTCTTATTTTATTCCAATTCATTGAAAATATACAATCCAAGTATGACAAAAGGGGTCACTTAAGATTAACTAGAATATTTGATTAACCCAAACGCTCTAAAACAATATTAAATATTCTAAGTTTTCATTTTTTAGAAATACAGCCCAAATTTGTAAACTTTCCTAAAGAAAGCAGAGTGACCCTGGGGTAGCGCTTTGGGGATGTAAATCTCCAACTTTTCCTTGAAAGCAATAATTCATGAAAAGGTGCATTTGATGAAAAATTGGGCTGAGACCTTGAAGGCATGTGATTACAGTCAGTTTATGCTCTGAGCTTCCAAGAACATATTCTGTACAGCCGACGTGATTCAAGAATGACAGGAAGAGCTGTACGAGTTTTTCTTTTTCTCTCCAGTTCAGCCCCCTCGGATTGATAAATGGGCTTGCTTGTAGCTTTCCTGGGTGACATTATTCAACGTTGTGTTGGTTTAATCTGCCAGCACTAGGTGAGGTGCAGGAAGCGGAGCTTCTTGAAGGAGGGTAGATAGGAGGCAAAAAGAGTTTTAAAGCTCAGATTCCAGTGGAGGGAGCTCTTACTCAAGCGCTAACCTGGCCTTACTCTGAGGAGAAACACATGGAAACCTATAAGGAAATTCCTGACTCTAATAACCAACACTTAAGAAAAATGCAAGAAGCATCAACCTATAAGGTCACCTCTGGTTACGTTTGTACATTGTTCAACACAATAGAAGATTTCACTAAAATAAAAAGGAGAGTTTGGAGAGCAAAGTGTAATTTTTCTCTCTTATTTTTTCTCTCAGTTAAGGCATATTTGGCCAACTGTGTTACTGTTTCCTAACACGAATTATATGACTAATATATTAATTCCACAAATATTTGTTATTGCAAGTGAACTAAAGAATTAACTCAATTATCCTGATCATAGAAGCAAAATTTTATATTAAAAGACCTCATTGGCTTTGATTATCTTGATTGTTACAAGTGTTTCACTGTTTTATGTCTAGAAACAGTTTCACTACTTTTCCTGTTACAAAATATTATCAGTCTATTGGAAGCCAAACACTTTTAGAGGTTCTAAAAGAGCTACAAAAAACAAATAACATTGTTCTCCAAGGAACTCAAGAGTCCTTTACAGGCAATGTGGCACTTACAACATACGGGTAAAATCTCATAATGAATTTCCAAGACATGCAATTTGGTTGTAGTGGATCTGTGTAGTAATGAGGGCATTGATAGAAGTGACTTTCCTAGTCTTCTGGAGCAGGGAATGAAACAGCTACTCCGTAGCTAACTAACAAGTGAGAAAAAATTAGCTCTGTATCAAGCAGGGACAAAATGTAATGTGTTGTGCACATAATCTCACTCCATTCCTCTTCTCCCAAGTCCTAGTCTAGATAAATGTTTTGGATGAGCATGTTTGAGGTGAGATGGGGGAGGAACAAGAAAATGTGAAATGCTAAAGTACCTTCTTGATAGCACCCAACATCCTTTAGTCCATTCTGTACATGGGACCTTATCAAAGTTTTTATAAGAACTTCTATGGCTAAGCTATTCTTTTACAAAACAAAACAAAAAACCAGTGGCTCCCTATTGCCTATAAGAGAATGAATATATTCTTCAGAAGAGCACTGAAGGCCCTCAACCCTTGACTTTGGCCCATTCACCTGCCTCTCCTGCCTTATTTCCCTTCTTCACCCCATGTGATCTCTGCCCCAACTGAAGGGTCGGCTGCCCAAGTGGCTGCAACCTGGACCTACTCTAGGCCTCATTCAAAGTGGGCAGCCCTGCTTCTCACTCACTATAAGGGTCACAGGAGTATTATTAGGTGCAGAATATGTTGTCTCCAGACTCTAAAGTGGCTGACTAGGCATTGTGCTTCCTTCTGGTAGAGGATAGATGCAAGTTGCAGCAATTTACTCAGAAAGAGATGACCCAGCACACTCCTAGCCCCTAGACCCCTAAAATCTTGAGTGAATTGCATGTCCCTCAGTGTTCAAAGTATTTATCTCCCACCCTCTGGAGATAATGTGTCATTCCAAGGTCTCCAGTGTGCTGGCTCCTTCTTGCCTGTTCTGTCTGATCAACATGATGCTACCCGTGTGATGGATCAATGTGATGTTCCATAGGATGTCCATATGGTCCAGAGCTCTTCTGACTATAACATGACAGAGAGTGAGAGAATTTTGTCTTAGGGCAAAACAGTAAACGAAATAGTGTTTTTTGTTCCATGTGAAGGGGAATTGTTTCTGATCCTCTTTTCTGATTTAAACAGAAAATACATTTGTCAAATCAATGGCTCTATATTATGTACCTGAGACCTCATTAAGCTGCTGTTCCAATAAAACCACATCATGCACAGCAGCTATGATCAGAGCTACAACCTGGTTGATTTTACGGTCACCTGTAGTCATTCTCTAGGATCCATCTAGTTTTTGTAGGGGAAAATGGAATTAAATTGAGGTATGATAAAGACCACCATCACCGAATCCTTTAGATTTTTAAGAGCAGCATTAATTCCAACACCTGCTCCAGGATGTGACACTGTTTTTGAAAGATCATCCTGGCCAAGGCATAAAGGGGCAGTTTCAGAAGCTTCCACTTGACCTTCCTCACTATGATAGCTCTTATCCCACAGACCCAGGATGTAATGTGGAAGTTACTCCAAAAGCCAAGTGGGTCAATCCCAAATATACATTCAAGGAATGGGGAAATAACCATTGGGTGTGTCTGCAGACCCAGTAGACCAATCATAGCTGGAATCTGGCCAGGACTCTTTTTATTGCCCATATGCCCTACTCTAACAGAGGAGGCATGATGATGCTTCAGGTCACTAAACATCAGTGTCAACACAGATCCTGTGTCAGTCAGCATCTGCGTGTTTGGACATTACCCCTACCCAGTATATAGTCACTTAAGTAGGCTGTAGGCTCTTTTGGAGAAGGACTGGGGGAACCATTACAGGGTATAATGGAGTCCTCCCCCTCAGGACTCCATACTTCTTGAGTCAGTGGATTCTAGTCTGCAAACTGGCTCAAGTCCAGAAACCAGGGAAGGGAAGGTGGCTTTATTTGGGCAACAGACTTCGGACTTCTGTTCATCAATTCTTGTTTTCTTTTGATTGTTTTGGCAATCCATCTATTTTCCCATGGCAAAATATAATAATGTTCTCTTAACCATCTTCATGGTTCTCTGTGGGTTAGTCTCCCTTGGCTGCCACTCTGATCTGTGTTCAGTAAAATAATGATCTCCTGGCTTCTGGTGTTAAGAGCTATTTCCTGGCCTCTATTGCTTTGGAACACTATTATCCCCCATTGCTATAAGTGAGCCAGTTTCTATGACAGTCTCTTCTACCTTCAGCTCTGATCCATAGGAGAGAGCCAACACTGAACTCCATAGTGATGCTGATGTCCCTCTTAACAGTAAATTCCTAATGGCCTAGGTGAAAGTTTGATTGGGGACCCGCCTGTGGAACATAGTCCTCTAGTGATTCTTCTGGCCTCAGGTAATATAACCATTCCAGCATGTACACTTCACTCAGCCAATTAATTCCTTTCTCTAGTGTATTTCACTAGGCAATGTTGAGTATTTCAACCTTACTCAGTGTGGGCCATTGCCTTATCTAGGCTCTAGGAGCCATCCTAGCCACAAGTTTGCACCATCCCCTGGGGCCCTTGCCAGCGTGTTAAATCCTATGCCCCAGACAAGTGCCCCCAACTCAATAAACTCTCCAATAACTGATATTATGTTTGGCCTCCTTTGATCAAGAAATCTCAGCCTGCAACACATAAGTCCACCCCAGCCCCTGCTGGTCCCAGCTGGCTAGGTCTTACAGCTCCCCTGCAGTGTAGTTCCTGTCCTCGCTTATCAGATGCAGTTCATCCAGGGCTGGGCTATGCTGCTACTTAACCCTGGTTATAGGCTTGGAGGCAGGAAAGCAGTGTGGGCATCTGTTATCTTATCTTCTGGTTTGGTGGAGAGGGTGGGGAGGAGGCAGGTGTTAAGAGGAGCGGGCTACTTCTGCAGGCTCAGAAGATCAGGTAAGTCTAGGAAATCAAATCTTCTGGCCAAATTTCCCCATCCCATGTATCAGGGTCCTCGGTTTTCCCAACTAGGGTCTTGATTTTGACATAACAGAGCCGCCTCATTTGAAAATTCAATCATCTTTAGAAGTCAGCCACTCTGACTACCAAATCTTGTGCTTGATCTTCAACTTTTTCTGCTCCTCTGCTGCATAAGATAAGGGCTTCTTAATAAGTTAGCAAAGAGATTCAATTTGACTTAGTAATAACCATCTAATACTATTGTCTTGACCTTTATTATTTCTCAGCACATTTTAAATGCTGACCTATTTGCACTGGCTAGTACATGCCCCTCTACAAGACACTAATCCAGCTCAACATCCCAGCTCACCATGAGTGAACATTTTAACAATTGGACCACTACCCTGTGCTAGGGTCTAGCTGTGAGGGATAGGATTCTCATTATAAGCCAGCCAGTGAGTGGGCCTTTTTCAAAATCCCATCTTACCACCTGCTTTTTCAGACCATCCCTGGTACCAACTGTGCCATTTTGGATTCTCCAGGAGGGAAAGTCTCAGATGGACTTTGGAATACAAACAGTTCTTAGAGAGTAACTCCTGTAAAAGGAAAAAGATGGAAGTGGGATTGGGCAGGGGAGCCATTAGACTGTGATACAGATCTCACAAGTCTTTCCCAGCCCAAAGGAGGGCTCTAGAGCAAAGAGTGCTCATTGGAGAAGCCATGCATTGGGTGGAGATGACCAGGCCCTCGTACCACCACCTTGCTTAGTCACTGGCTGGGGACTGCCCTGAGAACAGCAAGACCTTGGCTCAAACGTTGAGGTGGATCAGGAGGAAAAATAGCTGGAGATTGTCAGCCAACCACATTCTTTGCAGTTGGGGGAAGTCCTTGCTTGAAAGAGGAACAGAGCAGCACATCTCTGCATCTGCCATACCTAGGTTCTCACATGCAAACGCTTGTGAGGGGAGTAGATAGGCCAAGCTCTAAATCATAAGATAACTGCTGCACTGTGTTTTCAGTAGATATACAAAATATCTTGAAGTTTTTAGCCCAAAGAATCTCACTGGATAATTCTGTTTTAAGGTAGAGAGGGAAGGAAAAGTTGGACTATTTAGTTGTAAAACAGTGTTTCTCAGCAGGGGTTCCACGGAATCTTAGATTTGTGGCTAGGGGTTCCACAACAGGTTGAGAATGGAAAAAAAAAACATTATTTTTTTCACTTAATGTACCACTCAATGTTAGTGCTTGCAGAGGTAAACAGTGACTGAATAGCCCTGTTAGGGGTTTTGATAGAGTTCTTTCAGTCCCGCATGACAGGGCTCTGCAGGACCGTGTTCATTTGCCTGAATCAATTTTTAGTTTTTGATGTGGGATAAAGGAGGCCATTGATAATTGGTGAGCACTTTATTGCACAAAAGGGAGGACAGGAAGCTGATGGTGTCAGCTTATCTCCCCAACCTACCATCATGTGCCACCAACTGACTTCGAAGAAATTTCTATCCTGAAGAAGGAATTTTTACATGTCGCGTCTTAGCTGCCCCCTGCCACTTTGCTGTTATTGTGAACGTTGCAAAACATGAATTGTGTAAATTCAAACTCAGTTGTGTGGTGATGTTTTCATACTTTTGGTGATTTTCTCATTTAAGTTATTTTTTATGCCCTTACATTTGATGTTATTAATCTTGTGTCTTAAAAACATATCGATTGATATAATGTGGTGAGTTTTTAAGGCAGGTATAAGATGGAAGAGAAGGATTCTAGTCCTTGGCCTGCAATCAAGTCTGATATGTCTACTGATGAAGAATTACAATCTTCTAAGTCACTTCACAACACTAGTGAAAAAGACACACACACACACACAAATCTGGCACTACAATGAAAGCTACTTATCAATGATTTTAAATGGGCTGGTAACCCAAATCGTCCAATTTTTTTGTGCATCTCTATGGCCAGCAAGTTAGAATTGCAGCAAAATTGAAAAGACACAACTACAAATCATACCCATTTGATAAATAAAAGGGAGGAGTATTTTAAAGGACTATCGGAATCTCAAAACAGAGTAAACTTTTGTTGAAAACATAATAATAACATTCAGTGAAAAGGCCTCAGGAGCCAGGTTGTTTAGCAGAACTCACTATGCAAAAAAGTAAAGGTAACATAATTGTTAAGAACCGAATAATGCCAGCATGTAATATTTAACTGAGTAAAATGCTAGGACAAATGCAGTATCAGAAATTTAAAAGGCTCCACTATCCCTACAATAAGTCAATGTATTAATGACACTGTCAATAATTTTCATATCATAAATAATATTTGTTAAAATCTATTTGTAACTTTTATTTAAATTAAATCTACCAAGCCTATCTTTAGATAAATTAAACCCCTTTTTTTGGTTTAAGTCAGTCATTTAAGAGAAATGTATTATCTTTGCATTATGAGTTTTAGAAAATTGTTAAAAGGTGTGGAAATTAATAAAAGAAACCTTAACTAAATTGGACTTATGAAGGCCTGTAGGGGGAGCTCTCATGCCCTGTCATACCTCATCAATTACACCAAACAGGAAGAGAGGGATGCTTGCATCTTGGATAGAAAGTAAAACTACTTTACTACTGAATGAAGACTTCTTTCCCCACCTAGCAACAGCCCAACCAATAAGAAACGCCACAGCTCAGCCAATGAGAAGCTGTTGCTGCCCTGAACTGTTACTCCTCCCTAATGGACTTTCATTGGGACAGGCCCTGCCTTCTCTGCCTTTTTCTCTATAAAAGCAGCTCCCCTCCTTTGTTTTCTGAATTTGCCCATGGTTTGCCATGGCATGCACATCCCAAATTGCAAACTCTTTTGGCTATTCCTGAGTAAACTCATTTTGAGATAAAATAATAGGCAAATTTGCTTTTTAAGTTGACAAAGGAAAGAAGAGAATAATTTGTAAAAAGTTTTAAGTAGGGACCAAAACTATTCTTGTACATGTTATCTACCACATACGATAGCTCCTCAGCAACTGGGTGGTAGAAACTGGTGATAAGACTTTCAAGCCTACTTGGATGAGGTTTAAAAAAAAAATCAAGCAAAAGAAAACCAAAAGAATTGATGTTTCCTCCATCTTCACTACTGACTAGTATTGGAGTGCAAGAAGGGAGAACCATACAAAAAGGATATCTCCAAACTTGGCCAAATAAATCGACCTACAGGAAAATATCTTTCTACACTTGAAAGAGCATTGAGTGTTATTATTGAATTATTGTATCTGCAACTTACTGATCACACTAATGTATAGAGAGATGTAGATATAATAATTTTATGCAGGGATTCCCTGAGACCCGAAAATTATCTCAAGGGTTCTTCTGGGGTAAAAAGACTAAGGAAGGCTGCTCTGAGTTCTTCCTCACCCTTCTTCTTCCCTGCCATGTACAACTTCCAAATCAGGGTGAATATTTCTAAAAACCAGAAACTATAGTTTTTTTAAGTGACTTGGGAACTATTTCCTTGATTCTTTGCTAAACTAACAAACATTGTTCCTTCTTAACTACATTCAGACTTAGTCTGAGGCACAAGCAACTAACTCAAATACTGGGAAGATAGGAAATGTGAATGTTTAATGGTTAAAATGGATGGTTCCTTAGTGAAAGGGACCAAAATATACTCAGGAGAAGGATTTTGGAATAAAATTAAAGTCTAAACTTGGAAAAATAAATTTGGAGGGATGCCATGGTTGATTTAGAGGCAAGAAAATTAAACTTAGTGAATTTCAAATTAATTTCACAGATGGTATCCAATTCTGGTGTGGATGGCAGGGTTCCAGGTTATATTGAAAACATAAAGAAAAAGCAAAAATCTTACTTAAATTTTCTTTGGAGATGTGAGATGCCTGATCTTTATAATTTTGTGTTTATATGTATGTTTGTGTGTGTTTGCGCCTATGAGTGTGTGTTTTTATGTGTCAATATGATGTTAAATTAACAAAGGGAAAAAGTAACCCAGTCTGCTAGGAAATAAATTCTCAGACATTTGTCAAGGGAAATATCAAGTAAATATTTATTGGGTCTAGTTTTAAGAACTGCCAGATACATCTTGTAACATTGAAAATAAACTTGATCCTTACTCAAGGGGCAGGATTATATATTTGTGAAGTATACATTATAGCTGAAGACTTGATTCCATACTTCTTGTATAAAATAAAAAAATAAATGACAGCTGCCTGAAATATATATAATGTCTGATATTTAATATACAATATTATATATACGCACGCTTTTTTACTATTCCAGAGAACTACAAAATATTATTTACTGGCAGTTATATACAAGGAGATTATTCACCTTTTGATTCATTCTTGTCTCCTGAGACACTCTGCTCTTTTTAGGTATTCTCAAGCAGAACCATGGCTGCTAATTCTAAAGTTTAGAAGCTTTCACCCCATATCATTCCAAACATGTAAAAATATACACGTCACATGTTAAATATAACTTTTCTAATAAAATTTTTAAAGGATTTTTATAATTTTTATAAATTTGAGTTTTCTTAAAGATAACTTATTTATTTTGTTCTTATGGTTTAAACTTATTGTGTTTACATTTAAGTAAAGTTGAATTAAACTGTGCTTAACTATTTGCCATAATATTACATTCTGTAGACATTTAACTATACTTTTATTGATTCTGATCTTCTGGATTTTTTCTTTTTCACTTTTAAGCCAACGAATTTTTTTCCAGATCTTAAAAAAGTTATTGACAAGCCCGTATAGTAGTCTAGACACTGAAGGCTATAGTGCCTAATGGATAAAACTGCTGTTTAGTTAGCATGAATGATGCTGTCTTCTCATTGTACTTGGTATAAAACCAAGTTTTGCATCGTGACCTATAATGCTCCGTATGAATTTTTCTATGTCTTCTCCTCTGGCGCCACCTCATACACTCTTCCCTTTTTTACTGTGTCCAAGTCACACTGGTAATCTTTTTGTTCTACGGACCCATAATGCATAAAAGAGAGAAGATAATAGTTTGAGAAAGTATTGGGGTTGAGGGAAGGGTTTTTAGGGTTTTCATTTTTATTTGCATAGGATAGAGAAGATCTGAGCATGCTTGTAGGCAGACAAGAAGTAGCTTTGGAGAAAAAGACAACCAGGAAAAGAACAAAGGGCCTCCGTCTTTTTGATTATTGAACTACTGTCTAGCTTACTTCCTGTGTAGCACATGGCAAGAGACCTCAAACAAATCTTTTCTTGAAGGGTAGTGTGATGCAGTTGATGCCTTGATATCAAATAGAGTGCGTTGGTTTTCTCTTGCTGGGAAAGAATCTTCTTCCAAGCTACCTCATATCGTTGTTGATAGGATTCATTTGCTCATGGGCTGTTGGACCAAAGGCCTCACTTCCTCACTGCCTGTTTGCCAGAGGCCATTCTCAGTTCCTTGTCACGTAGACCTCTCCAAAGGGCAACTTACAACATGGCAGCCTGCTTCCCTCAGGTAAGCAAATGAAAGACCAAGAGAGGGTGAGCACCCAAGACAGAAACCATATCTTTGTATAACCAAATCTTGCAAGTGACATCTTATTACTTCTGCCACACTCTACTCATTAGAAGTGCATTGGTAAGTCTAACCCACACTCAAGGAGAGGAGTTATACAAGGGCATGAATATCTGTAGGTGGGAATCATTGGAATTCATCTTTGAGTCACATTCACTATCCAGTAGAAGATTCGGACATCTAAGCAAATAGCAGTATAGGATGTTGAGTAATACTTTAAAAAGCAGAAAACCTAGAATACTTATGCCTGTCTGGACCAGAGAAGAAAATCTTCAAAGAAGGTGACATTTGAACCAATACGTGAAAAAGAATAGAAATTCACCAGGCAGAGAAAACATTATGAAGAAAAAAAATGCATAGATGTGTATGGCATGTTTGGCATGTTTGGCATGTTTCTGGGACTTTAAGAATTTCAGAGAGCTTGAAGAAAGTGTAGGTGAAAGTTGCTATAGATGAGAGTGAAACAGATAGACTACTGAAGACTGTGGAGTTTCTCATCTGTTATGCTGAAGAGTGTAGACTCTATCTTATACTTGAGAAAATTACCAAAAGGGAAGGGATGAAAATCCTATCTTAGAAAAATAACTCTAGTAATGGGATGCAGAATGACTGAGAATAAGAAATAAAAGAAGTCAAGTAGACCATTCAGGAGTATGTCGTGCCAGCCTAGACAAAGAGATGATGCACTAAACTAAGGCAGTGGCACGAGCATGGAGAAGTAATGACAAATTTGACAGATATGGACACGGGTTGCTGAAAGAGAGCAAAGAAAGGATGACTTCAAGGTTCCTGGCTGGCATGACTAGGTAAATGTTGACGACATGAACCATAGATGGATGGATGAAAGAGAATGAATTTCTCTTTGGATATGTTGAGTTTTGAGTATCCTATAGGACATCGTAGGTACAATATGGATAGGGTTTACTTCATAGAAAGGGAAAGGGAGAAGAAATATAGAATAATCATCACTTGGATGGAGACAAGCAGAATTGAGTTTAGTTTCACAAAATATTTATTGAATGCCTACCATATTCTTGGCACCATGCTAAATGTGGTGTTGTAACGAGTTATGTCAAAATATTAAGATATAAATTACATCCTAAAGAATAAAAAGATCTTCTGAATTATTGAGTCATTAAATTTGGATTCACCATTCTAAATAAACTATCCCCAGAGTATAAATTCTGGACGTCCCAAAATAAACACAGAAATCAAGGTGAACTTGAAAGTACATGATCAAAATGCATATGAAGCAATCATATTTAAATCACGTATACTGTTTCATTTCCCCGAGTTTGCCTTTTATTGATATTTATTTTCTTTTGATTCAATCAGAAGTGTAGCCTGTAATTTTGAAGCAACTCTACATTTTATGTGGCTGAGTTTCACACAAACCATTAATAAAATGTAGGAAAGGACAATACTCAATGAATCTCTTATGTATTAACTTGGTTACTAGAATTAAGTGGCTTGTTCCATTCTGAAGTCATGTTTAACACAAAATACTTTGTAGCTTAGGACAGTTTGCATTTCACACAGCTGAGTTAATTAAAGTTTGTAGTTACTTATTAAAATTGTAATTGCACAGTGTCATGACTGGGGGTCTTTTAAAAATCAAATTATTATTTACCCAAGTGGCACTGCATTTTGTGTGTGTGTGTGTGTGTGTGTGTGTAAATGTTTTAACAGCACAGGATTTAAGACTTTTTTCCTCCTCATTAATCTGTTCTTGGAAAAAAGATATGTGCTGCAGTTGTTTAGTTTTGGTGGCAGGTTCATGTGTTTTTTGTCCCCAGGTGCTCCCCATTTGCTTTTCTTCACTCCTTAGAAACACAACTATAGGGCTTTTGCTTATCTTCTTGGGATCCTAAACATCATACATTTTACATAAAATTATGCCTATGCCATCAATTTCAACATAGTCAGTCCACGTTAACCTCAAAGTTTGAACCAAAGATGGTTAATTTCTAAAAAGCCCCTAACACATGAAAGCTCTCTCCTGATTTCTGTATCCAGGCAGACATTGTCACAAACCTATGATGGTTCTAACAATAATAATAATAGGGGGAAAGGGGAACTGTAAATTTTTTCTTAATTGTCCTGAGCATACACAGAGTTTCTCTTCCCAGAAAATGAAAAAGAAAAGACAAATATGGGTATATTTTCAACCATATGAAAAGTAACACCCCAAAAAACAAGAAAACATCTTAAATTTTGTGAAGTGAGATAACCACTGGATGGTGGTGGAAGGTGAATTCAAGCAGTTCCCTGTTTCATACTCTATCTGAAGCAGCTAGAATGAAAATATGCACCTTTCCTTATATTTAGACCTGAACAATAACATAATAGACTTTAAAATGTATTTATTTAACTAGCTTTACCTTTCCCTTTAATTCCTTTTTAGATGGCTTTTTACAGAAACGTTCTTGTGAGTGAATTTTTATTCCTTAAGATTCTGTACTAACGCTCGAAACGCACAGGTCCATATTTTCATTTAGATACAACCTGATTGAAACTCTATAGAAGCCAGAGGTTTTCACAAAGAAATGCAAGCACACCAATAAACGAATTTCTCGACATTGGAAAGAATCTTGTCTATTTTATTTACCAATATATACCTAGAACTTAGCAAAAGGCTTGGCACCTAGAAAACACTCCAAAGATATTGTTGTTTAAATAAATAAGAGTGAATGAATGAATGAACAATCAGGCTGCATAAATGAAACACGATCCTGTTTTCAAATCAAGATAGTTGAGGAAGGGAGAGTAGATAGACACTGGAATTAGACCTACCCATTAAGGCATGGACCGGAACAGATGGGAGGGCAGGCCAAAATGGAGTGATTAAGTGTTGAGATGTACCAGTGTAGAAAATCCAATCTGATAATTCACCTAAGATCAGGATCCCTTGGAAGAAACTCCAGGATGTGATAAGCAAATATAAGACAGGGTTGCAGTGCCAAGGGATTAGAAGGGATGGAGGCCAGAAACAATACATATGAGTGGGAACCAAGGGCAAGGCTCAGTGAGTCCCACTCTGAGTGAGCTGGAGCATGCAGAGTCAGGAAAACCAATACAATGCTTTCAATTTGAAACAGAAAAGGAAAAGAACAGGATGCAGCTGTTCACGTCACTGGGCATTAACTAGATGCTTTCAGGAGATAGAAAACTGAACTATGTAAGATGTTAATAGACCCTAAATCACTTGGCTTTTGACTTCTCCAGCCTAGTCTTCATTTTTATTAAAGCATTGACTACAATACCAAGATGAGTTTGAAGTATCCACTCAGAAGAGTGATTCTCAACTTGTAGATGGGGCCATACAAGTAAAACTCAAACCTTTCTTGGTGCATCTCCCAAAGTTGGTGGCCCCATAACAATTCTCTTTCTGAGGACTGTAGAGACTTCTAGCTAGAAGGAGACTCGCAACTGCTAGAACGACTTTATTGTCAACTTGTTACTTCTCACTTTCCCCCTTTCTCCCTAAGGCCTCTCTCACAGAAACAAGACAGTTCCAAGCTTTTCCCTAAATCCTTCAACCTATGAAAGAATCCCTGGAGTTACATAAAAAATGTTTACTAGCTGTAGGGCCCTGGGCAAGTTACTTAACTTCTCTAAACCTCAGATTACTCATCTGTATAATAAGTCAGATGAAAATAGTACTTACATAAGGTTATTGGCAGAATAAAATGAGTGCAAACATTTTTAAAGTGTTTTTCACAATGACTACCATCTGCTAAATACTCCATAAATTGTCATTATTGTTATTACTTCTTGAAAAAATCATTTCACCACAGTAAAAAGCTGCTAGAAGCCCAAGACAAGAAAGTAGATAAGAAATGCATTCCTACCAATGTGAGGTGGTAAAGCCTCAGTCTCAGTCAGAGAGATAACAGATTGACCCAGAACTCAACAAAAATTCTATGTAGAGACCCAAAGGAACAGTCTAGCACCCAAACTGAGATAAACTGGCCCAGAGATAACAGCATGTGTCCCAAGGTTAACTTGGAGGAAGTAGGGCGATGGTATCCGCTCAACCTTCTACTTCTGCGGTCCTGAGCAAACTGGCTTCAAGATAGCTTTTGCCCACATTGGTTGGTTTATGGGTATCAGGCATAAAACCAATGCAAAAATTTTGATTCTAAAATATTTGGACTTTTTGGCTCATTGGGTTCCAAGTTAGATGAGTCAAGATCTTCTCTTAAATCATGCCTCTCAAATCTCAGCTTTTCTTCCCACCAATGATCTGAAGGTCTTAGAAATATAAAAAAACATTTCCATACCTTAAAGGATCAGTGACTCTTAAACTAGCCTGTCTGAGTTTTAAGGTGAACTCATCCAAATATGTTTCATTTTCATCAGTTGCCTTCTTCAAATCATCAGTTCTCTTTCGTGTTTGGACATCTCATTTATCACTGAGAAATGAGGAGTTCTGGATGAGCGATACTGTCAGACAACTGAAACTTATTCCCTAAAGTGTTACAACATTTCTTTTCATTGCGTTTGATTTATATATTTCCCTACCTTGATAGAAGATATTGAAAATAATTTAACCTTTTGGATAACTCAGGAGCATGATTTGAGATTTCATTATTAGAAGTAACAAAATATATTAGCGAATATATTAGATTTGAGTCAGAAAACCTGGATTTCCGATCTGGTTCTGCTACCTAAGTCTGTGTAACCTTAGATAAATTACTTAACTACTTTAAGATACCAATTTTATCATCTGCAAAATTGGCAAAAATAATGCATAACTCATGGCTGTTATGATGGTTGAATGAAATAATATGGAAGACTGCAATTTATGATTTCTTATTACTATATGCTTACTTGGTGTATATTATTTATCGATATAATTTTTTTCACAGACAGATATTCCATTTAAAATATTATGTTTACCAGTTGGGATGGTAACTTTTTAAATAACCAAGTATCACCATTCAGTGAGCTAAGCACGGATTACGAGATGGAATCGATTCTACAAATGACTAGCTGTTGACTTCTTGGCCTTGGTTTCCTCATCTTCAAAAATGAAAGACTGAACAAGCTGACCCCATCCAGCTTTGATTTTTCAGTAAAATTAATAATATTTATCATGCCTTTATGTTATGCCAACATAGTTTAAAATTTTTAATCTTCCTTTTGCCAACTAAAATTTTGGCAATTGGAAGGAAAATTCCATATGCACCTGTATCTCTGCCAAGATACCCAGTCTTCCCTCCTCTTTACCCTGGATGAACTGTCCTCTGATCTAAGGCCAAGCCCTCCAGTGTGCACCAGGCTCCACCCTCTCTCACTCCTTTGTCAGTAGTTCTCCCCACTCTCTCCTGTATCACCATTTCTCCCACTTTGTTGGATCATCTGCAGGAGCATCCAAATTAAAAAATAATCTCTTGACTCTACATTTGTCTCCAGCTACCCGCTATTTCTCTACCTCCCTTTTAAAGGAAAATTCCTGAAAAGCATTCTCTATACTCACTGTCTGCAGTTCCTCTCTTCTAATTGTCTCTGAAATATTTTGCAATCTGTCTTTTGGCTCCTTCACTCTAATAAAACTGTTTTAATATGATCATGATCTCTGATGATCTCATTGTTGTTCCTCACCTTATTTGACCCGTTAGCAGCATTTGACACATTGATTGCTCACTTCCTTGAAATACTCTCTTAATTTGGGTTCCAGGGCACTCTACTCTCCTCCTTGGCCTCCTATCTCACTGGCCAGACTTCTCAGTCTATTGTTCTTATTGTTCTTCAACTCCTGGATCTCTTAATTTTATAGCACTCCAGGGATATGTGGTAATCTTAACCATACTCATGTTATTAAACATCATCTATATTATGATCATTCTCACAATTATATCTCTGGATCAACCTCTCCCCTGAACTCTGCATTCTTGTGTCCAACTGCCCACTACTTGGGTGTCTGATGGATACTGCAAACTACACATGTAAAAACTATATTCTTATTCTTTCATAATATACTCTTCTCAAGGCCTTCTCTATCTCTGTTAATGACAAGTACATTCTTCCTGTTGCTTAGGCCACCATTTTGGATTCATCCTTGACTTCTCTTTTTCTCTCTTTCCAGTCAGCAAATCCTTTCAGCTCTCCCTTCAAAATATATCCAAAGTATAACCACTTCTCACCTCTTCCCCTGTCACTACCCTGGTCCAATCCTTCAGGATCTTGCCTCTGAATTATTTTAATTGCCTCCATTATTTTTTTTCTCTAATCTCTGCCTCCTACAGCCTATTCTATTCCGAGAAATATTGCTAAAATAAAAGTCATCGCATTTCCCTCCTCTGCTCAAACCAAACCTCCACCCCTGTGTCTTACTCAGAATAAGTGCTCTAATATGATACAGAACCTCACTCCATCTGGACCCCCACTCCCTTGTTTGCGATGTGCTGGCCCCACCGGCCTACTTGCTGTGCCTTGAGTGTGCCAGGCAGCTCCATCCTCAAGGCCTCCCTCCTCAGCGCCTTCAAACCCTTGGTCGTAAAAGAAAGATAACAAGCTGCTAATGATTCTCAAGTTGTCTGGAATGCTTTTTACTCAGTTATCCCAGAGCTTGATAGCTCAGCTCCTTTAGGTCCTGGCTCCAAGATTATCCACCATGTGAGGTCTTTTCTGACTATCTTATTTAAAACAACACTGTCATCTCCTATCTCTGATTTATTTTTCTCCATAGCTCTCATCACCACTGACATAGTATATATTTCACATTTTTGTTTGTTACTTTATTAATTTATTTGTTTAGTATCTGTCTCCCCCACTGGAAGTTATGCTCTTGTGGGCAACAGTGTTTCTTTATTTTCCTCACTGCTTCAGCCCCAGGGCTCAGAAGAGTGTCTGGCACATATTATGCGCTAAATAAATGTTTGCTAAATGAACACTGACTGAGTCATTGACAGAAAAAAACCTGAGCCTTTTCAGAAATAACCAAGTTCACAGCCAAAAACAGGACTATAATGTTATGGATAGAAAAGAATTCACGGACAAATAATTCTGTTTTAAACTCTGAAAGACGTTAAGAGAAACTTCTTAAGAATGTATAAAACTTCCCTGGTTTTGATATGTTTATCTGCTAGCCCTCATCTCTTTTGTGAAGCAGAGCAAGAAAAAACATCTTGTAAGTGAAAGCAAACCATTGATCACCCAAGACAGAGAACAAGCTGTTAATGAGTTTCACGTTGTTACAATGTATGTGTTAAAGTACGATTGAGGGTGCTAATAGATCTTGTTAAATTCCATATGATTTTGAACCCTCATGGTTATTTCAATGATTCACTTGATCTCACTAAACACTTTTCCAAGGACTCAATTCCTTTCAACAAGCACTTATTGAAGGCTTGTGTGAGCAAATACCTGGAGTGTCATTTTTGATAGAGAACTCCCTAGGGAAATGAGACTGAGCTGCCCTTTGTAATGCAAATAAAATTCTTCTTCAGTCCCAATTTTTGTGCAGATCTAGAAATATTTTGCATAGATGGCAACCTCTTTGGGAGAGATCAACAGCCCCCTTAGTCAAGAAAAGTAAATGATGCCCGCATCAAAATAATACAGAGAGACACTAGCGTAGAATTCGAGCCTGAGAAGTAGGGCAAGGAAAGGGAAGGGGCAGGGCTTTTGTGACAGAAAGAAAAGGATTTGTGCTCCCAGTTCCACCACTTATTAACTACGTGACATTGCACAATGTGTTAACCTTCCTGAGGCCCATTCCCTAACATAGGGAAACAGAGTTGAAAAATATGTTTAGTCCTTATAGACATATGGATTAAAGATAATGTATGTAAAGCACCAAGTACAATGTCTGGCATATAGTAGATGTTCAATAATGGCAGGTATTATAAACAGGCAGCAAAAAATTGGATATAGTCCATTTATTGGCAACCCACTTAAGACCAAAATATCTATTCTGTGATGCTTAGCAAAACTTTGACACTTTTGATCTCTCCCCCAACCACATCCCTAACCTCCCAACTTTTGTTTGTCTCCTGGATGTCCTTTAATTTGTCTTGGCTACTTATATTCATGCAGAAGCAGAAAGAAAAATGGTGACCTGCTCTCTAACCCCTGCTCTGGCTCTAAAGAGATTAGAGTGAGGAATAAAAGAGATAATGGAATGTATGGTGGAGTTCCACTTCGGGTATGGTATGGTGATATAACTCTCTCCTCCCACTCATAACAGCTTAGACCCTGGAAAAAATTCAAACCTGAAGATTCTGAAGAATAAACAAAAGCAGGCAGATTATGGAGGGAGGTAGAAACTTGGAGCAGCAATAAGCCTGGGGGTGAGTCTTGTGTTTTCCTATGGCTTCACCTCAAAGTTGGGCTGCAATTGCAGAGTCTTACTGCAGCACAGGAAGCTAAAACCATGAGAGAAGCCCCACCAGCTTTCTGGCTAAAAGAACCAAGGAAAGAGCCTGGGCAACAACAGCCACCAGTGGAGGGCGAGAAGGGAATCCCAGAGGGAGAAAGCCAGAGGAGTAAACCCCCTAATTCTATGTATGAAAACTAAAAAAGGGCCACACTGACCCCTTAACCGTGCATATATGGAACAGATTTAAAGCAACACAGCAAAGACTTAAAGAATTGAACTAAGGTTTAGATTACTGCCCATAGGAAGTCATAAAAGAGTTATAGCTTATGTCATATCCTGTTAGTTGATGGTAAAAAAGGAAACATCAACAAAATTCCTCAAAGGAATATAATAGAAGCCAGAGTCTATTCAACAAAACTTTCAGAATGCCCATGCTGGAATTCAAAATGACTCAAAAACTAAGAACCAGAAAAATACAACACATTCTCAATGACCTAAAATTCCACCTGAAGAAGCTAGATGTAAATATTTAAAAATTATATCAGTCAAAGGACTTACTTCTGGAAATATATAAAAAACTCTTACAACTTGCCAGTTTACAATTGGGCAAAAGATTTGACAGACATTTCACAAAAGAAGATACACAAATGGATAATAAGCACATGAAAAATATGTTCATCATCATTTGTCATCAAGAGAAAAAATTAAAACAATGATATACCGTTAAACAACTTTTGAAAGTGCTAGAATTAAAGACTAGTAATACCAAGTGTTGGGGGTGATGTACCCTCAAAAACTGCTAATGGGAGGGCCCAGCCCGGTGGTGCAGCGGGTAAGTGCATGCACTCTGCTGTGGCCAGGGCCAATCTCCCTCAGCCAAAAAGAGGAGGATTGGCATCGGATATTAGCTCAGGGTTGATCTTCCTCAAAAAAAAAAAAAAAAGAAAAGAAAAGAAAACTGTTAGTGGGAATGTAAAATGGTACAACCACTTTGGAAAACAGTTTAACAGACTTTGTCAAAGTTAAACATACACCATCTATAACCCAGTGATTTCATCATCTGTTACTTGATTCCATATGAAGATATATATTCACAAATTTTCATAGCAGCTTCATTTGTAATATTCTAAAATTGGAAATAGCCCAAATGTCCATCAGCAGTGAATAAACAAAATATGGTATAACCATATAATGGAATAGTACTCAACAGCCATAAGGTGCCACCTACTAATATATGCCTTAACATAGAATGACTTTCAAAATTATTATATTGAATGAAAGAATCCAGGTGAAAAAAGAGTATGTACTGTGTGTTTCCATTTTTATAAAAAGTCTATAAAATAGATCAGTGATTGCATGGCATAAGGAATGAAGTGAGGCATGAATTGCAAGAGGCACATAGAAACTTTTGGAGGAGTTAGAAAGGTTCAATATCTTGATTGTGGTGATAGTTTTTGGGTGTAAACATATGGCAAAACTCATCAAATTGTAGACTTTAAATATGTGCAGTTTACTGTACATAACTTTTACTTTAATAAGAAGCAAAACTAAAATAATAAACACTACTTCTTTTTTAAAATAAGATATGGTACCTACTCTCAAAGATCTTTATAATCCAGATATGGAGATGAAATAAAGATGAAACTGTAAAATAAAAAATAATTAAGGTAGAATAAGTCCAAAAAGTAGAGCTAAAGACAATAATTTTGAATTTTCTGCTGGTAAATCTTAAAGTCTAATTTCTGGATGAATAAGCAGGGCTTACTCATCATTTACGACTTTGTTCATACAAAGGTAACCAGTGAATCTGATTATTAGTATTCAAAGCACAAGGCAGGTCTTAGCTGTCTAAGTTTTATTTGAAAACATATTAGAACTATGTTTGAAAATGGACCTTAAAAGTTCCCCAGCGCTTCCTCCAGAGCTCTGCATCTGTGGGGCCTTTACCTCTCAATCATTAGGACAATGATGATAGAAAGCACAGTTCTTCTCCTGAAGAGCTGTTGTCCTAATGTATGAGACTTAAAAGTAAGTCTCTGGGGGCCGGCCCCGTGGCTTAGCGCTTAAGTGAGTGCGCTCCGCTGGCAGCGGCCCGGGTTCGATCCCGTGCGCGCACCGGCACACCGCTTGTCCGGCCATGCTGAGGCCGTGTCCCACATACAGCAACTAAAAGGATGTGCAGCTATGACATACAACTATCTACTGGGGCTTTGGGGGGAAAACAAATAAATAAAATTAAAAAAAAAAAAAAAAAGTAAGTCTCTGGAAGTTCATGTCACCCCACATCTCAATCTTTTGGTGCCGTCACTGAAAGCTACTTTGTTTTAGGTTGTCAAGTATTTATTAAATTTTCATAACAGGTCTGGTACTGTGCTAGGTTTGGGGAAGAAGGGGGTACATGGCCTGAGTCACTGTCCCTGCTTTCATCAGTGTATAAATTAAACTAGTATACATAAAACAATTAAGGTATAACATAATAATAAATGCCAAGTGTGCTTGTAGTTGTTAAACTATAAATGCAACTAAAAGATGAAGAGAAGAAGGAAACACTGAGTTAGAGAAGGAGTGAAGGGTCTTATGTCTGGACTTAAGAAAGGTTAACAGGAATGAGCAGAAGTGAGGAAACCATTTATTATAATTCAGTAATTCATTCAATGCATTTTAAGAATCTACCATGTCCTAGGCACTAAGTTAAATGCTAAGAACATGGTGGTGAACAAAAACGCACATAATCCTTATCCCACATGTTGCTTCCAGACTAACGGAAGGAGCAGTCATCAAATAAATAAATATGCAAATAAAAACACAATTGCAAAATATGATTAGTGCTATGAAGGAATGGAATGTGAAGTGCTAAGAATAAAACAAGGATCATATTTCAGTTGGGAGGGTCCAAGGAAGTGACATTTCACCTGAGACTTCAATGAAGGGAAGCCAGCCAGGGAAATAATAGGGTTGGGAGTGAGCGGGATGGGGTAGAGCAATCCATACAGAGAGAGAAGAGCCTGTATGAAATTCCAGAAGAGAGAAAGAACTTGCTACCTCTGAAAAGCTTCAAGGACAATGTGACAACGCAGAGTGCATGAGTGGAAGAGAGATCAGAGCTGAGGAAAGGTAGGACATGGACAGAACATGCATGACCCCATAGAACATGCTCAGGATTCCAGTTTTATGTGCAAATTTGTGACCAACTGGTGTAAAAAAACATACCCTCTCAGGCCAAATAAATTAGAGTACACAGATGGCACACTAGGTTATATGTTCCCAAAGGGGAAGCTCCCTCCAGTCATCCCTCCTAATACTGCCAGTCTGTCTCTCAGTGGCTGCTTCTCTTTGGGTTCACTTCTCCTCTGGCTCCCAACCATCCTGTTCCCTTTGACTGATGCCTGATTCACTCTTTTTACTTCAAAGTCCCGAGAAAGACTATCTGATCAGTCCAGTTTCCTACCTTCATCCGTGTCTGGGCAGAGCTTTTTGTACAAGGTCATGTGACACATTGTCGGCCAGCCTATAAATTGGTTGCCTTTGGGTCACACGCCGGCCCCTAATCCAATCGGCCATGACCAGGAGTCATATGGTACAGAAATGGCTACCTAAGACTGCCACCTAAGTAAGAAGAGTAGTTTCCTTTAAAAAGGACCATGAGGATGGCAAGTACTATGACCCCAATATGGTGAGAAATAAGGTTGCTCAAGGAGAGAAGGGGTAAAAAATGGGATGCCTTGAAAGTCAGAGAGAAACTGAGACTTTTTATGGAGATGATTGGAATCATATGAAAAAAATAAATAGAGACCGACATCATGAAAGTGGAGTTTCAGGAAGACAAGTAGCTTTATCTTAATTTTTGACTTCTTTTTCAATTATACCATGCCTTAAGATTTAAAAGTCATAATATTGCCTTTCTTTTAAACTTGCAGATCAAATGTGATATGAAATAGGTACAGAATTCAGAGGAATGAAGGTAAATTATCGGCCTTGTTATTGATAAAGCTAAATTATAAAATATGGCTTAGCTTTGCCTTCCCCTTGAATTGACTACTAGTTTCAGGCAGAGTAGAGACAGAGCTGAGGGAGGGCTAGCCTAAAAGAGAGGGAGACAGAGAGAGAGAGAGATTCTGGGCCCAGTTGCATCACATGATCACCTCTCTGACCCTGGAAAGGAGTGAAAGGCAGCAGCTGTTTGTCATAATTGATCCTTTCTGAAAACTTGGCAAGTGGCAAGTACTTTCCACCAACATTATCTCTATCCTGAACACTGATTCCTCACCCGTGATTTACCTGTTTCATCCTCTGCCAATACACAAGATGACTTCGTCCTCCTCTTCTCCATTACTTGTTATTCCTCTTTCAAAAGTCTACTCAAAATTCAATCTCTATATGACATCGCCCTAAGAAAAATGTTTCGACTTATTGTATCTTTATTTTTTCCCCCTCAGAATGTGTCTAAATATTTTACAATATAGGTATTTCTCACTTTACATCATCACCCTATGTCAACAAAATCAGTTGTAAGACAATCCTCTGTAAAGTAATCACATTATTTTTCTGACGAAGGGCTCACTCTGTTTTTTAGAGCAGAGGTTCTCAACAGTGTGAGGTGGCAGGTGGGGGAAAGAAATTGTATCAGAATACAAATGTAATTGAGAGGCTAAGGGAAGAAGGAATGAAAGGAGAGAGAAAAGGTGTAATTTGAAACAGTTTTCCAGGCATCATCCCACTAGATACTGAAGCAGTAGATTTTATGTGGTTTGGGACAGAGGGGAGTGTGGTCAATATTGGTATTTTTGAACAAGTACCCAATCATTCTAATGCATTACAAAGTTTGAAGACTACTTTTTCGGCCATTAACAATAATGCAGAAGACATTTCTATGCACCATTCTATGAAAAAGTTTGAAAAAAAAAAAACTTGAAGTCACAGCAGAGTTGGGTACTGGAAACTCTGGCAGGGGAATTATTTGCTTTATTCTGCCTCATTACTGCACTTACCTTGAAGTATCAGCAATCATAAAGGACTAATAAGTTTTTACTACTTTGTTTGATGACTATAAAACTTAAAAAAGAGAAGTGGAGGGTTTTTATGGGCAAATTTGTGACCAACTGGTGTAAAAAATCATACTCTCTGGGGCCAGCCCAGTGGTATAGAGAGTAAGTTCATGTGCTCCGCTCTGGAAGCTGGGGGTTCACAGGTTCAAATCCCGGGAGTGGACTGACGCGCTGCTCATCAAGCCATGCTATGGCAGCATCCCACATACAAAATAGAGGAAGATGGGCACAGATGTTAGCTCAGAGCCAATCTTCCTCAGTAAAAAGAGGAAGAATGGCAACAGATGTTAGTTTACGGCCAATCTTCCTTACCAAAAATTAAAAAAAAAAAAGAGGAGGGGAATAATTACTTCTAGCAACATGAAGGAACATCCATCATTTCCAGGACATGTAGCTGTGAGATAATCAACCACAAACAACAGGTAAATTCATATTTAGCTTGACTCCTTTCATCCCAAACCATGTTTGTTTAATTAAAGCCTCATGCCCTCATTAATGGTGTTTACAAATATCTGCTGATCTTGCCTAAGTGTTTCCAAATACTGGACTTGAGTTGGCAATAACTATGACACTTATGGAAAGGAGATTTTAGGTGCTTAAATAGTCCAAAACAGTTGACCAGGGCATGTAAATTCTCTAAACTCGGGGAAGGAACTGTTCTTGCAAGTGAAGTTGTGATTTGATTTATGCATTTCTTAAGTATGGAATTCTAAGTCTGCATTTGTGAAGCGACAGAAACCTTTACTAATGAACCTTCAGGGACCAGTTAGCACAGTTTGTTAAATTGCAATGCTAATTAGGTGTAGGCAATCGTCTAAATCAACCTAAATGCTTGTTAGTTTGACCAATTATAGGTGCCCAATAAGTGTTTGTTTAAATTCAATAATTCTATGTCCAGAGGGAATATTCCTGACATGAGTGGCTGAATTGAAAAATACAGGCTATTAGTCATGAATAAACTGTACATAAACCAGGACATTTCAACACAACTACTGGAAGCCCAAGGTCATGGCAGTGATGGTTTATTCACATCCCTTTCTTTTGCCAGGTCCTATGCCGTGATATTTCCAAACAGACCTAGATTATTTTGAAGCTTTCCATGGCATGTATAATATAATGAAAAAGTGCAAGAGTCTTAGAGTGCAACATCTGGGTTATAAACCAGTGCAGGACCACCAAACCATTTAAAGACAAAGCAAGTCTGGTACCCATTGTGCTGACTTGTGGAGAGTCTTCCTTCCATTAGGTCACATTATATCTTTCTGTAATCCATATTTCTCCCTTTCCTACCCCCAAAGCCCACTGCTTTCTACTCAGTGTATTCTCAAGTATTGATTTTTAGGTTCAGACTAACAACTGTGGCCTGTTTCAACTTCTGATTCAACCACCACAGTGTCCTGACTCCACAAAAACATCCCAGAATTGTTCACAATTCTCCCAGGTGCTAGAAAATGCAAAGGCCAGCATTTTTCATGACAACATAAACAAAGCTAGCTCCAATCCTGCAATTACACAAGAGCCTGGGGCACTGCTGCGGATGGTAGACCAGGTCAAGAGGGACTCCATTTTGCCTTGTGGGTCATTTAAAGCAGAGGCAGTGAATCACTGTGTTAGGAGAACATATTTTGCTATCAGAAAGAACCACATGGAGCTTAGGGCAAATTCTAAAGTTACTACTTCAGCAGTTAGTACTAGATTCAGCTGCATGTGACAGACAATCCCCAAATAAGAGTTTATTTGAGCTGCAGCCATGATATATGCATCCCATCTAGTTCAAAGAAGGAACTAGAAGGTCCTCTTTTTGTTCCCCCAGCTTTATTAAAGTATAATTGCCATACAAAAAACTCCACATAATTAATGAATACAATTTGGTGAGTTTGGAAATATGTACAAACTCATTTTACCATCACTATAATCAAGGTAATAAACACATCCATCACCTCCAAAAGTTTCCTTGTGTCCCTTTGAGTTTTTTCTTTGTTTGTGTGTGTGGTAAGGACACAATGTGAGATCAACTCTTTTAAATTTTTAAGTACACAATACCTTGTTGTTAAGTATAGGCATTATGTTGTAGAGCAGATCTCTGGAACTTACTCATCTTGTATAACTGTAACCTTTACCCATTGAACAACAGCTCCCCATATCCTCCTCCCCCCATCCCCTGTAACCAACATTCTATTGTCTACTTCTATATATTTGACTATTTTGGATGTGTCATGTAAGAAGAGTCATACAGTCACCTTCTGTGACTGAATGATTCCACTTGGCATAATGTCTTCCAGGTTCACCCATGTTGTCACAAATAGTAGGATTTCCTTCTTCTTAAAGGCTGAATTTTATATATATATATATATACACACACATATGCACACACACATATATGCCACATTTTCCTCATCCATTCATCTGTTGATAGATATTGGAGTTGTTTTCACATCTTGGCTATTGTGAATAATGCTGCAATAAACATGGAAATGCATATATCTCTCTGAAATCCTGATTTCAACTCTTCTGGGTGTACACTCATAAGTGGGATTCCTGGATAATAAGGTTGTTCTATTTTTAATTTTTTGAGGAACCTCCATACTCTTTTCCATGGCAACTGTACCATTTTATATTCCCACAAACAGTGCACAAGCATTCCCTTTTCTCCACATCCTTGCCAACACTTTTTATCTCTTGTATTTTTGCTAATAGCCATTCTAACAGTTCCAAGGTGATATCTCATTGTGCTTTTGATTTGCATTTCCCTGATGTTTAGTGATGTTGAGCATCTTTTCATGTACCTGTTGACTATTTGTATGTTTTCTTTAGGAAAAAAAATGTCTATTTAGATCCTCTGTCCATTTTTTAATGGATTATTCATCTCTTTGCTATTGAACTGTATGAGTTCCTTATATATTTTGGATATTAACTCCTTATCTGATAAATGGTTTGCAAATATTTTCTCCCATTCCATAGACTGCCTCTTCATTTTGTTGATTGTTTATTTGGCTGTGCAGAGGACTAGTAATTTGTTAGAGCAGCAATAGAAAACTAATGCAGGCTATTTTAAGTAGGGTGGTTGGGGAAGACCACTCTGAGCAGAGACCTAGAGAAATATCCAAGGGAAGATCTTCCTAGGCCAAAAGGAATGACGTTTAAGTGAGAGGAGCTTGGAATGTATGAGGAACAGCAAAGAGGCCAATGTGGCTGGAGTGAGGGGCGAGCAGTAGGAGCTGAGAAGGCAGGAGAGGCCAGGGGCCAGCACACGTGAGGCTCTCCAGGGCGTAGAGCTTTGGACTTGATTCTAAGCGTGATGGGAAGACACTTTGGCAGAGGAGGAATATAACCTGACTTATACTTTTAACAGGCTCCTGGTGGGTGTTGTAATAAGAGTGGACTGAACAGGGCAAGAGTAGAAGCAAGGAAGTCCACTTAGGAAGCATTTTTGATGGTCATCCAACAATCCAAATAGGAGAAGACAGCTTGGACTAGGGTGGAAGACGTGAAGCAAGGAGACTGGTCGCATATAGGATATATTTGAAAGTTAGAGTCCACTGTATTTTCTGATGGCTTGGAAGTGGGGTGGGGAAGAGAGAAGTCAGACGAGGAATTGAGCACACGGTGGGCCAGTTACTGAGACGAGAAAAATCATAATAGAAGAAGGTTAAGGGGATGAGTAATTTGGTTTTGGACATGTTAGTTTTATTTGTTTTTCCTCTTCAATATCTTAGGTTTTCTTTTTTTTTTTTTTTAATTTTTTGTTTATTGCAATAACATTGGTTTATAACATTGTAAAAATTTCAGGTGTACATCATTCTACTTCTATTTCTGCATAGATTACAGCATGTTCACCACCCAAATACTAATTACAACCCATCACCACACACATGTACCGAATTATCCCTTTCACCCTCCTCCCTTCCCCCTTCCCCTCTGGTAACCACCAATCCAATCTCTGTCCCTATGTGTTTGTTTATTGTTGTTATTACCTACTACTTAATGAAGGAAATCATACGGTATTTGACCTTCTCCCTCTGACTTATTTCACTTTGCATTATACCCTCAATGTCCATCCATGTTGTCACAAATGGCTGGATTTCATCGTTTCTTATGGCTGAGTAGTATTCCATTGTGTATATATATACCACAGCTTCTTTATCCATTCGTCCCTTGATGGGCACTTAGGTTGCTTCCAAGTCTTTGCTATTGTGAATAACGCTGCAATGAACACAGGGGTGCATGTACCTTTGCAAATTGGTGTTTTCAAGTTCTTTGGATAAATACCCAACAGTGGAATAGCTGGATCATATGGTAGTTCTATCCTTGATATTTTGAGGAATCTCCATATTGTTTTCCATAGTGGCTGCACCAGTTTGCACTCCCACCAGCAGTGTATGAGAGTTCCCTTCTCTCCACATCCTCTCCAACACATGTTGTTTCCTGTCTTGTTAATTATAGCCATTCACGGCCTCGGGAGCCGCCCACAGGTACGCAGCCTCCCTGGAAGCGCGGGGCCCTGAGCCCCCGCTGTGGGCATTTTGTGGACCCAGCACAATCGAGATGAGTGGCATAATATCTGACTTTGCCTGCTACTAAAGCATGGGGAGCACCCCCAGAAAACCCGGTTCACAAAGAAACTAAAACTGGCTCTTAAAGGGCCCGCGCACAAACTCACTCGTTTCAGAAAGCATCCTAAAATCACCAGAAAGAATGGACATGTTAGTTTTAGTTGCCAATTAGCCATCCAAGTCAAGATGTCAGATAGGCTGTTAGGTACATGAGTCTGAAGTTCAGGGACATTTTGGGCTAGAGGCATGTGGTAGACAGAATAATGCCTCGCCCCCCCCCCCACCACCACCACACACAAGATGTCGATGTCCTAATCCCTGGAATCTGTGAGAATGTTATGTTACATGGCAAGGGGGAATTAAAGTAGCAAACCAGCTGACCTTAAAATAAAGATATCCTGGATTATCTGGGTGGGTCTAATGTAATCAAAAAGATTCTTAAATGGGGAAGAGGGAGGCAGAGGACTTAGAACCAGAGAGACGGCATCATGAAATAGATTTGACTGGCCAGCTTTGGAGATGGTAGAAGGAACCACAAGACAAGGAATGCGAGCAGCCTCTAGAAGCTGGAAAAGACAAGAAAACAGATTCCCCCTGATAGCCTCCAGAAAGAAACCCAGCCCTGCCAACACCTTGATATTAGCCCAGTGAGACTCACTTCGGACTTCTGACCTACAGAACTGTAAAACAACAAACTTGCTTTGTTTTAAGTCACTAAGTTTATGGTAATTTGTTAGAGCAGCAATAGGAAACTAATACAAGTCATAATTTCACTGAAACATGTTTTTTCTTCAATGTACCCTATCTTGGTATGTGGCATAAACATCACCTATTTGTTCAAGAAAGAAATATGTGCCATCCTTAATTCCTGCCTCTCCTTCATGCTCCCAATTCAGTCAATATCGAGTCCTCTAGATTCTACACACTAAATATTTATTCGAAGTTACCCACTGTACTGTTGCTCGAAGTTACCCACTGTACTGTTTCTCTAACACACATGATGATGATCATCATCAGTACAGTACACACCTACCACTCTCCATTTAGCAGCCAGAATAAGCCTTCTAAATTGAATATTCCTGGTAATTACTCCTCTCTCCTGAAACTCTTCAACGGCTAGCTATTTCACTCAGAATAAAGCCCAAACTGCTTGATATGTCATAGAAAGTCCTCCAGGGTGTGTCTCTGTCTTCAGCCTTATTTCTTGACTCACCTTCGCACTAAACTTCAGACCCCAGAAAGCATTTAGAGGCCCCCTCACTGTAGGTCTTGGCACTGGCCTCCCTTGTCCCATGACCCCTCATAGAAAAGGCTCCAATGTTCACCCTCCCCCATTCACCATCAGGGCCCAATTTATGCCCTTCAGATTGTCCCTGATCTCCTAAACTGTTAGCACCTTGATATTAGGACCTTGAACTTTTGCTTCCAGATACTCATCATGATAATTAATGTTCTGTCTGCCCCATGACAGCAGGGCTTTTGCCTGACCTGTGCACTACTCTATCTCCATTCCTAGCACCCAGCACATGGTAGGTGCTCAGGAAATATTTGTCAAATGGTAATTGCCCACCAAGGAGCTGTAAATCACTATCTTTAAAATCTCTACAACGGTTCCTATGTCATTTTTAGTAACCATTTCCTGTAAAGTCCTTACTAATGGAGTGTTCAGATACTTTGTGTGTGAGTGAGGAAGATCAGTCCTGTGCTAACATCCAGGCCAATCCTCCTCTTTTTGCCCAGGAAGACTGGCCCTGAGCTAACATCCCTGCTGATCTTCCTCCACTTTATGTGGGACGTCGCCACAGCATGGCCTGACAAACGGTGCGTTGTTGTGAGCCTGGGATGGAACCTGGGCCACCAGCAGCAGAACGTGCGCACTTAACGCGCTACACCCGCTACACCAAGGCTGGCCTCCAGATACTTTTTAAAATGCGATAATTTTATGCCTATCACCATTTTTCACATTCTTGACCCCCCAACCCCCCGTTTGAAAACAGTCAGTAAGAGGTAGATGGGAGAATGGCTTTAATTTTTCTTACATTTATGTCATTTGATGTGTACTTGTGGAGCACTTGCCATGTGCCAATCACCAAGCGTTGGGAATACAGGAAGTGGGTAAGACATAATCTGTGTTTTTATGGGGTTTGCATTCTAGTGTATGTGGTGTACATATAAGGTGAGGGGAAGTCAGAAAGCAAATAAACCGAAAATTATATAGAACACAGACAGTAATAAGAGCCAAAATCAGAAAGGGGAGTGTGTGTGTGTGGTGTCAATTTATTACTTAGGGTGATCGGGAAAGCTTCTCGAATAAAACGACATCTGAGCAGGGACCAACGGCAATCGGGGAGTCGGTATCAGGTCCTAGTGAAGCATGCAAGATCAGGACTTTCGTTTTCTAAAATCAAATTGCACATTACCAGTTGCAAGCTGTATGTGACTAAGCAAGTCAAACTAGACTTCTGAGCCTGCCTCCTACCTGTAAAAGGACAGTAATACTACAAACATCATAGGCTTGATATGGAAAAATGCTCAGCAAGGAAACTAACACGAAGCAAGCGTTCTATCAAGAATTCCAATGAGGGGCTGAGACCCTGGGAAACACCTCTGGAAAAGCCCGCCCACCTCCCACCATACGCACTGCCCCTCTGGCTGGCGTGCATCCGGTGATTGGCTATTCAACACGTTCGTCCCGCCTCGCCAGGGCGTCCGGTCCACTCCCGGCCGGACTTGCGTGGAGGCAGGTTCCCAGAGGGCCGCCGAGTGGGCGGTCCCTGTGACGTAGTGGTGACGCGTTACGTCACGGTGGGCGGAAGTCACGGCCGCTGTTTTGAAATCGGGGTGCCGGAGTCTTACAAGCCCGTCCACGCTGAGGCCCGCAGCTGCCCACGCCGGGCTGACCCACTGACGCTTCCTCCCTGGCCCTGCCGGCCAGAGGCCGCAGCCGCGGCATGTCCACCCCTCCGTTGGCGGCGTCGGGCATGGCGCCCGGCCCCTTCGCCGGGCCGCAGGCTCAGCAGGCCGCCCGGGAGGTCAACACAGCCTCGCTCTGCCGGATCGGGCAGGAGACGGTCCAGGACATCGTGTACCGCACCATGGAGATCTTCCAGCTCCTGAGGAACATGCAGGTGGGAAGGAGGGCGGGCGCCGCTCCTGGGCGTGCGTGGAGAAAGCGGGATGATTCCGCGAGGGAAGAGGGCGCTGGTTTAGTCGTCACCTGGGGCCCCCGGGCGTCGACGGGGGCCTGTCCTGGGCAAACCTCAAGTGTAGAGTCGCCGCCATTTACATTCAGAACTGTTCCCCAATGATGTGTCTGTTCCCAGGAGTCTGCGATGTAAAGGTGGTGTTTTCCAGACCGGATGTCTGGAAGATTGAAGCCCTATTTTCTAGATTCCACCTGGTTCTCAAATTACTAGGCAAACTCTTGTACCATTCAAGGTAAAGGTGGGTCTCACTCTAGTAACCTCTTCAGATTACTTGAACTTGCATCTCATCTTTTCCAGCAAAATACTTTCTAAGGGTCCAAGGTGTTGAAGAATTCAGATTCTGCTAACCATTTTTGTTAAATAGCTTTATTTTGGTATAATTGGCATACAATAAAATGTACTTTAAAATAAAGTACATAAGTTTTGACATACGTATACACTTGTGAAACCATCATCCATCACCCCAAAAAGTGTCCTCATGCCCTTTTGAAATCTTTACTTCTGGCCTTCCATCAGCAGGCAACCTCTGATTTGCTTTCTGGCACCATAAATTAGTTTGCGTTTTCTAGAGTTTTATATAAATGGAATCATACACTATGTAGCCTTTTTTTTTTTTTTTTGGTCTGGTTCCTTTCACTCAGCATGTATCAATAGTTCATTCCTTTTAATTGCTGAATAGTATTCCATTGTATGGACGTAGCACAATTTGTGTATCTGTTCATCTGTTGATGGACATTGGGTTGTTTCCACTTTGGAGCCATTATAAATAATGCTGCTATGAATGCTTGCCTAGGAACGTTTGTGTGAACGTGTGTTTCATTTCTCTTGAGTAGATAGATGCCTAGGAGTGGAATTGCTGGATCATATGGTAAATGTCTGTTTAACATTTTAAGAAACTTTCCCAAAGTGTCTGCACATTTCACATTCCCATCAGCAGCGTTTGGAGGTTCTAGTTAATCCTCATCCTTGCCAACACTTGTTATTGTGTGTCTTTTTGCTTTGCAAATACTTTCTCCCAGTCTGTGGCTTTTCTTTTCATTCTCTTCACATTGCTTTTTGAAAAACAGCCAAATTTTGATGGAATCTAGTTCATCAATTTGTTCTTTTGTAGATTTTTCTTTTCATGTCATACCTAAGAAATCTTTGTCGAACCCCAGGTGACAAAGATTTTTCTCTCAGGTTTTCTTCTGGAAGTTTTATAGTTTTAGATTTTACATTTAGGTCTATGATCCATATTGAGTTAATTTTTTTATATGATAGGTACAGATCCAAGTGCATTTTTTTTGCATTTGGATGTCCAATTGTCCCAGCACCATTTTGGTAACACATGTTTAATGCTTGCCTGTTTTAACTGCTATGTGATGTGGATATCATTCTTGTTTTATGGGTGATGATTCTGTGGTTCAGGGAGGTGAAGTGACTTGTCCAAAGTTAATCAGTGGTAGAGGAAATTTGAAACCAGGTCTTCAGATTCTTACAACTCTTATTTCAAAGGGTGCACTAAAGAGTGTTTCATTGCCTTTTTTTTTTTTTAGTGGTTGAAATTTTTCTCTCCTGATTATAAAAGTATTTCAGTTGAATGGAAGTCTTTTAAGACCATGTTAATAAGCCATGTATTGTGAAATACAATACAAAGGGAAACGAGAAGATATGAAATCTTTGGCAATTATTTTAAAAATTAATAGATTGATATCTAAAATGATTAAAATATGGATTAAACAATCACTCAGAATTTAGCAAATATTCCTTTATTTTTAAGAAATAAAATGTATGCTCTATACAAAGTACTGAATTACGACTAGTAGAGCTAATAACTAACATTTATCAAGTACTTTCCTTGGTCAGATAGGCTGTTTTAAAAACAATTCCAAGAAATATTTTTATTCCTGTTTTACAGTTAAGGAAACTGAGGCTTAAACAGAGAAGAATTGACCCAGCATCACACATGACTAGTAGTTCTTCCTGCTGACCTCTTTATGATGCTAGCTTGCTGTCAAACAATTTGTACTATTAACAGATACAGTACACATCCATGACCTACACTGAAAGAACTAAACTCTTTTAAAAAAGTATTATCAATAACTAGATTACATGTGGACATATATTCAAAACCAATTTGTAAGAGACTATGATAGTTATTTCTTTGTGCCTCTTATTTTGTGAATTCTGTGGTTTAACTCATCTAAGACCCTTTGAGGCATATATCATAACTGACTGAAAAAGAAGCACTGATGTGCTCCTTCATTTCCAAAAAACTGGAAAAAGTGGTACAAACAGGACTACATATAACCTAGTTATTTATTAATACATTTTTTTATTTAATTTTTTTATTTTTTTGTGAGGAAGATCAGCTCTGAGCTAACATCCATGCCAATCCTCCTCTTTTTGCTGAGGAAGATTGGCCCTGGGCTAACATCCATGCCCATCTTGCTCTACTCTATATGGGACGCCACCACAGCATGGCTTGACAAGCGCTGCATCGGTGCCCGCCTGGGATCCGAACCCGGGCCGCCAGCAGTGGAGCGCGCGCACTTAACCGCTACACCGGCGCCTTAATACATTTTTTAAAGTATTCAAATGTTTTAAATTATCTTCTATATTATTAATCCAGAAGGATGAATTGCCATAAATACAAACTGCTGAGATTAGAATAAGCGTTTGTTTTAGAGAAGTGGTTCTATCTTCATTAGGTGCCCTTTAGCCTCTTGAGAATCTGATGAAAACTATGGATTCTCTTCTGGAAAAAATGCACTTTTATACTTTTTGAATAAAATTTCAGGGGATTAATGGAAGTGTCTCCAAGGATTGCTAGATCCCAGGTTAAGATTCCCTGTGTAAGAAAGTATTGCTTTGGTTCTATTTGTTATCCTTCAAATCTTAAAAAAAATTTTTTTTGAATATATAATACATCCAGAATTCAGAAATAAAAAAAGGGCATTACAGTGAACCTTCTCCCTCCCATCCCTGTCTACTAGCTATCTACCTCTCTCCACAGGCAGTGATTTTTTTTTAGTGATTTTTATCACTTTTTAGTGATTTTTTAGTGCTTTTTATCCTCTCAGATATTCGGTGCATGTTGAAGCAAACGTGTATGTATAGTCTTTGATTTTCCCCCTTTTTGCACAGATAATAGTATATTATATACAACATTTTGTACCTTGCTTTTTTCATTTGGTATATTTTGGAATTTATTCATATCTGTACAGAAAATACTTCCTTTCCTTTTTAAGGTGTATAGTAATCCACTGCATATAGAAAATACTATAATTTATTTACTAACCAGTTCTCTAGTGAAGGACGCTGGGTTGCTTTTAATTTCTAACTATTATGCTGCAGTGAATAACCTCCTACATAAATATACAAATATACTTATAGGATAAATACTTAGGAATGGCTTTGTGCTTCTGTAATTAGATAAATTTTGATGAATTGCACTCCATGGGGGTTGTACCAGCTTATGCTACCATGTCCTGACTGGGACCAACAACCGGCCTCTGACTAACACTGCGAGTTATATTTTTGGATCTTTGATCATTTGATAGGTGAAAATCTACTTTACATTTCTCCTAGTTTAAATGAGTTTGAGCATCTGTTCATATATTTATGAATCATTTATATTTCCTCTTCTGTTAACTGCTTGTTCATATTATTTGCCCAATTTTCTATCTTTTTTTTTCTTTTTAGGTCTTTTTTACCCTTGCCTCAGTTTATAAGATTTCATATTAGAAAAACTTGCTCTATGTGATAGAACTTGCAAGTTTTTTTTTTTTTTTTTGGTGAGGAAGATCAGCCCTGAGCTAACATCCATTGCCAATCTTCCTCTTCTTGCTAAGGAAGATCAGCCCTGAGCTAACATTTGTGCCTGTCTTCCTCTATTTTTGTATATGGGATGCTTCCCACAGCATGGCTCGATGAGCGGTGTATAGGTTTGCACCCAGGATCCGAATCCTGGGCTGCCGAAGCGGAGCGCGCAAACTCAACCACTATGCCACCGGGCCGGCCCTCTCTTGCAACTATTTTTTTCCCAGTGTTCTTTACCTTTTGGCTCTACTTATGAAAGTTTTGCCTTACATATATATTTTTTAAGGTATGTAGTTGAATTTATCAGTTTTTTAGGGCTTGTAGGTTCTATGTCTAGTTGGGAAGGCCTTCCCCACTCCAAAAGCAGGAAGAATTTTGTTTTTTGTTCAATTTTTGTATTTAAAATTTTGTTCCATATGGAATTTATCCTAGTATAAAGTGTGAGATACGGCACCAGCCTTACTTTTTCCAAAAGGTTGATTGAATAGTTCATTTTCCTTCTCCATTGATTTCAGATGCTACTTTATACAAATGAATCTGTTTCTCGATGCTCTATTCCACGTGGCTGCCTGTCTTTTATGTAGTAATGCCAAACTTTCTTGTATTTATTGAGGCTCTATAATGTGTTTACACTTATTTTCCAAAATTGCCCTGGCTGTTCTTGCTTGTTTATGTTTCCACATGTACTTTAGAATCAGCTTGATTAGTTCTGAGAAAAACCTGTTAGCATTTTTATTAGATTATTTAACCTAGAGAAACTTTACATCAGTATGATGTTGAGTCTTACTAATCAAGAACATGGAATATCCTTTTTTATGTCCCTATGAAATATTTAAGTTTTTATCTTGAAATTTTTGAAGTTTTATTCCTGGATATTTTGTCTTTATTGTTGCTATTGTAAATGGGGTCTTTTTCTTTTCTCATAGTCTTTTTTTTGTTTTTAAATATGAAAGCAAAGCTATTGTTTTCTCTATATTAAATTTTGTATCCATCTCTTTCTTGAATTTTTATTGATGGTAGCACTTGATCATATCATTTGTTAATAATGATGATCATACCACTTCCTTTTTAATGTTTCAACTCTTTTTTTCCTCTCTAATTGCATTTGCCAGTGCCGCCAGAACAGTGTTCACTAGTAGTATTAGTGGTCTTAGTAGACATCCTGTTCTGTTCCTGATTGTAGTGAGGATGCTTTTAATGTTTCCTCATTAATCATGGTGCTGACTTTTTAACTGAAATAAATGTATTTTGTCATGTTGGGGAATTTTTATTAAGAGTTTTATATTTAAGAATAGATGTTGAATTTAATTGAATACCTTTTTGGTGTCTAGGGGTATGATTATATATTTACAGATCTTCATCAATATTCATGAGTGAGATGGTTATTGATGAGGTTTTCAGCTAAACACCTACAGTGTTTACCAAGAGATCTTAGGCACTATTACAAGGTATAAAAACCTTGTCTCTCTCGTGTTCACTGCTGTATCCCAGCTACTAGAACAGTGCCTGACCCATGAAAAGTGTGCAGTAAATTTTTTGATGAATTAATTGTTTCCTGCTTTGAGAAGCTGATGCTGTATGTGAAAACTAATACCCAACTTGCTGAGAAGGTGAATTTGAGGAGAGTGATTCTTTGCATTTCAAAAGGATTTTGTTTTCCTTTATGAAAAGATTTATCAAGAGTTCTTTTACTTGACACACATTTCTTAGAGAATTTTAAGTATAGATTTATGGATAAAATAACTCACTGAAGTAAAATAATTCAGACTGTACTTTCAAACCTTCTGTGTGTGTGCACTGTACTAAATACAGGGATGTAAATATGAATAATTTCCGGTCTTCACTAAGTAGAAAATATGGACAAAGTATTAAACCCAGTAAATGCCATAATAAAGGTACAGAGTGGCTCTGTATGCAAGATGTAATCATTATGCTCCTTCTTATCACCCAGACAGGAAAGCAGGGATCCTTTGAAACTTTTCTCTGATTTGTTAGTGTTTGTGAAAGTTCATAAATTGAAAGTTCATGGGAAATCCTACATTGTATTGGGGGGGTAAACTCTTAATGCCTTTCTCCTTTAAACTGTTTTGACTAATTCAGCCTTTGGTATTTTATCACATTTCTTTGAGATATCGTCCTCAGAGTGTTTTAATGCTTGAGAATTTCTGAAAATCCTAATAATTCATTTCAAATGATTTCAAAAGATCCATCTCCTTAACTTATAAACCATAAATTACAGGAAATTTGGAAATGAGAGAAAGGAATAAAATAAATTATTCAAGCCTATCTCCCGATTACATCTTTTATCAACTGTGTATAGGCCTTTCCTGTCTTTTTTTCATGTTTATGGTTTTACCTACTTGTAATGATAGTGTGTTCTGTTTTCTTTTTTCTCCAAACATTGTATCATGCACTTTTTTTTTGCATTCTCACCTCATCTGTTTAGAAAAAGAAAAGTGAACTGAGGTTTAGAAAGACTGATCTTAGAGCTATTAGACAGTTGTTAGAGTCTTGGTTTTTAATCACTTTAATCCCCAAGATAGGTATAGGGGTGAGCGTTTATAATGAAAGCACCTTGTATACTAAAAGATATGGTACAAATGTTGTTAATTCTAATATTAAGATGATTTCACAGATAAAGTTGTGGGAATAAAATACTGTAAAGATATACAAAGAAAGGAAGATTCTGTTCATGAGCTTCAGCAATGCACAAAAGATGCATTTAGTTATAAGTTCTGAATAAGTAATAGCCAGTTTCTGTTTATCATCGTTTCAGTGTATACTTTTGGCTTCTTTTGATAAAAATTCTGAATTAAAAATATATAGGCATCCAATAGAGAGTGATGATCATAGCAGCAGCTTGTACCAATTTATTAATGATGTTCAAGTACAGATTGATTTGTACCTATATGTCCTGCTATTGATTTCTTTTTAAAGTCAAACTTTTGGTGACAGCTTTATGTTTTAATGCATGCCTTGACTATCGTAATCATCTTATCATAGTTAAGGTATTTTGAGATTATTTTTGCAACAGCAGCAACATACTATTCCTTTTCTTCTGCTGAAAAGTCATAATCTTCACTTGTTTCTTTTCTTCTTCTTTAAATTGTACTTTGTTTTTAACTTCTGGTTGAGTTCAGCAGCTTGCCGCCTTTATATAATAGTAAGTAATAAAACTGTGCATTCTTTTTAAAGTTATAACATACTTCAAAAATTAGAGGGGACAAGTATTTCCCTGGTCAGAGAGGCTTATGGAAAGGTTTTCCTAAGGCTGTGTTACAGCACTGAAACAGTATCCCAAGGAGCTAATAAGTGAACATGTATTACTCTTAAGTTCTTAAAATTGCACTTAATTGTGAGGAACAGTTTGCTTTTAAGCAGTTCTTAAAAATTCTTTCTGTTTGCCAGCTTTGCTTCTAGAAAATCTTGATTTTCATTACATTTTTATTGTTTTGTTTTGCCTGATAAGCTGCCAAATGGTGTCACTTACCATACTGGAACATATCAAGATCGGTTAGCAAAGCTACAGGATCATCTTCGCCAGCTTTCTATTCTCTTCAGGAAGCTGAGATTGGTCTACGACAAATGCAATGAAAACTGCGGAGGAATGGATCCCATTCCAGTAGAGGCAAGTTTTAGTGATAGAGGAAGGATGGATGTAAGATAGTTTTAAGACATTTGTAATTTTTTCCTTTCTTTCTCTTATTTTCACAATATTCCCAGATTTTGAATTACAGTCATGCATCACATAATGACGTTTTGGTCCAGGATGGCTGCATATACAATGGTGGTCCCATTAGATTAGTTCCATATAGCCTAGGTGTGTAGTAGGCTGTACCATCTGAGTTTGTGTAAGTGCCCTTTCTGATGTTTGCACAATGATGAAATTGCCTAACTACACATTTCTTAGAACGTATCCCCATTGTTAAGTGATACAACTGTATATTGATTATACTTTTGACTAGAGAAGATGAAAATATGATATATTTGCATAGAATTAAATTGTACTATCTTTTCATGTTAATAATTTTTTGTGGACTTTAACATCCAAGCCTATGGTGAATTTTTATTGTTGGGAGGAGAGGGTTGTCTGTGGCAATTTTTATCATTGCTGTCAGTGTCTCCTTTTAATTAAATTAAGCCATGATTGTTTTTTAGTAAGAGTTCTAATAGTATTGTAAAATACTTTTAAAATGGTTTTCATGTAAGTTCTTTATGAATAAAAGGTTATGTTTTCATCATTATTAATTTAGATTAACTTAGTGGTATCTCTCTAGTTTTAAAATATATTCTTTAAATTTAATATTGGATGATAGATATATTTTAGGTAATTAAATATACGATGTTTTTATATGTGGCTATTTCCTGCTGACAATTTATTTCTCTGCCACCAAAAATAGCTGGGAAGGTTTGGATGTTCCTCTTGCTACGTAAAAGGAACAATTTCATATGATCGGTGCTTTGTTTTTGAGAGATCAGCATATAAAGGATGAACAGAGGAAGAGTAAACTGCAAAACAGCGTGAAAAGAAGTGGTCAAAAATGTGGGAGAAAGATCAGAAATGTGGTTGAGATTGTTAGATGCTTCAGAGAAGTCAAGGAAAATAAGGAATGAAAACTGTCCAGTAGATTTTGCTGGAGGAAAATTGTTGGCATATATGAGCAGAGCTTCAGTGACATGGTAGCAACAAGAAGTCAGATCGCAGTGGGTTGAAGATTAAACAGGAAATAAGGAACTAGAGCCAGCAAGTGGATGTTCATCTTTCAAGAATCTTAGATAAAAAGCAAGAGAGGAAAGCAATAGATGGAAGGAGGGATGGAGTTGAGGATTTTGGGGTTTTTTTCCTCCAAATGGGAGAGGCAGACATGTTTAGATGATAAAGGAATAAAACAATAGGGAGAGGCTGAGGGGAGGGAGATAAATAATGAGGACAGGAGGGCAGAGGAATCAGAGCATAAGAATGGAGACTGTCTTCAGGAGAGAGGACAGCTCTGCATTAGGAGAGAGGAAAGGAGGAAAGAGTGTTTGTGGATGTGAGTAAGTTTATGTTTGTCCCAAGAATGTGAAGAAGTTTGGCCAGATGACTCCTGGTTGTACCACTTATTTACCTTTGGCCTGTTCCTGCATTGGTCATAGAAGATGGCAGAGACTACATGATTCCTGACGTCTCTGTCCCATGTATGAGGGGCTTCATCAAATAAACTTCATCACAAACCATATGTACTTAATTATAATTCTACTAGAAGTTTCATTGCTATATAAATTTTTTTCTCCTACAAAAAACATTTTCTCCCATCTAAAAGAAGTTAAGACATCTAGAAATTTGCATAGTCACTGAGGTTGTAGATAGCAAGTAAATGGCATTTATATAACGCACCTCCATGAACTTCCTTTCTTTCTAGTGTAGATGAAGGAAAGCCTGTTCTATCTCAACGGACTATAAATTTCTTAGGGGCAGGAATCATATCTTATTTGTCTTTATTTTAGCAGTGTCTCACCTAGTGTCTGGCAATTAAATATTTGCTGATTGAATGAGGATATTACTTAATTGTATGTGACAATTAATGTTATAAGAGCTATTTTGCAAAAGAAACCTGAAAAGCTAACGTATAGAATGCATTGAAATGATAAACTTCTAAGGCTGTTATTTTAGGCCATCACCTGAATTAAAATTTATTTTAATACTATTAAAAGGGAAGTATAAAAAGTAATGTTAATCAGATGCATTATATATACCAGTGTAATTGGAAAGTTTGTATCATATTTTTGACTTTCAACTTTCGTTTGTCACTCCCAGCAACTTATTCCGTATGTGGAAGAAGATGGCTCAAAGAATGATGATCGGGCTGGCCCACCTCGTTTTGCTAGTGAAGAGAGGCGAGAAATTGCTGAAGTAAATAAAGTGAGTTATTAGTCTGTACACTTCATATTTCAGAATTATTGATAAAAATTTCAAGGGAGTCTATGTAACTCAAAAACATAATTTGAATTATAGAAATTGTTCTTGTGGCAAATTTAACTTACTTAGAGTGCAACCAAGAACTAAAAGGTAAGCAGAAATGCCATCTGATTAGTGAGCAGAGAGATCGCAGAATTCATGCCCTAGAGCTCTTATGAAAGCTTCATAGGCACTCAGTTACAAGCCGTTTACTTTTTTCTTTTCTAGGCAGAATTCTAGCTTTCTAGCTTACAGCATATTTGGATCAGCAAATGATAAAAATTTACAGATAGGCGATGTGAATGTCTCAACACCTGAATAAGAAATTGACAGAGTTATCAAAGCATGACCCTACCCTCACCCCCTAAAGTGTCCTAACTTGAATGTATTTCTTGCCGAATACTTTTAGAAGTTTGGAAGATAATGTTCGGATAGTTCTCATGACACATAGAGAAGTAGGGGAAGTTGTCAGTTCATTCCGTGGTGGAAACATGGTCCAAGCTTACCAAAACCTAACACATGGCACAATAAATACAACCACCAATCTCACTCTCTTACTTACAAATACACACCCTCACCCCTGCCCTGCTCCTGAAATTCTTAATTCTAGTCAATAGAATTCATCAGGCTACTAACAATTAATCCACCACAGCCAAAGAGGTATATGAGGATAATTCAGTTTACATATGTAATACATAATGTCAGTAGATTGAATTGGAAAAAAAAATTTTTTCGAGATCTAAAAGACATTTGATGGAATTCAAATATTGCTGATTCAAAGAATACTTAAAACTATTAACAAGAGTCTTTTTTTTAAAAAAGAAAATATTTTTCTTTCAGATAAATAGCCAACATTTTTCATACAGGTGAAATACAGAACTAGTCATATTAAAAACAGGCATGAAATAAAATGCCTTACACCACTATATTTAATATTATTTTAGAAGTTATAGCCAGTACAAAAAGACAAGAAACAAACTTTAGGAAATGGGGGGTATAGTATTATGTATATGCTTGTTAAGTTTGTTAAGCTTGTACATAATATTATAACTCAAGCTTGGTAAGCTCAAAGAAACTCAGTTGATTAACAGGTAGAGTCAATAAGAGCTGGATAAAAGGGCTTAATACAAGATTGATACCATTTTCTTATAATGCTGTAAACCAATTAGATTATAAGATCCTATTCACAACTGAAACAACAAATACTAAGCAGTTAGGAATTATCTCAATGATATATGTGACTAAACTTATTAAGATACCTAAAAGAAATTTTGAATAATTAAAAGAACATAGAAGGTTCTTATGTGGGCAATAAATATTCTAGAAATGCCAGTCTTGATTATTTCATAGTTTTATTTTTTATTATTTTTAATTTTTTTTATTATTATTTTCTTTGCAAAGAACATTAGACCTGAGCTAACAATCCTCCTCTTTTTGCTGAGGAAGACTAGCCCTGGGCTAACATCTGTGCCCACCTTCCTCTACTTTATATGGGACGCCGCCACAGCATGGCTTGACAGGCAGTGCGTAAGCGCGCGCCTGGGATCCAAACACCGGGCCACCGCAGCGGAGCGCGTGCACTTAACCACTATGCCACCGGGCCAGCCCCCAATTTCATAGTTTTAATGCAGTAACAGTCCAAATCCAAATAAGAATTCTCTTGAAAGTACACAAAATAATAAGATTTTAGTGCAATACCAATCAAAAAACAAATCCAAATAAAATCCAAATTGGAATTTTTTCTTGAGAGCATACTAAAATATCAGAGAATTCTTAGAAGAGTAATAAAATAGAACTCTGCTTCAAAAATTAAAATGTGATATGAAGCATATTATAAAAACAATAATTAAGTGTGAAATACTGGCACAAGAATAGACAGATTAGTAAAATAATAGCCAGAAAAATAGTCTTCTTATTGTATATGAGAATTTAATATGACAGAAGAGGGATTGTGTGGAAAATTAGTCTTTAAAAATAGAAACTTTGGGGAAAATTAAGCTACCTTTTACATTACACCATATGTCAAAATGAATTTCAGAGTTGAAAATAAGACCTGCAAAACAAAATATTGGCAAATTAAAAGAAAATGTTTATCAAATGTCAGGAGACGGAAAAAGGAGAAAGGAAAAAGATGGATAGATTTTATAAAATAAAATTTTTAAAATTTTTTTTAAAAAGGAGAAATAGAAATTAAGAATATTTCCAGCAAATTTGACAGTAATGAATGAGCATAAAGAACCAACAGTAGGAAATTGGTAGGGGATGAGGAGGGGACTAGGAACTTTCAATTTAGATCTTGAAAAATAAGTGGTGTTTGGTAGTCCAGACATATGAGGCATTCATTTATTAAGAAGTGTTATATGTTTCTGTTGATAATCTATGTATTAATTCACAATAGATGTGTTCTATTATTTTTGTCTGTAATAAGGGTTTTTTAAATAAAATACAATGAAGTATGTATATAAATAAAAGACCACTGTAATGATAACTTTGATTTCAGAGTACCACATGTGACATAAATATAGTTTAGTCTCTACCATAGCAGATTTTATGGTATTTTGGGGAAAAAAACCCTGTGTAAATTCAGAAAGATATAATTTTTCTAAATATGTTTCATTTCACTTTTCATTTCTCTAACGTCCTCTTTCTTCTTTTCCAATTTGATAGCTTAGAAATAACTCATTCTTGATTTTTATTAAAGACCTTTCATATAATCAGAATATGGTAATATTTTGACAGTGTGTAATCAAAAAAATCTTACTCGCTATTGACCTAGCTAATTACAAAACCAAAACTATTGGACCATATTTTTAATACATTGGCATTTGCTTGTATTAAATGAAGTTGCTTTGTGGACCTATATAATCAGTAAGAAAATTATACTCTTGGCATTCAATTAAAAATATTTAGAATTTTATTACAATGCATATTTTCTTTCTTTTTATTCTACGTAAGCTACATAAAATAAGTAGCTTTATATACCCCTCAGTTGACCCTCATTCAGTCATTTTCAAAATATTACTAAATCATTGTGTACTTGAAATTGTATAGAACAACATATTGACGGTGTGTTTAGTATGTAATCTGTATGGTCTGTCTGGTTTCTAACAATGTATGTACCACCAGTGCCTACCATAGTACTGTTAAACTTTGGGGCATGAAATTTGTAATTAGTATTTGATGTAAATTATCAGATGAAAGAATGGCCTAGTTGCAATAATCAGATTTTTGCTTATTTAAATACTTTTCATTTTCATATATCCTGGAATCCATAAGCCCAATACCCAAGTAGAGGATGAACACTTGTTTGAGACTGTATGTTTTAAGGACATCAGAATGAGTTCTATTTTGCTTAAAAGTATTCTGTTGATGGTAAAATGAAATCAAAAGAGGTATGTGGGTAGTTTTTCCAGCGTTGACATGTAATTGAGTCCGTGCATTTAGAAATTAAAGCATTTTTGACCAGTTGTCACAGCCTTTGTATGAATATTAAATTACACGGTATGACTTAGCATAAACATATTGTTTAAGTATCTACTTTACTTACACATTCACCTGTTAACGTAACAAATTAGGTACAGCTGATGGATTTTGATAATAGCAGCTGTCAACCTCTGTTAAAATCAATCAGTGGCAAGATTGCATATATTAAATCCTGTATCGTGTCATGAAAATTTATTTACAGTTCAACCACTAATAGGCATAACTGTCAGCTTTGCTGTTGATAGTTTCATGATTTGTTTTGGCTGTAGGTGTTTTACTTGTAGTCTAATTTTTCTTAATTTAAAACTGTGGCATCTGAGAAAAACTAAGTGCCTTATAATATATCATACTTAAAATTTTACTATTGCCTAGAGTTGAATATTACCTTGAAAATTTCTACATTTTTTTAGTTCTTTTATTTCTTTAAGAATTAATGAGGCTAATTTTTTTAAAACAAGTATATCAAAATTTATATTTAAAAATGGGTATTCTTAAAAGTAGTCTTATTGGTAAGCTATGCATTTATTCCAGTGACGCAGCCATTGTGGGAGCCATCTGTAACCTCTGTTTTGATATTGATTTTAAAGTCTGTTTTTAACCACCCAAGAATATAATTTTATTACTTCTAGTTACTCCTTAATTTATACTGAAAATGTGATCACCGAGCTTATTTCACCAGATTGGTTTTCAACTGTTTCCAAAAGTTAAGTCCTTTTTCTTCTTTTCCATGGACACAGGTTTGTCACTATTGAAGTTATTTAGAAGAACCCATCCCCCACACTTGCCCAGTTAACCTTTTTCATTTCAGTTTAAATCATATTTCTTCTCCTTCAAGAATTTTGATAGGTCCCCATTACCCACTCCAAGCCCAAATTTGTCCTCCTTCCACTCTTTGGTCACCACCAATTTTTCGAGACCCAAACAAAAATATTTTCCTAGACCCCAAACAAAAATATTTTCCTTGTTTGCTGACCCTACCAGTCAGAGGCACTGTCTCTCTCTTTTGGGGATCCACAGCATCTGATATTTTTTCTCTGCCATCTGCCTTACCAGGTTATAGTCTAGCCATTTGGGCATTATCTTCCTCCTACTTGATGTTGAATTTCTTCAAGACAGGGACTGTTCCTTATTCTTGTTTCTCCCCTTACAGTGCCCAGAGCCTGGCACATAATATGCCCTCAGTAAATATTTATGTAACAGCATGTGTTACAGGCTCAGAATTGCACTCCAAAGAGAAGTTCTGAAACTTTTGAAAGTGATCATATTCAAAATACGTCAGAACTTCCTAATTCAAATGTTTGTTTTTTCAAAAAGTCAACTCGCATTCTTTCTCTTCCTTTTATTCTTACTCAATAGCTCTTCCCCACTTCCCTCCTGAAAAGTTAGAATTGAGAGGAGAATTGTGGTAGCTGAAGTCTCTCACAGCTGGGGGAGTGATGGCACTTCAGCAGTGGTAAAGGGCAGCTGCTGTGAACCGTTTTGAAGCTATTATTAGTTCACTAAACTAAGCTTACTGGTTTTCATCACGTTTGTGTAACTGATTGTCATCTTATGCATGAGCATACAGAAAGTAGAACTGGCAGGGGCCTTATAGATTATATAATCCCATTTCACAGACAACACTGAGGATAGGAAATTTGTCTGAGATCCAATAGCCAGTTAAAGGCAAAGTTAGAACTGGGACTGAGGTTTCTAGCCTCACAATATAGCACCTTTACTCTTATATTCCTCTGTTTTGCTGCTATTCTTTTTTTTTTTTTAAAAAGATTTTATTTATTTATTTTCCCCCCAAAGCCCCAGTAGATAGTTGTATGTCATAGCTTCACATCCCTCTAGTTGCTGTATGTGGGACGCGGCCTCAGCATGGCCGGAGAAGCGGTGCGTCTGTGCGCACCCGGGATCCGAACCCGGGCCGCCAGCAGCGGAGCGCTTGCACTTAACCGCTAAGCCACGGGGCCGGCCCTGCTATTCTTGACTTCTGCCAGAAGTGTCAGTTTCTTGGTCTCTGGATGCAAAAGACTGTATAGGCTTGGACTGGTCATCCAGTCATTTCTCATCTCACCCAGTTATTGGGTCCATTTGGTTAGATAATATACACAACTGCTTCAATAACTACCACGGACTTAGGACAACAGAACTTAGAAGATGGGTCATCTGAAATCTGAACAAGGAGACTGAGTAACTAAAATACTAACAGTAGCTTTATCCCAAACTATGTTCAAGTGAGCTTTAGGGTCATGCCCTGTGTCCTGTATGGTCATATGTTTTATCTAACTGTTGTGTTAATTCACTTTTCAAGTATGACTTAATTAAATTTAATTTAGATGATTCTAGTCTCTGTAAATTGCTTTTCTATTTTCCAATAAGAGTTTCTTGGTCCTCTGTTTTAGCTACCTATTTCCTCTTACTTCTCTAACTTTAGGTAGAAGTAATACGAGCAATTTTTTAAATCTTAGTTTGCTTTTTAATGAAATCAGAATTAAGAATTTTAGGCCTCTTTATAGTGAACATGTATTACTTTACCTGGAGGTATTTTAATATAGTGCTCTTAAAATTATCTAATTAAATATATTATTTCCAAATGTAATGTTTCCAAAAGGTTATTGAACAATAATGATTATTATAATAACTAGTAAATACTTCGACCAGAAGTTCTCTATTTTTATCTTGTTTTGCCTAAGCAGACATTTGCCACATAGGATTTGAAGAAAGGATGCCTAAAAAGTTTATGAACCGTGGCCTAGTAGAAACTCAGATATAGAGATACAGAGACACATGCCGTCTGCATTCAGAGCATCCAGCACATCTTAGTTGTGAAGAAGATCACACTGGGGACTGTGTCATTTTGTCTTCAGTTTTCAGAATTAGAATTTGGTTGGACTTCATGCTGGGGGCAAAAAGCGACATCTGCCACATTTTTGAAAGGCCAGTTGCATCGGGCAATGTATTTTTATTATAGTTTGTTTTCTGTACTGACAGTTCATGTTCTTTGCCTACCAATAACCATTGTAGAATGCTTACTTATATGCAGGCACAGTTCCAACACTTTACAGAATCAAATCATTTACTCCTTGTAATAACCCTTAGGAGGTAGATTCAATTATCCCCATTTTTCTGATGTGGAAACTGAGGCGTAGAGAGGTGAAGTAATTTGGCCAGCAGCCTATATTTAGTTAGTGAAAGAGCTGAGTATAAACCCAGAGAGCCTGGCTCAGGAGGTTGTGCTCTTGGCCATTATGTTATGCTGCCTCTTGGAAAACCTATATACTTAGGTTTTATAACAACGGACAGTTTGACTTATTTTCTTTGATGGGGAAAGTGGAGGAGTACAGGCAGGCAGGGCTGGAGCCACAGGCTTCTGTGGGCTGAATTAGAAGTCAGTATGCCTTTCAGTGAATATTTGTGGCCAGAAAAAGATTGAGACCTTCTGCCTTAAGGAAATATTTAGCTTAATTTCTGTCTGGACCATTAGAGTCCTAACTTATGACATTTTAATCTTCTAACTTCATGGTCTATATTTCATGAAACATTTTTGATAAATTCTTTTGTTTCTACAGAAACTCAAACAGAAGAATCAACAGCTGAAGCAAATTATGGATCAATTACGAAATCTCATCTGGGATATAAATGCCATGTTGGCAATGAGGAACTAAACTGATATTTAAATTTCCTGCTTTACACGTTATGCCATTTTTTTTCAAGTATTTTTTCCCTTTGAAGAAGAGTATTTGTCTGCTTTTATTCTAGTCACTAGAATTAAAGTTCCTATCTTTACATTGTGGTTTTATGTTAAAGTGTTCATTAGCAGTTTTTTTTTAAAGCTGTTGATTCTATGAACGATAATCATAATAAACTTTGATGGGGTTTGTGTTTTGGTTAATCTTCATGAATTGAATAATTGTTTTTTAAAAGCAAAATAAGTTTTGTAAATAAATTTTTTAATTGGCTCAATGGTTCTGCTTGTTTCATTATGCTTTTAGGGGAAAATTAAAGGTTTAAACAATTTGCAGATGAAAATATCAAGTACAGTCAATCTATGGTACAAATTAATTAAAATTAAACATGTTGTTACCATTTCAGCTCAATTTTTTAAATTCGAGTCCCAAACAAGTTAAAAAAATGAGAAAACAGTTAACTTGTATATAGCTGTAAGTAGATGAAAATTACTTTGATCATGTTCTTCAAGTGTTTAGTCTTAATTGGAATGGTCTGGCTCTAAAAGGAGAGAAACAAATAATTTGAGGAGGGCACAAATTGAAATCACAACTATGTGCTTATTTGCTACCTGCTTTAGGCTAAGAAGCAATCCCCTCTCTGATTTTTCAGATACACCCTAAGTAATATCTCAAGTGCGTTTTGGAAACAATAAATTTTTGAGAGTTTTAAATGAGATAGTGCTATATGGCAAGTACTTTTATAGATTGATTGGTAATTGGTCTACAGTAAGTAAGTCCTTTATAGGTCTGCCTCCAGGAGCTGGTCTCTCAGATTTTGAATAATGTATCCTCAAGTAAGAGTGGGATTCTTCTCAGGAAGGACTTTTCCAGCCTGATCCAGAAGCCCCTAGCTGTCTATCTGGCCTTGGATCTGACTCAATAATAAATACTGCTATTTGACTTTTCATATATATGGATAAGGTTTCTCTGGAAGGTTACACAAGAAACAGGTAACCAGGGGAGGGATTACCTGCGTGGTTATATATCCTTTGATACTGTTGGAATTTTATAACATGCAAATATCACCTATTCAAAAAATAGGTAAAATTTCATTGTAAGTTTTGTAGATTCTCACCTATAACAAGTGGCAGAAGCACAAGAAGATAAGACAAACCATGTGGACATCTTTAGACCCTCTAACTCCATTCATCAGAGCAAGTTTTCCTGAGCAAGCCCAATTATAGTGGAATGGGGTTGTTGACTGCCTACAGTGGGAAGCACTGCAGAGTTACAGGCAGAAGGTAAAGGTTTATGAAGCTGTGATTGATAGGGAGAAGAATTAGACCAATAATTCGACCTACCCCAGTGGTCTGTAGTATCTGAGGGTATTATAGTGTATTTAGCCTATCACCAACTGGACATGCAGGGTTTTTACAGGTGTTCACTACTTAATATGTTCTTTGCATGGTAGATTGCCAATTACTATTATGAATTTAGTGTTTTGGTATTGACAACTTCTAAAGCAGTTAGAAAAAATGTTTTGACCTAATGTGAGTTTTTTTGGTTTTAATCATCACAATTCCTTAGATCATTCAAGGTGCTACAAACTCAACTCTTGGAGGGGATGTGGAAATGGCATGTTTTGGGCCTTGGTTCTGTAGAGAATATTTCTTCTTTGGAGCAATAATCAATGCAGCCACACTCAGCTACAGAGCTGCAGCCCCAAATTCTGGGAAGGGTGTATTTTCAGCCCTCAGAACTGAGGCCAGTTTCCTCCAGTCACTCACAAGTCTACTTGGGACCAATTATGAATGTGTTGGGGGTTATTAAACACAAAGACCCCACTAACTCTTGAAATTTCAGCTTTTTTTTGAGGGAGAGCATGCCAACAGATTGAAGAGCAAAGAAAGAATTCAATTGTGATGTGTGGCTTTGGGCAAGTTGATAGGTGGGATTAGTTGATCTGATATTCTATTTAGAATTTTGGTTGCAAATGTTAGAAACCCAATTCAAAATGGCTTGAGGCAAAAGGGGATTAGTTCCTGTAGCAAGAAAGGGTGCCAGAGAAGAGCTCACAGAATCAAAAAAGCTGCAGGAACCAAGGCTTCAGGAATTAGAACCAAGCTTTAGTGCCCCAGGATTCTCCATGCCCACCCCTAGTTTCTGCTTCTCTCCCTTTGCTCCACTCTCTCTTACTGCAGACAGGCTTTCTCCAAATGGTGGGAAAGATGGCCTTCCACTGGCTTACCTTTATGTCTTTTCTGTATCGTGACCAGAGAGGCTGGGCTACTTCTCCAACTTTAAATGGAGAATTTGAATGGACACAATAACACAGCTTGGGTCCTATAACCAACCTCTGGATGAACTGTTGTGTAAATGGATGCTATAATTAGACTGACTCAGGTTATAAGCCCATCCCTGTGGCCAGGAATTGGGTGTGGGAATCATGGAAAAGTTACTGAGCAGTGAACACATATTATTAGAAAAAATGGGCACCAACCAGGAAAATTGGCAAGAAAAACATAAATGGCAACCACAGCCCACTTATGTTCTTCCTAGGTTATAATACTATCTCAGTCATAATATCAGTTATTCAATTCTCAAAAGCCCAAGAAGTTTATAGAAAAATGCATCATTGACTATCATGAGAAAATTCTTAATTTTTTTTCTGAATTTGTGGACTTCTATATTGACACATTTTCTTTGAGGCTGTTTTTTTTGCAGTTGTTGCAATTAATTGCAATGTGGTCTTGTCAGGTCTTGGTTAGCGTGGGTTAAAGCACAGGCAGGAAAGACCTAAGAAAAAATAAAATGACAAAGCTCCAGCATCCTGGTAATGACATTATCTTTAAAATGATTTGGAAACCTAAGGCCCTGATCACTCAGACATTAGATCCCTTGGCACCATTACAAACTAAAGTGTGTTAACTTGACATTTTGATGTAACTCCAGTTTGAGTAATTCGTTTTCTTTCGTTAAATTCCCAAGGAAGTTTAAGCTAGATGCAGGAGTCTTTCAGCCTTAAACTAAAATGTGTGCTTGTCCTCAAGCTCAAAGAATTTGTTATCCTGAGTGTTCTGAAATTTGTCCAACAAAACTGGATGCCTTAAATTTTTCCTATTCTTTTAAAACATTAATGGATCAAAGACTGATTTTTTAAGCCAAAATTGAAAAGTATTCTAGATGTATATATATATTTTTTAACATGGTAGCAGTCTTGAATTCTTTCACATTTTTTTAACCTAAAGAGTTAGAGTTAATAGATTTAATATTTTACATAGGATTGACATTGTGCACTAATGCATTTACATCAGTGATTCATACATTTTTTTCAAAAATTCTTACTGTTGTCAATAATTTGCATTCCAAAAACTGCTAGAAAATTTAAACCTATATTTTCTCTGTACTTTGAGGTCTTATTCTTCTATGACATTGGATCACAAGATCACCAAGTGGTGTGCTTCTTGTTAGAACTACCAAAACCTGTTTTAACTTTTTCAGATGTCTTTTCAAGGTAATACCTCTTCAACTTTAGCGTGCACAAGAATCACTTGGGAGCCTTTTAAAAATGCAGATTTTTAGGGGCCGGCCCCATGGTGTAGTGGTTAAGTTTGGCAAGCTCTGCTTTGGTGGCCCAGGTTCACAGGTTTGAATCCCAGGCATTGGCCTACACCACTTCATCAGCCATGCTGTGACGGTGACCCACATATAAAGTGGAGGAAGATTGGCACAGATGTTAGCTCAGGGCTAATCTTCCTCAAGCAAAAAAAGAGGAAGACTGGCAATAGAAGTTAGCTCAGTGCTAATCTTCCTTAGCAAAAAAAAAAAAAAAAAGATTTTTGGATTTACCACAAATGTACTGAATCAGAATCTCTATGGTGAGGTCTAAAAATCTGCATATTAACAAGTTTTCCAGGTAATCTGTCACTGGCACTGGAAAATACTGGTCTATGTAGTTTAGTGATTAGAACACTATGAGTATTTTAATATGAAAAACTGTTCAAAAATAGCAGTATTGACATAAAATACATTATGCCATATTTAGAGTTCTAGCCTTTTGAGTATTTAAAAACAACGCTCTATATCAGCAGTTCTCAACCTTGGCTACACATTAGAATCAACTGGGGAAATGTTAAAATTCCCTATGCTGAAGCCACACCCAAACCAATTAAATCACAATTCTGGGGTGGGATCCAGGCATCAATGTGTTTGTTTTAAAGCTCCCCAGGTGATTCCAATGTGCAGCCAAAGTAAGAATCATTGCTCTATATAGATTTACAGGCATAGAAAGAATCTTGAGGGATTGATTCTTCCAGTAATAGTTAAATATTTGGAGCAAAGAACTTCTAGAGGGAAAAATCCTAAAACTCATGTATACGCAAATGTATTTTTTAAGGATACTTGACCAACTCTATACTCTTGAGTGTCAGAGGCAAAGAACCTTCTCGCTCATCATCCACAATTATACCACTAAGGGAAAAATTGAAGACATAGTGCCAGATAGCTGGCAATATTTATAGGCAAAGGGAAAGAAGAGGACTGTGCATGGTCTTCCATCCTTATAGGATATAATACTTCCAAGACATTAAAGAGGTTGAGTGAAGTGAAAAGGATGACATTTCTCTTGGTTCCCTCTCCTATGCTGATGTTATGGCCACATCTTGTTTAAGACTGATAAAATAACCTGGATTTATAATTTACTCATGTAACAGCCATTTACAGATCACCTACAGCCTCTAGACACCAGGCTAGGAGCTGAGTATACCAAGATGGAAAGGATCCTTTGTTCAAAGGTTATGGAATATAAGCTAGAAGAGAGCTATTCTCATACACAAATTCTAGGCTAGTCAGGGGACTTCTCCACATTCATGAATTGGATGCAAACCAAAGAACCAATGAACTGCTTTTATTCCATTGAGACTTAGATTTTCATGCCTATAGAGCAGATCACAGAAGCTCAAGTTAGAGGTCTCCGTCCTGTGGGATACCACACAAAAAGAGTATCTCTGTGGTTAAAACATTATGGCTGTGTATGCCCAGACCTGTAACAAGCTAACTTCGGATAAAGATACAAGAAGGCAAAGCTATAAAAATGTTCAACTCCGGAAGATGAGAATGTAGCACAGCTTTAATTGCAATAAGGTGAGGGAAATAGTTTTGGAAGCAGCTTTGGGAGGAGGAAGAAAAGTCATTTGTGTAAGCTCAGTACTTAAAATCTACAGATGGCATAGCTAACAAATAAATCAATTAAAGAATGCAAAGTGTGAACAGAAACATAAATGTGAATTAAAACCATACAGACTTGAAGTTATGTATGAAGTAAGTATTTTAACCACTAGCACTAAAATTTTAAATTGAATTCTCTGATGAGACAGAAAACTGGTATAATTGCCTGAGTAAAGGGTGGGTTGAGAATTACAGCTGGTGGGGGAAAAAATAAATGTGTTTCTGTGTTTTGAATAGACAGTAAAAGCATGATAGATGAATAGGAAGGGCTTGCCAAGGTACCAACAATAGTCCAGGTGAGAAATAACTAAAGCATAAAACAGAGTCATAGCAGCAAAATTTGAATTAAATAGTAGCAAGTTTATTTTCTATGATGCCCATCTTGCTGGATTGCTACATGTTGCTTGTTCTTACCTATCTATGCAAGGTGGTAGCATTCCAGTCTGTTGGCCTAGTGAGGTCAGAGAGTTTGAGGCATTTCCCCTGTTCTGAGCATCTAATTTTTTCTGGACCTTTGAGGGATTTTTGTACAAGTATTGGGTTAATTCTTTACTTGTTTATAAGACTCTGTATTTGTAGGGGAGAGCGATAGAAGTGGATAGGGAAGGGTCTTCTGGTTTCAGATGGTGGAGAGTAATATCATCTCAGCTGTTAGAGAACTCTCACTCTCTCCCATGACTGAGTCCTGAATGGTGGGCAAAAGTGTGGACCCCGGAGACAAACTCGCTGCATCCCAGCTCTGCCAGCTGGGATGAGCAAATTTTCAACTTGCTTATGACTTGCTTTTCTCCTCTGTAAGAGGGACAAACAGTATGTTTTCATATGGATTTTGAACAGCGCTGAAAGTTTTTATTTACAACAGCTAAATACTTAAAATCTATCACTGACTTACCGAACAAACAACTCAATCATTACAAGAATGAAATGAGATAAGGCTTTCGTGTGTGCCCCCACAGAGAAGGGAAAGGATCTGTAGGTGTCAGATATTATTATCTCTACTTGGACTTCAGTCCAAAGCAAAGATTTTGAAAAATAAAGTCATCATCATTTATTTCCTCCTCTCCACAAGCCAGCTCGTCCTCTAACTGCCTTCAGCAAAGCAGCACTAAAGTTTCCTCACACTCATAGTGGAATTTCAAAACCTCAATTACATGCATCACCACTGCCATATTCTCTGTCAGCAAGGCCCTCACTTCTCACTATATGCTGAGCTGTTTTGATCCCATCTGTTTCATTCTGTTACTTTTGTCCTATCAGTCTCCACGTTCTGGCTATCTTTTATTGCAAACAGGTTTTCTAAACACTAACCTCCCTTAGACACACGCAGGTAGCTACAAAGGCTGCCCTTCAGGATGCTCTGCTTTTAGCTTCTCCATCTCACATGTTGGCAAACCTAGCAACGGCTTAGCCTTTTCCTCAAACTGGATGCCCTGTCCTCTCTTCCTTCTGTCTGGTTAGATCTTTAACCATCCTTCCAGGCTCATCTGAACCCCCAAGGCTGCCCCTGACATCATCCTATACTGAGTTCCACCATTTCTGAACTCTGGGGACTCACAGATCGATCATACCCTGTGCTCTGCTCTTATGTTCCAGTTTCATGTGTGTGCTTTGTCTGCCCAGGTAGACAGAAAGGTCTCTGGGATCGGGATTAATTCTCCCTCTTCCCCCACCCGGCACAATGCTATGACCATCACAGACATTCAATTAATAGTGGACGAGCTTGCTTGAATCAAAATCCATTTTAGCTCATAAGTTCCCACTGATTAGGAAATGATCTTTTTACTTTGTACATTGCCTTAAGCAGTTATTTCTTTTTGTTTCTTTATACTTAATGCAAGAAATAATGCTTTTGAGGTCAAAATAATTTATATATAAATGAAAAAATATATATATTAATGAATGCATGCTATTTGGCACCCATAAAATTAAAGATAAACCAAAATCTTAGAATAAGCTTCTAAACTACACTATCAAGAGAAGTTCAAACTCATTTATTGGAGACAGTATTTATGAATAGACAGCATATAGCGTAATACTTTCATAAAGTCAGTAGATCATTAAAACAATCATATGAGATAGATATTATTCTTCTCTTTTATAGATCAGGAACCTTAAGTACATGATGGAAAAGCAGTGAGGATTGAATGCAAAGAATATATTTTTCCTTGAAGAAGAAATCATACAGAATCAACAAAACTAATAGATTTTGTGTGCCGGGCCCTGTACTACATATAATAACTCATTTAACCCACATAACTCCACGAAATAGAACTATTATTGCTCCCCTCTAGGGATCAGGAAACGGAAGCCCAGAGAGGTTAAATCATTTGCCCCAGGCCACTCAGCTAGAAAGTAGCTGAACTGGGTTCCAATCTCAGTCAGTCTGGCTCCAGAGTCCTCATGCTTAACAAGTATACTGACTAGAGGAGTCAAAAACATGGGTATAACATAGACAGATGCTCGTGGCGTTAAAATCTCAATGCCTCTGGAAGATTTAGACTTTTCAGACCTTGAACTCCTAGCAACCAGCTGAACCCTTAATTGAACAACAAAAAAACTAAATGTAATAATATTTGCACAGCACTTAGCTTGGGCCTGGTTCATACAAGTGCTTGGTAGATGTTAAGTCCCCCCACCACGGCCACCACTACTTTCCCTTCTGGTGTAGCGAGCAGGATGATGAGCACCACCTAAGAACTATGGCTCCCTACAACATAAAATATGGTATCTTGCCTACTTTCTTGGGGTCTTTTCCCACAAAGGGGGATTTAGAACTCTTTATCTTATTTCCTCCATCTGCAGTGTTGAAAGGACTTTTCAAACAGGGAGGTCATGGAAAGGAAAAAGAATATAATACCTGAAAAAACAGAGCTAACATCATCTTCCCTTATAATTCCCTCCCCCAGATAGCCCCTGCACGTTCTTTCATCTATTTTCCTTGTCTCTAGTTACAATTCTTGCTCAGAAGCCACCAGGCAAACTCAAGGCATATCACCATGAGGAGGATCCAAATGCATCTCACATATCAAAGCAATACTCTGGCTGAGCATCGTGCTTCACTCTGTGAAGCCTGTTAGGTAAAAATTCAACAAGACCTGTGCTCCAAGGACTCTCGGCAGGGTTTGAAATGCTCTCATAAGCCAGGTTTGGTTACAGAGCACAGAAGCCGGGTGAGAAAGGATTTTCTTTCTTGGTAGGAGAGGGATCGCCTTTTTCTGCCAGGGCAGTGCCTTCTGCAGGAAACAGCTGATGAAACAGGAGGAGATGGAGAGCTGACTTGTGATGGGGCTTTCAAGCCATGGGTCTTTCAAAGTGAGTGTAGCATTTTGAGCATCAGCAAGAAGGGGATATTTCCTGGTACAAGAACAGTTCCTGGCACATAATAGGCACTCAAGAAATATCTGTTGAATGAATGACTCATAAGGAGATTATAAAAAGTTTATGAAAATAATAAACAGTTATTGATTTCTGTACCATGTGCTTTATATCCTGCCTCATCTAGTCCTTACAGACACCACTATGAGGTAGGTTTTATTAAAACTCTCATTTTACAAATGACAAAACTGAGGTGAAATAACTTGCCCTGGGGACGTATAACTAGTAAGTGACAGCAGCAAGATTCAGATTCAGGTCATCTGAGGGTAAAATGAATGCCTTAAGAACCATGCTTCACTGCCACTCTTAAATGAGTGGCTTTGCTTGTCTGGGTATCTTCCAGAATGTTCGAGAAAGTAAGTATTTAGTCTCTGCCTCCAGTTCACACCACTTGTGAAGCCACATTTTTAGCAATATTTGGGTTCTGAATTTAGTGAGATGTCACAACCATATGACGCCAATCTGCATGGCAAATGTGGATATGTGTAACTGCTCCATTCCTCGGCTGCTTGCCCAACCCAGTGCTCTGCCAGACCAGCCATAGCAGCCACTTTTACCAAAGAGATGGGTCCCCGCATCTTGAAGTAACTATACTGCAAAAAAGTAGATAAGAGGAAAATATAAGAAGTTGTCAATTCTACCCCTCTTAAAAATTTCCCAGTGAGGAAGGGCCATTTTGTACACCTTCTTGAGAAGGAAAGAAGACACAGGAGTACTTTACTCAGACACTTTAGGAGCAAAGCCGTGGCTGCTTTCTGCTCCTTTGGAATTGGAAGAGAACGATGCCTTTTGAATTCCACTTGAAGGCAGAGAGGAGGCTGCAAGAGCCATTGTTGGCCTGACAATGGAAGATGATTTTCATAGACAAGTTGATTGCTTTCTAAAAGCAGAAAAATAAAGCTGCTTTCAGCAACCACCCAAGAGTCTGTGAGAGCAGCCACTTCTGAAGGGACAAAGAGAAGGGAAACAAAGGAGAGGCAGATTTACCAGCAAGTGCCTTTGCCCCATCTGGGAGGAAAACGGGTTTCACAATATTTTCATATTAGATCAATGAGCATCCTGTCCAAGATTCTGGTAAAGTTTGTGACCTGCTGAAGCTTATAAAAACTTGGAAAATGTTACCAGGAAAATCTGATATGATGAGGCTTAAACCAGTCTAGACAGATGTAGAGAGAGTTCTTAAATGGAGAGCTATTGTAAGTAAGCAGACTGTTTTCTGAGCCTTTAAAATCTACCAGGATAAGCCTCTCTCCCCAGAGAAAGGGGAAAAGATGTTAGGAGAAAAAAATATATAAATGTAGGTTATATATAAAATAAATAAATGCATATTTATACACACATGATATTTATAAATAAAGTAGCAATGTGAAGCAAAAAATCATTGAACTGTTCATTCTATACATTAGGAGGTTCATCAAATAGCTGTGGCAATATTCATATTCAGCCAAAAGCAGTGCTTCACATTCCCAATTTTTCTTCACATTTAACTAAAATGTATTGTGTACCTACTTTGAGGCATCATTATGTCAGGTGACCTATGGAAATCAAATTAATTACCCCCAACTCTCCTAGGTGGTGCTAGCCTCACTTTTAGATGAGAAAGTTTAGGTTCAGAGAGATTACATAACTTGTGTATCACTCAGCATGTTTTGAACTGCAAGTAACAGAACACCTAACAATGGTTTAAACAAAAAACACTTCAAGCTATCACCCAGAAGAAGGAGTCTGGAAGTCTGGGTCCCAGAATCGGGTCAGGAGCTTAATGATGACGTCCAAGACCCTGGCTCTATTCATCTTTCCATACCTCCATCCTGGACATGGTGTCTCACAGTCTTCGAGTTCTTGTCTCGTGGTTGCATGATGGCTGTTGTAGCTCCAGACATCACTTGCTTACACTGCCAAGACCACATGTAAAATAGAGGGGAGCTGGGATTTCTCTTGCTGCAGCATCCCTTTCCATCAGGAAAGAGTCTTACTCAGAACTCCCTGACACACTTCTCTTTAAATCTAATTTGGCAGAAATGGATCACATTCCACCTGTGATACTGGGTAAGAGGGTATACGGCATTTTAGCCATAGTCATTGGAGGCTGGCTTTGCCAGGAAGGAAGAGGAGAAGAACAGTAACTGGGCCAACATCAACAGTGTCTGGCACACTTACAAAAGGTTAGGGATTGAGAGAGCTGGCTCTCATTTTAAAAAACACGTACCTTTTACCCCACAGCGTGCAGAAGAAGTAGGGAAGCCCTTCCTCAGGTAGTTGCAGCCCATTGCTTTTAATACCAGTGCCATGTTTTTAAAGGAGCAGGTGAAAGTTTGCCAGGAAGACCGTTGGTGGCTGTGGAACAGAGATTCTCCTGTAAAGCATGAGAGATCTAACTCCTTTTCCTGAGTGTCACTTGAGTTTGAGGTCTTTAGAGAGCCAAGCAGACTGCCCCCTGGGCCACAGAAAGTCATCCAGGCCTTTCCTGAGCTGAACCCACATTCCTGGGGTCTAAAGAGGGGTGGGGATCTGAGAAGGGCATCTCATACCTGGCTTGACTCAGACTTCTCACTGGGTCAAGGCACTTGCCAGGCTTTTAAATGCCCTTTAGTCCTGTGCCCAATGCAATGTATAAAACTTCTCCAACTCTATTCCACTGCTGGGTTTGTTGGTTTCTCCCTGAGTGGTCCAGATGTGGCCTCAAACTATACCACACACACGTTTTCTTGTACATAATGAGTGGATTCTATCAGTTGCATATCGAAAATTATATACAATAATTATAAAATTATATTGGAATTATTTGCAACAGATTAACTTGTAGGAACATATAAATATATAAATAATGTGACTTTAAAATTTTTATTTTCATTTGCACAGTTATCAGTCCCCAAGAGCCCCAGGAAACAAAGCATACATATAGACGTTTTGTGCATATAAACACGTGCACACATACACACATGCCCCTACCTTGGTACTCAATGATGAAATAAAGAAAACAGAGAAGGCGTAATACTTATTCTCAAAAGTTTACAGATAAGAAGAATCAAAAATGACAAACACACAGAGAAAATGCAGAAATAGACTTGAGTTTGAATTTTGCTCTACCACCTAATTGCACCTTGACCTTGGGCACGTTGTATCATGGAATTGAGCTTCAATTTATCACTTGAGAACGGGGACAATAATACCCACTCTGCATTATTGGTGTGGGATTTAGAGAAAAAGCTGATGAAACCTGTAGCACCATGCTTAACAACACCCAGAAACGCTAAAAACCACTCTATTGTTGCTCAGAAAAAGGACAGGAGGGCTTTATTGTTTCACTAACAAGATTGGCTTTCTTGGCCTCAGGAGTCAATCCTAACCCTTCAAAGATGTTTTAGGAACCCTAAAATGGTACATCTAAAAGAGGGACATCGGGCAGAACCCCTAATTTCAGTAGATGTCCTTGGTCCTCCCAAGCCCTGTGTGGCCTCTATGGGAAATGGATTTATCATGTCTGTGATGAGTAATCTACTTACCACATCTGTAATCACCTCTAGTAAAGCACATTTCAGAGTCAGCTTTTGTTAATGATCCCCATTTTCAGTTACACACACAGACAGGGAATTGTCCTTTGATTTTGGTCTCTAGGCAAAAGAAGTCTTTCTTCCCTGTCCAGTTACTCCATTCCTGAGGAAGAACACTGTGGAACTGGTTGGCCAAAAACCAGGACAATTTTTCTCATATGTGGAGCTCTCCATCTCCACTTCCTCTGGTGTTATTTAGGGTATGGCTTTTCAACCTCTTGGAATAGTACGTTTTGAGGCTTAGGTTAGTGTTCAAGGGAAAGGGGCAAAGTGAGTTGACTTGCTTTGACTGTAGGCTGACGTTCTCCAAGTGTGGTCCATGGACCAGCATCATCAGCCTCACCTGGGAGCTTGTTAGAAACAGAATCTCTGGGGCCAGCCCAGTGGCTTAGCAGTTAATTGCACGCGCTCCACTACTGGCGGCTCAGGTTTGCATCCCGGGCACGCACAGACGCACTGCTTCTCCGGCCATGCTGAGGCCGCGTCCCACATACAGCAACTAGAAGGATGTGCAACTATGACATACAACTATCTACTGGGGCTTTGGCGGGGGGGGGAGGAAGGAGGAGGATTGACAATAGATGTTAGCTCAGAGCCAGTCTTCCTCAGCAAAAAGAGGAGGATTAGCAGGGATGTGAGCTCAGGGCTGATCTTCCTCACAAAAAAAAAAAAAGAAAGAAAAAGAAACAGAATCTCTGGCCATGCCCCAGAGCCTACTGAACCAGAATCTGCATTTTAACAAAATCCACAGGATATTTTGAGAAGTCTAGCCCAGGTCTATAAATTCACTTCATTTAGGTAAAGGAGGCTTCACCTAGCTATCTGGAGCATTACACTGGGATTTGGTATAAACTCCTACTTGGCTAAAAAAATATATATTATTCCTTTATGTAGCATTACCGTTGTTCCCTGTACTTATATTTCCCTTTGGGACTGCTTTGTGAGGGGCCATCTGGGTGAGCTGGAGCCAGCCGGCACAGGCTCGTGAGATCCAATTCTTCAAGTCCCTTCCCAACTTTGCATTCAGTGATGACACGTTGATGGCAAGAAATTGGCCATGGTGGGAGTATTTGCATCACGGACGTAGGAAAATACTACATACGAATCAGAGCACTTTCTTCCCCCCAGAGGACTGGCTTATAGACAATAAACACCTGATCTAATTCAGGGGTGCTCTCTTTCAGGAGTAACACCATCATTCAAGCACCTCAATCCTATTGTCACTTCCAACAAACTAATTCTTTTTGCAGCAGATGAAGTGCATTTCTTTTTACTGTATCCTCGGTAGGAATGGAGAACAATCGGTCACCACCTAACATCATCTCATTCAAACGCTCTAGCTCTATAATTTTAACAGCTGTAGAAATCTAGGGTATCTGTTAAAAGTGCTTGTTCATGGTTTCACTCCCTGGATTTTTATTTAGTAGATTTGTAATCATACCTGGGATTCTGCATTTTAAAAATGCACTCCAAGTAATTTTTTTTTTTGCTCTTTTATTTTTATTGAGGTAACACTGGCTTATAACACTGTGTGGGTTTCAGGTACACAATATTATACTTTGACATCTGTATATACTACAGCATGCTCACCACCAAAAGTGTAGTTTCCATCCATCACCATATAATTGACCCCCTTTGCCCAAGCAATTTTAACGCAGGTGGTCTTGAGACAATACCTTGAAAATCTTTCAGTTCTAAGACACCTCCCCAGAGAAGCAGCTCACTGCATTCACCTGGGGGTTCTGAGCCCTCCCACCCCCTACCATTGCTCACTCCCAATGCCCTGTGTCTCCTAGAGAAATGAAACTCTATTAATCAAAGACTTTGACTCTGAACTAAGTTGTGTATCACCAAATTGCAAAGCTTATAGTAGCCACCTGTTCAGATAGCAATGAATGGTTAAGTAGTGTGTTTTCCAAACCTTTCGATTCACCATCAGAAAATCAAGAACCCATTGGAAAGCTGCAGGTTGCCAGCTTTCCAAAGATATCATCGCCAACTGAAATCAGCAACATATTCTCAGCGCCTTTGGCTCAGGTCTCACAAGCAACTCATTATTATTCCAATGGATTTGGGAAATTACATGTTCCCTAATAATAACCCATGAAAGGAATACACAAATAGAAATACAGAGAGAAGAAATGACTTGCCACGGGTCCTTTTAAGGAGTTGGTGACTGAGTAAGCTCAGCTGTTATTAGCTGATAGAATTAGATTTAGTCTACTGGGCCTCACTGAATAAAAATCAGGGAATTTTCCATTAAAACGTATATTCTGGGTTTCTGAAAAAGTCAGAGGACCTGACAACACTAGGCCCACATTTCTGTGTGGCAATAGCCCAGAGCTGAGTAAGGGTGGCTGTTTTTGAAAGAGGCATGAATTGACCAGTTCACAGTGGTTCCCATCGCTCCTACTTTTCTTGTTTCCCTTACTGGCCTAGTCCCTGTGTCTGAGTTTGCAACCTCTGCTAAGCTTCACTTCCTTGCTTCTCTTTTCCCCTTCCTTCCAAGCTCTTTGCAGAAGGCCCACAGCATAACATTCTTGGAAATTTTCCTTCTTGTTTTCTGTTGCAAACTAGCCTAAGTCAATCTCATGCTTCACAATCAATTCTTTCTGGTATCAATAAATATCCAAAGCTAGAGGTAGGTGAAGTCTGTAACAGAACTCCTCAAATTTTAACGTGTGCATGCATCGCCTGGGATCCTATTAAAATACTAATTTTGATTCAGTAGGTCTGGGGTGGGCTCGATTCTGTAGTTCTAACAAACTCCCAGGTGATGGCACAGGCTGCTGGTTGCATACACCACCTGTTGAGTAGCAAAGGTGTAAGTTTCTGCCCCCAAAACTTTGCTCCAGGTTCTATTGGAAAAAAGCCCCAAACCAAAGTCTGTTGCTCATGAGTGCTTATTAGCAAAGGAACAAAATATTCGTACAGCCTGCTCTATGAACTGGATGAAGTCTCAGCTCTTTGCCGGCCTCGTTGTTGTGACCATGCCTTTGCATAAACCAAAAGTGACAGTGTTCTGGAGGCAGAGATTCAGGTAATCGTAGAGGATGAATCAAGCAATCTCAGAATCAATTGCTAGACAAAGAACAGTTTCAAAATCAAACTTCGGGCACCACCGTGAAGAGCACAGACTGCCAGGGTCCCTGGATTGTTATGCTCCATGCAAGAAGGGTTTCTATAATATTTACAATATTTCCAGAATCCACATATTTTGAATACCAGCAATTTCACCAATGTAAACCCATTTATAACAACATGCTAATATCTGAACCTCTGGTGCTAACTGGAGATAAAGATAGCTGGATGCTTGCAGTAACCAACCCTGCAATGTATATCCTAATCAGGGCAATTAGCAGCACCCATTTTTATCATACTACCTTTGGTAACATATTTTAAATTAAACTGCAGACCACATAACACACTCTTAACAATAGGTGCTTCAAACTGGATTCTGCCCCTAACCTGAAGTAGGAAGGATTAATTCCGCATTTGAGAGAGATCAACATGAAGGAGGCAGGAGGAAAAGGTGAGGTGTAGAACTTTCCACTGCCACCTCCTAGGTAAGACTTGTGGGTCCCCTCAGCCAAAGCTCCAGTATCCCCGGCACACTCATTTCTCCAATTTACTTCTATCTGGATCCTTTTTCTGTCATGTCTTCAGCACAACATACTCTCGTGGCACCTCATGAGAAAGAGAAACAGAAAATGAAAAGCAGAAGCAATCCTAGAGATCGCCAAATCCAGTGGGTTTCCACCTTACTCTTGAAGCCCTTCTTCAGACCTAATATCGCTATCGCCCTGCAGTGCAAACACAAAATTCATGTACGAAAGAGAGTTGTTCTGGATGAGGCAGGGGTGAGGAAAGCTGGAACATACCTTTTCCCACTCTCCCTGCCCCTTCCTACCTTTGTCCTTGAATGGCTTCCAAAGGATACCGTTTAATAACACTAACCTGACCCAAGTCATTCTTCCATCACCTGTTCTGCAGATTAGGAAGCTGAGTCCTTGAAGGGATAAGCAATTTGCCCATGTTCACATGGTTTGATGGAGCAGAACTCTAACTCTCTTTCTGTTGTGGGTCAGGTCTCAGGACACAGGCTTTGAGTGAGGTGAAGGCGCACACTCTTGTCCCGAGACGGGTGAAGCTTGTCGGAGCTCGGTGGGATAACGTGAGTCAGGCTCCTGACCTGGGTGTCCATCTCCCTACACCTCTCCCAGCCAGCGAGTTCATTCCTTTTTCTCCAGGGAATGGCTCAGCTTTTCCTTTCTGCGTTTCAGGTCCATCTCCTCAGTTCCAGATGAAAACCTCTCTCTGCAGTCCCTGGTGTCACTTGAAAACCAAAATAAGGATTTTTCAATCTTATCAATGCTATCCAGCACTTTAAAACATACTGCCAGACAGAAGCACTGTAACTTGTCATGGTGAAGATGATGTGACTGCTCCCCCAAAGCTGGAGCATTTTCTGACTTTCCTCACGTGAGCTAATGTTCTTTTTATCTGCCTCGGTAGCAGCCCATTAGCTGATATTCTATCAACATGTTCATCCCATTTCCCTAAAGGCTTCCCTTTTTCTCTTGGTCTCCACTTCCCACTCCATTTTTACATCTTCCCAGCCTTTCCAGTGGCCTGTAAGGGCCTCTTTCATACAAAAGCAGACCTTCCAGAAGCACACATTTACATTTAGGGTTAACCAGAGTAGCGGTTATAAACAAGGATAAATTCTCCCCCATCATAAGGTGATAAAGCACTCTGGGAAATAATTTCATGTTTATGTTCTTTACACTGCGGGTAGGTCCTCCTGGGGACTTTCTGTGGCTCTTCTTTACTCTCTTCTCCTCTCATATTCCCCCTCCTTCCTCCTCTTTCACACCACCTCCCCTCCCTTGCCCCTGTCTCTATCCACCTCCCTTCTGGGTGACAGGTCATAAAAAGGTGTATTCAGCCTTTGTATCATCTCTAAAGTACTAACATTGACCTTGCCTGCATCCCACTCATCTACCATATTATTTACCAAAATCAAGTGGGTCTACAGCCTATTCTTGGGATACAATAATAATAAATAATGACATGATGAGTATTAATGATGATAATAAGGAAAAAGAAGAATAAGAAAGAGAAATAAGAAAACTAGAAGCTGATCTCACCAATAATATGAATAATAACATTAAGGAACTCTTTGTATCAGGCACTACTGTGTGTGTTTGTGTGTATTTACATTGAGCTCTCACAAGAACCCTGTAATTTTCCCTTACTTTATGAATGAGAAAATCTAGGTACAGCCGAGCCCGACCAGCACATAGAGAGCCAGCATTCAGTGCTGAGATCTAGATATGGGCAGTCCGATTCCAGAGTCTGGGCTCTGTAGACTCAGTGCCTGTGTTTCAGGGTTGAGAATGATGACAGCAGAAGCATCCATGTGTTAGGATTGCACACATTGTTGGCTCGGAGATTCAAAGGTCCAAGGATGTCATAATACCCAGGGTTCCTCCACATCAAGGGCACAGTGTGGGGAGGATTCTGAGATGTTAAAGGCAAAGCTGTTTCTTATCAACAATCCAAAGGATACCTTTTTACAGCAGGTGGGGTAACGAGGAACAGGCTAAGGCCTGCTATGTCAGCCTCCCAAGATCATTATATTGGTAGTTTGCAAGATGCTTGCCTATTTTAGGAGGCACAAGCCAATTTGTTTTCTTTTGAAAATCAATTCATAAGCTCTGGAGGTTGGTTCATCTCAACTGCTGTCTTACTGCTGTATTTCAGTCACCTGCTACTCACATGTGGATTATCTGCTTTGTGGACCATTTCTGGGAAGTTTTTAATACTGGTGTGGCTTTCCCAGGCCAACCACTGGGCTCCTGCCTCCTTTTTCCATTATGCAGCCATGGACACAAAATAATTTTTATTTCACTGCATGTAAATGAATTTTCTCAGACATTAGTCAAATTAACCCCTGTTTATTTTGAATTCTCTCTGTCACAATTCCTCCCCCTTTTCCATCTCCACAGCACAGAGGGGTTGATGAACAGCTTTCCTATTGTGCTTTCAAGCACACCCTATTGTGTAAGAATTATATTCATTTAAAATTTGAAGGAATGTAAACACAACCTCTCCTGCAAGGTACCCTCTCTTTATTTTCTTCTTTTCAGCACTGGCAGACTGTTCCTTTGGGAATGTTTAGGAACCAAACATTCTGGCCTTCATCTTGGATAAAATAATACTATTAAAACATACAAGTCAAGCCTTCCTGCCATCAAAGTCCTGCGTGCTCTGCTTCCTGCTGTCTGATCTTATCTCCTACACTTTCCCTCTTGCTCTCTCTGCTCTGACTACCCCAGCTCCCCTGCTACATCCCTGTTGTGTCTGCCCCAGGGCTTTTGCACTTGCCTCCTCTGCTGGGAATTCTCTTTCCCCAGCTATCCACTTGCTCATTCCCATCACTCTCTGATCAAACATCATCCATCAGAAAGCCCTTCCTTGCCAGCCCAGTGTATAATGGCTATCTCCAAACATTTTCTATATCTTTGCCCTGCTTATTTTTTCTTCACACCATAGCCTAGCATTTTATTTTATATTTCTTTGTTTGTTGTCTGTGTTTCCCTCTAGAATGTAAGATCCATGAGCTTTGTCCACATTAAAAAACACAGCAAAACAAGTAACAACAACAAAACACTGCTGTATCCTCAGGACCTAGAACTTCACTTGGGGCCCATGTAGTAGTGTTTGTTGAATGAATGAATGCTGAGCTATGGAGGGGGAGGGGCACATGCATTTGTGGGAAAGGTACCAAATCTCCAGAATCACATATTAGGAGTTTCTGGATCTAAACCTGTTCCTAGGAAGTAAATTGCTTAATTGCACAGTAGAGTTTCTTTCACTCTTCAGCTCCCTAGTTCAGCATCAATTGCTATAACTGAGCCCTGATTTCTCCTTCTCTTCTACAGCTGCCCTCTTTTTTCAGAGGGGTTACTCCCACTCATCCTTGACAAAAGAAGACTTTTGCCAAACAGACCGTGGCTCTCACACACTAAGTGGCTGTCTAGGCATCACAGCTAAAGGTCAGGGGCCAGTTCTCACTTTCTATTTCCCAACACACCTGGGCCAATCTAATTCTTAGTTTCTCCCTTGGGCTCCCATGTGCACTGAGCAGGAGAATGCTGGTAATTCAGGGGACCAGTCCAGAAGGGGTCCGAGAAATTTGTCAACACATTTAGTATCTCATTCCAACCACAGTGCCAAGTTTAGAATTTAATTTACTCTCAAGTTTCAAATCTAATGTGAGCATTTGAGCAGTACTGAAACACAGGGCTCCAACCTTGTTCCCATCTCTCTTTCTGCGTCGGTTCTGCTTTGCACTGCAGTTGCCTGCATTATGGTACTCGCTTTGGGATCTGAGAGCCCCGTGTTCTAATCCCAGTAATGACCATACTATTTGCATTCCTCGGAAATTGATATGAATCCCTCTTAGGAGCTAATGTTTACTGAGCAGTTACCTTGGTTCTTGGTCAGGCCCCTTATCTTTAACTCTCTTAATCCTCACAATTCTATGAGATAGGCACCATACTTAACCAGGTTTGACATGCGTAAGGAAATCAAGGCTTAGAGAGTTTAGGTAACTTGACCAAGAATAAATATCAAGGCGAGGGTTTGAACCATTTTACTCTATTATTATTATCATCATCAAAATTATCATTTGTGATGTGACATGGAGACTCTGGCCCATAAGTCCAGGCTATCCTGACCTCTTCCTCAAGTGCCTCTTTGAGACTCAGCTGCTCTAAACCTTTGTCTAAAGGAGCCAGACCGCGTCCCACCTGTATAACTGGCAAGGCTCAAAACCAGCTACAAGCCCAGGAAGAGTGGCCTTCCATTCTGTAACCTTTTTTTCACAGGACGAGATGGTGTAGTATAATGGACGAAGGCTTTCTCAGGGACTCCTACTTTCTTTGGGGCATGTCCTCAGGAAAAGTCGATCTAACCTCCTAACCCCTCAATGTTCTCAACTGTTAAAGAAGGCTTTGGACCAAAGTCTCAAAAATGTTCATAAATGAATAACATTTATTCTCCTACTCCAATAATTCTGTAATCAACACCCAACTTCTGATGGGTTCAGTTTCCATAACCTCTCTGGGCTCGTTTGCGGGGCTCTGTTGACTCATTTCCTCCAACACAGAAGTCCTCATTCAGAGCTGTGACGCTTCACTTCAATCAGATAATATAAAGTAGTCCAGTCACCAAGCTGCCTCCTTAGGTAAACTGTAATGTCATCTCTTATGTTCTTGCTGATCTTTCAAATACTAACATGACTGCTACTCCTAATGATGGCTAACACACATTCCTCTAACCATCTTCCATCTAATTAATAACTCCTTTAATCCTCACAACAATCTCATGAAGTAGTTACTATTATTAATACCCAGCAGTCAAAGGAGAAGGAATCGCCATCCCAGATCATTTGAGCTCTTCTCTTGCTCAAGTTTCTCAGCAAGCTTTGGCTGCTGCCTTTGGCATCTGTGAGGGCCTTTGGAATTAGCAAGGGGAGTGGGGGGCTGCAAGGTTCACAAGGGGAAAAATGCAGGAAGGCCTTTTCCCAGGTTTCCTGCAAGAAGGCTGCCCAGCTGCTGCCCAGGGCTCATGTGTCTCTTCAGCACTGACAGAGGCAGCAGCTGTTTCTCACCGGCCCTGCATAAATCTAAATCTGTGCAGCTCACTGCGGGCCTCCCTCCTGTTGCACTGGAATCTTCTCTCCCTGGTGAGATGCCTTGGAGACTGAAATGTCCTTCTGTTCTGGAATGTCAACAAAAGAGGCTGCTGCTTCCATTTCCTGGTCCTTCCTTTTCCCCAAACACTGGGGGAGCCAGATGCATCAGGCCCACCTCAGATGGGACACCTTGAGTAGGCTTTGGGATATGCTGGAGGTGCTGAGGGCGAGGTGGTAGCTTTCTGGAAGTCAACAACAATGAGAAAATGCACCAAGAGGGAGCTGCTCTCAGCCTTGCTCTTTGACCAGCTCTGTCATTTTATAACTTGAGGATGAATTTTCAGGCTCAGGTGATAGAGAAGGGGCTGTGTGTCACCATCCATTCAAAGAGCCCTGTGGACCTAGTCTCAGTGAGCTTTGCCTAATGAGGCTGCAAGATGACCTACTCTTTATGTTTACTCCCTCAAGACTTAGTACATGTTGCTGCTTTCCTGCCAGTGAACGCAACTCTCACAGTTACATTATTTTTGCAACAAGAAGGGTCAGAAATTTTTCAAAAGTGACATAAGTTCACCTTTAGCTTTGTTCAAGGGGATTGATTTATTGATTTTTCTTTCTTTAAAAAATGCTTTCGGTGGTTTGCAAGCTTCTTAATCTTGGCAGTTTTCAAGTCAAGCTGAGAAGAGTGCGCGTGTTTGGTCATTGCATTCAACAGTTGTAAATATGCACCCTGCTTAATAAAGCAGTGGGTCTGCTCCTCACAAGTAGCATAGATGTCATACTTTGGTGATGGACATCTTTTCCTGTTAGCTCACACTGCAGTGCCAGAGCTGCTTTATCTTATCTCCTTGGAAATCAAGGAGCAGCAGCAACTCCTAGCTCTTTAGATTTAAGTACCTCTTTTGATCTTCCCTAGACTCTTGCTAGAGGTTCATATCTACTAACACTTCAATGTACCAGGGGAAGCTGTTATTTATATAAACTCAGGAATTCTTCCTGATGCCAAAAATCTCTTCATAATTTATTTGCTCTGTTAGTTTGGATTTAGTTCAATAAATCTTTGACATTCATAGGGATATAATCAAAGATCTTCAAGAATTTCCAAATGCAAAAACGTCATATATCCTGCCACCCCCAATAAGATTCAGTAAAGTATAATTGAATACTTTTAAGTGCTGCCTTCAGAGGCTTACTTTTTTTAAATATGGCATATTCCACTTTTTCATTTATCCCAGACTTCTGTTTACTGGATAAGAACTAGTCATCAATTGCATAGACCTATTTGCTAACTTTAAAAAATTTTTATCAATGCTCTTTAATTTTTAATTAATTTTGATTTTTATCTAAATAATAAACATTGTTTAAAAATCTAATAGTAGTAAAAGTTTTATTAAAAAACAGCAGTTTCCCCAGTAACAACCACTTTTGACTGTCTTAGCTGTTTCTTATAGAATATACCTCCATAATTTCATAACGTACTGATTGTTTTTTCATGTATCAGCTTGAGACATTGACTACTTATATTCTGGTAGATAAAGGTTAGCTCTCCTACTCACAGACACTGACACACATGGTCTCACCCATATGTCTGTCCTTTAAAAATATTTCTGTCTATACTTTTTGGCTAAGTCATACTGTATGTTTATATTTTATCAATATTGTTCTCTGCTGAGCAAAGTTTCCTTTCTTATATAGCTTTCAATTTTTCCTGGATTTTATAGCTGTCTTGTTTTTTTTCATTTGACTACTTTTCTTATGTGCCAATCACTAACTCTTCCCTAAGGCTCTGGCAGATCTACACTAACTTCCCACCCCTGACACACACACGCTTCTCCACACGGTCAAATGCCTTCAATAATCTACCAGCTCTAACTCTTTCCTGGAGCCCTCATATTTCTGCTCAAATCTGGGCAGCTGCCTTCTAGGCCAGCTCTCTAGCTGTTCCAACACTTCCCTTCATCTCATCTGTATACTTAAGGGCCTGTTTCTTGGATTCATGTCTTGTGCTTTCTTGGTTTACTATCTTGTTTAGCAAGAGTATATTTTCCAGTACTTTCATAAGAAATAGGGCCTGAGAGACAAAATTTTTGAGTCCCTCCATATTTGAAAAATTTTTTTACTCCTACCCTCCCACTTAATCAAGATCTGGCAAGATCTGGCAACTTTGAAGTGGAAGATGTGTTTTCCTCAGAATTTTTATGACATTCTTTTGTCTTTTGGGCTGGCTTCTGATGTTTTTCTGAGGAAACCCAACTTCATTCTGATTTTAGGATTTTCTCTGTATCTCTGGTATCTGAAATTTTATCATAATATATTTGGTGTGGGTTTTCTTTTATTCTTAAGTTGGGCATGCCATGAACCATTTCAATCTGGAAACTCATGTCATTTAGTTCTGGGCAATTTTTTTGCATTATTTCTTCAACAATTTGACCCCTTCCACTTTCTCTCTTTTCTCCCAAAATTTCTACACGTTGAATATTTTTAAATGTTATATTGGATTTCTAATTTTCTTATATTTTTTCTTGAATTTTCTTCTCATTGTCTTTTTGTTCTCTCTTTCTAGAGTATCTCAACTTTATTTTCAAAATTTTGAATTGAATTTTTTTGCATGCGTGTGTGTGAGGAAGATCAGCCCCGAGCTAATACCCATGCCAATCCTCCTCTTTTTGCTGAGGAAGACTGGCCCTGGGCTAACATCTGTGCCTATCTTCCTCCACTTTATATGGGACGCTGCCACAGCATAGCCTGACAAGCGGTGCGTCAATGCGCGCCCGGGATCCGAACCTGGGCCAACAGCAGCAGAGCGCGGACACTTAAACGCTATGCTAGGGGGCCAGCCCCTTGAATTGAATTTTTAATTTTAGCAATCATTTTTTATTTCCAAAACCTCTTCCATATTTTTTGATTGTTTCTGTTCCCAATGCAGGAAAGCAATATATCCTTGTATCTCCCTGAGGTAAATGTGTGTGTGCGTGTGTATGTGTGTGTGCATGCGTGTGTGTGTTTTCTTCAGCTCCTTGCATTGCTTTTCCTACTCACATCACTCTCTTCTCAGTTTGTTTTTTGTTTATTATTTTGGTCTCAGTCTCATGTTGCAGATTTTCCTCAAATGTCAGGAGACATATGGATAAGGTACTAAAAATTCACTGTTATGTGCGTAGCTGGGGCTTGTTGACTGGCAGACTTTAACATAGGGTGACTGAGCAGTGAGTTGGCTTTCTCATTGCAGGGTCTCTACGGATCAATATCTGTAAGTCTTTTCTCTGTAGCTGTTCAGTTTCTTTATTGATGAATCCCTGCATCTCTTACTTGTGGTTGTATGCTTGTCTGTGGAGAGCCTACGATTAGGAAGGGAAAGGCAGCTGAAGTTTCCCCAGTTCTTCAGGCTTTCACTTAGCTTCCCTTCCTCCATTTTCAACCCCACCATCATCCACTTTTTCTGCTACGTTTGGTTCGGTTTTGTGGTTCAGTTCTGTTTTCCTTGGTTCTGCTCCTGTGGTTGTTTCTCTAAAGAATAAACTTTTGTGTGTGTGGGTATGTGTGTGTGTTGGGGGCAGGCAGAGGAGAAAACACCTGGCTGTAAGGGGTGGGGAAAAGGATCTGGGAATCCAGAAGCATAGGACAAGATTTTCTACCAATCCACCTGTTTTTAGTCCTACCCCTCTCGCCCATTTCCCATGATAGTATGTATCTAAATCATGCAGTATCTGCATCTGTGGGCATTCAGGTTGTAACTTCCTCTGCTCTGCTGAGTCAGTTACTACTCCTTAATCCACTGCCCATCTTCCAAAAATCTGTTACCAACCTTTGTTTCCTATTGCCTCTTCTCTTGTTCTCTCGGTGCTTATGCATTTCTGCTTTATAAATCCTCTTACTTGGTTTTAGTGACATTTCAAGGAAAGAACATACACACCTATGTGTCATCTTCCACATTTAACCCGAAGTCCTCCTGACTTTCTTTACATGGTCATTCCCAGTCCAGCAAATGGCATACATTTCCAGACTTTTGTTTTTTAACAAAGAAATCAAGTTATTATTCTTTCTTAAGAGTTGCTGTTCTTCTACAACAGAACTCCACTGTGATGTGCTTGCTGAGTTGGCAGTTAAGTTCACTCAGCAGATAAATAACTCAAACCTTAAGGGAAAAAATTCAGATTTGTGTCTCAGCAAAAGGGCAGATCACCACATCGGGAACTTTTAGGGGTTCTGTGAGTAGCTAAGACTTCCAAGGTTAATCTCCAAATACCATTCTATAGACCCAGTTCAGATGTGGAGGCGGGTAGAGGAGCAGAAACACATTAATATGTGTTTTCTCTGTATCAAGTGAGATAGCATTTGATGATATGTGTGAAATACACTAAGCCTCTGAAACACAAGTGTGTGTGGCAGTTAGGCAAGCTTGTTAAGGCCTTGCAATACATGTACACACACACACACACACACACACACGAATGCACACATTTGCCCTAGGTCTTATTAAGTAAAGGGTACCTGGGTACACAGAAAGCTGGTTTTGGTTCCCAGCACTTCTGACAGGGAGGTTCACTTTAAAAGACACGGCACTTAATATCTATCCTGGGACTGTCATTGCTGTCTCATGGCTTGTAACCTTGCCTCTAGGCATCTTTCCTGACTGTTGCTCACCTGGAATTTGTCCTTGCCAAATGGGACTACATTTGCTTTCTACACTCTTCTTCCTCTGCCAAACAAGGACGCAGCTGCAATCAATAACAGACTGCTTCCAACTTCTGATGCAATGCAGGCTTCCAGACGATGAGGGGCTTCAAAAACCAAGTCTCATAAAGAAAATTTAGAGCCCTTAGTTGAGGACAAAGCCCTCATGTTACTCATCTATGAGAGACCCCCACCTCTTCTGATTCCTTCTCTGGCTGCCTTCCAGAATAACAGATACACCTGGAACCAAGAGTAACTGGGGAGTAGTGGCAGAAAAATGCCAGGAGCCCATGGCTGTCAACAGGGTGTTTAGAAAAATCATCTTGACTGCTGCTTACTAGTATCATATTCCTGTTGTAATGAATCTTGTATACTTATTCTAATGAATATCCTTTCCTCTTTTAAAAAGAATTGGAATAGTTATTTTTATTTGCATTTATCAAAGTAGGAGACAATGGGCAAGGTCCAATGATGAAGTTGGGAGGAGTTTTCACTGGACACCAAGAGTTGAGACAGAATATCCTAGATGCCTTGAGCTGGGGAAGAAAGACAGAGAGGGAACTTGTCACCCACGCAAATGGCCAAAATCAGGTGTGTTTTATAGAACAATTATCATAAAAAGCTTCACTGATAAGGTTTTATTCTCTGAAATGCTTGGATATTTGGGTTTCATCTCCATGTCTCCAATCTTGCCGAAAGATGTCTTTTTTAATAACAGTTTTAGTTGCCAGCCCTTCAAATGGAGATGACACATTATTACACCATTACATTACCAATTCAGACTGAGTCACCAACAGCTTGATGAGGCACCTGATTTTGCATACAGAACGCAGCACTTTGAACTCTCTGTTCCTTCAACAAGCAGAGGAATCTGTTCTTTTGTTTATCAACATTAGGTCATTCTGAGGTGCTCTACCAAGGGCTCCATTTTAAGCCATGTTTAGTAGCTATTGAGACAGCCTGGAAATTAACTGGTCAATTAGACATACAGCCTGGATGTACGTCTAATCGACAATGAATACATTTTGATACTATATCTGCTTAGGAGATTATCTACAAATTACTTTATGCATTGGATGGCTCCAAACTGTTACATGGACATCTGTTTTTCTTGGCCATGAACATGCTATTTACAATGACAATTTTATCATTAACTGAAATCATGGCTTTACTCACCTTATTCTTATTCTGTAGATTTCTAACTTTCTTATAAATACCTGGTGTATGTGTCTCTGTGTGTCTGTGTGTGTGTGTCATATTTCTGGGAGGAAGGATTTCTTATGAAATGTGTCCTTCTAGTCACCCATCCAAAAGAATGCCACTGTCCTTGCTGTACATATATACACTTTTCCTAAATTACTCATTTAGTACTGACCTTGGAGCAGCAAAGAAGAATTCCTACCCTCATCTGCATGTCTGGGCTTTAACAGTATAAAGTTTATTCAAGAAAGTCTCCTGATGAAGCTACCTTGCATTTGTTTAAGAGATCCCAGAGAAATTCATCAGACAAACCCATATGAAGGGACATTCTACAAAATATCTGATCAGTACTCCTCAAAACTGTAAAGGTCATCAAAAACAAGGAAAGTCTGAGAAGGTGTAAAAGTCTAGAAGAGCCCAAGGAGACACAAAAACTAAATGAAATGTGGTATTCTGGATGGAAGCTTGAGACAGAAAAAGGACATTAGGCCAAAACTAAAGAAATACAAATAAATTATGGAAATTTAGTGAATCATGTAGCAATAATAATAATAATGTAGTTCATTGGTTGTGACAAATGTATCATAGTAATCTAAAATGTTAACAATGGGAGAAACTGGGTTCAGGGCATATGGGAACTCTCTATACTATCTGTGCAAATTTTCTTTAAATCTAAAACTATTCTAAAATAAAAATCTTACTTGAAAAACAAATAAATAAATAAGAGATCCCATCAAGAGAGATTTTCCAATTTGCTTTTGAGAGGGACATTGGGCTCTGGATGAAAATCGTTAGTCTCTAATTTAATTTTTGTGCCGTGGTCAAGAGTACAGACCTAGTCTTAAATCACTTTGCACAAGTTACTTAAGTTCTCTGAAGCTCTGCCTCCTTGTGTGTAAAATGGGAGTAATGATGTCTACCTCACAGATACTTCCAGAGAATCTTAGGAGACAAGGTTCAAAAATGCTACCATAGCACCTGCAAATAGAGAGCGTTCCCAGAAACAGTAGGTGTTGTTACAAATAACAATAAAAGAAACGTGGATTTTCCTATTGTGCAGCCACAGGCTTCCAGTTGAAGGTCTTAAGGAATAGCATTCTGGTTTCTTGCCAACAGAGCTTCAGGGTTACAGGAAGCTGTGGGAGAGATGAGGACATAAGGCATGCTCCATCCATGTAAATGAAGGTGGTGGGAGAGATCTCCGTGAAAGGGAGGGAAGTTGTTGAATGTAGAAGCCTCTGCTAAACTGAAATGGAGGAAATGTCTTAGAAGCTGCATATACATTAGTCACAGATTATTACTTGACTTAAATTCACTGACACATTTCAATGGCGGATATGGGTGGTGGGAGCAGAAGGCAGAGAGAAGTGGGTAAATACAGCCGCCCTTGTCTGTTCTTCTTCAAGTAAGTCCTTTTCTGCAATGGTCTACTCACCATGGCATGGCCATCTACATGCTTGTAACTATGATGGGTCATTGATTTTCACATTTAGTTTGATGTCTACCTGGTGGTTTGTGATTTGAAAATCTATTCTACTCAGAAGAAGCCACGAAAGATCCTCAAACATAACAAATCTTGAACTCTAACTACCCAGAAAATGACAGCCTCTGAAATTGATGACCTGATGGTCAAGGGTATTTTGTCTTATGTTTCCAAAGCTCCGAGAAACATCAACTCTTTTAAAGGAAGAGTGGACATATCCTCCATTTTTCTAATCAATTGACAAATATACATTCTTCCTGAAAACCTTTTACTGCCTCCTTGAAAAGTCTTAGGAAGGACAAAATTATTTTAACGTATCTATTACAAGATGATTAGTCATTTGGGTTAGAACTTTACATTTGGTGATTGGTTTATTGAACATCCAAATGGTCTGCTCTATTATCAACATATGAAAATCAGTTGCTAGAATCAATATTTCAAAGAGTAGGCCAAAGCCGGTGGGTGTCTAACAATGTACTTCCCCTCATTTTTCCATTATTATCTAATAGAGAGGCTCAGTAATTGGCCACTTCAAGACAGTATTGTCACTTGGGTTCACAAAACCTAAAGCAACACATTTATTAATCTTTAGCTCAAGTTCATCCCAGTAAAAGCATCACAAGAATATAAGTGACCTTTACAGATAGGCTTGGAAGAAACTGGTGTGTTTCCTAGCTGAGGAAAATGATCTTAAAAATCCACAAAAAATGGTGCAAAGTAATACCATTCCTTTCAAGTAAATTAGAGGGCAGCTGATTCTATAAGAACATAAGCGCAGTAGTGATAAAAGATGGAGTCAACTTCTCAATTAGGATGAGCTCGATAGCTTATAGGTGAGAACCCATTTTTTAACAAGCACCCATTGATGCAAAAGCCACCATCTCATAAAAAGATTCCTAAGCCCCAACCAGTGACCAATTATTGTAAGTCATCTTTCATTCAAGAAAATTCCATTACAGTGAGTCTATGATACTCATTGGGTGCTTTATCAAAGACTGTAAAGGCAAAAGAAGAATTGATTTGTAGATAGGAGATTTTCAAACATATTCCAGAAACATACCTATTACACGAGGTGAAATACACCTGGTGGAGTTGCTCCTTAGAAGGGACGACATTCTCTTTCCCCTGAACTCTCTCTAGGTCACTTTCTCCCCTAGCTTTGGGAAAGGAATCAGATGAGGGGAAAGGAGTAATAACTGCCAGGTTATCCTCAATAAGTACCAGCCTCACAGTTCCCTATAGCCTGGGTACTATGGCAACATTCCCTACCTCTTGGTACCTCAGTTTGTTCATCCTTAAAATGGACATCATAACTAGTATGTAACCTATGGATTGTGGTGAGGATTACGAGTTACATATGCAAAGCCACTCAATAAGCATTTGCCATCATTATTATCATTATTGCCTAAGCTGGAGAAGATGGTTAGGTTGCCCCATGCAGTTCTAGCTGTATGATGAAGAGAGAAACAGAAAGTGTCATTTAGATAGTGAGATATTGGGGGCAAGGAAGAGCTCTCCTCCAAAATACCAGCTGTGCTGGATGGCAGCAGGAATCATCCTGCTTTACGCCTGGGTATAGAGCATTCCCCCACCCCCTGAACAAAGCAATTGATTTAGGGATACACCCTCAACCCAAGTGACTCCAGGGAGGCGCCAACCAGAAAGAGCAGAGGCTTCACCTGTCTTACCCACTGCTGTCTCCTACCACTTGTTTGAGGAATGATAAATGAATCTTGGGACTTAATAAGAAAGAAACACTCCCATTCCACTGAGTTGCTAAACTGATGGAATATAAGCCTTGAGCTATTGGTGGCCAATTTATTCCCATGAACAGAGAGCCTGCTTAAAAATAAAGCCAAACCAGAGAACAAAAAAAGTGAAAAAAAAAAAAGAAAAAAGTTTCCTGAAGACATTTTAGCACCTGGATATAGCTGTGCCTGAAGGAAACTTACTCTTGTACTTTTTAGTTACAAGTGACAATAAAATCACTCTCTTTCTCTATTGTTGTTATTGTTCTTTTAAAATCAGTTTGAGTAGGGTTTCTATAACTTGCAACTCACAAAGTCCTGACTTTTACTATGTCCATGCTTGATCCACTCAAACACTGTGGACTAGATTGAATTGAGAAGCAGAGAAGAGCTCACAATCCCAGGGGAGATGGGATAGGATGTAGAAGGGACAGGTGAGGGCTTCAGAGCCCTGCTTCAGATGAGCCATGAAGCTCCACTTTCTCCGGTCCCAGTAGGAGCCAGAAGGAGAGGGCAAACTCACTCCCTACAGTCTCCATCATCGAGTCCTAGTGGCCAGGATACTATCTAGACAATTCAATCCTACTCCCAATTTTTACAGAGAAAGAAGGAGTCAGATTAGCCTTGCCCAAGTTTGCCTGGGCAGTCTGCATCACACAATTTTCATTCCAACCCCTGCAAAGTTGACATATTTGGAATCACACAGCTCTGTTTCAAAATAACACCTTTTTGAAAAATTTCTATTATTTTATTTTTTAAACTAAGGTTCTCCTTTTGAACTGGCCTCAGTCACTTCCACTTTAGTGGGAGGAAAACTTCTCAGGTGAAATCGCTAAAGCTGAGGACAACATGCTGTTTGCATTTTAATTTCTGTTCGGCAGAGTACCAGGGAGCAGGCGAGAGCCTCTTTTAATCAATTCCTGCAATGGCCAAGCCAGACATATTTCATCTTCTGATTGGGCCCTCAGGGCTGAATTTGCAAAGACTGCATCCTAAGCCATTAAGCCAATAAATGAACCTATTTTCAAAAGGACCATTTAAGTAGTTAGTTCAGTTACTTATAGGGAATTGAAAGATGCGAAATCACTGGTTTAGGAATGGAGGGGCTACAGATCAGAGTTCATCTTCCATTCATACTGAGTTGTCATGGCTCTGCCGGCAGCCACTCAGAACAGTCGCCCTGACCAGTCGCTCTGACCCCTTGCAACTGGAGACATACCAAAAAGATGCCCAAATGGCATCTGTCTCAATAGCAATGTATCTAAGTACATTCCTTCATGAAGTTGCATATCCTAGAGCTGTCATCTCGTGGAATTTCAACAGAAAGTGAGTGGTAATTAATTTCTGCAAGAAAGATGGGAATTAAAAGGTTTCATTCCATTCTGATAATTTAAAAACAGCGTAAATGTCTTCTCTTCCTCATGATCAAATCTTTCTGACTCCACACTCATTATAATTAACTCCACGTTAATTACGATTCAAGTAACAAATTGAACCTGATGTCCTGTCTTCTCTCTTGCACTGTAAGGAAAGTCAGGATCTCTTCACTCAGCTCTCTCTTGGCTCACATTCCAAATTTGACTCCTAAGGATCTTGGGTGCCTTTGAGTTTTCATTCATGGATGAATCCTCATACGAGAGCCGTGTTTAACGCTCATGTTTCTCACACAGGAATTATCCACATTAATTTATACTTCTCACTAGTATTCTCAAAAATGTGTTCCAAGAAAACTAGTCTTACAGATGCCCTTGAAATAAAAGGCGAGGAGAGATTCCATGGTCAAATGACTTTGGGAAACATTACAGGCTATATTCTCCCCTCCAAGATTCACAATATCTGGCATAGCATGCTAACAGCTCACAGAAGTCTTGCAGGAACAACAACAAAAAAAAACCCTGTTTAACTGAGTTTCACCCAGTATTTCAAAAATCAATTTGTCAATAGATACTTTTCTTCATGCACCTGTATTAAAAGTCCACAAAGATAATGGTCTGGAAACTCAATTTTGGATCTAGCTTCAGAGACAGATGCTAAAGCTATCTTTCCACCCAGAGCCGAGGAAAAACAATTTAAAAGTCTATTAATTGTACGTCTGTGTTTATGCTTAAGACTACATTGGTTTAATTAAGACATTCGGCTTTATTCAGTTGTTTCAGGATTGAAAAGGACTGGTCATCACGGTTTCCTGGCCTAAAGTACAAGAACTTTGCTAAGACATTTTTAAATGCAGATTTTGATTTACTAGACAACAAGGTTTTAAAAAATAGTGGTGGCAACACAAATAGCAATGCAGTTCATAAAACCTCTTATCATCGATGTTACATTTCGTCCAGGCAGGATCTGTGGTCGGCTTCTCTGGAAGCCTAAGTCTGACTATGCTCCCCACCTTCCAGCTCACCCAGCACCCCATCCCCTTCCTCCATCCCCACCAGCGTGTGGTTTGGGCTTTGAGGGAAAAGCAAGGAGGCAACAGGCAAAAGATGGGAAGCCACTGGAGGAGAAGGGGAACGTCAGGGGCGGTGGATGGAATTAAAGCGACAGGTAATTAAATTAATTAATTAGTTAAATTAATCAATTAAAGGTGGTGAGCAATACCTCAGAGGGGAAGAACTACATTTGGATTCTTATGGTATTTTTGATGCTAAAGACTGAAATGTTTTCATACATGTTACATATACCATTAGTCATTTTATTTTTAAATATCTTATATATTTTTATATATGTCCCATTGGGGTATGGATCTTAGTGTCCTCATTTGGTCATTAAGACCACAAAGCTTACCCAATGGGTCAACTGCCCAAGGTTACAAAGGGAGCCACAGAAAGGGTGGGCCTCCCAATTCCTTCTTCTTACCCAATATACTAAATTCTTTTCCCATGTGCAGCATAAAGCTATACACATACCTTTAAAGCACATTCTTATTTACTAGTAGGCGAAATACCATTACATGTGTATCTGTTTTAAATATGTCCTCCCTTTCTCCTGTTTCTCATTCCCCACGCAAACTGCTAAACAATTATTATTTCTGAAAGAAATAGATAAATGTCTGTAGAGTAGCTTAAATGTCTAAGGACACTTTATATAACAGCAAAAACCGCCACATAAAGCAGAGGAAATTCAATCTACTTGTTGTGTTGTCTACAAATGTCAAACAACCAAACATCTGGTTTGATTGATTTTCTAAATTGTGCTGATTAAGTGGATTGGTGCTTTTTATGTAACCAATGAGCCACTTAATCCTTCTCTTTCCTAAATGCAGCTTCGTGTTCAGCATCAAACTCTATTTTCATTAATTATGAGGATGTCCACACTATGAAATATTCCCCACTCAGAAAGAAATATGTCATTCCATTGTGTCAAGAGGCATCTGTGTGTTCATTAGACAGATTGTTTCAGTAGAGAGTCTCCACACGGCATTGTGGAAAAGACAGGTCAAACAGACATGGCCTCTGCATTAAGAATTAAAGAAGGGAGATGATCCTTATGTGCAGCTATCATGAACAACAGAAGTAAGGATCATCAGGGGCCTCACAGAGATGCGGTATTTGACTCAGCCTAGAAGTACAGAGAGGAGTTGAAGAGGAAGAGAACGACGTAAGCAAAATCACAGAAGTGGCAACATCATGTTCTATTTGGCTAAAGAACAGGGTGTGACAGCTGAGAGCGGCACTATGTCTGGAAAGGTAGGCTGGGGCCAGCCTGAGTAGTCTTGGATGATTGGCTTTGGAGGCTGAACTCATTAGGTGTGCACGGAGGATTTTGATTTCTCACAGCTCCCACAGAGAGGCAGAGAACAGTGGTTAAGAGCAGACGCTCAAAACCCAGTGCCACTGCTTCCTGGTCTGATTACTTAACCCACTAAGTTTAAGTTGTCTCACCTGAAAAATGAAAAAAAAACAAATAGCTCCTTCTTCCTAGGGCTGATTGAGAGTTAGATGAGTTTATTCATTTATGCACAAATACTTATTGAACACCTACTATATGCCAGATATTCTTTCAAGTTCAGGTGATACAGCTGTGACAAAAAAAGACAAACTCCTTCCCTCAGGGAGGTTGCATTCTAATGGAGGAGTCAGACAGTACACCAGATAAATTAAGCAAATTGTAGCATTAAATGCTACAAAGAAAAAATAAATCAGGAAAGGAAGATTTGAGGTAACATGTTGGTCCAGAAAAGACCTTACTGAAAAGGACTTTTCAGTAAGGACCAAAAGAAAGTAGGTGTGTAGACTGAGATATTGTCAAAACATTCCAGGCACAGAGGGAAGCATATGCAAAGGTCCTGAGGCAGAAGGGTGCTGGGAGTGTTTGAGGAAGAGCGAGGAGGTCAGTGTGGCTGGAGTAGAGAAAGAGATGAATTCACATGGAGTACAGCAGGGTGAGTGGGAGGGAAGGTGGGGGGACCATGCAGGGCCTTTGATGCTCATAATGAAGACTTTAACTTTTATTTTGAGTGATACAGAAAGCTATTAAAGAGTTTCAGAATGGGGTGACATGATCTTATTTATTTATTTTTATTATTATTTTTTTTTTTGCTGAGGAAGATTAGCCCTGAGCTAACATCTGTGTCAATCTTCCTCTACTTTATATGTGGGTCCTACATATATGTGGGTCCTACATACACCAGAGTGGTGTAGGTCCACGCCCGAGATCCAAACCCACGAACCCAGGCCGCCGAAGCAGAAGCTGCCAAACTTAACCACTATGCCACAGGGCCAGCCCCATGATCTTATATTTTAATGAGATCCTCTCAGCTGCTGGATAATGAATATAAAGTGGTTAGCATGGGGCTTGGAATATGGTATGGCCTCAATAAATGTTAACTATCGTACTTACTATTTTTCTTAGTGTTGTCATTATGGGGTCTAAGGAGTACTAGGATCCGCAGGACACCAGAATCTGTTCAAATCCTTTTCTCAGTCCTGTTTTATAAGAAGGGTGCTTATGTGACTGTGACACATTGTCTGCCCCCCTCAATAACAGAATCAGACAGATCTGGCTGCTGGGTATGCCTTCCTCGGTGATAGCACCCCTTGGATTTGCAGGGTGAGGCGATCACACATGTAAATATCAGGCTATTGTCAAACTGCCATATGCAGACCCAGTTAAAGTGTGTAGGCAGGAATTGGCCAGGAAAACACTCTTCTGGAAGTGCCAAAAGCTCTTGGATGCTGCACTGGGTTATTCCTAAGCCAACTGATGACAGCCTGCCATCACCAAGCAGCCCCACAGTGCTGAAAGCCCCAGAGTTACCTGGGGGGTGGGGGATGGCAGCCTCTAGTGGATGTTGGGAGCCTATTTGTTCCTCCCTGTTCTCAGGAACTAATGATCATATAATGAGTTAAAAATAATAACAACCATAATATAGGTGTACACTATAGGAAGTGTAAATTGGTAAAACTTTTCTAAAAGGTAATTTGGGCAATAGGTATCAAAAGCCTTCACAAAATTCATACCCCTTTACTCAGTAATTCCACATACAGACAAAAATGTAGTGAAGTGATCTATGCACATAAAAAATCCTTAAAATATCTACTCTGGTTCTCCGTCACTTAAAACATAAGGACTGGATTTTTTGTTTGTCAAGGTGGTTTCAAATGGTTACTCATCATAATTATAGGATTCAGTGTGCTGTAGCCAATGAGTGGTCTGAGCAAGAAATAGAAGCGACTCCAGGACGGGGTCACCAACCAAATGTCATGGGCAGGAAGGACCTAAGCTGAGCTTTGCAGAATAAGTGCATGGCCACTAAATCACAGCTACTCTCTCTTTTGCTCACAAGGCACCTGACCTGCATTTTCCAGGCAAGCCCCACATCTTTCTTCTCCTCTCTTTCTACAGTTAGAGTTGCCGGGTCACATTTGGGAAACCATGTTTCAGGGAATGAGAGCCTTTCTCCTATGTGAGTATTTCCCAAAATGAGTTGGGACTCATTAACTCAATGTTAATAGGTGTCAAAGGATACAAATAGATGCTATTAGAAAGTATTCCACAATCAATTACTTGGGGTAATGTGATTGAAATTATACAATCATCTTGGCTGCAGAGCTTCTCAGAATTTTTATTATGCATCAAGACACTCCAAGAATGAGGCATCGTGGCAGTAGAGTGTTCCAGACTTATTTGACTAAAGACTTCTTTTTTTGCGTCTATTCACATTCTGCAAACCACGCGTCCTAAGGAATGCAATGTTGGAAATTTCTAGATTGGTCAGAATATTGGGCCTTGCCAAAGTAGAAAGAAAATCTCTCCAGACCAGTCTTTGCTACCATGATTTCAAGAATGTGACTTCTGAAACCATCAACAAAATGAAAAGACAACCTACCGAATGAGAGAAATATTTGTAAATCATATATCTAATAAGGGGTTAATATCTAAAAAATATAAAGAATGCATACAACTCAGTAGTAAGAAAACAAACAATCCCATTAAAAAATTAGCAGATGGGGCCAGCCCAGCGGCGCAAGCGGTTAAGTGCACGCGCTCCGCTGCAGTGGCCCAGGCTTCACCGGTTCGGATCCCCGGGCGTGCACCGACGCACCGCTTGTCAGGCCATGCTGTGGAGGCGTCCCATATAAAGTGGAGGAAGATGGGCACAGATGTTAGCTCAGGGCCAGTCTTCCTCAGCAAAAAGAGGAGGATTGGCAGATGTTACCTCAGGGCTAATCTTCCTCAGAAAACAAACAAAAAAAGGGGCAGAGGATCTGAATAGACCTTAAAGAAGACATACAAATGGCCAACAGGTACATGAAAAGATACTCAACATCACTAATCATCAGGGAAATGCAAATCAAAACCATAATGAGATATCATCTCACACTTGTTAGAACGGCTATTATAAAAAAGACAAATAAGTGTTGGTGAGGATATGGAGAGAAGGGAACTCTTGTGCAGTTGGTGGGAATGTAAATTGCTGCAGCCACTATGCAAGACAGTATGGAAGTTCTCAAAAATTAAAAATAGAACTACCATAAGATCCAGCAATTTCACTTCTGGGTATTTATCTGAAGAAAGTGAAAACACTAACTCGAAAAGATATATGCATCCCCACGTTCATTGCAGGTTACTTACAATAGCCAGGATATGGAAACAACCTAAGTGTTCATCAACAGATGAATGGATAAAGAAAATACAGTATATTGAATGAGATATTATTCAGCCACAAAAAGAATGAAATCTTGCCACTTGCAACAAAAACAAAAAAAACAAGCTCATAGATACAGAGAATAGATTGGTGGTTGCCAGAGGCAGGGGGTGGAGTGGGGAGCAAAATGGGTGAAGGGAATCGAAAGGTTTAAACTTCCAGTTATAAAATAAATAAATCATGGGGATCTAATGTACATCATGGTGATGATAGTTAATAATACTGTACTGCATATTTGAAAGTTGCTAAGAGAGCAAATCTTAAAGGTTCTCATCACAAGAAAAAAATTCTGTAACTCTGTATGGTGACAGATGTTAACTAGACTTATTGTGGTAATCATTTCACAATATATACAAATATCGAATTATGCTGTGCACTTGAAACTAATATAATGTTGTATGTCAATTATACTTCAATAAAAAAAGAAATCAGAAATTTTAAAAGAATGTGACTTCTAATTGGTGCCTCTCTCATTAGCTCTGGTCAGAGGTTATCCACTGGTCAATGAACAACCCAAACTTACAAAGAATTTTGACGGTACAAGGAACCAAGAAGAGCCATCACATTCAAGATCTTAAACCCCTTCTATAAACAACACATGTGCCGGTTGCCAGAAGATTTACGTGTTTAGATGACAAGACTTCTGTGCTAGCTGTCAGTCAAGAGGAGCCTGGAGAATTCTCAAGAGGGTTTTAAAAAATGCCCATGCAGATGTGCATCTGGAACAAAATCCCACATTCCATTCTCACCCTGAATGTTGTCTTGAGGCAAAGGGCCACATATCTAAGAGGATGGCAGGGTTCACCTTGTATTGTCAACAGTAAATATGTCAATCACAATCAGAGAGTGCCTGACAGACTGTGATTCACATTTGCATCAAATCCAAAATAGCTGCCTACAGCTGCCTTTGGATTAGTGTCAGTCTTGGGACCTGCGAAGAGAAGCCCCTCCCAATCACATGGTCACTCTCTCTTGATTGAACAACTTGGGGATAGTGTGTTTGGCAGCCACGACACTGGGAACCTGGGCCTCAGATTCTGCTTCCAATATCACAGCATCACACTGCAGGACACTGCACCCCAAGTAAAATGACAAGACAAAATGAGAATAATGTATGCCAGCCCAGCCAGCCCCTTCCCCACCTCTGAACGAGCAGAGCTGCACAGACAGGTCCTCTCTGCTGGCACACTATCAGATTTCTGCAAAGTTAGTACCCAGGAGCCTTCCCGACTACCCAAGGCCAACTGAGAGGTTCTGACTTTACAGCTAGAGTGGCAGCAATCTTTCAAGTAAAATTTAAACTTCCACAAGAAGGTAAGACCAGTGACACAGTCAGGTTCATAATAAGTGGTCAACACATTGTTAGCCATCCTTACAATTCAGTCATCCTCTTTTACGAGGCTTAGGTCTATATGGAGAATGTAAATTTTTTTCCTATTGGAAAGAATGTAAAGTCAGGACACTGGATACTTTCTCCAAAGCTGAGAAATTCTATTTCTGAGCCAAGAGTCAAATGGAGAATGCTTACATTTTTCTCTTCAAATATTTTCTCTATTTCTCTGCTTCTCCCTCATCCCCCACATACTCTTCAAAAAATATATGATTCTTATGGGTACATGAATATGTCCAAACTCATCAAATTATATACATTAAATATGTGCAGTTTTTTGTATATCAATAAAAAATAAAATTGACTCAACTCTTATTTAAAAAAATATGATTCTCTGTAGACAAAATAACTACGCTAACACATCCCTTTCTGTGTCCAAAATGGGTTTACGAGCCATATGAAGTGGATGAGAAAGGATTATATGTAAGGAGGGCTTCATGCTATTGCTGCATCTGGCCTGCCTGGATCCTTTGATTCCTGTCAACCTTTTGCAGGGAGTCATTTTAAGGTCTTTCATAAGCATCTCAGATGACGTATTTGCTTGGGTTTGGTAAGGATTTTTTTGGCAGGTCTTTTCCAGGAAGCTAGTTCATTCCATCCCAAAGAATAAGCCCACCCCATTAAGACGAAGGGGTACCGTAAACAGAAGTCATCCATGACCATCCACGGTCACTAGGGTGGGATCTGACAGTGAAACCTTGTCCTTGGGGGACAAACAGACACAGAAGAGACATTTGTGCCAGGTAGGACCTCAGAGACCGTTGGAAAATAAGTGCTGTCCCATGGCCATCAAGCCCAGCATCACAAAGCAGACCAGAAGAAAATGAGAAGGCAAGTGGAATACAAAGCAGGAAGGCAAAGCTGAGGCATGTAAGGTAACACACAGGGCATGCAGGGGCTGGAGACGTGGAAGGCTCAGGAGAGGGCAATGGCAGAAGAGGAAAGAAAGAGCACAGATCAAAGGACGTGAACATCTCAGGACAGATTACAAGAGCAATTATGAGAGCAAAACATGTGCCTTGGGTAAATCTGGAGGGAGGTGAGGACTGTCCTGTAACACATATGTGGAGCAGAGAGAAAAGAAAAGCAACTCAAGACCGAGAAGTCACAGGAACTGGGCTGAGACCTTGACCTGGTGAGGAAGGACTGGCAGCCCAAACCAGGATTACACTATGGTCCTAAGCTGGTAACCAGTCATAATGCTTAATTTAACTACTTAGTAATTTGGGTAATATTTACTTTATAGGATATAATCAATTATCCACAAAGAAATAACTTTTATTTGAGAGTAGGTTTTCAATTCCTTTTGGAAATTTCCAGTTCGAGGGACTGAAACAGGGCAAATGAGGATGGGCCCTACCCAGGTGTGGAGCCTGGAATATTGCTCACGCTGAGGCCAACTGCTCCCAACTAGAGGCCAACTGGGGTCTCCCTGCACCTCTGCCTCTCTAGTGGGAAGAGCAGAGGCTGGACTGGGGCTCGGAAACAGGTGGACATGCTTTCATGGCTGGTGTTCTTTGGGTCTCACAGGGAGGTCAGCTGTTTTCTCTCCACTATGAGGCCAGTAAAAACCAAAGAGTTTAAGGATGTAGGAGATGCTGAGAAAACCAAACCAGAATCCAGAGCTCTGAATCCTTTTGTAAAAAGCCAATATTCAAACTAGTGCAAAATTTAACAGCCCATTTCACATACAATTTGGGATTTGGAAAGGAAAAAGTACCCGTGAATACCAGTGGATGTGGCTCTAACAGCACTTTGGGCATCGGCAAGCTTTCCTGCTCCACTGGAGAGCCTTTTGGTGATGGGAAACCTTGCACAAGCACAATATGATACTAACAGCAATAGCTACCATTTATTGAGAACTTATTTCAGGCCACGCATTGTTCCAAGCACTTAATATAAATTAATTCATTTAATATTCATAACAATGCCAAGATACCATTATCTCCATTTTACAGATGAAGATATGAAGGCATAGAAAGGTTATAGGATATGCCTGCGGTCACACAGCAGTTATCAGAGCCAGGGCTGGTAGTCAGATTGACTGCAGAGCCCGATCTTAACAACTGTGCTCCACTGTGTCTTGTATGGGTACCACTGCAGCCCTGGGCAAGATCTGCAAACTATGCTGAACTTATTCCTTTCACATTCATAATCCAAGCCTCTGGATCAGAACATTGCATGGGTAGATTCACGTGCCACTTGCACCATGTAACCAAGACTGACTTAAGCATCAAAAAAAGACCCTGAGCTTCTGGAAGACGAGACTCTTGTTCTACTTGTCTCTGTTCTCATAGCCTAATAAAATGCAAGGCACAAAGCAGTTGCCCACCATGCATTTGGTGAGTGGACAAAACAGTTACTGGTGAAAATCTGGCTTGTGCCATCAACAACACTCATCTGTACAGAAGACCTTTGATTCTGCAGCACAGTGAATTGTAAATTAGTTGTCTATATGCCTGTCTCTCACACTAGGCTCCCAGGCTCTATGAGCAGAGGGACTGTGTTTTATTTTTCTTTTTAGCCAAGCAAAAGGCAAAGTGCACGAGACATAGCTGTGCTCAATAACTTTTTGGGGAATAGGTGAATTAGGTTTAGAAAACCTCACATCCACCTGCAGAGGAAACTGGATTCAAAGCCACCTGTTATCAGATGAGTGTTACCGGTGATCTCTTCCTGACTGTAGAGTGGGATTTGTTGAGTCAAGTCAACCAACACCCATTGAGATGACAAAGGCATGGTTTTCTGAGCACTAAGCAATGCACGTGGCAATAGAGGAGGGGGTGACAAAAGTTGCTGAACTGCGGAAGATGTCCTGGGAGGAGGAGAGGGCTTAGAAATCCCAAATGCTCTTCAGAGGCAAGTTTCTCCCTGAACAAAGGTATGTAACTCAGAACGTTCACTGGATGTGCTGAGAAGTGGTGAGAGTTAAAATTGAAAAGAAATGATGGGATCCATCTATAGAAGACTATTAAAACCAGGCAGATGTGGTGGGTGATCGGGGGCCTTGGTTGAAGAGGGGAGTGATGAAGGGAAGCAGCAGCAGTTCAGAACAGTTACAGGGTTTTCATCGACAGAGTAGAGATTAAAGAAGGGACCCTTGTGCATGAAGTTCTGGAGTCTTTTTGACTGGTGGAATATGTACAGAATGGTCAAGTAAAAAGAAGATAATTTTGAACAAAGAAGAGTCTGCTCAGTGCCACAAATCACACCTTCCTACTAGTGATGCCAACCCTAATATACAACGTGAGCTCTTAGAAACAGATTTGTCAATTTCTCGTTAAGACAGAACATGGTCCCTAAGTGATCAATGATTCTTGGGCGTTCATTTCCCTGGGGGAGTTCTAGTTCAGCCTCTTCCCACAAGTTCCACAGCTACAGAATTAGACATAGAGTATCCTAAGTGTATTCCTAAGGGTATTAATTGATGTTCCAAGAAAAAATGGTTCCATGGTCAAATAAGATTGAAGAACACAGCCGCAGTGGAAAGAGCTCTGGGTAAGGAATCAGACAATCTGAGTTCGAGTCCCTACTTTGCCATTTCTTGGCCATGTGACCTTAAAAAGTCACTTGTATCTCTTAACTCTCCATGTTTTGAAACCTGAAATGCAGAAACGTCAATCATTAATCAAATGAGATAATGTATGTGAATGCTTTGGAGACATAAAATGAAGTAAAACCACATAAAGAATGTAATGAGAATTCATTGGGAAACTTTAAATGCTTATCCATCGTATGGACTAAATTGTGTTCCCCCAAAATTCGTATGTTGAAGACCTAACTCTCAATGTGACTGAGTTTGGAGATAGGGCTTTTAGGAGGTAGTTAAGGTTGAGGTCATAAGGGTAGGATCCTAATTTGATGGGATTGGTGGCCTTATAAAAAGAAGGGATCTCTCTCTCTCTCTCTCTCCCTCCCTCTCTCTCTCTCTCTCTCTCTCTCTCCTCCCGCCCCCCCCACCACCACCACATACACACACTGAGGAAAGGCCATGTGAGGGCACAGCAAGAAGTAAGCCACGAAGAGGTCCTCACCAGAACCTGACCATGCTGGCACCTTGATGTTGGACTTCCAGCCTCTGGAACTCTGACAAAACAAATGTCTGTTGTTTAAGCCACCCAGTCTACGATATTTTGTTATGTCAGCCTGAGCTGACTAAGACATCCATATATGTTAATATTATTATCCATGCTTCTATTTATATTTTTCCAGTTGATGTAGCGCATTCAGAAATGAAACCTGGCATAAACATGAGAAGGAAACTACTCTTGTACTAAAAATCTTCTGTGGGAGCAAAACTGGATTTTCAAGACTTGGGAAGGAAGATAAAATGCATAGAAATTAGAAAAGAAAGAAAAGGACTTTAGCGACACAGATGACCCCTGTATAGAACTCAGTGCAAGATTTCTAAGATGCAAAGTGAGGCTGGAAAGAAGGCAGGTGCCATCAGGAAGAAACTAGTATGTAAGGTTACAGAGTTTAGGGGACAATCTTTTTTATACAAGTGCCAATTCAAGAAAAACTAAAATTGATATGCTTTATATTTTCTCATTCAAAATAAAAATAACTCTATTGAGACTCATCTTAAAAAACTATATTCCTACATCTAAGATTACCTATTTTACTCAGTAGAAAATTATAAGTGAGAATATTGGTCGGACCATTTACCTCATTCTTTGAGATATAGGCCAGGAGCTCTGAAACTATGGAAAATTTGCTTATAATGATAGTCTGCATTTTTCTTTTCTTAATTCTCCCCTAAAATTTTAGGTTAACTTCATCTCCATATATACAATAGCATGAGTCAACTACTGTTTTCATGGGCTATTTTTTCTAGGAAAGATTCTGGGGAAGCATTTATTATTATTATTATTTATTGAGGTAAAATTCACATAACATAAACATGAAATTAACCATTTTAAAGTGTACAATTCCATGGCAATTAGTATATTCACAGTGTTGTGCAACCATCAGAACCTTTTTAACACCCCCAAAGGAGACCCCATACCCATTAACAGGTAGTCCCCATTCCCCCTTCTCCCCAGCCTCTGGGGCAACCACCAATAGGCTTTTTTTTAATTAAGATTTTATTTTTTTAGAGCAATTTTAGATTCACAGCAAAATTGAAGGGATGGTACAGAGATTTCCCCTATATCCTCTACCCCTACACATGTGTAGCCTCCCCCCATTATCAATATACCCCACCAGAGTGGTACATTTGTTACAACTGATAAACCTACATTGACACAATAATCACCCAAAGTTCATAGTTTACAGTTCACTCTTGGTGTTATATATTCTATAGGTTTGGACAAATGTATAGTGACATGTATCCATCATTATGGTATCATACAGAGTATTTTCACTGCCCTAAAAATCCCCTGTGCTCTGCATCTTCATCCCTCCTCTCCCTCAACCCCTGGCACCTACTGTCTCCATAATTTTGCCTTTCCCAGAATGTCATATAGCTGGAATCATAGAGTATGTAGCCTTTTCAGGTTGGCTTCTTTTGCTTGGTAATATACACTTAAGTTTCCTCCATCTTTTCATAGCTTGATAGCTCATTTCTTTTTAGTGCTGAGTAATATTCCATTGTCTGGATGTACCATATTTATTTATGCATTCACTGGGGAAGCATCTTAACTTTATAGGTAGCTGACTCAATAGCTTAAGAGGACGCGTGAAATGTTACTGTGGAGGTCATCACCCACCTCCTCACACCCTCTTTCTTAATTCATAATATTAATTCATTCATTAATGGTTCATTCACGAATCATTTTCTCAACAAATACTTATTGTTTGTACTCATTGCTGTTTCTCAACAAATACTCTTATTATTTGTATTTTATTAGTGCCACAGAATATCATGGAGCTTACAGTATTGAGAAGGCAGATGATAAACAGCTAATTATATAATTAATTTTGTTTAAATACAATTATGATAATGGCTGCAAAAGAAATATCAAGTGCTCTGAGAGTGTAAAGTAGATATGCCAATCTAGCCCATGATGGACCAGAGAAGTCCTTCCTGAACACGTACTGTTATAACTGGGAATGGGAAATTGGAGAAGGTGGTGAGAAGGGCAGGAAAAGAAGGAAGGCCATACCAGGGAAAGGGCTCAAGAGAAGAAGAGACAAGGAGAATGTGGGAAGCTAGAAAAGACCAATGTGACCAGAGCGTGGAAAACACTGGGAGCTTGGCATGGGAAAAACCTGGTGCCGGAGGCAAAGACCACGCGACTTATGACCTTGTGAGCTTTGGCAAGAAATTTACACTTTAAGAGCAAAGGGAAGCCACTAAGGGTTTTAAGCTGGAGTAGGAAGATCATAGAGTAATCTTTTTCTGCTTCCTATAGCATCTCCTGTCCTATGAGGGCTTTGTTCTCCAAAGCAACATAACCCTGGTTAGAGCAAAATTGCAAGTGCTAGCTGGCATTTAATGATATCATATGCTTGCCCAGCCAGTTTGGAGATTTTGTTGTTCTTTTCTGGACATAGTTAAATATTTAAAGGCAACACACTGGACAGCTATCGACTCTGATCAAGAAGAGTAATTACTTAATGGCTGCAAAGTATTTTGTGGATAGAAAGCAAAATGGGAAATATTATTAAAGTTACCCTGCATGAGCAGTGGCAGGTGATGGAACCTCAGGGCAAGCTTTTCTTCTGTGGTCTTCTCCCCACATCAGGTCATCTCGTCCTGCTGCTACAGTTAAACATAGACCATTCTGGGGGAGGAGAAAATCTGCAGTGTGAGTAAGGCTTTATTTGCTTCACTTTAATCTCAGATAACTGTTGTCCCACAAGTAACAGTCAAGATGGGCACTCATTCCATTTTAACACACAGTCATTAGACATTGTGTAACTGACCTGCCTTCCTAATGTAGTCATTTCCTGGACAGTATAGAGTAGTGGAGTCATTAAACCCTCAATCCACCACTAAATAACTGTGAGCTTAGGCAAGTGGCCTTAAAAAATTTTAGTTAATTGGCCTTAATTAATTAAGCCAAGCCATAGATCCCTCAAAAAGGGAGATTCACTTATTCATCCATTAATGTGCACATTCAATAATTTGATAACCATTTGCTGAATGCCAAGCTAGACCTGGAGAAACAACAGTAAACAAGACTAGATTCCTATTCTCAAGAGGGAAAGATACGCAAACAGTAGATTAAGGTATACTGAAGAGGTAACAACAGTTTCTGTAAGAGCTCATAGATAATACATTTTTTTTAAAAAAAGCTACTTTTCATTCTAAATTAATTATAGACTCACAGGAGGTTTCAAAAATAGTACAGATAAGTCTGGTGTACCTTCACCCAGCTCTCCCCAATGGTAGCATTTTATATAACCATGGTACAATATCAAAGCCAGGACATTGACATTAGTAAAATCTATGGAACTTATTCAGACTGCACCAATTTTTGCATGCCTTTATTTGTATATGCACGTATGTATAGTTCTGTGCAATTATATCACATGTATAACAACCACCACAATCAAGATACAGAATTGTGTCATCACTACAAAAGAACTTTTTCACGTTATCTTTTAGAATAACACTTCTTTTAAAAAATATGTATGTATATGTGAAGCAGACTTTAAAAACACACAGAAGAAAAATAAAAGTTTTGCCCTCAAAGAACCCACAATTTAGTTGTTTGAATGACTGGGCACTTTTTAACTTTTATTTAGTGATATGGGACGAAAGTCCTATAAAGTTCCTAAGTCTCAGCTGAGGCCAATACAGGAAAGAGGAAGAGAGCTGGTATTTGGATGACCTACTGTATACTAGCCATCTTGTTAGGAGTTTTACCTTATTAACTCATGTTTATCTAACAAATCTCCTCTTCCATCTCTTTGGCCCTGCCCTTTGCTGAATGCATGAACCGACTTGGCCAGTTCTCACTGTGGGGTATTTTGTTCTGAGACAATCAAGTTCTTAGTGAAGGTCATGGAAAAGTCAGTGAGTAGAGATGGGACATTTAACTCTTTAGCTAGAGGCTCAAGTTCTCAGTCTCACTCCTAAGCACAACCAAATTATAAACTCCTCACTAGCAGGGACCATTCCACAGGCATATTCATATGCTCAATGACCAATAAACACAGTGAGTGCCATTAGGAAGATACCGAATACAGATTAGCTGCTTCCTCTTACCCTTGCACTGATTCTCAGCCAGAACTGTAGAATCAACCATTCACATTGAGCCAAAGGTAGAGGCTTATAGGGGATGGGGTGATAGAGTAATGAACTTTGCTGTGAATCTACCTTTTGCCAAGTAAGGCAAGGAGTCCATTATATTAACTCATTGAATTCTACATTAAGTCTTAAAGTATACATTATTATTCCTATTTTATTGATGAAGGCACGGTAGCTCAGACAGGTCAAGTAAATTGCCAAAATCTAGGCACCTATCGAGCAGTTTAGCTCCATCAGAACACAGATCTCGGACAACAGAGCCCTGCCCTTCCACAGAAAGGCAACTCCTGGAGAAGGACACTTTCTGCCCAGCACCAACTTACTGCCCAATGCCTAAAACTCTACACCTGGCACTCCATTCCATTTGGTTCACTCCATGAAAAGCACAGTTAGACTCAACACATTTTGTCTTTATCAGTCACTTTTACTCCAGAGGGAAATACTTTATAAGCTTCTTTCCTAAACACTGCTAAAGAGTAGATTTGAAAAGTGGAAAATAATTAAAGGATGGATAGAAGACAGCTGAGCAGGATACTGAAGACAAATTCTGCCTATGTCAAGGGGTGGCCAGTCTACAAATTCAGTCCAGGAAATACTGACACACAAGTACTGATTCCTCTTATACAAGTCTAGTCTGATTTTGACTGACCCATCACGGACCACTTAGCAATAAATTAGCCTTTCACCTGGAACTTTTACGCACAATTGGGAATGGTAAATTGATTGCAAAAATGACTCCAATTCTCCATCCCTTCCTGAATCCATGCCCTTTACATGTGGTTTTGAAGCTCTTCCAATCCCTTGAATCTCGGTTGCCCTTGTAATTTGCTTCAGTCAATAGAATGCAGAGAAGGTGAAGGCCTGCCAGCTCCAAGCCTGTGCTTCAATAGGCCTTGAGTGCTCCCCTTTGCTCTCTTACACCTTGCATCACCTGGTGAACAATCCTGGATTAGTCTACTGGAGGATGAGAGGCCACATGGAGCAAAGCCAAGGCCATCCCATATATCCAGTCCCCAGATATCTTGCCAGATGACCACAAACACGTGATTGAGCCCAGCTGAGGTCAGCCAAGCTTGACCCAGATTAGCAATACCACCTCACCAACCTGTAGATGCATGAGCAAAACTAAATGTTATTAATATATGCCACTGAGGTTTGTGGTTGTTTTTTATGCAGCCTTGTTGTGGCAAAAGATAACTGATATAGCAAGAACCATAATCCCTTTCCTATGTTGGGAATCTAATTTTCTCTGCCTAGATACCGTGAGTCCAGAGCTTTATCTGATTTATGCTACACTTCTACCTTATGAGAGTGAGCAGCACCCCTCTGGTAGGAAGACAGTGATGTGTTTTGCTCTTGTGTACAATCCAGCCCACAAATCTCTTGTAGGCTGCTCTCTGGCAGGGCTAGAAGCAGGCTGCTGGCATCATCCTTCAACCTGAAAGAAGCTAAATCAAACACTAGCTCCTGGGCCTGACCACTTCCCATCCAATCCCCAGCAAGAGTAAGAGCCGACTAGGGAACTTCAGCACCAGGTTTCTAGCTTCGTAGGCCAGAGCCACAATATTTTCACATGCAGATATTTGTTACAAATATTTATAGGTGGGGGAGATAATCTCTCAGCACAGCCCAAATTGTGATACTCCCCACTGTCAGTAGATGTCATGTAACTCCATAGTTTCTCTGACCCTGATAGATTTTTTTTTGTAAAAAAATGCTTCAAACAGAATATTGATCTTTCTAAATTCGTTTTCAGAGGCTGAAATTTCCTCCAATAGACAAGGAAAGAATGTATTATGATGATCTATTAACAAGCATTTCACCAATTAATTCTCATTCATACTTTATGGCTAAATCTGGCAAATCAACCACTCCTGTGTTGATTCAGTGACTCCTTGTCACTGAATCCAAACAGAAAGCCATCAGTAACTTCGATGACTACTTGCTTTCATTACCCATCTTCACAATAATCCAATAAAAAGCTTTCATTTCTAGGCCAGCCACTAACACAACTCAACAACTCAATACTGCCATTGATGCACATCAGCTGACTCACACTAGCCTTTAACCAGTCAATAAAGACTGAGCTCTCTCCCTCCCGTGGAAAACAGAGGCCAAGGACCCAGAATCAGCAAATCAGTCTGGGATTGAACAAACCTAAGAGGGCTTATTTGTATGCTGTCTCTTAAAGAAACTAGCATTTCCCCTACCCAAAGTCTGCCCACTCCAGAGAGTTCAAATTGCTCCAGAGAGGCTGCACTTAAAGAAAAACACAGGTCAATGCAATATTGTTCTGGAGCTGGCTGGCACCTATGAAAATTGAGTAGATGCAGATCATACACATCTAGACCCAGCTTAAATTTTACATCCAGCTACATACATTAGACCTACTCAGAAGCTTCCAGAAATGGATACCCCTCCACTCACAATCTGTGTTCTCATTTTTTAGAAATGGTAGTTGGAATGAGCTAACTTTGAAAATTAAACTAAAAAAAATTTTTAAATGAATTTTAGTAGAATAATATCCAGCATAGCAATTACATTATGTTTAGGCTAAGTTCTGATTGAGAAAACAAATATTTCATATCTCCCGTCTCCTACTAAGTTCAGGAATGCATTCACTGAGTTGATGTTGGGCAAAAGAGCCCACCCCATTTAAATTGTTAAATCTTTTTTCTTTCTGAGTACATGTAGTTTAACTGGTTATTGTTAATGCACACACACTGCAACTCCATTGAAATGGTGATGCAATAATTTCCCTCACTAGGCTGTAAGCCCCTTGAGGTCAGGGACCACATCTTTCTATTTCATTGCTGTATATTCAGTGACGAGAGAGATAGCATCTGCCACTTAATAGTTATGCAATACATAATTGCTGAATGAATGCATAAGTGAGTGCATGAATGAATTAATGCATCACCAAAGTAACTAGCATATCAAGGATCATGGTCATAATACTCACTCTTCTCAGACACAGAGTTTAAGGTTTTCCATATTTATGGCAGCTTCCTTGACCATTCAGCCTGCAGAGACCTCTCACCATAATAGATTCGTTGGTACCTCGCCCAGATTCCTTTACAAGGCTAGTGCACCCATCCTCCAGCTTTTGTGAGTGTCAGCCTCTAAAGGTACATAGCTGCACCATTCTCTGGAAAATTATCCTCAGCTGACAAGAGCTGCCTCACCTGTAGATGTCTGGGAGGTTACATAACCCCTCTGTGGGAGTGGCCGGCAGCCAATGACAGAATGATTCAAGGATACAAAAAGCTGGTCCCCTTGCCTCAAGGTGGAGCAATTCTGTGTTGTCATTCAGTCACCACAGCTCCCTGTGGGAATACGATTCAAACAGATTTTAGCTGAACCCTCATCGTTGCTTAGCTTCAGCCCCTGTCATATCCTGCAGCCTCACTTCTTTAAAGGTTTCTCCTAAGAGCACTGTCTTAATAAATTAATTGCATAAGAATCCCATTTTCAGCTCTGGGTAGTACTAAAAGCCCCATCCCCAGAGGTACAAGGATTACTGAGAGTTCCTGGCACGTGTAGCTGTGTACTTGCATTCTTCACCCAGAATAAACTGGGTTGTGATACAGGTAGAAGGGTATGCACTGGTGTCTGGGTAATATCCCTGGCATTTTAGAGGTATTGAGAAAGTAGTAATTATAAGGACTGTAGAGCTGGGTAGCTGCTCCATGAAGAGAGAAAGTGCAGATTTAGGTAGATTAATCACCAGTTTAAAGCAAGATGTGAACATCAGAAAGCCTCCTTGGTGATGTTTAAAAAGACCCCCATCTCCTGGAGCTGGAGGGCCATTTGGGCTGAAAACTGAGCCCAGAACCAAATTGTAAGACTTGGAAAATTTCAGAGGGGATAGAATTCTTAGCCCTGACAAGTCTCCTAAACCAAAATCAGGACACTGACAGGGGGAGAGTCAGACCTTGATACTGAGAGTGAGCCTGGGGGATGATCCGGAGGGTGTCGTCAAGGGACGTAAAATATAAAGCTGAATAGGGATAATTTATCAACACAGGGACACCTCTCATGACACAAGACTTAACATCTTGGTAAGAGCCTGAGCATTGTTCCTGATACAGTGCAGGGATGGTTCTCAGAAGCTTAGGTAAAGTAATGGCCATATTAAATGCAGAAGAGATGCAAGAGTTTCAGTAGCAGAGTATAAAGGAAAGGATCACAAAGCTCAGAGAAGTGACCATGCAGGAATGTATCTACTCTATATGACCAGGAACATATCAACTGTATTCCTCTGGAGGGCTCAGAGAATAATTGGTTTTTCCAAGGCTCTGGTGATGGGGACAGCAGCATTGTTGAGAAGCACGTTAGTGTCTGTCCTCTGTAGATCAGGACTGACAGTAGGCCCCGCTGTTATAGAAGTGGGCTCCCTGGTAGCAGGGGGGATGATGGGGGTCCAGAATGACAGAGGCCAGGTGGTAGCACTTAACCATTAGAAGGAAGGTGGGCATAATTACCTTAACTGGCATGCAGATTGGAACTGCTGCCAGGAGGCCCTGAACCACAGGGATCTACTGATATGGCTAAAAGAACATGGTATTATTAAGGGCAACACAGATAGACAAGCAGCAAGGATATTGCTTAATACAGATAATGAAAATAAATTAAGGATGGATAAGCAGAAGGCTGAGGTCAGCTGCCCAAAAGAAAAATCACCATCCTTTGCCCAGTTTCTAGAGCTGAGCCAGTTCTCAAACCCGGACTCTACCATTGAAAGAGAAGAACTCTATAACACCACAGCAAGTGTATCAAGTCCTTCCCCAAAGTGACCTGTAGTTATTTCCTTGAGTAACAACATACTGGGGCAAGGGAAATATCTAGATCCTTTGAGGGTTGTTGGATGCAGAGTTCAAGTTAATACTTATTCCCAGAGACCCAAAGTGCTATCATGGGAGTGTAGGGTTTCACGAGGAATCAAGAATAAGTGAACTCCTGGTACATGGCAATTTCACAGTGTCCACTAGAAACACGGAACCACCTAGTGCTATTTGTCTGGTTCTCAAACGTAAAATCAGAATGGACATATTTAGCAGTTGGCAGAAACTTCTCAGCCAAGATAGTAATTTTAAAACAATATCAAATCCCAGGGCAAGGCCAGAGAGAGGTAGGATGCTGTGTGCTCAACCAGTAGAACACACATGGGTCCAGGAAACAAGGAATAAAGTGTGAATGGTCCTGTTCTCCATCACTCGCAGTGGCCTAGTTAGGAGTTTGTGCTTTTCATCCCTGTAACTTGAGTTTGTGTGGTTATAGAGACCCTGGTTTCCAGAGAGAGGATGTTTCCATCAGGGATACATTGAGTTTCACTAAACTTAGTGAGTGCTCCTGCCCACTTTGGGCTCCTTGTACCAGAAGACCAATGGGAATAGAAAGGATTTGCCATGTGGACAGGGGGAGCTAACCCTGATTACCATGAAGAGATGGAGCTGCTGCTACAAAATAAGGGCAAGTAAGAATATGTTTAAAACTCAGAGGATATGCTGAGCATCTCTTGGTACTCCCACACTCAATTTTAGTTGTAAACAGGCAAGGACAGCAACCATAGCTAGATAAGGGCCTGGGAACCAGAGGCTTAGACCCCCCTGCCCCCCCACAAGGATGAAGCTCTGTGTCACCCTATCAGGCAAGCCATCTTGGCCAACAGAGGTGCTAGGTGAGAGGGAGAGGAATCTAGAAAAGGTAGTGGAGGAGGCATGATGTGTACCAATTATGACCTTGGGATATTACCTTCACTAACCCCCAGTCTTGTAAGTTTCCCTAGAAACTATGATCAATCAGAATCCTAGCGGAGCTTTGCATGAATGGAGTAAACATAATGTGAGAATCAAGTGGATCTGAGCAATGCAAGCAGGAGACTGGAGTAGATGATTGGGGTCTCATCTATATCCCCTTTATAGGGGCAATGCACCCATCTCCCAGAAACTGTGAATGATGGCTACTGACCATCATTCTGGAGAACCGCCATTGGTCAACGGGAGCCACCTTGTACAGGAATGTCTGGGAAGTTACACACCTCACCTCGGGTGATGGTCCACAGCAAATGACTGGCTGATGTCTCAAGATGGAATAACTCTATTGTATCATTCATGCTTCAGAGCTCTCCACGAGATCAGGATGAGGCTAGACTTCCCCTGAAACCATATCTTTGCTTAGCTTCTTCCTCTGTCTTGCTTCTCTTACTTCCTTACAGGTTTCTTTAAGAGAAGAGCCTGGAGAACTCACCTGCACAAGAACCCCCATCTCAGGCTCAGCTTGCAGGGAATGTGACCTAGGATACTGACCTCTAAATTTCTGTGGTTCTTATTATCACTTGGCAAGAACATACATTGCTGGCATTTTCTGCAGAGGTGCCCTTCCCTCCTGTGTGAGCTGAGCTAAGTCTGCGCTCCTGTGCTCCCTTAGTGCCTATATTTCTCTCTACCTTGACTCTGATCCTTTTACATTGAAATGAGAGGCTTGTCTATTATCGGTATTCCTACTACCCCTGACTCCTAGATTCAATACAACTTTGTATTTTTCATATAAGCAAGAGTATGAAATGATGAAAGGACATTTTGAGAAGAAACAATACCTCTCACCTAACTATAATGACTGACTAGCCTGCAACCAAATACTGTGAAATGTGTACACTTTAATCAACCAACATTTTGGCCTCACAAAAACACAGACACACACACACAAACGAAACCATGGGTTACTTGACAGTGTTCAAGCGTGAATTGCCTCTTTTCACTCACTTATGTTAAACTGTTTTCTGTCTGTAAATACAAGCTGGCGGTCATCCTGCAGTGTGTTCCTGTGTTCAGGGTAATGAAGCATGTCCTTGGAACCATCAGATATTTTGGAAAAATACCTGATTTCAGACCTCGTCTTGTGGAACAATGGCTGTATTAGTCAGGGAAGGCTAACTGCTGTCACAAATATCCCCAAATCTCCATGGCTTAGCACAATAACAGTTTGTTTCGCATTCACATCACAGGTGGAGGATGGTGCATGGAAAATTTTATGGGCCAGTGCAGGAAATGGCATCCCTCCCTTCTGCCCACACTATGGCACGTGGCTCCACTAAATGAAAAAGGTCTGGGAAATGATATTTAGTACCATGGCCAGGAAGAAAGTGAGAAACAAAGATACTGATGAGCATCAGCTCCCTCTGCCAGTGTGAAATTTCCACTTAAGTGTTGTGCTCCTTAGCAGTTTCAGAGACATTCAAATAGACCCTTGTAGGAAGGGCCTCTAAGAAAGTTGATTTTCCTTTCTTCTCCAAAGTATGCCACTGTCTTTACCAGTGGCAATGCTAAGCAGCTAATTCACCATCTCTTCCTGAGACAAACAGATCTCAACAGTAGGTATTTCTAACACCTATCATTCTGGTAAAAAAATACTACAAGTTAACTATTTAGCCTCTCAAGCTTTTGCAATACGTTACATTTTTTTATACCACTGATCATAGTAGTTGTTAATGGATCGATAAACACAGTTCACAACTGTCAACATTGGAAAGTACCTCTGCTATTCCAACACCTCTGTTTCAACACAGTTTGATACAAAATAAGTTTCTACTGCTTGAGAACAGTCTGATTTAACTAAACTGCCATTTCTTTTCCTCTAGCCATGCCTTTACATGCACCTACCAAAATCATGTCTACCATTATGAGAAGTTAAGGCTGGCACCCTGCCTTTGGGCTCAGGAAACACCCTGACAATGTATGCCCAGCCTCCTCTTTCAGAGGTTCCCCTCTGCTTCTCATTTGTTTTATATCTTCTATCCAACTTATTGCCTACCCACACAGGATAAACAACTCAGTTGTCAATTTTCTACCTGGCCTTGACTCTTCAACCTTTGTGTTTTAAAAGAATGGAAATTGTATGAAACTCTCAAGAATGTATTCAGTTTATTTACTAAATGTCTAACATATGCCAAAATATAATGATGAACAAGAGGGTCACAGTCCTACCATCACCGAGTTCACAGCCCATGAGGGAAGAATCAGCCTCCCTCATCCCCAAAAACCAAGCACTCAAGTAAAAGCTTTGTAAGTTGTGATAAAGGCTTTGAGGGAAACACACAATGGAACATCATTTGGTAATGCCCATAGGGTAGAAAAAGCTTGGCATGTGTGAAGAACTAAACCCACAGTAGTGTGGCTGGAGCATAATGAGCAAGAATGAGGGGAAAAGGGCGTCTGATATGGTTGGCAAGATAAGCGAGGGCCAGTTCTTACAGGGCATTTCCAGACATAATTGGGAGTTTATAACCACTAAGTATCAAGTTATGTCCCAATTATTACCAACTGGGATGGTAGAAAATGGCTGACATGGGGCACGCATGTCGCATGCACACACATACACACACTCAACATACATTTATCATCATCACCAACATAAATTCTGGCTCCCTTGGCCAGCAAGTCCCTTCTACCACTGGCATTCAGCACCTACTGACTGAAGAGAAGTCTCACTCCAGAGCCCCACTGAGATCACTATACTATACTAATATTCTGACCATGCTCATTTCTGAAGAAAATTCACTAGCCATTCCTCAATGCTCAATACTCCAGAGCAAGCCATTCAGAATTAGCTTGGCTAACAGTTATCTGAGGCTGTCACACTGTTGATCTAGCATCTTGTGGGATAAAGAGTTGGATAGAGCCCTGCCCATGGAGTAGACACATTGCAAGTCTGGGCTTTTGGGGACAGCCCAACTATTCTACCAGCAGCCCATGGGTACAGCATATTCCTACCAAGGGCCCATCCAGCCTACCAGTGGCAGGACAGCCCTGTTCCAATTCTCAGCCCAAGTTCAATTCAGGTCAGTGAATGGTGTTGTATGTCTCAGTGGGACCTACAAGATCTTGTTATAAGACTGTAAGTCTTTAGAAGTTTCTCACCTGATTTAAGTAGACAACTGGCATACCCTCTGTTGGGCAGACCAGTTCCCATGAGAATAATCCCAGCAAATTAAGCATAGAGATACACTACTTGTTGGTTATCCTCACCTTGGTTCTAGCCTCCCCAACCTGCAAAGGCATAATCAGGCATATCTTGAAATAAATATCCATAATATTTACTGTTCATATTAGGGCCTTTGTTACTATTTGCAAGAAACCTCTGATATCGGCTTATGAATTTGCTTATGAGTTTACTGATGTCCCTCTCAGCACAGTCTTTGACATTGTTATTGCTACGGAGGCTTGCTTCTTTTAATAGACTAAAAATACCAGTTGACAGCCTCAGTGATTAACCTCAGAATGGCTACTCAATGCTAAAGCTACATCAGTTTTCCTCTAATATGATTGCTGTGTATATTCTGTCCATCATTTCCTTATACTGTGTCAAAAAGAAGGATATTTTTAAATGCCCTTGTGGTAGACAGTCTCTAAGATGGCTCCCAATGATCCCTACCTCCTGATGTTCATTCCCTTGTGTAACCCCCTCCCCATGATGGTTGGTTGGGCTTTCTGACTCACTTCTAATGAAGAGAATATGACAGAAAGAATGGGATGTCATCTCCAATTTTAGATTCTAAAAAGACTGTGGCTGCCATCTGGGTGCTCACCTGCTCTCTCCCACTTGCTTTATGAAAAGCCAGCTGCCATGTTGTGAGGTGATTTATGGAGAGGTTCAAGTGGCAAGGAACTGAGGGAAAACTCCAGCCAACATCCAGTGAGGAACTGAGGACCTCAGTCCCATAACCATGAGGAACTGAATCCTGCCAAGAGCCACATAAATGAGCTTAGATGCAGATTATCCCCGATCCAGTCTTCAGATGATTCCTCAGCTCCAGCCCACAGTTTCACCAAAACCTCATGAGAAAGACCTTGAGCCAGATGCACCCATCATTGTATTTCTGGTAAATGGGGAATATGAGATAATAACTGTTTATGGATTTTTTATGTGTTTTTAAAACTTTTTATTTTGAAATAACTGTTGAGTCATTATTGTGGGAGCACTATAAATCCTAGCTGTTTTTTGGTCCCATTCCCTTCCTTCCTCCCATTTAATTATTTGGAAATTGCAGGAATAGTACAGAGAGGGCTCATGTACACTTCACCCAGTTTCCCCCAATGATTACATCTTACATAACTATAGTGTAATATCAAAAACAAAAACAAAAGCAGATACCATATGTGTGCAGAGTTCTATGTCATCTTACCCATATGTACTTACATTCATGTAACCACCACAGCCATCAAGACACAGAATTTCTCAATCATCACAAAGATCTCCCTCCTGCTGTTCAGTCATATCCATCATGCACACCATCCCTAATTCCTGCCAACCACTAATCTGTTCTCCATCTCTATAATTTTATTTCAAGAATGTTATATGATTAAATCATATAATGTATGATCTTTTGAGGTTGGCTTTTTCATTTTGCACAGTGTCCTTCATATCCATCTGTTTTTTGTTTTAAGCCATTAGGTTTCACAGTGATTTGTTACACAGCAATAGATAACTAATACATCACTCTTGTGGGAAAAATTACTTCCTGATTAGAGTGTGAGCTGAAAACAGATTCCCATTGGGTATAGGAACATGAACACTTACTGAACGCCTCTTATAAATGTCCATCACACCACAGAAAAGAAATTTACAATAACTTCAAACTCCTGTCCCTAGGACTTCTCTATTCACACGATGGATGAGTTGGAGAGGTTTATAATTGCATAAATATAAACCTGCATTTTTCAAAATATCCTTCACTAAACAACAGTGCTAAGACAGAGATCTTCTTGGAGAATACTCCCATTAAGTTAAGCATAGAGAACAAATTCAGACATATTGGTGGTTATGGTTGGTTCCTAAGTGTGCATGAGAATCACTTTAGCTTCTTGGGGAAAAAGGAATACCCGTATATCCTTGAGCTCCACACCTAGGGATTCATAATTCCATAGTCTGAAGTGGAAAGACGGGATTTTTCATTTTTAAAAAACTTTTGAGGTGATTTTGAAGTAGGTGACCCAGGACAGGAGAATCCTTGGAGAAATATCATTGTACAGCATTTCCCCTTCCCTTGGATTTTGCCAGTCTCAGAACACTTCTCAATTTCACTCTAGCCTTGATAGCTTAACTTGCTACCTCAATATTGTTCATTGAATAGTAGAGAACAAACGAGATTGAAAGTCACACAGATATAAAACATAATCCTAGCTCTGCCACCTCCTACCTGTGCAACCTTGAGACAGTTACTTAAGCTATCTCAGCCTCAGTTGCATATTCATCTCGCACACTTGGTGTGAAGCTTTCAAAATATTGTATAAATTATGCTGGTACATGGTAGGAGCACTATAAATCCTAGCTGTTTTTTGGTCCCTTTCCCTTCCTTCCTCCCATTTAATTATTTGGAAGCCTGGCTGCTCCATCTTACGATTCCCCAGCAAACTTGTCTATCTTTTTTCAGCTGCTGGTAGCCTATGCTCTGCCATTGTGTCTGGGATGCTGATAAGCAGAATGCATTCTGTTATTGCTTTTACCACTGTTGTTCATGTAGCAGCTCCACGGCATGACATTCCTCTACATAAATCATTATTTGTGGGCCAACTGCCAATAAAAATAACCACAGGAAGTATCTAAAGCCTGATTTTGTTTTCTAATACATTTTCCCCTTTTGTAAAGGACACCATTATTAAAACATTTTTAACAATTTCTGGGACCAGTTACCTCTTTACAAGAGTCTCTGGTTGGCAATGAAAGAATGAACATTAAGTGTTTTTACATAAGTGGCTGGGGGAAAAATAGGAATAGCTGTGTTAAGAAAAACAGTTATTTAATTATGAGCATTTTATGGTGCTGTTAAGGTATCAGAACCCCACAGCTTGCTTTACTAACGCTGTATTTCTAAATCTAGCTTGTGCTGGTTTCCTTCCATTTTCAACATTTCGTTTCCTGGGCAATTTGAAAACAGCAGGCCAGTTTGGGGATAAACATTAAAATACAAATACTTCAGCTTTAGTGATTTTGCAAAGCAGCCACACAAAGCACTTGCAGTCTTAAATATATTTTTAAAAACACACATGGCTTGGGGACCGCTGTGCCATAATATCTTACCAACTAGGTTGTTGATTCGTGGCAACACGTTTAATGTCGGTGCTTTTAGCATTTAACATAAAATTCGGGCAATGGACCTGGCCCAGATTCAGAGGGAGGGAAAGCTGACAAGCTCCTGTCTTGCTGATGTGCTGGCTCCCTTTAATGGATAACCTGGGTTTGTAAAACACCTCGACTTGCCACTGTGGGGACTTCTGTGGGACTCCAATTATGAAAGGCAGTTGTTAAGAGCTATTTGTATCATTGTGGTTACTACTTCTGCAAATACAGTTATGGCCAAGTATACTAATAAGCAGGTGCCATATACGCTTGCAGTTTACAAAACGTTTCCCCTCTTGCACTGGCTCAATCCTTACCACATCTCAGTGGGAATGAATGTTGCTACTTCCATTACATAGATGTGGAAGTTGAGGCTCAGATGAGTTAAGCTACATGTGCAGAGCTCCTAATTGGAAGAAACAGAATTTGAACTCAGATGCCTGACCCAGTTACAGCAGTCAGCTTATCTTTCTTAGTAAATATTTCTCCAAAATGTCAAAATGATTACGCATTTCAGGTAAACAACAGGTCTATGCAGTAAGAACAAGTCGAGCAGTTTAGTTACTTGGGAGCATGCAGCTGGTTTTGCATGTTCAAACACGTATTTCCTCCACTAAACTCCTCTGTACTCTTCAAAGCCCAGTTCCTCCTCTGTGTACCTTTTCCCAGTTCCAATAGGCAGGACCCTCCACTTTTATTCTTTCAACAAATGGTTGTAAAATCCTTTCGTGCTTGGCATTGTGCTAAGCATTGCAGAGTTAGCCGTAAGAAGGGCAGACATGGTCTTGGGTTTCAGGAAGTTATTGTCAAGCAGGATGGGACAGGTATTAAACTTAAAGCTGAAAAAACATTTTTTTTAATTACAGTGATGATAAAGGCTTCAAAGAGTAAGAACATGGAGTTCTAAGGGTGAACAATAAAGATTCCTAAGCTAGGTGGAGAGAAGGCAGGGAGGATCGAGATGGGGAGAGGACGTAGTTCAAGAGCCAAAGGTGGGTTTCTCTGAGAAAATAGCACGGCTCTTAACCTTTGGATTATAGCTAATGGTTTGTGTTCCTTCCCCCATTATTCTATATAGACCTTGATGACAGGAATCGTATTTTATCTATATTTCTTTCATCTCTGAGCTTACAGTAGAAGTTCAACAATATTTGTAGCTGTTTTCTTGTGCCCACTGAACCAGTGAGTCAACTACCTTCTCCCTAAACCCATGGTAAAAGCTAGATGCTACCATGTTTCTAGCCGATTGTTACCTGGTGCTCTAGGGAGATCAAATAACCCAAAAGATTTCTTGATAACATTTCCTCAATCACTTCCTCTAATAATAGTACTATTACCATTAATAATCTTATGTCATTTTTATATATTGCTGCATATGTGTTTAAAGTGTATATCATGTTCATCCATCATTTCCTTACATCAACAGAGCTTTCAATATTTAAATAATGTTAATTATTATTAATAACATTAATTAGATTAATAATGTTAATATTTATAGAGCACTTATTTTGTGCTAAACCCTCTTCTAAGCCCTCCGTAAATATTTCCTGATTTATTCTTTACAGTATTCTGAGGAGAACGGAATTATTATTCCTACATTTTACAGATAAGGAAACTGACACAGCAAAAGGTCAAGTAACTTGTTCAAAGACCCAGTAAAGGATGGTGGCACAACTTACACTGGGCAGTCCATGTAGACAGCCTGCAATCTTAAGTACTATTTTAAAGTACATTTTTCCATGATTTGTCTAGTCTGGAGCCAACCTAGTCCAGTGGTCTTCCCCATTCAATACTGGCTGCCAGATTTTACCATTTCATCTAAAAAAGTCATTCTGTAGATGTACCACGTGAATTAGTACATCCCCACATCATAACCTCAAAGGACTATTTATCCAACAGGGAATTTGGCATTGCCCAGAATCTATAGATAAGGAGACATGATGGCTGTATTCATCATATCCCACCAGTTAACCATTTGGACTGAAATGACCTAGTAACAGAATGGTTGATCAGTTGGCTGTTTGACTGAATAGGCTTCATGGATAACCAGAGGGCTTGATCTGTTTCAATTGGTCAGCCTGCCTCAGGGAATTCAGAGCTATTCTCATATAACTCAAATCTTCGGCAATTCTTGATAAGCACAAAGTGAAATTTCCATTTTATTTTCATTTCGTTGATTTTTCCCATTCACATTAGAGAAGGCTTATGTAGACAGATCAGAATCTTTGATCCAGCTCCACTGCTCTCCATAATGGTACATGTGCCTCTTCTCTAATGGATTCAAGCCCATGAAGATGGTAGGATCATACAGATTTTCACTGCCCTCTCTCTCTTTTATATATGACTAGATATTCCAGCACAAGAAATATCAAGACAAAGAAAGCTTTGGTCCATTCATTCATTTATTCATCTCCTTGGAGGGCCATCAGTGCTCACTTCTTTTAATATCATTTAAACATTAATAGACTCCTTTAATTTTCACTTTATTCACATCCATATCAAATTCTTTTCCTTTCTTAGAATTTTGCTCAATCTGCAAATATTTCTTGCTCTGACTTTCTCTTTGTAGGTTTTCCTAGTTTCCTTCTTTTCTGCTACTCAACTCATAATCTTTACAGCATCCCACTTCTCAAGCTATGAATGCTAGAAAATACTTCGGCCTGGTTGTCAAGAGTTTGGGGCTCTAGTTTGGGTTCTGATCAGAAGCCAGTTACATGATTACATCTCCTCCCAAGTCCTCATCTTTTTCATCTGTAAAATGAGGTGTGGATGGGTGACTGGATCATTGTAAAGATACTTGCAAGCTATAATATTTTTTTTTTCTGTTCCTGTTTTTCTGATTTTAGTTAAGTGCTGGGGTTACTTAAAGCCAGAGTAGGTGGAGCAAGACCTGGGGATAAGATCTCTGAATATTTTCTGTGTGACCACCAAATTGCATTAAAGGAGAGAGAAGGGGAAATTGTCATTCCAAGCTCACAAAGACAGTGTCTGAGAACAAATTTCCCTTCCCTCTAGGTCCCTTAAAAGACAGAGCACTGGTGGCAAGGATAAACTAGAACTCGACTTCTGCCATGACCCCACTTGACCCGGTTGGCATGTCTTATTCAAGTGATTGTGTCTTATCCAAGTGACTGTCCAAGAACAGAGCCAGAATTATGTACATCTCTGGATTTGGGTGGTTCTCCCTGATATTAATCACTTGTCAGTGGATTTGGCCCTGAGCCCAGAACTGGCACTGTGCATAGTATTAGAAACTAAAAGGGCTGATTTTGTTTATTTAATATGTTTAAAACTTTACATATCTCCTGGCACAGCTATAACCCCTTCAGAATTAAAGGCTACCCTTCACATATCCTCCAGAGATTCCTAGGCTGTCAGGCTTCTCATTTCCTTCCAATTCTGACTCTCCAAAAGACCTATCCTGGAACTCAGACAGGAACAGCACATCAAAATAGACACTAGGGTCTACACTTTCCGCTGCAACCATAGGCTTCTATTATAGCAGTTAGATCAATTCTTTCAAAGTCTTCCCATTCATCTGAACCAGGAGAGAAAGTTTGGCTTTGAAGTTGACAAAGTCCTCCAACAACTAGTCTATACCCCCAATTAATGTTCTTGACATGTTTTGAATTTTAAGTTGTTGGAGTTTTTAATTAAATATTGAAGAATTTTTGTGGCACAACATGACAGCCTATTGCCAAATAATTTACACTATCATGTTATGTTATTTTTTAAGCACTTTCTCTAGTATGCAAAATCCTCTAAGACATGCCACCAACAAAAAGAACTAAGTTTTTCCATAAATTAAATTTTAAGAAAAGATATTTGTAATTTTAGTTAGCATTTCTCCTTTTAAAAGATTCTGGAGAGAAATCTTTATTTAGCATGTTTATTAACATTTAACAGTTCAACATATTTGAGGCATTGCTTTCTTTACATAAACATTTACCAAGCTATTGAAGACATTTGAATACGCTATCTTATTTAATCTTTATAAAAATTCTATAGCACAGTAATTTTTTATTCCCTTTGAAGAGGTGAGAAAACTGAGCCCCAATTAGTACAGCAATTTGTACAAGGTCACAGACGGAGAAATTGGCAAAGCCAGGATTCAAACTGACTTCAATTCAGAACCCTTTCTCAAACTCTAGCCCTTCGCTTCCTTCTATTAGACTGGTTAACATTTTTAAATGTCACTTCTTTGAGGCTTTTGGGTGGGTTGGTTGGGTGGGTGGGTGGGTGGGTGGGTTTGCTGTATACTCGGACTTTATCTTGAGGCTTAAGGGAAGGATCAGTGACTTCACAAATTTCCTTCCGGTCCTATGATCCTATGATATTAACTCCCTCCCCCATTTCCTTCCTTCCTCATCTCCTTCTTTCCTTTCTTCCTTCTTCATTTATTGAACATCTATTATATGCTACATGCCATTTATAAAGAAATGAAAAGAGATTGCACCCCCCATGCAGTACATTACAATATGCTTCCCAGTCCTACCATAGTCCCTGGCATTTATCCATGCATCCAATCATTCATTACCTGAGCAAATATTTATTGAGCATCTACTAATGTATTATACCAGGCCCCGGAGATTTGGCAAATAAGTCAACCTTTGTCCCTGAACTCATGGAGCTTATGCTCTGGTGTCTCCATCTAGGTCTCTCGTTATTTCTCTTTCCTCTCCACGTGCTTATTCTATAAGGGTTTTCCTGAGCCATGAGGGACTGGTAGGCTTGCGAGTTTAGGGTGCATATTTTTATGTGGGAATTGAGGTTATGAGATGTTCTGTCGGCCACTCAATTCCACTTAGTTGATAGTACTAGAAACAAGGTACCCAAAGATATTTTTATTTACTTTCCTTTCATCTTCATTTTATTCTTATTTAACCTTTTATATACGTAGTTCACGCCTCCCCCAACTTGTCTGTAAGCTCCCTGAGTCACTCCGTGGTGACGCTATTCACAGTATAGACTATAAAAATAAATTCCAAGTCCATTTCTTTGTCCCTTATTGTTGCTAGGTGTCTATAAACATGAGGCAGCAACTCTAAAGTCTTGTTATAACAGGCTAGCTGTAAATATGAATAATACATATATCCTAAGCAAGTTCCCTGCCCCAGGCAGCAGATACTATGAGGGAAGGATACTACCAGTGATTACAACTTCTTGATAAAATATAGCAAGTGCTCCCTTAGAAGTCACGCAACTCTCCAAAGTGCATTTTAGACTTTTCTTCCTTTCTCAATAGAAACACTACAGAGCTAGGTATTGAGGATAGAGTAGGAAGGGGCAGTAGAACAAAAGTTGCCACGTTTGTCTTCGTCTGTGCCTTGGTTTCCTTATTTTGGATGTATTCTTAATAGTAAAAGATGCTCTACCTACACCTCTTTGGATAATTTTAACTATCCAATGAGATAACATGTTAAAGTGTTTCATAAACAATAAACAATATTTACATCGTGAACAAGGTTTAAATCATATAATAGGCTACAGACAAAATTTAATTTTTATTCCTTCATTTTTCATTTTGTGCCTTCAATTTACCAGGTTTGTGACGCATTCCTTCTAAGCTGTGCTCTTATCTCTGATAATTTTACTACATCCAGATATTAGCGCTTAATAATGGTTTAATTATCAACTATGTTCAGATACTAGTAATGTTTAATCCCTAGGTATCATGACATTCCCAGGTAGAGGAAATATGGTAGATCAGAGAATGGTTGACACTATTCTTCCTGCAACATACGGAGAGGTGTCTGATCCACCTATCAACTCCCAAGGCCAACCTTGTTAGAAGATCAAACTTTGGAATGTGGCAGAACATTCAATTCACTGACATTTGAAAGGGAACGCACATAACAGTTAATGTTTTTTGCACTCTAATACCTATACAAGGCACAATTCTAAATGTCTTCCATGGATTAATTAAATCTTCACGGCAACCTTGTGAAGGAGACTTCCTCATTTTATAGATGAGAAAATTGATGCACGGAGAAGCCAGGTAAACTGTCCAATGGCACTCTACTAGCAAGAAGAGAGCCCAGGCAGTCTGACCTCAGAGCCTACCCGGGTAGCCACCATGCCACACTGAGAACCACTACAGTGGTGGCTATAGAAGAGTGATTCAAAGTTTCCGAATTCCTCATGAGGAAAACAAAGAACCCTGACTGTGTAGACTAATGGTCACATTTGGTTTCAATTTTTTTCTTCCAGCTCCATGTTTTCCTGCCTTCTTATGCCCTCTCATGCCTTTATTTTTTGTGCATTGTGTTCGCTCTGCAATTATGCTCTCACCTTTACTTAATAATTATTCATTTTCCAGGAGTTAGCTTAAGGTTCACCTCCTATAGACAATGTAGATGCTTCCCACTATGGGTTCCCTTTGCCCAAAATACACACCCCCACTGGTGCAAGTATTTTCACATACTGTAATCATCCCTTTATCTGTCTGTCCACCACACAGTCAGTCCTTGAAAATTGGGATGAGCATTTTGATCTCGTTTCGCAAGTGTCTAGCATCTATATGGCACAGGTAGAAAGATTCATACAAGCCCATCAACTCTGAGTGGGAATAGAAGGAAACTGATTTTATATTAATGAAAACTACATCCAGAATCAGATTCACTGACAAATTCATTTCCACAATTTGAAGCAGAATTCTAAAAAAAAAGAATTCCGGAAAGCATTAAACATTTCAATTTTCTTTTGGTTTTCCAAATCAGAAAACTACCTGGGAGGCATAGTAAATGATTTAAAAATTAAGTAATGAAACACATCACTCATATCTTGTAATTAGCACTCTGCCATGTGCAACCAGAACAAGATTTAGGAGTGTGAGTTTTCCTTCCTTTTTCACCTCTTCTGCTCAAAAAGGGAGTCTTTTCCAGTCAAAGTACTAGAACATTGGTGAGGCAGAATCTGGAATATGGATGGGGAGGGGCAGGCTCAGAAAGAGAAGACAGGAGGAAGGACTAAGCCAAAATTACTAAAGCAACTAAGTTGATCTACACAATAAAGAGCAAGTCTACAGGGAGAAGGCCAGAGAGAGGAAAATAAGGAGCCTGTACTGGGACAGAGACTTTGGAGGGTTGCCCTGTGAAGGGCTCTGGAACAGTGTGGGATGAAGGTCTTGGGATGTACAGTGGAAGCTATGAGAAATAAGATAGGACATGGATAGTCTTTCATTTTTATGAGAGATGTGAGTAAAAACATTTTTTTTTTTATTATTTGTGGCGACTCAACTGTAGTTCTTTAAATATGACTCCTTGAAGAAACAGTCACTTCGGTCTCCAGGATATTTAGCATTATATATATCATTTAATTCCAAAATTTTGGCTATGACTGTATGGTGAGTTACAAAAATGCTCAAAAGATAAGTCAAAAAAGATTCAGTTTTTAATATCACTCAAGGACAATGTCCAGGAGTCAGTCAAATTTACATTTTTTCAACTTCATCCAGTAATGTTTTAGTATACCTTATAGAGGGCACTCTAGGTAGCTGATTCTGTTCTACTCTCTAACCTAGCTTTGCCAAGGCTAGACATTCTGGATTTAGAGAGATTTGTGCCATTCACTATGGAGAAGAATATCCAAAATTTTCCAGGTCCTGGATCCCTTTGAGAATCCAACAGCAAGTATGGATATTCCTCAGAAAAATAAATGCACATAAGAAAATACACACAAAATATTGTTTACACTTTGAATAGACTCGTGAATATCCTGAAGCCTTTCCATGGACCTTCCAGGTATCTATCCATGGACCCAAGTTAGCATGGGTACCTACTGTCCCTAGATGGGTTCATTTGCCTACCAAGTTTAACCACGTCAGGACATTCCATCCTACTTCCTGCCTCAAATGAGCAACATCTACCATTGTAGGAACATTGCCAAAGTAACTCTGGGAAAATTTGGAGTTTTGCTTAACCCTAATGTGATTCTGGTATCTAGAAATCCCAAATTTAATCCTTTCACTTGTGACTGGAGACCACGGAATCAATCAGTGGGTTAACAAAGACAAATGCTGGTCTTCATCATTTCTGAGACTATTTAAAGTCACTGTCCTGCGTTGGGCATTGTTGAATAATTGATATACAGTTTGGAGTGGAAGGTTTGTGATAAACAGTTGAGGTCTTTAGGTAAGAAGGGTCACCTGTGAAGGAAGAGGTGGTTAGAGGAGGTCAGAGATAACAGGTTTCTTCAAATTCCCTGGACAAAGGCCCTCAAGGGTACTCGTGCTACTATACCAGGGACTCTCTGTAATTGATGAGTGGTTTTCAGAGCCGTCCCCAGCTAAAGCATTTTGCAGTAATCCACTCAAGCAATACTTACTTGCTGCCAATAAGTCCCATAATTCAGACTGTCCACCTGAATCATCCCTCAAGGAGTATAAGTAAAGGTTTCTTCTTCCTCTCCACCTCCTCCCTCTCAATATTGCCTCTCTCAGGAACAGGCCAGCACTACCGAAGGCCAGTTAAATTCATCTCCAGATCTGACTGCCAAATGAAACCTTAAAATTCCCTTAACCCCTCCAAAGAAACTTTCAACAATCAGATAACACAACAATTCCAACCAGATGTCAAATACTTTCAGAGGACAGTTTCTCATATCTTTCTACTTTCCTCTAATCATTTTTATGGGGGAACATTTATAAAAATCAAATATTAGGCTCTTAAGAATTATATGACACTGTTGTTTTTCCTTTAACTGAAGCGTGAGACTTTCTTTTCCAATAAGATATGAAGAGCAAAAAAATTATTCTTAATGCTTAATGCACAAACAGCACTTACACTACTAGGCAAGAGTAAGACCTCAATATTATACGTTATATAGTTATATTTCTATTATACAATAAAACAGGGTTTGAGTAAGAAACAAAAGTATGTTGAGTCTCTGTTATGCACTAGGCCAGAGCTAAGGGCTGGGTTTTCTTCTTGAGAAACAGGAGCTGAACATCTTCTGAAGGAAAAATATCAACCTCATGTAAAATAACCCAATCGTTTTTACAAAAAGAAACAGAAGAGGGGGAACCTTTAAAAAGTGCGTGAGAGAGAACAAAATAAGATATCAATGTCCCCAATAAAAAATATTCAGAATAAAATCAAACTAACTGAAAACAAATGGCTCAACTTTTCCATGGAACATCAGAAGGTGAGAAAACCTTGTCAAAGATAATTTCTTCCATATTAACCCCCATCGTGTGGATGCATAAGAGTTAGGACCCAACATCTGTGAATACTTTATTCCTTTCACATTGAGAGAAATACATTTTCTTTTGCTCCTACCTTCAATGGACAACACCCAGAATATATTTGACATCCTAAGGGGGAGAACTGCAAACCCTATCTTGCAACGGACATTTGTCATTCCTGTGGGTTGTGCAGTATCTGAAACCCATTTTTCCTTGGAGAATCCCTCCCTTTGTGACAAAGCAGAACTTGTGTGTCACTCTAGAGACAGCAAATTCCTGATAACTCGTTTTGCAAGCCTGACTTACATCTAGGTGCAAGCCCACTATCGGTCTGACTCCTGCATCCTGGACTTTGAATTTAACGTGGTGAAGCTAAAAAGCAAAAGTCCTAGAGACAAGTCCCTGGCAGTGGTGGCTATGGTATAAAAAGGTTAATTGTCTGGGAGCAGCGGTAGCAACTGTGCTGATGGTAGAACAGAGTGTACAGCCACAGCAGCAGTGCAAACTGAAATGTCCAGCACATCATGGAGGTGACAGTTCTGTCCACTAGGGATGAGCTCCATGCAGTAATTTGGAGCATTGTTTCCAGTTCTGAAGCCTTTTGACCTGGATCTCTCGCAATCCAGGCTACTCTTGAGCTATTTACTAAGCATCTTCCTCATTGTCTTTAGAGATTTATTAAAGCAGGTTGTTGGAACTGATACTGCACTGCAACCTCACTTTACATCTCTTTGTACCATTAAAAAAATAACTTTTTTTAATTGGATATAATTTTAAACTCACATAAAAGTTACAGGAGTAGTTCAAAGAATTCCTGGACACCCTCAAGCCAGCTTCCCAATGTTAACATGATTCCACATTGCTTTATTCTTCTCTTTGCACGTGTAATTTTTCTAAACGGTTTAATAGTAAATTGTAGACAAAATATCTTTTCCCTAAAATGTCATTGTGCATGTACTAAAAAGAAATTCTCTTACATAATCACAGCACAATTTTAAAAATCATCAAATTAATACAGATGCAATACTATTATCTAATCCGCAGCCTTTATTCAGAATTTGCCATGTGTCCCAATAATGTCCTTTATAGCAAAAGAAAATTCCAGATCATTCTGGAACTATTTAGTACATTTTTAAATAAATTTATCTCCTGCCTAAATCAGCCAGAGTTGTTTTCTGTTGCTTGTGACAGATAACCCAAATTGATAAAAGCAATTGGAACCAGGAATGAGGTTCTGCAAGTAATAGATTTTAAAATGTGCAATTGCTCATGTTGAAAAATGTAGGGGCAGAGGGAAGAGAGGACCCTGGTACACTAGGCTAGCAAGTTGTTGAGCTATTTCATGCTAAACTCTTGAGACCATCTACTTGCCGAAGGAAGCTGTCGTAAAGGGGCAATCATAGGAATTGTTCAGAAGGTTGCAAATGCTAGCAATTTCTTATAGTCATCGGTAAGATCCTGTAAGAGACACAAGGAAAAATGGCCCTTCTTTCTCTAGACATGGCCATATCTGGAGGTGATGCCTGGGACTCTAATAGCTGTTTTGTGACCAGAGAAGGACAAGTCTGAAGGCAAGGGCAAGCCTTTGAGGATGGCATGGCATCCAGGGGGAAACAATGGATCCTTCAGAATACAGCTGACCTCTCCTACCTCTGGACTTCTAGCTTTGTGAGATACATTTTCTTATTATTTAAGTCAGTTTCTGTCACGGTTTTCTATTACACGCAGCTGAAAACACCCTAAAGATAAACATACTCAGCTACATGACTCCAGCTCTGTGTTGACATTTTGTTTCATGGGTTAGATCTTCTCATAAATATAAAACTATAAGAGGTGTCATTATCCTCTACTGTATCATAAAGCTGGTTTCCTAGATCCTCCTAACATGGTATTTCTTTTTTTAAAGCATCAGAGAGAGTGGAATAAAATGTTTAAATCACCAACAATTTGTAAAATACCTCTAGTGAAAATACCATGAAGAAGGGTCTTAAAATGAGTTTCTCAGTATTCTTGCATAATCTAGATTAAATATCCCATTAACATTTATTACAGACTTAGTAGTACTAAGGAAATTAATAATGCTAAGTAAGTTCTTTGTATGGATTAATTTATTAATCTACACAGTATATTATGCAACAGTTAGTCCCATTTTATAGATGAGGAAACAGGATTAGAGAGATTTACCAATTCCATCAAGATCACAGAGATCTTAAATGACTGAATCTAGATTCAAACCAAGGAAGTCCAGCTCCACTGGTGGAGTACTTCCTTTTTGATAATTAGGCCAGAGTGACAACTCCCTTCAAGTAAAAATTAATTTAACAAGTCAAGTTGAACTGAAAAATAGACATGTGTGTTAAGGGAGTGATGTGTTAAGAGTATTATTTCCAAACTTGAGATGAGATGCCCTCAAAGAGACTGGAGAGGGTTAGTTTGGAAAAGGGAGTTGATTCATCTCCATCAGCACGAACTCCCTGCCCTACTCCAGGGCAGCCACTGCCACCCAACCGCCTCCACAGATGAAAGTGGCTGGCCCAGAAGGACCATAAGGGGAATTGTAACATTTTCAGAGGAATTGTTATGTTTAACAAAAACCTCTCGGAGAGCAGCTAGGGCTAACGGCCTCATTTTCTGGAAAATGAATGCGAGACACTTGCTCAATTATATCCCTGACCCACTCTCTTGTGTTTCAGAGGATAAGATAGGCTTGTGAGCTGCCCAAAGGTGGGGAAATGCCTGCTTGTTTAAACAGAGTTCATGACCCTTTCTCAGTTCTGTGGAGGCCCCTATCCCCACACTATCTGCTCACTGGCAGCCTGATATGCCAGTCTCATGGCCAGGCCTGGATAATCCTTCACAGAGAAGCACAGAGGTATGTTTCTATCACTGATGCTCCATCTCTTAAGACATCACTTATCTGAGTTTTACACATCCTGACTCTGAAAAGGGCGAGCGAGTATTTGGTAGTGAGGGATGGGGTAGCAGGGGGCATTTGTTTATAGATTGTTTGGCTTCTATCCTATAGCAATAGTATGTAGACATTGTCTCTCCAACATCGTTCTTTTAAACAATTAACCAACTCATCTTCCCAAGATTACTTGAGAGTCATCCATTTCCCTAATTAGCCAATCAGCATCTGGGAAGAAATAATAAAAGCTACTGTTTGTGATCTACTTACCTTCCACCAGGTACTGAGCTCAGTGCTTTGCATACATTATATTAACTAATCCCCATAACAAAACTCCGATATGAGTATTGTCATCTCCAGATAACAAATAAGGAAACTAAGGCTCTGAGAGGTTAAGTAACCTTCCCACATGCCCACAGCTAGTGAGTAGTGATCACCAGCCATGTCAATGTAGACCCAAGACCCTCCTAATCCACCAAGATGCATTCCATCCACTTCTTAATATAACTGACCAAAAGGGAATAATAATACAAACAGTTACTATTCTGTAATTAACCTCCTTTCCAGTAGGATCAAATGCTAGGGAAGGGGCATAGTATTGTGGATGTACGGGAGAAATACAAAGCAGGAAATGGGATTAGGGCATTACTCAACTTTCAGCATTTGACTTTCTTCTTCCAGAAATATCTCTGCATGGTTTTCAGAACACCCTCACTCCTGATTTTCCTCCAACCTCAACCTTGCTCCTCCTCAATTTCCATTTCTAGTTCCTCCTCCTCTGCTAACCTTTAACTCTGTCCTCTACCATTTTTTCTCTCCAAATTCCTTCTCCAGGTGATCTCATCCTCATCTATAGCTCAAAATAACATTTTTGTACTGATGACTCATAAATCTCTATCTCCAGCTCTTAACACTCCCCTGGGCTGTAGATTTATATATCCAACTGCCTACTTGACCTTGCCCCTTAGCTATCTAATAGACATCTCAAATTTAGTATGTCCAAAATAAAATTCTTGATTCACCCCCAGCTGTCTTCCTTATCACAGTTAATGGTATCACCACCACCAAGTTTCTTGGGCCAAAAAAACATTTTCTCACTTCTCTCAAATAATCTATCTGAAAATCTTGTCAACTCTTATTTCTAAAATACTTTCAAGATCCTACCACTTACTGCCATCTCCATTGCTACAGCCCTAATCCAAGTGACCAATATCACGCACCTGGGCTGCAATGGGCTGTTTCCACTCTTCCTCTGCCAGAGTTCATTCTCCACACGGCAGCCACCCAGAGTGATCTTTTTTAAAGCACAAAACAGATCAACTTGATCCATTGCTTAAAAGCCTCCAATGGTTCCATTGAGCTTAGAGTACAACACAAACTCCTCAACACAACCATCAAAGCTGTACATGACACATCCTTTACCAATCTCTCAGTCACGACCACAAACCTCTCTCCTCACCATTCTCCTGTTTCCCTGGCCTTCTTTCTATCCTTCCAACACAGTGAACTCATTCACGTCACTGGCCTTTGAAACTGCTGTTCCTTCTCCAAAGAATGTTCTTTCCTCAGATCTTCTATGATGACCCCTTTCCCCTCATTTGAGTCTTAGCTCTAATGTCACATCCTTAGGATGAATTTCACTGGTCATTCCAGCTAAAATGTCTTCCTCCATTCCCTCCTCCAAGTTCCACTACAACCCATAACCCAGTTTTCTTATTTTAAAAGCACTTACATTATGTGATAATTGTTATTTTATGTTCACCATTTGATGTCTATCTCTGCCCCCTAGAATGTAAGCAAGAAGAGAGCCCTGTCTGAAAGAAAGTGTTCCAGTCAATGAACAGCTGAGCTCTATGGTGCCAGAAGGGAGGTCAAGCTTTTACAAAGATTGGATGAATTATCCCACAATGATATCCACTCATGACTGAGCAATTCATTAACATTTAGGAACCAAGAAACACTCAGATTAAAATACTTGTTTCTGGAATCCCTTGACTCAGGGAATAATATTGTCTGCTTAGAGAACATAGATATTCTAGCCACTTAAATAGACTTTCAATTTTAAATTAACAGATCAGCACTTTTATCCATAATCTCTTATGAATTTGAATGTGTATTTCAGTTGCCTGGGACAAAATAATTTGACGACAATCAAATTTAGGAGACCTACAAAACTGAGGACTAGTTCTCTCTTACCCTAATCAATACAAAACTAAGTACCTAGAATTGGAGTAATATTGTATCAAAAACCTAAAGTATGTGGCTCTGGCTCAGTGTTCAGGTGGAAGGGAGCATGGAATTTTAGGATGCAGCTGGAAAGATCGCAATCTATGCATAGATAACCTATTTTGTAAAATTGCCACCTGTGATAAAAGGAAGGTAATGTACTTTGTGAACTTGGAGCTTTACAGGAGTGATTGGGAAACAGAACTTTTCTAGCAGGTGTTGACTGCTGTTGGCTGTACTGGACAAGGTACTATAATAAAAAGAACAAGCTAAGAACAGAATTAACTGATTCATAAGCAAGTTTGGAAGGTAACAGAAGTGGTCCAGAAAATTTGGAGATTTGCAGAATTGGAAGAGGCAATTATTCTTATCACCAATTGGTGAGAGACTGAAAGATCAGAACACAGCCTTGTGTCAAGGAATAAGTCAAGGGAATGGTTTTCACACTCACTGTTAAACTTCTGAATGAGTTAAGATGGCACTTAGTTAGCCTTTCATTTGGACAAAATAGCCCAAACAGAAAAGACTGAAGTTGTGGCTCTTCCGATGAAGCTTGGTTGTCTTAAGATACCTGCAGTTAAGAGGAAACAGAGAAAGACATGTCTCAATAAACAATATGTGGCTATTGGCTCAATGAGCTGACCAAAATCAACTACAAAAAGAAGCTGATTAAATTTTTGAGAAAGTTGTACAGCCAAAGAAACTATGAGCCTTCTAAAAATGTTTGTGACAGTTTTGTGTAGTCTAAAGACAGAAACTTTAACAACAGGTGGGCTTGCGAGCTTCTATGAGCAAGTTGTGGGCTAAGAAAGCTTCTCATCCTTGAAGGAGGGCACACTCGGCAATGCACTTTTCAGATGTAGCCAAGGCAAATAATAGAAAAGCAAAGATTTCTATGAGAGCCTGAGCAACTATGATAAGCAGAGCTTCTCTGCTGACTCATAATAGCCACATTGCTATATAATTATTGTTTTAAGCCACTGAAATTTTGGAAGCTTTTTTGTTATTAGAGGCAAGGCCTGAGCCTCTGGTAAACTCCCTTCTTTGACATCCTTTCAAAAATTCTTATTTTATTATCTTATAACAATGGATTAATATTCCATGCATCACATTATGACCAATTTATAAAACAGTCTCACGTGTTTTTCTGTATCATTTGTATATTTTTCTTCAACATCATCATTTGGGGCTGCTTAATAGTCCATAGTAAGGATGTTATGTAATTTTTACTCAATCTCATATTGAGAAACCTAAATGAGCCATTTGAGCTTTTAATATTATAAATAATAACATAATGTATACTCTTACTGCTAAATCTTAATAGTAGGTTCATTTGATTTCTAATTCTTATCATTAAAATTTGTACGTCAAAGCCTATGCAAAGATTAAAGATTTTGGCATTTATTAATGTATGCATTTATTCAAGTTGAATTTTAGGTATTAAGGATTCAGTAGCAATCAAGATGCACAAAGCCTTCACTGGGCATATTACCAAACCACTTCCAGGGAGAGTCTACCGATGTTCTCTGAGACACCCCCACTACCAACAAAGCATGAGTGCCCACTTTTCCACACCCTGAGCCACACTGTGTATGGGCATAGAAAGATGTCCTGCCCATATTTGAAGATGACAAGAATGATAGTAACTCCACACCACAGTCTAAGCAGAATATGCTTGTTTATTTTCAGAAGAGTGTGCCTCAAAAACTAAAATGAGTAGTCAACCTTCTCTATCAACTTGGAAAAGGGGGCAAATTCCACATGTTCATGGTGCTTTGTTTAGTCCAGTTTATAGCACTTCTCCCATTGTATAAGGTATTTGTTCTTGTCTGTTTCCCTCGATAGATTATCAGGCCCTTGAAAAAGAACAAGGAAGAACGTTTAAGGAAGTGCTAAGGTAGCCAATTACTCAAGCCAAGCCTTGAGGAGATAAGGGGTCAATCACATCCCTGCTTACACTCTGCAGCTTCATTTTCTCGGTGACAACAGACAACGCGTGTCCACGTTTTCCCTCTGTTCATATCATCTCACTTCACGGAAAGGTAAGTTAATTATGCAAATAAAGGCAGCAACTGCTGTGCAGCTGAAAGAGCCTGGTCACAATAACTGGTCATCTTTTGCAGACTCATAAAAATGAAGTTGGAGAAATAGCTGAAGCGTGGCATTATTTATGTAAATTTTCTACTTACGTTATAAGAAATCAGAGAGAAAAAGAAGTAAAAAGCTATAGATTCTTTTTCCATACCTGTTCCACGTGTACGTGCAATGGCAATACACAGTGATGATACAGAACAGAATTTGGTGCCAAATCAATGAGAGTTGAAACCCAAACCAAAAACTCCTGCCCTGAAAATTCACTGGAAAATTTGTATGACGAAGCTTTAGGCATGATTATTTTTTAAGTCTCTCAAAGCAGACTTTTGGGAAGAGCCTAAAAGGAATATGATTCCAATTCTTTAGAAGGAAAATATTATTTTTCAATAAGATATAAAATATTTACTATCTGCCAGTGATGGTGTTCTGAGTGATTTGCAGATAGTAATGTGACAGCATAGTGTTTAAGGATGCAGTTCATCCTACCTAAGCAATAATTTGAGCAGTACATCAAAACCTTAAAAAAAAATTCAAATCCCAGTGGAGCAGAAATTGACTATTTCTGAAAATAAGTGTGTGCATATTATTATTAGTTTTCTGTGAGTTTTTTCAAATATTCTCATTTAGATTTTCCCACCAAACTAGTCAATTTTGCTCAAACATCAGGAAGTATACAATATAAAGATATGAAAAACGAAACATGATACACTTACTGCCATATTTATTTAATTTGCCAGAATGATTTCCTTTCCTTTTGGGTTCCTTGCTGGATCCTTGAAGAATATTTTATCTGTCTCTAGAGTGGGATTACAGTGTATAAATCATCCAAAAATCTGACTTACACTTTAGTCTCTTACTAATAGAAAAAAATTTCTCCAGCAGGCGTTCAAACTTCTAACACTGATGGCTCTCACCTCACTGACCCAACCTCATCCCAGCAGCTGCTCCATTCAGGGGCACCTCCACCACTTTTGTTGATCCTTGTCTAACTTAATTGTCTCTCCCTTCTCTTCTGCTTAGTTCTCCTCCCCTTGCATTTTTGTTTATCACACCTAGAATATCTCCTCCCTACCATTTATGATCCCAAACTCTGTGTTTCCTTTGAGTCTCGCTCCACACTCACTTCCACACTTCAACCTTCCTCTTATCTTGCTCAATGACGGATAGTCTTCAAATCCCATAGATCAGGCATATCTGATGATCCCACACTTTCTTACATGATGACTTGGGATTATTTATTCTCTAACTTTTTAGGTAGATATATATGTCTGACTTACTCAACTGGTATCAGTAGAAAACTTAGTAGACTAGGAACTAGGGTCCTGTGGCCCACCATATAATTCTTTTAGTATTACACTACACAAATCACTGAACAACTGTTTCTTTATCTCAAAAAAAAAGTGTTGAATTACAATAACATCATCTTTAAAGTATCTTCACACCTAACATCCTATGAATCTTCAAGGATAAGAACTGTCTTTTGTTTCCCTTGTATTTTCCATAACATCTACTACAGAGCTGAATAAATAGTAATTTAATAAATGTAACAGTAAATTTAATAAGCAACTGTTGGTAGATGGATAGATGAGTAGGTGGGTGGGTGGATGGATGGACAGACATAGCTCTGTGATCATACCAACTTTATAATCTCTCATTTCTCTGAACCAGCTAAAGTAAAAAATCATCAAATATTTAATTTTCTCTTTCTATATTGACCACATATGTTACTAATGAATGTTACTCTCTTTCTTCTCTTGTTTGCTTCCCAAATCTTCTCTAATAAAAAAAAAACTCTCTGACTCCCTTCAGAAAAGCCTTGTGGGATCTACCTGCTCCAATTAATATATCTAGTTGCTTTTATACCTTTAATTACTAAAAAAGAAAAGATCCAATTCAACACTGAGAAATATTACGATTTTTTTTTAAATGACTGGTTCTTATGAGATGAGATAATGTTGCATAACCAATACCTGAAATTTGATTCTCATCTACAGTAACTCTAGCTATTTCAATTTTGCCAAATCATTTTCATCAACAATTTGACAGGGAAAGTAAAAGAAAATGATTTCGTGTCTCTTAACAGCTGCAGATTTGTGAGCAGAGAGTAAATGACAGGAGTATATTTGGATCAAAGTGTGAAGATATACTTACTTCTCTTCCAACACTCATTCTCAGCCCCATTTTTAAGATATAAGAATTAATTCCCATGTACACAAACCAGATTCAGATTTCCATATGATTTACTGCTTTAAATTTCCAGGCAAAAACCGCCTGTAGAAAGCTTGTATGGGATGAACCTACAGGAAATTTACATCTAGGAATTCTTTTGGGAGATCAGGATCTCTTGCAAAAGGACTGAAATATTGCTTTCTCAGGAGTCTCTTCTTTGTTGGGCTTAGTCTCCATCACCTGTCCCCTCTCCAGTTTTCAGATTCCATTCTACAATATCAATAGAACATACAGCTCCTTATCGGGGTAACTAGTCACATGGGACAGTAAAGGTAGTTATGACCCAAACCCTTAATCCAATATCCAACCTATGAGATAATTCTCCTTCTCATTTATACATCACTCTATCCTATTTCAGGCATCCTATTTCAGATATTAAAATATCTCTGTCTACACCAAAATCAAGATGATGATAGAAGTGGGGACCATGTATTCTAGATTTTTCAAGAGCGTTCCAATTTTAAATGTTGTATATGACCATTACCCAAGTACATACCTATTTATCAGGTCATATTCCAAATTTTAGTTTCAATCATATGGTCACCACAGCTGTGGGTCATAAACTAATTTTAGTGATGATGCTGCCAACGTAATTCTTAAACTTGTATTCACACAATAAACATCTATTGGACAGACATTTATTCACTCAACATTTACTCACTCAGCAAACATTTATTGTGTGCCAGGTATTGTGCAATGATTTGGAGATACAATGATGAATAAAGTACAATATCAACCCTCTAGGACAGAAGTCAGCAAACTTTTTTTGTAAAGGGCCAAGTAGTAAATATTTTAGGCTTGTGGGCCATATAGTCTCTATCATAACTGCTCAACTCTGCTGCTGTAACGGGAAAGAGTTATAGAGAATATGTAAATGAATGTCTGGCTGTGTTCCAATAAACCTTTATTTACAAAAACAGGTGGCTGATTAGATCTGACCCACTGGCCATAGTTGGCTGATCTCCGCTCTAGTTGTTTAGAGTCTAGACCAGCACCATCCAAAAGGAATATGATGCGAGGCACAAATGTGAGCTATATATATATACTTTTTTTAAAATTTTCTAATAGGCATATTTTAAAAAGTAAAAAGCAACAGGTGAATTTCATTTTAGTAATATAATTTATTTGACTTAATATATCCAAAATGTCATCATTTCAACATATAACCAGCATTAAAAAATTACTACTTAAATATTTTGCATTTTTTTGTACTACATCTTTGAAATGTGGTATTTTACACTTACAGCACATCTCAATTTGTCCTAGCTACATTTCAAGTGTTTAATGGCCAGTCACCAAAGGTAGTTAGCGGCCACCATATTGGATAGCCCAGGTCTAGACAGATGAATAAACAGGTAATTGATAGGGATAAGCATAAGGTATTTAGAATGAATACAAAGGTGGAAAAGACAATTTCATCTCCATGGTGGCTGTGCCTGGTGGTCAGGAAGTGTTCCTCAAAGGAGAGGCATCCGGTGGATGGACAGGAGTTTCCAAGTTGAGGACAGGGAGAAAGAAGGAGGATTCTGGACAGAAGGAAAGATATGTGTGCATGAAAACCCGGAGACAGGGAAAGGGGCAGCTTCTTAGAAGAATCTCAAGTAGCTCAGCATGACCCGGGGTGGAGGGTGTTGACCTCGAGCTAAGGCAGTGGCAGCGGGAGTGGAGTGAAGAGAGTTCGCTGTGAGAGATATTAATGAGACAGAATTGACAGAACATGGAGATTGATTAGGGAATGGGAAAGAAGTACGAGGAAAGGATGATGCTGAGGGTTTGGGCTTATACAAAATGCAAAGATAGAGCTGTCATTTGTCAAGATGGGATGCTCAGGAGCAGGGGCAGATTTGGGGAACAATGAAGGGTTTGGCCTTGAACACTCTAGCTTTGAAGCCTCAGGGAGACACGCACAAAGATAATGGGACACACACGAGCAGCATCCACGCACAGAATACATTCAGGAAAACCCTTTATGTCAGTAGCTGCCCTCGTTCTGTGATCAAAAGTCTCTCTCTCCCCTCTCTCCAACCAAGATTTTTTCTACTTGCTCCACTCCATAAAGGGCCTAAAATGCTGATTCTGTCTGTTGGAATGCTGGCTCTCGCTACTCCTCTTTACCTAATTAGCACCTGTTCATTTTCAGGTTTCATTTCAAATGTCACTTCTCAGAGAGACTTCTCAGATCCCCCCAGATGAGGTGAGATCCCCTTGCTATATATACCATATATCTTTTTCCTCAGTAGCAATTTTCACACTTGTAATTTCACATCTCAGAGCCAACCCTGGCGGTCTAATGGTTAAGATTCTGTGCTCTCACCTCAGCGACCCGGGGTTCATTTCCCAGTCAGGGAACCACACTACCCATCTGTCGGTTGTCATACAGTGGCAGCTGCATGTTGCTGTGATGCTGAAATCTATGCCACCACTATTTCAAATACCAGCAGGGTCACCCGTGGTAGACAGGTTTCATTGGAGCTCTCAGACTAAGACAGACTAGGAAGAAGGACCTGGCCACCTACTTCTGAAAAAACTAGCCATGAAAATTCTATGAATATCAGTGAAGAATTGTCTGATAAAGCTCTGGAAGGTGAGAAAGATGGGGCAGGCTTCTACTCTGCTGTGCACAGGGTCGCTAGGAATCGAACCAACTTGATGGCACTAACAACAACATTTCACATCATAGGTATAAATATTTGATTAATGACTTTCTGCCTTGAAGGTAAAGATTATTCAGCAAGATCTATGTCTATTCTTGCTCCTCACTGTAATGCCACCCTCTACCACCTACCTGGCCCATAGTAGATGCTCAGTAAATATCTGTTGAATGAATGCATATAATACTAAGAATCCCTGCTGAAATCTAAAATTATCTGGAAAGGATCATAAACCTTAGCATGAATCAGCGCAATGAAGTCCAATACCTACCAACTCAGTCAGGCAAGAAGTATTAACCTTTTTTATTTTTCTATGATTTAACTGATTTTTTTTTCAATTTCTCATTCACAGCAGAGGTGTTGGAAACAAAATCTCAGTCATTTCCCAACATTGCTAGCGGCATTGTCTGCCCAGGAAGCCTTTGCCTACTGTGGTGGGTTATGCCAAGAGTCCTATCTCTTCCTTTGAGGGCATAGGCTTTTAGAAACTACAGCCAGAAAGGATGACTTTTCCTCCAAGATTTTCTGCCCTACAATCTCCATTTCTTTAGGTAATGTATGTACCAAACTTTAGATGCATGACTGGAAGTAGAGGCAGAAGAGAGGGATAAATGATAAATGCTGGCGAACGGAGAGAAATGGATCAATAATTTAAAAATGTTATCCTATCACATCAGTTTATTTAAAAACTAAGAGATCACAAACAACTTTGAATGAATGGATTTCAGAACAGAGACATTTCAACTACAGCAAGGAATACAGACAGCCACAGCAACATGAAGAAGAGAGAATAAAGTGCTTCCCAGGGAAGGTCTAACTACTGAACAGAACAGAACCATGTCTTATTCACTTTTGTGTCCCCTGTGGAATGCAGCACAGCCTAGGATGGAGTAAGCCCTCAGTTTGTAGTTCCTGAATTAAACAGCATCATAAATTTCTCCTTTGTAATTACTCATTAAGTGCCTATTGGATCGCTGTCTCCACCTTTGGATCGTAAGGTCCATCAAGGCATGGACCTGAATCAGGGACATTGTGCCTTTCTTATTTACTGGGTGTCACCAGTACCTACGATAATGCCTGGTGCAAAATAAGTGCTGGATAAATATTTAACGAATAAATAAATATGTTGAACAGGAAAAGGGTGGATGAGAATGTGCAGAGTTAAAATCCTTTTATCCTTCAAGTCCCAGCTCAAATTTTAAGCCTTTATCATACAGCAGTTCCTCATAGAGAGAAGTTTTCACTCCTACCTCTGACCTCCCCAAATGCCTTGCTTATCCCTCTCAGAGCATTTACTAAGAAGCAGTACACACAGTGGTTAAGGGTGCAAGCCCTAGAACCAGAATACTATTGTTTAAATACCAGCTCAGGCATTTACAAGCTGTGGTACCTTGGGAAAATTATTTAAGGTCCCTGAGTTACGTTTCTCATTTACAAAATGAAGAATATTAGGATCTCCACTTCATAAGGGTTTTTGTGAGGACTAACAAAGTAATACAAGAAAAACTTTTAGTTCAATAGCCAACACATTGTAAGCACTCAAAAATTATCTATTATATTTATCACTTTCTACTTTTATGGTGATAGTTTTAAAAACTGCTACATTTATTGAACACATATTATATTCTGGGCATGGTGGAAAGCATTTTATATGGATTTTCACAAGGAAGCCACAGTTGATCCTACGGGTTATTCTTTTGCCTATCTACCATTATGAAGCTGATGCTCAAAGGGGTTACATAAATTGTCTGAGGTCACATAACTAGTAATTAGATTTACTCTCATTGAGCCCAGCCCATAATACAGCATCCTGTTCACTGTCTCCACGAATGTACACATCTTATGTCTTATACTAGGTTATAAATTCCACTGCAGGCAAGGATTTGATCTGATTTATCTTTGTATCCCCGGAAGCATCTAGCTTAATGTCAACAATAGCTTAATGTCAGTGATGGGTAAATATTTATTAAATGATTGAACACAGAGTGAAGGGACCCCAAAGTCAAATTTTATCAGTGTCATCCTTTTGTCCTAGCATTGGCTCTGCAGAAGTTGCTCACATGCATTTTGAACAGAGGCAATCCTTTCCATGTTTAAGCAGCACACACACTAACATACACATTAAAAAGAACAGTGTTCCCCTAACAGAAATGTCATGTAAATAGGTCCTTTGCTCAACCAAGTCTATCTGCATCTTGGCTTGGTTTATCAATTATGTAGTATCCTAAAAAGTTTGTTTTATACAATTTCAGAAGCATGGTAACACAATTTATTAGTGACCTCTACACATTCGAATTTTAAAAAGCATCTATGATGGGTGCAGGAGTCTTCCTCAGAAAACACCAATAGGAACCATTACATAGAATAATGCATTGAGAATTTGTGGAGCTTTGGACCCAAAACAGGAGTGGCTAGGCAGTGAGTCATCAGCTCTGGAAAGGAAATGACTTAAATGGGAAAGAGTCTAAGAGTTGACAGGATCACAAAAATGCTAGAGCATCAGTTCTCAAAGTTTGGTCCATCGACCATCAGCGTCAGCATCACCTGGGAACTCGACAGTACTGCAAATTCTCAGGCTCCAGGTAAACCTTCACAATCAGAAATTCTGACGTGGGGCTCAATAATGTGTGTTTAAGAAGCCCTTATGACAATTCTGATGAACACTCAGGTTTGAGAACCACCGACATAAAGCATAGATATTCAGACTCTTCTTTTACAGATATGAATTCTGAGGTACATAATTTTTCCAAGATCACACAGCTAGTTAGTAAAGAGCAGAATGTCTATCTCCTGGTTCACAGTAAGGAGAGCTGGGAGAGGTGAAGCAGATGCAAAGGGACTTTATGTCCTTGGAGCCTAAGATCTATTTATATCTCAAGATTGTGAAACCATTTAGCAGTTGTTCCTGGGTGAAGACTGCAGGGACAGGCTCTGACAACCACTGGATCAATGGTTGGAAGCACTGAAGTAAACAGAGTTAAGCCAGTGTTCTTTACTGTAGAACATTTAATATGATGATATGTGACATTCGTCTTCCAGAGGATAATAGAGTATGTAGCAATTTCCAAAGCTGTTTGACTACAAACTCTGTACTAGGTTATTAAAAAAGTGGGAAATTCTGATCTATATTATGTCAAAATACTAAACAATTTTTGTTACACAACTGATTGATTCATTTTTTAAATGCAATCAAATCAGCCAGAATCAAAGGTGCTTAACTTATAGTCCATAAGTTCCTAAAGTGTCTGTGGTTCCCAGGGGTCTATAAACACCCTAAAATTATAAGCAAGGTTTTATGAGTATGTACAATTGTGATATTTTTCTGGAGCGCTTCCAGAGATCTTTATTAAATTTTCTAAGGGATCTCTGGCTTATTCAATCATTAAATATGTTAGCTTCGTGAAGATACAGCCAATGAAATCTTTTCCCTTTAGTTTAGATTCTCATGATTTCTACTACAAAATTCTCCTGATTGCTAATTCTACTTCCTTTCCAGTCTTTCCAGTCCACAGTCTAATTTTCGTAAACTCCAAACCTATTAATATTCCGTGCTTAAAAAACATTGCCCAGCAAATCAAGGACAAGTGTTTCAGACCTCCACAGGAAGGCTCTTCTTTCCTTGTCTCATCTCTCACTCTTTCACGTATCCCACAGTCAACCAGACAACTCGTTTTTCCCAGAGACACACTCGCCTTCACCACTTCTATATTTGGATCTACCGACCTCTATTTCCTTCTTAGACATTCTTTACAGTCTTCTCCGAAGCCTTCTCTTCCCTGAAGTCTTAATTCCCCAGACATTCACTATGTTCTCCTCCAATTGTGTCCCCAAAGCAAATATGCATCAATCTCTTATGATACTAACCATATTTGGAATATATATAATCACCATTGGTGTGTTTCACTCCTCCGTGCTTGAGCACAGTAACTGTTATTACACTTATTTTTAATTTATCACTAGATCCTTTTGCTGGCTCACCCTATTCAGGGCTGTCACTGGAAAGCAATATTGACCTATCATATGTTTTATCCTGAAATGATCAGATTTTGTTAGGAAAAAAAATATTCCTTTCAGTTTAGAAACAAATTCTTATCCATTTAGGAACCAAAAGACCTTTAGATGCTTTGTATGATTTTGTTTGTATTAGAACAGGCTGCCTTTAACAAGGCTTGGGAATGGCAAAAGCAATAGGAATGATATGGATACAGAAGCATCCATCCATCTAGCTCATACAGGCAGCAGCTTCTGTGCAAGCTTATTTCTGAGATGAAAGAATACAATTAAGGCAGATCAATAAAACAACAAAGATTTTCTCTTTCTCTTTGTTCATCTTTTTCCTTGTGTTGAAGAACTATCATGTATTTTTTCAGAGGTCATGAATCAAAAATAATCATTTTTGTTTTTAATACATTAATCAACCTCCAGTATTCATCATTCCCTTTTCCCACTTTCTTTTCTCCTCAGTAGAAATGCCTTTATTTGAAATAAAGGAAAAGGACAAAAACAAGATGTTGAGGGTAGGGGACAGGAGGCCAAAAAGACTTATTATGTGGATAGAAAATTTTAAAATACAAAATTCCAGCCAAAGTTGGAATTTCCCAAGAAGAAGTGCAGAAGACTAGAATCCTATTTATAGACTTTCTAGGATAACTCTCTTTATAGAGATTGGCAGGGTCCAGCCTGAAGAAAGAAAAACACATGCTCCCTCCACATATACAATCCTCAACTGCGGGCCCTAAGCAGCCTGCTTCAGCCAGAGACATATGGTCAAAATCACAATAGAGTTCAGGTTGCAACAGAGTAGTGGGCAGATATGACCATGGAAACCATGGAAAGAGCTCAGAGTCAGTTCTGTCTGTGTATATTAGGGGTGTGGGGGGTTCGAACTGGGAGGCTAAAATCATCTGGTGGTCTAGGGCCCCCTTTTAGTCATTCCAATCTGATAAGAGGATTTTAAATAACTCCATTGGCTCTGGTTCTTCTGACACAACCGAAATGTTTTTTGAAATAAAACTAGGCACAGAACTTTGAGTTTCCACATTGAAAAAAATCTACCATATCCATCAATTTACACACTTATAAAAGATAATCTGGGTTTACTATTTCCCTTTCCACTCCGTCTCTTCTCTCCTTGGCTAGTGACTGATACCAATTGGCAGAGACCAACCGACAAATGCAAACAGAATGATGGGTAATTAAATACAAAAGTTTATTTTCTCAGGATTCCTTTGGCTATTCGGGGTCTTTTGTTTTTCCATACAAATTTTAGGATTCTTTGTACTATTTCTGTGAAAAGTGTCATTGGAACTTTGACAGGGATTGCATTAAATCTATAGATTGCTTTAGGAAGCGTGGTCATCTTAACTATGTTAATTCTTCCAATCCAACAGCACGGAATATCTTTCCATTTCGTGTCTTCTTCAATTTCTTTCAGCAATGTTTTATAGTTTTCAGTGTACAGATCTTTCAGCTCTTTGGTTAAGTTTATTCCTAGGTATTTTATTCTTTTTGTTCCAATTGTAAACGGGATTGTATTCATAATTTCTCTTTCTGCTGCTTTGTTGTTAGTATACAGAAACGCGATTGATTTGTATATGTTGATTTTGTATCCGGCAACTTTACCGTATTCATTTATTACTTCTAAAAGTTTTTTGGTGGATTCTTTAGGGTTTTTTATATATAAAATCATGTCATCTGTAAAAGAACAAAGCTGGAGGTATCACACTCCCTGATTTCAAAATATACTACAAAGCTATAGTAACCAAAACAGCATGGTACTAGCACAAAAACAGACACACAGATCAGTGGAGTAGCCAGAAATAAACCCACACATCTATGGACAGCTAATTTTTGACAAAGCAGCCAAGAACATACAATGGAGGAAGGAAAGTCTCTTCAACAAACGGTGCTGGGAAAACTGGACAGCCACATGCAAAAAAATGAAAGTAGACCATTATCTTACACCATACACAAAAATTAACTCAAAATGGATTACAGACTTGAATGTAAGACCTGAAACCGTGAAACTTTTAGAAGAAAACATAGGAAGCACGCTCTTCGACATCGGTCTTAGCAACATATTTTCAAGCACTGTGTCTGACTGGGCAAGAGAAACAATAGAAAAAATAAACAAATGGGCCTACATCAAACTAAAAACCTTCTGCACAGCAAAGGGAACCATCAACAAAACCAAAAGGCAACCTAACAATTGGGAGAAGATATTTGCAAACCATATATCTGATAAGAGGTTAATCTCCAAAATATATGAAGAACTCATGCATCTCAACAACAAAAAAACTAACAACTCAATTAAAAAACAAGCAAAAGACCTGAATAGACATTTCTCCAAAGAAGATATACAGGTGGCCAGCAGGCACATGAAAAGATGTTCAACATCATTAACTATCAGGGAAATGCAAATCAAAACTACAGTGAGATATCATCTCATGTCCGTCAGAATGGCTATAATTAACAAGACAGGAAACAACATGTGTTGGAGAGGATGTGGAGAGAAGGGAACTCTCATACACTGCTGGTGGGAGTGCAAACTGGTGCAGCCACCATGGATAACAGTAAGGAGATTCTTCAAAAAATTAAGGATAGAACTACCATATGACCCAGCTATTCCACTGCTGGGTATTTACCCAAAGACCATGAAAACACGAATGCGTAAAGACACACGCATACCTGTGTTCACTGCAGCATTATTCACAATAGCCAAGACTTGGAAGCAACCTAAGTGCCCATCAAGGGACGAATGGATGAAGAAGATGTGGTATATATACACAATGGAATACTACTCAGCCATAAGAAATGATGAAATCAGCCATTTGTGACAACATGGATAGACATTGAGGGTTATTATGCTAAGTGAAATGTCAGAGGGAGAAGGTCAAATATCGTATGATGTCACTCATAAGTAGAAGATAAAAACAACAACAAATAAACACATAGAGACAGAGATTGGATTGGTGGTTACCAGAGGGGAAGGGGGGAGGGAGGAGGGCGAAAGGGATGATTAGGCACATGTGTGTGGTGATGGATTGTAATTAGTATTTGGGTGGTAAACATGATGTAATCTATGCAGAAATAGAAGTATAATGATGTACACCTGGAATTTATACAATGTTATAAACCAATGTTACTGCAATAAAAAAATAAATTAAAAAAAATTATCTTTACAAAGAAAAAATAAATAAATAAATACAAGAGTTTAACCCCCATCCCCCAACTTAAGCATCCCAATTACCATTCCAGAGTCCAAGAATTAACTCTCCTTTTTCTCAATACATTTTATTTCTTCCTGAGATATATTTTTGTAGCAAACTCAGCTTACATACAAGTGAAACAGCAATCTACTAAGGATAACCTAACTGGGTCCTAATCACCTCAAAATTTTCTGTCCAACTTTGGCGAGTCTTTCCCTTACCCACCTGCCTTAGTTTTTCTCTCCATAAAATGGAAACAATGTCTTGCTTTTCTCATTAAGTTTAGTGTCTGCTCTAAGTCATGTGATGCTATAATTCAATACATGTTAAATGATGCTAACAATTTGCATCACATCCTTCAATAGCACTTTGGGTGCTTAGGATGAATCCAATAAGTAAACTAAAATAAGTTCGATCCCTAGGAGAACTGCTTAATGGAAGAGTAACTGAGGTGCCCCCAAGGTAATTACTAGCAACCAGGGTGGGTGTGAGAGATGATTTGCTTTTTTCAACTTCAATTTGAGGGATTGATTTTATGGCTTCTCAGGTCTCTTTCGCTGTTGAAATCCCACAAAATAAATGGATAATCAATAAAAGAAAAATCTTCTGTTGCTTAAACCTGGGTTACTGTTCCCTCTATCTTCTTATTTTTTTTTTCCAAAATCAGTATTGCCACCATGGTAAACACCCCTCAAATTCTGTTCTGATTGAAAATCCAGATGCACAATTTCCTTTTATAATACATATACATGTGGATAATGATATTCATTGCCATGGCCTTTTACATGTGCTGTATACTATCCCAGGACATTGGAAAACTCCACATACAAATATCAAAACAGAAGACCTACATGAAACATATACTTATTTTCACTTGAGCATATCAATTTAATAAGCCATTTGATCTAGAATCTCCTTCTATTACCGTGCCTGAAATTTGACTAATTTGCTGCCTTAGGAACCACTTTTATAAGTTGTGATATTGCAAAAATCATACTTTATTATAATTTTATTTTATAATAATATAGAAAATCCATTCTGCACCACACAATGGCAGACTCAGCAATATAGAGTGATGCCTCATTTATCCAGGATGGTTGGGTGATGAGGTGGTCCACTGTGATTTGTCTCGATAACTGAGGCTTATTCCCTTCACATGCCAAAAGATTTTATCTGAACTAATTTTGATGGAAAGATTTCTCAAACATATTACACAATTTCCAGCTTAACTAAATATATACAAAAGCTATTAACATATGCTTAAGGATAATGTCAGCACACGGCTATCAGCCATTGCACTGGGCAACATCCTGGTCAGAAGGAAGCCTTGGGGGGGAAGGCTTGCTTGCTCCTTTCCTAAATGTCCTCCACTGGTTCTGCTTTTGGAGTTCTGTATATGAAAGTCTTCATATGTCCTTTCTCATTATTAATTGCTCTTTTATCAGTTTTCAATGTTCTTGCTCCAAGCAATTTTTCAGTCCTTTAAATTCCTGTTTTTAATTTGTAGAAAGCTCAATGACAAAGTCCTGTTGGGAGTCATTTCAATTTTTGTATATAAGCTCAAAGTGGGACACAATGAGGAATCGGTAAGAATGAAGAGCGTCCCTGTGCAGTCAAGCAGCAGAGGCTCCAGATGCCTGGTTCTTTACCAGGACCCACAGAGCGAGGTTGCTGAGAGCCTTCCGTACGAGCAAGTGCCTTTATCTGCCTCACATTTTTATCTCATTATTTTACCCCAATGGTATGTCCTTAACTAGATTATAAAGTCCATGAGAGCAGGAAACATACTTTATTGTTCATCTGATTTGCCACACTACTTAATATAGTACTGAATACATAAAAACTGCTCGTGTGACTTGGCTGTGCTGTGCCTTCCGCCAGAAACTTGGAGTAATCCAAATTTAAATGTTAATACAATAGATACTTAAAATTTCTCTCATTTAGCATTATTTGTGCCAAACTTTCCCTCCAACAGAGATGACTGACTTGCCCTAGGCATTGTAGTAAATAAATATAAAGATATCTTGTTTAATTTGTGACACCGGAAATGAAAACCAACCTCTATCTTAGCTCTCTTCTCCTGATTCACAACATTTTCACTGAGAATTTCTTTCTGGCCTGTGTAATTTGTAAGCAAAATTTCCAGCTCTGTGCTGAAGCCCAACTGTAGCCTTTATTTTTCACACCTTGCATGTCCAGTAACTCATTAGTATTTCTTAAGCTATGCCTAAGTCAAACGTTTTTTGGCCTGTCGAAGGATTTCTTTCCTTTGATCACGACAGTCAAAAGAATTTTGAGTGGAGACTGGTCCTCGGACACTAAATGCAAAGGCACTTTATATTAATTTATATGTCTCTGGTCCATTGAGATATTTATTCTGAAACTTTGATTTAATGTCCTATGTTATCTCAATTCTTTTCACCCTGCAAAAGTCACTTTAGGAAATCATCTTTCCTTATGACATCAATTTTCTCAGCATCAGGTTCTTGATTTGCTCAGGATGTGAAAGTGCATGCTCTCTCGGCCACACTGCAAACACTTCTTGCCTCTGCTGGTAATGTTTTGGTTGCTTCTGAAAACATTCTCTAAACCTGTAATGTGTCCATGCCACTTATCTGTAGACACTTGGAAAGTGGGGTCAGCGATCTAAATACAACGTGCTAACACTAAGCATTGGTTATCATTTTGCAGCTGCAGAGGGACTTGTAGAGCGACACAGCCTTATACACATTACCTGAGATCAAATCTTCCTGGGGACTGTAAGGTCGGCTCAGTTTCTAATCCTACTGCAATAATTCACTGGGTTTCTCCTTTAACATGCCCTTCCTTTAGCAACGCTAACTTTTTAAACCACCATCTCACTTAGCTCTAAGAAACCAGGTACAAGAGTCACTTTTACACTCATTGCAAACATTAATTTTTCTTCATGACACTCTTGAAAATCCAGAATGACTACAGCCTACCCTGATCCTTAAGCCGTATTCTCTGTAAACAGAACATGGGAATAACAAAATATAGTCTCATGGCTGGCTGAATATATTTTTACAGTAAAATACATGCATTAAAGAGTAAATAAAAATATATATGCACACCTTAGAGATAAATAATAAAATACTCGTGTACTCACCAAAGATTTGAGATATTCAGCATCATAACCTTAGTATCCTGGGTACCCATCCCCAATCATATTTCCTCTCTCCCCTCCAGAGGGAACCACCATTCTAAAGTTGGTCTGTCTCTTTCTCTGCTTTTTTCTCTCCCTCTCTCTTTCTTCCTCTTCTTCCTTCTCCTCTTTCCCATCCTCTCCCTCTTTCCACTCCTTCTCCTCCTCCTTTCCTCTCTCCTCCCCCTCCCCCTCCTCCTTCTCCTTCTTCTTCTTCTCTCCTCTCTCTCTCTCTCATACTTTGCCATCCTTACACGATACCGTAAATAATATTTTGGTTGATAATTGCCTTTCTTATTTATACAAATGAAATTCTACATGTAACTTTCTGTGATAGGCTTCTTACATTCCATTTATATTTATAAGAGTTATCTATGTTGAAGCAAGTAGCTGTATTTCATTCTTTTTAACCACAATGTGATATTCCAGTCTAGGAATATATCACAACAGGAATCCATTCAACCGATGGTAGGCAATTTGAGCAGTTTCCTGTTTTCTGCTATTATGAACAATGCTGCTTGAACAATTTTGTGTCTTCTATTGTACACGAGCTAGAATTCCTCAAGGGTATATACCTAGGAGTGGAGTTATTGGTTATGGGGAATGCTCCTCCACATCTCTACTATATAATGCCATCCTGCTTTCCAGTTGTACTAATTTATAGTCTTACAAAAAATGAGAATTTCTATTGCCCATATCCTCACCACAGTTGATAGTGATCACCTTTTAATTTTTTGGCAAACTGGTAGACACGAAATAGTATCTCAGTGAGGTTTTAATTAGCATTTCCCTGATTCAAAATGAAGTTGAATATCTTGTCACATGTTTATGGTAATTCATATTTCCTCTTCTGTAAGATATATGTTTAAGTCTTTTGTTCTTATTTTCATTGTGTTGTTCATCTTTTTTTGGACACTAATCCCTTTATATGGATAGCAAATAACTTCCTCCAATCTAGGGCTTTCTTTTCACTGTCTACATGTTGTTTTTATTCTGTAAACAGAAATTTTAAATTTTAATGACTATAAACTTTATCAGCAATTTTCTTTGTACTTTGTATTTTCCTTAAGAAACAATTCTACTCCAAATTCACAAGAACATTCTTCCAGAGATTCTTCTGGAAGTTTTGAAATAATGCCTTTCATTTTAACATTTTTCATCTGCTTGGAATTAGTTTAGTTTATGGTGTGAGATACAGAATCAATTTTTAAAATTTTTTCCAGTTGAATAACCAATTATCTAAACAGAATTTATTAAAGAGTCCATCTTTCACTTATCTGCAATGTCTTGTCTGACATAAATTAGTTTCACATATGTTGTGGGCCTGTTTCTGAGCTCCCTGTTTTGTTTAATTTGTCACTTTGCATATCCCTGCAGTAATAATACACTGTCGTAATAGTTTTAAAATGAGATTAAATCTGGTAGGGCAAGTCTCTTTCCTTATATGAAAACAAAGTTCTTCAGGAATGTTTAAACTAACTTGAGGTTAGGTTATTAACTTGAGATCTTTCTTCTTTTTACTCTAAGTATTTACAGCTATAAATTTCCCTTAAGCACTTCTTCTAGAAGAGAAACACTTAAGATTCAAAGACACAAATACTTTCAAGTAAAATGATGGAAAAAGATATACTACGCAAACAGTAACCAAAAGAGAGGTGGAGTGACTATGTTAATATTAAACAAAATAGACTTTAAGACAAAAATTGTTACTACAGACAAAGAAGGACATTTTATAATGACAAAAGGGCCAATCCATCAAGAAGATATAACAATTATAAACATATATGCATTTACTAGAGAGCCTAAGACAACATAAAGCAAAAACTGACACAATTGAAGAAAGAAACATATAACTAGATACTATACTCTCAGTAATGGGTAGAACAACTAGATAGGACATCTACAAGTAAACAGAAGACGTGGACAACACTATAAACCAACTAAGCCTTACAGACGTCTACAGAACACTCCATGCAACAGCAGCAGAATCCACATTCCTCTCAAGCGCACAGGGAACATTCTCCAGGACAGACCATATGCACGCCATAAAACAAGGCTCAGAAAACTTACAAGGGTTGAAACCATACAAAGTATACTCTTAGACCACAATGGAATGGAATTATTAATCAATAACAGGAGTAAATTTGGCAAATTCACAAACAAGTGGAAATTAAGACAATACTAAATAACCAATGGGTCAAAGAAGAAATCACACAGGAAATTAGAAAATATGTAAAGATTAATAAAAGTGAAAAAAAAAATACCAAAACTTATGGGATGCTGGTAGAGGAGTGCTTAAAGAGAAACTTATAACTATTAATATCTATATTTAAAAGGAAGAAGGGCCTCAAATTAATAACCTAACCTTCTACTTTAAGAATTTAAAACAATAAAGCAAACTACTCCAAAGCTAGCAGAAGGAAGGAAATAATAATAATAATAAAGATTAGAGTGGAAATAAATGAAATGGAGAATAAAAAATGAATAGAGAAAATCAATAAAACTAAAAGTTGAATCTTTGAAAAGATCAACAAAACTGACAAAATTTTAGCTAGACTGACAAGGAAAAAAGAGAGATGACTAAAACTACTAAAATCAGGAATGAAAGAAAGGACAACAGTACCAACCTACAAAATTAAAGAGGATTGTAAGAGAATTCTGTGAATAATTATGTATCAACAAATTAGATAACCTAGATAAACGCAGCAAAGTCCTAGAAAGACACAAACCAACCAAAGTGACTCAAAAGAAATAGAAAATCTAATAATCTAAAAGAAGGAAAATAATTGAATTCGTAATTTAAAAAATTTCCCACAAAGAAAAGCCCAGGGCCATATGATTTTGCTGGTGAATACTATCAAATGTTTGATTAACACCAATCCTTCAGAAAATTTTTCAAAAAATAGGAGGAAGGAACATTTCACAACTCATTCTATGAGGCTAGTATTACCCTGATACCAAATGGGACATAGAAATCACTAAAAAAGAAAACTATAGACCAATATACCTTATGAATATAGATGCAAAAATTCTTATCAAAATAGTAGCAAACTGAATCCAGCAACATATAAAAACAATTATACATCACAACTAAGCGGGATTTATCCCAGGAATGCAAGGTTGGTTTGACATATAAAAGTCAGTCAATGTAATAAACCAAAATAATAGAATAAAAGACAAAAATAAATCATCTCCTTACATGCAGAAAAAGCATTTGACAAAATCCAATATTATTACCCAGGATAAAGACACTCAATAGCAATAGAAGGGGACTTTCTCAACATGATAAAAGGCATCTATGAAAAACCCAAATCTAACATCATATTTAACAGTGAAAGACTGAATGCTTTCCCCCTAAGATCAGAAAGAAGACAAGGATGCCTTTTTGACATAATACTAGAGGTTCTAGTCAGGAAAGTTAGGCAAGAAAAATTTTAAAAGGCATCCACGTTGGAAATAAAGAACTAAAACTATCTCTACTTACAGATGGTATTATCTTATATGCAGAAAATCCTAAGGAATTCACTAAAAAAACTAATAGAATTAATAACACTAGTTCAGCAAGGTTGCTGGATACAAGATCAATATACAAAAGTCAAGTGTATTTCTACCAGCAACAAACAAGCCACAAATGAAATTAAGAATGCAATTTCATTTACAAGAGCATCTAAAAGTAAAATTCTTAGAAACAAATTTAGCAAATTAAATATAAGACTTGTACACTAAAAACTACAAAATGTCACTGAAAGAATTTAAAGACCTAATTAAATGGAAAGACATCTGTTTGCATGAAAGATTTAATATTTTAAGATGGCAATTCTCCCCAAATTATCTAGATTCAATGGAATCCATATCAAAATACCACCTACCTTTTTTTGCAGAAGTTAACAAACTTACCCTAAAATTCATACAGAAATGAAAATGACTCAGCAAAGGCAAAATACTCTTGAAAAAGAAGAATAAAGTTAGAAGACTCTCACTTCTCAATCTCAAAACTTACTACAAAGCTATAATAATCAAGATTGTATGGTGCTGTACAGTAGACAAATAGATCAATGGAAGAGGATTGACTGTCCAGAAATAGACCCATACATTTATGGTCAATTTACTTTCAACAAAGGTGCCAAGACAGTTCAATGGGGGAAAATAATCTCTTCAACAAATAGTGCTAAGACAACTGGAGTTCCACATGCAAAAGAATAAAGCTGGACCACTATGTCATACCATATACAAAAATTAAAAACGAATGTAAACCTAAATATAAAAGCTAAAACTATAAAAATCAGGTATAAATCTTTGAGATTTTGGATTAGGCGATCGTTGTTAGATATGGCACCAAAAGCACAAGCAACAAAATTAAAAATACATAAACTGGGCCTTGGAGGGAGTGAAGGTTGGGTGTATCTTCCTGAGGGGCCGTTCATCACCTCATATTGATGGTTCCTCCAGGAGTCAAAGGGCCAGGTCATCCCTCCCACTCCTGTGGCAGCAACCTCCCCGGGCTTCCCTGCTGTTCTCTGCCTGGGGTGGCCGCGGCCACGGCCTAGAGGTGCTGGCTCCTCCCTAAATGAGGCAAGGGTATCGCTACTACACTTACACAGAGCTCCTGGCCACCTTGCAGCGCTTCAAACAGAACCCCAACAAGCTCATGATCCCCTGGGTCCTGTAGGTGTGTGCCGGGGCGGGGCAGCCCTGTCCCTGAATTCCAGGGAGCTGGCACTGCTGGGCCACCTGACCAGCGACGCCATCCTTAACTACCACTGCAAGACCCTGCAGAGCCGCCGCAGGAAGCTGCTCACCCGGCTGCTGCTGGCCTGGCTCCGGCGCTGGGGTCCTACTGCACTTGGAGGCCACCGAGCTGCCCTTCTGTCCCTGGACCACCACGGAGGAGGGCATCCAGCTGGTGCGTGAACTGGGCACGCTCGACCGTGTCCACTGCGAGCTGCCCTCGCCCTCTTCCCCGGGCAGTAGAGCAGGCGCTGTGGCCCGAGCCCGAGGACGTGCCCTTCACCCAGGGCCTGCGGCGGCGCCCGCTGCCGGCCGCGCTCCCCGAGCTGCTCAGCCTGCTGGCCAAGGGCATGACCGTGCTGGAGGCGGTGACAGAGCTGCACACCACCGCCGGCGGCGGCCTGCTCTGCGCCAGAGCCCGGCCGGCCGCGCCGAGCTCATGCTGGGGCCCAGCCCCAGGCTCAGGGACCTCCTGGGCCGCTCCTGAGCCACGGCGTGCCCGGGGAGAGGGTGGGCAAGGCCACCACGGGCCTCCTGGAGCTGTACATCACAGGGGGCACGCTGCAGCCGCAGCCGCCCGGCCACGGGCTGCGGGAGGAGCAGCCCCGCCTCTCCACTGCTGGGACCAGGCCTGCGGGGAAGAGCCGCCCAGGACACGACTAGGCCTCTGGGCAGGGCCTTGCCATTGGCCCTGGGGGCAGAGGGGGCGGGGAGGCTAAATTCCAGGAGAACACAGGGCAGGGAACTGGGGACACTGTAGCCGGGACGCAAGGCCTCGGTCAGCGCCTCCGGAGCACCCCAGCGTGGACTAAGGAATGGCCCGCCTGCTCGCCAGCCTCCAGGGGGCAGGCCACGCCTTGACCCCATGTTTGAGGAGCCCGGAAGAGAGAGGCAGGATTGACACAGTGGTTGGACCCAGTGGTGTGCCCACCCTCTGCCGCACAGAACCCAAAACACTACAGACCAAGGGGGGAGACTGCATGACCCATGACATGAAAGAATCTTGAAGTTTATCCCCTTTGTCTTAAGGTTTTTAAAATGCAATATTTTTACTTAATACTTTATTTTAAGCTTATACAACACTTTGGTTTTAGGGACACTCACTTCCCTTTTTGTAATGAATTTTCTAAGACGTGTGTGTGTGGGGGCGCGTGTGCGCGTGTGTGTACAATACCTTTGCCTTTTAAAGCGTACTGTTGTTGTTTGCTCTCCTGGAAGGGGCAGCTAGTCCCTAAGTTTATCATATCTGGATTAAGGGTGTTGAGGCCAAGAATCATGGCTTTGTGAGGAGCGACAGAGCCATGGCAGTCCGTGCTGGGCACACAGGCACCCATTAAAGAGCGTGCACATCCAAAAAAAAAAATTGAACTTCATCAAAATTAAAAACTTTTGTGCTGCAAATATCATCAATAAAGAGGAAACCTATAGAATGGGAGAAATTGTTTTTAAATCACATATCTCTCATATGTCTAGTATCTAGAATATATAGAGAACTCTTACAACTTAATAAAAAGGGCAAATAACCCAATTTAAAAATGAGCAAAAGATTTAAATAAAAATTTTTACAAAAAAGATATACAAATAAATGAAGAAGCACGTGAAAGGATGCTCAACATAATTAGTCATTGGAGAAATGCAAAACCACAGTGAGATACCACTTGCGTGCTCACACTGGCTCTAATAAAAAAGAAAGGAAGTAACAGGTGTTGCTGAGGCTATGGAGAAATTGGAACCATCAGACATTGCTGGTAGGAATGTAAAAGGGTACAGCTGCTTTGAAAAACATTTTGGCAGCTCCTCAAAAAGTTAAACATAGAATTACCATAAGACCTAGCAATTCTACTTGTAGGTATATACCCAAGATAATTTGGTATATGTAAGTATAAACATATACACCATTTATACCCACATACACTCTTAGATATATAAAGTTATAAACATATGTCCACACAAAAACTTGTATATGAATGTTCCTAAAAGCATTATTCACAGTAGCCAAAAGGTGGAAACAACCCAAATATCCATCAACTGATGAATGGATAGACAAAACATGGTATATTTATACAATGGAATATTATTAGACCATAAAAAATACAAAGGACTGATACAGGCTACAACATAGATGAAGTTTGAAAACATGCAAAGTGAAAGAAATCAGTTTCAAAAGGCCACATATTGTATGATTCCATTTATATGAAATGTCCAGAACAAGCAAACCCTTAGTGACAGTGGTTGCCACAGGCTGAGGGGAGAGGAAAATGGGGAGTGACTGCCAATAGCTACAGGGTTTCTTTATGAGGTAATGAAATGTTCTGGAATTAGAGAATGATGATGGTTGCACATATTTGTGAATATACTAAAGAACATTTTAGTGAATTGTCCACTTTAAAATGGTGAACTTTATGGTATATGAATTATATTTCAATTTAAAGTCGACCTTTGGCTTCTTGATCCTGTCTATTATGTATTCATTTTCTATTTCATTGATTTCTGCTCTGATCTTCATTCTGCCATTATTTTCCTAATTCCTGAGTTAAAAGTCTAGCTCATTATTTTTGAGCCCTCATTATTTTTCATGTTAACATTTAAGGTTATATATTTTCCTATAAATGCTGTTTAAGCTATTATGTACACATCTTGATAATTAGTATTTTAATTATACAGTTTTGAGTACATTCTAATTTTCAGCATTTATTCTTTCACCTGAGCTGTTTAAAAATGCATTTTAAACTTCCAAGAATATAGCTTTTTCCTCATTTTTATTTATGCCAGATTTTTACCCTAGTTGCAATTTGTCAGAGAATGCAGTTTGTACGATACTGTTTTAGTCAGCTCCTTGAAATGATGAGCAGTTCTAAAATCTCAGTGACTAACACACACACATAAGTTTATTTCTCACAAAATCAACTGGTCAGTGGACTTTCCCGAGTGGCTCTGCTCCAAGCAACAACTCAGTGATCCCAGCACCACATCCATCTGGCGGCTTTGCTCCCTAGGGTCTCACTGGACACCCTGCTACACTGAGCTGGCTGATGAGTGAAGATAGAGTGCATAAAAAATCACGTAGGATGTGTTCAGGGGCCAGGCTTGAAGGTGGCATAATAACTTTTACCTACTTTCCTTTAACTGGAACTGCTCCCATGTTCCCATCTAGATGCAAGAAGACTGTAAAATGTAGTTTAGCTGTGGACAAGGAAGAGGAAGCATGGGTAGTGAACATCTAGCTAGTCTTTGCCACAGATGCCCATCCTTTGAAATCTGTTGAGACTAATTTTGTGGCTTAGCCGTGGTCAAGTTTCACCAATCTTTCATGTTTGCTTGGTATTCTGCAATTGTTGGATGCAGTGTTCTATAAACATCTATCAAGTTTCATTCAAGTCTTCAACACTTACTGATTTTGATTTGCCCAGAGCTAACATCTGCTGCCAATCCTCCCCCTTTTTTTGCTTGAGGAAGCTTAGCCCTGAGCTAACATCTGTGCCATTCCTCCATTTTGTATATGGGTCGCTGCCACAGCATGGCTGATGAGTGGCATAGGTCCATGCCTGGGATCTGAACCCATGAACCCAGGCTGCTGAAGCAGAGCGCACTGAACCTAACTGCTATGGCACGGGGCTGGCCCCCCTTGCTGATTTTTTATGTGCTTTATCTGTCAACTGAGAGAAAAATATTAAAATTTCCTGCTTTGATAGTGAAATTGTCACTTTCTGCTTGTAGTCCCATTAATTTTTGTTGAAGCTATTAGGTACATACAAGTTTGGAATTATTATATCTTTCTAGTAAATGGAATACTTTATCATTATTTAATGGTCATCGTTATCTCTAGTAATACTTTTTTCCTTAAAATATATTTTGTCAAATCTTAATATAATTACATCAGCTAGCTGAAATCATATATATTTTCAAACAATACATTTTTTGAAAGATTCTTTTACATTTGATGTGCCATTGATTTCTTATATTAACAATAACAGTAATTTGGGGAATTTTAAATTTTATAAGTGACATTTACATGTGGCCTTACATTTTTTATTAAAATATTTCATTCAAGAGTATCTGATATTGCTATCACTCTTTCAAAAGATCTAATAGTTATGAACTGCTAACCAACATGCAATCATGACTATGTCTTGAATTTTCTGAAATGATTCCTAAGTATGCTGACTTAATTAACATAACATAAAGAACCTTCTTAACTAATCAGCTGATATGATAAATATACTATTTTAGAAATTGGAATTACATAGTTATAAAACTAGGTTTAAATGTTTTCTCTGTTCTGTAATACTTAAAATGTGTTTTGACATAGACATCAACGTGAGTCATTGAATTTTCACCAATGCTTGCTTTGGACATACGTTTACTCTGCAAAATATAAACCTTTCTGATCAATACTTCAATCCATCAGTTTATTATTTTATCACTTTTCTCTTCATTGCCTGCTCTTGTTGACCTGTCTTGTCTACAATTTCAAGTATGGTGCCACAACAACAACAATAATACTTTTCAGCTCATATCGTTATTGGAGTATGCAAAGCACTTTCAGTAGGTGCTCAATAACTGTTTGTTGAATCGAATTATCCTACTTCTTCATGATTACCAAACAGGAGTTTAATAATGACACAATTAAGAATTTTCTGTGTGTGGCACTGAATGTGCTGAAGGCTGAATTTGTTCCCAATCTCTACGTTGCATGTCTCCAGCCCCATGTACTTGAAATGTCTGCTGCAATCTCATTCTTTATTATGTGCTAAGAATGCAACCAAGAAAGACTGCTCACTTCCATGAAGTACATCTAAGCAAAGGACATTAAATTCCATCTTTACCATTGAATACAGATTTCTATGAAAAGGCCAATCCATTTTTAAAAGCTGAATGGCTAACCTGAAAGTAATTTACAGCTGATTAATATTTAGGAACCAAAAAACAATTCAACCACAAGAATATTTCCCAGATTTATTGAACTTCATTTGATTAGGGCTTGATCAAATTTTCATTCACTTAGTTCTTAACTTGTTTTGGTTCTGAACTAGTCAGTGGAATGTCACTAGCCATGTTGAGCTCCACAAGTCTGCCACCCTTATTGAAATGATCTATTTCTATGGCAAGACTGCCAGCTTGAGAGAGTCTTTTTCCTGCTGAGCCATTTGCAGTGATGGATGATACAAGGAACAGTAGCACTTTCCAATTTGGCGTCTTTTAGGCATTAACTGGGTCTTTTATTCCACATCCTTTCAACCCTAGTCTTATTTTTCTTTGAGCTTATTGACTTCTAGACAAGAAAATGACACATTTCCTTAAGGAATCCCCCTTAGCTAGGAGTTGATGACATTTTTTTTAAAGAACTTTTTAGAAAAGACAGGAGTGACTCTCAAATCCGATGTTCTTCCATTGGAAACATGGTAGAAATTTTGTTAAAATATGTGAACAAGGATTTGTTTACCTAATAATAGAATGTATTGAGTAGAGAGAACCACTTGAAGCTTGAAATAAGGCATTTCATGAAAATTGAGAAAGAAATAAATTACAACATTTGTGGTAACTTTATATGCAGCAGTGATTATTGGTATTTGCCAAATATTTTTATTTCTCCCCTTCCAGGCACATGGCAGAATTGTATTCCTGGCCTTCTTGTGCTTGAGTGGGACCATGAACCTGGTTTCACCCAGTGAATTATCTGGGGAGGTGAGTGTGTCACTTCTGAGCTGGATCATGCAATGCGAGATCCTTAAGAGCTCTCCCTTCCTTCTGGCTGGTAACTGACAGTGACTACCTTGTCAATCTGATTCCCTGAGTTACTACCTTGAAGGTTCAACCCCTCCTGATTTCCGATAGACAGCTTGTATGGCCGAGAAATAATCCTTTGTTACGTTAAACTACTGAGATTTGGGGGTTATTTGTTACTGCAGCATAGACTAGTTTTATGCTTCATGCTTAGGACATTATGGAACTTGCTTTTGCCAATAGGTAAAAATTACGAATGGGCACAGAATACTGTTTAGATAAATTTAGAGATGAACCATGCATGACAGGCCTTTAAGGATTTCTAACTTTTTGAGGTTGATAATATGAAAAGACAACCCTATCTTTTCATAGAATTCTATTTAGTGTTGCTGAACAGAATCATATGTTGGACACTCCAGATGTGGGTAAACTATGGACATTTTTAACTTCTGAAAAGTAATATAGTCAGAGATGAAAAGCATGAACTTAGGAGCATGGATTTTATTTTTGACTGCATTCCTTGTAATCTCTTGTTCTCTAACCTCTTGAAGCCTCGGTTTACTCATCTGTAAAATGGAGATAATAATAATTCTGCCTCATGCAGCCTTTATGTGGAAAGCGCCGGTGAGAATGATATAATGGCCCCATTATAAAAAGGAGTAAATACCTGTTCCAGGTCTAGACTTAGAGAAAGTGCTTAATAAATCATGGTTTTCCTCCTGTTCTGAAGGGAGAATGACGTGAATTTAAACAACCTTACCGATACTGCAGGGCTATTCTCCCACATTACCACCTACATTCTTTTCTTCCCTTTTCTGTTTGCCCTGATTCTTTTTGATCCTGCTTCATTTTTCATGAGAAAATTCAGCCTGAGTAGCAATAATTCCATGGCATTCGTACCCAATAAGTCATTGGTAAGAGAAGCATGGTGGTAATAATAACAGCTCTGTTTTATGTAGTGAGCAGTTGTCTGTGTACTTGGTCCTTATTCTAGGCAATTTTCGTACATTTTTCTCCTTACAACAGCCCAGTAAAGCAGACATTTTTGCCCTTATTTTGCAAATGAGAAGGTTGAGGGCTGATATTTATCTACGATTATGTAGCTATTAATTGATATAGCCGGAATTTGGTCCTGGATGGTCTAAAGATCGGACTCTCAACCGCCAAGAAAGGGAAGCATATACAAGATTTGCCTCAAACAGTCTCTATTTATGTCTAGTATCCTGGAATTCCAAGTGGTTTAGCATGTGTCTCAGATTTTTCATTTTTATAAAGGTATTATTATTAATAGTTGCATGAAAACATGCCAGATTTGCTAGGATTCTGCTTTTACCTCCAGCTTCTGCCATGACTTCATCTAGTCCATGTGTGAAATGCACATGTCATAAGGAGAATTCGCAATGTAACACTTGGTTATATTTGGAAAAACAACCAGAGATGACCTTTCTTTCTTTTCTTGACCCTTTCTAGATGCAATGTAATAAAACCTCTCTTTGAAGGAAATGATCTTGTACACTAGGAACTAGGAAGAAGCAAACTCTTTTGGTTTGGGTGGTGTTGGTGGCAGAAGTTTTCAACACTGCTGCTCCTTCCAAGCAAAGAGAACACATATGCAAATAGTGCCATGGCCAGAGCTACAGCCTGCAAGATGCATGAAGCCACCAGAGCACCAGGCGACAGAGACAGGGGAAATGGGAAATTGTAGGTTAGGTATATGTAAAATGTGTGGGAAATAGACACTGAGAGTCCTTCCACAGACTGTAGACAGAGAAGTTCCTACTACACGGTTTTAACATTTATTATATGCTCTAAATCTACAACTTTTTTATTTATGTTATTTTTTGGTAACTTTTTAAAAGCTTTACAATAACTTTTCAGCAGCAATGATTCTAGGGAGGGAAAAGCACATGATTAATGAAAATTTAAGTACTGAATTTCTATTTCTTAAGAAAATTTCTGAACACATAACTTACACAAAATGTTTACTGGTATTTGACATCTAACTTAGGGGCCATAATGATATTTGTGACCATATGAAAACTTAAGGTGCAAATCTACTAACAAAAACATCAGCATCTATCTCAAAAGCTAGTAGTTACTTTGTGCAGGTTTTTCTGAAAGTAACAATTTAATGACTTATCACTAAACTTATCATGAAAATATCAAAGGAGGAAGTGAACAAATAAAAGGATGAACCCTCGGGGCCGGCCCGGTGGCGCAGGCAGTTAAGTGCGCGCGCTCCGCTGCGGCGGCCCGGGGTTCGCTGGTTCGGATCCCGGGCGCGCACCGACGCACTGCTTGGCAAGCCATGCTGTGGTGGCGTCCCATATAAAGTGGAGGAAGATGGGCACAGATGTTAGCCCAGGGCCGTCTTCCTCAGCAAAAAAAAAAAAAAGAGGAGGATTGGCGGATGTTAGCACAGGGCTGATCTCCTAAGAAAAAAAAAAAAAAAAGGATGAACCCTCATGCTGTATATATTATTTAAATTTGAAATTCTATAAATGTACTTTGGAATATCTCAACTTGTGGTGAGACTCGATGGGACTCGCATTTTTATTTGGATAAATTTGTGTTCTGTACTGGAATGGAATCAAAATAAGAATGCTTATGATTTTGCAGCGTCTGAGTTTGGAGAAACATTCAAAAGAATCATAAAGACAACTTAATTGAAGAAATTTGGTTAAAATATTTTACAAAGAAAGATATTCTGAATGGAGGCAAAAAGAGTATGTGTGAAAATATTTGGACTGACATTTACACATTTTGATTTTAAAAATAGAACTGAAAATATACTCCAATAGCAGTATTTTCTCTTAGCTTCCCAGGTACTTCTGTATCTGAAGAGAAAGTATTTATCAACTAAAAATATTATGGTCCAGAAATGAGTCAATTAAATATGCTAATAATTTCAAATTTATTAGCCATAAATTTCACTTAGAAGAAGACTGTGGCATTTTATGGAAAAAAAATTAAAAAGACCATGTTGAAAAAATATATTTTTGAGAGTACCAGAAAAATGCAAAATGGCATTAGAAACAGATAATGCCAAGAAATTGATGAATACATGTGAAGTGTATGAAGAATAGTTTTTCTGTTTATTTTTAATGTTTCATTATAATTAACATAATAATGTAAAGAATTTTTTATTTTGCTTAAATGTAAATGGGTATGTGCTATTTTTTAGAAAGAATTTTATTTTTGAAAATGATTTTTCAATAGAACTATTTTACAAATGCATTTTATAAAAACAAATATATTGATCAATAAGTAAATATTCCAAAAAGCATAATTTTAATTTTTAAGCATCTCCTTTCAGTGTAACAATTATATGGCCACTCATCCCATACAGAAGGTCCATATGCCACCCGAAAGAAGCACAGCCTGTGGGCTGTTGTGACCTCAGGCCTCTGAATGTGGTAGGTCAGCTGTGTCTAAGGCATCCTGGTGAGTTGTTTTAGGTAAGGAATTGAACATAATCATCTTGCTGCCTCTCTTACTTTAAAAGGAAGTGTCTTTCTTCTGGGTTCTTTTTGATTCGACGGTATCAAGGATTCCAGGACACAGAGTCACCTGAGAGTTATGGCTGATAAATGTCTTCATTGCCTCAAAGAACTGTTCCGAGGCTGTGATGCTCTCCAGCGTTGCCTGAATTCCAAACGGAACTACATGCCTTTGTGGCTTTGAAGATTAATCTCGGTCACTCACAGCTCGTTGGCTTCCCCTGCTCATTTCTGCAATGTCTGCAGATGGTGTGGAGCTCTGTGCCAGCATTATTTATCCACAAGTTCACTTCGTGCATAGCTCCCCCTTTGAGCCATTCCAAAGAGAATTAAATACTGAACAATTACGCAACTCTTCTGTCAACCCATGGGTCTTTGCAGCTCCCATACAACAGGGCGTCTCTCCAGTAATATCTGCTATTCCTGGAAGCTGCTGCTTATATTTCACAACCAAATGCAGCAGGGACATGGCCTTCGAGAAGTCTCTCAAACCACAAAAATAAACATTTTCAAGATACACATAAACAACAAACTTTTCATTTGTAAGCATTACTTCTTACACATCCAATGCTGCCTGCTGCTTTATTGAAGTTTTCTTCTAGAACTCAAGTCATGAAGTTCACCAGTCCTCTACCTTTTTATTAATTTACAAGTCAATAAACATTTTGACACTGAGAACCATAGCTTTGGAAGAAAGAAGTAAGGTAGAAGAGATAGTTGAAAAAAGGAAGAGGGGGAAACAATAATTGTGGTAGTAGTTTCTTTATATTCATTATTAATTTTTCCATCAACATTGTGAATATTTTTATTATCCTATTTTACATGTGAGGAAACTGAGACTCAAAAAGAAGAAGTAACTCATACAAAATCACATCCCTAATAATAACAGAAGTAGGGCTTAAATCCAGGCAGTTTGCATTTAGAGCCTACAATCATAACCCCTAAGCTCTATCTCTTCAACACTATAGAGAAGGAGGAACAGAAGGAAAGGAAGAATAAAATTGGGAGAAAGGAGATGGGAAAGAGGAGAAGACAAGTGGGAAGGAGAAAATTGGGAGCTGGTGGAAGAGGAGTGAGGAGGGATGAAGGGGAAAACATGGGAGAGAGACTGAGGAAGAGAGAGAGAGAAGAAGACAGAGAGAGAGAGAGATATGTGGAGTGAGTGGTGGTCCAGAATCTTCTATGGTTCATAGCTTAGGTAATCGATTCCTTGATAAATCTTGGATAAATTTAACAATTATTAAACAGCTACCATCTTTTTTTAACAGTCATCTATTTTTTTCATACCGTAAGAGTTTGCTGATGATGATTTTCTAGAGGAACCATCAAGTATTAATATAATACTGGCTTTCAAATTAGTGAGGCCCATTTTCCTCTTCCAAAATTGGGAATAAATACCCACCTGCCTCATATCTCCTTATGAGTAAGATACTGTAAGTAAAGCATTGGAAATTGCAAATCAACCTCCTTTGCGCTGAGTACCACTGCTTTAGTCAAAAAACTAAGGCATTGGGCCGGCCCGTGTCTTAGCGGTTAGGTGCGCGCGCTCCGCTACTGGCCGCCCGGGTTCAGATCCCGGGCGCGCACCGACGCACCGCTTCTCTGGCCATGCTGAGGCCGTGTCCCACATACAGTAACTAGAAGGATGTGCGACTATGACATACAACTATCTACTGGGGCTTTGGGGAAAAAAAGGAGGAGGATTGGCAGTGGTTGTTAGCTCAGAGCTGGTCTTCCTCAGCAAAAAGAGGAAGATTAGCATGGATGTTAGCTCAGGGCTGATCTTCCTCACAAAAAAAGAAAACAAAAAAACAAAATAAAAACTAAGGCATAAAAAGGGAGAATTGGACAAAGGAAGAGGAAGAAATAATAATAACACATAGCATTCACTGAGCAATCGTTATGTGCCTAGAACAGTGTGTACTACCATGGTGCACTCAGGAAGTTTAGTTCTCTTCCTCTCTCCCCTGGAGTGAAAACCAGCACTGGCTGTTACTTTTAGACCTAGATATCCTAAAGCCAGGCAAGGGGTGGAATATAAAATAGCAGTTATGTGTATGGGCTCAGAGCAATATTGGATTTAACTGCCACTCCACCATCAAGGTCATTATTCTCCTTGCCCCTCAGATGTATTCCCTGCTTTGTGCTGACGTCTATGGACTGTATCTCTGGGCTCCTTCACCTTCTGGCTTCCAGTTAGATCTGGCCATTGGGAGACACAGGCTCTCCTCCCTTCCCCACCCCTCCCAGCCAGCCAAGACATGGTTGGTTTGGGCAGTAAAGAACTTCCTCTCCTTGAGGAGACAGCTCTCATCCGAGGATCTCGCTCACACACCTGTTTTTGCTGTTTGAGTTAACACTGTGTCTAGGGTGGTAAAGGATTCCAATTGATGCTCATCTTTGGAGACTTTGGAGCCATCCCTTATTGGTTCCCATAATCCTACCCTCACCTCTGAATATTATTCTTTCATTAAATTGTCTTCAATTATCTTTTAGAATTTGCCATCTGTTTCCATCAAGATTCTGTCCAACACAGATGTGTACTGTCTGTGTGATCTTAGATAAGTTCCCTAGCATTATAAGCCTCAGTTTCATTATTTATAAAATGGGGATGTTGTAATCCAGAGGGATATTATGAAGATTAAATTAAAGTGCATGTCCTTTGGTGTTTAACATTTTGTCAGGTACATAAACAGTAGCTATTTATTATTATTTACAGCCTATGTAGGAAATATGAATGCATATGAGATCAGACGTGAAATACAAGTTTCCCCAACACACGCGTACCTCTACTCCAGAAATTTCTCTGCAGGATCCATAATTTAAGTGATTATCTTAGTTTTAAGGTCTCTGGTAGTTCCTGACTCATTCTATTTCAAATGGGTCTAGAATCCTCAGCATTTTCACTGAGTTTGTGAAACTCAGAGTATCAAGGAGGAAGGGATAGAGGTATATGTGGAATCAGTCTGCCAGGAAGACAGAAGACTGGCCCTTTATACAACTAGATAGAGGCTAAACCACGTCCTAGCAGATTCTTCCAGAACCCAAGGATCCCCAAAGCCATTCTTTTAATTTACGGAATAAATCCCAATGGTATCCAATGGCCTAATACCCCCAATTATCACATCTGTTAGATATATCAGATATAGAAATACTGCATTGCTCTACCATTGTTCTGTGTCTGGAGAGTGCAAATAGGTTTCTTTTTAAGTGCCAACTTGGATCAATTGGCAGTGGTTGCCTGGAGTACTGGGTGGAAAAATATTCTCAGGCCAAGTGCAGGCTCAGCAGGAAAATTAAGTGTTGTGATTGATTAACAATGTGTGCTATGAACGTGGGGTGAGGGGGAGTACTCCCACACTTGCTGCATGTTTGCTGACCATGCATTAAACTATTAAAGGATTTTCTGGAAGACAGTAGTATGGGGTAGTGGCATTCCAGTGACTTTCACTGCTTCATGCAGTGACACTTTAATGATACTCTTCTTTGCACCCTTCTCCTGTAGAACTTATTTCAAATAAAAGGTAATGACTGAAATTACAGATACATTTTCTCATTTGGATCTTTCATTTTTATATCCATTTGCATTCAGCAGTGAAATTATAACACATATTTGGTACCTGTTGTAAGCATCTGGGGATGGTTTATATTAAATAGAATCAAGAAATAGAGCTCTCTACTGGACAGTGATTCAGTCAAAGATGTTCAACATAGCTCACTGAGCTCATCTCACCAATGATATGTTCATGCAGCTAAAGGCAAATGTTTAAACATTTAGTTAATGCACCATATGTCTTAAATGTTTTAGTTCCATCTGACATTTTTTAAAATCCATTTTAGTGGAAACCTGCCAAGTAAATTTACTTCTCTGGAAGATGATGATTCCACTCATCTTAAACTCAATTCTCCTGGACCTCTCAAATACAATGAACTCTTAATTTGTAGGCTTCCAAATCCAAAGACAGTGCTGTCTTCATGTCTGCTTCCTGAGGTATGGGAAGACGCCAGGCTAGTGGCTCCATATGGTATGGTTTATATCTTACACACAGCTCAATTGAGGCAAAGAAAGCTCAGGGAGGCAAAGAAGGCTCCTTCTCTACCATGGGGGCTCATTGTTAAGAGAAGGACAAACTGAAGGACTCATAAAATAAAAGAAACAAAGGGAGATTAAAGAAGTGGAGGAAAAAAACAATAACCAAGACAAAGGTAAATAAAGAACATTTACAATAGGATACACTTATATCTCTTATTTTTCAGACCATACCTTCCTATGGATTGAAAACAATACAGAGGATAAAAATAATAACCATATAACTGTGAGGTTTAGGTATAGCAGTCAGAAACACAAACTTTTATTTAAGTTACTTTTTTTTTTTTTGTGCGGAAGATCAGCCCTGAGCTAACATCCATGCCAATCCTCCTCTTTTTGCTGAGGAAGACCGGCTCTGAGCTAACATCTATTGCCAATCCTCCTCCTTTTTTTTTTTCCCCCAAAGCCCCAGTAGATAGTTGTACATCGTAGTTACACATCCTTCTAGTTGCTGTGTGTGAGACGCGGCCTCAGCACGGCCGGAGAAGCAGTGCGTCGGTGCGCGCCGGGGATCCAAACCCCAGGCCGCCAGTAGCGGAGCGTGCGCACTTAACCGCTAAGCCACAGGGCAGGCCCAGAAACACAAACTTTAATACCAGATAAATTAAAGTCTTGGCTCTACCAATTGCTAACTATGACCTTGAGCAAATTATTTCATCGCTCTGTGCCTAATAATTTCCTGACAGAGTTGATTACAATATTAAACAAGCATGGTGGGTGGGTATAAAAACTCAGATTTGAAAAAAAATGTAACGTTTTTTAAATGAGTTCAAGTTCATGTATAAACTACTAGTCTGGCTATAGCAGAAGAATATTTTATCACATTCCAGAACACTCCATTCTTATTCAGTGATTTTTATAAAGCCAAATTAAAGTATAATTTTCTTAGTATTTATTCCATTCAAATCCTAGACCTTTTGGGGTAAGAATTCATTCTTTCTAAGGTTTTCTCTACCGCGCTTCACTTTCTACCTGAGGGTGAATAAATTTGTGGAGAGAAGTAGTATATAACGTCCTAGCTCTAACCCTTGCCGTTTGCAGTTGAGGCATTTAATTCTGCTTGGCCCTTGGCCACTGGCCTCTTTCTCTTCTCATCTTCTCTGGCAAAGTTGGGCCCACCAAGCCCTGGGCATCCTAAGTTGGCATCAATTCAAGCAAATCTGGTCCTGCCTGATCTCTGTGATGCCTTGCTGGCACTTTCAGCCAATGCCTTGATCAAAAGATCCTTGCCTTCTTCAATTTCCCTCTCCTGACCTCAGAGCTTTTCCCATACACCAGTCCTTTCTTCAATTCTGTAGCCCCCTTGGGAGTCTGGGGAGCTCTCAACTGCTTTATTCACACCATCCCAGAGTGCATAAGACCCTGGAAGGCTACCTGCCGCTCACCACTCATGCCCATCCCTTGATCATTGCTACTCCACACTTACTCTACCATATTGAATATAGCCAAAAATGGGATTTCTCTGAAAGGGTGTCAGTCTCCCCAGTTTCTCTCCAATCAGTGAAGTGGGGACTCTTGGCTAATCACAGACCCTAGATTTGGAATGCTACTCTCTTTACCTATTGAGGAACAGTGTGCAGAGATAACCTAGAGAAAGAAGAAAAGGATGAGCGTGGGAAGCAACTTTAAAGTCCATTTGTGAGGGCTGGCCCCACGGCTTAGTGGTTAAGTGCTCGCGCTCTGCTACTGGCGGCCCGGGTTTGGATCCCGGGCGCGCACCGACGCACCGCTTGTCAGGCCATGTTGAGGCCACGTCCCACATACAGCAACTAGAGGGATTGTGCAACTATGACATACAACTATCTGCTGGGGCTTTGGGGAGAAAAAGGAGAAAAAAAATTAAAAAATAAAGTCCATTTGTGGAAATCCAGATCTTTGGAAAGATTATTCTAGCAGCTGCAAGCTGCATCATCAGTTCAGTGATTTGGACATGCTATGTTCTAGAGAAAGAGTCTAGATTCTGAATTCAGGCTGGAAAGCCAACCCCTAACTTGTGTTACATAGAAGTAAGCTTGAGGTCATGGCATAGAGCCTGCTCTCGCTCTCTGGTGGCCTCTGCTCAGCCAGTGCTGCCCTTTGGCTTCCTGAGACTGGAGACAAAACAGTCCCACAGGCTTGGAGGTGGTGGGAATTGGAATCAGAGTGGCAGCCTTCACTTCCTCTAGATTTTAACCAAAACAGCTGCTTAACACCCTCTAGTAATTCAAGGTCATTTCAAGGCTTACCTCTGCTCCCCCAAAAAGCTCTGCCTGTTGTCATTGATTGAACTTGGTGGAGAAGAGGGAGAGGGGATCAAAACAGAATCTAGACAGACCTGAGCTCCCGCTTTCTTTGAAGGGAGGAGGACACCAAGATAAAGGTAAAGACACTTTGGGGGGAGGGGTTGAGCGTGGAAAGATTCACTAGGAAAAGAATATAGCAGGGAGAGTTTGTTTGAAAATATTTAGTCAGTGGATTGCGTTTCCTTTTAAACCCTTAATTATTGCTCATTTCCCTCACCCTTGAGGCGTTCAATGCTTCAGGGAGAAGGTAGAACATCCTAGATCAAATAAGTCTTTTCTTGGCTTTGGATTTTAAAATACAGATTTGTTGTGGTTGTTCACCGTAGGACAATAATCTAAAAACAAGTGCCTTTAATTTTCAGAATCCAGGATTTTGTTGAGGTGTTTTCTTTGAACTCCAAAAGCTGAGCTTTGTAAATCAAGAACCAAAACTAGAAAGACTGGAACACAGGGTTTTAGCAGAAGCCTTGAGGTAGAGAAGGAAGAGGATTGCACTGAAGGGCAGTTTCTGTCACCAGAGTTGAAGTGGAAAATGAGCAGTTAGAGTCTGAGACTGGGAGAAGAAGAAAAGTTGGAGGGCAGACATAAGTGAACCAGTTCTCTGTCACCTTAGGTTAATGTTGGGGAGGAATCTAAAACCCTCTAGTTGGAGTCAGGGGATTACAAATTAGGGTGCTTATTCCTTGCCTCCCCAGAGCTCATGCCTTTCGCAGATGACCTGAGTCTACAGAGCAGCAAAGCCAACAGAGTGTCTAGATGTTGGAGTAGAAATGACTTAGGAAAGTGCCAGATGGAAGTACTTGAGAGAGCATTCTCCCACCCTCTACCCTCAACCCTGCCCCATCCCATTCCCAAGGTCTGTGGGGGATTTGAAGTTCCCATGAGCCCTAGGGATGGAACAGGGGTCACAGTCAGCCTCAAAGGAACAGCCACACCAGGGATAGCTAAGGTGAGGCCCAAGTCCACCATGGGGGAAATCACCAGCCCCTAAATGTGACATGCAAACAAGGCACCCCACTGCAGATATTTCAACAGTGGATACAGCACAAACCACTTCCCAGGAAAAGACCAGAAGGACCACATGCCTCAACACCTCAAGAAGAAATAAGTGTTCCTCTGCTCCCAGGCGCCATCTTGGGAAAGCAGAGGGGAGGGAGTAACTATCTTAACAGTTCATTTTAAACCAAAAAGCCGGGAAACCTTTAATTGGCAAGATCAAGTGTTTTTCCCATCAGTAGGGTAGGAAAGCAAGAAGTAAAGTCATAGAAAATAAATCAAATTAAGGAAAATACAGGATTTAGCAGGAAGGGTTGGTTTTTATGTTTGTCTTTAGTGTATGTATTAGTCTGCTTGGGCTGCCATAATAGAATACCATAGACTGGGTGGCCTAAATAACAGAAATTTATTTTCTCACAGGTCTGGAGGCTTGAAGTCCAAGATCAAGGTGCCAATAGGGTTGGTTTCTGGTGAGGCCTCTCTCCTTGGCTTGCAGATGGTGCCTTCTCACTGTGCCCGCACATGGACTTTTCTCTGTACACACAGAAAGAGAGAACTCTGGTGTCTCTTTTTTTGTAAGGACACCAGGGCACCACCCTTATGACCTCATTTAGCCTTAATTACCTCCTAAAGGCCCCTTCTCCAAATACAGTCCTATTGGGGGTTAGGGATTCAACATATGAGTTTTGGGGGGACACAATTCAGTCCATAACAGTATATAAACTAAAGTGGCATAAAAAATTTTGTCTATATTATACAACAAAAGACCTTAGTCTAGCCCCTGGACTTAATAAGTGCTTAACAAGAGGGAACTGTAATAATAACATTATTACTATATTATATGAATAAAATTAGCTAATTTGTTTTTTTTTTTTTAAAGATTTTATTTATTTTTTTTCCCCCAAAGCCCCAGTAGATAGTTGTAGGTCATAGCTGCACATCCTTCTAGTTGTGTATGTGGGACACGGCCTCAGAATGGCTGGAGAAGGGGTGCATCAGTGTGCGCCCGGGATCTGAACCCGGGCCGCCAGCAGCGGAGTGCGTGCACTTAACCGCTAAGCCACGGGGCCGGCCCTAAAATTAGCTAATTTGTAATATGCACCAGGCATTGTTTCATGTGATTTACACCTCCCATTGCTTTTAATACAACAGTCTTACAAAATATATGCTATTACTCTCTGACTTTACTCCTATCAGCTCTACTGGAAAAATAGCCTTCTTACCCCAGATCCAAAGCTCAGCCACTCATAATCCACAGTGGGCATCTTCCTTGGAACACTAGTTTAATTGAAGACCACAGTGTTTCAGGTCTTTTCCTCTTTACTTTCTCTAACTGCTGTGGTGATATCTCTAGTCACTCCTGACACCAAAAATGTCAATCCTGCCATTTGTACCCACTGAAGATGCCATGGCAACTGCTTTTGTCTGACAAGGGCTCTGCTGCTGTTGCTGCCACCACTGAGGATACATATGGAGCAACAAGGTCACTGAAGCAGCCACCACCAATGACCACAACCAGCCATGATCCTGTCACTACCAGTTATTGTAGCTATGCCATACCTGCTGCTTGTCCAAACAGTGCCACTTTGCTATCACCCAAGCCAATGATCCTTCAGATCAGATCACTACAGCAGATTCATTCGTTGAGTCCTACTGTGCTATGCCCAGAATCACCTGTCCCTTTCAAACTTCTGTATCTTTCCTTCTCTGAGATCTACTCATCCTCAATACTTATGTTGATATTTCTGAATTTCATGATGAATACAGCTTGGGTTCAACATACAGTTAAGAAAGCAAATGGAGATACAGAAAATAGTATAAGAAGAAGAACAATACTCAAAATGTATTAACAGATAAGACTAAGGTTGGAGGTGCAAAAGATAAAATAAGAAATAATTTTGGATTAAATGATATATTGTAGGTGATGTCACCCAGCACCATGAGTGTTTTTCTTGGAGGTTAATCCCAATGCACATCATCCCTTCTGTGTTCAGTAGTTGGTTGGTAAGTAGTCAATACCTCTAGAGATGTCCCCTGCCATTCAAGAAAAATATACTTTAAACATTAAGTAAAAATAATCCTATGCACAGATTCCACTTTCTTTTTTTAGCCTTATTTGATGTGAAGTTGCCATTTTTCTCTGAATACAACAAAGCCCTGAGCTTAGAAGGGAGAAATAAATCTGCAGTTCATCTTCCCACAGATATTATTTCGGAGTGACTCCATTCAATGCCTCCTAGATAAAGCAATCAACCTGGCAAGGAATGAGGAGCCCATATACTAAAATGTGACATATAATTATTACCACACCTATTAAGTGAATAAACCAGCCAGAGCCCAATTACATCTTGGCAACATACAATGAAATACCTCTTAAACAGTTCTGCAACAAAGAAATAAACCTGTCATGGAAGAAAAATTTGCCGTACATCAAGGCTATGTACTGAGGAAGTAATGTTGGTGTCAGGGTCATGCTGGCTGTGATTCAATGTGCAATTAAGGGAAATTAGAGGCAGTCCTCATTACATACATTTTACACTTTGTTTATTGTGCTACAAATTCTGTACTGGAACCACTGACTTGTACCAACAATAGCTCATTTAATGGAAAATGAGAATGTTAACAAAGGATGTTTGATGACTGAGGAGCAGAGTACAGTAATTTACATTTCTTGCCATGTGTCCCTTTTCCAAAACGAGATCTTTGGATTGAGTTGAGCATGAAGTAGCCAGAGGCAGAGCCAATATGACGTATCTGAAATTCTACTTGAGATTCAAAAGAATAGAAAAAAGTTAAATAAAAAACAAAAGTATATCAATGATTTTTAGCTCAAAGAACAAATTTCCAATCAATCATTCCACAAAGAATCAGAAAGGGAGGGTACAAAAATGGCTGAGACAGACGTGTTGGACTGAAACTCATCAAGAAGAAAATGCTAGTCTATAAAGATCACTTTTGAAGGCTAACAGTCTCCTCAGGGAAAACTCATTGAAAATTCCATAAATCTTAAATTCTGACATATTCAGTCTCAAAACCCCACAGTTGCTTCCAAGCATTATTTCCACAAACTTACAACATTCAGTCACAGGCAAATAATAGAGAGTGGGGCTATAAAAATATGGATTGGAGGGAATAGTATGGTATTCAGATGACCTTGGCTTGTGGGGAAGGAGAGGGACTTGGTCACATGAAGTGTTGGTTCGTAAACTGGCCTCAACATGGAGGGCAAGGAGAGACTGAAGACAGAGGCAGGCCACTCCAGATGGGTAGGTGGCAGGTTTAATAAGCAAGGAAACTTACATACACGGCTTGTCTTGGGCAGCCACAGGTCAAGTAGATCTCAGCACCCACTTGCCAGAATTTTAAAAGTTTATATAGCGGCCTTAATGATGTTCAGTCATGTATTCAGTCCAGATGGTCTCATCAATATCTTATTCTCTCAAGGCTACATCCTTGTAATACCTCCCACTTGTGGGAACAGTGGGCAGAACATACATTCCAAGGACAGGGAACAGGGCGAGGAGCCTCCGATCGCCTGGGTCAAGCTCACAGGTCAACTGGTGGTCACGTCTGGTCAATGATCTCCTCCAACAGAGTCAGGTAAGCATTTTAACTGCCTCTTGGGTACTGGATAACTTTGTAGACCTCTGACAGAGAGTGAGTGTTGGATTTCCAAAGTTAGAAATGATGCATGGCTTCCTATAACCTCACTTAGATTTTGGAAGGGGAATTTAGGTCTGTGGCAGTAGTAGCTGTATCGGCAGCAGAAAAATGGGACCACACAGGCTTTGGCAAGCCTCTTACAAGAAATAAAAGTCCAGGATTACTTTTAGATGAAGTCTCTGCATCTGAGGAGTTTTTCCCTTCCTGATGCATCTGCAATCCCTGGCATCCTGAGTACTAACTTTCTCCAAATGAACCAGCCATTTGCATATTGATGCTAACCACCCACGCAATCAGACTACAGTTAGCATTATTTTCTTTCAAAAAAAATTAAAAATGGCCCAATGACATTGCAACATCCCTTGCCCATTCACTTTAGAAACTCTTCACACAAGGGGGCCTGGAGTCTGAGGTCAGGCAGCCCCACACTCATGCTTAGTGACTGCACAGATATGTGTTGGTTGGGAGGATGGTGGGGAGGGCAGGGAAGGCTGCAAAGAAAAAGTAAAATGTCTAAATCATTTGCCAGGATCTTCAAGGAGAGAAGGATGTGCTTCTGAGCAATTAGAGGCATCCTCCCAAGTCAGAACACTGCCAAGCTGGGAGAGAGGAGCTATTTCAAATTCCGCTTCTTCCATGGGAAGAAAAGAGACTATCGTATCCTTAACCCTTCCCAGACTTCGCAGAAATATTTACGAAATAATGATTTTAAAATTGTTTGATCTCAGGCTCCTTTTCTGCTCCTCTTTTAGAAGTAGGTTTGCATTGCTGGAAAATTTTTCCTGTAAGTACTTTGATGTCTGATCTTAACTGAGTCTCTGATTCATTGGACACTATGAGGGGGGCATTGGTGCCTCAGGTTACCAAAAGGACCTTGGTCAGAGTTGACCAAGGTTCCAGGAATTTGGTTCCACCCCTTACCTACACTCTTTGAGTAAATGATTTAGTAAGTATTTTCTATAAACATCGTTCTGAAGTCTTTCTCCCATAGTCCCTCACAATGGTTGTGGCATACTGCCTGACTCTGCCTTAAATCCCGGCTCCACCACTTTTAGGCTGTATGCCCTCAGCCAAGTTATTTACCACTTCTGTGCCTCAGTTTCTTAATCTGGAAAGTAAGAATAAGAGCAGGGTTCTTTACCTTATAGGCTTTCTGGAAAGAATAAATTATTTAAAACATGTAAACTACTTGGAACTGTGCCTGGTACATAGGGAAATGCCCATTACATATTAGTTATTATTTAGGACCCAGTGAAATGTGTGATTAATTCTATCTTGGTTCATCAGAGAAGATTTTACCAATAAGGTGCCAATAGAATTATGTCTGAAACCTTAAATCAAAGTATGTCTGAAAAAGAAGACAGGAAAGTGCATTCATGGCAGAGTAAACTGCAGGGTAAGGTATGGAGGCTTAATCAGCAGAGCACATTCAGAAAGTCAGAATTTCCAAAGAAAAAAGTCATGGCCTCTAGTCCCTCACCCTTGCCTAAATTCTACCCTCTTTTCTTGAACTTTTAACTTAGGAAGATGTGGCAGTATTTTCCAAAGATTACTGCAACAATACCTACCATGCTACATGTTCATCTCTACAGTGTGACTGTAACATTCCCCCATCAAATGATGAGGTCTATGTCTCATCGCCCTTGAACCTGAATAGGACTTTGTTATTGCCTCAACCAACAGAGTAGGACAGAACTGACCTCAAAGGATATAGAAAAAATACCATGCACGCCCGCTGTCTTGAAACACTTGCTCTGGGAAACAAGCCACCGTGTTGTAAGGAGGCCCAAATCAGTCCATGCAGAGAGACCACATGGAGAAGAGATCACATGTAGGTGTTGCAACCAACAGCCCAGCTGAGGTCTTACCAACAGCCAGCATCAACCTCCAAAGATGTAAGTAAAGATGCCTCCAGATGATTCCAGCCTCCATCTATCACATCACTCCCAGTCTTCATGTCTTCCCAACGGAGGTACCAGACATAATAGAGCAGCAACAGACCATCCCTGTTTGTCCTGTCCTAATTCCTGACCCACGGAATCTGTGAGCAAAATAAAACGGTTGTCTTCTGCCTCTAAGTTTTAGGGTGGCTTGTTACTCAGTAATAGTAGCTAGGACAGAAGATATTCCTTCTTCTCTTTCTGTGGGGACAGCTGTTGCTTGCCATTTCACCATTCAAGGTTACCGCCCCCCCCCCACACACACGGCCCAATTCTAAGGCAGGCATCAGGAGCATCTTGATGCTTTTCATCAAGAGGCTTATCCAGGTTATAACATCAGGACAGCAAGCCTATAGTGAGGGTTGGGTTGGAGGAAGGGATGGGCTCACAGTCAATCATTGATGTCCTTCCCTTTGCCTCCTTCTCTCTGTGTTTCATTGTCTTGCATTTATACTGCTTCTTCTAACACCTTACTATCAGTGGTTTTTGGCTTTTTTTTTTTTTTGGTGAGGAAGATTGGCCCTGAGCTAACAACGTCTGTTGCCCGTCTTCCTCTATTTTGCATGTGGGATGCCGCCACAGCATGGCTTGATGAGCAGTGTGTAGCTCTGCACCCAGGATCCGAACTTATGAACCCGGGGCTGCCAAAGCAGTGCGCGCGAGCTCAGCCACTAAGCCACCAGGCTGGCCCCTCACAGTTTTAATAATTATCCTATCAATAAGCTATCTTTAAAAAAATGTTTCAAATATACCCCTTTTGCACAATGTGCTTCTACCTAGAAATATACCACCTCGGCGTTCTTCCCAAGGATGCTCTAAGACCTTCACACAGTGGATAGAAGAAGTGAGGAAAGTCACAGATAAAACTGCTTATGGTGTGCCCGCCACCGCAGAGAACACGCAACTGAGAGCAGGTGCTCAATAAATATTTGCTGACTAAATGAAAGGTCAAGGCACTGCTCTTTTTAAATTAATATTCTCTTTCTGTCCCTTTTCACCCAGGCCTCTAACTGACCTAGAACACAAGTTCCAGGGAAAGTGCAGAGAAGAAAGAAAGACTGCAGAGAGGTCAAAGCTTTGCCAAGTCACAGTTTGGAAAACATCCCTAGTTGGTGTAATCTAATGCTTCTGGAGAAAACGTCAGTGTTCCGAAGAAGACTGAGCAATTGCGAGCAGGGATCCGGTTTGGTCTCAGTTGTCTTCTGGGAGATCCCTTTGCACTCCATCACAGCTGGAGCACAGCTGCCAGCCAGAGAGCTGATTTCCTGATGGAATTTGGATTTGGAAAGCCTGTATTTCACAGCTGTGCCGACTAGCTGCCTTTGCCAACCCTTTCCTCTTTGGGGGAAGGCAGTTTGACTTCTGGTAGAAACCTGCAGATTTGACAAAGACAAGAGCTTATCTGTCTGGCTGTAGCATGTAAACATTCCTTGGAGGACTATTTGAGGTGTGTTTGCATAAGGGTCCTTGACTCTTAGCCAGACTGAATAACTTGGGATAACTCAGAATATGCCCAACAACCTTGAAACCCTCTCATCATCACTATTGGCATGAAAGGCTCTGATAAGAGAGTAGCATTCGTTTAGTACTATTCCTGTCACTATAAAAACAGCCATAGTCCCTGCCCTCCATGTACTTACATTATTCTCTCAATAAACTCTTCACATTGACTGACAACCTTCTGTGGACATGGCAGGAAGGGATGGAAGATTGTAATCAATCAAGCACACACGATCTCTTATGTGTCCATTGAAAACCACATGAATTATAAATGAAAATGCAATGATCCCCTGAGGGGTAGGAGAAATAGAAATATCGGCAATAACATATTAATTGTGGTATTCTCTCTGAATTCTAGTGAGAGGAGGATCGTACAGTTTGTCTTGATCTGTGTATAAGAAGAACTGGTGTTTCTTATGTGATTGATCTGAAAGTAGAGCAATCAGCCATCCCAATTTGCCTAGGACTATCGCATATTAGCACTGAAAGTCCCGCATCCCAGGAAACCCCTTAGTTGGTTTCTTAGATCCAAATCAAGACACTCGGTCATCCAAGAATCAGAAGGCTCCCCTGGAAAAAATAGGTCCCCTACCAGCCTGTTAACTGAAGAATCTAAAATTTCTGCCCTTTTCTATTAAAAGGCAAAATTTCCCAGAAGGCAAGACAGTAACATCTGAGCACAGATTACTTTATCAAATCAACACACTTTGTTCATCGATTCAACAAATATCTATTGAGCACCTATTACACTTCAAGCACAGGGTGAGTTACTAGGGATATGATGATCAATAAGCCACAATGCCTGGCCTTGAAGAACTCAGTGGATGAGAAAGAAATAAATGGGCATTGACTGCAGAACATGAGAGTATCACACTTCTTTTAAATACATAATATTGGGACACACAGTAGGGCCATTACTGGGCCTTGGGAGACAGAGCAGGGGTCTGGATGAAGTGACATCTGAGTTCTGAGGCAGGAATTAATGAAGTGAAAGGTAGAGGTGAGGGAAATATATTCCATGCAGAGGAAATGGCAGGAACAAGGGCCTCAAGGGAAAAGAGATCTTTGTTTTTCCAGCAAATAAATTGCAAAGGAATAGGACAAAGGAAAGACTGGTTTCCTGGGCCTGGGATAGAACAGAGAAAGGACTACGTCCCAGTTTTGTCTGGGGTCAGCCTTTTTCATTATTTTTTAAATTAGAAAACAAAATGTTAACCATGCTATGACTATGATTCCTTGCTTTTTGCAGGGAAAAAGTCGATTCTGGCCTTAATAGAAAGAGAACGAGAGAATAAGAGAGAGAGAGAAAGCATTTGCTACTCTGGTTTCAAACATCTCAGTATTGCCCTTTGTCCTGGTCACTCAGGAACACACTCAGGCAGCAGCTCACCATTGCCACCTCCCCCCACTCTTCTGCACCTACGTCCTCAGCGGCTGGGATTAGTCTCTGAGCTGAGGTCCGAGTTAGGTCTCTGTGGAATGGATCCAGAACTCGTCTATGTTTTGTTTATCAGAGTCGTGGTATTTCTTTTGGGTTTTTTCCCCAACAGAAGCCATAGTACTTTAAAGGTATAACGACCTAATAAAATCAATAACCAAAATTAGAACAAATACCTGAAATAGCAAATACTACAAATGAAAAACTTTCTTAATATTTTTATTAAAAGTGACTCATTTTGATGAAAAATTCAGTTAAGATAATGAATTAAATACTAAGTCCCTCTTCCCTGTATCCTTCCTGCCCCCAACCACCCCAGAGGGGCCTGCTGTGGATAGTTCTCTGTATATCTTTTCAGATATTTTCCATACATATAGAAGCAAAGGTAGATGATGGAGGGATGGATGGATGGATGGATAGATAGACAGATAGATAGATAGATAGATAGATAGAAGATAGATTTTTTAAATGCTAATCATATTTTGTTGTTACATAATTTGCTTTTCTCATTTAGCATATTCCTGACATTTTTTTCTAAATTAGACGTATTAGTCAGGTTTTGCTGCAGTAACGCTGCAGTAACAACCAACCTCAAAATCTCAGTGGCTTACAACAAACATTTCTTTATTGTTTATGTTGTGCGAGGGTTGCAGGTTAGCCGTGGTTCTGTGGGCTTGGCTTGACTGAACTGGGTTCGTCTGGCTCTGTTCAACTCATTTTGGAATCCAAGCTGATAAATAGTCACTACGTGACATCATGCTCGTATGAGAGAGAGTTGCAGCAAAAGGGCCCCGTCCAAGCTAGGCCGTCACATTCTAGAATGGGGCAAATATCATCCCCATTCACAACCCATGGGCAAGGCATGTTATAGGGCTAAGCATGAAGTCAAGGGAGCAATGAAGCATAGCTAGGATGAGCCAGAATTGAATAATTATAAAGAAACAATACCATCTTTCACATTTGTAGCTCTCCCATTCTTCTGAATGTCTGCAGAGTATTCTACTGAGAGATATATAGATTGTAGCCCATATTTTTATTTTTGCAATCAATGCTGCAATGAATATCCTTGAAATACATGTCTTTAAAAACTTATGGAAACATATCTATAGATGTTGAATTGCTAGGACAAATGGTATGTGCATTTAATTTTTTAATACGTAAATTGCCTAAATTGCCCTCCAAAATTATGGTACTAACTTACACTTCCCAAGGTGAATGAGACTACGTGTTTCCACAATCCTTCCCCAAACTCTTTGTATTATCAAACTTTTAATTCAAAAGGTAAGACTTCGTGTTTTAAATTGCATTTGTTTCATTAATGATGCAGTATTTTTAAGTGTCCTAAATTTGGAGATAATTCTGTCATAGCCGCAGACTTCAGATTAGCCTAGATCTCTTGGAAAATACCTTAATTATGTTAATACCAACCCACTCCACCCACCACCCATGCCCAGTTTCTCTGTACCTTTGGTTTTATTCTAGAGGAAAGCAGGGTAAGTCATCTTGCTCTAAAACAGGGAGAGTAAAATGTTTACAACTGAAGAACCAAGTCCCATAATTTGACTGTCACTGTTTAGTGCCATGATGAGAAAGACTGCGAACGGAGAACAGTCTTGGCAAGGAAGAGTGATGTGATCCATTAGTGATGTCTGCCATGAACTTGGGAACAGCAGGTGGCAATAGGTATAGCATTTATTTGCCATCCCTGCCCTTGAAGCTGCTAGAACTCTGCCAGCATTTTAATCTTCTCCTCAACCATTTCATTTGTCTCAAGTCACAGAAGATAAGTATTGAATAAATACTTCGTAAAAGATTACTCGAGCTCTTTCCCGTGTCTGTGCTACCTGTCTGGATCACATGGAGCTTTTTAAAAAATGTCACAGACGATGATTTTGAAAAGAGGGCCAGCAAATATTTTGGTAGTGTTTTGGCACGGGCTTTGTTTGGCCTTTTTATCTTTGCTGAGCTAAGTGGCTTAGGCTTTTAAAGATACTTTTACCATCAGAGTAATATTATTTTGATAACCCACTTCCTGGTGATGTTTGAAAGATAGTTAATTATTGTGGGGGGTTTAAGTACAGTGTCAAAACAAATCATAACAGGATTCTTTGGTCAGGCTCAAGGTTAAAGGCAACCACATTTCCCAACAACAGAGCAACATAATCATTCCTTTTCCCACAGATAACTATGGTCTTCCTGTCAGCCTACAGGAATCCCATTCCCTTTCCCTCAGCGTAACTGGACTCCCACAGAGAAACAACACTCTCCTCCTTAGCTTTGCCACAGAGCAATCAGTCACTGCTACACGGCTGATCCCCCAGTGCTGCAATAACCACAGAAACCACACAGAGCTTGGACCGAGCACGTAGTTATGGACACAGTCATCATTTTTAACACAGAGAGATGAAGTCACTCAATCTTCTCTGTGATGAAAATAAAATATTGACATATGACGTTGGAAACAAATGCTCTTCCTCCCAATGGGGAAATGTGTGCTGTAAAGACAAGACTCCATTCTAGGTCCCTGAGTGAGGGAAGAGAAGACCAATGGGACAAATTCCTGAGAAACTGTTAAAAATTGGAGTGCTCGAATCTCAGAGAAGGTAAGGGGGAAGTGACAGTGCAGGGGTAAAGGAGATTGCCATCTGCAGGACAATTAGGCATGTTCTCCCAGAAGAGAGAAAGATGAGTCACCTCAGTTGCAAAAGTGTGGGAACCCCCAAAGGAAGAGAAATAGCAATTCAAAAGCACTGAAAAATAACTAATCAAAGAAAAGCTTGGCTTTAAAACGGCAACATTTTTCTGGTGCCCAAACAGTAATCTTCTAAGGAGACTAGCACGAGCCCCTTCCCAAGAGACTTGTAAGCTTCAGCTGTGAGAAGGCTATTCTTGGCTCACCAACTCTGCTGATTTATTCTCACCTTGAGGCAGCTCTGTAACCTTGTTTTCTACCTCAGCTTCCCAGTCAGCCAAGTGGGACATCCTACTTGCAATCTGCTTCATTTGCTAGGATGTCATGAAGATTAATTAACAATATTAATACACTAAACGTTCTTTGGGATGGTCAGGGAGAAAGTGTGATTACGATCATTATTGCTCTGGATTACTAGGTGGAATATTGTCAGAACTATTCAAAATGTGATGATTGCATGGACTATATTTGGAAGTAGAAAAACAAGCCAAAAGATGATCTTTGAATGGTTTCAAATGTCCCTGGCCCAAAAATACTTCTTCTATATTCTTGCCCAGGGATTTAAAATTTCCATGAATACGCTAATAGGGTGGAAAGTGCAATGGACTTGGAATAAGAAAGCCTGCTTTCCGTTCTATCTTTGCCACTTATTAGCTGTGTGATCTTGTGCAACCTACTTAATTGTCTAGAGTCTCAGTTTCTTCATCTGTAAAATAGGCATACTGACACCTCCAACGTTTATATGCCTCACAGTGTTCCTGAGAAGTCTAAATGAAACATGAATATTTCTGAAAATTGGGCTAACTATACAAAGAAAAAACATTATCATCTCTGAGAAAAAATGCTTTAGTTTAGTTTAGTTTTGTTGGTTCAATCCACAAACATAGGTACATCTGAGACAGACTATCTTTGACTCTGGAGAGGGATGAGAAAGGTTGATGTGGTTGTAAAACTGATGGCCTCAGTTAGCCAGTGATCTATTTGAGGTGCTGAGGGATCAGTGAGAAGTGAGGGAGACACCAAATAGCAACTGTGCTTTTTACTCTTTCCTGATGTTAAGTCTCCCCACAGGGACTGAAGGGCAAACTTATAATGCCTTACAATCTTCCTATCTTGAAATGTTAGGCCTGAAAAGGAATTGGAGATCATTCTTGTTCAACTCCTTTATCTTATAAAATAGAAAACTAAGCCTCCACCTTGCCCTGAAAACCTCTTTCTTCCTGATGCTTAGACAAAGGTAATTTCCATTACATAGCATCTCCAATATACAACTAGTTATTAAATGCTGTGGGTGCATTTGCATTGAATTATTACTCATACCCACATCTTCCGTCCCAATCCCACTGCCCCTACCCAGGTCGAAACCCCCAACATTATAGGTTTGGACCAGTACAGTAGTCTTATATTCTATCTTAGTCTAATTTCTTTTCTGACCCCCAATCTTCTCTAAACACTGCCTTCAGGTTAACCTTCTAAAAATGTTCGCTAAATAATACCTCCTCTCCTCAAAACTCATTAATGACTATTGTGTACAGGAGAGGAGCAACAGCATTATCTGCCTACCCTATCTGAGTTATAGAATACTCTCTGTTCCTAAGGGGGTGACACCATGTGCCATCGCCCCTAGTGCTCAAGATCTAGAAAAGGATTGACAAAAATGATAAATGCACCACTTCCCTGGGTTTGCCGTTCATCTTAAAAACAAATCCAATTACAGTTTGCAATTGCATTTTGGTGAAACATAATGAGCTCTCTTTGGAGTTGCCTTATTCAGATCAAATTACTTCTTGTAATTTAAAGAACATTACATTTCCCAGATACCTCTCAATACACCCACAGTGCTCGAGGGTGTATTGTGACTGTGTAACTATTATACAAACATTGGCCAGTCAACTCTGGAGGAGTTCATAACCAAAGGACCATTTCATGGTTACCCACAAACAAGTCACCGTTTATTTCCTTCATGTAGAAGTCAAAGGTCATGTAACTCTTAAAGAGCGAGTTACTTCTCAGGGGCTGAAAATGGGGAGTTAGGGAGAGCTTTGTTCTAAAAAAACATTACGGTAGAGAGTAGATACTAGTAAACACTAGACACTTGTGTATGAATGATGAACATTGAATGAAATCAATGAAATTTCTTGGTCAATTACTCTCATATATTGACATAAATGACACAGAGCCATCTGATGACTATCAAGAATGACAAACTCTGAAAACATCGACCAAAAGTCTCAATGATGACATTTTCTAAAGCATTTCATTCCTAAGGAAAAAAATGGTAAAGAAAAAAAAGATGTGTGATCAAAAGTTATGACAGTAAGAGAGAAGAAGTAGAACTGAAACTTTATAATAGCATATTGTCCCCTGATTTCTTCAAGAAAGTTCAGCACATAAAACGTCAATAGATCTGAGTATCATTAAAATTTTCTCCACTAATTTTGACAGGCCAGAAAGGTCATCTAAGAGTTTTAAAAGTGCAGCATGACCTGATTTTTCTGCAGTATTATTGAGCCAGGAGTCTCATAAAGATATGTTTTCCCCCTTCCATACAATGAGAAGAATAGCCTTTAAGATCTTTTGTTCTCGGCATTTTTATCTTTATTTTAGAGATTGTGTGCGCTGAACTATCTCAACTCATATCTATCTATCTTCTGATGACTTCTCTGCTAGTTTTAAGCAAGAGTCTAATGTTTGAAGGATTATAAGAAAACAGAGTCAAGTTGCCCTCAACTACTAGAATCACATTTGTACCGTTTCTTATAGATAATCACAAAACAATGCTTGAATATTTTTCTCAGTGGGCAGCATCCACGGTTGGACAGTGGTCCTTTGGCTAGAAGATCCATTTGATTCCAAATTAAACTTGTGCTCTTTCCTGTCTACTGGAAAGAAAGTAAACAATAAGTTAGGAGTACATGAATGCGGAGAGCCACAATAAGGTGACTCCTAGCAACAGAAAAATAGATTGCCTTCTGAGAGTCAGATTGCAAAATAAGAACTATTGGTCAGAACACACAAATGTAGAGACCCTTGATGGAGGCAGGATAGCTTTTAGGCCCACAGAACTTTGAGGTAACCTATTTGAATGTATCATCATAGCTTTTAGATTATGTCAATCTTGGGATTGGGGATGGAGAAAAGGGGAAAGCTGGTCAATTATGAAAACAAACAAAAAAGGAAGGCATCAATGCCAATACTGACAGTGCCTAACCAAGCACTGTCCAGGGAGAACAGAACCTCGGCTATTGAACTTACAGTATTCTAGTCTGCAGGGCAATATAATTCCAATACGTAGCAGGATAGAGACAGTAGATTTTTAAGTGGGTCCCAATTTCAATTTATTTATGATGAAATAGAGGTCCAAATTTAATATAGCTTGATAATATGTGACACCTATATCCCCTTGTTCCCTCAGCCAGGACCACCACTCACACTCATCCTCATTTCACTTTTGACTAGCTAAAGACGTTTTCACCTTCACGTTTTAGGTGAGAAGTCATTTCTTCCTGGAAGGTCTTCTCCAACATACCTAATCTAGATTTGGTGACTCTCCTGTATGTTTATATAGCATCCTGCACTTCCTTTATCATAACCCTTCTTATCCAATATATTATTATCTGCTCTTCAGTATGTAAATATCTCCTTAAGATTCCTAATATCAGGGTCCAGGTGTTTCTTTCGTCTCCTATAGCCTCAGAACCCAGCACAGTGTCTGTCACATTGTAGACGCGGATAAAAAAGTGTTGAATTGATTAATATAGTTTGACTACAGAAACATGTGCTGATCAGGGCAATGTTAATCATTTTGATTGTGAATCTGCCTCAGATTCCAGAGTGATTTAGTTGGTACAAGTTTTCTTAGGCTTGGTCATCCCCGTGGCACTGACCAGCGTAAGACTCTCCTTGGCCTTTTAAGCAGATCAGATTCAAATGGCCTCTCCCTTAGATGGAGCCATGTTTACATAGCTTAAACTTCCTTCTAACTTCCTTTATCGACTCCTACATATACCAGAAACCCAGTCCATATTTGTATCTCTCAATTTTTATTCTCTGTGATAAACAACTTAATTCATATAAATTCTATTGCAAATTTTACAGAAAGAGCTCCTGAGGTGGGCAGGTGTGGGGGGAGGCATGCAGGTAGAGGGAGAGTCAGTTAATCTGAGCATCAAAATTATCAATACCAAAGGAACTGTTTAGGGACCTTCAAAATTCATTTTGAAGACTCAACAGCATTTGCTGTTTATGTAACCTGTTAAAGAAGAAAATGAATGAAAAGGCTGAGAAACACCCTCCTACACTACCCTTGTAGGAGAGGATGATAGCTTCGTAAAATGGGATGGTAGAAAGAAAGCAAACAGAAAGCAGGAAAGCAGTACCCACTAGTACGGAACAGAGAAATGAATGGCAGAAATTAGGAGAGTGGAAGAATGTAAGACTGAAGGAAAGATAAGTGGGGAGAGCACAACAGAGTTTCCTCTTGGAGATTAATTTCAAAACTCCTGATGAAGTAGGACACCCTGCACTGATTGCTAAGAAGAGCTTAAAGGTCCATACTTTTGGGAAGAACACAGGTTGTTCTTCAAAAAGGAGGAGACCCATCACGGTAGTTGGTAAATTCCTTCTATGGGGCTCAGACCTGACCAAGCAATTGCGTAGGTCTGTGGTCTTGAAACATACATCCAAGATGTGGCAGAGAGTCTGACAAGGCTCCTCAAACCCACAAATTGCTATTCACTTTTGATGATTAACTGTGGAATAAATGATAAAATTGGGAAAAGTAACTGAAATGTGTCTCTAAAAATTTTACTTTTCTGGTTAAAAATCTGAAGGCTAAAAAAACTCCAGTTTTCTCTTTTTATCCCTTTTTATCCCTTCTTCTAGTTATTTTTGGGACTGAGGAAAGAAAAGAACTCAAAGTTTAAGCTACACAAGAGCAGGGACAATGTCCATTTTGGTCATCACTATAACCCCAGAGCCTGGCACAGAACCTGGGAAATAAGTAACTTTTGATTGAATGAAGGTGGAAAGTGAATGGATGGCTACATAGATTATATAAAAGAGGAATGAGTTAGTTTTCTGATTTAACTATAGTTAAAATTTTTCGAGTAGAAGGGTGGAATGCACATGGGTTGGAATTACAACTTAAGATATCAATGAAGACAGCTTAAAACTTATTCCTTCCCTTAGTAAGTTTGAATGGACAATTCAGAGAATTCCTTCCCAGGACGCTAAAGAAACTCACAGGTGCAATCTCAGAGCTACTGTTAGCAACATCCAAGTAATTATGAAAAATGGAAGAGGCTTCAAAAGTTCAAAGATGGGAAAATATTCAGAGTTTTAGAAGTGGGGACAGGTGGATGCTGGAAATAACAAACATAAACTTGATACCAATCCATAACCAGATTAACAATTATCTAATTTCTGGGTGTTTAGAAAAGATGGTAGTAAATGTGAGGAACCATTAGTGGTAACCCCCCAAATGATTCTAAAATTAACTCGAAAGAATATGAGTATCATCGTTAAAGAGTATTCTTGAAAGAGGAACTATAAGGAAAAATTAAATTTCTGAGATCTGCTTTAAAACTTATTTTAAGCAATAATAAGGGAATCTATATGATAATATTTTAAAATTAGGAAAGTTTATCCATGGAACATAATTTAATATATGATTTGAAAATAATTACTACAAAAAAAGGGTAGAAGGAAATATAATATACGAGATTAAGATAACAGTATGAAGGGAAAAAAACATAGATATGTTCTAGTAAAATTAAAGAAACTTAAATGTTTTCATTTAATAAAATAATCTTGGAAAAACAGACTAAACATTTATAGGGTTAAGAAGAGATCGTCCCTAGGCCAGCCGGGTGGCATAGTGGTTAAGTTTGCACACTCCGCTTTGGTGGCCTGGGGTTCATGGGTCCCAGGCACGGACCTACATACTGCTCGTCAAGCCGTGCTGTGGTGGCATCCCAATATACAAGAGAGAGGAAGACTGACACAACTGTTAGCTCAGGGACACTCTTCGTCAAGCAAAAAAAAAAAAAGAAGAGAGAGTCTCTTTGGAAGGTTTGAAGCAATCAAACATAGTTTTATAAAATAAATATTTGTTAAGCAACTGCTCTAAATCAGGCACTATCTTAGCACTGGGAAGTCAGTGGTAGACGGGCCAGCCAGAACCCATGCCCTCAAGGAGACTACATTCTAGGGAGAAGAGATAGGCACTAAACAGGCAAACAGGTTAGGAAAGAAAACAATTCTGGAGAGTGATAACATGATAGAAAAGCCATTATAAAATGTATGTTAAATGAAAAAGAAACATAACTGAAAAGAAAATATTTGCATCACAAATGATAGAAAGGAACAATTCCTTAATGATCTCAGAATGCATACATATATTTTTAGAAACTGCCCGTAGGACTCCAATAACTATATGATCAAGTCTCAAATAAACAAAATTTACACAAGAGAAAATACAAATAGGAAACAAATGTCTGGGAAAATGTTCAAACTAACTTGTAATCAAGAAATGCAAATTTAAGCAACTTAACATCTGCTATGTTTAAAAAAATGTTTGAAAAAATAAAAACCAGACTTACAGGAAGGATGACAACATAAACACAGTCTCCACTCCCCATGCCCCCCGGGAAAATCACTGAAATGACCTAAGAGGAGGGAGATGGGGCAGGGTAGGAACACAAAGTCGTCTGCTGTAAGCTAGGGAACTGTGCCAACAACAGATGAACTGCAAAGTGGGGAATTCCTGCCAGTCTCAGTGCCAACTGTGAAAAGAAATGACTACCTTTCCTCAAAGGCAGTTGCAGGAAGGAAGCGAGGGAAATTATGGCAAAGCCCAGGAGCAGGTCAAACACAGATGGAAGATGACCACACTTGGGAGTCCATTTCTCTATAGCTAGGGCCAGTCCAGAGCCCTGTTGGCAAGAAAGGCAGGAGAAAGCATTGTGCCTCTCCTAACCATTTTTCTCATATTTGGTAACTTCATAGTGGCACGGTTCAGATGAATATGGGCTTGAGGGGGAAAATTATCTTGATTTGAAGGGGTAAGATCTAGAAGTAAAGACATACTCTGAGAGAGATGGGGATTAATCAAACATGAATAACAAGGAAAGGCAGCTGTTTGAGAGAATGTATTTGCAGCCACATCAAACAGAAAGCCTGCAGGCCAAAGGGTTTTTCTCTTAGCTGAATTATTTCTAACAATGTTCCTTTAGCTTAAGCCTGAGACTCAATACAGAAGTGGAAAGACCCTCCCCAAGGGACCGGCACTCCCCCAGCTCAGCGAAGCCACCACTTCTGCAGTAGTTTTAACAGAGAAAAATTATGCCAAACACCCAGCTTTTCAATGTCCATGACTCATGGGCCTTTCTACCTTCTTGCGGTTGATAAAGACTTACCTGCTCATATGATGTTGCCTCATCCAGCCCTCCACTTACTTTCTATGAGAAGAATCTAAGTAGTTCCCCAATAACCATAAAAGGAAGCTTACCTATGTATTATTTAGGAACAGCAGGTCTGGTAGAACTTCCCCCACTCAAAGATGAGTAAGGAGAAAACCACCAGTATGAATCGAAAAGATAACACAAAGTAATGTAGGAAGCGTTTAAGTATGAAGGTTCTGGAATCAGAATCCCAGCTCTACCATTTACTAGCAATGCATCCTTGGGCAAGATGCTTAACCTTTCTACGTCTCATTTATAAAATGAGGATAATCATTGTGAAGAAAATGAAGACCGTGAAGATTAAATGAATTAGTATGTAAAATACTTAACAAAATATTTGGCATATGGTAAATGTTAGGTGTTATTAACATATCACTATTTCATTATGCCTATGCAAAAAATTTGCAACTACTAAAAGAGAAATAAATATTAGATGTATCATTAATGCTTTTTACCAAATATTTCTGGTTGTTTTCCCAGGGACATGTACTTCCCATCTCCTTTAGCATTAAGCAGGATGGTGTGACTCATTTCGATCGTTAAAATGTGAGCAGAAGTCAAGTGTATCACTGCTGGGAGGACACTTGAAGAGTTAGTGTGTGAATTTGCCAAGCTCTTTCTCTCTCTATCACAGGAACCTTCCAGATGGTGGTTACTCCATCAGCTTGTATCCTGGAGTGAAGACAACTTGAAGCAGAGCCCCAGCCACCCGCTATAGCATGAGTGAAAAATAAAACCTTGTACGAAGCCACTAAGAAGTTGAGGTTTTGTTACTGTAGTAAACCTAGCCTATAGTGACTTATTCAGAAGTACAAGGTAAATGAGGAGTATGTTTGTGAAAACTTACCTCCAGAAAAGAGTAGAAAGAAAGTAAACAATAATTGTTTTATACACCTAGAGACAGTGAAGGTAAAATAGGTCTACGAAACAACAGTTAAAACATGAGATGACAAGGCATGTGCTATAGACTGAGCGTTTGTGTCCCTCTAAAATTTATATGTTGAAATCCTAACCCCCAATGTGATGGTATTTGGATGTGTGCCCTTTGGGATGTGATAGGTCAAGAAGGTGCAGCCCTCATGAATGGGATTGGTGCCCTTATAAAAGAGACCCCAGAGAGCTCCCTGCCCTTTTCTGCCACATGAGGTTATAGCAAGAAGACAGCCCTCTATGAATCAGGATGCAGGCTGTCACCAGACAGAATCTGCCAGCACCTTGATCTTGGACTTCTCAGCCTCCAGAACTGTGAGAAATAAGTGTTTGTTGTTTAAGCCACCCAATCTACGGTATTTTGGTTATTGCAGTCCAAAAGAATTACAACAGAATCCAAATGTGATTAACAACGAGGTAGCAAAGTCAAAGAAAGAAAAGCAGGATATAAGTGCAACAAGAGCTGGGTCCAAGCTGAAACTGGCATGTGCCATTATGTTGGAGTCAGGGCCCACCTCGGAGTTTAGAAAGTGATCATGGATATGCCCAAAGATTGCTACGAAAATGTTCTTTGCAGTATTGTTTAGAATAGAAAAAAGAATAAGCCAGGGGTAAACTAATATCAAAAATAGAGCATTTGTTCAATACACCTATGCAAACCTTTATAAATTTATGACAGTGCTGTACAACAGATTTTTCAGCACTAATGGAAATACTCTGTATCTGTGTTGTGCGATACCGTAGTCACTAGTCCCATGTGGCTATTGAGATTTGACATGTGGCTAGTGTGACTAAGGAAACTGAGTTCTGAATGTTATTTAATTTGATGGAATTTTAATTTAATTTAAATAGCCACATTGGTTAGTGGCTTCCAAACAGGACAGCTCGTATTGAAAATGGTAACATAGATCTATATTTGTTAGCATAAAAATGTCCACAATATATTGCTAAGGTAGGTTCTATAGAGAACATTTATAACTAACCTTCTTGTGTGTGTGCATGAGAGTGTGTGTTCACACACATAAAACTGAGGACTCCACACCAAGATGTCACCGATGGGTATTGGATAGTGGCAATATGGATGATGTTTACTTTCTTCTACAAACTTTTCTGTACTGTTTGAAGTTCCTAGAGGAGATTGTAATATTTTCATATACAGAAAGGTACAACTATTTTCATTTTAAAAAGCTAAAAAGCTTAAAAAGCTAAAAGGTAATGCTTGTAATACTGCAGGAAAACTGCTGATGGTACTGCAAATTGATATAATTATTTCAGAAAAAATTAAATATGTCTGTACCGCAAGAATGTATCTTAAAATAACTCTCAAAAGAAGGAAAAAACACTTCTTCAAAAATCTTGTCCCAAGGGAATAATTATTTCAAATTATTTTGCAACAAGTTAATTACAACCCTCTTTACATGTGTCTATAGGTTACAATGGAAAGTGAAAAGGGAAAAACATTAAATGCTGACTTAGGGTAGTAGGACGTTAACTGTTTTATTTTACTTTAATGTTTTAATATTATTCTCTCAATACATGAATTTTTGTGGAAGAGCTAGTACATCAAAAGGATAAGCAGCACTAACTGCTGAAAAATAATCTCCTAGTTCTCAGTGACTTAACAGAGGTTGACCAGTGGTTTACATCATCGTCTGATGCAGGTGGGGCAGCTCCGTGGATGGCTGTCTTCTGAGTGGTAAATTCTTCATCCTTGGCCTCTGCTGTCACTATGGAAGGGAGGAGAGAGCATAGAGGTTCATGCAGGGAGTTTTATGGCCAGATCTCCATTCCATTGACCAGAATCCAGTTTCGTGGCCCAGACCCAACTGTAAGTGATGTTGGTAAATGTAATCTTCCTCTATGTCCAAGAAGAAGAATGGGATCAGGGAGCACCTAGCCAGTCTCTGCTGAACTTGTCATGTCAAACTAAATTCATTTGCTTTCTTGATAACTTTATTAAGTAGGTCAATCACCTTGATGGATTCTGCTATTGGAGCACCAAAATCGATATTATAGAATTTCTTTAAAATATCAAAAATCACAAGTATAATATAATTGTTTTGGTCCATTCAGGCTGCTATGACAAAATACCATAGACTGGGTGGCTTAAACGACAAACATTTATTTCTCACAATGCTGGGGACTAGGAAGTGCGAGATGAAGGCATTAGCAGATTCTGAGTGTGATGAGAGCCAGCTTCCTGGTTCATAGAGGACTGTACTCTTGCTATAACCTCACATGGTGGAAAGAGATGAGGGAGTTCTTTGGGGGTCTCTGTTGGAAGGGCACTAATCCCATTTTTGAAGGCTCTGCCCTCATGACCTAACACCTTCCAAAGGCCCCACTTCCAAATACCATCACATTGGGGGTTAGGATTTAACATATGAACTTTAGAGGGACACAAAGATACAGTTTATAGCAATAACAATTACCCATGTTCTTCCTGCCCAGAATTGACCATGTTTAACATTTTGTCATATAACATTTTGTTATAATATCATATTGCGTTGTACACGTCACTCTGCACATTGCCTTTGTCATCAATATGTTTTAAGAACAATTAGTGTTCATACTTAGCATTCTAGTTCACTTCTTTTAATTGTAGTAATGTAGTTCATTGTATGAATATACCATATGTTATTTACCTATTTATCAATCACTAGATATTGTGGTTATTCACATTTTGTCTATAACAGCTCTGCAAGGAACATCCTTCAACATGTCTCCCTATGCATATGTGAGAAGATATATGCCTAGAAGGGAAATTGCAAGGTCAAAAACATTCAATTTTCTTCAACATTTTAAACATGTATAACTTTATATATGTATGAAGGTGTAGAACACACATATGTCAAATTTGCAGATGACACAAAGACAGAAGAGTGAGGTGATATGACAGATGACAAAAATCAATGTTCAAACTTTACATAAGTTAAAATTCTGGGCCATAACCACTAAGATGGAACTTAAGAAAGATAAAATCTTGCATTTAGTTGAAAGAATTAAATGCCCACTGCAGAAAGTCAGTGATATAACTAGAGAGCAGTTTATCTGAAAAATATCTAGGGATATTAGTTAACCCCCACTTTGCTGTGAGCCAACAGCATTACACTGTTTAGACTCCAAAACTGTATACTGATACAGCTATATTAATAGAAGAAGTTTTACAGAGTCTCAACCCTTAACTTAATTCCACTCTATCAAGTCAGAACTCCATGGCATTCAAATGAAACCAATTCATATCAACATAAGCAAAAAAGAGAAAGCAATACTTCATATACTGCACTGCAGAGAGGATGACATTGGAGTAAGGCTGAAAGAACTAAATCCAGGGCCCCAAATGCTTCCATGGCTCCATCTCTCCCTTTCACTATCTCTCATCAATGCATGTCTCCACCTGCTGGATTTATTCTCTAAGCTATCAACTGCATGAGGTTGGCCATGGCTATAGCAGATCTAGATGATTCTCATCTGCAATTTCAATTCAGGAACTCCCAGAGGAGGTCTCTACTTGACTCAGTGCAATAGACTGAGTATTTGTGTCCCCCACAAAATTCATATGTTAAAATCCCAGCCCCCAGTGTGACGATATTAGGAGACAGGGCCTTTGGGAGGTAATTAGGTCATGGGTGTGGAGCCTTCATGAATTGGATAAATGCCCTTATGAAAGTGCCCCAGAGAGCTCTCTTGCCCCTTTTTCCACTGTGAGAGGATACAAGAAGTCAGCCATCTGCAACCTGGCAGAGGGCTTTCATCAGAACCCAGCCACATGGCTCCCTACTCTTGGACTTCCAGCCTCCAGAACTGTGAGAGATAAATATCTGTTGTTTATAAGCCATCCAATCTACGGTACTTTGTTACAGCAGCTCCAAAGGACCAAGACACCCAACATGGGTCTTGTGCCCATACTTTGGACAAATCAGGATGGCATCCCCCTCTAGACTTAATAGTTGGAGCAGGAGAGGAACAACTGCTCCATAGACTTGGGAGGATCATTGTTGACCTAGGAACCCAATTTGTATCCTCTAAAGTTATTGTCCTTCACCCTGGAATCATTGGGCATATATTTATCTGCAAGCATGTCCAATCACTTTACTTGCTTTTCTTAGAACTCTTCTGATTTGGTTAGTCTTACTTAGGCTATGTGGTCAACATCACAAAGACAGTGAGTCTCAGATATATGAGACAAGTAAACCAAATATGTGATATTTTATTCACTATGTGATTTTTTCCATTGGTTTTATATTTTTAAGATTTATAAATATAGAATAGTTATTTATTATGGCTCATATTGAGAAAAGTACTCCCATCAGTTGAATGGAGCCCTTGTAATTGATTGTGGCGGGTGTAATCAGAATACCTGCTTGAACTATGTGTCTGGATCATTACTGAACTTGATATTTATTGAGCTCTGGCTGTGTGCAAACCCATAGGCGTAGGTCTATACCTAGGCACTTATCATCTCACAGGGCCAACCAAACTGTGCAAACAACAACAAGGGAAGATGAATCACATGCAGGGGAAAGACTTAATCAGCTTCTAGTTTCTTTGTAGTAGTTCCTGATCGACATCACATCTTAAGAGGGGGACTCAATAGAATCTAGACACGAAAAAGATGTTTGGAAGAAATGAGGTTTCTAATAGGACACAAAGGAGTAAAAGCAATTGGTTAAAAAGAAAGAGACAAAGAGACCTAGGACACAGATCACATTTAAGAATATTTCACTGGCCAGTCTACATCCTCTACATCAGTGGGTCTAAAACAAGACCCAAAAGCAGGATCACCTGGAAAACCAAAAAAAAAAAAAACAAAAACAAATAAGAATCCTGGGCCCCAACTCCAAAAATGCTCATCCAGTGCATCTGAGTAGAGTTTCACGATTTATACTTTTAATAATAGCTAATAATCTATAGCACTTACTATGTGGCAGACACTTCTAAGTGTTTTGTGTATAATATGAATTCTCTAAATCCTCATCATAAGCATGTGAATTAGAAACTGTTATTATAATCCTTTATGATGAGGAAACTAAAACCCAGGAGGCTAAGTAACTTGACTAAGGCCATTTACTGCTGGGATTTGAACCCAAGCTGTCAGGCTTCAGTCTGCCTTTAATCACTTTGCTCTACTGATCCTCAAAAAAGAAAGTGATGGCTATAAAGCTCCCTGGGTGATTCTGATGAATCCAGTTGTCATACCAGCATTTGGAATGCACTGCACTGTGAAACATGAGAAAATTATCATTTACTGAGCTCTACTTAAGGGAAGGGACTCTGTATTACTCAGTGCCTGGCACATAGTAGATATGCAATGTTGTTGAATATAATCCAGGCAGAAGGAGTCCATAGAAACAAGAGTTTGCAAGAGGAAATCTGCTGAGCCTGCTACAGCGGGAAGAAAGTGGGACAAACTGAGTGACTCACTCTGTGTTTCCTGTCCTCATTAAAGGAAAGTGTGAGAATAAGAGATGCATCATTCTGACTCCATCTTTAGTGCCATGCCTAGCCCCTTAATCTTTTGCCTACTTATGCCCATACTATCCTAATTATTTGATGAAACAAGTCTCTCAAATTTTGTCTTTCAGCACATCCTTCCTGTAGTTCTATCATTTTTAGAAACATCACAGAATATTAAGAGGATGTAAAACTCCAAGCAGTTGGTTTTCCTGCTTGTTTAGAAAGCCAATAAATTGTTTGTACAATAGATACCTTGTGGATGGTTGGATGCACGGATGGACGGATGGGTGGATGGATGGATGGAAGAAGAGACAAAGAGATGGACACATGTCTAATAGTTAATCATTATCCATATGTCCTATGGATTTTGCAGGACTGGCTTTCCCTCTGGTGACCTGCTACATAGTATTATTATTAAGTGCACAGTCTTTGGAATCAGACAGATAAATTTCAATCTTGTCTCCACCACTTACTACCTGTATGACTTTGGGCAAGTGACTTATCCTCTAACAACCTTGGTTTATTCTTTTTTAAACTGTAGATAATGACATCATGGTGCTTATTTCCAAAAGGTGTTGTGAGATAATGTATGTGCTAAGCACAATGTCCAACACATTAACAATGCTCAATTATTAATAATGATTTCACAGGAAATGATAGCAAATTTGTTTGAAATTGCAGTTGTAATAGCATTTCAGGGTAAAACTTTGCAAGCGTTGTTTCTTCTGAAAGGCAAGACTTTTTTTTGGAACATAAAAGGGAAAATGGCAGACTTTATTCGGATTGGCAAAGAAAGAAAGAAGAAAGGAAGGGAGGGAGGAAGGGAGGGAAAATTATTTAAAAAATAGATAACCTTTCCTCTTCTAAAAACTACATCAACATTTGTTTATACTTGTATAATTCAAAAGGTTTAGCTACCAGTGATGAAGTCACCCCCTTATAATTCTCAGCAAGGAAAAGAAACAGTCGATTTCTGAGAAAATGGCTTGAATCTCTAGAAAGTCTTGAGGGTTTAAATAGTCCATGTTCAGAAGAGAGAAAATGTCAAGGTTAAGGACTAAGGTCACCTCAACCAGAGAGCTCAATTAATATCCTCAGGGTAAGTTTGTTCTAGATATGTATATTACTAACTTAAGTATTTATGTTAGTGCCTCAAAATCAATATAGTACTTTGGATTTAGACAAATCTTAATTTGAATTCCGGCTCCAACATTTAATAGTTGCATGGCCTTGGGAAAATTGCTAGCAACAATACACTGCAGTGTCTTCATGTATCAAGGGGAAATCACGACGTGACCTTTGGCATCCGCACGTTGGGATGATTAAACAAGATCTCACATGTAAAGCACTTAGCCCAAGACCCAGCATACGGTAAGCACTCAGTAAATATGGGCTACATCTATGTTCATTGTTATTATTACTTCCATAATATTTTCTGATCACTTCCTTTGTGAAGTACATAATATCCTTGGACATCAATACAAACTCAACATGGTCTATAATAGGAAAGCCTGCTGGCTTTTGCTTTGCTCAGGGCCTATACCCAGAGCCCGTCCAGCTGAACAAACTTCTTTTTCCCTCGTCTTAATTTTTCTCTTGTTCCATATCCTACAACTGGAAGATTTCTTCTTTGCCAAAATGCCTTCAGGCTTCCTCCCCTCCCTTCATATGAAAGTTCTTAAAACCTCCACTCTTCCCAGCAATCCTTTTTTCCAATTAACTGGAAGTGAAGAAAGATTCCCCTCCCTACATCTAGCACTGATTTTTGAATTATACTTCCATTTCAACAAAACCACTTACACTAATGCTTATACACAATGTAAATAATTCATTAGAAATGTATATTTGCTTGATGTTTATATATTTGCTGAGTGTCTGCAGAGTCTATTTTGTCAATCAAGAAAATAACAACACTCTCAGTCACTAAGTGGGAATGGAAAATCCCACTCCTGAAATAGATAAAAACTTAGGGTCATGCAAATCCATCTTGGAAATATAGAAAGCTAGCATACCAAGGGACTTTGAAATTTATGTATTTTAACACTCTCAGTTTATAAATGTGGAAAATTAGTCCCAGAGCATTATAGCATGGCTATTGAATGCCCTGCAGCATTCTGAAATTCAGAGGTAGGCTGGATACTGGGAAGGGAAAAACATAGAAATAGCAAAGCCAGGTAGATAGTGGCTAAAACCAGGATGCTGTTTAGGAATCATCATCATTGTAGTCATCATCACAACAAAAACAATCAGTAACAATAGCTACAATTTACCAATGATGATCTTAGTTGGCATTGAACTAAGTGCTTTACATTTATGTAGAAAGATAACCATGAGTAAGACTGAAAACTCAGACTTTAAGAATTGTACCAGGGTTGGTACACAAGACGCCAAAATGAGGTCTTGTCTGACCATAGGCCTATACCAAACCACTATGAGAGAAGATGGTGTTTCTTCAGAAGGGAATGGATATTGACACTGTGGGCCATCCTAGGAAGTGTTTCACCCTGGGCAGGAAATATTGATATTACAGTGGTAGGTTCTAGGCCAAGGTAAAGGAAACTCTTCGTGCCCCACTCTGGCATCAAGAGGAAATTTGGTCTGGATTCCAAGAATTGGAGATATCTAATCTCTCCCTGGGGTTGTGGGAAACTGTGCGTGGCCACATGGGAGCAGGCAGGAATAAAGCTCCTTTAGGGATCCCAAAGTAGTAAAAGCTTGTGCTAAGTTGACTTCTGTGTTACACTTTAGTTCCAGAGCCCCTGGGCCTTCATACGCCTGTTTTTAATTATGCTAGAGGGAGTTAGGGAGGCATTTATGCCCTTGGTTGGGAGGAAGCAGCATGGGCAGAGGAAGTCTTTTCATCCAAAGCAAGAGTAGTTGGAGCAAAAGACATATTTCCGGGTGGAATAGCCGTCTCAGGAGAGATGCAGCTTTATAGCACCTGCTGTTACTCTGAAACCTTTTTTATTTAAAGGACTGCTACACTCAGATGCCTTGTGCTCCAGAAGACTAGGGAAACAAAGGAAAAGGGAAGAAGCTCCACTATGAAGTTGAGTGGGGTTGAGAGAAAAGACCAACCAAATGGGTTGAGAATTAAGCAAAATAGAACATTTGGCCTGTGCAGGAAACCAGAGCAAGTGGTAACCAGGAGATGCATATGTCCTATGTGAATTTCTGCAGGTTGAGGGGCAGGGAAGATACTAGCTTTCTCATCCTACGTGCAGCAACAGGTTGGGACATTTTTATTTGAACATTAAAGGACAGGGTGACTCTATCAATTTGAAAGATTTATGGACACAAGGGTGCTGGATATCTGCATTATGTGTGTATTTTCTCAATAAATCCTTGCAACAATTCTTGACCCAGTTATTATTTCCCTCACTTTTAGATAAATAAATTGATATTTAGAGAAGATAAATAAATTTTCCAGGGTTCACTGATTCTTCCTTCCTCTAGAGCTTGTGGTTGGCATTTTTGGCCATCTCGTATAGAGAGGGAACCAAATGTTTCTCACTTCTTCCAGACATCCTAGATGGTCTTCAAACAGCTAACACCTCACTGCCTTCTCCACTAAGACCAAGAATGAAACACAAACTTGGAACTAGATTTTAATGTTGCCTGATCCTGGAGAGGGATAGGGTAGTACATTCTCTGCTGAGTTTCTCTACCAAGCAGAGGTACTGGTAACTCTGGGTTTCGTGGGCCCAGATCTCAAACCCATGTGAGTTGTATCTGCATGCAGAGTGCCCAGAGCTGGGGGCTACAGCTCAGACATGGGCAGAGAACTCTACTGTCACTTCCACACCTGGTTGTGGAAGGCTCAGAACAGCAACAGGGAAGGGGCATGGGAATCTAGAGCAGAAAGTTCTATATGCTTATCATAATTTGCTTTATGGAGCACTGAAAACAGCACAGTTATTTGAGTGGGACTCATGTATGGAGCACTATGGGAGTGGACAGTGAACATCCCTGTCCCTCTGAGAGAGGGACAAGCAATATCCCCTGCAGTCTAGAAGCTAACAAAATCCTATGCCCTAAGGCCTAAGCCAGACAGAGTGGAGAATGGGCAGGACTTGCTCATGGACTATGAGGGAAAAAAAGGAAAGAAGAAAAAGGAAAAGAAAGGAAACGCCAGGCCCAAATGGCTTTATTGATGAATTCTACCAAATATTTAAGGAAGAGTTTAAACCAACTCTACACTGCTTATCAACTCATTCTATGAGGTCAGCATTATTCTGATACCAAAACCAGACAAAGACATTTCAAGAAAAGAAAACTCCAGATCAATATCAATATCTTGAAAATAGTTGCAAAGATTCTTAACAAAGTTTAACAACAAAATTTTATGGTCCCACAGGGCTATTGATCAAAGGAGATGGGGAGAAGGAGAAAATTCAAGAAAGAGGCAGCAAGAAGGAAACTTGTTCCAAAGAAGAAAGTTTGAAGCAAACAATGTAAGACGCTGCCTATAAGAATTTCCCAAGCATTTGATCCTAGCAGAGAGTGTTTTATAAAGTGTCCCTGGAGCCTAGTTCATGAAGATCTTAGGTTGGGCCACCCGCAGGCAGATCCTGAGACAGACTCTGGTGCACACGGTTTACTGAGGCACTGCTCTCTAGGAACAATAGATAAGAGAGTGAGGGGGAAAAGGATAGGGAAAGAAACATAGCAAGGATATGGTCCCAGATAAAGTCTATCCTTGACTTCATCCACAGAGTGTGCTAAATTGCACCACAAAATTGTCCTGCCTCGAGGCAAGGGGCCGGGCATCATCTGTCCCCTGCATCAGTCAGTCATTGGATGCTCCTAGGGAGTAAAGGGGTGCAACCTCCCTGGGTTAGATGAAGTGTAAGCCAAGGGTAGTTCTCTGCAGAAGTCCACAGGTATAAGCTGTCAGCTGCAGCACTAACCACACCTGGGGGAATAGGTGTAGCAGCTGTAAAGGGGCTCTGGGTATTGGCACTAATAGCATCTACTGCAGAGAACTTCAAGCAATCACCCTACTTAACACACTTTAGGTCTGAAGTAAGTGTGGTAGCGGAGGTAGCTAGGAAGGGACACATTCAGGAACTATTTAGATGTTAGAATTGGGAGGACATACAGCTAACTACATATGAGAACCTAAGATTTTTATGAACTAGGCTCCAGGGACCCTTTAGTTGATGGACCATGAGTAGAACAAGACCATCCTTGGGTTTCTGGCCCTGGGGAACTGAAGGAATGGTGGGTCCAGTTTCAAAAATAAGGAAAGCAAGAAAAAGAGCAGGACTTGGGGGAATGTATAAATCCAGCATTGGGGATTTCCTGTTTGGAAAAGGGATAGATGGCTCTTGGATAACATACCTGGAGCTCCAGAGGAGTTTCAAGACCAACTGCGTGAGGAGTGTGGTGCCAGGGGCAGGGGGAAGGAGAAAGCCAAGTGGTCTAGCTCTAGGCCCCTCACCTTCCATACCACAGCAGTTCTGCTGTCTTCATTTGGTGCCCCTGGATGCAGACTCTGAGGAAAGGATCAAGGCACAGGTATATATCGAAAGATGAACCCAGGAAGCACAGGTGCAGTTAGTGAAAGTGGGAAGGAAGAAAGAGCCACAAAGGTGTATTAACGAGTAGATTATCTCTGAGGACAGCAGGGGCACAATCCATTAGAGATCCTCTGAAGATTTGTGTAGAACCCCCCTCAAATATTTCCCACTGAACGACAGGAAACTGGAATATTTTTCCACCATGTCTGGAACCTCACTGGCCGATGGTGGCCCTTGGGATGTCACAAACCCCTCAATTCCACTCAACCCTGCAGGCCAGCTGGGTGAGCCTCTGTAGAAGCTGCAGAAGAAAACTCGTCGGCAGAGAAGCATGGACACAAACTGCCCACCTTGGCTGGTGGGCTGAAGCTGGGCCGAGGCAATAGGGAGCAAGGCATCAATGGCTCCTGCTCCATTTGCTCCTGTCTGTTTCATATATTGAATTTCCATGTAGGATTTTTTTTTAAGAGAAGATCTCCTGTCTGAAGAACAGGCTGGTCAATAGTCCTATAATCAAAAGTCCACAGCAGAAGGCACTTCGAAAGAGGGGTTATTGCCTCCCCTGGTCTTACCTCCAATTCTCCCTGTAAAATTCATAGTGTACTCTGGGGACATCCCTCTCATTACCCAGTCTTGGCGAAAAGGGACAATGGTAGAAGCAGGATAATCTCTGCCACATTGGTTTCCTGTGCGAGCTCGTGGTGCCTCCAGGGAGACTCCACTGCTCTCAGCGCCTATTAGCAGTTGCGTCTCTTAACCTCCTGGTCAGCCCGGCAGAGGCTTGGGCTCCAATTACTTCACCGGCTTATAGCCTGGTTGGGCTGGAGCTCCAGCACCAAGTGTCAAAGCTGGAAATTGCACTTACCATCAGCACAGGGACAAGCAAAGAATGGCATTCAATAAAGCCTAAGCTACCGCCTGGCATGGCAAGGAGGCAGGAAGGACCCACAGGCCAATTAGCCAGGCAGCTGTGGCCATCAATCAAGTTTTGACCTGGGCTCCCAGCATGTAGGTGGAGCCTGGACCCTGCCATGGAAATCACACTGAAAACCCGTCCCCAGGGGAGAGTTGGGACAGCTAACCCTGCAAAGAGGCAAGGACTATCATTCCAGCAAAGTAGTTCAATCCCACAACCTGGGGGGAAGGACCATATAATCAGCACGGTGTTAAAAATATGCACTACGTATAGGCACTAATTCCCTGTTTGCATTCATCTCTAGGGAATTCTTGGCAAAGACTCCTACCTTCCTAGCAAAATTAGACGTGGAAATGACAATAAAACGTACTGGATATTTATCACCTTCTTTAGAGATGTACAGCCACCTTACCATGGCTGAGACAGGGGTCCCTTCTGATAGTTAACATTTTCTTTAGGTTGGCCTAAGGGCCAAGAGGAAGCTTTAATAATCTGCCACTTGTTGGTGTTTGGTAAAAAATTTCACAATGGCAATTTAGTTTAGTACTTAACTACAGTCCTTATTATGCTTTATGTATAACAGGCAACATCCTTGTTAATTTGTGAATTCCTATTAACCTGCACCTTCCCCACTGTTTTCAATGCTTTTTCTTAGACCTCAGAAACACATCCAAACATACGTTCTCCAAGGCCTCCAATTTAGGCCTTCTTCTGTGAATATCCATTAAGGGTGGTGTAAGGGCTCTGCAGCCAGGCTGCCTGGGTTGGATTCCTGCTCTGCCATTTACTGACCAGGCAACATTAGGCAACTTAACCTCTCTGAGCCTCAATTTCATCATCTGTTAGATGAGGCAATAGTACCCACCTAATAGGGTTGTTACAAGAACACTTAGAACCATGCATGGCACAAGTGCTAATCTTTCCTATTACTGAGACTGCTTTACTTCTCAGCTCTTTACTGTCTGCTCCCACAGTCACGGGTGTAGTAACAAAAGTGGCTTTGAACTTTGAGACATCATAAGATGTTCCATGAGTGGGAAAGGCAGAGTAGTTGGAGCATGGGGGCAATGAGAAGAGTTAAGATTTCCAGGAAGGTTAGAAGTATCCTTCAAAGTCTGTAGCAGCCCACAGTGGAGGTGGCCCAAAGCACCCACCACACGATGGAGCAATGAGCCATTGCTTCTGGAGGAGGAGTGCAGTGTCCACAGGTTACAGCAAAAGTGGTGAGCATGACCTGGACCAGAGGGGTTAGCCAGGGACCCAGGCCAGCTAAGAAACCAACATGGGGTCAGGAAGACTCAACTCCGTAGTGAAGCCCCTCACCATTCTCACTTTCTTGCCACATGGAGTCACCCCCACCTCACCGTGCTGCTCCCAGACCCTGCTCTCTGAGAAGGGCTTGGCGGAAACCTGCCTTCTGGAGCATGGGAAAACAAGCGAGTTATTTCAGTGCCTGGATACTTTCCCTTCCCTCACTCCACATTTCCAGAAGCAGGCCCATTGTTCAGCATGGAAAACAGTTGATTATGAGAGGGAACTTATCATAGCCCAACACAGACTAAGAAAACACTTAGAACAAGAACATTTGGAAGGTTCACAAAATGCTGAAAACGAGTCCCCATTGTCAGGGTAGCTGCAGAGATTTCTAACTTTTTTGGCAAATGAGTTGTTTTTGCAAATGAAATTTTACATGGAGGCCCAAGGTACAAAAACACAAAATGCAGGTCTGCTCTGTTGAAAGGGGAGCCTGTAGGCTCATTGGCTTGGCCTCCTCTGGCCCCCAAGGCAGCTCTGAGGAAGCTTCCATCTCCAAGGAACATGCTCTGGAGAAAACTGCTCTAGTGCATGAGAGACAAACAGAAGAGGAAGCAGGATCCCTGTATTAGTTTCCTAGGGCTGCCTAATGAAGGACACAAACTGAGTGGCTTAGACAACAGAAATTTATTGTCTCACAGTTCTGGAGGCTGGAAGTATGAGATCAAGGTGAGGGCAGCGTTGGTTCCTTCCGAGATATGAAGAAGAATCTGCTCTGTGCCTCTCCCTTCGCCTCTGGCGGTTTGCTGGCAATCTTTAGTGTTCCTTGGCTTGTAGAAGCATCACCCCAATCTCTGCTTTCGTCTTCCCATGGAGTTCTCTCTGTGGGTGTCTGTCTCTGTGTCCAAATTTCCCTTTTTTATAAGGACTGTTATATTACAGTCCACACTAATGACCTCATCTTAACTAATCACGTCTACAATGATTCGATTTCCAAATAAGGTCACATTCTGAAGTACTAGGAATTAGGACTTCAACATATGAATTTTGAGGGACGTAATTCACCCTTAACAGTCTCCTGCTTGGACTGTACTTCCAGTACTTTCTATTATGTCTCATTCTCGTCTTTGATACCCTCCTCCCACTCCACCTGCAGGGTGAGTAAAAAGGAAAAGGCACAGGAGTGCTGGAAGCCAGGCCAGAGGATAAAAGACCTTGAAGAAAACTGAGCCTGACACCTAATATGGGATTGAAGAACAGGATGGAAAAGGGGAAAGTGCAGTGGGGAGGTAGAAATAACATCCTGAGCCGAGAAATCACAGGATAAACGGATCAAGGCAGCCACAAGGCTTAGAGAGCAGCGGCTCTTCATCAAGGACACAAACAGCCGACAGCAGAGCCATCCGTGCAGAGCGTGCCTGGGAAACCTAATGTTCGATGTGCTGCCCTTTCGGCCACCAGCTGCACGTGCAAGATCTTTCCCCTGGTGAAGGAGGCTTGTACCTCCGTGCGCCCTTTTCAAACTGCCTACCCCATCTACTACCAGATTCCTGACGGGAAATACTGATTCTATGCTGGTTTAGCGTTCTGCAATTTCAGCCAGCCAGTTAACGAACAGTTTGGAGGTCCTGCCCTTATAATGAAGACTAATGAGACCAGGGAGACTCTGGAGGCCTGAAACCTGAGGAATCCAGAAAGGTGGTGCAGGATTCCTTCCCCATGAGGTAAAAGAACCTCTCTATCCCTTTACAGAAAGTCTTCCCTAGGAGAAGGGATGAAGGTCGTTATCCTGGCAGACATTGGAAAATTCTGATGCCCAGGCTACACCTCAAAGCACTTAAAGCAAAGTCTCTGGGAGCAGCATCTAGGCATCAGTACAAGAGGATGGTAGTATTATTACTGTAGTATTGTTGCTCTAGAAGTTGTTAGGGAGGTTATATATATATAAATATATGTTACACATATAAATATATATACGTATATACTATACATAATACTATATACAATGTATATAAATGTATGTGTATATATACACACAAATGCATACACACTGATATAAAATATACGTGTGTGTACACATATATATACAGCTATCCAAAAGTTGGAAAAAAGAAAATATGTCCTTTCCAATGCCATACCACAACATTGTTTCACAGGCCTACCCAAAGAGTATTTAATTATCTAGCCAATATACCTCTGTTTGACCTTTTCCTTGCTATTGATTAGAGCCCAGACACTTTTACAAGTTGACCCGTACGTTTTTATCCAGTGCACATGCAAATGATTTCTGTCCAGTAGTAATATGGCTCTTTAGGATCTTATGCAGTTTTGTATCTTAGCTAACAATCTATTTCTAACCTAGCAATCCTATTCTGACAATCTTTTTTCATTGTCTATAAATACCTAGTTCCTCTATTTTTCCTTGAATTAACTGTCATATTATTGGTTTCCTTATTAATGAACTGAATTCATTTTTGACATGAATTCATGGTATTTTGCACAAGAGTTTTTTTTTTAACTTTTTGACAATTATATTTTGAAAGTAGGCAGCCACTTGCATAGTCTCCACTGAGCTCCTTAACTTGTCTCCAATGCTGGCATCCTCCAAAAAACTTCTCCAAACAGCTCCCCTAATGCTGGAAATTCCCATATTAGTTACTCACTGCTGAGTCAAGTCTGCAGTGTTGTAACACCTTGGGTGAATGGTTAACCAGATAGTCTAGCCAGTCACTCATCAGGGCTCTGTGGGAATAGAACCATGGAGGGGTATGTTTTGAAGAAGTAGCAAAAGTCAAGAGGAGAAACACAATGTTAGAGGGAAGGAGAGGGGCTAATTTAGGAAGGGAGAGAGCAACTATGACAGCCTTCAGCACCTGGGGATAGAGGGAAGAAGCTGAGTGCCTCAAGTAAAGAGAGGTTGATGGACATAAGAAAAATTAACTACCTACTTCACAATTTTGGCCCAGGGTTAGATCAGACCTGTTATATAAAGATGGATGTGTGAGAGAGAGAGAGAGAGAAATGGAGGGAAGGAGAAAGAAAAGAAGAAAATAAGACAAATCTAAATGGTTAGAGACTGGGTCCAATAGGTTATATTGATCTCATCTTCCAAACATTTCTATCTTATTGGAGCTGAATAACAGGCAGCTTCAGGAATGCCTGCTGCCCGGTATAGCTCCACTGATGGTCCGGGCCCAGGGCTAGACCCAAAGATCATTGACTTTTTCTTGTCCATTGACTATGACCTTGACAACGTTATTTGCAGGCTGATTCAAAGGAACCACAGCCTCAGTTTGGAAATTCACCAACCTCTCTGACCATTCCTACTTAATGATTTCATGCTATAATTTACCATGGAAAGTAACACTACTTCCTTCTTTACTATAGCTGGAAAGTCTTATTCCTTATTACATTAGCTTCTGAGAGACTCAACTGAGCAAGCAAATTACAGGTCTGAAGTCAGGGATATGTCCCACTCCCATCCCTGACATGGTCACACACTGAGCTAAAGTCAGCATTTTTCAGATAGTTCATCAGCAATACTAGGAGACCTTTCCAGCAAGGTCACTGTACCACTGAAACAATCATGTGTGAGAGTGCCCCCAGCCAGACTGAGCTAATTTCACATGAAGTAATCAGAGATAAGAAAACACCACAGGAGTTATAAAACTATACACATCAAGTACCCTTCCGGAGGAGGAAGGGGAAGTTTACCGGAGGTGAAGGGAGTGTACCAAAATGATAAGAAAAGTGAAGTAGAGAACGAAATGAAGATTTTATGAGAAGTTAAGATAAATAATAGAACAACTATTTTTCTACTATAAAAGGAATAAGAGGTCAACTAAGGACTCAGCAGGGTTTTGCCAAGACAGGACGGAAGGTCGCTTGCCAGAGGAGTTGTTAGACATTACAGAAAATGGATGAATGTGTCTTTTCAGCATTCACCAGGGAAGAGAATACACTGTTAGCCAAGGCAGAAGTACTTTCCTTAAGGAAGAAAATGCAATAGTGACAACCACTGGGGCAAGAACATCTCTAGGAGGAAGGGAGTCTGGAAGTCCATTTGGAAATATTCAAGCCAGGAATGCCTGGTGCTCCTGAAGAGGAAGAGAAGCAGTTATGAGCACAAGGGCCAATGAGAGAGACTTAATCTTCCATCTTCTCAGAGTCTCAATTCCAAGAGGTCAGGGACCAAGCTTTCCCTCCCCAATAACAACAAACCTTCTCAGACATGATGGTAGGACCTTCCTGCTTGAGCTGAACATCAAGGCTGGATATAAACCCCCTTCCTTACTGCCACGTTTCATCCCCTCTCTCTATTTCCTGCTCATTCTGAGAGAAGAGCTGGGGTGAACACTTGGTCTCAGACCAACGAAAACTAATCAGGGAGTTGGGAATAAGACCTTTGCCAAAAGTCTGTGCTCTCAACTTCTATACTCAGGTTAGCACCAAACAGCAACTTCCTGTTTACTTTGGCCGTGTTAGGCCTTGATGATCTACTTCAGTGACTGGTGTTGAGAAAACTCATTAGCCACTGGGAAAAGATCATATTATATCTCTACCTCACACCAGGTAGAAAAATAAATTTCAAGTAGACATCTTTAAACGATAAAAATATTAGAAGAAAATATGATCAAATGTTGGAGACCATTTTTCTACCTATGGGCCAAGTCTCAGAAAGAATGAAGCAAAGGTGATATTGTAGATGCTGTTGGTACCTGTTCCAGGTCCCCTGGGATATTTTCTCTCTTGGGAGTGCCACAGCCCAGCTTCTACAAGTACTGCTACGAAAGGTTCTCTGGAGAATTGCCCATTGTCAATTTAAGCCAAAGTTGCTAGGAGCTCCTCTCCTCACCCTCTTGAAGCTCAGGCTAGGCCCAACTCAAAGCTCCATCCTCGCTTCTTCCCCTTCCCCGTCCGAATTTCCTCATTGCACTTATAGTTTTCTCCTGAGAGTATTTCTCTAATAAATCACTTGTATATAAATCTCCATTTCAGCCTGTTTCTAGGATACTTAAGTATGACACCAGATTTAACTAAATAAAAATGAAATAAGTATTATGTGGAAAGATATTGTGAATACATTTTAAAGGATACTTTTATTGATGTATCTATACATATAAGTGTGTATAGGTATATACCCATGTTGTGGGTGGAATTGAGTCCCCCCAAAATTCGTATGTAGAAGTCTTAACCCCTAGTATCTAAGAATATGACTGTATTTTGAGATAAGGCCTTAGAAGAGGTGATTAGGTTAATGCAAGGTCATTAGGGTGGGCCCTAATCCAATCTGACTGGTGTCCTTATAAGAAGAGGAAATTAGACACACAGAGAGACACCAGGGGCACACTTGCACAGAGGGACAACTGTGTGAAGACACAGGGAGAGGCAGCTGTCTAGGAAAAACTCCCTGTGTTTCTCCTTTACCACACATAATACTTCTGACACCAGATGTGGGTTTCTTTTCCCACACTAACCAATCCTCTGACGCCAGCTGGGTGCACTGCAATTTAATTTAATTCTGACATTAACCAGAGTTAGAGCAGATCTCACAGATTAAGGGCACAATCCCACAAGGCTGCTCCCCATTTCAGATCACAAGTAGCAGGTCCCCAGATTACCTACAACTTCTGCCCTACTTGGCTACAAATTGGAGGTTCCCACGACCCCCACTTTGGATTCACTCATTTGCTATAATGGCTCACAGAACTCAGGGAAGCACTTATATTTACCAGTTTATTATATAATAAAGGATATGATAAAGGATACAGATGAACAGCCAGATGAAGGATACATAGGGCAAGGTTTGGAAGAGTCCCAAGTGCAGGAGCTTCTGTCCCTGTGGAACTGGGATGCTTCATCTCCCGGCACATAGATGTGTTCACCAATCTGAAAGCTCTCTGAACTCTGCACTTTTAAGGAGAGTTCATCACATAGTCATAATCCATCAATAACTTAATCTCCAGACCCTCTCCCCTTCCTGGAGGATGGGGAGTAGAACTGAAAGTTCCAAGCTTCTAATTATGGCTTGGTCTTGCTGGTGACCAGTCCTTACCCTGAAGCTTTCAAGGAGCCCACCAAGAGTCGCCTCGTTAGAACAAGACACTCCCATTACCCAGAAAATGCCAAGACATTTAGGAGCTCTGACTCAGGAACGAGGGTCAAAGACCAAATATTAGAACAAAAGATGCTCCTAGTGCTCTTATCCCTTAGGAAATGACAAGAATTTTAGGAGCTCTGTGCCAGCTACCAAGGACAGAGACCAATATATATATTTTTCATTATTTCATAGCAGCCGTCTATAAGCCAAGGAGAGACCCTCAGGAAACCAAACCTGCCAACACCTTGATCTTGGACTTTGAGCCTCCAGAACTGTGAGCAAATAAATTTCTGTTGTTTAAGCCACCCAGTCTGTGTTATTTTGTTATAGCAGCCCCAGAAAACTAATCCAATCTATATATAGATATATAGATATCTTTCTCTGTCTCTCATACACATGACAAAACATTCAAAACACAATCAAAATATACAAAGATCATCCATAAATGTTCAAGAGGACAATAGAAAAACGGACAAATGACTTAAATGGGCAATTCACGGAAGAATAAATCAAAGGCCAATATATAACCCAGAAGATGTTCAGCTTCATTGTGTCCCCCTTTTGGGCTGCTTCTGCTCTATTTACCAAACCGTGTCTCTCTACCACTCTTCTGCATGTTATTGTCTGATTCAGCTCTTCCCCACTATTATACCCAAACCAAGTACCTGGACAGTTCTGTGCATAAGGTAGGTACTAAGTAACCATTGGTGACAATGTAATAGTGTTCTTAGGTGGAGAGAAAACTAGTTTTAAGATAACTCAATTCAAGGTTTCATAATGGTTCTGAAAAATCACAAAAGAGGAAGAACAACTAGTTCCAGTTAATAAAAAAGAAAATTGTTCATCACAAGTCATAAAAGAAATGCAAATCAAAAGGCAACAAGGTTACTTTTAGCAGGTTTGCATAATAAGTATAACCAAAAGCTAGAAAGCCTTGCTATTTGGAGTGCAGTAAAATGTATTTTCAGTTTGTTGCTGGCCTTGTCAGTTGGTAAATACAACTTGGCATTGCATTTCTGGTCATAAATCCTAAGGAACAAGTCAAAATATGGAAAACACCACATGAAAGGCAATGTTTACAATCATGGTACTTATGATAGCAAAAAATTAGAAATACCCTCAAATATCCAATAATAAAAAAATCGTCACATAAATTGCAGGACATTCACTCAAGGAAATAATATGGAGACACAGAAAATGGAAAATATAAAGACCAAATATCAATATAAAATTAACATAAATGCATAAATTAGGGTATAAAATTACATATGCATGATGATTATAGCTATGTGAACACATGCAAATAAAGAAAGACTAGAAAGAATACAGAAAAGAATCACAGTTTTAGGGTATATTTTTCTTGTCCTTTTTCTCTATTTCAAACTATCAAAATTTTTGTATCATGTACTTCTTGAAAAACTAAAATTTTATTGAGGAAAATGAGACATTCATATGTATATAGATAAATGAAGTACAGAAAATGCCTGCAATTTTAAAAAGGTAAATCCTAACATAGGAATCCCAAAATAAAGACTTAGATATTAATAACAGCTGACTCTTCCTGAAATCTTACTATGTGTCACCACTGTGTTCAGCGCATTACATGAGTTAGTCCTCAACAGTGCATTAGTCCTCCAACAACCCAGTGAGGTAAATAAGGTTATCTTCTTTAATGTAATGGATGAGAACATGGAGACCTAGAGGGGTGAAATAACCCATCCAAGTGCATACAGTTAGCAAGTAGTTGTCACAAAGATGGCTAGATGTCCCCCGCCCCCAAGATGTTGCCTCCTCTTCTACAATGGAGAATCATGGGTAGGAAGTAGCTGTTAAGCCAGGGACATTCCCCAGACCACCCATTCCTTTGCATCCAGGTGGAGCCATCTTACTAGAATGCATAGAGCATACCCTGTGATCTGTCCTCAGCAAAGCAAACGCTGTTCTATTGAGGAGGATCATGCCTAGAAATTAGTCAAAATTCTGAAACTAAGGTGGATGATTAACAGAAGTAATTGCACTTCTATTTTAAAAAATGGTGTTAAAAGATGGCAATACCATTTTTCACCAATTCAACTGCCAACATTTGAAAAATATTACTTCCCAGAATTAAACAGAGTTCCAGGAAATGGGGAATTTCTTGTCTTACTGGTAAAAAGTAAGTTGATGCTCCCTTTTTGTGGGACAATTTATCAACATACATCAAGAGTTCAAGAACTTTAGAATTCTGTAAAATCCTTGACCCAAGAATTCTTTTGGAAATTATCTTAATGAAATGAGGGATGTGAGTAAAGATATATGGCAATGGTATTGTTTATCTCAGAAATTTTTATAAGTCTGATAGAAACCACCGAAATATCCAGCTATAGGGAAGTGGACAGATTGTACTTTGGCTACACAATGAGTTACTATGTAGCTATTTTAAATTGTGTTGCAAAAGAATATTTAACAGCACAGAACCATCATGATACATTATACAGTGTGATTCCATTGTTACTGTGTTTTAAAAACACGTCTATATCAGGCATGAATTTGCTCCTTCCATATAGGTGGAAGAACTATCACATTTCTTTATTTTTCTAAATTTGATGAAATCTAGCTTAGAATCCTAACCTGCCCGGCTGAAAGGAAAACAGTGTCAGGGACTGTTGCACCCCGCCCCCCGAGCCCCCAACACACACCTTCCCGTAGCTCTTCCTACATCCCAGGGTTAATGCGGTACAAGAAATGGACAAGGCACCTATCTTTAGACCACGGTCGGTGCCTCTGTTGCCACAACCCCTCAAAGTACACCTTGATATTGACAAGGCCTGCAGTTCTGGAGGTGGGAAGAGATGTGCCTCTCATAGCACTGGACTTGTCATAGGCTTGGCTATAGAAGGTTTCTTCCATTGTTCTCAAAAGAGTTATGTTCAGTGTTCTGTCCCCAGGGATACACCACCGGAGGTTTTGCCACTCTGAGGGTGCTGGGTGGAAGGGGTACAGGTCTCTGACCCTTAGAGAACCTGCCACCATTCTCTCCTCTCAACCTCTCTTGGAGACTTCAGCTTTCTTCTTGGGCCACTCCACACTTTATATTTAAGCTCCAAGTTCTCTCTCTGATAACAGAGAGCTAGAGAACAAGTCATCAACCCTATGTATGCAGTAAACGTACGTGTGCATTAAAAAGCCTGAAAGATGTTACAAGTGTTTCATTGAATGCTAGGATTACGGGAAAATTCTTATTTTTTTCTTTGTATTTATTACCATTTTCTATGATCAATATAGGTCATTTTATAATTTAAAGGAACACAACTTATTTTTCCGATGCTAAGATATCAACTATATTTCTTTTTTCTAAATCCGTCACCACTGTTCCTAATATGCAAACGTATTTTTAAAACAAATAACTAGAAGGCAATGAGAATTACTTTATTAAAGGGCACAGATCATGGCTGTAAAGGCATTTTGAAAAAAGAAAATGAGAAAGAAATTCCAAAAATGCTTTTTAAGTGGTAGCTTCACAGGAATCAGTAAATAATTTTCCAAGGTGACTAAGTTAATGATAACATTGATTTTGGATGTAAACGTTTGGATTGATTGCTTTGCTTGCTTGATTTTAATCTTTTTCTTTCCCCCTACAGATCTTCCAAACTTGATACCACTAGGAAGGTGTGTGCCCACATTGTGACTAAAAGTCTCTATCATTAAAGAAATAATGTTTAGCCATTCCCCTAACTCAAAACACAATTGCATCAGGAAATGGGTTAAGAGATAGCCCCAAGTTCAACAAGAACTGCTATTACCCTCCATTTTTCCTCTTTCAGAATCAGAGATTCTCTTGCCGACTGTCAACAGCCCAACCATCAAATAGGAATAGAGATGGTGATCGTCTCAGAAAAATCCAGCAGCCCCATAGAAGTGCCTGGAATAATGAGACTCCCATGCACCCTCCCACTTCATTTTCCATTCTAGAGACATTCTATTTCAATACTCTCTCTTCGTTTTCATACTTATTTTCCAGCTGGGCACCCATCCAGACATTAAAATTCATATCTTCCTTTAGGAAATCTCCATCACGAAGCCTTCACTACCCTTGTCTCCAGCATAGATAAGTCTCAGATATGTGGTTCAGAAGTACCCCGGAGGGAGCTAGGAGGTGGAGGGAAAGCTGTAAGAGTGATAAACAGAATGTATTCAGCAACATTTTCCCCATGTTGGGCCCATCTGATTCAGGAATGCCTCATGTTTATTACCAAACCCAAGGATGATTTGATACAGATGTATTTAAGGAGTTCTTGTCATTTTTCTCTTTCTCAAGTTGCCCTTAGTCACCCTGAAATCACGACCAGGTTTTTTGTATAAAAAGGCAACCACTAGAGACCAAGGAACGAACTCTTCTGCTCATCAATGGCTCCAAGTTCAAGTCCTGTTTCCTGCCTGGGTTCTGCATGTGCTTGCTTTTTAGAGTAGATCCTATTCACGGGGAGCTCATAAAAGGAGAATATACATGTGAGACACTGAAAAGACAGACCTGGCTCCAACAGTTCTTCCACACCCAGCACATCCAAAGACAGTCTTCTGGTTTGCAGATGTAGCCAAGATAGTGGTAGTTAGAACATCCTTTCCCAAATTCACATTGTTCTGAATCTGAGCTAACAGACCATGAGGTCCCTGAGGGTTATGTCTTTAATTAATTCAATATTTATTGAGTAGTATTTATATGCCAAGCAATATACTTGCCTTTGTAACACGTCTTAGTCAGAATAAGCATACAATGAGCGTTTGTTTGTTTCAATGGTTATTTCCTCAACTAGAATGTGAGTGCTAAGAAGTCAGGGACTTAAACCTGACGTATCTTGGGTGCTTAAAAAACTTGTTGAAGTGATGGATTGATTAATTAATTGGTGAGTGAATAAAGTAGTCAACTCACACCAAAAAAGTTGTAGCTGACAGTGGTGGGAGGTAGTATATTTATACAATGGAAATATTTTGGCTTTTGGAGTTAGACCTGAATTCCAATTCCAGGCTTATCTTCCCAATTTTGGTTTCCTCGTATGTAAAAGGAAATAATAATATGTATCTGACTGAATTACGAGGATTTAATGAGTTAACAAACATTAAATGCTGGGCATGTTTTATGAATATCAAATGCCTGGTTCTTTTTAACTGGCCATAAATGCTATTCCCCACCTCTATCTCCTGTTTCTGAATCTCAGTTCATTATTTATAAAACGGGGATAATAATGCCTATTTCCTAATGGTGGTGTGAAGATTAAATTGCTGCAGAAAGTTTCTGCAACAGTGCTCAACAAATATTCTCTCTCTTCTTACATTTCCCCCAACTTCATTAGGAGGCTAATGGGTGGGTCTGGAAGACAGAAAGAAGTGGATTAGCACTTAAGAGTCTCAGTGCCTGTGTTTCTTACTCATTAAGCCTTCAACAGCCTCCTGGAAAAGGAGATTAAAACAGAGACTGGTTGGCCCTAAAATTTATGCTTCTCTTTTCCTCAAGTCTAGAATCCCTGGGTTTTAATACATGGATGGTCAGAAGAAAACTACATTTCCCAGCCCCTCTTGCAGCTGGCTGTGGCCATGTGACTTAATTCTAGCCAATGGAATATGAGCGGTAGTGATGAATGTACTTCTAGGTCCTGCATTTGAAGGAGAAGGGTGTGTGTCCTCCCTTTTCTCTTTCCCACTCCCTGTATGAGAGTCAGACGTAGTGGTCTGAAGTCCGTGAATGGTAGTTCTCCAGGATCTTTCCCTTGTCTGAGCTCCATAGCAGCTGACTGTACCACCTGTCATTGGGTCCCAACCCCACACTGTTTTCTAGCCCGTGGATTTTCATTTCTTTGACTGCCCTTCTTCCTTATCTTAGCAGTAAATTCAGTAACAGCAAGAACCATGTTTCAGACATTTTAATCAGATTTTTGTATCTCTATCCGATTTTGGAAGTGATCTTTAACCACGAAGCATCACGCTCTGAGCTTTTAAAATACTTGTGGACTTGACTTTAGTGATTTGTTTATATATCTTCTTAAACTGTGATGTCTTCAAAGGCAAAAAATGTGTCATAATAACCTCTGCATCCACAGCACCTGCTTTATGCATGTACCTCAGTAATGCTTATTGATGGATGGATAAATGAATCTTGGTAGCCTGCTAACATCTAGAATAATGCCTTGTACTTAGTGCCTAGATAGCTGTAGACTAATGAGTTAATGTGGGTATTGCCAAGGTAGGAAAGCTTTTTGAACTTTGGGTTTGGTATTTACATGAGTTAAAACATTTTCAGTTGTAAGCAATAGAGGCTTGACAAACTGGTATTCAAAAAAAGGAATTTTAGTCTCAAATAGCAAGGAAGTCAAATGAGTGACTTCAGATATTGCAGGACCCAGAGGTTCAAAATGAGTAATCAGGGCCTCTGTCTCTCTATGTCTTAGACATGTCTCTCTATGGTGTCTCTCCATGATGGTTTCCAGTAGCTCAAGACCTAGCCTAGCAACACGGCAGCCTAATAAAAAACACGTTCCCTAATATCTGCGTCAAAAAGGGATCAGAGAGTGTTTTGATTGATTGGTCCAGCCTGGGATATATGTCCATTCTTGATTCACTATGGCCAAAAGTTTTGGATATTTTGCTGGATATATCTAGGCCACATGCCCACTCCTGTGGCTAGAAGAGAGGGCCAGCTGGGTTAGCTCCACCCAAGCCCAGAGAAGAGAAGGGTTATATCACCAGAAGAAGAGGGAAAGGATATAAAACAGACAAACCAACAGATGTCCATCACCATCCTGTGGCTAATACCTCCTCCTAGATTCAGTTTCCCCAAAGCATATGCCTGGGATCTGTACCATTCCAAATTTCTTCTTACCATCTTCCTGCCACTGTTACCATCCTGCAGTCACCTTAAAGCATTTCTTCAGCGTCTCCCCTGGCCCCAGACTTCTCTGCTCTGTCAAAGTGTAGTTGGTAGTTTGCCAGACAGAAAGTGAGTGGGTGTTCCAGGGTTTGGGAAGCTGCTTTGCCTCCTGAATACCTCAAAGCTGGAGTCTGGGGTAATTGGAGCAAGTCCCTGGTGATACCACGCAAGGGGACTCTGCTTCTAGACATTGCTTTCTGGCAGGAAAGATACTCAGTTTGACCTTATTGACTTGCCTCATTAGTCTGTCAAGAAAGCACTTGGTAACTACTCTAATCAAGCAATTTGCTTTTTTATTGAGACCAGAGTTTTTCCCCAAAATCTTCAGAAGGCACTGGATTGCTCCAGCCAACGTGAAAACATGGAATCCTTGAATAATACCAGAATCTCAAGGTCTCTGTGTTCTTAGTTTGCCAAATTTCCCAGTACTTGTTGAACACAGTTGTTTCCGGGCAGGAGAAAAGCCTTTCAAGGTTGTGCATTGAGTGGTTCAAAAAATGAATTCTGGATATAATTCTGCCCCAGAGCCACCCCACCCCTTCCCCTGCCCTTGCCTCCTTCTACCAAACCACACCTGTGACGTCTTTGAAATCTCGACCCCAGCCAGACTTTGTGCAAGACTTCCTGAAGTCCTTTGGCTTGCCTGAGTACTCTCCGGGTTCAGCATCTTCCTCTGCTTTTCTCTCTAGCACTTTCTAAGGTATCTTTAATACTCCTATGATCTCATTTTGTTACTAACATGGACATATAACTTTACAGTTTGCAAATCGCTCTTCCCAAGCATTATTGTGTGTGAGCGTCACAACAGCAATGCAAGATCAATATCACTATTGTGCCCTGAAAGATGAGGAAACTGAGGCTCAAAGAGGATTATGTAATAGCCTAAGGATATACGGCTAGTAAGCGCCAGAGCCAGGTCTCAAACCCACGTCCTCTCATTACAAATTCCTTGTTTTTCTTCTCATAACACATTGCCTCTAATTATATCCTGTTTGATAATCTTGACTCCCCAATAAGGCAGGTCTTTCGTTTCTGGGTTCTACCTGCAGGAAGCTTAGCACAGCTCTGTGTGTAGGACTGATATTCCAAAATAATTTGTTGGCTGAGGAAACGGGCACTTGGCTGCTGTGAGCTGGGTCGTCTTGGGAATTCAGCCTTTCAGGCAGGGTGGCGCACACACAGCCAGGCTATACACTCACTAGCATCTGGAGGATGTGTAAAGTGAAGCCTTCATCTAATAGTGGTCAGAATTGATCATTCACGTATCCGTTCATTCATTCACATATCCATTCATTCAACCGATTCTTGTTTTCTGTCTTCTACGTACCAGGCAGAGTGATAGGTACCAGTTATACATTGGTAAACAGCACAGACACAAGCCCAGCCCTGTGGAGCTTACACCTTACACCTGTGAGAGTCTTAAAATTAAATAGGTACAATCTAATGATGAACTCTTCATTGTTTTCACCTGTATTAGTTTTCTACTGAAAACCACTGTGAAAAAATTACCACAAACTTAGTGGCTTAAAACAACACCCACTTATTAACTCACAGTTCTGTATTTCAGAAAACTGGGCAGACTCAACTGGGTTCTCTGCTGAAGGTCTTGCAAGGCCAAAATCAAGGTGCCAGACAGGCTGAGCTATTATCTGAAGGCTCTGGGGAAGAGTCTCCCTTGGAGCTCATTTCCAGTTGTAGGCAGAATCCAGTTCCCTGCGGTTGTAGGATTGAGGTCCTTGTTTTCTCACTGGCTGTCAGCTGGGGGTTGCTGTCTGCTGTTAGAGGTCATGCCCAGGTCTTCTCCATGTGACCACATCTGTCTTCAAATCTCTGACTTTCTCTTTTGCTACCAGCTGGAGAAAATTGTCTATGCTTAAAGGGTTCATGTGATTAGGCCAGACCCACCAGGCCTCTCTTTCTTACAGTCAACTGTGCTGTAAAACATAACCTAATCATGAAGTAATATATCATCATATTCACAGGTTCCACTCATACTCAAAGAGGAGGAGATTATACAAGGGCATTGATCATTGGGTGTCATCTTGGAATCTGCCGACCACACCCCCCCCCCAATTCAGGAATTTGTAACTTCATATGGCCTTTTGCCATAACCTAACAGGTGTTCTTTCCCTATCCTGTCTCATGCATGTTTAACCATATGACACACCTCCATACCTTTGCAAATGCCAGTTCCTCTACTTGGAATGCTTCCTCTGCTTCTAGTTTCTCTAATAAGGGCCTCCTCAAATTTCAAGACTCAAAGTCTTGAAGACCCTCTGAGGGGTTCTTCTCAGCACTCAGCCACCCATCAATCAATGTTAAATACGCCCTTCTCTGTGTTTTTATGCGACTTTGTCCATCCCACCACTACAGAATCTCATCCATGCTATTATCATCTTAGTCACCAAACTGTGAGATCTCTGACAGCAGAGTTATGTTTCATTCATCTTTGCTTTCCCACGCCCTCCCACGGATCTTGGCACATAGTAAGTGCTTGGTAAATGTTTGTTGAATTGAATTGAACTAGATTTTCTATCCTCTGCTGTGAGGACTCATGATCGGAAAAGCAGCACAGATTTGAAACCTAGTTTAGGTGTGGAGTAGAACATCTGTAATTTTTACCTCCCTAGCACACATTCATTCACGTTATTCCTACTGCACCCCAATTTGCCATTAGGGAACTACCACACCCCCACTTTCACTCACACGGTTCATATGGGAATGAGCCTATTACTCCTGTCTAGGATAGACTCACCTGTGACTTAGGCTTTGCTAATAAGAGGCACTGTGATTGATTCCATGATGCAATTCAGTTGTTGAGAGCCCTCAGCATCCAGCGAGTTCTTCTTAGATTGAAACCTTTGGGAAAGAGTTTCCCTCTTTATGTTGGGCTAATACAATAAAGGCTTAGAGCCACTAGTGGCTTTCTCTGCCACTTTCTGGGGGAAACCTCCCACACCATGAACAACACAGAAAAATGTAAAATTAAGAGATGACAATAGAGAAGCACTCAGTCCTGAAGACATCGTGAGCCTCTGGATTGGGCCATGCACAAAGCTTGTCATCCTCTGAATTTACCAATAAACAAAATCCCTTTTGACTTAACTTTCCACTGACACAAATACTTTCTCATTTATTAATTTGAGTTGGGTTTTTGTCACTTACAACCAAAAAAAAAGGGCCTGAAAAATATAGAGTAATCTCTGGTTGGGGAAAAACGTCAAAAATAACAACACCCCTCAAGGACTAAACCCCACGGCCTTGGATCTCTTAGCTCATTATTAGTGTTCCTGAAAACCCAACAAATGGAGCCATCAGACAATGCAACAGCAAGTGCCACTCTGCCTCCAGCCTCTCCATACTAACTTGCTAGTCTTTTGGACCCTGTTTTGGAATCCAGAGACTAAGGATCTTGGGGCTGATACTGTGATGGGTGATGGGATAGAGAGTAATTACTGTTCACAACCTTCAGAAGCAGCAATCTAAGTCTTGTGGCCAAGAGTTTCTGAGGGACACCAGGTGTGCAATTTGCAAGCAAATGACAATCCACATGACTATTGATTGCTCTGACCAGCTAATTATGAGCCTGTAATTTCCTGGCCCCAGGATTTCTCCCCCACTGCCCATAGTGGAAGTTTCCCAGGGGATATCATTTGTTTGCCCTCAAGTCATCCCTAGAGAGGAATCTCTCCTCTTATTAGCTTTCCCCATGTCCTTCTCCAGCTTGCTAGCCTCTCAATAGCTGTGTCACCAGATTTCCAAGGGGCCTTCAGTTTATTGCATATTCAGCTCCTCCTCTGAGTCTTCCCCCATCCACATCATTACCTCAGGGTGTTGGAACTTTGCTATGAGCTGCTGACAGATCTTTAAAGATCCCAGCTGTTCCAGGTCCATAACAACCCCTTTCAACTGGGTCTTCTTCCAGAAACAGCTGCAAAAGCTCCAGAAAGGAAGGGAGGAGACACATTTAGCATGATAACAAATCAGTAGGGAGTGACCAGTTTACTCAGAAAAGCTATGATGCAGATGTATCCACCCAGCAACTCTCCCCACCTCTCAAGAGAGAGGCAAATGTACGCCGCCTCTGTGTGAAAACTCTTCATAACCAATGGAATGAGATCAAGAATCCCTACCCCTGCTCCCAGGAGAGGAGTTTGGAAAGGCTTCTTGCTTTCCCCACAATGATTCACAAAAAGACCTGTCAATGGATACAAAAAGTTTATCATCTTGTACACCCATACAAGTAATATGTACTCATTTATACCAAATTAACAACATGGAAAAAGTACCAGTGGCTGACATGTGATCACACGCAGGGCCCTGGGCAAAGTGCTCCACATCGACTTTCTCATGTATACTCACAGCAGGTATTGAGGGATGAGGAAACCAAGGCACAAAGGGACTGAATAACTTGCCTATGTCTGCACAATTCAGAAGGAGTGGAGCCGACATTTGAACTCGTCTGTCTCACACCAGAGACTATGCTCTGAACTTCTACCCTCTTCTGCTGCCTGTGTGCCAGCCAGTCTGAACCAGTGCAATTCCCTGATTGGTCCAGAGCCTGGCATTTAGTGGGCACTCAGTAAAGGTTAGTTGAATGAATTTTTTTTTTTTTTGCAAGGAAAATCAGCCCTGAGCTAACATCCATGCCAATCCTCCTTTTGTTTTGCTGAGGAAGACCGGCTCTGAGCTAACATCTATTGCCAATCCTCCTCCTTTTTTTCCCCAAAGCCCCAGTAGATAGTTGTATGTCATAGTTGCACATCCTTCTAGTTGCTGTATGTGGGACACTGCCTCAGCATGGCCGGAGAAGCGGTGCGTCAGTACGTGCCCAGGATCCAAACCCGGGCCGCCAGTAGCTGAGCATGGGCACTTAACTGCTAAGCCACGGGGCCGGCCCCTGAATGAATTTTTTTTAATGAAGACTGATTCACATCATTATGCTTTTATACCTATTGCTTTCTCTTCTGGAAACACTCTTCACTCACAAATACTTTGTCTACCTGGACAACATCTACTAATTCTTCACGACTTATCTTAGTCATTATGTACAGTATGAAAAGACTTTACAGAAAAGCCCCCTTCCCACATCCAGCGGACAGTCTTAATCATTTCTAAATCATTTCCTCCACACTTTTACATGTTTCTATTATGGCACAATTCTTTGTGAATCAAAGATTTTAATCACGTCCCTACTCCACGAGAGCTAGACAAAATTGTCTTGAACTCCCCATTTCCATGGCCTCAGGAAGCACTGTTACCACACAAAATTGAGAGTCTCTGCCCGATGTGCATTAAAAAAAGCCAATTAATTACGGTATCAGCCTTTGGGGAATGAGATCAGCTTTATTCTGTGAGATCAATCTTCAGGGAGAACAGGAGGCTTGTGCCCTCAGATCCGTCTCCTCATTTCAGGATTTGGGGCAAAATTTAAGAGGTTATGGAGAATAGGCTGGCATGTGGAAACACTGGTGGGACAGATTTTGATTGGTGGGCTTCAAGTATTTATGGTAAGGTTTTAAAAATTTGTGATGAGGTTCCAAACTTTTATGATGGGGTTGTAAACATTTTTGATGAGGTGGGGAGGGAATTTTAACACCTGATTTTCCTGAATGAGGGACCCTTTGCTTCTGATAAGAGTCCAACTTTCAAGTTCCAGTTGTGTCCCGGTCTTTGGGTTCCGTGGGAAGGAGGATCTTTGGTTCTGGGGTCATTTCAGGTCACGGTTTCTTCTTTCGCACACGCCCTGGCCATCTGACTTTGCAGTTTTTCTGAAAGACAATCCTTAATCACTTTGTTAATAAGTGATGGAGTCTGTTAGAAGTGGTTTTAAACGGGAGCGTGGTTACAGTACCCCCACAATATTTCTTCTAATTCCCAAGGATTTTATATCTCCTGCTTTGTTCTATCTCTCAAGCTTCAGCTTCCTCTGTCATTGCCTTTGTCCATCATTATGCCACTTTGAGATGAAACTCAACACCTTCTTTGATTTCTACAATCAATACCAGGTATTCATGAGTCTCATAATCTGGGGGAAGGGCATCAAAAGGGGTCAAGTAGGGTAGCACTCTGCCTTCTACTATGTTCTTTACTCCAACTTTTACTACTTTCTGTCTCTCTTATAAGTAAAATAACTCCTCAAATTCCTCACACAGTCTATGCAAAGCAATTTCCCCCAGAATCCTGTCACAAACTACCAACAAGGCCTTGGAAAGGAGGAACTACAAGGGAATGAGCATAGAGTATGGAAGGAGTATGAATACATGGGAATACAAGCCCTCACGTATTCAACAGTTTTTTATTGAGCACTCACTATATGCAAGGTAATTGGGATACAGAGATGAAGAAAAGCAGACAAGATCTCTACTGTTATGAAGCTTACATCCTAGTAGAGGGGATACAAAACAAATTAATAAATGAGATGATTTCAGGTTGTGGTGGTGTGAAATTTACTTTGTGGGGTGGACAGTGATGACTTAGGAAAGAGCGGTCAGGCATAGACTGCCTAGGGAGGTGATATTTGAGCTGAGAGTTGAAGACATGAAGGAATCAGCCTTGTGAGAAGCTTGCAATGAGTGCTATAAATTGAAAAAACTATAAAGGCATCAACTCTAAAGCAGAAATGAATTCTGCATGTCCCAGAAAAAAGGTAAGTGAGGCAGTGGCCGTAAAAGATGAAGAAAGAGACGAGTAGTGGCAGATCACGTAAATGTTTAGATTTTTTCCTAAGTCTAATGGAAATCTCCTGGAGATTTTTTGAGATGTGGATGATCAAATCAAATTACCAGGTCATTTTTCTGAACAAAATGAGAACTTCTTCATATCTATTTACACATATGCTTCCCCTACTAGACTATGAGTTCCTTGAAGCCAGGAACTATGTCTATGTAATTTTCATCGTTTTATACTAGGCAACTAGCCCAGTGCCTGGATACATGCTCAATTGATGTTTTACAAATGAATGAAAATGGTTAAATATATGAATAAATTATTCTACAAAAAAAATACATACTTAGAAAGCACTGCAAACTTTCTGTAATATTTACAAAAGATTTGGCAATGAGGAGTTTCAAGTAGGGATCGTATCAGAGAATTCTTGGCCTCCTGGCATCTCACTAGCTCCTGTTCCACCTTCAGCCTCCGTCTCTTCCTCCTTCATGTCCCCCTTCATCAAGCATTAAGTAAAGTCTTTCCTTTGACAGCTGCACAGTAATTCTGGCCCCACTCAGACCCCAAACTTTTATCAGAAGAACTCTGGTTAAACTATTAATATAAAAATAAATATTAACTGTTTAATCTAACAATTGGGAGAAGATATTTGCAAACCATATATCTGATAAGGGGTTAATATCCAAAATATATAAATAACGTGTACATCTCAACAGCAAAAAAACTAACAACCCAATTTAAAAATAGGCAAAACATCTGAACACACATTTCTCCAAAGAAGACGTACAGATGGCCAACGGGCACGTGAAAAGAGGTTCAACATCACTAACTAACAGGGAAATGCAAATCAAAACTGCAATGGTGATGGATTGTAGTTAGTCTTTAGGTGGTAAACATGATGTAATCTACACAGAAATCGAACTATAATGTACACCCGAAATTTATATAGTGTTATAAACCAATGTTACTGCAATAAAAAATAAATAAATAAACAAATATTAACTGTTTAAAGTAACAACAATATTAATGTCTTGTGCTGTAACCGGACCGAAGAGTCCAATTGCCCAGCTTCTTCGTCAGTGTAAGAGAGGAATTCAGACACTGACACAACAGCAACAGCAAGCAAGCAAAGATTTATTAGAGGAAAGGTCAGATACACTCCAAGTGAGGAGCTGGCAGTGCCAGAGAACGATTCTGCCCCGAGTCTTGGGTTAGTTTTATTTTTATTTGAACTCAGAGGGAAGTTTAGAGGGTATTTGCATTATCTGGTTATCCGCCAATAATGGTTTTTCCTCCACCCACACCTCGGGAGGGGGAGTTCTTGACCTTCTAGGGGAATCTCTGGAACTGTCATGGCAGTCATCCCCCGTGGCAGGGGGGCTAATGCGTATGGAATTTGCATGTAAATTAAAGAAAGGTCAATGTCTTCTAGAGGTGTATAGCAGAAGGCTTTGTATGTGTTTTTTGTGCACTCGTTATTTTTATCGTCGCGGTTGATGGTCTCAGACTCCGGTGTTGGTGCCAGGCAGGTCTCTGTTCCCCTTTATCTGCATCTTGTAGGATGCCAGCAAGACGCTTCACTGATGCAGCAAAGTCTCCAGCTATGATGCCCCACTCATGTCTACCTAGCTACCTATCTCAGTGCTGTCTACAACATATAATATATTTACAGAATACATATTTGATTAATCTAAAAGAAACAAGAAAAAGAAACAGGGAACAAAAATATAGATGTAATAAAAAATAAGATTGTAAGCATAAAACTTATGTCAGCAATTACATTAATTATAAATGGTTTTAAAAATCAAATTAAAAGGCATATATTCTCAGATTAAATTAAACAAAAATCTACATGCTGTATATAAGAGACAGAACTTAAATATAAGTCCATAAAAATGTGAAAGTCAAAGAATGAAAAAAATGCAAACCTAATCAAAAGAAAGCTGATATTGCTACATTAATATCAGATGAAGTAGACTTCAAGGCAAAAGAAAGAGAATTTCATAACAATAAAAGGGACAACTCAACAGGAAGATACAGCATCTTGAAACTTACATGCAATTAACGCAGCCTCCAAATGTATAAAGCAAAATTGACAGAACTAAAAGAGGAAATAAGCAAATCTACAACCACAACCCAAAGGTCAAAGAAAAGTCAAAAGGAATCTTAGAAATTATTTTGAATGGCAGTGAGAACATGTTAAAATACGTGATGTAAAGCTAAAACAGTGCATATATTAGAAAAAGTAAGAAGATTTACAACCTATGCTCTAAGTTTCCATTTAAAGAAGCTAGAAAATGAAGAAAATTTTAAATCCAAAGTTAGTAGAAAAAAGGAAGTAATAAAATAAAGTAGGCATTAATGAAATAGAAAACAGGAAATTTAGAAAAATCAACAAAGGCAAAAAAGGATTTTCTAAAAGATTAACAAAATTGATAAACCCCAAACAACACTGATTAAGGAAAAAAAGAGAGAAGACACAATATTAGCAAAAAAGAGAGCCATCACAGACATCACTACAATTCCTACAGGATAATACAATGCATATATCCTACAAAATACTCATAGGCAGAATATGTAAGGAATTCCTACAAATCAATAAGAAAAAGAAACAAATAATCCAACTTTTTAAAAGGCAAAATCCTTGAAACGAAGTCCACATAAGAGAATATACAAATGTCAATAAACAAATTTATTATTCATCAAGGGAATGAAAATTAAAGCCACAATAAGATACCATGACACCTGCACAAGGATGACTAAAATTAAAAGAACTAACTAACAAAACCAAGTTTTGGTGAGGATGGAGAACAACTAGAATTCTCAAACACTGCTGGAGGGAGTACAAACTGATACATTTGGAAAACTGTTTACCAAGCAAACCTACGTGTTCCTATGACCCAGCAATTCCAACCCTGCGTATAGCCCTCCAAAATGAGTGCTTACATCCAACAAATGCATGTACAAAAATGCTCATTCTAGCTCTATCATAAAATCCCCAAACTAGAAATAACCAAAATATCTAAGAGCAGGATGAATGAATCTACGGCACACTCAATAATATGAATCTTACAGACAATGTTAGGCAAATTGTGTCTACAAGCAGGTTCATATGAGTCCATTTCTATGAAATCCAAAACCACAAAACTAATCTACAGTGTCAGAGAGATCCTTTTGGATGGTGTGTGTTGGCTATTAAGAGGCATGAGAGAACCTTCAGGGGTACCGGAAATGTTCAATGTCCTTACCTGAGTGATAGTTCCATCCGTATATACATATGTAAAAATTTATCGAGCATTATACCTAAGAGTTGTGTACTTCACTGTATGTGAATTATGCCTCAGTTAAAGGGTTCAAAACAAAAGTTATTCATTACTTAGGAATTCTTTAAGCAAATGAAAACAATAGTCATAGAATAATAGTTAGCTATTAAACAATAGTCACGTAACAATAGTTAGCTTTTTAAAACAATAGTCAATTAATAATAATAATAGTACGCCTATTTCTCCCCCAGAAGTCTATGGGCTCCCCTAGCACAAAACTGCAACTTATTCATAATCATACTCTTACTTCTTGGTGCCTAGTAAGCGTTTAATATGTAATTGTTGAATTGTACAGAATTACAGTAGTGAGAGGGCATAAGTTTATCATGTTTTGTCTTTTAGAGCGCTCTCTCTAACTCATCTGATATGCAGTCCAGATGGTAAACCTCTAGGAATCAATTGTTTCCACTGTGTTGGGCCAATAAATCATGCCAGCTACCACATGGAGATAGTCAAGCTCCGGAAAGCACCAACCCCAAATGAGCCCGGGAGCTGGCAGATACCTAGGAATGCTGAGATGTAAAAGAATGTCCAATGATGTAAAGTGGCCTCAGTGAAGGCTTGAAGGGCACAAAATATAAACGGAATTCAAAACAGTAAGGCAATAGTATGGGCACAAAGAGGTGACTTTAAGAACTTAAAAATGAGGTTACTCTCTGAAGATAAAACTACTAAAATCTATGCCTAAAGTATAACCCAAGCCATCTGTCAATGTCAACCAATCAGTTCTTAAGGAGTTGGGGAAATGCCCAAAATTCCAATCAAGATGACTAGGGAATAGTCTCAAGAAAGTACAAGTCATACTAGCATATCTCAACCTGTGTACACATAGCATCAGTTTGGCACATCAGAGTTAGCCAACTTAACAGGAAAAAAAAAATTTGATTCTTGGAACTTCGTCAGAGCTTATACCTCGTCAACTTCATTGAATCTTGTTTGAAAACAGGATGTGCAAGCACAATGGGGATGATGAGCATGGCATCTATAAAATGCTATCCCAAAGGGAACAAATGTATCGATGTTAACCTAGCCCTGTCTTGACTTTAGATCAGAAAGCAGAAGTATTATGGTCAATAGAAAGGAGTTCATTATTGAGGGACAAGTGGAGTTTGCCTTGTATCACTGTTGCCTAGATGAAATTGCTTTTGGGTCTAACCACCCCTCTTCATTCTGATTCCTTTGCTCATAAATGTTTTGAGGAATGTACAGAGGCCTTATTTAATTTCCCATGTGAAGCTGCATATGGAAAGATAATGTGACCATGAGCTTTGTGGTCTGACTGCTGACAATGGGTATTAGCTAACATTTGTTGATCATTTTGATTAGCCAGCTACAGTGCTATATTACTCAAGATAGGCTAAAAGTTCTGTTTTAAAAACCATAAATCTCAGTGGATTAACTCAATAAAAGTTTCAAAATTTCTCCCTCACTTATTGTCAAATGTGGGTCTTCTCCGGGCTTTAATCCATGCATTAAATCAGAAACCTAGGCCTCTCCGGGGCCGGCCCCGTGGCATAGCGGTTAAGTGTGCACGCTCCGCTGCTGGCGGCCCAGGTTTGGATCCTGGGTGTGCACTGACGCACCACTTGTCAAGCCATGATGTGGCGGCGTCCCATATAAAGTGGAGGAAGATGGGCACGGATGTTAGCTCAGGGCCAGTCTTCCTCAGCAAAAAGAGGAGGATTGGCATGGATGTTAGCTCAGGGCTGATCTTCCTCAAAAAAAAAAAAAAAGAAACCTAGGCCTCTCATATCATTGGCATGGTTGTCCCCCAAATCCTCAGACACTTATTAATTCAGCTGGTGGGTAGAGAAAGAGAGAAAAGATTGCACATGGGAGGTTTGTTAAGCCAGTCTGGAATTGATGCACATCACTTGTGTTCATATTCTGATGGCCAGAACTCAGACATATGGTCACATCTAACTGCAAAGGAAGCTGAGAAATGTCTTTCTGAGTGCTCAGAAAGGAGAACCTAGAAATTGACAGGTCCTAATAGTTTCTTCCCCATGTATTAAGTGCTTTCTATGAATTATAGCATGTGATCCTCATCACATTCCTTAAAATGTGGTACTCATATTATCCTAGTCTTACAAAAGAGGAAACTGAAGCACAGATAGGATAAGTAACTTGCCCAGGAACAGGCAACTATGTCTGAGCCAAAGTAAGGTTAGAACACATCTCTAGAGTCCATACTTTTAACCACTACAATACACAATGGTTATATTGATTGTGGCAAATTAGTAAATTGGCCCTCAGATTGATAAGTTTCAGTGCATTTACAAAACTGTGAGTCTGCACGTGTAAATGGAGGACTAGATTCTAGAACACGGTGACCCACCAGGTACTTCGTCCTGTGAGGCTGTGATGAGTAGCCAGCCAAATCCTCTAGATGACAGTACATCCTGTCTGGTCAAGCTGTAACAAATAAGGATATGAGTTAACAGTAAATGAGCACTTACCACCAAGCCAGGCATGACTGAATGTCTTACATGAATTGAACTTTTTAAATCCCTACAACTCTATGAAATGGGTGCTGTTACGAAGAAATTGCAACACAGAGGGATTAAGAAACTTGCCAAGGTCACACAGCCTGAAAGAGCTAGAGGCAGAATTTGATCCAAGGCAGTTTTAGTTCTAGAATCCATGTTCTGAGTCACTATGTTAAACAAATGTCCAAAAAAGATGGCACCAACACTGTTGTTGGTATATTGTTTTCCTCCACGGTTGTTCCCATAATCACCCACAAAGAATCAAAACTCAATGTAACTCAGTTATTACCTCCTTTTCCCACAAATCGAAGCTATTCTTCACACAAAATAGGTACACTGCAAATATTTATGAAACTGAAATTACTTGAATTGTGTTAAATTGAAGATTGCAACCTGGTACCTTTTTTCCTTTCGTCTTCAGCTGTAAAATAAAAAGCTAAGCATCTTATGTAAATTATCTCATTTAATCCTCATAAAACCCTACCATGGAGGTAAATTTACCCCCATTTTTACAGGTCATGACACCGAGTTTTACTATAAGGAAATAAAGTCCAATAATATCTGATTTAAATGTGAGTATAAACCTCTTGGTAAAACTTTCATAATGAGTTCTGAACATCTCTCTAAACAATGAGAAATATCCTACTCTGTCATTCCAAGATTATAGGCTGTTGAAAGTTCAAGACTTTGCCTTCACAATTCTATCTTTTTTACTTTCAGGGAAGTCAGTTCCACGAAGCAATGGTGTGAACAACAGTCACAGGTGGGAAGAGCAATGGGACAAGGAAGAGGAGGAAGGAAATGGTCCCATAATTTTAGAAAGAGTGTGAAAAAAAGAAGTTAGACTTCTAGGCTCTATTCCTGGCTCTTTCTGTTTTCTAGCCAGCCAGCTAGCCATCTCTCTACTTTCTCTACATTAATTGCAAAACGTGGACAAGAATACAGACTGGATATAAAACACCTTGTCACGCTTGGATGAAAGATCCTGTGTCATGGCCAGTGCACACCCAGAATTGATCATGTTGTGAAATCCACATTGTGCTGTAATACATCAGTTTCAGGTTTCGCAGGAATAATTTTACTCTGCATTCATAATTTTAGAGAAGGCAAAATTGCATTTTTAGGTGGGAACACTAAAGATGGATGTAGCACACTGAAAACAGAGGATGGTTGTGAGCAAAGCTTGCCCTGCACCAACTTGCAATGTCAGTGAAATTTGTGATCCTTCTTATCCTTTCTCTTCCTGCACTCTTTCTTCCTCATCAAGTGCCCCATTCCCCTAAGTCTCATTTTTTTCATATCATCCTATGTCCTTAGTATTAATGACTAGAGAGTTTATCCCTCTGAGGAGCATCGCATGTTAGAAGAAAAGGAATCACAATGAAGAAGGAGACTATGTGCTCAGTACTGTTGCCCATTAACTATCCCTCTTCTTTAATATTCACATCAACATCCTCCTATTTGGAGAGGATGTTAAAGAAGGATCAGGGCTGAAGAATGCTGAAGTCCTTCTCAATATTGTGAAGCACTCTTAATCTGTGTAGAACACTTGTTGAACTTTGATGGTTAATATTTTCCCTCCAGCATCGCCAGCAATGGCCATCCTAAATTGCCTTGATTGTGGTGGTTTTCAAACTGAGCAATGGAGTTCTATGAGACACACTAAGAATTTCCATTAAAGAAACTGTGAGCATGGTGACATGCTTAATGTGGACCCTGGTGCATACAGTCTTGGTCCAGGGATGGAGTTTTGACTCTAGGTAAGTTATTTGTCATAGAGTTTTAAGACTATCAGGTCTCTACTGATTTCCCCCTTTCTCCAACTTAAACGAGACAAGATCATGTCAATACTGCTGTCCATGCCAAGAGTTAATTCCTTGTGATCCACAAGCAAATCTTTATAATGCCAAAGCAGTGTCCCTCAAAAGTAGGGAGATACCCCTTTTTCACAGTCTCCATCATATATTGTCCCATATTTCCCCCAAACAGGACTACTTTCTGCCCAAGTCTCACTGGTAGAAATGGATGCTCCAACTTCTAGTAGTAGCTCCTCTACCTACCTCCCACCTCACCACAGGGCACCAATATAATCCTTGAGTCTGGGTTCAGAGACTCTGATGATCTCCTTATGTCCACCAACTCTCTTCCCTTTCATGGACCAAGGCCTCAATCTCTTTTTAAAAGAAGCCCTCTTAATCTCACATAAATCACCTCAGATAAATATATGGCTGAAGGCTATTGCTTCCACCAGCTCATAGATATGCCCAGACATCCTGAATTTCTTTCAGGCTCCTAAGATTTCCATCCCTCACCCTACACACAGAAGTACAGATGCCAAGCTCATATACCTCAGTGTCACAGTGTCTTCCCAATTCTATTTAATTTTGTTTCTAAAAAGTTATATTAAAACAATTGTCTTCAAAAAATACCTAAGACTTAGAGTACCTTTTTGAGTATATTAATATGTCTTTTTTTTCTCTCTTTGCTCTACCGGCAACAATTCTCTGCTTTCCAAACATATAGATGTGACTTTCATAACAACTAAACTTCCACTCTTAGGAATCTTAGTGTAGTGTTGGTCTCAAATGTCTTAATAGTCTCCTGGTGACTTTAAGAAGTATTATGCAGAAAATGTTTACATTTTCACTCCTGCTTTGACACTGTTTGGTCTTGTCTTGGGAACTGACACATTTCACTGATCATACAGCAAAGAGAAAAACATAGTCCTTATTTTAAAACATAAGCAGTTGTACCATACATCTTTGTTTTTTGGTAAATCCATCATTAGAGAGAGAGAGAGAGAGACCTCAGTGGAGCTTAAGGCCTTTGCCTTGTTATGTAGCATAGAAATTCTTGGGCTAAATTAGCTGTGGAGCACCAACTTCATGCTGGCTCTATGATCTCATTATATCTGGGTCCTCATTAAAAGCAGGGTACTAGTTATTCTAATTTCAAAGTGTCTCCCAACACTCACTCACACAAAACTTTGGTTAAAAAAACAAAAAGGATCCTCTCATTCAGACACACATGAGGAGGTTAGCGACTTTGGTTCATTATTTGTAAATAATGCAACAACTCCCAGAGATTTTTTTTGTAAGTTTAGAATGGTCCTGCAAATCTATGTATGCTCTGCATGTCTAGAATCATAATTGCCTATTGTCTCTCCCTGGATTATTTAGGGAGGAAAAGATATTAAAATATATACTCATGGATTGTTTGGAGAATTATAGAATTGTAACGATCATGGACTAACTTTAGAGATTCAGAACAGTATGGGAACTACACAAGCACCAGGAAGGACAGGGAGTCTCCTTAAAGCTGGAACATCACTACAGATAGTATCTCAGCATCTTCAGATCCTGATCATTTTTTCTTTTATAGACACATTCATTTAAATATTATGAGTACTTAAAATGTGCCAAGGCACCAGCTTGTGGCCTGGTGGTTAAAGTTCCACGCTCCACTTTGGCTGCCCGAGTTCATGGGTTCGGATCCTGGGCGCAGACCTACACCAACTGTCAGCCATGCTGTGGTGGTGACCCACATAGAAATACCAAATAGAGGAAGCTTGGCACAGATGTTAGCTCAGGGCTAATCATCCTCAAGCCAAAAAAAAATTAAAATATGCCAAAATCTGCATAGACCTAAGAGTTACAACAATGAAAAAGAGGTGATCTTTCCTCCAAAAAGCTCAAAGACTATTGATTCATAAAGAGATAATAACTATCTAATAAGATAAGGTATATAAAGAATGTAGATATGAGGTGCAACAGGAAATCACACTAATAATAGATAAAGGGAGAAAATTCTTAGGATCCTCCCCATAGGCGCTAATAGGGCAAGTGATAGCATTCAACCTCCGGGCCACAAGGGGAGAAACCTTATTTCTCCTCCTCGCTAGAAGAGGGGCTTTTTTTCCCTTCCAATAAGGGCAGCATATAAGAATGAGCACTTAGCCTCCTTATTCCACCAGCTACAGGTTCATTCTCTCCCCAGGACAGAGGGAGTAGCCAGGCTAATTAGTCAGTTGCTGTTCATTGAGCCCCTTCAAGGTAGCCTCTTGCTCCCTTGGACATTTGGGCTTTCAGGCAGAAAGGGTTTTCTTTTCTTCTCTCCTTCTTGTCTTAGTGTGGGAAGGGCCTCCCCACCAGAGAGATAAGAAGATAAGAGAGTGATAACAAGGCATCTCTCCTTATCTCTTTCTCTCTATCTTCATCGCCACCTCCATCCCTGTATCCATATTCTTCTCCACCTCCAACTCCATCTTGTACCGGTTACTGGGTGTGTGAATCAAGCCCAAGGTTCTAGGTGGGTAAGCTTCTCCAACAAGATTACCAGGAGCTCTGAATTATAGGAGATGACTGACTCTTGATCAGTATTACTAAGCAGACAATTTAGTCCCATTTGGTTGGTGATTCTTATGTCTCTTCTCTATAATTTAGTATGCAGAGTAGAAAAGGGAAGAGTCTTAGCCTCTCCACCTCCACACTCCACCTCTCTCATACCGGCTCATCATGACGTTCCTCTCTCCTGAGTCTTCCTGAACACTCCAATTCTCTTGCCACCTTTAACATGTTGGGATTTAATTATCACCAATATAATTCACCCTTTCATTCACATATTCATCCAACAGATATTTGAGCACTCACTTAATGTCTAACTCTGTAAAATGTCTTAGGGTTTCAGCAGTAAACAAAACAGATACGGCCTCTATTTTTGTGAACTTATAGTCTAGTCTGGGCAATAGACAGTAAATAAATAATCCCATGGATAATTTATAACTGCATTTTTGATATACACTGGGACAGAAAAGTTGAGTAAGCAGTAGATCATGAGCAGGACAATCTTAACCTGTTCAGTGGAATTAGGGAAGGCCTCCTTTGGAAAAGTCACATTTAGAGTGAGATATGAATTACCCAGATTGGGGGTAGAGGAAACAAAGACCTTGAATCAGGAAAGAATTTGAGTGAGAGAGAAACAGGAGATAAGGCTGGAGAGCTATACTATAGAGAGCCGTCCAGACCTTTAGAATTTGATCCTAAAAGCAACGGAGAATTGAAGGGAAAATCATTGAAGAATTTTAAGCAAGAGAGGCACATGATCTGTTCTGTGTTTGTAAAGTTCACCCTGGCTACCACATAATGAACGGATTACAGAGAAGCTGCTGAGAGACCAGTTTAGAGGCCACTGCTTGGCCTATTGCGGCAGCAATGGAGATGGAGAAAAGTGGATGGCTTAAAGACACTTTTTGGAGGTACAATCAACAACCCCAAGTAACTGAAGAGATGCAGAGGATGAGGGAAAGGAAACTGATAAAAAAGATTTGCAAATTTCTGCCGTGAGCAACTGCATGGATGGAGGTGCACTTTTTTGAAATGGAAAACCTGCAGAAGGAGCACATTCAGGACCCTACAGGAGGATCGGGAACCCCCTTCTAGATGAGTTGAGTTTTAGGAGCTATCCACCGGAGTTGTCAGCAGTCAGGCGGCTATCTGAGTCTGCAGCAGAAAAGAAGATGACTGAGATGAAGATATAAATTTGGAATTTATCAACGTATAGATGGTATTTAAAGCCCTGTGAGTGAGCGGATCCCCTAGGGAGAGGGAAAATTGAGAAGAGAAGAGATTGAAAAAGTGAGACCCAGTTACCACCAGAATGAACTACTGTTAACTGTCATCAAGGAGAGCTTGGCTTTGAGTCTGCAAAGAATAATGGACAGATTTTCTTTCAATTAAAATGAAAGGATTAGGATGTGCGGGGAGGAAGGATTCCTACAACTTTTCCAGGCCACCCCAATAGTTGGCATTTCCTTCTCTCTCCCGATTCTGAAATTCATCTGCAAAAAAGTGCAGCACTTGGGGACGTAAGAAACCTTATTAAGTGAGAGTAGAGAAATACTCTCTTGGATGTGTGCTACTTACTTCTGGGTATTAAGTTTTTTTCCCCACCAGGCAATTTGCCAATCTGTAGTGTTAATGTTCTCACTTTCCCTGGTAACCAAGTGAAATCTCCACGTGAGGAGCTAGAGAGTAGCTATGAAATCCTACCATTCAGATGCTTTATGGAAATTCAGTGAGTAGATAACAAAAGGAAGAGCCAAAGACTAAACACTATTCTTCCCACACCAACCCCTAGGTTAGAATTTAGGCAACAGCCTGCATTGCCTTCATGTCAAAGATCTCTGAGTCTACGAAGTTTTATGAAATTTTTTAGAAATTTCATAGAGCTCTTTCAAAGAGCCAGCAGGTCTTTGTCATTCAGCTAGTTTCAAGTATGCCAACTTTAATATGCATCTCTTCCTGTTCTCTTTCTTCCCTTCCTTTTTTCCTATGATTCTTATAAATGAAGCCCAACTCACCACAGGTCAAGCACAAGGTAAAAAGGTCTCAGTGTGAGAAGATATACTTGACGGCTGGTAAAGAAGGGCCCCAGAAAAGGAAAAAATAGAATAAGACCAATTTCAAATTTTCCCACAGTGCTTTGAAAACATTACCTTGAAGGCCAAATTGGCTGTAATCGTGGAAAGCACTTCATCTCACAGAATTATATGTAGCTAAAAGTACCAAATCAATTCTCTCAAGGCTATAGTATGGCCATCCACTTCCCATTTACTCTTCCTTTTATTTTTCATGGCCCAAAGAAATGAGAGTTAGTAGAAAAATACACCCAAATTTTTGCTGTCCATTTTGGGCTAACTCTAAGGCATATTCTATACCAGTGGTTCTAAAAGTTTAATATGTACGAGAATCATCTGGAGTATTTGTTGAACTAGTCTAATGGGCACCATCCCTAGAGATCCAATTTAGTAGATCAGAGTGGAGCCTGTGAACTTGCATTTCTAAGAGGTAATGCTGCTGCTGCTGCTGCTACTAGGACAATATTTTGAGAATTACTGTCTACTGGATCTCCCAGAGGTTCCTGTGGAACTGAGCCCCAGTTGCTCACAGTGGTAATCTGCTCAATAACACACTCTTTCTTGACTTCTTTCCCTTCCCTGCTTGATGTTTCCATTCCTCTACCAGTGTTTTCAGGGATCATCTCCCTAACAGACTCCTTGCACTCAAATCCTAGGCTCAGCGTCTGCTTCTGGGACTAATCCAAACCACGACAAAGGCAGAGCCAGAGGGCAAATAAGCACAAAGTAAAATAGTCAGAAACGTCTCATCAGCAAGGCTCTCAGCTGCTCTGCGAGCATTGCTGCAGACTCAGCGGTCCTGGAACATTCCAGAAGTGCATTGTCTTTGCATGCCTCCCTCCAGGTTCAAAGTCTCAGACAAAAGTATTAGATGAACTAAGCCTTGGGCACCTGCCTGCTTTTTGGCTGCCTAAATGCCCAAGTCCAAAATCTTGAAATAATCTTGGGTTCCTCGCTCTCCATTTACCTTCCTCATCAATTGATCATCCCATCTCGCCACTTCAACCTCCTCATCTCAAAGATGTTTCCTCTTCCATACCATCTATGTCCAGTTCAGGCCCTCATCCTTTTCCAAGTTCACAGACAAAAGACAACCGACTGCTCTCTTCGTCCTTAATCTGCTTCCTCTCCTTTGCACCCCTCATATTGATGCTAGAGTGACCTTCATAGAAAGAAAATATGACCAGTCCCTTAAAACCTTCTGACAGTTCCTTAGGATAAAGGCCAAGATCAAAGAAGGCCATATATGATCAAGTCCTTGCTTACTTCTCCAGCCTAATTTCTTACTTCTTCAAAGCATACACTCTGTACTTAAGCCATATCAAATTACTTTCATTTCCCTAAACAGATATTCTCTTTCATCTCTATGCTTCTGCCTACATGCCTGGAATTCATTTATTTAACAAATATTTATTAAACTCCAACTCTGTGCCAGACACTGTTCTAGAATCTAGATGGGTTATATAGTTGTGAGCAAAAGTAAGAAAAATTCTGTCCTCATGGAGCCTACCTTCCAGCAGACAATAAACAAAATCAATAAGTAAAATATCAGATGGTGACATGTGTCAAGGAGAAAAACAAAGCAAGAATGGAGATAGAGTGTGAAGGAATGAGAAGTTCAATTTTAAATAGGATGTTGATGAAAGGCCTCAATGAGAAGGAAGCAAAATTTGAGCAAAATCTTGCTGAAGGGAGGCAGTGAGTCTTTCAGATATCTGGGGAAGGTCATTCCAACAGAGGGAACAGCAAGCCTGAAAACCCCTCCTTGTCCCACTCACTCCGCCCAGCTTCCAAACTCATCCTTCAGGGCTCCTATTGAGTTTCTCCCACTACCAGGAGCCTTTCTTGACTCCCACTGCCCATTCACAATTAAGGATCCCCTCAGTTAAGGATCTCAACACTCTCATAGCATCCAGGCATATTACGATAGCATTTAAAACACTGGTGATAATAAATTGCATTTAACATGTATAAAGTCACGTATACTTACTGAATGCCAGGTACCGTGCTGATGGCTTACTTGGACGGTCTCCTTTCAATTGTCACCAACACTGTAAGAAGATCTGTATTTATTTTACCTCATTTTACAAAGAAAAAAATTGAGACAGGTTAATTAACTTGTTAAGATCATCATGAATTTTAATTCTTCTATGAGCTCTTGCGTAACAGGGAGTATGTGTCCCTTATATTTGTGTGCCCCATAATGGTTTGGTTCTATAAAGGGGCCTCTATCTCAATACTTTGATAGACCTTAACTCATTTGTATAATAAAATGGAACTGCTGTTTGTATGTTACCAGTCATGCAGAAATGGCCACATGAATCTGGACACATTTGGTGAGTATATTTGTGATGATCTTACTTAAAAATGAAATTCATTTGGTGAGACTCTGGGGTCACCTCGCAAAGAAAGGCTGATATCTTTCAGAGAAGTTGATATGGAATGCAATGCAAAGCTGGTTTGGCTGCTAATTGAGAGAGACCTTCCCTATGTATTAAGACTCCATAGACAGAAGAAAGCAACAGTGGTTTCAACTGTAAGTTCCAAAGGGAAAGTCATTTGGACAGATGTTCTGAATTACAGGTGTTAATGTATCATCAAGCTGCTTCTCATACTCTACATTGCTCTCCAGGTGAGTAGCAAGTCTCCAGGTGAGTAGCTTCTGGGAGTTATTTATATAATAATAATCAACAATTCTCCCATGCAACTCCATGTAGGCCTGCAAGAGTCTGATATTTGTAAAGTTCTGCTAACCACCCTTACCATTCTTCAGCTCCAGAATTGTTTCACTTGTCATTCTAGCTCATCTCGATTGGGGGTAATTTTGCCCCTCAGGGGACATTTGGCAATGTCTGGAGACATTTTGCGTTGTCACAACTGGTGTGGGTGGGGTACTACTGGTATAGAGTGGGTAGAAGCCAGGATTTCTGCTAAACATCCTACGATGCACAGGACAGCCCCTCTATAACAAAGAAATTATCCAGTCCAAAATGTCAATAGTACCGTGGTCCTATCTTGTTGCCATGTACAAATCGTAGTAGCTCTCTTTGATTTCTCTCCAATATGTCAGGGATCCAATGATATGTCAAGCACTGTCCTTGCTATTGTTTATTGTGGAAAATCCTTGTTGCGTTACAAAAATTCCCTGACGTCTTATTGGGATGAATCATAGGAGCAAAATGTCCTCCATGCCTATTCACAGATAAACATCTACTCCTCTTTAAAGCTCCAAAGTATCACTTTCAATATAAAGACTTCCTTGACACCCCTTAGGAAGAACTGACCGCACTTGCCTTAGCACCCAAACCATAATCTTTACATAACTCGAGCATAGGAACTATGACACTTTCATTGCCACTGCTGGTTACAAGGCTGTCTCCCTTACAGCCTCGTCGTTAGCTCCTCATTGGAACTCGGAGACCACATCTAATTATTTTCAGTTTCCCAAGTCCCTAGCACAGCACCTGGCCCTTAGTAGGTATTCAATACCAATGTTTGAAATACATGCATTTTCAGGGGGAAATCTGGTTTCAGCAGTTGTTCTACATTCAGCTACTCTAAGTTTCACTGTAAATGGGACTTTCTTCTCCAGTGTCCAAATAGGATAGAAGCCAAGTAAACCACATGGTCCGTCCCTTTGCCTTCAGCCTCACAGCCCACCACTAATGTTCACGTTCGGAAGACGTTACTCCAATGTCCTCAAAACAACAATATGAAGCCCCAGTAATGGTGGGAAAGGATGATAAAAATAGGCTGCTTAAAAATCAAACACATTTGCACAGAAAAAGGAGATGCAAACAGCCTCTGGCACCTTCCTCTGAGTAACAGAAGTTTCTATTTTAAAAGAAAGGCAGTCAAATAAGAAGGAACTTTATCACAATGCTGCTTTCCCAGATTTCTTGGCCAAGGCAACACATCAGCCTGTATCAGGCTCTTGGCGTTCCATGATGGATCCGGCTCCAGAGATGATTCAGAGCCGCCTTGTGAGGAATGGAGGCTTTCACACGGACTCACCCCTTTAAAAAAAATGCAGTCCAGTAAAAGGCCCAGCTCTGTCAATCCTGCATGCAGCACTCAGCTTCTCTCCCTGGCAAATAACAAGGTAAGGGAGGAGCATTGCTAAAGGTAGAGGCTTCCAGTGGTTCTCTGTCTTTCTGCGCTCAAGTAGGTAAGGACCTTCATTTCCTCTCTTGGCTTAGATATTCAAGTCTCCCAAAAGTTGCATGAGCATAGTAGAAAAACTGGGTTCATTAATCTAATCTTCATCTTTTTTCCTCATCCTTAAAATATCTTTGGTTTTGAGTGATCTATGTAGGTTCTGGATAAATTTCATGTTAAGAATTTAAAAACAGCCCCATTTATATCATTTTGATTTCCAAGTATTATATAGTTGAGATTTCTAAGTTTGTTTATGTTTTCATTAAGTTAAGGCTTCTATTACCGTCTGCTCCTGATAGGATTTGAGAAACAATGCTAACCGTTTAAGAATAAAACAGAGGCCAGTTCATCTGAAGGAAACAGAAGGGATAAGCGCTGCCCATAGCCTAAACTGAGTCGATTATCATTCTTGGGCAAAATGCTGGCTTAAAGTTTTCCTGAAGCTAAGCCAGAAAAAGGAACAGATTGCAAGTGTGTGCAAGTCAGCAATGAGGAAGTCGAATACTGAGAAGCTGGGAGGCAGGCTTCAGCATCTTTTTCCTGAGACAGCTTCACGAACAGTGAGAGCACCCTCCTGCCCAGCCTGGGAGTGGGTGATCTCACCCTGCACAAAGCCCCCATAGGTGAGAGGAAGAGAATAACCACTGGGACGTTCCTGATGATGATGGCAAATTGCCTCCAAATTTCTGTCCAAATGCCGTGATCAATGGCACAGAGCCAAGAGAGAAAGATTAGAACCCAAAACTCAAGGCCTCTCAGGCAGGATGAGCAGTATGCTCTTTAAGTCCATTAAGCCTGATTTCTCAGAAGCACTTCCATCACAGAATTTCTAAAACTCAGATAATTCCCTTAAATTGTGAGGTCCTAACAACGCCAGTTGCTATTACCAGTAGCTGCCATTTATCAAGCATTTCTCGTAGGTCAGATGCTGTACTCATTCAATAATGATAATAAGAACAAGACAATATAATGTTGCATGTCAATTATATCTCAATAAAAAATAAATTAAAAGAAAGAATAAGACAATAATAATAGGAATAACGACATCTATTAAGAGCTTACGGGTGCCAGGCACTATTCCATGCTCTTTATGTACTTTAATGCATTAAATCTTCTCAACAACCCCATGGAGTAGATACTATGATCCCAATCTCACGAGTGAGGAAGTTGAGGCATACAGTTATTTAATGGGGCCACCATTACATGGATATTGACTGGGGGAAGTCTGATATGAACCTAGACAAGGGTTCTATCTCTCAGACCATCCTCTTTTTTATGGCAACTCTATTGGGATATAATTCATATACCATACAATTTACCCATTTAAAGTGTACAATTCAATAGTTTTTAGTGTAGTCACAGAGTTGTACAACCATCACCTCAATCAATTTTAGGACATTTTAGTCATCCCCCCCAAAAAACCCCATACCATTTAGCTGTCATCTCTCAATCTCCCATTCCCCTCAGCTCTAGGCAACCACTAATCTACTTTCTGTCTCTATCAATTTGCCTCTTCTGGAGATTTAGTATACGTGAGATCATATAATATACGGCCTTTTATGACTGGCTTCTTTCACTTAGCGTCGTATTTTTAAGGTTCACCCATGTTGTAACATGTATTAGTACTTCATTTCTTTTTATTGCCAAATAGGTCACACTCTTAGCCATTATACTGTGCTCCTCTCTGAGGCTGGTATTATTATTCTCATTTTATATATGAGAAAACTGAGGCTTAGAGAAATGAAATAAATTGCCCAAGGTCACACAGACATCCAAAGACAGATGTGGCATCTGCTGATTCCAAAACCATGTTCTCAAAACCCTGCTTTACTGCCTCCAAAGCCTGTCTTTCCCTAGAGAAGTTACCTAGATCAGGGAAATTAGCCTCATGTATCCTGGTAACGTTCTTCTTACTTCCATGAAAGGCAATAAAGTAATGATTGAAAAAATGGACTTTAGAATGAAGCTCAGGATCTAGTTGCGTGACTTTAGACAAATCACGTAACCTTGCTACATCTTGATTTCCACATTTGTAAAAGAAGAAGAATGACATCTGCTTCTTAGAGTTGGGAGATACTGCCTGTAAATAGCCTTGCCCAGTGCCAAGGCACTTCTTAGGGGCTTAATCAATAATCCCATTCATTCTATGGGGTAATATGTGTTGAGGCAGGTCTAAGGCAATGAAGTTTCAGCTGCAGGAAGAAGGAAAAGGAGACAGCAACAAAATGTTGATTGTGTGGGAATGTTGTGGTTGTTTTCATGCCTGTAGCTCTAGGAGAAATTAGCAACATGGAACATTTGCAAGCACCGCTTGATCTACACAAAGACATCTGGAGAGGACCCCAAGGGAGAGTTTGCTCCATCCTTCCCTTCTTTCAGTCCGCCCATGGGTGCCCCGCTTGTCATCTGCACATTTCCACCCCTAAATCATTTGATGCCAAAGAATTCAAAAGCTGTTCGTGGGAGTGGAGACTTCAGTACATTCCCTGGGAAGCCTAAATAGGCTAAAACAGTAACCTTAATACAAGCGTGCCAATTACATATTCAACCAAATTTATTTCTTTGCATTCCCCTTCATGCAATTAGAGAGGATAAGTGTTAGGTTCGGGATTCACAGTGGGTTTCTGAGTTTTGAAATGAAATCATTTATAATTAATCGAAAATTGTCTTTCTCAAAAGTAATGCAAGCCTATTTTTAAGATCCTACTAGCAGGCCCTATATCAATTTGGAAACTACAGACATAAAACAAGGATATGGAAAAGACCACAATTAAAATCTGCTCTTTTTAAAAGGGGAAAGAATGGGAGAGGCTAATTAATATTATAAGCTATAAAAGAGCAAGTTGTTTCAATCACTAGAGGGATTTTTTTTCCTCATGCAAATAAAGCCTTTTATTCATTTATTCAACTAATGTGCACCTATCAGTAAAATACAATGGTTCTGCTGCTGGTTTCAGAGAATTCATTCCTTGTCAATAAATTTTTTTAAAACATTTGTTCATGTAGAAGGAACAGAGCGAGGTGAGCGGATCTGAGAACATTTCTAAACGGTTCAGCTCAGGCTCACGAAAACTGCACATATTAGACCTAGATCATTGATCCACCCGGCCCTGGACTCCTTGCGCGTTAATCTAAAATGTTTATATTTTAGAAAATGGAGGGTGAGGGGAGCAACACATTACCAAAGCCTCCTTCGCACCTTCCAGGGCTATTTGAAGATCATGTATCCATTTACTCAAAGAATAATTCATAAGATCTATTACAGTGAAGAATAGAAGCTGGTGGATAAAGAATCTGCTCTGAACTCAGAATTTTGGTTGTAAATTCTTACTTCTCACCTTTATTTTTAGTGAACCTCACTTTGGTGACCACTAACGAACCATGCATGCTGGCATCCACGACTTACATCATTCCCTACTCCCTTGAACCCCATTTGTCTGGGCCTGGCCATGGGACTGGTTTTGACCATTGGGACATTAGCAAGTGTGATGTAAAGAGAGGCTTGTCCTTTTGGAATGCTTGCTTTGAGGACACACCGCAAAACACAGCCACTATGCTGTGAGAAGCCCAAATTAACTACATGGAAGAGAATCGAGGGCCTCACTGCAAGTCCCAGCTGAGTTCTCCACCAATAGCTAGCATCAACTCACCAGCCATCTTGGCTGAGGGAATCATCTTGGAAGAAGAGCCTCTCCAGATGAGCCACGCTAGCCAATGCTATATGGAGCAGAGATGAGCTGATTCTGATAAATCCTGTCCAAATTGGAGAGTAATGAATAAATAAGTGTCATTTTAAGCCACTGTTTTGGGGTAGTTTGTTATGCAGCTTTAGATAACCAAAATAGTGGCTTGAGCATAGCACCAAGCAAGGATGTGAAGTGAACTCTGTCTTTCCAGTCCAATATCCACTGTTCTGAACCATCAAGAGGAAAAGAGCCTGCCTCCGACCTACGGTGAGAGTTTGAGAAGGCTGGCTCAAGTCCTGCTAGTCTCAACAAGGCTATTCTTTAATCACAACGCAAAAGCATCAGCAAAAGCATCATTATTCAGCTCTTTCTGAGTGCCAGAGACTGTGCCAAAGGCTATATATGTATAGATATATAGCATATCATTTTGTCCACGTAAAAGCTCTGTGAGAAAAGAAATAACCCTATATAACAGATGAGTAAACTGAGACTTAGAGAAGTTAAGTCACTTGCCCAAGATGTTCCAGCCAATCAGTGGCAGAATTAGGATTCCAATCAGTCCTCTACTACTAAAGCCACTTCCACCCAGGACATGCTGCCTCTACACCAGGAAGGCATTGCTGACCTACCTCCATAGCCTGGGCCTTGCATTCTTTTCCTTTGTCTTTATGTCTTTATTTACTTCTAATTTTATTTTATTGTGGTAAGAACACAACATGCGATCTACCCACTTAACAAAATTTTAAGTGTACAAACATTATCGTTGACTATAGGTACAACGTTGTACAGCAGATCTCTAGAGCTTATTCATCTTGCTTAACTGAAACTTTATGGCCATGGATTGGGCCTTGCATTTTTTTACCAGCAGGGAAAAAGAGATTCTGCTAATCTTTCTACAGTCCTTAGTCATTATCCTCCCAAGCATAATTTTTTTTTTGGAGACATAGATGCCAAACACCAGGCAACTTCTTTTCTGGGAGGGAAAGCAAAAGAAACCCATTCTTTTCAACACATTGTACCTCACAGGAATTCTCATCTCTGGCTTATCTCCAGTCACCACCCATCCACCCCTGCTCCATTAGAGAGCTGGAATAACCAATGGAGAATCACCCACCCCTCTCCTGTCACAGCCATACTCCTTGACGTTCACAGAGAATGAACGGGGCCAGGAAAAAGCAGTGTTGTTACTGCTTGAGGCTTGGGCCCCAGATGCCAGTACTCGCTCTTGGTGAGCTAGGCTAGATCACATGATACATAAAGAATGTGCCCCTTGTTGGCATTAAAGCCCCTTACAGCATCCTTTTCTCTTGCCCCTTAGACCCACCTACCACTTGGTTCTGTGTCTCACCAGTGTCTCTGAAGGAAAAAAAGAAAAAGAGACCAAAGTAAACTGGAGCAGGGTGAGACTGGTCTTATCAGTCCATCCTCCTCACATTCACGTTTCAAGGTGGAAAAGCTTTCAGCAGAAGAATCTTTATGTCCATTGCAATGTGTTATATATTTACAAATATTGGAAATAATAACTACAGAGCCAGCCCTGATGGCCTAGTGGTTAACATTTGGGATGCTCCACTTCAGTTGCCTGAGTTCAGTTCCTGAGTGTGGAACCACACCACTCGTCTGTCAGTAGCCATGCTGTGGCAGTGGCTCACAGAGAAGAACTAGAAGGACTTACAACTAGAATGTACAAGTATGTAGTGGGGCTTTGGGGAGGAAAAAAAATAATAATAACTAACAGAGACAAAAGAGGGAAAGACAGGAAGAAGAGGAGTATGAGGGTGGGGTTTTAGGAAGGGGAAAGAGTCTGGAGTTCTGCCTAACGGTTGTAACTTGCTACTAATACTTCTCTTCCATACAGAACTCCTCCCACTGATAATAATTATTCATTTGTAAGTCTATTTGCCCTGCTAAATAGTGAGCTCTTTGAGAAAAGGGATCTCATTTTAGGTAAATTTGCAACTCCATTTTATACAGTGACAACATACATATTTTTTGAATGACTGAGAAAGAATGAACAATTTTTCTTAATGTCTGTGGTTCTCCTAGTTGCTGGCATTCTGGCCCTGTGTCCAAACTCCCTGTTCTGCCTCTCAGCTTCTATGGGCCATAAATCATGATGTGACAGGAAGGCATTGTGAAAATTGCATTTGGCCAAGATACAGAATCCCAAATCCTTGAATCCTGCCCTCCTACAAACTTCTTCCTCAAGGAACCTGAGAAAATATATACAGAGAAGAACAGTAAAATACATACATTTTATTGCATGAGAATTTAGCTTTAACATCAGTCTCCATCTCTAGTTCCTAATGAGTAAAACTGGACAGTGTAAAGGGCTGTGGAGGCTAAAGGCAGCCCTACGCAGTCCTCTCTTCTTCTCCCCCTGGATCCACAGCTATGAAGAGGTAAAGTAAGTCCATGGAAAAGTCACATCAAGGTCAAGACACGAGAGAGAGTTAGCATTTGCCCTTGTTAGAGGGTCTAGTGGTCAACTCCAGGACATTCCTAGAGCAGGGCAGCTTCAGGCCTACTTTCTGCATCTGTCTTGAGGAACGAAGAGAGGAAAGAAAATTCCAAGAGATGCTAGAAGACTCCAGAGAAACTCCAGCCGCATGAGACCTTTTGTGAGAAAAGGTGTTCCAGCTTCTGGCATTGTGGCACAGTAAATGACTGTGACCTTAATCCTTTATCAACATTTTTCCTTCTGGGTCAAATTTGGGGCTGGGAGTAGGAAAGGAGCTATGAGCTCCTCCCAGTAGACAGGATGGCTCTGAAGCCATGTGCATCCCGAGACCAGCTCCTTCTTTTGGTCTGTGGCACTTGTGCTCTACAGTTTCAGTTTTTCTACCACATCTTCAGTCCCATCTTCTTGACCTTGACTCTTGGTGTCTATGCCTCACTCTGACACAGAATGTCCTCTGCCTATGCAGTCTTTGGAAAAGAGAACAGAACTTTTCCTCCAATGAATTTTGGGATCTTCAAATATTCACCTCCCTTTCTCCTCATGTTTTCCTTGCTAGAGGGTGGATATCAATAAATAAATACATACATAAACAATAATCAAATTTATACGTATCCCTTTGCCTTCATTTGATAAGTATGATTTTGAGACTCAGAGCACATTGCTGTCTTGGGCTGTGCCTTTTTGTGGATATTTTTTATATCAATTTAAAGTAGCTTAAAATCACTTAAAAGGTTTGAAAGCTTTAAGCCTTCAAGGGAAGAAGAAGAGGTGCCCCTCCTTATACCTCACACCCTTCCCCGTTTCAATTCCTTGGGTAGGGACAGACACCTAAAATCGATGTTGAAAGCATTGGGATGCAGTCTTTACTGTGAGGACCTCCCTCCAAACCACGTCAATTCTGTCCCCAGAGCATTGACTAACAGCTGACAAAACTGAGCATTGAGTTAGTATCCGATGTTAAGCAAAGTCAAAAATCAAATACATCTATCACTTAATTTCAAAGGAGGATGCAGCCAATTGGATAGCAATCCTGAGCAAAGCTTGCCCTGGCAGGTGTCTGGTGAAGACACTGCTCTGTAATGCTCCTGAAGTCCTGCTAAGCATGCAGCTTGGCAGTCCACTGTCTTGCAGAGAGATGCCTCCAGTTCCAGAAGCCAGAGCTGAGGAAGGGGAAGGTAGACCACCCACAAGCAAAACACTATGTCACACTTCCCTAATGCCGCACCAACACCAGCACATTGATCTTCCTATAACCTTCAGAGAGCTAGATCAGGATCCCCAGCTACAGCTGAAGAGACAGAGATGCCTTTTCCTCTCACGCCCAGTGGATCAGCTCTGCCTTTGCATTCTTGACATCTGGAATTCCCACCCATTGACCTCTAAGTCACCAGTGCACTCATCTCCTAAAAATCAGGGCATTGTTGCAACTCAGAAATTAACAGAGAAGACTGAGGATTGGTGAGATAGGAGGGTAATGGTGCCATTGGTGCTTCTAGGCCTTCTTTCATGCAGACGTCTCCAGTGTTTATATGCTGCGTCATTTCTCTCACCAGATCTTCCAAGGATGCTCTCATCCTGGATTAACAAGGACCACCTGAAGCAGAAGATAATCGTATGCTTTTCCTGAGGCCACAGGGCAAGTTGTTGATTTGCTCCATCAACCCCATTTCCCAGATCCATGTTTGAGCTATTCCATCCTGGTGGTCTCATAGAGGAACGAGATACCTGAGTATGAAACAACGAAATACACCTTCTTTTCAATAAAGTAAAGCAATCTCAGTCACAAAGCTTGTCATGATGCTAAAACATAGTGGTAGAAACAAGGACAGAGAGAAGCGCCATGAGGAAGAGTTTGAGGGCTTGTAGGGGCTCCCAAAAGGAAGTGGTACCCCTTGAGAGTAGTCCTATAAAGAACATACACCTGTCACTAAAGGATGCCCAAGTCACCCACCCTACACCAATTCCCATGTGTGGGTCTGCTGTAACCAGGGAGGGTCACAGATAGTCAGTTCTGTAAAAAGCGGCTTTTAAAAATAAAATTCAATTCTTGGCATGCATTGCAATACTTCCTCTGTTCCAAACTTAATACTGAAGCCACCCACAGGACCACTATCTTAGCCAGATACAGTAAAGGAAACAAGCCTGCTTGCACAAGGCCCACATGAACAGCATTCAGCAATCAGGGTTAGGTGACACTGCAAACAGGCTGAGAAGGCTTCCGTGATGCAGCACCATTGGACATGCTTCAGCCAGGTGAGCCAGAGCAGTATGCTCCTGCCTTCTCAAAGTGCTGCTCATAAAGATAATTCCATAGACTCCAGGGAAAGATGTCCCCTGGCTCTTGGAACTTCTGACTCCAGGGAAGACGATGCCCTGTTTTTGCCTGTAAATCCAATCTGTGTAAAACCAGAATGATGACAACAGAGAAAAAGGCCTCTCATACAATCTCTGTGTAATCCACAGTGCCCATTCAGGTGCCCTTGAGCATCTACTTTCTTATATAATTTACCAACATTTTCCATATATAATCCTTACCTTCTCAAGGAGATCATAAGTTGTATGAGGGCAGAGACCATCTTGCTCCAGATAACAACTTAAGCCATTAGGACAGCCTCCCCCGACATACCATATACTTGGATTCAAATAAAAGAAGGCCCTCATTCCATGTTTTGCATTATTCACAACTGAGTCCTGAACCATTTGCTCTAACTCATCTCATTTCTCTAGTTTTCCTGGTTTTTAACCGTCTAGTCTCTCTTCTTGCATATGACCCCTCCTTGTTCCTTGTGTTTAGTCTTGAACCTGGGACCTTCTTCAGCAGTGGGTAAGAGCACAGACTCTGAAGCCAGCCTACCTGAAAAATCAGAACAACGCCTAGCACAATAGAATTGCTCAATAAATGTTAGCAGTTGCGAGGCATTTTTCTGTCACCTCTACGGCCATGTGGCCACTATAGTCAACATGGTGCTGCTCATCCTCTCAGTGCTGCTCCTCTGCCAGGTACTTCACACCTGACAACCCATGCTAGGTTCACTCTAGTAGATGGAGAAGAGAGCATTTATTTCTGTTATGCAAACCTACTGTGCCTAACGCAGAGCAAGGCATTATAGTAAGTGCTAAGATTTTCTTATCCAGTGATAAATTCCTTGTTGGCTCCAGCTTATTTAAACTGAGCTTCACAGAGTCTTAGTTAAATTAAACACAAAATGTGTTTTCCACGTTTTTGACTGGTTTCCTATCAAAGAAACATGTGCCTTGCTCTTCACTAGAGGGTGAAACTCACAAATAAACCACTACCTGTCTCATATATCCATTCCTGGTCTCTACACTTGAGAGGACACCAAGAAAGCATTATTAATTTAATCAACTAATATTTATTTGCCATGGACCCTGCCTTTAGATAGTCAATATCTGATTGTTAAAACAAGACTAACATATACGACATTATCAAAGAACCGTAGGAAGTACTTAAGTGCTTAGTCAAGTACACGGTACTGATTATAAACACAGTAGTTCTGAAAAGGGCATATCAGGTAATGGGTCATGATAATTCACTTCTTCACTCAACAGATACTTATTGAGCATTATCTAAGTGCCAAGTCCTGTGCTAGGCACTGGACATAGGTGGGGAACATTGTGGCCTTTCTTCCCTACAGTCCTCCATTCTTCTCTGCAGTCCTCTGTGGGATAACAGTCATATGGTTAGGGAAGCTGATTCATCTAAACCAATCATGGTAAACTCATTCATTTTGCCAGTGATTTATTCCTAAATGGTCATTGACATTAAGATAAGTTCGTTGGAGCCTTCTGGGAAAGCTCTTCCTTGGTCTAAAGAACCATCACAGGAAGACACATCCCTTTTCCTATGGTAATGGCCATGTATGGATGTAAAGTTCATAACTGCTGTTCACATCTTGTCACCAGCTTGAAGATAGAGAAACAAAGGCCAAAAGAGCTATAGGAAAACAGGGTCAGTACCACCAGATTAACTCAGCTTTTAACACTGCTCTATGTCTGGGTTTCCAGTTATGTAATCTAGTACATTTCCTTATTGTTTACACTAGCTTGAGTTTTTTTCTGTTACTTGCGACCTCACACATTCTAACTCATAGCACATAGGAAGATAAATAAGATATAATCAACTCTCAAGGAGCTCACAACCTAGGGTAGACAAATATGGAATCATATAGCATTGAAACTTACTAGTTAAGTACAACAGAAGAATGTTCCAGAAATAAACGTAGATCAGAAGAAGTTGGCAAAGATATAAGAGAGGTAGTTCCACCAACTTCAATTAGTCCCTGAAGGGCAGACAATGAATGATGGTAAAACAGTGAGAAATTGGCAATACCCCCAACCTATCACTATAGAATGTGGCTTAATTCTCATGTCTTCACCAATTTTTGTCATTATTCCAGACATCTTAAAAGAAAGAAAGAAGTACACCTTTCTAGAATTAAGAGCTCAAGTACTAAACACGTTCCTTCGGCCTGATTCCTATTCTTGGAATCAGCGTGGAAGTTTCCCTTTTAAAGGCTATTTTTGATCTCTGAAGATGTGACTGGCTGCAGAGTTATAGAAAATCAGAACACATTACCCACTGCGCATAGATCTTGGTAATTATGTGCACGTAAGAAAAAATTTTTTTCTCTCTTTGATATCATTAGATGGTTGAAACTACACTTTTAGCCACCTTTCTCAGAAAGAAATATTATCAGTTTAAAAAGCCAGATACCCCTTGATTAGATGTAATTATTTATTTTACTGACAGTTTGGGCTTCATTGTGTGCCTGTAATATTGAAGAATTCCAAACAAGATTTTGGAAACAACATTAAAGTCTTGCTATGGTTGTGGTTCAGGAGGAGCCATAGTATGGAAGATTTGTTTAGTTGGGGTTCTGATCCTCAAATTAATTTCCAGTTTTCTCCAATTTTTATAAATAAAGTCATTCCTCCTAGTAATGTTTCTGTGATCGTATCTGCTGAAGAGACCACTCAGGTCCCCAGAATTGGTTAGCAGCTCCCTTTATAGTGTCTGGTTTGCTAGGAAATAAATTTATAGATATTAAGAACCCAGGTTTTAGAATCAGACTGACCTGGGTTCAAACCCTGTGTCTGTAGTTTATTAGCTGTGTTACCTTGGGCAAATTACTTTATCTTCCTGAGTCACTATGTAAAATGTTATCTATTGAGAATTAAATGAGATAATGTAGGCATGGTTCTTAAAATAGTGTCTTACATTCATTGCCTTTCAACAGATTTATTGAGAAGGTGACATAAAGCAGACAAAAGTACTCCGACAGAGATCACATAATAAATGCCCACTAAGTAATATCATTGTTATCTTTACTAGTACCTGTTCCTCCTCCACAACAGATCCATTATCAAGTGCTCAGAGAGAAAAACCAACAAATGATCCTATATTCCTATTTTGCCTCATGCCCCCCGCCTCATATCCATTCGTTGTCTCCATTGCCATGTTTTCAGCATGCATCCTCTTCTCTCTGCTTCTCCTGCTACCACCTGGCCCAGGCCACATCACGCCAATCCTTGCCCTTCATCTGAACTTCTTATGACCACCATGGCCATCTATTCTCCTTACAATCCATTCTCCACAGAGTGGTTGTTGATTTTTACACCATAGAAATCATTGCTTTTATTTGCTGAAAACTCTCAAGTGGCAATCCAGGATGCATGAAATTAAATCTAAATTATTCTCATGTTTCTTGATGCTCTGGGTGCTGCCTAATTTTCTAGCATCTTGTTCCCTCTGTGCCATCATCCTCTAGAGACCTTGGGCTTCCTTCTGCTCCTTGAACAAACCAAAATCCTTTGCTCTTATTCTTCTCTCTCCCATGTCTTCATATAGCTGGCTCCTTGTCATAATTCAAAAGTCAGCTTGAATGGACGTCCTCAGACAGGCTGTTCTTGACTTCCATGGTCAGTTTTATATATAACATCCTATTTCATCTTCTTCATAATATGAAATGAGCTCATCTACTTATTTGCCCTTCAATAGGTTCTATAGTTCCCAGAATCTAAGCTCTGTGAGGGCAGGCACCTTACCTATCCTGTCAGCTGCTACATCCTCTATGCCTTATAAGAGCATGTGGCATATAGTAGGTGCATAATGAATATTTGTTGAATAGTATAATACCAAGATTCCAAATGCTGCTTCAGTTTATTAAGAATTTTCCCAAGTCATTTCACTTCTTAACTAGACGGGCGTTTAGGCCCTTAGTATCACGAGTTCAAAGAACCATGGAAACCTTAGAAAGAAGCCATTATTGTACCTCATTTAAAGATATGAAAATGGAGACCCAGGGAGGTGATGAGGCTTACAGAATTATTTAGTGTTAGAGGCTGGACAGGAGCCCAGAGCTCCCAAAGTCTAGACAAGTGGTTATTATATGACCCCTGCCATAATATTGCTCTGCCGGACCCATGCTTCCTCTGACCCTCCAGACTGGTAAGAAGAAAGCAATGATATTTGAAATCGCACAAACCATTTCACAGGAGTTAGACAGAGACTGGAGTGAGGATGAGAACTATGCTGCTAAAACCTAGGAAAGAAGAAACAGGGCCAGAGAAGGTACTAGAGCAGAGAATCTCACCAAAAAAGTATACTCCTCAGCTTCTGTGAGTGAATGGGACCTCAGATTGGAAGCTACAAATTGGTGACATTGGAACTGTGTATTGAACTCTGTTCTGATTAGAAGAATTATAGAATCTCAGCATAGGAAGAGACCTCTATGGTTTATCCAACCCTCCTCAGATGTTTTATACCAGCTACATATGTCTTCCTGGAAGTCATCACTCTTATTTTAAATATCTCCAGTGTGGGAGAACTCATTGCCTCCGAAGGAAGCTCACTCTGTCTTCCAACAGCCTTGACTATAAGGGAACATTCTTCATTACACTGAGCTAGAAGTCCACTCCTCTAAATTCTATTGATACTACTTGTGCCATTTTGGGATATCTAAAGGAATTAACATGTCATCCCTGAGTTTTCCTTTCGCCAGTTCATTCACTTAATTTTCGTATGGAATGATCTTTCATTGACACAGAGGATTTTCTCACTGATCTTTCCCTCTCCATACAATTAAATGTATCAACGTTCCTCGTGAAGTAGGGCTTCAGGTGTAGGGTGAGCAGCTTGGAACCTAAACCTTCCTTTTCTCTGGAGATTATATTTATGTGATGTAACTAAACCTATTAGTCTATGAGTGCTCAGAGCCACCCCCATCCCACCTCCAACTCATTAAAAATAATCCTGCTCAGTTCCCACTCCTTCTCAATCCTACTAAGAAAGGATTTTTGCTTGCTGAGAAAGAAGTCAAGTTGACCTACTTAGTAAAATGATAGAAAGAGGGGTAAGGAGAAGGGAGATCAAAAAATTTTGTAGCTTGGTCATCAAGGAAGAGTTTTTTGGAGCCGAGGTTTATAAGAGACGCTGGAGCAGCTACAAGGTTTAAGGGAATTGGAGGAAAAAAGGAAAAGTGATGTTACAAAGTGTCAAGGTGGCTTAGTAATGAGGTTCTCTTTGATGTTCTCCAAGAAATGCAAAGAGAAGGTTTCTATTGTTTTTAATTGCCTTTAGTTGTTAAACTCTGTTTCCTTGAATGTGATATACCACTCTGTGACTGGACCACATGGGTCGCTGAATTTATAAGGTTATGCACGTTAAAAATTAATCCTATAACAATTATAATGATTTGTATTCAGAGTGACTTTACTGTGTACCATGAACTATATGAAGGACTTTACATTTATTATCTCATTTAATTCTTACAGCACTCCTTTGAGGTATATGCTATTATAATCCTCATTTTTTAGATGAGGAGGCTGTAAAACATAGAACAGTAAAAGAAATTGTTCATGGATACATAGCTAAGTAATGAAATAGTCACTTCTCAGACCCATGTCCATCTAACTTTAAATGCCAAACGTTATCTCTTATGGTACCCCCTGAACAGAACAGCCTTCATGATTGTCCAGAGAGAAAAAGAGACAGAACTAGAGCTGTGTGTCTGGAATCCAGGAATCTTCTGGTGCTTTAGGGAGATCATACTACCTAAAGCTTGTCCCATGGGTTGACAGTCAAACATTGATTCAACATTCAGATCAGAGCCCAAAGCAAAGTACTAGTTGATATTTCTGGCACATTCTTTAGAAAGAGACCCAAACTTTCAAAACTTTCACTCTGATTTCCCACAATGTTGATTACACAGTTTTAGCCCATGAGTAATTTTTCCCCTTGAGCACATCAATTCAGAAACCTTAAAAAACAAAACTGGGTCCACAAAAATATAATTGATAAAGCCAACTCTTTCCTAGCTGACTGTATGGTTTCAGCTAAAATGCAAGGTAAACTGAATTCCATAATGGACTATATACTTCATAATAATTGTTGTCTATTTGTATGCAAATAGCTGAACAGCTTCTCTCAATTTCAGGCTCTGGCTGTAAACTCACATCAGTTTTGGGTAGATTCTAATTATGCATTTGATATAATAGGTATTGAATCAATGAGAAATTCTAACACCAGTTTTGAAAGTTAATGCTCATTATTTACTATTTGAACCTTGGATTTGAAAGGTGTGTCTTTATAATAAAATGTGTTGGCTCATATTATTGTTTAGTAACTGTTTAGTCTGAAACAGATTATTTAATTTCTCTGAGCCACAGTTTGTAAAAATGGAAATATTAATGACACTTTTATTGGATTATCAGATAATTAAATAAGATAATGTACTCAGGACAATATTCCAGTCAACAAATTACTGTTTTTCCTATTCTCCGCTGCCAGATCACCCTAATGGTCATTTGGTACTTCAAGTGGCCAAATCTTAAAAACATCCTCACAGTTCATTGGTTTGCTACAGACATTCCTACAAAAGGGGTCCCTCCATGACTTCAGCCTAACCTTTAATGAGAAGACAGAGACAACATTCAATAGGAACTGAGGGAGCAGCAAGCAAACACAGGGCAAGGCCAAGTAGACACATACAGATCTGCTCTGGGTCAACAACTTGCTCACCTAGTCTCGCGTGTCATCCTCAGACATGAATGATGCCCACCCAGCTGTGTATTTCTGAAGACAAGAGCCATGGAAGGAAGAAACTGTTCTTTACAGGAGATGTTTATTTTCCCATTAATAAAGGGAAATTACTTTGTTGGTTGGGAGCCCGGATTTTAAAATTATTCCCATGGCTGTATCTAAAACCAATTCAATATTTAAAATTCAAATTTGTTTGGCATAATAGACTTGAGGATGTCATATCTTGTGACATGGCCAGTCATAAAATGTTCCATGGGAACAGACTGGGGCATACTGGGGGTGTGGGAAGAGGAAAACTGCAATTACTTATGTCCAGAGGGGCATAGTAAATGCCTGGGACAAACCCAGCTTCAGAGAACAGGATAAAATTCATCCAAATGGGTGGAAGATGCTCATACTATATGTTGACAGTATAGTGTGATTAAAAGAGGCCAAGCTTTAGAGTTGGACAAATAGATCCTGGCTCAAATATAGCTCTGCCCTTTATTCTCTGGGTAATGTTAGGTGAGTTACTGACTTTCCTAAACCCTTGATTCTTCGTCTGTGAAATGTGGATCATAGAATTAATTTTGTTGTGGGGAGGAGGTAACTAAAGCACTTGATTCAATGCCTCATACATAAGAAGTGCTCAATAAATAATAGCTATTGTTAGTGTTCTTTTGTTGTTGTTGTTGTTGTTGACATGTTAGCAGCCACTATGTGCTAGGTCCTCCAACATATTTGTCTATTTTCCTCCAGGATATAATACCCTGCCATGTTATTATTAACATCCCATTTTATAGATGAGAAAATTGACCCATATGTCCAATGCTACATAGTTAAGAAAAAGCCAAGCTGGTTTTGAAACCTAGGTCTGGCTGGTTTCAGATTGCCTATTCTGACATTGTGGAAGTGAAAAGCTTCATTAATAAGATGCAGGCTATAATCTGAGAAAGGCTTTGACACGTAAAAGGAAGAGGTGACAGAACATCCCGACAGATGAGTGTATAGAACTCAGTGGAAAAGTCATCTCAGAAGTCTGGACAAACAGGGTGACAACAGGCTACATTCAGGGACATCAGACAGGTGGATCCCAGCCCTCCAGGACTCCAGCAGAGCTGAGATAAGGCCAGACTCAGAGCAGAGCTGGCTTAGATACCAGAGTTGGTGGTACTAGGTTACCTGGAAGCCCACTAGAGTTCTTAAAATCCCTCTTGACAGCAGGAAGGATTAGGCTCAAGGTATCAGGTGGCACCAGCTGAGCTGCAGGTGGGACTCAAGTAGATCCAGCTGTGGGGAAGAGCAGAGGAGAAGCAGGAAGTCAGGCAGGTCGTGACATCAGCAACCAGTTGATTGGCACTTTTTTTTTTAACTTTGCAAACAGTTTCCCTGAGATCGTGCAGACACAGTCTTAAACCTGTCAATTCTAGACACTCTAGATTTACACATGCATACTGCACTGTCATTCTCCAAGTACCAGACAGCAAAATGCAGTGTTTCTTTCTCGTTATAGCTATCCGCTGTTCCAGGACCTTAGGTTTAATAACAGCTGCTTCTCTAACCTCTTCAAATTAGCAGGTAATTCTCCACGAGCGCTGGCAATTCTGGAAGTTATGTAACACTCCTTGGCCTATGACCTGCATTAGTGACCCATGACCTGAAGGTCTATGCAGAGTCAGCACATACGGGGAACAGGTGAAGTCACTACCCTAACCATGTCCATGGCAGACATCACTAATCAATCACAGCACTCCTTTCAATTTGGCCTAGAAAATCCTTACTACCGTGTCCCAGGTGGTCACTACCAATGGATTAGATTTAGCATATGATAAAACCTACTGACCAGAGAGACCTAGGGGTTTGCCTTTCAACATGTCAGTGAATTAAAAATAAAACTAATAACAGAAGCTTTAAATTGACCTCCTTGGTTAATTATGTAAAGAAATGCCTGAAGTACACTGAAAACTTGTGATAGATTACAAAAACAAAAACAAAAAAACAAACCAAAAACACTTCATTCATATAAGAAGGAACAAGGAGCCTGGATTCTCTCACTAGCTATCAAATTGAATTTAGCTGTGTGAGTACCTACTCTGCACCAGCCTATAGTCTAAGAATTTACATATGTTATCTTATTTAATACTCATAACAGATTAAGTAGGTACTTTTATTATCCCTTTTCACAGATGAAGAATGGAATATTAAGAGATTAAACAAGTTTACAAAGGTCACACAAGGTCATCAGGGGTAGCAATGAGATTGAAACCCAGGTCTACCTAATTTTACAACCAGACTCCTTAACCTCTACATTGTATACTGTCTCAACTAGATCTATGAAGCCAAAATAAAAAACAAAATGCTAAGTCAGCAAACAATGGGTTTACCCTAGAATATTCTTAAGGCAGTGAGAGTTGCTCAGACAGTGGCAGTTCTTGAAAGGCTTCACATGAGTCTGTTCTCTTGGGGACCAGAGAATAATAAAGAGCCATGACAATGCAGGACAATCACTCTCCACAATCCCAGTGGGACCAGGACATCAGAAAATTTCCCCTTGGGAAATGTTGTTAAAGCAGTTGACTAGGAGATGGAAGAAAGATTACAGGGGCAAACAGCTCATTGATTCCCTCAGCTCTGTCAGGTTCACTGACTTAACAGAACCTGTCTTCTCTCCATAGCTATGTGCACAGCATGCCCTCACAGCCTCAACAGATGCCCTTGCCATGGGAGGGAGGTTGAGATATGACAGTCAATGCCAAGCCATCAATTACAACATAGACATCAATCCCAAAGGCCTTGTCATTCCCCATGTGTATTGCTGCCAACATCCTCTCCTTTCCTTGGCTCTCAGGTAGTTCCAGAGGGGGTGGGAGCTAAGCCCCAGCCCCAGAGGAAACCCATCTCTGTCCAAACAGCAGTTTAATCCCCCAAATCTTCTCTTGCAGTGAGAAAATTGTGGCCACCCTAACATGAGCCCACCGACTTCTATCCGTCTCTCAGATTTTCTCTACTATCGCCTTCTCTTCCTTTACTATACTCTCAAAGGAGAAGCGTTTCCCTTATTGACCAATGCTGTTGCCTCTTCTGGCACTCTCTTCTGCATTTCTCCTGGGACAGTGCTCCATTGGTTATCTCCTTTCTGTCTTAAAGAGAAGAGAGATAACCCAGGCAAAGTTCTCCAATAGCCTGAAAAACATACCTTCCCTTGGGCCTGCTACCCTACTAATAAGATTTGCTGTTTTTACAATACCAAAACACTCTGACACCAAATGTGTGGGGTTTTTCCACACCAACAATCAATTCTCCAACTCTCCAGACACCAACTGGTATCCAATGATTCAATTAAATTCTGACACTAACTACCTGGAGTTAGTTAGACTCCAAAAGTTAAGGGCCTCAGTCTCACAAGTCCACATTTCAGATGCCAATCACAAGTCCAGGCCTCCTATACTTCTGACTGACTGGCTATAAATTGGGGATTCCCATGACGCCCTCCTTGGGTTCCATAATTTGTTAGAAGAGCTCACAGAATTCAGGGAAACACTTTACTTACTAGTACCAGTTTATTATAAAAGATACTATAAAGGGTACAAATGAACAGCCAGATGAAGAGGTACATACGGCGAGGTCCAGAAGCGTCTTGAGTATAGGAGCTTGTGTTCCCATGGGGTTTGGGGCGTGCCACCCTCCCAGCTGGTGGATGCATTCACCAACCCAGAAGCTCTTAGAGCCCCTTTGTTTAGAGATTTTATGGGTGTTCCATTATGGGGATGGTTGATTAAATCATTGGCCATTGGTGATTAACTCAAACTCCGACCCCTCTACCTGTCTCTTCTCCAGAGGTCAGAAGGTGGGGCTAAAAGTTCTGACCCTCTAATCACATGGTCAGTTTCTCTGACAACCAGCCCCCAACCTATAGCTATCTAAGGGCCTTCAAGAGTCACCTCATTAGCATAAACTCCGGTCTGGTTAAAAGGGCTTATTACGAATAACAAAAGCCACTCTTCTCACTCCTATCACATAAGAAATTCCAAGGGTTTTAGAAGTTCTGTGCCAGGAACTGGGGAGGAATACTGAGTACGTGTTTCTTATTATATTGCAATATCACAACTGCTATTGCCTGATCTCTTTCTTTCCTCTCTCCATCAATATTCTTGCAAGAGAAATTTGTACCCATCAGCCTCTACTTAATCACCACCTCTCACTCTATTACCTGTTGTAATACCACCTCTGTTACCATAACTCCAAGAGAAATGACATCTTGTTGGTCATTCATATGGATACCTGTATCAGATTGTACAATCACGACTTCTGTTTATAAGTTACTGAAACCAACTCAAACTGCTCAAGTATAAAAGAAGGGAGGCATAGTTTACTGATTCAGGTACCCACACCTTGGAAAGGGCAGGAACGGACCTGGCTAGAACATGATCAGGGTGCTCTGAACGACTGTCCAACTATCTCATTTCTATAGCTGTGTGCCAATAGGGAAACTGGGCTGTAGACCATTCTGGCCTCATAGTTTTATATTGTGTTCACCAGTTTGTTGGAAAATTCCAGAAAAAGGACAAAATTGGCCTGCCTTCAGTCATATGGCCACCTCTTGACCCATTCACTGTGGTAGGGGAAAGCTATGGCAATTAGGTCAGCCTAGGTCCTGGGTCTATGAGGCTGGCTAGAGTAGGGTAGTACCCGGTGCTAGAAGAAGCTAGAGAACCACATACACAGCTGCTGGGGAAATCATGAACTATGCAGCCACCATGATTTGTGTCTACAACAGACTTACACGTAATGTTGAGAATTGTGCAGGATAAAATAATAGATGGCAGAATTGGGGTCAATCAGCAAAATCACACAATCATTAAGGCTGAGTAGAAATGTTAAGGCATACTTGCATTTCTAACCAAATATGTATTTAAAACCTTGGATCAAGTGGGCCTCATGTGCGTAGTACCTGAGCTGTATGTTTTGAAGGTAGACTCAGTAGGGCCAGGTGTCTCAGAATATTACCTCCACCTACCTGTTGTTCTTTTGCAACTCTGGAAAGCTCTTTTGAGTTTCAAAATCTCTCAATTCAAGCACAAGCCCCTATGAGAGGGCTCCCGTCATAGTTATAAGTTAATATCCTTGGAAGGAGTAGTTAACAAGCAACTCTGAACAAAAAGATCCTGCAGCACCAGAATCTGGAAACTACTGAGAATTTCGGGCCAGTGGGGGGAGGAAGAGGAGCCTTCTTATAGGGGCTTATGCTTTCCCAGCTTGGATTTAGCACACAGGAATATCATGTGGCAAGACAGTGTTTTGAAGTGTTCCAATATCCCAATCAACAGAAAAGTGGGGCTGAGAAAGATTTGTTGAGGACTTGCCGTGTGTCAAGTGTGCTAAATACTCCATAGGATTTAGTTCAACCCATTTTACAGATGAGAAAACTGAGGCTCAGAGAGGGTAAAGAACCTGCCCCCATTTATGTAGCCGGATAGTGACAGGTTTGGAATTCTTACCCAGGTCTATCCGCCTGGCTCCAAGGTGCTGAAGATGGGGCAGTTAATGAATAGGAAAATTTGTGCCAGAAACTAGGTTTTTTGACTTCCAAGCTAGTGTTCTTTCTACAGAGTACATCTCCTTGCCTGCATATGCCATAATGTCGAAAAAAGCATTTTCGCAAGAGCAACTTTCTTTTTTTTGCTTTACAACGACTGTGAGATAGGCAGGAGGTAGGTGATTTTCCCTACTTAACAGCTAAAGGGACCAAAGCTCTGAAAGGATAAACTTAGCCCAGTAAAGATGTCATTCGAAAACCAGCAAGGCTGAGACCCCTGGAAACACCTTGCTTTTGCTTTTAATAATCATGTTCCCACAATTCAGCTGATCCCGAAACCAGCACCAGGCTGGTTGTTTTTGAGTGAACTCATCTCCTTCGTTTTTAGCTTCAATTCCTCGTGACTGTTTTATATTCTGAGCCCTGCCCTTATTTTCAGTCTCTCATAAAGAAAAGTTATTACATTAAAATTGAGTGACTCCGTCGGCCTCGTTCCTCATCTCACACTGTATTTTTACATTATCAAGTAAATTAAAAGCCGTATATTATGTGTATGTGCATTAGGGAAACTCATTTAAAATTCTGTTTAGCACACATTTGCAGAATTTTGCTGATTCAATGAATGCCACATTTACCAATCAACATTTTGCTGTGAGGAACACTTTAGCGCTGGCCGACCCGATGGGGTCCATTTTGTACTTTCTCAAGTTTCAAGTTCTGCCTCGGCCTCCTCATCTGAGCAGGTGAAGGAGGGAGAGCCGAGTCCAGGAAGGCAATGTGAGCCTGGGGGACTTTTGACCATACCTTCACACCTCAAGAAGGGTGAGACTGCCCATCCTTGGGTGCTGGCCACATCTCCCACAGAATAACCACAATAATAGTGAAACTATCAATACTCAGGGCCAGCTTCCTGGGCATGCAACCTGGGCAATCGTGAAGATTCAGCTCTGAGAAGGGGCCCATGCTTGGTTTCGTGCTCTGCTGTTACCATCTTGAAATTCCTAATTTTTTAACAAGAGGCCCTGCATTTTCATTTTGCACTGGGTCCCACAGTTTTATCGATAGCTACCATCTAGTGAACGTTTTCTCCAAGTCAGATGTTGAACTAAAGTTTCTCTAGCATTATCTAATTTAATCATTATAATATTCAGTTATTCAGCAAATATTGAGCCACCTTGAGGATCCAGACATGGTGTGAGGCCCCAAGAATACCAGAATAAACAAGACAGGCATGTTTCCTGCCTTCATGGAACTTAACATTCAAAACAGTATAGACACAGTAATTTCAAGTTGTAATAATTGCTCTCAAGCAAAAATATAATAAAGGACTGAGGTAAATATAATAGAAGGATCCATGTGGAGTAAAGTAGCCAGGAAGGGCCTTTCTGAGACCCCTAAGAAACAAGAATTCTTATATCCATTTTACAGATGAGGAAAGTGAATCTCAGATAGAGTAGGTGACTTAGCCAAGATCACAGAGTCAGACAATAGCAGAGCCAAGGTTTGAAGTCAAGTCTGTCTGACTTGGTGGCCAGAACAAAGCTTCTCAAACTTGAATATCCATAGAAATCACTGGGGATTGTATTAAACTGTATATTTTGATTCAGTAGATCTGGGGTGGTGCTGATCCTGCTACGCCCAGAACCACACTTTGAGTACAAGACCCTAAACACCCGTGCTAGGGGAACGTATTGGGGGTGGCCGCCAGACAGACTCACGGGCACTGTGACCTAGAGGACCAGCTCTCACTATAGGAAGTCTGATGGGACTTGGTACCTATGGGCAGGCCCAGAGGGGCAGAGCAGAAACTCAAGGGCTGCCAGCCCTCATGGATTTCATGAATCTGCCTAAACCTTGGGGAAAAGAATGAAACGATCACTGTAACATTTTCTGACTAGGAACTTGGAAAGAGAGAACTGACCAACAAGAAAAGAAGCTTTCCCTCCTCTATAGATCTGCCCTGCTCCCAAAGCCTAAGTTTATCACCTTGAGTGTTAAGAAATGTTTCTTTCTTATGTCCGACCACAATCTCTCCCACTGTCTCTTAAGCTCATTTTCTTTTGCAAAGTCGCCTATGAAGATAGAGCACGGCCAGGTGAAATTTCCCCGTATTCAAGTTAGTTTCAAGTCATCTTTAGGTTTCTAAATTCTAATTTAAATACCTCACTCCCATTTATTTTTGTCCTTATAGGAGTATAAGAATCATTTTTTTAAATCGCTATAATAATCTTTTTTTCTGATTTGTCTACCATTTTCATGAGCCAAATATGACATTATAAGATCTGACTAATTCATTGCAAAAATAACCACATCCCAGGCCTCATAGGACATATTCCTTTTATTCCCCCACAATGTATTAAACGTATGGTCAACTATGAATGCCAAGTCTTTTCTACGTATATGTATGTGTTGAGTCTCTCTATTCTCTGTAGTTGTCTTTTTTGCTCATTACTGAAACCATGGGGATTAACAGTAGTAGGTGATTAATAAATATCTGTCTAATGGATGTATAAACAACTTTGAACTAGTTTCTGCTGAACTATAATCTGTATTTAGAAAGTCTTCCTGTTTTTCAGATTATTAGAAACCTCCCTGAAGGGGGAAGTAACTTTACCTAGAGCAAATATGTGGATGTAGAATTGGCTGGTGGCATCTAATATTTTTCACAAGTAGTGGTTGACCAAAGAAAGTACAGAATCTGTAATGTTTGAGAATATATGGAGAAAAGAGAGACTGGGAAAGAGCTCTGGACTGAGAGCAGGAGTCAGGCAGCCAAGCTTCTAGTCTTGGCCCCACCTCAAACTAGCTGTGTGTCCTTGCGGAATTCATTAGACCTCTCTAGGCTTTAGTAATCTTGGCCAAGAAATGACAGAGCGGAACTAGGTGATTTCTAAGGATCTCTTCAGCAGTAGTAATCTATGAGTCCATATGAACACTTGGATGGGGGTTTTGAAAATAGAAACCAGTACCAAAAGGGAAAGATTGTATAGATATACAATATCTGTCAGAGAGGATCCTTGGACAAAAATAGCTCTTGCTCCCTACCCTGGAGTCATATTTCCTACCTTGTGGTTATTGCAGTGATCTTTATGAACACAATTTCCTGTTTGACCACTTTTTGTTCTTCAGAAACATCTAGATATATGCGGTGTCCTATCATATTATTTGACTCAGCCTCTGCCCATGTTTGGCTGGAAAGTTCATGGTTCTCCTAGTGGTACATTTGATCTGCCCTCAAAACTCCCATTGACTTTGTGCACTCATTGCCAGATCAGGCCCATTTAACCTGCACAACCATCTGACCCAAAGGTGGGTAATTAAACACCTTGTGGATTTCAGCTCTATTCTCCAAGATATTTTCTCCTGAATCCCAGCTCTCCCTCTCAAATCCTTCAAATAAATCACTCCCTCTTCCCTGGGGGCGTCTGCTTCATTTGTTCCTGGGCTGTGGTTGGGAGATTTCGGCTCCAGGAGAGCAAGGCAGCAATATCAGTCAGCCTCCATTTGCCTCTGCTTCTTCCTGCGTGCCCTCTACCAGGAACCCATTTTTGCCGAGAGATTTTGTTTTTGCCTCTTTCCAATCCAATACACAAGCTTCCCACAGGTACCTAATGTTCCATCTGCATTTTAGCGAGTATCATCCCTGCATTCAGGCTGAATCAAGGGCTTTTCTCTCAGCATCTGGAATTTGTAGGTCTGCTGGGGGCATTGGCAGAGCAAACCGTGAGTGGAAACGAAGCTGCATCTGTGCAATGAGATAACCTAGGGACAGAGGCCAAGGAGCTTTGGATTGAGCAAGGAAGAAAAATCTGGCTGTGATTAAAGAAGAGGAAGAAAATTAATATGGATTGTGGATCTTCTATGTGCCTAGCAACATGCTGAATGCTTTAATAATGTCATCTAATCATCTCAATAACTCTATGAATTATTAGTTCCAATTTACAGATGGCAGAAGTGAGGCTGGGAGAGAGAAAATAACTTGCCCAAAGTCAAGTAACTAATCAGTGGGTTCAAACACAGGCCTGCTTAACTTCAAAATTCATGTTCTTTCTTTTCTTTATCCAACTGTTATGGGGGGAGAAGAAAGAAAGAATGTGAGGACAAGTCAGGAGATGAGAAGGAAGTACAAGAAAGGAGAGGAGAGGAAAGGAAAGGAAAAGGAGAAAGAAAGGAAGGCATGGAAAGAGTGGAGGGACATCTACTGCTACCTCAAGTGGGACTCAGAGTGTGTCATCAATGCTGGAAACCACCTCCTCCTCACTTTACGATTTGATTCCAAGACAGCAGTAGTCAATACGAGTAAGTCTTTAAGAATCTTTCTTTTTTTTTTAATTGAAGTATAATACAATATTATATTGGTTTGAGGCGTACATCATAGTGATTTCATATTTACATACATTATGAAGTTATCACCACAATATGTCTAGTTACCATTTGTCCCCATACAAAGTTATTACAATAGTATTGACTGTATTCCCTATGCTATACATTACATCCCCATGACTTGTTTATTTTTTGACTGGAAGTTTGTACCTCTTAATCTTTTTCACCTGTTTCACCCATCCCACACCCCCCTGCCCTTTGGTAACCACCAGTTTGTTCTCTGTATATATTAGCCTGTTTCTGTTTTGCTTTGTTTGTTTTGTTTTTTAGATTCCACACATAAGTGAAGTTATACAGTATTTATCTTTCTCTGTCTGACTTATCTCGCTTAGCATAACATCCTCCAGGTCCATCCATGTTATTGCAAATGGCAAGATATCATTCTTTTTTATGGCTGAGTAATATTCCATTGTATATATTTACCACATCTTCTTTATCCATTCATCCATCAATGGATACTTAGGTTGCTTCCATATCTTGGCTATTGTAAACAATGCTTCAATAAACATAGGGGTGCATATATCTTTTTAAATTAGTGTTTTCATTTTCTTCAGATATATACCCAGAAGTGGAATTGCTGAATCGTATAGTTCTATTGGAAATCAGGAAACATGATGTCTCCAGCTTTGTCTTTCTCAAGATTGTTTTGGCTATTCAAGGTCTTTTCTGGTTCAATATAAATTTTAGAATTATTTGTTCTAGTTCTGTGAAAAATGCCATTGGTATTTTGATAGGGATTGCATTGAATCTGTAGATTGCTTTGGGCACTACGGACATTTTAACAATATTAATTCTTCCAATCCATGATCATGGTATATCTTTCCTTTTATTTGTGTCTTCTTCAATTTCTTTCATCAGTGTCTTATCGTTATCAGAGTACAGATCTTTCACCTTCTTGGTTAAGTTTATTCCTAGGTATTTTATTCTTTTTGATGCAACTATAAACGAGATTATTTTCTTAATTTCTTCTTAAGAGTCTTTCTTCCTTAGGCCTCTTCTTGGTCATTTGCCAAGTGAGTACAAGTGTCCACATATCACCTATGACCTACTTCATAGCCCATGTTTGGGGTGCAGATGACCCATTCTTACAGTTTCTAGCCTTGCCCACCTATGTATCTATTATCTATCTATCTATTATCTATTATCTATCTATTATCTATCACTGTGTAAATAAGCACTCCAAAATGTAGTAGCTTACAAAAAGAACAACATCATTTTCTTATTATCTCTCATGGTTCTGAGGGCTAACTGGACTCAGCTGGGCAGTCGTTGCTCAGGGCTGCAGTCAGACAGTGGCTGGCACTGAATGCATCTTCACTGCTTCCTCACTCACCTGTCAAGTGGTTGGTGTTGTCATTTGAGACTTCATCTGAGCTGTCTGCCAGAACATCTGCATGTGGCCTCTCCCTATGGCTGGACCTTCCTCACAGCATGGGGCTGGGTTCCAAGAGTAAGCATCTCAAAAGGCCCTAGTGAAAGCTGCACTGACTTTTATGACCTAGCTCGAATGTCTCACAGCATCATTTCTGCCATAGCCATAGGCCTGGCTAGATGCAAGTGGAAGGATCATAAACCTCACTTCACAATGAAAGGAATGGCACTGTCACATTGCAAAAAGTGCGTGTGGGATGGGAGATCTCATTATGACCATCTTGGAAACTATATTCTGCCAGTCTGCCTTCTGACTACATTTCGTCTCTCTCCCACATAGAAAACATATCATCCCTTCTCCCAAGACCACCAAATCTCATACCATTACAGCATCTGCTCAAAGTCCACGAGCTCACCAACTAAATAAGGTTTGTACCTGCGGGTGAGGTTCCTTGCATGCCTCTCCTTGAGTACCATCCCTCTATCTGAAGATGTGTGAACCAAAGAGACAAGTTATCTGCCCCGCAAAGACATCACTTATTAAATATTCCCTCTATATTAGGGCCTGCATCCAGCATTTAGGTGAGTTATCTCATTTAATCCTCAGCAGTCCTGGGAAGTAATATTATCCCTAATATGGGAAACGAAGCCCAGAGAGGCTAAGTGACCAAGATCTCACAGCTACTAAGTGAGGATCCTTAGGTCCTCAGTGAAGCTAACTTATCACACATTATACAAGATAAATTATGAACACATTACCATATAGTTGACAAGCATAATTTATATTCAGTAGTAATTCTAAAGTGTCCACAGACTGCTGGGAGTCCCTGAGATACTTTCAGGAAGTCCAAGAGGTCAAAACTCTTTTCACAATAACATTAAGACTTTACTTGTCCCTTTCACTGGACATTTGCGCTGATGGTGCAAAAGCAATGGGAGCGAAAAGGAATCACGCCTCCTTGAAGAAATAGCTGAGGCAGAGACTGGGGCAAGGTAGGCACAAGATGAGGTGGGAACAACTTATGCCAGAAAGTAAGAAAGTACTCAAGAAAGAAAAAGTGATTGGGACATGTCACAAAGACACAGGAGGCAGCTTGGAGAGCTCCCATTGGCCAGATACGGGACAATTTTAGCACCAAAATAATTAAGTATATGAATGTATTATAAATAATTGAAAAACTAAGAATTCATGAGTTTATATCAATAGAAGATAGATAGATAGGTGATAGGTAGATAGATAGACAAATAGACAGACTTGTACATACATACACACATACATAAGAGGGGGAGAAAAGAGGGTTCTTGCTTACAGCAGAATGCCAAGGCCAGTTGGGAAGTGTGGAGGGCGTGCTGAAGTTGGAGGATCATCAGTTTGTAACCACCACACTAACGGTGAGATCAGGCAAGAGTCATCAATGAATGCTAAATCCAGAGGGAAATTTTGATGAGAAGTAGGATACTTGCATGGTCTTAAGGTGTCTCCCCACAGACTACTTATTGTGGTAAAGGAGAAAAATAAAGCACAGTAATTATATAGCAGAGAACTCAGACCCCACCTTGACTGGCGATCACAATTAACTTTATCAATGAAAGATGCATGGCAACAGTGAGACTCCAGGTGTGGTTTCTGAGAAGGACACCTAGGCAGGCTTCTGACCTAGAATGCATACTCTGAATTTAATCCCAGTGAAACACGATGCAAACACAAAATGAAGACGTTCTTTTTTTTTTAATGAAGGCATACAGGAGTGTGGCCTTTACTCTGAAAAATATCAGTGTCTTAAAAATAAAAGTTGTGGAAATATATTTCAAATTAAAGGAGGCTAAAGAGATAAGAGAACTAAATGCAATACCTGACCCCACACTGGATTTTGTACGTATAAATCACCTCATTAGGTCAACTAGCAAAACTGGAATATGGGCGATAAAAATGTTGTCTCAACGTAACATTATAAGGTTGATAACTGTACTGTGGTTATTAAAGAGAATATCTTTTTCTTAGGAAATACAGACCAACATATTTAGGGGTAAATGGTGATGAGACGTATGTAACTTACTCTCAAATGATTCAGCAAGAAAAAATGAGGGCAGGAGAGGGTAAATGGTAAAGCAAATGGAGTAAAATGCTAAAAATGGTGAATCAAAATAAAGAATAAGTGAATGTTCTTTGTATTATTTTTATTTTTGAAATTTTTGAGTTTAAAATTATTTCTAAATAAAAAGTGGAAAAGAAAAGCAATAATCAGTCAAATTACTGGTACTTTTACACAAATTCAGGCAGTGCTACCAAACGGTACTAGTAGCCATTGTGTGACATTCTTCACCACCGCATACTCAAAATTTTTTTAAAAGCCAGTTTCATTAAAAAATGTCATTGATGATGCAATAAGAATTATTAATTTATTAAGCCGTGGCCCCTGGGTACATGGGATTTTAATATTCTTTGTGATGAAATGGGAAATACACATGAAGCACTTCCGCTGCGTGTAGAACTATGATAGTTTCTAGAGGAAAAACACATGTGTAATCACTTGAGTGTGAGCAGGATTCACTGGTTTTTTCCCACGGAATTCCGTTGTTTTTTGTTGTTATTTTTTTGGGGGGCGGGGAGGAAGATTAGCTCTGAGCTAACATCAGATGCCAATCCTCCTCTTTTTGCTGAGGAAGATTGGCCCTGGGCCAACATCCGTGCCCATCTTACTGCACTTTATGTGGGACGCTGCCACAGCATGGCTTGACAGGCGGTGTGTCAGTGCGCCCCCGGGATCCGAATCTGCAAACCTGGACCGTGGAAGTAGAGTGTGGGCACTTAACCACTACGCCACTGGGCCGGCCCCCCATGGAATTCTGTTTTGACTTGAAAGAATGACTTAGAGACAAACTATGTTTATTCAGACCTAAGTATTGGGCACTTTCTCAAAAATGAATGAAATGAGACGGTTACTTCAAGGAAAAAACTGACAGTATTTTTGCTAATAAAATTTAAGATTTCGTGTGAAAATTAGAAAACTTAGTATCTGGCACCATGAGTTTGACAGTACCCCAATGCTTAAACATTTTTCTGATGAGATTGTTGGTGATATTGATCACTATGATTTTGGATATTGAAGATGAAGTTTGTGAACATTGGGAAGATCTGCATAACTCAGTAAACCAATATTTTTCAAATGACCAATGCATGACGATACAAAATCATGCATGGATAAAGATCCACTCAAAGTGCAAGAGATGCTAATGGATTTTAAAGTACCTGAGCATGAAAAGTTTATTAACAAGGTTTCAGATTTTAAGAAACTACTATTTGTTGAGTTTTGATATAATATCAAAGAAGAATCTCTATAATTATCCAAAAGTCTATTAAAATACTCCTCCCTTTTCCTACTACACATCTGTGTGAGGCAAGCCTTTCTTCACATACTTTAACCAAAATAAAATATCACAACAGTGAATGCAAAAGCAGATATGAGAATCTAGCTGCCTTCTACTAAGCCAGACATAAAGAAATTTGTGAAAATATAGAACAACATCCCTCTTCCCACTAATGTTTCTGGTTTTAGAAAGTACAGTTATTTTCATTTTTTAAAAATATGCCTTTTATGACAAAATCGTCCCATTTGCAACAACATGGATGGGCCTGGAGGGTATTATGTTAAGTGAATTAAGCCAGAAAGAGAAAGACAAACACTGTATGATCTCACTCATATCTGGAATATAAACCAACACATGGACAGAGAAAACTGTATTGTGGTTACCAGGGGCAATGGGGGTGGGGGGGTGGGCACAAGCGCCCAAGGGAGACATATATGTGGTGACGGACAAACAAAAATGTACAACCCGAAATTTCACAATGTTATAAACTATTAAAACATCAATAAAAAAATATGCCTTTTATGTTAATATGAAATGTGTTTGTTGTTGCTATATTTAAATGACAATAAATATTTTTAAAATTTATCAGTTTTAATTTCTAATATGATATCTACATAAGCCAAAGCTCCTTGGGGTCCTCAATAATTTCAAAGAGCATGAAGGGGTCCTGAGACCATTTCACTTTCTTGGTGAGAAGGCTGGTAAGCCCCGGTGCCTGCTCTCCCACGGTGGCAGCTGGAGCTGTCCTTGGAAGCTACCTCTACAGGTATTTTCATTAACCACGCCACACAGTCAAGGGCACGCATTTACCCTAAGCTTGCCCAATTGGACTTTCTCTTCTAGGATTTTAATTCTTGAATGAGATGAAGCCATAGCAGAAGATATAGTTAGTGTTCATTTATTCTAGTTTTTGAGACATTCTGGAGTGGTCTGGTTCCTCTCTGTTCTAAGCCTAACGTCTTCAGACTTCCTTTCTATCCTACTGTTACCGGCACAGTGGGTTCTTGTTGTGCCCCCGGATGGAAATCAAGAGAGAGAAAAAACGGGAGTAGAAAAGTAAAAGTTTTTTAGCTTGTGCGCAGGAGAGGCACAAGGGAGCCAGTGTGGAAAGGAAGGGGGCAGGTAACCGGCTCGTTAGGGAGCAGGATTGTGGGGCTTCTATCAGGCAGAGGCTGGGGAGGAGTGCTTGTCATGGCATGTAGAGGTGGGGTTGTGCTTGCGCCCACGCTGTTGCGTAGCATGCTGCTACATGGAACGTATGTATCATTAGCATGCTAGCTCCCCACCCCTGGGTGTGACTTTCGCTATGCAGGGTGGGCTAGGTCACCTTCAGAGGACTCCTGGGTGCTAGGGTGCATGCACCAGCCAGGGAAAGTCCCGAAACTGCGGACTGCGGATCTTGTTGTTCTCTATCTGATTCTCCTAGGTTGCCAATTGGTTAGGGGCCTTATCGTGTAAGGCCAGGGGCCTTGCGGATGGCCCTGTCTTGTTAGGCTGGTTCCTGTCTCAATATGAAGTACCTTATAGCAAGACAACACATTTCTCTTTTTTCTCTTCCTATTTTAGCCAGTGTAGGATTTCTGTTGCTTGCTACCAAGAAATCCTAACTATATATTAATTTCTTGCCTTACCCTGGAAATGGCTTCTCTTTGCGGTTTCCTCCGTGCTACAGTTCTGCTCTCTACATTGAGTCCTTTGTGTCCTGATTCTGAAAGCTTTGTTTTCTGCATCAGGGCGATGACCAAGAGAGTTATAGTCTCTTCATTCTAGTGAATCTTAACGCCTGGGATCCAGGCTAAAAACAATCCACAAGGGTGAGACACATGGCTGCTGAGACACTGCCCGTTCATCATGGTTAAATTCCTCTTTGCCTGGAAGAGCCCAGGGCATTTCCTGTTTAGCCAATTAAAGCCCACTGTTTTGTTTTAAATTGAAGTAAGTGAAAACATTTTGAGAACTAAAAGACACTCTAAAAATAACATTGTGGTTTTGTTGTCATTATTATTATACAGTAGATGAAGAATCAAAGGGATCTCATGGGGATAGACTAAAGAATACTAGATTTGAAATCAGAAAACCAGAATTATTGTTCTAATTTTTTAACTCACCCAAGGTATGTCCCTTAGCAAGGACTAGATGACCTCAGCAATCCCTTCCATCTCTAGAGTTATATAATTTAAAGTTCAGCAAAGCTTCACCAACTATTGCTTCCTAGTCCATGCCTCCCTAAAGAAAAATAGATTCCACATTTTCCTAGCAGTTCTGCTTGGTAGTTAATAGCACTGACTCTGGGTCCAGGCAGAGGGCCCCCACCTGAGTTCAGTGACCTCACTTCACTCAGTGTCAATTTTCTCATCTGAAAAATGGGAGTGATGATATCAAGGCACTGATTTGTGGTTTAATGAGGTAGCATATATAACACATTTATCACAAAGCCTGTAATGGAACAAATGATTCATGAAGGCTATCCACAATTGTACTATAGCTATAGCTGAACATAATCTCCATGGATTATAGTCACTCTGCCACTGAATACATTTTTGCAGACAGCTTGCTATTTCTTCGTCTGTAATTCTAAATGTGTTTTACCTACAACTCAGACAGAGTTAAGCTAAATTTATCACTTTGCATAGAATCAGCGAAAACAGTAATAGGATGTACTGTCAGTGAGTAATGGTATATATTTGTAAAGGATCAGAATTTCTTTCAAAGAGGAAGGATTCGGAAAGCCATCTAGAAGAGCCCCTTTGCTGCTGAAAATTCATTAGTTTGCTACCCTTCAGTCCATCACTTCACGGAGAGGTGGCTCAGGAAACAAACCCACAAAGCATCATGGGCAAACAGCTCACATTCAAAAGAAGCTGCCTCTCAGGGTTCGTGTTTCTTGTGCCCAGTCGTATCCTTGTTATGGACTGAACTGTGTTCTCCTAAAATTCGTATGTTGAAGCCCTAACCCCCAGTACCTTAGAATGTAAGCATACTTGGAAATAAGGTCTTTAAAGAGGTAATTAAGTTAAAATGAGGTCTTTAGAGTAGGCCCTATTCCAATATAATAGGTGTCCTTATAAGAAGTGGAAATTTGGACAAAGACGTGTATGCACACAGAGCAAAAACCACGTGAAGACAGAAGGAGAAGATGGCCATCTGCAAATCAAGGAGAGAGGCCTCAGAGGAAATCAACCCTGCTGACCGACCCCTTGATCTTAAACTTCTGGTCTCCAGAACTGTGAGAAAACAAATTTCTGTTGTTTAAGCCACCCAGTCTATGGTATTAGTTGAGGCAAACCTAGCTGACTAATACAATTCCTAAGGCCTAGAAAAGTGTCTGGCACACTGTAGGTGTTCAATAATTATTTGTTGAATGAATACAAGAATAAATGGAGCAGTTGGCAGCCAATATCCAGGTTTTGATGACAGCAAATCTCAGGCCACATCCTGCCACACAACTAGACATTGATTGACAACTGGTAGAAAATAGTCTCCTAAGCAAGTCTGGAAGCTCATTGGACTCCCAGCTCTCTATCCTTTTTGAGGCTCAGAAGATGTTTTGCACAAAAGATCACTGGGGCAAAGGCAATGATAATCCAGCAGCAGAATTTATCTAACATCCATTGGAGTCAGGACCAGGGCCATTTAGAAATCAAGACCATAAAATGCAGCAGCTGCTTCTCATCACTATAGCAGAAAATGCCAATTATATAGTCATGTCACTGAGTCCTGTCCAACTAGAAATCTTTCAACCTATTTGGAACAATCCATGGGCATCAGTGGAAATGCAACATGAGAGAAGTCAACTTTGATGACCCCCCAAGCACCACAGCTCAACTGGTAGATTGCTATCTTTTCCAAAACTGTCCATTCCTTTCCTTCTTTTATTCCTTTCATGGATATGGATACTGAGGCTAACATGGTGAAGCAATCTTCCTAGATCCCACATTAGTTAGTAGCTGTATCAATTAAGCTGCTTTCAGAGGCAAGTAACAGCAGTAATGATTCAAACAGCTGGAAACAATTAGGAAATTTACTGGCTCACAGAACTGCAAGTTCATAAGTGGTCTATAATTCAGGGTTCTCTACCTAGAAGCCCCAAAGTGTGCTCAGGGACTCAGATTCCTTCTGTCAGACATTCACAGTTTCGGTGTCATCCTAAAGACAGTTCCTTTCACAGACGTGGGATGGTGGCTTCTGATTTCACATTTAGTAGTCAAAGAGAATCACTTTAAGAAAGTGTCCCTGAAGGGTGAACAAGAACTTTCTTAGAATCCCCCAGCAGACCCCTCCTCATTTCCAGTAGCCCAATTTGGGTTCATATGCCCATTCATGAACCAATCATTGGCAAAGAAGGATAGGATTATCTTAAGTCAATCAGGCATATCCTTGAACCACAAAAATGCTGCTCTCTAAAGGAGGAAGGCAGAAATTATGTGAGATAGGCAATCAACAACGTCCACTACAGTGGCCCAATGGAACATGAACCATCTCAATAGAACATGACTGTCTCATGCCAATGCCCATGCTGTTTCCTGTCTACCATGCTAGTTCTTATCTGAAGAAACTTTAGCACTTGTGAGACAAGTAAACGGCAAAATGGTTAGTCATATAGTTAAACAACTTGTTTCTTTACACAAAGGCAGCATGGTTTCTTTAAATAGTGAGCTTCTCACTAGTAATTAAAGGAGGCTACAATATAGAAAGTTCTGATTTTCCTAGAACTTCCAGAATAAATTATTAATGTCAAGCGAAGCCTTTCTGTATAAAAACCATCCCCTCCCTTGTCCCACCTTTCTGTACATTAAATGTAATTAGGGCTACTCCAGGGGCACTAGAAGCCGCTATTTTATTACAAACAGTATTTCGCTGCTCATTAAAGTAGATACATTACATTTAATGAAAGCTCAGTAAGTTATCCACAAGCATTCTCAGGAGGAAAGCTTCACGATTGCCAACCTGGTGCTTTCAGCTGCAGAGCATCCCTGGGGGTTATGTGTAGGTGTGCTGGGGAAGCTCCAGCTCCTTCCTATAGCTGCCTTGGCTCTGGAGGCTGCTTTCTTTGATCCTAGCCTTCAAGGCAATTGATCCGGATCCTTTGGCTCAGAGAATCATTATCCTTTTTAGGTTTTGCAGCAGGAGAGCAATTGAGCCAAATTCTCGTTTAACCATAACCAGTCTTCATTAGAACCATGCTCAGGCTTCATTGAATCTTGACTCTTACCCCAGAAGGGCCTACTGAGAGAATTCCATATACACCCCACAGCACTTGAGCACCTAATATATCAGGTTAAACTCAAAAGTGGGCTTCCACAGGGCGGAGGAACATGGTCCAGATAGGAGAACGGGTAAAGCCCTCCCAAAAAATAAAGGTGCCATGAGCCATCCCAAATCTAATCAAGAACCTAAACCTAACTCCACCCTAAAGCAGTTTCTCCCCCTCAATTCTTTTATTCTGTTAATGCCTTTACCATCTGTCAGTCACTCAAGCTTGAAGCCTGACAGTCAGGATGAAGGAGTCATTCTTCCTCATCCCCCATTCCTAATCAGCTGTCAAGACCTGTCAGTTCTATCTCAAGTCTTCTTCTTTCTGCCTCTTCCTGTCCATTCCATTTGCTGTCACCCTAATTCAGACCCTCATTAACACTTGCTTGGGTTATTAAAATGGTCTCATGACTGGTCTATCCACCTGCCACCTCTCTGCTGTCCAAACCACTCTAATGATTGCTGGACTGATTTTCAGAATGCACAGCACCAGTTCTGTCATGTCCCTGCTTGCAAAACTTCAGTGAGTCTTTTCCTACAAAAATAAACCCCAATCCCTATCCTAGCATTCAAGATCCTTGGTGTCCTGATATCCCCAGCCTCATCTTCTAACCCTCTTCTGTCTATATTTGTTCACACAGGGCTTCTCAGGATTCCCCAAGCACACCTCACATTTCCCTCTGCTCCTACCCAAGAATCACCCTGTACCCAGAATTCCTCAAATCCCATTTCCATCTACCATCCATCCTCTAAGATCCAGCTCCAATGTCATGGCCTTGGAAGTCACACTCACTAGTTGTGACCTCTCCATCTTCTAAAAATCCAAAAGGTGTTACCTTTCTCCTATTGCACTAACACTTCTATTTTTCAAATATAAGTCATAGTTTTCCCACTGTATGAAACTAATTTATGCATTAACCCAACAAATATTTATTGAGTAGACCACTCTTGTTGCTATAGACACTATGGATACAACAATGAATGTACAGAACAGACAAAACCCCCTGCTTAAAGTTTACATTTCATTAAAGGGGAAAAATAATAAGATTAAGAAGACAAATCTGTAACATGTTAGATAGTGGTCAGAGCTAAAGAGTAAAGATAAAGCATGGAAGGAGATAGGAAGTCTTTGCAGGAGGAGTTTGACATTTTAGATGTAGTGGTCGGGAAAGCACCCACTGTGGAGGGGACTTGAGTGAAATTCTGAAAGAAATGAGGGAACCAACCATGCAGATATCTCGGGGGAAGAGCACTCAAGGAAGCAGGAACAGAAAATAGAAAGGCCTTGAAGCAGAAGTTTGCCTGCTATGTTCAAAGAGAAGGGATAAGAACTGAATGGAATGAATGAAGGCTGGCTAACAGAGTGTCCCCGAAGACAAAGATTTTGTTTGAAGGCAAAGATTGACAGTAGAGTCTTCCTCAAAAGTAGACATGAAATAGTACTAACTGAATTAATGAATATATTCATTCATTTCTGCATTTTCATGTCTACAAATAGAGTCATTTTTCTTCTCCTTAAGAATTCTCATTACTTCTTTTCAGGGAGGCCTGTTGGAAATCAACTTTCTCAGTTTTCGTTTGTGTGGAAATGTCTTTATTTCATCCCCATGTGTGAAGGATTTTTTTTTCAGGGAAAAGCATTCTATGTCAGCATCATTTTCGTTCAGAAACTTAAATATTCCTTCTATTGTCTTTTGGCTTCTGTGCTTTCTGTTAAGAAGTCAGCAGATTATCTAATTGAAGCAATGTTTGAAGTTTGATCCTTTTTACTCTGGCTGCTTTTCAGATTTTCTATTTTTCTTGGTTTTTAGCTGCCTTATTCTTAGGTATCTAGATATGCTTTTCTTTGTATTTGTTGTGCCTGGGATTCGTATAGATTCTTGTATCTATGGATCGATATCCTTCATCAGTTTTGGGAAATTCTCAAACATTTTCTCTTCAAATATTGATCTGTTCATTTTTTACCTCTCCTTTTCTTAAAAGACTGCCATTATACATATGTTTGGTGTTATATTGTCTCTCATGTGTCTTTCTTTCCTGTTCTTTCCCATACTTTCCATTTTTGTTTCTCTCTATGCTCAACTGGATTTTTCTACTGGCTTAAATTTTTCAGTTTGCTAATAATCTCTTCACCTATGCTCAAGCTGTGGATAAATTCATTTTTTGAATTCTTAAATTCCGTTATTGTGTTTTTCAGTTCTACAATTTCCATTTGATTCTTTTTAAAAATAGATTTCAGGGACCGGCCCCATGGCATAATGGTTAAGTGCAGCGTGCTCCACTTTGGCGGTCTGGGTTCATGGGTTCGGATCCTGGGCGCAGACCTACACTACTCATCAAAGCATTCTGTGGCAGTGACCCACATATAAAATAGAGGAAGACTGACACAAATGTTAGCTCAGGGCTAATCTTCCTGAAGCAAAAAAAAAGACACAGATTGGCAACAGATGTTATTCGAGAGTGACTTCCTCACCAAAAAAAAAAAAAGATTTCAGGTTTTTGGTGAAAGATCCCATATTGTCATTTATTTTCTTAAATATATTAATCACTGTTATTTTAAACTCCATATCTGAACAACTCCAATTTTGGATCACCCGTAGTTCTGTCCTATTACTCATTTTCCTCTTTGTCCTAGTTTTGATAGGACTTATAATTTTTGATTGGATGCTGGATATTGCATATGAACAACTAAATATTTTGGATGATGTTATTTTCCTCCAAAGAATATTTACCCAATTATATGGCAGGTAGTCAAATAGGAGATGTTTCCATTAATTATTGCTGCTTAACAAAACCACCCCAAAAGTTAGGTGCATAAAAAAAAACAAAAACAAGCATTTATCATGTTTATGATTCTGTGAGTCAGGAATTTGGGCAGGACCCAGCAGGGATAATTCAACTCTGTTCCATGCTGTCTAGGGTCACAGCTGGGGTGGATCAAATAGCTGGAGATGATTGGGACAACTCAAATAAAGCCATATGTCTGGGGCCTCTCTTCTTCTCCATGTGGTATCTGTTGGGGAGCTGGCTCCTTTACTCACATGTTTGTTCCCTGGGCAGGGATAGCTGGAGTAGATGAGAGCCAGCTGGAATCACTTTCCACACATTGCGGTCTCAAGGTAGTAGGACTTCTTCATGGCACTGGTTTCTCACAGAGTGGGCATGCCAATGGAGAGCATTCCAAAAGGCCCAGGTGGAAGCTGCAAGGCTTATTTTGTCTTAGCTCAGAAGTCCCAGAGAGTCACTTGCATGGCATATGATTGATCAAGCAGATTCAAGGAGAGGAGAATGTTGAAATTGGTGAAGTAGATTATCTCATACCAATTAGCAGTCTCAAGGCTAGATTTCAGATTTTGAAAGTTTCATCTCTTTCTATTTGCCTCCGTTCCTAAAGTCCGGCCCTTCAGAGGTTCCAGCTAAGAGTTTGGGGTATTTAACAAGGCCCTTTTTCCTTCATGGGTCCCGGACTACAATCTATGTCCCCTCGTCCTAGGATGCTGCCAAAACTCTACTTGGTTTTTATCCTGTGACTTTTACTTGATTTATTGGCCATTTTACCTTCTCTCTAGAATCTTGATGTCGCAAGTCATGGCTTCCTTCATGATCCCAAACCTAATTTTTGTCTCTTTAACATCATAAGATTTCCAAGAGCTCTGCTGGATCTCTGCCTCTTGTGGCATTTCTCTACCCAGTTTCTCAGCCCCTCACTCTGCAAAGCTTGTGAACAGGCTAATGCTCCACAGGGAAAAGTGGGGCCCAGAATATTGTGCTTTTACCTCTTTAAGTTCCCCTTTCCTCTCAGCCTAGGCCGCTCAAGTCCTACCTGCCTTGAAAGTTCTCCCATTTCTTCAAATAGATGTTTTTGTGCTTTTCTAGTTATTCTTGATGGTAGGTTTGGTCCACTACAAGCTATGCCATCAAAGAGAGAAGCAGAAGTCCACAGCTTTTGACTTGAATTAGGTGCTCTGGCTCACCTCCCATACCACGGTAGGTTCTGTTCCTGATTATCCTATTCTCTTACCTTGTGACGTATTTTCATCATATGGAATCTTCTTGTCCTTTTACCCACTCTCCAGGCTTTTTTTTTTCTTGGTGAGGAAAATTGGCCCTCAGCTAACATCTGTTGCCAACCTTCCTCTTTTTGCTTGAGGAAGATGGTCCCTGAGCTAACATCTGTGCCAGTCTTCCTCTATTTTGTATGTGGGACACTGCCACAGCATGGCTTAACAAGCAGTGTATATGTCCGTGCCCTGGATCCGAACCTGTGAACCCCAGGCCACCGAAGTGGGGCATGTGAACTTAACCACTACACCACCAGGCCAGCCCTTCCACTCTCCAGTTTTGACATGGCCCATGATACCCCTGGTCCACTAGGACCATATGTCCCTTGTCCTTGATGTGGACACTGTCTGTGCTTCTTCTGGCCTCCCTAGAAAAACACCCTGCCAGAAGACATCTAGTCCCAAGACTTAAGTTAAGATAGAGCTTCCTTTATACCTCATCCTGGTCTGTGGAGCAGGACCAGGATATAAGTCACCGTCATTGTCCTTCACAGCACACCCACGGCATGAAATATGTCCCAGACCAATCTAGAAGGCTGCTTTCTGGTCTCATGCTCTGATTCATAATTCATTCCATGATTTTAGGTTGCTGCTTTGCATATTAACCGCAAAAATAGGAGAAAAATCTAACCTCTCTAATAATAATAAATTGTTTTTTTAAAAAAAATGCCATCCATACTCACCCTTTCCTCTCTCCGGCATACGGTAATTTTTGTTCCAGGTTGCTAAATATATCAACTGATGAACCACCACCCATCTGGTGGTATGAAGAGGAAAGTGAATGTCAAAAACAGAAGAGGCAAAATGGCCTCAGCTTCCTGCTTCACCTGTTAGTGTTCTTTCCTGAGAGCTAGGCTTCCCAATATTGATGTTAGATGCAGCCTCAGAACTCTTCTGCATTAACAGAAAGCATCAGGGCCTCAGGTAAGAGAATCTTTCCTTAGTGACAGCTCCTGCAGCCAGATCCAGTTAATGTGTATGTGCATGTGCATCTGTGTGGACAAGTAGTTTGGCAGGTGAGAAAGGACTTTCTAATAATTTTATACTAATTGTTGTAGTTTAAGGACTTTTTCTGGAAGAGGATAAGACAAGTTAGATAGTCAAGTGTTAGACCCTACTGATAGGCACTTCGCAAATGATTTTTGAATGAATAAATGCAAATAAATGAATGACTAGTGGAGCCATGCATTCCTTCTTTAATGCAAACCAAAAAACAAAACAAAAGATCAGCTCTTCTAAGACTAGCAATGAAAGGACAACCTCCAGTTGGGGAATGGAGGAGGTCAGAAAGTATCCATTTTAAACTTCTGCCCTCCTTATAGATTCTGCCCTTGATTCTTCACAGCACAGCAGAAACAAGGGCCAGTATGTTTAAAAATTGTTTTACTAAAGTTGGAGGATAACAAAAGAAAAATAAAAGAAGCATGAGATTAGGTATTCTGATTGGCAAGACTGGAAGTGTTCTCTTCGTGCTCAAAAGTTAAGTTCCATTAACACATGATCCTCAGAAAAAAGTGCTTCCAACCACCTACTCTACTTCCATGCTGTAGAGGGTGTATTTAACTATCCCTACCTAAATGTGCCTTCCTAAGCCTTCCAAATTCTTCCAAGTTATTCAAGCAACATTCATTGAGCATGAACTCTGCGTCAGGCGCTATCTAATTACTGGTAGGCAATATGACTAAGGTATTCTCCTTGCTCTCATTTATCTCCCTATCTTGTGCTCACAGGCACCTAAATAGAAAACTCCAGCATAATGTGGGATGTGCTTCAGAAACAATATGCACAGGATGCTATGGTAGAACAGGTGAAGGGAACTTAATACACTTTGAGAAGGGCACTGGGGAGAATGGATCAGAAATTCTGGAGGAAGTCTTGGCTGAGTTCACTCTTGAAGAATCAATGAAAACTTACCTAGTATAGGTATGGGAAGGAAAGATAATAGAATTTCAGGCAGGAGGGACAGCATAAACAAAGGTAAGGGGGCTGAAAACAGCAAAACATGTACAGGTAGAAATAAAGAGTTCACTGTTGCTAAAAAAAAAAAAAAAAGAGGAAGCTTGGAAGGATGCAAGAGGCCTCGTGGTGAGATCATGGGAGACCTAGAAAACAATGTAAAGGAGTTTGAACTCAATCACCTAGGCAATGGCGAATCACTGAGTGCTTATAGGCAGCAGAGAGATGTGATCAGACATGTTACTTAGAATGAAACACTCCACATAATTTTTTTTGATATATATGCATTTCTCTAAGAAACTGGCCTATAGCATTCATCGGATTCTGAAAGGTACCAGTGACCCAAAAGAAATATGGACCCCGGTATAGGAACTAATTCCAAATGTGACCATGTATCAAAACATCTAGTTTGTATTTTAAAATGTTCAGATGATAGGACTCACCTCATGCTTATTGAATCAGACTCTGGTCATGGACTTAAAAATATATATATATTTTTAAAGCTTCTTTAGTGGTACTGACAGGCAGATAAGTTCAGGAACCATTGGTCAGGACCGAGAAGGCTAGATTCTCACTCTTGCCTACCCAGGACTCACACACGTGGCTTCTATTTTCTGTCTCTTTTTGTTTACTCATATCATAAATAACTTCATCTCTCAAGTGAGGTCCTAACTTCACATAAGAATGTGGCTTTACTCTTGAAGATTACAATAGAATAATCACAATTGAATGTGGTAAACCCAATTTTCACACAAGAGCCATGACCCACCTTGAGTAATGTAGTGGGGTAATTCTCCTAGATGAACTGTGACCCACGCTAACTTAGCTTTTGGGTGGCCATCTTGCAAGTAGTTTTTAGCACCCATGTAGAATGCCTAAGGTATTCACCTAAATATCATGAGGACAGTTGTTTTCGTAATTCAAGATTCAGTGATACACTGCAGAGTTGTTGTCTTTAAGCAGCTTGAGGCTTTATTTTTATAGACACTACAAGTTGATGGGTGAGAAAAAAGGGATCTCAAAATAAAGTATTTAGACAATGTTATGCAAAAAATAGCTGAAGGAATTTGTTCCTGCCAATATCTAGAAGCTATAAATAAGGAGTTGGAGAATGAAAGGAAGAAACTAGCATGTAATGCTTCTGAGACATATTTGGCTTAAAGAGATTTCTTTCTTCAAAAAAGTTGGAAACAGATTGGTCGTAGATATGATACTCAGTGAAAAATCTAAATGTTCTCTTCCTTAACTAAGGAAGAATGTGGAATACCAGAGCCCTTTATTGGAAAAACTAGGTCAGATTACATTCATTCATAGATAGTCTAAGCTGAGCTAGGCAAAGGTTTTGGGATCATGAAGCAAAACAAATTAGTCACTGATAATTTTCCATATCTTTCAAAAATACAAAATGTTTACCATGCCATAGCCCTGGCCTCTCCTCCCATTTTTCAGGAGCAGTTTTACACATCATGGCCATGCAGGAAATTGTTTCTACCAAGTGGTTCTGCAGCATGAATCGTATTCTTGGTAATGTCTACACACTGGTTGATCCTTTGACTTGGATTTAGAGGCGGGTTCATTTTCCCAGTGAGAATCCTCAGGCCAATGAATTCAACCTCATTTTACGACCACAGGTAATTGATAATTTTCAGTAACCTTGGGCACTCCCACCAATTTGGATAGCAAAAAGTAAGCAGAAGGTTTTGTAGAATTTGACATGCTATATTTAGTGGAAATGTCATAAATGGGAGGATGAAATGTTCTTACAAAATTGAAATCCAGTATTTGGAAAGACCACTTAAGAAGTATGGTTGTCCTATTTAGTAAATGGTAGGTTCTTGGTTTTGTAACTTTCTATGGCTGTAAGGATTTAGGAAGGTGTTTTTCTTTTTTTTAATTATTTATTTATTTATTTATTTATTTATTTATTTATTTATTTATTTATTTTGCGAGAAAGATCAGCCCTGAGCTAACATCCATGCTAATCCTCCTCTTTTTGCTGAGGAAGAGCGGCCCTGAGCTAACATCTATTGCCAATCCTCCTCCTTTTTTTTCCCCCAAAGCCCCAGTAGATAGTTGTATGTCATAGTTGCACATCCTTCTAGTCGCTGTACGTGGGACGCGGCCTCAGCATGGCCGGAGAAGCGGTGCGTTGGTGTGCGCCCAGGATCCGAACCCCGGGCCGCCAGTAGCGGAGCGCGCGCACTTAACCGCTAAGCCACGGGGCCGGCCCTAGGAAGGTGTTTCTTATCCAGTGGAATTCTAGGAGTCCATGGATGGCCTTCAGGGAGTCCATTAAACATTTTTATAGTATGTCAAATATTCTGTGCGTGCAGCTTATGTATACGCTTGGACCAGAGATCACAGCTTTGATTGAATCTCAAAGGAGTCTGAGACCCAAAAAAGTTTAAAAACAATTGCTTTAGCATCCCGTAGTAGCATAAAGCCTATGTTCCTAAGTTCCAAATGTCTCACTCACTATGGTGCACATGCTCTACTTTTAGAAAAGGGGCTGCTTTGTCTTCTCATTGGCTAATATTTGAGGTCCCCTTTAGCCAGGTCTGGAATATTTACATCTTATTTTTAAATACCTTCAAAACTGTATATCTTTTGTTGCTAGTGAATTTGCATATTCTTAACATTTTAATAATTGAGGTACAAATAATGTACAATAAAATGCACAGATGTTAAGTGTATAATTCCCTGGGTTTGGACAATTACACACACTGATACAACCACCTGCCCAAATCAAGATATAGAAAGATTTCCATCAACCTAGGCAGTTCCCTCATACTGCTTTCTACTTATTTCTCATCTCTACCCCAAAACAGACACAACCACTATTCTTATTTTTATCACCATATATTAATTTTGCCTATTTCAAAATTCATAAAAATATTTTCCTAATGGTGTCTTTTGATGAACAGAAACTTTTAATTTTGACAAAGCCCAATTTTTCTTTCCTTCCTGGTTGGTAATTTGTTTTTTAATCCTAAGAAATTTTTGCTTACTCTAAGGCCAAGGTCAGGAAGATAGTCTCCAATCTTTTCTTAAATACCATTGATTTTGATATGTGCAACTTTTTTTTTTCTAGTTTTATTGAAATATAATTGACATATAACATTGTGTAAGTTTAAAGTGTACAACATAATGATTTGATATATGTATATATTGTGAAATGATTACCACAGGAAGGTTAGTTACATAAATCACCTCACATAGTTATAATTTATTTTGTGATGAGAACTTTTAAGATCTACTCTCTCAGCAACTTTCAAACATACAATATAGCATTGTTAACTATAGTCACTCTGCTGTACTTTACATCCCCTGAATTTATTCATCTTATAACTGGAAGTTTTTACCTTTGACTTCTTTCACCCATTTCCCCACCCTGCACCCCCCATCCCCTGGTACCGTCATTCTGTTCTCTGTTTCTATGAGTTCCGTGTTTTTAGATTCCACATATAAGTGAGATCATGCAGTATTTGTCTTTCTCTGACTTATTTCATTTAGCATAATGCTTTCAAGTTTCATTCATGTTATCACAAATGACATGATTTCCATCTTTTTTAAGGCTGAATAATATTCCATTGTGTGTGAGTTACATTTTCTTTATCCATTTGTCTGTTGATGGACACCTAGGTTGTTTCCATCTCTTGGCTATTGTAAATAATGCTGCAGTGAACGTTGTGGGGTGCAGATATCTCTTTGAGAGAGTGATTTCATTTCCTTTGGATATATACCCAGAAGTGAGATTGCTGGATCATATGATAGTTCTATTTTTAATGTTTTGAGGAATCTTCACCCTGTTTTCCATATTGGCTATACCAATTTACATTCTTACCAACAGTGCAGAAATGTTCCCTTTTCTCCACAGTCTAGCCAACACTTGTTATCTCATGTCTTTTTGATAATAGCCGTTCTAACAGGTGTGAGGTGCTATCTCATAGTGGTTTTGATTTGCATTTCCCTGATAATTTGTGATGTTGAGCACCTTTTCATGTACCTGTCGGCCATTTGTATATCTTCTTTGGAAAAATATCTACTCAGGTTTTTTGCCCATTTTTAAATCAAATTATTTGTTTTGTTTTTTTTGTTATGAGTTGTATGCATTCCTTACATATTTAGATATTAACCCTTTATCGGATAGATGGTTTGAAAATATTTTCTCCCATTCCATAGGTTGCCTTTTCATTTTGTTGATAGTTTTTTTCTGTGCATAAGGTTTTAGTTTGATGTACTCCCAATGTTGTATTTTTGCTTTCGTTGCTTGTGCTTTTGGTGTCATATCCAAAAAATCATTCCCAGACCAATGTCAAGGAGCTTTTTCCCTATGTTTTCTTCTAGGAGTTTTATCTATTGACTTTTTTCTCTTTATCAAGAGTGCAGTTTTCTGTTTCTTTGCATGTCTCATAATTTTTTACTGTATGCCAGATATTGTGTGTAAAATAATAGTGTGACGGGAGTAAATAATATTGTCCCCAGAAAGTATCATGCCTCTTCCGTTAGGCTGCTAGTGTAAAGGCTAAATCAATCTGATCTGTAATTGCACTGGGTTTGGGCTTCATTGCAGCTTTAGTTTCTGTTCACCACTGTCTTCAAATATTTGAGGATGGAGTGAAGATTTTCCCTTCATTAGGCTTTGGATGCCAGCACCAGCACCATCAGACTCTGAAGATCTCTCAGTGCTTTACAGCCCAACTTCCAGCTCCCCAACTTCCTTGAGATTGCGCTATGCTTTATAGCTCAGCTGCCAGTTTTTTAGGGAATTGAGAAATTCCCTTTGCTTTGCTTTTCCCAGCTCTCCTCACTTCAGGAGACCTATTTCTCCCCAGGCTGCTGCACTGGCCCCAGCCCTCAGAGAGAGATGCTGAATTGTACTTGATGAAGGTCCCATGCTCCTCAGGGCATCTCTCTCAGCTCTCCTGCCCTGCTCTCAGCCCTCAGTAAGCCACTGCCTTGCATTTGATGAAGGTCCTACGCACCTTGAAGGGACTCTCTCAGCTTTCAAGCCCTGCTCCGCCTTGTATTTGATGAAGGTCCCATGAACCTCATCAGTGAACCTTGAAGAGGTCTCTCTTGTGTGCTTCAGGGGGGGTCACTCTCAGCTTTCCTACTCTTCCCCTGACCTTCGGGGGGGTCACTGCCTTGCACTGTTTGCGTCCTTTACATCTCAGGGTAGAAGGGATTCTCTCAGTGTTCCTGCTCTTCCCTCAGACATTGGTGGACCACTGCCTTCCACCCAGTGAAGATCCAGGGTACCTCAAGGAGATTTCTCTCAGTCCTCCGCCATCCTGCATCCAGCATTCAATATCCTGTTGTATATACTTGGTGAAGATCTCATGGGAAAGAATTGGCAGGTGGGTGTGGATCAATGAGACTGGGTCACCTAGGAATCTGAATCCCTCATGCCAGCCCACACATGGGCACTAAAAGTTTGTTAGCAGTTCACCTGGTTTCCCTTTACTCCACTCGCTGATGGAGTAACATTCTGGCGTTGCTAGGCATGAAAGATGCCATGGGATACTTCTCCTACGAATGGATTATCTCTTCCTAAAATTCAGTTCACTTAAGTTTCTTTGCATCTTCATCTCTCTGCCAGACTTTTAATTACCACAATAGAGTAGCTTACTGGACTTGCACTCATTGTGAAGGTGAGAGTGACTATCTCCAGTTCTACATCCTAACCAGAAATGGGAGTCAATTTTTCCATTTTGAAAGTCTTCAGAGCCAGATCTTCCCTAAAGATTTTGAAAAGAACATGCTTTCGGTTACCCTCTGCATACTTTCTCTGACAAGTGCAGCAGAATCACATATGACCCACAATTCCAGTGTTTTGCACTGAAACTTTTGCATTAGGAAGAAAGTAAATAGGATTGAAAGGAACTATTACTATTATTACTATTATTATTATTTACTTACTTTTTTCTGGGAGTACTTACCTTTAGCCAAGCAGTCATCTTGAGCCATGTCAAACTGAACCAACCAAATCTTTGTGTTATGATATCTTTCATACAGATCTAGGCTTTCACTTTTCCTTCTGCTACAGCCTTTTAGAGGAGGGTGTTTGAGTTCATGTCCCTCTATAAGTAGTCCCCTTTCAATTGTTTTTTGTTAGTTAAATTCCTACTTATTTCTTAACATCTCACTTAAATGAACATCTTTTATGAAGTCTCCCCTATGACATGCTAAATTATATTATGTACATAATGCTAGAGGAAAAATGGTACCTCCTTCTTAAAAGTGCCAACAGATGATCTAGAATTGGGTCTCAATGACCTGCTAGGACACATAACTCCCCTGGAGTCAGGATGAGGGATGGGGTCAAGATCATACAAATCATAGGACCTAAGAGGGAAAGAAGTGTGCATTCTCCTTAGGAAGAACAGCTACTATTGGTGGAGAAGACGCACTAGCTGCCAAGGAGGATGATATTTAAAATGCTTTTATTAAAACTTGATATGGATATTACTAGAAGGAAGAAGAAAATATTTGAGGGGGTAGATTCATTTTCACTCTTTATTTCAACCTAAAGACAGGACATAAGGGACATGTTACCTAGAAAACATTTTCCAACATCCAAAAAGAGGTCTAATACAAGTAAATTAGTCCCTCCAGGGCAATGATCCCAACTTTTCTTTTTTCTTTTTTTTTTTAACCACTGAAGATGACCCTTGTTAATTTTGCCTCCAAGGACTCCAATTTTTTAAAACATTTTGGCTGCCAAACTGCAATTATTATATTTTCTAGATAGCTTTTTATTGAGTAAGTTTAAATTTTCTTTCAGCAAGCATTAGGATATATTGAAATATCTTGTGAATATACAGCAAGAGCCTTTAAAATGTTTATAACATTTAATCTGCCAATTCCATGTTTATGATTTATTCTAAGATAATGGTCACAGCCGTGAACAAAGATTTATCTTTAGGAATATTTACCACAGCATGGATCACATTGATCAAATGTTGATTACAATATCCACCACATAATTGTTAAGAAATTTAAAAATATCTAAATATCCAACAGTTAGGAATTGGGTAAAGAAAATATGGAATAACCATACAATAGAGTACTATACATTCATTAAAATTTGATTGTTCAAGATGATTTAATGACATGAAAATACGTTCAGTATATATTAAGTTTTAAAAAGCATGTTATTAAAAAAACATGTATATTTTGGATCTTTGGGGAGCAGTTAAAATAGCCTTCAACTCTCCCTCTTCATAGCTTAACTTTTTTTCCTACTCTAAGATGGGATGATCTGATCCTCTCTGATTGAAGAAACATTTTAGGCTTGTTTTACAGGTAGATTTAGCCAAGGAAACCAGGTTATTTGCAGTTCAGTTTGGAATAGAAATTCAAACTTGGCAAATTTACATATTGGCAAGAGCACGTTTTCTTTCTTAATATAATTGAAGCCACCAGAAAAGAAACAATAGTAATTGGCACCCAAACTTCATTTTAGGCCTGAGCTATCTCAACTATATCCCATTACATGAGACTGAAAAACAGACCATTCCTCAAAGTTCAGCCAGGAAATAAAAACTCAACTTCCCATAATCTCTGTGGGTGGATTGCCCATTCTTGAATGCTAAGACAATTTCACATTGGTAGGCATTAAAACATGATCATAATTGAAAACAAGAGGTGTCTGTGACACTAGAAAGACCACACTTTAATCTGAATTGGTATTAATCTCCTAAATGTTTATTTAATTTTTAAAATTTTTTTTTTGGTGAGAAAGATTGTCTCTGAGCTAACGTCCATGCCAACCTTCCTCCATTTTGTATATGGGATGCCACCACAGCATGGCTTGATGAGCGGTGTGTAGGTCCATAGCTGGGATTCGAATCTGCAAGCCCTGGGCGGCCAAAGTGGAGTGTGCGAATTTAACCACTATGGCACTGGGCTGGCCCCTTAATCTCCTGTTAAATTAAAAATGTTTCCTCTTTAAGAAGTTAGGGGAAAGATTCTTAAAATAAACCATTTTGACAAAATATTAACTACTAATAATAGGTAAGAGTTACATACTTATTATTATGTACTAGGTGCTATTTTAAGAACTTTATATTTATTAACTCATTTAATCCTCACGAGAACACTATGAGGTACAGACTACTACTATTCTGAGGAAACTGAGGAACAGAAAGGCCAGGAATTTCTATAAGGTCACAGAACTACCAAGAGGCAAAATCAGGATTCGAATCCAGGTGGTTGTGTTCCAAAGACTGTGACTGTAGCCAGCACAATTAAACAGTTCATCTGAGTGAGGTCAAAAGCAAAAAAAAACATGCATCCACCGTAGTGGGTGAGTACCTCCACTGCATCCTCCAAAGCATAGTTGAGCCTGAAACAGTAGGCAACACAACCTAATTCTTTCCCCCTATATTTTGACTTCCTGCAAATCAGAGAGACTGTACAATGTTGGTGGAGGGGCAATGTAGAGTGACTCAGGTGTCCACAAATAATGTCTAGTTTTCTCTTGTCATGAGTAGACTTGGTGGAAATGCTCATACTATAAAGCAACACGATCTTTTATTTATAAAGTAGGTTTGCTCAAGGTATTTTTGCATGCTATCACATTCATCGAAACTGCGAGGTAGGGTTGGACCGAATTTAAGAGTTGCTCCTCCAAAGAGCCTTCTCATTTGTCCTCACACTTGGGAATGATTCTATCATCAGTCACACAGCAGGGCCAGATCTTACAAGTAGCACTGCCACAGCCATGTTCCAGTTTGGAACCTGGGACTTGACAAATTCCTTTCTGAGCCTCCTCTGATGACTTGCCTTAGACTTGCCTTATCTGACCTCACACTTACTTCTCTCTTTCTTGGTTTGAGGATAGGGAGTAGGATTTTTTTTCATCTTTATTCCCTCGGATGCATCTAGCACAGTGCTCAGTACTATGTAGCAGTTGTTCAGAAAATATTCGTCAATAAATATCTTTAAGTCACCATTTTACAGATGGACAAACTGAAATAGAGAAACTTGATGAAAGTCATGAAACAAAGCAACACCCCCAAATGCAATTTAGCATTTGCTCCCCTGCAAATATGTGAGTTGGTGACTGATGTCCTTTCTCTAAAGATGTCCAAAGAGGGTAGCAGAAAGGTAACAGAGATGGGGAGGACATGCCACTGGGAAGGAAGGAGGAAAGAGGAGAATGAGGAGGAGGTTCATTACTGTCATAAAACAGTCCTACAATGGTCCTGAATCATGGCCCTGCATTTACATCTGGAACCATTTATAAGTTCTTTTGAGAAATGCCAGTCCAATAAATGCTTCGCCAGCCAGGAATTCATGAGCTCTACGCAGTAGTTGAAACCAAAGTGGGTGATGTCCACAGCTGTCAGGCTCCAGATGCTCTGGGGCCCGGCCCTGCCACATTGTCCCAGCGTCTGTGTGGAGGAACGCTGTGAACCGGGCACACCACCACCGTTCACCCTGGCCTGCTTCCACGAGCCCCAGCTGCAGCTGGCCTGGAAGGTGGCCGTTGCTGGCCGCCCCTTGTTCCCCATGAGGCTGGCCGCTAGGCTGCAGCCAGGCTGTGCGAGTTGGACCTCCACCCAGCATGCGTGGTCCAACCTCATCCCCCTATCTCCCCCAGAATCTCCACGCAAGCTTTGCATTCCCCAGCACACCGAATCCTCCTGAGAAATGACATCTTTCTGCAGTCAACAGAAAAGATGGAATGAAAACCACGCAGATGAAAAGTCATGTCATTTATTAATAATTTCTTCTTTTTTCTTCTATAAATTGGAAGGAAAAACTCTTTGGTGACGTTCTCTATAAAACAATCTATCTTGGATGGCAAAATCCAGACATAAAAGTACACAGGTCAGTGAAGTAAATCAAGATCTATGGCTTTGTATTTTCTCATAGGCTCTCTCTCACACGTCAGGGCTTAATTGCACTAAGTCATTAATAGTCTATAACAAATGGGGAAAACACTTCAGAAAAGACCTGTGGTGATACTACAAAACATTGGCAACATATTAGAAAACTGTCCGAAATGTACATCGTATACAAAATAAGGTATCCTTTTTTTTTTTGCTTTACAATTTGCCACCTAAAATGGTTCGTTTTCGATGTCTTCCTTCTACCCCTTAACGTATCCTACACGTATTTTTCTCTCAAAATAAATATACAAGGTTCATTACATGGTAACCAGGTCATTTGCATGGCCTTAATTTTAATAATAATTACAACCAAAAGGAAAGGGATGTATTCCTGGGGGAGGACGGAGAACTAACACAGAAATCAAATGGCCCTTGAGACCTAAAAGGCAAATCATTAGAAAAATAAAGTGACAGAAAGGCTAGCTTGACTTGATTTTAAGCAAGGGTGAGACTATGCTCATCTGAGGGCTTTCTCGATGGTTGCCACTGTCTCCTGTTCCAGAGGATAATACAGCCTTCATCTATTTAATTGGGCAATGAAAGTTCCAGATTTGGGTAGCTCATCTAGGCTTCTAATATGGAACATATATGGAACTCAAATTAGTGACAACTACAGATTGTCCCTGCTAAGTAAAAGTCATGGAAATAAAATCTTTTGATTTTTGGAAAGGGCAAAAAGGGGAGATGGTTTCCAGGAGTCAACTTCATCACTGAGATGATGTTGTAAATAGCAGCTCTTCTGTCCACAGCTTCTGGACCGTGTCACTGAAGTGATGGGAGAGACTATGTTCTTAGAATGCTCAATCCCATTTTTTTAAGTAGACTTGGAGTCAAGGAATAATCTAATGTCTACATGCTGAAACTCTAAGACTGAGGAGGACCAGTTTAGCATAGTCTGATATTAATGCTTATTGACTGAGAACTCAAGTCAAAACAACTTTGCCCCCATCAAGCACGCCTGAGACGATGAGGTCGGTAGCGAAAGAACTTTCTTGGTTAACTCTGGCCAAGGATGACAAAGCCATCAGAAATGTTCTCGTCCACGGTTGCTGCAAATGGAAACCAGGTAAATGAAAGCAGCAACTGATGTCCTGATGCACTGGCTACTTGGTGATTACGTTAACTAGTAGAAGGCAAGGTTTTTATTTGAGAATTCATGGCAATAACTGGTACTTTTTAAAATTGGAGCTCTCAGAGACCTGAGGGAACATAAGACACTTTCAGGTCTGGGAAGTTTGCCTCGGCTTTGAATCCATAATTCAGTTTGTCCAGCTAGAGTCTTATTCAGATTCTAACCTCTCAGGGGTCTCTGCCTTCTCCCTCCTCCCACCCTTTAAATAGGTTTGATTAAAATTTCATTAGTTCTTATCAAGAGCTCTTTTTTTGTTTTTTAAACAGTATACAGGTCTATTAACATTCATTCATCTCACCCCTGATGAAACTTCAGTAACCTTTATGAAAGGCTACCTGCATAACATTCCTTCAAGTGACCTGGTATCCAGAACCACTAAAATAAAGGCTAACATAGCCTACTGTAAATGAGAAACAAAACTCACTCCAAGAGGAAAACTGAAGGAAGCAACTGAGATTGATCCTTCTTTAAGCACCATTTAAGAAGAAATTAAACTGGAATGCACAGAAGATTCCAGGTATGAGAGATTTTACCTTCTGAACCATCCTATTGGCAAGTGTGCCAATATGTGCAAGTCGATGCACCTAGCTATGTTATCTTTTGTGCCATGACTACAAGGATTATTTCATGGATTCCTCTTTACAGCCTCAATTTTGGGTTATTTTATTGTTTTCAACAAAGGCAATATGTTTCATATATATGTAAACTTGGTTAGATATTTATAAGCCTTTTCACATAAATACATAAGCCAGCTTAAAAAAATTATTTCTAAGCTCCTGTGTCCTAATGTGGGGCTGGAAAAAGATGTTGTGTGGAAATCATAACTGGCTGAGTCCTCTCTGGAGTTTCTGCATGTAATTCATTGTGTGGTTGGCACTGCACTCTCTGGTCTTGGCTTCCTCCCAATTCATACTGGCCCACTTAGGGACCCCTGGTTATCATTAAAATTGACTGTGAGAGAACTCCTGACATCCTAGAGAGATGGCTATGATTTGTCAACTTGCTGCAGTGAAATATAACTCTTGCCTAAGTGAATTAAAATTACACCTTACTGCTGGGCCTCACTGATTTGCTAAGCATTGTTTAATTCCCAGCTGTGTGTTCCAAATGGGAAAAGAACACACTAGCTAGCATCCCAAAGAGATTTGCTCAGAGAAGAACATAAAATGAAACTATGGAGATTTAAAGTGACTGAAAAGTGTGTCAGACCCTGTTCTCATTTATAATACCATATTTTTTTCAATGTAACATACATTGTTTGTGGAGACTATGCCCTGTGAGCTTTGTGACAGGTAAATCTGGCAAAGTAGTTCCCTGAATCCACTCATGTGACTGACTGGTACAATTAGGGACATTGCTCTGCAAGCCAAGATGACACCATAAGTTTCAAGTTCACTTGGGGTCATCGAACAAAACATTGCATTCATTTTTGCAAAGGAGAAAGATACAAGAAAAATTCGGCAATCCTAAAAAATTACTTTAAATACAAATTTGCAGAGGCCAGATGGATAAGGAATAATTGCTAACTCTTTAAGTCACTGAGAGCTGCAGCTTAAATGGCATGAAACCTATCAGACTGCACATTTTATAGAAAGAAACAAGGGCAAGTACCATTGACCCAAGAATTATTTTTCAACAAATACATAAGAGATAATCACATCCACTTAGGAGAAAATGTCATATGTTCGAAAGTGTGTTAAGGCTGGGTCAAATTGGATGAGAGAGAGATTTAGGGAGCTATTCTGAGTCATGAGGCTGCAGAGAAAAGCCCCTTTCATTGAACTTCAATTGCCTGGGCACCACTCACCACACAGCATCTGGACATGTGGGCTCTCATCATTGCTCTGTCGCTAGGTAGCATATTCAGTCACCTCTCTGGACCTCTGCAAACACCTAGTTGTACTCCCGTTTACAGCGCCTCCCTCCTCGCACTGTAATTGCAAGTTTGTTCCTCTCTTGAGGTCTACAAAGCAAGGATGAGTTAATGTCTCCTGGATTTATGGTTTCCACTCACCTAAGCCAGGCACTTGAAGTTATTTGAACATAATTCTGGAATGGAGTTTTCTTCTAAACCAACACTGGAAATAAATTTATGAGATGTATGAGAGTTTAGGGGGAAATAAACTATAGTGCTTCTTGTTGATTCAGCATGAGAGGTGGGAGGACCCAATTATGTCTTTTTCTCCTCTATTTTCTCTTGCTTCTTCCAAGTAGAAGAAATCATTTAGTATCAGAAGTCCCCATCTTTCACAATGGAGTTAAGAGATATAGATTTTTTTTTCAGTTTGTACTTCGTAGTTTTACAATAATCAGAAACTCAAAGCAGCATTAGAAATGTTCTTTTTAGCAAGAGGCACAACTAAACTTCTCCACAGATTTAAAAATTAAAATGAAATAAGACGGTATTTACATTTGTTTCTGATTATTTTGTTTGCCAGATTCTTGCTCAAAACAATGTTTGACCAAAAATGGTATCAGGGTCTCAATGGTGAGAGATACCCTTGGTTACTTCTCAGCAATCTTCATGTTTAATGGTGAGAATTGATACATTATTACTTTTTTTCAATACAGTAGCTTCTGAAACTTGAGGTTTTCACAATCATGAATGAGCTTGTTTTGTAAATAATGTTCCCCTAATATAATCATCCTTCCTTTGCCTCTAAACCAAAGCTTTCCCCAGCTCTAAGCAGAAGTATGTCAATGTTGGATGTTTCATCTAGCCCACACCCCTGAAAAGCATTGGGTCATTGTGGTGGGTCAATATTTTCATCTCACTAATATGCTGGTGGATTGTCTGGATGGTTTCTTGTACAAACTGAACACTTCTTAATTATACTAGTGTTTTCTTGGTACTAACTCCCCCCACCCCCCAATTAAAAAGATTATCATAATTATATATCCCAAACATAAAGTTTTCAGTTAGAACTGCCTACCTGGAAGTCATAATACTTTCTCTCATGCAGCGACATTTTAGAGACAAAAATTCAAGTGGATCTGCAAAATCAAAGTGGAAAACAATTTGGCAAACTGGCAAAGCTGAATAAAGAACTCATCTTGACTTATGCTCGGTTATGTCTTGACACTGGGTCGAGTGACTTATTGTGTTTTCCATGAAGTCTGAGCTTTGGTACCTGCAGGAAACCCTGCATGACCAATGGCAATGATGTTCGTGGGAAGAGGAGTAGCAGCTTTGAAATATTCACAACCAACACAATTTTGATTAAAGAAAGAACTCTGGTTTTTAATAGTTTTGATCATTAAAAAAGTTTAAACCTGCATAGCAATCATTTCAAAAATAATTATTTAATGTTCCATAATTAAACTGTACACAACCTAGTCTTGGGACATAGAAGCCAGTGAGGTGAGTTTGGAGCAGTCCTGTGCAGTCCCAGGAGCCAGGAGTCGAGTTCTCATTGGCCTTTTTTTGTTTTGTCATTCTGTTCATCTAAGTTTATTTGGATACTTGGCACAATCTGGCTCCACTGCTGAGCGGATCTGCAGTGGGAAGAGAGAGCAGCTTGATCCCCGTCCCTTCTCGCTTCCCCTCCCCCACTTGGCTGGATTCCTCAAAGTCGCTCAATGTCTCGGTATTTCTTCCTCAGAATAGAGACCTGGTCTTTGAAGAGGACGGGGTCGAGCCTCATCTGAGAGTGGATCAGCGGCATGTAGCCAAACCAGCTGGCAAATGTATTCATGCAGCTCTGTCGCTGGGCAAAGTGGTCCGGGTCAGCCCAGCGGGAAGCCCGAGAAGTCTGGGGAAAAGGAGAGAGATGAGGAAGACAATGAGAGAAGTGCACGGTGAGATGGGAACACTGCAGAAACCAAGTCAGACTCATGGGCACACAGCAGAGCTTGGGGTCTGGCCTGGGTACCAAGCTTTCCCATCCATGTGCCTGGGGAAAATGCAAGCATTGATCCTGGTTTTAAGACTCACCAGAAGGTTTTCCCGAGATATGCTACATTCCTCAATGCTAAAAACACACAAATAAAGATCTACATTGACTGACTAATTCTCTGGTTAGTGAACGACTTACCAATTGAACCTCAATTACCATGGTCACTAAATACAAAACTTCTCTTTGCACCTAGGATCAAATACTATGACTAACAATGTGTTTGTGGTTTCAAAGACAGTTTTCTAAAACCTCATTTATTTGGTTGATTCTGGGTAAGTAGAAAAGATGGCTACCATCTCTTTAGCTCTCTGTGTTGCCCCTAAGATTGGTTAAATATTTTTAGACCATGTAAATGACTGACACTGATTTAAAAGAAAGCCTTAAATGACCTTGAGGGCTGAAATTTAAATAGACCAACTAAGCATAATGTCTTTAAAACCATGTTTTTACGAAACAAGGAAAAGGTAAGATGCCCAATTATGGGGAAAAAACCCCACAAACTCATTTACGTCATTAGGCAACTGTTTAATGATGTACATGGATGTGTGTTGGTGTTCAACATACTTGCATCTTCTTGCACTGTTAGAAAATACTTTCATAGGAAGGTACATTTTACTGCAAGAATCACTCACAGTCACTTTAAAACCACAAGCGTCAACATGCTTGCAAGTAACCATTGAAGGTAAATACAAATGTCAAGTTTCCTCTCAGCAGCAGAATAACAAACAAAATACTATTTGTAAAGTGTTTTCATGAAGCTCATTTGAGCCACACAACTACCTGGTCAAGTTATCTACTCAGGTAATAACACCCTCATTGTATAGATGAGGAAGCAGGTTCAGGGAAGCTAAAATTATTTGTTCAAGGCTAGAAAGGGGCAGAACTCAGGCTCCATTCTTTACTATTTATACTAGGAGATTAAGTATCAAATTAAGCCGACCACTTGAGTTCACATCAGAGCAGACAGTCCCAAAGGTGCCTCATTTTCTTCCTAAGTTGGTATGGGCTTGCAGGCCATTTCTGACTGGCCCACTCATTCTCAAAAGGCCAGACCCCCACATCCAGGCAAGTGCTCACATGTGCAAATGGAAATACTCTCAAGAGCTTAAGCTCATTCTTATTCTCTCTTACATATGGAAGGGAAAAAAAAAAAAAGTCCATTGAATCATTTGAGTATATTTTTTTGTTTGTTTTTTGCTGAGGAAGATGTTCCCTGAGGTAACATCCATTGCCAATCGTCCCTTTTTTTGCTTGAGGAAGATTCACCCTGAGCTAACACTCATGCCCATCTTCCTCTATTTTGTAGGTGGGACACCACAACAGCATGGCTGCCAACGAATGGTGTAGGTCAGTGCCCAGGAACAGAACCCGGGCTGCTGCAATGGAGCACACCGAACCTAACCACTAGGCCATGGGGCCGCCCCTTGAGTATCTTTTTTGCCTCTAGAGTTTAACATTTATTTTGGGTCAACCAACCTATTAGAGAAGATATCTTTCCTGTGTAATAAAAGCATAATCTTAGAGCATGATATCCATTTACTTCACCAGTCATACAAACACTCAAACAAATGTATATGATGGGAAGAAGGGGGCAAAGACGGTACATATCTAACCAGACACACCTAGTTAGACCTGAGGCTAAATTTAGATTTGTCCCAAAAGATGCGTCAAATTACTACTAGAAATATTGGTTTGGTAGAAATAGACAAATCTATGAAAACGGCAAAACACCAACCCCTAAGAAATCATCTATTATCAGAGTTCCACCCCTAATTAGTATATAACCTCAGAGAAGTTCTTAGAACTCTCTGAGCAAAGAATATTAAAGGAATGTTGTGTCCTTAAATGAGATAATATGCATGAAAATGCCTGGACACATAGTAGACACTCAATGCATCTTTGAATTTGAATAGGCTTTCAGCTTTAAAGATTAAAAATCCTTGCAAATCCTCTTGCCTGTTCTTTTCATAGTTAGAGGGAAACAGAATTTTCCACTAGACTCTTTGCTCACCAAGGACAGCAGCTTTGTCATAACCAGTACCTAGAACAGTGCCTGATAACCTATACGTGTTCAGAAAATACTGAATGACTAAATTTTATAAACTTAAAATCCTGTATATTTGTTGCTCTTACTAAATTTAGTGAATGAAAAATCATCAATTGTGTTAACATGAGGCCTGGCTAAGTTTTCCTTTACAAAAGCTAGATTTGTATATAATTTTCAATAACCGTTAGAACAAGGTACATGGAACACCCCAAACAACTGAACCGATATAACCGTGTTAAAGTATGTCCTTGACTCAAATCCTGTTGGATGCTCCACGATTTAACTTGGGTAGATCTAAATGGTCTTACTTTAAGGTTTTTGATTTCTTACTTATAGTGCTCAGCTCTGTCCAAGATGAATAAAGGTAGACGAGCTTCACCATATCCAGATCATCCTGTTACAGGACCCTGGGATGTAGAAGAACAAGCAGGGGAAAGAACAGAGCCTAGGATTCAATTCCCAGTTCTGTCTCTAATACTGGGAAACTAGTAGCAACATGCTTAAATTCTCTGGGCCCTAGTTTCCTTACTTGTAAAAAGAGCACGTTGGATTATATTTCCTTGCAAGTATCTTTAGTACTAAACTTTTATGACTCAACACAATATTTTACTTTAATAAAATCTTTTATACGTGTTATCTCAACCCTAAGAGGTAGATTACACTATTTCCATTTCAAAGATGAGCCATTAAGTTTCAGAGGGTAACTAACTTGCCTACAGCTTAGAAATGCTGGTTCTAGAACTGAAAATCAAGTATTGTGACTGCTGGTCTGCCATCATGATGTTCATCCAACTCAAGAGCAACCACCAGAAAGCTATGTTGAGAGTTATTATTAGCTATTCATTAGACAAAATATCTACAATAAACTTACGTAAATTTTTCATAGGTCTTTAACTCTGCATAAGATATGTCTTTCTCAGGCCACCTTGTAGGTTATATGAGAGCTTTTATGTTCTTGACATAAAGATACCCTCGACTTACGTCTTCCTAATTATCCATGTGCCAACCATACACTCCCTCAGAACTTTTAGATGTGATTTTTTCCTGATATCGCCTCATTATGCTTCTTAGAGGAACAGCGAGTCCTCATTACCTCAGGCTGAACCCACCAGTGAGTAAAGCAGTGGAGAAAGGTTCTCCTTCTCTTACCTGTCCCATCATTGTCTCCTTATACTGCTTTTTCTGGGTCACTTTGATTGGAGGCAATTTTGTCACAGCAGACACCAGAAAATTCATGAGAATGTCCTCACAGTTGGCCAGTTGGTCCACCATGTTCTTCAGGCTGGCTGGCAAGTAATGGGTGTACAGGTAGTGATAATATCTGTAAAAACCAAAGACGGGTTTCACAGGGGGCCATCATTATATAAGGACAGGTGGTCTCCTTTGACAGAAAACACATACCCATTCTATGAATCCCTAAAACATATTATGGATGATGATGATGATAGCTATCACATACAGTACTTATGACGTGCCAGATAATGTTCTAAAGTGCTTTACAAGAAATGCCTCATCTAATCCTCATAAGGAACATATAAGTACTATTATTATTCCTGTTTATGGATAAGAAAACAAAGTACAGAGATACACATAGATGCAGATATTGCTTGCTCAGCCTAATTTTAATATCAGGCTGGTTGCTTAGCAACTGAATACTTAGAGGGCAAGAGAAGTTACTGACACATGATCTATATATCACTACAAGCTGCTTTACAATTTTAATTATTGGCTTAATCAGAACTGTATTCAACACTGTCCCATAACTCCAAGTGCAACAATGTACTTTTCTATTTTTGTGGCCTCTAAACCATATTTTCAACACTATTAGAGCAAAACCCCAATTAATATGGTAGTCAACCATTATGGAGAACACACAATTAATTTGAATTATTTCTCATCCTATTTTTTTTTTGAGGGACATATATATTTATAGGAAAAATCTTTTGAATGAATCCGACTGCTTGAGTGGTAGTGGCAGGAACAAAGGGAACAAAGAACTTTCAAGAGATGGAATCTTGAGATCAAGATTCAGTCAGCCTATCATGGAAATACAGAGGATTATAAGAGAATATTATGAGAAATTATATGCCAACAAATTGGACAATCTAGAAGAAATGGATAAATTCTTAGACTTATACAATCTCCCAAAATTGAACCAAGAAGAAATGGAGAATCTGAATAGACCAATCACAAGTAAAGAGATTGAAATAGTAATCAAAAACCTCCCAAAAAATAAAAGTCCAGGACCAGATGGCTTCTCCAGTGAATTTTACCAAACATTCAAAGAAGATTTAATACCCATCCTCCTCAAACTATTCCAAAAAATAGAGGAAGATGGAACACTTCCTGAATCATTCTATGAGGCCAACATCACCCTGATACCAAAACCAGACAAAGACAATACAAAGAAAGAAAATTACAGGCCAATATCGCTGATGAACATTGATGCAAAAATCCTCAACAAAATATTGGCAAACCGAATACAACAATATATTAAAAAGATCATACACCATGATCAAGTGGGATTTATACCAGAGACGCAGGGATGGTTCAACATCCGCAAATCAATCAACGTGATACATCACATCAACAAAACAAAGAATAAAAACCACATGATCGTCTCAATAGACGCAGAGAAGGCATTTGACAAGATACAACATCCATTTATGATAAAAACTCTCAATAAAATGGGAATAGAAGGAAAGTACCTCAACATAATAAAGGCCATATATGACAAACCCACAGCTAACATCATACTCAACGGGGAAAGACTGAAAGCCATTCCTCTGAGAACAGGAACGAGGCAGGGCTGCCCACTCTCACCACTCCTGTTCAACATAGTACTGGAGGTTTTGGCCAGAGCAATTAGGCAAGAAAAAGGAATAAAAGGAATCCAAATAGGTAACGAAGAAGTGAAACTCTCACTATTTGCAGATGACATGATTGTATATATAGAAAACCCTAAAGAATCTGTTGGAAAACTGTTAGAAACAATCAACAACTACAGCAAAGTTGCAGGGTACAAAATCAATCTACAAAAATCAGTTGCATTTCTATATGCTAATAATGAACTAACAGAAAGAGAGCTCAAAAAGATAATACCATTTACAATTGCATCAAAAAGAATAAAATACCTAGGAATAAATCTTACCAAGGAGGTGAAGGACCTATACAATGAGAACTACAAGACATTATTGAGGGAAATCCACGATGACATAAAGAAATGGAAAGATATCCCATGCATGTGGATTGGAAGAATAAACATAGTTAAAATGTCTATATTACCTAAAGCAATCTACAGATTCAATGCAATCCCAATCAGAATCCCAATGACATTCTTCACAGAAATAGAAAAAAGAATACTAAAATTTATATGGGGCAACAAAAGACCCCGAATAGCTAAAGAAATCCTAAAGAAAAAGAACAAAGCAGGAGGCATCACAATTCCTGACTTCAAAACATACTACAAAGCAATAGTAATCAAAACAGCATGGTACTGGTACAAAAACAGACACACAGATCAATGGAACAGAATTGAAAGCCCAGAAATAAAACCACACATATACGGACAGCTAATTTTCGACAAAGGTGCTAAGGACATGCAATGGAGAAAGGAAAGTCTCTTCAATAAATGGTGTTGGGAAAACTGGACAGCCACATGCAAAAGAATGAAAGTGGACCATGTGCTATCGCCATTCACAAAAATTAACTCAAAATGGATCAAAGACCTGAAGGTGAGACCTGAAACTATAAAACTCATAGAAGAAAATATAGGCAACACACTATTTGACATTGGGTTTAAAGGAATCTTTTCGGATGACATGCCTACCCAGACTAGGGAAACTAAAGAAAAAATAAACAAGTGGGACTTTATCAGACTAAAGAGCTTTTATAAGACAAATGAAACCAGAATCAAGATGAACAAACAACCAACCAGCTGGGAGAGAATATTTGCAAAACATACATCTGACAAGGGGTTGATCTCCATAATATATAAAGAACTCACACAATTGAACAACAAAAAAACAAACAACCCGATCAAAAAATGGGCAGAGGAAATGAACAGACACTTCTCCAAGGAAGATATACAGATGGCCAATAGGCACATGAAAAGATGCTCAACATCACTAATCATCAGGGAAATGCAAATCAAAACAACACTAAGATACCACCTCACGCCCGTTAGAATGGCTATAATCACCAAGACAAAAAACAACAAATGTTGGAGAGGATGTGGAGAAACAGGAACCCTCATACACAGCTGGTGGGAATGCAAATTGGTGCAGCCTCTATGGAAAATGGTATGGAGATTCCTCAAAGAATTAAAAATAGAGATGCCCTATGATCCAGCCATCCCACTACTGGGAATCTATCCAACGCACCTGAAATCAACAATCCAAAGAGGCTTATGCACCCCTATGTTCATTGCAGCATTATTCACCATAGCCAAGAAGTGGAAGCAACCTAAGTGTCCCTCGACTGACGATTGGATTAAGAAAATGTGGTATATATATACAATGGAATACTACTCAGCCATAAAAAAAGACAAAATTGTCCCATTTGCAATAACATGGATGGGCCTGGAGCGTATTATGTTAAGTGAAATAAGCCAGAAAGAGAAAGACAAACACTGTATGATCTCACTCATATGTGGAATATAAACCAACACATGGACAGAGAAAACTGGACTGTGGTTACCCGGGAAGTGGGGGTGGGGGGTGGGCACAAGGGGTGAAGGGAGTCATATATGGGGTGATGGACAAACAAAAATGTACAACCCAAAATTTCACAATGTTAGAAACCATTAAAATATCAATAAAAAAAAAAAAAAGATTCAGTCAGCCTAAATGATTATACCTTGTGCATTTCCAACTCGATCCCTGACATGGCAAGATTCTCTATACTTTACTGAAAAAGACTAGGTTAAGATTGGTGTGTTCACCTTACTAAGGCAGAAGAGTGGAGATTTCATTAGTGATTGAGTCATGAATGTTAACCATCTACACTCACTAATTTGGAGATCTTACCTGAGTCCTCTGGCTATAAAGACCAAATATATGCAAACCACTCTCAAATTCGTATCTCCACCCCTGACTTTTCCAGCTTACCCTTTTGGATGTCTTAATATGCCCAACACTGAACTCCTGTATTTTCCCTAACACCTATTCCATCTACAGCATTCTCCATCTCTGTTGATGGCTAGCTCCTCTATCCTTCTAGTTCTACAGGTCAAAAAAATTAGAGTCATTAAACTCTGTATCCAATCTGTCAGGACATCATGCTGGAGCATCTTCAAAATACACCCACAATCTGATCACTACTTACCACCTCCATTGCTCACTTTCTGGTCCCAGGCTCCATCATCTCTTGCCTAGATAATGTCAATCACCTCCTGATAGGTCTCCCTGCTTCTACTCTGGCCCCCTTATAGTCTATCCTTAACACAACATCCAGAGTGGACCCCTAAAACATAAGAAAGACGTCTCTGCGCAACCCCCTGCACTGGCTCCCTATGTCACTTAAAGGAAAGTCAGGTCCTCATGATGGACAGCAAGGTCCTGCATCTGGGCTCCCATGACCTCTCTCACCTGCTTTCCACTCACTCCACCTTAGTCACATTGGTCTTCTTGATATTCCTCCAACATTCTGCCTCAGGGTATTTATTCTGGCTATTCCCTATGCCATAGCCCTCTTCCTACAGATATTCTCTTGGCTGACTTCCTCTGCTCCTTGAAGACTCTGCTCAAACTCACCTGCTCCATGAGGATCACCCTGGCCACTCTCTAACCTGCCCTTTCTCTGCCTTCAGCACTTCTGATTCTTTACCCTGTCAATGTTTGAATAGTTTTGTTGTTTTCTTCTACGTTGTCTTTTTGCTATATAACTCATCTCCTTAACACATTATAAAATTATTATGTATATTGTGTCTCCTCCTGTTAGAATATAAGACCTAAACAGGCAGGGATTTTTTTCTATTTTACTCAATGGTAAATCCGAGCACTTAGAACAGTGCCTGGGAGGAAGGCGCTCAGTTAAGTATTTACTTTTGTTGTTATTCAAAATATTCAGTTACTCAATACACACTGAGTATGTCTTCAGACTTCAGACTAACGGAAGAGGTTACTCTACCATAATTTCTGGAAATGCAATAAGCCAAGAGGTTTTATTGGTTTCAAAGACACATGTTGGCCACATCAACAAAACTGAAACAGCAATGCAAATTAATTTTTGTTAATGTTAACAACATTTTGCCCAAGTTCCTACTTATGCAGCAGCCAAAAACTAATATAAGGAGCTATATAAAGATCCAGGGGCGAGATGTCTGAGTTCCTCACTTGTGGTAAATAGCAGCTCCTGTCAACACCATGGAGTAGTCGTTCGTCCACTTGGACGTGTACCCCCACCGCTCTTTAGAGTTATCCCAGAAATGGCTGCGCGCGGGGTACCCCACAATCCTCTCGGGGAAGCTCTGCCACACCGTGAAGGCAAAATCCACCTGCAGGCAGAACACAAGCCAAACAAGCAATCAACAGTGTTAACAAATGTCAACAAAACATTACCTTCCCCCTGCTAATTCATAAAGCAAAATCCCGGGACTGTTGCGAAACATTAATTCCATGTATTCATCAGCAAATTAAACTGACTGCTTGACATTTTGCCCCGTAATTATGCACATTTTAATGTTTTCGGTTAAAGAAACTTCAGATCAGTGTGGAAATGCAAGAAGGAAAAAAAAAAACACATTTGCCGATATGTCCTTTAGAAATCCGGTCTGTTCAAGCTAAAAACAAGGGAAAAAGCAGTTGCTTCCCCCCGCCCCACCCTGGGGGTGCTCGTGACCGCCGAGTCCCGTGAGGCACACACGCATCTGTTTTAGAAATGGGAGCAGATTTCCTATAGACGTTCAGAGTATGAATATAGAGCAGACCTCATAACCAGCACACAGCAAAGGCACAGGGACTAAAATAAAAGCATCCTCTTACAAGCAAGAGAAAAGATGTTTAAAAGGCACACAAGTTGCAACAGGAATACAGAGCAGCTATCCTATAGAAATAACAATGCAGGCTTCTTGGGTTTGAAGATACACAGTGCAGGGGAAACTAGAAAAAGCATACCCAGAGAAAAATCACCAAGAGAACGTGGGGACAAGGCCATGTGAAGCCACAGGATTCTTGTAAAGCACACACAGCTAAATGTAAACTAACATTTGTAACTAGCGCAGAGTCTGTTTTCTAATGTGTAAGCTCACTTCTGATTTTCTGTGATTATTTGATGAATGATAAATAATACACAGAAAGCAAAAATAATAGTAAACAATCATATAATGCTCATAATTGTGTAGTGCTTATAATGTCACAGGTGTTATAGGTACTTACACATTTTAACTCATCTAATCCTCACAAAAACCTGTAATGTAGGTAATTTTATAGTCTCCACTTCATAGAGGGGGAAGCTAAGGTATATGGAGATTCCAGTAATTTGCCTGAGCTAGTAAATGGCAGAGCTAAGATTCAAACCCAGGCCACTGGGTCACAGATTTGGTGTGTACTGTTATCATAGCCTCCCTTTTAGCTCTGTTGCTACAGTGTTAAAAGCAATTGATCCCTTATGCAGGTCACACATTCACCCTACAACCTGTGCCCTATCTCTTCTTGACAAGCAAAGCAGATGGAAATTTCATTTGTTCCACAAATATTTCAAGTTCTAGCACTGTGATGGTGGCTAGGGGACTGAGAGATGCTGGCCAGTCCATTTCGTACCCTCTCAGAGGATCAAAAGCAGAGAAAATAACTATTCAAAATAGCCAAAAGGTGAAAACAACTCAAATTCCATCAACTGATGGATAAACCAAATGTGGTATATCCATACAATGGAACATTATACAGCTATAAAAAAGAATGAAGCAATGATACACGCTACAACATGGACAAACTTTGAGAACCTTACGATGTGCACAAGAAGCCACACAAAAGGCCATACATGGTGTGATTCCATTTATATGAAATGTCCATAATAAGCAAATCCACAGAGACAGAAAATAGATTGATGGTTCAAAAGGCTAGGGAGTGACTGATTAATGGGTATGAGGTTTCCTTTTACGGTGATGAAAATGTTTCAGAATTAAGATAGAGGTAATGAGTAATGACTGTACAACACTGCGAATGTACTAAAAATGCCACTGAAATTACACATTTTAAAATGATTAACTTTATGTTATGTGACTTTTACCTCAATTAAAAAAAATAGGCAAAGCAAATAACCCTAGATCAATATTTCCCAAGCTTTTACCACGTGTATAACATCATCCCCACTTTTGCCACATTCCCATCCCACACGTTAATGACTTAATATTTGTCTTTAAAGTACCTATTCGTTTTTTCTTTTTCTCTTAGTCTCATCCTGGGTAAACATGTCAGTGAAATCCTAAGTTTGATCTCTGGCTACATTATTTTCTAACAAACATTAAGGTAAATAATAATTGTTAAAATGAAATATGCTTGCCATAAACTATAAAACTATTTAATGTGCACAAACCATCTTTGGGGAAACACTGGCCTGGGTGATTTCTAAGGGTCCTTTTATCTCCAAGTTCTTTGGGCTTAGTTAGAAGTCATTATTTTTGTAAACAGCTATAAATTCAAATTTTTACGAAAATCTAGTTTGGTACCCTATCTCAAAATAAGAAAGCCTTAACAATACAGCTTGTTCCCCTAAACTAGAACATTTAGTGGGGGGAAAGTTGGGTGGTGGTGCCTGCATTAAGAAAGCAGGGCATCTCAAAGTTAAAAAGACAGCAGAGGAGAGGACAATATTTGCCAGAAAATTGAAATCAGGTTGCCATAACCTGCACATGGTCCCTGGCGTTCAATACTAATGGTGCCAACTGATGGGATAGTATATTATACAGACATCATCAAAGAATCAGCCCGGCTGTCAGCACTCTTTGGGGTTTTCCATTATTCTTTGAAAAGAAAACACATGCACTGTCAACTACTGTAGAACCCGATGGGGTGTTTTCATCACATGAATTTCTTACTATCTCAAAGCCGTTTCAAGCTATTTCAAAAGAACTCAAAAGTAAATTCAGATAAAACTATGATTCTTGTGATAGTTCCGCTTTCATGCAGATCATTAACACATCAAAGAAGGCAAAGGTCAGCTCAAGGGCCCTTTTCTCTTAAAAACCAACATCTGTTTTCTTTTGAGAATTTGCAGCAACCCAGATAAATGTAAATAACTATAAACCAACTATATCTAATACCCTTTAGAGGATGCTGTTAAAAAATCTATCCTTCACACTACAGAGAGACATTTAAACAAGCTAAGAATCCTTAGAGAGGGAATAAAATGAACCAACGTCTATTCACCTAAAAAGAGAGAAAAGAGAAGTCCTTGTCTTGGACCATTTGAGGTGACACAACCACTCCACTGATCAGCGGGCAAAAGTAAACCAGACTGCTGGCCTCTTAAATTTCCATACCATTTTCAACCCATGTTGACTTCTAATGACTTCACATACAACACATGTTCCTCCCAGCATGCATTGAGTGGCTGGAATTGCTATTCTTTGAAGAGCACGCAGCTATATCACAGCAGCTGAAAGTTATTTCACCATGGGGCAGGGATAAACAAATTCTAGAGTGAGGCTAATTGTCCTGTGCTCAGGGGAAGGTATAAGTTGAGTCAATAGTTCAGGTCATGGGATAATGATTTAGGTATATGTTGTAGTTGTTGTGACCATATGTTCTGCCATGGCAATGTGCTGTTTTTCCTGTGTTTGTCCTTTAAGATCCCCTCTCCACTCTTCTTGCCATGCTCTGTGCCCTGGGATGACGGAATCTTATGGACAGCACAACCTGGTCTTCCTTGCTGGCTGGTGGCTGATTGGGTTAGATAAATGGGAGTCGCCAGCAGGAAAATGGAGGTAAGATAGAGAGAGAGGTCGGGGTATTTCTTCCCTGCTCCCTCCCAGCTTTCGCACCAGAGATCTGGCAGTTGTCACATCCCTCCATGATCACAGCTCTTATAAGCAGTCTCTTCTTCCCAGGTCCATCTCTCAGGAACTGTGGAAACACTATTTCCTTCCCTTGCTCCTTCAGGCCTCGGGGCGGGAGCTGCTTCCCGCTCTTGCTCCTCTCCAGGTGCCTCACCATCTCTGTGGAGTCCTTTAACCCCACCCACCTCCCTAAATAATCCTCACTTCCTTCATGTGAATCACTTGATTTGAATTCTGCTGGCTGCCAGGACTCTGAAAGCTACAGGCAGGAATTGTGTGATCACAGTACCTGGCATGGAGACCAGAACAAAGAAATCCCTCAATAAATACTTGTTGAATGAGTGTGTTCCAGGGATGCCAGCTTCTTTTGCAGGAAGCAGTAGAAAAATGCACGTTGGAGTGTTTCATACCCCATATTCCATAGCCGTCTTTCCCTTTGAACATTAAGCGTATCTTCTCCCCTCCCACCCCTTTCTCCTGCCGACCTATACATGACACAATTGGCTGTGTGTTCACACTTTAATCCCCTCAGCATGCATCCTTCCAGTCACTCATTCACCAAGTATTTATAGAGCTTGGGCTACACAGAAAGCATTTTACCAAGGTGAGGCCCAGGACATTGTGTCCTGGGGTTATTTAGGTTGCCCTTGCACATAACGTCTGTTCAACTCCATTTGAAGGAAATTGGAAGCATCCATGGAATTTCAAGAAAGAGACACTGAGACTGCCAGCCGAGGTTAACACCAAGTCCTGGCTTACGTGGGCAGCAGGCCATTAGAATCAGACTGGGGTCCAGGAAAGTGCATGCTGGTAAATGCTGATGTTTAAATTGAAAAGAAAATGATTATGAATAAAAAGGAAAAAAGAAAGGGAAAAGCATAAGGAGTTAAGTCTCCACGCTTCTTAGCAGCTACACTTAATAATGTATTTCTGATACAGTACATTTTTATATAACTGTCTTTGGTCCCTTCTGTGGTTTCAAGTAAGGTTTCAGAGATCAATACTCATTCGAGTTGTAAAAATTGGTTTTCTATCATATCTATCTTTCCTCTCTCTCTTCCTCACACATTCTTTGTGCAATCTTAGTTTTGGCACAAACCCTGATCATCTGAAATAGCAGGGATCTCCATCTCAGCCTTGAAGTGAAACCATTTGCTCTTGTGTGGGTGAAAGAAAATGAGCACTTTAAACCAAGACCGAAAAACTGCCTTTAGAACCCAGAATAGTGTTCCCTAACAAAGGCAACACACACCTGCACAGGCATTAGGATAACTGGGGAAGGACAGGCTGTTGGCTCTGGACAGCGTTTCAAGACAATGCTAAACAGGTACTCCCCGCTGCCCGCCCTTGGTTCTGCTGCACACCTGCCCACAGCTATGCTGTTTAAAAGCAAAAAAGGAGGGCAGGCAGGAGGGGAGAGGTGAGGCACAGCCATGCAAATGAGGAGCCAATTAGCAGAGAAAACAAAGGGGAAATGCCCTCGTCAGGGTGCCAGGTGGTGGCAAGGTGCTAACAGGAACTGGGTTGATTAAAACCAACTCTGCAGGAAGTTTTGAAAAACGTTTTCAACTTGGTCAAGGCAAGGGCAAAAAAAGCGCTGGCTCCTTGGGGTTTGGGGCAACTGCCTGAAGAGCCCACCACCTGCTCCTCGGGCATGGCGCTTACCTCCGTGGTTGAAAGCACGGTGTCCTCGTCAAGGCTGAGCACTGCGTCTGTGACGATGTTGTCATAGGGCAGAAAACGGCTGCTCATGACCTGGGAGTAAGGAAAAAGCAGTCAGAAGGGGCAGAATTAGGGAAAAGAGAGGTAACTTTAGAGTCCTGTTTTCAGGAAACTTCCCCATCCTCACTTTCAGAAAGAATGTTCTACCACCATGTCACCCCTCAACATTGAAGACTTCCATTTCCCATCAGAGCAGATTCATTTGTTCCACAATTATTGGGCACTTCCTGCATACAGACATCTTGCTAATCAAAGAGAGTACAAAGGTAAATAAGAGATGTTCTTGGTCTTGGAGGAGTTCACAGTCTGCAGAGACCCAGATGCAGATGATCAGTCCTAGCCTGATATGCAAAGTGCCAGGAGATCACAGGATGCAGCAATCAGAGGCTTGGAAGAGCAGGTGAAGCCGTCACAGAAGTGACATTGAAGCAGGACCTTGATGGACAGGAATTCACCAGGTACACATAGAAATGAGGCCTAACAGTCAGAGAGCTCAGTAGATGCAAAGGCATGAAAGAGAGACCCAACACTCTGAGGCCAGGCGAGAGTGGATGGATGACACAGGGATTCCAAGTGTGGAACACACACCACTGGAAGGCTAGGTTACTGTAGGAGGTGTTCGGACAAACATTTAAAAATTCTACTCTTTATTTATTTTAGTGCAGATTAGAAAAAATATATACATATATTAGTAGCTATAGCAATAAAAGGTCATAGTCAAGTTATTTTAAAAAAATTCCATTAAAATGAAAAGTAAGCTGATTTAAAGAAAAATATTAAACAAACAATTGCACATGTGGTCCATGGGTTTAGGAAATCGTGAAGATAGTATATGAGTAAAGTTTGGGCAACACCAGGATAAGGCAAGGTGAGGTGTGTGTATGTGTATGTGTGTGTGTGGTGAGGGCTTTGGGGACAAAGACATCAATTGGGAACATTAAGACTGGAAAGACTCCTCTGTGACAGTCACAGCCTAAACCTTTGTGTTGAACGTACCGTAGAATAACTAACCACGAGAATGACGATATTAGAATAACATATTTTTTAAACATTTACTATGTACCAGGAAATGTTCCAAGTTCTTTATGTACATCACCTTGTTTCATCTTTATGACACCCCCATTTTATAGGTGAGAAAACTCAGGCACAGAGAGGTTAAGTATCTTGTTCAAGATGGATCCACCAGCCTTTCATCCTGGATGGTGTGATTCTATAGGGCACCTCAGCCACTATACTATACCTGTCTCAGGTTTGAAAAGGACCTCAAAAGTGAATTTGGGACACACATGGCAATCTCACATTCACCACCTTCCTCTGGAAGTTACAGTAACAGTTATGACACCCTCTCTAAATTCACACTTGGAGAGCGAGAAAAAGGACCCACTTGCCATCAACTCTCAAGGCACAAATGCCAGGGAACGAAGCAGTTGGGAAATAGAGATAAAGGAAAAAGGGTGACACTAAACCTGGCTGTCAAGGGTATGCTCTCCACAAATCTGAACACCCTCCACCCCACCGCCCCAAAGAAGCCCAAGCTATATTTACATCAAGAAGCCAGCTCATCCATAAGCCTCGTCTCAGATTCGGTTTACATGCCTGTGAAGCTACTGGAGTGCTTATGATATTAAAAGATGGACGTGCCTACTCTAACCCATCTCTGGGAGCTCAATGGATGAAATCTGCAGCATTAATGGCTCCAGGGTCCGCTCCTACACATCTGTCAACTGGGTCAAGTTTTTTTTTTCTTTCTTTCTCAGATTTTTGAAATAAAATAAAATACAAAGCGATCAGCAACCCCATATACACAGTACTCGGAAACATCAGCCTGAAGCAATTCTTGATGCTGTTTACACGTCTACCCACTAACGCAGAAACCATTAGCTGCCAGCTTAGCAATGCCCTGACCTTTCCTTGTTAAGCCCACAGGGCAGAGCTGTAAAGACAAGGCCTATAAATTCAAAATAGAATTTTGCAGCCAAAGCAGCAAACACATCAATTTTAAATTCAAGGCTAGACATGGAGATTCTAAAAGGGGAATGATGTATGGCTTCTTCCCCATCATGTGCCCAACCACTGGTTTTAAAAGGATCTATTTCCTTTTTCTGAACCTGCTTCATCAACAGAGGTTAAGAGCCCATAAGCTAGCCACTTCCAAATTCTAGTTTGGAAACTAGAGGCTCTCTTTCAAATACCTTGCCACAGCTACACTGCAAAAGTTGAATGGATTAGCATGAAAGGAACCAATGCACTTACAAAGTCAACCTTGAGTGAGCTGAGTTTTCCTCATTAGTTCATTTAAGAAATATTTAGCTACCATATACCAGTATACCACTTGGTCATTTCCTAGCCCCTTCTGGAATTAACAAACATGGCTAGGAAATGACCAAGACTCAAAAAGTTTACTGCCTAATGGGGAAGATAAGAAATTATAATCATACAAAGCACAGTAAGAGTTAACATTTATCAAGCAGCTACCGTGTGCAGCCACACTTCTAAGTACATTTACATGTATAGTATCAGATCATTTGATCCTTATCTACCCTATTAGTTAGGTATTATGATTTCTTCCATTTACTGAAGGAGTGATTGAGGCACAGAGTTAAATCACTTGCCTTAGGTCACAGGAAAGTAAGTCTGACTCTAGAGCCCATCATACAAACCATAACATTACAATGGTTCCCAGAAGAGTAGTGGACTTTATTGAACCCTTGGTGTACCACATGCACAGGGCTAAGTACTTGTTATCCAGTATCTCATGTAATCCTCAAAATGGGCCCAAGTCTTAGCCCGGGGTCCCTAGAATACAGAGCCTGAAGCAAGACTTAAGTGCAAATGCTTTACTAGGTGGTGCAATTCCAGGGCAGTGAGAGTGAGGGAAAAGGAACCATGTGGCCCACTGGTATCAGTGGCCAAGGTGGAGGCTAGGACTGAACAAATGGCCAGAAAGCCCGGTTATACCTATGGCTGGGAGAATCTGAGGTATCTTATAAAACACATCTGATAAAGCCCACGAGAAAGGTACTATTGTTATCATTGTCATCTTATAAAGAAAGAAACTGGGTCTACTTGCTGAGAGTGAAAATATAAAACCAATCAATGAGTCTGTGCATAAAAATGCAATACTAATTGCAGAAGTCAGAATGGCTCCCAGGGAGTCAATCAGACTGTATCGTTTTTGAATATTCTGACATATTCAAAGAAAGACTTATCTACTAGAAGGAGATCTAGTCACCCATGGAAGCACAAAGAATCCCAAAGTTCAAAGTTAATAGCATCCATCTGAGCACTGTTCAGGGCCTCAGGCATTAGTACTGGAGAGAAAGATTAAGGGGTTGTAGGTAGAAGATTTTGGCGTGCCAGTCTCTTTTGTGAAACCACACCTATGGTGAGATGGATTCTTAACAAGACATAAGAATGATGCCATGTGATTATTCTAATTCCCACTTTTTCTTGTTACATGCTTACCAAGCAGCTCTCTGATAACCAGGTTGCTTGACTCCAGCCCTAAGAATGCCATGACTACATTTGTCATATTCCCCACTGTGCTCTAACATGTTGCACAGTGCCCAGCACACAGTAGGCACTCATACATTGGAAATGAATAGATAATGCACTGATCATCTCGTCCATGTGACAGTTACAATTCTCATTGCATTATATCGAACCCTATAAAACTGCCACTTTTAGCAAGACAAATGATGATTTCAAATGGTTCAACCTAATAAATTGATACTTTTTATTCTGGCTCACAGATGTTTTACTTAGTGTGAGACAATCTCTCATGACCTGATTCCATGAGGAGTGACAAAGGAAGTCACTTGGATGACACAGCTTCACCAATCTCAGTTTTATTTAGAGGTGACTAATTTCTTCACAATGGATAGGATCCACAAGAAAGCAACAAGCAGAAGCTAGAGAAAACAGAACTCACTTCTGGCTTCCAATGGCAGAAGAAATTTCAAAGAGGAGGTAGCGCGTGAATGGGGGCCTCAAGAATGTAGGGGAGGTTTGATAACAGAGATGAAGAGTTGAGGATGTGAGGTCAAGACTTACAGCAAATGGGAAAGACAAAAATTAGAGGTGGGAAGGGACACAGCGCAATTCAGATAACCAGGACTGATTAAATTTGCTTAGAGGACAGGGTCTGTAGGAGAAAGCATCAAGGAGACTGGGAAGGCTGGCTAAGGCCAGATTAAACATGGCCTCAAATGTCAATTTAAGGCCTTAGCAAATAGAGTCCCAGAAGGGCAATGAGATGATTAAGAAGATCATTCAGTTCAAGACAAAATGAATCAGAGAATGGAAGTGGGGGGCTAGGAGGCAGCATTCATGAGAGTCTCTGAGGGAGACACTCAAAGAAAATTAAGGTGAAAATGTCCTCTTTAAGATAAATGTGAGGAAGAAGTACTATTCTTAAAGACACAACTAATTCAGATGAATCAGCTAAGCAAACCTCATGCATCACCACCACCACCATCAGCCTCATCTTCATCTTCATCATTTATGGAAAGATTACTATTGCCAGGCCCTGAATTCATTTAATCCTAATAGCAACCCTGTGAGGTATGTATTATTATTTCCATCCTGTAGATGAGGAAACTGAGGCTTAGAGGAGGAAAGTATATACAGGGTCACAAATCTCCTAAAAGTCAGTGTTGGGACTGAGGTTTCCCTGATCTGAAAGCCTATGGCTGTCAAAGCTGAAGGCATTCAGAGACAGGTACAGTTTTAGAAAAAACAGTCCATGGCCAGCAACTTCCATGAGCAGGAGGAAGACAACTAGGGCCAACACTCAAAGCGCCCCATGGAGAAATGAAGATTCCTCGGTGGGCCCACACTTAACTCCCCTTCAAGTCCTACCTTGCTTTCTCCTTCAATGACGATGACAGGCACAGCAGTGGCAGGCCAGCGGTGTTTGGCTGGTAGGGGCTTGTCACAATTCCATAGAACTATGATCTGAAAGGGACAGGGGATCATTAGATGGTTTGGTAAGGCTGGATTTATACAGGCCTCCAGCCCAACATTTCTTCTCTTAGAGAGAGAGCGAGGAGATGGAGATCTAAGCAAGGCAGAATGGCAGACATCAAAACTGAATTTGAAAGGGAGTCCACCTCCACACAACCTTCAGAACCTGATCACTTCAACAACTAGAGACAGAGGACAAAAAGAGTAACCTAGAAAAATTATGTCAAGGAGGTAGGAGAAAGCTGGGGAGAAAAGAAGTAATTTCAGGGTTGCTGGATCTTCAGAAAGTGGTGTGCTAAATTCTGATATCTTATGATGACAAGTGAGATAACAACACTGATCAAATTAAATAAAAATGTATACTGAACATCTGCTGTGAACTGCGCTGCACCAGGCAATGTGGGAGAAATAAGAGAATGCAAGATGGAATTAGCATGAGCTCATGTTCTGGATTCTCCACAATGGCTGCTGATTTTATGTGACTTCATTATTTCCAATAAATGCATTTATTTCAAAAAAACATACTTCAACATGATTTAATTCTTTCCTTATTTGTAAACTTGCTTATATAAACTAATTTACAAATCAGAAAAACCACTGTTCAAGTATGGGAGTGATGCTAATTTGGAAAATATTCTCACCGTAGGTATAATCTTCTGCTCTCAATTTTATAATTAGTCATAGTGGCTGTGAAAGAAAAGTTGGTGCCTTCTGACAACAACAAGTCTGTTTCTTCCACTGAAACTTAGTTTTCTGGGTCCTCCTAGGGGCACTTCTGATGTTCCTTTATAACTCTGACATTTAAAAACAAAATAATGTGCTTACATATTCTGTAAAGAATGTGTTGGTGAATATGTGTATTCTTTACCTTACCCCAGTGCAAAGACCTCTTTGTAACCCATCCCTTACCTGTGCCAGATTTCACTTCCAAGAACCTCTAAGTTGACAAAAAGGGCATAACAAGGCATGACAAATGAAAGGGGAGTAATGGGGCATGATGTTAGACGGGTCCCAGGGAGCAAAGTGTGGGAGTCCACTGAGCTGGAGGAGGCAGTGCTGCTCTGTCAGCCCCCCACTCACCTGGGCACAGTACTGGGATTTGGCTGCAGCCACAAGAAGTTTCAACACTGGCTGGGACTGAGAGACCAGGGGGGTCACTGCATGGATGACTGCAGTGAATTTGGAGGGGGGCTTTAAACCTGAAATAGAAAGGGGAGAGGAGCCTAATGAAGCACTGAAAAACAAGACTTGGAAAATTACTCCTTGCTCCATTGCCTCACCCTGGAGCTAAGGTTCCCATCTAGCATATTTTTCCTTTGCCTCTTATGTCCTGACAGAACCAAAGCAAGGTGAAAAGCTGCTAGTTAACTGCTGCCTGAGTCTAGAGATCTCGATAATTGACAGCTCAATGTCCATTTCCAGGTTCTTCCTTTGATATCCTTTCCCCCCTTGGGGATGCATCTTTGATCTCCCTTCTGCTTTTTACTTACCGAAAGTCTAAATACACACACACACACACACACACACACACACACACCATTCACCACTGTCAACTCAAGAAACGTCTACTCCAGTCACTCACATCCTGGGATGGGTTTACGTAAATGTGCTCTCTCTCCCAGGGTATTTGTATGTGTCTTCTTAATTACATAGTTAAGGAGGTTTTGCCTCATCAATACTATTTCACTTAATAACTTGCAAGTGGTGAAGGTTAAAAGAACAGCATCCAGAGCCTGACTGCCTAGGTTTGAGGCCCAGTTCTACCACTTAGTGGTGGTGGGATTCTAGAAAAATTACTTAACCCTCTGTGTTTCCACAGCTGTGAAATGGAGCTGATAGTAACAGTATCAAACTTAATGGGTTGTTATTAGAATTCAATTAAATGACTTAATGCATACAAAGCACTTAGAACAGGACCTAGCAAATAATAAGTGCTCAATATGAGTTCACTGCTATCATAATCATCATCACCATCATCACTTCCAAGAATCTCTTCTTTGTGTAGCAGTGACATAGCCGAGGGAAAAAGCATGCGATGTAGGCTTCTGCCAACTGTGTGCTCTGAAGTCCTATGTAGAAAGGTAACATGCAAAACAACCCCTGTCACCAAACAGAAGGAAGGAGATGGCTTCTCCTCCTAATGAGTTTCCCCATAAGAACTCACTAAGAAATTGGAGACAGGTTAAAAAGCCTTTTAAAACTTCATTAGTTTGGACCCACTAATTTTGCATTTTAGTAGCTCAAATGCGAATAGGAGAGTGCAGGGACATTCAAGTTAAACTTTGATATTGATGGGACAGAGGTAAGAATCAGACTATACACACTAAAAAATTATACAAATATTTTGTAGAGCAAATTATATCATCCAATTAATACTTTAATTGAATGTTAGAAAGAAGCTAACTTTCCCACTATCTAGACACACATTCAAGGTTTTGCCAAGTAAGAAGAATAAATACAATGGAGGGGTTGGTTCCTTTTTTAACAGTGAAGAAGAGTCATTGCTGTTAGATTTTCCCGTAATAGTTTAAGAAGCATCATTTACACATTTCTGGCATGCTAACTCCAAATGAAAATCTTAATACTCTATAAGAAATATGTAGAAATTTTATCAAATACTGCCTTACTCTGAAAATTACTAAATTCTAAACGTATTACCAGTGTAGACCATTCACTGATTTTGATATAGTTCTCATAACATGTTTGGTTTAGATTAAATGGTTCTTTGCCACTGGTTGATATTTCAGGTCATGAATTTCTTTAAGTTTCATCTTAGCTAAATATGTACAACTCAAAAAAGGGTAAGGTAGTCATTGGAGAATAAATATCAGCATTGGGTGAAAAATCTAGAGTCTTCTTGCCACATCAACTTGAATCTCTGCTTGAGAGTGGAGATTGTATCTCATTTGACTTTTTATTTCTACCACCTTGCATAGCATTAACATTGCACATAAGAGGAGCACAATAAATGTTGAATGAGTGATAAATTTGTCCCTTGCCATATATTCCTTTTTTTGTGTGTGTGAGGAAGATTAGCCCTGAGCTAACATCCATGCTAATCCTCCTCTTTTTGCTGAGGAAGACCAACTCTGAGCTAACATCTATTGCCAATCCTCCTCCTTTTTTCCCCCAAAGCCCCAGTAGATAGTTGTACGTCATAGCTGCACATCCTTCTAGTTGCTGTATGTGGGACGCGGCCCCAGCATGGCCGGAGAAGTGGATCGGTGCGCGCCCGGGATCCAAACCCGGGCTGCCAATAGCGGAGCGCGCATGCTTAACTGCTAAGCCACGGGGCCAGCCCCCTTGTCATATATTCTTAAATCTTTCTCCTTTCCCTTTATTAATTCAGTTTTTCTTTGGTCTGAGATAGAGAAGTTGGAATTGTGAAAAAAATAATTGGGGAGAGATCTCCTAGCTCCATTTTATATATGATGAGACTTAAAATTGTAGCCAACCCATTGTCATGTTCAAAATGATCATAATTTGGAGAGTCTATTTCTCTGAAACACCTCTACTACAAATAAAGTGTAGTGGCTCAGATAAGACAGAAATTTTTTCATTCTGCAATGCTTTGCTGGATTTATCATTCTTGACCTTGAGACACCATTTATGACGGGGCTCTAGAAAGCAATCTCCAATGCAGGCTGTTGGGAAGCCCCTGCTACAGAACAGAAGAATCAAGGGACCTTAATTCTGGACATCTGGAGGCTAAAGAACAGTAACTCCCCGGAAGGAGCTCACTTACCTAAATTAGCATAGTAGTAAGGAAAATCTCCCAGATAAGATGAATACTGTGGTAGTACGAACAATCCTCCCGGATGTTTGTTCCATATTAAACTGTTACGTGATATGTGCTTGAATATTCTGTCCTGAATAATCTAGAAAACAAAAACATAGCACATGGTGAGGATGAGACTTGGATGGTATTTGACAAGGATCATGCTGAATCCAAACTAGAGGGATGATGACACTCAGCGTGGTGACTCTACCCCCAATTCCCCACTGATAAAAATGTATGCAACACAAAGAGAGTGACAGAGCAAGGGAAAAGAGCGAGCGAGAGAGAAAGAGATGAATTAGAGTTAATCAAATTTACTGACTAAACTTCAGTTTAACCACAAATTCTCTCTTGTCTTTCTGTAATAACAAGTCCGTGCTCATTTCAACGTAGAGTGTGTGGACCAGTTTCTTTGATGGTTGAGCATCTAGCAGCAGTTCTAGATCCACATCAGGAAGATGTGTTCTCAGTGCACAGAGATGTCCATGTGGACACTGAACTGGGAGCATACTGAAGGTAAGATGCATTCTAGAAGGTGTTGAGGTTTTGATCTCTTCCATTAATTCAGGAGGGATCCATTTGCTTGTCATATTTTGTTTTCCTTTCCAAGTCAATTGTAGGACTTAGGGGGACTGGTTAGCTGAAGTTTTTCTTTATTTCCTCTCAAAAACTAGTGAGTTAACAATTGCTCAAAACATCCTACATAATAGGACGAGAACCATGGCTCATGAAGACTATTAATAGCCAGGCTAGTTCATTAGTTTCTTTGGACTTTGAGACCTTGCAGATCATTAAATTCTACATTTAGAGTCAAACATTCTCCCATCCTGAATCATTTGTCAGATGAATGTGATTAGTCCACTCTTCAGATTTCTGTGACTTTCAAACACCTGTAATTATACCATCCACTCATTAAGATTATGATTTGGCAAATAATTAACTTGATACAGAATTTCATGTTTTCAGCAATGTTTTTTTTTTTTTCCTGCACTTAAAAAAAAAGAAAAAGCCTGCATATGTCTCAAGAGATTTAAGACCTAAATCGTCATTTTCCAGGTCCCCATTTAACGCAATGTGATTTTAAGTACAAACCATTTTAAATGGAATTCTGTTATTTGCTAAGGTTATTAATACTCTCATCTCATCCCACCTGGTGACTAGACAAGTAATAAAGTGAACTACATTTATCTTTGCAAACCTTATCATGTTTATATTTCTTAATGAGAGAGAAGAAAGGAAGCAAAGAGGAAATTTAGAAGAACTCAAATATCTTAGTTCAATGGTTTCTGCATTTTATCTGTCCCCCAGATCAAAACTGCTAATTTTACATGGCTAGGTAGACGTTTCTAATTTGACGGAGATTTTAGGAACCTAGCTAAAATATTAATGTTTACTCTTTGTGGTACAGCAGAGATGTGTTAAAATGCTGTTGTCTAGGCATTAATTATGAGAAAATTGTCATGGCTGTGAAGGGCTTTTACATTGCTAGCAATTTTACTTTCGATACCATTTATCCCAGTTTTTTATTATTTGTACCTTTCAAATTTACTGTCTATTTATTTTCTTTTATAGTTTTTCACTTAGATCCTCTCTTTTTTTGCTTTCCAAATTTATGTACTTTCTAGTATGTGGTCACTTAAATAAGTTTGGTATCAAGACATAGAATAAATTGACAATAGCATCATAAATCCAACCAACATACAAATGACATGGAACTCAGAGATGTCACAAAATAGGTCACCATTCACTTCAGGTCTCTCGGTGGTATGCTTCCCATTGTCATAGACTCTTTTTGGTTTGGTATCACAACACCGTTGTCTTTTCGAATTCAAGGATGCGATGTTAGAGTATTCTTCTGAAATACCAATAAGTGTTTTATACCCTCTTCAAAGGGATCTTGACGGGAAGATATCAGCAAAGGTATAAGAGCAATTGCAAATGTAGAATTTAACCTGGGTCAAGCAATTTGCCACCTTTACATCTCACCTTCATGATTTGTAATAAAATAATAAAATATCACATTAATTATAACAACATCCCAGAATTTGTTAGGAATAACTGCCTAAGTTTTTACAGTTTTTAAGACTCGATGTTTTTGTCTTTGGAAAAAAAAACTCATTTCTGTGTTCCTTTCCTAGGCATAGATTTTTCCGTTTTTATACAGCTATAATATCATAGATATTATCTATTATAGATATATTTCCAGATTATTAACAGTATTCATAGTTTACTTATCCTAAATGACCAACAATAGTGCATTTTTTTCCCTTGCAAAGCAAGGAACGTATATATGAATAAAATTTTTCCACCTTTAGGATTGATTCTTCAGCACTTTGTAAAAGAATATGAACACTTTTAAGCCTGTTCATATGTATTGCCAAATGTCTTTTTAAAAGGTTTATATCAACTTGCCTTCTCAAAAGTTTGAGAGAGTATGGATCTCATTTCACCAAGTAGAAAGGTCGTTTTATCCCTTTCCTAATGTCCGATTCTGCCTATCACTACACTAAACAGCTCCCAGGATCCTTGCAGGGCACTGAGTGCTCACTCTTTATTGTTGTGGAAGAAGATATCACATTTAGAGGTTGGACACTTCTTTGGCTATAAAGAAAATCAACACATACATACACACAAACACATGTACACACGATACAAGATTTTTTTCATTATAGCTCCACATGGCACCCTCAATAGGGATAATATTTCTTATTAATGTGAATTCAAAGGGAAGAATGGCTCTTTACTTTTCCTTTGTCTGTGCCATCTGTTTTTTAAATAATGGACTATTGGTTACAGTCATTCTGTGTGGCCCTGACTTGGTCTTTTGACCAATGCAATGTTGGCTAATACATGCAGTACCACCATATGCCACTTCGTTCCAAGAAAAAGCAATTTTCTATTTCCATTATCTCACTGATATTAAAATTTCATTGTACAACAGCATCAGCGATACCATGGTTTGAATGTGCATGGTTAAATAACCGAAGAGAAAAATGGAGAATGAATACTTCATAAAACTCCACAAAAAATGTGCTTTCCAAGCTACCATTAGCTGTTTTAATGTATTATTACAATCTCATGCACTTTTCTTTTGCTCACCTTGATTCTGACTGAACTCCTATGGTTCAATCCTTAGTGCCATGTTACTGTTGTGCAATATTCTGACAAATAATGGAATCCATGAACAACGTCTTTGCAGTATTTTAACATTATCCCATCATTACTTCTCAATTTGCACAAAAAACTGAGCTCCAAAAAGCCTAGCTCTTATTAAATAGTTCTTTAATTCCAAGATGCAGAATTAGGAAATTTCAATCAGACTAGAAATACTAATTGAATCCCAAATACGACAGAGTGCAGCACAATAGAATGTACCAACAACTTGACCCGGGCATTGGAGAGAAGGATGAGGCGTACTGTTTTCAATTGTGTTTAAGCACCACCTACAACTCAAAGGCTCATAATCTCCAAAGACCAAGTAATCCTCTGCCATGGCCTAGAATACAGCAAGTAAGGAAGAAACAGTCTCAGTGTAGAACATCCTGAAAGCAAGGGATCCTCAAATCTATGTTGTTGAAGGGTAACTCTGAATTATCCTCATACCTCTGGAGCTCCAGCAGGGACTGAATGACTTATATCATTTAAGTTCTGAGCCAAGTGAGCATTTTTGATGTGTGATACTTAAATCGTTCTTATAAACACATTGACTTTGTTTATTTCTGTATGTGGATGTCATTTTCTGCCATTTTCTCTGCTTTCCTGTTTATGTTGAATTCTGGGATAATCTGAGTTCTGAATTAAAAAGGGAAACTGGATGGTATCTCTCATGCAATTTGGTTGAGAGGTCAAATTGTTACAATCCAATCTTGAAACCATATAAAGGAGATTTGACAGTTGCTGTAAATTGAATGAAGTATATGGTCTATAGTGTTTTCAAAACAACTATGTCACTAAAAGTACTGCACAGCTTAAATCCAAGGCCTTTCCAAGCAGAGAGATGAAAACAGCTTGATTTAAGATCCTATTCTGATGAATATAATGCATCCAACTGCTATTACAGAATAATTGAGCACTGCTAACTTAACAAGCAAGAGACCAGATCTATGCAATAAACCATACTCAAAAGAAATGTAATTAATGAGATACTATCTTTCAACTGGCAAATTAGCGAAGTTGTGTATGTGTGTGTTTTAATTATGATCCTTAAGGCTGATAAGAATGCAGCAAGAGAGGGTCTCCCCCAGACAACTTGTGCAAGTCTAGATTGATATAACCTTTTTGAAGAGTAATTTGTTGATACATATCTTGGGCCTTAGAAATGCCTAGACTCTTTGGCTGAGTAATCCCAGCTCAAAGACTCTATCCTAAAGAAATGGAGGTGTAGACTAAGATACACGTAGAAAGTCATTATTTGGAATAAAGACATCTATATCTATAAAAAAGTAATTATAAACATCATTAATAGTCAACAATAGCAGACTGGTTAAATAGTAGAGGTTTACCATGGCTAAATAATAGAAGTTTACCAATGGATGGCATACAGGGTGAAAAAAAGGAAAACATGTGGCCTGAGTATATTAAAATGGACAACTGATAGGGCAGAATTAAAAGGCCAGAAACAGACTCTAAGATGCATAAAAGTGGCATGTGAAAACAGCAAGGAAAGAAAAACTTAGGAAATATATGGGACAACTATATAATCATTTATCCAAAAAAGACAAGTTTAGATTTTTCAACACAGATCATATGTAAGTAAACTAGATTAAATAGCTAAATGAGGAAATTAACCATGAAAGTACTAGAAAAATCTTAAGTAAATGTGTATGTCTGTGGGTGTGGGGGTGGGTGTGTGTAAATAAAATTATGGGTCAAAAAGTCCTTTCTACACAGATGAAAAGATTGCCCAATCATAAACAAAATAGAAAGGCAGACCACAAACTGGGGGAAAATATTTGCAACACAAGAATGAAAGGGTTAATATTTTTAATATAATAAGCTCTTAAAAATTAATGAGAAAAAGTACGACAACACTGTGGCCATTTCTATTTCTTTCATTGTGAGTTGCCTGAACAAGAAATATATGAAAAATATTCATTCTAAATAATATCCTAAGATATATAAATTAGAAAAATAATGATTTATCCTTTAAAAGACATAATATCCAATACTGTTTAAAGAGAAAAAAAATCATAACAGATCCTCTCATATAAGTTGGAGGAAGTATAAATTAGTTCAATTCTATTGGAGGAAAATGGGCAATTTTTATCAGAAATCTTTACATGTGGCATATTCTTTGAACCAGGACTATGAATTCAAGGAATTTATCCTAAGGAAGTAATCCTGAACCTGCACAACAATTTGGTTCTCAGGCTATTTCGATGACATGTATAAAAATGAAAAACCAGAAACAACTGTAATGTCCCCAAATTGGGGATTAATTTTAAAAAATTAAGTGATATCATAAATAGCATATTATATACTCATTAAAATAATTACAGTTGGGGCCAGCCCTGCCTGGTGGTGAAGTTCAGCATGCTCCATTTTGGTGGCCCAGGTTTGGTTCCTGGGCACGGACCTACACCACTTATTAGCAGCCATGCTGTGGCAGAGACCCACATGCAAAACAGAGGAAGACTGGCACAGATGTTAGCTCAGGGCAAATCTTCCTCAAGAAAAAAAAAAAAAATTATAGAAAAAATCCAATAATATTAGAAAATATAACAATATATTATTAAGCAGAAAAAAACAGGTTATAAACTAAGTATAGAAAGACCCCTTTTAAAATTAGAAATTACAACGTATTTATAAATTTGCATAGAAAAAAACTAATATAGATGTGTTGTGTATATAAATGTCAATAGTGATTTTGTATGGGTAGATTATATTTTTATGCTTTAAGTATTTTCCATTATTTTCTAAAATGAACATGCACTTCTTTGATAAAAAGCACTCTTATTCCAAAAATAAAAAATAATTGACATTCAATTTTCCTTAAGGAGGACTAGGAAGGGTCTTGCATGGAGGACAGGATGGAAGAAAAGAAAAGGGTAGAATCTATTACATATTCAAATCTGCTGCTATGAACAAAAGTGAAAATTCAATCAATTTTAATTGAGAAGAGTGCTTTTGGAGTAAGAGAAGTTTGCTTGCACTAAGGAAGCCCTTGAAAGCCATTTTGACCTTGTCTCCTTTATAGATGGGCCTTGGGTCCAAAATAGCCCTTTTAACTTAGTTCCAGGATGAAACAATGCACACCATTCATGAGAGGACACTCCACTTAGAACATGTCCCCAGGTGAGAGCAGGAATCAGCTTAGGCTTGGGGTAGGTAAATGCCCCAGTATGCCTGGGGCATGGCCAGCACTGGCCCTGATACCCAGTGATGTGGACAAAACAGGGTGACTTCAGTTTTCTTGTGTATGCTCCAAATTACATTATCTTTTGGAGCAGTAATCACTATATGGAGTATTTTCAAAGTAAATACTCCAAAAGTGAGGCCACAAATGCCCCCACCTCATTATGCGAACACTCAGAATCACCTCAATGCTCTGCCTCACCAGAGGACCTCTGCTCTCCTTCCTGCAAGCCTGTAATTCATGAGTGTGCAGTTTCCTAAATCTTTTCTTAGCTCTTTGAGCTACTCTGGTGTAGCCTCAGGCCACTGCTACCTACTCTACTTCCAAAGGTTTTAATGACCTCCATGCTTCCCTTTCCTTTTTCCTTCCTGCCTGAAAAAAAGCAACTTGAAGATGGGCACCCATTTGCCTAGAAGATTTTTTGATTTCATAAAGTTTAACTATTTCCGCACCACAGAGGTATAATCATGATTTTCTTCTTAACACAGCCTTGCAACATTAATGCTGGTTGAGTTGCATATGTCTTGAGAATTAATTTTGCTGTCTCTCGACACCATTGGACTATGGTGCCCAGTACACTATTCATATTTTTAGAGTGGTAGAAGATTTTCTCCTACTTGCTCACTATCTATTTTCTAAATGGGCTCCAGAAATATGTCTTCAAAGGATGCCACTGAGTGTGAATGACAGGAGGGCAGTCATTAGCCACATATCCCTGAAATGATGTAAGACAGAGGCGATCTCTGTGTCAAGAAGTGTAATCTCTCCCCATGTCAATTTTCCTCTGTGGAGTTTGTCAGGAATGGGAGTATTTGCTTAGGTATGGCAAAGCAGGTAAAAGGGGGTTAACTGACGTATCCAAGTACAGAAAATTCAGTTTTGCCCCATTAGACCAATTACACATCACCAATAGCAAAACAACAGGCTGAGAAAAGTGTATAAAGGACCATTATTCAAGACCAAGAGCCAAGTGGTCTCACTTACCTCTAGTGTAGTTAATACAATCTTCTCAACTGAAGAAAAATAAGCCTCCCACAAGAATTGTGTCTGCTGTCTAAGTGCTAGGATTTTATCCTGATGAATAGACCTGATTGTAGAAGGAATCTGTAACACAAGGGGAACATGTCATAACTATAACTGGAAAACAATGCGATGCCGTTTGATCAAAATAACCTACTTGGGTTAGGCTTTTATTCTTCATAGCATTCAGCTTGAAGCACACAGATCTACTAAAAATCACGAACCCCTATGTTGAAATGCCCTTAAGAGGTGTCAGGTACAAAGAGCATTTACTGGGAATCAGCTTTAATGACTTTTAATGCATGCAAGTTAGAGTTCACCTCTATGATTTGGAAGCAGCTTATCAGTTGCTTATAGTATTCTTATAGTAGCAATTGCTGTTTTCTCCTCTCCGAGTCCCGCAGATCCTCAATCCTGCATATGGAAAACCAAATTTTACAGAGAGAGAGCTACGGGCCTTGGGGAAAGGCTGAAAGACAACATGCCCCAAGCACTTTTAAGACATGCCATGCCAGTGACTACAAATTATCTATAAAAGAGCTTTTTGGGGGCATCTCTGAGCCTCTCCATTTAAACTGAAGCTAGGGTTAGTCATTTCTATGTGCACATCCCTCCTACTTCACCCTGAGAGTTTTCCTGCTCCCCAGATCTCTCTTTCTGGCTCCAGCCCGTACCTCAATCTAATTTAATCTGTCAAACGTCACACATGTTTAGCCATCACTGCTCTCTACCAGGCTACACAATATTAAAGGAGGGATCCATGTCTTGTCCATCCTGCTGCACATTTTAAGGCTAGGAGAGTGGCTTTTATATAGCGGTTATTCAAGAAATAAGGGCTGAATTGAACATGGCCATCTGAAGGCACCACAGGGATATCATTATTTTTACTAGCAATACAGCTTAATGGTTAAGCACAGGGACTCAGGAGTTAGACCAAGGTGGGATTCTTGGCTCTACCATTTACTAGCTATGCTTCCTTGGATAAGCTATTGATCTCTCAAAGATTCTATTTCCTCATTTACAAAGTGGGGATACAGTACTAACATCATAAGGTTGTAATGAAGATCATATATATACATGCTTAGCACAGGGCTTAGAACATGCGAAGCTTAATTAATATAGCAATTATTACTACTACTACTATTATTATTGATATAAGAGTGATGATATTCAAAGTTGGACCAATTGCTTAATGTCTGCGTGTGAACCTGCTTGGGTCTGGAGCTCTGAAATGTACTTCCTGGTTTCTGGTGAGTTTCCTGGGCTTGCTCCCTATCTTCACCTATAGTTCAAGGTCTATTTCATCTATGGAGTCTACACTCTCAGGAGAAATTCTTTGTGATTAGCAACTGCCCTTTTGTGCTCACCTCTTTCTGCATGCTTGCCTCCCTATGCGTAACTAACCAGACAGACATGGGGGCCCGGGCTGAAGCAGGAATGCTCTTTTAGCTGCTTTAATGGGAAAGTTACCCATGGCATTGTGACTGCATCTGAATTTCTACGGGAGGGGAAGAAGGTGTCAGCACATTTTTTGATTCAAGACTACTCTTAGGAGGAACAATGAAACTGCTTCACAGTAAGAAGAGAAGGACAAGCTCACTTGCTTTGGCAATGTCCTAAAGCAGATACTGAATCTGGGCCCCCAAGCGTGTATCTGGATGCCTGACACTGAAGAAGCATGGAGGCAACAGGAGAAGGAGAAATACTGGCAGGCAAACAGCCTGAAATCAGAGCTCAAGGTCAAATAGAAGTAAAATATCCTTGGAGAAGGTAGAGAAACCATTCATATCATGGACCCCTGAGAAGTCAAAGAAAATTTACCTTTATTTACTCACTGAGAAAATTACCTAGATTGCCAAAGAAAGACAAAAAAAAAATTATCCTACTCAATTTTCATAATCATGCCCTCTTCTAAATGTCAATGGCATTTTCTACGAGTCGTATAGGTTGACTTCACTGTTTTATCATGGTCACAAGAAACCATTTCATTAGAAAAATGCTGAAAGCTATCATCACTATGTGGTCTCCAGAAAATTGAGCAGGCTATGCTTATGAAAGGAGAAAGATAATATCATAGATTAACCTACCAATACATTCCTCTCTTTTATATAAGCCACATCTTGATGTTACTACATCAAGTGAAATATATTCTACCTGTTTGTGCATACGATGTAAGTGTCTGACAGTGCTCTGCAGAGTGCTCTGGAAGATAATTCCAATTGACTGAAAAGTTTTAATGGCATTTGGCTATTGGTTATTAATCTGCTTGTCCTGAGAGACAGGTGTGGGAAAGTGATACATTAATTCCAATTGGGCCGGATTGTTCAAAGTTGCAGAACTCAATGAAGTCTTAATAACAGGTCATGTATGGTAACAAAACTAATGGAATCTACCAAGATAGATATAGGAAAGCAACACTAAGCTCTCTTGGTGACATGGTGACAAGAATATATGCGAATAAAAACATCTGAGCCATTCTAAAACAGGAAATGAAAAACTGTAACATAACAAAAACATCTCCCAGGGCAGACATTTGGGCTCAGTGCCAGCTCTTTAAAACCATTGTCAACGACAGTGCAGTCGCTGTTCAATATGGAGGCAGCTGTGCAAAGACAGACAGCATATGAGAGGGGAAAATATCAGCAGGTTTGGGTGGGTGTGGAATGAAAAACAAAATCTTTAGAGTCGAGCCAAAAAGTTGCTTCAGAAGGTGAAATACCATCAGCTTTGGTGAAAGGATAGAAAATGGACTACCACAATCAAGCATCCTGGAATGCTCTCCATCTCAAAGACAAACTCCCAAGTTATTCACGTTAAATTCACAGGAACACTGGTATGTAGCTGGAGAAATGATGCCTCATGTTTTTTATTCCCAAATTTCCTTTAATGAACATGCATTATTTTTAAAAAATCATAAAAGGAAGGAAAAAGGCAACATGGAAAAGAACCATACATATCACTTTGTGTGGCCGTTCATGAGTAAATCTTTTAGGCACACACCACCTCTGCATGGAGAGGTCTGTGCTAGATCACGGATTTCTTTTTTGTTTCTGAGGTCCCAGGGGTTATGGAGATCACAGACCTGAGTACCAGACAGAAGGAATGTTTTGGGAGCTGTGTTCAGCTTGGCCTGCCTAATCCATACCGCTCTCAGTCACAGATATTCCACCTGTTACTTTAGAGAGAGTAGTGTTACTTCCCCAGTTAGCTAGCAGACTGGCCAGCAGCACAGAAGTAGAATCAACAACAGAGTTAGAAACTCAATTTTCTGGATATCAAAAAAACCAAGGACATTAAAAGTATTCTACAAATATCTGTGGCAGTTCAAGATAAAGTACACAATGCCATGAAAGAAAAGCATTAAAATATTCTATAATTTTAATACTGAGAACAGATTTGTGTTACCACAGTGGAAAGGGGATAGGGAGAGGATGAAAGGGGTAAAGGGGCACGTGTGTATGGTGATGGATGGCAACTAGACCTCTGCGGGAACACGATGTAGCCTATACAGAAACCGAAATATAATGATATAAAAAATATAATGATGTAGACATGATGTATATAATGTTATAAACCAATGTTACCTCAATAAAAAATAAATAAATAATATTAAAATATTCTATAATTTTAGAGAAAGGAGTATGACAGTTTATGTTGAACCTAAAACATTATTGCATCAAGTTGCTTTAGAAATCCTTAGTGACTGGCTATTGCCGCCCCCGGATTTCTCCGTTAAGTATCCCCCTACCCAGGCAGCCTTGAGAAGTTCAAACTTTTATTAGGCACCCTTGTCAAAGATTAGTTGACTGTACATACATGGATTTATTTCTGGGCTCTCTATTCCATTCCATTGGTCTATATGTCTGTCTTGATGCCAGTACCGTACTGTTTTGATGTCTGTAGCTTTGTAATATATTTTGAAATCAGGAAGTATGATGCCTCCAGCTTTGTTCTGTCTCAAGATTGATTATTCAGTGTCTTTTGTAGCTCCATATAAATTTTAGGATTGTTTAGAATTTCTGTTTCTATAAAAAATGCCAGTGGGATTTTGATAGGGATTGCATTGAATCTGTAGACAACTTTGGGTAATATGGACATTAAGTCTTAATTCTGCAATACACGACAACATGGATGAACCTTGAGGAGATTATGCTATGTGAAATAACCAGTCACAAAAAGACAAGCACTGCTTGTCTGATTCCACTTATACAAGGTATCTAAAATTGCCAAATTCACAGAACTAAAGAGTAGAATTGTGGTTGCCAGGGGCTGGGAGAATGGGAAAATGAGGACTTACTCAATGGGCATAAAGCTTCAGTTAAGCAAGATGAATAAGCCCTAGAGATCTGCTGTGCAACACTGTACCTATAGTCAACAGTAATGTATTGTACCCTTCAAAATTTAAGAGACTAGATCTCATGTTAAGTGTTCTTACTGCAATAAAATAAAACATTAAAAAAAAAGAAATCCAAATGGCCAAAAATACATTACAAAAACCATTTTTATTAGAGGCTGCTCTTTTACATATACATCTTAAAGATAAAAGTGGCTCAGCACCCAGACTAGACCCCATTTGAGCAATGATAATACTAATTATAAGAATCAAACCTAGAGAGCTTTCTCTGAAAATTAATCTGAAGGCAAAGACAGAAGGCAGGGAAAGGACTATGAAGTGGCAGGATGGTACAAAAACTCTCTGGTATCATTTCCAAAAATTCTGGATATTGAAGCGGGTGGATACACACCTCTTCTCACCATCAAAGCTCATGTTTCTTACCTGCAACTTCTCCTTTTCCAAATATATTCCCTGGACCTGGGCAGACTGTGTTGGAAAGTGAACAATGTCATATTAAATGACTTCATATTCACCACGACACAGGCAATTTTCTCCTGATAAAATTTCTTTTATAGAGCTGACCTTTTGGATTCATCTTCTTTGAAAGTTTGGACGGGGGCAGCAATAATCCACTGATCTGTTGAAGGCCACAGCCCCTTCCTTACCTGTAATAACAATCTCTCATCGCCTATGACGGCAGCTTGGTTCCAATTAATCACTTCAGAGAATGGCAACTCCCATCCATTGCTGAGCATCACAGGGACACAGGCAGCCTGTGCAAAGAAAGGGGACTTAATGAGCGTGAGAAAAGTGGCATCAGGAACTGTTCCAATCAGGGTGTTATCAGTACCAATTCAATTACTGGCATTTCTTATTCTGCATGGATCCTGGACTGCTTAGGCCAGAAAGAAAGTAAGCTTCTAGGAGTTAGCAAGTCCACGTGAAGATTGTATCCAGCCACTATATTTAATATTTGCAAGTCTTGCTCTAGAATGCTAAAACCCCATTTCTATTCTAGCATGTGGTTTCGCTGACCCTTACTCCCATGGAGATGATTGGCCTCATTGGACAAGTCTTACTGATGAAAGAAAATCATTCACCAACAAAATCCTAGTATAAAACCAATCTTGAAAATAAACGGTTTTTTCGATATGACTGTCTCAAGCCCACTTGCAACTGGTTTACCCCAATGTCATGAGCAACAATGAGAGCGGAATGGGGCTCGGCATTCCTGATAAAGCATTTTGTGGACTTAACCATTATGGATGTTCACCTTTCTCTTGCTGTGCAAATATCTGAACCAGAACTTTGTTCCCTTCAGTGTGGAGGGATCCCAACCACTGCCATACCAATTTACTACCTGCACAGTGATCTAACTGCCAAGAAACACCAGGCTAATGACAAAATTCTTTCCAAATAACTCATAATCCAAACCAGAGAACAATTTGCTCCATGCAACATCCCAAGAGGCCACAAAAACATTAGTGACAGTATGCTTTGCAGAACACACAAAGCACACTGGAAAAGACTTTTAAGAGAAGGAAGCTCTTCTGTCAGAGGACATGACAGAATGATGGACGTTAGGAAGCATTGCGACAAAAAGCACTGATTCGGGCAAGGTGCAGAGAACAGAGGAGGAAAGAACAGAGCAGCAAGGGGACAAGAAGTGGAGGAGGAAAGAGGTTGAGAGCCTGCTTTCTCAGGATCAAGGAAGGCTGGTTGCAACTTCCAGGTGGGAAATGTGAACATCTGTCTCAACAGGTGGAGGCATTTCTGCAGACTGAGGTTAACGAGTAGAGAGCCTCCCGCTCAGGCCCCGGAGCTGCAGCCAGAGACCTCTGAACTGCAGAGCCTCAGAATAGCTGGGCCAAGTGAGTAGCACTGCCCTGCTGGGCATCACACTCAGAATTTAGAGGAACTGGGTGAAGACTGAGAGGGGGGACAGGACAGACAATTTTGCTTTTGGGAAGTACCACCAATAAGCCATTTTCATTGCTCTTGAGACTGGCTTCCAGGAGAAGAACAGAGTCTCTGTGAGGAGGCCAGCTAGGCTGCCTGGCCGGCAATCAGATCTGACCTTGGTTTGCAAACATGTCCCTAAAGAACCCATCCTCCCTGGTGGTGAAACCATTTAATCTTATGCCCGAAGGCAGGGAGTAAATCTCAACCCTACACTTATAAAAAATGTTGCAGAGGGGGCCGGCCCTGTGGCTTAGCAGTTAAGTGCGTGCGCTCCACTACTGGTGGCCCGGGTTCGGATCCCGGGCATGCATGGACTCACTGCTTGTCGGGCCATGCTGAGGCGGCATCCCACATACAGCAACTAGAAGTTGTATGTCATGTGCAACTATGACATAGAACTATCTACTGGGGCTTTGGGGAGAAAAAAGGGAAAGAAAAAAAAAAAAAAAAGGAGGAAGATTGGCAATAGATGTTAGCTCAGGGCCAGTCTTTCTCAGCAAAAAGAGGAGGATTGGCATGGATGTTAGCTCAGGGCTGATCTTCCTCACACACACACACACAAAATGTTGCAGATTTTCTTGGGAAAACAGATTTCAGGTGTTCAAGGCAAACCATTCATTCTGTTTAGAAGCGCTAAGGTTAAACTCACCCAGTCTGACTTCAGTCCTCAGCCCTATTCTGGGGAGGTTTCAGGGTCTCTTACCTGCAGAGCCTCCAGGAACCTGAAGGACCCAAGCCTGCGACCACGAGGAACCAGACAGAAAGTGGCATTGTGCAGCATTTCCCGATAATCATACCTAGAAGGAGAGGAGGAGCCATCAGCAAACGAAGACCCATTAGGAATGGGGGATGACTGAACAGCTGTAGGTGTCCACTTGCATGAAATTACCCAGAGCAATTCAGGAAATACACCAGGCAGGGGTTTCTCACTTTTCCATTTTGGGGTGAGTGGTTGTTGCATGAAGGAGAACAAATGTGAACCTTCACGTTGGACAAAGCAATTGGGGTCTTTTGCAAACAGTACAGAAAAGACAAGTCTGATGGTCCCAGTACCAATTTGGCTGGCCCAGTCTTTGCATCCAAAATCAAATTTTTATGTCTTGATGAAATGTGTTTATCTCAAAAGCTTAAAAAAATCACTGCTAGTTATTCTTTTTAAATGTCACGTCATTCAGCAAAACTAAGACTGTTCTTGTTTCCCACTCCACAAAACCATGCTATTAAAACCTACTCAGGAAACCTCCATTACAAGCACAAAACAACATTTATTTTCTCCTTCATCCTGGAGTTTCTACACTTAACCAAGAACATTCAATTACCCTAGACAAATATTCCTGTATAAGAATGGTTGACATGACTTACAGGGGAAAGAGGAGGAGACACAGAAGGAGCTAGCCTAACAAATGGGGAAAGAGGACTAACAAGAGAAAAAATAATAATAAGGGATGTGGGAAACTGGGCTGCAGAAGAGATGACTGTTTCTTTTACTCAAATACCACTTAATGGTATTACATTGTTTTTGCACTTAAAAAAAGTGCAAAATAGAACATGAGTGTCACCAGTCTCTTTATGCTGGTGAAAGGCAGGAAGGATAACAAGTATTTCATTTTGTTTAGGCTGTCACTTTAAAAGTGTTTCCACAAACACATTCCTAAACACGCAGTTTCAAGTTCATTATGAGTTTAAGAAAACTTGGGAAAGAAGAAATGGCTCGTGTCCTGTGTAGGCCCAGATTCTCAGAGCTAAGATGAAATCGCTCTCATTTTCCAAGAGCTTCCGATGCACGGCAGACAGGTGTGACTTTGACGGTAGCATGTGTCACCAGCATTTTCTGACTCTAATAGTCTAATTTAATCACAGCCTGAAGGCATTGGATTCTTCTCTCCTCTTTTTGGGATACTGCTATATACATTTATATTTTTAAAGTCCACATCTATTTTTATATTCTCATACCAACTAGGCATATGGGAGTAAGCCAATTTTCAATTATAAACCCGTCATTAAGAAGAGACATCATGCAAAGGACCATTTGCTTAAACAAGCGTGTACAACTAATTTGCACAAGAAAAGGTCACCGTGAATGGATTAAGATTATCTCCATTGAGAGTAAAATAAAAACCCTTGCTGCATTAATTAAACTACAAAAGAGACTTCAAAGTAAAAAAGATTTTTAAGAGGGCTCAAATTTAGCGAAATAAAAAAATATTAAATTATGATGGTAATGGCTTCTCTTTTCCTCACCAAACACAGGGAAATAATTGACAAGTGTTTTCAAGTTCAACGGTTGATAATGTTTGAATCTCTACCTAATTAATGGAGAAGAGGGAAATATGTACACACACATACACAAATATATGTATAAAGTTTAAACTGAAATTTTTTAAATATAAAAAGGTCAAATATACTTCAGACTACAGCAAAGTTTAATAAATGCCCAGAATAGAAACCCCCGAGGGACTAGCACAGAAACATCCTCATCATTAGGCTGCTAAAAATGTAAAACCCTGTTAATGTACCGGATTGTAACAAGTTTCAAAGTTGGCAGTTGCAGAATTTACTTTAGGGAAGGAGTGGAAGGAGAGGAAAGGCGCAAAACTGATAGGAAAAATTCAAATGACGGTTATTCTAGGGTGTTGATTTTTAAGTGGTTGTACAGGAGTATTTGCTGAGGTAGTGAATAAAGCTTACACGATTGACGCTTGTGTTCATTCACAGACGAGGTAACAGGAGATTTGGGACACGCATTCTCACAAGAATCAGGAACCCCTGAGTAGCTGTGAGATTATGAACAAAACTCATGAGCTTTCTGGGCCTCAGTTTCCTTATCCACAAAATGAGCCAGTTGGGCTAGATGAGTAACGATTGTTTGAACATTCCATTATTCTTTACGTTATTATTATTTTTGTGTGTGTGTGAGGGAGATTGGCCATGAGCTGACATCCATTGCCAATCTTCTTCTTTTTGCTGAGGAAGATTGGCCCTGAGATAACATCTGTGCCCATCTTCCTCTATTTTATATATGGGACGCCATCACAGCATGGCTTGATGAGCGGTGTGCAGGTCCGTGCCCAGGATCTGAACCTGCGAACCCTTGGCCACCAAAGCGGGGCATGCGAACTTAACCACTACACCACCAGGCCAGTTCCTCCTTATGTTATTTTGTAGGTAAGAAAGAAGAATGTCCTTTGAGAATATCCCACTGCTCCAAAGGTTTCCATAACCACTGTATGTATGTGTGTATATATGTATACATAACCATCTGCTCATCTGTACACAATGTATGTTTAATATGTGTATTCATACAGACACATATAGAACATATACACGCATAACTTAAAACAATGATTTTCAGGTTTCTAACCCTGCTCAGCCCATGAACCAGCCTCTCTTTTGGGCTCTAGTGACAGTGAGCCTAGGAATTACTAGCGTGTTATAACTGAAGGAATAATGATGCCCTGCAAGGGGGACAGACAATCTTTCTAGTTGAGCCTTATATGTGTTTGGTACCCTGCCACTGAGCCCTTCTACGGACCCACCTCTCCATTTTGATGTTCTCACACACCTCACATCTACTTCCTTCCAAATGCTTAAACTCACTCACTTATTCAGTCATTCTTTCAAGAAATTCTATGTTCCAGGCACTGTTCTAGTCCTGCAGATGTTGTACAGGAAAGATCTTTCCCTAGTTGCCAGACCTACCCAGGAATCATCTGATAACTAGAAAAGGCTGATGAGAACTTAAGGTGTAAAATCTCCTGGGGGTATCTGCATTACAAAGTACACTATGGAAGGCTGGCCTTCCAGAATGGCACCACAAGGAACTCTGTGGACACTCTCCCCAGCAAACCAACAAGTTAACTGGTCAAAATTATAAAAACATCCATTTAAAGTTTCTGGAAATTGTCCTAAGGGCATAATGACAAATGGGAAAACATTTGTTCAAGAAAATCTACCAAATCTCAGCAAGAATATTGAGAGCATTTGAGCCATGACACCTACAGCTCTGCCTTATAGAAGCTCAATCCCAGGTGAGTACAGTCAAGAAGACTGGGCCCCCTCTCCCCTCAGCTCCCATCAAGAAAGTGAAAAGATAACCCATAGAAAGGAGAGAACATTTGCAAATCATAAATCTGATAAGGGACTTTTAAATCTGATAAGAATATGTAAAGAACCCTTATGACTCAACAATCAAAAGACAAACAATCCAATTTAAAAACAGGCAACGGATTTGAATAGATATTGTCCCAAAGAAAATATATAAAGTGCCAATAAGCACAGGAAAAGATCCTCAACATCAATAGTCATTAGGGAAATGCACATCAAAACCAGGAGATATCACTTTACACCTACTAGCATGGCTATAACCAAAAGGACAGATGATAACAGGCATCGATGAAGCTGCAGATAAATGGGAATCCTCATATATTGCTGGTGGGAAGGTAAAATGGTGCAGCCACATTGGAAAATAGTTTGGCAGTTTCTTCTAAAACTACAAATGGGTTTAGCACATGACCCAGCAATGCACTCTTGGGCATTTATCCCAGAGAAACGAAAACTTATTTTCACGCAGAAACTTGTCCATGAATGTTCATAGCAGTTTTTTCCTTAATAGCCCCAAACTGGAAACTGTCCAAACGTCCTTCAATGGGTGAATGATTCAACAAATGGTGGTACATCTACAGCCTCGAATACTTTTCAGCAATAAAATGAAATTAACTATTGATACACACAACATCTTCAGGGAAATTATGCTAAGTGAAAAAGCCAATCTCAAAAGAATATATACTGCATTATTCCCTTTATATAGCATTCATGAAACAACATAACTATTGGGATGGGGAACAGATTAGTGGTTAGGGATGGGGGAGAAAGATAGGGAAATGACAGGTCAAGTAAGGGGGGCAATCATTTTAAAGGGACTAATTCTCCCCTATATTACTTAAGTTTAGAAATGTAAATTACATCAAAATCATAAACTTCTTAAAAATAGATAATTAACACATGATATCCTAAGCAAGAAGGTAAGCAGATGAGGGAGGCAACCAACCTCAGAGAACTCTGACCTTTAATTAATAAGTGGTTTTGTTACCCTTTTCAGATGGGTATTAAGTTCCCCATTGTATAGGTGATGACACAGAAGGTAGAACAGTTTTCATAAACGACTACAAAGAGAAATGCAATAAAAATGACATGACCCTGAATTTAACCTAGAAATCAGTAGCACTCTACAGGCTTAATAATCTTCTCCTTAAAGGTGTATTGAATAATGTATGGGCTACACCCCATTTAAAATGGGTCATGTAATAACGCATAATTGAAGTCCTTCCCCTCCACATGAAACACATTTCTGCTGGCAGTGATTCAGTGCAACCAAGGAAGAGGGGGGCAGTGTGGCATAGTGCAGGGGTCCTCAAAGTGTGTTCTTCCAACCAGTAGCATCATCTGCATCATCTGGGAACTTGGTAGAAATGGGAATTCTCAGCCTCACCCAGGCCTGCTGAATCAGAAACTCTGGGGAAAAGGCCCAGAATCCTGCGTTTTAACGAGCCCTCCTGGTAATTATGATGCACCCTAAATTTTGAGAACCATTGGCATGGTAATTAAGAGCTTAGTAATTAAGACCTTAGCGGTTAAGCAGCTTTAGACACAGCCAAACCTGGGTTTGAATTTCAGCTTTGCTATTTACAACCTGAGTGATCTGGGAAAGTTATTTAATTTGTCTAAATCTTAGTTTCCTGGTTGGCAAATGGGGAAATACTTCCACTGTGAGGATTAAGTGATACAATTTAACTAAAGCATGGGTACATTACAAGCAATCCATAAATAGTAGCTATTATCATTATGGTGAAAGGGAAGCAACAGAATAAAATGGAAAAGACAGCCAACTTGAAGTTAGAAAACCTAGGTTGAGGAATTTGGGTTCTGGATCTACCACTTTCTGTGTGATCCTGTGCAAATTGTTTAACTTTGTGCCTCAAAGTTGTGAAGATCAAATGAGATCATGTACATGCAGCATAAGCTGCAATGCACAATGCAATTGCAAATTATTGTTGTAAATTATATCAGGATGAGAAGAATAAAAACAATTTTTAAAAAGTAACAATAAAAAAAGAGAACAGATTCCCAAAGACAGAGCCAGGGAGAAATGCGAAGCAGACTCGTTAGAACAAAATGAACACAGAAGCTGTGAATCACAACGGAACAGCAGCTTCTAATTGAAAGGCTTTTGCCTTATTATCAAAAGCTACCCAGACAAGGATGCTGCTGGTGCAGTGTGCCCACAGGTCCCCCTGTGGTTCCCACAATTCCTCGGCGGCACACACATTTGCCACGTGAGCTGTGTTTTGCTAATCAAAAAGGATAGGGAAGAAGCAAGTGATCCAGCCTCTCATCTCTGTAGCCAAACAATTCTAGTCTTCCCATGATGTTGTTACAGTTTGTCTTAAGAATTTACTTATAAAGTAACTTAACATCTACAGCTGTTCCCTCCAGCCCCCATCCTTCTAAGTACTTAATCTTTGCTTACACCCAGGTTTGAATCACAACCCTGAAGAAAAAAAGAGAGAAAACAAAAACAACATATGACTGTTATAGTTCCATAAAGTGCACTGGGATAAGAGAAATAAAATTAACATCCTTGAGCATCTCCTCTGTGCTTTTTGTCATTCATTCAACAAACATTAGTTGAATGACTAACATGTGCAAGGTACTATTCAAGGAAATGACAGTCCAGTGAAAAGGTAGATGTGTTGTCAAATTATTCTTATTATTAAGTGATGGAAACGGTAGGATGGAGGCATGAGGTGGGAGTTATGCAGAGAAGAGAAACAACGGCCACTACTTGGCTTTGGTGGGGAGAGTGAGAAGCAGGGATTTCTCCTGGAGAGAGAAGGACTCTGAGCTAAGCATTAAAGGAGAAGCAAGAATCAGCCTAGTAAAGGGTTAAGAGGAAGCAATGCGCATTTCTGGAAGTAGAGACAGCACAGCAGGAACAAAGGCACCATGGTGAGAGAAATCACCCACAGTTTGGGGAGGGGGAGGCAGGGAGGAGGTTGGGGTCCCACTGGGAAGATGTTGTGTGACATCTCCTGGAGCTCAGACAGCATCCTGTGCGGGCGGTCATGAGTCACTGAAGGGCTCAAGCAGAAGAATGACGTGTTCCCCATGGAATCCTCAGGACTTGATATAACCCAACTTCACAGGCGAGCACGAAGTTCAGAGAGTCCAATAACCTTGCCAATGTAGGTCATGGCTATGGAGTCATCTGGGCTCGAACTGCAGGCTTTCTGATTCCAAACAGCCTTTGCTTTCCACTACATCATGCTGCGTCCTCGGTCAGCCCACACAAATGCCACGTCTGCGAATAATATTTCTTATGGAGGGAAGTCCTAAGCAGTTCATCTAGTTTCAAGCACTGGTGACAAATGGTACCATTTATAAGGATGCTCCCTCCTACTCAAAACTCTGCCCCATGTCACACCGGGAGTTCAGTCCAAGATGGTGCTCCATTATTTACTAACCGTGTTGCCTTAGACCCTTTCTTGGCCTTTACAGATTTAACACTTAAAATTTCAGTTATTTTTGAGAAAACCCAAAAGTGCATAATGTAATATGAAATTGGCTCAAGGCAGAGCTTTGAACTGTGAAACATGAGTGGGAGCCAATCTTTTAGTTGGAAAATGGTTCCAGCTGGCCACCGGGCTATGTCTATTTGTGGTCTTATAAGCATATGTATGGAAAAGTATGGGCCCCTATGGTCTCTGAGAATTCACAGGACTCACGAAGCCTCAGTTTCTTCACGCCACCTGCTCATACAGTCTTTGTGCACACAAATGAGCTATGATACGTTCCAGTGTCACGTAAATGCAGAGGAGCTACACCAGCATGCAGCGCTGGGCTCTGGGCATGGCTGACCAGATTGGCCGTGGCCTTGGGGACACTCAGTGCCCCCTAGCAGGAAGATCCTTGCTCTTTGGAGGTGGTGCGATTCCTTAAGCAGGCGATTCTTTGCCTTGAGCACTGCTTGCTGCTAGAACCTCTGGGGCACCCAGTCACGCCAAGGATTAGGAATTTATTTCTTTGTGATGCTCCTCAGAATGACACTGCCGAGCCCACGCTGTCCGTTGCAGAAAGCAATGCTCGGCTACAATCAGGAATAGGTATTTACATTCACCCTTTCACACTTCTTGGCTTTCCACACAAGACCATCTCCTTTTATGCCCATTTAAAATCCATTTCAGTGTAGGGAAGGGAGGGAGGTAACATTTCGTGGGCTCTGGCTGGGGCGTGAGGCCCCAAGGGAGGCCCTGACTCTTGCACACACATTATTTCATTGAAGTCTCAGTCACACCGGGACGTGGATACCGTTCTCCCGTCTTTTCACAGGGAAGGAAAGAGAGTCAGAAAGATACTTGGAATCAAACATCCCGTCTGAACACACTGGATCATAATCCCATATGGTGTCTAAACTCCCCCACCCCACCGCTATGCTACACATCTACTGACAGCTCAGAACTTTAAACCTGGACCAGGTGGCAATCACCACCTGCATATTAATGAATACAACATGTACCACGTGCATCTCACACTTCCAAAGGGGTAAAAGACCATCCCGGTTCTCGCTCATTAAATAGCAGCTCCACAGCTAATATGTAAAAGAGGGTGATAAAAATAGGACAGCCACTAATGATAATTATAATACTGACAAGCCCCCCACTGATTACATGTTTCCTGTGGCTGGGGAACAATCTGTGCACATTGTTGCACTTCATCTCTACAAGCACACCTGAAATGGCCCCATTTTATAGATGATGAAGTAGGGGACCCAAGGTTTTGTGGGGCTTGTACACCGAGGGCAGGATCCACAATATGCTCCGCTGTCTCTCGGAGCTGCCTAGAAGGAAGGAGTAACACGGGCCAGCAAAGGTGAAAACGGAAGATTTTTAATACATTGTGGCAGGTGACATTAATCTCAGGAAGCTGTCTGAAGGAGGTGAGGTTTGGAGCACCAGCTTTCGTGCTCAGCAATACCAAATTTCAAACTGCTCTGAGATAAATGCAATTCTAGGACATGTGGGTCTAAATTCCCAGGTTAGACTAAAGCATGTCTGACAATGCTAAATAAAGGGCCACCTGGGTACAGGGGGAAAGAAAAGGGGTTGACAGTAAAAGAGCCAGCAGCAATGATGACCTCAGATGGATAAATGGGTCCAGAAGAGGTACACCAAGGTCTTGGCTGCAGGAGCTAAATGTTCGTGACAGGCCCAAGGGCAACTGGGAAGCCCAAGGTCATTATCCTTGCACCAGGTTCGGCACCAAGAAGACTGGCCAAGCGGAGCAGGGCCAGGAAGTGTGGACTGAAGCTGAGAAGACCAGCACAGGGGCCAGCAGGAAAGAGCATCTATCCTCGATGGCAGCTTCTCCTCAGGGACAGGCCGAGTCCCAGGGAGCAGGCTGTGGCCTCCCTCAACACCCTTCTTCCTTCCTCTGCATGAAAAGTGCTCAGTGTCCACTGGTTTGCATTTAGGTGTATGGGGGCTGTGAAAGCAACAGGGAGATAACGAAGAGAGGCAAGCCCCGCATGACAACAATCCCTATTGAGTTCATGTCCAGCTCTCGATTACGCCAGGTCTTCCTAGGATGATTTTCACTCCTTTATTTAGGCTGAGCCCAACTTAGAGAATGGAAAATACTTTTATTTTTTTTTGTCTTCCTTTTGTACATTTTCTAACCTTTCTTCTCTGTCTTTATTTCTAATGACCTGGTAGCTTGTTAAAAGTTTCATCTTCTCTCTGAACACGAATGAGGGTGGGAAATTTGTTTCACCAGCCTTGATAAATAGCATTATTTGCAAAACAAGTTGAACATAGGCAAAGTGCTATTCAAACTGAACCTTCTCCTGGCTTTCCTCCATGTCTGAGCTGAAAAAAAAAAACTGTAGAACCGCCTCCTGGCTTCTGTAATGATAAACACTGCATTGGTCCAAAGGCAATGACTCCCCATCCCCCAAAGAAAACTGGGGTCAACCCAATGTTCTGACCACTTTCCTGCTTGAGCCAAGACATTCTTTCCTGCCCAGCCAGCCTTGGTCAGCCCTGGGATTAGGGGGATGTTTGGAATTCCTGCTGGGCTCTTCTCGTCATCCAAGTAGGCACTGCACAGGGGCTGTCTGGTGGCGAGTCTGACATGCCCTGCATTCTTTGTCAGTGCTTAAGCCTTTCGTCTGGTCCTTGCACTTAAGTGATTATGAAATACCTTGGGAATCCAATTACAGTTAATGAAATGGCTGGTTCAGCTAACCTCACCTTCCCATTGCCTCTCCTATTTTCGCCATTCTTGGGGTCTACCTTCTGACTTTGACAACCAGGACCAGCTCACTCTTCGACCTTTTGCACCAAACAAGCAAATGAGACCACAGAACTCGGCGTAAGCGGAGCTGGTGCATCCTCAAGAAATTATAGGACAGCAACATATTATGAAAGCTGCATGAAGCTAGTTGTCTATGGAAAGTTTAACCTTTCCCATCTGGGTATGTGAATGTATAAATGTATAGGTGCATATGCGTGTTCACGGGACATAAAAATTTGTGTTATGGTTAATGATCTGTGGCCACATACTGTTGATTTACCAGGTCGCCCTTCCATGAAGGTTTGGTCACTGGAGATTGGGAAGGCCCATAAGTCTAGATTCTGCCATTTCCTTTGAGAGAAGCACAACAGTGCCCTGGGGGAGAGTCTGTGAAGCTCTGAGTCACCTCTCCCTCCTCCTCCAGCCAGGTCTGCTCAGCATAGTTCCCCTTAAGAAGCAGCTAAAGAGCAAGCCAACTGCTAGATGGCCTCATTTGGAGAAGAAGCTGTGGGACAGAGAGAAAATCTAAGCATCTGATAGGGGAGAGGTAGACCAGGTGGCCCTTAAGATGCCTCCATGCCCTGATATCTGCTCACTGGACAAAGGAATACTGAGCAGCAACTGTGGGCCAGGTAGCACACTGCACATTGAGGAAACCAAGATGCAAAAGCCTAAGGGTTCTTAGAATTCCATGGGAACCAGAGTCTCTGCCTGCAACCTCTTTCCTGTATCTCCTTAATTTTAGTCCTCCTTTGGGTCTCTACATGAGCAGAGCAACAAGAAGCATACTCTGGATCATGTTAGTTTCAGGCCAGAATAGGTTCAATCTTATAGGTTCAATCCATTGATTGAATGTAGAGCAACCAAAGATACCTTTAAAATGTTCACTCCCAGGCTGAAAACCCTCCAATGGCTCCTCATGGAACTTAGAATAATATTCACACCCCTTGCCCTGGCCTCTGCCCACCGCTCAGACTGCCCCTCTCCTCACTCACCATCTACAGCTATACTGTCCTACTTTCGGTTTCTCGACACACCACACTCATTACCATCTCCTGGATTTGTACTCACTATGCCCTCTGCCTGGAACATTCTTCTCCCAGATCTACCTCTAGATATAAATCAGCATTCAGACAGTCCCTCCTCAGAGAGGCCCTCACAGACCAGCCTGTGTTTCTGTCCCATTGCTCTGTTTCATCTCTGCCCTAGGATTTACTACTGTCTGAATTCACACATATATTTATTTTACTGGCTTACTCTCTTTCTTCCTAAATATAATGTGTACTCCATGAGAGCAGGAGCTTACCCATTTTTATTTACTGAGACCCCCCGCCCTTGGACCTATGCCTGGACCATAGTAGCCTTTTAAGAAATATTTGTTGAATGAATGTCAGATCTCCTTCTCATTCCTCAAGGAATAATTCCTATGAGGTCATAAAGTATCCAAGTTGCTGACCACGTTCACAAGGATAATTCATAGGACAAATTTCTAAAAAAATATAGAGAAGCTCCTTTTCATTTTCTTATTTCTCTGGTTAATGTTAAGATCCGTCCTCTTCTCCAAACGCCATCTGCTATGAAAGCAAGATCCCACTAAATATGTCTTTAGAAAAAAAATTTTTTTAAGAATGTCTTTAAGAGATGTCTATGTAGAGTGAAAGAATGAAACCTGCACAAAATAATATCTAGAAAATACAGTTTCTGGTCCTGACTTTGTCATTACCGTTTGATTTAAGCAGGGCACTTCGGTTCTGAATCCACGCTCATTCATAAAATGGGACAATCATACTAGTCTTGCCCATCTAACAAGGTCTACTGAGGATCTGACAAGACAGTGTACATGAAAGCATTATGCAAACTAAAGCACTTACGACTATTAGGCAGGACGAGGCAAGCATTTTCTTGGAATGGTCTGTGTACAGATGAAGCATAATATGGAGGATGTCAAAGGCCTGGCATTGTTTTTCTCTTTTTTGAGACCCAAATTGTTATGGTCTATACCCCAAATCCATTCACTGCTTCAGAAGTACAGATCATTTTCCAAAAGAAGCATCTGGAAGAGCTAATTTTACCAAAGCAATGATTAAACACACACAATCCTGTGGGGCTGAAAGGCCGGCCACGATTCCCAGTTTTCCGCTGTGTTAGTTTTCAGCTATTAACCAACCAATCGGTCTGTTTTCCGGGTATGAATTTGTAATGAAGATGGCTCAGAACTCTTGGCTGCAGGGCCCTTAAAGAGAGAGCAATTCTTTCTCATGGAACGTCTTGTTGCTTGGTTTCCATTAAGGTATCTTGGCTTTTAAATAAACTGTCAAGTAAAACTTGGCATCAAAACAGAAAGTGAGCAACTTCCTTTGTAGAGGAGCTGACAGCTCAGCTGTGTGTCAGATAGATAGCTGCTAAGAGTCGGCTCCAAAGGCGATTGCATCCTCTCTGGAAGGGAGCCGGTCCCACAAAGGGCCTTCCTTGGGATTAAGTCTCAGCAAAATGTAGGGATGATCTTTATGGAAAGTTAACCCAGCAATGTCGATCAACCATATCCCTCTCCACGAGTGCTGGTTTTGGAATTATAAAAGTTTTGGAGGTGCGAAAACATAATTGGAAAACTTTTTTTCCCTGCTTAAAGGGCTAATTGATTTCACAGGTGTTTAATTATCATTTGCTGTGAGATAATACCTTGTAGTGCCATAAAAAATGGATTTAATTTTCGAGTGCTTGCAAAACCATTGCCAAAGCCAAGTTAGAGCTAAAGCTAGATAATTATTCTATAAATCAAACACACTGCCTCCTTTCTTTGAAATTTTTAATACTTGGATAATGATATCTGACAACCTTGAAACTAACATGAAAAAGACTTTCCGGCCAAGTGCCAAAAGGCAGCCATTGGAGCATTTCAGGCAGTTTGGTTCATTAACGGTGACTCAGGCAGCCTCAGGATCCCGTCTGTGGGCTTCCAAAACATGCCAAGGGTAAGGGCATTGGTGTGTGTCGAGACACAGTATTCTCTACCAAGATCAAATGGTCACGCATCTAAAAGGTCCAAGGAACAACAGAAATGAAACCTAAACCACCCCTAGCACAAAAACCGCCTGAAAACAACTGTAACTCTCCAAGCCCAAACTAAGAGGCCTGGAATGTGGAAAGTGGAGGTTTTTCAACTTGATCCACGAATCCTTTCCTATCATATGCTTAAGGCACAACACTTGCACTTTCTGTAATAACAAGGGAGAGAAATCATGAAATCAAAAAAATGTTAACAGCTGGAAGGCACCACAAAGATCGACCAGTCCAAACACCCCAGGTGAAAAAAACCAAAGCCAGGAGAGGTCAAGTAACTTGCCCAAGATACCACCACCAGGGGCAGAAGCGAGATGAAAAGGATAGTTCTGAGCAAGCAGAGAAAGGAAGAGACAGCTTGAAAATAGATTTGGAGTTCCATTCTCATCCAAAATCTAAAAATAAAAGAAGGAATTTTTTAAAAGGCAAAAAAAAAAAAAATGAAGTTTTATTCTGTAGGAGGAGTGCCTATTTCTTCAACAGAGCCCAGTTTCTGTGGAAGTGCTTAAGCTGCCTTAAATAACCATATGGGGGTTTTAGTTGTTGCCACGTTTCATATTTTTTTTCCTCCAACTTTTATTCAGAAGCTGCTGAAGTCATAACATGGGGTTCCATTAGATTAAGTATGCCTAAATTATTTAAGAAAGCAGGGCAATCTGGCTGGGCACACACACTGTCAGCATTATTTAACGCCTGTGTACAGAGCGTGCACACCCTCCAAGTCACTGTATGACGTGGATTTTCAGGCAGTTTAAGTTGGCCTTTATGGTACTGATTGAGGTATTATAAGGCAAGATGCAGTATAACTGGTGCCATTCCTGGACACTACGTTTGGGTCCTCATAGTAAAAGTCTGAGCTGAAGGCATGTGGGCAGAAAGGGCAGAGGAAAATGTGGGTCCCAGTACAGGCTGAAAGGGATAGGCTCGGGAAGCATTCATAGGGACTGGCTTGGGATTGCAATGGCAACTCCTGAAAGCAATAAAAATGATGATAATCATCACAGCTTACATTTACTGTGAGCTTATCACATGCCCAACCCTCTGCAAAGCACTTTATGTTTGTTTGGCCATTTGATCTTCCAACAACCCTATGACGTGGATAATATTATGTCTCCTACTTTATAGAAGAGGAAATTGAGGATTATACCTAATTTGTCTAAATTCACTTAAAAAGCAGGCAGGTAGGATTTGAACTCAGGCATTCTGACTATAGGGCCCAAATTATTACACAGTATACACACTGCCTCCCTTCTATAATGCTTCTTGGAGATGTCCCATGGACTAGCTAAGTGAGCTCTGTCTTGAGGGACATCATGAGAACCACTATGGAAGCTACTGGACTGATTATGGTTTTCTAGCCAGAGATACATCTGGCACCTCATGAGGTCTTTTATCTGGCTCTGAATTAGAGACGATATCCTTCCCGAGGCCAGCGCCCATCTAAAGTGTTATTCCCAGGTCTTGGGGAGCAGGTAGAGCAGGTGAGAAACAAATGGCTGTTCATTTGCTATATTTCAACCCAGACAGGACCACTTTTGGAACATAGAAACCTCGAGACTTCTTCCTAAGGATATATAAATTTTACTTTCCCAATCCTTTGTGGGCCTTTGGTACCAAGACCCACTACATGCCTTTGAGTTACCTAGTAAGCTTGTGTGGAGCCCCTGCTCTGTGTGCCACATGAGCAGGACATGGAAGAAACATAACATAAATACCGTAAGTGACACTGACATTTCATTCATTCACTCACTCATTCATCCATCTACCAATAATACTTATTGCGAACCTACTAAGAACCAGGCATGCTATTGTCACGAGCAGGGAATACACGGTGAGCAAAAACCCTCCTCCTCCATCTCCTCCTCCTCCTCATGTTTCTTTACCCATGGAATTTACAGTCTTGTTTAGGAGACTGATACTAAATAATTAACCATAATAAAATCAACAGCTGTGGTGAGCGTTCCAAGGAGAGACTAATGGTTCTATGAGAGCACACGGAAGAGGAATTTGACCTAGTCAGGAGGAGGGGATTAGCTGAGACCTGAAGGATACCTAAGAGTCAAGCAGCACTGGGCGTGGAGATGAAGTATTAAGAGTCGTGTTGACAGCAAACTGTCAAAGGCCATCAAGAAATTGAGAACGCATTTGGACGAGCAAAATACACATACTACAACTAGTCATCTCAACAAGTCAAAAACATCTTGCTGTGATGTAGAATAAACCCATAGGATGTTATGTAAAACAAAGGTGGGGGCTTCTCACTGCCTGGAAGAATGAGTGTGATGAAAGGCTGGATGTCTGGACGGATAAGCACTTTCTGACAAACACGCTGATCGTATGACAGCATTCTAGATTCCACACACCTGCTAAGCAAGAGCTCAGGGGCGGCAGACGTTGACCCATGTTACAGAAGGGAAAGCCGTGGCAGAAAAGAGCCTTAACAGCTAGATTCGAGTTAGCGGAAGATACTGAGGATTGCTCCTGTTCATTTTACCTGCTCTTCCCCGCCGGGACCTGCCAACCCACCTTTTCCAGCATTTATTTTAGAGCCCCTTTTCCTGTTGCCACAAAATTCTACAGGCTCTGTAGAGATGGTGCTGAGTCCCTAAATAATCATATTTTCACTGTAATTAAAAGCCAAATTCCCCAACTCCCTAAATGCTGTGAGCAGCCTGAATGCCTGTATTTTGCCCTAACATTGAGCATCTCTGGGGTGAAGGGAAATCATGAGAACAAAGACTGAAATGACTTAATTGCAGACAGAGGCAGCCTTACAGTGCAGTAGAAGTTGACAGAGAGGAAAGGGAAGCGAGAACTTCTGTTGGGATGGCCCCTGGCTCCTGCCCATCCTCAAGTACTGACCACGGTGGGGTCTGGCCCAGGTCCCACTGGCTGGGAGAAGCCCTGTGAAGGTATCTTTCTGCCACAGTGATGAGTCTTTCTCGCTGACTTGACTAGTCCTTAAGATAAGAGGGGTGAAAGGGGGAATTTCAGTCATTAAGGCATTAGTTTGGATTGGAGCCAGGAACAAACGAAAAGTCGCAGGTGGGGTTCACCCGAGACACTGTTTTTATCCATCTGCTTCCTAGACTAATCCAGAGATCACAGGAGCTACCCACCAAACCTCCCACCCTGCAAAGCAAAGATCATATTATGAGACCAGACCTGAAACAACCACTGCCACCTGTATCTTTAAGGCTGTTAATCCCTTAGAAAAAATATTGGAAAAAAAAGTTGTGGGGGGATAATATTTATGTATATTTAAACATCACAAAATATAGTTTTCATTCTTTAAATCAAAGTCCTTCCTAGAATAAGAAAACTGATGTAAGAGTCCAAGGAAAGGATTAATAGAATATATAAAATGACACCTTCACATGCAGAAATAAGAAGGATAATAGTAAAGCAACCACTACAGTTTACAGCGCACTCATATGCTAAGCACTGTTCTAATTGGTTTACACGGACTATAGCAATCGAAGCGTCACGATCTGAGGTTAGTATTGTTATCCCCATTTTGCAATTGGACCTGGAGGCTGACAGAAGTCCAAAAATCTGGCCAGAGTTATACAGCCAGCAAAGAACAATTGGAATCCAAACATGGTTTGTCTTAACCTGAAGTCTGAGAACCTGCCGGACTCCACTAGCGTTTTCTACTGGCAGTTTCTGATGTCTTAAGAAGAAAGAGGCAGAGGTGACATCTTTCAAGGTTTTGGGCACTGAAAATATTTTGGTGCTCATTCCAATGGGTACTTCAAATAAAGTACTACTAACCTTCACATACAGAATTTACATGGATGCAGCCATTGAAATGGCTTACTTCTAGGTTGTTCTGATTGCTGCATTCTGGATAAGTTAATGCATTCACTGTCTGGCTTTCTCGCTCTTTCTTTCTCTCTCTCATCTCCATTCTGACAGGGTGCTAGGCACAGGCTCAGTTGTCTGAAATCATCCAGAACAAAGAAAAACCAAACCAAGCTGCATGTCCTTCAGTTCTCCTGTGAAATCCTCTAGTCGTAAATAACCCAGTGATCAAACATATAGGCACAAAACCCAGCTACTTTTTCCCCTTCGGAGGCTGAGTGGAGACTGTGGAATAACAGTGAAGAAGAATAAGTTAGCAACTACTTAATTTTTTAGAACAAGGGGGAAAAAACCTATAATTGAGAGTGAGTGGCCTTAAAACTTAAACCGAATTAAAGATGGTTTCATGTTCTTCTCGCTACTTCTGACATGGAAATTTGGAGGGGCCGGTGTGAGGGGAGATTCTTTGGGGTGGATGTGTTAGATGAGTCCTTGCAAGGTAGCCAAAGTTAAAGCCATAAAATACATGAATCCACGATCAGACAACTGCATCCCAACTCAACAGCGGCAGCAAAGCAGCAGGATGTCAGAAGAGCTACCCACTCAGCCCTCAGACCACAGACCTGCTGGGCATGCTTTACTATGTCTACTTACAAGCTAATTCATAATTTACACAAGGTATCCAGGCATGGGAGCTAAGACATAAAACATTTATTGACAAAGGGACTGGCTTGTCATTTTAAAATAATTATGTTTCTTTAAGCAAACTGGGAAATTCCACCTTCTCCAATTTCCTTATTGAGCCTTAAAGGCAATTTCAGTGCTGATTTTGTACATGCAAGGAGACTCCATTTTCTCCCAGAAGCTTTTATCTTATGAACCCAAGATCCCTAAAGGAAGACTGAAAAATGCTGTGATGCCCACATCTCCTTGCGATATCTTTTGCAGAGAAGGGATTCCCTAAATGCTGCAAATTTGGTCAACATGATGTACACAGAGACCAATTAAACAGTGAACATTGATGTTAAACTACAGATTTTAACCTGTGGACACAAGTGTGAAACTCTAACTTCAAACTTGCAAAGCCCACACAACAGAATGTGTGCAACCCTGATGAAAATTCAGACACTAGAGATGCCAAAACGCGTGCTCCATAAACAAACTATGCTTTACGATTTATTTTGTTGCCAGCAGGATAATGATGTATGATAGAAACGCCAGCACAGTCTCCGCTGCTTTTAAAGAGACTGGATGGCCAGCGTTAATCGCACAGGGCATTACCATCAAGAATGTAGCCACCTGATTCAACCAGTAGATGGGGCACATCCACATGGCAAGTGTCCCCACTGAACTCGCCTGGTGAGAAAGGAGAATAGATTCTCCTTCCTCCTCCTTAGCTCCCAACCAAATAGTCAGAAAGACACCAATCAGGCAGGGAGGGGGAGGATATATCTCATCGCTAAAAGAGGCATTGATTATCTCCCTAACTTCTCTTTCACTCCTATTACAATGTAAATAAAAGAGGGTGAAGACTAGTGGGATTTGGGGGGGAATTAGGGTTGGCCAGCTCAGAAGAAAGAAATGTATTGCCCATACCACTTTGAAAGTACTACGTAAAGCATATCATTCATTCAGTCACTTATTTTTGGACCAGCATTTACTGAGTGCCTACTATATGCTGGTACTGCCCTGGACTGGATGCTAGATCTACAATGGGGACTCACACAGAAATGAAACGTGCTCCATGGACTTCATCATCTATTCTAGAAACAGAGCCAGAAGAAATGGAAGCGTTAAGTTACATGTGGCTACAAATCCTGATGGGCTAAAGAACAGATGGTGGTGGTCAGGGAAGCCCTCTCTGAAGAGGCAACATTGAAACTGGGCCTGAGAGCTGAAAAGAAGCCAGCCTCCTAAAGGGGAGTGTGGGAAGAACAATTCAGGGAGTGGGAACCACTTGTGCAGAGCCCCAGTTTGGAACACTGCTGATGCACTCAAGGAACAAGGGAAACCAAGCCAGCCCACGGGGTGGTGGTGGAGGTGGAGGTGTTGGTAGAGGAAGGAGGTGAGTGACACGGCCAAAGTCATTTGTCTCACAGGGCAGTGTGTCCGTGGCTGTGATGCATATTCATACACTCCAGGGAAAAAACACACACAAAATTATATAGGGCTTCACTGTCTAGGTGCTACTTTATATCCCTTACATATATAAACTTCATTTACCTCTCAAAATAACCGTAAAAAGTAAGTACTATTGCTATCATCCCCTTTTTAGAGATGAGGAAACAAAGGCACAGAGAGGTTAAGTTACTTGCCCACAGTCACACAGCTATTACGTGGCAGAGCCCAGATTGGTACCCCAGTGGTCTGACCTCAAAACGTTTGCTCTTAGATTCTACACTCTAACGATTCTCAGAAGCATCATTTTATTTTAATATTACTGTGTATATTTTGATGTGAGTATGAAGACTCTAGGCTTTCTTTTTTTGCATTTTTGTTTTATTTTGTTTTTGGTAGCAGAGAGGACGGATGTGGCCCAAATAAGAAATCTACAATTTGGCATTGAATATGAGGCTAGACAGACATATCATATGTCCTCATAATCAAGCACAATTGTGTACCCTGACTCTTGCCAGACGCCAGCTTCCTCATGAGTCTGGGTTCTGCATACGGGCTCCCCAAAGGACTGTAAATCAGCACGCTAGGTATCTCCACAAAGTTTCAAACAGATGTTCACCCTGTGCTGACTCTCCCAGGCTCCAGATGGCTCCAGATCCTGGCTCCTTCCTCCTGCAGACCCTCAAATCACACTTCAGACATGTGAGCAACGCAGGCTGAGGAAGGCTGAAAGGAGCAGATCTAGGGCAGTTCTCTAAGAAGCCCTGGAGAGCCCAGCGGTATTTCATATATGCATAGAAGGAGCCACAAGCCAAGTCAGCATAAATCACTGCCAGCCTTTGCTACCTGGATACAATTTTCCAAAAGATGAAGTTGTTTTATATGTTGCAGAAAAAGTTTCTGCTGCCAGTTAGGCTGGGTCTACAACAATTTATTCCAACTGCTTCCATAGGTAACAAGTTGCACAGAATTTTACTACACTGACATATTAGCAAGACAATTCCATACCTACCCCATCAAATGGGTTCCAGCAAAATGTTAAAAAGTCCTTAAGTAACCATTCCAAACCAACTGCAAAATCACAGAAATCAGAAATTAAAAGAAAAATTCCATTCTTTCCCAGACCAAGGAATAGGTTTATATGTTTCTCTTTCTCCCTAAATTAAAAGTATCCTTGACATTATCTAGTGATTTATACACATGGATGATAAGAAACCCCAGAGGACAGAGCTCTGTTACCAAGGCCTGCGTGTTTTCTTGAGGGCAGTCTATAGAATCCCTACCTTCCTCCCTCTTCTCCAAAGGTACACAGATTTTTCCAAAAAGTAGCTACTGAGGTTTCTTTTATGAATTTCATGCCTCTAGCATTCATTCATCTGCCTAAGAGATGAATTACCACGACAGAAGCCCAGATGAACATCTGAGGGCCAGAATGAGAGCTTGAGATGTGCTGGTCAACCGCATGCAAACATTTGTTGATTTTGTTGGAATCGCTTGTAAATTTCACTTCCTATTTGACTTTTAGTGAGGCCAGGAGGCTCCAATCAAACCTGCCCTACCCTCAAACAGCAGTAAAGAGGAGTTTATCCTTCAGTGATATCTAGGCCTTGTGAATACAGTATGAAAAAAATATCAGGGCTGGCCCGGTGGCTTAGTGGTTAAGTGCACGCACTCCGCTACTGGCGGCCCGGGTTCGGATAACGGGCGCGCACCAAAGCACCGCTTCTCCGGCCATGCTGAGGCCGCGTCCCACATACAGCAACTAGAAGGATGTGCAACTATGACATACAACTATCTACTGGGGCTTTGGGGAAGAAAAAAAAGGAGGAGGATTGGCAATAGATGTTAGCTCAGAGCCAGTATTCCTCAGCAAAAAGAGAGGATTAGCACGGATGTTAGCTCAAGGCTGATCTTCCTCACAAAAAAAAAAAGAAAGAAAAAGAAAAAATATCAAATGAGCTAACTTAGAAATTACTTCATATACGCTTTGTACTTTATGGAAACTTTATTTTTTTTTTATCCCTCTTGGACCTAGGGGGCTGGAGTATTTCATACCCATTGTTCCCTATCTACCACCTTCTACTGCCAGAGATAATTATGGGTAAGGTTATTTACTTCTGATTGTCAAAACTCACAGCAAGGCTGATTAGGAGCAGGTATTCCCTCTTTGTCCTATCTAGAGATGACGGCACTAATCGTATAAATCATGTAAATAACCAGGTGTCTGCACACACTGAATGTCTAGAAATACATCTGGGCTGACAAATGTTTACACTGAGTTATATTGCTTTAATTTACCCTAAGTTGGGGGGAGGAGGGGTGGGCAATATCACAATAAAGGAAGAGGGTATTACAGCTTATTACATGGAAGCTTCCCTTCCTTACCTAAAACCCAAATGCACAAAAAGTTAAGCCATTTAAAACTGAAAATTATTAAAAAGATGTTATTTCATTATAAGATATAATTTTCAAATAAGCAGAGTCCTTATCTCAAGGATAATTGATAACACACTGAGGCACAGGGAGGTTAAGTGGTTGCCCAAGGTCACACAGCTTGTGAGGAGCACAGCCAGGATTCAGCTCAGACCCAGAGCTCAGACTTAACTGCCACCAAGTGCCACTGCCTGCCCAGTTGGCCAACTGAACAGATCATTTACAAAATGGAGGGAATGCTATCAATCCCACCCACCCCTTAGAAACGCCTAGAGAATCAACTGAGCCCAGGGATGGTCAGCGCTTGGTAAGGCCAACTCTCAGGTGTAAAGGGTAATTATTATTCAGGAACCAGCTATCAATCAAAGTTAATAAACCCATATTTTCATCTTTTTTGGGGGGTATCTCTCAATAGTACATGATTAGCCATTCTAGATGATTCTGTGGGGCTGGTAGAAATTATTCTGGGTCGGTACATCTTTCTGAAACCATTTCTAGGCTGTATGAATCTCTGTCTAGGAATCTGTCTCCCTGGCCTTCCAAAAAATGAAATGCATTTGCTTTGTTCACAGATAACTTCCCTTCTTACTACCCTTGGCAAGGAAACCAAGTCTGAAAGTACAAGTGACCCTGAAAATGCCCCAAGGACATTCAGCTTACTTTCCTTATCTCCAATCCACTCCTTCTTTTAAAAAGAAAGCTCTGGAAATTTATAGCCCAGGAAAATAGGTGGAAAAAACCCACGCTATTTAAATGCAAAATCACTCCAGCAGGGTGTGTGTGTGCGAGTGTGTGTGTCGTGGGTGGCGTTGATGGGGGAGAGGAGGAGAGTTGAAAGAAGGGGGTGGATGGAAGGTGGAAGGAAATGTCCCTCTCCATGGGCAATTCAATTTTTGTCCCGCTCCATGGAGACAAACCAATTAGTATGGATTGTCAAGGTGTTTTGTATGAATTGGCTACCTGCCCATTGTGAATTGGAATGGGATTAACTAGCTCATTCCAAACACTCCACCAAACAGCAAATGGTCATATGATAATGATTTTCAGTCACCAACACCCTGGCTGGATTGGAGACTTGGATGTAAAAAGCTTGCTAAACCTCTGAACAATCTTCGGTGAGACTTCGATTTCTTCAAACCCACCCACCTCTCCTAAACACATTTTTCCCCCTTTTAGATTTTGTTATTTATTTATTTTGCTGAGGAAGATTAGCTCTGCACTAACATATGTGCCAGTCTTCCTCTACTTTATATTTGGGTCACCGCCTCAGCATGGCTGACGAGTGTGTAGCTCTGTGTCTGGGATCCGAACCCACGAACCTGAGCTGCCAAAGCGGAGCCTGCCAAACTTCACCACTATGCCACGGGGCCGTCCCCTAGATTTTATTTTTTAAAAAGCTCTCTTGGGGCCGGCCTGGTGGCCCAAGTGGTTAAGTGCGCGTGCTCCACTGCGGCGGCCCGGGGTTCACCGGTTCGGATCACGGGCGCACACCAATGCACCGCTTGGCAAGCCATGTTGTGGCGGCGTCCCATATAAAGTGGAGGAACATGGGCACAGATGTTAGCCCACGGCCAGTCTTCCTCAGCAAAAAAGAGAAGGATTGGCAGATGTTAGCTCAGTGCTGATCTTCCTCACAAAAAAAAAAAGCTCTCTTGCTAATTGGGAGGCTGCATGTCCTTCTGAACATAAACATACCTATCAACCAACCAACCTAGTAGTCACCAGTTTGTATGCTCTAGCATATAGGTTTGCTGGTCCCCTATACTTGCAGTCCTCACAGCCCCATGGTGAAACACATGGCCACCCAATTTGCAAGTTTCATTCAACCCAAGGTTCTAGAACCATCCGCCCCTGAAAAAGAAGCCCTGAGAAGTTTGGGTTCAATATTGAGGGATTCCGCACATGACCAATGCCATTAGGTCTTTTAATTATTTGTCTCAACTTCTTAAAATGGGACTTTTCCCTTGCTCCAGACACCAAGTCCATACTTTTCATTCCAGTCTCAAGAACTTGGCTCCAGGAACCACCAGTAGCTAACAGCATCTTTGCCCACACCTTTCTCCAGGCGAATGGAGCCCTCCACCCACCAGGGTGAAGACCTCTTGGAAAACGGCCCAAGTTGGATTTCAGCCCAAAGTATAGGCGGCATCCCTGTAGGTTCTTATGTGGGATAACTGCTGCCTTCCTTCTTTCTCAGCATCCATGTCCCTCTGGGGAGCTCCCAGTCCCTTTGGCGTGGGTGGGACTGAACCCTTAGGGGCAGCATGTGATCTAAGTGTAAGTCACCAGGCCACAGTTTTTCAGCTGTGGTGCTGGGCATCCTTTAAGCCAATCTGGCTGCTCCTCTCCGCAGGCTCTTTTAGTCAATGTTGGTAGTGTCTACATAGAGGTAGGAAGAACACACATCCTCACTACCAGGTAGTATGTTACAATGAAAATATGTCTCAGAACAAATTCTGGAGTCCTGCCAAAATCGTAGCCCAGGAGGCAGGGCCTGACACGAGCATCAGACTGCATGAAACTTGATGGTAAGTAGCTGAGTGCTCTCTCGAAAGATCTGATCCTAGACTTCCTCAACTCACCTGCCCTGGGGCACTCAGGATCTCCCCAGTGCCAAGCGGCTGCCAAAAATCTCACCTTTTGCACAACTCTGTGTTCCCTGCTGTGTGTGTTCCACCTGGCAGGCTAGACTTCCTGCCAGCTCTCGCAGGCCGCTACCTAGCGTCTGCCCCTCTCCCGTAGGTAAGGCTTTTCTCCAGGCCCAGGTCCTCCCATCTGCTCTGTGAACCCCAGTTAACCTGTCTACGCTCGCCCCATCATCCAGAATGCTGGCCACGCCCACCTCCGCATCCACAACGCCGTCCATGCCTGCCCCCTACGTCCAGAACGCTGTCCCTGCCTGAGCCACCTCCAGAACGCTGTCCCTGCCCACCCCCTACATCCAGAAGGCTGTCCCTGCCCGCCCCGCCTCCAGAAGGCTGTCCCTGTCCGAACCGCCTCCAGAAGGCTGTCCCTGCCCACCTCCGCATCCAGAAGCCTGTCCCTGCCCGCCTCGCCTCCAGAACGCTGTCCCTGCCCGAGCCGCCTCCAGAAGGCCGTCCCTGCCCACCCCCGCGTCCAGAAGGCTGTCCCTGCCCGCCTCTGCAATCAGAGCGCTGTGCATGCCGACCTCCACATCCAAGAATGGGGAAAAACTGAATGAAGGGAACCCACGCTGCCAATCCATAGTATTCAAATAGAAATTCCAATAGGTACAGAAGGTCCCTTTTGCCCATAAACAGCAGTTCGTCTCTTCAACTCAGAGGACCAGAAGGAGTTGCTGTAGGCTCATATCTGAGTCAGCGTTGGCTAAAGGGCAATTCAAGTCCCAGAGACAGTAGGCATGGGAATGTTCTGGTCTCAGGTGTATGATGAAGTCAATTACCAGAAACTTTGAAATCCTCTAAAACATCTAGCTCCCACTCATAAACCATGCCTGGAAATTCAAATAAGCAGCAAATTTCCATTTTTCTGGCAATATTGGCTCTTACTGAAGGCCAGCAAAGCAGGAACAAAGTCCATTTTCAATATAACATTTCATTTTATGGTATCCCTATCTTAATGTCAAACATAAAAACCACCAGCATATAGGTTTCTGATTTGAAAATAATCCTATTTGATTAAGCTACATTTTAATGGATTCTGTTTGGAAAAGGAAAGTGGAGAGTTTAAACTGTTTTGCCATAAATATTCATTTGCCCTCACATTCAAAAAAAATATACATACATATATATATATTCTCCTTGAAATAAGGTTATGCTAGGTGACTAGTGCTTTTAATAATGCAGTTCTGAGAAAAATCAAATCAAATATAATAATCCTTTAGACTATGAACTAATTTTTTAAGATTTAGAAAAAAACCCATGTACCATGGGAGATAAAGCAAGAAAATAGTATGAGATGGCATTGCCACCCCTATTGCAAGAAGCAATGGTCCTCAAGCTTGAAGCACCACTGATTTCAAATGAGAATACCATTCGGTACTTTTAAGGGTTTGTCTCTTACTTAAAAAAAATCAGATTGAGGAAATAAAAAAACTTTGTTTAAAAATGACCCACTATGAATGGGTCATAATTTATGAATCCACTATTCATAAATTATTTCTGTGATGGCTCACTTTTCTTAACATATAAGTAAAACTAAAACTGAAGCAATTGATTGTGACAATATTACATATCTCTCAAATCTCAGGGTAAAACGGGATGCACAGTCCCCTTAAAAATCCATCTTGGACCCCTTATATTCCCCTATGATTTTCCAGGTGTGGCTCTCTTTTATTCGAACCTCTGAGAATTGCTATGTCTGGGCATCTGCTCACATTCAACATTTGCTATATGTTCTTTGCCAGGGACTTTTCTAGGCACAGGTGACACAAAGGTGTCCTCTGGGAACTGACAATCAGTGTAACAAGTAGACATCAAATAGAAAGAGGAAGGAGAGGCCTGATGTTGATATTTATATCTTGGATACACCATTTATTTCCAAATTCTAGCACACTGCCCAATAGTCTATACCAGCTCTGCTGGTGGCTCTGCTAAAAGTGAGTTCATAATCATGGACACATGGCTAATTTATAAGCCATCTTTAACTCTACATTTATTTTCCTGCAATGCAACTTGCTCCAGAGTGGGCTGCCTCTTCCCACGGCAAGTGCTAGGAAATATAAACCAATTTTACCATTCCACAAAGCATAGAGAGATTGGGAGCCTACTGAAAGCAGGGACTGTGTCATTCTATTTTATTTATTTATTTATTTATTTTTTGTGAGGAAGATTGGCCCTGAGCTAATATCTGCCAATCCTCCTCTTTTTTTGCTGAAGAAGACTGGCCCTGGGCTAACATCCAAGCCCATCTTCCTCCACTTTATATGGGACGCCGCCACAGCATGGCTTGACGAGCAGTGCGTCAGTGCACGCCCGGGATCCGAACTGGCGAACCCCGGGCCGCCGCAGCAGAGCACGTGCACTTAACTGCTTGCACCACCGGGCCGGCCCCTGTGTCATTCTATTTTGTGTGCAGCATCCATCTAGGACCCAATGGGTGCACCATAAATGCTTCATGAAAAAATGAACGAAGGAATAAAATGGAATGTACTTCAATGATCCAATTAGAAAAATCAGGTTAGTATTATAAGCAGTATTTATGGGAATGCCAACTAAGTTTCCATTCTACAGAAGGGTAAAGCAATAAAGAAAAAAAAGTAAAAGGACACATACTGGCTGCTTGTGAACTCCAAGGCCTGAGCTCAAGCTCTGGCTTTTTTATGGTATTTTCATATGCATTGCCTATGTCTTATAGAAGTATTTAAAAGCATCCCCTAAATCTACCCTTCTTTAGTTGTAACTGGATCCCTGTATGGTTTCCTGACATAATCAAGAAAGAAACAACTCTACTAGCACTTTGATTATTTTATAGGACAGTTATTTGAAGAGTATGGTACCCTCTGAGCATGTCCCTATAGCAATTAACTCCAAGGCAGAAATGTAGTTCTACTGCTGTCTGCATAAATGCATATATTGGAATACTCTGGCACCAACGACAGGATCAAGTGATAGAACTCTTCCTTCAGAAAGCCCACTGAGAGGCCTTCATCCCCAGCTCTGTGAGGGGCTTTTGCACACATCTGTTTCAGCGCCGTCCCCCAGAGATGTCTAAAATCTAATTAACCAATTAATTTGCAAATATATTCTAATTTATTCCAGGCAGATTTTCTTGGGTGTTAAATTATCCGACAGTGGACCATATGCAGTACACAAGAGCAGGACCTGACAGAGATACCACAGGCTACCCCAATGCAAGAATGACTCTGCATACTGTGGTCTGCATACATTTCTATCCCCTAATGAGAAAATGAGTTGGCACTTCCTCCAGCCTGATTAGGTTGTATATGCTTTGGCGAAGCATTGCTAAATGCAATTGTGTGAGCAGAGGGGAGATAAAGCCCCCTCAAGCCTGTTTCCTAAAAGTGCCTCCACAGTGTCCCCTGGGGTAGGGCTGGGATGGGCATGGTTGCCTAGGGCCAAGAAATCGGAGGAAAAGGATACGACAGTGTTTGTCTTAATGTATTTTCCTAGGATGGGAAGAAGGGAAGTTTAAGTTATAGGAAAAGTACGCTCTGTCCTGGTGGGAATTACATATTGTTGTTAATTTGCATGCAGAACTCTGTTCTATAACAAAGCAGCCACAGCAGGTAACATTGTTTACTCAGACAATCAAGTTGTAATTCACTGAACTTGTGGATTAAAAAAAAAAAAGATAGGATGTTCTTAATTGCTACATTGCAACATTTTATTCAGCTCAATGACTGTATAGCTACAGATAAGAATCGAGAATAACACTATCAAATATTACGAGGATTACCTAATTTACAAAATGAAGAGTATCTCAGTGCACGTTTTGTTACCTAAAAATATGGAGTGTGGATTTTAATATGTTTACCATGAGATGTTTGGATAGCTGCTAATTGTTCAGCATTAAAAGAAAAGCTGGATGTTTTTGTTATTAGTATTTTATTCAAAAGAAAGCTTATTATTTTAATATTAGCAATATGGAAAAGAAAGAAATGACAACATCATACGATGCAGTTTGATATCTAATTTCTATAATATAAATTCTTTTACTATTCACTCAACTTCTAAGATTTCGAAACACATGCAAATCAAAAACTGAGGCAGAGAAAAAACTAAAAGGAAATGCAGGTCCAGTTCAGGGTTGAGAAAGACAAGGTGGAATTTTACATAATAGATTCTGAATGTTCTACAACAAGGATTAGGAAGAAGTTAGAAGAAGGTTTCAGAGTTCTTATAGTAAATACTTGGGTTGATCTGTTCAAAATAGTTCCCTAAAAGAGGAATCTATGAATACAAAACTCTTTTTGAAGGTAAAACCATAATTTCCACTGAAATTGGGAGGGGATAAGGAAATGGAGAAAATGAGCAAAGCACAGTTAAGATCAATATTGACGTATCTCTCACTTGTATGAAGAGAACTAAAGTGATATCTACAGATGCGCACACCAATAGGACCAGAGTAATTTTGGACAGTCATACAAGTAACAGTTCATCAATACTCAAAAGAGATTCATTTGGTATTTCCGGTTTGCATTTCTGGTTTGTTTAGAATGCCACCAAAACATAACACACTACTATCTTCCTCCATCTTGAACGATGGGTAGCATGGCAAATGTAAGGTTACAAGGCAGCCTGGGGGAATTTTTCAGGTATCTCCTTTACCAAGACACCTCAATCCTCTTCACCTGGTCAACTTCAGCATTAGTTTAAGTGTAAATCTGTAGGTGAGTAAATTTGGATATAACAAGTCAGTCCAGTGTGCTCTGTGAGAAATTCCTAAATTTTAAATAATCATTTCTTTTTAACATAGAAATGAACGGAGAGGTGCAAAATGGTTTTGGTAAAATATTTCATAATGCATGATTATGAATGGATATATATTGTCAAGTTTGTTTGACAATTTAGTTTTTCAATGGTTTTCCCCATATATCTTTAAAATAACAACCCTATCCCTTTTCCCCATTTATCCTGGGTGATTAGCTAAATGAGCTACCATACAGTCTCACCAATTCTCTTACTCATGTGTCCATAAAAATGTAGGCAGCACTTCAATGACAACATGAACTTGAAAAGGTCTCTCATCCAAATGGATTCCAATACTGATGATTGCAGAAATTAGTAAATACATTCCTTTTCCATCTTCCTTAGCATCAAATCACAGATACAGGTGACTGCATTTTAAAAATTACCCAGTTTTTAACATTGCTTTATTCCATGAATTCCTTCCTTCCAATGGTCCATTAGGAAATCCTACAGCAGGTTAGCCAGCTCTTCTCCTTTTCACATATATAAGCTGCAAGTGGGAAGCTATTTTAAACTGAACTTGAGGAAAAAATATTGTTAACATGTTGGTCAGGTTTTCTATGGATAAGACATCTAAAGACTCCGTCAACAGGAATGGTGGTACTCTTCTCTATGCTTTGATATTAAGGCTGGCAATCACCTGCCTAGGATGATTGGCTAAAGGTAGGGGATGGAGAAGGAAGAAGCCGCAGTATCTGGACCTTCCAGCCTCTTGTTTCTAAAGCAAAAGCTGTGATTTCAGAGCCCTGACTGCTAATTCCACATGCAAAACTGTTTTAGGCAACGTTCCAACTGTGTTCTAGTGACTTGTCAGGGTCACTCTTTATTTGCTCTATTTCCAGGATGCTTAAGTGAGCAAAGTAATCAGTTGTCAAGTCCCACCTTTGGAGGAGAGGAGTTGAGGGAAAGAGAAAAATGACAGACAGGGAAGAATATCATGAGAAAACATGTATGAGGACCTGAGATTCCAGGTTTCCTGCTCAACGTATGCCTGTCTGGCCCTTCTTCCCACACAAGCAGTGCACAGTGGCCGAGAGTTCTGCTGCAGCAGGTAGAATCAGGCCCTAAATTCAAACCTCCTAGGCTGTGAAAAGGGCAATTGGTTTGTACAGACAGATGCTAAAGACTACAAGCACCTAACTGAAGCTTTCTTTAGAACATAAAGAAAACAATTAAATTCACACAACAAACATTCTGAGCACCTATTGGTGCCAGGCCCTATGCTAGATGCCTACCATGCAGAGATGAATAATATTCACGCCTTGGCCTAGAGGAGCTAGGAGTCTAACCACCTAACTGTTAATCAAACAGCAACAACAAAAGGTGATAAGTACTCAGAGTGCATCAGGGCACAGAGATAGAGGAGCCTCTAAATCACAAGGGGCGTATCCAGAGAAAGTCACACTTGAAATGAATTTTAAAGAATGAAAGGATTATCGAGACAGAGGAAGGAGGAATACACATGTGCAGCGAAACCTGTGGAAGAAGAAAATGCAAAAAGTACACAAGAAAAGTGAGAACTTTGTAACAGAAACAGGTGGAAGCAGAGAGCAATTTATTTCAGAAACAGGCATATTCATTTGAAAAGATACTAAACCCTAGACCCACAGGCCAGGGATGGAGTCTTATAAAACTGCTTTTTAAAGATGCCCCATACATGTGATCCAATGGGAAATTCGAGAAAAGCATCTCATTCTTTGTTGTTAAAATAGAGTTTGGATCATTTGCCATTTCTTCAAAAAAATTTTCTACCTGCTAGAAGAAGTAAGGGCATAGGGCAAACAAACAAACAAATAAATAAAAGATGTGGGTCATAGTGAAGCATCTAATTGCAAAAGATCTTAACATTTGGAACTTTCTGAGTTTCATTTCTGATACTACTCCCAACAGGCAGTAAAGTACTGAAGACAGACACAAAATTAAACAATTACTGGTCACCAGTAATTGTAGAGGCACTTATCTGTTTGTCACTCATTCTTCATTCAACAAACATTTATTGAGCATGTATTAAGTCCCAGGCACTGTTCTAAGGTATTAGAACTACAGCAGTCAACAATAACAACAACAACAAATGTAAAGAAATGTCACAAGCAAACATTCACAGACACTGGAGTTCCTGGGCTGTGGGAAAAAGAATGGCATTAAAATAAGAAAACTATATGGCCAGTCAGGAGTCTATGTTTCTATATAGAGAGCCCTCGTATGTTCCTCAAACTCACCAAGACTCTGGGCATGTCACAGAGGCCCGATTTAGCCAGCCCTAATGACTGAATGTATAGAAGGTCCTGGATCTTAATTACAGAGTCTCTTTTGCACGCTGTTCTCCTTTTAGTCGCTTCACCTTTGCCCAGCACAGACTTCAATGTTTGCAATAACTGGTTTGCAATAACTTCAGTGTTGCTGAAATGGCTAGGCCTCTGCTGGCATCATAAGGGAAGGTCAGTGAATTAATGAGGAACGAGCTGTAGGGCTTCAAAGTTGGACCCACTGCCCCAAGAAAAGCCCCAGGGAAGGGAGGGGAAGCCAGCCATGGCCAACTCCATACAAAACCTCCACAGGAAGGGGAGGGCCTCGCTGGCCAGATTCTGTAAAACCGAGACTTGTTCCCACTCTAGCACAACTACAACGAAGCTGAGGTGAGAAAAAATAATTAGGTCCCAAATCTGCATTAAAGCATTTTTGCAAGATTTTGTTCTTGAAGTGGAAAACTGTTCCCACAAGGTCTATTTTTAACCGTTTTATTTTAAAGAGACCAGAAAATCTCTTCATGTTGAAATTTCTCAGTGGGAAATTTTACAGTAATGTTACTTAAAACCAGCCTAACAATGACAAAGCAGAGAAAATGAGTGAATGCAGTAAGTCTTCAGAAATACAGCCAGCCCCTCCCCCTCAAATTAGGGGCATAGCTCAGAAAGGCCATGAATACAATATGGTGGCATGTTTCATTGCTGATCCAATTCGGTTATTGAATACTGAAGTCAAGCAGAATCTCAAATTTTTGGAAGGTATTCGTTCATAATCAAAATGTTTTTAAACTATAAGTTTTAACTTTTTTCCCCAAAATGAGGCCAAGGCAATATTTCAAGGAATTGATGACATCTTAGTTATAATAAACTAACCTCATGACTTTTGGTGATTTCATCTGTAGTGTCAACTAATTTATTAAGAGAAATAAATATTCAACTTATTAGTCAGAATCAGATTTTCTATTAGAGACACAGAAACAGAGTTAAGGAATGTGATTATGCTGACTATAAACTTCACTAACATCAACTCAAAAGAGAAACCTATTGGAAATAAATGACATAGGTCATTTATTCACTAAATACCTGGTGAGCATCAGCTGTGCACCAGGTATGTGAGATACAGCATTGAAAACAAACTCCTGCCCGCATGGAGTCTTTATTCTAATCTATCGTTAAACATACAAACAATGGTCTAGAAATCAGGTCTCCTAGTTTAAGGATGGCCAAGTAGCTTGTGATTCAGTTTAAAGTCTCTCAAGGGGCTAATCTGAGGAGAATCAGGGAAGGAGAAAGAAGACTTAAAACAACAAATCACTGCAGACAGAAAAATTCATTGTTCTAAAGGTAATTGGCTCAGAGCCCCCCCTTCCTCCCACAATCACACAAGTCCAGGTTTCCCATCTTTCAATGACTCCATTCTAGAACCAGAGAACTACGAACAGGCATTACAGTATGATAGGGGTGGCATACCAGTCGGCTTGGGCTAAACTATGCTGCAATAACAAATGAGCCCAGCCTCTAGATCAATGGCTTTCCACAACATACTCATTGTGGATTGGCTGTGGGCTATGCTCCAAGTCTTCACTATGGGACCCAGGCTATAGGACAGCCTGCCTTTAGGACATTACTGCCTTCAGGGCAGAAGGAACAGAGAGAATGACAGAGCCACTCAATGGCTCTTAAAGCTTTTCCTTGTAAGTGGCACAGGTGACTTGAGTTCACATGCCATTGGCCAAAGTAGGTAACACAGCTAGAGGTCAACAGAGCAAGAATATATTATTATCCCACAGGCAGGAATGGTGAACAAAACAATCACCAATGGGTAGGTTGTAGCATTCATCCGAGTGCAGCCGACTACCAAAAAAGATGTAGAAAATATTGCCAGCCCTTCAATTTTCCCAAACTTGTGATTACTATTAAATTGTGACCGAATCTTCTGAAGGGAGGTAACTCCCTTTCACATCATAATTCCTGACCAGACCAGAAGCACACAGGATGTAGAATGAAACAAAAACAGAGCCCGGAGAAGTTGCAGAGACTAATTTTTCCTTCTGTGGTTAGATGTCAGACAATTTCTTTTCCCCCTCAATCATTCCTTTCCACATGAAGGAAAAGGAACTTGAGAAATTACAGTATGGAAGACTGCATTTTACTTTGCAGCTAGTAAATTCTTCCTGAGATCACGTGATGCTTTACACTGCCAGGTGGAAGGAGACAGGCTGGGGTAACACGAACTCCGCATTCTGCAGCAATTAAATGGAATTATAATACTGGAAAGACACTTAGCAATTCAAAAGGACATCCTAGACCTTCCAGTTTCTTAGCAACATGCTGAGGAATAAACCTCAGTATTCAGTCACACCGGTTCATAGCCAGCGTTAACATTTTTGATGCTGAATTCAGTTACTGTAAGGCTTGGCAATGGTGATTCAAAGACACTAAAGAAACCTAGTAGACATAGTTGTCTTTTTTTTTTTTTTTTAACTCTTTGAAAGTGAGAATGAGCAAATGCAAGAGCATGTGTAACGTAGAGCTAAGGAATATTTCATGATTTTTCCCAAGAAACACAAAGGAGAACTATAAATAGTTCAGTTCAGTCTCCGGTCACTCCTGAAAAGATCTGGTCCTAAAAAAGATCCAAGTTGGATATTCTTTTAGCCTTTTTGGAAACAGAGAGCCTACACACTTATGATTAAAAATGTGTAAGCCATCTAGATGATCATTGGACAATTCTTTCAACTTTTCTATATGTTTGAAAATTTATAAATGTTAATTTATAAATAAAATATTAGGCAGAAAATTTTAAGTCAGTCCAGAACTGAATCAGCCTTTGAACTCCAGGAGCAAATACTCTCCATATACAATCATGAATGAAATTCCCTTGCCATGTAGGAATTTTTGATAAACCCTATAACCTAAATAATTAATACCATTCTACTAGCAAGTTTGGTCCCATGCATGTATTCATAATGTATGCAGCTATTCAGCCAAAGAGCATTTTAAGTCACAACATGTACCTAGAACTATGCTTATTAGTTCTAGGTTCACTTGCCAAAAGTCAACATGCCTAGCTACCAAATTGATGAATGGCCAAAGATAGCATACTGAATGAATAATTTTCTGCATTCACCAAATTTAAGAACAACTTGTTTCTTTAAACTATTTATGGAGTTTGCAGTAGTTTTTATGATAAGATGGGGTGATCTTAAAAATTTGAGATTTCTGAAGTTAGTGACAAGTTTCTTCTTGTCTTCATAGCATTAAAGGACTGGTCAATTCATCAAAAGCTACAGATGATTTAGTTTTCTTGTAAATGTTTAATATCTAGAAAATATATTCCATAATTATAATCATAATTAGTCATGAGTCAGTAAAATATATATATTTAAATACATATTGTTTTGTTTTGACTCTTATGTGAATATTTTTGTTCGTTGGTTTTATTGACATTTTAACCTCTTAGGAATCTTTTATCTTATGAACCTAAGGTTTTTTTTTTTTGTGAGGAAGATTAGCCCTGAGCTAACATCTGTTGCCAATCCTCCCCTTTTTGCTGAGGAAGATTGGCCCTGGGCTAACATCTGTGCCCATCTTCCTCTACTTTATATGTGGGACACCTGCCACAGCATGGCTTGATAAGCAGTGCATAGGTCCATGCCCAGGGTTGAGAACCTGCAAACCCTGGGCCGCCAAAGCGGAGCATGCGAACTTAACCACTATGTCACTGTGCTGGCCCAGAACCTAAGCCTTTAAGTTTTGAACTTTTCTTGTTTTGAATTAGATGAGTTGTTTAGGAACACATCTTCCTCATAAAATATAACCACTTAGTAGAAAATGAAAGCAGATTACTAGAATGTATTAGACTCAACAAGGGCAAGAATATTATGGTCTAGCTCAGGGGTAGTAAGCTATGGGTCACACATTACCTGTTTTTATAAATTAAGTTTCATTAGAACACAGCCAATATTCATTTATATAGCAGCTATGGCTGCTACTGTGCAAAAAAAAAAAAAAAAACAATGTCAGAGTTGAATAGTTGCAACAGAAACAGTAAGGCCTGCAAAGCCTACTATGTGGTACTTTAAAGAAAAAGTTTGCAACTGCTGGTCTAGTTCATTACTGTATCCACAGCTCCTGGAGCAGTGCCTGGCCAATTTGGAAGGCTCGATAAATACTAGTTGAATAAATGAATTAATGAATGACTCTTGGTTTTTGAGGTAGGCTGGCCAGCATTTACCACTCATTTCAATGTTCACTGTCTCACAACCTTATGGGCTGGTGAGGGGTGCTGGTTCTTCATGATGACATAGGAGTTAGGCAAGATGAGTCAACTGGTAGAGCAAACCACTTCTGTGGTTCCAGGACAGAGGCCAACCTTAATGCAGTCAATTGGTGTGTAGCAATGTAGAAACCAACCCACATTTCTGCAAAGAGTATATTGGGACACTCCAAACACAAGTGAGCTGGCCAGCCTCTAAAAACCCAAGTCACTGGTGTCTGCCCTTAAAAAAAGGAAAAGAAAATATAGGTTGGCAAATATTTCTTTCCCCTTCTGAAGGCTGGCAGTGATTTTGTGGGTGAAGTGATGAGCTGCCCTGAAAAGAAGGAAACCACAAAACCACACCCATTGCTCCTCCCAAACTACAGTTGCTGCTGCACACAACAAAATATGTGTCTTCTTCCAGAAATTCCTGGGATTGTCCTGGTGTAAAGTAGCTCCCCCAAACGTTATTCTGATGAGAAATACCACTAAGAAGTCAAGCAGTGATAAATCTAATGGGAATTTTTTTCCAGTTAACACTTACCTCAAGACAAAAGCCTATTAAGGAAACTGTAACCAGACAAAACCAAGTGAGTTGGATTTGTATTGTTGTTATTTAGTTTATTTTAAATGGCAAGTGGCAGGTTTGTTTGTTTGTTGAGGGGGAGGAGATATCTAGCAGCATGCTTTAATTTCCTATTTTCTTAGTGTCACTGCTATTAAGACCTTCCACCCCAATCAATACTCAGTTCTACCAATTCCCAATTAGCTTCAGTAAAATCCCCAGGGTAGGATAAAGAAACAGAGCATTACTTCGCAGCTTTAGAGGTGCTGTAAGTCAACTCATTTCCTCCAAAGCAGAGCTGCTCAATCAGTCCTTGGTGCCTATCACTGTGCTAGATGCTCTGGGTATAAAAATATAATATGGCATTCAACTTTTGTTTAAAGAGGTTTTGCTGTCTGGGAGAAAGAAAAGCCTAAGCCCATGAAATATAAAGGATTAAAAAAAGAAGGAAAGAAAGAAAGATAAAATATTATAACACTCACTATTCAGCGGAGGGTTCTAACCCAGTTAACCCACCCCAGAGATATGCATGTTGTCCTCAATCAAAAGTAAAAAAGTGTCCATTGATGTGATTTTGAATTTTCCTTTTAAGTACTAGAACATTTAAAAGTGGTCCCAGTCACCCAATATTTGGGAAAAAAATAAATCAACTTTTAAGGTTCCATTTGTTTGGCATTATCTCCTGGTCAACTTCTACTTTCTTTATAAACTTCTTTTTGGCCTCTGTGCTCAAATTCCTGAGATTACAACCCACTTCCAAATAATTTCAGGAACTGCTCTTCACCAGACAGTGCTTGTTCTTATTGCCCCTGGATGGTGCTGCCTGTGAAAGCAACAATGAAAGCCCATCAAAATCATCACAGCTATGAAATACCCATTGGCAATTCTGAAAGGCTGACACTAACTCTTGAGTCAATTCAGTCTCTCTTCTAAGGGCACTTCTATTGATACCACTTCTCTTTCCGACTTTCTGAGATCCCGTTAGCTTCATAGTACACAACTAGACAAACCGAAACTAGAGGTATCCTCAGGAAAGTCCCCAGCTAAGCAATGGTTGCAATGGAGTGTACCCTGGAGAGGCCTTTTGGAGGCGGAGGAAGTTATGCAAGTGGCTTTGTGTGGCAGTCTTTTCAGAGACTACAGATCAACTGGAATGTAGGCCAGACATCACTTTAACAGTACTAGCCGGTAAACTACAGTCAGACTTGAATGTATGTTTAAAATTTTGAATTACACAGGGTAGTTTCTCTATAAGAAGACATCAAAGTTTTCACGACATAAAGGTGCAAATCTGCTTCTGTCTTCAAATCTGTGAGCTTTTCACCCTCTCAACCAGCTTATGAGCAGCATTGGGGATTTGGAGAGGGTTGGAGGGTGGAAGGAAATCTTTTCTGTGTGTCTTCAAAGAGACTCAGGAGCTTCTGCGTATGGAAGTAGAGGTTAATAAGTGACTCTAATTGAAAAATGGCCATGTACTCGAAACAACAAGATTCTGCTCTGAAAATTCCTTAAATCTGTTTAAGCATGAAAAGAATAAAACTAAATATTATCATACCTCCCTCTCACTTCTCCGCCCCATTCCTTGACATCAGTTGTTCCATACTAGACAGCATGAAGACAAAGAGGAGTTTTAATTCCCAAGAGCCCCCAAAGACAAATGAAGGGGGAAAGGGATTAACCAATTCACCCCTGGTGTCACTGTTTGGTCAAGAGTGAAATCAGCCACAAGTCTACACACCCCACCCCACCCCCACCTGCCCAGCTGTTGACATTCGCACCCACTTGGAGGTGGCAGAAGCAGACGAGTGTTTCTCCAAGATGTGATCGTGAATGCCAAAGTTACAAGGTGGGCAGTCAACTTCATACTACCTGTATTAAGTAAATCTTTTTATTCTGATGCTTTAGACATCTAAGGCTTTGCAGACCTTAGAAAAACTGCCCTTCCCAGGGCTAGCTAATTCCTAGAGAGAGTAAACAGATTAAGTGTGTCTTTCATATGCAAACCAACCAGTCTAGAGCTCACACCCCCAAACACCTTCTCCATCAGGTTCTTGAACCCCATGCATGCCACTAATCCCTTGCCCTAATCACTCCAGGGCCAGGTACCAGACACCTATGCTCCAGAGTCTGCTGAAATTATTCAAATTAGCTAATCCTAAACCTACTTACTTGGTTTCACCCTTTCCTTCCCCCAGAAACCACAATAAAGACTCTTGTCCAGGTGTTCCCCTCACTCCCTCTGCCTCCTGACCAACCTGGGTGCTTCCCCATGTGGCCCTGAGTGGCACGGAATGCCCTCTCCCCTTGGGAACTGTCAGTAACAGACTATCTTTTCTATAGCAATTATCTCCTGATCTGTCAGTCTCACCCTACCTGATTAATAATAAAGCCTGCACTTTAAAACACCACCCCGGGATGAACAGCCGCTAATGACAGTAACACACACACAGCAAGTTCACATCAAACACATCAGGCTTCGTATTACGATTGTGTCATTCACGTATAACAGTCTGCACAGGTTCCTTTAACAGCATGCTGGAAATAGCCCCTGCCCCCCAAATTCTCTTCTCTCTATTGCACTGAAATGAAACCACCTGAATCCCACTAATACCTAAATATTCACCCGCTGGGTTGTTTTATTAAACATGCACTTAGGAGAGGAGTTTGTTGGAGAAGGGGGTAGGCATGGAACCAGGCTATATGCTGCCTGATTCATAAAAAAGAAACTTGCCATTATGTCCATTCTCTCTCTAGCTTTTTGTGGCAACAACATGGCTCAATTTCCCTTGATTAGCACAAGGATTTAGATTTACTTTTCAAAAAGTACTAATCAGCTTTAGCTTAAATGGATCGAAATGCAACACAAAAGTGGCTTCCCAGCTAATACAGGTCTGCTGAAGTTTTTTTTTTTTTTTTTCCCTGAGTGCTACATTAGAGATGAATCCAAAAACACAGCTACAAATAGTTGTTTATTTTGAAAACATCCAGCTACCATACACTATGGAAGCACGGAGAATGGTATCAAGGCATAGCCTATGCATCAATGCACCAATATACTCTTCAGGATGAAGAGTTGGCTGATAGAATGACCCCCTTCTAACTCATTTCAATACAGATGGCATTATCTACTAAAGAACAAATCCAATAAATCAACACTCATCTTAAACACATTCCTACCGAGTGCTGTGTATATGTGCAAAAGTAAATATTTTAAGTAAATATTAAAAGATGGAACCTTGCCTAGAGATTTGCATGTAAATTAAACAGCAGAATCTAATTGTTATATTAAGTAAATGTTTCTTAATATCTAAAATCTAAAGTTGTTCTAGCAATATTGACATTAGTATTGGCGGAGGAGGAGAAAGGAACCCTAAAATAGATTTTTCTGAAAATGAAAAGGAACAGAGAAGAAAAAAATCTAGAGTTAACTCGGAGATACAGTTATGAAGACACATGTCAGTGCCTCTTATAGGTTCAAAAGGATGACATACCAGGAAGAGGGAAAATAACACATTTCTTGGCTCAAAATGTAACTGGAATTCTTGACAAGACTTTTACCCCAACCAACTTGTCCCATCAAGACTTTCTTCCTGTCCTGCCTCTGTGTTTCTGATAGCCAGTCACACATTCTGAGGAAGTTCAGGGCTTCTCTTTAGCGGCTACATTATGAAAAAATTCACTCATTTTTTTTTTACCTGCCGCACACTTCACTCTAATCCAGGTGTGTATACTCAGGGCCTTCCCAACTCCACAATCTCCCTGAAAGACAGAATTTCTGTTGTCTCCTTCAGTGGATATTGGCCCTTTGGTCTTTAATCTTGCACTGGTAGGAGATGCTAGGGAATGGTGGAATGAGCTTAGAATTCTGAGTCCATTGGACCTGGTTTCAAATACCAGTTAAAAGTTGTGGCTCTGTACAATTTCAACCGTGTGACCTCTCTCTGAGTCTCAGTTTTCAAGTTGATATGATGGATCTAATAATACACATCTCATGAGGTTGTTACTAGCCATGAATAAGATGATATATTTGTTAAATACCTGGCATATAATGTAGAGATTAAAAAATGGCAACTACATTATATGTAAAATTATACCTTGTAAGTGAGCTGGCCTCAGACTAAATTTCTTTTGATGTTTCAGCAATTAAATCCTCTTGGGTGTAGTACAAAATGGATCACTTTATACTGCACTGAATTCAGTCTCATGGTGAATTCTAGTCACTAACTAGAGTTTCAGTGTCAGTTTCTTTCCATCTCAGTATGAGCTTTAATAGAAATACTACCCAAGTGACTTGTCAGTCAATTTGATTCCACAAATACTTGGTAGCTACCTATTGTGTCCTCTATACAAAAATGAGTGTGCACGTTCCTACCCTCAGACAAAGTGCTAGGTTGTCGACTGAGTAAACATTTACTAAACCAATTTGCCAGCACTACTTGACATACGTGACTGATTCACCTACAGATTGGCTGAACACAAAAAACGTCAAATTCCAAAGAAAAGATCCACCTTAGAGATAGAAACTGGATATTTACCCAGTCATTGGGCAAGACCCTGCAGAAACGCCTAGACTTCTTTTTTTTCTGGTGAGGAAGATTGGCCCTGAGCTAACATCTGTTGCCAATCTTCCTCTTTTTGCTTGGGGATGAATGTCTCTGAGCTAACATGTGTGCCAATCTTCCTCTATTTTATTACGTGGGACACTGCCACAGCATGGCTTGATGAGCAGTGTGTAGGTCTGCGCCTGGGATCCGAACCCACAAACTCCAGGCAGCTGAGGCGGAGCACGTGAACTTAGCCACTATACCACTGGGCCAGTCTCCCCTAGATTTCTGCCTTTGCTCTATCTTCATGTGCTCAAGCTAACCAAGCCAATTATGTTCATCTCATAATTATTAGTTATCAGTTTCAGAAGATGGGCTTCTTACCTGCTATGAGGTGGTGTTTAAATGAGCAAAATTATTCAAGGGCTTCAATCTTCCTAGTTAGAAATTCCATATAAGACAGAGGTTAAAAAATCTTAGGATCCAAAAAAAAAGCTTAGGATCTGACATTAGATTTCCAGAGTTTGAATCCCAACTTTGCAAATTACTAGCTTGTGAGTTTGGGCACGTTAATTCATCTCTCTGCCCCAACTACACATCTATAAAATAGGAATGAAATAAATCATGGGAAGCATGCCACCAATAATACAATGTTTGCTTAAGAGCTCAACCAAGAAAGCTTTCTTTTCATGAAGAGTGATCACCTCTGTCTTACCTTTGTAATAACAAACATTGTTATGTTTATTTTCCAGGCCATACCTTAGTTTTATAAGACATCTATTGGCTAATAATTCTTTAGATAGATCTATCGGTTCATTCAGAATGATATTTATGTGACTCTGAGATATTTCTTTATCCTGCCTCTACTAAGAAAGACTACACCATATTCAATGTTCCACAACATATTATAAGAATTTGCCACAAGCAAAACATGTTTTCAGGAATATCTCCAATCCCTTTCTTATCCTTTATATTCAATTGTTTCTCTCTTTCTTGTTACTTACCTGACTTCCCTTTTTAATCAAATATCCACAATTTGAAGGATGATTGTCAAAAAATTGATAACAATAAAGCTATTCTATTTAAATATAATGCCACTTTTCAGAATACTTATTTTTAAGAACATCTTAAAGGCAAAAATTCTGCAGACTTGTGGTAGCTAGACAAACATGAAGTTAGTAGAAATACATAAGTCATTTTCACAAAGATTATCACTTTATGCTGTAATGAACTGTCTCAAGATTATGGTGATAATAAAAATAATAGATGATATAATAATAGATTAAATAATACAATTACATTCATATGGATTCATGATCCTTGTAGATGGAGATAGCATGAGTCTCAGACCTTCAAAACTGGTTGCTTAATAGCTTGGGAAATAGGTTGAATAAAGTGATATGATATTTCTCATTCTGCAAAATCTTGAAGGCCATCACCACATATAGTCACATCACTATATATATATATCTATATATATATATCTATATACCCTAGAAAGGGCAATTTGGGTTAGTTAAGGGTCTTGTAAATGGTCTAGAGAAAACTGAATGCTTGCTGTACCCCCAGGAACCTGACCATTCTCTATTCTCAGGTCTTAGCTAAATGGCCTTGAACTACGGCTTCTAAGAAAGCCAGAAACTGGTGTATCTCTTTACAGTGGACTCTGTTTGGGTTCTCTATTTCTCTGCTTATCCAAGCTCTATCTTTCTATCAAGGCTTGTTCAAGTGCCACCTCATTCTATGCTCCTGATACCACCCGTTTAAATTCTGGTAAGATCTGTTGTCAATTAGCACTTACCTTCTGCCCCCCTAACTAGTAAATAATGCAGACTGTATTCAAATCTTAGCCTGCCCAAGCCCATGCCCTTTTTACTATTAATGAACCAATCTTTTTCCCTGAGGCAAAAATCTAATCTGTTGATGTTCACATGGTCAATCCAAACACCTTCCCAGCCTTGATGGTGGCTCGCCAGGAGCTCCTGCAGTCCCAAGGTAGAAGGTGTAATTTCCAGGAAATGTCCTTTAAGGGAGGGGCCCTCCTCCATCCCTTTTCTTCTTTTCTAAGAGATAGAATGCACTTGTGATAGCTGGCGCTGGGGCAGCTGTCTTGGATCCCAAGGTGAAAGCTATGTGTTCAATAAATAAGGTGAAGCAACAAAACCGAAGGAGCCTGGGTCTCTGATGATCAGGGAGCCTCCTTATCAGCCCTGAGTTGCCCACATTTAGGTAATTGAGAAATAAACGTCTATGTTGTTTGAGCCACTGTTTCCTTGAGTTTGGTCTTACATTTGCCTGAGGTTATAGGTATTAACTCTTGAGATTAAACTCATAGGAGGCGGGGCATTGTTGACTTGACAACTGGCACAACACCCTGAGAGCTCCATAAAAATGAAGCGAGTGTAAATATCAGTGAGGATTGATACCATAGTGAAGCTTAGACTAAACTAGGTATTCCCAGGTTTGGGTCTTTCGATTATTCATTTAATAACAATAGTTCCCCATGTCCACCAGTGAAGCTGAAGATGCGAACAAAGTCAAGGTAACCGGTCCTCCAATATCTCATCCTATTGTGTAATATCCAAAGAGTCTATCTAATGCACTCAACTTTTGCTTGTTACAGAGATATTCTTGTCGTTTCACTGTAGCCTCTACAACAAAAACTATTGCCTTTAGCTTGAAAGAGAACCAGACGTAAGAGAGGGCAGTTACTTTTTCCTCCTTTACTCAAGGAGCTACTCTAAGCTACTGCCAATGCCAGGCTGCACACCCCAGCCTGACCTCACATCCACAGCCCCTCCTCTTCCCACACACTGGATCAAGTTTCTCAGGGGGACATACTTACTTGGTGCTTATTTGTATGCAGTTTATTTGCCCATAAGGGCCAAATTGAAGTACAAAATTTCAATCGGCACCATCTTTCCTGAGCTTTGTACACAAGCACACCAAAAAGCCCTACTTTCTTTTGAAAATGGGTCACCTCTCCTAGTTAGAGTCAGCTTTGCTAATAAAGATTACAAGAAGGCATTACAAGCAACCCTGCAGAAGGCAGTGCTCAGGCAGGTCAGTAGGGGTTTTCCTAAACATTTTGATTACAACTCTAACTGCTCTAAAACACATGTAAAAGTCCTATCATTAAATTTAAACAGCCTGATGATATGCTGAACAAGACTATGAGAACGGCAAATAAATTGCTGTAATCTGCCATACTGTCACTTACCCTGCTCTTCAACAGTTGTAATTGACTAATAGGATAATAGGGTGGCAGTTTACAAATCTGAAAACTACACTCCTTTGTTGGAAATGCCTTTGAGGAAACAAAAGGCTTCACATCAGGAAGACAGAGTGGGTGTGATCAATATCATCACCCTGGATTCAATATATTTAAATATCTTCTCATATGAAGTCAGAAGTCAACGAGCACTCCTATATGTAGGGAAAGCATCCAGATGTCAGTGTTAGGCTTTTTATGGCACTGTCCTAAGTAGGAGCCAGGGGCAGGAGAGGCATTCTTAGCTTGACTTCATTGATCGCAGAGGCTGACTCCTGCCAGTGGCTTCTGTTCCCAGTTTAACCATCTCCTGAGCTTTGGACACCCAGAGGAAGATTCCAACCACCCCAAACTACACAGTCCACTGCTAGGTGATGCCTAGGGACTTGTCAGTAAGGTCTCAAATGCACCCACCTAGGAAAATGTCCAAAGTAAATGATCTTACAAGGATGCTTTTGATGTGAGGATGCTGGCCAGCAAAAGCTAGCCTAAATCTGGTAAGAAAATTACTCCTCCTCCTCCTGTTTGGAGAATACACGTCCACTGGGAGACTAGTGAGGAAGAAGAGTGTCAGAAGATGACATCAGACTATACCACCTTGTCACAGGAGGGGATATGAATACTACGTGAGTGAGCTGGGAAGCCATTGAGGACTTTGAGCAGAGCAGGGGTAAGAACTGACTCATCTTTTGAAAGGATTCCTCTGGTGGCTGCAATGTGGAGAAGAATGTGTAGTGGGATGAAGGTGGGAGGTGGAAGCATGGAAGACAGTTAGGAGGCTGTCATGGTCTGAATGTCTGTGTCTCCCCAAAATTCTTGAAGTCCTAATGCCCAGTGTGATGGTATTAGGAGGTGGGGTCTTTGGGAGGTGATTAGGTCATGAAGGCAGAGCCCCCATGAATGAAATTAATGCCCTTATAAAAGAGGCCCCAGAGAGCTCCCTAGCCCCCTCTGCCATGTGAGGACATATCAAGAAGTCTGTGACTCAGAGGAGGGCTCTTACCTGACCATGCTGGCACCCTGATCTCAGACCTCCAGCCTCCAGAACTGTGATAAATAGGTGTTTGTTGTTAATAAGCCACCCAGTCTATGGTATTTTCCTATAGCAGCCCAAACAGGCTAGACAGAGGCTATTGCAATGACCACGGCTTGGATGTGGCAGGAAGCCGTGGAGATGGTGAGAAGTGGTTGAATTCTGGTTTTCTAAAGCTACAACAAGCAGGATGTTCCAGTGAGTTGGAGGTGGTTTATGAGAGCAAGAAAGGAGTCAAGGGCTACACCAAGGCTTTTGGCCTGAGCAATTAAGAGAGAAAGGACTTGCTTTTTACTGAGATGAGAAGACTCCAGAAGTAGCACCTTTGGAAGGGTGACCGGGGGAAATCAAGAACTTGGTTTTGGATAGGTTATTCCAAAATATATTATCATCTTGTATGTTTAAAACTGTATTCACTGCTTCATTTCTGGACACTCTTGAAAAATTGTCTGACACATTGTAACCACATTTATATACAAACACACGCATATGTATATATACATACATATGTGTGTGTGCATATGTGTATATACATATGTATGTATATGTATATATGTATGTGTATATGGGAAGTGAGAATGGATGGATGGATGGATGACATACTCTTCTTTCCTCTTTCCTTGAGCTGGTCCTTTCTTTCAGAATAAAAATGGCTACGATATGCCATCTTTCTTATTGAAGTGAACTCTCTGCTAAATAAATAACTAAAAGAGTATAAGTATAATGAAGTAAAAGGAAAAACATTAGCCTTTTCTAATCTATCAAGAGAGGCACAGAAAAGCCATTTACACAGAAGCAAAGGTCTCTGAGAACAACCAAAGCTGTGCTGTTAATACCACGAGGTTAGATCAACCTGTTCCATGCCAAGGCCATATGGGAAGCTTACAGGGAGAATGGCATGAAGAAACAAAAGGTCTATAGAGTCCTCTGAGGATTGCTGGGTGAAAATGGAACTTGGGCGGTGAGGCAAGAAGCATCCAGGCTGACCCCCATGGGATACAGCAACACAAATTCAAGATATTTGCACTCAAGCAGGCTGATAAACCCCTAGCAGTGCCTCACATCTGAGCCTGTCCCTAATCCCTGGTGCCTTCTGCTATCCACACTTTGAAGCTGTGAAACACTTGCCACCCTTGTTGCACTTCTCGTTCACATATACTGAGACCAGACAGTGACCAACGCAGTGAACACCCCTTGGAATATTTCCCTCTATGGTAGTCCTGTTGCAGTTATGTATGAGGCTGGCGGTAAGGCGAGCGAGGCCATTGAGTGCAGCACAAGATTCCTGATTCCATCTCTATTTCACAATGCTGTTAAAATTAACAGAATCAGTCCAGAGAGAAAACAACAAAGGCGACAGCCTTATTTGTATTTACATTCCTAATATTGCTTGCTCCCCTGATCCCACCTTTAATGCCTTTTTAAGTAAAACAGGAGAAATATGTCCTTGTTGGGGATGAGTTTAAAGTGACTATGACTTAGTTATGCCACACCCCTCCCCCCAAGACCAGGGCCTTGTTTTAAATTAGAGAAAAGACAGTGTATGTGCCTCTTCCCATGACTGCCACCTCTGTCACTTGTAGTTAGAGAGAACTGAGGTGATCTTGACTGTGACAAATTAAATGCATTATAAGAAACATGGTCCAAATGACACTGCCTCCTTTATTACAACGTCCAATTTAGTCCTGGCACCGCATTTGGGCAGGTGAGAGGACAGCAAAGGGAATGACATGAAGTGATAGAGAAAGGAGCTAAAAATAAACGTAGAGATGTGTAGGTATACGAGTTTAACTGAAAATAAACAGGCTGATTGGATCAAGCATCAACTGGTGAATATAATGTCTATAAGCTTCACGGGCTCGCTATATCAAATTGGCAAAACCTCCAGATGGGTGAACTAATCCACTGTCAATGGGAAATCTTAGATGACATGCTCAAAATGGCTGTAAACCAAGGAAGGCTGTGCAGTTACAGGGAGTGATTTGATAACATCCTGGCTTGCTTGGGCTCTGCTCTAATAGAGTCTACACGGTGGTTTATCTGTGATTTGGGAAAAGTTCTCTACAATCCAAAAACATCAGATGTTGTCTGTGGACATAAACTGATCATGACGACAAGAGTTATAAAAAGGTTTCCACGTTTTGGTTAACAAATATTGTAATAACTGCTATCATTTATTTGGTGCCTACCCTGGCCAGGCAGTAGGCTACGGCAGAAAGAATGGAAATAATCTGACTGGCATAGCAAATGCAATCAGATTAGAAAACATAGCAGGCCCAGCCGAGTCCACTCACAGCCAGAACCCTAAGTAGTTTCAAGCACTCAAAAATCAAACAGTGAACAACTTCACGCAAGACTGAAGGGAAGTCATTCAGACCCATCCAGGTCTAAGTGTTATATGAAAATGTTAGTGTCATTAATTACCTTCCAATAATAATGTGAATTACAGAAAATAATGAGAATGTTTACCCACCAGACTAATAGGGACTGATATTTCAAAGTCTACCAGAATAACCCAGGCAACGAGAAATGTTCTTATTCTCTGACGTCTGACTGCTTTGCTTTTCCTTCCTTCCCTGCTGACCCACTTCAAAGGTTTCATGCTGGAAACACTAATCAAGATCTCATTTGCTGGAGGAAGTCCCCCTCCTTTTGCTTCCTGCCTAGTGCCTCCATTTGCACCCAAAGTAATGCTTATTACCTGTACATGCACACCTTTAGGAGCCCACCACCACCCCCAAACATAGACATTGACCTCTATGCTGGCCCTACTTCAAGATCACATGGGTTTCTAGAAGACAGACTAATGGGCATTGAGTAAAGCAATAAGATTTTAAAATGTGAAGAGGGTTATGCATTTATATTTTGTCTGGAGCATCATGAAAATTGATGTTTGTTGGGTTTTATTTCTACGTACACGGAAAATACATATTTCAAGAGTTTAAACTTGGAAAGTCATGTTCATGCACTCATATGCATGAATGTATGTGCATTGTGTACACAATCAATAAGAGTTTATATTTTTTTAAAAACTTGCATCAAAAAACCCCACAAATTACTTTATAATGCAAATAATCATCTCGCATATTATAAAGTCTTCCTATTAATGTATTAACTTCTAGGCATCTTGAGTGAAAATGATTATATACATACAACTCTCTCATACATACTTTGGTGCTACAGTTCAGATTCAGAGAAGGAGTTAAAAATCAGCCACAAAGAAAATAAAAAAAAACACTGGGGAAATGGGAGGGAATGTATGGGGAGCAAAAGGAGAAAGCGAGCTGGTTAGCTGGCCTTTTAAAGAGTATCAAGGAATTAGGCTCAAGGTCATTAATCCTACAATTTTCACTCCTCTGCCAACTCTCAGTGTTTACACTACCAAGCCATCATCCAGATTAAAAGTGGGTTTCCACAAGGGTTTCTGCTTCCCCAGGAACCCTCTTCTCTACCCTCCCCACCTGCTGCCCCCTCACACAGCAGCCAAGTGGAATCCAAAAGAAAAATATTAAAATCAAAAGAGGCTTTAGGGATTTGGCAAGGTGGATGGAGAGCAGGTTCTTATCTAGGCTTTAGCACAATATTCCTTCTTCAAAGTCTTCTTAATTACATTTGTAGAAAGAACAGGGGACAAACAGAAGAGCTGCCTTCTAAATTCACTGCCCTTGAATGAAGGGTTCACTTTCACTGGTTTTATCCCCAAAGGAGAATGATGAACTTCTGTCTCAGTTTCTTCCCTCCACCGGTCCCAACCCACTAGCTCCTGCCCCCATCACCTTCAAAGACAGTGTTCGGCACCCTCCCTTCTTTAAGAGTGGCCCCATTTGCCAGCTATTCTGTCCACAGAATTTCCCTGCTGCGCAACTACATTATATTTTTTGGCTGGAAAGAATATGAAGCTAAGGCCGTGTTTCTATGATACTGAGGCAGCGGCCAGTTAAAAACTGAATAGTTCAACCAGAACTAGTTGTTCTCTCCATACTGGACAAAACTAACTGCATGCAGCTTTTTCACCTGTAAACTACAGCCTGTTGAGACCCACCCCCCACCCGCGCCCAGTATATAAATGAGAATATTAAACCATATCCAGCAGGGCTCAGAGCATGCTCCATCACACGAATGGAGGTGATTTCACAAGTGGCTGGTCGTCAGGTAACAGGGTGTGGTGATCTTATAGCTAAGGGGCAAACTAAGGGCCTGTTTTCCTCATAGAATAGAAGCTCCAACGTAAGTTCATCTTTACTGTGGCCCTACTATGTGCCAGACTCCATGCTAGACACTCACTGTTCATATATTATTTCAATAAACACTTGTAACAAACAATCTGTAAGGTCGAACTGGTTAGGAACCTGAGCTCTGGATCTAAAGCATGCCTTGGTTTCAATCTCACATCCACCACTTTCCAAGAGTGTCATCTTGGCCGGTCACCTGGCATTTTTAAGCCTCAAGTTCATTCCTCTTTGAATGCAAGAACCTACCTCCTAGGGTGGTTGTAAGAATAATATTGAGCACAGGGCTTGGCACATAGGGGGTGCTTTCTAAGTAGTTATTGTTGTTGTTATACCCATTTTATAGATGAAAAGTAAAGTCATTTGCCCAGGAGGCAAAGCCAGGAATGGGCTCCCTAATTTGTCTTGACTCTCAAGTATGTGCTCTTTCCACAAATCCCTCTTATCTCCCCGTGAATCCACACCGTATGCAGAGGGACCAAGAATGGAGGTATCTGGGTTCTTTTACAACCAAACCTTCAAATTAGCCACGTACACACTCAGAGCTTCCATGATCCCATACTGGAGTCATCTCTTTGATTTCCCTCCTCTCAGAAGTAATGTATGGTGAGTCAGTTCTTCGGAGGAAGTGCCTCTTTGTGGGATCCCAGGCATACTGTCCCAGACAAGGCCATCTTGGGGATGTTCTGAACATTCACTCTTTTTTCAAGTTTCAATCTTGCAAATTTGGCGAACAGAAGGGGTAAGGGATTTTAAAGCCACGGAAATGGTGAATTGGATAGAGGTGGCTCAGAAATGCAGTCCGCTTAACAGAACCATGGTGTTCTCACATTTTTGAGTGTGATTTTAATCATATCTTTTTGATTCAGCTCTTGTTCAATTACACCTCTATGACAAGTTGAATTCTAACTTCCTCCCCCACTGCTACCTTTGTCGGTTTTGTAAAATGCGTAAACAGCTGAGGGCCACATGAAGCTTTGTAAGTTAGAACATTAAACATCCTGGAAAGCACACTACTGGCCTTTCCAGCCAGAGCTGGATGTAAGGGAGGGAAAGAAAAAAACACAAACGCAAGCACAGATTCCAATTCTGTTTGTTATCTTGCAGCAGTTTATTTATCGTAGATGGTTTCCACATTACCTACTCAACTCAGTTTGCAGAAGAAAAATAAAAATGAATGAACACGGCTCTCCCACGCTCAGAAAATGATACCAATCAGGTCAGTAAATAGTCAGGAAACTACAGTTTTGCCAATTCCTGATTTGTTTTGATTCAAAAAATTGGCCTCCAAATGCTTTCTTTTTCTACCTTCCAAATATGTAGGTGGAGAAAAATGAAGTGATTGATAATAAAGCCCTATTATAAAAGAAAAATGAGATTTGAATAAGAGGCCATTTACTCTAGTTTTTGAATACCTGTATTCCATACTGATAAATACACCTTTACACTGGAGACAAGATGGTCTTCAGAATAAGTACTTACTAGGATTAAATTTACATTCTCTGTCTAAACACACACACACTTATTTTAAACTGACAGTGGGACATGTGCTCACATTTGCAAACACTAGAAAGGCAAGTCTTTTTTTTTTTTTTAAAGAGGGTTAGATCGTGCTCTTGATATCGAACCTCTTTTTTTTTTCCTTTTTGTGAGGAAGATCAGCCCTGAGCTAACATCCGTGCTAGTCCTCCTCTTTTTACTGAGGAAGACCGGCTCTGAACCAACATCTGTTGCCAATCCTCCTCCTTTTTTTTTCCCTCAAAGCCCCAGTAGATAGTTGTATGTCATAGTTGCACATCCTTCTAGTTGCTCTATGTGGAACGCGGCCTCAGCATGGCCAGAGAAGCGGTGCGTCGGTGCACGCCCAGGATCTGAACCCGGGCCGCCAGTAGCGGAGCGCACGCACTTAACGGCTAAGCCACAGGGCCAGCCCCTAGGCAAGTCTTTTAAAGAACAGTTTTATAACTTGAGAAGCTGGCACAAATATAATTTTCTAATACTAGCTTTAAGATTTTGGAAAACAATAGAAAAGTGACCTATTTTAATGATGAAGCCTTCATAACATACCTTCCTGTCCTTAAGAACCAGCTCAGTCTCAGCCTATCACTGGAAAGGAGAGAAATCTGGGTGTATAAATAATTAGGCAACCTCAAAATGAGTCTGCAGCTGCTCTGAGATGAGCCCGCTGACAAAGTCACAATGACAGCTTGCTAACGTGTTCACAAGACATCAGTTTCTCTTAAAAGTTGCTTTCGAAAGGATCAGCTGGGATCCTACTGGGTTAAAACACAAGCGTTCTGAGGCAGCTTGTGTTCAACAACTACATAAATATATTAATCCAATCTAGAGGGATGGGGGAGACCAAAGATTATGTCTCAAAGGCAATGTACGCCCGTGTTTTGAAGCAGCAGCAAGATAAATGCAATCAATGTAAAATGAAAGCTTATCAGCTGTCAGGGTTTTGTAGTTGATGCCACCTTTTGGGGCTGGAGAATTAGGAAAGTGTATGTCTGAGGAAAACAGTTCTTTATATACGGCAATTTGAGCACAGAACACGATATATCAGAATATCTCACCTTGCACTCCGTGTGCTCATAAGCATTGGTCTAAATTCAGACTGGAGTCACATGCAGAAGCGAGTCCTCTAATACAGTGGTGAGGTTAGATCAACCACAGCAAAATGGATGGAGCTCCCACTTCATGCTAGGTGCTGGCCTAAGAGGTGGATGCACCAAGGCGACTACAGGAAGATCCTTGCCTTCACGGGGCTTGATCTTAGTAGGGTGGGCCAACATGTAAGCAGTTCATTTCTACACAATGTAGTGGGGGGTTTAAGAGGAGTGCTCCACGAGAGCATGAGAAGGAGGAAAGTCCTCCCTGGAGATGAAAAAAGATGGCCAGAGATGACACCCAAGTTGGGTGTTGGTCTTGAAGCACCCAGCTAAGCAGAACAATAATGTTTGCTAAGGCAACATCAGCACTGTCACTCTCTAAAGGCATGAGATTTAATACATTTTGTATACTTTTTACATATAAAACTCATATGAGGAAGCTCTTTGTTTTTAAAAGGAAGTTCAAAACAACTTTATTGTATTGTTATTGTCTAGCAGAAAATACCTGGGTAGGGTTGCTTACTGAGTTCATTCCAATTCAACATTGGGAGTGGCTGGATACAGGGCTGAGCATCATGGCTGATGCCATGAAATGCATTGTTGGAGGCTGGTGTTCACCACAAGTCTAATTCTGGGCTAGGCATCCATTCTACCCTGCAATCACTCCCATTACTGACACACAGGGAAAACTACCATATATTGCTCAGTTGCAGCTGCCAGGTGAGTGAACTCAACTCCTTTGGCTTGGAATCAGCAGAAGCTTAGGGTTAGCTGGAGACCTAACCTCCACAATACAGTCTGCTGTTCCTAAGCCCCCTGCTCTCACAACCCTTGTGTAACTCATTTTCAGCAATAGTAGATTTGACGGCTTTTGGAACTAGGACTAAAGAAAAGCAGAAGAAAAGGGAAAGTTCATATCAGTAAACCAGTAGCTAACATTTATTGGTAGTTACTTTTCCTGAAGTAATCATTACTTTGGAAGTAGGTAATATCGTCCTTGGATATACTGATAAGGTTCAGAAGTTAAGTAACACACCCAAGGACATACAGCTAACGAGTAGAACATCCATGGTTCAAGCACAGGTCTGCTTGACGTGAAAACCTATTATGCCATTCAGAGCATTCTCTGATTCGTATCGAGGTAGACTGTGTAGCCAAGAGGACACAGTAAGAAGTCCCAGTGAACCAGAATTCTGATCAGAAATGAGATCTAGCAGCGTTGAGTCCAGTATTTTCCACAGCAATATTTGGCAAGACCAGAACACTGACTTTTAGAACACTTGGCCATGCATTGTTAGGATAATTAGCTCCCCAGCACTTGTATAGCTTCCCAGCCAAACAAGGTAAATGGCAAAACATATCAAGAAAATAAAACAATGGACTACCACAGCCTCCAGTAACCCTGTGCAAAGAGGAGGGAGGACTCCTGTGGGTAAAACAATACATTACGCATCTTCTCCCATTATTTTTTCCTTTCTCCTCTATTACTGCCATGGAGCAGCTCAGTTCTTTAGCACACAGTTAGCACACATATCCTTAAATAGAGTCCTCCTCATTGTCAGACACGGAGAGGGGCTTTACAAATACACTCAACAATCTGGGTGCAAGGAATTGCTTTCTTTAGCCCCTTAGGTGTTCCTAGATTTTTCCAACAAATCTCTAACTTCATAAAGGGAAGTTTATTTTTATTCCACAAACAAGAGATATGAACCAGGATCTGTGTATATTACTACTGAGCTACATAACCTTCACTGTCATAAATCATTCATTCATTCCATCTGTATTTATTAAGCTCTTAATATGCACATGATATTGTGTTTGTTGAGAACTATGCCTAGCACAAAGGAAGCATAAGACCATGTATTTTTCCTTGTGGTTATTCACGTATTTGAGAAATGTTTTACTATGTTCAGCTAAATTTGAATGCTCAAACTAAGGAGAAGAGAAGGTAGGAAGTTGCCAAGGCAAAAACTCCAATACTCCTGAAGATATTAAGGAAAGGAACAGGAGAAGGGGAGGGGTGTTAATTTAGCTCCGTGCATTTCCCAGACATTTGCAGAACATACTCCCTTGATGAGCCAAAACTCCCTGATGAGTGATGAGGAAAGAAAATACTTTCATTTTCCACTTTAAAAATTCTATGTTTATTATGAATATATTAGAGCATTTAATAAATTTCCCAAAGTGTTAGATCACCCCCATGTTAGAATTGACTCTTAAAAAAATTAAAAATTATTTTCAATCTCCAATGACCTGTACTGAAACTCCCATTTCCTCTTCCTTGTTGAGACTCTTGCTTGCACAGAGAAGTTAGTCTCACAACTTGACATAGACTGTCTTTATCAAAATATCAAATTAAATGGCATCTCCAGTCAAGAATCTAAGGACAGGCTCAATCCCAAGATTTTACTATTCCTGGGTTTGCAAAGGCATGAAAGGAATTAAAAACAATAAAGTAGACTCTCACTCAAAAAAACTCAAACTGTAAGAGTTGTTCTTCATTCTTAGATGCCCTTAGATGCCCTTAGATGGATTTGTAGCAATCCAAAGGGCACGCAAAATATTTCCTAGGTACATGGGTTACTCAAGGGACAGTAATTGACCTGAAGTTCTTAAAATTTGTTTTTTAATTAACCAGAACACAAAGAAATCTGATTTATCTCTTGTTAGTATCTCGTCAGGAACTTCTGGTTCTGCTAAGAAAACCAGTTGCAGCAGCGCCAAGCCAACAGTGTTACTAAACAAGGCAGCCAAGACTGTCTCTTATAGAGACCTGGAAACGTGAGAACAGCTTCTCAAAATATAAGACTTTGTCCTATTTCCAGGACTGCAATTATCTGGAATCACAGTTCTTATTCTAAAAAAGAAAGGGAAGAGAAAAAGCAGTTCCTTCAACAAACCTGGTGTGTCTATGCCCTTCTTCGTTAATTTAGTTTTATTTTTAAACATGCAAACTTATGTTTAGCAAAGAGTGAAGGTAAAAGCAGGCAGCTATGGTGCATTTTAAGGAAAAACGGAAGAGTGTAAAGAAATCTATCGTTTACTAGGTTATATATATATATATGTGTGTGTGTAAGTCACTTAACCTCTTTGAACTTCAGTTTCTTTGTATGTAAAATGAGTGTATTTGTGAAGATTGAAATGGGTGTATTCTTTACAATATCACAGTGCCTGGTACATTCTAGGTATACAATAAATGTAGGAATGTGACTTGAAGTAGAATTAAATTGGCACTCAATATTCCTGTCACTTCTCATGTTTATTCTCTGTAACTCAAGTGATTCCCAGAAGAGGGACACTTCAGGGCATTGTCCCTTCCACCCCACCAGGTGGCTTCACAGAATTCCTTAGGACAAAGTTCTGTGATCAAGAAACCCAAGGGAACACTTCAGCCTGGAGGAAATTGGAAAAAAAGAGGCAGGGGAGAGGGGAATAGGAGAGAAAGAGAAAGAAGGAGGTCGACAGAGAAAGAGAGAGAGAAAGGGAAAAAAAAATACACAGAAAAAAATTACTCTGGTTAGTTTCCACTCACTTTAAGTAAGAGAAATAAAAGTAAATTCCTCTAGGTAGTGATTACAAAGGGTATGTTCACTTTGTGAAAACTTGTCAAGTTGTACACTTATGATTTGTGGACTTTTTGTATGCATATTATGCTTCAATAAAAATGCTTACTTTAAATGTCTTCCAAAAAAAAAAAAAAACTACAAGAACATTCTATCTCTAGCTCTGGGTAAAGGAGAAATTAAATCAAAAAGGCCCATAAATATACCACTTAACCCAAGTGTACTTCTAAGAACTCCTGTGTAAAGAAGCCAGAATTCAAGTGTAAGAGACCTAGATTCAAATCTAGTTCTGCTGTCTGCCTTTGGGCAAGTTAACATTTTGGAGCTTTGGTCTTCTCTTCTGTATAATGGAGCAAACAATTAGTTCCTTAAAGATGCAGGTAGATATGAACGGGTAGTAATTCCCTTCTCTATTCCTACTCCACTCTGAAAAATCTTCAAGGTCAGAGTCTATACCAAAGCCTTGTCATCTTAACATGGTGCCTGGCACCTGGTGAGCAGCTTAATAAATCTTTGCTGAACAAAAGATGGTGATTGATAACCAGTTTCTTACCTTCTAGGGACCCATAATCTAGAACAGAGTAGCAGGGAGAAGAAGACCATGAAAACAATTTATGACCAAGGCCCTCCACCAGCTTGTGGCTCTCATTTTCACCCAAGCACCAACACTCTCTTCAAATAGGCTGGTGTTCTCCCATTCCTCTGAAAAGGCTACCCAGCTTGCTGTTTGCTTACATAAAACTATCTCTCCCTGAAAGAGTGGCTTTCCCTTTGTCATTCTTTAGTATTTCTGATTCTCCTGACTCTTGGCCTGTTATTCTGTCCTTCCTAATTCTTATAGCATTTTCCAACATTCCATGTCTTTCCTAATATAGTCATGCATCGCTTGTGTCACTTAACGATGGGGATAAGTTCTGAGAAATGAGTTATTAGGCGATTTTGACATTGTACACACATCCTAGAGTGTACTTACACAACCTAGATGGTATAGCCCAGTACACATGTAGGCTATATGGTACTAATCTTATGGGACCACCATCTTACAAGTGGTTGGACAAGGAGGGAAATGTTGTTATGCAGCACCTGACTGTACCTTAATTCAACTTTGCATATTTGTTTTCTTTACAGCATGTAGCACATGGTAAGAGCTCAACAAACATTTAATTTTGATTGACTTAATTCTTAGACTTGATTTAATTCTTGGAACATTGGTTCAGAGCCCATCTAAATACTGGTTTACACTAAGTCACTGCTCAATCAGTCTCATGTAAGAGGAGTATATAAACCAGCAACGGCAAAATACACGACAAAACGGATGCCTGTGGCAGACATAAGTAATAGATTTCTTTCCCATTGAATTCAGGAGTCCTTAGACTCCTTCTTAAGACAGAAGTCCAAGAGGACCCTACCAATTGATCTGAGTTGCCACCAGTTGAAATCTGTCATCCCTGGGAATAAATATCCTCCCAAATGACAGCTCTCCAAGACCTTATAACCTCAGAGCACGTTTCCAAACTCCTCCCTAACACGTCCACTATTTCTTGTGTAATTCCTTACAGCACAGAACATTCATACCTTGTGTGTTAAACTTCTTACATACAAGTGGTTATCTCAAAACCAAAAAAAAAAAAAAAAAGATGTACACCACGGGCACCTGAAAAATTAATGAATAAAAAATATTTTACAGAGAAAACACTCATCTCCTTGGGAAAGAACAGTGCATGTTTTACATCTATTTTAAGGAGAATGATGGTGATTCTGAGAACGGAAGACAGAGGTCATGTCATACGGTCTTACTCCACCCCTCAAAACCCATCCTATATTATTTGGCTAATATGGAACTGTTGTTATTCAAAATTTGGAGAATTCCAAGTGCAGAAAACACACAAGAGAAGAAAGACTGCTTATTTTACCATATCTCACTCATTCCTCAGTATTATGATGGCTCAGACCATGCCTGAACCTACACATTCACCATAAACAGCCCTGAATTCTCAGTAAAGGACACGGCATTCCTCACATATTTCTTCTTGATATCCTCCTCCCCCTGCCTCATGTGTCCCCAAACCATTCTCAGATCAAACAAGCCTGCCTCAGGGCCAGCCCCAGTGGCCTAGTGGTTAAGTTCAGCATGCTCAGCTTTGGTGGCCTAGGTTCGGTTCCCAGGTACAAACCTACACCACTAGTCTGTCAGTGGCCATGCTGTGGCAGCAGCTCACATACGAAAAGAGGAAAATTGGCAACAGACGTTAGCTCAGGGGAATCTTCCTCCCCTCCCCAACCAAAAAAAAGCCTGCCTCAGCAAAGCAAATGCTGTCACATAGGCAAGCCCACTAATATCCAGATTCTTGCCCAAACACAAACAGGTGACAATGACTTGTCAGCACTTTAATAGCTAAGACAATCAGCCCATCTAAGAGTCTAGCAATTTTCCCCATCAACAATCCCATTCCACCCTCACCCCTATTTTTCGGAGCTTTCAAACACTTTACAATGCTTGCTCTAGGTACCTAGCATCAGAGTTGTGTGCAAATGGGGGAACAATCCACAAAGCCTCTGTCTGTCTGTTTCAGGATGATGCCCATTTCTGATAAGCGTTTCCTGCCCATCCTCTGCCTTTTGTTGTTAGTGGGAACACTATTACCTTAAAATAACATTCTGTAATCACTTACTGCTGAGCACACGGGCGCTTTCAGCACTGACACTTAAAAATGAAAAGCTCTATTAATTATTAATAATGGAAAATGAGATACTCTGAATGAGGAATATCCTCTTGCTTTGCTGTTTTTAGTAGCCACCGGTTCTGCCATATTACATATGAATTAATAAACTGTGCTGGGAAGTTTACTCTCATACCACATTTAACTTGGTAAAAACCCATTCTAGGTTTTCTTGGTTACATTTACATTTTTAAAACAAATGAACTGGTAAGTATTTATCCACTATTAGGAATCGCTCACTTTTTAAAGCAACCTACAAAATTTGGTGATCAGCCTATTAGTAAGTTCAGGTATTTATAATCCTATCAAATACACCAGCCACTTGTGGGTTTTTTACACTTGAACAGTAAGATAGTATTGGCTATAAAACATTTTGGAAGAAGGCAAACACCTACTTCCTCATCATCTGTAACATCAAGGGACAATCTATCAACATGGATTACATTTCTCTTTCTCAAATAAGGTCTAAACTTTAAAGAAACGACTTCCTGGCCCATTGTAGCCAAAGACAAACCCTTCCACTAATTTAGGCAACATTTATTTGGTATCCACTAAATACTGTGCACCAAAAAGTCTCTTTAAGCAAAGAAATTTTATCAATAATATAGAATTAAGGGGAATGATATTTCTTCCCTTAAAAAAAAACTATTTTCCAAAACTGAAAAAAAAAAAATTAATGAAACTTAAAACTGCTGTATATCTCTTACAAATCAGTGTCTAAAAAATTCATTTTACCATAGGGTCAGGCAATGATAAAAACTTAGAACTAGTTGGGTAAAGGAAACTGTAGCCTAAAGAGATATTTACTGCCCCTGATTCACAAATAGCTAAGTTGGTGACAGAAAAGGGAATCTGGGCAATACCCAGGCTCCTGGGTCCATATCTGGCCCTTCTTTCCAAGGGCCACTCAGTCTAAGTTCAGTTGTTTTGTGAACTTGAAATAAATATAAACAAAATGGGAACAACAACAACACAAAGACTTTTTAGAATTTATTCATCCTTCATACATTTCACCAAATCAAACTCGTATGACATCTGCTAGTCCACAAACAGGATCAAATACATTTATGTTTACAATTTTTTTCTTTTGAGGAAGATCAGCCCTGAGCTAACATCTACCAATCCTCCTCTTTTTTTTTTTTTTTTCTGAGGAAGATCTGCCCTGGGCTAACATTCGTGCCCATCTTCCTCTATTTTATATTGGATGCCGCCACAGCATGGCTTGACAAGTGGTGCGTTGGTGCACACCTGGGATCAGAACCTGCAAACCCCGGGCCGCCAAGGCGGAGCGTGTGCACTTAACTGCTGCGCCACCCGGGCCGGCCCCATATGTTTATAATTTTTTAAAAACTGGTTCACCTCTTATTGCCTACTACCCGATCTCTTTGAACTCCAGTGTTCTCATCTGTAAAATGGACTGATACCATTATAAAGATAACATGCTAGAAGTGAATTTTTTTCTTGTAAATGAAAAGGATAGTTCTATATTTTTAACTGCGTCTGAATGGCCTGGTTTGGCATTTCTTAATGTCTCACTATCGCTTTAGAATAGTCACAATTACATATGTTTTGTTCCTTTCTAGACACGAAAACAGGTTTATCTATAGCAGCCTCTGTAAATCATGCCAAATGAGTTAGCTAAGTAAACTTCATTAAAAAGAAAAAATTTAAACAATGAAAGTCTGCCCAGTTCTCAGATAAAATGGTCTCCATTCAGAAGTAACAACATAAAGTATAGCCGGGGGCAGGGCCCAAGCCTAAGGAAAGGAAGCCGCTGCCCTTTTGTTTCAGGCTGGTGGATCCAAGGTGCGCAGTTCTGTGCTTTCGATCTGCTGGTAAAGGTCCTTTCACAGCCCTGCGATTGCCACTCCTATGACAAGGTAGTAACAACGGAGCTGTCAAAAGTAATAGAAATGTGTTTAAACCATGGCACTTTATTATCCTTTAAAGACTAATTCTACTCCAAATGTTTGGGAAAGAGGTGTCCTGTGATACCTGTGTGGGGGGGATTTCTCAATAAAGAGGACACACCAAAAAGCCTAGTGGCAGAGCTGACATTAATTTAAATGCCTTTGAAATGCTCCTCTTTTCTGCTATCTGTCCCTTACACTATTCAAGTTAAACAGAAAAAAATGGAGGGGCAGCTTTAACAAAGGCCCTATGAAGGTGTCAAGCACCACAGCGGCCTCCAATAAATTCTTGTTGACTAAGTGACCCAGGAAAGATTTCTTCTCAAATGCTCCAGAAGAAAGGTAAGGACAAACTTCCTCTTCTTGTAACCATCCCTCTCAGAAAATGTACTAAGTCAACATATTTATTGAGCTACTTGTTAGATGCCAGGAATGTTTCTGGGCCTAGGAATACAGTCACGTGCAAGGTGAGGTCTCTACTCTCCCGGAACTCACATTCTCTTGGGGGATAGAGACAATAAATAAGCAAGAGGTGATCTCCAACAGAAAGAGGTGAAGGGAAGAAAACAAATCAGGGCGCAGCGATTGCAAGTGACATGGGGGCACCCATATTTAGAAAGGATGGCCAAGGAAGGCCTGTCTGCAGAGATCATCCTTGAACACTGGAGTTGAGGCCCAAATGGCCAGAGGATGGAAGTAGCCCTGTGAAGATGAGGTGGAGAGCAATGCAGGTTGAGGGAACCACAAGAGCAAGGGAGGTAAGAATGAGCTTGGAATGTTTCAGGAAGAAAAAAGGCCAATGTAGCTAGAAAACAATGAGGGAGGTGGAGAAACAGTGGAGATGAGGTGGGGAGGCAGGCTGAGGTTAGGTCTCTGGGGGTCTTGTAGACCATAGTAAAGGACTAGCTTTAATTTCAAATGTAATGGGAAAACTTCAGAGGTTTTAAGGAAGGTATTTAATATAAGGAGAATGCCTAGTCTTCCTTACCTTTAGGGTCCATCTCCAGCTTTAGGGAAGGAGGCAGTGTTTGTGATCATGCCTGTACAGATAAAAAAGGTTCCCACATGCCAACAAACGGAGGCTTGGTTCTCCCTTAACCATCACAATCTGTGTGTCCTTGGCATATCCTCTGACCTTCACTCCTCTGCCTTGGTTTCCTCACAGACAAGACAAGGGTGGCTGGAGAAAACTACCAGAAGTTCTGTTGCTTGCTCCTTCAGTGATTACTAAGCTTTTAAGAATTTAGTCACTAACCAAATCCTGAAATTTACTGCAGATAGAAATTTCTACCACTTAATATCCCATACACTGAAAATTTCTTATACTGGGATGCTAAATGGAAAAATATAACTATAGTACAAAAATGTTAACTATATAACAAACTAGAGACAAGGACTGAAAAAGAGCATTAAAAGGAATAATTACTGTCAATGTCATGAGAGAGAAGACTGAGGACTGTCACAGATTGGAGGAGACTAAGGAGACATGAAGACTAAATGGAATGTGGGATCCTAGGTTAGATCCTGGAACAGAAAGAGAAGCAATGAAAAAACTGATGAAATCTAAATAACGTCTGCAGCTTCGTTAATAGTATTGTACCAACGCTAATTTCTTAGTGTGAATAATCATACTATGGCTATATAATATGTTAACTTCAGGGAAAGCTGGGTGAAGGGTATAAAGGAACTAACTATACTACTTTTGGAACTTTTCTGTAAGTAAAAAATTTTTTCAAAATAAAAAGTTAAAAAAGGAAAGGCTGATTAGCAGTCATATAACTGCCAGTGAGTTATATCTCTTAAAAATTTATTTTTATTTCTTATGTTTATAACTTTACGGCATTAATAATTTCAAAAGAAAACAATCATAGTTGATGCCCTATTCATTTGCCATCATTACTTCATTGTCATTATTTCTCAGATCATTTCCCTGTCCTGGAAACTCATGTTGGAGAAAGTTTATAAATAAATTAATTTACAGAATGTCCAGGTTGGGGCCTAATATGCTTTTCCCATGATGAGCATAATCTGCATTCCATTTCCTCTAAGGAAGGTGTCTCACCAGTGAATTAAATGCCTCCTGCCAGACTGGCAATAGAGGAGCCATCATTTTCACAAGCCCCTGTAGACCACACAAGTAAAGGCATGGGAGGTCCAGGTGGACAGCTGATGAAGATAAAAATCACTCCCAAAAGAAAGAGAAATCAGAACAAGAGTGTATTCCACTAGTTAGCCACCTCTTCCCGGGATGCATTTGTCTACAACGGGCAGGCTCTCTTTCCTCTCCAGAACCCCAGGGAAGACAGTCCACCTGGTATGAGATCTGACCACAGCTTACAAACACAACAAGCTCTCGCTAGGAGCTTGAGACTGCTGTAAACAAATCCAGTTCTGCTTTCTTGCTATTCGGAACTACAGCCTGGCAATAGACACACTGAGTTATTGTGACAGCAAGAGAGAAAAATCAGGAAATAAAGAGAGAGAGGAAGAAGAGTCGGTGGGGAAAAGGAAATGAAATGAAATGAGAACCAATTATGTGAGCCCATCTCTGCTTCATATATATTATCCAGTTTAACCACCACAACCTGATCCAGTATCATTGTCTTTATTTTACAGATGAGTTGACTGAGGTTTAGAAAAGTCTAGTAACGTGACCAAGTGTTTTGACTCCACCTTGAGAACTCTTTCTACAAGATCATGGCAAGATCCACAAGATCCTGGGCTAGTGAAACAATAGTCAATTAGTGTGCATCTGAGAAATAGCTTTCCTGTTAGGTGCCACTGCTACATATAATGAAACCACCAACAGGCCGGTGAGGCCTAAGTCTGTGAGATGTCAGGCTACAGGGATGGATGATACCAGAAGGGATTAGGGTAGAGGTTAGACTCAAATCAAACTGCCCAAGGCTGATTTCTGACTCTAAGACTCACTGGCTGAGTGACTCCAGCAAAATCACTTGTTCTCTCCAAACTTCATCTTCCTTATCTCTACAATGGGCATAACATTAGGAATTGCCTCTGGGTGTGAGTGGGTGCTTAGTCCAGTGTGTGGCACACAGTAAATTCTTTAGAATTATTAAGTTCTTGCACGATTACATTTCCCCAATTGTGTAATTAAACTAATGGAAGGAAAGGATCACAGATTAGCTGAGCCCCAAATAAGCCTTAGATACAGGCCAAGGCTTCCTATCTCCTGGTATACTGCGGTGCAGCTGGAAAGCATGTTCCACTAGTCATCAGAAAAAAGCAGAGACTCTAAACATGATTACTCCAACCACAATAACCCAGGGATGCAACTTACTTGATCTGAACAGCCTGTTCAGAAACCCTATCTAATAAGTAATTGAGTCTAAATACCACAAATGAAGCATTTAGCATGGGCAAAAGTCTGCAACCAACCATCAACCAAAAGCAACCAACACTTGACAGCCTTAAGCAAACCAAGAACAACAGCAAATAGGGACCGTCTCAGGAAATCCGCCTTCAGGAGAAGGCAAAGGGAGGGTCCAAATTTTACATTTCTCATACACTTTTCCGGAGAGCTTGTAAAAAGCATTCTCTTGAACATCTGTTTCTTCTTTGCAACTCAGCAGAGCGCCATGTTCCAGGACACCCAGAACCCTTGGTCAGCTTCCATTTCAATCTGAGCTGGCCAGCCATAAATATGGTTTTAATACCACATTATAACACCTTGTTTTAGTACTCGGTTTGATGTCTTATGAAGGGCAAGCACTCAGTAAATATTTGTGGATTTCACTAATAGTATTATTTTTAAAAAATACTGACAATCTGCAATACCAACATGCTTTCTCACAGGGAGCTACAAGTGTTTAGTTATTTTTAGGACACCCCTATAGAAATGCAGAAGAAGAAAGAAAAAATAGAAGAGGAGAAGGGGGAAGAGGGGGAAGAAGAGGGAGGAGGGGGAAGAAGGGGAAGAGGGAAAGGAGTGGGGAACAAAGAAGAGAGGAAGGAGGAGGGAGGAGGAAGGGAGAGGGAGAGAATGGGAGGGAGAGGAGGAGGAAGAGAAAAAAGAGAGACAGAAGACAAGAGAGCTGTTTTTTAAACACATGAAGAAACAAAGACTATGAAGACAAACAGAGACACAACAGGCTCTCTGCTCAACAGTGGCACCACATTTCGAGGGAGAGACAAAGACCACAACTAGGATCCCTTCCCCGGGAAAGGTTCTGCCCTCTAGCAGAGCACACTACAGAATACCTTAGAAAACCTGACAGGGCCACACAGTGCCACCATTAGAGATTACCTCAAAATTTTCAAGTCTAGCGATTTTCCCTTTAAAATTTTATATTTTGGGACCTAAGGAGGGGTCAGGAGAACTTGTGCTTTTTATTTTATTCCTTTCCTTACTCTTTTATTTATTTATTTCAATGAGCAAGTACTAATTTTGTGTTTAAAAAATAAATTATAATTTTTTATTTAAAACATCATTAAAAAGGAAAAATAATCTTCCTTCAGGGCTGGAAGAGATCTTGAAAATTAATTTCAGTGGACGCATTTATTGAGGAGAAAACTGGGGGCTTAAGAGAGACCAACTTGGGGCTAGAATACAGGCCTCCTAATCTTGGACTGTGTTTTCTTTCAGCTTCTGGCACCAACCACATTGACACTCTCATAGAGCTGGGCTACAGAGGCCAAGGTGGAACATCAGAGTGTAATGAGTTTATTCTGGCTAGACTGGACCCTGACCCCAACTAGTGGAGCATCTATCACTGTACAACACGGCCACCAGAAAACATATAAATAGGGCCGGTCTCAGTGGCCTAGTGGTTAAGTTCAGTGTGCTGAGCTCCAGCAGCCTAGGTTCAGTTTCCAGGCACGGACCTATACCACTTGTCTGTTAGTGGCCATGCTGTGGTCACTACAGAAAAAAACGAGAGGAAGACTGATAGTGGATGTTAGCTCGGCAAATCTTCTGCAGCAAAAAAATAAATAAATAAAAAACAAACAAACAAAAAAACATATATATGATGTCCCAAAGTCAAGACAAATCTTAAGAAAAATCTCTTTCTAGAATTTATATTAACTATCTGGAAACTTACTCTATTGCTAATAACATTAGGCAGGCTATCATGGGAAAACGCTGAGATAGGTTTTAGATAATTGCAGCCACAGCATAGGAGCTAAGGGAGACAAGAATAAGTATAGGTGGTAGGGCTCAAGCTGGTAACAGGACAACCGAGCATTTGTTAGAGGGCATCAGGCCGTCCAAAGGAACCCTGGCCCACATGAGGGTCCCGGTTCTCCTTGTTTGCTACCCCCTCACCAGGAGTTAACATCAAACCACAGGGAATGCCTCAGTCACTACAGCCTGGGCTCACTTCCAGTCCTGGGGGCCTCAGTGCATGATGGCAGTTCAAAGATCTCTCTCTGATGCTTCAACCATTCCAGGGACTCTCGGCAAAATCTCCCCTTCCTAAACCATGTGGAAGATCCTCTTGGCCATCGTCATGAGCTGAGCATGGAATCAAGAGTAGAGACTTTCTTCACCCAACACAGCCTCTTTTCCAGAAAACATCAAGGCGATTCTTATCTAGTCTGGCCCTGAACTGGTTCCCAGCCAATTTATATATATCAAAGCCAACAATATATCAAATCACTATTTGAGATAAAGCCTGCAATATTCTATTTTGGCAGAAGGTAAAAACCTAAAACTATAAAGCAGGGATGCTGCGGGCTGTGTCAAAGCCAGTTTTAAAGCAGAAAACCATGGTCTTCTGTGGATTACTTTGATAGAAACTGCTTTTTGGGGCATTTCACTTTTTTTATGGAAAAGACGTTATTCTGGAGGCACTGAATAATACTACGTCTTGACAGAGAAAAGTTATTTATACATAAATTACAGTAACTTTATCCATGTTAACGAGGCTGTCATCCTCTTGTGTGATTTACTGCAATCTTGTAATAGAAAAGCTTCATTTCCTTGACACCTGGGTGGTAATGGGACCGATAATTCCATGCTGCAAATGTTTTCTCCTCCCTTCTACAGGAAGTACGTTACAATCTAGAGTGCATTTTTAGGTCAGAGTAATTCTGATACCAGTCTCCAGGGCCCAGAGCACCAGCACGCCTGCAAATGCACGTGCAAACACACACACACACACACACACACACACACACACACACACACAGAGCTACATCCATTACCCAGGAAACCCAGCTAGGCCTCCTCTTGAAGAGATTTATAGTTCTCAGGACGGAGGCCTGCACTTGTACTGCAATTTAGTTTTTGGAATGACAATATATACATAACTAAGATGGCATGAGAAGGTAGAGAGAAGTTTAAAATGACTGAGAATTAAAGTCGGAAATCTGCACTTTTAACAAAAAATTCAGATTTCTAAATTTTATTAACAACGCTGTTGAAGAAAAAGCTATTTCCGAGCATAAGGGATAAGAGGGAATACAAATCATTCAAGAGCACCTATCAAAATCATTTCCTTCTCTCTGGATATTACCAAAATAGTATTATTAGTTACAGTTCTGATGGGAAGAAAACAAAAGAAGAGAAAAAGGATTTTCATAAGCTACCACAATGTAAAGACATCTTTTCATAAGTAGCTTCCTACTGCTACAGGCTTTTTAATCTTCATTCTAATACTCACAGGAAAATCTAAAAACCCACTTATGTTTCTTTAATACTTTCAATGTTAATATGCTTTCATAAAATTCTCCAAATTTTTGAGGTGGATGGTCTAATACTTATTTAACAGAGCTAATGGGATAGCTGGAAAGACTCAACGATCTCCTTAGACCTGGCATGATCACCATATTCACATATTCTCATGTGCAAATAATACCGATGTCCCTTCGTCTGTTCAGCAGAACTGTCTCGGTAGGTAGGGAAGACAGAACAGGAGATGAGGTGTGCCTGGACAAGCAATCATACGGTCCATCCCAGAGGTATTCGCTCAGTGGAATTGTTGGTAAACAGGACCTATGTTCCCTCATTTCTCTTCACTCACTGTCACTCACTGATGTAGCATTTATGAGTACCTAACGTGCGCTCTGTGCCCTTGTGAAGATGCACAGATGACCACGGCTTGGTCAGCACACTGTGGAGGGCCTGGCAGCAAGGATCCTTTCCTCCCTTCCCTGAATGTGTATGCTGCTTCTCTCTTCTAGAGGTGAGGTCTGTTTCCCCTCTTCTTGAATCTGGGCTGGCTTTGTGACTTGCTTTAACGAGCAGAACTGCTGCAGATGTGACACTGTCTGTTTCGAGTGTAGCCCTTAAGTGGCCTGACACTTCTGCTTTTGCTCTCTAGGAACCTTCCTCCTGGGAACCAGCTGTCATGTTGCAAGGAAGTCCAAGTTCTCCTGCTGGAGAGAAAGGCTGCATGGAGGTGAACCAAGGTGCCCAGCTGAGCTACCACCTGTGCAGCCACACGAGCGACCCCAGCTGACTCCACACGGAGTGGATGAACAACCAGTCAATGCACAGGATTCTGAAAAGTCCTAAGTTGTTGTTTTAAACTACCATGTTTAGGAGCATCGTATTACTCACGTGAATAATCACTGACACGATGCATTAGGCGCATTATAGGAGCAGAATGTGAGAACAATATCCAAGGACCAGTTCCCCTAAGTGAACCTTCTAAAATTCTTGAGGAAAAAAAAAATCCTTAGGTTTACTTAATTCAATATAGGCTTACTTTTACTGTGGAGGAGACCTTTGTTTTTGCCCTGCATATCCTTGGAGAACCAAGAATGCACCTCTATAAAAAAATAAAATAGGAGAACTTCTCTATACTTTCATGCTCATTAAAGTGAAAATTAAGGTGATACCTAACTTTTAAAGAGATAACCATCTAATATATATTTCAAGTCCAAATTCTAAATCATGTTAAAATGACTCACTCTATTTACAAGGTCAGCTAATAGGATATTTTATAAACATGAATGTAGGTTTTACACATTTACTATGTGTTAAGAAGTGTTTTTAAATCCTGGTTGATTTTTCTCAGATTCATATGAGGCAGGATCACTCCATAAATGCTGACAGTTGATATGGTGAGGTGATGAGAGGGAGGAGAAGGAACTGGGAAGCTGAGGTACAAGAGCAAAGGAGAGAGAGTGAGATAACAGAAGAGGGAAAAATATAATTTCTCTCTCTCTTTTTTTTTCCTGAAGAAGATTCACCCTGAGCTAACATCCATGCAAATCTTCCACTATTTTTAGTATGTGGGCCGTCAGCACAGCATGGCCACTAACAAGAGCGGTGTAGGTCCACGCCCAGGAACTGAACCCAGGCTGCCAAAGTGGAGAGCGCTGAACTTAACCACTAGGCCACCGGGGCTGACCCATCAAATTTGTGTTTCTTAACAGCATCAGTAGTGAGATTTTAACAGCAAAACTATTCAATTAGTAACACATTCGTAAATCCTAGTCTAGAGTGTTCTTTTCCTGCATTATCTCCTAAGCATGGGCAACTTTTTCACTTAACAAAGAAAACATGATAGAAAATAGTCATCACACAAAATCCCCCGGGGGAAGTAAGAGAGACTGCTGCTTTCTTATTTGTTACTGCAGTTCATGTTTACAGCATGTCTTTATACATCCAAAATGCCTTCACAATCCTTCGTTAGTTACTCTTTCCAAATGCCCAAGGAAGTAGGTCAGCGTTATCATCTTAGAGATGACTTGAGGAAGGAGGAAACAGATCTATGGCTATTAAGATAACTTATCCACAGCTGTCCTGGGATCACCGGAGTGGCTGGTTCAGAATAGAGCCCTGGGTGCTCCCAGGTTGCTCTTCCAAAAGCTTAAGATGACCCCACTTTCGGCATGGATCTGCAGGCACCCCATTCCCTGAAAATATATGAGATGTAAAATTGGAAAAAACCTCTCTCTTCAAATTTGCAGAACACTGGATCACACTAATAGGTCACCCTTGAACATTTTACATCAATAAGGTGATGTCTATTTTTCTTTCTCTGTTTTAAAAACGCACTTACAGCTTATAAAGTAACATCCTGGTGGGGGTGCATTTCCTGACTGTAATGACTAGTAAAGGCTTCAGGCAAAGCCCAGGAACCTGCAACTCCTCCGGCTAGCCTCATTAACAACAAGGGACCAGCTACTCTAGAGGCCCCGCTACTTTCATAATAAATACAAACAGGTGTTCCTTTTATCTGAGGATCCTGGTGCACCTTATAGATCCTACTCATTAAGTCTCATGAGGCCTCTCAGAGACAGACCCAGAGAGACACATAAAGGGCACCCCATTCACCAAAGGGAGAAAACAGCAACCAGTTCCTACACTTGATAGAGTAAGGGCAGTTTTACTGGAAGACATCATTATGAACATTACCTAGACATCTCTAATCCAGATGCTTTCTTCTGAGCATCATTCCCTCCTGGGCAAAATGAGAATAATTTTGCCATTCAGCCAACCTCACAGGGTTAGAGTGAAGATCAAACGAAGGAACAAATGTAAAGGTGCTAAGTAGACTCTGATGTCCATACAAATAAAAGGCATTATTTCTATTATCTAAACCAAACCTAGATTTGAGGCACAAAATGCCATCTCCAAACATTGTGCCCCAGGCAGGGAGCCTTTCCAACAGCGTGGGCATTATTTATACAAATGCAAGTTCTATTTCTCTGTGATCACATTCCTATAGGGTACAGGAGAAGATGAGGAAGAGACAGCAAAGTGAGAGTCAGAGCATACAGACACAACAATTATCCTTGATTGGAATGTTTGCATATATTCGACATTCAAAACATTTTTTTCATCTGCCTGGAAAGCATTCACGATAGAAGAAATTGAACTATACACTCAAACTCCACATAGGATTATCTCGTGTTATTCAGATTTGTTTTCTTTTTTTTTTTTTTTTACCCCGGTTACAAAAATTGCAGCTTCAAAAGGTTCACTTAAATCCCTGTGAGAACTGCAAATGTTCAAGTGCCAATTGGATTTGCTGCTGGAAGACATAATCCACTTTGGTTCAAAGGCAGCAGCTCCTGGAAAGGAGACATGTCTTCTCGAAACTGTCATGGGTTACCTGAATCCCACAGCCCTTAGCACTTCCACATCAACACGCCTTCCTGCAATTCCCAAGGGTCTCCCTTCCTGAAGACGAAAGGGGATGCCTCCATCTATTTGAAGAGGTCAATTGATTCTCTCTCTCAAGGTCTAATAAAAGAAACCCAGCAACACACTTTAAAACATATACAGTATTTTCCCAAGGAGTTGAGAGTGTAATGAGAAACTAGCAGAAGTCAGAACCCAAAAGAAGAGAGGGGGAAGTTGCTGTGTTACTAGAGTTGGTTGGTAGCCAACATTAGTTGCATTGACAAACTTCTGCTAAGTAACTTCCCATGAGCATGAAAGTTATGGTGGACATCTGTCATCTTTTTGACTTCCTAATAACTGATGCTCCTTTTCTATGATTGAGGAATTCTCCACTGTGAGAGTCTGGGGTGGGGGCAGGGAGAGGACAGGGTTTGCCTCTCATTATAGAAGCAGGAAGAGGCCAGCTTCTCTCTCCCCTTGCCCCTCTTGCCCACGTAGGGTCAGACATGGAACCTAATCATGGAACAATCAGATGCAGCCTTCAGGATCCAGTTGTGGCACTGCTCAGTCTATCTGGGCTATTATTGAGCAGGACTTTGCCAGGGTTCCAACCAGTATTTCCAGCCTAGTCCTAACCATCCTGTCAGTAGTGTGAACTGTCCAATATTCCTCAGTAATTTCGTTATCTGATGAATTCAGCCCAAGTCAGTGTCTATTGTTTGCTGCAAAGAACCTTCACTGGACTTACCACAGCATAAAGAGGCAACATTTTCTAATGCTAATGCTAGATGCGATTTAGGATTATCAATATGTTTAATTGACTTATAGAAGCAACAGGGAGTATAAGGATGACTCCCTTCTCTGCCCCCTCCCCTAGGTATGATCTGGAATAAAACTCTACTCAGTTGGTAGTTGTAGCACGAAGCACCCCATTGAGAATGACTCTGATGCTGTATCTTGGGAGCCCGGTGTGAATGAGTTCACCAAGCAGTCAGTTTTAGGGGCCACATAGGAGGGAGAAGGAAAACACAGGGACATGTACTCACCATCATTGATATACTGGCGAGGACTACCAGATTGGGAGTTAAAAACAGCTAGGTTCTAGTCCCAACGCTTCCTGGCTTGTACTTAAAGGAGGCCCTTGGATCAGAAGAACTGACATCACAAGGGAGCCTGGTAGGTTGTATTGCTAACAGAAGCTAAAGGGAAATTATCTGTTTTCACCTTTATGCAATATGTTTCCAGATCTCCTGAGCACAAAGGCAATCAGCAGTTACCAGTAATTACCATGTCATGTGGATACTACTGACCTCACACTGGCCTCCTCGGTTCCATCACGTGCTTCAGAGAAAAATAATTACCACTACAGGTTAAAACAGAGTAAGCAGAATATCCAGAGAAACAGTGCCTTCTATACAACAGTCTTAGAGGGAAGGGGAGAGGGGGGAAGGAGAAATCTGGCCCAGTATGGTTTGTAAGGACATAAAACCTAACTCAAGTTTGATAGAGTAGGTGAAGTTAACATCCCTTTATTCTGCATGTTGGAGCCTGACAGTTCAAAGGGGATTTTGTATTATAGATAGGAGTTATCAATAGAGCATATAAGTCAATGGCTCTTGAAATATATACAACTTTTGATATGTAATGGGCTCACTATAGGATGCCCAAAACTCTGCAACCCATTTCCCTAATAAACTAAAACTCACAAGTATGTGTTCTGCTAATTTTGGCTCTTCAGTGATTTTCATTATAAATATAGAGCCATGTTTCCATGGACGAAAATATCCCAAAAGATAGATTTGAAATCTTTTAAGTGGGAAGGGACTATGTTAATGCCTTCCCAATGCCACAGTGGAAATCTTTAGACTAGAAATGGGAATGCTTTTGGAAAGTTTTATAAACACGATGTCACTCCCCCCACCCGTGGTATATTCTATGGCTTTCCTCATGTGATAGGAGAAGACCATAAGAGCTACAAGGGCAGGAGCTGTGTCTGTCTTATTCTTCATTCTTTCCACAGCATTTAGTATAGTCCTTGGCACATAAGTGCTGAAAGAATGAATGGATCAATGAACCAAAAAAAAAAACCCAACTTATTATTACAGGGGAAACTTGACAGCATATTCCAGAGTTAGAGGAGAAGTTTGCAGAGAAAAGTATCTTGTTCTCAAAAGCCTGCAGACAAACGGCACCATAAACTCCCAGCATTCCCCAAGCCTTGTCCGGTTATGGAAAGCACATGACTCCTATGGCTATGAGAACAAAGCTGAAGTAGTTTTGGCTTGAAAACAAGAAATTGCTTTCATCCCTAGTATCTTGCAATAGCCATTTCACACATTGTCTCTTTTAGCTTCTTCATTTTAAAGTTAAGGAACTGAGACCCAGAGGGTTAAGAGATCTGCCTCAGGTCTAAGTCAAGTTCACAGAAAAGCCTAGACTAGACCCCATGCCAGCTACTCCTGGTTCAGTATAGCATGCTTCTCACTCAGCATGCTGACCCTCTGCTCTAAGGGGAACTGTGAGCCTCTTCACATGAGCATAGTCTATAACCTCAGTACAATCGCAACACAACTGTCAGGGCAAACTCTGACCTTGTTCTTTAGATCACTTGCGTGGTAGAACTTCTCTTTCTCTCTACCCTTTCCCTCCTCTTGTATTCAAAATATTTTAGAAAGATTTCTTGGGCCCCAAATGGATCTAAGCTCACCACTGCTTTACAGCCTGTGATCCTAGGGATTAGGACTCAGGTGAGTTCCTTTTAAGACGGACCAGGTAAAACCCCAGATAGGGCCTTCTGTTCAATGCCCACCTAACTGACTGCTCTTCAGAAAAGTTCCCCCTACTTTCTTTATACCATTTAGTCATTCAGGCTTCATCATTAATGCTGGGAGTCATGGCTAGGTACAGCGATGGGGTGGTGGTGCCTGAGAATGAAATCCATATAAAGTCATTAATTGCCAAAATTACTGAGTAAATTCAAAGGATCTAAATGCATTAGCTCATAAAAGCAAATTGCTTCTACGAAATTGGGGAGTAGGGAGGGGGTCATTGAAGCCAGAGCCACAATATAGGAGGTCAAACAGAATAAGGCAAAGTAAGAGTATGGAGGATTCACCTCCGTGGGTTTAGAAGATCCATACCCAAGGCTTTGCTATAAACATCTTTATTTACTTTCTATTTGGATGGATTTCTAAATTTTCCTAGAGAGTCTAGGTTATTGAAAATAACTGCAATGTTGATGTCTCTTGGTTAAAGACCTGTCAAAAATTCTAGAAGAAAACTAGCAACTAAAGCCCTGAATGTCACAATGTATTTCATCAATCTCACCTCAGAGGTTTTACCAACACTCAGAAGTCCAGCTGTTTACATGTGCAATTTACAGCTCCTTCAGTGAGCCCTCTTTTGGGTTCTCTGCCATGTGGGATACGACCCTACATAAGAAAACCATTTATTTAAAACACCATGCAGAATAAATGCAGAGTTATGAAACCTGCAAGCCTGTAAATTTCACTCACTGATTTCACTCACTCAGCTCCATCTCAGCTGGCTATCATCTTTCATGAAGTCCCAACTAGCAACAAAAATATTGATTTGTGTTGCATCAAAAAGGTTTAAAACAAAACAAAAACAATTCACTATCTTAGGGCTCTTCCCTTCTATACTACACAGGCCTAGTTCTATTTCAGAGCACTTCACCAAACAGCCCATCTTAGTTCCCACAAACACCTTAGTAAACGCTACCCTGACTTCTTTAAACTGGATTTTGAAAAATCATCCCCCTGGAAAAAGTGGTCTCTGAATGGAAAAAGAAAAGAAATCACAATTTCTCCTTACCAGTGAACACCACATTCGCTGCATTCAACACACATATTATCCAGTTATCTGGCTGGGGGAAATCATACATTAAGTAAGCTGTAGTTCCTATCTCAAGGAGTTTACACTCCTACAAGAGAAGAGGGGCATGGGGGCAGTGTCACTTAAAATAGTAATCAGAGTATTAACAAAAATAATAACACATTGTGAAACAGTAATGTACCCACTTAATCTGCTTGCATAATAGGAAGATACTTTTGTCTTTAATCAGATTCATTTGCATGTAAGGCCATCTTCATGGGCACGCAGCCCATGGAGTGACACAGGAACCCTGCTCTGCCATGTCTTGAAATTCTTAACAATTTTTGAACAAGGGCCTGCATTTTTACTTTGTGCTAGACCCTGTAAATTATGTAGTTGGTCCTGCTTGCAGGCTAAAACCTGCAAACATTAGTGTCACTGGCTTATGAACGGTCTCCCTTCGTATTGGCCACTGTGGTCAAATGAGAAACTCTAGAGGCAGACAAGGGAACGTTATTTGTTCAGTACAGGCTTGAGTTAACAAGGCAACTTCCTCCTTATTGAGCAGGCCTAATATGAATGCTGCTGCTGATCTTCACTGGGCAAGCACGTCCCTTATCATAAATACCTTAGACCTTTGGAGTTGATAGAGAATATCTAGGTCAACAGCCTCATCTTACAGGTGAAGAGCCTGGACGTTTGGGTGACTCACCAAAGAGTGAGCAGTTAGTTCCTGGAAGATAGGATAAAACCAAGGCCATTGCTCTTTCAACTACTTTAAATTCCATTTGATGACCTGATGAACCAGGGCAGGAGTTTGTCTGGCTCGTGACTGTGAGTCAGCACCTCTGCACGGCGTCTGGCACACTGGGGCCATAGACTACATATTTGGTGGAATGCATGCATGCATGAATAAATGCCAAACAAAAAAGGCAATAAAATAAATTCTCTCTCACTAGACACAGAATCTAAAAATTCTGATGTTTTGTTGACTTAAACTTCCTAGAAAATATTCAGATTTTTTTTACTCTTTCAAGGAAGGAATGCCTCTCTGGAAAAACATCAAACGGGGATCGCAAAATAATAATGATGATAACAAGAACAATAACATTTATTTAGAACATGACAACTGAGGGAGGCTGAGAGATTTCACTGGCAACTGGCTCAGATCTCACATCCAATGGAAATTAGCAATAATAAGTCTCCCTGCCTGGTAGCCTCGGAATATGTGAAACCTCAGGCCAGGGCCTGAGTATCTGTCAGACATGACCAGAGATGCATGTACCCAGAGCCTACAGGGTCTCTTGACACATCCATCAATATTTCAAAAACAAAAAGATTAAATCAATGCATTATAGAATGGGAATTTTTTTTAAGAGAAAAGTAACAGTGAGACCATTTCTTTATGGAGCAAGTACTTGTGATATAAACTAAAATAGGCCTGAAAAGGCCCAGGACTTTGAGTTATGATCCCATTAAAACAACCCAAAAGCCCAAGGGCAAATTGAAAACTGAAATAACTGAGTCCCAGGTTGATTAAATAAGCCTCCTTTATGGCAGATCACTTGAGCTAGGTCTGAATCCTTTTTGATCCCTGGCTTTGTCAATTGGGTGCTAACGGAGGCCTATACTTCATAAGTCTCTGGGAGGAGGAAATGAGTTCATAGATGTGCAGTGCAAGGAAGAAGGATGGGTACACAGTAAGTGCTCAATACGTGTTGTCTCTTTATGGGTTAAGCCTGACCAAGAATTGTTCTGTACTCTTGCACCTGCGATGCTGAGCTCAAGAAAGAGCTACTACAAGGAAGGAAAAGAAATACATGTGTGGTGGAGATACTAGACACAGGCTCAAAAAATGATCATCTATAGGCAGCTGGCCTACTCATAGGAAGCATCACATTCTCTGAGCACTTCCCCCATCACTCTGTGCACAAATATGAATATGAGCACCTACCCCAGGCTATGCAATGTGAAAGACACAGGGGACACAGCAATAAACAAAACACATCGTCCTCCCATTGTCATGCTCACAGATTAGCCAGACAGGTAGTTATTAGACACGGAATGGAAGCTTAATATTTGTTGAATGAATGAACCAATGAAAAGTAATGACCAAAATATCAAGGAATTATAAGCAAGATCAACAGATTTTTCTGGTAAGTCACCAGGCCAGATTCCCCAGAACTATTCCCTATTAGCGTCACAGGCAATAAGGTTGAAGCAGTGCACCAAAGATGAGTATCTTCCCAGCAATTCCTAATTGCAAAGCTTGTACAGTCACATCAACATGCTTCTCTTAACATGGTTCTATATCTGTAACTGTGTTTGATAGGAACACGGAAGAGCTGGTCAAATGGGCGATCTTGTCGTTAACCAAGAAGTGCGAGACTACCTGTCACTCACTGTCACCCCCACCAGTGGGCCCGTCAACATCTTTCTTGAGATTCTCAAGCACTGAGAGGAAGAGATGAAGTACCACATGAAATGGTGTGTGGGAAGGACCATGAGTGACAACCATTATCTCTCCCTAGGTTATGAAGACAGATTTAGTCAATTGAATGCAAATTAATTCTTTTATCCACATATCCAAAAGAGTAGGACATTTACACACACAATCAAGATGTCAATGACCACGCAGTCTTCATTTGGAGAACTGGTAGACTTATCCCTGAATATCCACATCTGGTCCACCCCTCACTCTCAAAAATCATTTCTAAAAATGGATAGGGCTGGAGGATGTGGGAGGGAAGAAGAGAATGTGATAGTAAAACGTCTATCAAGTTTTAAATATATATTTCTATATTTATATAAGCAACATGACAAGCTGACAAAGTCTTCTCCAACAGCCAAGCAGGATTGATATACGGATACATTTCTTGTACGCACACTGCAGAGGCCGCATGATTAAGAACAAGGTAGATTGAGATATTAGGAACTGATAAATCTTTATAATTTATAAGCTACATTGATATGTGTGTGTGTGTGTGTGTGTGTGTGTGTGTGTGTGTGTGTGTGTGTAAGGGAGAGAGGGAAGGAGGAAGAGAAGGATGAGAGAAGAGGAGGGTGGGAGGGAGTGGGAAAAATCACATTCCTAGCAGTGGATATTAGTTAGATATTAAGATGACTGTTTTACTAAGTTTATCAGTCTTCCAGAGACCAAAAATAAAAAGACATGGAGAAGCAGAAGATATCTATTTTCAAAAATATGCTTCGAAAGGGGCCTGACCCCAGATACACCAGTGAAGAACAGCTGCACACTGCAAAATCCCACTCTTTATCATACTTATTCCTTTATTGGGACATCATAGCAATAATTGTATTCACCCCTCAATGTCTCTACTGGGGCTCAAGTCAGAATCTCAAAGCTTTGTATTCACCCTATCGGGGTCCTAGATTTTTCACCACTTGAATGCTCTGTAGCTAGTTTGGAAACTAAGCAGCAAGTCTCAAACTTAAGTAACTATGGACTCCATTGGAAGAAGAAAATGCCCACGTGGAAAATGCATTAAGTGAATGCATTTACTTAAATTATTTTTATTGAAATGTTACTCCTTATGCACATATACAAATTCTTTTTTTGAGGAAGATTGGCCCTGCGCTAACATCTGTTGCCAATCTTCCTCTTTTTCTTTTTTCTCCCCAAAGCCCCAGTACATAGTTGTGTATCATAGTTGTAGAGTTGCAGCTCTTCTATGTGGGCCGCCTCCTCAGCATGGCTTGATGAGTGGTGAATAGGATATGAACCAGCAAACCCTGAGCCGCCAAAGCAGAATGCACGAGCATAACTACTATGCCACCCGGCCGGCCCCACAAATGCAAAATTTTTAAAGCCAAATAAATTTAAATTATTTTAATTTGAAATTAGGTTGTTTTGCTGAAACTCATTGGTCTTATATTGAATTTTACAGTAGAAAACTAGAGCTTCTGGGCAGGTTCTGTAAGGTTTTTTGTGCTTTAATTTCCATTTACACAAGCTGGTTGAACAAAAAGTTATTAGGAACTTCAAAGCTTTGTTTGTAGGTTCAGGATAATCACACTTCAACTTAACCAAACGTAGACCAGGGAGCAATCCCTTCATGTTGAATTTTCTGAGCAGTCACTTGGGTAAATCTGAAAAGGTGTTTTGTTCAAATGAAGATAAGGCTAGTTTTGAGCCACTGAAGCAGCATTAAATGGTATCTAATCCAATTACTGAGTCTGGGAGCAGGGGGGAAAAGCTATGGCACACAACCGCTAAGACCACTTCTAACAAATGTGGCAAGTGGACACGTAAAAATGGGAATCCCACTGGCAATATACACACGGTACTGACTGTCTGGCCCAGGTTCTGGAGTCTGGCATGCCCACACCTCCATGTCCAGGATGGCTCACTTCCCCTGTCCCTTTTCTCTATTCAAACTACTGCAAAGATCTTCCTGCACGAAGTATGCTCTGACTTCCTGGGCCTTCATTTTGGCACAAGCCAATTGCAAAAACAAAGAATTATGAAATCCACAGCTTTGCTGAGTCTTAGGATCATCAAGGTGATCCAGAAAATGCTTTTATGACTGTTCTTAAGATTATCATCAGAATAAACACATAAAATGAAAGAGAACTTGGATTCACATCTGTGGACACCCAAAATCCAGGTTGTGAAGCCCAGAGCTGGCAGCAAGGACACAGCAGCACAGAGAGGTTGAGTAATTTGCTCAAGGACACTCAACAAGAATGCGAAATGAACACTCCTAACACTCTTCCCCTTGCTCACTCAACTCCAGCCATGCTGGCCTTCCTACTGTTCCTTGAACACATGAAGCTCTGGCCTGCCTCAGGGCCTTTGCACTGGCTGGTCTCTCAGTGGTATGTTCTTCCTCAACCTTCACAAGACTGGCACCCTTCTACACTCACTTGTCACCTCAAAAGTCCCCCTCAGAGAGGCCTCTTGGTCTTAGTAGATCCAGTCACTTTCTAGCCTATCATAAACCTATTTTAATTCTCGGCATAGCCTTCATCACTCTGGATATTTTAATCTAAGCATCGGCTAGTTTGCTTATTCTCTGTCTACTAGAATATAAGCCCCATGAGAACTGAGTCCTTCTTAGTCTTACTTACAGCAGTGTCCCATGTGCCTAGACCAGCCCTGGCCCATTATAAGTAATCAATAAACACTTATCGAATGAACAAATGAAGGAAGGAAGAAAGGCAAGGCACAGGGCACAGAAAGACGGTACTGTTGCTCCTCTGTTCAACTAGGTCCACTAGCCACATTCCGAATGCGTCACATCACGCTCCTCTTCTGCTTTGTTTTCAAATGACCAAGTCCAGACTCCAGCTCACAGGCTCGGTGGGGTCCCGCTGCCCGGCCTCGCTCCACCTGAAGCTGCCCTTTTCACAGGACCCTCTGCTCCTGGCACCAGCTCTGGGAACCTCTGCCACAATCCTGCCAGCAAAACCTCCTCTCCTGTCTCTGATTCTGGACCAAGGTTACCTCCCCATCCGGAACAGTCTGTGCCTTCTCCAATACGCAATGCTTCAGCACAATGTTTTGCAAACCCTTCGGTCTGGGACATACCTGTAAATTTTCAGAACCGCTCCCCTCAACACACACACACACACACACACACGCACACACGCACACACGCACACACACACACACACAGCAGGATCAAGGAGAGCTTGTCGGGGTTTTGTTCTCCTCCGTCTGTTTCCCCAGAGTGCTTAGCAATAAACATCTTAAATGAAAGAAAAGGCCTGTTACTTGCTTCAGAAAGAGGAAGGAAGAAGGGATCCAGGGCGGCAGAGGGATACAGTGGTACACAGTTGGCTTTATAAGAGAAGAGGGAGGCAGGCACGCTCCTGGGCCTCTAGTAAGGAGAGATGGATGAGCCTGGGGAGTTGCTGGGTGTGTGAATTGGCCCCCAGGGCTTCAGCAGAGACCAGGAAGTGATTTCCCATTAAGCTTTAGTGTGGAAGCTCTGGGGGCAGTCCCCACTGGGGAAATTCCCTCCAAGGAATGTCACACTCCATTTCCCCTCCTTCTCATCTTGATGACCCTCTCTGCTTTCCTCTGTCTCTTCAAAGGGCTCCTGCCTTTCAGCTTCTGGCTACAGAATGAAAGCTGGAATGCGACGCCTTCACAGGGAGCCAGCCAGCTGGGCGCTCAAAAAACCCCACAAAACTGTTCACGACTCCGGCTCCCTTCACAAGGCAAAGGGTCCCTGGATCAAGCACTGTGGCACAAGACAGCCCTGTGCATGCTTCTATTTATTTATTTTCTAAAAGCACAGAACCTTTTCTTCCACAAAAATAGTATGTTGAAACTCAAGGTATAAAACCAATTAAAGAGCTGAGGTTGGGACTCTCAAAGCCACTCCAGCCCTTTCTCCCTAAATTGATCCCAGACACCCATCTATCCTAGAGCCTCCTTAGGATTCAGCAGAACACAGCTTAAAGAGCATCATTAGGAAGAAAGAGTATGAGCTTCATTATCAAAACAGATCTAGGCTTGAAAATCCGATCTCTTGCTGACCAAACTATTTGCCTCCATCTCTTTATCTTTAAAATGAGGACCTGCTAACTTCTAGGATTGTGGTGAGAATTAAATAGTAATGGGACTTAAAGAGGTAGACCACCCATGGTGGCTCTCAAGAAACAGCACAGCAGCTGTAGAGGCAGGGGGCCAACACCCTAACTGCCATGGTTAGGTTCCCCATTTCTACTCACCCGTTCTTTCAGCCCTCAAACCCAAATCTTTCTTCTGCACAAAAATCTTGTTTAGTCACCTATCACTCTTATAATCCTGCGGCATCCAAATTCTATTTTCTTAAATGTCCCAATGCAAAGATGTATTTCTGTAACTCATAGCTTTATTTTATATTTTTTTTTAATTTTTGGGCTCCTGGAATAGTCTCTTAATACAGAAAATCACAGGTACAGAGAGGACCTGGGTTGTCAAAATACTAGGTTGTAAACCTTAAAGGCAGGTATAATATTTAATCAACACCAACCCCTAGAGTACAATGCTATGTTCAAAGCTCCCTGTTTCTAGTTTATAAAAGAACACCAGGCAGAGGCAAATGAATGAAACCACTTTTATAAAATCTTACCCTAGTCAGCAGAAGGGCTAAGGTAAGAATGGGGTTGTTTCTTCTTCAATTCGGCCCATCACCCCACAAAACCTCTGCAGTTGGAAAACTAGGCACCCATATTTGCTCAAGGTAGAATGGCAGTCTGACTTGGCAACATAATTCCACTGAGACTTGTGCAAAGAAAACAAAATGGGCGGTTGGTTGGTGGGGGGAGGGGATTATGTCCATACTCATGTTCTCCTCACAAACAAAAACCTTCCCACCTCGAATTTCCTTGCCTGGCTTCTGGTGGGTGAGAGCTGAAGCCTGTTCTTAGTCAATGTCTCCACTTGGGTGTGGATCTGGAATCCTCAAATCCCACTGTCACAGATGCCACATGAATCTACTTGGGATCTCTCACATCCCAAGCACTTCATTAGTCAAATAAACCTCCATTGGTCAAGAAATAGGGAGGCAGCTGCCATTTTTACTTCTCAAATTAAACATCACTAAAAACAATCAAATCTAGAGAAAAGCAAGAGAATCACAAAGAAGTCAACCTGAATCCTGACATATGGGACTCTTGGTTTACAAACAAAACACAACAAGAAGCACCGCTTTAGGACTGTCTACCTTCTCAATTCTTTTTACGTGAGATAAATTTTCCTTACTGTTTAAACTATTTGGAGTTAGTCTCTTACATGTGGCCCAAAGCATTCTGATACACTCACTCACTCCAGTGTCTGCCACCTAGGAGATCAATAAACAGCGCCACTACTGTAGCTATTGTTACTATCTTCTTCCATCTCCTCATCCACTCCCTTCTCCCATTACAACTTCCTCCGCCCAACATCCCCCAAAAACACTGCATTTAGCTAATCAAAAACCTTTCTTAAATTTATGCTTGTCTGGCATTTTTTCCCAGAGTGGCTGTGTGTACTTAATATGATTAACAGCTTTAGTCATTAAACAGCGTTTTCTTTAAGAGGATTGCAGGAGATTACCCTTAGGGTCTTGGTCTGAAATCTCTGCACAGGCGACTTGTACACAGCCGAGGTAGGTAATGCAAGTTCATCATAATGTAACAACTTCACTCAGTACTTAATATAATCGACGACACAATCCATAAAAATATTCTTCCTAAACTAATCAAATCATTAAAATGTCAGCTTCCACGCAGACACTCTAGGGCGCTCATCCTGGCCCAGATTCAATTCAAACGGAATCTTGCTGAATCGTCCTGATTTATGAAGTCTCTGTTTCCTCATATGGCCCCCTCTCCATTGCTCAACTCTGCCTGCCTGAATATAGTCGTCCCAGCAAGCAAATAAACTGGCTAGAGGCCAGAAAGCCAGGACACAAAGCAAGCTCTTGTCAAAGGGTTTCTTCATTAGCTGTTCATACACAATACAGGCTGTAAGGTTTTTCTCTATATTCAATGGGCTTCAGAGCATTTTCCCATTTGTTTAAAATCTGAGGCTGGGAAGAAAAATAACTCTTATGCACTATGTGCCAGAGTGAGCACTGGATTCAGAGAGAGAGAGAGAGAGAGAGAGAGAGAGAGAGAGAGAGAAAATGTGTACGTGTGTGTGTCTGTGTGTGTGTACACATTGGTTTGCGGTCTATAGTTTATTAACAGAGCCTGATTATGACAATTGCTTCCTGTGGCTCAGTAATCAGCCTGGTATTTCTCAAGGCACTCGATTGAAGCTCTGCTTACTCTAATCACAGATTGCCTGAATATTCTCTGAAACAAAACCGATCAAAATAAACAGCTAGTTTTGTGGTCCTTCCCTTCTGGAATTACAGTACCAGAAACCTCAGTAGGAAATATCTCTCTTGCCTCAGACCAATCCAAACTCTATGCTTTGCATTTGTACATTCTCTCTATGGACATCCAAAATAATTGCTAGACTGTGGTGCTGTCCAGTATGGTAACCCTTAGCCACATGGGGCTGCTTAATTTAAATTAATTAAAATTGAACAAAATTAAAAATTCAGTCTCTTAGTTAAACTAGCCACATTTTGAGTGCTCAGTAGCTCCATGTGACTCACGGGTGGTGCACTGGACAGTGCAGGTTAAGGAGTGTGCCAATCTCCGAAAATCCCCTACCTGTTAAAGGAGGTATTTTGCAATAAGAGAAATTTGCACCCAATGCCCACTAGCATTCTTTAACAAAAACGAATGTTAACGCATTAACACAAAAAGGTAATTCAAGGTCTATAGATCAAAGAAATTCAGGAAATATTTACGGAGGACTCACTATCTGCAAGATACTGGACCCCAGCCTATCTTCACAGCTTCAGCTCCCATAGAAAACCATCGAGCATTCATCGATACATCCCAAGTCCAGACCACTTGCTAATTCCCAAATAAATTATCCCTTCACTTTTTTTTTCACACTGTTTCTTCCCTTTGGAAGCCTCTCTTCCCTGTGAAAATTTAAGGCCTCATTCAAATGCCACCTAGTCTATGGACCCCTCCAAAAGAACTGGCCCATCAATAATAACATTCATAATAATAGCTAACATTTATCAATCGTGCCAGGCTAAATACTTTACACAGATAATCTTATTGAATTCTCACAAACTACCCTGTGAGTTGTTATTTCCATTTGACAGATGAAAAAAGTGGAGCCAAGATAATTGTTATTTGTCCAAAGTCCCACAGCTAATAAAGAACGGAGCGGAGATTTGAGCTCAGGGCCCTCTAACCTCAGAGACTAACTTCTTAACCAATGCCCTACACACTTCTTTTCTTGTGGCGCCTATCCCATTGTTCCTTTGCATACTGCAAGTGTATACAAATCTGTCTCAATCCCATCTCCTTCCCTAGATTATAAATTCCTTGAATGCAAAGACCACATCTTATTCATGTTTTCCCTCACTCGACACATAATAAATAGAAAACAAGGAATAAAAGATTGTTGAGTAAGTAAATGAATGAATGAATGAATGTTTCTGTTTGAATATTAGATTACAAACGGAACTTTCAGAATCTAGTTCTAGACCAAACTATAAAATGGTAGCCCTTTTCAACTGCCAGAAATGATTCTTGGGTCTGCCAAAGATGTCTCGACTGTCCTCTGAACAATTTTCACAGTTGTACCAATAAGCCATGATATTGAATGACACAAGCCAGCATTTATCAACTACCAGATTCTGAGGGGCAGCTAGAGTGTCATCCAAGAAGAGATGCTTGTTTCAACTCATCTCCCTGGGGCCCAGCCCACGCAGGCATCAGAAGACAGCAGGCTACCTGCCTGAGCTGATTGGTGATAAAGTAGGGTGACATTCAGGGGGGCAGGTGTAAGAAAATGCGAGCCCCACCCCCCTCTGAAAAAACCTAGATAGGGTTGTGTAGTCTCAATGGCCATGGAATTCTTGGGAGAAAAGGGCAGCGACCTGAGCTATCATTCCTGAAGAAACCTCAAGTCAGGAAATCTTGGAAGAATATTCCCTTGGGGCCAAAGCACGAGGCAGACTGGAAGAATGTTCCAGCTCATTTCAATTCAAAATACCTTTACTAAATATAAATAGCTACATAGGGAGGTCCTGGGGTCTGAGGAGTAGCTATTTAAAGGTTCATTAAAACATACCATGCCCTCAAGAAGAAACTCATTAGTCTAGCAGAGAGCCCAAAATTAATCCAATTCCACAGTGATACAAGGTAGATCTTGATAAGAAAGAACAGAGATGATAACATCATTAATTCAGAATTAATTAATTAACAGGCCGGGGAAAACTTCACATGGGAGAATCTGTCTGGGTCTTGAAGGATCAACAGGAGTTCGAATAGTGGGTACAGTGGAAGCTGCTGGTGTCCTGCCCAGTTCCCCTTTACCGGGCCAGTGCAGTCATCCCCCAGTGTGGCGAGTGTTGGCTGCTAATGTCTCCAGAGAACTGCCTTGGTGGCTGGGGCTACAAGTGCCACCTCTAGGGGAAATGCCTGGGTGGTTACTTCCCCCACCCAGATGGCAGCCTGCAGCCAACGACTGATGGATATGGGGTTCTAAAGGCCTTCTAGCCTCAGGGGGGACAACTCTGTGGGGCTATTAGGCTGCAGAGCTTCCCAGGCCATGGTTAGTCTTTAACTGAACCCAAACCTTTGCCCAGCTTGTTGCCCTGCCCTATCCTGCTTCCCTCTTGCCTTTACTGGTTTCCAGAAAGAATATTCTCTCAATAAACCCCTTGCACCAGAATCCCCATCTCAGTTCCTGCCTCTCGGGAACCCTATCTATGACAGTGGGCAAGACGGGGAGCAGCACCCAAGGAAGAGAGACTGTCATGTGCAAGGGATCCAGGCGTGGATGTCATGGATGTCAGATCATGGATTCACCAGTCCATCTGATGAATACAGGTGGTCTTTCCAACGCCATGTAAAGATGTTTGGAGTTTTATTATGTAGTCAATGTAAAGCCACTAGAAAGTTTTAGAGGAGGAGAGGGAACTCTGAGTTTCTAACTTGCAAAATTTGAAAGCTGGAACTCAGCTAATATTACCAATGGAGGCGAGAAAAGATCTTGGTTCATCATTTAAAAAACTGGTGGTCTGGGCAAACTCCAGTAAGGCTGGATCTAAGACAGTGACAATGAGACGGGGAAAGAGGCTGGATGCAAAAGGGGCAGCTGGAGAAACAGCAACATGCCTTGCAAACTAGCCACTACAGCAGCAAACCAAGACCTTCGCCACACACAGTGAAGAAAGGGCCGATCGTAAATGAATCTTTTTCAACCCAAAGCCCATACACGCGCCCTAGGGTTGGCACAGAAGGCCTCTGTTCTTATACATTTCACACCCTCCTACTAAAGCCTTCATTATTCCAGAATGGGTCCTTCAGAAAGCTTCAAACACAAAACTCACTGTCCCTTTCCTTCAAGCGGCCACTCATATAATGAAAACACAGGGGAGAAATCACAACTTCAAGCCTCACAACATCCAATTTACGATACATGTGAGAAATATCAAAGTGGCTGAGCAGTCCTCACCCCCTCCCACCACATGCCGCCTCCTTAATGTCCACACTCATTAATTTTAACATGGAGGACACGTTGATCTATTAAACCCCAATTCCCCACCTCTTTAAACTCAGCTCAAGGTTCACTCCTTCTATTAAGTCTTGGCCCCAAATGAATCACACCTTTCTCTGCATCCCCTCTGTACCCTTGTGCACAGTCCATAATCACACCACCTGTATTCTTGAGGCATTTATTTACCATAACTGTTCTATGTCGCTCCCCTCTGCGACTGTAACGACACAGGACAGAGGCAGACCTGGCCTGTGTCTTTTATATCCTCAGAACCCAGCACAGTGGCTGGTATGAGCAACTGATAAGAAAATTTCTACATTCAAAATCCACCAAGCTGATGTAACAAAATTTACATATGATAAAAAGTCGGACAGCATGGGGTCTACTCCTAGCCCTGGCACATAGCAGTAAAGAGATTCTGGGAAAATATGGAGTTTCCCCAGGTGTGCTGATCCCTGTAACACGAGGTCATTGGGTTAGAAGTTCTCCAGAGATTACAAAGATCCTTTCCAATCTATAGCTGATATACACATTTATGCTTAAACAAGATAGTTCATCTTGTTTGATGAACTATCAAAAAATTAGATTTTTTTTTTAGCAGCACTCTTAAACGTTTATTTGTGAAAATATTCATGCAGAAGCCCTAAGCAATTTAACTGGAAAGCCTAAGTATTTTCTTCTTTTCTGATTATTTTCTAAGGCAAAATTTATTTAGGCAATTTTAAAAAATGGTTTTGTTTAAATCTTTAACGTAAACATGACATCCTACCCTGAACTATCCAGATTTAAATTATGAATACCCTGACACTAGACTGTAACTGCTTTGCAGACATAGCTAGCTCCTCTGGCCCCATCTTTATTAAAAGGTACAGGTCTCGAAACATAATGTTCTAATGAGTAACTGATTGTCTAATCAGTAACTGATTGTCTTCTCATAAATACATCAGTTGAGTACACATAACTGCAATATTGAAATACTCCCTTAGAAGTAAACCCTCTATATGGTAACCAATCCCTAACCAAGCCCCAAAGTACAGCTTCCTGTTTGTAGAGAACCAAGGAGTCTGCTGTACTTGGGTTTTCTTTTTCTCCTGCTTACGGAGGATCATACTGTGCCCAGGATATTCTCTTTCCTGGAAGATCATCTCCTTATCATCAGATAATTCTGCCAGGATTTATAAGCAACAGTGAGATAACAGATTGAATATGTAAAGAGTTCTTGTAAGAAAAACAGAGCCACCATAATAGAAAATTAGGCAAAGGACATCAGCAGGCACTTCACAAAAGAAAAAAATGCCTATGGTCAATAAATATATGAAAAGATCTGCAACCTCACTAGTAATCACAAATGAACAAATTAAAGCAAGGTATCTTTTCTATTGGCAAGAAATTTTTTTTTCTTAAGATAATTATCTGATACTGGCAAGGGTGAGGGTAAACAGACACGCATAAACTGCTGGTAAGAAAGTGAATTGGGAAGTCTTTTGTGGAGGGCAGTTTGACTATTTATCCTACGGAAATACCCAAGGAGGTCTGTATAGAAATGGCTGTTTATTTTAATCACAGCCGCGACTACGCATATTGCAAACAACCAGGTGACCAACGATAAGTAATTTGATAAATAAATCATAGTTCATCTACACCAAGGAATACTACATAGCCACATACAAAAAATTATGTTTATAGAAGTATAGTTACTACAATGGGAAACTGCTGAAAGTAGACTGTTGGGTGCAAGATGTATGCTAGGAAACGGTGAGGATATTCTTGCAAAAGAGAGTACGTGTGTGTGTGCATGCACGTGTACAGTGTATGTATCTGTACATGGGCACAGAGATCACACTCAACAGGAATATCTGAGACATGGAATTATGAGTGGTTTCTATGTTTACCACCGATATCTATTACATGTGTAATAATGTGTGTATTTTGTTTCAAATTTGCCATGTGAAATAACCTCCCATGGGCCAGGAGGTGGTAGCTAGGGTATGATAACCCCATATCCTTTGACAGTCAGCTGACACGTAGCCCACCGTCTCCTACTGTCACCCTGCTCTGGCTGTAGGGTAGCCCACGCCAGGGCCGCAGCAGGTACCCCAGCAAACCTCACCAAGCTGTATGGCTTCACCCCCACTGTCTGTTCCTTAGCGACTGTCGCATTCTCTACTGGCTGTTCAGTTCCAATCGCCTTTCTCAGAAACTCTCTTCATTTCTGTCCAATGGACATAAGGGAGATCAGGGTATGGTGGTTTTCAGTCAGTTGATCTTCCCCAATTATTCCTTTAACTACAGGAAAGGAGATGGGTGCAGGGAGTATAACGCCCCAAGACAGTGTGCTGTCTAGCACTCAGTTACTTTTAACTGTTCACTTGCTACTCTTTAGAGCTATGGATTTGTTTTTCTTTCCCACTGGATGAATGTGAAAAGCACGTACAGATCCTGGAGATTTTCCCAAGCTGGACTCCATGGAGCCCCTCAGAGGCCATTTGGACAGAGGGGACCAAGTTTAATGGATCTGCGGGACCCCACCTTCCTCTATTAGATGTTGGACTTTCCCATGAGATTGTAGAGTTACAGAATATCTGACCACTTTCTATAAGATTCCTATGTTATGTCTGAGGAAACTGTAATCTAATATAAAAAAGTATGATTGGGGTTTAACGGGTATTCATTTTAATCTAGACTTGCTAGTGAGGCACACTTGACTTGTCTATCGCAGCTCCCCCTTCAGCATTAAAACCTGAGTAATGATTTTTCTCTTTACATTAATGCTCTGAGTGAGAACCAACAAAAGGGAACGCAAAGCGCTGGGCGCACAAGAAAGCCCTATATAACTGCCGTCTGGTGCTCTATCCCAGCACCCTCCGGGCCTGTTCCTGAAGCCAGTCACACAGACGGGAGGTACAGACAGGCCAGGGCCTGCTGAGACACAACTAGGGAGTTGAACAACCCACAGGAGCCAGCACGTAACTTGGGATGGTAGGGAAAGCAGAAGAAAAGCTTCATCAACAAATGGAGCAGATCTTTGGCTTGAGGACCAGGACCCGGCACGCAGGCTTGTTTGAGCAAACAATAGGCGTTGATCCAGGCGACGGTGGGAGGCCTATGGCTTCTTAATGATTAACTTGTGGTGTTCCCAAGTTGACTTCACCACTGGCCCGCCAGCCACCTGGCACTGTCCTGAGGGATTTTTCCACCTCCTCTTTGAGGAAAGTGAAACTTACATTGGGAAATGAAAAAGAATTGACTTCTGGCTCCTCCTTGAGAATGTTTCCTTCTTCTTTCTTCCATAATTGCTTCATCAGCATTTCACAAGGAAACTGTGGTGACTTTGAGGCTAGTTTCATGACATTTATGGGACGTATTTTGGAGAAGTATAAGGGCTACCTGAGCCAAGAATTGTTCTAAAGGAACCGCCTAAGCTTTAAGCAGAGATCTGTTCTGTCTTGTTTAAAGAGACCATAATAAGTTATTAATTCCACTTCGGATTTGAGAAGAAAGGGCAGACATGATTATACACAGATGTGCTTAATCTACATACACTAGGAAATAAGTCACTCTTGTGGGTAAGTACACTTGCATCCCGGTTACAGAGGGGTAAAATGTTCTGTATTTCAGTGGCCTAAAGATCTAGCAGTTAGTTCAGGGTTCAAACACATAAATTATACCTGACATTTATCCAAAGTCGCCTTTTACTTTTTAATTTCTTTTGAGATAATGTTTATATGAAAAATATATAACTGCGTCTTATTTTCAAGGATCAGCTACTGTGAATTAAACTCACTCACCTCTATCTAAAAGGAAACGTTTATCTCTCAAGTGCTGGCACAGCAAATTGTCTTGGGAAAGCACAAATCATCTCTAAGTTCTGAAACTTTCCAGAAGTTGATGACACTTTCATCACAAACAACCCCATGGGGTTCACTTTGGGATCCTCCCCAAAGCAGACAATGTTAGGTTCCTGGGTAGGAAAGTCAAAAGTTAACTTGCAACATGGGAGATTAATGTCTTGATTATTAACTTAAAATCGCATTCTTGCCTACTCTGTGGGAAGCAATGCCTAAAGAACAACGATAAGCAGGGAGTGATTGCCCTCATTCTTAAGGAGCTCAAAGTTGACTGGGGGATCAAGACGAACCAGCAAAAACAAGGACACAACCCTCATAGAAGCATAAAAACAGAGTGTAAGTAATTATATCTGAGTAATTAGCCTAAAGTAGTACTAGGAAGGCAGAGACTATCTTAGTTTCACTTTGGAGGTCAGCCAAAGGCCCCATTCCTCCCTTCCTGGGCCTCTCATTTGAAGGGGACTTTTCCCAGCCGCCATCAGTAGAACAAACACTTGGAGGCTATTTCCCTGTCCCCCGTGATGGTTGAGGGAATACCTACATCATCTAGCGCCCTCACTCTGGAATCAATCAACCAGCACTCTGAGATCTTGCCGAGGCATGCGCTTTATTTATATCCCACCTGCTTCCAAAAAGGATTTAAGGTAGCTTACAATAAACACTCATATGCTCAGGGCAATTTAAAAAAAAAGAATAAAAAGAGATACCTAAATATGTATATAAAAGGAGATAGAGAAGACTGCTCTAAACTAGTGACAAATAGGTTGGCCTTGCTAGGAAGCACCAAATCTGGCTGCAAGCAATCTGGCAGCCACGGTGTGGTGTGGAAATAAAGTCATTCCAACTCATCTCACCTGAAAGAAAAAAAGCAGCTATAACAGTTTATGAGAAAGCAACTTTAGTTAATCTTAAATGACAGAGAACAAAGTCAACAAATGTCCACATTGCTCAAACAAGAGCTTTGAATTTCTATGTTTTAGCATCAGGGACTCCAGTGAGAATCTAAGGAAAGTTCTAGACCTTTTCCTCACATAAGCTCATAATCATATAATTTTGCATATACTCTCAGGATTCCATGAACCTAGACTAAATACTTGCTATGGAAGTTCTCTGTTAAGTTTAAATTCACATAAGAAATCCTGAATATTTATTCTTCACTGAATGCATAAAAGGCACTCATTGAAGCCAGACATCTTGGAATAACCTTATGAATATGGCTTCTTCCACCCGCCATGTTCAGCCAACAACGGCTTGTAACCATAAATCAGAATCGTTCCGCTTGAAAGGAGCCTGAGAAAAACCTTAGTAATTTGTCTTGATCTTGTTTTTTTCCTTCTTTATCTTGGGACTTGCTTGTACTCGTACGCCGAGATATTTTCCCTGTTTAATCTACTTGTGTTTTTGAGTTGTGGGTTTTGAAGTCTTGGCTTTCACATATTTTGCATCTTAAATTCTCCTAATTTACTGTGTAATTACAACACCCATACACATTTGTTCTCAATTAATAGAGACAAATTATTCCCCAGTGGAAGACAACTCTATTCCAACTTGGAACTGGAAGGGTGGATAGGCCTGAATTTTAAATGATGTTACTTAATGACGCTAATATTCTTTGTTGAGTGTGTTTAAAAGATAGGTTAATGTATCCTTGGGAGACAAATATCCCAAACTCACATTCTCACCCTCAGAACCAGATGATTCTGCAAATTCCCAATCAATTTTTCTAATCCTTATTATCTTAAGTATGTCAGCAATTTTTTATAAGATCATTCTAGGAAGAAAGAAAAAATTCAGCTGGATAAAAGAAACAGCAGTTGAAACTGGCTGAAGAACATTCAGATTGAATAACAAATATCCACTTGAAGTCAATAGATCTATCATAAGCCCACACACTTAAAGCTTTAGAAATATTTGAGAGCATTAGAAAAATCACAGTGGACCAAAAAGATAGCTGACATATTTATAATTTGCAGGTAAATCTAAAATTTAATGTCAGCAACTTTTTTTAAAATTATGTACATATGAATGACATAAGTATCAAGGTAGAAAAAGCATTTGGAAGTTATTCTTTCAGGCTTGCCTACGAGCCATTTGTGAAAAAAATTACGAAATAAATGGATTCAGATTACAGCTCAACTATTTTATACATAAATAATAATGTAATAAAGTCCCCAATAACATAAAACAGGAAGCAGGTTATAGGGTAAAGATTTCACCCTGGGAAGAAAGAGACTTTTCACTAATTAAGACTTTTGGGGGGATGTTTAGAAAAGGAAAGAGAGAAGAATAGGTAACAGTTACTCATTCTTGAGGATCTGCTTCTCTGAGAAACTGTGCTAAGTACTATACTTAAGACACTTCTTTTAAGGGCCACAGCAATCCCACATGGGAAATGAGATTACGTCCATTTTGTAGACAAAGTAACTGGGGCTCAGAGAGGGGAGACTAGGCGGCATCTGAATATCCTTCTAAAATTACTACCAAGGAAATCGCTAGTCTCCCATAAAACATACAACACGTCCTTGAAGAGGCCACAGACCTTCCAACCAGTAGGTAACTCATATAACCGATTCTAAGCCAGCTAGTTGCAAAGGCCAAATGGGGGTTTACACTGAGAACTTTGTTCAGGGTTCAACACACTTTAATTACATCAGATAATGCCTGCTGTTCCCATTTTTCCTAGAAATAGGGTATGAGTCCAATTCCTGTTTATTTAAGCTCCTGCCACAATGAACCTTTACTGTCAAAATATGACAACACAATGGGTAAAGGAAAGTGGCCATAATAGGAAGAAAAGCTGTTTTGTGCCAGTGTCATGGTCAAGTTCAAGTCATCCCTTTGGGGCTTACAGCAGCTTAACCTGATAGAACCAGGGATGAGCACAGTGGGGTAAGAAATGGGATGAAAAGACAGGCACAGAAAGAGGCTAAAAATCAGTATATTGGAACATTCAACGGATGGCCTATAAATTGTACTCAAAGATAACATCAAAATTCTCCTTGACTGTTTCAGTGGAAACCAGCCCACATCTTTAACTAGACTGAGCATAGCCCCTTATTATATGTTTAATAGGAGGATTTTATTGGCTTTCTACATTGTATCCATGGAGAAACAAAAATGAAAAAAGAAAAAATGTGGGTTTACTTTTAAACAAAGGGTGCAATTTCCATTTTAGGGGGAAGCCTTATTCAATTTTGGACCTCAATTAGGATATGGGTAAATTATTTTTTGTGAGGAAGACTGGCCCTAAGCTAACATCTGTTGCCAATCCTCCTCTTTTTGCTGAGGAAGACTGGCCCTGAGCTAACATCTGTGTCCATCTTCCTCCATTTTTGTATGTGAGACGCCGCCACAGCATGGCTTGATGAGCAGTGCACCGGTCCACACCCGGGATTCAAACCTGCAAACCCTGGACTGCCAAAGCAGAGCATGCGAACTTAACCACGATGCCACTGGGCTGGCCTCGGGACAAGGGTAAATTAAATCAATGTCAGAAATAAGAGTATCACTACACATGGAAAGATGGTTCCTAGTTGAAAAATCTAATCCTATTTGAGATCATTTCCTTATGGAAACCTTCCCTGAGAGTTAAGTTCCTCTGTAAAAGTGGAAAGTGGGAGGAAAGGTAACATTTTAAAGTATTATTATGACCAATCATTTTAAGGGAAGAACCAAAATTCCTTGGCAACCTCGAGTCAGTAGGAATGGAAATCTTTCTAAAATGATTTGCATATTTCCCTACTTAAAACCACCCTCCTTCACCAATCACTCTTCCAGATGTGATACAAAGCCTATTTATGATGTTCCGTGTCTCTAGACAAACCGACAGCAGTGCAGTGGGCCTCCTGTTTTTGTGTTTCTCAAAAGAAATATCATCCTTTGTAATTCAGTAACCACAAGCACCTATCATGACATGTAAATTTGATTGATTCTTTTATTCTTTTGTTTGTTCATTCATAGGCACTGGACGCTTGTAATACAGGGAAGAATGAGTGAGGACTCTGCCCTCACTGCGGATACCTGCTGCCTCTGGAAAAAGACAAACAACAAGAACCAGTGGAATTGTGACTGTAACAGAGGCATAAGCAAATAGCTACATACAAAGCATTCTTCTGCCTACTCCTGATTTTTTTTAATTATGCTCTTTATATAGACCATTTCCTCTGTTGACAGTACGCTTAATAGTTAACAGTCTACATCAGAGGTCTGCAAAATACAGCCCATGGTCAAATCTGGTCTGCTGCCTGCTTTGGTACAGCCTGCAAGCGAAGAATGATTTTTATATTTTTAAACAGTTGGGGAAAAAATGAAGAATATATGAAATTCAAATTTCAGTGTTCATAAATAGTTTTATTGGAACACTGCCACGCTCACTCATTTAAGTATTATCTATGGCTATTTTCACGCTACAATGGTAGAATTGAACAGTTATGACAGAGACCATATGGCTCACAAAACCAAACACATTTAACATGTGGCTTATTAAAGGAAAAAGTTTGCCGACCCCTGGTCTAGATGGTTTGGACCTTATTTAAGATAAGAGTAAATTAAATCAGTAACAGAAATTATTAGTATCGGAACACATAAAAATGTGGCTCCTAGTGGCTTCCAACGGAGTTGTGACCATCCTAGGACAATTACTCACAGGTCAGTCTTCAAGTATCCTTTTTTTTTTAAAATACACATCACCACATGCTGTCTTCATGAAGTAACACATGCATTCGTCGCATAGGTAATAAAGTATGAACTACAAAAATGTTATTTAAATACAAAATTAATGTCCTATTACCACTAAAATATAGTTGGTTCATTGTTCAACACCTACTCAGCAAACATTTACAGAGTAAGTACTTCATTCCAGGAACTCTAAAGAGTTCCACTAAAGAGTGGAGATGGAAAGATGAGGATGACAGTGGTCCTTAAAGGAATCTATAATTTAGCAGAAAAACAAAAGTCAACTCTCAAAAAATGTGGGTGAGAAGACATTCCACAATAAAGCCTCAGTATCCTTTCCCGCCTCTTTCAATTCTGCATTGGCTTAAATGCACAGTAAGCCACGGAAGATGGATTTGTGTGCAAAGAGGTTCATCAATTTTATAGTAACATAAAGGTTATTCATCGACTGATGTATTACAAGCCATGTTTAGTAAATGACTGAATAATATAGTTAGAAAACCAAGTTGGTGGTAGTTTTAATACTGCCAAGGATGTGTATTTGAATTAATTTGCCTTTCTTCTTTTCACCCACTTTCTCTACTGTGCCCCACATAACAATTCCTTCTATGGTTTCTCAAGCCTTCCGGGGATTTAGTAGACTATCATCTTATTCTGAGCTCTAATCCAGCTGGCCTCTCAGCTGTGACTTAGCTAAGCTATATAAATATATGTATTGCTGCTTTAATCTTTCCTTATAAAACCATCCAGCTAGCATAACTGTGCCTGGGTCTCCAGATGTTGAGAGAAACAGTCATTCTGCTCCTGTGAATCTCTGAATGGTTTTTTCCAGTACTGTGAACCCCAATCAAGCTGATAGCCTAATCAACGCTTTGAGTTCTCTGTCGGTTGCTCTGCTCTGTTTCTCCTAGCTCATCTCTACCTGGCAGGGCCACACTTTGGGTGACAAGGCCATCCTGAAAGCCTCAAATGCTTAAGGCTCAATGTGCCAAAGAACCAGCCCCAATTTATCAAGACCGGATGAGGCCTCTGCTTCCGGTTCAGACTACAGTTCATTATGCAGCCACGTGGTGGGGTCATTCCAAAACTGCTTTATCACCTCTCCCATTTTTTTAATCTAACATTTATTATAAGACCAATGGCTTACAGTGCTTTCAATACTGTAATAATCGTAGCTACCATTTATTGACTATTACGTCCCTGGCACTCTCTTAGGTGCTTTATATGTACTAACTCAGCTGATTCTCACACTAATCCTATTAAGTACTATCATTATCCTCATTTTACAACTGAGGAAACAAGCTGTGGTAAGCATCTTGATTATCACTCCAACATCCATTTCTGGCCTCCATCCTCCTTTCTAGAAGAATCTCCACGGTGTATCTACTCTCCTCCCAGGGCCATTTGCTTCAAGGAAGACTAACCCCAGCTCCAGCTCTGACTCCCCCTCAGAGGATGGCTCCTGTCTTGGTGCTGCCCTCCTGCTCTCCAGTGACTGAAGCTGAGAGGAAGTCTGCTCAGGCGTTCCAGGAAAGGTCTCCCCGCTCCTAAGAGGAGACTTCTTCTAGAAGTTGCCATACTCCGGGGTGATGAAAAGAATCAGCTTGTGACCACACCTGGTGTGCTGAGATGGCATAGGGGAAAGGTGTGAAGTACCTGGAACACCACGGATGTGCCTGAGCCATGGAATGAACCAACGCTGAAGCTCCCCCAGCACTGTCTTCCTGGTGAGGCAGATCAATATACATCTTTGCTAAATTATACAAACAATGAACTGAATGGAGGTTCAAACCCAGGCCTGAATCTGGAGGCTTACTTTAAATCCCAGCAGCGCTCAGCAGGGTTATAATTCAAAACTTCACTACTGTTCTGCAAACTCTCTGCATCTGTGAATTAGTTAAAATAAATGTGCTACCAATAGCATACAACCACCCACCCTGGCCTCCCCTAGAACAACGTTCCATCCCGAGTGTACCCTGGGGATGACTAGTTCTCTCTTTATAATCAACAATACTCAAAGAAGATGGAATCTTAAAATAACAAGGACAAAAGCAGGAAATTTAAAAGGGACATCACAATGATGTTAGAATATCTGCTGTTTTTTTATAGATAATCTAAACCTCCTACATCTCTTTTAAGTGTAATTTTTTTTTGGTTTTTTTTTGTGAGGAAGATCAGCCCCAAGCTAACATCCAATGCCAATCCTCCTCTTTTTTGCTGAGGAAGATTGGCCCTAGGCTAACATCCGTGCCCATTTTCCTCTACTTTATATGGGACGCCACCACAGCATGGCTTGACAAGCGGTGTGTTGGTGCGTGCCCCGGATCCAAACCTGTGAACCCTGGGCCGCCGAAGCGGAGCATGCGCACTTAACCGCTGTGCCACCGGGCTGGCCCCATTAAGTGTGATTTTTAATAAATAATGACATACAGAAAAAGGTCCCAAAGTGATAAGTACGGATATTTTTAAACAGTAAAACAAAAAGTAAAAATAGTTATTTCCTTACCACTGTTGGAAGACCCCAATTCCCATCCTATGCGCAGGCACAAAATGATTCCAAGGAGGTATTTTAAATAGAGAAGGCCCACCTTTGCTTTGTCACCTTAAGATTCTAAAGTATGAGGCCATGGGCATTCCAAGCTAGGTTTCCTTACCACTGGGCATATCTTCTCAGTGAGGGAAGAGAAGGGAGAAGGAGGAGGGCTTGGGGGTAGAAATGCACTGCCGAGCAGGCTCACAATCCCTGCCTACATGGGGAAGGCACTTCCAGCTGGGAATTGGAAAGTGTTCTGCTGAATTCAATCCTACAACCCAGGCAATTTCTACCCTGGTAAATGAAGTGGCAAGTTTGAAACATGCTGTTTCACTTTTCCTGGGCTGTAACAACAGTCATGATTTCCTTTATAACTTGAACTATCTGAAAGTTCCAGAAAAGTGGTTCTCCTTGCTTTGTGCCTCGGTGACAACACTATGTTAACAGTTACACAGAGTTATACACAAACCAAGGGCAAGAGTCTTAGAAGTGCAGAGAAATCATAGCAAATATGAAAAGCAGAAAATCCCACATGTGAATGATTTAAGAATATTCTGAATCACCTCATTATTGCTGATGTTTTTCAAAGACTGTGAAGACACCAAGGTAAAAGCAGGGAATTGGTTAAATGCATCACTTTGGACGAAGTTGCAAACTATTCAACCAGCAAAACAGTGCCACTAAATTAAACTGTCTAAAGAAACGCGAGGGCCTTTAATAAACAGCCAATAATTCCTTGAATGCCAATGGGTTTGTGCTGCGCCCTGCCCAGACCAGAAAGGCTGCTCTTCATCAGCTGCAGGTCGTTCCCTATGGGGGCCTTAAATGGTAGACAAACCCTGAAACAGGAAACAAGAAAGCCTTGGCACAGGCCTGGCCCTGCCCTGAAGAAGAAAATTCCACTCATTGGGCCTCAGTTTCCTCCCCTAGAAGATCAGGGATCCAATACACTTCTACCAATCCATGACTCTGGAATGGACTATTACCAAAGTTGTGGAATGAAAAATCCAAACTTTCATTAGAAGGGAAAAGTGAGCAAGTTCTTAATAGGTACTGTGCAATGTTCTAATCAGGACTGTGTCTTACTGTGAAATTATGCCTGCAGATTCTTAATCTCACCTGAAAAAGATTGGGGATTTTACTGAGACAGGTGTGTGTGTGTGTGTGTGTGTAGGTGGTTATAGAAATGTAAACTCCTCAAGGTCCCCCCAAAGTAAGTCTTCAAAACAGCAAAACCCTGTCCTGCTTATGCCCTCAGAGCAAAGGTATGAGACATTTTAATGGTACACCGCAGACTTTCAAGGAATGTGAGCATATTTGTACTTGCTTTTTAGTTTTTAATTGAGGGTTTGGGGTGCAGGGAGTGTAAAAAGTTCATTCTTTCCCTTCTCTCTTTGCCCAGTCTCCAAAGAAGATAAAAATGCTCATTTCCAGCTCACAGTTGAAAGCATATCTGTGCAGTTGAAGATACTTAACTATGTTTCTGTTAAAATGGGCTTCCTTAGAATATCGCCATTAGATACCGACATGATCTGATCTTAACCATTACATCAGCTCACTCTGAAAGTAAGACTAGTAAAGGTGGAACTCAGTGCTTATTTTGGAAAGGGAGGGAAGGAGACAGCTTCTAATTCCTTTAACAAAACCAACCACCACCTCAAGAGCTCTTGTTAATAAGTCTTCTTAATAGGTGCACTTTATTTTCAAAGGTTTAGAGACTCATTGAAATGGGGACTACGTTACAGCAGAAGGGGAATCCCTCAAGGCTTTTCTCAAAGGCAAAGTGCTTTGTGAGCAAGATTCCAATCTCCAGATGTTCAAGGACACAGGGGAACAAGAGTTGAGAAAAAGTAAGAAATACTTCCAGAGTTTGTGTGGCTAGGGTTCGGGAAATGAAATCTACAGAGAAATGTCGTCCCAGCTCAATACAGGGACCCTAAACCTTCTACAAAAACTTAACTTTCAAAAAGAACCAAATCTCTCACACTTGAATTAAACACAAATCACCACCTCTCCTCCCCAACAGTCAGGTAATGGAGAAACATTGACACTGAATCCACATATAAACCAAAACAAAACTCGGTCATCAAAATATTCTCTGAATCAAATAGAGACTAAAAACTGATCTTCCCTTCTATTTAAATTGCTAATTCTAATATAATTATTAGGCTGCTTACTTGTTTTCTAAATTAAAATGACAATAACAATAATTAACTAAACTCACAATAATCTTCGAGTCCACTGGTTAGCAAATATTTATTGAGCATTTAACTACTTACCCACAAGCACCGATTTTAGTCCCTACCAGTAGAACTGGACCCTTTTTTCAAATCAGCCAGTCAAAAAGAAGTAATTTACTAAAGTTTAAATTGCTCAGTTAAAAACAGATTTGAAGATCTTTTTTTTTTTTTTCCTACATACACCATTTCCCTCCACAAGTCTTGCACTTACCATCTCTGGCTTCTCCATTAAACATTCCCATTTATTCCGCACGGAAGTCTCTACTCTGAAGCCACTGAGAACCAGCAATCGGATGAGTTTATCTGCATTGTTTGATTCCCCGTCACTGCCCGTGAACAAAGAGTCTAGCTCTAACCACACAGTCAGCTAGGCCTATCAGCTAAGGGGCCCCAGAGATGAACTCTAAGATGTAATGTTTGAGCCCTCCTCCAATTAGCATCACTTTGCGCCTGGGAAATTGCAACACTTTGTGTCTGGAGGGAGGGAATGTGAATGGTTTAAGAATAGCTAGTATTGGGAAAGTTGCATTCACTGCCACAAGCTGGCCAGGGGACAGGCCACTTTCCTGTAGGAGAAACAACTCTCATGCCTGGCACACAAGGCCCGCCGTGCCCAGGCTCCTGCCTCCTTCCCTGGTCTCGCCTCTGCCCATCACTGCCTTGTGAGTGGAACCTCCATCACTCTGCTCTGCTTCAAGTTCCCCACAAAGATGTTTCATCTTTCTGTGCCTTTGCTAGCTAGTGCTCTTTACCAGGAATGCCCTCAAGCTATGACCATGGGGGAGACGGACAAATGTAACTGAAGCAGTTAGCTATGCCATCCTTAATAGTCTTCACCACTATTGTCATCACCACCTGCTTGATGCAGATACCAGATAAACACCTTCCATTATCTACTTAACCTCCCAGCCACGCTCCTCCGTGGTAACTATTCATTATCCTCATTTCACAGGGGGGAACACTAGAGGTCACAGAGAGTAAGGGAAAGAACAAGATTGAACCCACGATTGTCTGATTCCAGAGCCCAAGCTCGTAATGAATGCATCGTAACATTACCTTCATAATACAGTTGTCCAAACCACACTGAATCAGGCATTGGAGTCTGGTGTTAGAGGTTAGGAACACACACTGAAGAAGGCCAGATGTTGAAGTTCACATCCCACCTCTGCCCTAGAAGCCCAATTTTGCCATTTACTTTCTCTATAATCATGGTTAAGTTACTTTACATCTCAAAGCTTCAAAGAGACCTCACAAGGTTGTTATGACCGTTAGGCAGAACATTAGATTTAGCACAGTGAGTACACATAATAAATACCCAATAAAATATACAATGTAAGCTATGGATTTAGCTTACTCTACAAATTGAGTAAAATTTGCATTTTTCATGGTAAAACTTAAAACTATTTTGTACAAGTAATCTAAATGCACTCCCTTCCCAACATTTTACCCCCACTATGCCTTTGTGTTCTTCAAAAACTCACAAAAGCTCCAAACCTAATGGACTCTTCACATTTTTATTCACCTAAACCAAACACAAATTATTCACCACCACCGTCACCTCATCTTAGAGGCACTCAACTGAGATGAGACAGAAAAAGAAATCAGATAAATGAATGAATCTTAGGAAACAGACTGTTCACTTCTTTTGTACATAATTATAAGTACCTGGATCTGTTCAGTGAGGAACTTTCACCATGCATAATAAATAGAGAAAAATGTGAAGGCAGGTGTGCAAAACTAAAAGCGTTTAATTACAATTGGTTTTGACTGAATCGACTGCCTAAGGCGGCCATCTTGGGGAAGTGATAATGAGCATTCTGGATACTGAACCGACAGAGGATATTTAAGCAGTGAAATTAGACATTTAATTTTGGATACTGCTACTTATGAGAAGCCTGGGGCAAATTATGCACGTGTTAGTGCACTAAAGGGCTACAAAGAATCCTTTGTTTTTCAAATAATAACAAGGAAGAATTCCACGGTGGTGAAATATGCCGCGATGTTCTACACTCTTCCCTTACCCTGGTGATTCTAGAAGCAAGAAAAGGAACCCAAGAGAGGTGCAATACTCTGCCCAATGTTCACAAACTTTTTTTTTAATGGAGAAATAGTTTCAACACCATTTGCTTTGGTATTGAGGAGACTAACTTTGACCAAATTTCAGGGCGTTTACTTATCTAAAGCATTTCTTGATTTTGAAGCAGATGTCAAAGAAGGAGCATATGGAATTGAGGGGGAGACAAGGAGAATCCTAGCATACAGGCCTGAGGAAAAATAGTTATCTTTGACATTAATCACTGACTTGAATACGCTTCACAATTAAGATTTATAGTTAATTTAAGCAAACCCAGCATATGGAAATCTGGATGTACCAAAAGAATCATTATGAGGTGAGTTGATATTTTATGAGTCTATACCTGTGAATTCCTAAAAGCTTTTAAAATGAGTTTTTCAAACTGGATGCTATTTGCAAATATGCTACTTACATGCACTTATTTCAAGAATTCACATACAAAGTGAGTTTCAGCTGCATTCTGTTGAGGAGAAATGTTCTTCCAGAAAATAAGCATTGGCCTTGGACCTGAAAGATGCTTCTTGGGAGAGCATCCAAGAGAAACTGCAGCTCCCTACAAGAAGATGCACCTGTAACAGAACTTTTACGTGGCAGGCTGAGCTGTTGCTGCCTTGAAACATGGTGTGTAAACAACTCTTTCCCTTGCGGTTGCCTTGCATACATCCACAGATCTCATAGCTGAAAAGGGTCTTCGAGATCTCCCAACTCCCTGCATGAACTACAAATTCCCCACTGAATATCCTTCATAAGGTAGTAATGCAATATGTTTTGGTAAGTGAGACCTCAGATATTAATTAGGAATGATCAGTGCAGGGGAAAAAACTATCAAAGCAATCAATTCCTTCTTTCCATTGCCTCAAATTTTGTCCCTTTATATAGTGACACCTCAAAGCGCTCATTTGTCAGTTTTAGTCGCCAGTTTTTCCCTCATGCAGTTACCAGGTAATCTTGGTCAGGGGATCAGCTTCCTGAATTGAAAGAACCGCCACCTCCTGGTACAAGAATGCACTGCAGGCTAGACAGTGGCTAGAGTAAGCCATTATCCATTTGGAATACTCTTCTTTCTAGGAATCTATGCTATGAAAAGCAGAGACTGCTTATGTTGCTTCTGTAAATGTGGCAAATCAAATTTAGCCACTGCTAGCTACTTTATTCTCAAGAGTATGATGTGTGTGGCTGTTTATCCCAAATAGAAATTGTTTTTATTATATGCCACCGGCCTCCCCTCCCTGCCCCTAGGGAGTCAGCCTCATTTGATGAAAGTCTCAATAATTTTGACTAAATGGTTATGCTGATTAAAGCTCATGAAAGCTATAAAATATGGAATATTAATTTTAAGTACAAACCATTGTGCATTCTCAAAGAAACTGCTTTGGGGAATTACAGTGCTTTTTATCATTTGTTTACTTATATACTTTAACTATTTCCCTTCTATCCTTTTAATTTACATTATCTTTGAAGATAGCAATGTAAAGCAAAGATAAGCTTCAGTCTAGACAACCCTCCCAGCTGATATGAAATCCAGAATTAGTAGAATTCCAATGAAATGCTTATAATTCTTGCCTGCTAAGTTTTTATAAGGATTCCCTGAGGTCAACTATCACATTGGCTTCTAGAGTACTGCATGTGAAAAAGAAAGAAAAAAGTAACCGCCATAATCGTAAATTCATGGAGAAGGTAGAACTTTTGGTACCAGGAAAATGAGCAATTGTCCAGTGGGGGCAACAAAAAGAGAGTCAAAGCTGGTTCTACAAAATGCCAATTATTGAGATTGGGAAAGTGAATTACACAGACCTGTGGTATGATCACAGCAAACACTGCCATGTACAGTAAATTTCATCTTGTCTTCTCTTCCTCCTCCCCCGAAGGTGTGTGTGTGTGGTAGTTTTGGGGGGCGGGGGAAGAGGTGAATTCACAAAATATGATTTGTAGAGTACTTTGCCTTCTGGTTTAATTCTTCTTTCCAAATGCAATCACAGGAGGCAAAGGGCGCCTTAAGGAATCCCAACAACGTCCATTCAGGAGGAGTGTGAATTTCACACAAACAGAAATCTTTGTTTTACTCACTGTTACATTCCAGGTGCCTAGAAGAATGTCTCCCAGCACCTAGAGGGCATTCAGCAAGTATTTGTTGGATAAACAAATGAAGCAAAAGGGAGAGTCAGAAATAAATGATTTCACCATAATTTACTCTCAATTTCCTTCTTGTTGAGCTTGAGTTATGAAGTGTTGGAGAGGTAGCTTGACCATGGAAGGATACAACCTGCATATCCTCTGGAACTTGAGGATAAAGATAAAACACAGTCTCAATGACGTGCTGTTTCTCTTCAGTCTTGAGTACAGAATGATTTCGTTGTGGATTACAATATGTCTGATGTCCTGGCATCAGTCAGTAGCATTAGAATATTAAAGATCAGACGGGCTGATTGCTGCTGTTCAATTAACAACGTGGAGCCAAATCAGTGCCGCCAATTCGAGGACTCCCTCAGCAGCAGAGCACTAAATATCTCCATTTAGATCTTTAATGGATACATGAAAAACAAGGGGAAATTAACTGCAAAGACCACCGAAAATGATGCTGGCATTGTGGGATCAGAAGCCTCTGGTTAAATAGTTTCAAGGTCTTGGAGATAGACATCATGCAATTCAGAAGACCATATACAAACCTTGGAACTTAAAGGATAGTTTTCTAATACATATGGAATAAGAATCTTTTTCTTCCTCTTCCCTTCCAATTATTCTTAAGTCAGAAAAAAACTGTGAAAGCACTAGCACATTGCCAGCTATGTAACGGGCTCAATAAATATTAATCAGTGAATCCCTTGAACTTTTTCTCTAACATCCAAAAATAAGCTACTTTTTCAGAATTAGAAAAAAAAAAAGGACTTTCTGTAACTAGTTACTTTTTAACCCTAAGTATGTGTTAACTATTCACACAGATAGTTCAGATATGTGGAGTAACTAGAAACTTCTCCCACCATGAACAAAAGGGCAATGTCCAGATTTCCTATTGGAGGAATAACCAAGAAAAGTATTTCTTCTTCATCAAGGGCAGGTCTGTGGCAGGAAAATCTTCACAGATATCACCTATTTTGCTGGCCAAATCATCACGAACAGGTCTATTTCATACTTTAATTCTCTTTAAAAGGTAAAAAATAACGATCCAATGGGTGACACTGAAAATTCCCCCCATCAGCACAGTTGTAAACTTCATATCATCCTCATCATCACAGTTCACAAAGCAGCATCCAAGTCCAACACAGAATGAGATCTCTACCTTACATATATTATATGTAATATATGGAATTATGTTCAGAATTCCAAAGTTTAAAACTTTTCCCCCTTACTATTCAGACTATTTTTAATCAGCCATAGCCCCAGTTGACATAACATCCAATGTTAATTTATCACTACTATACAATAAACATGTCTGCCTAAGCACTTTATATACATTATCTCATCTAATCTTTACAACAAAGTCTGTTATATTAACACCTCCATTTTGCTGATAAAGAAACTGAGGGTCAGAAAGGTTAAGTAACATGGAGGAGGTAATGCACCTAGTAAGCACAGGGACTGGGTTTCAACTTCGGGCTTTGTTTGATTTCTGAAGTCAGGCTTTTGACTACTCTCATATATTAAGGCTAACATATGCCTTTCCTTTCTTACATGAGATATCTACTGTTTCCTGTATTTAATCAAATCTGAAATATACCAACTCTACTGCTATCTAAATGCAAACAAATCATTCTCCATTTTGATCAAGGGAAAGACTAAAACAATACCTTTTCTTTAACACTGAGGATAACATCCACTAATAATTTTGATGATAAAATCTATTTTTCTTTTCCCTATCTCTTTTTCATCTTTCAATCTAATACAGTTCACTTTGTCCCTTAAATAAGGTGTTCTACTGCTATTGGGAAACCAATTTTCTCTCAAGACTTTATTACAATATTATCAGGTAACTGGCTACTTAAACAGCAGGTAATCTTTTATTTCATGCATAATTACCATGCACTATATTTTGATTTGATCCTAATGGCCCTAAGTACATTTTAAACAAACCTTCAACCTGCCCAAATGAAAAACATTTTGCTTCCTCTGTTGCACTTGTGTGGAGATGATAATTAACACATCTCGGGAAATTCGAGCTACATCTGATTAAATCATAACACACCATAAAGGTCTTTACAAATAATCCTTTGAAGAATCCAGCTGAGAAAATCATGAAAAGAAGAATTATGAGAAAGGAAGCTCATTATAGTTTTGCGCCTGGCACTTAAAGGTGACCCTGTCAAGGTGAGCGTTTTGAATTCAGTTAACTTTCCCAGAATGCACTTGAACATCTGTGGGAGGAGGGCTGTCTAGATGACCAACTCTTCACTCACACATTCCACATTTCTGTTTAGTTACCAGTTCCTACTATTATGTCCATTTGGGCCAATGGCCAAGGAAATGCTGCCCTTTACTCAGACCAAAAACTTAAGAAGCAGTCATTAAATTAAAAAAAAAATATCCTTTCAGAAGATATCTTCAGACTTCCATGCTTAAAATTTCAACTTAGTCAACGTGGCAGAATATGTTTAAAATGGAAATATCAGGGCCAGCCCCGTGGCTTAGCGGTTAAGTGTGCGCGCTCCGCTGCTGGCGGCCGGGTTCGGATCCCGGGTGCGCACAGACGCACCGCTTGTCAGGCCATGCTGTGGCGGTGTCCCATATAAAGTAGAGGAGGCTCGGCATGGATGTTAGCTCAGGGCCGGTCTTTCTCAGCAAAAAGAGGAGATTGGCATGGATGTTAGCTCAGGGCTGATCTTCCTCACACACACAAAAAATAATAATAAAAAAATAAATAAAATGGAAACATCCTAAAATACGGATATGAACTGAACGAACCAAATTTTGGAAAAAAAAAAAAAAAATCAAACCCAGAAATGCAGCCTAGATGTTCCTTCTAAAAGGTCAAAAGTTAAACGAGATGAGCATTTAGATAATTCAGCACAATCACCCCCTTCCATAATGGCACTACTTCTATTGTTATTGTTCTTACTAATACAAATAATAGCCATTGCACTTGTCATTTATTGAGTGCTTACTCACGCATTCTGCTACTTAATCTTTACAACATCACTGAGAGTTACTATTAACTCGAGAAGAGAAAACTAAGGCGGAGTGGGTCAAGCAACCCGCCCAAGATCACAGAAGGAGCAATAAGAATCATCACTGGGGTTCAGACGCAAGCCTGCCTCATCCCAAAGTGCATGCTCCTCATTAAACACTCCCCATTCTGCCCCATGGAAAGCAATAAATATTTGACTATAAACTACCTACTGTATACAGCTCCGTTCAGTTATCTGGATGGAGTGTCACTGTAATATTGAGCACAGAAGGCACTCAAGAACACTGTGTTGAAAAACCAAATATGTATCTCTTCTCATACCCCAAACTATTTATTAAGCAAAAATAAGTTCTATACCGTGATGGTGAATAAAGAAGAAAAAGGCAAAAAGCAGACCTAGTCCAAAGGCATTTACCGTATTTAGCGGGAAGAGAAGACTTTTACAAATGAAATAATTAAGGGAACAAATCTAGCAGCCACATTTACTACTAAAGGCCTTGGGACAGGTCCAAGCCTTCTATGAGAAGCCCTGTTATTGGAACCCAAAGTGAAAATGCGAACAAGCAGGATTTGGTCTCTTCCCCGTAGACAACCCCCCCTCCAGAAGCATCTTTCACATATTTTACGAGAAATTGTAAATAATAAACAAGTAACTTGTACTCAGGAATTTGTTTCTTAACGGAATTGAACAGTTTTCCAAAGCAATCTCTTCCTCCCTTTGTTTCTCCAGGATTGTATAGAATTAAGTGTGCTCAGCCTTACAAACTAAAAGTGCCAACCACAGTGCGAGACCCTCCATACTACACAAAGGGAAATGCCTCACATTAAAATATGCACATGGATCCCAAAGACGCATATTCTCTTACTGTTGAGGCCCCAGTGAAATTCAGCTTAATCTTTATGGAACTGCTTCAATGTATAGTTTAAGAAATCACCTCCAAATACTGAAAAACCCATGACAATCTTGCATAAAATATGCATGTTTGCCAGTCCCCTCCCCTCATGTTGTGACAGATCCGGGCAGTATGGGTATGGGTGTGGGTATGTGTGTGTGTGTGTGTGTGTGTGTGTGTGTGGTGTGTGTCTGTGCGTGAGATGGAAACCTTTTTAGCTAGCTTATTGAATCTTTCCACCTCCTACAGAGAACTCTGAAGAAATGCACTGTTTTTTTCAACATTCAAATGAGTGTGAATCAGAACGGTCGTTCTCACAGGACTCATCTTTTATGTTGAGTGGAGGGTCACTGACAGGATTGAAATGGATCCAAGTTTCCTTGATTAGCTGATTTTTAAAAGGCTGGAGGCAGCAAGCTACAGTGTGGAGAGAGGAAAACTGGTTCTAGTCTCTGCTCTACCACAAATAAGCCATGAGAATTTTAACAAATTACCTAAACCCTCTAAACCACAGTTTCCTTTTGTGTAAAATGAGGAGGTAAAACCAGATGCTCTTTGGGTGGAATTCACAAACCAGCAGCTTGCAGACATACTAGGTTAGTCATCCCTATCCCCAAGACGTTTTTTATATTGGAGCTCTCTAAAGAGGTTGTATTGCATGGCGCTCAAATTATAGTGCACAACAAAATCTCCCAGAGTGCTTATACCTGGTCCCCATCCCCAGAACTTCTGATGTAGTTGGTCTGAGGCAGGACCCAGGAGTTAGCGTTTTCAACAAGAGCCCCAAGTGAATGTTAAGGTACATGGTCCACGGACCACACTTTGAGAGACAGTGATTTAGTTGAAATTCTTGGTGATCCGGCTGCTCACATCAGGATTTAGAATTAGAAACTTGACTGAGATAGATCCAGAATTCCTTGCAAATCTTATTTAAATGAACTGAGCACGCATATGAAAGAAAGTGCACATGTAAGAGAGCACCCATAGGGGATTATCCTTGGAGAACAAGGGTTTCAATTCTGCCACTTTCTCTTACTTATAGGCAATGTAATCCTGGGTAATCTCAGTTCTTCCATCTGGAAAAATAAAAGCAGTAAGGATTATCCCACAGGATTCTAGGAAGGATGAAGAACCTTCAGGGATTATCTAGTGTGGTGCTTAGTAGGAACAAGGTCTTCAAGTCCTGTTATGTCCTCTTCTGGCCCCATTCCCTACAGAGGCACTGCAGTGAGCTGGCCTGCAGGAAGCCCCTGCCCCCTAGGTGTCCGCCCAGCTTGCCTCTCAAGTCCTCCCCTATGCAGGCTTACCCTTAGCTGCCTGAAACAGCAAAATGATCTTAATTTGCCTTGTTTGCAAAGGGAGTGGCCTGCAACCACCTGGACTTATTTCAAACCAGACTACTTCACTCGCTATAGAAATCCAGAGGAAAATGCATCTTATATTATACCCCTCCCACCACACTACTCCATCTTCCCTGCCCCCAAAGTCTGAGCAACTGGGGAAAATTCCTGGAGTGGAGATTATGTGATAACCTTTGGCCAACCCATAAAACACAGCAGGGGCTCAAGTCACAAAATAGTTACTGATGCATGTTCCCTGATCAAAATCATGCCACGGCACTTACTTCTCAGGGTTAAGGGGACCACAGAAACCTGCAGGGAGAAAGGCAGTTTTAAGGATAAATTAGAGAAACAGTCTATTTATAGCCAAAGGACATTACTCTTTGAGTTTTATATATTAATGAAGATTAAATGCAAAGTTTATAAACTCATCATGATTATTAATGATTTAACTGCAAGGAAGAAGCCATTCAAATTAACATTAGTGATGAAGAGGTAAAGATGCTCAGCATCCCTCACCCCCCCCAAAAAAAATCCCATTGAATGAATGGTGGTTATGTCAAGTATAGATGCCTAATAGGCATCTGGGTTTGACTCTTTTTGCAAATGCTATCTGCTGTCTCCATTTTTTCCAAAAGGATATTCTTGAGGTCTGTGCCAATGTGTTCAGGATCACCAAGAGGACCATTCATAACATATGACAATTTGAACAACAGAAAAATGGAATTGAGTTTGGCACTAGTAGAGGCTCCTGAATTTCCAGAGAGCAGCTGAAGAATCCATTGTGTGATATGCAATATTTTACAACTTCTGCCCATTCGTTTTCCAGAGCAATAAACATCGTAGAGGAATATTTACTGTTTTCTACTTGAAAAGCAAATTTGTGGCAAGGGTGCTGGGCACAGATAAAATTAGTGAAGTAACAGGTAGACCCAGGAAAGGTCAGTTGCTGGAGGAGGATATATGAAACCACTCACATTCAGATAGTAGAAAGAGGTGAAGAGGTGTCAGGAGAGCAACTTCATTATACTCTAAGTGCCTTTTTTTCCATTCCAGGGGGTAAAAATGATACTCTCACACAACACACACACGTACACATATTATGGTGAAAAATGCAAAGTCAAGTACCAGTAACTTTTCTTGAATAGTTTCCACATGCTTCACCAGAAGCCAAAGAAAGAGTCCAAAAACCAAGAACAGACCCATTTTGATGTTGCCTTAAGGCTGAACGATATTTTCAGACACAAACTATGTGGTGGTGGCTGTAGAACTTGTAGAATCACTGTAAAATATTTTATTTTTGTGAGAAATTAAGTGCTGGTGTTTCTGTGCTGAAGTGTGAAACCTCTCTGGACACTCCTCTTGCATTCAATGTGACATCCTCACGAAACAATGAACTGATGACCACATATGATACGAGATAAAATGACAGGGGAGCGGAAATCGCCAGTAAGTCCCTCCCCTTCCCCTGCAACTGCTATATTGCAAACCCTCTTGGCTCAGGGGCCATTGGCTGACTCTCACTGTGGTTCTCACCCAAACTGTATGAGAATATGCAATGTGTGTGGATAAATCAACGAAAACTCGGGCAACCTTCAGAATCTCCATCCCCAAATGTGTTGACAGCTATCTGCAAATTAACAGTTGTCATGCTAGTTTAATAGGGGGCCTTTACACCTTAAAGAAAACGTCTATAAATACGTCTGAAAGGAAGACACTAGCAAAAACTGATTTCAAAACCTGCTTACTCAGAAGTACGAGGTATATGTGTTTTTGTTTAAGCCACGCTAAAGATAACAATTCACACGAACTATTGGAATAGTGGAAACAAATAAGTGACCCAACAGGACTTTAAGCAAGCTTTTAGACCATGTAGACCAGCCCCAAGTATTTAGTCCCTCATTAAATAAAGCCTTTATATAAGGTGAAAAGTTTATCATTCTTCCCATCCCCTCCAACCTCCTTGGGTTGTAAAACTATTCCCATCTTCAAAAATAACTAGGATTGATGAAATACATGGGAAATGAGAGATAAGATCTACATTGACAGTAAGAAGGCTTTTGGTTTATTTTTGTTTACATGTCATAGGAGTCGATGAACCAAGAAAAGGTCAACTCAAAATATACAGCTAGAGGCAAGGCATTTAACCGATTGTTGTCTGAGCTGGGCCAGTTTCCTGGACTCACCGCTTCCACCTCCTGCCACCTCACGCCCTCTGCTCTGCTCTGTTTTCCTCCCCGCTCCTTCCCCATTGGCTCCTTCCCCATTGGCTCCTTCTCCATTGGCTCCTTCCCCATTGGCTCCTTCCCCATTGGCTCCTTCCCCATTGGCTCCTTCTCCATTGGCTCCACGGCTTCACGGATCTGCTTTTCTGTTAGCCCCAATCAGGCTGATACCACAGAGGATCGTCACCTGGATTTTGCTTTTGATGCTGCAGGCTGTCTCCCAGATGATCCTTGTTTCCATAGTCTACAAGCCAGTTTAACCAATCCTGGGCTACTTATGATGTTACAAGAATAGAGTTCTTTCTCAAAAAGCACTTCAGCTTGGTATAAGTCACATCCACTGTCTCTCGCCATATAAAATGATCCAATTTTGATGTAAAATCTCTAAAATAGAAACTTGGTTGAAAGCCAAGTCTTTAGGAAATTGAACCTCAACCTTAGGAGGTTATAGACTTATTCCAATGATAAGTGCTTTTTGCACACAACTGGCCTTTTGGAATTGATTTCTGAGTTCTCAGGCACACACAAGCTTTTGAATGTTCTCAATAGTGGTAAGCCTTAACCTTCTGAAGACAGATTGTATTTCTTTGGAATGAGCCAAAAGTGTTCAAAAGACAAATTTGGTGAGTATCCAGCTGGGGAATACCATTTGGGTCAAAGCTATAAAGCATTAAGAGTGATTTTCTGGTGTGGTTTGAAAATTAGCTCTGAAAGTCATTCCAAAAGAGGCATTCCAGAAATGTATATAGCAATAGCACCCTCAATGGAATAAAAAATGTCTTATCCTCTAAATTGGCTACTAGATAGATAATACTATTTCATGCCTCCATTCCTTTAAAGATGCTGTTTGGTCTCTGCCTGGAATACAAGCCCCTCGCCCCACCCTATCTCCCAAAATATCTAAAATTTTTCCCTTCCTTCCATCCTCCCTCTAATGTGCAGGGCAATATTTGAAGGTCATTAAAAACACTGGTTTTCTTTTCTGCCCCCTACTAAAAACTGTCAGCTCTTTGCAAATACGGGCTATATTTTACAATACTTGACAGAGTGATGGCTTCATATAGTGCTTCATAAATGCCTGTTGCCCAAATAAATCCATATGAAAAATTAACCTCCTCCCTTTACTTTTAGTTTTACCTCATATAATTTGGCATCTTGTCATCTGTAGTTCAGTGTCAACCCAGGAATAATTTTACAAGAAAGACTCTGACAGAGTTGACCCTGGACCCACATGTCATTATTTTTCAAAAATAATCCGAATGCCGGAAAAGAAAAAAGGCTAACATAGGAAATAGTAACATAAGCATAATGAAGTGGGCTAGGACGTAAAAACAAAAAACAAAAAAACTTGAATTTGTGTTGAAAATGACACTGGTAACTTGGAGAAATAGTTTCTCCAAGAGTAACAAACAAAAATATTCAGACTTGTATTAAAGCTATTTCTCAACTCATGGAAAAATACACCCATAAAGCTTACTATGAAGCATAATTCTCAATATCAAATTCAATTTCTCCCATTACAAATATCATATGAATAGCCTACTACTCAGTAATTCCACTTGTGACTCTGTAACCAATAGAAATAAGTGTTTCTGTCAAAAGATATGTATAAAAATGTTTATAGAAGCTTTGTTCATAAATAGCCCAAACTGAAAACAACCAGAATGTTCATCACAGTAGTAATGGGTAAACTCACTGTGTCATATTCATACAATGGAATACTGCTCAGCAAGAACAAAGAATGAACCACAGATAAACACAAACTCCTGGATGAATCTCACAGACATAATGCTGAGTTACAGAAGTTAGACCCAAAAGAGTACATCCAGTATGGTTTCCTTTTTATGAAATCTAAAAACAGGCAAAAGAATGTATTGACAGAGAATGCACGAGGGATATTACAGGGTGCTGGAATTGTTCTATATCTTGAAGCTGGTGGTAATTACATGGGCATATACATGCACAAAATTTCATAAGGTTGTACACTTAGGATTTGGTACTTTATGTAGGTTTATACTTCAATGAAAGTTTACATAAGTATAAATTTGTTTAACAAACTCAAATGGGAGATGTCATCCTAAAATGGAACAGTAGGAGCAGAGGGGCTAGAGGTGAAGAGGGAGTTGATGAGTGATCCTGGTGGAGTTAGGGAGGGAGGGGGAGGGACCCTCTTGGATGGGCTGAGTAGTGACAGCAAAAAAGATGATGTCAGGGCACTGGTGTCCCTGAAGGGAGAGTGGCCCTGGATATTGAGGTTCTAGTGTTTGCATCCCTGGACACAGCAGAATCTTTTGGAACTGATCACTTAGGGAACCCATTGTTACATAATGCATTCAAGTTTATGAGGACTCTTAATCCTGAGACTTTTCATATAGATTATTATATATCCAAGTGCCCCTTTAGTAGGGACACCAGGTGGTATGGCAAAGTAGTAAAAGAAAGTGCTAGTAGGAAAAGATATTGCCTGATGCTGGGATTAAGTTAGAATGAGTTAATTAATTTAGGAGGTAAAGAAAATATGGGGATCAGAGTAGACCACAAGCCATTTTAAATCTGTAAACCTGATATAAAGAACAAATATAAAAGGGGCAAGGAACACAGATGGTAGAAGGGGTAGAATAATCTTTGCATGAAATGAAACACTGGTTAGTCCCTCAGTTGGGTTTTTGGGTCCTCTCAATCATTGCCTGACATTGCCCATATGGAGGAGCAGATGAGACGGTATGAGATCCATGGAAACATCTCCATACTCAATATCCAAGAACAGTAGCTTGGTAGGTATGTAAAAGAGGATACAAATTCATGGACCCAAACACTAAAGGTAGCTACTAGGTTCTCATTCTCCAGCAAACTTAGAGAGCTACCTAAGAGGAGCTATTCATAACCCAGGCATTTAACAAAGGAGTAAATGAAGAAACAGGCAGAGCGGATATGGGTTTCATTTCAAGGAAAAGAATTCCTGACCACAATAACGAACAGTGAAGTTGCCTTAAGTCAGTGTCTAGGATAGTTAAAGGAGCATCTGTTTGGATGAAGGCAGTGGAAAGCATACCCAATATCCACTCTGTCCCATGATGTGTAGGAGCCTCTTTGCTGATGCAAGATGTAGGTACTATGTGATAAATGGAAATTTATACCCTGCTTCATGGGTACATGGACAGATTTAGTCAACAACAATACAGGATGCTCAGTGAAATGTCAATGTCTGGCAACTCTTCGCTTACTTATTTCTGAACCACCACATCTGGCTCTCACTAAAACCACATCATTACGCTATTTGACACACACACTTATTCTAAGTGGTTACAAAATAAAAACTGAGTAGTGAGTTAATGACTTCTTCCCATCATCCCCTATCTGTCAGCCTCCTTCAGCCAGTACATCACCCCTTTGGAATTTTAATGCAAATGCTAGGACACATAAAAGAATCTAGAGGTCACATTCTGCTATGTAAAAGTACTTCTTATCTGAAATTTTCTACCTAAAAAAATCACAATTTATCTCAACTAATGGGTAAAAAACACCCCCAACTGAGTTATGTTTCTATATGAGGATGTGGTGGGGTGGAGTGGGGAGAGATTTCCTTGTCCAGACAACACACATAGGAATAATAAACATTCCCAGGACAGTCCAGAAAGGTTTATCTTTCTTCAAATGTGTCCCAGTTGCATGACGCACGCTTTTAGTTTTGACCTATTGGTAGTCCTTTGAAAGTAGTGATTACCACCAGAAAAAAGAGTCTCTGGAAAGGCTCAGTTTGGTTTGGGGTGTACCCAATACTCCTATGACTGGTCTAGAAATAACACTAACAACCACAGAAGGTAACAAAGTAGTGTGCAACTGACAAAGCCACCTCATATTTGATTTTCCCTCCAACCTGGGATGGAGGTAAGACAAGTGTTGTTATTGCCATGTTACACATGAGGAAATGGAAGACCAGAGTGGAAGGGTTACTTATATTAGGTTCCACTGCTGGTAACCAGCAGAACTCAGCGAGGACCCTGTAGAAACGACTTTGAGAGACATGCTTTTCTCGCCGTCTCATGCTATGGCCCCCCCAGGCTTGGCCCCAGTAGAAAGATATTACTGTGTTGGGTTAACCAGATTTAGTCTCCATGATCCCCATCTACCATTTATTTCTGTCTCCATTATTGATTACAAAGGCATATTTTTATGATAAATTTTGAGGGGAGAGCAGTCATGGTAAGGCAGGTAGCAAAAGTTTAAGAACTGAGTCTGATGCCCGAAGAACATAAAAAAAGAGAAAAACATACTCTAGACAATGGAAGAGCCCAGAGTATCATAGTAGACAGACAGTGAACAAAGGAGTAACAAAAACGTGACAAAGACAGTTCCGCTCCACAGTTTAATAACTAGACCCGGCAACACAGAGTTAACATTAAATGCATAATCTCCACAACAAAATGTTCCACATTTGGACCCCTAATCTCTACCTCTGAATGGATAAAGTGACTCTTTTCATCTTTCCAAAGCTCAGTAATAGAACAGAGTGCTATGGAGAAACATACATACAAAACATTTATTTGGACCATTGTACCTTTGTACCATTGTAACCTTGTATGAGTGACATACAAAAGCTAGAAAATAAATTCCCACTTAACTAAATTGTTTCATTACACGTCTGCTTCCCAATATTCCGCTCAAGAGTTAATGCAGGTGTTTTCAATGTTGGGACTGAAGTCTTTAGTGCGAAGCTTGTAGACACCACCGCAGTAGCAAAGCTGTAATGAAGAGACCCCCATGGTGTAAATGACTGTGGTTTTCTGTCTAAGATAGCTTGGGTACGTTACTAATTCACAGTGAGTCAATACTCCATATCAACGTCCAGAGGCTTCAAGATATTCTGCACAGGATTCTAGATCGCTGGATACTGGCACTGACTGATCAACGATCTCAAAAGCCCATTCTCATTTTTCCTAAGATGGTAATATAGAGGAAAGAGGCAAGGCAAAGGGGAAAAAATGGCCTGGGCGTCATCTTGGTCCTTCTCCTTAACATCTCCGCAGTCCCCAGCATGCAATCCATCACCAAGTCCTGCTGAGTCTTTCTCCAAAGTACTGCTCCAATCCGTTCCCATCTGCCACCTCTGCTGTCACCTCGCCTCCTTGCCTCTCTCCTTACCCTCTACAGTCCATTCTTCCTAAAAGCAGGCAGAGATTTTTTAAATGCACAACAGAGCATGGTACTCGCTTGCTGTATAACCTTCAATGGCTTCCCTGACCTCTAACACTAAAGCAAAACCTTTTTGAAGACCAGGTGCAAGGAAGCCCACTTCTCCATCCTCACCTGGTGACACCCTCCTATGATCACCGTCCCAGTCACACAGGCCTCCCTGAAGTTCTTTGACTATACCAAGCTCCTTCCTCCCAGGCTTTGCACATGTTTTCTCCTGTCTAGAACATTCTCCCCTTATCTCTTCAAAGGCTGCTTCATCCCGAATTCCTGTCTCTGTTTAAATGCCACCTCCTCAAAGAGGCCTCCTCTGATCGCCTTAGTGTCACTGTGTCTCCCCCATGGCCCACCCCAGCACACTTTGTGTCACTATACCCTGTGAATTTCTTCCGTATCACAGCAAAATTTCTAATGATGAGGTTAAAGTGTACAATTATTATATTTAAATTCCAACTTAAAATAATTGGTATTTTCTATCTCTCCTAGGAGATCAGAAGCTCCAAGGAAGCAGAGATAGCATTATTTTTCACCAGTATCACACTGAGAACTAGTCCGGTTCCTGGCACATGGTGACTCCCCACAAATTTTAGGCCATACTAAGCCAGACATTGAGCACCTATTTCAGTTGAGGGGAGACCATCAGAGATGGGGATTCTTTAACCAACACACACGATTAATCCCACCACTAAAATTTGCATTACAAACTACACACTGCCTTTCAGTTGGTCTCCTCTGTTTTCCACTGTTGGGCCCTCTGCCAAATTAATATATGGAAATGCCACTCGGAAAGTTTGCTAAAGAACAACTGTTCTTATGACATTTTTCCTGTCATCCGGGTTCTAACCCAGTGGTCTGTGTTTGAACCCAGATGGTCTTCCATCAAGGAAGGTTTGTTTGGGCGGGTTTTTTCCAGAGTGAGTTCTTGAGTGGAAACTTCGCTCTGGTTTTCTAACACTGTTTTCACAGCAGCTGGAGGACAGAGGCTGCTGTCCTCTCTCCTTGTAAACAAAAAGGCCAAACCGCAGTTCCCAGCTGGCAGGACAAACACACACGCCTGCTGGGAGGGCAGCCCCATGCAGCGTGTGCACGATGGCGGTGGTAGCCGAGGGAGCAGTCGTCTGCTTTCCTATTACTACGCTGTCATTCATGCAGAAGCCAGCCCACGAATGCATCAGTGGCTTCCTTTCAAAAGGGCCATTTTCATGAGTTTATTGACTGCACTCACACAGCTTCTTGTGCAAAGATGCTTCGCGCAAGTCTCTGGAAAGAGACCTCCTTTATGCACACCCACTTTAAAATTTACCTCTCTAGAAAAATGTCCATGGACATCACACTCTTCATTAAAGCCTATCTCTATAAAAACCCAGCAACACTGGGAATTTTAAATGCTTTATGTACCCTTTTTTTTTTTTTACGACTATCAATTCTAACTCTACTAATTCAGAAACTACAGTATTCAGACCAGACGAGGGCTGAAACTAATCTTTGTACTGTCTCTGAAGAAAGGATTGCTAAGCAAATTATAATGCATGAATAAGGTTGTTCCAAGAATAGATAAAACACTTGGCAGAAACTATTTTAGGTCTCCTCTAGTACTTTGGAGCTACCCATTAATCTATAAACAGTTGGTCTACTCATTACTAAAACTTTTTATCTATTCATTTAACCAGGACCTGAAAGAGCAAGACAATCGACACTGCGGTTGATCCCATGGCTGTGTATGTTGGCTACTTGTACCTGAAACAAGTACTTTCCTTCAGAAAGCAGACTGCATTTTATTTTTAAAAGTTTAGATTTTTTTTTTTCTGATTTAATCTGAATGAGATTCTCCTCTGCATTAGTTTTCTATTGCTGCTGTAATCAATTACCATAAACAGAGCAGGTTAAAATAACACCAATTTACTAGCAGAAACTTCTGGAGGTCAGAAGTCTGGGCATGACTGGTTTCTCTGCCCAGGGTCTCACAAGGTGTCAGTCGGCCTACATTCTCATCGGGAGCTTAGGGTCGTCTTCCAGGCACAAATGGCTGTGGCAGAATTCAGTTCCTTGTGGTTATAGGACTGAGGTCTCCATTTCCTTGCTGGCCATCAGTCAGGGGCCACTCAACCACTAGAGGCCAACTGCATTTCTTGCCACATCCCTCACACCTCCCACCCCCAATCTTCAAAGCCAGCAATGGAGAAGCTCCCTCAGGTGGAATCCCTCTCATGGGTTAACTCTTATCTTGAGAAAGAGTCCAGTCCCTTTGTAAGGGCTCATCTGACTAGGCCAGATCCACTCAAGATAATTTCCCTATCTTAAGGTCAACTATTTAGGACCTTAATTCCATCTCTAAAAGTCTTTGGAGCAGCACCTACATTAACGTTTGGTTAGATAACTAGGATAAGATGTGTGTATACCAGGGTGTGGAAATCTTGGGAGCCATTCTAGAGTTCTGACTACCCCCAGTTTATTCAAAATTAATGACGCTTTTCACAAGACAAAACACAAATTTAAATGTGCTCCCCAGCCAGCACCATTTTCCTGCTCTTGACTTAAAGTTCTTGACACTTCATCAAGGCCAATATAATAGTTTTATTTTAAGACTCCCCACTCCCCATCAAACAAGACTTGTAGTCTCCTTGAAGGCAGCTAACAAGGCCTGCCTTTCTTTTCCATTGTCTACGTAACTAACACCAGTCAGGGCAGGGAAGAAGTAGTAATGAATATCAGCCTTAAATATTACAATAAGAAATATCAGAAAACTTCAAATGTCAACAGCAAACTCAGTAGTAGGAGCCCCAACGTGACAGGCATGTTCTAAACATCTACCAGCAGTTACAATACCCTCCCTTCCCCTCAAAAAAATGGAGGCACTCCTACTACGAACAAAATCAACATGATAGGCATTAAAAAATTAAACATCATTTTAATGGGACCTTTTAGGGCAATCTAATGATTTAATGTATGTGTGTGTTTACTGCAAAGGGCTACACAAATAGATGTGTTATTGTTTTCAGAGCTAACAATAATATTTAAGCAGAGGTATTTTTCTTAGTAATGATGACATATCCTGCCTGGTCCTCCATACTCTGAATTTATCTGTCTTGCCTTATTCTGTTTCCAGTGTCTGTCTGTCTTCTCTGGCTCCCCTCCTATTGTAATTTTCAGAAAGTATGTAATTGAGAAATGGGAAGCTCAAAAAACCACTATTCATCATGCAAAAGATACACAGTCCCTACTCTGTGCCAGGCACTGTTCTGGGTGCTAAGGATAGACTAATTAACAAACTAGAGAACTACCCTACTTTTACGGAGCCCACACTCTAGTGGGCAAGACAAACAACAAGCACGTGGTAATAAGGAAAAATAAGGGAGGGCTGGGGGCAGCAGGGGTGGCAATCAAGGAATGCCTCTTGGATGACTGACTTCCAGCAAAAAGTGCAGGTGTGGGGAAGGATGTAGATATCTTAGGGAAGAGTGGTCCAGGCAGATGCCCTAAGGCCAGAATGTTGGAAGAGTGTTTGAAGGGAGCAAGAAGCCGTGGGTAGCTGACGCCAGGTGAGCTGAGGCGAGGAGGGAGGTCGAGGAGGGAGGTCTTGGGTGGTGTGAGCCACATCATGTAGATGAGAAGCCATTGACAGGTTTTGAACAGATGAATGCCATGATCCGGCTTATCACACAAAAAAGAACATTCTGAGGAGTGGAGGGACTCTGAGAGGCGGGACAGGATTTGAAAAGTGGCTGGTAAGGATCTGAAAGAGATATGGAGCTTAGAAGTTGGCTGGGTGAATCTCTTCAGCAACCTAAAAAACATATTTTGTTTTAACTCCTTCTACCATCTCAAAAACTATCAAGAACTAGAAAAGCCTGGAACCAGGCCCAGAAAAGCTCCCCGAGAAGTTGGTACACACTTGAGAACACTAGGAATGGGGGAACAAGTTCCCATAGCTTTGACTTGCCACACACAGTCATGAGGACAGGTCGTCAAGATGGTTGGTTATGAGCAAGATTTGCCCACTTGCCTGGCTCCCCAAGAATTAGGAAGAAACTCTGTTAACAACTCTTTGGAACATTTGAACTTTGGACCACTGAACGAAGGAAGTAATAAAAAAAATCCATGCATACCGAATCAAATTTTTGGAGGACAGACAGGGCAGTCTGATAATTTTGGAATGTTAACGAAGCCTGTGCTCACTCAGCCTGCCAGCTCTCATAGGCACAAGCCACATACCACTCTCCAAACTTCTCTGATGCTCTGCACACAGTTACCCTTTCAGCGCCCCCTCCTATGATATCAGGGAGAAAGTCTCTAGCAGGCACTGATCTTGTCTGTTAATGCCTTGTAATCAGTCCCTAAATTAGGGGAAACTTCCCAGCACTTTGCACAGGCACAGTACAATATCTGCAGATTTCTCTATTCATGGAGATCTCTAGAACAGAACCGCTGGGAATGGAAAGTGTGCCCAGGGGCCAGCCCAGTGGCACAAGCGGTTAAGTGCGCGCACTCTGCTGTGATGGCACGGGGTTCGCCGGTTCGGATCCCAGGTGCGCAGCGACGCACCGCTTGTCAAGCCATGCTGTGGCAGCGTCCCATATAAAGTAGAGGAAGATGGGCATGGATGTTAGCCCAGGGCCAGTCTTCCTCAGCAAAAAAAAAAAAAAAAAAAAAAGGATTGGCAGGTGTTAGCTCAGGGCCCATTTTCCTCACAAAAAAAAAAAAAGAAAGTGTGCCTCGTGCGGCAAAACAGCCAAAATAAAAGATGCATCACAACTTCGTCGGCATGTTCAGGGTGCTCTAAGTATAAGAGATCCTCTGCCTTCGAGGAAATGAGGAAATGGGGAAAAAATTAAGAGGTCATTGGAAGGAAAATATTAGAAAAACTTTAGCTGAAAAATTAAAGAAATAAACTCTGTTCATTTGAGCTACTTTTTGTACCTTTAGAAACTGTATCATGATGAAGTGATGGGGGTGTAGCCACATTGATTCTATTCGTTTTAGTTAAGTCAAAATTTATGCTAACATGAGATGACATCAATTGCTGGCTCCTTGGCTAACTTATCATCTTTATGATTGAAACAAATCTAAAATGTTAGAGTCAATGCACAAATCACTTTTCTATAATACTGGGATAAGTTATAGCTTTGGGTGTCTTAACTATTCTTCCTCAGCTGGAACAATGTAATTTGATGTTGTGCCCGTATTTCTGCAATTTTGGAGTGCAGACTTCTTCTTTTACAGAAACCTACTGTACTTTTGTCTTTCTGAAAAACCTGAGTGTTAGGCTATTCCTTTAATAGAGGCACTAAATATTCGATTACTGTTTATAACCCTAAGTATTCTGATGAGAATAAGAAGGAACCAATCAACAGTCAAGAGCCGATATCCCACACCCATTCCAGGAATAAAAGGGTATCAAGGTCTTTCTGTGATGCCTACAAATTCTACAGTCAGGTACGTATGTACATACACACAAATACACACACATACGCTTTGCTCCAAGGCTATTCTTTCTGCTCTTGATACAAAGCCTAGAAACCAGCCTTTCTCTTTGCCCTGCACTCCTCTTTTCTACAAAGTTCAAACTTTCTGGCTTCTTGTCTCACTTCAAAAACGCCTTTCTTTACCTCTCCTTTTATAGGGTATAACCTTAGGACTAAAAATAAGCGTGAAGCCCATTAATCCAGAACATAGCGGAAGTACAGTCTCTCCATGGCCCCATTTCTGCAGCAGGTGTGTTCAATACCCAGCCCTTCAACAGAGAGAGGAAACTCCAATTAATGATGAGATACAAGTTCTAGAGAAAGTTATACATTGATGATGGGTTCATTTTCTGAAAACTTGCCAGAAAACTTCATGAGTTCATATTATAAACAGCTTGTAAAATGCATACCAACACCATGGAAACATTTGGCAAGCAGTTAATTGGACAATTAGTCTTAAATCTTGAGGTTGCCACAAACAAACCAAACTCGCAAATGTTTAGTGTGAAAGACCATTACATTTTAAAATGACTTTTTAATAAAGATTAGGCTTTGGATTTTCAAAGTGATCACAACTCTAGTGAAGTTAAAGTCAACAAAACTGCTTTCAGAAATGCAACTTGGAGCCGGTTTGGGGCACAAGTAGCACTTTTATAAAGGTTCAGAACCTGAGATGCAAGGATAAAATGTTAGTAGAAAATTCTCCTCACCCATCCTATTCTAAATAATAGTCTGTAATGAACTTAAAGTCTATACATATTGAAAATCTGTCTCCACCTTAAGTTACGTGTGAGGTCAATTCTTTAGCAAATTCCTCCCAGGAGTTGGAAGCAATGGGAACCTGAAGGAAGAAGGTACTATGAAAAGAATGATTGATTTTTATCGTCAAACCTGCTCGGGCTGGTCCTATTTTGATGGCCAACTTTTCTCAGACACTAACCTGGAATCACTAAGAAGAAAGAAAACACTTGCAGCGACCTCCAGACATCGGGAAAACCCCAGATTCTTCTCTTCGTGCAGCCTCCCAAGAAGCAGACAGACGGGAAGGGAGGCTGGGGAAAGCCACAGCAGTCACCCCGCACAGGTGCTGGCCCGTTAGCGGAAAACATTCCAGGTGCGGACCCAGGACAGTGCACGCATCTTGTGGGACACGAAGAGCACAGCAGGTAAAAGGTTACGAGGGAAGCAAAGCCACACGACAGGGTCTGATTTACCAATGTGAATGAAGAACGTTCCTTAAAATAACTTACTCAAGGGGGACATTTAAGTCAAAATCTGAGCCAAATCCCAGGCTTTACTGTAAGTTAAAGCTCAATTTAAAACTATTCCATGTTATCTTGTTACTTTTTACATAACAGGAGGTCACCCAGTGCTCAGTTTAAACTCAGAAGATTCACTCAAGCAATATCACTACATTAGGGAGGCTGGAGATGACAGATGAAGGACAAGGGCTGGGAATCTGGGTTCAAATACTGGCTCTTCAATCGGTATTTGAGCAAAGTGTTTAAATCCTCCATGCCTCAGTTTACCCACCGATAAGACAAGTATAGTATTAGGATCTCTCTCACGGTTATCACACGTAAAACACTGAGCAGCCACACATAATAAACCTATAACAAATATTAGAGACTATTATTACTCCAAAAACAAAATTTTTCTAAATGAAAGGTTCTCAAAACTCAGCATGCACAAGACTCGTATAGGTAGCTCATCAGAGACTGCAGATTCCTGGGCCTAGCCCCATGGTCCTGATCCAGGAGATCAGAGGCAGAGCCAGGAATCGGCAGGTTTAACAATGATCTCACGTGGTTCTGCTGCAAAGGATACGCAGACCACAGGTTGAGATCCACTGCTGTAGGGCGTAAGCACAGCCATCAGAGAAGATGGTGGTAGCTACTGGGAACTGAGAGAAGGCAGGACTGACCAGGCAGAGGGAGGGCCACGGTGCAGACCTGTGGCTGCCCTGCTCCTTATCCCAGCTGCTCACTTCCGGCACCCCCCAGCATCAGGAGCACGCCCTGCAGAGGTGGCGGCAGCAAAGCGGCATCTGCCTTTTCCCATGCTGCAGACCAGGGAGTGAAAGCAGCTGCTGCCTCCTAACGCCACATGCCAAGCTCGTGCCTGTGGACAGAGGAGCACAGATTCCTGCTGGTCCAACTCAGAGCCGGACGAGTGGCCACGCAGGGAGAGGACAGGGGCTCTTCCCGGAAAACCAGTGTGAGGGGCTTGTTCTCACATAACTACTTAAATAACTAAAAAATACGTGCATCCTTAACCACAACAACACTGTGAAGTAAGTTTACTATTATCTCCCTTTTACAGAGGGGGAAAAAATGCAACTTTTAAAGAGAAGTTAATAACATTCTCAAGCCACGGCAAGTTCCACTGGATCTGCCTCCAAAATATAGAAGAATATCCCACCTCCCCTGGCTCCCACCGAGCTCCAAGCAACATTACTAGGGTCTGGAGTATCTCTAAGCAACATTACTAGGGTCTGGAGTATCTCCAAGCAACATTACTAGGGTCTGGAGTATCTCTAAGCAACATTACTAGGGTCTGGAGTACCATCAAAAGGCTCGAAAGAAGTCTCCCTGCCCCCAGTCCCCTCCCCCAGTCTTATTTATATATGTTTGTTTATTTTTCCTTCCATGTTTATTGTCTGTCTGCCTCCACTAGATTATACTCTCCCCGAGAACAAAGACCCTTAACTGTCCAGTTCATTCCTGTGGCCCCAGACCTCCAAATGGAGCCTGAAGTACACATTCAATACTTCTTTTTAACTGACTGACTCCAAAGCCCATTCTGTTAACCACTTCTCTCATGTGGAAGTACCACTTGCAGTAGCCCTGTTGAGCATCATTTACAAACTGCCAAGTCACCCACTCAACCACTCGAAAAAGAAAAGTCCAGAACAGGAAGTCAGCTTTCAGCATCAATAGTCATCCATCTGGGTGAGATGTTATCTACTTGCATTTGCTGTCAGTGCCCAAGAACAACGGATGCCATGCCCCGCCAGAAGATGCCTGATGTTTTCCCACCTACACAGCCCATGTGACACCAATGATGTTACAAATCAAACCCATTTGCTCATGTGAAAAATAGGAAAAAAAATCAAATGACTCTTTGGAAGCCAGGTTGGGTCTCCCTCTCTTTCTGTAGAGGAAGTTATCTTTTTCTGCCCTTGAGGAGAGTAACAATTACAAAAAGCAGAGTGAGTCTGTTTCAAGACTACAGATAAGACACAACGGGCTTCATTTTCAACAAATTCCCGAGAACTGAGACCACCTGACAGCTGGGCACAGCATCTACTGAGCCAGATTTAACAAAAACAGTTGGAGAAGGAAAAGCAGACTCTTCAGCTGAGGAGACATCTTGACACATTCCAGCATCCTAGAAAGTGAGTGTTTATATTTACTTAAATATATGCTTTCCCTGACAGCAAAATGCCCAGTAGCCACTTGTACCTATTCTAGCGGCTATTGCCACAACACTGAGATCAGTGAGCATGAGTCAGATCCACAGATCCAGTGCTGGAGGATGGAGTTTCCATTGTGTCTTCACTGCCCACAACCTGATTCCCTAGAGGTCTTGGGCATATTCATATGCTTCACCACCTCACTTGCATTAGGCAGAACTTCTCCTTTTTTCATCTCTTATTTTGTGGGGAGATGGGACTCTTGAGTAACTACCCAGTTTGAGTTTTTCTGGACACCATGAATTGCATGGAGAAAAACTCTGGAAATCACTTCAGAGGCCCTTTTTCATCCAACCTGCAAAATGAAGGTGGCCTTTATGTATTGAAAGGCTCTACAGGTGATGACAGAAATAATTACCACCACCCCCACACAAGGGTCCATCCTAGGCCAACTGCTAGACTCGCACTTTTTCCAGTCTTCATACCAAATGTGCAAATGGTATTTATTATGCCTACTTTATAGATGAGAAAACTAAGGCACCAAGAAGTTAAAAAACCTTCCCAAGATCCATATACAGGATAGAGGAAGATTTCAAACTCAATTCTTCCAGACCCAACATCTTCAATGTACAGACGAGTTCTTCAAATATCATCTTATTAAGACTCATTAAGGGCCAGCCCCGTGGCTTAGCAGTTAAGTGCGCACGCTCCGCTGCTGGCGGCCCGGGTTCGGATCCCGGGCGTGCACCAACACACCGCTTCTCCGGCCATGCTGAGGCCGTGTCCCACACAGAGCAACTAGAAGGATGTGCAGCTATGACATACAACAATCTACTGGGGCTTTGGGGGGAAAATAAATAAATAAATAGAATCTAAAAAAAAAAAAAAGACTCATTAAATCTTGAGACTAATAAAGAGATGGATTGGGCCTGAGCCAGAAGACCACTACTGGGGGTCAACAGCCCAGCCTGCCCTCCAACCACCCAACATGACATTCGCCGTTCATTTCAGGAGGCAGTTGTAAGCTCTAGCTTGCCTATTATTCCTGCTCAGAATGAAAGGTTTGTGGCTGACACAAAACTTTTGGCAAAGCCAAGTATCTCACCTATAAAACATGTTGGCAGCTGCCCACAGGGGCTCCTCCCTTCTCTGGAGTTTCACCTCCTCACTTCACTTCTGTGAACAGTAGCTAAGGTAAATATGGCTGAGGTCTCTTAGGAAGAAAAGTCTTACACAAGTGCAAGGAAGAATTATTGCCCCAACTTCAGAAGCCTCCCAAGCACATTATAAACTCTTCCTTATGCTATTGTAAATATTCAGGTTTGCATTAAACATTCAGGAGAGCTGCTCTGGGTACATAATTAGGGAGAGCAAATATTTGCTCAAATAAGCCTCAATGGGACCTCCTCTTTTTGACTAGCTAAAAAAAATTTTTTAAGCCGATGGATATAGGATACAAAGGGGTGGCCCCAAATCTTCCCCTAGTCCTGAATACTCCACTTCTCAGAGACCCATGAATCTTCTCAACAAAGAAGAAGCTTCTAGACTCATCCATTAGCCCTGCATTTTCTCCCCAGGCCTCCGAGCTTCCCCCTCCCTGCAGAGCGGCTATTGACACTCCTCACAGCACCTTCTTTGCAGACCCTCCGTCTTCTGACAAGATAATCAGCACAAGCAAGATAACCACCAACATGGAGGAAGTGGAGATGGCTCTCACTCCACTGTAATTAACAATGAGACTGGGGGACCCTAGTAGGACATGGGAACAGGCAGCTGTAGACCGAGCATCTATGAGTCTCTTCTTCACAGAGTTCCTTCTTATCTCACAATGGTGACACTGTCAAGCAGAAAACCACCACTTTTTGCTACTTTACTGTCATCTCATAAAGCTCAATATTTCCGCTTCACAGACAGCATCTTGCTGATTTCACTTCTGTCGTGTGGCAAAAACTCTTCCTTCCAACCAGAGGGGGACATGCTGAGATCAGAAACTAAATTACATTTGTTCTTTAGAGACAGATGTTTTCTGCAGATAACTTGTTGAACAATTTTGAGAGAGAGCAAGAAGAAAGAAGAGGAGGAGAAAAGATTCCACTTCCATTTTTGCACTTCTTTCTTTTCTCCTCTTTTAATAACTCGATGAAATGACCAGGGTGCCGTGATCTGCTCTGTTTGTCTCCTGCTGGCTGATCAAGTCATAAAAAAAAAAAAAAAATTGGAGAAATAAGTATGCATGCATTCATATACATGCCTATATGAAGATCAAAAAAAAAAAAAGAGTGAATTATTGTGGATGGAGGAAACGCCAGCATTTCTCCAATTACGAGAACTAAACCTGACCACTCAGAAAGCCAACAGGAAAGGCACAGTAGTAGTAGAGGTACAGTCTCACCCTTTCCCACGAGAGGGAAGAAAAAGCTCCAGTTAGGCCTTTGGTGCTGGTGCCTGCCAGTTGTTACAGCCCTGGGGGAAAGCAGGTAACGCTGTACAAAGAATACACCTGTGTCTCTGGCCAGCAGGGTGTGCAATCTAGCCAGGGCAGCCCAGATGTTTATGTCCTTGAAGAGTTAACTAACAGTGTAAAGACAGTGAAGGAATGATCAGTCTCAAAGCACAAATGTAGATTTCAAACTTTGCGGAAACCCAGAGGGAGGACAGATTCATTACCTATAATATACCTTAAGTTTATCATCTCTGGTGGCAGGAAGTGTCATTGCTTAAACCAGTATTTCCCAGAGCATGTTTCATAGAACAACACCAGAAAGAGAAAAAGGGTCTGTTCAGAATAAATATATTTGGCACTGATGCCTCCTCTGGAGACTCACAATCCATATTAGCATCTTTAAGGCTAAGAAAAGCTTCAGAAAGGAAACCTGCATAATTGCAATTAACTTGGCCTTCCCCAAACTTCTTTGGCTACCGAATCCACTACCCTTGTTATCTTACAGAAAACGCTATAGGAAAAAATGAGTATCTTGGCTAGCCTGGTGGCCTTTTTCAGTTCTGTTCCTCTCCACCCCCGTCCCAGCCTGTCAGTCTGCCAATGGTACCCCCAGCCCTTTGCTTCTTTTCATAGATTGCTGCTAGAGGAAAGAAATGACTCCCAAGTTAAGATACTGCTAAAAAATTAGACAGCAAGGTTCTTACACTCACCTTAACAAATACCATTTCTAAAAACAGATCCTACAACAGTATTGCCCAATGAGGTAGTCGCTAGCCCCATGTGGCTATTTAAATTTAAATTAAATAAAATTTTAAAATTGAGCTTCTCAGTTGCACTAGTCACATTCCAAGTACTCAATATCCACATGTGGCTAATGGTTACCATGCACATTTAGAACATTTCATCATTGCAGAAAGTTCTATTGGAGACTCCTGCTCTAGAAGGACAAACAAATCATCGGTTTCAAAGTAAAAGAACAGACTTTGAAAATCTTCATTGGAAGGACTCGAGATCAGACTTCTGAAGTCCTGTATTTAAAAAAATGACTGAACCAAATCCAGCCTTATCCCTGGAGCAACAAGCTGTTTTAGTCTATCTAGATCCATGGAGCGAGCAAGTCTAATTTGCTAAGGAAAATGCTCGTTTTACAGTATCTTGTACATCTGGCAGTGACGGAGATATTTCTAACTCAGTTGACAGTCAGATGCAATCAGATACAGCCAGAGCATTTTTCTATCAGTTTAATAACACCCAGCAGACGGTCTGAATCCTAAATCTGAACACCACTGAACGTCAGCTGTTTGGACATTCATGTCCCATTAAGTGGATTTTGCACAGCATTAAGAAATAGTCACAGGTCCAGAAAAACTCTATGTAGAATAGGAGACAGGAAAGAATGGTCCAAGACCTGTGGCCAGAGTAACAGAGGCCCTCGGAGAGAATGCCTTTGCCCAGCCTTGGGTTCTCGCCATCACTTCTGCCTTTCCACCTGCTTACATATTTCACCCTCATCTTTGAGATCTTAAAAATAGATGGAGCTTTTCTTCTGGTCAATCAGCACAGCTAATGGTTTTCCACACCCCAGCACTCGTTGACGCCAGACTCTAACTCACTCTAGCTCAGCTCCCCAGCAGGGGCCAATCGATATTTATTGTCAATGCTGACCATGTTTGCAGGCATCTTTGTTCCTCTCTCAGAGCCAGACCTTCTTTAGAAAAGCCAGCATGGTATGAGGATTCTCTAATCCAATCCACGTTTCCTGCTGACAGGCAACTTGTCTGTAATTCATCAATGATATCCCCTTGGGCTATGGATTTTTCTGGATTGGCGACCTGCTGGGTATGTGGCTGGTTCTCAATATGCACAGTATGGATGGGGACACACATGCAAAACGAAGGATGTGGTTGGCAGGGTAATTGCACAGTCCTCTTTCTTGAACAAGCACTGTAGAGTTGAGGCGTCCCCAGGAAAAGCTTAGCTTTGCACCTTTCCAACTTTGAATATGCTTACCCTTTTGCCTAAATTACTTGTCTCTCTCTCAAACTCCTTAGTCAGTCTACTGTGACTTTAAGATCCAGTTTCCATGTTGCTTTTTCAAAGAGACTCCTATGTGTCTGAGCTCATCGTCTCTTCTCTACTTTCTACGTATTACCATGGCACATGAGACACTGCCTTGGAAATACCTATGTGTGCCTTTCCCACTCACCCACCCCTTCCACTACATTATAAGCTTCATTACTCTCAACTGCCATCCCCTAAGTAACTCGATGCCAGGCACAGAGTAGGTCCTCAATGTCTGCTGAATAATAAATGAATGAGTGAACTGGTTACCTGGAACAGCTGGGGCAGATTATATTTTCCAAAAATGACTATAGCAATATTTCTAGTCCTAATGCTCTTCTAGAATCTTGCCACTCGTCGTCAATAAACGAAGTCTATTGCCCCTCCTCTTGAACCTGGATGGGACTTTGTAACTGCTTTGATGAATGTAATATGGTGGAAGCAACACTGTCTACTCCAATGCTAGATCCCTTGGCTCCTTCTCTGAAGAAGCTCACCCTTGGAACCCAGCCCCCATATGATGAGAAAGAACAGGACTACGTGGAGAGGTAACACTGAGGTGTTCCAAAGGAGAGAGCCCCAGCTAAATTCTCAACTAGCCGTTAGTGGCTACCATATTGGACAATGCAAATCTATACCTAGCTATGTGAACAAGCCTTTAGATTTGTACTGTCCAATATCCAATAGCCACTGTGGTTATTTAAATCTAAATTAATTAAATTAAAAATTCAGTTCCAGGGCCGGCCCCATGGCTTAGCAGTTAAGTGTGCCACGCTCCGCTACTGGCGGCCCAGATTCAGTTAAGTGCACCGACGCACGGCTTGTCCCGCCACGCTGAGGCGGCGTCCCACATACAGCAACTAGAAGGATGTGCAACTATGACATACAACTATCTGCTGGGGCTTTGGGGAGAAAAAGGGAAAAAAAGGAGGAGGATTGGCAATAGATGATCGCTCAGGGCCGGTCTTCCTCAGCAAAAAGAGGAGGATTGGCATGGATGTTAGCTCAGGGCTGATCTTCCTCACAAAAAAAAAAAAATTCAGTTCCATAATTGCACTAGCCATATTTCAATTGCTCAGTAGCCATGTATGGCTAGTGGCTGCCATATTGGACAGCACAGATATAGAATTTTTCATCACCACAGAAAGTTCTATTAGACAGCACTGTTTCAGATGATTCCAGCCCCAGGCTTTGAGCTCTTCAGCTGAGGCCCCATACATCACAGAGCAAAGACAAGTCATCTCTGCTCTGCCCTGTCTGAATGCTTGACCCACAGAATCCGTCAACATAATAAATGGCTGTTTATGCCAGTAAATTTTGGAGTAATTTGTGATGTAGTCATAGCAACAGGGAAAACAATTTTTCGTATTACAATTTCTGAGACCCTTTGAAAACTGCATTATTCGTACATTCCTTAAAGCAGGATTGGAAAGGGGGAAGAGAAAAGCAACAGGCAAAGGGCAAACAGTCATTGTTGAAAGAGCTTATTGTAACACAAATGAATGCTCAATCTTTGTCACTGACCCTCGGCATGTCCTGGGCAGAGCAGTTAACATTTTACAGGAGAAGCAGCTAAAATTTCCACCAGTACCTTTGTTGGGTGCAGGCCAGCAGAAGACCACGTTCCCTCTGGAACATTACTCTATGGTCTCATCCCGCTCTTGCACACACTGAGAGATAAGATGCTGAAGTGACATTAGTTCATTCTCTATGTCACACGTACTCTTCCTTTCGCAGTGGCAGTCTTTAAACAGGGGATGCCATCTCAAGTCCTCCATTGCCGTGCGGCTCAGTAGTTAGGGGAGAGGGAGAGAGTCCACTTCTGCTTGTCTGTACAATTTAAGTGTTGATCTTGGAAATTAGGCACTGGCCCTTCCCTGTACGTATGGTGGTCATTTTGTGTTTGTTTTTTTGCAAACCGCCACAAACATACTGGGAAGAGATAATTCCCAACTTTCAATATGACCAACTGGGATACACTGATAGATACATATTTAGATTTCTACTCCCACCTATGTTCAGGAAGGATTCACAGTTATTTACAATAAATGCACAGATACAATAAAGCCAAAATCATTAATACAGACCAAGGCTGACAAACTTTTTTCTGTAAAGGGCCTGGGCCATAGTGTGCTGACGCCTGACTAAAAAACAAGTGGTTAATGCCAACAACGCAAACAGAAATTGCTTTGGGAAAGAGATCAAGAAAATAAAAACTTAAACTGGCTGAAGTGACATTCACATTTTCCATCATTCAGTAGAGGCATGGAATAGTAAATAGCCTACTCTGGCCTTTGTCTGAAAGCATTAGCTCAGATTAGCTTACTCTGATTATTTGTTATAAGTTAATAAGCACAACTTCTGTTCTATTAATATCCCAATGCACACAAAGCCACAAAATTACAAAACCTTTTCCCTTCATGTGTCAAGTATGTCAAAAGGGAAACAGTTTGTTTGGATGGTTACTGGATTAATCAACTGTCCTCTCTTTTTACTGGAGACAAAGGAAACAGATCACACAACCTTAGAGTCAGGTGAGAGATCTGACAGGTGGGATCTGGGGCCATGCCAATGTCCTCACTTGACAGATAACAAAACCAGGAGCACACAGTTTTACCCAAAGGCACACACTGGCCCATCCATGAATATAACCATCCCAACCTGATGCTGTTTTCAGGACATCCTAGTGGCCTGTGTGTTCACACAGGATCCAAAGTCACAAAGCAAAATGTAAGGAAGCACTGTGTAGCCCACAGTTCTACACTCTTCCAGTTCTTTCCCACAGTAAAGCTTGTACCCTCCACAGATGACTATTCTCAAGATTCAAACCTAAAATTTAAAAAAATCACTAATAGTGGTTCTCCTCTTTCCTCCCAAGGAACTCCCTGAAATGTAGGCTCTCACCAGCGAGTATTCCCAGGTTGCACAGAATCTTCCCTCCCACCTCAGTTTTCCTCACTGAGCCGTTCAGAGGCCATTTTGCACACTGCCAAGGTGGAGCTCTTCCAGAAAGCTGTTCAAGTGACATAGAGACTGCAGTCTTGGGATGCCCTGCCTTGTAAAGTGCATCCATTATTATTACTGAGTTTGGCCTCCTCAAGTATTTCTTAACAAGTGTAGAGGATCAGAATTTGCCACTCCAAAATGTGTCTCTTTGGCTTGGTTATTTTTAAAGACAAAAAACTCTAAAAGAAACTTTGACCTTCCCCCTAACTGTCTAAAAGAATTTAAGATAGAAGGCTGTCTTATCACCTTAGATAACTCTGGGTATTAGTAGATTGGGAGGGTCCTTGCTAAGCCCATTTTTATCAAAGTTCTGTCTCTCAGGTCACATTGTCTATAGATGGCCCAGCAAACAGTTGTTTATCAACATTTGCATTTCCCTCTCCATGTGAATTGCCTTCCTCCCTTTTGAAGCCCCAAACACTACCCCCAACATCCTCCTTTGTCTTTAGCTGAAGATGGTATTGAAGGTGGTAGCTTCAGCCATCTTGGGCGAATTACTCAGTTTTCCTGGGTTTCTCCCATGTATATCTGTTATTAAATTTGGTTTGATTTTCTCCTCTTATTCTGTCTCACGTCAATTTAATTCTTAGACCAGCCAGAAGGACATAGATGGTAGAGGAATTGTACTCCTCCCCTACACAGGAAATGATAAACTTTTCCCTTAACAAGCTAATAAGCATCCTTTGGCCAGGATGGGTGCTTTTCACTCCATCTCCATCCCCTTGCCCTGAACCACTATGGTTAACACAAGCTCTGTTTCATGTGGGGTCACCTCTGCTCCCCAAGGAGCTCACAGGACCCCCATCCCCAGTGAAGTCATGCTGACTGCACAGCCCTTCGCTGCAGTATCCTCTGTGACCAGCAGTTTTATGCTTTTGCAGAAGGGTCTTCTTTGAGAAAGGGAACCCACTGCCACTCATGCAGATGGACAAATTCTGCATTTTTAAGGAGGGAGTTTGTTTCTGTTGGTAGAATCATGCTGATCATGCAGATAAGAAAGCATAAATATGAAAGTGCTCTGTGCCCATCACACAGATACAAGAGAACTGAATACAGGTGAAGACTTCTAGGTCCTTGTTATAAAATGCTAACTCATGAAACCCCAAATGAGTCCGAATGAACCCATTTTTGTGAAACTGAAGCAGAAAGATTATAGGCACAGAAGTCAGCACTGCATTCCAATTCCCGCTTGACTACTCCCTAACTGGGTGGCCTTGCTGGTATTAGATAACCTTCTTCCCTTGTAAAGGTAAGGCAATACCACTAACAGCCCAGGGTTCTGAGAAAGGAGAGAGCATATGTCTTGTATGACACAATCCCAAGGACATAGCAGGCCGCAGGTAAACGTTAGTTCACTTTCTCATCATCCTTTCAGAAATTCTAGAATGAGAGGCTGACACTTAGAAAACCAGCTAGATTTTAAAGGAGAATGTAAAAACCAACAGTAACTGAACAGTACCATCATTTATAAAGCTGATTGTTGTAATTTAGTGTTTCACAGAATTGTATATAAATAATGGAATGCCTCACTTTAGGGTTGAAAACAACCAGATTCTGCACAAAACATCCCCCACTACCTGAAACAATGAAAATTTAATCAAATAATACCCAACTAACAAACAAGTCAATATTTAATTCCGATTTTAAAGGGGTCAATTCTGGTTAAATTGATATGAGATGTTCCACAATTTAACTCCTATACTTTGATCATATAGAGACTAGAGTTGCAGAAAGTAAAGGTGGTCACGAAGATGTGCACCCCCACACTGACCCTTTCTTAACTCAGACACACACTGTTTATCATCTTCATAGATTCATTAAATGTAATTAAACAACAGAATCCAAAATATATCTGTGCTTTCATTTTAGATAATCTTTTGAACTCCTAATGCCATTCTGATCAATCCCCCCAAACACGCACAAAACACATCCCCAACATGCTAAAAATTTCCACTGCAAAACAAATGGTTAAAAAAACACATAAATCTCAAATTTTGTGAGGCTCACTCAAACCCAATCCTCAATGCTATTTCAAATCCAAAATGAAAGGACTATCTCACTGTTGGGGGGAGGAGAGACTAGTTTTTACTCCTCAGGGCCTTTTAATCTGGATTCCTATTGTTTTCCTTGCTCCAGCCTCTCCTTCCTCAATCAATAGTTCGCAAAAATAGTACCTTTTGTACACATTTCTTTAGGAAGAAAGAGAAGAAATATTCTTTAAAAACTTCATAAAAAATTTTTATTTTTCACAGCCAGAACATAAACCTCAGAGCTGAGCTTCAGAACACAACATAAAGCTAAAAGGAAATTTTCACTATATTTCCTTAAAAATATATATATATAATTATAGAGTTTGACTTTTTTTCCTGAATAATGTACCTCTGGGATTCCTTATTCACCCAAGAACATGCAGTGTGCTTATATTTCATCCAATGTTATCAAAATCTCTCCTGTCCCTCCTTCATTCAATGCTAAATTATATTTTCAATGGAAAGAAAATTATAAATAGGTTTGTGTGTATAAAGATAGATGATAGACAAATGATAGATAGATAGACAGAAAAACAGACGGACGGATAGATAGATAGATAGATAGATAGATAGATAGATAGATAGATAGATAGATAGATAGATAGAAAGAATAGACGGATGGATGGATGGATGGAAGGAAGGAAGGACAGATCAGCATGAAGACACATGAACTAGTACATCTCACTCAGGTAAAACCTTGCAGTGAACTTGAGAGTACCAACAGAGGTTTCAAAATGAATAATCCCTATCTGCCTTGAGGAAGGCTGAGTCAAAAAATGCATAGCATCACAGACACATCTCAAAGCCTTTCCACTACGACCAAATAACACCGAAATTCCGACAGACACATGGGACGCTTAGAGCTGCAAGTTTTGGTTCCACTGGCACACCTGTCCGTGGAAACGGAAGTGGCCTGAGGTGATCTCATCTTCGGGCTCAGAGGCCATGTCTTAGCTGGTGTGGCCAGGCACTGTTGAACTTCTTATTGGTCAATAACATGCCCCAGCAAGCAATAAATACGCCCTGACCCTGCAGCTGCCCTTCAGCACTGCACACATCATTGATCTTATGGGTCCTTGGAAAACAGCCGATCTGAATAAAGCTAAGCAGAGGCCAAGTGCCATTTTCCAAAGCCGCCTTACAATTCCTTAGTAACTGTAACTAGAAATAGAGCACTTGACAAATCATCATACCACGGATGTTATTAGAGTTAGAGTATTATCTTCATGAAAGGGAGTGGGCAGAGGGAAGGAGGAAAAGGGAGACTGAGATTCTCTACACACAAAGAAAGTGATCTGACCCACATCTAGCAAAATCTCCCAGGCCACACAATTAAAACTGGAAGTTCCACATATCCTAGAGAAGGAGATCTGACAGGATGGATTAAGGAGGGAGAAATCATTCCCCACACACCTGTACGTTTTCTGCATTTGCTAATAAAAATGCATTTCAGGGGCCGGCCCGGTGGCACAAGCGGTTAAGTGCGCGCGCTCCGCTGCGGCGGCCCGGGGTTCGCAGGTTCGGATCCTGGGCGCGCACCGACGCACCGCTTGGTAAGCCGTGCTGAGGTGGCGTCCCATATAAAGTGGAGGAAGATGGGCACGGATGTTAGCCCAGGGCCAGTCTTCCTCAAGAAGAAAGGGGAGGATTGGCATCGGATGTGAGCTCAGGGCTAGTCCTCCTCACAAAAAAAAAAAAATGCATTTCATTCACAAAATACTTACAGTAAAACATACCACGAGCCTGCTCCTGGGAGGTCCCTGCCAGGTAAGGAACACACCAGAGAGGCGAGCATTATTAAACCTTTGGCATTAGTAGGATATCATCTCATATATTGATTTTCTGAAGTCTCTACTGTACATCCACCTCGTCACTTAAAAAAAAAAATTGAGCATGCAGCCCCCATATCCTGGTTTATTTTTAGAAAATATAGACGATCTACTCTACCAATAAAAATATATATTATGAAATATACAAAAATAAAAAAACAAAATTAAGACGCAACATTTTTAACTAAATTTTCTGATTAATAGTGAGAAAAAATTTAGTAAAAACTAAGTGATTGAACATGCTGCATTATTTTTATACTCAGTTTATATTTCAAAAGCCAATGATTCAAAGGTGAGGTTTGAAATTCAGAGTTTGTCCGCCAACACTTGGAATTAATAAGGGTTACAGCTGCATAAGAAAGCTACCCAAGATATGTGAATCTAAACAGAAGTAGTACATTTGGGGCTCTTCTTAAACAACCATGACGAAAGTTATAAATCCTATCCACCAATTTCATAGAAAAGGTTCTCCTGAAATTCACTAACATATTGCTATTTTCCTAACGTCTCTCCATTGTTCTTGTACGCTTATCAGAAGCAACTGGATTCTTATATTTTTGACAAGTAAATTTTAAAAAGAAAACTAGTGAGATTCTTGTTGGAAGATTTTTACACAAAATAAGTAGTCCTTTTCCAATGTTGTTTTAAAGAGAGAAGATAAGAGAGTTTTTTGTGGGTTGGGGAACATACATTATTTTTAGCAACAAAATCTAACAATGGAAATGTAGCCACATAGACTATTTCCAAAATCATTTTTCCTTAGCGTGAATTCCATTCAAAAAGAGTCATTTTTTAATGCACTGTTAACTGTTATCTTTACATTGAAGAGATATAGACTAAAAATTCGTTTGTATGTTTTCTCAAGTTCCAACCAGCCACTAAGTAATGAGAGTTTTTTAATTCCCAGGTACCCTTAAACCTTTCTGCATAATGTTTATGGGAATGTGGACTCCTTAAGAGTCAAAATGACAGAAGAAAAGAAATGGAAAAGAAATATCAGGTCCCTTAAAAGCCAGCTAGATGTATCACGAGATCAGAGATTTTGCTGATTATATCTAGAAGCTAAAAAAAAAAACTTCATAGTTTGTTTTTATTTCATTGCCAGTAAATTTTATTTGCCCCATCATCAAACATATATGTTCTGATCAAAATACACATTTACTCCACTTTGATTTCAATTTAAATATTGCTCAATATAAAACATACCAACACTAGTTACTTTTTTGAAGAAAAATCCTGCAGAAAAACAGAATTCCTTTGAAATTGACCTCCAGCACAGCTTAATAACATACTTCATTTTCATATTTATTTACCTCAAACAAGGTATATTTTCATGTTTTATGTACTTATCTATACTTTTGCTTGTAGGTCAAAGAACAGAAAAGCAAGACTACCACCACATTCTAATATGTTAACAAAATTCTGAATCAACTGTGGATCAAACCTTGCCCCCTGAAACCCTTTAGGGCCCTTTAAGGAACACTTTGAAAAGGTTCTGTGAAATTTAAATAGGCTAGAAGTCCCTCAAAGAAGAGAAATAGAACACACAACTTCCCAAATAGCAGAGGTAAAAAAAATGTGAGAAATGCACAAAAATCCTAAAGAGAACAAACTATATATTTTACTGAACTTTTTTTTAATTTTCTGCCTTCCAAAATTAGAAAGTAAACGCTACAAAGGGAGGGACTCCCATGCACGCGTGTACACGTGTGCATATGTGTGTGCACGTGCATGTCTGCATGTGTGTTTTACTGTTGCATCTCCAGGACCTGGCACATAGTAGAAGCTAAATAAATATTTATTGAATGAATCAGCACATGCTGGCAAAAAAAAGAAAGGGTGGGCAGAAATAGAGAAAACAATGAAACTATTTTTGGCTAGGGAGGAAGGAATACTGGCATTGTAAATCTTTCAGCCATTAGAGGGAAGAAACTGTACACGGAGCACAGTGTGGATGTCCAACTAAACTCAGTCCATCACTCAATCTATCACTTTTGCAACTACCTGCAATCTTTTTTCTTGGTCCTTGCATCTGGGGTTTCGCGTCCTCAGTACTCTAACCACCACCATCACTGAGAACTTCCCTTACATCACAAACCCGGGAAATTCCTTTTGATTTAATCTCAAGCAAGTCACCTCCTGTCTGGATGCAATTAGTTTACCCACAGTCTTCAAGTAATATGCAATCTGCATTATTTATTGATCTTCAGATACGCTGAAGATTTTGGGCAACAATGTTGCCTAAGGTGTTAGGGTAAACTTTGATTTACAGGATCTGAGACCAGAATTTCTCATTCATAATAATACCGAGAGCTTCTGCCACTTACTGAGCACCTACTAGGCCACTGTACTCTGCAGGGCATTTACCAAATATGATCTATTCATTTCCCACACAGATCTTGAAAGACGATATTATTACCCCACTTTTAAATGGGAGTGGAGGAGACAAAGCCCTGAAATAAAAGTGATTGGCATGGGATCCAGAGCTGGGGAGCGGCAGAGTCAGAACTCAAGATCAAAGCCCAGGTTTCTCCCCAAGGTCACCTGTCTTTTGACAGCCAGGGGTTTGTGTGCAAGTGGCTGTCCCAGCCTTACAGACCATCAAGCACTTAATAATGCTTCTCGTGATGGAAGGGTATCCCAGACTTGTTTGCAGCTAGACAGACTACTGGGGATTAGTCTAATGGCCTCACATGAAGGCTTAGGAAAGGGAGACCCAGAGCGTGCCCATTTATAGCCTCTGTGCCCACCCGTTTCTTGGCTCTAGATCCCAAGCCCTGTCTGCTACAACACGGCAATTCAGGAATAGGCATCTCAACAATGATAAAAACAGCAGCAGCAGACCTCTGCACTATTAGTATCTGCCGGGCTCGGTTCTAAGTACTTTTCACATGTAACTCATTGAACTTCACAGTAACCCTATGGCATATGAATTTTTTATTCTCTCAGTTTTTCAGAGGAGAAAACTAAGGCAACAAGTGGTCAAATAAATTAATCTCCAAGGTCACACACACTGGGAAGTGACAGAGCCAGGACTTAAACCTGGCAGGCTGGTTCTGAGTGCAGGATCCTCATCACTATAACCCATTGTCTTTTAAGACAATGGGCCCTCTGGGCACCTTTTCTTCTACACTATGCCTAAGTGAAGATCGTAGGCTGAGTGTAAACTCTCCAAAAGGCAAAGGACTATCCAGGAAAACAGTACACCCTGTGTTCCTTTATTTTTAGCAGAATCTACACCTTACAATTTTAGTGGCTAATTCATAGCACTAATTAATATGTTCAAAATATCACTATACAATGGCTTACAACAGGTCTCCATCAAGCAGCCATCTCTGCCTGATATCACACAAGACAGCAGCCCTTTTACTCTATAGGTAAGAACGCAGTTAAAATAATGTTAACAGGTACTTATTGAGGTGCAGGCTTTATAAAGGTACTTAAATCTTTTCAGGTGTATACAGCGAGGTTCCCTATCAAAGTTTATAGGGCTCTGGAAAGCAATTTGTTCTCCCTCTTAACATCTCTCCTACTTTCCACTGTGCTCTACAGCTCCCAGACCAGTTAGTGCCTTGCAAGGAATGAGTCTCCTACAAGTTGTCTGACTGACCCCAGGAACTTGCCACTAGTTCTGAAACAACTTCAACAATGGGGGTCCCTCCACCTTTCCTGCTTCTGTTTGGAATCAAATATGTTAGAATCATTAATGTCTTGGCTGCAAAGAACCTGGGAATGCATATAGGTCTCTGTAGTTTGTGAGTACAACTAACAGGATATAGTGTCTGGATTCAGAAAAGCTGAGACCAGATGCCAGCTCTGTCCTTTTGGTATTTCACTTTCCTTTTTCAGAGTTGTACCAAGTTTTGGTTTGCTCATCTGTAAAAAGGATATAATACTTTACCTATCTCTAGCAAAGCTATGAGAGTCAAATAAAATAATAAGGGGAGACAAACTGATTCAGTGGAGAAAATATTAGAATAAAGTCAGATGATCTGAGTTCAAGTGTCATGTCATCCTAACCCACTTCAATGTGCAAACTGGGCTGATGTCATTTAACCTGAGTCTCATTTTCATCATCTGCAAAAAATGATGCACATCATTTTAAGAGTTGCTTTGGGCATAAAATAGACTAGAACCCACTACTCCTCAAGCCAAGCCAATGCCATTAAACTACAGCTGGCCGTGACTTTCATGGTCTGAGGCAAACGGGAGAATACATGCCCCATCAAAAGGGCATCCCCCACATGGCTCTGGAAGGCTGTTGCGACACAGAAATGCAAGCCCAGTGCTGTCAGGCCTTCCAATTTTGCTACCTAAGCACTGAATCCAGATTTTTATGTGAAATCTCCGAATTGTTAGAGCTGGCAATTAATTTAATTTTTTTAAGTGTTTGATAGCCAGAGAAAACGTGTGCAAACAGGTTACATAAGAATCACTGCACCCTCTGAGGGTAACAATGAATAGTTATAAGAGTCCTAAGCCATCTCAGGGGATCCTCAATATCTTTGATAATTTTGATTAAAATTACCCCCCACTCAAGGGAAAATGCCACCATATAAATCAATATACACAAAAGTTTGCCAACAGTTACATGGCGCTGCACAAACCCTTGAAAGACCATCCATGCCCCCCAGGTTAGGATACCCTTTTTCCCAGGATTCTGAATCTTGCCAAAACAATCTAGAGCAGAAAAGCCAGACAAAAGGACTCCCCAGTCTAATTCTTAAAAATAAGGTCTCAAAGGAATAAAGAATAAAATAATTACAGAGAAGCATTCATTTTAGAGAAACAGAATCTCATGTTTTAAGATTTACATTTTAAAGCATAACTAACTTATCATTGAGCCCTCAAATTAACATGTTGAAATGTATTTTTATAATTTGATCAAATTAGTTGAACGTAATTTGCCCAAGTTCCTTTTCTAATAGGTGCAAAGGGTCCACAGAGACAGAATGAGCCAACCGCAGTGGGCTTTAGAAGCAGCCAGTCCTCCTGTACGAGCTGGGGCCCTCTCTCCTCAACTATTTCCCAGGAGCCTCAGTTTCCCACTCGGGAACAAGGCTAATAATATGTATCATGCAAGGGTTGGTGGAATTGAATCATGTATGGAAACTGCCTGGGTCAATAAACATTTGTGGTGGTTGTCATTTTGTTGTTGTTTTAACTACAAAGTGAGCTAGCTCATTTATGTTTTGCCCATAACAGTCAGTGCTGCAGAGATTTTTATTATTTTACATTTATTTGGGTAGTCATGAATACATAATACATACAACATGGTTCAAAAAAATATCAAAGTATAGTGGAAAAAAGTTCCTTCCCACCCAGGTCTCTCATCTGCCAATCTGGCCCTGTCTCACCATTGGTCTCTTGGATATCATAAAAATCTATCACCTTCCCTCCAACCAACCCCATAGGCAATTACAGCATATTATACTCTCTATACAGACTGACTTGTTTTCACTTACTCTATCATGGATATTTTTACATATTAATACAAGAAGATATTCAACACCATTTTTCTATGGCTACACAGTATTTCATGGTATGAATAAAGCATTATATATTTAACTAGACGTACACTGAATAGGTTGTTTCCAATCTTCTATTACTGAAAACAAAAGAGTAGTAAAAAAAAAAAAAAAAATGGGGGGGGGCACTGGCCCGCTGGTGTAGTGGTTAAGTTCACGTGCTCCACTTCGGCAGCCCCGGGTTTGCAGGTTCAGATCCCGGGCACGGACCTACACACCTCTCATCAAGCCATGCTTTGGTGGCCTCCCACATACAAAATAGAGGAAAACTGGCACAGATGTTAACTCAGCGACAATCTTCCTCAAGCAAAAAGAGGAAGATTGGCAACAGATGCTGGCTCGGGGCCAATCTTCCTCATACACAAAAATATTTTTGGTCAAGTTACTTAATTTCTTCTTGCTTCAATTGCCTTCTCTAGAAAGGAAGACACTATCAGTCCTGCCTCACAGGGTCATTTTAAAAATGAAATGACTTTAAAATATGCAAAATCCTTAGTTCCTGAAACCAGGTAAGTGCTCGGCAAGTGTTAGGTAGGATTATTATTAATTACACAGGTCATCTCATACCTATGTAAGTATATCTGTAGGATAAATTCCAAGCAGTGGAACTGCCAGGACATTAAAAAGAAAACGGAGAAAGGGTGTTAATGGTGGCAATCTCAGAAGACTGGGGAAATCAACATGCGAAATGAGGTAGCCATTGACTTCAGCATGAAGGGGCCACAGAGGCCACAGCCCAATAGTGACTTCAGAATTTTGCAAGTCCTTTCTGGTGAAAGTGGCTCCTAAACTGCTTCAGAAAATAACCACAGCTCCCAGATTCTAATACTCGTCTCTGTTGTTCTAATAAACCACAAAAGTGGCCAGGAAATGCCAACTTCTTGGCAGCCAAACTACATTTCCCAGATTATCTGGGAGAAACATCAAAAACTTGGCCAAGATCACATATCCCTATTTTCAGTACTGGAAAATGAGGCCATAGGAGATTCGTGGCTCTGGTCCACAGAGCGCAGTTCAAGAAAAGGACATGGAGGAAGAGAGTGGGTCAAAGCAAGTAATGACCAGATACCAGCCAACGTCTGCAGGCTCTGTAATGGCAAGGGATATTGCATGCACCAACACTGGGTCTACTTCTGCCTGCACCAAATGCATATTTAACGCAAAACAAAGGGGGGAGAGGCTGATGAGGGTATCGAGCTCTAGGAGGTCGCCAAGAGTTATAGATAGGCTTAAGAGCTAGAGAAGGCAAATTCATGAGCAGGGGAAGCTGTAAGAGAGATAAGTTAGAGTAATCTTTGCCCCCAGTGTCTTCATCTGCCTGTTGAAAGATGGACCTAGAGTTGGCAAGATCCATGTATATTTTCAGACTTGTTGGTTTCCTCTCCCCCACCTCCACCTTTACCTCCCCACTCCCCAAATCTCAGCAAAATAACAAGGGAAAACAGTACTTTAACCGCCAGCTGGGAAGAATTCCAAGCAGCTGTTTACAAAGAAAACCAACATAAATTTTACTTGAATGTGTTACGCTGACCTCCCAAAATCCATCTCACCTATTTAAAAAGAGAAGCTTCAGAGCAGTTACTACTGATATTAGCATTCAGGACTGGCAGGAGCATATTTACTGAGCACGTCAGTTTGCAGGGAGCCTTCCATTACCTTGGGCTGAAGGCATCAATTCTCACAAGCAACAGAGCGGCCCAAGTGTTATCACGGGCTCTGTGGAACCTCATGAAAGTTTTAAGACTCTCTCAGCTTACATCTCACTTTTGCTCACGCTATGCTATCTCAGGCTTTAGTTTCTCCTTTTGCTAGAAGCTGCTTCCGTGGCAGACTCTCATGGTGCCAAGGTTTACAGTAGCACTCCGATAGGAGAGCAACATTAATGAAAGCTTTCTCTGGGTAATTCAATTCTATCTACTAATACAATGCGAGGAGAACAACCGTAGAGTAAGGGAGAGAAGAGGAGTAAGGAAAACTGAGAGCCATAAAGATGCACACAACAAAATTTACTCACCATGGGGGAAAGACTTATCTGTCTGGCTATGGCTATTTGTCACTCTAGCATAGCAACCACCTCACCACAAGAAAGTGTGATGCTCATATGTCACCCACCTCCTCAGAGAGGCCCTCACTGGCCACTGTAGCCAAAGCCCCTCGTATGCCTCTTCCCTGTCTGATTTTTCTTCAAGATGATACCTGATATTAAAAGTACAGTCAAGCCCCGCCTAACAACCTATCAGTCAACAACGGACCACATAACCAACAGTGGTCCCATAAGATTAGCATCATAGAGCCTAGGTGTGTAGCAGGCTATAACATCTAGGTTTGTGTAAGTACACTCTATGATGTTCGCACAACAACGAAATCACCTAACGATGCATTTTTCAGAAGGTATCCCGTCGTTAAGTGATGCATGACTGTACACTCCATCTGCTGATTTGTCTATTAACCATCTCCCTGCCTAGAATGGAAGCTGCAGAGGGGCAGGAATCGTGTCTGTTCCATTAATAGTCGATCCTCAGTGGGTGAAAGAGTGCCTGGAATATAGCAGGCACCCATTAAATATTTCTGTTATAAACATTAACGAATGAATATGGAATTGTTGCATAACGGAATTATGCGACAGCTATTTTTTCATTTAAAAAACTGCCTATGAGATATCTATAAATCAAAATCCATTTTCCACTACTGTAGTATGATGTAGAGAGGTGGAAAAAAAGTATTGAGTAAACACTGGGTCTGAGTCAGCATGGCTGGCATTTTATATATGATATTTCACTTAATTCCTAGGACTCTCTGAGATCAGCGTTACTAATGTTATTTCAGATTAGGAAAACCAAAGTTCTGAGAAGCTAAGACAACTTACTTGAAATCACATATGTGAAAGGTGATCATTTCTAATTTGTCTGACTCCAAAATTCCCTGCACCTCTCACTTCCCACTTTTCCCCCTTTGCTGGCTCAAAAGGCTTTCATTTGCATTTCGAAGGATGAGGTTTCCCTCTGCCGTGCTTCTGCGAACACACAGTTAATCTTCACTTAAAGACGAATTTCGAACTGCATCTTTGATCTCACTATTTCAAGGAACGCTTTTAATCGCTTAGAAATGGGAAGAGTCTGTTTTTATAAACGATTCTAGAAGAGAGGACATTTGTCGCAGTCAGAGTACGAGAGAAGACAAGAGAACATCAGAGACAGCTGGCCCTGCAGCCAGGAAGATGCTTACACATGCAGCCGCAGGAGCACAAGGGACCAGCGCATCAAAAGACGTGCTCTCAGTCTCCACGCTTCCTCCTCACACAGCAAGGACCACCACCACGGACGTGTTTCTCTTCTTTAAAGAGCTTCGTTATCATTTACTAATAAAGGAAAACTCCTAGATGTAGGCTTTCAAAAGCTTTTGCCAAAAGCAAGGAACCTTTATTTAAGTGCATGCCAGCTGCTGGTTTTAAGTCCAAAGCAGTTCTGCAATCGTCAAGAGTTAAGAAGGCTTGCTGGAAGCTTCCGCTGCACACAGAAGACACGACAGGGTTTCCCCCAGGCCAAGGTCTAATTCCCAAGGAAGTCACTGTGGCTTCCCAGTTTGCCACAGGTATTAAAAGGTGCTTCTGGCATGACCCTGTTCCTGGGAAGCTACTACGCCTAAAACTAGAGGGAGTAAGCTGCCGGTGCCTGCATGCCATTCTGATTCCTTCACTAGCACCCTGGAGCAGAGGCCACAAAATCCTTCAGGGCTGTGGGCCTCCTGAGGCCAGAGGGCAGATCACCACAGGGCCACCTGACATGGCAGTCTAGACTGTGCCCAGTTAGAAGCCTTCAGCATTGGCGGCAGCACGGAGTAATTAAGAACAGGGCTTTAGGGCAGAGACCCCTGGCTGATGTTCCAGCTCTGCACGTCACTACTTTCAGACCTGGGGCTGTGTACTTGACTTCTTTATCAGCTTCCACATCTTTAAAATGGGGTGACAATAATCAGTACCTCACAGGGCAGCTGTGAATGATGTATGCAAATTGCCTGGCACATATTAGGCACTCAATCTAACATCAACCTAAAAATAATTATCATCAGGCACTCGATCTAACATTAACCAAAAAATAAGTATTCTTTTTCTCACAAAAATTTTATTCCAGGAGGTATGTTTTTTAAACTCACCCTTATTGCTCAGACCCTAAGCATACCCCAAATAAAAGCCTTTCTCTAAATCTTTTGTGGTGGAGTGGTGCCCTGATTCTTTTTATCAACGCTAAGAAGGGACTTGGCTCTGGTTCTTATTCTTGTCTGTAAAATTAAGCAAATGAAAATATCCATGCTATGGGTGAAGAAAGTATGAGCTACGTCTATGGGTTCACTGATTTGAGCAGACCCTATTCTTCCCTGGGCTATGCTTTACCTATCTATGAATAGAAGACAAGGGTAGATAAGCCATTCACTCTCGCCCCAAAGAGGAGAGGGAAGGACACCTGAGAGTAGGATGGAATGCGGCACTTAAAGAAGGAGGGAATGGACTTGGAGTCAGAAGTCAGGAGGGTATGATCCTACAACCTGAAACCCACGAGCCATATACAGGGTTGCCAGATTTAGCAAATAAAAATAGAGGATGCCCAGTTAAATGTGAATTTCAGATTTTTTAGTATAAGTACACCCCACTAATTTTTAAAAGTATAAGTATATCCCACCAAATTTTCAGTATAAATATGTCCCAAATACTTCACAAGCCATACTAAAAGTATTCATTGTTTCTCTGAAATTCAAATTTAACTGAGCACCCTGTATTTTACCTGACAATTCTAGCCACGTAAAGATCTTAAGTCTACCTGATATAGTAAAAAGACTATGGAATTTGGAGTTAAATAGACCTATGTGCCAATCCCAGCTCGACCACAAGCTAAATGTATAATACCTGCCAAGTTACTTGAACTACCTGACTCTCACTTTCCACATCTGTAAATGGTGATGATAACACCTCACAGAGCTGTTCCATAGGGTAAATCAAATAAAGATCATGATAATAACTACTAATATTGCCACTGCTCCATTTATTAAGTGATCAACAAACATTAGTTTTCTTTGCTCTTTTAGCTTCAAATACTCCCCATCTGTAAAATGAGATTGAAGGTATTGGCAACAGAATTCAAATACATTTTCTGGTAAGAATGATACTTTAGCCTTCCTCCCACAGATCTCCAGGGAAATCTCAAGAATTTATTTTCTTTGGTTTGGCAAAATACCCCCTCTCCCACTCAACAAAGAAATTTTTGGTCCCCTGGTTAGTGATAAATGTATTTGATGGGAAATCGTCTTGACTTTCCTCTCAAGAGTTCACATACTCTCCCCCTCACATCCCCTAAACCAATATTTCTTTAAAATGTGGTCTGAGGACATCAGCATTAGAACCACCAGTGGTCCAAAGGACTTTCCTGGGCCCCGACCGCAGTCCCACCAAATCAGAGTTTCTGCAATTACGCCCAGAAAGTATCCTTCCTAACAAACTTCCCAGGTGATCCTTTAACACAATGAAGGTTAGACAGCATCACCCAGAAACCTCAACCCCAAGCACAGGAGCTACACTGGCAGACTCACCTTTCCCAAAGTTAATGTCCTCAAGGAAAATAAATGGGCCCTGAATATTCTGTGAGGGAGGGGAATGGCAAATTCTAGAGTGATATAGGAATGGAAGTTTCAAAGCTTTTATATGAGGAACAGATCAGCTCATCTAACACTCTGTTTTGGAGCATTTGTGTCAAATTGACATTCCAATTTCAAGACCGTACATAAAACCCCATTCAATTATTTAGCACTGTACAGATTTTACATAACTCTTGAAGTTACTGACTCAATTCATTTTCCTTCGAACTACAAGACAGATTAATCTAAAATGAATTAAGACAGGCAACCAGAAGTAATGTTACCATGGCCAGTAAACAGTCTTTAAACTGCTGGATCAGTAAGCTGCTTATGATCCTCGAGAGCACAGCATGCTACATCTGCTCGACAGTCGTATGCTCTCAAGCCAAGGATTCAGAAACCGTGTTTGTCCACAATAACAAAAACTCAAGACAGGGGGTAATGTTTAACCCAAGGTTTTACTTTACTGATAAGTATCACTTCTTCCCCCAAAAAGACAGATGATAAAGATGACTCAGGTCATATTCACACTCATGTAATATTTCAAGTTACAACAAAATGCATAAATATCTCCATAATTCTGTAATGTAATACAAGAATTTTAAAAAATATTTCTAAAATACTCTAAATTATCTCTAATGTCTGGTTGCTTACAGTCTAGCAGGGAATAAAAACAAAGAAACAATTACGAGATATGCTTAGAACTATTACAATGAGGGAGTTTTGGTGTCAAAAGGGATATGGAAGCCAGATGTTAGAGAAAGAAACATCATGGAAGACTTCCCAGAGAAGGTGACATCTAAACCAAGGACAGAAAACTAGATGTTATGGGTTGACTTGTGTCCCCCAAGAAGATATGTTGAAGTCCTAACCCCAGTACTTCAGAATGTGATCTTGTTTGGAAATAGGGTTGTTGGAGATAGAATTCGTTAAGATGAGGTCATACTAGAGTAGGTCGGGCCCTTAATCCAATATGACTGGAGTCCTTAAAAGAAGAAGAAGGAGACACAGAGAGGAGAATATCACGTGAAGACAGAGACACAGAGGGAAGACAGCCAGGTGAAAGGGGAGGCCAAGACTGGAATTACGCTACCACAAACCAAGGAATGTCTGGGGCTATCAGAAGGTTGACGAGGCCCAGAAAGAAGTCCAGAGCCTTCAGAGGGAACATGGCCCTGCCAACACCTAAATTTTAGACATCTAGCTTCCAGATCTGTGAGAGAACTAATTTCTGTTGTTTAAAGCCACCCGGTTTGTGGTACTTTGTTACGACAGCCCTAGGAATCTAATACAATAGGGGGGAGCCAAAGGGGATGAGATCCTGGCATGGGTAAGCAACAAGTGAAGACCTGGAAGTGAAAGAGAGACCGCCTTGGTTGCAAGCAACCACAGGAATTCAGTCTGGTGAGGAGAGGGGAGGGCAGGCGGTGGCTGGAGGACTTTGCTGCCGTAAAGGCCATCTTCTGCTGTGTCATGCCAACCAGAAGACTCAACTCTAGGAGCTATACCCAACCTCCGGCTGAGTGAACAAGAAGCATGAAAAAGCTCCCATCAAAAATTAACCTACAACTAAAAACACACTGTGATGGAAGAGTTCTCAAAAATCATCAATATTTACCGCTGGTAGAAAACAAACCAAGTTTTCAACACAATCACCAAACTTTGAGTTAGCGACTAGAAGAGATACATGCAGCCTTTTGGGGTTCTGTTTCTTCATTTAAGTGCTGGTTACACAGAGGAGTTCACCTTGCGAAAAGCATCAAGCTGAGGTCTTGTGAACTTCTCTGTATGCACGGTATGTTTATAAAATTGCCAATGAAAGAGGGAAAATGCAACATTTAGCATCTTGCTACTCCAGATGGACTGCTGCAACCAAATTTCTAAAGATAATATGTCCATCATCTTGAACTTAAAATACTTCTATCCATTTGTCTGCTTGAATCCAAATCTGATCATCTCAGGATGAATTTTAAACCTCCAAGACATTAGTAAATAAAATCTACTTCATTCTTCTTATGCATTATCCTCTCTTTTGTAGGCTAATTAAAGAGCGTGTCTTGGCTAGCCTGGGTGAATGGTAGAATACTACTTCATATTTAAACAACAGATCTCACTTTTGAAAGGTTTTGTCTCTTGCAAAACCTTAGGTTTTATATGCAACGGAAGAGCCATTTGATGCTTGTTTTTACATGAGTTGCTAAAGTAAACAGTAATAAAGCCAGAATTGGGTCCTCAATGAGCTGGGGTCAGGATTCAGATTTAGGATTCTGCCTCTGTATCCCCATTCATCTGGTTGTCATGCAAATACTCTCACCATTGGTTTAGAAGGCCGATAAAAAATATTTCAAATGGGTCTGCAACCTAAGGAACAAAACAGGTATCATATAGAAAACCTCCTAATTGCAAAATTACATTTCTGGTTATAACCCCAAAATGGCTTTTGAAAATCACCAAAGCAACTCAAATCTGCACAATCTTAATTTCAAGCGGCATAATTTGAGACTGCGAGAAAGCTAATTGCCGGCTAAGCAACAGTTTCCAACCATAATTGGCTTCGCACAACCTTGCACACAATCGTGTACACACTTGCCTAAACCACCGGACGTGGAAGGCATCTGGACGGAACGCAGGGCTGCCAAAAGAATCTTCGGAAGAAGGCAACAAAAGGAATGAGCTCTCGCACAGGATTTTCCATGTACTGGCTCAGAGCAATTTCACTTTCCAGAATGCTTCTTTGAAATGTCAAGAAGGAAATTAGTGCTGTTCCTTGCACTGGGATTTTTTTTCTTGCAATTAATTCCCACACTTAGAAATTCTCAATGACCTATAGCAGAACGTTGTGATATATACATATACCAACAAAGACAAATCTATAGGTGTATGTTATGGGTTGAATTGTGCCCCTCCCACTCCACAAATTCACATGTTGAAGTTCCAACCCCAGTACCTCAGAATGTGATCTTATTTGGAACTAAGGTTGTTGCAAATATGTAATTAGTTAAGTTAGGCTGAGGTCATGCTGGAATAGGATGGGTCCCTAATCCAGTATGGCTGGTGTCCTCATAAGAAGGGGAAGTTGGACTACACATACACAGAGTAAGGACACTATGTGCAGATGAAGGCAGAGACTGGGGCGATGCTTCCACAAGCCAAGGAACACCCAAAATGGCCAGTGAACCACCAGAAGCCATGAGAGAGGCATGGAACTGATTCTCTCTAACAGCCCGCAGAAGAAAGCAACCTGCCAACAGGTTGCCAACAGGTTGATCTTGGACTTCTAGCCTCCAGAACTGTGAGGTTTGTGTTACTTAAGGCATCAAATTTATGGACTTGGCTATGGCAGCCCTAGCAAACTAATATAGTGTATATTCACAAAATGTTTCACTAAAAAGTCTGTGTACCAATGTGTCCTATTTGTATGTGCATGTATAGAGTCACCCACCAGTGAATAACCTTAAATTACTAACCCCTTGGTTGTTTGATTTGCAATAGTTGTGGGTATGTGAGGTTAATCACAGGACTGGGGAAATTCTGACTCATAATCCCAAAAGGCTGAAGTTCCAAATTTTGTCATGCAACTCTGAATTCACTTCAGCTTTGGGAAACCTCAAATCCCAAAGAGAAACACGATCTGGTTTTCTCTCTCTTCCTTCCAATTCAGATGCAGGTATAATATAATAATAGTGCCCCACTTCCCAAGTGCAATTAAAAATGGCCTTCATTACTCCTCTGAATGAGTGTGTTTTATAATGCTGCAATCTATGGTTCAATAAAAAAGCAACTATTGCACCTATCATGGCAAAGCTGTAAAAAATGATCAATGTGCTTTTGGTAGCTCCAGAGGCAGAGAGGAAAAAAAAACAACTTAAAGAAATATACACAAAATAACTTGGTGCAATGTGAGTGGCTTTAGAAATCCACAGTTCTTCATTTCTGAAACCTTTGATTTCCCTAACTTTAATTGATTCCTTTCCCTTTCACTTAGGAAGTACTAAGGTCAGGCATACAAAAAAAGGAGGTGGAAATGGGAGAAATAGATTCAGAGGGAGACAGAAGTCTTGAGCACATGTAACTTTAAGGAGTCTTCTGCACTGTTATACTCAAAAAAGCATGTGTCAATGAACGTGTGTTGTGTGTGCGTGTGTGTATGTAGGTGTGGGTGTGTGTATGTGGGGAGAGAGAGAGAGAAAAACAGAGAGAGGAAGAAAGACAATGTGAATCAGAGACATGCTTGTCAGAACATGAATAATGATTAATATGAGTAACCCAGCATTAAATTGTCAGCAGAACCACAGGTAAATGGTGGGTTCAGGGTCTACTGCAGAAGAAAAGATTCATTTCCTGTGACTATTTATCTCACATCATCTGGACCCAGAAAAGGAATCCTTAAATCTTCATAGAAATGGTCTTCTTCCAGGCCTGAAAGTCTTCAGAGTCTTCATCTTTCTTTTCCCACCTTTCCCAACGGTTCTATCACAGTGATCTGAACAGAATAAAGATTTCTCTGTGCCAGGCATTATTTTGAACACTTGAGATGTATTAAATATTGTTAGCATCCCCTTTTTATGGTTGCAAAGTTAAACAACTGCCCAAGGTTACTTACCTGGTTGGTAAGCAGCAGAGCCAGGATTTGAACCCAGGCATCCAGGTTCCAGATTCTGCCGTCTTCACCACCACCAATGCTGCCTTCTAACAAACAGTGGTTAAATAACCAAAAGCAATACAGCCGATGCACGAGGAATGCTTCTTTTAGAGTCTTAGGTTTCAGGGCCGGCCCCGTGGCTTAGCGGTTAAATGCGTGCGCTCCGCTGTTGGCGGCCCGGGTTCGGATCCCGGGCACGCACTGACGCACCCTTCTCCGGCCATGCTGAGGCCGCGTCCCACGTACAGCAACTAGAAGGATGTGCAACTATGACATACAACTATCTACTGGGGCTTTGGGGGAAAAATAAATAAATAAATAAATATAAATGAAAAAATTATAGAGTCTTAGGTTTCAGACCCCTGACTAGTCCAACATGGAGAAGACATCCCAGGAATGTCAGTCAGCCACCCTCGTTATCAATTTGGGGGATTAGTCACAGTTTCTGCTTTTCTTCCCCCTTTACTGACATTTCTCATTTTAATGCTCTTCCAACAGCTTCAGAAAAAAAACACGTTTTGTTTTTATAAAGGAAGAGAACCTAAAATCTGTATTTTGGGCTTTATTAGTAATCCTTATAAAAATGTTTATCTGGAGAGAATTTTAATAAAATTTCACTTGGAAATGATCGACAGATGCAATCGACCCATCTGGTCTCAGTCCCTACAGCACATAAAATGTCAACAGTTCGCTCTGACACTATTAGAGTTCACTCTGACACCATTAGAGATTCTATTTACAAATTTCTCCCTTTGCTAGAATTAGAAAGAGACAGCTCATGGTCTTTTCTCTGCACAACGTTGCTTTTAACTTTGGTGCTACATTTCGATCCAGACCTAGTTATTGATGTATGTGTCCCAGGTAGAGGTGGTTTTAAAAGCATTGGGTAAAATCAGAACTATTTTAATTGCGTTATCTAAACACACTACAGATGCTATGATAATCCTCTCTAAAACAATGCTTAGTGTATTATCTGACCAAAGATACAAATATAGAGCTTTTTCAAATATTCAGCTACCCAGCATTAGATAAAGGGAATAGTGCAGCTAATCCTTACTGTCATAGTTATCTTTGATTAAAACGCAGCATATGCCCTTCAGCATTAAGCACTATCTGAGGTTATTTCAGGACTGGGCCTGATCGAATAGCATTATATTATGGGTCAGCATGGCTGAGGGGCAAGAAGCCTGGATTTGTGAGTCATGGAGTCTGTGTGTTCTTCACCCCTCACTCTGCTATCTCGGTGACCTTCCAACAAGTCCCTTAGCCTCCCTCGACCACAGCTCCCTTGGCTATAAAACCAGGATGATAATACCTACCCTCCTCCTGACTTTAAGGCGTAGTTACACAGATCAAATAAAATGATATATGTGAGGGCTGGCCCGGTAGCGTAGTGGTTAAGTTCGTGCACTCTGCTTTGGCAGCCCGGGGTTCATGGGTTTGGATCCTGAGCTCGGACGTAGACATCGCTCGTCAAGCCAAGCTGTGGCGGTGTCCCACATACAAATAGAGGAAGACTGGCACAGATGTTAGCTCAGGGCCAATCTTTTTCAACCAAAAAGAGGAAGATTGGCAACAGATGTTAGCTCAGGGCCAGTCTTCCTCATTAAAAAAAAAAAAAGATATATGTGGGCCAGCCCTGGTGGCCTAGTGGTTAAGTTCAGCACGCTCCACATTGGTGGCCTGGTTGGGTTCCTGGGTGTGGACCTACACTGCTCTGTTAGCTCCCATGCTATGCTAGCGGCCCATATACATACTGAAAAAGAGAGGAAGATCGGCATGGATGTTAGCTCAGGGCAAATCTTCCTCAGCAAAAAAAAAAAAAAGATATGTGTAAAAAGTACTTTGCAGAATGTTCAGCATCAAACAAAGTTATTACTGAGTCATGTGGGGAAGACAGAGTTAAGCCAAATCTACGTCCGTTAATGTAGCTTAACTTTTCAGTGATAAACTGCTGTATGTTTTACAGCTTCCAGTATATTTTATATGTTAGAACAATATTTATGAGTTCATTTCAAAGCTTTCTAATTTCAGTTAGACTCGGTGGAAAGCTTACATATTAAAATTTTTCTATAAATCATTTATTGTGCAAATATGAACTTTTATTAAAAAAATTTTAAAAAGAGGGAGGCCTTAATTGGTCAGGACTGCCTAATGATACACTTTGGGTTGCTCCTATGAACACATTTTTCATATGGCAGGCAGTTGATAATTATTATAAAGGTTTGTGTAATACAAAACAAAGGTATTACAAAAGTATTGCAAAGGTTTTCTTATGACCACTAAAATATGAGATCTTTAGGTGTCTCTCCCCAAAGTCTTATGAAACTACTTCCAACCTGAAAATCCTCACTGGGTTAAGTCATTTGGCAGCTAAGTTATAAGATATATGCATTTAATTTCTCTTTTGGACTAAACATTTAGCTAATAATTGTCAGGAAGGTTTTGACATTAAAAATTTATGACTCAAATAAAACTTTTCTGCAGAAGTTCAGGTACTAAGATATAAGCACTGTAAAATGGACACTTCTGGAAGATGGCCAATTTTAAGAACATAGAAATTATTACCCTGGGGCCGGCCCGTGGCTTAGCGGTTAAGTGAGCGCGCTCCGCTGCTGGCGGCCTGGGTTCGGATCCCGGGTGCGCACCGACGCACCGCTTCTCCGGCTGTGCTGAGGCCGCGTCCCACATACAGCAACTAGAAGGACGTGCAGCTATGACATACAACTATCTACTGGGGCTTTGGGGGAAAAAAATAAATAAATAAAATTATAAAAAAAAAAAAAAATCATTACCCTGGGTCATACCAGAAGTCTAGTTCCCACCAGACTTTATGTCTCACAATAGTATCAAAAACATATTCTGTACAACAGAATCATTTCCCCACGAGATGATGCACTCCAATGATAGGGATGTTGTCTGGATGTTTCTAACTTATCCTTGAGAAGTCATCATTGGGCTTTGCCTAGGTCATTCTTGAACACACAGCCCTGGCATTTCAGACCGCACAGGTGCTCGGAATAATGAGCTTGAAATGCTTGTTATCCTCTGGGCAAAGACATTCCATTTCCCCTTATTTGAACTAACACTACCTCCTTCCAGCTTAAAAAGGTGCCCTTTTATTCCAGCATTCTGGGATTTGGTGAGCAAGTCCACCTTCTACCTGCCTATACCCTACACATCTCCCTTCATCCTACAACTTTCAAGTCCTAATCTTTTTGGTCTTTACTTGATCTAGAATCCTCACTATCCTCTTGATCATTTCAATTACCCTTATCAACCTATTTTAATGAATGTAGCGAGAGATTCGGTTTTCCACCTGAAATAAAATAGAAACTTGGCTGAAAACCAAGAATTTCAGTAAATCTCCCAACTCATAAAATTCCAGGTAAACTGACCATCAGTGAAACCTCAGTCTCAGCTTTCATATTAGGTGCAGATTATGTTACCTAAGAGCAATAACTTGTTCAGTATCTGTGAAGTTGATATATATGAATACATAATGGGGGAAACAAAAAGAAGGAAGAATGGGGGGAGGATATATAAAAAAGGACAAATTCTTAATTTCCTTTAGGATTAGCTCCCAAGGTTAACTCAACAATGTCTATAATTGTTGCTCATTATTTCAACGATTTCAAAGATTTATTACTTTTCTGGAATGCAGCTGGGCAGATTAAAAGAAACAACCAATTACTTTTCGTGACTAAAAGAAAGTGTGTCCTATCATTTATGGAGGTAACTGCCTGGGGAAATCAGTGAGGGTCAAATATTTTGAACCCTGGAACATTCATAGCATAAGGCTTGGCGCCCAGGCATATATTGATATGTGAGAACTTTATCAAAAGTCAAAAGCCAAATGAATGAAGGGTAGGAAAAGAGGGACAGGTGGGTAGAGGATTTAAGTCTGTCACTTCCATCTGATGTCATAAACCAAGTCATAAACCACGTAAAATTTCAAGGCAAGGTCCCAATATTTCCTGGAAAATAACCGATTGTTACATAAGTATTCGAAATGTTCCATAAAAGAGTAAAAGCATTTCATTACTTCAGATGAATTAGGGTAAAGCTGGCTTTTGTATTAGCTAAGGAAAAAGGAAGTTTGTGGAGAATAAGGTAAACAAGGAGAAATCACTTACTTAAGAAAGAATGAACTATTTTTAAACACTTCAAATACAGTAGCATTACTGGTATACAAACAATGGGCTAATTATAAATAAGTCAAGAATTCTTATTAAGAAGGAATGTTCCTGGCCACTGGCAATTAAGTCTGGTGTTGCCACATTCGACACAATGGAAAATAGCAAAAAATACGCCTTCCCTGGCTCTACTTAAAAGAAAGTTCGGTCAGCAGAAGGGGAGCTTCAAAATAGGAATGGCTCGACTCCCTTGGCCATTTTAGATGTAAGAGTTAGACTGACAGAAATGTAAACTGACTCCCAGGCTACAAGGAAAATATCGTGATCATCAACTAAATCCTCAGCCTTCAAAAATGAATGAGTACCAAGTCCAGATCCTGAGCTGTTCCTAAAAATTCACTGTCCTGCCCCTGCCCCAAACTCTCCCTGTTCTTTCTTTCCTTTTTAGAGGCAAGCGATTAAAACTGAAGAGTTAGATGAAAAAATTAAAAAGAAAAAAAAGTGATGGTAAATTTGGAAGAAAAAGTGGCTGCAGCAGTAATACTTATCTCCAGCTCCTTATTAGGAGCAAGACTTGAGCAAAGGCATTGCTCATTACTGATAATGTCAGTTCCAGAATTAGTAGTGCCATTTCTTCCTTTCTTCCTGCATATTTGTTCATTGTCACATTTCGGCTCCACACCGCATACTGAGCCCTTAACTTGTGCCAGATGCCGGGCACACAGATATCTGACATGGATCTTGCCTTCAGCGGACTAGAAGTCTAGCATGGCAGTCACTCACCTTCCCTTATCTCTGATCTATCCCTTATTATAGTCTGGATGCCTCATGGAGAGACGACAACATAGGAGAAATTTCAAAATAAAAATAGGGGGTATTTATGTTTCATAAAATAAACCACAGTAGAAACAAAATAGATGAAGAAAGGTGAGAATGTGTGAGCTCTGTATGTCAATGTTCTTGAAACAACAAAAAGAAAATGCCTAGAGTCTACAGAAACATGTGTTTGGATACTGAAGCACAACTGTTTTTCAAAGGCAGCATTTCCTCCCTTCCCAAAGGAAGCTTCTACATCATGCATTCATTCATCCAGCCAGCCATCCATTTGTTTTTCATTCATTCATCCACTCATTCAGCTATTATCTACGGAGACCCCACTATACTCCAGGCAATGCTCAGGATCTAGGGATAAAAGGGCTTAAAAAGAAAACCAAAGCAAGGTTTCTGTCTTCGTGGAACTTGTAGTTTAGTAGAGGGGACGAGGTATTTAAATAATCCCACAAATACAGAATTTGCGAACTGTGATCAACGCTATAAATGAACAGTCCAGGAAACTCACAGCATATAGCAAGGTAACTGGTCTAGTCTGAGGACCCAGGGAAGGCTTCTGTCTGAGGAACTAACAGAAGAACAGGGAGCAGGCGTGGAGAAATAGAGAGGAAAAGTGGTGACAGCTGAGGCTGGAGGGTCAGAGGGGAACCAGATCACGCGAGACAAGTCAACATTGTAGGATCTAGTAAGACTGTCTTTCATCCATATAGCAGGAGGGAGATGTTAGCTATTGACGTGTTTTAAACAGTAGTCAGAAGTCCAGATTTATGAGTTCAAATCATAACTGGGATATTGTACATGTGTGTGTGTTTCTATGTAAGTGTGTGAATTCTTATATATGCATGGAAAATCTCTAGAAGGATACAAAAGAAACTGATATTAGTGGTTGCTTCTGTGAAAGGAAACTGAGAAACTACAAGGCAGAAGCAGAAGAGAGGCTTCATTGTCACTGTACCCTGGGGACAGAGTGAGAAGGAAAAGGAGTCAGTTGCTATATAAAATTGTTGCTAAATTAGAAAGATGCACAGGACAGAGGTGAGCAAAAAAAAAAACACTCGACATATGAAAGAACCAGATCCATTCCTGGCTGATTTTTGCTCGCTTAACCATGAGGAGAACTCCAAAGTGCCAGAGCAGTTTTCTAGGTTGTGAAAGCAGCCAAAGACCTGGAGAGCTGGCATTCCAGCCAGGGAATGTTGGCTTGTGGAATAAAAACAAAAACAAAACAAACCACACCAGGCTTGAGATAACGCAAAGAGCTTGATACCATCTAAGCAAGCCCCGCTCAGATGTACCTTGAAAGACTGCTAAAAGGAAAGCTTAGAAACTTTCTCCAAAGCACTACTTTCAACAGCTTTTACCATCTGGACTAGAAAAGGCCCAAACAAGCAGAATACAAGGCCCAGTAAATGTAGACACAAGACTGTAAAAGAAGACCAGTTTGTGAGGTCAGCAAGTCGCTGAGTGGCTAAATGATGGCAGCTGTGAACCTCAGGCGACGCAGTTTTGGGCACAGAAAAAAAAAACGTGGTGAAGGAGCTTTTTTTTTTTTTCTCCTCCATATTTTTTTTCCAGAAATACCACTTCAATCAAAGTTTTGACAATTATGAAACATGTCAGCTGATAGTGAGAATTCATCAAATATGCCATAAATGACAAGAAATGAGAACCTGAATCCTGAAATTGGATGGGCTTCAAAAGTCCCTGACAATCACTGCCATAAATCATCCAGGCACATCAATCTGTGGAGAGAGGAGGCTTTGCAGACAGCAAAAAATGCGAAACAAAACCTCACGCAGAAAAGGAGTGCGACACTCTGGATGGGAAAGGATGGCACTCTATTGTCAGGATCGTCTACTGAATTACAGAGGTTGGGGCCAGTTACGCAGAGGTACTACCCGCCACCGTCACCATAATGAAAATACATGGAGGTCAGTCTCCACCTGCATAAGAGACACAAAGGCCAGTGTCAAGCCCTATAGCATCTTCAGTACTCAGTTGAGACGGGAGAGAAAATAGTGTAGCCATAGCATTTATTTCATTAGAATCCCGAGTCTGGAGTGTAATCCTGATAAAGAGTGAAAAAGGTAACAATCTTGAGACTCTTTCCTCCCTATTTATTTCTTTTAGTACGGTTAAACATAACAAACCTGCCTTCCAGTGATAGGTTTTTTAATACCAACTGTCAAATTTCAAGCCCAACAGGATTCACTCAGAGAACAAGATCTTCTTGGGCAACAGACTGTCCAAAGCAATAACCCAATGCACAGCCACGGGAATTGAGGTTACCAAAAAAGGTACTTCCAGCCCTGGAGAATGGCTTATAAACTGACTTTTTAATAGAAAAAAAATTTTTTAAGACAGAAACTACAAGCACTACTCAGGGTTGGTGTTTTGAAAGAACGTCAAGTAGAGAGAATCGTTTTACAGTATGCATCCTCTGGGTCCATTTGTCTTATCGGGAAATTAAGAAAGGGCAGGTATCCAGGTTCCTTGTGTTTAAAGAGTGCATTCAGATTTACAAAGCAGTTTCTCACATATGCGTTATCTCATTTAATGCTCGCAATAGTCCTAAAGGAACAGCCACATTCTAGAAACGTGAAAGAAACTGAAAGTCAGTGAATTGAATGGATCTGGCTCAGGAGCACTCATTCAGCTAAGGGACAGCGCCAGACTCAAGCCCAAATCTTCTGATTATCCTCATCCCTCTCTCTCTCTGTAAGCACTTGCTTTGTCTATCAGTATACATAAAATGTGGATCCAGAAGGCAAGCAGATTCCTTTTTGACCATACAAGGCTTGTGCTGAGCTGCGACCTTCTGGGAAGCACTTGCCGTTGCTCTTTGAGCTCTTAGCAATTATCTAAAGAAACCATCTGCCCCATCAGTAGTCATATCCCAGGTCCCCACATCAACACAAAGTCTTCAATCTCCAATCACCCTTATTTAGTCCCCCCATATTTACCAATGCATTATCAGCACCCTGATCGGTTCCCACTACTTCAAACAGAGCCAAACGACTGGCAAAATGGCAAAGACTGAATTTGCAGCCACTCCCCAGTTCCCTTCCTGGTTGTCTAGGGAATTACTACTTTTTATTAGTGCAATCTCAGAGTTTACAGTTATCAGCAATATGCCATTATCATCACATATTAGCCAGGCTGTTTGATACTTGAGCTTACTTTTCCATTAATAGAAATGCGGCTGTTTCTAAATGAATTACAGTGGGAATTAATGGTTGCCAAAATGAGTTTTCACCTACAAGCGGAAGTTTTACACCCAATTATGCAGTTGTAATGAGAAAGTAAGTGGGAGAGTTGCGGCCCCAACCCTCAAAGGCCCTTGTGGTGAGGACAACATTTAAAGCCAGGAAAGCTAGAACACTGGACAGATGGTGAAGGCCCTGATGCTTGGGCCTAGCAAGCAGCCACTCTCTTCCCAGAGCTCCCAACACTCCACTGGTAGTCCAGAGCCATGTCAGAGGAAGGGCAAGGATGCATCTGGCCTCAAGAAAAAAGAAATTCTTTATAAAAGCACACTTCCAGGTTAAGTGGGAGAGCACCAGATATCTCCAGAAAATGGATGCACGAGAGCATTCTCAATGGAAATTCTAACATGCTCCATTCACCAGATGCTGTGCTTTTTACAGAATCAGGAATCTGCCTACTTTAGGTGGGTGTCTGAAAACCTGGTGCTTTCCAATTTTCCTAAATGAAAGAAAGGCAATTAAAAAATATATATGTCCCTATATATACAGCTGGTTGGTGGATGAATCAACCATAAGAAGAAAAAAATAAAAAGAAAGATAAAGCCTAAAGCAATGTACTCACATCATAAAGATGTACTCACCGTAATATAGATACATATCAATATCATTGAAAATCAAACTATATTCATGCCTAGATGGATAGACAGCATATGCTAGGCAATATACAAAGAACTACATGTACCCAGTCTAGGAGTTTAAAATAAGAAACTTTTATAGAGGTGCATTTGTAGATTCTGCATTTATGAATATGAAAAATAAAACTTAACAAAGAATCCTCTTCTAAGGGCCATGACATGGACAGATAACATGTGATTCAAAATGTGGAGTCAGGCAGAGCTGGATCCAAATCCTAGCTCCTTTACAGGAGTTGTGAGACCACCAGAAGAGCAAATGACTTCTCCAAGAGTCAGCTGTCCCATCTTACAAGCGAAGACCTTGATAGCTTGATGGTGCTGAACGCCTGTGTTGTATCATGTGGCACAAGGTAAATGTGTAATAAATCTTACTGATTATTCGTCTGTGGATAAATCTGATTTGAACATAATAAGCCAGGAAGCCAGTCGCAACGTTCCTGAGCGAGTCACTGTGCCCAGCCAAGAGTCAACATCTTTGCTCTTCTCTCCTTGCTATTGACAAATGCCACCCGGCACTACCTTCAGCTGCAGGCTGGAGCCCTCAGAGCGGAGGCAACTTTCCTTATTGATTTTGAGCACAAATATTTTTCCCACAAGTACTTGTTTGCTCTCCCCCAGGTTAAATTACAAGTTCAACCAAACTCTTGAAACATGTCATTTAAACTTCACTAAACATTTCTATGCCCCATACAATGTGGGTGGCCTAACTTCTGCACGCTGTCAAAACTTAAGAATGATATTTATCCAGAAAATTCCCAGGGATATTTCCTCACGAAAGCTGCCAAAGTATTTCGCTCTCAGCCTGATAATGATCAGATTTAAATCCACGGTTTTCTCTCTGAGACTTTTCGAATATCTCCCTCACTCCACCACCCTCAAATAAAATAACCACAGAGTAGTTCAAGCAGCTAAAAGAATTTGCGAGAAGGGTTTTCTCCTGCTCTGTGTTTTCCCATACGAACAAAAGCTAAGGATATAAAAGCCAACCTGGGCAGGGCAGACTCAAGATGCTGAGAGAAAATGAGAAAAGAAACACAGAAGTGACACATAAATAACAGGATTCAGAAAAGAAACGTGTTTATGCCATATAAACAATAATTAAACCACCTAGGAGCACGTATTCTCTTATCAGAAATATCCTCATCTAGATCCCAGGTCTATAGTTTAGAAAGAGAAATTAGAGGGTTCTCTGGTCTTGGCTTCTGTTTCTAGAAACTGTAATTCCTCTTTCCTCCTCTCCCCCTCCCAAAGTAAAAGGGAGGGCAGGGGGATGAAAACACTGAAAAAGGAACAAAAAAGAACACCTGACCCACTCTCACTCTTACATTTTTAAAGATGATCAAATTCTTCCCTTCCCTCACTGGAATTTGCACCCAGGGAGGAGGATGCATATTCTCCCAGGTTTGCATCCTCAAATGATGCAGAGGGCACAGCAGCGAGTGCTGGGCAGTATGAGTGTAAATGGATGAGGTGGGTCCAATGTGTAGCCTGGCTGAGAGCCTGAAAGAGCTGATGAACTGGACGGAGCCTGCCCAGCCTGAAGGAGGCGCAGGTGGAGGAGGAACCAGCGGCTACTCAGCTCTAGCTAATTGTCGTTGAGTAAGAATCTGGGCCTGGAGTTGCCACAACTTCTCATTTTTTCATTCAATAAAAGATAAAAATTTAGATTTTTTTTTTGCATGTGAAAAATCTCAAAGTTGGCAACTAATTCAAAATGAAAAGGCTTTTGAGCCAATAAAACTCCTCTGTGGGCAAGCAGTCTTTGACTTTTGAACCACAGTGTCTACTCCCCCTCAGTACACTTATTTCCATCTGACCCGCCAGGTGTAAACAAGGGTTTATTTTTCATCCTTCTCCATACCTGACCCTCAAAGAGATAGTAAGAGTCTGTCTCACATAAGTTTAAATTAATTTTCTTTTCTATTTCTTTTTTTCACACAGTGACCTTTTTTCTTTTGATAGTGGTGAGAACACTTGAGATTTACTCTCAGCAAATTTTAAGTGTACAATACAGCATTATTAACTATAGTCACCATGCTGAACATTAGATTCCCCAAAACTTACTCATCTTACAACTGAAAGTTTGTACCCTTTGACCTACATCCCCCCATTTCCCCACCCCTCCAGCCCCTGACAACCACAGTTCTATTTTCTGTTTCTATGAGTGTGCTTTTTAGATTCCATATATAAGTGATAACATACAGTATTTGTATTTCTCTGTCTGGCTTATTTCATTTAGCATAACGCCCTCAAGGTTCACACATGTTATTGCAAATTACAGGATTTCCTTCTCTTTATGGCTGAATAATATTCCTTTGTATATACATACGACATTTTCTTTATCCATTCATCCACTGACAGACACTTAGGTTGTTTCCATATCTTTGCTATTATGAGTAATGCTGCAATGAATGTGGAAGTGCAGATAATCTCTTTGAGAAACTAATTTCATTATCTTTGGATATGTACCCAGCAGTGGGATTTCTGGATCATATGGTAGCTCTATTTTTAATTTTTTGAGGAACCTCCATTCTGTTTTCCTTAGTGGCTGCACCAATTTACATTCTCACCAACAATGCACAAGGGTTCCCTTTTCTTAAGGTTAAATTTCAACATGACCTTTGACACTTCCTTCTGATTCAGTTGCGTGCTAAAGATGACTGTTCAATTTTCAGGAATTTTACACATGGTGGTTGATGTGATACTGGTAGCTTTAAATTGGCCGTGACAGGAGCATTTATACCACAGAAACTGGCAACAGTACAAATCAGGGCTGCTCCCCAACCCTAAAGCCAACTGTTACACATTTACCAGCATACTACCGCTTATGATATTCTATCTAAGGTGCCACAGCCTTTAAGGGACGGGCTGAGCAACTAGGCTGAGAATAAAATAAAAGCACCAAGTTAAATGGAATGCTTATATTAAATTAAGTAAATCGTTGGGTTTCATTTAATTCAATGGTCCTCAAAGTAGAGTTGCTGGAGCGGCAGCAGCAGCAACAGTAACATCTCCGGGGAACTTTTTAGAAATGCAAATTCTCAGGCCCCACTCTAGATCTAGCGAATTAGAAATTTGGGGGCAAGGCCCAGCAATCTCTTGTTAAGCAGACGTTCAGATGATTCTGATGTACACTAAAGTTTGGGAACCACCGCTTTAGGACAATACAGATTTGTTTCAGGGTCTGTGTGAATTTTCATGACTCTCTAATAATCTGGTATCTTTAAAATCCCATCAAAGCTTCATGGTGACTTTCTCAACTTTTAAGCTAAACTGAAATTTTATCCCGAGGCATATAATTTAATTAATAACCAGGCATCGGGGTAAAATCTGCTCTCACGCAAAAATTCTATGCACACTTCTTCCGACTTCAACCTCTTTAATTATGAAACATATCACTTGGAAAAATGCAGCACAATTTCAGTTCACAGTTTATTACAAGAACATCTAGGGCAGGGGTTGCTATCCATCTGGCTGTCAAGAGTCCTTCCAGAGGTGAAGCAACTTGAGGCATTTGTGCCCACTGCAATTTACCAAATACCTGCCCACTCCCTGGTCTCTTACACCAGACCAGTCTCCATATGTGTAAAGCCTGCCTGGCTGCTGTAGTATTTGAGGTTGAGATCCTTGCTTTCAGAAAGACTGTCCTAATCCTTCTGCTGTGTGGGAATTCAGTATTTCTTTCCTGTTGTCCAGTGCTCAGAAATCTTTTGTAATATGAAGAATTGTTAAAATGGTATTGGTAATAATACTACATGATCTGTACCGACGCTCAGGTCTTTGTATCAAGAGCGTTACCAAAATGCGTATATCCATATTCAAGACATGACTTCTGCTTCTAAGGAACTCATTCTAAAATTTCAGTTTCTGATTTATTGAAAGAAAAATTTGTATATGATTTACCTTATAAATTGACTTGTTTCTATGATTCTACACAGTTGCCTGTATTAGCAAAATCCATGGGCAAGCGGGGTAGTGTTGAGTTGAACCATCACTATATAATTTTAATCAGTGACTGTTATAAAAGGGGTGGAGAGACTCTAAAGATTAACTGGGAATAGGAGGCAAACTAAGAAGAAGAAGATTACAAACAATAAGGCAAGAGCAGAGGAAAGTTTACTCCAGGTAAGATTTATTCAACATCCATTATAATGGATACAAGGCTCAGATTATTCAGATGGTAGCATATTATATCCACAACGTATTGGGTTGCTCTTCTAAATAGCACATTTTTAAAGAAGCAGTTCTTCATGTACTTTGTTAATTCTTGATACAGTTTCTGAAAGTGACTAGTTTAATTTCAAATCCCGATGGAATCTTGCTGTAGGTCATTCTGAGACAACCCCAAAAGGTACTATCGGTTTTATAAAGGAAGCTTTGGTTCAGGGACATGTTTCCTTGGTTACCAGAATCACAAGCACGTGTGCCATTTCAAACACTTCCTTCCAGCTATCTTAAGACAACAGTTCTGGAACCTGAGCAGAGTCTATCTTCTTCTCAAAGAGAAAAGTGATAAAGGCCAATAACATCTCATCGAGTTTTGGATTGTGGGCTGTTTATTTGAGGCCACATTTTTAGGCACAGAAATAACAGCAGCCCTGACAATGATGGAAAAGCAAAATGGCATTTAGATCACACAGATATTAATGTGACAGTGCCTCGGCCTCATGTGCACATCTGAAGCCACAGAGCTCCTGATGTCCTATAGCATGGGGAAATGGAATACCACCGGACAGAATTCTCACTTGCTACTTTCCTGATGTGGTCTACGTTTCCAGGCTGCTGTGACATTCAGGGTGACTACCAATTCAAACAGGGGACTGTGGCCAGGGAACTCTCTGATCCTACTCTCACCACAGGCTGCAGAGGCAGGAGAAATAATTACGCCAATGGCCAAAGCATGGCACTTATCATGTTCTGTTTGCACACAGGGACTCGACTCATCGCTGGCAGAGCAGGGATTCAGTTGCCACCAAATAAGCAGAAATAGAAACCATCCCCCATAGGTGTTAGCAGCAAAAGGTGGGTTTATAAAGCTAAAAACTTTAAATTTTTAATTAAAAAGCTAAATTAGAAATTATAAACTGCACCATACGCACTGGGAAACACGGTTTCCGACAATATATTAAGTAGCGTGTTAAAACAGCATTACAAAAGGGTCTTAGAAACAGAGGATGAGTATTTTTGGAAAGCAGAGGATGGAAAGGGAATGGACATTTTTTGAATACCGACCCTGGGCAGGTTAGAACCGTGCTTGGGCTTTTCATCCAGAGTGTAACTTAATCCTCAAACTATCCTGTGCAATGCATGTTGCTATCCTCACTTGCAAACAGAAGGCTAAACCCAGAGGTAGTGAGTCACCTCCAGAGCCCCTGCGAGGCAGCGCTGGGGAGCCAACCCAGGTCTGAAGCGATCAGAAGTCAGTGTGCTTTCCAAAACCACACTCTTAGAATCTGCCACAAATCCACACACAAATAACACAGCTATCTTCAATTTTAAAACTAAATTTCCTTGTTTTTAAGTTCAAACTTTTTAAACTAGGATACAAGGCTTCTCATTTCTTCCTAATCTAGAGTATTTAGAGGAATAATTAGGAAAAAAATGTATCTCAACAACAAAATTTCCCCCAGAAGACAAAAGAATGATTTCAGATATAACTTCTGTGAATTCAATTCAAATACACACACACACATCCAGTATCAAAAATCCCAAACTCATAATAGTCATAGTTTTTCAGTGGTATATTTAAAAATGTATCCCCCTCAGAGACATGATTTCTTTCACCATATAGCTATGGGAATGACCCGATTTGGAATCTAAATTGAACATTTCTTTGAATTCATAAGTATTCTGTATTTGGACTTTTTCCAAGTTAAAATAAAAAAAAAAAAGTTGACATGATGGCTCCTTTAGGAATTTTCTACTTTTTCAGTATGAGAAGTTAAATATGACGAATTCATATGAGAACAGATTCTCTTTGACCTGTGGAGATAACTTACTCATCCCTCTTCCACTGTTGCGATCTAAGTGTGGGCCCTGATCTCAAAGAAAAACACTAGAGCATTTATGACCCACTTTACTATTGTGTCTCTTGACTCTCTTTCTCTGTATCTTGGGGTTTTTTTTTTTTCATGTATCTGTGGCTTCCAAATCTATATTCCTAAATTCCAGAGCAAATTCCACTTTTATATTTCCAGCTGGCTAATAGACATCTTCATACACACATCCCACTGGGCACTTCAAAGTTGTCATGTCCCCAACCATATTATCTTCCACCAGATTCCTAAACATGCTTGATGACACCACCATCCAGCCAGAAACCTCCAAGGTCCCTCTGATTCCCTTCACCTTTTTCACTTTCCCATGCCCTATCCATTCTATCGTCTAAATATCTCTCAGCTGCCTCCCCTTGTCTGCATCCTCCCATGCCTTAGTCCAGATTCTCATTCATCTCCTGTCTGGGATATAGAAATTGCATGATAACTTATCTCTAAGTTTGGGTCTTTCCCACTACATTCCATCATACCCACTGCCAGAGCTATAATTCTAAATCACTCATCTGATTCACCAAACACTTTCTAATAGTAACTTCAATTGAGTTGGGCAGGGTAGAATTATGGGAAAATTTCTCTTTGGGGATCAACTTATCATATAATGTTTCCATTTTTAATGGAAATATTACTTTTTTGATCATCAATAAGGACAAAAAACATACTCAGTGAAAAAGGTCACAGCATTGGGCCCACAATGATGTTAAAACTCTTTAGCCTTGAATATGAGGCCCTTCACCATGTCTGTTAACTACCTCCCAGGCTTTATCTTCCCCAACCCCACCACCCACACCCTTGAGGCACACAGAACCACTCTCCTTTCTCCAATGCTCTTTTGAACCTGCAAGACTTTGCCAACTCTGTTCTCTCTACCTGCTATACCCTTCCAAGAAAACTTTATCTTATTCCCCTTTCCTTATCTTCCTGTGTGTCCCAAATTTGCTTTATCATAAGAATCACCAGAAGCCAGTGGCACACACCAGACCAAGTCAATCAGAATCTCTAGGGGAGAAACCTTGCAATCCAAATTTTGTTTTCCAGGTGATGTTTATATTCAAGCAAGAATATGAAACACTGGCCTCAAAAACACTTGAGAGAGTGGGAAAGGGAATTGAAATTGCTATCTAAGCATCACTTTACAGATCAGATTTTCTAACTTCATGATCAATGCATATGACTCTTCAAATTTTCTCCAGAATAATCTGAGTAAAATGCCTGTGTGAAATAAACTAGCCCCCACTGACTCTCTAGATTTATAGGTGTGCATTATGTAAAGGCATGAGAGGCGGGGCATGAGCTTGCACAGGCATAGCCACATGAACACACATGTACATGCATAGCTAAAGATACCAATGTCTGCCCTCAAGTACTCAACAATTTTCAGATGAGAAGATTCTTTAAAGCATTCCCGTCTTATGACAAACCAGAAAAGAGAAATCCGTGTTTATTTTCTGTTACACACACACATACTTTAGTGATTTGACTGCTGCTAGGCAGCACACACATATATTATTGAGTGTGCTCTCTCCAGATTTACACATTAGGTAAAATCAAATATGAGTTCTCCACTGAAAACTGAAAGATTCAAAATCTATTCTCTTCTCTATGACCAATTAGCTAAATATCCTTGGATGAATTAGTTTTCAATCTTTCAATTTTCTTGCTTTGAAACAATTCTAGATCTCTCTTTGTATCAGGAAGAGATATTAAGGAAGTGAAAATAAGCTAGAAAAGAGGAACTTATGTTCTGGGTCCCAAAACTATTTTGTTTTAAAGCAGGAGAGAGAGAGAGAGACATCCTAACTGTATTTAAAACATACAATACGTTAAAGACAATATGCTGACTAATGACAAAGTATAAAAAGAACAACTTATACTGGAGGCTTATTTGCTCCCTTCATGGATTAAATATAAATCAATTGACGTCATCAGCTATTTGCAATCTGTAGAGCACTTCCTCTGTGCCAGGGACTGTGCACGATGCCCTGGCAGGGGCCGAATCAGCACGTCATGCAAGTGAAACGAAACTTAAGAGGTCACCAAGTCCACTCACCCTCTCTGTGTTTGACCGTTTCGACACCACCTCCAGAACTTTCCTTGGCTATCAGCCTACCGAAGCCTGGCAGTTTTAATTTTAATTTAAAAACAGTTCTGATCAGCCACATCCCCTTCTTCCAAAGTTGTATGCATTGGGGACCCATAAATTGGACACCTAACACTCATGACGGCACTTACTGTTTGCTGAACACTGACTTGCCCTGGGACCTTGTGCTCATCTTTGCTCCTTTTAACAACTCTGCAGGGCAGGTATTACTTCTCCCATTTGCTGAGACGCAATCCAAGGAGTGAAGCTGAGATTTGAAGTTAGCACTGGCTCATTTTAAGCCATAATTTTTTGTCTTGGTCCGCTTGGGCTCCTATAACAGAACACCATAGGTTGGGTGGTTTTTATCAACAGAAATTTATTTCTTCCTAGTTCATAGCCAGCCATCTCGTGGCTGTGTCTTCACATGGCAGAAAGGGGAGAAAGCTCTCTGGGGTCTCTTTTATAAAGGCACAAAACCCATTCATGAGGCCTCCACCCTCAGGACCTAATCACCTTGCAAAGGCCCCATCTCCACATACAATCACACTGAGGATTAGGTTTCAACACGAATTTGGGGGAGACACAGACATTCAGTTTATAGCACTGTTCATCAAACTATATTGAAAAGATCCTAATAAACCTACCCACTCACTGCTCCCTCCATTCCAGAAATGGATCCTGTGAATACTGACCACGACCTGAACATGAAGATCCCTTTCTTATCCTCCTCCCTTTCCTTAGGACCATTTGTTTCTTTCATAGAACTTACTATAGTCTGAAACGATCTTCATTTATTAAATTATCTCTCTTCTCTCACACACCCCGCCCCTCCTCAAGAAGAATGTAGGCAGTGATTTTGAACTTCCAGTTTACTCCACTATATCCCACCCCTTGGAACAGCACGCTCAATAAATATTCATAAGGATGAATGAAGAACTCAACAAGTTTTGTGGCATCATCTAATTCTGAATAGTGGAAGTACATTTTTTTTTTAAATGTATGCTGGGGTAGATATGCCCAGATAATTTATTTGCTAATTCTTTCTTTTACTCCAAGGGTAAGCCTATATCCTGTTGCAAGAATACAGAACCAGGAAGTACAATGAAAAGCCTGCCAACTGCTAATATCAAGTCAAAACACCAGAAAAACGAGAACTTTTGAAGAAAAACGCTGATGAATTATTTTCACTGAACACCTAACAGGCACCAATAAGTCACATGAATTATGAGTGAAAATGAAAGAGTTTAAACTTCCTCCAGCTGGGCTGGCGAGGCAGGATACTGACAGAGCAGCCTTGAGGGTTATCTCCGAAAATGAACACAAACAAACCCAAACCATTAAAGTAGAAAGGCAGGTAACAGCACTTCTACTAAGTCCACGTTAGCATTTTCACTTTGCCTTTTCATCCTGAAGTGTGGCTACATTTCAAAAATTCTGTGAAAGCGCAACCCCGAAAACATATCGTCCTGCACTGTTGAAATTGCTGTTTAATGAAGAAGCTTTCTGGCTCATAAAAATCTCAAATGAGAAGTAGAAAGAGCCTATATTTGACTTCTGGGACCCTCCTTCTCATTATGGTGAGAAGCCAGATTTTGGTGTATTTTTTTAAACAGTATTTTTAACAAATTGCTCTACAGTTCAAAAAAAACTGCTGGCCTAATTACCAGTCCTCAAACCACAGATTCATGCTAACCCCTGTAGCAACTCTCTCTTCCTACAAGTGTCTTTGTTCCCCAGAGACGGGAATCCCCAGTGTAATTAAAGTGATGGAAGGTTGTAGGAAACCCTCTTTATGTACGCTTGTGAAGCTATCTTTTGATTACCTTGGGAGATGAGGGTGGGAGGAGAGGCTAGGCATAATTGTTTGGGTTACCGACTATTTCAAACATCTTTCCTTCCTTACCTCCTTCTCTTTGTCTATGTTTTTGCCTTGCTTCCATAAATTGGATACCAAGCCTACTGGGCCAGCGCCATGTTCAACTCTATCAATGGAAGTTTCCTTTATGTTTCCTTTAAGAACACCCATGCTACAGCTAGAACAAGGCAGAAAGTAGTGGGGTTCTTCCAGATCCAAGGACCACACAGAAGCCTGTGAGGCAGCCATCCAAAGTTCACCTCTTCTCTCTTCTAAGCTCCTGCAGCTTCTGTTAAAGCAATTACCACATTCTGTCCCATTTCCGTGAGTTTTATCTCCTCCAGCAGACTATAAGCTTCCTGGAGCAAAGAATTTGCCTATATTTCTCACAGCACAGAGGCAAGGCCTTAGTAAATGTGAATGGAATGAACTGTCCTGTTTAACAAGCAGCAGCATCAATTGTTCGTATGAGTTCTATCAACTGAGTCACTAAATTTCCAACTCTAGGGTCAGTCCAGACTCAGGCCTGACCCAGAGCCCAGGAGAAGAGGTTCATGCTCTAAGCCACAACTTCTCCAGTCTTCCAGTTTTGGAGTTGGGTTATTGCAGGGGACCCAATTTTCATGCAAAGCAAGCATTGTCTGTAGATGGAATTAGGAGAAGTATACACACACACTGTTGCAAATGTATGAAATACAAAGCCATTTCTAAACATCACCTAATTTATTGTACATTGTTTATCCACAACAAATTAGAGAATGACCAGAAGTACCTGTGTGGGGCATTCCACAACCTAAACATCAAAAAGGAGTCTTCAAGTCCAAAGAACATCGAGATTTCCTCCTCTAGACATCAGGTAGGTGATACAGTGCAGGGTGAAGAATCTAGATTTTCAAATCATAGAGTCCTGGTCTCCAGCTCCCACATAGAACCAGTATAGCTTGGTCAAATTATGTCCGCATTTGATTAATCCATTCAAAATCCAGCACCTAGTATGTGCCAGGCACCTTTCTAAGCATGGGAGATACAGCAGGGAAAAAAACAGACAAGGTCCTTGCCTCAAAGCAACAAGGTAAGGAAAATAATAGTACCTCTCTCATTGGGACATTATAAGAATCCTTTACCGAGAATTGGAGGTTGAAGCCCTTAGAACAGTGTCTGGCACTGTGAATCATGCTCCTCAATAAATGATAGCAGTTATTTAAAGCAGGAAATGTCAGCTCTTACAAGCTGGAGAAAGTATACTGGATCTATTTTTTTAACAAAAGTAAGGATACATTGACTGAATATCACACCTGTCATCCCACTGAACCCAGGGCTAGGTGAGGCGATCTGGCCAGCTGCATGGATGAGGCCCCTCCTCTCTACTTTTCCCCAAGGTTTGCTCTGTTGAGGAAGTTCCTTTCCCCATTAAGGGTGGGGACACGCATATGGTTGTTAATATTTAGAGCACAAGGAGGGATTCTCGGAAATCTAATTGTGGTCCCTGCATCAAAGAATGTCAGGAAGTCACCTCAATGTCACTCCAGGTATATGTATCAATCACCCTCCTCAGGAGCCTTTCACTCTAATCACAGAGGGCTGGTGAGTAGTCCCCGAACCCGCCTTGTTAATTCCACCATGTCTTTGCCTGGCTATTCCTCTTACTAGGCATGCCCTTCCCTGTTCTCCTCGCCCTAATATACCTGATATAATTCCACCCACCTTTAAAGACCAAGTTCATACAATATCACGTCTGAAGCCTTCCTGACCTTCAAGATGGACAGCTGGCAGCTCTCTCTCTTGCCCACCCAAACCCTACCACAGCCTCCAACTATTGAATTATTTTCACTTGTTGTATGTCCATTCTGTCATCAGACTACTCTTCTTATATGCCCAACACCAAATTTAGAGCAACACACACCCCTCAGATATTTCTTTCACTCACTTATTCAGAAAATACTTCTTGAGCTCTGACTCTATGGCACACTCCGTTCCAATATGCTGAGTATATGGCAATGAACCCAACAGCCCAAATGCCTGCTCTGTGGGGCTGCCATCCTAGTGAGGGACTGCTCCTCATCTCTCTTCCCCACCACTGTTCTCACCAGACCGGCCTGACGGCCCACAACAAGAATTCCAGGCACAAGTAGCAGTTGTGTGTGGCATGTGTTCGTGAATAAATAAATCACCTTCACTTTTAGGTTCTTTGAAGTGTGAAGCAAAACCAAATGCCTAAAGCCATTATTGTCTTCATGGACTGTCACCACAAAGTTCCACCCTCTAAGTCGCTGCCTTGGCAATTCGGTGCCCTGTTTTTAAAATGAGGAGACACTTTATCCACCAAAAATCAAGCTTGACGCCCATGGGGAACAGAACAGAACTATTTCTTAGGAAAGAGATCCTTCCAGCCAAGATAAACTACACTCGCAAGGCCCCCATCCAGATTCTTCTCCATGAACCTTCCACTGTCTGACACCATCTGATATGACTTTTTTCTCACGTTGAATTCCCTTGGCACCTTTACATGGCCCGCCTGCGTCCCACGATCCCTCACTTATTTATACATTGCCTTAGCCTTGTGCCTGGCTGTTCCATGTATTGAAGCATTTCTCTTCTGATTCCGCTGCAAGCTCCACGATTACTGAAACCCCTTCTGCAGTGGCAACACCTCACACAGTGTGAAAACACAGCAGGTGCTCAATAAGTGCTTGTTACGATTCATTTCCGGAAAAACCTTTTATTCCTTACACCTCTTTTATTGGAGGGAAGTGGGTAACCCAGATCTCTGCCAAAAATAGGTGAAAGTCTAACTCACTTCCAGAAAGGTAATGACACAGAATTACCAAGAAGAAAAGCCATCCAAAGAATAAACAATATTGGTCATGTGGAGTTTTCCATGATCTCATCAACTTTTTCTGGTCTGTTAAAAGCCAGTATAACTAGTTTACATCTCTTCGTTGAGCAGAGTTGTGATCTTAAACGGTCCTTCAAAAATTTTGCTTTGCTGATCTCTCCTTCTTACTTTAAAATGACTGCAATCAAACATCAGGGTTACTGTATAACACAGACTGAAATGGGCCATTGTTTCTTTTTTTCTTTTAGCTAACATTTTCTGTACCCTTACTATGTGCTGGCCACCAAGAAAAACTACTCATGTCATCTCATTCAATATCAAAATAGCCCCAATGAAGTTGGTTCTTCTATTGATCCCATTTTATAGCTGATAAAATGGAGTCACAGAGAGGGTGAGTCACACAGCTAAGAATTGGCTGATCAAACCAAGAGCTACTGCCCCCACAGCCCACATACTAGGCCAGGAATCAGAAAACTATGCCCTGAGGGCCAAATCTAGCCCACCACGTGTTTTTGTAAACAAAGTTTTATTGGAACACAGCAAAGCTCATTTGTTTACATATTGTCTATGGCTGCTTTCGCTTTACAATGAGTTGAGTAGTTTCGACAGAGACCGTATGGCCCACAAAACCTAAAATATTTACTATCTGGCACTGCACGGAAAAAGTTTGCCAACCTCTGGTCCAGGCTATACTGGCAAAGATAAATGTTTAAGTGTTAGCAGTCTCCTGAAAGTCTCAACATATCGTATACAAAGCATAGAGCTTGTGACAAAAACGAAAGCTTTCCAATGACCTTAAGACTCTAGAGTGGGAACAGTCTTTGCGAGTCATCTGCCTTCTGTTTCTGAATTATAAGTTGAGCCTGGCATTAGTAAATGCCTCATTAGTCTAACTCCCATTTAGAAATAAATATAGTCCGGATATTAGAAGTATTTATTGCTTGCAGAACTGTCTGGTAATAAAGAAATTGCCCCATCGGGCAAACAGCAATAGAAGATGTACCGATTTTCTATGCAAAGTATTATACTTAGATCCAAAAAAACTAGGGGAAGAAAGCACAGGTTCAACATAAAGGACAGATGGGATGGTAGTAGTGGTGTGAACCCTTCTTCATTCAAGCTCTTAAACCAGTAGAAGTTAGATATAGAGAGATTCTGCATTATCCCCAAATGTGTCATCACGGCATGTACATAATAACATGGAACGTGGCACTGCTTTGCTTGTGATGAAGGTTGCAATGTAACTTTGCCCAGAACCTTTTCCTGTTAACAATCAGCCTCTCCTCCCGTGTTGTTCATCTGTGAATGTCACCATCGAAACTGGAAACTCAGTCACCCTCTCTCTCTCGTCCACCATAGGCAATACTTTTCTGAGTCTTTGTACCAAAAGCATTCTCCTCTTTCTATTTCTGCTGCCTTCAAGCTAGTTAAGGGCTCCATTCTCTCTGGCTTAGATATCTCTTTTTTTAGCCAAGCCAGGGTCTTGGGGTCCCATTCCATGTCACTCTAATTCCTACTAGGTCACAGATATCCTATAGAAATGTGTCTAGTTTCCCATTCACGCATCTTCCTGACTCCTCACTGGCTACCAAATTAAGGAAAATTCTTGACCTTGTGAATTCAAGAAACAATAGATAAAGCTTAGTAACCTACAACTCATGCTTTAGGCCCATCTGTGTAAGCTCAGGCCTGCTGGAAACCTTAAAGCAATAAACAGAAGCTGGCCACTCACCCACCAAAACCCAAAGCCATATTATGAGCTTTGCGAGTTCTACGCCATATAGGTCTCTAAGGTGTCACACATTTTGTTTTATTTTGTTTTAACCCTCCCTTTACAAAAAAGCTAAGTTTATTTTACTTTTTCAAAGCAATTTTTTCCATTAGAAGAAAGGCAGAAAAAACAGACCCATCAGAAAAACAACTTTTATGAAACTCGTTTCACTAGGTATTTATTTTGAATTCCCAGAGCAAGGTGCCCAGGGGAAACGTTAAATTCTGAACTACGTCCACTATAATATTGGTATATGTGTAAGAAACTGAAGATTAAAACACTGCAGAAGAAGCTAAGAAGCATTAAGAGCCTTCACCCTGGGCCTGTACTCCACAGGCTCTAACCAACTCTCACATCCCATCAAAGGACTGGTATGTCCACTGTGCCAAGGAGGGCATGGAGACCGTGAGGGCAGGGGCTAAGTGGTGAGGAAAGAATTCAAACCAAGACTGTGGCCTGCAGAGGCCACTCTCTACCACTTCCCCCAGCCTCTGTCACCTCTGAATTCCTTAACACTTTGTACTCTTCTGAAGTGACTTTTATAAAATTAAACCTAGAATTACATTTATATACTTCCCTTCCAAAATTGAAAACTCCTGGTGGGTAGTAGTCTAGTTTTATTAATATGTAAACCTCCTCAAATACCCAGCCTGGTACCCAGCTGGAGCTAAATGAAGAACAAAGGGATATTCCCTCCCCCAGGAAGTAGAATGGGGGCATGAAAAAGAAAAGATCGCTCAGAAAATCCATCAACAGAATACCCCCAAGAGGTCTTTCTTTGTGGTTTGTTTATACCCCAACATATATTCACCAGGACTTCCTGAAAATAATTTTGAGGAAACAAAGACCATGAAACATTAGCTGCCAGATTTGGAATGGTAAGTTTCTGTGGAAGAGGGGTAGGAACTAAAGGAAGGCCACATAGAGCGAATAGATTTCCTAAGGAGAGTAATTCATTCTACTCCAAAAACGGAGTAAAGCAGCCACTCTCAATCCTGGCTGCACATTAGAATAGCCTGGGGAAGTTTTAAAAATCCTGAGAGCCAGGTCAATCTCAGACCAAGTAAATCCACCTCGCTGGGGGTGGGCCCAGGTGTCTGAGTTTTTAAAGCTCCCCAGGGGTTCCAAAGCACAGCCAAAGTAAAAACTGCTGGAGTGAAGGGGACCTGCTTGGGAATCCTGGCTCCACTACTTACTCATTATGTCACCTCGAGCAAGATACTCCCCATGCATCCTCTTTCTTCAGTCCCAAACAATTTCTCACTAGCTACATGACCTCAGCTCAGTTTCGCCCCTTTATAATGGGAATCCTAATAGCACTTAACTCTTACAGAGTTATTTTTAGCACTGAATGAGGATACATCAAAGTTCTTAGAACAGTGCTCAGCACATAGAAAGCACTCAAAAAATGTTAGCCATTTTTGAGGCAGCCCTGATGGCCTAGTGGTTAAAGTTCCGTGTGCTCTGCTTCAGCGGCCCGGGTTTGGTTCCCAGGCACGGAACCACACCACTCGTCTGTCAGTAGCCATGCTGTGGCGGCAGCTCACATAGAAGAACTAGAAGGACTTACAATTAAAATATAAAACTATGTACTGGGGCTTTGGGAGGAAAAAAAAAAAAATGAGAGAGGAAGTTTGGTAACAGATGTTAGCTCAGAGCATATCTTTCCCAGCAAAAAAAAAGTTAGCCATTTTTATCATCAAAAGTATAAAGTGTTTACAATACCTACCTCATAAGCTGAGGACTAACTACAAAAGACTTGATTTAAAAAATGCTTAATAAATGGCACTCTTTTCCCATTCTTACACCCCACTCACAATTATCCCTGAATCCCTGCTCTAACTTGAGGGCCTTCAGGATAGAGAAACCTAGGTCCCCAACACTCACCTAGGGTTGCCAGATAAAATACAGGCGCATACTCAGTATCAAAAAATTATTCGTTGTTTATCTGAAATTCAAATTTACCTGGCCACCCTGTATTCTTGTTAAATTTTGCAACCCTACATTCATCTTTTATTTAAATTTAGGCTAAAATTGAGAGAAGGAGGCAGAGTCTAGTCCATGGAGGCACCAGAAAAAAAAAAAAAAATCAGTACCTGGGACCTTTACAGCTTTGATCTCTGGTAGCCAAAAGGCATGTTACTACAATTTATAAGCGACTAGCCAGCTCCCCAACACAGGGCAAGTCAGTGCATTGTTCAGATGAACAAAACACAGGAGGAGACTATTCAAAGGCAAAGGAGGGCAGGAAGGGAGAAAGCTTTCCTAAGCTGACCCCCCTATTTTGTAGTCACTTATCTGATACATAAATCAAGTGAACTGTAGATCTGAACAGAAAGCCTTGACTCCTGGTGGAACATGCTGCAACCATCCCACAGGGCAAAAGCTGAACTATAAATTATTCAGCCCTAAAAATGATGCAATACCAGACCCAAAGCCATGTTATGGGCTTTGAGATTTCTACGCCATACAGGTCTCTAAGGTGTCACATGTTTTGTTTTATTTTGTTTTAAATCTCCCTTTACAAAAAAAACTAAGTTTACTTTACTTTTTCAAAGCAATTTTTTCCATTAGAAGAAAGGCAGAAAAAACAGACCCATCAGAAAAACAACTTTCTTGAAACCAATTTCACAAGGTATTTACTTTGAATTCCCAGAGCAAGGTGCCCAGGAGAAGTGTTAAACGCTGAACTATGTCCACTATAATATTGGTATATGTGTAAGAAACTGAAGATTAAAACACTACAGAAGAAGTTAAGAAGCATTAAGAGCCAATGAGTCAGCTAGTTCTGTAAGAACTGAATTAACTCAGCCACTAGATTGTTCATTGATTATCACCAACAGCAAAAGCTCTCCTGCGAAGGCATGTTTTCCAGTTCACTTGGCTAATCCCTTCTGAACAAGGATGCAAAGAATGAATATTATTTAACCAATGGCAAGCTGCACAAATTAATCACACCTGAGGACCATGCTGGCAGCCAAACACAATCTATAAAATAATTCCAGACTATCATCATAAGCCAATAACAGAACTAAAGCTCTGTTATCCACCCCCTCCAAAAGAATCCCACAGTTATAAAAGGTTTGAAATGACACCCCTTTACAGCCAACTAATCAAGACTAGTAGGTCACATGAAAATATTTTTAAAAGAGGAGAAAGATAGGGAGGTAGAAGCTAATTTTTTTAACCATAAAAAAAATAAAAGACCAAATGGGCACACCATTCATCAATCTGGGCAAAATTCACATTAAAACCCAAACTGTAATGAGCATATAGCATCAGCATCACCCCCAGTTTACTTAGGTGAGTTACCACATGTACTAAGAACCTAAATGAGTTTGATACAATCTGATTAGATTTGTTTTTCTACAAATGGTAGAAGCTAACTCATTCTACTGGACAAGCGGCAGATTCAGACAGCGGCCCAGGGGATCCAGAAGCCAATGTTGGCAGAGCTCCGACTTTGCAAGGTGGCTAATAATACACGGTGCAGAGACAGCACAAAGGGAAGGGAGGCCAGGAGGACAAGAAATGCCCCATTCATGATGCCCCGCATCCCTGGCAAAGCCTGTTTGAATGCTGCTCTTATGAGGCTGCCAGCTTTGAAAGGAAAAAAGAGGAAAAAATATGTGTAACTTAAGTCGGAAAGAAGGGAGCTCTCTGTTTGCCATGCTCGCTAAGAGACAGAGGAAGACGTTGCCAAAGAACCTTCATCTTCACGCAGAGAAGCTTTTTATTTCTTTTTGGCCTCTGGATGTGCAGTTTAGAAAGCAACCACATAGGCTTAACAAAAAGCGTGTTAACGGGGAAAAAACACAGCCCTGCAGGTGGAGGCGGCCACGTGATCACGGGGGGCTCCCTCACTGTCCGCTGGGAGGCACTCAGCGCAGGGCTCAGACTGTCACGTGTGAAACTCTCCACCAGAGGTCAATGCTCTAGTTACTCTCACTGAGCGGTTTCTCTGAAGTTCCACCGACTGGATGTTGCCTGGCGTGCTTTTCTTTCATTCAAGGTCAAGACCAATTCTATACACCCATTCACCACAAGGTAAAATGACATTTCGCTGCCCTCACGGGGCTGAACGCCACCAGTTTTGTAGAGGAAAGAAATACACTAAATAAAGGAAGCAGGAAGGTGGGAGCGAGAAATGAGTTACTAACTCTTCAGCTACCGTCAGGCTTGGAAAAGGGTATTTTCTGCTATAGTTCTGTTTGAAAAGGAGACCTGAAGTAAGAAAATGAACTTGCAATATTGTTAACACTGAAAGAGTAAGACAGAAACATTAACTGAGTGCCAATGAGGCATAGATAGATATAGGTATAGATCACAGATTATTCCATTTCATATATACATATATAATATATAAAGTATTATAAAATAAAATATAATAGTATACATATATATGCTTTACATTCCTTATCTCATTTCATCCTCACCAAAACCTTCTGAAGCAGAACAACCTGCAATCATTTTACCTTTGAGGGAGCAGAGACATGGACTCCATACTGCCTGACTCTAAAGCTTGTGCTCTTTCTCTTACTGATGGTTCTCAATTTTCCACACAGTGGGTGGGCAAACTTTTCTGTGAAGAGCCAGATAGTAAACATTCTAGGCTTTCCTACCAGGTCTCTGCTGCAATGATTCAACTCAATCACTGTAGGGGGAGATCAGCCAGAGACAAGAAGTAAATGAAGGAGTAGGCCTGGGTTCCAATAAAACTTTATTTACGGACACTGACATGTGAATTTCATATAATTTTGACATGTCACAAAACACTTTTCTCCTCTTGGTTATTTTAATCATTTAAAAATGTGAAAGGCGTTCTTTAGCCTTCAGGTCATAGTCTGCCAGCCCTGCTCTACAGCATTCATAGATAACATATTGATTAATTTTGGAGGGGGTAAAGAGGAAAGGAGATTATACTGTCCTAAGAATTAGATGGGAGAATTGAGGGAAGGTGTCCTGTGTTGTTTAATGTTGTTTAAAACATCATTTCCATATCACGATAAGCCAAGTGTCTCCTCCATCACACCACACAGAAACAACGTAAAAAATCCCTGCCACGGACACTGGCAGAGATAGGATAATCCATACATGCAGATATAGTGACGTTTAATTAAAATGAACTCAGTTCACATATTAGCACACAATTTTGAAACCTGTCCCTGTTGTTTAATCTCCAAAGCATCCTGTAAATTCAGTTTGCTTCCTGGGCACAATCACCTCTCAGTTATTCTGGAGGGAAAAGAAGACTGAATAAAACCAGTGGAAAATCACAAAAGTACGAGATGATTTGATTGGGCAAGGAAAACAAAGTAGAGGAAAGGCGACCCTGGCCAGAGATTAGTAAGACATATGACATTATGAACATCTTTCCAAGTTAGTGACGACAGGCTGATTTCCTAATTTTAGAGTGCAGAGTTAACTTACCAGCTAATCAATGTATTTTCTCCCATGATTTTTCCCAAACACAGAGTGCTGGCCAGTTGCTGCAGGTAAACCCAGTCAACTACAAAGACTACACCATCAGTAGCAAGTAAGATCAATCATGCACTAAATTGCTCCTGAAAATGTACTGTCTCTTCTGGCTTTACTTCTCCACATGGCTGGCCTGCTATTTTCTGCTATGCATTCCCAACATAGAGCGTAACCACATTTTGAAGTCAGACATGGCCTTGCCATTGGCCTTTGGAAAGGGGGTTACCATACTGCATGCTTCCTGAAAAGTAAATGTATGCTCCGAGGTGGGAGCATTTCTAAGTGTCGGAAACAGCTTTCAGGGAAATAGAGGAACTAGCCTTAGAAGCTGGGAGTCTTTTCCCTCACAATGTCTTTCAGCATCAAGGTCACATGTGAATCATGTCAACTAACCCTTACCATTGTCCAACTTTAACAATGGGAAGGGGAGGAGCAAGCGAACATGATTAAGGCTACTCCCCAGAACTCAGAAACTAAGGTACCACAAAACATGGGCCAGGAGGTAATATGATAGATTTTTGTCCTTAGTCAATCAGCTTGAAATGTTTAGGAAAGACTGTCCAAAAAAATCTTCAGGACATTTCCTCCTAATACTTGCATTCTGATTTTTTAAATCTTTGCACTTTTATTTTTTCAATCAATAGGTCTGAATGACAAGATGTGGACAAACATCTTGCCTTTATTTCGGTGTCTGCTATTCCAATTTTTTTGTTTTGGATTACTTGTATTCCTATCATTTTTCTCATTGGAATCAGCCCTAACTCCAATAAATTTAGCAAGAACATCAAATGAACTGAATTGTTGGGAGGATTTTACATACTTTTAAGACAACTTGAGTAATGTAAGCATTGTACTCACAGAATGATACATATTAGGCCATAGGACATGCTTCAACTCTTTGAGGTAAAAAAAACAACTTTAAACCCTGTTTAATATGTACCTCTCTAAAGGAAATACTGGGCCAAATGACTCTCACTTTGTTTTGGAACATTTCATATGATGTTCCAAAGCAGTTTAGATTCATGAGATTAGGTGAGTAAAGAAAGTTAATGACAAGAAGCAAATGTAATTAAATGGCCTCTATTTAGGACAGAGGAGGCCCATCTGTCTGTAGCAAAAGCAACGTAAGACATAAAAATAACCCCCCTTCCCCAGGAAGATTGCTCCAGTACTAGGGCACCTCCTTTGTGTGTCTGGAATCTGAGGAATTTGGAAGAGAACCCTGGACTGTTGCAGGGTTGGGGAATCCCTCTTTGAATGTGGGAGACAATGGAGCCAGCTGCCACTCATGACCTTGATAAGCCACTGCATCCGTCATTCTGCCAGGCTCTCCATCGCTCTCGCTGTCACTGGGGTGATGGGGAGGAAATTCTCATTTATTGAAGCCTGACACATCCCTAATAGCATTTCCTAAGCAGCCTCTAAAACATGAGTGTTGTAAAAGCAGCAGAAGACTGTTGGAAAATGGTCACAGAAGACAATCTGGCTATCACACCAGGTCTCCAGCGTTGCTGAAATGTCCTGGTGGAAGGGAGGCCCTTTTGGAACACTTTCCTGGTCTGTTTTGTGTCTAGGATCATCTTCCTTCAGCACTGAGGGGAAGGGAGATTTCTCTGAGGCCAAGGCCACTCTCAGAAGTTCCTTTACAGCACACAGCCACTCATCTCAATGACAGCCACGTCATGACCTTGATATCATTTTTCTACTCTGCTCAAGGACACCTGGTTCTTACACAATAACACAAGGACCTTCAGTGGACCCAGGGAAGAAGTTTCAGCTTAGGGACAAAGTACCATTTTCCACATTTATCTTTCAATACCTTCGTTTCAGACTAACTTTTTAACAGGTCTTTTCAAGAGATGGGCGCTTTAAAAATCAACTCAAGCTTGCTAGAGACAGAAAGACTGCCTTGTCTTCCCCTATGCGGCTTTCAAAGTCTTGAATAAAGGAAGAAGCGCTAGGCTGTTTTCTTTAAAAACAAATAATTAATGGTTTTCTTTAAAAACAAATAATTAATGGTTTCCATTACAATCTATTTAGTCTCATAACGACCCTATTGGTAGGTACTATTATTGCTCCCATTTTACAGATAAGGGAACTGAAATACAAATAGGTTATTTGCCAGAGGCCATACAGCTTGTAAGTGGTGGGGCCAGGATCCGAATTAGTTCTGACTCCTGATCAGTGCTGTGAACCACTCTCCTTCTGCCAAACCTTTACAACTAGAACAGTTTATCCCACTACTGTAAACGAGCTCCAATCGTTTCTCCCTTCCAACGTGGAAAAGAAAATAGCATCTTCAGTGAAATTTGGTCTAACCACTAGAGCAGTGGTCCTCAGTGGCCCCCCAGGAGACACGGCAGTCGGGAGGTGTTTTTGATTGTCGTGATTAGATAGGGACAGGGACTACTGGCATCTAATGGGTAGAGACCAGGCGTGCTGCTAAACATCCTATAAGGTACACAGCAGCTCCCTACAACAAAGAACTGTCCAGACCAAAATGTCAATAATGCCAATAGTCAGGCAAGTACCCTCATGACACAGGTCTTCTTCCCTCCATTCCTTTTCTCCACCATTGCCCTCAAGTCTATTGACTATTTGCACCCAAAACTATCTAGGAAACCACCTTTCCTAGTAAGTGGGCTTTCTTACCTCTCCCCTACCAAAGCTCTTCCCCTACCATAAAAAGAAAAACTAACTGACTTATGTAGCCCCATCTCTGCCTTTTTACTCAGCCCATTCCACTTCCTCTAACTCCTGCACAGGTTTCAAAAGCTATTTCAAGTGAAATTTTGCCTGAAAAGACCAGCCCACAGCATCTACCTCCTCCCCCTAGAATATGTACCTCAGTTTTAAGGTTGAAATGCAGCACCAGCCTGCACAGTTGATAATAATGATCGCTGCCACTACATTCCTACCATGTGCCCCACACTTTGGCCAAGCATTTGATATATATTATCACAAGTCCTTAAAACGATCCTGAAATAAAGATACTGTTATCTCCATTTTCCCCATAACAAAACTGAAATTAAGAGAGTTCAAAGGCTTCAGCCTAAGGAAGTAGGAGAGCCAGGATTCAAGTCCACATCCAACTGACTCCAAAGCCAAGGCTCTTCCTGAATGGGTCCCACTGCCAGGCGCAAGTAAGCTCATGTCTCACGCACACCCCCAATTCTCCCAAATTACCTGCCAGAATGTTCAATAAACACCCACTGATGGATTGATTCGACAATAACAACCTCTCTGGGGTTCAGAGGTCACTCTGTGAATGAGGTTCCCACTGCACAGATTTCTGTTTTATTACCCCTCCCACATAAAAACATTATTTTCTTTGCTTTCTCTTATTGCATATATATTTTTAAGAGCTTTATGGAGGTATCATTGACATACAATAAAACTGCACATATTTAAATTATACTTTGATAAGTTTGACGTATACACATGCTCATGAAACCATCTCCAAAATCAAGTTAATGATATATCCATCACCCTTGAAAGTTTCTTCATGGTTCTCTCTTTACCACCACCCCCACCCACTCCCAACCATTCCCAGGCAACCACTGATCTCCTTTTTGTCATTGTAAATTAATCTGCATTTCTCAGAATTTTACATAAATGGCATCATATACTCTTTTTTTCCCTCTGGCTTCTTCCATTCCACAGAATATCTTGAGACTCATCCATGTTATTGTATATCAATAGCTCATTCCCTCCTATTGCTAGATATTATTCCACTGTACGGATATGAACAATCTATCCACCCAAATGTTGAGGGACATTTGTGTTGTTTCTAGGTTAGCAAATAAAGTTGCTATGAACATTTGTGTACAACTCATCATTCTCTTTTAAATTCATCTGCATCCAAAGAAAAATTTTGCCAGACCATAAAATTGTGTTAAATTTTGAACATTTTTTCCAGTATAAAGAAAAGGAGATGAGAAACAAAACCTTGCTCTCTTATTGAGTGTATGTTGCAGAAATGTCTAGGACCATGTTCTTCCAGGACAGATGGCTTGTCTTGTCATTTGGACCCATGTCTTAGTAATCATTTAACCTTATTTCACCTTCCTTATGTATAAAATCAAGATACTAGAATGTCCTTCAAAGGGCTATTGTAAAGATTAAATGATGATAATACACACACAATCATAACCCTGTGTCCAATGTATGGTAAGTGTTCAATAAATATGGGATATGATTACCGTTAATATGAATACCTATTGTGAAAAATGACTAAGCCTCATCATGCCTGCAAACAGAAATTCCCTATTTTTTCTGCCAAATTTCTCTATATTGATTTTACCTTAAGTGATCACTCTACCACTTCACAAACAGCAAATAAAAGATGATCTAACAAGCGCTCCTCAAACCTTTTTAAACCTTGCCTCCTTTGGAAAAAGAAATTTTAATAAAAATCTCAGAAAAATTGACACATTGTGCCTAAAAACACATCAAATGTAAGCTTTCCCCCCAGGTCGAAGAGGACAGAACTAGTGAGAACATGTTGCAACCTTGTAACTAGCAGCTCACTGTGAGTCACCTGATTATTCATTCATCAGAGAGAAGGAAATGAATAGATTCCGTGAAACCCAACTAGTTTCCAGGAAGACTGTGATAAATACTCTTTGCCCACTGGTTTACTTACCCCGCCCCACAATCTTCCTGGCCCCTAACATCCACCCCTTGTACCTGCACACGTGCAGGCACGTCTGTAAAGGGAGTGTTCGGAAGAGAAGTAATTGGCCTTGGGTGAAGAAGAAACAGGCTCTGTAATTTGAGCCTGGGTGACCATCTGCAAGGAAGGCCAGGAAGGGATCCTGCACTGGGCCGTCTGGCCCAGACAGACAGTAACCTTCCCACAAAGATATGACAGGCGTGCTAACTAGACATTGATGTAATCAGAAGAACGGTAGGACAGGGCAGATTGTTCCACTAGAGAAGACAGCCTGGAGGGGAACTTTGTATAAGGTTCCAACTTCGGCTGGGAATGAAGTGCCTAGTGGGCTTGGCAAGTGCAGCTGGAGAGCTCAGGAGGCTGACTCAGTCAGCCCAGAGAACAGCTCTTCAGTAAGAGCCAACTATGCCCTGTTACCTAACAGCCCTGGAGGTATGACTTAGTTTCCCAGAAACAGGCCCGGGATGTGGAGCAGGGTGATCCTCAAGGATGCTCCTCTTTCTGATTACGGTATGGAAAAGGCTACAGGATAGCTTAACGCAGACGTGTCGGCTAGGCCAGTCTCTTCTCCCAGTACATCTCCACCCCAAATCTTTGCCTTCTCTAAACAGCCTTTCTCAACCCCTGTGACTAGGTCCCGAATTCATGTCCCAATTCATCACACCATTTAAGTCCCCTCACAGCATTTACCATAGTGATTAATGTATACATTCATTTGTATAATCATTTGATTACTGTCTATTCCCCAGCTACGCAATAAGCCCCAACAGGGCCGTCTTTTTGCTCACCACTATATCCTTGGCACTCGGCCCAATGCCTGATACACATAATAGGTGCTCAACAAATATGGACTAAATTAATGAATGTGATGGGTTGAATTCACAAATGTGCAACTTCGTTCCTTTGTTCTGCACCTGGGCCATGACTAGTAGTCAGTCTTCCCACTGAGTACCCAGGACAGCCAAGCACCCAGGTCAGTGCCCAGCACATGAAGGAGTTCTCTAAATGTCTGCTGTCTTAAAAAAACGTCTAAAATGATCTGCACCTGAGCCAACCACTATCTCTACCCAGAATGTTTAGTTGTTTCAGGAGAATATTCCTTGATGACAACATATCTCTCAACACTTCTATACCACATAAATCCCTCACCCACACATATACAGACATAAATACACACCAGGAACATGCAATACAAGGAGGAAAAATGGAGTTGGGTCATTTTGCGGCAAGGAAAATTTACTAAAAAGCATCTACCAAATTGAGAGCAGGTGATAAGAAAGAGTTTAGTTGCAGCAATAGGAAACAAGGAGGAAAAAACCATTCTGTACTCTAGGACTTCCAAATCAATGTTCTCAGCTTTAAAAGTAATTTACTTTATCTGGTTCAGCAGTCAAACCAGCTACCAGTCAAAAAGTAGAAGTCGCCAATATTTCAATAAAAAGCTGAAGTATCACCTAAAAGCAGCTCACACTTTGGCAAAAATTGCCAACTTAACTATATACTTACAAATATGTTTCCCTTCACGGCAAAGATTGAACCCTCTAACAACAACTCTGTAGTCAGGCCAAGGGTGGACAAATTAGGGAGCAGGAATTCTTATCTATCCTAGCATCTGTTCATATGCAGAGAAACCAATTATCTCACTCAATGGTTAAAAACAGACAGACATCTAAGATTGTTTTGAGTTTATTTTGTGTGAGAATTTCTAGAACTAAAACTTCTTTCTAAAGAGGATTACTCTATCTATCTGATACAGAATGCTTTTAACATAAGATGGTCAGAAACCCATAAAATTTTTCATTGAAAAGCTTTTGATGTATGTATATAGAGAGAGATTAGATAAATATACTGTCTATAAATTCAGATAGATAAAAATACGGATAGATATATGTATATGGATCAATATGTATACAGATATATATGATTGATGGATAGACGAATGAATTGATTGACTGACAGACAGACAGATAGGCAGGTAGACAAAACTACAAGGTAGGAGATTTACATGGGTTGGCCCAAGGCAAAATTGAATTCAGCTTCCCTAACCCAACCTCTGAAGTTTCTGTCTTTCTCCCCTCTGCTTCTCTGCATGATATGGTCCAAATATCCCTCTTTCCTTCAACCCACAGGACAAAATTATCCATGAAGAAAGATCAGATAAAATAGTTAACCTTAATGTTCATGTAAACAGCTGACACAATGCTGGGAGGATCCTAATCAGAAAAACACCTACTTTGGCCTAGCCAAGGCAGAAGTCCCAAACCCTGTTATTTCAGTCCCACGCTTCAGAGTGGCAAGAAGTCTTTTAAGAGGCAGAGGAGAAAATCCAGCAGTTCTCAGTAGCACAGTTCTAAAGATGTAGTCATTCTTATTCATAGAGTATGCTGATGGTACTACTGTCAATTTGGTTAGCTGGGAACTCCCATTTAACAGAATACCCTTCTGGGATGGGTCCAGTTACAGCTGGCCCTATGAGGAGCTTGTGTGAGATCTGGAACGTAGAATTAAAGTCCAGTCCCTTACTCTCAGAAGGTCGATGGACAGATGGAACGTGCCTCGTGAATCCCAACTTGTCATTGCTACCTCTGCTCTCACCCCCTTGTCTTCCCAATTAATGGCTCTGCTGACCAGCAGTGGCCCCAGCGCACCACTAGACACGTGGCTGCAGACTGCAGACTGCAGAAGTGGGAACTACTCAGACACAGAGGCAATGGCTTTTTGAGACCTGTCATAGGCTTCCCCATTGTGGTCCCTTTTTGGTGGCCTCCAGGTGGAACTTTCTCTAATTCTCTGACTCCTCCCACAAGACCTTTACTTCCCCAGCTCCTCTCATATTTGAGGAAGGGCCCATTTCTATAATAAATCCCTTAATCCCATAACACTCAGCATGATTCTGCTTCTTTGACTAAAACTTGGCTGATAAATAGGATAATACAGAGAAAAGGCTTCAGTCCATAGTTTCTGTGCATTCTACTGATCTACTTATGAAATCACTTGCAGTCTCATGCAACTGGACACAGGAACCAAAAAACTGTTCATTAAAGAACATGTCTCTACAGTCCCACACATATGACCCATCCACACACTAGAAGCACACTGAATCCCTACAGATCTTCATGGCAAATATTGCCATCATCGCAGATGGCTCTCTACCATGGGCCAAGTGCCCCAACACTGCTAACTTTCCAATATTTTGCAAGATAAACAAATAACTCTTGAGTAATGATGAGTAAGTGACTTCCTTCTTATGAGTTATGTTCTTACTCAAAACACAAAATAAATCTTTCCCAGACTCCACTTAGTCAAGTACCAATAAGTCCATTTATCAACATGCCTTAAACCAGTGGTCATAAACTGGGTTCCTGCAAGCTGATTCTGGCCCACAGGCATGTTTGGTTTGGTCCTCAGACTTTTTCAAATGTTTGAATTGGTTCCAATTTTTGAAAAGTGGGAGATTTCCCCTAAAATTCCACATTTCCAACTTCTCCTGAAAGACCTAATGATCTTGCCCCGCTCCTGCCCCAGCCACACTTTCCTGCATCGCAACCATCTAGTTCCCACTCTGCATCCACTCACAATACCTGCTTGGGCCCTGAGAACATTCAAGATTGCAACCGCCAACCTATATTCTTAAGAAGCCAGTGCCCAGGGGCCTCCGAGGCTCAGAGAGGTAGGCTTTTTGTGATGTTTGAGGTTCCTCAACTATTTGATCCTAGGATGTTTCTCAGCTGGTGACCTGTGGCTTTGAGAGGTCTCTGCTGGCAAGGGCCATTTACATTTGGGGTTGCTTGAAATGCCCACGTTTTCCAGGTCATAGAGTAGCACAGCTCTCACATTAAAAGAGAGGCAATTAATCCTGACTTCAAAACATACTACAAAGCAATAGTAATCAAAACAGCATGGTACTGGTACAAAAACAGACACACAGATCAATGGAACAGAATTGAAAGCCCAGAAATAAAACCACACATATACGGACAGCTAATTTTCGACAAAGGTGCTAAGGACATGCAATGGAGAAAGGAAAGTCTCTTCAATAAATGGTGTTGGGAAAACTGGGCATCCACATGCAAAAGAATGAAAGTGGACCATGTGCTATCGCCATACACAAAAATTAACTCAAAATGGATCAAAGACCTGAAGGTGAGACCTGAAACTATAAAACTCATAGAAGAAAATATAGGCAACACACTATTTGACATTGGTTTTAAAGGAATCTTTTCGGATGACATGCCTACCCAGACTAGGGAAACTAAAGAAAAAATAAACAAGTGGGACTTTATCAGACTAAAGAGCTTTTATAAGACAAATGAAATCAGAATCAAGATGAACAAACAACCAACCAGCTGGGAGAGAATATTTGCAAAACATACATCTGACAAGGGGTTGATCTCCATAATATATAAAGAACTCACACAATTGAACAACAAAAAAACAAACAACCCGATCAAAAAATGGGCAGAGGAAATGAACAGACACTTCTCCAAGGAAGATATACAGATGGCCAATAGGCACATGAAAAGATGCTCAACATCACTAATCATCAGGGAAATGCAAATCAAAACAACACTAAGATACCACCTCACGCCCGTTAGAATGGCTATAATCACCAAGACAAAAAACAACAAATGTTGGAGAGGATGTGGAGAAACAGGAACCCTCATACACAGCTGGTGGGAATGCAAATTGGTGCAGCCTCTATGGAAAACGGTATGGAGATTCCTCAAAGAATTAAAAATAGAGATGCCCTATGATCCAGCCATCCCACTTCTGGGAATCTATCCAACGCACCTGAAATCAACAATCCAAAGAGGCTTATGCACCCCTATGTTCATTGCAGCATTATTCACCATAGCCAAGAAGTGGAAGCAACCTAAGTGTCCCTCGACTGACGATTGGATTAAGAAAATGTGGTATATATATACAATGGAATACTACTCAGCCATAAAAAAAGACAAAATCGTCCCATTTGCAACAACATGGATGGGCCTGGAGCGTATTATGTTAAGTGAAATAAGCCAGAAAGAGAAAGACAAACACTGTATGATCTCACTCATATGTGGAATATAAACCAACACATGGACAGAGAAAACTGGACTGTGGTTACCCGGGAAGTGGGGGTGGGGGGTGGGCACAAGGGGTGAAGGGAGTCATATATGGGGTGAAGGACAAACAAAAATGTACAACCCAAAATCTCACAATGTTAGAAACCATTAAAATATCAATAAAAATGTAAAAAAAAAAAAAAAAAAAAAAGAGAGGCAATTAAGAAGAGGTACATACCTTGAGCAATTAGGGGCTATATCAACACATCCAAGAACAAGCTGTAACACCAGCGAGTTCAGCTGCTCCAGGTAAAAATCATACCATCAGAGCCTGTGGAGCATGTCTGTTATTCTTTTTTTCTGTGTGTGTGAGGAAGATCAGCCCTGAGCTAACATCCATGCCAATCCTCCTCTTTTTGCTGAGGAAGACCAGCTCTGAGCCAACATCTATTGCCAATCCTCCTCCCTCTTTTCCCTCTTTCTCCCCAAAGCCCCAGTAGATAGTTGTATGTCATAGCTGCACATCCTTCTAGTTGCTCTATGTGGGAGGCGGCCTCAGCACGGCCAGACAAGCGGTGCGTTGGTGCGGAATCTGAACCCGGGCCGCCAGTAGCGGAGCGCGCGCGCTTAACCTCTAAGCCACAGGGCCGGCCCCACGTCTGTTATTCTTCATCAAGGAGTGCAGTTTGACGAAGATATATAGATCTGCTTTCTAATGTTAAAAATATTGCCTAGGGGCCGGCCCGGTGGCGCAAGCGGTTAAGTGCGCGCGCTCCACTGCGGCGGCCGGGGGTTCGCTGGTTCGGATCCCGGGCGCGCACCGACGCACTGCTTGGTAAGCCATGCTGTGGCGGCGTCCCATATAAAGTGGAGGAAGGTGGGCACTGATGTTAGCCCAGGGCCGTCTTCCTCAGCAAAAAAAGAGGAGGATTGGCGGATGTTAGCTCAGGGCTGATCTCCTCACAAAAAAAAAAAAAAAAAAATATTGCCTAATATCATTTTCTCTTTCTTTACATCATGAGGTGAGAGGAAAAGCAGAAATGGGCGCACAACGGATGTTCTCCAGTGACAGTGATTTGCAGGCAAGATGCCTGACCCTGAAAGGAGGAAGCAGCAGCACTATAGACACATAGAAACTCCACAAAAAGTCTATATCTGCAAACTGTGGCTGGCAGACTGGGGGCAAGCTACTTCCCCCCTCACTGCCCTGGTTTTCTCATCCAAAATCAGTCACTATGAGAGCACTGTAGTGAGAATGAATTAAACACTGCACGCAAAGCAGTTGGCAGAAGGGCTGGCACACACATTCAATACAGGCTCAAATTACTGCTATTGTTTTACTATTATCAACAAAGACAATTCATGCCAAAATTAAAAGCACATTCAGCCAAAACAGGGAAGGGGATTCCTTTGGCAGACACTCCAGTGAAAGGGAGACATTGTAAATCAACAGTCTTCAAGTTGGGGGTTGTATGTAATGCAGTTTGAAGATTGTATTTGGTTTGGTTCAAGAGTAACCGGCAAATACATTTCCTGGAAAATGTGCTAATAAAATTGTCCATCTGGGTAGAATCATGGTGTGGCTCATTACACACCTAAAACCATTTCATAACCCACAATACCCCAAGATTTCTACCCAAATGTTCAAACATAAAATAAGGTAAATTTCCCCAGGACTGGCTCAGCATACCCTGGGGTGGGGCATGCGATTGGCTGGGTCTCTGGGGGTAGTTTGAAAAACATTTTGTTCAACTTGAACCTCAAGATTCAACCACAAGTCATCTGAAAGTGAACAAGCTAAGTAAAATTCTTATATGTTCAGTTGGTCAGCCAAATACCATTCCAAGATTTTTTTTTTTTGCATTTTTTTTTTTTCTGAGGAAGATCAGCCCTGAGCTAACATCTGCCAGTCCTCCTCTTTTTGCTGAGGAAGATTGGTCCTGAGCCAACCTCCATGCTGATCTTCCTCCACTTTATGTGGGACGCTGCCACAGCATGGCCTGACAAGTGGTGCATCAGTGTCCGCACGGGATCCGAACCCGGGCCACCAGCAGCGGAGCGCACGCACTTAACCACTACGCCACAGGGCCAGCCCCCACTCCAAAATTTTAAAAGCATAGACTGGTTTCTAGTAGAAAGCCCAATAAACTGAGAGTTGTTCACCTTTGCAGACAATTTGTAGATTAAATAATATTTCCATCCTGTCTCCCTCAAGATAAATTAATAGCAAGGACATTATCCCCATTTTACAGGACAAGAATCTGAGTAACTAAGTAAAATGAGAAATTGCTTTGATCAGATTTTAAAATTTCACAACTCCAAAGTATTACTACCTTGATAAGGGAAGAAATTCCACAGGAAAATTGGAAATGGCTTGTAACGTAGAGCTTGATTAAAAAGATAAAAAAGACACCAACTGTCAGGTAGTATTCATTCATTTTTAGAGATTAACGAAGAGACATCTACACACATTTAATGACTTTTTTCCTAGCCTGCTGGTCATTATGGTCTCTGCATCTCAACAATCCTTCCCCAGTTGACACAGATTCCATGACAAGATCATTTGGTGCCTGCTAAACTACACTGAAGACTCATTCATTGACTCGCTCAGTATTTAGGCAGAGGCCTACTATGTGTCAAGCCTTGGTTAGCCTAGCGGTCCAAAGAGGAATAAACTGTATCCTACTGAGGGAGACAGACTTGTAGACACAGACTTCCCAACACAGGGCACTTCATCCTTCATGAAAGGATCGTTCAAGGACTCAGGAAGCAGAAGAGAAACTGACCTGACTGGGCCACCTTTACCCAGGACTTTATCCCAAGACTCAGCAAAACGAGGACATTTGATCTAAGTCTACGTAAATCAATGGAATGTTACCAGATGGTGGAAGAAGGGGATTTTCAAGGCATTCAAAGCAGAGGGAATAGCATGTTACCAGCCCAGGGATGTGAGACATTCATGAGTAATAGAAGGATGACCTGGGAAGAATGATTAAAGCCAATTTAGGAAGAACTATGCCTCGAAGCTTGATTTTTTTGCCTGCAGGAAAGGGGCCGGTACAGAAAGCCTTTAAACAAGAAATCAGCCTAATTGGATCAGCGTTTCAGAAAGAGCAGCTCTATGTGTGGATTGAAGAAAGCAGGGCAACTGTATGCTGGACTATTTGTCAAAAACAAGAACGTACGATTTACTCTGCTTAACATTTTTCTGTTACCCGTCCCCTCCACCCCTCAACCACCCCATAACTATTACTAAATCATTAAAAATTCATAAACTCAAAATAACATGGATGCCTAGCTTTCTGGAACATAAAGGGTGCAAATCTGGAAAGCAGCAGCACAAAATGTCTCATCTCTACTTGAAAGGAAAAATTAAATGCAAACTTTTTGACAGATGATGGCCTCTAGAGAGTTTTTGTTTTTTATTTTTTTTTTAACTTGAGTTACTTTTAAAACTTGCCATCACTTACAGGCACAGATTAGCTGGAAATTCTTTTTTAAAAAAAACAGATTAAAGACGGTAGAGATTAAGCAACTGGCAGTTATAGTAAAAAAAAATTCAAGTTCCCTTTTAAGACAAGGAAGTGCATATCTGCTTAGTAACTATAGTGCTAATCAAGGCAATCACACATCATTCAAATGATCACAAACCTGTATTTTCCATGGCAGCTCATCTCAGGGCTTTTGTATGAAAGGTGTACACTTCAACAAGGCTTGCAATGTTCACTGAAAGCAGCCACTTAATCATTTTTCTACCTCTCACAAAAGTGGATGAGGCATTTTCCCAAGCTCTCCTGAAGTGCTAATCACACAATCACAGTCTGGACAGTGTCGAAACATGGCAACCAACCGGCATGACCACCAAGTTCACTACATTTGCTGATGTTCCTACCACATGTAGATGTCTTGATCATTTTCATCTTAAAAACAAATTGCTTCACTTCTCTGTGGGAATACCGAGGAGTCCGTTCAACCATGACAGACTGAAAACCCTCTTACAAATAACCCTGCAGTATTCGCGACAAGTTCCAGCCTTCAGTTTGCAACTGGACTCACCTTTAAGATCTCAAGTCAAATTCAGGAGATTGTTTGGCTGTCGATTTTGCTTGAAGTTATTAACTTTTCAGTTCTCACATTACTATTATTACATGGAGACAAACATCACACACTTAGTAAGACCAGAGCTATGTGCTTTTAAATATGCTTTTAAATATGCCTCCAGATGGAATCTTTCAACAGGATCTCAGTTCCCCAGGAGCCAACAGCTAACATTCCAGAGTCTCTCTAAAGTGGACACAGGAACAGATCAAGTGAGAAACTAAATGGTCACAACAAACAGACAAGAAAAACCAGGAACACCTTGATTTCACAAAGTTGTCTCAACAAGTGTGTCAATTCAGGTCTGGCCTGGTGATGTAGTGGTTAAGTTCATGTGCTCCTCTTTGGTGGCCCAGGGTTTGCAGGTTCGGATCCCGGGTGTGGACATACACACTGCTCATCAAGCCATGCTGTGGTGGCATCCCATATAAAGTAGAGGAAGATGGGCACAATGTTAGCCCAGCCAATCCTCCTCAGCAAAAAGGAAGAGGACTGGCAAAAGATGTTAGCTCAAGGCTAACATCTTCCTCTTCAAAAAAAATCTGTCAACTCTCTTATTCTCCTCTGGCTTAAAATCAGAAAAATTTTAAGGGTTTTAATTCAGAGCCTTCACCAAATGAATCTAAGAATCTGGTACATGTTGTAAAACTGCATACTGTGTTACAGCATTCAGGAAAAAAAAATAATAACCTCTACATTTGAACTGACGCTTTGGGAATTTGCTAAAGAAAGAGTAGGTTTTTTTGCGTGTTTTTTTGATGAGGAAGATCAGCCATGAGCTAATATCCGTTGACAATCTTCCTCTTTTTTCTGAGGAATAGTAGCCCTGAGCCAACATCTGTGCCCATCTTCCTCTATTTTGTATATGGGATGCCGCCACAGCATGGCTTGACGAGCGGTGCATAGGTCTGTGCCCGGGATCCAAACCTGAGAACCCTGGGCCGCCGAAGCAGAGCCCATGAACTTAACCACTACGCCACCAGGCCAGCCCCAAGAAAGAGTAGTTTTAATCACTCATTTTGTAAACCAAGCACAATCAAAGACAGAGTTTTAAGAATTCATGCATATTTGTGTGTAGAAAAAAAATAAGAAGATAAAATTTAGTGAGTGGGCATTTTTTAATACACCTCTTGTCCCAATTCTCCCAACTGGACAGTGGGGCTGCAGAAAGGGGCTAGAGTCCTTCCTCTGTCACTTAACATCTGGCTGGCCTTGGGCATGGGACTAAAATCTCTTTTGGTCTCAGCTGTCACATTTGGAAAGACAGCTCATGGGAAGGAGGTGAGAAGAAACTGGGCTCAAAGATTCTAAAGACCATTCCAGTTCTAACAGGGTCACTGTCCTGAACTGTCTTAAAAGTTTTTCTCCCTTAGCCACCACATCCGTTTGAAAATTAAATAATTTTATAGATATGTGTTAGATGAAGCTAAACTTTCTAAAGTAAAAAGAAAAAAAAGTTAAAACCTAATGCTTTGCCACCCAATATGCATTTGACAAATGTCTGCTCATAAATGATGACGGGAAAAGAATGGGGAAAAGATAACTGCCATCTCTAAGCCTCTGGGAGATTTTTTGCATCACGGCCATGATAATCCTCTCCCTAGACGCACACCTTGAGAAGTCTCTCCAACTCTGGATTTAGTCAGGCGACTTGCTTTGACCAAAAGAACGTAGTGGAAATGACATTGTGAGACTTGCAAGCCTAAGTTGCAAGAAGCTTTGCTGTTTCCACTATTGCCATCTTGGGACCCTGCTGCCACGTGAACAAGTCTGACTTAACCTGCCAGAGAGGCCTTCCTCCTGGAGTACCTATACCCCCACCAGCAGAGTGTCTGGAGCAAGTGTTCATTAAACAGCAGTTCTTACTTAGATAAACATATCTTGGACAAGCTGGAAGAAGCAAGGAAAGTGAAATAACAAGAGAGAAGGAGAAAGGACACATTAGCAGGAGGGAGTAGGGTGGACAGCGTTCATTGGCTGACCAACTGTTTTGCTTGGGAGACCCGCTGTTCTCTGTTCTTGCCCAATGAACTCTCCAGTGTGGACATAGCACATGACGGAGCCTGGCTTTAAACTGGACTATGCACACCAGAGATGAGGAAATGGAATCGAGACAAAGCGGCTTCATCCCAGACCAAAGCAGCAGTCAGATCAATACTAATTGGAAATTATGGCAATGATCCGCCCCCAATTACGAAAATTGCAAAGCAACTATCCAGAGATCTTATCACAGCAAGGATAAGGCCAATTAAATGCTGGCTGGTTTTTAGAAATTGCACATTAAATCAGAGACTTTATCTTGACACGGGCTACTTCCACTAAACTCTCTTTCAGCTTGCTAACATTTGTGTTGATCCACAATTCATAAATCCCATGCTGTAAGGGTTTCAGAGCTGGATCAACCGAGTAACAACTATTAAATGGAAGTAAATCATTTATTTCCTCAGGTTAAGTCACCATCTATAAGAAGTAGCCACCGAGGCCTGTTTTCAAAGTATTTGCTATAACAATAACAACAATTGCAACTACAACTTTCTGACTACCTGAGATGAGCCCCCTAGGGATTCAGATCTTTAGAAACACTCTCTCCTTTAATCTTCATAGTGACTTTCAACGGAGATATTATTATTTTCATTTTGTAGCTAAGCAAATCAGTTCAGTAAGGTTGCATGGCCACGTAGCTTACATACACTGGAGCTGCGCCTGGAAGTCAGGTCTGGCGGACTCCAAAGTCCAAATTCTTAACAATTCTTCAAACAACATGGTCAGCCGCTTCTTGGCATCTTAAAAGAAAGCTCAAAAATGTAGTTACACTTCTGAAGTCTTACTTGTTTTGAAGAAAGATCACATCGGTTTTTTTATTCACATGTTAAATACTTTGGCTAATGCAGTAAACTTAAAAGATAAATAAAAATTAGAACTGGTAAACCTTAATAACACAGTACCTGAATAAAAATTGCCTCTTTGTTTAGGTGGCAGAACGTGTTATAAAAAACACGTTATTCCAAGTGTACCTGTCTGATATGACACTCAAAATAATCTTTTAAATAATCTTTAATAGTAAATATTTTTGATATTCAATAGACAAGAGACTTGTCTCAAATTTCCCAGAAGAGCTGTCTTCATTATTACTATTACTGTTGTTGTTTTGCTGCTAACTGAGAAGGCTTGCGGCTTCCACTCCTGCCCTCTTGGGACACTGCCACCACGTGAACAGGGCCAAGCTAACCTGCTGGGTAGACCCTCCCCCTGGATACACCCCGACCCCCACCCCAGCACAGTGTCTGGCTCATAAGACGAGCTGGAAGAAGCAAGTAGTGTGAAGTAACAAAAGAATGAAGAAGGCCACACCAGCAGGATGGAAGTAAGCTACTTAGATCTTTCTACTTGCCCACGACTTGTCTTTGTCAGTATTATGTAGCAGAGGCCAACTTCCCACGTGTAATACTTTATATAAAGTGAGGCAACAATCTGTCAACTTTAGCTGAAAGTTTCTTCAAATAGAGCCAAAGGGCAGTCTCATACCTGGCACCCTGGCAGTGTCCATCACTAACAGCTGCCTGCAAAGGTGATTTTCAGCCCAGTACCCTGTGCGCTCCTGCTTTGTTATTCTGATTCTATTTCCTCCTCTCTAGACTGGTTATCTCACAACCCCAGCTGGCGGCCAATCTTGCAAACCTAGCACCCTCTCCCACTCGCAAATCATAAAATTCTCCCGTTTAGCTGAAAAGAAAGCAGAAAGTACACTTTGGCAAAGTCCAAGTGGTGGAGTGTGCATTGGGAAGGACTATAGATTTAGAGTTCGTGGAGACAGACAGGAAGAGAAGTGTTGCAGAAATCAAATGAACACCAAGAAAGGACATCTGGATGGCCAACTTTACCTCCAGCAAATAACTTCACGTGAAGACTTGAAAGATACTTGGCAGCAATGTCATGGGCATTTGCAAGGGTTTTTTTTAATCAACCACTCTACATCATACACAGTACTATGAAATGATTCATGATAAGACCCAGGACGAAAGCCTACCTCTCATAATAACGTAGTAATACAATGATCTTTCCACACAGGTTAGCTATGATCCAAGCCCACTACCAAGGTTTATACTATATTAGCTATTTTAATTCTGACAAGAACTTTAGGAACTAGATGATATCCTCACATACCTGTTTTTACCCATGAGAATGAAGCTTTTAAGCAAAAAATGTAATCATTTTACATTGTCGCCCTTGTCAACAGTAGATGTATCTGATTACGTCCACATTTAAAGTAATCATAGGATTGTTTTTAAATTTCAGTAAATTTGATTTATACGGAAATGTAACAAAGATGGTACACATTTACTCCAGGAATATATTTTGAAAATTTGTATTTAATTTACTTTACTTTTTTCTGATAATACCAAGATTCTTAAAGCACATCATAAATTTGTATATGTGTGTTTGCATGTACCATAAATGAATGCATGCTTACACATACATACACAAACACCTACAGTAGCATTATGGCTATTTCAGAAAATATCTCCTAAAACATTAGAAGAGGTATGGAGACCAGTGAAAGTGCCAGCAGAATTCCCTGCCTTCTGGATCAGGAAGAAACATTACTTTTGAGTCTCTCAGGATTTCTGTTTATGTAATCAATCCTCTCAAATCAATTAGTGTTTGGCATAAGGATATTTTAAAGTTAATGTAAATTAAAATTACTTTTCTTTTGGGGACCGGCCTGGTGGTGCACGCGGTTAGGTGCGCGTGCTCCACTGCGGTGGCCCGGGGTTCGCAGATTCGGATCCCTGGTGCACACCGACGCACCGCTTGTCAGGCCATGCTGTGGTGGCACCCCATATAAAGTGGAAGAAGATGGGCACGGACGTTAGCCCAGGGCCAATCTTCCTCAAGAGAAAAAGGGGAGGACTGGCATCGGATGTTAGCTCAGGGCTAGTCCTCCTCACAAAAAAAAAAAAAAAAATTACTTTTCTTTTCGGAATCTCAGAAGGCAAGATTAACTGGGGATGACCCAAGAGTTTAAAAAAATCAAAACTGAAAATAACTGATTTAAGAAAAAAATTGAAACTGATCTCCGAAGAAAGCCATACCATCTAGGAAAAGATTCAATTTTTGGACTCCAGTATCAATACAAACATAAATAATCTCTTAAACTTTAGGAGTTAAGTGCAAACAAATTCTTTTACGACTGTTAAGTGCAAATTCATAGGAATTATATTTTATCATGTACAAATAATATATTGGAATCACAAGAACAGCACCTATCAATACAATTAAGTTGAGAAGAAAGAGACTAGCGTAGGAACTTTCTGGTAATTTCCCTTGACATAAATTAAATTGAAATTACTTACTGTAAATGGAGACTAAGTTTAACTGTTCTCTCCAACCCAGCTATAAAAGAGATCTCAAGAGGTCCAAGCACTAAAAAGGGAAAAAAGACTTTACATAAAATATCCAATCTACATATAAAACCATATAAAATATTAAGGATGTGATCTGAATGCTCCTGAAGCTGTTTTAAAATCTCCATTTGTGATCTGACCCTTTCAGACTAAATGCTAATTTATTTGTTTTGAAGTAGCTTTTATGAACAAAACAGCCTCTCATTTCAGTCATCTAAGTGGGTGTAGTAAACATAGTTAAGCTGGAAAAGTAAGAATTTAAATAAATAAAAATAGCGTCAATAAAAAGCTACTTCAGTTTGCAAATGATTCCGTCATTCAATTTCTGTAAATTGGTAGGTAGTGCATCTTGCAGTGTCTGTCAGCATTCCCATCCTTAGGACTGAATAAATAATTGAAGAGCAAATAATTGTGCCAGCACTTGGTCTCAGGGGCCATTTTTATAAATTGTCATCTAATGATAGTACCTTCAGTGTGACAATGTATTAATATGGGGTAAAAGTACTTGTAAAATAGTTCTTTGTTTGCGTTGACACTGGGATGGTACAAAGTCCCTTACCATTGTCTGGAATACAAGGCAGGAGTAACAATGCAGTGAACTTTTAGTGTTAAAATCTCCATAATAGGGGCCAGCTCGGTGGACTAATGGTTAAGTTCAGCGCACTCCGCTTCAGTGGCCCGGGTTTGGTTCCTGGGCGCAGACCCACACCACTCATCAGCAGCCATGCTGTGGCAGCGACCCACATACAAAACAGAGGAAGACTGGCACAGATGTTAGCTCAGGGCAAATCTTTCTCAGCAAAAAAACAAAAAATCTCTGTGACAGAAAGAGAGAGCTTTGTTTGCTTGTGTTCTCCAAAGAAAATAAGTCAGGTAATGACCATTCCTGTCACAAATGGTGGAGAGTAAGGCTAAGAAAAGGATTGTTTCAATTAACAAATGATGAGTAAAGCTAATAACTCAACTGGAAAATGATACCACTTCTGCTCCCTGCAGGAACTCTTCTGATCCCTGTCCTATTCCGTCCTTCCTTCCATCCATCCGTTCCACAAATATTCCACTAAGGCCTTATACTGAACTTGGTACTGGGGTTTAAAAACTTGTCAAGACAGATATGTTCCTTTTCTGTGCAATTCTAACAGGGCCCTTCGGGTGGAGAAGGTAACAATGATATTCTTATCATTATGTTGAATAAACAGTTCCCATTCATTGAGCATCTGTTGCATAGGAAGCACTTAAATCCTTAAAACAGTCCTGCCCCATTAACAACTGAGATGCGCACAGGCCCACCATAGCAAAAAGAGGAGGAGGTAATCAGAGCTCACTTTGGGTGGATATTAGTCTCCCCACCTTGATTTCCTCATCTGTAAAATGAAGAAAAGAATCATATCCACCTCAGAGGTGTGGTGGTATCAGTAAAGTTCTTAGACCAGTCCCCCGACATAGAGTAGGTATTCAGAAAATGTTAACTATTATCATTGCTTGAAAAAGCAGGAAAAGATCAACGATAGTGAACAGCCTTGGAACAGAGAAGAGAGAATTGCACGAAACAGTTCTGAAACCCATTCAAGGCATTAGAAATGTTGTAAGGGAGTCAGTTTCCCAATCCATAACACCTATAATCTGCTCTACATAATTTAGCATTTAATTATATACTGCCGTCCATTGTTACCTAATTGTCTGACCCAGCAAGACTCTAGCTTACTCCAAGGGAAAGACCCCTTTTGTTTCTCTCCCTCCTCCCTAGTCCCCTGTGACCAGCCCCTCAGCACTGTTGACTTAACATCAATTAATATTTGCAGTGAAAGTCTTACTTACAGAAAATATAATGAGATGAGCTCAAAACCAGTGTGGAAATTGGTTTATTCTAGAGATGGTTCTGGCCATACATATTTTCTGTTCCTCCAACCTAATGATACCAACAGCTGTTCACAAGTGTATCGGGACTTGAGCAAGACTTTTGACAAGATCTTTCCAGTCAGCCTCGTGGCATGATAAAGAAACAGGAGAGCCAGCCCTGATGGCCTAGTGGTTAAAATGGGGCACACTCCGCTTCTGCGGCCCAGGTTTGGTTCCCGGATGCAAAACCACACCACTTGTCTGTCAGTAGCCATGTGGTGGTGGCAGCTCACATAGAAGAACTAGAGGACTTAACACTATAATATACAACTATGTACTGGGGCTTTGGGGAGGAAAAAAAGAGAGAGAGAGGAAGATCGGCAACAGATGTTACCTCAGGGCGAATCTTTCCCAGCTCCCCAAAAAAAACCAACCAGAGAGGAAAACACTGTTGGTGGAAACTCTTACCCAAAGGGACCTACTAATGGGTCTACATCAACTCAAGACAGGAAGGTCTACTGAGACGCACTGAAGGGCTCAGACCTGCTACTGTTCTGTCAACATAGCCAAAGACATGGGTGGTATGCTTACCAAATCAGAGGGAAGCCCGAAGCTGAAAAAGAGTGACCTAACAGACTTCAGAGACAGAATCCAAAATTACCTAGTCAGCTGGAATTTGGGGCCAAATCTATTAAGAATAAATTTAATATAAACACATGTAAAAGCTGTACTTCAGTCCACCCAACAGGAGAGAGGAGGATATGTTTAATTAGTAGTCCATGTAGAAATCTTTCTGAGATTTTAGTTGATTACAACTACACTAGGAATTAGTGAGATAAGGTTACCCACAAGCTAACTAATTCAATTTTAGGTTACCTGAAGAGAAATGAAACAACACTCCCATCAATTAAGCACACTGTGGTAGGCGTTCATCAGAGATAGATAAGCACTTAAGAAGGATCTAGTAAAAATAATTCATTCAGAGAGAAAGAGCCACTCACATCCAAGGCCTGTCATACGTTTTTCTAGCTTTTGCAGATGAATAAGCTCGCAGAAGATAAACCTTACTCCTGTTCCCATTCAGTTCCTTCAACAGCCACGTGCATCTGTATGGTGAGGGCACTGAACTCACCAGGTAACAATTACCACTAGTATCCTCACTGGAAGGCAAACAATTGATTCTAGAGGACCCTAAGGGCAGACACACACAAGCTCCTACAGAATTTGTTCGGTGACTTTCCCTAAACTGCAGCAAGTTTTTTTCCCTCTTTCCTGTAAGAAATAACCTGTTGCTATCCCAAAATAAATTTGACTTACCTACAGGCCTGGTTCCACTACTAGATTTACAATAAGTTTCACCCGGAAGATGAAAAAGACTGCTGGCTATCACCTGGGACACTGTTTGCTGTGATGTTACAAGTGTTGGCAACGAAAGGCAGGAGGAGGCACAGGGAGTTTTTACTGGTGCAAGCAGAGGGAGTGGGAGAGATATGCAGACCAGTGGAAGGGCCAGCAGAATTCCCCGCCTTCTGGATCAGGAAGAAACATTACTTTTGAGATTTTATTAAAGGTGCTTGGTGGGTAAAATCATGTCAAATGGAACTGAGGTTAAAGTCTGATCCAATGGGTAGAAAGGGAAGGCAGAGGACACAGGGAGAAAGGGAAAAGCCAAAAAGGGAAAGTCTGAAGCCAATAAGAAAAATCCAAGTTCCTATTCCTTAGCTTTGTGTTCAATCAATGCAAAAAGAAGGCTCTATTTGTACATGTAAAAGATAAATCGAATCTAGCTCAGTAGCTCTAACATTACTCCATTCTACAATTAATTACATGAGAAAGATTTAGAACCCATATGAATTTTTGAGGTCACACCAAGGAATTTCAGAAGTGAGTAAATGTGTATAATATTAATTATAACGTATAGCTAATATTTCTTGAGCAATCACTATAGCCAAATACTGTTAAACATTTTGTATGGATTTCTCCATCTTATTCCTCAAAATTCCTTTAGGTCAGGTACCTGGAGACCTGCATTCAAGCAGGTTTGACTTCAGGAGGAGGGAGAAGGGCTCCATCCCCTTACCCTTTCCCTTCAGTGAACGATTTAACTCCTCAGTTCCCTCCCATCACCACCTTTAGAATCCTCTCACCCTTCTGGCCTAGGAGCAGACAAAGCATAAAGGAAGAAGGAAAAGCCCAGATGGGCTGTGAGGTGAGGCGAGACAGAAATGGGGAAATTCCATCAGTAAATGCTGGGAGGAAGGGAGGAACGGAAGGAGAAAGGGAGATGATCTAAGCTACCAATGGGAAAAGTGCATTTTTCTGAGGCAACAACCACAAAAGTTCAGAGGTTGCTCTAGACACGGTAAATCTCTTACCGTCTTCAAAAGTCATTTTCTGTCCCAGACATTCACCCTTTTGCTGTTGCAAAGAGAAAGGGACCAGCGACCCGTGAAGCGTCAGGAATGCATCCGAGGGAGCCCCAGCGAAGCTGCTGGGCAGCTATTGTGCTTCAGTGAAGTTCAAAGGAAAAGACCGTCCGGGCGGCTGGGCTGCAGCACGGGCGGAGGGCGCGGGAGACCCGGGAAGGCAGAGACCCCGCGCAAAGGGCCGCGCGCCACCGGAGCCACCGCGCCAGCGGACCGCAACTCCAGCAGGGAGTGGAGACCGAAAGAGAGGGCGCAGGGGGACACCGTGCAGAAAAAGAAAAAAAACAAGCCCTTCCCTTTGGGTCTAGGCTTTGAATTGAGAGAGCCCAGTGCCGCTTTGGGATCCGGCCAGGGGTGCGGGGCTGAGATATTTACATTTCACCTAGTGCGCTGAAGGAGAGCTGGGGCGGGAGGGTGGGGAGTGTAGGCTGGGAAAGAAAGAAAAAGAAAACAAACTGTCCTCGTCATTAAATATTCATGATAGCAGCTTTGCTAAGGCTAAGGGAAAGCATATAAATCCCTTTACAACTTTATTAAATGCAAAAAAGATGGATGAGGGCCACAGCAAGCTTTGGGGCAAATTGGGATGAATATGAAAATCTGGACCACAGGAGGTTGGGATCTCAGGGAGAGGAGAGCTGGCTCGAGTTCTACTTAGATCCATTCAGGTAGGTGTGGATGTTAGTCCCTTTCATTTCCAATGACTACAATAAAACACTGCTCAAAGTGGATTTTCAATTACCCCACATTCCTAAAAGATATTTTTTCTCCTAAACGTTTTTTTCCCTTGGATATAATGGCATGGTTAACGTTTGACAGATGTTACTGTTGTAAGTCATGCTTAAGCTCAGGTCCGAATTCTTGAAACAGATCATCTATCTTGACCAATAAAATGGAGATCCAATAATCTTTGATCTGAGACATCTTTCCAGAGGCATCTGCAAGAGGATCTTTCAGACAGCCCCCAAAGTCTTGGGCTCTGAGAGACCAGGCAGTGCCGTGTTTGCATCTGACAAAGGACAGAGCCAGGGAATTCTAACATCAAGGCTTGGCTTGACCCAAGCCTCTGTACTTTCAGGAATCTTGGTTGTGTTGTGTCTCCACATCTCATACTTGAGCTGCACAAAAGGAAGAGAGGCTGATCTGTTCATTTTACGGAAGTGTCAGGCATACACTGGGAGGCATGGAAATGTTTGTAATAAGGGGACGCTGTATACTAAATAATGTTACTAAGGACACAAGTTTCTCATTATTTAAACAAAGAAATAAGTTCCTTTGGAAGAAGGAGTTGTTATTTTTACTGTAGGGGGTAATTATTCTGTTTTCTTTTACAATTTATATACTGAAAAGAGAAAATAAATACGACCAAGGATATGGTTGGGGGTAGATTTATATATCCCCACTACTATAGTTCAGGGGAGAAGGAAGCATATCCCTGAAAACCTAAAATCATTCCAGAAGATCCTCACAGAAAAGTCACCAGTTGATAATATAAGAATAAGATGATCTGGAAGTCCACAAGACACAAACTTGGCTGCTTTTAAATGTAAATGTAAGGTATCCTCTCTGATAAGGTTTCAAGAACAAATTTCACTTTCCCCTTTACATTCCCATTGTGGAAGGGAAAGGGAATGGTGTCCATTGTGGAGTTTTGAACACTGTCCATTGTAATCACTGTGTACTTTCATTCCGGAGAATGTAGATATGATTGGCTGCTTTGGATGAATTTTAACAACAAATGTAAACATTCAAAAGTTTTCAATGTGTCCCCCTCTCTGTGTTATTCTCAAAGTCTTTGTATGCGCTTCCATTATCACTCAGTAATTATTCCTCCTGTTAATGTGTCTGTCTCGGCCCTTCTCCCCACGGCGCACCCTCCATCTTTGAGCTCTTGGAGGCCAAGGGCTATGTTATTCACCATCATGCCCAGGAACAGTATGGGGGACTTGTAGATTCCTCAGGAGGCCCAGTGCCTGGCACAGAGTAAGCGCTCAATAAACGTGAGCTACTATTATAAAGAAGTGTCTGTTGAATGAATGTTCAATGGAACTTTTAGAAGGAGATGCCTTCCTTTTAGAAAAATCAATTATTTACTGAAATTATTTTTATCTTGTATTTAGATTTTAGAATTGACTATGCAGCCAAATGGAAATTATACAGGAATTTTTGTTTGACTTCATATAGGCAAGAAATCAAGAATTAGTAATAGGAAAATAAAAATAGAATAATAATTATAATAAAAGATTTCATATAGATTTCACTTTTGGGGTTGTTCTTATTAAAATGTTTAGAAAGCAATGTTCCAATTTCCCCCCTTTTAAAACTAGAGAGAAGGGAAAGAGGATGAAATTCACTTTCCAGACAGAATTTTCAATTAAGAAACAACATAGAAAAGTCCAAGCTGTTGCAGTTAAACAAACAGGTTCATTTTTCTTCCAAAAAGTGTATTTTAGATTTTATTTTGAAAAGTAACATAAACAAATGATTCCTACAATGTCCACAAGTCTTGGGAGGCAATAAACTGTCTTTCAAGGTAGTATGCCAGCAATGCCAAGGGTTCTTCTGTACATGGAAAGGGTACCAAGGAGTGGTGAGCTTCCGGCTTCAGGCATCCTCAAGCTTTCTACGACCACCACCACCAGACTTTGCACACACCCCTAGGATCCAGCTCAGAGGCTTCTCTATTGAAGATTCAACTGAGAACACCCTGGGCAAATTCCCACCAATCAGGGGCAGGGTATTTGAACCAAAGAAGAAAAGCAACATACCCCAGTAATGGCATTGCAGATGGATCTCCATAATCTTGCTTTTTATAGCAAAAACAATAAGTTCTTACTACTATTCCAGACTGTATCCTGGGAGATCCTTAAAGGCAGGCTTACCTTGTTGTATTTAATCATTGTAGCCTCAGCACAAGGCATGGCATAGTGAAAGCATTCAATAATTTTTGTAGAATGAATGAACAAAAAGCAAAATAAATAACAAAATCAAGCAGAATTCAGCAGAAGACTTAGGTCTTAATTATTCTGAAAAACAATAAAACCAGAATTAACATGGGAACCGTAGTAATAAGTATCAACAAAGCAATAATAAATTTACTTCACAATTTAAAAAAAAATACAGCCACCTTTCCACCTCGTATTCCTTCTACTTCCACACTTCAGAAAATATTCCTTATTTGTATTAACAACTCAGCACTTTCATATTAGCTACAATTAGAATCTATACCTATAGCCTATACTCTGATTTCATTTCTGGTTTCTTAAAAAATTAGAGAGAACATTTATAAATACCTAAATGCTTCTGTCATAAATTGAATGTTCATTCTATGTACTACTGGCAGCATATTTATAGACTATTTTTAATAGTAATCATATTTTAAATTTCTTTATAGTTTTATCACCCAAGTGTGCTTCCCTAGACACTATGATTTAGCCTTGCTCATTTCTTAAAACAAAATTTGTTCTATCTTTTAAGTCACTTGGACTCTACAGGTTCTCCTTCCAACCATTTCTTTATATAACTTACTGTTTATCTGTTGAAGAATGAGGGGCATTGGACTAGATTTTTTAATTTTTAAATATTAATAAGAAGCCTTCCTAGGTCAAGACTATTTTAGGAAAAAAATCTCAGCCCCAAAGGTTGAGCTATGAAAGACATTTTACATAATAAATATGTAAGTCATCTTTCTAAACATGAAGGGTGAATAAAGAAATAAAGGTGAAGAGGTGGTGGCCTCTGGTTACAATGCACATCACCTAACGCCATGTTGGAAAGATTTAAATCACTGATTCATAAATAGGGAAACACTGAGTGATTGATGTGTTTAGTTAAAAAGAAAATTAAGAATAGAAAACCAAGCATAACAGATCTCCATAGGCACAGAAAAGAAAACAATTCTCAAGTAAGGGACAAACTAAAATACAAGATTAGACATTGAGAAAACAAAGAATAGTCAATGGATTCACTTCAATATTAAGAACCTAACTATGTGCAAAAATTTGCTGCCAAAACAAGAGTTAACATTTTAAATCTCATTAAAAGAGAAGTTTTGCAAAAAGCACACACACACACTGACTCATGTTTTTGCTATAAAAATGTTACTAAAAACATGTCCCTCAGAGTCAAGATTTTTCATGGTAAAATTAACGCAAGTAGATGTATTGGAGAATCAGAGGAATCTTCCAATTATAAAAAAAAAAACCCTCATCAAATCCAATTTTGCACAGGAAAAATAATTTTAAGGAGATTAAAAGCAACATACTGAAAGACTAGGGAAATTTGACCTCCCCATCCTAAAAAAACAAAAAAAAAACAAGCAACTATAGTCCAAATAAACTGAGCAAATGAAAGACGCTACTTTTCCACTGTATCCACAAGTCTAATGCTAAATGCCCTCTGTGCCTTAAGAGTATTAATTCCTTGAATAAAACTTTTTTTGGTAAAGCAAAGAATTCCTTTTGATGTCAAAAACACAGAAAGTTCAAAGGTTAGCCTGCCACTCAACATTATGACTCCTCAAAAACCTGAACAGGAAACCCATTTCTAAACTTACCCATACAAGGTATTGCAATCCCAAAGGGAGAGCCGGTCATTGTTTCCCAGCTGGTGTTTTTGTTCTTTGCTTAAGGATTTATTCAGAAGGGTGACAATGCCTACCTCATCACCAAGGAGAAACATTCTTTTGGATACAAAGAATCCCAGCCAGTTCTTCTAACACTTTCCCCCCTACTAATTACTTTCTCAACATTCTGTAGGCTAAGAGTCTAGTCAAGTTGTATAGCCCTGGATTTAGACCACATTATATTCTATCGTGTATTTCACACCCCTCCAAAAATTAAAAAAGAAACGTATGAGCCACATTGGGGGGGGGGGGAGTAGTACAACAAGATTCCTGTGGAAATAAAAAATTACCTCAGTAGAAACAAAGAATAGAAATGGCTAATTATATAAAAATGGTTTCATTTACAAAAGGTTACCAGGGCATGTAAACTCAGGGAAGCCAGGTTTTGGCAGAAAGTGACTCATTCACTTATTCAATGAGCATTCACTACTGCTTCCAGACACCCTGCTCAGCACTGGATGAAAAGATGAAAGTGGTCCCTATCTCCACAGAACTCAGTGTAAGAGGAAAGAGACCCCTAAACCAAGGATTGTAATACAAGTGCACCATAAGGGCTAGGAGAAGAAGCAAAACTAGGATGCTATGAACCCCAAAGAGAGGGGCCTCTGACCCAGTACGGACGGACAGAGGAAGGCAAGAGGCACTTTATCAGAGGTGATGCTATAGCTGAGTCTTGAAAGAGATAAAGGTAAGCAAAAAATTAGGTGAGGGTGAGGTTAGTGGCAAATGATGCACAAGGCTGTAGAAATAGCAAATGCTATGATCTGAACTGGAAATATGAATATCAGTGTCTACTTGGTAAAGACCTCAGATAGTCACAAAGCAATGCAAAAAATCGTATGGAGGACGCCTCTGCTGGTTCAAATCATCTGTGCTTCCTGAGCTGTCCAGCTGACAAATGCCACTTGCCTGTTATCAATGAGAACTTTGCACCATCCTAAAATCAGATCGAGCAGCTGTTTCCTTGAAATACAGGACAGGTCATACAATTTTTAGACACTTGGACTTCTTCTATTATCTAACACTGCTTTTTAGATTCAATATATCAAGTTTGGAAGCTAACAGATAAATTAAGTAAATAATTGCCTTTTCTTTAACCTCCCCATAAATTAGATCTAGCCATCAGCAAAATACACTGAAGTTCCCTCAAAGAAGGTATGATGGAAACTGAAACATTAGTTTTTAAGGGAGACTGGTTTTAATCAAATACTTGCCCTTTTTTTTAATCACCTGTAGTTTAAATGGTGTTCTGTAGGCCTCGGGCATAATTGAAAAGTATGAATTTTTCTCTGAAGGTAGTTTTTTTAAAACTCAGACAATGATAATGCCTTCCAAAGGGCAGAGATTTTTGCCACCAAAAGAACCTGAGCAATTGAGAACTTAAAACTACGTTCCTAAATATATAAAAATCACACCTCATATATAATAATAGGGGGTGGAGGTGTTCAGGCCAAATAGAAAAGTTCATACGATCCCTAAGAGCTGTGTAATACCCAGGAAAATGAGGCAGACTTCTTAAGGGCACATCCTCCTTTACAAAATGCAGAATAACCCCATACAATACGAGGCACTGTGGTCCAATGGGAAGCCATAAGATCTGGATTCTAATTCTGGCTATTCCACTGATTAACATATCATCTCTCTGGGTTTCAGCTTCCTCACAGTCTTACCTTTCAACACACAGATAAGATCATTCTTTTTTTTTTTTTTTTTTGGTCCTAAAATTAAATTGACAATAAAACTAGTTAATATTTAGGCGGCACTTACCTTGTGCCAGGCAGTGCTAAATGCTTTCCATGCAGTATCTCATTTAATCTCACAAAGCAACTATAACAAGATAGATACTACAATCCCCATTTTACCAATGACGAAATGGGGGCTTACACAGTTAAGTGACATAAAAAAAGATGCCAGGACAGAATCCCCACTACACTGTTTGACATCAAACACACTTAACCACCAAACTGAAGCCCTGAAGTTCTCACTATGTCATGCAGGTAATCAGATTCCAACTGCTATTTAAACTACTTTGTTTTCCTAAAAAGGAACATTTTTGCAGTTTTTCACACAAGATTGCCAAATGTGAATTCAGTATTCTTTTGGAATAAAAAGGTTCTAATCCAAAATTTTCCACAAAACTCACTTCGTAGAAACTTACTAGATAGAAACAGATTTTTTCTCGATAGATATCTGCTTATAAAGTCAGGAGTGCTTTGGAATACAGTACCAGAGCACCCCCTAGGTCCCCTATTTTCATTCTCAATGTCTGCAGATGAGAACAGGTATCTTTCCTTCCATAAGGTCTTTTCATCAGAGAATCAGCCCCCCAAAGAAGGGAGTGAAGGAGCAGGCATCTCTGTATCAGTCCCTCTTCCCTGGCAGTCTCCCTGGTCCTTGTGCTTGTCCTTTCCTCCCTGAAAATACTGACGAGTCCCAAGAGGAGAAAGACGACAGAAAGGGGCTTACAAAGAAATCGCCACTGTCACTTAATGAATTGACGCTGGAGTGCTTTTAATAGCATCATTTAATTGTACAGTCGCATTTTCCGCAGAAGCCCTCCTACCACAAATGTATTAACAATCGCTTGCCCTGCCCCTGGGGACTCCAACTGCTCCATTTTCTCCTCTTGCAAGCCAACCCCTACATGACTTGCCTTCCTCTTAACACTGTCACAAAAGCTGAGAACAAAACAAAAAATTACAGGATGTTAGCCAAGTATTACTTAGGTGTATTAAATTATGGCATTTAACTTGCAGGAGAGGGAGAGAGAAGGGAGGTTCTTGTAAAAGAAGAGAGTGATTAATAGCATAAAAATGGTAGAGCGCTGCAGCCACAATCGTGGGGACAAGAAATGTTAATTTTCAGTTATTTTAAAACCATAACATCATCAAGTCCATTATAGAGAACTGACAGCCACATATGACCTCAGACGAAGGCAAGCCGATGGCTTTTCTCACCCCAAGATAACATGACAGGCCCAAAATAGCAAAATGTATTAAAAATAGTAGATGTATTAACTGCAGCCTGTTGTGTCCAGGAGTGTGTTTATTTCTAAACCTTCACATCATGTACCATAAAACAATGCAAAAAGGACAATTCTCATGTGGGAAGTCTCACTATTGTCCTAAGAAGCATTGTTCTTCACACCTGGAAAAAAACATGTGTTTCTAAAGCTAGACACCATGAGAGAACATCTTAAGATTACAACTGGAAAACTTTTGACTTTATTATTTGGAAAATTCTAAATTTGTTTTCCAATAATATCTATCTGCTCTTTCTCAATCATACCAATGTGAATAAAACTCTCCAGAAATAAAACCATTATAAAGTAATGGTAAGACCAAGTATGCTAAAACAAGGATATTTTATCAGATGCCTACAGTTTCTTTTAGCAAGAAAAGGATGGGCTAATTTTAAAAAATGTGGGTGTCAATATTCTCTTCAACAGAGAAGTTTCAAAATTACAGATAATGCAACCCAAAACACCATTTTGGGCTAAATGTAATTACATACTGAGCTGACCACATTTTTAAAAATCCAACTTCAAATAACTTCCTCACAAGTCGCCCCTTTCCGTATCACCAATGACATCTTTGCTGGTCTTCCCAACTTCATTTTAATTTCCCTCAGTCATTCTAAAGTTCTTCTGAAATTGAAAACAGAGAAGAAAGAATTAAGTTTGTGATGAGGGAAAGAAATCTGAAATCTCAGATGAGTGAGGCTAGCACTCATGAGTCAACTTCTCTTCCAATCAGTTTCTCAATCTGTGTTACCAGGATACGCTATGGAGTATGGTACTTATGGCTCACGGGATTTTTATACCTCCTGAAGCTGATTGACAAGACCAATCAGTAGAACTGGTGGGGTTTGGTGGATGGAGAGATAGACTTTCTCTCTTATCTTAAGCATATAATTTAATAAAATTTCTTCTCGGGATAAAACAATGCTTTTAGCTAAACTCTGAACTTGAGTAATCTAAGAACCAAGTTTAGACTTTCCAATGAGCCTGGCACCCAAAAAGCACTTAATAAATGCATATTCAATACATGAATGAATAAATCTACAAAACAGTCCTCTCCACAATTAAGGAAGATTTATGGAGAACACTGAACTATTTAAGACTCTCCATCTAGCCCCACTGCTCCTATTAGCTGATATGAATATATCTTCTTACAATGTGGCCAGTTGCCCTCCAGTCACCATAAGTGTTTAATGGTCCTGGATGTCAAAGCCAGCCTGGCCCTAATCCATATTCTGAATAGTATAAAGAATTCGAGAACTAAATCCCAGTATCATGATACAGACAGGTCTTCTGCCTATGCCCTAGTTGATACCTCAACACCTCTCATCCTAACCTAACCTAATTTAATTGGCTCCTAAAGAGCCCCTCTTATTCTGGTGTCCTTACTGCCCAGTACATAGTAAAGTCAACAGAGGTTTTCGAAACTCAGGAATCATGCACAAGTTTTTGTTCAATGGGTCTCAATGAGAAAAGAGTGAAAGAGAGCACCATCACACCAGCCTGCTTAGTCCTGGCTGACGCCTTATCCCTGACCTAATAATCCCATTCAGGTGGACTCTGAGGAACATACTCAGTACTTTGGGGAGAAAGTTGAAGAAATATACAAATGACTGGTGTTATCACTCAAGTTCTCCCAGACAAACTGAATGAAGAAGATTCAAGATCCCTGACTGGGACCTTCATGAGAACCTAGACCCAGGTAATTGTAGGGTTTAGAGAGGAAAGATGCAAAGAACTTTTCTGAGCTAGAATAAATAGGACTTGCTGAAGTGACTATGTTCTAGATGTTACTACCCCTGATCCACTGTAAGCCCCCTCATCAGAATTATTACAGAGCACAAAGTCTGTACTATCTGCTATGGCCTAAATGTTTGTGTCCCCCTAAAATTCGTATGTTGAAACTTAAGCCCTAACGTGATAGAATTAGGAGGTAGGGCCTTTGGGAGATGATTAGGTCAGGAGGATAGAACCTGCATGAATGGGATTAGTGCCCTTATAAAAGAGGTCCCAGAGAAATCCCTCGTCCTTTCCACCATGTGAGGACACAGCGAGAAGTTGGCATTCGGCCACCCAGAAGAGGGCCTTCACCAGAACCCAACTACGGCCTTGCACTTCCAGCCTCCAGACCATGAGAAATAAATTCCTGGTGTTTGTAAGCCACCCAGTCTGTGGTATTTTGTTATAGCAGCCCAAACAGACTAAGACAACTACCATAGTACTTGTCGTAATGCATCATGCTCAGGCTTGGTTGTGCGCACATCCATCTCCCTTACTGGACTGCAGGCTCGATGACTGTGGGAATCAGATCTTCGTTTGGCAGTTCAACAACGAAGTGAGAAACCAAGCTGGGCATGTTCTAGAATTCAGTCGTTGTCAGGCCTGCCTGACAGAGCATCAGGATCACTTATGAAACCTTCAAGACACAGATGCCCCGAGACCAGCTCCTCGAGATGCTGAGTCCATGCACATCAGTGTTTTGAAAAGTCCCTTGATGACTCTGAAAGCACAGCTCAGACTGAGACTCAGGTATTAGGTAAGCATCCAGGTTGCAGAGCCCAATCCGAACTGGGGTCAAATGCTGACTCTACTTTATTCCTGAGTGACTCTGGGCAAGTCATTTTGCAAGTCTAAGCCTCACTATCCTGTGAAATGGAGATCAGCCTAATGTATACTACCTGGAGCTTTTGCAAGGATTAGATGTAATAGCGTGTGTTAAGCATAGTACCGTCCTGATACACAGTTAGTGCTTAATACATGTCAGTATTTGAGCCAGGAGCCCAAAGCCCAGGGCCTTACATAACCCATAGTGTGCCACAACAGATGTTGATTGAAAGGAACTGCCATGAGACTTTATTGCTAAGGAGATGTGGATGTTTCAATTGTTAAGCATTGCATATCATCAGCTAGCACCCCTCATGAAAAGATCTTGTAACAAATTGGTCAAGGGTGTTTAGAAAGACATGAGTATATTCAACATATAGCTTTAAGTTAACAAAACAAAACTCAGATGTCAAGTTTATACAGTATGGAGACAAGGATGCTGAGGCTATTAAAATAACCTATTTGCTGAAGCCTTAGTGACTGTTTTCTCTCCCATGGGAACAATGGGAGGAAAGGTGAGGAAAAAGAGTAACACCTTCAGAGTTGTGCCACTATTGTTTATTGTCATGGTCTTATTAAAGTCATAAACCATAGTTTAACTATGATGGGCAATATTTTGAGTGTCGTCAGAAGTTTCATCAGCAAGTTAGCGTTTTCTTTAGATTCATGGTATTTAAAGGGGTTTTTTTTCTTTCTTTTTTTGTTGGTATTCTGATGTGAGAATATATCACATTCAAAACATAGTGGAAGACAACACCATTGCTACAGAAGTCAGTGGGGAAAAATAATTCACTTAATAGACATTCACTTTACTGCAAACTCTAATGGATTCATCTATTATATAATAGGGAAATAAGAACCACATGTTCACAGACACATCTATCCTATGTTACTCGTGTGTGTGTGTGTGTGTGTGTGTGTGTGTGTGTGACTTCATTTAGGCAAAAAGCAGTGTTTTTACATAAATAAAATAGACCCATTTTTGCTGAAGAGGATTTAAAAAGGAGGGCGTCATCCATTCTGCATTTTCTCAGCCAACAAACTCTTTGTCACTGTGTATCCTCCCTGATAATCCATTTTAAAGGAACATTTCAAGCACCAGAAAAGTAAAAGAATAATATCCCTTAGATGAATCTGACTTGTAAATAAGGAAAGCTATTAAGTGCTTAGTGTTTTTGGTCTCTCTATCATAAACACTATAAATAATCTCAGAATATACAGCTCATCTGGCTCTACTGACTGAGGCTTCATTTTTTAGTAAGGAAGAGCACAATATCTGGCAAATGCTCTGGCACCCAACTCTCATCTCTTGAAAAAAATGAAATAAAATAAAAGGTAGGAGGAGTGAGGTTGTCAATCAGATTATAAATAGATTCTGAGAACTTAAGCACTCTTTTTTTGTTTTTTTTTTTTGAGGAAGATTGGCCGTGTGCTAACATCTGTTGCCAGTCTTCCTCTTTTTCTTTTTTCTCCCAAAGCCCCAGCACATAGTTGTATGTCATAGTTGCAGAGTTGTAGCTCTTCTATATGAGATGCCACCTCAGCATGGCTAGATGAGAGGTGAGTAGGTCCGCATCCAGGATCCGAACCAGCGAGCCCCGGGCCACAGAAGTGGAATGCACGAACTTAACAGTTACACCACCCGGCCGGCCCCTAAGCACTCTTGTATGATGGTTATATATTGTCCATCACTTATATGGCTAGTTATTGTTATCAATTGCCTAAAATTTTGTGAAAGCACATCATCAAGTTTTTTTCACACCACCAGTATTTTTATGGAGCTGGGAGACTCTTTAGGCATTTTAGGAGAAAGAGTACAGAAATAATCCATCCTGAAAATGCCTTCTATTCTAAGCACCTGGCATAAAGCTATTGTGTCCAGTGATTTCATATCATGGCCTTCCAGACATAAAGGAAATGCTCTGAATCGTAAGGAATAATTGCACATTCCCAGACTTCCTCTTTCTACAGAGCTTTTTAATTGGGCACTTTAAATTGCCAAGTATGTTCAAAAATGGTATTCCAAATAAGCACACAAAGTGACTGCCAATCTAGAATTGGAATATTCAGCCTCCCTTTGGATGAGGAACTGATGTTCTTATTTTAAGCTATTCATTCTCCAATAGATGACAACATGGAGGGAGAAACTAAGCATCTACATTTATTTAATTCAGCTTATATTCACAATAACATGAATGTTTCAGTATAATTTCAATAGAAAGAGATAATGGAAAAAACGGGTTAGAAGTCTAAAATTAGAAATCAGTAATCAAACTGGATATAAATATTAGATATACATACTTTTACTTCCTATAAGCAATTAGTTTAATAGTAGACAGAATGGGGTCTCTATTTAGGGGCTTAATTTTGTGTTAGACTCAGTTATTTCTGAAGCCTCCCTTCTCCAGTAAAACCCTGTGCTTTGATTCAAAAGAAAAGGGTCGATATCACATACAAGACTCTGCAACATCACACAAACACATAAAACTGTCATCGTGAAATACTGCGCTGCATGATTTTGTTACTGCTTCTTTTATTCTTGCAGCAATGGACACACAACCTCGGAGGATGAATTTGCCACTTCAAGGCTCGTGCCTAGCGCTGGACAGAAACAATAAAAAGTCTGGGGAACAGCAGCCCCCAGGGATGTAGGCGCTGCCATCCAATCTGACAGCAAATCCACCTCTGAATTAGTAATTTTTATACTTCCCACATTCTGAATTTTTTTTCTCAGATGAGAGTATTCCTCTATTCCTAGAAAAGAGCCCAACCCTGAAATTAAATCTGAGGCTACAAAACCATTGAGCAAATTTCTTTCACCAGATATTCATATACTGAAGCTAAAACCTTAGCTTCAGATTACAAGTAGTTTCCAAAATTATTATCAGGCATTGGTAGACATCTTCAACCAAAGATCAGAAGGTGTACAAGCCCTATAAAGATGTACGTAAAAGTTTGATGTGTACTTTTCTGAAAGGAGGTTTTAGATTCTACAGAGTGGTCTGTGATCTAAACAAACTCAAAAACTGACTATAAAATTGGTTCTTTAACTATGGGGGGAAAAAAATCACAAATAAAGCTATACCGATTTTAGAATATAAAACAGGAAGTACATATTTTCCTTCAACCTAACGTGTTTACCTAGAAGGAATGTGATGACAAACTTTTATCATGTACACTGTAATGGAAAAAAAAGTTGTTTAATAAAACATAAGTTGGATTCATGCATGTAATTGGGAATTTTTGTTGTTGTTGTTGTTATGTATTAATGTACAAAGAGATTCTTTATCGTATGAGTAGAATTTAAAAACTGGTAAAAACAAGCCCATTCTCAGCCTTATAAAACAAGCCTTTACAGATAATTATGTTTTATTACTCTTCATTTTATGGGGATTGTGTTATACAAAACAAATACCAGATGCCTATTTGTTTTATTCATTTCAGGGGAAAAAAAAATCGTACAAGTACCTCTGCGAATAGAACTGCTTTTAATTAAACACAATGCACAATGAGCACATAAAAATTAATACCATTTGAAACCAGCAGGTAGAAAGTAAATGTATCAAACAGCAACTGCAGAATACCCCTTCCCCTCCCAGCTGAGCTGAGAGAACATCCCCAGGTTTATTACTTGGGAGCTGAAATCTGCAAGAGATACTCGAACAAGGTTGTTCATAGATTCGTTTGGGGTAAATTAAGGCCAACATTCAGGGAACTATAAAACCTGGAGGTGAGGGGAAAAAAACATGTTTTAATGGTACCTGTTTAAAGCAGACTCTGCATTAGCCCTCCTCTATGAAATCAGGCAGGTCCATTCTGACCCATTTGGGTAAAGCTGTTGAGATGGAATGAACCAGGTTCATTTCTGCCACAACACAAAAATGCAAAGATTTCTGGCATGGTTCAGACTTAATCTGCAAACACTTACCACAGAAGGACATGTTGAAGACTGGCTGGAATCTGATTCATATAGCTATGCTTAAAAAAAAAAAAAAAAAGTGGGGGGAAACAGAGAAAAGAACAAACTAAAATTTGACAGTTTCTTACTGACCCCAAAGAAATAAATCCTATCTGTTCAATTATCAGTTCTAATCAGAAAAGGAAAAATCAGCATGCAGCATTTTAGTCCCATAATGAGAAAAATACGGTATCCTTTTCTTTTTCCCTTGCTTTGGTTTTCTTGTTTGTTTTCAATCAAATCCTAGTAAGACCCACTCTCCACCCTAGTCCTAGACATTGATATCATCTAACCAGTGAGGATTTGTACTCACTGATGTCAAGAAAGAATATAAGCAGACATTTTGAAAGCACTGTGTGAAGTAAGGTGAAACAGCTTGCAATTCTATCTCCCAACCAAGTCTCCACAAAGAATATCAACGAACATTTTCCAAATCACACTTATTCAGTGGGTCACACCCCAGCTTGCACCATCTGCAATTCTGAACCTCAGAGTAGCCCTGATTCAGGGAAAGCTTTCCTTGCTTCCTTTACATGAGACTGATAGTCTTTTTTGTTAATGGACTTTGGTCTTTGGGCTAAATGGAAAAAATAAACTGTATATTCTTTTTATATTTAAAAAAGCAATTAAAATCCTAAGGCTTTTTTAGCTTTAAAGTAGATTTTTAAACAGGGGTGGACAACTGAGGAAATAAAGCATTTAGGTATCCTCCAAAAAAAACCTCATTTTGCTACAAAAAAAAAAAAAAAAAAGAAAATTTAGGGTATCGGCCCGGTGGCGTAGCAGTTGGGTTCGCACACTCCACTTCGGCGACCCAGGGTTCATGGGTTCAGATTCCAGGCGTGGAGCTACACACCGCTTATTAAACCATGCTGTGGTGGCATCCCAAATAAAGTAAAGGAAGATGGGCACGGATGTTAGCCCAGGGCCAATCTTTCTGGGCAAAAAGAGGAGGATTGGCAATAGATGTTAGCTCAGGGCTAATCTTCCTCACAAAAAAAAAAAAAAAAATTTAAGCTACTTCTCATTCTCAATCCAGGAATTGGGGGTGAATATCCAGAAAGACAAACTGTGATCAGTAGTCAAATACACATTGTACACTCTATTGTAATCTAACCAAAGGATTATTTTCACAACAGAATACCTTATAGCTGTTAAATTGAGGGAGAAATCTATATGTACTGACATGGAACAAGGCATAATATATAATTAAGTGATTACAAAAAGAAATTACCAAAGAGGATATATATATATAATGATCCTATTTTCAAGAAAAGAAATAAAATGTTATGTGCCTAGAAAGAAGGAAATACACACTCCACTGTTAAAGGTGGTAAATGGGGGACATATTATAGGTCACTTTCACTTTCTGTAATGTTTGAACTTTGAACAATGCTCAAGTATTACTTCTGCGATCTGGATTTAAAATATATATATATTTTTTTTTTTTCAAAAAATTCACCAGACTGTGGTTTACGCTATAACCCTTGAGCAGCTCTATCTTAAAAGTTAAATGTAAAATTGAGCTTCTGAGGTGAGAACCCTTATGCGCCAGAACAGCTTGACTTGAATGGCAGTAGGAGGCCTGACGTGGGATAGGGGAGAGCGAGGAGACAGGAAGAGTGTGAGTGTGTGTGTGCACATGCTTACACATGAACACAAGCCTTCACAGGAAGGAGGGAGGGCTACTGAAAAAAGACTAACCAAAAGGAAGAAGCAGAGACCAGGGTGAGGTGACTCAGACTAGAGGGAGGGCTTTTCGGGAACAGCCGCAAAGAAGTGCCTCTGATGGTCCCTTGATAAGGCTCAAGAGTACCCAGGAGAGAGAGGTGTGAAAAATGCATCCTTGTTAGTGGTAGTGGGAGGTGCCAGGTGCTGCCCTACAGAGAAATAAGTGTCAACCGAAGGCTGTAAAAAAGAATGAAGTGCCTTAGGGACGTGGACGCTGAGGCCAGCCTGTGGGAAACCACGTCCCTGGTGGATGAGGCCACAGAATTGTATCCCTGTGCCTCCTGTGTCCGGTTTATGCTATGGGATTAGAGTCCAGGAAAGCTGATTGCACCACAAGTGGTTGGCTGAGTACGGCATGCTGCTGCCCTGTTCATCAGCAGACAGTGGGGGCTGAGTTTCTGGTCCCAACAGCACAGTTGGTCCCTTCCTTAGAGGGGCGCAGTGGAAGCACCAAAGGAAGGAGCAGAGGGTTCTTCTGTGTGGAGATGCCTGGAGAGTTCCACCACAATTCTCTTCAATGACTTCACTCTCTCAGCCTGCTCCCCAGAAGGAACCAAGCTTTGAAGCAATAGAAACTGTACCTGGCCAAGAACTGAGGCCCATCTTAGACAATACAATGCACTTCAAGTTCAAGAAAGCAAGGGCTATCCCTTTTAGGGATATTACAGAATTTTGACCAAGAACCTACTTGTAGCTAAAATGACAATCAAAAGTTATTTCAAAGCTGCAAATCATCATCTGATTTTGATGAATCTCTAATTTTATTCCTATTATGTAGAAACTCAAGGTGGGGTGGGGAGGTAGGGGATTCCTCTAAACTTATTTTTCTATTCAACATCCCCTTTGGGTTGTTTATTACAAACAAAATTAAAGAATTCGAATAATTCAGTTCCAAAAGCCTTCCTGCATTAACAGGCCACCATGACCAAAAGACACTCATTCGACAAGTATTTCTCGAGGATCTACTATGTGCTCAGCATTGTTAATGCCACGGAAACAGATTAAAAACAAACACACAAGTCTTGAGACAAGATTTACCGATTTGAGTCCAAGCAGAATGTAAAGTGCAAAACATCCAAATAACTTTGTGATTAAAAGATATCTGGAGACAAAGTGTAACAAAAAAGATCCTATCAGTTGCCTTTTTCCACCATGAAAGGAGGTACTGCATATTTGATCCCAATATTTTTTTTGGGCTGGCCCCCTTGATCTATTTCTGAAAAAGATATATACTAAAGAAAACTACAAAAAAGATGAAAAATTCCACAATGTGCCCCAATCTTACCTCCATCTGTTTTGGTTCTGGAATTTCTAGACTAAAGAAAGGACCACAACTTGCTAATCAAATACAGTAACACTTAAGTCAGCACCTGTCAAGTAAATTACTGCAGTGGAGGGTGAACTCTGAGATGCAGAGGAGACCAAACCAGCTTGACCCAGGAAGGTGTATCAACCTAGAGAGACAAAGACTAAATAATTATAAGGCAAGGTAGAATGATCTAAGGTTTAAAACTGCCCCCAGTCTACATCCCAGAATGTCCCTGGGCCCGGAATGACAGGACATAAGGAGGACCTTAGGCCTACAGGCCCAGACCCCTAACATTACACAGGGTGAGAGAACAGACAGGGGAGAAAGACATCAGAGTGAGTCCCTCTGCACGTGTTGGAAACAAACCCTGAGGTTACCATCTCACCTGCTCTGTGTGGACGGAGAAATGCTTAATCGAGGCTTCTGCTGACGAGATGGGTGATAACCAGGGAATGCCCTGGGTTGAAGGGCAGGCCAAAAGGCCTGCTGATTTATGCCCTGCTATCTGAAAAATCACTAGACCCTTTTTATACCCCCAAGGGGAACTCAAATGACAGGCTTCAAATGATAGGTCTTACACCCTGTCCTGAATAGGAGCAAACTGAGAAAGCACCCGAGCCACTGACCTGGGAATTCCAAAAGTGAGTACTTTAGACCTTCACAGACATGTCCAAAAAATCCAATTAATTCACCCCATCTAATTAAATGAGTTAATTGGAAATATCTCACTGCTACCTGAATCTACAAGTCAGTTTACTGAGAATAAGAAGGGTACTTTTTATTTTGTAGAGAAGAGATGAGAGAACTTTGGGACAACGAGAGGGGAGACCAAAATAGTAGTACTTTTTAAAGCAGCACCTTGATTCTTGGTAGAAAATAATATCTGACACTGGACCTAGGAATGTTCTCAGAAAAAAAAATTTGGATTTCGAATACTTACTCCATATACAAACACAGGTCTATAGTCATCAGTGTGCGTAAAATACACACCTGCTTTTTGTCTGGAGCCATGCAACATCCAATGTGAGAGGAGGGCAGGAAGGTTTCACTTTACTTATACGTAGTGAAGTATTCACCGGAGGCTCTTTTTTAAAAGCTGACGTTAAAGAACACTCAATAAGATTCTGTGATTTACGGCAAGGATGTAATCCTGTTCTAACAGGTTTTGTTTTTTTTTTGGATGTGGTGAAGTTTCAAAGGACAGGGTTTGACCCATGCTGTATCCCAGTCACAGCAAGGCCTGCTACAGTGTGGAATCCAGTAGGAATCAGATTACATCTGGATTTGGTGGCACAAATGGCATTATAGAAAAGCTCTAACGTGTTTGTTCATAACTGCTGCTGTGTCTCCTGGGAGAAAGAATGAAAATATACGTTACAATGTGTCTGAACTCTCCCAGATCTTCAAAACAGGCTAAAATGTCCCCCCTAATGTTCACCCTGATGTTCTTATAAGTTTACCATCAAGGATAGGCACACACTGCTTAAACTCGGCATGCAGAAACGGTGTGGAGGTCTGGTTCTGTTGCTGCTCATAATGTCATCTTAAAGGAAAAGTCATCAAGTGTTAATAACCATGCAAATTGTTAAAGGTAGAAAGTTATTCACTGTTATCGCTTCCTGATTTGCTAAGTACCCCATCATGATGGGATGGCTCCTTTGGCTACTTCAATTGCTAGAGAAGAAAAAATAATTTTATCTTCTCTATCTTGCATGGGTATATCTCAGAAAGCCATTTCAGGAGATCCCATTGGCACATCTGCCATCATTTTAAAGCTCTTTCAAGAGGCAGAAACAAGAAGACCCATGTGATTGATCAGCTTCATAGACCACTGGAAAACATAATACTTTTGTAAAAGGAGAATTATTTTTAACGACATAAAATTCATATGAATGATTTGCACCCTTGGTTGAACAGCTTCCGGGAAATGAAAATCTATATTTTGGCAACAGTTACAACAGGTGGCTGGAATTCGGGGCACTTGCCAAACCACCTTGAGCTTCTGTCTGACTGGCAAGCTACTGTATCATATTGCACACCACAGTTATAATGAGCTGTAAACAGATAGGTCAAATGAAGGAAATGAAATGAAAACAATGGGAAACACACAAATGCTAAGCCTCAAGTTATGCGAGTCTAACGTGGTTTAACGGAACAGACAGATTTATGACAGTAACAATGGTTATTGATTGAGTGCTTACTATGTACCAAGCACTGTTCTAAGCATATTATGTGTAATATTACTCATTTAATTCTCACAATAACAACCCCACGAAGTAGGAATTATTATCTTCATTTTATAAGTGAAGAAACGGAAGCAGAGAAGTTGCCCAAGGTTTCACAGCTAGTGGCAGAGCCGCCATTCAAATTCAAGCCACTAGTTTCCAGAGCCCACGTGTATAACCTCCATGCCATGCTTGGCTGGAAGTCAAGAGATATGTGTCCCATTCTCCATTCTGTCACAACCAGCTACATGACCTTGAGCAAGTTGCCCAACTTCTCTGGATCTCTGTTTCCTTATCTAAATAATGCAAGAGTTACACTAGATCTTTAAGGTCATTCCCATAACCTTATTGCTCTTCCTTGCAGACAAAACTATCTCACACCACGAAAGCATGATGGAACATCATGCTCCTCTCTTTGGACAAACATATGACATACAGACGTACGCATGTGCGTACACACCTGATAGCCCCAATCAGAGATGAGCTCACAGGTCTCTGCAGGAAAATCAGATGAGGGAAACTGAGGTCCAAGGAGGCTCAAACAGTTACCAATACCCCCTAGAATATATACTTCATACTTTGAATTTAAGGGTACTCATTTCTGAGCTTACTTTTATAGAAACTTAAGATTCATTTTGACAGCATTATTTACAATAGCCAAGACACGGAAAGCACCTAAGTGTCCCTCAACAAATGAATGGATAAAGAAAATGTGGGGTATATACACACACACATATATATACATACACACACAATGGAATATTATTCAGCCTTAACAAAGGAAAAAATCTTGCCATTTGGGACAACATAGCTGGACCTTGAGGGCATTATGCTAAGTCAAATAAGTCAGACAGAAAAAAACAAATAATGTATGATCTCGCTTATACGTGGAATCTAAAAAAACCCAAACTCATAGACACAGAGAAGAGATTGGTGGTTGCCAGAGGTGGGCATGGGTGAAATGGGTGAAGGGGTCAAAAGGTAAAAACTTCCAGTTTTAAGATGAGTAAGTCCTGGGGATGTACAGTATGGTGTCTAGAGTTAACAGTACTGTACTGTATATTTGCAAGTTGCTAGAAGAGTAAATCTTAAAAATTCTCATCACAAGAAAAAGAAATTTGTAATGATATGTGGTGATGGATGTTAACTAAACTTATTGTGGTAATCAGTTTGCTATATATATATATATATATATATATATATATATAATCATTATGATGTACACCTAAAACTAATACAGTGTTATATGTCAATTATATCTCAATAAAAAAAGATTTATTTTCATATTTAATCCTTTTGCCCTCTTTTATCCTACTTGGGTTACTCCTTAGACACAGCTAAGTCTAAAATAAGTACAGGAAAATATTATTCCACCTTTTAACTGTACTAAACATCGAGGTACTTAAATTTTATCTTAACATAAAATACTGTTCAATTTTGTAAAAACATGTAATATAGCTCTACAATCTAAATTCAGAAAAGATTATACATTTCTACTTTTTGAATCAATAAAAGACTGCCCTACATTTACAGGTTTGCAACATTACACTTGCATACTTAAAAACGCAGTTATCATAAAAGGTGTTGCTTAAAGGTAGCTTTTTAAATGCAGTGTGAATTTTAAAGGAGCATGTAGCATAAAAGAAATAGTATTTTCAAGAAAAATTTATTCTCTGCCTCTCAGTAAAGCAAAAGCATTTCAGTATTAGATTCCCTCTGATTAGATTTTCAAATTGGCTCAGATATACAGACCTAGAAATCACTTTGGAAAATGACGGTACCAAGCTTTGTAAAAACATAAAACATAATTCATACCTAAACAAGTGTCATATGATTGCCACCAAATCTGAATGGATTTTTAGGACCTAGTAAGAAGGCAAGTAATTGTGGTACAGTGCATCCTCCATTTTTTCCATACATTGTCAGAACTTTTATGCAATATCACATACAATCCCACAAGCTACACAAACAAGCCAGGAGATTTTAAACACAGGAAATGAAGGCCAGTGGGAGAAACAACTGTACACCTTCCCTTTGCTTTTTTTCCCCTTTGCTTTTTAATTAAATGATAAATCTCAATATGAATTCATTAGAAGCCTGATAGCTCAATTAAGCACCAAGTTACTATAGACTCTGGGGCTATGCTTCAATACCAGTTCACAGAGTTTGGATGTAACCTAAGCAAAAAGTGTAAGCCAAAAGTTATATTCAACCAACCACTTGGGAGAAAAATTGCAATTAATGGGGGATAAAAAGTCCCAATATCTACAGAATGTTAAAATTCAATGATAAAAAGACCATAATGGTTTCTCCTGTAGCAATAAATTCTTCAGTTTCGTAGTATGCCGCAAACCCCCCAGTTCGTTTTAATTTGGTTTTACTGATACTCACATCCAACAGAACAGTGAAAAAAAGAAGAAATTACCTTGAGGAAAAAAAAAGTTTATTGGAAGAAACATCCCATTTGAAAACAAAAAGAAACTCTGAGTGAACCAGCAAATGCAAATGACCCAATAGAACTTGGAGGATGCATGGGAGGCCTGTACTGTAGACCAGAGTGACATCTACAGAATCCATCCTTTGAATACATGGTCAACAGCGGTAACATTTCCATCAGTTAAATAAATATAATTTTTTTTTTTCATTTATCCAAAAAAAACTGAGTGCCTAGTATGGGTCATCAGGTGTAGTGCTAGGCTGTCAAGACCCAACGGTGAGTGAGCTCAGTGTCACTTTCCCACAGAGGACTTCCTTCCTCTCCATATTTAAACTCAAACCCCTTCCTCACCCCCACTCTCACCATGCATCCAAATCACCTAGTGAGCTTTATAAAAACCTGGAACTTCATCCCTCGAGAGTCTGGCCAGGATTAGGACCAGGGTTCTATTTTCAGAAGCTGCTTAGGTTGAGACCCACTGCCCTAACTCCTTTCCATATACTGCTATCCTTCGCAGCATCTAGAACCTTCTAACATATGCCATAACTGTTATGGTGTCAGCCTCCAGCCACTAGACAGTGAGCATCCTGAGGGCAGGGATGTGTGTCTGTTTTATTCACTGTTGAATCCCTAGTGCCTGCGCACAGTAGGTGTTCAATAAGTATCTGTTGAGTAAATTAATAAAAAACCAACATAAATCCTCCCCTCAGGGCATGTACAATCTACTGGGTAGAGAGAAAAACAAACAGTTTACCACAGCTGTGGCAAGTATTAAACTATCTAACAGAGCACATACCAGGAGAATTTGACCAAGTCTGAGGCATCAAGGAAGCGACTCTGGAAGAAGTAAGATGGAGCTGGAGGGTAGCTTTCCAAGAAAGAGAGAAGAGGGCTTGTGGGGAGAGGGAGAAGGAGGAGGAATGTGGCTCTGCCATGGGGCTGGGGATGGAGAGGCAGGCAGAGTGGGACCAATCCCAACTTGACATCATGTGAATGAACTATGAGAGAAGCATCAAAGGCAAGTTCAAGTAGGGTGGTGGCATGGTCATATTTTTTATCAGCGGTGCTGTGGATGATTTCCACCAATCTGTCAGGGTGCTGGAATGTACGTAGGAAGTGCAAAATCCATTCTATACCTCCATCCGTCAGTTACCATCCTGGGCACCCCTAGGAATGTGGAGAAAGCAGGCTGAAGATGTGCCCCAACATACCTGCCAGGGCAACCCCTACACAACAGACTAGATGTCCCTTCACCCCCTTATGGGTACCTCCCTTCTCCAATCCCCAACCTCCATATTCCACACCTTGGGTGAGCAGGCCAGCTCTGGCCCAAGGGTACTGTCTTTACCTGAGCCCACAGTCCAAGTCATTTCAGGCACTAGTGAATCAAGAACAGCCAGCATCACAGACTCACACCGCAATACCAGGAAACTTGTCATTTCTTATAACTTTAAAGTACTGATATGTGTCATAAAACCCCAGAAATCTGAGTTAGCAACAAACACCAGAACTCCAACGCTAATTCAAAGGAGACTCCACATACCAGGAGCCCTTGGAGAACTTGCTAAGCTTGGTAGACAAGTTTTCAAATGGAGAGGTTATTTCTTAGGAACCCCAAAATATTTTTATTTTAACCATGGGAGTTAAAAAAGTTATAAAATGCATTACTTGTTCCTCTACTTTCTTAAACAAAGGACAGTGTACACAAGTGATGGCTCACGGTCTACACTGTACTGTGGTGCAGTTCATCAAATATTTACAGAAACTCTGGTTGGTGACAGGCACAATGCGAGGTGGTGGGACTTACCGGCATGCTCCTGAGGAGTCTGTAGGATACACTCATGGGCACTGGGCCAGCTGTTCTTAAATTGCCTCTTTACTTCTGCTGGGTATTCCATTTTATAATTTCCTGGCCTGCTTCCTTCCTTTGGGTTGCCAGCTGTCCCTTCTTCCCAGATCTTTCTGCAAGAATCCCTCTCTCTTTAAATTTACTGCTTCTAATCTACTGTGGGCTGAGAAACCAGATTACCGAACTGTTTAGAATTGTCTCTCTAAAGGAAGATTAAATAAATTCTAGGTGAGAAACCCAAGTGATACTCTAAAAATCAACCACACTATTATTTGTGAGTGTGTGGTCTTTATGACATCAGTTTCCACTGTGCAGAGGCAGTACGGTGCCCTGGGTAAGAACACAGGTTTGGAAGCCAGACGGCCTCCATTCATATCCTAGGTGTGTGCTCTTAGGCAAGTCACTTTTAAAGATTCTCTGCCTTGGTTTTGCATCTAAAATGAGTATCTTCCTGCTAGTGTGGACATAAAGATTGAAGAAGATACTGCCCATTACCAAGCACACAGTACACTCTCAAAAAATATTAGTTGCCATTGCTATTATCATCATCATCAACTGGGCTCAAATATGTCAGTGCCAACAGGATATGGCTTCAGCAGTGCCTGCCACAGCCAACTTCCCCTAACCACAGTCCCCTGTTCCAGGAAGCAACTTTAGGCTGTTCTGTGCAAAGGATGGCCACCAATTTAATCAAGAATGGCACAGCGACAGGGCACTCTTTTAACTGATGAGGTCACCACTGACACCCAAGAGGTGGCCTGATATGAATGGCTCTTCCCAGAAGGAGTAAAGATCACCAGTCAAGCCAACTAGGCCTGGATGAGGGCCTGGATGAGGGAATTCAGGAAAGACTGGCCAGTAGTCGGCAGATACTCACAGGGACAGACGTGCTAGCCAAGGGAGATATGAAGGCCCAGAGTGGGAAGAAAGGAGCCAATCCCAGGTATTATGCTGGGTCCTGAGAACTTACTGGAGCAGTTCCAGTTCAGTTTCTGTTCCACATGCCTCCCAATCTATCCATCCTGTGACTTAAGGTGGCCTGAGTGATTTTTGCAATCTCATAGCCTGCCGAACCAGCCCAGGGAAGCTACAGAGTAGCTGAGCTCCATTCAGACAAAACGTCCCTCTGAATGTCACCCTCAACTGGTGAGGGGGTACAAGTCAACTGCAAAAGGGAGAACCTGCATTCTTAGAGAAGTCAACCAGGGAACTTGGAGGACGTGGAGTCAGCAGTGCCTGACTGCACCAGTGACATCCTCCACCTCCTCCCACCCCTGCCCCATGCCACCTGCAAGCTCTGGCCTGAAGGCCCCATGGAGGTCTTTCCAGAGCCCACACAACCAATGGCTGGGCTTCCAGAGCACCTACCACAATTTCCTGGGGATGAAGTATCAAGGAAGAGATAAGCAGAGTTATTTCTGTGGCTTAGTTAATAAGAGCCAAGTTATGAAACTAAGCGAACCTCTGTGGTTGATTATAAAATAGCAGGAAGATGGTTTTTAATCATAACACCACCCTGTAAAGCACATTAGCATTTACAAGGTACATTCACACACCCTGCCTCATTTGAACCTCTTAATGACCCTGTGAGGTGAGTGTCATGATCCCACTTGCAGATGTGGAAACTGAGGCTGAGAGGTTAAGCCTCTAGTCCGAGAGTCAGCGTGGGTCGGTTACTTCCCTGGTCCAGGGTCACAGGCTGTCTTCTAAAGGGCTTCCCAGAAGATGAGAGGGGCCACAAACCGAGGAAGTGTATCCCGGCAAATCTCATTGCTGTTCAAAGCAACTGTGATAAAAGAAAGCCCTGAACACAAGTAGGCACAAACTATTGGCTCACTTTGTTTCCTGTCTCGGTTTTTACATCACTTAGAATAGTCTCTCAGGTGCACTTAGAATCCCAGACCTTACCTGGATGGCCAAAAGTAAAGCCACCTGCCCCAATTCACCTCCAATGGACCATGGAGTCAACAACCAGAGAAAACAGAACTGAGATCCTTGATTAACTGATACCACCAGCTAAAACAATGACATCTACCCAGCTAGGCCTGCAGAATCTGAAATCGCAGGAAAGGCTGTACAGTGCAGGGGGAAGAAGTCTGAGGGCGCCAGCTCAGGAAGAGCTGCAGGGAGGTTTTTGGCTTGAGCAAAAACAAAACTTCAAAGGGAACAGAAGCTATGGGAGCTTCAAAGCCCCCCTGCAGGACCAATTAACACCTACAAACGTTTATCTAAGCAGTCATTTAATGATGGCTACTTCACTAAATGGGTGCTCAGACTCACCTTAAAATTGGCTATTCCTCCAAAAGGGATTGGGTTGGGGTGGGGGAAGAGGAAGCTCTCTGTTGTTTTCTGACAGAGACCTTAGTCAAGAAGAAAACAAATACTCAATACCATGAAATTCATCACAGACTTATAATACAAAAAAGATGGGAAAAAAGTTAAATCTCTAACTAAGAAAATGGAAATGGTTAAATAAACTACAGTACAGCTATGAGTTAGAAAAAAAAATCACGCAGCCATTAAAAATCCTATTTTAATAGGATTCTCCTATCTAGTAGAACAGAAAAAATGCTCTTGGATAACGTTAAGAAAAAAGCAACATGCAAAAATATATTTCAAGTCTGAACTTCAACTTTATAAAAGTGACAGACTAGAATGGTGAAGAGAATGGTCAAGAGCTGGTTTTGCTCATGGCAGCAGCTCAGCCCCTTCAACATCTATGTGCCTGGCACAAACAAGACATTCTAAAAAAATGTGTTGAATTCATTATTTACTTACTATTGATTAAATAATAATGGACATATCTCTACAAGGTAGTTGGATATGCAGAGATAGAATGATATAATTATAGAGGCATATATGGGTGTTGCCACAGGCCGACGACACTGAAGTTTAATAGTGGTTAGTTCTTATAATGGGGAGCTCTTATCATGGGGATTAGAGAAGAAATTCATTTGTGTAATCATATCTTCTGTATTTTCCCAATTTCCCACAATGCTGTGTATAACTTTTCTAATTTTTTAAGTGCTGTTTTTCTTTAGGGAGACTGAGAATTTGGGAGCAGTGGTGTGGTGCATTCCAGGAACCTAGCCCATTCTGTCAGAAATGGAATCTTCCATAAACAAACAAACACATAGATAAGGAGAACAGATTGGTGGTTACCAGAGGGGAAGGGGGTGAGGGGAGGATGAAAGGGGTAAAGGGGCACATGTGTATGGTGACGGATGGAAACTAGACTTTTGGTGGTGAACACAATGCAGTCTATACAGAAGCCGAAATACAATGATGTACACCTGAAATTTACACAATGTTATAAACCACCTCAATAAAATAAAAAATAAAGAAATGGAATCTTCCAATGGGTCTCCCATTTCTACTGGATCACACTGTCTAGCTGGGGCAATAGTCACTCCAGTGCCCAAGTTAACCTTCACTTACAATACAGAAGGAAACCCTGCAGGGTGCTATCAGTGAGGGCAAAGGTCACACAGTTCCTTGCTCACTTTTCCTAGGAGAGAATTAAAAGTAGAATCTACGTAAACAAAGTTATAATGCTCCTTGAACGGAAGAGTTCCATCCTTTAATGTCAGAATTAGGGGCAATCTTTATCACATCTCTGAGCCAATTTTTTTTCTTGGGAAACATGTTCATAAAGGAAAGCAGTTGAAAAAAGGTCTGAGAGACAAACACCTGAATCACACTCACCTCACTAATAACTAACATGTAAACAGGGAGAAATTTTGTTTGATTGTTGAAAGTCGTAACATTTTGTAGAGGAAAAGAGAATGGTCTTTAGAATCCAAGACCCCTGGTTAAAACACCGCCATTTATTCACTAGATGTGACTCTGGGCTCCTGACTTTACCGTCTTGGGGCCTGCATTTTAATCTGTAAAATGGGGATTTAACCCATTTCACACTGTTGTTGAAAGGCTTAAATGAGCTAATAAAGGTAAACTCAAATAATAGGCACTTGACAAATCTTCCAGTTTTGAGGGAGTCCCTGTTTAGTAGAGTGGAAGAGTTGTAAGCAAAAACAGTTAGTCATTAAGCTCATGGAAACGTGAGCTCCTGTGTTCATGTCTGAACATGGGACATGTTCTGGAGACTGCAGAATCCAATGACCACTCAGCCTGACCCAGTTCACTCTGAGCAGGCCGTGCTGAAAAGTGAACGTAATGAGGTAGCAGCAGGCCTCAGTGAAAACAAGAGAACCAGGAGCTAGGAACCCTGGGCTGTAGCCTCAGTTCAGTCCTCTCAAGCTGTGCAACCTCACCACAATTGGTCAGTTTACACACCTGTAAAGTGGCCTGATAAGACACCTTGCAAGCTGGCTGTGAGTGAAGCAGCCAGGCCCTATCAGGCACAACCTTTGGCCACCACGGCATAGTCAAGGTCATTGTTGGCAAGTGTTTCTAGCAGTGTTCAGAGGCACATCTGTGGGCCTTCTGACAAACAGAACAATCACCACCTGAGGGTGTGACATCTCCCCTCTTGCCAAGTCTGTGCATTCCAAAGCTGCTGTCACAGTCAGGGAGACCAAAGGTGGCCTCCCATAGGTGGGACCTGCGCAAGCCTTAGTCGTAAGCCATTCTCTGAATGGCAAATTCCTACAGGCTTCTAGCTGAGGTCACAGGTTCCAATCTGAACCATCAGTTGTTGAACTGGACTCAATCAAAATGTAAATGTCCCTAGAAGTAGCACCAACACCTCAACCTCTATTCGGGGATTCCTTGTAAATGAGGATCTCAGGTGCTCTCTCTCCAGAAAGCAAGTTCAGATGGAGGTGAGAAAGGGGGGAGCAGAGAGAACTAGAACCTCAGTGTCAGAAGACACACTTGCCACCTTCATAATTTTCCCAGGGCTGGCCCTATGTTTATTTTTAAACTGTGCTTATGTGGTTTATTTTAGAAATGGTTTTGTGCTTTCAAACATCTGTGGGGGGGAAGGCGCTAGTATTTTACATTTAAAACCTGAAAAGTACAATTTTCACCTTTCATTTTGGAGGAGGAAAACACTCATTTAAGGTTCACTGACGGATCATGAACTTGCTAAAGGTGTCTGTTAACATAGTTTGGGATGATGGGGAATACACAAATAATCATTTAAAATTCCTACTTGTCTTGTGCACATTTTCTTTTTGCTATAAATGCATCTGAATTCAACTTATCATTCAGTTAATTCACAGCTTATTCCCTAAACTCCTTATGGCTAAATTGAAAGGTCCAAAAACTCCTACTTAGACTAAACAGCTCCAGGAACCTACACGTTAGTTAACAATGAAAAGCAAAATGTAAGCCCTAGAGCAAGAGTTCATAAGTCTGAGGATGGCCTTAGTAGAGGTTGTGTGTCAACCCCTAAAACTATAGGACAAATGGTGCATGTATGTGCTTTTTTTTTTTTTTGCAAAGTTTGTCCAAAGACTTCATCAGCTTCCCAAAGGATTCCAAGAGAAATCCGATAAGAAACACCATCAAGAAGGATCTAGTGGCTAGAGAGCTTTCACATGTGTCTGTAATTAAAGACGGAAGACTGTGGGTCAAGGGGAAAAATGCAGAAGGTCTGCATTCTAGGACCACCCTTGCCACCATCCAGCTTTCTGACCTTAAGCAAACCCCTTAAATATTCCGTCCCTCAGTTTCCACATCTGTAAGATGAGGATGATGGAAGCACAATGATCACTTAGCTTCAAGACCCTTAAAAATACCAGGAGTAGGGCAGGCCTGGTGGTGTAGTGGTTAAGTTCAGGCACTCAGATTCGGCGGACCGGGGTTCACAGGTTTGGATCCTGGGCACGGACCTACGCACCGCTCATCAAGCCATGCCAAGGCGGCATCCCATATAGAACAACTAGAAGGATGTACAACTATGATGTACAACTATCTACTGGGGCTTTAGGGAGAAAGAGCAAAAAGGAAACAAGGAGGAAGATTGGCAACAGACGTTAGCTCAGGGCCAATCTTCCTCAAAAAAAAAAACAAAAAACCCAGGAGTGTGAGGTTCAGCTTCAACAAACACAGGAAAAGATGTCAAAAAGGTCTGCAAGGAATCCTGCCTGTTCCCAGAAGAGCTGCTTAAAATATTCACCACTGCTTTCCTTGGAGGGGTCAAAGATAGAAGCCACCTCTCATTTCCTTCTCCTTCTATTTCAGAAAGCCAAATTTGAAGTTGCAGAATAATGCCCTTTGAAGGGATTTGAACCATGAAGTTCATGCAAAAATACAGTAATTCTGTAAGGATGCATAAGAAGCTCAGAGGATGTAAAATAGAAAGAATTTCTCTAAAGCCTCATTACAAATCATCTAATCACCGCAGCGACTTATTTTAGCTGGTGTCGTCTACATCTGCTAATATATGTAACTGATGAAAATTAATTATGGGTGTCATAAAAATGGATGTTTTAATATAATCCTGGAAGTCTGGGTCAAAATTATTGCTCTTTTACAAGAGAAAAGTATTTTCCTTCATTCTATGTAGCTCTTCTATACCTTTAGGAATAAATGTCCGATTTTCACAAAGGTGAGATGGAAGTCCTCAACCATTTAGCACTAAATCTTTATCACCACATAAGGCTAAATTTCACTAAAAGCAATTTTTTTCAGTTGATACACTTGTATACATTCTATAGTATCCTAATTCGACCATGATACCATAATTTTCAATCTAATTATCAGACCCCACAAGTCCAAAGCAAACTTAAATGTGGTTGCTTTGTGGCAACAAATTAAATTGAAGCCTTGTCTTAGGTGCTTGCTGATAAAAAAGAGAAGTAGATGAAAATTGATCGTGTTTTTATAAGCCATTACCAAATGAATGATTAGAGCACCCCGGAAGCAGTCTAAACTCCATTCCACAAAAGGATAAACTAACGTTCAAGGTGATGAATCAAAAGTCAACGATGAATCAGTATGAGAAGTCAAACTTAGATGACTTCTGTAGACCTAACTTCAGTACTACTCCCTCTCTAAGCCATGGAGAGATTCGCACTTGTTTGAGGGGTCCTGCATCTCACACATGCAAGACGGACTGATAAAAACATCGGTGTAAGTAGCACAGCAGTTCTGCTACTCCAGAGAACAACACGCATTGCTTGCTATGCATGAGCGTTCTCACCACATTTCCGTCTTCATTCTCCATCTTCATGTGTTCCCAAGTCAACAGTAAAAGGCAGTCATGTTTGCAAGCACCATTTCTCAAAGATATAGGGTTCTGATAACTCAGTAAGAGGAATGAGTTAAAACTCTACGTAGACCAGACTAATGGATACAAATGTTTGGCAGCCCCATCCTGTCCTATTAAACAAGGTCAAGCTGGAGTATGTAAAAGGGGAACATGGAGAAAATCCAGAAGGGACTCTGCTAAAGAAATCCCTGCTCAGGAGAAAGAGCAAACTTGCTCTCCTAATTAAATGTCAGCTTTCCAGTGAGACCCAATGCCGAGGGCCTGACCCCTTGTGGTCTTTCAACATAAACCAAAACAAGGGTGTGGGTGTCAGATTTCTTGGCCCAATCACAAAGAAGTCAAAAATTAGTTAAATTTAATTAGCAAAAATTCAAGTTTCTAAGAAACCAACCCTTCCTCCCTTCATTGCCAATCTCGAGAAAAAGCTTCAGCAGGGAATGTAGAGATTTAATATTTTAGGGTGAATAAGAGAGTCAAGAAGATATGATTGTTTAGTGGATTGAGGGTGTTTCCCAAATAAATGTATAATTCAAATTTCCCAGGTGAGATTGCAGCTCCAGCTCCTCCAGAAGAATGAAGACCACCACGATCCTTCTACAAAATTCGATGACTCTGCTTTAGAAGACACTGAAAGGTTAGGCTTCATCTCGAGTTACTCCACCATAAGCCAGACAAAGAAATTCCTGAAAGGCGATAAGCATTTTTTTCTTACAAGCACCCACGGGAATAGGTCAATGTAAATGTCGTGTAAACAAAGCAGTTCATTACTAACCATAGTGTGTTTCTTTTGTGAGAAAATTTTAATCCATTGCAACTCCACCCGACATTCACCCATAACTGCCCCTGAAGAAGAGTAAAATACAGATTCATAATTGACCCTAGCCTCGGGCTTCCTTTATGCTTGAAAAGCAAGAGGTGTTGGGGGTTGGGGAATCCGAGTGTTGGGTACTTTCTCCTTCACTGTCTGTGATCAAGTATAGGAGGACTTGAATTTCCCTTCCAATCACTCTTACAGAGGCCTGAGTGTCTGAGGAAATCCACAGACAACAATCAAACCCTTCATTTCAGGGCTGCTTTCCCACCATACCCCTTCCTGTTCCAATCAGGTTAGCGAAGCGTTTCCCCTATTCTGCATTTCATGAATCAATTGCAAAATCTGCCAACCTCTGCCAGTTCCTCTTGTACTCAGCTGAGAGGTTCCCCTTCCTTCCCTGGGTAGCACAAGGCTGCTCTGGTTTTTAACTGGCGTAACGTGGAAATGCATGGTAGGAGCTCACTAACTCTTTCACAGCCAGAGGTAAGTCAGAGTGTGGGGCAGGGACCCCATCTACTAGGAAACTGACCCACCCAGCTCAGGTTAAAGCAGATTTGTGGAAACTAGTTTTGCCCCCAATCCAGATGTCAATTACTGTCACTGGGAAGGAAAAGGAAGAGGGAGAAGGGTTACAAAGTATCCAACTCAGTTACTTAGCAACAGGACAAAACTTGCCTCACTACAGAGGGTAAGGAGGCATCTCACACCCATTCAAAGAGTAACAGTCTCCAATTTACATGCAAATAGACAAAGACAAAAGGCAAAGGGAAATCTACATTAGCAACTGGAGTTTACAGCCGTGGGGCTGAGGCCCAGATTTTAAAAACAGCCTCTCCTAGGAAGGAGACAGGATATATACATACAAACAAATATACATGAATGAATGAACGAATGAATGAATGCAAGATCACAGGCCCCAAGAGCTTACAGTCCCCTTCGTAAAAGTCAATGCCATGAGGGGGAGGGTTGTAGACAGGCACAGAAAGTTTAGTAGCTAAAATTACAACACTTCCACTGCTAACACAAATTTAAGGATTACAGAAGGATGACAATTGGAGGCTGGGAAAATTCCAGGGAAAGTAGTTCCCTCTGCTCCTGAGAAAAGTAAATAAAGCATCAATCTTGGGGGAAGGTCTCCAGGCTGTGGGTGGATTCAGAGCCTTTCCAGGTCCCTACACCCCTGCACAAACACCCTCCCGCACCCACTACTGAAGCGCTGTTTCCAAACTTGGATCAAACCCACACCTCTCACAGGAGACACATGGCCCTGACGGTTTTCCAAGCAAGAGGGAGACACTGTCACTGTCGCCTACTTGGCCCAAGAAAGTGCTCCAGTCTTTTCCATTTGCCCAAGAAGCTCAAACTTTTGGTCCCCAGCTCCTAGCCACACACCTGCACCAGGTTGCTCACTCTCAGGCTCCCAATAGGAAGGAAGAGGACAGAGGACTCCTCTGCCCCATCCCCCATCCCCCAACCTCACACCTGGACCAAGGTGGACAGGGCCCAGGGCTGCCCGGCAAAGGCCCTATCAGCCGAGCCACTTACTTCTCATACTCGGTGTTGTCTCTGTCACAGCGAGAATCCTTGTGCTTTTGCCAGTCTTTGCCATGCTTGCAGGTGGTGAGGAGCAGGACGTCCTCCCCGTTATGGACGTGATATAAGGCATTCCTGGTGTCTGACCCTATCCCTGTCAGGTACCTCTTCCCCTTAAAGACCAGCATGTACTTCCTGAGAGGAGGGATGGTGTTAAACTTCAAAAACCCCCTCTCCCCTCCTGTCCTGGGATGATCCTTAGAAAAGAGGGGAATAGAAACGTCAAAGTTGGGTCGGAAGTTTTCAGTACTGATGCTGGCTTTGGCTAGCATTGCCTGGCCGATGTCAAACCCCACGTCCTCGGTGTAGTCAGGCCAAGTGCCAGAATATAAATTAAAAATTAAATGATTCCTACCATTGTTCCACAAGTGGAGACTCTGCACTTTGGATTTCAAATTGTGCACATACTGAGGTGACAACTGGTCTCTGTCTAAAGTATCCAGACTCAGGACAAAGAGGCACGCCTGGCTGGGGTCCGAGGTGTAGAACCTGGAGCCCTCGATGGCCGCTAGAATGTTTTGGTAACTTTCGGCGATTTTCTCCCCTTTTTGCTGCGGGTATACGTAGACTTTGAAGCCGTTTTTCTTGCAAAGGGTGAAATCGAAGCAGGACTCCATGCGGCACTTCTTGCCTTTGTAGATGCTCGAGTTGGCATCTCGCTTCTGCCGGGGGGAAATGTGCACGGCGGAATCCTCGTTTTCCAATTGATCCCAAGGAACGAAGGGGCGCAGAGCGTCCGGGAAGCGGGGCCAGAAATGATCCGGACTCGGGTGGTGCAAGCCATTCCGACCGCTGTGCTCTCCTCTCCGGCTGTGGCTCCTGGATGCCCTAAACTGCAAGCCTCCGAAATAAAACAAAAGGGCGAGACAAGAGCCAGCTGAGAGCAGGATGAAATAGCGTTTTTTGGCCTGCATGTGTCCTGCCTGGGTCAAGAGGATTGTAAATAAACACAAGAATCACCCAAGTTTCCCAATCAACACTTTCAGCTCCAGTCCGCCATCTTCCCGCCTGTAAAGACTTCAAACTCTCCGCTCCCACCTTCTCTGGATGCCTTTCCCCAAGCCGTGGACTGATCCAGCGCATGTGGGCGATTTCTTTAACTTTCTCCCCTTCGGTCTTTCATCTTTGGGTTGCACAATGGACGGGAGAGAGCGAGGCTGAATATTTCGCACCCAGGGCGGGCGAGCAGCGGACTGTAATTTTCTTGCATGCAACAAGACGGAGGAAAAGAAAGAGAGGGGGGAAAAAAAGCTCCCGATGCCCAATCAATGGCAAGACGAAGTGATTTGCTTGGCTCTCGGATTCCTCCCGGCAGCGTGGAAAGCGAGCCCCGGGAAAGCAACTTCAACTCATCCACACTCGCGTGCACAGCACTCCGGTTCCAAGTCAGCCGATCCCCGGGTTCAGCCGGCTAGTGCATCTTGCAGCTGGGGCGCCGTAACCTCACAAATCCCTGCATCTCTCTTTATTCCCTTCTGCAGCGGCTCCGAGTCTCCGGCGGTGTTTACTCCTGCGCTCGCGGGGCCGGCCCCCGGGACGCGCGGCGGCCGGGCTGGAGGCGGCGGCGGCGGCGCTGGGTGACGGCGGCGGCGCGTCCTCCCCGCGGGCAGTGCCGGCCCCGAGCGGCGCTTCGCAGGCCCCCGCGCGATCGCTGCCGACCGCCGCGTTCGGTCGCCGAATGTTACCCGGTTCTGAATGTTACACTTACACATTCCATTCCCGACACGACAGCGCTGACCTCATCCATCCACGCAGCCCGCGCTGCCATTGGCCGAGCGTCACGTCCGGGGGGGGCGGTGCTTCCGCTGCGCCCATTCATAACCCCCGGCCGCCGGCAGAGGCGCCGGCGCGGCGCGGCGCAGGGGGCGCGGGGGACGCGGGGGCGCGGGGAGCGCGGGGCTCCTGGGCCGCGGCTGGCGGAGCGGGGGCGGTCGGGTAAGAGCCCCGCGGCCCTGGGGCGCTCCCGGGCCGGGACCCCGGGCTGGGCCGGCACCGCCTCCTGCCTCCGCGCCGGGAACCAGCGCCGCCCAGAGGCGCTCGCGGGCGCGCGGCGGCGGCGGCGGCGGCGGCGGCGGCGGGGGATCCAGGGACCGGCCCGCGCTGCCCCGGCCCCGCCGCTCGGGCTGCCCCGGGCGCCCTCGAGATCCCGTCTGCTCGGCTGCCCGCCGGGAACGCCTCCCGAGCTGGCGGCAGGGAGTGTGCGGGTTCCTGGAGAAGGATGCTTGAAAATGGAGCGGTGGGGCGAGCCCGAGGGATGGGGAAGGAAAGAAAGCCTTCATAGAAAACGACCGCCGACCAGAAGGATGCCTCTCCCTGCCCACCTTTGACCCTCTGAGGCCCGATATTTTTATTTCCTCCCCACCATTTAAACAGGTCCCTTATTCCTTATATAGCCCATCCCTGTTTTTTCTTCCCCCCAAAGACACCCCAATTCCCAAGAATAAAGAGGAAATATTACAATCAAGAGGAATCATTACAGTTCTTCGTGTGTGTCTCTGTGTGCGGAGAGAAGACACCTATCCTAAATCCCCATTATCTGCGTGCGCATCCTTTCCTCGCTTCCTGGAGCCCCTTCATCTATTCTGTAGAAAGCTTCTAAGAGATCCAATCACGGCGGAAAAGAAAGATTTTCTAATGGCTGAGGAGAAACTGGTTAATTTAAGCTTGTCAAGCTCGTCCCAGTCTCTAAAAGGATGATATTCCCATTTTGTGGTGGTGGGGTGGTGGTTTTTAAGATGTCTCTTAACCTGCCAACTGTCCCAGCTGTAGAAGAGAAACTTGAGGCAGGAAATGAACTTATTTACAATTAGTGCAGATGGTTGGTCCTTCCTTCAACTGCCCTCCCACACCCCAGCCCCAAGTTCCTGCTACCCCCAGGGAATTTCATTGGACGACCCAGATCAAGACCTCCAGTTTCTCTGAAGGTCCTCCAGGATTACAAAGTACTGCTAGCTTCCAAACAGTATTTCTGGTCAAAGCCTAGCTCCCTGACCTCAGAGCTTCAATTTGGCTCTAGAGAGAACATCTCCCACCCTCTTCTCCAGCTGAAGTCACAGGGCCTGGTGGAGCTGGACAAACAGTTGCCTAGGGCAGCAAGCTGTTTAGTGATTGTTTATTGTGGGAGTGACTGAGAGCGAAGGACAGACACTTCCCTGCTTCCCTCAGGCTGCAGAAAACTCCAGCGGGGTGTGGACCAAGAGCACGGTTATAACAAGGCAGGGTGACATGACCGATGGAAAATTTTACACATTTGTTGTTTCAGATCTGTTTTAATAAAGGGGGGAAGGGGTGCGGATGGGACATTACTATACATTCCTGAAGCCTCTCCCTATTTGTCAGCTGCCAAAGATGAGGTAGCTTTTCCAGATTTGACTTGTACCCCCTGCACAATTTGAAGAGGCCTGAGGGAGAAATGAGGATTCAGTCATCTTCCAAATACGATGACAATGATGTGGATAAATGCAGTGATGGAAACCACATGTGACCCAGGGCTCCCCCCAGCCCAGGTTGCTGAGAGTAGCCATCTGTGGCAAGCATCCTTCTGGGGAGATCTGGGTGCAGATTAGCTGGGCCCTATGGAGGCTGGGGCTGTGGGAATGGCAGCCCCTCTGTATGCTACCAGTTGTGCTGTGTTACCTTCGGGGGAGTCAGTGACTGTCCTTGCTCTTTGTGTTTTCTTCCTGCTTTGGCTCATGCTTCTTGCCTTACGTAACCATTGCTGATTCCCTCATCCCACGACCCAGGGTTACCCAGCCCTACTGTCATGTTCCATAGTTGTGTATATTGTGAGAATAACTTTGGTGCTGAAAATTAGAGAAAACTTGGATTCAGACCCCATTTACTAGTGCCTCGGGTGTGTGGCTTAATCTCACTGAACCTCAGTTCCTCATTTAAAAAGAAGATCAGAATAATACTTTTCTTGCCAACCTTTTTGAATTTGTAAACTGTAAATTGCTCTACATGTGGTAACATTTTTTTGCTCAAGTTCCACGTTTCAGAATCCAACTGGAATCTAAAGTAGCCCCTCCAATGGCATCATCATTGCATCTCCCTCTGTTTTATTTTCTTCCTAGCCCTTCTCTTAGCTGAAATCTTTTATGTGTTTGCTCATTTACTGTCTGTATGTCTTCACTGTAAGAGGAGCAGGAGCCCTATGTGTCTTACTCACTCCTGAATCCCCAACGCCTCGGGTAGTTCCTGGCACTTAAGTGGAGCTCCATCACTGATTCAGATGATGAATGAATTACTAAAATTCGACTTCACCACAGCACTTAAACATGCTTGAAAAGAAAGACCCCCATGGTAGTCTCTCAAAGCAAGACTGAGACTCTTGTTCAAGGAGGAAATATAACTAACCAGGAATATCTTAACAGAGGGCAAGTCAGTCCATCATAAATCCTTTAACAACACCATAGGTCAGATGGTGTAATTTCCCTGGTCAAAGGCCTCAAGGGATCTCTGTCTCTCTCAAAATAAGAGCCAAAGCCCTTACAATGACCTCTAAGGTCCTGCGGGATCTTCCCTGTCTCCCACCTCTCCTCACCAGACCCCTCTCACCTCATTTCTTACCAATAACTCTGTCCCTCCATCTCAATCTACTCACTCTTCTCCAGCTAAGCTGGTTCCCTTCCTGTTTCTCATACATGCCAAACATGTCCCCTGCTTCAGGGCCTTTGCACATGCTCATCTCTGCCAGTCTGCCCCCAGTATCCACACAGCATACTCCCTCACTTCCTTTAAGTCTTTTCTCAAATGCCACCTTACTGTTGGAGCTGCCTTTGACCACCGTAAATAAAATAGCGATCCCTCGCCTATTTTTCTATCCCCTCACCCTGCTTTATTTTTTTCCTTAATACTAATCAGTATCTGATATACTCTATATTGACTTGTTAACGTATCATTTATCTGTTGTATCTAGAATGTGAGCTCCATGAGGCAAGACAGACAGGGTCTTTTTTCCACTGCTATATCCCCAGCACCTACAACAGTGCCCGTCACTAAATAAGTATTTGTTGAGCAAATTAATTAATTTGATCTCATTGTCTGTAGGGCAAATAGAGAATATTCAAGGCTAGAGTTCTATCATCACACACACACACAAAGCTAAAACTTCTCCAGTGATTCAAGCCTGCTTAATTTCCTTTTCCAGGAGTAATTCTTCCCAGGGCCAATTAAACACCTGAAAACAGCGTGGCACACAGGAAACCCAGAAGATGTGGATTCTCATCTTGGCTCTGCCACTTACTCTATAACCTTGAGCGAGTCACTTCACCTCCCTAAACTTTGGATTCTCATTGGTAAAGTTAGGAGTAACTGTAATATAATGTACATCGCGTTCTGCTCACTGGATTACCGTGAGAATCAAATGAGAACAAATGGATAATATATGAGAAAGCCCTTTGCAGTCCATGCCGTGCATAGCGAATGTAAGATTTGATCATGACACTCTTGGTCAAATATGGACATAAGTGCACGAGATCGTGTTTGCAAGTCAACAGCATTACATACATGAAACATCACCCACCAATCACACAAGAGTTTCCAGATGGTTTACAGACTCTGGAATGGTCATTGACTATTGTAAACAGGAAAAGGGAAGAAGGAAAACTCACCAATGCACAAAAAGTAAAGACTTTTATTTTAGTGTATAAAGCACCGGAAGCACAAATGCTTTTCCAGAATCTACAATTATATTTGCTGTAGGAAAAAATAATTGATTGACTCCAAGATGTGAAAACAAATTAAAATATTGAAATTAATAAATGTTTAAATTCTCTGAAATGTAACTTTAGGTAGACTGGCAAGGCAATCCAATCTTTGTAAAGTTATACATGATTTTTATTTGACATTGGCACATTTTAATGTTTTGGTGACGTGTGATGTGATGGGGTCTCTAACAGTAAGCATTCCTGGCTCCTCGAATGATTGGGCAACTCTGCTGGGTATATGCTGATTGGTTGTAGAAGGTGGGAAAAGATAAGCAGGCCAAAGAAAATTGGGGCATCATGGAGGAGTGGAGAGATTCCCAGCCAGGAAACAGGAGCCTGGTTTCCAGTTCCTTCTCTGCCGGGAACACAGGGAAACCTGGAGCAGGTTATTTCTGAATGCCAGGCCTTCAGGGTTTCATTGGAAAAATGCAGGGAGGGTCTTGATGATACCTTTCCAGCTGAAACAGTCAAGGATGCCCTGTGTAGACTAAGGGGGTGGAGGAGGGGAGGAGCTTTGGAGGGAGCAAGCAACTCCACTGAGAAGGGAAGGAAACCTGGAGGGGAAGTGAGAGGCTCTCTCAGGCCTCTGCAGGACTGGGCAGCCAAGCAGGAAAACCAACCAAGGGTGAAACAGGGCAAGTCGCTTGACGGATGTGTCAAATCCGGAGCCAGGTGCTTCATACACATTGTCTCTGCGACCCTTACAAGGTTCCTAGGACACGAACACTATCATTATCCCCTGCCACAGATGAGGAACCGAAACTCAATCCTCTGAAGGGGCTCCCAGCAATTCGTTCATTCATTCCTTGAGCAAATACTTATTGAGCACCTACTCTGTATGAGGCCTGGGGCCAGACACTGAGGGTGTTTGTCTACAGTCCTTTGTCATTTACGGAACACTTTCATGAGAAGACTTTTGCTTAAGCGTCATCAGAACCCTGAATTAGGAAGAGAAGATTATCCTATTTTACTAGTGAGAAGGTAAGGCTCTCAGTAATGCTCCGGTTCAGGCTTTCGTAGCCCAGGCACTGTTGACATTGGGCTCAGCATAGTTCTTTGTTGCAGGGGGCTGGCCTGTGCACTGGAGGATGTTTGGCCACATGCCTGGCCTCTACCCATTAGGTGCCAGTAGCCCTACCACTCCCACCTGCATCCCCAGGCAACACCAAAGATGTCTCCAGACATTTCTTAATGCCCCTAGGAGACAATATCACCCCTGGTTGAGACCTACTAATCTGGTTTAATGACTTCCCCAAGGTCAGCTGATTTTCAGGTGGAGAATTTAGAACTTGACACTCATCTTCTGAGTCCATGCCAGGGCTTTGCCACAACACTGCAGCTTCCTTTAGAGAATCTAATTTATCTCCCTTCTGCAAGACAGGCTGGTCAAAAAAATCTCACAGACGTTAATTTAAGAAATTTTTACTAAGAACTATGTATGTACAAAGTGCTTGTTCTAGGCACTCGGGATCCATGGTATAAAAAATAGATAAGGTGACTGCTCTCATTCTAATCGGGGAGATAATAAAATAACAAGTAAATAAATAAGCAAGATAATTTCAGATAGTTCTAGGGAGAAATTACAAGGACAATGGCATAGATTGGGATGAGGACAAGCAGGGAGGCTCGCTTTAAATAGGATGGTCAATGAAGGTCTTTCTGAGGAGCTAACATTTCAGCTGATGTCTGACTGAGGAGGAAATAGCCCTGGGAAGAGTGTACCAGGCAAAGAGTCTGGCCACTACAAAGGTCCTGAGGCAGAAGTGAGTTTGAAGTATTAGCTTCAGCAGGCTTCAGAATCACTTGATGGCTTGGTTAAAACACAGATTGCCGGGGCCTACCCCGAGTTTCTGTTTCAGTAGATCTGGGGTGTGACCCAAGAATTTGCATTTCTAACAACTTCCTGGGCAATACTGATGCTGCAGACCCAGGGACCACACTTTGAGAACCGCTGAGTTAGAGCATCCGAAGAAAGCTTACTGTTTCTGGAGTGTGCTGAGTGCAGAGAAGAGGGGCAGGAGATGAGATCAGAGAATTTGCAGGACCTGAAGCATGCTCTGGCACTGTAGGCCAGGTGAAAGGTTGGGATTTTATTTTCGGTGGGGTGAATAGGCCTAGGAGGACTTTAAGCAGGGGAGTGATATGATCTGATTTCCTTTTTTTGGTGAGGAAGATTGGCCTTGAGCTAACATCTGTTGCCAATCTTCCTCTTTTTTGCAGAGGAAGATTGACCCTGAGCTAACATCTGTGCCCATCTTCCTCTATTTTGTATGTGGGATTCCACCACAGCATGGCTTGATGAGCGGTGCATCAGGCCACAGCCAGGATCCGAACCCATGAACCCTGGGCTGCTGAAGGGGAGCACGCGAACTTAACCACTACACCGCCTGGCTGGCCCCCTGATTTCCATTTTTAACAGCTCCCTCTAGCTGATAGTGGAGCAAAAGTAGAAGCAGGGAGTCACATTTATATATCTAGTATGGATTTTTGTAAGTCTTTATCCTTTACAATAACAACTAACCTAAGCCAAGATAGCAAGCCGGGAAGAGAAGGGAAACTTCAAGTCCTGTTTTCATGCTACAGAAACTGTGACAATCAGAATCAAGACAGTTAGCCCTAGCCACTGGACAGTTAGCCTGTGGTTGCTAATTAGGCAAGATAGCTTGTAGTCTTTACCAAAATTGCACGTTTAAACTGAGAATTCTCTCTACGATGTCAGCTTTAGTGCTTGATGTAGTCGAAGTCATATATATTTATATTTAGCTGTGTCTTTCATGTGTGTTTAACAACTTGGAACTGGCTGCTATTTGCAGTGACAGGACATCCTCTCGCTGGTGAGTGTTTTCTGAGGGATAAATGGTGACAAAGAAGTTGCCCTTATCTAAGTCTGGATGCCATCCTAGGAGTCTTATAAAAGATTTACTGACCCCTGGTGGAAGACATAGGCGCTCTACCCTGCTTGATTGTTTTGGTAGTTTCTGTTTTCTCCCAAGACTTTCATTCCTTTAACGACGCATATGCTACACAGCTCAAATCCCAGGAGGAGAAATAGACATGGAAAGAAAGAACATCAGTAAAACTGGCTCCGTGGTATAATTTACAAGAGGAAAAAGTGGCTAAGTTTGTGTGGGTCTTTATTAACATCGGTAGATCCATTTATAGGTGAGTAATTGAGAGAAAATGAGAAATGGAAATGTCAACTGTTGAAGGTGATGAAATCAGGAAGTCACCCACAATTTGAGCCATTTTTTCCCGTTACATTGTAATGCTTTTTATTATGCAATAGTCTGTCAATGCTCCTTTGACTTTTGTTTTCCTTTTTTAACTTCTGATAGCCAGTAGAATCAAGTTTGTCTTACATTCTGTCAATTGAAAATTTTTTATCATTTGACACTTTTATGCTATGATGGTACAATAATTGTTGATGCTCACAATGATAACCCTGAGACCCTGTAGGATCAAGGTACCTGCCAACTCGCTCAAGGGAGGTAAAATCATGTGCAGTCCTATTGATAGTGATTTAAGTACATTTCGTGATTTTCAAAATCATTTAAAGTCAGTGATTCATTTGTAGTATATGGGGTGACTTGTATTAGCGTGGTAATAAGATGGACTATAGAGCTAGTTATCCAAATGATCTCTGCATGCTCCAAAATTGTCTCTTTGGTCAAATTTCCTCTATTTCTATGAATCCTGAATTCTTGAGGTCTTAAGAGGAAGTCTCCAGGTCAGTTTCAGGCAGCCTATGGCCTTTCTAAATAGGTAAAAATACCCAAGTGTATCTACAAAAATCTGCACGACTGAGGACTCCCTTTTGGCCTACATAAGCCATCATTCTGAAAACTTGCAATCTACACAAACAAAACCATTCCTCAAATTATAAACTATACATGACTTTAGGTCAACCCTAGTATACCAACCTCCGAGCAATTCTGCCTCCACTTCTGTCTCTTCAGACACTTGTATTCTTCATTTCCCAGAGCCTGACCACACTGTGGAAGTGCAGACAGCTCAGGGACTACAAAGAAAAGGCACGAAGAACTATAAATGTAAAAGAAAGGGTATAAATATACAATATTTAAATATATTTTGAGATATTTATATGTAAATTTCAGTATAGGCTTTGTCTCTCTGAAAATCTGAATATTGAAATGTCACGAAAGCAGACTAAAAATATACCTTCTGGCTTTAAGTAAGCCTTGAGAAGGAATTGCCCACAGGAGCATAATTCGTGATTTTCCTAATTGTTCTCCCCTACTGGGGATTCTAGCCTGTGTTTGTCTACCTAGCTGCTGACCCAAATAATTCCTCATCACACGGGAAAAATGCAGGCTTTACTCCTGTTTAAGACAAGATAAGCCTGGTTCCTTTCTTGTTCTTTTAGGCCTGTGGAGACTTGTTGCTAATGGGAACCCCCAGTCAAAGATTGCTCCAGGCACAATGCAGACAGGCCTCACTGCTTTGTAAAACTTCCCCTCCCCTCTACTTGGGGTCACTCCCTCTCCAAAAAACCTTTTCCATCTAAGCTCAGATCTGACCTGTCACCCCCCTTGGCTTGTCTGATCTTGGAATTCCTTGCAACAGGAACTGCCAATTGCTGTAAATTACATGCTGCCTTGACAAGGAGAATGCTAATCCTTTGGGGCTTAGGAAGAGACCACCAAACCTGTTTTTGAGGGTGAGAGCACTCTCATCAATTGGAGGTGGTGGAACATTCTATTGTAGTCCTGACCACTTTCTTCCAAACAACATGGGACCCCTGGGTGGGAGAGGGGTGAATGAATGAGCGACCATTTGGCCATAGCCCAGTTCCCATGTTCATGGATATTATCTCCTGACTGCAACCTTGAGAAACATTTCTGATGTTTCCCTGTCTGGTCTGGTGTTCTAGTGTCATGTAGTTGTTCAACTATGTACAGTTCTATTCGTGCAGAATAGTTACTTAATGAGCTGCCTTCCCTTGGAGGCAAGAGAGTAGAGTGGTTAAAGACAAGAGCTTTGGGGCTGACCACCTGGGTTCAGTTGTGGTTCTACACCATACTGGCTGTGACTTTAGGCAAGTTAATTAAGGGCTCTAAGCCTCAGTTTCCTCATCTGCCTCTCTCAAAATGATAATAACTACTTCAGATGTGTATGAAATAATGCATACAAAACAATTCAGTGCCCAGCATGTAAGAGGAGGTACTTAGTAAATGTTCGCTAGGAAAGTGGCCTACCATTCTCCCATCCCTTCCCAACTCCCTAGCAGCTCCTTAGAGTTAAAGTGACTTGGTTTCACATTCTGTTTCTTCAGCAGTTTTGTCTTCCAGAATTTGAATTAATGTCCTTCATGATTAAGATTGACATTTCAGCAAATCATGCTGAAGTGTTACAGGGGGTGTAAAAGGACATGGTCATCCATTCATTTATCCATCCAATAACAAATACTTATTGAATGCCTGCTATGTCCCATGGAGTGCACTGGGCACCAGGCACGCTCCGTGTGAGTAAACTAGACCAAGTGTCAGCCCTAAGAGACTGTGAAGTCTACTCAGGAGATGATGGTGAACAAGAAAATAAACAAATTAAGCAAGTGCCAAATTCTAACACTACTCAGGAAGCGAAAAGTGCGCTGAAATGGAGGTGTTATTTAAATAAAGTGATCAGGAAGACTTCCCTGAGGAGGCGTTTAAGCAGACACATGAAGGATAAGAAGGATGGTGCCTTGCAAGGAGTGGGGGGCAGAAGTTTTCAGAGAGAAGAAAGAGCAGATGCCAGCACCAGAAGGTCAGATAAACTAGGCTGCCTGATCTAGGAGCAGAAAACGGGACCAAGTGGCTGGACCCTTGTGAATAATATACCCAGGCCCTGCGTTCTAGCAGCTCCTGTCTAAAGAGGCTGTTGGTGATGATGGGTTTGTCAGTTTTCCGTATAAAAAGGAAACCACGGAGACTCAGAACAACTGAGGTGAGGTGGGGGGGTGGGAATAAAGCCCATACCTTCTATTCTTTTCCAACCCGCCATCCGCTCCATTGATTAGGCCTCTCCTTAAGGCCTTTATGCATGATAGAACTGACATCTTCTGGGCTCCAGAAGTCAACCCCAGCATCTTTAATTCATTATTGTGTTTATTCTTTTATATGCCCATCTGCCCTCTAGGACAATAGTCCCAGGAAAAGCAAACTATATCTTATTAATCTTTGTAACTCCAGCATCTAGCACAATGCCTGACCCTTAGTTGGTGCCCTATAAATGTTTGTTGAATGAATGAATCATCACTAAATTTATTGTACCTGCTGTTGCCAGGCAATGTGCTAAGTGCTTTAAATATATTAACTCAACTAATCCTCTTTACATGACCTAAAAGTATGTACTATTATTAGTGACATTTTACAGAAGAAATGAAGGCACAGAGAAGTTAAGCAACCCACCCAAGATCTTACAGCTGGAAGTAGTTGAGCTAGGATTTGAATCCAGGCAGTCTGGCTCCAAAGCCCTGGCTTTTAGTTACAGCAGTGCTTCTCAGACTACTGTGCATGCAAATCAACTGGAGAACATGTTAAAATACACATTCCAGGGCTCCACTTACAGAGTATTTGATTCAGTAGTTGTATTCGTTATCTATTGCTGCATAACAAATTAATGCAAAATTATAGGCTTACAACAACAAACATTTGTCATTTCCCAGTTTCTGTGAATCAGCAATCTGGGCACAGCTTAGTTGGGTTCTCTGGCTCTGTCTTTCACAAGACTCCAATCAAGATGTCAAGGGCTGCTGTCATTTAAAGGCTTGACTGGGGAAGATCCAATTCCATGCTCACTCGCATGCCTGTTGGTGGACCTCAGGACTTTGCTGGCTGTTGGCCCAAGACATCCATTCGTTGCCACATGGGCCTCCTAAAAGGCTGCTCACAACATGGCGGCTGGCTTCCCTCATAGCACATGAGTGAGTGAATGAGAGAGAGCATCCAAGAGTGTATCAAAGTCCTTTTGTAACCTCATCTCAGAAGTGACATCCAGCACTTTTGCCTAGTCTTAGAGATTGCCTACCACAGTAGTATGAGCTGGGACCCAAGAATTTGTATTTCTAACAGGCTCTCAAGTGATGATGATGCTGTCAGTAGAGGACCACGCTTTGAATAGCACCAGTACACTATAGTGAAAAGAAGGAAGAAAGAAAGGAAATAAGGAAGGAAGGAAGGAAGGAAGGAAGGAAGGAAGGAAGGAAGGGAGAAAGGAAACGAGCGAACCAATGAACACCTATCCTTGACTGGATCATATATTCCATCTACATGGGGCCTTTCTCCACCCTGGCCAGTCCTCATTGCCAGCTATACCCCCAAGACTCCTGTCAAAAATTGTCAAGAAGGTGACTATGAACCTAGGAAACCAGATGTCCACTATGTCACTCCTTGGAAAACGATGGCCTGACCTGAAGTGGATACATCCTGTCTTCCACTTCGCACAAGTCTCACCTCCAGGGGACATAAAACATTTCCCTGACAGCCAAAAACAGTGCCTAGCGAGTTACAGTCTCACAGAGCAAAGAGGGATAATTTTGAGGGATTCTCTTTCCTGCTCCCTGTTTTAAGACGGTATAGTAGGAGGAGCAAGCTTTAACTCCCCTAGAGTCTTTAAGAGCCTGATGCTTCCAGTGATTGCCAAATTTAACCAGATTTGCTCTTCCTGCCCCAATTAAACAGGACTCTCCAGTTGGTCTTCCCTTGGAGCAACTCCTTTGCCCTGGCTTCCTACCCGCTGGCTGTGTCTGACCCCCTGCTGCCTGGTGGGGGGAGGGGGCGTGCTCCGGAATGCTGGTCCCAGCTCTCATTGGCAACTTAAGAAACTTCGTGCAGCACACTGCCCCTTCCTCGTCTGGAAGGAGGAGTGTTTGCTGGAACTGAACAGCTGCTCAGGGTGCAGGGAGGCGAATGTTACTAAATATATGTTCTTATTGTACATTGGTGTGTCAAGAAAAATTATATCTCCTTGTTCTTCACTTGGATGTTCTTTAAAAAAAATTCCTTACACAAGCACGGTGCACCTCTCGACTCCTGCCCCGAACTGAAGAATCCAATTGCAGCCTAATTTATTTTTCTCCCCACACCCTTAAAATAAATGCCCTCTTGTCACATTCTCACAGCTTCTGGTGCATTCTACCACTCCCACTACACACACCACTCGGGTCTCTGAGTCTCTTAGCCTTTCAGGCTTGTTTTCAACGCCAGCCTTTCTCAGGGTGGAACTCAGGGTAACATGCTCGAGATTGCCAGGGAAGAAGTCTTTTTAAAATGCAGGCCAATTATTATGGTGTTAGTGCCTTCTGTCTTTCTGTCCAAACCATAAATCAATTTCCAGAAAACTATAAACATATTTTATGTATTATATGTGTGTGTGTGTGCAGAAGTATGGCCTTAAATCAGATCATTACCGTTATGTTGATTGAGATGTTTCTATTAGGAAGCTCAGTTGCTGATCTGAAAGTAGCACTGAGATCCTTCCCTTGATTGAAAAGCAAGTGGCTTGTACCACTTGGCCTCTTAATCTAAGGCGGGAAATTGATTTTCAAATTTATGAGGCCCAGGCTCCTAAATATTCTCTTTAGCCACCAATACGGAATTGACCCAGCCCCACGATTATTCCCTTCAAGCCAATCCTTACCTCCTCTTTCCTTGACTGACGTCAGGATCCAGAATTCTCCTACCTGCCCAGCCTATGACGGTATGCAATAAATTTGTGTTGAGTGAATGGCTAAATGAATAAACCCATATTTTCAAGAAAAGCGAATTAAAATAGAGTAGATGCATTGTCTAAGCGAAGTCCTGCTTTAAGACAAACTGGTTTATTGAAATTTGACCAAAAATGGATCCCTTCAGCAACGTTCATTAATGCTGTAGAAGGAGTCTGTTTGGAACGAAAGGCTTCCTTGATCGAATCCCCTCCGTGTGAGGTTGATCACTTCATCTGGTGTGGCACGTCTCTTGTCCATGACCCTGTGTAATGCTGCTCCCATTTTATTTCAATTGTTAATTTATACACTAGAAGTCCCAGAAGGACCGTTAATTTCATAAGGACAAGGATGATCTATTCTTCACCTGTGTTTCTGGACACCTAGCACAGTGCCTGACACACTGTTATGGGCTCATTAAATTTATGTTGAATGAATGAAGGAAGGAGTGAGTGAATCCCTAATTTAATGTAATGAAAATTTAATAAGGGGTTTGGGAAGAGAGAAGAAAATTATTAAGTCAAAGGGTTGGAAACAAATACCACCTGAAAATTGATCAGTTGGATAAATCGTCTTTGAAATGACACAGGCCAATAGGAGAATGGGATTCTCTTTACAATAAGTTGATTTTCACTTATTTTTCAGGGCCGCTTACAATCAGTAAAAGGAGGCACACATTTAGAGTTGCTGTATTATTTCTGTAAGCCCACTGGCCTTATTCTTAATAGGTTTACTGCTGACTAGGGCTCAATTTCAAGACTAAATCCTTCACCCAAGTATTCCATTTATTTGGCTCTAGGTAGAGGTCATTAACTGCCCCAGAAGGAGTGTTCCTACAATTACAAAGTCGCCCCATGGCCAAGCAACCAACATCAAGTTCTACGCCCCAGCCATCTTCTTGGTTCTGCGCCAAGTCTCCTGAGGTGGTGGAGCATGGAGGCAAGCTGCCAGGGCCCAAGTCTGTGTGTGCATGCATGCCTTCTCTGGCTTCACAGCCAATATCATCAATAAACTGTTTCCCACTTTAAACCTTTTAAAATAAAAATTTCTCTTGTTGAAGACAAGAAAAGATGAAATTTACTATAAAACTATACTGTCAAAGAAAACCAGTTTTACCCTTTAGAAGTTGGAATGATTGTTTCCTCCAATAACTCTGAAGACTGAGAGCGATTCAGCCGACATTGAGATCACCCATGGCCGAGAGAGAAGAGGCAATCTTCTCCCTCTCTTTACTGTGGGTCTGTGTCTAGCCAACCACAATGTGAACACAGGTTCACTGGCAGAAGGGATCTACATTTCCGTATATTTCTAATCCTCCTGGAGGGATTACTTTCAGTGTCCTACAGGCAAACAATGCACAATCTATTTTTCAAAGTTTCTAATTTGGCGACTGAAATGATTATAAACAGCAAACTTTAAAAAAATGGATTCACGAACAAAATATGATAATAGCAGAGAGTTATACTTTTTTTTTTCTCTAACTGGTTTCTGATGCAAGTAACAACACACTCAAACTCGGAGTGGCTTAGATGAAATGTCTCCTCATTAGCTTTTGACTTGATGGGTGGTCTAGGCATTGGCTTTGGTTGCTGAAGCAGGTCGGCAATATCAACAAGAACCCAGAGTTTTTCCGGCTTCCCATTTTGCCATCTTGAACGTGTCAGTGATGCCTGCAGTAACGCTACAATATGGCTACACCAGATCCAGGCACCTAGGCCTCACATAACCCCAACCAAAAGCAGGAAGAAAGGGAAGCCGCAGCAGCTTCTGTTTGTGCAGCTCTCTTTCCTATTCAAGAGGAAAATGGTCCCAGAACAGCCCTCCCCCAGCATTCCCCTTACATTTCATTGACATAAAGTGGGTCACATGGCTACCAGTCATCAGCAAAAGAGAATACAATGACCGTGATTGGCTGTATTAGTCTGGGTTCTCCAGAGAAACAGAACTAATAAGATATGTACATATAATATAATATACATAAAACATATACAGTCAAGTGCCGCATAACGATGTTTCAGTCAATGACAGGCTGCATATGCCATGGTGGTCCCATAGATTAGTACCACATAGCCTAGGTGTGTAGTAGGCCTCACCATCAAGGTTTGTGTAAATATACTCTATGATGTTCACACAACAATGAAATTGCATTTTTCAGAACATGTCCCCATCATTACGCGATACATGACTGTATATACTGTATACATATTGGAGTCAAATATTGTTTTTAATCCTAGGAGCCTTAGTAGGTAGATTTACTTAGGCATATTTTCATTACCAAAACTATAGTATATGTTTGGGTGATTGCAGAATGGGACACTTATAAGGTCAACAAATATTTATTGTGTGTTTGGGGGTGAGAGAGGACACCTATCGTGCATAGTATATATCATATTAATTAACCTGAGCCATACAATTTTATCTGAATAATTTCCACTTTGACAGAATTGCCATTTTCATTACTTATTTATTACAGTCTCTCCTTTTTATGTTTTTGTTTCTCTCTAAGATTTCTTATGAGTATTAAAATATGATCATATGAGTCAAGCACCCAGCTCAGTGCCCCATGCAGAAGGCACTCAATAAAAGATATTTTCCTTTCCTTTTCTGCTTTTATAGGATGTTACAGCTAACAAAGCATTTTGATGTTCCTCATTTATTTGGTCTTCTCAACCCTAATAGGGAAGTGGCAACTCTACATCCATTCTGTATATGAGGAAGTATTTACATTTAGTTGTGCCAGGCCTACTTCTGGTTTAAGATTATAAATTATTTCAAGAAAAATACCTTCCCTATGTTTCTTTCTATCAAATAGCTCAACATGTCAGAGTTCAATAAATGATACATGGCAACAGTGAGAACTTTGTTTTCTATTGAAATCTGCCTTAAAAGGGTATGGTGGGTTTTTTTTGACTCCGGAACTTTTGCTGCTGATAGAAAAAGACAAAGTACCCTTTCTAATGTGAATTTATGGAATGACTGTCCATCCATAAAAAATTATTCTCCAGCTTGGAGCAATTAAAGTGGTCTCTCTCCTCCCCAAATTAATGTAATTAATACTATAGTCTTGGTTGTTTATCATGTCTTGATAATATCACAAGGGAATGAAAATATTGGCTCTTTTATCCCTTTAAATAGCTGAGATGAAACTGTTCAAGCTCCAACGTTACAACAGCTGTTTCTCATGTCCCGGAATATAATTGGTTGGTACTGAGTTTACTAAATTGTAAGAAATTGAGTTTGGTTTTATGCTTGCCTACTTCTGGTGGAAGGAAAGATGGGAAATGTTAGCTTTCTCTTGTAATGAAAAGGCAAAATCTTCCCCAATGAAATGGCAGCTTCTGGGCCTCATCTGTATAATTTTCTTTACCAACCCACTGTCTCTGGGTTTGCTGGATAATATGGCTGGGAAAGCAAGATCGTTCTAGCTTCCCTCCTAATTATCTCTCAACCCAACACAGCTGGTTGAAATGCATCAGGGCTTTCCCATGAGGGCTTCTTTCTGGAAGTCATTGTAAAGTGGTTTGGTCTCTAATGGCAAATTCAACCGGGGATTTGAGACCATAATTATCCCAAATAATTTGTAGAAGGGAGATTCTTGTATCTCAATATCTTTATTGCTAAGGGCAGTTGTTCTCAAAGTCTTGTCTGGATCAGCACCATCAGTGTCACCTAGAAACTGGTTAGACATGCAGATTCTCAGGCCCGCTTTAGACCTATTGAATCAGAAATTCTGGAAGGGGGTAGATCCAGCAAACTATGTTTTAATAAGCTCTCCATGTGATCCTGATGCACACTAAAATTTGAGACCCACCGGCTTAGGGTATAACCAGGCTTTCCTGGGTTGTGGTAACCCACTACCAGCTTCTCTATGGCTTAACCTCCTTTAGTCTCTCAAGGAATAGAACCCATGGCAAGTGCACACCCTTTTATACCAGCCTCCTCAGAGCTCCCTCCCTCCCTCCCTCACCATCGCTCTCTTTTCCTTGTTCATTTCTGCAGTGGGAGGGCTCTCCCTCTCAACTTTAAGTGTGCTTGAATCATATGGTGATCTTCTTAAAATGCAGATTCTGATGTAGCATGGCTAGAGTGGGGCCTGAGGTTTTGCATTTCTAAGAAGTTCCCAGATGCTACTGCTGCTTCTGGTCCAGAAACCACACAGAAATGACTGGGGAAGTGACTGGAAGAGTTGGCAGTCTAGTTGTGAAATCAAGTACACATGGGGAAAAACTACAAACAATTCTAAAGGACTTGCCAGTTGGTCAGTATGAAATGAGAGAACTAAACAATGAGTATTATAAGAGTTTATCAGATTGGGCCTTGAAGGGGCTTGGACAAGAATCTTTGCATTGCAGAAATGTTCTCTATCTCTGCTTTCTTCCTCCTTGTGTTCTCTGTGACCCTCACTCTTCCTTCTCCCTCTCCTCCCACATAACACCCTGCTCCTTCCTTTCCTTCCCACTCTCCCACCCCCACTTTATTCACCTGCCTGCTCCTTTCAATCTGAAGCTGGCTTCTTTGTTGATGTTCACATAATTTCTCATGAACTGAAAAGCTGGAACCAGTACCAAAACTTTGCAGCAGATCTAGTGGGAAAGTTACAAGGCGGAATTTAAGGAGAAGACCTAACTTTACCATCTAGAGAAGTTTTTTCTAGTTGTACATCCAGATGCTCACCATTGAGTTCTGATTTCCCTGGTGTTCTCTATCCAGTGAGCTACAGCTTCTCCATCCTTTAGGCTCTCTCCTTAGATCGGAAAGAAATCAAGTATGTTGGATTTTTTCCAGCAGCTTCCAGGCTGGCAAGTTTCCTTTAACCTTTGAAAATTACTTCCTATTTTCCCTCTAAGGAAAGCTGGTGGTATGCACAGCTGATATCTTTATTTTTTTATTTTTTTTTATTGATGTTTTAATGGTTTCTAACATTGTGAAATTTTGGGTTGTACATTTTTGTTTGTCCATCACCCCATATATGACTCCCTTCACCCCTTGTGCCCACCCCCCACCCCCACAGCCCGGGTAACCACAGTCCAGTTTTCTCTGCACAGCTGATATCTTTGCTCCTGGATCTGGCTCCCCTAGCCCAGCTGCAGATGTGTAAATTGGAGGAGGGGAGTCACTTTGATGTCTGCTGTGAAATAATGGCAGGAGACTTAAGGAAATGTCAAAAACAAAGCAAAGGTGTGATCAGCCAGCAAGGAAGAAAACCCAGCACTTCCCGTGTGGGCAAATTCCTAGATAGTTTCTTTCTGCTTCCTCTTCCTCCTCCATTTCTTTGGTAATAGGGGTTCTTCCTCCATCAAAATGTACATCCTCATCTCCCAGTAGTGCTTGTAACTGCCCTATAGACCTTGAGTTATGTGGTTGGGAAGAAGACTATCAGCTTAAATTGAAAGAACGGAGGTTTTCCTTCTGTGCCATGTCCTTACGCTCTATAAGTTAACACAGTGCCACCCAACAAATATTAAGAATACACATGAAGGGTGGTTGCAGAAGTAATAAAAAGCTTTTCTCTTGCCCATAAGAGCTAACACTTTTTTCTTTTCTTTTTGTGGAGCTAAGATTAGAGGGGAAAATTAAATATCAATATTAGGCAGAATGAGTCAAGAAGAAGAGGTATGGGACAGACATCTGCTTGGAATGAAGGAATCAGGGACAAAGTGAGAATGGAGGTGAAACTTGATTTGGGCCTTAAAGGATAAGGAAGCAGGCAGCATGCAGTAGTGATAGGAGCGTGGGTCTTAGAATATGTACCGTGACTACCCCTTAGTGAGTGAGTGACTTTGGGCAGGCTGTAGTCAGGGAATATGAAGTGAGATAGTGTATAGTGACATAGGCCAGGACCTAGAAAGCACTCTAGGTATTTCAGGCAGAATAGGATTTAAAATAGGGAAATAAGTGGTTATGAAATTGTAGGAAGGATGGCAGAAACTGAACACAGGGGACACCACCAGGCATCACAGCTTCTCTTGCAGCTGCCACTCCCAGTTAAGGAAACTGCAGGAAACCGCTTTCACAATCACAACTGCCCCACAGCCTCAAATCTGGTTCCCAGACCAGCTTTCCCGGTCACTGCAAAAGCTCCCATTTGATGAGAGTGTGCATCAGGCAACACCAACTGGAAGAAGAATGGTCCTCCTCCCTTCTGCTTTCCAATCTCATGACAGTACATTTTATTGGAGGATCCTACATTACATCTCAACTTAATAGCAGGGAGAGACTGGGTAACGTAGTTTTTAGCTTTCTGGACTATGTAATAGAAGGCAAAGTGGAGATAGAGGTGGTGGAAATGGATGTTAACACTATCTAGTATAAGTATCAAGCACAATGCAGAGAATCAAGAAATGCTAGTTTGCATTAGAGAAACAAGTCATGTTGGGTGAAGTCAGCCCAGAGATTGGTGTCGGGTTTTGGCAGATAATAAAAAAAATAGTTCCTTTAAGCTGAAGGGAACTCCAGTGATAGAGGGAAAAGACTAACAGGAGAAACTGGCAAAGAGGGAAATATCACTGTATATTTCTTCCATTCATCCAATGAAGAATAACAATAGCTTCCATTCTATCTGGCTAGGACAGTGAAGATAATAGCTCAGCTTGCTCGTACCCTGAAGCTGGACCCCGTATCTTCCTCCCACTTACCCAACAAAAGGCCGAGTCCTATTTTCCATTAGCTCTCATTCAGACTCTATCAGCTGGGACCTTCCCCTTCCCGCTCAACCCCCTGGGGTGATAAGCACATTTTCCAGCAGCTCTGGAGTCACGGCTGCTTACAGAGACTGTGCCAATCCAAACAAGTCCAGCTGGAAGGCTCTGCCTCCAAGCTTCCTTCTCTCTTCCCTCCTCCCAACTGAAACCACAGGGGCTTTTGAGCCTCATGACCAGCAGACATGCGCTAAAACAAGAGAAGAAAGTCTCCCTTCCCTGGGGAGGAGTACAGAGCTATTAGAATGGTCCCAGTCCTATTCTTTCAAAAACGTGGGCACCTTTGAAAATGGTACAAAGTGAAAGAATAGACAAGACACAATGCTATAAACTGAAGCATAACCAAAATGTTTCATTCTTCCACCTCGACAGGCCCTCTACAAAATCAAGGAATTTTTCTGTCTTAGGTATTGCTAGGTTTCCCTGTGCCTAGAACAGTATGTGGGATATAATCGGCAATGACTCTTGTTGAGATGGAGGGCATTATGTCACAGAGAAGTTGGCTTTTAGCAAATATTTGGCACTCAGCATTTGCTCCCCTACATTCTGTAGCCTCTTCTGCAGTTTGGCTGTGCCATATGGTTAGTTCTGGCCATTAGTCTGTGAGTAGTAACGACATGTGTCACTTCTAGGCCAGGGCAATTAAAAGCTCTGAGCTTTCTCCATCTTCTTTTCCTTCCCTGCAGCAACCTTGGAAACCATGTCTTGATTCACAATAAAGAAGAACCCTGGACCGCTGAGTTATTGGAGGCCTCCCCCTGCCTCACTGATCTGCATCAGATCTTACATGAGTGACAAATGAAGTTTTGCTGGGCTAACTCACTGAGTTTTCCAGGTTTATCTGCTATTGCAGCATAGCCTAGACTATCCTGACTGATAAACATTAAGTCATTCATACATTAATTCAACAGACATTGATTGAGAACTCCAGAGTGTTAGTCACAGGGGCAAGAGTAAATTTAGAGACTGTCATAAAAGATAAGAAGATAGAGAAGCAAATTCTAAGAGATTGTGAAATTCAAGAGACGTCGTCAAGACTTTCCTGACTCAGGTTTATGAAAGTCTTGGGATTTCAGTAGCTATTTGTATAATGGAACAGAAATACTTAGTAATTTGAGATTGCCGTATGCTTAGAGAAGACTCAAAAATGAAAACAATGCCTTACGTCTTTATTTGCCTTACATTTTACAAAGGCTGTCACATGTGTGATCTCATTAGATTCTTCTCCATAATCCTGTGAGGATGACAGGTTAGGTATTATTGCGCCATTTTACCATGGTGGAAAATGAAGCTTAGGCAGGGGAGGGCCAGAGAGCCCATTAGTGACAGAATCCAGTCTCCAACCAATGTCTTCAGTTTTAAAGCCAATGTCATATAGACCAAGCTGCCTCCTAACAGACAGTCTGATGTTTAACTTTCCGTGATGCAAAAATACAAGCACAGAAACTGAGATGTGGGTTAAAGAGAAAGGAATGAGGTAGCTCAAAGAACTCTGGTTAACAGTTTTGACATAAAGAGTAAGAAAGTTAGTTTTAATTCAGTGAGTAATAGAAGCCATATGGATCTTAAATGGAGCATCTTCATACTTAATTTATCTTTGCTATGCCACCTGACTCCATGACAATTATTAGGATGTAAGCAAGGAAGAAAGACCAGATTTGGACTTTCAGCTCTAGAGAACCAAACCCAAGGAAAAGAATAAAGGAGAGCTAGGAAGAATCAAGGTCCTGGCCATCCCTTGTGACTGTTTCTGGAAAATACACTCTCTCAGAGACAGTTCTCAATGGCATATATCCAATGGCATATATCCAGCTCATCGTACCATGAAACAACACCTTCTTAGGCTTAGCAGCTGATAGCCACACAAATCTTATAGCTCCAACTAAAGATTTTCAGTATATATTTGGAGGTTTTAGAGACACATAAAATTCTTGGCACTCGATTAGGAATCAGTCTTAGAGGGAGGCCATGCATCTCTCCCAGGTCCTTGAAACTCTTGTCTCCACTGCCAAAATTACAAATATTAGAAGAGACTATGACTATTCAACAATGTATAAACCATGAACTGAAATGGCATTAACCTTTTAAGAATCAATCTCAGCATTAATTTGCCTCCAAATCCTACTTTTATCTCTATGCAAAGAGTCTATTTCTGCAACTTTGCTTATGTTCTCTCCAGAAGTTCCCTCTTGCTTTAAATCATCTAATGTCTCTCAATCCTTCACACCCTAACTCAAATGTCTCTTCTTCTGGGAACCTTCCCCTGACCATCCCTACCCACTTCAGACCTTATATTTATCCATTCAATTTATATCTGTTGAGTGTTTGCTTTATTGGAGAAAATGTGCCAGGCATTGGGAACACAATGGTAAGTGGACAGCTTAGATCCATGGGTTAGCTTCCAGTGTAGCAGACCAGGGTATTTGCTTCCTGCTCTCTGCTTCTACAACAAAATCAATTACTCCTACGCTGGCCCTTATAATACACGGCTGACGTGAATGCTTGGCTACTGTTGCACAAGTAAGCTCTTTGATGGCAGAGATCATTCATGTCTTGTACATTTCTGATTCCTGCAGTGCCAGGCGAAGGAATGGGCTGCTTGATGAATATCTATTGATGTATATAAGTGACTAATATTATCCTGTCATATAGCTCGTAGGAGAGAGATGGAGAAAGAGAGAGAAGAGGAGAGTGAGGGAAGAGGAGACATGTTTAGGCTTGGTCTGCCTAGATCACAGACCCAGAGATTTCTTAGAATGATGAATAATCCACCACAGGCATGGGTCAGGGCATGTTTATTGCCAATCTCATTAAGGAAGTATGATGGCGAACCTCTTCTGGCTGAATAACTTAGCTTATACTACTTGTTTAAGCCTACCCACGGATATGACACTATGAAACTCATGACGTTAAAAAAAGTGAATTCCAAAAGGTTGACTCTGAGTTACGTTTTTTAGGGGCACAGTCAAGACCTGTGAATACCTGTATAAATGATTTTGGGAATCATCTGGGTTATGCAAAACCAACAGACACACAGTACCTAAAATTTCAGATCCTTTTCCTTTTAGGTAAATGTGTTTTGCAGAATTTCTTACTTACAGAATTAGTTATATAGGGCCACAAGTCAATCTACATACATTTTTTTCACAAATGTAAAAAACATTTGACTATGGAATTATGATTATTTTTAAAGCCAGAAGAGGCTTTTGTGGTTAAACCCATTCCAAACCCTCATTTCACACATAAGGACACTGAAGCATAAATAACCTAAATGACTTACCAAAAAATCATACATTCAGGGGGTCAGCCCCGTGGCATAGCGGTTAAATGCGCCTACTCTGCTGCTGGTGGCCCGTGTTCGGATCCCGGGTGCGCAACGACGCACCGCTTGTCAGGCCACACTGTGGCGGCGTCCCACATAAAGTGGAGGAAGATGGGCACAGATGTTAGCTCAGGGCTGATATTCCTCACAAAAAAACAAAAAAAAACATACATTCAATTGGTATCAGAAGCTGAACACAAATGTAGAGCTCATGATGCCCACCTGTGCCTTTTACACCACATCATGGTGCCCTCTGTTAGCGAGCAGCACCTGCTGGCAAAGCATGCCATAGCAGCCTACCTCTATCTGTAACTATAAATACCCGGGCTAATGGACTTCAGTGGTGTTCTTCTAGAAATGTGGAATATAGACCTCAGAGAATCCACAGCAAGCAGGATTCAAATCAAACCTTTGAGAACCAATCTCCAAGTTTCTGGGCAAGGGAAAGGTGAGAGTGTGTCAAACAGAGAGAAAAGAATGTGAAGTGCAGAAAATGAGACAATATTCTAAAGTGCTATGGAGCAAAGAAGGCAGGAAAACATGGGGAGTACCAAGGTCTGTGCACAGTCACTTCCCAGATTCCCTGGTATAGGTTAGACCTTGTTTATATATCCCTTTGGGTTAGTGTCCTGTGGCTGCTATAGCAAATTATCACAAATTTGCTGGCTTAAAACAACAGCAGTGTATTCTCTGACAGTTCTGGAGGCCAGAAATCCAAAACCAAGGTGTTGGCAAGGCCCATTTAGGGCCCACTCCGATAACCCAGGGTTGTCTTCATCTCAAGATCCTTAACTTAATCACATCTGCAAAGACCCTTTTTTCCAAACAAGGTCATATTCATAGGTTCCAGGGATTTGACATCGACGTGTTTTGGGAGGGAGGCATCTTTCTGCCTACTACACACCTTCACTTCACATATTCATTATTTGGGTGATTATTTTTGATAACCCCCACCCTCACTGTGAGGGTGCAGGAGGACATAAGCCTCATCCGCTTTATTCACTCCTGCTTCCAAAGCACCCAGCATAGTGCCTGAGACATAGCAGACATTTTTTTTTTCATAGTAGACATTTAATAAATGTTTGGGGAATAAGAAGAAGGAAGGAAGGAAGGAAGAAAAAATCAGAAGAGGAAGGAGTGAGCAAGGAAGAGAAAGAAGAAGGAAGGTAGGAGGTGGGGGAGGGAAGGAGAGAGGGAGAGTGAGAGCAAAGAGAGAGAAAGGAGAGGAGAGGAAATATCTCCAATTCTCACTACAAATTCTCATGAGATGGGTTAAAGGTGAGGAAAACAAGGATGAGTTTTAGAAGGTGAAGGTCACGATTAGTAAGTGATGGAGCTTGTATTTCAACTGAGGTATTCGAAATCCACATACTTTCCAGTACAACACATCCCTTGTAGATGCTGAGGGTTGGGTTAGCGTGGGAGGGATGGGGTACAGAGAAATGCGTGGTGTGCTTCCCCTCAAGCAGTTTACGATTTAGTGGGAGAACTAGCTAGCTGGATACTTCATACAGATGATAATGTGGCAAGTGCCAAGTACATAGGTCCCAGATTTTGAAAGATTTTTCCAAAAGAACTTGGATCTTACTCTACAAAGCAACATTTAGATGAGATTTCAAGGCATAAGCTGTAATATTTAAAATTTGCTATTTTGATAGTAAATAACAATTTTATAGCTATTGTGTAATTTCAAGTACAAATGTCTATTATGACTCATACTCAACTACATTAGCCCATGGGATTATCCTAAGGCATAAATTATATATTTGGCATAAATTCAATCATTGGAAAATACCCACTTGAAAAGGCACAATTATGTCATTCCTGCAATGCATTTCAGAAATGAATCTGTCTTCAAATCAGAATGTTCTTCAATGTTGACCAGCATCTCTGAATTATGTAAGATCAAGATATCATTCAGTGTTGAACACTATCTTGGGCATTTATTTATTCATTCATTCATTCCATAGTTTTTCACTGAGATCCTATTGTGTGTTGTTCTGGGAGCTGAAGATACAATTTGAACAAGAATATGACCCTCACCTTCAAAGAGCTCATGGTCTGTGTTAATTGGGTTAACCAGAAAGCAGATGCTGTAACAAATGTAGGAGTGCAAGAGGTTTATTGGAGAGTAACGCCATGAAAGGGTGAGAAAGCAGGATTGGGCAGAGAAATCCTTTATACCAAAAAGCAGATATGACATCTGTGAAAGGAAAGAGAGAGACAGCACGATGAGGCAGAGAGAGCCTCAGACCACCATGCAGATCTGACACAGTCTCAGCCAACTCAAAGATTTCCCACTAAAAGAGTCCTGAATTGGCCCTAGTACCACTATTATGCTCAGTCATTGGCTGGGGCTGCCTGAAAGGATCGTGGCCTCAGCTTGAAAGCTGAGGCAGATCTTGAAGGCATTAACAGCTGGAGGCTGTCAGCTAACGGCACTCCTTGCAGTTAAATACCAAGTTCTGTCTTGAAGGGAGATCAAAGTGACACAACCCCATGGCTGCCACACAGTGTGATCGGGAAGAAGGCAAATAAACAGACAATTTAAATCCAGTAAGGGTAATGACAGGGTGCCATGGGAGCTTAAAGATGGAACGCCAAACTCAGGTTTGGGGACAGGAACACTTCCAAGAAGATGTAGTATTTAAGATGAAGCCAGCACTATAAGTAGGAGTTAGTCAAATGAAGGGGGGTAGGGATAGGTAGAGAGTGTTCAAGGTGAGGAAACAGGGTGAACAAAGCCTTGTGGGAGAGAAAGCATGGCACATTTTGGAGAACAGCAAGATCGAGAGTATGATTTTAGTATCACCTTGGAGGGAGGTAATAGCAAGAAATGAAGATGGAGAAGTAAATGGGGATAAATAATGAGAGCCCATACACCGTGCTAAGGAATTTGGGCAGCATAACCACATGCAAAGTGGTCTGTGATTTGAACATGCAATTATCAACCTTTTTTCCCCTCAGTAGAGTATCCTGAAGACTCCATGTTCCAATTCTCTGTATTTATTTAGACACTGCTGATCCTTTTGAAAAGGTAACTATGTTACCTATGAGGAGAATATAATTCGTTATCACCCATTGCATTTTATCCAATATTTTCATCCAAGTCCACCTCTACTAAGAGAGAAATCACCGGACTGATGGATCTTGGTGGGAGAGATTGAGAAGCTTAGAGTCATGGACCTCTCAGAGGCATCAGACCAAGGCATCAAAGCAAGAATCTGAGGAACTATTCTGGGTTCCCAGTATCAGGAAAGGGGCGGAGAAGAGTCAAGAATGTGTTTTGCCTACTTCTAAATTAGAGAGTGATGTTTTTAAAAATGAGCCCTGAGATTTCACTTCTATAATTCTATTCTGAGGAATAATCACAAATTTAAAGTTTTGTAACGATTGCTGATGACAGTAATGATGGCTAACATCTAGATGCTGTCGGCTACTACCATGCTAATTGCTTCATGCTTGATTTTATATGATGCTCACAGTAACCATATTGTACCCAAGAAGTAGGAACTACTAATTACGCCCATTTTCCTATCAGAAAATTAAAGCTGAGAGAGGTTAACATGTCCGAGGTCGCACAGTTAATATGCACAAAGAGGTTAAACAAAACATTATTTTAAAAAATCATAAACAATCTAAAGGGAAGCTATTAAATAAATTTGGGGTATGGGTATATGAAGAAATAGTAAGTAGTTGTTAGGAAGATGTTTTCAAATTGTCTTTAATGATATTAACAAATACTTATGGTATGGTTTTTATTGAAAAAAGTGGAATGCAAAATTGTACATGCAATATGAACTTCTTTTTAAAAAACAGCTTCACTGAGGTATAATCTACATACCATAACATTTACCAATTGTAAATGTACAATTTAGTGATTTTTGGAAAATCTGCAGAATTATGCAACCATTACTGCAATCCAGTTTTAGGATAGTTCCATCATCACTTCCCAAAAATCTCTCATGCCTGTTTGTAGTGAATCTCATTCCTACCCCCAGCCACAGTCAATTCTAAAATACTTTCTTCTCTACAGATTTGCCTTTTTTGGATACTTATATAGATGGAATCAAATAATATATGACCATTTGCCTCTGGCTTCTTTCAAATAGCATAATGTTTTTGAACTTTATCCATGTTGTAGCATGAATCATAGTTTGTTACTTTTATGTGCCAAATAGTATTCCATTGTATGGTCCCAACACATCTTATTTATCCATTCACCAGTTGATGGACATTTGGATTTTTTCTACTTTTTGATTATTATGAATAATGCTGCTGTGAATAGTTGTGTGCAAGTCTTTGTGTGGGTATATGTTTTCATTTTTTTTGAGTAGATGCCTCAGTGTGGAATTGCTCAGTAGTATGGTAAATGGACATTTAACTTGTTTTTTTTTTTTTTTTGTGAGGAAGATCAGCCCTGAGCTAACATCTGATGCCAATCCTCCTCTTTTTGCTGAGGAAGATTGGCCCTGGGCTAACGTCCGTGCCCATCTTCCTCTACGTTGTGTGGGATGCCGCCACAGCATGGCTTGGCAAGCAGTGTGTCGGTGCGCACCCAGGATCCGACCCTGCTAACCCTGGACCGCTGAAGCGGAGCGCGCGCACTTAACCACTGTGCCACCAGGCCAGCCCCCGTTTAACTTCTTAAGAAAGCACAAACTGGTTTTCAAAGTGAGTGTCCCCATTTTACATTCCCACCAGCAATTCATGAGGATCCAGTTTCTCCACATCCTCACCAATACTTGTAATCGTGTGTATTTTTATTATAGCCATTCTAGTAGATATGAAGTGATAGCTCCTTGTGCTTGTAATTTGCATTTACCTAAAAATTAATGATGTTGAACAGTTTTTAGTACGTTTATTTGCCATTTATATGTCTTCAAATCTTTTACTGATTTTTATTGGATTGTTTGTTTTCTTATAATTGAATTTTGAGTGTTCCATATATCTTGTGGGTACAAGTCCTTTATCAGGTATGTGATTTGCAAATATGTTTTCTCAGTTTGTGGCTTGACTTTTCCTTCTCTTAGCACTGTCTTTCAAAGAGCAGAAGTTCTTGATTTTAATAAAGTACAATATAACAATTTTTTCTTCTATGGATTGTGCTTTTGGTGCCTTGTCTAAGAAATCTCTGCCTAATCTATGGTTCCAAAGATTTTCTCCTATGTTTTCTTTTAGAAGGTTCATAGTTTTAAGTTTTGCATTTAGGCCCATGATCCATTTTTAGTTAATTTATTTTTTGTACATAATGTGAGGTATGGACTGAAGTTCCTTATTTTTTTATTCTTTTTTGTGTATTGACAGCCAGTTGTTCCAGCATCACTTGTTAAAAAGCCTGTCACTCTCAACTGAATCGCCTTTGCATCTTTGTTAAAATTCAATTGACCACATGTGTATAGGTCTATTTCTAGACTCTATTCTGAACCAATGATCTATTTGTCCATTTTGCCACCAATACCCTACTCTCTTGACTTTATCCCAGTAATTCTCAGCTGGAAGTGATTTTGCTCCTCCAGGAGATTGCACACTTGCTTGACTTTTTTCCCTTCCCCATCCTGCTTCCTTCACTCCCTTCCTGGTTTGTCCTGAGAGCTCAACTTAATAAATCATCCACACTAATTCCTCATCTATGAGTCCTCGTATGGGGAGTCAAACCTAAGATATGAAAGCAGTACAGTGCCTGGAACATTGTTAGCACTCAATAAATGTCAGCTATTATTATTGTTGTTGTTAATTTTCCTCACCTCATTTTTTGGGGAGACCCATTTACAAAAGTGAGAAATTATGTCAGTTTGCAGCTTTCTTTTGGGCAGGCTATAACCTTATGGTGGTATTTAAGTATTTTAGTATAATATTTGTACTTTGTAATTAACTAAGTTTAATGCTATTTTGATTAGTATTACAAGAATGGTGTGTGTTCATTCTAATTACTTAATGTGGCTCTCTTTTCGATAACTTTTGAAATCACAAATCTAGTTTACACAGATCATAGTCTCAGCAGAAGGAATAAAAAAAAAAAAAGAATAATCATCCACAACCTGGAGTGATCATGGCAAGTACCAAATACAGATCAAGACTTTGAGGTATCAAAAATCAATGCCAAAGATACAATATGGAGAGTTGAAGAGGGGGCTGGGGAATCCAAGAAGAGTATAGAACCTCTGTTACTATACAATAGAAGCTAATTCAACCCTGAGGTGTCTGATCTGGCACCTTCTCAAAGACTCAAGAATAAAGGGATTACACTGAGCACCAGTTCAGACATAAAGACCATGTCCAGTTTTGGTCTTTACAACTTAGAAGAGATAAAACAAAATAGAAAAGGGTTCAGAAAAGAGCAGAGAAACAGTCAAATAATCAGCAAATTGAACCTCTGAGGAAAGGTTAAATGAGTTTGAGATGTTTACCCAGAGAAAGAAAGGTCAAAGGTCTGCTTAATACTTGCCTTCAAGAATTTAAAGTTGTATCTGACCAGATATTCTACATCTCCAGAAAACACAACTAACCATGCCCCTGCCCCCTAAAAAACTAAAGAATTTAAAACTTATGATAGAATAAGAAATCAAGATTCAAGATAGTCAGGATTTCTTGATTCAGGGGTAATTAAGGTTTGCAAAAGTCCACCGCTGGTAGTGGAATTTCTGTTCCTAGTGGTCTGTATAACATAGGCACAATGTCATTCGTGATCAGAAGTGGATGCATTTTAAATGGTAGCTAAAAATCCACGAAGAGTCACACCATTAATGTAAAGAGATCTGTCTAACCTCAGTTGTTGCTGCTGCAGCTGCTGTGCAGACCAGCATTTGACATGCTGGGGGCTACCCTAGTCGCTCAATTCTAGGCTGGCTGAAAAGAGTTGGTAAGGGACCTGAGGGGACCACCACCCATAGCCATATTTTTCACTTACTGGTTGTATCAGTTAGTTTTCACTGTGTAACAAAACACAGCAAAACTCAGTGGCATAAAGTAATTATTTACTTCCTCATGTGGGCTTGGTGGCTCGGCTTTACGCTGCGGCTGCTAGATTGGCTCTGCTTCGTGAATGTTCGTTTGTAGAACCTGAGTAAAGAGGAAACAGTGACCTTGGGGAAAGCTCTTCTAACGTTGATGAGTGAGCAAGCAAGCCCCACTGCACAGGCACATTTCAGGCCCTTGTTGTCATCACGTCTACTAACATCTCATTGGTCAAACTCAAAGTCAAGAGAAAGGAAAGTACACTCTGTCTTTTGTGGGAGCACTGCAAAGATACACAACAAAGGGTGTGGATATAGAAAGGAGTGAAGAATTGGGGCCAATATCTACCTCCTGCAGAGAGAAGAAAGGTCAATTTACACAGGTTGCTCAGACCTGAAAGACTTGGCATTAAGGTACTGGTTGTTATCAGAATGGTTCATGCAGGTGTATTCTTGCTTGCATTGGCTGAACTAAGCTTGATTTCCCATGTTGGTCATAGAAATGACCTTACCCCTGGAGACTGCCTTAGAAGGAGATAACCAGAGGCCAGGCTATGAGCCAAGGATTACTCTAGGCTAAAGTGACATCTCTTCCTTTCCCCTTCCTCCGTATCTCCCCAAAGCAAGAATTCATTCACCTCCTATATTTTTAATCTGAATTAATGATATCACAACCTACCTAGTCATCCAATTCAGAAACCTGAACTTCACCCTTGATTCCTCCTTTTTATTCATCACCTCATCCAATTTGTCTTAAGGCTCTTTAATCTACATCTGAAATGACATCCTCTCTCCCACTCTCTCTGCTACCTTCCTCATTGGGATCCTCCTTGCCTCTCACTTGGATTACCACAGTGGCCCTAACTGGTCTGCCTGCCCCTGTCCTCACCTCCCCAGTCCACCCACTATATTGCAGTCAATTTCCTTTGGAAAAAACAAGTTATATGTCAAGCCTGCTTAAGCAAAAGTAAAAGGATAGATATTTTTTTAAAATGACAAATCCCAAAATCTTTATCATGGCATTCAAGGACCTCCAAAATCTTGCTCCTTTTTCAGCTTCATCTCATCTCAACCCACCTGTACTCTAATCACACTGGGCTACACATTCTTTGAACATGCCACTCGCTTCAATAGATTATTGTATATGTCCCTGTTATTCCCTGTGTTTGGAATGCCCTTCCATACATTCTCTTCCAGACCAGATTTCTAATCATTATCATCAAACATCACTGTCCTTTCAGATTAATCATTCTCTCCTCTGTGTTCCCATGGTGCTTTGTTCATCACGTTATCACAGTACAGACCTCACATAAATGTGCGTATATCGGTTACTCACAAAAACCCCAGGAAGAAAGAAGAGCATCAATAACTCTTGTACAATGCAGAAAACCTTTCAGAAAGTACGTAGCCTGGAAGCTCTTCTTTCCCTTCCTAAGATTCAGGGTGTTCTATAGAACCCCTCACACCACTAAATTTCAGTATAGACCAGGAACCTATATGGCTGTAACAGACTGTAGTGCAGAGCAGGCAATGGAGGATAGTGAGCATCCTATGGTCCAGCACTGCACACATTTGTGCAATAGCAAATTAGGAATAACAGTAGCTTAAAGTATAGTGAAATGTCTCATGAAGACTTAAAACCTGAACCCTGAGAGCAATGAGAGAAAAAGAGAATGATAATTCTCTGTAATAGTGTGTCAGCCGTGGAATAAAAAAGTAAGCAAATGGCCTAACATGGGACCAGTTTTGGACACCAAAAGGAGTGAGCAGACAGACGTAGAACCTGGAGATAAGCTGAGAAAAACTACAACCCACCATGATGGTGACATCCCTTTGGGTGACACTGTTAGCAAGACTGCTCACACTGTAATTAAATCTTTGTTAGCTCTGCGTATTAGTTATGGCTTAGTTATTAAACTTTAATGCTGTATACACATGTATAATCGACATGCATGTACTTATTAGTACCTATTTAGTATATTACATCTCATCTATTTTAAGGCATGGGTTCAATCAGGCTATTTAATCCTTTTCATTGCTTTTATTAAGTCCTGGGGAGAAAACTCTGTTGCATTTTCCAAAGTTAGAATGGACCCAACTCTAAATTAAAATGACAATCTAATGGTCAGAGCACACAGACCAGATACTACATCATTACAGAATGGGGTGGCTGAACAACATGGTTCCTTTTTTGTGTGGGCCACGGGTAAGGATACTTCCTGATACAGTATCTTAAAGTTCTTCATAGTTCTATTCAGTTGTGGGAGCTGCATAACCAGGCATCATATTGTATCCACTGTAGAAGCTTGTGCTGTGTCTGGCACACTGTAGGTACTCAATCAGTGCTCACTGGTCTAAACTGCATTGGCACCAGAGGGATGCCCACTGATGCACTGGACTGCACGTGGATGTGCTTTAAGGAGGGTGATGCTAGGCTGCTCCTTGGACAAGAGCATCAGGGTGTTCCTGCGTTGCTACACCTAGTGAATGGAGCATGGGGTGGGGAAGGTAGCTGTGGCAGAGATTTCATTACTTTTTCACAACACACCTGAGCACATTTCTAGTCTGTCCAGCTTCTAGGAGCATGAATAATTAAAAGGAAATGGTACATGTCCGAATCAGCAGTGTCCATGCGCACAGAGTTGAATAAGGTGGAGCAACCTGGAATTTTTATTCTGGTTTTAGATATTGTTTTCCTTCTCATTCTTTAGTTAATCCACCTAGCTGAGTGAAATTATGTGTCAGAAGCAGAAGTAAATCCAAGTGTTTCTATCTAGCACCAAATTCTTTTTGTATCATAAAGCATACCTTTCTTTCATAATATGCAGCATTAATACATGATTTATTTTCAGGCTTATGTAATGAATAATCTCAAAGTCACTATCCTGTTTTAGTCGAAGTCAGAGGGATCTTTAAAATGAGACTAAGCTTGCATGGAATTATCTGGGGAATTCACTGTATCTATTATTCCAGCTCAATCAGGGTTGCTCTGCAGCTCAGTAACGGTAAAAAGACCTATTGATAGTCATTCCTTTTATTTCGGTGGTATTTTACATGGTAATAGTAATTACAATACAGAATCACTCAAGCCAACACAGAACAAAACATCTGTGGTATAAGATAACATCAGATTCTATCAGTGTGAAAATTTGGCCTAATATCTCTTGCCTTGGATCCAAATGTCTTTCAACCAATGTGCTTTAAGATGTTAATGCCATTTGCTGTGGGTGGAAGGACGGAGCTGAGATTTCCTTTTATGTTTTGGAGAAACACTGGATATCAAGACTCCACGTGGGCCAGAGCACTGGATGTTTTGAAAGGGCTCTATGCATGTCCTAATCTAAGAAAACACTTGTACTCAGCATTTTTTAAATAGCTGAAAGTAAATTAAAAACAAATACTACTATATTTATCAATTCTTGCATTTCTCAGGATATTTGGATTTTGAGTGTATAATTCCATTTAATAAGCATTTACTGGGCACCTATTATGTACAAAGGCACTGTGCTAGACATTCGTGGTAATACAGGGACAAAGTTAGACATAGAAGAGGCAGGCATGTATACAAAATACTATAAAATACGGCAAAATGCTGGGGGAAGAGATGAAAAATGCTTTGCTATACGGTTCTGAGGACAGTGACAGAATATCCAGATGAAGGGAAGGAGCAAAGACTCAAACAACCACTGCTCATCTGCTCTTTGTAGTCGTCAATATTTGACGTGAATAAATGAATGAATCAATGTTGTGTTTTGTCAGATATATCATAAAGTATCAGTGATGGTTTTTGGCCTATGGAAATGGGAAGAGGAGGACATTCCAGGTGGAGGAAAAAAAATATAGGCAATGACACAGCAGCAAGAAAATTCACTGTAATACTGGGGAAAACAAATTGTTTTGTATGATTTGAAGAGGTTTACACAGAGTAGGAGTGGCTAAGGTACATTGAAGTCATGCTTTGTCAGCATGACATAAAAGACGAGAAACATATTTAACTCAGCGGTAGCAATCAAAATTGGGAAATGATATGATTTGAACAGGGCTTCAGGAAGATGAGTATATTCTTGCAGTGAAGCACATGGCTTTGGGCCAGAGAGACTTGGGCTCCAATATTAGTTCCATCAGTTATAAACTGAATGAACATTTGCCTGTTACTTAACGCTCTGAACCTCAGATTCCTCATCAGTAAAAGTGAGATGATAAGCCCATCTTGAACGTACAAATCCATGGACATGAAGAACACCAACTCCAGAATAATGATTACCTTAAGAGAAAGAAAGTAGGAAACGGGTCTGGGGAGGGGCTACAAAGGAAACCTCAGCTTCTGCTCAAGCAAATAGGGCAAAAGGTTAGCATTGTCAATTCTAAGTGTTGAGAACATTTATATTACTTTCAACTTTTCTAAACATTTTAAACATTCCACAAATAAAAACATAAATAAGCCCAACTTACAGTCATGGTTTCTGGACATAATATGTGTCAAGTGTGTGATACAGGCCCTGGCACATAGCAGGTTTTCATAAATGAAAGCTATTTCATTGTTGTTATTACAATCTGACAATGAGGGTAGTGGAATAGAAAATATAGGATGAAAGGAAAATGGCAGAATAAAATTATGGGGCATGGAGGACTTCCACTTATAGCCAAGATGGAATAACAGGGACTAGATTTATCTTCCCATTTAAAACAACTGAAAAATGGAAAAATATATGAAACAAAGTTTTGCAAGACAGTGGACATCAGACAACGAAGGTCAGTGTACTTAGGAGGATGGGAAACAAATGAGGTGAGCCCTATGATTGCCCCGGATTATTGCTGGGAGAGAGTTTCAGGCCTTGGAAAAGTAAAGGGAACTCAGGTGGATCCCAGTGGTCTCCCTGAGTGGAGAAGACAAAGATGAGAGTCCAGGGAGGCCAAGCTCCCAAGCCCCTAAAGTTTGCATGGGAGAATACATGAGAAGAGAGAGCTGCCCAAAGAGAGGACTCTGTAGGCCTGTAGAGGATATCCTTCGGGTATTGAGCTCATGATCAGCACCTGCATGGATGGAAACTACCCAAGGACAAGAAAGGAACCATCCGAAAGGATTAGAGGAAACAGGCCTTAAGATCTCACACAGTGCCAGGAAGATTGCGTGCTCACACCAGTAAGAATAGAAAATGTAATTCACAAGGCATAGAGCAGAGTTCAGTCGGCCCTCCGTATCCACGGTTCTACATCCGTGGATACGGGGGGCCTACTAAGGGACTTGAGCACATGGATTTCGATATCCATTGGGGCTCCTGAAACCAATCCCCATTGCATATCGAGGGTTGCCTGTACTCAGAAGGTTTTACTTTGCTAGTGGGAAAAAATTAATCCTGGACTAAGTGCTGCTCTGGTTCTAACAGAGCTTTATAGCAAGACCCAAAAGAATCAGTGTTTCCAATTTCCAAGTAACTTAATCATATCCCAGAACAAAGCTCACAAATATTTATAAGAATATAAAAATATACATAATCCAACAAGGTAAAACTCACAATATTTAGGGATTAATATAACAAAAGATGAATAATACCTGTATACTGAAAACTACAAAACGTTGCTGAGGTTAATTTAAGCAGACTTGAAAACCAGAGAGATGTAATATGCCCATGAATATGAAGGATTGGTATTTTAATATATCCATTTTCTCCATGTTGATCTATAGATTAAACCCAATCCCAGTAAAAATATATAAAATTTGTATGGAAACACAATGGACCTAGAATAGCCAATACAATTTTCAAAGTGAAGAACAAACTTTACACTTCCTGATGTCAACACTTATCTTGAAGTTACAGTAATCAAGATAGTGTCATATTGACATCAATACAGACAAATTATCAGTGGTATAAAACAGAGTTCAGAAACCAAAATAGAGATACCCACACATATATGTCAATTGATTTCAACAGAATAGAGAAAGAGTTTCATTACAGTTTCCAACAAATGGTGTGGAACAATTCACTATCCATACGCAAAAGGAAAAGAAGGAATTTCTATCTATACCTTCAGCCATATACAAAAACTGACTGCAGATAGATCATAGACCTAAATGTGAAGCCTGTAACTATAAAACCTTTAGAAGGAAACATAGGAGAAAATCTTTGTCACCTTGGATTAGGCAAAAATTTCTTAGATACAACACCAAAAGCATGATCTATAAAAGAAAAAATAAATAAATGAGACTTCATGAAAATTATGAGCTTCTCTTCAAAAGACACTGTGAAGAGAATGAAAAGACAAGTCATGGACTGGGAGAAAACATTTGCAGATCACACATCTGGCAAAGGGCTTGCATCTAGGATATATATATATAAAGAGCCTTCAAAATGCAATAGTAATAATTTATTATTATTAATTATTGTTTTATTAATTTAACAAGTAAATTAACATTTTAGCAAAAATTTAAACAGATGCTTTTTGTTTTTGTTTTTCAGTGTTTTGAATTTATCATTCCATCCTCTCCTAGCTTGTAAAGTTTCTGCTGAAAACCTGATAGGGGTTCCTTTGTGGGTTATTTTCTTCTGCTTTGCTACCCTCAATATTTTTCCCTTGTCATTGACTTTTGCCAGTTTTACTATTATATATCTTTTTGCATTGATGTAATTAGGAGTTCTATTGGCTTCATGTACTTGTGAGTCCAGCTTCTTCCCCAGGTTTGGGAAGTTCTCAGCTATTATTTCTTTGAACAAGCTCTCTGCTCCTCTCACCCTGTCTTCTTCATCTGAAATACCTACAATTCTTACGTTGCTTTTCCTGATTGAGTTGGCTATTTCTTGAAGAATTTCTTCATTTTGTTTAAATCTTAGTTCTCTCTCCTCCTCCACCTGAAGCATTTCTAAATTTCTGTCCTCTAAATCACTAATTCTGTCCTCCATAATGTCAGCTCTGTTTTTTATGGTTTCTAGATTATTTTTTATCTCGTTAATTGTGTTCTTCATCTCCAGAATTTCTGTTTGGTTTTTTTTTAGAGCTTCAGTCTCTTTGGTGAAGTATTCCTTCTGCTCATTAATTTTATTCCTGAACTCATTGAACTATCTTTCTGAGTTTTCTTGTAACTTGTTGAGTGTCTTTATGACAACTATTTTGAATTCTCTGTCATATCGATTGTAAATTTCTGTAACTTCAGGATTGGTTGCTAGAGGCTTGTCATTTTCCTTCTGCTCTGAATTGTTACTGTAGTTCTTCATGGTGTTTGATGAATTGATCCTTTGCTGGCACATTTGTGGAAGTATCAGGTCCTAGATTCCACCTGCCACTGCTGGGGTGGGAGGGGGGCAGGAGCTGTGTTTTCTGATCCCACTCCATCTGCTGGAAGTTGTGCTGTTATGGCTGCTCTGCATTTGTGTGGCCTGGTCACAGCTGCTTGGTGGATCATGCACACACATGCAGGCAGGGTATCTGTCCTTCACTGGTGGGTCGCTCTCATGTGGGTGGGACCACTGCACTTGGCAGGAGACTGTCCATGTTGCTGTGCTAGGTGGAAGGGGAGGGGCACTTTCTTTCACATGTGGGCTGGCTCTGTGCTTGCAGGCAGCTGGGCTAAACTGCTGCACTTGGTGGGCAGTGCTCCCTCATGGGGGCTGAGCCACCACCACCTGGTGGGGATCGTTCCCATAGGTGGGGCCACCACTCTGAAAACTTTCACACATGGGCTGTGCTGGCTCTGGCTCCTCTTATAGTTGTGCTGGCCACTGTGTGAGGACCCATGACCTGGATCATTGCTGTCAGGGAAGAGGAGGCGCCCTCACACCCAGTTCTACTGCTTCCCAGGGATCCAGTCCACCTACCTTCAGATGTATGGCCGAGTGGATCTCTCAGGTGTCCTGTTGTGCTGTGTAGGGAATACTTTGTTGGTTAATGAATGTTCATTTAGTTGTAACTTAGAGGGAGAGACAAAGGGAACAACTCACTCCACCATGATGCTGACATCCATAGGGAATGTGCTTTTATTGGCAGGAAAGAAAGAAAGAAATCAAAGATGACTCCAAGATGATGTCAAGGTTTCAACTTTGAGTGACTGATGAATACGGTGGTTCTATAAAAGAGAATTGAGAGGAGAAGAAACGGACTGGTAGAGGATAATGATAAGTTCATTTTGGGACATGTTAACTTTGAGATCCTGATACAATATTCAGGTGGAGATGTCCAATAGACAGGTGAAATCCAGGTCTAGACTTTTTGAGAGGCAGGGGCTGCAGATAAGGATGGTGGATACCCCTTTACAAAAGTGATTATGGGATTCCCATGATTGGATAAGATTGCTAAGGGGAGATGGAAGTGCATGGAACTTTGATGAATTTCTACAACTATGGGGTAGAGGATGAGAAAAGAGTACAAGTGATGTGGAAGCAATGGTTGGTAAGGTAGGAAATGCAGTATTGAGGGAGGTGACAAATTGAAGCATGAGAGTGTTTCAAAGATTAAAGGGTCACCAGTATCAACTACATAATTAAAGTTGAGGAGAATGAGGATTGAGAAAAAGGTAGTAGGTTATTAACTATCTGCACTTAAAAAACAAAAACAAAAGCTCTGTTTTGGTAAGATATTAGAGACTAAATCCTGATTTTGAGGAGTTAAACATTGAATGAATTTAAATAAACAGCAATATATAACATCCTTTATTATTTTTTAATAAAATAGGTAACAAAGTAGTTTATGGAGATGCAGGGTCAATGAAAGTATTTTCTTTGAGAGTTTGGATAATGTGAGTATGTCTTTAGAGGGAGAGAAAGCAACGGAAGGAGAGATAGTAGATAGAAGCCAAGACAAGCTATTTATTATACAGTTGTTCTCATACTTGGCTACACATTAGAACCACCTGGGGGAGCTTTGAAGAAATATTGATGCCTTTGTTAAATCAGAATCTCTGGTTGGACCAAAATATGGGGGGCTTCAATCTCCTCAAAGTAGGGAGCAAGAACATCAGAGGAGATGTGATAAGGGGAAAGGGTTTGCCCTTCCAATGTTACATAGCCACTCTCGCCACAGGAAACAAATGACTCTCCTTCAGGTGAGGAGGATGAGGGAGAGCATTGAGAAGAGGAGGGAAAGGAAGAACTCCTTCCCCCAATTTTTGGTGTTTGTTATGGTCAGGAGACACTTTCTATAGCTTTTATTCCCTCGGCTTCCACTTATAATTATTGTTTGGGGTCAAGGTCAATGGGAGAAATATGAGCCCTTCAAAAAGAAAATGTAATTTTGAAGCATCTTCTCTTGTCCTTTCCCTGGATTTTGAAGGTCATGCCAGCCAGTTTCTCTTCAGCTATAACAAAGGTAGACCGTCAGGGAGGCCCAGACACCCACACCACCGTCAAGGGTCACCCCAAGCAATAGAACTGTGCGGCCCGACCCTGATCCCTTGTCTCCAGCCTGAAGAAGGTCAAGCTGTATTTTCTTGTCTTTAAGACCCCAAGTTACTGTGCATTTTATGTTCTTCTATTTGACTCTGGTTGATTTTTAAGCTCTTTCAATGCCGTAAGCTGATATTTTTTGCTGTTGGCAGGTGACTAGCTGCCTTGCAGAGATGCAGAATGGTATGGGGAAAGAGCATGGGCTTTGACTGACACGGACCGGAGTTCAAGTTTGTGTTCTACCTCTTACATGCTGTGGGCAAGTGTTTTAACTTCTCTGAGCCTAGTTCTAGGTCCTTATCTGTAAAATAGAAATAAATAATGCCTATTTTTGTGTTTGTGTATACATGAAATTTAGTGACTTTCTATCTATCATCTATTGTCTATTATCTATGTATCTATCTATGTATCTATCTATCTATCTATCTATCTATCTATCTATCTATCTATCACCTAATGGAGGATCTGAAGCATAGTGGCATTGTGGGTACACAGCAAATGCTAGCTGTTAGTAGGGTTCTCTTTCATGCTTTTAAATTTACTTATAATTTTTTAGACCAGTAGTTCTCAAAATGTGCTTTCCAAATCAGAAGCATCAGTATCCCCTGAGAACATGTTAGAAATCCAAATTATCCTGCTCAGACCTTCTGGGTCAGAAACTCTGTGGGTAGGACCCAGTGATCTGTGCTTTATTAAGTTCTCCAAGTAATTCTAATGCATGCTAAAGTATGAGAACAACCATTCTAGATTACCAGGCTTGCTAAAGTAAATGAGTCACGAGGGAGGGCTTTTTCTTTGGCTTTGTAATTCTCAGCTGTGTTTGAGATAGCTCAGGTTTCCACCTTACAGAACCAGCGATAGGTACCCCTTATAGGACACACTACACTATACCATTCTTTATTATTTAGCTGGCATGATTGAGTGCTTATTTTAGGCCAGGCATAGGTTTTAACCAATGGCTTTTAATGTCTTGTGTTATTCTCTGATCATTTTATTTTCATTACCTAGATTTCCAAACTAATTTCTCTGCTCTCAGAGGGCAGGAACACAGGGTCTCACATAGCATTTGCATATATTGTGCCAAATACATTATTGCCACATGCTAACTAACTGATAGGGGCTGGTAGACTTTTCTTCTTTTTCAGAAATGGGAAATTTCTAAATAATGAATCAATATTTCTTCCTTTTTACTTTTATGGTTTGAAACATGATAATAAGTGACACAGTCAAGTCCAGTTGTTTTTTTAACCTTTTATCCTCCCTCCCTCATCCCAAATCCTCAGTTTCTATTTACCTTTGGATTTGTCCTTGAAATATGTCTGCTAGGGAAGCATCTTGGCTTCTGGATTGGTACGTTGGTTTTCTCAACTTCATCTGATTTCAGTTCCGTGCAATAAATAATAGCCATTTTAGCTAGAGTTTTAGCTATGAATAGCTTCTCTCCTCACAACTTCATCTTATATTTATTACCTAAAATGATAGATTGAATGTCATCACCTAGCAACTGGCACATTTTTCTCTTGTGGTCTAGTTACTTGTAATGATTGACTATCGCTATCGCTTCATTTGCTTATCCTGGTCAAAAATGGATATAACAGGTCTATAAATAGAGGCCCATTTACATACTCTTAAGATTATCAGTGCAACTTACTGAAATGAGTTCATTTGTACAAAATACTTTGTCTATCCATTTATTTCTCACATCCTCAAAAGGAGTAGCCGATTCAAGCCTATCTAGGATGTTATACTCACAGTCCTTTATGAGTCCTGTTATCTCAAACCCCAGATCTCCTGTTGGAGATTGGCTTTTGTGGTCTCTGTGAAGAAAGCAACTGAAAACTTAAAGCAAGAAAGAACACACAAATTTTTATATCGCTTCATGTTCATTTCTCGTATAGTGCTCTGTCACAAAAAATTAATGCTTTGTACTTTAAAAGAGCCTTTCATCCAAAGACCTCAAAGAACTTTATAAATAAGTAAGTGTGATTATCCACATTTACAGGTTGGGAATGGTGCACAAAGCTGTTAAAAGTGTATTGTGTATCATTGCCAAACTCAGAAAGAAGCTCATTTTAATTAAATGCATATATAATTAGTTGATTTGGTATTTTTAAAATGTGTATACTAGGTTCCTCTAGGCCTTAACAGACCAGGGATATTAACAAAATTACAATTTAATGGTAAGCTCACATTTCTCTAGTTCTTCCTTCCTTCAACAAAATTCAAGACCTCAACTTCCTGCATAGCCCCCTGTGTGTACCTAGGTGTCCCCAGGGGACATCCCTTCTGTGCTCATGAACTGTCCATTCCTGCTGGGCCTCCTTTGCTCCGCTGAGCATTGGTTTCCAACCAGGTGCTGGAATACAGTTCTCCCTCAATGTCCTGACAGACACCTTCACAAAGTTAACCATGACCCATAGGTGCCCGAGTTGCACAATGCCCAGTGACCTGCAGTGATTTGGGAGAGAAGGCCCTCTTCCTTTTGTGTCATATTCTGTTAGGAGGCAGTCCAAGACAGAGCATCTTGAACTCTAGTGTTTTGTAAGTGACTTTTCTTTTCAAGGGAAACAGTTCCTTCCCTTCTCACTTTTCCCCATGGAGAGCTGGGCTCAGAGATGTGGCCTAATGATGAACATCATGTCGGACTCAGAGCTTTCCATCTTCAGGGGTCTTGTCTGAGTGAGGTTCTGTGAAATTTTTATGTTCAATAGGAGAACCCCAAGGCCTGATTGTATCAGGCCAGGTCCTGAAGAATAGACTGCTTTTCTCTTGCTCAAGGATCAGCCTCCCAGAGTCCACACCCAGGTGGATGTGGAGAGGCAGAGCGTGGTATCTAGCACAGAACCTCAACAAACATCAGACAAGGCTGCTCTGTGACCAGGATGGATCAAGACAGCAAGACCACTCTGTAATCATGTCGGGACACAGACAAAAACATGGACATTTTCTAAGCCACAAAAATGGTCAAATCATTTTAGCTAGAAGAGGGGGATGCTGTCAGAAAGCAGAGGCAATTCTATGACTGGGTATCTGAATAAATCTTATCTAGAATGGGGTGTGGCTAAAGCTGTAATTGGTAGAGAAGCTGCTTTTGGCCAGCTTCCCGACAGCATCCAATCTAGAGCAAAGTTTCTCCCTTCTGCAGCCCTTCCCCAAATTACCCACCACCAGCCCAAATCCTAGAAATAAGTCCTTGCTAACATCCCCTTATTGAGCCTCCTCAAAGTTCTCTATGGTGTGCATTCTTGCCCACTACAATGAGCAATGAACCCAATTGTTCAGCTACACTATATTCCTGGAGGTCTTTGGCTGGAGAGTGTTGACACCCAAGTGGACATGACAATGGGCTCCCTTGCCCTCCGGCATCTTATTGGGTTTGGCCAGTGGGAGGAACCAACAGAAGATGGAAGGTAAGAAAAGAATGTTTTCAGTGTATTTATTCCCCCATCATCGTCCCTCCAGTAACCAGCGTCCTCTCTTCCCACTTTTCAGTGACCACTCAGGCTCCCCTGTGTTATTAGTTCTGAGACATTGCACCAGATCTTGTTGGTTTCCCTAAATTCTGACTACACTGTTGTGTATAGTCTGTTTATTAAAAGCTCTTCAACCATCCAATTTGAGAGTGCTGTCAATTTCTTGCTGGGACCCAAGCTTTCTTACTGGATTCACCTTAGTTATACTCGGACACTTTCTCTTAGGACTTGTTCTTCCCAAGATGTGTTTCAGTCTTCTTGCAAATAGACCTCTGGCCTGCCTGCTTTGCCAGTTTGCCAGGAACATCCCAGATAGGGCAGGATCAAACTTTGACAAGTTATTCCTTTTGCTGCCGCATCAAGCGTAATTCATAGATTTAGGAAAGACCTTCAGAAATTATTAAATTTCAAGATCAGCCGACTGGCAGGTCTTTCTTTTCCTAATTCTGACTGCTATTTCGGAAAATTGCTTACCAGTTGTGGAAATCAAGTCCCAGAGGAAAAAATTTAGACTTATGAAGATATACATATACAGAATAAACCCATTTTTACCATAAAGAAAGCACAAAGAACATTAGGCAAATACATCAATGGCCCTAACCACAGATCACCTAAGAGATCACCCTCGATTAACTCATTTAAAAATGTTAAGCATTTTAACACTTTTTTTTTTCTTTAAAACCAGTCTCAGACTGACATAAAGCCCAGGGAACACAGTAGACAAATTTCTTTCATGGAAGCTACTCCATGAGGAAATGCAGATCTGGCAGTATATTTTAAGTTTCAGCACACTATTTGTTCTCCTTGTGACTTAGTTTGGCTTTATTATTGTTTTATCAGAAATGATACACTTTCTTTTTAAATATGTGATTTTGAAAAGCTTTCCCGCAGATGCAATTGTTTCAAAATTACACGTTGGGGTTACATTTCTTTGTTCCTGTGGGACTACATCTTCACTCCTATGATGTAAGTCACTATGAAAATAAGATTTGCTTGAAGGAAATTGTTTCATAGCCATGCTTCAAGAGCATGTGGAGTCCATCAGGCAGCCCCATCAATCTTATCAGCAGAATCCTGTGACCCCAGGGGCTCTTTCAGGGAGAAATAAAGATAATTCTAGAAAGTTTTAGAAGAGGGAATATGTACAGTTTCTGAAACATTTTAATTGTGATTTCTTAAAAAAAGGATGGGGAAGAATTCCCTACTTCTACGTGTTACCTCCGGGAGCCAGCTTTATTTTAAATGAGTACACCTATTATGTAGTTTAAACAAACACATATATTATGGAGTATTTTAAATAAACACATATATTATAGAGACGGAAAATTTTGCATGAATTTAAAGATTAAACATTGGGCCCTCAAGGAAATTTCAGGTTTGTAATGCTTTGAGCCACACTCTCAGACCCTGAGGGAACACTTAAACCTTTATATTTGCTATCAGGCAATATCTCCAAGTTATACCCATTGTACAGAGGGTGATTAGTTCATCCAAAATTTGGAAATGCACAAGGGACTCATTAGCTGTGTGAGGCAAGTTATTTAACCCCTTTAAGCCTCAGTTTCCCCATCTGGAGAAACAACAGTATACTGAACTCATAGAGTTCTTGGAAAGATTAAATGCTGTATGTACTTACAGAGCTTAGCACAGTTCCAGGTCCGTATATGCTAGCTATCATTATTCTTACAATTATTGCAGATGTATTGGTTTATAATATTTTTATTTGAAAACTTATATCCCTTATAAACTATGGAGGAGGCTTCAAGTCATCTTTACGATGTCATATTCTATTGGTCTATGTATACTTACCAAATTCTTCTTTCTAAGAACACATCAGATATTTTGCAAACAATAAAATAGATCAATTTAATTAACTGTAACTTTTAGGGGAGTATGTAAGGCATGCTAATGTAAAAATAAACCCAGCTTTTACATTTCTGGTTAATTGATTTTGACAAGGATGCCAAGACAATTCCAATGTGGGAAAACGGTCTTTTAAACAAATGGTTCTGAGACAACTAAATATCCACATGCAAGACGATGAAGTTGGACTCCAACCTCACACCAAATCCAAAAATGAACTCAAAATGGATCATAGTCCTAAATGTAAGAGCTAAAACTATAAAAGTCTTTGAAGATAACATAAGAGTAAATTTTCATGACCTTAGGTTAGGCAGCAGTTTCTTGGATAGGACAGCTATGAAATAATAGAAAATATATATATATATATTGGTCTCTGTCCACTGTTCCTGGCACAGAGTTTCTAAAACTCTTGTAATTTCCTAAGTGATAAGAGCTCTAGGAGCATCTTTTGTTCTAATGTTTGGTCTTTGACCCTGGTTCCTGAGCTCCTAAATCCCTTGGAATTTTCTGGGTGATAGGAGAGTCTTTTGTTCTAATGAAGCAATGCTTTGTGGGCTCCTGGATGGGGGCTGGCCACCACAAAGACCAAGCAGTGATTAGAAGCTTGGAACTTTCAGCCCCATCCCCTATCTTCCAGGAAGGGGAAAGAGGGTTGGAAATTGAGTTAATGATCAATCACGCCTATGTGATGAAGCCTCAACGAAAATCTCAAAGTATGGAGTTTGGAGAGCTTCCAGGTTGGTGAACACATCCCTGTACCAGAAGGGTGACATACTTCAACTCCACAGGGACAGAAGCTCCTGTGCTTGGGACTCTCCAGTACCCTGCCCTATGTATCCTTCATCTGGCTATTTGTCTGTATCCTCTGTCATAGCCTTTATAACAAACCAGCAAACATAAGTGTTTCTTTGAGTTCTGTGAGCCACTCTAGCAAATTAATTGAACCCAAGATGGGAGTCATGGGAGCCTCCAATTTATAGACAGTCGGTCAGAAGCATGGCTAACAAGTGGCATCTGAAGTGGGGGCAGTCTTGTGGGACTGAGCTCTTAGCCTGTGGGATCTAATGCTATCTCCAGGTAGATGGTGTCAGAATTGAGCTGAATTGTAGGACACCCATCTGGTGTCGGAGAATTGTTTGGTGTGGAAAAAACCTCACACATCTGGTGTCAGGAGTGTGGTCAGTATGGCAGTAGTGTGAGAGTAAAGGAGAAAAACACAGAAGGAAGAGTGAGTTTTTCCCACTCAGCACTGAAAACACAAGTGACAAAAGAAAAAATATATAAATTAGACTACATCAAAATTTAAAACTTTTTTGCTGCAAATGAGACCATCAAGAAAATGAAAAGGCTTAGCATCGAGAGGCTAAGACAAAAGGATTAGATAGAATGAGGGAAAACATTTGCAAATCATATATCTGACAAAGGACTTGTGTCCAAGATATGTAAAGAACACTTACAACTCAATGAAAAGACAAATAATCAAGTTAAAAATTGGTCAAAGGATATGAATAGACATTTCTCCAAAGAAGATATGCATATGACCAATAAGCACATGAAAAGATGCTTGCCATCATTATTAATTATGGAAATGCAAATTAAAACCACAATGAGATACCACTTCATACCCACTAGGATGGCTATAATCAAAAAGTTGCACAATAACAAGTGTCAGTGAGGATGTGAAGAGATTGCAACTCTCACACATTGTTGATGGGAATGTAAAATGGTTCAGCTGCTTTGGAACACAGCTGGCAGGTCCTCAAAAACTTTAACATATAGTTACCACATGACCCAGCAATTCCAGTTCTTGATATATACCCAAGAGAAATAAAAACATATATCCCCACAAAAACTTGTAGATAAATGTTTATTACAACGTTATTCATAATAGTCAAAAGTAGAAACAACCCAAACATCCATCAACTGATGAATGGGTAAGCAAACTGTGGTGTATTCACACAATGGAATATTATTTGGCAGTATAAAGGAATGAAATACCAGTACATGCTACAACATGGATGAACCTTGAAAACATTATGCTAAATGAAAGAAGCCAGCCTCAAAAGATCACATATTGTATGATTTCATTCATATGGAATGTCCAGGATAAGCACTTTTAGAGACAGAAAGTAGATTAGTAATTGCCAGGGGGCTGGGAGGAGAGGAGGGTTGGAGGGAGTGTGGAGTGATTGCTAATGGGTATAGAGTTTTTTTTTTGGGTGATGAAAATGTTCTAAAATTAGAGCAGATGGTCCTAAATCAAAATTAGACGGCGGCACACCTCTGTGAATATATTTTTGAATTGAGCACTTAAAATGGGTGAATTTTATGGTATATTAATTATATCTCAATGAGTCTGTTTAAAAGAAAGAGAGAAAAAGAAACACAAAACATCGTGAATGTAGACTTTATAGTCAGTTTCCTCAGCATAAGTTTCTAAAATATAAAATATATATTAGATCATTGCATTAGTTTAGCTTAACACTATATTTACAGCAAAGTCTGCAAGCCTGTTTGCACAAATTGGAGACCATTGGTAATTTGGATGGGAATGTAATTACCTGAGTTGAACCCCGATCAAAAGGCATTCTAGTCTACCTAGAAGGTATATGGGATTTTTTTAAAAGTGCCAGCTCCTAGGAATCAGGCTTTCTCTTCTTTGCATAAGATAGGAATGATGCTTTTCAAACAGCCCCATTTTCCCATCAGGCAAATGGTGCAGTATTGACTCATGGTCAACATCCTGAGTGAACACTATTCCTTGCAATGCTCGAAATTTCTTTTCAGTTTTTGCCTTCCATTCAAGTATTGATTGAGGCAGGGCTCTGTGTAGCTTACAAGGTGTTAGGTGTTGTGAGGATTCGGTGTTAGAGCTCTGGGGCCACCCGCTGTAATGGGTTGACTGTCTATATAGAGGTGAAAGTGCAGAAGGGCAAGCTAGTAGATTAAGGAACAAAAGCACTTGACTTAAAGGACCCAGACACTTAGCTCGAAACTAGTGCCCTTAGGACCTCCATCTCCACGACAAATAAGTAGTTGTCGTTGTACATTACAAGGGTCCATCTTTTAGATAACCAATCTCGGATTTCTTTTATGTGAGGGACTACAAATAAATATACATATATCTTTGGCAATTAAAAATCCTGCCTGTTAGTAATTGTAACATTTTTAGGAGGTTTGGTGTATAGTGAAAAGAACGAATTATTCTGAGTCAGAAAAGCAGGGTTCCAATCTTGGCTCTGCCAGTTAAAAGTGCTGGACCTTGAGCAAGTCATGTGATCCTTTCTGTGTCCTCTGTCAATAGGCTAATAATTTTACCTGCCTTGTAGGATTGATTTGAGGGTTCACTCAGCCAAGGTTTGCCAAAGTGCCTTTGTAAAGTGAAAAGGGGCCTCACAGTCATCTTTGTTGTGTGTGGACCTGTCCATTGTCCCCATTGAGACTGAAATCTCTCTGTTTTTATAGCTCCACAAGGCCGAGTGTGGACACTCAGGTCAGATTTGCTAATTTACTAGTTATTTGGGGGTCCTTTGGATGTTGCGGCTTGGAGGTGTCCAAGCTCATTCCTAAGGAGGCTGGGATATGGCATGGGTCAAGGGAATCTGGAGGGCTCATTCATTCATTCCTTTAACAACTGTTAATTGAGTGCTACTTTGGTCTAGGTGCTCGGGTAAAGTGGTTGATGAGACTGACGAAAGCTCTGCTCCCAGGAGATCACATTCCAGCTAAAGAAGATCCAATAATCAGGGAAATACATCATTTCAGAGAATTGTAGGTGCCCTGTAGAAAATAAAGGAAGATAAAAGGAGAGAAAGTGGGAGTAGAGATTCTTTTGTTTTTTTTTTCTTTTTATTTTGAACAATTTCAAATCTACAGAAAAGCTGAAATAACAGTATGCAATAAACACCCATTTTCTCATTACCTAAATCCGCCAATTATTAACATTCTGCCACATTGCTTACTTGCCCTCCTCTGTGTGTGCATGTCTATATATACACAAGTGTGGGTTATTGCTGTTGAACCATTTAGAGTACGTTATAGACACCATGAAACTTTATCTCTAAATAGTCCAGCAAATATTTCCCAAGAATAGGATACTTCCCTGTATAACCACAATGCCATCATGACTCTCAAAAAATTTAATAGTATACAATAACATTATTTAATATGGAGTGAAATTCAAATTTTCCTCAATTTCCCCCCATCCTTTGTAGCTGTTCTTGTTGTAGTTGTTTGTTTGTGTGGGAGAGTGGTTACCTGGGTGATGAAAAAAGAATTTTTTACATATGTGGCATTTGAGGAAAAACCAGAGTGTTGAGAAAGAAACAGTTATGTGATGATCTGGTGCATGAGCCTTCTAGGCATGGAGAATAGCAAGGCAGGGGGCCCTTTCAGAAGCCCAGGTGGCAAATACTCACGCAGGTTTATGTGCTCCCATCTGGTGTGGCCACACTGCCATACATGTTCTCGAAACTCCTCAACACTATTCCTACGCTGAATTAAAACTTTCATGAACCTGAAAATCTGAAGTCATCACACGGTGGACCTTCCTGTCAACCAGCAGTTTAGTTTTGGCCATCCAGGTATGTTCAGGCGATTCTATGACTATTTCCTTATGTATTTTATCTTATTATTTTATAAAAATAAATGGAAAATGAAACAATAAATGTTCTGAAACTAGACTTAAGACGCATAAGCACCATACGTTTAATATAGTTAAGAACTGAATTGATGTTATTAATAATGTCAAAACTGGTAAATCTTATTTTAAGCCAAACAACTCTGTGTTTAATTGGGAAGGAAAAGAAGAAAAATCAAAGATCATACATACATTTCTGGAAATATGTAATAAAAGACTCCTGAAAAAGTGAGGGGCAGTTAAGAATTATATACTAAGTTTTAGCTCTTTTGGAACAAAGTGCCTTCTAAAAGAGCCTACTGTATGATTTTTCAAACATTAAGATTTTTTATACCTTTCTCATATTGAATTAGGGTAGTTAACGCTAACTGCCACAGGAGACAAATCCTGAAATCTCAGCTTACACAATAATAATCTATTTCTTACTCATGTAAAGTCTGATGTGGTGGGACATTTCTCTCTGTAGCCTCACCATCTGGCATATGTGGCCTCTAAAGTGGCTCTGGACACTTGGAAGAGAACAGAAGGAGGCACTCTAGCTGTTCAATGCTTCTGCCCAAGGCGTTGGGAGCATATCATCACTTCTGTTGACAATTCATAGATGCCAGGCAGTCCCATACCTGGGCAATGTAGGGGAGTACTTGGAATAATTGGTAAGAGTCAGTGGTCCCCCTGCAGACATTATATGTACAAGTAAGGGTCTATCAATAATGAAGTCTTCAGGGACTCCTGATGGGGTTGGCCATGGAGCTAGGGGTAGTGTTTGGAGCGGGAGAAGAAAGAAGTCAAAAGCACTCTCTTCTGGAAAGCTTCCTTTTTCTTGGCCTCAGGTCTCCTCTCTACCTTTTTTTTTTTTTTTTTGGTGAGGACGATTGGCCCTGAGCTAACATCTGTTGCCAATCTTCCTCTTTTTGCTGAGGAAGATTGGTCCTGAGCTAACATCTGTGCCCATATTCCTCTATTTTGTATGTAGGACGCTGCCACAGCTTGGCTTGACGAGTGGTGTGTGGTTCTGTGCCTGGGATTCTAACCCGTGAACCCCAGGCTGCTGAGGTGGAGCGCACAAGCTCCACTATACCACGGGGCCGGCCCCCCTCCTCCCTACCTTTTGAAGACCAAGTGCTTACTAGATAGGGCCTGGGTAAAAGCAGCCTGATGCCAACCTCTTAAATCAAGTTCTCGTTTAGGCCAGAAGAGGCAAAAGAAAGTGTTTATGGTTCACAGTCTTACTTGCACAGATACGGGTCTAGGTAGGAGTTTGAGATCAACACTGTATGTACTAATAAGGCATAGATTTACCTAGATTATTACTCATGCCCTCAGATTCCTACAACAGCACAAGGCCATGAGGCAGCATTCGGAGAGTCCAGACCGGCATCTAGCATCGCAGCCTGTTGTTGTCACTGAAGACGAGAATTCAAATCACGTGAAGAGATAAATTCAGAAACACAGCTCCCAGCCTCAAAGTACAATTGCTTTGGAGGTTTAGCTCAGTACCTGGCAGCCTGGAGGAGGCTCTCTCTCAGCTGGACTCAGCTCCAGGCAGCCCTACAGACTAGGCAGTAGCAATCAGTCTCCATGTCAGCCCCCTTCTCCCCTACGTGGCTCCCGAGGGGAAGGCAGGGTGTGGAAATGGCCCTTTGGACAGGGTGCTAGCCAGCTTTGTAAGCCTACTGTCTTCTGAGTCTATTGCTCTTTCTCCTAGGATCACTCGAGGATCTAGAATATCTGTCCCTTTCTCACTCATGGGGGAGGGAGACTGCTGAGGGAGAGGCTGGCCGGAAATTCTTACTACTCACACTTGCTTTTGTGGCACTCGAGGAATATGCGACAGAGGTACGATAGGTAAGAGGCAGAGGTCTGGAGTCATACAGACCTAAATGCAGAGATATTTAATACTCACAAATATCCATGTGCACACCACAACCCTTCCCCCCGCCCCCCGAGTCATTTCCTAACCATCTCGCAGGTGGCAGAGCCACGTGACTCATTGTGGCTAGTGAGCCATGGCTGTGTGTCATGCTTCTCTCTTTCTCTGCTTTATGGGCCTGGAATCCAGGTCTTCCAGATGCTAGAAACTTTGCTGTCAGCCTGGGTCCGAGTACTATGGGGAGGAGAACCCTCCACTCCCTCAACCTGAGTTAGGCATGTAAGGTAAGAATTAACGTTTTGGTGTGCTAAGTTATTAAGATTTCAGGTTTTATTACAGCATAACCTAACCTACTATGACTAATGCAGGACAATCACATCTTGGTCCTCATATTTGCTACTTTTGGCCTCCATTTTCTCATCTGTAAAGTGGGGATAATAATATCTACTGCAGACTGTCTGGTATTTTTGTCTGCCCTGCATCCATTCCCTCTGGGCAATGCTCCTCATCCTCTAACTCCACGAGATTCTCGTGGTGCTGTCAATCCAAGGACTCAGTTTCCCTACACCAATTAGAGGGTCACGTCCTCTTAGACACACTGACTGGGCTAAGGGGTGGGCAAGTGACCCCAAAATGGCTAATCAGAGTCTACTTTCAGGACTGGCTTGGATGTTGTAAGAGATGATCTCTTTCCGTGTCAGCCTGGAGCAGTGAGATGCCATCTTTCCCACTCAGAGAAGAAAGCAGATACTGAGTGCAAAGTGGATACTGAAAGAGCCACACGTTCCATCCGGCCCTGGACTTTTCAATACATCATCCAATAAACCTCCCTCTCTCTCTCTTCTCTTTTTCCTTAAGGTAGTTTCAGTTCTGTAGCTAAGGTAGTTGGTAGTTGAGTTTAGTCACTTGTAACTGAAAGAGTCCTAATGAATGCCCCTACCTTGGAGAATGATTGTAAGGATTAAATAAAACAATGCATTGAAGTGCCTGCCACATTACAGACACTCCAAACATGATTGTTATTATGACTGAGGTTGGTTGCCAAGGGGCTCTAGTCATGAGCACATCATCTTGCTTATTCCTTATTCTCAATCCTCTAGGTAGCCTTAAGATTTGATGAGCTCATAAATTCAGATCACATAATTTTGGGGCCCATAGAATTTTTTCCACCTGGTTGGACATAGTTGCGCTGCCCTTTCCTGCCTTTGAGGGACATCATAAGCAGCAGCTATTTGAAAACCTTTATTGCATCTCCTGTAGGGACATTGTCTACTGCTTCACTCAGGGGCCCACCTAGAAAGATGCATTAAGAAAATTTTCTCGGACTTATGTGGGAAGGAAAACTTGGCTTCCCCCAAGGCAGCACTTCTCCAATTTTTTCACCCTCATCATCAGAGATGACCGAACTCATACTCCCAGGGGTTAGTGGCATAGCCCTAAGCACACTGAGCACAATTCTTTCTGTTTTATGTTAAAAATTCATGTGACTTTTGTATTCTTCTCCACTAGACATCCATGTTTATTTTTATGGATGTGTAAATCTTGTATCAGATCACTTTGATTGCCTCCAAAGTTGACATGAAATTTATGCCTCCTCTTTAATAATGACAGCCAAAGTATATAGGCTACAACCTATATCCTTGTCTTGATCTTCTAATTGTGCTACAATTGCTCTGATCCTGATTTTAAGCTTTCTATTTAATATTTATAGCTTTCTGTTTTCTGGTATATTTTCTTGTGAATTGCCTCAACTACTTCGCGGAAATAAATGGGGTATGAATAAGTCAAAGCATTCATATAAACATAAAAAGAAAGAATTGACAAGCTTGAAATGATACCATATGAGGACACAGGATGTGTACTTGGTTTCCTACTAATAGCCATCTTACCCCCAACCTCAGATGAACTGAACAACACATTGAGCAAAAAAGTGTTTGAAATTTTAAGAGAAATGGCACATAAAAAGGCATAGCTAATATTCTTGTTATTCACAGAAAATCAAAAGTCCTAATTTGAAGAGAATACATTAATACCAATTTTGGAGGACAGATGTTGGAATCAGCATTTGAAAGAGGGAATCTATTTGCTTCCTTTTTCACCAAAGGCAATAAAGAAAAATATTTTTCTTAACAGAAGTGCTCATTATATTTTCAACTTCACATATTGGGACAGAAACTGTGCAATAGCAATATCTTTACTACGTAATCCCAAACCGAGTTAGCTGGGTTTTTGGACACCCTGAGAAGCATTGAGAAGATCGAAAATGTAGAATGAGAGCCACAAATATGATGCCTATTTACTTACCTGTCTCCCCTCCTGAACCACATTCTCCATGAGGACTGGATCTTGTCTGCACAGTTTCCTGTTGTATTCCCAGGGCCTAGCATGGTACTTACCACGGAAGGCATCCAGCAACTACTTGTGGAATGAATCATGACTATCTCCCCTCTTCCTGTGAGAGGAACTTTGCTGTGAACTGAGGGCTAAGTCATTGCTGGCTCTATTTCTTCTGCCATCATCTCTTCTTCACCAGTTAGATTCTGTGCCATTACTTAAGGCAAGAGTTCTTAAAATGGGATGGGGTTTGGAAAAGCCCTTGAACCCACTGAAAATGTAGGTCAAGATTTGTGGGTTGGGTACATTTTTTGACAAGAGCATCCATAGCTTTCAGGAGAGTTTTGAAAGTACTTCTGATCTTGAAGAGGTCAAGGGCAACTGATGTAAGGGATTACTTGTCTAGTATTGTGGCACGTATATAGTACATGCTCAATAAACATGTGTATAGTCTAATGGTTGAAATTTTGTATTTCCTAGTCAGAAATAGCTGAGTTAGTTGTGTGATCAGGCCTAGAAATTTCATCCCTTTAAATCTTAATTTCTTCACCTGTGAAATGGGAATAATAACATCTAACAGAATATTGTGAGGATTAAATGAGGTAAGGTAAAGCACGCTTGACGCATCATAAGCACTCAGGTAATGTCACTATTGTTTTTGTTGGAATCAATTAAATTGTATTTTAGAGACCATTATCACATACTTGTCAGGACCAATTCTCATAACAATTTTTGTCTCTCAAAATAAAAGAAAAAAACAAAAAAGAATTATTCTATTTTCATGCAGCAGCATCATTGAATGATTCTGGAATGTAACAGAGACAAATACAAAGGAACGACAAAGGAAGGGATTCATCTGTTTTGTCTGGGATGAGAAGGGAAGTCAACCCGATCAAAGGGGAATCAAGTCTTTTTTTAAAACTGTTCCAGTCTCTTCCTCCTTCTCTCTCACTCCATCTCCATCACTGTGTGCAGGCGTGCACACACATGCACACACACCAACACACCTTCAGAAATACCGGGAGTTAGTGGGAATCTTTATGAGTTCTTCTTTAAAATACAGTTCTGGGGGCCAGCCCCGTGGCCGAGTGGTTAAAGTTCTGTGTGCTCCTCTTCGGCAGCCCAGGTTCGCGGTTTCTCATCCTGGATGAGGATTTATATATATACACATAGTTCTGAATTCAGCTTCTCTTTAATTCTAATTTTTTATAGAGTGTCATCAAAGGAAGAATACCAGAAGTGTATTCTTGATCAAACAAGTGTTTGATACCACTTGTTCTTTTTTTCAAATTCTTTGAATGACTTCTTTTTTCTCTAGTTCCATTGTGTGCAAGAATAAAAAGTCAACACTTGTTTATGGCGCTGAAGTTACCAACTGTGGGTCTATATGCTTGTGTGATTGCTCAAATTGTGGTCCAAGTTCTTATTTCCTTTGAAAATCTCCGATAACACTTGTGAGACAAAAACATGTAAAATAAAGTCTTCCAAAGTCTTAAGAAGGAAAATAAGGTACAGTGGAGTGAGGCTTCTCAATTTTTTAAAGCAAAATTGGAGATAAGGTGATACAAAGTTAAAATTGGGCTTAAAACTTTGTGCTACAAAGACATATTGGAGTCCATCTATTCCAAACCCCTAATATTCCAAGATAGAAAATTAAAATCAGAGGTATGTGAGCCTTGGCCCAAGTCACACTACTGTTTTCCCCTTTCCCATCCATGGCTGGTGGCAGGGTGAGGATGTTATGAGCTCACTACCATGTAGTAGCTGCTTCATCATTAATTAATAGAAATTAGCAAATTTATTTTTAGCCCACTTTCTGGCCCATAAGCCTTCATCACCTTCTAGGGATCCCATCTTTTGCACTACTTACTTCCTGAGGGGTTTTATATTCACCCGCTTGAGATAATATATTGAGGCCAAGCTAATGGTTGGCTTAGAACAGCATTTCCAAAAGAGCTTGTTCTCTGGGCTGTTAGTTGGAATTCTCTGGGGGAAAATAGTTGACGCTTGAATAAATTTTGAAAATGCTGCACTAAACAAATATACATGATTGTTTCTCTCAAGACTTCTCAGAGCCTTTAATATGCTAATATACATCGTGTGTCTCTAGGAGTTGGGTAAAGTACGTATATCATATTGTCAGAGCTTACTTGACATGGAACATTCTTGCATCTCTCCCCAATTCCAGTATCTGAAAATGAGCAGGGTTTAAGTTATCATCCTTGCAAAGATATTTGCATTTTCATAAGGGATTCTTAAAGAAGGAATTATTTGCTGACCCCCTTATTTCTCTGTCTTAGGATGTAAGATCTTTAAGGGCAGGAAAAATGTCCTTCATCTCTGAGTCACCAACACTTAACTCCAAATCATGCACAGTTCCTGGCACATAGAACAAACAGCACAAGATTGCAATCCATGAATGAATAATTAAATGAATTAACAAATAATTAACAAATTAACAAATAATTAAATAATTAAATGAATAAACAAAAAAAGACTTGGCAGCCTGTAAGGCTTACTTTCTGGAGGTAGAATTTGAGCCCTGAATGGCAATCACATTAACGTGCTGTTACTCATTTTCCAATCATCTATTCTATAGTTCTGGAGCAAGACTTACTAAGAAAAATTGATAAAGAAAATTACTAAGAAAAAATATTGTATTATCACATCCTTTTCTTTCCCTTGCTCACTAAAGAAAGCTAAGGTTTACTCACTTTTGTGAGGCAGAATCAGGGCAACAGGAATAGAAAAGCAGAGCTGGAGAAGTAAAAATGGGAAAATTACATGGAAAAGGGCTGAGATTTAGAAGAGAAGCATGGAAATGGAAGGAAAGAGGGTGTAGAGGGAGATGAGAACCAGAAAAGTCTAGTGGCTGGGAGAGTTCTTGGTTGGGAGTTGAGAGCGGCAGAGCCAGAAAGATTTGGGGTAAGGAAGGGAAGCAGTTGCCTTGGGTGGATAATGAGGATGGCATAGATGGAAATGAAGAGTTTTAATATATTTTCTGTGTAACACACACCCACACTCACACATTCTTCTTTGGAAGTTCCATGAAGAACAAAGTAAAATCTGGAAATGTTTTCATATATATTTTTATTCTCCTCTTGGACTTCCCACTAGAGACTGGGCAACAGGAGACTTAATAATATTTGGGTTACACTACCAAAAAGACAGAGATACGAGAGAAAAATAGGACCCTAGCAAGTTTTCTGTTTCTCATGAGAATGGGGACATCTTCACTTGTGAAACAACTGTATACAGTTATCATTATCCACTCCCACCTTACAACTCCCCAGTGCTATACAAAAACAGAAGAATGTGGTTGCCTTTATTAAAGCTTATTTTTTTAGTTGATTTTTCAATATACGTGCAAAAATCATGAAAGGTACTGAAAAGCTATTTTACAATATGTACATATATCTCTATGCCATAAAAATAGATTTATGCAAAAGAGGAAGTATTAACAATCCTAATGATTTCGTAATCACCATAAGAAACCTCCTCACCTGGGGACAGCTTTCTCTGGCACAAAATACCTAACACTGCAGTGTACATTTCCTAGGTCTCACAGAGGGATTTTATAAGATTCTGAATTATTTTAGGTCAGCAAATAATTTTGGTGGCCTCAACTGAGCTTCTCATGACATCACTGACCTTGATCCAAAAATGGCTACCATGTTGACCCAGGAAAGTATGAGTTCCCAAAGCACTGAGATGGCAGGAAAGCTCTTTGAACAGGCTAAGTGATATCTAGAGGAATCTGCCTACTTCTGGCTTGGGCTACCCAAAGCTACCTAGGTCACCTGCTACCTAAAGCTTTCACCTACCTCAGAAAACACATCTGGCTTTAGTCTCGGTTACAATGAGTTCATTTGCTCAATGAAGTACTGGTAGGGTTGCTAGGCTCAGTAGGAAGGAGGAGAGTAAGCTGGGAAGAAGAACGTGGCACCAAGTTTAATTCAGTTCACCTAACATTTTTGAGCAACTATTATGTGCCAAGAGATGAGGATATAAACACGAATAAGATGAGTGCCCTACCTTACAAAAAGTAAAAAGAAAGAAGGAAAAGGGTAAAATGGATTTGAAGAGAGAGATTGAGATGGGACCGAAAAAGGGAGAGAGACGGAGATGAGATAGAAAGAGAAGGTAAGGCAGAGAAAGATATCAGGCCAAGCACACAGAAAGGGAGCAGTTAAGGTAAAGGCAGAGGACTGACACAGGGATTAGAGGAAAATGATAAGAGAAAGAGACAAAAAGAAGAGACAGAATGGTCAGAAATGACCCAAGAAATGTCAAAGAGAATGTTGGGCTTGGGAGCTCAAGTTTTGTATCTTCCACAGTGGTTAACTGACAAAACAGTTGCCCCATTTTCCTTGTTCTTAATCTGCATGAATAGAAAGTGGGAGAAATTGTGCTTTTAGAGTTTACAAGGTGTGTAGATAGATTTAGAAGGTTTATACATTGAGTCAGTAAGCTAGCCTAAAAGGTTATCACAGGCTTTGCTTTTGGAAACCTTTTCTGGGAAACAAAGAAACGTAGATTCACAGTAAACATGTAACAAAAAAGGCAATGATGTTTCCTTTTTTTTAATGCAATTTTAAGGGCCTTTTCTTTTCTGGGAAAGAAGTGTTTCTCCAGCACAAGTTGAGGCAATTCATCATATTCAGGAAAGTCATAGTGGCTATAAGTACTCACTATGATGGCTCCTTGAGAAAAGGAAGGGTGAAAATGGTAGTTGAGAGCAGGCAAATGGTCTGCTGTTGATATTTGGTGCATCCCATTATTCAGTGGATTTTTTTTTTTTAATTTGAGAAAAATTTTTGGCATCTTTTAAATACATAGTTGAGAGTGGAGTGTATCCAGATGTTTGCTGAGCTAGAGAATTGGCTGCGCCAAATCTGTTTGGGAGAACTAGTTTCTAATCCCAGATCTCTTGGGCAGGTGTTACTTGAAGGTCAGTATCTCTGTAAAATACAGATAGCTTAGACTGGGTTACCAGCTGGGAGAGATGGAGATGCAGGTGCTAAGAAACGCCATCAATCGTGCTATTATAAGCACTTAAGACTCTCTGGGGTGAGAGCAACTTGGTGGGCCAAGATTTGTTCCCATCTTTTTCCAGGGTGTTACCATATCCGCAGATGAAGAGAATTGTGTCTTTTGCCCAGCTGTGCTCAACACTAAAGAGTTCAACACTAACAGCAATTAGGATGGTGGGATTTGGTGCTGGGGCAATTCTGTGTGCTGGGAGCTGGAGGGAGGCCACCAATTCATTTCACATATATTATTTCTCCAGGAAACACAGTATAATTGAGGACAATTTTCCACCATGAATTGCATCATTAGCTAACAGAGGGAAAGTGAAATGCTGTTAACTTTTCTTTTTCTTCTGCAAAGCTGATGAGCTGAAGAAAATAGAAATGAAAAGTTTAATGTAATTTTTTTCCAAGGATGTATGTTGAAAATCAGAATCAAAACACTTTTACACGGTAATAGAAATCCCACATTTTAATACATCGCCATGCACATAAGGAATCAAGTAATGCTGAATACAAAATAGTCAAATATACAAAATGATAAAGCAGATTTTCCAGCCTGATACACATCATGCTCACAGATACAAGGGGGCAAAAACCTGTACAGTTTCATTTCTATCAATTTAAAAAGAATCATGCCCCCAACTCTTTTTGAGGACAACCCAAAACAGAAGGAAACATTATAAGAAAATATAAAGGAAACCCAAAGAGAATTGGCAAGTTGATAGCTGCTTAAGATATGGAAATCGGTGGTTCAAAATTGTGGTGCACAATAATTCTTATGTTTAGAGAAAAAAGTTTCTAAACATTGTATGCCCTGGGACCCCAGGGAACTAAATGAATTTCCAACAGAAAAGGCACTCATCCTGCCATGTAACTTGCTTGTGCCCTCCTAAGTCGAGTCCTGGGAGTTTTTCTAGGGTGCATAGAGAAAAAGCCACAGTTGTGGGCAATGTGTAAGGAAAATACTTATTTAATTAACCACTCTTAGGGGACTAAGAGAATTCAAACTGCTGGTTTAACTACTCACCTAAGGAAGCTATAAAAATATCTACCATCTACATAGGCTTTTGTGTTACAAAATGTGCTTTTATAGCCACGTTTGTTAGTGTTTGTAAAACAGTGAACCAGTTTTTTCCATCAGATTTTTTTCCCTCATATGCTATGGAGAGCACTGGTCTTCTAGTCAATTCACATCATGTGATTTTTCTTCCTCTTTCTTTCCTAGAACAAATACTAACATACAGTAGCTCATCAAGGAAGTTCGATGTGGCTCTCTGCTTCCTGCGACTCAATTTGTCAACTTCACACTTTCATTGGTCTTCTCCAACCCCAGGATTGGCAGCTTTCGCCTGTACTATGCAAAGCCTGAGGCTCTCTCCCTGGGTGAGGTCACAGTGCTCTAAACCTTTGGGAGGTGGAGAAATGGAGATAATGGGTGCCTTGGCCGTGGCCTCTGCAGATCAGCCCACATATACTGGAAGAAGCACGTGTGTGCGTTCAAAATGCCAATTGTTACTTTCTTATCATTCTTTCTTTTCCTTTTTTAAATTCCAGAATGGAGTCTCAGTAATAACAGCTATGAGAAGAAGGCATAAAGGGAAGGGGCTAAGTGACTAAAGCCTGAAGCCCACCTCACCATGATAATTACAGATACTGGTAGTACAGGACAGCTTCTCCCTTTAGCTAGTTTAGCCTCCAAACAACCCTGTCTGCTAAGGTGGGACAGGTAGCATCCCAAACAGATGAGCAGAGGCCCAGAGAGATGGGCAATTTCTATCAAAATCAAGTATTCTTGAATTCAAAACATCTTCCCCTTTATCATGGTGGTGCATTTCCACAAAGTCCTAGGAATAACTCAAGTATAAAAAGTACAATAGATCAATATTTTCTTTTCTCAGGCACTTTTTCCTGCTATGTAATTTTGTTACAATATTCATCTTTTCTAAAATTTTGTGTACAGCTATTTTAGTGCCGAATGATATTACATAGTTGGATTAACTGGAACTACAGTTGCATGATTTAGTGACACAAGAGTTTTGGTGGAATTAGTTTCAAAACATTTGTGCTGACTCGGCTTTTCAGCAGACTAGTTGCTTCCATGCCAATCATGACTGAGACATCCAGGGCAAAGTCAAGAACCTCGCATTATTCAGCTCTCTGCGATGTGAACTTCTTTCACGAGCTCAACCATGGTCTCCTCAAACACAGCCTTGTAAAGAGAGCATTTTTCTATTGGTGGAAGAAAGGTAGTGGTGGAGAAATTGTTCAGAGCCCTAGAGAGCCTTCCAGTTGCCTATATGTGAGTTTAAGCAAGTGGAACTCCAACGAGTCCCAGTGCGGGCCAACGCTCACTCAAGAGGCTACCCCTTCTCTATTTGAGGTGGGAGTTGCATTACAATGAAAAAGACCAAGGTTCTAGTGTCCAAACATGAATACCACCATCCCCCACCATTCTCTTTAAGTTTTCCACCTATAAACAGGGACCTTTTGATGTGAAAAAGAGCCTGGCTATGCACTTCAAAACTTCTGCAGCTTATATGTGGGGAAACATATTCTTGTGTTCTGTCAAATGCATTGCATGGGAACTAGACATAGGAATTGTCAAAAGCTGCCACCGAGTTAGCAGGCAGCTCCCAATACAGATACATAAATGCAGTTGATTGCGGTAAAAAAAATACTGGAAATAGATATAAAGAATTAGAATTGATTTAGGGATCATATAATCAAGGACCAAGGCAGTGTTCAATCCAAATCATATTTTTGAATTATGCTTGAACAGGGAGTCTATTGGAAGCACTTAGAGCTTCAAAAGTTGTCTTCATGGTATTTTGCTATTTTAGAGGGAGGCCAGGCTACCCCTCTGGGGAGACGGGGGGGAGACCACCATCAGCTTGTGGAATGGGACAGGCGTAACTACCAGAGGCTCAAGGCATTGAACGGCAAGCAATTTTTCCTTCAAGGTTATGTCACAAAATCAGTTTTCCCACCCCGAGAGAAGCAATGATCTAATAAGAATCTCTTGTTTTAGAATTTTTTTTAGAGTAAAGCATTTGAATACATTTTTATAGAATTGGGGGGGGGGTGGTGGTGATTAAATACAATCAGACAGAACAGATCTGTGTGCTATTGCACCTCAACCCAGCTTAGAATTCCACATTTAGTACCTGGGTGTGCTAACGTGGCAAAGCCACGTGAAAGCAGCCTGTTTATTTCCTCTGATCCAAACGCTTGAAATTTAAAAGGCTATAAACAATGCAGAAGGCAACCAGCAGAGTCTTCAGTGTCTTAAATGTTTTAGGTATAGTATCTCCAACATTGGATTAATTTAACAGTCTCATTGTCGTTCATGTCAGTAGGGCTCTTTCTAGGCAAAAAGGCCTGGGCCTAAGAGCCTTTCTAAGACTTCTGTAAATGCTTGAGGTTTGGAAAACAACAACAATAAAAAAAGCAATTAAACAAATGAAACCCCTAAATCATTAGCTCCAAAATATGAAAAGAATATTGTATAATCAGAAATAATGTCTAAATATCTGCAATATTTAATATTATGTCAACCAGTCAACTGCAATTCAATGCAAATCATACGGTTACTTGGCAATTTTATTAATTGGCGAAGGGAGGCTCTGAAGGAAGAATGCTTGGGGCTCTTGAAGGTTTTAAAATAGCCCTATGTGGTGAATGAAACTCCAGATTTACAAAGCTTCTTACACCCATTTTCTGCTGTTCTGTGGAAGTCATTTCTCAGTCTTTGTGCTGTTGGGCAGGCCTAAAACCGCCCCTGTACTCGCTGGCACTTCCCCTTTATATTTGTCGCAGATGAATTTCACCCTAAAACTTTTAGATCTTAGAAACAGTGCTCGCCCCTTGGCCTAGAATTTTCCCTGCAGGGCCAAGATGATGGCCAGAAGAAAAAGAGTACTGATACCATCCCTCTAGCCACCTTCCCCGATGAGAATCTCCAGGGAAGGATCCATTTTGCTCTTTTTATTAAGGTGTAGCAGAACCTCCCTGTACACCTGGACAACTTTTCCTCAAGCTTCCTACAAGTGGTTAGCTTTCAAAAGAACGCTCCCCGTCTCCCCACTAGAGTAAGTCACCAGAGCAAAATAATGGAAATGCGGCCCCCTTTGACCCTGAAGTTGTGCAGTAGTGCCAGAAAACATGCACACCGATAAAGCAGAATTCACAAGACAGTTCTCTGGCTACAGGATTAGATGCAGATCTAAGGAGACTAAGGGGCAGGACCTGGTAGTCTTTGAAATAAGAGTTCCCAGCTGTGCCCTGAGCAGAGGCCTCTGCTGGTCTGTCCTCCTTCATGATCTCATGGGCTCCTTTTGGATTAGCAGTGCTGACCAGTCATTCTCTGGAGATGAGAATCCATGTCCCACTGCTATCTGGGCAGCAAGTTTTCACCAAGTTCAAGCTTAAGAAGGAATCATTAGTCAGTACTGGGGAAAGAAGGTGATGACTCTGTTTTTCTGTTTGAGTTCTTTATAGAATACTTGAAATCTACCCACTGAATTATGTTAAAAGAAGAAAGAGAATAAAAAAAAAACACACAAAACAAAGCAAAAAAGTAGGGTGGTGGGGGCTGTAGGAGAGGGGAATAAAAACAGCCTTTAAGGCATAAAGAAATGTATGTCCTTTTCAAAGATTAGATTTTTTAAAAGAGATTACGACAGCTTTAGGTCTAGTTGTCAAGCAACAAAATTACTCTAAGGAATGTAGAGGAAAACATCACAAAGAATGAAGCTGCTAATGCAGTGGAAAGAGGAGGTTTTGGTAAAACTAAGAGTGCTAAGGGGGTCTTGAAAACTTTTCTTCCATGAGACTTTTATTGTTCGTATCCAAAATCAATTATGTGACATTTGCAGACAAAGAAAGCATTTGTAAGGAGCAAGGGGTAAATCCATTAGAGGTTTTTATCCTTAGTTTATATTCACACGGAAGGTTGATATTCCTTTTCCCCTTGAATGTTAAAAATGGCAGAATTCCCTCAGAACTAAGGACTATTAGCCTCTGTCTGGGCAGCTGAGAAGGGACCCTGGGGAGAACCCTGGGCTATTTACCCATGGTCTGGAGGTAGAAGTCAAATGTGCGGTTACACACCTCACAGAGCCTGAGTAGGGATTTAAAGGTATGCTATTACCCACAGAGAAAGCTGATGGGGTCTCTATCCCCCTAGGTATGTCTTAAACTACTGAAGTGATTTGCTTTTCACCCTAGCAGAACCACCGCTCTGCATATTTAAATTCAGTTCTGGAGCTGGAACAAGCTAATCTCCTTGGCATCCCAGAGAGTTAGATAATTATCCATTTCTGTTCATTCCCAAGAGTGCCCTTCCTGCACATGTATGGGTGTCAGCCTTTAATAAAAGGTGTAGCACAGGTTTAAGTAAAAGGAAAAATTAAGCATCAACAGTCTACAGCCCTTAGACATCAAAATATTTATCCCTTACCTCCCCGTTTTCCGTCTCCTACTAAACAAAACTCACCAGAGCCATTTCTGAACTTCGGGGAGGTAAAATTTCCTACAAACATCTTGGGAAGAAGGTACAGCACAGCGGGAAGTAACCATGGGTAATTGCAGATCAACACATAATGAAGAATCTCGAGGCTGTGAATGAAGTAATTTCTCCATTTTGCTGGTTTAGCTCCTGACTGCTCAGATTTTATGCCACCATGTTTCCAAAACTATCCCCCAAAATGATTTCAAACAGAAGTCGACAGTTTGGAAAACAGTAGTAGTTCATATGCAAATACGTGGTACGTGCCAGGAATTAAGGCATTTTTAGAGAAGCCATCTTCAACTGGGCTCTTTCATTGTTTTTGTTTTTGCCTTCTCCCATCTCCATCTTCACCCATCACTTCTATTAATTTTCCAGCACTCTTTTGACTCAAAAAAAAAAAAATAAAAAAGGCTAGGAAACTACTTATTTAACTGTTCAGGATGTATTTTGCAAAAGCCAAAGTGAGTAAGGATGAACCACCATCATTTGATGAACATCCGCACCATAAAGCATGTCCAGTTTTCCAAAGGTGTTAGTAGTAGTCTCAGAATGTCCTTGGCTAAACTAATTAATTCCCAGCTCCAGTATCTCAGCACGTGGCAGTAATTCTTTTGGATTCATCAGGCCCAATTTTGTGTCCCCAGGACTAGAGAATTGGAGCTTCAGAGAATCCAGCATAACGATCAACGGTTGCGTCTATACAAAGAATGGGAATATAGGTGACCAGGGTGGATATCAAGGGAAGCAACTGAAAGCTGCTTTGGGAAGCTCTTACCAGCTAAATCTGGGCCCTGGAAGGGTTGGCTGTAAACGAAGGGCACAAATATGTAGCCTGATGCCATCTACCACCTCTTCCTCTGCTGCCCACTTTCTCAGGCAAGGGAACTGCATGCTGCCACGTGCATTTTCCCAGGTTTCTCTGGCCGGGGATGAATGGTGTCTGAATTCAGTTTTCATTGTGGAAAAGGTAGGGTGGGGATAGTGTTTGGGAGGAGGAAATACTGTTTCATAAGGGCAAGGAGAGTCTGCCTTGTATGCTGTTGTCACCACAGCACAATATTTGGCTCATAGTAGGTGCTCAAAGAATGCTTGCAGAGTAAGGGAAGGAATGAAAGAAGAGGAAGCCCTGTGGGTAGAATTGAAACTCAGGAGGTGGGCAGTGGAGATTGGGCTATTACGTCTAGGGACATTGGCAGCTAGGGTTTGGCCTCCTACTTCTGGATTAGTAAAGGGTTACGGTCTGTTGAGGGCCTGATGGGCCTGGTGCTGACCCGCTGAAGGGCCAGATCCTGGTGGTGACCGAAACTCCTCTGAGTTCCTTCTTGGAAGCCCTGTCCTGTGACACTACGGCCCGACAGGCTTGTGGTGAGTCAGCCCGCTGGGTGACTCACTGAATCACATTTGGGTCTCTCTCTCCTTCCCTGTCAGGTTTCCAAATCTCAGGCGGGGGCGTTTTTCAATGGGCTGTGCATTTCCTGAGACCCCCAGGGGAGGCAAGATGTGAGGAGAGTAGACAATGAGTGTGTGTCTGGAGACCCCCTGAAATGTCAAGCTTGTTTGTGCTGGCCGGGTCCCAGAGTTGTTACATACATTTAAAGAAAAGCCTCCAACGCCGGTCCGGCCCAGGCTGAGATCATGGGCACACAGAACACACTTGGCTGAGTTTTTGATTCAGCCAACTTCGTATTTTCAGGAAAAAAAATGCTAAACCATTACGTAGTGTCAGTCAATATGGACATTTCTCTAATGCCTCAATATAAGTAATAACTGGACTGACCGGTTTCCCAAGACTGTGTTTTGTTGTAAAACTTAGTATAAAAAATAATTAGTTGTGGGTATAATCCCAGAAAGGATTAAAAGGACTAGTAGGTTCTCTACTGAGGAGGGAGCCTAGTATGGAATTGAACACTTTCTGTCTCTAGGCACGCAGGGGTCACTTGCTGTTTTTTCTCTTCAGAGTTGTGACTTAAACTTGACCTAGAGAATTTTCCAAAGTCTTATAGTTGGACTACACAGGAAAACTGCATTCTGCTGCCCTTACCATCAACCCACCACGGTCTTAGATTAAAAGAAGGCCATTCCTTTTTTTTCTTTGAAATAACTCATATAGAATGAGAGAATATGGACATTGGCTAAATAGAAGCCTCCTGTGTGTTCGAGTATTGGTATGTGCATGTGGTAAGTTGTGCCTAGGTACGTGGAACCAAGAGCTAAGATACTACAATCACCAACCCCACTCTACTTCCCTTTGGTGCTACAAGTAGTCCAGTTGTTCAGTAAAGTGTCAAGAGGTTAAGTCTAACAGTACTGTGGCCATATTTACACCAATCTACCAAAAACAACTGGGGATATGTTTGTCTTCGACAGTCTGAGCCAGAAATAGGACAAGAAAAAAGAAAATATTTGTTTCCTCACATGTACTGAACGTGCTGATTCGTTGCGGTGTAGTGTTCTCATATAAAGTGCTTAAGAGTTGGACAGAATATCTTTAGACATCATAACTAACATAACCGAGACATGTTTATATTCCTACCAGGGCATAACATGGTGAACACTTCCACTGAGATTGCAGAACTGCTGTGATTTTTTTCTAACACATCATGCCATCTGCACACATAGTGAAATAATCCAGTAGTGGCCATGCTAAAACAGGACTCTTAGTGAAGGGCACAGACAGCTCCCCAAAGGGAGCTTGAGTTATGCACAGTGATGAAAACTGGAAGCAATTTTCCAGCTAACGGTCTACCAATGACCACTTGGAACGAGTTGGCACTGTATATTATGCACCTCATTTTAAAATCCCCAGCAAACTAAGATTTTCCAAAGCCCATAATCTTGACTGAGTGGGTGTTTTTTCAGTTAATCTGGTTAATCTGTCAAGGCTCCAAGGATATCTTCCGGCAGTACCACGAGTTAGTCTTTCTGTGAGGAACAGGCCATGCTCATATCAACTGGCAGGACAGCAGCTTGAAAGGCTAACCACGTTTATGGAGAACCCTCGGTTGAGGCTGCAAGAAGAAAAAGAGGAAAACATGGTAAGTTATTTCTTTATGTTCCCAGATACTAGTATGCAGCAATTATCTTATTCAAACAACCCCTACCATCCTTAGGTCCAAGAGAAAGCTCTAGCAGAGATAATGGTCACTCAACTCCAGGACAAATTTATGGTGGCTTGTGCTCTTGGAATGTCCTTCCACCATCTGGCAGAGTGTGGAAGATATCCATCTCAGGGATAGGCGAAGTTGCCTGGAAGGGAGGGCAAAACCAGGTCTCTGGAATTGGCAGGCTGTCAGGACTGTGGTGTGGGAAATCGTTTCATATATCATGGGGTTTCATGCATTTCCTTGATCTGGAACAAGATCAGATTGGGAACGGTGTGAAGGCATTTTGGCAGGGGGGTTTCATTCATCGGGAAGCTTTCCTAGGATAAAACCTAGAAGGAAATATTGGAAGCAGTATGGCTGAAGCTCCTGAGTTTGCCAGGCGAAAAGTCAGATTGGCTGAGCAGGTTAGGGACTAGCTAGAGAAAGTCATTAACATCTGACCAGCGACTGAACTATTTGAATTGCAACCCTGCTTTTGACCTTGGAAACACTGGTACAGATACATTTTCCTAATTTTTTATTTTCTAATTTTCTTATTATTTTATCTGGTTACTCCCTACAGTTCCTTATACACAGGTCCTTATTAATTAGTTAACATAGGAGCACAATTGAATATTTTGCTAGAAAAATATCAGTATTAACTTTACTTAATACACAAAATTATCAGGCAATGGAGAACAGGACAGCAAGAGTTCCTGATGTTAAAAAAAAAAAAAAACCTACCTAGGTTTTAAAACTGGCTTTTCAAAACAAGAGAGAATGTATAATTTATAAGCAAATGTTTGATTAAAACTTGCTATTTTTGAGAAAATGCAAAAACAAAAGTAAGGTACTATTCAAGCATATTAAATATAAAATAATAATACACGCTACTGATAATGTTGTAATGAAAGTAGAATACTAATGTATTGCTGACGGCATTGTAAACTGGAAAAATAATGTCAACTTATTTAAAAACTACTAAAAATTCACATTCCTTGACTCAGTGTTCCCCATTCTAGGAGTGTATCCTAAGAAAATAATCTAAAAAAAATGAAAGAATCTATATGCACAAATATGTCACCTAGAGGTTATTTATAATAGTGGAAAGATTGGAAAACAACCAGTCTCCTATTGTTGAAAATTTAGGTTAAGTAAATTATGGTGCATTAACAAGATGGATGATTACATGGCTATTAAAGTAATAATTATGATGATTACATAGCAACATGGTAAACAGTTATGATATACTACAATATAAAACACATATGCATAGAAAGGAACTGTAAGTGATGTGGTGAAGGCGCTAGGATTTTTAGTATTGTTGTCATAGGATTTTGCAAAACAACAACAAAAATTAGGCTCACAAAGGTGCTGATTTGACCCAAAAGCATTGACTAACTAAAGCATCCATGATAGTTTTCATTCACTAATACTACCTCAAAAATACATATTTCACAATTTCATTAAGAGATAACACTCTAGTATTATTGGAGGGGGGAGAGAAATCTACATGAGTAAAAATCTTCTGTCCAGCTCAACTTGCAAGTGAGCAGTATAGCCTGGAATAACGACATAGGTTTGTAGGAGCCTGACACAGTACACCATCACTTGACACTTATGCTAAAATCAGCTCTGGAAAATGTATGACCTTGGAAAAGTATTATTAAGAATAACCTACAAAATAAAATTTAAAAGTAAATAATGATAATAAAGAGTGAACTCCAATTAATTACTATAGTTTGGATCCCAAGTCAGGAGTAGATAACTAGGTTTATTGCAGTTGCTACTTCTCCAGATAACTAATAGCTGATGGAAAGTGGGTGTGTCTAATTTTCACATATAATAACACAATCATGGACATAAGCTGAGGTATTATACTTTAAAGCTCTTTCACCAGTGGTTCTCAATATAACTCTTAGGATAGGCAGAATTATTTGCATTTTATGGATAAAGAAATAATATCCAGAGGTATTATTTGCCCAAGTTCATACAGCTAGGGAGGATCAAATCTGTACTCAGACTTGGGAGTGTCCCACTCTAGTGACGTGTAGGAGTGACAGGGACAAATATATAAAGTATAAGTATTCAGAGCCTTTCCCATTCTCTTATCTTCTAAGTAGGATTCTGTGTTTATCCATAAGCCCCATCAGCACAATGAAGGGCCCTGCTGGGCAGGGAAGAAAATTAGAGGCTAAGTTAATTCACGTTAGAAAGACCGAGATATTGGAAAAAGCAGAGAGATACTCCTATAAGACAGGAATATACACAGAAGTGGAGGCCACAGAGAGACAAACTGGGGATTAGGGAGTGACAGGAGATTTGGGGTGATGGCTGCCATTTGAGTGGGACCTTCAGAAGAGAGAGGGCCAAAGAGAAGAGTGTGCTATGGCATCATGCCCTCTGGACCATCTTTCCATGGACTCAGGAAAGAAGTCATTGCTTTTTGATGCTTTTGCGGTTAGTTGTCTCTCATTTGAATGTGTCACCATGTTGAGCTAGGCTTTATGTGCGAACAAGAGGTCCCTGTTTACTCAGGTTGTATGTGCCTAGAGTAAGGCTTGAACCGTTGTCTTTCTATCACAGAAGCATATATAGTGGTTGTCTCTGCTGTTACCACTTTGCTAGAGATTTTTATCTGCAACAGGAATCATGCCTTCAGGTATACAAAAGCTACATGAAGTCAAAATGTAAAATGGCATTTTGCATTAGACAGCTCTGGCTCTTTGAAGGGGAAACGTGTGATGTTTGAGATGGTATACTTTTGGAGCTCCATTCCCTGGGCTTCAGCCATCCCAGACTCCTTCTAGCTCCTCATATGCACCAGTTATTCGCAGCCTTTGCTCAACCTTTCCTAGGGTGCCTTCTTTGTACACCCCCTAACACTAGTCAACACCTACCCCTCCATTTTTCAGGACCACCTCACGTGTCACGTTCAGTATGAGGCCTCCTCTCCGCCTAGACACAGCTGACAACTTCCCCCTATAAGCCAGCACGGCATCTTAAACCTTTACCACAAAACCCACCATGAATGCTTTATTTTAACACATCCATCTTTCCTCCTAAGTTTTTTGAGGGTGGTGCCATGTCTTATCGTTGTGTGTCTTCCTAATGCAAGGTGCAGTGCCAAGTATACAGAAAGTGCTTAGTAAATAGTTGTGAAATTAATGAAGAAAGGAATGAGGCTGGAGAAGAAGAGTTTTTCTCTTTTTTTTTTGGCTTAATTCAATACCTAATTTTATACGAGATTCAATCCTGTAACTGAAGTCTGCATATGGAGAAGGGGACTGCTCCAGTTTCTTTGTCTACATCTCAGGACTACTCAAGAAACACGTGCATCCTGGTGCTGGCCACGTATGGATCTGCAGCTAACAAACAGTAAAGCGCTCTTTCTCAAATCTCTGTTTGATGGGTCAACCTTACCAGTTTAGGTTTTCTGGGAACTAATCACCTCTTTAGTCCAATGGCTTCAGAGTCTGGGATGAGTAGAGAAGAATTAGAGTCCGGTGATTAAGAGGATGGGCTCTGGAATCAGGCAGATCTGGGTTGACATCCCAGGCTCACTGCTTACCAGCTACATGATGTTGAAAACATGAATTTCTCCAAACCTCAATTTCTCTACCTTTAAAATGCTGATTATGATCCTTACCTCACTGGGTTGTTGTGACGATAAAATGGGCTCAAAGAAAAAGCACTTTGCATGGTGTTTGGCAAATAGTACCTATTTTTTAAGCGATGGCTACTATTTATTATTATTATTGCCAGAAATTCCCAAAATTTCTCAGAGAAACTCGAGATACAAATAGGTCAATATTCTCAGGCCACAACTAGGGGCCAGGAAAAGGAAACCAGATGCTTGGAGGTCAAGCCTTTGCGCCCTCCAGGAGAGAGAGAACACTCTTCTCTCCTGCCAGGGCCACAGTCAACACACTCTGGCTTCCATTCTCCTCCAGATTAGTCCAGACACTAACAGACAGTTCCACGATAAGGAGAGTTCACTTCAAAGGCAGGAAAGGGCTGGCCTGGGAGCAATGGCCAACCCGGCAGAGGATTCAAGAACAGCTCTGGGACTGAGGGTGTCCAGCGCCATCTTTCTCCACTCCAGCAGCAAAGGGCTGAAGAGATTAGTGTGTTTGGGGAAGAAGAAAAGATATTGTGTGCAAGCAGCCCCACCTCTCATGGGCTGAAGGGAAGAAATGAGTTTGCATCTCTTAAAAGGGCGGTTTAGTATTTTCCATTAAAAAAGAAGGGCCATATCTTCTATCTGAAAATGTCTTTCACGTGACTCATGATTCAAGCCTGAGGACTTTAGGGTGGCCCTGAACTGCACTTTGACATGGGACAATTTATATCAGGTGTGAGATGAACACTCCAAAGGAGTGAGAGCCACAGTTGCCCCGCATAACAGCCAATAATAAGCAGAACTAACATTTATTTAGCAGTTACAATGGGCCAACTAAGGTTTTTATAGGCAGTTACTCATTGAATCCTCACTGCCATTTTTAAGGCCTGAATTGCATTATCCTCATAACACATCTGGAAAAAAATCAGGCCAGGTTCATTAACTTGTCATAGTCATACTGCTGGAATGCATAGAGCTGAGACTAGAAGGCAGATCTGTTCTCCCCACAATGCTTTCCTGACTCAGTCAGAAATCTGTTAGGAAAGCAAATTCTTTAACTCCAACAGGAATACAGGGGAGAAAGCAAGTCGCTGTGTTTGTATAAAAGAATGCTCATCAAATGTGAATCCTATACAAAAAGTATCATAAATAAGAGGTTTGACCGAGTGAAAGTTAGTACATTTCTATTCAACAGTCTAAAATCACTTGTATGTTTAGAGCAGTGGTTCTCAACTGGGTGCAGTTTTGACCCCTAGGGGACACCTGGCAATGCCAGGAGACATTTTTGGTTGTCATGACTTGGGGGTACTACTGGCATCTAGTGGGTAGAGGCCAGGTACTCTGCTAAACATCCTAGAATGCATAGGACAGCCCCCGACATCAAAGAATTATCCAGCTCAAAATGTCAATAGTGCTGAGGTTGGTTTAGAGGATACAGGTCCTTGTTTATCTTCTATTCCTGGCTGTGAGCCAAATATATCACTCCCAAAATAGGCCAAGATAAAAACCAACTTAAGTGTGCCTCTTGTGTGTACAGGAAATAAGGCTAATTTCAAACCTCACTCCCTTTTTCTATTCATCATTTGCTCATTTTATTTGATTTCATATTCAATGTAATCAAAACCTCTAATACTAAATCATTTCTAACTTTTAGAACCCTCACAGGCATACCATAACAAGAATCAAGATGGGATGATTTAAACAGGTATGCTCAATTAATTAATTAGCATGTATGGGAGAAGTTAGGAGATGAAAGAAGGACAAAGGAGGATTTATGTGGCAATAAAACTAAACTCTGCTACCAGCCCTTTGGTGGGAGAAGCCACATGCCTTCTCAGTTACACTGGTTTCATTTCTGCCACTACCTGCCTGCCCATAGTTTGCATGGGGTGTTTGCCGCCCCTTTCCTCCCCCCGAGAATACGATTAAGAAATCAACTCTACTCCCTGACTGCATGAAGATAAAGGCCAGAATCTCAGACAAGATGGATATCAGGATGGCAGAGGATCTGGGTTAAGGGCAGTAAAATAGATGATGCCTACAAACTAGCCCGTAACTTCTCATAACCCCTCGTAAACTGGAAACCACAATTACTCTGTGATGGTTACTTTTACGCGTCAACTTCACTGGGCCTCCAGGAGACAGATATTTGGTTAAACATTATTCTGAGTGTGTCTGTGAGGGCGTTGCTGGATGATATTAATATTTGAATCAGTAGACTGAGTAAAGCAGATTGCTCTCCCCAATGTGGGTGGTCCCCATCCAATCAACTGAAGGTCTGAGTAGAACAAAAGGCTGAGTAAGGGAGAATTTGCTCTCTGCCTGTCTTTGAGTTGGGACATCAATCTCTCCTGCCTTTGGACTTGTACTCTGACTTGGACTGGAACTTACACTGTCAGCTCTACTGGGTCTCAGGCTTGCAGCTCTTGGGCCTTCTCAGCCTCTACAACTGTGTGGTCCAGTTCCTTACAGTAAGTATCTAGCTATCATCTCTCTCTCTTGCATGTTCTCTTTCTTTCTCTCTTTAGATAGATCTCTCTCTCTATCAATAGATAGATAGACATAGATATATAGATATATCTCCTACTGGAGAACCAATATCTCCTATTGGTTCTGTTTCTCTGGAGAACGCCAAGGCTATAGACAACAGTGACCATAACAGTAAGCACTATCATTAACCAAGTACTTACTACACACCTAGCACCATGCTAAGAACCTGTATCCATTTTGCAGTAACCCAAGGAAGTAGATACCACGACCTCACTCCACAGATGAATCAAGTCAGGCTTAGAGAGAGAAATGACCTTACACAGGCTGCAGCCTTTAGGCCAGGCTGTGACTCTTGATCTGGTTATAACAAATCAGAGCCTGTTGATTCCAGAAGTGCTAAGCAGGAAATATGAGGTCCCAAGGCCCCATGGGAACATTTTCAGGCAATCATTTATACCTACATGGGAAAGGGAGACCTTGGCCTCCATCTCCATCCTCTCAGCCCTTGGTTTTATTGTTTCAATTAGAATGTGACCGGCTCCTGATACTGTAAGAATCTTTCTGCAGTTGGCTTTGCAGTCCTCATTGGCTGGGGTTGCCTCGTCTCTCTGGGGAGTTTTAGAGGGTTCATGAGATGAGTAAAGCTGGACCACCACCACACACAGACACACACAGAACAAGAGAGAAAGAATGCACTTCTGTGCAAGCTGTCACCTTCTCCTTTTCCTCTGCCCTAGGAAAAAAAGTCAATGACACTGTATTTGTTCTCTTACTGTTCCACCTCAAGTAAAGCTGCTAGTCTGCACTACGAGGCTCAAAACCTCTCAGAAATAGACTCTGGTTCCTGTGGGTTAAATTGAGTCTCTGGATTCCAGGGTTTTAAGAATTCTGACATTTCAGCCTGAAGTTCTCAAACCTCACTGCATCAGGCTCATATCCAGGAGCTTCTTAAGATTTTTATTTTGTCCAGCCTCTCTCCATTTCCACTGATTCAGAATGTCCAGGGGGAGGTCTGGAAATCTCTATGTTTAACAAGGGGCTCAGTGATTCTGATGAAGCCAGCTTGGCACAAATCTTTGGAAGCACCCATGTCTTTTCCTCAGTACTTAAACAGCAGTTATTCGTCTTTGAGACCGGGAAAAATGGGTAGACCGTGAGGAAACTTGGTTTATAGTCTTGTTTGCGTTATATAATAAAATACCAAGAATCCTGGATATGATATAGTATAGCGATCCAAATATTGGGTTTCAGAGTGGGGCAGACAGGAGTGGCGAGGCCTGAGCAAGCTGTCCAACCTATTCAATGTCCTAGGGACTTAGGAATAGTTCCATCATCCCGGTATTGTTTAGTTTCTACAGGCTGATTCATGTACCAATCAACCAAGCAAGCAAGCAACATTTATTCCATCGAGCACTTACTCAAATGCCCAACATTGCCTTGGGGGCTGCAGGGCTTCGGGAGTTTCATATCCATATCATTGCATTTATCATATTATATCAGAATCACCTGATTATGTTGTCTATAGAATAATGTTTCTCAGACTTTACTGTACTTAGAAATCCCCTGGAGAGCTTGGTAAAGCATCGATTTTGAGCTCCAAATGGAAAGATTATGATTCAGTAGGTCTGGCGTGGCTCTGTGAATTTGCATTTCTAACAAGCTTGCAGGTGACACTGATGCTGCTAGTCTGAGGACCACTCTTTAAGCACGACTGCTCCTAACCTCTAGCTTCTTCAGGTAAAGTGTGTGTCTTGTTTTTTTCTTTCTGCAGTGTATAGTAGAACGCCTAGAATATCACAGGTGTTCTTGAAATGTTTGTTGAACGAATGAATGAATGTTTGGCAAAAGCTACAGGAGTGATGTTAGCAGTTTCTTAAAGTAAGGGCAGAATAGTATTGTTACCTGATGAGAGTTGGTTTAGCAATTTCAGTGTATGCAAGCCTCTGAACTCGATGAATTCTCTGTGATAATTCAGGACACCTATCAACTTCTGTCTCAGGGCATGATTTCCCCAGGGAAATGGCAAAACCTCACCCAGCTTTATGGCCATCTTGAACTAAAAGCCTGCTGACAATAGTGGTTACCACCTTGTACCACATTAATATGAGATGACGCATTTCTGGGAGAAAGTATCATCAGGCCAGATGCTCTCAGCAGGGCTGCATTTGTACAGCCAATCAGTTAGAGGTAACCCCAGTGATTCCATTCTCTGCACTGGATAGAGGCAAGCATCTCAAGTCATTAAATTCCAACAGCCACTCTAAAAGCCCACAGAACCTTCCGGAAGAAAACCCTGTCCCCTGGCACAAACAACAATGAATTTCATGAGAAAGCATGAAAATATACTTCAAAGTTTAATTCAAGTCTCCATTGAAATTCCCCTCCATCTCCAGAATGTCAGACTGGTCAGCAGAGTATATTCTGAGGGATCGGTCCCTAATCTCTCTCCCTGCTTCTGTATCCCTCCTCACTGAGTCACGGAGCGTGGTGCCCTTCCTGTTTGTCAACTGTATTAATAAGTCAAGCTCCTTTTCCTTTTTTTCTTTTTAAGTTCATCTATTCCCCTCTTTGTCTTTCTCTCTATTTAATCTTATTTTATTCTCAAAGGCCTCTCTGTTGACCAATCCAATAGCTTCTTCAGTGGAAAACGTTCAAGATTCGCTTCTTTAGAAAAAGTATATTCAAAAAAATTCTCCAGATCCTGCTGCTTTTCCAAGGGAAAGAGAAAAAGCACACTTTTAAAGGAGTTTAAGGTATACTTAATGTTTCTCCTTTTCCATGCCAAGTCTCAAGGGGCTTAAGTGTCTCTTTTTGAAATAATGCTGTACAAGCTACATAAACATGAACAAACAATGCTGAGAACAATGATGGATTTCACCACATAGAATCTTAGAGTGGAAGGGTATTTTCAAACCATGCTTCTTAAATATTAATGTGCATATGAGTCACTTGACTATCTCGTTAAAATGCAGATCATGCAGGTCTAACAAGCTCTCAGGTGATACCCATGCTGCTGGTCTGTGGACCACACTTTGAGTAGCAAGGCCTTAGGGTTCCTTAATCTAGAGCAGCACTGTCCAATGGAGCTTTCTGCAATGATGAAAATGTTCTATATCTGCTTTGTCCAATATGGCAGCCATTAGCCACATGGGCTATTGAGCTCTTGATATGTGGCTAGTGCCTGGAGGAAATTAATCTGAAATTTTATTTAATTTTAATTCATTTAAATTTAAACGGTCACATGTGCCTAGAAGTTTTGTAGAGTAGAAAACTGAGACTGAGAGATTTAGTAGAAAAGTTTTAGAAAGAAGAAACCTAAACAGCAAGGTGTAGCCACAAATCCTCTCACCCACATTGTAAATTTATTCTGATTCCCACCCTCCCCCTTCCTGCTTTCTGTAGGGAGGGCTCAAGGCTTCGCCTCTGTTCTCCATCATGTTCCCAGAATCACTCTATAAACAAAATAGTAATTAGGAAAGACTTTATAAACATTCTGAAGTGCAGAAGATTATCTCGTTTACATAAACCCTTTGAGTTGGCAAAACCAAGCAAGAAGTCTTATGAGAAATAGTTCTTTTGGTACGGGCCCTTTCACCTTGGGGCATGTCTAGCAGGATTCTCAAGACAGGCCCCAAGGTTATTTCTTTGCTGCTGGTTTTGGCCCTTTAGCCTGGAACACAAGAACAAACGCAAACAGTCTAGACATTTTAGAAAAGCTCAAAAGGAAAAAGAGCTCAGTTCAAGTTGAGTTCCCCTAAATGAGAAAATGCTGAGGGTGGGGAAAGGCTAGGGCTTAGTTTTGTCTAAACTGGATTCGTCAGCTCTCAGCAGGTTACAGTCTGTATTACAGTTAACAAGGTTTAGGGATCTTCCCTGGGCCAGTGAGTACTAATTTCCATTGAGGAAAAAGTTATGAGGCTTAGATGTCTTAATGATAACAGATAATTTCTCTGTGTTGGCAGAGCTACAAAGCATGTTGCTATGAAACTGTGTGAATTGGGCTATTTCTTTTGTGTGCACAGTTTCCCCTTAAAGAATCCACTTGGCATGAGTTGTAAACCTGTTTGGGGACCCTTGGGATGAATTGCTTGAACTGGCTGGTGGCCATTAGCAGGATCTTGCAATTTACCAGGTTCTACACAGAATTATGAAAGTGAAGGTTTAATGGGATTTCAGGTAATAGAGCCCAGATGTCCAAGACTATGATGTTTGAAATTACATTGCTTGCAAGGCTGTGGGGCTTAAATTGTATTTATTTCTTGCTTAGTAGATTACCCTGTTCCCATCTTTATGTCATCTTGGACCAGTCAAATGCTAAGGCCCTCATTTTGACATACCGTATCTGGAGAAACCATTCATGTACACACACCTCTGGCCAATGGCCTGGAGATACACGAGCTCCCTACCTTCCTGCCCAGGCTCTTGGGATTACCTTTCAGCCAAGACTATGGTAATTCACATCCCTACCACCACCTTGCTGCTATGCAGCACTTAACTTCCAAACTGCTTTCACATATTTAATTGCATTTTATTCTGTCAGGGTCCAGGAGAAATGGGCTGGGACAGGTATTATTATCTGCATTTGGATGAGGAAAGCAAGGTACATGGAAGAGGAGGGATAATAATAGTTAAGATTTGTGAAACCCTTATGTGCCAAGAAGTATTGTTCCCATGGGGTTTCCATGCATCATTTCCTTTAAGCCTCATAATGGCTTTGAGGTTGATATGATTATCAGCTCCACTTTGAGAAACCCAGAAAACGTAGGCACACAGACGTTGGATCACCCTTGATGGAGCTGGATGGGAGCTGGTACTCTGGCTCTTACTTACCATGTGCTGCCACCTCCCTAAGGAAGTATTGTCAGCATCACAGACAAGACCTGGAGTCTGTAGTTGCTAATGCAGCATTCATTTTACATTATTTACAAGTTAGACACATTTTTCTAATGAGAAACTCACTATACTCTTTCTTGCTTTCCTCTGGAGCATTGCCGCCTCCTGAGTGCTCTGAAGAGAGAAGGCGGATTCTGTTTAATGGCATTCCTTTTGAAAAAAATACTTGGCCTAATATTCCAGGCCTTTTATGGTCATACTTCAGCCTATCCCTCCAGTCTTACCCACTAGGCATCCAGACATAGTAATTGATGGAATTTGTCCCATACTGTCCTTCCTTTGTTCATATGGTCCCTGTTTCCTTATCCTCTTGCCCAAATTCTCTCCTTCATACAAGGCCAGCTCACAAGCCACTTCAAAAAGGCCTCATATATTCCCACAAAGCCTCTCTCTCCATGTTCTGAACCTCTGAATAATTTTGTTGAATGAATGGATGAATAAATGGAATAAACAAACATGATTTCTTGATTGCCGCACCAGGCACTATGTGAAACACCGGGGATATAAAGATGAATAACAAATAGCCTTTGCCACTGCCCTCAAGAAGCTCCCAGTCTACTGAGAGATACATACACAGAGAAACCGCCACATAAAGTCCTGCATGCTATTACAGAAGGGCAAGATTCCAGGCGAGCAGAGAGAAGGGGAGTGCTCATCGCTGTTTACAAATATGGCTGGGAATTCTGCCCAAGCCTCATCCGCCCTCCTAGTTAGGGAAACTTCATGTATGAAGAGCTTGCATTTTATGCATCTTTGTACAGCCCCAGAGGACTCAGCATAGTCTCTAAGCTGAGAAAATATATGGTAAATAATGAGGGACTGTAATAGAAGTGATAATGTCTCTCTCACCATGGGGGCCCCTCCCCCCATCTTTTCAGTGGAAATGCAGAAGAGGGAGGCAGGCTCTTGCTCCTGCCCACTGTGTCCCCACAATGGTGCTGGCTTGGACGGAGAAGGGGAGAGGAAGCTCCTGGTGTTTCCTTAGGTCAGTGAGCAGCCAGTGGCCCAAACTATTGCTCTCTTCTGTAAGGGGCCAAGGAACATTTAATGTACTACCTTAAAATTGTAGCTCGGGGGGCCGGCCCGGTGGTGCAAGCGGTTAAGCGCACGCGCTCTGCTGCAGCGGCCCGGGGTTCGCCGGTTCGGATCCTGGGCGCGCACCGACGCACTGCTTGGCAAGCCATGCTGTGGCCGCGTCCCATATAAAGTGGAGGAAGATGGGCACGGATGTTAGCCCAGGGCCAGTCTTCCTCAGCAGAAAAAGAGGAGGATTGGCAGATGTTAGCACAGGGCTGGTCTCCTCACACACACAAAAAATTGTAGCTCAGGCAAATTTTCCCCAAACCTACTCCTGTCCTCGAGAGTTGAGAAATATTTCCTATTTTAAATGATTCCCATTTCAGAGCAGTTACTCTCATTAGTTAACATTATGTGGCTTCTTATAAAACTCTCTGCACAAATAAGCTTTTTAATTAGTTACTCTTCTCAACAGGACTGTGAGGGAATCCTGGGCAGTGGTCCAGAGCCATGGAAAGCTCTCTCTCTAGAGAGTTTTGGTTTTGCGGGACTGTAACAGCATTGCATTCATAGTTTTGAAGTTTGCTGGAGACAGGAGGTGGAATGGCTGTCACCGCATAACATTCATACCTTTCCAGAACCACCAACCTACGTGGCCCTATAATTTTAAGGAATCGGTGTGCGATAATGAAAATAACAGTCTCTTCCACTTGCTAGTTTTGAGACTGGTCAAGTTACTTAACCTCTCTGAGCCACGGCTTCTTCATCTGTAAAACGAATGCATGGGTATTCTGCAGATGTTTTTGTGAGAACTACTATTTTTCATTGAATCCAAGATGGAAATCTTTTAAATATACCACTAAGAAAGGAAAAAAAACCTCACTGCTAATTAAACTATGACACAATGCTTTTTTCATAGTTCTGGACAAGGCACAATATTAGCCCCTTTTGTTGCTTTGAGATTTCTTTCATCTGCTCTGAAGAACTTGGCAATTTCTCTGCTTTCAGGTACAAGCGTTGTGCATGATAGGCAATCCTTTTGCATGCATCCCAGTCGTAAAACCCAACATACCTTCATTTACTTGTGCTATCTTCCTATCTTAGGTAGCGTAAAGCTCATGACTGCTGCTTTGCAAAAATATATGAAACTGAGGTCATTCCTCCAATGTCAAACATTTGCCTCACTTAATGGTGCCCTATTTCCACGACTTTCAGCATACAAGATAAATTTTTGCTTCAATGCCAAATTATAGTGTAATATTTCTGAAGACGTTTTTAAATAGCAATTAAACTCAACAGGTGAAGTACTAATAGAATACATAACTTCAGTGGAGTGATAAAAATATGAACAATCACAGCCAAATTCACGCATGCAAGACTGCCAATGACCTATACGCCTATATTATAAAATGTACAATTCAGAAATGTTAAATATGATAAAAAGTGCATCTCAGATGCAATGAAATACAGTAAATGAAAAAGCATATATTATGGGTCTTGCACCTAATAGATGCCCCACAACTCTCAAATCTCTTCCCATTTAATAAAGGAGAAGGGTGAATCGCAAAAAAGTACAGGGAGGCTGGATCTCATATTTTTGCAAAGAGATAAAATACTGGATTTAAATCTGATTCTTACTGGACAAAATTTACATTTCAGCAACTATAAAACCATGAATGATCCCCACAGAAATCGAAGTATTTTTCCATACACTATGTGAGAGATGGCTGTAAATTCTTTGTCACAGCCCCTCTCCCTACCTCCCATTGAGAGGTGGGGTCTTTTTTCCTACTCCCTTGAATCTGGGCCAGGCCCAGGATGGACTGCTTTGTTTAACAGAATATGACAGAAATGGCATTGGGCCAGTTTTGGGCCTAATCTTTAGGATGACTGGAAACTTCTGCTTCTTCCTCCTTAGAACAGAGTTGCCATGCTATGAGTGAGCCAAGGAGCTACATGGAGAGGCCCACATGGAGAATTGAGATCTCAGCCGACAACCCAGCTGAGCAACCAGCCAACTGCCTGGATTAACTTGACAGCCATGAGTGTGCCATCGTGGATATGGATCTCCCAGCCCCAGGTGATAGTATATGGGAAAAAAATAAGTCCCTGCTGAGCCTTGCCCAAATTGCAAAATCATAACCAAATAATGCCTATTGTTGTTTTGAGCCTCTAAAATATGGGGCAGTTTGTTAGGCAGCAACAGATAATCGCAATTCACTACCTTGTTAATTTTCACAGATGCTCTGAGCAAGATCTCTTCTAGACCCTCAAGGGGCAGAACCTGGAAGTAAATCTAGATCTTTTGATTTCTGGACTGAGGCCCTTGCATAATTATTCTACACCCTGGAGTTATTAGGGGATAAGCAGGGCTCATAGGGCTCCTACTGTCTTATTCCTTAGCTCTCCTCTGACTAAATGATGAGAGAGGTCTAGGCCAATTTTGGTGGGTTCAGAAAAGAAATAGAGAAGAATTAAAAAAACACTTAAGAGGGGAAAAGTTTCAGTATCACACACACACACAAGATCTTAAACTTTACTTGGAATCTGAGAGTAGAATTCATGAATTAGATGCGAACATGCTTATGATACTCCCAAGCTTTTCCAGATATCCAGTGGCAGTCTCAAGGAATAATATTCTAGTTGAAATAAGCAAGAGTCGCTGTTCATTCATCTCAGTCGTGGATTATTCAGAATGAAATCCCAAGAAGACACAGATTACCTTGTTGACAGAATGAAACACAGGGAGTGGAATCAGTCGTGTCCTTGTGACAGAAAGGTTCCACATAGAGACAGAAGTCTGGCTGACCACAATGTCACTTTAGACAGCAACCAAGTGTATTTCACATTGTTGTTCAGTTTCTATGCCAGAATGTCAAGATCTTTTGTTTCGACATCTAGCAGCCTGTGTGCCAAGGCTATGGTTTCTGCAGCATGTGAGAGCTGACAGTAAGAGAATGTGCCCTTGGTGGAGACACCTACGTCTAAAGAGGCAATACTGTCAAGGATTTCATCTTGCAGTGCAATGTTCAGCTAAAGAGGCTTAAGGAGACAGATCTTCTTTGCCTCAGAGAAACTCCAAATATCACTGAAGCAGGAAGCATTTTAATAGGCATATACATAGGATGCTATATACCATTGGTATGGATTTTAGAAGCGTGGTGTTCAGTTTATTTTGGAAATCAAGAAGGGGAGGGAAAGTAAACTTAGTGTTGAATTCAATACAAATAATTGTTGTTTATCTCTGCTTTAAAGCTATAGTACTCATGAAATTGTAATTCTTTCCCATGACTTGCTGGCTGACCACAAAGCTCCCATTTCTTAACGAAATCAGTAGTGTAGGGGACAGTGCCTCACAGCATATGGATATAATAAACTAGAAGAGGAAAAGAAAGTGCAGTGGAACAATGGCTGGAGGTGGAGATTGGATAAAACCACTACTCAGATGAAAGGTTAAATGGTGGGGGTCAGCTGTTACTGCAGTTTTTAGAAGTTGTTTGTTGTTAGTGCCCTTGTGTCGATTCCAGCTCCTATAGCAATCAGGTGTACAGCAGAGTAGAACTTCATCTTTTTGCGCCATCCTCTCACTGTTCATCCCGTGCTACATCAGACAATGCTCTGCTGCTATTCACAGGGTTTTCATGACCAATTTTTTTCAGAAGTGGCTGGCCAGGTCCTTCTTCCTGGTCTTAGTCTGGAAGTTCCACTGAAACATGTCCACCATGGATGACCCTGCTCATCGCTGAATATTTGGCATAGCTTTCAGCATCAAAGCCACCCATAGCCGCTATAGTCTGACAACCAACAGACGGTGGTGTGGTTCCCTGACCAGGAAATGAACCTGGGCCACGGCGGGTAAACACCCAATCTTAACCACCAGACCATCAAGGCTGGCTGTTAGATGTAAGGACAATTTATTTGAAGCATTAAATTAAAAAAAAATCTGAGTAAGAATGATCAAGCTTGAGGAATATAACTTCTCTGCACAAGAAAAAAAAATCTATTTCTGTTATTAAAGTTTTTTCTTTTTATAGACCAAATTATAGTCAAAAGTTAGACTTTGGCAATTTCAATATTCTGGAACAATTGTTGGCAAACTATAGCACCTATAAGGCAAATCCAGCCCATCACCTGTTTTTTCTAAATAATGTTTTATTGGAACACAGCCACACCCATTCATTTATATATTGTCTATGGCTGCTTTCAAATTACAATGGAAGAGTTGAGTAGTCGCTATCAAGATCATATGACCCACAAAGCCTAAAATATTTACTATGTGGCTCTTCACAACAAAAGTTTGCTGACTCCTGATGTAGAGTATTGAAATAAATCTAAATGTCAGTAAAAAGGCTTTAAGAAGTTTATACATTGCAAGGAAAATAGCTGTTACCAAGCACTCTCTACTTCATGGATATGCATGAAGGATACTTTCTTCTTCACTCAGAACAAGTTCTGTGAAGGACAGAAGTAGCACGGACCTATACAGATAGTACAGTTAGTGGTAGTTGGTAGAGGATTGAAGAAACAGAAAAAATACTGAATTGCAACAGCCTGGGGCCATTTAGCGTAGGGGCATATGTACCGTAGAATAAGAAATAAACTGATCGCACAATGGAGATTTAAAAAATCTATTTAGGTGCTTAAAAGAGTAAATTTCAGTAATCTGGAAAACTCTTAAGTAATGGAGCTTATTCTGAATATTTATTGATAAGTAAAATATCAGCCATGTATAAATGTGGTGTGAGGCTTCAGGAAACCACTGATACGACTTTGTGTGCATAATACATATATGTAAACATTCCTTCACTACACACTCCCCTACGTTACTTTTTCCTTTCCAGTCTCTGGTCCCAGCATTCATCTCTTAGGCCCTTGCAATAGTCCCTTACATGGCCTCTAACTCTTTACTCTTTTGCTCTAATCTATTCAAAACACTCTTACCAGATTCATCTCCCTAAAAAAACTACCTGTCCAAATAAATGTCCGCTATGGGCAAGAGACTGTGCTAGATTCTCAGTTAGACTCAGAGCTGAGTAAGGGAGTTTTTGCCCACGATATACTTATAGAAGATACTTAACAGTAGAAGGTATTAGTTGATACAGAATAAAAGATTTTGTGGATTTCATATACAGGCGTGGTTGCTGTTGCATAGATGGGTACTGGAGAGACGGAATTTGAATTAGGTCTTGAAAGAAAGGAGAAAAGAGGGCAAAGTGCATTCTTGGAAGTAGGTGATGTCTATCTCCATTCAAAGATCTCCTGTGGCTCCACATTCCTCACAAGATAAACTCCAATGCATAAGGCTGCATCCGAGGCGCTCTATAATCTCTGCACAACCATCCATGCCTTCCACAACACCCCTCATGAATAAACTCTCTCCTGATTACCCTCAGTACTTTCTTGACTCTGAGTTTTGGGCATGCTATTCCTAGAAAAGCTTTCTGTGCCCTGGCACTTATTCCAACTCTATATTACTTGAGGTCCAAATTCTCCACAGGGCCTCAGCATAGGGCTCTATTCCAGTGCTTGGTCACATGTGGTCATGTGCATGACTAGCATGGAGCTCACACCAAATACAGCTGGCAGCCAAGTTCTGCAACACCAAAGTTGGTCCATCCCCAACCAGACAAGTGCATCAATTACAGGCGTGGAAATTAAATTGCTATGAGAGCCTAAACGCTTATTCTCAAGTTATTTACTGATTCCATTGTAGATCAGTAATAAATGGTTCACAGCCTGGCACTGGTCTGCAGCCCACACTTTAAATAGCACTGCTCTACACTAACTCCATCTCTTCTTCTCATGAATCTTTAAAGCCTTTATTATCCACTTTAGGGGCTGAAAACTCCGGTCTGTTTGAATTAATTAATTTGCATTAATTGCTAACATTTAAAATTGGGAGATTTATACTTTGAAAAACTGGCAGTTGCGGCACCATTGTCCCACATTCTCATATGGCAATAATCGGCTGGAGCTGAGCAGAGCTGCCTCTTTAGATACAGCACGAACTCTCCAGTTCTCCACAGGCCCCCTCACACTTCCTACTATTCTCACACCAGCTCACTTCACTCTTCTGTGTGCTTGCCTGAACCCTGTAGGCATTTGTGGTGGCTACACTGGTCTATGAAGTGCATTTTGCCACTTTAATTATATAATTACATACTCTAATTGCTTGCTGTGTGTTTGTCTTGTATTTACATCTAAATGCTAATTCCTGGAGGGGAGAGATTGCACCCTGTATTCTCAATCTCTCTCAGTAGACAGCACAGTGCTGTGCACCTAACAGGCAAGTGCTTAATAAATACCTTTTAAATAACTGAATGAACAAATATCTACTCTGCTAGGTTATAAATCTAATGTACAAATCCTAAATAAAATATACAAAGTAATTTTGTTAACACTCTGGTGGATTAAAGGCAGCTACAAATTCTTTGACACCTCCTCCCCGTGAGAGATGGGGGTCTAGGTTGGCCTGTGACTGCTGTAACCAGTGGAGAATGATGATGGATGGTGGAATGATGCTCTGCCAGTTCTGGGTTTGACTGGTAAGAGGACGGGCAGCTTCTACTTGGTCTGTTGAGAGGTCTGACTACATTGCAGGAGAGACCATGTAGAGATGCCTTGAGAATCCATGGAGAGGGGAGGGCCCAGCTGAGCCAAGTCATCCAGCCATCCCTGCCAAAGCACCAGGAACGTGAGTAAGGCCTTCTGGGGCCAGTCCTGCCACCAGCTGAATACCACATAGGAACAACATTCAACGCCACGTGAAGCTGAAAAGTCGCCCAGCTGAGCTCTGCCCGAATTCCCAATCCTCAGAATTATGAGATATAATAAAATGGTTGTTGTTTTAAACCACTAAGTTTTGGGGGTAGTTTGTTACACAGCAATGAATAAATGAAACAGACTTGATCCCCAAATTTCCACTGTTTACCCGAATGGCATCCTTATTATCAACATTCAAGTCCTTATTTATCTTTTTAAAGTTAAGGCATACATTGAAAACAGTGCTTGTCTGGCATTCTAGGGAAATGGTTGAGGCTGCTCATGGATGGAGGGTCTGACCAGGGAGTCCTGCCTCTAAGGCTGAGAGAATCAGTATCTCTCGGTAAATACACCAGTGTGAGTGAGCACTTTGATTAGGCATAATTCCATAACTCCTTCAATAATGAAAATGGTGAATAACATGTTGTCCTCTACAGAATTCTGCTGGGCTATTAATTTTTTTATTTTATATTTTACAAAGATACCTATCCATTATTTTGATCTACATAAATAATCTGGCCATGATTCTGTACTTTATGACTTTGTTTCTCTATTAGGTTGCAGAATATGAAATTTGATAATCTCTAAGAAACGTTTCATTTCAGTTTCCAGATCCTAGAAATCTATAGATCCTTAAGAAGTGTATATTTTTAATAAAAACTTACCTTCTTCCCAAGAGTCTGTTTTTAGTTAATCATTACATTTTTCTTCTACCATTCTCATCACTTTGTAAAATCAGTTTCTCAAAGAACTGTTCTCAACTATTCTCATGTGTTTCTCAATTTACTGTTGCAAACCTTCAGTACTAATTGGCAATAATCATGATTCAAGCTACATTAGCAGAGAAACAAGATCTCGAGTTGGCCAAGGTTAGCAAGGAATGGACACAGAGTTGACAGTTACTTCATCCATTCCTGATGCTTTACCCCCATTAAACAAACAGATTCAAGTCTTCCCAAAGAACACCTTTCCCATATTTTGATAGGGCACTTTGTAATCATTTAACCAGGGATTGTACAAATTATAAAAACCTGTCTTTTGCCAGAGGTTTAAAGAGCAGGAGGGCTGGGGGGATATACTGTGCATAGAAAAGAGAAGACATATAGTAGAATATGATCATATAAAGGCCTCCAGAATTATTTAAATATGATTTCTGAAAAAAAAAAAAAAACAACAGGAGAGAAAAATTTTTGAGATTAAATTAAGGGGAAAGGAGTGCTCATGAGAAATTAGAGACTCGTGGTGAAAAGAAATGACAAACGAACAAAATATTTTTATCTCCTCTATTATGTATTTATGGTCCCACTCTATCCAATAAAATAAATATAAATTCAAACCTATATTAATTAAAACAATCTCTGCCCACAAGTGGTTCACAATCGGGGGGTTGGGGGGAGGGAGGTTGAAAGAGAAAATAACGATCTACATTCCAATGGAAGAAGTGGTATATGAGTGGTGTGGAAAACGTGTTAGAAAACATAAGGAAATATTAATTACATCCAGGGAGTGGGAAGCGGATTTAAGCTGAGTTTGAAGTGTGAGTAGGATATCTCTTTGTATTGCTAAAGGAACTGCTTTTCTGGAAGAGAGTTTTACTTAAGCCAGGATGTAGAAGAATGAAGAAGAAGAGCTGTTTCTGGAATGGCAAGATGTGAAAAAATATCAGATATGGCTTAGTCACAGGATGAGTTAATTGAGTGAGGGGTGTGGGAGAAATGGGGCTGCAGTGGCTTGTAATCTAATCTAGCATTTGGAGCCAGATCATGAAGAGACATGTATACCAAGCTGATGTGCTTGGATTTTACCATGTAGGTAATGGGCAGTTAGGAACCTTTTAGAGCAAAGGGTGTGCCATGATCATATTTATGGTTTAGAAATATCTCTCCGTACTGAACTGCCGGAAGCAGGATCATGTATTTGCCTTTGAAGCAATTGTCATAGTTGCCCTTTCACATTTGTTGGAGTGATTATTTGATTACCGCTGATTAGCAAAGCACCATGAAAACAAGGTCCACATTTGCTTTTGCTCAGAACAGTCTCTCTAGCACCAAGCACAGTGCCTGGCACACAGCAAAGGTTCAAAGATGATTTGTTGAATGAATCAAACTACTGAATATTAGTGTGGGCCAACCAAGAGAAGATGAAGGCCTGAATCAAGGCAGAACCCATGACAATAGGTTAGAGAGAAGAGTGACATTTGATTTGACTGACATTTCAAAAATGACTAACTCTAAAAAGTGTGGGAAGAGAAATTAGGGATGTTCAAGGGGGACTCTAAAGTTTCCAGGGTGAGTGATTAGGGGAAGGGCGGTTATTAAATAAGCAGGAAGAAGAGGGGTGGCTTTTTCCGAGAGGGGAAGGTAATGAATTTGGTTTCTGACACGTACGTGAGAAGCCTACAGGACACCCAGGTGGAGATATCACGTGGGCAGGAGCAGAATGTCACAGTAGAAAGAACTGACAAGCCAGCAGACCTTGGATTTGGGCTGTCATTTACCAGCTATGTGACCTAGGGCACATCATTAGCTTCTCTCAACTCAGGTTTCTAACTTATAAAATGGAGGTGATAAGAATCTCTGCCTTAACTAACTCAGGATGATTTTATAATAATCTAAAATTTTTAAATGTATGAGAAAGTATACAAAGCTCTATGAAAACTTGTAGTTATTATTATCATTGCCCTGAAAGACTAGTGGATGCCTTAACAGAGCATGGTACTAGCCAATTCTAGGTCATAGGTTTAATGCATATGGGCCACCTGACTTAAAATCATAAATAAGCCCCTCAATTTTGGCCAGCAGCCTTGTGACTGGGTGTGACAGTAATCTAGGCACGTCATCAGAAGCAGAAAAATCTCTCTCCATATGTCTTCTACTGAGCATGACATATTCTATTTTAAACACAATGAGGAGATATTAATATGAGGATGAGGAATTGTGTTCTGTTGCTGGCAATGAGAAAACAATTCATGCTCAAATAAATGTATTCTCTTGACAGGCTCTGGAGTCTTTCCTCTTTTCAGAAAGCCAAACAAAATCCCTTATCTTAACATACCCTTACTTCTAAAGTTGTCACTTTCTTCTTCAGCCACCATCCAGGACTTCACCCCTACACATCAGGCCCATGAATTCAACACCTGATTCAGGTAGGGGTGAGTCACTCTCATGTCACTTCCTGTGGCATCCGGATTTTCTCTAGAAGATACCCACCTACTGAGCATCCAAGAGCTGAAAACATCTCAGCACTTTGACTTTAGGTCAGTTCCAAGGTTCTGTAAGGGTCTGGTGGATAGGAACAGAAAAAGGTCCTCAATTCAGACGACTGATTTCAAGATTCCTATAACCAAACACCACAGCAACCTGCCCTGACATGGAGGTAGATTCTTTGGAGACAGTCTTTCATCAGAGATTGGTTCCTGTCCTCAAAATGAGCCTTAAACATGGATTCCTTGTGGGATGGAAAAGTTGAGTTTCTGAGAACAATCAATAGGGCTATATCTTTTGCCTGTCTCAGGTTCTTTGATGTGATATAAAAACAACAATGTGCCCGGGAATTAACTCATAAACAGTTCTTCATTTTATAGCATAATAAAAGTGTGGCAAGATTGAATTGGGATTTAGGCAAAGAACTGAGCTGGCAGTAAGTAGATCCGGTTTTTCTTGCCAACTTGCTCACCGTGTTATCTTTAGTAAATCACCAGGTGGCTCTTGACCTCAGTTCTTCCACCAGTGAAACATGCATAGAGGTGGTCTGGTACAGTAGGTAAACAGCTAATGATAACAATTGCAATCTACAGTGAAGCCTTACTACATGTTAGGCTCTGTTCTTGAGCTTGGGATATATCAATGAATAGCACAGAAAAAAAATTTTTGCATTCGTGGAACTTATATTCTAGTGAGGGGAGGGACAATAAACAATACACATAATAAGTAAATTATTTTCTATGTTGGAAGTTGATAGATGCTACATTAAAGGGAAACACATATAGCAGGTAAGGTGGATTTGGAACATGAGAGCGGGTGGGGAGCACAGTGCAGGCTCTAGACAGGTATAGATTCTAACTTTAGCTAATGACCCCCCCTCATTCATAACATACAAAAAATAATGTATTCAGGTCATAGGTTGCTGTGATGACTCAATGAAGCAAGGGAAGAAAAAGCACTTAGCACTCCCATGTTCTACTATTACATTTATTTTCTAATCTCAAATACTTTGATTCCAAAATCATGATTTTCAGAGAACAGGTGCTATAGCAACAAAGGACAATATTTTAAAATCGCAGGGCTGGCCCCGTGGCCTAGTGGTTAAGTTTGGCGCACTCCGCTTTGGCAGCCCAGGTTTCTGGGCACAGATCTACACCACTCGTTGGCGGCCATGCTGTGGCGGTGACCTACATACAAAATAGAGGAAGACTGGCATAGGTGTTAGCTCAGGGCTAATCTTCCTCAGCAAAAAAACCAAAAAACAAACAAAAAAACAAAGCAGCAGAAAAAATAAATAAATAAAATCACAAAGAAAACCAAGGATATAGTTTAGTCCAGGTAGTTTGCTTTAAGATATGGCCAATTATGGGAACAGCAATGATGCTTGCTGAAACAGCAGCACCCCTAAGACTCACACAGGACAGACATCCGCAGGCTACAGTTTTAGTTCCAAGAGTAAAGAACAAAACGAATAAAAGGAATTTATAAATTTTAAAACACAGCTTTTTAATTTTATAACAAGTCTGACAAGCCTCCAGAGGCTGGCTCTCTGGAGAATGACACACCTGAACAATAACCAGAAAAGGCAAAATTGCCTCCTCTGGGTACTGGCGTTAACAGATTTGATTTTTTCTTTTTCATGCCAGGAACAGTGAGCTTCTGGCAGAGGTGTGAATTTCGGTGCATCACTTGCAGAACTGCTGACCTCTGTGGGAAATGTTTAAGTCCTTTGATGTCATTTATTGTTGAGCCAACAGTATTTCTGGCACTAAAAACATTCCGGGTTTATATCTGTTTCCATCAATCTTTATTCAATGACATTATCGTTGCTCACCTATTACAGATATTTCTCAACTAAGACTTCTTGAAACAGCAGAGAGTTGGAGAGAGTGTATATTGAAATGACCAAAAGATTTTGTTGCTTTCCCCCTGCCCCTTTGCTAATAGAGGTCATAAATTCACCCATGGGAGAAGACATTTTTATTAGAAAATACTAAAAGTAGCTCTCCCCAGTCTTCTTCCGGTATTAGGTAAATACTACGCATCATGAGGCTGATACTACCAACAAACTGTGCCTCCTTCATTCATTCACCATATGCTGAGGGTTATGTTCCGGGTGCAGTTCTGGGTAGGCACAGACATAAAAACTAAGAGCTCACAAACCCAGGGAGGGCCTTCTGCCACGGAACATGAGGCTGGGTTGTCTGAACCTAAAGGAAGGTCACTCCATTAACTTGACAGAGAACTTGGTCTAGTTTCTCAAATGCTGCTGGGAAAGTTGTGCTACCAGGGTTTTTGGGGCCTGCTGGCTCCCAGAGAGGGACCAGGAGCGACCTGGGAGGGAGTGGGCTTGGTGCCATGCTGGCGGTGGCAGGAACATTAAGTTCACTAACTGCTTGCAGGGGAATGGGGCTAATGGGCCAGAACCTTCACGGAGCTCAGCGTTCAATTTGATGAAGTTCCCCAAAGAGCCTGTGAGGCAACTTAAGCAAGTTTATTCCAACTCAGCAAAACTTTATGAAGGGCCTCCTGAGGAGCAAGTTGGACTGGGATGTGGAAGGATGAGGGTAAAAATGTCCCTGTCTTCAAAGAGCTTACAGTTCAAGTCATACCTCAGGAAGGGTCAGGTGCAACGGGGGTACTCAGAGCTTGACCTCGAGCTCACTAAAACACGGAAGCAGCTCTGCAAGAACACAGGATGAGACTGAGACTCAGAGAAGGGAGGTAACTTGGTTAACGATGCAGTGAATTACAGCCTATTTAGTCCCCAGAGTAGCTTCAATCACCTCTTCAGACTTTTTAGGAACTGGGTCTCCAGATACATTGCTGAATCAGCCAGCTTTCTGGGTTACAGGATTCACATGTATGTAGTAAGAAGGCAGAAGACTTCACACACATTGAGCGGTTACTCTGTGTCAGGCGTTGTGTGACGTGCTGGTGCGTACTAAGTATTTTATATTTATTATCTCCTTTAATCCTCACAAACTATTTGTACAGGAGGCACCATTATTGTCCCCACGTAACACATGAAGAAATTGGGGAATAAGGAGGCTAAGTTTCCAGCAAGAATTCATACACTCAATAACTCACTGAACCAGGATTCAAATCCTGGCTATGAGACTGCTATTTCTACTACAATGCTGCCTGGGACTAGCTGTTTCCCTTTTGGGTGTATTGAAGATTCATACCAAATAAATAGTTCAGCAATGGAACTTCTAGCAGAATATGGATAAGTAATTATGGTAGAAGATCTAAACTATAAGCATCAGAATGATTCTATCTTTATCAGAAAGTCAAGAAAGCCCTCTGTTGACAGCAAGCTGGCTTCTCATATATTTGTTTAAATCCCAACCTTAAAAGACCTTCTATCTATCCATCTGCTCATCTGTCCATCCATCTACCCATCCATCCACTCATCCACCCATCCAATCATTCAACAAACATTTATGGGTCCACTATATACTATATGCTGTGCACTGTGTAAGATGCTGGGGATACAACGGTAAGTATATACACAGTTCCTGCCCTCAAGAAAGTCTTCATGGGGAGGGCACTCTTGTAAAAAAATAAGTAGAATACAGTGAAATCCATTTTATAACTGATGTAGAAGCAAAGTTCTATGGGTGCACAGAGGAAGAAGGTAGTAGGTCAGCTTGGGGGAATCAAGAACTTCCAGAGGGAAAGATATGTAAGATGAGGATGAGAGCTGCTTAGAGGAACACGGCAGCTTTGAATGTGTGTGTGTGTGTGCGCGCACGCATGCACGTGTACAAATTGAGGAATAGTGAGAGAGTGAATGAGGGGAACATTCCAGAAACCACTGGCAGCATTAGGAGTGGAGGACACTGGATTAGGAAATAGAAGATAGGTTTTCCTCCTGGGCCTGGCACAACATGGGAGTATGACACTTGGAAAGTCACTGTGCCTTTCTGAGACTCACTTCCCTCCTTAACTAGACAAGATGTTGATATATGGTTTACCTCCCATTTATGGGGATGTGATTGAACATGTGATGGAGCTTTAAGAAGAACATTTTATTAATACAAAGTATTATGATTATAAATGAATTTATCCTCTCCATTCCTCACCCATCCCTCATCATAAAAGGACAGGTCTCAACCTTAAGGGAAAGAAAAGTGACCCATGACTAACAAATAAGACTTAGGAAAGATGTATCTCCAGTACAATGTCCAGATTTTTTTCTCCCTGGCTTCTTTTTGTCTTCCCAAAGTCCACACTTTACCTTACTAACTAGTGCTCATTTTGCTTTTTACATTTGGCCTTTTCTCCTCCTCCTTTCTAACTTCACACTGGACTTTTAGACCTGCTTTAGACTACCATTTCATTATTTTTGCTCCTATGGTGTTGACTATGATGACTAATGGCTGAAAATCTACAACAAACTCTGGGAACTTAATAGGTTAACTTGGGGTGGGCTCTGACACTCAACTAAACATATCAGGACGAAAGCATCAGAAAATGAACTCCCACATCCTCTCTCTGCTTTCCCCCTTCATTACAGATCTAGCACATCTCGGGTTCCCCTACGGGAAGACTTCTCTAGAATAAGACAATATGCACAGCTGCCCTACTAAGACCAGTAATGACTGCCATCTGAAGTTCAGAGCTGAAGCCCAATTATCTACATTTATTGCATCAGATGCTTCAATTCCTACTAGTTATAGGATGCAGAAATACTACACCTTCTCCTGGGATGTAATCTGTCTGCGAGAGGAAAATATGAATCTGCCATGTGGGAAAGGGATTAAAAAAAAAAAAGAAAACTGAGGGTAACTGGCCTGGAAAAGAAGTGTTTTGTAATGGTTGCTTTGACATACCTGAAAAGCTAAGGAGGCAGTGGCGAAGTACAAGGAGTAGGCGGTAATAACGGTAATGGCAGCCTATGTTTAATGAGGGCTTACAGCGGGCCAGGCACGATGCTAAGTGCTTTATTTGCAATACTCATTCAGTCCTCACCACAACTCTACGACATAGATACTATCCTTGTCACAGTTTTAGAGATGAGGAATGAAGAGGCTAAATGACCGGCCTAAGGGACCACAGCTAGGAAGTGATGGAAGCAGTATTCTAACCTGGAGAGAAATATCAGACACATGGTTTCCTAGACTAGCTACACAGGACCATTGGGAGAGCTATTCAAACTATGGATTCTTGAACAAGCCAGAGGACATACTGAATCAGAATTTCTAGGGATGCTTCCCCAGGAAGCAGGATTCTAACCCAGAGAGAAATATCAGACATGTGATTTCCTAGACTGGCTACACATCAGGATCATTGAGAGAGCTGTTCAAACTATCGATTCCTGAACAACCCAGAGGACATACTGAATGAGAATTTCTAGAGATGCTTCCCCAGTAGTTCTGATGTACAGCCAGTGTTAAGCGCCTCTGGAGGACACATGTTTCGTATGATCTGAAGGGACAGATCCAGTATCAATATGGGGATAGCGCAGGGGGCCAGGTTTCAGCTCAATGGGAGAGACGAGTTTCCAAAAGTTGGGGGCGACCCAAGATGGCAGGTGTTGCTTTGGGAGTGAGTGTGCTTCCTATGAAGTGGGGACTGGAAGATCTCTTAGTCAGCACAATATAAACACAGTGACATCTAAGTCAGTTCTAATCTCAATAGTCTATGATTTCCAATTACTTATTCACTCAACTGATATTCACTGAGCATAAACTATATGCTAGAGACTGTGCCAGGCTCTGTCATTCTATAGTGAACACAGAAAATGGTTAGCTAAGGCAATCACAATTTTCACCTGCCTCTCTGACATTGGTAGTTTGCAGTAGCTACGAGAAGGTAGTCCTGTACCACAGCTCAGAATACATTAAGGGGACGTCCTAAATTTTTTCACTCACTGATTCATCTCTTTATTTAGCAACTATTTATTGATTGACTACTGTGTGTTAGATGGTACTTATCCATCATAATTTGTGCTCTCCCTTCCATATACTTTTTACTAGGAGAAGCTGCCTAGCCAAGGGCTACCTGTCTCAGCACCCCTTGCTATTATGTGTGGCCACATGACCGAGTTCTTGCAAATAGAATGTGAACAGTGATGTACACCCCTCAGACCTGGTCCGTAAAAGCCCCCCATGAGGCATTCCTGCACGCTCTTTTTCCTTTTGGCTGGATTGAATGGAGAAAATCTTTAGGGAGACTCTGAAAGCCACTTATTGATGATGGCAGAGCCTCTGTTGGCCTGGGTTGCTGAATGATTGCATAGGTGAGGGCCATCCTGCCTACCTGTCAAACTTGCCTAATACTGTTATCCATACAAGAAATAAACGTCTATCGTGTTGGAGATTTTATATACTTTTTTGGTCGATGTGTTATAGCAGATAGCCTACCTTCCTATGTGAGGTGAACAAGTCAGACTTTGTTCTGTATCTCAGAACTTGCAGCTGCTTTGGGGAGACAAATTATAATCAAGGCTGTGATGAGATAAGCTCCCCATAGTAGCACATAACAGGGGCATCTAAACCATCATCCTGGGGGATAATAGAAATGCCACCCAAGTTGAGACCTAGAGGGTAAACTGGAGTTCATCAGAGGGGAGAGAGGAAGGGCATTCATTCCCATCAGGGCAAAGCCTGGGGCAAGAAAGAGCATGGGATGTTTGAGGAAACTACGGTAGATTCAGGAGGGCCGGAGTGAGGTTAGAGGGCAAAGTTGGGGAGTGGTAAAGGACGTTGCTGGAGGAGTCAGATCATCTATCAGATCAGCAGAGGAAAAGGAGAGTCTCATGTCCCTCTTAGAATACGGGGGTCAGAGGCCCCAACTTTATTGGAGGAATACCTTCTGAGACAGACGTGCTGTTCTGCACGGTTCCCCTTTCTGTCTCAAAGCGTGTGTGTGTGTGTTGGAGGTGAGAAAGAGAGGCAAAGAGAAAGAGGAGGAAGAAAGTTTATTCAGTTATTTTTGAACTGGGTCATATCAGAGAGCCAACAGAGGGTGTTGGCTCTCAGGGTGTCGCCAGCCTAGGCTGGATGAAGGCCATGGCGCCGGGAGATTTGCGCGGTGGGATCACCAGCTCTGGTAGGCTTAACAGAAATGAAGAGCACCAGCCCAATTCCAGTTTAAACAGACAATACTGAAACCCTGCCAGGAAGAATCTGAGCAATATTTTGCAAACTTTAATAACAGCTCAGAGAAACTGATCAGAGCATTTGGCTTTGCCGTGCACTATTGCTTAGCTGGACCCATGTAATAGCAGAGAGGAATGAATCTATTTTTTTTCCATTCCCAGAGAATAATACTTTTCTTTCTCCCAAATGGAGAGGAATTCAGTGAAGTCTAAATGTATTTGTTTTGTTCCTTATTTCAACTTCTCTATAAATCGCCCATAGGGTTTTGGCACTCACTGTTAAGGTAGTCAGCTTAATGCCTGAAATATCTTCTTTTATTGGAAATTGTAGAAACTTTCTTTGGTTGAAATCTTAATTTGCAGCTTTGATGTCCCACTTTCCAGGCACTGACCATGAGAATTAGGTACAAGGTTATTGGATATACCGAGCAGTGGGAGAGTTCCATATGTTATTTCCCTCCGGGACACGGGAAGTTAACAGCTTTCTGGATCCATGTAGTAGAAAGAGCATGAGATGGTTTTGGGATGTGAAATGGGACCAAATCCCAGATCTACCGTTTATGAACTGGGTGACTTTGAAGAATTGGTTTAAGCACTCTGGGCCTCAATTTTCTCTCATCTGTAAAATGAGGACATCCCTGGTAAGTTGTAAGATTAGATAAGGTAAGGTGTGTCAAGTGCCTTGGATAGTACCTTTTAGGAGAATCCTATCAATGGCATTTCCCTTCCTCTTCCTCCTAAAGGCTGAGAAGAGAGGTTGTGAAGCCTTGGACAGCAGCACAAAGACTTGTTTCCAGGTTAGCACATGGTGAGCATAACTCCTTATGCCCAGGCCCATGACTGGGAAAGCTCCATATAACACTTTATCAGTCCTGACAAAATCAGTTAGATGTTACAGAGCTTCCTGAAGAGTCCAAAAGATGAGGCAGATCCAAGAAAATAGGAGCCTTCAAAAACAGAGGCTGCAAACTAGTTATTAACAGAACTGGGACCCTTAGCAGAGTCACTCAAATTTGGCTTAACCACAGGACAAGTGAAATGCTTTGACCTCACTTTGGGAATAATGCTAAAGGAGAGATGGAATGAAATCTTTTTATCTTAGACAGATAAATATTTGCCAAACAAAACAGAACTAGGGAAAAAATGGTGGGGAGGAGGTAGGAGAGAATTATTTTCCTTTAGGTAGAACTGGTGGTTCCCAAGTTGTTTTTGGTGAGGAGTTTGTACATGAAAGGGATTGGAACCTTCTTTCTCATTCATTATCTCTGCTGGGATCTATCTCCTTAAAAGGCCTTCCTTGACTACCCCTCTCCCCAAATAAGGCATTGTCTACCTCTTAACCTCGCTTTACGCTCGTCATAACATTTATCATCATCTGAAATTACACATATCGATTTGGTTTTGTGTTCGTAACTTGTCTCCCCCAGTGGAATGCACCTGTGATAAGATACTGCATCTCGTTCGCTACTATAACCCTAGTGCACAATGCCTGATCCAGCACTCAAGAAATATGTATTGAATGAAGCAATGAACAAAATAATATATGTTGTGTATAGTGACTGCTGTTTTTATTTTTAGAGGTTAGGAGGATGATAAGTAAAAACAAAATTTAATTATTGCTATAAAATAAGACATTAATAATAGATCATTTCCCAGCAAATATAGCCACTTTTTTCTTGATTTATAAGCACTTTTAGAATTGGAATTGATTTTTATCCACTTTTTCTTACATAGGTATCCTCAAAAAGTTCAATGTTTGGCTAATGAATTCCAAGTTACATTTAGATAAATATGCTTATACTTTAGAATTTCATCCCATTTCCTGGTAACCGGAAAGTATTATCCAAATAAGCTGCCATTTCTATCATCATTTATCTTCAAGTCTGCTCAATTATCTCAGATATATAAACTTTACATTTTAGGGTAAGATGTCACTCTCAGTTTATTAACAAATAACAATACGTATTATAAACACCTTAAATAAACGTGATCACCATAAATCTATTTTTTCACACATGTACTGGTGTCCACAGGGTTTAAACATTTTGATAAAGGAAGACTCGTTTTTCATCAGGCAATCAAACGTGAGTCTCACTACAAAGTGAGAGGGATCTTAGCAGTGGGAATTGATACAGCTTCAGAAGAGACTTGACACTTCAGAATCAAGTTCATTCTGCTCTCGGTTGTGGGGTCCTATTTGAATAGTGGATGGGGGAGGCACACAGAAAAAGGACAACCCTGTGTGGCAGTTAGTGTCATGACAGTCCCCCTGGAAAACAGGCAGAATTCACAACTCATTTGGGACTCTCTCCATTCTTTGTAAGGTGTTGTGTGTTGCGTTTTTCTGTCTCTGACTCTCATTCCCTCTGGAATGTTCTGCCTGTGCTGGGAAGATGATGTAACAGGAATTGCAGACCATTGACTCTGGAGCAGGCATTTTCTGCTGTGAACTATGTGACCTACTATACACGAATCCCTTCCAGCCATTGTAGGTGGGGACAGTAGTACCTGCTTCTAGGGTTGTTTAAGATGAAATAAGCTGATGGTACACTGCCAGGCACTTAGTAAGTCCTCAACCAATGAATGTTAGCAGTTATGAAAAGCTCTGTTTGGTGACTACTTCATACCCTTAACCGATTCCCCCACAAATTCCACATTGCAATGATATTTGTTTTATTAAAATATTGAAGCAGAAAAGCCCCACCTGAGCAGCAGAGTCCCATGTGCGAGAGAGTCCTAGCAAAGACTACAGAAGTCGGCAGCCATGAGCCTTCACGGCATTACGCGATTATCCCCTGCAGCATTAAACTCCGTGGTATCCAGCTGAATTCGCAAAATAATAAGAATTAAATGCAGCCCAAATAGTAGCACTTTCCCTCATCCGTGAAAGAGCGGCATTCAACAATGAAGCTCTCTAGTTAAACTGCCAAGTGTGAAGCCTAAATTTAAGATGGGGCAATTCTGAGACAATTGATTACTGCATCTAAGATTATGGGTGTTCTTGTGAACTGTTGAAACTGATGAAACAAATATAAAATGGTGGATTATTACAGACACAATTATGGGAGAAACCTTGGCTGGGCTGCCTAGAATGGTTCTGCATTGCTATATGGGAAGATTATTGAAAAGCGGTCACAACTCACGCCTACAAAAGGCACTGCAAACAATATCCATCTTTAATAAGACATTTGATATAGGGACTGAATAGAACAATTTATTTCATTATCAAATTTGACCCTTAAGATGAACAGACACATTTTAGGAGATTGGAACCCTTCCCTATGCTTCACCTGAATGAAAACAAGAACAAACAACAGTGGTTCTCAGCACAGAACCACTAGGAAGACCAGGCAAAGTGAGGCCTCAACACAGTCAGAAATTTACCTTCTTGGTTTCTAATCAGTTTCTGAGAAGGCCAGAGGGCACAGCAGATTAGTATTTGTGTTTGGCATAAGACAGACCCTACAGCTCTGTCACTTCAGAGCTGTATATTTTCAGCCAGTTTCTTGTCCTCCATCAGCTGTGCTCTTCCCGTCTGTAAACTGAGGACGGCAATCATAGAAGCCTCTCACAGGGTTGGTGTGAGGCTCTGGGTTAAATGTGGACATGAATGATCCCATTCAACCCTTGAAATAACTCTACTGTAAGTGCTTTGTAAATGGTAGCCATTTTCCATAACTCCATTCTGCTTCTGCAACTTAAAAACTTTGTGACCTTGGGCAAATTACTTAACTTCTAGGTGCAGCTGTTTTCTCATATGGAAAAAGATAACGACTAATGATTGTCTCTACCTGATCAAATTGTGGGAGGAATGAATGAGTTATGTATAGTGTGCTTATCAGACAGATGGCAAGCCTCTATGGGTTAGCTGCTATTGTTATTAATACTACGACTACTGCCAACTATTTTAAGAATCAATCAAGTCTATGATTGAGGATGGAGGGGAGCAACCCTTCTTGGATTGTGATCCTAAGAGCTATGTTTTGTCAAACTGATGACATGATGGATGCCCTGGACCTGCTGTTCCTCTGCCCAGCTGCAGTGTTCTAGAAGACTTGTTTATGGTCTGTGGTGTGCCAAGATGAACCATCTGAGTTACATCACAGTGCCACTCAGAGCCTCTCTCTACAGGAGAAACTGGAGGGTGGGAAGAAAGAGGCAGAGGCCTCTGTTTGCTCAGGCCTCTCAATTTTGTAGGGCCTTGATTGGCACTTTTGATTATCCAATAAATTATTTTTTGTTATTAAAACCACACAAATATAACAATTAAATGTCAACATTAAAAACACAGCAAAATATTGATAACTGTGTCTCAGCTTTGTTTTATTTTCCTTCTGTTTCTCTCTTCCTCCTTTCCCTCCTTCCCTCTGTTCCATTATATTGGGAGCCTCAAAGAACGGAAGGAGCCAGGGCCTTTCTCAAACTCTGACACGGCTCGATACCACCCTCTCTACCAAAGTTCTCCTTGACCAAGATTTGAGCTGCCTGCATCTGGGATTTGCCCCCCAAAAACATCGGGAGGCTGTGTAGTAAGCACGTGAGCTCTCTAGTGAGGCATACATTGGTTCAAACCCCAGCTCTAGAAATGCTAGCCTAAGCTTCTGTTGACCTTCTCTGTAAAATGCAGGTAATAATACCTCACTCACAGGACCACTAAGAGGGTTACACGAGATCATGCATCTGAGATTTCAGCAGTACTTGGTATACAGTATAGGATCATATATACTAGACAATACTATTCATCTCAAGTTTTAGCATCCCAGCATCAGAAAGTTAGTACTCTAGCCAGCCAGGATTTTCCTCCTTTGTTATTGTGGTAAAATATACATCACATAAAATTTACCATTTTAACCAGTTTTAAGTGTATAGTTCATTGGTATTAAGTACATTCCCATTGTTGTTCAGCCATCATTTCCTCTTATTTTGTGAATAAGGTCCCAGAGACTCTGAACCATATCTTATGACTTGCCCAAAGTCACACTGAGTCTTGGATCCTATATCTTTCACCCTTTCAGAGTTCCCTAGAGTTTGGAAGGATCTCTTCTTCCTTTCACGTGGACTCAAGTTTTGGAATGAGTAGCGAAGTTGTGTATAAAATTACAGCATTCATTTGGTCAACATATTTATTCCATAAATATTTATTGAGCATCTCCATGAAAAGGACACATGCGAGAAATCTGGCAAAGAGAATCTTAGTTATTCCTTATGACAGCCATATTGGTATTTGGTTGGTATTATTTTTCATTTTATAAATGAGACCATGAAGGCCCAGAGAGGGTTGGTAACTTACCCAAGGCCACACAGTAAATAGTGGAGATGGGATTCAGTGCAAGGGGAATATGACTCCAAGAGATTCTGGGTGAATCTGGTGACAGAGCTTAAGGTATTTTAGGGATAAGATTTTTTTTTCCTTGAGCCATAACAACACAATATCCATATGGCGGAGATTTTTTTGTTACCATGGGAAAAGGAAACCAACTCCTCTGTGAACTACAGGTGCCTGAAGTGGTTGAGGAATTAGGTCTCCTGCTCATAGACTGAGAACATTGTTGAATTATCACACCCGAGTATTCTTATGTCTTGGGGATGGGCTGCTGATGGTGGTGGTGATAATGATGATGATGATGATGATGATGATGATGTTGGTGAGGATGATAATGCTGATAACTATCAACCATGAAGTACCTACTACATACCAGATTCTGTATTAGGTATACGCATTCATGTAATATTTGCTAGGCATCTTCTGTTTTAGATACTGGGAATACAGTAGCAAGACAAATACGCAAGATTCCTATTCTTATGGAATTTACAATCTAATGAGCAAGAAGGATATTAAACAAATAATTGAATATGTTATCTTAATCCTCAAAACAACCATATGAGGTCGGAATGATGACAATAATAACAAAAACAACCACCACCCTTCTATTTACTGAGCACCTACTATGTGCCAGACACTCTCCTAGGTGCCTTCCATAAAAAATCTATTATTCTAAGATTACAGAACCTCAATGAAACTTCCTCACACCAAAGTCGGCACAGATGGGTTTGTCTTACACCCCATATTTTCTACTATATTCTGCTGTCTTGGGCTAAGCCTTGGCTTCATTTTCTATCTAGACCATTTGTTGCTGCCATCCTAGGTTTAGATCCCAACATCTGGGACTAGAACACAAAAGGGTTTGGGTGCTCGCTTTCCAGCAGCCACCAGGTCTTGGTAGGCGAGAACACCTTTTTTTCTTCTATCAAACATAAGGGGAAGCACAGAATCCCAGCCAGACCATTGCTTATGAAGTGCCTCATGGGGGCTCTGCAGAAACCAGGTGTCCTCATCTTCTTCACTCTAAAGAGCCCTGGATGAGACATCATTTTCATAGGGGCTGGGCTTTCCTAGGGCATGGAGTTAATTAGGCATGAACTTGGTCATTCTTTTGCATGAGTCAAGGATATCTCCACTTTCCTGAATATCCTATACAAGATGGTGATAAATTCCTATAATAACAATAATAGTTAAATTCGTGCAGCTTATTTTATTTCTCATAAGTTGTCCGAGTCAATCCTCGTTACAACCTGGTAGGATATCTTTATTTTACAGATGAAACTCAAGTAGCCCTGTAGAGAGGGCCCCTTGGCGAGGAGCTGAGTTCTCCTGCTAACAGCCACATGAGTGATGCTGGAAGCAGATCTTCCAGCTCTGGTCCTCAGATGATTGCAGCCCTGGTTGACACCTTGACCCCAACTCCATGAGAAACTTTGAGCCAGAAACACCCAACTAAGCCACTCCTGGATTTATAACCCTCATAAGAGATAATAACATTCGTTGTTTCAACAGCTAAACTTGGAGGTAATTTATTATGCAGCAATGGATAACTAATACAAATTTTGAGAGCATAGAAATTCACATGTGGAGTCAAATGGTTCTGGATTTGCATTCCAGTTTTGCCAGTTATTAGCTTTGTAACCTTGGGCAACGCATTCTACCTCTCTAAGCCTCAATTTTCTCATCTGCAAAATGGAGATATTAATAGTGCTTATGCTCTAGGTTTTTTATCCCCCAGAGTAAATGAAATAACTCTTGTTAAAAACAGTGCGTGGCACAGAGTAAGCAGTTTGCATGTGAAGCTATAATTATTATTGCTATTATAATCTTTTTAGCTCATTTGGCAAATATTTGAATTACAGATTCTTCTAAAAGTACCAACCATAAGCCTTGCTCGATTGGATTATGCAAAAGGAATCTTTTTACTAGGAAGACATGCTCAGTCAGAGAACACAGGTTTTGGCTGCTATTGCCCGGGGTGCTGAAGGACACGCCAAGATTAAAAAGCCCTCACCAACCAGCAGCCAACTGAGCTTTTCTCTCCTTCTCCACAAAATGCTGATGAGCAGCATTTTGTCATGTAACTATGATTACACTGAAGAGTGAATCCTCCATCACCCCATCATTCAATCACCTCTTCATTCGCCAGCAGGAGCCGAGAGCTTGGCTTCACCTTCCCCTACAAACAATCACCTGACCTCCAGCTCATTAGTCCCATCGCTAGGATAGCATTCATTGATTTTAGGGGCCCGAGTCCAATATTTCTCTCGAATCTGTCTTTTTAGGGTCTGCACTGAGGTCAAAATGAACTACATATTCATTTTCTGGAGGGCATTTTCTGATGTGAGGGTGATTAGAAATTTTTTCCTACTTCCCATTCTTCATATCCAAGTTTCTATTCTCCTTGGCCCCGTGGTTCATTCCATCTCTGTAATTTGAGGGCAGGTTTAGAAGACGGCTCACTTTGGAAACCATAATTTGTCTGCAGTCACCACATTCAGAACCGGACTCATTAAAGAAACTTATCTCTCACAACATTGTTCAAAGAGATGAGTGACCCTTTCTCACACTGGCACCTCTGCCCTTTTTAAGAAAAAGACCATTTGGCTCACTTCTTAGACCAAATTTATAGGTCAATCCAAACTTATTAAAACATGTTAGTCACATGTCTTGATGTGACTATCTCATCAGGTGATGGACAACTTCCTCATAGAGAAGTTTAAGACAATTGTACGTTGTTGGAAACAATCCTGACTCTTAATAAGCCCCATGGGGATATCGCCTGGGGACAAGAGACGTGATTGTTGATCTTGACTTGCCCACTGATTAGCTATGTGAACTTGTGCAGGTCACTACAGCTCTCTGAGTCAAATCGGTTTCCTCATTCATAAAATGGGGAGACTACTACCTGCTTCACCTAGTTTTCAGGGTTTTTATAAAGATCAAATGAGATGATATCAACAAAAGTACTCTGAAGATAATAATTGAAATAACTTCAATTTGTATACACATTCCAGTCTAACAAGAAAATCTACAATAAATAAACGAGTTTTAACCAGCCCCCTACCTGCCCCCCTAATACAAAACAAAACAATGACATTTGCAAGATATGTGCCATAAGAATAAATCAAACCGTATGGACAAAAAAAATTTAGAATTTATGTCAGGCAAAAAACACTACAGAAAGAAAATTAACACAAAGACGACAGATTGTCAACATATAGGCAATGTTGAAAGCCTGAAAGTAGGTATTATCTTGAATTTGCAAGAAAGTCAGACAAATAAACAGGAAAAGAGGTAGTAAACCTCCCATCTTAAATAATTTAAAGGTTTGAGCAGTCTATAATCTTATAATAGGGAAATCTAACTGGCTAAGAAGTATATGAAGCTATGCCCAAACTCCCTGATTATCAGAAAATGCAAATTAAAACAGCCAGATTCTACTTTACATCCATCAGATGGGCCAAAATTAGAAATCTGGAGAATGCCATCCACTCTGGAGGGAATACACACTGGTTCACCCATATGGACTGTAATCTGACAGGACTTAGTGAAATTAGACACAAAGGTGCCCTATGACCCTAGGAATCTCCGTCCTTGGTCTAGAGCAGAAAAATTCTTCCCAGGTCTTCGTGTGAGGCAACCCAAGTGCATGTAACTAGGGTAGCAGCTAAGTAAAATGTGATGGAATGCTAGGCAGCAATTAGAACTATGGACTATCTATCTATCTACATCTATATATATATCTCAATGTGGATAGATTTCCAAAACAGTGTTGAATGAAACAAAAAAAAAGAAACTATGTGGTCTATAACACAATACAATATCATTTGTATGGATTACAAACATTCACACTTAAAACAGTAGTATAGGGCCGGCCCCGTGGCTTGGCGGTTAAGAGCGCGCGCTCCGCTGCTGGCGGCCCGCTTCTCCAGCCATGCTGAGGCCGTGTCCCACATATAGCAACTAGAGGGATGTGCAGCTATGACATACAACTATCTACTGGGGCTTTGGGGGAAAAAATAAATAAAATTATAAAAAAAAACAAAAAAACAACAAAAAAAACAGTAGTATACATTAATGACATGTCAAATACACTAGAGTTTTTGTTTAAGTGGGTGGGGACTGGAAAGGAAATCAGAAAAAAGAAAGAAGAAGAAAAACCTGCACGAGTCCCTTGAAAGAGCTGAAAAAACCGTGTCCCGAACCAAGCAGTACTGTTAACTCAACTCTGTGCATGTGAGGTCCAAAAAGAAAACCTGCATGCAGAGTACGATCCATTTTGTAAAAACTATATACCCAGGTGTTACGCCTGAAAGATCAAAAGCATTTGTGATGAAATATTAACAGAGGTTATTTTTGGGTGCTGGAATGGGATGAGACTCTTATTTTCTTCTTTCGCTTATCTGGATATTCTAGACTTTCTACAATGGACATACATTCTTTTTGTACAAAGGAAACCAACTTTACTTAAAAATCCTAAAGCTATGTATCATGTTTTTCTATCTTAGTAACCTGTACACACGCTCATGGTGTGGGGCTTAGAAGACCTGTGTCCCTGAAAGATAAGTTGAAGTCCTTGTTTCTGGTTGTGCTTCTCATAAAAACGGAGAGGTGCAACACGTTAAAGAGCTGAGCCTTTGGCAGTCGCATTTGCCGAAAGAAAGAATTCTGCACGAAGAGAGAGAAAGTGGCATCCTGGGGCAATGATTTTCTTTCGTTGGCTCCCCCAAGAAACTCACGAGTGTATGGTTAAAAACATGGTCTCTAAGAGCTGACAGGGGTCATGGACAAAAACGCAGTTATTGTATAGTGTATACATGATGTATAGTGTATACATATAGTATAGATATGAAGCCAAAGCTTCATCATGATGAAATATTTGATGGGGTTGGTAAATCAGTGAACAAATTATTGATAATTTGGATTAGCGGGTGGGATTTTTGGATGCTGATCATTAGTGTTCTTATAGTTGAAATACAATGATAGTTTTTCATGTCATTGGCCATGGTTAAATTCCTTGTGAGAATAATGATGATATATGTCGTATTTATTTTAAGTAGTATTTTTGTGATTGTTTTTTTAGATTTTTCTTCAAAGCCTTCTATTTATGGTAGATTAGGGTTGACTGTAAGTGGTGGAATTGGTTGTGGCATTGTGATGAATTTTAGTGGATCTTTTTAAGGTTTGATAGTTTTTAAAACTTATTTGGGGGGAATGTTAGTTTTTGGTTATTCAACAGCTATGGCTACTGAACAGGTCCTTTCACTCCTGTTAGAAATCCACTGGCAAGGAACATGAAAAATATCTGCCCTTCTCCCATTCAGGCATCAAATAATGCCAGTGACCTTTGAGTCTTAATAACTGGGATTTGGGAACATTTGCAGCCCTTTCCATGGGTTGGCCCTTTCTGTACATTTTTGCAGGAAAAACAATCCATTCACATTTATATATGAGAAGAATGTGTTATTAATAATGATTAATAATAGCTGACATTAGAATTTCTCTGAGGAAGGGAACTATCTTTGCTTGATAAAATTTTTTGATGAGCTCTACAGGGTGGAAGGAGACTAGCAGTCAAAACCACAAAAATTGATGATAAAATGCCCTGAATGAGATAGTGAGAGGAATTTTGTTTTGTTCCCAAAAGGAAGGTGGAACGAAAACTGGGAAAGGGGGAAGGAGGAGAACATTTAGAGAGGAACCAAGAGGCGGATAAAGGTCTGAAGGAATAACTACGTAATAGTCCTCTGTGGGGTTTAATAAACAGGGATGTCCAACGATCAATCTGAAGTTGTTCAGGTCTACAAACAACTTCTCTTCCCTGCCACAATTTTAAGTAAGATTTATTTCTGGAAATAGGAGATGAGGCTGAGTTTTACATCAGGGAGGCAGCATCTGGAGAAGCAAGAGCCCAGAGTTAGAGGAACCCTGCGGACCCTCAAGGCTCCTTAGAAGCCACAGCAGTCCTGACTTTCACACCCACCCTATCCAGATCTTCAGAGTGACCACAGCTGGCAAGCTGTTTACTCTCCGCTTTACCAGGAAAACAAAACCAAGGCATGACAAAGTTGGTAGATAACTGCCTTTTTGGTAACTGGACAAGTTATCAAAGATTGCTGAATCTCAAGTTCCCGTGCTTAGACACTGTGAGGCTTCTCCAGTAACAGTGAGCTTCTTCAACAGCTTGGATTGGAAACAATCATACTGAAAATATTAGGCATACCAATAATGTACTCTGGATGCTAGAGGGAAAGGAGAGATGTGACATCAATTGACCAGGTATTGTCCCAGCTACGTTTACATAGCTCACCTTATTTAATCCTTATTATAATCTTTGGAGGTGAGTATTATTAACCCCATTTTACACAAAAGGGGGCTGAGCTCAGAGAGATTAAATCACTTGCCCAACATTTCATAGAGTTAAGGGGTGATGGTACCAGGATTTGACCCAGACCTGTTTGCAAAGTCTAGTCTCTTTCTACTCTGCTACACTCTTTCTTTTGAAGGAACAATCAAAAGATATATAGCAGCTGCCTTCCGGGAATTTTTAATAAAAAAGGACTGACTGATAACCCCTTCTCTTTTGATGTTTCCATCATTTCCGGTGATGCGTCTGTGCATTTATCACAGACTCTTAAACCTGTAGGGAAGCTCTAGTGAGCCCTAAACAGGAAGATCTTTCTGGAATTGGGGTGGGGGTGGCTGGGGTTTAAGGTGAATTTTGGTTGAGAAAAGATAACCCAGGATAAGGGAGATGGGAACCTACTTTAGGCAGAAGAACCCATATAACGGATGGGTGAGACGTAGCTGTAGGAGGCAGCCAGCATGGAGGCGGAATCCGCAGAGCTAAAGTGGGGAGCATGGAGGAAGGTGGGCATGGATATAGATGTGCTTTTCAGTTCCAGGCAAGTTAAGTTCCCTTCAGCTAAGCAAATACGTATTGACTATCTATTCTGCACATATCAAGCACTATGCTACATGCTGGGAACCCACAGATGAAGACGGCAGGGGATGCATGATCATTAGGAGCTCGGTCTAATTGGAAAGTATAGTGGCTACTTTTGGTGGCCTCCGAAGTATTCTTTATCCCTTTCCCCTTCCTACAAGGACCTCAACTTTTCAGCCACAGAGTCTCAGCCAATCGTCACACTCCCATCACTTTTGCACTAACGACTAGTTTAGGGACGGGTACCTGTCTTTCACTGAATGAATCAGTGAAGGCTCAGAGCTTTCATCTGCTGGTGAGAAGAGAAATTCTTTCTTTCCATCTGGATATCAATGAGAAAACTTGTGCTAGGAGCTGTGGTAATCATTTTGATACCAGGAGAGACTAGTCTGAGGGTAAAAGCAGGAAGACAAGATCAAAAGAAATACAGAAAAATGCAGCCCAATGACTTTATGAACTTCTGAATCAAATTATACCTGAAGCCTGACACCTCTTTTCATTTATGTGAACCAATATATTCCAGTTTGAGTTGGATTTTCCATAACATGCAGCAAAAACATAATTATTTAAGGAGATATAAAAATAGACCATTCTAATATCATATGGTGAGTACTATAATAAAAATATGAACAGAGTGATATGGAATTTTAAAGGAGAGCCACTGACCCCAACTCTGGGATATAGAGAAGCATTTCTAAGGAAACAATGATTTAACTGAGCTTTGAAGGATGAACTCGAGTTAGGTGGGGAAGGAGTTTCAAGTAGAGGGAACAGCATGAATACAGGCACAATGGCAAGAACTATATGATATTTGTGAGGAATGTCAAAGAGTTTGGTATTACTAGATGATAAAGTGCAAAGGCTGGCTGGCAGTGTGGCTGGAGAGGAGTTTGGGTTTCACTCAGTAGGGGAAAAGGAGACAAGATTTTAGGCAGGAGAGTGATGTGTCCAGATTTACATATGGCTATAAAATGGAGGATACAATTAAAGGAGGCAGGGAGCTCAGTTAGGGGGGATTAATTCATTCACACTCCACTCATTATACCAAATGGTGTTAGGCACTCACACACAATGAACGATAATTATGGAAAACAGACATAGTCCTTGCCCTCAAGGAGCTTAATGTTGGTTGAAATTATTGTAGAGGTTCAGGTAAAGAGATAGTAAGAGGAAGAATGGGACATTGTCTCTGGAGATAGATGGGTAGGGACATTTCACTGGTGGAAGACATGAAATTTCTATATAGCAGGAACTGTGCTTTAGTGACCCTAAACATAGCCTAATGAGCAATTGCTCCAAATGAGCAATAGTTTTCCTACACCAAAAGCAACTATTCCACTTCTGCTCATGATACAGGGATCACAGGGTGTGATTTCCACAGTGAATATTTCTTTTGTGTGTGTGTGTGTGAGAGAGAGAGAGAGGAAGATTGGCCCTGAGCTCACATCTGTGCCAATCTTCCTCTATTTTGTATATAAGAGGCCACCACAGCATGGCATGATGAGTGGTGTAGGTCCGTGCCCAGGATCCAAACCCGCAAACCCTGGGCCGCCGAAGCAGAGCACATGAACTTAACCACTACCCCATGGGACTGGCCCTCCACAGTGAATATTTCTATCTTTATTATTCCACATGGAATCCTATTCTTACTCTTGGCTACTCTTGTGTGAACACTGGCTCTGATTATAGAGCGACAAAAGGACTGTTAGCCTGGGATCAGACTGGTGGCCAACACCGACGGACTGGTGGTGGCTCCAAGAAGGGTGGTGGTGAAAAGAATGCTAAGATCACTCGGATTGATTTTTGATGTCTGCCATGGGCACGGGCAAGATTTGATGGCAATCACAACTGTATATTTGCTAACCTAGTATTAGCCCGCTGCTTGTTTTGGCCACTATCTGATAAAATGATGTGAGTAGGTGACTTTATTTTTTTAAACATCAGACGATGTACACCCTCTTCTGAAAACAGAAGTGCAACAAATGGAGGCCAATTAAAATATGATCACTGCTAACTGACAAAAAGCCCCAGAAAGCTTTCTTATTAAAACACTCTTTTAACTTCTTAACATACACTTCTCCTTAAAATACTCAACTCACTAAAACAAATCCATTTTAAGATAAATACAGCTATAAGCACCTCTTTATTCATGAGAATCTGCTCACGCTCAAGGACCATCCGCCGAATGGAACTGCTCCTATTGTCAAAATACTACTTGGGCTGACAATTATTTCATTTTCTTAAATAAAGACGAATATATATATATTGTGTGTGTGTGTGTGTGTGTATATGTATATATATATGTATATATATATATAATTTTTTTTAGCTGCAGTTTCTGTCCTCATAAATTATTTTAGATATCCTATACAATAGCACCTTCTAAAAGATTTTATATCTTAGAAAGCAAAAAAGGTAATTCTAATGACAGGTAACTTCTCACTAACAAAAGACATGAAGTAATTCCAGGATTTCTGTGTATTGTCTGTAAGATAGCAGGCTCCCTTTGCTCTTGCTGTAAGCAGCAGCTACACTCCCTTAGGATGATCTGAGATGAAATGTAAACTTTAAACGAGATTATTTTTCAACTCTATTATGAACATCTGAAGGAGTCCTGGGTGGAAGGCGTTAAAGGCCCAGCATGCTGTTGGCCCCATCACTAACTGGGTGACCGGAGCAGGCAGTGGCCTCTAAGTGAATGAGGGTGACTCTACAGTCCAGGTTCTGGGGTGGGAGGCTTGATGGGGGGCCTGAGGATAAGCTAAGCCAATCTCCCTCTGTGTCTTAACTTAAGCCGAGTTTCTGGCCTTTGGGACAGAAGGGACAGCCAGTCAGGCTGACTAGGAATCACGCAAGGAGAGTGGTCTGTGCTGTGGGCAGACATGCCAGAGAACGCTAGCACGCCACTTCATTGTCCAATCGCTGGGATGGGTAGGAGGCCGAGGGCAGGTGGAAATAGCATGGAGTTAGTGCACTCTGTGTTTGAATTCTGGTTCATCAAATACCAGTTACCACCTTAAGCAAGTTACTTAAACTCTTTGAGCATCACTTTCCTAATATTTAGAATGGGAAAAATAAGAGGGTGACATAAGGATGAAATAGAATATTTTATATCAAGTACCTGAAACAGTATTTGCCATGCAGTGGGCACTCAGTAGATGGGAACAACCTAAACTTGTTCATTTAGTGAATACCCGCCAATACTCCAAGGCTCAGAGTATGAAATGTTGGGCAGGTAAAACATTGAGATCAAAAGTCAGTCAACAAACTGTTTTTCCTGCTAAGCTGGGCTAAGTTCTAGAGAGTCAAAGACAGGGTCTATCCTCTACAGCCCTATCATATTTACCATGTGTCAAGTACTGTTTTAAGTACTTCTCATTCAGTCAATCCTTACAACTCTATTATTATTATTGCCATTTCAAATGCATAAAACTTAAGATGCACAGAGGTTAAGTAACTTGCTTGAGGTTACAGAGCTTAACCCTGGGACAACACTACCTCCTATTACTGTTGCAGTGGTAGATATGTGCACAGGGTCTGATTCAGTGAGACCCAGGATGGACTGGTCAAGTGGTGGTGGGTGAGTGGTAGAAATCAGGAAAGGCTTCATGAGGGAAGTGATCTAGGATTATTCTTTAAAACCTTTGAGTTTAAACCTAAAATTATACCTATTGAGGTGTATTTTGTAGTAGTGGTTAAGGAAGTTGGGCAGCCACATTTAACACAGATAGGCACCAGGTGTCTCAGATGACGGCAGGGTCCCCGCTGCTGTGACCTGGGGGTCAAAGCCAGCCCTGCTTTCGTTATAACTAAGGTCACTATCTGATTTGAAATGAGGTGGCAGAGGTAACCTTGCACCTGAAGGTTTCTTGTCTGCCTAGAGCCCGCTAGATCTTTTTACACCCCCACCTTCTCTGTGAGCACTGAAAACCTCTTCCTTTTCGGTTACTCCTGCTTTAGAAGTGCTACCCCCAACTACTTCCTTCTCGGAATGGAAATTTAATCTTCAAAACTGTTCTGCGCTGCTGGCCCCAGAATTAAAAGCAAGCACCTTCAATGCGGAAATTAAATTTATTTGATATACCTGTGCACGTATAAAATTGGATCCAGAGTCCATTTGGTTTGCAGCCTCACACAAAATGCTTTTAGCTATATTCTGTTCCTCATATCTAATCTGCAGTTGAAAGGGGGTCGAGCTCAAAGACCTTGTCTCATTCTGATCCCGAGCAAGGTGATCATTAGCCGAGAGCGGGCGTCATTTTCCGTTAGAGCTTCTCCCCATGCGCGTAGTGTAATCGACAGCCGAGGAGCCTTCCTTGGGGAACTGAATATTCAGTTGACCGAACTTTCATTAAAAAAAAAGAAAGAGATACCCAGGGGGAAAGATACTTCAATTATAAATATCTGTATTTCATTTTACACTCCCCTTTCTGCAGCTTCCGAGTCAGGCTCTGGCTGGGTGCCGCAGAGGGCAGAATCCGAGGTTGGTGTTTGCATGTATCTTGGCTTTAAGAAGACGCTAAACGAAAAAAGATTTGTCCTTCTTGAATCCTCTCCATGCTCTGCAATTTAACTCCTATGGAAAACTGTAGTTGTGTTTTCTTCCCTACGCTCATTTAGGACACTTATGCGCCTAATAAGAAACGAAGACGGGGGGAAATGAAGAGGGAATGGGACTGGGTCAGAGTGCTGGCTGCCAGGTCACTTTTGCTGATCCTTGGAGGACCAGGATGGAGACAGGGGTGCTCACGTAGAGATGGGCTCTGTCAGATGATCTGGTCTGATTCTCTCCTGTTGCAAGTAAGGCCTTACCCCATGGACCAGAAAGATTGGGTGACTTGTCCCAGGTCCCAGCCTGCTATCGGCAGAGCTAGGAGAACCCTGTCTTTTTCCTTTGGCCTGGGCAGTGCTCCTCCATCTTGACCAGTGGTCATCCATGTTCCCTGTCCAGCTCAGCAGCCCTTCTTGCTGCCTTTCTTTGCTTGTTTATTTTTTTGCGCCTTCTCTTTTCTTCTCTCTTGCTTTTCGAATTTCTCTCTCTTCTGCCCTCTCTTTCTCTCACTCCTTCTCTTTTCCTTCACTTTTTCCTCTCTCTTTTCTGTATATTCCTCCCTCTTCCACATTCTCTCCCTCTGCCCATTCCATCCTTTCTTCCCTTCATTTGCCAAATTTTGATTGACTGCCTATTATGGCAACTGTACTAGGCACTGGGAAGACACTGGTGGCTCAAGTAGCACCCATCCCTGCACCGTGCCAAGTCTTCAGAGGCATAAGGCAAGTCCTACCTTTATCCTCTGTTGGACCCTGGCTGCTCTGCCAGTCCCTGCAGCAGTCCTGGGCCTGTAGGAATTCCTGCAGAATGTGCCAATGGCATGAGTAGAGTGTGGTAGCACTGCCGAGAAGTGAAGAGAGATCCCATGTAATGAGAAGCTGAGCTGAGCACAGGCACCTCAAGGCAGCTTTGATGGGGGAGAGCTGGCAGCCATCAGGGAGGTAGGAGAGCCCCTGGCCAACGTAGCTGCTTTAGTGAGATATGGGACACTGCTTGGATATTTCTCTGTGAACCAACTATAGATAACACACATCCAAACATACCCAATCTTTTGTGTTTGTCAAAACTAAGTAGAGTTGGGAATGGTTGGTATTTCAATGAGAAACCTCGTGGAAAGGTAGTGTACTATTAGCTCTCCCTCTTCATGGATGTGCAATCTCAGATAAATCACATGTGAGGGTTAACTATATGTGTCAACTTGATGGGGCCACAGGCTGCCCAGATATTTGGTTAAACATTACTGGGTATATCAGTAAGGGTATTTCTGGATGAGGTTAACATTTGAATCAGTAGACTGAGTAAAGCAGATTGCCCTCCCCAGGGTAGGTAGGCCTCATCCAACCCACTGAAGGTCTGAAAAGAACAAAAGACTAAGTAAGAAAGGATTTTCTATCTCTCTGCCTGACGGTCTTTGAGCTGGGACATCAGTCTTCTCCTGCCCTCAGACTTAGACTTGGACTGAAACCTATACCATTGGCTCTCCTGGGTCTCCAGCTTGCCAACTACAGATCTTGAACTACTCAGCCTCCAGAACTGTGTGTCAATTCCTTATAGCAAATCAGTCTCTCTCTCTCTATTCTATTGGTTCTGTTTCTCTGGAGAACCTAGACTAACATATCATGTTTCTATTTCTGAGTTACAGAACTCAACCTTCTCAATGCCAAAATGGGAATAGTGGCAAGACATATTTTGCACCATTTCTTGTGCAAATGCTTAAATAATCTATAGTAAATTATCATAAGCTATAATGTCCTTTTTTATTATTTTAAAATAGAATGTCCTACTTGTTTTGTATTTATGAGGCTATATTATATATCCCTTGTATCTCATGGCCTAGCAAGTTGCCTTGTAAACAGTAGGTCCCCAATGGGTCTTTGGCATCATTGCCAGTGATAACAGGTATTTTGGGAAGTTTATGTTCCTGAGGTTGCTGCTGCTGAGATGAGGACACGGAGTAGTGCTGCATTCTCTGTGCCTCGCGTAATCTCTGACGTTTAGCACGTGTTCAGTTAGGTAAATGGACAAATAAATTAACCAAGTAACCTATCCCCCAGCCAAGGCCAAGCCCCAGAAAAGATAATCCGACCAATGGCTATAACACTAATAGGCAACAGAGAGGTGACTTAGATGAAATCAAAACCCACTTATTCTTAATTCCGAAATATTTATCCAGTATCTGCTATGCACCAAGAAGAAAATGCCCAGAACGGCAAATATAACACTTGGGTTAAAAAGTTCTCACATTTCATTCTTGTTGAAAGGTTCTATTGTAGCCAAGAAAATTGTCTCAAACACTTTTTAGAAATAGGTGAAGTTTAAATGACAATGACAATCACCACCATAACAATAATGATGCTTAAACCATAGTCTCCTGCAAGTAAAATAGATTCCATCTATGCGAAAATTGGCCCCATCTGTTGTGGGCAAAAGATGAAGGATGTAGAGGAGGGCGGTGGGAATGGGGGCCAGAAACCACTCATTTTAGAATATAACAAGTTTTGAAAAATCATTCTAGAGTCAATCTCCTATACATCAAGTATTAGGCTGCAGTGAATGGTCCTACCCTGGGGTCTTTCAGGCCAGGGTTGACAGGAGGGTGAAGAACAGTTGCAGAAATGGCAGTGATGTAACATTCAATCTTCCCAACTGCCTTTATCAGTGCTGTAGCCTTCTTGTTGGAAACAAGAAAGTTCCAGAGATTATGATTCATGCCACATGGAGAGAGACAGGGAGCTATGTTGGAAGAGATTTAAGTAATACCCCCTATGTCATCATCTGTCTTGCCATACCAGGCTCTCTGGAGACAATAATTAATAACACATATCTAAATTGTTTCCATTCTCTCTGTCCTGGGGCCTTGTTCCTTCCTCTTTCCTACTTCCATTTCTTTCCAGGACAAATGAGTCATGCGAGTCCCTCCACTTCCTACATGATCACACCACATGACGAACCTTTCAAACACACCAGTGTCCACTGCACGGCCGTGATGTTTCTCAAACTCTCCACTACATAGCCTGCGACTTGTCTTTACTTAGTCTCCTTGGCCTGTTTTTCCATCTTCCTATGGCCCCTCTCATGCTGAGATTCACCCTTTGTTCCTCTCCCAGATTGATTTCAGATGCTATGATCGACAATTCTGTCGACGATTCTGTCTGTTTCCCCTGTACTTGCTCATCCCCTCCCCAAACCAATGTCTCCTGCTGAGGTTACCATAGACCAGCTATTTCTAGTCCTTCCCTTTGGTTTCTCATATTTCTTCCCCATTGTCTTCCTCAAATGTTCTCTCAATCCTAATTATCACCATGGGCCTCAATTTTGTTGAGTTGATGCCTTTGGAATCTTGACACCTGCACAAACTTTAAATTAAAAAGCTCACTAGGGCCGGCCCGATGGTGCAAGCGGTTAAGTGCGCGCGCTCTGCTGCAGCGGCCTGGGATTCGCTGGTTTGGATCCCGGGCGCGCACTGATGCACCGCTTGGCAACCATGCTATGGCGGCATCCCATATAAAGTGGAGGAAGATGGGCATGGATGTTAGCCCAGGGCCAGTCTTCCTCAGCAAAAAGAGGAGGATTGGCAGATGTTAGCTCAGAGCCGATCTTCCTCACCAAAAAAAAAAAAAAAAGCTCACAGAATCACCTTCAAATTGATGGCTTAAGCTGCATCATTGTGATGAAACCAATATAGACGGGGGAACGGACTACAGAGAGAGGGAAAATCAAAAACACCTGAATCTAAAAAGAGCCAGGTGTGTGCCTTCTCCTTTATGTCTTGTCTTTCTATAATTTGTGCTCCATTCCCGTTGTGGAAAAAAATTTAGATTTACAAAGAAAGAGAAAAATAATAAAATGAGGTGTCCCTAAATCCTATCTCCTGGAGACAGCTATTGTTAACATTTTAATACCTACTCTTTCAGAATTTTTCTGGGTATAATGGATACAGCATAAATAAATGACTGTATACATACACATGTACAAATATATTTATTTATTACACATAGAACTTAAGAATAACTAGTGTAAACATGTGTGGTTGGCCTACAAGTTACAAATAGGTTACGTTTTACCAAGTTACAAATAGGTTACGTTTTAACAACTTTTCACATTTGCTATGAGAAGACATTTCCTGATTGAAACAGTACTATTCCTGGTGTTTCGTTTCCCAGGCTAGACCTCAAAAATTAATTTAACCTAGGAAAGATAAGAACAACTTTATCTACTATAAAATGGGCAAAACAGAAAACCTGATCTCCAATTTCAGTTCTGCCAATCTCACATAAAGCCCCAGTATAGGTCATGCTTCAGTCCCAAGTGTGTAACACTAATGGGTATGAAGCTCTCATTTTCCCATCTTTAAAACAAAGACAATAATTCATATCTCAAAGGCTTGTAAAAATTCTCTTAAACCACATATATGAAAATGGCCAGCCCCCATTTTCCATCTTTAAAACAAAGATAATAATTCATATCCCAAAGGCTTGTAAAAATTCTCTTAAATCACACACATAAAAATGGCCAGCACCTAGTAAGTACTCAATAAATAATTACAAAATGGGCAGCAAGTCCTCCTTCACTCAATATATTTGCATAGGAGATATTCTTTTTAGCCACAGAACCCATTGTTCAAAGAGTCTTTTAGGATAACTTGGATTCAAGCAGATTATAAGAATTCAACCTCAAATTTAGCAACTGCACTGCTCCCACCTTTGTCTAAGCCCCCTCATCCCTCATTTCCTGATAGGTTACTAATCCTGAGCCCTGCCTGAGCTAACTCATCTCGTACCACCACGCATACTCCGGACCCACTGGCCTCAACAAACTGCTGCAGATCCTGTGTAATCATCTCACTAGAAAAGGCATTCAGAACCACTGACTGCTGCTCTTTGTTATGAAGGTAGACAAAACAAAGTTAAGTACCCACCATGTTCCAAAGTCCCTCCATGCAATTCCTGCTGTGTTCTGGGCAGACTAAATGCCAGAGAAATAGTATCTTTCACCCACAACAGCCCATGATTTAATTAGACACCTTCTGCCAGAAAGATGGTCAAAAGTCACCATAATAAAAAGAATCACTAACCCAACCCAATTAACCATTGACCCATCCGAAATGTTGAGACCGCAGAACCCAAGAGACACACAGAGATCTTTTCTGACTAAGTTGCCTTTTTGAAAATACAAATAGATGATTATGACATTCTAAGAATTTCTTTATCTTTTGAGGACTAGCTATTTTCTTGACTCTCAGGTCAGATTGTCTTGATTTCTTCAACAGAACTCCTCCTGAAATGACCAGATGAAATCTGCAAGTACAAGTCCCAGCATCCCGGGGTTCATTCAGTTCAGGAGGTACTCAGAGGGTAGCATGGATTCTGGGCTAAGCCCTGAGGGTGATCTTGCTACCAGCATGATCTCAGGTTTCATATTCCCAGGTGGAAATTGGTCAGCCTTGGCCTCCTGTCTCAAGGGTTTGGCTGGTCCAGAATCACCATCTGGAAACCTGTCTCCCATGGGGCTTGTTAAGACCAGTCGTGACCTTGAAAAAACGAAGTGAGTCAAATCCCATTCTTCTCCCTGTGTTCAGAGTCCTATTGGACACTGATCCCTTTTTTATTACGTACAGAGCCATTTTTAAATGAAATGCTTTCCTCTGACCTTGCACACCATTCAGGTAAGTGTTCCCTTACAGGTTGCTTTATTCTGGCACGAGGGATTACTCTTGTTACAGCAGACAGAAATAGCCTCACATCCTGGGCAAGCGAGCTGTTAGAGATAACCTGAGATTCTACCCACTGGAATCGGGCAGACGCTGCGAGTCTCAACCTTTCTTTCCGCCAGTGAAAAACGCAAACATTTGCAATGGAAAAAATAAAAGGAGGTCTGTCCTGTGAGCTAGAATCCGCTGAGCCATTCCCCACCTGCAAATTTAAAAGACACTGCAGCAGAACAGGAAGTGGGTTGACGGTTAGTCATTTTATTTTTCCTCCTCTGGGACTATTGCAGTTCTCTCTATCTGTGACATGAAAGATTAGTCTGTGCTTTCATTACAGACTACCTTCCTCATCTGGATTTTTTTGTGTGTGTGTGTGAGGAAGATCAGCCCTCAGCTAACATCTGATGCCAATCCTCCTCTTTTTTTACTGAGGAAGATCGGGCCTGAGCTAACATCTGTGCCCACCTTCCTCTACTTTTATATGAGACGCCGCCACAGCGTGGCCTGACAAGTGGTGCACCTGTGTGCGCCCACAAACCCCGGGCCGCTGAAGCGGAGTATGGGCACTTACCTGCTGTGCTACGGGGCCGGCCCCTCACCTGAATTTTTGAAGTCCTTATCCTTGGCTTGCTACACCTTACATGAGTTTTTTTCATACTGACAATTAGGAAGTGAGGTTATATTCTTGTTATTCATTCCTGTGGTTCCTTTCACCAACATTTTTGAGGCCTACTATGTGCCTGGCACCATGGCACTGTACTAGATGCTAATACATTAGACGTATTTTACTTAATATAAAAGAACATCTTATTGGCTTACATTATACCAGGCTCTGTGCAGCCTCATAGATGATATAAATAATGTACTACCCCCTCATATAATTTCTAAACGGAAGCAGGAGGAGGAGGGTGGTGAGCAAATAAAAGACTAATTGTTCTCTGAAATGTTTGTACCCAATTGGCAAGAATGTTTGAACTATTATCAGACATTTCATCCCTCTCTTATTTCATCCTAAATCAAGGACATGGGGAAGTCGATGTAGGTAATACCATACAGTCGTGATATAATAATTGTGATGACACTACACTTACCTGGCAGATGTCCCTAAGAGAAGAGTTGAGAACTGAGAAATAAGAAGGCCTCCGCCTGGCTCAAATAAACCAAGTCCATCTGCCAGGCTCCTGTACACCCAAACTCAGGAATGTTGATTCTCATTTTAGATGCATTCCATGAAAGCTGCCTAACCACTTTTTAAATCCTCAGCAGATTAGAAATAGCAAATTAGTACACTTGGATGCTTACAGGAAAGTGACAGCTGTCAGCCTCACAGGGAGAGAGGGAGGGAAAATTAAAAAAATGAAATGCAGACACAAGGTCTACAAAAATATAGCAGACCAGGGATGCAGGCAAATAATTCTAACATGTCTTAAAGATGTTATGATTGTTACAGCTAGTATTCTAGTGTAGCAATCCAGGAGCCACGTTTAACAGGCCAGAGATGTGACCAATGTATTTTAGAAAGATTTCCATCTAGCATGGTTAAGATTTAAAAAGAAGGTTTAACGCCGTGGTCCTCACCCAGGGGACAATTTTGCTCTCTAGGGGACATCTGGTCAAGTATGGAGACAATTTTGGTTGTCACAATTGGTTGTGGGGGTGGGGGAAGTGCCAGTGGCCAATGGTAGAGGTTAGGGATGCTACAAAACATCCTATAACGCACAGGACAGCCCCCCACAACAGAGAACTATTCTGGCCCAAAATGTGCATAGTACTGACATTGAAAAACTCTAATTTAATGGAACACAATTTAATTATTTGAAAAATTCACTTATGTGGCTCATCTCAGTGGCTACTGATGCAGGCGAAGGAGGCATCAGTGCATCTTATCTGTCAAGTTCTTTATACCTGTCAAGGTACCTTTGATCTTCACAATAATCTTATGAGATAGCTGAGGGAGCAAGCACAATTTCTACTTTTGAGACAGTGGAGCTGAGAAACAGGGCTAAATGGTGCTTCCAGTGATGAACAGATGTCCTGACCCTCATCTTGTGCTTCTTCAACAAAACCATTGTTCTTTAGATCTGCTTACTTCTAGAACAAACAGGAAGAATCAAAATGGTACCACTTGCTAATACACATCAATTTTAAATTTTTTTTTTTTTGTGAGGAAGATCAGCTCTGAGCTAACATACGATGCCAATCCTCCTCTTTTTGCAGAGGAAGATTGGCCCTGGGCTAACATCTGTGTCCATCTTCCTCTACTTTATATGGGATGGATGCCACCACAGCATGGTTTGACGAGCGGTGTGTCGGTGCACGCTTGGGATCTGAACCTGTGAACCCCGGGCCGCGGAAGTAGAGAGAGCGCACTTAACCACTGCGCTACTGGGCCGGCCCCTAATTTTTTTTTTTTTTTTTTTAGTGAGGAAGATTGGCCCTGAGCTAACATCTGTTGCCAATCTTCCTCTTTTTGTGTGAGGAAGATTGTCCCTGAGCTAACATCTGTGCCAATCTTCCTCTATGTGGTATGGGGGACACCACCACAGCATGGCTTGATGAGCAGTCTGTAGGTCCGTGCCCAGGATCTGAACCTGCGAACTCTGGGCTGCCAAAGCAGAGTGCGTGAACCCAACCACTATGTCACCGGGCTGGCCCCTATCAAATTTAATTTTAATAAAGTAAAACAAAGTCGTGGGACTTAGGTTCACATACAACAACTCTCTTGTTCACTTGTTCATTCATTCTCCAAAGAGCTACTAAGCATGGAACCAGTGCCAAGCACTGTTCTGGTAGCGAACAAAAAGGGCATCTCCTCTCACGCAGCATGCAGGTCAGAAGTATCTTACACTTGTTTACTAAACATGCCATGGTGACTCTGGATAATATTCCCCAAGAATCCAAACAAAGCCTCACAAAATCCCAAATCCTTTCCCTGTGTCCCATATACCTTCTGCTGCAGTCAGGCTGATAATTTCTAAACAAGCCTCGTATACTTGTGTGATTTATATACTGGTCTTTTCCTCTACCCCTTATGACATTCCTTCTCTTTCCCCTGTCGTCCAGAAAATTTGTACTCATTCTTTGAGATCAAGAATAAATGTTCCCTAATACCACAGCTGGTAGCTTTGTCCCCTGGGCTTTCCTATTATTTTGTAAATATCAGTATACTATTAATTACTATAGGTGTTAGAACTTATCTGCTTGTTTGCCAGTCTTCTACCACTAGACAGAGTATCTTGAGGGAGGTCACAGCTGTATTGTATTCTTTTGCCTTTTCCAGCTTTTTCTCCACTCTGCTTTGTGCCCTGAGAGGCTGACCTCTGTGACCTGCACCAACGGGCTCCCTTTCCCTCCTGCTTCCAGAGGGATTTGCCAATGGGCAGCACCAGTAGGAGTTTCAGAAGGCCGAGAGGAATGACTGTGGAGTTGATCCTCTTTGGCTACCTCCCTGGCAGACCATCCTGAATTGATCAAAGCTCCCTGCATGAGGCCCAGGGCTGCATCTCCCAGGGGAGACCTACTCATACTAGCTTCTCTCCAGGTACTGGGACTCACTCTTCCCCTTGTTCCTTTGAGCCAAGAGGCAGTAGAGGCTCGCCACTGTCACGATGCCTGGGGTACTGCACCACCCCTTGTGACTTTATCTAAACGCGATCCATACATTGGCAATTGGCCCTTTTTTGAAACTCTCCTCAAATTATAGAATTTAATTGAGCTATTTCTCTCCTTTCACAATAGTCTTATTCATTTTAGTATTCCACTGTCTAACAATGTACCTGGCTCAAAGAAGATGTTCAAGACATGTTTGCTAAAAATGTAAATGAATGAATACAGATGCTACAAAAAAATTTTACCATCAGTTTTAGAATTTTTCATTTGTCAAAAAAGCCGCTCTCATCAAAGGCTTCAATCTCTTCAGAAGTAATGAATTATTTTTTTGAACCCAACCAGACACAGTATCACTTATTAGCATTGCTATTCATTGTCATTTTCAACTTTACAGAAAATAGAAATAAGGTGACGTCTGTACTTTCCCTAGAGCATCCAATAATTCTCCTGAATTCTTCATTACTAACCTCAAACACAATGCAAAATCAAAGCACAAAACTTCTGTCCTAACCAAGCCCTGGTCAGAAAACTTCCACCTTTGAGGATATATGTAATGACAGCTGGGTAGACAAGGAAGGGAAAAACTAAATTCAACAATTTCACATTTCACAAAATTCAGCAAGTTTTCACCCAAAGTGAATATGACACATGAAATGAGCATCAGCCTCAAAGACCTTCTTTTGGAGCCTCGTTGGTAGCTGTGTTTTCTAAGTTAGTGAATGCCTGCTGTTAATGTGAAAACTGGTTTCAACTTAATTTGGCAACCAAGAAAACACATTATTTTTTTGTAGCTATTACCATCCGCAGTCAGCACTTTCCCATGTTGTCAGTGACTTGTAGAGTTAATAATAATTAGCTACTGACCATTTATAAAGTTTTTGCAATAGGTGACAGGTCCCATACTGAAAACTTTTCAAAGGTTATCTTCACGACAAAACTACAAGGTAGGTACTAGTCCTGCCATTCCACAGAGGGCCAAGCTGAGCCTGGGGGAGGCTACTTACAGAGGTGGGGTTTGAATCCAAGTCCACTGACTCAGAAGCCACAGGTTGGAAACAGCCCTTTTCTGATCAATAGCTGCTCATCCCTAGTATCAGAGAGACACATGTGGGTCCATAGGAACTTCTAAATTTTCAGTCCATTATATACCAGTTCTTTTGGCGTCAAAGTGTCTGACTTCCAATCTGGCCAAGGAGACCAAGTCACTTAGTTCTGAGAGTGGGTCTGGGATGATGCCAAGGAAGAAGGTAAAAAGAAAAGGAATAATGAAAAAAGAAACTTTACAAATTTTCAAAGGTAAAGTGATTTCTACATGGTAACAAACAACCGGTTTTATTTGTTACTAATCTAAGAAACTTTCCCAGAAAGACAGAGAAAGCTCGAGGCCCATGCTAACTTGACTGTCTCTTTAAATGCTACCCAGGATCTAATATATTACAAAGAAAGTACAATGCAGAACAGATGGAATAGCATAAAGCAGATGCAGATCTGAAGTCTAAATAGAGACGAACAATTCTTCAGTTAACAACAAGAAAATGAGGTGGCGGCACAGACAACATGGAAAAGAATCAGGAGATTCTACACTGGAGAGAAGTTACTGGGAAACGCACACATTATCACAAGTGAACAGAGCAAAAAGATTATTTCATGGCATTTGAAGTGACATCCCCTTATGTCTTCCTGGGGTACAAAATAGGCTTCCGTGTCATACTCAGGAAGAAAGCTAAAGGAAATTTGAAGACTTGAAGGCCATATGTAGGTAATAATGGTTAGAAACAAACTACTCAGGGTTTCAGTGGACCTCTAGCAGAGAGCTCGGTTATTATCAGCATTTTCTCTACCAGGAGGAGGCACCCAAATAATCTTAACCCAAGATTAGATGAAGAAGAGATGTCATTTCTCCAGATAAGTTTTTAATTTAATTAGTTTTATTTTTATAATTTTAAAACTTTTACTTTATGGACATTTCCAAACATATACAAAAGTAGTAAGAATAGGACCATGAATCCACATTAAGCATTATTCAGTTTCAACAAACATCAACGTTTGCCACTAGTTTCATTCCTTACTCCCTCTCCACTTATTTTTCTTAGTATTTTGAACCTGTTTTTATAAAATGCTTTTTCTTAGTTTCTCTGTTTGTAAAATGTGCCTACTTCTTATAGTTGATGTTGGGAAGATAAGTTGTAAAGTGTTAAGCACAGAATCCTGCAACAGAGACTTAATAAATGTTCATTTTAAATCTTATGTGTGGACACACAGAAACAATGGTAGAGGGTGTGGAAAGATGAGAATCTCAGTCAAATGTGGGAGCAGAACAAAATGGGACAGGAACATTAGGTGCTTTTAGGGATCTGGTCTTGTTTTAAGTATTGGCTATTGGGAAATGTGAAACTCTTCAGACACACATTTAACTGAAGTTAAGTAACAGAATTCTGTTCTGAGGCACTGAGACATGTGTCTCAGAAAAAAATCTATTAGTGAGTCAATCCACATGTTTAAGGACTGGCTTTGTATTTATAGTATTGTTCTAAATGCCACCAAAAATGAAAAAAAAAAAAAAAAAGGACATTGTTGCTAGCTTCTAGGAAGTTAAGACTTCCATGGTGAAGGCACAGCAACTACAGGAGAAAGACTCCAGCAAAGATAGAGAGGATCCCATGTGAAAATACAACTGAAGAATTTCATATGTAAGTGCTTAGGAGATGCTGAATCATCGGTCCTGCTCAGAGGCAGCACCGGCAGGGGGAGAGCTGTTGGTCCTGCCTGTGAGGCAGTGGAGATGGAAATGGAGATGGTACTCTCAGTCAAGGTGCTGACAGTAAACGCATAAACAGTCCTTAAAAGGCTCGCACCAAGGGCAAATGCGCGGACCACTCCCCTTCTGAGCCTGAGAAGATGGTTTTAATCATGTAACTTGACACTCCCTTGAGTTTGTGAAAGCTAAAGCTATATTTCATTGCAATTGAAATAGTGCTACATTCTGTTGTTTCTTAACATAAGTTTCAGTTTTATTTTCCGTTTAAGTTCAACTTTCTTACTGTGTTTCTAAAGAACACCTGCAAAAATCAACACAATCTTCTGGTTAACTCTCTATCCATAAGGAAAACAGTTCCTGGGTAACCACCCCTGTAGCTTTTGTTCTATCGGAGCCTTTACCACCCTTTCAGGTGTCTTTGTAATACCAACATTGACACATCCTTCTCTGTCTTCTGTCCCTCCCCAATTCCACTAAAGGATATGCTCAAATCCCGGATTTCTGGCCATCTTTTACCAAATTTTCCACCCTAAAATGTGTCCTCATGTTTCAATTTAATGACATAAATCATCACGTCTTGGACAGCCTTTTGGTTTTTAAAGCCAAAAAGGGAAGACAAAATTGTTTTTACAGCAAACATTCTGCAAGCCCTGGTTAGGACAACCTGGTTAGGACAACCACTAGAGTGAAAATAAGATTGCTGCCATATGCACAAGAGTGAAATAGGTAAAGTCAGATGGCTGGGGGAAGAAAATGAAGTCAATGTACCAGAGTGAGAACTGGAACCTCTGGGACTGGGACATGGGAATCTGCATTGTTGTACACGTTTGCAGAGCAATTCTGAGGCACACCAAAGTTTACATTCCTCTCAGCTGTTCCTACCTGGCTGGAGAATTGACGGAGAAGGGGATGATGACAAAATTCTGTGGACCTGGCAGTATTGCAAGGTGAGGACTTAAATTGAGACATAACTGTCCTTTGTAGAATAGAAAGGATCACCCACAGAGTAAGGTTAATTCTGCAAGCATCTTCCTACGACCTCTACTATCTTGCTCTTCACATGGCCACTGAAAGTTTCATTATCCTGCAAAGGGCAGGACTCAGGTAATGTTGCTCAGTTATTTCCAATGGTGATTACCTGAGGGAGTGGAAATGGACTGCAAGAGGCATTTTCATAATGAGAACATCTTGAATCCAGTTATCCCAGCACTATGATCACTACTAAACTTGCTAAGTATTCCCAACTCTCCTTAGGACTTGTACATCTTCAAAACGTCCACAACTGGCTAATTGGTTAGGACTTGGCCAGACAGCTCCAGATGGCTAATTGGTAAAGTAATATCTCAGAGAGGATTTGTCTTTAATTATGGGCATTTGACATCTTTATGTAGGTTTTATGAGATATTAAATACATTTTCACTAGACATCTATTGAAGCCATATGGCAGCCTTGAATATGTAGAACAAATTGGGCATAATGAAGCATTTTTGATTTATTTATTTTAGAATGGCAAGATGTACTGTTGAGGGCACTTTTTATAAGTTGAGCCTAGAAATTCAGGAGTCTGGGCAATGGAGAAGACATTAGTTAAGTACTGCTTCAGGATGGATGGAGGATACAAGGGCAGACAGCCCAAAGAGCAAGGAGAGAAAGAGATCCAGAACCAATTCTCCATACTCCAAGAGGAACGTTAAAGACACAAAACAGAGCATTGGTGGCGTGTCCTTGTTCTCACCCAATAAGTCAGCTGGAACTAGAGTCTCTCTCTTTGGGTCCATTCAGTCGTTTAATTCAATACTTATTTAGAATCTATTAGTATAGCAAGTAATAGGGATCAGATTCATAACAGGTTCATGGATACTTAAGTGGACCATGAATAGGCATCAGGGACTCTGTGATTCTCCTTAAGTGTATGTAGAATCTGCATATAGGAGTTTTTCTGAAGAGCAGGTCCAAAGCTTTAACGAGGTTAAAAGCCTCAAAACTGAAAAAAGGTTAAGAATCGCAGAGCTCCATATCCAAGACTGTAAGACAATGTCAGACACAAGTGAGTAGTGATGCCCCGCCCCCACCCAGCCTTTTTAGTGAAAGGCATATACCATGTGTTTATTCTGAAGAAGGTAAGTAAGAGACTCCCTAAACTCCAGAAAATTTTTCAAGTCTTATGATGCCATGATTCTCAGAATATAATTTTTATTGTCTGTAAGATCAAAAAATGTCCTAAGGAAATACAACCAAAAGTGGAAGATAAATAAAAGCAGTTAAAAATGAGATGTTCTGAGAAGGCTGAGGCCATCTGGTTTCTATTATTCCTAAACTAGGGTACATCATTTCATCAGCTTGAGATGAAGGCATCACTTCAATAGTATGTGGACAGAGTGGGCTTGCTGGGAAAGATGCAGAGATGGGAAGAACATTCTCTGCTCCTCCTCATCTCTGGCTGTTGAGACAAACACCCTCACTAATCTGGCTTTTCAGCAGATTTCCCTTTTATTTTTATTAATCAGTTTGAAATATACATATATCAATTTTAAATCAAAGATATCTAGGCCTAATTTAAAAGAATTGAATAGCTCTACAAGATTTGCTACAAAAAACATTCTACGATATCCCTCTTCCCTCTCCCTAACTATCCCTTCCCTCAACTGGTTATTTTAGCATTTACCTCCATATCTCTAAATGATACTTCAAAAAAAATGTCAAACTTTCAAAAAAATCAATTTCCCACGATGAAGTCAGAGGACTTAACTTTCCTTCCTCCCTCTACTTCCATCGCACATGTTCTCTGTCTCATCCCCCGTCATTCCAATAATAGTAATTTTCATTAAATCAATATTCAGTGTGTACATTATTATATTATTTAAATGTACCCAACACTGAGCATGGAGAAGACTACCATCACCATTCCTTTCCTGCATGACTATTGTTTTCCCAGGAGGTAATAAATGTCTTTTTAAAAATTTGTTTGGTTTTCTAAATACTTATCACTAACTCAGCCCCAAACTCTTCACCAGTTGTTTAAATATCCTTTCAAGATGTTCTATACTTCAGGTATCAATTTCATCTTCCTGGAGACACTTCTCCTGAAGCCTTGCTCTCAACTGTGCCTGGTGTACCCCATTCCCAGAGACTGTTTTACTCTCTTCAGGAACAAAATCTTTAGCCATTGGCCAAGGTGGGGGCGTGACAGAGTCCTGAATACAAGGAGTGGGAGAGGGGATCTGGGGATCTGATTGTTTTTCAAACTTTCCAATGATCTTATTTTAGCTCAGATATTAATATCTTGGGTCTGCTAATGTATTTACCACGTGTCCATCTGCTTTCTAGCTTCCAAAATTTGTGTACTGTCATCTTCCCTTTTGTTTTCCATGTCTTGATGGATTTATGCCCTTAACATTTTCCTTTGCTGTTGTTTTTTCTGGGATTTTTCAGTAAGGAATAAATGTAGAAGTGTGTATCCAATCTTCTTTCACTGTTTTTGAGAGTGTTTTAGAAATCAATATTACAGAAACCCATGCAAATACTTCAGGCATTTCATCAACAGCTATTTATAAGACAATAACCGATATATGCTTATCTGTAACTTACGGGTGAAGAAAATGAGGCCCATTCAGCTTCAAGTATGTCATTTGCTAGAATGTTATAAACACCAAACTTCTTATGCCCCAGTCCCCTTTTCATTTAACTTTCTTAATTTTAGGCTTCTGTAGAGCATTGCCTTCTTGATAGTCCACGGCTGCATTCAGGTCCCAAATACCTGAGAATTGCCTCATTCAATCGATACCTCTGTCATGCTCTATTACAGCTGATCAACATGGACAAGAACGCAATGAGGCGGAAGCAAGATGTTTTATTCAATCAAGTTTTTGGTCTCTTTTATTGACCCCAATACTTTGGCAGTGTTTACAAAACTTCTACACTCCTCTCATCTAGTTTGTTTTATTCCAGCTAGTACAAATTGTTTGTATAAAAATACCTGCACATCTCTTCTTTCATAGTTTCAGACTGAGTCCATCAGCATGGACAGATTTGGAGCTTTGACTCGTCTCTGTCTGTTTGTATGATTTTGGGTAAATCACTACCACTATAGGCATCTCTCATCTGTGCAATGGGAATTGTTGAGGCTCACAAACTGGTATTCCATGGGTCAATTGGGGTCAGCAGACATATTTAGTGTGGTTGGCACAATAAAAAAATTTTTTGGAATGTGATTGCCTTTAGTGGTGGCAGGGGAGGGGAAAGTACTCCACAGTTTTCTGCAGTAATCACTACTTCCTACTATGGTCTCCAGGTTGCCATCATTTGTGGTCACAAATTCCTATGCATTTTCCACTCCCTAAATGTATTTGAGTTTTTTTGCACAATGATTATTCTTTCATAGCCCCTTTAGCCTCTTTTGAGTTTATGGACACTGTAAATAACATTAGCCAAAATACCCTAGAATCCTGGGAGGCTGCGGGGAGAAGGGGAAGAATCAGACTAGCTGTGTAACTATCTAAAACCAAAGGAGAATGTTATCAAGTAACCTTTTTCTCCTTCTATATATTTGTATTTTCCTTTGATCAATGCCCAAGAACCAGCTGACTCTTCTTTCCATATATTTCAATTTCCTGTATGGACATTAGTGTCAGCAATATCATCACTGCCCACTTTCTTTTCTATCTCACTCTATATTTTTGTCATATTTAGACTGTAAATTCCCAGAGGGTAGGATGGTCTTGTTTGAGTTTTCATCTTTCTTTTCTAAATGTTTATTTGGATTACAATTTTTGCAATATACATACAGCATACTGAAAGAAACATTCCTCATTTTTATTTGGCCTTTTTTCAAGAGGTTAGGGAGTCACAAAATACACTGTGTGCTGAAATTTAGTACTTTTTGGAGCTTGGCCATTAAAAGGAAAATGAATGACACAGATATAAGACAGTCTTTCCTAGCAATCTCCTCTGCACATCCTTGACCACTCTCTAGATCATACACTTAATCTTATAATCCAAAAGACAACAACAGTGACGTATATCCTGGATTACAGAGAGAAAGAACACACAGCAAAAACGGAGAACAAGGATAAAGAAGAGATAAGACAAAATATTATACTGTGAGCAGGCCAAAGGGTAACTGCATCAGTTGAATATAATTATTGGGTAAGTGGACATCACAGGAGTTTCAAATTTAAACCAAATGGAGCAGGGGTAAGTTATCACATCTTTTATTATTAGACTGGGAAGCCATGATTCATGGTTGGAATTCTGAGAACTGCTTGAATGCAAGGAAAGAGTGTGAAGGAGAGAGGGAGTGGAAGAAAAATAATTTTGGACTATCTCATATGTCATCTGTGGGGCAGCAGCTTTTATGTGTTATCCCACTGAATTTTATTTAAAGAGAAGGACCTGTGATGACTAACTGGACAAAGTAGACGGTCAACTAACCAGCCTGAAAGATGAGGAAGGTACAGCTCAGAGTTAAGGAGACCAGGAAAGTGAAGCCCTCTGGGATGTCTCTTTGATGAACTTCGAGATACCAGACATGATAATTGTGAAATGGATGCCAAATCACGGCCTTAAAGGAACCCGGTAAACATTCAGGAACCCCCACAACAATGAACTGTAATAGGCAATGCAGATACACAGATGGGAAAATAAGGAACCTGACTCCAGAAACATGTCCTATGGAAATAGGGGTGAGCATCATGGAAATGGGTACAGTCCTGGAAATAAGGGAAATTGTCTCCAGGATGTCATAATAAGAAAGAAATGAACAAGGCCTGGATCCATGATACTAAGAGTGGCTGGGTTGTATTCAATGTCTACTTTGTGCCCAACATTTTCCTGGAACTCTACGTAAGCTATTTCATTTCATAACAACAATCAATAATACTTAACATTTATTCAGTATTTACTAAATTCCAGGCTGACATCATTTTGCTTAATTCTCACCCCCCATGGCACTGGGCAGGCATGACATTTTCTGCTCTGCAGATGAAGAAGTACCTCAGGGAAGTTAGGGAATGTGCAAATGACCGAGTGAGCACGTAGTTACGAGTGCTGCCTGACATGGACCAACGGTTATAAGAAGTGAAAGTGTGGATTTAGAAGAATGTGAAGGGAAATAAAGAATTTGGTCACAGACCAAATAAGCACAAAGGACAATATTTAAATGATTATTCTGTGAGTTTTCTGACACAAGACATTGGAAATTTTCTAGAATGGATGCCTTGGATGAGGAAACAGGACAATATATCAAGGAAGAAATGTGTATTCCATCCACATTCATGACGATTTTTTGCTTTGTTTTATACATTATGTAATAGCATACAGACAATACAAAATGTCAAGTCTAATAATAATAAACTTTGTATCTACTAGCAGCTTAAGATATAGAAAATTGTACAAAATCCCTTCCCCCTTCCCCATGATCCCATTCCCCATGCTAGCCTCAGATGTAACCTAGATTCTGAATTTTGTGTTAATCATTTCCTTACTTTTCTTTACAGTTTACATGTATGTATTTTAAAATATACACTAAAATTTGCCTGTTTAGGAACTTTATGTAAACTTCACATAAATGGAATGATACTGTATATGTCTTCTTCTGTGATTAGCTTCTTTGTTCAACACCATTCATCCAAGAGGACACACATAGAAAAGGTCCATTTGTTTTCCCACTGTATAGGAGGCCGCTATATGAAGATGCCACAATTGATTTATCCATTCGAAGTCAAAGGATAATTGGGTAATTTCCAGTTTTCTGCTATCAAAATCAAAGCTGCTATGAATATTCTGGTGCATGTCTCCTGGTATACAAGTTATTCATTCTCTAGGCCGTGTTTTTCTAGACTAGAACTTCCAAAATTATGTTGAAAGAAGTGGTGAACTAGCATCCTCATTTTGTTCCTGACTTTAAAAGAGATTTTAAAAATGTCACCCTTGAAGATGATGCCTGCTATAAGTTTTTTTGTAGATATACTTCATCAGGTTAAGAAAGTTCCAATTCTACTCCTAGTTTGCTAAGAATTTTTATCAGGAATTCTTCTAGAATTTTACTGAATGATTCCTGGGCATGTATTGAGATGACATATGGTTTCCTTCTCTAATCAGTTGATATGAAGAATTACATGAAATAATTTTCTAATAATGAACGAACCTTGCTTCCAAGGATAAACCCAAAAATTTATGACATATCATTTTAAAATCCATTGCTTAATTTGGTTTGCTAATGTTTTTTTTACTTGTCAATGTTCTAGATATTTGAAAGTGTGTAATTTTATTTTCTTATGCTGTCTGTATCAAGTTTTGGATCCAAGGTTAATATTGGCCTTGTAGAATAAGTTTGGGAATATTCCCTCTTTTTCTATTGTCTAAGAGAGTTTATGTATTTTGGAATTGAATATCTGGCATAACTCATGGCATGACTGCAAGACCTTCTGGTCTAGTGTTTTCCAGGAGAAAAAAATTTAATTACTGATTTCATTTCTTTCATGGTTATAGGACCATTCAGATTCTGTATCTTTTCTCAAATTAGTTTTGATAATTTATATGTATTTTTAGAATGTCCATTTTACTCAAACTTTCAAATTTATCTGCATAAAGTAGTTTTTAATTTTGCCTTATAATCTGATTAACTTCTTGTGTATTTGTAATTATAGACCTCTATGTCCTTTATGTTGTTTATTTGGGCAATTTAATTTTTTTGTGTGATGAATCTTGTTAATTCATTATTTTTTTCAAAGAATAGACTTTTGATGTTGGTGATCTTCTATTTTTATTTATTAGTTTTTATTATCTTATTTTTTTACCCCATTATCTGCGGTTTTCCTCCACTGCTCTTCTTCTAAATTTTTCAGTTGATGATTAGCTCGTTACATTTTTTTCTAATATAAGCACTCAAGGCTATAAATTTCTTTTTTTATTTTTTTGTGAGGAAGACCAGCCCTGAGCTAACATCCGATGCCAATGCTCCTCCTTTTTGCTGAGGAAGACTGGCCCTAGGTTAACATCCGTGCCCATCTTCCTCTACTTTATATGGGACGCCGCCACAGCACGGCTTAACAAGTGGTGCGTCGGTGCGCGCCAGGGATCTGAACTGGCAAACCCTGGGCCACCTCAGTGGAATGCGTGCCCTTAACTGCTTGCACCACCAGGCCAGCCCCTATAAATTTCTCTTTATAAAGTACTACTTGAGCTTTATCTCACACATTTTATTATGTAGTACTTATATTATCATTTAATTTCCATAGTTTCCACTATGATTTATTCTTTGACCTGTAATTATTTAAAAGTGAATTTTAAAATTTCCATACGTATGCATTTATCTTTTAATAACTGATTTGTTTATATTCTGTATGATAAAATGGGTTCTTTAACATTTGTTGAGACTTGCTTTATGCTCTAGAACATGATTAATTTTTATAGATTTTCTGTATCTCTGCAAAGGAATTTCTACTCTCCAATTGTTGGAACAGCATTCTACATATGTCCTTGAGGTCACACTTATTCCTCGTGTTATTATAGTTGTCTATATTTTACTGAAAACTGTAAGTAAAAATTTCCTACTATGGAGTTGTATATTTCTCCTTGTAATTCTGTTGTCTTTAATATATGAAGCTATATCATTCATTACATATAAATTCAACATTATTACAGTTTCCTGAGGAAAGTTAACTTCTAAGAAAATTCAGCATACCTCTGTATCTCTAGCATATTACTTTTTGCCTTTAACTCTATTTTTGTTTGATATTATTATTATCATGTTAATGAAGGCTTTCTTTAGGTTAACGTTTGCCTGGAATAGCTTTTCTAACCTTTACTTTCAACCATTCTGCATCTCTTATAAATAACATATAGCTGGATTTTGTCTCATGGTGTGTATGTGTGTGTGTTTTAATCTAGTTTGACAATCTTTGTCTTTTAATAGGGAAGGATAATACAACTGCATTGATTTTGGTTACTGAAATATCTTGATTCATTTCTACAACTTTATTTTGTGGTATCTGTTCCACTTTTTCTATATTTCTTCCATTACCACTTTTCTGTCTTGATTTCTTGAGAATTTCTTTTTGAAGTTCTTCTTTCTCTTTGTCGTTTTTCTTCTACAAGCTTAGAAATTATAGACTAGATGCACCCTCTACCACTTGGAGTCATGAAAAGCAAGTCTTCTATGGTGTGGTTTTTTTCTTTCTTAATTCACCTACTAAAAATGTCACCCTTTGGGCTCCTGGTTTTTTGGCTTTTTGTGAAGAACATCTGATTCAGGGTCCTGCTTTAACTCCTGTCCATTTCTCTCCCACACTGTGCATAGCTCTAAAACCTGGACCATGAAATGCCAGCTCTAGGATTTGCTTACCCCTGTGAAGTAGAGATTTCTGTATGTTTCTTGACTTTGACTATTCTCCCTTATATCTCTATATCTACTTATCTATCATCTAGCACACTGAAGTGCAAACTGGGAGAGTTTTCTCTAAACATATGGTCATTCATCTTGCTAGAAATGGAAGACCATGCTTTGGTACTGATGCGATCATTTCCTTATGTAGTCTTGACAGGTTTATGCAGGCCTGAGACAAAGGTGAAAAAGTAATACATTTGATTTGTGTGTCTCCTGCAAAATTTGCAGAATTCTACTCTCAGATGATATTCTTTAGGGATCAAGGAAGCTAAAAGGATTAACCCTAATAAAATATTTCCCTTCTACTAGGTGTATTATTTTCATATACTTAATCTAATCCTTATAACAACTCCATGATATAGTTATTATTACTCTCATTTTATAGACAAGGTACCTGAGACCATATTTTGAGGTTATTAAATTACTGAATTGGGATTCAAACTCTTGCCTATCTAATTCCATAGTCCAGCTCTTTATTCTGAATCATATTGCCTTTTCCCAAATAGAGAGCTCTGAGGGATTCTTTTCAGAGCTGGTATGAACAATCCTGGTTAGTCTTTCACTGGTAATTTTCACAGCAAACAATGCAGCCATTTACCCAGCACTGGTTACAGCTCTGCTAATTGCTAGCACTCATTCTGTTAGCAGACATGGTATTTATTGACTGCAGAAAGAGTCCAGATTGTGGGAAAACATAAACAGTCATAACATAAATAAATGCTTACAAAGAAAACTTTTTTGGGGTCCTAGTGTCAAGCAATTTTTATTTTTGTCATTTTTACTTTTGACCAAATATCTCATATTTAACATGCTTTAAACCTCTGAGAGTAATTAAGCCTTCCATAAAACCTCCTGATGTTGGCTCATATACTAAGTCTCATAAAATACATGTTATCTGTTTATGTGAGAGCCTATGTAGGCCTGCGGGCTAAGTCTAAACTGTTATTGAAGGCCACCTTGCCAAATCTAACGGATGACCCGAGTGCCATAGATAAGCTAATCTTATTTTATTTCTGTGCTTTATCACTGCGGAACGTATCACAGGCAAAGACTTGAGGAAAAGGCTCTCTCTCCCTGTCTTTCCACATGTTCCTTCTTTCCCTAAGAATATGTAAAGTGGATCCAACAGAGCTCCAGCATCTGGGCAGCTTCAGAACAAATGATAAAGATGGCATATGGGCCTGTTTTCATTGGTCATTGGCTGCCTCACCAGTGGAACATGACCATTTCTGCTCAAAGCCAGGATGGAAGCAACATACCCAGAGACAGCTCACCCTCAAGCCATATGGGAAGGGGTTCAATTAGGGATCACTATAATTCAGAGGTCAGTGATCACAAAGGCAAAAACAAATCGGGCAAGTTTTCTATCCTGAGTCTTCATACATGATCAAAGAGACCAACATGGCAGTATAGAGTTAAGTGGAGGGAAGTGAAGGTGCATTGTTTCCATTATATGCAGCCATGTGTATTTGCAAAGCAGCTCCTAACATGTTGTCATACGCCAGGTTATAAAAGGCTCTAAATCCTTCTTTGTGCAAGGTTTGCCTCGAAATACAATTTAGAGAAAAGAAGTATTAGCATGCTCTTCCAGTGGGTGTCTCTAGGTCTGTTATTAAAATGAAATGGGTGTGTTTACATAATCTGGGCATTCAGGAAAAGATTACATAATTCTGTGTAATTTTCCCCAAAGAGTTGAAATTGAACAAAAATCAACTGGACATCTGGGGCTGGGGCTGCTTCAGCCTCTGATGCAAAAATGAAGATGAATTCCAAGTGATCAAAAGCTCCAGAGTGCTCACCCCTGACAATTTTTTCCCTCCTTCGAATGGAAAGCATAACAACTGTTTTTCTGATACATAAATTACAATCAGCTGGCATTAGTTTTATTATTTTTAAGACCTTCTACTGATCAGACCAATAGTCTTTTACTACTAATTGAATGCACACGAAAAGAAAAACATCCTTTTCATGCTTTTAACTGGAATGGAAATCTAGATCAAACTGGGGTGTGCCCTTGTGTATTTTAATATTAGGCAATAATCAGACATTACCATCTTCTCATTAATGTTCATGATTAACATTAATAAGAAATGATTACATGAGAAGTGATGCAAACATTGTATCTTTTTAAACTCGATTTTAAGTCACCCATTTCTGGTCTACATTTGAATTATGCTTTGAACTGTAGCCAAGACTATAGCTATCAGCAGATATAGAACTAAAATAATTAATTCTCTCACCATTTCCTTGTTTTGACATTGTAGGGTGCATTGTCAGTGCTTTATATACATTAAGAAGGAGTAAAAAGTCTATTTTAGCACTGTAATTTGGACACGCATATTTGATGCATTTTGCTTTCTTTCATGTAGCACAATCCCATTCCTGTGTGTCTGAGATTTCTATGTTTCTTTTGGAGGCAGCTAAGGGGAGATGAACAGCTTGGCCCTGTGGGATTCACTTCACCAAAGAGGTAGTCGGTTAAGCCGACAACTTGAGCACAGACAACAACACATTCAAACACACGAACACACATGACTGACTTTCACAAATTTCTCGTCTGCAAATGATTCCCTCCTGACGATACTACTGAGATTCAGGATTGACCTTTGCACTTTCTTTCCACTTGCACATGCGGCTGGGCCATTTTGCTATTTCAGTGGTGATGGGAGGGAGCACAATAAATGCTTGTCGGCTTTATTCTGTTGCCAGTGCTCAGATAAATCTCAAAACCAACAGCCATAACATTTTCTTTAGCTGAACAAGGAATTCCAAAAGCAAATCCCTGTGTAAATGATAGCAAGATGTCCTCATTCTTAGTCAAAATATACTTTTCAGTCCAGTTGTTATGGTGCCACAACAAATGCAAAACATTCCCCAAGTGCCATTTTGTAGCCAAGCAACTCGCAGAGGAGCTCGGTCACTCCAAGCGCATTGAGCTTATCTCCAATAAGCCGCATTGCCCACTCTCTGCTACAAGGGCAGGGATAAACTTGAGTTTAGAGAGAATCAAGGGCAAAATTATCATCATTGATACCTCCAGGATGATTTTGTACTGCAGCCCTCAATAGAAACATGGCAAAGGTGGCCTGGACGCTGCAGTGTACTTAATGACCTGGAGGGGACTATGCCTCTGGACTATCAAGCTTAGGAGAAATAAAAAATTGTAGGTCTGCTTCCAAAAGCAAGCTCCAAGCAGCAGCAAAAGGGAAAGAAGAGGCTCAAGCATTCTTCAGAAATGAGAAGAAACCGGTTTGAGCCCACCTTCTAGAGAATACACATAAATGGTGACAGGAGGTTATTTTTCTATTAGGCAACTGAGACTTATCTCACTATTACTATATATGTACTGTGCCCCAAGCACTTTGGTGGGAAAGGTTCTCTAGAAATAAGAGTTCTTAATAATTGCAGGCTGTGTCAGCCATCTGCACGGGGTCAGGTATCTCCACATTTTCAGTTTGTGTCAGAAGTGTGCTCTAGGTCCTCGAGCAGAAATTGCAAGGCTGCCCTCCTTTGTCCTATGTTAATAATCACATCCTAATCATAGTCTTAGCAGCACTTTATGTTTACATGGACACCTTATATTGTTAAAACTCATTCACATATTATCCTAATTCAATTTCAGAAACAGCTAGTGGTGTTAGTAGGGCAAATAGCATAATTTCTCTTTAACAAATAAGGAAACAGAGACACAGATTTTCCTAAGGTCAAGGAATGAGGTTATTCTAGAATTGAAAGGGTCCTATGAGAACTCATTTTGGTCTCTAATTTCACAGATTAGGAAACAGAGGATGAGAAAGATCACATGATGAATTAGTAAGATAAAAAGAACTGAGATTCTATGAAGACTCAGAATCCAATGCTCTTTTAAAATGATTGTATCACACATGTCTAGAGAGAAGGCCCCTTTCCTTTAAGGGTTTTTCTGCGTGCAGTGGCTGTGGGCCTAGGAATGCAAATGCTATGAGGCAAGGACTCACTCTATCTTGCTCACGATTTCCTTGTCAATTCCTAGCACAGAACCCACTCTGTGATAGGTACACAATAAATATTAGGTGGATCAACGAATGCCTTCTAGATAGATACTAGGCATTTTTAGGAAGAGATTGCTGACATTTGGCATAAAGTGACAATCTCTAGACCAGAGAGAAAAGAGGATATGTCATCTACATGCCAGTCATCTCTGTAAATGACACACATCCAGAAGTAGCTTAGAAACCTGCCTTGGGTTGGAGGGGTTCTGAATCAGGCCCTGAGACAAGCTAGTAGAGGGCTGAGTAGCCTCAGCCATGGTAGCCTTAAATGTAGACGCCCTACTGAGTATGATTCCAGGGATGGTTAAAGACCCTTCTCCAATTTCTAAACCAGTATATCCTCCACTCTCTCAAAAATCTGCTCACCATTCATTTTTCTACAACAAAGGCTATGGTTCTCACCAGCGGATCATTTCAAACATATCTCCTCTCCCACCATCTAGGTATGGAAAGCCACTGTTACATAAAGGAGTTGCATCCTTCACGTGCTTTTGGCAGAAATGAGGTCAATACTACTGAAGAAAGACTTTAATGATCTCTGTTTTAAGGCGAGTTATTTGGAGGGGGTGTGCGCAACTGGAGCTGAGTAACCTTAGATGGTAACAGCTTAATTTGCCCTGGTTACAGTTCATCAGGTCGTTTCATTTCCATTTTCTTATCTGACCATTGTGACCCTATGGTGTAAGTAAAAACGATTATCTTCTTTTTTTCAGAGAAGAAATCAAGGTTTGGAGTGGCTACATCACATGCTGAAGGTCAAACACCTGGGAAAACTTGAACTCAGATTTTCTAATTCCAAGTCCATTGTTCATCTCATTTTCCTAAGGACATGACGTCCAAGGCAGGCAAAGGCTCTTTCTTCCCTTACTCTCTCCTATTTATATGCTTATGCTAGTGCCGGTTGTCTGCTGGTCAGGTTGAAAGCTGCGCTCCAGCAGCTGCCTACTTTTTCTATGGTCAAGGAACTTCTGATCCAAAGAAAGGGAAATTTCTCTGTAAACCCAACCTGCCAGTCTCCTGCAATTTATTTCTCTTGCTTTTCAAACATAGAATATTTTGCTCTAAGCTTATAGAAATTGTTGAAGTTGAAATTCCAATTAACCCCAGCAGTAAGTGCTGTAACTATAAGGGAGTTTTTATTCTTTAGGAAATGAGAATGAACCTCAAATGTTATTGGAATTTGCTGAAACTGGACAGGGATCAGGAATTGGATGCTTCAGTTGACCTGGTTGTTCGCTCTAGAAAGTCATGGAAGAGGTGCAGGTTTTCAAAGCAAATATGACTATTTTTATCATGCAGGCTGTTTTCACTAGCTGTGGTTCCCTGCAATATTTTCATTTTATTTTTACATCAAATATTTTTTTTATTTTTTTTCTCTTTTTCCTTTAAGCATATCATTTAAGCCCAAATTAGGCATCAGGTAGAAAGAGCTGGACAACTGCTCTCACGGATTAAATATATAAACAACAAAAATTCCAAAGAGCCTAGACATATCACAAATAAAATCTAGTTCTGAGTGTGGCTCCATGTGGAATTTCACTTTATCTTAATACTTGGCTAGGACTCATGGAGAAAAATACGTAGTACTCCTTCTCTGGTGCTTGACTTTTAGAGGAATTGTTGTCTTTTGGTAAAAACAAGATATTGCTTTCCAGACTCATTTAGAACCTAGTCCTGATGTGTTAATGGCACATTTTGGGGCACCAATCAACACATATGGTTTGAGCCCCTACTATGAGGAGAGAACCACACGAGGCAGGCAAGGGATATAAAATCCAAAGAAGAGATTCTTATTCTCTAGGTATTTATGGGTTAGTTTTGGAAGTGTATACATGGCCCAAATGTTCTGTTCCTCAATTCCACACCCATGAAAGATGCTGCTAATCCATCGCAGCATTCTTCTTACAGATTCGCTAAGTGGCCTTGCAATCTTCGTCTAATCAGCCATACCCAATCTGAACTGGCACATGAGATGAAGCGCATGAGCCATACGTGAACTAACGTGTGAGACAAAGCTAAAAACAAGAGTAAGAACAACCAAGCACTGAACTCTAGGGAAGGAAGGTACATCTTAGACTCCAGCAATGAGCCTTCTGTAAAGAGGAGGGTTTCCACTGGGTCTTGTTAGTATGGCTAGAACTTGGAGAAATGGAGGGAAAAGAAGGAATAAAGATTCCAAAGAGCAAATGTATGGGTAGAAGAGATGAATATGGAGTATGAACATGGAATAGGGTTTGCCCTGAGGTTGGAGAGTAGAGTTCTAATCTCATTATCTGGGAGTTTCATTCAGAAACTTCCTCTAGTATGGTGTGCTTCCATTCATAAATTCTAAGCATGGAGACACAGTGGTTTCTGGTCTATGGATGCCCACTGGCACCCTAAAGTTAAATGTATCACATTATTTCCAAAGAACAAAGATGACTGAGTCATAGCCTTCATGTCAATAAAATGGGCGACTTTAAAAGACTGTCAAATCTTCCATCCACCAAGCTCATTAAATGAAGCCTTTCCAACTCCTTTGGATCCATTACGGGCAACCTTGATGGTCACTTTTTGTCCCCTCTTATGATAAAATGAAGAAAGCACGAGGTTTCTTGTGCTTTTTTAAGAGACATAAAACAATAAGCCAATCCCTTTGTCTTTTACTGTTTGGGTGTGTACCTGGCTTGAGGCAGCACTGGCTAGGATGACCTCATAACTTCCCTTCAAGCAATCCGATTCTATAAATTTTCACACTGAATTGGACAAGAATCAGCATATCCTCTTTTGAACATCTGCACAATTAGATTGACAAGTGAGTGATTCTGATTGCCTAATGTATCCCTCTCCCCACCAAACTTCATCCATAAGGAGGGTGAAATAGTTCCTCTTACTCTTTTTATCTAGACAAAAATGAAATATCAAGACTGACTGGAAGTGATGGTGTAAAATTCATTAAATTCTCTTGCAATTACCAGAGGTGACATATGTATACTCAGTATCAGTGTTTTGTAGAAAATAGGCTACAGGAGAATCTTAGAGAACTGGTGGATAAAATGCATCTGTTGCTGGAAACTACATGATCCCAGGAAGATAAATAATCTGGCCACAGTTTCCTCTAATTCCCATATGGGTGCACAAGTCTGTGTTCTGTGGTGCCATATCCTGTTATATGCAGGCAGGCTCCTTCTGATTTCTGACTTAATTTCTCTGCTCTCAGCTATGTTTGTTCAGGAATGGTCAGAAGAGCGAGCCTGGAATATTAGTCGCATGGGTGGACTTCTAGACTGGATCTCCTAAATCTGAGTGGTTTGTAAATCCATTTTGCCCAAATTGCATAGTGGATGCTCGTGAGTCTTGAATTAACTTTCCATGGGAGATCTGAAAGTCCCCGTGTTATAGCAATCATACAAACTTTGGGGAGGATACAGGGATTTATTTTTAAGAAGCAGGTAAGCAGAAAAAGCCAAACAATCCATATAGCAGCTTGAAGGTTTGTTGTATTTAACAAACTATGAATGTTGCTGTTAAAAAAGAAGGAACTAATGCTATTTTCTCAGGTCACTGTGGCTTCAAGGGACTTCCCTAAAAAGCTTTTCCTCATTCTAATGCCATTCCTCCAAACAAGACCTACTAATTTGGAATGGCATGCTTGAAAAACTGTCCTGCCACAGATGATGTGGGATAGCGGAAATGGACACAGACTTTGGAGACAAAAGGGCTTAGTTTCAACACCAGATCTGCCCCTTTCTGTGTGACAATTTCTAACTGTGTGACAGTAGGCAATCTGCTTAAATTCAGTCATCCTTGGCTTTCTTGTCTGTAAGCTGGGAATAATAATTTACCAATTTCACAGAGTTATTGCAGAGACTGAATGGGACCTAGTCCAGTATTGGGCACGGGGTGGGTGTACAATAATTGGTAGCTATTACTATTATAAACGTCTGACCCTGTGAGAACTCTTGTTTGATACTTAGAGAATGACAAGGCATGGCGGGTTGTATAACTGTGGTGCTTGAGTCTGGTGGGCGGGGATAAGCATATGTTAGCAAGCTGTGCTGGACTCTTCTGTCGAGATTCGGTTAGGGACGGCAATTTTCTTGTCTTTTTGGGGCCTGTTCGTCTCTGAATGTGGTTTGTTTCCTGTTTCTCATCAATCCCTCTTCTTTCCCTCTTCTGAAACCCATCCAACCTTCTTTTCCTTTCCAGCATCTTCAAGAAAAATAATAAAGGCTAACACTACCACTCCCTTGCCCTATTGAGATGAGAACATTTTCTTCCGTTACCCCTGAGGCGATGTGTCATAAACTGGCAGTGCTCTCCTGCTCCTTTTAACTGGGAAGCCAGGGTGTTGGGACCAGGAAGCTGTGAGTACAAAGGGGTTGGATTCAAGGAGGAAGGAAGAAAGCATGACCGTCGGCTGGATTTGTGGTTCTTGATCGATACCTATGCACCAGAAGAATTGGGTAGATGCTGTGAGAATGGTAAGGGAGTTTTGGAGAAGTTAGATTAAGGATCCACAGTCTAGGGCCGGCCCTGTGGCTTAGCGGTTAAGTGTGCGTGCTCCGTTGCTGGCGGCCCTGGGTTCGGATCCTGGGCGCGTACCGACGCACCGCTTCTCTAGCCATGCTGAGGCCACGTCCCACAGGCAGCAACTAGAAGGATGTGCAGCTATGACATACAACTATCTACTGGGGCTTTGGGGGAAAAAAATAAATAAATTAATTAAAACAAACAAAAAAAAGGATCCACAGTCTAAATGCCCATCATAGCATCTACATTTAGAATCAAAATTTGGTTTCTCTAGTGAGTGAGTATTCCATCTGAAATCACCGATCAGTAGCTACCATATTGAAAGAGCTCACTCAAGCCCTTGCCCTAGCACTTACTATTTCTATGACCCCACAAATTCCTTTCTCAGCTGTAACGTTGAGTTGTTAAGGATTAAGATAACATATGTGAAGCACCCTGTGCCAGGAATATAAGAAATGATCAGCAAACTTAGTACCTGGAACCAAGAAACTAAGGAAGAATGTTCTCTAAACCAACAACAAAATGAAAAATGAGAAGTCAGAGCAAAGAGCTAAGGACAGTAAAAAGAAATAGCTTACTGATGAAAGCAGTTGGGATCGTCCTGGGAGTTAGAAGGAAACCCTGAACTTGACATTCATCATCTCCACCTCCTGACAGAAACACCCGGTGCCCTGTTTTTACCAACCTGTATAACTCACATTAATTTGTAATAAAGAGTAAAGAGAGGACTAGGGAAAGGGACACTTATGAGACACATCTATAGGGGAGTCTGTTGTTGTTTAATATTTTGGTTTTCTGTTATTGTTATTTATTTTTTTGTTTGTTTTCCTTGTTGTCCTCGGGGGATACTGGCAAAGTGTGGATTTTCATGAAATTATGAATGGGCAAGCTTTCAGGAACTTCCTGGTTCATGGGAAAGCCCCTAATAAATATATGGCCTGGAGAGTCATACTTTCTACCACGTTTAACCTGGCCTTGGCCCCTAAGGATAGGAAAATAACACAGAAAACTTCTGCTTTTCTGGATTGTTTAACTTAAATCCTCTGTTCTTGGTAGATACAAGTTGGCCATTGAAAATAAGATTGTCACTAGACACCAGGGACTGACCGTCCTGAAGGCCAAGCTTGGGCCTCTGAGCAGTAAATTTAGCTATCACAAAAATAACAATGGAAATGATGATAAGTGATGATAATAACAGCTACTAACTATGATGCCAGTTTCTGTGCTAAAAACTTTATAGATATTATCTTCAATCCTCAAAACAATGCTGCAAGGTAGATATTATTATCCCCATTTTACAAATGCAAAAATCGAGGCTTAGAGACGTTAACATGCAAAGGTCACAGTTAGCTTCCAGTAGTGTTGGAATGAAATTCAGGTCCATAGGACAATAAAGTTTTTTTTACGCCATCTGTCTGTGATGACCTTCAGAAAGTCAGATCTTTTCAAAGTCATGGAAATTCAGATTTTGATTGCCTTGGACTCTCTCGCCCATCAATTTTTTTTTTTCCTTCTGGAATTGAAACTTGCAACCATTGGGGACTAGGGCTCCAAGGCAGTGATTTCCAATTTCTTGAAAACCATCATAAACTACAATTAGTTCATAATAGTTAGCAAGGAACAAATGCTTCTTTAAAAAAACATCCATTCACTTAAAATGATTTTTAATTTTATAATGACTTGTATATAATTATAGCAGAACACAGCTATTTAGTTAGAAAAAAATGACTTCAAAGATGAGAACCCATTTACTGTTTATTTGCTCTGGAGTTCTAATTACTTTGAAAACTACCAAAACTTCATATACGATTACTAACAGCATTCAATAACAGCTTTGAGGGACGCTGAACCAATTTTTTTTTCCGGCTCCATTAACATGGGGAAAATAAATAATAAATGATAAATACCAGAGGCACGTATTCACTATGTCATTCCTTTCCCGCTCTGTTGCCAGTTCAGGTCTCCTGTGCTAGAAAAATGAAAAATAAAACCCAAACGTCTACCTGGTCATTTTCAAAATGAGACCAACGAAACAAGACTGGCGAAGAACACTAAACATGGTATTGTTTTTCTGTAATATATTAGCAAATCCTGGTAGCTTCAATTTGGTTTCATTACATTTCCAATATGTGCACGTATGAATTCATCTTCTTTTTTCTCATAGTTAAGATTTATGCACTTTATTAATCACTTTGTGACAGTCATCTTACCAGTTTCATTTAACAGAGTAAACCAGTCAAACCTCGTCAGACTTCTGAGGATGTCACATGGCAAACTTTGGATTCCTAGCAACTTGAATTGCTCTTGCCAATATGAGATTTTTCAGAGTGATCCATCTTAGGGCCATCTAATATATCACATCTGCCTCTGCTCTTTTCCTAATTGATAGGTTGAAAGAGAGACACCCGCTAGATCTCGCAAATGTCCCCCGAAGCAGCCTCAGGATAGAGGTTCCTTGGCAGCAGCAGCTTAAAATGGCAGGCAGTTAAACGTTCTGTTTTCCAAATGTACAGTAATTTGAATGATATCAGGTGCCTGTGTGGATTCAGCGAGCCCACACTTCCCAAAGAGCTTTGATAAGCAACAGCAACCTTCCATGCATTCACAGCATGCTCAGGTGGTTTAAAAACATGTTGCCAGGTGTGATGGACCAGTCATTCATTACAGTTTCTTAGCTTACAGTAATGCTAACCATATTCAGGGGCTGCTGACCCTTTCTTGGTTGCTGTCACTGATTCTAATTCTCGGTCCCGTTATTTTTGATGTGTTATCACTTTTCTGATGCCAACTCCACTCTTTCTAAAGTTCTGAAAGGACACAGTTCTAAACATACTTAGTATGGACTCAAATAATTTCAAATACTCTTTATTAAGTCCCTAACAGCACATCTGAGTTACTGGCCAGCCTGCTATGAGAGAGGAAGCAACCTTATACCATTATTCACTTAAGAGAGGTGTCTTCTGAGCTTTTTTAGGTCTTACCTATTTATATGATCAAACAGAAGGGTTGAGGGGGCACACTTTTCACATTAAAAGACTCAACAGGGCTGGCCGCATGGCATAGTAGTTAAGTTCAGCATGTTCTGCCTCGGCAGCCCAGGTTCGCGGGTTTGGATCCCTGGTGCGGACCTACACCACTCATCAGCCATACTGAGGAGGTGACCCACATACAAAGTAGAGGAAGATTGGCACAGATGTTAGCTCAGGGCAAATCTTCCTCACCAGAAAAAAAAGACTCAAATAAGCAAGATTCAATGATTTGTAAGCTCTTACAATGGATCAGTTGAGTAGAAATGATGGCCCTTATATAACAGCATGGCACACGGACAAAAATAAAAAATGACCACTTTGATATTGAGAAAATTTTATGAGAAAGCTAGGGAAGAAAATGAGTTACTGCAGTGCTGTTTCTATGGTCTTTCAAGCACAGCTGCACTTCCCAAGTCTTGGAATTAACAGCACTCAAAACTCCTCAGCCTCACAAGTGTATAAAGTGGCAGTATGGTTTAGCAAAGAGAGTGCTAGACCAAAAATCAAGAGACCTGTATTCTAGCCTGGATCTTGTACTAAACTGTGCAGTCTCAGGCTGAGCCATTAAACCCACCACACAATAAAGGGGGTGGAACAGACAGCAGTTCCCAACCAGGGACCCTCAAAGGTGGCAGAAAGCCTCCTTGCGCTATTTTCACTTGTCAGAAAAAGCCTAACAGAAATCATACATTTACCCATAATAAGATTACACTGGATAATCAATATGTCACATTTATTTGCTTTTTGTTTCAATTATATTAACTGAAAGAGGTAACACTAATTATTTCATGCTAATCCAATACTCTAATTGGAGAATCATGTTTTTACTTAGTAGGAAATCAAGTTAATTACTACTTAAAAGTGCAAATTGTAAAGAAAATCTTTCAAAAAGTAAAACTCATAGGGAACAATATGTTTTAAATGGAAACTTGGTGGTGGCCAGTTTAGAAATGTTTTCGCAAAAATCCCTTCCAGCTCAGGATTCCTATTACTACAAATCTGCAAATATATTTAAAAAATTCTTGAGCCCTTTTCCAGTGTCTTTTAACTCTCAGTGTAGGAACAGTTTTTATTTCCCAAACCCATGGCTTTACAACCCCTTTCCCATTCAATTCTGTATATATCTGCAGAGAGAGTATTTTAACCAAATCTCACAATTTCCTTGGCTTACACACTCCTCGCTTCACTGGCCTAATTATTTTAATAAGCAGCTTAACTGAAATGCTGGCTTACATTTGTATTTCAATTTAATTGTGTACAGTTCTTAGTATAATGAAAACCTTGCAAGTCTTTCCTGTTTGTCACAGCATTTCCCTGTGTCTATTTGTTAGGAACACTAACAAAGTAACTTCACTTTATCTCTATACACACATCTTTCCTTTCCTTTTTCTCTTTTTTCAGATTAACAATGCAAAGAAAAGATCCCAAAGTTCTATCATTTGCTCTCTAGATGAAAAGGAAAGAGAGTCCCCATCCATGCTCGCAGGAGATCCTAGATCTGGTGGATGAAAATGAAAACTCAGCAGCATTCCAAGGGTCAGCCACACAGCCCAGGGAGCTTGGACACACCCATTCTATTTGTTCCCAGCATTTAACAAACAGTTTTCTCAAAGGCGAAAAAAACAGGAAGTGGAAAAAGGAATGACATGCAAAGTCACTTACTAATCATAGTCCCTGGGGAATGGAAAACGGAATTCCCCCTATGGTCTAATTATTCTTTGATATCTTCAATGAAACCGAATCATGAGAGTTTCCAGTGTCTGGCTGATGTTTCAGAGGCCTGATTTCCACGTGTCCTTGGCTTTGAAAGGAAATATTTACTAACTTCCTGAAGTTTCCTTATTATCATCTATTACCATTTACTTCCCAGAAAATTCTCTGTTATTTTTCTAACATGGAAGGAAAAAGCTAGAGGTACATAAAAGATCTGTGTAAATTGTCATGTGTTTCTGCTCACTTGAAACCGCAATAGCGTGACTTCAGAATTTGGTATCAGGTCAACACGGAGCAGCTGACTCTTTGGTGACAAATTTCTAGGCACATAGCAATGGATCCTAAGCATGTCCCTGCTTTACCAGGCAAAAGTGAGGACACATGCCTCTTTTCATCCACGCTCCTGCATGTAGGTCTATAAAAGAAGAAAAATGCTACAGAGTGATGCTTTAGAAACTGAATTCTATTGCCTATTATAAGCTGCTGCATGCCAGAACCAGGGGATTTTGGTAAATCTAATAAAACACATTTTGAAATCCTTGGATCAAAAGCAGTATTTACAGGGGCTGGCCCGGTGGCATAGTGGTTAAGTTCACATGCTCCGCTTTGGTGGCCCGGGGTTCACAGGTTCGGATCCTGGGACCTATGCATTGCTCATCAAGCCATGCTGTGGCGGCATCCCATATACAAAACAGAGGAAGATGGGCACCGAGTTAGCTCAGGGCTAATCTTCCTCAGTAAAAAGAGGAGGATTGGCAATGGATGTTAGTTCAGAGCCAGTCTTCCTCACATACACAAAAAAGAAACTATTTACAGATTCACAGAAAAAAAACAGCAGCAATACAATAATAGCTACTTCTACTCTGCACTACTATTTGGCCAGGCTAGACTTCATCTTCATTCCATTAAAAAAACACAAAAAAACAAACCTTTGCAAATTGGGCATTATTTCATCTTACTTATGCAGCATTTGAAGCTCAGAAATATTAAGCAGTTTCCCCAACACCAGATAGGTGCTAAGGGCAGAGCCCAGCTGAACGTTTTCCAGGTACCTTAAGGATTATCCAGACCTATTCTCATTTTACACATAAGATGCTGAAACTTAGAGCCTCAAAGTATTTAGACAAGGTAAAACAGTGAGTTTGAAGTGTTAAGACTATGGATTTATATACAGTTAACTTTGATGATTCATGACAACTTAAGGGAATGTTACTTTGATGGTTAGCTTCTTGTGGGCCAGAAATATATGTTTTTCTCACCTTAGTGGTGGCACAGACTAGGCATTTAATCAATTTTGTGAATGAAAAGACAATATATAAAACTGAAAATGGAAAATACACGTCAATTTATATTTGGTTCTGAAATACATGGTTTTCCTCAGCAGATGTATCTTAGGAAATTACATCTTCTTTAGGATTACCATAGCCAGTTTGTCCTTTTTTTTTTTTAAATACTTGGGTGAAAATCAGAGCTAGACGTGTGCTGCTAGAAGCCAGCTGAAGATGTGAAATGCAAAATACCCCCAATGTGCAGTCAGATCTAGGTCCCAACTTATGACATTCTCTACGCATGGGGCTCAAAGCCTGTTCCTTCAAGCAATCCCAACTCCCTTCACAACTGCTCTATTAGCAAACTCAGGTTCTCAACGATGGATGAGATGTAGCAGGGAGAGGTGAATGGGCATGGGATGCCAGTGGGAGAAATGATGTGCCCCTCGCTAGGTCTTCGGACACAAGCCAGCTCTATCAGACCGTTCTCACATTTGATTTCTTTGGCATTGAAGGCACATCTCAAAGCTACAAGAAACCTACACAGCACAATCTAATCAGTTTAACAGAACTGGTCCCAAATTTGGGGTATCCTTGCTTCTCAATCTGAGGGCAGCCTGCTCTCACGTCAGACACATCTGCCTGTCAGGTTAGGTGGGGAAAATGCTCGCTCGGCAATGAGGCATGAGCTGACAGTCGGGGACAAGAGCAGAGCCTGTCATGCAGCGTTGGAGAGAAAAGCTCTTCCTTCCAGACTGACAGCCAGGAATGCCATTTTCTTGTTCGATGAGTGCGAACCTTTTCATTTCTACCCAAAAACCCTGGAGCCCGGCTGTACATCCTGACTCTCTCCTGAGCCGAGCAGGCTGAAAAGATTGACACAGGTTTAACAAACATGATCAACCGAGGTGCACGCCATCATCGGCAAATGGAACATAAAGTTAATTGTTTCACTAGCGGAGAAGAGCCTCAGAGGCTTTCTTCACTAGCACAGCTGGGCTTGCTTCGGGCACCCTGAAGCTCTGCTGAAATTACCAGCAGTTATATGTCAGGAAGGCCTGTTTCCGAAAGGTTTTTTCCAATGTGACATTAATAATTTATGAATAGGCCAGTACACAAAACAGTATTTGTAAGAAGGACCCAAGGGTGGGATACACAGGAACTTAACTTCTTAATAAAAGCAGAGGATGAAAAAGGCAAAAAAAAAAACCCCCCAAAAAACCCAAACAACAAAAACCCTTGTGGGTAGCATGGGGAGTGTACGTATTATCTTGTATCTACCATCAATAATCAGAAAAAAAAAAAAAAATCATGTAAGGTCATGCAACAAAAGGTAATGCTTTGTACCTTCTTTCTCCTGTGATCTGCTCTCTGAGCATCTATTTGGTTCTGAGTACATTAATCCGATTAAAGGGAGTTTTTAAAATTGTTTGGGCTCATCTAGTTAAGGAGACTGGCATGCATTCTGTTCTGTCTTGTGTATTGTCAACAAAATTCTCAGCAAAGTTTGGAGTGCAGGAACTTTATTATGTAATTATGTGAGACAGAAAGAGGGAGAACTCAGCTTTACTTTGCAGTTTTGGTAGTTAGAAGAAAACATATCTTTTTTACTTGAAAATTGGGAAAACAGGGCATACAAGTCATCTAGACACAAAAGGAATGGAGTTTGTCTGGGTCAATTTTTGGCATATTGATTCACTTAGACTTCTCCATCAATTAGATACAACATAACATGAAATAAAAAGAGAATTGGATTTCTCTAATCAGCTGAATTACAAAGTCAGAGCTCTAAATTATTGCTTTGCTGTTCGAGCAGCAAATTATTGGTGAAAGGATATTTTCATTTTTATGCATTCATTTAATCTCTGTATTTATACACTTCTTTAATAGCTATCAGAAAAATGCTGTGATGCAAATATACGTTGCAATTCAATTTATATAGATTACATTTTTCATCATTCTAAATATTAGAGATGTTTTGAAGCTCTGAAATAACCAATACTCCACTTATTGGAAAATAAAACCATGTCCAAAATGCACAATCAAACCCCAAATATCGATGGACAACAAAGATGCATAATTCCACTTATGAAAGTATCAGATGCTAGAAACTCAATTTAGTATTGTAAATCCACAGCAATTTTTATCAAATGAAACCTAAATAATAAAATATATGTAAAATCCTAGCATACAAAGGTTTCTTAGTAATAATTATGGTAACCCCAGCTGTCATTAATTGAGCATTTACTAAGCAGTTCACATCAGGATGGGCACTAAGGGGATCCATCGAAATATACGACCAAGTTCTTGCTCTTAATGCACTCAAAATATAGGTAATAAAAAGAAAGAAAGAGGAAAATAACACGACTATAACTGTGCATTTCCTATGGGCCAGACATTAAGCAAAGAGCTACATTTATATGTTTCATACTCATAATAAACATATCAGGTACATGTTACCAAGCCCACATTGCTGGTAAGGATCATTGTGTCTGTCCCTCATCACACAGCGAAGAGCTATGAAGACTTTCTTTCCAGCCTCATCTCTCCATAATCTCTCTGTGCTTCCCAACACTCTTTTTCTCTGTTTCTCCAATGAACAGTGCTCTTATTTTTTGTCTTTGAACTTGTGTTCAAAATGTTTCCTCTGCCTTCATATGCAGTTCAAATATCCCTTCCTCAGAGCAGGATGCCTTCCTTGAGCACTCCGGCCAGGTATGCCTGTTATATGCCTGGCACTTAAAATCTGTAATTCCCTACTTATTTGTAGGAACATCTGATTAATGTTTCTCTCTCTCACTAGATTGTAAATTCCTTGAGGACACAGCCATCCTGTCTTATACTTCTCATGTATCCAGCATTCATCCAAGTCAGAGGGCTGACATCAGCAAGATGGTGGGCTAAGAGGTCCCAGTGCTCATCTCCCCAACAAAAACAATAAATTAACAACTGCAAATAGATGAAAATAGCTCTGGGAAAGCTAAAGACTACAATGACGGAGGAGCAAAAACCCTGCGGACCTCAAAAATTGAGGAAGGCTACATAGAAAAGCATAGGAAGTATTTTACCTGCACCATCCCATTCCCCAGTCCAGAGCAGCCCGGCACCAAGAGGGATCCCCTCGGATGGATTTCACCCCACAGGGAAAAGGAGAACAGGAGAACCCCAGAAATTCATGTCACCACTGTGGACATTTGAAGTCTTTGTGACTGAGGACCCCTCCACCCACCCCAGTCTTTACTCAATGCTGAACCCAGCTGATAGAGCTGCCTGGAGTCTGTGCCGCTGCATCTCCTCCCCGGGGCTGGAGCTGTCGCTGAGGTGAGACCTGCCCCCAGGGGCCTGAGTCACCGCTGTGCCCCATTCTCCAGGATTGGGATGCTATAGCACCTCATCCTCTATGGGGACCAGAGCTGCTGCTGCATTGTGCCCTACCCCCTAGGTCTGGGGTCAGGGCTTTGACCTGCCATCACCTGCCAACAGTGCTGCTGTTGCTCTGAGTTCCACTCCTTGGGGCCTGAGTCTGGGCATTGATCCACTATCACTGAGGCCAAGCTGCTGCTGCTCTGCAACGTGCACCCCGGTCCCAAGTCAGGGCTTTGACATTCTATCACCCGGCCATGCTGCTGCTTTATGTGCTGCTCTCTGGGTCTTGAGTCACAGATATGACTTGTCATCACCAGGGCTGAGTTGCTGCTGCTCTGCACTTTACCCCCTGGGACCTGAGTCAGGACTTTGACCTGCCATCTGTGAGGTACACTGCTGCTGCCCTCTTGGCTCAGGAAACCGCTGTACCTTGTCATCTCTGGGCCCGTGCTGCTGCTGTGTACCACTTTACCTTCCCTGGGGCCCAAGTCACCACATGAGCCTCAAAACTCAGACTCCAGTCCTGTGGGCAATATGTACATGCCCACAACTCAGACACCACTGCCATCAATGCACAAGCACACCTGTGCCCCAGGCCCCAAGAGATGTGGTTGTTCTATGTGCTCCTGAGCCCAAGACTCCAGCTATGCTACCATTTTGAGTGCCAGCATGCCAGACTTGGTGCCAAGGGGGACCCTCTTGACTAGAATTTCCCCCCATGGGGGAAAAGGAGAACAAGAGGTGCCTAGTAGCCTTTTCTACTGAGGATCTCAAGAGCCGTACCTGCTACTGCCACCACAGACACCTACAGGATGCCCACAGCCTTTGCCACCAACGACCCCTGCAGTCTTCACCAAAATTAACCTCAGCTCATGGAGCTTCATGGAGCACATGCCTCTGTGCCCTCCCTGGAACCAGAGATTCTGTACTCCACTTAGTCAGTGCCCTTGCAGCCACTTTCAGGGGAAAATCTGCCCCCTGTGAAGGCAGTCTGAAAAGGCTGGAAGAGATGTGGCTCCTTCAAATGCTCAGACATCAATGCAAAACCACAGGAAACACAAAACAGCAAGGAAACGTGATACCACCAAAAGAACACAACAATTTTCCAGTAACTGACCCCAAAGAAATAGAGATCTGTGAATTACCTGAAAAAAGAATTAAAAATAATTATTTTAAGGAAGCTCAGTGAGGTTCAAGAGAACATAGACAACTTAATGAACTCAGGAAAATAGCGCATGAACAAAATGAGAAGTTCAACAAAGAGATAGAAATCATAAAAAAGAGCCAAACAAATTCTGGAGCTGAAGAATACAACAAATGAAATGAAAAATGCAATAGAGAGCTTCAATAACAGAGTTGATCAAGCAGAAGAAAGAATCTGTGAACTCGAAGACATATCTCCTGAAATTATCCAGTTGGAGGAGAAAAAAAGAAATAAGAATGAGAAAGAAGGAAGGAAGCCTACAGGAATTATGTGACACTATCAAGTAAAACAATATTCACATTATGGGAGTCTCAGAAGGAGAAGATAGAAAGGGGCAGAAAACTTATTTAAAGAAATAATTCCTGAAAACTTCCCAAATATGAGGAAAGATAGAGACATTCAAGTAGATGAAGCTCAAAGATCCCCAAACAGATTCAACACAAATAAATATTCACCCAGATACATTATAATCAAACTCTCAAAAAAGACAAAGAGAGAATTTTGAAAGCAGCAAGAGAAAAAGGACTCCTCACATCCAGATAAGATTATCAGCAGATTTCTCAATAGAAACCCTGCAGGCCAAGAGAGAATGGGGTAATACACTCAAAGCGCTCAAAGAAAAAAACTGCCAACCATGTATACTTTACCCAGAAAAGTTGTCCTTCAGAAATGAGGGAGAAATAAAGACTTTCCCAGACAAAAAAATGCTGAGGAAATTTATTACTAGACCTGCCTTACAAGAAATGCTAAAGGAGTTCTTCAAGCTGAAAGGAAAGGATGTTAATTAGTAACTTCAAAACATGTGAAAGTATAAAATTCACCAGTAAAGGTAAATGTATAGTCAAATTCAAAATACTTTAATACAGTAGTGGCGTATAAATCACTTTGAACTCTAACATAAAGGTTAAAAGACAAATGGTACTGGGAAAACTGAATATCCACATGCAAAAAAATGAAATTGGACCTCTATCTTATACCACTTACAAAAATGAACTCAAAATGGATAAATGACTTAAATATAAGATCAGAAATCATAAACTTCTAGAAGAAAACATAGGGAAAAGCTTCCTTCATATCATTCTTGGCAATGATATTTTGGATAACACGCCAAAAGCAAAGGCAACAAAAGCAAAATAAACAAGTAGGACTATACCAAACTAAAAAGCTTCTGCACAACATAGAAAACAATCAATGAATTGAAGAGGCAACCTATGGAATGGTAGAAAATATTTGCAAATCATATATCTGATAAGGGATTAATATCCAAAACATATAAGGAACTCATACAACTCAAGAGCAAAGCAATAATCTAATTAAAAATGTGCAACAGACCTAAATAGATATTTTTCTAAAAAAGATATACAAATGGTCAAAAGGTACATGAATATGCGCTCAATATCACTAAGCTCTAGGGAAATGCAAATCAAAACCACAATGAGACATCACCTCACACCTGTTAGGATGGTTATTATCAAAAAGATAAGAGATAACAATTGTTGGCAAGGATGTGCAGAAAATGGAACCATGGTGCACTGTTGGTGGGAATGTAAATTGGTACAGCTATTATGGAAAACAGTATGGAGGTTCCTCAAAAAATTTAAAATAAAAAATTTAAAATTTAAAATATGATGCAATCCAACAATCCTACTCCTGGGAAAGTATCTGAAGGAAATTAAATCAGTATCTTGAAGAGACAACTGCATTCCATGTTCATTCCAGCATTTTTCATGATAGCCAAGATATGGACACAACCTAAGCGTCTACTGATGGATGAATGAATAAAGAAAATGTAGTATATATACACAATGGAATATTATTCAGCCACACAAAAGAAGAAAATCTTGCTATTTGTGACAACAAGGATGAAACTGGAGAGCCTTATGTTAAGCGAAATAAGCTAGACAGAGAAAGACAAATACTGCATGGCATCACTTATGCAGAATCTAAAAAAAAGCCAAACTCATAGAAATAGAAAGTAGAAAAGTGGTTGCCAGGGGCTGGGGGATATGGAAATGGGGAGACGTAGATCAAAGGGTATAAACTTTCAGTTATAAGATGAATAATTTCTGAGGATCTAATGTACAGTATGGTGGTTATAGTTAATAATACTCTATTGTGTACTTGAAATTTGCTGATATTAGATCTTAAGCATTCTCACCACATACATACAGAAAGAGTTAACTATGCAAGATGATGGATGTGTTAATTACTTTGATCTTGGTAATCATTTCACAATGTACATGTACATCAAATCATCATGTACACTTTAATTATATACAATTATACTTGTCAATTATTTCTACTCAGTGAAGCTAGAGAAAAAAAGTGCAGAGCACATAGTAGGTACTCAATAAATATTGATGGTGTGAATGACAACAGCTACTCCCTGACAGGGCCAAGGTTAGAACTGAAGCTTGCCCTTTTTTCAGTGCCATTTGACCTTTATCATGTATTTGTCACCTGTATTATTCAAAAGCACCTGCCATCTGGTGTTATCTTACAAAATAATGTAAACGAAGCTCAGGTCTTGACACCCAATTGTTGTGTTGATTTGTTCATTCATTCATTTACATATTCATCTTGTATTCACTTATTCAACAAGTATTTGTGACCACCTAGTTTGTGCTAGGAACCTCTCCAGGTGCCTGGGATACAACAGTGAATAAAACAGACAAAAATCCTTAGGATGAATGACAGTTCTGGTAAAAAAAAAAAATATGCTCAGTCCACAATCTTGATTCAATTTCTAAGTGTCTGCTATGTATGTGTGTAAAAGGTTGCATGACACATTGATATGCAGACTAATGAACCAATTTTAATTAATATAACGTATTAAATATGAAGTCTGCCTATGAAATAATGAGGTGGATGTAGCGAGAAGCCTTCCATAATGGATATAGTCAAACGACAGTGGTGCTTTTCAAGAGCCAGACATTTATTCTGTTCATCTTCCTGTGGCTCCACATGTAACCGAGATGCCTTTTTGACAGTTGCTTTCTCAGACGGTTTAGGAGCCACAAAAAAAAATGAGGTTATCACCATGCAGTTGCTCTGCAATTTGTCCCTAACTTGATGATATAACTGATCCTAAGAGTATCCATAAGAATGTCCCTTGGACTCTGAGGGTCATTCAAAAAGAAGAGTTACCCGAATGTTGAAGCCGTGGCCATGTCACCGGTATAAGGACACCTTCTGAAATGACTAATTTCACACAGCATACAGTGGATGTACAAGCTTTGGTATGTTCATTTAAAAAGCCTAAAGAAGGGGCCGGCCCGGTGGCGCAAGCGGTTAAGTGTGTGTGCTCTGTTGCGGCGGCCCAGGGTTCCCCAGTTCGGATCCTGGGCGCGCACCAAAGCACCACTTGTCAGGCCATGCTGTGGCAGGCGTCCCATATAAAGTGGAGGAAGATGGGCATGGATGTTAGCCCAGGGCCAGTCTTCCTCAGCAAAAAGAGGAGGATTGGCAGATGTTAGCTCAGGGCCGATCCTCCTCACACACACACACACACACACACACACACACACACACACAAAAAGCCTAAAGAAGAAATTAAAATGGCCAATAAATCAGATAGGAAAGCAATTCAACCTTACCAGTAAAATAAATGCAAATTAAAATTGCATGTCATTTTAAACCTAATTAGAAAATATTTAAAAGGAAAAAGAAATACCTAGTTTGTAGAGGCTTTTACAGGAAGCGAACTATTTTACAGTCTTGTTGGCAGGGTAAATTGCTATAAATTTTCAGAAGGGCAGTTTGTTCATATGGGTACATACTATGAATTCTTTAAAATGTTCATATACTTTTTTGAGGGCATAATTGTGCTTTACTTGGGAAAAGATAAAATAATTTTTATAATACGATGTTTATCTTTAATTGTAATAATACATAAACAGAAAAAGTCAAATGCAGTGCTTATAATGGAAAACACCATTTATCTGCCCATTTCTGCCCATCCTAGTGAACTTGTCAGACATAGCTACTTTTAACCATTTTAGCTCTTTCTTATAGTATTTACCTCAATTGTTCATACATTTTTATCAAGGGATTCCCTTCTAAAGAATCTGCCCCAGAAAAATTATCAGCTATGTGCACAAGATTTAGGTACAGGGATGTTCATTAATAGGGAGACATTAATAGGGGCTATCATACAGCATTTGCATAACAGAAGGAAGAGAGTTTGACTAGAATCTATTTTAGTCATGGAGTATGACGTGTGTGGAGATCTGGACAGAACTGACAAATAAATGGGGTACGAAAGCCCAGCAGATATCCAAATAGTCAAGTGGTCAAATTCAGCAAGATTGGTGGGGGCAGGAATGGGGATATGCACATCTACGCAAAGTCCAGTTTAGAAAGGGGGTGGATCAGAATCAGTAAAAGGAGAACCAGCAATAGGTTTAAGGAAGAGGGATCTTCTGGGAGACTCCTGTGGCTTATGACTGTGATGAAAGATGTAGGTCACTCTGGGCCACTGACCTTATTCTGAAGATGCCTAAGGGGAAACTCTGCCCCAATCAAGTTAGGGTCAGAAATTCTGGGATGACCTCACTGGCATAACAAGACAGGGGAGGAACACAGGCAAGGAAGGCAGAGCTGTCCTGTAATGGACTTTGAGTGAGAGGAAAAGGGTTTTGGTCTCCTCCAACGTGAAGCAGAGGATGTGTGTAACACACGTAGCAACATTTTGAGAATACAAGAATATAGGAGTTCAAGAAGCAGGCAGTTGGCAACGTTCAGATGAAAGCTCACCCAAAATGTACTAAGGCGTTAGGAGATGTTCTGAAGAACTGGCAAAAATCTCTTTGTGGCCTACTGACATGTGGCTCTAGGTCACGTATAAATCAATTCTAAAATACGTTTTTTTTGGATGGGGACAGTGGACGGCAGATTAATTCAATCTTTTCTCAAATTTACATAATAAAAGTTTCCTTAGAGCTGGGCGTGGTTCATCTCATGATCACGTGAAAGTTATGTGTATTTGGGTAAGTTAGACGATGCTGCCCCCAACCTCAGTGGCTTGACATAACAAAGGCTTAAATCTCTTTCACATGACAGTTTTATGTGAGTAGGGCAGCATTCCTCCTTGCACAAACTCACAGATCTAGGTGCCCTCCATCTTGGCAGGCCGCCATCTTGAGTACATAGCTTCCACACTTGCCCAGGAAAGGGGAGAGACAGAGTGGAGGACCATACACAGAAATTTGTGGCCAGATTTGGAAGTAGTATACACATTCCACTGGCCTGGATCCAGTCATTTGGTTCCAACGAAACTACAAACACAGCTGGGAAATGTAGTGTTTCTGTGTGCTCAGCAGGAGAAATGGGATAGCAATGGTTCTCAGTGTGTGGTTCCAGATCAATAGAATCTGAATCAACTGGGATCTTGTTAGAAAAGAAAATTCACAGGCTCCATAGCAGACGGAATGAATCAGGAGCTCAACAATGTGTTTCAACACGCCCTTCAGGTGATTCTGATGCACATCAAAGTTGGAGAACCACTGGGATAAGTCTCTTTCACATCTTTAGCCAGTCTCTTTCACATCTTTTTTGCTAATTTTTAAATGTTACAGATTACAGATACATAGTGCATGTCCATAAAATTGTATATGCTTCTGAGCATTTATACACTTACTCTATTGGGAATTAAACTTAGTTTCTACAATTGCAAACTTAAACATATCTTATGAATTTTGAACTTAATACAATACACAAAGATGTTCATAAGAACTGCATGCATTTTTGAGCCTTCATTTATGGAGTCAAATAACTTTATGCACTTGTAAACATTTATTGACTTATGGCCTAAGTAAAGGTTAAAAGGTTTAAAGATGTCTACCAATGGTTGAACCATTGCAGAAACTCAAAACAAACAAGCAAGAGTAGAAATGCTAATGACAAATTAGAAGCAGGATCAAATACACTGACATGGGAATAAAACCCTGGGACAAAAATGACATAAAAACCTTACAAAAAAGAAAAACTTTGCAAATGTAAAGAGTGAAATGTGGTGGGGCCATTGCATATGAATAATTAGCAAGCTGTAATCAATGTGGAGGACCCATAACATGTGAAATGAGTTACGACTGTGAACACTGCCAAAAGTAAAACTGTGAATTAAATATATGAAAAGCTGTGATGGAAGTGCTTCTCTTGACCCGCTGATTGAAACACTTTCTATATTATTAAAATGCTCACAGGGGCCATGTCATTCAAACCTAAAAGCTACAGATACAAAAGCCACTCAGCCATCATCTGCTCATAACCAGACCCCAGCAGGAATCACTGACTAGTATTTAATCAGATAGTTACGACATGCTTCAAAAGCCAGAATACTGGACTCATTAAGCGTTGTATCTTAAAACAATGAGATTATTCTTTTGTTTATATTAAATATACACATAAACTGCATTAATATTTCATTAAACCTTTTAAAAACTGCTAGAATGGCACAGGTCATGATGAATACAGATATTTTTAAACTAGTTTTTAAATTATACAAGTAATACAGGCTCACGGACAAAAATGATCTATACAGACGGTTACAGAATGAAAAGTAAACATTCTCCTCTTCCATGTTCCTACACTTCCCAGACATAACCACTGCCTCTAGTTCCTTATGTTATTCTTAGAGAAACTTTCCAAGTAGAGAGTACCTGACCTGTATTTTAGGAACATCTCATTTCAAACAGGTATCTTAATAAGCCGTCACAAAGAAGGCAAAGACAACATATACTTAGAAAATGACAGTGGAAACAGAAAATTTCAAAAGCTCAAGCTAAGGCCAAGAATAAAATAAGTATATAAACACATAAATGCTGGAATAGGGTAAAGCTCATCACAATATTTTCTAGTACCATATAGTTGAGCAATTTTGTTGGGGTGGATTAAAAGGGCAAAAGACCAGAGGGAGAAAAATTAAACCTGTATATTATTCATGGAAGCCAAGGAGAATTTGCATGGCTTCCAGGAAAGAACAGGGAACATTCTCAGTTGTTCACTTTTCCTGAATTTCTCAGGTCACGTCTCGTAATGAGAATGGTGGCGTCTTGAATCTGTAGCCACGTTCATCTATTCCTTTGCTCATTAATTTATTTATTGAGTATCTACTGTGTGACATTAGCTCTGATTTCAAAGAGCTTACAACAGAGCTGGAGAAAACAAGACAAGCATACATGAAACATTTGGAGAATAATAGGAGATGGTATATTAAAAAAAACAACAGAATATAATTAAGTGCCAGCTTGCATGGTGCCATGAGCAAAACTTAATTAAATTCAGACCATAATGCATGTCCTGGTTCTAAGAAAAGAGTCTCCTACAATTTCTCACTTTCCACTATAACTAATACCTGGAGTTCAGACCAGTAATGAAGTTTAGCAATGACTATATTTCCATTCTCAAAAAGGAAATCCGTTGTTCTTGAAATGTTTTTTATGTATTTGTGTATAAAAATACCTATCTAGGTTTTTGGAGGATGGAGGGTGTTTGATTGCACTTAGTGATTGATTCTTCAAACTTAATACCTCTGGGAAAAGATGTCATAGGATCATAAAATCCAGAGAGAGAAGGTTGAGAAATCAGCAAGGCCAATGCCTCGTCTCCAGGTGGGATGCAACTTCTGACCGATTATCTAGCCAAAAAGTTATGGTGACATTTTTGTATATCTTTTCTTCCTGCATATACTGAATCAAAGTACAAGCAGGCATCTGGTACTGGAGCTTTATAAAGCCATATGTGATGCTGACTCATGCAGAATGCCTGGAAAGAAACTAAGTTAATACATATGGCTTTAAATTTACAAATGAAGACTCATCTAACATCAAAGACCCGGAATGCTCACTGCAGTGACATATAAAAGAGCTTATGAAGGATATCTGTTTTCATTTGTGTATCATCCCCTTCAACACAAGTAAGCAACAGAAAGACGTGTGCATTTCCTGAACTTGATCTGGGGTATGCAACACATTTTACTAAGGGATTAAAGGGCCTCAGGTGTCTTGGACAAGACTATGTTATGCCAATTTCAAGACAGAGACAACTTAAGTTGTGGAGTCTCTAAAAGAATAATACTTATGCATTATGCCAAAGCCATAAACATTATTGGAGGTTCTTAAAAATTTATATGCAAATGACAAAATAGAAGACAGCTCTGGAATGGAATCCTGTGGCTATACTCCAAACACTGTATGGTTTCCTTTTCCAGGAGAAAGAACATGCAGCTCATAGTCGGTCACCTCACATATGTGATTAGAGGAGACATTAACAAGAGAGTTATTTTTAGAAATCTGCGATTAACAAAAGTGCAAGATGAAACAGAACCCTCCTATGTCTTCAATGTTGGCAGTACCTTCTTAGGATCTCAAAAAGTAAGTTTCTTTCCCTTACAATTTTGACCTTTTCTATTTGGCAGAGGTTGATTTTTTTTTCTATGTTTCTAATGGAGCTTGAAATTAACATGGCTTTTTGTTTACCTCCTAATTTGTGTGCTGCCATCATCATTGTTGTCAGCATAGTTCTGAGAATAGGGTTTGTTTACTGCTTCTGTTGAGCCAGCAAACGGAGAAATGCAGAAAAGACTGTTCTGCTCATCCCTTTCCAGTTTAGATTCTCCTTCCATTCACAGAAATGGCCTTCACTAAGCAGCCAATGACCTTCTTGGGTACAAAAGCCAACAACCTTCTTTAGTGCTTGTCCTCGATGACATTCCTGGGCTGCCTCTTCATAGCTGAGAATATCCTGACCCTTTGCACTCCTTGTTAACAGGGGACCCAGAAACTGAATCTTTCCCAGTTATCTCCATTCTTGAAACAATCCCTTGTAGGCTTTCTGGGTTTTCGCCTCTTCTCCTACTCCTCTCTGAGATGACCTATTTCCAAATCTTCAGATGCCCCCCATATAGTGGCAACACCCACTTTTACCTGTATGCTGCTGACTTAGCATTTTCATTCTGAGTTATACTTATGCTTCATGACCATATCAAGTTCAGTTTGGGAAAGGGGGAAGTAGTATTTCCCCCAGAAAGTGTTATTGAAATTTTACAACAAATCTTAGAAACAGAGTTTTGGTTTTAGTTTTTAAGTCTTCATGGTCTTTTGATCCCACTGTTTTGTCCATTAGTCAGCATCTATTAGTCAACGTTCACCTTCTCTATAAAGGGTTCTGCACTCAGTAAATACATTTGAGAAGCAAAAGCATCCTTTTTATTTTTATGCTGTACCTTTTAAAAAATTTACTATTTGAACTATTTTTAAATGTAAAATTCAGTGGCATTGAGTACATTGACAATGTTGTGCAACCATCACCACTATCCATTTCCAAAACTTTTTCATCATCCCAAATAGAAACTTTGTACCCATTAAACAGTAACTGTCCATTATCCCCAAACTCACAGCCCCACATAACCTCTATCCTATTTTCTGTCTCCATGAACTTGCCTCTTCTAGGTACCTCATATAAGTGGAATCATACAATATTTGTTCTTTTGTGTTTGGCTTTTTTCACTTGGCTTAATGTTTTCAAGATTCATTCACGTTGCAGCATATGTCAAAATTTCATTCCTTTTTGTGACCGAATAATATTCCATTACATATATATACCACATTTTGTTTCTCCATTCATCTACTGATGCATATTTAGGTTGTTTCTACTTTTTGGCTATTGTGAACAATGTTGCTGTGAATATTGACATACGAAGACCTGTTTGAGTCCCTGCTTCAACAGAAGGACCCTCTTTTGCTTTGTAAATTTTTTAATTTCATCCAGAAATAATTTCTAGCAAAGTCTGAATGATCAGTAATTTATCCTGGTCCACAACTTGGGTTTGAGTGCTGCTCCAATAACCTGTTTGCCTTTAGGACCATGCTTTACTTCTCTTTGCCTGCTCTGTTTGCATGAAACTACATTTCCAGACTCCCTTGCCCTCTGGCTTCCAGGTGGTTTTAGCCAATGTGAGGCTCCAGAGGAAGACTGAGGGGCAGAAGAAGGGAAAAGCCAGCATATTTCTTCCTCTGTCACTTTGCTTCTGGTGGCACCTTGGGCAGTGGCTGTATCTTCTCCTGACTCCAGCTCCCACCAGAATAGCCTACTGGGGTCCCAAGTTCTGCTAGGCAACTTTGACCTCTAAGCTCTGCCTCTTCCTTTGTTCCTGTAGCGCCCAGGAAGGTAGAAGCTTCCTACTGTTGCTAACCTCTGGGTTGCCTCATTCTTGCACTTTGAATATTCAACTCTTCTATCAGTTGTGTTGCCAACTCCCTGTGTTGAATTCCCTTTTCTAAATATATCTGGGATGGTTTCTGGGTTTCTGACTGGAACCTGATAACCATCCCATTGGGAAATGAAGGTCCAAATTTTCTCAGGATGCAGAACCTATGGCAGTAACTCCTAGTTGCCCTCAATGTATCATCCATTTAGTAGGATATTTAGCAGTGATCCCATTTCCAAGCCTCTTTTGCAGTTTGGCATGGCCGTGTGAACAAGTTCTGGCCAAAGTGACGTAACCATAAGTATTGTGTGGCAGATTCTAAACCTTCTTCACAAGTTAGCTGCTCCATACTGTCTGTGCCTTCTTCTCTACGGTTTGGAGCATGGATATGACAACTGGAGTTCCATCTTGGAAGAAGAAGACGTGGGCCACCTTCTGGGGAGAGCAGGACCAAAAGCTGGCAGGAACTTGAGTTCTTGATAACTTTGTGGAGTAAAACCACCACCCCAGCCCTGCTCTGCCTACCTCTGCAACTTTACATGAGAAGCAAATCAAGTTCTCTTTTGTCCAAGCCTTTATTTCGAGTCTCTGTTTATGATACCCAATCTGAATCCTAACAAATTCAGGACCCAAATCATGAGCTCAATATCTGTCCTGGACTGCTGATGAATTTTCTTACACCTTTCTTTACTAAATTAAAGCAAGGTCCTTGATCTTCTGATCTTACTCTAAGTTTTGACCTCCTTCTGTTTATACTCAGAATTGACCTATTCTCATCTACAAAGCTTTCAAAAAGCTTTATTCCCTTTAATAGCGTCTGCTTTGCTTATTAATTTCTCTGAAAGGGGAGTAAAATCCAGCTACTCACCAATCCCATATCCAACCTAGAAAATGATTAGAGTCCGGATGTTAGAGAATTTTTAATTAAAAGCCTGGGAACATTGTTCCTCAGGTATTAATAAAGCCAGTAAAATGGAGAATCAGTGTGGCCGAACACCACAAGACAGACTGTTAGTGTCCTGGTCTGACAGCACCTCTTCACAGAGCTGATGGGCTGTAACTGTACCTAATGGCTGCCAAGCACAGATAAATCTCACCTATACTTTACCCAAGTGGGCGTCAATTAGAAATATGGACTTCTAGGATGATAGTTCTCAAACTTTATTGTGCATGAAAATCACTTGGGGGAACTTGTCTGAAGATTCCCACCCTTCTGCTTGTGATTTAGTTGGACTGGGGTGGGGGCCACGGACCTGCCTGTTAAAAAGGACCCCGGGTGCCTCTAAAGCACATGGTCTATGGACCACACTATGAGAGAGACACTCCTGGGGAACTCATGCAGGCTATAAGGCAGCCAAAAGTGGAGAGAATTGTCATCAGCTGGCGGAGGGGCTGGAGAACATTAATTGATGCCTATCACATCCCAGGCGCTCTGCTAGGCATTTTCCAGACATCATCTTAGTTTATGCTTATAATAAGTTGCATAACTATTGTTATTACCTGGTTTTACAGTGGGCAACCTGAGGCTCAAATTAATTAAGCAATTTGCCTAAAGTTACAAAGTGGCTTTAAAGCTGGGTGTGTGCTGGGTATATTCTACTTCTTCCTCTAGTTTTGCTCTGTACCCTTCCCCATCATGCTCTGTACTCCTAAACACTGACCAGTACTGACGCATCACAGGGCCCTCTGCTCTCTGGCTTCTGGTTGGTTTGGGTCCTGCAAATGGGAAGTGCTGGGAGAAAATGGGGCGGGGGGGGGCAGTGAGGTCAGGGTACTGACTCCCCCAGCCTCCCTCACTGCAGGTCACCAAGGCTGTATCCCTTGACCAAAGGTCACAGCTCTTGTCAGCGGCTCTTGCCACATGACTATATCCTTCCAAGTTCCTGTAACTATTCCCTCTTGCCCCTTGAGGCCTAGGGCTGATCCCTGGTGCCCTTCCTCCCTTTCTCCCTAACTAGGAGGAGGTAGTATGCTAACCCTTTTCTTTCCCTACAGCCTGCCCATGACTTTGTAAATACGGTTGTTTCTTTCTTAAATTCTCTTCCAGATCAACCCATTTGAGTGTTACATCTGTTTCCTGCCAGGAATCTGACAGATACAGTCTGCTTGGCTCCGAAGTCTTCCTCTTTCCATTCTTCTACACTGCCTAGCCCCCTCCCCTGGTGGTGATGATGATGATGATGATGATGACAACAATGGCAACAGTGATGACACTGGCTGAGCACTTACTATATGCAAGGTGTCATGCGGAGTGCTTCACTTCTTATTTTCATTGGACATTCTTATTTAATTTCTACAACTACCTTTGGTATTAGGCACCGTTTCACCTTCATTTTACAGAGGGAAAAAATGAGGTTCAGGGAGATTAAGTAATTGAACCCAGCGGAGCAGGTGAAGAGTGGTGCCGAGATACATGAGCCATCCTTCCTCTTCCTACCAAGCGTCTGTGCCATCACACATACTTTGCTCAACTAAATGTGTGTGGATAAAATTCATAAAAATAAAGATGTTGAAAAGTCTATATCACTTATTTTTCAGACTTGAATTTGAAAACAATGCATTTCACTTCAAAAGGGAGTATGTCCCTTTGTGATATTTTTCTTTCTATGTACTTTCTCCAGCACAACTCAGTTCAGACCCTTCCATTGCACACGTGGTGAGTTGTAATGGCTAACACACCTCTAGCCTCTCCCTGTATTCCTCTGCATCCTGCTTATCACACCACCAGATAAATGCTCCTAAAACCATTCTGATTATGGTTACATCCCTGGAAATTATCAATATAATTCGAGGATTACTGCTAGAATAGACCAAAATTCTAGGTGATGTAAAGCCTTCAAGGATAAGATCTTTCTTGATTCCCAAATCATTTTTCTAGCCTTGAATGCAAATATTCCCCTATATAACCAGAAACCTATAAAATCAAACCGTATTTGTGATTAAGCCATAATCCTTGAATATGTCTTGTGCTTATAACCTACAGACCTTTGCTTATGGAGTTGTCTTTGCTTAGAATTCCACTTCCTCTCAAAAATCCCATGAAGGCATCCCTTATCACCTTAGCTCTTGGGTCTCTGATAACATTGCTTCCATATTTATTGTCTTATCACAATTTGTGCCCATGATTAAGGATACTAATTATGCTGTTATTAGTGAGTCCTTTCTATGCTCCTGACACTTAGTAGAGCTCTGTATCCATGGAACAAAACAGACCTGTTCCCTGCACTCACGGAATTTACTCTTGGTTGCAGGGACCACTAAAGGTACTTAAATAATAATTATTGAAGGAAAGAAAATCTTCAAAGCTTCTCCTATTTTCCTTAAAGAAAAGTGAATCTCTACACCCCAGATGTTTGCTGTCACTCCGGGAATGAAGACGGGAAGAGGCACGAACATTCTGCTCACGCTGTTTCTTCCGCTCAGAATAGTTTCCCTCTATCTATATGCTTCATTAGTTTCCAGTCATCCTTCAACCCCAGCTACTGCTCCTCTAGTTAAAAAAAAAAAAAAAATCACTCCCTCCTCTGTGCTGCCCATTTACTTTGTATAGACTCCTTTCATTCTACTTAGGCCTCAGTCCTAATATTATTGGTTTATCTGCTTGTCTCTCTATAGTGATGGGTATGTGGCGTTCAATCTCTATTCCACTCTGCTTCTGGTGTGCCCCATTATATTGCAGAGGCTGTAAAGCTAAAGTACTACATTTTCCAGACTCCCCTGCAGCTAGATTGTAAGTTCAATAAATTAGATACTCTTTCATGAGATTTGGATGCAGGAAGCGAGAGGGTGGTTGCACATCCCCAGCTGTGGAGATACTGGGTTTTTCTGTGGCAGAGCTCCTAGGAATAGCCATTACTCCAAGGGTATCCAGAGGCAGTTGTGATGGTGAAACTCCCCGATCCCTGGACTACAGCAAAGGAAATGTGCCCTTGACTTCGTTGATTTCCCTGAATCCCCATCTTCCACACTGAGGCAGAGGAAGTCCTCACAAGGCCAGATGGGTGGTCTTGTTTGGCAGTCACTTCTAGAATTCCAACAGAGAGCCTGGACTTCCTCTAGCCCTTCCAACAACTTTGTAAGCATCCAATTTCCTATATTAAATACTTTCTGTTTAAAATAGCTTGAGTGGTTTCTATTTCCTGTATGTGAACCCTGAGTGATATCTACACCAGACAGAGTTTGTTGAGGGCACGGTCTGTATCTTTTTACTTTTGTATCTTCTATGTCTAGAACAGTGCCTGTTACACAGCAGAAAAATTTTAATGTCACATGAATAAGCATTTTACTAGTCCAAAAATGCAATAAATATTCTCTATTAACTCATTTAATTCTCCTAATAGTCCTATGAAGTAGGAATAATTCACCTCATTTTACAAATAGGCTCAGAGAGGTTTAGCAGATTGCTCAAAGAATCTGATACAGGACCTGATATCTATTGCCAGATTCAAAGTCAGCTTTGCAGTCTCCAAAATCCTTGCTCTTTAAAGGAATTTCAGAAGAAAAAATAGAAAATATATGATTGGTTGTCTTACTGATTCATTGAAAATATTATCATAGAGCTGAAAAAATTGACTCTTGAGGGTAAGCAGGGATTACATTCTTAAAATAGTCTGTTTCCTACTATGTACAAGATATTGCAGTAAGCGGTCTAGAGTGTTCTTTGGAATAGTAACTAACCCTCAGGACTTGTCAATTATAGTCACAAAGTGGTCAATAGAATGTGTGTGGGCAAACTAAGATGTCGCTGAAGCTCTGTGTCAGGAACTTCCTTTAGCGCAAACTAAAGGAATTCAAGGCCTTTCAGGGTCTTCCAGTTCCTGGTGGAAGGATAAGTGACTTTGACAAACACGAGAATTCCTAAGGCAAAGAACTGGAGGACCAAAAGTGGCATTCTTAAAACAATGAGAACCCTTAAGAATTTGCACTATTTCTCACTCTCATTGCAGTAATTGTTAAGTAAGCAGACTGAGCACATTTGTCTGTTCTCACTTAAAGTTTTGCCACTAGACTGATGTGTCAGAATTTTAATGCCATATAATTCTATATTCTGTAAATTAAAACAGCACGGCACACTGGCTGGGAATAGAATATTTTATATTTCATTATATCTGCAGCAACTGTACCTCAGCTAAGTTCTCATTTTTCCTACTATGCAAGACATCTTTCAGATATATTCCAAATCTTACGTATTAGAAGAAGCGACACATCAAGGTGTGGTATTGCAAACACAGACAATAAACCTGGAGAAACTGGATGTGGAGGCCACTCTGTCTTCCCTTGGATTATCGAACAACCCACCAGGGATACCTAGGGTGCAAGAGGAAAAACACGACCTGTTTTGGGTTGTATACATTCTAGAACAAAGGTCAGCAAACAATGGCCTGTGGGCCAAATACAGCCCACCACCTGTTTTTATAAATAAAGTTTTATTGGAACACAGTCAAACACACATTCACTTATATTTTGTCTATGTCTGCCTTCCTGCTACAACAGCATAGTTGAGTAGTGGCAACAGAAACTGTCTCGCCCACAAAGCATAAAATGTTTACTATCCAGCCCCTTGTAAAGGCTGCAGAAAAAGTGTGCTAACCCACTTCAGAGCATTTCTGTAAGATGTAGTTATGCTAGCCTCCTCTCCGAGTTTCAGATTCACTCTGAGGCAGATCTAGGTGACTGAAAAACAAGATACGAATTTGGAGGCTCCTGGGCACTTGGAATCAATGGAGGGGCCTCAGCCCTGATTAAGTCTCCCAGAAGACATATTTCTTTTTGGTTTTCTTAGTTGGTTTATCTTTCTCCTCCTGCCTCTGCACTGGGACCCTCCCTTTGTGGAACTCTGCTTTTCTCAACTCTTTATCCTCTCTCCTGGGGAGAGCCACTTCTTCATGTGATATCAAAGAATCACTTCTGTGTTTTTGACCACAAGGCGTTTTCTCTAGTTAATTCCCTTTAACACCTACAATCATATGCCCTACAGTGTGTCAATCATTTTTGCTTTTGTATCTTACTCTTACATTAAACTTAACATGTCCAAAAGGTAATTAATTATCTGTCTTCTCTTCAGTGTTCTGTTTTTACTACCATTCTATGATTCTTCTTATATTTGGGCTTGAAACCAGGCAGCCTCTTCATTCTTATTTGACTTAGAAATGGCCTGCAATATGATACTTCCTCTTCATTTCTGGAATCACTACTCCTTTACAAACTTTTACCCTATCATATCTGGATTATTTTAATAATCATTTAGAGGTCTCTGTTTCCCCACACACCTCTCTTAGATTAATCTTCAGTAACTGCTACTTTCCTCATGCTATATACCTGCCCCAAATTCTTAGCTATTGATTTGCTCCTGCATTAAATATAAACACCCTCTGACAATCAAAGTTGGTGATACTGTCTCTCCACCTCATCTTCCCTCCTTGTTTCTTACTGCTCTACCTGATGTCTCTCTCTGAGCACATCAGCATTTCATAGACGAAATCTGTCTGATCCAGTATGTTACTCACTTTTCTCTTAATGGCCTTCCCTATCCCTTCCCTATCTCTAATCCTCACCATCCTTCAAGGCCCAGATCAAGTGTCACCTCATGAATATTTGCATGACCTCTTCACCTTCACTTTTGTTCTATTCTGTAAGCTCTTATAGCCTTTATAACATTTAATTATATACTGCCTTAGAATATTGTTTAATATGGGCTAATCTTTTCTCCTCTTTGTTAAATGTGTAACTATTACTTTCATAACTATTCCTACCCCCTCTAACATGACCACCTCCCACTACAGCTTCTATTAAACCATTTGTAGAGTGAATATACATGTAGGACATACTCTATGTATTTTTTAATATATTATATCCAATACAACAACCTTTACGGTAACAATTTTATCTAAAGCATATAATTGGAGAAATTAAGGTTCAGAAATTTAAATAACATGTCCAAGGTGACATACCCAGTAAGAGTCAGAGCTAGGTTCCAAGGCTGGGCTAACTTCAAAAATCTTGCTCTTGGGGCTGACCCCCACGGCCTAGTGGTTAAGTTTCCCATGCTCCACTTTGGCGGCCCAGGTTTGGTTCCTGGGCACAGACCTACACCACATGTCGGCAGCCATGCTGCAGTGGTGACCCACATACAAAATCGAGGAAGACTGGCATAGATGTTGCTCAGGGCGAAGCTTCCTCAGCAAACAACAAAACAAAACTCTTCCCCTTTCCAAACTCAACTGACAGATGACATACAGGATGAGCACAGGGAAACTTAGTTACCTTAGTTTGGTATTAAATAACAATATTCCCATATTACTACTAAGGAATCTTGTCCTTTCTTAAGATGACTGAACCAAATTGGTAGGAGGCAACCATGGAAAGAAAAATTTAGAATGTGCAACCACAAAGAATAGATTATATCATACAGATCTCAAAATTGTAATTTTCCCTTTAAGAGCCATTGGTACAAAACCATTAATGGAGGTATTTAAGAGTTTCCCCCTCGTTGCATGTCCTCCTTGGGTTTTAAGAGAGAGATTTTCTATTATAAACATTTATATACTCAAACTAGAAATCCATGTGTAAGACCACTTTATGCCCCTGTATTGACATATTAGTTCAAAACTGATGGCATGCAGGTGTGAGAGCAGCAGGGAGGAAAATCAGATTATCTGCTGGTGATTTGCTAATTTACAAGTTGAGAGAAGGTATTCTGGCTTTCCTTCATTTCTATTTCTCCACTCGGCCAAGTACAAGACAACAGCTGAGGTGGTAGTTACAGAATTTCTCCAAGACACATCTGTGGAACCTGCCAATCTTTTCTCCTCCTTTCCTGCAGGTACCTACCGACAGTGACTCTACTGGCAACCTGCAAGTGTCAGTGTTTATCAAGGAGTACATGGAAATTAATGAGGAATTCATTCTGTTTTTCTACAGAAAGCATGCTATATTGGGACCATGTGGGATAGCAGACAGGATGTATAATAAGTGATTTCAAAGAGCAATATGGTTCCTCCAGGCAGAAGGTGGTGGCTGGAGACAGGAGTGAAGCAGAGAGGTCGAGGTCAGTTTACACATCTTTGAAAGGGACATCTCCTGTGACCTCCTTTATTGCATTTTCTAAATCTGAAATATTCACCCCTGATTTATATGATTTGATGGGAAGAACAAGTGCTCAAATGTATAAAGATTTTCACTCCTGATAGTAATTTAGTAATTATCTAGGTTTCAAATGTGGCTTATTGTTTTTTGACTACTATATGAATAAATAAACATAGGTTATAAATATACAAATGAAGGTTCCTAAGGAGGTGATTTTGTCTTTAATCTTGCTAAAACAAATGTAAAAGAAAGTGTCTTTCCAAACATCTTCAAATGTTTCTATTCCAGCTCTCACTACCTCCATTAACTTCAAATTGAAGTGGCAGAAAGAGATATAGGCTTGATAGGCTCTATATATTTTTCTCTGTATCTACTACATTATTTTAATTCATAAATTCTAGAGAATAAAATAAAATCTAAACACCATTTTTTAAGGTAGGATAATGTGACTCTACTGTCAATGGAAACATGAAGATACAAAATACACCAGCTTTCTTTTTTTTAGCTTTTTATTCTAAAATAATTATAAATTCAGAGGAAGTTGCAGAAAAACATACAGGGAAGTCGGTGTACCCTTCAACCAGCATCCCCCAGTGCTAGCATCCTGCGTAACTATAGTACAATATTAAGACTAGGAAGCTGACCTGGTACAATCCATCAGTTTCACAAGTACTTGTGTGTGTGTGCGTGTGTGTGTAGTTCTATGAAATCTTATCACATGTGTGGCTTTGTGTAACTACTACCACAATCAAGATACAGAGCTCTTTGATCACCAGAGGGCTCCTTTGTGTTATATCTTGATGGCTACATCCATCCCCACTCTCCATCCCTAACCCCTGGCAACCACTAATTTGTCCTCCATCTCTATAATTTTGTTATTTCAAAGATGTTACACACATGGAATTATAGAGCATATTCCCTTTGAAATTGGCTTTTTTTTTTTTCACTCAGCAAAATTCTCTTGAGAGCTGTTCAGCTTGTTGCCGTGTATCAATAGTTTGTTCCTTTTCATTGCTGACTAGTATGCCATGGGATGGATGTACCACAATCTGTTTAACCTTACACCCAACTGAAGGATATATGGATTGTTTCCAATCTTTGGCTATTACAAATAAAACTGCTATGAACATTAGTATACAGCTTTTTGCATGAACATAAATGTTCATTTCTGTGGGATAAACATCCAACAGCTTTCTTTTTTAAAGGAAAGAAACTTCTTAAAAACCTTTGGATGTTTTACTTCTGCTTTATGCAGTGAGTAGAATAAACTTAAATTAATTCAATGTACATGTTGATGCAATGTTCCCTTCTCCACATTTAAGAGCATAACTATGTGTTATTCAGTCTCTCAGAGAGATTCTTTTCCTCTGTTTTCTGACCAGAAGCCTAAAAAGACTGGCTTAGTGCTTCATTCTTTTTTTGTTGTTGTTGTTAAATTATGTATTTATCAAATATATGTGCATAGAAAAAAGAATAAAAGGATATACACCAAAAATATTAACCGGAATATTCTTTCTGGTGGTGGGATTACAAGTAGAATTTTTTCTTTCTTTTTTGAGATGTTTTAAACATCCAACAATCATCTCGTATTATTTTTAGTCATAAAAAAATAAAATTATTTTATTTTTTTATTTTTTATTTTTTTTAATTTTGTGTTTATTGCAGTAACATTGGTTTATAACATTGTATAAATTTCAGTGCTTCATTCTTATGGAGATGGGACCACTGCTGTTTGCTCTTTGTGGATGCTGCTAATTTCTCAACTATTTTTTGTAGCTTGGAACATTGGCTCTTCTAAAAAAAAAAAAAGAAAAGGAAGTGTGCAAAGTCCTATTCCTGTCTTCAAAGTTTAGAACTCTGGCGCCTAGAGAAAAGACAAACTTAACCACGTGATCAAAATATCATGTCAGTATAGATCTACTTAGATACTGACCTCTTGAAATTATAGGCTATTCCTGTAATTTGCATAGATAGTCTCCCCCAGATCTCCTAAATTTCTTAGTGAGAGATTCATCATTCTACCCTTTGGAAAGATTTGTGGGGTGAATAAGGTTCTCCAAGTCAAGAGTGAGCCATGGACTTGTGTCATGAGTTGAGTGCTGGCAATGCGATCACGGGGGGAGGGAGGTGTGATTACAGAGACTTGTTGCTCCTATGTGGGTCCTCAGGGGATTTGGACAAATGTTTTAAAATAGTTACTTTGGAATGAACCTCATTGTATCTTAATGCCATCAGAAGGTGTGGAAAAATCCTTTTAGAAGCCTTCCATTAGAGATGGTATTGGAAAAGCAAAAGTGAACTGCCCAGCTGTGGAGGAGAAGCTGTGGAGGGAGAACTGCTGCAGGCCAGAGATGAGCGGCCACTGTTGGGGCTGTCAGCCTCCTCTAGGTGGGGGCAGCATCCACCGAGAGGTGTTGTTACCAGGGTTCACCCCAAGAGCTGCAGTCTCAACATTGGAATAAAGAGGTCTACCTGCTTAGAGATTTCTGGTACCATCTTTTTGGTATGAGTTAACCTCAAAATGCTGGGGCAGGTGTGGGAAGGCCAGTAAAATTTCAAAAGTAAAATGAAGGTATGTCATTGCCAACTTTGTTTTCTGCCTAATGATGTAAAAAACAAGCAAGCAAAAAATTCTAGAACTAGTTAACATGATATTAGAATGAAGTTTTCTGTGAAGACAACAGATGCCACATACTAAAGGGAGATGTCACACATCTTGCACATACAGTGTTTTGCAAAAGAGATGTGAAAACCAGTTCCATTATCTTTATCCCTCACTCAGATCAAGAGCATATAAAGGTTGGGAGCTTGTTTAAAGGTTTCTCTAAAAGACAGAAAATACCAAGTGTTGGTGAGGATATGGAACAACCAGAACTCTCACATACTCCTGGAGGAGTGTTAATTGGTACAACCACTGTGAGACACTGGAAGAATCCACTAAGGCTGAACATATCTGTAGAGGCTGAATTGTGTCCCCCCCCAAATTCATATATTGAAATCCTAATCCTCAGTACCTCAAAATGACCATATTTGGAAATGGGATCTTAAAGAGGTAATTAAGGCAAAATGAAGTCATTAGAGTGGGCCTTAATCCAATATGACTGGTGTCCTTATAAGAAGAGGAAATTTGGACACAGAGATGCACAGAAGGAAGACCATGTGAGAACACAGGGAGAAGTCGGCCATCTACAAGCCAAGCAGAGAGGCCTCAGAAGAAACCAACCCTACTGACACCTTGATCTCAGACTTCTAGCTTCCTGAACTCTGAGAAAATATGTTTCTGCTGTTTAAGCCCCCTAGTTTGTGGTACTTTGCATCCCTAGCAAACTAATATGATACACCTGCCCTATGGTTGAGCAAATACTTCCTCATATGTAGTACTGTGTAGTTCTCTTCACCCAAAGACATGCCCAGTAATATTCACAGCAACTCTTTTTACAGAGTAGTCCCGAACTGGAAACTGCTCGAATGCCCATCAACTGCAGAACGCATAAATAAATTGTGATATGTGTACATGTTGAACAACTTAGAGCCATGAGAATAAACAACGTGGATGAATAAAAAACTGCAGACAACACACGGATGAATCTCACAAGTACAGTGCTGAATGAAAGAAGTCAGACACAAAGAGTACATAATGTATGCTTCCATTTATATAGTGAACAAGAACAGATGATGCTATTCTCTACTATTAGAATTCGGAATAGCGTTTACCTTTGGGGGGCTAGTAACCAGAAGGGAGCAAGAAGGAGGGCTCCTGGGATACTAGTCATGTTCTATTTCTTGATCTGGGTGCTAGTTTCATAGGTGTATTCAATTTGTGAAAATCCAGTGAGCTGTACAGTTAATATATGTGTACTTTTCTGTATTACACTTCAACAAAAAAGTTTTAGCAGGAGGTTTTCTATAAAGAAAGCCAGGCATGAGTTCCTGATGTCCTAACATGCCTCTATTTGCTTGAGGAGGACAGTGGGAGGGGAGGAAGAGGCCCCTGCCTGATCCCATGTCCAGAGAGGCAGCTTTGAGGGACTCTCAAACAACCTGACATGAGTCTCTGGGAGTCTGGGGGACAAAGTGAGACATCTAAAGAGCCAGAAGCGGCGGCTGGCTAACTGCTCTGGGGGTAGACCTAACAAAAGATTTTAACGCTAGGGACAACGTGCCCCTTGTTTATCAGGGCAAGGACTACATAAGCATTTCCTGTGGACCAGATCTGGGCCATCCCACACAAGAGAGCTGGTTGTGGAGGAGTTAAGGCCTCCCTAAGGAGGCCACTTAAAAGGGGAAAACGCAACTCAAGCCAAGAAGCTGATGCATTGCTAGAACACTGTGGGCTGAAGAAAAATAAACTTGTAGAAGGACACAGATGCTGTTGCTCGCATCAAGGGAACCACAGGTGAGCCATCTCCAGCACCGGGGGTGGTGGGTTGGTGGTGGTGTCTGAAGAACCCGTTAAGAGTAGACAGTTATCAGCCCTCAAGAGAGAGGGCTGGCTTCTGAACAGTATCTGTCAAGTAGGAATATTCCTGACCTGCCTGCCTCCCTCACCCTGCTCTAAACGGGAAAAGCTTAGAAACTCCTAGTCAGTAAGGAAAGAAGTTCTATGTGACACTGAGCAGAGGAATACGGCCTGTTTTTCAACATGTTCCACACCGAGAAAGAGAGGGAAAACCATTAAAATTTGAATGTTAAGTCATAAATTAGCCATCAGACTCCTGGCAAAAGTTGTGGCCCAGAGAAGGATAGTTAAAATCACAGAGCAATTCTCAAGGGTTTATAAATTAATATTATACTCATAAAACTTACACCTAAAACGTTGCCTTCTCTCCCACTAATACACATCATTCTTGGGCCAGATTGACCCCAGTTCCTCAGCAGTGCAGACCAATAGGAACTCTTCATTTAGCAGAAGCAGGGGTGAAGGCGAGAGAGCAACTGAGAGCAACCCTGAGGTTTTTAGCTTGAGTGATCACAAGAGATTGATGTCCAATAATCAACATGTGGATGCAGGAGAAAAGAGCAGATTGCCTCAGCCAATCTATGAGTTCAACTTCAACGTGCTGAGTTTGGGGTGCCTCTGGGCTACGAGGGTAAAAGTTTTTTCTTTGGACAGCTGGGAATTTAGGAATGAAGCTTAGAAGAACTACCTGGGATTAGTGAGCGGCCTGTAAAGATACTACAGAGTAGGTAAGGAAAAGAAAAGGGTGATTTTCATCAAGCTGAAGCAAAGCGAGTCCCTTGAAGAAAAATGGGATCAACAGTGGCAAAATTCTACAGATGTCAGAGAAGAGAGATGCTCAAAAGTATTCATTTAATTTCGGAGGATTTAGTGATCTTAGAGCGACCATCTTGTGAAAAAAAGTTGGGGGTGAAAGCCGGAAGACAGTGGACTGTGGAACAAAGAGATTGAGCAAGCACAGACAAGCCATATGACTATTCTAGAAATCTGGTGATGTAGGGAGGGAGGGCAAAAGTTTAAACATAGCAAGGGTTAAGGGAAGGGATCCTTTGGCAGTCTGGTGAAGCCTATGGATTCCTCAAGAATGTTTTTAAAGGCAAAAAGAAAAATATGTAAGATTACAAAATAAATAAGTTATATTGATAAATACTTAAAATAGTTTAAAAAATTTGTGATAGAACAATACATGTGTTTCTTTATCTATGCATTAAATAATAGGATTTATTGGCAGGAATAATAACTACCATAATTTGAAAGTGGTGATGAGTGCAAAAGATATTTCAAGATGTCTTCAACAACTGATAGGTGATTAAAAATTACCTGTGATTCTAGTGACAAAGTCACATGAAGTGCTTAGAGTACAGTACTGAGATTTTGTACCTACATTCATAATAGAAAGAAATGTTAAATTTCAGTAAAAAGTTGATTAAAATATATTCTATATATAATATATATTCTACAGAAACTATTTATATATATATATATACACACACACATGCATATACATACATATATATATATATCTAAATTCATCTGCCCCACTGTATTCAATCCACGGTTCCCTTGGCGAAGCGAGGAGTCCAGAGATCTCAGGTTAAGAACCTTTTGATAAGGGAAGAGAGGTCTTTTTTATCTCCTCTAAAAAAAAGTTGTTTATGGACAGAGTGGGAGGATTTGAGTCTTGTTATGGCAGTATGACAACATAACGCAGTGGTGTGGGGTAGACTCTGAAGCTCCACTCCTTGAGTTTAAACTCTGGCCCTCCTGTTTATCAGCTAAGTGACGTCATGCAAGTTATTTAACTTCTTTGTGCCTCAGTCACCTTACCTGTAAAATGGGGATGATGATAGTAACCTACCTCATAGGTTGTTGTGAGGGTTAAATAAGAATACTTGACCATTATTATCTTGATCACTTTCTACTCACTCAATATCCCTAGCCACAAGGGACACCTTCAGTTCTCTGAATGGGCCACATTGTTCCTCATTCAGAGCCACTGCTCATACTGTGTTTTTCAGTCTGGAAGACTCTCCCCACTGTTCTTAGTATGTCTGACTCCTTCTCATCCTTTGCGACTCAGCTTAAATATTACCTCCTCACAAATGCTCTCCCAGAAGCCAGCTCTGAAATGGGTCTCCCACAATTATTCTCTCTCTCAGCATCCTTTGTCACAGTTTGAAATTGTTTTGGAGTTGCTGGTGTCTATGATGAGCTCCGTGATGGCTGGGTTTGTGTCTGTCTTGATCCTCTCTGTAGCCCTGTGCATACCATGTAATAAGCTCTCCATAAATATTCATTAAATGAGCCATTGATAGGGAACAACTGAAGACACAAGAGAGGTCCCTGGCTATATTCATGCCTGTGCACTCTGCATCTGCATCAACTTTAGACATAGGTATGGATTTTATTAGTCTGTTCTCAATCTTGTTCTGGAGCTGGTGGAAAGCCAAACACATTGCTCACATTAAAATATTTACAAAGTACCATTTAGCCTTTCTTCAAGCACTAGGAGCATCTCCTCTCTGGTCTGGACTGAACCAACTAAAGCAAGGCAAGAATATCATATTCTAGGCTGTGCTATGCGAGTTCACGTTCATGTAGGCAGCAAAGGATACCCATGGGTAATGCTTCCACTAAGCCGGTATTTTGCTATCACTCCATTTCTAGGCAACACGAAGTGATGGAAGAGATAATGATCTAGCATTCAAGAGCCTGACTTCTAGTTCTGATTGTTATGTTTAACTGGGTGATCACAAGCAGGTCAACCTCTTCGAGCCGTTTTCTCTTCTTATAAACAGCAATTTAAATATATCTGCTGTGGCCGAGACTGCTAGCTACCCACCAAATTCATTCTTCCCTTCGCCCTGAGTACAAGACTAGACTACAATTCCAAACTTCCCTTGAGGCTGGCGTGGTTATGCGATTAAGTTTTTGCCAACAGAACTAAGCACAAGTGATGTCTGTGACCTCTGTTTACTTGCTCAAGGCCCTTTACTTCCAGGCTGGAATGGCGAGGACTGCAGCAGTTTCAAAAACAGATATTAAAGGTGGCAGAGCTGCTGCCAGCCTGGGTCCCTAAGTGACTGTGTGGAACAGAGTCACCCACTGACTTGCAACCTTCAGAAGGACTGTTAAATAAGAGAGGACTAAGTCACTGACTTTTTGGAATATATTTGTTACAGCACCTAGTGTTTCTCTGACTACTATAATGTCCTGACTACTTTATGGAATTATGAGAGATAGCAGTTCTAATGTACGGGAAGGAGATTTGGGAGGTAGCAAGTGATATAAAAATGTGTCATTGGGGCCAGTCCCATGGCATAGTGGTTAAGTCAGGAGTGCTCCGCTTTGGCAGCCTGGGTTCGTTGTTTGGATCTTGGGCACGGACCTATACAACTCATCAAGCCATGCTGTGGCAGTGACATATAAAGTAGAGGATGATTGGCACAAATGTTAGCTCAGGGCTAATCTTCTTCAAGCAAAAAAAGAGGAAGATTGGCAACAGATGTTAGCTCAGGGCTAATCTTCCTCACCCCCCCCAAAAAAATTTGTCATCATTATTTTTTTCAGCTTTTTTGAGATATAGCTGACATATAACATTGTGTAAGTTTAAGGTATACAACATGATTTGACACACATATATATTATGAATAATTTTACTAACACAGAGAAAACAAGTACATGTTAGAATGCCTGACACACAGTAGATATTTAATATTTATTTGTTGAATGAACAAATGGACATCTTGCTGACAAGGAGTCTGAGATTAAAAAAAATTGGCAAGATATTTGTTTGCTCAGAGAAAATCTTTAACTGATTCACTTGAGCTCATAAAAGTAAAGCAAAAAACTTCTGGATAGCTAATACTTTTTTCATCAAAAATAAATTATAAAATATTAAAGAACTTTCTGGAAAAAGGAAAATATACCCTTAATCTCACGACCCAAACACAGCTCTTTCATTTTTACCCATTATCTTTGAACTATATCTACATGGATGTCTATTTTTTATAGATGTAAATCTGTTTCTTATTATTTTTCAAATAAATTTTAATTTGTACTCAGTAAGGAAGGCACAGGCTTGGTAATTCTCCAGAAGTGATTCCAACAAAGAACCGCCTAATATCTAACAGTTCCAATTTAATTTTGCCAAGGGGTTCCATTCTTATTAAAAAGCAGACCAGGGAGAGGAGGTGATTTTCCCAAGAAAGGACCTGGGGGTGTTAATTCTCACCACAGTTAGGGTGATCAAGATTACAAATGTCACGATCTCTCCACTTTCTATTTAAGAGCTATCTTGTGGGTCTTACAAAATTGCACAGAGGGCAAATGAGTGCATATGGATCTTATTCAAGGATTAATAATCTTATTCAAGGGTCTTATTCATATGGATCTTATTCAAGAATACAAATTCAGGGGCCAGCCCAGTGGCACAAGTGGTTAAGTGCGCGCGCTCTGCTGTGGTGGCCCGGGGTTCGCTGGTTTGGATCCCGGGCGCACACCCATGCACTGCTTGGCAAGCCATGCTGTGGCCGCGTCCCATATAAAGTGGAGGAAGATGGGCACGGATGTTAGCCCAGGGCCAGTCTTCCTCAGCAAAAAAAAAAAAAGGAGGATTGGCAGATGTTAGCACAGGGCTGATCTCCTCACACACACACACAAAAAGAATATAAACTCAGTGATTAATTCAACAAATATTTACTGAGTGACACTATGTGTCAAGTAGAATGTGGACCATAATAAACAAAACACAGTCTCTACCCCTGAAAAGGTTAAAGTAGGGATGAAAGACAAGATGACACATTTCGGTGAGCTGAGAGGAGGAGCAAGGCCAGGGGTGGTGCCTGGAGGAAATGAGACCTGACGTTTGGCTGGAAGGTAGGCAGGTAAAGGGGTAGAAGGAGATCCAGGCTCTCTAGGCATGGGCACCAGGATGAATGGAAGCAAGAAAGAGCATGATACTCATGGGACTGCAAGTTATTCTACCTGACTGGACATTAACAGAGCACCCTGGGGGTGATGGATGAGAAAGGAGAAGTGAGCAGAGGTCATATCATGAAGAGTGGATAAGCTTCGGCAGAGCAGTGATGGTGTTTGTTCGGCACTGCCTAGGACAGCACCTGGCACACAGGCACTCAATCTGTATTTGTGGAATGAATTCACCCACATCGTGCTATGCAGTTGACCCATAATTGGTCATAGTGAGTGTTCTCTGGTTGCAAAGGAAGAGTACACACAGCTGGGAAGGGATGGCTACTCCCTTCTCTCCAGAGACTGCGTCTATGATGGTGCTTATTGTCATGCTGGTTACGCCACGTGACCACTGCTTACTTCTCTACGCAGGGACACTGCTTTATTCTTGTTGGTCCTGAACCGCCTGCTGCTAAATAGCAAGAGTCAGGCACACTGAACCCTAATCTGAGAAATGCCCCCTTACCTCAATTTCATTTTTTAATGGCAACAAGAATGCCACAAATGTTGTTTCTCAGGACACGCTTGCAAAGGAAATGTATTAATGCCATTTCCAACTTCTGATTCTAGAGGAAGAGAACCAGGGTGGGTGGGGAGAGACGTGGGGGAGTTGCAGAAGCAACAAGTTGAGGGGCTGAGAGGAAAGGCTGTGAAGACTTCTTATTGTTTCTTTATCCTTGATTCTAGTCTTCTCTCTTTTGAAACTACTTTTAGCCAAAATTGAGCATCAATGATGTAAAAGTACCAGAAGTCTTACTCTCCAGGGATGTGAACGGATTAATCAACCAGATCTAGCAACACTGAATCATTTGGAGGCAAAACCAGAATTGACTCACAATGGCCCAGCAGGGTGGCTTACTTTGGAAATATTTTGCCACCGCTCTGCTGGGTACACTAAAAATGCATGGTGCCAACTGACTCCATGGGGGGAGCACATGGATTCAGCTGCTGAAGACTGATGTGAAATTAAAGAGAGAATGAAATGTGTGATCTTATTTAATCACACCTGGTGCTTCAATTTCTCAATAAGAGCACCCTGCTCCACTGTGTCAAATTGGAAAGATTATATATATGAGTTGTAGCTAGAGGATGGATTTACTCTCTAATGCCTGCCAATCCATTGCAGGGATCTAAAAGGCAAATGACAACTGAGTTTTTATCATAAAGAATTTGGGAGCAATTATCCCTGGACCTGGATTGGCATAAAATTACCATAAACTGAGGGGTAAGCAGTGAAACACCACCGTCTAAAAGAGGCCAGAAACTGAGGGGCTCAGGCTAGGGGGTGGCTTGGGGAAGATTATGAATATTAATACCCAAAGTATATTCCAGGTCATACTCTATTTCTTTTCTGATGACTAAGTGTGTGATTTGTCCTGCTTTTAGATTTCCAGAAGAATGACAGGTACCAAACAGAGGGAAAAAGAACTATTTCAGCCTATTTAGGAATATAGAAAATATTACACAAATTTGTGAGGAGCTTACAAGTTTATAAATCTGTACTGGAATTAATATTTAACAGAGATCACACCCCCTCCCTCTGGCCCCGTCACTAAGGAGTTGCTACTTTGCAGCATCTGGGGGTTTATATTGAGTATCAAACACAATGTAATTCTGCAGAACCTGTGCATGTTTCCCTGGCTAGTTAGATACTTCATGGCAATGAAGTCCTCAAGGAGAGCAAGGTGCTTCATCTAATGTAAAAATGGTTATTGTGGTTAAATGTTCCATTCTTTGGGGGGGAGGAGACGCCTTCTACACCACTCCATTTAGCAGCAGAAAATAAAAGCTTAGGTATAATTAGCTTAACATAGCCGGCTTTACATCACATTTATAGCAAAGCAAATCAAAGATGAAAACAACTAGACAATAGCTATTTGATCCCTTCCATAGAGAACAGTGCAGTGGCCTGCAAACATGCACATGCGTGATCCCCAAAGATGCAACGCTAGTTCAGAGAGGATTTGTTTCAAGAGATTGACTCAGGGAAGGGAATTATGTAGGGAATACATGAATGGATTGCCCAGAATTCTGATATAACTAATTGTCAGGAGCATGGGCTTTCAATGTATTTTTTTAAAAGAACCTCCTAAAATTAATTCCTACTGCCAGAGATCCAGGTAACTGAAAGTCCTCCTGGTTTCTCTCTTGCTTCTGAAAATCCAGAGTGTGTTAGCCATCTCAGTAGCACTTGTATCACAGTCGATTGTGATCTTCTGATCTCCTCTCCTAAGACTGGAGGGTTCTTGAGGGCAGAAAACCTGGCTTGTTTGTCTTTATCATCCATTTCCAAAGTATATGACATAGTACTCCCATGTCATAGGTACTCAATAAACATGTGAATTGGGCCATTCGTCACTCCAGGTGGCATTACTTTGGAAAGTAATCAGTTATTTCCCCGTGTATGAAAGAACAATGGACAAATGTCAGAGGAAGTGGGGGGAGGCAGATGGTAGGCAATCAAGTGAAGTTATTTCGAAATTAATTCTCTGATATTAAAAAAGATCTACTGAATGGGCCCTTTATAGTCACTGAATGAGAATCTATGAAAATAAAATGTCAATTTAAAATAAAGGCCCATCCATTTGCCATGTGGTACATTTGTTGGCCCCTTGAACAGTTTAGGTAGTCTTTAGGATTTGTGGCCCCAACCTTTTGTTGGCAGGAGGGCAGGCAAGTCTGACTTGCGAAGGTGGGCTGAGGCAAGATGCGTGGAGGTTGCATCAAGATTGTGACATCTGCTATTCAGAAGACAAATTGTTCAACTTGAAAAGTTCTGAATGCCAGGGATGTCTTTTAAGGTTTGCCAGACCTATTTTCAATTTTCAAAATGTAGACTAAGAGTAACATATTTTCATCCATTTAAAGAGTCTGTTACTGTATAATTATATGTGAATTTATAACAACGTAATAGGTAATTAGTATATATTAATCATTCCCGATTATATTTTGGCTCAGGAATAAGCCAGTCTGCTCTCTTCACCCTCTTTTGAGTAGACAAAGCAATGGATATGACCATGCCTCCCCTCTTTAAACCCTGTAGAGACTGGCCCTTACTTCTAGGATAAAACCCAAATCCTGGTCATCATGGCTTACACAGTTCTGCCAGGTGTGGTGCTCTCCATCTTTGGCCACCATCCACCTTCCTCATGATGCCCTTATGCTAATTTCTTTAGTTTACCAAGTCTTTCCAGCCTCTAGGCTCTTCCTACAGGCTGTACCTCTATTGTATTGCTGTTCTTCCTACTTCTTTGCTTAACTTGTTTATTAACTCAGGTTCAGATTTTTGGCCCCTTCCTTAAGAAATCCTTTCCCTGGCCCTGTAGTCTGGGTTCCCCCTTATATACTATCACACAGTAACTTCTTCACAACTGTCATTTAATAGTTATTTGTGTAATTCTTTCCTTAATGGTTATGTTTCATTCTATATTTTAAGTGTCATGACAGCAGGGAAAAGGTGATTCTCAAAAATTCTTTGAGATGATTCTGAAAATCAATCTGGTTTGGAAACTATTGAGATGAGTGCAAATTTGAGACAAGCACCCATAGTTCAGAGGGAGAAAAAAGGCAAGTGGAAATGATCAAATAGAAAAAGATGGACTAGAATCACACACATAGTATATGTGGCATATGCGTAACCAGAGTAAAAGAGGAAGCCATCAGTACCAATGCAACAGAGTCCATTTCAAAAATGTATATTGAAGAAAATTCCCCTGAAATGAAAAAAAAAATCTCTAGTTTAAAAGGTTTGTCTGTGGACTTTGTGAAAATTGATAAACATTTAGATCCACTGAATATTAAGCCTAAAAAAAAACCATTTCCCGAAATCCAGGAAAACAAAATAGATCCCATATAAAAGAAAAAGATGCCAGTGGAATTTGTCTACATGGTTTTCAGGGAGAATGGTTACATTATGATTCCCAAATTCTATTATCTGCCCAAGCTGTCAGTAATAAGCGAAGGCAATGAGAAGGCATTTTCTGCTGGGAAAGGGTCCAGAAGGTTGATGTTCTCTATGGTAACTGAGATTAACTAACAATATGGAAATTGAGGAAGGCAAATATTGTTAAATACCATTGTTTCTAAAAAGAATGTAAACGATATTCTTGAAACAAGAGGCCCAATTATATAAGAATCCACAATTCAACTATTACAGAGTGGGACAAAAATCCCAAAGTAGAACAACAAAAACTGGGAGGGAGGGGTGGTGTGTGTGGGGAGTGGGATGAAGGAAAGCATGGTCATTCTTCATTTGTACATAGGCATGAGTCAATAGATATTGTTTCATTCTCGATATTAATAATTTGAGAAAAATAGGTTTAGATCATAGGTTTTAAACATGTAACAATATTATTTAAACATTTGAGAGTAACTATCAGAGGAACTTAAAACAAGTACCATACCTTCCAGATTCCTGGAGTAGAATTGGGAGAAGGGAAGAAATCAAAGAAAAGTTTGGATCATAAAGTAAAATTAGCCCTCACTCTTTTTAAAAAGAAGAGAGGAATTAAGGAAACAGAAAAATATTGACAAGTCAAATGTAAACTGAGAACAGAAGAAATAACAAAATAATCATTTTTTGTAAATACACATATTTATGAAAGTCTGCAAGTATATGCACCAAAATGTTGACAGCCATTTCTGCATGGTGGGTTTAGACCAACTTTAACTTTTTTATTTTTGCATAACTAATTTTTTTTTTATTTTCTGGCAGTGATCACATATTACGTTGTGATTGAAAATAAAACATAAACGTAAAATTCCTCTTCATTCATCTGAATGAACACTGATCACAGAGCCGCTCATTAAAACTAGAAATGACCAGCATAGCTGCAATGGCTGAGATTGGCATTTGCTATGATTATGCAACTTGTTTCACTAATTTGACTCATTTCCCCAAACAGGATGCACAGGTGGCATTCATTTATTCAGTCACAACACTAATTACTCTTCACAATTGAGCTCTTCCCTGGTTTTCTCAATATAACCATTGCAATGGTAGGAAAATGCTCGAGTGATTGCTTGTGTATGTGTGCGTAGAAGGTGTGGGACCTTGGCTTATAGCCAAATGAGTCTGGATCTGCTGCTGGGGGTCGGCTCCTGTAAGGCTGTGAGGACTTACTGGTGACATTTCAGTTCCTTAGCATCATACACTTTAACTACACTTCAGTCTCAGCCCTCATAATGGCCCCCACCGCAAATCTCAAACTCCAGCCATAGGAGCAAGTCATTTCTTGACTCTTGCTACCATGCCTAGAATACTTTGCCTTAATCAGTCTCAGTCCTAGAGTGCCCTCCTCCCTGATCTTTGACCTTCCCCCTTCCACGGGGAGTTAAGGGCCCCTTCTAGTGTCCATAGCACCCTCCGCCTATCTCCTTATTTATCTCAAGTTGTATTGTGACTGCTTAGTCATCTGTCTTGCCAAGGAAATGCCTGTCTCGCCAGGAAAACCTGGAATTCTTGCTGGCAGAGAATGTATAGTCTTTGCCTTCCAGCATTAGCACAGTGTGTGAACAGTAGACAGTACTCAACAGACAGCTATGTACGGAGGGCTTCTGTGAGCTGATTCACTCCAGCTTCCAGCCCTTCCTTCCCTGTGCACAGATGAGATTTTTATACGACAAAATAAGTTGGTAAGGACTCAATGGCAAGTTTGCTGTGCTCTGTGGCTCCAAACTCATCAAAGATCCTAGCTATCTTGTGCTTTCTTCTCATCTACATCCTACAGGAAGTCCCATCACTCTCTGGCAAGAAGCTAACACCAAGCTTGTTCAGTTTTCTGTACCATAATCCCAAGTGTGTCACTACTGAAGGAGAAAGGATGTTCACAAATACCTGATGTTGGCATCGAAGATTCCCAAGTTGAAGAACTACCTCACCCATGCCTATCTTTTAGAATATGAACAAGCAATGATTCTCCTATTTAATAAATTTACAGGTGAAGAGTAAAGGTAAAGGCCCTTTACCAACTGTGCAACATTTCTGATGTGGCTCAACTAGGACCCCTATTGTTGTCTTGTCCATTTGCGTCCAGGCTTTCCCTCCTCTTCTACATTTGTGCACATGACTCGATGGCTCTTCACTATGACCAGGTCTTCCCACTCTCCTAACACACAAGCGGTTTGAGGTTGGCTCTCCAAGGAATTATCTTCCTGCATTATTTAGGCGACTGACCACAAACTACCTTGCCCTAAGTCCCAAGTATAATGTCCAAGAGTACCTGGCAAAAGGTTTTCAGGAACTACTAACTATAATTCAACTCAGTGTATTATGGGTTGAAATGTGACCCTCCTCCCCAAATTCATACATTGAAGTCCTAATCCCTGGTAAGTTAGAATCTGACCTGATTTGGTATTATAGATGTAATTACATAAGATGAGGTCAAATTGGAATAGCCTGGGCCCCAAATCCAACATGACTGGTGCCCTTATAAAAAGGGAAAATGTGGGCACAAATACGCACAGGAGGTGAACGCCATGTGAAGACTGGAGTTATGTTGTCATACAAGAAACCACCAGAAGCTGGAGAGAAGCCTGGAACAGACCCTTCCCTAGTACCTTCACAAGGAACATGGCCCTGTTGACACCTTGATCTTGGGCTTCTGGTCTCCACAACTGTGAGAAGATAAATTTCTGTTGTTCTAAGCTACCCCGTTTGTGGTACTTTATTATTGCAGGCCTGGTAAACTAATACACAGCGTGATATACCAAATGCTTTATCACTCTATCTTGCTATTCTGAAGGCGGCAAGCTAGTTTCCCTTTAAAGTTTGTGCCAAGTCTTCCAGCTACATCATGCTATCTACCACCTTAGGGAATGATTAGACATTTGACATTGTCCCTCCGCACTGAGCCAGAGAACACTAAGAATGCAATAGGAGGGTATCAGGTTAGGTAGAGAGAAATAGAGAAGGAACAAGTCTTCTTTGTGCCAAATGCTTCACATGTCTCTCTTTACTCCTGAAAACCACCTTGTGACGTAAGTAGATTGTTGTTTATTTGCATATTACAAATTAGCTAATATGTGGCAAGATCAGTAATCTGCTGACAATCACGAAGCAAGAGTGACAGCACAGACATTTGAATCCAGCTCTGTGTGACTGCGAAGCTATACCAGTATTGTCCTTTTGGGGAAGATATTTAAACATCAGAATAGGCTACCAAAGAAAGCTGGCTACTATCATTTTCTTGAGAGCTTAAAAACAGGCACGTTGTTATCTTTTATGGATAGGTTACGCATGGTTTTACCTGAAGTCAGGAGCACGGACAACACAATCTTTCAAAGTTCCTTTTGGGTCTATGATTTTTATGATTATAGAATAGTCTTTGTGAATTGAGGAAGAAAGAGCCTTATGCTTCAGGAATTTTATCCATGTAGTCAGTCCTCATTTAAAATGTTCGGCTCTCTAGATTAAAGGACAAGACTATGCAACCAAGCGGGTCCCTACTAATTTCTGGCTTGGGACCAGTTATCCATGTCACACGCCAGCTCCACTGTTACACACCAGTGTCTCTTCTCTGTCCTGGCTCCCAAGGTATTGAGTGAATTCAGACCCTTTAGAAGCAGGGAGGCCAAGCACACTGTCTTGACATGCTTTCTTAAAACTTATGTCACCTTCTAGTCACCTCCTGCAGGTTAGGCAATAAAACGTTTATTCACTTAATAATGTAATGCCTACTTAAAGACAGGAGTCTTGGGCCATGAGATTCTAGATTTAAATGTACTGAAATCACCAGGGGTAGCGGATCACATAGGAAATACTCTAAGAGCAGTGTGCTAAGACTAAGAGCAATGTGCAGCTATCTACAGACCAAAGAAAGGTGGTGAAACTTAAAAGGATAGAAACAAAAATTAGCAAGCAAGTTATGTTTTCATGAAGATATAAGTTCCTCCCCCTGGGAAAGTGGATGTCTTCATCCAGAATTGGATGAAGCACACAATCAAGGCCGTATTAGCTGTAGCTAATCACTACTTACTATCAATAATTTCTGCAGTTGCTGTTTAATTTTAATATCTTTTATTTTTATAATTTTACCTAATTGCCAAGATAGTGAGTTTATATTTACTTTGGATTCCAATGTTGAAATGAGGAAAAAGCTACTTTTTAAAGAAGAAAATGAACCTTGATAAAGATGACATTTTGTCCTCCAAATGTTAAGGTGCTGACAAGCTTTCAACTATGGGGAAGAGAGAAGTTTGGTTGCCATTGTTGCTTTTACCTTTTTTTATAGGATTTCTACTTAAAGGAGCGCAGAGTCTGTTGAACAAACACAGCAAATTAATTACTGGTTAAGTATTTCACTACTTTGCAAACAGAAAGTCATTTCCACCCTCAGGGCTTGGCCTCTCTGGGCTGGAACACAGCTCTGCTGCTCAGCAAGTGACAAGACAGCCCAGCATCGCTCCCTAACAATTTCCTGACATCCTCATGGTCTTGGTATTAAACATAAACAAAAAGAAATCTTTCAAAACCCAAAAGCATTTTAATCAACAATCTATACAACATTGATCATATCAATATATTGACACTGGTACTCAATGTCACCGGGAGAATAAAGAACAAGAAGCCACTTATCTTTAAGATGAAACAAAAGTCTTTGCTTCCCCTCTGTCTGACTTCACAAAGTCCTCGATTATTAAAAAAAAAAAAAAAAATGGGGGGAATTGGGGGGAATTGTCAGCACAAGCTGACGCTTTGCCAAACATACTTGGGAAGGAAAAAAGATAATTCCTTTAAGCCTATATGGGACAGGCTGATTAAAATCAGGGTCTTCCTCACATCTCTTTTAAGAAACAAAACATAACCGGCGTTTGCCCCTGAACCTCCCAGCTCTCACTGCCGCTTTGAGGAGTGGTGTTGAAGGAGCGGCCTCGCTGCAGTTTCTGCAGCCTGTTCGAGCAGAGCCTGATCGACTGATGCCTCAGTGATCCTGTTCTTGCTTTTCTGATGGGTCCCTGAGGGTGCTTCTAAGTGCACCTTGCCTCCCACAGCTCAGATGGGATGTGTGCCCCTTCCTCCTTCTCATGCACTAAACCTCAGCAGGGGGAGGCTGCCTCTCGAGGGTAGGCGGGTTGCAGCTCCCTGCCCCATTCTGGGCTCTTCCGAGGCATGTTTCCACGTAGCTTGTCGTTTTGTCTGGGTATGGGTGTGAACAACGGCTAGACACAGATGAAATTGTACTTCTGAATCAAAGAACGTGCTACCCAGGAGGCATAACCGGTATTTAATTTGCTGCCTGTGTTCAACAGACTGTGAGCTCCTCAAGGGCAGGGATGGCGTCTCATTTGTCTTTGTACTCTCTGTGACTAACACACATTCATTTGTTCATTCATTTATTCAACAAATATTTACTGAGAGCTGGAGGTACAAGAGGAGAAAGGCACAGGCTTCTACAAAGAATCAGACATTTCTTTGACCCACAGCTAGATTGCTATGGAATAAATATACTTTCTAATACAAGATACACGAATACACACTCAAAATACTGTAAGGAATACAAAAGCTGAGCTATCTTACTTACAGACTCATCGAATGTCAAAGATGAATGGGAGCTGCTTTTGTAGATAAGGCAGCTAACTCTCAGAAAGAGCTGACCAATCCTGATATTATGCTCTCTTCACCTGGAGCAAGGTGGTCCATGGAAGATAAAGTACTTCAAGTAGAAATTTCCATCGCTCTCTGTATCCCTCCTGCCCTCACAACCTAATTTTTTCATATATATATATAATTCTATTTTTAATATTTTTATTCCCAAAGGTTTACATAATTCAAGGGTCTCTAGACCATGGTTTAAATAAGGATTGTGAACCCAAATTCCCGCAGCAGCCAGGATGCAAAATAATTTAAGCAAAGCCAGGGGAAAGAATGAGGGTCAAAATAGAGCAAATTAGAAGCACATGCTCTTGTTTCAGTTCTCTACTTCAAATTTGCAGCTTAAAACAATCATTTTATATTGCCTATGCTTCTGTGGGTTAGGAATTTATGAAGGGCTAAGCTGGGTGGTTCATCTCTGATCCATGTGATGTCCCCTTATAGGGATGGAGGACTCATTTCCGAGACGGCTTCCTCAGTCACCTGTCTGGCTCCTGGGTGCTCCTTGACCTTCATGCTCCATGTCTTTTTACACATGGTGTCTCTTCTCCTAGGACCTCTTCATGTGACTTGGGCTTTTTACCGAATGGTGGTCTTAGGGTAGTCGCACTGCTTATATGGTGGCTCATTTCCCTGAACAAGTGTCCCAAGAGACAGGAAGTAGATGCTTCCAGTTTCTTAAGGCCTGGGTCCAGAAACTGGCATAGCATCACCTCTGCCATATTTTATAGGTCAGAGCAGTCACTAAGCCTTCCAGGGGAGGATACCCAGACCCCACTTCTCAATAGGATGAGTGTTAAAGAATTTACAAACATCTTTAATGTGCCACAGTCTGTTTTAGGGAGCAGCCACTAGGTACCAGGTTGTTGCATTGTGGGCTGTGGTCCCGTACAAAATAGTTTATTTTTAAAATAGAAGATGGAAATTTATATTTAAAAATATGATCTCTTCTGATCCTTAAATCTTAGCAACTAATTCAAATTTCCTGAAAAACTCTGTGTGCCAGACACATACACTTGCAGATACTCCCCACGCCCACTAGTCCATACCCTTTGCTTCAAGCACTAAAACAAATTCTAATGAAGGAATTTTAAGAAAATACTGACACACATTTGGAAATATTTTGCCTACAACTGAACGTGAAGATCTTAAGAGCTCTTCACCATCTTTGACAATAGAATTTTATTGAAAACACACCACTAGGTAAATGAGAGATCTTTCTATATAACTCTATCATGACCCACAAGAGAAAACTAAATGTCTACTATTCTGAGAATTCCCTTTTCCCATATCTATCCTGGGAAAATCACAGTTTGATGAAAAGTAGAGTGATTTTCATTTCTTGTTGAGTTTGAGAACTAGAAATACAAGATCATGATGGAGGTCCTGACTTAAAGCCCCAAAGGAAAGAAAAACAAAGAGAAGCCCAGAAACTAAGCCACTGACATAAACAGTCCAAAATCCACGTTAGAACTTTTTAAACTTTAGTGACCGAATCACCTTCTGACTCAGAAGAACTAGGGAATGTCCCAAGACTCAGCATTTTGAATCAATACCCTAGATGATTCTGATGCAGGTGGGTCCTGAACCACATTGCTGGGACTCAATTACAGGGACAGGCTTTTGAAAGAGAGCAAAATTGGGTGCAGCTATAGCACGAATCATGCCTCTTTTATGAGTTGGTGGTGGCTGTGGTGGTCGTGGAGCCAGGAGAAGAATGTATACGGTGGGCTCCATTTCCCTGACTCAGTGTGGAAAATGTGCTAGGAGATATAGTTTCCAGCCCTGATTTGCATTAGCTAGCAATTGAGCTCAGGGAAGGTATTTCCCCTCTCACGGCCTCAGTTTCCTCTTCTGTAAGATGAGAAGAGTTGGCTTGGGTTCCAACAACGGCAAGGGCAAGTGTCCAAATTCTGTGCTCAAGATGGACCCTGCTCACCCACAGAACCATGCTTTCTGCTAAGTCCTGGCCTTACAGTCCTCTACTCAGCTACTTCCAACAGACTGGAGTTAACACATGGGTTGAAACCAATTTTCCAGCCCTGGCGGAGGATCTCTGTGGCCTCTTCCTGCTTGTGTGGCTATATTATGGTTTTAGAGTGAAAGGTGAAAAGAAATCATGAAAGGTAGCTTAGGAAGGCAGAAAATAGTTTTGGGGGCAGGAGCTACAAAGAAATGGCAACATGCAATCTGAGAAGGGTAGGGGTCTCAAACAGTCTGCCAGCCAATCTCAGGGACAGCCTGGTTATCATGGTGACGGAGGTCTTGGTGAATTCCGGCAGCTATACCCCAGGACAATCAGCAGGAGGGGCAGGCTGGGATTAGGGTGAGCAAAATCGTAGGTCAACACATACAAGAACCTGGGAGTGAGTGCCTCCTTACGTTTTGCACCAGGCATCTCACTTACCTCACCCCAGTCCTGGCCCTGAGAAGGAGTATTAGGACAACGGAGTTACAAGCTTGCGGCAAAGTTGTCAGCTCTACTATAGACCCTTTGGGTGGAGTGGGAAGCGGGTTCTAAAGAAGGGGAAATACAGACAGACCAGGCCAGAACTTCCATAGATTTGCTTTCCTAAAGGGCATTTAATGTAAAGGTCAAAGTCTTCCGATAGGTGTTGGGTTAGCTGTGCAACTTGGTCAAACTACTCAACCTCTTTAAGCCTCAGCTTTTCAATCTGTAAAACAGAAATAAGAACACTTTCTTGGCAGGGATGTTGTGAATAGAATGCACATATGGCACCTGGCACACAGTATTCGGTCATTACATGGAAATTCTTTCCTTCCTTCCAGACTCCATTCTGCCTTGAGTGACTGTCAGGAAATGAAGCAAGCTAGGGATAGCAACTTTCATACCAAAAATGGATGTGGAAATCCATGTCCTTGTGCAGAGGAAGCCTGGCAGGTCTTTACATGCATTGTTGACTTTTTGACTCACAACTGCTTTCTCTTTTAACTCCTCCCATCCTGCACAGGTTGGACCTCATGTGGGAAGGTTGACAGTATAACGCCAGGATCTTGCCCACCAGGAAAAATCTCCCAGTGCTTCCCTGAGGCTCAAGTTCTAGGAAAAAATATTATAAACTCTGTGTCATAGGTCTGCTTAGTAAGAATTATAGCTACCATTTACTTAAGTAATTAGTACATGGTTGGCCCAGTGCTATGCACTTATAATTATAGAAGTCAGCCCTTACAACCTGCTAAGAAGTAGATATGTCTATTCCCAGTTTACAGATGAGCAAACAGAGGCTAATGTGGCTCATAAACTGTAGAAATGGGATAGCAATCAGATCTTTTCTTGAGTTCTTAATCACTGTTTACTATTGAACATTCATCACTCTGGAAACGCAAAAAACCTAAGAGGAGTTCATTGCTCTTAGGGAATTTAGAGATGCAGAGAAGAATCAGCACTAGTATGCGAAAAAGAATAGTGTAACATGGGGGCCGGCCCAGAGGCACAAGTGGTTAAGCGCATGGGCTCCGCTGTGGCGGCCTGGGGTTTGCCGGTTCGGATCCCAGGCGTCCACCGATGCACCGCTTGGCAAGCCATGCTATGGCAGCGTCCTATATAAAGTGGAGGAAGATGGGCATGGACGTTAGCCCAGGGCCAGTCTTCCTCAGCAAAAAAGAGGAGGATTGGTAGATGTTAGCTCAGGGCTGATCTTCCTCACACACACACAAAAAAGAATAGTGTAACAGTGTGTAGCAGCTCAACTAGACAATAAGCTACTTGGGGGCAGGGAGATTGTTTCATTCTTTTTTGTATCCCTATTTTCTAGTGCAATGAATGGCTCTTAGTAAAAGCTCAATCACTGTGTGTTGGATGTATAAGCAAATAAAATAAGTTCTAAGGTGTATGCTACAGACAGATTGGTGGAAATTCAAGGTCCAGCGAGGTCCCTATGACTGCAATGGAGAAAGTCAGCTTCATGGACAACAGAGTGGGACTCAACTGGGATTTAGAGAGGTTGGAAAGAGCAAAGAGGACAGAAGAAAAACATAAATGGAGGCACGATGCAACATAAGCACGGGGTACTGAGACAGTGAGGAGGCCAAAGTGTTTAGACAATTATCTGTGCACTAGTCAGCTTGGCAAGGAGCCAGCTAAACCAACTAATAACTGGCGGATTCTTGGTATGAGACTGTTATCTGGAAACAGGTCAACAAGCGTCAAAGGAAAATAGCATAGGCTGGTCTAGACATACAACGTAGGGAAGTAAACTGGAGCAGGCTGGATTGCAGGAAGCACAGTCCTCCACCCATGGTAGAGGATATGCAAATATAACTTTTGGCAGCTGTGAAAAACCTAAGAGGAAGACAAGTCAGCCATGAAGAATGGAGGAGGAGGAGTACCAGAAAAGGTGCTTGGAGGAGCACACGCTGGGGCTGATCACCCTCACCAGTTGGTTTTTCACGCACCATAGCAGCCCACCTGGTCTCAGAAGACCCTTGGTGCATCTGTTTATTCTGTAAAACGAACTCAGGGAAATCATATTTACTTACAGATAAGTCACAGGCTCAGTCATGAGGCTCAAAAAGCCATAAAGTTTCTTTAGTAGGGTTGTCTAACTAAACATATTAAAAATTTCATATATACATATGCAATTTAATATAATTTATTTTCATATAAATGCTAATATAATTTTATGTAAATTTATAAATTTTATCCTAGGCTAAAGAGCTAAGTCTAAAACTGGAGGAACATAAAAGATGGCTCTACCTTGAAGCTATTGGTTCCATCCTTACCCTTCCCACCCAATTGTTCCAAAAGAATGATGAAATTGTACCAGTCAGTTCTGCTCTGTCAGTGTATATTAATTTATATGTCCCAGCTGGGAAGAAAATCATTACTTGGTAATGATCTCCACATGGGCCCCAGGAACCCTAACGTTTCTCACCAAGAAGCCCAGATGTGGGGTGATCTCTGCCTCTGACTTTTGGGATTGAACAGCTCATCACTACCCATACCGTATGCTGCAGAACCCCAAGGACCCACGAGATGTTAAAAGGCACTGTGAGGAAAAAGATTTTCTAATCATGATGGGGATCCCGAAGCCCCAGGTTTGGTGATTCACTAGGAGAACCAAGAGGACTCAGCATATAATTGCGCTCCCAGCTAAGATTTTTTACAGCAAAAGGATATGGAGCAAGATCAGCAAAGGGAAAGGCACATGGGGTGAAGTCCAGAGTAAACCAAGCACAAGCTTCCAAATGTCCTCTCCCAGCGGAGTCCACAGGATGCATTTCATTCCTCCAGCAACGAGTTGTGACAACACATGTAAAATGCTATCTACCAGGGAAGCTCATTAGAGACTCACTGCCCAGGGATTTTACCAGGGGCCGGTCACATAGGCATCCTCTGCCTAGTATGTACCAAAATTCGAGACTCCCAGAGGGAAAGCAAGTGGTCAGCAGAAATGACACTGTTTGTACGAACAGTTTAGGTATATGAGCCGTTCTGATCAGGGAGTGGTGGGAACTCTCCTGAAATCCAAGTTTCCAGACACCAGCAAGGGCCAATCTTGCAAGCAGGATCTTCTAAGAAAAGCCATCTCAGGGCTGCTATGTTAACGTTTTTCTATACAACGGTCTACTAAGTCTAGAAAACCCTGTATACCGTGGCCACCTTTTGGAGACTAATAATGCACATTAGCATATTAAAGGCTTTGAGAAGTACTGCAGTATATAAGACTGATTTTTTTTTAACCAACATTTCCCAAACCTATTTGATCGTTCTCTTTTTTTTAAAAAAAAATACGATACTTATTACATCCGTTTGGATACTAGCATTCTACAGGATACAATTCGGGAAATCCTGGACTAAATGTATGAACTACATTGTACCACTTCTCTGGCCTCAGCTTTCACCATTTATTAAACACACTAATGACAAAAGCTTGCACATATCTTGCTCCTACTGTGCGTTAAGAGTGTTTTATACAATAACTTATTTCATAAAATAAGAGGTTGGACTGGGTAACCTTTAAGCATGGGAAGCCAGCAGAGTAGGGGATTAAGAGTACAGACAATGAACCAGACCACTTGAGCTCGTTTCCTGGCTTTGCCAATTACCAGCTATATGACAGCTTTCTTAACTGGTGTGCCTCAGTTTCCTCATCTGTAAAATGAGAACAGCGCTTAATACACAGTAAGTACTACAAATGTGCTTGTTGATTTTTTTTTTTTTTTTTTTTTTTTTGTGAGGAGATCAGCCCTGTGCTAACATCCGCCAATCCTCCTCTTTTTTTGCTGAGGAAGACGGCCCTGGGCTAACATCTGCGCCCATCTTCCTCCACTTTATATGGGACGCCGCCACAGCATGGCTTGCCAAGCAGTGCGTCGGTGCGCGCCCGGGATCCGAACCAGCGAACCCCGGGCCGCCGCAGCGGAGCGCGCGCACCTAACCGCTTGCGCCACCGGGCCGGCCCCTGTTGATTTTTTTTTTAAGTAAATGAAGTTCTTTCCAGCTTGAGCAGTTTTGATCCCTTACTCTATGCAGGAATCACAGTGAGGCACAGACAACAGACTCTTCAGAGATTATGGGATGGGATGGTCAGATGAGGGTGGCCTGAGGGTACCAGAATGGCCCCAGGTGGAGTTTGCTCCAGGTCCCAGGATGCCTTGACACCCAAGGCCTGTCAGAGCCAGGGCCCACTCCGGGGAGTAAACATAGACTGTCACAGGCCAGGAGGCACTATTAATTTCCTGGGAGTCTAGGACTGAGGCCAACAACAGAAGTGATCTGCTTTTGACTGTAAATAGAGCAAGACTCTAAACAGCCTTCAATTAAACCTGGCAATTTTATCCATATGCTAGAAGAAAGGCACCTCGCAAGAAAATCCCCTCTGAATCAAGATTCATACAGATCTACACGGCAGAAAAAAGAACAGGGAAAGATGCCAAATTGAAAAATGACAAACTGCCACCAGGAAAAAGCCGATTTTTAACATGCCTTAATGCTTTTTCTTTATCCCTTCTCAAGCCATCTCCAGTTGAGGAATGTTCTCTATAACTGAGTAATCCTTCATCGAGATATATGGAGAGTCAGCAGTGTCATCCTGGAAAATGAAGGACAGTGATATATTTTGTAGTATGTAGATACAGGTGGGTGTAAAAAGCACACGGTGGGGGGAGACCCCTTAGTGCACTAGGGTGTGCTGAAAGTCACTTGAACAAAGAATTTTTAAAGGGCTTGGTGAAGAAATTAGTTTGATATCTTCTTGAGACAATCCTAGGTTTGTCATGTCCATAATTGTTCTCACAGACAATTCCTGTGGCCATTTTTCTAGAATTCATCTTTTTGAAATCAGGATCGAGAACATTTTATACACTTTTGTAGTGCTACGCCTATCTATTCCTAGCTAACACTGAGCTGGGCGCTTGGGCACACAGTATATGCTCAATAAATGTGTGTGGAATAAACAAAGGCCTTTGTTCACAGATCCCTCCACTTTAAATGTCCAACATTTGCCTCCTTACCTAGCAACATCTGATGCATCAAAGCTGTTTCCTCTCTGAACCCTGCCTGATTGCCTTGGGCAGTACCATCTCTCAGAGTATATAGCACTTTGTGGACAACACAAGAGCGACTATTGTGGGAGCCCTGACTTTGTTCCTGGCACTGCTCCAGGACCTTTATATGTATCAACTCTTTTACTCCACACAACCACCTAAGAGGTAGGTCCTTCTACTCCCTTCACTTTTACAGGTGCAGGACAGTGAAGATCAGAGAAGAAAACAACGTTCCCAAGGTTCCATAGCTAGGAAGTGGCAGATACCTCATGCTAGATGCCTCAACCATAGTATCATAGTATTTGCCACATCATGTTGTGGTTTATCACGGTCTAACGTCTAACCATTCATTGGTCCCTGTCAGTGGAAGCCTGGGAACTATCTCTGATGGGGCAGGGGTGTTCCTCATGTAATTCCTCAAACAATCAATAGAACCGATTGATTAACCCATGACAACACAACTCAAATATTGAAAAAATAAAACCAAGCATTCTATAGTCAGGCAGATCTGCCTTAAGCGCCAGCTTCTCCAAACTCTAACCTCATGACTTTGACCATGTTATTTTAGTCTCTCCGAGCACTGATTCCCTCTCTGTAAAGTGGGAATTACAGAACTTACTTCATGGCATTTGTTGTGAGAATTAGCTAAAGAACATGAAGTGCCTAGCACAGAGCTTAATTAACTCTAACACTCATTTAAAGGTTTGTTTGATGGCCATACTGCCTAACACTTGCCTGAGGCTTAGTGGTTGTTCATCAAATGTCTATTAGATGAATGAATACATATATGTCTCAATTTGGGGATCCAGCGCAATAAGACCCACACAGAAAAGCTAACTGTATTCTGGTTGCCTCAAAATGGATCCTCTTATTTCCAGGATGCAAGATTCATAAAATACACACAGGTTGGTGTCTAGACCACGGCATAGTTGATTCTTAAACGTGGTACCAAAGCAGCCATCTTCACTAGGGGAAACCTGCCTGCCTCTTACAGGCTACTCCTTTACTGTTTCACTCTTTTTCTCGGTGTCATTCCTAGTTCTGATAGCTTGTTTCAGTTCCTTTGATCACATCTCATCATCTCCCTGACACATCTCTGTGACAATCTCTTAAGTCAAGAACACAAAATTGCTCTTTCTTGCCATGGAGGAAAGAAGTCTTCAAAACTCACTTTTTCCAGGGCTCCATCTGTATGCTTCTTCCTCTAAATAGTAACGCAAAAAAAAGATGTAAATTTATATGTGTCATTCATTAGGTACAACAAAGGCGTCAACTACATAAGAACCAGAGTCCACACTTTTTAGGGTGTCTGACCACCTCACAATGGCCAGAGCGGATGTCTCTGGGAGATATTACAACCTTGCCACTGGCTGTTATTGACTGGATCAAAGTTGGGCCAATCAGAGTTCCCGTCCAGGGAATATGGAATTAGGATGGGGAGGGGGAGAAAATAATTGGGAGCAGCAAGATGAGAAATTAAGAGAGCACTTGAGAGAGTTCTAGCCACAGTCAGTAAACTTGAAAGAGGTGGGGAGTCGTCAACTGCCATTCTGTGACTTGAGTCACAGAGATATTGTGTACATAGAATGAAGTAGATAGAGAAAAAGGAAAAACAAGAGAAAGAGAGGGCAGACTATTGTCTGGATTCTTTCTGGCTTTCATGGTTCTAGTTCTTCCTGAGGTCTTGCTGCCTCTTTGCTCTGAAGCTCTGTCAAAGACATCTATATGTGTATTAGGAATACCCTACCGAGCCCTGTTGTCTTGCTGAAGCCACCTTTAGATTTCTGTTCTTTGCAACCACAAGAATCCCAACTTACTCAATGACAAAACTATCATTACAATTAGGGTTATCAACAATAATCCTCATGAGCATTTAACACTGCGCACATTTACAAACTGCTTATTATTATTAATACCTACTACAAGCCAGTACCAGAGTAATGCTGCTGAAGTAGCCATCCAAGAACTAATAATTAGGCAGCAGCTGGAGGTTAAAAGCAAGCCAGGGAGAGAGAGTGGATTTACTGAAATGATAACTAATATGAGAAGTCATCAAATCACTGGTGATGATTCCGTTTACGAGAGTCTATCAAGGTCGGGTGACTACAGATCAGTAAGACAGTAGGGGGAAATGTTTTTCTATTAGGAAAGAATAAAACAATGAGACAGATGGATTGCTGCTTTTAAGATGAAGATCACAAGAGCACACAAAACTGGCTATGCTTAGGTGGTTCAGGAAAAAAAAAAAAGGCTACTCTCTCCATAGTTCCTAAGAAATATGCTTCATTCTTACAGATGCCAATAAAGCATTACACAACTGTCAATTTAATAATGAAGGTGCCACCAAAGATTTATATTTAACAGAGACCAAATGTAATAGACAATGGGGAAAGGGGGTTGGTGGGGATCTGAGTTAACTAACCATGTTTGAGGAAACAATTGAGGCAGTTAGAAAATCAATAGGAAATCAGGCCATTCTGCAGGACCTAAGGGTTTCTCAGTGGAATATTTTAAAACAGCATTTTATTGACTTATCCCATTTTTAATGCACTAAGAAATGTGGTTCAGGTGCCTGCTGTCACACCAGAAATGGGTATGCAATGAGACTCACGCTAACTGTAGAGCTAGTAAACAATGGATGAAAAGGAACTTGGTCACTCACCTCTCTCTACTCAGTACAGCCCTGCATATATATCCTATAGATATATCAAACAACACCAACACCACTCCAGATCAGAAAAATACAGTAATTATGTTGCTCTAGAAAATGTGGAAAACCCAAGAGAGTGCAAAGAAGAAAATAAAAAGCACCCTTAAATCACCATCCAGAGATACCACTGTTAACATTTTGGTGCATTTCTTTCCTGTTTTCTTTTTTTTCCTGTGAGTGTGAACAATATACACTTATATTTTACTATATATACACTATTTAAAAATAGTATATGCAGTATATGCTGTTTTTATATTCTTCTTTTCACTTAATATCTAGCGACGATTTTCTCGTCATTGCATATAATTTCAAGGCTGAACATTCAATTGTACGTTTTTGTCATAATTTAACTCACATAATAGATACTTATATGGTTTTAATTTTACTACTTGCTATGGACTAAAAGTTTGTGTTTTCCCAAAATTCATATGCTGAAGCCCTAATCCCCAAAGTGAAGGGATTTGGGAGGTAATTAGGTCATGAGGGTGGAGCCCTCAGGAATGGGATTAGTGCCCTTTTAAAATGAGGCAGAAGAGGGGCTAGCCTGGTGGCACGAGCAGTCAAGTGCGTGCGCTCCACTGTGGCAGCCTGGGGTTCGCCAGTTCAGATCACAGGCGCGCACCAACGCACTGCTTGTTAAGCTATGTTGTGGTGGTGTCCCATATAAAGTAGAGGAAGGTGCGCACAGATGTTAGCCCAGGGTCAGTCTTCCTCAGCAAAAAAAGAGGAGGAGTGGCATCGGATGTTAGCTCAGGGCTGGTCTTCCTCACAAAAAAATAAAAAATAAAAAAATAAAATGAGGCAGAAGAGAACTCGCTTTCTCTCTCTCTCTTGCCACCATGGGAGGGCCCAGCAAGGAGGCGACTGTCTGTAAAACAGGAAGAGAGCTCTCACCAGGAACCGAGTCAGCTGGCACCTTGATCTTGGACTTCCCAGCCTTCAGAACTGTGAGAAATAAATTTCTATTGTTTAAGCCACCCACTCTGTGGTACAGTCATCCCTAGGTATCTGTGGGGTTTGTTCTAGGGCCCCCGAGGATACCAAAATGGATGCTCAAGTCCCTTAGTTGAATCCACGAATGCAGAACCCACAGATATGGAAGGCCAACTGTATTTTTGTTACAGCAGCCTGAACTAAGACACTATTTTTTTAAACATTAAAAAAAAGAGAGCTGTTTATTTCCACTTCCTTTTCCTGCCCCTTCCCCACAATCCCTTCTCGCCTTTTCTGTCCAGCTCTGCTATGGGAAGCTGACCCCCAACGACTGCATTACCTGCAACCCCTTGCCAACTAGCTTCTGGTTGTGTTTCTCTAGTGAGAGGCACCAGCAGGAGGCGGTAGGCAAGAGGTTTGGCTATTCTTCTCTCATTCCCTCCATGCTTGGATCTGATGGTTCTGGCACTGGCTACACCTCTCTGCAATGGTTCCTCTGGTCAGCTGACCCCTCTTTCCTGGCTCCAGCTCTCCGCAGACTGTTAACACAGTCCCTTCCTTTGCTGCCTCTCAGGCTTCTGCTGTTGCTAGCCCCTGGGTGACTCAACAACTCTTGAGGATTCCTTCAACCTCTGCTAAGTAATTGCTTCTTTAGATTCCCATCTGAAAATTTCAATGAACAAGTTATACATTACATGGTATAACTCTGTGGAAATCATTTATTTATAAAAACGATAATAAAATCAACACTATGTAACCCCTATTCCAAATAATGAGAGGCATAATGCAGGTAAATACTCATACCAAACTTGTGAAATAGAAGAATGGTCTAGATTCTAGAAACTTCTTCCCTGACATTTTCAGAAAGTCCCATTCATCTAATTTCCCTCAATTCCCTTCCCTCTGTAATGTTCACAAATGACATAGGTCTTTTCCCCTTCCTCACAGCCTTTGCTCATGCTGTTACTCTAGATGGAGTGGTCCTCTAGTCTCCTCCCTACTTCTAAGCTCAGGCTGATGTCCTACTTCCTTATTGAATTCCTGGAGCCCACAACCATCTCTCCTTAGAATTACTGGAGCTGTGCTCTTCCACATGGTAGCCGTAGTCACATGTGACCACTTAAATTTAAGATTAAATTATAAATTCATTCCCTTAGTCACACTAACCACATTTCAAGTGCTTAATAGCCACATAGGGCTAATAGCTACTGCACTGAAGAGTACAGATCTAGAATATCTCCATCATTTCAGAAAGTTCTATTGGACAGAGCTGTTCTAGAGCACTTAATTATGTATGAATCCAGTGAGTACTCAATCATAAATACTCCTGTATTGTTCTATAGTTGCAGAGTCAAGAAATAATAAGGAAGAGTCTGCTTTCTTCCTTCTGAGTCCAAAGAGTGCTGGGCACACAGGAGATATATGGTCAATACATGTGCTGATTTGGGTCATGACCATGACTATTTCTCAGTAGAACATTATAACTATTAATAATTGAAGCAGGGTATAGCAAGTGTATAGGTGGGCAATTTGGAGGTAGTGATGGTAGGAATTCTTCTAGTCCCATAATAATAAAGGTAAAAACTCTGCGTCCTAAAAAATATCCTCCTTACGTACTCATAGAGAACCTATCTAAAACATCAGGAATGATTCTTTACCAAGCTACATATCCTCATCAAATGAAATTATCAAAAAGACCCAAATGCACAGCTATATATAGAAGCTTCTATACCATCTCTAGACTTGTTCACAGAGAATGAAAAACTGTCTTTAGGTATTGGTACACTTTTGACTGTGATTCTGGTTGACAAAGAAACTGGCCTGTGTCAGAAGCAATTTAACGGAAGTGATAAAGCTATATACACTGTACAATGCCCTCTCTCATCTCACTGGCTTGAGATGATTGCAGAACTTTAACAAAAATTCAGTGTTTGACTTATTGTAATAGCCTCATAAAATATATATTTCAGCCTGACACTAATCTCCGGAAAGAACGTGTTCTTAGATGTGGATCCACTTCCTATCTACCATTTATTCAGATCTGTGTTAATAATCACTTCGCAGAAATCTCTCTTTTCATCCTCATAGCAACCTGTGAGCTAGGTATTTTTGTTCTCATTTACAGCAGAGAAAACTGACTTTCTGAGAGGATATATCATTTGCCTAAGGTTCAACAGGTGGTGAGGGTCAGAGCTGGGATAACAACTTAGATTCTTTGACTCTGAGGATCATGATTTGGGTCACTCTGTGGTCGTTTATCCTAATATCGACAAAAGTAATGCTGGAAATGGAGGCTGGCGCAGCAGAGGGCGTGAGATACAGCCTCACAACGTTGTTTTGTGATCTCTCTCCTCAGCACAGCTTCTTGTTCCTCTCAATGCCTTTTCGGGTATTCATCTGAACAAACCTCCATCAGAAAGGACTTGTGAAACACACCAGTGCTGACGGTGGCTCAGTGAAGGAAGCACACACCAGACACTTGGAGCCTCTAGCTTTCTCATTTGATGTAAAACAAGCCCTAATGTGAGGAAAGGTCAGGAATGCCTAGTGGTCTGGTGATTGTACCATCCCCATGGCATACATGACACATACATTTTGATGATTCCTAAATTTACATGTTTAGTGCCCATCCCTCATTAGAGCTCCATACTCAGAATCTAACTGCTTTCTGAAATGTTTCAAAGGGGGCTCAAACTTAACATGGTACAAACAGACCTCTTCATTTCCCAGTCAAGCCTCTGCCTCATACTCCCCTTCCAGGTTCCTCACCCACGCAGCAGCTCAGGCCAGGAACTGGACTCTCTCTTGATTCTCCCTCCTCTGGCCACGTCCAATCTGTCATCAAGTCTTATTGATCCTGCCTGCAAACAGATTTGTCCCCATTTAGCTCAGTGGCAACCACCCTAGTTCTAACCATGACCTGTTCTCACCGGGATTTCTGCAAAAGTCACCGTCTGGCCTCTTCAGTTCCATCCTTGCCCTCGTCCAATCTATTCTCCACAGAGCTGCCAGTGCGATCTTTTAAAGATGTTAAATGAGATCTCATCACTCCTCTGCTTAAAATCCTTTACTAGTTTCTCATTACACTTTTGAGACCCTATTCCAAATCCTTAATGTGGCTTCGAGGCCCTGCAGAATCTGGCCCTTGCTGTGTCCAGGCCACATGACTCTCCCTCGAGCTCTGTGGTCCAACCTGCGGTCTTTGTTCAGTTCCTAGATAATGCTAACCTCTTCTGTGCCTCAGAGCTTAGCACATGCGTTTCCATCTGCCTGCTTGCTCCTCCCCTACTCTTCACCTGGCAACTCTCATTTCTCCTTCTTGTTACCACTTAAATGTCACCAGTATTCCTCAGTCTAAATTAGAGCCTCTCCTTGCATTATATATGTGTGTGTGTGATATATATATATATATGCATAGCTCATTTCCTGTTGGTAGGACCCCAGAAAGGGATGTGCTGACTGAACAGTGCTGCAGGGGGCAGTGCATTACAGCTCCTATAGAGAAACCTCCCTGGCACTGGACAATGGTGGCCATTCTTTCAAATTTCATGAAGTCTCACATACCTCTCACCACAGATTTTTCCAAAAACCAGTGACCAGTTTCGTGATATTCATGTTGGCTTTCATTAGCTCCAGACTCCTAATTCCTACTTATCTTCATCCTCTTCTTCATAGAAAGCAAATTTGAAATCTTGAAAGAAAATTTGAGTCTCTATAGAACTTGAATTTTTACATCTATAATTATATACCTTTTTTTGGTTTCTTTGGTGCACTCTCCCCCTTGCATGCCTTTTCTTTCTGCCATTATAGTCAAAACTGGTCACTAGATGACAATAAATGGCAGGAAGAAAGGCCAAAGCAAGGAGCACAATTAACTTAGAATATTAAGAAAGATTGCTGATTGGCTGAACATGTTGGAGAGCAGTATACTGATGCTCATGAGATAAAAGTGGGCACTAAGGGTGCTGTACCAGCCCACTGGATGAGAGACTATCGAGTGTTCAGAAAACGGATAAAATATAGGCTAACACATACTGCGTTGGATAGTTATAGGTCTAAAACAACTTATGAGTAGGATAGGCTCCCAGGAGTCTAAGTAATAATTGTTTTAATTATCTTTACTGCCATAGCGCTCAATATCTACCAGGAGCTATTTTAAGGATGAGGAAACTCAAGTACTGGCAGTTCCTAACCCCAGTGCTGGGTTAACCCAAGGGACCAGTTGACTCCCAGTACAACTGTCTCTCACAATAGAAACTGCCGAGCCGTCATAATTTTAGCTCTTATTATGATGCAGAGAAGAAAACAAAGGATGACTTATTTAAAGATTAAAACTGCCTATTTTATGGAGTAACTCATTAAGCTGTCAGAAACAACTTGCAAGCCATTTAAATCCAGTTTGTCTCTAGACCATTTAAGGTAAAAACAAAACAAAACAGGTGGAGTCAAGAGCCTGCTTGTCCTACAGCAGGGAAAATGGCGATGTGTGGATGAGAGACCCAGTTTTTTTAGCACAACACCTCAGAGCTGCTCTTTGTACCCACAGGGGTTTTGCTACAAAGACTGGGTGACCAAAGACCTCATATCTGTGGTTGTGAGATCATCAGCAAGTCTAAATACAAGTCTACCCATGCCAGGTGGGCATCAGCACCCATTTCCAGCCTTTCAATAAGATAGAGAATTGCTTTAACTGCACTTGTTTTTTTCCTGAAAAGAATTCAAGGTAACACTTACCCCCTCAGTATGTGTTTTGGAAAAGCAGAGGAGAACTCCTAAGAACCAGTGTGTCAGCCTTCTGGAAAGGGAACACAATCTGCTCATGCCAAAAAGACTTTGGTGAGTCTTTTGCAGCTAGCCTACTCGTCAATTTCAAGGATTGCATCGTTTATCATTAAGTCCCAATACCCAGCCTGACACATAGTAGGTACTCAATAAAAGTTGTTGAATGGGTGAATGAATAAGTATGTTTATTCCATTTGAATATCTTAAAGCACCTATAATGTTAGACACAGACCATACTCAATAAATAATCCTTCAAAAAATTTGAAGGGAGGGGCCGGCCTGGTGGCACAAGCCGTTAAGTGCGCGCGCTCCACTGCAGCGGCCCGGGGTTCGCCGGTTAGGATCCCGGCGCGCACCGACTCACTGCTTGGCAATGACCATGCTGTGGCGGCGTCCCATATAAAGGAGAGGAAGATGGGCACAGAATGTTAGCCCAGGGCCAGTCTTCCTCAGCAAAAAAAGAGGAGGATTGGCAGATGTTAGCACAGGGTTGATCTCCTCACAAAAAAAAAAAAAAAAATTGAAGGGAAAGATTGGGTAGAATTTAAACTTTGCACCATCAATTAGCATTTTGAAAAGGGAAATAAAGACACAGAGATGGTTAAAATATTACCTTTGACACTTCTTTTTTTTTTTTTTGGTGAGGAAGATTGGCCCTGAGCTAACAATCTGTTGCCAATCTTCCTCTATTTTGTATGTGGGATGCTGCCACAGCATGGCTTGATGAGCGGTGTGTCAGTCATCGCCCGGGATCCAAACCCGCGGAACCCTGGGCCGCCCAAGCTGAACACGTGAACTGAACCACTATGCCACCGGGCTGGCCCCTTTGATACTTTCTTAGAGTCTTAAGGACTCCGGTGATGGGTATTCCTCACTTTCCTGCTCTAGTACACACAGGCGCATGTGTGTGCACAGACACAGTCAAGTATGTATCCCTATATGCGCCTAGATAACATTTACACAAAAAAACAACCATTCGCACATTTGTTAATGATGGCTTTGTTTATACAGTACTTCTACAGGGAGAAGTAATCATTTATGAGCCTTTTAAACTGATGTAAGAGACATTTTTCAGTTCATTCTGTGAGTAACTGTGATGAGCCCAAGTCCCTGGTAAGAAATGCAAGCCCGGAGAACTGGATAAATAAGTATAAATGAATTCATTTGACTGAGTGACATTTTCATTTAATTAAAGCAGAAAATCAGCCCTAAAACAAATGATTACCCCTGACGAAGAAGCAGAAACTGGTCCTTAATTAATAAATTTCTAATAGTTCTTCCGCAGGTTGAGAGGAGTCGTTAGTGAAGAAGTACATTGGGGAGGGCGAGGAGAAGTCGAGGAGAAAAGGAGAGAGAAAGGGAGAGAGGAAGCACAAAGGATAATGCGTATTTAAACTTTCAGACATAGAAAGAAAATTAGAGACCATTTATTTGTGCCTTAATACATGTCAAATCCTCCCAGACCAAAATTATTATAGTAAAACTCTTTGTGTAACAAAACAAATATCCAAGCCTCCGGAGAGGGTTAATTAATTTTGAAAAATACACAATAATTTTAGGTCAACGAAATTCATTCTGCTATTATTTCACCTCTTCCTCCTTTCCAGGGCATGGTCTGAATTTTAGGGACACAAATAACAAAATAAAAATCAAATTTCCTGATACTTGGAAGTAAGGATACTTACATATGTAGTTTACAGTAAACATGAATCATGACAACCAACGAACATGAGAGAAATGGTATGAAATAAAAAGTGTAGTCAATGTTTCCCGTATATTTTCAGACTCTCCATATACTACCCTCATCAATGTTTAATAGTTTTTACTGCTAAACATCCATTTCGTTTTTCTAATATAACTTGGAAAGAGTGAGCCTACAGATGTATAAATTAAAGCCACATCGCCTCTTAGACAGCAGACACTTGAAACCTTTGAGGTCACTGTTAATAATTTTCTGTGCACTCATTTATGCTGAATCACTTTCAATTAAATCAATTAAAATGGCAACTAGCACAATTTCATGTCATTGATCTAACAAGATTAAGATTACTCAGGATATTTGGGGGCATGGGAAAATGCTAGGCTGGCATCTCCACTTCATTATGATGTCAAGTTGGGAGATAAATTTGATTTCTTAGTGCCTCAATATCTCAGGTATGCAGGAGGTGGCTCCGCAAAACCACACACCTCCCATTTTTAGCATCCCAAAATAATGGAAAATGGAGGAGGGAGAGTGGTAACTATGTGAGATAAGCAGGCTATTAAGAGAAATTTTTTATTTGAATAGTCTCAAGCACTAATTTTTAAAAGTGCATCAGCATCAAGTTTTTTATAAAAGAAAAAAATGTATCTTTGAAAGAAAGAGACTTCACAGCAGGCAGGTAGGTTGGAAGGAAAGAATATTGGTTTTGGAGACAACTAGTTATCTCACTCACTATGATGGTTAATTCCATGCATCAACTTGGCTGGGCCATGGAGTGCCCAGATATTCACTCATACATTATTTTGGGTGTGTCTGTGAGCGTGTTTTGGGATGAGATTAACATTTGAATTGGTAGACAGAGTAAAGCAGATTGCTCTCTCCAATACAGGTGGGCCTCACGCAATCAGTCGAAGACATGAATAGAACAAAAAGGCTGATCCTCTCTCAAGTAAAAAGGAACCCCTCCTGCCTGACTGCCTTGAGCTGGGACATTGGTTTTTTCCCTGTCTTTGAACTTGAACTGAAACATCGGCTCTTCTTGGGTTTTCAGCCTGCCGGTTTTCAGGACTGGAACCACACCATTGGCTCTCCAGCTTGCTGACTACAGATCTTGATTTCTCAGCCTCCATAATTACATAAGCCAATTCCTCATAATAAATCTCTTTTTCTCTCTCTCTATTCATATATACATGTCTTATATAGTATGTAGATCTATCTCTCATCAGTTCTGTTTCTCCAAAGAACGCTGACTAACACACCCACTTTTTAACTGTGTGACCTGATACAGGTACCACAGCTCTCTGGGCCTCAGGTTCATTATCTGTAGAATGAGGTTCACAGTGTCTATCTTGAAAAATTATTATGTGGACTAAATATGGAATTTAAAATGCCAAATGTGCAGTAGCCGCACAATGAACATTAGCTCCAGACTTCCCTTTTGTGATAAATTGGAGAAGATTTGGTAACCTGTGCCTCTGTACAGAAATTAAAACAGTATCTAATGAGAAGGTCAGTTATTAATGACTTTAAAAATGACTGCCAAACTTTATGAAATCTTGATGATTTCAAATATGAATCTCTAAACCGTTCTTTGTAGGGCCAAGCAACTATTTTTCTTTTTCTCCTTCCCCTCTTCTTTCTTGATAAGACCTTCTGTAAAGCTACCATGACAGCTTTGCCTTTGTACCTGCCACACCCAGGACATGGTGGACGCTCTGTGTAAACTACCTTCTTTATCGCCCTGTGGGGCTGCTCAAGAGAACTTGTTTCATTTTGCCTGGGGAAATAGGAGAAGTGGGATTTCAGTGGCACTGTCTCCTGAGAACTATGGAGGGAGGGCCACTTTCTTAGATCTTGTGGACATCACCTGCGAGGTTAGCTGAGAGTGTAAGATGGGCTCCACTCTGATTTGGGATTTAAGATGAGATACCTGCATACACCCCAAGGGCTGAAGCCTTCCTCTGAATTCACCTGGTCTTGACAAGCAAACTCATTAAGGCCAAAGGGAGTTTTACTCTGATGCTATGAAAGGGCTGAGCGCCTGGCACACTGTGTGTGCTGAATCTATACAGTGCTGGGCAGTGGCCCTCAAGCTTTCACATGCACAAAAATCATCTGGGCATGAAGCTGTGAGAAAAATACCAATGCCCGGGCTGGAGAATCCAATTCCACAAGTTCCGCAGTAAGGTCCAAAATCTACAGTTTTGAAGAAGCATGCCCAGAAAATTCTGCTGCAGGAAGGTCATGGATTTGGGGGAGAATAATGTGGTGGAGAGGGGTGAAGGATGATACCTTACCACCTTCTTATTTACTATTTCTTAATCCATCACCACAGGTTGCCTAATCTCTTGAGTTGACTTCTCTCCACACCCACTTGCCACCACCCTCATTCAGGTTGTCATCGTCTCCTGCACAGATTAACGCAACAGCTTCCTAACTGGATGCCTGGCCTTCCATCTTGTCCTTCTTCAGAGCATCTTCTCATCTTTTGTTACACAAATCTGATCAGGATAGTCTCTGGTTCAAAACCTTTCAGTGGCTCCCCACTGTCTTAAGAAACCCTAAATTCCTTAAGGAAAGCAAAGAAACAAGGCATTCACTTCACCACTGGGTCCCTCCCTCACCTTTCCAGCTTCATCTCCGGCCGTCTCCCCTCCCTTCTTACTCATTCTAGACATTCTAACAATACTAGCCTTCCTCACATTCTTAAAATGCACCAAGCTTCCTCTTCAACCTTGGCCTCAGAACAGGCTGTTCCCTCCAACTGGGACATCCCCAAGCCCCAGCTGCCCTGATTAAAGCCTCTTCCTCTTTCAGATGTCAGCTTCCTGAGGGAGACTTTCCTGATCCCTTGGAGTCATAATTATTCGCTCTCCAAAAGTACAATTAACATCCCCTTTCACATCATTCACCACATTACCATGATTCCTTGTTTGACGAGTATCTTTCCCATTAAAATGTAAAGTCCTTGTATCTGAGAACCATGTCTATCTTGCTTATTGAAGTTCACCAACACCCAGTAAAGGTCTGACACACAGCAGGCACTCAGCAAATACATACTCTTTTTTAGTAAATATATTTTTATAGTGCGGTACACCTCTCCAAGGCTCGTATCATCTTGGCAATTTTTTATTTGCTTGATGACTAAAGAAAAAATAAACACACTGTGCTAACATCTGGCTCAGTTCAGAGGTCACTTACTCTTGAAACCTTTCCTGACACATTCCTTCTAGATCGAACGCCTACTACTTTTACCTCTGTCATTCTTCATGTCTCTCTCACTTGACTTCAAGGGCAAGGACTGTCACATTCACCCCTGTATCCCTAACACATAGCATATAGTGCTGGGTAGATGGTAGGATTTCAATAAATGTTTTTTGGATGAATTACTGAATGAATGACTGTGTCATTGATACTATAAAGAGATAAACAAAAAAAGGGGGATATTAAGAATGGAGGGGTTATTTCAGAGAAGAACAGAAGATTTTAATTCTTGGCTGGGACACAAGGCTGGGGCATTCACAGTGTAGTCGATGTATGTGGTGCCTTCCGGAATTGGCATGTAGAAACTTGGATGCAAGGAGAGCCATGAACATCTACACTGTGTAGAGCTTTATTCCAGGCACTGAGAATTGGTTGCCCCAAAGAAAAAGGCCACAGAGAAAGTAGATAATATGCAATACTGGGGACAGAAACTGTAAAGCACACAGATGGCATATTTCTCTATCGCTTCTCAGAAAAGCCACAGCAGCTCAGCGCACCTCTGAAAGTGGCTTTGATCTTCTCTCATCAGGTCCACATGCCATCGTCCTGCTACAATTGCCTTTCTCAAAAGCCCATAGGAGAGCTGAACACCCTAGAGCCAAGACTGCAGGGTCCAGACTTACCCAGAAGAAAGGAACCAATGTCAACGGTGGAAAAGCCGCATATCATCTTTCTTCAATTTGTCATTCAAGATCCTTCAAATCCACAGTCAAACCACAAGGCCAAGGTGACATCCATGCAATCCCATGGCCATCATGAATTGTCCAAAGAAGACACATCACATGTATTATTTATCTCACCTATGACACTTAAGTGCAAAGGGATCAATGGTAAAGAATTTTAAGGCTGGTGATTTCTGCAGACGCAGATGTGAAGCATTTGGAGTCTTTGGGGTTCCCTAAGGGTTACTCTTCCCCATGCAAAAAATACCATTAAACATTGAGTTATGCAGAAGTAATGACAAGGATAATTCCTGATAGAACACGTCCAAATTAGAAAAATAATGTGTGAATGCTTCTACCACATGCTGGCTAGAGAGACCATTAGGAGCACTCAGAACAGGCTGATATTTTTCTATCATAAAGGATGCAAGAGACAAGAAGCAAGGGTCCATTTATAGCCTCACTTCAAACAAAACACCTACTTGAATGAACTGGCCATAACGGACTCCCAGAATGAAAATGAAATATGAGTGGATGCTAGCTGGGGTGTACGTGTCACAACGCTAACCCCTAGTGATAAACTGACCTGTGAGCTTAAGAAGTTCCCAAAGAAGTCTGTGTTAAGGCTTCTAAATATAGAGCTCATACCAACGCGAATTTCTCTAAGTCTCAAAGATTTGATAAAATTAGAAAAATTCCTGATCACAAAATTGTGTAGGAGGGTCTGAAGATGTTGAAATGTGTTGGGGAAAAGCTCAAGAAGGTAGCAGTTGAAGGAAATGCTATCTTGGAGGCAACTGGGAAGAGACATGTGGTTGGGCAGGTCATAATGAAATAACACTGGATGAAGAAGTGGTAATGAAGGACCCCAATCACAGAAGAATAATCTGCACAAAATCCTATAAAATTGCTGATTCAACATTCTCATCCACCTCAGTTCACCTAAGTGACAATATCAAGTGACTATAAAGTGTACCTTTCCTCTAAAACTCAGTTAATTGCCCAAAGGTTGTGTATATATTTAAGAGCCCTTGCCATCATCCTTACTGGTCAAGCCAATAAAAAAAGATCACAGAGAATAAAAGAGATTCTGGACGATGTTGCCCATGGATAAAGATTATCCAAAATAGCTTTACGGCTACTCTTATTTTTAATTATGAATCTATAAAAAAATTGACATTGCATTCACTGCTTTGAGAAAGTTAAATTGAAAATGAAATAGAGTTAGTAAATAGGAGAAAAGGGCAATAATTAAATTTAAATCAGGAAAAGCAAACAGAGGATCTGCTCTCTGCTGGGCACCGCACTAGGACGTAGGAGCACAAAGCAGAATCAGAAGACAAGTGAGGTTGCCCACGATCTCTGGGGGAGATGGCGAGACACCGTGCCCCATGCCTTTGTAGAGACTCCTCCTTCTACCTCATGCCACCCTTGCCGTTATGTCAAAACTTTTATCCTTCAAGATCTAGTTCATGTATCACACCTTTGGCAAGTCTTCCTTTATCCCACCTATTCCCAGGTGACACTAAGTTCCAGTTCTGTGCTATCACTACATCTCTACGCATCTCTGTAATGCACTCGGCCCTCAGTGCTAAATTGGGTGCTCCTTTTTGTCCCTAGTACCTACCGCAGAGCCTGGTGCTCATTGGATGGAAGAACAAATGGATACTGTGTAATGAACAGAACATTATTAATATGAACAAAGTGCTAAGTAATGCAGAAGAGGGAATGATTGGTTCTGCCTGAGAGAGGAGGGAAGGCTTCTCAGAAGACGTGATGTCTCATCAAGGTTAGGTCCTTTCATGAGTTTTATTATACCATATTCATAACAACTCTGTGAAATAGATCCTATCCCCATCTTTAAAAGTGAGGAATCTTAATTTCTGACAAGTGACTTGCCCAAAGTTAATATATCTATGAAACGCCTGGAATGGCTTTTTATGGAATGCTAAAGAGCTTGGATTTTATTCTGTAGGCAATTGGGAGCCATCAAACCTTTTAAGGAGGGAAATAATATGGTCAGAAATATATTTAACTTAACTCTGGCAATAGAAGTAGGAAGTTACTGAAGGAAGAATGAAGGGGGCAGGTCAGAGACTAGAGATCAAATAACAACTAGTAGGTTATTCTAATGGCCTATAAAGACGCTAAAGAACGATGAATTGACACAGTGGCAAGGGTGGTGATGAGGCAAGCAAAGACTGGAAACCCATTTTACGAGCCGAATTCAGAGGCTTTGGTCACTGATTACATGTGATTGGTGAGGAAAAGAGAGTAATTACAGGTGACACTGAGCCTCTACATTAGGCGATGGAGTGAGTAATGGCATTATTAACCTTCAGAAGAAACACAAGGGGAAGAATAGGCTGGGGAGATGGTGAGCAAGACAACGGGGTTCATTTTGGATATTTTTAATGAGATGTCAATGGAATATTCAGGGGTCCACATCTTTTAGTGAGATTAAAATAAGGATCTGAAGCTTCAGACAGGTCTAAGATGTATTTGAGAGTCACTATGAAGTAGGGGACGGTTAAAGCAATGGGAGTGAATGAGGTTCTCCAGAGAGCATGCAAAATGAGAAGATCTAAGGGGACCATCCCCAGGGGACATCAATAGTTGGGGAGTGGTAGAGGAAGGCAGTTTGCCACCAACCTGAGAAGGAGAGAGTAGAAAGAGAAGAGAAGAACCAAGACTGTCACTATCACACTCATGAAAATAGACAAGTACCAGGGAGGAAGAGCTCAACGTGATCCAATGATAAGGCAGAAGAGCCAAGTATGGAAACAACTGATATGTGAACACTAGATTTGTAACACTCATGGCACAATTAAATAAAAGACATGAAGGAGCCTGAAAATTCAAATAGTGTAATTTGAGAGAGACAGGAAAAGGCCATCAGACCTACTTCACACATGCGTAAAAGGGAATCTGATTGGCTATGTTTTCTTTCCCAGGAACTGGAAATGTCATTAGATTTTCTTCCTCAGAAGAGAGACAAGGAAGCATTCCTCAATGACAATTGGGGAAAGCCATAGCCTAGTGCTTGTACATAGATGCTAGGAAAATTTTTATCAAATTAATGAATGAACTGTAAACATGCTTGACCTGAACTTACTTTGAGGTAACTTACTAGAAATTCCCAGGAAATCAGGGGTCTCTTAAGATGGTGGTGGCTCCAGGAAGTGCTAGGTGGGATTTCTACAAAGACACAGTAATTTTCAGAAAACCTCCAATATTTTTATATGTATAAAAGCCTCTAATACTGTTAATTCTGCTTTTATCATCTTAAGAATACTGGCCTGGCAGTTTCTTATAAAGTTAAACAGATACTTAAGATACAACCCAGCAATCCCACTTCTAGGTACTTATCCAATGAAACGAAAACTGATATTTATGCAAAAACCTGTATGTGAGCACTTAGTGTAGCTTTATTAGGTATTTGCCAAAACTGGAAATAACCCAGATGTCCCTCAACTAGATAATGGATAAACAAACTGTGGTATATCCATCCAATGAATACAAAGCAATGAAAATAAATGAACCAGTGATATACACCACAGCACTGATAAGTTTCAATGCATTACAGTAAGTGAAAGAAGCCAGACTCTATGGTTCCACTTATATGACATTCTGGAAAGGGCAAAACTAAAGGGACAGAAAACATATCAGTGGCTGCCAGAGGCTGGGGGTAATGAGAGGAGTTGACAACAAAGGGGTACCAGGGAGAGTATTTGAAGTTACGGAATTTTTATATCTTGACTGTGGTGGTGATTACGCAACTGTATGCATTTGTTAAAACCTGCAGAACTGTACACTAAAAATGGTGACTTTTACTGCATGTCAGTAAAAAATTAAAAACAATGAGAAAAAAGACTACTGGTCTAGGAATTAGGAGAACTGGGATCTAGTTTCAGTTATGCCACTAACTAGTTGTGTAACCATGGACTATCCTCTAATCCTCTTTGGGTCTTGGTCCCAAATCTGTAAAATGAGATTGGAAAATTTCTCAAAGAGTCTATTGCTGTGTTCTATAAAGACGTCCTTCTTCAAGCAAGGTGGTGGGCCAGATGGCCTATTTCAATTCAGATGGCCTACTTCAGTTGCTGAAGTATCATTGTGGGGGTGACTGGACTAAAATACCCAGTCTGTACACATGGTTCTGAAAGTCTTCTTGGATTGGAAAGTAGTGTTTCTAATTTGTGTCATTCCAAAAGATGTATCTTTGGGAAAGTCCATCTGGTTATACAATTCTCAACTAAAATTGACACACACATTTGGACAATGTGGAAAAAGTCCTTTGGGAAACACTAATGTTTAATGAGCTATAACTGGCTTTGGTAAACAATCATGCTCTTCTTTTTTCATTATCTAGGCACTAACTAAAAAGGCTTTTGAAGATGGAAGCATTTACTACCTTCATCTACCTTATCCTCCAGTGAGGACACTGATTTCTACTACATGAATTGACCCAATCCTCACAGTTGCTGTTATATTTATACATGTATTAGTAGCCAAGAAAGATATTGAAAGGAACATCTAGGAGTGGCTCCACACTATAGTGTCCCTGGGGTTGAGAGAACCATTTACAGCTTTAAAGAGAAGATATTAAGAATAAAAACAATAATTGTGATAATGATGTCAAAAATAAACATTTTTGACCTTGTAAAGGAGGGGTCCACAAACTAGGGCCCAGAAATTGTGTTCATAAATAAAGTTTTATTGGTACACTGCTACATGCAACTCATTTAAGATTGTCTGTGGTTGCTTTCACACCATATGGCCTGCAAAGACTACAATACTTACTATCGTGCCCTTTACAGAAAAAGTCTGTCAATCCACTTTCATAGAATATGCCATGAACTATGCTATATGGTTTCCACATAAAATCTCATTTAATCATCTTAGTACTGCCATAAAATAGGAATTACTATCTCCATTTGACAGATCAGAGGTGGTGGAGTGTAATCGATAAAAGTTTCTTGTGGAGTCAGACAGATGTGCACTCTGCTTTTTACTAGCTATCTGATTTTGAGTCTGTTAATTAAGTTCTCCATCCTCAGTTTCCCTATATGTAAACTGGGGCCAACAAAAGTACTGATGATGGTAGGGTAAATGTCAGGAGTTGATGTGACAATTAGTGCAGTGCTTTGTATAAATGCTCATTAGCTATGTGCGAAATAGTCAGCTTTCAGTATCCCTCGGGTGTTTTTCTTCCTAGAAACACTGTCCATTAATATGAAGCTAAGGATGCCCCTCATATGCATGATTATGGATTAATTTGGACAATCTCAAAATAGTCTGCACACTGCTGTGTGTTACATAAGGCAACTTTTCCCCCATCTCTCATGAACCAAGCAGAAGGAAAGTATAATAACGACATTTCCAGCTCTGTATTGCATTTCCAAAGAGACAAGTGGAGGTGCCCTGACAGGGTTGAGTTTCCTGCAGAAAAGTGTGAGCAAGCAAACCTACCAGATCGATACATCCTTGTGGCTCCACGGATGAGACACAGAAGACCAAAACGCCCCATGGAGGAAGGAACCATTTCAAAGGCACCAACGGGAACAAAATTAAAGCAGGGCCAAAGATTGATTATGTTGCTTGCAAATGTCAGGTAGTTATAGGGCCATTGTGATTAAAGGCCGAGAAATCTGAGGCCAGGATTTTGCCCGAAGGACAGTTCGGGCTTTAGATGATGAGCAGTTTCAGGAATTTTTTTCATGATTCATTGATAGTGCCTATAACTACTAGGATGTATATTTACTATACATCCACCATATACATTTTTTAAATGCCTTATAGTTTTTGTCTTTTGATCAGTATCCAGAAAGAGGAGAATAAGTAAAAGGAGGCAAAGACTTCATTTTCGTTGTGTTCAGATAACCCACAGTGGCTAGGACCAGCACTCCAGGTCCATCTGTGACCATCTTGGCTCTCTTACTGTCCTGGGGCTCCTGGCTAACTATGTGAAAATGACTGGTGTAGAATTAAAAGCTTAAGACAAATTTACAACAGCAATCAAAAATTAGAAAAGTAGGCTTAATTTTCTATTAGAAACAGTAGAATTAGCTTTCAGATGGTCATATCTAATTTGGAGGTCTGATTACAAATTGATGTGACTGATTTCATGTGGGTGTGTTTAATTTCTACATCGAAAAGAATATTGTTTCCTTGAGAGAAAATCTTTAGAGTCCATTCATTTGTTTCATTTTGGAGTTGATTTCCAAGTTTGTGACAGGTTCTTTTGGATGCCTCCAGTGAGGGCAAGATTACATCTTTTGAGGGTAGGGTTCCTCTTTGGAAATGGTAGCCCAATATTTAGCTCTAGATCTTGTAAATAAAGTAGGTAATCAAGCATAGTGAAACATGGTGGGTCAAAAATAAAGCTTGAAAAAAACAACCCAGTTAAAAAATAAGTAAAGGATCTGAATAAATGTTTTTCCAAAGAAGATACACAAATAGCCAATAAGCTCAACGAAAAGATGCTCAACCTCATTAGCCATCAGGGAAATGCAAATCAAAATCACAATGAGATACCACTTCACACATTAGAATGGTTATAATCAAAAAGACAGACAATAACAAATGTTTGCAAAGATGTGGAGAAACTGGAATCATCATACACTGCTTGTGGGAATGTAAAATGGTAGAGCTGCTTTGGAAAACAGTCTGGCAGCTCCTTGAACAGTTACACATGGAGTTATCATATGACTCGGTAATTCCACTCCTAGGTATATAACCAAGAGAACTGAAAACAGGTCCACACAAAAACTTGTACACAAATGATCAAAACGGCATTATTAATAATGGTCTTGGGCCGGCCTGGTGGCGCAAGCGGTTAAGTGCGCACGCTCCGCTGAGGCGGCCCGGGGTTCGCCGGTTCGGATCCCGGGCGCGCACCGACACACCGCTTGTCAAGACATGCTGCGGCGGCGTCCCGTATAAAGTGGAGGAAGATGGGCATGGATGTTAGCCCAGGGTCAGTCTTCCTCAGCAAAGAGAGGAGGACTGGCAGATGTTAGCTCAGGGCTGATCTTCCCCACAAAAAAAAAAAAAAAAAAGAGGAAAAAAAAATAATGGTCAAGATCCAGAAACAATCCAAATGTCCATCAACTGATGAATGGATAAATAAAATGTGGCATATTCATACAACGGAATATTATTTGGCAATTAAAAAAATGAAATACTGACACATGCTTACAACACAGGTGAACTTTAAGAACATTATCCTAAGTGAAAGTAGCCAACTGCAAAGGACCACATATTGAATGATTCCATTATAGGAAAAGTCCAGAATATGCAAATAGATAGAAAGTAGATTAGAGGCTCCCAAGGGCTGGTGGTTGGGGGGCATTGGGAGGAAATGGAGAATCACTGTTAATGGGTAACAGGTTTCTTTTTGGAGTGATGAAAATGTTTTAAAATTAATTGTGGTGACAGTTGCACAACTCTGACTATACTAAAAATCACTGAATTGTATCCTTTAAGTGGGTCAATTATAAGTTATGTGACTTACATCTCAATAAAGATATTATAAAAAAATAATGCTTCGTTTTAAATTACTAAGGTTGATTTAATTTCGTGGCTTCTATTAGTGATAGCTAACTATGTTCTGTACTGAGTGATTTATATATTTTAGCTCATTTAATTCTTACAACATCCCTATGAGGTGAGTAGATTTATTGATCTCCCTTTCAGAGATTAGGAAATTGGAACACGGAGAGATTAAGTAACTTCCTTAAAATAATACAGCAATAGGTGTTGAGGCTAAGATTTAATATTCAGGCCTGTCTGATGCTCAAATTCACTTTCTCCTTCTTGTTTCTTTCTAAAAATTTTATTTTAGTAGTTAATATCCTCACATATTTCAAAATTCAAAGCGACATAAAAGGCACACATCCCTATATCCATCTGCCTTCTTCCCTCTCACACAGGTGCAGTTTGCATTAGCTTCTTGTGTGCCTTTCAGAACTTCCTTATGTAAACAAAGCACACACAGATATACAGTATTTCTCTCTCTTTCATTCACAAATGTAGCATACTCTGTACCTTGTTCTTCATCTTGCTTTTTTCACCTCACATAGCATCTCAGAGATCCATCCATCTTGTTATTCCTCATTCTTGCGTTCATAGCACTCCAGTACCTGCATGTACCATAATTTAGCTGGTCTCCTAAAGATGGACACTTAGGTTCTTTCTAAACTTTTGCTATTCAAACAATTAAAGCTTATGTTTTGAAACTGCCTCCAAAGCCAAGAAGGAAACACATAAGAAATTTAATCGTTTGTGAAATAAATCCCTTTCCTCAAAAATTGGCTACTTTGAAGGCAATAACTCTCATTTAAATGTGTTAGTTGATAAATATTTGTTCAAAACAAACAAAAATTAATTGCATTACACAAGAGTCACAGTCCCCTGTGGGCTGGGGAGGATATTATATCTCTAGAGACTAGAGGTGTGAATGACACTCTTTAAGAGGGAAGCTCAAGGATTTCCAAAAACTACCATTCTAAGACCTTTACTTGTACTTATTCAGCATATTATTTCCACTGATTAATATTTGCAGAGACAAGGAATCAAATATTCAATACTGAATCATATATCACCCTTATGTTTAATTTCCATATGACATATATGGTGAGCCAGTCAGTTCACTTGGGTGGAATGGAGTTCCAATTCTTTTTATAGCAAACCTAGACCCAAAATATTTTAAGGCAACTCCAGCTGTCTTTAGAACTTCTATTATCTGTTATAAAAATAACTTGTCAGTTTTTTGTTTCATTTTTTAAAAAGAAACCATCACTTCAATAAGGCTATGGATTTTCCAAAGGCTGCCTGACATGAAATGAGTTTGAACATTAACATGTAAAGGACGAGCAATAAAAAAGGTAATATGAGTGCAGATGAAATATCCAAGAGCTAGAGAATGTGATCTCTTCTAAAGGGAACAGAATGAAAGAATTCAAAATGCACAGCTTTTCAAAGCTAAAGAAAGTGACGACAACTGAATTGAAAAGGCTGAACTTAGCATCTTCTAAGAACACAAACATATATTTAGCTTAATAGACTTGAGTACTATCTCAGGAAAAATCTTATATATTATGCATCTAGGGCAATGAAAGCTGTAGAAAATGATTTTGCAAAGCAAACACTGTGCAGGCTGATAGTAGCAGAGGAAAGAATCTAAGGCACACATGATGAGTTTGGGTCTCATGTTCTATATATCATCACAAGAGGAAAACAAAAGAGCAGAGGAAACCTCAGACACTAAATGGAACCTGCCAGAATGATGCTTGTGGTTGAAGCTTAAAAAATATGTATTTTCTGATCATAACCATAATGTGGATTTACACTGGGAAATATAGAAAAATATAAAGAATTAAAAATAAAATAAAAAGAATACAAAGAATTAAAATCACCCAGGATCCCACCACCCAGAGAGAACTATTATCAACATATTGGCATATTCATTTATAGTCCTTTTCCTATATACATACAAAGATTTGTTCTTTTTACAAAATTGGGCTCATATTATAAACAAAATTTTATACACGGCCTGTTTTCCCCACTTATTACTTCTTGAGTACTTTCCCATGTTGTCATATATTCTTTGAAGATGTAATTTTAATGTCTGCCTTACATTGGATCTTACGAATTTAAGCAGAATTATGATTCTTTCCATATTGCCTGACCTCTAGGTTGTTTCTAATTTTTCAATTTTATAAATAGTACTGCAATGGACTTTCTTGTGATAAATCTTTGAATCTCTATTTACTTCTTAAAAGAAACTTAGAAGTACATCAGATTCCAATTTAAATCACTCAGTGTACCCATACCTATAAATTTACCATTGCAAGTCTCTGGAGACAAAATGCAAATAATGCATATCAAATAAACAATACTATTTTCATATCACTTGCAGTCTATATTTATCCTTCTAGAGCAGTCATCTTTCAGGCATTGAATTACTTCCTCTAGGCAAATGGACTAGTGCTGGTTAATCTAAATGCAATAACATGAAACTTGGCTGACCCAGATTTCTCAATATCAGTACACGCAATTACAATATTCTACAGATTGAAAAATATGCAAGGATCTCAAAAATACATATTTTATCATCCTTTCATTTAAAATGATGTACAATGGGAATTAAAATAAAAGAAATATAGGGTTATAGCCAATGGAGGTTCATAGCAACCAAATCTTATATAGACATACAAAGTTATATAGAGTGTTAACTTAAGGTTTTCTTCAAATTCCAGCTTTATTTTGTCACTTCCACAGTTACAGGGCTCTTAAATGCTCTCAACATATTGAAGTCATTAATGATTCTTATTTAGAATTATATGATCTTAATAGTCCAGTCTTAAATTCCCCATAGTCTATTTTAAAAAAATGATTCTATTTTCAAGATGTTAAATAGGGTTCTCACAATCTCTAATGTGTGTGTGTGCATGTGTGTATACATACATATACGTCCAGACACATACCTCTAAAACATTTTCTCCCATTAGTCAGTGGGAAAAGTCAGTGAAAAGTAAAGTAAAACAAAACACAACAAAAATCCTACTTACATCACTGGTCATATGAACTATGGAATCATGCAAATTCCAAGGCCCCCTCAGAATTGGTGGTCAGACAAAGATAGCTTGTGCTGCACCATACAGTTGTGCAGACTGTACACTGTACAACTCTGGGGGTGCAATCGTATTCTGATCTACATGACTGGTAGTCTCTGCGGTTGGGCAGTGCACAACCTATATAGATGTGATGACTTTGATATTACTCAGATAATTCTATTTGCCCACCCATTACTTATTTGTGCATCGTTCCCCCTAGTAAACTATAAAAAAGAGAAATTTTAGGGCGGCCGTCCCAGTGGCGCAAGCAGTTAAGTGGGCGCGCTCCACTGCGGCAGCCCAGGGTTCGCCGGTTGGGATCCCGGGCGCGCACCGACACACCGCTTGGCAAGCCATGCTGTGGCGGCATCCCATATAGAGTGGAGGAAGATGGGCACGGATGTTAGCCCACAGCCGGTCTTCCTCAGCAAAAAGAGGAGGATTGGCAGTGGTTAGCTCAGGGCCGATCTTCCTCACACACACACAAAAAGTTTTAGGAGGAAAGTGGCCTTTAAATTTGTATACTTTTTTTTAATGAAGCAAATTCTGCAAAAAAACCATAACAGTTTCTCCCTGGCTCCCCTTTGTCATGATGGTAAGGATTTCTTTCCTCCCATCTCCCCTTCCATCCACCCACCAGGAAGCAGCAGGATACCTTGTGTGAGTAACTGTAGGTTTCTGACTTCTTCTCGCACCTTCAGCTGGAGCACCTGTTGTAAGATGTGCTGCCGGAGGTTCTCCTGGGCAATCCCCATTCGTTCAAGCTTTTTGTCAGTAAGTCTCAGCAGGGCTCGCCCTGCAGGGTTTCAAGAAATGAAAGGAAAAGCAAATGAACAGTGGCTGGAAAAGAATTTCTATCTTAGTCTTGGCTAATCCTGCCGTAACAGAAGTTTCCATCTAAACACAGACACTTGAGAATAGAGGGTCCTCCATTATTCTTGTTGAGACGGAAAGGACAATCTGGGTGAAGAAAATCCACAAATTTAAAAAAAGAACTCCAATTTTTATCTAATATTGGCAATCCCCAACAGACTCATACATTGAGTTAAACAAAATAGCAAAATTTTAACCTGGGTATTTGGGTTACAGATTACAAGTTTCCATGGAAACAATGCTTTTCTTTGGGTGATGGGATCTTAGGCTGGCCCATAGGAGCCCATGTCACTGACAACCCAGCTGAGGACCCGGATGCTCTTACTCTGGTTATAGAGAAACTCCAGCAACATTAAACCCAGGTTACAATAACATTTCTGTGAAACACGCATTTCGAGTGCCGGTTTTAATCTGCAGGCATTCGACAACCCTGCTGCACCCCTGGTGCTGGGCTGGAGTTCCATCTCTAGCTGGTGGGAGCTACGCCTTAATCCCAATCACTGTCCAAAGGCAACGGTTCCAGCAGGGCTGAGGATGACAGGAGCAGGGTGAGCGAGGGCATCTAAAAGCTGCAAAACAAGGAGACTTGGGGGGTGAGTGCCAGCGGTGTACAGACACCCTGGGCAGCCTGGCACGGCCTCCTTTCAGCCCCTTTCTCTCTTCAGAAGGTCTGCATGTTTCCCTTGCTACTGTGGTTTCCATCAAATTCTCCCTCTCTCTGTGCTTAGCCTGAAATAAGCACGCTAAACGTGAGAGTTTAGCGCAAGAAATAAACGGAATGATTGTTTTTAAATGCCCATGGCACGCCCCTGTACTGTCCTCCAACACCCCCAGTCAGCACACCTGCAGATCTTTTCTCATTTCAATTGATGAAGAATAAAGAGAGTCAACTACATGTGATCAATGGTAAGTCTTTGGGTATATTAGCATATACATTTCAGAAAATAAATGCTCTACCTCCTCAAAAAGGAAACTCAATAGCCAGAAGGTGAAGTTAATGGGCATTTTCATCAGAGGAATAGGGACACCTATGTGGCCTGTGAAGAGACAGGTGAATGGTGAGAAGCAGTTAGGAGCAATCTGTGCTGTTCACTCTTATCGTTTACCTCCCTTTAATCCTCGCTACATGCAATAACAAACAACCCTAAAATATCACAGGGGCTACAACCAAATTTATTTCCTGCTTATTCTACCTGTAAACTCCAAGTCCATCTACCTTGGACACTGCTGGTCATTGTACCAGAAGAAAAAGAGAAGGTACTAGAAGGTCTCATACCATCAATGAAATGCTCAACCTAGGGTCATTTATAAATCACTGGCCAGAACTAATCACATGAACCTTCCCACCCACAAAGGAGCCACACATGAATTGTGCTTCCATCATGTGCCAGGAAGGTCGTGCAGGGAAGAGAAATATTTGCTGGGCAGCACTGATAAGAACTACACCAATATAGACTCGGCGTTGGACCAGTGCTTGGCAAGGAAGTGAGTTCAGGGATGTGTGCGGGATGTTTGTGATGGTGGATGGTGGATGGTGGTCTGAAGCTTCAGTAAATCCGCATCTGGAAGAGGAAGGAGAAGTAGGGGAGAGGGGAATCCTAGGTAGCTACAGCGGAGGCTTGGCAACCCCAGGCAGGTCACGGAGGTCATGAGAAAGGAATAAAAGGACAAACACAGGCTCAAGTAGTTCTGATTGTCTTCTGTGATAGGCAGAATAATGCCCTTCCCTCCAAAGAGGTCTGTGTGCTCATCTCTGGAACCTGTGAATTTGCTACCTTACATGACAAGAGGGACTTACTTACAAAGGTGATTATATTAAGGATCTTGAGATGGGAAATTATCTGGCATTATCCAGGTGGGTCCAATCTAATCACATGGGTCCTTATAAGTGAAAGAGGGAGACAGGATAGCCAGAGAGAGAGAGATGTGACAATGGAAGCAGAAGTTGGAGTGATGTGACCATGAGCCAAGGAATGCAGGCTTCTAGAAGCTGGAAAAGACAAGGAAATGGATTTTCTCCCATACTCTCCAGAAGGAATGCAGCTCTACCAGCAACTTGATTTTAGCCCCATAAGACCCATTTTGGACTTCTGATCACAACTGTCAGATAATAAATTTGTGTTGTTTAAGCCACTAAGTTTGTGGTAATTTGTTACAGTAGCAAGTGACCTTGTGACTAGAACTTACAGTTTTTAAGATGTCAACAGGAAGGCTTTAGACTTCTTTTCTTTTCTCTTTCTAATTTCTGGACAGCAGCACACTCAAAGGTAGAGAGCAGGAGGAGAGCTAAGGAGTGGTGAGCCCATCTCCCAGGCTTCCAGGACTGCCCTGCCTTCAAATGTTCTGCTATCAGACCTTGGTCCTGAAGTTTCATTCAGAAAACAGAATGGGACTTGGGTATCATTTATGTGGATAATCGGCCTCTAAATAACAGACATCTAGCTCTTTATACATGCCCTCAATTTAACAAATACTGCATTAAAAAAAACTCCCTGAAATTCAGATGATCTAAATCCCTCCCAACACCAAAATGATGACCCTCCCTTCTCTCTGTTCCCCATTATTTGGGCTGTGGTTTCACAAGCTGTGGCATTCGGCAGCCAAGAGCTGCTGAGGTGTTGGTAAGACACATGGGAGCTTTGGTCCTGGGAAGTTGGCTGGTCTGTCATTAGAGCACAGCGCTAGTAAATCAGAGTGAGGGTTTTATTCCAGTGTGCATGGCTCAATTTTTCTATTTGATGGCCCCCTGAAAACTTCTAGCCTCAGCCTTTCCATTAATGCATCTGACTGGGTCAAAATGTGGATAGATAAGCTCTATCAGAATGTTATGTCCTACTTGGGTGGGTTAATAGTATCAGTTCTGAATGTACAAGTTACAAAACTATCAGTTATAAACGTCTGTGCATTCTGGACTGTGTGGTACCAACAACTGAGGCTATAAAGATTTCACATATTAAATACTTAGCTATCCAAATCGTTTTATCCAAATCTCGAAAATTTAGATATTGTTGTTGTTGTTACAGTTATTTCCATTTTGTAGAAAGAAAAATTGAGAAGTTAAAGAGTATTTAAAACACGAGAGCTTTTCCTAATTCTTTCCACTAAACCTTTGGTTGTGCTTTATCCTCCTCGGTAGAAAAGTAAAAGGCTTAGGCTACAGGAAGCAAGATTAAGGGTAAAATTGTGCAGAAGAATTTCCTGATAAAACAACTTCTAGAAAAATCATGATCTGTGCACTGAGGATCATATGAACAGAATCTGACTCATTGTCTTCCTTGGATGGTTTCCACAGCACCACCCAGGTTCTGTGGTTCTGAAAACTCTTCACAATAACTAGATCATTTCCAGGAGCAAATGTCCCGTCAATCTCCTATTCCACAACCTCCTGTTGACACAAAAGAAAACAGTGTCCAAATAAGTGTGGTGCTGCTTTTGATGCAGTTATCAGGGAAGTAATAAGTAGTCAATCATCAATTGCATCTTTTTTTTGTAATTTCTATTGTCACTTATCATAAAAATCCAATTGTAAATGCAACAAACATTTATTGAGCACTTACTCCGTCCCTGTCGCTTGTTCTTCACCCTGGCTATAATGATGAACAAGACAGACAGGGTCATTCCTGGAGCTTTCAGACTGACAAGGAAGGCAGCTAATGATAAACGTTTACAGGTGTGTGACAAGTCCTAAGACAGGGCAAATGTGGGAGCCCAGAACCGGGCGACCTAACCTAGTCTGGGCACTGGGAACCTGTCGTTGAGTAATGGATATTTAAGCCAGGACTCAAGGGGTAAGCAAGAGTTAGTCAGACTGGTTAAAGCAAAGATTTTTTCGAGTCCAGTAACCACGCAGATGAAGAGGAAGGCCACTATTGTAGACAGACTAGAAGCATGCTATTACGGCTTTTACATTCCCTGCCTCTTCCCACAAGAGCACCTTGGCCACCGTGCTCTGCAGACAGCTGCCTACACAGGGAGGGATCAAGGAGGGAAAAACCAACACAATCTCAAAAAAGAAGCACCAACTAAATTTCCTGATACCGCAAACTGATTATAAATGGTATTTAGATGACCCAGGCTGCTGGGCCCTTCACAGACTCAGATTTTTGGAGGTGGAAGAAGCTTCAAGTCCTTCATATGGATCGTAGTCTGGGCTTTTACTTCTTTACTTTATCATGAATTTATTGAGCACCATTTATATGCCTGACACTACTTTGGGTGCTGGGGCTATGGAGACAAGTAGTGTCTTCCGTCTTCAGGAAGCTTACCATTTAGTGTGAGAGGTAAGTGATATATAAATAAACTGATCTATAGGGGCAGACAGGGAACCCTACTGGAAAGATGGGGCTATTGCAGTTTGGGCGATTAGAAAAGGCCTCCCAGAAGAGGTGACATTTGGAAGTGCCAAGGCAATTAGAGGAATGGCAGGAAGGCTAGTGTCACTTGGGCAGAGTAGGCAAGATAAAGGAATGATAAGAAATGAGGTCCAAAAGAGGGCCAGAGCCAGATCATACAGGGTCTCCTGGGCCTTGGTGAAGATTTGGGAGTTTATTCGGAATGTGGAAAATTTTGAGCAAGGGATGACTTGGGCATGATTTCGTGTATTAAAAGAGGACCTCTGGTCACTCTGTGGAGAATGGATTGGGGGTGGAAGGTAAGGAGCAAGGTAAGGAGCAATGGGAAGAGTCAGCACACTATCCTGGCAGTCGAAACAGGAAGTGACAGTGCCTTGGACTAGGGTGAGGTGAAGTAGTGGTTAGAAGTAAGATGCAGTAGCATCCAGGATTATGAGACCTAGAAGTGGGCAATGAAAGAAAGGTAGAAATCAGAGATGACTCAGGTTTTCAACTCGAGCCACCAATGACTGGGGGCACCATTTCAGTGCAGGAAGTTGTCACCACTCCAAGAGAGGATGTGTCAGAGGGAGGAAATCACGGTAGCGTTACTGCTATTTTTTTTTTTTTTTGAGAGCACTTGGGATCTGGAAAAGTAATGGAAAGGATAAAATTAAACAAAGGAGGACATTAGAATATTCTTTCTTACCCCTAGTGCTTTCATTACTTCAACACTCTCCTCAAAGTCCAAAGCTCTGGGTTGACTGGGGGTAAGGTGAGCATAGGCATATCCTGGTGGAGTTTAGAGAAATAGGAGGGACTCTTATGACCCAAGCTCTGTGTTGCTTAGCCCCAACAGTTGTCTTCAATGCTAAAAATGTTTCTCAGGACCCCTTGGAGAAGTTCAAGGGAGGGAATATTCCGTGAGGAAGTTCACCCAGCAGAAACACGGATCTGATGCTCTGCTAACAATCTTGGTCACCATACTGTCCCGCTCATCCCCATTTCAAGAAAGCCCATCATGGTGTAGGTGAGTAAAAACGATATGAACCTGTAATAATTTGTTTTCAAAGTTAATCATTTGCAAATTTTGGTATTTTAATTATTATTTCTCACAAACAATTTGGAATACACCTTAAATCCAAGAGCATATTTCTGTCTGTCTGATGCATCTGGGTGACCTCCTTAACCAATTATACCTGAAGTCACAAACTCAAATGTTGTCAGGATAACATAACCATGTGAAGAGAACCACTCTAAGGGACAACTGGGATTAGGTGCACCGCAGTGGACTGGACACTTATTTTTTTCCTAAAATGAGCAATTCCAACTCATTTTTGCTATGCTAGAATACAGGCTGAGTGTGGGTACTTCTATTTTTAAATTAAGAACTGAAAATCCAGAAGTTTTATGAACTCTCCCAATTTAAAATTTGCCCATTTTTTCCCACACTATGAGAGCCAAACAAGTCATGTATATGGGTCATATCTGGCTCACAAGTTGCCACTTTCAACATCTGACTGTTAACCCTCCCTCTCCCACATCCCTCCTACTTGCAATGGAAAGCGATTCAGGCAGTCTCGCCTTCAGGGTTTCAACTGACTCTGGGAATGGACTTCAAGTTCTGTGATTCTATTCTGTAGAGCCTATTCTAAAGTAACAGCTAACCAAGACCAAGGATAGTTGAAGACTAGTCTGAACTAGCCTTCTAGATGCGCACTGCAAATCCATCTTCCTAAGTAACTCCCAGCCCAACACCTGATTTCCTAAAGGTGACTGCGAATCACCAGTACCAGAGCTAACAAGAACTCTGAGGTCAGCCAACCCCTTGCCTCATTTCCTGGCAAGAACATACTCAAAACCTTCCAACACCAATAAGTCTCCTCTCACTTCTACCTTAGAGCATAGCCCACTGCCAAGCTGGGTCACTCACTTGGTTACATTTAGAATGATTAGCAGTTAATTGAAGGCCCCTTCTCTGTGTCGAGGAAGAGAAGGGTTAATGGATATTTGCACTGCGGTTACTGTAGTAACTTACCATACTGATGGGAACTGTATATTGATTTTTTTAATACCAGTCCTGGGTAAAAAGACTGTTTTAGACAAGCTAGTTTTTTGGTTGGATACATTCAGGTGCTGATGATGTTAATATGAGGAAACTGGAATAATGTTAATTCCCACTTGAAATATAAATTCAGAAAGAAATTATATTACAGTGCTTTTCAAATAGAGTGAAAATGTGGCCCTGTACTATTTTTCAAGGAAGAACACACAGCTCCCAAACAGTAAATTAAAGGTTAGATCCTTTTATGTTGTTGGTAGTACATAGAATTACCAAATCCCCTCCAAAAATTAATGTAAGAAAACCCTAAGACATTTCGTGTGGGAATTCTGCTTTAGTCCTTGGGAAGACTCAGTAATTACTTCCCTTGTACCTCAGAGCAGATTTTTCAAGCAAAGAAGTCTAGTACCAACATAATGGAGACTATAGCCGAAGATTAATGATATCATAAACAACCTTCAAGGTCTTCTCTCTTTTTGATAGGTAAACCAAAGCTCTTGGTATGTTTGCTTTTATTTGTCAGTATTGTATGCATTATTTTGGGATTCTCTGTTAATCGAGTGTCACTAGGTGAGCAATCCAAAGTGCATTAGACATCTCTTGAAATTAATTACCAAGAAGTGTGTGAGACGTCTATTGACAAGCCTCCTTCTCCCCACTCCGTATTCTACTCATGGCCAAGACAGCCAAACACGTATAGTGTTCATATGTCGAAGACAGGCACTGGGCATGTTGGCTTCTACACGTGAATTAATTTGAACTAGAGATCCATTGCCAAAGTAACGTTTAAAAAAATCTACTTCAACCTTCTCTTACCGATATCTAGGGATTTGCTTTTCCTTAAACTTTAAGTGTTTAACTTTATTAGTATCAAGGATGTCTTTATTAGAAAGATTAACAAGTGAGTATTGTCCCAGTTCTGGATACATTCAGGAAAATAGATGGAAACAGTGCTCCTGCCTTCAGAGAGCTGAAAAATGATCTGCAGATGTAAGATCAGCAAGCATTAAACAGCCTAAAAGCAATTACATGATAAAACCCACAGCAATGATCACGAGGACCATGAGATCTATCAAGAAAGCTTTGGTTGGGGCCGGCCCTGTGACTTAGCGGTTGGATGCACGCGTTCCGCTACCGGCAGCCCGGGTTCGGATCCTGGGCGTGCACCGACGCACCCCTTGTCCGGCCATGCTGAGACCGCGTCCCGCATACAGCAACTAGAAGGATGTGCAACTATGACATACAACTATCTACTGGGGCTTTGGGGAGAAAAGGGGAAAAAAAAAAAAGGAGGAGGATTGGCAATAGATGTTAGCTCAGGGCTGATCTTCCTCAGCAAAAAGAGGAGGATTGGCATGGATGTTAGCAATAATTTAATTAATAACTTACACTTTAATTATATATATATATTTTTTGGAAAGGGACCTGAACTTGGAGTAGAAAGCTTGAGTTTGAAGCTTGGTGCCTCCATACACTAAGTGAGCTTGAATAGCTCACTTAATGCCACTGAGTGACAGTTTCCTTATCTGTAAAATGGGAATAATGATTTTAGTCATTTGGTGTTTTCTACGTGAAAGTTAAGTGAGGTAGCAAATTTGAAAGTGCCTAACATAGTATCTGACTCAATACATTTCTTTCAAACTAAACATACAGATTACATAAAGGTGTGCCTTGTACGGGCTTCTATCCTTACTCTTACTATAGTATAATCATGAACTTGTTCACGTGCCTGTCTTCCCTTCTAAACTCTTTATGAAGAGAATGTGGGTTTCCTTTAATTGAGTAACTCCAGCGCTCAACAGCTGGTAGATGTTCATTAACGTTTTGCTGAATGAATGAATGGCCCTGTGAGAAAGGGAGAAGAAATGGCATCATCCTCATTTTAAAGATAAGAAAATAGGCCCAGAAAAGTGAAGGGATTTGCCCCAAGTCATGCGGCTAGTAATTAGCAGAGCGAAGACGAGAACCAAGACACCCGATTCAAATTCATGCTGCCTCTATTTAGAAAGGCTGTGCCTGCTCAGTTCAGCATTCACTTAAACAATTAATGACCTTCTACGTGCCGGACATTAGGCCAGGTGCGGGGTATAAGCAGTGAATACAATCCACATGGTCTCTGTGCTCACCGAGTTGCAATTCAGTGAGGGAAGCACACATTAAAAAAAATGTTCCCAACTAAATACATAATTTCCATCAAGAAAAAAGAACAAAACACTCTTCATGAGAAAAATAGGGGAATCACAGGTTAGACTGAGGTATGGAAACTTTCGGCTAAAATCCGGAGGATGAGAAAGATAGGTGAAGAGTAAGAATGAAAGAGTTTTGAAGAGGAAGAAAAACTATATGCAAATGTTCCATGTAAAATATTACTTTCAGTGAAGGCAAGAAGGCCAGTGAGGTAGGCTTGTAGGAAGAGTGGAGGCCAGTGGCTTGAGATGAGGATAGAGGGGCAGACAAGGGCAAGATCATTTACAGTCTTGGAGGCAAGACCAAGGATCTCTTTATTTACTCCATGTGCAACAGGAAGTCAGTATAGAGTTTTAAGCAGGGCAGTGACATGATGCAATTTGTATTTTATTTATTTATTAAAAAAAATTTTTTTTTTGTGAGGGAGATCAGTCCTGAGCTAACATCTCATGCCGATCCTCCTCTTTTTTGCTGAGGAAGATTGGCCCTCGGCTAACATCCACGCCCATCTTCCTCTACTTTATGTGTAACGCCGCCACAGCATGGCTCGACAAGTGGACAAGTGGTGTGTCGGTGCGTGCCTGGGATCCAAATCCGAACCGGCGAACCGTGGGCTGCTGCAGTGGAGTGTTCGCACTTAACCACTTGCGCCACCAGGCCAGCTGACAATTTGTATTTTAAAACTCTCTCTCTGGCTACCTGTAAAAAAACAGTCTCAGTCGAGGGTCTAAGTGATGTTTGGAAGCAGAGAAACTAGTTAGGAGACCGGAACTTTTGTTGAGCCCATCGATGATAGTGGCTTCTACTAAAAAGGTGGTGACAGAAATGTGTGCAGAGAGGAGATGTTTTGCATGTAGAATGAAAAGGACTTGGTGATAGATCAGGTATCTGAGGCAAGAGAGAAGCGGATGTCAAGGATAATCCCTGTGTTTCTGGCTTGGGCAATAAAAGAAAGTGCCATTGCTGACGTGAGGAATACTGAGCAACCAAGTTCGAGGGAAAAGATCAATACTTTAGGTTAGGACATTATAATAAATCTGAACTGCCTATGCCTGTGAGATATTCAATAGAAATGTAAAGTGGCCTGTAGGTGTACAGGCTGGAGCTCCAAGGTGAAGTTGGGTCTGGAGTTTAGCTTGGGAGCCACCACCATGGAGTTGACATACAAACCCATGGTCAAGGAGAAAGGGAGCATGAACAGAGGACAGGTCCTTGGACTGGCCCCTTGAGGACATCTGGCAATGACTGGGTAGATCAGGGAGACAGGCCAAAAGGGAAGCTCCTAAGGAGTGGCTGGGAATCTGGAAGGAAATCTGGAAGGAATGTGGCTGAAGAAAGAGAAGAGGCCATCTGTGCTGACCGCTGAGAAGCCTAGCAAGGTGAGGTCACTAGAACATTCCTGGCATTGTAAAGTCCTTGAGGCATAGAAACTCTGAGTGTATAAATTGGGTAAAGAGTGAAGAGTCTAACACTTCAGAACACTCACTCACTGAGCTTTTCTCCTAGGTTAGATATCTTTTGTTTGACCCAACAGACAAAGGTAAAGGAGTTACATGGAAATGGATCCGTAAACCTTTGACATTATTATTACCAATGAAAACATCAACAACAACTTATTGGACATTTATGATGGGCTGGGCATAACTGTGAACAATTTCTCATTCTTTATTTTATTCTTTTGGACAGCCCTCCGGATAGGTTCAATTATTATCTCTATTTTAAAAATGAGGAAAATGGGGCTTGAGAATTTTTTTTTTTTTGTGAGGAAGATTAGCCCTGAGCTAACATCCATGCCAATCCTCCATCTTTTTGCTGAGGAAGACTGGGCTAACATCTGTGCCCATCTTCCTCCACTTTATATGGGATGCCGCCACAGCATGTCCTGACAAGCGGTGCCTCGGTGCGCGCCCGGGATCCGAACCCAGGCCGCCAGCAGCGGAGGGTGCGCACTTAAACGCTACGCCATGGGGTCGGCCCAAGGGGCTTGAGAATTTTACTAACTATGATCACACAGATAGCAAGGGCCAGTAGAATTATGTAATACTATTTTTCCAATTCCACAGCTCATCTTCTCCACTCATTCTGTTGCCTGTCCTTTCTCTGCATACAACAGAACTTTCAAAAAAGAAGATACCTGTATTTTTTAAATTTCTAGCCCTCATTTGAGTGCCTGCTGCGTAGCAGACATCAATAAATGGTTGATGGAAGGATGGGAGAGAAGGAAAAAATAGAGAAAGACCAGAGGAAAATAGAGCCCAGGTATCTTAGGCCAAATCAATTTCCAAGAATAGCCAGTTCTACTGATTTGTACAGACTTTGTGCTGAGCCACTCAGATCCCCCTGAGGGACTAAAGAACTCCCCAGCCACTGAGAGTAAGTGTTGCCTACTGACTGCTCTCAGCTGTCGACCCTTCTTTTTATGAGGACTAAAAAGAGCCAACTTGCCCAAAGCCATGCCCCTCTTCCTGAGAGCAGCCTGTATCCAATGACTGGCGGATTGGGGGCAAGGAGAAGGTATCAAGATCCAGCCCCCTAGGTACCCTACGCCCAGCTTGGGACAACCCCAAAATTAATGCCAGCTCAGAGCTAGGGTTGGCTGAGGTCTTATCATGACTGAATCACAGCCCGACTTCTCCCTCTGCCCAATCCTGCTTCTTTCACTTCCTTAACAGGTATTGAACTAGAGGACATCACCTAATTAACTTTCAGCATGCAGATCTCCCCCTCTAAGCCTGCTTTCTGGGGAACCCAAACTCTGACAGGGTTTCAGTGGGCAAAGGGGTGCCCGACTGATTCTCTGACATAAACATTACGTGTCGCCTATGCTTTTAAAACAGCCCAAGTGGCTTCACTGTGCCATCCAGCATGCTTCTAGGTCACCTAACTCCATAGTGAGTAGGTGTGTGTGCAGGGAATGAAAACGAATTTTAAGAGTGGCCTCTGCAATACATAATTAGTAAGATAAATCTGCTACTAAAAATTCTATGTGTACATCAAGTGTGCACCATTTTCCATAAAACACTGTGAGACCTATGTAATCATACTACACTATCTGAGCACTATGTAAATCAAAAATACATATGCATATACATACATATATTTTCATACACACAGAAACATCTATGTATAATCTGTCTTACTGTCATATGCCAGGCACTGTGATAAATGCTTGACAAGAATTATCTTATCAGATTCTCACAGATAAGCACAATTACTTCTCTCATTTTTCAGATGAGAAAATTAAGCCCTGAGAGGTTCAAGATCCCAACAAAGACTTCCCAGTTACAAGAGCTGATGCTTTGGATCAAATCTGGAACCATCAGACTTCAAACCCTGTACTTTTAATCACTACACCACACTGAACATTAATTTGAGCAAATTTCTTATACAAATCTGTGAATTTGACAAAAGAATAACAAAAACAAAGTGAGACTTACTGATCTTTCATTTCATAAATTTAGGTTTTGTATAATGGGTTTCCTTAAACCAGGAGACACCTGGATACACAAATAAGTCAAAGTCACAACCAACCAAACCGCAGGGAAATGTAGCATTGTCCTTTGTCCCTTGCAGAAGCTATATGTTCTCAACAATTGAAGTGAGCTTGCTTTTACAATCAAAATGTTTTCGTTGTATGCAGAGTAATGGAGCATAGCAGAATACACGCCTTCAGCTACAAGTATCTGTAAATCAACACACACTGCACCACGTTGTGACTCTGAGAACATACAGCCTCACAAGCCAGGAGACAGCCTCTGTCAAAGAAGGGCTGATTCCAATGAATACTGATCAGCCACTAAAAACAGAACTGAGACTGAGAAAACATCTTATAACAATAAATGTATTGCTATCATAACATCAATAGCTTGGATTCAATGAAAACTATATTGGTTAAATTAAGTCTTCTACATAAAGATATCAACTGTTACAACTTCACTATTACAGTGAAGAACAGCTTCAAAATGTGCCTAAACTGACAAATTAGATGATACCATCTTTAGAAATGACTTTATACAATTGTTAGGTCTAAAGTCATAAATCTCTATTTGAATATCAAACTTCTATTGGTTGGGTTGCATTTTCCAGGGCCGTATCACCCCAATCCAAGCCATCGGACCATTTTTGTATCTTGCTTCTAAAAAAAGAACATAAGTGTTTGTAAGTGAATTTTCCTAGAGTTCTTCCTTTATCACCGAGTGCTATGAAACTAGACACAGCTGAAAACTTGAATTTATAACATTTCTTTCAGATTTTGATAGTAAAGCAAACGTCTTCCAGGTTTCTTTTTGCCTCGGGTCCTGTGTATTTTCTGGATTGGATTGATTACAGCTTTGGGTTTTATTTAAAACACCCAAACGTTAAAAACTCATCAGGACATAGAAGTCAGACCTTATGAGAATTCACCTTTTAAATGAGCTAAGTTGTCATTGCTGGGATCACACGTACAGGCACAAACAAAACTTTTGAAGATATTGGGATCACGTAACTATCTACTAAATGTGCTTCTATGTTTAACCTTGAGATTTTATTTTTAGAACGTCTTTTCATTCACTTAACAAATGTATCCACATGATTTTTCAATCCAACTTTTAAGATGAAAGTAAGCCTTTCTTGAGCATGATTTACACTTCCTTTATTTGTTCCTCATAAATTATATTTTAAGCTCAATACTCAGATTTATGAAGCTCTGCTTCCTTGTTTTTTCATGAGAAAAAAGGCAAATGTTTCCAAGATTAGATTCTAAACAATCTACTGCATTTAATTATGAAAACCTATGCAACACACGGAAGTTCGAGAAGAAAATCATATGCCTACAAAAAGAAATAATTCAGTATTACAAAATCATTTAAATCAGAGAAGGAAAAGGCTTATTAGGTCATCTATCAAAGAAAGTACATGCATCTGACACCTCAATTTAACATGCCAGAGATGTTGGGTCACCCGAGGTGCCTCCAATCTTTTGATACAGTGGAGAAACTAAAAAAGAACATTTAAGGAGCAGAACCCTTAATCAAAGGCAAGTCCTCATAGATCAAAATATCAGACAGAAATATGTAAGATGCAGAGGAGAGGCAAATGGAGAAGTAACACTGAAACATCAAGGAGATAAAACTTTATTTGCAAGTTTTCTAGATAGAGATGCAAGTCATGTATGATATCCAGGCTGACAAAGTGTCCAGGGATTGGGGTTTGTGAGGGAACTGTTACAGCCAGAAAAGCCAGAGGGGTCAAAGGCTGAAGGATATTATTGTGTGTAAAACCCCAACCTTTCATCTACGGAATGTAACCTAACCCTCAGAAAGCTCCTGCCCTATTTTTCCCCTAGTAAAGAGCAAGGGCTCAACATTCTTCTGCGTGTGTGTGTGTTGGGGAGGGAGGAGACAGGAGAGTAGGGGCTCTGGGCTGATAAAGTAAAAACATCAAGGGGCAGATGCTGGCATCTACCAAGATAATCAGAGCAGAATTATCCAAAAACCTGAAGCATCTTCAGATTTCACATGACCTTTGATAACACAAATCTTTTTTAAAGCTCAGTCTTGTTGACCTTCTATTGTTTTCCTTCATTGAAAAAAAAATACCTGACACGGGTAACTAGTTGCTACAAGCCTCTTAAAAAAGAGAAGCCTGCCAGAATCCACAGTGAAATGGGGTAAAAAGAACTTCCTGGTGAGCAACCTCTAAAATTTATCAGAATCTCCATCAAGAGTCCACCCACACACCCTGCACTGTGAACTGGGTACAAAGCTTCTCTCTTGATTTATCACATCTCCACACAAACATTGAGGCCAGCATCTGTCCGTGTAGGGAAGGCTGCATCTTCCTGTCAGCCTGCCAATTCCTTTCATGCAACGCTAAGAATTTAAGAGGATTTGTTCATTTCAACCAGGCTGCTGTTGCAACTGGGCTAAGGAAAACAAGGGTAAAGAGAGAAAATGTGCCCTAACCTGTTGAGCAAATTGGGCTATAACTCTCACCGGAAATGGAGAATAAAGTCTGCTATTTTTTTTTATAAATGTTACATATAATATAATCTTTGTGTGTGTCTGATGGTGTTTTTTAAAACTGAGAATGGTTAAGAGTAGTTTTTACTTTCCTCACAATATGTACATATATCAAAACATCAACTCATACACCTTAAATAGTCACGTGTTGCTTAACGATGGGGATACATTCTGAGAAATGTGTCATTAGGCGATTTTGTTGTTGTGCAAACATCATAGAGTGTACTTACACAAACCTAGATGGTATGGCCTACTACACATCTAGGCTATATGGTACTAATCTCATGGGACCGCTGTCATATATGCAGTCTGTCATTAACCGAAACATCATTATGCGATGCATGACTGTACACGATTTTTATTTGCCAATTATATCTCAATAAAGAGGGAAAGAAAAAGAGGAGGAGTTGTGGAGTCAGACTGCCTAGGTTTAAAGTCTAGCTGTTTCACTTATTTGCTTGGTAAATTTGAAAAATATTTTAAGTTCCTTTATCCTCAGTTTCTACACACGTTAAAAAAAAAGAAAGAATAATAGTATTTATTTAATAAGGTTGCCATGAGGATGAGAATTAAGTGAAATGATATATAAATACACTTAGTACCTGCCACACAGGAAGGACCTAGTAAGAGCTGCCATATTAAATTAAAAGCAAAAAAAAAAAAAAATAGTTTTTTAAAATAAGTTGGGAGAAAATGACTTTAATGGGTCAACTTTAAAGACTGGCACCTGACAGCCTATCATGACATAATACAATACAGTGCACCACGATAAATAAATCAGAGCGAGGGGAGGCTCTGAGAAGGTAGACGAACAGAGCCATCCTCCTACAAGAAGAACCTGTGACAAATTGAGAAGGCCATGGGGTGATTGATGACAAAAATGTTTCCATGCCTTTGGAATACAGACAATATATTGTATTTGGTCTTCAGCAATATGATAGGCCTCAGTGTGATATGTTTGGTTTGTTCAACTGGTTGATTTTTGGTATCTATCGTGCTTGGTGTTCTCTGAACTTCTTGGATCTGTGGTTTGGTGCCTGCACTAATTTTGGAAAATTCTTGGTCTCCCAAAGAATATTCAACTATTTCCTTGGTCTCATTCTCTCTTTTCCTTCTGGAATTCCCACTACTGGTATGCTAGACCATCTGATATCAAGGGTGACTGAGATTTTCTGAGGCTGTCCTGATTTCAGGAGACCTCAAGTGTTAGCCAGGAAATATAGTCATCATAGATTTTAACTCAATATTTCTTAGTTGCCATTTGAGGTTTCTGTCATTCAAATATGTATGTAGTGGTGCATATACAAACTTAAATGTCCATAAGAGTTACTGAGGGTGTTGGGTATATATACCGAGCTCAGGGACAAATATTCTGATTCAGTGGATCAGGAATGAGGGCGGGAGTGTGTATACTTACCAAGTACCCTGGACAAGGCTGAGGCAGATGATATGGGGGTTATATTTAGAGAAACATCAGCTCAACAAATCCCTTACTATTTCCTACTTGTGGCACTCAAATAAGCTCTGTAACACTAATGGCCCTCTACCTGAACCTACACTTTCTTTCATTTATCATAACACTGTCTTATTTTAGTTCAAGAACATACTGTTCTTACAACTTTCCAAGAATGGCTAAAATTAAAAGCACTATCAAGACCAAGTGTTGGTAATGATGTGGAAGAACTTGAACTATCATGAACTGTTGGTCAAAGTATAAACTAGAATAGTCATTTTTGAAAACTTTGTAATATCTATTAAGCTAAACATACATATGACCCAGAAATTCCATTCCTGGGTATGGAAATGAGTGCTTCTTTCCACTAAAAGACATGTACAAGAAGGTTCATAGCAGCTTCATTCAAAATAGCCCCAAATTGGGAATCACCAAATGTCCCTGAGCAATGGAATAGAGAAATTAGGAGACATTCATGCAATGAAATATTATTCAACAATGAAAAACCACCGACTATATTTATATTCAACAATATGGATGAATTTCACAAAGAAAATATTGAGTGAAGAAAGCCAGACACAAAAGAAGTTAAAAAAAAAAAAAAAAGAATAAATCTAATCTATGGTGGTAGAGGTCAGAATAGTGGTCCACTCTACAGATAATCAGCTGGGAAGAGGCACAAGGCAACTCTACTGGGAAGGTAGAAATATACTATGTCATGAGCTGAGTGAGGTTTACACGACTGTATGCATACGTAAAAATTGAGCTGTACATTTAAGATTTGTATTCTTTACTGTATGTAAGTTACATCAGAAAAAAAAAGAAAGAAAGGAAAGAAGGGAGGAAGAGCGGGAGGGAGGGAGAAAGGAAAGATAAACTTGGTGGTAGAATTTGAAAATCTGGAAAATAAATTTGAAAACCCTTTGTCCTTGCCACTAATGACTTCACAGATTTTATTATGTTCTTTCTTAGCCATCATGTTCCCCGACTACAGAGAAAGTATAGATGGAGAAGATATTTCCTGTTAATAAATATTAACAATCAATGGAAATCACATGTGCAAATAGATAAGAAAAATCTTGTTGACTTCTTTTTGGTTTTCTCTGTAAGGTCAGTCACAAAAACTACTTTTCTTGGATAAATACAACAAGGCTCAATGACTTCAGGAGGTTGAGGAATGTTGGTTTAACTAGGTTACATAAACTGGATTGAACCGGATTTAAATATTTCCCTCTGATGAGAAAAGAGTCTTAAAGAAGAAAAATACACACGGCCTTGCCTGAAATGCCTGGCTCCAATATTTCTTAGGAAGCAGTTTGGTTAAAATAAACAGTATCCATTCTTCAAAGAAAATAAATCACAAAGTGATAAACTCAGAAGGGAAAATGTTGAAGGTAGAAGAGAGAAGTCAGCCTTACATTTTTGCATTCATTGAGCTAGGAAGGACAATGCATGGACAAAAATCTCAACCTTATTTTTTAATTTTTATTATTTTTTTAATAACCAACTAGGAATCTCTTCCTCCATGCCTCCTTGACAAATGTCACTGGAGAGACAGTGAGGTGGGTCTGGGTGATTGTTGGCAACAGCTTCCTATTGTTGCTTCCAGATTATTACTCTATTCTCATAAAAGAGATCCTTTCCCTTTGATGTTCATGCCGTCCTCCAATTGCATCTTACCTCTCTTGTCATTATCCACCTTCTCAGTTACTCACCCACATCCCCTGAGCAATATGGCACCTGGATCTCAGACTCATTTTTACCTGAAATTCTACTCTCTACCCTACAAATGCACCTATTATCCTACTATTACTCTACTTTATCACCCACCCTCATAACTACACTCTAGACTTCATCATCACTGTGAGTTACTTGAGCTCTTAAAGCTTAAACTTCATCATCAACCTCCTCTCTGCCCCGCTGTTCTCTCACTCCAGCTATTCCTGTCCTTCAACCTTATGCACAGTCAGGTTCCTTGTATCTCCCTTTTCTCCACATCTATAAATTCCCATGTGAGTTCACTTTCTCACTCCAATCCTATACTCAATTGCATACCAGACTCCCTTGACAATATCCTCAAATTCAGTGTCCCCTGCACTCACACTGCAAAAGATCAGCTAAACGTCAATCAAAGATCACACAACCATCTGCCTTCTCAACCTACACATTACTGGAAAGAGTGCGCACTCGTGTGTAGATTACTGATATTACAAGCTAAGTCATGGTCTCCATCCTCACGTGGACTGCCCAACAGTTCTTTCTGTGAATCTCCTCTCAATTCTGCACTGCTGCTATTCCAAATTCCCATCTCCCAACCTCTCTATCCAATCACTACCCACCAACACTGTTAGGGAGAAGTGTTCTGCTTTGTAGAGCAACCCAGGGGTTGGCAGAAGAGAACTCTCTTAATTTTCCGCTCTAACACCAACCAATAGACTCTGCTTTGGTACTGTGGTAGACAGAGTAGTCAAGTTTTCACCTCCCACCTTCCTAAAAAGGATTCTGAAAAAACTAAAGTAGTCTGTTACCTTGATTTTTCCAAATTAACAGGCTGTTTTGTAGCAACTATATTCCATAAAATATCATTCTTATTGAATTTGCTATGATAACTGCTTTTAGTTTAGAAATCTCCATTATTTGCTGATTTAAAAGAAGGTCCACTTATTTAATCATCAAGACTTCTTTTGTTTCAAGCAAAGATCAAAAGGCTATAGTGGCTCAAAAGAACATAGGTAAAGCCTCTGAGTAAGAATTTTTTAAATTCAATCCCAGTATGGTTACTGATTCTCTATGCGGCCTTTAGCAAGAAATTTCAACTCAATATGCCTTAGTTCTCCCACTAAAATGAACAGAAAAGATATTAATACTGCTAACTCAACTCAGCTAATTGTTGAAGGAAATTAAATGATTGATGAGACTGTTATGAAATGTAAAACCCAAGACGCTAAAATGAAGTAACAAATGGGAAGGGTGTGGAGGGGAGGAAAAATTGTTAATCTTCACTGATACAGAAAGTTAATTTTTTAAATCAGCCTCCAGTGGGAATGTATTTCAGAGAAAATAAGTTCTAATCTTCCACAATGTTTTGACTAGATCATTGAGGAGATGAGTTGTCGAGAACGACGGAGATTTTTGTATTTTTCTTTTTGTTGCAGATACAGCAATTTCCTTCTTCATTCAACAAATATTGAGTGCCTACTTTGTGTCAGACATTCTTTTTTTTTTAACACGACATATATTTATGGAATGTCCTCTGTGTCAATTGCTTTCGTTATGCTGTGTTTGCACCATAGGGGCTGTGCCAGATGACCCATTAGGGTATGGTAAGAAAACATTAGACTACCTATTCACGGTTATTTTTTTATCTAAAAAAATAAGAATCCATTAGCTGGAAGGTCATGGTGTAGCTCAAGTATTCCCAAGAGAAAAGAGAGAATTCCACAGGCCTGAGGGATAACAGTGCTGCCCTCACTCACTGGTTCCTGATCAAAGTACTGGGACAAATACTATTTACACATGCGAGGTTAAATGGATTTGTGGCTTATAACACCTAGTTTTAACTAAATTGACTTACACAAAATAAACAAGAAAGTTAAAACAGTTCTTAATAACCAAAATGGTGGAAGTGGCACTTTTTACTCCAAGGAAAACAATTAAATGCACTATAAGGTAAAAGCAACAATAATGTACCAGTCTGACAAGAAAATGGCTCCTGAATTCAAAATTATCAAGAAAGACTAATTTAAATATGTATTTATATTCACTATTGTTAACTATGAATGTCATCTTAAGGTATATCTTTTTGCCTTGAAATGTTAGCTAGTGATAATACGAAATCATCACAATCAGTAAGATATTTAAGAATATTTTATACTTGTCTACTGGATCCAACTTTACTTTCCATTTTATAATTAACATAATCATGAGGTAATTTACTAACTGTTTATATAAGTGTATTTACACACATTGGCAATATGTATTCAACAATGTTTTACTCTTTGGGATGTGTGGTAAAATCATGAGGTTATTTATAAAGTCTATATACAGAGTGTTTGTACACATTGGGCATACATGTTCAAAAGTGTTTTACGTTGGGATGTGTGGTAAAAAAATTGGAAACGCATGACAACGAGTCTTTGGGAAATGAAGGTTGAAAGAGAGTTGTGCTATGTTTGATTGAATCTAAAGGAGTACGGATAGTCCAAGCTCAAGTTCAAATCTTTCCACAAGGGCTATGAAAATTTTCTTATATGGAGTATTACCTCCATTAATGGTCCATACGGTAGTTTCAAAGTATGAACTTGCATACTTTAACACTCCTCACATTAACAGGTAGGGACTATGTCCTCTCCTCTTGGATCTGGGTGGGTCTGTATCTATTTTGACCAATAGACGTTATTCTCAATAAAGGCCAGTAATTATTTTCCTCGCACTTGAGATGCTTGTTATTCTATGGAGGAAGCTGTCAGTCATGTAAGAAGTTCATCTACCCTAAGACAGCCTTGTTGGAGAGGCTATGTGTAGGTGAATGGTTCAGGCTGAGCCAAATCTTCTGAGCCATACATGTAAGTGATGCCATTTTGGACCTTCTGGACCAGCCTACCTGCCAGGTGAATACCACTGAATGATCTCAATTGACATTTTAAGGTGAAGAATCACTCAGCAGAGCCTTGCCCAAATTCCTTAAACACAAAATCTCTGAGATGATAAAATGGCTTTTTTTTTTTTTTTTTTTGTGAGGAGATCAGCCCTGAGCTAACATCCGCCAATCTTCCTCTTTTTTTTTTTTTTCTTCCGCTGAGGAAGACGGCCCTGGGCTAACATCGGTGCCCATCTTCCTCCACTTTATATGGGACGCCGCCACAGCATGGCTTACCAAGCAGTGCGTTGGTGCGCGCCCGGGATCCGAACCAGCGAACCCCGGGCCGCCGCAGCGGAGCGCGCGCACTTAACCGCTTGCGCCACCGGGCCGGCCCCGATAAAATGGCTTTTTTTAAGGCTACAAAATTGAGAGTTCTTTCTTATGCAGCATTAAATAACTGTAACTGAACTTGTTATCAGAAGTAAGGCGATAATATAACAAAAAATGAAACAGGTGGCATTGCCTTTGAGACTAGGTGGAGGGCAAAAGACCCTGAGCAAGCTTTCAGCAAGACAAGTGAAAAAAATGTTATTGGAAAGTGAGGGAAATACTGTTGGAAGCTGAGGGTAAGGAGACCCTTATTACACAGTGGTGGAAATTTTAGAAAAACTGTGGCCTGCAGCATTTTGTAAATCTTAAAATGTACTAATAAATTGAAAAACTTGGCTAAGGAAACTTCCAGCAGAAAATCAAGTATCAATTGGTTTAACTGTGTTTCATAAGTTACAGATAAATGGAGATGAGCTAAAAAAGGAAAAATGCTGTTTCAAGCAGAATTTAGAGAAAATAGAAAGGAGCCAGGACATGCTTAGGTCAAAAACAATACTGTATCTCAACTTCAATGTCTCTCAGCAGAACATTATCAAAGTAAGACAGGGTAAAAAAGGCAAAGATATAATCCAGAATTTTGAAAGGAAGATGTGGTCTCACAGTAAATATGAGCTGCCGTGTGGCTATAAAACCACTTTTTAAGACCTTAGAAGATTTGAGATGGTGTATCATAGATCCTTTTAGTAAAACAAAACAACAAAAAAACAAGCATCACAAGGATCTTAAGAGTGTCCCTTACAGATTCTCTTGGTTAAACAATAGGGCTTCTGAAAAATCTTAAGGGCAGTGCCCTACAGCAGTCTCACAGGGGACCCATGATAGAGAAGGGCATATTTCAAAGACTTTCATGCATGTGACATTTGTCTAATAGACTGAATTTCAATACGATTTCTAGAAAACCCACAGTGTTTTTAAGAGAATTGTATTGGCAGAATACACTGCCAGCTTGGATTACAAAGGTCAGATAAAAAGAGTTTGCTCTCTTCAAAATTCTATGAGCTGGAAATACACTGGGACAACTACTTAGCTGTAAACATAGGTTATTTCTGTGGAAAAGGAAAAATGACTCAAAGGGTAGAATCACAAGTATACAGCAGGGGTTGGCAATTACAGCCTACGGGCCAAATTCATGCGGTGGCCTGATTTTATATGTCTACTGAGCTGAGAATGTTTTTACATTTTTAACAGATTGTTAAAAAAAAAAAAATTCAACAAAGACTATATGGGGCAAGCACGACTAAATATTTACTATCTGGCCCTTTATAGAAAGGTTTACTCACCTTTACCTAGAGAGTAAGCCAAGAAACATGGAGAATCACTTCCAGGGAGCAATAAAGGGCCCTGATCACGAAATTGGTAGCATGGCCCTGGCTATAATTCAGAATTGATATGGACATGTGTCAATTGAGGTTAACCTATCCTGTTCCATCATTTTATGTTGGAGTACAGATAACTAACTAGTCTCTCTTGTTCACTGATCTTCAGGTGAAAAGGAATCACACTCAAGGAATGGCACCTGAGGTACGAGTATCATCTACAGCTGAGCCTGTATCACAATGGGATGGGTCTTTGGGTGGGTGGGTCTTACGAGGGATTGGGTATAACTTGTACATGGGAAAAATGTAAATAATTTTGTTGCTTGTAGAATGACCACAGTGGTTTCAAAACACATCCACAAATTCCTTTATACTTCTCCCATAAAGAGGTAGGGTCTGTATCCCCTGTCCTGGAATCCGGGAGGGCTTGTGTCTGCTCTGACCTATAGAGTACAGCAGAGCTCACTGCATGAATTCCAACACTAGGTGGGAAAAGGCCATGCAGTTCCTGCCTAGTTCTTTGGGGAGGCTGGCTCTGGGAAAAGACTACACTTTTTTGATTTTGATTACTCTAAGACCCCGCCAAGCTGGAGTGGAGTGCAGCCACTCTTCTTAACATCCAGCTGAGCCCAGACTTTTAGTGAAGACACCAGACAGGTGAGTGAAGTTGTCTTGGACCATCCAGACCAGCCCATCTATCAGCTAAGTACCACTAATGTCATGAGGATCAAAAGAATAGCTCAGCCAAGCCCTTCCTGAATTCTTGACCCACAGAATCTGTGAGGTATAATAAAAGGTGGATGTTACACTATGTATATGTAGGATATACTCTGTGGCGGAGTAGCTGGGTGCATGGACCCAGCCACGTGACTTGCTTTGGTCAATGGAATGTCAGTAAATGTTACACAAGCAGAAGATTGAGTAGCACTTGCAAGATGGGGATTCTTTTCTCCTGCACCTCCACCATTGCTATGAGAAGGTATTCCTGGGTCAGCCTGCTGGCAGGTGAGAGACATGGCAGAGGTCCCAGTCGTTCCCATCATCCCAGTCAAGTCTGTGTTACTCAAACACTTGGTTGGCTCACAGACAAGTGAATGAGACCAGGCAGGACCAGAAGGACCACTCGTCAAATCTAGCCTAAATTAGCAGGCCATGAACTCATGAGCGAAAAAATATTTATCATTTTAAGCCACTCATTTGGAGGGTATGTATGTGTTATGTACCCTTAGTAGCACCAGAGAATTAATACAATGGGGATTTTTATTTCAAGGCACTTCCCTAATAAGAAACATTTGTTTCTAATCATACAGTTTTGTGCACTGTCCCTAATACACTTGGCATATTCAATCTATTACTTTTTCATAACAAGCCGTTTCCTTCCAGAATGCCCTTTGCCCTCTTTCTGCCTCTCCTTAATCTTGCATATTCTTAACAGCCTAGCTTAAATTCTGTAATCTTAGAATCAACCTAGATCACTCTATCCCACAATAGCTTCACCTCTGGATGCCTGTAGAATTCACCTTCTGTACTATCTTCTTGACAATTAACTGCATATTGCTTTGCGATGCCACTTAACTTACTTTTGTGTTTCATTTCTTCCTACCTATATTTTAAGATCTCGGAAGGGTGGTATCTTATGTCATACTGCTTCTTACCCTTCATCCCAGCCCCCACAGGATGTAGCCTAGTTTCACACACATAATAGGTGTTAAATAAATATAGGGAGAACTCAAAGAACAAGCCATAGCTTTTGAAAGGGTCTTAGACAGGTAGCAACAACAGAATAACGTTGCTTACAGTCGTTTTCTATTACTACAAATTTGAAATAATAATAAAACTCTTTATGGAAGATAATTGAGCAATTTAGTGCAGGGTCAGGGGATGGGAGGGAAATCTGCTGAAATCTTGAATGTTTCTAGTGAATCAGACTCTTTCTGGGTAAAAAGGTATTAAACAATGGCTTTCAGGCTTCTCTATCTGCCAAATGACTGATCGTAATGGCATAGCTGTATTTCCCAACTTGGAGGTTTTGCAAGTCATTAATAAACTGTGCAACATTTACCAGGTGTTTGGTTAAAGCATGCTTACATAAAGAGTTTGCAAATATTTATATTCCACAGAAATCCTCCCACTGTAGAGCTAAAACAGAAGAATCATTTTCCCTTAAAAGATTGTATTTCTCATGAAAGGGCATTATATTTCCAAGAGTCGCAAAGAGAAGTGTTACTCTGCATCTTCTCTTTGTCTTAACTTCTCCCCCAGGGAAATTACCTCTGAGGATAATGGGGAAGCTGAATTAGAGCAAATAATCACCTGTCAAAAATCACATTTTTAGCGACATTGTACCATACCTGAATCTTTAAAAAAAAAAAAAAAAAAAAGAGCAATAGGAAAGAAGCTTTCAGCATCTGTTGGAAAAAAAATAAAGTCTTCTTTATACCCAACCCACCTCAGTTTTGACTGCAAATAGCAGTTAAGTATAGTTATTAATTTATCTTTTTTCTTACTGCTGAAAAAGGAATCTGAGTAGGACTTAACATCCTTTACATCCAGATATTAAAAACGAGGATAAATATGTATTCCACATTAAAATTGATTTGTGTTGAAGGGATAGGGTTTGGAGGTGAGGTGGGGCATACGTCCTGAGGTCTATTAAAGGATGAGAATAATCCCTTTCATAATAACCATAAAAAACTGGCATTGCTTATAAGGCATTATGAAACAATAGGCTTGAATAATCCTAACCACAAAGAATGTTCTAATTAAAACTACATGTCTAAGGCCCAACTGCTATCGCTTTCTTGACCTAGTGGGGGACACTGACTGGACTGACCACTCCCCTGACATACAGCAGGACACCTAACAGTGAAGCTAATTAATTTACATCCAAGTACAGCTTGATGGAAGTTTTTTAAAGATTGTAATTGGCTGGCTGTCACCTCCCTCGGGTCAATTAAAATAGTAAAACTTGCATATCAAAGGGAGGCTCCTTCCAGGACTCAATGGATGGATAAGGAGGAACCCACCAAAAGTCCAAGTCGAACTTCAGAGATGAGTGTACACAGTTAGCTTGTGTGAAAGCTCCCCCTTGAGGAGCTCAAAACAACTGCAAAACTCAACTGAAAAATTACATCGCCAGCTCTTGTGCCTCAGAAGAAAAGGCTAAGCACTCCTTTAGGACAAAGGAAAAAAAATCCTTCACAAACACTTCTGCTAAAGACTATTTCAAAAAGTTTTGTGGGGTTTTTTTGCCTCCATCCAAGATATTTTTTATTTAACTGGTATCTCTAACATGAAATAAGACATATGTCATGAACTATACCGCCATGCTTGCCTGTCACCAGCCAGGATTCATCTCCTTCAAGAAACTCGAGGAAAAATCACTAGAAAAGAAATAAAGATAACCCTGTTCTAAGGTATTACTTTTTTGTGTGTAGATTGCTACCAATAATTAGTTGCTTTATGTTCTGAGAATGGCAAGAGGGAAAAAAGACACTTCTCAACAAAAGGTTGTAGTTAATTGGAAAAGACTTTATTTGGCTGAATGAGAATTTGGAGATTCTGCCTTTTGTTCCAAGATGAGCGTACCACAAAGCTGACTCTTACTGAGGTTTTGAAAGAATTAGAAAGAATGAGATTTCACTCTAGTCTAGGGTCTGCAGTAACCATTCTTCTCTAAAATAAACAGGCTACTCTTCCAAGTATGTTTTAAGAAAGAGCTATTCAATCTGCCCACATAAGTCAAATAAGCAAACCTCCAGGGCACATTCCACACGCAGAAGTGGCAATTTGCATGTCAGGATCTGCCCATTTTGTGCTAGAACTAAAGCAAGGGCTTCATCAGACTCGCAGTGCCTGAGGCTTCCGATGACTCAAACAGATTTTCCATTAAAGATGTCTCAATATTCTCATTTATCTAATGCGGCTTTCTCCCTTTTCCTTTAAAGTTTTTGGAGACGTTTCCCTCAGCACAATGAAAAATAGACTTCAATGCTCAGTGTTAAACAGAATAGGGTTTTCTTTCTATCAGATCAGGGAAGCTCGGTTCCAATAATAGTTTAATAGTTCCTACTGCAGTGGAATCAAGGAGGCAATTTGCAATATGTACCGTCCATCTAACTCACAGTATGATGGCATTAAATGCTGGATGTAGGATAAGACAGAGAAAAGGTTGTATGAAGTGACGAGCTTCATAATTATATTATTATTAACTATAGTATTAATCATAATTATAATAAGTTAATCAAACCAGGGAAAGAATTTAGGCCAAGAGGTATTAATATTTTTTTCAGGGCACATTACTCAAACTCTGGCAAAGAATAATCAATGACACTACACTTTTACTACTATATCTCTAACATGCTCTAGGGAGTCAGCCTGAACCAAGGAAATCTTTAAACCTGGGCAGAATCAAATAACCAAGACTTGGTTGCATCTAAAATAACATTTAGCTTCTTGAACTGAAAGTTGCAGCTGCCAAAATTCCAGATCGAAGGAATTGTCCAAGGTGAAAACCAAACCATCCAGTGGCGTACAGTTTCATTCATTTGGGCTTGATTAGCCTGACCAGTACTACCCATGATAACCAGCGCAATGGAATCACAGGATAATCCTTAAACCCCATTCAATTTATTCAAGCTAATTTCTCCCCCAGTATCTCCATCTCTTTTCTTTCATCCCTCAAACACTTAACATCTATATTTATTTGAAGAGCAATATATGTATATTATTTGTGAGTATATAGTACAAAAATCTGATGTTGATGATTCAATTCACTTTGTGCATTTTGATTTTTCAAAGCATTTCCCGATTATCAAAAGGTTTTTTCACCTGACCCATCTTGAAAAATCTGCAGCAGGTAAAAAGTTTCTAAATATCTTCCTTTTTTTTTGGATTTTTAAAAAATGGAACAAACGGAATTAGGATAATGCAGAGATGTTATAAACATGTGTTTGCGCTAAAGAAGATCCAGTTTCCCAGAAGCGACAGTAAATCCCTTTAAAGAAGCCCAAGCTCCTTTTCAAGCTTCTTCGCGTCTCTATCCTGCTGGCGCTGGCCATCTAGTAATTGCTCAGCAAATGTCTATTGAGTAAATTAATGAGCACTAATTTAAAGATAATTGAACAATTAGCAGGTAATGAATGATTTGTAAATTAGCAAGTTATAATAAATTACAAATTATTTAGTTAACCAGTAAATAATTAAACTGCAACAGAGATAATGATAAAATATTCAGTAAGTAAACAAATTACTAGAATAAAAAAGGGAGCTCCTCCTAAAAATTAAAGGTTTAAACTACAGAATATTTGCAACAGAAGGAAATGTGATTATTTCCAAACACTGTAAGAAATAAATGGGTACTGAAACGAAATTAGATAAATTAGTGAGCAGGGCAATTCACCGTGCCATCTTGCATAATAACCTATTATTAACAAAGATTTCTTTAATATTCAACTGCTAAATGCCCAATTTAGAATCTTACTGTTAAAACGTACTTGAGAGGTTTTCTATTCAAACTGCATTGTTTTGCAGAGGAGAAATGCAAGCCCCATTTCAGACGTATGACCTGCCCAAGTTGACTTGTTTGTGCATAGCTGGACTTCTTTCCAGTCGGTTCTTTCTTTTCTTCCATCCCTTCTGCCTGCCATTTACTCAGTCCCCATTTCTTTAGTGCTACTATGTGTCATTTCTATGTGCTAGGCCAATTTTTTTTGTTTTTGTTTTTTTGTGAGGAAGATCAGCCCTGGGCTAACACCCATCCCCATCTTCCTCTACTTTATATGGGACACCGCCACAGCATGGCTTGACAAGTGGTGTGTCAGTGGGCACCCAGGACCCGAACCTGGGAACCCCGGGCCCCCAAGGCGGAGCACGCGCACTTAACTGCTGCGCCACTAGCCTGGGCTCTAGGTCAATTTTTTTGAATTAAGAGGTAATTGGTCCCAAATAAATGAGGGCGTACATATATATATTTTGTGTGTGTATGTGTGTGAGGAAGATCAGCCCTGAGCTAACATCCATGCCAATCCTCCTCTTTTTTTTTGCTGAGGAAGACCGGCTCTGAGCTAACATCTATTGCCAATCCTCCTCCTTTTTTTCCCCCAAAGCCCCAGTAGATAGTTGTATATCATAGTTGCACAGCCTTCTAGTTGCTGTATGTGGGATGTGGCCTCGGCATGGCTGGAGAAGTGGTGCGTCTGTGCGCGCCCGGGATCCGAACCTGGGCCGCCAGTAGTGGAGCGCGCACTTAACCGCTGAGCCACGGGGCCGGCCCAATGAGGGTATACTTTTAACACTTATCCTTTTAAACTATGAAGTTTCAAAGATATGCACTACACTATCGCTGACCTCTGAATACCCTTAATGGTGTATGCAACAATCGTTTCTATTGATACTGCTTCCAAGAAGCAGAGCAGATCTGTTTGTAGATTCAATTTCCTAGCCTTTCTTTTTAAACATACTAAGAAAATCCAACTCAAATTTGTGCAGCCAGAGGTGATAAAGCGGGAGGTATATAGACTGCAAAAAATTTCAAAAGAAAGCCAGCCAGTTTCTTAAATAAAAAGCAGAAAACATGACAAGGATAGTTTTCCAACCAGGAAACAGGCTTTTGCCACCATAGCATCCAACATATGATCAAAGAGACACATCAGTAAAACATATGTTTTTCTATAGTTTCTAGCCATCTGTCCCCAACATTTTGCTAATTATCTCAAAAAAGTGTTTTGGTATAATTTTCCTTTTCCTTCTATTTCTGGTTAAAGATAACAATATCTCTTGGTGAATAACAGCTTCAGTATTCAATGATCTTGAATGAGCATGCTTGGGATACATACATTATTCTCGAGTTCTGAATCTCCTAAGACAATCTTCTCCTTGGTGTCAAAAATATAGTTTGCATGTTCTATAGTATAGAACAGCATAGAATGTTCTATAACAGCAATATATGACTGTGCTGAGAATTAACAAGGGCAAAATGATGAGAGTAAGAAAGGCAGAACTTGCCTTGGATTGGAGCAAAAAATGAAGCCTCAGGTGTCAGAGGAGCTGAGTACTGCCATCTACTGGCTATGTTGTCTGGGTCAACTTTCTGAACTTTTAAAAGCTTTACTCATCTGAAAAGAGATTCACACCAACGTTGTATCAACAGGGTTCTGAGGGTAGATAATGTGTGTGAAATATCACTTTACAAATTTCAAGTGTGATACAATATCAGCAGGAAATTTCTTATGTGTAACAAAATCTATAAGATTCTGGGGACAACCTCGAATAGTTAACTGGACACATTTAGGAAATTGTTTAGAGAAATGAAACGGCCTCCCTTTTATATTCTACAGCGGCACTTTTTCACGGTACCCAGCTATGACTGCATGCTGTACTCTGTAGCTGTTTACATTTGCTGGAGAGAGGATAGTCTTTGACTTGAACTTAATGGGAGCATGTTTTGCAAAAACAGAGGTAACTATATCTGGCCCCGCCTTCCCTATAGGCTCAGCTGATCATCACTGTGAATTTACTACCCAATGGCAGATTTAGGGTTAAGATCCTTCCAGAATGACTACAGCAGTCCCATCTTTCCCACCCTCTAGATATGCCTCATTATCCTCTGAAAGATTTATAAAGAAGGACACTGTGGCAACATGCGACCTTTTGAAACTGCTCACAGTATGTTCTCCCCGGAAGGAATTCTAATGTCCTCCTGTCTTGTGTTACCTGCTGCGTACCAACCACTGGGGAAAAACACTGAAAATTTAATGAATTTAAGAAAAGTTGTGCAAGATTCTCTTTTGGAGGAGCCTTGGGCAAGAGGGAAGCAGACAGAAAGAAAACATTCAAAGAAATTACACTTCCCCCAACGGTGGCATCTACAGAGGACAATGACAGGGACTTGGAGAGGTATTATTTTTCTGGAGCCCATTTACCTACAGCTGGTTTCACTATCGTTTCTGGCCACAACAGGGCAAAGGGGAAGGAATCTGATCAATATCAGAAGTACAAATACTAGAGGAAAAAAATTGTGACTCTCCCAAGCGAGGGCTATTGACACGGAGATTATGCGGCTTGGGGGCACTATGTTTTGCATGTGCCTGTGTGTGTATGTGTGTGTGTTACAGTATAGGTAGAAGAATTCAGAATATAACTAAATATAGGATGGGTATAGCTGGGGAAGGGAGGCTGGGGTGTTGAATGGAGAAGCATATGGGACTAGATATACAATTTATCTGGAAGGTGGACATTTATACACCATCCAGAGAATAACTACTAACAGCCAAAGAAAACAGTTTGCATTCAACTGGTATAGAAATGCATTCGCCATATACATTGATAGATATGTTTTTTGGTGAGGAAGATTGTCCCTGAGCTAACATCTGTGCCAATCTCCCTCTATTTTGTATGTGGAACACCTCCACAGCATGACTTGATGAGCGGTGTGTAGGTCCATGCTGCGATCCAAACTTGCAAACCCCAGGCCGCCAAAGCTGAGTACACAAACTTACACACTCCCAGGCCAGCCCCTTCGCCATATATTTTTAAGTGGAAAAGAGAAGGCTACGCCACTCCTAAGGTGGGATGTCATTCTTATAAGTCAATATGTGCACAGACAACAATGTGAAAGGATGCACATCAAAATGTTTGTACCAGTGATTATTGCTGGATGTTGAATTAGAGGGGAATTTTACATGGGTTTTTTTTTGTGTGTGTATGTATATTTTCTAACTTTTTCTCATTGAATATACAAAAAGGAAAAAAAAAAACCATGTTTTTAAAAACTGTGACTTCTAAATTTCTTTTATAACCATCTCTGAGAAAATATATTTGGGCAGAGGGAGGAAGCAATTAGAATAGGGGTCTGCAAACTACAGCCTGTGGGCCAAATCCAGCACACTGCTTGTTTTTGTAAATAAAGTTTTATTGGAACACAGCCACCTCATTCATTTACATGCTACACAGGCAGAGTTCAGTAGTTATGACCTGCAAAGACCATATGACCTGGAAAGCCAAATGGCCCTTTACAAAGAAAGTTTGCCAAATCCTGGGTTGGAAGAATCCTTCTCCTGATATTGCATTATCCATCGCGTCTTACTAGCTGTGTGAGCTTGGGGGAAGTCATAACCTCTGTGTCTCAGTTTCCCTGTATATAAAGAGAATGATAACTCATCCCCAACTGGTTTCAAGGATTAAATGAGTTATTGCATAAAAACTGCTAAACACTGTGCCTGGCATATTAGGAAACTCTAAAACACATTATTCTTAATCTTATCTACTTCCTGTAAATAAGATACATTATTTCACTATTATGTTAAATCTAATGAAACTGCCATTTTTGTTGGTCAAAACTGTTCCATACTGGCAATTTTATGTAGTTGTACATCACCATACTTAAGCCATCCAATGTTCTCATTTCTCCTGTGTAAATTGTAATCTCTGAGATAGTATCAATGTCATTAAGGCTGTTTTGGGTTAGCTAATTTGCCATGAAGGGCTAGAAATCAAAATGTAGCATTGTTGTACCCAAGTCCAGACATTTGGATATCTGAAACAATAATGCTATATTTGTATTACTCTTTGTTACTTTTGAAACACAGACAAATTAGCACTAAATGTACCTATGGTATGACAGATTCTGTGTTCCTGCCCTGTGGCCCTAAATAGAAGCTTTTCAGATAAAGGATATTCTTTCTACCCTACAAAATAACACCTGTCTCTTGAATTTCAGTTGGCCCAGCAAGCTTCCACAACACTGTGACAATCAGTCTTGGCACTGAGCAGAGATCCAGACACAGCCTGCCAAAATATCCCTGGGAAGAGCTGCCTGAAGGGAATATGGGACTCTGGATCCTGCAAAATTTCAAGAGTCTGTCATTCAAGTACACATAAAGATGGCATTTTGGGGCTTAGTACAGATCCAAAATTGGAGTTCTTTAAAAAAGTAAAATGGAGCTTCTCCAAGAAGGAGACAGGAAGAAAGACTTGAACATCAGTGGAATGTAATTATAAGAAGCTGCAGATAGGAAAGTATAGGATGAGGTTCGTGAAAAGGAGGCAAATCAGGAAACTGAAGGACTAATCAAAGTATTCTCATCAACAGAAATGAAGAAAGGCTTTAAGTTCAGTGCTAAGCCTATCAAAGGAAGAACAAACTCAATTTAATCCAATCAACGCTTATTAAATGTCTATTTTATGCCAGGCACTGGGTTGACACAGCTAGAGATACTAAGATGAATCAGATGCTATTTCTACCCTAGAGGAGTTTCTGGGCTGGTAGAAGGGAGATAAACATGTAACCAAATAACATTAATATAATGTGATAAGTGTTATAATGTTAACGATAATAGCTGTCATTCATTCATTGCAAAAAATGTAAAGAAAATACAGAATGGAAAAATTAAGTCTGCTTGGAAAGGCCCAGGCAGAGTAGGGAAGAGAGAAATCATTTGAGTTAGCCGTTGAAAAATTACTAAAAGTTCACTAGGTGAACTACACTGGGGCAAGAATGAGAGTGGTCTGCCATACTTTTGGGACAGGGTAGACATGAGGAATGGCTAAAAATGAACCTGAGGACTGTTTATGCAGGGCCTTATATGCCAAACTTCAAAATTTGGACTTGACCTAATAGGTAGTAAGTCTTTTCAAGCAGGAAGTGACCTGGTCAAGTCTGATTTAAAAAGACAAAAGAACAGATGCTTTTAGAGAGCCATGAAGTAGGATCATAGGAGATTGTTCTGGGGAGAGACTGTGAAAATCCAGACCAGAGGGATGGCAGTAAGAATAGCTAGGAGGGGATGTATACAGGACACCGCATGTTTTCAAACTGAAATGTACAAATGGAGGCAGAAAGTCTGAAGACCCAGAAGAAAGGGGAAAACAGATGAACAAATTCTGGCGTGGGAGTGGGTAGGGTCAGGTAGGCAGAGAGAAGAGCATAGGTTAGGGTATCAGCTTCAGGAGAGACAACATCTTTTCCTCAGAGACAGAAAGGAAGCCAGTGAGGAGTAAAAATGCAAATAATATTTTGGGGAGGAATATTAGGGAAATTCATCACCGTTGGCATCTACTCTCAGAATAATGAAAGTGGAGAGAGATGGGGGCTCTGGGAAAGGGAGCTAGGCATGAAACTACGTTGGAGACCGGGAAAGGGAAAAAGCTAGATATAGGTAATGGAACTATCCAATAGCTTCAGGATCCACCTGGGCCAACAACTCATACATTGGTGATCTCTCTCATCCACACATTTATTTGATTTTTTTCCAAGCGAGTTTCGAGATTGTCACTTCATTCATCATTAATGACGCTATATCACCGACGCTGAATGACACCTAAGAGGAAAATCTATTTCCTTAGCCTGACATTCAAAGCCTTCTCTAACATAGCTCTCAATCTACTCTTCTGATTTATCTCCACCTCCATCACTGATCCCTCCTCAGAGTTCAGAAACCCAAATGCTTTCAGGCTTAGGCAGGTAACACATGTGTGAGAAGAGGCAGAGTCTGAGGCAATAGGGAGTGGTGAGGTCCATGGCTCAAAAGCTGTTATGTTTTCTTCTTAAATTCTCTAAGGGTTGAACAAAGTACATACATCCAACTTGATATTTTAGGGACTTTCTCTTCTAAAATTTTACACAGGACACACTCAGCCTCCTTCAAGCAGACTTCCTAATCAAGCAAGTTCAAAGATACAAGTTCCTTCTCAAATCTTCTTTGGTACTTATCCATTTATTTTCTGAATCACTCACTTGTACATGTAAGATGCTATTTTTCATAGCATAGAGGTCAAAACATGAGCTTTGGATTCAGACAACCCTGGGTTAAAACCTTGACTTTGCCACTTTTAGGCTTGCATGACATAAGACAAGATACCTAAGTTTTCTGAGTCTCCTTTTCCTCATTTGTAAAATGGGAATAATAATAATACCTTACAGAGTTGTGAAGATAAAATTGAATAATCTATGCAAAATTCTTACTGGAGTGCCTGGCATGTAAACACTCAATAAATATTTTTAAAAATATATGGTTTCCCCAACACGAAGATAATTTCCATAAGAGCAAGAATCAAATATTCTCAATTCTTTATCCTCTGAGTTACTAATGTCTTGGGAGTATTCGATCCTAAGTATATATTTGGGAGATAAGTTGATATTCATTTATAATAATTATTACTACTCAAAAATGCATTGGGCAAAGCAAAATTTTGGTGGGCTGAGGAAATTGAAGCTGACTGATAGGTTTTAGGGCCCTAATTAGAGAACTGAGATACTCTTAATGAAACAAAAACTATACACATATATATATATGCACACACATGCACATATATATGTATAGATATACACACATACACATTTATATAATTCTTTACCATTATGCAAAGTGATTTTTATACTCTCTTCTGCTTCTTACAAATCTCTGCATGGATTCCATATAACTACCGATCAATAATAACTAATACCAGCTTTGTAAGGTACACATTATTATAATTATATTTTAGAGAAAGTGAAACTGAGTCTCAGAGAGGTTAAAGAGACTTGGCCAAGGTCACACACAGAGTGAATAATCAGTGGAGAGGCCTCCATTCTGGGTCTCCACAGTCCACGCTTTCTCTAATCTTTCATAACTATCTAAGATATGAAGCCTGCCAAGAGCAATTAAACACTTAACAGTCACATTACCCTAAGTTAATATAGGAATTGAAAAATAGATCCAATGAGATTCTCTGAATGAGGAACATGCAAGTCCAAACACAACGGCCTACAATGATGCTGGCCAAGACCTCTTGAGGACAGTAGCAGTTCATCAAAGCAGTGCCACAGGATCTTAATCAATCCCGTGTATGGGCTTCAGTTTCCTCATTAATAACATATGGCATCACAGTCATCACCATAAACTATGCCATTTGAAGGAAGAGAGTCACTGGTCCACTTAGCTGATAGCTCTAAAAGGGCATAATTTCCAGGACCTCAATAGAGTGTGGAGATAAAGGTTCTGCCCATGCATCTTGAGGTTCTGTACAGATGGGAAATCGGACTTGACAAGAAGAGAGTACATGGTATATTAATACTCAAACAGGGATTGGGAGCAAAACCAAGGGGAGGAGATCTCCAATTTTGCAAGCTGACTTCAGTACTTTCCAAAGACACACAAAAACAAACTGACAGAGTAATTAAGAAAGTCTTCAGTAAAAAAAAAAAAAAAGAATCAAATGGATACAGAAGCTAAAAAGCAGATAGTTACTTATCAAAACAGACTGTGCTCACTCGACTTAATCTCTCTGATAGGGTAGAAAGCTCAGTGTTCAAGGTAAGCAGCAAAAGAAGTCACACTTTTGGTCATGTTTGATTTGGTATCACGTGACATTCTCATAGAAGCGTAGAAAAGTGGAATACAGGGGAGGAAAAGAAGGAAAAGCTGGATCTGGCTGAAAGTAAGGAAGTATGAGATTGAGTTCGTGGCTACGAAACCTTCATTTTGTTCCCGGAAAAACACACTCACTAAAATGGTGTCTTGCCCACTTCACGCCCCCACTCTGATTACTTCTAAGTGAGGCAACCTGCTGGACTGTTCCTAAGAATGGGTCTCTGTTCTCCCGTAGCAATGTGACATTTTCTGAATAATCCAAGAAGTTGTGTGCCCTTGCACGACTCAGTGTAGCTCTGGGCCTCTGTTTATTCATGTGAATAACAGGAGAAGGGGTCCCTTCCAGTCTGACATCACAGAACCAATGGTGTCCTGCATTTCTACCTCACCGCAATTTGCACAGTGCATAGCCCATAGCAGTGCCCATTAAATACTTATCAATTCACTCAACATAGATCCATAACAATGATGATAGATAACATTTACTGGGCCTCTACAATGTGCCAGGCACTGCTCTAAATATTTTCCAGGTTTTAATTCCTCTAATATCCCAACAAGCCTGTGTGGTAGGTCCTGCTGACGTTAAGTGCTCAGCAACGGTGCTTACCTTGAGTGGCCCACTGAACTCTGAACTTCGCTTCCTCATCTGTAACAGCTTGCAAGATTGAGATCTGGTAACTGCTAACACTGAACAGTTCCAGGCACAGCTCTAGGTACCTGACAGGCATCCTCTCATCATGTACACACAGTTCTCAGCAGAGTCTCTTGCACACAGAAAGCCTCTAAGAAACAACAGGCATTGTTAAGGATGTCAGGGGTTTTCTAAAGCAGGACTGCTCCATCGTTACTACTTTGATGAGTATCCCTCCTGCGGGCATTGGCCTTCCTCAGGTCTCAGAAGCCTTTGGCTGGGTCTGCTATCTGGTCCTGGCCGGGAAAAGGCAGCAGGGGGTCTGTGAGTGAGAGGAGCGCTGGATAACAGTTAAGAAAGCTAGTTCCTGACCCAGCTCTCCATGTCCTGGCCATGGGACCTAGGCAAACCTTCCCCCTCTGTCTCAGTTTCCCAAATTACAAAACCTATAAAACTGGTGAGGGGAAAGGCTAATCATCTAAGAGAAAATTGAACCAAGTAGAATCCTCTCACCTCTAAGAGTAGTCTTGATTATAAAAATTCTACCGTGGGTAGTCAGTAGGTGACAGAAGAGCACTGTATGGGCTGTATTTAAGTCTATACTATAGGGTAAAAAAAAAACAATATTCCTTCTGTTCTAGTTCTCTGATCTATAAAACAACAAATAGTTCCTTTGGTGACAACTTCCATTTTTACTCTGTCAAATATCATCACTAACATTAAATTCCGTATTTAGAGTATCAATAAATGTCCCCTTAGAGCAGTAGTTCCCTCAAGCTAGCCTACAAAGCAGCACTGTTCTATGATGAAAACGGGAGAAATAAAAATAACATGTTTTTCTTTAAGTAAAATTTATTCCATTTGTAAATCATGAGATTTTTTGTGTTAAAATTCCTTTGGCTTGTAAAATGGTGGTGAGGGTAGTTTTTAACTTAAAATATTAATGTAGAAAATACAAAGGTGGCAACTGTATGCCATTGTGAAAATATTTTCCGAAATTTAATTCATCTGCGAAATCCAGAAGTCTTGTGTGCACTGGTATAGGCTCAGAGGAGCAGAATCCCAATAAGACAAGAAAGTTGTTCTCCTCTTGTCACTAGTAATCTTCCAACAACTGGTAAAACTATATGTTTCTTCATAAGACTGTTCTGTATCTTAGACTATTCTTTCAGTGAAAAATGCATAAAGTGAATTTTCAAACTCAATTTCTATATATATAATAGATGAATATAAAACCACATCTATCTATCCATCCATCCATCCATCATCTTTAATCTAAATGATCCTATAGCCAGTATGGAAAGACATAGGATGACATTTTCACTTTTTCCTTTTAAAAACAGTGTGCCATTTTAAAATTTGGAAAGCACACAAGTTTTTAAAAATCAACTTTATTGAGATATAATTTACATACAATAAATTTCACATATTTGAAGTGCCAAGCAGATAACTTTTGAAAAAGATATATTTTCATCACCACAGAAAGTTCCTTTGATCCTCTGTCAGTCAATCTCCCTTCCATCCCCCATGCCAAGCAACCACTGATCTGATTGCTATCACTGTAGGTTAATTTTGACTATTCTAGAATTTCATATGATTGGAATCACACAGTATGTGCTCTTCCATTTCTAACTTCTTTCACTCCGCACAACGTGAGAGGCATTCATGTCGCTGCATGCATCAGTAGTTGGTGCCTTTTTATTGTTGAGTAGTGTTTTTGGTATAAATATAGCACAATTTGTTTATCCATTCTACTCTTGATGGTCCTAAGGGTTGTTTGGAATTTTCGTCTACTCTGAGTAAAGCCCCTTTGGATATTAGTGGACTGGAATTTTTATGAACATATGTTTCCAATTCTCTTGGGTAAATACCTCAGATTAGAACTGCATGATCATCTAGTAAAGTGTGTGATGAACTTATAAGAAATTTACAGTTTTTGAATCAGAAGGCACCATATTATACCCACAAAAACAATGTACAGGAGATCCAGTTGCTACACATCTTCAGCAACACTTGCCAATCATTTGAATTTTAGCCATCCCAGGTGTAAAGTGGTATCTCACTGTGGTTTCATTTGCTAATTATTTCCTAATGACTTAATATTGCTGAGAACATTTTCATGTACTTATTGGCCATTCTTTTATCTTCTCTGTGAAGTGTCTAAATCTTCTGTCCATTATCATTAGGTTGGTTTCTGCTCCAGCTAAGCAGGTCTTTGGTGCTGTATCTCCTGCACGTGCCCCTCTCTCCAGATTTCAGGGTGGTGATTTGCCCTGTGATATCAGTTCTTTGATGGGTCCAGAAAAAAAAATCATTGATTTTCACTTTGTCCAGCTCTTTCTTGTTGTAAGCATTACAGCGATAACATCCAAGCTCTTTACATATCAGAACTGAAATTAGAACCCTTCTGCATCTAGCGAGAAGGTCATATGACTTTCTTCATTTATTCTATTAATGTGGTGAATCACATTGACTTTCAAAAACTGAATCAACCTTGCATTCCTATGCACACATGACCATCACGTAATACCCTTTTTGTCTATTGCTAGATTCAATTTGTTTGTATTTTGTCCAAGTTTTTAGGTCTATATTCATGAAGGATATCAGTCTATATCATACGAGGTATCAGGGTTATTCTGGTCTCATAAAATTAGTTTGGTAGTGTTCCCTTTTCTTCTATTTTCTGAAAGAATTTGTGTAAGTTTTATTACTAACACTTGATGTTTTACTTCATTGGAAAAGCTGTGCTTGGAGTTTTCTTTGTGAGAGTTCTGATTTAAAGTTTAATTTATTATGAGATATGTGGCTATTTAGATTTTCTAGCTTTCTTGAGTCAGTTTTGTTAAGCTACAGCTTTTAAGGAAATTGTCAATTTCATCTAAGTTGTTAAATATATTGGGATAAACTTGTTCGTAATATTTTATTATCTTTTAATGATGTAGAAAATTTAGTGATAAGCATTTATGTGCACCACTATGGGCTATGCACTGTGCAAATTGCAGTGAGATAGAAATGCAGGACACCGTTGGTTCTGCGATGTCAGACTGGAAGGGACCCCTTCTCCTGTTATTCACATGAATAAACAGAGGCCCAGAGCTACACTGAGTCGTGCAAGGGCACACAACTTCTTGGATTATTCAGAAAATGTTAAAAAGTAGGTCACATTGCTACGGGAGAACAGAGACCCATTCTTAGGAACAGTCCAGCAGGTTGCCTCACTTAGAAGTAATCAGAGTGGGGGCGTGAAGTGGGCAAAAAAAAGAATCAAATGGATACAGAAGCTAAAAAGCAGATAGTTACTTATCAAAACAGATTGTGCTCAGTCGACTTAATCTCTCTGACAGGGTAGAAAGCTCAGTGTTCAAGGTAAGCAGCAAAGGAAGTCACACTTTTGGTCATGTTTGATTTGGTATCACGTGACATTCTCATAGAGGAGTAGAAAAGTGGAATACAGGGGAGGAAAAGAAGGAAAAGCTGGATCTGGCTGAAAGTAAGGAAGTATGAGATTGAGTTCGTGGCTATGAAACCTTCATTTTGTTCCCGGAAAAACACACTCACTAAAATGGTGTCTGGCCCACTTCAGTCTGGCTAGCCATTTATTAATTTTGTTGACCTTTTCGTAGAACCAACTACTTTTGTTAATTTTCTTCATTGCTTGTACGTTTTTCGTCTGATTTCAGCTCTTTGGGATTAGTGCCTTCTTCCCTTTCTAACTTCTTAAGTTGAAAATTTAATTCATTGATTTCAAGACTTTTCTTTTTTCTAATTAGCATTTAATGCTATAATTTTCCTCTAAGTTCAACTGTAGCTGCACCACACAAATGTTTAAAAAATTATATTTCTATCATCATTCAGTTCAAAATATTTTCTCATTTCTCTCGTGATTTTTTCCTTCACTTATGTGGTTACTTGGATGAGTGTTAAGCTCCTAAATATTTGAGACTTTCTTGATATTTTGTGAAGGGGAACAAAATTTGCCATTCCAAAATGTGTCTCTTTAACACGAACATTATTTTAGGCTGATTTTTTTAAGAAACAAAGACTCAAATTTGTTCTCGTTCCCTCCCCCTTAACTACTTAAAAGTATTCAGATAATAAAACTTCTTCCAGAAAGGGAGCTATCACCATAGCATAACATAAACTAGGTAGTAGACAGGGAGGAACCTAGAAAAGCCTGTTTGTTAGTGCCCCATTATTTCCCTGTGGCCAAGCAAACGTTTGCTCCTTTTCACCTACCTGTGAATTGCCTTCCTTTCCTTTGAAGCCCCTGACTCTCCCCACCCCCAACATCCTCTTTTGTCTTTAGCTGAGGATGGTATTTAAGGTAAAGACTACGGCCATTTTGTCGTTACTTGGTTTTCCTGGGTTTCTCCCATGTATACACATTATTAAACTCTTTTGTTTTTTCTTATTAATCTGTCCTTTCTTGCAGGGTGTATCTCAGCCAAGAACTCCAGACAGGTAGAGGGAAAGTTCTTTTCATCCCCAACAACTGTTAATGATTTCTAATTTAATTCTGTTGTGGTCAAAGAACGCACCCTGTAAGACTTGAGTTTTTTTTTTTTTTTTTGGTGAGGAAGCTTAGCCTTGAGCTAACATCCAATGCACATCCTCCTCTTTTTGCTGAGGAAGATAGGCACGGATGATAGCCCAGGGCCAATCTTCCTCTACTTTATATGGGACACTGCCACAGCATGACTTGACAAGCAGTGCTTCGGTTTGCGCCCGGGGATCCAAACCTGCAAACCCCGGGCCGCTGAAATAGAGTGCACGAACTTAACCACTACACCACTGGGCTGGCCCCAAGACTTCAGTCTTTTGAAATTTACTGAGACTTACTTATGGCCTGGCATACAGTATATCACGGTGACTAATTCTTGTGAACTTGAAGAGAGCATGTATTCTGAAGTTGTTGGGTGTAATGCTCTGCCTGGCATGTGGTAGTGGCTATATAAGTTTTTTTTAAATAAACGCATTAACTATGATTTAACAAATAAATGAAATGAAGAGAGAGGGATTTATTAAGGGGCTGTAGCGGAACTATTTAGAGAGAAAGGAGGAAGCCAGTGCAGCTAGATTGAAGATGACAGGATGACCGTAACTGAGGAAGCAAATATCCAGAGAATAGAGGGGATGTCTGGTTAAAGCAGAGGCAGAAAAGGTTGTCTGTAGAAGGGAACAAGGCCTTGTCTTCTGAGCCAAGAGGAAGGAACAGAAAGATGGAGTAGAAGGTAAAAATTTTGAGGGAAACCCCATCAGATAGTCTATTAACTTCTCTGTGTAGCAGGAGGAGGACATCTACTGGAGATGAAGAAGCAACTTGGGAGGAGGCATTTGGGGATCCAATCAACAGTCCACTGGGATGAAGGAAAGGTCTGGGAGATGGCACCATGGCTGCCCTGAGGCCTGGCAGCAAGAATCTGTACTGGGGGCAGCCATCAGAAAATTTTCTCACCTGGAAACCTAAACAGGACCTAGGGGTGGGTTTCAGTTAAACCTCAGCAGAACTCTCTAATAATTAAACTTTTCAACTATCAACTTAATGTGACAAGTCCTACAACAGGGCCTATCCTGGGAGCTACAGGATGGGTTACTTAATCCAGATGAGAACTAAGAAAGGCTTTCTGGGGCCGGGTGCGGCCAGCCTGGTGGCGTAGCAGTTCAGTGCGTGCGCTCTGTTGCTGCAGCCCAGGGTTCACAGGTTCGGATCCCGGGCACGCACCGATGCACCGCGTGTCAAGCCATGCTGTGGCGGTGTCCCATATAAAATAGAGGAAGATTGGCATGGATGTTAGTCCAGGGCCAATCTTCCTCAGCAAAAGGAGGAGGATTGGCAGCAGATGTTAGCTCAAGGCTGAGCTCTCACAAAAAAAAGAAAGAAAGAAAGGCTTTCTATAGGAGGTGGCAGCCGAATTAAACCCTGAAGGGAAGCTGGATTATCCAGGTGCATGAGTGGGTTTGAAGATGATAGAAAAGAACATGGCATTTGAGAGCCATACAAAGCAGGCCTGCAGCTTAGAGTAGGAGGGAGTGAGGAAAACGAAACACCATAACCACCACCACCACTACCATAATCCAAAGTCTTGGACAGAAAAACATGCTGCTTTTAAAAATTATGAAATTCTCATCCCTGGAGGTGTTCAAGCAAAGGTTGGCTGGCCATGTAGCAGGGGTGTTGGAAAGGATACATGGGGAGACATCTGGTTGAATTGGTAGGGGGACCATTACTCCCCACTCTTCCTATTCCCTTGTGGAAGGACTTTCTTGACTAATGTTCAGGCTTCTCTCCTGTCCTCTATCTGGTACCTTTCGAAGCAGTAAACGGACTTGCTCAGCCTAGTCTCATGTTCTGTCCTCTCCTGTGATCTGTGTGCCTGACGTAGTCTGCCACGCAGCAAAAAGATTAGTGCCCAGTTGTCCCAGTGACTGTAATGTCTAATCTAGAGAGAAAATATTCTTTGCAAATCAATTTGTCTGAAGGCCTAAATGACATTCTCTAAAAAGCTTTATCAGGAATGAAGCTGATATTCTGATCTCCATTCATAACTCTCATTCAAAGGAGTATTTTTTATCAACCCCATGAAACCTTAGATGACATCTAAAGTCCTTTCCAATATTCAGAAATCTATTATCTTGAATTATCAAGACAATCAAGTTGAGCACCCTCAGTTTAAGGATGCCGAGGGGTATAAAGGTCACGTTAGTAAGCTTTCCATCAAAGGGGGTTAAAAATGAAGAATAAATGCTGTTATTGGAACATTAACTTATGGGAAACAACTCATGCCCTGATGATGTCAAAACTTTACTATGCAGATATAAAATGCTGCTCAAGGTTCATACAAAAACATGTAGAGAAGTTCATACAAAAGAGAAACGTAACAAAATACAAAGATATAGAAAAGTAGAACACAATAGCCAGTGGGAAAACTATAATAAAGACAAAAAAAAAAAGTGCAGATGTGGCAGTGTGGTAAACATGTCCACAATTTCTGTGGCTACCCTGGATTCTACGAAGCAGTGTTCTCACAGGTACATCCCATAAAGTAATTATTCCACTTCTTTTGACACTTGTTAACTACACACCCCACTGGTCTCCATGGGTAACTCTAATCATAATAAAAGACTAGGAAGACAAGAGCAGAAGGATAAAGAGGTGGAACAGCCCAGAGAAATTAGCACTTCGGATTCGGACCCCATTGAAGGGAACAATGTTAGCAAATGCACAGAGCGACAATCCAAAGGTCTGAAAAAGAAAATTTTCCCTTTATTCAATAGTATAAGCAGAACTGCCAAATTTACGGGCACTACATCTCAGCAGAATATTTTGAAAAGGGGAAAAAGGTACAAATGGGCAGTGTTGAAGCACAGAAAGGACCAGAAGCATTCATCTAATTTGTAGGAGACCATTGAGAAATATGACAAATCAATACGGACCATGTGCAGGGGAGACTCATATGATAACTATTTATTGCTGCAGAACTCTAGACATCTAAAGGATTCTGGTTGCTATTCCATGAAGCAGACTACATGGAAACCTTTTACATATTCAAAATAGCTTTTAAAAAACTATTTTGCATTCTGGGGAGCTCTGAGTGCTTCACCTATGAAAATAAGTCTTTAAAGTTGGCAGGGAAAGAACCTTCTCCAGATGGAGGACCTGACGCTGAAGGAGGTGAGTTGACTTTAGGAACCACCACAAGAAGACTATCCGGCACAGCCAGGGGCTGAAATTGCCTCAAACCTTAAAAGATTCTTAACTGTGGATAACAGAGAATCTGAAGGTTGCCTGCGAGCTTACACCTGGCCCCAGGAGACTGTCCTCATCAGCATTCCATGCCGGGCCTCAGAAAGCTGGGGAAAGAATTTTGCAAGCACAGGAAAATAGACAAATTTCTTTCCTTCGAGCCTAATCTGATGATTTAAATCTATCTATCCTAATGCCTCTCAGGTGTTCCAACCATCTTATGCCTTTCAAGAGCGCTTCTGCAGGGAGTTAACACTAGCAACTTCTGTTCTGATTAAACACACCTGCCACAAAATAGCAGGTGCCTTCTGGCCACAATGAAATTCTAATAGGAAATTGGCAAAAGGTTTTGAAAGCTGCTGGGTTAAAACATCTCTTAGGTTTTCTTAGACTTCAGAGAAACTGGGGGAAAGTTTGTTTAGAATTTAATGTCCTTCAAACAAAGGCAACAGGATAATGTTAATATAGTGGAACTGCTGGCTAAAACAAAAATAAAAAGATTAAACAACTACCAAGGTTAAAGGGTAAATTTTCAAAAAAGGTTAAAATAATGCCTCTCATCAAATACAAAAATAAACACAAGTTTAAGATTTTATTTAACTCATTAATGAGGAAACTGATAAGATGTGACAATCAGCTCAAAGGAGAATTCAAACAGCAGACACATTTATAGATGTGGAAGAATAAAATGAATGTGTTAAATGAGAGGCAAAATTCACCTTTTCCACAGTGGCTAGGGAAGTCAAGCGAACCTCTGTGGGACACAATTTCCACATCTACACCAAGAATTATTTTGTGTTGCTATCCGTTATCTACAACGTACAGAGTTATAAAACAGCTCTGAAGAATCAGAATTAGATAACATGAAATGGTGTGCTACTGACGACGCATAGTTTTCGACAGAAGCCCAATGTTTTCCCTGCACAGGTCGCTGACCATCCTATTTATTGCTGCATTCCCAAAACCTGGTACAGGGTAGATGCCCCACCAATACTTGATAAATGGATAAATGTCTACTACGTATCAGGCATTAAGCCCGGTCCTTCACATGCATCATCCCATTTAATCTTCCCAACAACCCTTTAAGATAAAGATTATTCTCCTTTCACTAATGAGAAACTAATTTGTGTGATGTTGTACAGCTATTACTTGTTAAAGACTGGAGGTGGGGGACAACGGGGGAGGATCTGACTCAGGTCTATGACCAGAAAGCCCATCTTCTTTTTCTTTCCATTTAATATATGTTCTTTTTATTTACCATCACTGTACCATCTGCCTCTAAACTAAGGGACTGTTTATATGTTACATTGACATAACATGCTTCTTTGATGAGTATGATATTGGAGATCCTTACTTGAAGAAAAATAAATGAACAGCAGTACTCAGGAGAATCGAAGCATAAATGAGAGACACATGAACGTCTTTACTGCAGCCTTGCAGATAAGCACAGGATATTTACCAGCCCACTTTTCTGCCCCCGTTAGGTACTCATATCCCAATTTTCAAGATAAGACAGATGAATTCAGCACTATTTGTGTTGTTTGTTTTCATAGAAATCAGAACAGCACTTTGGAAAACAGCAGTAGCTAACATTCATTGCATGCTTACTATGACTGTAAACTATTTTCACAGCAACAGTACGAGGCGTGTACTATTATCACCTCCTTTTTACAGGTAAAGAAAGCTGAAGTGCACTGAGTAACTTCAAAAAATCACACAGCTAAGTTGCAGCTCTGGGCTTTGACCTGGCACTTGTAACCACTGCCCTGCCCTCACCCACAGTCACTCTACTGTCTGCATAGGCTGTTGAGGCTTGCTCCTTCATCACGTCTTGATTTTTAACAAACCTCCCTGCCCTGTTTATCACAGCCTCCAAGAGTACTAGGATGCTCACAGCTTCTAGCATCATGGGGCTGGTAACTGCAGGCTAGCTTAAGTCCTGAAAGCGATTTTCTGGCCACTTGGCACTTGTCATCATTTGAGATTTTTACATTCACCCTTGGAGAGGCAGGGGCAAGAGAATACGCAGAGAGAATAGTCTTCTGAGGCCTCGAATAGGTGAAGGTCAAAAAGACGTGGGGCAAATGTTAATCTGAAATCATTCTCTCTTTTCCCCTAAGTTCCCAAATAATTCTCTGCTTTCTTTTCTTGCCAGAAAACAGGCCACCCTTAGAATGAAGGAGTGGCAGATATGTTTTTAGATACCTCCAGATGAGTCTTGATATGCAAGGCACAATGCTGGCATACTGTAGAAGGTGTCAATAAATGGTTGACTGAGTGGTTTTCTTACATTATTTCATTTAATCTTCACCATAACTCTGAGACAGGTATTATTATTATTATCTCTATTTTGGAGATGAGGAAGTGAGGTTAGATAACTTGCTCAGGTTAAGCAGCTTGCCCAAGATCCCCAAAAGGTTGCGATTTACCAATACCAGTGGTGTTTCATGAAGACCAAATATGCCACCAAAAGCAACATGACAGCTGTTTGAAACCCCTTTCCTCATGTCACTTAGCAGAAAGCCTTGGGAAGTAGTACCATTTCCTCCCTAAGCATTGAAGCATGAGATCTTTATTTCTGAGAGGCGTAATGCTCACCCTCGTCATTATAAATGCTTACCCTTCCCTCAAGGGTATCTCATAATTCCCATCCCTAATAAAAGATAACACTACTTTCAAATAAGATCGTGAAAAAGGCTTTGCCATTACTATCATACAGGCGTTAAGAAACATTAAGCACACATTATCTGATGAAGGCTACCATAATCAACCAAACGGTTACTGATTGATTACTTTTAGGGGTGAAATGACTGACTCTGTATAGAATTTTCTTATATTCTTAAGGGAGGGACTAAGAAAAAAAATCTAGACACTTGGAATCTAAGCTAAGTTCTGACATTGCCTTCAGGATTTCAGGAATTTCATCCAAAAGGGCTGTTATCTCTAGTTGGAGTGAGAAAGAAAGGGCATTAAAGATCATTTTTATACTTAAACTAGGAGGATCTCTCTGTTAACTCAGCTTGAGATACATTTGAGTGTGTTCCTTACATATTTAAACATTACCAACTTGGTCAGCAGGAATCTATGATAATCTAGCTCAGTGTTTTTTAAACATTATTTAGTATTAGAACCCTTTTTTCCAAATCAAATTTTCTGTACAATTCAAATACACAAAATAGACATAAAGGGAACTGCTTTGGTTGACATACTCATCTCAACCCAAATCTTGTCCCTTTGGCAGCCTCTAGGGCACCCAAGGGCTCCATGGAACACACTTTGAAAACCACCCATTAAGTCCTGCCCTGGGGAGGTGTGATCTACCCCAGATCTCAAAGCTACAGGGTAAGTGCTGAACCGCAAAAATAAATACTTTCGGCTTAACACGCCCCTTTTCAAAGTAATAGGAGGGAATAGAATAGAGAGAGATTAAAATTTCTGAAGATAGAAAGTATGAGTTTAAAAAGAGGCTTGGCATCTAGAGTGCTGAGCTACTCAAGAGCAAGTCACTTTCCCACTAGAGTATCAGTCTTCTCTTAGAAAAAAGGAAGATTCTGGAATAGCATCAGGACTTAACATTTTTTCCCCCCTGAAGCACAGTTTTGGTGCACAGAGCATATTCCTCAGTCCTATCTTTCATCACAGTGTTTGCAAAGGAGGAGGGATGGAGGAACATTGCTCACATACAAGCAGAATCTCAGGGTGGCAGGGCAGGTGAGGTCTGGAAAAGACCCCCTTCCTCTGATGGGATTCATGGTGGACCTATCCACTCTTTTATGCCCACCCCATACTCCAATTGAGAGACTGGATCCTAAGGGCTTTTACAGTCATTTCACCGTCATATTTTCTGCTTCCAAGTGCTTCTTGACCTCCACATATAATACTCAAAGCCCCTTGATCTAAATGGAGTCTTAATTTGTGCTTTGAAGGTATTCATCTCAGGGGCAGTGGGTTAGGATTATTATATTCAATTCATACTTTTCCTATTTAGAAATCTTTTCTACTTAGAACATCTACCCTACTGATCCAGTAACCAAGTTACTTTGAAAGGCTTTTTCCCTTTCTTTTGTCTAGGATTGGTACACTGTTATTTTCTCTAGAATCTCCCAGTCTCTTACCCTGATTACCACATACTTCTGTACTGGACACTCAAAATCCGTGGTTCTCTATAATAACCACTTATGCCTGTTAAGGAGTGTGGCTCACGTGGTTCTGGAATTTATCACCCTTTTTAAAGTCAACTCATGCCAGAAAATTTCAGCAGGAAGATGATATTTCTTCCTGCTGAAGAAAGTATGGGAAAGGGTATGGGAAAGGCCATCGTCAGAGGACAGCGAGAGGGAGTGAAATATTGTGGATACTGCATACTTTACCAGTTATGTCATGCTGTTTGAATGACTCACTGTAGATCTGATACTGATTGGGACAATGTTTCTTCAACCACTTGCAGACATCCTGCTGAGTCCACAGAGCCACTGGTTTTGACAGCTTCACCGTAGCTGACTACAAATAAAGAAGGAAAAGAAGGTCTGTTAATACCAGCCCCATGCCTAGAAAAGCACTACTGTTAGAAGTGCTAGAGTAGGGTAAAAGCTACAGATTGGATTCCCCAAAGATAAATATCTGGCTCTTGCTCTCTTCCTCACTCTGCAGACCTTCTCCATACCTCCGGAAACCAGAAAGAAAAGGTCCAAGTGAAGAAGACCATGAAAATTACACTTGTTCTTGAGTTATCATCTCTACTGGGAAAAATCCCCAGGAAGTAGAGTATTCACCAGAAAACACTAACAACGAGACAATAGGGTGCTAAGCAATTAATCAACATTTTAGAGATGAAATACCTGTTCCCAAGTGGCCTTTCTCTGTATTCCAGGAAAGCGTCCATTTCTTGTCGTCCTTTGATATCACTAGGGCCTAGTACAACTGGGCCCAGCGGGTGCTAATAGTTAGTTTAGGAATGGCTGTTATAGGATTTAGATACCCGCATACTAAAAAGTACAAGTCGGCCTAGGGGCTCTGGACTTAGGGAGGTCCTGTAAGTTTAGGAATTAGTTATGCCACAGCGGGGAAACAACAAGTCAATTCGGCCAGCAGGTGGGGGGAATGGTAGTAAGATAATGGGTTAGCTAGACTTTATGCAGAAGCCAACTAGCCAAGGCCTTTTATTGCTCACTGGATCTTTCAGGGAGGTGTTTATGCAAAACAAAACAAAACATAGAGGTGCAGAGGACCCAGCCTTTGACAGACAGTAGATTACAAATACATGCATTAACTAACAAGCATCAACTCAGTGCCAGATTCTGGTCTTTCTCATGGATCCCAGGAACTTGTTTGAGGCAGATGAAAGCTATCTATGATTTGTATCATTCTGGATCAGCCTTTGCCAACAAAATAGGATCATAATATTGATAGTTCTTTAAAGGATGTTGGGTGGCACACAGACCTGGCCTTAAATATCATTGACCTTCTCACTAGGAATCATTCTCTTTCACTTCTCTTTCAAACTTTCAGATTAAGGCAAGGGGAGAACCTCGACTTTTCATGATTTAACATCTTTCTGACATCTGCTAACATGTTTTTTTGCCAAAGAGAGGGCTCCCTTCAGCCTCAGAACCTTCATCGGAAAGCAACGCATCTACTTCTAACAACTGTTCTGTTTTACTTTTATTATATTTAAAGTTGCTTTTATTTTATGCCAAATAAATTATGGCAAAAAACAAATTTTATTTTCGGCAGTAATATCTAGTTTGCTTTTAAAACAGATTTGAGTAAAAAAAACAGTAGATCAATTTTAACAAAAAAATTAAGGAAACAACAGTATAGATGGTAACAAGATAATAGAAGTGACATGCAGGTGATTCAAGTTTAGAAAACAGTGCTCAGGGGTTATTTTCATTAGCATATTTTCAATTGTACTACTCTTTGGGCCATCACTTACAAAATAATCACAAACAATACTTATCACTTTTTACTTTGTGTTGTGGTAACTTATTTCTTTCACTCTTATGGTAGATTGTATTTTCCAAAGATGATTTTATATATGTACATACACACACATACACACACACATCTGCTTTGCATTCATTGCGACTGGCATTCTCCTCCTGATGTTTGGGGTTGATAGTCCCTCCCCTTCAATTTCAGCAGGGTCTGTGACAGTACCGGCCAACGCAGTCCAGGGGAACTGATGCTGTCTATGTGACTTCTGAGGCTAGGTCATAAAAAAGATACACCTTATGCCTGGCTCACCCTCTCTGGCATTCACTTTTGCAACCCAGCCACCATACTGTGAGGAAGCCCAGAACTCATGAAGAGACCATGTGTAGGAATTTTGGCTAATCCCCTAGCTCAGGTCTCAGCTAACAGCCACCACCAACCCTACCAACTATCAGACAAATGAGTAAACAAGCTTCAGATGATTCCAGCCACCAGCCTTTGAACCTTCCAGCTGAGGCCCCAGACACGGTGATGCACAGACAAGGCATCCCTGCTGTGCCCTGGGTGAATTCCTGACCCATATAATCCATGGGCATCATAAACAGTTGTCTTCCACCACCAAGTTTTCGGGTAATTTGTTTTGCAACCCTATAACTGGAACACCAAGTCATATGTTCAGTGAGGATAGAACTGTTACACTGTGCTCCCCAGAGTGCCTTACATTTAATAGATGCTCTTTGCAGCCACGATGATTAAGTGAATGAATTAATGAAATGAAATCATTCTCACTGAGTCTGTGCTCACAGGCCTGCCTTACTATTTAATCAGCAGTGAGTTTCTTTGCTGCTCTCCACCCACTGGGTGTTGTGCTCACATGGCTCCTAATCACACTTGTCAGCCTCTTCCTTCCACCCTACATCCTCGAGTCACAGGCTGCCAGCCATTTTCCCTCTAACCTCTGAGTACAATCATATCAATTGCTTTCTTAATTTTGATGAGAGAGGAGGACCTCTGGTAAAGATGGTGCAAGTGAGTAAATGTTTTGTTAGCTTTTCCCTTTTTGCCTTTTATCACCCTCCTTTCCTTTGCATGATTAGGAAGCTAGAATTTTGGCTCTTTTAGCTAGAAACGAGTCAGCACCTCTGAATCTGGCTCCTTCCTGCTCTAAAAATTTTCCTTCAGATGAGCTGAATGAGTTCATAGCTGACACATCGTTACCCTGACTGAAACCCCTTGCAAGTTTCTTGCAAGTGAAGCTAATCACATCTTTTAAAAACTCCTATGAACCAGTCACAGAGCCTACAAATCAGGAAGGGAAAGGCAAGAGGATAAAGTTGCTTATACATCAATACACTAAAATTTCCTGGAAGGTCATTCTTTACCTTGCTCATTTTCTGGGAAACAGAGCACCCTCACACCAAGACAAGCCCATTCAACTGGAGACTCAGGTGGAGATTAACCCAAACATGTCAAGTCAACTTGTTACCGCCTAACTGCCCCAAGTAACTCAAAGGAGGTTTCAAAAGCACTTAACTGTTTCTCAAAGTTGTTTTTTAGTTATGTTAAGAGATGCAATCACCAACTGCCCTGAACTGGTCCAAACCCCACCGCAAGAGCGATGCCTGTGCAGACAGGTTGAGACTTGTCTAAAAGTTACCTTCGCTTCATTTTAATGCTAAGATCTCTGCCCCAGGAGGAGCTTAGGCCTTATTACCATAACATGCATTGTATGTGGAAGCATGTTTTCAAACTGCACCTGTGCAAGCGATTACCCATCTCCACATGTGATGACAAAACTTCCCTTTTGAATATTCATTCCCCATCCGAAATAAAAGGCCCCTGTTTTCCTTCGCTCGGAGAACCATGGCTTTGGAAGTAATTCCCTGTGGTCTCCTCATTTGCTGCAAATAAATCGTACTTTGTGTGACAATTACTGCTGGTGAAGGCTTTGATTTCACCTCACCATGAAGCGAACACACTTTGGTTCGGTAACAAACTCACGACGCATCCTCACCAGCCTACCATGCATGCTTTTGTTATAAATTTCCCTTTATTATAATTTCAGGTGTTCTGAGGCTAACACTCAAGGTGTTACTTCACTTTTCCTTCAGAATACACTCTTACTAAGTAGTAATTTAGTATCACTTGCTTGAACAGCAGAAAAATCAAAGCTCTAGGCAGATTTTTAAGACCGTATGAACCTACAGGGATATGCCTCCATGTAAACTGGTATATCAAAATGGGGAGGGATAGAGATTCCTACCATTTATAAGCACTGTTTGTCTCTTCTGAATCAGATAGTGATACAAGTCTTGACCCCATTCATCAGCTGATTCTTAGCCTTGGCTTTAGCTATGTAATTGTTATTAGTTTGCTACACATTAACTTGTATGACTCCATAATGACTCCAGTTCCCCCAGTCTGGTGCTGTTTTTTGGCTTCTCGGAGCAGACTTTTATTTGTTCTGCTTGAACTTCTCTTTGTGTAGCACCCCAGGTCAACCTCAGTTACTCCTCCTTCTAGCATGATGCCTCCCATCCCCAACAACCACATGTTTTGCGAGTGAACGCCATAACCTGATCCTTTAAAGAGCTTAAACTTTATTTCTGTGTGCAATTTGGAACAAGCATATGTTCAACTCACATCAATCTATTTATCACATTGTCCCACAGGAAGTTGCAGAGTTATCAAATTTTAATAGCTCCATAGTGTTATTTCAACCACCCTCCTTTCCTCTGCCACCCAACACTCACACCTCTCTTTACACCCAACTATAGAGTTGATAATTTTCTCTAATATGCTGCATGGTTTTTTTCCCCACAGTAGGAACCTAAACCAAAATAATTTCATAAAACAGAGAGACAGTATTTCATATTTATTAGAAACAGTAAACTAATAAAAAAAAAAATCCTGCCCAAAGGCAAACATTAAAAAAACATTTGCCCCAGTTCTCTTTCCCCATGCTCAGGTACATCATTCTCTGGATATACAATGCTAAAGGCAATTTTGGTTTGTTTTGCTGCCCTGAAAGAGGCCGGAGGCAGTTTGTTATCTTAACCCCCACGCACTGTGACACCAAGCAGAATTCCAGGCGTTTCTTTTATGAAGTGGTCCTGGCCTTTCTATAGATAAGCTGAGGGCACATTTTTAAAGTCTTTAATTTCTGTTTTACAGGGAGGTCTCACTTTATGAAAAGACACATTGGGAAAGGTTGTTTGCAAATTACTTTTTTTTATGCAAATGATTCCTATTTTAATTTACCCATATACAATAATTTCAGCTATGTTTTATAGTAATTTTTGATTTATATTTAACTGAAAAGAACTCAAGTTTTAAGTTCGTTAAGGTAAACTTGAAGATTTTCTGCTAAGTAATAAAAGACTCTAAAGAAAGTTTGATATTGAAAGAACATACTACGAAATGCTTTTAAAGTTAAATTTTATTTGTAATTCAATTATCCATTAACTGTTTTGCATATAAATTCTCTTTTAATTTTATGGGTTTTGATTTATAAGAGAACACTGCAATTTTAAGCTCCCAATGGCTGTACAAAGTCTTAACTAGGTAAGCTTGCATGAGGCCTAGTGGGTTGATCGTGAAAAAACAGAGAATGCAAAGATACTTTATATTCACTGGCAGGATAAAGCGAGCTTTATGGCCAATTATCAGAAAGTGGTAAACATACTTGCAGCATCTCATTTTATAACTAAGTATTTGCAAGTTCTAAACATTGCCTCCCTCTTCCTTTACCATTCTGCAATGTCTTTAGTTTACAGTCCTCTCTTTCATTGGCTTCCATCGGGTAATCTTACTCAAGATTGGAGAAAGGATGGAGAAGAGGGGAGAAGGGAGCAGGCAGGACAGGGTGGAAAAACACACATACAACCAACCATTGATGTCTACTTTGGCAGCTTTTGATCTTCACTCACCCAAAAAGGGGCCTCTAAATATCAGGAAGGATGGGTTAGTTCACAGAATACTTGGCATTTGAATTAATTAAAATTTTTTAAATAAAATAATACTTATTTAACCAAAGTGACAATAGAAGTTGTCAAAGGCAAATACAGAAGCTTACAAAGTTATAAACAAAACTTAGGTCTTTTAATACTGAGAAGACAGGGTTTTCTTAAATAATCAAAGACCTGATAAAGACAATGTGAAGCATACTACATTATTTTGGTAAGACACAGAATCTTTGCTGTCCAGGTAGATTACGCAAAAAGTTTAAAAAAAAAAAAAAAAACAAAACTTTTACAATCTCTTATAAAGAGCAGACCAATAGTCCAATAAAATTTTGTCCTTTAAACAGAGAGGGGGCTGGCCCCATGGCATAGCGGTTAAAGTGCGCGCACTCCGCTGCTGGTGGCCCAGGTTCGGATCCCGGGCACGCACCGACACACCGCTTATCAGGCCATGCTGTGGCGGCTCCCATATAAAGTGGAGGAAGATGGGCACAGATGTTAGCGTAAGGCCAGTCTCCCTCAGCAAAAAGAGGAGGATTGGCATGGATGTTAGCTCAGGGCTGATCTTCCTGACAAAAAAAAAACAGAGAGAAAACCAATTCTAATTTTGTACCAGTATACTTTTGATATTAAATTTTTTTCAAAAAGTTAAATCTATTCCTATCTTAGCCAGTTAGACCACACCTAAAATTCCTTTCCCAAGATTCCTTTTCCACAAACGTTCTACAACTTTTTTATGTCCGTTCGAGTTTTGTCCTATTATATAAATCTTGCCTTTTGCAACAACATGAATTAATTTCTAAGTACTAAGAATTCTCTCTTCTGTCACCTTAACTCTTTCACAGAAGAAAGTGATTTAAAAAATTTTAAAAGCTATCTTTTCTATTGTATTCTGTTTCCAGGGTAGCTTATGAGATCCACTTGGTCATTCTTGGGTTTGGACCAAAATATCTTAAGATGAATGAAGCTATTAAACTTCAAACCTCCCAAAGAGAAGACATCTCACTGCTAGAAAGTTTCCAGGTAAAAGATGAATGAATGAATGAAAGATAAATATATGTAGTGTTTTTTCATATTTTTCCATCTTTAACCACTGCTTTAATACCACCTGGATCAGTCCATGCTTCCTAACTTGTGATGCTTATCTCCTCTGAGCAGTGTAACACCCCTAAGTAACTGTAATGGGTAAGCAATGCTAGTAATTCTTCCAAGTATACAGCATTGTATTATTAGTTTCTTCAACTGTTCTTGATGTGATATCTGTGTTAGACCTTTTACTTTCCAGTCTCTTCCACAGGACATTGTAGCTTATTAATATTTCCTTCAAAAGCCTGTGTCCCAAATGTACTGATTATAAAAGTGAATTATTTAAGCCTAAACCTTCATGATTACTGAGTGATATCACTGGCTCATCCTGAATGTAGAGGAAATCTAAAATTTTGAGTCTTCTTCAAATTAATCTCAGTCAAACTAGGGCTCTCTTGTCTTGAAGGTAGGTTTTAATGAATCTCAATTTTATTTTGCAGGTTTCAATCCATCATTTGAGATCCTTATTAACCAAGTGTATTGGTTGTTCTCCTATATTTGCACCATCCATGTAAACAAAAGCTCTTTGAAGTCCTCAATAACTTTTAAGAGTACAACAGGGTCCTGAGACTAAGTTTGAGAACCACTGTTCTAAGACATCATTGTGGTGGTGTCATGAAAAGAAAAAAAAAAAAAAAGATAAATTTGGCCTAATACAATTTTTTTCCTTAATTTGTTCATATCAAAGTTTAGTGATGGCCTTTTTCATTCCTAAATGCTCAGAACCACAAACTCACAGAAATGGAAAGTCAGAAAGAATCTAAATAGTCAGTGGGTTCAAGTTTAAACTTAAGGCAAGAATCCAATCCACTTTAAGACATCTAAAATGGTGGTTAGTAAACCTGGACCACTATGAACATACCGAGGTATGTGTGCATGTGTGTAAACAACTTTACTTGGATAAAGACAAAATGTTAATTCCCTAATTGAAAATTATTTTTTCATTTCTTTTCTGTTTTTCTTTTTTCGGAGTTGCACAAAATTTGGGAAAACAATGATCTAGATTCAATATTCTCCCTGAAAATTCACAGCATCAGAAAATGCATCCTGTGAAATAGGCCACTCCATTGCTAATAAGCTCTAATGGTTTAAAACGGTCTTTTGGTCTTTTGTATTGAACCAAAGTCAGACTTCCATCATCTTTCTGATTCTTGAGTCCTGCCTTGGGAGCAATGCCAGACAAATTTCACCAGCCACTGCACTGATTTCCATTTCACACATCACATTGATGCGCTCCATTGGGTCTCATTCCTTTTTTTTTTTTCACCATATATGTAAATACATGCTGATAAATCCCAAATTATCTCCAGCCCAGTCTTCTCTCCAAACTAAAGAATAATGTGCACAACTGATGACTTCACAGTTCCATTTGCATATCTAGTAAACATTTCAAACTCAACATGCCCAAAACTGACCTCCTGTTTTCCCCCTCAAAACTGCCTTCCACGTCTCATTTGAGAGAAACTTGGTACTTTCTGTTGCTGAAGCCCCAAATCTTGGATTCGTCATAGACTCCTCTCTTTCTCTAGTATTCCACATCTAATCTATTGGAAAAACCTGAAGGGTCTACCTTCAAACACATGCCGACTCCAATCTCTTTTCATCACCCACATCGCTATAATGCTGATCAGAAACAGTATCACGCCACACCTAGATTACTTCATCTGGGTGCCTAATGCAGCTAACAGGTCATTCTGCTTTTCCCTTGTCCTTATTTTACATCTTTAAAATTGCTTACAAAGCCTCAAGCAATCTGGATATCCAGTATCTTTGATGTCATCTTTACTACTCTTTCTGTAATACATTCTGCTCCCACTACACCAGACTTCTTGCTGTTGCTCACAAATGCCAACTATACCCACTTCTTATTTTGCCTGGAATTTTCTTCTCTCAGATACCCACATGTCTAATTCCCTTACTTCCTTCAAGCCTTTGCTCAAATGTTACCTCCTCAGTAAGTTCTATCCTGTCTCCCTATTTAAAAATGCAACACTCCTCCCTCTGGTGCTTTCAATTCTCATTATCTTGTGCCATTGCTTCCTTCTCCATAGCAAGTGTCATCTAATACACTAAGAGTTCACACATTTTGTCTATTGTTTATTATCCGTCTCTTCCCACTGGCTTGCAACCTCCACAAGGGCAGGAATCTTTCCTATTTTGTGAAGAATTCCAAACTTTAGAACAGTGCCTGGCACATAGCAGGTACTCAATAATTTTTTGTTGAACGAATGAAAGAACTGTCTGGTCCGTTATTATATATCACAGCTCCTATAGCCTTGAGTGTCAGAAAACTGATTCAAGTCCCAGTTGTGCTCTTGACGTCCCTAGGCTGGAACTAAAACAGCCTTTCCTCTAATTAGATTTCTCTTACATTGAGCCAAAAATGCAGAGGCATTCTAGCACTATAATTCTTAGCAAAATAACTGACATTTCTGATCCTCAATTTTTTCATTTTTGATTGACACAGAAAGTGCTGTAATGAAACGAGCTTTGGCATTTGGAGTCATGCAGACCCTGACTGAAGACCAGCTCTGGCATTCACTACCACTGTGACCTTGGGCAGGTTACTGAACCTTTCTAAACATTTTCCTCAATACACTGGAAATAATACCTATCTTGTCATTTGTGGAGGGGTTAGAAATGGTTTATCTAAAGCACTTTAAAACTCCCTGCCCCACACTATGTGTTCAGGAAAGTATATCTTCATATCTCTTGAATCGCATTAATATGCTCTCCCAATGCTTGACTCCCCAGCCTGATCTGGGGAAGCAATAGTGCAGCAGAAACAGGATGTCATTGGAGTCCAGCTCACTTGAGCTGTAAGCATTGTGAGATGGTTTTAGGTGTGGTGAGCCAAGACCCAAAGAAAAACAGCTGATAAGAAAGTAGGAAGATTAAAAGGCACCAGTGGAAAACGCAGGCATAGGAACAAGAAGAAAATGAGAAAATATGGAAAAGGGGAAGAAAAGAAAATGGAAAGAAAAAGGTACCAAATGAGGAGAGGCAAAGGGATGCTCCTTATTCAGCTCGGGCTTTGCTACAACTACACAACACTCAGCCGTGCCACTGGTTTCTCTCAGACTCAAGAGTTTCCCTCAGAGCTCTTCCTTGTCTCCAGGGACAGTCATGCACAAAGTGTCCTAATACAACACCAAAGTTACAGCCCAGATTCCCCAGGCACCTGATGGAGCTATTTATAAAGGCGCCCCATCCAGATGTGTAGACTCTGCTGCTCACAAGCTGTGGAGCGGATGCTTGCGTGCAATGCTAGTAAGATCTGCTGCCTCCCAAATGCATGCTGCTGGGCATCAGAGTTTCTAACAGTAAAACCTCATAGAGGGAATAAACAGATGCGCACAGGCAGTCAACAGAAAACAAGATGTCTCTGACATCCCAAATGGCTCTGGTTATCAAGGCCTGCTCTTCCTATCAGCCCAGATTGTTGTGCCTGTCAAGAGAAACATGGAGGGAAAGGATCACACCGTACTGTGTGTCTGCTCTGTCTTAGCACAGCAGGAAAACCCATCACTTATCTGCCCAGATGAGTACAACCTATGGGGGATGCTATGCGTGTAAGGCGCAAAGGCACACATACGCTCTGAGCATGTACCTTATGGTCAAACACCTGCGTGACTGTTGGATGAATGAAAGCATGACAAAAGCAAAAACAAAAACAAATATGAACCATAAAAATGGTTAGTGATCATCATCATCATTGCATATTTCTGCAACAATTCCTTTGGAATAACAATGTGGTAGACTGACAGCAAAAATGCCGAGTGCAAAAGGACCCTCTGCAATATGACCTGAGGTCCTTCGGTCACAAGGTGGCATCTATTTCTCTACCATGTCTTGAATCTAGGGGGAGAGGGAAGGCCTGCTTTGACCAAAAAAAACAGGGCAAGGGTGAGGATGGGCCAGGTCTGAGCTGAACTCTTAAGGTGCCTTTCATGCTTGTACACTATTTCTTGCTCCTCTGAAATCACTATGAGGGCATGCCCGGTCAAGTCTGCTCCCATCAGGCTCGGGAATGTGGCGGAAGAGCTTATTAATGCCATTCCAGACATAATATTAGATACGATTTTGTAACACAGCCTATGGGAAGAACTGTTTTGAATACTTTAGATATATCATCTTTAATCTTCTCAACAACCTACAAAGTAGGTTTCTACTTTTAGTAGAAACTTCTAGTTTCTAGAGAAACTGCCTTAAAGAGGTGAAGTAACTCATCCATGGTCACACTGCTAGTGAATTCAAACGCCATGCTTACTTCATGATCTCACTCTGGCTTGATGGACATATAGGGAAAACAAGATGTGAGCTATCTTACTGAGGTTCTTACTGCTGGATTGCTTCCTTAATTGCATCATTTAAGGTAAATCTGCTCAAAATCAACCCTGCCTTTGTCCCAATCTAGGTATGCCAAGGGTAGAGCTGGGATCCGCACCAGTCACCTGACCCTTAGTCCAGGGCTCTTTCCACTCTCCTTATTGTGGAAGGAGGCACATTTTTTGCATTGTGCAGTAGGGCAGTGCTAATCTCTGTCTCGCAGTTACATCACCAGTAAAACGTGAATAAAAACACCTTCTCTGCCCATCTTACAAAGTTGTTAAAATCAAATGAAATAATCAAAAGGCTGAGTGTTTATTTTGGATGATTTTACAGAAAAGAAAGGGCTGATGAATCTTGGGAAATTGGGACCACCATGCTGTTGGCACTCAGGGGGAAAAAAAAAGCATAAAGAAAATGTTGCTGCAATTGAATTTAGCAGGGGCAGGGTGGGGACTCTGGGGTTTAGCCTAAAACTCTCGAATCTGTTAGGGTAGGGGTCAGCCCGTGCAAAGCGTCCAATAGTAGTGTTCTTGGGCATTAAAAGTTAAGCCTGTATGAAGCACAGCCACTCACCAGCTCCATGATTTCTCAGTGGCAAAACTTACCAACAATTTGTCCATATGTTCAATTCACTCAAATGACAACTTAATTCAATGGGTACTGTTATGGACTGAATGTCTGTATTTCCCCAAAATACATATGTTGAAGCCCTAACCCCCAATGTGACTGTATTTGGAGATAGCGCCTTTATGAAAGTAATTCAAGTTAAATGAGGTGATAAGGTGGGATCATGATCTGACAGGATTAACGTTCTTATATAAGAAGAGACAGGAGACAACTCTTTGTCTCTCTCTCTCTCCACCGTGTGAGGACACAGCAAGAAGGTGGCCTTCTGCAAGCCAAGAGAGTTCTCGCTGGAACTCAACCATGCTGGCACCCGGATCGCAGACTTTCAGCCTTTAGAACTGTGAGAAATAAATTTCTGTTGTTTACACCACTCAGTTGATGGTGTTTTGTTATGGCAGTCCAAGCTGACCAATACAGGGACAAACTCAAGTTCAGATAAATTGATCAACTCAGACAAAATAGTCTCACATTCTAAGAGAGAGAGAGCTTTGAAAACCTCATTACATACATATAATACGGAAGAGAATAAAATGGAGGTGAGATGAATTATAACAGAAAAAACATTTTTCATATTAATTTAAATTACTGACTTTTACAAATTAAAGAAAATTTTACCCAGGATTTATCTCATTAACACAATTACCTTTATGTTTTGTTTTTGTTTTTGAGGAAGACTGGCCCTGCACTAACATCTGTTGCCTATCTTCCTCTTTTTGTTTTTTCCCCTCCCCAAAGCCCCAGTACATAGTTGTGTATCGTAGTTGTAGAGTTGCAGCTCCTCTATGTGGTATGCCTCCTCAGCATGGTTTGACGAGTGGTGAGTAGGTCCATGTCCAGGATCCGAACCGGCGAACCCCGGGCCACCGAAGTGGAACACGCGAACTTAACTGCTACACCACTAGGCTGGCCCCACAATTACCTTTATTTTCATAAACTGTTTTTCCAGAATCCATGTCCATGCACAAGTTTTTAAGGCCATATACCCCTCTGAACAAAGAATTATGTATCTTCAATTGCTTAACAATTTAAGTAATTTTTTTGCTTCTATAATCATCCTATTTTTAATCTCCTTGTTGCTACCAAAAGAAGCATGCACATAGTTTTTAAAAAAAAAGTTATACAAAAGGGCTTACTGTAAAAAACACCAGTCTCCTGTCCCCATCTCTTCTTACTGGAAACTATTATTTCTTTGAAGTAGAACACGCACACACATGGTTTAACTCAAATATTTCCCTTCTCTAATCTCAGCTGCAATTTCCAGGGGCAACCTCTTAATGGTTTCTATTTTCAGTGTCTTTAATTTATCAAACTTAGAGAATTACCAGTAGATGTCCTGATGAAAATGACCAGGAATTAGCACACATATTCTAGCGTCCTCCTTCCCTCTCCTTGGTTGGCTCTTGGTATTATTAATTTTAGTTCTTAATTGGTTACTTTTTTTTAACCTTAAGTAATATATTTAAATCTATGTGTTTTCCAAATAAGGACTTCTTTTTATTTTTTCTATACTTATTAATTTCCTCCTTTTTATGTTTTCTATACTTGTTCATCTCCTTCCAAGTCCCACCTTCTGTCATCTACAGTATTATTTTTATATTGTCAAGGTTAATAACATGCTCTCTGTCCTACACCCTCTATCTGATCTGCTATGTTATGACTGCAGATTGATTCAAAGTTAATCAATAAGCAACATTTACCTTATTATGACTGTGTAAATACTGTTCAAATCCTGGGCCAATTCATTTGGTTTGGATTATTTTTTCTTATATCACAGTCTCAGCAGTCCAATCTCATATCTGCTGAGAATCTCAAACAAGTTTCTCAACATGAAAATCAAATAGATTTTCTTTTTTTATATGCCAGCAGTTGCTTAAATTCATGCCACAATTTAGTTTGTTTTTCCTACATCTTATCCAGATCTTTCTTCTACATTAGAGGTCAATAAAATATGGCACAATGGGCCAAATCAAGCCCACCTCCTATTTTTGTATGGTATGCAAGCTAATTAATAATGATTTTTATATCTTTAAATGGTTGGAAAAAACCCAAAAGAATAACATTTTATGAAGTGTAAAAACTATGTGCAACTCAGTGTTCATACTGGAACATGGCCAGGCCTATTTCCCTTGCTACAAAGCCAGAGTGAATGATTGTGACAGAGACCGAATGGCTTGCAAAGCTGAAAATAGTTACTATCTGGCTCTTTAGAGAAAGTTTGCCAACCCCTGTTCTACATGGCAGGAGTTTTTCTCAATTTCACCTGCCAAATCATCTACTAAATTTTAAAATTTAAAAAATTGCATTTTAATTTCCATGGGCTGTCTTATTCTCTTATGTGTTCCTTTTTCAAAGCATCCAGGACTTTCTGTTTTTAATGGATGCATTTCTAGATGGATGCAATATGTTTTCAAATTTCTTTGGGGATACTAAAGTTTTTTAAAAGGAGGGTTTTATTTTTCAAAATTTTTCTTTGTGCATATTTGACTTTACCTGTAGGTTTCCTGCAAATATCTGGTTTATGTCTTTGTCTCTTAACTAAAAAAAAAATGAGGCAACGGAGACCAGACTGGGACCTCTGTGTATTTGCACTGGGCTTGTTGCCTGAGCGGCCTCTTACTCAGAATGCTTCCCAAATGCCACAATCAAGATGACATCACTCTGGAGTGCTCATACCCACACAATATGCTCCAATTCATCTGACACAAGAAAAAAAGAAAAAAAAAACCTTTAAGAGACAGATTATTTTCTTGCTTGAGGCATAATCATCGGCCATTGGGCTTTCTTCTTACAGGCAGAAATGGGCAAAGAAAAGAATGTTTCACATTACTTACTCTCTGTTTTATCTCCTGTTTCTCACTCCTGTCTCCAAGTCTAGAACCTCTTTGACATTTTACAAAGTCGTTGGTGCCTCCCCTCCCTTCCATTCTCATTGTTATCGCCATCTTATGTTTATATTCCTTTGCTATTTATTTTCAAATGGTATGCAGTGGGAAGAGGAAAGAGACACCTGTGCTCAGTTTGTCATCCTGTATGTGTGATCTCCACATTTACTTATTTTTAAAAATTGTTATTGTGATATACTTTATCCATACAAAAGAATATATATCAACATATAGGTATACATATGCTTGCATTCCACTGAAAAGCTAATAATTTAACCATTCCCCTACTAGTAGACATTTATATTGTTTCCAATTTTTTTGCCACTATATATTTTGAAACCCTTAACCTCCCCCTCCTTATGGCTACTTCCAGCTACTGTCCCATTTCTCGCTTCTCTTTACAGAAGCACATCTGGAAAGAACTGTCTGAAGTAAAATCTGTTTCAGCACCTTGTGCTGTCACTCTGTTCAGGTTTCCAACTGTTCTTCCACTAACCATGCTCTTGTCACAGCCACTGAGGCATTCAGGTTGCTAATTCCAATATCACACCTTCCTTCATGTGGCCTCTTGGCAGCATCTGACACAACGAGACACACTTTGTTCTTGAAATACTTTCTTCTCCTGGCTTCCATACATCTCGCTCTGATGGTTTTCTTTCTACCTCACTAGTTACTCCTCCTCGTTTTGCCTGCCTCTCCTCCTCCGATCAACCCCCAAATGCTGTGCTTTGGGGTTTGGCCCTGGAACCTCTTCTACTCTCTATCTATACTCTCTTCTGTGGTAATTTCAAGTCCCATTGGTTTTAAATATTGTCAATAAGTCAGTGATGCTCAAGTTTATACTTCCTCCTCAACCTCTCTATTTAACTTTGACTCATTTATACAAGCTGTCTACTTGATATTTCACCTGCATGTCCAATAGGACTTTCAAACTTCACATGTCCAAAACAGAATTCATGATTTCCCTCAACTCGGTTCTTCCAGCAGTGTTTGCACGTCTTGGTAGATACGGACCAAAAGCCCAGTAATCATCCTCTCTTAGTTTTCTGTCGCCCCATCTCTAACATACCGATACATACAATCCATACCAGGACTGTCGAGTCTGCATGGAGAACATGGGCAAGATCCACACACTTTCCTCCACCTTTACTTTTCCACCTCAGTTCAAAAGGCAACCACTACTCACTGAGACACTGGCAATAATCTCCTACCCATATTCCAACTTCCACATTTGCCACCTCTAATCTATTCTCCACAGCTCAATCAGAGTAAACTTTTGAATATGTAAATCTGATTGGATCCCTCAGCATCTTCTCTTTGTACTTACTATAAAATCCAAACTCCATCCTCCAGCCTGCAAGACCCTCTCCTAGGGCATCTCCCAGTATTCTTTGCCTTGGTCTTGATGTTCCAAGTCCAAGACATTGCTGTTTTCTTTCTGTTCCTGCAACACATGTAGCCCACCCCTACTTTAGGGTTAATGATGGAAGCAAGCTCTCCTCTCAGATGTTCTCATGACGAGCTTTGGCTTCTCATCCTTTGGTTTGGACAAATTTCTAATGATAGGCATCTACCATTATGGTATCATAAAAAATATTTTCACTGCCCTAAAAGTCCTCTGTGCTCAGCCTATTCATTACTCCCTTCTCTCTAACTCCTGGCAACCACTGATATTTTTACTGCATCCAAAATTTTGGCTTTTCCACAAGATCACATAATTGAAGTCATACAGTATGTAGACTTATCAGATTGGCTTCTTTTACTTGGAAATATGCATTTAAGTTTCCTCCACATCTTTTCATGCTTAATAGCTTTTTTTTTTTTGGTACTAAATAATTTTCCATTGCCTGCATGCACCAGTTTTTTAAACCTATTGACCTACTGAAGGACATCTTGTTTGCTTCCAAGTTTTGGCAATTATGAACAAAGCTGCTATAAACATCTGTGTAGATTTTTGTGTAGACATAAGTTTTCAACTCCTTTGGGAAAATACCAAGGAGGGCGATTACTGGATTACAAGGTAAGAGTATTTTTAGTTTTGTAAGAAACTGCCAAACTGTCTTTCAAAGCGGCTGTTATCATCTTGCATTTCCACCAGCAAAAAATGAGAGCTCCCGTGGCTCCACATCCTTGTCAGCATTTGGTGTTGTCAGCATTCAGGATTTTGGCCATTCTAATAGGTATATAGTGGTATCTCATTATTGTTTTAATTTTCATTTCCCTGATAACATACAATGTGGAGCATCCTTCCATATGCTTATTTTCCATCCATACATCTTCTTTACTAAGGTGTCTGTAAAGGTCTTTGGCTCATTTTTTGATTGGGTTGTTTTTTTCTTATTGTTGAGTTGAGAGTTTTTTGTCTATTTTCAACAACAGTCCTTTATTAGACAGGTCTTTTGCAAATATTTTCCCCCAGATGGTGGCTTGTCCTTTCATTCTATTGACAGTGTTGTTCACAGAGCAGAAATTTTTTATTTTAATGAAATCCAGCATATCGATTATTTCTTACATGGATCGTGTCTTCAGTGTCATATCTAAAAAGTAACCAGCGAACCCAAGGCCATCTAGATTTTCTCTTATGTTATCTTCTGGGAGTTTTATACTTTTGAATTTTACATTTAGGTTTGTGATACATTTGAATTTATTTTTATGAAGGGTGTAGAGTCTGAGTCTCGATTCATTTGTTGGCATGTGGACGTCCAGTTGTTTCAGCACCATTTGTTGAAGAGACTATCTTTTCTCCATTGTATTGCCTTTGCTTCTTTGTCAATGATCAGTTGACTATATTTATGTGGGTCTATTTCTGGACTCACTATTCTGATCCATTGATCTGTCTATTCTTTCGCCAATAGCACTCTGTCTTGATTACTGCAGCTTTATAGTAAGTCTTGAATTTGGGTAGGGTCAGTCCTCCAACTTTGTCGTTTTCCTTTACTATTGAATTGGCTATTCTGGGCCTTTTGACTGTCTATACAAACTTTAGAATCCGTTTGTCAATATCCACTAAACAACTTGCAGGGATTTTGACTGGAATTGCATTGAATCTCTATACCTCGTTGGAAAGAACTGACATCTTGTCCATATTGAGTCTTCCCATCCACGAACATTGAATATCTCTCCATTTATTATCTTCTTTGATTTCATTCATCAGAGTTTTATAGTTTTCCTCATATAGGTCTTGTATATATTGTTAGATTTATACATAAGTATTTCATTGCGGAGGGTGCTAATGTAAATGGTATAGTGTTTTTAATTTCAAATTCCACTTGCTTATTGCTGGTATATAGGAAATTGACTGACTTTTGTATATTAATCTTGTATCCTGCAACCTTGTTATAACCCCTTATAAGTTCCATGAGCTTTCTGTCTGTTACTTCAAATTTTCTACGTAGACAATCATGGTAGCTGCAAAGACAGTTTTATTTCTTCTTTCCCAATCTGTATCCCTTTTATTTCCTTTTCTTGTCTTCTTTCACTAGCTAAGACTTCCAGTACAATGTTGAAAAACAGTGGTGAGAGGGACATTCTTGTCTCGTTTCTGATCTTGGTGGGAAAGCTGTGAGTTTAACATATTAAGTATGTTAGCTGTAAATTTTTCGTAGATATTCTTTACCAAGTCGTGGAAATGACCCTCTATTGATAGTTTACTCAGATTTTTAACATGCATCGGTTTGGACTTTGTCAAATGCTTTTTTCTGCATCTATTGATATGACCATGCAATTTTTCTCCTTTAGCCTGTTGATGTGAATTACATTAATTGATTTGCAAATGTTGAACCAGACTTGCATATGTGAGATAAATCCCACTTGGTAGTGGTGTTGAATTCTTTTTATAAATTCTTGGATTCAATTTACTAATACTTTGTTGAGGATTTTTGCATCTATGTTTGTGAGAGATACTGATCTGCCATTTCTTTTCTTGTAATATCTTTATCTGTTTTTGGTATTAAGGTAATGCTTGCCTCACAGAATGAGTTAGGAAGTATTCCCCCTGCTTTTATCCTCTGAAAGACTGTAGAGAATTGATATAATTTCCTCCTTAAATGCTTGACAGAATTCACAGTGAACTCATCTGGGCTTGGTGCTTTCTGTTTTGGAAAGTTATTAATTATTGATTCAATTTCTTTAAGAGACATAGGCCTACACAGATTGCCTATTTCTTCTTGTATGAGTTTTGGCAGATTGTGTCTTTCAAGGAATTGGCCCGTTTCACTTAGGTTATAAAATTTATGGGCAAGGAGTTATTCATACTATTCCTGTATTATCCTATTAATGTCTATGGGATCTGTAGTAATGTTTTCTATTTCGTTTCTGATATTAGTAATTTGTGTCTTCTCTTTTTCTTCATTAGCCTGGCTAGAGGTTTATCAATTTGTATTGATCTTTTAAACAAACCAGCTTTTGGTTTCATTGATTTTCTCTATTGATTTCCTGTTTTCAATTTCATTGATTTCTCCTCTGATTTTTATTATTTCTTTTCTTCTGCTTACTTTGGATTTAATTTGCTCTTCTTTTTCTAGATTCCTAAGGTGAAATTTAGATGACTGATTTTAGATCCTTCTTCTTTTCTAACACAGACATTCAGTAATACATGCCATAAATTTCCCTCTAAGAACTACTTTCACTTCATACTACAAATATTGGTAAGCTGTGCTTTTATTTTTATTTAGTCCAAAACATTTATCTTGAGATTTCTTCTTTGACCCATGTGTTATTTAGAAGTGCATCATTTAATTTTCAAATATTTTCAGATTTTCCAGCTTTCTGTTATTGATTTCTAGTTTAATTGTATGGTGGTCTAAGAGCAGATTCTGTATAATTTCTATTCTTTTCATTTTGTTGAGGTGTGTTTTATGGCCCAGAATGTGGTCTATCTGGTTTAATTTTCCATGTGAGCTTGAGAAGAATATGTATTCTGCTGTTCTCGAATGAAGTAGTCTACATATGTCCACTATATCCAGTTGACTGATGGTGTTGTTAAGTTCAACTATGTCCTTGCTGATTTTCTTCTTGCTGGATCTCCCCATTTCTGATAGAGAGGTGTTGAAGTCTCCAACTGTAATAGTGGATTCATCTATTCTTGCAGCTCTATCAGATTTTCCTCACATATTCTGACACTCTTTTGTTAGATGTATACACATTAAGGATTGCTATGTTTTCTTGGAAAATTGACCCCTTTATCATTATATAATGTCCCTCTTTATCCCTGATAACTTTGCTTGCTCTGAAGTATGCTCTGTCTGAAATTAATATAGCTACTCCTGCTTCCTTTTGATTAGCATCAGTATGGTATATCTTTTCCCATTCACTTACTTTTAATCTGTTTATGTCTTTATATTTAACATGAGTTTCTTGTAGACAACACATAATTGGGTCTTGTTTTTTGGTTCACTCTGAGAATTTCTGTCTTTTAGTTGGTGCATTTAGACCATTGACGTTCAAAGTGATTACTCATATAGTTGGATGAATATACATCACATTTGTTATTATTTTCTATTTGTTGCCTTTGTTCTTTGTTCCTATTTGACTTCCATTCATTTTCTGACTTTTTTCGGTTTTGAGTGTTTTATATGATTTTTTTCTCTCCTTTACTAGCCTATCAGTTACACTATTTTTTTTTTTTTTAACATTTTTTAGTGGTCTTTTAGAGTTTACAATATACATTTACAACTAATCCAAGTCCACTTTCAAATAACACCATACTGCTTTATGGGTAGTTTAAGTACCTAATAATAACAAAATAATTCTTATTCCTTCCCCTCCTCCCTTGTATAATTGCTGTCATTCGTTTCATTTATACATAAGCATATATACAAATATGCATACATAATTTAATACATTGTTGCTATTATTCTGAACAAATTATTTGTTAGATCAATTAAGAATAAGAAAAATAGAAGTTTTTCTTTTACCTTCACTTATTCCTTCTCTGATGTTCTTCTTTTCTTTATGTAGATCTGAGTTTCTGACCTATATTATTTTCTTTCTCTTTACAAAACTTCTTTTAACATTTTCTGCAAGGCAGGTTTACTGGCAACAAATACCCTCAATTTTTGTTTGTCTGGGAAAGTCTTCATTTCTCTCTCACTTTTGAGGATAATTTTATGGGGTATAGAATTTTAGATTGGTGAGGGGTTTTTTCTCTCAATACTTTAAATATTTTACTCCACTCTCTTCTTGCCTGCATGGTTTTTGAGGAGAAGTCAGATGTCACTCTTATCTTTGCTGCTGGACAGGTAAGTATTTTTCCCCCTCTGGCTTCTTTCAGGATATTTTCTTTATCTTTAATTTTTTGTAGTTTGAATATGTATAAGTGTATTTTTTTGGCATATAACCTGCCTAGTGTTCTCTGAGCTTCTTGGATCTGTGGTTTGATGTCTGACATTCATTTGAGGAAATTCTCAGTCATTTCAAATATTTCTTCTGTTCCTTTCTCTCTTTCTTCTGGTATTACACATTATACCTTTTGTAGTTGTCACATTGTTCTTTTAATTCCCCAATTTTTTTCTGTTCTTCAGTTTTGAAGATTTCTATGGAGATATCCTCAAGCACAGAGATTCCTTCCTCAGCTATGTCTAGTCCACTAATAAGTCCATCAAAGGCATTCTTCATTTCTGTTACTGTGTTTTTGATCGCTACCATTTCCTCTTGGTTCTTTCTTAGAATTCTCTTCTCTCTACTTACATGCCCACTGCATGTTGTCTAATTTATCCATTAGAGCTCTTAGCATATCAATCATAATGGTTTTAAATTTCTGGTTTGATAATTCCAATATCCCTGCCATACCTGAGTCTGGGTCTGATGGTTTTTCAGTTTCTTCAAACTGTGTTTTTTACCTTTTAGTACGTATTATAGTTTTTTTCTTAATAGCCAGATATGATGTGCTGGGTAGATTTTATAAATAGGTCTTTGGTAATGTGGTGGTAAAGTGTTGGAGGAGGGGAATAATTCTATAGTCCTATGATTAGGGCTCAGACTTTTAATAAGCCTATGCCTCTGCACTGTGAACTTCATACACGCTTCTCAGTTTCTCCCTCGTCCCTTGGGTAGAACAGGATAGCTCGAGTGGGCTGCAGTTGTCCAGGTCAGTTAGGCTCTGAAAATACCCCAGCAGGTTAGGCTATAGTTAAATGGTTTTTCCTGAGGGCAGAACTTGTTAAGAGGAGGAGAACGCTCTCCTGTATTTCAAAATGGTTCCTTTCTCCTTCCCTCTGCCAGAGGCACAAGGAGATTTGTCTCTGATATTCACTGTGAGAGCACAGTAAAGCTCCAGGAGGTAAAATTCACAAAAGTATGGTGTCCCTCAATTACTGGGTCCTCCTGAAGTTTTTATCTCTCAGAGTTGTCTACACTGAACCTCCAGCAATTCATCAATTACAGTTCAGGTTTTACTGCACCAGCACTGGATCCCATGGAGGTTTCTGCTCTGCTAAGTTGTGTTTGTCTACATTCACTCGCTGGTCTCTCAAATTTTGGGGGCAGCAGTTTGCTCTATAACCTCACTTCTCTTACAGATCTAAGAAGAGTTATTGATTTTTCAGTGTGTTCAATTTTTTACTTGTTAGGATGGAGTGGTGACTTCCAAGCTTTTCACATGCTCGAGCAGAAACCAGAAGTCCTCTATGTCTTTTCCTGTCCCAATCTGACAGTAGATCAAGGTTTTGGTGTGAGACAACTGGAAGCAATGAAGCAACTTGCAAAGCTCAGGAGCAGTCTTGTGCATCTGAATTTGAAAATAGTGAGGGTTCTTCCCTGTCTGATTCATTAATTCATTCAAATATATTTACTGGATACTTGTTCAATGTCTAGTATTGTATTAGGTGGGGGGTACTGAGCACTGAACAACACAGAAGAGGTCTTCTCTTTATTGTACACTTTATATTGAAAAGTATAAGGCCAACAGACCAAGAGATCTAAATAAGGGAGGCTGCATGACATTGTGAACAGGCCCTCCACCTGACTCTGCTCAAATGAAATTCCAGGGACCTGGGTTTGCGTCTTGGGTTTTCTATTTACTAGCTATTTAATTGTAAGCAGGTGACTTACCTCTGCTTTACCATAGAGCAAAAGGGAATAATATATTTATCTCATAGGTTTTCTATGATGATTTGATTAGAAAATAAACATCAAACATGTCATTTAGTCCCTGGCATTAATGATAATTAATAAATGGTAGTGTCTGCCATCATTGCTATTTTATTATCACTTCTACTGCTGCTACAGCAGCTATTCCCACTACTGCTACTACTTATTGTTACTGAAGAAGTGCGGGTCAGACAGAAATCAGGTTAAAACATATTTTTAGACACATTCATTGACAGCTACATAATAAACCAGATTAGTTATTTTATAGTGGCATAATTTACCCAGACCCATAGGAAGGCAAAAATGCAAAGGATTTGGTGGTTGCCATTTTATAGCTCTTTTTAAGAAAACAGCATGAAAAGAAACATGGCATCATATCCTACTCATTTCTTAGATCCAGGCATGAAGCTGGCACTTATCATTCACAAAAGAAATCTCAACATCCTCTCTGATTCGCCACAAATACCCAGTTAAACATGAATCTTGGCTTCCAATCAGTACACACACCTTGGCCAAGAGAGCACTTTCATTTGCTCAGTATTTCTTCCAATATATCTTGTCTTTTTGGTCTGTGTGGCTGACTGACCTTCTCTAGGGAGGATCATTCAGGGCCATAAATAGAAATCTGGATTCTCACTGAGCAATGCTCACTCGGCTCATGAATGTTATTTGTGGAAATGAAATCTGGGACCCTACGGAAGTGCTTAACAAATCCAAAAGAAGAAAAACTCTCCCACTCAACAAGCATCATCCAGAGTCTGTGGGAATAAATAATGACACTAAAAGATACACCACAAATGCAGTTTCTCTACTTAACTAAAATTACATTTCTCCACAAATCATCATTGAAAATCCTCTTTCATGTTTTCATTTTTTCTCTCTCCTGTTTATTCCCTTTTAATAAGCTTCCCCTTTTCATTTTTTATTCCATTCCATTTTTTTCCTTGAATTAACGCAGGTTATTAAATTTAAAAAACCTTCCTTCTCTGCCTTTGCATGCACATTATTTTCCATTTCTATTCTGGGGCCTCATTCTATCTTTTAGCCATTTGGCATTCAGAGCAGGTGCAAAAAGAGGCTGGAGGTTCAAAGGTACCTTCTGCATTTCTTGACCTCTTTGATTTGAAAGCACATTACCTTAATAATAAAAATATCTGGGTTACACATTTGATATACAGACCAGAGAGAATTGAGTACAGGACATTTTTATGATCCTTCAAAGAAAAGCCCAGAAAAGGATTCCAAACTAATTTTCCACTGATTCTCTGTTCCTCCATGACATTATTTTTCCATACCTTTTATACATCAGTGGAGCCCTTCAGAGACATTTGAGATTATTGATTATGAAGGAGCAAAAATCTTTCATACTGCAAGCAGGGTGATTCCAGCCTCTCTTTCAGCTATCCTTTCAATCGTATTATTTCTACTCATCAAATGTATTTTATTCTATAATTATTTTTAGAGTCAAACTGGTTTTCAAGTTACTATTACTCATTGAAAAGTGACCACATAAAAAGTTTAAAATCTGTAGATTTAATGTGCCCGACACTTAATTTCATGCTCTGTTTGCCCCATTGTTCAAAGCAAATAGTAGTTAAATTTCCAGCTACATATATGTGTGTGCGCATTCAGTTCATAGCTCCAATTTTTACAATATTAACATATCGTTCTTTTAAAAAAATCTGCTACACAGGAAAGGTGTCAAATAATAATTTATAATCTATCAAAGCTTTGCAGTTCCTATTTGCAAAGTGTTCTGATTTCCATGGTTAACATATTCAGTAGCACTTCTACATTTTTCTTTATTTCCTACTTTAAACAAGTCAACTGTACATCCAGATGATGAAGGACTGGACAGAAGGGCAGGGAAAATGACTCTGCATATTATAATTCAAATTATTGAAAAGCCACTTAAAACAAGCAAACAATTATTAATAACTACGGATGACTATTTTGTGTCAGGTCATGCAAAGGTTTTTAAATCCACAGAATAAGTCGCCCCTGCTAACTCTCAGAAGTTTAAAAGAAGAAAACTTAAATATGATGAATTTTTAATATCTGGCAAAGGTGAATGGCTAGATAAATTTTTCTATAGAAGATTCATTCATTCATGAAATTTTAACCAAGTATCCATTATATGCAAGGCACTATGGGATGCATTGGTGAGAAAGAACAAAAAGACACCTGCCCACACATGGCTTACGTTCTAGCATAAGAGACAGACACTAAACAAGTCATAGTCAAATGGAGACAAGTGCTGAGAAGACAATAAACCTGGGTGAGGAGAGAGCCTGTGACCAGGACAAAGGAGAGGAGCACTGTGAGGAAATGGCTATTTCAGATGGGGTGGTCAGGTTTATTTCCTATCACAACTAGTCACTAAAATAAACTCTGATACAAGTTGGAGGTATTTGGAAAAAAAAATTGACATATATAAACATCAGCAAGAGAACATGAAAACTAAAAATTGTGTTATAACATTGATTTTTTTGAAAATGTCTACTTTTCAATAGAAATGTGTTTTCCAGTAATCACATGGCCTAAATCTGCTCCAAATTCTCATATAATTGCCCCTCACAAATGCTCCACCACCGTTACTTTCTCTTCCATGAATTATGATGATTTACATCGTCCTGTAACCACATAATTACATTGTCCAATAAGCACACATGACATTGTACTGTTTGATGGGCCAGGTGTAAAAACACAAACTAACAATCAACAACCCACCATTAAATGGAGGAAAGATTCATTTATTCACTTCATTTATTCGCCATTTATTAAGCACTTACTATACGCCAGGTACTATGCTATATGCTGGGGACATCAAGAAGAAAAATCAGGGCTTCAGGCCAGTGATTCAAAAGAGACAGAACAGAAAGATAATTCAGTCAGAGCAGTAAATGGTGATTTGGGCACCCAGCCTGCTGACTGCACAAGTGAAAGTGACAAGGAGTTAGAAAGGAGGTAGGGCCAACAGGGGGTATTTTTAGGACAGAGGCACACGAGGATATTAATGTGATGAAAAGAAGAAACCTGAACACTGAGACAGTTGAAAGATTCTGAGAAAGGAACACTACTGATGAAGAAGTGTACAGGAGGATGGGAGAAGAGATGGTGTAGACTAGGGATCATACAGCCATGAACAATGATGCAGCTCTGTCCCCACATATAGTAGGGAACCCTGCATGCACACACTCATACATTCTCTCAAACTATGCTACGCTGGGTGCTGGAGAAGCAAGAGTGAAAGAGACCCACTTCTATGGTTCCATCCGGCAAACCTGACATGACTGGTACCCAACATAGCTTCCCAGCTTCGTCACTCATCATTTCCCCAGAACTATTTCTCCAGCCACATAAACACTCGCCCCTTTTATGCTTCAGTGCTCTTGCACATAATGTTTTATCTTGCTAGGATGTCACTTCCAGCATCTCTACCTGAAGAATTCCTGCACATCTTCCAAGCCCCAAATCAAATACAATCTCAACTAGAGGATTTCCTCAACTCCTCCCTGCCTTGTTCCCATAGTTTTTGGTAACATTCTCCAGTTACAGGCCCTTTCCCAGTGAGACTTAATTATTTGTCTAAATGTCGGCTCCCACACAGAACCATGAGCATTTCAAGGGTACTAACAGTTCTATTCATCATTTCTACCCTTCACAGCTCCAACACAAGGTCTGCCACATAGTAGGTGTTGATTATATAAATATTTGGTTTTATATAATTTGCTATTCCAACTGTCATTTAACAAAGGGTCAGATACTCTAGAAGAGGACATTATACTATGGATGTTTTAATTAGATTTTTAAAATTTTACATGGTAATTTTTGAATGCATTCTCACTGAAACAATTCAAATAATACAGAGCCACACAACTTTTTCATACTATTTTCTCAATTTCATTCTTCTCAGCAGAGGTAGCAACTGTCATCACGTTGAGGTATAGCTTTGCGCACATTTTCTTTCCTATGTATTTTACACACGTATATACGTAAAATAGGAATACATAGTTTTCTATGAGCCCTGCCCATCCCTGCAAATGAGACAATACTATATGCACTGCTTTTCAAGTTTTTTTTACTTAATAGATTTTAGAAATATTTTCCACCCTAAAACATATAGACTTACTTCATTGTTTTCAATTGCTACATAGTGTTCACTAACAAATAGAGACATGCAAAGGAAAACTAAGATTGAGTTTTCACTCAACAAATATGCAAGCATTGAAAAGATTAATATCCAGTGGGAAATTTGCTTAGACTCATTTTGCCTTTTTCAAGTACAAATTCTTGTTTTTCTAGAAGTTTACAATGCGTAATTCCACTTCAAGGTCTCTATCCCAAAGAAATACAGATATACATATGTAAAAACACATACAGGTGTGCACTGCTATGAAATTTGCAACAGTGAAAACTTGGAAACATCTTAAATGTCTATAAGGGTTTAATAAATAGTGGAATACCTGTATTTTATCCTGTCATTCTTGGGTACATGGTATTAAATGAATCTAACTGGTCCCATATTTACTCTGGTCTCATGTCTGTCCCTTCCTAAGGCTGCTTTATTTCAAATCTCTCTCATTTCTAATATTTTCAAATATTGCAATTCAGGACTATGTGCACATCTGATAATGGGCTTCCTTTAGAGACATTACTTATTTCCAGAGGTTTTAATAGCCTTATCTTGCTTCTCTTCCTACACAAAGTGAAGGACACAGTTATTCTGGTAAACTTGTACAAGGCTCTCCTTTGCTCCGACAGCAAACCTGAATTTGACTACAGTTTTTGCTTTATTATTAATAATAGGCATGTGTTGAGTGTTAACCATCATTTATGAGATTGTGGAGGGGATGGTGATAAAACACAAAGACACATCAGTCAGTTTCACACACACTAGATAATCTATGGTCACCACACTCAGAGTATTAAAAAGGAAAAAAGCAGAATGTTTGTATGTTTGTTTTCCGTCCATCCATCCATCTGCTGGCTAGATTGTTGCAGTGAAAGATGAATCAAACAGAACCCTCCACGAAATCAGACAAGAAAGAAGAGAGAAAAGAAAGAAAGAAGGAAACCAAATCTGACACCATGGCTGAAAATGACATTAAGAAATGAGGACAATTTACAAAATCAAAAGCAAAGAGGCCTAACACCACCTGCAAATACAAAAGGCAATTGCAGGTTACCCCCAGATACCAGGATAAAAAGTTAAGTCCTATAAGAAATAAATGAAAAGTGGAGGAAAGTGCTGAGTCCAAATAGAATCTTCAATTGGTATAGAGAATGGATGGCTCGTTTCCAGACCAAGAAACCGGAACTTCACAGGTGGTGGGAAAAGACTAGGACCTCGACCCTAGACAGAATCACAGAGCAAAGGCAGACCCAGCTGGGAGCAACCCAGGCATGCAGCAGCAGCACAGGTGTGAGGTATACGGAGAGAGACACTGGCTCAGGCAGGTGTTAATGGACCAGGAGGTACAGAATAAAGATAAGGATTTATCCAGGAGTCACAGGGAGCAATGGCACATGTGAAAGCCACTGTCATGCGGGAAGATGAGCAGGTGGAGAGTGGGCAGGAGAAGGCAGGGCTCCCATTGCCTGGCAAAGGCTCAGAGAAAGAATGTGGACTCCGGGAAGGTAGGCCAGGCATCAAGACAGGGCACCCTGGTCTTGCAGGAACCAAAGAACAAATGGGAGAATCTGACCACAGGGGACAGAATAGCGATCCCATTTATTACCAGTACCAGGTTACAATATGGGGCTGTGTCACTGCCACAAAAGTCAAGCCCAAAGCAGCCCAGTGGCAGGACCTGATTCCTGAGGAGGGTTTCTTAAATTCCCTGATTAACGACCACTAATCACCCCACACCCTTGGCCTGGGGTAGAACCCTTAATGTGTGGTCAAATGGCTTCAGCTGTGGGCATCAGAGGGATTCCAGGGCAAGGGGCCAGGCAAGTCATCATACTCAATTACTGCGTTTGGCAGGAGGAGGAGGGAAAAGTGTGGTTTTGGCAACACTGCTGGAATTATAAGGCCTTAATTAGATTACTGGATCAACCTCTGACCAGCAATGAATGCCCTTGGGGAGGTTGTTTAACCTCTCTGTGAAACTATGTCTGAGTTTCCACATCTAAAAAAATGAAAATAATATTTCAGAGGCAGTGTACAGGAGAAGCCCTAAACAGCAACAGTGTTGCTAAAAGGATTAGGATTTCAGCTGATCCTTTAATTATGTATTGCCCTTCACCCTCTGGCCTTGCAAAAAACAAAGCTGGGAAAAATCCCCTCAAATAACCACTGCAAAGAAATGCACTTGCTTTATATTTATGATAGGTGATGGAGTTAACTTTGCTGAACATAAACTGGTTGTGTTGTAAAATAATATAATATGACTGAGCTGTTTACCTTGAAGAAACCTGCAAATGAGAAATAGCAGGGACAAAGCGACTTGGTATTTCCAATAGCCCATGAAAGTTGGATAAGAACCACTACAGAGAACATTTCAAAGATGGCTCCAGAAAAAGGGTATTAAAGGCTAACTATAGTCAGAACCAGTGAAAGAATCAGATTAGGTAGAGAGCTGTTTATATCTGTGAAAGTGGTACTAATTTGGAGTCTAACCAGTGGAATGTTGACTATTTAGCGAAGAACAAAAGGCTTGTCCCAAAAGTTTCCAGAGGCAAGTCAAGAAGGAACAAAGTCTTTTGAAAAAGTGGAGTAAAGGATACATAGAAACAATTCTATACGGTATTATTTGGCTTCTTTATTTTGAGCTAATACAGTGCCTTTTAAAGTCTCCTAGTGGGCTGTCCTTCAAAGCTTTGGGGGCAAGATTTGCAAATAGCATTACCTAAAACTGGAGATAATAAGAATCAATTATAAATGGAGGATATTAGACACTCAAAGATCTATCCCACCATAAGGAATAGTCTAGAAACATCCCCAAGTCCTGTTGAGATAACCTGGAGCTTCCTCAGGAAATTAGAGAGAGTAATGGATGTTATGCTTCACTGTGTTGTTTTAACAGAATGGTTTGGTCTTTATGGAGTTAAAGCAGAAGCCAACTGCATGGTTTTCAATGTGTCAGGTACTACCCAGTGGAGAGGGTTCCCCATGCCAGCAGGTGAGAGGGTTCCCTTCATCCTTAGCTGCAACCCTGGATGAAAATTAGGATAACTTGGAGAGTTAAAAAAAAAAAAAAAAAAAAAAAAAAGCAATGTCTGAGATCCACCCCAATCAAATTAAATTGGACTCTCTGGGGGGTCGGACTTAGGAAGCAATGATGCTATTCACAGCCAGGGTTGAGAATTGATCTATACCTGCAGATGTGTGAGTGGAACTCATAAAACTTGATGGCTTTCTAATATGATTACTCAACTTCCTATGCTCTGGTACTATGATTAATAAGCAATCTTCTCATGGTTATTTGATTTTCTAGGTTGACTCTTTTTATAGAGGCTAAAAGAAGGTGATCAGCTGACCCAAGGCATCTGTCTGCTTGCCAGTTACAGTTCTTATTTTAAACCAAGAAAAGACTTCTTATCTGTCAGTTGTCTTCTTGTTATTCTGAAAAGTCCTACAGAATCTGTTTAACTAGAAAGGAAGGGATATACATGGCTTCAGATACACACAAAGCAAAAGATAAGACCTGGATTCCTCATGACTCTCTAGGTGCTGCCCTCAGGAGAGCCACACAACAGCCTCACGTCTGTAACAGAACTTTAAAGGCAGTTGTATTTCAAAGGGAATAATTAATTTCTATTTTTTTATTATGGCAAAATAATTACTTACAAACAAGACGTGAGATATGCATTCTTGACTGCCTTGGTATTTTGAACCTAGGGTGACCAAAATCTCTGTTTGGCTGGGACAAAGGAGGTTCCTAGAAGCTGGGATCTTCAGTTTTAAAATTGAGACCGTCGTGGGGAAACTATCCCTTAAGGGGTTCCTGGGACTCAAGACTTTCAGTGTTGATGCAGGACAAGTTGGTTACCCTACACACTTCCCTAGTTGTCTAAGATGGATCTGCTTTACAAGAGGTTTCATTGACCACCTAGTGTTAACTTAAGGGAACCAAGCTGATTAGAGGATGAATTAAGATGTTCTCAACCTCATGTCTCAATGTTTCAACACTAAGAAGGAGAAACCAGCAAACAGACCATTGCACAGCTCGGAGTTAACACCTAGCACAGTGCTTCTACAGAGGAAATCTCAGTATAGGACTAAAAGCAGTCATAGTTCAGGCACTGGCAATGTGAAAAGAGTAAACAGGAGTCCCAGCACAGGTGTTGGAGCTTGGAGAGCAAGGTGAGGTCTTGGACCAGGGAAGTCACTGGTTCTAGGTCACAGGATCAGAGGCCAAGACAACCCTGAAGCCATGTGGCCATAGCTAACATTTAGCTTATAACTTAGCTTACATTTACAAAGATTATATAATCTAATGAGAACTCTATGAAATAAACCTAGTTATTATCTTCATTTCATATATGAGAAAACTGAAGCTGTAGGTATGGTTTTTATACACACTCGTATTTCCTCCATGTCCAGCCCATAGTAGGCACACAATAAATCACATAAAAAAATTCTTAACCACACAAAATAATTTCAGTGTGGGAAGTATTTTAAAGGACAATTTAATGAAAATCTTTTGCTTTTTCAAGTATTCTTCAAAATGGCTGACATGTATTTAAGCATGTCTGTAACTGACCATCCTTTACAAATTATTTAAAATGAAGATAAGAAGAGAGAAGGATTCATATTAACATTATTAACCAAACACTCAAGTGAAACTACAAATTATGTGTTCCGGCTAGCAGTAATAGAGAGAGAGAGAATGGAAAAAAAAAAAAAAAAAATGGAGTGTGTGTGCTAGGAAGGAAAATTAAACTGAAAATTAGGTTCCCTGCCCACAAATTTTGATAAAACTTAAAGGAAACTAATCAACCACTTTATACCTGTTTTGCTGATCACAGAAGGGCTCTGACTCCACTTGACATAAGCAAATAAAGATGGTAACACTTGATGTGTAATTCTTGGCTCATTTAATTGGATTGCTTCACAAACCATTTTAGGTAATCAATGATTCCTAGTAGGAATCACAAAAGAAGATACCAAGCTGTTGGGCACAGAAAATGACAGGACTGCATTTTCTTGAGTCATCTATTCAGAAATAACGGGCGAATCTTCAAATGCTTTTGTCCCTGACTATCTTTCCTTGTCCATATGGCTACCTTGAACCCTTATAACCAATGATAACCTGGGGATTCTACTACATGGAAAAATTTATATAAAGGTTTATTACTATTTTTATTACTGTTTTTGTTGTTGTCTTATATTTAAAATGCTGTGCCTACCTCGACTTTAAAGTTAGGATTTCAGATCCAGGTTCAGTTAGAAAAGTGGTAGTGCCATCTTCTGTGTTCTCCTGCAGAAGAACACGTGGCTGTGATCTTTGCTGCAATGCAGACAGTGAAAAGTAGATACCATCAAGACATATAGAGACTAATTACCTTACAGTAAGGCAGCTACTTACCTTACTGGCTTGTTGGACATCCAATCTAGGACAGCCTTGGGCTCAGCAGCTCCTAACCATTTTGGAGCTTGGCACAGGCCCAACATGCTAGTTGGTAAGAATCTGTGTGAATCCTGCCCCATCAACTATGGCTGAGACAAAAATGCAGAGTAGATGGTTCCCAATCTATGACAGGGTCAATCTATGACTCAGGGCTGCTACTTACACTACACATTCAAATCAACAAGACACTATTCCAATTCAAGACCCCAAAAGACCTTGAGGAGATCACAAGACTTGTGGTTTTCTGAGCTCTACCGATGCATAAGGATGGGGGACCATGTGGCCACATGCTGCAGTTCATTTTATCCATCCAGTGGGAGATAAGACCTGCCACAAGGTACCGCCCCTTTCTCCTTCAGTAATCCCATTCCTGTAAATCACAATTCTTTGTGGCAAGTAACAAGAAAGTCTACCAACAGTGCAAATGTGGAAATCAGTGAACAATAACATATAGCAGAGTACCCTAGCACAGGAAGCATGTACACACATACATACACACCAGGCCTGACTCCTAACAATATGAAATGGTAGTGGATGGCGGGCAAACAGCGCAGCAAGCAGACCACAAAGTATAACATCATGATCTTTGGCAGTTTCACTAGGCAGTAACATGAACTAGCAAGGAGGGATGGGTTTTTGCCAACTGTCTGAAAACCAACCCGTCTTCATATGCTCACAAAAAACCCACCCCTAAGGGCAGCAGAATCCTCCTTTAAAATGCCAAAATAATTTTCAACTACCCTGCTATTATTTCCATTGGTTCAGAACACCTTTAGAAAATAACACACTGCAAAGGGGGAGATCCAATGAGGCATGTGGTGCTTCACAGGGCTTTGTTCACATGAAATAATACTCTATTTCTAATACAAAAGCTGTTAGTGGGTTGAGAGTTTGTTTTATAACCTTCTTGTCCCCTTCTCTCTTCGCCTTAGAAGTGCCTAGCAGAATGCTGGACACAGAGCAGTTCAGGTGAGTTGAACAGAAATGTAGCTTCGTTCCAGCAAGACTAGATTTTTCACTCCAGTTCCAACTCTACCGCTGAACTTTTTATAAACACTATTCCCTAACAGAGGAATATACAGGATTTTTGGTAGCCTGTCCATGAGTGTATAATTCTTGTCACTGTGCAGACAAGTGAGGTACAAATAGCAATGGCCAAGCTGAGGAGACCAAGCAAAGTGGCTTATCTTGCTGCATGACTAATGAGATGCAAAGTAAAAGTTTTAATCCAAACAGTGAGAGGCCGCAGCTCCATCATATCATATAGGATTTTGCTGCATTTTAAGAGTGTCCCATCACACTCATCTCCCTCTGCCTTTGTCCACATTATTCTTTCTGCCTGGAATTTCACAGCCCAGCACGTTTCTACCCATCCACTAGGCAGGCCAATACCCACTCTCCTCTCACCCACCACACAGCAGCCAGAAGTCCTCTCATCTTCCTTTGACCTTTCAAATCTGCCCATGCCATCCAGATGCCCTTGGCATTTACTGTCTTGTCATCTACTTTTTTTGTGAATTTGTCTTATCCACAAAAGAAGGTGAAATCCTATGGGGTGGCTATCATTACTTTTCTCCAACTCTTATTCTGCAAGATTTTCAGAACTCTATGAGGGATCAGTGTTATTTCCTCCCTTTTGTAAATGGGAAAAAAAAAAAAAAAAGGAAAGTTCATGGAGAATCATTTTGCTCACTCTGACACACTCTTGATTCCACTTCCTTTGTGGACTGTTAGGCAAAAGCAACTAAAATTTAAGTACATACATGCATCCTTTACCTCTCCCTATAGGGACCTAGCCCACAGGTATACAAACCTGCACAGATAGGCATGTGCTATGATTTTTATATTTTTATTGTACCATTAACTGTAATCGAAATTACACTGGAACCAAGCCAAATGTCCAGTGACAGGGAAATGCTTTAATAAATTATGATAGACACTTAGAATGGAATACTCCATCTGTTGAAAGAGAGAGAGACAGGAACTACATATACCGACATGAGGACTTCTCAGGGCTGAGAACAGCAAATATTTATTGAATGAATGAATCAATCTCCAAGATATACTATATGTGAGAAGAGGAAATCACAAAATACTGTATAATAGTATGACTCCATTTATGCTAAAGAGCTATTTACACATATGCAGTAAATACTAGAAAAGGGGTAGTGGTGGGGGATACTTGACTTTTTACTCCATATTTTACCCTTTTCTTTAAACAACTCGTTTACGTTCATGTTTTACTTAGGCAATTAAACAAATTAACGTGGGAAAAAATAGATAACCTGGTCTCAGTTGCCTAGACGTTAGGTTGCAAAGGAAGATTTGGACCCAGGTTTAGCTGCTTTGGAAGCCCATGTCCACTGTCTTAGGCTTTCTCTCTTTTTGTAGTGGAAGGAGTGGACTTGGAGCTGGGAGACCCAGGTTTTGGCTCTGTCAACCCTGACCTGAGCACCTTAGTTGAGTCACCCAACCTTCAGAAGGTTTGTATCTGATTCTTTAGCCAGAAAACAGGAATGCTATCTTCCATGGTAACTCTGAAAATAAATAAGATGATGCAAGCAATAGCTCCTTAAAAACTGTAAAGCACTATCCAAATGCAGAAGACACTATTTATCATTGTGATTATTACTACCATAAAGTAATAACCTAGTGTCTCACACAGATAAGGCAAATAATATAAATTAGAAAAAAGGAATGACTCTATTAGAATATGTGAATGTAGTCTTCTGTATCAGCTCCCTCCAAAGAGTTCTTTTAGTCTTTCAGGAATATCTCATTGGGAAAAAATAAAAATGAAAAGGTCTGAACCCCTATTTCATCTGATCTAAGATGCCACCGATTTTAAGACATACATTTATTTTATGTACCGCTATGACAGAAAAGGAAAGATGCTAAATAAACTATGTTACACAATGATGCCTGATTTTGGAAATATGAATATGTGAAGAGAATGTGCGTTTAAGAATCTATGAAATACAGTGTTTAAATGAAAGGCTTCAGGCAAATTAGCTGATCAATTATACATTGTGTCTCTCAAATGAAATTACTAATTTAATAATAAAGCACGGTTCTCTCATACCAGTGATGTTTTACAGAGCCTTTTCCCCTTTGGATGTGCTGGCCACAGCATTTTTTTCATGTTTTAAAAATTATAGAGAATAGATAATTACTAGTGAATGCTGACCTTTTCCTTATTATGAGTAATTATGCTATTAAAAGCATCATTCGGACCTCAATTTGGTATACACATTATTCAATTACCTAGTCTGCAGTTGTAAGGACTTTTAGCAGCTACCATTTTGGGTGGGAGCAGAAGGACAGTCCTGATCATGAAGCAATTTCATCTTACACTATATTGCAGAAATTTTGGTTGCATCTAAATAGTATTAAAGTAGTGGCTAAACCAATAATTCCGTTGAAATGTTTCATTGGCACCAAATTACAACCAATATGTCAGCACTGAAAACATTTGCAAGAGGGAATCTGATAAAAATTCCTTCATAAAGCCAAAATTGAAACATGTCATTAAAAAATAAAACTACAGTTAGATAAAAATAACTCTCCTTAAGATGTTCAGGTTTAGCGTCCATAAAACTTGCCTCTGGTTCTGTGTATCTATTTGCTGCTTTTGTTTTGTTGGTGGTGGTGGTGACGATGGTGGTGATGGTGATGATGGTGATGACGGCAGACATCCAGGTACCCAGTATCTTCCCCAAAGCAGGGTAGTAGACCTATCTAAAGCACCTCTATTGCCTAAAGGCAGTGGGGTATAGACAAAAACCAAAGCTGAGTCTGCATCCCAGTTTCATTACTTATAGCTGTAGTGTCATTGGAAAAGCACTGCCTTGATTTTCTTTCCTATTCTCATCTCCATAAAATGTGAATAATAATACAAAGCACCTTTCAGACTGTTGTAAGGATTGGTGATTAGACTCAAGAGCCTGTCACCCAGATGAGTTTCAGTAAATGGGAAGAACAGGGGGAATTATTGTACTTATTCTGTGGTTTTCCATTAGAAGCCTCTAATAGAGGCAAGTAGCTGATTATAGTAAAGCCTAGTATATATTTCCAACTCAGAATAGAAAGGTGATTTAAAAAATTTTCCAAATTCCTATCTTATCCACAGGTATTGTCTCACAGTGGATTTTGACAAGCCAAAAAAAAAAAAAAAAAAGAATTAAAATAGTCTCAAAATGGTTTGTCCTGAGAGGAGCGCTGGTTCTCATTTTCCTGACCTCTATACATTGCTCTCTTGCTTCCAGTGGGGGGTCAGCAGTGGGAGGCACCAGTAGGAGATGAGAGGGTGGGAGGAAGGGAGAGGACAGGGTATCTTGCTCCTTGCCTGCTTCGAGCAGTCCTGGTAGCGGCTCGTCCCTCCCCTCTGACCTCTATCGAGCGGCCCCTCGTTTGCGGCTTCAGCTCCGAACCAAGCTCTGCCACATTGTGGGCTCCTCACGCCCCTTCAGGCTCCCTTCTATAGCGACCCACTGCATCCCTTACCATGCCCTGCTGGTTTTCTAAACTCTACCAATATCTCTAAATGGTCCCCTCCTTAACATTTATTTGCAAAAATCCTAGTGGAGTATGCCATCTGTTTCTGCCTTATTGCTAGAGAATCCAAAAAGAGAACATTCTGTCCACTCATTCTGCACTTAACAACTGCAGTCCCACAGCCCCTGATTTTATAGATGAGGAAACTCAAAATGCTTTAAGTGTCACCGATGTTTTTAATTCTTTGATTTGCCACCTCCTTGGCTCCGTCATTCGCTGCTTCACACCTTCCAGATGAAACCCAAATTCCCCATCAAGACATATGAGATCCTTTCTGTTCTCGCTGATCCTTCCCTCTCCAATTCAATATCTCACCCCTCACTCACCTGTACCCTACATGCTAACTAACCATAGCAAACTGTGCTTCTCAAACTCGTCTCCCACAGGTCTTCCTACACAGGTCTTCACACATGTGGGCTCTTCACCTGGAAGGCATTTCTCTCACTTCTCTTCCTAGCTAACCCCTGCTCATTGCCTGAGACACAGCTGGCACATCATACCCTCTAGAGTCCTTCCCATCACCCCCCACCAAGTCTCCTCCCTACTCACACACCACTGCACACTCCTATCCAAACACAACACAAATCAGGACGAAACTGTTGACTGACTTGCCTGTATCCCCACCAAAAATTACTAGCCACTTGAGAGTAGAACTGTATTTTTATTCTCAGCCTAACAACAAAATCATCATCGTCATCATCATCATCATCCAACAAACTCCTAGCAGTGTTTATTAAGTGCCAAATATCGTTTTTAGTGCTTTTGATATATTAATTCATTTACTGTTCTCACCAATCCAATGATACAGATGCTAATTTCACCCCCATTTTACAGATGTGGAAACTGAGCATAGAATGATTAAGTAAGTTGACCGGATCATAAAACTAGTAAGTTGCAGAGCCAGGTCTGAAATCCAGGCAGTCTAGCTCTAGTCTGTACTCTTAATCTCCATGCTCTACTGCCTCTCAGGGGCACTTAATTAACCTTGTTGGATTAGTTAATAAATGCTAGTGGGCTTACTAGATGTCAAATTGGATATCAGGGAAGCAAACAAAAGAGGAAGATATGGCTAAGTCTGGTTATAGAAGACTTTTGGGAAAAGCTCATTTGAAGCCTGAGATCCACTAACATCACCATGTGATTTTCCCCCCTTCTCAGGAGAAGCAGATGGGATCAAATTATTCAATGTTCTCCAGCAAGGCACTGCTAGGATCTTCCCCTCCTAGCAGCTCCTTCTCAGAAGACTAACTGAATCTGCAACAAAGCTAGAGGAGGCAATGTAATGTTTGCAAATTTCCTGTGAAAAGGCCTTCCCCTTTGTAGAAATCATTCCTTTAAGTACAAAACATCTGCCACTTGGTATCATAAATGGAATGCAAAGGCTGTGCCTGGGCGTCACTATTGAGCCTGCTCTGTGACTTGTCACCAGTGGTCCACAATTTCTGACCTGAGTAAAGTGAAAAAAGAGGAGTCAAAACACCTCCCACACTGGAATGACCACCCACTGTGGATGGCAGTCTCAGCTGCATGTTGCAGGTGTGCCCTCTGCCACCTGCCTGGGTAAACTGACCCAGTTCTCATGCCCTGGACCACGCAGATATGGGAAGATTCTCACCTTGATGCAGAGGGCAGGGGCAGTGTGGGCAATTTCTGGGTTTTGCTAGGCACTCTACTTTTTTCAGGAATAAAGGGAGAATAAATACATTTTGGATGTTTTCTGTCCCTTGGTGCCTGAAATTTTCATCTTATGGTGATAAAGAATCCAAGGAGAGTCTAGCCCAGAAAGGCAAGACGTCTTTAATTCTGCCAAACCCTCCAACAGTTCCAAAGCTCTCAGACTGCAGCTCAGTCTACTACATGGCTGATATTATCATCACATGAGTACATGAGAGACAAATGGAAATCACGTGGAGGGGCTTCCAAGTGGCAGGGAGAGAGACTAGAGATGCCTGGCATTGTTTCCATCCCAATTCAACAAATCTGAACAGGTGGCTCTAGGAACAAGATAATACTAGGCATGTTCTTAAAATTACTAAAAATAAATACCAAAATTATTTCATGCCCTCATTCACATTCTGGCAGCTCCAAACATTAAAGATTTCTGCCAAGAAATCTCAGTGCTCAGAAAATGGCATTTGTTCCTCTAGCTCTAGTGGTTCTCTGCCAGCTCTTGAGCAGTGCTCCATGCTTCTTCCCATTTGCTGGCAAAAGTACAAATGTAAGTCTTTTAGAGACCCTATCATCAACCAGTTCCCACCCAGACACGTCACTTCCTGTACCTGAACACTTCAGCCGGCCTCTCTCATCATCTGGAGGAGTTACAGCCCCAAAGTGGAGTGCCGTCTGATTCTGTGGTCTGTTTGATGCCTGATTCACGATGGCTAGTCATAATCCCCAAACAGCAACTCCTGCTTGTTCTCTGAGACATAGCCAAATTGAGTTAACAGCTGATAAGAGATCCTCTGCTGTAATACAATCTAGAGATATTTAACTCAAATTATTTACTGTTTTCATTTTTCTATTTTGAGCTAGTGTCTCATTTTTCTAATCTTTTGCCTTTATATGAATGACTAAGATCATCCTTTGATTTGAATACCAGTTGAAAGTTTGTAAGCTCCAATGAACACTGGGAACAGGATACACACAGGGACTTATTCCCAGGCCAATTCTACAATACCACCAGTAGGATCTAAAATTCTGACAGGGAAGCTGTTAATGTTACCTACTAGGATAGAAGAGGCCAAGTCCTTTGACTCATAATGCCCAGCAGTGACCTAATAAGGGAGGCAGGAGAGGACAGTGGAAGAAATGGGGTCTTGGGAGACATAGAAAGTTCTGAACATTGGCTCCACCATTTGTAGCTGTAAGGTCTCTTGGCTTCAGTTTCCTCAAACTGTGACTTAGAGATGATACTATCTACCTCACCAAGTGAGAATTAACTGAGATAGTGTTTAGAAAGCACTTGGAATAATACAGTACTCAGTACTTGGTCAGACTACCTCTCTATAATTATTTGATTCTAGAGTAAAAAAGAACCAGACAGTATTCTAAGCATAGCATCACAGAGATGACAATTCCTCAAAAACCTAAGAACCTATGAAGAATTAATATATGTTCAATAATATTGCCTGCCTGGCCCTGTACCTCGAGTTCTCAATATGCCTTCATTCTTATTCTATTCACCATCCACTTAAATATAAATCCTTTTATATCACATTAATTTAATAAATGATTCTTTTTAAAAAAAAAAGGCAGTAAGCTCAAAGACTACCAGAAAATTAATTCCTTTGAGCCTTAGATAATTAGCATGACGGCTTGGCCCATGTATTTTCTTCCAGCAGGGTGTTTCCCTTAAAGGAAAGCTGCTGTTCCCTTTTCAGTCAGGACTGGAGGAGAGCCCTGAACCGTCAGGCTTAACTGCAGAGCCACCAACCATCCAAAGACAGAGAGGGAAACACAGGACCAGGGAAGAGCCGACAGGGCTTTGTGGAGAGCACTCTCATTTCCTTGAGCCACAAAGTAATGAGCATGGTGCATAAACCCAAAGAAAGTGGGGGAGTATATGTGGATTTTATTTAAAACATTTATAAAGCACTTTAAAAGTAGTAACTAATCCTCATGGTAACTCTAAGAGGTAATACAACTATTCCCATTTTCATGGTTGTAGCAACTGAGGCCCAAAGAAGTGAACTTATCTAACATCACACAGCTTGCAAAGAGCAGAACCGGGTTCCAACCCAGGCAGTCTGGCCCAAGAATCCCTGTTGTTACCCACCACCCTGGGCTGCCTCTCCACTTCAGTTCTGGGTGACTCTCTTCCTAATGACCAGCTGCTTGGGGCGGACCAGCTGCACGGATCTACTTTTCATGATCCTGACTGTCTTTCTCCAGCAGGGAGCAGGAGCTCCAAGACCTCATTAGGGAGGAGTTGACACTCCATTAGTTGATATTAAGCTACCCAAGCAATGACAATATGTCATAGTTACTCAAGGCCGGTGTCAGCCAATTCCTACGCCATACCTGGGACACCAACTTCAAGACAAATGGATTTGGTAGATTGTTTTCCCTCTGTCACTTAATGAGTAGTCAATACACATGTAATTCCTTCGGTCAATCTGTGCACTGGTTCCCCATTTCTCTCAAAGTAAAAGCCACAGTAGACCACAGGCCTTTCACAATCTGTCTCTCCATTATTATCTCACTGATCTCTCTCCTACCAATCACCCGTAGCTCACTCCCCTCTAACCATACTGGCCTCTCGGCCCTTCCTCTAACTTGCCAGGCAAACTGTGCCTCAGAACCTCCTCTTTTGGAATGCTCTTCCTCAATATCTTCATAGCTTACTCTTCTTCATATATTTGCTCAAACGTTACCATCTCTTTGAGACCTTCTCTGACCAGGACCCCACCCACCAGTCCCTTCCCTTATTCTTTTTTTCCCCCCACCATACTCATCATCTTCTTATATAATTGCTCCTAGAAAGTAAACTCTGCAAGGGCAGATATTTTTGTCATTTGTGTTCACTGCTGCATCCCTACACACTATCACAGCACTTCTCACTCTGGAGTTGTGCAAATTATCTCCTGAAAACAGTACAAAGAGAAGGAAGGCAGAAGGGAGAAAAGTATAAACCCAATACCAGCATCATATTTGGATTCAATAGGCAAGGTCCTTAAAGAACATGAATACCACCAAAATACACACACAAACAAAAAACTTTAAAAACGAAGAAAAAATTTGTTGTTGTTAGCACCATCAAATTGATTCGGACTCCCAGGACCCCTGTGTAAAGCACAGTGGAACCCTGTCTGGTCCTTTTGTGCCATCCTCTCACCTTCCAGCACCATATCAGACAATGCTCTGCTGGCCAATTTTTTCAGAAGTAGGTGGCCAGGTCCTTCTTCCTAGTCTGTCTTAGTCCAGAAGCTCCACTGAAACCTGTCCACAATGGGTGACCCTGCAGGTACTGGAAATACCAGTGGCATAGCTTTCAGCATCACAGCTACATGCAGCTGTCACAGGATGACAACTGATAGATGGGTGGTGTGGCTCCCTGACCAGGAAACCAACCCGGGTCACAGCAGTGAGAGTACTGAATCTTAACCACTAGACCACCAAAGAAAAAATTAGGTATACCCTTTTGGAAACTTTAGCGTCAGTTAATTTAATGATTCTCTAGACAAGGAGAAGCAAGTGGTTCTCTCTCCCAGGCCCACCTCAGTAGGAGGGGATGTTGTACTTGATTACTCCTGCCTGTGGACTTAGGCAGCATGCGTGCCATGTGCCTCAGTAGGAGACAGCAGCATATGACCACAGCATCAGTGCAAATCAGTTTACAGACAAGAGAAGCAATCCCCCTGGACTGCACTAAGGGCAGCTTTTAATTCATGCATTATCTCCTCAACATTTTCTGACATATCTCACCACTCGTCAGGCAGTATGTTAGGACCCAGTGATGCAAACATGAAGAGCCAAGTAAATCAATCATTAAAATAACCCAGTGTGTTAAATACGATAATAGAGGAATGAACTGTAGCAATAGCTCCTGGTCCCCCCATGTTGGCTTGGGCCCCCTCCAAAGCACTATCCACAGAAGCAACCAGAATGATTTAAAAATGGAAATGAGAAAATGCAACCCTTCAGGCATCTCACTGACTGCCATCACACTTCAGATCTAGACCCTTGTTGTGGCTTGCAAGGCTCCGTGTGGTCTCCCCGTCTGTCTATCACTTAGGTGTTACTCTCGTACTCTCCTTTCTAAGCTCACTGGGCTCCAGTTTTGCTGGCCCTCTTCAGTGCCATGAAGACCTCCATGCCTCCCTACATACAATTCCCTCTACTGGTCATGGCCTTCCTCACCTTTTTTCTCCCCAGATCTTGGCACCATGGTTTCTTTTCAACTTTCAAGTCTCAGTTTAAATATCACTTTCTTAGAGCAGCATTCTTTAGCTACACAATTTAAAGTAGGTTCCTACGGTCATTCAGTCAGAGGACTCTGTTCTTTCTCTTCCCAGCCTTCACAGTAAAAGATCCAAAAAAAACATGGGCTGTCTCTACTCTGTTGATCGTTTGTATACGTAACAACTCCCACCGTTTTTGGCACATAGCAGGAGGCTGAAAATGTATTTATTTCTTGAACAGCTGGCTAGGTGGTTGGTTTGGTTAGAAGGAAGGAAGATAGAAAGGTAGGGAGGGAGGGAGAGTGAAAGAGTTAAAGAAACAGGTTTTAGGGGAAAAAGGAATGCTAAGAAAGAACCAACTAGTTCTCACAGGGATGGGAAAATAAGACCCTCACCGACTTTACAGAAGAAGGTCATTTAGATTTGTTTTTACCAAAGATTTGAAGTCAAAGACTTAGCCAGCCCTGTGCTAAGATGCTACTGGGGGCACCGGAGGGATTTAAAAACAGCTGATCACAATCTTTGCCCTCAAGGATCTTATAAATGTGTGGGCAAGACTGACTTACACAAATGGGGGGAAAATAGCAGAGGCACAATAAAGGGTTATAGTACACATAATAAAGTTTCACAGTATGCGGCTCGGACAATAAATCACATAGACAGCCAGAAAGAAGAGCAACACGAGGAGGTTCCATAGAGGAAAAAAGATCTGCAGCGCCTTGGAAGACACTTACAGATGTGCTTACTCTGAGCCAAGTAATGTTCCAAGAGCCTTACAAATATTAACTGACTTAATTCTCCCAATGAGGTAGATTATGGTTATTATCTCCATTCTACCAATGAGGCAAGATCACATAGCTAATTACTAGAAGAGCAGGGATTTAAGTTCAGGCAGTCTTGCCCCTCAAAGGATGCCCAATGACCTTTACTAAATGACCATCCATTATTTTCATTCCCCAAAAATGATCAAGAGTAGAGTATCTTCTTAACTCAACAGGTGCAGGATCCCATAGCTTGAAAGACATAAAATGAGCTTTTAATGCAGCAAATAGGACCATTGATTCAAAATGATGATGCCCACTCTCCAAAAACAAGCATTGTCAGTCATTTCAATATTCCCCCTAAAGGCCAAGATTATTTTAACTTATCACAACTCACTTCACATACTTCAGCTCCAACATTTACCGAATGGCTACCAAACGAAAGATAAGGAAAACAGGTATACGCTTTACTGTCTGCTTTAAAGCTGTCCAAGGATCAGTACTTCAGGACACTCATGTCTATAACGAAGACACTCGGATACTTTTGTAATGAAACTCCTCCAAAAGTGGCCCAAGAAAGATCAACCTGAAAGCCTGCTCTGTTGTGAACTGCCTCTGGGTTTTCACTGGCTTGTTGGGTATTATTCCCAGGAAAGCCACAATGAAGAGAAAGTAAATATATTTCACATTCAGTAAAACTGGCAATTAGAGGACAGTGCAGCAAAGTATTTTTAAGGTGTCTGATCTTTGCCATCCATCTCAATCTAAAAAAATTTCAGGTACAAATATAATCATGCTGGTTTTATGCAGAACATGATAAGCCTCATGAATAAATGATTAGAGAGACATGGAAGAGGTATAAGGGCATTAAAAATTATTTAATAAAGTAATAATCGTGTCAGAAAGCATATCTGCTATTTGTAACAATCAAGACAATAACTGGGAGTGTTTGAGGTTAAAACAGAAACCATTAGCAACATCTTAGTAATTCACTGCACTTGACATTTTAAGGAGACACTACTTTGCATTAACATGTACTTTTTATGGAGAAACATACCACTTAAATTTGTAAATCGAAAAAGATTGACATTATAAGAATCTGGTCTTAAATCACTTTCTACATTTATTGCTCTGCTTGTGTCATCTAATACGGTCATTTACAATTTGCTTTAACAAATAAAAACTTTTGTCAATCACTCAAATCTTGCCATATTGAGACCAAGATTGCCATCTAGCGAATTTCACTATAACATTTTATTTAATGGTCAGTGGCCAACTTGGATTTTCTGTCTCAATGATGAAATTTGATTACTACAACTCATATCTAGATCATTAATATTAACAAGTTTCCTAAATACCTAATAATACCTATATATAACAAAGAAAAATTACTTATACTCTTGAAGAACATACACAATTAAAACAGACAATGTTAAAGAAACTCAGTTTTGAGGACCTTCCAAGGGCCAGATACTGTGCCAGGATCTTTCACATACTGTTTCTTACTTAATTTTTTAAATAACCCCATATTGTAATTCTTACCCTTATTTCATACACGAGAAAACTGAGGATGAGAGAGATGGGCCTGCAGAAGATCACCAGATAAAAAAGCCAGAATGAATCTGGCTTTGAATCTAGCAAATATATACCGAGCAGCAACTCTGTATCAAGTATTGTTCTCAGCACTGGAATAGGAAACTAAACAGAGAGACTGTCTAGCTGCAGAGAAGTTCATTTTGGTGGGGATAAACAGATGATAAAAAATTATCATGTAATATAATGTCATACTGTGATAGGTGCTATGAGGAAAAACAGTAGGGTAAGGGGAGAGGGAGGAAGTGGGGTTGGGAGACTATGTCTGAAAAGGGAACACGTGAGCAGAGACCTCAATGAAGTAAGTTACATGAATGAGGCGGTCATGTGCATATCCAAAGCATGGGTTTAGAAATGTTAGTCCACTGGACTTTGAACTCATCTGTGATATTCTTTCTATTACAAGTAAGCTACACATGTATTATTGATATAACTTGATGGTTCAAATACCACTGACACCTGATAAAGCAGCACAACACATCAGCTGAGATTCTCTCAAAAAGTCAGCAGCTAATGTCTCCTGGGGAGCCTTGCCTCTCTCTGGCTGTCAACACCCTTGTCAACTCTTCTACTCTCAAAGGGGCAAAAGATGGCCAGAGAAAAACAGTTAGGCTTTTCTTTGAAAGGGTGGTTAGAAAGCCTGAAATGTCACTTCTTTCTCTCCTTTTCCTCTTTGAGTCCTTCATTTAACAAATATCTATAGAATATCTTCTCTGGACACTGGAAATATGGAGATCAAGGAATCCCGACAATGCTCCCTAGTTCTATAAGACTTTCACACTAATGGATCTCCCAATGATGCTTATAGTGGCCCTGGCCCTCCTGCTTGGAATCTGCTCCCTGGTTTGTCTACAATTGCACCATCACATCTGTAGACCCAAGTCAGGGCTCCTCATTTGGACTGTTCCTCTGGTATGTCCTGTTTCACCAGCACGATTTCTGTTACATTGGTTAACCTAGTACACAGGATCAGCATCAGATAGGACTGAAAGACCCATGGGTCCAAGATATCTACTAATGTTAAGTAAATAGACTAGATGGCCTGGTTTTACAAACTCCTCCTTGCCATGGACCTCCTCTTTCACCACATCAACACTCCTAGGAGAGGTAACATTAAATAATTCACACCAAAGCTGCAATAACTTTTCTCCTGCAAATGGTAGAGGTGGGGGATGTGGGGAAGGAGGAAAAAAACTGTTTAAGTCCACTAAGTTGACTGATTGCATGAGGAGAGAAGACAGAGATGACAAAGGAATCAGAACAAAGTTTAACCCACCTTAATTCTACAACTCTCCTAAGTTGAAAGTTTATGATACAGAATTTCCCTTTCCTCCTAATTCTTTTTTTTTTAATTTATTCTGGGTTATGATGTTTGTGTTACAGAAGTCAGTAGGCAATCTACATATGTGCATATATCTGATATACACATATATACTTGATATATACATATATTTGATTATTACATACTGTACACCAAATAATTTTGCCTTGAGCTAGCCAATGTTTATGGAATTTTATGGGCAATTCCAGCAGCCAGCAGGCATAAATAATTTTGGATTTTCTGATTTTTTTTTTTTAATTAACCAATATCATTAAAATTATCTAATACTGGTATGGTAAATCCAAATGCAGTTGACAGGTTTCTATCCTCAATTTCCTCACCTGTGAAACAATACCTAAATCACCGAGTCTCTATGGGATGGAATTAAATAATGCTTTATCAGTCAGTGTCCTGGCAGGAAGCAGATGGCACAAAGGGGAAAATAAAGAGAATTTAATGAAGGTAATTGTGGTAGGCAGAATAATGGCTCCCAAAGACGTTCACATTTGAATCCCTGGAACCCGTGAATATGTCACCTTACATGGCAAAAGGAACTTTGCTGGTTTGATTAAGGTTAAGGACCTTGAGATGAAGAAATTATCCTAAATTTTCTGAGTGGGGCCAATCTTAAAAGTGGAAGAGGATGACAGAAGAGGAAGTCAGAGATATGACATGAGGATTCAACCCACTGTTGTTGGTTTTAAAGATGGAGGAAGGGGATGTGAGCCAAGGAATGCAGGTGACCTCTAGAAGCTAGAAGAGACAACAGATTCTTTCCTAGAGCCTCAAGAATGCAGCCCTGCCAACACCCCAATTTTAGCTCAGTGAGACCTATGTCAAACTTCTGACATACAAAACTGTAAAGTAATAAATTTGTGTTGTTTTAAGGCACAGAATTTGTGGTTATTTGTTATAAAAGCACTAGAAAATTAACATAGTAAGCAGTAGTGACAAAGGTGCAGGAAGGTTTACTGGAACCATGCACCGCCGTGCCAGCAATGGTAGGAGGCAGATATCCCCTCAAAGCCTCAAGGGGAAGGGGAGAGAGCTACTATTAGAGCCTGGAGAGAACCGGAGCCAAAGAAGAGATGCTGCCCAACAGTGAGCCATGGCTTCAGGTAGCAGAATGCAGCCACCATTGATCCCCAGCCCAGCACAGAAAGAGTAGAGAAATAAACACTCTAACCTTGCTATCCTCCTGCCCTTTGGTCTCCTGTTGATGTTTCCCAATTGGAAGTCAAAGAGCAAGGGAGCCTGGGTGATGTGGTCCTACCAGGGTCTGAGTAGGGCAAAGATGGGTGAAAGTGGATCTAGAAGAGCAAGTGGAATACCCAAAACAAGTATATATAAAGGACCTGGTACCTGGTAGGCTTTTCACCTAAGCAACCCATTCCACCACCTTGGGATGTTAGTGGCTCTAGGTTTTTGTTATTGTTGTTTTCCAGCTATTTTATACAACTATGCTGCAGCACATAATATGAGACTGGAGTGCTAATATCCTCTGGGAAATGTATCTAATTCAACAGCTTTGTGAAAGGGAGTTTAGGGAACAGTACACTAAGTTTAATGAGTAAGCAGAGAACAAGGAAAAGAATGGGTTGGAAGACAATCCAGACAACGCCCAGTGTGCATCAAGGATCCTGTCACCTATTTCAGAGTTCCTCTAGATGTATAAGGTTTAAAGTAGTCAGACTTCTGCTATTCAGGCTGAGAGTGGCCAACAATGTGGTGGTTTAGCAAAAGGAAGAACTCCAGGTCTAGATGCCTCATGTGGCTTCTGGGAGAACTGCAAGGAAGGAATGAAGTTTTATTGTGCTTTAACCTAATATGTATGATGCATTATGCTAAGCATTTTCATAAACATTATTTCATTCTAGTTTCCAAAAGACCTTTTGAGGCAAGTATTATTTCAAGAAGAAGAAAATGAAACTCAGAGATGAAAAATAACTTGGTCACAGCTGTTGTGTGATAAAACTAGTATCTGATCCCAATCCTTCCTATTCCAAGTCCACTTTCTTGTCCATTATAACATGGTCCAGCATGGCCCCAAATCATGGCTTCAAGACTTGAGAGACAGACCTAACAAATGCAGCATGCCTTTCTATTCCCGCAATCTGATTAACTTCACCAATGGGTGATATAATATAATCAGTTGTTACCCTGCAACACAAAGATACTCAGTGTGAAGTTCAACCATGCGGCTGGTGAATTAAAATGGAAGTATGCTTACTTCCATAAGCAAGGATGGTGAAAGTGGGTCTCTGGCATCAAAGGCATCAAGTCAGCACATAAATAAAGTATCAAGCCTATCAAATGTGGATTCATAACTCCTATCAATAATGACTCTTACCCCAAACACATTTTATTCCATGGAATACAGTTAATAAGGCATGTATTGTGTACATGCTCATTCGTCATTCATTCATTTCGCTACTATTTTTAAAATGACACAGTGCATGGTCACTAAATGCTTGAAGATGAGTGCTTTACACAATATGTCTAATGGAAACACTGGACAACACTCTAAGGGGAATCAGAATCACAATACAGAATTTTAACTTTTTTTAAACTTTTTTATTGAGGCATACAAGCAGTAAAGTACACTGAGCTTAAGTGTACAATGCAATGATTTTTCACATATGCATATACAATGCAATCACGACCCAGATCAAGGCACTGGAAATTTCCATCATCTGAGAAAGTTTCCTCTCACGTCCCTTGCCAACCTGCCACACAATTCCTTCCCCTCAAGCCCAGCCCAAGGGTAACTGCTATTCTGGTGCCTCTCTCCATCTTCCAGTTTTGTCTTCTCTTGAACCACCCATAAACAAGATGATACAGTATGCCCTCTTCTGTGCCTACTTTCTCTTCCTCGGCACAAAGTCTGTGAGATTTATCCATATTGTCACATGTATCAGTAGTTCATTCTTCTTTAATACTGTGTAGAAATTATACCAACACTGGTTTTAGTTTTTTTCTCCCTTCTCCTATTGGTGGAGACCTAGGTTGTTTTCAGTTTGTAGCAATTTTGAATAAAGCTGCCATGACATTCTTGTACAAGTCTTTGTTTGGACACGTTTTCACTTCTCTTCGGCAAATACCTAGGAGTGGAATTGCGGAGTCACAGGGTAGTTGTTTGCTTGACTTTATAAAAAAATAAAAACAAACCAAAAAAAACCTGCCTAACAGTTTTCTGAAGAGGTTACACCAATTTACACTTCAGCAATAACAAGTGAGAGATGCAGGGGCTCCACAGTCTGACCAAACCCTGGTATTGGCAGTTGTTTTAATTAGAGAGATTCTGGTGAGGCTGTCATGGTATCAGTTTTTAATTTGCATTTCTCTGATTAGTAATGATGCTTAGCTTTTTCATGTGTTTATTGCCATTTCAATATCCCCTTTTGGGAAGTACCTGTTCAAATCTTTTGACCATTTTTAATTGGGGTATTTGTCTTTTTTCTCACCCATTTATAGAACTTCTTTATAAACTCTGGATACAAGGTCTTTGCTGGAATTGCTGTATTTCTTTTATTTGCTGTATTGCAAATAGCTTCACCTAATCTGTGGCTTGTCATTCTACTGTCTTTTGATGATCAGAGGTTCTTAATTTTAATGACACCCAGTTCATCATTTTTTCTTATGATTAGTGCTTTTTGTGTCTTGTTTCAGAAATCTTTGTCCACCCCAAGGTCATGAAGATATTCCCTTTGCATAGAATTTTTTAAATACTCGAGTAGAAGAGACCTTCAAATGCCAACGATTTTAGCCTCTCGCCTCCTACCAAGTTTCCTCTAAACCAACTAAGATAGATGAGCTTCTTCCCCTTTAAAGATCTCTAGAGAAACCACCTCGACAACTCTCTTTCAGTAATCTGTTCCGGTGCTTTAAAACCCTTCCTATCAGGATGCTTTTCTTTGTATCGACTGGAAATTACAATCCTGTACATGTGATGGATTTACAATGCCTTTAATTTTCACATTAAAAAGTAATTTAAAACATTTTTAGCTCATAATGCCCTTCTGTTCTAAGTACAGTTGTTGTAATGGCTTTGGTTTATCGTGTTTTGTATGTTAGCTTTTCCTTTTGTTTGATACACTGAAAGGAAGTAATATGATTTAACTGTTCAAAACAACTATGCAAATTGTTGGTAATTATTAGGATATTGAGGTCCTGGTAGACACTGGGGGGGGAGGGAGGAAACCTAGGCGGGGTCCGTGCAGAGCGGTGGTATGCAAAGTCACCATTCCTCTCCTTACCTGAATTCTTAAGGGAATTTTTCAGAAGAACAGAGCTGCCTTCTTTCTCTCCCTTTTCCTCTCTCTGATAAAAGTTTGGAGGTTTGCAACTTGGTGCTATATAAGGTCTTCTCCATGAAGTCCTGAGGATCTGACCCTAGGGTGTCATCCTCAAGGTCCAAGGCTACATCCAAGTTCCTGGAAGCAGGAAGGTGCAGGAAATGAAGAAGGTGAGCGGGCATACTCCCGGTCTCTCCTAGAAACTGCTAAAGAACACTTCCATTTGGGGCCGGCCCCGCGGCTTAGCGGTTAAGTGCACACGCTCCACTGCTGGCGGCCCAGGTCTGGATCCCGGGCGCGCACCGACGCACCGCTTCTCTGTCCATGCTGAGGCCGCGTCCCACATACAGCAACTAGAAGGATGTGCAGCTATGACGTACAACTATCTATTGGGGCTTTGCGGGGGGGAAAAAATAAATAAATAAAATTATAAAAAAAAAAAAAAAAGAACACTTCCACTTGCATCCTCTTAGCCAGAACTTAGCCACATGGCCACACAGAGCTGCTAGTTAGGCTAGGAAATGAAGGCTTTATTTTGGGCAGCAATGCTGAGCTAAAAGTTTTGTTTTAATATCAAAAAAAAAAAAAAAAAAAAGAAGAATGAACACAGGGGGAAACTTGGCAGGCTCTGCTACACTGGTCACGTCATTCTACAAAGTACAACAATGGGAACACCTTCACATTGCCACAGGATAAATATTAAAGCCCTTTAATATACTCTACAAGATTCTTCACTGTCTGGTTCCTGGCTGCCTCTCTACTGTGCATCACAAGTGCATCATCTTCCATCACTCTCCCTATCTTTCTCCATGCTCCAGTCATCCTGGACCTTCTTCAGTTCCTTGAAGAAGTGAGTTCTTTCATACTTTCCAAGTTCTCAGGAAAGTCTTTTCCCTCTATGTCTCTTCAACTTCACCTAAGTCACTCTTCCTCATCCTTAAAGTGTCTGCTTAAATGTCATTTCTCTTGGGACACTAACACTTCTTGAGCGTTTTCCCTTGCTTTATGCTCCCATGGCACCATATCAAAAGGCTCATCCCACAGACAATTTCTTATTTAACATCTGTCTCACTCATTCAACTGCAAAAATTCATGAAGATAAGGACTTCATCTATTTTGTTCAATCATTGCATTCCTGTTACCTAGCACAGTACTTTTATTTTTTTAGGGAAAACTTACATATAGTAAAATATATATACCTTAAGAATACCATTTGATGAGTTTTAGCAAGCGTTTTTGCCCATGTAACAAACACCCCAATCAAATATAGAACGTTTCTATCCCAAGAAATTCCATCACGTCCTCTTCCAATCAATCCCCACCCCTTATAGCAAATTCCATTTTATTTCCTTCACCACCGAGTGCTTTTGCTGTTTTTGCACTTCATATAAATGGAATCATACAGTATATATGTTTTTGGGTCTGATTTCTCTCACTCAACACAATGTCCGTAAGATTCAATCATGTTGCTGTGTGTACAAGTAATTTGTTCTATTTTAATGCTGCAGAGAATTCTATTCTATAAATATACTACAATTTGTTGATCCATTCTCGTGGATGGACATTTGAGTTGTTTAATGAATAAAACTGCTATGAATATTCATGTACAAGTATTTGTGTGGCCATGTGTTTTCAATTCTTTTGGAATTAGGAGTAGAATTTCTAAGTCACTGGGCAAGTATATATTTAACTTTATGTTTACCGTATGTTTAAGTTTGAGGAGCTGCCAACACTTTTCCAAAAGTGGTTGCAGCATTTTACATTCACACTCACACTGTAGGAGACTTCTGGTTGCTCCACATCCTAATTGAATTGGCATTTGCCTATCTTTGTCAAGTTTTAGTTACTCTAGGGGTATGAAGTGGTATCTCATTGTGGTTCTAATTAATATTTCCCTAATAACTAATGATGTTGAATACATATTCATGGGGTTATTGACTATTTTGATACCTGCTTTTGTGAAGCATCTGTTCAAGTCTTTGCCAATTTAAAAAGTTGGGTTGTTTGTCCTTTTTTATTGATTTGCATGACTTCATATATTCAGAATACAAGTCATTTGTCAGATATATGCACTGCACACACTCCTCTCAGTCTGTGAAACACAGTGTTTAACACTAAGAATTTAACATATTTTGAGTTAAGTTGGAAAGGATAGAAGTTACTTGATTGGAGTTGGGGTATTAGGGATTGGGGTTTGAGATTAATTCATTTGAACGAGCCAGCCTTGGCCCATGCCATCTCCATTTGCTGTCATGCTCTCGCTGCTGTTCTGACATCTATTCATCGATGACTGATAACTTTTTGTATACCTCTTCAGCTATTTCCCTTGTATTATCACAGTGGGCCCAGTGCATCCCTAAGTTACTTGGGAAGAGAAAAATACTTTTCCTTACCTTACAAAAATATGTAACATGATACTGGACTTAAAGAGGAAACTTGAGGAATACTCTGAATTAACTGGTTCTGGTGAGTTCTTCAGAGCCTAGTATGTTCAGGTTATGATGCATAAATTACATATGAAAGCTAATATTCTACCCCTAGATTACAAAAATTGATTTATTCATCTAAGTATTTATAAAAATTACTTTAGAAAAATTATTTTTGACAAAAATTGTATATGTTTAAGGTATACAACATGATGTTTTGATATATGTATACATTGTGAAATGATTACCACAACCAAACTAATTAACATATCCATCAACTCCCATAGTTAACATTTTTTGGTGTGTGTGTGATAAGAACATTTGAGATCTATTCTCTTAAATTTCAAGTATACAATACACTATTACTATCTATAGTCACTATGCTGTACATTAGGTCTCCAGAACTTATTCATCTCCTCACTGAAAGTTTGTACTCTCTAATCAATCTCTCTCCTTTTCCTCCACCCCCAGCCTCTGGTGACCACCATTCTACTATCTGTTACTATTAGTTTGCCTTTTTTTTTTTTTTTTTTTTTACATTCCACAAGTAAGTGAAATCACACAATATTTTTCTTTCTGTGTCTGGCTTAATCCATGTAGCATAATGTCCTCCAGGTTCATTCACATTGTCATAAATAGAAGGATTTCCGTCTTTTTAAAGGCTGATATTCCATTGTGTGTGTATGTGTGTGTGTGTGTGTATATATATATATATATATACATTTTCTTTATCCAATCATATGTTGATGGACAGATTATTTCTATATCTTGGCTACTATGAATAATGCTGCAACGAACATGGGAGTGCAGATACCTCACTGAGATAGTGATGTTATTTCCTTTGGATATATACCCCAAAGTTGGATGGCTAGATCAAAAATTACTTTCTTAAACATATCAAGCGCCAAAAAAAAAGAGTGACACGTTTCATACCTTAAAATCTCCAATCATAAGCTAGCTTAAGATACTATACTAAAATGCAATTTAGTGGAGAAGACATTTGTGTATACCAGCATATTAAAGAACAGTCTACAATAGAGTAAAGAAAAATATAAACTGAAGACCTGAATAACTTCAGCTGGAAGGCCTACCACCAGTGATTTGTTAGAAGTCAATGCAGCTAATGTTGTACTGGCCTGAATATTTATGCTGACACTTAAGAGTTCAGAAAATACCATTTTAAGCAGAAAATTAAGAACATTTGCTAACCAGCTGACCAAGGGAGAAACTTTGGGGTCATCTTTGAATTCTCCCTCTTCTTCATGCACATAACCTGTTAATGCCAAGAGAAATGTACTAAATTTCTCTCAAATGATTACCTTTTCTAATCCCACTGATACTGCCTTACTTCAGACCCTCATCAGCTCTCACTAGTAAAAGCCTCTAAACATTCTTTTTCTAGCCTCTTTTTGCTTCTGCTCATTTCCCATGATTCTATTAAACAAAGCCCAGGTCCTAGTACATTAATGAAGATCTTCATCATCTGCCTCTACTGCAAAATAACAGGTCCCTAAAGATGTCCACGTCCTAATCCTTAAAACCTGTGAATGTGTTACCTTTGGTGGCAAAAGGGACTTGGCAGGCATTTAGGGATTAAGGTGAAGAGATTATTCTGGACTATCCAGGTGAGTCCAGTGTAAACACAAGAGTCTTTTTAAGGAGGAGCAGGAGTGTCTAAGTAGCAGATATTCAAAGATGCTATGCTGCTGGGTCTGAAGACGATGGAAGGGGCCATGAGTTAAGGAATATGGGTGTCCTTTAGAAGCTGGCAAAGACAAAGAAATGTATTCTTCCCTAGAGCCTCTAGAAGGAACCTAGAAGGAACACAGCCTCGGCAACACCGTGATTTTAGCCCAAAAGACCTATTTTGGACTTCTGACCTCCAGAACTATAAGATAATAAATCTGTGTTGTTTAACTCACTATATTTGTGGTAATTTATTACAGCAGCACTAGGAAACCAACACAATAGCTTCACTTGCCTACACTTTATAAACCCCAGCTGTAGCTATGTGCTAAATGTGTCATGTACTTTCATGAAATTGCATTCAAAGCTGTTGCATGTTTGGAGTATAAGGTCTATGAAGGCAGTACATACTCCAAGTATTTGTTGAATTAACCAGTGAAGGACTTCAGGCCTATACACATGGTGTTCCCTTGGTCTTGAATGTCTTTCTCTTATTCATCTGGTTAATTCCCACTCAATCATCAAATATATTCTCCGTTCCCAGTTTTCCCCAAGGAACTGGTCAGTCAATTGTGCTTCTCCAGCACCCTTCATCTCTTTATCTTTATTTGTAATTATTTGTGTACACATCTGACTACTCTACAAGTTTGTGGGGGCAAAAACCATTTCCCTTCTCTGAATGCTCAGCACAGTGTTTCACACAAAGTGTGGTGTAATAAATGTCTGACAAATGAATGTCTTCCATATACCCCAAATCATGTATGGCAAGAAGAGAGGTTACCCAGTTCTGCAATCTCCCACCTGGGTCATCAGAAGCAAGTTACACAAACTTCCCTAAGCTCAGTTTCCCTATCCACAGGCTGGGAATATGACAGTACATACATTATGGAGTTGTTGTAAGAATCACACAAGAAAATGCTCAGAAAGCATGTGGCACAAGTACCTGACACACAGTAAGTTTAAAGTAAATGTTAGTTGTCATCATCCTTGTCACAGAAGATGTTCGAGAATGCAGGGTGAGCTTAGGCAATAATGAGTCAAACGGGAAGAGAACAAAATGTGTCAACTGGGGTCATCAGATTGTCATGGGATGTATGTGCCCCGTCAATATAGGAAAGACTTGCATCTGGGGCATCATGAGTCTCAGAACCCCACATTCCAAAGCTTTTGGGAAGTGTAATATCATGACATTCATGTTCTCTCCCAGTCTAAAAAATAGTTCTAAATATACTGACTCTGTGAAACACTTCTTTCCTTCCAGATTCAGCTAGGTGTGATTTTTACATGATCACTTCAGCTAATAAATAAATACGTACATAATGGCCAGTTGAAAACTAGTTATAATCTTCAAAGATAATATAATCTTCATACCTATAATAAGGAAGATAATCTTCAAAGACACATGGGTTTCTCTGATCAGTTATTTACCTAATCTCTTTATCTCTTGCAATGGTCAAGAGAATGGGACCGGGATCCAGCCGCCTGGGTAAAATACACAGTTACTGATAATTCTCGGTATCACAGTTTCCTCATCTGCAAAATGGGGATAATGATAGTACTTACTTCTTAGGGTTTTAGTACAGATTACATGAGATAAGACACACAAAGCACTTAGGAAAGTGCCTAACACATTCAGGTGCTCATTAAATGTCAGCTATTATTATTACGTTTTGAAATAATACAATTTGTAATATCAAGGGTATCAATATAGGCCCATCTACTTTGGACTGAGGAGAATAGAAAAATGTTTATAGAGATCACAAGCATTTGGAAATATTTACTCAAAAAAAAAAAAAAAAAGATGGCTTTTTGGGGATCTGTATACATAGTCAAGGCTGTAAAAGATTTCAGATATGTAAAAATGCCAGAACTGAGTGTAAGAAATCTGATAAGAAATGCTAATGAACTATAAAATGTTAGAGGAGACATCAATTAAATTAAAGACCAAAATGAAATTTTCAAAGACAGAAACAGATGGAGAATATGAAAGAAAGGGAGAAAGTCAGGAAGCAGGAAGAATAAAACAACACAGGACTAATTAAACAGAAGAACTGGAAGCAGATGATTAACAAACTGAAACAAGGTAGGGAATGTGCCACAACAGAGCGTAGCACAGTGAACATGGACACCACTCTCAGGCCTGGCATGCTTCTGATTCCACCTGAGACAAAGGTATCTCCACTTTTAAAGAAGAGTGTTTTGCAATCCATTTAACATGTCAATGACCACCCAGTCATAGAAACAGTCTAAGGACCCTGTTTACACAGTTATATGTTGTTCCCTTAAATACAGGCTCATTAGTATGGTACACAAAAGATGGAGAAGAATAAGATTGTGTTTCCAACGAAACATAAAATAAAAAACTCAGTAACACACTAATGTGTTTTATTTAAGATCGACTAGATTGGCATGTTATTTCTGTAACACTTATTACCTTACAACACTCCTAGAGGTACACGGATAGCTCCGAGCACATCACCAAATCAGGCTGAGGGATCCCTGCTCTGAATTTCTAATAACGTCACTACTTCATCCTTTTCTTCTTCCTCTAAAACCTACGATGCTAGCTATTTAGTGGTAATACAGATATCCTACCCAACTAAATTCCTGGGAAAAGGGCAGTGCTCGTACCTCGAATTCCCATGGCTTATGGTGTATAACATGGAAAATATGAAAACTAATAGAAACAGAAATGATATTGCTAAGATATGTCTTGACAGAAAGAACATACCCACAGAGTTTACTCTAAAATAGTAGTATATATTTATTCATTCGTTCAACAGATATAGACAGGGCACCTAATAGGTGTGAGGTATATGGTCGAAACGGCTGCTTTAACTAGGGGAGAGGTAGACACAGCACATTCCTTCAGAGAGAATAGAGTCTTGTACTATGAAGCATTTTAGGTACATGCTTCATCACCCTGCCAAGTTCACTGTTCACCCCCTCACCTTCCAGTGAATACATGCTGGCTTATACACAAAAGGATTTGATAGAGGCTGTACCTGTCAGGATAGGCTAGGTTATGCTGCAGTAATAACTCCAAAATCTGAATCACTTAACAACAAAAGTTCATTTCCTGTTTATTTTATGTCCAATACAGGGGCTCAACTCATCATAGTTACTCAGGGACCCAGAATGACAGAGGCCTCATCCAGACATGGCTTCCATGATGACCACAGACAGGGGAAGGGACCCCTTGGTCTCAATCTGGTAATTAAATGCTCCAGCCTGAAAATGACATACATCCCTTCCAGTCACCTCTCTTTGGCCAGAACCAGTCAACCAGGTAGAGACCAGAAGGAGAGGAGGACCAAATATTGTTAACTAGAACTAATGATCACCACAGTGGTTTACTATAAGGAATAAGAGGAAGTGTGGAAATGTGGACAGGACAATCAACTTGATCTATTCCCAGCTCCAAGATTTATTAGCCACATGTCCACAAAGTCATTTACCCTCCCCAAGCCAAATTTATACGGCAATAACACTTCTCCTGCCTACCTCAGATGTTGGATCTACAGCTTCAGGGAAGCAGTGGTAAATGAAAATGCTCTGAAAACCTAAACATGCTCCAGAAATGTAAAATACTTTTTGAACATGAGTTGCATGTGTTCGAGGAGGACATAGTCGGCCACGACTAGAAAAAAACTAATGAAAACTGGAGGCTGCCAAAACATGAGTGTGGATAAAAGCACAAATAATTTATGAATCTTGGCCACAGACTCCAAGACTACTCAGCTGAAGGACAAGAGCTTCAAACATTTCTTCCTTTGGGTAATGAAAAAAATAAAGGGTGCTGACCTCCTCGACCTCTGAGTCTCCTCAAAGGAATCAACAAGGTTGTCAGGTGTAGCGAGCCTCCAGAGAAGACTGTACTTAATACAGCTCCACAGTCCTCCATGCTGAGACAACCAACTGTGTCTGATCGCTCAGCTCATTGTCCATCACTATCAGTATGGTGGTCTGTATAAAACAGATACCAACAGACGTGCGATGGATGGAGCGCCTCTCTAGCCACTTTTTTCTGTCATTTCCATTTTCTCTTGTCCTTCTCCAATTGCCCCTGAATGATTAGGATTTGGTACTTTAGAGCCAATATAGCATGAGCTGTTTTCCACATGTGAGCCTTCCCTTTACCCATTCGCTCTTCCCCCAAACTTTAAAAACTGCCAGTTTTATATCCCATTCTCCCAAAGTCTTGCTTTCTACAAAACCAGCTGCTCATCACAATTGCCTATGAAGCTTTCTAGAATATATACAGATTTCTCCTCCCCACGAGACCTATTAAAGCATCATTTTGTGGCCGTGGCCTAGGAATCTATCCAGCTTGGACATGGGCCCTCTGAGTGACATTTGGAAAGCACCTTTGCCATACATATTTATGAGCAATAATGGGTTACTCCTGTAGATTACAAGTTTATTAGCAGAGACTTTTACTGTTTAGTCCAGGGCAGTGCTTTCAAAACTAACATGTGATATGAATCACATGGAGATCTTGTTAAAATGCAGATTCAGATGCAATAGGTCTGAGGTGGGGTCCAAGTTTATGCATTTCTAACCAACTTCCAGGCTGCTGCTGTACAGACCACACTTTGAGCGGCAAGACTACACTTTTAACTGTTTTGTTAGTTTGCTTATTAGGATGTTGTTTTAAAACAATATCTTCTAGAGCCAGCCCTGATGGCCTAGTGGTTAAAGTTTGGTGCTCTCACTGCTTCAGTGGCCCGGGTTTGTTTCCCGGTCGTGGAACCACACCACCTGTCTGTCAGTTGCCATGCTGTGGTGGCGGCTCACATAGAAGAACTAGAAGGATTTACAGCTAGGATATACAACCATGAACTGGGGCTTTGGGGAGGGGAAAAAAAATAAGAGGAAGATAGGCAACAGATGTTAGCTCAGGGCAAATCTTTCCCTGCAAAATAAAAAACAAAACCAAAAAAAACACAGTATCTTCCAGGGACTCGATTATAACAGAAGAGAGTGATATTTTATTAGCTTGAATATATAAATAAGTTCAAATTTGAAACATCTCTTTATTATAAAGTCAGTCAATTCAAAAGACCGATGAGTCTGTTTTGATGAACACAAAATTTGAAATCATGGGTTTTGTAAGACAAATGCATATTAGCATTAGTACTTAGTTTATTTTTGCATGTTGTTTCCTGATAAACGTCCTGATTCATAGAGGAAAAAAAAGAATCATTTACAACTATTTAGCAGCTTGTCGTACAATTTTAGGTTAGGTACCAAGGAAACAAATGACAGGAAAGGCTTTTCTCTAATAGCTGTGTACAAGTCAGGGCAAGTTAAAGCACTAATGGTCTCCAGTATATTCAAATCTGGAATATATTTAAGGGCATATTTTCATTATAGTTGTGAGTAAAATGTATGTAAAACTAAATTCAAAGCAAATATCTGTTGAACTCCTGAGCCACCTCTGCAATCTTGAGGAAAACATCCTAAAAGCTATACCTTGATCCTAATAAGCAGATTTTGGAGGCTTTTCCAGCATTGCATTGCGACCTATGCAGAGGATGTTTTTGAAAATAGGGGAAGGGCTAAGAAAAGCATCTCTAGTAATTTCTCAAATGATAAGGCAAAAGTAGCACCTTTGTCCAATTCTCAATGGCAGGCCGAGCACATAGGCTTGGTTTCCAGGAAGTTTCAGGATAAGAATTTTTTTTCCCCTCTCTTATTGAAGTTCATGCCAAAACAATACATTTGTCAGAATAAGCCGCTAATGTGACAAGCACTATAAATAACCATGCAGAGCAGAGAATGCCTCTATCTGCCTGTGTGTGTGTGAGGCAGAGATATTAAAAGCATCAAGGTAACAAATTTTTATGTTCAATAGATGGTTCTGCCTCAATATTAAAGAGCTTGGTGGCTTTTAATGATGAAAAAATTATGCAAACATTAAAAAACAATTTTATATAATTATTTGGAGTTTGCTTTCATTTTACAAACAACAATTTAAAATAAATCCATTAATGCTGTCTGTGGGGATTTCTTGCGAGCAAAGAAAATGTATCATGCACTGCAATTTGGCTTAATACTAGAAAATAAGCTCTTCTACCAGTAGTGCATTATGAAGGGAAATTAAGAAACTTAAGTGATTATTTCTGTGGCTGGGACTGGGTCTTTAATGTGGAAGGTGCTTTCATGGAAAGGTATTAGAGTTATCTATCCATTTAATTAACTTTATGAAAAGGATAAATGTGTTCAGGGCTGCCTTTCCACTAACCAACAGCAATTCTACGGCTCTATCCCATTAACCTCTCCTGCTGACCCTCTAGATAACTTCTAATAAGGCCAAAATTCACCCTTAAAGCATAAAGAGTCCATGGAAAGTTGGCCATTTGTTTCAAGATTATGTTGCCTTTCATCATTTCTGAGGAATTTGAGGAGAAAGAACGTTTTGAGGCTAAACATTGAGTCAGAAACCAAGCTCCACCTGGCGGCAGGAGGCGGAATCACAACACTGCCGCCATCTCCCTCCACCTCTCATTCTCTCATGTCAATCCTCCTCCATAACCACCACCTCTTTTTCTGCCCCAGGTAAAATCCAATTAAAATAAATATCTAAAGCAAAAATAAAATAAAAATTAATCGTATCACAAAATGGTTGCCTGAGGTGATTTTGTAGAGTCTGAGAGGAGCAGTACCACTAATTTTGCAAGTTGGCCATACTGGGTGGTCATACCCCAAACCTCGTGATTTAACTGTCTTTGGGGTATATCTCAGAGCCTAAGTCCTCAGAAACAGTTTCTTTGACTACCCATCCCCTAGAAATAGCCTGTGTCACACGGTTTCCTTGGCTTACCCCATCCCTGCTACCATCTAAACCAGCCATTCCCTAGCCTTTTATTCTCCTGTCTTTCTCTGTCAGCATATTATGAAGTTCATGTTCATTATGCCTTCACCTACATCCTGAAGCCATTGTTGAGGGGTAAGGAAAGGTCAATATCTACAAAGCATTTCTGCACTAGCATCTTCAACCCACAGCAAAACATACTCCTGTCTGTGCCTCTCCTAGATGAGGCATCACAAAGAAGCCCAAATAAAAGCAATACAGTAACAATGGATAGATTCTCCTTACTGAATACATACTTAGTGCCAGGTTTGTCTAACCCTCAAAATGACCCTACAAGGTCCACCCACAAGTGCCAGGTGACCTGGCTTTTAATCATTCTCTCTATTCTCTCCACATATACACAGCTGGTGAGATCATATGGTGGATGTGCCTTTGACTTGCTATTTCTAAAAGGTTTAGGCTGACCTAGGAAAACTCAGTGCTTAGCAGAGGGTGTACTGAGTTGAATGGTGGACCCCAAAAGCTTTCTTGAAAAAAGGATCTTTTCAGATCTAATTAAAGATCTTGAGATGATGAAACCATCCTGGATTATCCAGGTGGGCTCTAAATCCAATGACAAGTGTCCTTATAGAAGAAGGTACAGGGAGATTTGAGATAAAAGAGGAGAAGACTCACACACACAGCAGAGAAGACAACAGAAGACAGAGCAGAAAGAAATGTGGCCACAAGCCAAGGAATGCCAACAGGTGCCAGAAGCTAGAAGAAACAACGAACAGATTCTTCCCTAGACCCTTCAGAGGGAGTGCAGCCCTGTGTAAGTTCCTCTGAGTAAGATTTCAGACTTCTGGCATCCAGAATTGCAAGAGAATAAATATCTGTTGTTTTAAACCACCGAGTTTGTGGTAGTTTGTTACAACAGGCACAAAAAACTAATAAAGAAGAGATACATGAGCTTCCTTTTTCTGAATGACTATTTCCAGTTCCAATGCCTGTCCTACCTGGCACTAGTTGGAATAGGGTGACATAGCATTAGAATCTGAGATTGGATTTTGGTGAGCAGTAACAGAGGCTGAGCAAGTCTCAGGGCCCACTTGGTTCTGAAGTTATTCAGACTTAACTAGCCTTGGCAACTAGTGCCACTGGCTTCCCCAATATTCATCTTCTCCTTTCTTATGAACAGAACTGTAATTTTTTCAGGGCAGCAATGTGCAAACTATACTTCCCAGGATCCTTTGCAACAAGTCATGCGACTGAGTTCTAGTCTGAGACAGATAAGTGGAAGTTGTTACGTTGGCCTCCAGGAAAACCATTTTTAAAGGGGGCAGACTCTTTCTGGCACTCACATTTGGCTCTTAAGTCTTACCCCTCTTCCTACCTGGCATGCAAATATGATAAGTAGAACTGAAACAATGAAAAGGAAAAAGGCTTAGGGTAAGGAAGGCAGAAGAGAAAGGCAGAAGGAGCCTGTGACACTGAAGATATTGTACATCTGTGAGTCAGCCATGCACTGCATACTCTGGACTTCATATCATGTGAGAAAAGTCAACCAGGTATTGAGCCACTGTTTAATTGGGCTTTCTGTAACTCACAGCCAGTTCCTAGTATGCCCATCAGCTTAGAAAAACAATGTTCTTTGTGAACTCGCTCAATTACTAGAGCTCTCGACATCAGGATCTGAGGTGAAGTCACAGCAAAAATGAAGCATTACTTTGCCCCTCATTTTGCAGTTAGTGGAATATTTTCCTCAGGTCCCTGAACGGAATTTGGGTACTCCTTGTTGCTTTGGCCTTATTATCCATTAGCACCTCAATCTCGCTGTTATCCCTCGAAAGAAACTTTGAGCAAAAGTTAGCTCTCTTGTTTACTGCTCCTGTCACTAACAGAACTTGTATCCATGCCCATGGTCACATCTATGGTCTAGGTACAGAACACTGGTCCTTATGTACTAGCAGGATGGATCAGAGGCGGTACCAACATGAGGAAGACACAAGTTCCAGCTTTGAAGGCTGACCCCTTGTCGATCCTAGAGATTTGCTGAACTCCTAACTCTTTACCTATTCTTGATTATATCTACCCACGAATCAGTGCCTTAGCTTTACCTTCAGTTTTTTAATATCTTGATTATTCAAGAAACTTAATAACTTACTTATTTTTCTATGGACTTGAGTACTTAAGAGCTTTGAATTCCTACTTTGCCATTGGTATCTAGTAAAACATCTCCTGAACCCCAATGTGGGTCAGACTACAGACCGTTTTGGAGGGGCCCATTCCCTCCTGGCAGCCTCTGGCTTGCCTGATATTCCAGGTCTTCCATGTATCAGCATCACTTCCCAGTTTTTCACGGGAAAAGGGAAACTGGGATAAGATCAACCCTGCCACTAAGACAACAATGTTTACAAGAACTAGAAAAAGCTACACAATCTCTTGATCCGAGTTTTTTCAAACCATAAATGGATATAAAAAAGTAACGACTTGAGGCATCAAGAGCCATGTGTACTTGATATTGTCACCAATGCTGGCTGACAGGCACTAGGGTCACATTCCTCTGATAGTTTCCTAGACCGACATTATTTACCAAAAAAATCAGTCATAGCCAATTTAGAAAACATTAGCCTTTAACTTAGCCAATCTAAAAAAAAATGGCTTCTAATTCTCAACGACTACATAGGTGTGGCAGAAAGTGTGACCAGCTGGATAATGCAGAAGTTCAGAGCTATTCAGGAAGCTTCAGCCATGGATGGTTGCCACATATCACCTCCCACCATGAAGCTGTGGGGGGTGTGGCCCTCAGTCGCGGGTAGGTATGATGGTTATAAACGAGCTGGCCATGTACCCCTCCAAATGATCAGGATGAGAATTCATTTTTCACGGCTTCGAGACCAAAATTCTGAACGCACAGCATTCCAGGTCCTACGTAATCAGTCTAGCCACAACCAACTTCATTGTTCCCAGTCTTCCCTGACACTGCTGTATTTCACAAATTCTCCAATGCAATCAGACCGAACACCTCACTGATATCTTATACTTTCTCACCTCTCCAGCTCTGCTTGTATATCCCTCCCCCTAGAGGGCTTCCCTTCCTGTTCAAATAGTACTCCTTTTATTTAAGGCTCAGGTCAAATGACACATCCTCCTCTAAGTCTTTTAGGTTAGAGGTGATCTCTCCCTCTTTTGAACTCTACCTTTTATTAAATTATAACCATGTGAATACATGTCCCATCTTCACTACTAGATTGTAAACTCCTTGAAGGTGTATGTAACAAGATCATATTCACTACAGAGCACATTTTGAAGGCTTGCCTGATGCCAAGTACAGTACGATCATCATCTTATTTACTCCCTATTATTCCTATTTTGTAGATGAAAAAACAGGTGTGGAAAGGGTGGGTGATTTGCCCAAGATCCCAGAGCTAATTGAGATTTGAATTCTGAACTACAAGACCAATAGAAATAGTTAATTATCTATTAGTTATTGTTTAGAATATAGACCTATAAACAAGTGGAAAATAATCCAAACTTCTCTCTAATTTATGAGAGAAGTACTTTCTAAGGCCAGATCTTATTTTCTCTCAAAAGGAAGGTGAAACTTGCTTGGTTGAACAAGTGCCCAGACAATATAATCTTCTTCCTTCTCTTAAGAATTAACGAATCAAAAACTAAAGTAGACTTCTCCCAAAGGTGTTTTGCTTTTTTTTGCCATCTATGAAGTCACCATTTTCACAATAATCTTTGACTTGTTAATGCCATTTCAACTTATCCATGATTTCCACATGTCTAATAAGATAAAGAAAGAAAGACATCTCCATCTCATCTCATAGTCTCGCTTCAACGTCACTTGCACAATCACCACATATCCATACTAGTTTTTGCTATTTTGGGCAGGAGCTTGCTTATTTTCATTATTGTTAAATATAGGGGGAGTTCTGAGCACAAAGCAAGTGCTCAATCATTCCCCACAGTCTTATTTTCAACCAAATTCCTGTGAGCAGTCAGAAAGGTAGGCAGAGCATGACAGAGGTGGAGATATGAAGGAAAGGGATGAAAGCATTTTCTCCAAATTCATCTCATTCTTTAACTTTGAACATAATTCCAGACCCAGGCAACATTAAAAATGGAACTTAAATGTTACAATGTGATTGAAAGTCTGGTATCATACTGAAGTGATGGATCAAATTTCTTATGAAATCTGCTCTGTAATAACATTTCATATTCTTAATAACGCTTCTGGTCTAAATATTGACAGTGAGTTGCCACTTGGGAGGCAAGAGGATGATAAAATATGCTAAGAATATTAGCCTTCTTCCCTTAAGGTTTAATAATTGGTATATATCTATATAAAAAAGCACTACTTTCTTGGATGATTCTGAATTGATCTTCAATGAAGGTGCAAAAGATCACAAATTTAGTGAAATGTGCATCTGTGTGTTTGTATCCAATAAGTGCCAAATAATTACATTAAAACTTTAAAATTCTGGTGTGAATGGGTTTGGCCAACTATCCAAAGTTTAATAATATTTAACCCTCAAAGACTGACTCACAGTCAAAGTAGTCACCTTGTCCATCCTAATTAAACCCACAGGCTAGACCAGGTGGTGGCTGGAGCAAGGGGTGGGAGCGGGCCAGACTGGCTGACACCTGAACTGCAGCAAAATTGCCTGAAGGTTTCAGAAACACTTCCCCAAGAAACAGAAATTTTATTGTATCTTAATGAAACCGGCTTTGACTCTTGGAGAGCAGGAATGGACATATCTACACACTTTCTGTTTTTGAACTGGTTCTATTTCTGAAATGTAGAAGTATATGATTTAGTAAAAATCCTATACATGACTTCCCCAAAACCCAAAACTGAACATTACACGTAAACATGCACGCAGGTACACACACACACACCCCTCCTCTGACACCTTTTGTATCATGAAGTCCAGATTATGTTTACTTTTTTAATTAAAATGTAACGTCATGAACAGCTTTACATTAATTTATATGTAATTTAAATATTTAATTTCTTTGATTTTTGTCCTTACCATATGTCCTAAATATCTAACAGTGACTATTGTCTATCTTAGAATGTAAATCTTGATGGAAAGGTGATGTCTGTATAATTATGCATTATTGCACCCTAAAGTGTAACATTATACATACTTCATGTGTAACAAATTATTTCAATAGTGAATAATATTGATATTTAAAGATGATAATATTGAGGATGAGAGTTATCTGTGCAAGCTAAAGTGGTTACATACACCCACACATTTATATAAATATACAGATGCTCCTCGAATTATGATGAGGTTTTCCCAATAAACCCATGGTAAGTTGAAAATATCCTAAGTCAAAAATGCATTTAATACACATAACCTACCTATTATAGCTTAGCCTAGCCTACCTTAAATGTGCTCAGAACACTTACATTAGCCTACAGTTGGGCAAAATCATCTAACACAAAGCCTATTTTATAATAAACTGTTGAATATCTCATGTAATTTATTGAATACTGTACTGAAAATGAAAAACAAAATGGTTGTATGGGCACAGAATGGTTGTTAAGTGTATCGGTTGTTTACCCTCCCAATCGTGTAGCTGACTGGGAGCTGCATCTCACTGTCACTTCCCAGCATCGCAACAGTATCATACTGCATATCCCTAGCCCGGGAAAAGATCAAACTTCAAAATTAGCAGCACAGTTTCTATTGAAAACATATCACTTCTGCACCTTCATAAAGTCGAAAAATCATTAAGTTGAACCATCATTAAGTTGGGGACCATCTGTACACAATTCTTTCCTTTTCACACTCCCTTCATTTTAGTGTGAAAGCCTCTTCTAAATGTGTTTTGGGCCAGTACTTTACAATCATCAGTAATCTTTTGTAACAGCAGTTCTCAATTTTTACTTCACAGAAGAATCCCCTGGGAAGCTTGGTAATCATCACTCTCCCCACCAAAAAAATTCTGCCTGAGTTGGCTTAGGGTGGGTCCCAGGAACCTTCAGTGACAAGCAGGTCATGTGATTCTGACGCAGATCACACTCTGAGAAACAAGGAGGTATTTCACTGACTGTTCGGTACCATAATCTTTTTAAAAACAAGAAGAGAAACTATACATATTTATGGAGGTTTCTTTTATAATATTCCATTGCTGCCTATGAAGTAGGGTGATAATTTAATTTATATAACTCAATCTTGAACTTTGAGGAAAAGATTTGGCAAGACAACTCCAGGAGGAGTCACTCATACAACAAATCCAGTGAAAGCACCCCTACCCCCCATTATGCAATGTACATTTTGCTTGGCCATAGTCAGTGGACAAGGGGACACCATGTGTTGGAGAGTGGTGTCTACTGGTTAAGTTTAGATATTACAGCCTAGCTCTACTAGGCACTAAATGCCCAAAACCTTTCCACCACTCCACACACACACACACAAAAAGCTGTGGCAGGGGAGCACCACTTATTCATTTAACACTTCTTCACAGAGTTCCCAAGATCTTGGGTCAACAGTTAAAAATGCTAATAACTCACAATATTCAGTAGATAGAAGGCATTTCCTCCAAACAAAGGTAGTGTGAATGTGGTTACTTTTCTACTGATTTTAAAACTATTAAAGCTTGAAGTTCCTCAGGAAATTCAAGTTAAAAGGTATTAACAACACTGCTGTCATTTAAAAAATAAACTGACTGTGACAGTCTGGGATATTATATTTCTCTTCACAAAGAACCGACTGGAATTCAAATATTACTTTCCTTATCGTTGACGACTCATCTAGAACGGCAGAAGAAAATTGAACTGTTAACAAAAGGGATGTCTTGGTGCAATAAATTCACCAAATTAGAAAAGAATAAATAAATAAACACAAAGACTTAAAGGTGCAGAGATTAATTTAATTTGGTTATTTCCTTGGGAAGCACTGAGAATGACGGGAATAGGAAGGGAAAAAAGATCGATTCTTATTTAGAGGAACTGACGGCAATTGAAATTGAAATGTTCATATGAAAGAGAAAACCATTAAAAACTGTAGGTGATTTGACAATTCCACTTTTTTTCCCCACAGTTTACGGTGTTATTTTAGGCTACATAATATGCAGTGTCTAGCAGGTCAACTGACAAATTTAGAAATCTCTCGATGTTAAACAACAGTGCTTGAATAGACGTTTTGTGGATTGGAAAATCTGGGTAGATTTGATAATGCAGACTTCAGAGCAATGTTTGCTGAACCTCTGCTGTGTCAATTATCATGGCGAGGCCCCAGCAACGCTATAGTTCCAGTTGAAGAAGCACTTTCTTTAGTAAAGACTTTACATTCAAGCTTCTACAGCAAGCTCTAAAGTAAAGGAAAAAAGACAATTTAAAATATTTCTCAACACAATCCACAACAGAATGAAGGTTTGCACTGAGCTTTACAATGCCTTATAGACCAGTTAATAGGAAATTAAACAGACACGATTTGGTTTTGGTAGTCAAATCATTTCCCATTGTCATGACTTGAAAAGCATCCATTTATTTTGTAAAAGCACACAACAGGGACACATCGACATCTGCACCAAACAAAGCAGTGGCCTTTTGCAAAAACTTGCTGCTACTTTTCAGACTGAGCAACTGACAAATCAAACTTGCCCTTTGTTTATCAATGAAATCTGAGCCTCCAATCCTAAATAATAAGTTAGTAAATAAATGAATAAACGAATCAGTAGTTGGACCTTTCTAAGAGAGAGGAATGGAGCACTGTGGTGGGCATTTTTTGCCATCTAACTCTGCATCCATTCCCTTCATCTAGAAATAGGATCTATATTTTCCTTGGGGGCACCTCTCTAACACTCCCAGGTCCACATTTCAATTGGGCAAATGAATACAATCGGAGTAGTTCCTTCACCCTGAAGACTTTGGCACCAACTTCCAGGAAAGAGACACTTGTCTACTGGACTTGAGGCTGGGGATTGCCACATGAAAAGATCTTGTAGGCGAGTAAAGCAAAGAAACACAAAACAGGTCTAAAAGACGGAATACGTGACACTGTGTAAGCCCTGGATCTGCCATGCCGGAGCTATGATTCGCTTTTTTGTTGTTGTGAGCCAATAAATACCTACCCCATTATTTGATTGATTGATTGCATAAAACCGTTTAGTTACTTTTCTATCATTTACAAATGAACAAATCCTAGAGAACTCAAACACATATCAGCTTGCATTGAAACAGGGCCAATATGAGACATTCAATAAATATTTTTATGACACCAGAACAAAGGGAGATAAAACCACCAGACTGTTGTCTGAAACACTGAGTTTTTCATTTCAGTGCATAAATCCTTAGCATGGCATTCAGAGTTCTCCATGATCTAGTCCCAGTCATTTTTCCAATGAAATTGCCCAGAACATTGTTCCCTGCTTTCTAAGATCCATCTCTACTGATCTGCTAGCCATATCCAACCATACCTTGCCCTTCTGAACCTCTTTGATATTGCTTATGTCATTCTCTGGGCTTGGAATGCACCCTCCTCTAACCTCTCTTCTGCATTGTTCAGGCTAGACTATCCTTCAAAGCCAAGTTCAAACATCATCTCCTCCATGAAGCTTCTTCCAAGTCTTCCAACCAGTTATAATTATTCCCTCCTCTGCAGTGTTCTTGCTTATATCAAATAAAATATGTTAAAAACATTTTGTGCACTATTGGAGGCTATACAAAGTTCAGTTAATTTTAATATCACTTGTATTATTTTTTAATTATGTCATACATATATCTCCTTCACTAGACTCTGAAGACCTTGAAGGCAAGGCCATCTTCATTTTTTCACAGCCTAGTCAACTAGTCTTGGCACAGTAAATACTAAATAAATAGTATCCATATATTTCAGACATGCAGTAGTCATTTGATTTTTCTCTTGCAAAACCAGAGCCCATAAAAACTAAACAATCTGCCAATCCCAAATGCAGTTAACCCAAAGAGAGGGAGATTTAAATATTTTACCAATAAAATATATCAACAACCCAGTAAGGATGAATAGAGTTGAAAATTTAAAGGAAAAGGAGTTTGAATACATCTATTAAGAAATATTAAAGTCAGAGGATGCAGAAAAGGCTGTGAGGATTGTAAACGGTCAACATGGCTCATAGGGTACATGTTAGCTGTAAAATTATAACTACTCTGTTAGAGGATGCTTCCCAAAGCAGCTCCCCTCTACCCCCCCACACACACACCCACACACACCACAACCAATAAACAATAAAAATATATATTCTCATATACGCATTACAGTAAAGACCAGCTCAAACACAGTCTGCTATAAGGATAGGATTTGGCTGCTCAAGAGAGAAAAGAAGAAAATGCCTCTAAGGTAAGTAATTCAGTTGGGACAGCTGGGAGCAGGGGAAGGTGGTAGGGGGAGGGTGTAATGGTGACAGAGCCCCTTTGCAAAACTCACAAATTTGGCTGTCTACAAGGGCTAGACAGGTAATGTGAATGAGTAGAGAAGGTCTAGAGGAGAGAAAATAAAGTTCTAAGATCAACGCTAAATGACACTTGCCTGCAGTTTCTGAGGGATAAAAGGGCAGTGTAGGAATCATGGCTAACCAAAAAAGAACACCCCTCCTCCAGGGAACCTCTACGACTCCATTCCAGCTTATTAATTCTATGTGGGAATTCAGGTCCAAAATTTCCAGAAAATGTAATTTTCCAAGAAACATTTAAAATTCATATTTTAAGTGAAAGTTTCCATTATCAATGCTGGCAACTAATTTAAATAAAATGTTTCAAGCATTGGGCAGGCCAGGTAAATATACCTGTTGGCCGAACTTCAAATTTATAGCCTGTGTGATGGGGCCGGCCCAGTGGTGTAGTGGTTAAGTGCACATGCTCCGCTGTGGTGGCCCGGGGTTCGCAGGTTCGGATCCCGGGCACACGCCAATGCACTGCTTGTCAAGCCATGCTGTGGCAGCGTCCCATATAAAGTAGAGGAAGATGGGCATGGATGTTAGCCCAGAGCCAGTCTTCCTCAGCAAAAAAGAGGACGACTGGCATCGGATGTTAGTTTAGGGCTAATCTTCCTCACAAACGAAAAAAAAATTATAGCCTGTGCGGCATAAATTGAGTGACTGAGGCCAGCGAGCTTCCCTAGTCACATGCATTTAAAGCTATTTTTTAAGTTCTCATGCTACTTTCTAATGGTTGACCATGGAGTGCACTAAAATGAGTCGTGGGACCACAGTAGGAATTTTAAACACGTGTGCAGTGCTGTATGCTCACCAAGTGCTTTCTTATGCATTCTCTCAATTCTCCTCAGAGCAAGTGTGGAGAAAGGCATTATTATTCCCATTTTCCAATCAACCTTACAGTAGGCTCTGGTGGAGGCGAAAGGGAGTCCCATGAGTCATTCATTTCCTCACTGCCATTAATTCATAGCAAATATTTATTGAGCACCATCTATGAGCCAGGCATTTTCATTGTGTCACTCTCTTCACGGCTACAGGATGAGGAAGGCTAACAAACTGTCCAAGATGTGTTCATTCTCCTTTTGTCTATGAGGTATTTAAAGGGACTCACTAATTGTTCAGGTTATAGACTATCTGTGAGTCATTCCGCTCTTTGCACAGGAAATACTGATTTATTCAATATAAGATAATTAAATATAGACAATTACAGGTTATATTAGATGCCTACCTGGAGCTAGATTGCCGTATGGACAAATGATGGTTGATAACAAAGATTAAGACCAATTTAAGAGAGAAAAACCTTAAAATTGGGAAAATAGCATTATTAAATTAGTCTGTTTGTATACTGAGGAAAGACCACCTACATTTAACGTCAGCCCCTTCACAGAGCAGCGGCATATAGTCGGCCCTCCGTACCCGCAGGTTCCGCATCCAGGGATTCAACCAACCGCGGATCATAAACCATACACTCTCCATGGTTGGCTGAATCCACGGATATGGAACCCATGGATATGGAGGATTTGAAGATCCACAAATTTTGGTATCTGCAGAGGGTCCTGGAACCAATTCCCCCCGGATACCGAGGGATGACTGTAGTATGGGAGCAGAACTCGAAAGTCCCAGAATCTAACATACTCAAGCAGTGCTCAGTAAGCACGTGTGGACAGGTCTGTTGATGGAGCACTGTTCATTTTGGTTCTCCTTTCTTGAAACCTTCCTCGTTGACAAGTACCTCTTCCCATCCCAGCATTTCTTCCTCCCCCACCCCTAATTCTGGTGTGTGAAACCTCAACCCCTGGCGAGTCCCAAATCCTGCCCATAGAGGGTTTGTTTTAACTAGCACAGTGCTTTCAATGCCTTTACTCAAGACTTGGACTCTCCAGTAACCCACAGCCCTCACCCCTCCTTTCAGCAGTCCTGCTGGCCCCTGAAGATACAGAAGTAGAAATCCTACTCTGGGTGCTTTCCTTAGAAAGGATCAGCAGTTCCAAAATTCTGTTCTCACAAAAGGTAAGCCATAGAGACATACGTGAGAAGTGTGGTTCCCAATAGTCTCCCCAATTCCCCATTCACACTGGGAGCTGTGAATTAGCTAAGAGAGCTCTCTGAGGCCCTGGGGAAAAGTTTAAATACAGAGCAATTCACGTTTCTGCAGCTGCCTTCTCTTTCATATTTAAAAAATTTTTGTGGTAAGAACATTAAACATGAGATCTACTCTCTTAATAGATTTTTAAGGACACAATACAGTATTGTTAAGTATAGGCATAATGTTGCACAGCAGATCTCTAGAACTTATTCATCTTGCTTAACTGAACCTTTATACCCACACCTGTGGAAAGCAATTCCCCCATTTTCTCCTTCCTGCAACCCATGGCAATCACCTATTTACTCTATTTCTACAAGTTGGACTATTTTAGACACCTCATATATGTGAGAGTATGCAGTATTTGTCCTTCTGTGACTGACTTATTTCACTTAGTATAATGTCCTCCAGATTCATCAAGCTGTTGCATGTGGCAGGATTTCCTTCTTTTTTAAGGCTGAATAATATGTATATTTTTCCACGACTTCACTAAACTTTTGCTATCTCTGTCACATAGTTACTGGTTCTTGCCCTCTATCTTGTGGGTACTACTTACACAGTTTATATCCTAGTCTTACATACTGGTTTAAACAGCACTTTACAATTGCTTTTGAGATATTTTATTTATGTTGGTTTGGCTGTTCCAATGACATCTCAATTTTGTATCAAAGTTTTCTATTGTTACAACGTGCTGCTCAGATTAAACATACATAGTTGCTCAGTGCAGGGACTCCTAGGAGTTCTGGGAATATAGAAAGCTGTCCTTGGTACAGCAGGGCAGCTTGATTCTTAAGAGAGCCCAGAAGTTTCTATTTCTCTTTCTTTGGACCATGAATGTTCTGGTTCCAATTACTTTTTCCTCTTGACTCATTTTTCCTTAAATCTAATTCATGGCTCTTTGCTATCATTGACCTTTTCTGTTTGTTTCAGCCAAACTATTGATATTTTAACAGGATTTGTGCAGAAGCTATATTTCTACAAGTTCCAAATTCCAAGAAAGTTCTAAGAAAATCTAGAATCTTCTTTGTAGGCTGACCCTTATTTTCCTTATATGGGTGAATATCCCACACACAAATAATCAGTGGGGAAGCCTATTTTAATTTCCGAATGTTTCCTAGCTCAAATGGGGTATTAGACATACTAGCCATCTGAGAGGAAAAAGAAGCTGGGAAGAAAAGGGCAAGATTGTCTAAAGTGATTCCCAAGAAGCAGAACCAAAACCACTTGGTGCACAGACAGATGCCACTGCACAGTGATTACATCAGTGCTCTGGAGTCAGGTTCAGGGTCAATCACAGCTCTAGCACTTGCCTGCTTGACTGGGAAAATTACTTAACTGCTTTACACCTTAATTTTCTCATTTGTAAAATGAAGATAGTAACAGTACATCCGCATAGAGCTATAGAGCCAATTAAAGTTATAATGCTAATGTCTAACAGTAGTGCTTGGTACACGGTAAGTGATTGAGAAATGTTTAAAACGACAAATGGAAGGGAGATATATCACACCCATAAGGGCAACCTATAGGAATTCCAGATGATGTATCATCCAGGTGCTTACAGAGCATAGGATTATTAACAAAACCACCAGAGACCATGGTGTTTGCTGGTGCCTGCCCATCCGGAGGATGTGTTGTGTCATATAAAAGATCAGAATCAGTCACACACATTAGGTGGTTTCCAAAGGCATTATGGCCTAGAGATTTGTAGACTGTTATAAAATCGACCAGCATTTACTGGTAATTTCTTAGTTTTTGAATGGGTGAGTTTGTAACAGTTATTTTGGTTGCAACTCAATCCACTCTAAATTAGCTTATGCCTGCCTCCACACTCCACCCTTGGAAAGGGTTGAGGGGGAGATGATTAACTCAACACATAACTGGGAAATATTATCTTCATTCATGATCAAATCTGGGGATTTTAACAATGCCATTCAGGTTCTGTTTCTCTCCTCTCTAAAAAGCAAAGAAGATGGTCAAAGGCAACAGCAGCTCAGACTCACTCTCTACCAGCCTAGCAGCCCCAAGGAAAAGGGGCAGTTGTCTCCCAGTAGCTCTGGCAAAAAAAAACCCTATATGGATTTCTAATTGACCTAGCTTGCCTACCTCTGAACTAATTACTGGGGCCAGAGAGATGAGGAAAGACCAGGCATAAGTCACATGCCCACCACTATGGGTGGGGGACAGTTGGCTCCACCAAACTACATGTAATGGGTTCCCCACAGGATTAAGGGCCAATATTACTATAGGAATGGGAGAAGGGTGATGGACAGATAAGCCAAGAGAAGTCCCTTTCAATGGGAAACACAAGAAAAGCATCATCTGCAAAGCAAGAACTCTGATGGAGAAGTAGCAAAGCAGACATCACTTCCCAGGAAAAGCCACATCCTGTTAGCTATGGGGTCAATACTTGCATCTTGATAAATTAGAAAACAGTCTCTTTTACCCCATCCCTACTTCCAATATTCCTCCTACGCCCCCCATGCCTAAAAAGGTTACAGAATGACAAAGACTATTATTTAGTGCCGTATTTCAGGCATCTAGCAAATTTTCTAAGCTGGCAATAAACTTTTGTTGTGCTAACCTGGGGATAGAGGGAAATCACTCAGTACCACAGGAGCCTTGGTCACCCTTCTCAGCCCTTACTACATAACACATACAGAACATTCCTTAGAATGGTTAAGGTTTTTCATACCCTACTGCACCATCACGCTGAGCATCTCCGACCTCTTAAACAATAGCATAAGGAAGTGTGTTCCAAGCATTGTTAAGTACCACCAGGTCTTCATTAGGCTGCTGAGCTAGGTTGCACGTTCCTGGAATGCTCACTGTGTCTTTTTATCTCAGTACTCCCAGTGTCAGGCATGAGGGCCTGGTACACAGCATGTGTTCAATAAATGTTTGTGAAAAGAAAAGGATGTGCTCTTAAAGAACAGGAACGTGGAAACCAAGGGTTTAAGATGGAAGCTTCATACCACGGAGCTAGATTTAGGGGGCAGGAGATATGGGAATGCAGAAAAGTATCTGCAGAGGGAAACAAAAGTCAGCAGTTGTTGGGACTGAGGTCCAGTCTGATTTATACTAACAGACAAGCACGCTCATCCCGTGGGAATGAAAGAAACCCAACTGCAGGATGGCACTGGTCTGTCTCCTCCTCCACTACAGTCTCAGTGCATAAACACCTTTCCCGAGTCCTGCTGTCTGCGCATTAGGAGATCTGTGGTTCCCTACACACCCCTGAACTAATCTCCCACCCTCGCCAAACTCTAGGGAATCCTCCAGCAATACTCTACACATAACATGAGCTACCAGTTACTGAGTACCTACTAGATAACAGGCATTTTGCCAGGCACTTGACATCTTTAATCATATTAATCATTAATAGAGAAGAGTCTAAATAGCTAAAGCTTAAGAATGGCTGGCTGACATCCTCACATTCTTTCCCTTGCACAGAAATCTAAAGTCCTTGGGGGTTATTTTCCTCATCAATGTAGTACAATATATTTATTGTATCTAAAGTACACGGAGTACAATTTTATTCTTTTTGATGATTTGATTCTTTTGATGATTTATAGAGGCACAGTGGCTGTACCTTTGCTTTCAAGTGTCAGACGATGTTTGATGATTGTATCTCTGAGTTGAGGGATGCTGATACAAATCAGGTATGCATCCCTAATACAGCTCTGCCTAAAGATGATCTGCTTTATGGTATGGCCTTAATGAACATGTTGCAATTACGATAAGAAGAAAGAGGTCCATAGATTGTCTAAACCTGTGTACTTTTAAAATTAGGACTTGTTTTTATCGGTCACAACTAAATAAAGTGATTTAACATCTAGTTTGTGTATTCTAGATAATTTGACTAATAAAGCCATAGCAACATCGTTTTTGCTTCAGCTATCGGAGTACATTTAAGTTTAGAGCATTGAAAAAGATGTAATAATTATGTTGGTGCTTCTATGAGTTATAATTGCCTCTTGTATGATTACTGATAATTTCAGGTAATTGTCAGCAATATCGAAGAGCTCATTGTGGTCCCACACTAAATACTACTCTAGGGAAGGCGTTACAGAGCTGAGAGGGGAGTTGAGGAAGGTGAGGGTGAGCATTCCTAGGATAATTTGCTTGGTTTATTCTCTAAAATAAATACACTGCTAGAATCTAATGATTTAATTACCTCATATGACAACCATTTGCTGAAACACAACACCAGCTTTTAGCAAAGAAGAAAAAGTATATATAAAAATATCTTTCCATCTTTAAATTCCGGACTTTTCAGAAAATGTAGTCAATTTAAATCATTTGGAAGCCTACCTGAACATTTTTACATGTGAAATATCGGAACCGGCAGGCGTGGAGAGAGATCACACTGCACAGGTGTGGGATACTTCAAAACACAGTCATTATTACTGTCAGGGAAAGAAAAAGTACCCTAACACAATGCAAGCCGATTTTTCTCCACACTATTAGCATGAGGATAGAAGGAGTAAAAAAAGATAATTTTAAAATATAAATGCTCAGTGGAATCTATATACTAAAACATTTAGTCCAGGGAACTTACATGAATTAACTGTTTCTAAAAACACAGAACCTACAGTATTTGTGAAGATACAGGCTCTTGATGGTAAAATGTTAAGAGATAAAGAACTAGATACCCAGGAAAAGGAATCAGAAAACCAGGTGGCTGTGTTTCTTTTCTGGAAGACTCATCAATAAGATGTCTAAAGACAATCACTTACATTTTTGCTTTATCCAAATATCAAAAGGTCAGAGTAGCTCAATTTATTGTTTCTTATACAAACTTTTTTTCATCGATTTAGAAAGGAGAAGAGCAAAAAGATAGTAAAACTCCAATCAGCCTGAGAGAAAGGTTAAAGCCATTCTTTTTTATATCCATTCTGGGTAGTGATCCATAAAAAATAATTAGGACAAGGGTAAACCTATTATGTAGCACAGATTCACCATTGGTCTCGTCAATCTGTATTTGCTCAGACACTAAAGATTTGCTGGATTCTGTGTACATGTATAATTAAAATGTATATTAAATATATATGTACAGATTTCTCTTCACTTCTCATCTAGTCTATATCTTTAAGATATAGACTTTAAGATTTCCTTTTAGTCTAAACTGGCATCATTGTGCACGCTGATCTAAAAATTGTAGTGTTCCTCTTCTCCATTTTATTTGTTGCATTGTCCAATTTTTCACCCATTTCCAAACATCCATCATGCAGCTGTTATCTCTACCCAGCACTCACTGTCTGTCACATTTCCCTTGATCCTCCCTTTGAGCTAAGCTCCTTTAACACCGGCTGCCATGTCTATTTCCTTCATCCCTTTGCTGAGCAGACGTGACTGAGCACAGGGTCTCTAACTCGCAGATGCAGGCTACTTTAGGGGAAGGATTCTGTATTAGAGACCTTTCAGAGCTGGCCTGAAGGAGGGCGCATTCGAGATCATTTCTCTTACTGTGAGATAAGTGTTCACTGTCACTTATTCTTCCATTCCCACTTTTACCTTTCACACGACTTCCATATTTATCCTCCCAGCCGGCTGAATATTTGACAATGTTATTGCTGATAGTGTTATACTACCAGATACGCACACGTATGGCTGCAGTGACGGATGCGCGTCCTTCAGTGCTTTCTATGCTTAATATATACATTTGGGCTTCACCCAAGACCGGGCTGTGCTGAAGATTTCTATCCAGGTCCTTGTTTTCCTTAATGATGATGATAATGCCAACAATTTATTAGGCTTCTTTCTTCCCAGGTAAGTAAATGTCATACCCTTGTCGCCACCTCATTTTGTTGGCATTCATCCAGACTCAGAAGCTATATATAGAGCTAACGCCGAAGAGAAGATTTCCCCCTTCAGCACGCACACGTGTGTGTGTGTGCGTGTATGCGTGCGTGCGTGTGTGTGTGTGTGTGTGTGTGTGTATGTATGTGTGGTGGGGGGAGGGGCGGAGGGAGAGTTGGGGGGTAGGGGATATTTTTGCCCAGTTTTTCTAATTCAGTTTGGATTACTCGATAGGGAATCTTAAAGTAACTTACTATACATACTCGTCAACAGAAAATGCATTGTTCCAAGGAAGTACTGGTTAACTAACCAGGCCTATAACCTATATGGTAATCAACATACCACAATTTGTCCAATATTCCCCAAATTGTGAGCTCTTGGGGGTGAGAATTGTGTCTTCGCATAACTCTGCCATGTTGACAGTGTCTAGTACCGTGGTGGCTGGTCAGTAAACAATTATTGATTGTCTGAGTGACAGAGAGAGAGAAAGGGAGAAGGAGAGAGGGAGGGAAAGGAAGGAGAGAAAGCACATGAGAGCAAGAGAGAGATCTGAAGAGCTAGAGGGAACACAGACATATCACCCAACTATTTCAGTTTATGTGGTAGAGGCCACTCCTAATGGCTTGGTGGGCAGAGAAAGGGGTGTTTTCAGCAGTATTTGGGGAGATTTAAGTATATCAATACTAGGTTCACAGTAACTTAAAAACTCATGTTCCAAACTAAATTACAAATGCATGCCCACATCATAAGACTCACACAAAGCTCGTTACTAAATAATCATCTTCCACATGAGCTTTAATGAAGTTTCCATCAAAGAGAGACAGGAAAGAATCATTTCAAGGATACTTTTCCACAAAGTTGCTGTGAACTTTTAGTCTATTTGTGACAGTTTGAGATTAAAGAATTTAATATCCAGTTTAATTGTAAGGCTTGTCAGCAGAGCTTTCCTCATTTGTTACATTGAGAAACGAATGTATCATCAGACATGAAACAAATCTGAATAAAACTGACACAGCTTAATGGAATAAACAGTTTTTAAAGGTTTTTACTTTATAAGAATTTAAAAAACAAAATCAAGACATAGCACTGTTCCTGAGGACATGAGCAAGCAGCCATGAGAAAGCAAAACTCAAGACAGATTATTCTGGTTTAAACACACTTTATACATACCCACACGATGGATTTTGTTTAGATCTCTCTACTTAATAAAATACACAGTGTGTATTTACCAAAACCTGGCTGTTTTGGTCCTTGGAGGTCATTCTGATATTTGATATTTCTCTAGCTGAAAATGCAATTTTATCTGGCTTTACAAAATGCACTCTTTTGATATATATCTAACTCATAAAATATATTTTATACCTGAAATAGTTGGCCCAGTTGAGCCAAAAGGGTTGGTATAACACATGTACACTGTGATGTACAAAAGTTTTATAATTAGCTCTGGGAACCACAAATCTTTCAAAGACTGCTGACTCGGCTCATGGTTTATTAAAGATTTCGGGGGAGGGGGCGTGCTCTCTCAACCTTTTGTGGAAATGGAAGTTATTATTTGCCTGTGGACAAAAAGATACAAGTCCAGTGATAGGTCCAGACTTCGAAGAGTCCATCAAATTGAAAGCAGGCAGCAATGTCAGAGTGGCCGAAACGGAAGCAATTCAGAACCAGTTCTCATCACCTACCCTAACAGTGTGCAGGTTTCCCCTTTTTCACTGCTATCAGATTTAACTTCGTAAAACACGTATGTAATCATAGACGAGTCCCAGTGCTTAGAGAATAAAGCTAGACCTCTTACATGGCATATTTTGTGTCTCTTAGTCGACATACCTTAGATAAGTATAACCCCAACCTTAGATAAGTTCAACTCTGTTTACTCAATACCTACAGCTGCCCTGCTGAATAAGACTAGAGAACAACACACAACCCGGGTGACTGGTCTCCCCCAAAATTCAAGGCCAGTAACTCAAGAGGACCTTAGTGGTCCTGAGTGTTTCCATTACGTGTCCCTAATCCACTCACTCACCCACTCCCCTCCTCTCCCTCTTCACTGTTGAATGGAAACTCAAATTCTTATTTCTGAGAAAAGAGGAACCAGGAGAACAGAGCTCCCCAATCCTCCCCGCCTCATCCTACCATCCACCTAACCTGTCTCTGGCCCCATTTACTTTGCTTTCTCTCTTCTCACTCTGGGTGTTCCCACTGGAAGTCAAGCCATCTGTTTGTACGCTAGATCCCACACCTTCGTGCCTACTTCAGGACATCACCCCAGCACACGTCCACTCCTTTCCCACATCCTCAACTTCCCCCCTCTACTGATCATTCTCATCACCGTATAAACATCTTTCTCTGTCTCCACCCCTACATCCCCCTCCCCCAACATCCCCCTTGCTCCTACTCCATTTCTCTTTCCCTCCTTTAGAGTAAAAAGCCTCAAAAGTGCTATCTTACTCTTGTTCTCCAAATCCTCTGGGCCCATTCTCTCCTGAACCCCCTCCTATGAGGCTTTTTACCCCCACCTCTCCACTGAGACAGCTCTTTAGGGTCACCAATGACTGACTGCACATTGTCAAATCCTATGGCCAATTCTCAGTCATCACACTTGACATACCAGGAACATTTGCTTCTACCATCCCTCCTTCGAGAATCACTTTCTTGTTTTAGCATCTGGGACAGGACTCACCTCCCTTCCTTCCTACTTCACTGGTTGCTCCTTCTCTGACTCCTTACTCTTTCCCTCTAGTTTCCCTGATATCTAAATATTGGATGCCCTCACATTCAGTCCCTGCTGCTCCTCTCTTCTCTATCCCTTCTTTCTTCCTAAGGGAATTGGCCCAGGCTGAAGGTTTTAAATACCATTTATACACTAATGCCTCCCAAATTTATACCTGCAGGCTGGACTTCTCCCCTGAACTTCAGACTCATCTACTTAAGCTGCCTGCTCAATATCTCCAACCAAAAATGTCTAAAAGAGAATCCCTGGTTTCCATTCTCACCCAACAACCCTATTCCTCCTGCAATTCTCTGATCTAGTAAATAACAGCTGTGACCTTCTAATTGCTTCCAAAGGCCAAAAACCTCGAGTCAATCTTAACTACTCCTTATCTCTTGTGCATACACCCACGTGCAATCCATCGAAACACGTTGGCTCTATCTTCAAAATGCACCAGGTATCTGACCACTCCTCACCATTACTACTCCCATGCTGGTCCAGCACTCTGTCTCCCCTGGATTATTACAATAGCTTCCTAAGTGGTACCCCTGCTTCCCTCTTGCTTCCCTAGGCTATTCTCAACACAGCAGACAGTGTGCTCCTTTGTAAATAAGTCAGATAACAGCAAAACCCAATGACGCTTTACTACCTCACTCAGAGTAAAAGCAAAAATGCTCACAACTGCCTCCCAGGCTTTATATGAGCTATAACCCCCATGTGGTACTCTGATCTTGCCTCTTATCCCTCTATTCATTTTCTTTCTGCTCAAGTCACACAGGTTCCTTGCTGTTTCTCCAGCACATCAAGCATGCTCTGTGTCAAGGTCTTGGTACTATATTCCCATTGTTGGAATGCTTTTCCACAGACATCTAGCATTCCCTTCAGGTTAGCTTGTTAGAGAGGCCTTCCCTGGCCACCCTATATTATTTCCTCATCCTGCCCCACACATCCTTTTCCCTTTATCCTGCTTTGTAATACTTTTCTATGGCAATTGTCTCCATTATACATTATACATTTACTTGTTTATTCATCAACTAAAATTCTAACTAGAATGTAAGCTCCGTCAGGAGAGAGAATATCTGTTTTGTACTTGTCTGTGTCCCCAGCATGCAGAGCAGTGCCTGGCCCATAGCCAAGTTCAAGATATATTAGTTGAATGAAACAATATCCACAAAGTTCATCAGCTGCTTCTAACATTGTGTTTCCGTCCCACCAAATGGTGCCTTTTCCAATGACCCCACACTTGCACATTCCATGGACTCCATATGCTATTCCCTGTCACTGAAACACCTGCCCTGCCTCCTTATCCAAAATGGACAGCTTGAAATGTCTGACAATTCACAAACATCTCTGAAACCTGCCCTGCTTCTCCCAACCTCTTCTGTACTCCCAAAGTAGTTCATTACAAAACATCTCTATCTATGAAGTTAAGTTCATAAATCCATAACCCTACCCCATAGACGGAGGACAGAGTGGACAAACATCTGCTCTGGGCCACAGCTTGGTTGACATCAGTGAAAGTTCCTAAATTAGGAGTTTATAAATATTGAAGCATCTAACTGTACTTACTATAATTATTTTACTTCTCTGTGTCCTTCACAAGACTGAATACAGGGACCAAGTCTTATCTGCCCTAGAGCTGGCAAAATTTGACCATGTGTGTGGAGATTAAATGAATACTATCAATAGATAATAAATAACACTTACTGGAAGCTTATTACCATCCTGCTGTTTTACCTGGATTACCTCATTTAAGCCTCTGAAAAACAACATGAGCTGGGAACTCTGAACTCCCTCTATATCTGTGGAACCCAAGGCTTAGAGAGATGAAACAATTTTGCCCAAGGTCACATAAGGGCAATGGGAGAGCCTGGGATTGAACTATTTAACCTCAACCATTTGGCTCATGATATTATGCTGTCTCAGAAGGGTTGCCAAGATTAAGGAAGGTTCCCCAATGTGGCTACAGATCAGAATCACTTGAGATGCCTGATAAATTGCAGAGTCTTTGGTTTCACCCCTAGAAATTGTTTTGGTCACTCTGGGATGAAGCCCAGGGATTTTTACTTTAACAAGCATCCCAGATGATTTTTGACGCAGCCAATCCACTGACCAGGTGGAGCAAACCAGAAACAGCACATCAAATGGGGAGATTAGGAGGAATCTAAGGACAGGACGAGTTCTAAAGGTGTGGGCAGGGATAAGGTAAAGTAGAATAGCAGCAGAGAGCTGTTCATACCTCTAGACCGAAAGGGACAAGCTGAGGGAGCAGTTGCCAGAAGGGTGCAGAGCTGCTATAGATGCAAGAGAAGACAGCCTGGCAGGAGCTCGAATGTTCAGTCAAGGCCAAAGGCAATCAGAAGACAGACAGCCTTGATGCAGGCCATACATGATGGCCTTCTGAGTTCTGGAGCAAAGTGGAGAAAGGGAGAGGTATAATGATCTGGAGAGCTAAAAGGAAAACATTCTGTACTCCAGGCATTTGAGAATCAGTTTCCTATGGAAAGAAACATTGGCACAGTAATTGCACTGGGAATATCAGACAAAGCTGCTGATGACACCTAAATATCTTCCTTGAATGAACCCTTCACTCTCACCTCCAAACCCATCCAGCCACCTGCCTGCTGAATATTTGTATGTCACACAGACATGACAGGCCCAAACCAAACATGTTTCCCCAACCCCAACACGTGGAACCTGCTCATCCTCCTGTATTCCTACTCAATGATCAGTACCCCCTTTCAGGCAGGCTCCTGGCCAGAATCAAGGGATTCATCTGTAACTCTTCCCTCTCCCTCCCTTTCCAATTGCAAATCCTTCTTTATTCTCCCTACTTGCTATCTCAGATCCTTCCAGTTCTTTTCTGTCCCACTACCACTGTCACTGCTTGAAGCCACGTTGTCTCTGCCTGGATCATTGCAGGATTCTCATAATTGGTCTCCCCGCTTCAAAGTCGTCACTTCAGAGCTGCCGAAGCATTCTTTTCAAAATGCAAATCTGATCATATTTCTCCCAGGCTTAGTACCCTACAGTAGCTCCCCACAGCAAACAGGTAAACAGCAGACAGTAACTGTGAATGCAATCTATTTCTTTAAATCCATGTCTTGATTTTTGCTAATGGAGAGGAAAAACTATTGATTTTTGTATATTTACCATGGGCCAAGCCTTTGTTAATTCCAGTACTTTACCAGTTTATCATGCATTTTTCAAGGCAATTTTATAGTAAGCACAGATATAATTGTATTCTTTTCTCTACTATTTATACCAATTTTTTCTATTTTTACATTTTCTTTACTACGTTAGAATCTCCAAAAAATGCTGAATAATAAAGGTTATAGTATCCATGCTTGTCTAGCTCCTGATTCTAACTGAAATTATGTTTTGCCATTTAAGACAATGTTAGTCACTTTTTTTTTGTAAATAGCCTTTATTATATTTATGAATTCCTATTCCTACTTAACTTTTAATTTGTTTAATTAGGAATACCTGCTGAAGTTTAGGAACTGCCTTTTGAAGCATTTTAATACATTATTTTTTCTTTAATTTGTTAAAGAAATGAATTATACTGATAGATTTTTCTGACATGGGATATCTTCCCATTTCTGGAAAAAGCCTACTTAGTCATAGCATATTATTCATTGACACGATGCTAGACTATTTGATATTTATAATCATGATATCAGTCTGTAGTTTTTGTTCCTTAACTATTTTTATTGTGTTTTGCTATTAATGTAATGCTGTCTTCCTTTATAGTCTGCAATAGAGTAGTAACACTAGGATTAACTGTTTTCTGATACATAGAGAACATAGTTGTATAATGGTCTTGTTCTTGTAACTTTTAAATGGCAGACCTTTAGCTGTGTTTCTAATATTTTCTATGACAATTACTTTCATGCAAATTTTCTCCTTCCCAAATGAATGAATGTATAATTTTTCTGGTTTAAATTTACTTAATTTTGAATATATATCCAGTAAAATTCATTCTTTTTGGCATACAGGTCTATAAGTTTTGACCAATGCATAGTCATATACCCACCATGACAGGGGCCTGTCTTCCCATTTCCTCTGGCCGGAAAGGTGGGGTTCTCTGAGTTTTAGACACCCTACTGTCCATACTTCTGTGCAACTGGGGCTGCCCTCGGGCAAAGTGGTGAGAGACAAGGAAAAAAAATGGGGTTACCTTCCCCCCATCACTCTTTGGACCACAGGGGTGCCCTTTTTCAATTCTAGCCAGAGACCATTTTCTCTCAAGGTTTTAAACGACCGCATCTCTCCTGAGGCCACCACGTGGTGCCACAGAGATGCCGCCCTTGGGGTGAGGATGAGAGAGGAACAAAAACAAAAGGAAGAAAAAAGGAAAATTCCTCCCATACTCTCCAGCTTGAAGGAGGCCCTCTTTCCTGTTCCTCGGGCCAGAAGTATGGGGTTTCTCTCTTCAGTTGTAGCCATGGATGCCCTCTGCACAGTTCAGTAACTGGGGCCACCCTCAGGTTCCAGCCAGGGGTGAAAGAGGAAAAAACCAGGAACCTCACCACCGAAGCAGTAGTTCTTCAGGTGCAGACTTCCCTCCCAATCTGTCCATGTTGTTTACTTTTCAGAGGCCTCATGTCGTTGCCTTTGGTACTCTGTCCAGAACTGGCAGTTGTCGTCACTGGGAGAAATAGGCTTGGCTTCTCCACCCTGACCAGCACCAGAAATGACTTATGATTTGCATCCTAAACACTTTTTTTGGGCTTTCAAATTTATTGTCACAAGGGTTTATACTGTATTTTCTTATAAGTCTTTTAATTTGTTCTCTATGGTTTTATCTCCCTTTTTGTTCCTAATTATATACATTTTTGCTGTCTCTTTTTCTCAACTACAATCAAGAGGAGGTTATCAGTTTTATTGGTCTTTTCAAAGAATCAGATTTTGGACACACTTAACTTTTCTACCATTTTCTGTTTCAACAATTTCAGCCCTTATCTTTAATACTTCTTTTTTTACATGTTTTATTTTTATGTTCTTGTTCTATATTCCTAAGACAGTCTAAGTTTCTTTATTTTACTTTTCAAATATTGATATTTAAGGCAATACATTTCCCTGAGTTCAGCTTTTGGCACGTCCCATAGATTTTGGTATTTTTTTTTTAATAATTTTATTATTTATTATTATTATTTTTCCCCCCAAAGCCCCAGTAGACAGTTGTATGTCATAGCTGCACATCCGTCTAGTTGCTGTATGTGGGACGCGGCCTCAGCATGGCCGGAGAAGCGGTGCGTCCATGCGCGCCCGGATCCGAACCCGGGCCTCCAGCAGCCGAGCGTGCGTGCTTAACCGCTAAGCCATGGGTCGGCCCGGTATAACTGCTTTTTAGATAGTTTGTAATTCAAGTTCTGACTTCTATTTTGATTCAAGGATAATCTAGAAGAATTTCATTAACCCATAATTAAGACTTTTTTGGTCATCATTTCAGTATTGATTTTTTAATTATTTTTAATTAATTAGTTTTTTTTTAATTATTTTTAATTAGTAGATTATGATTAGAGAACATGGCCTATGAAAATTTGGGGCTAAGAATATAATCAATTCCTGGAATTATTCCACAGACATACAAAAAATACACATACTGTTAACTTTCATAGAATTCAAAGTTAAATATATTCAATTATGTTTACTACAATACAGATTGCCTGGATCTGGGTGATCCTGAAAGATATAAAGCAAGATCACACTAAAATTTTAGTAATATCAAGTTCCCTTTGCATTTAATAAGTTTTGCTTTATATTTTTCAGTCTCATTTGATGCATTTATGCTTATGAATAATATTTCTTTTATATTGTGCCTATAATTAAGTAATGTCCTTATTTATCCTGTTCAGTGCTTTTAACCTTAAATTTGCATAAGTTTGATATTAAAATTATAACCTCTATTTTTCTTGCTATCTCTTTGCACATTCCTGTAATTTAAACCATTTTTCATCTCTGATTTAAAAGAACTTCGTGTTGTTGGATTTTAACTGCATCTGTATAAAATAAGGGAATTTGTCATGTTCACAATAATAAGCAACTGAAATAATTTTATTCTTTGTATCTTCCATTGTTTTCTATTTATTTTACCTTGTTATTCTTTTTTTTCTTGGCTTGATCAAGACACAAGTCACTGCCTCCCCCACCTGCACACCAGTTAATTTCCAACTTCTGCTTTTCTTGAGACCATTAGGAAAAACTGAACATGGTCTTAGTGGTAGATAGCCTTAAGTTATTAATTTTGTTAGGTATAATAAACTTATTGTGGCTATGCATATTTTTTAAAAAAACACAAGTCCTCACCTATTACAGATACATACTGGAATATTTTCCAGTGAAATGACATGATGTCTTTGTTTACAATACCCCAATGTCTGGGAGGCAAACAGCCGGGGCAATATATGAAACTAGGAATTTGGTGAAACTGAGTGCTGGGTACCTGGGAGGCCATTTTACCACGTTTTACTATTTTGTATGTATTTGAAAGTTTCATATTAAAAAAGTTAAGGAAAAATCATGTTTTTTATTTAAACAAAGGCTTTTTATATTATTGGACCTCCTAAATGTTCATATCATTGTTTCATTAACATTACTAGTGATCTCCTCCTGAACTTCCATAGCACTAGTTCAGGGGCCAGCAAACTGTTTCTGTAAAGGGTCTCATAGGAAATATTTCAGGATTTGTGGGCCAAGAGGCAAAATTGAGGATATTATGTAGGTACATGCATAACAAGAGAGAAAAATCAATTTCCATAAATTCTTCATTCGCTAAATTCAAAATATAATAGCGATAACTGAGTATAATTTTTGTAATACAAGTCTAAGGTCTACTAATGAGAACAATGGGATTTTTTTGAGGGGATGGGTAACATTTGGCTTAAGTGGGGTTCAAAGTTAGTGTTCCTTATCACAGTAGAAATACGGCCTCTTCCTCCTATAGAGCCTTTCTTTGCTTCTCTGAAAGACCGAGGAAATGTGTTTTCTCCTGGAAATGTGTTGCCTGCATCTTTCTTTCATCACTTAAATACTGCACTCACAGTCTCGAAGAACTTTTCATTTAGGGAAACAGATTAAGAGCATAGGCTCTGAGGTAAGACTCTGGGTTTGAATTCCAGCTAAAGGACTCATCAGCTCTACCTACCTACTTATATAGAAGCTTCAGTTGCCTCTTCTACAAAATGACTACTAGTACCTCTTTCACAGGATTGTCGTAAAGATCAATGGAGCTGATAAACACAGCGATTTAGAAGAATGCATGACACACTGTAAAGCGTTTGATGTTATTTTTTTTCCAACCATTTAAAACTGTAAGATCATTCTTAGCTTGTAGGCCATAAAAAACAGGTGGTTGGGCCACATGTGGTCCACAGGCTGTAGTTCACCAACCCCTGCAGGAGTTGCTACTTATTCCGGGTGTTCTGCATATCTTCCCTCTCTCTGGCTTCTGGGACCCTTTCTAGGTTATTTTCCTTTGCCCATTCATGACTCTCTTCACCCCAGGGACTCAGATCCAGAGACCCTTTAAGCAGTAATCTGGTAAGAGGGAGGAGGCACAATGGACCAGCAATGGCCAGGTTGGCAGTTGCCATTGCCAAATATGGTGGACATTTCCACTGCTCACCAATCTACAGTTCCCTCTACCTCTAGCATAGAAAGTATTACACTCCCCCAAACTCCCAAAGTTTCGTGTACCTGTGTGACTTGTTCTGCCCAATGAATAAGAAAAAATGACATGTGTCACTTCTGGGTAAAAACATTGAAAGGTCAGTGTGCAATTACTCATCCTTCCTCCCTCCTGCTACAGTGACCATCGACTTTCCAGATGGTGGAGCCTCAATCAGCCTGGGTGCCTGAGGCAGAGACCTCAGATAACGGGCGACTGACATGTAAAATGAAAAAGCAAGAAATGTTTGCTGTATTTTTGTCACTGAGGTTTGGGGGATTTTTGTTTCCACCGATTAAACTGAGCCTACCAGGACCAATATAACATGACAAAGAATTAAATTTCCTTCTTGGATGCCTCAGCTGAAAAAGCTGGCATTTTCCTGCTCACTTGAGAATGAAAGACTCAATCTTTGTATTCTCATTCCTCATAGCTCTTTGGGGGTCGGGGGTCCTCCAAGAGCCACTTTCAGGGCTGGCACTGCCCTTAATCCCAGGGTCTACAGCACTCTGCAGATCAAGCTCTCTCCAGGAAGCAAGGTGTCCTGGTACTCCCTGAGGGCTCTCCACCACTACACCCTAGGCTTGAGTTGGCTCCCGGCTTGGGCCTGGGTCCTGGACTCCAGCAAATCCCCAGGTGCTCCTGCCTAACCCCAAATTGCTCCACTCAGGACAGATGGAAAGTAATTACGCTGGAATTAGGAAGGAGGGCAGCAGGAACCTGATTCTATGCTACCATTTTCCCAGGCAAATTCCAAGGTAGAGCTTACCAAGTTGCTCTACTCTGGCTCCCATCTTCTCTCTAGCATCATCTGTCTCAGCTTTCCACTCATTTCACTTTGGGCTTCTGCCATACAGCCTGCTATGCATTCTCTGTCTTCTTTACTATAACAATGCTGTTATCTTACTCTTTCTATGTATTCACCTCCAGCCCCCTCCCACAAACCACCATTATTTTCAGTTCCATGTCCCTCCTAAGTACTCTTATATTACTGTACACCTTCAATATGTGAATGTTTCAGCTGTGCTGCAATCAACCGTTTATTTTATAACTCTGGACCTGGCATAGTGTCTAGCCTACAAAGAAACATTCATTGTCGTTGATCCCTTTGGAACTCCCAAAGCTAGCCATGAAGACACAGGTAAATAAACAAGCAAATAGATATGCAGAAAGGAAGAAAGGACATGCATGAAAGGATGGATTTGTTCTACCTGGGAGGGGAGGAAAAAAAATGATCAGAAATGTAGCCAACTAAAGAAAATTAACAACTTAATTGTAACACGTCCAATGTGTTGAAGGATGGAGTAATGCTGGAAGTTTGTGGTAACACATAGGTAACATACATTTATTTACTGCATGCTTGTTTTCTAAAAACGGAGTCAAGGCAGCTTAAAACAAAAAGCACAGGTACAACAAAACTTTAAACTGTAAAAAGAGAAGAGCTGATTCATAAAAGAGAGTAGGGAAGCAGAAGGGACTAACTGTTCCAGAATCCCTTGTAAGGTGTACAATAGTTTAGCAAAAGTCAGTTGGATAATAAAGAATATCAGTCTGCATCAAGTGCTGATAAGACAACAGGAAAAGGATGCTCTGATTCTAAGAAATGATACAGAGTCCAGGTATAAACATTTCTAGCGTGGACATGCCAATCCAAATCACTGTTGGATACATCTGTGAATCTGTCTTATCTTCACAGGTAGATTGGAAGGTCCGCAGAGATAAGTGTTCCCCAGGACATACAGTAAGCACAAATTGAATATTTCTTAGTTCATACAATTCTTATTCACTTTAGCCTATGATTAAAAGAAGAAACATATTAATATGTATCAAGGACCTAATATGTGCCAAGCATTGTCCTAAGTGTTTTGCATTTAATACTTTACCCTTACATTATCACCATTTAAAAAATAATTATATTTCAGAAGAAAAGAGTTAATAAGAGCTTCACCTGAAATAGTTAAATAATACAATAAAATAGGAAAGTGTGACTATCATCCTTCACCCATACATCTAAACATCCCACAAAGGCCACTAGGGTCAAATTTGGTGTGATACTTCCTGTCCTTTTTCCATATATTACATATATGTACATAAATGTAAGTACCTTTTATAAAACCTAGATCATACTATATTTATTATTCTCTGATTCATTTTTTTTTCATTTAACAATATGTCTTGGAGAGGTATTTGCATAATATTATTTGTGAGTCTACCTCATTCTTATAAATCTCTCCATAATATTCCATGGAGTGAATACCATGATTGATTTGGCTAGCCCCTTATTATGGGCTTTAGTTTGTTTCCAATTTTTCACTCAAAGGGATATACCATAATTTAACTACTCTCCTATTGATAAAGGTTGTTTATAGTTTTTCTCCACAACAAAATATTCTGAAATAAGAATCCCTGTACATACATTATTGTGCACAATTGAAGTATTCTTTATGGATTTCTAGAAGTGGAATTACTGAGTCAAAGGGTATACACATTTTATATCTTGGAATTAATGCCAAAATAAACAGAAGGTTTGCTAAAGAATTTTTACATTAACAGTGCATGAAAGTGCATATTGTTCCACATTACTTGCTTTTTAATTTTTGTTAATGCTATGCAAAGGAATCTAAAAAATGAATTTTTTGATTAATGATGAAATTGAGTCTATGTTTATTGTGATATAAAAATTTATTCTCTGAATTGCCTATTTATTCCTTTAGCCTATTTATCTATTTGATAGCTTGTTTTACTGATTTGTTGTGAATATTTGTTTTACTGAGCTTGTCATGGATATTAATTCAATGTCTGCTATATATATCACAAATATCTCCTCCCATGCTGTCACCTATGTTTAACTGTGTTTATAGTGACTTTGTCTTTAGAAGTATTTAATTTTACAACGCTTAAGAAAGCCTTTCTCCTCTATTGCCTTCTGAAACTTTTAAAGCTTTGTTTTATCATATGAGCTCTTTAACCCATCTGGAATTTATTTTTGTGTATGGTATAAAGGCATCTATTTCTGTTTTCTTTCTTCCTCCTGAAATGTCATTATCTCCCTTTTGCCAATGACAAAACTAAAACTTAGAAAGGTTAAGGAACTTGCCTGATATTTCAGAGACAGCAAGTGGCCTAAAGGGGATGTAAACCTATTTGACCCTTTCTACCAAACCAAGCCATCTCCCAAAAGTAACGCGTGATACATTCTACATTAAAACATTATTACAATCAATACAAACAGCCTAAAAATGTCACTCATGCCTGCTGCACTGCATTAGCAGTGAGAGGTGCCTTGGCATAGCTGATCATATAGAGATATACCTGCCAAGATCTCCTCTGCATTTGCTCAGAGATGGAATCATGACGTCCAGGAATAGCATTTCATTATTATTCAGCACCAACTAGCTGCTTTCAGGAAAATGAGGATGCCTCAAATTGACACTTTCTGAAAAGACAATTCTATGTTTTCTTGGCTGGCATGGAACCCAAGTGATAATAACCATAGAAGAAGAGTAGGGCTGACATTCTACCGAAGACCAGGAGGCTGAACTATTCTGACTCCAGCTGCAATCACCAACCTCCAGCAAATCCTGTCTTGGGGCAAGCTATGTGGAGGGTTGGCTTCAGTACTCTTTATGTTATCTATCTAACAGGGCCCACAGTAGACACCCATGGAACTGTCTTCCTAGTTTATAATGAATTTCTTTGTGTCTGGGAATGTTCCCCCTATTGCCCAACCTAGAGCCACAGGATCCTGGGGAAGATGCTGCTGGCTGCCATGTTTGCATCACAGTTGATTTACCAAGGGTAGACCACTAACTCACATTGGGCCAATCAGATTCTCTACCAAAATTTAGAGCTGGAAATGAGGGAAGCGCGTCAGTCTCCTCAAATGGCTGAAACTGGACCGCATCAACTCAGGAGCTGCGGATAGCCATGTGCTGCCACAAGGACCGGGAAGCAGAGAAAGCAGCTGCCAGGAAGAGAAGATGAATGGGGTGTCATCCACAGAGAAGCAGAGACAAGAGCTGGAGCCAGAATACTGTCCGGGTTTCTAATGACTTTCCGGTTGAGATCATTCATTCATTCAACACTTACTGAGCACCTAGTATGTGCCAGATGTCATTTCAGATGACTGAGGACTAGAAGACACACTTCACTGTTACAATGAATTCCCCTTTTTGCTTCAGCTAACCAGACCTATAACTAATACAGGCCCACAAACACAAGAGTCGTCTACCTGTGGGATATCTTATACTCTCAACTGTTCCAGATGCTGGCTCCATTTATTAGGCACTCAAACTATCTACCTTATATCATGGCTCATTTTATAAGCCTTTTCTATCACCCAAGTTATTCCAGGGTAGTGGGTCTCAACTACCATGACACAGGTCCCCAGAGTACTGTGATCAGTGATGAGGTATATCATTAGTAATCTTTAAATTATAATGAAGTGTTCAAGTTGGCTAGTGCTTTATGATTGTGTCCTCCCTTCTCCAGAGCAGATTCAAGGTCATCTGTAATAAGGTCATCCTAACTTGCATTCCCACATGCTTTCTTAGTGGAAGAGAAATTTGATATAGCCAGCATGTAGGGAATTATGTATAAGCCCAGGTGTGTATATAGGTATAATCCCAGGTGTGTATATAAGCGTGTATATAGGGTACGTTAGTTATGTGAAAATCATCCCTACTATTTGTCAAGGTAGATGGAAAGTTAAGAGTCACAGAGACTGTGTCCTTCATAGAATTCTAAACATATCACAGGAGCGCAAAAAACCACTGTTGCTTTCTGCTCCTTAAGCCTGCACCATTGCACCTGGCCATACAGTAAATGTCCACAGGTACCTGAGGCCTGAGCCCTTGAAGAAATCTCTCTCAAGCTGGAATATATGCAAAGGTTGGGTCAAGACAAATAATGAGGTCAAACACAAGTAAAGGCAATGTAGTTAACATGGTACTTTTTGGTTGTATCCCTTTCTGATGGGGAATGCCTCTCCCTCAGGCCATTAGGATCCTGGTAGGACAGTGATTGGTCTAGAGATGGGAATGTGACTGAAGTGGGCCAATCAGGAACCTTTTTCAAAATTTGAAATGACACAATGAGAGAGTCTTCTTAAATCTCAACTGGCAGAATCCTGTAAGCCTGGAGCTACAAGGACCTGTCCTTCCCAGGGAATGAAGCCAACCCAGAGAAACCACCACATAGTGGCATGTAAAGTATTATATGTGCATTATTTCATTAAATCCTTATGACCCAGGGAAGCGGATAGCTATTAAGCCCACTTTTCTGATGAGGAAACTAGGCCTCTAAGTTTAAGTCATTGTCCAAAGTCATATAATCAGGAAAGAGAAGAGCAGAAATTTTAGTCCATGTGTTTCTGGCTTGCCCTCTTCCAAGTAGGTATATGATGTTTTATATGAATTTGTAGCCAATCTGAAAATGCCTACCCATGAGATCTTGGGCTGGTCTTTGGGCATCAGTTGATTTACGCTGCAGAGCTTTCAAGCTTGAGGTCAAGTGAACTTCATTTGCAAAGAACCTGATAATAAATATTCTAGGTTTTGCGAGCCACACAATCTCTGTCAAAACTACTCAAATGTGCCATCGTAGTGTAGACAGTATGAAATGAATGTGTGTGCCTGTGTTCCAATAAAACTTTATTTACAAAATAGGCAATGGGAGAAAGCAGGGTTTGGCCTGTGGGTAATAGTTTGCTATTCTAAGCTATAACTCACCATGCAACTAGATTATAAATTCCTTATGGACAAATTCCAAATGTTAAATATTTTTACATTGTTTTATAATTTACCCACGGCTAAACACACACACACACACTTATTTCAGTAACTGATCAAATACCAGACACATATAAAGTACACAAATGTACTAACTGATCAAGTTGATAAATGTGTTAACTAATGATGATTTTGAGTATTTTGATTCTTGAAGATGAGCGTGCCAAATATCTTATTAGTGATAAACCAAAGAAAGTTAAGGTAAGTAGGCAATACTAGAGGGCGGGCACATGTCCTTTAAGAAGGGGCAGTCCAGGGGCCAGCCCAGTGGTATAGTGGTTAAGTCTGCACGCTCCACTTTGGCGGCCCAGGGTTCACACATTCGGATCCTGGGCGCTGACCTACGCACTGCTCATCAAGCCATGCTGTGGCAGGCGTCCCACATATAAAATAGAGGAAGACAGGCACGGATGTTAGCTCAGGGCCAATTTTCCTCAGCAAAAAGACGAGGATTGGCAACAGATGTTGGCTCAGGGCTAATCTTCATTAGAAAAAAAGGGGGCCGTCCATTTTACTCCATGCAAGGATGAAAGAACTATTAAGCTAGTGAGAACTAGGCTACTCTGGCTGCATGAATAATAAGTACTAGGAACTTCCAGACAATACCAAGATAAACAAATGCTATACCAAAAGATATTCTCTTTCTTTGAGATGTGTAGATGTGGTCTGATTATCTATCAGACCATCTCATTCGCAGTGGGAAAATAAATACATCTATTTCCATTAATTTTCCAAACAGTATTTGTTTTAAAAATTAAGTCACTTTACAAATAATTAAATGTTTTAGGTGTAAATTAAAATATCCATGAGATAATATTTGCTACAAATATAAATTAGTACTTAAAATATTGTACTAAAGAAAGAGTACAGTCTTAGATATACCTTTTAAAGTCTGGTTTTGAAGGGAATATGGTTCTAAGGGCATTTGGAGAAGGAGGCAACCCTCTGATTTCAAATCACTTTATAGGAACACAAGGGAGTTGTCTCAGGTCTTCCAGAATTAGCAACTATATAAAAAGGAAAGGCAATTTTATAAGAATTACTTTTATGAGGTTACTTATAGCTAGATCCAAGGGAATGTTAATTTCCGAGCCTATACGCATTTAGGTAATGATAGGTTGCCTGTAAATACCATTTAGCAAAATGCATTTTATTTCTATTATGAGGAGTAATTTGCCCTTGAGGGACAAAGTAGTCTTGTGTGCAATATATAAAACAGAACCATTGACTTCAAGGTTGTCCATATCTTCCTTTCTGCCTACACTCCTCTCTTGCATCCAAGATTATCTCTAGCCTACACCTAAATACCCAGACATCTTTGCACTAGATTAGGGGAATGGAATACAAAGTAAGACAGAAAAAAAAGGAACGGAAGAAGTGAAGGAGGGAGGGTGGAGGGCCTAAAGGAGAGAAGAAAAGAGGGTGGGGGATCTAATGCAGAGCATGGTGAGTACGGTTAGAAGATGAATAATTTCTGGAGATCTAATGCACAGCATGGTGACCATAGTGAATAACAATGTATTATATACTGGAAAGTTGTCAAGAGAGTAGATCTTCAATGTTTTCACCACAAAAAGGAAATGGTAATTATGTGACATGATGGAGGTGTTGAGCTAACTCTAAGGTGACAATCATTTTGCAATATACGAATGTATCAAATCAACACATTGTACAACTTCAACTTACACAATGATATGTGTCAATTATATCTCAATAAAGCTGGGGAAAACAGACTGCATACTTGAAAGGTGCTAAGAGAACAGATCTTAAATGTTCTTGCCAAACACAAAAATGGTAACTATGTGAAGGGATGGATGTGTTAACTAACCTCAGTGTGGTAATCATTTCACAATATATACGTATATCAAATCATATTGTACACCTTAAACTTACACCACGTTATGTATCATTTATATATCAATAAAGCTGAAAAAAATGAAATATAATAAATTGTTTTTTGAAAAAAGAGGGAAGGCAGATGAAAGAAGGGAAAAGAGGAGAAAAAAGAGAGAAGAATTAAATAGCTTAAGTAAAAAAGGGCTATCTTTGTAGTCCTAGCAAAAAAAAAAATGTTAAGACAGGTACTCTAAATGGTCTATTCTATGCCTAGGGCCCTGTGGATTTGCTGCTTGGCTCCTGCCTACTCACTTTGGCAATTCCCAAGTGTCTATGCATTTAGTCCTAAGCTCACCTTTCCACTCTCAGGAGCCAACTACACTTCTATGTGCACAACTTCCAAATCTCTTATATCTACCACTGATCCATCTCCTGGTCTCTCACTCTGACTCTCTGTCAGCCAGATATCTCCCTTTAGAAGAGCTACCTTCATTTCAAACCCTAATGAGACCAAACAAAAACTCACCTTCTCCTTCAGCCAGCTTCCTTTTCCCATACCCCTATTTTGGTTCATGGTGGAAACCTCAGGGATCTTGACTCTACATCCTTCAACAAAAAGACTCTTCATAACATATTTGCATCCCTTCCTTCCCTTTCCAACCCTTCTGATAACAAAATCTTAGGCATTCATGTATTTCTAGAATAGTCTTCATATTCATTTTTCATCACTTTACCTTCACCATCTCCTTATTCCAAACCACTGGGGCTAAATGAATCTTAGCAAAATATCATTTTTACTCCATCAGCCTCTTGTTCATAGAAGTCTTTTGGGGCTCCCTCTATGTACAGAGTCTAAGCTCTTGGGTCTTGTCTTAGGTCTTTCACTATCCGTTTCCAACTTACCTTTCTCACCTATGAAACCTTCCATGACCTAAGCTAGTCCACTAGGTCTTCTCCAAATAGCAATGCTCATTCCCACCTTTATCCAGTCACATATTTACATTTAATTATCAGTTATGTGCTAGACAGGTGGGGGGCACAAAAAACAGGTCATTTTACTTTCATAATTAGACTACAATACATTAAGAGCAAACTATTATACAAAGTTTACAAGTATATTTGACCAGATACAGATTAGTTCTAAGGGTGAGAAGACCTAAGAGAAGCAAAGAAACAAAGATGAATCCCTTCTTCTCTGAGCCCTTAAGGGGACCAGTCTTCCAGAAAAACCTCAGGAAAGGGTGCTGAGGGATCAACGGATGCATTGCAGAGCCAGAAACAGCAGCTTGGGAGTGGGGGAGAGCACACAAGAGGTGTCTGTCTCCAGGGGTTCCAGGGTAAGAGTCATACTTACCTGTAATCGAGAGCAGGCAAGGGCTTCCTATAGTTGGGTTTTCTAAGCACGTGATGGTTAGATTGGTCAGGATTAAAAGTCAGTCAAGGAGAGTAGAGAATTGCTCTGGGGTTTTCACCCCAAGCCACATGCCGTGAAAAAAACCAAACTGAAACTAAAGTACTTGATGTACATTATAGACTACCCAGAGAACGAGAACAGCCTGATACAGAGACAGCCAGGAACCACGTGAGGAGAGGCGTCTGGCTTCCTCCCTCCTCCCCAACCCTCATTCTTTGCTAACAGTGGAGCAAGGTCAGTGGTAGCTCTCACCTCACTACTCCACTGCTTCTTCAACATACCCTGCAACTCTGTCCCCTACACGTTCTATTCACTCACTAATTTTGGAAATATTAAGGAGAAAGGATGGGGAAAGAAGTGAGATCTACTGAGAACATGCCTTGTGCCAGGCATTGTGCTAGGTGCTTCCATATGTAAAGAGAGAAGGAAGGAAGAAAGCAAATATAAAAAGGAAGAGCAGTGATTGGAAGTAGAATGAAAGCCAACAGTAGATGAATGAGGGCACTGGTTCTCAAACTGTTTCATGCCAGCTGTGACAGAGGCCCCCTAGGCAAATGATAAAATGCAGATGCCCAGGCCTTTATATTTATTTTCTCTATATTCACATAAATGTTAATCAGTAGACCTGAGATGAGGCCCAAAACTATACAAATATATACACTCATTTATGTGTGCATGCATGTGTGTACACACACACATACATATATAAGTACATACACATTTTTAAGTAAGTAGCCCAGGCAATTCTAAATACTACACAGGTATTGTGCATATCCTGAATTAGGGTACCTAACACCTAATCTAGACCCCACACTCTGTCCTACAAAGAGGAGACAGAGAGAGCTATCATACCTCTATGACTCTTGATGCACCCAAGAAGCGCCACTATTTTACATATTACTAAGAAGGAAAACACACCAATTAAACCGTGATATGCAAGCAGTTGTAAGATGCCTCTAAGTTTCAGAAATGGTAAAAGGCTTAAAAAATGCACATCTTAGCGGCCAGCCCGGTGGCGTAGCAGTTAAATGCTCGCGCTCCGCTTCAGCTGCCCGGGTTCGCAGGTTCGGATCCCGGGCGCGCACCGATGCACTGCTTGCCAAGCCATGCTGTGGCAGTGTCCCATATAAAGTAGAAGGAGATCGGGACGGAAGTTAGCCCAGGGCTAGTCTTCCTCAGCAAAAAGAGGAGGATTGACAACGGATGTTAGCTCAGGGCTGATCTTCCTCACACACACAAAAAAATGCACATCTTAGACTTGATGAAATACAGTTAACATGTGTTAAGTACCCACTATGGTCAGGGTTAATCTATGGTTATGTGCCTGGCAAGTGAGATTAAGTTCTTCGAGTTACACAGCTAGTAAGAGACCAAGCTAAGATTGTTCCTAACTCCAAAGTCAACGGCCTTTATTATACTGTGTCCCACCTCAGCCCAAGTATTGCCTTCCTTCACCCTATAGAGCTCACAGGAGCAGTCTAGCTCCAGGACTCAACCTCCACTGTACACCTCTCCATGCAACATATGGGAAACATCTAGAAAGAGGCTTGGCACAAAGTCTCTTTCAACAAATGCCATCACCCCTGCCGTCACACAGCTTGCGATGCAGTGAGGGAACTGCTACCAAGTGTGATGAGAGGGGAGGACAGGGTGCTGTCAGAGAATATAACAAGGGGACTAACCCACACCTTAGGTGGTCAGGGAAGACTCCTGGACTAAGTACCCTTTAAGATGAGATTAACAAGGATGAGTAGTATTTAGCTATCAAAGCAAGAGGTGGAATGGGGAGAGGTTTCTGTAAGCCCTGATAGAGAAAGAAGAACCCTGCACTCATCTGCTCTCAACCAGAGTAACACTGGGTCCAACAGTTCTTCCCGGCAGCACACACCCACTATGTCCATACGATTCCCACCAGCTCCCAAGGCGTCCAGATGAGGCCCACTGGGGGGGAATGCAAACTCAAATCTGGCAGGCTGTCAAGGGAACAGATGAACAGATCTGCTTGCAGGGCAGACAGCAATGGAGCAATAAATTAGCCCTGTAAAATACTTCAAATTTAAATGTGTGATCTCTCTTATTTCTACAGATGACTTTTTTAAAGCAGGCAAATGAAATTACAATGTTGAACTAACTGGCAAGGCCCTCTGCAATCCCACCCCATGCCTCCCTTTAGGCAGCTCGACTTGTAACGCACTTGGGAATGGCTTTATTATCCATGGTGATGACGTCAGCCTCGGCAGATCTGCAATATGGGGTGGGACAGAAGGAATGCATTACACAGATGCAGTGGGAACCCAGCCCAGCAAGCTCTTGGCGCCTGGAACAGAACAGAAGGCTACATTGCTTTGCTTTACAGTCGGCTCCCAGCAAACACAAAACCAAATGCAGGCATTAAATTAGGCATACAAAGTTTTCCCTCATCCAAGATCATTGAAAATCATTTTTCTTCTCTTTCCGTTTTTTTAAATGACAAAATCCATATTGAAAAAGCATATTTATAGGCTAGGCAGATTTTTGCTTGAGACTCATTCAGGAGTAAAGCAGCAGAAGCCGCAAGCCTGGTAACAGGTAAGCGCAGAGATGGCAAATATTCCAAAATCTAATTTGTAAATACTGAAAGATTAGCTCAGGCTTGCCACCTGAAACTGGGGAGAGAGCTGGAAATCAACATCTTCTACAGGCACTTCTTATGTATCTGAAAACACCCAGGAGTCTGTTGAAAGCTTCTGGACATCCATTCCCTGTACCTGGAATGCCCATCCCCCATTTGTCAGCCAGGTCAAGAAGGACTGCTGTGAGGCTTTTCCTGGTGTCCCCAAGGCTGAGTTAGTCTCTCTGTGTTATCCCAAACCTGGTCCCTGGTATATACTTCCATTACTGCAGATGTGATACAGATATAATTAATAATTTACACTTCTGACACCCCACTAGATTGTAAGCCACCAAGGGCCAATGCCACATCCCATTCACCCAAGGATCCTTGCACCTGGCACAGCACCCAGCAGGTTGTACTCAATACAGGGTGAACAAAATGTTAGATGAACAAGTATCTACATTGCTCTCTGCTACTGGGGTCTTCATGGGTCTCTTGAAAGCACATCAAGTTAGATTCAAGTTTCAAGGGCACATCAAGTTAGATTCCTAGATTAATATACTCTATAGCCCGAGCTTCATTCATTTCTAATGTTCTTCCATATCAGTCTAAAACATGTGCTTTAATATTTTTCTTTAAAATGATCCCGTGTTAGTTTTCACCTCGTCCTAAGCAACAATAACCAGGAAGCCATGATTTTGTGTGCAATTATATTTAGTTGAAATACACAATACTGAATTATTAAACTAAACATTGTTCATCTGTATATCACCTCCATTCTTCCAGAATGTAGTAATAGAGTGGTACATGTACCCCACTTTAAGAAATCCTGGATTAATAAAATATTCAAGCTGAAAAGGTCATTAGAGATTGACAAACCCAAACTATTCACAAATAAGGAAACTGAAGCTTAGGAGGTTCTATTTCTTTCTTAACTGATGAAATCAGTGAGTGGCAGAGACTGGACAAACATCCAGAGCCCCAGCTCCCACTTTACGGTTTTTGCTCTGACAACTAGAATAAATACCAGAAAGATAAACACTTTTTTTTTGGCACAGACAATTGGCCCTAAGCTAACATCTGTTGCCCATCTTCCTCTTTTGTTTGCTTGAGGAAGATTGTCCCTGAGCTAACATCTGTGCCAATCTTCCTTTACTTTGTATATGGGATGCCGCCACAGCATGGCTTGATGAGTGGTGTGCAGGTCCACACCCAGGATCAGAACCCGCAAACCCAGGACTGCCAAAGCGGAGCGTGTGAACTTAACGACTATGCCACCAGGCCGGCCCCAATAAATATTTCAACCCTCTACAACATTATTGCAAATATTTCCAAGATACTTTAAAGTATATCCTTTTATTAAAAAGACTGAAAGAAAATAAAACAAGTTCTGGTGGGATAATGGATATATTATTCTTTCTCCTTCCTAGTTTCCTAAGAACTTACAATGTAGTCACAGTCCTTTTATAATGGAAAAAAATAAGAAATACACCATCTGTGATGATTAACCTAGCTTGGCTAGGCTACGGTGCCCAGTTGTTTGGTCAAATTCTAGTCTAGATGTTACTGTGAAAAATATTTTTTTTAACATTCAATCAGTTGACTTTAAGTAAAGCAGATTACCCTCTGTGATGGTTAATTTATGCATCAACTTGACTGGGCCATGGGTGCTCAGATATTTGGTCAAACATTATTATGGGCGTTTCTGTGAGGGTGTTTTTCAATGAGATTAACATTTGAATCAGTAGACTGCGTACAGCAGATGGCCTTCCCTAATGTGGGCAACCAGCTATCTCAACCAATCAGGTGAAGGCCTGAAGAGAACATAAAGCTCGCTCTCTCATGAGTAAGGGGGAACCTTTTCCACCTGACTGCTTATAGCTGGGACATCAGTCTTTTCCTGCCTTTGGATTCAAATCGAAACACTGGCTCTTCTTGGGTGTTGAGCTTGTCAGCTTTCGGACTGGAAATACACTATTGGCTTTCTTGGGTCTCCAGTTTGCTGACTGTAGATATTTTGGGACTTCTCAGCCTCCATAACTGTGTGATCCAATTGGTTCCTTTTTTTTTGGAGAACCCTCATACAACCTCCATAATGTAGGTGGGCCTCATCCAATCAGTTGAAGGCCCTAAGAGCAAAGACTGAGATTTCCCAAAGAAGAAGGAATTCTGCCTCAAAAGTGCAACATATAAACCCTGCCTGAGTTTCCAGTGGGCCAGCCTGCCCTGTGATTTTTGGACTTGCTGGCTCCCACAACCACATGAGCCAATTCTTTAACCAATCAGTCTCTAGACACAAAGACACACAGAGACAGAGACAAAGAGACACAGACAGACACTTAGACAGAGACCAGTATCTATATATCCTGTTGGTTCTACTTCTCTGGAGAACTCTAATACACCATATTTTTCCATGTTTGTGTATTTACAGAAGTGGGGTTTATACCTAAAGATGGTCCATCGGGGATTTGGGGAAAAAAATAACAAGTCATTCAACAACTACAAAAGAGCTAACATTCAGATGTTGTTTGTTAACAGAGCAAATGTGAGAATAAAGCAAAATAAGCAACACACAGAGTAGCTCCACAAATCAAATAATTATAAATTAGTTTCCATTATAACTTTCTCAGGGCACATACTGAAGAATTCCTTTCCTGATGTTGTTTATCTTTAAACTTGATTTCCATTCTTTGTTTTGTTTAAATCACTAATAAAACAACTAAAACACTCTTATTCAAGTTTCACAGTTTATGGTATTTTTTTCTCTTTTTGAATGGGTGCCAGAAAAAATCTACTAAATTCATTTCCTTAAAACAACAGAACTCCCCCTCTTCGTTCCTCCCCTCCCCTGCCCCGTGAAGCCACCTAGATTTCTTCTAGTGCATCACTTTGTATTACTGATATACAACAAGCTTGTCTTCCTCCACACTATCATACAGACACTAGATATAAAGCCTTTTGTTAATAAATCAAAAAAGTGAATGAATTCTAGAGCCCATGTTGACAACCAAATCAATATTCAAAAATATTAACGTCATAAAATTTAAATAAGAAGTCTCTTCTACTCTGCAAACCAGCACATTGCACATCTCCTCATTTCCACTAAATAACATATAGTGCCAATGAAGTGCAGACCAGCTCCTGCCTCGGCCATGTGTTTATCATTACATTTCCTGAACAGAGAAACAAACCATAAAAAAAAGTTTATTATACTGTAAGTAGCCCAACCACAACCAACGAAGGCCCTTTCTCATTGCAACATGAAGGCATGGCTGGACCCTTAAGTATTGTGTCAACTCACTACTTACTCAAGTGATTTTTAAATGCTTTTTTGGGCACAATTACCAATCCTTGGTATTTAGTGATTTCTAGTGAGTACTCTAATCATGTTAGTTATATTTTACTAAGTTGGCTTAGAAAAAAGAAAAGGAAGAAGAAATCACATTCTGAGAATGGGGAACTAGAAAATGTCAGGGTAAAATAATTATGCATACTGCACTGAGCAAGAGGTACGGAATTTAGATTTGAAGTCCTCAGTCTTGTGCCTCAACTGTATTCTCATCTTTAAAATGGAGGGAGGGGGGCCGGCCCCGTGGCGCAAGCGGTTGGGTGCACGCGCTCCGCTGCGGCGGCCCGGGGTTCGCTGGTTCGGATCCCGGGCGCGCACCGACGCACTGCTTGGTAAGCCATGCTGTGGCGGCGTCCCATATAAAGTGGAGGAAGATGGGCACCGATGTTAGCCCAGGGCCGTCTTCCTCAGCAAAAAAAAAAAAAAAGAGGAGGATTGGCAGATGTTAGCTCAGGGCTGATCTCCTCACAAAAAAAAAAAAAAAATGGAGGGAGGGGTTGGCCCTGTGGCATAGTGGTTAAGTGCATGAGCTCCGCTGCTGGCGCCCGGGTTCGGATGCCGGGCCACATCGACGCACCACTTGTCAAACCATGCTACAGTGGCATCCCATATAAAGTGGAGCAAGATGGGCACAGATGTTAGCTCAGGGCCAGTCTTCCTCAGCAAAAAGAGGAGGATTGGTATGGATGTTAGCTCAGGGCTGATCTTCCTCACACACAAAAAATAAAAATAAAAAATAAAATGGAGGGAACAGCAGTCTACAAAAATGTTCAAGATTTAAATGAAAAACAATTCCATGTAGAGTATGATTTTGTGTGTGTGTGTGTGTGTGTGTGTGTGTGTGTGTGAGGAAGATTGGCCCTGAGCTAACATCTGCCAATCCTCCTCTTTTTGCTGAGGAAGACTGGCCCTGGGCTAACATTCGTGCCTATCTTCTTCCACTTTATATGGGACGCCGCCACAACATGGCTTGCCGGTGCGTGCCCAGGATCCGAACCGGCGAACCCCAGGCCGGCGCAGCGGAGTGCGCGCACTTAACCGCCTGCGCCACCGGGCCAGCCCCATAGATTTTTTTTTTTAACATTCTTAAAGATCCAACATTCACCCCTTTACATTCTAGAGCTGAAAATGTCACTCCCATGCCCCCAAGCATGGTCGTCTGGAATAGCTGATAAGGCCATTATGAGGTGAAAGAAGTTTCAGAATGCTCCCTGGCATTCGTCAGGACCCATATGGCAGAAATGACCAAGACTCCCTAGTAAATATCATCCATGAGTCACAATATTTAGGCATCCTAATGACCTACCTTTGCCAACTGGTAAATGACATGCATATGTAAGTCCCTTTGGCTATCATGAACTCCAAGAATCTTCAAATTGCAACCACCAATACAACTTATTAGATTCTGGAAATAACATTAACAAGTATAAACATGCTAATATCTAGGGAAGACAGAGACACATCGAGTTTGTCCTCAAGAAACTCACAATCTAGTGACAGAAACAAACATGGCAACTACGATAACTATGACATAAGTGACATAGAAGAACTAGTAAAATGCTGAGAGAAGACACAGAAGGATTCATTTTGATTGGCGTAGATTAGAGCAGCTTTCATGGAGAACGAGAGTATCTGAAATGAGTCTTCATGGATGAGCACACTACAGTAGGCAAAATAGGGCACTACTGTCCAAGGTCACATCGTGAGCAAAACTACAGAATATCTCAACACCTAACCTGAGTCATAGTGGTCTACAGACTTTTTCACATAGCTGCTATATGTATGTGTCTTGGTGGTTTCATTCAGATTTGTCAAATCTTGAAAATACGTCTAATTGTACTCCAAACCTTTTAAACACAGAAACAAAAAATTTCACACACAAAGCACCTTTGTAAAGCTTGTTCCCCTCCCCTGCTCCCTCCAAGATTACCCGACCTCTAGAAATGATATTCTAATACTATTTTTTTTATAAGCTCTAGCATGTTCTTATAACTTCTATTTTCTTTTTCTTGGTGAGGAAGATTGTCCCTAAGCTAACATCTGTGCCAATCTTCCTCTATTTTGTATGTGGGATGCTGCCACAGCATGGCTTGGTGAGCAGTGTGTAGGTCTGTGCCTTGGATCCAAACCCACGACCTCCATGCAATCAAAGCCAAGTAAATGAACTTAGACACTAAGCCACTGAGCCAGCCCCTTATAACTTCTATTTATATATACCCATAAACATTTTTTTACATTTTTTAACTTAACATAAATCTCATCATGCAGCATATATTATCCTACAACTTGATTGTCACTCACCTTTATGAGACCTAACCATTTTGAGTCAGATAACTCTAGTCCAATCATTTTAACTAATGTTTAGTATTCTTAGTATGAACACAATACAATTCATTTATCTGGTATTCTACTCACAGACATTTAGGTTGTTTCTTATTTTTGTGTTATAAACAATCCTATAATTAATATTTCTGTAATTTTTTTTTTTTTTTTTTTTTTACATATCAGGAATTTCTCTACACAAGGATGTAAGATGCAATCTCTAGATTATAGCATGTATACCGTTAATTTTGCCACCTGTAGCTTATTGGCTTGTATGTACAAATAGAATATGTATTCTTTAATTGTTGGTCCAAGGTTCTAACTTTGTCTACTAGATCAAGATTCTTTATTGTGTTGTTCATATCTTCTATAACCTTTCTAACACTGGTCCACTTAAGATCTCAATTACTAAGAGAAGGAAGTTAAAACTTTCTTCTCTGACTGTGAATTTGTCAATTTCTCCATTTGATTTATTTATATGTTTTGAAGCTATTTTATTAGGTGCATGCATCTTTAGAATTATTACATCTTACTAGTATTGTTTCTTCTATCATTATATAGTGACAAGGATGACACTAGACCATACACAATCTTTGGGGGACTGATGTAAATGGTCTGTTCCATGTGGGCATTCCTTCTGATGTAATTGCAGGAGGTCCAAGTGGAACTGTCCACTAGGCAGCTGAAAATGAAGAAAGCCTCAGGAGAGAAGTCAGGCCCAGAGGTGAGGATCGGATCTGGCAGTCACCTGCATTGACGCTGCCAAGGAGGGGAATGGTAAGACAGACCAGAAAGGGGCTGATGACACACTCGGAAATAGCAGTTTTGGGGATTAAAGCAAAACAAAAGAGGCCATTAAAAAAAGAAAGAAAAGTCAGTAAGATAGGCAGAAAACCAGGTTACAGCAGTATTTCATAGACCAAGAGAGGAGTGCATTTCCAAAAACAAAATAGGAATTGATCAACAACGTAAAACACTGCAGAGAAGTGATTAAGAAGGAGAACTAAGGAAAGGGGGACAATGGTGGAAAAATAAAACTCATTGTTGACTTTAGAGACTCTAGTTTTAGGAGTGCAGCCACAGGTCAAACTGCAGGAGATTCAAGAGTAAGTGTGGATGATGCAATAAATACAGGGAGTATATACAAATTATTTCTTGGAGATATTTGTTTAGGACTAAAAGGATGGATTTAAAAAAATTAGGGTGGCAGTTGAAGGAGAGCAGATTTCTTTTGTTCCTTTTGATGTTGCCTTTTGATGTAACTGCAGTAAGTCCAGCTGAAAATGAAAGAAGAGGACTCAGGAAAGAAGTGAGGCCTGGAGATAAGGATCTGGTGGTCATCTGCACACACTGCCAAGGAGGGGAATGGTAAGAAAGACTAGAAAAGGGCTAATGACAGTCTTGGAAATCACTGTATTTGAGGAATAAAGTGACGTTTAAAATAAGACAAAAGGATTGTTGTAATTGTGGTTGATTTAAAGATAGAGGATGCTTGTACATATGTTTAAGTCAGCAATATTTTATAGAAAGAGAAAATACAAGAAAAAGGACATAGCTAAGGGAGCCAGCCACTTCTAGAAAACTCAAGAGAAGATGAGTTCAAAAATGAGCAGACTTTCCTAAGTTTGGTGGTGGGTTCACCAGTGTTAATTTTACTATTGGTCATACCTACATAGTCTATATGCTATTGTATATGTATTAAATATTACACATTTTTTAAAAGAGTGGAGATATATGCATGAGGCTGGGAATCACATTTAAGAGCAGCTGGAGATGCCAATCTCTTCCCATTCCATTCTCAGCAGCAGCCATCACCATCCATGCCCAGAGCATAAAGCTAAAGGCAACTGCCTGCTCTGCCCTCATGAAGTGATAGCTCTTATGAGACCTTCTCCAGAAGGAAGGTGGAGCAATCCTTACAATGCTGAAAATAATCAACCCAAACACAACTTGAATTTTCTCATATTTTTCTTCCCTGAGTGAAAGAAAATCTAAGAAATGATCTACGTACAAAAAAAACTTCTTCCCCATAAACATCCTGGATTAAGTATTGAATCAAGTCTCAAGAAAGAAAAGCCATGATGGAGTGATAAACAGACTGAGAGCAAAAACTGACTCCTACTTGCATCTCTGTAACTTATTTCCTGCAGGCTTCTGCAAGTCATTTTATTTCTTTGCCCGTCAGTTTTCTCACCAGTAAAATGAGAAGGTTGGATTAGATGATTCCTAACGTCCACTCCAATTGTAACCATTCCTTTCCCTTATATTCTCTGTGATTTTTCATCAAGGCACACAAACCTTCTAGTTCCTAAGAAATAGCTGCAAATCTCGGGGCTCCACTGGGGACCATTCTCAACAAAATGGCGGAGTTGGCTAGGAACCGCCATGAGTCACAGAAGTGCATAATAAGCACTGCTGTAAATAACCTCATTGCGCTAAACCCCAGATGTTGCCGATAAATATTAGCTAAGGAAGCCCAAGAGGGAAAGGGGTCATTCAAGGAGAAGCACTCGTGTCTCAGAAAGTCGATGTGTTAATGGTAAGAAATACAGCTCAGATTTGCATTCAGGAGGGAAAAATGGGTCAGCTTCTCCAAAACAAAATAATTGCTCAAGTGGATTAAACCGCACACACACACGCACGCACACAAATGACACTGGAAAAACAACACATCTCTAACTTTTAAGCCCAACAGTTTAGACCAGTTACATGTGCTTAGCACTTCGCAGTACATTCTAGAAGCATGAGGCACAAGAAAGGAAGTCACAGCATCATAATGAGATAGAAACAGCGCTAATTGCTGTCAATTACAAACACAAAATGGGCACTAGGGAGGCACATGCACTAGAATGTCCTGACATTGGTAACAATCACTGGGACCCAGGAGAAAAGCTTTAAAATCTTCAGAGTAAAAAGAGTACTGATAGTCTCCATCTGTTAAAAAAAAAAAAAGTCATGATTAAACTGACTTTTGAGTAATAGTCAAGCACACCCATCTTTGTCAGGGGTTGCACTTAGCCTGAAGTTCAACAAGATGCCGGCTTGTGAAGAGCTTAAGTTTTGAGCAAGCATTATTGCATCATTTCCAGATGACATCTGGATTAATCCGGTTAGGCTAGGCTTATGTTGTAGTAACAAACACCCCTCAAAATCTTGGGACATAATGAAAGTTTATTTCTTGTTTATACAAAGTGAGCTACAAGTCAGCTCCTGGGCATCTGACGTCCACATGGTGACTTGGTGATCAAAGTTCCTTCGACTTTGTGCTCTGCCATCTGAACAGGTAGCCACCACACTCCTCAAAAAGAAAGAGGGAGTTGGAAGTTTGCACCAGGGTTTTTGCTGCCCTAGCCTGTTAGTGCAGCGTGTCACTTTCTCTCACAGGCCACTGTCTGGAACTAGTCATTCTGGGAGATGGGGAAGTGCAGTCTTCCACGAGCCCAAGAGGAGAAGAGAAGTAGATATTGGTGAACACAAGTGACATCTACCATAACAGCACTGGTGAAAAAAGAAATATGCCCTCATGTCCCAATGGAAAATTTTTTTTGTTGTTCATGTTGAGTCGATTCCAACTCCTAGTGTGCCTGTGTACAGCAGAGCAGAACTCTGCCTGCTCTCTTTGTGCCATCCTTTCACCATCCATCTAGCGCTATATCAGACTATGCTGCCTGCTATACTTAGTGTTTTTATGGCCAATTTTTTCGAAAGTGGGTGGCCAGGTCCTTCTTCCTAGTCTGTCTTAATCTGGAAGCTCCACTGAAACCTGTCCCCTGCTGGTATTTGAAATACCAATAGCATAGCTTTCAGCATCACAGCAACATGCAGCCACCACAGTAGGACAACTGACAGACAGGTGGTGTGGTTCCCTGACCGGGAAATGAACCCAGGCTGTGGTGGTGAGAGCACCAAATCTTAACCACTAGAACACCCGGGCTGGCTCAATAGAAAATTAATATGCCTTGAAGCCTAAAAACTGCCTCAGCTGCTCATCCCAACAACCCTACTCCTCCCCTTCCCTGTCTGCCCATGCAATGCACTGGCATGTTTTCATTAGATGTCAGTAGGCAAGCATAAATGCCAGGGAGGAGTGGTCAAAAATTAGACTGAAAAGAAAAAGTTTAGGATGAGCTATTTCTATCCAAGTACTCTCATGCTGTGCCTTTACACTCCAAACTGAACAGTCTAGCCCTTAGGCTCATCAAAGTCCAATGACGACAGGGCAGAGAGAACAAGAATCACCAAAGTAGCAGCAGCTGCAGAGGCTGGGGAAAAAAGGATACCACCTCCTAGAGGTGAGGACCAATGGAAAACCCTTTGGTGTCACACATACACACCCCAGTGTGACAGATGTGACTTCTAATCTATATCTGTAGCTGAGACCTCCCTTGGAAATCTTGATTCACAAGTTTAATGGCTTACTTGACATCTTCTCTTGGATGTAACTCAGAAATCATAAAATTAACATGGTCAAAAGGAAACTTCAGATTTCACCCCAAAGCTTCCCATTAATGCCCTCTCTTGCCATTTTTCCCCCTCTCACTAAATAACACCCGTGTCTAGTTAGCTGCTAAAACCACAAACTTCGGAGCCATCCTTGATTCCTCCCTTTCTTTCATGGGTTACACCTAATTACACTTTACCACTTCTATCTCAAAATAAACTTCCAGTTACCCACTTCTCTCCATTTCTATTGACATCACCCTGCCCCAAGGCACCATCACCTCTCAACTCTATAAATTGTTACTTCCTAGTCTCCCCATTTCTACTCTTTTTAGCTTCTAATCACTCCTCTGAGGAGCAGCTAGGGTCTTCTCTTTGTAAGTCCCTCCCCTATCTAAAATCCTTCATTGATTTTCCATTGCACTAAGTATAAAATTCAGACAAAACCACATGATCTCTCCAATATGATCTTGAGCTATTTGTATAAACGTGCCGCATTGGTCATTCTATTCGTAAGCAGGATATGTTCTTCCCTACTTCAGGGTCTTTGCACAAGCTGACCCAGGTCCATGAAGTGTCCTTGCTCCCATCTTCTGGCATGGCTGTTCCTCTTTAACATTCAGGCTTCATTTCAAAAACACCCTTTCTCTCTTTGTTCCTTCCCTCCCCTATCCTCTACTCCATCTTTATTTTATCTCAGTTTTTCAGACTTTAGTTGGTTTCCTTCCAAATATATATTAGAATTTGCATCATAGTACATGTTCGAGATCCAGTTTCGACTTCTGTCTTGCTCACTATAGCATCAACCAGAGAGGGGGTCTAATAGATACTTTGAATGTAGAATATGTGCATATTTAAGGAAATAAGAGCCATTTTCACAAAATAAAAGAGGGTTAACTATACCTTTATAGTACGTCAGGGTCACAAACTAAACTGCTTATACCAGTCTAGCAGGAAACATGAGCGAAGAGGGCCAGCCATGGACAGAACCAAATTGGAAAAACTGCTCATTTAAAAGCAGCAGCTGCTGACAACTCCAGCTGGTACAAATTTAGGCTTAACATTTCCAGATTTTTTAATTTTTCAAGAGAAGTGGAAAATCCGGTGCTTTTAAATGAAGAATTTCTGGGCTTTTCCATTGTGGAAGATTGATCTAAACTTTGTGTGGGCAAACAAACTTAGTGGACCCAAGATGGCTACAGGCAGCCAATTTGAAACCTCAGCTAAAAAAAATATTCTCCGATCTAGCTTGCCAAAATGTTTTCTAAGGATAATGATGATATTAAGAGTAACAATAGTAGCACTTAACATTGCGCTTACTACATGCCAGGAGCTGTTTTAAGCACTTTATATATAAACTCCAGTGATCCTAACAACAACCCAAGGAGATGGATACTGTCATTGTCCCTACTGGGCAGAGGAAGACAATGAGGCAGAGAGAGGTCAAGAAATTAGCCCCAGGTGATACAGCCAGTAAGCGGCAGAGCAGGGATCAGACCTCAGGCCCCAGAGCCTGTACTCTCGACTGTGTAACTCCAGGATAAATCAAAATAGTGAAATCACATATCCTCTCTAAAATCATTCTCCTTGATAACACATTCAAGCTTTGATGCCTTCCTCTCTTCTGTTTGTTACAGTTCTGGCCTGTTTCTGGCCACCTATAAGAGGTTACTACTATCCAGGCTTGTATAGGGTTAACCCTTGTCTATTGAGAACATGAGAAAAGGCTAGTATCAGATTTTTCCCAAAAAAACAGATTACACAATGTGCAAGTTAGACACGAACATTTAGAAGCTAAACTGCTCAATTATATAAAGAACAAGGAGATACTGAAGTTCAGCTTTGGTTGTGGCATTTGGCCAAAAATCTGCTATAACGATTTGACTTCAGCCTTGGTTTCTGGCAGGCCAAGTAGCCAAATCCCATTTCAACTATATTTTTGGCAACCTTAAACTTGTGTGCAATTAATGATCATTCGATCATAGGTTATTTACATATCTGATCATCACAGCACTATTAGTAACACAAACAGGGATGTTCTTTGGGTTTACTGTCACCACATAAAAATTCCCTTTCCAATAAAAGTTGGCATTCTGGATGCAACTTAGAGTGAAATTCTCCTGGTTTGCTTTATATAGTAGAAGTCTATCAGCCAGCTGAAGATTAAAGGTATACTGATGGTTAAAAGAATTCATTTAAACAAAGAGTTGTGCCCCTACAATGTACCAGGCATGGTGGTGAGTCTTAGGGATATGTCATTGAACAAAACAGGTCCCTGCCCTCACAGGGTTTACACTCTGGTGGATGATGATGTCAAATAATAATACACATAATAAATTAGGAAATGATACACTGTTTTAGAAAGTGATGAGTATGTTGGGTGGGGGAGGCAGTGAGAATAACAGAAAAGAGCCAGGGAGCCAGGGAGTGAGTCAGGGACAGTGGGAAAGAGGTCATTATTTAAATAGAATAGCCCAGGTAAGCCTCTCTGAGGTGATTATGCTGGAGTAACAATTTGAGGAAATGAAGAAGTGCACCTTGTGCATCCTGAGGAAAGTGAATTGCAGGCTGAGGGAACAGCCAGTGAAAAGGCTCGGTGGTGGGACAATAACTGGTTTAATACAGGAGTAGCCTGAGCGTGGAAGCATTAGTAGCAGATGACATGAGTGACTTGCCAGGGGACAGATCATGCAGGACCTGGTAGGCCACTGAAAGGACTTTGGCTTTTAATTTGAGGAAAATGGGGAGTGATTAGAGGAGTTTGAGCAAAGGAACGACATGATCTGATTCTCACATTAACAAGATCATCCCGGCTGCTGAATTGAGATTCATGTTTTACCATGAATATTGTGAAAACGTTGCTCAAAAAAAGAAAACCACAAGGGATAGCAACAAAATTAAGCTTCATTTTGAGAATTTTAAAAACCATCTTCTTCAAGTACAGTGCAGAGCTTTAGTTTATGGGATTGTTTCAATGAAATTGCCTCATGACCTTCAACCAAGATGGCAAGCCCAAGAGTCCAAGTCGTTTTTTTAGTCAGTTATTACTGGAGAGGAAAAAAGGTTAATGACTTGGGGGGAATATCCCCATTAGCACGACCCTGTAGTTGCAGAGCTTGACAAAAATGTACATTGCTCCTTCACTGACTTCAGTTAAGAGAGAGCATATTTTCAGTATCATAAACGTGCAACATAAAAATCACAGGAGCTGACAGCTCTGAGAAATTATTACCACTGCACTACAATACCAATTTTAAAAAAGTCTGCTTGCTATAATTTTAATTAAGTTGCAATAAATAGGCATTCTTATTAATATTTCAAGTTTATTCTTGTGTACCAGATATGATGGTGATATTCAACTTTAGCCAAATAATGATTTAACACTCAGGCATCTGGCCAAAATGCATATTTGGTATATGTTATAAACCAAATGTTGGTGTCACCTCCCAAATTCATATGTTAAAGCCCTAACCCCCAATGTGATGGTATTTGGTGATAGGGCCTTTTGGAGATAATAAGGTTTAGATGAGGTCATGAGGGTGGGGGCCCTTAATGGGATTAGTGTCCTTTTAAGAAAAGGAAGAGAAACCAGAGCTCACTCTCTCCTCACCATGTGAGAACACAGCCAGAAGGCTACCATCTGCAAGCTAGGAAGAGGGCCCTCCTCAGAAACCAAATTGGCTGGCACCTTGATCTTGGACTGTCCAGCCTCCAGAACTGTGAGAAATATATGTCTATTGTTTAAGCCACTGAGTCTATGGTATTTTGTCATAGCAGCCCAAGCAGACTATGACAGTATATATCTAAGGTTATTTGTGAAAGCAACATTTAAAAACTATTTCTAATTTGTAAGGCCCTGCAAATAACATTTTAGGTATTATTTAGTACTTAGTGGTCTGATTTTCAATTTAAGTCAGGAGTTCCTAATCATTTAAGGAGAAGCTGCCACTTTCCATTTCCCTCAAGTTCTGACTTCAAGGGGATGGGGTAAAATCAGAGTAGTCAGCTGATGCTTATACTGAGGACCCTGAAGAGAGCTATGGGTGGGAGTGAAGGAAACTTGCCATCTGGAATCTTGGCCAATCCTGGAGGTAGCAGAGAGATCACCGGGTCCTGATCTAGAAGTTAAAGACTACTTATCTAAGTGAAGTTTGGAATGCCTGCCACAAACTGCAAACAGGTATTTGCCTAGTCTTAGAGCAAACCTGACTTTTTGAGGAGGAAGGGTAAGAGAGTGGCTATGGATGCACCTCTTGCTCATCCTGCGGATGATGTCCCAAGTGCACCCACCAGTCCAGAAAAGCATTCCCCTGATATGGTCAACCATTATAGGCCCCAGAAGATTTATCTTTCTGCTCAGTGGCAAAGAGGCTAAAGATAATGAAATAACTATGAGGCAAAAGAGAAAAAGACCCAGAGGCAAGGGACTTCTGTGTCACATCAACTGACTTATTCATTTGTCAAAAAATTCATTCTTTATTATGTGTTGGACACTGTAGCAGGCACTGATGTCACAGCAGTGAACAAGACAGACAAGATTACTGCTCTCAGGGGTTTAAATTTTACTGAAGAGACAGAAAATAAACAGGATGATTTCAGACAGGAAAAAGTTCTATGAAGGACATCAGAGTGATGTCAGAGAGTGTGACTAGGGGACAAATTTAGTTAGGGTGGTCAGGCCTCTCTGGAAAGGCACATTTCAGCTGGGACCTAAATGACAAGGAACCAGCCATGCAAAGATTGAGGGGGAAAACATGAGCTGCAGAAAGGATGGCAAGTATCAATGCTCTCAAAAGAGAATGACCTTGGTATATTCAAGAAACAGAAAGACAAATATGTTTGGAGCTCAGACAACCAGAGAAAAGCCCGGTATGAGGCAAGGTTGGGAGGGCAAGCAGGACTCAAATGTCTTAGGTTCTTATCATTCATGATAACAAGTTTGGATTTTGACTTTCAGTGCTATGAAAAACCATTAAGGATGCTAAGCAGGTGAGTGGCATCCTCTGATTCAAGACTGCTGTGCAGAGAACGGATCACAGGAGGGCAAGAGTGAACTGGAAGCCAGTTAAGAGGCTGCTGATGTGGTCCAAGGGATAAGACATGGTGAGGTCGACCCGTGTGATGGCAGCGGAGGTGGAACACGCATGGATTTCAGCATATGTAGGGGGGTAGAATGAATGAACATGACGTGTTGATGAATAATCCATCTCTGAATAACAGAATTGCCTATGCCATTTGCGTTTGTTTTTTTCACATAATACTTTTTTCCAATGCAATCATTATTACAAAATCTTTCTCTTTCTCAATGTATGAGGGATACCAGCACAGTTTTAAATGATTTGTTACTTATTACAATGTTTTTTTTTCCTTTACAACTATAAACTTTTGGCAACTTGTATCCCAATAGAACATAAGCTGTGGCCATTTGTATATTCATAGAGAAGAAAGAGAAAGTAAGGTGTTTCCTTAAAATTATTTGAAGTACCCCTTCCACCCGTCTCCCCACAGTTCCCCATAATATTGGGTGTGCAGTGTCTAAAGCTGAGCTGTCCAGCGCCTCCCACCAGCTGAGGCACAGCCAAGGCCTCGTGGAGCAGTCAAGACATGCAGACATCTAAACAACAGGTCCACCACTTAACTATCTCGATGAAATGCATCCACTTCCTCCAAGTCACGTAGAGATAGCAACACTCACCATGCAAAGCTATTTACTATCTGGCCCTTTACAGTAAAAGTTTACAAACCCCTGTTCTAAACAGTCACCTGAATCCAAGTAGTTACAGTTCAACAGCAACCACAGTGTAGGATATTAGGGAAAGCAAAACAAAGATTTACTTCAAAACCTTACTAAACAATATGCATTTTAGGGCCAGCCCCATGGCTTAGCAGTTAAGTGCACACACTCCGCTACTGGCAGCCCGGGTTCGGATCCTGGGCACGCACCAACGCACCACTTCTCCAGCCATGCTGAGGCTGCGTCCCACATATAGCAACTAGAAGGATGTGCAACTATGACATACAACTATCTACTGAGGCTTTGGGGCAAAAAAAAAAAGGCGGAGGATTGGCGATAGATGTTAGCTCAGAGCCGCTCTTCCTCAGCAAAAAAAAAAAAAAAAGAGGAGCATTAGCATGGATGTTAGCTCAGGGCTGATCTTCCTCACAAAAAAAATATGCATTTTATAAAGAAGATCTTTTAGCAGGTGTGTGCGTTGAGAGAGAGGGTACAGCTGTTTTTGCTTTGAGATGATGTGTAGTTGTTAAACTACAATGCCCCTCACTAGCAACTGTCATCAGCCCTCCAGCCATGGGTGTCGCCGAAGGTCAAACACTGCTTTCTTCCACCGCCCTCTGCTGTTCATCTTGCTCTACTGTATGCTTCTCTGGTTCTGCTTTATCTGCTTTTTGAGTTCTTCCCTTGGCTGGGTTGACCAGGGCTCTTAGTTACCTCTAGGCTTTTCCAATGTCACTCAACAAGGACTGGGAATCTTTTCATCAGAGCTACAGAACAAGCTCACTGCTGTCCTGAGTGCCACCTATGTTTGTCTCTTTCTTGGGTACATGTTGTATATTTGCCTTAATATAGATGCATGCAATCCTGAAATACCACAATCAGTTCTGACTGTTGTGATTCTTTAACTGCTGCCATGGTCGGAAGCATAGCAATCTTCAGAATTTCAGGCTGGAAAAGCATAGCATTTGGGCAGAGTGCTACCAGACAAGCCATCCCTAAAGCTCAAGTGCCCTTTCTTCCAGAGGCCTATCTTTGCTGTGTCAAAACTGTCAATGGAACTGTAACTGGGCTCTAACCCACTCACTGTTAGGCGCTCCATCTCCCCTGAACACCACCTTCCATGCTGCATCCTCAAACGGCACACACCACAGTTTTAGTAACCAGACACTGTAAACCAAATGGCTCTAAGCACTTGTCTTATATAGATTTGTCAGCACAGAAGAGTGGAAAACATCGGCCATTTGTTAGGAGAGCTACGTTTCAGGCTAGACTGAGCCACTACCAGCATGAAGATCTTGAAGAAGCCATTTAGTCTCATTTGAGTCTCAGTTCCATCACCTACGAAAAAAATTAGGTGGTCAGATGCTCCCCAAGGTTCCTTCATTCTTGATGATACCATGAATCTATGGCTCAAATATACCCTATTTATTGTCATACTTTTCAGAGCTCAACACTTTAGCAATAAATGCTTACCTTTTCAAATACAGCTTTACTATAGTTTCTTCTGAGATTTTTCCAAGTGCCCAGTGTATGTGTACTGGGGGCCTGGAACTCACATAGCATGAAGTCATTCTGGCTTGTCTCTCTTGTTCTGACCCTTCTGACAATTCTTAACTAAGTATGTGCTCATTATGTTTCCCATGCATTATGTCCTTTCATATCATTGGTGACATTATATCGGGTTGGCAGCTTCTTTTAGAGACACTCTTGCTCCCTGAGCCAAGAAATACACATAGCCAAGAATTAGATCATTCTATCCCCAAATTGCCACAGACCTTCTCAGAGGCAGCCGAGCAATGTAATTTGATCAAGGTTAAGTACAATCCACCCTTCGTCTTTTAACCCAAGTCAAAATTCTTTTAGCTTTCCGTTTTAATCCCAGATTAACGCTTCCTGCTCACTGTTACAAACATCCACCAGCTGTCCTCCAGTCAACTCTCATTTATCTGCCTGTGGCTTATCCAAAACACCAGGCTTTCTCCTCCTCCTGCCTCCAGCACCCAGTTCCAGGCCAGCTCCTCTAACTCTGTGCCAAAGCAATACAAACTAAATTTAATATTAACCTAATGAGAAAAGGCTATCTGCTGCCAAAGATTCACATAATGCATCCCAAAGCCAAAAGCAGGCAATTATTCACTGTTTTAGATGCTGGCATTGCTTCTCTCTTATATAATACAGCAATCAAGATTGGCTGTGTTTCTCTGAGGAATAAAAAATACATGCAGTGTTTTAACCTCTTCTTCTGCCTAGTCGGCCAGCTTCTCAGTGTAACAGATTATATTTTCTTTTCAAATAAATAAATCATTTGTACATTTAATGTTAAGGGAATATAAAATCCTGGATTTAGAGTCATTAGACTTAGACTTGAATTCCATCATCCTCTAGTTGTTAACTGGAAACTAAGTTTCGGCAAGTCATTTAAATTCTTTGTTTTTTCAGCTGCAAAATGGGGATACAAATTTTATAAATAAAATGGGTAGGGCAGTCACACAAAAATGAGGGACACTCAAAATGCCACCAAGACTCTTGATTATTACTCTGACTTACCACTTTACAGGCTCTGGTGAATTGGCATTGCTGGCAAGGAAAACAAAGAATTAACCTTTGAAACCCTTATCTTACAGGCATAAACACACAGTAAAGGAAAGTTTCCTTAAGTTTATAATTTCACAATGCTGTGTTTAGGCCACTTGTGAGGACACATTCCGGAATTCCAAGATGGGGAACAGCCAGGATACTGCCTGCTGAAGGGCTGATCTTATTCTATAGCCAGAGTTGCCATGGAAACTCCAATTCCAACCAAAGCATTTAGGAATATTACTTTCAGAACAGACTTCTGTTCAACATTTTTCTTATGACTGAAGTACATATCCTTCCAGGCCTAAGGACAAGGGTCAGAGAAAATGTTAACACAACTCCATTTTTATCTTACTCCTATACCCAGAGAACTTAAACGGATTCCCACAGATCAGAGCAGGGCTGTCCAACAGAACTTTCTGTGATGTTCTATGTCTGTGCTATCCAAAAGAGTAGCCTCTAGACACATATGGCAACTGAACACTTGAAATTTGGCTGGTATGACCAAGGAAATGAGTTTTTTCATTTTATTTAATTTTAATAAATTTAAATAGGCACATATGGCTAGTCGCATATTGGACAGCACAGAAAATAAATCCATGCTCTTCATTCTAGTATTCACATCCTATACAACTTGGCTTCAAGCTACTGTCCAACCAGTTTCCACAACACAAACTCTGACTCTAATGAGACCGCTGCTGAGCACACCTGAGGACGTCTGCTGCCACACCCTGGCTCAACATACTTAGATTTCATTGCTAACAGCACCTTCCATTTTTACTGCTGCATATTTGAATTTACCAATATTTGACAACACGGGTCAAGTTCGACCTCTACTGGAATACCCTCTCTGGCAGCCCCATCTCCACTGCTGAGGCAAGTGTTAATTAACCTCTGGCCTGGGCCTATCTGGGAAGAACCTCAGTCTCTCATATGGCTGTTTCCTTATACCTAGTCTGTAGGAGTTGTGAGTTGGCCTTGGGCCTCCATGACTAGAATGGTAAAAATAGACTGGTGGGAAACAGAGGCTGTGCCTTCTCTGTGTCAAGGAGACTCATCCTCACCTTGGCTCTCATCTGAGGCAGTTGTACACACCCCTGTGTGGATGAGGAGGCAAAAGAAACTGTGTACTTTCATAACGTCTGCATCTCCTGATGAGATGAAAATGCTATACCTCCTATCTCTCTTGCCTTGTATCCACCTGTAAAGCTAAGTTAATGTAGTTTTTTGCATCTCGAACTTGTAACTGCAGCTGTAGAATGGCACACATACTCTCTGGATTCCCAGGTACTCATAAGCATTTAGGACTCACACTGGTAAATATCTTTTGCAGATCTACACTTCAATTGGATCCATTTCTTTTCCAACTAGACTGAATGCTGCCCAATAATAAGGCTTAAAAATGAGCTTGGTTCTCTACTGATTTCTCTTTGGTCTATAAGAGCTGGAGGCAACTCGTGGCATAGACAACCTCCTTCTGAAATTAGGGTTCTAGTCGTTTGAGGAATTAGGGCGAAGGGTCCCAAAATCACATTCTAAGAGAAAAGCAAAAAGGATGATTTTTCCTAGAATAGATATTTATACATTTATAGATTGAGAGATACATTTTTAAATTATGAAAGCAATACAAATTTCAGGTCAAGACAGTAGATTAAGCTCATGCTACAATCCCCTCTCAGGCTCTAGAACCTTAAAGATACTAGAAAATATATTTTTAAACTCATATAAGACCAAGCTTGAAATCAGGGAAGAGAAATCTTTAGGTGTCAGAAACCCACAGCAACGAAGAGCATGAAGCTCACTATGCCTGTTGGAGATCTGGAACAGGTGATGTGCTGAGGGATTGGTTTCAAAGCCCAACATGGCTGGGCTCAAAGTGGCAGAGCCCACAGGCATGATAGGGAGCTGGAACCAGGTTCCCTGTGTGAGGCCTGCAAACGGGAAAGCACATGTGGGGGGCGGGGGAGGGCTTGATTTGCATAGTCAGTGAGTAGCAAAGAGCTAGAATGTCAAATTGAAACATAATGTAACACCTGGTCAAAGCTGTTCCATCCCAAAAGGTTCAGGAAGAGACAAACACAAAAACACCTCATCACTGCTTGCTTCAGCAGCACATATACTATAAAAGCACCTCATCAAATGGTCTCCACAACCCAAGGCACACACAGTCCCCAAGATAACTCTCTCTCTTGGCAAATAACCTACCAGCAAGAATTAGAAACCATGGGAGGACATACAGCACCCTACAAGGGAGAATGCTGGCTCAACAGGAAAAGTCACAGTTGACCTACTCAAGTTAATAGGGCAATCTGAAAAGGGCTTTAAAACAAATATGCTTAAAAGAATGCATATCTTTTTTTAAAAGTCAAGCAAAACAGAAGTGGAGGAAGAGAAAGTTTTCCCCATAATCTCAACTTCAGATATAAACTGCTGCTCAAATTGTGGAGTAAACTCTTCTAGACTCGGTCATGCAGAGAAATAATACAGAGACAGACATTTTTACATGAATGGGACATGCTACACATGCTGTAACCTGCCTTTCTCCTCCCCTCCCCAAGTTAAAATATCATCACGCTCATTTTCCTGCATTAATACTGCTATAGACTGAAGGTCTGTGTTCCTCTAAAATTCATATGTTGAAACCTCACTCGCAATGTGATGGTATTAGAAGGTGGGCCTTTGGGAGGTGATTAGGTCGTGAGGGTCGAGTCCTCAACGAATGGGATTAGTGCTTTTATAAAAGAGACTCCAGAGAACTCTTTTGTCCCTTCCCACCATGTGAGAACACAGCGAGATGATGCCATCTATGAACCAGGAAGCAGACACTCATCAGACACCAAACTGGGCGGCACCTTGATCTTTAACTTCCTAGCCTCCAGAACTGTGAGAAATAAATTTCTGTTGTTTATAAGCCACCCAGTCTATGGTATTTTGTTACAGCAGCTCAAACAGACTAAGACAAATACACACAGGTCTGCCTCACCCTTATAAAGGGAAAATTCTATTTCACTGCATAAATACACATTGTTTCTTTAGCTAGTGCCATGTGAATAGACATTTAGGCTGTTTCCAATGTTTTCATATCACAAACAGTGCTCGAGTGACCATTCTTCTGCAGCCATCTGTGCACATCTGGATGATTGTTTCCTTAGGACAAGTTCCTAGAGAGGAAATTATTGGCTAAAAATTACACACATTTAAAATTGATAATTGCTATCAGACTGTCCGACAGAAAAGCTGTACCAATTTACATTATTGAGCAGCTTTAAAGGCATGCATTTCCAGCCAGAGGTTTTTTTTTTTTTTGGTACATTTAGAGTAGGTCAAGTTACCAGAGGTTCAATTATTTACCCAAGAAAAAAGATGACTCACAACTCCAATAACTCCCTAAATGCAACAGAAGAGAACATTTAAATGTGTCTTCCATGCATAAAACTAGTTCACATGGTCTGTTGTACAGAAACTTCAGGGTATGTGAAACTGCGGGTCTGCAGTAAGTCCTCTATGAAAAACGTCATCAAGTCCTCCAGGAAAAATGAGTATATACTTTGTCTAAGCTTTAGAAAGCCTCTAGTCTGTTGACTCCTAAATATGATGTCAATGTGAAAACACTCATAATTCCCTTTTCAACCCCATTTGTTTGGGGGTTTCATTGTAGATGATCTGGATAAACTCAAATGAATCTGGTTTCCGATATGTGGTCTATTCCTGAGGAAAGGTTCATTATAGATTACTACATTCTCAGTGAAGTATGTTTTCAGCAAAGCAAATAAAAAGTCATCTAGAGGCAAAGGCAAGTGCTACCAACACGAAAATTCAAGATTTACTACAATACCACATATTCCAAATAATTCAGAAGTCATAAAATCATATCAGATTTGAATCCAACTTTTTACATTACCAAATAAAAGATAATCTGGAAATGTTTAATTAAAGTTGAATTAAAATCAGACAAATATCATTAATTTTTTTCTCCACTCTAATTTTTAATATTTTAAGCATCCTTTTGGAAAGGGCCTACTCAGACAAACTCTATTTATCTTCCCAGTTAAAGAAGAACCTTAAGACCTTTTTTCCTCGCTCCTTCAAGATGCCTGTGCGGCATCAGAGATTGATGAGGTTTAGATGTGATAATACGGCTCACTTATTTCCAACTCTGCTCACAAACCAAACTTCAGTGATCATCAACCAATTTCCTCTCAGGTGCAATTTCTCTCAGTCATTTCCCACTCTCACACATATACACACACACGTACTGTCATCAATTTTAATTATCCACACTCAAGAAGGGAAGCAACAATGGTAACTATTCAAAACTGTAGATAAAGCAGAAAAATTCACATTTGATTTTGAAAGTCACTTTTTAGGGGGAAAGATGTGGTTATTGTACGACAGCAAAGTGACCTTTCCACTTAAGGTTTTTCTTGGGTGACTGCAACATTTGCTTTCCCAGGCATACATATATACATTCACTCAAACATTTGAAAGGAAATTCCCTTGCAGGGAATGCACAAGGGAGAAACCAAATGCCATCTGAAGACTAGTTCTCTCAATTTCCAAGGAGCAAACTAATATGAACATCTTCAACACTGTGCCCCCAACATGAACATCTTCACTGATTTCAGACAAAAATCCATATAGTTCTAATTACACTGTGGAAAGTCTTTAAACGGGGTTGTTCTTACTAAAGAATCATCTACCCTACAACTCCCAGTTTACTAATGTCTGCTTTGTACCTACATCTAGGCTCAAGACTAAAAAGAACAAAGTATCCTGCAACAAAATAGAAAAATTATATCTTTCATTAATTAGGGTCCTGTTTACTATCGTCTACCTCATCGAATTATCACGGGGACAAAATAAACCAATACATCAAGAGTCCTTCGAACAGTACCTGGAATATATGTGTATGTTTAACAAAATTTCAGTTGTTATTACTAATTAACAGTATTTGTCACCAAAAGCCCCTCATCCCCATGCAGCCAACTGGGCCTTTTACAAAATACTCTCACATGCACGGTATTATTTCATCTGCTCAACCTGATTCAGAAAGGTAGTTTTTATGATACCCATTCTATAGAGGAAGAATCTGAGGCTTAGAAAGTCACATGACTCGCCTATCATCATAAAATGATAAATCTGAGCCTGGCAAACAAATCTTTCAGCTTTAAGACCAAGGAGTTCTCTATAGCCCATTCTATACCACACCATATCTAGAGCCTCATGGCATGAGACTGACCACAAATGTGTTTCAATTTCACTCCAAAGGGGATGTAGTCAATATTTTCATTTATTATTGCTCATAACCAAGAAGCAGTGATCATTTAACCGAAGATACAATGGTAATTAGTGAAAACACCATCAGTTCTTCTCTGTGGCTGGACCACAAAACATCCAAGCTGCAGCTTCAGAATCTCCTTAATGTATTGGATTATTACCTACCTTAGCCGTCTCAGCTTCCGTCTGCAGTCGTTTGGGGGTTCCTTTTTGGTCAAGCACCTTCTGGAAATTTTTGCTTTTAATGGATTGAGATTCAACACCTTCACCTTCAATTTGCAGTTTAATACCTTCAGCACAGGCAGGGTGATCAATACCCCGTGGATTCAAGCCGCAGTGGAGAGCTAAGAGGAAAAAATATAACTCAGAAAACAAATTGTAGAAACAAGGCATCCATGAGAGGCAATATTTCATCTGGCCTAAGTGGGAAGAAACAAAGCATTTGTGAGATGAGCAGTGGTGTCATAACTATGGGAAATAATCTGGTGAAGAGGTAGCATGGTATAGCGGGAAACCCTGAGCTTTGAAATCAGAAAGACTTACCAGCAAATCCAGAAACCATCAGTTCCAAGTGGTCTGACATTGAGCGAGTTACTAATCCCCCATGTTACAGATGAGAATACCAGATCAGGCAACTTTCCTACTGCCTCCCACACAGGCAATTATCTCAACCCCAGTAGTTTAGCTTATCCCTCTGCCTCCGTCTGGCAAAGTGCTCATTCCCTCCCCCTTCTGAACCTTCTCTACCTGTCAAGCATCCACTCAAATCTACCCTCCTGCATTCATTCAAATCTTTCTTGAGCACTTACTATGTGCCATCCCTGGGTTAGATTCGGGAAACACGGATTTATATATGACAGGTGTTACCCTCAAAGAACTCACAATCCAATAGAAGAGACAGACAAAAGAACTACTGATTTTAAGAGTTATTACTGCTACATGGACGAGAAGGAAAGATCAGAGTGAAAGGTTTAAGAGAGTTAAGCCTGGTGGCTTCCAATTTTTCATATCTAACTCTCTCCACATCCACTAACACAGACACCCCCACAAATAAAATCTAAAGCCCATTTTCTGAGGATATTTATTCATTCAACAAATACATACTGAGCCCCTCCCATGCACCCATTATCAAAGAAATAGCAGTGTGTTTTATGGGAACCATACATTCCACCTAGATGACCTCCACAAACCACCAGGTGTGTGTGAGTATATGTGTGTGTTTATATGCACATGCAGCACGTATGTGTGTTTTGAGGTCCCTAGTAATAAATTATCTCACCGTCCTGTGACCTCAACCCTTCAAATTTAGTTCAACTCTCGTCCTTATCCCCTCCCCTTTGGCCTCAGATGATTTAAGGCCAGAACCTTAAATCCCCTCCCATCTCCCTCAGGACTTTACTTCACTGATAATCTCCTTTTACCGAACATCTTCAGTTTTCCCCTTTCTCAGCATTCTTCCCCTTCAACCCACTTCTGCAATTCTAAAATTCTTTTTCCCTCTACTCAGCACCCCATCCAGGTCAGGGTTGCCTCTTCTCCTTACCAGACTTCTGAGAGAATATTCTACATCTGAGAGATGAGGGAAGCCTTCCCAGAAGCAAGGTATGGTGTTTTTTCCTCACTGTTCACTCCTTCCTTAACAGGTACCATCCAGTCCCATCACTTTTGATACAGTCAACCTGCTGGTGATTCAAATTTTAACTCCAGCTAGTTAGACCTCTCTTATGAGCTTCGGACTTAAGTAAAACTGTTACTCAACATCCCAATTTCAAAGTATCATGGATATCTCAAAATTAACATGTTCAAAACTGAACTTTGGTTTTTCTACAAAAGATAGTCTCCTTTTCTGGTCTTCTCCAGCTACTCACACAGAAACTGAAGAGTCATCCTTGACATAACTTTCTCCATGATCCACCACATCCCTTCCATCTATCACCAGATCCAGTAAGCTCTATACCCAAAATGCTGCTCAAATGCACCTTCTTCACTCCATCTCCATTGCCATTCCCCTGGTCCAAGCTGCCCACATCTCTCATCCAGACTGCTGACTAGGCCAACTGCTCTTTACCCCTTGACCTCCAAAATCCCATTAAAAAAATGGGTAGGTCAGCTCATGAGACTCTTCTGCTTAGAACTTTCTAATGGCTTCATTTTACACCTAGAAAATTCAAACATCTTTAACATAGCCAACAAGGCCCTGCATTATCTATCCCCTTTCTACCTTTCCAACTTTCTCTCTCACCATGTTATCCCTCGTTCACTCCACTCTGACCATACACTTTTCACTTCCTTGAACACACCAAGTTCTTTCACACCTCCTGGACTTTGTACGTAATGTTTCTTTGCCTGATGTGTTCTCCCTCATTCTTCACTTAACTGCTACTCACCCTTCCGGTTTCAGCTTACATACCATTTCTTCAGATATGCCTTCCCTTAATCCCCTTCCTCATTTCCACTCCTGCCCCACCCCATATTAGATCACATGTCTGGAACAGTAAGTATTCAACAAATATTATATGAATGGTCTTAAAAAACTTAATTGCACAAAGGTCCATATGCATGTGATCTGATTTATACCATTTTATATGGAAATTATTTGTGAATTTCTCTTAGTATCTAAGCTTCCTAAAACCAAGGACCAGCCTATTTCATGGCACATCGTAGGCACTCAACATGTATTAGTTTATGCCTCCTCCCTCATGCTTTGTGCTGGATCTCAAATAATCTCCATGAAAAACTAGGAGACATAATTATATTCATTTCACACATAAAGGAAATGAGGCTCAAAGAGTTATAGTCACAAAAAGTCATGGAGGTGTCTGCTGAAGGTCACAAAGAATACATATCCTTTAGGATGCAGATGATTTCAAGCTTCAGATGAACAAACCCAAATGAATTAAACAGTAAGGGAAATTACTAGCTTTTGGAACAGGAAGCCCGGTCAGAGTTAGTCAATTTCCCAGCTTAACAGTGTCATCAAGGACTCTGATTTTTTTTCCATCTCTCCATTCTGCTATCTATAACATCATCTTTATCCTAAGCCTGGGTCCCCTCATGGCACCCAGAGCTACAAGCTCTGGTTCTCACATAGCAATAGAGAAAACTTGGTTGACTATGGTTCTCTTTCCTTCAAACCTCCTCCAAACTTTCATCTTTTCTCATTGGACCAAAATGAATCACACAACCATCAGTGAACTAAAATCCTGGCAGTGCAAATAGGATTACCCTTAAACCAGCTGACCTTCAGCTAAGGTCAATTCCCCAAACCACATTACTGCTATTCAATAAGGCAGGAGCAGAATCAATGCTGGAGAATCAACCATAACGCCCAATTCAGGCAGTGATAGAAAGAGAACAAAACCTATGAGAGCATGAGGCCAATTACTGTTAATATCAATCAGCTTCCCCTTCTCCAAAGAATAGCCTACTTACAATGAATAGTCAATTAAATATTCTAAAATTGTGATTATTAAAAAAGGTGTGCTGGGGGCAGGCCTGGTGGCATAGCAGTTAAGTGCACGTGCTCTGCTTCAGCGGCCAGGGGTTCCTGGGTTTGGATCCTGGGTTTGGATCCCGGGCACGCACTGACGCAGCGCTTGTCAACCCATGCTGTGGTGGTGGCGCCCCATATAAAGTAGAGGAAGATGGGCATGGATGTTAGCCCAGGGCCAATCTTCCTCACAAAAAAAAAAAAAAAGTGGGCTTCTGCTCATCAAGGCCTTCTGTGGTGGCAACCCACACACAAAATAGAGGAAGATGGGCACAGATGGTAGCTCAGGGCCAATCTTCCTCAGCAAAAGAAAGGCTGGCAACAGATGTTAGCTAAGGGCCAATCTTCCTCACCAAAAAAAAAAAAAAAGAAGAAGAAGAAAAAGAAACCTGCTTGTATAGGGAGCTGGAGGATTGGCATGGGATGGATTTTGACGTTAATGAGAAAAACAAAAAAACAAAGCTATACAAAATGTATAGCTTTGACCTTTCTTTCCAGCATGATCCTTGGCTGCTTCCTGCTTTGAAATTCATGGCCTAGGAAAAGCACTGAGCTGCTGATATCTTCTAGTACCTCCTCTTTCCCTCATCACCTCACCAAGTCAGACTCTGGTACTTTCTTCACCTTTGCTCATACTGGTCTCTCCTCCTAGAAAGAGGTTCTACTCCACCTGAATCCTACTTCCTTTGGGAGACTGACGCCTGCTCAGCCCACATGTCAGTTCAGATCTCTTCAGAAAGCCTTCTAGGAGTCGCTGGCTACCAGAGCAAGAACGTGTGGCTACGCTCCCTCCATGAACACGGTACCCTGGTGCTTTATCTCCTCACTGTATTGAGGATGTCTACCTGATTGATCTGTCCGCCTCGCCTACCACAGCTGCAACTCCTTGAGGTAGGCTCTATGCTTTATTTATCTCCATGATCTCCACTCCCAAGTCCAGAACCCGGCATATAATAGGCATTTAAGAAACATTTGTTCAGCTGCTGAATGAACCAGCAATCTCCTCTCTTTACATGATCATGCCTTAAATCAAAAGGAAATTTTTCTCTGCTAGTAAATACCTAGCATTGAAAATATAAGCCATCTATAAACATGAGGCAGAATATGGTGTTTTGACTTTCTACACACGTGGCCGCCTTCTTCACACAAATATTTTAATCCTCCATAGCTGTTCCCTCCTTGCCTGCAAACCCAGTAGTTGATTTAGGTTTTTGTGCTGGGGTTTATTTATTTAAAACCATTTCTGACAGGCTTTGCTTTGTTCTCCCTGAATTTCATGTCCCTAATATTTACAAATCAAGCAACTTTCAAATGGCCTCTTACAAGCTGTGACCTCCATTTCTTTGCTCATCTTGTAAAAGGTGTCCCCGTTTGCTTTCTCTTTTCTGTCCTCATCACTACCCTTTCTTGTTTTCACTAAAGTTATTTACTCAATTTACTGAGCTCAGCAGTTCACAAGTCGGCTTCGAGACCCTCTTCATATTCCCCTGACCTTCCCGACCGCTCTTGTGCCTTATGGATTTCTAGTTACTGAACTGACACTCTAGGCTGCTTACGGCCTTTACCTGACGTGCTGCCACTGTCACCTTAATGTTAATGTTGCTCATATGGAGCTCTTCAAAATGACGAGTTAAAAACCAAAACAGATTTCATAAGTATTGCTCTTTTAAAAAGCTAACAGGAAAATATTTCATTGCAAATGCACCTATTTTAGCATTGTTTTAACATGCCATTTTGAAGGAGCCATCTCTTTTTCATGTGCAAAACCCTACTCCCTCAGGTACTGCTAGTAGGAATGTAAAACGGTGCAGCTGCTGTGCAAAACTGTATGGCGATTCCTCAAAAAATTAAACATAGAATTACTATTTGATCCAGTTATTCAACAAAAGAATTGAAAGCAAGGACTCACACAGATATTTGTACAACCAGGTTCACAGCAGCATTAGTCACAATAGAGAAAAAGTAGAAACAACCAAAACATCCACTGATAGATGAATGGATAAAGCAAATGTGGTACATACATACAATGGAATATTATTTAGTCTTAAAAAGGAATGAAGTTCTGATACATGCTACAACATGGATGAACCTCAAAGACTAAGCGCTATTTCACTTATGCTCAGTGAAATAAGCCAGTCACAAAAGCACAAATACTGTATGATTCCACTAATGGGGTACTTAGAGTAGTCAAACTCATAGAGATAGAAAGTAGATCAGTGGTTACCAGGGGCAGGAGGAGAGAGGAATGAGGAGTTATTGCTTAGTACAGAGTTTCAGTTTAGGATGATGAAAAAGTTCTGGAGGTGGATAGTGGTGATGGGTGCACAATAATGTGAATATACTTAATGCCATTAAATAACATACTTAAAAATGATTAAAATGATAAATTTCATGTTATATATATTCTATAATAAAATTTAAAAACAAAAAAAACCCACTCCCTCATTTCATCCCCCTACTGCCTTCATAAGTGGAAAGAGAAGTTCCAACGATATTTTCTTTATTCAAAGGTTTGAAAGTTTCTTTTTCAATAATCCCATTGTGATTTTCAGCTATAACATGATTTTGTTTTCTTTAAAAAATAATGGTTAATAATGATAGCTCAATGGTATCATATTACTTCAGAATTTTCTTGGAAAGGGCACGTTCTCCGATATGGGCCCCAGCCTGACCGGCAGAAGAGGTGCTTCAATTGTTGGAAGTGAGCCCGGGGTCCCCTGAACCTGACCTCTGAGAGATCCCCTTCTGATGCGACTTAGGTCACAGTGACAGAATATCCGGAAGAGCCAGGCCTCATTCGTCTACTCAAGAAGATATGAGAAGAGCCCAGGGATGTGCTGGGTTGCATTCACTCACAAGAATGAGTATATTTTACTTGCCAAGAAGTCACCCAGCTTCCCAGTCCTTTCAATCCCCACCCACACCCACTCTCCTTGTAGTACAACAAGGGACAGAGACTCGTTCAAGTTGCATGTTCCTTTATTCTAAGCTAGGCCGTGAACAGAAGCTGTGCAAACGCTCCCAATAGCCCGTTACACTGCTCTGGCTCCTGCACCAACGGTACCTCCACTACCATCATGCAGAAACCGCTCGCAGCTCCTGAAAGGTTTTGTGCTTCTCCACTTTCACAGAACTGATCTTTTTACTCAATATACTCTTCCTTCCTCTCATTTATTAAATGCTCTCTTCAGGAAATATTAAATGCTCTCTTTTTTCCACCATGAAGCTTTAACTGATTTTGCACCCATTACATCCTCCTAAGCAATGTTGAAAATTCATCTCTTTTGCTTATTAGAAGATATTTTCTCACAAAAATGTACAACCCAAAATTTCACAATGTTAGAAACCATTAAAACATCAATAAAAAAAATAAATAAAAAAAACAACTTTAAAAGAAAAAAAAAAAGAAGATATTTTCTGTGTGTACCATGCACTGCAAATATTTATTAACATGTTTGCCTAGTCTATGACTAGGAGCCCCTTGAAGTATGTGACTCCTTCTCATTAAGCTTTACAAACCCAGAGCCTAGCCAATGACTAATGTACAGTAAGTGCTCCATCATTTTTTATAGAATGAGCAGAGGTATGATGGAAAGATCCTGATTCAATCCTACTCACTGCCATTCCCTTATGAGTAACTTATATTTTTACTTTTCAAAAGAGTGAATAAAAGTTGCTTCCAACCTAATTGCATAATTCACCAAAAATATGTTAAATCACAGAATCATAGAGCTGTCCTGAAACTGCCGATTTACTTGACAGTTTCTGTTCTAAAGGCAGTCTTGTTCATCTGCGTGCCCACAATGACTGAACAGTTGTACATAATCGGCACCCAACAAATGTTGCTAAATGAACGAACAACCTTAGAAACAAATATACTCCAATCCCCATCATTAGCTATTAGAATTGAGACAGATTGTTAATAATTCACGTATATGTCTTGCTTCTAGCTAGAGATGAAGTTCCTGGAGGACAGGGCCCTTGCTTCATATCTCTCATATATAATACACGCATAGCAGACACTCTCCAAATATTGGTTTAATTAATGGAGGTGGCATTATATTCTGGATTCAAATTAAGCAGAGCACTACCCTCTAGAAGTAATCTGAGCATCACAAAAGGCCTCTCTTTGTAGCTGACACTTTGTTTAGGTTGGCTAAACATTTCCAACTCTCTCCTCCTTACCACCTTCCACAATATGGCTACAAAGAAAACAATTTCCCAGCATCCCTTGCAGCAACAAGTGGCTGTGGAAAGATTCCTGCCAAGAGGATCTAAGCAGAAGTTTGACGGGTAAAGAGACAGTTCTGGAACTGAGAAAGGAGAACAGATATTAATACCACCCTTGCCCTCTGCCTTGAAAGCAGATGTGATGTCTAGAGCTGCTATAGATATTTTGTGATCAGAATATGGCTGCAAACAGGAGAGAAAGCCAAGAGGCTAACAGCCACACTGGCTCTGCCATCATCAGGCTACTCAAATTATGTTCTTAATTGCCTGCCTCTGGACTTCATGATAAATGAGAAAAATAATCCCTTACCTATTAAGCCACGGCGAATCAGGTCTTCTATAACTCTCAGATGAACCATTCCAAACTGACACACAATTCCATTTTAACCAATAACATATGATTGCTTATCTCTTCCTTAAGGAGAAGACAGGAAAACTGAAATCTGGACCAGAATGGTTTGCTTGGGTTTCACAACTCCCATTATGACTTAGACAGCTGTATAACTATAGTATTATCTTAGCAAGGAAGATGTACATTAAGAATGTGTGTTGCTATCAAGAAACACTGTTGGGGTCGGCCCGGTGGCGCAGCGGTTAAGTTTGCACACTCGGCTTCAGCGGCCTGGGGTACGCAGGTTCAGATCCCAGGCGCAGACCGACGCACCACTTGTCAAGCCATGCTGTGGCAGTGTCCCATATAAAGTAGTGGAGATGGGCACAGATGTTAGCCCAGGGCCAATCTTCCTCAGAAAAAAAAAGAGGAGGATTGGCAACGAATGTTAGCTCAGGGCTCATCTTCTTCACAAAACAAAAAAAAGAAACACTGTTATCAGAGGTACAATCAATCCAGATGACACTGTGAAGACCTGAGGGCAAAACTCTCGTACTCATCTGGGGGCCTTTGGCACCCAGAAAAGTGCCTAGATCACTCACAAAAGCTTTTGCATGAATGAATCGGAATGTGTTCATGGATGTCAGATCACTAATGTTTTAACATGAAAATACATCAAGTGTACCAAAATTTTATCTCAGGAACACAGGCTTGGGTTAAGCTAACAGACAGGGAGCACAATGTTTCCTTGAGCAAAGGAACCCATCCAGGAGACATCTGCTAGGGCAGAGGTCAGCAAACTATGGCCCATGGGCCAAACCCAACCCACTGCCTGTTTTTATATGTCGTATGAGCCAAGAATAGTTTTTACATTTTTAAATGACTGGAAAAAAAAATAAAAACATTTTGTGATCTATGAGAATTATATGAAATTCAAATGCTAATGTCCATAAATAAAGTTTTACTGGAACACAGCCCTGCTTATTTATTTATATGTTGTCCGTGGCTGCTTTTGTGCTACAATGGCAGAAGTGAGCAGCTGCAACAGAGACCATATGGCCTGCAAAGTCTAAAATATTTACTAGCTGGCCACTTACAAAAAAAAAATCTGCTGACCCCTGTTCTAGGGTAGAGTCTAAGAACCACAGCCCCCTGCACCCTAACATCAAGGAAGAACTCATGGGTCTTTGAGGGACTAGACTCTGATTCATTCTGCACTCCTAAGCAATTTAAATGAGCTAAATTATGTTTGACTTGATCATTTGGGTCAGGCTTGAGGAGACAGAATATGACTTCCAAACCTCTCCTCAGTCAGCTAAATGTGGTTCTCCATATATATGCTGAAGTTTAGAAATTTCTAAATACAGGTTGGAGTCACTGTCTCACTATCAAAAAGAATGGCGTTAAAAACACAAATTTCCAGAGGGGTAACTTGGAGGCATTAAAAGATGACATGTCCATTCCCCGCAAGTCTATAGGTGAGCAGTAATAGATGGCTGCCCTATTCCGAACAAGAGGAGGATGGAGAGGAAGGCACTCTGCCAAAGAGAAGGGGAGGAAATAACATGGAATGTGAAGGGTTGGGCCCAAAAACACCCTCTATCGTCCTCACAAGTTTGCTAGATGGTAGTCCTGACAACTATCATGTGGCTGCCTGAGCTGGGCCTGGATGACTCTCCATCCCAGCCAAATGTTTAGACTATGTGCAGCTGTGTCAGGACACTGCTTCCTCCAAGCTACATGAGGCACACCACTCTGGGTCACGTGTCTACAGAGATGATTTCATCTTTGTTAAACAGTTTGTTAAAAATGAACTCGCTCCCCTACTTGAGTGTAATGACCACAGTGAATGTTCACCCTTCCTACCCACGATATCTGGACTAGATGATCTAAATATAGCAGAAATTAAAATAACGCTTAACTTACACATTTCAACATCAGTAGAGTGAGGAAAGGCTTTGGAGGATCTCTCTCCATCACATATAAACATTAAGTCTTCTCATTCATGAAGAGAATACAAAGGCAGATACCCTCAGAGGTTCTATGAAGCTTTAGACAGAGGATTCAGATATCAGATTGAGAGAGAGAGAGAGAGAGGTGGTCTACATTGGTGACTTTAAAACATTTTTACTCGTGATACTATAAGAAACATTTCATAGTGTGAATCAGTTCCCAAACAAATCTCTATCCCTGTATATGAATTAGAGTTATTATGAAATAATACATTCTTTTACTACTGGTGATCTACTCTGATTTTATTTTTTTTTAAATAAAGTACTGCCTCTTGAATGCTTCTGAGAAGATGGAATAGACATACTTTACTCAATTCATCCCACTAAGAAAAAATAAAAACCCTGGACATTATATATAAGAGAAACATAAGGCAATTCTGAAAGGTAATGAGAAGGTAGACCATCTAGGGACCTTGGAACTCAAAGAATGACATGGTGGTGAGTTCCCTGCACTTTCTTTTTGAATCATATATTCTAGACATGGAGCTGAAGAAGAAATACCACCACCTAGATATACTATAGGGCACAGACAAAAAATAAGACAACAAAAGCCTGATCTCTCTAGCCAGAGGACAATGAAAGGGACAACCTAGCAAGATAGAAAACTTTTCGACAAGAACTGTTCTACTCAAACATCATAGAAAAAATGTGACCCAACCACCCATACCAGCAAAGACTGAGTGGAGAGCCTACACTTCCACCCTCTCCAGGCTGTAATAAGGTACCCCAAAACTCCCAAGTGAGTGGTATCATAGAAGGGCAAGTAGGGAGCCCAGACTTTCACGTCTGTCAACTGGTAATGAGGCCACCTCCCCACCCCTGCAATGTCATTAGAGATGATGTGGAGATGCTGGACTTTCACACCCACCAGACAATAAAAGGCAGCCCCTCTCTCCTGGGGTGGTGTCAAAGCAAGCCTGGTGGAGAGTCAGGACGTTCACCATCACCCAGTGGTCAAGAGGCCCCACCTCCCAGGCATCAACTGAAGCAGAGTGGGTACCCTGGATTTCTAACTCCACCTGGACAAAGTGGTGTTCAAGAAATCCAGCTAAAACAGAAGGTTTAAATAAGATCCAGAGACTCACAACATAAAATGGAAAGATCCAAGTTTCAATAAAAAAGTCACTCATAACCAAGAACCAGGAGGATCTCAAATCAAATAAGAAAAGACAATCAATAGATGCCAATGCCAAGATGACAGAAACGTCAAAAATACCTGACAGGTGCCAGCCTGGTGGCGCAAGCGGTTAAGTGTGCACACTCCGCTGTGGCGGCCTGGGGTTCGCTGGTTTGGATCCCGGGCACGCACCGAGGCACCGCTTGTCAAGCCATGCTGTGGCGGCATCCCATATAAAGTAGAGGACGATGGGCACGGATGTTAGCCCAGGGCCAGTCTTCCTCAGCAAAAAAGAGGAGGATTGGCATTGGATATTAGCACACGGCTGGTCCTCCGCACACAAAAAAAAAATACCTGACAAAGATTTTAAAGCAGCCATGATAAAAATGATTCAATGACTACACCTGACACAATGAAAAAAGAAAAATAGAAATCAGCAAAGAAATAAAAAGTCAGGGCAAAGAAATAGAAGACATAAAGAACCACCAAATGGAAATGTTAGAACTGAAAAATATAATAATCAAATTAAAAAGCTCAGTGGATGGGCTCAATAGCAGAACAGAGATAAAGGAGGTTTAATTGGAAAGGGTAGAGGAAACTCTTAGAAACAGACATATTCTACATCTTGCTTTGTTTACATGATACTATACAAGTATCAAAACTCAGTGAACTGAACACTTAAGATATGTGCTTTCTATTGTAAATAATATAATCTAAAAAATGTAACAAAAACAAAATTAAATACAGATACTAGATATAATTTTTTGTGTGTGTGTGTGAGGAGGACTAGCCCTGAGCTAACATCTGATGCCAATCCTCCCTTTTTTTCTTGAGGAAGATTGGCCCTGGGCTAACACTGTGCCCATCTTCCTCTACTTTATATGGGATGCTGCCACAGCATGGCTTAACAAGCAGTGCGTCAGTGCGTGCCCGGATCCGAACCTGCGAACTCCAGGCTGCCACAGTGGAGCATGCGCACTTAACGGCTGCGCCACCGGGCCGGCCCCTAGATATACTTTATTTTTATAAAGGGTTTACAAATGATTTTTGAATTATATATTTCTATTCCTATCCCTCTCCTCTACTCAACACAGAGCTACACATTGATTCAAGTCCAAGCTCTACCACTTCCTTGCTACATATATTTAAGCATGAGCAAGTTATATTACCTCTTTTCTGTAAAATGGCAATACTAACATTATTTTATTACTTATCTTCACATTGTTATTGCGTTCATAAAGTGAGATAACACATATAGAAAACCTGATACCTACCATGTGTTCAAGGAACAACAATCCTCCATTTTTATCCTACTGCCTTCCTCCATCACAATGGATGACCACTTGGCATTAACAATTTTAACAACTGTTAAACAAAACGGTAACCAAGTAATTTTAAAGGACAAACATAGCACAGAACTGAAAAGTGGCAATCCTAACAGAAAAGAGCAAACTAAAAGTGAGGGGGAAAAAAAAAGCCAGAAGGAAAAAAGAACAGCTTTTCAAATATGTAAACAACCTTGGTGAGAACTGAGGTTATAAATAAAGATAAAAGCGAATGCCTGCATCTTGTAACATACTTTCTGCTGCTGAGCGATGGCATTCTCTATCAAATCAAGCTAACAGAAAAAAAAAAAGGTGACTAATTGTTTAGAAAGTCTTTACATATTACATATTCTGAAATCTGGTATTTCAGAAAGGGAGGAGGAAGAAGTACAGAATTAACATATATGTAGGACTTTTCATCCTCTATCACTAAGGTATTAGATATCAGAAGGAGGGAATAAGATATTAGAAGGAAGGAAAGACAGATGCTAAGCAACTTGTTTAAGGCCACCAGGGAAATAGCAAAGGAGAAATGAAAACAAGAATTCCTTCACATCACATACCATGATGTTCCCACCACACCATGCTACTCTGCAGAATAAGAGTTTTTCTTTCTTTACACCTTAACAATTGCTTAGTCAGTAAAATTATGGGCTTTGGAATCAAATAAATCTGGCTCTTCCATTGACACGCTGTGTGGCCTTGGGCAAATTAGTTAGCTTTAGGTTAGGTCTTAACTATAAAATTGGAATAATCATAACTTCTTGATACTGTTTTAGAAGAATTAAATGAAAATGTATTTAAAGTGCTTAGTCAAAGCAAAATAAGTCAGAAGGAGAAGGTCAAATACCATACGATCTCACTCATAAGTAGAAGATAAAAACAACCACCACCACCCACATAGAGACGGAGATTGGATTGGAGGTTACCAGAGAGGAAGAGGGGCAGGAGGAGGGTGAAAGGAGTGATTAGGCACATGTATGGGGTGATGTATTGTACTTAGTCTTTGGGCAGTGAATATGATGTAATCTATACAGAAATCAAAATACAATGATGTACACTTGAAATTTATATAATGCTGTAAACCAATGTTACCGCAAAAAAATAATCAAGTGCTTAGTCAATGCCTGGCACCTAATAAGTGCTCAATGAAAGGTAACCATTGCTGTAATCATTACATCCTTTGCTCTTGTTAATATCATCTTAATGATATTGATTTCTTCAGAAGCAAATACCTTGGCCCTTGGTATTCACATCTGCATGCACACGCACACACGGCTCCACTAAAATAAAGAGAAGTGAGTAGTCACTGTGGTTAGGGAAGGTAGAGGGGGACAAAAGGTCAAATAAAGGCTTCAGGGAAGAAAAAGAGAAGCTTAAAATTCTCTTGAAAGGGTTATCCTGGCAACTAAGGAAAAAAGAACATTTCAGGCAGAAACATAAGTTATCTGTCAAATCACCAAAACATGAAAAAGGCTTGATAGGTTCCGGTTTGACTTGATAAATGTGAGTGTTCCCCTTCCCCAAGGGGGTGGAGCGAGGTCATCTTAGCAGGCAATATTTTGTTTGCTTGGTCTCTCTACTCACAGTAATGCTCAGACTAAAGGACCATTCAAGTTTAACTAGCCCCATCCCTTGTTTCACTTGATCTTCACAAATGTATATCTGATATATATATACGTGTGTGTGTATACATATGTATTTGTACGTGTGTGTATATACACATAAATCAAAGATCATATTATCTAAAAGGAGCAATAATGATGGGGAAAATGGACAGATCTTAATTTATAGATTGCTAATCATCATTTTTAAAACTTGTGGTGATCTGAGGACTAAAAGTAGCTCAAAGGTCAATGGAAAACCATGATAGGTATACAACTTGCTAAAGACTCATTAATAAGAAAAAATGCTTTTTAAATTTCTCAAACTTATTAAGAAACTTGATCAGATGCCATCCAGGTTGACATAGAAAATCGCAGGTCAATATTCTGCAATGCATCTCAGTCATTTGAATTCAATTCTTTGAAGCCACGCTGTCCAATATGGGAACCAATAGCTTCATGTGGCTATTCTAAATTAATTATATTTAAATACATTTTGAAATTTAGTCACACCAGCCACATTTCAACTGCTCAACAGCCACACATGGCTGTGGCTACCTGTGAACAGTGTCGATTATTGAACATTTTCATCATCACAGAAAGTTCTACTGGATAGCACAACTTCAAAAAATCAGTGTCTTTCTTCCCAATGTTAAAGTCAATTTGTTCAGTTCGGTAAATGTTACTTTAGAAAGAATTGAGAAAACATGAATTTGTCAGAAATTTTTTCTGCATTTGTTATTTTTAGTGATCATATCTACATTTTAGAGATAAGAAAAAAAATTAAGTATAATGCCAAAATTAGGAATTTTGTGAAATTTTTGCTCTTTGAGAATGAACAGCCCTGTAACCTACTACTCTTGCATACACATTTCAGATATGCTTTTATAAAAGTGACTTCCTGTTTAGTTATTTTAGACAACTGTCAGATCTTTGAACAACCTGTCTCTCAATCTGGTTGCTTCTATGTTACAAATGCCAGCTATTTTTTTTGTTACAAACTTTTAGATACCCAAGATTAACTCTGAGGGAGATAGAGAAATTGCTATTCAGAGATAAATCAGCTCTGGCAAAGCTCACAATCTACTAAAATAGTGCCTTCCAAATGTCTACCCAGAGAGGAAAGAGAAGTGATGAAAATTGCATTTGTCCTCAGTGAAATGAAAAAAGAAAAAAAAAAAAAAGATAGCCCCGTGAGTTTTCAATTGGCCAAATGTTTTGTTGTCCTGTCCTTTATTCTGATATTGTCTTCCCTGCATTTTTTGGTGTTAACTGCATATCTTTTATGATACTAGATAAGAGATGGTGAGTATCTGTGTGTATCTGGGCACGTGAGTTTTAATGTCAACACAAGAAAAAAGTTATAGAAACTGAGTGTCCTCATTTTTAAAAAATTACTTGTCTTTGAAAGCTAAAGGTTTGAGTACTTCTATGCTATTGATGAAAAAAAAAGCAGGCCAATAGTTATTTGCAGATGATATGGGGGGTAAGAGAGGGTGGGAATAAGAGCTGCGGAGAAAGTAATGATGAGATGCTTTAAAAATTGAGAAAGGAAACAATCACTTCCAAGTCAAGTAAGACTTCATAGGATCTTGGTATTTCAGATAGGTTTTGAAGAAGTTGGATTTGCACCCATAGACCAGGGGAAGATGTCCAAGCAGAAGGACCAACTTAAAAGAAGGTATTGACAGATTAGGAAAGTTGGGAGCATTTATAAGGAAGAACAAGTCATTTAGAATCAAAAGTACATAAAAAGAAATTGTGGACATGAGATAGGAGGATAATCTTGGAGTAGAATACAATGAGCATGTGGGGTCTTTGGTATTAGGATAAGGAGTCCATAATATTTTTCACTAAACAGCTGTCAAGTCAATAAATGTTTCGAGCAGGGAGAAACTTAGCCAATGTTGTGTTTCAGTAATACGGATGAATATGATAACATTCATCTGTTAGATACATGAGCATCCTTCAAGATGCGGTTTAAGTCTCATTAAAACCTTTTCCCCTATTCCAACACATACCTATATTCCTTAATCTGAACTCCCAAAGCATTTACCCGTACTACCTAGGGCAGTATATTACCACTTCAAGTCACTACCACAAAATTTGGCATCCAATAAATCATGTTGTTGTTGTTGCTAATTATCAACATCATTACCTGTGTCCCTTTGAATACTGGGCCCACAGTAGGGGCTAAATAATGACTGTTGGTACAAGCCAACACCATGTTCCATAGCCTTTATGTTCCCACCCAAGAGTCCGACAGCTGAGCATTGGTGGGCGTGCATCCTGTGGACATCTTAATCACATACATGCGCACTGCCTGAAGAGACAACTAAGGAAACAAAACCACAAGCAAATGGCAGAGAGCATGACTGGGTATTTGAGAAAGGATTTATATTCCTACTTAGCTTTTCAAATTAGATAACGTTTCTAAAATATTTTACCAGTTTCCTCATTGGTCTAGATCTTCTTGGCTGGTATACAAAAACAAACAAAAATAATTCTAAGGAATACACTCTGAAAGATTAGCAACTCATTTTATGGTGTTGTAAATTATTTCTAAAGATGCTTCTAGTCAGTTCTCAATATGACAGCCATTAAAACATTGTAAACACCAACTGTTACAATCTAAATCTCTCCTTAAGATTAAGGAGAAGTGGGAAAAAAATCAAGTTCATAAAGCTCAGATTAGAGAAAGTCCATCAATCTAACCATGTGCTGATTTCAAAGGCCATGAGGAAGAGGGCACCACTCTAAGTTCTTGTTTTCAAATTTCAGCTGAATCCTCAAGCTTGCCCTGTCTTCCATCTTCCACCAGCCCACTCGCTCTTCCCATGAGTCCATTAACATGCTCAAGTCTTGCTCTATATAGTAATCCTCCCCCAACTCCGTTGTTCACTTATTAACAAACTATTCCCTTCTTTTTTCCTTCCCTACAGTAAGACTGTTAAAAGTGCATTATTGCTTAGAGTTTAGGTAGAACTATACGGGCACTATTCTAAGCACTTTACATACTAGGGTAGATCAAATTACGATTTGATAAATATTCACTCCCCTCCCCTTGGAGCAGAGTATGTGTCCCTATATGATCCAACTATTCCACTACTGGGTATTTATCCAAAGAACATGAAATCACTAATTCAAAAAGATATCTGCACCCTTATGTTCATTGCAGCATTATTCACAATAGCCAAGACTTGGAAGCAACCCAAGTCCCCACCAATGGATGAATGGATAAAGGTGTGGTATATACATACCGTAGCATACTATTCAGCCATAAAAAAGACAAAATTGTGCCATTTGTGACAACATGGATGGATCTTGAAGGTATTATGCTAAATGAAATAAGTCAGACAGAGAAAGACAAACACCATATGATTTCACTCATGTGGAAGATAAAACACACACATAGAACAGATTGGTGGCTACCAGAGGCGAAAGAGGTGGGGGGAGGGCAAATGGGGTAAAGGGGCACATATGTATGATGACAGATAAAAACTAGACTATTGGTGGTGAACATGATGCAGTCTATACAGAAGCTGAAATATAATAATGTACACCTGAAATTTACACAATGTTATAAGCCAGAGTATGTGTCCGTATTCAACAACTTTGACTTTGGCCTTGGTGTGTGAGTTAATCTGGCCAATGGATGTGAATGGACGAGATGTGAGCAGTAGTTAAACATGCTTACGCAATTTGGTTTGGCCTCTTACACACTTATGATAACTAGGAAAAGATCATGCCCAGGGGCTGCTGCCCCTTCAGCCTGGACCCCAGAATGAGACACACACAGCACAACTGAGCCCAGTCTAAAGGCTGGAATCAAGCCCAGCCTATCTTGGCAGAGAGGTAGAGAGAACTAGAGAGGGAGGCAGGTGCCGGATCCACAGGAGTCAGCAAGCCACGACAGGATTTTTCTCTTTATCCTAAGGCCAATGGGGTACATTCAGGATGCAGCTTCTAGGGAAAGTCTTCTCCATTCCACCCACTGGTCCCTTTAAATCCTTCAGAGCCCCAGTGTACTGTTACAGAAGCATGTACTACAATACAATTATCGTTTATGCATTTACCACACCACCAATGCTGACTTCTCCCCCAACAATGGTCACACTAATCCAGGCTAAAGACAGTAGTGACTCAACTCTGGTAATGTCAATGAGAATTTAGAGGAACAGATGTTGGAATTGATGGGTCTTACCCCATCAATTTAGGGGTCTTGAACACAAGACCTAAACATGTCAGAGACAGGATAAGAGAAAGATATCTAAAGTCAGGGGTGCAGTCCACAATAGCCATGTCTTTCTCAGAGCAGATCCTGAATTCTCGCTCTGCAGGCAGCAGAACTGAATCTGGGAAGCAGCTGGTGCGAGAGGAGGTGGCTCTGCCAGATGATACTAAAATAAACCAGAGAGTAATAAGCATTTCGGCAGCCATAAACCCTCTGCCCCCAATTCGCATGCTGACTCCTTGTTATTCAAGCCTCCACTCACACATTGTCTCCTCAGCGAGGACATTCCTGACCACATCATCTAAGCAGATTCCCAAGCAACAACACCCCCTCATTCTGCTTTGATTCTCTACGTGGCACTTGGTACTTTGATATTGAATGGCCTATGTGTTTATTGTCTGCCTCCTCCAACAAAAATTGTAAGTCATGAGAGGAAGGGGCTTGCCTGTGTCACAGTGCCTGGCACACGGGCAGCACCCAGTAAATAATCGTTAAATGAATGAATGGTAATACAATGTCCTTCTTCTTTTACACACATCCTTCTCTCTAGTATTTGTTTTCCTCTGCAAGGCTGCTTCAGATGTTCTTGTTTAACAGGGATCTTTGAAGTCCTATAAGCTTATGCAAGGTTTAATGTGTATCTTGGCATTTTTCTGGGTAAAGGAACTCTAGCTTTCATCAGAGAATCAAAGGATCCATATCCATTATGGACTGAATTGTGTCCCCTCGAAATTCGTATGTTTAAGTCTTAACCCCCAATGTGACTGTATTTGGAAACAGGGCCTTTAAAGAGGTAATTAAGGTTAAAGGAGGCCAAAAGAGCGGGCCCTAATCCAATATGACTGGTGTTCTTATAAGAAGAGGAAGATACAGCAGGGATGTGTACACACAGAGAAAAGGCAATCTGCAAGCCAAGGAGAAAGGTCTCAGGAGAAGCCAAAACTGCCAACACCTTGATCTTACGCTTCTGGAGTCTGGAACTGTGAGAAAATAAATTTGTTGTTTAAGTCACCCCATCTGTGGTATTTTGTTATGGCAGCCCTAGGAATCTAACACAATATCCCTATAAAGTTAAGAACCACTGTAAGAAACTACTATTTATTTGAGGTCCTAGGCAGGCTGTATTCCTTATATACGTCACCTCACTGATTCCTCCCAACAGTCTTGCTGGGTGAATAGGATTGTTCCACAGATGAGGAAACTGAAGCTTAAAGAGGTTATTTACCGAAGGTCACTGAACCCGCAAATGAAGTCAGGACCTAAACCCAGTCAATAGTGCATCTTGACTGCACATTAGAATCACCTGGAGAACTTGTAAAATCACTCACAGCTGGCCAAGCAGGAGAGGTCCCAAGTTAATTGGTCCTCGAAGAGTCCAGGTATCAGGTACTTCTACTGACTAGCTGGAATTAAGAACCACTGACTAAGGCAACCACAATCCCCAAACCTTGTGATACTCTAATTGCTGGCCTCCCCAGGTACGGAGGGCAACTGCTATCGCTTCTGACTGCCAGAGGGCTCCTACTCATGGCATGCTCAGTGAATCTTGCTTGTTTTGTCCCACTCTGCCTCTATTTACCCTGCTTCCACAACAACCCAAAATTTGCTTGGGGATAAAGTCTTCCCCCCTTCCCAGTCCTTATGGTTCAGGTGGAATCACACCCCTAACTCCAGGGCTTAAGCATGTGAACTGGCCCTAAGCCCATCAGCACATTCTCTTAGCCCTGATCACATGACCTATGCTGTCATGTGGAAAAGATGACACTACTAGGAAAAGATTTGTTGTCTTTACTGCCAGATATGCACCCAGAAGGCTATGAAGCAGAAACAGCTATAGCAGTCTTGACCTCTCAAGATAAAAGCCTCCAGGTGAATAGGGCCAACACAGCAGCAGAAGAGCCAAGGGAAAGGAATAGAGTCCAGGTGACACAACTAGAAACCTATATTAAATCTTTCCCAAGGCTAGATCTACACCTAGGCTTCTCAGTTAGATGAGCCAAAACACAGCCTCTTCATACTTAAGCTGGTTGAGTTGGGTTTTTTTGAGATTTGCAATTTACAGAACACGGGTCATGTCAAACATGTCAAGTCTTGTGACTAGAAGGCTCTTCAGATGTCAGTGAAGTGCAGTGGTTTTCTAACCATGTGTGTTAGGTAAGGAATTTGGACTTCATTCTGAGTTCAACAGGGTGAACTTTTAATAGGGTTAAGATTTTTTTTTTTAATTATACTGTATTCCGTAGTGACTACATTTGAGAGGCTCAAAACTCGAGTTAGAAAGTTTAGAGGCTCTTGGGTTGTCCAGATGAAAAGAGATGAAGACCTAAATTAGGACAAAGGTAGTGCACATGAGAGAAAGAGATGAGTTTGCAAATCATCTAGATCAGGGGTTGACCAACTTTTTTATAAAGAGCCAGAGAGTAAATACTTAAAGCTTTGCAGACCATACAGTTTGTTGCAACTACTCAACTCTGCCATTGTAGTACAAAAACAGCCATAAACAATACATAATGAGCATAACTATGTCTCAATAAAACTTTATTTATGAAAACAGGTGGTTGCGTGCCAGCCCCCGACTTAGATAGTAAAATGGTCAGACTTGGTCACTGATGGATACGAGGGAGAAGGAAAATGAAGAGTCAAGGTAACTGCTAGGTTTTTGGACCTTTATATTCTCAGCACTCGGCCCCAGAATCATAAATTCACTGAGTCATTGAATGTCAGAGGAGGGCAGAAACTCATTAAAATTATATAGTTCAACAGCCTCATTTTATTGGTGATGATATTGACGGCAGGTGCCTCTGAGGTGGCAACTAGTTAGCAGCTCAGGCAGGACCAGAAGTTCTAACTCTGGCTTCAGTATTGCCTCTGGTATTGCCTCTATTTCCCTACGTTCTCCCTTCTGTATCTCTAGATAAAAAGATTTCTGTCTGCATTGAGACTACCACGTTACATGTAATAATAATTATTGTATATTTAATAAATATTACTAGACATCTATAATGTGTCCTAGGACCACTGAGACACTGTCTCACCTAGAGAAAGCTTCAAGTCTTTTCTTTGTTACACACATTTCCCCCAAACCATTTTTGTGCTTTTTTTTTTAGATCTGATATATTTTTAAGTGGTTATAAAATATACATCATACTTCTTTGCTCTAAGGATTATTCACTTTCTAATCTGAACAATGTTTTATGTTAAAAGCATATAGACAATTTATTCAAGCCAAGAAGTAAAGCACTGCTTATTCAGCCACATGACAAGGAAAGAATAAATCACAGACATGTATTATCAGAATATAACCATAGTCACCTACAATTGAAGACCAAAAAATCCTATTAAAAGGCAAGCAAAATGCCTTATGACTGCTATGCAAAACCAAAAACCATTCCAAGAGAAAAAAGCTAGAAGAAAATATGCCAAATACTAACAGTGGCTGTCTTTTGTAGGTGGGTCCATGAATAACTTTTTTTCTTTCTACTTTCTAAAGGGTATATATAATAAGCATGTAATTATAATTATTTTAAAAGGTTAATTTAAAACGTCGAGAAATGTTGCTATGTTGCATTTTTTTAATCCTTGAATTTCTAGTAGTATTTTGCTCTAGAATATTAGCAGAATATATTAAATTATGTAAAAATTTTAAAAACCTTAGGTTTACAACAAACTATGCTTTCAGGTCTAAACAGCCGATATAGCTTTATAACTGGATAAATCATTTTTCTCTTCATGCCTAGTGAATAACTCTTAAGTATTTCTAGACACCATAACCTCCTCACTGTTATCCTGTTTTCCAGTACAGCTCCCTTTTTTCTCACCTCCTGACAATAGACCCAACATGGCTGGCTGACTGAATATCATAAGTTTTTCTATACAATTATCTTTAAACATGGTTGCCTCATTCTCATCAGGAGAGAATTCTTAATGCTGTGGTCTTGCTCTCTTCTTGCTTCTTTCAGAGAATCTTGACCCCAATGATCCTCCCTGAGAATGGATCCTTCCAGAGAATGGGAGCCCAGATGTCAAAATGCAGGACAAAGGCAATATCACAGAGCAAAGCCATTGGCCATGCCAATAGCTAAGTCTTTTGGTTTGACAGTTGGCTCTTCCAAAAAGGCCAGTTCAGCATTATCAAGTTCTCACCCCCATTCCCACCTCAATGACAAAGGATTAGTGGGTAGACGCATAAGGGCAAGAGGATGGAAAGAGGCAGCTGTGGGTAGCCCTTGGGGACATCTCTCCATTCTAAGTTCAAAAAGACCCAGTCAGCAGAAAGGAACCAATAGGAAAGTCCCTAAGCAGCAATCAGCAATATGTACGCTTAAATCAAGATCCAAAATGCTGCTATCTGAACACAGAAGTACATGCAAGTTGCTAAGAGGGCCAATTCTGTATCCCAGCCAGCCCTTTTCCAGGCAACTTCAGTGCCACCTCAATAATAACTCTCAACCCCAAGTATAAAGAAATACACTCTTGCCTCACGAAGTTCCATAAACAGGAAACCTCTCTTTCAGGGTTGAATCTATTTCGGTTTGTATGACTGTCTTTGTCAAGTCTGAGTGTGTACACATGTACTACAGCACTAGAACAGGAGTTAGGAAACCGGGGCTTTTTTCTACATCCTTTCACATATTGTTCAGACAGCCTGATGTGCTGAGCAAAACAAGAAGTCATTTAACAATTATTTTCTGAGCACCTACTATGTATCAGGTTATTTTTCCAAGTGCTCAAATACTCTAAAAAAACAGATACATATTACAATTGTAGTGGAGGGAAATTTCTGGTTAAAAGAATCACCTCCAGAAATGAGAATTCCTAGAAAATCTACATGTAGAGTAGATGTGATTTTCTTTCTACATGTAACTTAGAGATAATACAATGGGGGCCGGCCCATGGCTTAGCAGTTAAGTGCGAGCGCTCCGCTACTGGCAGCCCGGCTTCGGATCCCGGGCGCGCACCAACGCACCGCTTCTCCGGCCATGCTGAGGCCGCGTCCCACATACAGCAACTAGAAGGCTGTGCAGCTATGACATACAACTATCTACTGGGGCTTTGGGGGAAAAAAAAAAAGGAGGAGGATTGGCAATAGATGTTAGCTCAGAGCTGGTCTTCCTCAGCAAAAAGAGGAGGATTAGCATGGATGTTAGCTCAGGGCTGCCCTTCCTCACAAAAAAAAAAAAAAAAAAAGAAAGAAATAATACAATGGAATATACCCAGACATTGAACCTTATCTGAAAGTTAATAAAATGAGTGGATAAGGGCACAAACTCTGGAATCAGATTTTAGACTTCAAATATTGGGTCTTCTCTGAATAACCAACCAGTCCAATAAAAAAGACCTAAACATTCTGACATAAGAAGACTCCCTCCCACCCTTCTGCTAAAAACATCCAGCCAGTTCACCTTACAATGAAAACCATGGATTGACAGGCCTCATGCATACATAGAGAGCTTTCAATTTTTTTTTTTAAAGCAGGCCACTCAAATCTGAGCAGAGAACCAAATATCTACAAACATTTGAAGAAAATATCTAACATGAAAGGAGACCATAATCAACAAATAGGAAAAAAAACAACTTGGAAGAAATATGGAGAGCAAAGTACAATTCAATCGAAATACAAAAATGTTAGCATTAATATCCTCAATGAAATATGAACAGATATTACATCCACAAAAGATTAGGATGTTATAAAAATTTCAGAAAACCAAAAGAAATCTCTTGAAAAATTAAAAATGATAGTAAAAATCATAAATGCCATAGAAGCTTGAAAGATAAAATTAATCTACCAGAAAACAAAAAGAACAGAGATAGGAAATAGGAAACAAACTTCAAAAATAAGAACCAGTCTGGGAAATTTATCATCTGAAAAACAGCAGCTAGAGAAATAAAAAACAAATCGAATAAAAGGAAATCAAACAAATAATTCAAAAATAATTCCCAGAAATGAATGACATGAGTCTGCATTTTGAAAGATCACTAAATACACAATACAATGGATAAAAAGAAACTCACAACAAGGCCTAGTCTCATAAAATTTCTCAACACTAGGGATAAAGATTAAATAATTTCAAGAAGAAAAATGTATATTTCATACAAATGATCAAGAATCAGAATGGCTTCAGACTTTTCAAAAACAAGACTAGAAACTAGACAATATTAGATGCTTCAAAATTGTGAGGGAAGATAATTTCCAACTTAACTTTTAAAATTTAATCAAGTTATCAATTAAGTACAAGGGTAGAGTAACTACTTTTTCAGATATGCAAGTTCTCAAAAGTATGCTTCCCATGTACCTTTCCTCAGGAGGTAATTGGAGGATGTGCTCCATTCACAACCAAGGTGAAAACAAAGTAACAGGAAGACCCAGGATCCCAGAAGAGGGAATGTAACACAAAGACATCCAGAAAGGCTCTCCAAGGACTGAGGTAAAAGGAAATCCACAACAGCTCTAAATCAAGTCTAGAGACCTATTTGAAACAAGTCAGAATTCTTTAGGGAAAATTTCTTCAGTGAGAAGAAACTGACAGAATACCTAGTGTATGAATGTATTGGGAGGAGATTTAACCAACAGAGAAACTCTTCATTTGAATTAGCGATAAGTTTATAGAACACTAAGCAAACAACATTATAAAGCATTTTTTTAAAGATTTGACAATGACTAATTTTTAAATAATGTTCACATATAACTAACAAAAATAAAATCTAAGTTTTAATTTGTCAAGTTCTTATCATACTTTCTGGCATATAGGAAGTACTCAATAAATTCAGCCACGATTATAATGATGATTTGAACTATACATGCATACACAGGCTTCACTCCCAACTTGTTTTACTAAGTGGCCTCAGACAAGTAACTATCCAAAGACTGTTTCCTCATATGCAAAATGGGAATAAACACAATGTACTAGGCATAGACAGAGCAATATACAGTAAACATTTAACAAATGGTAGAAAATATTTATCTGTCTATACTTGTATATAAAATATTTGGGTATACGTTTCATCACCTGAAAAGTGAAATCCTAATTTAGAAATGTTAACGCTTAAGAGGTCATAGATACATAGCGGCTGAATATAAGAATTGCAGTGTTTCTGAATATTTAAAGATTTAAAAACATTAAGAATAAAAATAGCTGAACAGCCTCCACAGTAGAAGCAAAAAAAAAAAAAAAAGATCAATGAAACATTAGAATGACCAGGGAGACTAGGAGACCAAAGTGAAACTCCAAAAGAAAAGGACAAGTAGAAAGCCTGCTAAAAGAATATATTGAAAAATAGAATAAAATGCCATGGCAATAATCAAATAAAAGTAGTGCATGTGAATCATCAATAAGCTGTAATAAGGGTGGGCAAGCTCACCTTAAGAAGCGTGTTACACAGCAAAGGAAACCATCAACAAAACGAAAAGACAACCTATCAGTTGGGAGAAGATATTGGCAAATCATATATCCAACAAGGGGTTAATATCCAAACTATATGAAGAACTCATACAATTCAACAACAGAAGAACAAACAACCTATTTAAAAAATGGGCAAAGGATCCGAGCATTTTCCAAAGAAGATACACAGATGGCCAACAGGCACATGAAAAGATGTTCAACATCACTAATTATTAGGGAAAGGCAAATCAAAACCATGAGATATCACCTCACACCCGTCAGAATGGCAATTATCAAAAAGACAAGAAATAATAAGTGTTGGAAAGGATGTGGAGAAAAGGGAATCTTTGTACACTGCTGGTGGAAATGTAGACTGGTGCAGCCTCTACGGAAAACAGTATAGAGATTCTTCAAAAAATTAAAAATAGAACTACCATATGATCCAGCTATTCTACTTCTGTGTATTTATCCAAAGAACATGAAAACACTAATTTGAAAAAATGTATGCACCCCTATGTTCATTGCAGCATTATTCACAATAGCCGAGACTTGGAAACAACCTAAGTGCCCACTGATGGATAAATGGATAAAGAAGATGTGGTATATATACAATGGAACACTACTCAGCCATAAAAAAGATGAAATCTGGCCATTTGCAACATGAATAGATCTTGAGCGTATTATGCTAAGCAAAATAAGTCAGAGACAGACAAATACCATATGATTTCACTCAAATATAGAAGATAAACAAACACATAGATACAGAGAACAGACTGATGGTTACTAGAGGGGAAGGGGGTGGAGAGAGAGTAAAAGGGGTAAAGGGGCAAATGTGTATAGTGACAGATGGCAACTAGACTTTTGGTGGTGAATACAATGCAGTCTATACAGAAGTCAAAATATAATGATGTACACCTGAAATTTGTTATAAACCAACGTTACCTCAATTAAAAAGAAATGTGTTACAACTCTGAGTTTTACAACTAATTTGGATCCTGTCCTCATGTTGCACAGACCTCTCATTCCATCTAACAGCAATACACCATTTTTTTTAAATTTTTTATTTATTGCAGTAACATTGGTTTATAACATTGTATAAATTTCAGGTGTACATTATACTTCTATTTCTGCACAGATTACATCATGTTCACCACCCAAATACTAATTACAACCCATCACCACACACAAGTGCTGAATTATCCCTTTCGCCCTCCCCCCTCCCCCCTTCCCCCTTCCCCTCTGGTAACCAGCAATCCAATCTCTGTCTCTATGCGTTTGTTTATTGTTATTATCCACTACTTAATGAAGGAAATCATACGGTATTTGACCTTCTCCCTCTAACTTATTTCGCTTCGCATAATACCCGAAATGTCCATCCATGTTGTCACAAATGGCTGGATTTCATCGTTTCTTATGGCTGAGTAGTATTCCATTGTGTGTATATACCACATCTTCTTTATCCATTCGTCCTTTGATGGGCACTTAGGTTGCTTCCAAGTCTTGGCTATCGTGAATAACGCTGCAATGAACACAGGGGTGCGTGTATCTTTATGCATTGGTGTTTTCAAGTTCTTTGGATAAATATCCAGCAGTGGAATAGCTGGATCATATGGTAGTTTAGGTGAGTGTTTTCCATGCCTCTAACCTCAACATCGACACAACCATCAACCACTGACAGAATGGGATGATACCTTCTGAAACTCGGACAATTATTTGTTGTCCTCTCAAGAACTTCCATCATTGCCCTCATAAGTCCTGTATCTAAGGAGAATAAGATTGCTCATTGTGCTTACACACATTACAAAACAAAAAAAAAAAAGGAGAATAAATAAAATTCATTAATATTTTATCAACAACTAAACAACTATTAAGATTTGCTAGAATGACTTCTGTTACTCCACGTACAGAAAGTTACTTATATAAAGCCCAGAAGGAAATATGAACTTTCCCTGGGGTTATCTGTGTATCCGAGTGGCCAACTAGTTTAGTAGCAACAGAGTAGACAATGAAGTCACCTGAATTTGGGCTTGAATTCTTACTGTGTCATTTACCAGCTGGTGACCTCGGGGATGATTTAATCACTCTGGGCCTTAACTTTTCATGGAGGAAATGGAGATAATATTATTAACCATCTCATAGGATTATTGTGAATATGTAGGATATTCAAAATAAACAACAACCAGTATAGCCTGGACCCCAACCCATCAGAATAGTCATTGGCTATCAACAACCAGTATAGCTGTACCACGGTATACTGGCTGAAGAACAACCCCAGCTGCTAACATCAGTGAGTGCTTAATAAATGTTAGCTACAGTTATTCTTATTTGTGTTTGCATGATTTTTTATTTCTATGGTGAATATGAAAGATTTTCATGCCCAGAATATGTTTTTTAAATATTGCTTTAATATAGCTATTTAGAAGATATGGTTATGGAGATTCAACAAAATACTGGGAGAGGAAAAAAAAGGAATTTATCACTTGAGCCAAGGATTGGGCACCTCCATGACCTTAGGCCCCATTCGGGCTGCCTTCATCCATAATTAAAGAAAAATCCTTGATTCTTTTTAGAACATCCCACTTGCAAATACCTTAGAAGTAGGCACTGCCCTCCCTTCCAATCACGGCAACAAGGATAGAAGCCATAATAAAAAGACTCACGACACCAAGTTCTAAATCTAAGGAGTTATGTGATCTTGGGCAAGGGAGCCTTCATGTCCTTATCTATGAAATGGGAACAAGAGTGCCTGTTCCAGCTGCCAATGGATCAGCTGTGGCTCAAATGAGAACTGTACCTTGGAAAGCACAGAGTGCTGTGTAAAGCCAGGGCAGTATGATTTCAATGATGGCCTTGGGGTGAGCCCCAGAAAACACGCGGGCGCCAAAGCTACCAGCTATTGAGTTTCAATTAGAAACCCAGGTCAGGCAAAGCAGGTCAGAGGGAGGCTGCAGCTTCATGGGGTTGTATAGTGGCACTTAGCAAGCAACAGAGAGAGCATCAGCCAGGGGAAATCACTCTCCCTTACCATTAGAATCAGGGACAATGGCCTCAGCACCCTGGAAACCTAAATTTTAAGGCCTTTAAAAGCAGGAAGGGGGCAGGAGATAGGAGAAGGAAATGGAGATCATGTTCTTGTCTTGGCAAAATTGCGAAGTTGGCCAAGTTTCTTTTCCGCATCTTTTCACCTTTCCTTTCTGACATCACCCTTATATGCTGTTGTCTTCCTGAAACCCCAAACCCAGGCTGTAGGATCAAAATGCCCTCGTGGTACCTGCTGGCTGACCTGGGCACCCAACCCGTGCTCCACAGGCAAGCACCCACTAAGGCCTAACCTCTCCAGAAAATGGCTCATGTTCCAAAAATTATACCCTCCCCCAACATGTGAGAATTAGAATTCCTCCTACTCCATCCCTGACCTACCTGGAGTTAGTTATCACCAAAGAGACGAATTCACAAGAAATTGTCAATCGCCCACATATTCTTATAGGTTATCCTTTAATAGTCTCATATTTACAGAAAATTCTGAAGATGATAATGTCTTAATCCAGTATTCTTCAAAGTGTCCCAACTAGGAAATTGGATGGACATCTTTTGTTTTTATCAAATTCCAGCTCTACTACTTACTGGCTGAGTGACTGTGGGCAAGTTACTTAACCTCTCTGTGCCCCTTTTATTTTTTATAGATAGGGTTGATGTGAAGATTAATGAGCTAATATATGATAAGCAGTTAGAACAGTGCCTATCATACAGTATAGCTACTAATATTTTTTGATAATTATATATTTAACAGTTACAACATTCCTTATCCACACCACACACCACCCACCCATTCCAGAAAGAACAGGACCTTCTCCAAGAGATAATACATCTAAATTCCCGATGGCCCCTGCTCTACCAATTATCCCTTCTATTTTTCTATCTTCAAAACCTCCCTCTCCACTAGGTCAATTCACACAGTCTATAAACACTCCCAAATATTTCCTAGCTAAAAAAAAAAACGCTTCCTTTGAACTTGTTTCCCATCTAGGTAGGCCCTTTGTCTTCATACTTTCAACTTCTTACCACATTTACAACTCCTTTGACCTTGCCCTCTCTTGCTATAACTATTTCTCCCTTCTTTCTACTTGGATACATTTCCTTTTCTCCATTACTATATATTTGCATCAAGAGTAGCTTTCTCATCACCCACTTGATCCTTAAACTATTATAAGGTAGATTTGCTTCCCCATTTCATCAGAAAGCCTTTTACTACTTGCCAAACCCATGGGCACTTCCCAGTACACCCTAGCTGGCTGTCTTTCTGCATCAGGCGATGTTGACACACTCCATCTTCCAGATGGTTCCCTACTACCACTGGTTGCTTCTTCCTGTCTCCTTCAGATTCCTCTTCCTCATCCCGTCCCTTAAACACTGCAGTTGCCTGGCAGTCATGCTCTTCTCACACAAGATCTCCTCTCCCACCCCCCTATTCTCTTGCCTTAGACATATAGATAGAAGGATGTGAGAAGAACATGTGAACAACTGGGAGAAAGGCCTTCAAGGTGGGAAGAACATAAAGCCAGCAGGTATTCGAGGCACATTGTGGGCCAGCAAACAGCTGATCCCTGGCTCTGTGAATATCAGGAAAGATTCCTAAAGGAGAGGGGTGGGAAATCAGCCTAGAACAGGAAGGCGGTGAAGGGCCCTGACTGCTGAGGAGTTTGGACTTGAATTTTTTCTCGTGTGTGAGGAAGATCAGCCCTGAGCTAACATCCAATACCAATCTTCCTCTTTTTTGCTGAGGAAGATTGGTCCTGGGATAACATCTGTGCCCATCTTCCTCCACTTTATACGGGACGCCACCACAGCACGGCTTGACAAGCAGCGTGTCGGTGTGCGCCTGGGATCCGAACCTGCGAACCCCGGGCTGCCAAAGCGGAGCGCGTGAGCCCTTAACCGCTGCGCCACCGGGCCAGTCCCTGGACTTGATTTTATTGGCAGCGGGGAGCCCCTGAAGAGTTGGGAGCAACTATGCATCTGCCACACCCTATAACTAAACAATCCCAAATCCTATCTTTTTTTCCCTATGAAGTTTCTCACATCTGCTCCCCTCGGTTCCTTTCCCCATATCATCTTATTACATGACTTCAGCTTCCTTGTTTTTACAGTCTCTCCAGGCTATGACCAACCGTTAGTCCACTCTTTTAAAAAAATACCTATAAGGACTTCTCACAGGGAGTTCAGGGTGGTGGGAGGGCCATTGCTGTGGGCATGGCAGCTCCCCTGATTGAGAGCAGAGCCCCTACACAGCCTACTCTGCCCACATGCCCTGCCCAAGTCCACACCTTCTTTACTGGGAAATATTTACAGCTAGATCCTTGAATCTCTGACTTGACTGTAAGCCCCACAAGGAGAAGGTTCATAGCCTTAGATTCTTTTATGGCCAGTGCTGTTCACAGTGCTTAGCTTATCACACTGTAATAATAATGAATACTTATTATCCAAATAAAATAGAAATGTACACTAATTGTGCTGGGCACCCAAGTGAATTTGGAAGGCAACATGGGAAAGCAACCAAAACCCCAAAGCCTGGGGCTCCTTACAAAGAGAGAAATAAAATTGTAGCGAGTCAATATCAACAGAAACATCTTATCAGAGATTTGAGCCATAAACCTGGAAGAATTTTCCCTATTGTAGAACACAAATAAGGTATGTCTTGTTTTATTATGTTTTTTTTTTTTAAATTACCAAAGTTTCCAAAAGACAGCTGGTAAACCAGAATCAAACCACTAAACTGGAACAAAACCAGAAAACAACACAGGACAGCGAAAACACAAGGACTCTGGAATATAGCAAATTTGGCAACAGAGCCCAGTTCCACCACGAATTAGCTGTGTGGCACTGGGGAAATTACTTACCTTCTCTGGACCTAAAGTCTCTCCACTATTGGATGGGAACACCTCCTATCCCAGTGCATTATGAAAATTCATGTTTAAAGCATGGACATCAAGAGCCTAGCTCAGAGTAGACACAAAATAACGTTAGTTCCCTTGTTTACTCAACCAACAGTTGCGTGCCTTCTTTGTGCCAGACATGGTTGTAGGCACTGGAGATGTATCAGAGAATAAAAGTTAAGTGCATGTTCTCATGGAGCTCATCTTACTCATCCTCAGCCCCTGTGAGAACAGAATGAAAGCCCAGTCTCTTTCCCCATGAACAATACACATAATGTCCATGTACAAATTGTGCACACAGCTGGAAGGGGATTGAGGATCCCATGAAACCTTCAATCCTCTCTTGTGATCTTAGATTAAGAACCCTGCCCTTATATCAGTGTCTCCCAAATATGTTTATTAAGAATGACTCAGGGGGCACATGTTAGATTCAGGATCTCATTTCTGATTTACCAAAAGAAAAAAAAAAAAAAACATACACCCAAGGGAGGGGAGTAGGAGTGTGGATGTTATCAAGTGCCCCAGGAGAATCTCATCATTAAGGTAACACGACCTAAGCAGAGCTCGATCTGCAGCACACTTGCTTTTCTAAGCTTAGCCACCACACCATAGGACTATAAATCAAACTCCACTAGAGCCTGGCCCATAGTAGGTACTCAATAAGTATTTGTGCACAAAATGAAGAATATTCCACTTCTAAGCTACAGGAAGTAAATGCTATACCCACAGAAGTTTCCCAGATGACTTGAACACAAAATGTCAATCCTACAGTTTATCCATGCAGAAATGTCTATTAAACAACCACAACAACAAAAGCTAAGTTTTCTCAGAGAGCAGAAAAGAAACAGAAAGCAAGAGCTCAGGGATCAGGAAGTACTACATCTGGTGTTCCTCTCAGAGATGGAAAGGGAAAGAAAGGGGTAATAACTCAGCCAAGGCCAGGAGTGGGATGTCTCACCTCCATTTCTTGGCTACTGATTGTTTTCTCTCTTCCACCTATAAACCCCTGCTCATCAAGGGGACAATAAAACTCCAGACAAAATCAAGTGCAAAGTACATCTACTGAAGCCTGATTAATAACATCATATTTTCACCTCCATGTAATGCACAGGTATCTTCTTCAAAAAAGAAAAAAAAAGGACAACAAACCCTGAGTTGACATTTACAACTTCAAATACCATAGAGTTAAGGCAACCACGTATCCAGGAATTCTGTTGCAATCCTAAATTCAAATATTCCACCCCATGGTCTCACAGACCAGTGGGAAATCCTGGAAATCCTAATGTGTTCACATCCAAATTATACCTCCAAGACTCTTTTGCATTTGGAAGCAATTCTGCTGTCAGGCCCTATACCCAATTTGTGGCTGAGTAAAATGTGGTCTCTGCAGGTGAACCAGGCACTGCTCCAGGCATTGTATAAAGGGACAGCTGGTGAAAAACCCAATTCTAAATCAGAACTGCACAGAGCCGCAAAACCACCTATCATCCTCAAAATCTAAATCACACTAGAAACAGAGTCAACTAACCTTTTCTTAGGCTTCACAAAATGGAGTGCATCACTCCCCTTGGCAGGCAAGACCAGTTCCTTTCAGGGACAGGTAAGTTTTTCCCCTGCTCTAGTTAATCTCACTTTCTGTGGCCTCTCAAAGATGATCTCTTTCCTGTCTTCATGTTCTTGCCTAATTTTCTCCAAAAGTAAGCCCTCCCTCATCTGGGCTGCTTTCCTAATCTGACTGCTTTTCCACAACAACAGTCTAGAACTTGATGACAAATTCTTGTGTTACTTATTATAAAAGTGAATTTAACGGCTTTCTTTTGGACGCAAAACCAGTGGCATTTCTGGGCTTTACCCATGCTTGAAGTCTGGGATAACCTGGAAACCAGCGTGTATATTCACTATAGCTATACTGCACGCTCTTCTATGATGCAGCTCAAGGAACTCACTTCTGGAAAGCTGTTTCCTTCTAATACCATACAACTGCCTGCGTAGTCCCCACCAGTGTAATTCTCTTATTCTTGTGAAGACCTCGTTATCAGCAGATGATTAATACAGAGAAAAAAATCCCAACCGAGGAAAATATGTATGAGGCTCAGTAACTCTAGAAAACAAATTGGCAGTTTCTTATAAAGTTAAAACACACTTACTATATGACTCAAAAATCTCACTCCTAGCTATTTATACAAGAGAAATAAACTTATGTTCACACAAAAACCTGCACACAACTATTTATAGTGGTTTATTCATAACTACCAAGAACTGGAGACAATCTAAATGTACTTCAACTAGTAAATGGAAAAACTGTGGTACATCCATTCAACGGAATACTACACAGCAGTTAAAAGGACTGAACTATTGATCCATGCAACAATACGGATGAATCTCAAATACATTAAGTGAAAGAAGCTAGACTCAAATAGCAACACAGTATATGATTTCATTTATATGACATTCTGGAAAAGGCAAAAGTATAGGGACAGAATTCAGTGCAGTGGTTGTTAGAGGCTGTGGATGGAGTGAACGGTAACTTCAAAGGGGCACAAGGAAACTTCCCGGGGTGTAGGAATTGAACTCGATTTTGGTGGTGGTTATAAGAATGAATACATTGTATATGCTTGTCAAAACTCAAAGAACTACAAAAGATGAATTTTACTGTACGTAAAATATAAATAACCCAGATTTTAAATTTTTTAAAATACTAATATAGAACAGAGAAAGAGAACACTTGAAATAGGGACTCAAGTTTCAAAATTAACAATGAAATAGTTGGAATGATACTCTATCTTGAAAAGAGAAACTGAGAAGTTTATCTCCTAAGTAACCAAATTTAGGTTATAATTATAAATGTTAACTTCCAGAACAAGAAAATAACTCATTTTTTATTTGTTATATAACTTCTGCAACAAGATTTATGGCAGCAGGACAAAACATTTTTCATTTCATATTTGACTTTTCATAGCCCATTTATAAAGGAGATTATTTTGTCCCAAAATATTTCAGGGCATCACTTTTCAAAGACTTCTCGTAATCCTTAGATGGTCCTAATGTTTTTCTCTGATGCCTATCAAGTCAGCATTTTAGGTCAATTTTCTCTTCTTTAATGGTTATCTGGCATAACTCAGCCAGATCTTAATTGGACCATGGCTGTATGATTCCATCAGTTCTCCAATGTCACTTTCATAGAATCCATGAAATTTTTTCCCTTTTGCAAGATGTGAAATTCCTTTTTGCAACCAATTTATATATATATATATTGTATGGTTGAGCAATTATCAGACCATCAGAGAGAGCCCAACCTACAAAATCGTGGATGTTAAGTGGCAAGTAAATTTTTGGTGAGGAAACATTATTTAAGTGACAAGTCCTTAGTCAATATTTCATGACAATTTTACTTCCCTCTGTTGCCTCATAACTGCAGATATGAGATCAGATAATCAGTTAATGAATAAATCAAATAATACATTTAAAAGTGAGGATCTTATATTTTATCAATTACATTGTATTAGTCTTATCCCAACTCTGAGAACCTGCATTCCTTCATTGAGTTCCTACTATTATACCAAACACTGTATTACCATGGGGCCACAAAAACGGCCCCATGCTTTCTTAAGCATTGTAGGGAGACAACGAGAGACAGCACCATCGCCATCATCTTGCCTAACATTTGCTAAGTGTTTATTGAGCAACTACCAGAATGGGATGTAAGAGCTTTATTGATACTAATTTAACCCTCTCAACATGCCTATGAGGTCATTACTATTAACATTCCCATTTGATAGATGAGCAAAGGAGCCTCAGAGCTGTTCAGTGAACTGCCCAAACCCATACAGCAGGTCCTCAGCAGAGCTGGGGTTCACACCAGTCCGGCTATAGAGCTTGTATATTTAAAGACAGCACTGTGAGTGCTATAGCCCCCACAGCGAGACACGAGCAGGCCTGAGACCATTCTGTACCCCAGCTCTCCCGCTCAGCTGTAGCTGTGAGGTCCACAAACATCCGACAAGTGACTGAAGACTTGGGATTTGCTAGACAGAATCCAAACACCTTCTACAGCAGGCAAGGCAGTCGAGGAGCAAAGAAACTGAACTTGCCAGCTGGCTCCTCCCAGCCCCAGCACCCTTGGAAAAAGGCTTGGAAGGCAGTCAGGCGGCCACCCCTGTCACCTGACAGCTGCCGCCCCTTCGTGCTCTTCATTTGGGGACGTGAGCTGTACAAGCAGCTTCTTGCACCCACACTTTAGAAAAATCAGACTAAATATAGCCAAATCTGCTCTCATGAGCCAGCTTGGAGCTGGCAGTGCTGCTACATTCCACTTCAGAAAATTGGGGAGGAATCAGTGTGATTTACAGGAGAGCAGCTTTCCTTGCTTGCTCCTGTGGTTTCAAAAGGACCATATGCAAGATCCAACTGGGCTGTCGGGAGTGCTGAAGGTTTGGCCAAGCAGATAATAGAGCCTGTAGGAAAAGGAATGTACCAGACACGACTTAGGCGCATCCTCCTTCACTTTCCTGCCCATAAAGGGCTCAACAACCAGAGCCCCCGGACTTGGGGGAAAAAAATCCATCAGGTAGCACATATTCCACATACACCACTCTGTTTTACGCCCTTCCCTCATTCCCCACCCATCAATATCCTACTCAAAAGTTCACTCAAATGCTCCCCCCTTGGCGAGGCCATCCCCATCCAGCTCAGAACTAAATGCTCCACTTGTTCAGACCTCCCACGTTATGTTGCTTGTACTTTTATTTAGCACTTATATCACTCAGCCTAATCTGCTTCCCTGACTCCATCACTAAAGTGGAGGCGGGAGGCAGAGTGGACTCAGCTCCCTTTTTATTAGACTTCCCACCAAATCTAGTAGCGTTCCTTGCACACAGTCAGTACTCTACTGCTTGTCAACAGAAAACGCCAAGCTGTCTGAATGCTAGTGAAAGAGTTTGCAAGTTCCCTTCTTTCTCCTAATTAAGTGCACAACATCTGACGCTGACTCCCCCGAGTTCAGGCACAGCTCCAGATCCCTGGCTGCCCGTGACATGTCACCACAGCATCTACTGTGACTCAGCATTACAGAACACAGCTACACCAGCAAAGGCTCTACATAATCTCCCCTTATTAGTATCAGCCTGTGCTTCTTCTGGCATAAGAGACAAGATGAGGGAGAAAGGGGTGGCTGAAAGGAATTAGTAAGGGCTGGGCCAGGCAATGCAACAGCAGGATTAGACTGAAGCCCTATCTGAACTGGCTGAGAGGTCCCGAAGAGGATGAGACGGGAGTGGCAGGAACACTGCCACAGCAAGTTGAGAAGCAGGGTTTGAGGCCTCACTTCTTGCTCACACACAGTCATTGGACAGGAATTTTCAACGATGGGCTTCTTTCATGACTCTCATGTCCTAAAACAGAGTGATTAATAGAAGCTGCTGGTGCAGGAAAGTCAGATCTCATGGGCTGGAGAACAAAATAAAAGTTATAAAAAGGAGGGGCCGGCCCGGTGGCGCAAGCGGTTAAGTGCGCGTGCTCCGCTGCGGCGGCCCGGGGTTCGCTGGTTCAGATCCCGGGCACGCACAGACGCACTGCTTGGCAAGCCATGCTGTGGCGGCGTCCCATATAAAGTGGAGGAAGATGGGCACGGATGTTAGCCCAGGGCCGTCTTCCTCAGCAAAAAAAAAAAAAAAAAGGGGAGGGGGGTTGGCGGATGTTAGCACAGGGCTGATCTCCTCACACACAAAAAAAAAAAAGTTATAAAAAGGAAAAAAAGACCCTTGGTGATCAGGGAAATGGAGGAGAATTGGGTAGCAGTTAGTTGAACAATAACACTGTGATGCTGCAGAGATAAGTAGCTGATAGGAAAACTAGTCCACGGTCCCACTGCTTTTACATCTACTCTGTAGATGAACACAACTGGGAGTTCTCCTTGTGAGTATACGGGGGCTACTATGGAAATCAGATGCACTCATAATCCTCCATCGGTCTTCCATTCATTCATTTGTTCATTCAACAAGCGTCATGCACGGTCTACCATGGGCCAGGCAGAAGACACAGTGCCTGCCCTCAGAAAGCACCACCAAGGAGAGGTGCACATAAACAATGCTCTCAACAAGGAAATGTGGTTAGAAAAATGGAGAAATGAGGTAAGTTAGCACCAAGAGAGCCATCTTCCTCCTTGCTCCATGTGTCTGTCATACGAGGAGAAATCCATGAGAATTGCCCTTCTGGTCTCTGTCTCCTCGGTTCTCCTCAGGAGAAGAGAAGACAACTATTGACATGCAAGTCTGTGAAAGAGAACAAAGCATAGGCAGCTCGGGTCTCACCCTCCTCCCTCCCTTTGAGTCCCACCAGAGGAGCCCATACTCTCTCTGCTCTCCGGGCTGTCAGCGTTAGAGGCAGGCACTTCTATGAGGGGTTCACTGATAGGGTACAATGTTAGCAAGTCCACTTGATCATCCAACCCAAAGCCAGAAAAAATAACCCATGTCACTTTGGAACAAAGATGACGTTTTTCTCTCCCATTGTGACTCAGTTCTGAACTCAACAGGGTGCAGAGTTGTCATTTACGACTGCTTCTTTTTGCTACAAGCATTTGACTATCTCGTTTGCTCTTTTGCCCAGTCACTGTTATTATTATTTATCCTTACAATATTTTGGTGATGGGCAGTTTTTTCACTCATTTACAGGGGAAAAAACTATAGAACCTGAACATTGAATGACTTATCAGAGGCTATTTGATAAGCCAATTTGTTCACTGAGGATGGAAAATTCAGATTCCCTAACACAGATGTCATTTAGAGCACAGAGCCTTCCATTTAAAATTTTTGGGGCCGGGGGGTGCTGAATATTGGAATCCTCCTCCTGCCATGCAAGAGAGGCTATTCTAGCAGATCTGGAATAGAAACACTACGTACAATGTTCATCCACCCTACTTTTCTTACACAGCTCTTGAGGATGAAGCCAGGAGGAGAGGAATTGGAGACAAGGAGTAGGAGAACCCTTCTCCTGCTTTGGGGCATTTATACGTCATTCACGACGTAATTACCGTGCTCCCCTAAGTGCCAAGCACCAATCTTGGACTAAAGAGAGGAATACAACACTGTCCCTGTTGAATCCACTTTTTTCCTCTCCCTGAATACTACTGCAATCCATTTCTGTTAGAAAACCTTGTCTCAGTGGACACAACCGTCTACACAGTCTATCCATGGAGAATGGATTACTCTGCGGTTTCTGCATGCCACCTCCTCTCTAGTGGTCCTAGTTCTCCAGCTATTTGGAGTAATTTATTACAATGCAATGGTTTTTTAAAAAGACAATGGATGCCAACATAATCCCAATCTGAATGCAGACCATAATGTGTTCTGTGGCTGGAAAGCACAACTCTAAGCCTCCCAGCTGCCCATAAACGCAAGGCATGGGTCACAACCAGGCTAGGGAATAGAAACTGGACGTTGTAATTAAATGCAGAGAAGAAAACATAACCCAGGATAGCCATAAAACAATAAAAAGAGGGCACCTCTTTTTCATCTTAAACTCAAGGCTACAGGTTCAGCAAAATGAATGAGCTGCCTACTTGCTCTTGACACCTTTACAAGTTCAAGCTTACTTAAAACAGTTTACACATCATAAAAACCTTCTAATTTGTTACCAATTAGAAAGACTGGCGTGAATAAGTGAAAATTCAGGATACAAAACACACGTGCTAAGTAGAAGAGCTTTGTTTTGTTTTTTTTATGGAGAAGGATAGGAGGAGTACAAATAGCATTTTCTAAGGATCCATGTTTCAGGCATTCTTCTATAAGTCCTTTCCTTTACTTAATCCTCACAACCATCCTGGGACATAGACAGCGTGCCCATTTTTTCCAGATGCAGAAACTAAATCAGATGTTATGTAACACGTATTCTATTTCCTATCCCAGTTCCTCTAGCAAAATTCCTTATTCTCTGAATCAGTGAATCTCAAGGAGCTTGGCGAAACTCATCATTACTTGGTCTTGGGTGGGGAACTTTGCCTGGGATGGCCACACACTGCACAACGTTCGGCATCCCTGGCCCAAGTGCACAAAATACCAACAGCAGCCCCCAGTAGCAATTCCTACATATCTCAAACAAGCCCTAGGAGGACAATGTCCCCCTCAGATGAGACCCACTGCTCTAGAAGAGTCTTTGAGCATCAGGACAAAAGACTGAAGAGAGGGTCACCTCCTTTAAAAGTCTCCCCTACCTTAAAATTTCTCAAAAGTCCCCTATTTTATGGCATTTGGGCTCCTAAGAAAGCCCCATGCACCCTTAGGGAGTCAGTTACAAAAGTTCCGTGAATTTATTTCCCATGCATTCCATGAGCATTTGCTGAGCACTTATCATGGGTCAGGTACTGTGCTATTGGTTGGGAATATAAAGTCAGAGTACATGGTCCCTCCTCTCAAGGGGTTGTAGTCTTACAGTCTAGAGAGAGAGAGAGAGATTAAGTATGTTAAGTGTTAGGATAGATGGAAGCACAGGTGCTAAAAAAACTTAGTGCTCTCCCACAGACTGGGGCAGAGCACTGTGAAGGTAGAGGGAAGGCAGGGCTGGGACAGGTTCCCAGAGAAATGAAGTTTTCCCTGAGCCTTGAAAGACCAAGTGAGGATAGCCGGAAGGGCCCAGTTCAGGACAAGAAAACTGCCATTGCAAAGACCAGAGATAGGAATCATATTGGCAGCCAAAGTTTAAAATTCTCCCCGCATTCTTCAAGTTAAGACCACATTGTGATTCAAACTCAGGATCTCCTGTTTACTAGACAAGGCACTTGAACCAAATAAGTCACTAGAAAATAAAATAAGCTCTTCCCAGTCCATGCATACTTCCTTCCAAAGCCCTTGTTTTTGTAAGGTCTGGCTTTGCTGGTATAATAACCCATCAGACAAGAAATATGACTAATTCTATACTTCTTCCAGCGAGCAGGAAATCGTTTTCAAGTACACTGTGGACTGGCAGCCAGCAGGAGTGCCCCTCACTTGGGGACATAGATGAGCAGGGAAGAGAAGACAGGATAATCAATGTCATCTGAGTAGTGAAGCAAAGGGGCGCCAACAGGTCAACTCATCCTTGGCCTCAAGCTCAGGACGAACTTTACCTCAGTTATTTTTTTTTACATCTTGTCTCACTTATCAACTATAACAATGTGAAAAAGCCAGATTCTCACCCTATTACTACGTTTGCACAGAAAAGAAAACTTGGAAAAGTCTTTGGTTATTTGGTTTTTCAAAGCCACATATATGAGATATATACATATACATATATATATATATTGAAAAGCCAAATATATTAAATATAGATAGAAAGAAGAGGCCAGCTGAAGATCTCTGAACCTGAGATAGCCCAAAAGCAATAGCTTCCTGAGTTAATAGGTCCTAAGCATTTGAGCTCGGTTGTTGCTACTTCAGGTTAAGTAGTTAAAGACAGAGCAAGAGTCAGATTAGCTCAGTTTCCGGCCGGCTCCGTGGCTTAGCGGTTAAGTGCGCGCGCTCCACTACTGGCGGCCCAGGTTCGGATCCCGCGCCCGCACTGACGCACCGCTTCTCCGGCCATGCTGAGACTGCGTCCCACATACAGCAACTAGAAGGATGTGCAACTATGACATACAACTATCTACTGGGGCTTTGGGGGGAAAAGAGGGGGGAGGATTGGCAATAGATGTTAGCTCAGAGCCAGTCTTCCTCAGCAAAAAGAGGAGGATTAGCATGGATGTTAGCTCAAGGCTGATCTTCCTCACACACACAAAAAAAAGTTTAAAAACAATTAGCTGTTTCTCTCACCTGGGGCGGGGAGGGAGGAGGGAAGCAAGCAAGCCCTCAGGGCTCCTTGCCTCCACCCTACAAGGAACAGGCTCATTTCCCCTTGGCAAGGAACCTGATGCAGCTGGCAGACATGCCCTCTTTTTCCTACCCCAGTTCCCCTCTGACCTGAGCCACACTCAGGAACCATAATTCTGTAGGTGAACACAGGCTCCCCTTTAGTGCCTGGATCATTTCATCATTGGCGCCCAGTCTGACTTCTAATTTGAGATCACAAACACACCTGGTCCACGTCTTTTTTCCCAGAAATTACCCTCAACAAAAAAAAAAACCCCTGCGTTCCAAGGTAAGAGAATGTGAAATGAAAACTCGGATCCCTCACAAACGGCCTGTCCCTGCTTTCAACCAGGAAGTTCAAAGGAGGCAGGATGGCAGAGCCAAAACTACAAAGCCACAGGCCAAAATTATACTAGGAAGGAGGAAGGTGGTCTTCAAAGAAAAGGATTCACCCAAATCGAAGAGGTTGGTTGTCCTTTTTTTCCTGGGCTGATGCCATTTCGTTTCTGTAAACTTGACTAAGCCCGGGAGGGTTGTATATACAGAGACAGGTGTAGGGACACCTCCACCCTCTGGGTATATCTGCTGCCACCGCTGCTGGGTGCACACGACGAGGGGCCCTCGATCCAATCGCAGTGCATGCTTCCCGATGACGCACCTGGCGGGGGTCCTCTCCCACGTGTGGGGGGTAAAGCGAGCATCCCCAGCCTCATGGCCACCCAGCCGGCCCCGGTGGGAGGAGGCAACGAAAAGGGCACCTCGGGGCTGAGACCTCATGCTGGTCTCTCCGGCTTTCCCCCTATTTCCAGCACAGCGTTTCGCATTAGGGGCACTCTTCGTCTCCAACCCTAAAGTCCTGCGCACCTCCATGTCTTTCCAAAGCAACTGAATAAAGCGCCTGCTGGCCTTCGGTGGCTCAGGTGAGTGCCAAGACGTGTAGGAGGAAAGGGCCCGCTCGCCACCACCCGCTTTCTTCTCCTCCCCACGTTCCCCAAGATTCGTCAGGGATGTGTGTATTGGGGTGCGCGGGTTAAGAGGGAGCTTAAAATGCCCAAGCGTCCCTTACCTTCCACAGCCATTCTCTCAGAGCTTCCCTAACGCATGCATGATTTTCTTGGCCGAGGTACTCCTCCTGCCCCGCGCTCCCCCCGTCCTCGCGCTTTCTCCTAAATATTCTGCGCTCATCTGCTCCAGGACCAACCTGCCGCGGTCACGCAAAGCGAGGCTACCGGCTCCCGGCTCGGAGCAAGGCGGCCTGGGAAATGTAGTTCCCTCCCTTCGCTCGGACCCGTGAAAGGACCTCAAGTCCTCCGCGGAGCGCGGTCCCGCTTCCCCACTCGGACAGTAGCTCCAGCTTCAGCTGACCCAGGTAGAGCAATCTTTCCTGGGGGTGTCTTATTGAGCGGACCCGGGGACCCCGGGAGGTAGCGGGGACTACATTTCCCAAGATGCCATGCTCTGGGTTTCGTTCGGCGCTAAGAGTAGAGACCCGTGATTGAGATCTTCTCTGTCAGTTAGAAGAGGGTAAGCACCTGGCAGGGGTCGTGCGGGAGGCAAGAGGCGGCGGGGTTGGTGATGTGGTCTGAGCTTGTTCGCTGGCCTCCTTGGCCACCGATTTAGTGAGGAGAGCAGAGCCACCGGCCGCCTGTGGTTCTCCGCCTGGGCCAGAGAGCAGCTGCACAGGGTGAGGTTGAAACGTGTTGCTCTGCGCCCTGGGATGTGTGGGGTTTAAGAGAATCCCCCCGCCAGGTGATACAGCTGTCTGCTGATCCTCCAGGTGGTTCAGGTGGCTGAACACTTAGCATAGGGGTGGGGGATGGCTTAAAAATCCCTAACAGGCATCATCCCCAAGGGCTTATTAGGAGCAAAATCTAGGAACCAGGATTACACTTGAGGATGTCAGGTGATGGAAGCCTGTGTGGCGTCCAAGGTAGGAGGCTCTCAGCTTGCCTGGCCGAGAAGCCCGTTGGCGGTCTGTGATAGGGCCTAATAATTAACAGCGCCTAAGAATTAGTGTTCTTTCAACTTCTGAACCTGTGTCCTAACTCCAGCTGTGGGAGCTTAAAGCCGACGGGAAAAAGAATCACGTGGAGGGCAATAGAATTACAGAGTTGGTAAATACCCATAAAAATGAAGTTCCCGAATTTTTTTTCTTTTTTTCCCCTGCGTGGAAATACAGATGCAATTATGGCTGGTACAGATAAGGGAATGGCCTTGGGAACAAATCTGACTCAGGACTGCCATAGATTTTTAAAGACCTTGAGCTCAGAAATGTGGTGCCACTTCCACCCAGCCCCCAGCTCTTCTGTCCCCTCCCCTATATATAATTCTTTAAAATACCACACTGGAAAATAACTCAAGGAAGTACAAACATTCGATTCTCCCCATCATAACTGCTTAGGTTTTCTTTGTCTGTCTTGGTCATAAATTTTGTTTGTTTTACAAAACAATTTTGTTTCTGAGTATGTACGTGCACACCTGCTTTTCTGGCCACTAAGTACATGCTAATCCTCCTTTTGGGCAATATGGCTGGGTCTGCGTATTTATAGAAGTACCTGTGTGTAACCAGTAAATGCCCTTGGTGATACTTTAATGCTGAGTCCTTAGAGCTGTGTACGAATCAAACCCAAGGCTTCTGTCTGTGGTACAGTAGAGAGCGACCTCTTCAGGGAGACACTATTGCCATGGGTAAAAGAGTTTTTCCAACCTAATATGCAGCCAGGCATTCCAAAATCTGGAAGGAACTGAAATCTAGGTGCTTCCCTCCCCCTTCAAGTATACAGAATCACCAAGGTGTTAAGTCTTTCCTTAGATTGAATGAATGGAAAAGGAAGCCATAGGACAGACAATATCAATGGTTCTCAATCTTATCTGTGCATCAGCCTTTTACAAACACACATTCATAACCCCACCTTAGTCTTACAGAATCAGAATTTCTGAGAGTTTGAGTAGGGCCACTTAAGTTTTAAAAACCCACAAGTGATTCTAAGCTGCATCAAAGGTGAAAACCATTGGTGTGTTTTCAAGCTTTTAAGGATCTTAAAATGTAAGAATCACTGAAATCCATTTTTAATTTTAAAACTTCATTTCAGTTCAGGCCTTTAAGGTCTTTCCCAACTGATGTGCATTCCAATTTGAGTATCATTTTTAGTATAAATGTAAATAAGATATGAAGGAACTATTAGTTTAACCATATGAAACAGCCAATATTTAACTTTTTTTACCTATAAATAGAGCAATTTCATGTGGTTCAACCTAATAAAGGTTAAGCAGGGGTTTTCAAATCTGGCTGAATTCTGGCCAATTCTGGGAAGCTTTGAAAAAACAGTTCCCACTAGAATGGCCAAAAGAAAAAGAAAATACCAACTCTTGGCAAGATTGTGGGGTAGTAAGAACTCATATATACAGCTGGTGTTGTGCAAATTGATACAACCAAGCTGGAAAACCAATTTGAAAAAAAAATATTTAGCTGAATATAAGCTTATCTTGTGACCCAGCAGTTCCACTCCTGCATGTATAACAAACGGGTATGCATACACATCTTCTCCAAAAGACATACAGAGGAATGCTCATGGCTGCATTATTTGTAATAGCTTCAAACTGCAGACAACCCAAATGTTCATCAAAAATAGATTGGATAAGTGAATTGTGGTATGACCAAACCATTCTATATATCAGGGGTCAGCAAACTATGGCCCATGGGTCAAATATGGCCCACTGCCTATCTTTGTATGGCTCATGAGCTAAGTATGGTTTTTACATTTTTAAAAGGTTGGGAGAAAAATCAAAAGAAGAATAATATTTTGCAACACGTGAAAATTATACAGAAGTACTTACATAATATCTTTGATATTGCTTTTTGGCCTGCAAAGCCTAAAATATTTCCTATCTGGCCCTTTACAGGAAAAAGGTTTTTCAAACCCTACTATAAAGTAATGAGAATGAATGAATTACAACTGCATACAACAACACAGATGAACCATATACATTAGTTATCTATTGCTGGTAACAAATCGTCCCAAAATTTAGTGGCTTAAAATAACACCCTTTTATTATCTCAGTTTTTATGGGACAGAAATTTGGGCACAGCTTAGCTGGGACCTCTGCCTCAGGGTCTTTTACAGGCTGCAATCAAGGTGTTAGATGGGCTGAAGTCACGTGAAGGCTCAACTAGGGAAGGATCAGCTTCCAAGCTCACATGGTTCTTGGCAGAATTCAGTTCTCACAGGCTGTTGGACAGAGGGCCTCAGTTCTTTGCTGGCTGTTGGCTGGAGGCCGTCCTCAGTACTTTGCTACAAGGGTCTCTCCAGCATGGCAGCCTGCTTCATCAAAGCATGCAAACCGTGAAGGCAATAGAGTCTACTAGCAAGATGGAAGTCTTTTGTTACCTAATCATGGAAGTGCCGTCCCCTCAATGTTGCCATCTTCTATTCATGTCTCAGTGTTACATACAAGTTACTCAAGGGGATACCAAGAGATTGGATCATTGGGGGCCATCTTAGAGGCTGCCTACCACATTCAGAATGTTGGGGGGGAAAAGCCAGACAAAAAAGAAGGACATATTGTGTGATTCCATTTAGATATGGTTAAAAAAACAGACAAAACTGAACTATGGCATTGGAAGTCAGGATAGTGGTTCCCCCTAGTGTATATGAGGTTAAAGCGGGGGAATAGTTAGTTACTGGAAGGAAGCCCCATGAGGGCATCTGGGGTGCTGGGGATATTCTGATTCTTGATCCACGTGGTGTTTGTACATATGTGTACTGTTTGTGAAAATGTATGGAGGCATATCTGTATAGTTTTGTGGAAATTTGTGTATGTGTGAGATACTCCAATGAAAAGTTTAAAAAAGGAATATATGCTTAGATTCAATTAAATAAGATAACTGACCCAATATCAGCCACTCTTTGATTATCTATGCCTTCTCTTTCTTTGCCACAGAAAAGTCACAGTTCCATTCCATTTAACAAGTACGTTTTGAGGACCTACTATGTGCCAGCACTTGTATAGATGCTTCTGATGTATGGTAGGCTGAATTTCTAGAAATGGCCCTCAAGATTCCATACCATAATCCCCCGAACCTGCGAATGTGATAAGGCATTCTTCCTCTGATTATGTTATGTTATAAGGCACAGTTGACCTTGAAAGAGGAAGATTGTCCGGGTGGGCCTAATCTAATCAGACAAGATAGAGAACTTTCTCCAGCAGGTAGAAAAAGAGGATGGTAGAAGAGGATCTCAGAGTGATTCCAGGCATGAAAAAGATTCAACGCACTGATTACTCCTTTGAAGATACAGGTGGCTGCTGGCAAACATCCAGCAAGGAAACAGAGACCTGAGTCCTATAGCTATAAAGAGCTCGGTTGTGCCAACAACTTGAATGAGCCCGGCTATGGATTCTTCCCCAGAGACTTCAGATAAGCATCCAACCCAGCTGAAACCTTGAATTAGGTCTTGTAAAACCTGAGCGGAGCACCCAGGGGCACGCACTCAGACCTCTGAGCTGCAGAACTGTGAGCTAATAAACGAGTATTGTTTTAAACTGCTAAATTTGTTTGTTTTAATTTGGTTAATTTGTTATACAGCAATAGAAGTTAATACAGACACATCCTGTACAAAGACAGTTATTCTGGCCCTATTTTTGTGGGTGGAGACAGTTTAAAAATAATGATAATAATACCAATGCTGACCAAGTGTATCAGAATCTCTGGAGGTAGCACGTTCACCCCCAGCATTTTTTTCTTTCTTCAAGTGCTTCAGGAGATTCTAATCTGTAGTTTCTATTGAGCAATCTTGTTAAAGGGATAGAGACCAAAATGCCTGGATAAAAAGAAGAGAGATGTTTGACATTCCTCTCTGTTGCATGCTCTATTAACCTGTCACGGAGTCTTGTCCCGTCTTCTTGCAACATACCTCTTGAATGTGGGTTTCCTCCCCATTCCCTCTACTCCTGTGCTGGAGGAATCCGACCAGGGTTTCATTTAAATAGTGCCAGTGTCCCTACTGGTTCCATGGGGACAGGAATGGACTCTGATTTTTCTCGCCTTTCGCATTCAAGCCACTAGCACTGTATCTAGCACATAATAAATACTTAATACAAGTATTACATGTTTATAAATAATGACTGACTGAAGGAGTGCATGAATAAACTACTAATCATATTAAGCCTTTATTTTCCCCAATGAAACTACAAGTTAATATTTTGTCTTTGTGTGTTTTAATGTTCCATACTCTTAGAAGTAGACATTTTAATCAAAAATGACTTAGAGCCATTCCTCTGAGAACAAGAATGAGGCAGGGCTGCCCACTCTCACCACTCCTATTCAACATAGTACTGGAGGTTTTGGCCAGAGCAATTAGGCAAAAAAAAAGGAATCCAAATAGGCAACGAAGAAGTGAAACTCTCACTATTTCCAGATGACATGATTTTATATATAGAAAACCCTAAAGAATCCATTGGAAAACTGTTAGAAATAATCAACAACTACAGCAAAGTCACAGGGTACAAAATCAATCTGCAAAAATCAGTTGCATTTCTGTATGCTAATAACGAACTAACAGAAAGAGAGCTCAAAAAGATAATACCATTTACAATTGCATCAAAAAGAATAAAATATCTAGGAATAAATTTTACCAAGGAGGTGAAAGACCTATACAATGAAAACTACAAGACATTATTGAAAGAAATCAATGATGATGTAAAGAAATGGAAAGACATCCCATGCACATGGATTGGAAGAATAAACATAGTTAAAATGTCTATATTACCTAAAGCAATCTACAGATTCAATGCAATCCTAATCAGAATCCCAATGACATTCTTCACAGAAATAGAAAAAAGAATACTAAAATTCATATGGGGCAACAAAAGACCCCGAATAGCTAAAGCAATCCTAAGCAAAAAGAACAAAGCTGGAGGCATCACAATCCCTGACTTCAAAACATACTACAAAGCAATAGTAATCAAAACAACATGGTACTGGTACAAAAACAGACACACAGATCAATGGAACAGAATTGAAAGCCCAGAATTAAAACCACACGTATACGGATAGATAATTTTCAACAAAGGAGCTGAGAACATACAATGGAGAAAGGAAAGTCTTTTCAATAAGTGGTGTTGGGAAAACTGGACAGCCACATGCAAAAGAATGAAAGTGGACCATGTGCTATCGTCATTCACAAAAATTAACTCAAAATGGATCAAAGACCTGAAGATGAGACCTGAAACTATAAAATTCATAGAAGAAAATATAGGCAACACACTATTTGACATTGGTTTTAAAGATTTTATTTATTTATTTTTTTCCCCAAAGCCCCAGTAGATAGTTGTATGTCATAGCTGCACATCCTTCTAGTTGCTGTATGTGGGACGTGGCCTCAGCATGGCCAGAGAAGCAGTGCATCGGTGCGCGCCCGGGATCTGAACCCGGGCTGCCAGCAGTGGAGCGCATGCACTTAACTGCTAAGCCGGGGCCGGCCCTTGACATTGGTTTTAAAGGAAACTTTTCAGATGACATGCCTACCCAGACTATGGAAACTAAAGAAAAAATAAGTGAGTGGGACTTTATCAGATTAAAGAGCTTCTACAAGACAAACAAAACCAGAATCAAGATGAACAGACAACCCACCAGCTGTGAGAAAATATTTGCAAAACATATATCTGACAAGGGGTTAATCTCCATACTATATAAAGAACTCACACAACTGAACAACAAAAAAACAAACAACCTGATCAAAAATTGGGCAGAGGAAATGAACAGACACTTCTCCAAAGAAGATATACAGATGGCCAATAGGCACATGAAAAGATGCTCAACATCACTAATCATCAGGGAAATGCAAATCAAAACACCGCCAAGATATCACCTCATGTCCGTTAGAATGGCTATAATCACCAAGACAAAAAACAACAAATGTTGGAGAGGATGTGGAGAAACAGGAACCCTCGTACACAGCTGGTGGGAATGCAAACTGGTGCAGCTTCTATGGAAAATGGTATGGAGATTCCTCAAAGAATTAAAAATAGAAATACCCTATGATCCAGCTATCCCATGACTGGGAATCTATCCAACGAACCTGAAATCAACAATCCAAAGAGGCTTATGCACCGCTATGTTCATTGCAGCATTATTCACTATAGCCAAGAAGTGGAAGCAACCTAAGCATCCCTCGACTGACAATTGGATCAAGATGTGGTATATATATACAATGGAATACTACTCAGCCGTAGAAAAAGACAAAATCGTCCCATTTGCAACAACATGGATGGGCCTGGAGGGTATTATGTTAAGCGAAATAAGCCAGAAAGACAAACACTGTATGATCTCACTCATATGTGGAATATAAACCAACACATGGACAGAGAAAACTGTATTGTGGTTACCAGGGGCAATGAGGGTAGGAGGTGGGCACAAGAGGTGAAGGGAGACATATATATGGTGATGGACAAACAAGAATGTGCAACCAAAATTTCACAATGTTATAAACTATTAAAACATCTATAAAAATAAATAAATAAATAAATAAAAGGACCAAGTATGTTTTTATTGAAGAATAAGTTTAAGTGACTGATTCAGTTGTATTTAAGTTAAATCAGATTGTAAAATAAGAAACCAATAAATGTGGAAACACAGTATGTATTTCAAAACTGCCAAAACAAAACATTTAATCAAAACTGGAAAAAAAAAATGACTTAGAGACAAGTTAATCTAAGCCCCCTCATTTCACAGTGGAGGCAGAAGAGCTAAAAGGTTTTGCCCAGGTCACATGATGGCCAAACAATGTCTAGAACCCAGATCCAGGCCAAGGTTTTTTTGAGGGGCCAGGGGATGGGTGGGAAGATTATTGTTGCTCTAGGCTCAGCTTGGTTTGGTGGCTTAGCTTTAAGTCAAAGAGGCTGGGGCAGTTCTGCTCCTCACTGCAGGTTTGTGGATCATCTGGGGTGGCTCTGCCACAGGCTGAAGGGGCAGCAGCTACCTGGGGAAGCCATTCTCATAGTAATAGCAGAGGAGTGAGAGGGCAACAGGAAGCATGAAAGACTTTTCAGGCCTGGCTTAGAACTGGGATGCTTTCACTTCTTCCCCTATGTCATTTGTCAAAGCAAGTCACGTGGCCAACCTGAAAGTCAAGGCATGAGGAAATATACTCTGCCCATGAAGAAGCCATGGCAAGGATGTGAATGCAGGGAAGGATGAGGAATTGAGCGAATTATTCAATCTCCACAATGACTGTGCCTTAGTCTCCTGTGGCTACCCTAACAAGGTACCACAAGCTGAGTGGCTTAAAACAACAGAAATTTAGTCTTTCACGGTTCTGGAGTCTAGAAGTCTGAAATGAAGGTGTTGGCAGACCCAGACTTCCTCTGAAGGCTCCAGGGAAGAATACTCTCTTGCCTCTTCTAGCTTCTAGTGGTTTCTGGCAATCTTTGGAGTTCTTTGGCTTGTAGCTACATCGCTCAAGTTTCTGCTTCCGTCGTCACATGGTCTTCTTCCTCGTGAGTATGTCTCTGTCTTTAAATCTCTCCTCCCTATGAGGACACTAGTCACTGGGTTTAGGGCCCATCCTAATCTAGTCTGACTTCACCTTAATGTGATTACATCTGCAAAGACCCTATTTCCAAATAAAGTCTCGTTCACAAGTACCTGGGGTTAGAAATTCAACATATCTATTTGGGGGGGACTAAAATCCTGTACCATATTTTATAAACTAGAGCAGTTGTTCTCAAAGTCTGGGTCCTGGACCCATAGCATGAGCATCACCTGAGAGCAGGTTAGAAATTAAAATTCCTGGGCCCCAACCCAGACCTACTGAATGAGAAACTCAGGAGAATAGGACCCTGCAATCTGTGGTGTAACAAGTCCTCTAGGTGATTTTAATTCATGCTAAAGTTTGTGAACCACTACCATAGAAGACATTAGAACGTAGGCTTTGTAAACAAGTAAATTTAGCCATTGTTCTTAAGTGAGAAGTGGGACCCAATCCCAGTTGGGTGCCACTGTGTGTGTTTCTGAGTTTGCAGAGGTGTTAGAATAAGCAATAGGGGCATCTTGCTGGTGGCAAAAAGTCAGGGGAAGAGAATTACTCACAATGGGGCAGGTGTCAGAAGTAGAGCGGGTTTAACCAATTCACTGAATAATAAGAATATACTTCTAAGGAATTCAGGTTCTACTTGCCTCATGGTTAAGTGAAGTTGATAGAGCACTGTTCTTACACCCAAAAGTCATCACATTGAATTTTCGTTTTCTGTAGATGTGACAGAGATGGGAGGGGTCATCAAGGCTGGCCCCTGAGTCTGGCATGAGCTACCCTGGGAAGAAAATGAGAAAACGTAGGCAAGGTGCTTTGCACAATGTTCAATACATTTGTGGAAATGATTATTACCAAAGACCTATTGCTGACTCCACAGTTCTGTCCTCGACCAGTTCTGGAAAAGAATGACCCTGGGACCCCCCATGGCTGTATGTGCAGGACTAAGAAAGAAAACATGCCACATTGAATACAGCATTTCAGCCTTGGGGCATAGAAAGTTAATTTACTAGTGAAGTCACATATAATGCACAACTAAATTTAACAAAAGGGAGTCAGGCTTAGATGGGGTTAGATTTTCATGTAAAAGTATAAAGTAAAAATCAGGAATGGGCAACTTTGTCATTGAAAATGGCTTACATTGCCTTTGAAATATAGGACATGTAATTTTATACGTACAATCCTGTAGGATAATTCGCTAGCACTCCAAAATTGGAGAACATAAAGAAAAGACTATAAGGAAAGTCTTTATACAAATGTCTGTATATTCGAAACAGTCTTTCTTAAAATAATCAAAATTCCTAGTTCTGAATGGGGGCATAGATAGATAGTTCTGGACTCTAGCACCTTAATATACTGTTTGGTTTTGTGTGGATTAAATGAGAAAATTAAAGCTCCATTTTAGAGTAGAGGTAGTTCTCTAAAGAAATGAGAATTTGTTCAATAGATTTAACCTACCTACATGAATCAAACACTAATGGAGTGGTTATGATTTGCCAGAAATTCTTCTACGTGCTTTAAAAACGCCCAGGCATTCTGGCTTTGTAGGCCGTGTGCTTAACCACTATACTATGCCGCCTTTCTAATTTTTTGCATATTGTGTTTCCGCCCTATGCAGTTTTGGAGAATGGCAGACCCAAGTCAGAACATGGAGCTGGATACGTTGATATCAGGTGTGGATCTAAAGGAGCCCTCTCCTTGTAATAGAAATGTGGATAAAACCTCTGCAGCCTTTTCTTTTTAGGAAGCTGTACACTGTCTTATTTTTCCAGGGGCAGAAAAAACAGCATATTGTGTTGTCGCAAAAGGAAAGAATGGGAGTGAGCCTTCGTAGTTAGAGAAAAGTCCCTCAGTTGTCAGAAAGTTAAGAGTCTGGGGAATTCATGCAGTTGGAGCCCGATAAAAGGCACTGCAGGTGCTGATGACAGATTACTGACCTCGTAAACCTGAAGGCATGATCTAAGGCTCAATCCTAATGTCTGCCAAACTCAAAGTTAAAGAAAAATGGGACATAGGAGGTGATTTAGATTGCACCTGGGAGAGACAGAATGCAGCACACCCAAGATGTGCCTTGTGAGATAAGGTGAGCATTAGCATAGTACAGCCCCACATTTTACCTTCCACTTGCCTTTTCCAGCCCCTGGTAACTGTTAGAGAAGAATTTAGCATTTGAAAGTTATTTCTTTGAGGTCTGGTTTAATCAAGGATCCTAAAAACTGGAAATGTGAATTTTTGGGGGGTAGGGGAAATTACCTCATTTTTGCCGCATAGTTTTAAATGCTAATGGGGTAGTATCTGTTAGGTGTCTTAAGTGATGCAGTGATATTTTTTAAGGTGATCTCTGTCTTCCTCATACAACTCTTCTATGGACCCTTGGGGGTCTTTCATTGCCATCTCCTGGGCTGGTCTCAGGAAAAATAAACAAACCCAACCACAAAGCCTTCCCAAGGCCCTGGTTCCTTATGGTTCTGCCTTACATATGCTGTATGTACTGTTAGCTCTGCCTTTGGAGGCACAGTGATGGAGTAGAAATACCCTGGACACTGGAAACGTATAGATCTGAGTCTGAAATCTGCCTCTCACCACATATCAGCTGAATGAACTGAAACAAAGTAACAAGTCTGGCCTTGGTTTTCTCATTTATATAATGGATAACAACATATGTCTCTCAGGGGCTTTTTGAGGATAAGTTATCTATCTATCTAACAAATTAACCCAAAAATCTTAGTGGTTTAAAATAATAAATATTTATCATCTCATGCAATTTCTGTGGTTCAGAGAATCTGAGAGCAGCTTAGCTGGGTGAAAGTGGCTCAGGGTCTCTCATGAGCTTGCAGTCAAGGTGTCAGCCAGGGCTGCGGTCATCTGAAGGGTTGACTGGGGCTGGAGCATCCACTCCTATGGTGGCTCACTCACACAGTTGGCAAGTTAGTGTTGGCTGTTGGCAGGAGGCCTCAGTGCCTTGCAACATGGACCTCTTCATGAGACTGCTGGGACACCTCACAAAGTGACAGCTGGCTTCCCCCAGAGAGAGTGATCCAAGAGAGCAAGGAGGAAAGCACAATGCCTTTTGTGACCTCGTCTCAAAAATCATACATCGTCACTTCCACCTAATCTGCTTGCTAGAAACAAGCCACTTGGTCTAGCCCACACTCAAGGGGAGGAGAATAAGGCTCTAATTTTTGAAGGGAGTGTCTAAGAATTTGTGGGCATATTTTAAATCACCACAAGAGGTAGCATAAGTAAAATTCTTGGAAAAAAATGTGTTCAGTGAATGAATGCAACTATTATTTGAGGGCTTAAGTAATATCTTGTTCTACTCCATTTCTCCAGTACATAGCACAGTGCTTGGTGTACACCAACCATCATAAATAATGAGCTAGCATTTATTAAATAATGAGCTAAATTATTACCCTATGCCAGGTGTTGTGCTAAGCATTTTTGATGGAATAGCTCATTTCATCTTCACAATAACCCTGGGAATAGATACTACTCTATTATTATCCCAGTTTTACAGATGGGAAAACTGAGGTATGCACGGAGAAGTTAAACAAATTTGGGGATGTTAACATATGGAAGGGCATGATAGAGCCAGGAATTGGTCTCAAATAGTCAACTCTAGGATGGAGCTTTTGACTTCCAATCTATGGGTCTTCCCACAAATCAAGGCCTCTAAAATTATTCATATGATACATTCCCACCTTTGAAACTTATTTGTCCTGGAATATTTTAATAGTGGGAGAAAATGATACTTGAATTGTTAAGTCTGTATTTTGAGGCAAATCTAGTATACCCTGAAAATTCCCATCCAAAATTTCACAATGTGAAGCATAGGATTTCCTCTCCCACACTCTTCCTTTCTCTACTATTTGATAAAATACTCCCACAGCCTTCTACTTTCTTCTGTTCTGCACTTTAGGTTTCTCCTTGAAACTTTGATGTTTGAAGGTCTTAAGGCTAAATATAAGTTTGAAAATTACTAAACTAGATGATCTTAAAAATTACTTTCTGCTCTAAAGTTTTACGATTATATGAGTCCTCCTTCTTCCTGCTTCCTCATCCTTAAAAATTAGTGACCAAGTCTGGTCAATTTGTCCTCAACGGTTACTCTCTTGATTCTCGTTTTCGCATCCCTTAGCCACCATCTTCATTCTGGCTTGATGAGGACCGGAACTGAAACATTGTAGCAGTCCCTTAACAGGACTCACATCTCCAGTCATTCTTACTTCCAGATTACCTTGTGTCCAATGACCACATAAATCTCCAAGAATGTCCTCGTTGGTTATGACAACCTATTGTTAAAATAAAACCCTTCCCTGTAGGCTGTGTAGCAGTCTTCATATGGAGTACCACAGATATTAGTACGTATCAATAGTTTTTGGAAAATACAGTCTTAAAATAAGTTAAGTAGTTTTCTTTACTAGTAGAAGTTCCTGAAGACTTTGATATGCTAATATGCAATGTGAATCTTCCTGAGAGAGAGATAAAGTAACCCAACAGGTGGACTCTCTTAGGCTTGTTGTGGACAAGCATAGGTGTCATGTCGTGAAATTCTCTTGGGTTGTCTATTTGAAACTCGTTTCTTCTCACCATGCCTCTTCCCTGATACTTCTCACTTGTTGATGAGCCCTACTCACTGTATTGCCTCTTAACGCATGAAAGTTCAGAAAGCCATTCTTCAACAGACTGTTGCTCTATTTCTCCTTTACTGCCCAACTATCAGGCTCCCTAGAGTCACCAGGATATGTGTGATTCAGAACATCAAGATATATGTGTGCATGTACACATATACATAACTTTCTTTACTGAAGGACTGGGTAATTTTAAAAGGGAATTAGCCCACTGACGATTTTTAGCATAGACAAACTACTCTGTATGATACTATAATGGTGGATATGTGTCATTATACATTTGTCCAACCCCATAGAAAATGCAACACCAAGAGTGAACTCTAATGTAAACTATGGACTTTGAGTGATAATTATGTGTCAGTATAGGTTTATCAATTATAACAAATGTACCACTCTGGTGGGGGATGTTGATAATGGGGGAGGCTATGCATGTGTGGGAGCAGGGAGTATATGAGAATTCTCTGTACCTTCTGCTCAATTTTGCTAAAGCCTAAGGAATTCCTGTGCTTCACATTGTGAGATTTTTAGAGCCTAAAACTGCTCTAAAAAATAAAGTCTATTTAAAAAAAAAGAAAAAAATTTTAAAACCAAGTACTAAATATAACTTCCTCAAGGTTCAAAAGTCTGTGTGTGTGTGTGTGTCTGTGTGTGTCTGTGTGTGTGTGTGTATTGACTAAGTCAGCCGTTCACTAGATGGGTCCTCTTTGAAACATCCATGGTTTCTAATCTAACTTTCCTATTCCTGGTTTTGCCTCTCTATCCAAGAGAGCTTTATCTTCTAGACTTCCTCATTGAAATTCTATTCATGTTCTGGAACACCACAACTCCTACCCATTGGATTCTTCCAGGACCCATTGTGATTGCCCTTATCTAGACACTCCCCCAAGTCCAAGTCATTGAGTCCAGAGTAGCATCCTGGGGTTTTTATGTGAACAAGCAATGATTTCTTCTGATAACCCAAAGAGCTGCAGAATGATATGGGGGAGGGGTCTGGTGCGCCATGTCTTACCGCATCATTCAGGTGGGCGTGTATCCTTCAAGGCAGATCTCTTTGAGGGTTTTCCTAAAGATACACCTTAAAAGAAAAACCTATCAGATCTTTTAGAACAGCACATAGCTCACCCTAAAGTTATTTTAATTCTCAGGGAGAACACAATGTCTCTAAACCCTAATGAAAAGCAAAATATTTTCTAGCTACTTTGTAATTTGTGATATAACTTTTTCTTCCTTTGAAGGCAGTAAGTTTCATTATTGTGCAGACTAATATTACATTCCTTCGATACTTTTAGCTTGTATCTCTTTAGACCTGATGGATAAAGAAAGGAGCCATATGCCTCCTGAAGACTGCTCCCATAGTCATATAAAGAGAACATTTGAGGGACCATTCAAGCAAGTAAGTAGTCAGGCACTGTATTGGGCCCTAGAAAGGGAAACGTGGATAATACAAGTTTCCTGCCCTGAGAGTTGGCCTTAAAGGCATTTATCCATTCATTTGTTCATATGTCAAGCCCATTTTCAGCACTGACTATTTGCCAGGTACTATGTTGGGTGGTGGGGAGGATTTTAGACTGGGTTCCCTGGAAATAGACTCTGAGACTGAGAATTGTGAATTTTGTGCAGAAAGTTTATTGGGGAATATTCTTGGGTGCATCTCACCTGAAAGACAGTGAGGGTGGCAGGATTGGGCAGAGAGAGAAGCAGGCGCTCAATGTGTTTGCAACGGAGGCCTAGTCCAGTCCTACCAGGAGCTCTGGAGCTGAGATAACCCTTTAGAGTTGTCCCAAAGAGGCAAGGAGGCTGGGCCTTTGTATGCCCATGACAGCCAGTCATTGTTGGCCCAGCATCCCTAAGAGGGGCTGTAATCGTGGGCAAGGCAGTTTTTGCAGCCTAGGGCAATGCCCAGCAAGGGACATGGCTTTGAGCCATCAGTAATCAATATCCCCAGGAGCTGGGAGAAGGGAAGAAGTAAATCTGTGTGAGAACACAACATCCACTATTGGGATATAGCAGGAACAAGGATCCATTCATGCCCTCAAGGAGTTGATGAGCCATTGCAGCAAATAGGTAAGGAGGAGAGGGTGGTAGGTGCTGTGAAGACACAGAGCAAGAGCATCCAGCCCAGTCTCAGGGATCCTGAGGAGGATTCCCAAAGGATGTGATGGCAACAATAAGATAAGGAATTAGTCATGTGAAGATCAGTGGGTGTGGAAACTGTTGGAGAGAAAGAGTCTTCCAGGTGAAGGGAACAGCATGTGCAAAGGGTGAGAATGTGGTGTGGGAACCTTACATAGCTAGGAATGGCTGGAGTGGAAAGTGCACTGGCAGAAGTGGTACAAGGTGAGGCCAGGGAGCACCTGGATCTGTAAGATCAGGGACACCAGGTCCAGGGGATTTCATCCTGATTATCCGGACAACCACAGTTTCCAGCAGGGAGTCAGGGTAAAATTTGCGCTTCGGGAAGTTCATTCTGGCGGCAATGTGGAGAAAGGAATTGAGACAAAAGAGCAACACAGGGGTCCCCTATGAGTGACTGTGTAGGCGGCTAGTTCGTTAGTTTCCAGTGAGAAATGATAGTGACTTAAAATGGAGGCATGTTGGTGGGATGGCGAGAAATGGATGGATTTGAGAGATATTAAGGAGGCAGAATCCATAAGACTTGACTGATTGGATATAGGTCTTTAGGGAAAAAGAGGAGTCAAACTCAGATTTGTCTTGGAGCCAGAGCAGGCTGGCAGGGGTGTGAAGGATGGAACTGACAGTGGGAGACTGAAACAAGGGAACCCATTAGAGCCATGATAAACAACCTGTTATTTTACAGGGACTCATTCAGAAAAAAAAAAAAAAAGTTTGTGACCATACTTATCTCATTCAAATGAAAGTAAAATTACAGAATTCTATGAAAATAATATTTATATTCCTACCACTTAAATTTCCTTTATTGGAAGAATGTCAGTGAGAAACTTGCTTTTAGCCACTTAAATATTAATATCTGGGCCAAGTTTAGACATAGCATCATGGAGAGTGCTTGTCATTTTTTGGTTCCTATTTGTGTGGGGCTTTGGACCTCACAAGGAACATTCTAGAGTATGTTCTTTTTCTATCCTTGATGTAACCCTGCAGGTAGGAATTATTACATTTCCAATATACAGAAGCAGAAATAGAGGCTCAGAGAAGTGCAATGACTTCAATTCCCAAGTGTCAAAGTTGAGTCCAGAATGTTTATTTCATTCAGTGCAGTGTTTCCTGAGGCTGTAGCCGCTCTTTGCCAGGCATCAGACAGAGATGAAATCAATGTGCCCATTCCCTGCTTCCTTCAGCAAGCTGAGCCTCTCTCTCTGCTGGTTATAGGATTGTCTATCTGCTTAGAAGCAGAGAAGCTGATATGGGCAGAGAATGCCTTGTTACCAGGGTGCCCTGACACTGCCTATGTCTCCTGAGGGTGCTGGCCACCTGAGCATTCTGGCTATCTGACTGCAGTCAGGCCATTCGGGGGCCCTGCCCTGGGCCATCCTATCAGACGAGCTTTGGCTTGGTTTACTTGGAGCATAGGAGCTGAGCAAGACAGAGGTGATTTCTCCAGACATAGAGATCTGTGCACTGTAGGGTCTGAAAACCATCCAGCCAAGCTGAACTTGGTTTCTGTGTTGTAGGTTGTAGCTGATGAAGTAAATATAACTAAAATAGCCCTCCTCCCCGTATCAGTGATGCTGTAATCTCCAGGGTCAGATGACTCTGCCCTGAACTAGAGCAGGGGTGAAGACTGTAGGAAAGGGGAAGGAAGGGAAGAAAAGGAAGGGGAGGGGTCTGTTCTGAAACTGCGCCTTCAGGCTACAGCTCCTGGCCACACAATCGCCTCCTTTTTGGCAGGCACTTCCAGTGTCAGGTTTTCACATACAGTGAGAAGGGAGCTTGTTTTTTAATCTGGCAATTTGGAAATAAAAGATATAGTTAAATATGACTATAGATAAGCTTGAAATACATTTTCTGAATACAAACACACACAGTACAAATGCATGCGTTTATTAATTAGTCTCTTTACAAGTACTTTGTAGTCTTTTTTCCCCCCGCTTTATTGAGATATAATTGACATATAACATTGTATAAGTTTAAGGTGTACAATTTGATTTGATACATTTGTATATTGCAAAATGATTATCACCTTAGAGTTAGCTCAACACCTCCATGTCACATAATTACCATTTCTTTTTTGTGGTGAGAACATTTAAGATTTACTCTCTTAACAGCTTTTAAGTATATAGTATAGTATTATTAATTATAGTCATTATGTCGTACGTCAGATTCTCAGAACTTATTTGTCCTATAACTGGAAGTTTGTACCCTTTGACCAACATCATCCCATTTCCTCCACCCCCCCAGCCCTTGGTAACCACTGTTTACTCTCTGTTTCTATGAGTTCAGCTTTTTCAGATTCCACATATAAGTGATATCATACAGTATTTGTCTCTCTCTATATGACTTCTTTCACTTAGCACAACCCCCTCAAGGTCTACACATGTTGTCGCAAATGGAAGGATTACCTTCTTTCCCATGGCTGAAAAATATTCCATTTTATATATACAAGCCTACCTTGTTTTATTGCACTTTGCTTTATTGTGCTTCACTGATATTGCGTTTTTTTTAATAAATTGCAAGTTCTTCGTAACCCTGTGTCAAGCAAGTTTATCAGTGCCATTTTTCCAACAGCATTTGCTCACTTTGTGTTTCTGTGTCACACTTTGGTAATTCTCACAATATTTCAAACTTTTTCATTACTATTATATTTATTATGGTGATCTATGATTAGTGATCTTTAATGTTACCATTGTAATTGTTTTGGGGCTCCGCAAACTGCGCCTATATGTGGCGAACTTAATAAATTTTATGTGTGTTCTGACTGCTCCACCGACCAGCCATTCTCCCATCTCTCTTTCCCTCTCCGTAGGCCTCCCTATTCCATTAGTCACAATAATATTAAAATTAGGCCAATTAATAACCCTACAATGGCCTCTAAGTGTTCAAGTGAAAGGAAGAGTCTCATGTCTCTCACTTTAAATCAAAAGCTAGAAATGATTAAGCTTAGTGGGGAAGGCATGTGAAAAGATGAGACAGGCCGAAAGCTAGGCCTCTTGCGCCAGTTAACCAAGTTGTGAGTGCAAAGGAAGAGTCCTTGAAGGAAATTAAAAGTGCTACTCCAGTGAACACACAAATGATAAGAAAGTGAAACAGCCTTACTGCCGATACAGAGAAAGTTTTATTGGTCTGGATGGAAGATCAAATCAACCACAATATTCCCTTCAGCCAAAGCCTAACCCAGAACAAGGCCCTAACTCTCTTCAATTCCATGAAGGCTGAGAGAGGTGAGGAAGCTGCAGAAGCAAAGTTTGAAGTGAGCAGAGGTTGGTTCATGAGGTTTATGAGAGGAAGCCATCTTCCTAACATAAAAGTACAGGGTGAAGCAGCAAGTGCTGATGTAGAAGCTGCAGCAAGTTATCCAGAAGATCTAGCTAAGATAGTTAATGAAGGTGGCTACACTCAACAACAGATTTTCAATGTAGATGAAACAGCCTTATATTGGAAGAAGATGCCATCTGGGACTTTCATAGCTAGAAAGAAGAAGTCAATGCCTGGCTTCAAAGCTTCAAAGGACAGGCTGACTCTCTTGTTAGGGGCTAATGCAGTTGGTGACTCTAAGTTGAAGCCAATGCTCATTTACCATTCTGAAGATCCTAGGGCCCTTAAGAATTATGCTGAATCTACCCTGCCTGTGCTCTATAAATGGAACAACAAAGCCTGGATAACAGCACATCTGTTTACAACATGGTTTACTGAATATTTTAAGCCCACTATTGAGACCTACTGCTCAGAAAAAAAGATTCCTTTCAAAATATTACTGTTCATTGACAATGCACCTGGTCACCTAAGAGCTCTGATGGAGATGTACAATGAGATTAATGTTGTTTTCATGACTGCTAACACAACATCCATTCTGCAGCCCATGGGTCAAGCAATAATTTCAACTTTTAAGTCCTATTATTTAAGAAATACATTTTGTAAGGCCATTGCTGCCATGGATAGTGATTCCTCTCATGGATCTGGGAAAAGCAAATTGAAAACCTTCTGGAAAGGATTCACCATTCTAGACCCTTTAAGAACATTCAGAATTCATGGGAAGAGATCAAAATATGAACATTAACAGGAGTTTGGAAGAAGTTGATTCCAGCCCTCATGGATGACTTTGAGGGAAGAATTCAAGACTTCAGTGGAGGAAGTTTCTGCAGATGTGGTGGAAATAGCAAGAGAACCAGAATGAGAAATGGATCCTGAAGAGGTGACTGAATTCTGCAATCTCATGATAAAACTTCAACAGATAAGAAGTTGCTTCTTATGGATGAGCAAAGAAAGTGGTTTCTTGAGATGGAAGCTACTCCTGGTGAAGATGCTGTGAAGATTGTTGAAATGACAACAAAGGATTTAGAATATTATATAAACTTAGTTGATAAAGCAGCAGCACAGTTTAAGAAGATCGACTAATTTTGAAAAAAGTTCTACTGTAGGTAAAATCCTATCAAACAGCATCTCATGCTACAGAGAATCCTTTGTGAAAGGATAAGTCAATCAATGCGCAAACTTCATTGTTGTCTTATTATAAGAAATTGCTTCAGCCACCCCAGCCTTCAGCAACCTGGACTAAATCAGCAACCACCAATATCAAGGCAAGACACTCCATCAGCAAAAAAATTACAGCTCACTGAAGGCTCAGATGATAGTTAGCATTTTTTGGCAATAAAGTACTTTTTAATTAAGGTATGTACTTTTTTTTATACATAGTGCCATTACACCCTTAATAGACTACAGTATAGTGTACAGTATAGTGTAAACACCACTTTTATATGCACTGGAAAACCAAAAAATTTGTGTGACTCGCTCTTTTGCAATATTTGCTTTATCGTGGTTGTCTGGAACCAAACCCCACAATATCTCCGAGGCATGATTGTATGTGTGTGTATATATGTATATATATATATATATATACATATATACACAACATCTTCTTTATCCATTCAACTGTTGATGAACTCTTAGTTTGTTTCCATATCTTCACTATTGTGAATAATGCTGCAATGGACATGGAAAAGTGCTTTGTAGTCTTGATTGCCGTGGGTGGTTAGTACAAAGTTTTGGTTTTTGTCATCTTCCTTACCACCTTCTCCTCGGAAGTCTATCTCTATCCTGGGCTGCCTTATCTACTTCTGAGACCCATGAAGTAGTCTCTGAATTGGCCATCAAATTGAGCAGGGAACTGCCCTTAGCATTATAAATACTAGTTATAGAGAGTTGCAGAATGCCTCTAATTTTAGTTGCAAAAGTAATAGTTATAATATAAACAGCTACCATTTATTGAATGTTTACTATTAACCAAACTCTAAGCTATGTGCTTTACACACACTAACTCAATGACATGTGGAGATTCATTACATTACAATATAAGGATTTTGTGACTTTTATAGCAACAATTTAGCCATTGCAATACCTTCTCTTTTTTCACTGCCTTTATGTAGTTCACTGAATTGTACACTCTGTGCTGGATTCAAAGTGCTGACCTTGCACCATTATCTACTCCCTCTGTGAAGTAGGGAGGATGCCTCTTCTCACACTTTTACACTTTTCACATGGGTGCATCAAAATACATTGCCTCTGGTTTGCTTTTTCCCATGCTGCTCCTGCTCTTGAGGATCCCTTCTCTCTCCCTAGAATCTTCCCCAAGGACGTGTCTCAGGCCAAGCCATCTTCCCAAGGCAGCTATTCTCAAATGATTTTCCCCCTCGGACACATTCCTATAGGTATAGGCACATTTTGACAAAACCCTCAACTAAGAAGCTGTCTCATATGGCTGTAGAAGAGGTAAGACAGGGGCCGGCCCCGTGGCTTAGCGGTTAAGTGCGCGCAATCCACTACTGGCGGCCCGGGGTTCGGGTCCCAGGCGTGCACCGACGCACTGCTTCTCCGGTCACGCTGAGGCAGCGTCCCACATACAGCAACTAGAAGGATGTGCAAGTATGACATACAACTATCTACTGGGGCTTTGGAGTGAAAAAGGAGGAGGATTGGCAATAGATGTTAGCTCAGAGCCGGTCTTCCTCAGCGAAAAGAGGAGGATTAGCATGAATGTTAGCTCAGGGCTGATCTTCCTCACAAAAACAAAAAAAAGAAAAGGTAAGACAGGCTGCAAATGACGTATGATTCCCAGCACAGCCCAGTGACACCTCTCCCATTCTACTCTTTAGGCATATGCAGCCCTATAATTGGAATAATTTTGAGTGCATTCTAATTTGTTTAATTTAAAATCAGGTTCCTATGAATCTTATTCCACAAACATGAGTGCAAAAAATGTCACACCTGTATCTAGAAAATCCTATGGAAACCACCAGAAAAAACTACTGGAAATAATAAATGAGTTCATCAAGGTCATAGGATACAAGATCGATTTACAAAAATCAATTGTAATTTTATATACCGGCAGTAAGCAATCTGAAAATGAAATTTAGAAAACAATTCCAAATAACACCAAAAAGAATAAAGTACTTAGGAATAAATTTAACAAAAGAAGTGCAATACTTGTACACTGAAAATTACAAAGCATTGAGGACAAAAATTAAAGAAGAGCTAAATAAATGGAGAGATATTCTATATTTGTGAATTGGAAGATTTAATTCTCCTCAATCACTATCAAAATACCAGCAGGTGTTCTTGCTGGGCCCTCTGTTCTGCCCTCATGAGAAGCCGTATGCTCCCCCTCTCCTGGGCCATCTCATTAGCCAGAAGCTGGTCGAGAATTGGTTTCTCCAGATGCAGAACTTTGTGCTTTGTAAAGTTTCCATTGAAAGCGGTTTGCCACTTATATATTATAGCCAAATGAACTAAATATTACTAAACGAGGCCCCTGTACATCCTCAGTGAGCAGATATTGTAACCATCCAGGATCAGAGTGGCTCGAAAAACATCTTAATCAGATGAAACAACAAGCCACAAACTGGTTTGAGAAAAATTTTGTAAATCATATATCTCATTAAGGACTTATGTTTAGAATATATAAAAAAAACTCTTGCATCTCAGTAATAAGACAATCCAATTAATACATGGGCACAATACTTGAACAGACTTTTTGCTAGAGAAAATATATGAAGGCCTAATAAGTACATGAAAAGAGCTCAACATTGTTACTCGTTAGGGATATGCAAATTAAAACCACAATAAGATACCACTTCCTATGCGCTATATGCACAATGCACTTTAAAAAAAATAGAAACAAAAACAAGTGTTGGGGAGGATGTGGAGGAACTGGAATTCTCGCACGTTGCTGGTAAGGGTGGAAAATGGTGAAACCACTTTGGAAAACAGGTTTTCAGTTTTGTAAAGAGCTACCATATGACCCAGCAATTCCCCACCTATGTATCTAGCTAAGAAAAATAAAAATATGTACATCAGAAGACTTTTAAATGAATGTTCATAGCATTTTTATAAGACAAAAGCCCCAAACTAGATCCAAGTGTCCATCAACGTGTGAATGCATAAACAGAATATGGTATTCCATATATTGAAATACTTTTCAGTAATAAAAATAATTGAACTACTTATATCCATGCTACATCCATGCTACAATATGGATGAACCTCAAGAACATTATGCTAACTGAAGGAATCCAGAAACAAAAGATTACATATTGTGTAATTCTCTATGTGTGAAATACCCAGAAGAGGCAAATGTATAGAGATGTAAAGCAGATCGGTGGTTGCCTGGGGCTGGGACTGGGAACAGGAATTGACTGTAAATAGCACGGGAGTGGGGAGGAGGGGGTTTGGGGGGATTCACTGGGGTGAGGAAATGTTTTAAAACTGGACTGTGTGAAGTTTGCACATCTGTATAAATTTACTAAAAATGATGACTTGTACTCTTACAGTGGGTGAATTTTATTACTCTTATAACTCAATACAGCTGTTAAGTAAAAATAACCAGCAAAAGAATAGAACGTGAGAGGTACAGATGAAACCAGTATGGCAATATGTTGATAATTCTTGAGGCTGGATGGTGGGTAATGAGGGCTCATTATACTTTTCCTTTTCATCCTTTGTGTGTATTTGAAATTTTTATAATAAAAATTAAAAAGAAATGATAAAAAAGAGAATGTCATACTTTATTTCTTTAAATAATATGAAATCTGACTCACAATCTTTATATCACAGGGCTGGAGGAAAATTCCATCTTAGTCAGTATAGAGGCCCCTTGCTACAGTCACTCAGCAGTCTGGGAGGCTCATGTGGTGCTCCAAAAAGTCTTCAGGCCAGCAGGGTCATGGTGATATGACCGTTATCTGGTATGAATAGTCTTTAGAAAGAAGTCAGCGATGTTGCATTTATGCCAAGGCTGGAGCAAGAATTTCTTCTGAGGTCTGTTGCACCCCTGTGTAGGACCAGCCTCCCTAGGTCCCCTCTAGGCACAGAATCCTGGGCGATCACTCCCCTGTGAGTCCTGGTCCATTTATTCCCAAGGAAGAGTGTGACTTTTGGACACTAGGGTGAACCACAGACCTACATCCTCATTTCAGTCATGGGAGTAACTTCCCTAGGCTGATTCCAGCTCTCTTATCTTAACCTCTTCCCTGGATTTCGGCTTTCACAATGGCCAGGAAAGGAATTCTCCTTGCAGCCACTTATTTGTGCTAATGCACTTGAGGTATGGAGTCAAAAAATATTCTTTGATTTAAATGTGTGTATGTGTGTGTAAAATACGGAGAAAAATACACAAGTAACTCTCATCTTTTCAAATTCGTCTTCAGCACGAAAGCCTTAGTGCATCCACTCATGTAATCATTCATAAAACAACCATCTATTGAGCCCCTCCAAATCACGCCAGACACTATTTGAGGCACAGAAAATACAACTCTGAACAAAGCTCACAAAAGCTGTGCTGTTATAAAGCTTAGACACTAGGGCTTATGTTTTAAAACATTAAGTGCCTAAGAATCACATGAAGATATTGTTAAAATGTAGATTCTCATTCTATAGGTCTGGATGCTGCTTGAGAGCTGCATTTCTAACAAACTCCCATGTGATGGCAATGATGCTGGTACACAAAACACACTTTGAGCGGCAAGGTTCTAGGGTGGAAAATGGGAAAATTTTGGAAAACACAAAGGTGAATCATTCACAAGTGTCCCTACTGAATTATTTGCAACATGCTTCTTATCTGTGCTGAGGGATGGTCACTGACATGCTCTGCCCTGAGAGATGCCACACTTGTCACTTGGCCCCTAAGTAAATTATTTCTCTCTCTTGCCACAGAGACTACCCTGGCCAAGCAGCCTACACGGGCCACACCCTCTAACGGCTGCAACGTGTGTTCATACTCAGAGGCTTCTCTGATTGATTCACAGGTCAGGACTTGTGTGTCAGCCTTCCCTTCGTGATTTGATCCTGTTTTGCACTTCAGAGGCCCATCTGGCAGGTATCAAAAGTGTGTCTAGATCCTTGGAGCTGAACTTGAGCTTTTTCTGGTCTTATATTTTAACTCTTTGCTGCTCGCCACTTCTAGGTTATAGTATTAATGGGGAAAGAATGAGAAAAAAATGAAAAAAAAGCACCGTTGTGTTTTGCTTATTTTTTATATACATTGTTTCCCCTGGAAAGCAATCTCTTTGTGTTTGTGTGTTTGCTTGTTGCACAATGTGGGTTAATTCTATGCAGGCGCTGTGGCTGTGGTTCAAAATAGCAGACACTTTATTTATTTATTTATTTTAAGGAAGATCAACCCTGAGCTAACATCCATGCCAATCCTCCTCTTTTTTTTTTTTTTTGCTGAGGAAGATCGGCCCTGAGCTAACATCTGTTGCCAGTCCTCCTCCTTTTTTCCCCCCCCTTTTCTCCCCAAAGCCCCAGTAGATAGTTGTATGTCATAGTTGCACATCCTTATAGTTGCTGTATGTGGGACGCGGCCTCAGCATGGTGAGACAAGTGGTGCGTCGGTGCGCGCCCGGGATCTAAACCCAGGCTGCCAGTAGTGGAGCGTGTGCACTTAACCGCTAAGCCACGGGGCCGGCACAGCAGATACTTCTAAATAGCCAGGTTGCTCAGGCATTTGCCCAGCCACCACTGAGGATGTTGGAAGGTGGTGCCAACTTACAGGAATTCTGCTTCTGGGAATCCATTCTAATGAAATCACTGGAAAGCAGACAAAGTATAAAAGGAAGTTTATCACAGTATCATTATAATAGTAAACACTTAGGGGAAAAAATCTTAAATATCTGTATTAGTTTCCTGTTGCTGCTGTAACAAATTACTTCAAATTTAGTGACTTTAAATAACACAAAATGTATTCTTTTACAGTTCTAGAGGTCAGAAGCCTGAAATCAATTTTGCTGGGCTAAGGTCAAGGTATCGGGGCTGGTTCATTCTGGGGTCTCTGAGAGGATAATTGTTTTCTTGTCTTTTTCAGCTCTATTAGCCACCCACATTCATTTGCTTGTGGCCCCCCCTCCTCCATCTTCAAAGTCCATCACTTCAACTTCTGTTCTGTCATCACATTGCCTTCTCCTCTTTGACTCCTCCTGTGTCCCTTTAATAAGGACTGTTGTGGTTACATCAGGCCCACATGGATAAAGCCAGCCCTGGTGGTCTGCTGGTTAAGGTTCGGAACTCTCACCACCGGCTTCATTTCCCAGTCAGGAAACCACACCACCTGTCTGTCGATTGTCATACTGTGACAGCTGTGTGTTGCTGTGATGCTGCAAGTTATGACACTGGTATTTCAAATACCAGCAGAGTTAGACATGGTGGACAGGTTTCAATGGAGCTTCCAGTCAAAGTCTGACTAAGAAGAAGGACCTGGCCACCCACTTCTGAAAAAATTGACCATGAAAACCCTATGAATATCAGTGGAGCATTGTCTGATAGAGCATGGGAATGTGAGAGGATGGCACAAAAAGACTGGGCAGGGTTCCGCTCTGCTGTACACAGGATCACTAGGAGAAAGAATTGACTCGACAGCACTAAAAACAACAAAAACAAACAAACACGCAGATAATCCAGGATAATATCCCCATTTTTAAATCTTAATCTTTTAAGATTAAAATCCTTAACTTAATCACATCTGCAAAGTCCCTTTCCCCGTATAAGGTAACATTCGCAGGTTTTAGGGATTAGGATTTGGGCATATTTGGGGTACCACCATTCAGTTTACCACAATACCAAACCAGAGGAAGTGGTTAATTGGGTTATATTTATTCAATGAAATATTATGCAGCTGTTAAATCTCTTGAGTAACATTTAATGAAAACAGAAAGTTATCATAATTCATTTAACATTTGTCCACCAAATCTAACATTATGTTCCAGGCCCTGTGCTGAGCACTGGGGATGTAGTCAGGAGTGAAGGCCCAGCTCTCTTGCGTCTTGTGTCCTACTCGAGGAGATATACAGTAAACAAGTCAGCAAATCAATAAACAGGGTAATTTCAGCTAGTGATAAGTGTTATGAAGCAAAGAGGGTGGGTGGGTGGCATGAGGGGTGACTTTGCATAGGGAATCAAGGAAAGTTCTCTGAAGAAGTTACATTTCCACTAAGACTCGATGAGGAGAAGGAGCCTGCTATGTGCAGACTAGAGGGCAGAACCTTCTAGGCAGAAGGGAAAGCAAGGGCAATGACCTTTCTTGAGGCAGGCAGGAGGTTGGTGTGTTCTAAGGACTAAGACCAGTGTGTCTGGGCACAGTTAACAAGGAGAGAGGTAGAGCAGGGAGGCATGAGGAAGGATGATGTAGGCCAGGGGGTGGCGGATACTGCTGGTTGCTCACTCTAACATCCCATCTCTCTTCTTTCTTCCAGAGGCAACCAATTTAGTGTGGAGCACTAATGCGTATAATGAAAATACTGGTTTTCCTGGTGTCTCCTGCATCTAGAGTAGGGTTTAGGGGGATTGTGACACTATCCATGCCAATAAAGATGTATGAAGAATTCAGTGCGTGGAAGGAGGCTTCTAGGAGACTCTTGCAAAGGGGACAGACTCTGCAGCTTATCTTCGGACTTTTGACTTTTGCCCTTTAACCTTTCTCTCCTCTTTCTCTCTGGAACATAGAAAAGATCTTGGAGATGGAGCAGTGCCTTGCAACCAAGAGACTGAGAGCTTTAGGCTAAGGATTTTGCCGCAGGAAGATAAAGGGCGCCTAGGACCTTGAGGGCATCATGCAGCTGGTATATTCATTCTGGAAAACCCGAGTACACATTTCTGTTTGTTCAGGTGACTCTAACCAGGGTTCCATGACATGAACTGGAATCCAATTCCTGAATGATAAATATAGTAAGAAATTTATATTTTATTCTATGTGTAATAGGAAATCATCCAAGGGTTTTAAGCAGGAGAGCAATATGGTCTGATTTATTTTTGCAACAATACCTGTCTGCTACATGGAGACTAGACTATAAGTCCTACTGAGGACATCAAGTAAATGATCATTGCAGTACTTCAGGAGAGAGATGATGCTAGCTTAGACTAGGGTTATAGCAGTGAAGGTGGGGAAACAGAGTTTGAATGTACTTTATAAAGTTAAAAAAAAAAGAAACAAAATGGTATATACAGTAGGATAATAGTAGCCAACATTTATTGAGTATCTGTTATATGCCAGGCAAGGTTCTAAGTACATTACATATTCTAACTCACTCATTTAATTCTTACACTAGTCCTGTGAAACAGGCATTATTTTAGTCAGCATTTTACAGTTAGGAAAACTAAAGAATAAAAAGGTTAAGTAATTTTCTAGTAAGTGATGGAGGATGTATTCCTCTGTGTGCATGTGTGTGTGTGTGTGTGTGCGTGTGTGTTAGAGAGGGGTTCCAGGTGTGGGTGTGTGTTTGTAGATGGGGGATATAGATGGAGACATCCTAGAAAAAAGGGCTAGAAGGAAATATCCCAAATATTTTACAATTTTATGTCTGAGCAATAGGATTACATGAAATTTTTCTTCTTTATACTTCTCTTATTTTCCAATATTTCTAAAGTGAACATGTGCTACTCTTATATACAGGAGAATAATTAATATATGAAAGATATAGTGGTCTAGAATTGTGCTGTTTAGCAGTAGATTTAATACTATATCAGCTGTTTTTAAGCAAAGAGAGAAAGGGTCATAGTTTAGTTATTATGGCCAAGACAGAAATCATAGCAAGCTGAGCTGTGGAAATTAAGTCATGGAGCAGGTTAAGTCCCTAGACCTCTAGGGCATAATTATGGCTTCCTCATCCAAGCCCAGCCACCTGTTCACTAATTGATGGTGTCTTCTAGGAATAGTCCAATTCAAATTACCAAACTTTTCAGCTTTTCTGAACTCTAGCATTGTAGAGAAGCAGCTTTTTAGCACACAGTCTGTCTATTCAAATGTGCTCCCAATATCTGGATTCTGTATGCCAACTTGGCTTGCTTTGAAGAATTTCCCTTGTCTGATATGACATCATTTAGTTTATTTATGCTGGAGAACCCTCAAGGAAATACTACACCTGTGTTATATATGTGTGTATGTGGATATAAATCGCAGAACAACACATCATGAGAAAGTGAATTCGCTTATCACATATCAAAGGCAAATCACATAAACTACTCCTATGCACCCTTTGCCAGAGTCAGCAAATGAGGAGAGGACAGTCAAAATCCAACTGGGGAGTAGGGGACCCCAAAACAACCGTTTAGACTCCAAATCCTGAAAGTGTCAGGAGCCATTTTTTAAAAATGTAGATTCTAACCTTTCTGCAGGCAGTGACCATTTATTTCATTTCTTAGACTACCCAATCTCTCTATCCTGAAACTCCTTCACATGTCTACAATTTGCTCAGTTCTTAGTACTAAACCTTGCACTTCAATAGCATGAATATATTAGAAGGAAAAAAGTGCAACCTAAGTGTATCAAAAATAGAAAACAGGAGAGCATAAAATAATGGATTCAAAACTCAGAGTAAACAAAATGCTAATATTGTACATTAATATACAGATATTTTTTCTTAAGGATTTGAGAACATTGGAGTATATGCTCCTTGTTTTTACCTAGAAAATTTGAAGGATGTAAAATCTATAATGTATTCAAAAGCTTGTATTAAAAACTGAGGGTAAAAGTCTAAATAAACCACGCTTTATTCTTTAAAAATAGCTCTCTGTTTCATTACCTTTTCTGCCGTCTCTAAGATTTGACCAATTCATAAATGAAGGTAGCCATCAGATTATGCAGTCAAATTACATGGAATGTCAGTGGGGAACAAAATGATGATGAAGACATAGTGTTCGTTATACAATCGAGAAGCATGAAAAAGATTAGAACAGAGACACTTTAGAAGAAGAATTGACTGAAGACCAGAGAGGGTTTTGTTTTGTTTTGTTTTTTACTTTAAAATAGACCTAGGAGCTTAGTTTAAGCTACATGACAATACCAGTGTTTGGCTAGAACAAAGAGAACAGATTTCGGTTGAGCAAGGCACTCCTTCCTAAATGGACTAATTCTGATAAATCACCAAGACATGGGGCTGCTAGATTCTAGACAATGAATTTATACAAGGGAACAAAGCTCCATAGACATTTTTATTGTAGATGCTCTCACTATGTCAGTACCAAGCTATAAAACAAGCGAAGAACTGAGCATAATTACAGCCTCTCTCAACAGAGCAAGGAGAATTGGTTTGAGAAACGCCCCATTGTAACTCATTGCACTGGGGGATTCTCTCAGCAGGACCATAAATCAGGTTCAAAGGCGGGAACCATATCCATGCTGTGCACAGCCTTGGGTCTGGTTCATAGACATGAATGGGTTATCTCATTCATGTAGGCAATGGAAGAATGATCCTAAGTCCTGAGACCAGTGGTTCGGGATGTGGTCTCAGCTCTCACATGATGCAGGGGTGCCGTGGGGAAGGCCATCAGAGTCTCTGAGCTGATTTCTCATTCATAAAATATGGTGTTGTGACAATGTGAACTATAGGGACCTTTCCAACCTGAGGATTCTGATTCTTTCTCTTCCCTCTAGAAACTTAACTTGTATTCTTTACTCCAACTGCAGGGCAGTATTATAAAGTTTAATTGCTGACGAATGAAAAGGAAAATCCAAATGTTAGAAAAGAGGCTTGCAGTCTGTTGATCCCTGGTGCGATGGATTATTGTTGGTCAAATATTTCACTTTCCCTCCTTGAAGAACCCCTTCTTGTGTGAGATTTATATGTGTCTGCCCTGTTGAACTCAGGAGTGGCCATGTGGACTTGCTTTACTTAATGGAATATGGATGGAAGTAACACATGTCACTTCCAAGATGGACGTTTTAGATTTCTCATGTCTCTTCTCTCTGTTGTGATGGCCATAGATATATCAGAGACAGAGGCTATTCGGTCAGCCTGAGTCTGGAGTGACCAATATTGGGAGCAGTTAATGATCATGCATTGTGAGCAAAAAATAAAGCTTTGTTTTAAGCCACTGTGATTTTGGGGATCATTTGTTACTGCAGCAAACCCTAGCCTCTCTTGACTGATGTACTTACATTCTAGGAATGGCCAACTGTGAAAAGCAGATCTGATTTCTTGACTATGTTTGCAACAGAAAATCAGAATTCCAAACTTTTATATTAAGAAGTGTCTCTCTTTTCTCTGATCTTCATTTAAGCATTATCATTCATATATATACATATGTTTCATACATATATATAATTCATATATGATTTATATATATACTTTATATATGATTTTTATATATAAATTCTCTGCTAAGGCCTGTATCAGGTACCCTAGTGCAGACACTAGGCTCTGGAAGTCTTGAGCAATTTAGTTTCTACTTAGTCTATGAAGCCTTTACTTTTTTTTCCATGGACAAGGATTGCCTCTCTGCCTTTTACTTATTTTTCCAACGAATATCTTTTGAGCACCTACTAAGTGACTGGTAAGCACTGGAGATGGAAGAGTGAAAAGATAAGCCTGATCCCTTAAATTGGCTATATCGTATCTTCCACTAGCCTCAAGGAGACAGGACACTGATAAATGCTATGCTATGGAACACATACAATATTATGAGAGCACTTAACAGTGAGTGTTCTAAATCAGAGCCTTGGCATTGAGGAAGGCTTTCTAGAGGAAGTGATGTCTAATCCAAGACCTGAAGAGTAAACAGTAATTAGACAATAGAATTATGAATGTATGTGTGTGTGTAGGGCTGTGGAAAGATAGGTTGAAGGATTAAGTGTGGTAGCAGTATACTGGTAAAGAATGTTCCAGAAGAGGAAACCACACATGTGAAAGACCAGTGGTGAGTCCAGACAGCAGATATCAAGGGGAGCATTGTCTGGAAAGGAAGAAGCCAGATCACATAGTAACTTCTAAGTCATATCCAGGACTCTGGATTTGATCTTATGAGTCTGTGGAGAATCATCGAAGGGTTTTAAGGAAGATATTTCCTCTGCTTCTAATGTCCTCCCCACCCAACCCCCCATACTCCTCATCTAATCTACTCAACAACCTCTTTCTCCTTAAGAATCAGATTGAACTCTATGAAATCTTCCCAGGCAGATATAGCTCCTTCCTCTCTAACTTATAACACACACACACACACACACATATATATGTATATATATATATGTATGTATGTATCTCCCTGAACACATTTATTTTATCCTTTTCCACTTTCATCCCTTTCCTACAACTTAAGACATAAAAATCTTGAGGGCAGTGTCTTGCCTTTTCATCTATGTATCCTCAGTGACTCTCAGAGTTCGTGGCTCATAGCAGGCACTCTAAATGTGGCAGAAAGGCTGAGCAGAAGGAAGGGATCCTTGAGAGGAACTAATAGGTAAGGAAATTTAGCCACTGATGCAGGGAAACCAGATTCCTCCTGATGGTCTGAGGCGTTTACAATGAGGGACATTTGTTTTTGAGGAATCTCAGAATGAGCCTATTCAAAGGTAACACTTGGCAGGGAAACTTAGACACTAAAACCCTCTTGGGTAATGTCAGGCCAGCTCGGGTTTACCTGTCTCTTCTAATTCTCTGAACCAGTTGCCATGGTTGGGAATATCTGTCTAGGCTCCTGCTTCAACCTAGGCTGGCTCAGCTGTGCAGGCAGTACAATGGCTTTGGAAGTAATAGACCTGAAGTCATGCTTTAGCTCTGCCATTTACAAGCTATGTAGGGTAAGCAGAATTCTAAGATGACCCTCAGTGTCCCATACCTTGTATAATCTTTCCACTTTCCCATCTGAGTGTGGGTGGAACCTGTGAATACAATTGAATATTATTGGTTCGATTAGGTTATTAACCAGTTGACTTTGAGTTAACCAAAGAGGAGATTATCCTGGATGGGCTTGACTAGCCTGGGAGCAAATAGCCATGTTGTGAACTGCCTATGGGGGACACGTGGCAAGGAAGTGTGTGACCTCTATTAGTTGAAATGAATTCTGCCGATAACTGGGGAGATTGGATGAGGACCACAAGTCTCAGGTAAGAATCACAGCCCTGGCCGACATCTTGATTTCAGCCCCATGAGACCTGAGCAGAGGACCCACTAACTCATACCTAGATTCCTGACCCATGGAAACTGTGAGATAATACAATTGTGTTGTTTTAAGCTGCTGAGGTTGTGGTTATCTGTTATGCAACAAGAACACAGCAGTGGAAAACTAATACACTGTGTGACTGTGTGAAGTAGTAAAGTTACCTACCTTCTATGAACCTCATTTTCATCACCTGTGAAGTGAGCATGATAATCATATACCCTTATGGGCTGTTGTTGAAATCAATTGAGATAATATATGCAGAGTACCTAGTAGTTTCTCAAAATGGATTAATTACCCCCTTTGTTGCCTCAGCATCACCATCTATGCCAATGGCTTTTCTGGAACATTCTGCCTTGGTTGTCCCTTCAAGAGCTAGCACAGGGATTCAGGCTGCCACAGGTGTCATTTCCCCAGCAGCCTGTCCTAGGGCCAGTGTTCTGATGAAAATTCCTATTGTAATGCATAACCACGAGGAATCCAGAACGAAATTGCTTTGGGAGCCTTTGTGTGATTAACATTTCGGCTGTTTATGGAGTCTTTGCCCTATCATTTCCTGTTTTAAAAAATTAATGTGCTGGTTTCTTTATTATTAAAAACCAAGATGGGAAAGTTCAGCCGGAGCACAAAGAAATAGTTCTATATGATCCAAATAAAAGTTTCTGAGTAGGGAGACTATTTGGAAGACCTCTTTTTCTGTGTGTGTGTGAGGAAGATCGGCCCTAAGCTAACATCCATTGCCAGTCTTCCTCTTTTTGCTGAGGAAGATTAGCCCTGAGCTAACATCTGTGCCCATCTTCCCCTATTTTTTGTATATGAGATGCCACCACAGCATGGCTTGATGAGTGGTGCATAGGTCTGCACCCAGGATACGAACCTACAAATCCGGGGCAGCCGAAGCCAAGCAGGCGAATTTAACCACTGCACCACCAGGCCAGCCCTTTTAATCCCTACGACTTTTTGTTGCCACTCCTCCGCAACCCCAGCTTCTTGCCCACTGTCCATCCCACGCTTGAACTTAAATAGGATAAAAGACCTTTGAGTCAAGAGCATTGGGACTTTTGAATAATGACAATGGTATTGTGTATGACCGTATTGTGAAACCCACTGAATCAGAGAGTTTTAGACTCTGCAGGCCCTGTAGCTTGGAGATCTCATTTTATGGATGAGAAGACTCAGATTCGGAGGTTTAACTGCCCAAGCAGACACACCTAATTAGTGACTAAGTTTTCTCTGAAGGAAAGCAGATCTCCTGACACACTTTCCTCAGGTAATCTGAGTTGATTACCTTATTTTATATGTATAGAAGTTTAAAACCTGCTTCTTCCATATGAGGATCAAATGCTCACTTCTTCGTGATACACCTCAGTGCAGACAACATCATGGGCCCTGTTGATCTGTCGACCTGGGCCAAGTGAGCTTCCACAGGGAATAGAAGGCTTTCTTAAGCCAGATAGAAAGACTCAGTTCAATAAGAAGGAAAGAATTAGGTTAGATTTAAGGGGCAGAAATATCTCAGTTGCAAGAACTAACTCGCAAGTGGGATTGAGAAATAACGTTTTCAGGGATCATCAGTGAGACTACAGATTTTTGTATCCATCAGATGGATGTAGTCATTAGATACTTGGTCTTACTCTTTTTCCCATATCTACTATCCCAATTGTTTCTGATGACTGGTATTGTTATATTGGAACAGTCTGGGATCCCTTTTTCCAAGAGGAAAAAAGAAATTCTGTTCTCAAGCCTAATCAACCTGAGATTGTAATAAGATTTTGGCTGGTTGGAGCATTTACATTTGGTACATGCCAGGCAATGGGTGCCTATGTGCCCAACTCCCATTAAGAACGTTGGTTACTGAGTTTCTGTGGTAGACAATATTTCATATGTTGTAACAACCCATAGCTAGAGGAGTTAAACATGTCCTGTGTAACTTCCAAGATAGGTGTCGTGGAAGCTTACACTTGGTTTCCTTTGGACTTCATCCTATGTGCATTTCCCTTTGTTGATTTTGCTTTATATCCTACACTGTAATACATCTTAGCTATGAGTACAACTGTATACTGAGTCATGTAATTCCTCCTAGCAAATTATCAAACACGGGGCTGGGCTTGAGACTTCTTCTATTCTGTAGAAGGAATATATTTATTTATTTTATTTTCTGAGAGGCCTCCCTAGCACCACTAAAGTGCAGGCTCTGGCTTGAGGGATCTCAAGTTCAAGGGCCGATATTAAGAAAGACGATCTACTCTAAAATATTCAAATACAATGCCATGGTTCTTTTATACCCATAATTTCCCTCTGGTTTGCCCATCCATCCTGCTCCAGATCCTGTATGTTTTCTCTTTTAATTTTCTACTTTACTTTTTCCTTGCTGTTCTCCATTTTCTGTGGTTCTGTCTGTCTTATCTTACATCTTGAGTTGTGAACTTCATGAGATCAGAGACTATATAAATAGTATGTTTAGCAGAAAAACCAAAATATTAATGCATGGAGACTCTATTTTTATTCTCAGAAATTTTATTATTTGTCTTCTAACTGAAGGAAATCACTTAATATTTTTGTCCCTCAGTTTTCTAATCTAATAAATGGTAATATTACTTGCTAGTATTACCTGTCCACCTTGCAAAGTTACAGATGGGATCAAATGAGATCATTTTTTATGTAAGAATTTCAAAAATTTGAACCACATAGAAATGTTGTGACATTATTCTTCTGGAGCTCTGCACAAGTGGATTACATGAGAGAAATATATGCTCTTGAGATGTGGGCATTCTCTCTTTCTTCATAACGTGACAGAGAAGACAATGTAAAGATTCTCAATGAGGAAGGGCAATCGAAATAGTTAGCCCTGAGAAAAAGAAGATTAAAAGAAGGTTTGCTTATTGACTTCAAGTATTTGAAGGACAGCCACGAAGAAGCAATAATAGAATAATTCTGTATGACTCCACAGAATAGAGTTAGGACTAATGGGAAAAAAAGGAAGAAGACAAGGAAAGACCTGGCTGAGGCACGGGGAGAGGGGTAGAGGGAGAAACTAGTCAATGGAGCCGTTCAAGTTCAGGCTGAACCACAACATCTTGCGTGTTGCACAAGGAATTAAAACACTGAATTTATGAATGAACTTCTTTTGTGAACCACCCCCACAATTTTTGCTCTGGTGCTCTCTGTTGAATTATTTATTGAATCTTTTTCATTAAATGATTCACTCATTTTCCATCAGATAAATTTATTTTAAAACTATATTTTGTACATTTGATGTTTTTATTAGTTTTCATAATGTACATTAAAATGCAAAGAATACTGTAAAAAACTTAACATGTATTGGTAAACGCAAAGCTAGATGTCTTCTAAACCTGACATTCCATGGAAATTCTTAAGTCAAATGAAAGACAAGAGCAAAAACAAGACTAGAGTCTTGGGTTCCTGATTTCTATTCCTGTGAACCCTCTGGTCACTTGGCATAACAGAGTCTTTGTTGATGAAGAAGATGGTGCTTAATTTGTGGAGCTGAGAGCATCACCGTGCCTCTCCTCAAGGAGAACGACTTGCACATTTGCTTGTTACTGTCTTACAACCCACCAGGACAAGTGCAAACCAGGACTAGAGCAAACTGGGGTATATGGTAGTCCTACCTTTTCCTCGCTCTTGCTGCCCTGGTGTTGCACCTCCCAAATAAAGCATCAGCACTTAATTCTTGACTCCTACTCTATTTTCTAGGGACATAGGCCAAGACTTCCCTTTGTCTCGTATGCACACTTAGTCTGCAGAAATTATAATCCTGCCCCCATGACCACAGTTGATTAGAGCAGAGAAGGATACCTGATCCAAGATGGATCAGTGTTCCTCTTGCTAAAGTTTGAACTTTCAACTTAGAGACAATGTATAGTTTGCTAGGGCTGTTCTAACAAAGTACCACAAACTGGGTGGCCACAGAGGAGGAGCAGTGAATAGTTTGTTCCAGGGTCTGAGCAAAAAGCAGGTTGAAATTATATATTCAGTGAAGAATGAACAGTAGCTAAAATAGAGGAAACCATACTGCAGACATCTCAGATAATATAGTCAACAGAAGCAAATGCCTGAGGCAACTGACCTTTATTTGTCAAGGCTGTAGACAGACGTAGAAATTTTATAACGCCTGTTGATGTCTTAAGTGTACCTTAGCTATGTTATATAGTCTATGTTACTTACTGGAGAAACGAAGACACGTTTAATGAGCAGTGCTTGAAAACAGCTTGATCAAAAAGAAGTACGTCTTTAAACTCAGGGCCAATTTAAAATCTTTGCAGGTCTTAGGTTCTCTTACTTTTGGAGGCCCACACGATATCAGATATATTTTAATAAGGAAAATGTTTCATTTTAACCTCTGTCTTAAGATTTAATTGCCATTGAAGTGTTAACAAAATGATGCCTTCAGTAGATATAATAATAGCATTTATTAATTCCTATTTTGCAATTTTCTTTTCCTATTTTAGAGCCAGTACATTTTTGTTACATTTTTGTGTGTGTGTGTTTTGAAAATTTTATAGTCCTTAAGCATGGTGCTTTTGGTGCCTAATGGAAGAAATGGATATGTTTTGTATCTTAATCTTTAAAAAATTTTTAATCATTCTATAATTACGTTTTTCTTAACAACTGCAAAACATAATTAAGAAGTAGTATAGTATTTAAAGTGCTGTAGTATTTGCTCTCAAAAAGAGAAGTGTCTAGAAATAAGCCTACATTTCCACAAACATGAGAAGTAGTTCTGTATTTAAAAAGCTACTGTTAATACCCTCTGCAACAAAAAATCATCTCTCATATTAAAGAATACTTTATTAAAAAGTGCAACCACAAAAGCCACATTTCATAATTAGCCACCTTACATGAACGTCAATATATCTTACTCACACTCAAAATGTGTTCAGAAGCACAGCATACAATCAGCCTACTTATATAGTTTCTACATTTTGACATAAAATTAAATAAACCAAAATGAGACACTCCCATGATAGTAAAATAAGAAGAAAATGACTAGGTACAGTTGCAGATATTACATTTCCTGCTTAAAAATAAAAGGCAATAAAAATATTGCCATTTGCAAACATTTCTACTTTTCCCGAATTAGGTTTCATCTGAAAGAATGGGCTCACCATTGCTCAAAAAGACGTGCTCAACCAATTCAATACGATTACATAAAACAAATCTCACAGCATTTGTTGAGGGGGAGCTCAGGGTCTAGCCTTTGGGAATGTCCTCCCCTCTCAGACCTACCATAACATTTGTGTTTCCTTCAGCTCATGACTGGATACGATCTTGTATTATTTTTCAACTGCTTTCATTCTGACCCTTCAGAAAGAGTAAGCTTCTTGAAGGAGCATCTGTCAACTTGTGTCTGAGTTAGGAAAGGACCCCCACTGAGTGAAAGTCTGGATGCCGTGAGTTTTTCTACATACTCTGTCAGATATTTGCCTTTTCTTTAATAGCTCAGGTGGCCATACAGTTCTTTGAAGTCTGCTAGCCTGTATTCAAATAGTCTGAATCAGTACTTATTGATGCGACTTGAATTAATTCTCCTTTTTTCTCAGTCCATCACTTAATCAATCAACCAACAAATATTAGTTGAACTCCAAGTATTTTCAAGGTACGAAGTTCTCAAAGAGCAAAAGCATCTATAGAATTCAGAAAAAAGGGACTGAATTGAGTAAATGCAAATTTAAAGTCTAAAATTTGGGGACAGATATTAAAAACAATAATATTCTGTGCTGGTGAATGTAAGGTGATGTAAGGTGAGGTGTGTACTCTCAGATGTAGTTGCGTATTGTGTGATCTTTATAAAAATTGGTAATATTTATCAAAAGCTTTGCAATTTTTCCCAAGAGGCAGCTTGGAGCAGTGTTTAGGAGCATTTCCTTGAGGTCAAAGCCCAGTTCCCCCACATACTCACAGTGTGACTTTGGGGATTTACTTAATCTCACTGCCTTAGCTTCAGGATAACAGTAGTACTTGCCCATTATAAGGATAAAATGAGCCAATATTATTCAAGTTAAGAACAGTGTTTGGCAAATAGTATGTGCTAAATAGGCTTCTAAAATATCTTTTGGCACAATATTTGTACTTATAGAAACTTTGAGGAAATAATCAGAGATTAGAATAAGGATCTGGGTGTAAGTATGAAAAACTAAATAGATCTTAAATGTCAAACAAGATAGAAATGGTTAAATTCATTAAGTAATATCCACATTAGAGAGTATTATACAACCATTAAAAAATTAGGTTTTCAAAGAATATGAGAATGGAGAAATTCTCAGATATAATGTTACATTTTAAAAGCAGTATATAAAATTGCCTATATACATTATGATCCTAATGCTGTTAGAAGGCACGTAGGAAAAGTTTTGGAAAGAAATTTCAAAATATTAATGGTGATTATCTCAGGGTACTGAAATTAGGAATGATTTTTTATATTGTTATTTCTCTTTTCTATAGTTTCAAAATTTTCCACAAACATGTATTATTCTTATGTTTAGAAAAAAGCAGGAAAAATATATATTAAAAAAGCAACACAGGAAAAGGAAAGAGGTAATCAAAGAATTATAGTCCCTAAATTTTTTTTTTTCTGAGCTGCTGGATAAACATACAGAATGGAAATCTGAATATCTTCAAAGAATAGCAATTTTTAAAGCAAGAAATACTTTCATATATATATATATATATATATATATATATATATATATATATATATATATATATATATATATATATATATATATATTCCCTTTCTCCCCGCTTTGAAAGGAGAAGGTTAAGTGGTGAATCATGCCCTGGCCAGGAGGGGATGAAGCGAAGCTGATGAGTTTTGGATAAACTCAGCAATTACTCAAGTCAGTCGACCAGTAGGAGCCAAAGCCAAGTTTCAGGGGAACAAAAAAAAAACACCCAATGACAGACTGATGATCTTGGGAGTTGGTAGAGTAATTTGCAAAGGCTAAATGTTATTGCAAATCTGACAACTGGAGGTACCAAAACTCACTCCATCATCTGCCGGCTAAGTGACAGGGTCCCCTTGTAAGTCTGGAGGGTCACTTATTCTACCCAACAAACTCCCTTACTTGGAAGGGTGAGTTATGAGCTCAAATCTCCAAGTTTCTTAATGAAAATGTACTTTCAAATGCTTTGAAAATTTTTCTTCTTTTATTTCCTGGCTTGGAGGAAGAAGTATGCCTTCATGGTGGGGATCCAAGAAATATTTACTGTGTGGGCAATTCTTACCTGGCTTTTCTTAACATAATAAGAAAGGAAAAAAAGAGTGCTCTGAACACTTGTAAACTTGCCCACTGAATCAAAGAACATGTAGAAACAGCTTGGTAGTGAACATAATTACCGATTGAAATGGCTGAGTTGTATTTATTTCTCATTTTTACAGTAGCTTTGTGCCTATAATTCAGGGACCCCAGAGAAAGTTACATAGAAAAATGTTAAGGTTATGGACATATTCTTTAAATAGGAGATAGGCTCAAGATACATGCTCAGCCACTTTTAAAAAGAAAGTGATAATTGTAATTCATTGGAAAGGAAGCCTTCTTAATTTATAACCTTTAAAAGAAACTGTCTTTATTATTCTGCAGAGTATTCCAAGTGTGTATCATAGCTAATATTTTATGCATACATTTTTTCAGTTGAAGGCATTTGCCATAATTCAGCTTTAACAAACTCTGTTCTCAGCTGTAACTCAGAGCATGACATATATCCATTGTCCAGCTATAAATCTATGGTTGTTATTATACTTTTATGAATCTGATTCATGCAGAAAGCATTGTCCCTGCAACTTTAATTAAGGAGTTAGGAATTTCCCCATTTGAATTCCTAGCATTCTGTACACTTTATTGCGTCTTCCCCCGTGAGCCCCAAGTGAGATATTTGGATTACAGATCCTTAGAAGAATAAAATCCATAAGCTCTAAATCAAGGATGGGTAAGTGGATTTGATCCAGCTTTAGAACTGACTTTGATGGTTCAAATTGCATTGAGTCTCTTAGGATTGGATCAATCATTAATATCTAACTTTTTAAAGCTGTAATTTTTGGTATTTGTTGGTATCAGGTTATTAAGATGTGGTCTCTTGTTCTTTGGTTTCTTGTTTCTGGGAAGCTCTCTAGTCTCTCACTTTGGTTCTACCAAAGCCAAGATTCTGTTTGACTCAAGATGAATAGGACAAAATCAGGTACAAAGCTGAGAGCAATCTACATATGACCTATTACATTAGACAATGTTAATTTTAATATAATGAGGTTGTGAACATTTATTTGTGCATATGCACAGGTGATTTTACACAAATACATAGAAATTATACATCTCTGATTGCCATTGGATCTTTAGGTTGGCTGCATATTTAGACATATTACATTCCAACCCCAGTCCCTATTTTCCATTCTAATGCTACAGATATACACAGCATAATAATAACAATACTAGTTCTTAAATACCAGCTCTGGTCTAAGGGTTTTACATAAGTTAACCCATTGAATGCTCATGGGTTAACTAACCAGTGAAGTCATTGCTATGATTATTACCATTTTACAGATGAGAAAACTGAGGCAACGAGAGGTAAAGCATCTTTCCCAAGATCACAGAGTCAGAAAATGGAAGAGCTATCAAAATGAGACCAAGCAGATCTGGCTCCGGAATTTATGATCTTCAGCATTCTGCTGCTCTGCCTGAACTGACATAACTGTCAGCACACATTTATTGACCATTTTTAGCCGGTACTGCTCTATCCTATCAGGGAAGAGAAGATGTTTAAGACTGTGTCATTGACCCCAAGGAGGTTGCAGTCAGGTCACGAGACAAGAAGTGCACACAGGGAAAACTTAGGGAGGAGTACATGCATGTTAATAACGTGTATTGGATGATTGCTCTGTGTCAGCTGCCGTACTAATAACTAAATCTGTGTAACCATGGAAAGTACTATTTCTATCTTGGTTTTACAAGAGAGGAAACTGGAGGTAAGTAATTGAAGTTGCACAGCTAGTAAGTAGCAGAACTGAGATTTGAACCTAGGCAGTCAGAATCCAGAGACCCTGCTCTTAGCCATTGTGTTCTACTGGATGTGAACCATCTTCAAATGTATGTGGCAGACAGCAGAAAAATGCTATTAGACCTTAGCAAGGTAGGAAGGGTGGCAATTCCGGTTAATCAGTTACTTAGCTAATTAATTAATTCAATATTTAATTGTTATCTTCATTGTCTCCAGCCATATTGAAATGCTTTTGGCTCTCTGAACCCAGTATATTCTCTTTTGTTTCCTGATCTCTGCACATTCTCTGCCAAGAACGTCCTTCATGCCCTGCCCCCCCTAGTACCAACCCACCCGCCAACTTTACCCCCTCTACCCCCACCATTGTGTGGCTAATTCCCACTCACCCTTCAGGTCTCAGCTTGAATCCCAAAGTGCCTGGGAAACCTTTCTGCCCTCCAAGTCTTTGGTGAGTGCAGTCACATGTAATCCCACCCCATCATAGCACCTACCACACTGAGGCATGTGCAGCTTTCCTTGTCTATCCATCCACTTCATGCTCTGCTCTCCTGCACCTCTCTCCCAACCAACACTCCCTCACCCACCCCAATAATAGTCTCTGAGCTTCTTGAATGCTGGAACTGGATCTTACTTCTTCTGTTGAATCGTAAGCTTCTAACACAATGCCTGACACATAACGCATGCTTTATAAATATTTTTTGGATGAACGACTGCGTTCTATGTGCCAGGCACTGTGCACATTAAACACTTATTATGTGACAACATTGACTAACATTTATTTTCATGATCTCATTGAAGTCTCATAATAATTCTCTCAGTATCTATTATTATTTCCATTTTACAGACAAGGGTACCAAGGCTCAGGACATTAAATAACATCCTCAAGATCAGATAGTTAGTAAATGGGGAGTTGGAATTAGAAATCAGGTCTGTATGACCCTCATCCTGTGCTATAGATGAGCCAGTAGTTGCAATACAGGTTCTAAAAGGCTTAATGTATTTGTCATAAGGCACACAGATGATGCAAAGGAGTCAGGTCCTCTCTGCTTGTGGTTGGTGGCGAAGACAGCAGGATCTTCACAGGGAGGTGATGCATAGACTTGATCTTGAAGGATAAGTCTGAGTTGGTTTGGGTGAGAACAAAGAGAGGGAACAGCAGGTGCTAAGCTCATGAGCTGTGAGATCCCAGTCTCTTCCTTCCAGGAGTGGTGAGGAGTCTTCTCTAACCAGAACAAAGGGAACAGGGGAGAAGCAGCACAGGGCACTTGGATTGGAGTGTAAGGAGCAGGAGCAACCAAGTGCAAGGGAGGAACTGGCAGGATTGGAGCAGAGACAAAAGGATGTACACACCTTAACTGTAAGAGGTTGAGTGTCAGTTCCTAGGGAAAGAATGTCATTACCAAACCCTGGAAGGCATGTTAAGTCAATGTGAAGTCAGGTGGGACATCAACTGGCAAATAGAGGGAAATAATTTCCCTCCATATTGCATAAGAAATAAGCGTCCAAAGCCTTTCACTTTGTTAGCAGCTCTTCAAATCACATGCTGTAGGCTGCTAAGTGGAGATCTGAAAGAGTGGAAAAGTAATCATAATGTACTTTAGATGCGCCTCCTCTTTCTTCTCATTCTCTTCTACCAATGCCAGCTGTTTTATCTATTGTTTGTATTGTAGTTTTTATTATTATTTATATGCTAGACGCTGCATTACATGCATTCTTTTATTTGTTTATTTTATTTATCCTTCCACCATGAAAGGTGTTATTATTTCCACTTTCTAGATAAGAAAATGAAAGATCAGAGAGTCTAAGTGACTTGTCCCATCCCACAGCTAGTAAGAAACAGCTAAGAATTAACCCTTGTGTATCTGACATCAAAAGCTATGATCTTAACCAATATCACAGGGATTAAAATAAGAATAATCACCAAATACTCATGCCTTCTCTCAGCCAAGCTTTCACGTAGATAATGCATGACAAATGGGACAAGATATTTGCTCTGTCTGGTCATTTAGTCCATTAATTCTCAAAGAGAAGATTCATCTAACATTCCCTTGCGGTATTCTCTGCAGCAGTTTCTTCCCTCTGTTTTCCTCTAGCTCATTTTCTCCTTCCACGTTTAGAAAACATGGGATATTTTGATGATTTTCTCAGTCATTAGAAATTCTCTTTTAGAATCTTAGATTTCTCCTTCAAGTCCACAGTTAGAATCTGCGAGAACAATTTCATGAAAGAGCTTTAAAAATAAATGTGTGGTGCCAGTGGCACTCTCAGTCTCCTTTTAATGAGAAATGGACAGGTTATTATGCTATTACAGGGAACATCCTATTTTTGGAGGCCATCTTAAGCTGTTCAGGATAATGTATCTCTATACGGCATCAGCCTCTTTGTTCCATAGATGCTATTTTTTAGAGTTTTATGAACAGCAAATGGCTCCTTAGGAGAACATCGTAATCACTCAATCTGGATTTTCCAGCAGTCTTGGTATAAGGATGATAAAATGCCCATGGGGCAGTGCCAATTTGAAAAGGATGATTAACTCCAGATTTACCATCCTTGGGACATTGTGAATGCCTGGATCAAGGTCTGATGTGTTCCATATAATGTGCAAGGGTGTACAAACATGCAGAGTTCCATTATGAGAAAGATTGGGAACAGAAGAGTACATTATTCATTCATTTAATCAACCAACAAATATATAGTTGTGCCTGCTCTGTATCAGGCACCGTTTAAGGTGCTGAGAATACTACAAAGTCCCTGCCCTCGAGGTGTTTACATCTTCTGCAAGAAGACAGGCATTAAATAACTAAATATATTACATCCTATCAGGAAAAGTAAGGCAAGATAAGGGGATAAGGAGTGACATGGATTGGACATGCTCTTTTATATAGAATGAGCAGGAAAGTCACTCTCTAAGGTCACATCTCAGCAGAGACCTTAAGGAAGTGACGGAGCAAGACTTGCAAATATCAGGGGAGGAGTGTTTCAGGCAATTATGGCAAAGTCCCTTGAATAGGGGTGTGTTTAAGGTGTAGCAGCATGGATGCCCTTGCGGCTGGAATAGAGTGAGTAAGGGAGAGAGTGATAGGAGATGCAGGTGAGATGCAAAGGAAGGTTGGAGTGCAGACCATCTAGCCTCATATAATCCCTGATAAAGAATTTAGATTTTATGCTGGGTGGATTGAGAAACCACTGCAAGGGTTTGAGCGGAGGGGAGACATGATATGACCTACTTTTTAAAAGGCTCCTTCTGCCTGCTCTGTGTAGAGTAGATGTAGAGGGCAAAAGTGGAAGCAAGGACGCCATAGGTATGAGGCTGTGTTAGTCCAGGCAAGAGGTGATGCTGGTTGGACCAGGGTTGTCATGGTAGAGATAGCGAGTGGGGATCAAATTCTGGATATTTAAAAGGAGGAGCTGACAGAATTTGCTAATACGTTGAATATGAGAGAAAGAAAGGAATCAAGAATTTTTACCTGCATATCTAGAAGAATGGAGGTGTTATTTAGTGAGATAGGAAATTTTTCGGGAGAAACAGACTAAGGAGGTTAGAGTATTATCTCCTTTTGGACATGTTCAGTGTGAGATGCGTGTCGAACTCCATGTAGAGTTGTAGAGGAGGCATTTAGGTAGTGAATCTGGAGGTCAGGGAAGAGGTCTGGGCTGAAGGTTTTAATTTGGGAGTCGTGAGCCTGTGTTAATACATGAGATTAGATAAAATCATCTAGGCAAGTGTTGGCAGGAAAATAAATTCTTGGTCTCTTCAAGGGGTTCAGTTATATTATCAACTTGGTACATCTCCCACATGTTATTTCATTCCACCCCTTGAGAGGGTGCAATGCTCTCATGCTTTTTCTAAACTGACTTAAAGTTAAGTGCCACTCAAGCTAACCCCAAATTTTGTTTTTAAAATTATTAGAGATTTAACAGAGGGCAGCAAAGCAGATGGTATACTTTGTACAAAAACAGAGCGGTTCTGAGCAGCTTTCCTGCTCTACCTTTTGTGAAATAAATCGGTGTGGCCCAACCACACGGTGGTGCATTCAGAATGCCCATTCCTCCCAAATATCTACCAGTGTCACAGTGTGTTTCTGGAATCTTCTCAGTGGTAATTGTAGCTACTGGTCAAGTCCAGAACCATTTTGCCTTTTACTTTATGATTTCATCCTAAATGTATATTTAGCAAAGCAGTGGCTTAAAAGGAGGAGAGTTGTGGATACTCCACCTAGGGGTAGCCACTAGTATCCCATACTGGGGAAGGCAAGTAAGATAATGCAGAGTGAACCACACTCTGAAAGTGAGTTGTGGCTACATGCCTATTTCACTGTAACTCTTATGCATAAAGAAAAGATGTTGCAGTGATTGTGAAAAGGAACATATGAACTATTTCTACACCAAGCCCCATAAATAGAATCTGTTGTGACAAGAATGAGATTCAGAGTGTTTGATTCAATAGGATGGGGAGACAAAGATACAGAGAGAAGATATATCCACTGGGCTGGAGCAGGTCCATGCAGTGCAGAGAGCTGCCAGAGGTTGGAACGTCAAGCCAGGCAGGCATATAGAGGACATGTGGACAAATAAGTGTAGATGGTCATGCTGTTGATGGATGGCATCAGGTTATAAAGGTGCTCTGAATACACCAAAGCATGGCAAAGGAGGCACAAGAAGAATAACCCTTGCAGAAGTCAAAACTGAGAGGTCTAGCCATTCATAGGTGTAAGTAACTAGCCACAAGCCTGGGCTAGAGCCAGGACTCTGGTTTTAGGATAGGAGGAATGGTTACCTACGGCCATCGGAACAGGCCAAGAAGGGCCATTTGACTTTGGTCTTACATTTTCTTAGAACCTCCAATTTAGAATTTCAACTTTATCTCCTGTATCAGAGTTGCAGCAGAAAGTAGATACACTTTCAAATTGGATAATTTTTGGAGAGCTTAATGAAGGGGCTATTACCAAAGTACTGGCCACATGTAGAGAAACCACAAGGGATAATGTGCAGTACCCTGGAGCTAGTGATAGTGGGGAGCTGTTACCCAGATCTGAAGGGATGCACGAGGGAGTTGTAAGCAATACTTGGAGCAAGAGAGGCTGTGTGGAGCAGACAACCTCGTATGAGCTAAGATCATAGGTTGAGAGAGGCAGCCAGCCCATGGTGACCCAGCAGGGTAGGAGCTGAGGAATTATAGTTCTGACCCCATCTCATCAACCCTCCAACCTCCTGCAACTTCTACCCACTGGCTAACCCAATAGGAAACCAAAGGCAAGGGAACATGTTGAGTTGTCCATACAAGCCAGCCTCAGTGTAGAGTAGGATATAGCGATGAAGAGTAGATCTGCAGGGACTAAGAAACATCACCCAACGCATCTCCTGATGAGGACACAGGTACACTACTGTACTACAGGTACGGGTACAGTGATTGGACTATAGAGTCCATTCCTTCTACATTTCTTATAATATATTTTGAATTGATTTTAGAAATTCTATAATTTTCTTGAGACTAACACAATAATATTAGGTTGAATATTTTTTGTGTTAAAAGCATCAGTTTGTTCAAAGTAAACATTTAAAGAATGGCACAATTTTAAAACATTTTTGGAATTTTGTGTATGTGCACATGCATGCTCATGTCTGTATTACTTTTTAAATATGTGGGAACCTAGATCTTTCTTAAGCATGAGGACAACATTGGGTCCAGCTTCCTGACTTGGTCTTCAAGCAGATGATCAGGTGCAGAAGAACAAGAAATCATTTGTTAGGACAGAGATGAAAGATAGGGGTCTTGGTTCAAAGGCCACATATCAGGACTGGGGCAAAGGACTAAAGGCAGGCTAGAGTTAAGCTGACTCAAAGTTTGTTATTGAGTCCTGAAGTAGGACTCTTTAAATGTTTCTGATGAAGAATCAAATTGGTTATAGGGCCTGGAGAATAGAGCTGAGTCTGGAGGGGGAGACCTCCAGGGGGAGACTTGGCTCCAAGTACAGGTGAGAGAAAGGATAAGGACTCAGAGAACGAAGCATTTGCTTGCAGAGGCAATTGATGTCAATATCCTTTCTTCCAAGGGTAGCTGCTTCTAGCTGTTTGCTCACCTGTGCATATGGTGCTATCCCGATAGGAGGAGAATCAGATTTTTCTTAATTGCACGCTAGTTTACTTGGCCTGACCCCAAAATTGCAACCTCCTGGAACACTGAATTGAATTACATAGTGGGTAAGGCTGGTAGAAACTAGAAATTTTATTTAAAAGCTGAGTTATCCAATACAGTGATTTCCAGAAGTTTAAATAATCTTGAAAGTATGGAGCTTGAATCCCTTTGTAAGGCCCTCTGTGATATCTTTAACTTTTCATAGCATTTAAATGAAGACAGCTGTGATATTAAAACAGAAAACATAGATGGTAGGTACAAGCAAATATTAAGAATTTTTTCATAAGTTTTCTTGCATGATATTAGCAGAGAGTGGCAGAATAACTCATATTTTTTCCCTGAATTTGTAGCAAGTGTTTATTGCCTTAATTTTGACTATAATGCTATGGCTTAGTAAAATGCTTCATTTTAACAGAATTAAGTCTTGCTACTTTTTCTGCCCCCATAATTGGTATAGCTGTTGAGATTGTAACCCTAAATAATTAACGACAATGATTTAACTTCAAACTAAAATATTATAAAATTTAAAATATTCATTAGTACACAATTATATTGTGAAAGATACTAAGACACTGCTCTCTCACTTTCAGTAAAATATGTCCAGAATGCTGATTTTATTAATTTGTATGAGCTTTCAGATGATGGAATACGTAGGCTGTTTCTGCACTGAGAAATTAAAGGATAAATTTAGATAATTATAATTTAAGTACTTAAACTTTTTTTTAATAGTATCCAGGCAATTGAGGTCAAAGGGAGGCTTTGATTTGATTTTGAATTCTTTAATTATTTAGGTATCTCAGTTTTTAACTTTATTCTGTGAATGTGCACATGTAGTCAAAACATACTTCTAATATTTTATTAAAGTTTATTATTTCTCAGTTTTACCATGCTTTTTAAGAAAATGAATATATTAACATAAGGAAAAAGCAGAAAATATAAATCATCTATGGCCTCACAATCTAAAGATAACACCTATAAACATGTAGGTATATAATAGAGCTTTTAATGTGAAACATCAAAATGACCATTCTTGTACAGATTTTCAAAAAACACCACTGTATATAGAAAAATATGACCATACTTGTACAAATTTTTAATAGAGAATGATTTAATTACAATTTGTGCGTCTCTCAGTGGCTCCACCTTGGGTTAAAAGTTTTATTTTAAATTGATTCTGATTTCTGATATTTCAAATGATTTGTTTAAACTAAATGCCTTGATTTTTGATAATCCCCCATTAACTATAATTAATCTCAGAAGATTCTAGGATCTCAGGGTAGAAACAGACCTTAAAAGTAATCTGGTTGGCTCCTAATTCTGATGCTAGGCCTCTTCTTCAGTATTTCTGCTTGTGTTTGTCAAGCCTGGACTTGATTGCTTTTATTAATGAAAGACTCACTTCCTTTTGGGGATTTTCAGTCTTGAAATAATTTTGATTGCTTGAAAATATTTCCTGATGTTGTTTCACAGTCTATCTCTATTTGGTCTCTCACCCTCAGAAGCATCAAAGAAGGTCTCATCTCTCTTCTACATGACAGCAGCCCAACCACAAAATTAAACACAGCCATAAATTCTCCCTATCCTCTCAACTTCTTTCCCTGTGTTTCCTCTTCTTTAGCATAAGTGCTGCACATTCCCTTAGACCCTCTTTATATTTCACTTTCAAAATACCTAACAAACTGTGTTGGAAACAGCAGATAACTTTAGTCTATTATTATAGAAACTATCAGGTTCATGAAGGAATATTATTTAAATTAGATACAAATTTGTTATGAAAAATAATTGTAATATTTATTTTTTCCTAGAGAGATAAAAGTCAATGCATTGTTGTGTTGAAATTGGGCAATGTAATTTGCAATATTTATCTTTCAGTGATATTTTATTGGGCTATTAAAACTCATACTTAATTCAATAAATTGGATTTTTTAAAGGCCTCCTTAGATTCGTTCCGTATATTTATGGACCACCAGCAACTGGACATGGGATGTTCCTGAAATTCTTAGCTCTTTAACTATCCCAGCACATTACTAATGCACTATAGAATTTCACAAATTATCTAGTACCAAGATCTGGCTCTTTGAATACATTGCATTTAAAAGCAAAAAGTTCCAAATCTACATGCTTAATTATACAGTATTATCATTTCTATCCCTAATTCCTTAATCAAAACAGTCATTAGCAATGCAAATAATAAAGGAAATTGGATTACTAGGAAAATAAAGATTAGTGACTCTGAGATCAGATAGCTGGTTTTAGAAAGTCAAGTTGAAATTGGGCTCTATTTTATATTCAAATAAATAAGGTAACTACTTTGTTATAAAGCTTTTTAGTTTTAAGGCTAAAGCACTAAGTATTCTTATTTCCTTTGATGCAATTTTTTTTTTTTTTTTGGTGAGGAAGATTGGCCCTGAGCTAACATCTGTTGCCAAACTTCCTCCTTTTGGTTGAGGAAGATTGTCCCTGAGCTAACATCTGTGCCAGTCCTCCTCTATTTTGTATGTGGGATGCCACCACACCATGGCTTGATGAGTGGTGAGTGTAGGTCTGCGTCCGGGATCTGAACCTTCCAACCTCGAGCCGCCAAAGCAGAGCGTACGAACATAACCACTATGCCACCGGGCCCGCCCCTCCTTTGATGCAAATTTTGCATGAAATCCATAAGTAGCAAGGGATTAAACTATTATGTGTTTTAACAGAATGACCTATAACAGGTTGACTCACTCCAAATCAGAGACAATGCTTTTTGGGATGTCATTTGCAAAACTGGTTTTTGGTGGGTTAAATCAAAAGCATTTCTTTTTAGGTCTCAAGTTTTGAATGGTTGTTTATGTGGCTGGAGTCCTTGGAGTTAAGTATTTTTATTTTAACTATTTAACTGAAAGCAGGGCATTACATCTGAACATGAGTTCCAAATAATTCATTGAGAAAAAACAAAGCAGTACTTGGGAGAACTAAGATTAATTAATTAATTAATGCGCCTACCAAGGCAAAGATTGGCAAAGGGGCCTATGTGAGCTCCCACCTCCACGACAGTCTTACTCTGTGCCCTGGAGGCTGGTTAAATTCACTGGGCCTATGTGTGAATAATGCAAAAAGCATCTCAGTTATTTAGATTTCTAGATTGTACATATTAGATGTATAAATATTAATAAAAAATTGCTGCCCTTAAATATTACATGTCACAGTTAATATTCTGCACTCTCTGTCTAGATATCTGCTTTTCAATATTTGCTGTTAGAACTTTATTAATAAATCTGAAGCTCGTTTTTTCCCTATGTGTGAATTTTATGTGGAACACCATGTTCAAACTACTAAGAGAAAATCAATATGGGCCATTCATTTATTGAAGGAAGATAGGAATGTAGCATGTGCCCTGCAGTTTTAGCAATATAAGATATTACTCAGATAAATGTTATCGTAGATGCAATATGCTTCGTCTTGTGTTTAACATAGCAGAGGAATGTTTCACTGTCTCACAGGGCCACAGAGGTTTCCCATCATAGAAGAGATAGAACAACAAGATATCAAGGATGCCGAAGAAGAGCTTCCTGCGTTGGTGGGAGACTCCATGGCAGTGGCTCTCAACTTGGCTGTCCATTGCAATCCCCTTGGGAGCCTTACAAAATTCTAATGCCTGGGTCCTAGCTTCAGGGATTCTGATTTGATTGATCTGGTAAGGTTTGGGCATTGGGAATTTTAAAAGTTTCTCAGGTGATTCTAATGAGCAGACACAACTGAGAACAGCTGTTCTAAAATCACTTCTAACTGAGATTCGAGATCTCTTCTAATCTGATTCTATAATTTTAAAATCTAATCTGGTTCTATGATTTTTAAAGCTATGCTCTTAAAGAAAACCCTAGACCTGCAAACTAATCCACAAAAAGAGATTCTGTGGTCAAATAAACTTGGGACATCCTCTAGGAGAAATTCGATTCACCTTGACATGTTAAAGACAATAGTGAAGAAACTTGTCTTATCAAGGGTTTCCCAGAATTTTTAACCAGTATGCTCATTTTTTATAAAACCTATTATGATCCTATGCAACCGTCATTCTGTGTTCTACACATGGGTTATGCTGCTACGTGTTTTGTTGATTTGTTTTGAACTCCGTGTTTAAAAAAGGATATTCCCACATTAGTTGCTTATCTATCTGTACATTACACCACAAAATGGACTGAGCACTTATTGGTCAAGCGGTCTTATATTGGTCATTATTATATCTGTGTGGCTGTTGCATAAAGTGCATGTTGGTATGAACCTCTCTGGAGATACCTTTTCTCTGGGGCTATTCCCCTTGGACTTGGTGTTTATTAATGCAAAGGGCCTGGTATTAAGGCCATCCATCTTTAGTGCCCTACATGACAGCAAGCAGGAAAGGGCTACCAGTCTTATTTGAAAGTTACCATCTTACCAGTTACTTAAATCTCCTTTAATTGACTCTCTCTACAGCTTTAGTCAAGAATTCCTTGTCTTAAAATGCTTTTCTCTGTCTGAAAATATCTTAAAATCATAAAAACATTATGGATTGTGTTTCTTTAGCAGGGAAGAGAGCTGGAAGATTTGGGATGTAGAAAGAGTGGAGAATGGAGTGATCAAGGAGGTAGTGGTATAACCAAGAAAGGGAGTTTTACTCACAAATGAGAGTCAGATTGAGGGGATGGTAAATTGGCCTTGAGGCTGGAGAAGGCAGTAGACATGTCATTTATCATTTCTCCTTGGGTAGAAATGAAGATGTGACTAGAATACACACCAAACAGCAAAGCTACTCTTGCTGTTTACTTCACATCTCAGGTGTTGTCTTATTTGTTTCTTGGCAGCATGCCGACTTGGCCTCCCCTGCATTCATTTTCTTTCCTTGGCTTCTGTAACTGTGTACCCTCATTGTTTTTCTCCTCCGGCTTTAACTGCTCCTTCTGGTCTCCCCCAAGTTGATGAAGACACTCTTGCTCTTTGCTCCCACGGTGGCCTTTGCATACTTACTTCCATTATGATACTGGCTCCAGGTAACGAAAAACTGTCTTTAGTTTTATCTTAACCATATTATCTTTATATTAAATACATACCAAAATAATATAACTTTATATTTAGTGTAATATCCTTAAGAGCAGGAAGTGCACTGTTCATTCATGGCAGACAGTTAACAGGGTGTCAACAAATATTTGTTAAACTAAATTAATTGATTGATCTCATAAACACTCAAGAGTTCCAATAGGGAAATGGAGTCAAGGCCAGCAAGAACCACCACCAAAAAGAATAGCGACTTATCTTTCTAATGTACACATGCTTTTTGTCACTTAAAAAGATCATTCTTTTTGATTATAGAACTGATGTTTGTTGTAGAAGATTTAAAAAAAAAAGGAAGAAATAAAGAACATAAAAACAATGCACAAACCCAGCATCCCAAACTAACCATTGTAAATAATTTTGAGTATTTCTTTTCAGATCTTTTTCTATGCATATGTAGGGGTCTATCTATCTATCTAAATTATAAGAGAATTTAGATCATACTGAAAAAATGATTTTGTACCCCTTTCATCCAATGTTATATTCTTTCATTTGACAGTTATTTAGAGTGCTTAATATCATGTTAATTAAGCACAGTTTTAAGTTTTAGGGACACATTAGTGAACAGTCTCGAGTGTTTTCCTGAAAACTTGATTTTTAATGACGTACTAATATTTCATATTTTAGGTTAACATAATCCATTTAACAAATTCCTGACTGTTGTTGTTACCATTTCACACTATTCTTAGTAATCCTGCAACAAGTACGCCTATTCATAAATCTTTGTGTTCTTCTCCGAGTATTCACTTAAGATAGAAGGGTAGTTATCAGATTATAAAGTATGAATTTTTTAAAATGTTGATTAGAGGTACTTCCGTGGAAGGTTGTAATAATTTATAAACCCTGCCCCATAGTAGTGTATGGGAGTATACATCCTGCCACCCTCACTGGTATTAACTTGTACTTTCACTGTTAAATATATTTGTCTGCCTATATATTGCCTCATATTAGATTATTTATTCTAGTATGTCTAATGTTCACATTATTTTTTTTTCCATTTTTTGTGAGGGAGATCTGCCCTGAGCTAACATCTGTTGCCAATCCTCTTTTCTTTGCTGAGGAAGGTTAGCCCTGAGCTAACATCTGTGCCCATCTTCCTCTATTTTGTATATGGGATGCTGCCACAGCATGGCTTGATGAGCAGTGTGTAGATCTGTGCCCGGGATCCGAACCCACAAACGCTGGGCTGCTGAAGTGCAGTGCGCGAACTTAACCATTACACCACCAGGCCAGCCCCCAACATTCTTACATAAATATATAATCTTTGTTTTTCCATTAATTTTTATTGATTTTCACTGAATATGACCATTCAGAAAATACAGACTTTAAAGAAAACCCTGAAAAACCTATTTTTAAGGATTTTCTTTTGAGGATCTAAGTTGTATTTTAGCCTACTGGCAAAAGTCCTGGGGTTTTCAAAATGGTTTCTTGCTAGTTGCTTTTCTTGGTAGCATATTCGGTTCAGGTGCTCACATTCAGTAGAGGTACATTAAGCAGGGCAGATGTTCAGTGAAAGTCAAGTGTCCTTCAAAGAGTAATAACAGCATCGCAGGGGCTCCCTTTGAGTGTGAAGCCTTCTCTGAGACCCAGCATAATAATTTATTGGGAGAATCCCATCACATCAGTCTTTTCATGAAAAAAGAATCCAGCTTAACCTGCATCAAAATATCTGATAGCACTGCCCACTGTGGAATGCCATCTCTGTTTGTAGACATATTAATGGAAAAGGTCTAGGTGTTGTCACAAAGAACAGTCTTGATCCCAATTGCTAATTAATAAAATGCTCAAATTTCTGAAGGCAAATTATTAACTTCTTAAAAGGAAGACATATCCAAGGACAAGAAATGCCATTCATCAAGGATTTCTAAGTGTTAATACAATGTAGTCTAAATGGATGGGATGCTATTTAGTTTAATTAAAAGAAATAAAAAATAACTGTGTATTCTCCATCTAAGATGGTCACCATGTTGAGGATGCAATAAGAAATTAAGGGGAGTTCGCTGGTCTCCAGAGTGAAGCGTCTTTGCTTTTGGTACAAAAGGTGGGGCTACTGGACGACTCCATGTTTTAAGTGATTCTGAGTCTAGCTTTATAGCTTCTTTCTATGTCCTCTTTTCTTTTCATAGTTTGCTTCTTTGCTTCCCATGAACACACACTCCTTAGAATTTATACAGCTTGTTTTTTCTCTTGCTTCTATTGTGCAATCAGGAAGTCAGAGCAGACCTGCATAGAGTAAATCAAGGTTTCTCAACCTTGGCACCATTAGATGGATAGTTCTTTGTTGAGAAAGGCTATCCTGTGCATTGTAGAATGTTTAGCAGCATCCAGGGCCTCTGCCCACTAGATGCCAGTAGCACTCCTTTCCCCCAGTTGTGACAACCAAAAATATTTCCAGATATTGCCAAATGTCCTTTGGGAGGCAAAATTGCCCCTGGTTGAGAACCATCAGAGTAAATGTAAAGTAAATGTGGCCCAGTTTTCCTAACGGATCCTCTGTTTCACCTCTTGGCACGCCACATTCCACTGTCCACCCAACAGCCATACTGGTCTTTCCTAAAAATAAGATCTTGTCACCTCCCTACTTATAACATTCCAATGGCTTCTCATGGCACTGCAATAAAACCTGAACTCCTTGCAGCATGCTTTAAGACCCTTCATAATCTTGCCCCAGCCTACTCTCTGACCTCACAGGCTACCCCACTTTCTTCTTCTACATTTATCCTGGTCAAAGTTACCACCTCAGAGAGGCCTCTCCTGCTCACCTATGAACATAGCCCCTCCCTCCTTCCAGTCACTCTATTATATCATCTGGTTTATTTTCTCTGTAAGCACATATGTCAACCCGAGATTACCTAGTACCTTCATTGGTTTACTAGTTTATTGTCTTTTCCCAAGCACAGCAGAATGCAACCTCCATTAGTACAAAGGGCATTTCTATTTTGTTTCTACTTCTTTCCTGATGCCTAGGACAAACCTAGTACCTTATAGGTTCTCAAAAAATATGCTATGAATGAATGAATAAATAAATGGGTACAAATAGACAGAGGTAGTGACTTGGTATATGTATTTTCTCTTTTTCCGTATTCAAATTTAACAACTCAGTAATGTTTCAAATAGTCAGACCAGTACAGAGAACAAGGTAAGCATCCTTATGTATCTACTGTCCAGACAATGGATCTCGAGGTGCAAAGGATGAAGTGTACCATTATATATTTGACAGAATCAGGGTGCATATATATACAATATTTTACAAACAGATCATCAAGACTTTTTCCATCTATATAAATCAACTGCTATGTATTAAGTATTTATCAAAGGTGGAATGCTGAAAAGAACAAGATTCATTTCCCACCATCAAGGGGCTCACAGTCTGGTGGGTGGGCAGGCACAGACAGGAGACCATTCCAGATAGTCTGATAAGTGCTTCAATGGGAAATGAAGCATCAGGGGCTAGGGGAGCATTTAAGAGAAACTCTGGAATAGATGGGAGCTAGACTATATGTGTTGGAAATCAAGGAAGCCTGACTCAGAGCCCTCTGATGTGTTTTGGTAGAGAGACACTCACATGGCTAGAGAAGGGAGCGTGCTTATATACCCTGCCTCACTAAGTGAGGCCTCATAGCCGTTGGCACTTGGCCGTGCTCCATGGCCCCAGGAGCCTCCAGATTTGGAAGGCCTCTGGTTTCTTCATTTCTTTTGCTTTCTACTTTTGCTTTAATATATGTGCAACTCCTAGAGTTCCATACTTCCAAAAAACCTTCTGAGCCAGTACAAAAAAAATTTGCTTTGGGGAACTTCCAAACATTTGTCAATTGCCATCGTCTGCTTTTTCACTGCAACATTTAGGCAAATCTGGACTATCTAACAGTAATATAATATTGATATTATGCCCTCAATCATGGGTCCAATATAAATTTTGTGCCCAAACACTTCCTTTCCTTTTTTAGTATGGCACTATTTAAGCGAGGAGCGGGGGCAGTGGTATGTTCAGGTATTTTCCATAATTCCAAAAAATGTGACTAGGATATTGAGGTGTGGTTAACTAATGGGAAACTTATAAGAGTATTTTTTAAAACGTTTTTCAGAGAAAGTTTACGACCTAGTAAGTCCAGCTCATTAGTTCTTCAGTTGAGTAATTGCTCAATGTGGTTTAATCCATTGGGTTCTTCAGGGAACAGCAACCAGGGCAGTGAAAATTCTTGTAATTATTACATGGCAGTGTGACACAAGAACTCAAAAGGAAAATATTTCTTAGATTAATATATGAGAGGAAATTCACACTCCTCTTGATTTTGGGGGTGGGCAGAAGCTATGCACACTTTCTTCAGTTATGTTTTCTGTGTGATTTCAAATATGTCAGTCATTCAGATGTCGACAGGCACAGAGAGTAGCTCAAACAGAAGTAGTTGAGAGTTTTCCACTCCTCATCTGAAGATGACTGGGTAATCATCCTGAGAATAAGACTCTTTCCTTTCCTATTATTCTGCTTAAAATTTGAACCTGTCCCCCCACCTTTTTTTTTGGCAACTTCTTTGCCTCTAGCGGTGTACTGAGATGGTTTTTGTGGTCTTTACTTTTGTTGTCATTAGTTGAATTTATGCAGGACTTTCTTAAACTGCCTTTATGATCCCATGTCTCCCCCACAGGCAAAGTAGTCACACTCTTCACAAGGCTGGGGTAGGCAGTCAGCAATAAGGAACTTCTCATCTTCCCCCAGGGTTAAAGATATCCACTTTCCAGTCTGTTCCTGCCCCTGTGGACACAAATGTCAAAATCCGTATTGCTGGTGGCATTTGAAATGGTATATGCACAGTTCAGGAAGCATAACTGTTTACCCATTAATCACTCTGGGCCACCAGTCAAAATATTTTCTCTGCAAAAATGCCTTTCCTATTTTGTACCAATTAATATTGGATGGAACTCAAGAGTCACAGTTAATCTGTGGCAAAGCTTTTATTTACTGTCAGGCATGCAGACATGAAAAATGTTCAATGCAATATTTTAATTAATAAAAATATGCTGAGAAGTGTATTTTTCTGAAGTAGATTTTTATTACACTTCATTACAGTTCCAAATTTAATGGACACATATATTATGTCCTGTCACCATGGGAACCACATCAAGACAGGCTTTTTATAGGCTGTTGGATGTAGTTATAAAACTCTCACAAAGACAAAATTGTTTCTTGTAAGTTTAAAAGAAGCTCTGCTCATTTACAGTATGTATGATTTACTGTGGAGCTTGAGGCAATAGAGAAGGTCTTTATTTGATTTAGAGACTAACAATTCTTTTTATGAAGCTCTTAAGTTTTAATTATTTCTGGTCTATGTTCACGAAGATATAACTTGGCTTATTATGAAAGTAAATTAAAAAAACATGCCAACTTTGTATAACATGAAAAAGAAAATTCTTTCTTATAACTGTTTAAAAAGCAAAACACCTTTGAAAACAAAAATTTCCAAACATGCATAAAAGTAGGAACTACAATGAGCCCCAATACCCAGCTTTAATAACCATCAACATTATCTGTACTTATTTTATTTAGCCCCCTGCCACCACCGCTTTTGTGGTTGAAGTATTTTAAACAAAATCTCAGCCATTATATCATTTTACTATCAAATACTTTAGTATGCTTCTTAAAAAAGGAAAAGGGCAACAAAAAGGACTACATAGTGAACAACTTTCTATATTCAGTAAAAAATATCATAAAACAATATGACAGAACAGAGACCAAACATACAGATCATATCAACAAACATAACAGGCTCACCTCACTTATTAAAAGGGAAAAGAAAGGATTTTCAGATTGCCCAAAAAAACAAAATCTTGCTCTTCGCTGTTTAAAAGGGACATACCTAAGATTAAATGATTTTGAAGGTTAAAAACAAAAGAATAGGAAACTGAATTAAAAAAAGGAAAGGTCTTGATATAGGCAAAGTAGAATTAACGTCCAAAATGCTAAAATATTTAAAGGAGGATATTTTGTAATGCTAAAGGCTGAAAATCACAAAGAAGATGCAAAAGTTATTATTGTTATTACCTATTCCTCCAATAACACAGCAACGACTTTCAAAAAGCAGAAACTACCAGAGGTGAGACATAGAGATACACTAATAAAAGGAGATTTTAACATACTTATCTCAATCCTGGGAAAATCAGAGGATAAAACAGCAATAAGGACAGAGAAAACTCAACTAACATAACCAATAAGGTGGAGCTAATAACTCTGTATTCAAATTTGAACCCTGATAATAAAGGGTATGCCTTATTATAAAAGGCATTATATTATTATATTATACCTTCCTTTCATGTGAGAGTCTAAGAAACTGAAATTAGTGAAAGCCGATGGGAAAAAAGAAGTCATAGAATTTGAACCCTGGCTTAACATTCTGTAGCACTTTCAGAGTTTCAAAATGTGTTCACTTTTGCTACTTAAAATTATTTATGCATTTTCCATGTTCCATTCACATAGTCTGCCCATCCCAAACAGGGATTTATTCTAGTGATTTGTGATTTTCCATATTAAAAGTGAGCGTTGGTGCTGATTTTTACATCAGACAGAGGTTGAAATATTTTCCTCAAAGGTTTCCACTTTAACCTGCAAGGAACTATCCACTTAGTCTCATGTGAGTTTTCTGCCTCTTTTAACATGCCAGGAGAGCAGGGAGATTGCTTTTCCATCAGTCACAGCCCAGGCCTGACAAATGCACGGGCTTCTTAGTTAAACAGACAGGTAAATGCAGGTCTTTTTAAACAAAATGAAGGATTAACCTGTTTCTTAGGGACACTACTTCCCCTCTGTTGAAAGACTCTCCCTCTCCCGCAAGAGAAATGACATTTGGGCTGAAGCTTTTGTAGCATAATTTTCCTAGGAATGTAACATTTGTTTAAATATACCACCCGTAGGATTTTTCAGGTCCCTAAGGTATAGCATTTTTTTTCCCTCCCAGTTTTCATAAGATGAATTGAATATGAGTAAGTGATAGGGAGCCTGGTTACATCACAGCAGCCAATATTGGTTGTAATGAAATCACAACTGGGGACTAGCATCTATAAAATGGTAAACAGCTGCTGTGGGAAATGCATAGGAATTCAGGGCCACTTTACTTCAGTGGCTGGCTACTCTGCTGGCTTGGTATTTATTCATTTGTTTACTTTCCTGTTTGTTTTGTTCTGTTGTAATACCTTGGGGTTGTGAACTGTTGCAGTGAAATTTGCAAATATAGCAAAGTAGCTATGAACGTATGGCTTTTTGGAGTCAAATTTCTCTGGAAATTAGAACCACTTACTACAAAGTGATCACAGCAATTTACTTAAATGCTCTGAGCTTCGCATTTATCACCTGTAACTTGGGAAACATAGTGATAATACCCACCTAATGGAGTTGTTGAGAGGATTCTATTGAAGAATTTTTGTGAAGTGCTTAGCACAGCCCTCACGTACATTAAGCATTCTCTTGATGCTAGAAGCTACACTAATAATAACTACAATTTTGTAATAATTAATATTTAGTGTTAAAGGTGTTTGAAGAGAGAAACTCCTGACTGTGTGGCTAAAAGTGAAAATGAGCCTTTAATTTTTTTTTTTATTTTTAACTGTGGTAAAAAACACATAAAATTTGCCATGTTAACTATTTTTAAGTGTACAATTCAGTAATGTTCAGTATATTCACATTATTGTACAACAGAGCTCCAGAACGTTTTCATCTTGAAAAACTGAAACCTCATACCCATTAAACAAGGCTTTAAAAAAAAACACATTTTTCAGAACAATTTTAGGTTTACAGAAAAATTGCGAAGATAGTATTTCCACATATCCCACACCCAGTTTCTCCTATTGTTAACATCTAACATCAGATGGTATATTTGCTACAATTAATGATACTGATACATTATTATTAACTAAAGTCCATATTTATTCAAATTTCCGTATTGTTTACCTAATTACTTTTTCTGTTCAAGATCTCATCCAGAGTTCAATATTAATATTTAGTTTTCATGTCTCTCTAAGTTCCTCTCAGCAGTGACAGTTTCTCAAATTTTCTTTGTTTTTGGTGACTTGGACACTTTTGAGGAGTACTGGTTAGTTATTTTGTAAGAACACTCTTGATTTGGGATTTGTCAATGTTTTCCTCATGATTAGACTCAAGTTCAGTACATACTATCAGTATACATCCCTGTTGACATAGACCTAGATCAACTCCTATGTTACTGTTTGCCAGAATTCTCTACTGTAAAGTCACAAATGTTTTAATTTGCAGTTCCCTAATGACGAATGGTGTTGAGAATCTTTTCACATGCTTACTTACCTTCTGTATATCTTTTCTGGCGAAGTGTCTGTCCAGATCTTTTGTCCATTTTTTAATATTGGGTTGTTTGATTTCTTATTGTTGAGTTTTAAGAATTCTTTGTATATTTTGGATATAAGTCCTTTGTCAGATATATATTTTCCAAATATTTTCTCTCAGTCTCTAGCTTGCCTTTCACTCCCTTAACAATGTCTTACACGGAGCAGAAGTTTTTAATTTTAGTAAAGTCTAACTTAATTTTTTTCTCTCACAGATCACACTTTTGGTGCTGTATCTAAAAACTCACCACCAAACAAGTTCACACAGATTTTCTGCTTTGCTCTTTTCTAGTTTTATAGTTTTGCATTTTACGTGGAGGTTTACAATCCATTTTGAGTTAATTTTTGTGAAAGGTGAAAGGTCTGTGTGTATAGGTTCTTTTTTTTTGTTTTTTGTTTTTTTGCCTAAGATTGTTCCAGCACCATTTTTGAAAAGACTATTTTTTCCATTGCATTGCGTTTGTTCCTTTAGTTGTGCTCATTTAGTTCAAAACACTTTTTCATTTCTCTTGTAACTTCTTCTGTCCATGTGTTGTTTGGAAGTGTGGTGTTTAATCTCCAAATATTTGGGGGATTTTCCAGCTATCTTTCTGTTATTGACTTCTAGATTAATTCCATTGCACGATGAGAACATACTTTATACGATTTCTGTTCTTTTAATTTTGTTAAGATATATTTTATGGTCCAGAATGTGGTATATCTTGGTGAATATGAAGTTTTTTAAGCAAATGCTCTTTAACTGGTTCATTATTTTTTTCTCCCAATAGAAAAATACACTGATAGAACACTTCCACTATTTAAAGACTTGGAAAAAAAATCTCTGTATCAGTCTGAAACCCTCTGACCAGCGTTTGCTTTCTTCAGTTGGAACAATTGGTTTTGTAACATGAGTTTTGATGGTGGTATTAATAGTTTTAGTAGAGGAAGCAGCAGCGTTTACTGGGCACCTTCTATGTTGCGAGCACTGTGCTTTAGTTACGTAATCTCAGTTCTCGTAATAACCCTCTAGGATGAATACCATTAGTACATCTTCACGCTGCAGAGATGAGGAAATTAAGACGTAGAGAGCCGTCTAACTTGCTGGGTCACCTATCAGACGAGTGTCCAAGGCGCAATGTGAACCCTGGTCAGTCTGACAGTTGGGTGCGCTTGCTCCACTGTTGCCTTGGCACTTTTTTTGACATTATCACTGCTTAATATATTATATTCATGATTGTAAAGTTCTGTTTCTTTAACATCACCTCTTAAAACTTCCTTTTTAAATTTATGGAATAGTATTTGATTGCCTAATAACTGTCAGGCCCTAGAGCTAAAATAATGAGCAAACCAGGCATGGTCCTGCCGTAAAGAAGCTTACAGTACAATAAGGCAAGAGGAATCCATCAAAGTACACAGAAACAGATGTGGAATTATGTAATGTTGTAACAATGTATGAAACTGGTTGGACCTGATGTGGTGTAAACAGGAAATGATTCATCTTTTTGTTTCTGCCTTTAAACACACTTTGATAGATTTCCTTCCTTGTGCAAAGAAGGTATCTTTGGCATGTCTCAGAAGTTTTTAATTACATTTTTATAAAGATAATTTTAGATTTGTGTACAGTCATAAGAAATAATACAGAGAAAGCCCGTATACTCTTTACCTAGTTTTCCCCAGTGGTGACATTATACAAAACTATAGGACAATATCACAAACAGGATGTTGACATTGGTAAAACCCACCGACCTTATTCATAACTCCCCAGTTTTACTTGTGTTCATTTGTGTGTGCATATGTGTGTGTGTGTTTGTGTATTTAGTTCCTTATAATTTTATCTCAGGTATAGGTTCATGTATCTACCACCACAGTCAAGAATTATTTTGACTTCTGTGGAACAGTTCCATCGCTACAAAGATCCCTTATGCCACCCTTTTATAACAACACCCACCTTTCTCCCTGCCTCTCCCCTCCATCTCTACCTCCTGAAAATCACTAATCTGTTCTCCATTTTAAAAATTTTGTCATTTCAAAATGTTATAGAAATGGAATCATACAATATGTAACCTTGTGGGATTGGCTTTTTTCACTCATGATAATTTTCTTGAGATTCCTCCAAGTTGTTGCATGTAACATGTTTGTTCCTTTGTATTACTGAGCAGTATTCCATGGTGTGGATGTACCACAATTTGTTTAACCATTAACCTGTTGAAGACATGTAGCCTGTTTCCAAGTTTTGGCTATTATGGATAAAACTGGAATAAACATTTGTGAATTGGTTCTGGTGTGAACATAGTTTTCATTTCTCTGGGATAAATGCCCAAGAGGGCAATGGCTGGATTGTATGGTTATTGTACATTTAGTTTTTTAAGAAATTGCCATACTGTTTCTAGAGTGGCTGTACCATCTTACATTCTGATCAGCAAAGTATGAGACATCTAGTTTCTCCTCATTCTTGCCAGCATTTAGTGCTTTCACTATTTTTCATTTTAACCATTCTGATAGGTGTATAGTGATAGCTCTTTCTCGTCTTAATTTGCATTTTTCTGATGTCTAATGATATTGACTGTGACTAGAGTTCAGAAAGTGAGGGTGTGTCAAGAACTATGAGGGATCTGAGATTTTGCTCTACACGTACACAAACAAGTTAGCCTGTCACCATTTTATGGATGCTGACAGAAGACAAAAGACTCCAGGATCAGAGACAAAAGACTCTATTACTCATGACATAGCAAACAGCAGGAGCTTCATGTTTGCATCAGTTCCACACCACCCTACCTCTCCATCATCCAAGTCTCACATAGGCAACGTGGAGAGACCCAGGTAGAGCTGAACACACAGTGAGTTTGTGTCACCATTGCAGAATCCTGAGCTTTGGGAACCCAAATCTTTTAAAATGAGAAGTAGGCCTACCTGACATTTGGTCTGGAGGGAAATATTGTCTTTATTATACTGGACAGTAAGCAAACCTGCCTTCTGCTCCAGAGGGAGACATTAGCTCTAGGTTCCAGGACAGTTCACTATACAATCACCCTTGAAAAGATAGTCTGGAACAAAAAGGCAGTTAATATCTCTGCTTGCAAGAAGTGCAGAAACTTGAGAGTCCCGTGGGGAATTGTCTCCTGACAGGATGCAGCAAGATGACGCTGCAGAGTTAGACATGGGCCAGACCATGCAGGTCTTGTAGGCCATGATAGAGATTCTCCTCCCCCTCTGTCCTATGCACAATGGAGCACTACTAAAGGTTTTAAGCTGTGGTGGCATGGTGAGCATTGAGTGTGTAGTCAATCTAACACCAAATTACCTTCAGCTGCTCTGAATCTCAAGGTGCACCTGCTTCTGAGCCTTTACATGTAAGGGTCCCTCTGCCTGGGACATTCTTTCCCCAGCTTTTCTTTCCTAGATCCCAGATGATCTCCTGCATATCTTTTAAGACCCAGTTCAAGCCTTCTGCTCTGACACTTTGCCACTTTGCTTATCCATTTCCCTTGCTTCTCCTACTTTCTGTATCAGATTAGGTGACCTAGTTTTTAGGCATCTTGCAAAATCCTACTATTTGTTCATTGCTTTTGTGTCCCAGTGAGCAAAAGGCTCCCTTCACACCCTGGGATACTGCCAGATAAAGTTTGTCCCTCACCAGTTCCCACCTGCCGGATGAGAGAGGACCAACAATTCTAGGCTCTAGTTTTCACCTGTTTTGTGTGGGCAGAGCTCTTACCTTAATTGTCGCACAAAGTGCCACTTTGGGAAGCTTCCTGACAGCTCTTTTTTCATTGACAAGGAGGATGTTCAGGTGGGAGGCTGGGAAGGGTAGCCAGGGAGTAAAAGAAGAGCAATCATTCAAGGGTTCAGTCCTTAAACTCCAGCCATTTTTAAGCCAGAACTTATACAGATGATAACTCAACCAAAGTAAATAAAAAACCCCAAACAAAACCCTACTTCTATTGGTTTACATAGACATGGTCAGAAACTGCCATTTTATACCTTCTATCTTTATCAGAAATATTTTATTTTACTCTATTCCTTCATTTCCTTCTACTTCTGCGTTCTTCAAACGGATGCACTACAGTTCGGTTGGCTAAAAATATAAAATTTAATGTCTGCCTATGGGTCATGCCTGAATCTGTAACTTTACCTCATTTTCATCAAGGCCTTGAAAGGAAGAAGGAAAATCTAGGAGCATTGAAACACATAAATACCCATCCTTGTCAGAGCCTTCTAGGCATATTCCTTCAGCGAGGCAACTAATTTTCAATCCAGGTGACTATATTCATCTCTAAACCATTTCAAATCAATTTAACAAATAGAATTTTATGAGATTTTTGTCACAAGCTTCACCAAAGGCCAATTATGAAACATCTACTTCATTTCCTTCGGTCATTGATTTTCTAATTTGTTGGCAAAAATCTACGATTTCAGTCTAACGTGATATTTTCTCTGTAAGCCCATCTTATCTTTTGCTTGCGATCCCATTGTATTCTAACTGTTTAAAGATTTTTCATCTTATTATATTTGTTTCATTATATTGCTAAGGTAGAGTTTCTGAATTACAATAGCTGGCTCACCCATTCTTACTCGCTCTGTGGAATGATACCACATCTGTTTTCCTCTAATCTCATGGTGTGTCTTGAGTGTTTTGTTTAAAGACAATTATAAACAATTCAATAGATGTTTGCTAATTTTCTTATTATGTTAGGATACATATCATCCAGACCAAATGTTTATGTTCACATTTACGCTAAGTACTCCCCACCTGCATTTTGTCAATACTTATTTTGCAGTGTCTCCATTATTCTTATTGTGCAAGTTTATTTTTCTAATTTGACTTGGTAAACAGGATTTTGAAAAATGACTACAATCTCTGTCTTCTGTAGAGTTTATATCTCCCCTGGTATATTTGTTTAGTGCTTTTTTTTTTTCCATTTCCTTTTCTTTGCCTCTTAGTAGCATTCATTTCATTCTGGATTTTCACTCATATGATCAATTCTGGCCACTTTCATTTGCTGTCCCTCTCTGTGGGACCATAAAGCAAATTATAGACATTAATTTTTGTAATGTGGAGACCAAAGTTAAAGAAAACTGTCGACAAGAATTACGCAAATGACTATAATCATTTGCCTTGATAAGAACTTAAGCTTTAAATGTGTCACCTTTAAATCCTGTCTGCAAGTATGAAAAATCTTCACTTGGCACAAATTGGGCCTTGTAGGAAATTGCTATGGCATTTAACATGTTAAGTAAGGGAAGCGAGAGAAAAATGAAAGGGAAGAAATTAATCCACGTGTAGATATCGTGATTGACACAGTTAGACCCCGTGATCAAACAGTTAGAAAGTGTGCTACATGATGAAGACCTTGAGAATTGGCTTCTAACAAAAATAGTAATTAAGACAGTCTCAAGGTAGAGTCTTTTCTTGAAAAAAATCTCAATAGTTGTACACAAGATCTCATGTTTTTCAAAATGAGGCTGATAAAGGTGGAAGATTACTCAGGGGGACCACACATACTTCCATATGAATAAGGTGATCATGGCTAACAGAGAACAATTGGTCTTTCATCTGGTGGTAATTGAGCTTGGCCTTCTTCCCAGACCACTGCATTTTGGGTATGTGAATATGGCTCTCTGGTCAGAGAGCTGCCAGCAGTCCAGTTTGGCTGAAGTACAGAGTATAAATGTAAGCTCAAGGGCCTTAAACACCTGTATGCTTAATTAGGGGCCCATTGAGAAGCATTCAACATATTGAATGGGAGCATCATATGGCCAGAGACACCAAACCTTTCTTGAACCATGTTCCAAACAAGTAGAGTTTGTATTCCTATATCAGTCAGAGTTCAATCAGAGAAGCAGAATCACTAGTGTGTACACACACACACACACATATTTGTTTCAAGGATTTGACTATATGAAATGGGGGGAGCTGGTTAAATATTCTTCTAACACTGCTGTCTTTGCACCTGCTACAGGAGCTTGAAGTCCACAGGTCAGGCAATCCTGAAGGGAAGATAGTTATAACGTGGGGTCAAGCAAGATCAAGCTGGAACCCAAAAGCATGAGTTGGAGCCCACAAGGATGGACTGAAACCTGTCTCCATTCTTATTGCTTCTGATCTTGTGGTATGAGTGCTCTATAGAAGTCAAGGCCCTTTGTCATAGGGTGAAACACACACACCCGGTCCAGGAGTCAAAGACACTTCTGATAAAGAGATTGACTCTATTTTTGTTGTTACTGCTGACAGCTTTCAAGCTCCACTACAATCCCTTCCCCTCTGCCCCACATCTGGGCAGGCTAATAAGAAAACCTGGATGCTCCCTCCTTTACACTTGTGGGAAGTTCAAACCACATAAGCCCCAGCCTGTGTGTGTGAGCTGGCACTCCAGTCCCACCCTCTAACTGCCATAAAACCCCAAGCCAATCTCTTTTCTCTGCTCTCTCTCAAGCCATTTTCCAACTTGCTCTAGAGCCTGCCTTGCTCTCCCCAGAAAACCTCATTATGTGAGTAATAGACCTCTTCATACTCTCATGGTACATGTGTAGTGTCATCAGTTTCAATGTCTAAACCACACTTATGTGTGGGAGGATCCATCCCACCTCTGTGGGGTGACCACAACTAAGTGGGAGGATCCAGGGAAAGGTGGAGCAGTTGCAGGCCAAGCCACTACCTCATGCCAATAAGATGATCAGCAGCAATGTATATGAGGTATGAAAGGATTGCCCTCCAAATCTCTCATAAGAATCTTCCTTGTGGTCTAACCTAACCTGAAACAGACAGGAAAAGGAATTGTGGGAAATGTTGTTCAGCCAAGCCAACTTAATGCATTGCAAAGCCACTATAGCTCCTCTTTGATTTCTTCCTTTTCTATGTCCATAATCTTTTAGTAACTGATATAACCCAATACATGATTTATAGTTCTCAGCATCTCCTCTTTTTATCCCCTTAAATGAGATATTATTAAAGCATTTAGCACAATGCCTTGCACATGCATAACACTTAAAAGTTAGCTATTATTATTCTATTATCACAGAATATGATATGATCTCATTATCATTTTGCAGGGCTGACCTTTCTCATCAATCGCTAAAGAAGGCTCTTGACTTCTCCGGCCTCGACATCCTCTGAGGGTGGAGTTCAGAAAGTGTGGAGGGAATTTGCACCCATGACAAGTCTGGTGTGCTGCTATGGCACTGCCACAGAGGAGAAAGGATTCTGATTCCTAATAAAGGCAGATTTCCAGTGCAAGAAGTCCATGGGACCAGGCATCCACTTTCCATGTTAAGTGTGTTTCTTGTTGGATGTATAAATCTGTGAGTTTATTACCCTCTCCTTCACCCCTTTTTTTCCAGAGTTAAAAACAGATTTTATTATGTGTACAGCTCTTCTTATTTTTCTTAAGTCCTTCATCCCTTTTTAACTCAGCCCTTGGTTCTCCTTTTTGCCCTCTATTCTGGTTTCTAGTACAAGACTTACTGTGCTTTGGGTTTTATTTTAAAGTATCCAGGTCTATTAATTTTCTCAAGTACATTTCAAGAGCAAAACTAGAAACTTGGAAAAGAGAAACTAATGTGCAGAGAGTTTAATGAAATACTGGCAGGAAAAGAATTCCTTTGTTTAGCTGTTTTACAATAGAACGTGCCTTGAACAATATAGAAAAGTATGAGTGTTTATTTGTTAGGGGATCTCTGAGATGCAGGTTGGGTCCCAGGAAAGCAGACTCTGAGATGGAGATCAGCATTTAGGGCTTTTGTTAGGGAGTGCTCTTGGGATCAACATGTGGAAGGGAAGAGAAAGAAGCAGGATTGGAGAGGGAGAAGTCAGGCTGAGACGCAGTGTCCACAGAAGCCTCAGCCATCCCTGAGGGGAATTCTGAAGATGGCATGACCCCCCAAACCTGTCCCTAGTTGGGGTGAGAGGGCAGATCCTTAATAGGCCTGTCATCAGTCATTGGATGTGGGCTGTTCTGGAATTGGGAAGAGGTGTGTGACCTTGGGTGAGTGTCTCTCTTCCAACTAAGGCAATCCTTGGAAGGAGCCGACAGCTAACTGTCTGCCAACAGCCTTCCCAGCAACTGGGGGACTAAGACCTTCACTCCTGATGAGGAATCTGGATGATGCATCACAGTGTCCTACATACTCTGAAAGGAGTGCTTATGGAGGGACAATTTTTTAGAAATGCTGTTTTGCTGTCCTGTTGTGGAATATTCTCTAGTAACTCAATATCCAGTACCTACACCATTAGTGGTTAAGGGAATAAAACCATAATAAAAGGTGCCTTTAATATTTTTTTATGAGTCTCACGGTCAATTTCACATTTCTTCCTATAATGTCTTTATATCATAGTCTTATAGCTATGTCAGTATGTTACCTTGAATTGATGAAAAAACATGACTTTTGTAGACTCTGCCCAGAGAGAGCAACCATTTTCTGCTCTCTCGTAGCCATACTTCTTTCTGATCCCTGTCAGGTTCAGATGAGCTAAGTGGATCTCCAGAGCTGAAACTGAGGAGATAAAAATGACTAAAGTAATCTTCCCTCTGCCCATCCGCCTTGATCTTGTTCTTCTCCTCTCTGCTCTGTGCCCTGCAAGGCTGATCCTTTGGACATTTCCCCACCTCCTTTTCTGGCTGGCTTCTCATTGGGTTCAGCCAATGGGAAACAGAAAGAAGGAAATGGGCATGTGAAAGGAGGAAAAGGTTGCGAATTTCTTCCCTGCTGCGTCCACGTGTCAGTGCTGCTTCTTTGGCAGTAGCAGTATCTCGTGATTGCAACCCCAGCCAGGCGCACCCTCCTCTAGGTTGAAAGCTCTCAGTAGTTCAACTCTAAACTTAGGCCATCACAAGTTGCAATCATTTTTTTCAGTTTTTTTTTAAACCATCAATAGCTTTGTTACTATCCCTATTTCCCAGGAGATCTGCCCCCAAGAAACCTGGTCAATTAGATGTCGATGTCACTCAGAATCAAACAACACCTGTGAGTTTTTATACTATAGCAGATACTCATATTTCCTAATTACTATCTGTTGTTTGAGGGTGTTAGTGATAAACCTATGCAGTGTAAAGGGTTGGCTGTGGATCCTGAGGCAACAGTTTATCATCATTAGCAGAGCTGCAAAAGCAGGTACCAAGAAAACTTGGCAGGTCTGCAAAATGAGCGAGGATGGCTGCCAAGCTCAGGCACTCTGACTTCTGCACACCTTTCTCTAGACTGCCTGCGGCCAATTCGCTCATAGTTGGTGCAGGTCATGGCCTCCCTCTCCCCAGGCAACTTTCTTCACCACTGTTTGTTTCCTCATAACAGCTGTTATTATTCAGTGACAGAGTGAATGATTAGGAAGAATACACACTATAGGTGTTGTTAGTGACTCCTTTCTTCCTGCCTAACCCACGCCAGAAAAGCCAGCACTGTGTTTCTAAATTTCTAAGTTCTCTTGAACTGGAAGAGTTGGGAGCTTTTAAGGTTTGGGTCTGTTCTGGAGGATTAATCATGGGTTTCTCAGTGGAGAAGGGGGAGGAGGCCAGTGCTTGGATGGGCAGATTTAGAGTGACCTCTGAGACTAAAACTGTGGTCACGGCCCTGCTGTGCCCCTGCGGCGAGGAAGAGGGTGTAGAATCAGCATCTGGGGGAAGGTAGATGCATCTATGAGGTTTGTCCGGGGCAGCCGCGCTTGGGGGGATGAACTGAAATACTGGGTAAGCCAAAAATACCCTGACAATGGTAACAATGGGGGAGGATTTTAGGCAGACATTTATTTATTTATTTTAATGCATAGAGGAAAAGTTTATACTTTGCATATTAAAACTGTGGTTTTATGGCTATTACTTTTTTAATACCAAATAGATTGATTTGAAGAACAGATCAAGAAAATGATAATATAGGTAGTCCCTAAATGTGTGACTGCCTGAAGTAGGGAAATATTAAATAGTCCAAGGGGCAAATTTATAGATGGCAACACCACCAAGACCTGGACCCTCTCCCAGTATTTCTGCCACAGATTCCCAGGATTCTTCTATAAGCCCACGGAGGAGGTAAAGGGGGCCAAATATTTACTGAAATTAAATTTCTCTCTAACCAGGTGGATGGAGACTTAGATAGATATAATTTGATTTAGAAAAATAAAGTAGGTATGCTGGATATTCTATGTGTTCTGTTAATTTGCTCTGCCCTCTCTCAGTCTTGCTCTATGGCTTCCATGGCCATAGCAACAGGCTGTCTTGCTCTCTGGCTTTAGCTGAGTTCACCTAGGGCCAGAGTTAGGGTGAGAGAATTGAGATCCCCAGGGCATTGTGATGGCCTCCTTAAATTTTGTGCCTACTCCCAGCCTTGTATTCACCAATAGGAGTCAGGATGAAGGAGTGTCAGGCCAGGGAATTTATGCCCCAGCCCTCCCTCCTGGGTTGGTGAGGGTTGACTGCGTTCCTCCACTGAGGCAGTTGTTCCTATCAGGCAGACCTGTCCATACAGTTCATCTTCTAGGTTTCCCTGAGGACCCTCCTACTCCTTTAAGTGTGTATGTGGGGTGGGGGTTGGGGGCAGGAGAAGGACCTGGAGGTATAGCTGGCTCCCTGCCTTTGCTAGACCTAGAGCACTATGCCATTCCTTGTTACTACCCTGGAGGACTCCACTATTCCTTGTTACTACCCTGGAGTACTGCTCAGTTCCTTTTAGGGACTAAATCCTGCCCACATCTTTATAAATTGTCCCTTTAGTAAAGTTTCCCATTTCCCCGTATGACTGTGTCTCTGTTTCTTCCTGGGACCCAAAGTGATACAGCATGTAACTTGTCTTGATCCCTAGAGCTTTGATCTAAAATTCAACTCTTTTACATTTAAGAAATGAAATAATCTCCTTCATATTTGTCGTCCCGACTAGTTTTCTGGATCCCTTAGCAGGCAAGGCCACTGTCTGCATTGTTACCAATATGTCTGCAGAGCCTAGCAACGTGCTCAGCATATAATAGTTGCTCAATAAATACTTGTTGACTAATTTACAATGTCAGCAAAATCTAGGCCACAAGTTCCCCATTTAAGATAAAAATCAAGGATTACTGGATACCTGTCTATAAGAATAAAATTCTTGCAACAGAGGAATAGACTGAGAAAAGGTAGGCAAATTTGTCCTCTGTCCTTGCCTCTCTAATATATCACGGATTTCTCTGAGCCCTTTAATTTTTTCTTTCTCATTTCTTGGCTGTAAACACCCCTGTCTGGTAGATATGGGAAAACAACTTCCAGTAAGCAAACCTCAGGAAAAGAAAGAAAAAGCATAATAAGTATAGCACATGCTTATTTCTCCTTGGTTGCTTGATCTTCCATCTGTTGGTCTGGGATAATATTGATAAAGGAATTAAAGACACCACACCATCTCCTGAATCAAGTGAGAACAGTCATTCTCAAATTACAGAGTATGACATTTTTATGTTTTGTAACATGAAGAGGAGAAAGCATTTAATTTATTTTAATGTGGTTAATTTGAAGCTAGATTAGATCATGTAGTTAACTCATAGGTTCTTGACTTTTAAGACCAAAGGTGTAGCATCTCATTTTCACAGTAGCAGTTGCTGCTGTTAATATTGGCTTACATCTAATCAACTAGGAAGTTAACCTTGAATACCAAACACAAAATCTATAAACTAAAAGCTAGAACTAACATGGTTTTGGGCAGAGAGTCACTCTTAAATAAGAGGCAGCTTCATGTTGCTTCAAAATAAACACGGCTTTGATGCTTGAATATTTCGATTTGTTTTCATATATGGAAAATGGCTTTTATTTTAAAATCTAGTTACTTTCTCATGGTGAAGAATAGAGAGAATTATAGAAAAGTTCAAAAATAGATAGAAGCAACACTGGTGGTCAGTACTTAAGGTAATTTCTATGGTGCCTGGCGAAAAGGAATAGCTACTCTCCATCCTGAGATGAGACGAAATGACATTTTCAGTTGGGTTTGGAGCAGTTCTCAGGTGGAAGTCCTTGCTTCTCCAGGGAGGGTATTCTTTGAACCACTAAACCTGATTTAGAGTTGATAATAAGCCATTACAAACAATTGCAATTTTCCACCGTCGTTTAGACTGTATGATCAGGAATGAAATTGGGCAAATAGAATATTTCAAGGGCTTAGAATTTGAGACTCCTGAAATAGAATATTTCAAGGGCTTAGAATTTGAGACTCCTGAAGACTTCAGTATTTGAAGACTAGGGTAGGAAGGTGTGAAGTTCAATTTCCTTTTTAAGTGATTTTGAAAGCTCTTAAAAAATACTTTAGGCACTCACTGAGTAGATGTTTGATTTTAAATTTGCACACAACTACGATTCTGTTTACCAAGCTCAGGTTTCATTTGAAGCTCAAATATTGGCAGATAGTTTTTAGTTGTATCCTTTCCCTGGTTAATTTTCACTCCCTTCATCCTTCCACTCCTCTCACTGCCCTTAATCTTATTCTGGAATTATCTGTTTTCCTCTGACTAAAATTGTAAACAGTATCAATTAACTGAGTCTAGACGAAGCATGGAATGAATATATAATACATTTTAGTTCACCTTGCCTATCCTCTAGGTATCCTTAGATGATTGTTCTAGATTATTTGTGTTTCTTGCAAGCTAGTTTTCCTTCAGGCTACTTTTGATGGTATTTTGATTATTACCTATATTACATGTGCTTAAAAAATTCACTGAAATGTGCCTGTCTTTATTTAGCTCATCTATAATTTTTTTTTACATGTTTTGTTTTGTTTTGTGAGGAAGATTAGCCCTGAGCTAACATCTGTTGCCAGTCCTCCTCTTTTGCTGAGGAAGATTGGTCCTGGGCTAACATCTGTGCCCATCTTCCTCTACTTTATATGAGACATCGCCACAGCATGGCTTGAGAGGTGGTGTGACGGTCTGCGCCTGGGATCCAAACCTGTGAACCCCAGGCTACCAAAGTGGAGTGTGCGAACTTAACTGTTACATCACCGGGCCGGCCCCTATGTATTTTTTAGAGAAACTTTTATTTAACATTTTCTTCATTTTTAAGCCCAATTAGGTGAAGTTCTTTGTGATTCACCTTTTACAGGTAGAAAAAATGAGAATTTTAAGGTGGATCTGTACCTATCCATACCAGAACAGGAAATAGTTAAAGAACTTAAGTGTGAAAAGCCTTTTCAGCTGAGTAGCAGAAATCTGAAGGCAAGCATCAGTATTAGTGCTTTAAATATGGCAAATTGTATTGGTTATATGGCTCTGAGAGCAGGAGAAAGATGAACAAGAATGAGATCATACAAGAAGACTTTTATTCTGTAGAAGAATCTATGCATTACACTTTGCCCAGAAGCTCTTCTTTCTTGCTAAAAAACCATGGAGTCGAAATCAATTGCCACTCCCAGTTTGTTCACAGAAGAGACTACAATATCAGGGACATCTTAAGATGAGGATAGATGGATGCTATCTCTGAGTCCCAAGAGTCATAAAATGTTGATAAAATGGTGATCAGGGTTACATTCTATTGAATGATACCTTGTGTAACTCAGCATGGCTACTCATCAGAGATTTCCACAATGAACAAGCCCACTGAGAAGAGGGAACCAATGAGCTTCCTGGCTGGCAGTTATGTAGTCAAGGACACAGTTCTCTGGAGAAATATGAAGCCCAAAACCTACTCCCAAGGAAAAATGGTAAAGTAGAAAGCCAGGACTTAAAATGTAGAAGAGCACTCATTGACACAAAAGGATACTCAAGAGGCCTGCCCCGGGGCGTAGTGGTTAAGTCCAGTGCACTCCACTTTGGCAGCTTGGGTTCACAGGTTTGGATTCTGGGCGCAGACCTACACCACTTGTTAAGCCATGCTGTGGTGGTGACCCATATACAAAATAGAGGAGGATTGGCATGGATGTTAGCTCAGGGCTAATCTTCCTCAAGCAAAAATAAAGAGGAAGATTGGTGACAGATGTTAGCTCAGAGCAAATCTTCCTCACCAAAAAAAAAAGGATACTCAAGTTAAAGCAGAATGAAAGGAAGTCAGCCTAGCTGAGGTCAATGTATTTCAAAGATTAGATAAAAAGAAGGTTTGCAGTCATTTGGATTACAACGAGAAAAGGTAGACTTCACTTGGCAAAAACAGAAGACAGGGATTAGAAAGATAAAAGCAGCAGGCACAGGTTTTGGGATGGAAATTGTGTTTATCCTAACTAGAGCTGAGAAAACCAGGGGGACAAACAGCAACAAACCTAGACTTAGAGACAATCCTTCCAGCAAGAGAAGAGGACAGAAACAGTGAAAATGAAGATAGAGGTTTACAGGCTGAAGGGCATTACTCATCCCTGGCAGGGAGACATTAAACAAGAAAATCGCATGGGTGAAAGGCACGGTGATATGCATACTGAACATAATTGGCAGCATGTGGTCTGCGTCTGGCCTGCAGGCACCTTTTATTCATCTTGCACTGTGTTTAAAAATTTATTAGTTGATAACATTTTAAAAAACCAATAGATTTCACATAGGTCAAAATTTCTAGCCTTTGAAAAATGGGAAGATGAGGCAAATCTGTGTACAAATTCCTGCAGAGCAACAATTACCTGGACCTGAGTAGCAGCTGGGCTCTTTAGCTAGAGCCTGCCCTCACCAATTCACCAAAACGCCCCACCCCACCCACACTTCACTCACTTACCTTAGCTGCTTGGCCCCTGTAGACGTTTGAGTTGGTGAAGGAAACCCTGGCTTAGGATGAATATGACAAATTCTGTATGTCTTTTGTCTAGAGTGATTTATGTATGTGTATTCATTTTTATACATTATAAACATTTACCAAGCATCTATTATGCACTGAGCTAAATACAATGAGAGACCCAAAGACAGCAGATCTAGACTTTGCTTTCACAGAATTTATGCTCTCATAGGAACTATACCACATACACACATATCACTTATGTGTAAGCTGTAGTGTGATATGAACTAAAACACCCGTACACAAAGGGTCAGGGGACTCAGAGCAGGATGAGACCACTTCAATCTGAGAGAATGTCAAGGAAGGCTTCTTTAAAGAGGAGTTATTTTTCTAAATTAGTGCCTTTATTTTTCAATGCCTCGAGGATATAAGAACTTCATACAGGTGGTGGTTAATGTAGAAACTCTTGATCCTGGGTAAACTCCATTGATATAATTACGATCCCTAGGCAAGACCATTCTTGCTCGAGTAGGTCAGAATTCTAGTTGCAAAGTGGTTCACTTGACCCTGACTTTGGCATACACATCTTCACACACACAGTAAATGTATCTAGGGTGGCTGTGTGGCTTTTGCTCCACTACATTCTTTTTAATGAACTGCTTTTTAAAATTTTGTTTAGGAGCCATGTGCAACCTAGTGAGAGACCCTCACTTTGAGCGGGGGAGTCATATTCTTTAACAATGATAGCAGTAGTCAATAAAATGTTGAATTGTTTTGCCTTGTCAATGACAGCTAGGAAAAAAACCATGCGACCACGGTAGGTTAGATTCAAAGCCATGCTGAAGTCCCATTTCTCTAGTTCCATTTAGGCTCATCTCTTAACTCAGTATATTCATTTTGCTTTTCTCTCTTTTTCATAATCAGGTGTGGGTTTGAGAAATGTGGGTGGTATAGTGGGAGAAGTGTTATCCATAAGCCAAAATCACAGATAATCCAACATCCTGTCACTATGTTTTACAATCATTTCATAGTAACAGAACTGTTTTCCTGCTTTTATTGGCATTGGGGCTTTATTTTTTTTGCTGAGGAAGATTCGCCCTGAGCTAACATCTGTTGGCCATTCTTCCTCTTTCTGCTTGAGGAAGAGTTTCCCTGAGCTGACATCTCTGCTAATCTTCCTCTATTTTGTATGTGAGCTGCCAACCAGTAGTGTAGGTCCGCGCCCGGGAACCAAACCTGGGCCACCGAAGTGGAGGGCGCTGAACTTAACCAGTAGGCCACAGGCTGGCCCCTGGGGCAATTTTTAAATAGCTTACACTTCTGAAAATATCTGGGTTTAGGGAGGGCAAATAACTATTCCATTCCCTTCTCCTACACCTGTGGTAGAGTTTACTCACACTATACCTGGACTCAGCCTCAGAGCCTTCTGAACATGGCTCTCGAACAAGGATCAGACTAATTACTCAGGTCTATATGAAGCTGTTCATCTTCCCTGCAGAGCTGATGGAGGAGGAAGGCTGTAAGAGAAGGAACAGTACTCTGGGTGCGGTCATTTATTGAATGCACCAAGTATCACACCCTTGCTGGGCATTTCACCCAAATTCTCCCTTAATCCCTACTCATTATCATTCTTATTTTAGAGATTGCAAACTGGTTGTTAAACCAAGCTAAATTACTAGAGTCTGGGGGCAGAGAAAAACGTTTATCTGGTTCCTAGTAGGCATTAACAGAAAATCAATGAATTGAGGAGAACTCTGAGCCCTTCCCCGCCTTTAACCTTCTCACTAGGCGTGGGGAGCTCCCTGCTCCATTCCACAGCGGCACAGTTCAGTTTTGTCATTTATCGAAAGCCAACTCTGAGACAGGCACTAAGACTATGTCCTGTCTCCCCAACGCCTACTGTAATGCCTGACACACAGCAGGTCCTTGCTGGACATCCGTTACGTGGCTGAGTGAAAGAATGCTTCTCCTCCAGTCCGTGCTTCTCCCATTCATATGGTGAGGGATATTTGCAAGGAGACACCCTCTCCTTCTCTCTAATGTAGTAGAGACTCCTCTCTATAAAAAATGTTTATTTTTTTCCTAATCTCAAAAGTAATATATGCTCATTGTAGAATTATTAAACATTATGGAAACACTGCAACTATAAAAGAATAAATAAATAAATAAATAATTAAATAAAAGAAATTTAGCTTGCTGTTAAAAAAGAACCAAGCCTATCTATATGCACTTTCATGGAAGATATCCATGAAATATTTTTGAGTGATAAAAAGTGAGTTTTAGAACACTAGATATGTTCTGAATGTAACTCTAACATGTCTCCATTTCCCTAAAATACAGTAAATGTGAATCTGCCTAGGAAAACATCTGAAAGGATGTATGTACACCAACACATTCTTGGGTTGGGTGATTTAGTGATGCAGAGTGGAATATGTGAGAGGCCTTTACTTGCACTTTATATGCTCCTAGATTGTTTTAATCTTAAGTATCATGTTCTACTTTTATAGTTACAAAATAATTTTGTAAAATTATAATTTTATAATTAAACAAAGCAACATTAATCTCTTGCAACAGAGATAACCAATGGTAACATCTTGTTATCTTTTCTTCTGGTCTTTTAAAAAAAAATTGGAACAAACTATAGAAAGATTATTGTTTCAACTTTTTTACTTAATATATCTTGAGTGCTTTCACATGTCATTAAATATTCCTTAAAACATTATTTTTAATTATTTAAGGTTTCATCATTTGAGTTTTTCATAATTTAGCTATTCTTTGAGTATAGAACATTGAGATTATTTCCAGATTTTCTCAATAATAAAAAGTGCTTCCATCAATATCCTTGTATAGACTTCTTTGTTTGCATCTTTATTTCATTAGATCAGATTTCTAGAAGCGGAATTACTGGGTCAAAGAATATGAAGGCTTTTGATAGGCATTGCTGTGGATCTTCATGGCTGGGCATACCAAGCTTAGTGGTCCCAGATTTTGCATCATGGTAGTGTAGGGGAGGAAAATGTTTTCCTCAACTCTGTTGGGGTCCCTGGCTGAGTCTGAAAATTAAACTGACAAATATAGATTAACAAGAGAAAAGCATACAAATTTTACTAAATTTTTATATGTACATGGGAACGTTGACAAGAGAATGAAGACCCAAAGAAGTGACCAGAGCAGGGAGCTTCTATGCCTTTTAGACAATAAATTTGTGAGGAATTGACAAAACAAAGGGGTTTGGGCTAGGTGTAGTAAGTGGTGAAGAAGTAACTTGGAAGATAAGGGTTAGTTTAACAAGGTTTGTTCAGATTTCTCTGCCCCAAATTCCCTGTCTCTGGTGATAAGAATGTCTTCCCTTTTCCTGGTACAGGGAGGGTACCTTTCACATAGGAGATTTATCTCCTGCTTTCAGGAGGGCAAAGGAAGGTCAGAATGTCCTTCTTGTATCAGCTGGGTTTTTTTTTTTTCTCTTTTTTGTGAGGAAGATTGGCCTGAGCTAACATCTGTTGCCAATCTTCCTCTTTTCAAGGTGAGGAAGATTGTCGCTGAGCTAACATATCTGTGCGAATCTTCCTCTGTTTTGTATGTGGGATGCCTCCACAGAATGGCTTCACGAGCAGTGCGTAGGTCTGCACCTGGAATCTGAACCTGCGAACCCTGCACCGCTGAAGTGGAGCACGCGAACTTAACCACTACGCCACTGGGCCGGCCTTGTATCAGCTATTTTTAAGTGCTTTTAATTCAAAATAATCAATATGCCAAAGCATCATACTTTAGGATGACATGTTCTGCTACCCTTCAGAAGACAAATGAGATGACATGCCTGCAGACTGGCTATCGTTATATATTTCCCATAGGACTGGGTGTGTGTGAAGTCCAGCCATTGCTACATGATCTGGCCTCAGGGAGGGATACCACGCTGAGGATGAAGGAAAAGTTCTCATCAAGAACCCTGAAGTATGTCCTTAATGGCAGCGTGATTGTGATGCTGAAGCTACAGAGACAGAAAGTTTCTGCTTTGGTCTTCCTATGACCCGGCAAGACTCATTTTTCCCCAATCCCTTAACTAGACTTCTGTTAGACCATAAATTCTTCCATTTATTTAAAAAAGCCTCCTAACCATTTACATTTTTCACTCTCTGTTTTCAAAAGCTTAATCAGCAAAGAGCTGGTCATTTTAAGAACAGCTCTGCCATTTGGTGAGAATATTATTTAGTATTTCAGTACTTGTTGGATTACATGTGAGGTTGAAGTTTTATACTATGCTTATTGATAATTGGTATTTCTGAGAGTTAAGTATTTAGGCTCTTTATTTTTTCACTGGAGGTTTTTCTTATTGATCTATAAGAACTAATTATATACCATAAATACTTATCTTTTGTCTACCTTAAATGTTGCAAATATTTTGTGTGATTGTCTATTGATTTTATTTACAATGTTTCATGATTTATGGAAATTTAAATTTTTATCTAACAAATTCTATTAAAATGTTCCTTTGTGCTTTCAGCTTTTATGCTCATAAAGTCTTTCTCTGTCAATATCCTCTACATAATCTATTTTCTCTGGGTCTTGCTTATTTTTTACATTTCACTCTTTAATCCACTTGGATTTCATTTTGATGTATGCGTGAGATGAGTATCTAACTTGACATATTTTCCCCAAAATAATCCATTTGCTAACTCCCAACCCTCTACCCCGTTGTCCAGGGAGCTGGATCACAAGTGCAGATAATTAATTGAAAAAGAAGAAGGATCAAAGAAGACCACCTCTCGTAGTGCCCACCATGCTAGAGAAGGGGTGCCCACTTTGCTTTTGTCGTTCAGAGAATCACTTAATATACCACTGAGTTTTCTAAAAGGAAAGCTTTTCAGGCTGCCCTGAGTCCTCATTAATTCTAGACCATAAGTAGTGGGACTTGTCTTTTTTATGCCTCTGACTATTATTTTTCCTGGTATAAGATGTGATTTTTTTTCTTTTGTTTTAATTCCCTCAGTCACCCATGATACTCTTTTCAAAAGAGGTGGATAAAACTGACATCCAGCTTCCGCTGTGCCCTGGAATAGAAGCCATGCTTTCACGATAAATCGCACAGAAAAAAGGCAGCAGGGGTTGCTTGTACCAAAATGAGAGTGGTTTCTGGCTCTGCTTCAGTGACTTTGTTCCACATTTCTTTCTGAACTCTCAGACAAAAGTGATAATGAGAGTTTCATCTCCAGACTTGTGCCATCAGCTGTTTATTTTCCTTAGACTATTTTAATTCCTACAGGGCCTCAATTTCAGCCACTAGAAACAGCACTTTCATGGTGGTTTTTCCCCGGGGTGGTAATAATCAGAGGGTAAAAATCTAAGGTTTGCTGTATTTTCCAACTGTGATCCAGTGCGTTTTCACCATTTTGAAAAGACTGAGGGTGCAGGGAAAGCTTAATGGAAGTGAGATGAAGGATAGAAAGAAGGTATTCTTCAATTTACTGGAATTCAGCTATCCTAATGGTATAGTATGTATTATCCTTGTAGATGCTGCTACTCTGATCTTTGCATTTCTCTGGATTCTCATCTCTACTTCACTGTAGAGGCCTGGCACGTGCATTGTGGTACAAGCTATTAGACTTTAGCAAAGTTGTGTGTCTACTGCCCACAAGTGTGGAACTCATGAGAACTAAGGATTCCTTCAGTGGACTCTTTCCTTGAAGTAGGTAAAACGTAGTGTCAGAAGGAGTGGTGAGGTCCAACAATAGTGCTTTTCTAACTTTTTTTAAAGTATTAAAACCATTTTTCCAAAGTCTTGTGAAAATAATGCTTTTAATTACTACATGATGTTTGGGATACAGATAATACCATATTTACAAATTTATTAAACCAAATCAAGTCTGGCTCCTGCCTCTTCTTGCCAGTATTGATGGAAAGTCCACCCTTTCTCCTGCTTTCTCTGACACTCTTATATTTGATAAGGCTCTGTGGCTAATATGGCCCTGATCACTCCTGCACAATGATGACTGCTGTCCTGGCTCCCTGCCATGGCCTCACAATTCATCAGGGGAGGATGGTTTCTGCCTGCTCCACTTCCTTTTTTTCCATCTCAGCCACAAAGCATCTTTGCTGAGGTTTCTGAGGCCGTATGCTTCACACCAAGTCCTGACAAGCACCCCTGTTGCCAGCCCCTGACGAGGACTGGCTTGCTTCAGAGGGACTGTGCTTTGAGAAGGGCATCTACCAACATCATTTTATTCAAGTCCAGGGGATTCTATATCTCGCAGGAGCCTGGACGCTTCTCTTGCCAATCTTCAAGACATAAAGCCCTCATCTCTTTCTCTTTAGGTGATTCAACAGTTTCAACATTGCCTAGAACTTTGAACTTCAAACGTCTCTTTAGGAGATAGCATTAGGGTAATCTCTTACTCCTGGATCTTGGTGGGGGGTGGTGATGGGGCTGGAGGAAGAGATAGTAAACAGGCATTTTTCCTGCAACCTGGAGGATTGGGGAGTGTAAACTTAGGGAATAGGGCCTGGCCACTGTCCTGAGAAATATGACTAATAAATTTTTGATTCCTTTATAATAGATTATCTTTGACCAAAAAAAGCACCCAAATTTAATTTTTTAAGTAGGTACTACTGTTATATTAAATTTTCAGCAAATTACCATGCTGCACTGTCATGACATGCGGACTGCCAATGTGCAGAACAGATGTAACTGGAGATGCTTTGGTGTAAGCGAAATGGAGGCTTGAAGCCCTTCCCGCTCAGCGTCTCCTCAATGTCACAAGGGTTCCTGAGCTACCTTGAGGAGCCCCAGAGGGTCCACGGATCTCAATTTAACAACTATTACTCTCATATGGAGACAACCGCTCTTCACATCCACACATACATATTAAGATGTTTTGACCTATAAGAATGGGTAAAGAGGGACAGATCCAATGCTCACCAGCCAACTTGGGTGCCCTTCATAACATGGTGCTGTGGGATATTTTAGAGAGAGTGGAAGGATTCACCTGTGGCATCCACTTTCTAAGTGACACCCACAAAGAATAAGGATGTCGTCTGAAGCATTATAGTTTTCCTTTAACAGAAGCACGTACCTTCTGTAGTGTACTTACTATGCATCAGGCTGACTTTATGCCCAATAACTGAAATTTATAGAGGACTTCTTATGTGCCAGGGGCTTTCAAACACATCACATAGAGCATTTATTTATTTATTTTTACTTATAAATACTTAAATGTGGCAGGCATTGGTCTAAGAACTCAATGAACATTTGCTCATTCAGTCTTTGAAAGAACCTTCTAAATAAACACTATTATTCATCCTTATTTTCCAGATGAGGAAATTAAGGCACAGAGAAGTGAGGAGAATTGCCCAGAGTCACACATCTAGCCAGTGGCAGAGCTAGGATGAGAACAGTGACCTCTGACTCCAGAGTTAAGATTCTTTACTTGTATACTATATTATCCCATGACACAAAGAAGCTCATTCAGTCCTCCCTAGAAGGGAGCTAGTAAAGCTCCATTTTACAGATGATGAAACTCAGGCATAATAAGTTTTAGTAGTTTGCTTAAAATCATACTACTGCTAAGGGAAGAAATATGAATTCAATCCAGATATTCAGAGACCATAGCTTGTCTCAATGGCAGTAATTGAGTCTTCAAAATGTCAGTTTGCCAAGGTCATGCTGCTGGCCGGGGCAGAGCCCAGAAGTGCACCTAGATCTGTCACCCAAGTCTGGGTTTTAATAATTCAATGAATATATAATAAAGTATGAGTTTATCTAAATGTTTTAGAAACCTATTTAAAATAGTTTTCCTGTTTGTGAGCAATAATAATAATATTAATGATAGCTAGCATTTACTGTTCCAGGCATTAGTATTAATATATATATATATAATCTCATTTATTGAAATAATACATAGACAATTTATGAAAATCAACGAATATATAGAAAAGTATATAGAAAAAAGCAAAAGTCATTGGAAATCCCACAGTTCTAGATAACCACCATTAACATTCTGGTGAGAATCTTTACAGGCATCTTTCTTTACACATTTCATGTACCACATGTGCAATCATACAATTTTAGGTAAATGGACTCATGTTATAGATATTATTTGCAACCTGCTTTTATCTATTTATTCTTTCAGTCAAAATATTTATTGGAAGCTTAACATTTATAAAGCAACATGCTTGAAACAATATGTAGTATGCATTTTCCTATTTTGATGAACAGAAAGATCGATCTTTTTATGAGTAATAAATTGTATTCGTCAGGATAAGCGAGATTATTCTGCAGTAACAAATTAACCCCTGCAACTCAGTGGCTTAATGAAACAAAGATTAGCTCTTGCTCACAGTTGACTGTGGGTCCTGTGCCCCTAAGTAGTGACTCAGGGATCCATGCCTCTTCCATCTTGTGGCTCTCTTCTCAGTGTGAGACCTCTGGGTCACTGCAGCAAGGGAAGGGAGTTCTGGAACATTACACAGAAGCTTTTCACAGGTACAGCCTAGAAGTAAAGTAAAACACTTTGTTCTTGGTCCTCTGACCAGAACCAGTCGTGTGGTGCCACCCAAGTTCAGGAAGACTGGCGTGTGTGGCCTCTGTGTGCCTGGGGAAGATGAGGAGAATCAGAAATTAGTGAGCTCTAGTAATGTCTCCCACATGAGGATTTTGCTGTGTGAATGTACTATCATTAATTTAACTCATCCTCTTTTGGTGGATCTTTAGGTAGTTACCATTGTTTCTCTATGATAAACAATGCCATGATTGCCATGGCAACATGCTAGCATTCTTGCCTATGCATCCTGTGCTCAGATCCATTAATTTCTCAGTTTAAATTAAATTCCTACAGGAGGAATCACTGTCAGTGATAGAAACATTTAAAATATTAATATTTATTAATAGGTAGTAGATACCACCCATTCCTACCCTTCTAAGTTCACCTGTTTAACAGAGACTTAGAGCCCAGGAAGTATATTCTCAGATTCTGTTGACTTAGGGTTCTGTTTAGAATCCGTCTGTGAGAGGTGCTCACATGAGAGGGAGAAGGAGAAGCTATTATTCTCTGCATCAGCTGAAGGCTGACACATGGGTGGACTTGGCAGTGGTGTTCTGCCCGTGACTTGCAGACATCCTCAGCAAGATCATAAGTGTCTAGGTCTTCTCCGGAGAACCACCTATTTCAGTGTTGCAGGGAACTGAGATATCAGTGGTGACTTCTTTATGATCCCACACTTCCGGATTTCCTGAAAAGGGCCTGTCTGGATCTACCCTCCCGCAGACTCCCAGCTGTGGTGTAAGCCTCAGTACCAGTGGCTTCTGTTCCCCTGACTGCACCTGGATAGATGCCGCACGTATTGCCAAATTGCTTTTCAGGAAATATGTACCAAAGAAATTCCCAACAATAACAGTACATCAGAGTGTCATGTCTTCACACTCATGTGCTAGGTACTGTCAATATTTTTCAACTTTGGCGCAGTAATAGTCAGAACAAAGAAAATTAATGGCGGTTTATATTTGCATTTCTTGGGTGAAAATATTATATTTTCTTGGCCATTTTTCTTCCTATGTGAGTTGTATGTTAATGTCTTTGATTATTAGATCTCCACTTTTGATTAGCAAACTTTCTTAAATGCTCTCCTCTTTAACATAATACTTCTATTTGACACTGCTTCTTTTGGACTTTAAGGAGGAATCCTTGGATTCAGTATATTAGATTTGGAGAAGAAAGATCATATGCGTGTGAGCAGATTACTAAGTCTCCAAGTTGGAGAGTGGCTGGGTGTTCAAGACGAAGGTGGGGAACAGAACAGCCTGTCAGGGTGATTCCTTTTCCCTGCACCCAGGAGGACAACCACTCTTAAATATGACAAGCATGTTAAAATTGGAAGTATTTTGAATTAAAATAAATTTTAGAGCTTTCTAATGGTATTTGGTTATCATTTTCCCCTTTGTTATTTCCTCTCACTAACTGGCCTCTTTTGGTCCAGGTCTGTGGGACGTCATGTTCTTGGGAAGGAAGAAAGAAAACCTCAGCAGATGAGATGAGTTAGAGTAGGTTTAGGCTGTGTTGCTTCTGAGATACCAAAAGAATGATTACCATCAGAAATGGTTATATTTTTCTTTTGAGCTTGAGAGATGACAAAAACAGCAGCATATTCAAGGTAGACTTTAAGCAGAGGAATTGAGGCAAAAATAACAGATAACTGTGGCCAAATGGTCATAATTTGCTGAGAAACCAGAAGGGATGGTGAACAGTTTGAGAGTGGTTTAGACCTAGGAATGGAAATGAGGCTGTATCTTGTCTGACAAATCTATTTGATTGACAGTGATTCCTGGAGAATTAGGTGGAGACAGATTCAGAGACAAAGTCCACACTTAATAAGAAAGAGTCCTGTGATTGCTTAAGCATGGCTGCCAAGGTTCTAGAAGGTGAAGGAGGTAAAAAATATGCAACAAACTTGCCATTCTCTGGTTTAGAATGTGGCTTCTTATAAAAGCAAAGAAAAGACCTTTTCTGAGATGAGATTGAATAATATCATACTGTCCTAGGAAGAACAAGACTTTCCGACGCAGGCTGTCCCCACTCCAAATTAATAACATCTGCTTGGTTGATAGTTGAAGTACGAGAAGTAGTTGAAGTATGAGAACAAAATTGTTTTAGTTCATCTGATGTGGGAACTTAGCAGCTCTATATTCAATTTTATAAAGACCATAGACTGATGTCCTGTGAGTTCAAATACACAGGGTCAGAAACACAAGCTCTTCTTTGGGGAGACTTGCTTATAGCTGAAAGACATTGGTGGGTAATGGATGTAGGTTTCATGGTGCATAAATTACTCCCTGCTCGTAAACTAGGTCCTTGTGTAGTTTCATTAATCCTTTCATGTTACTCCTGTACTGTTTATTATTTGTAGATATCTCAGTAAATAATAAGCTAGTATATTAATTCTTTTATTCATTTCACACATATTTTTAGTTCCTTCTATATGCAAAGAACTGTTAACTGGTATGTCCATAAAACCATAAGACATGGTTTACATATATGAGGAGCTTACTCTCTAGTTGGGAAACAAGGGTGACACAAATGGAAACCTCAACAACATAAGCAGTAGTGTAGAAAAATTGCCATTCAAATAACATTGATAGCAAGACCTGTAAGAGTCCAGTGGGGACTTGAGTGCTTAGGAAATGCTTCTCCATGGAGATAAAAATGAAACATGGATAATAATGCAATAGAGAGAAATAAAGAAAAGTACGTTTCTATTTGGGTTGGGAGGGGAACAGGTGTGGCAAGATAGAAATGAGCTTGTTGTGTACCTGCCTAGCTAGAGAGGAGGGTTTTGTATTGGGAAATAGGGGAAGAGTTGGAAAGGCTCAGCTGGTGCCTTCTGGCAATTTTGGGGTATGTCCAGGGCTAAATAGAGTTCGCAGCTCTGTGGAACTTCCAAACTCTTCTAATGTCTTAGGGTTAACTTTGGAGATCTCTTTTCCATTGAAGCACATCCCTAAAATTTGTCCTGATGGCAGCTCATGCTCTAGGATTTCCTCAAATCAGCATTTTTCAAACTGCTCTAAAGCATGCTGTTACTTTAAATGTTAGATATTCTGTTTTAAGAAACCCGTGCTAGCCATATTTTTCTTTTTAACATTTATTATAAATAGGTCAGAAATAAAATACTAATATATAAGTATGAGTAGTTTTTATTTTGATGTAACAATATGTATTCATATAAAAATGTCGTTAAGTTGCAGAAAAGACCACCTAATGCATGAATGCCTGAAGTTCAAATTTTTTTATGGGTTACATTTACCAATTTGAGAATCATATTGATGTATGTTGTCTGTCTAGTGGTTGCTGGACTGTTATGTATCTTGTTTTAGAGAGTAAATACATACTTGTGATAGTTAACATTTATTGACTATTAAACATTTATACTGCACAAACTTGTTCTCATGCATCTCTTGCTAATAGAAGGTATTTTTATATATGAAAATTAGAATATAATCATTCTCAAACTGTTTTAAATTTGACCAGCCAAAAGGCAGACTACTTCAAAGTAAAGATAGCAGTTAGTATCTTCAATTCCTTTAAAACATAGGAACTGAACTTTCTGTGTCTAGTTAGCCATTTTTGGAGAAATTTTATTCAAGAATACCAAAATATTTTAGAACATATTATCCTTCCTTTTGAAAATGTACCTGTGTAGAACAAAATTTTCATACTGTTTGTCAATTAAAGCCAAATACAGGAATAGAATTGGTGCTACTCCTGATATGAAAATTTGACCTATCAGTAGTTTTCTTCATATTAAAAAAATACATCACCTGTAGTGTGTTGAATTCTCCCCCCATGCATACCTGAACTCTATGAATTGAACTTATTTTGAAAAAGGATCTTGCAGATGTAATTAATCTTAGGATCTTAAGACGAGATCACACTGGATTTAGGATGAGCCCTAAATCCAATGACACGTATCCTTAATAGGAAGAAGCAATGACACAAAGAGACGGAGCGAAGCAGTATGTCTTCCACACAAAGACAGATGCAGAAATGGAAGTTATGCAGGTATAAACCAAGGAACACCAGGGGTTGCCAGCTGCCACCAGAATCTAGGAGAGAGGCATGGATTCTCTGTCAGAGCCTCTAGAGGGAACCAACACTGCCAACCTCTTGAGTTTGGACTTCTGGTCTTCAGAACTGTCAGAGAATAAATTTCTGTTGTTTTAAGCCACCAAGTTTGTGGTAATTTGGTACAGCAGTCCAGGAAACCAGTATCACCTATTCTTTCCTTTCTTCCTCCCTCTCTTCTTTTCTTTCTTGCTTCTTTCTTTTCTTATCTCATTCATTCACTCAACAAACATTTGAGTGCCTACTAGGTGATAGGCAGTGGACTAGAGAAATTGGGGATATAGTAATAATAAAAAGACAAGAATATTGTTTTAAAAACATTTTGCTTTATTATACCATTTTGGGGATGTACAAGGTCTTTCTTATTTTTTTCTTAATGTGAGTCCTTGTGGCCTCTTCTGCATTCACATCAGCATCTAAACATGTTCTTGCCAAAAGTCTTTTTAAATGTGACTGCTAACTTACTTGACTTTACTTGTGTCAAGTGTTGTTCTGAAAAAGTCACTGGTTCTCAGAACTGATCATACTCCCCATTGAAGGCATTGGCTAATCTTGAGAATGAGTACCTTTGTCTGCACTCACCCTGATTCTCTCCAAGCTCACAGGGCTCTGATGGTCCAGGACCGCCCACTGTGGCCCCATGTCAGGGTTTACCTTCTCCCATTTGGCTTCATGTTAGAATTCCTTGCATCTCCCTTCCCCATCCTCACCAAAACTTCTCTTCTGTTTCCTCAGCTACCATGCTCTTTGGATCTTCCAACTAACCAAATAAAATCCAAACTTCTTATCATGGCTTACAAGTAATAAATTATCTGGTTTCCATCTCCTACCATCCCCTCCTTGCTCCCTAGGCTTCAGATGCACTGATTTCCTTGATGTTCCTCCAAGATTCCAATTATGCCACTGCCTCAATGCATTTATAGTTGTGTCTTCTCTGCCAGGAAGGCTCTTCCTAAGACAGTCACATGGCTCATTCTGTCACTTCATTCAAACCTGTGCTTAAACACTACCTTTTCAGAGAGAACTCTGACCACCGCACTCCCTGTGCTCCTTTATTTGTTCTCACTGCACTTACCATGACCTGGGATTAAAGCATATACTTATTGATCTGGTTATTGTCTGTCTCCTGACCTAGAATGTTTTCAGGAACAGAAGGGCTTCATCTGCTTCATTTCCAGCCCCTAGAGCTACAGATGGCACATAGTAGGCATTCAATGAATATGTGTGAGTGAGTGAACAAATGAAGTGAGAGCAGGCTAATGTGAGGAAACAGTGAAATCCCAGTGTTGTCCCTGCTTGGTAACATAGTTGCATCATTGCATCTTCTTCATGACTTTTCCTTAACCCACATCACAGCTAGCATTTACAGTTTGCAAAGCCCTGTCAAAATTCCAAATACCATATTGCTGAAAACAACCCCTGTTTTTACAGCTGAGGAAATTGAGATTCAGTGAGGCCAAGAGACTTCGCAGCTTAGGTCACACAACTTGTTAATGACAGAGCTGAAATTCAAAGCTTGGTTTCCAGATTTCAAGTCCAGGCATCAAGAAGAACAACCACAACAATAGCAAATAACAAAAAGCTACCACAGTGGCCTCTCTCTCAAAGGAGGAGAAGTTGCTATACCGTGCAGATGGGGGTTATGGGTAGCATTTCATGTGATGGTGGTCTGGTTATCACTAAGCCCACCATACAGGGAATCATTTATTTCTTCAATGTTTAAAATATATCCCTAATGATCAGGCACAAGTGCTTTCGCCTTCCAGCGTTGATGATGTCACTGCGTCTTCCATGGGCATCTTTACATCATCATGGCACTGTCTTGCTCATGGACAACAAGAGCAGCAGCAACATGAATGACAACAGCAGCTAACATCCATTGGCCACCTGCCATATGTCAGAGACTTTGCATCCAGTTCTTCTAATTCTTACAACCACCCTGAGATATTACTTTCTGCATCTTATAAGTAAGAAAACAGACCTAGAGAGATTGGTAACTTTCCAAAAATCATAGTACCAAAGCAGCATTGCTAATATTTTAATCCCAGTCTGACGCTAAGGCTGGACTCCGATCCATTGTGTTAGAGTTTCGATCCTTTACAAATAGACTCAGTCCTGGTCACTGCAGATGCTGGTACAATACAGATATTTATGCCAACAGCCCCTGACAACTACAATTGCATATTCAATGGCAAAATTTTTCACAGTATGTACCTGGACGTGCATACTTCACGTTTCATGGGTATTTCTTATAGTTCTTCTTGTAATTATAATTTGGGGAGCTGGGCTGCAAAATGGTAAAGCACATGCCAATTTGTAGATTAAAATTCTCCTGTTTTTCTCCCGATTGCAGAAATGGTGAAGTCTTGTTGAGTAGGTGTAGGTTTCAGAGAATGAATATATTTTGGCCTAAAATATATCACGGTTTAATAAAACTTGTCCAAAGAAATGTTTTGATTGTTACTGGTGCTCAAATTCTGTCTGCTCAAATCAGACAAGGGAGTTAAGCCATTTATAATTAGATCCTCGATCCTGTTACTAGATCTTGGCAAACTTAGATGAGGTGGTGAAAAATAAGCTTTCATTTGTGATGTAACAGCCTTTGCGTAAATGGGAAGAGGAGCCTGATTAAACAGACGCTGAGAGCGCCAGAGTGGGGCTCCACAGCGAGGAGTTGAGGGTGCAGCAATACACATCTTGTCTATTTGGCAATATTTGTGTATTCCATTTTAAAACCAAAGCAGCAGAAACTGAAGCCTGACCAGCCGCCAAGTCATGTTTCTAGGGGCCGTGATCATCATTTTGGTTGCCAACCATACCAATCTTGAGGAACAATGCACAGATTATAAGAATATCATACCTAAGGAGGGGCAGAATGGGTGTTTTTTCCACCGTCTCCTCTGTGTCCTCACAACCCACGCTGATCCACCTCTTTTATCTTTATTGACTGTTATAAAATATTCTTAATTTCATGAAATCAGTTGATTGAGTTACAGAGAATCAGAATAAATTATCATATGTTACTTATGACTCCTGACCTAGACTTTCTACTGTATTTTCACACAAAAAAATATAGCAAATCTTACATCAATTTTTTTTTAGGGTAAGTTTTATCCTGGAGGGATGAAGTACAGGAATAGTTGAAATGAGACAAGTTCTATGTAATTTCTGATGTTCTGCTTTCCTTTTCTAGCTTGGGTAACCTTAAATTTGAGTTGGTTTTTTGTGTTACTGTAGGTACCCTCTGCAACTAAGGGGCAAGGCATATCAAACCAATGAGATCAAACAAGACCAGAGATGGACTTGGTTATTGGACTGTTGGGTTATTGCAGTCAGGACTTTCTACTTAGTTCTTTGAGGTCTTAGAAATCAGCTTACCCTATTGAAACCATGGCTTTAGGAAGTGGGGTACATCCAACTGTTTCCAGAAGCAAAAGTGAAAGACTTAGACCAGAGATGTCCAATAAAACTTTCTGCAATGATGTGAATGTTTGATATCTGTGCTGTTCCACCATAATAGTTACTAATTACATGTGCTTATAGAACATTTGAAGTGTGGCTAGGGTGACTGGGGAACTGAATTTTTAATTTAATAGAATTTATTTAAGTTTAAATGTAAATAGCTATGTTTGTGGCTAGTGGCTCCTGTTAGTGCAGATTTAGATTGTCATCATTCCCGTGAATGTGTATGCTCCAAGAAGAATAATTGGAATTCTCATGCCTGAATTAAGTGAAATGGTCAAATCCAGTTTTTGCAAATGAAGATTCATCATCATGGAGGCAGTTTGATGAAAACCATAGGTCTAGTTCTTTGCAGGACTCTTGGATAGGTTTGTTATCCAGGTTGTCTTCATTTTCATCTCGATTGGTGAGTATGTCGGTCTCCAGGTGAGCGTGATTTCTAGGATACTATGGCAGTTTGCTATTAGAAACTCGCCTAGACCGAAATTTAGTTGCATCCAAGATTTTTAATCAATACACTTATGTGATTTTCGAATCCTTTCACATAATGATTATATCCTGTGACTTACCACCAAAAGTTTTCCACAGAAAATAAGTAAACAACCTTCTCAAGGTTACAGTTTTTCAAATAAAAGAAAGATGTTGCTGTTTGGAATCAAATAGAAATTCTACATGTTAGTCATTAGGGCTTCCCAGTTCCCTTCCTTCTGGTTCAGTAACACTTCCAAGCCCTGTTATGCTTAGGTGGAACCATGAGACCATTCTGGCCAACAAATTATGAGAAGAAGCTATGCATGCCACTTTCAGGTCAAGCATTTAATTGCTGATGCAAGACACTGTAATTCACAAGATGAATTACCTGTAGTTGAATTCAACTGATCTCATGTTTGTCAACAACTTGCATGACATTGGATGAGGGCATCTAAGAAGCTTGGAAACTTTTGCGAGTTAGGCAATTTGTAGAACCCTGGATGAAATGCTTTCTAAACAAATATCAGTGCAGTTTTTATTTGTAAAGTAAAAAAAGTTTCTGAGTGTCACTGATGGGGCTCAGCTGCTTCAGAATAAATTGTTCCCACATTTAAGGGCCATGCAGAGGACCCCCTGATCTGTGGCAAGATCAGTTGAAGAGAGGATGCTGGACCGCCAGAATCATGTTCTGATGTGCATTTGCTAATTCTGAAGAGTAACCTGAGCAATGGAAAGAAGATAACCAGCTAGAAGTAGGATGCTGGCAAAGAAATACATTTAATTTCATGTGATTACCATTTCTCACCCTGAAGTTTAGGCTTGAAATTTGTGTAACAATTCTCATATTGGGAAATCTAGTAGTCTCTAAGGTATATGGTGATAATATCAGGTTCTTTTTGTCTTAAACCCTGGTTTCATTAATATGACCTCTTAAAGGAATCACATAAATTGTTCTTTTCAATAAGAAAACTCATAAAAATTGTTTTGCACCACATTCAGTTCTTCAGGTTCAATATACTCTTAGTAATTAATTAATACTAATTAATAATTAATTATTAATATTAATTACTAGAACACCATTACTAACAGCGCCAATTATAACAACAACAATAATAATGATAGAAATTAATGGCTCCTATTTTAATGCTCTTTCTATTTCCCTGGCACTGTAGTAAATGTGTTATATATGAATTGTCTCACTTAATCCTAACAACACTCTGATTTATATTTTAAAGTAAAGGAAACTGTCTCGGAAAGTTGAGGGAACTTGGTGCAGGCCCAGTAGCTGACAAGTGGTAGAGCTCCTATGTGAAGTTGTGGCTATACAAATCCAAAGACTATGTTCCTAATGTTATGCACTCCACTGCTTTTTTTTTTTTTTTTTTTTTGTGAGGAGATCAGCCCTGAGCTAACATCCATGCCTATCCTCCTCTTTTTGCTGAGGAAGACTGGCCCTGAGCTAACTTCCGGCAGATCTTCCTCCACTTTATGTAGGAGGCCGCCACAGCATGGCCTGACAAGTGGTGCGTCGGTGCGTGCCCGGGATCCAAACCCGGGCCGCCAGCAGCAGAGCGCGCACACTTACCCACTACACCACGGGGCCGGCCCCCACTACACTGCTTTTTTAGGGCTAAGCTTTAGAATATCAGCTTTAATATGATCTGTACCTTGATTGTATTTAGTTAAACCTTTTACATAAGGGCATCACAAAGTAAAAATAATTGAGAAGGTAATTTTAAAGAAAAATGTACATTTCTGCACCTTGTTGTCAGATGAATTCTCTGATGGCCTGTTATCATAAAAAGGTATAATACTAAAAGAAAATGTGAATGCCAAAATAAAAACTGGGAACATAGGCTATGCAATAATTTTTTTAAATGAGAAGGAATGCCAAGGCCACAGTGTATCCCGTGTTCGCATATGTAGCATTTGTCGAGGAGGCCTGTGTGGGTCACACCAGGGGTAGGCCTACCTTGGAATTTCTACTGCTTCGTATGTCTTTCTCAATTCACATATAATGGATTAACAGACAGGTAAACTGCTTTCTTGCACTGCCTCTGGGCAATTATGATACTAGGCAAGTTTCAGGAAGATACCTTCCTGGATCTTTCATTTTACTCATTTGTAAAATGTGGGGGTGGGTTTAGATGACTCTAGCTTGTTCCAGTGCTAATATTCTCTTGCTTACATCCTGACATCACAAAAGTTCTGTTTAATTAATAGCTGGGTTTGTAGATGGGCCAGCCAAGAGTTTTCCTGGGGTAGCAGCTCATAAGGGGTATGTGGTAGATGCATATTGTGTCAATTTAGCTAATCTGGAACTACAGTTCCCAGAATTCCCTTCTGTGTTTAGCTCCCGGCTGGGTTGTCACCAAAGGCATTCTGCACGAGATTGGGAAGGTGGAAGTGAAGCACCAGCGAGACTCCTTTTATCCTCAAGCGGTTGATGCACCGTATGAAGTGCTGTTGCAGCTCAGGCGTGTTGTCGTTCATCCGCCCGCACACCTCGCCAGCACGTGGCAGCTCCAGCCAGACTCCCTCTGTTGGTTTTTCTGCTTCCTGGGCCAGGTATAGATGTAGCTGTGTGACAAAGGGCATCGCTTCTCCTCCGTATTATTGCCATCATCAAAGTTGGAGGCTCAGAGGTGGTGAGAGTCTCAGCCAGATTCTGGTGCACGCTCCTGGGTTCCAGCCCATTCCTACAGGGTTCCTATAGAGCTTGCTTCTCCCACTTCCCATCCTTCTCCCATTCCCAATGCCAGACTGTCTGACTTCCCTGCCTGCAGAAACCATAGCCCAATAGATTCTTTCATCCACAATCATCCAAGATCAAATCCCTATAATAAATCCCTTATGGTGTAAATCTCCAGCTGGTTCTGCTTCTCTGATCTAACGCTGGCTAATACAGGTTGCTAAAAACAGCTCAGGGAAGATAATTAGAGGGAGACAATGGAATCTAGCTGAATTCTGATCAGAGAAATAATGTATGTGATTGGAAGAAATTTTTGTTAAGCCATTTGGGGGGCTGTTTAATGGGAAAACTGGAGTAACAATCAGTATTTACTAAGTTGCCTTTTAGGAAGGGGAGTGGAGCTCAGTTCAGGGCTTTAGTTTTTCTTCTGAATGGGGATGCTAGTTAGGGGCCCAAGACCTTGCTAGGGAGAATGAGGATGATACTACTGGTGTCCCTGCATCCCTCTTTCCTCATGCAGAGCTCAGACTCATCTCTAAACCCATATTAAAACCTATTTTAGGAATATCGACTTGAAGAGCTTCCAAATTATTAGGTTACCTGAGGCAACTTCATGCCTTGATGTGGCTCTGAAAGCCACATGCTATTTGTACTCCAATGCCCTAAGCTATGTGATGACTTTTCAAAAATGGCACCTTCTGCAACCGTCAACAAAGAGAATTTCCCTGTCTTGGGAGTGTTAGAGTGAGCAGTCAGCCCTACTCTCCAAGCAACCACCCTAAAGCAACTCATCATTTCAGACAAATTATGAAGTTTCTTCACTAGGTCATAAAGGCACATTTGGTATGGAGTCTGTTTTTATTCCCCGGGTCACCACTGGAGGTTTATATTTTAGAGAGATCATTCCAACTGCACTGTTGGGAATTGAAGATGGTGAGGCAAGAGCAGAAATGGGGACCATTTAGCACGTGATTGCTGTAGTTTATAAGGAGGATAACAGTAGACTGGACTAAGCTGGTCACTGTGGAGATGGAGAGATGTAAACAGATTTGAGTTTTGAGATAAGACTGCCAAGACGTGGAGATGGACTGGACGCGGTGAATGAGGCATAGAGCTTGCAGGATGGCTCCATGCATGTGTGGGTCGAACAACTGAGCAGATGTGTGGCCATTTACTAAGGTGGGGAAGGCTAGGGGAGAAATGGGCTTCCGGGATGGGAGAAATCATATATATATAAGTATAAAAATACAATATTTATTATATACCTTTAGTTTTACAAAATTTGAAATTTGTTTCAGTTCCCATGGCCTTTAATAAAGAAATTAATGTTGATTAACAGTAAACAGTGCCTCTGTGTTGAATGTGTTGCTTCTATAGTGAATAAGGTCCTTTCAAGAAGTTTAGTTTTATTCCATCATCAGGGGTGTTCTCTATGGGAAATTCTTCCCTGTGAATAGACAATTATACAAGGTCCTATTCTTTGACATGAAAATAAGTGACAACACCCACTGAAGTCAGCAAGAGGAATTTGGCTTCCATTGCCATGAATTGTGCGGTTCCACAAATCCCGAAGATAAGAGCTGGAAAAAAACAGTCAGGACTGAGTAAAAAGTGCCTGGCTCTGATTTCAAGGGTACGATTGTGTAAACATTTCTTGAGCATGATTCTTATTCTTAAACGTTGGAGAATGGCTTTTGTAATGAGAAAAAAATTTCGTCATTCCCCCAAATGGCAATGCTTGTGTTTCAGTCATTTGGGTTCTAAGAAACAAAATCTTTTCCTTTAAAGGGAAAGAGGTCATAGTAATTGTCAATACCTTAAGGAAGATACTCAGTTTGTTACTGGTTTTAATGTCAGCCCATAAGAGGCTTCACAAGGTAGGACCTCCTTGCCTGAGTCGATGAGGTTTGCCCTCGAGGTTTATGATAATGGGTTCTGCCTTGTAACCAATCCCACTTCCTGGCTATATTTAACGTTTGGAAGTCTGTCATAAACGAATTTTCTAGTCTTCTTCAGCTTTTCCCGTGTAAAGATTTTTTTTTTCCTTTGGTGTTGAAGATGGACAAGGTTTATGAAGAAACTTGTTTTTCACTTCTTCAGAGAAAGCTTTTTTTTTTCCAGCACAAATGTCATCTGATTTTTTTGCTACGGCGTGCCGGCGGCCCATCCTGTAATGCAAGGCCGGTACCAGCAGATGGCAGTCACACCACACTGCACTTTGGCATTAGGCTAAGCTTTAGAGCCCCGGGAATTTGTCCTGTTCACAGAGGGAGGGTCTAATGCACTCTGCGCCTTGGCTGGGTGGGGTAACTTGTATGGAGACTAATTCCAGGGAATCCACTACATAAATCTATGAATTTGGCCTTGAATCTGAAGATATACTTAGTTGGAAAAGGAAACAAAACTGAGTAAACAAAAAAAAGAGAAAAAACTACTTAAATAAATCTGTCAAAATGAGCTATGAGGTGAACATCCCAAGGTCTTGGGCTTATTCTGGGCTTTGTTTCACTGATGCCTGGATCAATATAATCACAGTCGAGGAGCTGGCATGAAAACGTAATGACCAAGAGAATAAGGCTTGGAACAGCTGCAAAAGTATTTTATTTTCAGGAGGATTAACTGAGCTCTGGGTGGCTGGACAGGGTAGGAGAAAAACAGAAGAAACTTCAGAGGTAAAATTAGAAATCTTAGAAGAACTTTTCTTTCTTCCATAGAGAAGATATTTCCAAAGGAATTTTTTACATGAAGAAGAAGGATTTTTCTCCAGCTAGAAGGGAGACGTTGCACGCATTGCTATTATTCCAGCGTCTGCTTCATCATGCTTCCCTGAATTTCTGCCACCACAACCCAGCTGGTTTTGCTCACTCTTCCTTTCCCACCACTTAAGTGGTGGGGCGTTGGGACAGGTGTAGGGTTACGTGGCGTAAAGAGGACATTCCTATTTCTCCGCCCGCGATGTGGTTTCTGTGTCTGAGCAAAAGGCACATTTTTTTTTTATTGGCGTATAACAGTGTGTAATTTCAGGTGTACATTATTATATTTCAGTTTCTGTGTAGACTGCATCATGTTCACCACCAATCGTCTAGTTTTTATCCGTCACCACACATAAGGAAAGGCACATTTGATCTCTGTTTATGTTAGGTTTGGTTTTTTGGAGTGTGTCTCACCAGGAATGGTGTGGGAACAGGCCACAATCCATTGTTTAAGGAAAATGGCCACAATCCATTGTTAGGGAGAAGCCTTGAATCTCATGGAAATGGATTACATAGGTCAGGAATTTCTTTTCCCGGAGAGCTATTGGAACTAGGACTGTTGTTTCTGACTCAACTTTGTAAGGAGATCTTGTAATACACGGTAACTGAACTATCCACAAAATTGTGAGGAAACACTTTACATATTTAAGGATAAAGGCATCAATAGAGGCATTAGCAGCTTCCTTGTTCTATTGCCTTTTCTATGTCTGTTGAGGGTTTGCTTATTTTCCATTCCAGTAAGTGGAGAGTTACATGATCTTCCATCTGTATTTGAGCAGGAGTTGGATGTACGATCCACCTGGGGTATAGATAATCAGGGGGTGCATTACCCATAGAGAATTTAAGAACATAATAAAACTGACTAAAAGTTGATCTGCTTTTAAAGTACCACCATGCCCAGCAGTTCTTAAGCACTGTCAGTGAAAAAAATGTTTTTCTGATCTAATGTCCAAACATTTGCCATGATTCCAGCTGAGTTTCAATAACATATATGTATGCATCAAATTAGCACATTTAAATCACCTCTTTAATAAACATTGGGTTCTCTATGAGGGTAAACTCAGAGAACTCCCAACTATGCGGTTGGCCTTCCACACCATGTGGACTCAACTATCAAATTCATTTCCAGAGGAAGTTCCTAATGGTTCAGAATCCTTGGAGCTTCCTTCTGGTGCAGTTTATATATCCGACTCCCATGGTACTCCATATTCCTGCATGTAAATAGTACATTTGAAATACACAAAGATAGCTGTAGTGATTTTTCTTTTCTGAATTGTATTTCTTCTGGTGTGAAGAAACCTGACATCAAAATATTTGCCAACACCCAGAATCAGTTTAATGATGTACTGAAAACAGCAAGCCTCAGACTTGTTCCTTGAAGACCGGTGCGCAGAAATAGTGGACAAGGTGATTATCTATGCAAAATGTGAGGAACTGGACATTTACATAGAAAAATTAATCAAATTAGAAGAAAAATACCCAGAGAAATAACAAAACATGCTCGTCTTACATTTTTGGAAAAATAACAAAGCAATGTTTGCGTGTCCTGATCGTTTTCACCAAGATCTGGACACTAGTTCTAAAGCAGAAGAGGAAAAAGTTAGAAGTTTTTGGTAAATGTAATAGAAATTTAAGATGCTTTTCTGGTGAAAGTATTTTAGAGGAACTTTTTGACTATGAAAAAATTTGGAAGCAACTAGAATTGATAACAGAGAAACAAAGACATGGAAATTTCTGAAATTTATTATAAAATGGGATTTTTATGAAACTTTTCCAGGCTTATACTTAGTTTAAGGGTTTCTTAGCTGTTTTTATATCTATCGCTTCATTTGAAAGAAACTTTATGACATTGAAATTAATAAAAACATTATTCTTCCATCAACTATCAGTGAACAACAGGTTGACAAAAAAAATCTATATTGTCTATTGAACATAAAGATGTGAATAAAAATAATTTTGACAAAATCATTGACAAATTTGTAGAAGATTAAGGCTAGAAAAACAAAAACTATAATTTTATTGTTCATTACTACAATAGAGCAATACGTAGGTAAATGTTTTTTCCCTTTAAAATAAGGCAAAGCAATTAAAATGATTAGTCCATTACCTTTTTTTCATATGTTGTCATATTTATTTTATTTTTTATTAAAAAAAATTGACGTAATATATTAAAAGTTCTATAAAATAAAAATTTACTCTACTTCTGTTTCCTGACCATTATTGTTTTCTCATTTCATGTTGTGTTACTCAAAATAATTTTCTTGTGTCAAGGAAGAGCATGTTTAAAAATGATCCTCTGAATGTCAAATATGCAGCTAGAACATGCTGGCTTTCACCATATTTATTGGTCACAGTGAGCTATGCTACAATAATAAAGAAACTCTGAAATCTTAATGGCTTAACCCAGTTAAAATTTGTGGCTTTCTAGCACAGAGTCAAATATGGAAGTTCCTAATTGGATGGCAATTCTTGGTGGTTTTCTGCAAGTGGAGACTCAGCGATGTACCATCTTGAGCCTCTACTCTGTTATTGCTTCAAAGTTGCCCTGGTACCATCCAGCTAGTAGATGGAGAAGGAGGTATGGGAGGTGAGAGAGTGTTGAAGATTAGGCAGAATATTTTATGGACAGGCCTGGAGATAGCACACATCACTCTCATCTGCATTCAGTTGGCCAAATCCAGCCATCTGGTACCAACATACCCGCAAAGAAGCGGGGAAAATGTGTGACAAGGAAGAGGGAACAGGATTGATGAGCATCTAGGCAGCTCTGTCAATCCATCTGTGGTCAAGCTGCTGTTCCTGCATCTTTCTACCATTGCCACAGCTTATTAAATTGCATCTCTGTAATCTCTCCCTATTCCCAACCATGCAACGGAGTACAACTCAACAGTTAATGGTTTTCAAACCAAGCAAGTGAACTGCTTTTTTTCAAATGAAATATTCTATGCAAGCCAGTATATTAGAAACAGATAAATACATAGCTATTCTGGTTAGAGTAGGAGTGAGCAGTCAGAAACATTATTTAATTTGTCTTTTCGTTAACTCACACATGCTTCCCCTCCCTGCCCACCCTTCCTGGGACCCTATGACACCTTTGTGTAATTCCTGGGATCTGATTAACAGAGGTTGAAAAGCAAACAGGCAAAGTGGGACCATTGGCGCTTTTGAACAGGGAGTGTTGTTTAGAGAGATTGAAGTTCAGGACTCTGGCATGTAGGGCTGCCACACCCTCCCCAATACTTTTAACTTTATCTTATTCAAGTCAACTTGATATTCTTTAAAAGTTTTCTATTCATTTCAACTTTTGTGTCCATATATGCAACCTTTTAACATTGTTTTTAATGTTGAACATGTTTTTATTCATTCAACCTCGAGTGCCAGGCATCACTATACTATGATAGAGACTCTGACCTAAGGGGAAAGAATTCTCATAATATAAAAGTAAATGAAAAACTCTAGACACAAAGTTGAATATACAATGCAATATTAATAATGTGGAAAGAACCTCTTTCTCTATATGTAAAGACATATGTTGTGTCTCTTATTTATTCATCTAACCCCTTGGTTGAGCTCCAGGCCTACCAAGAGCAATCAAGCCAAGAGGATACCTTACTTGCCAGGAGCCCAAGCCAATCCGCAGAAGCCACCATACCAGGGGAAGGAGCTTTTCTCCCAGCTCTGGGATTTCCTCCCATGCAAGGAAGGCTACTGAGAATAGCAGGCATGACAACACGGGTGTTAGAATATCTAGTTTATTTGTACTGACTGACCAAGGCTGACCTCTATACTGTGCATGCAGGCTGGAAGTCTGTCTTATTTATATATCAAAACTAAACCTTTGTAATCTTACATCTGTAAGTCCCTCAACATCTCTCCCAAACCTCCCCACTACTACCACTAGGCAGAACCAGCTAAAGCATGGTCTGTTCCACCCAATTTACTGTTCACTTCATTGGCATGGGGCTTTTCTCCTCATGACACCATTGATCCGGGGAAGGGGTTTACAACCTTGCTGCAGAGCAGACATAGTTTTAGCTTTTTAGAGACCTTTGCCTCATTTGGCCTGGACCTAAAACATTCCTATCTTATCGCATTCTTAGGATGCCAGAAACGCAAACATAGCTCCGCAAAGAATTTACACACATCACAGTTAAACTATTTCCAACTTTGCATTTTTATTTACTTGAAATTATTTTCCCCTGGAACAGGGCTGAAATTGCTAATTCAATTAGTAGTACATATACTTCTGATCACTTTACACACACTAAATACAACTTTACCCAACTGGCCACACTGTTGTCAGAACGAGGTATGGACAGAACACCCTGTGCAAACATGAATTTTTATCACATGCCTTTTTTTTCTACGTATGATAAGATCATATAATTTTTTTGTCCTTTTTTCTATTAATGTGGTAAATAACATTGACTGATTTTCAAAACGTTGAACTAATCTTCCATTCCTAGAATAAACCCAATTTTGTTGTGTTGTATAATCTTTATAGATTATATGTCTTTGAACTACTTTAATAAGTGAGATGACCAGACTTATTTATTTTTATTGTAATGTTCGGTGTGGTTTATTATCAAGTTTATTCTGGGTGCATAAAATGAATTGGAAAGTGTTGCTTGCTTTCCTGTTCTGTGTAAGATTTTTGTGTAAGATTGGTGAAATTTCTTGCTTAAATGTTTGCTGTAATTCTCAATGATTCCATTTAGACCTGGAGTCTTTTTGGTTTGATGTGGAAAGATTTCTAATTATGGCTTCAGTTTCTTTAACAGATATAAAATTATTCTGATCCATGTCAGATAGACAATATTTGGGACATGCTTATACTAAAAAATTATCTGTTGTTTATCTAAAATTCAGATTTAACTGCGTCCTGTATTTTTATGGCAACCCTATAATGTCCTCATTATATTTAGAATGTCTGAATGAGTAATGATTGTCCCCATCATCTTGATTAGTAGTAATTTGTGCCTTTTCTCTCTTTTTTCTTGATTAGTCTCACCAGAGACTTATCAATTTAATTAGTCTTTTAAAAGAACTAACCTTTGAGTTTTTATTATCTTTACTATATGTTTTCAATCCCATTAATTTCTATTTCCATTTATTTTTTTTCCTTTTTCTTGTTTAGCATTTAGTTTGTACCTCTCACTTCTTGAGATGGATAATCTAATCTTTGATTCTGAGCCTTTTTTCTTTTCTATTATAGGAATTTTTCCATGATATAGGAATATAAATTTCCTCTACCCATGATTTTAACCAGTTCTCACAGAGTCATTCTCAGGGACTTGGATTTTATTTTGCAGGTGATAAGGAGCCATTAGTTTTATGCCCAGGAGTGACAACTTGATATTTACTTTTTTGATGCGTGCCATTGGCTGTGTTGTGAAAGAGGTGACTGGGGAGGGCAGAAGACTAGAAGAGGATGAGCACATGACCGAGGACAGAATGTTGAGGGTCAGCCTTCAGGAAAGGGGCAGTCGAAGGACACAGAGTCACCATTGTTAGAGAGAAGGGATAGTCGGAGAAGAAAAAGCCACTGGTTCATCCTGGGTTACAGAATTGAGGCTACAGAGACTAGGTGGAAGAAATTTCTTCAAGTTACACATTTTATAGTAGTGTTTCTGCTCAAGATTTTTAACTAGATTTTGCATATTGGAATATATATACATATATATATCGTATTAGAATACGTAACAAACATCTAAAACAAAGAATACGTTTAACACCTGTTTTATGCATGATTACACAGCGCACCAGTACTTTGGCTTCCCAGCCATAGCTAAACTCCACGTGTGATCTTCAGGCCAAAGAGTCCATTGACTCGAACTCTCCAAGGTAGAGCTTCAAGCACTGGCCATCCTGAAGTTTTCCTAGGTTGGCCCAACAAGGGAAGTCATGGACTTCAAGTCACTCCACTCCTTGGGCTATCGCTTTGTCTTTTTTTTTATTTTGGTGAGGTAGGTTGGCCCTGAGCTAACATCTGTGCCAATCTTCCTCTATTTTTTGTATGTGGGATGCCGCCACAGCACGGCTTGATGAGCAGTGTGTAGGTCTGTGCCTGGGAGCCGCACCAGTGAACCCTGAGCTGCTGAAGTGGAGTGTACAAGCTTAACAACTATGCCACTGGGCTGGCCCCCACTTTGTCTTTTTTGTTTATTTGATTTAGTGAGGTAGATGCTGTCCAAAATGTTTTTAGTAACTTGGTGAAAGATGGCTTATAAGTAAATGTCAGTTTTCATTTTAGTTGTAGATAATAAAAGGTAAAGTCTTACCTAATTTAAAAGAGAATAGTTGAATTGAACTCAAAGCAAGTCAGATTCTGTAATGATTTTTTTCATTGAAAGAGAAAAAGATTGGCTAGAAATAAAACTTCAGTGGCTTGTTTGTGGATAAGGCATTCCATGTTTATCTGGGGTAGACTAAATTATTTTTTCACACAAAGTGAATAAAGATTAGATGTATCTTTATTGAATAGCCATCTTTAGAAACCAGCAAAGTTTGAGGTATCAAGAGGAGTAGAACCTAGTGATTCTCTAAGAAGGAACTGAGATTTATAAATGAGCCATTGTCCTACCAAATTCCAGGGTTCTAAAGGTCTCACCACTGCCTCTTTCCTGGCATGTTGTGAAGAAGCTCATGGCTTGTTTTCTTTTTTCCATTGGTTCTCTAGTCTCGCCATGTGCAGAGTTGCTCAGCTCACATGTCTGTGGGAAGGGGAAAAATGTCTGCTTCAAAGGAATCAATTTTTGTGGTTGCAAATTTGGGTGTTTGGGTAGACATTGGCCAATTCCTTCTAAAATCTGAAAACTTTCTTGAATTACCATCATCATGTTAATTCATAGGAAGTTCATGTCTTTAAAAAGCTGTGGCAAAAAAAAAATCACTTTTAAAACCACATAACATCATCACTATATGACATCTCATGGTTCAAGTTTTAACGACAAGGAATAGCTTCTTTAGATTTAGTGCTAAGTTGTTGATTTGGGTGTGAATTACAAGATCAAGACATAGACACTCTCCTTGTCCATAATTAGTTGCAACTCCTCTTTGTGTTTAAATTTTCTTGTCAAGGACTTAGTAGAAGAAATCAAATAGGGAGTAATAGAATTATTGAGCTGCCTCTGACGGTGTCACTGTACTGATTTGCTTTTTCATTTTTCAGTGATCTGTCTCTTGGTCCATGGGTGGCTAGGGATGAAACCTTAGAGATTCATTCATGAGTAAGCTATCCTGATGACGGGGGAGGATATGCAGCTGTCCATCTATTCATCTAAAATGTATTGAAGTTTGGGTGGAGATACAGATGAATAAGGCGAAATACCTGCGTTTACAAAGCCCCTGACCAATGGGAAATAATGTCATATGTGCTAATAATAGGCCACGTATGGAATGTGGTGGATTCAATGGGAATAGATAGGGAGGAGGCAAATAGCACAGGGTGTTGGTGAAATAGAGAAGATCTGGACCAGGAAAGTAGCAGTGGCCATGAAGAGGGAGAGGCAGATTAAACTGCTTTTAGGAAAATCACAGAAGTTCAGAGTTTGGTTTTCAGCCTTGGTTCCCTGGTACTACTTCTTTCTAGCTTACTAGCTGGATCAATTGTGCAGTTCAAGTTTTGTAAATTCTCTGAATCTTGGTTTTCATGTTTGTAAAATGGGATAATAGTACCTACCTCACAGGGTTGTTGTGTGGATTAAATTACATAATTTGAGAAAAGTTCTTATTATCCAGTGCTTGAAACATTGTAATTCAATACATGTTGGCTATTGTATTAGTCAGGGTTCTCCAGAGAAACAGAACCAATAAGATATATATTATCTTATTAATTATAAGGAATTGGCTTATACAATAATGGATGCTGCGAAGTCCCATCATCTGCCATCTGCAAGCTGGAGACCCAGGAGAGCTGGTGGTGTAGTTCCAGTCTAAGTCTGAAGGCCTGAGACCCAGGAGAACCAATTGTGTAAATTCCAGTCCAAGTGTAGGAGAAGACTGATATCCTAGCTTGAAAACAGTCAGAGAGAGCAAATTCTCCCTTACTCCATCTTTGTTCTGTTCAGGTTTCCAGTAGATTTGAAGTGGCCACCCACATTGGGGAGGGCAATTTGCTTCACTCAGTTTACCTATTCAAGTGTTAATCTCATCCAGAAACACCTCCATGAGATACACCTAGAATAATGTTTAACCAGACATCTGGGCACCCCATGGCCTAGTCAAGTTGACATATAAAATTAACCATCAAAGCTATTATAATTATTATCAGTACTGGGACTTGGGTGAGAAGTCACATAGTGTAGTTGAACTTGTGTGATATTTTAAGCCACACAGCTTTTCATTTAAATCCCCTTACTGCCTTGCATTATCTGCAAGGTTTTGATCAAGTTGCTTAATATCTCTGAGCCTCAGTTTCATCATCTGTGAAGTTAGGATTATAGTAGCTATTTGTGGGACTCTTTTCAATGATATGGATCAGAGTATGAAAAGAATATGGCCCCACATCAAAACTCAATAAATGATCGCTACCATTCTTAGGGGCTGAGAGAGCAAGAGATGTTTAGAATGGCATCCTTAAATTTTAAAATGAGTAATAGCTGGATAGTCCTGATATGCAGAGAATATGGGGGAAGAGCAGGCTTTAAAGAAAAAAAGTGAGTTTTATTTTAATCATGGATAAGCATGTCTGGCGCCTCTGCTAGGATACAAGGATATGGTTCTCAGAAGGGATCCAGGCCTGGGGACTTAGCTTTGTATATCAGCAGCATATAAATTGTATCTGATTCCAGGGATATGGATTGGATTTTCCAGGGAGGGAGGACAGATCCAAGTTTAGAATCTTGGAGAACACGAGGGGAATGATGGAGGAAAAGAAGTCCATGACTGAGACTGGCCTAAAGCAATAGGGTTAGGAGGAATCCAGGCAAGAGTGTTCTCATGCGTACTGAGAGGTGAGAGTTGTGTTCGCACAGGTGAACAGTGGCCAAATGTCAAAGGGGAGAAAATGGAAAACAGTGCTTGCTGGATTTGGCCGCATGGAGGGCATCTGGTGATTTTCATCTTAGCAGTTTCTGTGGAACAATGTGGGCAGGAGGCAGATTGCAGGGGATTGAGAAGAGAATGTGGACAAGGAGGTGAGAATGTGGGCAGTATGGGCCAGGCTTAAATATGACTCCTAACAGTCCATACCATCAAGGTGTTGATGTGGCTTGGATGGGCTGGACATCCTGGGAAGATAGGAAGTTTGTGACCAGTAGATAGTGATATCAAGGGAACTGGACTTAGCATTTAGAAGAGCACCTGGCTCACTGCAAACACTCAATCAATGTTAGCTACTTATTAGCCACCGGTGGAAACATTGTTACCAACCACCCGCTGTACTGCCCCTTACGTGTACTCTGAGCCACTATAGGGAACAATTGGCAGCACAGGTTGACGATGGGTGGGAAAAATGAGGAAACTGGCTAAATTATTCATCTACATACATCAAATCAGAGCAATTTTCTTGAGGGTTGCCTGGAAATAACACCATCCTCCCTCTTTCCACCCACTCCTGAAAGCTACATTCATCTTTTCTAAAATGTCCACCTCTACCTTCACACTCCAAAAAGGGCCATTGGTACTATTTTCAACAAGCTTGAACCTGTGTAAAAATGTTAGGCTACATCTTGAAAGATGGCCCTTTTCCTTCCACCTCAGGCCCCTCATTTTACATGTCTCACTATATTGGACACAAGCCCACGTAGACTTATTGTATGCTTGTAACTCACAATATTTTTATCATATTATAAGTCTGCTAAGGATATGGACACTCTCAGATGTTGTTAAATTGCTCTAACAAACCTTTTCCAGAAAAATAATGTGTGTATTCTTTGACCTAGGCAATCCAATTTTGGTAAATATATCCCACAGATAAAAATAGCCACTAAAATGTAAAGCCACAGTCAATGATATTTCCTTTATTATTTGTAGTGGCAACAGAACTGGAAACAGCCTGACTCTATTAAGAGGAGGAAAGTTGACTAAATTATACTACTCCATAATATAGAATATAGTGACGAGAGGGATGTCCATGATATATTATTAAGAACAAACGTGAGCAAGAAATCCATATGCATAAGGTGATCCCATGTTTGGAACATAACTAAAATATTTATTTATATGTGTTTATATCTTTGTGTGAACATATGTATTTATTTTGAATATAATTTTTTGGATTGTAGAGTGGGTGGAAGCATTCACACCAAACTGTTAACATTGATTACTTCAGGGTTGATGGAGTAGAAATGATATAAAGTGAGATTGTTAATTTTTCCTTATATCTCTCAGAATTCTTAGACTTGATTATTAGAAGAGGCTTGCATTATTTTTTCAATTAAAAAATAAAACCTATAAATGAAAGAAAAAATAAAGCTTTCACTACTATCTCATGAAATTATAAACCATCTACTTGGGAATAAGCTGTAATGGACACAATGAGGAATGAAATGGTAATTAGCAAGACTTGGATGAATACTTTTAATTTTGGAGTTAAAGGAATCTGGCAGTGATCAGTCTTTACGATGGATTTGAGAAACTGGTATTGCTACCTGTCATTAAATGTAGTCACTCCAAGAGGGTCTTCCGGACCCTCACTTGTGCTTTTGCATTTGATTACTGTGTGGGGTGACACATCAGGTAGTTCACATATTGGCAGGGATTAGCTTATTAATTCTATTTGCCACCATTTATATAATGAAACTAATAAATATTAATATTAATAACAGTATTGTATTAATACCGTATAATAAAAGCATTGTATTAATAAATTATTCCTTATTAATAAATGTTAATTAATACTAATAGTTAATTTCATTAACCACCTGAAAGAACAGGACATAAAGGAGTGGTATTCAGACAGCTAACTGTTGACCAGGGGTAGTCATGGAAAAGAGGAATTGGAAAGACCCCAAAATTATAGCAATGCCCCATTCTGGTGGAATTCTTTCTGTAGGGAGTGGGTTGAAGGAGGTATTGGAAGGTCACAGGTGCTCTCAGAATGTAGGAAAAAGGACAAGAGAAGCATGGAAAAGAATGATAGAGGCCATCAAAACCTTCAGGAAGATCATCCAGCTTAGAGAATGAGAATTGGGGGGAGGGAAGAAGAGAGGCTAATGAAGGTGATAAAGAGAAATTGGTACAGGATGTTCTTGGGCAGCCAAATCAGTGAGATATTTGGGCAGGTAATAGGTGAGTAGGGAAGAAGATGAATGCTAGAAGGTGAGGAAAGTCTAGAAGGGACGTAGCAGGTCATCCAAAACAGATATACTTAATTTGAAGCTTGCTTAGCATTGGCCTTGCTTGTATTTAGTCTCATCCACCAGCCAAGTGAATTCCTATGGGTAATTTATAATGTGGGAAAATATGAATTAACATCTTGATTTACATAATCATCTTGCATAACCAAGATGTCTTAAGCATCCAAGGGGTTTAATGTATCCAGTGTGTGCATAATAGCTTCAAGTGATATATTTAGATCTCTCCCTCTGAGACGTTTCGTTCTCCTTTGCCAAAACAGAGCTTCTTCAGTGAAGGAAAAGAAATACTGCTTATCAGAAAGTCATAGTAAAAATATAAGAGACACAAGAATTCAGTGCTGTAACAAGGGTAAGAGACCAACAGGAGGACAAGAAAACCTAGTTTTGATTTGAGATGGCATGAAGTAGCTTTGACATCTTATTTAAGTCATTTAAATTCTTTAAGTCTTTGTTATATCATGTGTAGAATGAGGACGTCTGTGATTTCTGTGGTCTTGTGTGATACACAATTCTATCAGGCAAGGGATTCTTTTGAAACTGATGAACATGGCCAGAATTGAAGGGAGCAATGGGAAATGAAGATACAGGCTTCAAAGTCATACAAGATTAGTAACTAAGATTTCAAGTTTAGAGTCTCACTGACCTAGGTTCAAATTCTGGCTTTACCATATATTAGCAGATGACCTTGGGAAAGTTTCTCTGTGCTTATTTCCCCATAAATAAAACTGAGGATAATAACAGGTATCCAGCTATCAATGTGGTGAGTGTTAAATGAGATAAAATTGTTAAGTGTTTAACGATACCTGTTAATCTGGAAGTGCTCCGAATATGGTAGAAAATAAAGTGAAACATTTCTGGCCATGTAAGAGCCACGCTTTTCTGTTATTTCTTTCTTTTTTGAAGTTATGGCTTTTCCCCTCTAGATGGAAAAAAAAAAAAAGAGTTGTGAGCATCTTGGCAATAAAAACACAAGTAAATATGGTAGTGATTTAGCAATACACAGTAAACATACCATTTCACAGCAGGAAGGAAGGAAGATTCAAGAGTTGAGTAAACAAAAGAGGAATATTATTCAGACAGGGAACTAGCCAGCTCAATGGCTAAAAATACTGCAGGATTGTCAAAGAAATTGAGTTGTTCCTTGGGTCAGGAATCCTGTGATTTATAAAACACAGTACGTTTCCCTTCATGACTGTTCTGTAGTGACCCCATGGTCTTTCCATTTCCAGGACTACCCTGTTTTTCTAGCCTCATTGGGGCTACTGATGGAGCTCTGTGGAGGTTTTTTTGTTGAGTGTCTTGAGTGAGAAATGACCTAGACTATCATCACCACCATCACACAATGCCTCAAGTTCAAAGTCCTATTAGGTATTAATAACACCTGTACCTTTGTAGCCCTCTTATGGGCTGATACTAAGAAATGATTAAATCCTTCCATCTTCAGTATTTAACTTAATGTGAGAAAACGAAGATTTCAGAAAGGGGCAACAGTGTATTTGCATATGAACTTTGGACATGGCAATAAGTGACCAACCAATTTTTGGCCGAATTAGACAAGCAACCAGTACTTACACATTATCTTCTCTGTGCTGAAATAAGCCATAATCCTTGCCCATGATGAGCTTATAGTCCATCAGTGATGCATAGGAAGAGGTGTTTGGAAAGAAAGAGTGACCTAATGGTGACAAGTTGAGATAATTCCTATCTTCCAGAAGTTCACAAGCTAGTGAGAGGAACAGAAGTAGAAAGGCATTGATTCTATGGTGTAAGGGTTATAAGAACTGGTACAACTGGGCAGAATGAAGGAAGTAGATGTTTGGAAGAAACTTACTGGAAAGTTATACTGTGTGTCCATGGAAAGCAGGTGGAAGATGTCTGGACAAGTTTGAAAATATTATTAGAATATTGGGAGAAGAGATTGGGTACGAAGAGTCAAATTTCTTTCCCCTGTTTCAACAACTAATTTTTATTTCCAATTGGTGAGATAGGCCCTGTGGTGCTTCGGATTTTGCCTAATTCTTCTGGCAAAGTGTTTGGTTAAAATTAGTTAGCATGCATGAAATGATGAAAGCATGGCACAAAAGCATACAAAAATTGCCTGGGCTCAGAATATATCACAGAAAAATTCTATTCAAAATGGTGGTTTTCATGGTCACATTATTCTATCATCATTTATTGTCTCGGACTACCAGGTCTGGCCTTCCGCTTTGACCTCATGTCCTCTCATTCTACACAAAGGATCATAAGCACAGAATGGAGGCGGCTCCATGTCAGAAGCCCTAGGAGTGTCCCTGAATGAGCCATCACATATGGGTACACACAAAGGAACAGGGAGGAGAGGAAAGCCCTGCCTTTTCGGTAAAAGGCATATTTGATCTTTCCTGACCACAGCAGAGGACAAGGCAGGTTTCCTGGAAGAATCAAGGGAGGGAAAAGGAAAATTAGAAGGCTTCATCTGAAAAGTTGGGGCTAGGATTGAATTCCTAATTGCCACAGGTCTTTTCCAAGAAGCATGTCTGTCTGTGGTGTACCAGCCTTCAGCTGGGTGGCTCCTGGATCATGTCTCCTTAGTCAACCCAGCTGATGGCACCAGCCTCATCAGCTTCCTTCCAGGAATACAGTGCCCATCCTCACTGGTTTTCTGTTGCGTTGGTCTGGCCCTACTTAAGAGGAAAATAATTGGTATTCTTTACTCCTGTGTCGGGCAGCAATTTCCCTTTGAGCCACCCTTCACATTAGGGCCAGCCCTCTGCAAAATTATGCAGTAGACAGTTGGTTTTTAAGCATTCCCTTTTTTACCCCTGGTGCCCATCACTCCCCCTTCCTTCTCTCCTTGGCTCAAATTTTGGGGGCGCTCATGTTTTCCTTTCACTGTCAGGATAGCTGTGCCCTCATCACTGTGGTACCTGTACTCAGCCAGCAAACACTCCTTCCTTTTGGAATTGTCAACCTGCTTTAAAAGTTACCAGTTCTTTGTCTCATTCTACCATGTGCCAGACATTATATCAGATGCCATGGCTACAACAATAAACAAGACATAGACCCTAAGCTTTTGGAGCACACACTTTTGTGAGACCGATGGGCAGGAGTATCCAATATCACAACAAAGTTGCAAAGGCATGAGGCAGCATAAAACATTGAAAGAAATGTCACTATAGCAGAGCATGGAAGGCCCCTAAAACATGCTGGGATTTGTTCTGGAAAGAAAATTAAGCAAGTGTGCTATAAAGATGGAGATGAGTGTGAGCTTAATCCTGAGGGCTTTGGGAGACACAAAGGAGAGTTGTGCAAGAAGCTGACAAGATCAGATTTGCAATTTAGAAAAGTCTCTCTTTTAAGTAGAGTCAGGGAGTAAGACCACCTAGTTTATATTAGAAATCCAAATGGGAGGTGGGGTGGCCTAGACTGGAACGATGGCAGTGTTGATAGAGAAGAGGGGGACAGCTTTGAGAGATATTTAGGAAATAGAAATTGCACATTTGGGTGATTGCTTATGCCATTGTTTGGGGGAGAACGTGAGGGAGATGGAGGATTTTTAAAGATTCTGACGAAGGCTAGGACATGATGGAGCCTTCTCAGAGAAGCGGAATGCACAAAGTAGCACAAAGATAGATGACTCTTATTTTGAAGGTGGAGGGTGTGGATAATGCTTAGCCCAGGCTCAAAAATTTATTAACAGTTCCTATGTTACTCTCTTACAAAATGGCGTCCAATTGGTTTCATTAAGTTAAAATATATTTCTCTTTTATTACACCCTTAAAGAATTTTAATAATGCTGGCAGTTTTAGAGACCATGATAAATCAATTGAAAAAATACCCTTCTTTTGTTTGCAGGATGGGGTGGAACAGAGTATGGAGCTACTTAGAATCAATTTGCATAATCTAGATCTCCAGTCATTGTGTTGACGTGTGATCCTGCCCTCCGCGCGCACACTTAATTTTTCTCTCAATTTTTTAAAAAAAATCTCTAATTTCTGTCCCCTTTAGCTTTTTTTTTTTTTTTGGATATTTGTCTTTTTATTTGTGAATTTTATTTAAATCTTTCCCTTTTCTACTTCTTTTCATTAAAGCCTTTAAAAATCGTTTATACCTCTTTCCAATAAATATCAATATAATATCCTTCAACCATTATTAATAACCTTTTTATTTTTTTATTTTTTAAAATTTTTTATTTATTGCAGTAACATTGGTTTATAACATTTTATAAATTTCAGGTGTACATCATTATACTTCTATTTCTGCATAGATTACATCATGTTCACCACCCAAATACTAATTACAACCCATCACCACACACAAGTGCTGAATTATCCCTTTCGCCCTCCCCCCTCCCCCCTTCCCCTCTGGTAACCACCAATCCAATCTCTGTCTCTATGTGTTTGTTTATTGTTGTTATTATCTTCTACTTAATGAAGGAAATCATACGGTATTTGACCTTCTCCCTCTGACTTATTTCACTTTGCATAATACCCGAAATGTCCATCCATGTTGTCACAAATGGCTAGATTTCACCGTTTCTTATGGCTGAGTAGTGTTCCATTGTGTATATATACCACATCTTCTTTATCCATTCGTCCCTTGATGGGCACTTAGGTTGCTTCCAAGTCTTGGCTATTGTGAATAACGCTGCAATGAACACAGGGGTGCATGTACCTTTATGCAATGGTGTTTTCAAGTTTTTTGGATAAATACCCAGCAGTGGAGTAGCTGGATCATATGGTAGTTCTATCCTTGATTTTTTGAAGAATCTCCATACCGTTTTCCATAGTGGCTGCACCAGTTTGCACTCCCACCAGCAGAGTATGAGAGTTCCCTTCTCTCCACATCCTCTCCAACATATGTTGTTTCCTGTCTTGTTAATTATAGCCATTCTGACGGGCGTGAGGTGATATCTCATTGTAGTTTTGATTTGCATTTCCCTGATAGTTAATGATTTTGAACATCTTTTCACGTGTCTGTTGGCCATCTGTATATCTTTTTTGGAGAAATGTCTGTTCAGGTCTTTTGCCCATTTTTTAATTGGGTTGTTAGTTTTTTTGTTGTTGAGATGCATGAGTTCTTTATACATTTTGGAGATTAACCCCTTATCAGACATATGGTTTGCAAATATCTTCTCCCAATTGTTAGGTTGTCTTTTCGTTTTGTTGATGATTTCCTTTGCTGTACAGGCACTCCCTGATTTCAAAGTATACTACAGAGCTATAGTAACCAAAATAGCATGGTACTGGCACAAAAACAGACACACAGATCAATGGAGTAGAATGGAAAGCCCAGAAATAAACCCACACATCTATGGACAGCTAATCTTTGACAAAGGAGCCAAGAACATACAATGGAGAAAAGAAAAGTCTCTTCAACAAATGGTGTTGGGAAAACTGGATAGCCACATGCAAAAAAATGAAAGTAGACCCTTACCTTACACCATACACAAAAATTAACTCCAAACGAATTAAAGACTTGAATGTAAGACCTGAAACTATGAAACTTGTAGAAGAAAACATAGGCAGTACGCTCTTCGACATTGGTCTTAGCAACATATTTTCAAGCACCGTGTCTGACCGGGCAAGAGAAACAATAGAAAAAATAAACAAATGGGACTGTCCCCTTTAGCTTTTAATTCATTCTTTTTATCCCTTCCTGTTCCAGCATTGCCAAAACCTTCCTCTCTGTACAAAGTACACTGGCTACAGCACAAGAGACCTCCTGGCTCTGTACATTTGTAATCTAAAAGGAAAGGAATGAACATTTCTTTCCCATGGACTCAGGATTCAGAGAATCTCTACTGCTTACCAAGGAAGACATTTTGTAAGAGAGGTGGTTACTGAACCAAGTAAGCATTCTAAAGGCCTCACTGCATTTCAGACACATAAGCTCAATAGTGTTGATAGAGTTTAGGGGAGCAAGAGAACTTGGGAAACGAGAAAGATGTTTTAATGTTAAAAAACTCCATGTCCCCTAGTTCCTTTGTTTCTATCAATGCAGCTCTTAAATATTCATTCTCTTTTTCCCCTATTTCTTGATCTATGGGTATTAAGCAAAAGCCTTAAGGTCCCCCATTCTCCTACTCCCACAAGAGTTATATTTTGTTAGGATGTAAGGGAAGAGAAAGAGCAATAGACTCTTCCCAGGAGTCAAAGAAGGAATAACAATGGATATGAATAGAAAAACGTTTAATAAACAATATGGAACCATAAATCTTGAAATTTTTTGTAGCTTAAACATAACAGATAAATAGTTTCACTATTTATATGATCAGGCATCTAGCTACCTAGTGCCCTTCATCATGTGGTGGGAAAGAACACATTCACTTATGCAATGTGGACCTAGGAAGTGGTTTTGGATTGGTTTTGGCCTCTTTGAGATGGTTTTGGGTAAGATTTTGTTATGAAAGCTAAACACAAGTTATGATTGCATGCTGTAAGAATGCCCTGTATTCATTGGCTGTTCAGTACCCTACACCCACACTGAAATCTTGTAGGGCAATTGGTGTCAGAGACAATTTAGAAAGAAAAGGATAAGAGTTAGCTACTAAAAATTATGGAAATGGCTTTGGGTCTTGATTCTGTGGATGAGCAATGTCATTGCTATGATAATGGGCAACACTCAGTTCCACTTGGCAGAGGCACATACCTTGGATGACTTTATCCAAGTGACATGCCAAGACCCTAACAAATTAAATGACATAGTAGGGGGTAAGCCTAGGAGGGAGAAGTCACAAGACGGTCCAGTGGAGTTAAAGATAGAGGAGAGATGTCACATTTGCTAACTCCTATTTTCCATCCTAGATTGAAAAACAGTGAATCACTTGATGGTTATACAGAAATATAAAATTCAGTAACCAATAATAACTAGAAATTTTGTGGAAGAGGAGGGAATATTCATTTGAAGGAGAATTTTGTAGAAATCCTTTGTTTCTAGAATATAGAAGGTGCTCGATGAATGTCTCTTGGCTGAATGAATATGTGATCAAATGGCTACATTTATACACAGACATCCACAAGTCACATCCATAATATTTGCACTATGGTATCTAAAGTAATATAAACTTTGTCTACCCATTATCTATAACTGAAGGTCAGCAAAGTTTTTTATACAGGGCCAGATAGCAAAACTTTTAAACTTTTTAGGCTAAGAGGTAAATTTGAGAATATTATGTAGGTGCTTGTATAATATGAGGGAAAACAATTTTCCACGATTTTTTACTGATAAAATTAAAAATATCATAATAATAAGGTACACTTTTTTGTAATGGAATGAGAAAAATGGAATCCTTTTTGGGGGATAACATTTCATTTAATTGGGTTTGATGTCCCTATCATCAAAATATTTTGCAAATGTTCATCTGTTAATGCTAAAGTGTAATGAGATTTTAATTATTTCATTTACAGTTTTAATTTCATATAACTTTTGCATGTCGCTAAATATTGTTTTGTTTTTTGATTTTTCTTCTACTACATCAAAACGTAAAAGGCGTTCTTAGCTCTGAGGCCATACAAACACAGGTGGTGGACTGGAATTGGCCCAGGGGCTGCACTTTGCTGATCTATACCTACTGGTTTTGAGAAACGTTCAGTTTATTTATTTATTTATTTTTGAACCTGTCATGGAAAGAAAGTTGAACTTGAAAATTTGCGTCTAATTGCGTTATTTGCAATATCCGCATACCAGATAAGTCCCTAAGTTAGAGAATTTTTCTCTGTTTTTCAAAAAATACTTTCATATGAGTATTGGTCTGAGAACCACCCATTCCCCCTCAAAAAAACATCACTTTAGTATCTTCTTGGTTAACCTGATAGCTTCACTCCTAAACTGAGTATGATTCTTAGCAAAATTGAGTAGAGGACAAGGTCTTACAAAAACTTCCTCTCCTTGGGATAAAAATACAATGACAAGGACAAAACCCTAAGGAACTGCCAAGTCTACTGGATGCCCAAATTTGCAGTTATTTTTTCATGTTGCCTTTTGGTCGGAAATACTTGAAATGCTTCTATGTCTTGTAAGCCTTGCCCCCGGGGGTCACTTCCAGACTGTCTCGCCTCCTTCCTCTCTCAAAACCCCAGATTCTTTGATGTGCATGTCATTGACTTCGTTATCCATTACCCTTCCTTGTAGCTCTCATATCTCTACCTGTGAATATCTTCTCTTCTTTCATTGTGTTCTCGCCTCCTGGCCTCATCCATTTCCCTGTAAATCCCCACATAGGATGGTGGTGAAGAGCAGAGAATATGGAACCAGACTGATCTGGTTCAAAGCCTGGATCTATCACTTACTAGCTATTCTCTGTCTCTTAAATTACAAAATGGATGTGAAAATAGTACCTGCCTTGTAAGAACATTGTGAGGATTAAATGAGATTAAAACAAAATAAGTGCTTAGAACAGTGCCTGTCATGTAGTTAATGACCAATATATTCAGAACCTACACCATCATTTAAAAATAAAGTAGTAAGTACATAATGCAGATACAGTTAGTACTCAATGCCAATACTTATTGAATGCTTACTATGTGCTAGGCACTATTGAATGCACCGTCTATATATCTGAACTTATTTAGGTTTCATAACAGCTCTATGAATTGGTTTATATTATTATCCTTTCTTAGATGAAACAGAGGCATATAGATGTAAAGTACCTTGTCCAAGGTCGCTAGTCAATAAATGGAGGGGCCAGGAATTGCATTGTCCATCCTATGAGCTAGCCTCCCAGGTCCTTGACCTCCTTAGCTTCAACTATCTTTTTTTTCTACCCTAGTTCAGCCATCTTGTTGTCATCAATAGTTATACCACTTCTAAAATTTTAATTTCAAACGTCCATTCTCTGACCATCTTCTGCTCATCTCCTATATTTTTAGTTTGCTTCCTTTAGTATTCCCACAACATTCCCTGACTTCATTCAAACTTTCAACCCATTGACTTTACCTCTCTTCTTACTCAGCCTAAAGATTTCATGATCTAGTGCTATAACACTTCCTTGAAAACACTCTTAACCCCTTTGTTCCATTCTCTTCTCCACTATCCTTCTTATCTTGCACAATCCCAATGCCAATCAAACTAAATTATCCTCTAACTCTGTGCTAATGCTGTAACAGTAAAAATATTAGTGAAAATCTAAACTCTGCCAAGCTGCCCCGTATTACTTCTCTAGTCAATGTACTTCCTCATCCTCAGAGACTCTCCCTTATTATCCTCTCTCCCCAAATTTCAACAGCTCCTCTTCATCTTCCTATTGTCTTCATAACATTGAAGCTTATTTTATAGAGAAAATAGATATAGTTGTATATGAACTACCATACCTTGTAACAATTCATCCAATCTTTTAGCATTTTTATTCATCTACTGAGTTACCCATCTTATTAAATGACTAGACTTATTTTTGTTACAAAGACCAAACTCTCTACAATGTCTTAGATTCATCTCCATGTCATTTTTTTGAGGAGTTGGCTACTACAATTCTCACATTTCTACATCAATTTCCTCCCCATTTTAGGATCATTCATATTGACATACAAAAGTGCTACAAAATCGCCTATCTTAAAAACAAAACTAAAATCAACCCCAAATTTCTTTGGCCCTATATCCTTCTTTGGAAACTATTGCATTTTCTCCCCTTTACATAAAAACTCCTTAAAAATATTCTTTGTGCTTACTGTTTTTAGTTTTCTCCCTCCTTTTCTCTTTGCAATTGCTTTAATAGAGCTTTTAATTCCACCCTCTACTGAAATTGCCTTTATAGAACTGGGAGCAGATCCTGTTGGTTGTTTATCTGAAAGATATTTCCATCCCTTTTTCCCCCTTTTTTTACTCCTCCTCTCCTTTCTTTTCCTCTTCCTTCTCCCTCTTATTCTCCACCTCCTCCTTCTTCTTTTCGTCTTCGTCTTCTACTACTTCTTTTAGTTGAGTCTTTTATTATATTTGGGCTTTCTCTCACGTGATAAGGGAAGACAACGAAATCCCTTCCCAGTCCTTGAGATGTGAATTGTAATTGATCTAAGCAAAAAAATAAAAAAGTCATTCTATCTCTCTTGCTAATGACTGTTTAGACTTTGATTTAAGACCCATCTAGGCCAATGAGTTTTGAATAAAAGTCTGGTGGGAGCATATCTGGGAACTTCCTAATACAGAAAGAAAGACAGAAGAAAACACTTCCTTTATTTCATGTGGTCATGTCTATATGAGATTTTGAAGATGTACAGTCATTTTGTCAGCACATGGGAAGACACTGTCCATACTCTGAGGATGGCAGAAAAACAAGATGGAAAGTATCTGGAAAGTATTGATAGTGTTGTTGATCCTCTGACTTAAGGAACTTTGGAACAGCCTAAAGTGTAGGCCTATTGATATGTGAGATAACTAGCCATATATTATTTTAAAAAATCTCAGTTGGCTCTCTGTACCTTGCAGCAAAAGCAATAATGATCCAGGCTTCTATATCTTTATTTATTTATCTCTTGTATTTGGTAGCATTTGTCATTGTTGACCTCTCCTTTTTTCCTGAAACACATTTTTCTTTAAGCTTTTTTGAGTCACAATCCCTTTCTTTTCCTGCTGCCTAACACACTATACTTTGAGTGACTTACTGTATATTCTTTCTTCACCAGCATTCTGACTTTTGGTGTGACACAGGGCTCTATCGTTTTCTCTGTTGGTTTCCTTATCTACAGTGTCTCCCTAGGGAAATCCTCCATAGAGATGTTATCTATAAGTTGAAGACTCTCCCCTTTACGTCTCCAGTCCCAGTCCCCTTCCTGACTTGCAAATTCATAAACCTACCTGCCTAACATGACATCTCTACTTGGATGTCTAACAAGCATACTAATCATAACATGGGTGAAACAGAAGTATTTCCCCCACCCGCCTAAGGTTTTGTTGTCTCAGTGAACATCATTACCACATAACCTGTTGTACAGACATAAAAATCTAGGATTTGGGGGTTTTTATTACTTTATTTTCTTCACAATCTATGTACAACCTTGTAGGCTTTTTCTCCAAAATGTGTCCTAACTCCAACTGCTCTTCACAAATCTCACTGCTACATCCTGAGTTCATCTATTACCTGTTCTTCCACAGTGGCCTCCAGACTCATGGATCTCCATGCCTTCGCATGTGCCTTTCCTTCAGAGTCATGGTTCTAAAATACAAATCAGATTATGTCACTTCCTGGTTAAAACTATCCAATGACTTCCCATTAAAATGTCAAACTCCTGGCTTTGGTCTACCAAGCCCTGCAGGATCCAGCTCTTGCTCACCTCTCAAACCTCCTCTCATATTTCTCAATTCAACTACTAAGATCCAGCAATGCTTGCTTTGCTCCCTTCTCGAGGTCTTTGCACTCCATTTTTTTTCTCTTTGGAACAATCTCCCCCTATTCCTCTTTCCCACCCCTCACCTCCCGCCCCACCCAGATTTCTGCACGGCTGCCTTTGTCTTGTAATTCAGGACTAAACACACGTCTCCTCCTAGAGAGATCTTCTCAGACAACACTATATAACCCAGCATCCACATTCACTCACTGTCATATTTTCCTTTTTTAACTTCTTTGTGGTTTTTATTAAAATCTATTTATTTGTTTTATATAAATGTTGGTCTATTATTCCAAGGAAGATATAAGCTCCTCTGATGGGGGACTCTCTGTCTTGTTTAACTGTATCCCTAGTGTCAGTTTATATTTGGAGTCTCTAGATCACATTCAAGCCCTCACTCTTAGTTGCCAGGACTACAGCTCTGCTGAGACCATAAGTGTCCATTGTTCTCTTTTTGTTTCCAGGGATCACTCATCCAGCTGAGCTCAAGGTAAATCCAGGTGCTAATGTTCTTTACCATTTTTATTTGGGAGAATCTTTATACATCCTTTTCCACCTTCTTCTCTTTGGAAGTAGAAGATGTTTGGAAAGCATAAAAACTTTGAAGCTGGTTGGATATAGGTTTGAATATCAACCCTGGTGTTAGGCAATATCTTCATCTCTCTTAGTCTCAGTTTCTTCTCATATAAAATGGTGATAATCTTCCCTACTTTTCAGAGTTTTATTTTATGTGATAAATAAGCAAATTTCACTGCGTAAAGATAGTGATCAATCAATATCATTGCTATTATTCTTTATTAATTTGTTTTATCTCTATAATTACCTTAAGAATGTGGATGTCAGAGGGATTGGGCTTTGATCCAATCTGTGGACTTCATGTTCCATTGGCATCAGCTGGTCCTGTGAGATGCTGTGCATCACCTCTCTAACAATAGATTACTCTGAGCCACCTTCTCTTCGTAGGGTTGGAAACAGATACAGACAAAAACATAATGAATTTAGAGAGAACTGAGTGCAGTCCCAGCTACTTGTTTATTGGGTTTTATTGGGCAAAACACTTACACTTTAATTTCTTTTAATTAGTTAACTTTTATTTTCCTCATCTGCGTATTGGGAATAATACTTGCTGGCCCTACACCATGATTTTTGTAGTGAACATCTCTGAATTTGTCTTATGAGAGTCTCTAGTTCTCCTGGATCTTCCTTCCAATTCTGCTCCCATTTCTTGTCATTCATGTGGTTTCTTTAGAAACAGAGAGAGTTCATTAGGCCAGCAAGGTGGGGAGGATAAACAGAACATTTTTCACCAGAATTTTCTGAATTGATAAGTGCAAAGACAGTATCTCTCCAGGACCAGACATTTTAAGATATAAATCTTTGGAGCTGTTGGTAGCCCAGTTTCCTGCCAAAAGGAGAAAACTTGTCTGCAATAAGAGGGAATGAAAGGTGCATGCAAAGAAGACCAGAGAGGAGAGATACAGAAAAAGATTTGGTAGATTTTGAGTTGCTGGTTCTAAGCATTCCTAAGGCCCTGCTGCATCTGTGACCTGTGTTCGCTCTGCTTATTTAATCTTCTTTGGAATTTTTTAGTCAAACTTTACCCGTTTTTGTCTAAATGAGTTGGAGTCCTATTCCTGACTCTTGGAAACAGAGCATCCAGAAACCAATCCAACTTTGTGGCCTTTTGTAAGTTATGTGCCCTCTCTGACCTTTGGTTTCCTTAACTATAAAGGGCACAATACTTACTTTCATTTAAACACCTAGCTAGTGTGGTGTCTGGTACATGGTTTGTGATTCATATTAGGTAACTGTTTATTATTAACAATGTACTCCTGTTAGTGATAGAATCTCTCTGACCCACTCGCCTTCTCTCTCCCATTCTGCCTTATGAACAGGCCTTCTGAGGGAAAGCAGACTGAATGGAATGCAAGAAGTACCATGAAGCAGAGAGTATTTCTTACAGACACTTCTGGAAAGCTCTCATGATAGTCAGTCTAGGGGATTAATGGAGTTTGGAATCGATGAGTAATGAGAAGAGAGATTAGCAAGGCTGACATGGTCAGAATTTCTTAAAGAGTTCTAACAAGTCAGTCTCCAGGGTATCAATTTAAATAATCTTGGTCATTTTTCAGATGAAACTTTTGATTGCTACCCTGAAAGCAGCAAATTTTTTTCTTATTTAACATACACCATTAACAGAAGTAGTAGGAGACAGAAAATGAGGGACATAATAGGAGATAGAGTAAGAGGTATGAGCCAGCTGTTCTAGAAGTGAAGAATATAAACGTTGACCCACTCCCTCCTCCTCCATATGAAAGAGAGGAAGAAAGCAAGTTATGGTAAAATATTGGTCTCAATGTAATATAGGCAATCAATCTACTCTTTTTAAAAAATTAATAAACTTTATTTTTTAGAGCAGTTTTAGGTTCACAGCAAAATTGAGCAGAAAATACAGAGAGTTCCCATATTCTTTCTGTTCTTCTCCCCCATAATCAACCATCCCACATCAGAGTGGGATATTTGTTAAAATCCTCCTTCACTTAGTAATATGCATTTAAGTTGTCTTTTCATGACTTGATAGCTCATTTCTTTTTAGCACTAAATAACATTCCATTGTCTGGATATAGCACTGTTTATCCACTTTTCTACTGAAGGACATCTCGGTTGCTTCCAAATTTTAGTAATTATGAATAAAGCTACCATAAACATCTATGTGCAGGTTTGTGTGGACATAATTTTTAGATTCATTTGGGTAAATATCAAGAAGCATGATTGGTAGGTTGTATGGGAAGAGTATATTTAGTTTTGTAGGAAACTGCCAAACTATTTCCCAAGGTGATTGTACCATTTTTCACTCCCATCAGCAATGGATGAGAGTTCCTGTTGCTTCACCTCATCACCAGCATTTGGTGTTGCCAGTGTTCCAGATTTTGGCCATTCTAACAGGTATGCAATGGTATCTCATTGTTGTTTTAATGTGCATTTCCTTGGTGACATTTGATGTGAAGCATCTTTTCATATGCTTGTTTGACATCTGTATATCTTCTTTGATGAGGTGTCTATTCAGCTCTTTGGCCTATTTTTTAAATCAGGTTGTTTGTTTTCTTATTCTTGAGTTTTAAGAGTTTTTGTATTTTGGATAACAATCCTTTGTCAGATGTCTTTTGCAAATATTTTCTTAGTCTGTGGCTTGCTTCTCGTTTTTTTGAGATTGTCTTTCTAATCCATATTTTTGAAATTGAAAATATAGCTGTTTATTTTGATACACTTGCACTGATGTACCTCAGGTTTAAGAATGTCTTAAGGCCATGTGTAATCTTCATCACTGCTCCATCATTCACCCCTGATTCTATGGACAATTGTCTATGGACCAACTCATGCAATCCAGACAGTCACCTCAGCTAGTACTGTCTCTTTCATTCAACGTATTTGCCAAAATTAGAGTAGGCAGAAATATTCTCATGATGAAATGCAACCTAGCCTTAAGTAATGTCAAACAGGACTAAGTTCTAACACTTATTTTTTAAATCTTTATCAACATAGTACAAGTATGAAATGAATTGACTTTATCTCCTCCTACTGTAACAAAGAGAAATATAAGTGTCTTCCTTTATGCTGATAACCTTGTCGTATTCTCTAAGGGTGAACTTAAGAAGCAATATGAGTCTATTGGCATCTTACTTCCATTAGGAGCAACTCAGCATAAAATTCTGTAAAACATAAAAATCATTGTATTTGGTAGACATTCAATTTTAAATATCCTCAGGCAACAAGTCAATTTATTATGTCTTTTGTAGGGATTCAGTCACTCTCGACCCACAAGTGGATTTATTCTCTTATTCTGGCACGCATTTTGCTCCTAATTCATCCTGATGGCTCCCGAGGATCTAGCCCTTAAAATGAGATGTTTGCTATTTTATGTATTGATGTTCTTTTGTATATGAGGCCAACAGCTGGTCACACACCACACACACACACACACACACACACACACTGCTATGAGGTAAAACTTAAGCAAGACTAATCTTTTTATTTCATGTTGCCTGGTTCTGAACTATGGGATTTCAAACGAGTACACATGCTTGAAAGAATCAAATCTCTGCTCTGGAAAACAATAGTAACTTTATCTTGAGACCTCCTTGCTGCTCTCCTGCACTAACTTTTATAATTAAATTTTAATGCATGACATATTTCCATTTTTGCCTCAGCTGCTGGGAAATGGATAACCATTCTCTGCCTGTGATAGGAATTGATTATTTTACTTGACCCTAGCCTGTTGATAAGCCTCAATTGCCTCTGTGTCCTTTGGATAACTTTTTAAATTGCTATTTATTATATTCAGCAGTGTGTTTGATTTTTAAGCAACTTAAATGATTTTTGAAGAAATTGCAATATATTTCAATAACTTCTTTCAATAGAAATTTATTGAGTATTGTGCACGTTATTAAGTTATTGTTGCTTAGCTTCCAACTCATCCTTCTCCACTCAGCTTTGTGATGCTGGCTGGAGCTAGGACTGTGCGAACCACACTTTGGCTTGGCCAGCTGGCTCCATGTTAGGCTCTGCCAATAGGGGGCGATAGAGAAAGAGAAACTACAAGGCTTGAAGAAGAAGGTATGTTATCCTTCCTCCCAGCTTCTCAGAGACTTTCTGCTTTCTGTTCCCAGTAGCATCACCTAAGAAATACTTCTTTAGCTCATAGCAGTTTTTCCTTCTCGTAGTGACAGCTGGATCCAACATGCTGTTAGTTCTTCCAACATGAACAGAGCCCATTTCATCTCAATTACCATTCCACCAGCCTCAGCCTGCAGCAATCCATCTTCAAAGATCTGGGTCCTAGGCCCACCAGCTCACTCCTCGGAGCTCAGAGCCACCAGCCATGGAGAGCCCTCTTCTCAGAGTCTTGAGTTTCAGCTCCACAAGTATCCTCTGGGTTTCTAGTATTTAATAATTCCAACATTTTCCTTGTTCCCCCAGCCTCGAAGGGGGTGGTTGCTTCCTGCAGCTGTTATTTCTGAGATACTTTGGGAGTTTTCTCTGTATCCTTTCAGGTAGGTAATTAACAAGTTTATAGTAGTTTACACTTCTTTATATTAAATTCCCTGTCATGGAATAACTGGTGTGGTTTCTGATTCCCTGTTGGTTCCTCATTAATGCAGGTATTTAACATGGATCAGGCATAATTCCAAGTGCAAGGGAACAGTCATGACCCAAATAAATCCACTGCCTTCATAGAATTGATCTTCTTGTAGGATTAGACAAGCAACATACATAAATATGTATTATGATAAGTGGCACTTTTTCATTAGTATGAAGATAAAAAAAAAAAGCCAGGCGTGGGGGAAGAGAGTGACTAGGGTGGCAGAAAGGGGCTACGATTGTATGACGATGGTAGGGAAAAATCCTCTCTGGGAAGGTGACATTAGAGCAGATTTGAAGAAAACAGAGGATCAAATTATACAGCTATGTGGAGCAAGAGTGTTTCAGGCAGAGAGAATAGGAAGTGCCAAGGCACTGGGGGTAAAGCATGCTTGCTATGGTCCGAGAATGGAAAGGCCAGTGTGTCTGTAGCAAAGGGAGCAAGTGGGAAAGTGGTAGGAGATGAAAGCAGAGAGGTTGGAAGATTAGATTGTGCAGGGCCTGGGAGCCGTAGTAAGGATTCTGACTTTTCATCAAGTGAAATGGTAAGCCACTGGAGGAGTTTTGAATATAGGGAGCATAAGCAAGTCTTCAATGATCAAAACTTTACTGAGCATCTACTTTATGCCAGGCACTGCTCTAAAAGCAAATAATATAGCAGAGAACAAAACTAGTTGATTCCTGCTCTTCTGGTGATGGAGACAGACCAGGAACTCCTAAGTCAGTATAGAATATGTCAGATGATAAGTGCTATGGAGAAAAGTGAACAGGGTCAAGGTGTAGAGAGTACCCGGAGAAGAAGAGCCTGAAGGAAGCAAGGGAAGGCAAGAAGGCCAGTTAGGAGGCAATTGCAATGCTCTGGGCAGGAGTTGATCGTGGCTTGGACCCATAATGGGGATGAAGATGTGTAAAAAATGTGGTTAGTTCCTGGATATATTTCATATGTAGGGATGATAAGATTTTCTTTTGATTTATATGGCTCTCCACTGCTTCTAGAATAAAGTGCAGATCCTGATCACGGCCTACAAGATTTTGCGTGACCTTGTCTCTGCTTACATTTCTAACCTCCTCTTCCCCCTGGCTTCCCCATTGTATATTCTCTTCTTTCACTCTACTCAACATTTGCTGATTCTCCAAAAGGCTCCCACTGGCTCGTGGTCATTTGCACATGCCAGTCCCCCTTAAGACCTTATTTACCTGAATATCTCCTTCTCCTCCTCCTTAGGCCACAGCTTCCATTTCCTCTATTTACAGAAGGCTGCCCTGTTTTCTGGAAACGAGGTTAAGTGTCTCTCCCATGAGCCTGACCCCAAGGCTGACTTGATCTTCTACAGCTAATGAGACATCCAGAAAGCTGTGCATACCCTTCCTGTAATCAAAACTCTCAGTTTGTTTAGCCACATAATTAACTCTGTTTTGGCTTCGGAACTCTCGGTTGGGGGAAGAGTTGAGGAAGGGTCCTTTTAGACTACAAACACAAAGGTACAGGACCCAAAGCAGTAGAGATGCTTGGCAATCATCATACCATCCAATGAACACTTGGTGTAGATGCTCTTCAATGTGTTCATGTTTAGAAGCAACTTTTTCCTAATGAAGAATAATTGGATGAATCACTGAATTTTTTGTTTTGGAACCTAATATTTTGCCACCTAAAATGCCCTCATTTTCTTAAGATTTTAATTTATTATATTCACTTATTTTAATGCTTTGTTTTTACTTCTTGGCTGTGAACATACAATGGCTTTTAATCAGCAGCTCATAGTGCACTGTAGAAAGGGCTATTGCTTCTTCTATCAAAACAACATGCAAAATATATCATATGCTCATTTCCCGAAATATGGAGTGAATTTCTTCAAACCTTGGAAACACACTATTTCTGTGAAATAAATCTCCCCAGACTGGTAAATTCCCTGAGATTATCATAGCAGACTTCTTAAGTTGAACTGAGAAGGGATTTCTATTTTGAGAGAATACTGATTTTGGCAGCCAGCAGAGCCTTCTGTAGACATCTTTTTGAGAATGGGATAACTCATCTGAATTCATCATAGCTAGAAATAAAGATTCTTGGTGTCTGATGTAGGTCCATTACCGGAAGGATGGTAAGTCTGGCTTAGTATTGCTTGCAAAAATTATTTATTGTTGGCACTCCCAATGTGTTTAAAAAAACACTCTTTTCACATTTGGTTAAATGTTTCTGTCTTACTTTTCATTATTTATTTAAAGTCTACCTGCAAAATGCTCAAAATAAGGTTGTTGTTGGACAGACCTCTATCTGATATCCAGGAAATAGTTTTCATTTTGGCTTCAGTTAGAATCCACATCATGTATATTAATGCAGTTTTCTCATTCTAAACTACATTTTTTTTCTCAGTTGCAGCCAGGATTTTATTAACATGCTTAAACCAATAAATCCTCATCTTTCCTGGAGTGACCTAATTGTGTCCTATAATGAAGAGGTGTGAAATTCATTTGTCAAATATATGTTTGCACACAGGCCGCCTCATTGAAAGCAGACTAGCTCACCAGCTTAAGGAGGAAGAGTATGTTTTCAAAGAACTATGTTGAATGAGTACCTCAAAAAAAATCTTTCCTTGCTAATGACATTTTAAACAACTGAATTCTGTAAATGTTATTTTTGCTGGAGTTATACAAGCTCTTCCTACTAACATTTACAAATCTGCTTCATGATATGTCATTTTCTATTGGCTAGAATGCTCATCTTACCCACAACACTCTTTGTTATATGAAAAATGTGTAGTCATTGACTTGTTTTATTACTTCCCCTTAGAATGACCTCTCTGTTCTTTACTTGGCTAAATCCTCTGCCCCTTTCAATCTAGCTAAAATCTCATCTTGCAACCTTACCTAATTTTGGCGGAATATTGTGTAGATCATGGAGCTTCTACTACCAAGTGTATTGTGTGCTCTAAGTGAGGTCAATACAGGCAAATATTTCCTGGATATCAAGGATTTGTCCACTTATAAGAATTACTTTAATTTATTATTATCTTAATGGAAATTGTAGGCGTTGGGATAAGTTTTGTATTTTTGTTTGCTTTTACAGCAACTCTGAGATGCATTATAGGGGACATTGGTTGCTTTGGCCTTTCCAGAAGCCATTTACCTTTTTCCAGGTAACAGCACTCTGATTTACCTTGAGATTCCTTCCAGTCATGCCTCCAGGTATGGACATATAACTGATCAGAGTAAATGAGGTTAGTTCCTAAACTCTTGTTGGAACTGTTGGCAAAGAGAAGTATTCATTGCATTGGACTTGGGGCTATGAGGATATTATCCTTGAGTTCTGGCACCCATCGTGATGGGAAAGCATCCTTAAAAATTAAGCCATTTCAGAAGAAAGAAGGTGTATGGGAGAGATCACTTCCTGACAAAATCGAGCACCTGAATCCAGGTGTGCCAGAAGCTAGAGACTCCTAGGTTTTTCAGATACACAGTCAATAAATTTCTTTTATGTATTTATTTATTTTTTTGCTTAAGCAAATTTGGGTTAAGTTTTTGATACTTGCCATGGAAAGAGCTCTGAATAAATGTATTAGTCCTAATTCTACAGATGAGGAAATTAAACTGAGAGAGGTTTAGAAAACTGCAGAACTAACGACAAATGAAACTGTAATGGGCAATCAGGTATATCTGCCTCCATGGTCCATTCTCTCTCTGCTCTACCATATTGCATTACAGTTTTCTAGAATGTTTCGGCTGATATGCTGATATGTTTTGGCTCCTCCAAAAATTTTTATTTGTTTACTTTTTGGTGGAGAAAGGCCATGACTTGCAGTTGTATCATTTTCTATTAGTATTTTGGAGGAAGAGAATATGAGGGACACAGAAACATTCGTGGTCTGAGTATTTATAATAGAAGCTCCATTAATACTCATTGAGTTTTCCAGTGATTAACATTCATCATATGTGGTCTTTGGGTTTAAAGCACCTTGGTTGAAGTCAAAGCCATTCTTGTTCATCAAAAGACCTGCTAGTCTTTGAGTCTGTGTTACTCCAGTGTCTTGTGTCTGTAATCTCTATCTCTATCAACTTGCATTGTTTTCAGAAAGACAAACAAGGGATGAGTTAGACCATGACAAGGACATTTATATTGGGAATACTGGGAAATTTATGACTACTCCTAGGCTGGATCAGAGACAAAGTTGCAAGAAACATCTGAATTTCATTCCTGGAATTGTCACTGCATTTATGGGTAGCCTTGGACATAATTATACTTCTAGGTTTCTCCAAAGGGAAGATAATAGGACTGGAAGACGAATGCCCAAACAGCGTCAAATGAATAAATTTATTCTTTGCAGTGTTAAGTACTGCATTCCCATTTTCTTGAAATTACTGTAAACTCACAAGCTAGATCTCAGAGAGAATCTTTTGAAACTTCAAAAATAGCCATTTTCATTTATAGCTAGAAGAACAAAAACAAAAACCAAACAAATAGAAAACAGGCTTGGTGCACACACAAAGCTCTAGGCAGGTGGGCCATTCCAGTCAGTCAGTGTCATTTACTAAGACCTAATTAGCTAGGCTGCCTTGGTGGCATTTTCAGAAAGGAAACTGGAATCCTCTGCCTGTAAATGTCTCCATTAGCTCATTGTGTGTGTTTTCATTGGCCTTTGGAGAAGAATCTAGGTCTATTATGGTTTTGTTGATGGCTAACAGTATTCTTGGCGCTAAAGGAGATATAGAAGAAGGCACAAGATCTGCCCAAGGCGCTTGCAACCTAAGTTAGTAAAACAAATAATTCACTATTAGTCTTGACCTTGCTGGAAATTGGGCTTAAATATCAGTGGTGCTAAATTCCAGAATATTTCTATTTATGCCCCTTTGGAATGGGCGGGAATGACATTGTGGAGCAACTGTATTGCCTGGTATGCTTCCTTTCTTCCATTTTTAGCGTGTCCGTCTTTCTTTCACACTCCAGGGCTTTTTCCATGGCCAACTTAACCACATATGTGGTCTCTCAGCATCCATTTGGTTTGATATAATATTTGCTCCCACTTTAATTCATTATAGTCAAATCTCATTTATCTCCACCTATTGCCGGTGGTAGAAAAAAGTATTGGCCCAGATAAACCCTAAATAATTTTTTTATGTGGGAACAAATGTTTTTCCTTATATATAATTATATGAACATCCATGGAATTTCAAATAAAATAGTGAATTTTGAGTGTGAAGACCCAGCTAGCCAGCAATTGAAAAATAGTCCAGTATCCTCTGACTGTGTAGTTTTTTTCCATATTGGTAGCGAAGGAAAATATTACACTTCAGACTTCTGGTGTTAATACCTTTGGGAAGGGTGGGTGAAGCAGTAGAAGTGGTGGGGGGAGGTGGAGGATGACTGGTGGGGAACAGCCTGGAAAAGGGAGGCAAGAAATACATAATTTGAAAGCCTATTTTTGTGGCTGGGCTCAGGCTATTTTCAAGTGGAAGCCTGTACGAGAAAGAATAAATAGAGCTGTTAAGCAAGTTGTTGATCTTGCCTCTAGTCCGTATATAACTCCTGGATGTAAGCACTCAGAAGTGTGCCTCGTTTGATGCTTAAAGCTAATTGAAATCTGAGGCTGAGGACCAGCAACATCAATGAAAACAAATGAGCTATTGCTGCATGCAGTAGCATGGAGGAATCTTACAACCATATGTTGAGCAGAAGGAGCCAGACACAAGAGACTAGAGACTGATTAATTTCATTTAAATAAACTTCAAAAACAGGCAAATTAGTACATGGTGTTAGAAGTTTGCATAGTGTGACTCTTGGAGGGGTAGTGACTGAAAGAAGGGGTGACAGGGTGCTCTGGGCTATCTGAAATTCTCTATTCCTTGGTTGAGATGATGTTTGTATGGGTGGGCCCCTTTACGAAAATTTATCAAGCTGCATACTTGTAATTTGCATATTTTTCTGTATCTATTTTACACTTAATTTAAAAAATATTACTTCAAAATAGCTAATGTCGGGGCCGGCCCGGTGGCGCAAGCGGTTAAGTGCGCGCGCTCCGCTGCGGCGGCCCGGGGTTCCCTGGTTCGGATCCCGGGCGCGCACCGACGCACTGCTTGGCAAGCCATGCTGTGGCGGCGTCCCATATAAAGTGGAGGAAGATGGGCACAGATGTTAACCCAGGGCCATCTTCCTCAGCAAAAAAAAAAGGAGGAGGATTGGCGGATGTTAGCACAGGGCTGATCTCCTCACAAAAAAAAAAAAAAAAAAAAAATAGCTAACGTCTGTTAGAGAGGTGTTTGCATGCATACATGTTGTTATGGAGCCGTTAAAAACTTCTGCTAAATGGTTGTATTTGCTTGTTTTTTCAAATTAGTAGCTGACTGACATTTGATTTCCAGGAGATATTTGTTAAGTAAATAATTTCTGGTTACAAAAAAGGAGCCAGTATGTCTTGGACAGTAGCCGACAGATACCTAGGTATTATGGGTTGGTATGTACCCTCATCACAATCAAAGGCAGTCAAGCTAAGAACTGAGTGCTGTTAATGTACTGTATATGATTCAGGAGGAGAATGGTGGGGCTAGATTACGGCAATTTCATAGTACCTAAGAAGAATAATCTTTACTCCTTTGTTCCTCAGATCCTGAAATGTGTGGCAACTCCTGTCACCAGAGTTTGTCACCCTCATTTACTCAGTAGTCTGCTTCTGGCGCCAGCCTGGTGTTGTAGTGGTTAAGTTCGCACTCTCTGCTTTGGCGGCCCGGGGTTCACAGGTTCAAATCCCGGGCACAGATCTACGCACCGCTTATCAAGCCGTGCTGTGGTGGCATCCCATATAAAGTTGAGGAAGATGGGCATGGATGTTAGCCCAGGACCAATCTTCCTTAGCAAAAAGTGGAGGATTGGCAATAGATGTTAGCTCAGGGCTAATCTTCCTCACCAAAAAAATAAAATAAAATAATAATAATAATAGTCTATTTCTGACCAGCATATCTAGGAAGAGAACCTATCCACTCCCTTCCCCAGCAGGGACATTGTGTTTTTTTTTTCTCTCTCCTCTCTCACAGGAGGGGAGTAGGCAGTTGAAAGACTATGGTTGACCTGGTGCATAAGAGATCAGAGAAATAAGAGAGAGAATGAGAAGGAAAAGGAGGAGGAAAAGAAGAGAGAAAAGTGGAGTAAGCCAAGAGAGATGTATCAAGGTAATCTGGATGTTATAAACTTCAAAGAAAGACCAATTAATAACGACAAAATGGCAAGATCGTCACACTATCATACTTTTAAAAAATGTTTAAAATATACTTACTATATGCTAGGAACTGCCTACATGCTATATGCCCAATATAATTCCATTTAATTTTAATTTTATAGATGATAAAATTGAGCAATCAGGAGGATTTGGAACACCATATGTCAGACTGCAGTCTAAACCCTCCTTATTCACTAAGCTAAACCTTCTTATTTGGAACCCACTGAATAAGAATAATAATGCAATGTGTTGAGTGCCTACAATATCCCAAGTACCTTTATTTCATTTTATTTTTTAAAATTTTATTGTGATAAGAACACTTAACATGAGATCTACCCTCTTAAATTGTTAAATGTAGAGTACGTTATTGTTGACTATAGGTACAATGTTGCACAGCAGGTCTCTAGAGCATATTAATCTTGCTTAATTGAAACTTTATGCCCACTGATTAGTAACTCTCCATTTCTCTCTCCCCCCAGCCCTTGGTAACCACCATTCCACTCTTTGATTCTATGAATTTGACCATTTTAGATACCTCACATAAATGGATTCCTGCAGTATTTATCTTTCTGTGACTGGCTTATTTCACTTAGAATAATGTTCTCCAGGTTCATTCATGTTGTAATATATTGCAGAATTTTATTTTTTAGAAGGCTGAGTAATATTCTGTTGTGTGTATATACCACATTTTCCTTATCCATTCATCTGCCAATGGACATTTATGTTGTTTCCACGTCTTGGCTTTGGTGAATAATGCTGCAATGAACATAGTTGTGTTAACATCTTTTTGAGATCTTGATTTCAATTCTTTTGGGTAGATCACCAGAGGTGGGATTGCTGGATCTATGATAGTTCTACTTTTTATGTTGTGGGGAACCCCCATACTGTTTTCCACAGTGGCTGCACCATTTTGCATCTGTACAACAGTGTACAAGGGTTCCAATTTCTCCGCTTTTATGTTTGTCCTCACCAACATATTTCACCTTAAATAATTTGTTTTTGTTCCCTCTGGTCAACATGTGCATATGGCTAAGACTGGTTATGCATGCCCCTTTGTTTCTGCTACTGGTTGTTGGCTGTGACCTTATCATTTGGGGTTCCAGACAAGGATGGCCTGGAGCTGGGTTGCACCGCATGGAGCCAATCCAGGCCACGTGGACCCTCTGGCCACTCTGGTCTGGACTCATTCCTCCTCCCCATGAGGGCTTATCTGGAACTAAGCCAGCTCCCAAGGGTAAAGATAGGTCACTAGGCAGATGACCATGTGCCTTTAACTGCTGACCCTGATTTGTGTGTACTGGCTTTGAGGGAGGATTCTTGTGGCTTCTTTTTACTCTGGGTTTATATTTAAGCAAAGATTAGATTTGCTGCACTCTTCTCACTGACACATGAAAGGTTGGGTGTGCATCATTGGATAGTATCCTGCAAAACCAATGGGATACTATAACCAATGGCCATAGAAGTCAAGTGTGCCATATATAAGTGATCAACTTGGGCATTCACATTTGAATGACTAAAATGACCAAAAATCTTGTCAAGGTCAGTAACAGGATCATCACAAGTATTTGAGTATCCATGACTTGCAAGTATTATGCTAGTAATTTTGGGGATACAGAGGTGTGATATCAAAGGCCGGGATGACAAAAACAACTGGGATCAGTTGTTTTTAGTACAGTATTGGACTAAAATCCAAGCCTGTGCTGAATGAAAGTAGTTATGAAAAGGAGCTACAAATGGGCACATACTAAGATGAGAGAGATGGTCACTTCACAGTGCAGGTAAAATGATCTTTCCATCCATCTGTATGAGTGATCACTTCTACATATTTACAAATCAGATACAATGATAATTGGTGGTTTGTGTAGAGTATGCCTTCATTGGCCAAATGAGTTAGGAAATAGTTTAAGAAAATGTATACAGGTCTATTTACAGTAGGACCTTTCTGAGCTTTGTTAATGCTAATTTTGAAGCTCCAAGAGAGAGCTGAATTTTCTGGTTTCCCACATTTTGCACTTTGAAAACATTTTCATACATGACATCTTCTGGAGGCAGACTTCAGAAAGGCTGGAAACAATAGTTTAACATTTTCCAAGTCATCTACCTATCATTTTATATTCTTCTTTCCTTTAGGTCTGGAGGAGAAAATCTAGGTGGTATAATATAGTGGAAAAGTGACCACAGAGTAGCCTAAGACCTGGGCTCATTACTCAAGGCTGTTTTGGTTTCACCTTCAGTGAAAATAACTGCACTTCTACTGTCCTTGTCAAAGTGAGCCTACTTGAGACTCACTGACCCAAGTACTACTTTGACCAAAGGATTTCCAGTTTCCTAAGCCAGGGAACAAATCCAGCCATAAACCTTTAGATCCAACCCAATATGCATATCCCTCTCCTTTTCTCAAAATACTCAGCTCTGAGCACTTTCCTTGTGGCTCATTTTGTGTTTGCCCAGAGCAACCCAAAGAAATGGAGTTAATCTGTGCTAGAAAGTCCTAAAGGGACACATCAATTCAGGTCTCCTATTTTATGGACAAGGAATCTAAACATTGGAGTTTGGCTTTCCCTTGGATTATAGTGCCAGTCAGTATGACGGACAGTAAGGAAATTAAAGTCATCTGATTAAGTCTATGCCACTTCCTATAGTAGCATACAGAGACCCTAGGGTCACCCTGAGGTTTGATTCCCTTGGCACAAGGCTAACCTAGGGGAAATGCCCAGGGGAAATTCCTCAGTTTCACCTAGATCCTCTTACTCTTCTCAGACATGGTAATACTCAACTTAAACATTGTTGCTCTTGTATCCTGGGGAAAACTATTCAACACAAGCAATTAGGGCTCAAAAACTCCATCAGTCTGTTAGGGATTTACCTAACTCTGTCCCAGAACTACAAAAAAAAAATCCCCCCAAAACAACACAAAAAGTCCTATTAACAGATCCTAGATGCTGTTATATCAAAGGTCGCAGGAAATGATTGAGTTTAACACTTGAGGGTTGCAGAATAAGAGCTAGGGTAAATGCATGGTGTCGCTAAACCTCAGGCAATTTAACTGTGGCTGCCGAGGCATCCACAGAAAGAGTTTTTCAATTGGTATATTTGTACTTTCTTTACTTAGTATTGATTCTAAATAAGGATAAAACCCATCCTTGATGGGAAGCCTATGAGTAAGAACAGATGAATTAAAGTTTGTTTTATCTTCCCACTTTCCTTTCGCTGTAGCCAAAAAAAGCCTTCCCTTTGGAGGCAAACGGGATGTATTCTAGAGGCAGCAGCCACTGTTTTCAGAACAACTAAATGATGAAGTTGTAGGAGAGGCTAGGGCAACAGGAGTGCTGGGTTCTGGTGCAGGTCCAGGGCTTCCTAAACCTTTTGTCTGTAAAACTAGGGGAAATAGACCATCTTGAAAGCCCGCTGGTCTCTGAACTTCCCCTGCTCCGTGTTGTGTATTGATGCCCTGGCCTGTCATTTTCTAACCCCTGTATTCCTCTTAAAGCACCTGCTTTTGGGCCACCAATAAAGCAATCTCTCTCTCTCTTTTAGGTCTTGCAACAGATTGACTTCACTATAAATATTTGCTCATTGATTATTTGTGGAATTGAGAATAATCTCTGGGTAATTTGCCTAATGGCAGAAAATGAGTGGACAGAATGGGAGACCAAAGTATGATTGTTTAGATATCAGCTGCTCAAAGTTGCGTGAGTGTGTGTGTGTGTCTTATGTACAAACATCCTATAGTCAGCCCTGCTCAAATAGGAATTGTGATGGTTCTCCAAAATTAAGCTAGGGCTCAAGTTTATCTTAGCTTCAGGTATGCGATAAGAAGGGGAATATAGTGAGATTGTGTATGTATTTTAAAGAACAATTTTTTCCAACGCTCTGGAAATTCTACTCCTGCCTGTACATAGTTCACCCCTACTTGCAGCCTATTTTTTGTGTCCTGGCACACAGCTGCTCTCCCCTGCAAGTTGGCACTGCTGGGCCTTTGCTGATATATTTTTGCTTCCTGAAGCCCCTTCCTCTTCCTCCTCGTCCCTCTCTGTAGTCCCCCTCTGTAATCCCATCTTATATGGTTCATTTTAAATGCCCTGTATGGTCTTTCCCAGTCCTCCACCATCCAAATTCACTGTTTTCCTCTCTGAGCTCCAGAATAATTTACTTATACCTCCAATAGGGTATTTATTTCATTCTGCCTGACATTATGGTGGGATGTTCAAAGAGGGATAGTAAGAGAGTAGAAAAGGAATGGGTTTTGGAAATACAGAGGAGGTTTTAGTTCTGGAAAATTCTAGCTGAAAAAATGTCAGGCAAGTTATTGAGCCTGTTTGTATCTCAGTTTTCTTCTCTCTAAAATGGACATAATAATCACCTTGCTGATTGTTGTCAGAGTAAAATGAGCTAATATATGCAAAGAGCCCAACACAATTCTTATTATGTGATGGGTAATAAATATAAGCTGTTATTATCAATAAAAATCTTATAGGAATTTTATCTTTTTGTCATTTTCTTAGTGTTTTCACAGTGTCTGGAAATCTGTATCCGTTTCAAAAGTGTTTGTGGAATAAAGAAATAACTCCTTTGACATATTTTAAGTTCCTACTATCCCTACAGAGCTGCTATAAAATTTCATATAATGTGACAAAATAAATAAAGAATAGGATTGTTTCATAAGGTAAGCAGAGATGTGATGGTATGGTGATACAATTGTTTCAGACTATTTGATTTATTCACCAAAGTAGCAGCCGCATGGGGCAACCTTAGGATTTATTTATTTAATCAAATCTATCTTGAGAATTTTCTGTGCACTGCGCTCTGTACTTGGAGGACAGCAATGGTCGGCAAGAACAGTTCATAATGATTGACTATCAATAACTACGCGTGGGCCTGGGCAGAGGGTTTTAGCTGGATGATTTAATACAAGCAGCAATTGATTTGCTAGGCTATCTGCCTTTTCTCCCCCCAGCTACTTCCTCAGTTATACTTGAAAGTTTCTTGACAAGTTATTGATGGGTTTTCCCCTCACTTTCTCATGGAACTACTATGATTCATTTAGCTGGAGGTTTCCGCTGAGAGGGAAAGTACCAGCCTTTGGTCGTGTTTACTCATTGGCTGTCTATGGGGGTTACATGTGGTCATCCAAAGACATCAAACACTGGAGTGTATTCAGAGCAATGCTGCTGCTGGCCTCTGAGGAGGAACTAGATAACCCCTCTGCTATCTCTAGTTTCTGATACAGTTCTGCAAACAGTGTAGCAGCTGCTCTCATAAAACCTTCTGCATGAACTTTGATTCTTTCAAGGGTGGCTCTGGAAAAACCAGACAGAAGATAGAATTAGTATAGCAGCAGCCAGTTGGCCAGACTTATTCAGATCCTACATGCACAACAGCATTTCTCGGAGCCACTTAAAGAAGACATTAAGATCCCAAGGACAAAGAACAATCAAATAGGTGTTTTTCTGTCACCTGCCTGATACAGAACTTGAGATTTCCCCATTATAGTGACCCGTATTAGATTCTTTGTAGACTAGAACTTCCCCTGGATTAAGGTTTTTCGTTTTCTATTGCATTTATTTATTAGTACTTTGTCTTAGGGGCTGCTAACCTGATTAATTAATGCATTCACACCTGATTGCCACTTGGCAGAGAGAGAGAGAGAGAGAGAGTAGGGTACTGATACAGAAAGATAGGGGGAAGGAGTCCAAAGCATGGGTGGAGACAAGCTAAGGCAGGCTGGAAGGAATTGATAACCAAGGGAAGAACATCTTTCACAGCTGGGAACAATGGGAGTTGGGAAATAACAAGGCAAATTTCCTTTTACTTTAGACCAGCCCAATTGTCTTGCTTACAAATATTTCTTCCTCTTGCCCTCCCTGCCTCCCTCCTGCTCCTCCTCCTTCTTCTCTCTCGCTCTCTGTTTCTTTCTTTCTCTTTAACTCTTCTCCAGACACAGTGCGAGGCAAATCACCAAGAGAAATACAAAGAGAAAGGAAACTTGGTCCCTCCTTCAAGCTCACAATCTAGCAAGGGACGCACGTATGCACAATCAGGACTGCAGAGGGCCTGGTTTTAGAAGAGAGGTGTGCACAGAGTGGCATAGAGCCATGAAACTTAAGTCCTTTTTATTCAGATCCTGAGAAAGTGCAATAGATGATGGAGGGGCAGGCATGGCTGGGACTCAGGGTGGAACTTCTCCACTTCACCTCCTCGTTGGTGGAGTTGCCTTCAATGTGGGGTACTTGCCCACAGCCTGGGGAAACCTGCCAGCAGCACCTTGGCCTTGTGGGAATTTGTGTAACCTGTTTTGCTGAGTAAGTCTGGCCAAGGCAGGGGTGTGCAAGTAGATAATGAGAATGCTAGCAATTAGAGCTAGCATTTTCTTGTACTTTTTAAGTGCCGGACACCATACTAGTCTATTTAATGATCTTGGCAAGACTATAAGTACTTTTATTATTCCCATTTTACAGATAAGCAAACTCATGCTAAGGGACATTAAGTACTAGGCCCAAGGACACACAAGTTAAGTGGCAGAGCTGGGATTTCCTTCAGTAAGTCCAACTTTATCTCCTAAGATGTAATCATTGTGTCCCTGGATATCTAGTACGTCATAACACAGGTAAATGGAGTCCCCCTTTGCAAGTGGCTCTAAGAGCATTCATGCTAGGGATCCAGAAGGGTCTGTGGGAGTGCTACCTGTTAGAAAGTGAAGCATGTCCCATCATAGGGTAGTAGTGGTCTTTTGGTCTTAAGGGAGAGGAGAAGCCAAATGAGACCAACTTCAGTATAAGTAGTGGTCGGGAGCAGGTATGTGGTTGGAACGACCAAGGATGGTGTCTTCCCAGTATCCAAGGAACTTTCAAATCCTACTTTTCTGATGAGGTGATTGGTGATGTTCTCTGAGCCTGAGATCTCCACTCAGCCAGACAAGCATCACTGTCCTCATTTTAAGGTTCAAAGCCAACATCAGTATCAATTGAATAGGAAAACAGTAGTAATTTTTTGTTCAATGGATGAGTTCAAACAAATATTTTTGTTTTGTCTGTGGGAAACTATAATAGAACAGAACTAGCCTTCTAAACACAGGTTGCGCCATGTAATTAAGTAGATAAACATGGCTGTAGAAGTTGAACTGCGTGAACCTTGAACCAACAGCAGAGAAACGAATATGATAGTCATCTATTGGTGAGGATATAATTCTGACCATGGCCAAAGGAGCAGTGTTTCATTGATGATAGCTTTACCCTCAAGCTTTAGCAAATATGTGACTTTGTATACTGCCCCGAAAGAGTGTGTTTTCAGCTGAAGACAGTCAGTATTCATTTTGGCTTTTGACATCAGTACTAGAAGACACTGATGTAAAACCTCTTATTCATTTAAGTTTTCTAAAGTATTGCCTTGATTTTAGACTGAAAAGAAGCACAAATTAGGCTATGAAACAGAAGCCTGACTCTGAATGTTCTGTACACAGGGTTTCGGTCTTTCTTTGAAATGTGGGATTGTCTGAAAAAATATGATCCCTTTTCATGCTGCGTGACCCCCAGCCTTTTTAGTGAACTGAGCTGTAGAGTGTCGACTCAAGCCAGGTTTCTCCCAGGTAATTTTGCCCTCTTGAGCCCTGTAGTCATCCTGTCAATCATTCTACATGTTTTATGTGGTTGGCATGTGCTACACAGGTAACCGTGATAATAATGCTTCAGTACATCCTTGCACAAATACCTTTAAGCATTAGCAAGTAGTCCTATGGGAGAGAAATGGAGAGGTGAGACTGCTAGGTCAAAGTATACGTGTATTTGAATTTGATGAACATTGTGAAATTAGATTGCAGAAAGGCTCTGTTTGCTCCTCTCCTACATAGAATGCATGAAAGTGTCCATTTTCTTGCACTGGCACTTTTACCAACACCAGATATTATCTTTTTAATTTTTGTAAATCTGGTGGGTGAAAAATGGCATCTTAGTGTCGTTTTAATTATTTCCAGTTCCTCAATTACCACAAGTTGAATACCTTTTAATGTTTATTGGTGATTTGCACTCTTCTGTTTTTGAACTGTCTGTTCAATTCCTTTATGCATTTTTCTAGTGGTTTTGTTACATTATTCTTGGAGATTTGTAAGAGCTTTTAATATTATGAGTATTGATTTTTTTGGTAAGTATTTTCTCTCTCTGTTTCGTGTTTTTTGAAGATCTTTATGATGTCTTTCACAGTATCTAAGTTGAAAGATTTAGGTAGTAAAATCTACCATTCTTTGTATTTATGTCCTTTGAGTTTTCTGTGTTGCTTAGAAAGACTTTCATATATATATAGGGAATATATATATATTCTATAGATTTTTCTGGTGCTTTATGTTCATAATTCGTCATAATTTATTAATAGTCTTATTAGCATCTGTTTCTTTCTAATACTTTTTAAAGCTTTTTTTTATATATTTGAGTCTTTAATTTGTATATATAATGAAATATATAGCTTATTTTTTCCAAATAGATATCTAATTTTTCCAAATACTTTTTGGGTAGCACATATTTTTACCTCCAAAGTGAAGTGTTGTCTTTATCAGATGATAAATTCTTACATATGTTCATTTCTAGACTTTTATATTCTGTTCCAATTTATTTGTATATTCCTGATCCAGTCACCACAATGTTTTAATAGCTATAACTTTATATTTTGATTTGGTACACTGATTTTTGTGGGTTTTTGTGTGTGCATGTGTGAGAAAGATTAGCCCTGAGCTAACATCCGATGCCAATCCTCCTCTTTTTGCTGAGGAAGATTGGCCCTGGGCTAACATCCACGCCCATCTTCCTCTGTTTTATATGGGATGCCGCCACAGCATAGCTTGACAAGTGGTGCATCTGTGAGTGCCCGGATCCAAACCTGCAAACCTCAGACCACCAAAGTGGAGCGGTGCGCACTTAATCGCTCCACCACTGGGCCGGCCTCTGTTTTTTTTTTTTTGATATGGAATTTCTTGGCTATTCTTGGACAAGTATATTTCGGTTAACTTTAGGAATGGATAGTAAATGTCCATTTAAAAAATCTCAATGGAGTTTTGATTGAAACCACATAGTATATGTAGACCCACTAGAGAAAAGAGAGTCATCTTTCCAAGCAAGAGTGTCTACTCACAGAGGACGTCTGCCAGTACGTTATCGAGAACTGGTACCTCTAAAATGTTTGAGTTGCTCAACACACTCCCAAAGATAGCACCAAAGAAAAATATTTCTCTTCCCTCTCAATGAATGTTAAGTCCAAACCCTGCCTCATTTTATCTACAAAATGAAACTAAGATCCTGGGATGTATGCCTGGTTTAGTTCTGGGCATATCACTTGAGAAGCTTTGCTGTCTGGCTCTAGAAGTGATCCACAATGGGACATCTGCACAATGTCAAAGTGTTGGAAAAATTATGGAAACCTGGGACTAGATTCCTTAGACTAGATTCATCACATTTTCAATGAAGATTTTATTGGATCGTATAGCTTTTATCTAAGGCTATGCAAACATTGACTCCAAGAGTGCCACCCCATTCAGTTAATTCTCATTCAGGAAAACTATCAGTAATATTCAACCAAAAAATCTTATAAATATGTTATTTGACATTACATATACCAAATTATTAGAGAAATTAACAAACTTCTCACTTTTTCTTCTCTTACTTTCCTTCCTTCCAACCATACCTTAATTTATCTTCAAAAGATTGGAGAAAATAGGTACCATTCTCCAAAGTGTAGTTTTTACTTATTGTAGCATTGTGATTCTTACAAATTGCAAGCAATCTAAATGTTCAAATAGCTTAGGGGAATAAGTTTTTGTATATCCATAAAGCTTTATATTATACAGCATTTTAAAGCAATGAGAGATGTTATATGTAATGGCATGAAAGGTTTAAGATATATTATTGAACAGAGCTGAATCAATTTGTAGGACAGCGTATATAATATGATCCATTTTTGTGTAAAATAATTTGTTTATTAAACACACACAGACATACATAAAGAAATATGAAAAAAAATCACTGAATCTTGGACTTGGGAAGTATAAAATTACAGTTCTACCTTATATGTATTTATATCATTTAAAATTTTTACAGTGAGCATATGTAAGTTTTATAGACAAACAATGATTTTAATTTTGGAAAATGCCATTTTTAGATTATTTCTTAATGATCTTATTTCCTATGATAATCTTTTCTCATTATGATAGATTATTGAGAGTTGACTATGCCTCAGAAATCATACATTTTCTTTTACTACAACTCTATCTGTAGATACAGTTCAGGAATATTAGCATTATCACAATTCCTTGAACTATTGCTAAGTGCCAGTCACAGAACCCAATATGTTCATTGCCTCATTTAATCCTCAGAACATTCTTTTGGGCTAGATATTATCCCCATTTTACAGATAAGCAAAACTGAATTTTAGAGAGATTAAGTCACATGCCAAAGTCCTCAGCCAATTAATCAGCATCATAAGGAGTCGAACTTTATCTCTAATTCCAACCATGGCTTCCCCCACTACCCTACGAAACAATTTCCATATGGAAATTAATAACCAAAACTAGAGAGACTTCTCAGAATTCAAGGCCACAACCTTCCCATATTTCTTTTGTAGGTTAATTTCGCAGGGCTGCCAAACCATCAGAATGGATAAAGTGCGTAGTAAAGATACCATGGAAAACCACTATTTGCTTAGGTCTGAAGCCTTCAGATCTGTTCTCTTGGTGAAAAAGCTAAAGCTAACCAGCATCATCTTTCTTTAGGGAGTGCATTAGTTTTCTAGGGCTTCTGTAATAATGTACCACAAACTGGGGGGCCTAAACAACAGAAATGTGTTGTCTAACATTTCTGGAGGCTAGAAGTTCAAGATCAAGGAATCGGCAGGGTTGCTTCCTTCTGAGAACTATGAGAGACAATCAGTTCCGTGACTCTCTCCTAGCTTTTGGTGGTTTGCTGACAATCTTTAGGGTTCCTTGGCTTGTAGTAGCATCACCCCAATCTCTACCTTCATCTTCACATGATGATCTCCCTATGTGCCTGTCTGTATCCAAATATCTCCCCCCGCCATTTTTTTTGTGAGAAAGATTAACCCTCAGCTAACATCTGTTGCCAATCCTCCTCTTTTTGCTGAAGGAAGACTGGCCCTGGGATAACATCTGTGCCCATCTTCCTCTACTTTCTATGGGACGCCGCCACAGCATGGCTTGACAAGCAGTGCGTCGGTGCCCGCCCGGGATCCGAGCCTGCGAACCCCAGGCCGCCAAAGCAGAGCATGCGCACTTAACCGCTACACCACCAGGCTGGCCCCCAAATCTCCCCTTTTTATAAGGATACCAGTCATATTGGATTAGGCCCCCACCCTACTCCAGTATGGCCTCATCTTAACTCATTACATCTGCAGTGATCCTATTTCCAAGTAAGATCACATTCTGAGATATGGAGGTTAGGACTTCAACACGTGAATTTTGGGAGACACAATTAAGCCTATAACAGAGTGTAACTTTCTTCTCCCTGAGACTGAGAAACGTGCTGCACAATCCTCTCCACATTCGTAAGCCAGATGTCCCTGTACATCCCACTCCCTGTGGGTGAGAGCACCACGGTCCTGTGCAAAAGTCCTTCAGTGTTCTTCTCTATTTTCCTTCACTATTTAGACACTTTGAGGAAGGCATTTGATTTGAGCTTCTTGTTCATATGGCAGTCTTCTCTTAGGAACCTGATGCTGGCTTTGCATAGTGGCTTAGAAGGTGCTATGCATTTTAGATTAATTTGCCAGGCTTTGGAAGTAAAATAACTTCATTTTTCAATACCACCCCATTCATACTTTGGAGGAAGTGGAGACATCTGTATGCAAAGCATTATACTTACCAGTGCTTCATATATTTCTGAGGCAGGACCCTCATCTTAAAAACTTATAATATCAAACCTGTACACTTTTGTTTTCCCTCAAGTTACAACCTCCTAGAGGAACATAGAAAAGAACTAGAAGCTTTGATTGGAATTAGCACTAGTCAGTAATTTCTTGTACCTAAACAAAAAGCCCACGAATTTCAGATCAGGTTTTGTACTTAGCGGTAGCTGTGGGGATGTATAAAAAGGCCACGGTGGCAAACACTGCAAGTTTCCTGCATATTCGTTCTCTCTGCTTCCAATTAATACAACCTGGTTTTCATTAGCGAAACAACGCTCTCTATTTTCCTCTGCAGAGTTCTTTGTAGCTAAGCCTGGCTTGGCCACAGGACCTGGTTTTGGCCAATGAAATGTAAGCAGAAGTCTACTGGCTAGAGCTTTGGGATGAACTGTAGTTTTATTTTTTTCTTTTGTCTCAAACTGTGGCACTGTCATTCTCATGATTGTAATGTGGTTGCTCTACCTTCATCTGAATTGTAAGCAGAAAGATGAGGGAAAAGCAAAGGGCAACAGCTACATGCAGCTAAGAAAACTAGAAAAAGCCTTGGTATTTAAGAACTTTCGTGAGCAGCTACTCCAGCCCTGAATTACCTTCCTCTGGATCTTATTACATGAGAAAAATAAACTCTTATTTGGTTAATATGCTGTAACTGGATTTTTGACACATGCAGTTGAGTTCAAGACTGACCCAGGCAGATGCCGGGTCCACCATTACAAGGTCACCTCAAGGTGTTTTTTCAAGAACTCTTGGAAAGCGTGTTCCTGTTGAGTTCTCTACTATATTAGTTGGATAGCACAAAGGTCTTTCAAAGAAAAACTCTCCTGGGAAACTTCCTGAAAGCTTTCTGGAAATAGTCCAAGAAAATAAAGCTGTAGAATCTCATGTGGTATCATAATTTTAGTGTTAATCAAGTCTATTTTGCATTTTCCTGAATCCAACACATATCTCCTAACCCGTGTAAGTGGGACCTCATAGCTCTTAGTTGTAAATCACTTTTCTGGAGCATCAAGAATTAATGACATTTGATCAATGACAGACCGCAAATACAGCAATGGTCCCATAAGACTAGTACCATAGAGCCTAGGTACGTAGTAGGCTGTACCATCTAGGTTTGTGTAAATACACTCTATGATGTTTGCACAATGAGAAAATCACCTTCTGACACATTTCTCAAGGTGTGTCCCCATCGTTAAGCGACATGTGACAGTAATAGACTTGACAAGAAACCCATATTCTTCTTAATAGGTATCCCTTGAGACATAAGGACATGGTTGCCAGGGGCTGTGGGAAGGAGGAATTGGTGTGACTACTAATGGTCCTGAGGTAGCAGGTAGCAGGGTGATGAAAATGTTCTAAAATTAGATAGTGGTGATAGTTGCATAACTTTGTGTATATACTAAAAATCACTGAATTGTACATTTAAAAGAGTGAGTTATATGGTATACAAATTATATCACAAGAAATTTGTTATTTAAAAACCAAAGTCAAGGGTATCACTCCAGATCCACTGAATGGGAACTTCATGGTATGACGTGGGCCCCTTAGATGATTCTGATTCAAACCTCAGGTTAAGAACCACCACTATGTCATACCATGCTATCCCCAAGGGACAGGGCTACGTACTTATACACACACGCACACACGTATGCCTATATAATACATTGAGTAGTATGCTAGGATTCTTTCAGGTTCTTCTGCTCTCTTGTCTGGTTTCAGCATGTAGCCTCATGTCCTACAAATAGAATGTTGCAGAACATAGTCTAGGCACCATCGAATGTGGCTATGAAATAATACCAGTGAAAATTTTATTTCTACTTTCTCACCATTCAACTTCTTAATCCATGGATCTTGAGAAATTACTTTAGTTGATCAGAATTCGAGTTGAAATTTTTTTAAAAAATCTAAAAAATACCCAAAGGGTAGGGTTTCTATTACTGTCGTGAGTTTTCTAAATGATGGGATATTCGGAGAAAGTGTAATAACTTTGTGAAATTGACTATTAGACTGTTTTATTCATCTCTGAATTCCAAATACTTGCCTGACATGACCTTGATGATCAATAACTCTCTTGAAATAAACTATTTCTATTTATCATGAGGGGAAAGTTCAGACACTCTCTCAACTAACCTCCCTCCAACCTACCTCTCCTCTCCAAATTAAGTGACTTGCACAAGGTCTCTTGCCTTTTTAATTAGAGAGCTGAGGCTAGAACGAAAGTCTTACATCTTCTAGACTGGTGCCATCCTTTCAGCTTCATTCAAATCATCAAAACCTAGCATTGTTGAAACAGCATTTTATTTAATGCCAAAAAGTGCTTCAGAATCATGGTCATCCCTGATGACAAACCAGATCTCAAGTTTGGAAGTTCAAGGGAATAAAAATTTAAGAATGGGACTATATTTCAGTAGCTTGTGGCTTAGAATTTAGTATTTTTATGTTGACTTCTTTATATTAACTGGATTTCCATGACTCTGTCCCCTTGGATTGCAGTTGTAATTATGTAGCAGTTAACATCTTCTCTGGGCCCAGCACATCCCATAATTAGCTGTGTTCTCTCCACAGCGTATGACTCAACCCCATGTGGTTCTTCTATATCAAAGGCAGGGTGGCCAGATTTTTTTAACCACAATACTTGAGCATGTAGTGGCAGATGGCTGCACAACCCAAGTGCATCGGGTCCTTTTGAAGAGCAACCTCACCAAAAACAAGCAAACAAACAAACAAAACCAGACCCTGAGATTTATTTTTAAAAAAAGGAAAGAACCTTCTTGGAGATGTTTCCAAACACTGCATCATTTTAAAAGAAAAGCATGTCTTTTTTTTTTTTTTTTTGGAAGAACTAAAATAGAAATAAATGAGTTAGAACTTTGAGGTCAGCCTTGATCAGGAAGGAGGGCATTTCCTGGTCTCTAATCAGAGGTCTACAGAGGTTTATTTGGTTGAGCTAGGGCATTGGGTATAATGTAGTTTGTAGTGGAAAGAACATGGGACTCAGGGTCAGGAGACCCAATTTCTTGTCTTTTCTCTGCTGCTAATTAGATATCTGAAGCTTTCTGAGCTTTGGTGAATCCAATGCCTTCTATTTGAGATCCTTTATGCAAAACCTCTATTATAAATGCAAGGTCTTATATTATTAGATCAACTAAAAAATAGAGTATCTCAGGCTCCCTTCTGCACATAACCATTAATCAACACCTACTTGTGAAGCACCCTAGAGAAAGAAAAGACTCAGTAGCTGCCCTGGTAAACTTATTACAGGCTTAGTGAAACTCACCATCAGGGAGTCCCTTATTATACTAGTAATAACATATCAGAATGGAGAATGTTTTATTCACCAGAATCCCATAGGGGAAAACAGCTATATTTGTTAGGAAAAGCATTTAGAATGGAAGGCTGGACCCAATGGGCATACGTATGAACTTTAGTGTTCTGTACTACTTAAAGGAACAGATTTTCTTGCCACTCCTCAGAGGGAGGGTAGAGGAAAATAGGAAAAGGGAAAAGAGGGGATGGGGCTAGTGTGATGGTATGGGTGCTACATGATCTGCAAGGTGACACTGCCTCGTAACCCTCAAATATTGAATTTTCTCAAAAATGCATGAATACTGGTCTATATGTGTGTGAAGATGGGAAGAGGTAATTAGAGAGAGAAGTTGTGAAGGGACCCTATTTTGCACTCACATTAATTCTGAATGATGTCAAGCTGAATGATGGAATGAGGAGGCAGAGAGAGATAAGAGAAAACCAATCTTGGGGACTGGCAGGAATATTATGAGAGCTCTCAATTTCCAGTCTATGGAATTGGACTTCAGATCAAAGTCAACAGATCTTTAGGAAGTATTTATAACTTAAACATACCAGCTAATACCTGTGATTTGTGCACTTTCCACATTCCAGGTGGAAATGTGTAATGTGCTTCTCATACATACGTACATGCAAAGATTATTTCTGTTAGTCTTTATACTAGCCCTGTGAAGTGGGTGTTATTATCTCAATTTCACACTTGGAGAAACTGAGACTCAAAGAGGTTGCATAAATTGCCAAATGACACATAGTTGTGAGGTGCAATCTAGATTCCTGATATGCTTGAACATTAATTTATTAATTATTCATTAATATAAAAATGTGTTGAGCACTTTATCTACTAGACGTTAAAGGGTGTACAAAGATGATTCTAAAGTGAATCTGGCCATGGTGTATTTATTTTATAATCTAAACAGAGGACAGAGCTATGTTATCAAGGCAATGTAAGGCATGGGCCGTGTGAGAGGTTTAAATGCTGGCAATTTCAGAGGAATCAAACATCTAATTCCCCCCAACCCAGGTGTGGTTTGAGTCCTTGTATCTTGTGGTGCTGGAGAATAGCTAACTTATATTCTGGATGTGACCCAAAGTCAGATGTTCTCTTTTCCAGTGTCATCAGTTATGACAAGGATTCCATTTCTTCCTTATTTTCAATGGTTTTGGCCAGTTTCTGTTGAAAATCCTTGAGATCATGGGCTGTGGGCATTTTGCCCTAAAGAGATCTTAAGGAAATATTTTCCCAGCAAAGCAGATCTCTTTAAGGGAGAAATTTCTTTTTTGTTGCTAATAAAATAAATTTTTCTTCATGTAGAAATTACTTTCGTGAATTTATAGACTCACTAGAGCCTTCCATTCCTCAATTGTCTCCTACTTTTGGAGGCTTCTCCAAGGTCCCCACTCTCCAACTCTCTTCCTTGATCTCAACCACATTGATATTCTGTTGCTGTTAGCTCACCACTTTCCCTACACATTGCATAAGCATGTTTGGATAGTATGGGAAACTCAAATCAGCCAAATATTTCATGTGCAACTTTCATAAAAGATTTAGAGGGAGAAGCTACAATGGAGATTAGAGGAAGCCTAGAGGTTGTCATTTATTTGATTTTCCCTGTTTCATCTATTCTAAAATAAATTTCACTTTCCATAGGAAAAAGGGGCCCTTTCTTAATACATTGGTGTGATATTATAAAAGCAATTTGGTATGTTGGAGCTGGTACTGGCCCTGAAGTCAGAGAGACTGTATGAATCCCAGCTCTACTGCTTCACAGTTCTCTGACCTGGGCAAAATTATACTGAACCACCCTTAGTCTCAATTTCCTCATCCGTAAATTGGGAAGTTAAAACTGTATGTACTTCATAAAGTTATTATAAGGGTCAAATAAGATAAATATATATCTAGATCACAGTAGGTGCTCAATAAATGGAGGCAGATGGTTACACTGGGAATCTGAAGCATGTCCATTAAAGAAGGCAACTTTTGCAAAAACATAAAAATTCTCAAATCCTCACATTCTCTTTTCACACCAATGTTAGAAGGTGATGCATGGATTGGCTATGCTTTGATTTAATCCAGTCATGGTTCCATAGATATATAATAGGAGTGTCGTCATTGAATTACAAAGTCTGCCAACTTAGAGAAGCCTATGTTTGGCATTCATAGCTCTAAAAAACATCCTATCTCAGAGTCTAGGTTTCCCGTGTATGCAATTCATTTCCTGAGAAGACTTCCAACTATATGATTCTCCGTAGCTTCAGGCTTTGTTATTAGTTAAGGTTCCTGTTGGGCTTGTCAATAGTTCTGGCAGCTTCTGGCTCAGGTGACTGTACATGGTTTGGGGTAGGGACAGAATGTAGGTGGGGGTTTTCCAATTCCGGGGGAGAAGATTCTTTGTAGCCACAAGGTGGATATATAGCTTAGCTGGGATATAAGATCTCTGTGAGGAAGGAAGTAGGGGTCCACAAAGAGAGTGTACTGACAAGCTAAAGAGTAATGATTGAATTTAATAAAAACTTCCATGTACAGTAAACCTCCACATTCATCTTTGTGTTTTACGTGGGAGACTACAAGGAAAAACCCTTTGAACCAATTTTTCTAACTTCTTGGCCTGAGATATCTGGTATCTTACATGAAAAGGGTAAGAAAAAGTGGTCAAGGAGTAACAAATAACTGCCATCATTTATTGAGCATTTATTATATTTCTTCTAAATTATAAAAAGTAGATATTCTTAATTTCCAATTAACAGATAAGGGTTGTGAGCTGTAGTGATATTAAATGATTTGCCCAAGGTTCAAGAACTAAGAAGTTATTTCCAAGAGTCCATCAGTTCAACAATTTCCTTCCATCCAAAAATAGACTCTACGAATCGATTAGTGACATCACTAGCCTTTATTTTGTCCTATCAGTTTCAAAAGACGTTTTACCAGTGATTTATATTTAGGACTGCTTAAATATGGACAAATCCAGTTTGAAAGGCATGAAGATTACTTAAATTTTTCTGTACAACAGAGTAGCTAGTCAAGATAGCTTCTAGAATCCCTTTCTATGGACAAATTTTTTTTGATTCTACAAAATCCAATACCTCTTAAAAGTACAAGACAATACTAATGAAATAAATTCAGTCCTAGAATACTGGGAATTCTTAAACAGACTCAAGAGGAAGATAACACCATTCAAATAAAATGTGATCTGATCTAGATTTTAGAATTTAGCATCCTTCAGGGTGTCTTTGTATACTTCAAAGCATTCATCACAGTTTTAGCAAAGAATGTGCCTTCAATGAAATTTTATCAAATGAATAGCATTTGAACATCTCAGAAAGTCTTGTCTCTGTATTTCTTTATGATTAAAGCATTTTGTCACAAAATAAACAAACAAACATGAAACAGAGCAAGGATAAATTCCCCTTCAAACATATGACATAGGCCAATTAATTAGGGAAAGTGAGATTATGGTTATTTGACATTTTACTGTATCAAAAGATGGAAACGCGGGGGGCCGGCCTGGTGGGGCAAGCGGTTAAGTGTGCACGTTCCGCTGCGGCAGCCCAGAGTTCGCCAGTTGGGATCCCGGGTGCGCACCGACGCACCGCTTGTTAAGCCATGCTGTGGCGGCGTCCCATATAAAATAGAGGAAGATGGGCATGGATGTTAGCCCAGGGCCAGTCTTCCTCAGCAAAAAAGAGGAGGATTGGCATTGGATGTTAGCTCAGGGCTGGTCCTCCTCACAAAAAAAAAAAAAAAAAGATGGAAACGCACATGATTGACTGATGACCATTTGGCAAGACTTTCTGTAGGTTAACTCCTTTCCCGGGGTGGTTATTCTTCATTTCATTGGCAAAGAAATGGAGGCTGAGTGATATGTTTTAGAGTGCCTAAAAATGGACAGTAAGTTGAATAGATGGGCAAAATTTAAATCCTCCTACTTAACCAACTAGATTGACTCTGAACTCTATTCCTTCCACTATACTATTCTCTCTCCTAGTACTGAATATCAGTCCTGAAGTTTAGGATAAACTTATCTTACAGAGCTTGCTCATAGATAAAGAATAATCCTTGAGAGGTATCTGAACCAGCAGCATCAGCCACACACAGGAGCTTTTTAGAAATTCAGAATCTTGTTCACCACCAAAAGTCTAGTTTTCATCCATCACCGTATAAATGTCCCCCTCGATGTAATCTATACAGAAGTCGAAATATAATGATTTACACATGAAATTTATATAATGTTTTAAACCAATGTTACCTAAATGAAAAAAAAAAGAAATTCAGAATCTTCGAATTCATTTCCTCCCTACTGCATCAGAATCTACTTTTAACATGATCTCTGCATGATTTGTACGTAGATTAGTGTTTCAGAAGCATTGCCCTAGAAGTTATGCCCCCTAGTCTCACAAGGTGTTTTTTTTAGAGGATAAAACAGGACTGTGCCTTTTCAAATAGGCCTTTTTCCATTCTTGGTAGTGAAAAATGTTTTAACTGTTATGATTTCTGTCAGGAATATGGCAAAAATTTGTGCTTTGGAATCATCCACTAATTTATTCTGCTAGATTGCTTTCACATTATCAGTGCTGAGGAAATTAAGCCTAGACAGGACAGTTTCTCACTGGAGGCACTGACATTCACAATCTTTCCTGTAGAAGGGGAAGCAGATGGGCCTGGACAGAGATATTATGCATTCTGATAGTGAAGCGGCAATCTTTCACAAGCTGCCCTGGAGCAAAGTGGGAAGAGTTCTGTGTTAATTTTTTAATGTCTTTTTAATTAAAAGTGTCAAGCCATAGTCCCTGAGTTTCACTGAGAGAACTGGATTCTTCTCTGTTATCATCTTTGAAATGAAAGCCAATTCAAGGAGCCATTTATTTTTCTTAGTCCTTGTGTCTGGTGTCCTTGTTTCTAGTTGTCTTATTTTTGGTGCATTTCAAGGTGAAATCCAGTTATCATTATTTGTTAACTTTCAAGTTTGCATTTGAATTCATCTTGGCACAAAAAACAAATACCCACCTGTATCAGTCAGCCATGGACACCATAATGCTGCATAATAGAACAAAAACGTCCATGGCATTCAACAATAATCGTTTATTTCTCATACTGTGTCTGTGGAGGTGGGGGCTTGGCTCACATAGAAGGAGCTTGGTTAGGGTAGCTACCTGTTGGGGCTCTGATCCATGGGTCTCTCATCCTCCTTCTGACACCTGCAGGCTGGGCATGGTCTTCTCATGGAGAGGGCAGAGGTCAAGAAAGCAAGCATAACCATATAAGGCATCTTATTGCCTAGTATCAGAACTGAACACCACTGTCACCTTTGATTGGTCTGTTGACCAAACCAAGCCACGTGTCCAAACCCAAAGTCAGGGGGCAAGGAAATTTACTTCGTTTATGGGAAGAACTGCAGAATCACATAGCAAGGGGTGTAGATAGAGAGAGAGAGGTGAAGAACACGGGCCATGACTACAATCTATATAATCTACCACACTGCCTGTTTTGTTTTCCCGAGATTTCTGTAATTCAAAGAGTCCTAGCCTCATATTTCTGATAACAATAGGCATTCTGATATATGTAACATGATGGATATTGAATGGTTTCTTTCACATATGCTGAAAAGGGATCTGCTTAACACTTTAAACTCAATTTATTCCCAGTCTTTTTTCATGCTCATCGTTAATGTGACGTTACAGAAAACCACCTCATGCTAATTACAAAATCAGTTCAGTTGCCCAATGTTATAGATTTTTTCCTTGCCTGATAATATAGCCTTTCAGAAATGGTCAAATCACACTGGGGAGAATTGCTGAATGTAAATAGTGGTGAATAATTCAAACACCAGTCATGAATCTATTGAGAAATACGTTCAAGATAGGAAATCCAAGGAATTCATCTATCTATTAGTAGTATTAAAATCCTACTTTGCAACAACTCTTTCAGATTATAAAACAACCTTTAATTTTCTACCTGAAGTACCGTATAAGGAAAATGTTTTCCGTAGCTTTGGCAAAAGACTGACTTAAAGGTAAAGCAGGATGATTGTCTTAGGTGCTATGATTTGAAGGTCTCTTATCACACTATATCCCTCCCTGCCTCTAAAATTTCACCCTTAGAGAGCTACTCTTTGGGCTAAGATTGTATTGATTTTTAAGACATTTATAATCTATCAGTTTATTCTGTTTTCCAGTTCAGGAGGAAGATGGAAAAATCAGTTATCAAAATATCAACCTCCAAAGAGGCCAACCTTTTACATAATTTTTCACTTTAGCTACCTTTGTTTTATTCTTCTTATCCCAGAATGGGCTATTGCCTTTTATAACTAAAGTTCTCATTAAAAATTATGGCTAAACAAAGCAGCAATTTTTCCTTAGGACGAATTCTGTTCCTTTCCTAGAATTGTACTCATGGGATTACTGTGAGGATTAAGTGATTTAACACAGGCAAACCACTTAGGAGAGTGCCAGACACAAAATATATCATGACTAATGATATTTTGCCATAGCATCTGCATCACTTTATTGCATTTATTTTTAGGTTGTCTGTCTTTTCTTATTAGGTAGAAGTTTTTTGAAATACCTGGAAAAGTCCATAGCAAATAATATGTGCTAAATATTTATTAATGGAATGAATTTGTTGGGCATTGATTATGTGTCAGAACCATGCAAGGCATTGGGTATGCAAAAATAACAATTAGCTAATAATGTTATTAGCTGCCCTAGAGGAGGGCATAACCTATGAGAAAAGTCATACTTGTACACAAATCATAAAATATAATATGAAAATGGATAGAATAGAGGAATATAAAGAGTAGTGTGGGGACTAGAAGTAGAAAGACACTCAAATGATCCCACGGTCCTGGGTCCAGAGTCTCTAGTTTAGTTGGTCTGGGATGGGCCTGAGAATTTGCATTTCTAACAAGTTCCCAAATGATGCTGGTCTAGAAAGCACACTTGAGAACCACGAAGGAATGGGGAGGTAACACTATAAATAGAGTCAATTCTCGAAACTCTGTCATCATGGAGGGACTAGAGAAGTGCAAACACTGAAAGAGGTGGAAAGGCACCCTCACGTAAGGTGCTTCACATTTACTCTCATCTATTCCTCCTGCAATGTTATAAGGTAAGTGTATTAAGCAAGGTAGTGTCTAGGCTATGCTGCTGGTAAAAATAAACCATGAAATCTCAGGATTTAACATACACACACACAAATGGTTTATTTTTACTTATGCACACGTCCTGTGCAGGTGGATGGGGCTCTGCTCTACACAGTCACTTAGGGACTGTAGGGGATACTGTGGACCACCAGTCATAGGGATTAGATACTCAATCCCCTCAGCTGTTGGGACTTGTTACCATCTGAAGACAGCTGCTACGCCCTAGGGCACATTCACTCCCTAGGGGCAGCCCACATGCAATACTTGGACAATGTGGGAAATAAAGGCCTAGTCCACTTGTGGGAGGGTGGGACAACTCTGTAGAGCCTTTCAGCTCTAGAACTTGGTTGGACTGAACTAATTTAAACCTAGACTCCTGTAGGTTCCTGTCTTAGGCCACATTCCCCAGGAAACAGACTCTGACACTTTTTGTTCAGGAAGTTTATTAGGGAGTGCTCTAAGAATCAATATCTGGAGGGACTGAAGAAAGTAGGACTGGGCGGCATATGATTGGATATGAGGATATGATTGGGTTTAGAGTCTGGAGCTGAGATGAGTGCCTACGGCTAGCAGGGATGCTTAGCTTAGAAGCAGTGACATGGCCTTAGCAGTGAAGGCTCATCACCATCATGCAAGAACAACAGGACCGATGGATGAGAATGATGGGCTCTGCTTTGGCTGGCTGAATCTTTGGAGAGCCACACTGGCATTCTCCATGGATTTCACTGTTCTCTTCATTGATCAGAAATTGATTACAGCATCAGTGTCATCTGGAGGAAGTTTTTTGAAGTATATAATCTAGGCTCTGCCCAATAAACCAATCTGTATCTCAGACTCACTGGGTTTGAGTATCATGTTTCATTCTGGGCAACATCTTGTTCAGATGACCACTAAGAGACAGAATCCCGCAGAGAAGAGGCTGACTGGGATAATGAAGGGGTCTGTAAAACACTTCAAATGAAGATATGTAGCCTAGAAAAGAGACACAACTTGAGGGAACCTGATCATCATCTCAAATGTTGAGACCATCCTGTGAGAGAGGGTATCAACTCACTCTGGCTCACTCCAAGAAAAGTCTTTAGCTAGATGTATAATTTCCAATGGGTTAGGGATAGTGTCTGTCACGATTGCATTGTATCCCCAGGGCTTGGTATAGTACCTGCCACAACAAAGTTCATGCTCAAGAAATATTTGATTAAATAAAAGAAACTGAATAAATGTTACATGAGTTCAATTTTAACTCAACAGAATGAAGGTCTGCACACTTAGGACTTTCTCTAAAACAATGGAATAGGCTGCCTTACAAGCTAAGTCAAGACCACATCATTGAGAGGGCCTGGATGTAGGTGGGATGACTTTCTCTCAGCAAGGGATATTGCAAGATCAAATTCTTGCTTTGGATAGAAAGTTGGATTTTTAAGACTTCTTTCAATTTTAAGATACTTAATATATATATATATATATTTTGTGTGTGTGAGGAAGATCAGCCCTGAGCTAACATCCGTTCTAATCCTCCTCTTTTTGCTGAGGAAGACCAGCTCTGAGCTAACATCTATTGCCAATCCTCCTCCTTTTGTTTTCCCCCCAAAGCCCCAGTAGATAGTTGTATGTCATAGTTGCACATCCTTCTAGTTGCTGTATGTGGGACGTGGCCTCAGCATGGCTGGAGAAGCAGTGCGTCGGTGTGTGCCCGGGATCCAAACCCGAGCCACCAGTAGTGGAGCGCACGCACATAACCGCTAAGCCACGGGGCCGGCCCCTAAGATACTTAATATTTTAAGGGTAGAAAATGACTATTCCTTGTGGAAAGAACTTCTAGAAGGCATGGTGGCTACTATACACAGGAAGTTTTGAATTTTCTATCTTACTGAATTCCCACAGAGATTCCAAAAACAAGTTGAAGGAAGTCACATTCACTCTGTGACATTCAACTTAAAACATCAATTATTAATATACCAATTATTTTCCTGCACTCAGAGATGGTTTCTTGGTGAAGACCATGGGATCCCCAGAACTTCTGGACATGTAATGACAGAGGGTTGTAGATCCAAGAATGATTCCTATTCTCATGCACCCAGTACCCCAAGCTAGTACTAAGGAGTTAAATCCTTTATACCATAATTCAGGATAATGGAGTAGGAGCAGAAATTACGGTGCAATCTCTGTCAGGTAGGAAACCATGATTTCTAAATTCAGAACCATGGTTACCTTTGAGGATTTGAAGAAAGCTTGTATAAATTATATGAAGAAAAATGCATACTTGTATGATATTTTACAAACATGGACTTCTTAAAACCCATTCATGAATTAAGAAGCTTGGGATAAAGATGGAGATGTTTAGAGGCCCCGTGCCTTCTCGGTATTCCCCTTTAAAGCATAGAAAGCTACTCTCAGCTCTGATGCCCTATAAGGAAATAATTTATAGAGATATGACTCATTGCATTTATGAAGTCCAAGGAGAGAGGAGTGAGCTGACTCAGAGTCATACAAGATGGGTAGGGAACTGATGTCTCATTTATGAGCTGGCTATATGGAAGCAAGTCAGGCTTTAGCTTACAATTACAATAATTCATCATAAATGGTATTGATTGGCACTTGGTCTTAGGAATACTTGTCTGCTTGTGTCATATTTCAAAGTCCTTCTAGGTGTGGTACTCTGCCTAGGTTGTTGAACATCATGCTTACTTGACCTGATTAATGGGCAATGATGGACCTGCCCATTGTAAGATATGTCAAGCCAAAATGGATATATGTCTGAAATTACTCCCATATGGTGAGCCCTTCAGGAATTTCTGGATGCATGGACCAGTTAATAGAGAGAAGGCAAAATGTGACTTGAGACGTTCTGTGGTAAAATGAAAAGGACGCGGCTTTGGGGACAGAAAGATCTGGGTTTGAATTCAGTTTCACCACTTGTTAACTATATGATCTTAGGTCAGTTACTTAGTTATACTGAGCCTGAGATACTTCATCTGTAGAATGGGCTGAGAGTACCTCTTTCACAGCTCTGTTGTGATAGTGCATGTAAAGCACTTATCTTCAGGTTTGGTACAAAGAAGATGCTCCATCTTAGTTTTTGCCCTCTTTTCACATAGAACACATTCTAGATAAGTATTATCCAATAACAGATTAGTTTCTTTGACTGAAAGAGCATCAAGAAGATCTCTAGTAGACAGCCTCTGCAAGAGGAGCACCCTGCAGGGAATACTGAGAAAGTGAGATACCAGGAGGAGGAGGCAACAGGATAAAAGGAACTGGGTCAGCCAGAGGGGACAGGGAGGCAAAGTTCACCTCCCTAGTGATTCTTTCCTCCAGGGCCAGTCCTGAGCTCTCTCCATATCTCTTCAAGATCTCCCTAATTCCAACCCTTCATTTTCCACACTGGACACTTCACATTGGTCCAGAAGGAATGAAGTTGAAACCTGACTGATTCCCCACATTTTCACTTTATCTGCATTAATCCTTGCCTGAACCAGGAAAAAGAGTTAAGAATGCCGAGTTGGTCACACACAGAGGAGAGATATGTGACCCTCTCTTTGGAGGAGTTTTAGAGAATTGGGAATATAATTGTTGGAAGGAGTTTTACATTTTTCTAGGCATTGACAATTTGGGCTGGATAACTCTTTGAGGCTGTCCTGTGCATCCTACAAGAACATACTGAGCCGCATCGCTGTTCTCTTCCCACTAGATGCCAGTAGTCCCCCCTGCTCCTGAGTTGTGACAAACACAAATGTCTCCAGACATTGTCAAATGTTCCCTGGGGAGCAAAATTGCCCCCAGTTGAGAACCACTGTTATAGCCCAACCTTTTATCCAATAAATGGCTATTCTTTTCATGGCTTTTTACTTTCAAATTAACCTCTGGCTTGATATGCAGATATTTTCATCTTCATTTATATTACATAGATGTTTAACTAGAAACATGAGGATGAGGAAACCCACATTTAAATTGTGGTTGACTGGAATTTTAGTAATACAAGGCTTTGAGCTAGAAATCTTAAGAGAATCCAGTATTTTCTTTTCATGGTGGATTTTGGAGTTAAAACCTGATTCATTAAGGGCATTTTTGATGTTCTATTAGCTAGAGATTTAAGAGATTAGACAACAAATCTTAGATTTTCCTGCCCCCTTTCATTTGACCTTTGGCAAGCTAACTTTGGCCTCTGAGAGTGAGGATAATCTCTGAAAGGTGCCTCAATGCCACTCCATGGAGACTGAGAATAAAGTTGTTTTCCAAATCACACCTGCAGGAGCATTTCAGACAGGAATGCAAAGAGAAAATGCATTTAGAGGATCTTGTACTATATGTAGCATGGTATTTACTAATGGATATTGGCTATTATTATCATTATCATATGGTTATCACCAACACTGCCCTAGTTAAACTGCTAATCCACCTATAGCTAAACTGTAAGTCTTTGCTTGCTTGTTCGTCTGTTTTAATTTTTGTCTCTTTGAGTGATAAATTCATACCTTACATTAGGTTATAACGATGAATTTATTTTGAGTTATTCAGTTAGTAGTGCAAATGTAAAAGCTTTATGTGGTTCCATCCAGTTGACAAAAATTATAGGAGTACGCTGAATAAGCACTTGGAAATTAAATAGTCAAGACCCGTAAGGTATTTCTTATGTCTTGTCAATGTCCTCCAAGGACAAGTAGCAGATTTTAGCAAGGGCAAAGAGACAAAAAATAGAAAGTCATTGTTGGCTAATTGCCAGAATAATCCCAGGTGTCTCTGTGAACATCAGGGCAAAAATAATTTATTTTAAAGCAACCCTGAGGGAAGCTCATGGGCTTTGAGAGCCAGAACCTCATCTGAACCCATGTTTTGCTTCTTAAAAAGGACTCTATCTTCTTTGAATCCCTGAATTACTCTGTTAGATGCTGAGGCATTGTTCTGGAGAATTACGGAGTTGGATTAGAGATAGTAGAACCAGCTAAGAGATCATTATAACTGATTCTTAAACGGGGTAGGGACTGTGAGCCTCCAGGCTACACTGCTGACTGAAGGGTCTGGTGAGGAAGTCTGGATGCTCAAGTCCTTTCCTCTGGAGCTAATTAAGGGAGGAAGTGAGCTGTGGATGGGGAGAAGGGCAGGGTAGGAAAATACACAAATCTGCTTAGGTATACTTATCCAGGACACAAGTAGGGATTGCCTGAAGCTGTAACTGTCGGTGGATTAGCAGTTTAGCCAGGGCAGTGCTGCTGATAAACATAATTATAATCATAATCAGAGCCAACATTCCTTAGCATGTACCATGCTGGACACAGTGCCAGGGGCTCTACATGCCTTCTGTCATTTCATCCTCACAGATATCCTGTGAGGACTGTTATTAACCTTCATTTTGCCAATGAGGAAACAGCAAGATAGGAGCACGAAGGAACTTGTTCCAGTGGTAGAATTGAGTTTCAAATCCAAGCACAAACCCAGGGCTCTTAACCGCTTCTCTCTACTGCATGTCTCAAGATGTGGAGCGTAGAATCAGGATGGGGGTCAAAAGGCCAGAATGGCCGGATCAATACCAGCAAATAAGTATCATGGCAACACCCACCAGAGGCCTGTGGCAAGTCGTTTCTGAGGAAACTGGAGGCAAATGGTGTTTTTGTGTGCTCGTGGGAACTCGTATTCTGAAGAATGGCAGAATGAACAAAAGAATATCCTGATTTCTATGGAAATATGTCTAGTGGCCTGATATTGTAAAATTTAGCCAGTCTGGTTTGTATAGGATAAGATTTCAATACTGAAATGCTCCATGGCTCAGTTTCCTCCATGCCCAAACCTACCAATTCTCCCTCACATCTTCTATCTGGAGCTGTGAGAATGGTTCGTGGGATCATGTTCGTGAGAAACTCTTTGATTTGCTTTGGGAAAATTACGCAAATACGTAATGTAATAATCTGATTTATGCTACCTGGAGAGAGTTAAATGAAGAGGAAAATTAAATGATCATGGGCCTAAGTAGATGATTTATGAGTAAGGGCTACAAAATGTAAAAGTTCTAACAACAAAATCCCTATAAAAGTTGAGATGAGAGAAAAATGATGTGGGTTGGTACAAATGCTTCCAGGTAAGATTAACAGGCTGACATTGAAAAGAAAACAATTTTGTCTCTTATGACAAGTATCAAGACATTCAGATCAATGATATACTGAGTACTTTTATAGAGACCTTTATACCCTCCAATTCTAGAGGGCCTGAAAACAAAATACGGCAACATACAACATATTTGGAGGTAAGGAGAGTGGAGGCAGTAGAATATAGTGATTAAGGCTTTGGGGACCTTCAGAGATCCCCAAGCTCATGACGGCTAAGGTTAATGGCAAATACAGTTTCCGTGACTCTACTGCTCAAACTTAGAATATATAAAACATACATTAAGAGTTAGAATGCCTCTTTCAGATCATCTATGATGTATGGACTCACATGTTAGCATTATATAATCTTAGACAGATGAGATAAAATATTTCTATCATACAAACTCTACTGAGTGTGGGACAATTCTGTACCAGTGTTCAGAGAAACTATAAACTGTGTAACTCTCTTCAGAGAAATAGTACAGCAATACTAGACAGAAACGCTTGGGCTGGGTCATGTTATAGCAAGGAGACAAGGTACCCAGTGTCTTGAATAGTATTTCTGCCCTATGTGTGATTTGATGCCAAAACTTATGGGGAATTATGACTTTAGAAAAAAGGTGAGTGTTGAAAACGGAAGCAGTGTGTTATCATGTGGCAAGGTGGAAGAGATGGTCAAAAAATAAATAAAAACAAGTATTGGCTCTTTTGGGTCATCTTGAGAGGAATCATTTCATTGCAACAACAATCTATTGAGAAATGACTTTGTGCATGGTGCTATTCTAGAAACTCAGAAGAGAGCAAGATAAACATCAGTGGGTACTCACAGTGTAGTGAAAAAGACACAAATCAACATTAAAAATAATGATGTACACCTGAAATTTATACAATGTTGTAAACCAATGTTACTGCAATAAACAAAAAATTTAAAAAAATGATCCTTGAATAAAAAGGCAGGCTAGAACAGTGTATAAAGGGGAGATATAAATGGGAGGAGGGGATAAGAAGAAATTCACGTAAAATGAGATAATTTGGGATTAGTCTTCAAATCCCTTAGGTGGTGAGGGATAGCAAGCAGAAAGGGATTTATGATAAAAAAATTTCCCAAATTAATTTGCAAGATAAGTAGAGCTGCCTTGTTTTAGCAATTACCATGGCAGAAATACTCTCTTTCTAACTTATTTTTGGTTGTGTTTCAGCACAGGCATAAGATATGAATGCACAAATTTATATAGATATATGCAGTATTTTTCACACTAGAACAGTGTATAGTTTTAAGAATGCTATTGTATAAATCATACACACACGTATGTATAGACTTGGGGTCAAAAAGACCTGGGTTTGTGCTCAGATCTGCAGCTTTCTAGCTGTGTAACTTTGGACATTTAATGTTTCTAAATATCACTTTTCTTATCCGTGAAATGGAGACAATGATGAGGTGTGTGTATGTGAAATTCTTAGACACAAGCTAAGATGGACCATTGTGTAAAAGGAATAATCAGGTAAGATTGGTGTGATGAAACCACGACTGGAGTGTCAGCAGTGGTATGCCGGTAAAGGTTTAACAATTAGCTTTTTGGGAGAAAAAGCCCTAATGTGTAATGTTTGGCAATTCTTGTGGTGTAAATACTCCCACTATGGTTCATGTCAAGTAACAACATGATGTCACTGAATGTAGAGTTGGAAATTGATGTACGTAATTAGCTCTTATTCACTGACGCAAACCAGGCTCAGCAAACCACTGGATGTCAGCGTTTCAATGTAATGGAATTTAAAACTAAATAAGCCTAATGAGAAAATAAACTGCTGACAATTCAGATTTTCTTGTTTGGATCATTGTGCCAGAATATAAACTGAAGGAACAGTTAACTCTCCTGGGAAGGAGTTAATTTAGTGACAGGAAATAAGTTAGTGCGGATAACATGGAAAGGAAGAATTTCCTTCTCTCTGGGGCTGGTGGGCAGGTAGACTTAGGCTCTAAACTGGGAAGTTGTATGGAATATTTCAGATGCTGTGAGAAAGCTAGTCTTTGCAATATGGAGATAGGCTGGCACTAGGCAAGGAATTGTGCCAGCTGATCTTAGGTATCTGAGACTGGTTTATGTCCATGGGCTTTTAAAAGTAGAGATTTCCTAGAATCAGTTTTAAGTTATGCAGTTATATTTCTGTTTTCTGCTCTGCTAAATTGCAGTGTCAAGTTATAGTTGGGTGTCAGTTGTGAAATAAAGAGTTAGAGAAACTAGGATCTCTTTCATAGCAGGAGTAGCTCTGGCTCCTGGAACTTTCCAAACTAAAGGAGACAGTCAATTACTGAATCCATGTTTATCCCATGTTCAAGATATAAGGGTCTCTGCTTCTTGAATATCAAATTCTCTTAAGCTAGGTCCATGGCTTCCATCTGCCTCTCAAAAGGACCCATGGCCCCAAAAGATTAAGAACCACTTATGTGTACACTACATATCTTGAGCTTTTTTTCCTATATTAATTATTTTAAATAAGTATTATATCGTCCTTCAAGACATCTCAAATTCTCTTTGGCGAGATGGTTATAAATGATGCATGAAAGTGGACGAATGATGATTATTTAATTGACTTAAAACTGCATTCTAGTTCCTCAAAAATTAAACATAGAATTACTAGGCGACCCAGAAATTCCAATCCTAGGCATATACTCAAGAGAATTAAAAATTAAAAAGCAAAAACCTGCACAAAAATGTTCATAGTAACATTATTTACACTAGCTCAAAAATGGTGATAACTTAAATGTCCACCAGGGGCTGAGTGAATAAATAAAATGTGGTATATACCTACAATGGAATATTATTCAGCCATAAAAAGAAACAAAGTACAGGAGCTGGCCTTGTGTCATAGTGGTTAAGTTCACGCGCTCCGCTTTGGTGGCCCAGTGTTCACAGGTTCGGATCCCAGGTGTGGATCTATGCACCGCTTATCAAGCCATGCTGTGGCTGGCATCCCACATGGAAAGCAGAGGAAGATGGGCATGGATGTCAGCCCAGAGCCAATCCTCCTCAGCAAAAAGAAGAGGATTGGCAACAGATGTTAGCTCAGGGCTACTCTTCCTCACCAAAAAAAAAAAAAAAAGAAAAAAAAAGAAACAAAGTACTGATACATGTTACAATATGGATAAGCCTAGAAAATATTATGCTAAGTGAAAGAAACCAGATATAAAAGGCCACTTAGTATTTGCTTCCATTTATATGAAATGTCCACAATAGGCAAATCTGTAGTCAAAAGGTAGATTAGTGGTTGCCAGTGGCTAGGGGAAAGGAGATGTTGGAATAACTGTTACTAGGTATGGAATTTCTTTTGGAGGTGATAGAAATGTTCTGGAATTAGATAGAGGTGATGGTTGCACAATATAGTAAATATACTAAAAACTACTCAAGTGTACATTTTTAAATGGTAAATTTTGCTATGTGAATTATATTTCAATTAAAAGTGCATACGCTAACTCAAAAAAATGAAACTAAACTAAAAACCCACGTCTATGGTGGCATTCCAAAGAAACACAGGAACCAACTGAAAGAGCTCCTAATGGCCAAAGCTCGTATAATTCGAGAAAAAAGAAAGGTAATTAAATAATTAATTTGGAATATAATCTGAAGTATAAAATAAATATCTGTAAACCCATGAATAAATTATTGAATTAATAAGTAAAAGGGGAGAATAAGCGAATCTCCTCTATGGAAGAATTCCAAATAATTCATGTTGATATTCTGCCCTGATGGAAGGGGGAGAATAACTCCCTATTCCTTAAACGTGGCTTGTACTTAGTGACCTCCTTCCAAAGAGTACAGTATAGAAAAGGAGGGAAAAGGCTAACTTTACAGTGGAGAAATATGACAGATACTACCTCAGGCAGGTGATCAAAGTCAGCATCAACAATGATAAGTCACACTGATAGTGTGTGTTATTGATATGATGTGACGAAAACAGCGCTTTATCTCTGTGATCTTCCTCCCCTGAACACACAATCTCAGTCTAATCATCAGACTAATTTCAAAAGAGGGACGTCCTCCACAGCACCTGACCAGTACTCCACAAAGCTGTCAAGGTCATCAAAAACAAGGAAAATCTGAGAAACTGTTCCAGCCAAGAGGAGCCTATGGAAACATAACAACTAAATGTAATGTGGTGTCCTGGATGGAATCCTGGGACAGAAAAAGGTAAAAAACAAAAACTAAAAAGGTAAAAACTTAGGAACTATGAAGAAACTATAGACTTTAATGAATAATAATGTGTCAATAATGGTTGGTTCACTAATTGTAACAAATGTACCATACGAATGTAAGATGTTAATAACAGGGAAACTGTGCAGGGTATGTGGGATCTCTCTGTACTATCTTCTCAATTTTCCTGTAAATTTAAAACTGTTCTATAAAATAAAGTGTTATTAAAAAATTGCATGTTAACATTTAGAAAACAAATTAGTTATATTTAAGTGTATGGATGTATAATCATGGAAGAAAATAAATATAAGATTATATGAGCTGAGCTTTGATTTATTATATCAGCGAGTTTTATGTAGGAAAAACATTCAGTCCTGAATTTCTTTCAGCTTAATCCCTCATGAATTTAGCAAGACTATTAAGACCATAAGAGTTGGAAATACAAATCTCACGCTGTCAATATCATCTGGAGATATATCCTCAGTACCGATCTATGCAGACGTGAGCAATGGACACCAATAAATTAAAAACATTCTAAAATAAATTGGGGTGTAGCCATAAACCAACCCAATTACACTCCTGGACCACACTGTTACCTCTAGTTATAGAGGAACCATGTCTGATTTGTTCAGTGATGTAGCTCTACCGTGCGTTTCAGTGTTGGCCACGTAAGACATGGTCAACAATATTGGTCAAATGAATGCGTGAACCAAATAAAGGAAGAGAAGGGGGCTCTATAATTCATGATTCATTGAAGTTTTTGAAAGGTACGATGCCAACTTGACTATCACCTTGGTCTCTAATCAAGGTTTTTTTCTTTTTCAGTTTTCTTCAGTAACATGATAAAGGGAACACAGAAAAAAAGTAGGACTGAAGGAAATAAAAGGGGATTTCTCTCCCTTCCAACACTAAATAGTATTCCTCTTGCATTCCTAATAGACTAAAAGTCTTCTTTGAGGAAGGCCAAAATAATTTAGTTTTAATTTGATCAAGGGGACTTTGCCAGATAAAGACTTACATGTTTGGTTCCTTAATCAACTGTTAAAGCAGCTGGTGACATACATGTTGATTCATTCTTATATCATACAGGTGTTTGATATTTTTTAGAGGATATCTTAGTAAGAGATGCAGATAAGATAAAAAAAAAATTTATCTTTCTGACTGAAGTATGGTCTTTAAACATTGAAACTGAAGTTTTTTATATGTGGAATGTTCTTCTTGAAAGCTATATTTTGTTAAACTCCCACTTAGTTTGATATTTCCAAGGAAAAAGATTGTCCATTTTTATCGTGTCTATCTTCTTAATTCACTTAACTGTATGGAATTTGTATTTTCCACTTCTAATCTGAGTATTTATTTTTAAGGTCCAATTTAAATTTCCCTAAATGATATGTTTATAATTCTACTTCTTGATTTATCAACTTTAGACATTATCTGTTGATTCCTCAGTATAAAAATAACAATGTACATTCATATAGTCCTTGGATTTAAGTTGTGGCTAAGTACAGCATTTTTAAAACATAGCTGAATACAAAATCTTTCTTTTAGCTTTATTGCTATTTTTCTTGTTATAGAAGTCATACACACTACAGTAAATGTTCTTGGTTTCTTGCCCAGATCTCTTTTATTGGATCATTGCCCCTATCCTCCATGTGCTGTGCATGCTGCTTGCTGATGGCTGATGCCCTGATCAGGTGGCTATCCCCACCCCCAATACTCTGGGAGCCTTTCGTGCAATGGTTGACATTGCCTCAGACCAAGGGGCCAACTATATGGGAAAGTGGGTATGGCTATGGATACATAACCATGGGATCCCTGATCCTACCACATAACTCATGATCTAATTGCTGCTAGCCTGATTGATTGGTGAAACAGATTCTTGAATCAGCGGCTGAGCTGCCAGCTTGGGGATAACACCATCCTTCCAGTATATATCTTAATGAATATTACAAGGTTTTGATAGGTATTAAACATGGGAGCAGAACCACAAGGTAGAAACAGGAGTGATCTTATTCATTGTCATTCTCACTCTCCCACTAGGGCCATCTGAGCTTCTGTCCTAGCAACTTTAGGCTCTGTGGGTCTCAGAGAGCAGACACTTCCACCAGAGGCACAGCAAGCATTCCATTAAACATAAAGCTATGGCTGCCATTGGTCACTTCAGGATTTTTATGCCAGCAGGACAGTAGTCAAAGAAAGAAGTCACCATAAAGGCCAGGCTATTCACCCTGCTCATTTTGGGGAAGTAGGACTGTTGCTACGTAACGGGGGGCAGGAAAGAATATGTTTGACAGTCACATGACCCACTCGGGCATCAACAAGTACTCTCACAGTAGTTTGTGAGGAAGGGGAATAACTTTGTCTTGATAAGGGCATGGCAACCAGGGAATAGGCTTCTTGGGAATATGTCAGACCACCAGGCAAGACACCTGCACCGCCAGAAGTGCTGTCAAAGGACAAGGAAGATATAATATGGATGATGGATGAGGGAGATGATGAGTATCAGTTATGGTCTTGGAATCAACTGCAGCAGGGGGGGCATGTAGTTCCCACTAATGTGCTCTTGTAACCAAGAAGAACTCTGAAGTGTGCCTAGATGGAGTGAATTTATTATGAGAAAGCAAAAGGTTCTGAGCAGTACAAAGTATAGACTGTAGAAGATGTTGTTGGTATCCCACCCACATCTCCTTTTCAGGCTGGTACATTTGTCCCCGAGATGCCATAAGTGTTGACTGCTCGTGGCTCACAGCTGCTGCCCTCTCCAGTGAAATGCCCTCAGCCCACCTTGCCTAGGAGATTATATACACTCCTGGGAGTGGCTTGCAACCAAGGGCTGACTCTCGGGGTATGTAAAGGGATGGAACCCTGAAATCGAGGTAGGGCTTACTCTGCGTTGCTATTCATGCTCCAAAGCTCTCCATGGGGTGAGGCTGATGTTAGACTTTCTGGCTTGGCTTCTTCTTCTTTCCTATTCTGCTCCCTTCTTCCTTCCAAGTTCTTTCTGAGAGCTCTCCTCCAGTAAAGTATGTACGCAAGGATCCCTGCTTCTAGGAAATTCAAAACAAGATAATGTTCACTACAAAAAATTCAATGAACAAGAAAAATGTTTTTAATTCATTCATAGTCCTACCTTATAATGTTTACCACCTATGATAGTATATAGGCTTCAAGATGCTTCCATATTTATTGAAACATTTATATAAAATGGAATCATATACATGGTATGTGTTTGTGTGCATGAATACACAACTGTATGTAGTGTGTGTTTTTGTGTGTGCATATACAGATGCATACAATGTGCTGAATATCTTTTTTAGTCAATGGGTAAAACTATATCATCATTTAATACATATCACCTGTATAAATATACAATTATTGAACCAATTATCTCTTTGTCCTAATAGTTAGCTCTATAAATGCTATGATAAAATTATTGATGCATACATCTTTGCAGACTTATGCAATTATTTTCCTGGGATAATTTTTTAGAAGTGTAACTATTAAGTTAAAGTGCACAAAATTTAAGTATTTTGTTTCCTTCTGGAAAATTGCCTTTCAATGAGCTATGTATGAGACTGCCAGTTTCTCTACATCTTTGCCAACACCTGGTCAACGACAATCTTGTGCTCAATAGTCCGATATATTAGAAGTGACGGTTTAGAGTAGACGTTTTAGAATGGCTGATTAAATTGAGTATTAAGATTATTGATTAATTTAACATTTTAAATGAATGGCTAAAATAAAAACAAAAACTATTAAGTGCCTACATGTTCTGTGCTTAAGATAACTTCACGGAAGCTTTTTAAAACCTCAAGAGGTAAGTTTGCTATTATCCAATGTAACAATGAACAAACCATCTGCGAGACAGACTAACTTGCTTATATTTACACAGCGAGTTAAAGACAATTTGGTCTGCCTGATTCCCAGCTCTGCTTTTTCTACATTGCCCACTATCTCCCACAGGTTATCGTAAACCTCAAAATATTATAGTATGAAAGTAAAGTCAACACAGAAAAAGATTTGATGAATGTTAATTAGGAGGCTGCTGATATCTGAAGTGTTAGTGAGAAGCATCCCTTTGCCTTTCCCTAGGACCTATTAAACCTTTCCCATCTTACCTGTTGACCCTTTCTCCAAAGGTAGTCATTGCTTTGGTGGATGCTCACTGTCAAGAACAAAAATGTAAGACCCTAAATAAACAAGGCCAAAAGGATATCCCTCCTAATATGACATTAGACTAGTATGGAGGGGCAAAGAGATTTCTTTTTCTGTTTATTTTTTTACCCCACCCCAGTGGTGATTAAAAAGGGCTTGCAGTATTTCCTTAACAAGTCTTTCCAAGAAGGGGGTTTGAGGAGTAGGAGATCATCCTTTCTCTGCCAGAGAGAAAGGAGACCGCTGAGCTGCACTCCTCATGGTTGTATCTGCTGTGACTGGGGTGAGCAGTAGGAGAGTGGTGACACAGTGGCATGATGTCTCCAGGCAGAAGATGGTGGAGGTTGTCCCCTGTTCCCGTGGCCTGCTCATGTGATGGAAGGAATCCAGATGAGGGAGCTGAAGATTGATAACTACATTGACTGCAGGGTGTCACCAAAGAACAGAGTTTGGGCACTGAGAGGACCAGATAGTTGTAGCCGCCAGGGGAGTGGGCAGCCTAACTGGGGGCTTACCCCACTGGGGATAGGAGTTCATCTACAAGAAATCCAAAGAAAGCATCCATCAATATTAGTATTTTCAAGACACTCACCTAAGTTGCCTTTTCTATCTCTCCCTGTTCCAGTCAGTCCAGGGGAGGGGATGAAGAACTGCCTTGTTAACAGACTTAAAACATTGTAACTTTTCTAAATTGACTGATAAATCACTTGATAGCCCTGAATTTGCTGAAGGCAGTGTAGATGCAGTTGCAGTAATGTGGAATGTATGTGAGTGGGTGCGGTACAGTGTGCTCAAGACCAAATTATTTCATTTATAGAAATAGTTTCACCACTGTACATTAGGACTTGTCTACTACCCTAACTTTAAAATATCTGATCAGTTACAGGTGCAATGATAACATCTCAATCCTAAATTTAGTAAAAGTGATGCAATCCCATGCTATTTTATGCAGAACATTGCAGTAGATAATTGGGGAGTAATTGAAGATGTAAGTCAAATCTTCGTTATGCCATGTGAATTTTCTTTAAGAATTGGCTTTATGATTCATATGCTAGCTTGAAAATTTCTTCTTTCAACAACTTCATCAGTGTAACAATTGCTGTATTGTAATAGATGCTTTTGGGGAATGAAAGGGGCCTCAAATCTTATAGCAGTGATTGAGACAGAACTTTATTGAACAAGCATCAGCTAAAACCATAACTTTACCCACAATACAATATTTGAAGAAAGACAGGAAGTTTCATAATCTTCCACTCCACAGCACACACAAAATTTGATTCTATTCATAGGTGAGGTAGAAAAATAGAGAGGAAGATGTGCTATTTATGGAATCCTAACAAGGAGAGAATTCCTGCCTAAAGAGAGGCAGTTTGGTTTAGCAAATTTACAGGCAAGTTTTAACATGTAATATTCTCAGGTCATCTAAAGCCTATGCTACTTGTACAACTCATCTAAGTTACGAGAAAGTGTATTTATTTCTACGTATTTTTATAGATATGAATTCACAGTAACATTTGGAAGTGAGAAATGTCCATTTTTTTCCCTTAAATCTAGGCCCAAATTCTTATTCATCAGGGTGAAAAGAAATTCTATCTCATTGTTTTGGAGGCGAGGAGGACCAAAGAGGTGAGAAGTGGATGGAGGGTATTTTCTATCTCTGGATGATATAATGATCCAGGAGAAGTATAACTAGCTCCAGAAATGAGGTAACGACCTGGTCCTTATTTCATGGTGCCTAGTATAAAGGGAAATCATCATTGATGTCATCTCCTACATATAGGGCAAAATGAAGCAAACACTCTGCTCTTGGCACTTAAGGGGCTTAATATCCCAATGAGGAAAATGAGACTCACGTACATGTGACTAGATAATGTAAAAGTAATTAACTGGATAATCCAAAATATAAGGGCTTTAGGACTGCAAAAGCTAACTGCTTCTAGAAGGGCTGATTAGATTGGATTGGGCAAGACAGGCCAGTGGCTTGGGGAAAAGTTAATGTTAGTTTTGAAGCAGGATGATGGGATATACTATCTGTTCTCTTTAAGTGAATGAGAGGCACTTTTCCCCTCTCCTATCCCAAGAATGCAGACAGACTGTCCTATTCTAACAGAGGCTGGGCTTCCTTGTCTCAAGAGTTCTTTGACAGATTTGTCCTCAGACTAGGAAACAGAATTTTCCAGGCCTCCAGAAGCAATTAACTCCTCCTTTCCAGTCTCATTCTTTTGTTAGTTATGTGGAGGCTCATCGAAGGAGAGAGGAGAGAGGCTGGTACCAGGCATTGAAATGTTCCTGTTCCAGGGACAGGTAGAATTAGCTTCTGAAGACCAGGAAGACATTGGGGTTTTGAGTAGAAGACCTGGGCTTTGCTTACATGTGGTGTTCTGGGTGGGGGAGGCCTGTAGATGCTGCAGAGGTGGCTCTGAGTCCTTGAAGACAATAGTAGGGTCAGTGAAGACAACTGTTGTGAAGGACACCTCTGATATTGTCATCCTTCTCCAGTGCTTGGCTGGTGTCAGAAACAGCACATTTGAACCTGCACATACCTGCAGAATGGAAAGACCAGAGCCATCATCTCATATGCCTTTTCCGCAGACGCTACTATGGGGAATAGACTATTACTGCTGACAAAGAAGCAAGGAGAAAGTCCTGCTTACATCCCGCTTAAATCGTAATTTTACCACGTACATCCCAGCAGACACTCACTCCCCAATTTCAGAGAAACCAAGAAGGGTTGGGGACCAGATCAATGACTCCTATACTGCCAACAGATAAATGGGTGTCACTAAATCAGGTAGATCTGGATTTGAAAAGGGGGAAAAAAAGACATAAAAGTTCTCAGGACAATAAAACAAGAGTCCATTTTAAATAGACCCTCTGGGGATTATTCATAAACAGCTTCAGAAATCCAGAGGATTTTAGACAAATGGAGATTTGGAGGGTATCTGGACTGTCCTTTTTCCATTATCTTCAACCACTGCCTCCATTTATAAATGGAAAACTGTAAAGAGGCAGATGTCAGTGAGATAGTCAGACAATAACAGTTTATTCACAATTGCAAGGCTCCAAAGAGAACTGCTAAAACCTAAGGCATCCCTTCATTCAGGTAGAAAGTTTTCAGAATGAAATGGAAAATCAAAACTCTATTTGAAGAAACTAGCTTTGAGGATTGAAAGTAAAAGTGGACTAGCTATTTCTCAGAGCTGAAAGGATGGCTTATAGTTAGCATGCTGTGACTAAGGCCAGTGCACCGGGGAGGACTTGCTCTGATGTCCACAGCCCCAAGGGTGGGGATTGGCTGACACTTCAATTTCTGCTTTTACACATACTAATCTCATTGGGATCTAAGCTGAGAGAAAACTGTAGGCTAGATGAAAGAAGCACCTTTAACTATGTCTAATCATCCCCATTTTGGTTGAACATGGCTCTGTCTCTTTGGTCCCAAATCTTGACACACTTGGATTCATCCAGATAACTTTCAATTTTGTATTCCAGACTACTTAATCTCTAGCATTAGGACCCAGGCATCAAGGCTGCATGACTCCAATGTGAGGCTGCATTTGAGACCAAATACTAACTTGCCCCACCTTTCTCCAGTATCATCACTCATGCCTTCTAGAATCCCATAGAATCGTAGCGCAGAATGACTACTAACTGTTCAGATGAGAATTTTTGGCAGGTATAAATATCATTTTTTAAAAATAACAAGAAAGAAAAGACAGATAAAAAGATACAACATATTGAGAATGGTAAGTGGAAACTGTACTTTCTGCTCAATTTTGCTATGAAAATAAAACGGCTCTAAAAAATAAGGTCTATTAAATAAATTTTTAAAAATCTTCAAAACTTTGGTAGTCAGTTTGCACTGCTATAACAGAAATACCACAGGCTGGGTGGCTTATAAGCAACAGAAATTTATTTCTCACAGTTCTGGTAACTGGGAAGTCCAAGATCAAGGCACTGGCAGATTGAATGCCCGTGGCTAGGACCCGCTTCCTACACAGCTGTCTTTTCTCACATGTTGGAAGGTAGCTTCACATGGTGCAAGGGGTGAGGGATCTCTCTGGGGTCTCTTTTGTCAGGACACTAATCCGATTCATGAGGTCTTTGCCCTCAGGACCTAATTACCTCCCACAGGCCCCACCTCCTAATAACATCACCTTGGGGGTTAGAATTTCAACAAATGAACTTTGGGGGAACATAAGCATTCAGTCCATTGCATTCCACCCCTGGCCCCCCAAGATTCATATCCTTCTCACATGCAAATACATTCATTCTGATATCGAACCAAGTAGACTCGCCTCCTGGTGAGTTAAATGAGACTCTACACCAGTGGAAGTTGTCTCACAAAGTGAAGTGTATTTGCAGCAAACAGGAGGCCATGAGGAATCATTTCCAAAGTCATGGCATCCCCGAACAAAGCAAAGTAGGAACTTTTATTTCGATTGGGGAATGAATATTCAAAAGGGAGAGGCAGATACACTGCAGATTATGGTAATGAGGCTTAATCTCCTTCTGAAGAGGTCTTCGCATTAAAAATAAGACAAGGTCATGGGCATAGCTCTTGTAGGGAGGCATGGTTAGCTTCAGGGTGGTTGCTGGTTGTGTCTCCTTAACATAAAAAAACAACTTGGAAAAACAGTTAAATGTTGCCAAACCCACCCTTGAGTTCCTCGGGGCACTAGTTGGTGAAAAATCCATCTCAATAGCCCCAAAGACTTAACTTTCTTTCTAGCATCAACTCAAAAGTCTAAAGTCCAAGATCTCATCTAAATATCAGTTAAATCAGATATGGATGAGACTAGAGGTATGATTCATCTGAGGCAAATCCCCCTCGAGCTGTGAGGCTGTGAAATCAAACAAGTTATGAGCTTTCAAAATACAATGATGATACCCTGTTTCCATGGTTTTGTTGGGTACAGACCATGCCCCAGCTCTCACAGGTTGAAGTCTTGTGCCTGTGGCTCTCCTGGATTGGAATCACATGTTGGTGAACCTACTGTTTTAGGGTCCAGGGGATAATCCTGCCCCCCAGGCTCTACTGGGCATTGCCCTGTTGAGGGCTCTCTGTGATAGCCCCATCCCCACAGTGCTTTTCTGCTTGAGTGGCTTGCCTGTGGTTCGGAGCAGCTCCATCCTTCTAAATCTAGATGGAGGTAGCCATGATCCCTAAACTCCTGCACTATGCACACATGCAGAGAGAGTACAGGATGCCAAAGTTAGCTGCCTGTGCCCTGCAGAGGGGTGGCTACTATGGCCTCTGCCGCACTGGGGTTGCCAGAGCCACTCTGGGCGGCCAAGGAGCCTGGCACTGGAGTGTGGGGAGCAGAGTCCTGGATGTGAGGCTACACTTACGCAAGCAATGTGCACCGAGGTACTGCAGGCACCAGTGGCCCCTCATTTGAAATTGTTCTGAAGATCTCTGGATCACCTTGAGAAGAAGGGCAGTCATTCTTCCATTGTCTTGAACCATAGCTCTTGGGTTCTGTTTAGAAAGCTGACTAATCTCCTTATCAGATGATCGTTTGGCCACACCCTGAAAGTTTTCTCTCAAACAGCCCTTCTCATTTTTACAGTATGGATAGGCAGAGAAAATTCCATATCTTTAAGTTTCACTTCCTTTCTGATTAACAATTCCGTCTTTAAGTCATTTCTCTCTTCTCTCATTTTACTCTCAACATTCAAGAGCAACCAGGCTACTCCTTCAACACTTTCCTTAGATATTTCCTCTGCCAAATACCCAATTTCGTCACTTACTTGCTTCACTGTGGAAATTCTACCTTCCACAAAACGCTAGGACACAAACCCAATTCAGCCAAGGTCTTTGCACTTTATAACAAAGTTTGCCTTTCCTTCCAATAACAATAAGTGATTTTGGAACTTCCAAGTTTGCAATAACTTGTTTCTCATTTCCATCTCAGACCTCATCGGAATGGCCTTTGCTGGCCATGTTTCTACCAACATTCTGTTCAGGATTACTTAGGTATTCTCTAAGAAGATTGAAGCTTTTTCTGCAGCTCAACTCTTTTCTTTCTGGGTGCTCACGACAATCTCCCTTAATGGGCCATTCACAGCAACGTAGGTTTTTTCAAGCATGAATCTCAAAACTCTTCCAGCCTCTACTCATTACCCAGTTCCAAAGCCACTTCCGTATTTTTAGGTATTTGTTATAGCAGCACCTCACTCTAGGTACCAATTTCTGTCTTAGCCAGTTGGGGCTGCTATAACAGATAGTATGACCACCCTCATGACAAAATCATCTCTCAAAGCCTCCACCTCCTAACACCATCACCCTGAGGGTTAGGATTCAAAATATGAATTTTGGTGAGGACATAAATATTCAGTCCATTGCAAAAACCAAAAAAAATAAAAGGTAAGAAAGAAATAGATGGGTTTACTAATATTAATCTTGCCTTAGTGTTTGTTAGAGACTCAGGTCAAGAGAAACCAGCCATGTGTCTGCCAGCTCAGCTCAGTGGCTTCTCTCTGTCCTTACCACTTTACCTATAGTTTATTCCCCAGCACCAGCTCAGATTAGTTCTATGTACAGGAGAAACTCAGCTTCCTTAGAGCCCAACTGATTGCAGCTCATATGTACCTTCTAACATCTCAAAGCAGGGTTCTTCTCTCTTTCAACACTTGTAACCCTGTGGTGGGCCATCCATTAAGTCCCTCTCTTCTGGCTGAATCAGCTCCCAGTCTTCATTTGCTGAGCCCAGATGACTTGCTTACTCTCAGACCAAAGGGCAAGATCACCTCATCTGGACCAGGTTGAGGTACTTAGGTGCTCTAAAACAGCTCATTTCTGTCACCTAACCACAACAGGTATGAGATATGACAATGACAGCTGCTCATAAAGCAAGAAATACTGCCCATATTTGTGAAATCAGTGGTAGCCATTTATGGTATATGCTTTGCATATTCAACTCTGGCTGCACCTGAATGGGAGAATATTTCAATACGGAAACTTGACTTTTGCTTTTTCCTGCTCCTTTTCTGCATTAGAAGGTTGGAAAAAACATTTCCCTTCACCTTCAGGGAAAGTTTAAACTTTAAGCTCCTCCTGCCCTCAAGGGAAAAAAGAACCCAGATTTTTCAGTTGCTAATGATGCTGGCTTTGAGTTTAATGAGCCATAAAAGTTTAATAAAGAAAAAAACAACAAACAGAGGAGAATGTGGGGGGCAAGAAGAAGAGAGAGAAAGCGCCTCTTGAGAAACTTGAAAAGAGAAAAGGCTTTTCCTCAGATTAAAACAGGTCAAAGCACAGAGGGGAGGTAGACCAGGGAATGAGCCAGGTTAGTTGAGGGGCTCTCCCTGCAGCTTCCTGACACCCAGGAGCCCCCAAGATACACAGGGGCCCTGCACATTGGGTGAGGGTGGTGGGGTTGGTGAATAAATCCCACCGTGCTTTGCCAAGCGACGATACAGCTGAACTAACCCCTGAGCTGGGCCATGGTTTATGACACACAATCCAGTCAGTTCTTTCAGTAAACAGTAGCCTTTGGTGATTGGATGTAGATGGAGGCTCAAATCTTCTACCCCCTTTCCCTACTCCTCTGCTGTCAAGTGTTATGTTATAATGAAAGCAAGACTTAAGAGCAAGGCTCAAAAACAATCACTTTGCATGAGAGATTTAATCCAATATGAGCAAACAAGAGGCTGCTGGTAAAATAAGTTCATCTTCTTGTCAATATTTGGAGATAGGGTCTTTACAGATAAGACTTTACAAACTTTACAGACTTTCAAATAAGTCAAAATGAGGCCATTCGGGTGGGCCCTAATCCAGTCTGACTGTTATCCTTATAAAAAGAGGAGATTAGGACATACAAAAAGACTGAATACACAGAGGAAAGGCCATATGAGGACACAGGGAAAAGGCAGCCAAGGAGAGAGGTCTCAGGAGAAAACAAACCTGCCGACACCTTGATCTTAGACTTCCAACCTCCAAGACTGTGAAAAAATAAATTTCTGCTGCTCAAGCCTTCTGGTCTGTGGTATTTTGTTATGGCAGCCCTAGCAAACTAATACAGTTTCAAAGTTCTACAGGCAGCTTTTTCAACTTGTATTGAACTCTTTTGTTTGAAGTGCATACATTCAAGTGTCCATCTTGTGGCAAGTACATTACTCAGAACCACTAATTCTCCTAACACTTGCTGGATATGTCTTTCTGGACCAGAATCCTTTTCCTTTGTAGTATCAGGGGCCCTTGATGTGAGAATATTTCTTCTCTAGTCATTCCTTTCCATGAGAAGGAATGTTCCATTAAAAATTCTGGGTGTCCGAGGCTCCCTCCTTCCCTTTATTTCTCCCCCAGAAGTGGAGTGAGTTATCTGACTGGTGAGTTTGGGAGCGGAACTGGTTATGAGTATCTTAGCCCCTTCTTTCTTCATTGTCATGGAAGGCAGTGTGCCCTCAGAAAGCATGTGTTCTAGTCTGCTCCTCAGTGCCCTTGATTATATTGGGGAATCCCTGCTTGGAAATGCTGTGATGATCCAGTGCTGTTTGTGACAGAGTGGGGAACAGGAAGCCCACTGCTACTGTACACCTTTCCTAGTTGCCTATTGCTGTGTGAAAAACTATCCCAAAGCTTAGTGGTTTTAAAACAATAATCATCTTATTAAGTTCATAATTTTGTGGGTCAGAAGTTTTGGGCAGGACACAACAAGGAAGACCTATATCTGCTCTGTGATGACTAGAGCCTTAGGTTGGCTCAAATAGCTAGATTTGGCTCTTCTGGCTTGATTGGAGCTGAATGTCATCAGCCTTAATTCCAACCATCAGCTGGGTTCCTCAATTTTTCTCCACATTGCATCAAGCATGGCCAGAATGTCCAAGATTTTCACTGACATTTTCACATCTTTGTGTGGACTGGGCTGGCTGAAATAGCTAGGGCTAGCTGGGCATCTCTACCTTTCCACATGAACACTTTACAAAGTTAGCTTGGGCTTCCCCACGTTATGGTGGTCTCAGAGTAGTTGGACTTCTTACATGGTGGCTGGCTTTTCCCAGAGCCAGCATTCCAAGAGACCAAAGTGGAAGCTGCAAGGCTTTTTCTGACCTGGTCTCGAGAGTGACACAGCATCACTTCAGATGTATTCTGTTGGTTATGAGTGAGTCACAGGGTCAACCAAGGTATAATAGGTGAGGGGTGGATACACAGGGATGTTAATACTAGGAGGTAGTCCAAAGTGCGGGGGAGGAAGTGGTCTTTTTTAGAAACTAGCCACCACAAAGCTTAAGCCCTGTTCTTAAATTTGTAATTAAAGTACTATTGACATCTCCATCTGTCTTACTCTTTTATTTTGCTTTCCGTTTGATTCAAAACTGAGGCCAGGAAAAGTAAAATGTTTTTTATTGGTATTCCCATATATCAACAACAGCTATCATCTCTCCCTGCAATATGGCTTGTATCAGAAATATCCTAATTATAGACAACATTCAAAAATGCTCTGCTTGCATGAAAATAAGAGGATGTAAATAGATGCTTGGGTATTGGGATGTTATCTAGCACCATGTATTAGACACAGATTAGCATCATTAGTGAGTAGGAGTAGGAGGAGTGGGAGATGGAGGGAAGTAGTGGAGGAATAGAGCACTTGGTGAGGGTTTTTTGAATTAAAATTAATATTAATAGAGAAATAATGGACTTGATTGTAACTGCCAGGAAAGAGAAAGGGGAACCATTAGTACAACAGCAAAGTATAGTAGGTAGATCCCAAATTAATAAGCAGTTCTACTTGTAAATAAGCTGCAAACATAAAAAGGAAGAAAAGAAAAATATCAAATTAAAATTAAATTAAAATAACTAACAGAGTAAAATGGAAGATATGGAAAAAAGTGCATATAATATGTATATATTATATACATATATATGTTGTGTTAGTTATCTACAACTGCATAAAAAATTAACCCAAAACTTGGTGACCTAAAACAATAAACACATATTATCTCATAGTTTCTGTGGGTCAGGAATTTGGAGCAGCTCAGATGGATGGTTAAGGCTCAGGGTCTCCCATGAGTTAAGGATATTGGTAGGAGTTGAAGTCATCTGAAGGCTTGAGTGGGGCCAGAGGATCCACTTTCAAGATGGTTCATTCCCATGGCTGTTGGCTGGAGCTTCAGTTCTTCACCTAACCTTTGGAGCAGCCCTCTACAGCTAGAATGCCATTTGAGCCTGTGTTTGCTGCCTGATCTGACTAGAAGATTGGCTGATCCAATCATCAGAATATTTGTTTTATTCATGAAGGGGTGAATTTTTCACACAAGGTATTCTTTGGGGCTCTTAAAAGTTGAAGTGATGCTGGGATTTCATTGAGTTTAGAAATACAGAGCATGTGACTATTTTGGTTCCTGATTGCTAATAAATGGTTGTATGATTATTTTCATTTTAACATACAATCTGATATTAAGATGTGGAGAAATAGACATTTAGTTCTCATTCACCTTTAATTGTTGGAGATTATTAATATTAATTTTTAAAACCCAGATAATCATAAATGATAAAAATAGCTTAGTGAGTATGAAATAATTATTTATTCTTAGACACCCCAAATAATTATAAATATCATTTTAAATGGTCAAATATTAAAACCATTTCAATTAAAACTAAAGAAAGAATTTTGGAAAAGAAATAAAAATATTTCATTTTACTGATGAAAAATTGTGTAACTAAAAAATCAACAAGATTGTAGTACCTTTATAAGAATTAATAGAAAAATTAGATAAAATGACTGGATGTAAGATAAATATATAAAAGGTAGTGGATTTTCTCTACAATAATGGTAACCAGAAGTAAAAGTAGGAAAAATTTTCATTCATAATGGTGACAAAAGTGATAAAGCACTTAGGAATGAACTTAAGAAGAAAAGCATTAGAACTTAATAGGAAAATTTAATAGGAAACTTATAGAAAAAAATTAGTTTTTATTGAAAGACATAAATGGATCTTTATGCAATTAGAAAGACATACCATATTTTTAGATGGTAACATTTAATAAATAAAAATATCAATTATCCCAAAATAATATGAATTCCAATTATAATTGTAAGAATTTCACAAGGACGTTCTTATAGAAGACTACCTAAGTAACAAAAATAGCCAAGAAAAGTATGAAAAAGAAATATCATGATAAGGATATTACCTTGCCAAACATTAGAAGGTGCTATAGAACTTTGGTATTTAAATAGACAGATCGTTGGAACAAAGTAGAGAATCAAAAAATAAACTCTAATATTTATGAATTTTCTTTTCTTTTAAATTGTATAACCCTTTCTAATGTTCCTTTTTTTTTTTTTTTTTGAGGAAGCTTGGCCCTGAGCTAACATCTGTTGCCAATCTTCTTCTTTTTTTTTCTCTTTTTTCTCCCCAAACCCCCAGTAAATAATTGTATATCCTAGTTGTAGGTCCTTTTAGCTCTTCTATGTGGGATGCCACCTCAGCACGGCTTGATGAGTAGTGAATAGGTCCGCGCCCAGGACCCAAACCAGGGAACCCTGGGGCGCCGAAGCGGAACACGTCAACTTAACTGCTATGCCACTGGGCTGGCCCCTGAATTCTTAATATATAATACAATTGGCACTTTATTTCATTGGGGGAAAAGATGGTTTATTTAGTGCAGTTGACAATTAGTTCAGCTGGAAGAAATTGAAGTGAGAGTACCCTCTCATACCATATATGAAAATAACTTCCAGCTGGATTAAAGACTTAACTATAAATTTTTTTTAAAAGAAATAAATAAGAATCTTAGAAGAAAATCTAGGCAGTTACAGTTACTGCCTAGGTGTGGGAGAGAACTTTTTAAACCAGATCAGAAAATCCAGAAAGTATAAAAGACAAACACATTTAAACATATATAAATATGGCAGAAGATATCAAAGTCAATGGATACATGATAGATTTATAAAATATATTTGCAACACAAATTCAAGTAACAGTTTAAAGTCTGCAGAATACAAAGAACGTATAGGATTCAAACTGACACGAAAACATAACTTGATAGAATTGTGAACGATGTAAATAGGAAATTCTTAGAAATAAAAAAACGTGATAAAATCCTTAAACTTACCATTAATAGAGTGAATCTGAAGATAGGAAAGGAGAGGGAAGGTGTGGAGAAGTAGAAAATAAAATTAAGAGAAAAATAAATACTGAACAAAAAATTTCTCCGAATGTTTGATATGAACCTGTGTATATAAAATTTTCAATGTATGTGAATATCTGTATAAAGTCTTTAGAAAATAAATCAAGTTAGATCTATATCTACTAGTACTGGGTATCTTAAATATAAATATAAGTGAGTGAAGAAAACCCATGTTGCATAGTATTGTGTATACTATAATTCTATTTTGTTAAAAACAATAACAATAAAAGTCCTATAGATGTATTTATATGCGTGTATAAATTTGATGGAGAGAATGGTTTGAAAGGGTACACACCAGGCTTGTTACTCTGTGTGTGTATGTGTGTGTGTGTGTGTGGTGGGAGGTGCTGTTGTTGAGAGGGGTGACAGCCAGCAGATTTGCTTATCTGTTCTTTTATCCTCTTGTTTTTACATGTTATAAGAATATATTACTTTGGATATTTGAAAAAGATCAAATACTGAAAATGTATATATATTTATATTTCAGTTTCCTATGCTATGTTAAAATAATAAATATTTATGAAAAATAGAATTCTAAATTGTTGTATAAGGTGAAAATTGGCTATAGTCAGAATTACTCTAAAAATTCCTTATGACACTCACATTGTACATAATATTTGACTTTTGGGATACAAGCCCATAAATATTTTGCACATTAAAGTTTACAAAGGAAACATCCTAAAGAAGAACAAAGGAAAATCTATTTGCAGATATCTGAGCATGAAACCACTTTGTTCTAACACAACCATCAGGACCCTGCAGGTGGCGAGAGATGAGTGTAGAATTCTGAAGTACTCCTTCTTGCCTGTAGAGTTTACTCCCTTCAGGTTTAAAATTAAGTTTCTAAACCATAACACATTTTAATTTATTGTGAGGATAAAAATAAATGGTAGTCAAATTGCATTTTTAGTATAGCTTAGATTCTAAGGTTACTCCACAAGTTATATGATCTTGATGGTTTTATATAATTAAGTGACAGCTCCAACCTAGCTGACAATCAAATGAAACCTGCCTACATATCAGGTTGTTGGATTAACATCTCCATTTTACCAAAAGGAAACCAGTTCAGAGGCTTTAAGTAACTTATGCAAGGACACACAGTCAGGAGCACAAAGGGAATTTGAATCCATACCTGCCCGTAACCTAAGCCGAGTTCTCCACCTGTGCTGACCTGCAGTGGAAAGTTGACACTTTCCAAAGTTGACACAAATCCACCACTCCAGCAGGTCAAGGGACAGAAGATAGAGAGGCAAGGAAGGGCTTAACGTTTGGGTTTCCAGGGATGCCCGTAGATTGGGGGTGGGACGTTCATGTAGGATAAGTGTATGGAAGAGGTGAGAGGAAGTTGACTTGGCCCAGGGAAATCTAATTGGCTTGGGAGTGAGAATTGTGGGTGACTTAAAAACTGCAGTGGCCTCCAACTAGTAATTTGCACTTCATCCTACCTTTATTTCTTGTCCAAAGGGAGGAAAAAGGCCTTGAAGAACAGGAGTAGGAGGGAGAAGAAAGGAAGAGCTGGTGGGAGGTTAAGGCTGGGTTGGTTTCCTTCCTGACCTCACCCACGTTCTCCCACTCTTCCTGTCTGCACCCAGCTGCTGCCCAGGCGGAGGCCAGTAAGGAGAGCTGGGTTTCAAGGAGGAAGCTGGAGGCTTATGATGGAGCACAAGCCCCAGGGTGACTCTTAGGGAATCTGTGGCTGGGATTTCTGTGTCCCCTCCTTGCCATCCATTGAGTTATAGGGGCAGCAACAAGAGTCTCCTATGTGGTAGGTGTCCCTTAAAGGGTAAGTGAGCGAATGAGTAACAAGATGACCATAATCTTCTCATTTGCCTTGCAGAATATGGATGTTTGTGACTCTGTAGTTCTCTGATTCTCTGAACACCAACTGGGTGTCCAACAAATCAATTTTATTCTGACACTACCTACCTGGAGTTAATGTCAGACTTCACAGGTTTAAGGGCCCATTCCCAAAGAGCGTTCCCACTTCAGATGCCAGTTGCAAGTATCAGATCCCAGGTTACCCCCACTTCTGTCTGACTTGCCTGCAAATCCAATGTTTCCCACAACCCTCTTTTCAGGTTCGATAATTCCCTAGAATGACTCACAGAACTCAGGAAAGCACTTTACATACTATTACCTGTTTATTATAAAGGATACAACTCAAGAAGAGCCAAATGGAAGAGATGCACAGGGCAAGGTACGGGGGAAGGGGCACAGAGCTTCCATGCCTTTTCTGGGCATGCCACCCTCCCAGCACCTTGATGTGTTCACCAACCTGGATGCTCTCTGAATCCCATTGTTCGGAGTTTTTATGGAGGTTTAATTTTTAGGCATGATTGATTGAATCATTGGCCTTTGGCGATTGAACTCCATCTCTAGTGCCTATTCTCTCCCTGGAGAGAGATCTCCAACCCTCTAATAATGCCTTGGTCTTTTTGGGGAGTAGCCCCCATCCTGAAGCTATCTAGAAGCCCTCAAGTGTCACCTTATTAACATAAACTCAGCTATGATTGAAAGAGGCTTGTTATGAATATCAAAACACACTCCTATCATTCAGGAAATTCCAAGGGTTTTAGGAACTCTGTGCCAGGAACTGGGGACAAAGACCAAATATATAGTACCCCTTATACTGCAATGACATATTTTTATATTAAAAATGGAACTTTCTTTGGAGGGGTGACTTTTTTTGGTTACATGGGAATAAATCATTTGGCTCATTTTAGGGGTGATCTGATATTCCCCCCCAGTAAAACAGGAATTGTTGTTCTGAATAAAAGCCATCTCACCCTAAAGAAAATGCCAACATCAGCTGTATTAGTTTTCTAGGGCTGATGTAACAAAGTACCTTAAACTTTGGTAGCTTAACCAACAAAAATTTATTGTTTCACAGTTCTGGAGGCTAGAAGTCCTGAATCAAGGTATTGGCAGGGTTGGTTCCTTCTGAGGGCTGTGAGGGAAGGATCTGTTCCAGGCCCTCTCTCCATGGCTTATACAGGTCCTGTTCTTTACCTCCTCTCATCATCTTTGTCTTCCCTCTGTGCTTATCCCTATGTCCAAATTTCCCCTTTTTATAGTCATATTGGAAAGCCTACCCTAATGACCTCACTTTTACTTGATTAGCTCCATAAAGAACCTATCTCCAAAGAAAGCTACATTCTGAGATACTGGATGTTAGAACTTGAACATAACAAATTTTGGGGGACACAATTCTACACATGAACCACTCTTTTTTAGTGGTTTGGCTCTTTATGTGAGATGAACACTTTCTGAATCAGTCACTAAGGGCTATTATGAGGGATTTTGTGTGGAGGCATAAAAGGGACTTGTTATGGACTAAATATTTATATCCACATAGAGTGTGAACACTCTAAGGAGAAAGCACCATAAATTATCTCTTTCATTGGAAAGTCCCTACTTGGACACATGAAACTGCCTAGCCCTATTATCCTATGCTCAACTCTATGCCCCTTTCCTCCAACCTGCACAGTTTGAGACTTCATCCTCCCACATCCCCTGTTATTCACAGACATTGATTTGGCTCTAATGTTTTTCATCAATCCCATCCACATTTCCAGGATATATTGGCACAAAGTAATACTCAGCAGTGTGTTTCCCGAATTCTGATATCTTCCAATCTGGAACACAGATTTGTTCTGTTCAATTTCTCTGTTATGTTTAGAAACAACGGTTTATTTGTATCCAATGGCCAGGCCACATTCCAGCACAGCCAAATCAGAATTTCTGAGAGCGGGACCCTGACTTTTTAAGCTCCCCAGGTGATTCTACAAGACAGAGTTAAGAACCACTGATCTAGAAAAGCAGCATGAGGAATGGCCAGAGAGGGGCTGGCTGTGATATGCCAAATACAAGACTTCTATGTATTTCCCAAAAGCAAACATTATGTCTCAGAGACAGTATCGTCCAGATACATATCATGACAAAGAAATATTTCCTGATTGCAAAATAATTTAAATAATTTTCCCTGCCCACAGTGGATGTAACATCTTACCTCATTAGGAAAAGAAGTTGTAGTTGCTTGGATACCTGATTACAGACTGTACCTTGATGGCTTTTGGCACATAAGAAGAAAACCACACTCAGAAGTAGCTACCCTTCATTCTACCCTTAGCTGCACAAAAAGTTTGCTAAGGTTTTAAAATTAAAACCTTTCCATTACTTTTTTTTCTTGGCTCTTTGCAGTTTACCTTTGAATCAAATTATACATTTACATAATTTAAAGGGCTAAGTAGTTCTAGAATTATTTATTAGGAAAACAGCACCTTCATACCCCTCATCTCATTTCCTTCTCCTACAGTAAAACATTTTTATCATTCGCTGGGGCTTTTATGGAGCACTGCTTTGTAAACTTCAGCTCCTTTTGTCATCTTGCCCTGTCTTAACTGAGCCCTGCCCTCTCTACCTGCGTATCATGTATGTGAGGTGATGGATTCATTCAGTTGAGTAACTTGGTACTACATTTTGATCATAGTTTTCATTTGCTGTGATGCATTGTTTTTCTTGTGGGTGTTATCACATAAATTTGTAGTTTTCCTATCGTAATCTTTTTCTCCTAGTTTCTCCTAGTCTTCATTATCCCAAAAGGAAACCTCTTACCCGCTAAGCGGTCTCATTACTTTTTGGTAAGTTCAAATACTTATTGTATTAGTTATCTATTGCTGTGTAACAAATGACTCTGAAACATAGCAGCTTAAATCAGGAGTCATTTATTGTCTCATAGTCTCTGGGGGGTCAGAAATCTAGACACAGCTTAGACTTCAACTCAGAGTTTCTCACAGGCTATAATCATAGTGTCAGGGGCTATAGTCATGTCAAGGCTTGACTGGAGGAGGGTTGTTCTAAGTTCACTCTCGTGGCTGTTGGCAGGATTCAGTTCCATGCAGTCTGTTGGACTGAAGACCTCAGTTCCTTGCTGGTTTGGGGGCAGAGGCAGACCTCAGTTCCTTGTTATGTGGGCCTCTCCACAGGGAAGCTCATTCACGATGGCTGGCTTCATCAGAGCAAGCAAGTGAGAAAATAATAGAGGATTCTGAAAGAGAGAGAAAGAGAGAGAGAGAGAGAGAGAGAGAAACAAGGAAAGAGACACAGAGAGATTTGTAGCAAGATAGAAGTCTGAGTCTTTTTGTAACCAATCTGAAAGTGATATCATATCACTTTTGCTCTATTCTATTTTTTAGAAGCAGTCACTAGGTCCAGCCCACACTCAAGTGGAGAGGATTACACAAGGGCATGAGTTACCACCATGCCAAGGGGTGGGGATCATTGGGGGCCACGTCAGAGACAACCTACCATGGTATGGCTTTCTCCAGATATTTTCTGTACAAAAATGGTGGCAATTTAGGATCTAATATCCAATTTTTAGTAATCTTTGGTAATCAAAGGATGATTTTGCTTTTCCCATTGCACAGCTAAAAGAATTTGCATTAATTTGAAGGAAAGAAAACTTATACAGGCAAAACATAAAAAGTAAGACAGAACAAAATAAAAATTTTAATATATATGCCTTGCACATGAAAAAGGCAGGCAGATAGAATTGAATAATTATTATAATCCTGTGCCCAAATATATATATTCATAAATTTATATTCTACATACTAGGTATGGAGCAAAATTATATTGATAAGTTAAAAAGGGGAAAATTAATGTTGGCTGCAGCTATTAAGAGGGGAGCCAGTTTTAAAAATATCTTGCTTAAAGGAGAATGAATGGTGAGATTTAAAACAATATTATTTAAGCAATGGGAATCAAGCAATTTTCAGCATATAGACAATATTCTGTGAGTTTTGGCAGCTGTTTCAAGAACAACCAGAAGAAGAGGACTCTGATGTCTTTATGTTTCCCTGGGGGCAGAGATACCTCAGGGTGAAATTTCTTGAAGTTCTAGGTTTTGTGTCTTGGATCCCCCCTCTAACTAGCTATGTAACTTAGAGCAAGTTACTTAATATTTTTAAGTTTCCACTTCACTGTCTATAAACTGAGATAATCATAGTATATATCCCATAGAGTTGATAGAATGATAAACTAAGGAGACGTCCAGGGACAGCTTACATTGGACTAGAGCTAAGGGATGGAAACATTGACGGGGTAGGTTTTGGCTTAACACTGAGAAGAATCATCACTATTCAGAGCAGGAACTGGCAAACTATGAGAGCTGGGATTTTGCCCATGGTCTGTTTTGTTTTGTTCTAGTTTTATTGAGAAATAGTTGACATACATCACTGTATAATTTTAAGGTGTACAGCTTGATGGTTTCATTTACATATATTATGAATTGATTACCGTAATTGGTTTAGTTAGCATCCATCATCTCATATAGATACAATAAAAAGAAAAGAAAAAAAATTTCTCCTTGTGATGAGAACTCTTAGGATACACTCTCTTAACAACATTCCTGTGTAACATATAGCAGTGCTAACTATAGTCAGCATATTGTACATTACATCGTAGTACTTGTTTATTTTATAACCGAAAGTTTATACCTTTTGACCGCCTTCCTCCAATTTCCTCTCCCCTCATCCCCTGTCTCTTATAACTACAAATCTGATCTCTTTTTCTATGATTTTGGAGTTTGTTGTTTTTTTTAAATTTGATTCCACATATAAGTGATATCATACAGTAGTTGTCTTTCTCTGTCTGACTTATTTCAAGGTTCAACCATGTTGTTGCAAATGATAGGATTTCCTCATTTTTTTATAGCTTAATAATATTCCATTGTATGTATATACCACAACCTCTTTATCCATTCATCCATCGATGGACACTTAGGTTTTTTCCATGTCTTGGCTATTGTAAATAATACTGCTATGAACATGGGGATGCAGGTATCTTTTCAAGTTAGTGTTTTTGTTTCCTTTGGATATATTCCCAGAAGTGGAATTGCTGGATCATATGGTAGTTCTATTTTGAATTTTTTGAGGAACCTCCATACTGTTTTCATGACCTGTTTTTTTGCGGACTGTGTCTTAGTTTGGGCTTCTATAACAGCATACAATAGACTGGATAGCTTAAATAATAAACATTTATTTGTCACAGTTCTGGAATCCAGGAAGTCCAAGATGAAGGTGCCGGCAGATCTGGTGTCCAGTGAGAGCCCACTTCCTGGTTTGTAGATAGCTATCTTCTCCTGTATCTTCACATGGCCGAGAGAAACAGAGAAGAAGCAAGCTCTCTCATGTCTCTTTTCATAAGAGCACTAATACCATTCATGAGGGCTCTAATCTCATGACCTAACTACCTCCCAAAGGCCCCATCTCCAAATACCATTACATTGGAGGTTAGGATTTCAACATATGAATTTGGGGGAGACACAGATATTCAATCCATAAGAGGCTGTGAGTGAAGAATGGTTTTCATACTTTCAAGGGGTTATTGAAGCAGCAGCAGCAGCAGCAGTAGCAATGGAAACTGAATGTGGCTCACAACGCCAAAAGTAATGTCTGACCCTTTACCAAAAAAAGGTTTTCCAACTCATGGAAAGCTTTCTCAAAATGGGATGTCAGCCTAGGTAGTGAGTGAGTTTCCTATGCATAAGAGTTTCTTAGAGGTGTTTAAGAAGGAAACACAGTATCTCTTCAATGATGGTGTAGAAAGAATTCAAACCTGAGAGGACAACTGAAGAAACAACCTCGGCAGCCCTCTTCAACTATAAGATTCTGTTAATTTTTGGCTGCCCATTTCATATTTTGACAGCTCTGGTTGTTATAGAGTTCCTCTTTATATTGAACAGTTTCTTTGTAAATTCTATCCATGGCTGTTCTTTTCTGCCCTTCATTCTTTGTTGCTCTGTGTTTGAGAGTGATTGTCAGAAGGATGTTTGGAGAATCGAGGCCTAGGCCATTTCTGAAGTCTTGATACTAGATTAGTCCATATTTTATTGCAAAGTGTTGGACAGCCATAGTATTCGTAACAGTGAAGGGACAAAGGAAGATAAGAAGCCAACCTTCCTGATAATAGTAAGAAAAATAAGAAAGGAAATGTTGGCTTGGACTTATTTAGATTTTCACCCTGACAGTTGGTACCAAGACATATTATAATGACAATAACAAATATTTACTGACCATCTATGTGCACGGCACTGGATATAGATGTACAATTTATACACGTATAAAATCTCATTTAATCCTCACAGAAACACTATGAGGTGCCATTTATTAACACAACGGTAACTGAATACAATAATAACAACAAATCCATATACAACAATATAGGTAACTATTATTATCCCCATTTTACAAATAGGAAAATGAAGCTTAGGAACATTAAGAAACTTGTCTGAAATCAAGTAAGAAAGTGAGTAGCAGGTTCTGGACTCAAGCCGAGGTGTGCCTGACTCCAAAGGCTGCTCTCTTACCTGCCCTAGGACCCAACATATCGTACCCTCTATTTGTGCCAATTATAAGTAATGTGAATACCACTGGTCCAAAACCTCTCCCCTCCTCCTGAAAATAATGGAAAATCCAATTGTTTCATTTTACGTACTTTCCCCCTTTAAGCTATGGAAAAGAGCAGTGTCCCTTACACATCACCTTCTCTGGGTGCCTAAAACATGACTGGTATTTTTTAATGTTTATTTTGGTTATCTAGCACTGTGTGCATAGGGAAATGGGTTGGTATGAAATCCAACATTCTTCCTCTGCTTTGTTTGGCCAAAGAGCAATGGTTTTTCAGGTCTCCAGGCAAGTGTAATGAATATTTTTTAAAGAAAATATTATCCTTGAGCTACCTGAATCTATTATGTGTGGTAAGCTTCCACATTCCTTTCCGCCTGTTTTTCTTGTCCAAGAATTTGGCTCTTCTGTATGCCTTTGTTACTTAGATGAAAGTTTGTGTCTCTCTGCTTTTATTTCTTTTACCTTAAAAGTCATCAAGATGTAAAGAAATTGGGCACCATGTGTGCTGGGGCGACCATTAATTCTTTTAAAAAGATGAATCTTCCATGATCGTCATGTGTACAACAGTGAAAATGACCTCAATGTATGGTGTGCGCATAGCAATGACTTTTCCATTTTAATTTTTTATAACCAGGACGTGTGAATTTGGCTAAAGAACAGAGAAATTCTTGCCTTTGGGTTGAGGTCATGGAGGGAGGTTGAGACGGAGGCGATTTTTAATTTTCGTGAGGGTTGGTGGTGAAGGTACAGAGGGTAGAAGGCTGATGCCTGAGTGGGAACGTTTCTCCAGCACTTAATGCAAACCTAGATGTTCTCCATAGGCTTGGGATAAATTGGGATCTGATCAGTCAAGGGGAGCTGCATGTGACCCCAAGTCAGCTAGTTAAACTAGCTCTCCCCAAAGCTTGAATCCTAAGGTGACTCTAATGATGCTGAATCATTCCAAAGGTGGCCTTGGGAAGAGGCTGTCCTTTAGGTCCTGGGGAGCTCTGGGCTCTGGGTGGCAGAGCCAACTGGGATCATGTGTGCATGCTTTGACTTGGGGTTGGGAAAAGCCATGAGTGACAGAGCAAGCAAAACCACAGGGAGTGAAGGAAGTATAAGCAGACTGAGGTTACCAAGGGGAAAGGATGTGTTGCCCAGGCAAGAAGCCACGCAAATCCTGAAGCGAGTGTTGGTCACAATTGCTTAGCTTTGTTACTAATCCTCATCCTAGCCTAGGGTAGGCCATATCTTGTCATTTACTTATTTTATTAAAAAAAATAAAAGTTTCTACCTCATCATCTTTCTGATGCGCTTGTTTTTACATTGCCTGCAAGGGATGGTGACATTCCTTTATGATTCAATGCAACATCTTCTATGTGTCTCTGCCTTGAAGTAGATAATATCTGCTTGTGGCAACTAGAAATGAAACGTGAATAAAGAAGGTTATAAGCCAATATATCCTTAAGTATTAAAATGTGTGTGAATTAATTAAGTGTGACTGAGGATTTGGAGAGAGATGAGTTCTGATGTGAGCGAAAGATCGGCCCCGGCAATGGTGGGGATGAGAAGGAGGTTTGCTACAGCGAATTCTTCCAGCTTCACAGTCCTTACTTCTATCTCACATGTTCTATGGCCTTGCCTCTGACTTACAATTTATTTAGCAGACTGTTGAGCCGCCAGTTTGCTTAAACCATCTCCAGGTGTCTTTCTTTTTGTGAGGAAGATCAGCCCTGAGCTAACATCCATGCTAATCCTCCTCTTTTTGCTGAGGAAGACCGGCTCTCAGCTAACATCTATTGCCAATCCTCCTCCTTTTTTTTTTCCCCAAAGCCCCAGTAGATAGTTGTATGTCATAGTTGCACATCCTTCCAGTTGCTGTATGTGGGACGTGTATTTAGCAGACTGTTGAGCTGCCAATTTGCTTAAAGCATCTCCAGCTGTCTTTTTCAATATATTTTCTCTAGCTCAGCCTTCCTTTCTCTTCCCCAAGACCACTTTGCTTTATTAATGTTTCTTAATCCATTAATACAGAAACCTAGTATCACCTGTATTGAATCCCTCTCAGGCTGCTCAGTTTGGGATAATTTCGTTCCTTCCAAATATTCCATGCAAATATCTATCATTGCAGTTACCATATGTTATTATAATTTCCTATTTATATGTTTATCTCTTCCCGTGACTCTGTGGCTTATTCTTCTTTATGTAGAGAAAAATAAATGGTGTTGAAAGGCTACAGACTGAAATAAGTCTCTTTTCTGAACAGGACTGGTTTCAGATAAACTAGCCCATGATCACATATTTGACTCATGTTAAATCATCTAAGAAGCCAGATGTGAAAGGCCACATAATTTATAGAAAATATCCAGAATAGGCAAATCCGTAGAGAAAGAAAACAGATTAGTTGTTGCCAAAGGTTGGGGGAAGAGGGAATTGGGGAGTGATTGCTTAATGAGTATGGGGTTTCCATTTGGGGTGATGAAAAATTCTGTAACTAGATAGTGGTAATGACTACACAACATCGTAAATGTTCTTAATGCAGCTGAATTGTACCCTTTAAAGTGGTTACAATGATAAGTTTTATAGTTATGTATATTTTAGAACAATAAAAAAACAAAATAAAAATGGAAAAGTAAACAAAAATACAAACAGCCAAAAAAAGAAAAGTGGTAAGACCAATTCCCATATGTCCCTGGGTGTTCCTAAGACGTCTAATCAGAATGTCCTGACTTCCTTTACCTCCCCAGACCCAAAATCCTTGACCTTTTAGGATGCTATGAGGTGAATCCATAACCTACAGGCTCTCCACTATCATTTTCTTCTGTAACAAAGTTAGCCTGATGGGGCAAAAAAAAAAAGAGAAAGGATTTTCATACAAGGAAAATTGTATTAAATATTATCAGGTAAAAGTACTTATCAGGCATGACCAGGGACTGTTTTTCCCTTTATATACGTAACTGTTTTAATTTGTAAAGTAATAACAGTTATTTGCAAAAAAAAAAAAAAAAAAAAACATAGGACAAGTATATAAAGTAAAAAATAAAAATCATTAAAAAAACCCCTCTGACGGAGACAAAGCTATATATAACCAAACTGCAGTTTTGTTTACCCTTTCTGTGCACACAAACTACATTCCCCAGCCTCTCTTACAGTTAGGGGAAGGACTGTCTAAGTGTGTTCGGGCCAATGGGTGTTAATGGAAGTAATGTAACTCACTTCCAAGGCTGGCAATAAAATCCCTGTGTAGCCATCATGATCTCTCTTTTCCTTCTGCCATGACTTTGGAGATGACGTGTTAGAGATTAAGTAGATCTACAAGTTAGGAGAAATGTGGATCCCTGTGTTGCTGCTAGGGAGGTGAGCTGCCAAGGAGAGTGAGGCAACTTGCATACGATCATGACATAAACGAAGGAAAACCTGTATTGTTATTGCATTAAGCTTCTGAGATTCAGGTCCTATTTGCTATCATAACATAACCTCTCCTAGTCTGATTCTTTTACCTCTCCCTCTTACTCAACAGAGGTAACTGACTGTACAACCAAGTTTTCAATCAAAGTATAGAATATTTCCATGTCATGTCTTCTTCTTATTCCTTTAAGGTAGATCCCAGATGTAGTTTAGGTGACCCACTCACTGCTAGGAAGCCATGTTCTTTCTTAAACCAGGTAAGAGAATTCCATTCTCCTTGTTAGGCATTTGCTTAGGAATGGGTATGTGATATAATTCTGGCCAAATGGAAATGAAAGGAAGTCTAACAGAAGGTTTTTTGGAAAGTTATTCCCATAGGTTACAAAAAGATGGCTGTTCATCTTTTTCTCTGCGTTGTTATAAAGCCTGGATTTGTGGTACCATATGTTGGTGAGTGAAGTTATTGTGAGAACAAAGTTTACATGCCAAGCAGAGGAAAAAGATGGTTGTAGCCTTCGTTCTTCATGACATCCTTGAGCCAATATATTACCCAACACTCGAGATCTTCTTCCCATTAAATTTTTTGCACATAAGATAATAAAGCTTTCTTATTTTTTTAGCCACTTTGAAATGTTTTTCTGATATTTGCAGCCAAAAGTATCCTAAGACATTGATATTTAGGTTGTTTCCAATGATTATAATATTTCAAACACTACAGCAGCAAATATTCTTGTACATTTATATCCATAATTATTTCTGTAGTTGTATTTCTAGGTCAAAGAGTATAAGCACCTAAATTTTTTGGAGATAATACCATATTTCCCTCCCAAAATATTACCTTCCCTTTGGCTTTTAAGTTTGCCAATCTGGATATTATCAATCCATTTAATTTTGCCAATCTGATGGGAAAAATAATATCTCATGGTTTTCCTTTGTATTTCTTTTGTTATTAATTGAGTTGAATATGTTTTCATGTGCTTAGTGACTATTTTTAGGGCTTTTCTAAGCTGCCTATCAACTTTTCTGACCTTTTTTCCATTAACATTTGTATTTTTCTTATTGATTAATAGGAGCTCTTAATAAAAATAGGACTATTAACCTTTGCATTGGAAATATTTTCTTTCGGTCTGTTGTTTATTTATGACTTTGCTTATAACATCTGTTCCCACATAGGAATTTAACATTTTTATCTCATCACTTTCATCACTCTTAAATTGAATGCCTTCCAAATTTTTATATCTTAAAATCCCAGGTGGTATTCCTCTCAGGGGTATTTTCAAGGACCAAGAAATCATTGAAGTGCAAATAATCCAAATTTTAAGTGATTGTGAAGAGATTTAGAGGACGAGGGTCTACAGACACATACTTCTTAAATTAATTCATGTAGATAATTGATTTTCCTGGAAGGGCACCCGAAGGAAAGGAAATATATTTTTGTCAGGTACTTACTGTGGGCTAGGCATTATGCTAGGTGCTTTACGTGTGATTTTTTCCCCTCAACTTTAATCCTTAGGACAATTCTATAAATTGGTTTTTATTATTACTATTTCAAGAGAAGCAAGGTGAATAGCTTGCCCATCGTCACATAGCCAATAACGAGTAGGTCTGTGTTATGAATCTCGATCTTCTTAGCTTTTTTTTTTTTTTTTTGTGAGGAGGATTAGCCCTGTGCTAACATCTGCCAATCCTCCTCTTTTATGCTGAGGAAGACTGGCCCTGAGCTAACATCCATGCCCATCTTCCTCCACTTTATATGGGACACCGCCACAGCGTGGCTTGCCAAGCGGTGCGTCTGTGCACGCCCAGGATCTGAACCCGTGAACCCTGGGCCGCCGCAGCGGAGCCTCCGCACTTAACCACTTGAGCCACTGGGCCGGCCCCTAGATCTTCTTAGCTTCTTAACACCACCCTTAATCAAGGTGCTATATCATCTCTGAAAAACATGGATACTGGGTAAATATGTTGAATAAAATTTGTATTTCCCCCCCTGACACTTCTCTTTATGGTGCTCTTTCTTTTATCCAGGAGTCAGGAATAAAAAAACTAGATCTATGTGACTCTAACACTATTCTTTTTTCATTGTATCATGATGTCTTCCCTTGAGCTTAAAAAAAAAATGGGACATTTAAATTTGTTTTAGCTCTTTTAATCAAGCCCTATTCATCTATAAAACTTAATCAAATCACCAACATTATCAGGAAAACATTCATGATGTTCGCGGGCTAGATCCCTATGTTTTTGGAGACATTGATACATCCGGGGATGGCTTTGTCTCATTTATCACCAGTCTTATTCGTTAGGGACTTACCTTGCTGAATCCTTCCCTGTTTGAACAGTCACTTCCTCCTGTCTCAGCTGGCTGTCTTTGATGTCTAGTACTGTCTGGTATTATTTTTAAGATGAGAATGTGGGAAGAAAAGAGGAAATGTGTCTGCATATTGCACCCACCTCTGATTCAGGAGAACTTTTCTACTTCTGAATTTTGAGATGTACTCTACCAGAGGTTTAAGTTTCTTTGCATACTAATCCCTATGTGAGCCCTATCTAATAGCCTTTTCTTGAATAAACACTCAGAATAGCCAAAATAAAAGAACCTTTAATTCAAAGACTAAAAAGCCTCGAAAATAGGATCTGGAAAAACCCTAACCAAAGATCCTAATCTTGAGAGCTGCCAATTTTTTTTTTTTTAACTTAGCAAAGCAGGTGGGGAGTCAGGAATCTAGATTTCTAAGCTTTATTCTGTCACTTGCTGAATGGCCTTGAGTAAGTCACTTAAATGCCCCAGGTAATGTTTTCTCTAGACATAAAGAGGAGGAATTGAAGCAGGGTGTCCTCAGATTGTTTCTGTTGTTCAGTCCCATGCTAGAACACCAGAGCAGCCCTAGACAAGATCAGAAAGTTGCCAGAGTTGGTCTTATGTGCTTTATCTTCCCTTCACATTCTCTTCTCTCTTCTGAGCATTCTACCCAGTAGATACGTGAAGGTCTTAGGTCCTCTGCTTCTGGGTTCCTTTGTTCTGTTCTCTCTAACATTATCTCTTATTCCAAAACCTTTCATATTTACAGTCTCCTAAGGCCTTTATCCTCGGTATGAAAATGATATATTAAACCGTGCTAATCAAATAATGGGTTACTTCTTCTTAGTAACTTGCTTGCATTCTAACAAGGGCTTTCAATAAACAGAATGTATTTATTCCAAAGAAATGACCCCCAAAATGGAGATTACAGGCTCTTTGTTTGGGCCAGTGGGAAAGGTTGAGGGTGGGGGTAGAGCCAGGGGTCATCTCAGAAATCACTAGATAAGAGCCACTTGGTCTGCTTTGTTGAACAGAACATAAATGCATTATATTCCTGATCTCCTTGAAGAAAATAAATGATCTTGATCTTCTTCTTCTATTTGTAAAGTCTGATATGATTTTTTTTTTTAACAAAGAGTTTATACACCTTAAAGAGGGAAATGAGGACCAAAGCTTCCTATTAATTCTGAGACGCCTAAATCCCAGTCAGATGTCAGCCAATTCCTATGGCCTCATCAGGGAGTAGGGCATAAGGAACCTGGCAATATCACTGTGGCCTCTCTCTTAAGCTTAAGATCCTTACGCTCTCGTCATTGCTTATAGAGACATATTCTTTTCCTGAAGAGAATTTAGAGTTCTCTGTGGTCATGGCTTGGCCATTTTACTTTTTTTTTATGCTCCGTGGTGCCTAGCACAGGCTGGGAACATAGAATTGCTTAATGAATACTTGCTGACATATCATCTTTCTAGAAAAGAGACCAAAACAGTTATGCAGTTATTATCTCATTTTTCTGGGATAAAGCAACTTTTGAAAATATCAATAGCATCAGTGTCTTTATTTTCCAGAGATAGGAAAACAAAGAAGCTTTAATGACTTGTCTTATGTCACAACTAGAGAGTGTGACAGAGTTTGGATTAGAATTAAATTTTGACAAGTAGCTAAAGCAGAAAACACGAGAGGGATCATCTCCTCTGTTATAGCTCTGCCAGCCCTTGTACTCTCATGAGCAGGTTTTGAGCAAATGGAGAGAAAAGAGAAATGTCTGAGAGTGTGAGCTGGTTTCACAGGAGAGTTGGAACCAGACAGATTCTAGATATGCTGGATATCGGTTTAATAGTGGAGATAAAATGGTGGGCTTTGTGGTTGCACTTAAAGATGCCATCCACGGTCTTATCTGCTTCCCTAAGAAACCCTTTTTTTTTTTGTGTCACGACCTCAGATTTTGAATTGGAAGACTCAAATTCATGTCCCAAATCTGCCACTTGCTAGCTGAGAACTCTTTGGAAAGGTACGAGGAAAAGATTCCTAAGCTTTTCCAGTTGCCCACAAGACCCTACATTATGGGGCTCCTGACTACGTCTGTTCCAGCCCCATGGTCCACCTTGCTGTTTCCTCACCACACCAAGCATGTTCCTGTCTCAGGGCCTTTGCACTTGCTGCTCCCTCTTCCGGAATGCTCTTCTTTCAGAGAGCTGCATGGCCAGTCCCTCACTTCACTTAGATTTCTGCACCTTATAGTGGCATTGGGCTTTCCTGATAGTCCAATCTAAAATATAGTCTCTGTGTTACTATATGTAAAACAAGAATAATCACCCTACTTTCCTATCCTTAAAGAGTTAATATACGTGAAAGATTTTAGTACACTTTAAGGTGCTGTACAAATATAAAGAGTTTTGGTAGTTTTTATAACTCTGAGAGACCTGTAAGAAATTTACTAAGGGCTATAAATTTAAATATTGATCAAAACTTTTTTCTAAATTGGATTGACCTTTTGAAACTATTTCATTGATTTTTTTTTCTTCACATTTTAGGGATTATAGTCATTGCATATATGATGACTGATAGATATATACAATGACTAACATATATATCTGGAGAAGAACAGTGACCTGTTCACTGGTTCTGTTTTTCGATTTCTTCAGTCTTTAATTGAATCAAGTCAAATTCATGAGTCTAGCTATCTTTGAGATCAGGGAATTTTTCCAGTTTAACAACAGTTGGTAAACCAGGAGGAAGAACTCTTTTTAGGTGGAAGATGATAAGCTTTGCTTCAGACGCAGCAACTATGATGTGCTGGTGTAACTTCCATACGAAAATCCCTAATGGGCTGTCAGATATTAGCAACTGGTGGGGCAGGAAGAAGTTAGGAAGTGTTATTTATTGGGTTTCATCTGAATGGAGATACTAGAGTTAAATGTGAGAATTGGCCATTCCCCAGTTCAAGTTCAATATTAAGATAGCAACTGTGAATGACACAGTAGTGTTAAGTGCTTACTATATGCTAGAATCATGCTTTGTGTTTTTCATGCATTATTTCATTTAATTCTTATAGTAACCTTATAAGAGAGTGCTATCCTTATCCTCACCTTTAGTTGAGGTGACCAAGGTTTAATGAAATAAATTAATTTGCAAAATCTCACAGAGCTAGTGAGAATAGGAACCGGAATTCAAACCCAGGTTTGTCTCACTCGAAGGCCAAAGTGTTAATCACTGTATTAGATTGTATAGTGGATAATTTATACAATAAAATGAAAAGCATACTCTCAGCAGGAAGGCTGTCCCCTCGTAATGCATTATATGAGAAGCCTGTGAAGTCTCTGAAATAACTCCAGTTTCTCAGTTACTTAGCTCTCTCAGAGTAGAGTCCAACATGACGCCCGAAGGGAGATTTCATATTTCCTGCTTATACATTAGGTATTCGTTACATGTCCTGTAGGAAAACATTATCCCTCTTGTCTTAAAGTGGTAGTGCAATTGTATGTGACCCGGGCTTTCGTGCAGAGTTCACTTTTATCTCTGTAAGTATATGGATATGTATTATATGAGTTTTTGTATCTCTTTGAAATAAATATAATGTGCATGTTATAACTAAACTGAAATAGTTCCTGGCATGAAAGCAAAGAATGATGAATGAAATCTACTGTGATTTGCCTATAATGGTGCTCCCCTGTGTCTGTCTTATGTCCTTTCCTTCATTTCATTCCAAACAGGTCTAATACAAAACAAATAGCCGTGCTAAATCATGCTAAATAATTCAATACAGCATTTGCAGATGGTTTGTGAGTTATGTATATTAAAGATGATGGAAATCGTGGTAGGGAGGAGAAAGACCAGAGAGCTTCCACGTACTCAGGAAATGTGTTTAGAAACGCATTTATATTCTTTTCTTTGTTTCTTTTAAAGATTTAGTTTCTTTCAAGCTTTTGTGAGTGTATTATAGGAGGAGTCGGGATATGACCTTTTTTTCATTTTCTCTATTAGATGCTTTGGGGACAAATACCACACTGAAGAGTTTAGCAGTAGGGGAGGTAGTATGGGTACACAGTGGCACTGGGGCTTCAAAACAAACCCACACACACACACCGGAAGGTGGCCAGAGGAGGGAGAGATTCAAGGAGTGGTTCTAGAAATCCTCATGGGCCAGCAGCAACAGACAAGGCAGTCTTCTGGTGGACGCCTTTGCACTTGGCTAGGTGTTACAGTCAAGTCTCCAATTCTTGGCAGCTAGAACTGCCAAGAATAAAGCAATTTTGAATCACTAGGTAGATTATAATGATGGAGAGGGAGACCCAGAGAGAAGCAGAAAGAAGTGCTGTTTTCAGAACCAGGGCAGGAGGGCAGGGCTGAGAGATACAGGTGTTAATTCTCAGTATTTAGCTGGAGCAGTTTAAGTATCTCCTGTCCTCCATCAGCACAGTGCAAAAGATCAATGAGACCACTTCTGTAGGTGGGGTCAAATAGATCCAGGCACAAAACACAATTTTTCATCCTGTGGTTTGCATTTTGCTGCACCTTCAGTGAACAAACCATACACAATGATATTGACTGGCACTAGCAATGCAATTGATTAATACTGGGCAACAGAGCAATTCTGTGCGAGTTGCTGAGTTTATAAATATACACAAATGAACAAATGTTTATCCAACTCAGAATTATCTTTATTAGTGAGGGTCCTAGTAAGAAACGGATGGCACATTCATTTGCAAAAGAGGTAATTGGGAAAAGCTTAATAGATTATTGACAAGGGTGTAGGCAGGGAAGGAAAACCAACCACAGGATGATGGAGCACCCTGCTGCTGGTAACAGTGGGGAGTTATTACCATCCATAGGCCTGAAAGGATGGGAGCTGAGAACAGAAACCACCTACACCCACACAGTTTACAGTCTACATTAACATGACTTCGTTATTTCGGGCAACTCATGCCCAGGAAGATGAAATTTCAAATAACTTTATTGCTTGTTTCAGGAACTTCCTGAAAGTCCATTCATCTCAATACCATGCTACTTAGCTTATCTTCACTTGAGTAAACATCCCCTTCTCAGGATAACAGATAGCTCCACCAAGCTTATCAAGTTATTATTCTTTAACTCACCTGGAAACTCTGTCCTGCTGTATCCACCAATCCTAAACTATTCTATCACGAGCTTTGCCCAATCCTAAGCAAGCCTTCGGTTTGAAAAATCCACCTTAAACCAGACCTTTAAAACTTCATATATATCCTGGCTTTGCTCTCCCTCCTGCAAGTCACTGCTAAGATTCTGTCAAGGGAGTCATCTGTCTTCCTGTGACAAGCAAAAAATTCAGCTTTGCTTTATCAACAGATTATTTTGGTAATGTTTCCTGGAGCCAGTGTTTGACAGAGCAGTTACTGGACACTGGGACAAATGTTCTAGCTGTAGGAGATGGCCACCCAACAGGAGCTGTGGCCTCCGTAGTAGAAGGATACAGCCTTTATTGGCCAGGTAGGGGATAGGCCTGAGAATAAATACCCAATATCTCTCACCATCTGGTCTCCAACTGATGTCTCCCCTTGTTCACGTCCAACTGGAAACAAGAAGGAATGGAAGCTCTGGATGCAGTCCCTAGATGCAGAGTAGGATAGCAAAGCGTGAAAGACAGATCTGGAGGTAAAAAGGAGACTATACAGCACACTGTGACCAGAAATAAAAATTAACACAAACCCCAAAATGGTGCAGATCCTTAAACACTTAGATCTGCAAAAATTGACCTAGAAAAAGTGGACTTCCTAGAAATACACTGAAGTAACATTTTAAAAACTGGTTTTAAGTTCTAAAATAAGTTGAAAATCACGTATAGTAAAAGTTACCCTGGAAAATCCCTAAATTGCCCATAAATATAGAGTACAAAGATGCTTGGTACAGTACAGCGATATGTATGCATAGCTGGGTAATATATGTAACATACAATTTGAAAGAAGGACCATAATCAGCAAGTAAATAATTCAAGTGTTTTGCAACACTTCCATAATTTTGTGAAAATTCCAAATTGCTGGCTCTAACATTATCATTATTTCATACATTAGATTCTAAATTTTTTTACAATTTTGGTGAGCGTTTCTCTAAGGCCTTCAAGTAATTCTTTTTTTTTAAAGAATTAAAACTATGTTGGAATAATTTCTAATTTAAATAAAATTTTCATGAAATTACAAAAAACTATATACCCTTTACACGGATTTACTAATTTTGAATATTTTGCCATCTTTTCGTTTTTATTCTCTCACTGTGTGCGCACACACACACACGTGGCTTTTTGCTGAACCATTTGAAAGAAGATTGCATGCGTCGTGATTTTTTTATCACTTAATACTTCAGTGTGTATTTCCCAAGAACAAGAGTATTTTCTTACATAACCACAGTCTAGTTATCAAAAACAGGAAACTCAATATTGCTACATGGATTTTATATAATGTATAGTCCATTTCCAGTTGCATCAATTATCCCAATAATATCATTCATAGCAATTTTTCTTCAGTACAGAATCTAGTCTAGGATCATGTGTTGCACTTGGTTATCACGTTTATTCAGTCTTATTTAATTTGGGATGGTTTCTTTTGTCTTTCCTGACCTTGATAATTTTGAAGGTTATAGGCCAGTTATTTTACAGATGGTCGTACAATTTGGTTCAGCTACTGTTTCCTCATAGTATGATTCTGGCTACATATCTCTTTTGGGTATGCTAATATATGCTATATAAATGATGTTACCTGTTTCTTTGGTTATCACACCTGCAGGCACATCATGTCTGTTTACCCTTTATTCACGATGTTAATTTTTATCACTTGGTTAAGGTATCATTTTGTTTGTCCACTGTCTAGTAACTTGTAGTTTTTGTAAATTATAACGTGTAGGGAGATATTTTGAGATTATGTTAATAACCTGTTTCTCATCAACACTCTCCCCTCCTTGCTCTCCTCACAAGTTAATTCCTTAATTTCTTCTTGGGAGAATCAGTACCCAATTCTGTCCTCACTATGTATAAAACCTGGTAATGTTCGGAAATCCCTTGGGGTGGATTTAGGAAATGACCGAAACTCTTAGATTTATTTTAATTTTTGGCGAAGCTGATTGAACTCATGTAAATTAAATGTGAGTCTGTTGAAGCTCTATTATAATTACCATAAAAGAAAGTCCTACGGGTAGAAACCATAATCAGTCACATTTGATATGGACAAAATGACTAATAAATCAGATGTTCAGTGTATGGTTTACAGAAAAGTGACCCTGATGAATATAATTTCAGAAAAGTAAACATAAAAATGTTTTAACTGTGCTGAATAGAAAATTCAATAATAAATTAAACTAGCCTAATGATATTTGCTCTGTAAAGTGCTTGCTTGACAAAAATTTTTCAGTGGTGTGATAATTCTGAATAAAATGTTTGCATTCATAAAGATGGACCCCAGATGTCCATGGCATCAAAAAAATACAGTGAAAATTGCAGAGTGAGGAGTAGAGCTGGGTGTTTTAGCACATGGATCTTGGAGCTTGGACACCAGGGTTTGAACTTCACTTCTGCTAGTTACTAGATGTGACCATGGGCAAGTGATTTAATCTTTGCCTCAATTGCTCTATCTGTAAAATGAGAAAATAATAATACACAACATTGTATGAGTATGATGAGGATCGAAAGATTTAACACATATAATATGCTTAGAATAGTGCTGGCACATAGTTAATCTCAGTGAGAGTTACCATCATCATCATCACCATCTTCGTCATCTTCACCTCTATGCTGTATCTTTCTAGCATGGGGAAAGGGGATATTTCAAGGGTGGGAACCTCATCTGACCTGAGACTAAATGATAAAATAAGAAAATAATCCAGAGTATTGCTTATAATTCTTTGATAGCAATCATAATGCTGTGGCAACTGGTTAACTGAGTAAAGTAGCACTATAGATGTTCCTTAGAAAAGGTCGTTAAAAGAGTTGTCTTTAAAATGATTAGATTATACCTCTCAGTTGAGGTTTCATCCCTGAAAACATCATTTTAAAACCATTGCTACAATTATAGCTGTCAGGCTGTCGGTTTTAATTGCAATGGCGTGCTATGAGTTTAGACCAAATTATCTCATTTAGTCCCACCAACAACTTTGTAAGAAAGATATTATTATTAGCCTCATCTTATTAAGGAAGAAACAGGTTTTGAGAAGCTACAAGATGTGCTCAAGTTCATGGATCTAGGAAGAGACAGAACTGGAATTTGAACACTGGTATGAAAAGCCAAGTACTGATCCACTACACCATCCTGCTTTCTGGAAAGATACCTCCTTGTCAGCAGGATTATTGTCACTGCACTTGGCATTGACTTTGCTTGTAATAGATTTGTGGTTCTTCAAATCTGGTGTTTTAGTAAATGATATTGCTTTGCCAACTTCATTAATCAGAGTTCTAGAAGGAAAGGAGATGTGGTACATGTAAGAATAATTTAAGAAAATATAGTAAAGAGGCTGTATACCCAGGTATGGGCAAGGTAAAGGGATTCAAAAATTGTTAGCAAAGCAACGACAGGAAGCTGTACCCACCATTAGGCTGACACGAGCAAGGAGAGGAGGCTACCACTGGAATCTGGAGAGAGCTGCAGCCCTGTGACAGGGGCTGTCTGAGATGCCAACTCCAGAGGAACACAGCCCCTGCTAAACTGTCGTCCAGTTGGAAGAGAGTAAAGGTAATAATACACCAACCTCTCTCTCCTCCCACTATCTGATCTCATGTCAGTGCTTCCTACTGGCCAAACTCAACTGAAAGCCAGAGGGCAAGGTAGGCCAGGTGACACAGTTGGTGGGGGTCATTCTCCCTGGGCACAGGTTAAGGCTGAGATGGGCAGAAAGTAAACCTGGAGGGAAGAATGGAGACTGTCTGTCACACGAAGCATACTTGATATGTTATTCTAAATTATGATCACTTAGTACAACACTACTAAAGAAAAAATGAGCAATTCAAGAAAAAAAAATGCAAATTTAGGTAAATGATAAATAGCCTACACTTCTAAGTGTGAGAGGGAAAAAAAAGCGTTTCGTTAAAAGAAGACATTCTGAAGGTAATGCTGTTGTGTATGTAGGTAGAATGTAAAATATCCAAATGTGATCAAGAGTCTTCTTCGAGTTGCTTATGGTTTGATAAACTGTCCTTTGATCAGTGGCTATAACTGCATTTTAAGGAGTCTGGCAAACCTTGCAAGTTTGCCACTTTGCTTTCAAATTCGCTTGCCACCTTGGTGCCAAGCGAGTTTACCAGGCTGGTGTGAGCTGTGCTCTGGTTTCTGAATGGTTTGCAGCCCTGTGGGCCCCTCAGGATGTTTCTTTGGACACTCTGCTTTCTGTTTCTCTACTGCTCATCATCTGCTGAGGAATCACATTCTCTTCCGTTCTGATGTGTCCTCTCTTCTTGTGCTTCTGAGTAAGGAGTCTGTTTAGCAGAATTTGATTTATGTGAAGGAAATTGAATATGAGTATTAACGGATTTTCCTCTCTTGCTCATTTAGAAGATTGTTCATACGCCTTCATTTTGGTGTAGTGTCTGCTACCCTTCATTTTAGTTTCCTGCTTTCTTACTCTCAAAGTGTACTTCTGAATTGGGGCTTTTCCTGCTTTTGCCTAGCAGCACATAGTGAAACAAATGCAGCCTTGGTCATACCCTAACAGGCCACAAGGCTGAGCCTAACACAGAAAAAGCCTCACTGGCGGGAGACAGCTGAAAACTGAAATCCATTAATTATTTGCAAAGCTCCATCTTTTCTCATGTCAAGCAAAGAGGTGTTGTTTATACACTATGTAAATCCCTTCCAGCAATGCTTTCAACTTAAGTCATATATCCAAGCGGGGAGGAATTCCTGGAGCTAATCGAAACAAGGGGAATTTATGAATTTAAAAATTAAAATAAAATAAAAAGATGCTTCTAAAGCTGAGTTGATGGAGGAAAAAGAAAGGCTTGGGGTTTCCTTTCCGTTATATTTTTTCAAAAATCTCCATTTTCAATTCCTCTTATTTTAATTTTTCCAATGATTGAAACACTTTGTCTAGGGCGGAGAAATACAAATCGATAGAGAATTACTTAACTCGGGAATGCAAATCAATAGCAACTTCCTTATGCAGGAACTTTTTGGTCTGAAATATTTAGCAATATGCTATTTGTTCTAAAAATATGGCTTTAATAAGTGATAGCTTAAGGTGATGCTATTTACATACCAAAGCTCTGTACAATAATCTTTCATGATCTCAGGGCGCAACCAACCAGCAATTTTTGGTGCATTCTATGTCTATGATAAAGAGAAAATAAGAAAGTAAACAAATCAAAACAGAAGAGCAGTAAAAAAGACAGTTTCTAGTATGAGTTAATATATAATACATGCTTAACCCAAATATCCTATTTTTACTATTAATAAATCTCTAATGAGAATTGATTTTCATAATGATCATTCAGAAGAACTATAAGTGGCTTTTGAATGAAAAAGTAAGATTATTTTGTGTTTGGTCTTGTTTTTGTTTGGTATTCTGATAATTTGCTATGACAATAAAACAAAAATGTTGAGCAAAGAAAATTAAGTTTTTTAGTAATTACTGTCAACTATTAGAGAAAAAAACATTGTACTAGAAATGCCCCTTAGTTTATGATCCTGAATCTACCACGTATTAGCTGTTCAGCACTGAGCAAATTACTTATGGAGTGGTTGTTTTGTCTTTCCAGATTCTTCTCGGCACAGATCCTTGTCTGTGCTGACTGTGTGCCAATGGTTTCCCTCATATTTTTATAAGACTCTGCTCTCTGATAACAGTTGAATTGGGCCCCGCTGGACCAATTAAGTTGCTCCCCTAGGATTCGGCTTGGTCCAGAGAGAGCATCACTGCTGTGGCTGAAGCTCTGTGATATAGAACTTATGAACTGTCAGTAGCCATGTTTTCCCACTTCTGAAGAGTGCTGGTCTACAGTGACAGAGAATAGAGCCAATGTGCAGAGAGAAACAGAGGCAGAAACAATCCTGGTGAGGTTCATGTCCAGTTCCAGTTGACCTTGATGCCCTTCTGCTTCCCTGCACTTCCAGAGACTGAGTTGTTCAACTCTTACTTGGCTTTGGCTTTTTCAAGTTGGGTTTTCTCTCATTCAGTTCTGGTTAGAATATTAACCCCTCACTTTCGTGAGCTGCATCCAAAGGCCTGCATGTAATTTTATGTTAATTTTTTAAAAGATGGCTTTCAAAATTGTGTAAGTTTAATGCCCCCATAAACCTGGACTCACTTTTGATCCTAATTAATACAACTTAACTTCTCTGATTTTCAGTTAACTCATTTATAAAAGATAGGAAATCAATCTTACATGTCACTAAAATTCTGTGACTCTACTACTGTATAAAGTATGACTTCCCTTCATGTTCCATTCATGTTTTACAACCATTGGGAAATGGCTCCTTTTGTTCAAATTTACACTAAGACTGTAATGAGGTGCCATTGATTAGTAACAGGAAGAATTTTAGAAGGAAGTGACCAGGAGAACTGGAAACTTGAGGGGATTTCAGGTAAAATTCTACCTCTCATTACCCCTCTGGAACAGACAAAGGGTCTCAATATTGAAGGAACAATTGCTGAAATGAAAATTCTAGGTATTATACGTTGGGGATTTTTTTTCATTAAAATATCATACTTCCTCCCTGGTGATTAGATGATACTTGGAAGTTTTGTGGTCTAGTGTTTGGTTCTTTTTTTTGCATTTTTTCCCATTTCATTCGTTTTAACATTAAAAATGTAACACCTTTCAGATGTATTAAATATATTGTAAATAGTCTTCTCTCAGAAAAGCTTTTATTATCAAGAGATGAAAATTTTTATCATTGTTTTTTGTTGCTGCTGTCCAGCTGTCAGACACTGAATCCTTGTCATATGGTTCTGGTTGCCTCATAGCTTCTTACTTCTGTTAATGCATAATGCATCTCAACATTTTCCAAATGTTCTAAAGGTTATTACAGTTTTTCCATTGGTTTGATTATGGCTTCACTCACTTTTAAGGAAGAACTTAGAATTACAAGGTGGCAATTAGAACAGGGTTTTTAACTTTAAAGAATCAACAACACTTGACATACGTGGTAATAAAATGCAGCCTCAATTGCATATGATATTTTTTATTATTCTTATTGCCATGTCCAGTCTCAAAATCACAAAATGAGTACTGTATTCAGAACAGGAGTTAACTAGGGCCAATTTTACATATGTTTGAAATTAGCCGCGGTTAAGATTAACTGATAGAAATGGTCACTAAGAATCCGAAGTCAGTGGAGGAAAATGTCTACCTAACCCTAGATGTCATGACTCATGTCATGACTTGGACTTAGAAGGACTGGAGGGGACAAATGGAGAATGCTATTTGTTGGTATTCAGACACACAAGAGATCTACCAGGATAGCACAGAAAATAATGAAGACCCGACCAAAAGCATATGTGGCATTTTTATTTTTTTTGAAGGTGAAAGGAGGCAGGTTGCGACTCAAAGACATGGCAGTGCATGTAAGATAGAGAACCTAATAAACAATAGAGTAAAATATCCATTTGATGTAGGGCACAATAGATGGAAGGCCAAGAAGAAGCGCCCTGACTTCCAGGAAGGAAGAAACAGGTAGCAAGGGGTGGGGTCCTGGGGTCTGGGCTGGCTCAGTATCTCAGTACTGGAAGACTAGGGTTGAGCAGCCAGAAGCCACTCCAGGGCCAGTCTTGATCTTGCTTCCAAGTCATTGTTCACACATAGGTGTCAGATCTGCAAATGTAATCATGCCTCTTCCCAGTGTAAACATTTTAATGACTTCCGTTGCCCCAATTCCTTAGCATGACCCAAAAAGTCTTTCGTGAACTGAGTTATGCCTTTCCCACCAGCCTCATTGCCTGTTCTCTATGTTCCGATACACCAAGCTATTACAATTCCAAAAGGGCAACTCTACTTCATGCATATTCCTTTTGCATATGCTGTTACCTCCGACTGTAAGATTTTTACCTTGAAAAATCTTATTTGTCCTCCAAATCTTAACTCAAGCAACCCTTCCTTTATGAAGCCTATCTTACTTATTCTCCCAATCAGGTTGATCCCTACTATCCTTGTACATTCTCAAATTATAGTAATATTGTACAGTGCTGAAATTTTATTTTACATGGTTGTCTCTTGTACTAGAAATATCATCTCATTGTGGATAGATTCCATGTATTATTCATTAATCGTAATCTTTAATGTTGTGTCTGGCCCTTATTGGACCCTCAATGCTTATTGAATGAGTAACAAGACAAGTCGTCAATGAATAAATCCGGGGCATAGGTGGAGGCTTGAGACAAAATAAATAAAAGTAAGATCTGATTATAGAAAATAGAAGAGAAGGTGATAGTGTGCCCACCAGCAAGGGTTTCTGTTAAGCTCTTGAGTATGAGCCTCCATAACTTCCTTCAAGCTAGAAAGAGGATTATTTTCGGATGGAAAGGCAGAGTTAAACTTATATCTGGAATTAAGTAACAGCAAAGATGTAGGTTAGAAGGATGTAAAAAAAGAAAACTATAAGCCTGATAAGCCAACTTTTAGAAATGCAAGTTTCCTTTGACTTCAAGACGCATCAGGTAGGAGAGAGAACCTGGGATTTACAGTTATACAGAACTTGGTTCACAGTCATTTGTTAGGTGTGAGATATTGGACAAAACACTTTAATTCTCTGAGCCTCAGTGTCTCCAATTTTAAAAGAGAGATAATAATACTAACAATACAGGGTTTGTGAGAATTAATTGAAATTATAAAGTGCAAATGTGACAGCACGGGCTTCAAAAACATTTGTTCCCTCCTTATATGCCAAACCCCACCTACTTATTGACTCTTTTCTGACCTCTGAGAATTGTTTTGAGAAAAAAATCAGGTCACAGATAAAAATACACATCAAAAGTGGTACACAAAGCAAAATTTTAACTATTGAACATCAGCTACTATGAATGGTGAAATCACCTAGCTAATGTCAAATGTTGAATATATTTGAAATATTAGCCATAAATATATACATAAATATAAGTTTTTGTGTATGATTTAAAAGTGTGTGACTAATAACTTCAATAACATGGATAAAGTTATATGAAGATACTGAACTTCAAGAAAGTAGTTTGCTGATAAATTGTTTTATCCTCAGTACACACCTGGAGGTCTTAAACAGAACAGATTTAACCTTTGTGGAGAATTATGGAGAACTTTGCAGCAATAGTAGCTTAGTCAAAGGTGTGGTCTTTCTTATGAGAAATGAAAGATGCTTTATCCGATTATCTTCCCAATTTTTCCCCACTCTAATAACTTCACCCTGTGTTTCTGTCAGAGTTTGATCAGAGAGAGACAACCTCTCTGAAATATACAACAATATCTAAATAAGGGATTTATTATAGTGGCCTGGCCTTACACAGCTGTGGGACATGGTTAAACCATTATGTGAGGCGTTTTCTTCTCATCTGATGGTGGAGACAGAAATCCACAGAGCAGGCAGTTGAGAAGGAGGATGGATGTGAAGTGAGGGAAGTGAGCGTAGACAGGAACCTACAAAGCTGACTGGAGCCCGTAAGGACAGGCTAAAATCCGAGGCAGTCTCTCCCTGCCTTTACAACTGCAGTATCAACGGTGGGGGTACCCTGCAGGGAAGCGGGTACCCTTCATCGTGCAGCTACAGCTGCACCTAGCACAGGAGTCAGAGAAGCCCAGTGATGACGGGCAGGAGCTGCAGGAAGTATAGGGGATGCTCACCCCAAGGTGGTGAGCCAGCAATAAGCAACACTGTGTGTAAGCCGCAAGGAGCCTCGTTGCCTGCTTTGACCTTCGGGATGCCAAGTGCATGTGGCTGACACTTCATGCTAACCAGAAACTACGTAGGGAGTGGAATTTTGAGGAACCTGGTTCCAGCTGAGCTAAATTGACATAATATAAATCCACCACATTCTGAATGATTGTGTAAAATTCCATCTCTGTATCTTTCACTTTCTTTAACCTAACTTGTTCTCAACTACGTCCTTGAGATTAAATTCTCTCCCCAGACAGCCTGACTCTCCTTGCCAAAATTGAGCTCTATTTGCTATTCGATAGATAAATGAATTCAACTCACTGTATCAATTTTCCAGGGCAATGTTTAACTTTTATTTGTTTCTTAATGGCTTCCCAGAACTAGTAATCACACTCGACCCACACTGTCTAGCAGAAACTTGTTTAAAATGAATTCTGGTTTAATGGTTTTTCCATGTTACTCTGTAATGCAGTCCGTGCTTTTTTCGCCCATTTCTTTTGCAGCTAGGCCTTTTGTTTTACAAATGTAGACAGATCTGTATTATACGGAAAATCCGAAATGGATTAGTGAGGTATCCTGGATATTGGAAAAACGAATTTAACGTTTAAAATGAGAGTAATTTGTCCCGGTTAAGCTTTGAAGAGGAATATGGAAAGTCACGCCATTAGCAATAATTTATTCATTTGTATATGTTATACAGATTTAATAAGTCTTTGCTTTAAACTTGGCTTTCATAGGGAGATTATAAAGTGCTTTGTCAGGTTCGCAAATACAGTTTGAAAACTTAGCGTCGACTAATACACCACACTGCCATTTCCCCCTCCTTCCTACTTCTACATGATAGAAGCGGGAGCTGCATACACAGGAACTGGTGCATTAAGGGAGTGGAGGTCATGAAAAGTTGATGAAATGGGGGACCAAGGAGAAGGTACAGCCCAAGCCCTAAAATCATCACGATGCAATATCTCAAGGCCAAGTGAGTACTGTAGCTTCCTACAGAAGTTAAGAACCTCCTGCAAAACAGTGTACCAAAACTGATGGGCAGCTGTTGGTGAGAGGATGGGCCAATCCTCTGTGGTCTTGGCAGAAACTTATCTCTAGGAGGAGGAAAAAAGACAGAGGGAGCATCAAGAAGCTCTGGCACGAGAGGAAAAGGAAGAGTTCAGATGCAGCATCTGGGAAACTCTGGCTCTTGGAGATGAAAAGTATGAGGCAGGCCAGCACTTATAGAGGGAAGAGGTAAGGAAGCAGCTAGGGCTAGTAGTGTTCCAAAACCCCCAGCTCATCTACATACACACTCTCAAACCACTTCACCATCACCAAGGCAAACCCTGGCAAGATGACCTGGGTCCACCGTATACAGGTAACCTTCAGGCTAATCTTTACACCTCTAATTCACCCTTGACAGCCATTTTGTCCAGATCTCGACTGCACAAAGACCCTTTCGTTGACATAAGGAACACAAGAAATAGGTGGTGTGGTGTGAGATGTTAGGAATTTCATTGAAATACTGTTAATTTAACTTATTTTAAATATATTTAATTCATTTTTAATATTAAATAAATTAAATTTATAATTTATTGTTTAACAATTTTATTACTTAATAATAAATGATAGACGATAAGTAGATAATAAAGATAATTTTATTTAATTTGTTTCTAAAATTGTATTGTGGATATTGCCATTTACAAAATTAATACAAGAATTTTTTTTTGAGGGTGGTCATTCCACAAATATTTATTTAGGACCTACTATGTGCAGACACTAAGGAGATACAAGGAAGAAAAATTCCTTGATCTCATGGAGCTTGCGTTATAGTAACCTTGTCATTTGTTAGTCCTTCCTCCCATTCCCCAAGATGGTGAATCCAAACTCATCTAACCTTCACTACTCTCTCTAAGTGCCCCCATCTTTGTCTCACATCCTTCATCACTCTTAGTAGATGACTTTGTATACCACTTCACGAAGAAAACAGAAGACGGCAGCCCAATTTCCTCTGCACCTCCCTCTAGAGTGGAACCCAGCCTTATTCCCTTTCTTCCTGACTCAGAAGACCAGGCAGTAACTTTGGAACTTTCCCAGGGCTTGGGAGGCCATGGAGCTGTGAATATGCTTGAGTCTCCTACGGACATTTGTCCACAGCATTGAGGGTACCCAATATTTTGCTTAATCCAAGAACATTTCATTTGCTAACATACTTTGAAGCTTTAGCACGCCCCTAAAGCATCCACTGCATTTGACTAACTCATTTTGATAACCTCAGAGAAGACTATACCCACTCTCATTCAGGATATGGAATTGCTTCTTATAACAAATCTTTTACTAGTTGTTAGTTAGCAAGTAATATAGTAGAAGAGTGATGGGATTATAAATACGGAAAGAAAGGGAGTGTCTACAATAACTTTCAGTTCCTAAATCACAGAGATGCCAAGATTTAAGAGCCCAGCAAGTAAATACTAGCTAACCTGATATAGAGAGATAAAGTCAAAAGATGATGGGCTTTGGAACAGAAAGTCTTTGGTTTGAATTTCAGCTCTACTACTTAGTAGCTATGTGACTTGTAAAAGCTATTTGATGTATGTAAAACCAAGTTTTATCACTTGTAAAATGATAATAAAAATGCAACCCTCTTAGGGTTATTGTAAAGAGTATATGAGATAACACAGCCAACATATCCAGCACCTTACTTGGGTTACATGACAATATTTATTGTTAAAACCCAGTTTTCTTAAGAATTTCTCCCCCCCTCACTCCACTCCAGTCTCATTCGTTTGGGTCATAACTCTGTAATTGAGACACAATTGATGGCTGGAGGTTCCCAGAGGAGCTAAGCAAATACAAATGTTCCCAAATAGTTAATTCACTTAGAGACAATATTTGAGTAATTTTTTGTTATTGTGAGAGATAGATCTTGCCTATTTGATGTTTGAGTAATAGAAACCTAATGAGCCTTTTCTCATCAGAATACTCTCTCTACCTCCAAACAAAATGTATTTGTGGAGAGTCAATTATTTTTACGCTTTCTTGGCCAAACTTTAAGATGATCAGTTAGTAACAGGAATAATCATTAGAATATTGAAAGTATCATTCCATTTTCTAGCCATGGAAATTCCACTACTTTACTAGTAAGACATAGGCTGGAGCAGAAACACTGATCAAGAAACTTGTGCCTTCAGATTAAATTAGATATAGTCACATGCTTTTGATTAATGTGGGAGTTTCTTGTCCTTCTAGAGAACTTGTTAATTCATTGGGTGGAATCTGATCTATCTTCCTTAGTGAAGAGAAATGGGATCATTTGCAAGGGTTGCAACAGAGACCAGAGCTCCACATTTGTTTTAATCTCTGGTGATATACTGTGCTGCAACTGAGAAAACACTCCAGCTTTATTTTCCGGAGTTGGCTTGATAGTTACCGACCTAATCCTGATTTAATATGGGAGTAAGATGAAAGTGAGGAATGGAAAATATTCTCAGAGGAAGCTGAAAAAGAAAACAAAAGAAAATTTGGTTTTAATGTATGACTATTAATGAATGTATTCAATTGATGAGGTACCACTATTTAATTATCTGCATTACTGTGGGGATAGAATTTGAGGGAGGGGCTTCTTCATTCCTCTCTTACTTCAGACTTAGTACCTGTATGAAAATTCATATTCATTTGGTCTTAGAGAAAGGTGGGTATTAGATGACAACAACAATGATAATCTTTAGACCTATCTCTTTCTTTTTTCTAGGATTTTTCTATTCAGTACAGAATGAAAATAAGGAATGAGGTAAATATACTTACGTATTAATTCAAATTAAAAATATCTTCTTTTGAGTATTTACTATCAGGCACCAAATTAGGTACCAGGTATGAAGAGATGAATAAATTATCATTTCTGTTCTTATGGATCTCAGAGTTTAATAGGACAATTTGTCACAGAAATCAGTGCACTTAAAGCTGTGTCTTAGGTCAGATTTCCTAAAAGTATGGTCTAAGATGGGTATTCTCATACAACGGATTTACTGATGGAGTGTTTCCAGGAGAAAACTGTAAGGAAGTGAGGGAAGCAGATTTGGGAAGGAGAAGAAGCTAGGAAGAGATGCAGGTTCAGCTAAGTCTAGCCTCAGCCTGATCTCTAGAGGAGCTCTGGAGGGTGAAAAATACCACAGACTTATCTCACTTTGAGTCAAGAGGCTGGGCTTGTACCCTTGAATAATCCAGTCATTTGATGAGGGCTCTCCTCCTAGGGCATTTCTGGACTCCTAGTGGCCAAAGACACTTCTCTGGAGAAAGGTAACTATGAACCATTAGCAGCCAAGGCTCACAGCAGCTGGGAGATCAGTGCACTGGCTCAGTAAAGACAGCCAGGGTAAGGCATCTGCCACTGGGTACAAAGATGAATGTAACAGAGTCTCATTGTGTAGACTGATATTAAACAAACAACCCAAAATACAGTGTGACAAGTATAAACATAAGTTCGTACAAGGTGACATGCACGAGACAGTGATTACCTGATTACATGTTCATTGGCACTTTATCTCATTGCACAAAATACTGGAGGTATTTTTTTAAATAGCTTTGTCTTTCTGGTGGTAAAGAGTATGGTCATGAAAGTCTCTTCAGAGAAGGTGATAACTGAGATGGATTTACAAGGAATAGACTTTGTGAATGTGATACTGTCACCCAGAGAAGTCCATAAAACATTTTCCATGTCTAATGCTTTGTTTTTAAGTTGTGCTTGCTTATAGGAACCAAGGCAGAACAATGCCAGATGGCCAAACCGCAGCACTGGTCCAAACCAGAAAAGTCCAAGATGGCGATGGGTGCCGTGTGCCAAAGGAAACGAGTGCAAAAGGTGCAGTGTGCAAGAAGAAAAGATCTATGCATGCCCCCAAATGCCCCCGGCCCGAGCAATGACTTGAAGACCCCTCCTCTTTCACATCCCATAAGAACTCTGCTACCGTCCCTTCAGGGAGAAGATGTTTTAGAGCCTGAGCTCTGCTTCCCCCATTCATTGATCAGTGAACAAAGTTTCTGCTCTGCTATTCTGAACCCAGTCTCATTCTATTGGTGCAAGCGATTCTAAGCAAAGGGACCCACTTGCGGGTCACCAGGCCCTTAGGGCTTGGTAACAATACTGGTGAATGCAGAATTATTAAGAGTGCAATGTCTACTCTATGACCCTAAATTAAGTCTCAGTGGGAATTCTTTATCAACTCTATTGCCATTCTATCTCATTATGGTATAGTTAAGCATTTATATATAGATAATAGTATAATATAATATATAACATTATATATTTATATTTTCTATGGTATATACAATATATATTAAGTGAGATTTTAAGAAAGGAATAAGATGGGGTTTTAAGGAAGCAGGCCACTAGTAATCCAATGATAAAAGTCTTTTCACAATAGCAAGCACATGGCAATAGTATTCTCTTTTGGAATTAGGAAGGAAGCTATCAGTATGAATCTAATGCTACCAATATGAGTCAAGATTGGTGGAGAGATATAGATACATTTTTGTTTAATAATGGACTTGGCCTATCAAGTTAAGTTATTGAGGTGTGTTTTCATAAAACATTTTTCCAAAGGTAGTCTACAATATCCAGTGATATTTTCATTGAAGGCTACGTTGTTGAATTTGATACATCTTGGAAGTAATGTTGGCTGTAGGCTTGTAGAAACTCCAGGGAAAACAGACCTAGCCCAAAACTGGGAACGTCTCTAATTGGTTCCAGGTTTTCATTTCTTGTCATGTACTCCTCCAGAGTTTATTTGGTTCTGGTGGTAATAAATAAAAGTTATGTTTCAGCATACTTATCTGATACACAGCCCTCTCAAATATCCATGTTTTAAGAACACAATCGAATTAAGCAAGATTTCTTTGTATGTGTGGCTTAGTATCAGTTTCTATGGTTTCCTTATTCATTTTAAATCCTGGAATATAGTGCTTGGCTTAGAGATTGAGAAACTGGCAGGCCATTTATTTAATCGTGTTCATTGTTTATTACTTGAGATTTTTATATTTCATATGCTTTTTTAATGGTCTTCCCAATATTTTCCTATAATTTTCTTTTAATTTGTAACCCAAAAATATGTTTTATTTAAACATAAAAGGAAAAGAGAAACGAAACTTTCCATGACCTACATTTGTTTATTTTTCTTTTCACGTGAACATTTAAAAATATTGCTTTTATATCTGACATTCTATTTAAGAGACAAAATTATATTGTCTAAGAGTTGTGTTCATTTCTCCATGCTTGATGGCTCGGTTGGTAGATGACCATAGAGACAGGAAATTTCTTATGAAGAGAAACGTAAGGGGAGAGAATAAAGGAAACACAGCTACATGTACACTCGAACACACACGTGCGCACACACACACTCATGAGTAAATGACTCTGGGACAGAATTGCCTAATTTAATTAGTATTTGGAGCTTGCAATCAAGAAGACTTTTACAAAGGCTTCTGGAACAAAGCTACATTAGGAGGTATTGGCAATTTATGTCTGTCTGAATTTTGTTAGTCTTACTTATTCCTTTCTGAGACAAAGGAATACGTGGGGTCTTATTTAAATAGAATAAGGATGGACAGGCATAGAAAAGTCAATCTTTCTATTTGCATAACTTCTGTCCTTTTATTTGCCTACTTCCCCTGGGGATAAGTGAATAGTTGGAATTTGAGGAGCTATGCCTTTTAAGGCTGTGTCCCTGTAGGCAAAGTGGAAAGTTTGAAGTAAACATCTGAGTAATTTATAAGAGAGGGTAGAAAGAATCCTTACAAAGAAATTCACTTAGCCAAATTGGCTATTAAAGAAAACCCTAATTAACCTACTTGGATATCTGTTTATGTGCGTTTCACTGACAATGCTTAGACCCAACTTTGTGGCCTCTACAGCAATAATTCCTTTGTGGTTCCAACGAAATTAAATCAGAATAGGCCTTGAATTGTCCTGCTTCTCTTTTGCATCTCCATATTTTGGTTTTGAATAGGAGAAAGCAGGCATTTGGAAGTGATTTTATTTCTCTTCATTAGTAACGTCATCCCATATTGGTTATCCATGGTAGGTTTAGTCCTTTAGGGATGCCTAACAGCTTTTAAAGCTCTTTCTGGTAACAGGACCCTGATTTTCCTTTAGCGAATGGCTCCTCTTTCACTCTCAGTCCATGTGGTTTGAGTAAGACAGCACTCCCCTGCTACCTACCCCTCACCCATCCCAACCCCTTGAGGAAGTCCTATGACCCACGTCTACAACCAAAACAGCTCATCCTCATCGCCAGGATGGGCACAAGATCTGAAGCTGGGCCAAATCATAGATATCACTGTCCTTGCAACCAGACTGTTCAATTAATGCTTTCTTAGGAGGATAACAGGGATTTATCTTTTCTCTTGGTTTTAATTCATAAATCATTATAAATTGAACAGCCAATGAAAAGTCATTTTCTCATTCACATTCCGTTATTAGAAAAATAATGTGTCAGGAACCATGATCGCTACATTTGGTTCATCATCTAATATAATTTTCACAATAACTCTCTGAGGTAGGTACTCCTATTATGCCCATTTATACATAAGAAGCTGAAACTTAGATGTTTTAAGTAGTTTTTTGAAGGTCACATGCTAATACATAAATGGTAGACTGGCTTGAACCTACTTATTCTGACCTGAAACTTGTGCTCCTAACTGCTACGCATTATCTGTAGGCATGCTAGTGACCAGAAGGTCACTAGACCCTCACTATTTTTGCAACATCAAAATAAAATTATATTTGGAGTAGTGGAATAAAGGAGAAGTAGGGGAAAGTATGCGACAGAGAATCACAGAATCAGAGGGACTTTAGTCTGTCAGCTACTGGAGATCAATATCTGAGCATCTTGAATGGTCATGGTGCAGAGGTGAGTGACACTCAATTAAGCTGAATCCTGGTTAAGTACCTGCCAAGCTATATCTGCAACTCGAGGCAGCCCAGGGGCATCACACCACCTCAAGTGTAAGGGCCATATTCTAGAGTATTCTGAAGTTTGCTAGAATGAATGAAGTAATGAATCTGGCTTGGTACCCTGTTGTTTCATACATTTGTTCATCCATTAATTAATTTATTTATTCAATAATTTATCCTTTCAATTTTTATTGAACATCTGCTAAGTGCCAGGTATCAGATGCCTAGAATATATCAAGTTATCAACTCTCAAGAAACTCCTAGTCTAGAGCAGGAGATAGATGAGTTAAAAAGAAATTATAATGAAGCAATAAGAGTTCAACAATTTTAGTAATATAAAATAAAGAAAGAAAGAAAAGAAATTATAATGGGGTAGATTTGGTGACTGGGCCTGTATCGGAACATACAGTTGAGCCAAGGAAGATGCCTCTAATATTTACTTTCAATAATTTTGTTTATTTAATCATGGATAAATTTGATTCTGGAAATGTTCCCAGATACCTTTCCCCACTGGGGAACATAACAGTTTTATAAGTAGCAACCTTCCCCTCTTAAGCGGACAGGAAACCATCTAAATTCTTCAGTGCCTCTGCCAGAAGCTACATTTAAAGGATTTATGCTGAATTATTGTGGTATAATTGGGAAAAATACAAGGAATCAGATACACACGGGTTCCAATTCAACCCAATTGCTTACTAGGTTTATGATATTGTGCAAATTATTTAACATCTCTGAGCCTGTTTCTTTAACTGTAACATGGGGATGGATATGTAAAGTTTAAATGAATTTATAAATATGAAGTACACCTCATGTTAGTATTCGCTTGCTCAGCAAATGTTAGTTTTCTTCCTTTCCATGGCTCCACATTTTCCCTTTTCTCATTTATCAAATTGGAATAATAATATTTACTTGCAGGACTGATCATTCAATGAGAGAATTTATGTCAAAAAATGGTTGGCACATAGTGTATGCTCAATAAGTGTCAAATTCTCCTGGCTTTTCTCTTACATTCTTAAAATGTAAATGAATTTCTATCTTCACTGACAAAACTATTTCTCTGATAAATTCTAAGAAGAAAAAATTCTACATATCTGAATAATTATGGGATCTTGATTCAGGGTCAATTATAGCTCTCTACTTTGCCTGAAAAGACACAATAGAAACTTAAAGACAAAGTAGGAAGCAGATCACAAAGACATATAATGTATAATGGAACTAGTTGAGACTTTGGGTAGGATGATCTATACGTATACCCTCAATGGCTTGATTAACATTATCCTAATCTTATAAAAATAAAAGCAATACTTTGGAACCATAGATGCCACAAGGAAAACCATTCCCTTATTTATATTATGGAAAAAGTGATTTAGAAATGAATATTTGTTCATTGGACACATATATTGTTGAAATACGGGGCTCAAACCTTGTGATTGACAGTCTGGTTATAAAGAAACCCTCACCCTGCTGAAAAGTAGTTTTCTAATCTAAGTCCATTCTATTTTTATTTACGCTGGAGTGATGAATAATGCAGTGGAATTGCTTTTTTTTTCTGATTTAATAATAAAATAGGAACTCTGCTCTAGAATAATATCCAATTAAAATTCACTGTGACGGATGTGGGTGATGGACCAGGTCAAAAAGGCATAAACTCCTAACCCACCTTGTGATTGTTTTAGTAGAGGATTTCCAGGTGTTACTTTGAATGATCTCAACCATGCATTGCAGGTAATGAGGGAGGCACAATTTCATATCCATAACTCCTTGGCTGCTGTTAAATATGGCTTTATTTTTCATTTGGTGGGCTGGAACATCCCTGCAGATTAGAGAAAAGGCAGCCTTTTGCAGTTTATAACCACGGCTCTGTTAGGAGTGAGTAATAATAACACGGACTCTGATTTTTTATAGTCAATTTTATTTCTACTTCAAGGTACAAATTCTTTGTCATTACACTTGTAAGCAGAGGCAGAATGGCTCTTGGTAAAAGTTAAAGTATGAACCATATCAGCAAGGATGATTGAAATCTACACATGTAAATCTAATCCTACTTGATTTTTTTCCCCAAATAGTTATTAAGTCCCTGCTATATGCAAAAGAGTATGCTCAATGCATATATGTTGAAATAAGCGTGTCAATATCCATTGTTCAGATTGGTCCACCAACATTGAATACGATCTCCCAATAGTATGCAGTTATGCAATTCAACTAGTCATGGATAACTTTAAATTCCTTCTTGTCTTCTTATTGTTACCTATAAAGTTTTAGAGACAACTTACATTCTCAGAATACATTTGCTTAAGTAAAAGCTAATTTTCTGAGGGAAATCTCATGTTAAGATTCCAGCAGTGTATCAAAGAATCAAAAAGGAGTGTTTTCTGTTTAGCCAGCCTCTTTCTTTCCTATCAGGATGATCTAAAATTGACTGGTGTGGCAGGCATATTCTTAGGTGTCTCCCAATGATCCCTGCCTCTTGACATTCACACTCTCATGCACATCCTTTCCATTGAATGTGGACTTGCCTAATGACTTGTTCCTAACCATTAGAATAGGGAAAAGATTGTGGGATGTCACTTCTGTAAACAGGTTACATAAAATTATGTCTTCCCTCTTGTTACCAGATTCTCTCTGTTGCCTTCTCAATTTGCATACTGCCATGTATGTGGAGAGGAACTGAGGTACACTTCTAGCCAATAGTCAGCTGAGAACAGAGGCCCTCAGTCCAAATACCCCTGAAAAACTGAATTTTGCCAACAAGCCTGTGAGCTTGGAAGTGGATCCTTTCCCAGTCAAGCTTTCAGATGGGATCACAGCCCTGGCCAACACCTTGATTGCAGCCTGTGAAAGACCTCGAAACAGACAGCCAAGCTGTGCCTGAATTTCTGACCCACAGAAACTGTGAGATAACAAATGTGTGTTGTTTTAAGCTGCTAAATTTGTAGTAATTTGTAATACAGCAATAAAATAACTAATACCATTAGATAATCCCCAAACCTGTGTTTGAAGTCTTATCAGCCCTACCACTAACTTCACTGATAAACTACTTAATTTTTACTTTGACTTATATTCATTTTGCTCTTATAAGAATACCAATAAATAGTAAAATGGTTACAAGACTGAGGGAGCATAAAAATTATTCCTAGAATCTCTAATGTCTTTTGCCCGGGTCAACTACTGGAGAAGGTGGTTGTCTAATAATACCCACGAGTGATGCAGTGAAGGAAGACTTTGCTGCTTAGTTTACACTTAACACTTTTGAGCCTCAGTTCTTTTATTTATAAAATGAAAATAGTAAGAGTAAAAATGGCTAACCTCTGTGGAGGTCTATATTGTATTGAGTGCTTTCTACTCATGATCAACTTTGAACAATGCAATAAATCTTAACTTGTATGCCCAGAATCTCTGAGATGAAGATTCAAGAAAGAAAGAAAAATAGTAATATAAAATATATTATCAGAGTGATGTCAGTAAGATGACAGAATAGAAAGCCCTGGACTCTCCATTCCCCCATGAACACACCAATTCAACAACAAAATGTGGACAAATTCCCTTTGTGAGAAATCCAGAAACTAGTCAAGAGGCTCGTGTACCCTGGGCAAGCATGAAACTAGCCACATTGAAGTCAGTAGGGACTTCAAAACACCCTCTGATTATAATCCCTACCCCAGCACAGCACCATATGATCAGGAGGAAATCCCCCAGATCCCAGCCTCTCCCAGGGAAAGGAGATAGTTGGACCATGAATCCAATGCCCCAACTTTTCTGGGGTCTTCCCAGAAGACTGGCTTCTGTCTTGCCTGTTTCAGAATGCTGATGGGAACCTAGCATACTCTAGCCACTTCAGGACCAGTGAGATCAGAGATGGTAGTTTAGGCTGGCAATTACCATAGCCCTCCCCCCAAATCAGCACAGAGTGAGCAAAGGAAAAATACTAGCTCCTAGTTTCTCTCTGTGGAAGGAAAAAGTTGGATCACACACCCAATGCCCCAACTTTTCTGGAGACTGCCCAAAGGACAGACTTCTGCCTTGCCTATCTTAGAGCACTAACAGGATCTGGCATACTCTTGCTGCCTGAAAGCAAGTGAGAACAAAGATGGAAGTTTGAACTAGCAGCTGCCGTAATTCCTCTATCCAGCTCAGCAAAGGGCAAATGAGCAAAGAATCTCAGATCACAGCTTCTCCCTAGGGAGGAAAAGAGCTGTACAGAGCATCCAGTGATCTAACTTTTCTGGAGGCTGCCTGAGGGACTGGCTTGTCTTGGAGTACTGATGGGATTCAGCATACTCTTGATGCCTGGGGGCCACTCAGAACAAAGAAAGGGGGTTTGACTGGCATGAAGGTTAGAAAAGCCAGCAAAATCGCTAGCCATCCTGAGGCCCAATAGATCCCAAATAAAATTAACCCCCCAAAGTCCATGCTGTGACACATTATAATCAAATTATCAAAAGTCTAAAACAGAGAATTTTGAAAGCAGCAAAAGAAAATGACTTGTCACATAAAAAAGTGTCAAGAGTGGACATCCTTGCCTTGTTTCCAATCTTATACATAAAGCTTTCAGTTGGTTTTGGTATCAGGGTAATTCTGGCCTCGTAAAATGAGTTGGAAGTGTTCTCTCCTCCTCAATTTTTGGAAGAGCTTGAGAAGAGTTTGGAAGAGTTTGAGAATTCTTTAAATGTTTGGTAGAATTCACCTGTGAAGTCATCTGATCCTGGGCTGATCCCCATACAACTATCAGTGGATTTCTCAGTAGAAACATTGTAGGCTAGAAGAGAGTGGGCAATGTATTCAAAGTGCTAAAAGAAAAAAAACCCTGCCAACCAAGAATACTACAGTCCTTAAAAAATGAGGGAAAGATAAAGTCTTTCCAAGAAAAATAAGAGCTGAGAGAATTCATCATCATAGATATGCCTTACAAGAAATGTTAAAGGGAGTTCTTCAGTTTGAAACAAGAGGACACTAAAGAGTAATACGAAAGCACAAGAAAGTATAAAACTTGCAGGTAATGGTAAATACATGGACAAATACAGAATAATGTAATACCATGATGGTGGTGGGTAAATTACTTTTAATTCTAGTATAAAAGTTAAAAGACAAAAATATTAAAAATAACTAGAGATAGAAAATATGTTAATAGATATATAATTTTAAAATATGTTAGTTTTGACTTTACTGAGCGGGAGAAGTATAAGTATAGAATTTTTGTATGTGATTGAAGGTGAGTTGCTATTAGCTTAAGGTAGACTATTATAACCATAAGATATTTTACGTAAGCTCCATGGTAACCACAAAGAAAATACCTATAGAACATACACAAAAGGAAAAGATAAAGGATTCAAAGCATGCCAATATAAAAAAAAAAAATCAACGAAACACAAAGAAAGATAGCAAGAGAAGAAGAGAGACAAAAGAAGTACAAGACAGAAAACAATTCACAAGATAGCAATAGTAAGTCCTTCCTTATCAATAATTACTTTAATGTAAATGGGTTAGACTCCCCAATCGAAAGATATAGAGTGGTGGAATGGATTTTAAAAAATGGTGCAACTACTATTGCTATCTACAAGAGACTTGCTTTAGAAAAAAGAGAGAAGACTCAAATAAATAAAATCAGAAATGAAAGAAGTGACATTATACACATTATAACTGATACCACAGAAATAAAAAAGATCATAAGAGACTACTGTGAACAATATACGCCAACAAATTGAATAGCCTATAAGAAATGGATAAATTTCTAGAAACATATATCCTACCAGATTGAATCATGAAGAAATAGAAAATCTGAACAGACCTCAAAGCAGCAAGGATATTGAAACAGTAATCAACATCTCCTGACAAATAAAAAGCCCAGGATCAGATGACTTCACAGGTGAATTCTACCAAACATTTAAAGAATTAATGGCAATCCTTCTCAAATTCTTCCAAAAATTGAGGAGGAGAGAACACTTCCAAACTCATTTTATGAGGCTAGAATTACCCTGACACCAAAACAACTGAAAGCTTTTTGTATAAGATTGGAAACAAGGCAAGGATGCCCACTCTTGCCACTTTTATTCAGCATAGTACTGGAAGTGTTAGCCAGAGCAATTAGGCAAGAAAAATAAATAAATGCATCCAAATCATATGGGAATAAGTAAAATTATCTTGCTTGCAGATAGCATGATATTATTATTAGAAAATGCTAGAGACTTAACAAAAATCTGTTAGAACTAATGAACAAATTCAGTAAAGTTGTAGGATAAAAAATCAACATACAAAAATCAGTTGCATTTCTAAACACTAACAACAAACTATCTGAAAAGGAAATTTAAAAATTAATCCTATTTACAATAGCTTCAAAAAGAATAAAATACTTAGAAAAAAATTTAACTGAGAAAGGAAATGGCTTATATTCTGAAAACTACAAAATATTGGTGAAAGAAATTAAAAGAGATACAAACAAGTAGAAAGATATTCATTGATTGGAAGACTTAATACTGTTAAAATATTTATACTACCCAAAACAATCTACTGATCAATCCAATCCCTATCAAAATCCTAATGGTATTTTTTTACAGATATTAAGAAATAAACAATTCTAAAATTCATATGGAACCACAAAGAACTGCAAATAGCCACAGCAATCTTGAGAAAGAAAAACAAAGCCAGAGCCATCATTCAAAATATATGAAAAAGCTATAGTAATTAAAACAATGTGGTACTGGCATAAAGCAGACATATAGACTAATGAGATAGAATAGAAAGCACAGAAATAAACCCATGCATATATAGTCAACTAATCTTTGCAAGAGTGCAAAGAATACACAATGTAGAAAAGATAGTCTTTTCCACAAATAGTGTTGGAAAAATGGGATAATCAGAGACAAAAAAATGAAATTGGACCCCAATCTTACACCGTTAACAAAAATTAACTCGAAATGGACTAAAGACTTAAATGTAAGACGTGAAACTAGAAGAAAACATAGGGGTAAGCTCTTTGACATTGGTCTTGGCACAATTTTTTGGCTATGACACCAAAAACACAAGCAACAAAAGCAAAAACAACAAATGGGACTACATCAAACTAAAAAGCTTCTGTATAGCAAAAAAAGCAATCAATAAAATGAAAAGATAACCTACAAAATAGGAGAAAATATTTGCAAACTACATATCTGATAAGGAGTTAATATCCAAAATATGCAAGGAACTCATACAACTCAATAGCAAAAACCCAAATAATCTGATTTTAAAAATGGACAGAGGAGATGAATAGACATTTTTCCAAAGAAGATATACAAATGGCCAACAAGTACATTAAAAGATGCTCACCATCACTTATCATAAGGGAAATGCAAATCAAAACCATAATGAGATATCACCTCACACTTGTTAGAATGGCTTTTATCAAAAAGACAAGAGATAGCAAGTGTTGGCAAAGATGTGGAGAAAAGCGAACCCTAGTGCACTGTTGATGGGAATGTAAATTGGTACAGCCATTATGGAAAACAGTGTGGAAGTTCCTCAAAAAGATAAAAATAGAACTACCATATGATCCAGCAGTCCCCCTTCTGGTTATTTATCAAGAAGAATTGAAATCAGGATCTCAAAGAGATATTTGCACTTCCATGTTTATTGCAGCACTAGTCATGAGACTCAAGATGGGAAACAACCTAAATGTCTGTTGACAATTGAATGGATAAAGAATATGTGGTATATACCTACAATGGGATATGATTCAGCCTTAAAAAAGAAGAAAATCCTGCACTATGCGACAACATAGAGGAACCTGGAGGGCGTAATGCTAAGTGAAATAAGACAGTCAAAGAAGGACAAATACTTTATGATTCTAATTATATTAGATGTCTAAAATAGCCAAGCTCATAGAAGCACATAGTAGAATATTGGTTGCCAGGGACTTAGGGGAGAGGGAAACAGGGAGTTGTTGTCAATGGGTATAATGTTTCAGTTACATAAGATGAATAAGTTCTAGAGATCTGCTGTACGACATTGTCCCTATAGTTAACAATACCGTATTAGACACTTAAAAATTTGTTGAAAGGGTAGATCTCATGCTAAATGTTCTTACTACAAAAAAAAAAAAAAGCATATATTCAAGGGAATTATTCCTGAGGGTAAATGGAACTTAATCCTGCTGGGAAACAGTGGAATATTTTATGTATAGAACAAATACCTCAGCTATTTCAGCCAGGGAACGAGGTAGCTTAGAGATTATCCATGCATTCCCCAGTTACTCAATGATTGAGGGCTCTTGGAGGAAGATTGGAGGCATTAACTCCCAAAGAACTTTCAGCCTTTCCCACATATGAACAACAGGGCTTTCCTGCTCAGAGGAAACCTCAGGCAACAAGTCAAAGGTGCTGGCGGTTGGAAGTTGGGCTGAGCATGCACGGATGTGGTTAAGTGCTGAAGGCACGTGGGCATGATATCAATGGTATCAACCACATCTTAGGTGTGACTCTTATACCATTTTGCAAAAGAGGAAAATGAGCAAGGAGAGGTGGAATCCTTGCCAAGTGTCTCAAGTTGTTTGGAGCAGAGCTGGGATTAAAAACCCAATGAGAATGTGAAATAATACTTATCCTATAGGATTGTTGTGAGGAATAAATACACTTTAAATGTACCTAGCAAGCAGTGAGCATTCAGTAGGTAAGAGGTATTCCATAATTGTCATGCTTTCATATGCCAGGAGTTTTCCAGCAAGAGACCAGACAGCATGGTACATAAAGGACCAGGGATTGGGGACCTGTGTCCTAATCTCAGTGATACCAGCAAACAACAATGATTTGGAATACCACCATAAATCTACTCATTTCTTTGTGCTATGGTAAAGAAAGGAGGTAGCAAAAGTTACTGTTCTTCCTCTTTAAACATAATTTTAAGGATACAAGAAAATAGTAAACTTACTTGAAATCTCAAAATTAACAGAAAATTAAGTGACACAAATTCTTTTATGTGACTATTAGCATTTTTGTTCCCTTCCTTCTAATATCTTTCACATACACGTAGTTTTACTTGGTTGTTGTCATAATTTATATACATTGCTGTATGCAACATTTTGATGTACATTTGAATAAGGAAAGAAGCTGTCTCTATACATTCCTGACAATCCAGTGCGTTACCAAATTTTAAAAACGTTTTCTGTCTGACAGATGAAAAGAGGAAAAGTGTAATTTTTCTTGCTGGTAAGATTGAATATTTGCATGTGTTCCGGGGCCATTGTTATTTTCTTTCTTTAATAATATGCATTTTTACATTGAGTTAGGCAGAATTCTAAGATAAGAACTCAGTCCAGTTGACAACTTGATTTCAGCCTTGTGAGACTTTGAGAGGAGAACCCAACTACACCATGTGGGACTTCTGATCTACAGAACAATTACAGAATAAATGATATTTTAAACTGCTAAGTTTGTGTTAATTTATTACACTGCAATAGGAAAGTAGTGCACCCCTGCTTCTGTGTAACTTTCATATTTATTTTTAATATCATCACAGAATATGCCATCATTTTCCCCTAACGTATATAACCATTTCCTTACAGTTGAACATTTAAGTTGCTTTTAATTGTTTGCTATTATAAATACTGCAGTGCGTGAACATTTTTTACCATTTATTGTTTATTTGCTTTTATATTGAACAGGTAATATATTACTTCTTTCAAAATTCAAATGTACAAAATGGTAAATAAACAGTGAAGAATTTTCTTCTCACTTCTATATCTTGGCTATACACTTTCCCAAGCCCAAAACAGTCAAAGTATTAAATTATTTTGAATCCTTCCAGAGATATTTTATGCCTAAATGACAGCATACCATGCCTACTGTTCTGCACCTTGCATTTTCACCAAACAATATATCTTGAAGATTGTTCCATATCAGCACCTAAAGAATATCCTCTCTCTTGTTCTAATATCCTCTAATGTTCTATTGCATAAATGTACCATAATTTATTGATTGATAGGCATACAGAGTTTTTTGGACTTTTGTTCCTGATCACGATGGACAAGAGAATATGGATCAAATTCCCATTAGAACAACAAGAAAAGCTAGATAAATGTTTAAAAATAAAGACGCCTGCCTGAAGATAGTAGAGGGTTAAGAAGAGAGTGAGGAATTACTTGGTCAGAAGCTGAGAGGAATGGAAACCCAGGACTATGAGCCCAGCATTTGAGGCTGCTTTTTACCTGGGCGATGAGAAGGCTTGAGAAGGACTTTGTGACAGCCTCATGGGGCTAAGAGGACTCGTGGACCATCCAAAGAAGGGGAGACTTGGTGACCCCCTCAACTTTGGGCTAGGACTCCAAAGGGATGGACCCTAGGAGTAAGAATTAAGCCTAAGTGACATGGCCTCAAAAGAGACTGGACACATCCTCTTGATTCCTGAAATTGCATTGAGATGATTCAAGATTGCTAATAGCTCTTAGCGGAAGCAAAGGTAAATCTTCTCTGGAGAAGACAACAACATGCTTGGCTTCTCACTATTTTTAGAAAGAATTTTACAAATACAAAGACCAACCAAACAACAAGCACATGAGGAGACATGACAACTTGAAGAAAAATTAATACAAACAATAGATACATATCCACAGGGTTCCCAGAAATTCAGAGACCAACTTGAAAATAAGCATTGTTACAATGCCCAAGGTAACAAGGAAGAGAAAAAAATTTCAGTGGAGGATTGGAAACAATATTGTTTCAATTTTTGGCTCTTACAAAATAGGGCAGCAGTGAATATACTTGTGCAAGTATATTTGCAGTGGGAATATGTAGACGTGATCTTTCTACGTCAAAAATAAATGCAATTGTAATTTTGATAGCTGCTGATAAATTGTCCTCCCTAGAGGTGTCACCAATGTACATTCCCACCAGCTATGTAGGAAAGTGGCTGTTTCCCTATTCTCTTGACAACCCACCTGTGAACCAATTTTTAAAGTATTTTTTAATATGATAAATGAAAATGGTATCTCAGTGTAATTTTATTTGCATTTATCCTCTAGTAAGGTTGAACCTAATTGCATATGTTTAAGGGTTATTTTTTTTCTGTAAATCCCCCTTTAATTTTTCTATTGGATTGTCGATCTTTTTCTTAATGATATGTGAGTGCGCTTTATATATTAGGGAAATTGGCCCTTGTCTTCTAAGATATGTTACAAATATTTTTCTCTTTTTTCCCTTGAGAATATTAACTTTGGTTAGTGTGGGTTTTGCCCTGCCAAAATTTTTATTGTCAAATTTTCACACTTTTTGTTTCAGTACCTCTGGTTTTTATGCCATGTTTAGAAAGACCTTTGCCATTCAGACCTTATGTATCAAAAATTGCTACCATGCTTTCTTCTTGTACTTTAATGGTTTTATTTTTAAATTATATTATTGATCCAAGTAGACTTTTCTTCCAGATGGCTGTCCAGTTCTTCCGATACCATTTACTGAATAATTCTTCTGTTCGTCACTGATTTAAATGCCACCTTTATCATATACTTAATCCCCACATGCATTTGGGACTATTTTTCCGTCTTTGAATCTGTCTATTCATGTATCTATAATATATTTTGTAAATTATTTTGCTTTATAGAATTGTTTTAGAATTACCCTGGATATTCTTATTGATTCTACATTGACTTTTAAATCAGCTCTTCTGTTTCCCAAATAAACGAGTTGGTGTTGTTAATAAAATTACACTAAATTTACAGATCGATTTGGAAAGAATTGACATTGTAAAGATGTCAATTCTTTCCATCCAAGATCACTGTATGCCTTGCCATTTGTTAAAGTCTTCTTTTTGTCTCTCAGAAGAATTTTACAGTTTTATTTTTCTAGCTCTTAAACACTATTGATAAGTTTTTTTCCCCCATGTGGATGGAGTCATTTTTCTTTATAACAACAAACTAGTTTTCATTCCTTTTAGGATATTAATTTGTAAGCTATTAATTTATAGATATGAAATTTGTGCCCAACTTTCTCGCCAAATTTACTTATTCTTTGTAATAAAAAAATTACAAAAAATTTTTAAAAATTGAAAAATTTCTTTTTGAGTTGATTCTCTTTGTTTTTCAAATATACAATAAAATGATAAATATTCCTTCTTTCTAATTTTTATACTTTTAATTCTTTCTTTTGCTTAGCTACATAGGATTATACTTCCAGAATTAAAGTTAAATAGCAGTGCTAATCTGTATTTATTTATCCTGGATAAATGGAAAAATGGGGCTACTGGTTCAAGTAAAATAAATCTTTTATTATTTTGGTAAGTGAGAAAGGCTTTATGGTTTTAATTTACATTAATTTTATTACTAGCAAGTTTTAACATTGCTTTTTTATTTTCATTTTTTTTTTCTTTTGGACCTCCAATATAGGGTTTAAGTTGATCGTATTGCTCACTACACTATCATCTATGGGCCATGTGAGCTCCTTCTTATTTTTTAAAGTTATTTATTCCCATTTATCACTATATTCCATGTCTCTCACTTCCCCACCCTAGGTTACCATCATCATGTATTTAATGTGAGTTGCTTTGTTTTTGGTTGTATATGTTATTGGAAAATATGTTTTGTTTTGTGTGCATGTATTATTAATTTACATAAATGATTTTGTATTATGTATTTCATTAAGTACTATGTTTCTAAGACCCGTCATATTGCTATGTGAAAATCTGATTTGTAGCTTCTGTTGCTGTACTGAACTTCCTGGGGTGCATGCATCATATTTTACCTATTCATGCTGTAACTGATGGACACTCCGGTTGCCTCTAACTTCCTGCCACATTCTCTTACTTGCTCCTATGGAGATTGTGTGAGAATTTCTTTGGATACTCACTCAGGATCTTGGGTTATATGATATATTCATATACAGCCAGTAATGCCAGATGGCTCTTCAGAATGGCATCACCAGCCTGTACTCCTATCAACAGAGCATGAGAGCTCTTACTCCCCCACAATCTCTACTCATGCTTGTATGAAAGAGTTTCTATATACTGATCCCTGCATTTTAATTTCTCCTGTGTAGTGATTGTTTGTATATTTTTCTGTCATTTTTTAATACATCATACATATCCTTTATAAAAAAAGATATACCAATTTCGTAATATTGATAAGCAGGATTCTGAGTGTATTATTTACCTTTGAGAGATCTGTGAGGTTCCTTTAAGCATTACAATTTTGTGATTTAAAAAAACCTTTTTTTTGGATGAGGAAGATTAGCTCTGAGCTAACATCTGTTGCCAATCCTCCTCTTTTTGCTGAGGAAGATTGGCCCTGGGCTAACATCTGTGCCCATCTTCCTCTTCTTTATATGTGGGACGCCTGCCGTAGCCCAGTTTGATAAGCGGTGCATAGGTGCACGCCTGGGATCTGAACCTGCGGACCCAGGCCGCCGAAGCGGAGCGTGTGAACACAACCACCACGCCACCAGGCTGGCCCCATAACAAAAAACGTTTTTAAAAAGATTATTTATATCAGGAGTCTCTACTTTTTGTAAGAGGAATTTACTTTTAATTTTTCCACAAGCTGCCTGTCTAAATATGGTAGAGAAATGTCTAAAAATTCTTAAAAAAAAACTAACATAGGGACGAGGAGGGAGCCGGAAATCAATGTAGGCACAGAAATCATTTCAGAAATATATTTACTCACTCATTTAATAAACATCAACTAAACTTATTATGTGCTGGTCGCTATAATAAATGTTGATGATACAGAAATGAGTAAGACAGTTACCTCCCTTAAAAAACACATGTCCAGTGGAGGAAAGAAGCGTGTAAAAACAGATGAATTGCAAGTATAATTACAGAAGCATTAGCAAAGCACAGAAGACAGAGTTTTCTTCCATTTTATGACTCAGATTTTCTGGTGTTAAATTAATGTGTTTATTATATTGATGACACATTTTCAGAGTCATATTAGAGGAGAAAGACAGAAAAAATAGAGATGAATCCATTGATTGTTGGATTCAGTCAACAAATATTTACCGAATGACGCGTATTGTCACTGTGCCGGGTGTCAGGAATACGCAAGTGAGTAAACATTAAATGATAACCTCCAAAGGACAAAAAATTCGTGTCTACTTTTAAAACTGCCAGGAGCAGTAGTTCACTATGATTCATATAGCACGGTGATCCAGAAGTTTTAACATAGTCCTTAGTCATCTATATTGAATGTCTGAGATCGTAATATGTGTGCCTGTATGGGAGTAAGCACTTTAATTTTGTGGTTGTGGCTACGTAATGATAATTCCACCTTGTTTTACTAAGAATGAACAAAGATGCATTAAAAAGAAGAAATATTTCCATAGGGCAGTTGGTTCTGTTTGTGTGGATAGTGACCTGGACCTCTTCAGGATGTCTTCAGGCAGGGATGTAATGGATAAGGTCAGTCCTCTTCAGTAATCTTCCACCACTATCCCAGGCAGAGGGACATCTTCCATGTGAGGGAACTGGGTGCATGCAGATTTAACGGTATGTGACAACAGAGTACAGGTTGGTTATGAAAAGTCTATGAAGAATCGTAAAAGGTGGAGGTGATGTAGATTTAAAACTAGATATAGTCATTTTATTTCTAAGGCAATAATAGGGTCATTTGAAGGCCAGAAATTCTAGGGAAGAGCAATTTTAGACTGTTCTTTCTTTACATCCCCGTGAGGAAATACACTGGACCCTGAGGTTGCCCTTCATCATCCATTCCATTCTTCCCTTGTTATGTAGCAGCCCAAGGTTTAGGTGTGACTGACTCCATCCTTAAGTCAATGGAATAATCCCATCCTCCTTACCATAGTGATTGGTCCATTGGCAACCAGAGAGGGTTGCATGGAGGAGGATGATTGAGCTGGACATTGAAGGCAGAATAAAATTTTGATAAGTGGAGAGTAACTCACAGGCAAAAGTGAAGAAAGAATTTTATGCAAAGTTTATTCAGGAACTGTGAGCAAACTTTTTGACTAGAGCAAAATGTCATTTTGTCTTTATCTCCCGGAGCTGCCCAGGCGGTTAATTTAATTCTTAAATTCAGTAAACAATTATTGAATGGTGCATAGTATTGTACTAAGTAATAGAGAGGCTTCAAAAGAAGTTGTCTTAAGGTTGAAAAACTCCACTACAAGGATAAACCCATTGATTTTAGAACTAAAAAGGCCTAAGACATAATCTAGCACAATCCATTCATTTCCAAGTACAGAAACTGAGGCCCTGATAGCTTAAGTGAATGAAAGCAACAATGCATGCAGGGAAAAGTACAAGTTGTGAGAGTTGTTTAAACTCTACTTTAATTTCTATCACTGGAAAAAATGGTAGTAATAGCACAAGAAGCTGTTGAGATTCAAGGAGATAGCATGAACAAAGCACTAGACACAAAATAAATACTAAATATTTCCTTTCATTTTCTTTCTTCCTCTTATTGATAGTAACACAGCAACTCTACAGCAAAGTTAGGAACTCTACCTTAACTCTCAAGAGAGCTTCCTCCTGCACAGTACAGAAGTCCATTATTAGGAATCCCATGAGAAGGAACCACAAAGGCCTTTAACTTTCTCTAAAGGGAAGCAGCTAACTTCACAAACTATTATCTTGTTGTCTTGTGTGTGTACCAAGCTCTTTCTCTTTTCTAGACCTGTGAACATCTTGATTCCTAATCCCTACCCCTGCAGGAATGTTTTTCTTCTTCCTTGCTGTCTATCCAAATCCTCTCATTCACTCATTTACTCATTCAGACTGACTGTCATCGAACATTTATTGAGCACCTATTATGTGGCAGGCACTGGGAGAAGATTTGAGATTATAGCACCAAAGAGATAGCCCTGCCTTCAAGGACTCTAGCTGGGGCATGGTTTAGTTGGAGCACAGAATAAGACTGGAAAGTCCCAAGACATCTTGGGAACATTGGGTGAGGGAAGACTAGGTCTGCCTGAAAGGTCTCTGCCATTATTCTACCCTAGTTACACATCCATCACATTCTTCTCTGCTTCGTATTATACATAGAGATAAGCACACACAATTGAGCCCATAAGTGTATATACTTCTTCCTATCATTGTAGTGATGCCAGGGTGTGGGTAGGTATAAGATGTATCCAGCCAGAAAGGACCAAGGCAATCTAATCAAGCAGAATATGTCAAGGAGCTACCTCAGGTTTATCTAGAAAAGCAGTGGGTCATGCCCAGGGGTAGAGGATGGATAATTCCCTTACTAACAAACTTCACTAAGGGCCTACTGCAATGTTTCTAAATCTTGGTTGCACATCAGAATTTTCTGGGGAGCATTTGCAAAATATAGATGTCTGGACTCTATCTTAGACTTATGGAAGCAGGATCTTTTGGGATGAGGCACAGGCATATGGATTTTTAAGTGACATATGGTTGATTCTGATGATTAATTAACAAGATTGGGAAGCACTGGTCTATTTTGTGCCAGATGTTTGCAGAACACTGAGAACATAGACATGGAAACACGGCTAGTATTATTCCTGCCTTAGAAGACAAGTCTCTGTCCTAGAAAAACTGATAGGCGGGTGGGAGAGACAGGCAAACAAAGATAGACAACCAAGCAGAAAAGATCTTAGATAGAGATAGGTAAAAAGTGACACTGGAACACAGACATGGGAAGGTCCAACTTGCTCTTGTGAAGAGGAGGAAGCTTTTTAGAGGATGTCACATTTGAGATGAGATATAAAAGATGCATAGGAGCCTCCCAAGTGAAATGGGTATGGAGGCACATCCCAAGCATAGGATTGAGCCTCCAGATTGCACAGGGCTTAGCCGGCAGGTCTGATGACCCATGAGAGAAGCCTGAGTGAAAAGGATTAGAGCATCTATATCCTTGGACAGGGACCTTAGGTGTGTCTGAGGTGGAGACTCTGATGCTGCTCAATTGCGTCACTGATTTATAGCTGCGTCATATACCATTTTTATTTCTTTCAACCAGAAATTTACTGGGTGCCTTTGTTTCTAGGAGACAGTCATAAACAGAATTTGCAATGGAAATACACTAGAGAGGCAACAATTCCCTCAAATTAGAAGCCAATGAAAAGCTTCCTGAGAAAGATGATGCTGAGGTGAGTCTAAAGGATTAAATGGAGTTATAACAAAAAGAAGGACGAGCAGAAAGGGGCAGAGTCTTTCTGCAAGCGCAAGGCATGAGAGTTAACTCTGCACATTTAAGGACCTTCAAGTTCGGTGTGGCTGGAGCAAAGCATTATGGGAGAGACGATGGCCATGGATAAGGCTTGGCAGGAAGATGTGCACCAAGTTGTTAAAAGGCTTTGCGTGCTCTGCTGGAGTCTGGACTCCAACTGGCTTGCACTGGGGAACCCTGCTTATTTATGCAGGGCACTGATGGGGTCTGATTTACTTTTCTGAAAGGTCATTCTGAGCATATGTATATTGTCCAACATACTTGTAAGCATGCTTTCAACAGGGATCATATCTCGACTCTTTTTTTGTATCACCAATGGTGCTTAGCAGAGCAAGGGATACATGTTGAGAGGTCAATAGTTAATGGACTTATTAACTGATTGAGAGGAACAAATCCATGCTTGAGTTAATGTTGCAATATAGACGCTACAACTTATGTGGTGCCAGATATTTAGAGACCTCAAGCAATCTTAAACTGTGCTTCTTAATTTTAACATGCACCCAAATCACCAGGGGATCTTGTTAAAATGGAGATTCTGATTTATTGTGTCTCTGGTGGGGACTGAGATTCTGCATTTCTAACAAACTTCCAGGCGCTGCTGCTGCTCCTGCTGATTTGGATTTCCACCTTTTGCATGGAAGGGATCTTAAAATTTGGTTGCCCTATTTGGAAAAGTTCTTGGCGGGGTCATCTATGAACTGTGGAACTTTCCACAGGGATTTCCACAGGGATTATGGAAATGTAGAGGCTTCACCATGAGAGACAAAACTCCTTGGCTAAGACTCCATACAGCTCCTTTGGGACTGATTTTGAAGGCAGTGGCATACCTTCGAGGCCCCTTCAGTAGAAACTGATGTTGTTTGCCTTTAAGGGAATTTCTGAAGGTGCTGCCAGTTTCTTCCTTTTGCTGCCGAGTACTGAGTTCCACAAGAAAATTCATTAGTAACGGTGAGGTTGATAATAGAACAGAAGATAAAGTCAGAGGGCTCTAAAAACAGCATGATATCAGCATGTAATTTGTTTAGGCCTATGTAGAATAGAGTCTTTTCTCAGGAATTTTCAAGTTTGAAACTTGATTATGGGCCAATTTGTACTTTCTTGCTATTTTTCTCTTTTTCTCTGTTCACTTTCACATACTCATTGCCACATAACAGCAAGCCTCAGGCCTTAGCAGCTGGTAGGCATAAAGACAGCCACATTGGTTAGGCTGAAGTCCACTGACATGGTGCCACTCATTACTATGAACAAGAGCTTGGTCTTCATTCTGAGGTTCCCTGACCTCTCTAGTGGCTTTCAGAGAGGCCCCAGGCCACAGTTCCCATTGTCCTCAATGTTAATGTGGGTTGTAGCCTGCACTTCTCACATCATTTAGCCATGGACTCACAATGGCTGCTCTTTTTCCGACAGCTCCCCATGAGACTGCCAGTTTCCTTCGCATCCACTCCTTGTGTGGGTGTGGCCATCGCTTGCTTGGACCAAAGCTGCCACAGCTTGTGTGCTGAAGCTGGGATATAGTCCAGGATAGCAATAAAGAGAATTGTCTCTGGAGACAGAATGCCACATCTTAAATCAGTGTGATTTGGGAAAGTTATTTAACTACTCTAAACCTTAGATTTCTTACCTATAAAATGAGGTTAACTAGAGTTCTATAATCTCAAGGTTGTTGAGAAAATAAGGTAATCCACTTAAGCTCCTAACACTTCATTCCTGGCACATAGAAAATGCTCAATAAATGTTAACTATTATTCTTACTGCTTTTCTCTTTATGGTTTTGGCCTAGGCAATCTTCATTTTTATTTCACCACAGCACAGCTGAGACCAGTTAATAAGGTTTCCATGACATGGCTGATGGCTCAAGGATAAGAGAAGGGGATTAAAGTCAGGAGGAAGCACAACTGCTATTTAATATGGAGACTCTCGGACATAACAGGCCCACATGTATTCTTCTAGGGTCCCTTTGGGGCCTCCTTACATGCCTACACAACTGTCTTTCTATGTCAGAAGACACTTTTTTCTGCACATCAGAAGAACGTCCTTGAACTGTCTAGACTACTTTGAGCCCAGGCTCAGAGATAAGTCTTCCCATCCTGGGGTCCATTTCCTTTTCCAGAATCAGCTTCATCTCAGGGTTATTGTCAGTGGGAATCTCCACTTCCTTGAAAGAGCCTTTACCTTACTCAGATGTAACCCTAGCTTGGAATGAAGGCCAGTGTCTCTTTCCCCTTCCCAATCTTGCTCCAGGTTTCACTCTCTTTCCTTTGTGCAGAGGGTAACTGAACTCTCAGCTCAATTCATACTCAATCTCTATTCAGGCTCACAAGAGAGAACCTCTAATCACCATCGTCATCATCATCTAATTTTTCTCATGTTTTCCTTGCCCTACTGCCTCTAAAATGGTCTTTCTAAAACATGCTTCTTCTTATTTCACTTTCTGCTGAAAGCCACTTGTTGCCCCCTTGGCACTTAGGAGGCAAAATTCATATTAGCATAACAGGCTTTTTATATGTGCTGGTCTTTCTTCCTGAGATGCCCTTTGGTTCTTTGTTTTCTCAGAAAACATCCATTCAATCTTCACGGTCCGACTCAAATCTGACTTCCTCTGTGGATTCTTTCTATAACCTGGCTGGCACCCTATATTCCCAGACATCATCCAGGCTTCCTCCTCCAGGACCCCATGACACTCTGTACATTATGCCATCTCATTGCAACATATAATAATTTGCTTCCAGTCCTGCCTCCCCTCTTTAAACAGAGATTCGTGAGAGAGGATGCTGTATTTTATTAATCGTAGTGTCTCCAGTGTCTAAGCACAGTATCTGGTCCTAGGAGTGGCCAGTGGGTGACCTAATATTTACTTCACATTTTACGGAGTTCTTTCTTCTACTCTTTCCTCTAATCTTTACTATAGATCTGTGAGATAAGTAGGTCATATATTCCATGATCTCCACTTTAAATATGAGAAAAGGAGATTCTGGCAGCTAGATGACTAGTCCATAGTCCCCCCTTCAGTTGAGTGAGGGAAGAAGGAAGTAAACTCAGATTGGGTTCTTTGGACTTTAATTCTAATGCCCCTTTCACTACTTTTTATTGCTTCCTTTTGATGGAAACTAAACTCTGGTAGGAAAAGAAGATCTCAAGGAAGACAAGACATGGGTCAAGGAAGACCGAGAGGAGATGGTGACATACTGAGAAACCACAGCTGCAGAATTACTAGGACTCACAGGTAAAGCCTTTGGATGTAATGAGAACCATGGGGTGTACTGTTGTCTGACTTTTAGACCTGAGGGAAGATGCTTTTTGACTAAAATAAGGTATATGGGAATGCGGGTGGGGAGAAACAAAACCAGATTACACTTAAAACCTAATCTCAAGCACCAGCTAGCAGAGCGTCATTCCTTCTCGGCAGCCCTCTGGATTGCTCCAAGAGACGATGGATAATTTTATAAAAGTCTTGAACGGCTGCTAAGAGTCCTTTTTAGAGCTGAAAGCAAAACAAACAAACATGAAGCCCTACAGAGCCGAGAATAAGCTCCAGTGAGAGTGAGAGCAGTGGAAATAGTTACCAGGATGGACAAGGAGATCACAATGTACCTTGTTACAAACACCATGAGTGTTGTCGCCTCACCCACTTGCAAGTCCTGTGGGCAGTCTGAGCTTGGCGGGGGTGGGGGCTGTGTACAGGGGAGACGCCAGGACGGGAGGGCTCAGAGCTATTTCAGACTCAAGGCCAACAACCGCGGAGACCTTGAGTTATGTCACTGAAACTGTCTGGACTTTAGGCCCCTTATACCAAATGCGGTTTCCAGAAAAAGGATCTGCCGCACATTTGGAAGCGCATCAACCAAAAGTCGTCTCGGCATTTTTGTGCAGGAGATCTTTTCGTTTGTGACGAGCATATTATTTTGCTTAATTATGGGCTTTGAGGAGATGGCATAGAGCAGCGGAAAAGCATGAGCTCTGGAGTCAGAGAGACCTGGGTCTGAATCATGGCTCTTCCGTCCACCAGCTGTGAGGCCCTGGCCCGGTGGGCCTCAGTCTCCTTGTGTATGAACTAAGCGTAATCTTGTAATAATTATCCATCTTGTAGGGCAGTTGTTAGGATTTGGTAGTAAATGCATGTCAAGAATCTTGTGTTGTTATGCTATTCAGATATTTAATAATCAGAAGCTATTATTAATAGATCTTCTGACTTACAATAGCATTTGGCGAATGAGATTTTATTTTCACTCCAGAAGTATGTATGTAGAAGTATGCTTTATATATTTATATATATATGACCTCTTTTTGTTTGCAAATTACTGTTTATCCTAAATTTCCATTTCCCAGTGGAACTTGCTGTTATTCAGTATCAAAATACCTTCCTAAGCTCACCTTTCTTAGAAAGTATGCTTAGATGGAGACTTACTGGTGCCCTACTCATGCTGATTTTCAGCACCTTGACAATTTATTGCCTTTTTTTTTTATTTGAGGAAGATTAGCCCTGAGCTAACATCTGTTGCCAATCCTCCTCTTTTTGCTGAAGAAGATTGGCCCTGGGCTAACATCTGTGCCCATCTTTCTCTACTTTATATGGGACGCCACAATAGCATGGCTTGATGAGCGCTGCATCTGTCTGCACTCAGGATCCGAACCAGCGAACCCCGGGCCGCTGAAGCGGAGTGCGCGAGCTTCACCTCTACGCTGCCACCAGCCCAACCCCCAACAATGTGTTGCTTTTAAATACTTGTAGTTTATGCTGTAATCATCTATGTCATGATGAATTATACTTTTCTTAAGGAAGGGGCGCATCCAGAAAGCCTTTATCTCCATCACTAAGTCACTCACCGCCTAAGACTTGACTCCTCATCTCAAGTATGGGGATAATATTTGACCCATGTATCTACAAAGGTCTGGTTTATTTTTTTTTCTGAAAAAAAATCAGGTAAGATCATAAGTGGGAAAGGATTTTATAAATTACAGAAGATATGTAAATGCAACTTATGACATGATTTTTCTTATAGATCATTTTGCAGCAGATAGGAAAGTTCTTTGTGCTGTGGCCACCTGCCTAATGCTGTTGACAGGCTGGTGTTCAATGCCTGGGAGTCACCTTGAGGTTACTTAGAGCCTCTTTTTGACACCACATGTTAGGAGGTTGAGCAACTTTCTTGAGTAATTGTCTCCTCTGACTCACATTCCTTGCAGGCCCCTTAGTGACCTGTGTGGTACCCAGGGTGAGCAAGGAATTTCCACTCTGGGGTTGTTTAAGGAATAGCCCCAAACTGTCAGCTTAGTCTTTTTTTTGCACCTCTTCCAATGCTACGTACCTGAGTAGCCACAGAACAAATCTGTGCTGCTGCTGGATACAGGTCTGCTGAAATGTATTTTGAGTCCATACTCTGGGAAGGCACAGAATCGCCACTCCTCTAAGGAGATTCTGTTCAAGGATACCCATCTTGCCTTAAAGACCTAGTTGAGATGGAAGAACATAGTTAACACATGGCGTGAGTGCCAACAAGTGGTCAAGAGATACCTCTTAGGTGTACTTGACTGTCCTTCTTTCCTTACTTTCTTGTTTTCGCTTTACTACACTCTCTCTCGATCAATAGACCTGCCATGGCATTCCCAGGCATCAGTCATTAGTTGAATTAGAAGGACTCAGAATACAACAGTTGTAGACATTCGGTTCAGGTCTGAGATTCTCATCACTTGCTGCGCATTGTAATTACCTGTAAAGGTAAAAGATGCTCATGCCTGAACCCCAATAGAATTAATATCTCTGGGGGGTGGGCGCTGGGCCTGATATTTTTTAAAAGCTTCCAAAATGATTCTAATGTGCATGCAAGTGACACTGGTTGAAGAGACTTGGGAAGTGAAGATATGACAAAACTATTCTAAAAATAAAATAAAATAAGATTTACGGCTCAAAAAGCTGCAATCATGTGGTTTGGCCACACTTGCTTGTTTCCCATCCATCAAATAACAAGTGTTTTTTGAGAACCACAGAAAGATGGGTTGGTTATGCCCAGGCTAATCTTTTAGGTGAGTTTCAAAGATAAGGTGAATGGCCACAAAATGCTCTTAGAGCTAATATTGGTTGGGAGCATACACTGAGCATATGCTACACTAAATACTTTCTGTACATAAGGTCATTTAATCTTCTCAACAACTCTGTGAGGTATTATTACTGCTCCCAGTTTACAAATGAAGAAACAGAGGCACCAAGTGATTGCTTAAATAGCTGAAGATCCAACCACGAGTTAAAAATGGAGCCAAGAGATTTGAATACAGGCATTTTGATTGCAGACCTTTCCTTTTGATCATCATATGCTACCTCCTCTCTACATTAACAGATCAGATGAAAATACAAAAATTGACCAGAGTGGTGGTTCTCAGTCTTGACTGCATATTAGAATCACTGGAGTGGTGGGGGTTGGGGGTGGGGGTGGGATTTGTAAGAATTCCTTTACTCAGGTCACACTCTGAAGCAATTTAATCCATCTCTCTCAAGAGTGGGACCCAGACATTAATATTTTTTAAAGTTTCCTGGGTGACTCCAATGTGCAGACAAGAGTGAAAACTACTAGATTAGAGGAAAGAGAATAATACAGGGGAGACTCATCAGGGAAAGTTTCATGGAAAACACTGTACCTGAACTCAGCATGAGTCAGAATAATACCATCCCACCACCAATAATCTCTGGGACCTCTGAATATGTTGCGTTATATGACAAAGAGGAAGTAAGGGTGCAGATGGAATTAAGGTTGCTAATCAGCTGACCTTACAACGGGGCATTAGCTGGGATTATCCAGGTGGGCTCGGTGTAATCACGTGGGTCCTTAATAATGGAAGAAAGTGGCAGAAGAGGAACCAGAGAGATGGCAGCATGAGAAGGACTCTGCCCAATGTTGCTGGCTTTGAAGATGGAGAACAAACTCAAGGCACGTAGGTGGCTTCTAGAAGTCGGAAACGATGAGGAAAGAGGCTCTACCCCAGAGCATCCAGAATGAACACAGCCTTGTCAACACCTTGATTTTAGTCCAGTGAGACTCGTTTTGGACTTCTGACCTCCAGAACTGTAAGAAAATAAATTTGTGGTATTTAAGCCACTGTTCATGGTAATTTGTTTCAGCAGCAATAGGAAGTTAATATAGTGGCTTAAAAAGGAAGGATTTAGAGAAATGTGTGGTAAGAGTGAAAAATACCCACTTAACTGCAGATTAGATTTTCTGTGTTTAATCATGTATGTACTGAGCACTTTAAATCTCTGCCCCATGCAATGCCTCTACAATGTAGGTGTTTATAGCTTGCAGGTGAGCCGAGATTCAAACCCAAGCCTTCTGAACTCCAGAATCAGTGCTCACTCTAGTTACCGTATTGTGTGCTTTTCCTCCTTGCAAAGACCATTTGGAACTCTGGTGGTTTTTCTGATACCCCTTGAGCAAAAGGCAAGGAAGCATAATGTTACAGGGGACTTTATGGTACAGAGAATAATGGGGCCGGCCCTGTGGCGTAGTGGTTAAGTGCATGCGCTCCGCTGCTGGCGGCCCAGATTTGGATCCCAGGCGCGCACCGATGCACCGTTGGTGGGTGTCCCATATAAAGTGGAGGAAGATGGGCACGGATGTTAGCCCAGGGCCAATCTTCCTCAGCAAAAAGAGGAGGATTGGCATGGATGTTAACTCAGGGCTGATCTTCTTCACAAAAAAAAAAAAAAAAGAGTTATCCTACAAGCTGCTTAGACAAACAAATTATTGTTAATCACTGAGATGTTAGGAGGAGATTGATCTGATAGTTGTATGCAAGGATTGAAGTAGATGAAGCTGGGGCAGGCAGCTCAGTAAGGAAGTTGGACAACAACTTAGGCTCCTGAGAGTTTGCACTCTGAATGGCACTGGGAATGGGAGTGTAGAGGAGAGGCTGAATCCAGGAAATCTGGAGAAGAAAATCAACCCAAGGGAAATTATCCTACTTGAGAAGGGTAAAGGAAAGGCAGAGTCCAAGACAACTCCAGGTTTTCAGGTCCGGCAAGCTGACAGGGTAGTTGGTGGTGCCCCTGACAGAACAGAGGATACTAGAAAAGGGAACAAGTTTCAGGAGTGAGATGGGATAGGGTGGTGGCATATGATAAAGAATTTGACTGTCCTTTGTTCCTGAGAGGGAGACTCTAAATCTCTGGACTATCCCAAGTGATGAACAGTGTCTTTTTTATTCTACTGAAATGACTTAGGGTAGGCCTCTAGATAATTTTAGCATGGGGGTTGGTCATGGGAAAGACCAACCATGTTGAACAGAGTGTTGAGAGTTTGAACTATCTTAACTTGTGGGGCATGGAAGAGGACTGGAAATTGAGTTCAATCAATTGTGCTCATGTAATGAACCCCAATAAAAACTCTGGATAGTGGGTTTCTTGGTTTGTGGATGCGTTAGTGACATGCTGGCAGGGTGATGCATCTGATTCTACAGGGAAAGGGTGCGGAAGCTCCATATCCAGGATGCCCTCAGATCTTGCCCGTAGGAGTATCTTTTATAATAACACTGTAATTGTAAGGATAGTACTTTCCTGAGTTCTGTGAGTGATTCTAGCAAATTATTGGATCTTGGGGGGTTGTGGGAACCCCCGTTTTTGTAGCCAGTCCGTCAGAAGTGTTGGTAGCCTAGGGACTCCTGAGACTTGTGGCTGGTGGCTGGCCTCTGAAGTGAGGACAGTCTTGTGGAGGACTTTCCCCTAACCTATGAGGTCTGTGCTAACTCTGGCTAGTCGGTGTCAGAACTGAATTTCTGTTCATCCACTTGGGGTGGAAACAGAATAGGCAGACACTAATATGACCTAAATATCTGTCTGTGGGCAAAATTCAGAATTGTGTGAAATGAGTTTCTCCTCAACACTAGGGCAAAAACAAAATGCAAGGAACATTAAACACAACTTTTAAATGCCCACTTCTTGATTCTTAATTGACTACTCTCTGACTTTCCCAATGTCTTTGGACCGATGTGATAGAATAAAATTTCAGAGGTTTTAAAAACAAAATGGAGTTCAAATTCTGTCTCTCTTACTTACTTGCTATGAACTAGTGGGTATGTAACTTATTCTTTTTGGTCCATAGCCCTTTATCTTTAAAATGGAAGTATTAAGGCCTGATTTGTAAAGCTGTTAAGAGAATGAACATAAAAAGGTAAGATCTTGGCACATGACAGATGCTCAATGAATGTTATTTTCTGCCGTCCTTTACGATTATTTCCAACTGGAATGGTTCTTTCTGAGAGAGATTTTCTTTTATCCAGATTCATCAAAAGGAAGTCAAAGTGATTGATGTGGCTTCACTGAACACTCAACGAACTATCTGACTTTGAGGGGATGTGCTGACTCAACCTCTCAAATGTCAGTGGCTGTGGGAGAGTATTGTCTTAAAGAAGGCCTTACTATAGTTGAAAAATTCATGATTTCTGCTATGCATGTGAAGGGAGAGCATCTCTACAGCGCCTGCCACTGCTTGGAGCCACATTTGTCACAAACAATCTGAGCTGCAGGTGCACTGTGTCCATACTCTGAATAGCGCCCTTGTCATAGGTTCACCATAAGCTTCAGTGACTCACCCAGGGAGGTCCAGCAAATCTGGGGCCCAGAGGCAAGCCAGGCCTATGGATATCTCCCTGTCTCCTTAATTGTGTTCTCCTGACTTGCCTCTCTTCCATTTTGTGGTGAAGTGGTTACCACACTGAATCAAATAACCAGCATAGTTTTCTGGAGGAATGCCCCTTTATAAGTCCCTCAAAATGATCACACGAAATGACTAGGAACCATCCCTCATGTGAGTTTCTCTCTTGTGAAGGAATAAGTTTTACAAAACACTTGTTTACCATGTCAAGTACCATGATAGAAACGTATGGGATGTCCGAATAAGCTTCTGAGGTTTTATTCTATTGACTTTGCAGACAGGGAGGCTGAGCCCCAAAGCAATCACACTATTTAGGAGAAGAGACAGGATTTGAAGTCAGGTGTGTCTCACTCCAAAGCCCTTTTTCCTTTACTAAAGGTTTGGTAACCCACGTGGGCCTGCTTCTGAGAAAGACGGCTACTTATTTCTAGGTGGAATCTGCTCTTATTTTTCTTTTATTCCCAGACCACATCAGACTTTATTATTTCTAGAAGCTTTATTATGACATTCCCTACTCTTTAAATGTGGCTTAGTCAACAGAGCCTATTTTCAAATAATTAGGAAAAGATATAGCACTAGTTACACCCAAGTGCAAGTCTGCTGGCTTTAAGGGTGCTTTTTTTAATACCTAGTCTCAACTTCATGGTTTGGGTTTAAACAGAAATTTATTCTGGAGGCTTCGGCAAAGCTTGCTTCTCTTGCCATCTCTTCTTAGTAAGCAAATCCTGGATACTTTTCCTGCCACGCGTACTTAATGGCAGAGTACATCTTGTTACCATCCAAGGCAGATCCTTTTGAGTGGCATATTCTCCTGGCTGGAGGGAAAAATCTGATCCAAACCCCACAAAAAGAAGATGGAATTTTCCATGCAAAACCATTACTCTTGGATTCCTGGCTAGTGGATTTCAGTTTTTCAGAATTGTGAATTTTTCTCTCTTGACTCTTGCTGTCATCCTATCTCAGGAGGGATGTTTGGCATCTCAAGCTTAAATCCAAAGGTGTATTGAGGGTAGATCATTGGTAGGATGTATAAGACTCAGGATAGCTGTGACTAGATCAGGCAAACATTGCACCCAGTCGAAGCAGTAGATAGTAATAGAAGTCCCAGTAAACGAATGGTGGATGTCAGGGTAAGTCAGCTGCTAGGGCTGTTAATTTAGTAAAATAATGATGATGATATAATAAGTCGGTCAGGGAGAGTCAGCTAATTGGGTTGTTGAGATTTAATGAGATGAAGTCTGTAATGGTCTTAAGTGTAGGGCGATGCTTCTAGCAAGTTCTCAATAAAGGGCCTTTACTGTGAGTACCAGGGTCGATGTAGAAGCAATAGCAAATCAGAAGATGAATCAGTTACTTACCGGCTTTTGGCTGTATGGAACATTGTTTTCTAAGAACCTAAATTGGCCCAGATTCTGGGGCTAACAAGAAACCATTTAATAAATGGTAGTGATTATCATTATTGCTGATGTTATTATTGCCACTAACGTCAGCATCAGCAGAGACAGTTAAACTGTCAGGTGATAAGTGCAATATAGCTACATGCGCAGTGTAATTAAACGTACCCAAAAAGGGAAAGCTAGTTGTTCCCCATCTTCATTAAGAGAAGCACAAAGTTAAACTGAAGAGTCTTAGCAGGACTGAGGAGCTCTGAGTTCTGCCATCAGCTGTACAATTTAATTTTTTGCAACCTCATTTGGACCCTCAAGGATTAGATACAATAATATTTCCCCAAGTTGCCCAATAAGAATTCCACCAGCGCACTCTTGGCCCATGGAATCAAAATCATCTTGGATGGGTGCTAGGAACGAGCATTTTGAATGACATCCCAAATGATGCTTATGATTAAGTAAGTTTGATAAACACTGGGCTAGAACAATCTATAAATGCCCACCTGCCCTAAAATTTCAAGCAAGTAGCAGTTTCTCTTAGTTAAGAAACCATTTTTGCCCAGTCTCAATTTCAGAGTGAGAGCTATTAAGTCTGGGGATTGGGTTCTATTGACTGTGTGTGTGTGTGTTTTTGGTGGGAGAAATCACTATAGCCATAAGATATTTTTAAAATGCGTAAATCCCAAGTCATCACTCTCCAAGACGGTCTAGGAATGGCTGGACCAAGGCAGGAAAGACGAACAGATGACCTCATGTTGTCTCTCAGAAACCGATGATTCCATGAGAATGACACAGGTTTTATGCATGATCTGCCCTGTTTACCTCCTCTTGTCTGAAGTCAGTGAGTCATGAAAAACCAAAATTGCTATAGAAATGTCAATTTGGAAGACGTCTCTGTTTTAGTTAGAAGGATTTTTGTGGAAATATGACTTAAGCTTTTGTGTCTCAAAAGATGAGGTGGATTTCCCTGGGAAAAGACTCCAGAAAACCCAAGGAAATGGGAGATTTATTTTGTATTGAATACTTGGAAAAAGACAGGAATCTCGATCCATTAGTCATAACTAAATGCCCAGTGATGGTGCTCCTCCTCTGATGACTCTTCTGGAAAGATTAATGGTTCTTTAATATGACCTTTCCTTTCCACTCTGGGATCCCACCTCCAGTCTGAGTTGTCTATTTACCTCATGGCTGAACTGTTCTAATAGTCAACTGTTCTGGTTTAATTATCTCTAGCCTATTGCTGCTCCAATCTATTCTACACACTTCTGCCACAATAATCTTCTTAAATGCTGCTTTGCAAACACCAATACCTTTCTTAAAACTTCAAGGGCTCCTATTGTTTTTATAGGAAATATTATAAAACTGAAGATTCTCAGGTGGGTAGGACCTCAGAATCATCACAGTTAGCTCCTCAAATCCAAACATCTTTGAATGCTAAGAGGCATTCAAGGACCTCTTATTTACTCCACATGTTAGTCAGGACTCTTTGTGAATGATGGATATTGACTTGGGTGAGAAGAGAAGGTCAATAGTTCACAAAACTAAATAACATTGACAGGAAGAAAAGGTGTGGCTAAAACCAGGGGCTTGAACATCATCAGGGTTCTTTGCCTGTCTCTTCTTCCTAGTTCTGTCTACTATCTCCCTTTCTCTGTGGTCTCTGGCAGCTTTAGGTTCACACTTTTACAGCTTTTCATTGGACAGAAAAAAGTCCTCTTTAAGTAATTCCAAATGCACAGAGCTTATGGAAGGTCTCTGCTTGAATGCCTTGGGTTAGGGATGGGGAAAGGTTGGGGTGGGAAGAACGAGAGGCTATTAGTATTAGCCCCCATTGGAACCACATGGCTGAGTTGGGGATGCGGTGGGAGAGAACAGTTCCCTAAAAGAACAAGGCGCTTACCAGACTAAAATGAAGAATTCTGGGTGAATAAAACAATTAGTTTTATCTATCACACCCTGTAGTGTGTTAGTCATAAACTTCTTCAAGCTTATTTTATACTAATCCTTGAATTTTTATATAAACTACATCAGTCTAGCCAACGTTTCCTGAACATGTTATATACATTTTAGCCTCTATGGCTTTTCTAATAAAATCCTTTAAAATGTCCAGCCTATCTCTCTCTGACTAGATGTGTCTACAAGACCTACATGAAGTTACTGCTGCTTGGCCTGCCCCAGGCTTCAGAGATGACTGTGCCATGTTTATATGATTCAATTAGCACTAAGTACACACCGTCTGGTATTAGAAATTACTTTTTCACGTGTGTATCCTGTCTCCCCAGCTAGATTATAGGCATCTTCAGAACAGACGTAGTTAAACTCAGTTACAGAGATAATTGCTGCTGGCTATTGTTATGGTTAAGTCTCTGTTGTATGTTTCCTAGATTTGGGGAGAAAGAAGTTTGGAACGCAACAAGAAAGTCAAAGAATTAGAGTGTAGTTGTATTCAATATCAACAATCATAATTACACTAATTGAACTAACAGCCCCTGTTATGAACTTTGATCAAGGGAAGAGAATAGTAAAAGTTTATGCCTCAAACTGAGTTTGGGCATCAGTTTAGGAAACATCTCCAAAGGTGCTAAGTGTTTTGGAAAGGAGCTACTTCCAGGGCTATTGATCTCTCCACGGGTAAAGAAGAGCGTAGAGTTCTCTGTCCTTAAACCTCTTCCTTTCTCTAACGTTCATCTCTATACCCATTCATAAACACCGTTCTGTTTGACAGGGATGGTTTCACAAATAGAAAATTAAAACAACCTAAGACTATGCTCCTGAGAGTAGAGATGGTTTACCACTGTATCTCTTGCTTAGAACTGGGTATAAAGTACATTGTTTTGAGTACTCTAATTTGGCACTCAAAAATATTTTTTCAACAAATTAAATTAGATTTTCAGCATATGAATAAAATACTGAAGATAGTCTATCGAGTAAGATGCTTAATAAAATAGGTATAATAGAAAATCACAGTTATATAAATAAAAACTTTATAGAATATTTAAGACGGGTCTAGAATAAGGATTTCAAAAGTGTTTCTTGGTCTAAATCCTTTAGTCTATAGTACTAACTCAACAAAAACGCTTCATAACTATGTAGGTTTCTGGATAGACAAGAGGAGACAGTGGATCTGGACTCATGACGATAGTTTTAACTCCCATCCAATCTTTCACATCAAGTCTTCAAACAACAAAATGGACTGATAAGTTCTGGCTTCTGCCTGGGAAGAATGTATAGAGCTGGAGGATGTAGAGACCTGGAGTTAGTGAGGCTCCCAAACTTATGACAAAAAAGAACCAAACTAAGCTCAAATTCATGACTTAAAAAAAAAAAAAAAAACTTATTGGATGTATAACACCAAGCGTAAACCATAATGTAAACTACAGACTTTGGATGATAATGATGTGTCAATGCAGTTTCACCAATTGTAACAAATGTACCACTCTGGTGAGGGATGTTGATAATGGAGGAGGCTGTGCAAGTATGGGGACGGGGGTATAAGGAAAATCTCTGTACCTTTTCTGCAAACCTAAAACCACTCTTAAAAATGGTCTTAATTTAAAACAAACAAGTAAACACTCATTGGAGACCAGAGTCACAGAACAAATAACTGGCCCAAAACTGAGCAGAGACAGTGATTCCAGCGATAGAGGACATACAAATATGTGCCTACTTGGTGCAGATGAAACTGGACACTGCTAAGAAGAGCTCAGCCAGGACAGCTGAAAACTTGATGGAGGCTGCATGTGGGCTGGTGGAACAGTATGAAACTCGATGCTGTAGAAATTGGGGGAGTCTGTACCCTTTCTGTTGGTTCACAACCTCAGGAGCTTCTTGGGTGAAATCTGAAACTGGCCCCTATACGAGGAGGCCAATGAGAGACTGAAGAAAGAGGCAGACCACTCCAGATTGGTAGGTGGCTGGTTTAATCAGCAAGAAACATTACTTAGGAGGTTTGTCTTGGGCGGCCACAAGATGAGTAGATCTCCACATTCACCCGCCAGGATCTTAAAATTTTATATAGAGGCCTTAACTGGGTTCAGTCACATAATCAGTCCAGATGGTCTCAACAACATGTTGCTCTCTCAAGATTATGTCCTTGAAATGGCTCCCGCTGTGGGAATGGTGGGTGGAACGTACTATTCCCACAGGACAGGGGAGGGGACGAGCAGCCTCCTATTGCCCAGGTCCAGCTCTCAGGTCAGCTGGTAATCATGTCCCCTAGATGACCTCCTCTAACAGTTTTGCAGGCTCTTTCTCCATGAATTCCACTGAGCACTCACCGAAGAGATGAGAAAACATGAAATCTTGGAGAGAGGGGCAGTAGGCCGGTAGGGAGGGCAAGACACCTCATCCAGAAGAACAAAAGCATTAATCTGAGGGGAGGCGGGAAGGGTAAAACTGCTGCCTCTAGGATATTGGTGAACATTTATTGCAGCTGAGGAAAGGGAACAGCAGGACGGAAAAGTTTATTCTTGGGACAAGGGGCAGGATTAAGTGCTGAACCCACAGCTGCAGGCAGGGGAGGGGCAGGAGACCTGAGAAGGCCACACACCCCAAGGATACAGGTATGCCTAAGAGCATGTGTCAGAACAACAGACACTGTACCTTCCATCCCCCCACCATGAAGCTAAAAGTTTCAAATGACAAGTAATAGCAAAATACTGCTGAGAGCGTGCAGCAAGTGTGCAAAGAGAACCTCTTTGAGGCACAGCTCAAAGGGAAGACCTACAACTCACAGTCAAAGAATCATTGCTCTGATACACATCCACCACCCTAGAAACAAGCTATCTATAGGAATTTGAAACCTGTGATGCACTGACTATAACAATAGCAAAAATAAAATAAAATCAAATCACAAAACCAGTCCAATTACTAACTGGATTAATGCAAAGCTTTCCATTAAAGGTCTGGCACAAGGAAAGGCATGTCCATGTCCAGGAATAAAAACTATTTACCTCAGTTTCTACTGACCTACACCATATATTTGGCTTTTAGTAAAAAATTATGAGTCATACAAAAAAGGCAAGAAAAAAACTACAAAATCCCAAGTGACAGTAATCATCAGAAATAACTTTAAGATTTATAAAGTAATGGTAATTAAGACAGTATGGTACTGGGGAAAGGATAGACTTATAGACTAATGGAACAGAATAGAGAGTCCAGAAATCTACCTGCACAAATATTATCAACCGATTTTTGACAAAGATGCAAAGACAGTTAAGTGGAGACATGCTAGTCTAGAAATGCTAGATTTTGAAATGCCAATCCTCCTAGAACAACTGGATGATTATATGCCAAAAAAGAAGGACCTTAATGCAGATCTCACATCTTATATAAAAATTATCTTGAGCCAGCCCTCACGGCCTAGTGGTTAAAGTTCGGCATGCTCTGCTTGGGTGGCCCAGGTATGGTTCCTGGGCATGGAACCACACCACTCGCCCGTCAGTAGCCATGTTGTGGCGGTGGCTCACACAGAAGAACAGGAAGAACTTACGTCTATACACAACTATGTACTGAGGCTTTGGGTTGGGGAAAAGGAAGAAAAAAAAAGGGAAGAAGATTGGTGATAGATGTTAGCTTAGGGCAAATCTTCCCCTGCAAAAAAAATAAAAATTATCTCAGTTATGAAGATTAATATCAACAGTAATTAGTCATGCTGATGTCATTTGCCCCTGATATGATGTGATGAGAAGTATCACCTACATGATTTTCTTCCCCCAAATCCGTAACCCCAGTCTATTCATGAGAAAACATAAGACAGACTGAAATTGAGGCATATACTATCTTTTTGATGGTTCTGTACATCTAAAATTATTTCAAACTTAAAAGTTTAGAAAAAGAGAAACTGACATGAAGTTATGTATTATATCTCCCTTGGAGGAGACACTTGAGGTAGACCGAACCCAAAGGAGCAGCCAGGGAAGCCAAACAAATTATCATTTGAATGATTTACACTTGATGCCATTAACTTTCAAACTTTTCTTCGACTTAGGTAAGTGTGTAGGCCATTTCATCTTCTGCAAATAGGAACTTTGGTGCAAGAACTGGAGCTTCTGAAGGGAAAGTTGTAGGCTATTAGTTAACTCCTGTCCTCCTGCTGATAGTCTCAGCACTTAAACTCCACATTTTTTTTTTACTTCAAGTATTGCAACGTTGGAATTCTGATTCTCCAGGTTTGAGCCTCTTGATTTCACCTCTGCTTTTTATTTCCCCAGATTTATGAGTTGATGTGATATTTACCTGATCTACCCTTCTGTCAAAGTGGCCAGTTATGATCTGATTTGACCAAGGTAGGGTGGATCCGTGCCAACGTTACATTCTAAATCATAGTAAAATGAGAGAGAAGAGGAACATAGACTGTGAAAGAATGCGATATAGTGGACCCTGTGCACAATGACATCCCCTTCTTGTGAACTGCAACTGACCAACAAAGACAGACCCTCACTGGCCATGTCTTTACACCAGTCCCAATCGAGGACAACCAGAGTCAATCTCCTAGGAATTTGAAATTTTGAACTGAAAGATACAGAAATGTAAGACTAGGAGAAAGTGTAGGAAATTCTACTCCCAAGGGGCCCAGAGTTATCTTAATTCTGCCATTTCTGAGGCTTGGATACAATCTATATTAGATTCTTCTGGCTGTTGTAGCAAATTACCATAAGCTGCGTGGCTTAAAACAACAGAAATGAATTCTCTCGTAGTTCTGGAGGCTAGAATCCAAAATCAAGACATCAGCAAGGCTGTACTCCCTACAGAATATCTAGGGGAGAAACTTTTCCTTGTCTCTCCTAGCTTTCTTGGCTTATGGCTACATCGCTCCCATCTCTGTCTCTGTCTTCACATCATCTTCTCCTCTTCTGTCCCCTCTGTGTGTCTCTTATAAAGACACTTGCCATTAGATTTACAGCCCACCTGGGTAATCCAGGATGATTTTCTCATCTCAAGATGTTTAACTTAATTATATCTACAAAGACCCTTTTTCTAAATAAGGAAACATTCACAGGTTCTGGGGATTATGATGTGAACCTATTTTGGGGGGACCACCATTCAACCCAATACACCATCCTTCCAATTAATTTTTCTTAAACTAAGTAGTACCAGTCTATTATTTGCAACCAAAAGAAATTACATAGTTTGGCCTCTAGATTCTAGTGGCAGCAGTTATGAGCGGTTTGTACCATTGGTATACTAAGCTTGACTTCAGAAGTTCTCCCATTTTAGTGTAATAAGAATTACTTTGGAACTTGTTAAAAACACAAGTTTCTGCCCTCCTCCCCAGAGTTTCTCAATAAATTGGTCTAAGAATCTGCATTTTTAACAATTCCCAGGTGGTCCTGATGATAAAAAAACAGAAAACTGTGTCAGCTCAGACTCATCAATGTCCCATTCAAATAAAAGCAAGAGGAAAAGCAATGAAAAATAATTTGAAAACTTTAATGATGTTGTTTATATAGTAAAAACATAAAATCTTTTAAATAAGGTACATTCAATTTCTCAGAGCATCTAATATTCAGATAATTTATATTTCATACACTTTCCAACATTAAACAATGGACTACATAATGCATTGTCTATAAAATGATATTACAGCTTATACAGATAAAATTATATTACAAAAACACTCCACACAGGAAGAACGGCAGTAGCTATTAGGAAATGCTACAAACTTTCCATTAAAAAATATATTTTATCTCTTTCATTTGTCATAATAATAAACAGAACATATATTTTTTTCTTTCTAATATTAAGTCTTACACAATTTCCCTTTAGGATGATAATATGTACAAACCTTCTATCTGAATGAATATAAATAGCAAATACTATAATAGTGTTACAGATATATTAGTAACTTTTACAGAGAAAAATATATGGCTTTCTAATAAAAGCCTCTAGCACAGCTAAAATCTCAAAGCTATTTAAATTGGACATTCCCATATTTAGTAAGGCACAATGGAGTCTAGTTTCTTATTTCCAGTTGAATTACTGCAAGCAGTAATAAGGGAAAACGTAGTCAGTAGATATTGGACCAGATCTGTCAGTTGGATAAACTATTTGGGGTTTATTGGACTTTGGAGGGAGATGTTAAGTTCTTTCTCCAAAACATAGTTTCTTTTTGTGCCCTGTGGCCAAATCCAGTCCTTGGTGATGAGAAAGAAATCGTTGTAACCCTTGTCAAGTGCCTGAGAAACAGTTTATTCATCCATCGGATCTGGTCCATTGTGAGGAAACAGCCCAATGACCATTTCCGGTTATAAGCAGCTTATTTTGACTGATTGGACCTGGTTCCCTATCATTTCTAAAAAGAGCTTCTGATACAATTTGTACATCGTGAAGCTGTGAAGGAATCTGACGATCTTCTTCAGACTCTGAGTGACAGTTTTGGGAAAGTGGTATGTTTTCAAGTGCTTTAGTGCATGCATTAGGCCCTTCAGGGTGTCTTGGTCGCCATTTTTTATTCTCCACAGGTTGAGCAGCTTCAAGATCTGCTCACTCGATTTGCATGCCTTCATTGTTTTCTCAATGTCTTCCGTTGTGACTTTCTTCCCCGGCAAGCTTTCCATCAAGCCGCGAAGCTGCTCGAAGGTGAGATTTGCGTGCCCAATGTGCCGCTGAACACTGCTTTCACAGAGATCGATATCTGCATAAAGCAAAAGCCCAAAGAGAGTTCACATCATGGACATTCTTCTGGTGCCACCACAAAACTACCCTGAGGCAAATGGTTCTCCCAGAGTTTCATAACTTTATTTTAAGGATAACCTCTTCCTTTCTTTCTTTGGAGGGCTTAAGTGATGCTAGCTATTTCTGAGAACTGACATAAATATTATTTTGTGTTCTAATGGGATAATATGCTTTATATATTCTAGATATCCAATAAAGCTGTGTGAAAAGCCCTAATTTTGAAAAGTAATAGTAGAAAATTATAGACACACCACTCTCAGTTTTCTAAGACAAGTCTGAGAAATTAAACCTATAACATTTCAGAAAAATAAAGTATTCAAGTTAGTTATTTTGTAAATTTCATTAGTTGATAACTGACACATGCACTATTTGAAAAGAGTTAGCAACTAGTCTTTAATAAATAGCACCAGAGGATTACCACCACTGAGAAAGAGATCTGAAAACCCAATAATAGGAGGCCAAGGAATGCAGGGATACACATGCCCCAGAGAATATTTCAGTAATGAGCTAGGACATAAACATAAGAGGGAGTAACTAAGATTTCTGTAATGACATGAGTCATTTAGTATCTGTGAGCCCTAAGGCAAGTCAGTCCATCTTTCTGGGCTGAAATGTCTTCATTTATAAAATAGAGATTTGGTCCCTTCTGATTCTAACAGTCGCTGATTCTCTACTTTCCTTTCTTTTTGCTTCAGGGCTAATTATACTTTCAAAGAATACGTTTTGTTTGCCACAAGCAGAAGAAAAGTTTACTCTTTGCATAAGTGAAAGCATTCAGCTGTCAAAGATGTTAGTCTCCTAAAATCTGTTGCCTTGGTTTCAGATGTTTGAGGCCTTGAGGGTAGTGTAGAACTCCTCAGTCATTGAAGACAAGTGAAGAGCAGAATGGGTTTCTCATTGACATTGTCTGCATTATAAAAACTCTCCCTCATTTTTTCTGACATGTCTTCCCATTAAGTCAGAACTCTTTCCACTGTATATCCTAAAGCTTACAGTCCACACTGGATGAAATGTACTTTTCCCTTTTGGATTCTCTCCCATCATAACACACACACACATACACACCCCCGCGCGAGCTCACTCACAGTTTCTAAAGGAGATTCTTTATAGACCTTTGAAATATGAGAGTCCTTGGTTTTAACTAGCCCTTTTCTCCAAGAAGCTCAAACACTTTACAGACTTTATCTCATTAATCCTCACAACATATGCTATTAAAATGGTAATTTGAAAGTAGGCTATATTGTGAGGATTAATGAAAGGATATCTGTAAGACACTTAGAGGCTCTCAGGAGAGAATTACCAAATAAATACAACTCAGCTTCTTGGTGGAAATGCAAGGTTAAGATTCAAAGTGGTTAAAGAACTTCTAGGTAGGCCAGAGGAGATGGTCATAACACTGCTAAGTGAGCTAGTGGCAGATTTCCTGAGGTCTAGTCCTGCATTTGAAATGTACTGGCTCCTCTTTTAGAGTGTTCAACACACTTTAAAAAGAAATCGGTGGGGAGGGGTGGAGGAGGTGAGAATAAAACTTTGCATGACTGCTCTAGGAATAGTATTTACACTATCACTTGGTGAAAGATTTTTCAGTCCAAAAATAATTCCAAAAGGGAAACCATTCACACAACTAAACAAGTACATAGTCTTGTTCCTGTTCTATGATAAATGGGTGTCTTTGATTCCTGATCACTTGTTTATTTCTCATTGCCATACCTTGGATGATCTTCTTGACCATATCTTGGTCTTTGTTTTGATGTTTCCATAACTTCAGCAGCTGGAAAGTTTGCTCTTGCGAGCTGTGTCGCCGTTTTATCCTCTCTACACTCTCTGCGTTTACTTTGGTGCCAGGCAAGCTGTCTACCAGGACACTTAGCCAGTTAGGGGTAAACTTGGTAGGAACAGCAAACCTGAAGAATGCCTCCTCACACAGGGTGACATCTAAAGGAAGGTGGGAAAACCAAGAAGATTTACTCAACAATTGGATTCTTAGAAGTCTATTGGACAAAAACCAAAATTAAAAAACCAACACAATTGAGTTTTCCAAGACATAATATGCTAAGATGCAAAGATTGAACGAACTTTGGCTGATTTATTCTGTTGGCTGGTCTTAGTGGTAGATTGCCAACCCAACTGGGCTTATGTTCTTTCTAACGTTCTTTTAGGGCATTTTTTTGAGGAAAGGTTAATACATGTCCAATGAGAATGTAATATTGCTATAAATTGTAGCAAAAATTCTATGACTTAATATAAGTATTAATATTCTGTTAAGGGTTTACCTAGTGCTGACAGGATACTTCAAGATCAGTGTCAAAACAAACATAAATCATTGCCTTTAAAGGAGCTTAAAAGGTAATCTGGAATGGTATATTATTTTCTGCACATATACAAACACATAGTTTACCTTTGGGAACAAGGATGGATATAGACATATAAGCATAAATTAAGTGGGAAAATAATCACACACAACAAACATGTCATTTGGAAATGAGGTACAATGGCCTGGGTGTCTACATAGGGTCAGCGTATCCCAGATATTAACAGTTTGTCTTTGGATTCATCAGGCCCGGGTTTGAATCCTGGCTCTGCCATTCACCACCTATATTGAACATGAGCAACCTTCACAATGTTTTTGTAAATATTCAAGTCTTTATAGCAAAGTACTTGGCACATAGTAAGTGCTCAATGAATGATAAAAATAAAATTAAAAATGAATTAAGTAAAGAGAATGTTAAAGTTAGAAGTCACTCCTTTTACAACCTCTTCCCTCATTCCATTTTTTTGGATAAGAAAGCAGAAAGGCTAAATGACTTGTCTAAGATTTCTATTACACAGTGAAAGAATGGTGGAACTGGGTTAGAATCTTAAATCTCCCAACTCATATTCCTATGTTTCATATACTTCCTTGTCGTACAAAAAGATGTTTGGGGAGAGTCAAGTTAGTTCATGACTTTGCTTTGTTAAATGCTAAAAGACAGATCATCCTTGGTGTGATGAGTCCTTGGTAGAAAGTCTGTGATTAGTCTAGTGGGAAGAGTGACAGGCTGAGGACACCAACCTGATTAGTGTCATCACCAACATGGATGCATTCAGATAAGTTGAGCTTGGAGCTAGTGACCCTTCTTGAATAAAGAGTTTAAGACAACCAGAGGAAGTTGGAACTTCTGTGCAATAGATGCAGTAATACCATAGGTAACAAAGTCAGTTTTGCATTTCTAATGTGTCACCAGTTTATGTCACTATGCTTCTTAGTTGCCAATTTATACTTTGGCTAATACTATAAATATTCTTAAAAGTGATAAAAATGCATAACTAGAAGCATTGGACTCTGATAATTTGGCCTTAGATATAATCCTTACAACACCCCTTTCCCCATGAGAAAGATTGGATTCAAGTGTGAAAGAGAGAAAGTCAGGGTTTGGAGTGTGATCTGTGAGAGGATGAGGACTTTTTGAAGGATTTTGAGTTGTGGCTTTAGCAAAGATGCACAGAGAATAGTCTTAGCTGGTTAAAATTCAAGACAGAGAAAATATGGTTTTGACTAAGAAGGTGGCCAGAGGGTCTTGTATTCAACTCAGAGGTGGTACAGAGGCTGATAGCTTGAAATATAATTACCTATTCCACATTTTTCAGTTGATTCACTTCTTCCAGAACATATATTGTCATGCGTTGAATTTCCTTTCTGAGTTAGAAGAAGACCAAAAGCACTGCAATTTGTGTGTTTTCTACAGGGTGCTTTAGATGACGTCTCATTTGAGAAGAATCCATCTGGACATCTTCTGCAAACTGTATTTCGCTCTGGGGTTCCTACAGAAAATACCAAGCAATTTAGCAACTTCTTCTCAAAGACTTTCACAGCAAATGCCTCTTAACACAGTTTTGAAAAGACTTTTCTCTTGGGTTGCAAAGAGTGAAAAATGAAAAAACTTCAGACATTTTCATTTTTCACTTCATTAGACAGACAGAACAAAACTTCTACAGTTAGCTCCTTAGGCAGGCTCCTCTCCTTGTAATACAAACACAAATTTGTTCTGCAGTTACCTACAAAACACTCACGAAACGTGAGAGGAAAGGAAAGAAGGGTAGGGTGTTCATTAGTCCTGTCTAGGCCGAAGTGTCAGTAAAGTATTGTTGTCAACCATATTCTTCACAAAATTATTCCTAGAAAATCATGAAGATAACTGCTGTGTAACCGCTGTCATATCATTCTCGAAATCAGTAACCATTGAATGCTGCATCGTTAAATTTCAATCGGTTCCTACTGAAGTTCTCTCTTTCCTGAATCCTAATTGTGAAGCAACTCATAAGTATGCTAACCTTGAGAAGTAAAAATTTACAACATTATAATAAACTTTTGAAGGTGGCAATAAAGTTAGCCACTAACTCAAAAGTGTAAGCTGCAGTTAAGTTCCACAGTAAATGGAAGATGATAAACCGTTTGCTTAAACTGTTGAGTTTTAAAAGAGCACAGTCATTAAAATTTCAGGGAAGGGTGACTGCAAGGCATTTTATTTCATGGTGGAAAGATACTTGATAAATGTGGAGAAAACATTGGTAGGAAAACTTGAACGAGTCAACAACTAAAGATGCTATTAAAAATAAATACCTTAAAACTTTTGACTCTATTATGCATGGATAGATCATACATTACAGTGTATTTGCATACGAAAATGCCTCCATCTAGTGTAAGCTAGTTGAACAGATTTAGACTTCAATATTCAAATGTAGCTTTCACAGGCCAATTCTGGCTTATGCAAGAGAATAAATACAAAAGGGACAAAGGAAAGCTACAGAAAGTTAATAAACTTTATTTACTAAAAATTCGAATCTCCCACCTTATTGTATCAAAACCAGAGGGAAAAAAAGAGCAAAATGGTTTGGTTCTAATTTCATCTCCCGAGTCTTCTAAAGGGACTGATGGTGCATTGACCAGTAAAATGACAAAGCGCTGGCGGAACAGAAGAGGTGGGGTGAAAGCAACAGGCCTGACACTTTCACATATTAAATGCCATTTCTAGCATTGCAGTGACAACATCTTAGGAACCACCTTATAAAGAAGTCTATTTTTTTAAGTACTTTCTTACTACAGCCCTCTCCTTAAATGGGATCCAACTCCACACCAAATTCTACAATACAAGCAGAGGTATTTGGGAGGGGATTCCATGGTGTTCGTTCATTGCTAATATTCTGAGAGTAACTGGACTTGGACATCTGGATCCTAGTCTCCCTTTACCAACTGCCACATGTTCTGGAAAGCCAACTTCACAAAGAGGAATCTTGTCATTCTTCAGACACATATTGGCGGGTTGGGTCTTCTCACACATTCCAATGAGAAAATCATAGGCACAAGACATTCTTTCAGGTAATTTAGCCTTTATGGTTCTTTAACAAAAGGAACCCAAGAAAGACAGAAGTAAAGTTTCTTAATATATTTGGAGGCTTTACCTAATGACCTTTCTGAACAGGACTTCCCTCTTTTATAATTGATAGAAATTCTTATAAAAAAAGATTTCTCCACCTAAGTAAACGATATTGCCTTATCAGTATCAGTGGAAACATATAAAAAGTACCATCTGGCAGGCAAAATGTGGAATATCATAATGATGAGAGGAGTTCTGCCTTACAGTTGAGAATGTCACCATGCTAGCCATAAGTAATGACAGAGGAATTATAGAACTGACAAATAGAATGAAGTAAATAAAATATCGAGAGGAGACAATCTGACTTCAACAACAAAAGGAATGGTTATTAAATACTTTTTAGAATAACACCACATAGTCCTTCCTTTCCTTTGGGCTGGAAACCTCTTATTTTCCATGAGAAACTACTCTGTGGGGTTTTAGGGATGGAGAGGTAAATAAGCCTCACTATAGTGGCACAAAATAAAATGTGTACCTTTGTCCTAAGTCTTCTGGCGGCCTGCTTACTTCATTCTACCAACAGATTTTCATGTTTATGTGAGAAAAATCCTTGCTATCTCCACTGTTTTTCAAAACTTTAGTTTCCAAGCTGTATAGTTCCTGCTTAACAAATTTTTCTACATACACAACATACTGAATTGAATTAAATGGATTTGTTTTTGTTGGATGGGCTTCCCCTCCTACAACTTGGCTTAGCTTTTGAGTCCCAAAGTATCATTCAATGAAAGCTAGGAATTGCCACCAACTTCTCCCTCAAATACCCATATTAGAGACATTTTAAGGGACACTCATGCAATTTTCACTTTCTGTGATTAATTTTATAAGATTCACAACTTAGGAAACTTAATAGATTTCAATTTTTGAATATGTTTCCTTTGTATGCCTTTAAACCGAAAGTATTTGTCATTCTAATAATTTAGACTCTGTATACCACAACTTCTGAAAAGTTAAAATAGTTACCAATAATTAGCAACCTCTAAAACCAGTGGTTCTCAACCAGGGGCGATTTTGCCATCCAGGGGACATTTGGAAATGTCTGGAGACATTTTTGGTTGTCTCAATTGGAGGAGGAGTGCTATTGGAATGTAGTGGCTAGAGAGCAGGGATGCTGCTAAACACTCTGCAATGCACAGGACAGCTGCCCACACAAAGAATTATCCAGCCAAAATGTCCATAGCACTGAGGCTGAGAAACACTGCTTCAGAGTAATCAGAATCCATACTGATTACTACTTCCTCCAGAAAAGTAAGCGAAGACTCTTAATTTTCCCAAGCCACGAGAGAATACAGACTACATTGAAGCTTCACAAATGTGGTAGAAAAAAATGTGGGTTGCAGCTTTAAAAGATTCAATGCACATTGGCCTTAACCTATGCTAGTCAAAATGCCAAAAAGAAAAAGTACTTTGTTTATAGACAGGTACTTACTCTTGTCTTGACAATCTGTTTTGTCTAAGATAAAGAATAAGCTCAATGAAGAGATGCCGCTAGAGTCTTGATGCTCCCAGATACTCAACTCCCATGCCAAAGAAAGAACTAGCTTCATTTTTAACAATGAAATGCGTTTCCCCTAACCATTCTCATTTTTTACATAATTAATTATAACTGCTCATTGGGAGCACTCCAGAGCCTCATTAATATCAGCATAATTACTCTCTTGGTATCAATTAACATTTCTGATGTTTGTCAAAAAGCACTGGAGTTTGAAGCTGTCTATGCCGTCGTGACACATAGAGGGATATATCAACTATAAACAGTGCAACTCCAAGTGTGTCCCTTTAAAACAGAGCAATCCATCACACGTTTCATTAGAGAGCAATTTGCTGTTTTGGGTTTTGTCACTAAATTGCCCCGTAGTGGCAAAGTATTCCTCTGAGAAATGGTCCTTTGGCAGCAATCCAGACACATAGTACATACCCAGCAGATTTCATTACCTTTGCAGTTTGCTATCCTGTAATGTCATCAGGACAAAAGTGTTCTCTCAAACTTTCAGGACTGCCTGACTTTGTACGATCCTAATTAATTTTGCCACACGTTGAGTGCTGATACGTACCAACGTGTAGCACTCCAAATCCAGGGGGACAGGTCCTGTGCTTCAAGCAGAACTCGAGCTCAAGGTAGCGCCCTTCCTCGCATTCGCACACGCGGTTGTGGGTGCGACTGCACTCCTGCTTGACATACTGCAGCTCTTTGCACACAGGGGTACAGTACAGACACTCGTCACTGGTGTGCCAGCTGTCTGTGTAGTAGTGGTCAGGACAAGGGGCACACACAGTCTTCCGCCTCGCTGTACAGTGCTGTTTTAGGGAGGTGCCAGGAGGACATTTGTCACACATCAGCTGACGAGAGGTTTCTGGGTCATAATGAAGGTACTTTGGAGGAAAGTTTTCCTGGGTGGTCCACTTAATGGAGAGGTCCAGGAACTAGGAAGAGAAACAGAAATAGTGGCATGTTAGCATGGAAATAGGGTGGTTCTTCTGTGCAAACACATCATTAGACTCCAAAAGTCCTTTACTATCTGAAGCCTCATGCCCTTCCTACCTATTGAACTGCACCATAAAGTTAGTTTAGAAGCCATAATTCTTGCCTTTAGTTGCTTAATCTCCAAGACTAAGATGGCAATGGCAGCAAACATGTTAAGTAAATCTGGCTCATAGATGACTGGAGTGGAAAGCTCATTAGAATAGATATTATTATACTTAGATGCACCACTAAATAACCCATGTGGCTGGATTGATGCTTTATCTCGTTAGGCTTCAGATTATCTCTAGATTAGTGAGTTGGAGGAATGAGTGGTTCTCAAGACAGCTATACCAGAATCACCTAGACTCCTCGATAAAAACGTAGATTCCTGGGATTCCCTAACCATTCTGATACCACAGGTGTAGAGTTGGAGCTGGGGGTTTAAAAATCTCCTGCAGGGATTCCAATGTGTGGAGTCCATACTCAATAATTATTCTTTCATTTATTCACTTGACAATAGTTATTGAGCACTTAATATGTGCCAGGCTCTGTTCTGGGCAACTGGGATACAGTTGCGAATAGAACAGTCAAGAAACCCTGCTCTTGTAGAGTTTACAATCCAGTTGGGGGAGTAAGAAAATAAATAACAAATTATAGATAAATTGTATGTTAAAATGTAAGTGTTGCAAAAAATGAGCAAGTAAAAGAGACTGGAAACATGGAGGGGAAGGTGGGGCGATTATAATCTTTATATGGGGTGGTCAAGTAGCCAAATTTAGGACTACATGAAATTTCTCTTTTAGTTTTCCTGTTCTAAGATGTAATGATTCAAAACATATAGTGAAGAGTTGGCAATTACATCAACAGTCGTTCTGAACATTCATTTATTCATGCAACAGATATGCATTGAAGATACCAGGAATATGCTGGTGAGTAAAACAGGATCCCTGTCCCCACGGCGCTTGCAATCCACTGGAAAATTCCTAGACTGTTAAGACAGATATTTTCTCCAGAACATCATATGGTGCAAAATTGACCACTTCTTTTCAGGTTAATTGGGAAAAACTTCAGGAAGCAGGCAGGGTTTCAGAAGTTTCCATACATAATGGCAGAAAGAAGTCCGCAGCAGGAGAAAGAAGATTTGGAGGGCAAGGGTGCTACTTGGGAGGCAACTCCAACGGGGTCCTCGATCTTGTATTCTAGATCTCAAAAGGTTTCAAGGGAACGTTGAAGTTCTTCGTACTACTTACAAGAAACACACGCTTGGAAGAAACGGTGTTGTTTGTGTGTAGGGGGTGGTTTGTTTCGGTTTTATTGTTTGTTTTTGGTACAGGGATCAACATTGACTATTTTCAGGGTTTGGGGAGGTGGCAGGCCAAACACAATAATTTTTTCCAAACTCTCTTCTTTGCAGAACTCAGGAAATCTCACAGAAACCCCTTGACCTGGGAAAAACATGCCACACTAGGGAAACAGCACTCTCTTTTGAATTAGGAGTGACAAAGGTAAAGAATGGCCTTTTTCATAAGCATTTGGGCATTTTAAGCTAACTAACTTGATTCACTTCTTATTGGAACAGGACAAGCGTCAAGGCTGACTGGACCTAATATGAGCTCATAAACCAGAAGAGAAGAACAAAATGTCTCACTTAGGGCCAAAGACTTTTTAACTGAAAGCAATTTTCAGCGTGCTGGGATGTAAAGGACTCCTAACCAACAAAAAGTAGAATACAGTGCAAAATTGGAGCTGCTTCCGTGGTCTTTTCAAGATACCCTCATGACCTGAGGGTTTCTGGGGAAAGTATGTTCGTGAATTTCCCTGGGGCTTTTTATTGCTTCAGTTGGAGTGGGTCGACATTAAGGCCCACAGGTTTGGTCTGGCTCTTTCACAAATAGAATCTATTTATTCATTCAACACACATGTATTGAGCACCCAATGGGCACCAGGCACTGCAGAAGGAACTTAGCTTACGGTGGTGCACAAAACAAAGATGGTCCTTGCCTTCAAGTTGTTCACAGTCTAGTGAGGAGGCAGACAGCAGAGAAGTGAAGAAATAAATAATTACAAATAACGATCAATGTTTTAAAGGAAACAAAGTAAAATGAAATGACTTTGTTGCTACTTGGGCATTTGAATATATTATGCTACATCTTTCAAGGACCCTTGTTTGGCTCAAGTATTTCTAAAATCTTCCATGCTAAAGAAAGAAGTTTTTCTGAGGCAACTTGAAAGGACACACGATAGCAACAAGAAATGGTTTTTTCTCTTGTTGTTCCCTTTCAATTCCCGAAAAATCACTTTTGAGGGTTCTGTTGCTTTCCAGAGGCCTACCTCAGAGGTCCAGAGGGACACCTTTGTCTTGCATGTTCCTGCTGAGTGGGCCCCATCCTGGTAGAGCTAGCAGACCTGAGACTCCCCCCACAGCCCAACTTCCCATCTTTCCCCCATCCTATTTCAATGTGGTTCAGTTGTGCCCACTTGTTTATCAGCTGACTCTTTTTCTCCCTAAGAAGTGATGAGGATAGGATGGGAAAACCCCACAGATGGTGCTTGTGTTCCTCACAAGAAGAAGCCACACAAATACAAGATCTGACCAAGGATGCTGATGCAATTTGTATTTCTCTAGGCAGTTGGACATGACACTGTTGGTTTGCTGAAACCATGTTTTGGAAATGAGTTGCCATTTCTTCAAAATACAGGGAAGTTGAGGTGAAAGGAACCCACAGATAAAAAAAATAAATAAGGTTGACTTAAGGATTAGAGAGCAAGCATATTAGTGAAGGTCATTTCGCCAAGGCCACTGCATGGAATTATCATATATATTTTTAAAAAGCGGAAAGCCTTGGGAAACTGCAGACTTGTTTTCAGCCAGTTCCACAGGGCCTCAGTGTTTTATTTGAAAATTTTCCACTTTGGTAAAAAGACAGAACTCTGTGTGGCCAAAATTTGATGTTTAGGTCTCAATTTTTGGTTAGCCCCAATTCCTGTGCAGAATTTCTGGAACCAGTTACTTGACAGATGATGGGCAAGATTAACAGAGCTCTTCATCTCAGTCTTCTCTTTTACTTTATTCTGCTTTTCCTGGAAAAGCAATGAAAAAGATGCCATATGAGGATGGATCATCTTAACATTGGTTCTATCTCCTTTGCCAGCTGATAATATTTAAAATCTATAAGAGTTCAAAAATAAATTTCTGTGTAAAATGCATACCCACTGATGAACATCTGCAAAAGCTAAGACATACGCATAGGTGTGTCTGCAGAAGCATAAAGTGCTTTCTACAGAAGAAGGCATTCTGTTTTTGGTGTTTTAAGCTTGACTTTTAAAGAAAAATTAAATGGAATTTTCTCTCCATTTTTTCTTTCTTCCTCTTCCCATTCCCTATCCGTTCATCCTTTGGTGTAGACCACTTGTGCTTGAAGGGAATCCAAAAGCCCTCCAATCTAGTGCTTCCCATCAGTCCAGGAATTCTTCCTGAAGCCCCCATGCCTCTTTTCTTGAAAGGACAGTTAAGGCTCCATCTCTAATAGCTTTGTTCTTCTGCTTGCCTTCTATTTTTAATGTTAGACAGTGGTAAAGAATTTTCTATTTCAAACCCAACCATCTTTCCTTATCTATCAAATGTTAGCAGATAATGGTGGTGGGTGGGTTGAATTAGTTGTTCTCTAAAGCCTTTTCTAGCTCTACCATTGTAATATTCTGTGGTTTGACAGAGTTTAATTAGACAATGAACTTGGAAACAAATGTCTTGCTCTTACCTCCCCTCTACTTCCTTGGTCCACTATTTTACTTGTGAAACCCCTTTTTAATGCAGAATTCTCTTTACCAATCTCCATTTTGCGATTCAACCATGCCTTCCATTCCCTCTGTAAAACCAGCCCGTGCCTCAGCATCCTGAATTCTCAGCTACGCCTTCCCCTCTGGCATGGCGTCTCCCGTCTGCTCTTACCAGTGGACTTGCACGCTTAACAAAAGTCAGTTGTATGTTTGCTGCTGAATCTCTTTATGCTTGTCGTATTTATGTATCGCATATGCCGTAGTTGTAACTGTAGTTAGGTAATTCAATTAAATATTATGTATGCCAATAAACATGGGTGTGAAAAAAAGAATTGTATTTTCTGTGAAAAGTAAATTGAATGCTTTGGGAATGATTTGACAAAGACGAGCCACAAAAAAAACCACAAAAAACTAAAAACCCTACCATAGAATTTGGGGTAGCTGAGACAATTATAAAAACAAAATGGGTAAAACATCTAGGAAGATTATATAATCAATTTGTTTCATAAATGTCTTTAAGTTCCAAAACTGAAACGCCTGGGCAATACGTTATAGAAAAGGGCTTTGTAAGAAAGACAGCAAGGGACTCCAGTTAGCAAACACAGATTCCAAGAAAGGCTTTGATCAGATCTCAAAATACAGATGAATGAATGTTTATTTAAATGTTTTAGGTCAAAATAAAATATTTAAGGTATATGTTTATAATTCTTATTATTAAATGCTTTAACTGATTTTTCAATTAATCAATCACCTCATAGTCCCAAACATATAAAATTTCTAACAAAAATTCTCCATATTTAGGAAGTAGAGTGATACGGTAATGTCATGTGCAGGCAGCAAAAATGGGAAATATGAAGATGGAATTCTGTTTTGTCTATTCCATTCTAACATACACAAATTAATTCCTACTCTGTGCCAGGCAGTGGACTAAAAAATAATCTTTATAATATTTTGGTTTGTACATACTTTAGGATGTTTTATCATTATCATCAAGTTTCCACCAGCTACAAAAATGAGTCTTGGAACAAGTAATTAACAGGTCACAGTAATTAGTGGAGGCAGAATTCAAACCCAGAGCATGTGCCATAGAATACTATTTTTTGGCCAAATTCTTTAACATTTACCAAATGCTCTCACTTATGCTAAAGCCTTTATGCATGGTCCAAAAATAAGCCCTAGAGTGCTAACTTTTCATTTAGACTCAAGAGATAGAGTTAGGAGATCACAAAAGTTAGAAGAGCAACCAAAGCCTTCCCAAAGCCCAGATTAACTGACACTGACTTTTCCTTCTTTGTGCTAAGACTAGCTCTTGTCCAAAGCTACTGCGATGGCAGTTTCTCAGATGATAAATGATTTGACTACAGCATTCTACTGGTGTATGCTTCTTCCTAAAGGGCAAAGGAAGAATACACTTCCTCTGGCAAGTTTATTTTTGCATTATGCAATGCAGCCAATCCCATACTAATGGGCTTGCTCTCTGGTATGCAGAACCATGAGTGACCCAGTGGGTTTCCGTTTATGGAAAATTCATTAAAAGGAGCCCACGCAAAGCTTGAAATAACTCCTTGGTTTGGGAGTTCCTTTTGTGATCCCTCGTCATGATCTTTGCCGCAGAGAACTATTTGAGGACTATCCAGAGTTAGCTAAACTTCTGGTCAGTTTGGAAACCATGCCATTTTACAGTTCATCTTAGCCAAGAAATAAAACATTCAGGATATATACATGGTAAATTTCCTAAAGATCTCTCGTAGTATAAACTATAAATCTTGTAAAAAAAAACAAAATTATTTTCCCATGAAGGTTAATTTATTTGATTTTGTGTAGTAGCTCCTTCCTTTTTCCCTCCATTCCTTGAATAAATAATTCATTTATTCACTCATTCATTCAGCAAACACTTATTGAAACAATTACTACTCTCTGGAAATACTGCTAAATGATGGAGTTGAGTAAGTTAATGTTCTTATTTCATAGGAACATTCATCTAAAAGCCCAGCCTGATGTAAAATACTCATAAATCACTGCAAAACAATTGGAGGTACAAGAGACGAGAAACAGGATCAAGAAAAATAGGTCAGAAAAGATGGGGGGCTGAAGTTAGACACTGGTAATGGAGGAAAGGAAGGGATAGATATGATATGTTGGCTGATTGCATGGGGAGGGGGTACTAGGAAGAGCAATTGAAGAACATGCCCATGAATTCCAACTATCAGGTACATTGTGTTGCCATTAATTACTGACAGCAGGAGGGGGAGACAGTTGTGGAGAAAGACAGTGAATTTAGTTTGGAACATCTTCCAATTATGAGACTCAGGTGATGATGTCTAGTAGACAACTGGATATACGTATTGGGAATTCAGGACAGAAATGCAGCCAAAGATACAGTTATCAGGGTTATGAGCATATAAATGACTCTAGAAGCAGAGAGGTCAGAGAGCATTATCCAAGGATATTGCATACAAGTAAAAAGAGACTAAAATGTTAACCTTTGAGACTTATAAACATTTGAAGATGGGATGAAAAAGAAAAGGTAAAAAAAGTAGGAATATCACAGAGAGTTTCAAGAAGAACACTAAATGGATAACGAATAATAAGTTCTAAAAAGTGTACAGCTTGGCAATTAGATCGATGGGAATTAACAAGAGCACTTTCAGCTGGGAACCTGCGTACTAGGATTCTAGTCAGTTCGACCACCAGCTTAGTAACGCTTGGCCACCATCTTACCTCTAAAATGAGAATAATCCTTATTTTACCTATCCCTGTACAATTGTTATATTTCACATGAGTAAAGGGACACAAACAAACTTAGTAAAGAATAAGGTTCCAGACAAGTATGAGTCATTAGTACATATGCTAATTACACAGGAGGTGGGAAATGGGGGACATTTTGAATCAGACTCATTTTTGGAGACATTTTGAGGTTTCTTTTTCAGTACAAAGTACTACACCTAAAATGAGCCATAAGTTGATTATCTATCCTGTTTTTAATTGTCTCCAGAAAAAGCATCTCTGACTTGTTTTTAAAATCAGTTTCAGTATCTTCCCAACTGGTATCATTTTCTTGGTCTAGGTCAGATGTTTCAAAACAGTTCCATGGGTTTGCCTAGAGGGCCCAGATGGAAAAGTACTTGTCTCCATACTCTTTAAATGCTCAGGATGATGTCTTATACATAGCAAGTATTCAATATATCTAATTTAATTTTATTCAATTCAATAGATATATTGAATACCTACTATGTTTAATTAGGATTACTGGTGATTATATAGACACATAAATACCCACCATGTAAAGGATAAATTTGCAAGGACAAGCACAAAAATCTGCAATTTTTCTCATCTGTAAAATGATAGTGATGACAGAATTTGCCTAAAGGAAGATTTTTTTAAAGCATCTTTCATCTTGCATAGCATTTTTGCATACTGTTCCATTGGTATTTAGTTTGCATTTTAGAGGCAAATGTATGAAAAAAGCAAGTAGTTCGTTTGAGAGGTTTATCTGCTGCTGCCAGTTCCCCACCTGAGGGTCTACCACCCTTAATAATTTCACAATAGCCAGTTGTTTGGCTGAGGATCATGTCTCTAGGTAAGGAAGTAAGAGCAAATGAATTAAATCTGTTCATCTCTACAGAACTGATTTGCTGCCAACAGCTTTGGCTAGGCGAAGAGGGAAAAGGAAATACAAGCAATTATGATTTATTAGATGAATCACTGTGCCCAATTCCACACTATTTTGCTTCCCTTGGGGCTGAAGAACTATCTCTGGGTAAAATTTAACTTTAAATGTGATTTTTTTTTGTTCCCTTCAGAAGTTTCCTTTAGTTGTTTGAAGGCTTTTAAATTAATTAGCGGTACCTTGTTGATGTTTGGAATCAACCAGAACTGTCAGGATAGATTTGCTTATGATGCTTTCGCTGCCTCAGAGGAGTTTTACAGAAAATTAACATTTGATAGATTAACAAATGAATGAGAAAAAGTTTCTGAGAAAAGAGAACTTGTAATACAGGTAAACACTTCAAACTTTCCAAGGAAGATATGTAGAAATCGCCCATATTTTGGCTCCCAGATTTTAATATTTCTTCTCTTACGTTTCTGTTAATCACCAGATTTGAGATATAACATCAATTCTGAAAACCTCAAGTCAATAGCAGGGCTGGTTGCAATTTTCCTTAGAATTATGTCTATTTGGGCCCACTTGACAAGCAAAAGGGCGGCACCACTACCTCCAAGTTATCCAGCTACAATTCCTAGCATTCTGGGCTCAGAACTGGCAACACATTTTAGTACGTTGATATTTTTGAACATCAATTTTGAAGATAATACATTGCTCACATCATCTTATGAATCTCTTTTGGTTGCTAATGACCTGGATTGAAGCCCAATCAATATATGGTTAAGGGCAGCTGATGAGAGAAAGTTAGAAAAGAAAAGCCAGGGGCCGGCCCCGTGGCTTAGTGGTTAAGTGCGTGCGCTCTTAAGTGCGCTCTGCTACTGGCGTCCCGGGTTCGGTTCCCGGGCGCGCACCGACACACCGCTTCTCCGGCCACGCTGAGGCCGCGTCCCACATACAGCAACTAGAAGGATGTGCAACTGTGACACATAACTGTCTACTGGGGCTTTGGGGAAAAAAAAAAGGAGGAGGATTGGCAATAGTTGTTAGCTCAGAGCTGGTCTTCCTCAGCAAAAAGAGGAGGATTAGCATGGATGTTAGCTCAGGGCTGATCTTCCTCACAAAAAGAAAAGAAAAGCCATGGTGGTTACGAAATGGAATAGGAACTAGAAATAGAATAAAACAGCACCTGAGTTAAACATGCAGACATTTACTGTGTGCCTACAATGTGGGAAACATCATACTAGAAGCCCTGGGTGATATGGTGAATAATAATAGCTTAATATATTATAATACTATTATAGTATACTCTATACTAAGCCTTTTCTTCACATGCTATTATCATCCATCCCCTTCAACCACCTTTGAGGACATAGGATTATCCCCACTTTATAGATGAAGAAATTGAGTCTCAGAGAAGTCGAGTGACTTGTCAAAGATCACAGAGCTAGTACACATTCGAGCTAGGATTCAAATCCAATCCTGTCTGAACCTAAGCCTTTAACAACTGACTCTTCCCTCTGGGGACTTGCAGTCTTATGAAGGAGATAGGTGTATAAATGATCGACTACAATACAATGTAAAATTCAATAAGATCTTTTAATTATCTATCTAATCCATCTATCTATCCATCTCCCTATCTATCTGCCTTCCTATCTATCTATCACCCCATCCATCCATCCATCCATCCATCCATCCATCCATCCATCATGCTAAATAAATTCTTCTCCCTCTCCTGTCCTGAAATGCAATAGTTCACACAGTCTTTCTGGAAGACGGTCCTGTACGATTGAGCAATCAGTTGCACTTTATACTAAGCAATAGCTTCATAGCAATGCCCCCCTTGAATGTGCTCTCCTTTCCTTTCTGCCTTACTCTTCTTTTGCTCACTCCTGCCTCCCTAGGATTACATGTGCACTTTCTAATAAGGTACTAAAACACTAGTGTTTGCCTCATGCTGTTTCCTAAGGAATCTGGGCTTAGAACTCATGTCCAGTAAGGAGGCCACGGCATTTAATTTCAAAAGATAAAAATGTGGTGACCCCCTGGAGCTGCAGGGAGAGCTGAGAAAAGGATGAAAATACATTGGCAACACTTTGCCAACAGTTCCACCCTCCTGAGCCCCATCTTGGGGCATTCTTAACCCCAGCAGAGAAGAGAACTCTGGGTTGAAGGCATCCACAGAGGCTCTGATTTATGGATATTTTTCACTGGACTCAGCTACTAGAAATAAGCTCCTATAGGGCAGAACAACTTCTCAGCTAGGTAATCTTAGGGAAAATTACTTAACTTCTCTTAACCTTAGTTTCCTCATCTGTAAAATAGACACTAATCTCTGCATCATAGGATTTTTGTGAAATATTATGTGTGGTTTTCATATATGATACAGATTCTAAGACTGCTTAGTGCCTTTCTGTTTTATGGTTTCTTTCTTTTAGCTTAGCTTAAATAGGTAGAAGTTGTTCTGATGAAAGACGAAGATGGGCCAGCCCCGTGGCTTAGCGGTTAAGTGTGTGCTCTCCACTGCTGGCGGCCCAGGTTCGGATCCCGGGCGTGCACCGACGTACCGCTTCTCCGGCCGTGCTGAGGCCGCGTCCCACATACAGCAACTAGAAGGATGTGCAGCTATGACATACAACTATCTACTGGGGCTTTGGGGGAAAAATAAAATTAAAAAAAAAAAGAAAGACGAAGATGAGTGAACCTCTATAAAGGAAGGGTCCCCTGGAAGTGATGAAGAGAAAAACATGATCCCTGATCCCTTACTCTCACAGAATAGGGTGTTTGATTTAGAGTCTACTGTTAAGCATCTGTTGACCTTCCCACTTTGCAGCCCAGCTAAGTTTTTATGTAATCTCAGTTCCTTAAATTTTGAATTTTCAGCAGAAGAAAGAAGTGGTCCTTCCTGATGAATTCTTCAACAATACCTTTGATGAAGAAGGAGTTTAAACCAATCATAGATTTTAGTCATTTCTGATTTTTAAATGCTCTTTGCAGTTACTGCCCCTCGATGATCAGAGATATAACCTGGGTTTGCCTACTGTATCAGTCAGGACTGCTGGGTTTTATGCTGTGCTAATAACCAACTTCAAAATCTCAGTAGCTTAAAAATAACAAAGGTTTACTTCTCATTCATGCTATAGTCCCTAGTGAGTCCACTGAAGGCTGTTAGCACTGTCCTCTGTCCAGGACCTAGGATGATACAGCAACTAATATCTGGAACATGGCTGGTTTGCTGTGGAGGAGGGAAAGAGAAAAAAAAAAGTTGGGGGGATCATATATTGACAATTAAGTGCTCTAATTTGGAATTAACATATCATTTAACTCACAAGTCATTGGCCACAACTATTCACCTTCCCTGCCCCGCATCCTCACCAGAAGGAGGCGGAGAAGTATAATCTTACCATGTTTCCGGAAGGGAGGAGAACTGAGAACAATTTACAAACAGCATTAACAACTACATCATCACTCAATAAACATCACTCACATTTTCTGGTTGACCTTTATTTTAGCACAATCTAGTTGATTTTTTTTCTTTTTACTGAATGTTAAAAGAAGAGATGGTGGGTGGGGGTGGTGGCCTAGTGGTGTAGTGGTTAAGTTCGTGTGCTTTGCTTCGGCAGCCCAGGGTTCTTGGGTTCAGATCCCAGGCTCGGACCTACACACCGCTCAAGCCATGCTCTGGCAGGATCACACATACAAAATAGAGGAAGATTGGCACAGATGTTGGCTCAGGGACAATCTTCCTCGAGCAAAAAGCGGAAGATGTTAGCTCAGGGATAATCTTCCCAACCAAAAAAAAGAAGAGACAGGGAACAGAGAGTGTGGGAGCAGAGGTTTCTGTCTATCAGGCCGGTGTAGTACAGTGTAGTATTCAAGTATAGTTTTCAATGGTCCTGCCACCCTAGCCATTATCATGCTTATCTGCCTGAAGGTTTGACATTTATTCCAAAGAACCATGTGCAGTTGTCAATTCACAACTTCCTTGTGAATACAAATTCAAAGAAAATTCTGCTCAATGAGTCTAAGGAGATTGCTAGTGACCATAATTATACCTCTTTAGTAAGTCCTGAAGGAATGTCTCAAACCTGGCTTCTTAACTAAACAGAATATGAAAAATACGCACATTAATGACTTCTACGCATACTAGTTAAAAACAAGAAGGCCCTGTTTCAGAATGAGAAAAGAGTTTTGGATTTAAAACAATAATGTGTGATCCTAAAACAAGTAAGTCTTACTACTTAAAAGTAGGTAACATTTCAAAAACTGCTTCCTCTTGGGATCCCATTGACTTAAACAGAATTTCTTACATATGAAACCAGGTGAAAAGAAGAAACTTCGACAACTGCAAAACAGATTTTTTAAAAACGTTCCTTTAGGATAATTTTTTTCATAGGTCAATAAGTTCATTTAATTTTTGCATGTTTGGAATATTAAATGGTATAATCAATTCTTTTTAATTCACTTTTTAATGACAAAAGCTTAAAACTAAAGCAGACCTTTCACATATCACTCGGCCCAAAACCCCTATTTTAGAGATAAGTAAAGTAAGACTCAGAGAAGTGGAGTCACTGATTAGACCTTAGAGTCTAAGGCAAATCTGAGAAATTAGATCCCTTGCTTCTTGTCTGCTTTTGCAGAAGTCTTACTGTCACCAAATCCCACAGTTGAATTCCTAAATTATATTTAATTTATTGGTGGTGTTGGTGCCAATTGATGGGGGGGACACTTGCTAAAGACTAGGATCCTGATATCCATATTTTCTAAGAATAAAAGAAATAGTTTTTTCGAACAAGAAAGTAACATTACATGGCAAAGGAACTGAGGTTTTGGATCAAAGACCAGAGAAGAAAATTGAATTTACCAAAGGCAGTCACAAAGCTTAGATGAATTACTGTCTTGTTTTAAATCTAAATTCATCTTGACACCTATTTTATAGTTGATTATTTAAGAGGCTCTTTTAGAAAATGCTTCCAAGGTGCAGACTAAATTGAAGTGAAAATCCTAAGGCTATTCTTTTTATTTTTATAGAAGATATTTCAAGGAAATTAAACACTGTTTTCACAGTATTAAATCTATAATTTTAGAGACATGAATTTTTTTTTTAAATTGCAATAAGAAAGTAATAAATCAAGGCTATTAGGAGCACATTACTTTTTTAGAAGGGCTTCAGGAAGAACATTTCGTTTCCTCCTGCATCCTCTATCCATTTATGGTCTGGCTGATTCAGGTGCTTCTGAGAAACTGGGGTGAAAAAAAATCTACCCAACCACCTGGGAAGTTATGTCACCTTGTACTTGGGCGAAACCATTTTAGTGTGTCTGCAGACTGTTCTGGCCTTTGGAACATTCATTTAGAGAGGCCAGGTAAATGTCAGAGAGAGCAGGTCCCACACAGCTTCTTACCTAATGGTTGTAACACTATTTTTATCCCTTACAACTGTCTAAAAGGATTCCTTTTTTAGACTTTCTATGCTAGTTACCCCAAAATATTCTGTGGTAGTGAGTTCCAAAAACTAATTACATGTCACATAAAAATACTGTCCTTGTATCTATTTCAAGTTGGCTATATACCTCACTCTTTCTTCTTGCATAGATAGTTTACAGATGTTGCTAGGATTTCCGATTCACTAGTTCCGGCTATTGTGGGTTGCTAAGTTTTATTTTGATTTTTGTTTTCTTTTCTAAACATGGCTGCTATTACTGTTCATATTTGCATTTTGTTTACCAGACTATCAGTGTCAGAAATGTGCTTCCTTCTCTCCTATCTTGCTGTGTAAAATCATCCTTCCTTATGATTTTAAAAACTCACTCTATGTCATGACCCAGATTTTTTTAATCTCCAACCCAGGCTTCTGCCCATCGAACTTTTTTGAACTCAAATGCCTAATTGACATCTCCATTGGTATATTTTACAAACATATAAAATTTATCAAACCATAAATGAACACTTGATGCCCAAACCAACCAGATGAAAAGCTTGGAAAGTGGGTTCAGCTGAACTTAGGTAGCATCTCCAACAGTCAATATATGAATCTGGTTCATTTTTGTTGCTTGGTTAAAAATGAGCCTTCATGAAGGTACTGATATGAACCATCATAATATAAATGTGCAAAAAAATATTTAAAATATTCATCAGGTGGGTAGGGTATTATATTTTGAAAGAGATCAAAGCCAACATTAGAATGTTAAATCTCTGGCAGTGAGCCAAACCTATTGAAACATGGGTGGAAACTGCTGGTAGATTATACGGCACCCTAGCAAATCTTACCATAGCTCCTTTGACTCAGCAAACACACATTTAATGTAGGCACTGTGGACACCTGGGGGCTACAAATGTGAATAAGATGAAAATGTATGTTTGCAAAGAGCTCATATTTTGTCTACCACAGGGGTGACGCCATCCTCTAGAAGTTCTGGAAATGTGTGGGGGATTCCTGTTGTCACAATAACTGTGTGCTGCAAGATGTCCTGAATGATCAAGAATAATCTCATGTCCCACACACTTTTCAAATGTCCTAGTCACAACTGATATAAGTGATCTAAGTAAAAAAACCCACTAGATCCTAACTCCATTTTATATTTACACAAAGTGGGTTTTGCACGATTTTTATACGTACTGAATTTCGAGGAATTTAAGAACATAAAATTTGATAGAATATTGTACGTTGTTTTGTTAAAACTTTAGCCAGATTTGTTCACCATTTCAGAAAATTATAACACCAAAGCCAACACCTATCATGGTTTTGAGCCCCACTGTGACACGTGGTCTCCAGTCTCTGTTCCTCCTGGTCTGTTCATGGCAATTCTACATAAAGATGCTGCCATCCCGTACTTCATTATGTCTTCTAGTGAAGCTTATTTGATTATAAATTATTTCCTTTTATTTCTCCTTTATAGTATAGTTATGCCAATATGTTGATTTTTTAAAATTATGTGTGTAGGTAAAATATATGTACTCTAATGTATATTTCAGGGGAGCAAGAGAGTTATAACAAAGGATTTATTTTAAAAGTGCATGGAAGAAGTCCGATATGATTGAGAACTATTGCCCTACAGGGTGCAACAAACAAATACATTGATAATTTGGGCTTCTCTGCTCCATAGCAGCAACATAAGCGGCAGCCAAGCATCATTAGTCAAGGCCTTGAATAATGCAAACATAAATTTTTATAAGATTACTCTTTCTCTTCAATATATCTCCCAGTCCTCTTTTTTGTTGGGCTGCAAAGGAGAAACTCAGGCTAAAGGAAATGCTATTGGTTAATGAGATGGTAAAGAAAATAAAGGTTTTCACAGAAAGCTTTCATGAAATGGGAACATGTAGGCAGTGGGGCTGAGGGTTGCTTAGAGCAAGACCCAGCAGACAATTTAGCGCATAGGAGAGCAGGAACATTTGAGTGTGTGTATAGTGCCCCTTTGATAGAGAATGCCATAGCTCTCCTTCCAGAACTAAGTGGATAAAACATCTAGCACAGAATGCTTTCTTCCCCAGCCAATGGAATTTGACAACTGTGGTGTTAGCCTAAGAAGTGAAATTAAAGACCAGATTTAAATTCGGAATTGTGCTGAAGGTTATTAGGAGACAGAGGCCATGAAGGTTGCTAGGGACAGGGATGAGGACTGTTTTGGACTGAGTATAGGTCAGATTCTCCTAGAAACTTCAGAATGATTATTCTTTTAAAATAAACAAACAAACAAAAAGGCTAGACAAATACACACACTCAACCACTAGGGGAGGGGAAGAAAACCAAAATAAACGACGACAAAACAACAAAAAATCAGAAAGAGCATCCTGAAGGAGGACAGACGTACCAGGCAGTTGTCCTAAGAAAAAACATCTACTGCCCCCCACTCCTTCACTCCCACCCCCCACAGCAGGTTCTAGTATTGTAACATTAACTCAGAACTTAGCTTTGAGAAGGCCAATGGATGATTCTGGCACTCCATGATGGGACGTTTCAGCCACCAGTTAAAATCTAGGCCTAGACCAGAACGTTCTCAGTGTATCAGGAGGCTCTGGGGAAACCACGAACGAAATGACTTGGCGATGTGACTTCCTCACCTTGCAGAGCAGGTCTCTGCTTAACTACATTACTGAGCATTCCAGAAAGCCCAGGACTATGGCATTAGTGATTACACCCCTCACTGCTTGCCTACCAGCAAATCCTCTGCTCTCACAAAAAGAGTAGAATTCCACTTTGCCACGGAATTTTACCTTCTCCCACTTCTTAGGTCCGGGACACCTTAACTTTATCTCCAATGATGAAACATTCTACTCCTCCTTCAAGGTAATAGTGGTCATCTCTCCCTCCTTTGAGCATCATCAGCACTTCGTTTACATAATTCACTTGGTTCTAGATTGTCCTACAGTTATCTGTGAGCATAATGCTAGAAGCTAGTGTTCATACAGAGCAGGATCTTTATGTGGTTATCTTGCCTGAGTGCATATCATTATCTCTATTTCATAGAAGAAAAAACTAAAACTCAAAAGAGATGTAACTTGCCCATGGTCATTTTTCAATGTGGTGGTACTTTAAGTGGTGGTTCCGGAATTTGAATTTTGGTCCAACTGATAACTACTGCTCTGCAGCATCCCTTACAAGGTCCTGGAGAGCAGGATCTTTTAGATTCCTAGTCACCCAGTACTCCCCCTTGTTACTCTCATTATACATACAATTTCTTGTCCAATATCTGCCTTCTCCATTAGGCTGTGAGGTCCATGGGGACAGGAATGGTGTCCGTCTTGTTTTCCACTCTGTCCCTAGTACCTAGTGGCATGCCTGGTACAAAGGACTAAATACCCGCAATGTTTCCAGTTTCTAGAACTGCAACTCAGTATTAGCAAAAGGGCATTTGGACTCTTTATGTCTAAGTAAAAAGTGTCTACTTCCAATTATTTATAAAATAAAATCAATCTCAGAAATTACAGAGAAGGAAAGAGAACTCTTTCCTATTTAAGTATTTGCTATGTTCAAGACACATAAAGTCTTCTCTTTTGATAATGCTGTATCATCCACAATTGGTTATTTATCCACATATCTATCTCTCTATGCAGACCACATAACAAAACATTTGTCTATTTATTATTTAGGAACACTTATTATTAGGTACATACATTATTTAGTAGAAATCCTGAAATTTAAAAGTCACAGATAATATGGTTATTATTAATTAAATCTTTGACAGAATACAAAGGACAAGGAAGAATAAAGTATTCTTGTATTAATAGTAAAATTATTTATACTAGCCAAACACGAGAATGATTAAATCAATTGTGGTATATGCATACAATGGAATACCATACAGCAATGAAAATGGATGAACTATTGTACATCCAACAGTGAAGATGATCTCACAACAGAACCTTAAGTGAAAGTAGCTAGACACAGAAAAGTGCATAAACTCCATTCATAGAAAGTCTAAATACAAGCAAAACTCATCTATGGGGTTAGAAGTCAGAATATTGATTACTCTGGCTATGGACACAGCAGTGACAGGGAGTGAGCCCAGGGAGATTCTAGGATACTGGTAAGGTAGTATTTCTTGATCTGCGTGCTAGCTCACAAGGGTTCACTTTGAGAAACCTCACTAGGCATTTACGATTTGTGCAATTCTCTATGTGTATTATGTTTTAATAAAAGTTTACTTTTTAAAAAGTTCTTCATATTATCCATATTGGTGGAGTTATTTTATATATTTTATGCATGTAGTGGTAGATAAGATTAGCATACTTATGTGTGGACTCCTGCCCAACCTACCTTTTCTTTAGTGACTTTGTTATTTATTTACTTATTTATGCTTGTGTATCCTGGGAACTAATTGGAACACTTCCTAGCCTTCCACTCACTATTTGTGGGCTGGGCATTGAAATTCAAGCATTTACTCCAACATGTTCAAAACACATATGTGGTTTAAATATGGGTTTTCCTATCTTTTTGTGAATGTCTGATTCATACCTCAACGTATTCCACACTCTAGTGACATAAAGGAAATATGTCATTGGCCATAGAATAATCTACATACAAATCTTATTAACTCAGTCAAAAAACTAGATCAAAAATAAAAAAGCTAAACTAAGTCACAGAGTTTCCTTTCTCTTCCAAATATGTTAAAAATAACTTTTAGCCTATTTAGTGCTGAACTTCAATTATTTAAATATATTTTAGAACATAATTAACATTAACCCACCAATATTTTCCACCTTATATTGAAGTTAAGAACTGGAATTACCCATTTTAATAATAAAATTTTATCAAAATGTTAAATTGCACCATTAAGAAGTCTGTGTGTGTGTGTGTATCATCTTTTCTCTCGTGCCAATTATTCAAAATTTCCCATAATATTTGCTTAAGTGGGGAATGAGCCTAATGATGTATCATATCATATTCATTACATCCAAATTTTATTCTAATTTTAATAGTTTTAAGAAGACTGGCATCTCCTCCCAACTTACTCTGATTCTGAGGGACCACTTTATTGCTAACAATAATAATACCAAGTTAACTAAGCAAAGATGTATGAACTACATGAGGGTGTTAATAATCTGAGATGAAGACAGTAAACGAAATGAATAAAAATCATTCAAACAAAAAAGGCCTAGAGCTCCTCTCTCTTCTCCATAAACCCAGCAGGAACTTTCCAGTGTAAAGGGATACCCTAGGAGAAGCACGATTAGCTTGAAAGAGATCTGTTTCAACGTGACCTCAAATCTTTCCTGGAAGAGGGAGCAAGTTGAGCTTTGCCCCCGTCGACCTGCGGGGAGGTGCGGAGACCGGGAAGCGGGCAGCCTCCCCAGGCGCCCGGGGCAGCAGCGCCGGCGTCCCCGGGCTGGGACTTACCACGAGCGCGCAGCACAGCAACTTGTTCATTGTGGTCCCCGGGAAACCTCAGGCGCTCGCAGGCGGCGGCGGCGGCGGGGCGAGCGCTACGGTGCGTCTCCGCAGCCCGTGCACTCATCACGTTATATATAGCGTCCCGGCAACAGGAAGTATCGGCTTGGCTTTGATCATTCATTCCCTATCTGGACCAAACTTTGCACCTTTCTTTTTTAGGAACCTTGGGCGGGAGCGGTGAGGGGTGTGAAAAGCTCGGGGGTTAACGCTCTCAACGCCAGGGCGGAAAGAATCGCCAGGAGAGGTGGAGACTGGGGGGGTGGGGCGGGGATGTCTGGCCCATGGGAGGGGAAAAAAAAAAAAAGCCGCTGGGCTGCGGAACAAGGCGGCTGCTGTCTGCGCGCGGCTCTGAGGTTTCCCGGCCCCTTCCCGCCAGCGGCCGGCCTCCTGGCAGCCGCGACCGGCGGTGGGAGGGCTGGGCGCGCGCTGGGCGGCCGCTGTGCCCGGCTCCTCCACCCTGAGCGTCCGCTTCAGCCAAGATCCGGGCGCAGCCTGGAGTGCGTCCCAGACACTTTACACACCTCTGTCTGACCCATTCTCTGCAGGTTCTGAGAGCTCGAATAACAAGCCTTCTCATTTGTGCACTGCGTTGCCTTCGAGCACTTTTCCGGGAGTTTGCAATCATTAATCTCCAAGGTTACATAGACCCTGTGGAAGCAGGAAATTCTCTAACTTATGTCTCGTTCTAAAGCCTGTGCTTTTTCCCGTTCATTTCTTGTCTGGTAGTTACAGCCAGAGAGACTCAGCGGAGGAAAAACTTCCTGCCTAGGGCAGGAAAAACCTTGCAGGCTGTGGGAAACTTTGGCCACTATTTTCTTCACCAAGACCATCATCATCAAAGGGCTATTGGTACCTTAGTGTCCTACATACTGAACTTCTGGAACCGCTGCACCCAAGCTGATGACAGAAGTGTGGTGCTTTAGTATAAAGGGTTCTTGCTTTCCCTAACCACTGCCACAAACTGCTTGTCTCAGAGTTGGACCCAATGACTTCTAAAGTGTAGTGCCTTTCTGAGGTCGTGCATTCACCAGTTAGTTCTCAGATTGTCACCAGAACTCTCTGCTTAGAGATGCAGAACCAGCTTCTCTATCAGGGCCAAGTGTTCAGTTATAGTTTCTTGAAAAGGGCAAGTTCTGCTCGTCACCAGAATTCAAGGAAGGAGGTGAGGAATCAGGACAGGGGCGCCCTAGGAGGCAAGTATTGCCAACAGGGATCAGAGCATCTGCCCCTTCAAATGGACATGGTTCCACCAGGGGCTCAAAGTGGATTTATAGACCACATAGAAAATATTTAGAGGAAAATAATGTCAGCTCTTCTGCTCTGACTGTGAATTATAGAAGACAGACGGTCTTATTCAGCTGTCTTCCAGTACTGGAACATAACGATGATTTGCTGATCATAAGGAACAGCACGATGATTTCTTAAGTGAACTAGTGAATAAATGAAGGTCAGTAAGTGAGGACGAAGTTATAGGACTCCAGACCTGCCCCTCAACTTTTGAACTTCAGTTTCGACATCTACAGCGTGAGCTGCTAACACAGACTTACCGAGGGACTCAAGTAAATTCACATGTTAACGGTAAAGCACTATATAAATGGCAGCATTATTGCTTTTTTTAGGGTATTGTTTGTCTAGGATATTATTTGAAGGTATTTTTCTTGAAATATAATATAATACCAATATGCAGGAGTCAAATCTTAGAAAACTGACCAAGGATTGAGTCCTGGCAGTGTTAACCCTGGGAAATTTTCATGTCTTGCTCAGCCTCAGTTTCCCCATCTGTAAGATGTAATGATATCTGTACTGATCTGTACTGATATTAAAGAAATGTGGAAGGCAGCAAATAAAAGCATTTTTAAAAGCATTATGTAAGTGAGGTTGATCACTATTTGTGAACATTAAATAAAGTAATGCATGTAAGATAACTTAGCACAGTGCCTCGCCCACAGGAAATATTTATTAAATTATAGCCATGATTGTTTGAGGGGAGTACCTAAGATACGGATCTTCAAGGCCGGACACCTAGATTGGAACCCCAGATCGACCACATCCTGGCTCTGTGACCTCAGGCAAGTTTTACCTGACTTATTTGTGTTCTGTATAATAAGGATAATAATTGTACCTACCCCAGAGGATTATAAAGGTTATTGTAGGGGTTAAATTGGATAAAACATGTAAAGCACTCAGAATAGTGCCTAGCACACAATAAGTGCTCATTAAATGCTAGCTGTTATTATTCTCATCTGAGCTTCTCACAGGGACATTTATATAAGCACAGGTGAGTCAGGATTATAAGCTCCTGAGGGCAGGAATCATATATTTTCCTATGGTATTCCCTGACGCTTTTAGCTCAGCATCTGGCTTCCTGTAACTATTCGAAAAATAATAATAGTAGTGGTGGTGGTGGTTGGTGTGTGTGTGTGTGTAGAGGGGTGAATTAGCTGTAATCTTGAGAAAAGTTGGGGCACCATTTATCTAGAGTCACAAAATAGACTGTGTATTGACTGTGGATCTTGGGCCCTGACTGTGGGCCGTTTATTAATCACCCTCTGACAGGAAATAGACAGACACAGTGAGTTATCGGTCATTTCATTTGTTATATTCCTGGAGCAATCTGGCGGATCCCCCTGGGTCTTCCCATGTGACACACTACTGTGGGCAGTGGGCCCTGAACACTCTGCAGCCAGAGTTCATCTGAAGCTTGAATTGGAATGGACCCAGGGGTTCGGGACTGAATCCAAGGGGGGCCATTTGAACACTAACTTGGCAGACTACATTCATCTTCCTGTGACAGATCCTTCATTGGCAGAGGCCATCAGTGCCGTTAAACGGAGTGTCTGGTAAATTTAACCTTATGTTTCCGGGCAGCAGATATGTGTGATGCTAACTTTCTAGGTGACACTTCATCAGATAACCCTCATGTTCTCTTCCCTGAACCCTTTTGAATTAGGCCCCATGTTGAACACATTTTCACTGCCCGTATTTCTAATTGTCTCTGCCCCCATTTCAGCCACTCCTAAAGCTTAGAGAAGTGGTACCTGAATATTGGGAATTCCCACGAGGAAAACACTTTATCTCTTTAGCACAGCAGCAAAGCCCCTGATACAGAAGACCATCTATAATCACCATCATAATGGAAATGCCTGAAACTCAGGATGGCAATTGATTTAGGTCATTTGGGAGACAAGGCACGCAGTGGGCTCTGAAGTGACTGATCAAGTGTCTAGAATATCTTACACCTCAGCTCCCTCACCTGAAAATCGGAAATACTAGTTCTCAGGTTATGTATATGAAAGGTTATTAACCCTTGAAGAACAAGAATATATTTCTTGTTATTTCATTGTTATTGAATAAATCTTTCTCTGATTTCATAGAAGGAAAAGAGGAGAAATGTCATGCAGCTAGCCTATTGATTTCCTTTTATTTTATTAATGTTTGCCAATTTCTCCATTAACAAACACAATTTCAACTGCATTAATATTCTGGAAAAAAGCTATTTGAGTTTTAAGGTGTTATAGACTATGTACAGAAATAGATGTGTACTTTCTTTAAAAAAACAATGTACAGAAAGGCAAGGTTATACAGCCGAAGCACTTTCTGATTCAGTCACCAATTGCTTAAGGATCTGCTTGAAAGTGTCGACCAGGGTCAGTAGGTACTAGTTATGGTTCCCCACTCAGTGGTAGTGTGACTCCAGCATTGTCACTCAGCCACTAAAATAGGTCTTTCATCTGAAAACTGGCATTAATCAAATAATCACACAAATACGTAAATATAAACAGGACTGTGTGCTACATGGAAAAAAATAAGTTACAGTAGGAGCACGTGACCCAGTGTGATTTTAAACCAGACCTCTGTAAAATGAGTGTGTTAACTAGTGGTGAGAAGGTAGTGTAGGAGGGAGAGCCCTTGGGCAGAGAGGACAGTGTGTCAGTAGACCTTGAGATGGAAGGAAGCAAGGTATGATTTCAAGGAACTAAAAGAAGCCCAGTGTGGGTGGTGCATAGACAGCAAGGCACTGCATAGACTGGAAGAGGCTGGAGAGGTGAGTGGGCAGTGGTCAGGCTGCAAAGTGTAATTGATTCTAGTCTTTCTCCAAAGGACGTAGGAAGCACTGGAGGGTGTTAAGCACGAGAGTGACAGATCATTATAGCTTCTGTGGCGTGGAAATTCTCTAAACTTCACCCTGCAGACCCAATCAGGGTCCTAGGTCCAAACACAGACATGCAAGAGAAAACTCGGTTAAACTAAAAATCACAGCGTGAATGCAAACGTATTTTTATTAGGTTAACCGGGTTTAAACTTTGTTGTCAATGCCTACATAGGGTAAAAATTCAAATAGTATTAACACATTTATAATGGAGGGTAAATCTCCATTTCACTTCAGACCTCCACTGCCCCTTCACAAAGCTACTATTGCTAATGATTCTTGTGTGCTCTTTCAGAAAGAGTTTGTCATAAACAAACACATGTTTATGCGTAGACATCCTGTTGTTTTGGGCAAAAAGGAGCATGCGCTATAGTGTTCCAAAGGTTGCTTTTGCCACTTAACATTGTTTCTATTTCGTACCAGCATTGTGTCTGAGGTCTTCAAAAGAGAGAACTTAATGCATGGAATTGGTTACACCAGTTATAGAATCGCTGAGAATCAAACAAAGAAAGGTGAGGCAACCAAGAGATGAGCAGCAGCATAAAGCTATTACCTCCACTAACCTAGAGGGTCAAAGGGAAGAGTTGGGGGCCTGGCTCACCAGGAGGAAGCTGGAACCACAGTGGCTCTCTGTCCAGTGGGATCTGAGCTCCTAGGAGACAGAGTTGCTATCAGAAACACTGCCTTTCAAATCTTCTGCCAGAGCTTTCCATGGGCCAAACACAGAGAGGCGCCAGCAGACATGGGACCCTGGGAGTGCAGTGTCTGTTGGTGGTCTCTCTTATGATACTGAGAAGAACAGGGGGAGCTATGGATGGTCTGTGAGGGCAAATGGGCCAAGGACTGGCACAAACATATATAGAAATGCATCATTCTTTTTCACTATAGCATGATATTCTAGTGTATAAATATAGCATCATTTAACCAGTACTCTACTAATGGACAATTCGACTGCTGCCAGTATTTCTCTATTACAAACAATGTGGCAATGAGCACCCCCTTGTGTATACATCTTTGCACACTTAGGTGCCTGGACTCTTTTAGGGTGAATTCTTTGAAATGTAATTGCTGGGACAAATGTTTATGCATTTTACATTTTGATAGGTGTTGCCAGTTGTCTCCCAGATATGTTTACTATTCTTAATATTCATCTTACCACTTTTGCGGGAGATAACTTAAATCAGTTAATACTACTCCCTGTAACCTGTTGGAAGGAGCGCTGCCTTCTTTAAGTGGGAAATCTGGTCTTTCAAACTGACACCTATAAAGAGAGGTGCCTCATTCACACTTCAGAGCTTAGCAACTGCTATCAACCCTTCAAAGGAAGTGGAATATGTCTTAGTCAGTGTGGGCTGCCATATCAAAATGTCGTAGACTAGGTGGATTAAACAACAGATGTATTTTCTTACAGTTCTGGAGGCTGGAAGTCTGAGCTCAGGGTGCCAGCTTCTGGTGAGGCCTCTCTTCCTGGTGTGTAGGTGGCCACCATCTCACTGTGTGAGATGAACTCTTCTTTGTGTGAGTTTGGATATCTCTCTCTCCTTGTTCTTCACTGATCCTATTGAATTAGGACTCTACCCTTGTGACCTCATGTAACCTTAATTACCTTCTAAAAGCTGTATCTCCAATAGAGTCACATTGGAGTTTAGGACTACAACATATGAAGTGGGGGAGCACAATTCAATCTGTAGCAGTATAGTTCTATCCTCCTCTTTTAGGACTCATCATCTCAAGCTTAATTTCCAAGAGAACTTAGGTTTTTAAAGGATGTGCTATATAGGACTCAATAAATGTTATGGATATATAGTTGTAATGTCACTCTTTTTCTCTCTCTCAAATTTCTTTTTTCCTCCTTTTCTGGACTCCCTTCCCCCTCTTCAAACTAGTGAAATAGCCTCCACGGCTCAGGCAGTTCCAGTTTACGCCTACATCGCCTTCTAAAATACATCACCCATTTACAGATTCTAGCTTCTCTGACTGTACGAGGGTGGCAAGCTACTAGCAGGGAGGAAATCTTGTGCATTCCTTGATAAAGGTTTTTAATAGAAGAGTTCAATTACACTAAATTGCATGTTATACCCTGCTCACTCGAGTGGAGGAAAACATAGGTCAAGCCTTTCTGCACATGCGACACACATCACAATTTTCTCTTTGAAATTTCTGTCAAGGATTATGCCAAATTCATGATACCTGCAGGTGGGGAAGTTGGGAAAAAGGAACAAAAATCTCAATAGCCCGTTACAGTATCTGTTGTTCTCTGCAGCCGGAGGAAGAGGCAAAACTCCATGCTTGCAAACACTTTGACCTTGTCTGCTAATCGCTCCAGTCACTTCAACTGGGGTTTCCTGAAACTCAGATACCCATCTAGTGCCTACTCAGTCCCAAGAAATTGGTTCCTTAACTAAACAGGGAAGCGTATGCCAAACAACCACTCACCTGGAGGCTTCTGAACAAATAAATGTTTCTATCAGAAGAGTGTTGGAGAATCCTGTATGCCCACTCAGAGCTCCTCTTCAAAAATCCTTCAGGAAATTTGGTTATCTCTAGTGTTAATTCAAAGATTCTCCCCCTCCCCCAACCCCATGCAATCTGCACCTGGCAAATGAAAATATGATAGATAAGAACCCTTAGAACTATTCTCTTAACAGTCAATTATGTGCTTCTGTCTGGGAAACTCCCCTCCTTTAACTAAAACAAACCTTTAGAAACAAAGCTTTTGATCAGATAGTTTTCAGAGAAACAAGCCTGCAAGAGATAATTGCTTTCTAAAACAAGAGTTTGCCTATAAAAGGCTTAGCCTAAAGGAGCATCTTTAGGTGAATATTAAACTAAGTAGGGGAGCGAAGTTACTTAATATTTAGCTGAAGGGGCACCATTAACAAAACCAGGAAAGAAAGTCTGTTTCAATACAAATAATTTATCAATTATTTATTCGAGAAATATTTACTTAGTACCTGGTAGGTGTGAGATATTATACCCCTGATATAGACAGAGATAGTCCCCATATTCTGGAGCTTACAGTTGGGCTGGGGAGAAAAAGTAATGAAGTAAACCTGGAAATAAATTCTTCAGATGGTGATAAGCCAATTTCAGAGAGTAAGCGAGTTGAAGCCCATAATAAAGGTTAGTGTAATGGTGTGTGGCTAAGGAGGGGCTACTTTAGCTGAGCTTCTTAGGGAAAGACTCTCTGAAGAAGCAATTTCTGAGTTGACAATGAAATGATGAGAACACTGACCATTCTGGGATGTGGTGTCAGAGGCTTCCAGGTAGAGGGAAGAACAAGTGTGGTAAACCCAGATGAGAAATGTCAGTGATGTTAGAGCTAAGGGAATAAGAAGGAGATTTAAACCACATGTGGCCAGAAAGGTGGGCAGGGCCAGACTATTCAGTGTCTAGAGGGAAAGGATTTGGTACTCTAGTTGAAGGACAGTGGGAAGCCATTGGCACATCTTAAGATGTGAGTGAAATAGTTTGGCATATATGCAAAGGGATCATTTGTGGTGGTGGTAATATGGCTAGAGCAGAAACAGAAAGACCACAGGAAGCAGGAAAGTAATTGTCACCAAGACAATCACCATCAAACCCTTTGGGCCTGGGAAGAAGAAGAGTGAGTCTTAGCTCCATCATTTATATCCAAGTGTCTTTGGTCAAGTTACTTAGTTTCTCTGAGCCTCTGAGTTTCATAGTCTGTAAAATGGATATTGTAGTTACCCTATGAAGCCATACCTATTATAGGAGAACACATACTGTATGTGAAAGAGTTCATTAGTCCTGGAGTGCAATGTAAATTTCCATTACTATTAATGAAGGATATTTCCTTGAATCCTACATTTGGAGTTAGTGCTCAACATGTCAGAAGAATATAAGAGAACTAAATGGTAAAATAGGCAGATATACAAAAAGAAGCATTTATGTTACGTGTACATGAACATTTACGTTTTTTTTTTAGTTTCTACATATCTCTTTGGATACTTGAGGTTTAGTTGTTCCCCAAAATAATGATGATAATAATAATAATAACATTTTTGAATGCCTGCATTTTCTAAGATACTGTGCTGTGTCTTATATTTATTAATTTCCATGATATGGATACTATTATTCTTCCAGTTTTACTAAAAGGAGGACTGGGGCTCAGAGAGGTTTAGACACTTGCACAAGATCAACACCTAAGTGAATGGATTTGAGTCCAGACAGTCTAATTCCAGAGTCTGTGCTTTTAAGTACTAGCTCTGCTGCTTATAATAAATTTGAGGGTTTTCTAAAGCTGGAAGTCAATGTTGTCCTGCAGAACGATTAGGTATTTGGTATATCTTGGTAGCAGCCAACTTTTAAAACTAGATGAGCGTTAGCTTTTTTTCTTAGATCAAAATCTGCTATATGAACAAATATTTATCAGCAAGCAGACCCCAAATATTCATACAATGTGAACTTATATTTTGATGAGGTCGCAGCTCTCAACAAATTTTTGGTTTTCTGAACACAATTTACATTATAGATTGACCTGAAACAAATGTGATAACATCCAGTGGCAGAATGCAGCAACAATGCCTCTGTCAGGCAAACAGTACTCCTAAAATCAAAGGGAGAACGCAGGACAGTTCAAGGATCCAACCTAAGGCACTGATCCTAAAAATATTTCATTCCTAAGTATTTATCATTTCTGATGCTATTGTAAAGAGGATTGCTTTCTTAATTTCTCTTTCAAATCATTATTAGTGTATAGAAACGTGACTGATTTTTGCATGTTGAGTTTGTATCCTGCAACTTTACTGAATTCATTTATTAGTTGTAACAGTCTTTTGGTGGCGTCTTTAGGATTTCCATATATAAGATGACATCATCTGCAAACAGAGATCATTTTACTTCTTTGTTTCCAATTTGGATGCCTTTTACTTCTTTTTCTTGACTAGTTGTTGCAGCTAGGACTTCCAGTACTATGTTGAATAAAAGTGGCAAGAGTGGGCATCCTTGTCTTGTTTGTGATCTTGGAGAAAAGGCTTTTAACTTTTCACCATTGAGTATGGCAACTGAGACCACAGAAATACAAAGGATAGTAAAAAGCTACTGTGGACAACTGTATGCCAACAAACTAGATAACCTAGCAGAAATGAAAAAATTCTTAGAAACACACAACCTACCAAAACTAAATAAGGAAGAAGTAGAAAATCCAAACAGAACAATTACTAGTAAGGAGAGTGAATTAGTAATCAAAAATCTCCCAACAAACAAAAGCCCAGGACCAGATGGCTGCACAGGTGAATTCTACTAAACATTTAAGGAAGAATTAAAACCAATCCCTCTCAAACTCTTCCAAAAAATTCAAGAGAAAAGGAACACTTCCAAACTCATTTAATGGGGCTAGCATTACCCTGATACTGAAGCCAGACAAAGACACAAGAAAAGAAAATTATAGGCCAATATCCCTGATGAACATAGATGCAAAAATCCTCAACAAAATACTAGCAAACCACATTCAGCAGCACATTAAAAGGATCACATACCACGATTAAGTGGGATTTATCCCTGGAATGCAAGGATGGTTCTACATATGCAAATCAATAAATGCGATACACCACATTAACAGAATAAAGGATAAAAATTATATGATTATTTCAATAGATGCAAAAAAAGAATTTGAAAAAATTCAATATTCTTTCATGATAAGAACTCTCAACAAACTAGTTTTAGGAAGAATGTACCTCAACATAATAAAGGCCATCTATGACAGGCCTACAGCTAACATCATATCCATCAATCCTAAAAATAAAGGACAAAGAATTGGTTACATTCTATATTCCTACAAGGGTGTAGAGGGTGTTAAAATACTTTAGTCTAGTGTTTCTCCAATTTTTTTTCTTTATTGACCTTTAAGGAGAAAATTTTAAGTTAATTTAACTTAATTTAAGGAGAGAAATTAAATGTTAACGCATAAGATTTTTTCAGGTAGGGTTGTGTTTTGGAGGGCTATGAAACCCTTGCAAAATCTCAAACTTTTTTCCCTCCATCCCCTCAAACAAATTTTGCCCACTTGTGGGATATATTGCTCCCATTGGGAATGCATGCTTTAGTCAATTCCATTCCTTTAATACACATAATTTCACCAACGACAGCCCATTTTACCCCTATACACCTCTTGGAAAGTGGGACACCTGGTTAAGTCAACTGTCTACCTGTAGAGGGTAGATAAACTTGACTAATATATATATAACATCACACTATGCCAAAATATTTAAAAATAAATTACAGACATAATAACAGAAATCCAGAGCAAGAGAGTGGACAGAGAAAAGAGTTATATACAGGGAATAGTTCAGACCACAGTAGGAGAGAAAAGATAGGGCTTGGCTCTGGGGGAGTATAAACAGTGTGTAAACGAAAAACAGCCCAAATTCTATCACTACAGTTCCTCCTCAGGTACATGAAACAGCCTTTGAAGGTTCATATTTCTATAGGTGCCACAGGGCAGTCAGTGAGAATTAGGCAGTTGAAAGCAGTGGAACCTGAGAACAGTCAAGGTCACCTTTTGGGTCCTGGTAGGAAAGACATTATTTGTGCCATGATTTCTTCTCTCAAAAGAAACATTGCTTCTGCTGGGAGGAGTTCCAGTAGAGGCAAAGGCACACTTGTTCTTCTAAACCAGACCCGTTGGGAAACTTTTGCATAGTGGGACCAGAGGCTGGGCCTCGAAATGATGACTTAGTGGTTTTAACTCCAGTTGATGTGCAGCAGGAACACTTTCTTGGCGAGAGAAAGCCTCATGGTTGGGGCTTTCAAATTCTTGAAAGCTGTGTGTCTTCTGTCCAGAAAAATGTACGTAGGCTCACATAAACTCTGCATTCCATTCCAGAAGGTTCATGGCCCATGACTCCAGTAGTGAAATTGATTTGGAATATGATGAATCTTTTGGCTGCTCAGTTTTAAAGAGATGTTTGTACTTTGGCGAATAATAATATTGTTGTACCATCATTTGTCATATTTCTATATTTATATTTCCTGGGTTCTTGGCCAGGATACCTACCCTGAATTTTCAATGTTATATAAATGACTGTTGTTTTCTCCTCCTAGTGCATCATTATACTAACCAAGTCTATAAACGGGCTCGCCCTTTGAAATTATGTACTCTCAGAACAGCTCAGATCTCAGGGCAGCTGATTCTGCTTGGCAGGTGTGGGATGTGTGATTGAGTCATTCTAGAATCTCAAAGAGATATTTGTCAGAGAAAGCAGCAAACAGAGACTGATTCAGCAGCTCCTTGGGTTCCGAACAACCTGGTGCTTACCACAGTTTACGTTTGAGGGAAGCTCTGCTGCTTCTTTAGTGGTTGTCAAGTGTAGAGGAGATGAAAGGAATACAAAAGCAGAAGTTCCAATGGGCAGGCACAGTGGGAGGTGTGGAAGAGGGGGTTTTTTGTGGCCTTTTTTTAAAAACCCATTTAAGATAAGGCTTAGGTAGCATGGGATGAAGAGCTGGCAGTTGAGGAGAAAATGTGGTCAAGTCATTTGGGGCCCTTTTAGACTAAGAACAACAGAGCAGAGTATAGCTCTGCCTCTGAAGCTGGGCTGCTTGCCTCTGAATCTTTGCTGCCTTGTTCGGTGTCCTTTCATTTCTTTGTGTCTCAGTGTCTCCATCTATACAATGGAGAAGCTAATAACAGTATTCACTTCTGAGAACTGTTCTGAGTATTAACTGGGAAAATATGTGCAAGGCACTTAGAACAATGCCTGGCAAGCAGTAAGCTCTCCGCAAACATCAGTGGAGAGTCTATCTGTGCTCAAATTCACTGATGTATCACTTTAGAATGATTGTACCTTGTGCTGTGTGGACATGGCCATCCAGGCCATTGAATAGAGAGATTTTATTGTTTCAAAGAATGTTCATGCTACAGTTACTACCTGTTTAAAAGTATAAACTAGATACTCAAAGCAGAAAATCTCCAGCAACCATGGCGGTCAAGTCAGCTGGGCCATACTGTCCAGGAGTGCCTGCTGTGTGTTCAGCCCTGTGCTAAGCACTGCGGAAACCCACCAAGGTGTGTGTCTGTGTCTCCTCCTTGCCTTTCAGGGGTTCGTTTTCCGGCCTCTTAATCAGAGTTTGGCCTATACAGTTATACATGCTTCTTAAAAAGTTACAGAAAAGAAGTGGTGCAGGAGGTCGGAAGGCATGATGATATTAAGTATGGTATAAAGTCTTTAGAAGTTTCGGGGGCAGAAAGGATGCATTTGAAATGGGCTGTGAGGATATCTGGAAAGGCTTCTTGAAATAGAGGGGTTTTGAAAAATTAGCAGGCCTTTGAGAGGCAGATATGAGAAGAAAATGGATTCCAGGCAGGACAAATAAGGCTATTGAAGACCCAGAGGTGGGAGTGGAGTGGAGTGTGTGTGCTGGTGGTGGTGGAAGAATGGATGCTGTAGGGTATGTGGTCCCAGCAGGGGGAAGGTGAGCAGCACAGGTGAGAGAGGACCGTGTCGCTGGTGCTAAAGCTGCAGAGAAGGAAGGGGCTGAAGGAATAGTGTGGATGATCTTGAGTGCCAGGTTCTGCTGTTGTTTGATGGGCAGTGGAGGTTCAAAATGTTTTTGAGCATGATCAGAACTATGCTTAAGGAACCATTTATAAACAACTTTATTCTTTTTAAAGTACTTTTTCATATTTTATTTCATTTTGTCCTTAGAGCCATGTGGTGAGATACATAAAGGAGCCATTATTTGCCTCATTTTTGCCTCATATTTGCCTAGCTGTGCCATACACATTGCAGATAAAGCAGAAAGATCAAGAGCTTGTCCTGTTCATGCCCAGAGAAGGATTAGGAGGAAGAGGACAGGACGCTACGGACCACCTGTGGCCCACTCTGCAAAGCTGCTTGTTTGGAAACGGAATCTGCTTTTGTTCCAAATTGTGTCAAAAGTTTAATAAGAATGATGGCTTTATTCATGAAGTATATCCATATGGCATGATATCTTTAAATATATCCTATTATTTTAGAATTTAAGCCATAAGACAAAAATCCAACATTTGTACAGTGCTTTTAAGTTAACAAAACATCATTTGATCATTTAATCATTTGACCTTCCCAATAACTGACAGGTAGCTAGGTTAAAATGTGGTTGATATTTCTATTATGAGAAAACTAACACTCAGAGAGAACCAGTGACCACTCTAAAGTGGCACAGTTAGCAAGAGATGGATTCAAAATTAAAGCAAGAGCTTGAACTTGAGATTCTTTCAAAACTTCCATAGGCCACCATGTTTTGCCAGCTGTTTCTGTTTAATTCAATTCAAGTCATTATCCGTCATTAGACAGTGAGCTTCTGTAGACTAAAGCATATTTTTGGCTGTTACTAGAATTCTTCCTTGCCTGATTATTTGAGGCCTGTGGGTGGGTGCCAAGATGGAAGACTACAAGTGGCTCATCTGAAACAGGGGTTGGACCTCTCTGCATGATGCAGAAACTGGTCACCATCATTAAGGGACTCTGCCATGGCTGACTTGGCTATGAGACATGTTACACTTTGTTGATTTTTTGGCCTGCCCTTCTCTCCTCCCATCTTCTACACCTTTCACTCCCAGGCCAGAGAAGCAGTGAGAGTCTGACACTGCAGCTCTACCTTTTCTGGCTGGTTATCCATCTGCGTCAAAGTGGTGTTGGCTTTGGTGCCCTGGTGGCTGGACTTGAGACGATACTTGGACAGCTGAGATGATTTCTTTCTAATGGATTCTTGACCTAGGAAGCCAGAAGAAGGTTATTTTTGCTTAGAGAGACCTCAAAATTTCAATGTGGAGTTTGGTTTTGGACATTTTTTAAATGTCCTACTCCGTTCTTAAGAAATCAAAAGAACTAAGTCATTTTCAAAGAAGTGACTTTGCAGGTTGGCATGTCAGCGAGTGGGCCTACAGTTGAGCTCATGCTTTCCAAAGCACACTTGTCTAGTTGAGGTATGGAAACCAATCATCCCCCTGTTATTTTGCATTACCTAAAAGCCAACCCTCCCCTGGGCAGAGGTGGATGTAAATTCTGGCACTCATATGAAAATATTGAGAAACATATGCAGCCTCTGTAGAACCTTGTCAGGTTGACAGTTTACCATGGGAAGGGACTGCTGAAGTGATACATCCAAATTGAACTGAAAGGAGTAACTGTTTGTGGTAGAGATTAACTAGCGTGATGGGGAAAGCCAAAGATGAGTACTGACTTATGCATTCCGTGGGCTATCCCGCCCTGTGTATTCCAAACAGCAGTAATCTCCTCTGAAACTATAGCACTAAAGAAGTTTTGTTGAATGAATGAATGGCTGCTCAGTGCATTCATCACCAAGACTTTAATAAAAACTTTCCCTTTACCTGAAAGGCCCTTTGCCCAACACATTTGTTCTTACCTTCAGTCAACAAGTATTATAAGAACCTTCTAGATGTCAAGCACTGTACTACAGATATGATGGATATTACTAAGTCGTTCAAGGAATTTATAATCAAGTAGAAGAGACAGGTGACAAGTTAAAACAAGGTGCAAATGATGAGCACGGAGTGCTGTGGGAGTTTATAGAGGGGGGAAAAACGCTCAGCACCAGGAAATCAAGGAGAAGTTCCAATAGTTAAAATAAACAAACAGGAAATCAACTAGAATTCAATTCAGGAGTTACAGAAGAAAATGATAAAAGTAATAAAAACTACCACTTATTTAGTATCCAGTAAGTTTAGGATCTTTTACATACATTGTCTCAAACATCCCATTTTATAATACCCATTTTCCAAACTAGGAAACTGAGACTCAAGAACTTGCTTGAGTCCACACAACACAAGATTGCCAGGGCTGGGGTTAGGATATATCTACCACTAAATGTACTACATACTTTGTGAATACAAGGTTGGTCATTGATTAATATATCAATTTTTTACAATTACCCACTTCTCTGATATTCCACTATCCCTCCATACCTAAATCTAGCCTAATTCATTCATTAACTCAACATCAACTCTCTTTATACATCTTTCCTGCCTTTATTTTTCACTGTAACACTTGTGATAATCTAACATACGATATGCTATGTTTCATCAATTCTAAGTTGTTCCTTTATTCATATTTTTACATCTCTGAAGTTAGGATCCATCAAAACATTAATGGCATGGCAAAGTTTGTGATGTCTTTTTCTTTGTTTATAACATAAAAGTAACAGTGCATCTTCAAATTGATGGCATCTGAAATTCCTTAAATAGGCAGTATTTTGCTTATGTTATACTGCTTATTATCTATCTTCCCCCAATAGAATATAAGCTTAGAGAGTGTGGCTTTTTTTTTTTTTTTTGAGGAAGATTGGCCCTGAGCTAACATCTGTTGCCAATCTTCCTCTTTTTGCTGAGGAAGTTTAACCCTGAGCTAACAGCTGTGCCAATCATTCTCTATTTTGTATGTGGGACACCGCCAGAGCATGGCTCGATGAGCGGTGTGTAGGTCTGCACCCTGGATATGAACCCGTGAACTCTGGACCCCCAAAGCAGAGTGCATGAACTTAACCACTACACCACTAGGCCAGCTCAAGGGTGGTGCTTTTATCTATCTTTTTCATCTTTTCACTTGGAATGTTGTTGAATAAATTAATAACTGATTAGATACAGAGAACCTACTATGTATCAGTAGCTCAGTGAGGTGCTGGGTGTAGAGTGAGAAATAAAATAGATGGGGTCCTTGCCCACCTGGAGGAGATGCAAATTAAACAAACAAACAAACAAATCCATAAATAAATGTTCATTGTTAAGTTGGGAATTGGGAGAAGTGAAAACGTTGAAGGTGCTATGGAGAGAATAAATGGGATGTGGTTTCCGAATTTAGATTGCAAAGTCAGGGAGGCCCTCTCCAAGCTGATATCAGAAGGGTGAAGGCAATAAATCCTAGAATCCAGACTACTGTGCCACCGGAAACATACAATAGCCAATCTTGACCATCCCAGTCTGCAACGTTTTCTCCCCAATTGCAACAATGTGTGGCACTTATTGTATCTGCGTGCACTTTTAGGTATATTTTTGCAGATACCCCTTCTGTCCACCTAGATTACAAATGCATTCATCCTTCTGGAAGAACAGAAAGAGCACTGGATGAGGAGACAGTCAGCCTGGGTGGTAGCTCTAGCTTTGCCCCTACTTTACAAATTGGGGAAGTTAGTAAACTCTCCAGATCTCAGGACCTTTACCTGTAAAATCAGGTGGTTATATTAGAGAATCTCTAAGGTGTCATGGAGCTTTAACATTTCAATTCTATAATTATCAGCCCATTTTAACAGACAGTGATTGAAGAGCTACTATGTGCTAAGCTGCTAAAATTTCTGCAGGGCACTGGAGGAAATAAGATGAAAGAAAAGAAAGAGACAACAATCCGTTTATTTAAGGTGCTTATGATCTTGAGGGGGAGACATATATTGATGACTTCAATATAACGCAACAGAGAATTTCCTCTGCTTCTGAACTTTCAAAGATTTTCACTGTCTTTCCTAGATGTGAGCAAAGTTTCCCCCTTAGTAAAGGCAATTAACTCTATCTGCCACCAACAGATGGGGCAAGTGGTCACATCAACTAGACATTGCTGCATTGGATTTGTGAGCTAATGGGTGAGAGGGAGCTTTGAGAACCTAAGTTGGTTGTAGGAAAATAAGCCTCTGTATGCCAGGGTAATGTGGGAATTGAAAGTAAGGGTTGCTTTGCTCCACCTGAGTGGGGATGAGAGTGAGGGTGCTGTGGGGTGGGTCAAAGATGCTATTGAGGCAAGTATTGTAGGGCATTGATGTCTCAGTTGAATTTTGAAGTAAGAAGAAGAATTAATCAGGTATATCAGTTGAGATGCCTTCGACTGCAAAATATAGACTACCCAACTGAAGATAGATTTGATAAGAAGTGCAATCACTATTCCACATATTATAAAGTACAGAGGCAGAGAAATTCCAGATTTAGTTTGGTGGCTCAAAATGTCGTTGAGGACTCAAACTCTTTCTACTTTTCTGCTCTGTCTTCATCAGAATACGGGTTTTTGTTCTTAAGCTTCTCCCCCTATGATTGCAAGATGGCTGCCAAATGCCTTGGCATAGTATTTTAAACTATATAAAAAATGGCTTAAAAGGTGCAACTTTTCTCAAAATCCTTTTTAACAAAACGAAGAACCATGTTTCCCCCCTTCCCACCCCAGTCTCAGCAGACTTCCCTTCAGGTCCCAGTGGCCATAGCTGGGCCACGTGTTGATGCTCTAACACAAGGGAGGCTGGGAAAGTATGTACTGGGCATTTTCAATCTCCATATTAGACAGCAGATTCTGTCTCCTGGGAGGAAGTGTATGTGTGAAGGGAGGAAGTGGTGAATGATGTGGTTGCTGGGTAAGCCTCCAACACTGTCTTCAAAACAGGAAAAGAAGGAGTGGGGAGTTATTAATGGATCTCCTGCTCAGGCCCTGGCACAATCTTTTGCTTTCTGAATTGTAGGCATTCAATTGATATTTGTTGATTGTAGGATCATTGTCATAGAAATGGAAAATCAATGTCAGGTCAAGCAAGTGAATAGTATAATCAGTTGTTCTTTCCAGGCTATGCCGGGAAGAAAAAATTTTAAGTTTGTCACTTGAATGGGTGACTGTTGATATTTCTACTGGGTGGCTAAACTAAAATACTAATTCAACATCAGGAGAGGTAGCGGTGGCGTTTTTTTTTTTAAAACCACGTCTAATTTGGCAACAGTTACATAATCTAAAAGCAAATCAGGGAAAAATCTGAGTTCGATGGAAAAAGACCAGATCCTAGGAAGTGAAAGTTTACTGGAAACACCATGTGTGGGGTTCTAATGAAAAAAACAGAGTATAAGATGGCCCCAGGGATATGGAAAAAATTTAGTATGTCCTAACAAAGTACTTAGTGTCTGTTGATTACACAGGGAAACTCACAACAAGGAAGCAGAAGAGGGCACCAATTAGTCCATTTTTAAAAATCACCTGTATATATAAGCAGATGTTAACATTTTTTTTAAACTTCCTTTGCTTCTTTCACAAGTACAGACAAAACAGAAGGCCAAAAATTTGTCTTCTGACTATAACAAAAACAACAACAAAAAGAATATTACATACAGATTGAAAGAAGACATGAGTCATTGTGTTGGAGGGGTGTGGGTTATTTTAAATAATTCATATGAAGCAAGGCAGAGATACTTCAAAATCAGATTGAGCATGTTGCAGCACACTGATCCTTTGAAATGACTTCTCTCCATGTCTTTATAAGCCTGTTAAATCCTTTTGCAGAATTGTGAAAGCTTGTCTGGAAAATGGAAAGCATTAGAGATGAACTAAAGGTATGGAGTTATTTCCCACTGCTCTTTCTTGGATGAGATTGCTCCATTTTCAAATGACTGGGGCTATTTAACTCCAACCACAATGTATTTTCAGTGTTGTTTTCATCTGGAGTTTTATTCGTTTGCTCTACTCCACTCTAACATTTCTTCTCATGAATGCAAAGGCACGCCATAACTCAGGAAAAGGGACCACAAAGGACCATAGGTGGCTGACTCCTCTTTAAACGTTTCTAATGTTACAGTGTTTGCTATGATGTGTCAAGCCAGGTACCACATTTCTGCTGTAAATTTTTCTTCCCACCTGGATTAGATTCAAAAGCTTTTTGGAGTTGTTATATGCTCTTCTTGGTCAATTTTCTAATGCCATTTGGGAGTTCCTTGATTTCTCCAAGTCCTTGAAAGTAATGATGCAATGTCTCCACTTTTTTCAGTATCTAATAAGACCTGGTACAGTGGTTCTTCCTCAGCAGTCTATGCTAGAATTACACCAGGAGTTTTTACCTGCACACAGGTGTCTACTTGCCTTGGCATGCCAAATCCAAATCTCTAGTGTTGGGCCTGGCAAACATACCTGGAAACACTTCTTTGAGTTATTCTGATGTACAGGTCTGGTTCAAACAATTAGTCTGCTGTAAATCATAAATTTATTCTCAGTAAAGAAAAAAAACAAAAAGAAAAGAAATAGAAAGAAAAACACAGTCTGCATAGGCAGTTCTTGCATCTGACTACTATGATACCTAACCAGTGTGGTAACACTGGGAATTGGCATAGTAAATGGTTAAGAGACTAACTTCCTGGATTCAAATTTCTACTCTACTGTGTGACCTGGATCAAATTAAGTAGCCACTCTAAGCCTCAGTTTACTCATCTGTGTAATGGATATAATAATACCACCTGCAGTAATTTGGGGATTAAAATATGTATCACATGTAAGATTAAAAACATAAAGTATTTGCTGATAGACTGACATAAAACAGTTGCTCAATGTCAACTGTAATTATCTCAGGCTCCTCAGAGGCTCAGATTGTAAGTTAAATAGTGTGTTTGATAAAAAAATGAAAATATGAATGATTGTAAATAAAGGCATTTTATTTAACAGATAGAATGTTTAAAAACCTGAGATCCGGGGCCGGCCCGGTGGCACAAGCGGTTAAGTGCGCGTGCTCCACTGCGGTGGCACGGGGTGCGCTGCTTCGGATCCCGGGTGCACACGACGCTTTGCTTGGCAAGCCATGCTGTGGCGGCGTCCCATATAAAGTGGAGGAAGATGGGCACGGATGTTAGCCCAGGGCCAGTCTTCCTCAGCAAAAAAAGAGGAGGATTGACAGGTGTTAGCTCAGAGCTGATCTCACACAAAAAAAAAAACCCTGAGGTCCATACTTGGATTTTGTTTTAGGTCCTTGGTATTATGAATGTTGAGTCCATATTTTAATTTAAATAATTATATTAGCATTGAGAATGCCAGAGTCCCTTTTAACAGCATTTGTAAAACCCTAAGGTATCATAAAATGACATCTAGAAATTACTGGCTTGGATAATTAAGGATGGCGTTATTTCCTGCAGACCAGGAATATTTTGGGCTGCCTTATCCAATAAGAAGATTAAGAATGCATTTAGTCTACTAACAAGAAGGCATAAGAAAAAAATGGCAATTCTTAAAATGAAATTATTCCACAGAGATATTTCAAAACAAGCATTCAGCAGTCAACAGAAATAAAATTAGATACCTGTTGTAGCTCTTTATGTTTATTTTGTGCTTTAGAATTTTGTTTTTTTTTTAATTAGAAATGGGAGTAGACACAATCATCTTTTCAGTGCTTGAGAGTCTCCTGCTGTTCCTAGCGTGGTCCTGAGTCAGTCTTGCTTCTGGGGATGTGTGAATCCCATGTGAGTGACTTCTTTAGACAGTGTCCTCTCATAGTAATACCATTCTGGGGTGGAGTTAGTAGAAATGTTGTAACAAAAATCTTTCTGGTTCATTCAGCAGACAGGAATCACCTGACACACAACTTCTCTTTCAGCAACTCTGATTTATCATACGACAGCTTTGCCAGCCTCGTTTGTAATAGACTGTAAGCTCCACAGACAATAGGACCAGATACTCTCCACAGTTCCTAGCATCAGCATCAGCAGTGAGAGCATTCCAGAATTTTAGAATTGAAAGGAATCTTATGGTGGGCCGAATAACGATCCCCCAAAGATGTCCACATTCTAATACCCAGAACCTGTGAATATGTTAATCTTACAAGGTAAAAGGAACTTTGCAGATCTGATTAAATTAAGGGCCTTGAGATGAGAAGATTATCCTGGATTGTCATGTGGGCTCAATCTAATCACAAGGATCCTTATAAGAGGGAGGCAAGAGGATCAAGGTCAGTGGAAGGAATTGTGACAATGTAAGTAGAGATTGCAGTGATGGGACCATGAGCCAAGGAATGCTAGCAGCCTCTAGAAGCTGTTAGAAGCAAGGAACTGATTCTCTCCTGGAGTCTCCGAAAGGAATCAGCCTTGACGAGACGTTGATTTTAGCCCCATAAGACTCATTTCGAACTTGTGACCTCCAGAACCATATGATAATAAATCTGTGGGTTTTTTAAGCCACTAATTTGTGATAATACATTACAGCAAAAATATACAACTAATACACACCTCATAGATCATCAAATTCAATCTTATTTTTGATTGAGTGAAAAAGGCCCAGAGAACTTCGTTATTCATTTATTCACTCATTCAACAACAATTTACTGAGCTACTGACATCTGCCAGGCACTGTTAGCAGTAAGCATATGATCCAGGCTATGCCTTTCTGAACCTTTCTCCCAGGACCCTGGGAATGAGAATCTGAAGTGGAGAGACCCCCCAGAAGGAACATATTTGGAGTTGATGAATTCCGATGGTGGTACACTTGATCCCTAGAGCTGCACTGTTTCCATTCCTCCCAGAGGCTTAGTAATTCGCTTTTCTTTTGATTTTTTGAAACACCCAGGTCCTTATGATAAATTCCTTCATGTATGCAAGTTGGCTAGAGTGGGTTTCTGTCACTATTATACCCACTTTAGTAAATTATCTAAATAGTCAGTTGATAGCATCCTCTGGTCCCTCTAAAGTTTGTGATGGTGTTTTAGACCAACGATTTATTTTTAGCAAGTTCATTTTATTCCACAGAAATAGTCTGCAGGTCATTAGCCAACTGATGTTTCATCCCTAACAAGCTAAGACCACAGCCTAACCTCAGCATTTGGGAAATATTTTTCTCCATCTACATGGAAAGAAAAATGTGAGCCACAGACTGAATTTGCAATCTTCTGATGTCTGAGCCGCTAGAATTTGTTATGGAAAGAATAGTTTTGTTATAAACATGAATTTCATAGTAATTTCAATGAATATTATCTACCGTCAGCAAATAAGAAAATTACCTTTACTGGATAACTTCTGAAAAATAATCCTGGAAGGGGTGACTGCAGGTGTATAATTCCTTAAATAAGTAGCTATCATTCTGCTTAAGGACCAGCAAGTTCTTCTAACAAAGAGAAAGGATAAGTCAGAAAGCAAAGGCACAACTTGTATGGGACAAGTCTATGAGGTTTGACTAATGATTTCAAGCAGAGATCCTTGATGAATCTTGTTCTAGACACCCTTGGGACTTCACAATGTCTCCTCTTACAGAGCTTGCCAGACTCCAATGACAGCAAAGTTCAATGAATTGGTTAAGTAATTGAAGTTGAATCCAGGCCCCACTATTTAATTTTCTTGATCAACTCAGCTAACTACTCTAAGCCTCAAGATCCTTAACTAGAAAGTGGGACCAATAATAGTGTCTACATTCTGGCTGAATTATAAGCTTTAAATAAACTAATATGTGGATTATAGTCATGAAAACGTTCACAAATACTCTGGTTCTCTCCTCCCTCTAGGTAAGATTGAACTTTATCATCCATTTTGGAGAGTAGTGGCCAAGCGACTGACTTTGGCTAATGAAATATGAGCAGAACTGATGTCTGTCACTTCTGGGAGGAAACCTTTAAGAGCCAGTGTTAGATTCACCATCTCATTGTCTGCTTCAGAAACATCAGTGTTCAAGATGGTGGCCTCTCCATCCACCAGGGTCCCAGAGTGAGGGTGATGTGGTGCTGAGCCCCCAGCTGACCTGAAATAAACCTTTGTCATTTTAAGCCACTGGTGTGTTTTGGGGCTGTTTACGTTGACCACATAAGGTAGCCTTCCTGGAAGTGCATGCAAAACACTTAACACACAGTAATCTACCAATTTGGAGGAGCGATGAGGTCAGAGGGGTGATTAATTTACTCATTTAACCAAAGCTTACTGATCATCATCTATATGCCACACACGGTGAATTCCATGCTGAGGGGGCAGATAGAGTCCCTGACTTCATGGAGTTCACAGTTATGCTGAGCCTGCTACCATTCCACAACTGAGGATAGCAATCAGAAAAGTTTCACATCCCTGCAGGAGGAGAAAGGCTATGAAGCTAGGTGGGCCAAAACTCTTCAAACAGCCTGAGGACAACTTTCTGAAGAAGCTGAGAAGCAACAAATCAAAGACTATTTACTTCACTCTCTTTCTGGAAACCAATGGCATTTGGTGAAGCATGGTGACGATCCTCGCTGGGTTCCTGGCAGAGGACCTGAGCTCTGTGATGTGGGGCCTCATTCCCCTGAGGTGGGAAGGCAGAGGTCCCTGTTGCAATTCTGCCTGCTCCCACATGAGAAGGAGTGTTGGTGGTGTTAGACTTTGAAAATCAGGGCAGAGCATCCTTTCATATTGAATCCAGCAGTGCACAACTTGGGCTAGGCAGAGATGCCCCAGGCCTGGTTGCTACCGAGCAGAGTGCTCTGGGGATTCCAGGTTCTCTTCTCGGCACCTCAGAAAAGGAGAGGGAAGGACTCTCAGGGAGTTGGTGAGCAGCTTCTTCTTCATGCCCAGGAAAACTCTGAAATGAAACATACAGCTTTTCTGTGTTCTTGGTGTAGCATTAAGCAGGATTGATGATGCGGGGACAAAAACACATTGGCTTGGGATTCATGCTGCTTCAGTACAAATCCTGGCCTTGCCACTTACAAAATATGTGATCTAGAGTGAATTGTTTGATCTCTCTGAGCCTCAGTTTTCTTACCCAGAAAATGATAATACTAAGATCTATTTTATAGATGGCATTCAAAGAATTAAATGAGATAATATATGTTAAGCATTTAGCAGTGTCTGGGGCATACTGGACCCTCAATATATGTTTGTGCTTTTTTCTTTTTCCTTTTAAAGCAGGTATGACTAAGCACTTGCTCTTATATCTCTGGGAGATCATAGAAAGCATTGTGGCTTTTTGCATCGTACAATGTCTTTCACATACATCATATTTTTTATCCTCCTAATAACTTTATGAGCAAGTACTATTATGCTCACATCATAGATAAAGAAACTGAGGCTCAAACAGATCAAGCAGCTCGATCAATGATCACAAAGATAGTACTTGTCATAGGTGTGCCTTATACCCATGTCATTGGACCCAGAGCCCCTTGTCTTTATAGTCTTTGCTTTTTGTTTGAGATTTGGTGGATTCTGACGTTGTAGTAGCCAAAGACCAAGCCAGGTTAGCAATGTCTCTGTCTACTGGACAGAGTTTCTACTTTAGAAACACCTTGATCTAAAGTCAACCCTAGGCATGTTGAGGCTTCATTGAGGAAGGAGGAGTTGTGCAAATGTTAGGTTGAGGGTTGCCCCCTTATTCTTTAAGACTGGCACACTACATTTTAATCATGGTAGGGTCTCAGACAGGCAATCAAAAAGAGAAAAGGTGTACCTGCCATCTTTCCGTCCCTCACCCACAAACCCCACCTCCATCCCAGGGATGCTGATCTGCATGGACTACATCCCTCCTTGCAGAGTCACTTCTGGATGGCTCAGTTTCTCTACTGAAGGTTACTGCTTGTCTCAAGGTATTACCATTTTCTTCTGAGTTCCATTAATCATGCCATCTCCTCATTTTAGGGGGCCTAGAAGTCGTAACACTCTCAGGGTACCATACACCCTTGTAAATTAAGCCTTATTAAACCTCCCTCAATTTAGCCTAATTTCCTGATAGGACCCTGAGTGACGCAACAGGTAGCTCCAAATGGTACTAGGAAAATGTACCCTAGGTAGATTATGGCTGTCAACATCAATTTCCTTACCCATCACCAAACCAAAGTCCTCAATTGCACAGTGTCCTTTTAGGACCTTTTTTCTCTTTCAAGAGTCCCTTTGGTAGTAATTTTAACTTGATTTTCCGTATATAAGAAAACTGTTGGGATCTGGTGATGTGGACATGCTAAGTAATTTTTAATAGAGCTTAATCTCAAAAAACAGCCTAGCTGAACTGCAGAGGTAGTAAAATGTAATTGTCTTAGTTTACTTGGGCTACCTACCATAATAAAATACCATAGACTGGGTAGCTTAAACAACAGGACTTTATTTCTCATGGTTGTGGAGACTAGAATTCCAAGACGAAGGTGCCATCAGAGTTGGGTTCTGGTGAGAGCTCTCTTCTTCATTTGCAAATGGCCACTTTTTTGCTGTGTCCTCACATGGCAGAGAGAGCAAGCTCTGGTTCTCCTCCTCTTCTTATAAGGGCACTAATCACATCATATCAGTTCTAGCCTCATGACCTCATCTAAACCTAATGACCTCCCAAAGGCTTCACCTCCTAATGCCATCACACTGGGGGTTAGGACTTCAACATATGAATTTTGGGGGGACACAAACATTCAGTCCATTACAATAATGTAGTGAGAGCAGTAGAGTCAGATTTTCTGGATTAAAAATCTCAGTTCTATGACTTGCTAAATAGCTAATCCGAAACATCTTACTTAATCTCTTTGTACTTCAATTTCATCTTTTACAAAATAGATTTTGCCCAATGGAGTTATTATAAGAATTAAATGAGTTAATGTATGCCCATAAGACATTCCTGAAGATGGAGGTCTATGTGTGAGATACCTCAGGAATCCATGTGAAAGTAAACAAAAATGCTGGAATTGATCTGAGGTATTGAAAGGACCACACAACATTCCTTTAAAGTGACATGGAAACCATACACAATTTCTTAATATGCTAAAGATCATGAAATATTGCTTTATGAAACAGAATATATTTCGTAAGTTGCTCTGAAATAATTTCATATATATTTGCCCCCATCTCATCTCCTAGTGACTTCTGTCAGAGAAATGCAACATCTCCGGGGAAGCTCTTGGTGCCTTATTCAGTAAGGAAACACGAGCGTGTCACCCACATGTTACAATATAAATTCTCAAAGGGGGTTGCATCAGGAGCTTTGAAATATTTTTGTCCCATACTCCCCCATCTGAAACTAGACTTCCAACCTCTATTATCTTAGAATTGATTCCTACTTTACTGCCTCCCACCCGTACTCACAGCTCATCCTCTTATTAGCTCAAGTATTGGTCAAACTGAATGTATTGGTTTGTTGCTAATACCATTTATGTGTCTTCCTCCTACTCTCTCTTCACAAAGTGGCACCTGGTTGGTGATTTGAAATTTTTCATTTACCCTTTGGCAGTCATATTTTCTCGAGTAGAAAAAACTATGAACCATATTTTTGATTCTGCCATTCATTTATTTGGTTATATTTATTTCCCACCCAGCCCAGCCACAAACTGGAAGGAACCAGAGACTCATTAGTGAAATTTGAGGGCTTCTTTGTAGCTTCTCCTGGTTTTACTCAATTCTTAGCCCTGAGAGAGTCAAGTAAAGTGCGACTTCCACACCTTTCTTTCTTTTTCGCCCTTTAGGGCCCAGGGTATCTGCTCTTACTATTTCCCAAGCAGAATGTGAGGATATGTCATGTGATATCCAAATCTGTGTACCCAATTGGGCCTTTCCCCTGAAGTCTAGATTTAGTATCTACTTGAAAATATCTAATAGGCATCTCAAACTTGGCAAATCCAAGATAGAACTCCAATTTTCAACATGTATCCTCTTCGTCTCTCAAAAAGGTAAAAAAAAAAGACAAAATAAATCCTCTTTTCTTCCAGTCTTCCGTAGTTCAGTAAATAGTAACTTGAATTGCTCCAGCTGAAAATCTTGGCACTGTCCTTGACTCCTCTCTTTCTCTCATTGTCCACATTCAATACATCAACAAAACTATGAGCTCTGCCTTCAGAATCCATCCACTTCCCAGCATAGTCACTCGTGAAGCCATACTCCAGGTTACCGATGCCTCTCACCTGGGTTACAGCTCTAGCTTCCTAACTTTTCTCCCAGCTTCTACCCTTATCCCCTGTATTAGTTACCTACTGATGGATAACAAATCACCAAAACATTTAGTGGCTCAAAGCAAGATACATGTATTATCTAATAGTTTCAGTCGGTCAGGAGTCTAGGCACAGCTTATCTGTTTTAGGAAATCCAATAAGACTGCAATCAAAGTGTGATCTGGGGTTAAGGTCTCATCTGAAAGTATGGCTGGGGAAAGATTCACTTCTGAGCTCACATGATTGTAGATAAGGTTCAGTTCCTCAATGGCTGTTAGACTGAGTATGTGCGTCCCTTGGTGGTGGTTGGCCAGAGACCATCCTCATCCACCCTTCTTTGCCATGTGGGCTTCTCCAATGTGGTTTATTGCTTCATCACAGTGTGTAAGTCAAGACAGCAATAGAGAGAGTTTGCAAGCCATATGGAAGCTACAATTTCGTATAATCTAATCACAGAAGCAATATCCCTTCATCTTTACCATATTCTATTAGTTAAAAGTAAGCCACAGATCCTGTCCACACTCAAGGGGTAGGAATTACACCAGATCATGAATACCAAGAGGCAGGAATTATTGAGTGCCATCTGAGAAGTTGCCTGCTACATTCTCCTACAGTTTATTTTTCATGCAGTGGTCAGAAAGATACTTTAAAGCACAAATCACGTCATGTCATACCTCTATTCCAAAACCTCCAGGTGTTTCCTATACAACTCATAATAGATGCCAAATTCTTCACTGTGGCCTTGCACCATCCACGTCTCATCTTAAGCCACTCTCCCTGTACTCACTCTGGTCCAGACGTACTGACTTCCTTCCGGTTCCTCGAACTCATCCAGCACTGTCCCATTTCAGGACTTTTGCACTGTGATTGACTCTGCCTGGGGCCCTCTTGTCTCAGACATATAATTCAGGCTTCTCTTAATTCAGGCTTTTGCTCCCACGTCACTTTTTAAGAGAAGTCTTTCTGGACCATGCTATCTAAAACAGCAATTCCTTCATTGCTTTCTGGTCCTTATCCTTCTTTATTTTTATTCTCGACATTATTTTTTCAACCACATAAAATATTATACACCACATTTAATTGTCTGTTTTTCACCACTAAAATTAAAGCTCCAGGTAACAAAGACTGTCTATTTTGTTCAAGACCTATTTGGTAAAATAGAGGGGAATTTTATTAGGAAAAATGCAAGCCCTACAGAAGGAGGAAAAAGAGAGTACAAATTTCTTCTAATAACTATCCTGTAATCATCCCAAAGAGTAGACCAAAGTACTATGTTCTTATCACTAGAGAGAGGTGTATCTTCTTTTAATTAAGATGAGAATTCCTTCAAGGACATTCAGTTCCCCTTACTGCTTTATCTCACCAAGCAACTTCCTATCACTAACTCAGTTTTCTAATTGCCTTGTTCCCAGGAAAGACTGTGCATAGAGGGCTATTGGGCATGTGCATTCTGATCACTAGAGTTGTTCATTCTCACTGTTCTCAGTATCTCCCTTAGTAATTAGTAGACATTCCTGTCTATAAGGTAGCATTAGAGCTCAAATTAGGTAAACTCACAGAATCATTTTATGAACCTGGAAAAGCCAAGAACTGAACTCTTCACTGTCATCTTCCTCCCTCCAACATGGATGGCAGCCATGAGGAAACACATCTGGAAAAGTTATCCAATCTTATCCATTGCTGTCATCTGGTCCAGAGAGGCATATACATTTTGAGAACGGTTAGATTCAAGATTCAAGTCTAGATGCAGCAATTGCAGATCTTCAAAATTAGCCTAAATGAGCTTAAGGTTTATAATTTGCTGCTGGGGATAAAAGGGAGACATTTCTGTGGCATTGACCTCAAAGTTTACTTTTAATAGACAGATTTTCATTTAGTGAACTGCAGCAAAAGAAAATAAAAATGCTACAGACATTTTTCTCTCAGCAGCTACCTAATAAAGCCTAACCTGGCCAACTTCCATGCCCTTCAGGGTTCCAGAAATACAAACAGGAAGTTAACATTTCCATAGCAATAACAATTCTGTAATAAAAGCTGAGGAGAAACAATAAAATAGAAGGTCAGGATAAAAGCAATTTACATTTTATTAACATCTGAACACTACATCAGCATAGATTTTAAATATTAAAATGGAGTCAGAGTATAATTAGAAAAGCATTTGTACTCAAATGGCATTTTTTCATTTTTAGGCACTGCTTTGTTCCACTCTTGCAGCAAGGTGCGAGCTTATACAGCATTTCTAAATTCCCTCCCCTTGTAAATTGTACCACATCATCTCATGGATAATTTTGCCTGAGCAAGTCCTCTATTTCTGGTGTAAATGCTCTTTTCAAAGAACAGCCATTATGATTCATTGTGTTGTTCGTTTGCTCATATGCACTCCATTATTGTGAGACACTATACACTTTAATGAGTGTAATGAAGACAGTGATTTGAAGCAAGTCAAATGAATTCTTCAGACATTCCTAGTAAGCCAAAAGGGTGAGAGATTGTCCTTGGGGCATGGACATAACCGGTAACTGGTCAAGTTTCCTAGATTTCCCGGTACTTGGATCTTTCTTTTCCAAACTATTAAACACTCCTTTCCTCTAACTGTGGAAGATGGGGGTGATTTCCTAAGAGACAAATAAGATGCTTCAACATTGTATAGAGGAAGGATGAACTGAATTCCAAGGAGAGAGAAAAGGGGACATTCCCAGGTTGAGATGAATGACCAAGAGAGGATGAACCAGTGTTAAGGACAAAAGGGAGATGAAAGGGTGCTTAGTTCCATAAACCAAGAATTTGTTATTGTAACCTTGAACTGAGCAAGAGTCCATGGCCTTTGGTCCTTGTCAGAGGATGGGCTTAAAGGCAAATAAAATTGCTAACTATTGGGACACTGTTTAAAAAAATTGGAATCCCTCTCATTGTGAGAGAGTCTATCTTGCATCAATTATGCTTTGTTGTTTAAGGACTATATGTCCAGTTTCTTTAAATGATCATAAATGCCTTACTAGTAGTTTCTAAGCATTCCAGTCCTTTAAAAATGTGTTGAGCACCAAATAAGATCTAAGTAAATTCTTGTCCACAGATGACTCTATCCTTTTTTATTTTCCCACTTCACCTCTTGTTACTGAAATGTGATTTTGATGTGGGACATTGACATTAATTTTGAACATGTAGTTGCAACTAAATACATTGCAGTTTACACATAATCCAGAGAAAAATATCTCTTTATTAATCTACATCCTAGCCCTAGAGTGTCCCCACTTAGTTGGGTTGACGAGTGTGTTTTAATATGTCACAGTACTGATGAGAGTCATGAATAGTCTCCTCAATTTAAATAAATGCAGGCCTGAGAGCCAGAGAAATAGCAACATTACTCTTCTTTGACTCCAGTTGTGATAAATTTATGTATTCATACTTAAAATAGACACATTGCTTTTCTTAACATGGTCCTAAGGGGGTTAATACTAGCAAATACTATGCCAGTCTCAAAGTCCTGTAATTTTAGTGTACTGAGCACTTACAGGAAATTGTGTAAGAAATTGTGTAAATGGAATGCTGCCCTCTTATGGTTTCACAAATCCTTCTAGAGCCAAACATAAAATCCCAGTCTCTAGTTAGGGCAATTTATAGAGGGATTTAAGAACTGGAGTGACCTAAAAAACTTAACCCACACTTTGCCGCACTTTGATTTTACACATTACAAAATAGAGTCGCATGGAGGCAACTCATATCAAGTTCATAAATCTAGGTAACATAGAGCCAGGGATAGAACCCAGTACATCACTTTTCCCGTTCTAACGCATACTTGAAGAGAATTCTAATTTCTGGTTTCATAATTCAAATATTTCAAGGGAAATCACAAAACATCAATTTTATCCAAGAAATTTGGAACAAGATTAATTATACTAAATTAATATGATATCAAAACTCCTCAAATATTAGAGGACTTCAACATTTTATAAAATCATGAAATTTGGAAAGTTCTCAAATATCAAACTAAAAAACTTCCAGTTTTCAAGACATTTTACTTACATTCTCCCAAGATCATTCTTATTCTTACTTATCATCTTATATAGATGAACCAGTTGAATACTTATCCCACACATGGCAGTCTGTCAAACATTGGAGAAAACCAATTTTTTCCTAAAAACTACCATCTCTTCCAAGGTAAGCATTTGCATTTTGTTTGTTCCAAGGGTGTTGTTTTTATTTTGAATCAGCTTTATTGAAGTATAATGTACGTACAATAAAATGCATACATTTGAGTGTACAGGTGAATGAGTTTTTATAAATGTCTGCACTCATGTAACCATCATCAGAATCCAGATGTAGAACATAGACATCACCCAAGAAAGTTTCCTCATGACTGATCTCTGTCAATCTACCCACTCTGGCTCCAGGGAGCCATTTACCTGTTTTCCATCTAATCTATAAAGATTAGAATTGCTTTCTGTAGACCTTTATGTATAAGAAATTTTAAAGTAAGTACTCTTTCATGTCTGGACTCTTTCATTCAGCATTATGGTTTTGAGATTCATTGTTGTTTTGTGTATTAGTAATTTGCTCCTTTTTATTTCTGAGTCGTATTCCATACATAGTATAGATGTTCCACAATATTTATCTTCTCATTCGCTATTGGATATCTGGGTTGTTTCTAGCTTTTTTATTATTATGAAAAATTGCTGATGTGAAAATTCATGTAAAAGTCATTGTGGGGTCATATGTTTTCACTTCTCTTAGGTAAATCCCTAGAAGTACAATTGCTGGTCATATGATTAAATATATGTTTAACTTTATAAGACACCACTGAACTGTCTTCCAAAGTGACTATGATTTTACACTTCCACCAGACATGTATGCAAGTTCCAGTTACTTCAAATTCTTGTCATCACTTGGAGTCATCGTATTTTTAATTTTAGCTATTCTAACGGTTGGTAGGGACATCTCTCTTTGGTAGGGGTTCTAATTTGCATTTATCTGATGACGTTGAGCCTCTTTTCATGTGCCTATTTGCCATTCAAATATCTTTTTTTCATGAGTGTCTGGCCAAATTTTTTGCCCATTTAAAAAAATTAAGATTTGCAATTTATAATTGGGTTGTAAATGTTCTTTATTTGCCCTAGATGCCAATCCTTTGTCAGCTATATGTATTGTCAATATTTTCTCCCAGGCTGTGGCTTGCCTTTTCATTTCCTTAATGATGGTTATAAAACCCCATGTGTTATAGATTGAATGTTTATGTTGCCCCCAAGTTCATATGTTGAAATTGCAATCCCCAAAGTGATGACATTGACAAGTGGGGCCTTTGGGAGGTGATTAGGTCTTGAGGGTGGAGCCCTTATTAGGGATTAGTGCCCTTATAAAAGTGGTCCAAGAAACTTTCTTGCCCCTTCCACCCTATGAGGACACGTTGAGAGAATGCTACCTATGTGGAAGTGGGTTCCCATTTGACAACAAATCTGCCAGCACCATGATCTTGGACTTCCCAGCCTCCAGAACTGTGAGAAATAAATGTTTGTTGTTTATAAGCCACCCAGTTTATGGCATTTTTATTATAGCAGCCCAAATGAAGTAAGACACAATTCTACTGTTTTAAGTATGTAACCCTCTTCTCACTGATCATTATCCTGTTTAAAGATATCATTTGGTTATTGAGCCTTTCAAAATATGGCTCTCATAAATGACTACAATTCCAGTAGGTATTCCGTTTTTAAAATAAATGTTATAAGTATATTACTTAATTACAGAAATATAGATGTAAAACTATAGTTTTACTATATAAAACTAAATTTTATTAGTTTATTATTAGTTTATTATTTATTAGGGACTGCCTAATGGGTATTGGATTTTCTTTGGCAGTAGTGAAAAAGTTTTGGACCTAGATAGAAGGAGTGGATGCACAATATAGTGAATCAACTAAATGGCACTGAATTGTACAATTTAGAATGGTTAATTTTATCTTATGTGAATTTCACCTTAATTTAAAAAAAGAAAATAAATAGGGGAAGAGAGGAGTGTACCTCATCCAATGTCTGAAAGAAAAGTGAGACTGCTTACGGAACTGTTCCTGGAGAGTGGGAAAAAACAAGGCTCACACTTAGATATAGTCTGAGTGGAACTTTAGAACTCCACGTATAAAGAGAAAATTCTAAAAGCTTCCAGAGAGAAAAAAAACTTACAAAGGAACAAGAAAGATTGATAAGAGACTCTTTATTTAAAAATCTGGTTCAAGAAAACGTTTAAGCACTATCTTCAAAATGCTGAGAAAAAAAGAGTACGAGCTTTGAATTTTATGCCCAAACCAACTATCCTTCATATGAATGGCACAATAAAGACAGATGTAGACACACCTGGACTAAGGACATTTATCACCCCAAACGCTATCTGAAAAGTTTATTCAAGTTATATTTCAGCAAAGCTTTCTGAAAACTTAAAAGCTGTATCTTATCAGAAGCATTGATAAGCAAAAAAATAAAAACAGTAAAACGTTTTGTTAAGAATAAGTAGTGCTCTGGTTTCAGCTCCAACAGGTAGAGCTTAGAAGTCAGCACTCCTGCCCTTATAACAAGAAAAATCTGAACAAACTAAAAAAAAAATCAACAAATTTTCTTAGACCCACCAGAGAACCACAGTCACATGGCAAATCATCATCTCAAAATCTGGAGAGATGATGTGTCCAGAGCTGAGATCCACTCGCCTGGAGCAGAAGCTCTGGAGCCACAAACTAGTAGGAATACTTAAATGGTAATTTTGCCACACCATTGGAGGCTGGCTGTGGACTATCATGAGCGTGAAGCCTTCTCCATAATGAAGGCCTACTCTCCAGGAGAAAGGTCTTTGCCAGAGACCTATTCTGAAAACTTATCCCAGCTGAGAATAGTGAATTCTTTCCCACTCTAGCCCCCTCCATCCGTCTTGTCTTACCTAAGCAAGAAAAACATAGTCAATAAGGGTCAGACTTCAAGGAAATAGACTGGAAATGAGGCGGCCAGGGAAAGGAGTAGGAGACAGGAGAGGGAAAGCAATACTACTGGAGAAGCACTTGTGAAGGTCACTGCCTTAAGACACAGACACACTAAAAGACCAACATCTAACTGTAAGATTATAGAAAGCTCCTCCTCCTTTCACACCTTATCACCACACCAGCAGGGCTCCAGTATAATAATTGTAGATTATAGCGAAAAGAGCTGCAAGACTCAGACTCTTTCTGGGGAGGATGCATAGGAAAACCCCAAGTCAAGAGGGGACATGACAAGAAGGACACTAGAGGAATGTGAAGCCTCTGATACCTATAGTTACAACAAATATTAAACATAACCCAACTTCTAGCCAAATTTACATAAGTCCTCATACTAATGGCCTGTTTACCTCTGTTCCTACTACCCAACAGAGTATGTCTGACTTTCAACAGAAAATTACAAGGCATACCAAAGGCAAGAAAAAATCAGTCTGAAGAGATAAAGCAATCATCAGAACCAGACTTGGATAAGACACAGATATTCAATCATCATACAGAGAATTTTAAATAACTGTAATATGTTAAGGGCTCTAATGAAAAAAGTGGACAACATACAAGAACAGATAGGTAATGTAAGCAGAGAGATGGACGTTCTAAGAATCAAATGGAAATGCTAGCAATCAAGAACAAAGTAACAGAAGTGAAGAATGCCTTTGATGGGCTCATTGGCAGACTGGACACGGCTGAGGAAAGGATCAGTGAACCTAAAAATAGGTCAATAGAAATTTCCCAAATTGAAATACAAAAAGAAAAGAATGAACAAAACAGACTAGAACATCCAAAACTGTGGGACAATACATATCAAAAGGTATAACATAATTACATAATTGGAATATTAGAAGGGGAAGAAAAAGAGAATGAAGTGGAAGCGATATTTAAAGTACTAATGCTCAAGAGCTTTCCAAAATTAATGACACCAAACCATAGATCCGGGAAGCTTAGGAAACACCAAGCAGGACAAACATAGAAAAGACCCATAAGTAGGCATAATATATTCAAACTGCAGGACACCAAAGACAAAGAGAAAATACTGGAAGAACAAATAAATTCAGAATCTTAAAAATTCTCAGATTAAATCAATGTGGTATCAACATGTACTGAAGGGATGAAGGTAAGTCAATTTTTCTCTTTTTGAGGGGAGTCCATATATACAGATGAGCTCTAGACAATAATAAATTTCATATCCTGTATATATACATACTGTAAAACTAAGAATAACAACCTGAGAGTTTGAAATAGGGCATATAACTTTCAAATCACTAGAGCAAAAAAGAGATAAAAAATAAAATCTTATCAAAAAACTGTTACATGTGCACTGAAGAACTTAAAATCATCAAAAAAGAACAAGGTAGATGTATATTCAATAAGATCAAAATATCTTATCTCATATCCTACAATAAAAAACTGTATACACATATATATACGTGTATACACACACACACACACACACAGACACACATACAAAAAGCTAAAAAGAATATACTTCTAGGAAAAGGAAGGGAATTGAATTGGGGAAGGAAGAAGGAACATTTTTTTCTTGTCTATACTGTTTGAATCATTATTATATGTGTGTGTGTGTGTATATATATATATATATTCATGGATAGCTTATATAATTTGGAAAGTGATTTTAAAAAACTGTAAGCCTCTCTGAACATATTCTGTCTCAATATTGAAGAGAGAAGGATGGATCTGAGCTTCTCATTCTTCACTGTAAATGGAAGGGCAAAATTAACATGGAGGAATATGTACAAATGAAAATTATTTCTCTCCACAAAACCTTCAAATGTCATGGTAGGAGATAGAGCTTCAAAAGGAAATAATTTGTTCCTGGAACACAATTTTTTATTTAAACACAATCTTCATTTTGAAGAGAAAACAAGTGGGTGCAATATGACCCCTCCGGCCTTATGCCGACTCATGAACCACAAGTGCCATACAAAACCATGAAAGGAACCACATCAAGGTAGATTAGACCACTGAGAACTTCAAGGAAATCGTGTCATCCATGCATGATTTATCTGTGGACCTTTGTTAGAAAAAGCAAGCTGAGTGACCCAGAGCTAATGGGAAAAATCATCAAGTTAGAAGTCATCTTTTGAAATGACATGAAGAAGCAAGAATCTAAAAAGTCTGGAAATACCATCAATTTCATTGGCTTGGGGCTTTCTCTCTTCTAGAGAATAAAAAAACATAGTTCTGTTCAGTGTGCTTAAAGGCATTATTATCCTCACAAGCTGGAAAACCTTTTGTTCTCTCCATTCACCCAAAGAAAGAATGTTTTAATTAGTTTGTTTTTATTTTCATGCATTAATATATAACAAATATACTATTTTTTGAGTATTTAAAATATTTCTGGAACTTCGCATATATCATTTATAATCTATAAGTCAATGTTGTGTAGTGTGTGAAGACGCTGGGCTGTGAAGCCACACTGCCGAGGATGGCATCCCAGCTGTACCACTTACTGGCCACGTAACATTTGTCAGCTTGGGACAAGTTGTCTTGGTTACCTCAACTTGAGAACTAGTATGCGTTTCGTCAAGTTGTTACGAGGATTGAATGAGAATACAATAAGTAAATTTCTCATAATCCTCCCTGGTACAAATTAATACCAACAAAGAATAGCTATTAAAATCCTCATATCAACTCATGAGATAGATCCTCTTTCTGTGGATAAGGATGCTGAAACTTTGATAGGCAAAGTAACTGGCCCAAGATTTTACAAATGGTGGATGAAAATGGTACAGACAGAATCCAAATCCTGTGGAGTCTGGCTGCAAAACCCCCGCTCTAAGCACTCATTAAAATAGATTATTTTGTAACCTTTTCGCATTACAATCTTTTGCATTTACACTTGGATATAAACTCTAGGAAGGCAGGAGCAACTGTAAATTCTACGTGTTATAGGTTTTCTTGTGTAGCCCAGTTCAGCGTTCTGGAAATACATGGCAAAATTGCTGAACAAGAGGAAATCGACATTTATAAAGCACTTAGGAAATGTCTGCCAAGAACTATGGCCAGATACTGAGATAAATTACATTTATATTTAATCTTTACAACAATCTCAAGTGGCAGGGGTTAATATCTCTGTTTTACACATGTTGCCTCTAGGATGAATTTTTCTTTCTCCAGACTATGCATTCTCCTTGTGGAATGCCCACAGTAATTGAGAGCAGGATTTTAAAGCCAAATCAAATTTGGTAGGAAATTTAGTTCTGCTGCATACCGAAGTGTGTGATTCTGAGTCATTAAAATTCTCTGAGGTTCATCTGTAAAATGCAAATAATAGATACAGCCTACGTCAATGGATAATTGTATTAAATGAGGCAATACATTTAAAACCCTCTACTAGAATCAGAGTAAGTAGTCAATAAATGTTAGTTATTACTATTACTGTTGTCATCACTATTAATATGAGTTTCAATAGAATCAGTTGAAGTGAAAGGACCTTTACTAAATTTTAGCCTGACTGCCAGTGTCTGTTTTACAATGAGAAATATCCTCTCTAAAATGGGAAGGCTTCGGAGGTTAATTATACAGGTAATTGCATCAGTTTAAACAACTCCACTGGACAGTACTTGTCCAAAATAATCATTGTTTCAGTAAAACAGTTGGTAGAAGTTTTAAATAAAACAGTAAAAATATTGCTTCCTGACAAGAGTGTTGCCTAAAGTTTATAGGAACAGGCAGCACGTGATGTGCAGATAGAAACCTGTATTCAACAAGCATTTCTTCTCAAGCTAAAGGATCTGACCTCAAAAGGCCTGTGAAGCCAAACTTATTGAGACTTTATCATCATTTGGTGATTGCATTTCAGAATTTCAAAATCCCTCGGGGAAGAAAAACTTCACACATCACATTTTTATCTCATTCTACTTTTAGAAACTATGATAAACTACTTCTTATCCAGAATGATCAGTAAATTGAGAGTGCTAGTTATAATGAAATAATATTTATCAAATATCCTAAATTAATTAAAAGCTAAAATATTCATATCAAACATTATACTGTAAATAGTATACATAACCTGAAACTTTCAGGGAGTAAAATGTTTTCTTTGGTAATTCTGAAACCACTTTAGATTCTTGGAGTGTCCCAGTGTTATCATTATGAACTTTAATTGTTATGATAACATAAATTGCAGCACAAAGTGGGGAAGGTTTGCTCACAGAGAGAGCAATTCCAAGATGGAATGGGCCATGCTGGAATTTTGTGTGTTCCCTTTGCAGGGAAATTCAAACAAAGGCTACAGGATTGCTTGCCTGGAAGGTTGTGAAACAGATGTTAGCATAGGATGAGGAGTTCCAGAACTGATGTTTCCCAAAGCTGATCATATTTGTTTCCTAGGGCTGCCATAACACACAAAGTAACACAGACTGGGTGGCTTAAACAGCAGAAATTATTTTCTCCAGTCCCAGATCAAGATATTGTCAGGGTTGGTTTCTTCTGAGGCCTCCCTCTTTGGCTTGTAGATGGCCATCTTCTCCCTGTGTCCTCACATGGACTTCCCTCTGTATGTGTCTGCATCCTAATCTCCTCTTTCCATAAGGACAACAGCCATATTGGATTAGGGCCCGTCCTAATGACCTCATTTAACCTTAAATACCTCTTTAAAGATCCTATCTCCAAATAGAGTCACATTCTGAGGTACTGAGGGTTAGGTCTTCAACACATGAATTTAGTGGGGCACAACTCAGTCTGTAGCACTGGTTTTGCAGAAGAATCACTTGGGGTCCTGGTTAAAGATTCAGAATTCCTCCACTCCGAGATTGAAGATTGATTCATTAGGTCATGGGAGTTGCATTTTTAACAAGTGTCTAATAGTTAGGACTTGTTCTTTTGCAAGTGGCATAAGATCTATCTCAAGCTGGCTTAATCACAATAGAGACTTTGTGAGCTTACACTACTGAACATTTCAAGAATAAGCTTTTAGGAGTACCTTGACCAAGAGCCTAAATGATACTATAACATTATATTATAGTATAAATGATGCTATAACAACCCGGCTTCTGTTTTTACATTTCTTCCACCTGCTTTCTTAGTGTTGCCTCCATTTTTCAGTCCTCTTGTGGTTAGAAGATGGCTTGACCCAGCCCCCATGTCTTCAGAGGTTCCTTTTTAGTGGCGTTAAGGGTAAATCAGGTTGACTTTTTACCTGCAAAGTGGCAAAATAAATAAGTGGCAAAAATGGATCCTAAGTGGCAAAATAGAGAAGGGATAAAAATAGGTGAATTTCTGTGCTTTTGAGTAAGGTTGTCAAGTGACCTAATACAAAAGATACAAAGTATACAATTATACAAGGTATATTTCAAAGTTTACTTCAGCAATAGAGTAATAATGCTGATAACGTTCACTTAGTGCTTAATCTGGGTTAGCCTCTAGGCTGAGTGCTTCTCAGGTATTTTTATATGCACATTCGGTGCAATTCTTATCACCATTGTACCGACAGGAAAACTAAGTCTCCCAGAGGCTATCACTTGCCAAGGTAGCAGAACTAGTAAAGGGGGCAGAGCTGGGATTCACGTCTCAGCACTTTAACTTTAAAGTTCCTGCTTCTAAATGTCACTTTCTGCTGCCTCATTAACATATTAGCTATCAGAGTGAGTTAGCTTTCTCTTTTTTAAAAAACATTAGTGTTTAAAAATCAATTAATTAAATTAGAATTGATTAAATTAAACTTGACTAATCAAATTTCTTTTCCTTGTAATTTTTTTCTTTCAGTTTTATTGGTATATAATTGACATACAGCGTTGTATAAGTTTAAGGTGACAGCATAATGATTTGACTTACATATATTGCAAAATGATTACCACAGTCAGTTTAGTTATCATCCATCCGCTCATATAGATACAAAAAAAAAATGTTTTCTTCCTTGTGATGAAAACTTTTAGGATCAATTCTCTTAGCAACTTTCAAATGTACCATGCAGCAGTGTCAACTATAGTCATCACGTTGTATATTACATCCCAGGGTTAGCTCTATTTAGAAGAGCTGAATTCCCTCAAATTTCAGTAGTTTGATATGACAGCAATGTCAGAAGTGAAAGGAAAGCACTATTATTTATTATAATTACCTACCTGAACTAGAAAGACCACTTGTCTGACTTTATTTTGCAAAGTTGTCTTCCAGACTCAATATGGAATGGTCATTATATCTCACAGCACCGGCCACAGGAGTCTTCACAAAGTGATGACTTATTAATTCAATTCAATGTGGGCAAAAGGAAAAATAGAGTCCAAAAATGCTTCTTTATCCCCTACGAAAGCTATGCATCCTACCTGATGACTAGGTCACTTGACAACTGTACCAACTAGCAGACTGCGCAGTCTAACAAATAATGTTGCAAAGCCAGTGTTGTCGTCCTTATTCAGCTGAGCACATTTATTTCACTACTGAAGTGCAGCAAAGGTGTAGGTGGGTCTTTCCCTGGAATTTGAGCTGAATGCCTTTGTCCCATTGCTGAGAAAATGCTTATAAATGCCTGAGCCAGTTTAGTGGTCTTTACCCAAAATAGCTTGGCCTTTTGACTCACCCAGCCTGCCAGTAAATTCTGTTGTTTTTTTTTTCCCCTCTCCACAGATATGCTAAATCTAGTAACATCACGTCAGTGCATTCCGAATTGGATGCAACACTGAATTTGCTTTAGTTTGGGAATCCTTCTTATCAGTTCCTATGCTGTATCAGAGAACATTGGGACAAGAAGGGTCTGGCAGATATTCAATATTCAGCCCAGCCTCATAGATTTATAGATAAGGAAACAGAATCCCAGAAAGGTTAAGTGACCCACACAAGGCCACATTGCTGGTAAATGGCAGACCCAAAATAACTCTGGGCTACTGATGTGTGAGGCAATCTATTTTCTGCCAGAGTCTCAGCAGGAGGTTTCATGGGTGGGATATGCCAGGTCCCCTCAAAAGTAGTTTGGATGAGTGATGGCAAGGTATGAATCTTGGCTACTGCTGTATTTACAGAATTTTCATTTTGCCATGTGCTGCTTTAGCAAAAAGGAATATTTGGGAATCAGATGATACAAAACCTAGGGAAGCAAATGGATATTTTAATGCTCAGACTTGGCCATGAGTGGCTTTCTTAATGAGGAAGGAGCTAGTTTGCATCAGCAAGTTGCTCTGAGATCTTGCATAGCACCTGTGAGTCATTCCTGTGGCTTGTCTAAGGCCTCACACCTCCCTAGGTGGGCCGAGTCCACTGCTTTGTGCAAGGAAACAATACCAGCATTGTCCCATCACCCGCAATCAAAACCTCTGTGTTTCAGGCTGGCCCCGATGACCTAGTCATTAAGTACAGTGCACTCTGCTTCAGCAGCCCAGGTTCAGATCCCGGGTGCCGACCTACACCACTCCTCTGTTAGCGGCCATGCTGTGGTGGTGGCTCACATTAAAGAAAGGGAAAAAAGAGGAGGATTGGCAATGGATGTTAGCTCATGGTGAATCTGCCTCAGCAAAAAAAAACCCACCACCAACAACAACAACAAAACCTCTGTGTTTTTCTCCATACTTTTACAGCTGGACAAAAGTTTCATTTTCACACAGATCTTTTCTTTTCTCTGTTGGGTCTTCCTATCATCTGCTTGGATTTCAGGATACATTTTTATTGTGTTTTGTTATTAATTGAGAAAGGTACAAATTATTTCTATTTTAATTCAATTTGATAGACCTGTCTGTTACATGAAGACGGAACTTGCAGTTAAAAAATAAAACTTGGTCACGTCAAAGAAGGCAAGTATGCATTTGCTGAGTGGTATTAAATGTCTCTTTAAACAAATATCCTGAATATAATTAAAATATGTATACTAGCCATTTCAATTTTAAAAAAGTAATTCAGGGATGCATCATGGAGCAGCATTTATTGTGTGTACCAGTTTTGCAGGTGAGGAAACTGAGCCTCAGAAAGTAAGGAACTTCGGTACTGCTGCAAAGCTAGGAAGTAATGCACGAGGATTCAGACCTTGATCTGAGGCTCACCAGTTGTGGTCATGCCCTTTCTATTTCACTAGACAATAGTGCTGACTTGACTGTCAAATGATTGACTTCAGGAATAGGAAAATAAAAATCTGGTACAAAGTGTCTTCAAATTCATTACAGCCTTTTCTCTTTCTAAAGCCTTGGGAGGAAACTAGATGTCATTGTCACCATTTTAAGAAAAGATGTCTGAACTTCAGAGAACTTAGTTGACTTACCCAAAGTTGCCCACCCAGAAGTAACTGATGTGGGACTCAGATCAGGGTCTTATAAGTTTAAAGCAAAAAGGATTTGGTGTGTGGCATCAAGAGATCCAGGCTCAAGTTCGAGCTATTCATTCTATTTATTTGAAGTGCATCCTAGGCAGATTACTTAAATATGTGATTCAGTTTCTAGTCATCTGCTAAATGAGGATAAAAATAACACTCTGTTGTTAGATTGTTTATTAAATGAAACAATAAATCTAAAATGCCTTTTAAGATGGAAAAAGTAATTTATAAATGTTATAAGTAAAACAATTTTTAAAAGTTATAACTTTTACAACTTAAGAGTTGTAACTTTAAAACAATATAAAACATTATTAGGCCTGTTTATGATGTGACTGTGGAAATTCTCTCTTGCTAATAAAGATTGTTGATGCTTTTGTCAACTTGATCCTCATAGAAGGATACTCACGTAGGTATTTTGACCATTTTCTCTTCTAATTTGATAACATATAAGAGAATTAGAAATGCTCAGCCTCTTACTTCCAGGAAGTAAGTAATTATCAGCATAAGCGTAATTATAGAAATGCATCTTAAACAGGTTTCTAGATTTTGAAAATTAATACAGTTCATTTTCTAGTCTTTTTTTCTTCTGTTCTTTCTAACAATATAGGGGCTATTTGAGGGAGAAAAAACATTATGCAGATGAGTAAAAATTGACATTTTTGTAAGAGTAAAAGAGGCAGATTTTTAAAGGAGTCTCTGCATTTGATATATGAGTTTATGTTCATTTATCAGCAAAAATTGCCTTGAGGAAATCAAAGCAATATCTGTCTAAGAGTCAATTTCTTCTTCAAACCAAACATAATCAAATTACTTATTAAGGACTTACTTTTTAAGAGATGTATTAAGTGGGCTGAGGTATATAAACCTCTAATATCTTCCTTACAGTTTTTCCTGAATTGAAATTTGCAATTAATTTTAAAAAACAAGATGAATAGGGGCCGGCCCCGTGGCACAAGTGGTTAAGTGCGCGTGCTCCGCTGCAGCAGCCTGGGGTTTGCCAGTTCGGATCTCGGGCGCACACTGACGCACCGCTTGTCAAGCCATGCTGTGGAGACGTCCCATATAAAGTGCAGGAAGATGGGCATGGATGTTAGCCCAGGGCCGGTCTTCCTCAGCAAAAAGAGGAGGATTGGCAGATGTTAGCTCCGGGCCGATCTTTCTTGCAAAACAAAACAAAACAAAACAAAAACAAGATGAATACATTTGAAACAATTAAATAACAAAACAAGTGTACATTTTTTTATTTTAATTACTCTCCAATGCACTTCATAATGAAATACCCAATTGAAATTGGTCTTCCCTTTTCCTGTGGAGTGACATCTTTAACCAAAATGACCTAGGAGTTATTGGGGGTCTGCAGTGGGAAAAAATACTTATTAAACACCAATACTGTGGAAGACACTTTAATCCTCATGATAACCCTGTGAATTAGACATTAGTGTCCTCATTTTTAGATGAGAAAACAGATTTAAAGTATTCATGCTTCAAATGACATAGCAAGATGGTAATGACCTCACTCAGTGATTCTGAGCTGTTCTTTACTCTCTGCCTTATAAAGAAATCCCTCTGTAGGCTGTTCTTTTGCCGTAGTCCTTTCTCCTTTGTTGGTCGTGCTTTATAACTGGTGAGTGTTTGGGTATCTTCTGCCTTATAGAAACTCTCAAGTGTTAATGGACCAGGTTCCATGGTATGTAAATTTATATACAGTAGACTAAAGAACGGACAGGTGCAGCATCTCATTTGGAGAGTGTTAAAGAAAACTTTAGATGGCAGTAAAATAGAGGTATTGGTGTTAACAGGTGAAAAACAACCTGTTCAGTTTCAAATAATAAAATTATTTCATCATACACCTACCAAGCCAGCAGCACTAAGGACTAGTACTAGAGTGTTTGGTAGACCAGTAAGCAAGAGCTGCATTCCAGGTATGAATTTACCAATTATAAGCCATATGACTTTGGACAAGTCAATTAACCTCAGTATTTTCATCTATAAAATAAAAACTATATTGTTCCTGCAACCTCACAAGGTTGACTTAAAGAAATTGTATATAAAAAGTGTTTGTATCCCTATAAAATAGTATGAATTTAGAAGGAATAAGTTAAGTTTGCCTGTGGATAGACTTAAACTCTATGTATGTATTTAATAACTAACACCTACTTTAAGCTTCTATTCATTTGGCTTCATTCCTATGTAAAATTAAGGGAATGGAGTACTTTTGGACATGCATGGTGGAGCCATGAAACCATCACCTTGACCAAATAAAGGGCTTAATCCTTTCAGCACTGTGTGGAGAAGCTCACAAATAGAAGTTCTTGAAACATCAAGTGATTTTTATAATCTTGTTCATGTGATCTTGGGATGAAAATTTAAGGATTTGCTTGACTCAATTGCACTTTTCCAAATAATGACCCACCACTAATATAACTAATATTTATTTTTGTGTTAGCGTTTATTGAGTGTTTCTTATTTGCCAGGCACTATGCTAAGTGCTTTGGGTACATTATCATTTAATTTTCATAAGAACTCCAGACATTAAGGAATGTTACCAATTGAGGCATGAATACATTAAGTAATTTTCCCAAGATCACACAGTAAGATATACATGATGCATATAGAAGACTATCAAAATGGTTGCATTTTGCCAACCATTTGCCATTTGCCATTCACTTATTTATTTGTTAAGATTAATTGAAGTAATCTATATGAGGAAGGTTGGTGTTTAGATGGCATCTGAAGCCATAGGAATAGATAAAATCATTTCAAGAAGAGTGTAACTAGAAAAGAGATAATGGCTGAGGACAGAACCCTAGGAGTTTCCTATAGTTAGAGGTCTCATAAAGAGAAGGAGCCAGCAAAGGAGATTAAGGAAGAGCGTTCCTCAAAAAGGAAGGAAAAACACATAAATATGGTCTCAACATCTTAGAAAATGACATTAAGAGAAGTGAGCGGGCAGATTTGTTGAATCCTACTGAGATGTTGCATAAGGTGAGGATAGAAAATTGACCATTGACTTTAGAAAGACATAAGATGTTGGTGACCCTGATAAAAATGATTTCAGTTAATGACTGTTCAATTCCAGTGAGGTTAGGAAAGGTACAATGTGAGGAAGTGGAAGCAATGAGTATAGCGAGTTCTTTAATGTGTTTTGTTGTAAAGGGGAGCAGATATTGAAATAATAACTGGAAAGGGTTATGGGGTCTTTTTAAAAGATGGGTATTAAGGCATATTTGTGGGCAAATAGGAATGATCCTGTGGAGAGGAAGAAAATAATATTGCAGTAAAGAAAGGAATAGAACTGGTCTCCAGAGAACTTACATGAAAGCAGGACCCCTATTCCATTAAAACAGGGAGCAAAGCAGAGTTTTCAGAGGCAAATGAAAGGTGCTACCATTAGAGATGAGAAGACGAAATTGTTCTTTTCTGATTATATATATTTTTCTGGGAATTATCCTGCAATGTTTTCAGCTGAGAGTGAGAGGGAAGGAAAGGTTAGCTCTCTGAAAGGGTAGTACAGTGGAGAGTGAGGAAATAAGTTTCCTAGAGAAATGTGATTGGATTAGCAGATATTGCAGAGGTGATTTGAGGCTTGTGATCATAAGTTTGAAGTGAGGCCCATTAGCACACTTGTGTGTTTTTTTCCCAGCGTCATATAGCCTCTCAGATGCAAGCACAGAACAAGTTGATAGTTGAATTTAACCAGGCTTGAGTTTCACTAGGCAAAAATGGCAGAGTGAGGAAGTCTTTTGGTGTTCTGATCACCAGTTCCAATGTGTGTGTGTGCGTGTAAGCTTCCCCACACTAAAAAGGAATTCTCGGGACGCACCAAAAAGGTGTCCCGAGAATTCAACTCAATTCTGATACTATCCATCCAGAGATAGCATCAGATTCTTCACGTGAAGGGCTCCATCCGAAAATACTGCCCTCCACTTCAGACACCCATCGCAAGGCCACGTTGTTACCGGTGCTTCTGAGCAACTGACCGGCTACAAATTGGAGGCTTCAATGATCCCCTCCAACTCAGGATGTTAATCACAAGTGCAGGTTGTTACCTGTACATCTGAGCAACTGGTTATAAATCAGAGGTTCCCACTATCCCCTCCTTGGGGTCAATTAATTTGCTAGAACAGCTCACAAAACTCAGAAAACCCATTTATTCACTAGATTACTGATTTGTTACAAAGGATATTAAAGGATATGAATCAACAGGCAGATGAAGAGATACATAGAGCGAGGTCCCCAAAAAAGGAGCTTCTATCTTTATGGATCTTGGGGCCCAGCACAGTGGCACTTGGAAGTGTTCTCATTCCCCAACCTGGAAGCTCTCTGAACCCTCTCCTTTTGGGTTTTTATGGAGGCTTCATTACATAGGCATGATTGACTAACTCATTGGCCATTGGTGATTACTTCAACCTCTAGTCTCTCTCCCCTCCCCAGAAATCAGGGGGTGGGACTGACAGTTCCAACCCTCTATTCATGATTGGTTCCCTGGCAGCTAGCCCCCATCCTTAGGTGCTTTCCAAAAATCACTTTCATTAATGTAAACCCAGTTGTGGTGGAAAGGGGTTTATTACGAATAACAAGACATCCATTTCACTTCAATGGCTCTGAAGTGTGTTCTGGAACAAAGGACAAGAGATCAAATATTATTATTATTATATTAGCAAGAAAAGATGCTCCCATTGCTCTTATCACTCAGGAAATTTCAAGGCATTTGGGAGCTGCGAACCAGGAACTGTGGATAAAGATCAAATATACATGAGAAGTACAATTTGGTCATCTGAATGACCAAATATGTATATTTCTTATAAATCACAATATTGCAGGGAGGGAGAATGGAAAGAGAGTTAAGAGTGTTTGCAAGGGAGTGACTACACTTCTGAACATGGGATCTAAGCAGGAAAAGGAACACAGTGAAGATGGGAGAGGGTGATGGATATTAAAACAAAAGTGAAAAGGGAAAGGAATGGAGATCTGGATGAGGTTACAGAATTACTTAATTGGGTGTATTAAGAGTAAGTGAACTGGAATAACAGGACATATCCAAAATGGCCCAGTTATTAGGCAGAATGGATGTTCATGTGAGCAGGTAGTTGAGATGGGGTAGAGGTCAAGGTGATGGATAGATGAAAATATTTAGTCCATTAAGGATGATTGCAGGAAATGTGGTGGAGAGGAAGACAGTGGGCCTGCTGGTGAAGTCAACCATGAATGCAGAGGAGTGATGGAGACCACAACTCACAATTCACATTTGTGAATTCACATAGGACACAAGGTGTTAACAAAAGAGTGGATGAGGCATGGTCTGGACATCATTGTGATGATGGGGAGAACCCTGCTTTTCCTGCAAACCCTGAGCCTTAGTGAATATGGGAGAATAAAGAGCTTCCATGTGAATGGGCTACAGGGGTATAGGTGTACCAGGGGCAAATCAGATTTCACTAAAATCAGAATGTATAGGATGTATTAGGTGAGGAAGTTGAAGATTTTAATAACTGAATTTGAAATTTTGGTATTATAGTAGAAAAGTTTAGAAAGGAGATGAGTAGGAAATTGAAAGAAGAGTGGGAAAGCATAAACTCTGATGAGAGTGCAGTAAAGGAAATAAAAACAAAGCCTGGTATTTTGGATGATGATTAGCAAATGGTGTCCTGAGGCAAGGTAGGTTAAATTTTGCCTGGATGTTAAAACCCAGTAGTGCCCTTGTAGATTGGAGGGAGGAGAGGGGGAGGAAAAGGGTCTCTCTTGATTTAGCTACTGTCTTAACAGAAAGCCCGGCTCTGGCCATAACTAAACTGTTGCATGATGATACAGGACTGTGGTGATCCAAAGCAAGGGACCAAGTGCCATGTCGTGACACAGCAGCAGGAGTGAAGCAGTGACTACAGTAGGCTTATAAATGGGTGCTCAAAAAATACCTGCTAATGAAACAAGCACTACCTGACTAGTAGGCCTTACAAATCTTATTCTTTGAATTTCTCCAACCCTAAACCTAATTCTCCACTCCACTTTTACCAGGCACCAGCCAAAACAGTAATTCTATAAGTAAGAATTATTTAACATTGTGTTTTACATGTTTGTTTGCAAATTTGAAGTGGGAAATGAAGATAACCACTTACAGGTAAAAATGGAAACTTAGAATAACCTACAACTTCTCTATAGTCTTAAAGTTCATGATTTACAGTTTATGACGCCAAAACTTGATCAGTTGGGTTTTGGCAGAGGCAAAAATCAAAACCGTATTCAATTTGCTGATCACTTTCATTCTAGATTTTTTTTTCTATTCAGAAACATGAGCTTAGTTCTATTACTCTGTGTCTTATAAACTAAGGTTCAGTGAATAATGAAATTAGACTTACATTTATGCGTGGCTTGGAAAAAAAGAAATCAGTCTAATTAGTTTATAATCCAACTTCATAAATATCAATACTCAATTATATATTTAATTGTATGAGTGTGTACAATTTTAAATTATAAATTTAAATTCATAAAATTGTAGTACTTTTTAGCAAGTTTATATTGTCATTTATATGGATAAATTTCATTAATTTAATAGAAAAATCTTTTAAAAATAATATTAATAAAACATCATTAGCCTGCTACTTCTTGAAATTGTTATATCATAATAATATAACTTAATTTCAACAACATTTTCTAATGAAATATGTAAGAACATTTGTCTATTAAAAGACATGTTACTAAGAGAAACTTTTTAAATTTTAAATTCTGTGAGTAAACAAATTACTCTTCCATTAAGATATTAAATAGTATTTATTCTCAAAAGGAATTGAACAACCATGGGTTGGGGCCAGGACTCATCTGTTAAACATATTCAACTAATCACTTAATGGACTAGGATAAATTGGATCATATAGAATAAATTGGATCATCTCACTAACCAGATTTTCTGGAAGATGGCATTTTATATACAATGCTTGAATGTTCTATTCCAATGACCAAATGTCTTCAAGTCTCTACAAGTTCTTATCTGGTCAATTACATTGCTTTACAAAGGAATCCCATTAAAAGAGTGGGTGGAGTTCAACCAGGTTAACTGGAAGACAGGGATCACATAGTATTTGGGGAAATCTTTGTTGAAATAGCCAAAAGGTACTACCTGGCAAGTATAGGAAAGTGAAGCCAGAAATAGATTAATGGTCTTAGATTAGGGACAGAGAGGGGATAGAGGAACTGGCAATTTTCACGATGTTGAAGACAAGATTCAACTGGAATTAGGTTAAGGAATAATAACAAGCTGTAGTTAGAGGGGGAATTCAAAAAAGGGGAATTGGATCCGTTCTGAGGAATTAACTGGTGGGAATCCAGGTGAGCAGCACAAATCATTGAAGACAACTGTGAACAACATTTCAAAGCCCTGGGCTTTTGAAATCCTCTAAACCTAGCTTTGATTCCCTACTCTGCCACTTAGTAGCTGTGTAACCTTGGACAAGTTAGGGTTGGAAAGTTCTTTACATAATCATATTTGATTTAATTTTCTCTTCGTTGACTTAGTTCCAATTGAATTTGCAGTTTGCAAAGAGAAATATTCTGGCTGAATATCATAACTAGCTTTAGGAACTGAAATGTATAGGTAAACATTTAGGAAAAACTCGCTGTGTAACCAATTGCAGTAGAGAGAAGAAGTCTAAGTCTTCACCAGATTATGTTTTTCAACTACTTTTTGTAAATCTTCTAAGTCAGATGACTTGAAAAACGTGCTTGACAAGAAAGCTGTATTTCAATGTGACTTGAAGATTCAATGTCAGGAACCACATAAATGGAAATGATGTGCAGAATAAATTATATTCTGTATCAGGTTCTAGTTCACTGTTTAAAGGCTCCTCTGAAATAGTTGATTGGGCCCCAAATGGCACAACTGTTTCCAAAAACAATTTCTCTTTTAGATACAGTCTTAAAAGCTGAATACTTTCTGATGTCATCTTCATAAAATGATTTCAGCATAAACAGAATGAGTCTGTGATTGGCATCATAGAGCATAGGATGAATTGTTGGATGTCGTTTTTATAGGAGGATGCTTGGAAGCAGAGCAGAATGGTTTAGAGCGATCTGGAACTTTTATCTTCTCTCTTCTTGTTTGATCTTGGTTGTGCCACTTAACCCATATTCTTATCTCTAAAACTGGAAAAATAATACCAAGCAAGTGGCCCAGATTCTCTACCTTTTTCACATCTTAGCACACATAATTAATTGTAATATTTACCTAGCACATTGAAGCAAATGGATGAGGCCAGAGGAAACTAGCTTGGGGTTCTCAACTATGTTAAACTGGCCAGCCTCCTTGAGGAGATCAATATCTCAGCACATTTATAACTAGGAGGACCATATAATTTATCATGCAGATATGGACAATTGTGAGAGTGAAATTTGGCATAATAATAATAATACCAGGATTGGTACACAAGGCAGAAACTGAAATTGTACTGGGCAAACCAGGACATATGTTTAATCCAACCACAGCAAGCAGCATAGTTTTTGGGAAGCTCTAGACTCAAACAATACCTAATACATTAAACACTCAAAAGTGGTTAGCTGTTGTTGTTAGTTATGGGAAATCTAATTGTGGACATCTGTTTTGACCCCTAGGGAAATAGTTTACTCCAAATAAGGTAGTAGTTCATCAGTGTTGTTCACCATCTATTCTAGCTACTCCAACGATAGGATCAAGGAAAAAAACCCAACAACTATGATCCCAGAAATCCTAAGTCACCTTCTCTAGTGTCATGGACTTACGTTGCTTCAATTTCAATCTTCTCCCTTTACCTTACTGCTGCTGAGACCTACCCTTGGGAGAACTCTATGATTGAGTAGCAATCTTTCTGAGGCTGTTGTTTTTATTTCTTTCAGCATACCACCTGTATGCTACTAATTCCCCCTCTATCCAGGCCAGGGTCTCTCTCTTGAACTCCACATTGATATTCCCAATTCTCTTTTGAATACATACATCCAAATTTCCAACCCATTCTTCAAACTCTACATGCCCAAAGTGAACTCTATATAACCAAAGCTTCACCCACACTAGCCAACTTTTTCCTAGTCTGTTTCTGACTTGTGTATGATATAATCAAGTCACCCAATTGCCCACCTCGAAGTAATCCTAGATTCCTCTCTCTCCTATACTCTCCTTGGTCAACCCAAACCCAGCCAATTGATTCTTCCTCCAAAATAGCTTTCAAGTGGACATTTCCTCTATATTCTTACTGCCTGGATTTTAACTATCATCATAGCTCACCTCTTTACTGAAAATAGTCTTATTTGTTGGTCTTTTTATCACTAGTTACAGCACCTTTCATACTGCCTACAAACTTGTCTTTATCATTCTAACATGCAGATATGAGCACATTTTTTTCGATGCTCAAAATCCTTCAAAGACATCTACTGAAGGGTGAAATCTGAAATTATTTACATCACATAGAAATATCCTTGGGATCAGGTCTCTGTCTAAGTGCCAAGCCTAATTTTGCTCAATCCTTTTCATATTTTACTGCATCAGATACTTCTCATGTACCATGTCAAATCTTCTCAAACCTCATCTCTTATTTCAGTCATGGTCATGTTACCATGACCAGTTCTATATATAATTTGACTAGCTTCGCTCACGTGCATTCTGAAAATGCCTCACCTGTCCTGAAGCCACATAATTCTTCCTTCCCTGATGCCTATCTGTCATCAAAACATGAGGCTCACTGAGGAAGTCTCTCACCATCACACTTGGACAGCCCAAAAGTGTGGGATGTTCATACGCATGGAGCCATCTTGATGAATAGGGGATAAAACCCTGGGCCAATAGTTCAGAGACATATTTTATAAACGTCTTTCTACTGCATGGAAGTTTGAGCACCTGTCACATTTATCAATGGCCTACTCAACAATTCACATTTATTTTTCTCACTTTTCCTTTTTTACTCCCTCTTTCCATAATTCTTGATCTGAGAGATTACTTCCCAAATAAATTACCTTTGTGTAAGTCTTTGACTGAGGCTCTGTTTTCAAAGAAACGTGAAAGACTGCAATTACTAGGAGTGTTCATATAAAACAGACCCCTGGGATAGGATTTTAAAGCTGGATTACTCATCCATCAGAAAGGAATAAAACTCTTATTACTTGTAGGAAGTGGGTGGTAATAATTTTTGGCATGCAGTAGCATCATAATTATTAAGATGATCATGTGTGGTAGATTGTGATGAGGTATGAGTAGACGGGAAGTTGGGTTATGCAGTAGCTCAAGCATTTGATTGGCATAGAGCTCTCTTAATCATGAAGATTCCTCTTCATATCACACTGTATTGGGTCCTTCTGTGTAGTTGAACCATGACAGCATAAAGTAGCCAGAAATATAAATATTCCTGTAAGAGACATGTGAGCCAGAGCCAGAAGGTGAGAAATGAACTCCACCAAGATTCAGAGTACTGCCACATTAATGAATATTTTGGTGTTGGTACATTATATTGACAATAGTTTAAAAGGACTGCAGCCACACCACAGACCAAGCCGTGGGTATTCCTAAATGAGATTGATAGGGAAAATCCTCCCTGTGGACAGAGTTGTGAGTAAAACACTTGGTTTGCTCACTTTGTGTGGAGGGAGAAATGACTTGCGGTGTGGATGTGTATGGATTCATGGCTATTAGAAAATAGCTTGCCTATTGGTCAGCAGCTTAGAATGAGTAAAATAAGAAGGGCAAAAAGGAAGTCTGTATAGGTTTCATATGGATGGACCTATGGTAGTAGACACAAACCATGAGGAAAGTGTGAACCAGAGAGAAGGCACGCAATAATAATTGGAAAAGATGACAGTCAGCCTCACTTTCTGCCAGCCCAGTGACGGCACAATGGGCTTGTGAGTTAAGTATCCACAACAGCAGAGATAGAGTCTATATGCATGGACTCAATAACATGGGATGCCTCTTTCCAAGGCTGATCTAGGTACTGCTGTGGCTGAATACCCAATCTGTAAGTATCAGAGATGAGTTATGAGCCCTTGTAATGGTACTCTCTCTCAATGAAACCAGTCAGTCACTTGGTGGTCAGTTTATTACATCAAACCTCTTCTATCCTGGAGGGGAAGATGATTTATCCTTGCTGGAGTTGTTATATGGAAGGATATGGGTTTGCCTTTTCTGCCTTCAGTGCTATAACTAGCACTACAGTCTGAAGGCTTATACAATTCCTGAAATACCATCATAACCATGAGATCTATTTGACTTCTATACTCCACCATCAAGAAGCATCTGGCCTAACAGAATAATGAAAAGGCTTATTAAAAACTCAAGTAATGTACCAGCTCATTGACCTTGAGGTTGCAGTGTGATCCTCAGAATAGAGTAAGTGCACAGAGTCAGTGGTCAAAAGATGGTGCTGGGTCCCCAATAGGTAGAATATGTGGATTCAGGAACCAAAGGCTTTACGTAAAATTAGGCACTCTTATCATGACTCTCTGAGACCCGCTTGTAAAATTTGTGCTCAAGCTCTGCTTGATTTGAGGTCCTATTTTCCTGAAAGGTTTGCCTCCAGAGGAAGGGTTCCACTCTATTTGAAGCTAGGACTACCATTTAGTCACTCTGGATTCTTCAGGCTACTGAACCAGCAAGCAAGGAAACAATTACAGTACTGGCATGGGTAATTGATCATGATTGCCATGAGGAGCGAGGGTTGCTCCTTTAAGTTGGAGTATACCCAGGGAATTCACTTGGATATGTCTTGCTGGTTCTGTATCCATGAAAATGGTGACTGGATAAGTGTAACAACCATGTCCTGACAAGGGCATGAGTACAAAGCCCCCAGGACTGAAGGTCTAGGCCATCTGATGAGGTAAGCAGCCTAGACCATTAGGAAAGACTACTAGACCAGCCAAAGTGCCGGCTAAGGAAGAGGAAAATATTAAATGGACGGTGTATTAGTCTTCTTGGGCTGCCGTAACAAAATACCATAGTCTGGGTGGCTTAAACAACAGAAATTTATTTATCACAGTTCTGGAAGCTGGGAAGTCCAAGATTAAGGTGCTGACTGATTTGGTTTCTGGGAGAGCTCTCTTCCTGGCTTGCAGATGGCTTCCTTCTCGCTGTGTGCTCACATGGCCTTTCTCTTAATTACTTTGTAAAGACCCTATCTCCGAATACAGTCACACGGAGGGTTAGGGCTTCAATGTACGAATTTTGGGGAGACACAAACATTCCATCCATAACAAATAGTGTAGGAGTAAGAGAACGGATTTGAATTATGTGCCTCAGAACCAGTTACAGCAGTAAGGACTGTTCCTAGCTAGTTCCACTAGCCCACTTTTAATAACTGGCTACTACTCTGAAGGGGACTTCGTGATGGATCAGACTGATGGAAGGCAGAAGTGGACCTGAGTAGTGTAAGAGATGGATGGTACTGGAAGTGGATGGTATTGGATATCTCTTGGGTGCAACTTCAAATTCTCTTAGAGCAGTTATAAGACACATTTTATAAGCTGCCAATGATGATCCTCAGGCTCAACAACGGTTGCCTGTATCAGGGCCAACTAGACAATGTAAACTTGTACTGGCTTATCTCCCTTTTCTGTTTCACTTTCCCCTGTCCATCACCTCTGCTTTTGGGCATCACTTTCTAAATACACTACCTTCACTTCAGAGTTTGTCTCAGGAACTGTTTTGTGGGAAACTCTGGCTAAGACATCCACTTTAAACAACATTACCAAAATACTTACGGCATGTAGCAAAGGGACTGACACATGGTGTGAACCCGAAATATTTACGTAGTGAATGCTGCTCTCTGGACATGCCATGCTCTTTCTGGATCTTTGGCTCTGTCTGGATGTTCACTCAGGAATTTCTTTCTGTTCCATCACCTCCATCAGATTTATCACCTGTAAAATTCTTGCTCATTTTTCAAATCTTAATTCATTTGCAACTCTACTATGTAAACTCCCCTGAGGTCCAAAAGGAAACAATGCAATTTGTTCACCAAACAATTTGACATCTGAAAATACTGACAGAATACATTTCCCAGTCAGCATTGCATGTAGCTAGGACAATGTGACTGAGTTCTAGCCAGGGCAATGTGGACAGAGGTGATATAAGTGATTTACAACCCTAGCCATAAAATTGTATGCATCATTTTCCATTCTCCATCTATCTCTGTCTATGCAGTTGGAAGTGAAGGATTAAAGATGGCAAAACTATAAGTTGGAAGCAGCCTTGTTTCTGGTTCATCACTTGGAGGAGAATTGCCTACAAATATCAACAAACCACATTAGACTTTGCTTGAGTGAAAAATAAACTTTCTTTGTGTTAAGCCACTGAGATGTCAGGCTTTATTTCTGCTTTAGGATAGTTTAACATATCATAACTACCATACCCCAGACAGAATAGAGGATTCCTCTATGTTCCTACTGGACTCTGGATGTAACTATATTAAGTAAATAAGTATTTAATTTTAGTTGTCTTATTTCATTTCCACTCATTTGACTGCAACCTCTTTGGATTCCCCAATGCTTGTCCTACATTATATATGTACTAATTGGATGGATGGATGGGGGAGGGCATATAAATTTATTCTGTAGGATTTTAGGAGAAAAATGTTTGGAAATTATTGGGGGACATATTTTGATTAACTAAGAAAAAGAAACTTTCTAAAACTTCTAGCCATGGAACAATGGTAAAGGGACACTTTTAGAGGTGATGAGAAATTTGTAACTCAGGCCTTTTTGGCCTGGAATTTAAAGACCAATTGTCCAAACTGTTCAACTTACTGGTGAAGTACTTAAGTTCAGGCAAGTCAAAGGACTCACCCAAAGAGTGTTAGCAATAGGACTGGAAGTGAAATTGAATCTCCTATCTATGATGCCAGTACTTTATTAAATCAAAATTCAGAGAGACTGAACAACCAGAACATCAAACATGTACCGATCTGAGTTCATATCCTGATAACTTACTACTTATGTGTCTTTAGGTTAATTACTTAATCTAGCTCAGGAAGGTTTTCTCATTTATAAAAATGGGATATGATACCTTGACAGATTTTCATGAGATTATGTTAAACACTGAGCCTGGTGAAGGTTGTAATTATTATTATCATATTTAATATAATTTTAGTATTTACAAAAAATAAATATTTCTTATTCAAATCCATTATTTACATTTTGCTGATATGGTACTAAGTAAATTTCAGCTATATTTTAGGTCAGAGAGTCTTTAGTAGCTAAGCTGAGAACATGAATCCTATGGAAAAATGCAGTTCAAGATCCAAACAACTGAATTTGAAGTGCATTGTGGAACACAAGGACTTTTTCAAACTGGGAACTCTCTGGGAAGACATTTTTATAACAAGTGTGACTCCAATTAATTTCAAGTAGTAAGTGGAAAAGGGATGGGAAAGAGCTAGTCTGGGAACTCAGATGACTGTGAAGGCTGGAAAGTCCCAGAATACCATCCCCTCCTTAAATACCTAGTTCCCATATTTTGGGGTTGTAGTCTTCAATTATGATTCCCATAAAAATGAGTAATTTAGTAAATGCCATACTGTAGGGCCAGGGAAGGACTAACTTGACAGAATCATCATCAAAAGGGTAGATTTTTGCTACTGGGATTCAGGGTGTGCTTCAGTTTGGGTCCTTGATAGCTCAAAGGTCTGCATTTGTTTGGGGAGATGCTCCTAGAGAATAGCCAGTGGGACGATCACTTCAGAAACCTGGCTGCTCAGGACCTTGGTGCATGTCTCATGGGTGGCAGTAAGACAGGTGTGTGATGACCTGGATTCTGATATGCCTAGGTAATGAATCCTGGCTACACCTCTTAATATCTTGTAAACTTGGGAAAGTTACTTAAACCTTCTGAGCCTCAGTTTCCTCATGTGTAAAATAGGGATGATGATACCTGCCCCTATCTAATTGTTGTGGTGATTAAATGAGAATGAATATGCATATATTATCAGGCACAGTACCTGGTACTTAATAGGTACTCAATAACAATTCCTTCCTTCCTTCCTTCCTTCCTTCCTTCCTTCCTTCCTTCCTTCCTTCCTTCCTTCCCTCCTTCCCTCCCTCCATCCCTCCCTCCTTCCTTCCTTCCCTCCCTCCCTCCTTCCTTCTTTCAATTAAACAAGAGTAAAAACGAGATGGCCTCCATCAGCAAATCCAATTAGCAAACTAATTGAGTACTAATTTGGGATTATTTAACACAAGTGCATACATTGTTCCAGTTTTCTCCTTTAGGCAGGCAGGTGCCTTTCATACCCTGATACATGCTCCTGCCAACATACACCCATAAAATTCACCTTTGAGATTCATTTTGATAAAACCCCACAGACACAGCCAGGTGAATGAGGGATGATAGGACCACTGGCTGAGACCATCCTACGCAAATCCCCTCCCGTAGAGGATGGATTTTGTGGGAAGTTAGAATAAAACCTGCAGAAGTGACAGATTCATAGGCACAGCACAAATGGGGGTCTGGTTTTTATTTCCTGCTCTGTTCCTTTGGGAAGCTGGGTAAATCACCTTTGATCTGCTGATCTGTGGATTAAGGATCAAACTCACTTCAAAAAGACTGTGCTTTGGTTCTGGATGGTTATAAAGCAGTTTAACAACTTACGCAAAAATGAAACAAAGAAAACTTAGCTTCTTAATGTTGTCTTTATTAAAGTTAATAATAATAACTAACCCTGGAACACATAGTATGTGCCCAGGAGTTATCTAAACCTTACAACCACCTTATGATATAGGCATATATCCAAGGACAATGGATATAGGCAATGTATCCAAGGACACATTACTAGGGAGTGGTAGAGTCAAAATCTGAATCCAGAAAATGTGACTCCAGAGACTCTGAGCTTAGCCATTCTGCTCTATTGCTGAGTTCTTTTAGCAACTCTTCATTAAACAATGCCTCTCAAGAAAATGTGTTGCATTCTTTTGAGAAACTTTTGTTGCAAATTTTACTTTCAGCGAAGTCTTATTTGGCTTGACAGAGGTAAAAATTGCCAATTATTCCACATGATGCTGGCCTTATAAAAAAATTTCTTTTCATTTTATAGTTATACATTTTTCTTCTATAGGATTTTTTTAACCTATATAAATCCCATAGAAGAGATATCTTCTACATGATGTATGAGAACCCCAGAGGTATGCATATGGCAAGCCACTGAGAGGGATGCACAGGGCAAGCCACGGAGGTACAAAAAGAAATACTAGAGCATCTATTTATTCTGTCTCATTTTTTAAAATGTTCCATTGTTAGTGCCTTTTAATAAATAATATATTATTTATTATTACAGTAGTTCTTCTACATAATTTATGAATTAATATTTTCCCTATATTGGAGATGAATCCTCAAAATTTTTTTTACTAATAAAGGTGAATATTCAAACAAGTTTGGAGACCACTGTTTTAGGGACCTTAGAATTTAGGAAACTAACATTTAATGCTTTATTGCCATGAATCAATGTCATCACTTTCACGGGGTGATTTAAGCTGCCTTCTAAAAACTCACTGGATTTGTGGGCAATATCAAAACTACCAATACTTCTTAAGGATTCACCATAATACAAAATTTTGATATTTCTAGCATAGCGTCTAATGCATAATGAATTCTCAAAGAATATTGTGGGAAGGAAGGAAGAAAAGAGAGAGAGAGGAAGGAGGCAGGAAGGAAGGAAGAAGAGAAGGAAAAAAGGAAAGGAAAGTTGATATCTTTCTTACACAGTATTTTATCTTTAGGACATCTTTAACATCACAGAATTTTATGCGGTCTTGATCTTTTTCCCATAGCAAGAAAACTTTCTTGATAAGAAACACAGACCATCCTTGGATTCAGCATATTGGGATGTTCATCCTGAACCAAACAAATCTGGGGTTTGGTGGGAGATCTGTCACAGATCTGGAGCAGATACTCAATAAATTTCTATTTAGTTAATAAAAACATATCTCATATTTATTGTGTGCTAACTGTGTTATGGGCACTGTTCTACAGGCTTTACACGTGTTATTTTCTTTGATCCTCACAACATTATTATGAAACAGGTTCTGTTATTAACCTCATTTTACAGATGAGGAAAGTGAGGCCAGAGAGATTAAGTAACTTGCCCAAGGTCACATAGCTAGTGACAGATGTAAAATTCAAACCCACATAATCTGATCTCTGAGCCCTTGCTCCTAACCACTACTCTATTGCTCAGAAACTCTTTATCTCTTCCCTCTTTCATATTTTTAAACGTATTTTTCCTTTTAAGAATACCTTTGATTTTCATTTTAACACATTTATCTTGGATTTTGCAAGGTGGGGCTGGGGGTGGGGGTGGGGTTGTGCTGTGGGAGAATTCTCAGAATACTATGGAGAGATTAGTTAAAACCATAATACCAAGAGTATAATGAGGAACATTATCATGATAACCCGCTCCTTGTGTTGGTTTAGCACTTCAGTTTTCAAAGTACTCACATATACAACACTTTTATACTTAACATTTAACACCTTCAGAATCTTCTCAGGTAGGCACTGTTTTCCCATTTCTGATAAGGAAAGAAGTTTTTATGTAAAAGTTTTAACCACAATCACAAAGCTAGCTAGAATTTGGATCATCTGACTCCTGGTCCTATGCCCTTTAAATAATCTGTCCAACTGATACTTTTTGACAATGGGCAATTTAGGTGAGTAATTGTTCTTAAAACTATACTAATAACAATTCCTTACATTTGTAGAAAGCCAGATTAGCAAGTAGGTGCCATAGGAGCTCTTACTTATTGGTGGTAATCAACCATATTAAGAAGGATTCTGAGGCTGAAACTCAGCTCTGTGAGAATGTGTACAGTGATGGATTAGTCGTGTCTTTCACGGGTACACGTGCAGTGGTTGAGGGAACACCTACAGCATATTCACAGAACCTCTTATTGAGATTTATGTTTTGGAGCTTCCTGTCTTATATATTGTTTCTTCCAGATACAGTTACCTTGTAGATACCCTGAGATAGAGATCTCACAGCACTATATTCATACTTTCATGACTTTATGTTAATAACTACAAAAATATCTCATGATATTCTCCTCCCTCTCTCTGACTTCAAGAGAAGTATATACCCATGTATTTGGGTATTCCTTCAGTCTGACACAAATCCTGACCAATGGAAGGACTCAATAAATAGTTATTGAACATTTTATGGCTCAAAATAATTTTGTGAAATGAGCATTATCAGCTGTAGGTTTAAGAAGGCTGAGCGTTCTGTGACCGCCATCTTGAGTTGGCACAGAGTTAATGAGCTTTTCCTCTGGACTGTCTCTTATTCCTAAAATGTAAATGGCTTACCTCATGATCATTGGAACTTTTCAAAGGCATTAATATTCTAGATGGGGACAAAAGATTTCTGAAGTTGCTCCCTCTAACTGACCTACTGTACATTGTTTGGAATTAAACTGCCTGTGTTTCCTGCAAACTTCATCAGTTCCTTACAGACATGAAAAGAAATCATTTCCACTGAGCCACTTTGCTAGAAGACCTTTACTAAAATTGTCCTAAAGAAATTATTCTTCACCCCTGGGGTCACTTGGTAGCTAAAACAGACTTCTCCTTTTTCTTTTAATCTGTTCTACTTCACTGCCTCTTTTTTTGTGTGTTCTTGAAGGTATTGCCTTATTTATCTTGATGGTTTCTCAACTAATTGAATACAGCAGTGAGTTCTTTCTTCCTTGACTCTTTTGGATGTTTCTGCTACCCCAGGGGGAAAGGTCCCCATCAGACAGCTTGACTTGAGATACTTGCTTATTGAAACTACTTTAAAAGTTATTGTTATTTATGAGGCTGTTAAAAGTTTCCACATTTGTCTAAAACATAGAGAATAGAGTGACACCAGTCTTAGCTTGTGGTGGTAGTATTCCTAATTTGTGGATAAGGGAATAGTTTCTGAAAACAAAAGGATAGATACATCTTGTAGCTTGATTTTTAGGTCTGTGTATATTGTCACCAAAGGGTCCTAACATTATTTTTAAAAAATTGAGGAATTGCCTGTCTATTAAGATAAAGAACACAAACTATAAAGTCCAAATGATACAGAAACATTATTTAGAAGAAAGAAGTAACTGTCTTAGAACTGAATCTTTCCTTCTGACACGGAAATGACTTCTTTCTGACCCCACAGTTAGCAAATATTTTCTGATTCTTTAACACATGTACACATGTGTACACACACCCACCCCTCCACAGAAAAGGGGAATATTCCATAAATGGTCATAGTGGTATATATTTTGCCACCCTTCTTTGTCCATCTTCATCTACCAAATCCATTTTATGAAATACTTTCAAAAACATTTTCATCAAGTTAAGAATTTTATTTGAAAAGTTATAAAATTCTAAGAAAATATTCCTACTACCCTCTCCTTCTGCATACTGACCCGTACCTGACGACTCCCCAGAGCTCAGGATTTTCCAAGCTTCTATCTTTAGTATGCTGTATGTGTAATGAATCATCATGTCCACCTGTAAGTGTCATAAACAGATGGTATAAATATGCTTGCACAATGTGACTCAAACACATCTCCAGTTTTAGCTAGAGTTCAAACAATATTCACAGTTCCAAGAAACCTGTGGCTTGCGACTTCAGGGTCAGTGGGAGGAGAATACCGGAAAACTGAAAGCCGGTGTTCTCTGGTCCCTGTCAGTGCAGGCTGTATGGAAGGGGCCGAGGAGAAGGTGAAGTGGGAGAGGAGTGACAGGAAAACCTATTTTCCATTTGCTCTTGAAGCCAATCATTTTAAAGACTCTCAAGAAATTGGTCTTTGGAGTGGGCGGTTTCACACATGCTCTTCCCTCTTCCTGGAATGTCCTTCCCTCCTTTCCACCTCTCTCGTTTCCCCCTCCTCTCATTCGTCAGGTCTCAGCTGCAAAGTAATTCCCTGCAGGAGGTCTTCCCAGCCCACAGACCAGGTGAAGAGGTCTCTGCCTCATGCTCCGATGACACACTAAAGTGGGAATCCTCTAGGGCAGGGATTGTGCTGTCTCATATATCAATGAATGCCCAACATCGGGCACAGACAGTGCTTGGCGCTTAATATATATTGTTCATTTGAAGGCCTATCCCAATAAACAAACACTTAATAAAGCTCAACGGCCCAGTTAAAATCTCAGCATGATGTTATCTGGCTTCTTAGAGAGTGATAAGGATTGACTTTTGAAGAATAAAAAGTAAACAGATTCGTCATTGATTCTGCGAGGTTTCATTCATTCCTTGGTATATCTCTCATAAGATCCAGATCAAGTATCCTATCCTCTTTGAAATCCTGTCTGACCCCCCAGGCAGGCAGTAGCTTTCTCTTCTATGATCACACAGTGCTCATTCATAGCCTGGCTTTCTTCTTTATCTCTTCTTTTTATTCTTCCCTACCAAGTCACTAGCTGTTTAAGATTATAAACTGGGTCTCTAGTTCTGCCTCATTCTACATTTCCTAGGACCTAGCAGATTGCTTGGCATAGGGTAAACATTCACTTTTGCTGAAATGATTGAAATGTTGGTGAGAAAAATAGAACATCTATTCATTTAACCAACAGTGGATACATTTATGGAGAGCCTAACTATATACCAGGCACTGTTTTAGGTGCTTGGAATATATCAGTAAAACATTTCCTATTCAAATTAACATTTTGGAAGTTTTTAACGTTTCCAAAAACTAGAGAAATTGTTTCCAGGTTTGTTATCTGACTCTGTTTACCTAAGAGATGCACACAGGTGCCTAGTACAAGTTGCTAAATATTAGGAGTTGAATTCTAAAGCTGTGATTAAGAGTCAAACTTAATAGTATCTCTTCAGTTATGGATGAACTTAGTACCCTGAAGACGTGTATTCAATAATGGAAATACAAGAAGTAGCTAAGTTAGCAAATAATTTCTATGTTTACCAGTGTTACCATGGGCACAAATATCAGTGAAGTGATGAAGGTTCTTTTTACTTTTTCATTATAAGAATCCTAAAATGTCCTGAAGGCTAAAAGCTTGTCAATCTTGAATCAGTTCCTAAAAGTGTACTTAACAAAATTTCCTTTTTAAAAAGTGCCTAGTCCTTTTTAATAATCCTCTCTTTATTGTATTTAAATTAGGTTCACCTAGAAATAGATTTTTTGTATGTTTGTGTTAAACTAGAATCATTAAAAATGCACAAGAATTTCATGCTGTGCAATCTTTATCTTTTCTAATCATGCTACTTTAGTTGAGAAGTGTTTAAACAATTATGGACTGCTCATTATCAGTCATTTTGACTTTGTGAATGGTATATGGAATATAGCAATTAATGTCAATTATTATCCGCTGGCACACTGCATTTCTGAGCCAGTAAGCAAAATTTTAAGGAGCAAACTTTCAATGTTAATTGGAAAATCAATAAACTTCTGATAGAGTGAATTTTGTGCCTTCTCTTTCCCTAATTTGAGAAGCTGCTGCAGTTTAAATCCATGGCATTAACCCCATTAATATTATTTTGTGGAAAGGCAGATGGTGACTTTTTATTCTTCTAGCCTGTACAGGAGACATGTATCAAGTTATTTTCAGATTTATGTTAACAGGACTTAACATTTCTTAAAGGGCTTGTAGCACTGCAGACTTCATAAACAGGTCCTCTCATTCATCACAGAATTTTACTCCCAGTGGATGAACTACAGTAGCAATTATATCTGAGACAGGGACTCTCTAAAGCAGTTTAGGGGCAGGGAATGAATGTTCTCTCCAATCAAAGCATAGGAGCTGGGAGGAACTACTCCTGCTGCCGCTGGTAGAGGCTGAAGACTTTCCTCTGGAGGGAAATGGAATAGACAGTGTTTCATCCTGGCTGAGTCTGCATCTCAAGTCAAGCTTTAGAGATCTTATTAACCTGTTGAACACCACCACCTTTTTTTGTTTCTGGAAAGACCCATCCTTAGCAAGACTGTGAAATAAAACAAAGTTCATTTATGATCCACTTTCTCTTTCCAGATCCATCAACTGCAACAAAGAGGGACATGCCTAGATTTCATAGTAGAAATATGACTAGAATTAAATTCTGAACCCAGTTTTGAGCCTGGCTCTGTCGTTTATCAGTGATATGACCTGGGGAAGTCAATTCACCTCCTTGAGACAATACGCTCCTCTGCACGATGCAGCCAACAACACAAAATTCACAGGTTTGTTGTGAGGATTACATAAGTTAATGCATGTAAAATAGGGCAGTCAACTGAGAAGCAATCTATACACTTGGTAGATAATATCATTATTACCCACAAAACTGGCTCTGAGACAAAAATTGGCAAGGCCGTTTCATGGTTGGTATTCCTCCCTCCAGCAATCATCTTGCTCAAGTGCCGAGATTCCTCTAGCCTCTCTCCTAGCAACATCCAAATATAATATCGTGATGTTTCAGAAGAAAAACAAAAGTTGTAACTGTCAGAACTGTGATGGAATTGTCGAAAGTAAATTAAATCAGCTACATAAATTGTGAAACAAGTATGGGTTCTATTTGTTCTCTGACAGTTTAAACACTGGCCTGTTTTTTTTAAGGAAAGCAAATGAAAAACAAAGAGACTAGAGCACCCTCTTTTAGAGAGGCAGGCCACTCCCATGGTCAAGTAGATGTGCCTCTTAAATTTTTTTTTCGTTGCTACATCTGTGATGGATGAAACAGCAAAGATACAAAAATATAGGTGAAATGTTAGCATTACATAAAAATCATTTCAACGCTAAGCAAAAGAAACTGCTCAAAGTGGGGAAGACATAAAAGAAGAATTTATCATTCATGCAGCATAATAACATTGGGAAAGGCCAGCCATTTTGTCATACCCCATGTCCAATGTCTCAGGAAATCCTATTGGCTCTTCCTTGAAAATAGATTTAGAAAGTGACCAAGCGAGCACTTCTTACCACCTCCTCTTCTTCCACCCTTGTATGAATGATAATCACCTCTTCCCTGGATCATTGCAGTAGCCTCCTAATGAGCTGTCCCTCTGTGGCTGCCTCCCCTGTCTATTCTCAACTCAGCAGTCAGTCATCCTTTTCAAATGGAAGTAGGGTTGTGTCATTCTTCTGTTAAAGACTCTCCAATGGCTTCCATCTCACTCAGAGTGAACACTCAAATCCTGAAAATGCCCAGAAGGCCCTCGGTACCCTACTTCTATCTCTCTGACATCACCCCCTATTAGCCTTCTGTTGCTTGTTCTGGACACCTTGACCCTCCTCCTACTCAGCAGGCAACTCCTGCTTGAGGACGTTTGCACTGGCCGCTTGCTCTGCTCGAGGCAGCTGCAGTAACCCGTACTCTTCCCTAGACACCACCTGGCTGCACTTTCACCTGCTTCAAACCTTTGCTTAAATATCACATTCTCAATAAAGCTCACTCTAAATACCTTATTTAAAACTACAAACTGCCCACTCACTTCCTGCTTCCCAATATTGCTGACCCTGCCGTATTTTTTCTATAGCACTTACCACCATGTAATAAACCATATAATTTATTTATTTATGATGTTTACTATTTATTGCCTATCTTCCATCCATTTCCCCCAATATAAATTCTAAGAATGCAAGGAGTTGTGTCTATTCATTTCATTTACCTATCCCCTTAGTTGAATGGGATAAATGGCTGATATTCCTGACCAGATATTTTTGAAGGTGATATTTTCAAGGGAAACTTTATAGAGAAGCACAGAGCCTGGCATACAGTACTTTTTAAGTGGAAAAAAAAAAAAAAGAGAGTGAGATATAAAAGAGAAATGGTGCAATAGAATTTAATGAACAGAACTAAAACTGAGATTATAAATGTTCCAAAGATTTGTTTTAAACCTCCACTTTCTAAACATGTTAACTATTCAGCTCAATTCTCCCTTTGTGCTTTCTATGAAAATTGGAAAATATTCTGGTTTTAAATTTTGGTTATGTTGAGAGAGTAGATAACATTTAGTGAAATAGAACAATGATGTTGTTTCTGTTAGAATTTATATCTCGATTATTAAATCTCACAGCAAAAGCAGCAACTCAGTCTGTATTTATCTTTCCATGATCTTATTTGATGTCAATACATTTGGTGAAAGCTGCAATTGTATACCATCATTTGATATCAGAGGAATAGCTTTTTAATAGGCAGAAGCAGGACTTTTCTTGCTGCTTTTGTTTTATAAGAGTGCATGACAATTCTGTGCTCTAGCTTCTTCTGTCCAGAATTAGGCCATGCATGTCAAAATCTCACATGCATGCATATTCCTTCTGGATAGTCTCATAGTCTCATGTGAGCCATAGACACAGGCTCACATGCCAGTATGATAAGGCCTGGAAGGTGAAGAGCATATCATACAGTTTAGATATTAAATTTGCTTTGTTCTCACAGTTTGTCAGGCCTCCATTCCAAGAAAGTGTTTTAACCTTTGTGTTTCCAGGCCTCTGGTTGGGTAGAGAGTGGTAATAGTAGCTTTTGACAGAAGACAAAGTTGATGTGTACCTATAGTTATTTCTTACTCATCCTTAGAATATTCTTTGGGACTTTTGGTGTCATCTTTTATGAAGAAAGGTTTCAAGAATTAGGAAAGGTGGAAGTGACACTAACTAAGAAAAAATATTTTTTATTATTTTTAGAGCTTCCCTAGAGATTGGGGCAGATGACATTTTACTAGTTTTCTCTAATAAGGGGACCACTTGTGGGGCCTAGATTATGTGTGTGACCTCAGACGGGAATGGTTTCATGGAGCATCTTGGGATGCCAGACACTGAGTGTCAAGGCCCAGCCCTCAGGATAGAATCACATATACACATGAACACACAAACAAACACACATGCACACACACATGCACACATACACATGTCTGTAACGATGTATGGTCACCTGCCTTTAAGGGTAATGGCCCCTACAATGAATGTTCTAGATGGGATGAGACCTCCACTGTTCTTGTATGACACTAAAGAGAGGAGGGGTCATATTGAAACCTGGTTGCATTTTCTCACTTTTCCCAGAAACATGGAGGCTCTCGTTACTGAAAGAGAATAATACGAAATTCCTTGCTTCCAAATTATGTGGAATAAAAGTTATACCTGCTACAATGGTTCAAATGAGAAACTGAGGGAGGATTTATAATTTATCAGTTAAGAGTTCTCACACTACTCTTTTTTAAGTCACAAGGTGTCTGGGCAAGACCAACATGTAATCTCTCAACTCAGTTACAGTGAGCTAGGAATTTACATGAATTATTGTAACTAACAAAAAGATCCTGGGTTCTGTAAGATATTCACGCAATTGCAGTAACATGTATTTGTGTCTGCATAGTATCATTTTAAAGAGCTCAGTCTCCAGCTCAAATATACAGTGTATTCCTTCCAGAATGTTGAAATTGACTATGAGGTTATGCATTTGATCTTTGCTTTCCATAGCTAACTGGAGAGAAAGTGATACTGAGGTATCTGGCAATTCAATCCACTGAGTGGAAAATCTGAAATGTTCCAGTATTCAACATTTGCTTTCAAATTTACCACAGAGATTATTTTTTAAAGTTTCAGCTGCTATTGCCTCTATTACATAATGCTTGGTACTGCACTCTGCTGAGAATAAACAAGCACAGAGAAACACCAGCATTTCAAACATGGATTCTGTGCTCTGTGGGTTCGTGGGAAACACTTTCTGTGGTTAATTCCTCTGGGCCACCCACCCCTGTGGCCTAGGTCAGGAACTTCTTACCTGAAACAGTTCCTGGTGTTCTTCATGGTGTAATGGCAGGGCAAGATGTTAAGGGAAACTTTGGCTTCCAAAAAATCGACAGTGCGGACGCTGGGCACAAAGTGACTAAGCACGCGGCTTGACCACATCACAGCGTGGGATTTGAGAATTCACTTTTGGGAACCTCCAGTGCTTGAGAAAGGAGAAGATGTAATGCGAATGCATGTTCACAGAGGCCCAGATGTTTGCTTAAGGTTTATTGCAAACCATGTTACTCTAGGTTCCCTGTATGTATGCAGTAGACATGGACCCAAGTCAACCTTGACAGATGGACAATGTTAGAAAACATCAATACTCCATCCTGGCGCCCTTGAAAGTCAAGCTCCTTTGACAGCACAGTTTACAATCATCTTCATCTTTACGTTCTCACCTCCTATTCTTTCTGTAACACAGCAATGTAGTTTATGCCTGCGTTACCTCATGCCAACAGAACTCACTTAGATTGCTCAAACCTTCCCATTGCCAAAGCCATTGAACACTTTTTAGTCCTTATCCCATTTAATTTTCCTTTAGTACTTGATGTGGTTACTAGTTCCTCCTTCTTGGAACACTTTCCTCCCTGATTTTGACAGCACCTGGTTCAATATCTTCTCAATTCTCTTCTTTTCATTTCAAGTATATTTTTATACTTGAATGACTGTTCTGCATCATGAACTAATACAAAAAGGAGAAGTTGTAATTCGTCCATCTATGAGTCATTTTTGCAGTACTAGGCATTGCCATAGGGTCTTTGATTTTGCAAAGCTATATAGAAAAATGTTTAAAACCATGGCTATTACAACCAATCTGAGTTCAAATGCTAGCTCTGTCACTTGGTGCTTCAGAAGGGAGTCCTCAGACAGAAGACTCTGAAATGAGGATTAGTTTGTAGGGTGTTTATTAAGGAGTGCTTTCGAGATCAACATCATGGGGGTTATGGCAGGAAGCAGGATTGGGCAAAAAGAGAAGTTGAGTTGTGTGCGCTTTCATCAAAGCCAACCTCATGGGGATGTCTAAAGCTGGGATGGGCTTTCAGAGTTATCTGAAGCTGGGGAGAGGAGGCCATGCCTTTGTAACCTGCATCATCAATCATCGGTTGTAGGCTGCCCTTGGGAAGAGTGTCATGACTTTGGGCAATGTGGCTCTCTTCTCCTAATGGGGCTGAAAGCTGAGGGCTGTCTGGCAGCAGCACTGCCAGCCATCGGGGCAACATGTCCTGGTCCTAAGGGGAATCTGTGCAGAGCCTCACAATTTCCATTAATATAGCTCTATAGCCTTGGGATAATTATTTAATCTTTCTGTGCCTCACTTTCCACAGCTATAAAATAGAAATAATGACAGTACATACCACATGGGTGTGTAATTGCTTAAAATGATACCTGGCACATAGCAAGTGAGTGTCTAGTGAAATTAGTTATTGTTTTATTCCATAGCTACCCAAGAGAGTTGCAGAAATAAGCTTGCGCTACAGGGCTAAATTCAACAGATAGCCAAACTATAATCTTGGACTCAACCTACACTCATGCTCACATTCAATTCATAAATTCTATTGATTCTTTCTTTTAAATATCTTTCTTAGTGACCTCTTCTCCAGCCCCAACAATACTTCCCTAGTTCAAAGCGCTATTTTCTGTCATTTGGATTAATATCTCTGCTTCCAGTCTTTCTGCCTTCCAAATAATCCTTTGTAAATAGCTAATGATCTTTTATACAAATTCAAGTCCAACCATCATTTTCCTACTTAAAATACCATTGTCAGTAAGACAAAGTACAAGTTTCTTAGCAGAGAGACAACCATTTCATTTCTTACCACTCTCTTATATGTAGCTAATTCTCCAGCAATAGCTAATTACTTTTAACTCACCTTATCTGGCTCCTGCATTCCTCTGGGACCTTAACCAACTGTTTTGTGAGTTGAACTTCTCTCCACAGCTAAAATATCTTCTCTTCTATGAAGCCTTCTCCAATTCATACGTATGAGTGCACAAATGCACACAGACCTTCCTTTCTCTGCCCAGGGAAAAATTGCTCTCTCTCTCTCCTCTTTGTTACCCTGCCTCCTCTGCTCAGGTCTGGATTAAAGCACTTAACATATTATATCATAGTGTGATATGGTGAGCTCTGGAATTGGACAGTCCTAAATTTAAATCCTAACTCAATTCTTATTAGTGGAGTTGCCTTGGACCAATTGCACTCTTGATTTTCTCAGCTTACCTTGGAAGGTCCGTGTATGGATTAAGCGAGAAAATGTATACAAAATGAACAAAGTGTGTACTCTGTATTTAGTAGATAAGAGTATTATTGTGTTAATCTGTCTGTCTCCTCCATTTAGTGAAAGCTCCTCAAGAGAAGGAGCCTTGTCTTATACATCTTGGTTTCCTTGACATCCAGGAGAGTGTCTGGCATATTAAATGAATAATTGCAGGATACATGGCTAAGGAAAGGTTTGATGTATATCATACATCATATTGAAATTGCACAATAGAGTAAAGGACAGACTTTTGGAAAAAGTGAAATGTCAAGTGTATGACACAGAAACTTAAGGAGTTATTATCTCTATTTTAAAATGAGAATGCTTCATAATCTTCCTTTTGAAAAAATGAAAGCTGTTTCAATGGTTAACTCATATGTGGTTGTGTCATCTCAAGTAGATAAACATTATTTTCCCCTGCTGACAGGAATAAAAATCACCATGGCTAGTTAATGGTAGTGTGATATTTATTCATTTATTCAATCAACAATTATTTGTTGAGCATCTACTAAATGTTAACCATACTAGGTGCAAGCAATTAATAGATGAACAAAGGTGAATATGATTCCTGCCCTTATGAAGCCTACCATCTAATAGGGGGGATGACTGTTACAGCAGTGAATGATGATAGTCAATGTGGTAAGACCTCTCACAGGGATGTGCAGGATATTATAGCACCATGTAACAGGGGCACCTCTGACTAGTTCAGGAAAACAAGGGAAAGAAGAGTATAGTATAGTAGTTCAGAGCACAAAGTTCCTGAAGGGCTTATATCCATATTAAGCCTTTAGACTTTATGCAAGGTCTCTTTGTGTGTTTAAGCAAAGCAGTAACGTAATCAGATTTCCATTTTGTGAAGACCACTTTGTGAAGATTGGATTAAAAAGGGTAAAACTGAAGCCAAACAGATCATCTGGGAGGTCACCAGCAATCTGGACAATCAGGTCTTTAGTCTGTGAATCTGATCTCCATTCCTATTTCTTTGCCTTCCCAGGAATGAGTATTATGGTAGTATGATAATAAGGAGTAGGTACCATAGGTATTATGACAATAACTTTGTGATTACACAAGGAAAAAAAAAACTTAAATGTAAAGAAACATTTAGAAGCCACTTTCTCTACCACTCTCACTTTTAGATGGAGAAGTTTTGGCTCACAAATTTAGGTATCTCACCTAAGTCCTACTCACTAAGTACAATCCACGTGCTGTGGACTATCCCATATCGCGAAGGCAATAGAAAATAAATAGAGGATGTGTTCCCTAATTCCAAGGAACTTTTAATCTATTTAGAGAAAATAAATAGCTCTACCTAAGTGACTTGAAGCCAAAGATAAAGAATGAATATAGTGCTAATTATGTTTCTACTACTCTAGCTAAGCATTCTCCATGCCCTTGCTGATTAATGGGAAATCTTTATGGCCCCGTTAGCTCTAAACAAACCTATATAAGTTTATAACCAGCAATAGAAGCTCTCCAGGAAGCCTATTGTTATTATGTCTGAAGGAATTCTAAAGTTTCCTCCTCAGCTGTATACATAGTTTGCAGAAATAGGGATGGGTAAGATCTGTGTGGGGCTCAAATCCCACTCAGATGATTGGTTGCTTGAAGACACATATCTATCTCCTTGCTACCAGTGCAGACAATGGAATATGAAAGGTGTGGAAGGGTAAAGCCACGTGGTTGGATACCGTGGAAATATTTTAATTGTGGTCATCACTTGTAATAAGACTTTTGAGAATATCAGATATGTAGTTTTGGGGCGTAATGTTTTTATTGCAATAAAAATATATTTTTAAAGCACAGGTAGTTTCCAATTTTTAACATATCACTAATAATTTAATGTTTACAAAGCAATATTTCTTAAATGTTTCTAAATAAAAAATACAGTCCACAATATGAAAGTGTTTAGTACTTTGCAGTGGTTTATTCTGGAGTTTGAATCCTGGTTCTACTCTGACTAACCATGTGACTATAAACAGATTACTATTCCCCTCTGTGCCTCAATTTTCATCACTAAGATGGGGTAATAATAGTACTCACCTCACAGAGGTTATTGGGAGGATTCAATGAGTCCATACAATGAGCTTAGAATAATTCTTGGCACATAAATAGTACTTATTACATTGTTGTTTTGACAAATTTTGAGAAAATATTGGTTCTATCCATCAATAACTTTCCATAAAGCTATGAATATGTGAAGGCACGACTATGGAACTAACCACATTTCATATTAAAAACAATAACTACTCTATCCCTCACTTACAATTCTGGGTTATTATGTGGAAAAGTATTTATAATTATTCATCCTGTATTTTATATGAAGACTTCAAAGTTCCGCCGATGACTCTGGGATGGAAGTTGTGAGAGAGCATCACATCATGCTGGGCTCTAATCATCCCAGATGGAAACCATATCTAAATGTCCAGCATATTCTTTGGAAGGAAAGATGTAGGGCGGTGCCAATGTTGTATCCTATTCCAGGCCAAATTAAAGGTCTCTGGAGTTGTGGTTGTGCACACCCTGTTTTATGGTTGTGGGAACCCACTCCATAACCAAGGGCGCATGGAGCTTCCTCCAAAGTTCCATCTCTGAAACATGTAAACCAATGAAAAATCAGGTGGCAACAAATGATGATCAATCACGAGAGTCTGGATGGTTCTCATTCATTAAAACAAATCTTTTGAGTACATACTCTCTGCCAGGTATTAGGATAAACATGAGGGTACCAATAAAAAGAAAACACCAACCCTCTAGCCAGGAAATTTCCAATTAGTGGAGTAAAGATACAAGTAAAACATTCCAATACAGTACAATAATAGAGGTATGTGAAACTCACCTGAATGAGACCAGGGAAGTGAGAAGCACTGTTAGACTAGAGGAAGCTGCCCTCTGGGAGGTAGAACCCGAGCTGAGTCTTGAAGGACAAATAGAAGTTAATCATCAAATAAGATAGTGTCATGAGTAGAACATTTTAGTTAGAAAGAATAAAGGCCTGAAATCCTGGCATGTTTGCAAAACTGCAAGTATTTCAGTATGTCCAGCTCATATGATTTGAAGTAGGGACTGGTGGGAGTTGAGGCTGGAGAAGGCTCCTTGTCTTGTATGTCCTGATGAGGAGTTTAGACTTTATTTTGTGGACAGTTGTGGCCCTGAATGATTTTTGACAAGACAGCAACACAATCTTATTTTTTGTTTTAGAAAGATCCCTCTGGCTGCAATGTGGAAAATGAGGGGAAAGAACAATAGGATATGCTGTACAATTAAAATGATAAGCAATGAGAGTCACCATTTATGTCATTATGGTGGGAATGAAGAGAAGTGATAGATTAGACATAGATTACAGTGATAAAACTTATAAGACTAAATCATTGATTAGCTGAAGTGTCAGATGGAAAAGGAGAAAAGTAGAAGTCAAAGAAGATTACCATATTTCTGACTTAGGTAAATCAGTTGGTGAATAGTGATGTTGATGGCTGGCATGGGATGTGCAGTTGAAGGAGACCGCAAATGGGGTGAAGGGCAAAACCACTTGTAGAGTGCCTTCCCATTCCCCTATGTCTTATTGCAAACACTTGTCCTGCTTATCTGGAATTCTTTCTCCTGATCATATTAGAAGCTAATTCAGAAGAAGGGTAAATAGGAGGAAGAATTATGGATAAATTTCCATTATGTTATACGTGACCTTAATTGCACTTGAACTGAAAATTGAGCCTTCATAGAGAGTAAATGTAATTTTTAAAGCCCATATAGGTCACATCTTAGAGAATAAGACATTGATTCGGAAAGCACTGATTTAATAATGATAATAATAATAAATGATGTTAAATTGACACACACTGTGTATCAAGCATTGTGTTAAGCCCCTCATGGGCATCATTTTGTTTAAGCCCACAGCAAACCAGTGAGAGAAGTACCATTATTCTTCCCATTTTACAGATGGGGAAATTTGAGGCTTAGAGAGGTTGATCATCCACTGTTAAGAAGTTAGCCAGGATTCAACGTGAAGTCCTCTCATGTTGTGGAAAGAGCAGAGGATTGGGAATTCAGAAACGTGGTTTGGAAACCTAATTTAGCTATTTATTGGCAAGGCAACAGTCACTTCACCTTTCTTCATCTGTGAAATATAAGATAAAGGAGGGGTTGCTATGGCAGGGAGAAATTGGGAAAGTTGAAATCAAAGACCTCTGTCGCCTCTTCAAGAGTTGGCATTCTATGCTTTTAACTGTGCGTAATGAAGTGTTCATTCAGGTTGTGACTCTGAGCCCAAGGGAATATGGTGACTGATCCATATTATACACAGAGAGGTCAGGCATGTTGCTGAAAGGAAGATAGACCATTGCCCTAAACGTGATTATTGGTTTAACTTATACATTTGTTAAAGGTCCTCTCTATGTTTCTCCTGGCTATGGTTTTGTACTCAGCCTAAGGCATTATTTGGATAGTTGCCCTTTCCTTTATAGGAAAAAGAGTAAGAATGGTTTTTCTGGAGGAGGAAAATCTTATTGCCCCGCAAACAAAGGTCTTCTTGGTCATTGTCTATGTTTTAAAACAATTCAGAAAGGGACTTTTTGTTGTTTGTTCTCTTGAATTTTGTCATCTCTCTTTTACCTTGTTGTTTTGCTACCCAAATATGGTAGAATGAAAGCCCTTCTAAGTAGAGATTGGGAGAGTATAAATATTTCCAGGAAAACCCACAGAAAGGGTCTTTTCAAGCTGCAGGTGGGGGCAGGAAAGGGGGGGGTGAATATATCAGCAATTTCTAACTTTGGTCTTTTACACAGAGCTTTGAACTGCTGGTTCATTTTGGCTACAGGCAAGTTATTGGGGCTTTTTGGTAATTCCTTTCCCTTGGAGATAAAATAGTGGCCACTTTGGTCATTTAAAGCTCTGTGATGTTAGTCCTACTCTTGGCGTTTAGAAGAAAAGACATAAACATTGAAGTCATGACACTGGCTCTGCCCCTTATTAGCTGTGTGATCCCAGATAATGTTCCTGAACCTCCATTTCTCTTCCATAAAATGGGAATCAAATCTTTATTTCAAAGGTTGTCATGAAGTTTAAATGCCATAACATACGTAAAGTACTTAGTCCAGTGCCTGACTGAAGTTCAATAGATGAGAATTTATCACATTGTTCAAAAATAGCAAAGACTATAGCATTCTGTGTTAACAGAAGTAATACTAATAGTGTAGTATTCCCTGTTCATTGGGCATAACCGTTTATAAAACATTTTCTTCCACCTTGCATATTTAGCTTCTTTACAGCACACGTGAGTAACAATAGCAACAGCCGCTGCATCAATAAGCCAGCAGAATGGAAAATAATTAAAGCAATATGCTTGCATACTTGGAACTTTCTATCAGAAATTTCAATGCTTATGATCTGAATTCTTCTAGAAGGCAATTTGAGCTCAGAATGGCTTTGTATGTGCATTAGATATTATTTTGTGCCCTTTTAGGAATATCTGCTATCTATGGTTGGTTATGATTATTTGTGAAAAGCAGACACAGGAAGAAGAGATATGAAACTCTGCTGGATTAATAAGAGTGCCTGAGGCAAGGGCAGAATATTAATATACATTGCACAAAAACGGGCTGACTCCATTGAGCTCAGATATCAAATGCATCTGTATACAAGAAGATGTTAATTTTCAGTGGAAAACCTTGGATGGATGCCAATAAATTCTGGGAAAATAAAATAGCGTTATACAGATTCCTTCTCAGAGATCTTTGTTGTCCACAGAGAAACTCTTCCTGAAAAGACAATTATTTTCTTCTTTGGCTCATCTTTGAGGATTGCTCGAGCTAGGTCATTTTGCACCCAAAGACCACCACAAAGTTCAGAGAGGGTAGGAGGGGCTTACCCTTTAAATTGGTGGTCAACCATTCGCATTTTCCAAAAGTTAGTTGCCAATTACAAGGTTTTGGGACTTCCAGTTATAATTGTATTGCAAAAATAATAAGAAAGAAAACAAGCAGAGGTTATGTTAACTTGCCCCTGGTGGCTGTCAAGGACATGTGGTTCAGCCTTTGAAGTCAGTTTCAATAGATTTTCATATGAAATAAGTGGAGGAAAATGCTCCCATTTCAGGTTTCACAAGTAATATTGTTTAACACACTGATGTTCTTTCTTGTAAATTTGTTTTAAGGACCTATTTTATTTCCTCTGAACGACTACTATTTTGGAAATCAGAACTCCTCTATTAAGCTAAGCAAAATAGGGGGTTGAAATTACATCTCTGTTTCTATTTTTATGTTGCTTAATAAAATTAATTCAGGCACACAGTTTTTTAAAAATAAAACAGACAGAAAAAGCTAAAAGAATGTGAGATATCAATCTCCCTTCCCTAGCATCTCTTACCAAAGGTATTCTTTTCAAAATTTTTTTTTTATGTGTCCAAAAAAAAAAAAACCAAAATCCATAACAAAACAAATTTTATATGTAGATCCACTCATATGTATATTGTTTGTTTTACACAAATAGGTATATAACATACGTATTGTCGAGTACATACCTTGATTTCTCACTTGATATATCTTGCAGATTTTTCAGTATTATTACATACAGATCTACTGTATTCTTTTTAACATCCGCATAGCATTCTGTTGTTTGGATGTACCATGATGTATCTAACCAGTGGTTTCTGTATCTTATTATTATAAATAATGCTGTAATGAACAAGGTAAATTCTTTGGATGGGATTTCTAGGTCAAAGGGTAAGTGCATTTTAACTTTTGAGAGATATATTAATTAAGTTGCTACTAAGAGTATGTGAGAGTGCTTATTTCCAGCAGGTATATTGTCTCTGTGTGTTCTTCTCTACACCTGGTTGAGAGTGTGGCATCAATCAATGTTAGCAGAATAAGTAAATAAAGGATAGAAACTTGGGATACAACAAAGGTGTTATTTTAGCCAGAGTCTCAACAGGAAACAGAAGACACACTCAAATTAGGATAAGTTAAGGAAGAGTCATTAACAAAGGGACTATTTACAAAGACGTAGGTGGATATAGGGGAAATCCATGGACTCATACAATAACCTGGAGCTAGTAAATAGTGACTGTGCTGTTGCCACCCCTAAGCCATAATGGAGCTAGGAGGGAGCAGATATTGGAGTTCAAAAGGAGTCACGTAGAGAAGTTCACCTTGAGGGAAGTGGGACCCTTACTTTGAAGGCCAAAGCATCATAAGAGTCTCCTTCCCTGCAACGTTGCTGGAGCTTCCCATTGGCTTAGCCAAGCAGAAGTCAGAACACTTCCCTTGCATGGGGTCCATACCGGCCAGCTTCACATGGCAAAGAGAAGAGCTGAAAAGAGTGAAGCGTAGATCTGAGGGGGCCAAAAACTTCAAATGATGCCAGCACAGAGATTATTTCTATCATCACTAATTTTAAGAAAGACCCATCCCAAACCAGATAAGGACCCATTCAACCTTTGTACATATTTAGGAGTAAAGTCTGTAATTTTTTTTTTGGTACAATATTTTCTTGTCCATTATCTAATTAACTTATTTTCTAAGTTGTCTGAAGAGAGGGTCCATGTCTAACTTATTCAACACACTTTCTGCAGAACCCAGAACAGTGCCTGACACAGATGAAATAACAACTAGTTGCTTAAAACATGTATGAATAAATAAATGCCAGAAAAAAATCTGTCTTATTGACATTTTATATTGGTATTTAAGCCAGTTTCTTATTCAGTGCTGGTGGTGGGAAATTTCCTTCTGGAGAATGGCTAGGCTCTAGTGCCTTCATGAGAAACCAGCTCTAGAGCTGAAGTCATCTACATGGTGAGTCCCAGGTATATGAGATTTTATCCACACAGAGCATGACTGATGGGAAGAATTCCAGATGTATAAATGACATTACAGGTGATCGGAAGTTTCCATTCCTGCTGTCTCCAAAGCTTTCTTTTTTTCCCCACCAGTTTAATGGAGGTAAAATTGACAAATAAAATTGTATGTATTTAAGTGTACAATGTGATGATTTGATATATGGTTACCACAATCAAGTTAATGAACACATCCATCACTTCCCATAGCTACCTGTTTTTTGTTCGTTTGTTTTTGTTGAGAACCCTTAAGACTAACTCTCTCAGCAAATTTCAAGTATACAATACAGTATTATTAACTATAGTCTCCATGCTGTACATTAAATCTTCAGTCCCCAAAGTTTTCTGAACCCTAAGTTGAGCATCTCAAGTATCTATGCATTGTATGACCTTCCTTGGTGGAGACTTTTCTTTTGCTCATGTAAATCTAGATTATTATTCTTGAAAGTTTTCTCTGGACCTATTTGACTCTCATTCCATAAAAGCAATGATCACACTGAATTGTATTTTTTCTCGAATGACTGTATTAAATATAAAATTTTATTGTCTAGCTGCCCGAGGGCTTGGACCCTATCTTTTTCATTATGGAATCCACAAACACGGAGTTTGACATATAATAGAGGTTCAATAAATAGAAGTTGAATGTATTCAGGAGTTCAACATTCTTCTTCCCTTTTCTAGGCTCTTCCTGACATGTCCCTAGACTTGGGAGATTCAGCAAGAAAGTCAATTCTCATTCCTTTCTGCTGCTTGAACAGAAATCATGAAAATCAACATTGTAAGATAAAATAAACATGCTTTTATATGAGACCGACCTGGGCTCACATCACAGTTTTGTTATTTCTAGCTTGATAATCTTGAGCATTATTCAACTTCTCTGAGTTTGCTGGGAGAGTGTAATAAGATTACATACACAGTAAATTCACTGACACTTGATAAAATATTAGCCTCCCTTCCTCTATCATCTTCCTCTTAAGGATATCGAAAACTGTGCTGTAGTTAAAGTCAAAGGATGGGCCAGTGGATTTAAATGGGGAATTTAAGGAGCTTCTTGTAATTTTAGAAAAAGAGTATGGCATAATGGGAATTGACATTTCCTTTAAACTTTCTTATCCATGGGATGTGGAAACTTAATTTTAGTTATTTAACTAAATAAACAAGTGAACAAAATACAGAGGAGTTGATGTACATTCACTCCCCATTTTTCTATATAAGCTGGTATTTGAACCTGTTTTAGGAATGTATTTGAATCAATGGATATTGGTGTCTAAATGGTAATGTAACACCTATGTGCCTCTCACTCTCATTCATTTGTGAAATCTTGTCTTTTAGATCAATCATCAATATTTTATTCTTGAACTAGTCTGTCTATACAATTTACTAAACACCCTGGATTGTAGAGTCAGTTTCCAGATCTTATCAGAGCTGCCTTATCTGGCCCTGCTATCTCACCAAACCCCTCAATGCCTCATCTCTCCCTCTCTCCCTCATCTCCAGCCACATTAGCTTTCTTTGAGTTCTTTGAAATTTTGCAGGACCATCTAAAGTTAGTATTATACATCAAATTACAATATAAGTGATTAAATATATAATATTCAATTATATCACCAAAATTCTGTTCTTAAGGGCTCAGGTGTCACAGTCTGTGGCACATGCAGCATGGTCCCTTTGTCCCTACTCACAGTGACAGCCTCATCTCTGATTCTACTCTTTCTTAAGCCTTCACTCCAACCATCTAGAATCTCCTTTTGGGTGCACTAAGGCCTTTTTTGTGCTGGAACAAGCGCTTCCTTCTGCTTGGATCTCTCGTGCCCCAATTCCCAATGCCACTCACCTTCTCAGGGTCAGTTCACTTCTGCTCACCCTGCAGTTTTCAACTTGAAACAGCAGCTTCTACAGAAACCTTTCCCAACCCCTCCTGTTCACTCATGCTGTTAGGTCATCCACAACATGCTGCCCTTCCTCTGGATAGTGCTTCCCCTATGTTAATGTTAATACTTATTTAACTCTCTAGCTCTTCTTCCAGACTATAAGACCTAAGAGGAGAGGACCTGTGTCTGTCTTATTTCTTGTTTATATCCAGTGTCTGGCATAGGGCATGATCCATAGAAGATGCTCAATGAATAATTATACATTAAAACTCTGAGCTAATGACATAAGGATATTTGGGCTAGAATGGTGTTAGTTTCCTTCTGCTGCTGTAACAGATTATCCCAAACTTAATGGTTTAAAATAATACTAATCTGTTATCTTGCACCTCTGGAGGTCAGAAGCCCAAAAATGGGCCTCATTAGTCTAAAATCAAGGTATTATGCGGGGCAGGCCCGGTGCCGCAAGCGGTTAAGTGCATGTGCTCTGCTGCGGCGGCCCGGGGTTCGCTTGTTCATATCCCGGGCGCGCACCGAAGCTCCGCTTGTCAGGCCATGCTGTGGCGGCGTCCCATATAAAGTGGAGGAAGATGGGCATGGATGTTAGCCCAGGACCAGTCTTCCTCAGCAAAAAGAGGAGGATTGCAGATGTTAGCTCAGGGCCAATCTTCCTCACAACAAATAAATAAATAAAATCATGGTATTTTGGGGTTATGTTCCTTCTGGGGTTCTGGCAGCTCTGAGAGAGATTCAGTTTCCTTGCCTTTTCCAACTTCTGGAACCATTGGGTTGTGGTTCTTTTTTCCATCTCTAAATCCAGCAACAATGGGCCAAGTCCTTCTCATGCTGCCGTCTCTCTGATTCCCTCTTCTGCCTCTCTTCTACTTTTAAGGACCCTGTGATTACATTGGATCCACTCAGATAATCCAGGATAATTTTTCTGTTTTCAGGTCAGCTGATTAGTAACCTAAATTCCACGTGCAATCTTAATTCCCCTTTGCCATGTGACCTAACATATTCATAGGTTCTGGAGATAGGGCATGGGCATCTTTGGGGGACATCATTCTGCCTATCATAAGAATGTTACTATTTTACTCACCTCTATATCTGTAAAATGAGAGGCGGAGTTAGTGGACCTCTAAGAAATCTTCTATCTCTGGACCAGATATTATAGATAATATTAAATTATTAAATGGATGTGTTCTACACCTTTCTTCCTAGTAAATTATGTTCGTCTATAACAACTCTTAGGTCATGAGACATAACACACAGGGAAGAAGAAAGCAGTTACCAACCACAACAATGGTATCCTTCATTAAGTTTGACTCTTAAATTAGTTACCATTTTGTTTTTGTTTTTGAGGAACTCGCTATGGTCTTAAAAGCAGACTTTATTGAGAGAGAAAACATTTTCTCAATTCCTTCATATGTCATTGGTACATCAAGGTAGAAGATTGAAAATTGTGCTTCATTCCAAACCATGAGAAGTGAAATTCAGGATATGATGTAAAAGATGTATCTATCACGAAGGGAAGGTGAAAAGCCCCTTCTTCCTGGTCCAGGGGCACACAGGGAGAGAGGGGAAGGTAAAAGGGAAGCATGGATTAAAGTAAGTATTCTGTGGCTCTCCTCTCTGTTGAAATCCATAATGACAATACCTATACAGATATGGATTCCATTATTCAGGTCCTTCACAGGAAGATGTACCTTCAATACTTTGAGCAAACAATTAATGAATGAACCATTTATACAGATAGATGTGGGAAGGATTAAATGAACCAGTAAGAGGTGATGAAGACCCAAGAACTATCAACAGAAAGGGAGGACATGGAGGGGAAGCTGGGTTACTGGGATTCCACAAGAAGGAGAGTTTTAACTACACACAAGAGGGTCACTCAATAGAAGTTGTGGCCATTGATGGGTAAAGAGCCACTGTCTAACTATGCCTTGCAGGATGAGAGTGGAGCGAATATCTTGACTTCTCTCTTTCCCCACCTTCTAATCTCCAACTGGTGCTGCTCACCTATTTGGCAAATTCAAACCTGAAAGCCATAGGGCAAGTAAGACTGTGATCCTAAAGAGGTCACTAAAAAGACTAAGATCCTAAAGACTGGTCCTAAAAAGGACTGTCCCCTGGAAAAAAAGAACAGGGCAAATGGAGAATAACTAACACAGAATGAGTCCCAAACAGGAGATTGTAGTTTGTGTGCCTGGACTTAACCTGGGTGAAACTTCACATTTAGTTTGGCATAATGCCAAATGGGCACACCAACCCTCGTCTAACGGGCTACTTCTGGAGAACTTGACCTCAGAGTTGGAGTTGAGGCTCAATCATAGCTTTGTCTTGCCCCAAGGCCCATGTTGTTATCTACTGCCTAATGCTGGCTCTTGTTCTTAGACGCTAAGCAGAAAATCTATTGAAGCAGCATTTTTTTTTTTCTGGTCTGATCGCCAAAAGATTGAGCACCATTTAATCCTGGTAAGAAAGCCCAGAGGTCTTTTTTGAATGATATTTCATCTAGGACATCAATTCAGTAGTAAAACGCTGCTGGAATGCATTTTCAAAATTTTAATGAAATGGATCAGAAAATAAAAGAATACTACTTCACAGAATTGCTAGATGCTAATGAGTTTGAAAACTTAGTTTTTCTAAACTGCACTGCCCGGGTTCAAATTCTCTCCTTGCCTCTTGCTGTAATATGACTCTAGCAAACTACTTGAATTCTTCGTATCTTATTTTCTTCACCAGTGAAACTGGGGTAAAATACTTATCCCGTAAGATTGTTGTTAGGAATAAATTCTTTAATATACCTAAAGTACTTACAGGAGTGCCTGGCATATATTAACGATTAAGGACTCAATAAATGTTGTTATATTTCTTAGCAAAAATATCTTCTGCTTTTATTTTTATTTTTTTATTATTTATTCTGTGCTTAACACCAGAATTTAGTAGGGAAAACAGACAAGTCAACATAGGGTGGTACATGATAAGACAGAGGAAGCCATTGAGGTTTAGGTTATATTAACCATCATAATTTATTGAGGTTGTCACAAATTCAGACAGGTCAGACATTGGTTAGGATGTGAAATAGGCAGGAGAGAAAAAACAATTTGTTAAATGGTTCCTCCAGCATTTGTCATTAATATGGCCATTATTCCTTACTTATGATTAATTATGCTTTCAAATTTTTGTTTCTTTAAGGTTTTATTTAACTTTTTGTTTTAGCTTTTTGAGGAAATAAATCTGGTTTTAGGGAATTTGCACAAGTGTAGCAGCCCAAAGACACAAGTTCAATTGCTGGCACTACTGCTAGCTGGCTTTGTGACACTGGATCTTCCTGAGCACCGATTCCTCATTTATAAAATGAACCTAGTTCACACTCTTTTTGCTGCCCTCATAGAACATCATGAGGACCAAACATGCTAAATGCATGTGCCAGTAAGAGTTTAAAAAATGTAAGACTTGGATCCCGCCCGGTGGTGTAGTGGTTAAGTTTGCGTGCTCCTCTTTGGCGGCCCAGGGTTTACGGGTTCAGATCCTGGGTGCAGATCTACACACCACTTATCAAGCCATGCTATGGTGGCATCCCACATACAAAATAGAGGAAGATTGGCAACAGATGTTAGCTCAGGGCCAATCTTCTTCACCAAAAAAAAAAAGTAAGACTTCGTGCAAATGTAAAGAAGAGAGTTGGTACCCCATGGTATACCTGAGATAACAAACTACAGTTGTTAAGGACACAGGTTTTTTATTTCAGATATACCTGGGTTTGAATCCTGGCTTTGCTACTTACTTGCTGTGCAAACTTGGTTGAGTAATTGACCATTCTGAACCTCATTTTCTTCATCTGTGTAATGCATCCTTTTGAGGACTGGTTGAGATTGTGTGTAGAAAATGCTTAGAACATTATCAAGCTCAGAACTCAACAGGCTTTTTTTTTTTAACTATTCCTTATACTGCAGCTTGGGTAGGAATGTATCATAGTAATCAAATGAAAAAGCCATCTTACACTTAAAATTTACAACAAAGAGTCATAACAGCAAAGGGAAACCACCCATGTTGTATTTGTCTTCCTGGTTCGGTAAGATGACTTGAGAAAGTCTTGAAATGTTAGAGTTCAGACAAGCAATATGGAAAGACAAAACACTGCCCCCAAATTGTGCCTGCAACATATGCAGAAAGCAGATGAGGCTTATCGCTTATAATCTAAAAGGGGGTATTTATTAAACTAGATAAAGATTTAGAATTTATGATAAATTCTGTTTCTTATCCAACCACTTTTATGTTTTTAATAATTCACACCTCTAAAGCTACTTGGGCTATGTAATGCTCTTTTGTCACCCAGTCTTTCCTTTCAGAAGACACATGAAAGATTGCAAGGATTTGCAGACACCCAGAAACAATAGCAGGAAGCCAGAGAATTTGCCTAAAAATTGAAGATGAGTCAAATAGGAAAAGTCTTTGTAACCAAGAGCAACCAGACAGCGTCTAATGTGACTTTGCCACATAAAAGACTGTCGTAACTAAAAAACTACCAGTATCCTAAGCTGTAGAGTTTTGCCAAAAACACACATGAAAAAACATTTCCTGTCTGTCACTGAACTACCAAGTTGCTATAACATTATGTCTCTGGGTGTGACTTTCAATATAGATAAACAATTTTGCTTTCTTTTCAAAGATAACGTTGCTGACAGTATATTCCAGACTCAAAATCTTTCCTATTTATTATTTATTGAAAGGTTATATTCTTTTCATAGTTGACCTCTATGTTTTATATATGCAAATACGGATATGTGTGTATGTATGTATGTATATGCACACACACACGCAAACATACACGTTAAATGGAAATTTGGAGGACATAGAAATCCTAGACCACTAGAGTGAGAAGAAAACTTAATGGTGACTTAGTCCAACTCTATCCTTTAACAGATGCAAGTACTGAATCCAAGGGAGGACAATGATTTGCTGAAGGTCTCACAGTTAGCAGTAGGACTTGGACACCCAGATCTTTTTTTTTCTATTTCTTTTTACCTTTCCACTCTCTAATGGCTGCCTTTTAAAATAAAAAACCAAAACAAACCATCAAGAAAACTACAAACTAGACAGAAAGGAATACCTAAGTGTACAGGGAAATTTTTAATATTATGAATGTTGAAAACACTAAAGCTAGGAAGATCACGTGTCCTACTTTGCCAAGAATTGTTCAGGTTTGCACCTGTTGTCCTGTTGTAATTATCAATACCATCCCTATGCACTCTCGCAAGTATGTGGTTTGGAAGATAATTTATATGGTCACCTTAACTAAAGCACAAGTTTCATGTTGAGTGGAAAGATCCACATTTTACTTGCAAAGAATCTGCAGACACATTATAAAACTTGACTTCTCATAAAAAATATACAAAAATTATCACAAGAGCTTGGGATTAAAAAAGGAGAGTGGGAGCCAGCCCAGTAGTGTAGTGGTTAAGATTGCGTGCTATGCTTCGGCGGCCCGGAGTTTGCAGGTTTGGACACGGATGTTAGCCCAGGGCCAATCTTCCTCCCCAAAAGAGGAGGATTGGCAACAGATGTTAGCTCAAGGCTAATTTTCCTCACCAAAAAAAAAAAAAAAAAAAAACAAACAACCAAAAAGAGGGTGGGGGATACTATGTACTTGGAAATGAGCAAGACCATACGCAATGGCCATGTTGGAGCTAAGCCTGGCCAGAAAGACCCAAGCACGTATGTGTGGCTTTGCAAGACGTCTTCAGTGAGGATTTTGGTTCTGTTTTTATTTTGTTTGTTTATAACATGCAAAATGAAAGTACATGAAAGAATAATAAAACCATGCTGTGACTGAAAAACACAGCTGAGACCCAAATCCATGTTTTAGCAAAGTGCGACTTGAGGCTAGTTGCTCTATATCTCCGGGTCTTATCATTTCTATCATCTATAAAATAAAGGATTGAATGATACTATCTCTGTTTCTTTTCAGTTCCAATTTTAGACTCCCATAGACTTTTTAATTAATTTCCATAATTTTATGCTTTCCCAAGAAAACATATTACACATCTCTCCCTCCAGCAATTTGTCCATAAGTTCTCAATGATACATCTCCATGATGATGAAATTTCCACAGAAATTTCAGAAAGTAGGAGAAATGAGCAGCACAAAGAATTTCTCCTCCTAGAATTTGCCTTAGGCATTAACACAATCTAACAACATAAGACTGGAATAATGATAGTCCATCTCTCCATCCCAGGGTCCTAGATGGGACAGATGTCACTTTCATGTCTCAGGTTTTTATTTTATTAGCTCGGTGGCAAACTAAGACTCTGCCAGTATGTGTGAAATGGATAAAATGTGGCATGGCCAATTGGCTCAACTCTGCTTTTTCCCCCAGTTGGTTCAGACCACAGCGCAGCAACTCATGTTGACAATAGAGAAAGCTGAAACACTGGGATTAGTTATGCTATAACCCTATCTGATGGCATGAATAGACCTAGCTTCAATTTTCCAGCCTCAATTGCTGAGTTTTAATGAAAAGTCCAAAGGTCAATTACTTTTTGACCGACTGTATGAAGAGAAAACTGATAGCTAGGGAAAGTTGATTATATTATTCACTCTGCACACACAGCAAATTGGTTTTCTATTTATGGAGAATGTTCTTAATTAGTGCTTGAATTGTGCATTAAAATTGGGCATCTATAAATAGTTAACAGATGTGATATTTTATACCTTAAAATTCAAAATTTTTTTTTTCTCATTTGATGAATTCTAACCCATAGCTCTCTGTTTACATGTTTGCTATTTTGGTTCTGTGTAATTCTAGAAATAACTAGTTTCAGACAGTTATGGTTTAGTGAACGCAGAGAATTGCTTTAGCTAAAATTATTGTTGCTTGTTTCTAAAACTCCTACAGAATAAATCTACGGTCTTTGGAAAAGCAGAAGTTATTTCCAATGACACATACTATTTGCTGAAAATTTACGGTAGATTGACTCATGCATCTTTGCATTGTACTTAGATTAAAATACTATAGCTTTGGTTGAGGGGTAGATGTGTCAGTGGCCTCGCTGTGGCTAAACGGTTTGTTTTGATAGGACAGAGAAAGTTTACCTAATTATAGGACGCTCATTATTGGTTCTGAAGGAGGAAAAAAGTCATCTCAACATTGATTTCTTCTGGAAATGAATCATGCAGTTGTATAACTTTTAGCACCACTGTCTGTCCCCATCTATGATCTTTTTTTTCTCTTTTAGTTAATGTGAAGTTTGTCATTTCAAATAATGTCTGATGTCTGGCCCCAGGCTATTTGTAGATTTATTCTACCCAACATGCGTCACTCATCTTTGTTTAGAATCTGCAACCTTCATCCTCTTTTTATTTTATCTTTGCTTTTACTTCATTGGCGGCTCCGTACAGATTATAATGGGCTCTCCCAGTAAGAGTATGATTAATGGTGAGTATCATAAGTCCACAGATGTACAGTAAATTGGAATGCTTGACATGCATTTATCATCCAGATAAATACTGACTGCATCTTATTTCAACGGTTGCTTTGCCCATGTTTTATAGTGGCCAACCCATCCTTTTAGCGGTGCCTCTTAAAGAAACAATAGAAAGTTCAAATGATTTACCCAACATATCCATCTCTAAATTGAAGCTGGAGATGTCAGAATTCTTCCAAATATGAAAAAAAGATGACTTGATTTCCAAAAAATTGAAATTTTTATCTTAGTCTTTCATTATTTTTATGTGATGTTGGCTTTGTTTACCTGTTTTCATCAAACTAATAAAAAATGGATTCCCACGTGTTGTTGCCTATTTAGGAATCAAGTTTCTTTTCATTTAAACCTGATGCTCAGCCATAGATTATTTCCTATGGCTTCATGGGTTAGTCAGTGGCCTCAACGCACGTTAAACCATAGAATTTTCTGCTTCGTCTTTCTCTTTAGTATGAAGTAACCAGCACGAACTTGCAAGTCAAGAACTCAGTTAAGAATGTGTTGAGTCCTTAGGAACAGAATTTCCTTGGGAAGTCCCTAAATGCTGACTTCATTCTCCTAAGTAATCAAGCACTCCTACCTTGAACTCTATTCAAAAATGTATTTTTTTTTTTGGAATATATACCAACAGATGTTAATGGGTCCCATCTCAAAAGAGATAATATATCATTATCACACAGGAGCAGCCACTTTCAAATGAAAGAGTATATGGATCAGTGTACAAGGTAAACATTTTGGGTACATCTGCGCCTTGGTGAAACTGGTTTACCACTTTGGCTCTCTTGCCACATTGGTAATGGATCAAGCAGCCAGAAAATCATGGACTCATTTCAACTGTGGAAGTTCAGGGCGCGACTCCAAGCCAAAAGCGTGGCCATGGCCAGCTGTCTCAAGCCTCTGTGTGAACTCAGTAAACAATAGTATGTTACAACATATGCTGTGTCAAATCCAGCCATTAGCCTTCTAGATCAAGTTAGGAGAGTCCTTCTTGTATTTGGTGCACCAGCAAGGGAGCCTTGATTGAATTATAGGGATCAGGAAGTAGAGAGGTGGAGAGACTAAAGATCAAAATGCAATCTGGACTTGCACTTTCAAGCTCTTAATTGTAGCCTATCCACTTTTGTCTCCTTGTAGAACTAACTTATATATGCAATACATAGATGCAGGTTTTCCAGCACTCCCCTGCATCAGTTGGAATGATGAAGAGTTTCCTCTCTGAAAACTGTTTATGTGCAAAAATAGGATATATTTACTTGTTTAAGCATAAACCCTAAAGAAGTATTGGTTCACTTCTGTGCTAAAGCTCTCTAGTTTTCTACATTTTCCTGGAGGAATATGATTGCCCCATAAAGAACTAAAAACTAACAGGATAAAACAAATGGCTTTGAGTGTCTAATGTTAAGGGTGTCATGCCAATTACCGTAAAAACCCAATTAATAAAAACACAGCTCTCAGCAATAATGCAAATAAATAGAAAGTCTGAATTGCCTTTTTTATTAAAAAAAAAAGTCAGGAAAACAAGTTTATCTCGTAGATATTAGAAAAATGTGACTTTCAAGGCAAATTCTAGAGTTGAACAGGTTTAATCTATCCCCATATATACACCCATCTACTATAGAATAAGAGCCAACATTCCACATGTTAACTCGCAATCTTCGATGCTCAATCATCAAAGAAAGAAATTCTCATTTAACGTACTTATTTACTAAGGCACAAGAATAGTATAGCAGTATTTTTAAAATTTGGTTTCTTTTTTAAATTGTTTTTTAACAGAGGGATTCTCAAGTTTAAAGACTAAGTCTTATTTATTGCACTATCTCCAGTGATTAGGTAAGTACATGGCACAGAGTAGGTACTCATAAATTCCTGATGAATCAAAGGAATTTTCTTCTAACACCCATTATAGGAGCTGTATAATTTGTTCTGAAGAAGAAACAGAAACTCATCTCAACATTGATTGCACCTGGGAAAGAATCATGCTATAACTTCTAGCCCTACTGTTTGTCTCCATCAGTGATCTGAAAATTCAATTATCTAAAAATTCAATTTTCCCCACTTTTCAGGGAATATACTATTGGTACGGTTGAACTAGCTTTTGCTAGGAGAAACAGTATGGCTTTCAAAGTTGAAGTTGAGCCTCTGAAGCTGACTGCCCGGGATTACAGTTCAGACCTTCCTTACCAGTCATGCAAACTTGAGCAAGCCACTTAACCTCTACATACCTGTTTCCTAGTAATAATGGTGCCTACTGACTTGGCGAGAATCTAGTTCATATATGTGAGAATCTAGTTCACACACGTACAGCACTTGTAAAAGTGAATGTTCCCTAGCACTTCGTTAAGTCTTAACTATTTTAGTTTTTCTGAGATTACTAAAAGTAAAGCATTTAATTTCAAAGCTCTTGTCATTTATAACTTCTAAGAATTTTCACAGTAACCAGAGACTAGCTGATTTCCCCTTTAATATATTCTTGGATGTCAAGAAAAAAGGTTCATTTGGTCTCTAAAATTTTGATTTAATTATAAACCCAAAGTTACCTATTGAAATTATCTAATGGCTGCCTGAAAGTGATATAATTTCTTCAGAAGTTAGTAAAGAGAAGTTTTTTATCCAAGAGAATCTTATAAATCATTTGATAGAGGCTGTGAGAAACAGAATATACGCATTTATAGCATGTTAATATATACACGTGTATAGTCTGATTAAATGTCTGGATGGATATTTTTCCTTAGGAAAAAAATTTTATATTTTTTGGCTTAGTAACTTATTTTACTTTAATACAGCTACTACCTCTTAACACAACAAAAAAATGAAATAAAATGATTGCATGATTCTAAAACTCATAGAAAAAAATAGATTTTTGGACATAAAAGGGCCAAAAAATCGGTCCATATCCCAGTCACTGATGTGAAGGAATTCTCTGCCCGTTGGAAGCGTATCTGAGTGGTTCTGTCCCTGGGTCTACTGACTTGCTTATAGAATGGAAACTACAAGCCCAAAGTGGTTTTTGCTGCTTATGTTGGTCAGGTAGCTGTGATCTGCCCATCACTCTTACAGTGCTCCTTACTTAGGGAAGCCAATTAATTTTTCATACATCTAAAACAGTCTGAGAAGTCTCACCGCCAACCAGACTGAAGTATCAATAAATATTTGGGCTAAGGATGAAATAGAGCAAAAGAGAAAATTAATTGCTTTTTAAAAATGAATGAATCCTTACTTCCATCCTTTGTCCAAGGCTAAGTGTTTAAGTGAAACACATAACGTCTTTCAGAGCAACTGACCAAAACTAGTTTCCAAGTTAGAGGAGTAAGACCTGCCAAATTCAAAAAATGCTCTCATTTACTTATGGACATTAAGAGTCTGTAATAAAATAAGATTAAAAAGCTTAACTGATCAATTATGAGAATTGAAGTAGAAATGAAAGCAGGAATTATAATACTGCTCTCATTCATTGCTCTTCCCGGATTACTATTTTAGGTGGTACTTGCAGTACTGCAGTTTTTTTCCATTTTAGTAATGCAGTGAAAAAAGCACCAAGGTAGCAAATCAGAAGATCTGAATTCAGGTCCCTTCTATTTCCCAATCATCTGGCCAAAGGCAAGTCTCTTAACCTCCCTGAGCCTCGGTGACTCTATGTATAAAATGAGGTTTTTATGAGAAAGATGGGATCATGTGTCTAATGAAAATGTTATCATTGTTTTCAAATAGCAACAAAAATATCCTGCTCAGGAAGCCATCATGCAAGTCTGGGCCTTGATCACAAACAAGAGTGCCTGGCACACAGATGGGGCCAAATAAATGTTCATTGAATGTTCATCAAGACGTGAATGAATAAATGAATGTACAGTAGATAAAGATTGTGGAATTTATCCCCAGCATGAGGAAAAAAATAAACTAAAAATGAACGTCAAATTAATAGAGGCAGTGATGTCGCCCTCATTTTTGGATGGTGATTACATTATTTAAGTCAGTTTCTCAAATGCATAATATGCACATTGCTAATATGTTGAAACAATATGGCAAACTCTGAAGGTAAAGATTCTGAATCTAGTGGCAGAGCATGGAGATGCTCAGGCTCAGCCTAAGGCCAGGCTTTGGGGCTTGAATCCCAGCTCTGCACCTCAGTTGATGTGTGATATTAGGCTAGTCACTTAAACACTCTGTGCCTCAGTTTCCCCACATGTGAAATGGGAAAGATAACTGTTTTATGATGGGGTACTAAGAGTTAAAATAGATAACTGAGATGCTTGGTACTCAGCAAAGTAAATGGCATTTTTGGGCTAATTTTGTCAGCCCCTGAAGCACTGACAGAAAATACACCAGGATGGCAAAATCGCTATAATTATTCCCATCTACAAGATTATCAAAATTATTGAAGTTTCTCATTCTTAGGCAGAGTTCATCTGGCTTGGTGATTGCAAAGTATTTTATCCACTATGGTTATATCACCATCATACAGCTGTAGCTAGAGCTTGCAAAACACATGCATTTTTTATAGGAGGTCAGATGCTAGCCAAATTATGGATTCTCCATAAATGGTAGCTTGGTAGCTATGTCAAGTCTTTGCATATACTGATCTCTGACAAAGATCATGTGAAAGCCACCTAGGCATAACTCAGAGCTACTTAGTCTTGTCTGCCAGATAAGTATTTTAAGATAAAAACAACTCTGTCCATTATCTCAGCAATATCTCATTTAATTTTTAAAGCTACCGTAGCTGTCATTACTGACCTTAATTTTTAAGATCTGAACTGAAGTTCTGGTTGTGCACTTATTAGTTACGCAAATTTGTTATGTCACTTAAAGGCCCTGAGTCTCCCTTTCCTCAGAGAGTTAATGAGAGTCTCAGATTAATATAATATCTGTGGAACAAATTACAAACAGTCAGGCAACCTTGGCTCTCTCCCAAGATCAGTTGGTGATGTTTTTAAAGTGTCCATTCCATTTTTAGTATTTTTATTTCTTTTATTAAATAAATATATTATATATAATAATATATTATATTTATTTTATTTAAAATAATAAATATGTTTACTTTTTAATTTAATGGAAAAAAATGGTGGTGGTGGTGATATTTATCTTAAGGAAAATGAGGGAATTTTATTTTGGAAGTTGTCAGGCAAATGTACTGGAAGGCACAGAAGTGAGAAAGCAAAAATCTCTGCAAAATGAAAACCAAACAAAAAAGATTTTGAAGCTTCTTTGGCAGTCGATGAAAGAGGGAGAGTGAGGGTACCTGGGAACCAAGAAAAGAGCAGAGGTAAAATTCTAGGGAAAAATGTTGAGAAGGAAAGGCTTTAGAAGGCTTTAGAAAAGAAGGCAAAGAAGAAATTCCTAGTATGTTGTTGGCTAGAGAACTTTGAAGAAGAGGAATGCCTAATACTCAATTTTAAGCTGTTTGATGTGCTTTTGAAATAGTCACCCTCTGTTATCCCCAGCACTTCAGTAGAAAGATACTACACATAACTACGTTGTGTTGGTGATGCTTCAGGGAAATCAAAGAAAAGGACTATGTTCCACATGTGGCTGGAACTGGGTGGAGAGCCAAGAGGAGCTGCAGGAGACAGAGGCAAGAGGCTTAAAGAGACAGCAGCAACAGGTAATTCGAGAGAATAGAGACTGAGAGAAGGAAAATCCTTGGGAATTCTCAGCCATTTTAGTGAAGGCAATAGGCCAGCAAGGTTTGCAAGATGGAGGCTCGAGACAATTTTATTTATGTATTAAAGAGCCTTGTGATCCCACAAAGCAGGAAAACTTGACGACTTGCAGGTGGTGACTTCTGGATTACATGTTTCCTAACACCCACAGACCGAAGAATTGTGTTTGAGGCAGTGTGCAATTGTTGTTAGCAGGTGCTTTGCAGTCAACAGTCAGGGTTTGAACCTTGACTTCATCGCTTTCCCCTGAAACCTTGGATAAGTTACTAAGCCCTTCTAAAGTCAATTCCCCATTTGTAAAGTGCAGATATCATCTTTCTCTCAGGATTGCAGGCAATGAAAAATGAAATAAAGTTTTCTTGTATGATGGCTTGCACACACTTGAACTTACGAAATGGGATCTATTCTTTTTTTTAGTCTTGATGTTGTCGACTTGAAATAATTTAAGTATGCAAATTGTGAATATGATTATTCATCAGGGAAATTCTTCCATATCAATAGATTGCAAACAGGTCATGTAGGGATGTTTATATTTTAAAAGATATGTGTTGAGGATATTCATATAGAAAGCATGTGACAGACAAGGGCCACTTAGCAGACATATCAAGGAGCTGGGATTGAAGAACAAAACACAAACTCAAAATTGAGCTGAGCTCAGTGGTATGGCCTTGATATCCTAAAATATTAACCTACATACATATCCTCACGGCGCCCAGACACATAAAGCATGACTTCTGGGAGTCCCTAAGTTCTGGCTTCCATTTTCTATGATGTATTCTTGCCTCTGAAATTAACATGTTAAAAAAATATTTTTAGCAACAAAATGCTCTTTTTTAAACAAAATTGTTCCTCTTTGTTGTATACAATGTGACATGTCCTTGTAAGCTTTTGGATCCTTTGAAAGAAAAAGTAATTACGTGAGTAAAAGACTTCAGTATCTATGCTTGTTATGAAGCAGAAATTTTAGAGTCATTTATGGGAACTTAGAAAATGAAGGATATTTGCTTGATTATTAAATTTAGATCTTCTCAAAAGTATGTTATGAAAATGTTTTGAGAATTATATATAATGTAAGCAACCAAAATTTGTGATGTGAAGTCTCTAAAACATAAACAGACCATTAATAAAAGGAACATATCGTTTATTAGAAACATGCTTCCCAGCAGAGCTGAAATAAATATTTATCTACATAATGGAGAAAATATTTTCCCAGGAATCGGTTATATTCTGTGTTTCATCAGTTCAACAAATGCCTGATAGTCTCTCAACTCCTCGGCGTTGAATGTCAAACAAACGCAGCAGGTCAACCATATCCCCTTCAGTCTGTGTGCAAATCCTGCTGCTTTAGGCTTCTCAGAAGGAGGGGGTTAAGAAAGACTGGGCCATCGCAACTGCCCTGAAGAACAGTCATCCTTGACCTGTGTGCACAGTGAGGAGAAAGGCAAAGATGCCCTTTAGTAACTCAACTTGTGTCTGTTTGGTGCCTATCTCCCGGGAGCTCAGGTACCGTGAACCTTTATTTGACCTGTCTCGAGCAGCGCATGGCTCTTGGTCTCCACATTTGCAAAATGGAGAACTAAGATTTCGAACAAGTAAATAATCTTCCCAGAGGCAAAATCTGTGAAGGAATTGAAAGTTGGGCCCAGGCCTCTTAAATGTCAAGTCACGACTACTGGTTAAACATAGTTTCTATTAAACATATTCAATTTAATCATCTATTTGTCCTAGAGAGCATAAAGCGATTTAAAAGAGATCATGTATCTGAGCTGACTACAAAGAATAAAAATGCCTTGTCAAAAAGAAAAAAAAGTGCTATGAAGTATTAATTTTCCTTTTGTGCTGCCAAAAACATCAAAGAATCTCCCCGTTATAAAATCTGAACTTTCTTCCTCTACACACATTTGACAAGTTACCAAACTCTGTTGTTTCTTCCTTTAAAATATCCTTACTGTCTTTTGGTCTCATTTTCTATTCTTTCAAGATCCCATCCACTCCAATGGCTTTAATTACAACCTATATGAGATGACTTTCTAATCTATCCCTCTGGCTGAGATTTATTTAGGACCATCAGATACTTCTCCTTGAGGATTCCAGAAGGATGTTGAACATGACATCCTCCAAATTTAATTCATCATCATTTCATCATTTGCATTCCTTGTCTCAGTAAATGGCACCATATCCGATTGTCCAAGCCAAGAACCTGGGAATCATTCTGACTCCTTCTTCTTCCTTGCCCTCCATTTCCAGTTAGCAAATCTTGTTACTTCCATTTTTTTTAATCCACTTGCTTCACTCAATATCCATCTTGTTTCCAAAGCCCTGGTTTACCTAATTAAAATATTTAATCTCTTAGCCTGCCTTGCTGCTAGCATAGGACATAATCTTAGTCAATGAAATCTAAGTGAATTTCACTTCAGAAGTTTTCCAGGAAGGTTCTTTGAAAAGTTGACTAACTAGCTGTCTCCTTTTCTCAGCCTTTGGTCTATAACCTTTCCCTTCATCCTGCCTAGATTGTAGGTGTGATGTTTGAAATTGTAGCAGCCCTTCTGTGACTATGAGGAGAAAAGCCACTTGTGAAATATAGTGAAGCCAGAAAGTAGAAGTCTTGGTCCTGGTGATAGCACGATATTACTGTATTAGGATTCTCTGCATTCAGATTTCTTATTATTTGAAAAAACAAGCAATAAACAAACAAAACACTTCTTATTTTATTAAGCAAGTAAGTCACTGTTGCTAGTTTTCTATTACATGAAGCTAATGAAGTTCTATCTCTGACACATCTCTCATATTATGATTTTCAGTTCTAATAGTGACATCCCCTTTCTTAAAATCATTCATGCGCTGCCACTGCCCTTAGGATATTTTCCAAACTCCTGAGTAGCACAGACAATGCCCTTCAGGGTCTAGTCCTTACCTTCAGCTTGAGCCTCACCTACCCCATCAAGTTCCAAACTCTAGCCTCAGGAAACTGCTTTCAGTTCCCCACACATATCACTTTAGCTCTCAACCAAGACTTTGCATATGCTAGTCTGTCAATGTGGAACATCTTCCTTTTATTCCTTCTCAACTTTATTTGGCTAAGTTCAACAAGTTTTCCAAAAACTCTACTTAGGAACTGTCCCCTAAAGGAAATCTTTCCAGATCAACTAATAGTAAGGCAGGCCCCACTCCTCTAGGTCCCCATGACAATGAGATACCTGGTATTTGTCCCTATCAGAATGAAAAAAAAAAAGTAATGACAACTACTTTTAAACTTCTCTGTCTTCTCAAAACAATGATGATCAATGCTTTGAGAAAAAGATTGTGTCTTATGGACTATTGTAATTCCAGATATTGTACCACAATATCTGGTAAATAGTATATAGTTTTTGAATGAGTAGATGAATGAAATCATTTTCATCACACATATCTATCATTCAAACTCAAACTCCTATCATTATGTGCCTACATAATTATTCATTCTAATTTATCCAATATTATTCAAGATATTGCTATATATAATTAATCACAGAACAAAAATAATGAAGATCAAGAACTTGCCTCTAGCTCCATTAGGGTCATAAGGAAGTATTGATCCCTTAGTAAGTAAAATGGTTGGGGATACCTGTGCTCCTTAATATAATTAATTTTTGTAATTAGCTTTATATTTAAATGTATTTAAATAAATAAAATTTAGTTATGTATCTATATTAACATTTTTCTTTTCTCTGGTTATTTTCATTGATTGCTTTGATTGAAAAAGCCTCACATAGCCATTCTTTAGATGCACTAACCCAATACAGGCTGAACTGGAAACAACCCTAGGATTGATGACTTACTGACTCTACAAGGACTGCTTTCCAAAGTAGATGCTAAACAAAGTTAGTCTGATGATTTCCAGGCTTATAAATACTTGTCAAGAATTAAAACATTCTAAGAGTTTTGGAAGGCAATTTTAATGTTAGATTTTTTTACAATTTTATGGAGATAAAAATTATATACCATGCTATTAACCAATTGTAAGTAAATAGTTGCAGTTACTTTTGTGTGTGTGAAGAATATTGGCCCTGAGCTAACATCTGTGCCAATCTTCCTCTATTTTTTGTATGTGGGTCGCCACCACAGAATGGCTTGATGAGCGGTGTAGGTCTGCACCCGGAATCTGAACCGGCGAACCCCGGCCACTGAGGCAGAGCATGCGAACTCAACCACTATGCCACCAAGCTGGCCCCAAGAGTTGGATTTTTTAAAAAATTACTTTATTGAGTTCACATTGGTTTATAACATTGTGTGAATTTCAGAGGTATATTCTTAAATTTCAGCTTCCATATAGACTGCCTCGTGTTCACCACCAAAAGTCTAGTTTCCATCCATAACCATAGATATGTGCCCCTTTACCCCTTTCATCCTCCCCCCCAACCCTCTTCCTCTCTGGTAACCACCAAACTGTTCTCCTTATCTATGTGTTTATTTGTTTGTTTATCTTCCATATATGAGTGAAATCATATGTTATTTGTCTTTCTCTATTTCCCTTAGCATAATACCTCCAATGTCCATCCATGTTGTCTCAAATGGCACAATTTTGTCTTTTTTATGGCTGAGTAGTATTCCATTTTATGTATAGATAGATAGATAGATAGATAGATAGATAGATAGATAGATACATACATACATACATACATACATACATAGATGTATATACCACATCTTCTTTATCCATTCATCTGCTGATGGGCTCTTGGATTGCTTCCAAGTCTTGGCTATTGTGAATAATGCTACGATAACATAGGAGTACATATATCTTTTCAAATTAGTGTTTCTAAGTTGGATTTTTAAATATATTTATATAGTTGTGCAATCATCACTGCTATCCAGTTTTATAATACAGCTATCACCTCCAAAATTTCCATTGTGCCCATACGCAATCAATCACTGCTCTCACCTGCAGCCCCAGGCAACCACTCATCTGTTTCTATCTTTAGTCTTGTCTTTTCTAGAAATTTCATATAAAAGGAATCATATAATATGTAGTTGTTTGTGTCTGGTTTCTTTCAATTAGCATAACTTGGAGAGGAGGCATTATCCATGTTGTTGAATGTATCAGTACTTTGTTCCTTTTGTTATTGAAAAGTATTCCATTGTATGGTTACACTGCTTGATGAACAAAATCCATTCACCGCTTGATGGACATTTGTATTGTTTCTAATTTTTGACTATTATGAGTAATACTGTTATGAACACTCATGTACAAGTATTTTTGTGGACATATGATTTAATTTCTCTTGGGTACATATCTAAGAGTTGAATTGCTGGATTATATTTTAAATTTATATTTAACTTTTTAAGAAACTGCCAAACTGTTTTCCAAAGTGACTGTTCGATTTTACATCCCTGCAAACAACGAATGAGGGTTCCAGTTTATTATATCTTAGCCAACAATGAGGACTGTCACATTTTTTATTATTATGGCTAGTCTTGTCTGTACGTAGTGGTATCTCATTGGAATTTAATGAGTAATGACACTGGGCATCTTTTCATGAGTATATTAGCTATTTATCTTCTTTGTAGAAATGTCTATCCAAGTATTTAGCTCATGTTTTTTATTTAGTCATTTGTATTTTTATTATTCAATCGAATACAAGTCCTTTACTGAATATATGATTCGCAATTTTCTTCTAGTCTGTGACCTGTCTGTTTATTTTCTTAATGATGTTCCTTTTATTTTTGAAGCACAAATGTTTTAAATTTTGAAGTAGTACAATTTATCAATTTTTTAATGGACCATGGCTTTGGTGTAATATCTAAGAAATTTTTGCCTAACCCAAGGTCACAAAAATCTTCTTATATTTTCTTCTATAACTTTTATAGTTTTGTCTCTTATATTTAAGTCTTTGATCCATTTTGAGTTAATTTTTGTGTACAGTGTGAGGTATGGTTCTAAATTCATATCTTTTCATTCATTTCATTTCTGTTCAATTTTCCGTGTGGCACCATTTGTTGAAAAGACTGTCATTTTCCCCCACTGAATTGTCTAGGTACTTTGTCAACAATCAATTAGCCATCAATGTGGGGATTTATTTCTATAGTCACTAGTCAGTTACATTAATCTATTAGAGTGTTATCACACCCCACTCTATATTTGGTGCCCATGGCACCAAAATTGCTAGATTTTTTGGCCATCTTTGTGCTAATAAAACATCTATTCTCACCAACTGAGATGGAGGAGGGATGGAGTTGGCATCATGCATGATTTTTCACTGTTCTTACACAAAGCTATGGCATCTTTCTGAGAATAAATGCCTCTAAAGTTGTTGTCTTCTTTGGGGAATTTTCAGAGCATTGAAATGGTTATTTACTTATTTATTTTTATTTTTGTGAGGAAGATCAACCCTGAGCTAACATCTGATGGCAATCCTCCTCTTTTTGCTGAGGAAGATTGGTCCTGGGCTAACATTGTGCCCATCTTCCTCTACTTTATATGGCTTGACAAGCAGTGCATTGGTGTGCACCCAGGATCCGAACCTGCGAACCCTCGGGCCACCAAAGCGGAGTGCACGCACTTAACCGCTATGCCACTGCGCTGCCCCCTAAAATGGTTATTTTTAATAATTTTCACTGGTTTTATGCATGTTATGTGGAAAGGATGCTCTGATCACTTCACATAGCCGTAGCTGGAACTACCTCCCCAAGACCGATTTTTAGGGGGAAGAATATGTTTGTTTTACCTCATCTTAGCACACTTACTGATAGGAGTTGCTTGACACTATGTTGTAAGGTAATCTTTGGAATATCTGAGTCCATATGACAAATTGAATTTACATATTTATGCTCAGCTCCCTCCAGAATGTCACCAAAACAGCAGTAATGGAATAAAAAAATAATAATCTACAATGACAGAGAAAACAGAAAAGAAGCAGCGACAAAAAAGTATCTACAGATAACCCAGTGCAGTAAAGGCAAAAAGGCCCACATTAAGGCCATATTACTGAAATTTCAGGACAGAGGTTATAAAGAAATGCTCCTAAAAGCTTCCAGAGAGAGGAAAAATATATTCTGTAAAAATTGTAGAGAATTTGAATGACATCAAACTTCTCAACAGCAACATCAGAAGCTAGAAGAACATAGAACAACATTTTTACACCTCAGGGTGAAAATTACTCTCAACCTGGGATTCTATACCCAGCCAAAATATCATATAACTTGGAAGTAGAATTTTTATATTTTCAGACATTCAAAGTCTCAAAAATGTATCTACAGTTTCACTCACTTTCAGGAAACTACTGTGGGACATGATATAACAAAATGAGGGATAAAACCAAGAAAAAGAAGATGTGGGTACGTGAAAAGGATTTGTAATACAGATTCCTAGACCATGGTGAAGACAAGTCCCAAGATAACCGCTCTACAACAAGCCTAATGAATATACGATCTAGATGGAGCAAGAAGCTGGAGGGTTCCAGAAGTGTTTCTGAGATAAGCAATAGCAACTATTTGAACATCTTAGGTTTTCCACAGAACTGACAAATCTCAAAGAATTAATTGGTACGTAGAAAGCTGTACAAAAGAAAACAACACAGTTATTAAAGATTGTGAAAACAAAATTAGTACAAGAAATAAAATGTAATCATAATCCACTATGTGACTGAGCTGTGACTAATTGTTAGAGTCATTATAGTATAAACATTGAATATTGTATTAAGGTGGTGCTATTAAATTACAAAGATAAAAATAAAGGAAATGTGTATGGAGGGGGATGCAGGACTAGTGATGAAAGAGAGAGAAATCTCCATCTTTCATATTAAGGAGTCAATGAATATCTAAATTGAAAAAAATAATCAAGTACATCAGTATAAATTTGTTATTTAAAAATATAGAGGAGATAAAAGGAGAAGCATTGAAAATATTAAAATAGGTTTCTTACAAGAGTAAGAATCAGGAATGGAGCAGGAAGCACAGGAGGCCTCTGTTCAATCTCATAAGCCTATTAAAACCATCTGATTTTTTAAGAACATGCTTTTATAAATATGCAATTTAAAATGTAAAAAATAATAAAATAATTTTAGAAGTTTGTTAGCATGCTGTTTCCTAAAGATGTGTCATTTTAAAAGCCATTCTACTAATTCCCATTTTTTACAAACTATGTTAAATTAAATTAACTCACAAGAGAGAACTTTAATCCAATAGGATACTCATGTGAATGGACAAAGACAAAATCAAGTCCAAAGCTGAGTTATGTCATTTTGTCAGGAAATTTCTTCAGAAGATGAGGTTGTCAGTTTGTTGCTATTCTGTTTTGACTCGGAAAATACTTCTGCCTTAGGATATGCTTGTTTCATATCCTCTATTTTATTTCACTCCAGATATCATCAAGGCTGGAGGCACGATAATTAAAATGCACAAGAACAGATGTTGCTTGGTGTCTGTCAGGCACTGAGTAAACCTTTTGATGTGTCATTCCTTCCAGTAACTGTGGATGAATATCACAGAATGGTGTATTAGTTTCCTAGGGGCTGCCATAACAAATTACCACAAACTTGGTGCCTTAAAACAACAGAAATTTATTATCTTACAGTTCTGAAGGCCAGAAGTAGGAAATCAGGGTTTTAGAAGGGCTGAGCTACTCTGAAGTCTTTAGGGGAGGATCCTTGCTTACATATCCTAGTTTCTGGTGGCTACAGTTGTCCCTTAGCTTGTGGCTTCATAGTTTCAATCTCTGCCTCTGTCTTCACATGGCTTTCTCCTTTTGTCCCTGTGTCTCTCCTTAGGGTGCCTCTTCTAAGGACACTTGTCGTTAGATTTAGGGCCCCCCAGCTAATCCAGGATTATTTCGTCTTGAGATCCTTAGCTTAGTTACATCTGCAAAGACCCTATGCCAAATAAAATCACATTCCCAGGTTCTGGGGATTAGGATGTGGACATATCTTTCTTTTTTTAATTGAAATATAATTGACATACAATATTAGTTTCAAGTGTAAGTCATAGTTATTTGATATGTATATACATTACAAAAGGATCACCATGATAAGTTTAGTTATCATCTGTCACCATACAAAGTTATTACAATATTATTGACTATATTCCCTATTCTGTACATTACATTACTATGACTTTCTTATTTTATAACTGGAAGTTTGTACTTCTTAATTCCCTTCACCCATTTTGCCTACCCCCAACCCCTTCCCCAATCTGGTAACCACCAGTTTGTTCTCTGTATCTATGAGTCTGTTTCTGTTTTGTTTTTTTCATTCATTTGTTTTGTTTTATAGATTCTACGTATAAGTGAAATCATACAGTATTTATCTTCCCCCATCAGAATTATTTCACTTAGCATAATCTCCCCTAAGTCCATCCACGTTGTTGCAAATGGCAAGATTTCATTCTTTTGTATAGCTGCATAATATTGCATTGCATCTGTATTATATGTGTATATGTATATATACTATATTTGTATATATATATTATATATGTGTGTATATATATATATTATATGTGTGTATGTATATATATATATACCACATCTTCTTTATCCATTTATCTATCCACAGATACTTAGGTTGCTTTCATATCTTGGCTATTGTAAATAATGCTACAACGAACATAGGGGTGCATATATCTCTTTCAATTAGTGTTTTCATTTTCTTCAGGTAAATACCTAGAAGTGGAATTGCTGGATCATAAGGTAGTTCTATTTTTAATATTTTGAGGAAACTCTATACTGTTTTCCATAGTGGCTGCACCAATTTACATTCTCACCAACTGTGTATGAGGCTTCCCTTTTCTCCACGTTCTGACGAACACTTGCTATTTTTTGTCCTTTTGATAATAGCCATTCTGACAGGTGTGAGGTGGTATGTCATTGTGGTTTTGATTTGCGTTTCCCTGATGATTACGGATGTTGAGCATCTTTTCATGTACCTGTCGGCCATCTGTATGTCTTTGGAAAAATGTCTATTCAAGTCCTCTGCCTATTTTTTAATTGTTTTTTTTTTTTTTGATACTAAGTTGTGTAAGTTCTTTATATATTTTGGGCTCTCTTTTCTATTCCATTGATCTACGTGTCTGTTTTCTTGCCAGTACCACACTATTTTCATTACTATAGGGTTGTAGTGTATTTTGAAATCAGGGAGCATGATACCTCCAGCTTTGTTCTTCTTTCTCAAGATTGCTTTGGCTGTTCAGGGTCTTTTGTGGTTCCATAAAAATTTTAGGATTCTTTGTTCTAGTTCTGTGAAAAATGCCATTGGTATTTTGATGGGGATTGTATCGAATCTGTAGATTGCTTTGGGTAGTATGAACATTTTAAAAATATTAATTCTTCCAGTCCATGAGCACAGTACATCTTTCCATTTATTTGTGTCATCTTCAATTTCTTTCGTCAATGTCTGATAGTTTCCAGAGTAAGGTGTTTCACCTCCTTGGTTAAATTTGTTCCTAGATATTTTATTCTTTTTGATACAATTATAGATGTGATTGTTTATAAATTTATTTTTCTGATAGCTTATTATTAATGAAGAAATGCAACTGATTTCTGTATATTAATTTTGTACCCTACAACTTTATTGACTTCATTTATTAGTTCTAACAGTTTTGTGGTGACGTCTTTAGGGTTTTCTATGCATATTGTCATGTAATTTGCAAATAGTTATTTCTTCCTTTCCAATTTGAATGCCTTTTATTTCTTTTTCTTCCCTACTTGCTATAGGTAGTCCTTCCTCTGTTGAATAAAAGTTGGGAGAGTTGGCATCCCTGTCTTGTTCCTGATCTTAGATAAAAGACTATCAGCTTCTCACTATTGAGTATGATGTTAGCTGAGGGTATGTCATATATGGCCTTTATTATGTTGAGGTATGTTCCTTCTGTACCCACTTTCTTGAGACTTGTTGTCATAAATGGATGTTGAATTTTGACACATGCTTTTTCTGCATGTGTCAAAAGATGATCATATGATTTTTATCCTTTGTTTTGTTAGTGTGGTGTATCATGTTGATTGATTTGCAGATGTTGAACCATTCTTGTATCCCTGGAATAAATCCCACTTGATGGTGGTGTATGATCCTTTTAATATATTATTGAACTTGATTTGCTAATATTTTGTTGAGGATTTTTGTTCATCAAAATCTGATGTTCATCAGGGATATTGGCCTGCAATTTTCTTTTTTTTGTGGTGTCTTTGTCTGATTTTGGTATTAGGGTAATGCTGGCCTCACAATATGGGTTTGGAAGTATTCTTCCCTCTTCAATTTGTTGGAATAAATTGAGAAGGAGAGCTATTAATTCTTCTTTAAATGTTTGTTAGAATTTACCTGTGAAGGCATCTTGTCCTGGACTTTTGTTTTTTGGGAGTTTTTAAATTACTGATTCAATTTCGTTATGCGTAATCAGTCTAGGCAAATTTTCTATTTCTTCATGATTCAGTCTTGAAAGGTTGTGTGTTTCTAGGAATTTATTTCTTCTAGGTTTTCCAATTTGTTGGCATATAATTGTTCATAGTATTCTCTTATAATCCTTTCTATTTCTGTAGTGTCAGTTGTAACTTCTCCTCTTTCATTTCTGATTTTATTTAATCGAGCCTCTCTCATTTTTTCTTGATGAGTCTGAATAAGGTTTATCAATTTTATTTATCTTCTCAAGGAATCAACTTTTAGTTTCATTGATCTTTTGTATTTTTTTTCAGTCTCTAGATCATTTATTTCCACTCTGATCTTTATTATTTCCTTCCTTCTACTAATGCTGGCTTTGTTTGTTCTTTTCTTTCTAGTTCCTTTAGATGTAAAGTTAGGTTGTTTATTTGAGATTTTTCTTATTTCTGAAAGTAGACGTTTATTGATAGGAACATCCCTCTGAGAACTACTTTTGCTGTGTCCCATAGATTTTGGAAAGTTATGTTTCCATTTTCATTTATCTCAAGGTATTTTTTGATTTCCCCTTTGATTTCTTCATTGACCCCTTGTTTTTTAAGTAGCATGTTTTTTTAGTCTCTACATATTTGTGTTTTTTCCAGTTTTTATCTTGTAATTGATTTCTAGTTTCATACCATTGTGGTCAGAAAAGATGCTTGATATGATTTCAATCTTCTTAAATTTTTTGAGACTTGTTTTGTAGCCTAACATGTGATTTATCCTGGAAAATGTTCCATGTGTACTTGAAAAGAATGTGTATTCTACAGTTTTTGGATGGAGCATTCATATATATCTATTAAATCCGTCTGGTCTAATGTGTCATTTAAGGCCAATGTTTCCATATTGATTTTCTGTCTGGATGATCTACCATTGATGTATGTGGGGTATTAATGTCCCCTACTCTTATTTATATTACTGTCAATTTCTCCTTTTATGTCTGTTAATATATGCTTTATATATTTAGGTGCTTCTATGTTGAGTACATATAAATATTTGTGAATATTATATCCTCTTCTTAGATTGATCCATTTATCATTATGTAATGCCTTGCTTTGTCCTGTGCTACAGTCTTTGTTTTAAAGTCTACATTATCTGATATAAGTATTACTACTCCAGCTTTCTTTTTGTTTCCATTTGCCTGGAATGTCTTTTTCCATCCCTTTACTTTCAGTCTGTGTGTGTCTTTAGATATGAAGTGAGTCTCTTGTAGGCAGCATATAAATGAGTCTTGTTTATCCATTCAGCCAGCCTATGTCTTTTGATTGCAGCATTTAGTCCATCTCCATTTAAAGTAATTATTGATAGGCATGTACTTATTGCCATTTTGTTAGTTATTTTCCAGTTGTCTTTGCAGTTCTTCTCTGTTCTTTTCTTCTTCTCTTGGTCTCTTCCTTTGTGGTTTGATGGTTTTATTTAGTGTTATGTTTGGGTTCCTTCCTCTTTACTTTTTGTGTATCTATTATAGGTTTTTGGTTTGTGGTTACCGTGAGGTTCATATGTATTGACCTATATATATAACAGTCTATTTTAAGGTGATAGTCACTTAAGTTCAAACACATTCTAAAAGCACTACATTTTTTACCCCACCCTCATGTTTCATGTTTTTGACATCATAGCTTGCATCTCTTTATTTGGCATATCCTTTAACTGCTTATTGCAGTTATAGTTGATTTTACAATTTTGGGGGGGTTGGGGAGGAAGACTGGCCTTGAGCTAACATCCATGGCCAATCTTCCTCTTTTTGCTTGAGGAAGATTGTCCCTGAGCTAACATCTGTGCCAATCTTCCTCTATTTTGTATGTGGGATGCTGCCACAGCATGGCTTGATGAGCAGTGTGTAGGTCCATGCCCGGGATCCAAACCTGCAAACCCCAGGCTTCTGAAGCAGAACACGTGAACTTAACCACTACACCACCAGGTTGGCCCCTATACTTTTTGTCTTTTAACCTTCAAACTAGCTTTTTAAGTGGCTGATCCATTACCTTTACTAAATATTTGCCTTTACACGTGAGATTTTTTTTTCTTTCATTATTTCCTTGTTCCTAGTTATGGTCTTTTCTTTTCTGCCTAAAGAAGACCCTTTAGGGGCTGGCCCAGTGGCGCAAGTGGTTAAGTGTGCGCATCTGCTTCAGCGGCCCAGGGTTCGCAGGTTCGGATCCCAGGCACGCACCGACACACCACTTGATAAGCCATGTTGTGGTGGCATCCCATATAAAGTAGAGGAGGATGGGCATGGATGTTAGCTCAGGACCACTCTTCCTCAAGAAAAAAAGGGGAGGATTGGCATCGAATGTTAGCTCAGAGCTAGTCCTCCTCACAAAAAAAAAAAGAAGACCCTTTAACATTTTTTGTAAGGCTGATTTAGTGTTGAAGAACTTCTTAATTTTTGCTTGTCTGGGAAACTCTCTCTCTCCTTCAATTCTGCATGATAAGCTTTCTGGGTAGAGTATTCTTGGTTGTAAGTATTTTCCTTTGAGCACATTAAACACATCCTGCTACTCCCTTCTGGCCTTCAAAGTTTCCACTGAAAAATCAGCTCATAGTTTTATGGAGGTTTCCTTCTATGTGACTTGTTTTTCTCTTGCTGTTATTAAGATTCTCTCTTTATCTTTAACTTTTGCCATTTTAATTATAATACGTGTTGGTGTGGATCTCTTTGAGTTCATCTTGTTTGGGACTCTCTGTGATTCCTAGATCTGGTGTCTGTTTCCTTCTCCAGGTTAGGAAAGTTTTCAGCCATTATTTCGTCAAATAAGTTTTCTGCCCCTTTCTATCTTCTCCTTCTGGGACACCTATAATATGAACTTTATTATGCTTGATGTTGTCCCAGAGGTTCCTTCAAGTATCCTCATTTTTAAAAATTCTTTTTTCTTTTTGCTGTTCTGATTGGGTGATTTGGATTATTTTGTCTTCCAGATTGCTGATGTATTCTGTATCATCTAATCTGCTGTTGACTCCCTCTAGTATATTTTTCATTTTAGTTATAGTATTTTTCAGCTCTGACTGGTTCTTTCTTTTATTTTCTAACTCTTTGTTGAAGTTCTTACTGTGTTCCTCCATTCTTCTCCTTAGTTCAGTAAGCATCTTTATGACCATTACTTTGAACTCTTTATCAGGTAAATTACTTATCTCTGTTTCAGTAGTGTTTTTCTTCTGGGATTTTGTCTTGTTCTTCTGTTTGGAACATATTCCTCTGTTTTCTCATTTTGTTTGAGTTTCTGTGTTTGTTTCTATGAGTTAGGTGAATTCATAGAACAGCTACCTCTTCTGGTCTTGAAAGAGTGGCCTTGGGTAGGAGATGAACATATGTTTTATGGGGCCACCATTCAACCCACGAGAAATGGGTAGAAGAATAAGAGGGGAAATATCACTTGTTATTCACTTTAGTGTCATGTCATATTTGGATAAGCACAAAGCTAAGCTTGGAATTTCAATGTCTTGGGAAATGGAAGATGAAACATTCAGGAAAACTTGAAATTACAGAGACAATTTCATAAATCATCCACTGATTTTTGTTTTTCTAGATTTACCTCTTCTAAATCTTAAATCTAAAAAGATTTACCTCCTTTTAGATTTATCACTTGTCTTTTAGATTTACCTCTTCCAATTTTACACCAGCTGAAAACTTGATTGGCTTATTGTCTATTTCAAAACCATGTTTTAAAGAAAAAGCAGAGATGACTTGTAGTTCTCAGCGACTTCATTTTCTGGATAACTGAGAGTGAACTCTTTTAAGTTGCAATAAAGTCTTTCTAGTGGGCATTAGCTATTTGTCAGGCACTAAAAAGAACACACTTAACATAATTTGACAACTTCTTTTTATTTATTCAATCATCTTTCATGTTTTAAAATTTATGTCATTTATTTATTACATCCCATATTTATTGTGTTACCAAGGAACTTGTACAAAGTTTTTAAATAATAGTATCAGGCCCACAATTTTCATCCATATACACCACCCCCTTCAGTGATTCACAGATAGGATCCTATTAATACTTTCTTCACTTTATTTTTCTTTTTTTCAGCAACAAATTTCTTAGAAAATTAGTCTAGATTCCATTGCCTTACATGCCATACCATTCAATTTTAACTGCATTCTTGTTTAAACACTGTTGACAACCCTTAAGAAGAAGTATAATATGTTCCTAGGTGCTGAGAGGAAGTAAGTAAGAGGGACTTGGGTCAATAAAAGTAAGTGTTATTATATTTTTTATTACTATGACTATTCAATAATGACGTTCCCAGTGGTCATGAAACTCCTTGTCACTGCTTTCCTCTCATCTTTATAAACTCTCTCCACTAAATGGTCTCTTTCATTCATAAGGTTCTATTTATAAATTATTGACTCCTAAATCCCATGGCTTGTTGTCAGCCTTCATCTTATTCTTTGATGCATTAATTGTCACAAATTAGATGTTTAAGATTTCTTGTCTTTTGGCTTCCATGATGTTTTGCTACCTCTCTGATTTATTTGGTAGCCCTTCCTTCTCCTTCTGGCCTCTGAATATAGACTGTCTCAACATTTATACTCTTGAACTTCTTTTCTCACTCAACATTCTACTTTTATCTGTAATCTTCATACCTATGACTCTCAAATTGAAACCTAAAATTCTAGCTATTCCCCTAGAACCAAGACCTGCATTCCAAAATGCCTGCCTATAATCTTTACCCTGTTATTTCTCTAACCTGTAAACTTATTCAGCCCTATTATTTTCCTCTCAAAATTTTTCTTCCTTAACCAGATTTTCTTGGTGGCAATAATGTTTTCCAGTCATCCAGGTTGAAGCTGCAAAGTGACTTTTAAGGTCACATTTCTTGGTAAATCCTAGCTAAAAGTAGAGCAGTCCTCTCTGGTCCATGAAAGTCCTCTTCTTTGAATATCTACCTATTTATAAGCTCCCCATATTGATCAATGAGGAATAAAGGGAACTATAATTTCCAAACCAGGTGACAAAAAATCAACCCTGGAGACCATAGTCTCCATGAGAAAGGAGAGCACAATATGACTACAATATATGAATCATTTGAAAAAATTTCTCCTTCTCTGGTGCTCTCCACATTCAATGAGGTGCCAAGCCATATACATTTGTCTTTTTCAAGGGTCAAAAAGAATGAATACACAGATTGAGCTCTAAAGATGTTCATCACAGTGTTATTTATATTAATAATATTAGAAATTTTAGATTCCCAACAATAAAGCATTGATTGATTAGTAATGTTTTACATACAAAATGTGTGATGAATAATCTGCAGCAATTTAAAATTTGGTGTAATAGTCTATTCATTAATATTTGTTGTTGTTAGTGCCATTGAGTTGATTCCAACTCCTAGCAACTCTCTGTACAGCAGAGAAAAATCCTGCTCATGTCTTTTTTGCACCATCCTCTCATCTCCTGGCGCTATTTCAGACAATACTCCACCGCTATTCATAGGGTTTTCATGGCCAATTTTTTTGGAAGTGGGTGGCCAGGTCCTTCTTCCTAGTCTGTCTTAGTCTGGAAGCTCTGCTGAAAACTCTGCACCATGGGTGACCCTGCTGGTATTTGAAATATTGATGGCATAGCTTTCAGCATCACAGCAATACACAGCTGTCACAGTATGACAACTGATAGATGGGTGGGTGGTGTGGTTCCCTGACCAGGAAATGAACTTCGACCATAACAATGAGTGCGCCAAATCTTAACCACTAGACAACTGGGGCTGGCTTTATTAATCTAGAAAGATATTTATATGCATTGCTGAGTTAAAAAAAAAAAAAGAGATTGGAAAGAACAGAAATAGGATCTCCCAAGAAAAAAATAATGACTACTATTATTTGCTTCAAACTGTTGCCAGTAGGTTTCCATATATAAATGTAATGAATGTATTTTCATTGTGTGCCATGGAATGCTTGAAAAAGAAATTAAAAAAATAAAGTAGATTTAGAATAGCCTAAATAACTTAAATACTTATTTTCACAGAAAATATAATTCAGAAAGTACATTAAATATCAAGTCCAAACTCACTTTACATGTCTTATGGCAATTGAAGTTGAATGATTTGTTCTATTTCATATATCTGGTTATGACAGTGTGCTATTTGAGGCTTCTAACACTGTTCTATTAATACCCACTATTTTCCTATCATTGTTGACATGTTAAATGCATCCACTTTGGACGTTTTAAGCATGTGTGAAAATTAATGCATCCTCAAAGCTTGAGAATATTCACCTTTATGGAAACCAAATAGCATTTTAAAGAAGGAATTTTGGGGCATAATTTGCATTTGAATTTCTTTTGTCCCTTTTTCAATGGATTAGATTAGTCAGGGTTCTCCAGAGAAACAGAACCAATAGGATATATCTATATTTATATCAATATGTATACCGGTATATAGCTGTTTATCTATACATCTATATCTATATCTAGACAGAGAAAGATTTATTATAGGGACTTGGCTCACACAATGACAGAGGCTGAGAAGTTCCATGATCTGCCATCTGCAAGCTGGAGGCCCAGGAAAGCAGGTGGTATAGTTTCAGTCCAAGCCCAAAGGCTTGAGAATAAAGGAAGCCAATGGTGTAAAGTCCCAGTCCAAGTCCAAAGCCCCAAGAACCAGGAGAGCTGATGCTGTAAGCTCCAGTCCAAGTACAGAAGACCCAAGTCCCAGCTCCACCATTAGGACAAAGAGGGAAATCTTCCTCCACCTTTTTGTTCTATTCGGGCCTTCAACAATTGGTAGAGGCCCACCCATATTAGGGAGGCCAATCCACTTTACTCAGTCTACCAGTTCAAATGCTAATCTCATCTGGCAACACCCTCACAGACATGCCCAGAAACAACGTTTTAGCCAAATATCTGGCACCCATAATCCAGTCAAATTGACAGTAAAATCAACCATCACAGCGACTTTAGGGAAACTGCATAACTTTTCTGAGCCTCAGGCACTTTGTATGCAAAATAGAGGGATTACTATCTATTCCACGGGGCTATTTTAAGGCTTAAATAAGATAAACTAAAATTAAGAGACCAACCTTACCCTTGCACATAATGACTATTCAATCAATGACAATTCCTTTTCCTCTCTCTCCCTGTATTGCTTATGAAACGATCAATTCAGTTATACTATAAGCCTATTGTTACGGGTTGAATTGTGTCTCCCCAGCCAAAAAAATTCATATGTTCAAGACCTAACTGCCAATATCTTATAATGTAACTATATTTGGAGATAGGGTCCATAGAGGTAATCAAGTTACAAAGATAATCAAGTTAAAACAAGGTCATTAGAGTGGGCCCAAATCCAATATGACAGGTATGCTTATAAAAATGGAAAAATTTGGACACAGAGACACACATACAGGGGGAACTCCATGTATAGATTGGAGTTATGTCGTCACAAGTCAAAGAATTACCAGAAGCTATGAGAGAGGCCTGCAACAGATCCTTTCCTAGCACCTTCAGAAGAAGCATGGCCCTGCCAGACTTCTAGCATCCAGAGCTGTGAGACAATAAATTTTTGTTGTTTAGGCCACTCAGTTTGTGGTACTTTGTTACAGCAGCCCTAGGGAACAAATACATCTGTATTCCTTAGATTGACCATTCCTTGTAATGACATCTCTTACGAACAATTCTTTATAGTCCTTATTAGGATCTGTAAGGTCCTTCTTTTCCAATTTCAAGGAAAGTAGATCTAAAACCCCTTCTAGCCCAACTGTTAGTTAATATGCCTTTTTAAGAATGGAGAAGATAAGGCATCTCCCTGCTATATGTGATCCTGGTTCTAGTTTTTCAGTATCTTACTAAGCCTAGGCTACTCATACAGGTCATGGGTTGATGGAACAGATAGGTAAGCATAAGATAGATGGATGGATGAATGGGTAGCTGGATAGATAGATAGATGAGTGTAGAAAGAGAGAGAAAGACCTCTATTTCTATCCTTGTACATATGTCTATATCTGTAGCTACATTATCTATATCTATATATATCCTTCTTTTTAATAAACATAATACCACATGCTTCCCCCCCATTTTATCAAAAACTTGCTACAAATGTCATTTTACTAAAATTGTCATGTCATACTCTCTTATACGTTTGCACTTTTATGACTTACCAACCATTGACAGATTGTTAGTTAATTGATGCCCCTTCGCCTTTTTGCCACATCTTTTCAAATAAAGCCTTGTCCACATTTCAGAATAGTTCCTTAAATAGTGCACTAGAAGAGCAGTTACCAGGCTAAAGGCTATAAACATTTTTAAATATTCTTGATACTTACTGCCAAATTGCTTTGCGGAAAAGCTGGTGTTCTTTCCTTTTGGGTTTAATCCCAATTATTTGTAGCAAGGGAAGGAAATAAGGTCATGGAGAGTAGTGAGAGATTTACTGTTCACCTGCCACAAACAGGTAATGAATATTTCCTTATGAAAAAGCTCAAAGCCATGCACAGTGCTTACATAGCATGTAGGTAATTTGAGAAATCTCTGGTTCAATCTTTCTGGAACCCACCATTTAAATGCAATATAGGGTATTAAATCGTCAGCTCATGTACTGAGCAGAAGGCATCTCTCTCCTCTCTGTTCTGTGGGATGTTTCTACTGACCTGCACACTTGAGTGTTTAGTTCAGAGATAAGTTTCAATAAACTGTTGTCACTTGAAAATAAACAGTCTGGATAATGTATGCTCCATTTGGAATGCTGAAAAAATAAACAACCTATGACATGCTTCCTTCTTGTCCTTGCAGCCCTTTTTGGAATGTGTGCTCCAGAGACCTCACTTTCTTCCCCAAAGCAGAAGGTTTTATTTAAAATAAAGCTGTTTATTTGGCACTTCTGGGCAACCGTCTTTTGAAGAACCACAACAATGGGGGGCTTTGGAGCCCCACTTCGAAGAAACCAGTTCATCCTCCTGGTGCTTTTTCTTTTGCAAATTCAGAGTCTGGGTCTGGACATCGACAGTCATCCTACCGCTGAAGTCTGTGCCACTCACACAATTTCACCAGGACCCAAAGGTGAGGAAAGAAAAACAAAATTTTCATGCATAATAAATAGGCTCTCTTCCCTCATCTCTCAACCCCACTCTAGCTCTCAGTGACTTTCTCTTCCCTCCTCCCTAGCATCCTCCCACTTTCCTTCTATTTTGGAAAATCAACGGCCTGTTACTTATTTTAAAATCTCTCTTGATGTTAGGTAAGAGAATACTGGGAGGGGGTGGAACCCCAGGGCAGGGATGCGATGGAACTCCCCCAGGGAAGGGGGAAATCCCCTCTTCCATGCTGTTCCAAGTGAAGATACACAAGCAAGACACTAGACTTCAAGAATTCTTTCCTTTAGAGCATTTCCATTCTTGTGCTGTTTTTATTCCAACTCTTTTCTCATATCGATTCTGGTGAAGCTACTAGGCAAAAGCTCAGTAAAGTAAAAATTAAATCTTTTGTATATGTCATAAATTAATGGGCTCCTGGGTTCCAATGAAGTAAAAACTTTTTGTTAAAGATTGGAGGTATTTTTTAAATGAACATTTCTTTATTTGAAAGTGGAGTCTTTGGGGCCAAGTACCTTCAGCTGAAGGATGATATTATTGCAAAATTTTTTCAAGTAGAGCCAAGGTCTAAATGTGCTTCAAGCAACTGGTTGATAAAAAATGCTGCTGTTTTCCTGGTTTCAGCTCTGACCCTTTTGTTCTGAAAGTGGTCACTGCAATGAAAATTGGTGCTCCCTCATTAGTAATTCATGCTGTTTCTCTAGGCTATAGGGTCGAAGAATTGCAGCTGCTTAAAATTTTAAGTAAAAAGAAAGGGTCTTTAAAAAAAAAAACAACAGAAATACATTGCCCTATGCTTGTCAGTTATTTAAATGTATATTGCTTAAAGTGCATTTTTCTTAATAAGTGAATTAATTTCCTCCTAAGATTGCAATCTAAGTTTTAACCTTTGATACCATAAAATAAATGCAAGGAGGAACAATAAGACTTTGGGGCTTCCAAGTAATTTCTTGGGTGAATGAATGAATAATGTGAGGGCAAGTGTTCAGAAAAGAAAGTTTTAGTTAGAAATAAAAGTATTTACTTAAAACCATTACTGGACTTTCCGTAGAGTATAGGAAACTTTGTATTTTTCCTGAGGTGTCATGGAAAATGCTGAAAATTAAAGTTTTCTTTGTCTCTGAAAGTGGGAGAACCCATTCACCCATTTGAGAATAGCACTGTCAAACAATTTTCCTTGCAAAGAAACTGCAACTTTCAAACTGGAAGCAGAATGGACAAAGATGATTAAAATAATGTCCAAAATATAATGCATTCCAATTCAACAATTCTACTTATTTCCATTCAGCCAATGTATATTGAGTACCTATTAAGAGCTAAGCAATATTTTAGTAACAAGAAATGCATTAAATAATATATACTTGTGTCATGAACAATGGAGAGATAAATAATTTAGGAGAGAGAACAGAAGGCAATTAACATTTGTTAGATACCAGCAGAGTATCCACCATGAGTCTTCTTTCCCTCATTTCTTTACTTAACACGAAACTTCTACCTTGCTGTTAGAAACCCTGTTAAGATTTCAAAGAATGGAAACCTCTTTAACTCTCTTCATGAGACTGTAGAAATTATGGTATGGTTACAAGCCAGAAATGTGACAGAATGAAGTGAGTGCTCCTGGGGAAGAGAGACTTAAGAAGGGGCCCTCTAGAATCCTGGGTTCCAGAACTAAGTCTGTTATGGACCTGATATGATTTCTTCCTCTTCCCCCAGACCCTGGGGACTTTGCATCAAATGGATTCCAAGTTACTGTCTTATTAAAAAGATTCCACATTTCTGAAATATACTGTAGGGGAGGAAGATTATCCTCTACCCACTCTGGGTCCTTCTGGCTGGGGTACGAATTAAATTGACATGAGACAGAGTAATGGGAGAAAACCAAACAAAGCTTTATAACATATATACATGGGAGAAACCCAGGGAACTGGGTAACTCAACAAAATAGCGGGGGTTCTCACCTTAAATACTATCTTCAGCTAAAGACAAAGGAGGATGTTGGGGGTCGGGGGAGTCAGCTCTGGGAGATTACCAGAAAAGCACAATAAACAAGAGTATGCAGATTTAAGTCCTTGCCTTCCACATTGATAAGAGTTTCAAGAGATAAGGTCATCCCCCCTTCTTCCTGGTACAGAAGAGGAGACACTTTTACAAACGGAGATTTCCCATATAAATGTAAATGTCTCTTACAAAGGATATCTTCTACTTTTACTTGGTTTTCAGAGCTTTGATAAGAATGGCCTTGGCAAGGACCTTCCCAGTCTATCCATACCCAGAGTTATCTATGGTGATGGCCTGTCCTGTGGACAGGCCTTCTATCTTAAATACTTTTAGGCAGTTAGTGGTGGTGGTGGTGGGGGGGGGGTCAAAGTTTCTTTCAGAGAAAATAATCAAAGTAAAGAGACATATTTTGAGGTGGCCAATTCTGATCCCCCACATACCAAATGCCTACTAAGTGCCCGACATCATGTTGGATGCTAAAGGTTTCAGATTAAGGAAGAATTCGTCCTAGAACTTGTATTTACATTTCAGGCTGAGTAGTAGATTGCAAACTCTTGGGGTCAAGGCCCAGTTAACTCATTTTTTTCTTTGCAAATTGCCTCTACATGCACATGGAACGACATGAGCATATTCATTACTGCCCTTCCTCTGCTCTAGGCATTGTGCTAGATGTGGATACAGCGAAAAATAAGACATAGTTTTTTGTCTTATCTCAAGATATAAACTGTCATTTACCCTACTTCATTTCTTCATGAACATGATGACAGCCCCTTCCCACCCATGAACAAGGCAGATTTGTATATTTATCTCTACAAAATGAAAAAAATTTTAAAAAGCTTGATAGCTAAGCGAACATTTTAAAAGACTAGGTTATTGCTTCTGTTCAATATATTTTTCCTAAGAGCAAGCTGGTCCATGTTTTTCTCCATGGCTACTCATCTCAATACCATATTTATCAGTACTGTGCTCAGAAACTTCTAGATACTCTGAGAAACAGACAATAAAAGAAGTTTTCCCTAAATTCATTTGGGAGACTGGGAACTAAATAAATTAGTTAGAGTTGCAGGTGGAAAACCAGTAGTGGTAACCTGTCATATAATATATTGTCCAATATAGAGACACAATTTTTGGGTTTTTTTTGGTGAAGAAGATTAGCCCTGAGCTGACATCTGTTGCACATCCTCCTCTTTTTGCTGAGGAAGATTGGACCCGGGCTAACATCCATGCCCATCTTCCTCTACTTCATATGTGGGATGCCTGCCACAGCATGGCTTGATAAGCAGTGCATAGGTCCGCACCCGGGATCCAAACATGTGAACCCTGGGCCACTGAAGTGGAGCATGCAAACTTAACCACTACACCACCAGGCTGGCCCCCTGAGACACCATTTTTTTAACTGTATTATTTCCCAAGCATGACAGTGGAAAGACATCAGATTCAAACTGTTGGATTTTCAGTATGTTATTACATCTATTCATGCTTCAGTTTCTTTATTTGAAAAATGAGCCTCATCATAGACCTGTTTTAAGAATAATATAAGATAATCAACGTAAACTTTAAGTTATTTAGACATCATAAATAGACACAACAAATTCTATTTATCTTTCCTTCCTATCCCTATCTGAGTCTGTTGAGTAACAATTTTGGGAAAAAGCATTCCTCCAGTTATCAAAACTTCTTTGTTAAGGGGCAAATCGGTGGTGTAGTGGTTAAGTTCGCAAACTCTGCTTCAGCAGCCTGGGGTTCGCAGGTTTGGGTCCCAGGCACAGACCTGAGCACCGCTTGTCAAGCCATGCTGTGGCAGGCGTCCCACATATAAAGTAGAGGAAGATGGGCATGGATGTTAGCCCAGGGCCAATCTTCCTCAGCAAAAGGAGGAGGATAGGCAACAGATATTAGCTCAGGGCTAGTCTTCTTTACCAAAAAAAAAAAAAAAAACTTTGCTAAAATCATCTTTATTTTTCTTTCTATGCCGTAAATTTATTCTTTTACGCTGCTTAGTGAGAAAATGCTTTTTTTCCCACCTTGGTGATTTCTTTAAACAATTTATGTAAAATTCTGACCTCTAGTGGTTTTACTTGAAAACAGCAATGACGAGAAATTTTAACAAGAAATGTTAAAAAGAACAAGAAATTCAACAAGAAATATTTGGGCGACATTTCACAATTTCCAAGAAACTTTCAAATACACTGTCTTGTCTAATTTTCACAATTGGCATATGCAGTAGCAATTACTTTAAACTTAAAGATAAGAAGGCAATATCAATGAAGCCAAGTGAAGGCCCCAAGGTCTTTCACACAGATAGGTAGCTACAGTATAGTCTTGCAATTTGAACTTTACCCCTGGCCCTCTGCTTCCTGGTCCAGTGTTGTTCCATGACATCCACTGGTTTCTATTACAATCAGGTTTGAAAATACAGTCCACTGACTTCTTTTTGATGAGAAATGGATCAGAAAATGCCTAAGAACATGGAGTTGATGCAACCTCACAGCCCAACATTGTACTGGATACTAAAATATGCTGAAAGTGATGACATGCCTCATCTTTAGTAATTAACTCCCTGACTTCATTAGTTTGTTTGGAAATTAATGATATTGTACCCTATTGCTAATTTTGGCTTCTGCTAGTTTTTTAGTTTAGGAGCGTTTTCTTTCAATACCGTTGTTGTATGCGTGGCCTAAGAGGTCCTTTGCAATCTGTCTGTCTTTTCCCTACTTCTCCCATGTCAAACTGCTTTTCCACTTAAAGTTTGCTTCAGGCATCCTTGCTTTGTCTCTCATTCCCGACCCAGGATCTTTGCACTTGATGTTCCCTCTGTGTGGCCCAACCTTACCCCAGGTCTTCCCAAGGATAGTTCCTTCTCCTCATTCAGGTTTTAGCTCAAATGCCATTTGCATAGTGAGGCCCTGCCTGACCACCCCCACTCTCTGTCATAGTTCCCAAGGCATTTTATTGTTTTCACAGACTTACTACCAAATGAAAATCTCTTGTGTATTTATATACTTGCAGTCACTTCTAGAATGCTGGCTTCATGAAAGCGGGGACCCTGTCCATCTTCCTGAGCGTGTTTTCCTACTGCCTATAAGAGCCCTTGACACATAGTGGGTGCTCAATAAATATTTTTGATTAAATAAAAACCCAAATTTTCCAAGATCCCCAACAGTTCCCTGAAATTCCTTTCCAAGTATGGCCTCTAGTTTCCAAAAAGTGTTGTCCATGCCTCCAAGAAAGGACTGCTCCTGGGGGCCACCGTCATTGCACCAGGTCTTCAATGATCCAAGAACTTCTCTACCAGTGGCCACTGATTTTCTGCAAGTACAACAGCGCCACTTCTTCCCTGATGCCCCTGTCTCAGCCTAACCTGGCCACTAACTCGTTGCCACTTCACTCAGTGAGGAAGGCTTTCTACTGCTTCTGAGGGCACTGCAGCTCCTACAAGCAACCATCATGACTCCTCCACACAGGGGCCTGTGATGAGAACTCATGGGCCTGGGAAAGGCTCTCCTCTTCAGCATGACTGTAATGACAACCTCAATCATGCTCGTGGGAGCAGTAATACTAACAAAGGTTGAATAGTTGCCATTCTCCAGACTCTGTGTAAATTCTCTAAAGTCATTTTTAATTTAATTACCTCAATAGACTTTGAGAAAGAAAATGTTACAATTCTCATTTGACAGGTGAAGAAACTGAGATTCAGAACTATTAAGTCAGTAGCCTGAGGCCACACAGCTGGAAGGTGGCAGGTTGGAACTCAGTTGAGTTCTAGTTGTGCTGCATGCTCCAATCAGCCTGCTAAACCCTCTACTCAGCCAGAGGGCCTCTAAGCAGTGTTGACCGTACCACAGGACTTTATGGGGCTGAATGAAATAGCTACATCAGTTTTGGCTTAAGGCTCCCATTGGTCCCTATGGAATTCATGCACGAGTGAACCAGGGCACACATCTGAGCGCCAGAAAACACGAGGTGTGCATGGCTTTGCCATGAGGAAAGCCTTGTAGAGCTCCCTCTATTTCTGGGATAATTTCTTTCTCAGCAAACCCCTTAGCCTCCAGGGCATGGATTTCTATCTGGCCACCCACTATTTTACTGAACGTGGCTCTGGATCCTAGCAATTGGCACAACTTGAGTTATTTCCGAGGAGTCTTCTCAGCCTCCAGTGCAAACAGTCCTTCATGTGACTTCCCCAAACAAATAGCCACATATGTCCAGGAATATCTGGATCACTTTCACAGCCAAATTGGAAGTCTCACCACCTGTAAAGTAATTCTCAGAGATAATTTAGTTTAACCCCAGCTATTTTTACATTTGTGAAAACTGAGGTCCAGAGAGGTAAAATAACTTGTTCTAGGTCACACAGCTGCTAATTGGTGTCAGGGCCAGAACTAGAACTCATATTCCAGATTCTCAGGCCAGTCGTCGTTCCATTCTGCCATGTTATATTATTGTCCTCAGGTTTTATCATTCTCATTAAGCATGAAATGATCCTTCCTTCAATTTTATAGATTAACATTAGAAAAGGAGTTCTGTGAGGTCAATGTATAAACATGGTACAGAATTGTTTTAGCTCGGTCACCTTGATCTAAATTAAGCTGCTGATTTCTTTCTGGTGACTTTATCAGAGAGGTTAAGCAAGTAGGTATTTTCCCAAATCCTTTATATTAATTGTATTAATTCACTGGATTCTTTCATTAAGAGTTTTAATATGTATTTTATGCATAAGGACAGACCAAAATTTTAAATGGCTTGGCTTTTTATAACTTTATATTCCAGTGTGTGGGTGCTCTGAACCATTTTTCCCTCTCCTTTTCCCTCTGGGTAGGTGCCAAGAAAACATATCAAGGTTAGGTCAAGAGGGAAGAATAAAACTCCAGTCAATCAAAGTGTGGGCAAAGATGAATCAGGAGATACTGAATGATAATGACAGAAAAAATACATTTGTTTGTTTCATTTTAATAAGGATGTATGCTTTACCCATGCCGTATCTCTCCCCAATTCTCTTACATAATAATTTGCGATGTATCAATTGTTCCTAGGGACTGTAGTAATAGGGACTTGCATGTTGGTAAAGATCACGGGCTTTGGAGACAGAATATATGGTTTTCAATTTGCGCTCTGCCCCTCACCTACTTATGTGATCTTAAGCCTCAATGTCCTCGTTTTTAAAATGGAGGTAATACTATCGCCCATCTCAAATGCTTAATTTGAAAATTAAAACAAGTTTAGCTTATGGCTTAGCTATCATCATTTTTTTCATTGGCTTCCATTGCTATTTCTAGTCACCATAGGCTTCCTCTCTCCCCACATCTCTAAAGAAAGGCTCATAGATTGTAAAGTTGTCTCTACAAATAGAAATCCACCGGGGAAATGCCACCACCTTCTGCTCCTTGCTGCAATCTCCTGCCTACTTTAGTCCCACTGCAAAGTCAACTTCTATTCGTCAAAAGCTCACAAACTTGAGCCCTCCCTTTATCTTCACTAATGATGCCTTCTTTCTGTAGATCTCCAACTGAGCCTGGTGTTCCTTATCAATTAAATAGGAATCATAACAATGTAAATACCCCAAGGGAGGAAATAGGATTAAATGAGCTAAGACACACAAAACCAAGCCTCAGCTTTCTTATCAGTAACATGGGTTGATACCGATGTGACTACTTCATAGGGTTACAGGGAGGAGAAATGAGTTAAGCCTCATAAAGCACTTAGTACCGTCCTTGACACATTGTCAAGGACTCTTTAAATATTAGAACATCGTTGATTTAACAAACCCAAGGGAGAATGAGAATGTTTTTCTTGCTTTTTGTTCTTTCTTCCTTCCTTTAAGGAATATTTTCCTTCAGCTACTGTCTGTGCCCCAGGCAGGCAGTTCTGTTGGCCTTAGGTCTTTGACTGTATGTGTAGGCCAGACTCAACTTATGTCTTTCACTCTTTTTATTAGGTTTTTATAATTTTCTACTTCTGAAAACTATCTAATTCTGTTAGAAATGGTTTTATTTGGCCTTTTCACATCTTTTCAGGATATTCCAACCCACAACCAATCTGTCTGGTTTTTGCATCACATATTTCATCTGCAATATTCTATAATTTTACAAAATTCTTTAAATAATATTCTATAGCTTTCTTTGCTCTTTTATTAAAGAATTATAAATATATGCAGTAAAAATCTGACACTCAGAGACTCAGGAGAAGTAGCATCTAAATAATTTAATAGTTTTCAAATTATTTATCGTGATTGTTCTTGATTTGAAAATTTTGAAAATATCATTTCAGGTCTCTTGTGACCACATGGCACTACTTGTATCTGTTAAGCAAATTACATGAATATGAGTATTTAGAATTTACAAAGGGTTTATCCATTATTTCACTTTAACTCCACTAACATACTATAGGAATCATTATCCCTATTTATTTATTTATTTATTTATTTATTTATTTATTTTTTTGTGAGAAAGATCAGCCTTGAGCTAACGTCTATGCTAATCCTCCTCTTTTTGCTGAGCAAGACCAGCTCTGAGTTAACATCTATTGCCAATCCTCCTCCTTTTTTTCCCCAAAGCCCCAGTAGATAGTTGTACGTCATAGTTGCACATCCTTCTAGTTGCTGTATGTGGGACACGGCCTCAGCATGGCCAGAGAAGCGGTGCGTCGGTGCATGCCTGGGATCTGAACCCACGCCGCCAGCAGTGGAGAGCGAGCACTTAACCACTAAGCCACGAAGATGGCCCCCATTATCCCTATTTAAAGAGAAAGGAACTAAAGCCCCCTACTCTTGCATGTGACCCTTCTGAGGGTCATTTATTTGACATCACCCAGGGATGAGTGTGTGTGCAAGACATTACAGTGTTGGGTGCACTCAAAAATAGTTTAAATGGTGTGGTTCTGCCTGGCCTGAGATGAACAAATATCTAGAAAATGATTTTGACATTCAGAGCCAAAAGCTATGACAAAGTCATTTCTCTCTCGTCAGATTACATGCTGAGTGACCAAATGACAGCACAACCAAAAGGAGGAGGCCCATATGTCTAATGGGAAGTTGGGTGGTGGAGCGAGGCAGCCAGTGTGACAATATGCTCCAGACGAAAATGAAAGCCCCCAAAATGAAAGTCCTTTGATATACCACAAAGGAGAGTCTCTGGACCTGATTTAGCAGTTTCACCCTAGTGCTTGAAGAGCAAGGCTGGACAATGCCACCAATGATTTTGGGGCAAAGCCAGTACTAGACCATAGACACAGACCAGATACACTGAAATAAAGCTCACATAGGGCATACAAAAGCAATGGATATGTCCCGCTTCCCTAGATTAGAGTACCCTGAAGGCGATATTTTATTTTCAAATTAAAGTAGGCTCAGAATTTTGATTAACCTCTATCTATCTATCTATCTATCTATCTATCTATCTATCTATCTGTTTCTTCATGATCAAGGGAGGCAATACCATGTTGGTATTATTATTTTTTTTTTTTTTTGTGAGGAGATCAGCCCTGAGCTAACATTCGCCAATCCTCCTCTTTTTTTTTTTTTGCTGAGGAAGACGGCCCTGGGCTAACATCCGTGCCCATCTTCCTCCACTTTATATGGGACGCCGCCACAGCATGGCTTACCAAGCAGTGCGTCGGTGCACGCCCGGGATCCGAACCAGCGAACCCCGGGCCGCCACAGCGGATCGCGCGCACTTAACCGCTTGCGCCACCGGGCCGGCCCCCATGTTGGTATTATTTTAATGTGACCCAACCATACTAATGTGGAACTTTCTCCTGATCCCTCTTCCGGATTCTCTAACATTTTAACTCTGAACAGATGAGTGTATGCAAAATTAAAATGCCCAACATTCACTGCTGCCCAGGTGTTCCTGCACCTGCGAACAAGGCTTTACTTGTGGGAACTGAATCTCCTAAAATTCATCATTCCACCACCTATTCTCCTACGTCCCTTCCTGTCTTACTTTTTGGAGTTAGAAATATGGGTGGGGTGGGAGGTTAGGGCACCGTACTCTACCAGTCAAAAAGCATTACTAATGCAACAAAGTTATTGACTCAATTTTCTCGTCAGTAGAGACCTAGTCTTGGAGCAGGAGTGTCCAATGGAGGAGGAAGTAAGTGTTATTCTACCTTCTTTTAGGTAAATAGGATTGACCTTTTAATAAGGTGAAGCACAGAATTATTTTCCCTATTCTAGCTCTAATGGCTTCAATGTAAATAGAAACCAATTAGCTTTGTTAACCTAATTTTCATTGTACCGTGAGTTTTCTTTTTCTTCTTTTATTTTATTTTTTTCAGTTTTCATAGATATTTTGTAGAAGTTGTGAGATTGTAGCAGGTCCGACCAGGCAAATGATAGTTTAAACCAGAGGAGCCAATGAAAGTTTTTGAATAGGAGAATGACATAATTAGATTTGTTTTTCAGGCAGATAAATCTCTTGGCAGAGTTGAAGATAGACTGAAAGATGTGAGAAGCTCCTGGTGGGATATGAATTAAAAAACAAGAGATGAATTAGGGCTGTTGGGATAGGGAGAAAGGGGTGTATTAGAGATATACTTCAGAAGCAAAATTGGCAGATTATAATGAGTTCTAAACTGTGTTTGAGCTGCCTTTGGATAATCTAGATGGAAAAATCCAGTAAGTAGTTGAAAATAGATATCATAAATATCTCTTAGGCATTTCTTCTCTACGGTAGCTAATCACACGACCATTAGTCTTGACTCATAGTTCTTATATTTTGTCTCATTCAGAAATAGTTATCAGGGAGGACACGGCCATTCTTTCAAATAGTTGGGATATCCATGGATTGGGATGTTGGTATATATAATAGCACAATTATTACTTACGTTTAATAACAATGCTACTCTTTTTCTTTAAATTTGTTTCTGCCCCACTTTGTAGTGAAAAGAATTTTAGACGCAATATTGTATATTACCTATATAGAGTGTTGTAAACGTTTCAATGCCAGAAGCACAAATCTCTGGAAGCAAAACTACACATCAGCCAGGGAGTTGCAAATCTGCACAGCCAAGGTATGGGCTAAAAGAGGCATTGCTTCCTCTCGGCCTCTTCTTTGTATCCCTCTAATTCCTAGTGGCTAGAAATTCTAGGTGGTCTGTTGGATGATATTGCCATAATGTAATATTTCCTGAGCACTCACTGCATTCCAGGCTCCGTTCAGCCCTTTGTGTGCATTATCACATTTACTTCTCTCAACACTATGGGGGAGATATTTCACTATTATGATTTACTAACGAGGAAACTGAGGCTTAAAAATTGAAGTGGGTTGCTAAAGCCTGAAAGCTGGTGAGTGATGGAACCAGGACTTGAACTAAGCACCCCTGCTCTTAACCACTGCGTTGTACTGCAGAAGCACACCTCTTAGTCCTGGATGGATGGGATTCATTTGTTTCTGCTGACTTGGCTGTGAATGCATTTTAATAATGAATGATATGTACAGGCGGAAGAAAACCTGCCCCACAAACCTTAATGTTGTATTTTTCATTAAGTACAATGTTAGTTTTTTTTCCCCTCCCTGTTATTCAGACATGCAAGGACTGCAAAAAACTTGCAGGTTCCATGTAGTAATTCTTTTTAAACAAAGTAAGCCTGAAAACAAAGAGTAGGTGCTTTGTAATTCAAGTAGGAAAGATTGCAGGATTCTTGAAATCCTCACATTTTGCTACGATACACAGGACTGAGCTGAAGAGGGAATGAAGTTTATGGGTCCCTGGAATTGATGAGGCACAATAAAGGGATTGATTGACATCATCATCACGCATGTCAACGACCTGGCTTGGGCCACAGTAAGCACCTGATAAATACTTGCTGTTGTCATTATTGACATTGATATTATTATTACATAAATTAATCACAATATATCTCCTTTCATATTGTATTTCCTTGCATTTGTTTAGCATATTAATATTCCATTTTATTTCCTTATTTGATATGTTATCTTGTCATCTGAGGAGAGAGAGGTATAGATGAGTAAAAGCCAAGTCTTCTTACCCTTACATCATTGATTTTTCCAAAGGCTCACCTTGTTAGACACCAACAAAACACACAGCAATTTCTCTTTTGTAATACTCATGACATTTATAAGACCGTGTTTGATGCCTCCTTCCCACCAAACTTTTATACTTAGGTCATATCTTGTCTGAGATTGTGTTGTATCCCTAGAACCCAACACAGGACTTGGTATCTAGTAGAAACTCCATAAATATTTGTTCAAGGAATGAATGAGCTAGCAATTTGTGAAGTTTTGAACAGCTATTGAGAGCAAAGTGTAGAATATCTGCCCTTATCACAAGGAATTTACACTCTAATTAAGTAGTTGACATTAATACAAAAAGTTAAATAACAATGCATTTTTAAATAATACTTCAAGGCAGCCGTTAGAAATTAGTAACAAGGAACCAGATGGTGAATTCCCAAAGAAATAATTCTATCAATAAATTCGGAGAATTTAATTTGTAACTAGACTCATGGGTAGGATTTATAAAACGAGAGAAGGTCCATAGTTCCTTTATATTGTTTATGGCTTATTTTTTAAATTGCTAGAGAATGTCATGCTTGTTGAAACTCATAACATGTATAAATATGTACAAAATAAAGATGTATAAAGAAAAAGTTAATGATCTCTTTTTTCACTGTAACCCTTCCCTTTCCGGTCCCACTTCTCACATGTAACCATCATTAATAGCTTGGTATTAACACTTTTCTCTATATTTGTTCCATTTATTTATTCTTTTTTTTCTGAATGGGATCATATGCATATGACTCTCCAAGAGACACTCTTTACACAATAAAACATGGACCCCACTCCTTATTCAGAGATCTTTCTCTAACTCCTTATTTTTAGTAGCTGCATAATATTCCTCCTTGTATTTTCATCAGTCCCATGATGATAAACTTCCAGATTTTTTATGGTTTTTGTTTCTGCCACTACAGAGAAACATTCTCAGATATATATTTTTCTTACCATTATTTCCATAAAATAGGTTTCCTAAGGTAAAATAGAGTGTGTGGATTTTCTATTTTAATCATTATTGACAGATTATTTTCCAGAAATGTTGTGGCAATTTACATTACCAAAAGCAATGACCGAGTGCTTTCTGTATCTATAGCATCTTCTGATGTGATTAGTCATTTTAAATTATCACTAAATCTGATAGCAAAATATGATATAGACATGTATATATGTATATGTTTTTCTAATAGTGAGTCTGGACATTTCCCATCTATAATCTATTGTGTATATTTTTAGATTATCTTTCTATTTCATTTATTGTCCTTTTTGCAGAGCAATTTGCAAAAACTCTTTGCATATTAAGAATATTAATCATTCTTTATGTCTTAGTATTTGTTTTCATTGTCTATCATATATTTGTTTATAAACTTTATATATTTATGTGGAATCTTTTATCATATGAAAACTTTTAATTTCTCATATAGTCATATATGTTTTTCTTTTCTTTTCTTTTATGACTTCTGGTTTTTTTCTTTGAGGAGATGAATTTCAAATGGAGAGAAAAGCTTGTGCCTTTCAATGGAGGCATGAATTGAAAAACATTTTAAGAACAACAGATAAACAAGTTGGACAGGAATAGAAAGTTTTGCAGGTCAATTTCAGAAAATGATGCCAGAAAGTTCCATTGATGCCAGTTTGTGAAAGACCAAATGCTAGACAGACTAGTTTGGACTTGGCATATAAACATAGAGGAACTGCTGAAACAGTTTTATAATGAAAATGTGATTTTATAAAGATTAGTTTGCAAGATGGCTTGGAAAAGTGAAATTCAGATCCAAAGAAACCAATATTTCAACAACTATTTATTGAACAGACACTATTCTAGGCCCTTGGAATCACCAGTGAATAAAACACCATGAAGACCAATAGAGATTATCTGCAAGGAACAAAGGTCAGAGGATGAGGACAGGAAAAGGTACAATAATGGCAGTCGTGATGTGAGAAAAAAGAAAGGATGGACGTGAGAAACAATAAGAATCAAGATGGAAGTTAGGAAGGAGGAACAGTTAAAGCCGATTTGGGTATTGAGCTTGGGAGACTGGAGCGTGGCAGTGATATTGGGAGACAAGGGCAAATCAGGAGAGGAAACAAAAATATGGGGTGGAGGGAGCAGTGGAGACAGAGATTTGTGTATTGGCCTGGGTTGCCTTACTAGGTTATAAGCCATCACCACAGACCTCCCAATTGACTGAAGTCAATTCATTAATCAACCATTATTGAGAGTGACATTTCAATCAATGACTAATTTATTTGACTGTATTGTCGTTAAGCTCACATTTATCTAACTTGTCTTGAAGGATGTTATTTCTTTTGTTTTGAAAACCTTTGCTGAGAAAGAACCTACTGCATCTCAGACCCTGTGCCAAGTGCTAGGGATACAAAGAATATAATCTATCACCCCTCACCCGTTCCATCATCAAAGACACAATGTGGTGGATGCTGTGAAGTGTGAGGGGAGTTCCCTTCAGAGATTGAGATTAATCCTGACTGTTGAAGAGGGAGATGGGGGCAGGAAAGTCTGTACTGAGAAGACTCCTGAGTAGAGGAGGTGACACATAAGCTGGACCTATGGTGTTTGAAGTCAGACAGAAGATATAAAGCCACACAAACTTTCATTGATGAGAACATTTTAGTACCAGCCTGCCCTAATATAGTGACAAATTTGTATTTTATTTATTTATTTATTTTTTTTATAATTTTATTTATTTATTTTTCCCCAAAGCCCCAGTAGATAGTTGCATGTCATAGCTGCACATCCTTCCAGATGCTGTATGTGGGACGTGGCCTCAGCATGGCCGGAGAAGCGGTGCGCCCGGGCCCAGGATCCAAACCCGGGCCACCAGCAGTGGAGAGCACACACTTAACCGCTAAGCCACGGGGCCGGCCCACAAATTTGTATTTTAGCTTTTTTTTCTTTTGTACTTACCTTGAGATATAAGTTTATGTTTGTGGAGCCCAGGGCAAGAGACCCCATTTGCTTCTTCTGCCTGAGAAAGAATAGGGACGAGTTTTAGGAGTGGGCAGGTGGAGTCAGCTGTTTCCTCCTTTGTGCTCCCATTACAGCTACTCCAGCATTTACCACAGTAATTATACGCTTACATGCCCATTCTCTCCTGTGGTTTCGATCTCCTCATAGGAAGGCTCTTATTCTTCTGATAAGTGTCTGGCAGTTGTGTTAGTAAGGAAACTTGTGTTTGCAGGTAAAAGAAATCAAACACAAACCAAACTCAGAGTGGTTAATCCAACGAACAGAGAGAAGGGGAATTTATAGACTCATGTAACAGGGAGGGATTCAGGCTGAGCTACATGCAGGCTTGTGTGATGTGTTCAGGACTCAGTCTTCACACCTTGGTTCTGCTTTCCTCTACAATGATTTCATTTTTAAGAAGGTTCTCCCTTCATGGTGGTAAAATAGATTCAGGTACTTCAATAATAGTCTATCCTCTCTGCAACCCCTGCAGAAAGGGCAACTTTCCATTTTTGAAAGTCATAACTACTTGAGCTATTGAGGAGACTTATCTACAAATTGAGACTTATTGGCTCTTATTGGGTCACAGGTCCATTACTGAACCAATTACTGTGGATAAGGTTCAAACCACATGGATTGAGAATAAGCAAGTTTAGTTTCCTATGAAAAGTTGTGGGCCTATTACAAAAAGCACAAGTAGAGGATATTAGGTAGGTGAAAGCAATAGATGCCCAACTAGATGCCCACCACACCCTGTATCAACGAGGGTACAGTGAGGTAAGGGGCGCCTCTGAGAACTTTGCCATCCATAATATCATGTAATCTTCAAGTAACTCCATGAGAAAAGTAACTATCTCAATTTTTCAGGATAAGAAATTGAAGCAAAGAGGGTAATTATTTAATATAAAATTAAAGAGCTATTAAGTGGAGATTTAGAATTTGAGCCCAGGTCTCTGTGGCTGTGAATTAGTTTGCTAGGGCTACCGTAACAAAATACTACAAACTGAGTGGCTTAAACAGCATAGATTTATTGTCTTACAGTTCTGGAGACCGGAAGTCCAAGGTCCAGGAACTGGCAGATTTGGTCTCTCTTAGCTAAGACCTCTCTCCTTGGCTTGCAGATGGATGCCTTCTCACTGTGTCCTCACATGGCCTTTGTAGGGATGTATGCTGCATTCCTTGTGTCCCTTTGTGTGTCAAAATTTCTTTTTCTCATAACGACACCAGTCAGATTGGATTAGGACTGCCCTAACAGCCACAATTTAACTTAATCACGTCTTTAAAGGCCTTATCTCCAAACACAGTTATATTCTGAAGTACTGGGGGTAGGGCTTCAACATATGAATTGGGGGGGGCGGGGCGGGGAGGACACAATTCAGCCCTTAGCAGACTATAAAACTCCCGTTCTGTCCATTGCACCAAGCTTCCAGAGGGAACTTGCATGAGTGTCTTGTCACTCATTCAAGTTGAATAGACCTGTGGTTCTGAAGGCTGAGTCCCTTGGCAAACTGCATCTTGGTTAAGAGCTGCTATCTTCCTCATAAGATTCTCCCTTGGACAGCTTTTCTCCTTAAAAGCATGCAGTTTCCTATGAACTAAGATGAACTTGGTTCTTTTGTAACCATATCCCTACTGTTGGAACAGAATAAACAATATTTTGTGAATGCTTTAAATGTGTTAGGAAAAGTGTTCATTGTTTTACAAAAACAGTCTTATTTCTTGCACATTCATCATAACTAGGTGAGACAATGCTAGAGAAGAATCTCAGGAAAATCTCTTAGAGGACCCCTGCCCTACTGCCAGGCAAATATTTTTTCTATTCATGAGAAGCATATTGTTGTTTATTGTCCTTAAGCGAGGTTGGCCACGGTCTGGGTCTTCCTTGTCCACAGATAAGCTGCTTCATGGCAATGAAGACGGCAAACATAATGTCTACAAATCATTCCTCACTAAGAAATCATGCTTGCTCACTTTTTATGCTTTTATTAAAAGAAATATGAAGAAGACTGTCCCTCAGTGTCTCAAAGGAGGAAAGAGAGCTGTGATGAAATGTCACCATGGGTCTGTAATCTCTCTACAGTGTACGCCTACTGCTACCTTTGGGGGTCAGTGAGCCGTGCTCACAGATCCTGGTTTTAAATTATAGACCACCTTCTTCTGTTGGCTCCCATTAACCAAGTGATAGGTGCCAGTTCTAGGGTAGAGGACCATTTAGACAGGGGAAGAATCCCACCTTCACGTAATGGGCAAGAGCAGTACAGGTAACACATTCCCTGGCAATACATTTGACAAGAAATAAAGGAAGTGATCTCACTCATTAAGTAGTAGATAATAACAACAACAAACAAACACATAGAGATAGAGATTGGATTGGTGGTTACGGGGGGAGGTGTGAGGGGGAGGGGAGAAGGGCAAAAGGGATAATTAGGCACGTGTGTGTGGTGATGGATTGTAATTAGTATTTGGGTGGTGAACATGAGAACATGATGTAATCCATGCAGAAATAGAAGTATAATGATGTACACCTGAAATTTATACAATGTTATAAACCAATGTTACCACAATAAACAAAAAAAAAATTAAAAAAAGACAGATCTTTTTTATTGATTTCTTCCTCTACCTGCAATTTCCATCACAAAGCTATTAAAATGAATCAAAGTACCATATATCTCAGACTAAGAAAACAGGCCTCAATTAGAAAGACTCTAAACAGGTAGGTACTTGAGTTATTTCCAATTGTAGATGAAACAGAGATTTTGAGTCTTTATATCACACCTAAGTTCACAAAGCTGGAAAGCTATATAATTATGACTTGTATATAACCAGGATATGTAAGAGTGGAACCCATGGGGTTCATCCCAACATATCATCCCAGCTTCCCAGAACTGTCTTCTGTGAGTGACCAATGGAAATTTGTCTTCTTCCACACTCCAGTCATGACGGGTTTTTTTGTCTATTAGTAGTCCTTTCAGAAGAGAAAATGGAATTATTTGTTATGATTTGTTTTCAAAGAACCTAAGTTTACTCCTCTGAATGCTTCTCTTTCTGAGTGCTCACCTCTTTTTTATTAGATTATATGCAGCACAGCAGTATGGGCTCGAGATAAACGAGATCACAGAATACTCTGAAGGTGACTTTAGCAAATCCTTGCAGCACATTAAAAAGTAAGATTGATGTAACAATGTTATGTTTACATAGGAGAATGTTCTTACCTTTCAGAGACACTTGCTGAAGTATTTAAGGAAGATATGTCATAATGTCTATAATTTACTTTTTTTAAAAAATCATTAAAAATGCATAGAAGAAGCAATGACAACATGTTAATCACTAAATTTCAGTAATGGCTGTATATTTATTTCTGTCTTTGTGTGGAAATTATCATAGTGAAGAGTGAAAAAACACATAGTCAAGTAAAAAAGTAAGTAATGATTATAGGACAGAGATTGAGGTAGTGAATACAAAGGAAAGTTCAAAAGGGATGTCATTTCTGGTGATGAGGATGATAACAATGATAAGCATTTTTATACCTCCCTTCTCCTCTCATTAAAACAAGAATAGAGGAGTTTATCAAGGGCAAGCATTGTGCTGAACACTTTTCATGCATTGTCTCCTTTAGTCCACAACAATCCTATGAAGTAAGGATTGTTTTCTCCATTTTATGGATGAAACTGAGACTCAGAGACATTAAATGACTTGCTCCAGATCTCGCCTCACCAATGCCCTGCACTCCTTTTGCCTTAGGGAGAGCTGTGCAGAGGTGACTGTGTTGAAAGAATTCAGGATGTATGGGGAGGTAGGTGAAGGCACAGAGGGACTGATAAACTAGGTAAATGGGGAGAAGGAAGACAACAGTAGGTCACAAGGAGGGGAGGACCAAATATTTCAGTGAAATGATAAGGTTGTGATTGGTGAAGGGAAAGTACTGGGAGGTGGTCCACTGGATAACCATAATAGTGTATCTGATTTGTATGCAAGGTCTGGGGGTAATCGATATGACTATAGAAATTTCCAAGAATGAGAGTGCAATTGATATATATGGGAAAAAGGAGTAAATAGGGGTGGGAAGACATATTTTAGGCAAGGGTCCTGGCCTTGTTAGTAAAGCACACCATACCATCTATCCCACTCACTTCTATGGCTGATCAGGAGAAGGATTGTTAACAACCTCCCCCCCCCCCCCCGCCAGTCCATAAGTGTATTTTGGCAGTGGGAAAAGTACAGCTTCCAGTGAATTTTCTTTAGCATTTCCAAAAACCAATTCACTAATTTTTAATAATTACTTCCTTCAAGTAGGGGGTACTGACCTGGGTTCAGCTATTTCATTTCAAACTAGAATTTAATTTGAAAAGACTTTTTGCTTGTTGGGGAAAAAAAGTCCTACCTCAGAATAATTGGTCAACTATGTACTCTGTTGGAATTCTGCTGGAGAGACTATCACAGAAAGCTGGTGGCCTAGGGGGTGAAAACAAAGCATTTTTGTAGAATTAAAATTAGTTCATTTAAGTTGATAGCTTTTCATTTAATTTTAAAATGTAAGTGGCTATTTTTAAAAGAAGGAAAGGAAGTCTAAATTACTCTACTAATCTAATGAAATATTGCCAAGAGGATAAAAGCAGACAACTGTGAGCCATGTGGGGAATCCTTTCCAAATCTTGCTTTTAGACCTCTCTTCTGTTCTCATTAAAGCAAGCCCCAAAGATCAAATGAACCAGGACCCAAGCTGAAGGCAAGGGAACAAGTTGTTTGCTTCATCTCTGCCAGCAGCCCGCTCACCACCAGGCTGGGACGTAGGCACACAGGTCAGAAGAATAATAATCCTATTTTCACTCTCCCAGGTCTCCATCAGGAGCCACCAGGGAGCAGCAGATGGCTAAGTCACTCATCTAGCTGCCTCCAGTTAGATACTTGCTTGAAAATGAATGAGAAAGCTCACGGGAAGGGGGAGAAAGAGGAGAAATAATTATGGCACCAATAATTCACATTCGTGTGGTTTTATGAGTCACAAAGTAATTCGCATACATGCTTGCCTTTGATCTTGCCTTTTGGTGAGCAGGACATGCATCTTTAGTCTCACTGTACAGACTAGCAATCCAAGATCCAGAAGTGTGAAGTGAGAAATTTGTTCCAAATCATACAGTTTGTTCAGAACATGAGCTTTGAGGGCAAATCCCCTGGTTCGAATCCTGGCTTTAGCACTTATGAACTGTGCAACCCTGGGAGGTTACTTAACCTCTTTTTGGCCCTATTTCCTCATCTGTAAAATGGAGCTAAGAATAGTATCCACCTCAAAAGTTGTTGTGGGGATCTAATGATAGAATGCATGTCAAGTACTAAGAACATTTTGGCACATAGTATTCGATGAACACTATCATTACATTTGTAAAATGTGTTATGGCTTACAAAGCATATCCAGTTCAACTACATTTATTAAGCACCAGAGCCAGGCAGTGTGTTAAACTCTGGAGATGCTAGAATAAATCACTCATGACTCCAGCCACCCCACCAGTCACAGACAAGTGTAAGGCATAGCACAGACTGACTCGCTCAGTATAAAGTGATAATTTAAACAATGAAGGTAATTAGAGGGAGAATTTAGCCCAGCCCGAGAGTGTTAGAGAGGGCTTCCTGAAGGAAAATACTTCTCTAATTTTTCCTTTACTAGAACTCTCTGAAAAAGATATTATTTTGTCCATTCTACAAATAGTAAAACAAGGCTCAAAAGAGTTGAAGGACTTCCCAAGTTCTCCCAGCTAGCAAGTGGCAAAGCCAGGTCTCAATTATACTAAACCACCTCAAGGAGACATTCTCTGTGAGAATGTATTGAGTAATTACATTGTAGTTACAATGTAAGTCATTGAGATAATAAGCTGGGATTTTTTTCTTTCCCATTATATTTTTTGTTTAACAAAAGAACAAAACTGTCATTCTTTCTGCATCTCCTCTGAACTGTCATTCTTTCTGCATCTTACCTGAAAAAATTGGCACAGTGCGAAGTTCTCTGTACTCCACAATCTGCTAAGAATCACAGAAGCCTAGACTGGAAGGGACCATTGTTTACAGGTAGGGATCTGGAAGGGCAAAGACCACACGTTGTTGAATCTTAGTTCTACCACTCACAAGCTCTATGACAATAGACAAGCACCTTATTCTCAAATCTCAGTTTTTCTGTTCGTATAATGGAATAATAATAATGTTCACCTCCTAGAATTGCTATGATAATTACATTAGCACAGTATGTGGCACACATTGCAATTGCTCAATAAACATTCACTAGTAACTTTAGCTGGAGAAATGCCATCTAGACCACCCACATCACCCCTCTGGTCTGATTACACAAACCATCTGTGCATTCTTTTTTGAAATCCTTTTCCAGAAAGACATTCTACAGCTTCCATGCGAAGCGTTCCAATGCTTGACCAACCTCACAACCTGGAAACCCAAGTCTTCCATACATTGCTTATGCTTTCATTTAAAATAATAACACTCTGCTCTCAGAAAAAAAAAAAAAAAGAAAATGGCTGGTCGTGCTTTTTCTGGATAAATAAATGAACATTTCAACTTTCTCTCTCCCAAACTGTCAAATCCCAGGAATTTCACTTTTTTCTTTAGAAGCCTTTTACCTACTTCTTTCCAGTAGTGGTGGATGGGACTCCTTCATGTCCTCAGATTGCTGTGGTGATAATGCAGGTGCTGGTCATAACATCGTGTGTGTTGAGCTCTTTATTTTCAAAGCACAGTCACACGCTCACCTTGTTGATCCTAAAACACTTGAGAGAGGTAGGGAGGCCATGTGTTATTTCCAGGTAAAGGATGAGGAAACTTAAGTATAAAGGAAAGAATAACAATAGCCACTATTGTTAAGCACTGATTTTGTCTTTTATGCATATTATCTTATTCCAGGTTCTTCAGAGCACTCTCTAGTGGGTGTTATTAGTTCATTTTGAAGGAGAGAAAAATGAGACTCATATCCAACTTTCTCCAGATAGTAAGTGGTAGAGCTGAATCTCAAGTCCAGATCTGTTGTATTCCAAAGCCAATAAGTTCAATCACTAACTGTTAAAGATTTGCTCAACCTATCGGTGACTACCATGACATTAAAATCCGGGACTCCTGATTCACAGTACAGGGCACTTTTCATTAAATCACTCACTCAGTCCTTCTTGATTGGGTGAGGTGCTAGAGCTAGACTCACCTATGACTAAGAAAGTCGCTTCTCCACAGAACTGCAAAGTTCCCCATTCCTATCTAGTCTTCTGTTCATAGCTTCCTGGTCCACGCCTATAATTTTGGGGTCCCCAAGCATGCAGTGAGTAATAAATTTACATATATTATACATAATATTTTTATATTATTATATATTTATAGAATTGTATATATTTATATAACATATATAAATATATATTCATATTGTGTATATATATATTTTAGAAAGTATTTATTTATTTATTTATTTTTGCTTGAGGAAAATCCACCCTGAACTAACCTCTGTGCCAGTCTTTCTCTATTTTGTATGTGGGTCCCCGCCACAGCACGGCTGATGAGTGGTGTAGGTCCACACTTGAGATCTGAACCTGCAAACCTGAGCCACAAAAGTGGAACGTGCTGAACTTAACCACTATGCCATGGGGCCAGGCCCTATATATATTTTTATACATAGTACATCTGTATACATGTATATTGATATATACTTGTAAATGCTTGTAGATTTTGCCAGATTCTCCAGCAAAACTATAGGTTTGTCAGGCCAAACAAACTTTTCAGGGATTCACCAGCAAGGATATTTCTTTAAACATAGAAGTAGTTGTGGAGAAAAGTGAAAGAGAAAAGGTTCTGGAAGTTTCTTCTCTTTTCCTGAATGTCCAGTCCATGAGGGCCTATATGCATTCTCACATCAGAGTTGCAAGGCAAGCACTGAGCTGCGGGATGGAGTCCAACCATGTTCACCGTATCCTGGGGAGTAGGTGCTTATGTTACTATTTGAGCTGCCTCACTCACTCATTTTCCATTTCAAAAGGAGATGATGGTGAAAAAGGAGATCCAGGAGAAGAGGGAAAACATGGCAAAGTGGGACGCATGGGGCCAAAAGGTAGGTAAAATGATTTGAATTTGACACTATAATGTTAGAATTGCTCTTCTCTCTCTCCTGACCTTGCCCTGGAAATTAGCAGCTTTCATAACACACTCTGCTCCAAAGATGCAGGAAATATATTTCAGATATGAATTTACTCGCCACCAGAGAGTTCTTATTAGATCGCCTGTCAACAAGACTTGGACACATTTCTTAAGCTGGATCCTTAGGGCTGGCCAGAGTGGAACACTCTGGAGGCCCCAGGGAATAGCAGTCTCCTGGAATATCTAAGAAATAAATTTTAGAAACACAGCTGTGTTCATAGCTGTGTCTCTCCTCGGAAGCCACTGCTAAGCAACTGTTTTTGGCTGGCCTAGAGCTTAAGGAGGAAGTTGAGAAGGAACAAAAAGAGTTGTCTGGTCCATTGATTTACTCGCCTTCTCTAAGATCTCTGGTGAATGGTAGGGAGGAGTAGGAGCATAGAAAATGAGGATAACACAAAGGCTGGAATGTTTTTACTCACAAAGCCAAGAGTAGGTCTCACCAAAGGATAGCCTCTGGACTGTGATGTGTAAGCATGAGTCTTCCAAGCACTAGAAATAGTCTCTGCCAACTGCTGCAAGGTAGTGGCCCTCGAACACCGACTTTAAAATCTTCAGTAATTTAAAGAGAAGAAAAGACTCACAAGCCTTTGAGACCTCAATTTGAGGAATGCTGATTTAAATTCTTCTTATTCTATAAATATGTACAATAGTCTATAAATATGTACAAACTATTGCAAAAGTATTATCACAAAATATAGTTTTATAATTGATGAATATTTTTTAGATCATCATAAAAAAACAAAATTAATAACAGTGTTGGAGGAACTCAGTGCTTTGATCATATTTTTTTGGATAAAAACTTGGTAGGACAGTCTCTGATATCCCTTTGATCACTAGTTTTTATGATTGTGCCTTCCCTCCCTTTTTTTAAAGTGGCGGAAATAGTCAAATCTCATTTTAAAATAGAGAGGAAATAGAATCCCATAGTGAAGCCAAAAATGGATCTCGAGAGGAACAGAATTAGAATGGAATGCAAGAATTCTTCCACTCAGCCCCTTATCTGACCTTTAGATTAAACATCCTCTGCTATAGACCTTTTAGAATTATTACATCAGTAAGCATTTTAGTATCATTAGGTCCAAGATTGTCATACTCAGCCACATTTTAATTTTAATATGTACATTAGAATGCTATTAAAACAGATAATATAGAACAGGATATATATTATATACCACAGAGAGAAGAATGCAATTTTGGTATTTCCTTCAAGTGACTATCATATATTAGCCACATCTTTAAAGGGAAAATAAAACTTTGGGATATAAAAATGACATGCTTTGCTTTTCAGGAATTAAGGGAGACCTGGGTGATATAGGAGACCTGGGCAACATTGGCAAGACTGGGCCCATCGGCAGGAAGGGTAAGCCGCATTTTACTCTTCTCCGGTAGCAACTCAAAGCAAATTGAGCATACTCCTGCTATATTTTGAAAGACTCTATATCATGAAAATGATCCTTTTTCTTTCTTTTAAGATATGAGTTTTCTCAAAAAAAAAAAAAACCTAGACTGTCTATTCCACGACTGAAACCTTTAATCAACATAATTATTTAAAATGGATTTCTTTTTTGTTTTTTGTTTTTTGTGAGGAAGATCAGCCCTGAGCTAACATCTGATGCCAATCCTCCTCTTTTTGCTGAGGAAGATTGGCCCTGGGCTAACATCTGTGCCCATGTTCCTCTACTTTATATGGGACGTCACCACAGCATGGCTTGACAAGCGGTGCATCGGTGCCCGCCTGGGATCTGAACCTGCAAACCCCGGGCCACGGAAGCAGAGCGCACGCACTTAACCACTGTGCCAACAGGCCAGCCCCTAAAATGGATTTTAAGTATAGTGGACTCTCATCTGTAAAAATACTCCCAAGACAGCTAGTCCATCTGGATCATGAGCTGCCTCCACAGAGCTGCGGTATTTGTCTGAAAGCCAATGAACAACATGGAGCTGAAAGGGAGGGACACAACACAATTCCAACACTGTTTTTTAAAACACTCTTAAAAATATAAATTCAAATAAAACATACATATACATATAGAAAAAATATGAATTTTCTCTTTCTTCTTATATTGGCTGTTTCTTCTGTACATAAATGTGTCTAAAAAGAAAGGGACTTGAGCAAAATATAACAGAAATTCAGAGACAGAATCAAATGTCAAGTTTGAGTCATCTCTATATTGAATTCTCTCCTGGGATCTACTGGTTGGAATCTGGATACAATTAAAATGGGTATCATGACCATGAAGCGTGTTCTGTAGTAGAAAACTATTTGTAAAGCTCAAGGTAGCACAGAACAGTATAATTTTCTTTCTTAATTTGAGTGGGATAATAATAATTCTGTGTCTGGGATCTATTAACAGGACAGGAACTTGAAGTATGTACGTGCACACTCTTTTGTTTTCAGTCCTGTCCTGATCCTGTACATAATTACTGCTGCAATACTGCAAAATAGAGTAACCTTCTCTTTATTATCTAAACACTCTTTCCTTACTGTCTTCTCATAAAGCCCCACAATGGTAGCAGTTTCTAATTGCTTCAGATATTCAGTGATTCATACAGGCATTGGCCTGCTTGGTTTGAAAATAAAAAGTTAAATGAGAATCAAATTTTATTGCAAGGAACTCATAGACTGTTTAGGAAGATAGAACTTTCTCAGAAGGAATTATAATACTGAATAACTATATGACTACTACAGGAACCATGTGGGAGAATAAGGCAAGACTGACATGAAGAAGAACTGACTTAGGTCTTGAAGAATAGTAACGTGTTTATGGAAATGGGGAAAAGGCATTGGAGGGAGATGCAAGAGATACTTGTGCAAAGGTATAGATCAGGGGAAACTCAGTGCCATGGGGAATAGAATTCTGCAGCCTTGTATGGTCCAACCTTCCATACATGCTTGAGCAGCTCCATAATCAAACACGTGCCTCGCAGTGGCCAGCAGTGTGTTCTTATAGGCAAGTTGATAGATGCTGTCTGAGCTGAGGCTGTGGCCCCTCTGCCCTCATCCTGTAGCTCAGTACTTCTCTCTCCACTCTTTTCCAACTCATTCCTTTAAGAAATTTCCTTTGACCTGCATTTGAGGGCAGAAAGAGGGCAACGCCACTGAAGAGAAATTGCTATGGTTATAGTGGCTTATATTGTATGATATTATATATTGTATGTTCACTTGGTTAAAATCCTCATAGCTGAGAAGAACTCCATGGACCCCTTATAGATCATGAGTCCTACTGTAGCACGTATCTCTAATGGTTTTACAATGAAGCTAACGAAACTTTGGCTTCAGAGCCCCTCATTTGCTTGGGTCCTTCCCAAGACCCTGAGAGGAGCCTTAGCATGAATGCACAGGGACTTATGTCTGGGCAAAATTTGTAAAGTAAGACATTTTAACCTCAACTGATTAGAATAGTGCCTCTCAACATTTTTTTTTAAAATTTTGCACCCCTAAAAATCTTTTTAGAATATTTGTCTTAATTGTCCCCTCCTATGAAATTTTAATACCACCTATGGACTATATATCTGTTATGTATTGTGTGTATATTTGTGATTTATATATAAAAAAAGAGTAAGATTCTTTCACCTCCCCCCAAGAACCAACTTCTGCATCCTTGAGGTGATATTGCCCCCACTGAGAAAGCATGAGTTAAGACTACTGTCTCCTACGTCAATCTCCTTCCATCACACTGCTCCTGTGTCAGGTGGTTTTTGGAGTGAACACAAGTATTTTGGGAACTAGCTAAGAAGAATTTGAGGGAGGGACATGTTTTATTTGGACTTCATAGGATATATTTATGTAGTTTGCAGTTACTTCCATGTACAGTTAACAATTCCAATGTAGGAATAGCTTCCAAGAATACTCCTACCACTTACTGTGCAGATCTATCCAAAGTCACGATGAAAAAGTGCAGGGGAAGAGGTCAGATCATCATATGACTGTGTCCTGGAGCATCCAGCACAAGATATGTGTGGACTGTGGAAATGAAACAAGGTTTGAAATGTACAGGGCCAGAGCTAGTCTGTGGAAAGTTTTTCCAAATCTAACATCTTATATGTGAAAAAGACTTTACAGAGGTATTCTCAAATTTGACAATATTCTTAATTTAGATACATCATCAGTAATGAGTTGTAAATGTGAAAGAAACGTCTTACACTATTAATAATAATAACAAAATTCAGATTTCTGCTATAGGCCGTGAGAGATTCACCTGCATTAAATCCCTCTGCTAGCTGGGTCAAAAAAACAAACAAGAACACAAAAAGCAAATATATATTTGAAGGCATGAGAGGGCTACCAAATTGAACAGGAATTTAGGGGCCATGATCTGGAGGAGGAGGGAATCACACTAAGGTGAGTTCTACATTCTGTACTACTTTTCCTTTCAAGTCATTCACCAACTCAGCAGCGAGGCAGCAGTAAAAGATTCAGAGGCTTGAGCAGGAAGTTGCTCAAACCGAATTAGTATTCAAGGCCTGCCAAAGAAGAGTGGCCTTGGAAAATGCCACTCTTTTTTCATTTCAAAAATGAAAATTTCCTGTTGGAACTCCAACAATTCTGAAAAACATTTAATTAAACTACATCTATTCATGTTTTTGAAAAATCTTAGCAAATTAGAAATAAAAGGAAAAATATTTAATATGAAAGGAATATCAACAACAACAACGCTTGTTTAAAAATCCTGCTCGATAATGAAATATTGAACACTTCTCTCCTGAGATTGGGAATGAGATGAGCACAGCCCTCACCACCAATTCTAATCTATATTATAGAAGAGGTTCTAGCCAGAGGAAAAATTGCAAGAATGAGAGATAAGAATCATAATAATTGGAAATGAAGAAATAAAAGCCTCATTATTTGCAGATGACATGATTATATATCCAGAAAATACAGAAGAATCTACAGATTAGTTATTTGTATTGTTAAGTTTTTTAGACAGTTTAACATATAAAAATCAATTTTGTTTCTACATACCAGAAGTAATTTTAAAAAAATGAAATTAAAAAGATGTCATTTATTATAGCATCAAAATTATCAAATATCTAGGAATAAATCTAACAAAAGACCTATAAGGCTTCTACCACAAACATTACATAATGATAATGAGAGACCTTAAAGAATATCTAAGGAAACGGAGGTAAACTACACTCATGGATTGGAAGACTCAATATTGTTAAGATGTTAGTTCTCCCCAAAGTAATCTATAGATTCGATGCTACCTCAATCAACATCCCAGATGTATTTCTCTTGGAAATTGATAAGCCAATTCAAAATTTATATCAAAATGAAAAGAACCAAGAATACCCAAGACAGTCTTGAAAAAGAAAAATAAGGTGGAAGATTTAAGTTACTGAATTTAAACATTTATTATAAAGCTACAGCCATTGAGATAGTGTTGATTCAGTGCAGAAACAGACAAACAGACCAATGGAAAGGAATAGAGTATGCAGAAACAGACCCCCAAACTTGACTTATGCAAAGTTGACATTACTTTATAATGGGAAACAATGCAACTATCAATGAATAGTGCTAGGTCAGTTGACCATGAATGCAGCCAAACATATGCAGCCCATAATGTATGAAAAAAGAATTGTGGAGGCACAAAATTCATTTATTAATGAAAATATTATGATTCTTAGTGAATTTTGTAATGTGACATTTGTCTACTTTCAAAATTTAGTGATTTGCTTTTATTTATTTTCTTATAATAAGTATTCTTTTTTTTGGTGGGGGGTGAGGAACATTAGCCCTGAGCTAAATCTGTTGCTAATCCTCCTCTGTTTGCTGAGGAAGATTGGCCCTGGGCTAACATCCATGCCAATCTTCCTCTACTTCATATGTGGGACGCCTGCCACAGCATGGCTTGATAAGCAGTGCATAGGTCCGCACCCGGTATCCGAACATGTGAACCCCAGGCCGCCAAAGCAGAGTGTGCAAACTTAACCAGTAGACCACTGGGCCAGCCCCGATTACTCATATTTATAACCACTTTTCCATTTGTAACTTTGTATTATTTTTCTTAAAGAGGGCTCCTCAAATTGTATAAGCGTCAGATAAAATGCAGCATAGATCTGCTCCTGGCTGTATCAGCTTCATTTAACAACTTGTTAAAGGGAGGGAAAGATGTAGCCAGAAAGTGGAATGTTGATACCCAGATTTCTGAGATGAACCCGTGTTAGATGAGGTTCAGATCCCAAGTATTGCCCTGGAGATGAACAGAAGTGGAAGACGAGGGTAAGTCACTGCCGTGGACATATCCAGAATTCAAACACTTCATTTGTCAATGAGTTTTTCCAGATGTTGTACTTTCTTAGGTTTAGATGAGTTAAATCTAGATAAGACTCCAACTAGGAGAGTTGGAGTTAATGACTTAGAGCCAAGTCTTAATTCTTTCATAGAATAAGACTAGGTAACTTGGGAGGGTGGTAGATGACAGAGACAAGGAATGGTCAAGAGTTTTAGTGTGATATTCTGAGTCTCAATGTGGACAAACTTCCACAAATATTGAAAAAGTAACAATCTTGAAACAATGGGGTTAACTAACCTCATCTTCTTCAGGCCAATTCCTCATTCATGCTCAGTGGATATGCACCCAGTACACACCTCTATCATTTTACTCATTGTCATGGCTTATCAGCTTCTCTGTTTCCCCCTATAGACTGTGAACATCTGAGGGGAACAAATGAATGAAAGATTTATTGGATCTATTTGCTTAAATAAGTATAAGCTTTATGGGGGGACCCTACTTTTTAACCATTTTATCCTAATGCTTATCATATAATAGAAACTTTCTAAATATTTGTTGCATTAAGGATAAAAAAATGAATGATAAAATATCTTACTTTCTATGATGTGGCCCTCTCTTCCACTCTTTATAAGTACCACTTTCCCTTAATATCCATTTCCACCATTGGCTAAGATTTCTTTCTCTTCCAGAGATATGCCATCAAAATTTATGAGCATGTCCTGGAATTTCAAAAAAAATGGAGGTTCAATGTTCTGGCTCGCCTGGATTAATTTCATTTTTAATCTGTACTTTGAAATTTATTGTCCTCATTTTGTCAATGGCCCTTCTAAATTTTGCACCAGCTCAGATCAATCTCCACTTTCTGGACTGACCTTAATGTTGTCACTTGCATGGATAAGGTAGCTTTCTGGATGTCAATATTTCATTTGAGGAGTAAGAAAGAATGATTTAGTACAGGTAAATTCAATCTCACAGCAAAATAAATGTTTTCACTTAAGGTCAGTAATCCTTTTACAGTGAAAGCATTATGATTTTTTGTTTGTTTGCTTAAATGCAACCTCTAATTCTTCAACCTTAAGACAGTTATTACAGACATGTTCCTGCTCGTGGGCCAAAATGAGATTTTGTGTATGACTTTAAACCAGAACTCATTTTATAGAATCAGAGTTTATAAGCTGACATCCTCCGTGAACTGGCTAAGTGCTTGGCATATGCTTTAATTAACCATGACTCTGATTTAAGGGCAGAAGCTAACAATGGTTGAGCATCCTCTAGGAGTCAAGCACAGAGCTAAGCCCGTGATAAGATGACATTATCTAATTTATCCTCCTTAATGATCTTATGGTTTTAGGTACCATTATTTCGCTTTAAAAATGATGAGGTGGAGGCTTACAAAAACTAAGCCGCCTGTCCTCATTCAGCTAGTAAGTGGCAGAGCCAGGATTCAAGCCCTGCTTTTTTGGACTTCCATGGTCTTTCACTCCACCATATTGCTTTGACTTTCCCATTTGCTAAAAAGGAAAGAAATTCATGTCACAATACTAGAAAGTAGTCACAGTACTTATATCTTGTCAGAAAAAAAGCCACTTAGCAGTTTAAGAATCTGTTTCCCACACTCCTAAGATCCAGTTACAGGCTACTACCTCAGTGAAGCCTTCTCTACTCTGATCCACAGCCATCTTTGCCTTCTCTGAATACTTACCATACGTTTCCATTATTTCACTCTGTTAATGAATGATAGTGAAAGAGTCTCATCTCCTTGGTCTCTTGTGTGTGCTTTGTGTTCCTTAAAAACTCATCATTTTCCAAAGCAAATACTCTATGCTTCTTTTATGTCCATTATTGAGCTTACCCCAGAACTAGGAACACAGCAGAACCAGAATCAACTTTTAGCCCATGTTGAAGTAAAAGGATTCACATATAAAGAAAATACATTATTTAAAAATTAAAATATTAAACCATATTATCTTTTATATATTAGATATAACCATATTAAACCAAAATATAAACCATTAAACCATACGATCTTTTAAGTCCATACAGTTTTTGGTGGTGGTAGGACTGATATTCCTTTCAACTTTTGATAACATTTTTCAAACCCTTTGTTTTCCTTCATTAAATTATTGCTTAAATTATTTGGGAAGCACCGTGAGCTGGGGAGTCAGAAGTGGTTGGGTTTCCATGCTAACACTGCCATTGAATTGCTGGATGTCCTTGAGCAAATTATTTTGCCTCTCTGATCCTCAGTTTCTTCCGTTGCAGAATAAAGATAATGATAGTGCCTAGCTCATTGGATTTAATATGATAATATCTACAAAGTATCAAAACAGTACTTGACAAATTATTGGCACTTAGCAAATATATTTTCCCTTTCTTCCATTCATATATTTTCAAAATCTATTCTTATCTTTTCCAATGTACATATAAGGGAAATGAGGAATTTGCAGGGCACAACTTAGGTGTGAGCAGATCTGTCTTCCTCATCATGGTGCTTGGCATATTTGCATGCTTTTTTCCCAACTGTACCTTTACTCTATGTTGTCCCCTACGTTGTTCCCATCTTCACCTGCTGAAGCTTTTCATAGTCAAGCTCCAAGGCTACCTCCTCAGGAGAGCCCTCCTCCATCCTTCTAGCTGAAGCACTATCTCTTCTAGCTCCTTCTCTCTTACAATATTTATCACATTCTATTGTCATAGATTTCATCTTTATCTCATTTCATCCAAGTACAAGTTCTGAGGCTTCCTCCTGCGTACTTAAACTGCATTCCATGTTTCAAGGACCCCCTCTTTCTGTCTGGAGAGCTCTTGAATGTCTGGCATCACTGTAAAGAAAAGTGTCCACATGGGTCAATTTGGAAAGGCTCAGCAAATCATTGGGGCCCTGACAGTCAGGCCTTTCTGGACAATCAACAGTCAATATGTACAGGACACTTAATGAAAAGCAGTCAGCAGACAGTGACGAGAAGGACAGCTAATGGGCCGGCAACTCAGAACACCCTATGGGTTTTAGAGTGGCTCCCACTTATTCCCTTTTGCTGGTAAAGGGTGCAGTTAGGCAGAACCTCAATGCTGACTTCATTCCCCCTCACATTGCCCCCTTGGGTGGTATACCCAATTCCTGGCCACACCAAACTCCTACAAGTGTAAGCTGCATACTCTTTTCTAGCCTGGATGACCTTCATTCCGTGTTTATCCCTCTTGAGCTCTTTCTTGTTCTTTTTCCAGATCATCATTGAAGCATAAACTCTATTTCACTTCTATCAGGATCTTCTCTTTTGATTCTCAAGAACTTCAGCCAAACATTTCCTCTTATAAATCAAAAGCTTTTGCTTTCAATTATTGTGTCTGATGTCGGGCTTCAAGAGTTTATTTTGAAGCTGAAAAACATCAACATATTTTTCTCTCTGCTTTAATAATCCTGATTCTCTGAGAATTATTTTGTGGATGCCTCTGACTGAACAAGAAAATGTTCACATACAAAGAAGAGCAGAAGGGAAAGTTATCAAGGTTGATATTTTGGTATAATATATTTGACACAACTTTATATTATAGATATTTGCATACATCACATCTCTTCTAAAAAGTGTAAACTCCTTCAAGTCAGAAATTTAATCTTGTCTCTCTTTATATCCTCTCAAAGTACCAAGACTTTTGTCTTGCATAGAGTAAGTAAATAGTAAATATTTGTTGAAGTAAATTGAAAAAGCACAATACGTGTTTGTGAAAATCCAAGGGCAAAGCCACGAGGAAGAACTTGGAGGCCTAATAAATACACAGACACTGCTATGTGCTAATCAATTGATCCACATATGCAAAACAACAGTAGTTTAAAATTTAAAACATGCAGAAAATTTTATTAGCCTTATTCAGAAGGCCACATTATAAAAACATGTTAATAGGGTAGGTGACATAAATTTCAATGTTTCTTTCACATCCTACTGGAATTCTACATTCAATCTAAACAAATTGACCTGTTTGGTTAGTTGTACCTGCGTAGCCAACTCAAAATCAAATTATTTATATGAAACCAAAGAATATTAGTTGGAGATATTGCAAATGAAATTTAAAAACTGTTTCCTCTGATTTATTGTCTGTCTGAAATAATTCCCCATTTTATTTAATCGTTCTTTTTGTGGCTATTGTTTTTATTCAGGTGACAAAGGGGAAAAGGGTTTGCCTGGGATACCTGGAGGAAAAGGGAAAGCAGGTATGATATGCTTATTTTTCTCGTTAATTTATAGCATCATTCCAAATGTATTCATCTCAAAAATAAATATGTTTTTACAGAAAAACAAGAGTCTTTTCAGTGTGCTTAACTTTATTTTACTTGGATTCGGGGAAAGGGAAGAAGGGGACTGTCCTTTCTACCTGCTGACGACTTTCCAAGCCCTGTGGAAGGGGATGATGGCACGTTCCATCCCCGTCCTGCTTGCTGTGAGGAGGTAAACCTAGCACATCAGGAAGCAGCCCTCACTCTCCTAGACCAAGAGGAGAATCCACAATGGCCTCAGCAATAGGACTGTATCAGCATGATTCACATTCCTCCGTCATCTCAACCGAATAGTGGCCAGCAGTTTGCCAGCAGCAACTTGGCCTGATACAGAAAGGCCCATGGTTACAGAACATGCCTTCAATGGCCAGGAAGATTCTCCCTGAGTAATGAGAGTTTTATTTCCAGTGCTATATGCAGGGAAAGAAAGTAGACTGTTCTTGGTGAGCCTCAGTTGTTTCTATCTACAAGAGTGTAGTGAAGACTAATTCTGAGAACTGTTTTAAATCCCTTATATTTGGGCTGGCCAAGTGGATTAGTGGTTAAGTTTGTGTGCTCTGCTTCAGCAACTCAGGGTTTGCAGGTTCAGATCCTGGGCACAGACCTACACACCACTCATCAAGCCATGCTGTGGCAGCATCCCACATACAAAATAGAGGAAAACTGGCACAGATGTTAGCTCAGCAACAGTCTTCCTCAAGTAAAAAGAGGAAGATTGGCAACAGATGTTAGCTCAGGGCCACTCTTCCTCACCAAAAAAAAAAAAAAAAAATCCCTTATATTTAACTGTGAATGTGGATAAACAAAGCCACAGATATTTTTTCCTTTGGCTAATAAAATTCTTTTTTATTTTTCAACTAATAAAAAAGAAAATGGAAATGTTTATGTGAAGTGACCATTAAATAGAAAAAGGGAATTATTTGAATTTCACATCATTTTCCTTACAATTCCTTGCCTGTCACAATATCAGTAGGTCATTGAAAAGATAAAGGAGCAAAGGAGAATGAAAGGCAGAAATTAAAATCATAGTTAATGCACAAATGAGACAAGTGGATCTTGAAATTGTAAGTTAGATCTATTCACAAGATTTAAACTTAGTCCTTGAAACACTCAATCTATACTCCAAATGGATCATCAGAATTAACATTTGATTTCATCATGTAAGCCTTCTCCTGTCTTGGGAGAGTTGTGTGAGCCAGTGAACAATGCAGCAACAGAAGAGAAGACTGGCTAGAAATACATTTTAAGAAAGCTGTAAAGATTTTATTCTGAGATTGGACAAGTACATTTTGTGTTTGACAAAAATACCAAATGGTCCACAATACGTATGCAGTGGTTTGTCATAATTACTCTTCTTTTTAAAAATCTAGTTTAGAACTATGTTTTAACTCATTCAAAATATTTAAAAACATATTTTCTGAATTCCTAAAGACAATGTAAATTGGAAACGTTGTTTTAAATAAAAGACTAAAAAGATAGCCCTTCTCAGAGAGACATAGCCAAACTAGAAAAAGATAGTAAATATCGAGAAGGGAGCGATTGCTCTTTTCAACTGATCTGCATGTGCTTCAACATGAATTCACAGTTTTTGTCATTTAAAAGGTACTGTCTGTGATTGTGGAAGGTACCGGAAAGTTGTGGGACAACTGGATATTAGTGTTGCTCGCCTCAAGACGTCTATGAAGTTCGTCAAGAATGGTGAATATATTCTCTTTTGTTTTGTGCCATTTATCTATTGATTTAGTGTCTTTCAACACTACAATTCCAATATTCCAGGAAGAAAATACCTCGGGTTGGGCAAAAGCCTACTGAGATAGTGTCACCAGTTTAAAGTTCTCTCAAAATGCTCATTGTCCACTCAGACTCCAGGACACTTCAGGTCCACTACATAAATTCATACATACATGCATTGCCTATGGGTAGAAAAAGATACTTTCTGACAAGAGGGGAATGGTGAAAAGGGCAAAGTTTGGCAACTTATACTTTAAGAATAAAAAGGGACAGCAAGACTCAAACAGAGCTAGCATCTCAGAAAATAGAAGTAATAATAAAAACGATAGCTGCTTTCTTGAGTATTTGGAATGATAATAATAATGATGATGTAGATATTATGATTAAACTGAAGTTTACAGAGATTACATCGTCCACAGATAGAGCAAATGAACAGTAGAGCTGGGACTTGAATACAGGTTTTGCTGACTTTTGTAGGGGAGGAAGAACATTTCCTCTACCCACTCTAAGTCCTTCTGGCTGGGCTATGAATTAAATTGACATGAGGGCCGGCCCCGTGGCTTAGCGGTTGAGTGCGTGCGCTCCGCTGCTGGCGGCCCGGGGTTCGGATCCCGGGTGCGCACTGATGCACCGCTTCTCCAGCCCTGCTGAGGCCGTGTCCCGCATACAGCAACTAGAAGGATGTGAAGCTATGACATACCACTATCTACTGGGGCTTTGGGGGGGAAAAATAAATAAATAAAATCTTTAAAAAAAAAAAAAAAAAAGAAGCAAGCAAACCAGGAAGGTGCACGTGGTCAGACTGGTCCAGCCTGGGAAGCCACTATTCAAAAAAAAAAAAAAAAATTGACATGAGACAGAATAACAAGAGAAAATCAAACAAAGCTTTATAGCATGCATACATAGGAGAGACCCAGGAAAACTGAGTAACTCGCCAGAATGGCCGAGCTGCCAGTTTAAATATCATCTTCAGCTAAAGACAAAGGAGGATGTTGGAAGTAGTGGTTTGGGACTTCAAAGAAGAGGAAGGCAATTCACATGGAAATGGAAAGTCAAATGTTTGGTAAACAAAACTTTGATAAGAATGGGCTTAGTAAGGACCCTCACAGTCTACTGATACCCAGAGTTATCTATGGTGATGGCCTGTCCTGGGGACAGGCTTTTTATCTTAAATTCTTTTAGGCAGTTAGGGGGAAGTTAAAAGTTTATTTTAGAGTCTTTTGTTCTTAAAAATAATCAAAGTAAAGAGACATACTTTGAGGCAGCCAATTCTAACCCTCCACACTTCTCTACGCTCAGTACAAATCAATAGGAACATTATGTTTCTCTAAATTTTGCAACTTCCCATATTAGTCATTTTTGTTTTCCCTTGTCCATTTTCCCATTATAGTTAACTGTAAAACCCTTAAAGTGGGGCTTATATGTTTTCTTCTGAAACAGTATGACTGACGGAACTATTATAGTTACCATTACAATTGGTTTTATTTTGTTGTACTTTCCTTTATTGTAATCCAGCTACACTTGTTGTACATTTTTGGAAGCACACAGATGCCATCTTGTTTTCATCTGCATCTTGTAATACTAAAGGCATAGGAAATGCTTGATACTAACTAACCTAACTATAGCTCTGGTTATAACCTGTACAGAAGATGCTGTCTCTGACATGATTTCAACTCTAATGAATAAACCAGACCCCAGAGGTTCAACATAGAACAATAGTTCTTAAAATTTGAGTGGTCAGATTTCTTTATGAATTTTAATTTATGAGCTCTAAAAAGTATATGTAGATGCCCCTGAAGCCCAAAACATGTATACCATATTACGAGCTCAAGATGATTCTGAGTCCCCAATTCTGTCTTGAAATTTACTCAGCAGCTCAGTCGACTTCATGAACCTAGAGAGAAGTATAGACAATCTCAATCGATGTACATGTTCAAAGGCCAGGAGTTTGACCCAAAGTGGAAAAACCTGTGTTTTCCCATATCAGTTCAATAAGCTTTTATCATCCCTTGCAATGTTGAAATCACCAAGGCTACAGAGTGGCAAAGATGTGGTCCTTGTCCTCAAGACATTCACAGTTTAGTAGAAGAGACACGCAAACAAACAATTAGGCTAAAATGTGTTGAGTGCTATGAAGTGGAAGGGGCAATGGAAACATAGAGGGAGAACGCACAAGAGCCCCGTGTCTGTCCAGGGGCATTGGAAAGGCTCTTACAGGAGAAAACACTGCTACTGAGATCTAAAGGACAAGTAACCGTTTGCCAGGTATAGAAGTAGTGGGAAGACCTTCCAGGCATGAAAGGCATGCATGTGGAAGAAAGAAAGGCATGCTCGTGGGACTGTAAGTATGGCAAGAGCATAAACTAGGATGGGAAAAATAGCCTAAGATGAGCTGGGTGACAGTTCATACAACTAGTCTTTGTCAAAAAACTCTCTGCTTCACAGTTGTGTGGCAAGTGAAGGAGGAAGTGCAGGGAAGACAAATGGTAGGAGTTTGTTCTTCATTTGATAACTAGAAAAGTGGAGAAAATATTAAACCAGTGCATACCTCACAACAGGGCCTGGCAAAATAATTGTTGAATGTTGAATAAATGAATTTAAGTCCAGAAATACTATATACTTGCCTTTTTCTTTTTGAGATGAATAATCATACTCTTCTTTTTCTCTCTGCAAAGTCATAGCAGGGATTAGGGAAACTGAAGAGAAATTCTACTACATCGTGCAGGAGGAGAAGAACTACAGGGAATCCCTGACGCACTGCCGGATCCGGGGTGGCATGCTAGCCATGCCAAAAGACGAAGCTGCCAACACACTCATTGCTGACTATGTCGCCAAGAGTGGCTTCTTCAGAGTGTTCATTGGGGTGAATGACCTTGAGAGGGAGGGGCAGTATGTGTTCACGGACAACACTCCACTGCAGAACTACAGTAACTGGAAGGAGGGGGAGCCCAGCGACCCCTATGGCCATGAGGACTGTGTGGAGATGCTGAGCTCAGGCAGATGGAATGACACCGAGTGCCATCTTACCATGTACTTCGTCTGTGAGTTTGTCAAGAAGAAAAAGTAACTTCCCTCACACTACACATTCATTATTTCTTTGTGACTACCATTGCAGTTATTTTTATTCACTTTTTTCTTCCTAATTACATTAAATTCATTCTAACTCAAGAGAAGTGAGAAATGATAGACTCAAGTTTGCAGTCTCCATCACCATGCTCTTCTGTGACAATTTTGAACAATTTCATACATGGCGTGTTCTTTAGCCAATAGCTCACCAGGTTACATGGGTCCTGAGAGAGAGTTTGAATTACTGGTTATGCAGGAGGTGGTCATCTATGTTTCAAATGAAATGTTCTCTTGGCCACCACTCCCTAGAGCCCTAAACCACTATCTAGCTCAGTGGATAATTAGACAGTTGGTCTGTGATGATTAGGCTAACCTGCCCTTGCCCAAAGCCAGACACGTGGGAAGGCCTTCTGATAAGAATGGTGAGATATTATCTGTCTTTGAAACAAAAATCCTCAGTTCTTTGACCAGGCACCCACCATGGCCATAGCCATACTTGCAAAGTCATCTTGTTTGACAGACATAGAAATACTTCAACCTCAAACCTCTGTATGGGGAACTTCCTGGCCAGTGACTTGTTCCAGATCGTCTGAAATCATACTGACAACTTTTGTGCTTCTGATTGACAGTCTTCACTATAGTATACCAGGCAGTTGCCTTGGCCCCCTTTCTATAGGCCCACAACTTAATCCCAAGCCCCCAGATATTAACTCTCTGATTTGAGGAAAAGGAAACTTTAGAAATTGAAAAGAAAAAAAAAGTTTGTTCTCAAACAATATTATTTATAATCCTCATACTAAATTGTACCCTGCTATTAATATGGCTCCATTTTTCCTTGTCTTGGTTTACTCATATCAACTTTCCTCCCCTTAGGCATGGGAAATGAGGGAAGGGGTTTGTGAAGCCATCAGAAAATTCTAGAAACCTCAGGGTGCTACTAACTCCAAGTCTGTAAGTCCCCTCCTCCATACTGCTAATATATCACTCATGGTGACATTTCATGGGAGGCTCTTTACTCTCCATAACTGTTTGTTGTAAAAAACCCCACTACCAGAGATGACATCACAGGAATGTGTGGAGGTTGGAACATGCCTAGGACTCACGTTTACTGAGCTGGTGAAATTCTACTTTGAACTGCAGATCAAACCTCAAAGCAGCTTTCATTTGAAATTTAAAAATAAATAGTTCAACAAAACTCTAGATCACCCCCTATAAACTGCTGCTCCAAGTATAGTTTGTGACATAAGATTAGACTGCTTAAAATGCTGGCAAGATGGTTAATGAAATGAGAGAAATAGATCAACAACATATGTTCACCTTAAACCATCTGTCCATGATTTCACCCATGACTAACTGGTTATGAGACAGGGTTTCATTAGGTTATTTCTGTGGGTTTAATGAGGGTCACAAACTTAGGTCCTACAGGGGCCATACAGATGACATAAATAAATGAAGTGGAACAGGTGGTGGGGATCCTAGGACACTGAACACAGCTTGTCCTTCTCAAGGAACCAGCTGCTCCTCAGTTGCTGCTATTTTTGCGACAGAGGACCCAATATCACTACATGCTCTGTTATTTTGAGAGAAACTAGAAAGCTGGAACTTTGTATCTTTGTATTTTTAAATGTTGGTATCTAGTCAGTTTTTAATCCAAATTTTAAGTCATAAGAAACAGTCTGCTAACCAAAATCATGACTCCATTTCTCACCTCTGGGGAAAAGTTCTGAAGGTTCTAACCATATCGAATGTCATTAGGATACAATGACATCAAAGTCCAGATCTCACATTAATGTCTCCTTCAGTTCAGTTCAATAACAGAAATTTGTTGACTGTTTGCCATTTGTCAGGTTAATAAACTAGCTACTTATTCAGACTTTGGAGACTGTGGCATGTGATATTTTGAAGGCAGGGCAATTTAATAAAAATTACAAAGAGGACACCATGTCAAAGCCAGTATCCTTGAGTAGAATGTCAGCCAAGAGCATGAGGGACAAGAACCTGGAAACGCTTGGAGGAAAAGACAGGGATAAGAAGAGAGAAAAGAGGGAATGGACAGCAAACATCGCCTAGGGGCAGCTCACATTGGGATCCATATTCTAATTTGTTTTAAGCTCCCAAAGTATGAATATTTATTGTGTATATTGTATTGTTATTATTTCTGTTATGATTATTATAATAGTAACAATAGCATTTCTCTCAATGACTCCTTTGTGGCTGATGCTTCCAAGAGACAATGACTGAGAGTCAAAGAATAGGATTCATCCTGCAACCTTGGCTGGAAGAAATTTCAAAGGCAGCACACACTTAATTAGATTTACTATGAAACTTACATTTTGTGAATCACTCTGTGCTTTACAAAATAAATGCCTTCACATATCACTTCTCATTCCATCTTGATAAACTCTGTGCAGTACAAAAGGAAGATATTCTTACTGCCACTTTTCCAAGGAGAATACTGAGCCCCAAGGAAACTAAGCAATTTACAAAAATCAACTCATTTGAGAGAAAAGCAGGACTCCAGCCTGCTGATCGAAATTGCCAATCCAGTGTTCCCTCCAGCCTCTGTTTATTGCTCTTATATTGAATGGAAGTTCATCGATGATTCCCTCATGATAGCAGGGGCTCAAATAGACTCTCTTGATTACTTTCCAAAGTTAAAGATTAGAGTTAATTAACAGAGATGCCAGGGATTCAGAAACTTGTCTTACAAATTTGTTGTTCACTGGTTTAGTTTTTAAATCACAAATATCTATACATGGCATTAGTGTTGGGGAAGTGACTTAGCACAGTGTCGCTACAGTTTTGCAGATAACTACAAATATAGGGAAAGCAAAGCAGATATATGAAAATCAGAATTTGCCCCAAATAGAAATGAGTAAGTAATTATTTGCCCCATAAAAGAATTCACTAGAAAATTCCCTTAAATAGTTAGTATTTAAAATCAATTTCACTCTTAAAAAGTTGAATTTATACTCAACTTTTCAGGGACACATCTGGGTACCACCCAAGAACTACGTGAAAGTTCCAAGGGAAGAAAATAAAAAACTAATTCACAATTTCACAATGCTTCCTTCTCAAAGCAACATATTCTATAACTAGGCAAGAATAGATACCTTATGTCCAGATTCATTATCCCAACATGGTATAAAGGTGTACATCCTGTGTTGACAGAGATATAACAAACATTGACTACACTTTGGACAACTCACCCAATAAAAACTGCTGGCTTTAAAATAAAATGTATTTTGTCCTGCTTAGATCTGCATTACCCAAATATGGGCTGCTTTGATTGTTGTTAACCAACTAATTTTCAGCTCTCTGGATTGCATATTTTGAGGCACTAAGATGTCTGTGGAATAGGAAAGGTTAGTTTTTTAGTTAAATAGCAGCACTTACTGCATCATCAACAGATTGAGACTGAATGTTTGCAGTGATTATCTCTGATAAGGAACTCATGGTGGAATTCCATGCAAGGTAACACAGGTTTGCATGTATCGCTTTGAAATTAAAAATCTAGATCTGGTGTCATGACTGCCTTGAATTCCAATGCTGATTGTGCCACTTACTAGCCAAATTTGGGTAATATTTTCAGTTCTCTAAACCTTGTTTTCCAAATCTGTATAGTTCCTCCCCACAGAGTTTTGTGACAACTAAAGGAGGTAATGTATACCGAGGTAAGAATCAGAGTACCAGCCAGACACATTACATGGGTGCAATAAAACAAAGAAACAAACAATATTTTAAGATATATAAAAAATTACTTAAGTGAAATAATATATGTATATATAGCATATGTGATATGCTAATATATGACATACATATATATGTGCTTTATATGTGTGTGTCTGTGTATACACAGAAAGGTAATTTTTTTATCCTAATTTATAGATAAAATTTTTATCTTCAAGGCAGTAAATAAATCTGCCAAAAGTTGCACTGCTGATTAGAATCAGAACTGAGGTTCCTAAACTGGATACGATTGATTCTAAAACCATCGAAACTTTTTCTAGAATGCAGTTCATATGAACCTATGTCTGTCACATAAAAAGTAACTATTTTTTTCAACTTAAAAATGATCATTGACTGTATTACCTTGAGATTGTAAGGCCTTCATAGTATAGCTAAGTTCCTTAAAATCTGAGGGGAAAAAATGTCATATTCTTTCAAATGGGGAGTAAAAGAAAGTAACCATTTGCTTCAGACATTGTAATACATGAATCTTTTCATGAATGTAGGACTTTCTTTTACTGTATCCCTAACAGATGGTCATGTAGTCCGTATTTGAATGTTTTTGGTAATTTCATAATCCTATTAGAAAGTTTTTCCTCATAGTGAACTAAAATACGTATCTCTCTAATTTCCACTCATTGTCCTTGTTCTGCCTTTTGCTGTTGATAACTCTGAGAGGTCTGGCCCTGAGACAAGCTAGGGCAGTCTCTTAAGGAAGGTAAAAATCAGGACAGGGAGAACTGTCCTCACTTGGGCACTGGTTATCAAGGTGGATATGCAGAATTATACATTTTTCTAAACCTGGATGGCATGCCCCACATCCAGTGAACTCAAATTTTGTTGGTGAGGCTTGAGAAGCACAGATGTAGGGTATAAATGGTATTTAAAGTCATGTGGGGTATCTCAATCATAAACTATTCATTAGGATGGGATACATGGTGGACAGAGTTCAACCCCCAGGGGAAGAGGATGGTAAGAGGTAGATGGTTGATAAGGCCCCATTGGAGGGTTCGGGGCAGGTGTCCAGTGCCAGTGGGAGAAGGAAGCCAAAATCAGAGTCCAGATGCATGAAGCCTACATGGTGAACAATTGGCTTAGGTGGATAGTAGAGTTCTTTAACTCATTGATTCATATATTTATGGAGAATTTAATATGTGTTAAGTGACAGCATGATAAGGGCTGGAGACACAATGGAAAAGAAAACAGATTAGGTTTCTAACCTCACAGGCAGGACTCCCATCAAGCTCATTGAACAGCAAGACTACCACACTGAGGTCCAAGCTTTAATCCATTGTCAAGGATGGAATATATAAACCTACCCTATTTTTACTCCTACTTCCTCAACAGCATAATGCCTCTTCAAAAATATGAAATAAGTTGGACAAGAGAATTTTTTGTAGAAGTACCACATTATCGTTTCTTGAAGAGCAACACTGACACATCTCTTCAAATACATTTACACATCCATTTTGGCTGCCTCATTTTGATGCGAACAAAAAGTTCTCATATTAATATGTATACTCACCCACATCATTTCGTCACCAGATGGAATATATCCTTGCGGCTGTGCACGAATGAGCATTGACACCTGGCAAATATTCCCTTGCCTTATTTTTTCCTGGTGACCTGCACCTAACGTTCAGTGAAACCCAGATTTGCCATATGTTGTCAATTTCATGATAAAATAAGGGCAGGTGGGAGGAAGAGAGGAGAAGTGAGTCCTATATTTTATAATCTATTAAAATATGAGTACAGCAACCCCGAATAATCACTGTGTTGGTGTCTGCAGTTGGGAGATAATACAGATTAAGGTGCATCCATACAATTTTAAATCCGTGTAACCCTTTGGCATATATATTTTTCTCTTTCATCCACTAATTTTTCACTAATTTATCCATAGTTAAGCCTTACTCCGTGTAAACCTGGTTGTTGGGCTTTTGGAAGAGGGGATGGAGATGACGACTGTCTAAAATTCACCCCTTAGTATATTGATAGAATATCAGTTCCAGGGAAGAATACTCATAAGCTCTGTCATGATGTGTGACAAGGCTAGGCAGGACAGGAAAATTTTCCATCTCTTGAAAAAATGAGGCAAGGGGAGACAAAACTGCAAAATATATTCAATTTAAATCTAGTAAGGTCTAGGTGAATACTTTTACTAAGAAGTATAGTTGACGTAATATAGAATTGTGGGAGACTCTTCCCTAGCAGATCACAATTTCACATGGATATTTCCTGAATCGACTCAAGATGATTCTGGAGAAATCTTACCAGGAGAAGTATATGTGTTTTATAAGTGGATGCTTTCTGGAAATGTTTATGTTTAAACATATTTTTCCCCAAATCCCCTGTTTTACATGATCTTATCTTTGATTTTGCTGACGTTGGTGCTTTTCAAGGACTCAATCTCCAGGATGGATGAAGGATTTTTGTACCAGCACTTACAAGCACCGCAATTCTCTCTTCCACAGAATAAGGATACTATCTTTTCCCTAAAGGACCTTCGGACTTAAATAATAGAGTGAACAAACACAGGAAACTATCTCCAATTTTGGTCTCTACATTTGAGAAAAAGGAGATAAATTGATATATCCAAAAATATATTTTCAGACACTGGAATGAAGTATCAAAAAGCAGTTTTTTAAGAAGCTTGAAAATATTTTTTCTGGGTTTCCTAATACTAAATACTCTTGCATAGAGAGATTTTATAAAAAGAATAAGGCAGGGGGTAAATGTTTGTGTTTGTGTCTCCACTTTTGAAAGTGCAAAAGAAAAAATACTTAAGCTTTACTTTCCTCAGATAATCTATCTTATTAGGGACAGGATGGGGCATTACACTACAGCTTCTCTTTCAAAAAGTTGTGTTATAAGTTTCCCTCATTCTTACATTTTCAAAAATTTAGTAGCTCAATATGCTCTAATGTTCTGGCCTCATCAATTCATGCCCCTATGAATTATCAAGATAATATTTGCAGGGTGAAATTACACATGGTCAAAGGATGTGTTCCTCTGATCACCACAAACAAGGCCTCAGTTCCATATGGACAGAAATTACATGACATCTGGGCCGTGGTGTGCAAACTCCTTATACTGGAGATCTTTGCTGTCAAACTGTCTGCAATCACTCCTAAATAATTTACATGCTTGGGATTCTGAAAAAGCCTTGCATTTAACATAATCCTTATGGCCCATTATTTCCCGGGAATTCCTAGCCATAGTTGTTGGAAAATATCCTCACCCTTTGCCGACGTATAATTACCACATAACTATCGGGATTATAGGTCCTTAGTTCTTTACTCTTTTTTTTTTTTTTTTTGTAAGGAAGATCAGCCCTGAGCTAACATCCATGCTAATTCTTCTCTTTTTGCTGAGGAAGACCAGCTCTAGAGCTAATATCTATTGCCAATCCTCCTCCTTTTTTTTCCCCAAAGCCCCAGTAGATAGTTGTATGTCATAGTTGCACATCCTTCTAGTTGCTGTATGTGGGACGTGGCCTCAGCATGGCCGGAGAAGCGGTGCAACGGTGCGCGCCCGGGATCCGAACCCGGGCCAACAGTAGTGGAGCACGCGCAGTTAACCGCTAAGCCACAGGCCGGCCCTCTTTACTCTTAACATGGCTTCTTCCATTGACACCCAATGATGAAGTCTAAAAGGCAGTTTCATCCTATTTTGTGCAAAGATCACTGGAAGTAAACCCACCCTTATTTAGGGCATTATGCTCAATGCCCATAAGGAATCTTTGGTTAAGCCTTTGGTCTAGTGAATCTCCTTCCCATCAAGTTCAATAAAGTGCACTTCACCTCACCAAAACCAGAAAACTGATACCCTAAATGGTATCTGAGCTCCTGGAAATATTTGTCCTGAAAGAACGCCATTTTTACAGGTACATCGTCTAGCTGCAATTTCAAACAGTTCTCGTCATACTCCTACTGGAAGACCTTGGCTAAAACTGCTGGTTGTGGTAAAGGACAATGTAGAAAACACTTTATTCTGTGGCAGGCAGCAGACTTTGGAAGTCTCAGGGATGAAACCTTTGAGACTTTGTCATAGTTGATTATTTTCTGTATCCCAGTTCTTCCAGGGCTTTCCTCAGAAAACTTACGTTCAATCAACTGCATTCTCCTTAAAGATGCCTGGTGGGCATTGGGGTTTCTGCCCATGGCCTCATCACCTGGATCACATGGATCAGCAATTCCGTGTACTGCCCCTTTGATTTACTGATTCACTCCAGGGAGATGTGGGCTTCTGTTTTCTACTTCTGCTTTCACTTTCTTAGCATGCTGCCCCTCTGCTAAACTTGATCTTTCCAACTATTCTAGGACAATAAAGAGGAGTTAATCTTTAATTGACCTCCTTTTGAATCCATCAGCATAAATTCCTCTTTTTCTCTCATTAATGGAATATGCGCAATAAGTCATTCATTCTCTTATGACTATGTACCAGGCTTAGCACTAGCCCACTCTTCCATGAGGGGAGTGCTGCATTATCCTTGTTTCCTTTCCTCCCACATAAGCTATTTGATCATTTTTACCTCCCAGCTCATGATGCTAAAACGTCTTAGACCTGGATCAAGAAATCAGGGATGAATTCAAGGACTGAAGAAATAAAACTCAGCGATATTTTACTAATTACCAAGAGTGATATCTACCAAATTATACATCTGAGCAAGTTTCCTTTTTATTTCTCCCACTAGGATTCACCCAAAATAGTGGTAATACTCAGCAACTCCACATGAGTCGTGAGAAATACACTATGTCTAAGAAGTCCTGAGCAATTGTTTCTTCCTCTTCAAAAGGCATTGTCAGAAATAATTTATGCTATTACATAAGACAATAATTCTGCAACTTAGCAACCCATGTCACATATGCTTAAAGACCAGTTTCCAGGACTTGAAATTTTTGTGTACTAGCAACTTTGCAATTTCACTTTATCTGAGCCTGTGTCATAAAACATAGACATTTCCCATTTATGTTCTCTTAGGGACTTTCCACGAGCAGTCCTGGCCATAGAGTACCACAGCAATCATGGGCATAGAGATGGGATTTGAAAGTACAGAAATGGGTGAGGTTGCTTAAAGTAAGAATGCTGAGTGAGGGGCCGGCCCCATGGCTTAGCGGTTAAGTGTGCGCGCTCCGCTACTGGCGGCCCAGGTTCAGATCCCGGGCGCGCACCGACGCACCACTTCTCCGGCCATGCTGAGGCCGCATCCCACATACAGCAACTATAAGGATGTGCAACTATGACATACAACTATCTACTGGGGCTTTGGAGGGGGGGAGGAGGAGGATTGGCAATAGATGTTAGCTCAGAGCTGGTCTTCCTTAGCAAAAAGAGGAGGATTAGCATGGATGTTAGCTCAGGGCTGATCTTCCTCACACACACACATACAAAAAGAGAATGCCAAGTGAGGAGAACAGCTCTCCCAGGCCTGAGACCTGAGTTATTCTAATATTTAAAGGTTGAGAAGAAAGAAAGGAGAAGCTTCTTAAGGAACATTGATAAAGAGGAGTAAGAGAAGTAGTAATAGAATGAGGAATGTTTCAAGAAGGGAGCAGTCAACTTTATTGAATGTCTCTGAGATTTCAAGGGAAAAACAGTGATTAAAAAGTATCTATTGGATTTGTCAACATAAAGTCATAATGGAACTTAGCAAAAGAAGTCTCGGTAGTCTGATGGAGGCAGAAGAGAAAGTAGAGTTGGGTTGATGGGGAAATGGGCTGCAAAGAGAGATGGTATATGTAGAAAATATTTTCAGGAAGTTTGCCTGTAAAGAAGAGTTGAAACAACAAGATCAAGAATGGTGGCTGGACATTTTTAATCAAAATAATAGTAATAATTTATATAACTTGAGTGTTATGCTAAGCATTTTACACGTGGCTTTAATTTAATGCACGAATCAACCTGATGTGGCATATACTATTATTATCTCCACCTTGCCTATGAGTAAATTGAGGCGCAGAGATTAAGAACATCCGTAAGGTCACCCTGCTGGGATTTCAATGCAGGCATTCCAGTCCAGTGTTTACATTACTAGCCACTGCACTATTCTGTCTCGCGATATGATAATGGGCATATTTGGAAGGTCCAGAGTTTCTGCTATGACTTTGCTACTTGTGTTCTACGTGACTTCTCACAAGTCACTCAACTTTTCTGAGCTTGTTATCTGTGAGTACAATGCACATATTGATGGATGTATGGAAAAGAAGAAAAACTGTACAAAAATATTACTGTTTCACAACACCTTCATCTGTCATGAATAGGTTTGAAACTTAGGAACATTTCATCTAGTCCTCAAAAGAAATAAATAGATATTGCAAGAATTCTGAAGACCGCTCTTTTTTCTGTCCCTCAGAGGGCAAGGAAAAATACAGCCTCACATAAAGGAAATGATTCTAATAGAGATGGAGCATTCCAGGGGGATCTGGTTGAAAACACTTAAAGTCAAACGTGATGAAGTTCCTGAAAAGAACCTTGAGAAGCAACTGCTCTGACCAGGAGAAGGAAAAATGACATAATTGGGGTCCCCTGGGCTGGAGTGATATGATCGTGGGATGGAGTGTGACAGGAAGATGGAGAGCCAGGGTCCCCTTTTAGGACACTGTGAGTGCCGCTGGAGGGCAGCTTGGTCTTATGGGTCCCATGTGGTGAGGACCTCACGTCCTTTGTTTGGGATTCTGAAAGCTTTCAGCACTCTCTGCTGTAGAAATAGTAATCCAGACTGGAAAAACTACTCCCCAGCAGTTTTAAATGACTCCTGTCTTCCTCTCTTTATTACTGTGATGTATGTAACAGAATATGTTGTTTTTACTTAATTTGAAGAATGAAATATCACTTATTCCATGATGGCAATAACTTTCTAATTTTTGTAGCTATAAGTCACAGAAGTCTTGCCTCCAATCCTATCTCCTACTCTTATAGTACTATAGAATAAAGCCACAAATTCATAATATAACACATTATGAAACCTAGATATTTGATGAATGAATACACACTCTTGTAATATGGCTTCTGCCTACATTTTCAGCCTCTCCATTTGCTACCCACTTCCAAGTACACACCTCCAAATCTACACATGTGCTAGAAATTTCCAAACAGGTTTATCTCTCTGATTTGTGTATGTTGCCTTTGTGTATTGTTCCCTGTTGTCTGCTTAGCAACCTTTCACTCATCCAATGAAATGCAGCTCACACATCTCAACTTCCCAAAGGCCTAAAGGGGTTTCTTCCACTGTTCTCTCTCGGCACAGCTCTACATGTTCCTGGCAAGGCATATTCTGTTGAGGACAGGGATTACACCATGTTCATCTTTGTAGCATGGAGGCCAAGACAAAGTGTCTAGGAAAACATAGGTAACCAGTACATGGTTACTCAATAACTACCTTATAGATGGTGAATCCAGGAATAGAATTCAAGGTCTCCTGGTGCCCCCTAGTCCTACCATGTTCAGGGTAGCATTCTAGGAACTAGGAGTGTTCTAGTCAGGGTCCTACAGGAAAGAGATGGCACATGTAAATGAGGTAATTGAGAAGAGTTGAAAAGGGAAACTTTTTACAAAGGTGTAGGCAATGTTAAGGGAAACCATCAAGGGGGGATGAAACATGTAAGGCAGCAGCAGCAGGGCCCGCAGGGCCAACATGAGGGATGGGTTACCAGGCCTGGACAGAGCCACATGTGAGAGCTACCTAATGGGAGCTATGGCCTTAGAAGTAAGAAAACAACCTGCTACCAGGCAAAGAGGGAAGCCAAGAGACAATGCGCTGATGCAGGTCTCCTACTGCTCTCTGTTCTCCTGCAAGTGCTTCCCATTGGCCAGTCCCAACCGGAAACCACAGGGGAAAGGATTCAGTTGTTGTAGGCTATGAAATTCAGCGTCCTGAGGCTCTGAGCGTGGTGGAGCCAGGTAGAGTTGGAAAAACAAAATATCCAGTACAGAGAGTGAAGTCCAAGCTCTCCTCTTCAGCAAGCAGAGGCTGATGTTGGCCTATTAGGGCTTCTGAGACCCGGGATAAGATAAGGAAGTTAGAAGAGCTTTGAAATGAGAAAGGCAGCAAGCGGTGGACAGCCAGGATTAATACGGGCAGTCCCAATAAAGTATCAGAGTAAAGAGCCAGGCAGAACGGTGGAAACCAGATGTGAGGCGATGGGACGTGAACCCAGGATTGAACAGCAGAGTTTTAAGAAAAAATAGAAGGTGAGGCCAGGACACATTCTCTAAAACAATAGAGTTGATTGTAGGAACTTTTTACAAAATGTCTCCAGATTTAGTCATAGGTGAGGAAGGAGCTGCCAAGTCTGCAGAGCTGGTTTCGGCAGATACAAAGAGGACTAAGATATGATTGTTAACTTTCGGAACTTTCTAAATTGCTAAAGCAAAAGGGGCCAGATGCAATTCAAGAGTGCAGTCTGATCCTTGGCATATCCTGGCATCTCAGGACCTTGAAGACTCTCCTGTGATTTCGAATCCTTCAGAACCATTTTTGAAACATTTCCACAAGACCCTGAAATTCTTTGACATCACAGGCATCATGCTTCTAAAGTGTCTGTTTATATATATATAATATAGACACAAAATTATATATATCATAAATAATATAATCATATTATAATTATATAATTAATTCCTAAAATTATACATTAAATGATTGGTAATATATTATTAATTATATATTAATGTATATTAAGTAGAATATATAATTATATATTATAGTTATAATATACAATTATATTTTTATGTTCTTCAAAAGAATTACCAGTAAGTTAGTTTTGTGAGTCTATTTAAATTCTAATCAAATCTCAACACATAGGACATGACTCAAAATTTTATTCTCAATCACAGTCAGCTCAATCAAGAAAAAGTTCACTTGCACAAGTAATGGTTACTCTAAAAATGCATCTCCCTATTCCCTCTGTACCACCAGTTCTGGGCTTATAGCTCTCCTTTCTTACTGCTTCAGCCCAGAATCTTTTAATGGTAAGAAACAGAAACTCAGCTTAGACTAATGGAAGCAGGGCAGGAAACTGGGATGCACAGAATTGCAGCTGATTGTGGATCTTCTGGATCCAGGGCCTTCTCTGGGTTCTCTTTCCCTTTGTTTGGCTGCTTTCTACAGACTCTCATCCTGTGATAGGAAAGACTGTCACCTGCAAGCCCAGATTCTCATCCGTCCACTTTATCAACTCCAGGGAAAATACAGTGTGCCCTGCTGGCTGTGACACAATGTCCTGTTGTTGTCCTCAAGTAGCTCATTCTTGGTCTCATGTCCACCACTATGGCAGGAGAACGGGTGGGATGAGGAAGAGTAAATAACGATTCCATTAACTCATGGAATCTCTCTCTCTGTCTCTCTTTTTCTTTCTATCTTTTTGGTGTATCTATCTACCCATCTATCTAGAAATAGATAAATTTTTAAATAGAGCAATAGTGTTTTGAATTATGTTGATTTGAATTGAACTGAAGCACTGAATGGGAGGAAGGGAAAGAAACGAAAAGGGGGCATAGGTGTGCCACCACTCCACCTTCTTTCTGCCCAGGAGACATCATACATCACAATTACTTGAAACATTCATCTTTAGAAGATCTAGACCTGAATTTTGTTCTTCTATCCAGTGGCCTAAGACCAGTGGGATTTTAGATATAAATATCGAGAGGCACCAATACCCATCATGTTAAGTTGTAAGATGCCGCCTACACCCCTTCCTTCCTTCTGTTCCCTCTCACCTCCCAGTTTCTCAGTTAACTCAGGCATACGCACTTGTCTCTGCCAAGTGATTCCGCCCAGGGAAGCTGAAGTACCAATGCTGCAAAAATAAATTTATTTGCAGTTCCATATCTCATCTCAAAAATTCCTCTAAATGTTGCAATCTAATCCACAATATAATGTATTTATTTTAATGCAAAACAATGTGTCTACCAGGCGTTTAAGTAAAACTGGTAGTAGAGAAATGCAGGCGATATTTCTCCTTTGCACTGTTCTTCCCTGGCACACTGCTCTGAATACCTCAATCCAATAAGCAAGGCTGTGCTTACTGACTCACACAGAAACCAAACTTGGGTAAGACCACTGGGATATAACTGCCAGCCAGAAATCAATTCTACTGTGCCAGTATCACCTTCCTATCCACTGAAATTTCAGTTTCTCTGAGTGTTTTGACTATTACTAGAAATTTCCCAAATGAGGAACTAGCAATTATAGTTTTCCAAGAAGCAACGGCCATGAGGTATTTCAAAATGTTGTAATGTCCACGGTGATCTCATTGTCTATTTATTTTTTTATCAAGTTGACATTTTTGAGGTCAAAAGGGCTTTTTTTTTTATGATTTAAAGCAATATATTGCTGTTAAATTGACACATTATACCTGGCAATTTGACAGGGCCATCGACCAATTTGAGAAGGTAAAGTTGTTAGCCTGCAAGAATAAGGGCACGTGTGCTCTTTCATTCTGCTGACCTGTCACTCACATTCTACTCCTAGGGGGGAATGCATTTGACTCTCGTTCTCAACCACCCCTGGTTCTATCTGCAGGGAAGCTCCTCCTCCTTCATTATTCTCCTTGGCCATATCTGATGTGGGTGTTAGAGACCATGCCTTCTTTTGGGGTTGTATAGCCTTTGAAGTCTGACTTTTTAAGTTTGGGACTTAAGGATTGTTTTAGGTCTCATACAGTCAAAGGATTTTTCAAACCAGGGTTGTGGTTTCTTTAGCAATGCAATCTTTCAAGAATCAGTAGGCTTCTGATCTTCTTGCTTTCGGTTCCATGTGCCAGCAACCACACACAAAGTGCTTTGATGGGACGAGTTCTCATACCTGATGCACTTCTCTGCTTCCTTGTTCTCTGCCTGCCCAGCCCCTCTGTCAAGTCAATGGCCATTTCTCTGAAGCTCTCTGGAACTGTAGATGAGATGTCTACATTCTTCAACTGATCTTTGCCCCAGATCACTTTATTCAACTGAGAAGTTTTATTAGAACTTTTTCTTGAATGTCTTCTAACAGCTCATCTTTAACTATTTGGCATCTTCTAACATAGCAACACCCCAATTTCTGGAGTCTATTCTGTTTCAATTCTACTTATATATTGGCCAGTTCTTTTCTGATTTTTTTTGGTAATAACCTTACCAAAGGCAGCCAATAATAGCCAATAGACAACAGTGCTCTTACCCTATTCATCTATTTCTACTAAAACTGTAAGCTAAAGTCACCTATTCTGCCTCCTAAGTTACTAAAGGCAACAGTGTTTCCAGTTGCTCTTCTACAGTATGAAATGGATAACCAATTTCTTACATATCTGAGCCCATGATGTTCACCTCCTTGTTCCCTAGCAATGAAACCAATACCGTATATTATAGCTTTATTTTAAAGCAATTTGATTCAAAATACCAACTTCTTTATTAGTCAGTATACATCAAGCGATGTGTAATTAAATGTACCCTCATATCATAGTTGTTTAACACCATAAAAGTTTATTTATCATTCATAGCACAGAAGAAAACAGTTTGGGCAGCCTCTCCATCTCGTAGTGGTCCCATGTGGAACCCTTGGCTTCCTAGGTTGCCACAGAAGACAAAAAGCAAGCTAGAGGACTGCATGGGATGATTTTAAAGGCCAGTCCTGGAAGGAGGGTTACGTCGTGCCTGCCTACATTCCTCTGGCCAGAACTCAGTCCTTGGACCCTGTCTAGTTGCAAGGAAATGTAGCTTTTCTGTGAGATCTGGAAGAGGAAATGTTGGAGTAAACACATAACATTTTCTCTGCTACAGGCAACTACAAGTTAGTAGTTAAGTGCACACGTTGTGATTTCACCATGTATTGGCCATGGGTCATTAAGCAAGTTATTTAACCTCTGTGCACTTCAGTTTCCTTCTCTGTAAAGCAGGGATAATGAAAGGGTAATTACATCAGAGGGTCATAGATATATATATATATACACATATATAAAGTAATTAGAACAAGCCTAGCACACAGTAAATACTATATAAGGTTATACTTGTGCTACATAGTAAATTGTTGATATGTCAGTACAGAACATACCAGGATACTTAACAAATGTGCCATTTTATAGTAAGTCTATTTGACTAGGAAGTTAGATATTTTTAAGTCCTAGACCACGTGGCTCTAATGCGAAAACAATGTGTACTCATTTTGTGTCCTTTTGTTTTAGCTCATTTCAATTTTGCGTGATTTATTTTAGATCGTGTGTTAAGCCAATGGGATGAGACAACAGTGAAAGTGCTTCAGACGGGGCTGATCTGCTTCTTGCTCAAGGAATATTCTTCATAAAAACTCTGAAGGAATTATCTGATTAATAACTGCCAAATTTACCAGAAAGTGAGCCTGCATGAGAAAATATTTTCTTCCATTCATAAAATAATTTATTCATTTACCAAAAGTTAATAAGCACTTAGTATGTGCCAGACACTGAGTTAAATTAAAATGCTACAAATAATTGATTCTCCCTGTGGCAGTAGAAGCAGACTGTGCGCTTAGGGAGTAGAATTTATTATTACCTACATTTTTATAAATAAGAATTTGGAATCTGAAAAGTTACCATAGATGCTCTACTTTCTCCATTTAGCACAGGAAATGATAGAGTTAAGATTTACATCCAGGACTGTCTCAGGCCAGCACCTACACTTTTTTTTACTCCTCCAGCATGTTAGTCAGGGTGCTGGCAGGAAACAGCTAGTACACTCAAAATGGGAAAGTCAAGGAGAGTTCTAAAAAGGGGCTATGAACAAAAATGTGGGCAAAGTATGGGGAAACACAAGGGATAGTGTAGTACATGATGGCTAGTAACAACTAGGCACCGTTAACACCTATAGTCCTGAAAGGAAAAGAGGGTATGTGGTTACTAGAAGCCAGAGAGAGTAGGATATCATCAGAAAATGAGAATTTTGGTCCAGGGGTGTAGCCAGCCCAATGTGACCCCACAGGGAAGGAACTGAGGCAATGAATACTCCATAATTCCCCCCCTTTGATTTCCTGTCATTGACTTTCATTGGTTAAAACAAGCGGAAGCTGGAGAGTAAGGGAGCCCACTGACCAATAAGTCCTTCTGGTTTTGCCTCCTGAAGAACAGAGGAAAGTGGGAAAAGAAGAAAGAGTGAATTTATGGTGAGCGTCAGAAGATAGCCAAGGTAGAAAATGGAGGAGAATGCGTCTGAGGTGGCAAACAAGATAGCCATCACAACCACTGTAAAAATGGTGCACTCACCTAATTATACAGAATTTAAAAAAAAATTATATTAGTCAAGATTTTACAATGGATTTAACTTAATTTTCACAGAAACAACTATCTTTTACTATAAATTTTACCTCTGTTTATTAATACCTAGTCATCTTATTATAGTAATAATTGAAGTGGCAAAAACAGGTTTGGAAGAAAACACAATTGACTCTTAGTAAGCACACCTATCAGTGCTTTGTGAAAACTAATAAAGGAAATCTCCATTAAAATCAAAGTCAGAAAGGCCTGTAGGGGGAGCTCTCACACTCTACCACTCGTCAATTACCCCAAACAGGAAGACATCAGTTACAGCGTCAGTTAATTACAGCGTCAGTTACAGACTCCAACAGGAAGAGATGCACCTTTCACTCCCAAACAGGAAGTGCAACTACTTTCCTGCTCCGGCAGGAGGAAGGAAGACTTCCTTCCTGTCTGGCAACAAGTCCAGCCAATGGAAAATGCTGCAGCTCAGCCAATGAGAAGCCATCTTCACCTGAACTTTTACTTTCCTTCAATGAACTCTCATTTTCTCCTCGCTGATGACTTTCTTTCCTTGTCCCTGCCACCATTACTATAAAAGCCTTCCATGTTGTGTAGTCCTTCAGAGTATGTCTCTGCTTGCCACATGAGATGCTGCCTCATTCATGAATTATTTAATAAATCCAATTATATCTTCGAATTTACTTAGTTGAATTTTGTTTTTTAATAGAATGATAGCTGAAGCATGCAGGCATAACACAGATGCCCACTCTACAAGAAGTCAGTGGCCAGTGGAACAGGTTGTTGTGATTTACCAAGCAAAGTACATCAGTGAAACTAGCAAATCAGATTTGAAGGGCGGAGAAGAGAGCTTCTAGTGAAGTTCTACACTGAGCATCTGGCTGTTTTGCTTGGTACCTTAAACAAAAATACATTTACGTGGCTAGAATATTCAAAGTCATTTTTCCTAATCTTTTCTTCCTTATAGTATCAACAATCTTCAATTTCTTACCAAAGCCATCATTGGTGGTTAACATCTGTGTGATCCTCCTGTCTGAAAATTTCATGGATCAGCATTGCCTCCACTACCTGCTTGGTCAGTTTTAACCGACCAGTTTTGCAGGCAACATAAATGATTAATGAGTCCTGTGTAGTGAACTAGCAGCTTATTTGGTGTTTCTGACCTAGGTGCTTTAAAACTCATTACTGGTAACTATTGAAGCTTTTCTAATGGATTTAAAATAGATTTCACTACTGTTAACATGATTCTGCTCTTATGTGATCTTGATTTTGATGATCCTTGTTTACGTGTTGTTACTTGTCATTGTTAGGCTCTATCAACAGACTTACATTTTTTAAAAAGTCAACATTCAGGGTGACAATTTCCCGTGTTCCATTTAGAAAAGAAATACATTTACTATAAAGTTACAAGTCTAAACAATGGGCACTTGACACAAGATAGCACTTCTTTAGTGTAGAATTCATGTGTTTAATATCATAAATAAAGCCAGGTCTGCACTAAAATAGTGCCCTGGAATACTATCTATAATAAAATAGATATTGGTTTTTTTGCTCAACAATTTCTTCTTCTATGTGGTTGTGGTGGGGCTGGCAAACGTGTTACTCTGCCTCTCGCCCTCCATGGATGGGAACATGTTCTAGGCTGGCCAATGAGATAGACTTCTTTCTCTAACCACTGCGATTCGTTCAAGAATGGGCATGTGACTCAAGCACAAAGCCAACCATTTTTTTTCAAGATTCAATATACGAATGATGGGAGAGATTATGTATTTCTCTTCCTCTGGGATTACGAACAATAAAGTGATGGAAACCAGAGCTGTCACAGACACCTCTCCTTCTCACATGGAGGAAGCCATCTCCATTAGGAGAGAATGGGAATAATTCATAAAGATAATCATCTAATTTAGCACATGAAAAAATACTCTATTACCAGTTCTTTCTCTCATGGATAGAATAAAATCTAGAATCTCCCTGCATTCCTCTATGACTCAGTTTTGCTAATTTAGACTTCAGTCTTTGAGGCTTTAGACACCTCTTAGCTGAGGAAGACCAAGGAACCCTGAGGGACATCCCAAGATTGCATTCAGTAGGGGAGGAAAATTGGGGTTAACAAAGGAAAGAGGAATTAATGATAATGACCAGGAAGAAAACAAAAAAGAACAAAGGGAAAAAAAGAATATTAGAAGCCATAAACAATAAACCACCAAATCTGGATTGAAAACCAAACTGTAATGAAACTTGGTGGTTGCTTAAAGAATTAAGATAGAGGAAAGACAGACAGTAGATATTTTTTAAGACTTATAAAGTCTTGTGCTTTTAAGTTTCAGGATTCCAGAAAGACTGATGATGTCAACGGCAAAGAAATGTTACGGTCTTTCAGAGAAATTGGATGCGTTAACAAAAAATGGCTCAAGTGAGTCAATGGAGTTGCACACTGCAAATGGACCATCATATGATGTACTCATATTCTGCACTGTGAAGAAACTTTGAAAACACAATATTTGTGGTAAGACATTTGAAACACTTTGTCACTAAAGATGACAAAGTATGGCAAACTGAAAGCGATATCCCATTACCAGTAGAGGCAAATACTTCTGTTGATTGATACTTAGAACACTCCATTTATTTAAAGAAATCTCATAACCAGGAGGAGGCAAATTAAATGGAGAAGATCCAGAAAGAAAGAATTGAATGGGATTAGACCCCAGGAAAAGTGAGTAAGTGTCTTATTTACACAGTTATTAGGGGATAAAGTATTTCACAGAAGGATGTCTAGATAATGGAACTTTGCCTATTCAGTAATAAAACGCTTAAACAATGTTAACTATTTTGGAGGAAAACTTTATATACTGAATTATAATTGCATTCTTTCTTTAAAAGAACATATGAAATTTAAAAGCATTTTTGATAGTCAAAGTGGTTATAATGAAGATGAATTATTATTTGCATTACAAAATAAGAATTCTTCAAGACATAAGGTTTTTGGAGCTTTTTACTAACCCAGATGTCTGCACTTTCAGATTTTTGGTGTCTGGATTTTTATATTATTGTTATTACTTTGTTCATGTTAAGTTGCCACTTATCTCTTTCTATTATTGCTTAAATGCCTTTAGGATCTCAGTGTCTGGTCACTACATTTTGGTGCCCTTATTTGCTAGGGAAGAGGAATTGTATGTGAACTGGACTCAATGAGTGAAAGTTAAGGCCGCCCTGTAGTAAGTAAACTTCATTGGCTTTCTTAGTTGTGCTACTTACCAGCTACTTTAAATTCTCGGCAAATCTAATTCTCTCTCTCTTGCTCCCTCATTTTGTCTTACTAATTTTTGTGTATCTCACTGTGCCCTGCAAACATGAGATCGCCTCATGTTTGATATTAAAGTAATAGTAGTGTGTGTGTGTATGTGTGTACTGTGTGTGTACACACATACACACATATAATACGTTATAAATTATATAGTACAAAGAAGGGAAAGAGTGTTAGTTTATGATTTAACAATAGAAAATTATAACTATATTTTTATACTTGAAGACGTACCAAAGTGAGCAAGAGTAAGAAAGAAATCAAGACAAAGATTTCGATATGGAAATTTTAGACTGACGGCAGTACTAAAATTCAAATTCTGAAATTTCAACTATAAAAGAATTTCAATGTAAAGATTGAAAATTATTTGAAGAAATATTTGGCTCTAACTATATTCTATGGTACTTCCAAATTATAATATATATATATATATAAGAGGTTTCAGCCAAGAAATGTAGTGTCTTTGAACAAACAAATGATGAACGCAATTTATGATATTTAGAGAGTGTTCTTCAGACAATAATCGTGAACGCTAGGTATGAAGCCAGGAACAAATCTTGTTCATCCTTATCTCTCTTCCACACCTAGCTTAGCATTGCACATAGCAGATGCTCAAAAAAGGCTTATTGAAAGAATGACTATTAACCTAGCAAAAACTCAAAACATAGCTGGCTGCCTGGCATATAGATGAACATATGCATGGACATATAAATATATTGGGAAAAAACCCTTTGTTGGTTATGCAATCACTTATAAACAAAAACACTTCATTCCTTGCAAAGACTTTACTGTCTTTAAGATAAATGGATCAATAAGGCAGTTTCTGCTTTGAAAAGATCATAGCTCCTTTGGAGAAAACAACATACATTATGATATCGAAGGCCTATTTCTGCAATATTGGGCAGCATTTTAAGTGTCAAATAAAACTGAAATTTATAACATTTTATAACATTATTTCTCACATCTACTACCTACTTTCATTTAAAATAGCTGATGTAGTTTGTAAACTCTAAAGTACACAATTTTACTTCTCCTATTTATTTTCTGTTTTACAAGAGCAAAATCTTAGTAACAGAGATGAAATATGACTTGCCTAATGTTATAAAGTCATCTTATGGTAAATCTAAAATTAAAGAATACATTTCACAATTTTACATTCAGAATTAAACTTCTATTCTGCTTGCTAAATGCATTTATTCATTCATTAAGTGCACTGATCTCTCCAGAGTATTATTTAGTGATGAGGAATGTGTGCCTAATTTGTGCCTAATGAAAGTTTCTTTCATTAGCTTTGTACCTTCTGATTTTGTGAATAACTTGATTAAAAACTTTTGTTCTTCTATTCTAAGCTATTAAATGTATGATTACCAGGATAAGTCCACTGCTCAAAAAGTTCTGTTTTTAAAATAACTTAGGCAAGAAGTGCGAAAGTTTACTTTTTTAGGATAAGTAGTCTGAGAAACTATTATCGAAATGAATTAGTAATTCACATTATGCATTGCCTGGAAACTGATAACTCAATGGATGACAGTTGCCCTTTCCCATAGTACCAAATATTCCCCTAAACATAACATTAGTCAAACATAATCTCATGTTTAGCATCTATAATCACTGCTAGACTCTAAAGCCCACAAGAGCAGGGATGTCTTAGTACCGTTTGCCAATATTGATGCCCCACACCACTAAAGTGTCTGACAGATGATAGTCCACCCAATAAATATTAGTTGAATGGAACAAAATTGAACAGATGAAGCAGTATAAAAGTCCTTTCAATCATTTATGAAAAGTATAATGACAAATTCCTACATGAAAAGGACATTAAAATTACATCAAAGGAAATTAGGTAAAATCCTGGATATGTTTTATATATGTACGCATGTATATATACAGATATTGTTATATAAATGTGTGTGCATGTGTCCATTTTGATGCCGTCTCTATATTGTCAAAGAGTTTGTAATATAATAATAATAATAATAGCAAAAATAAATAATATAGATAACCATTGAGTCCTTACTGTGTACTAGGAACTATGTGTTTTACATGTATTAATTTCTTTAATTCTGACAACTGCCCTGCTAGGTAGTTTGATCCCTATTTCAGAGAAGGAAAAGGCCTAATTCTATAGGTACTATAAATTAAATGGAAAGCAATGTCGCCTTTATAGTTTGGCCAGCTTCTCATATGACTGCAGAAAAGAAAGAAAGAAAGAGATAGAGAGGGAAGGAGAGAGGAAGGAAGGAAAGAATCGATTAATTAATTGATTAACTCATTCCTGACCAGAGCTTGTTAAATACACATCAGTACAGACCACTCATTTAGAAATTGGATTATGCCACTTGTTGCAGGAAGAAAAGATAGTTTAACTGGGTATGGTTCTGTAGTATATGCACTGCAGTTTATTCCATTGAGCACTGATTATTTTTTTTAACTTCAGGCTTGCTTTTTGTATCGTATACAGTGGACAGAAATGACTTAGTAAACAGAAAATGGCAAATTTCACTAAATTATTCCAAGATTTCAGATATGCTAAAGAATTCCACAGCATCAAGCTAAATTTAGGAATAACAGTGAAAAATAAAAGATCCTATCACAGGGAAAGAAAAAGCAAGGGGGACCTATCCATTGACCTTCATGAAGTGAAAACTCAGTTTCTCTTGATGTCAAATGGAAATTGAGTCCTGAAGGTGACCAACGTATCAGCCAAATAGGTTTAGTCAACAGTGCAAGTCTGCCAGCAACAGCTTTGCGTGCCACTCGAGGAGAGAGTGACATTTGGGTAATAAATATAATTTATACATATATGTTTAAATGTATGTTTATGTATATTATAAATTTATATTCATGTATAATATTTATTGATCTCTTCAAATAAGCCAGGCACCACATGGAGCACTTTTCATTGATTGTCTCATTTAAGCCTCCTAAGTGCACTTTCCTGGTAAGTGTTAGTACTCTCTCACTGCATAGAGGAGGAAGAGGAAGTTCATAACATCCCAGGTTACATATAATAACTGGTAGAGGTTCATCTGAACATAGACACACTGACTCTTGTGCCCAGACTGTTTCATTGCTCAATATCCTCTTTGGAAGTCAAGTTGCATTTGATAAGGGCACATGGCAGCTGGCCCAAACGCAGTTACTGTAAAAGTTGGGTGGAAGCGGAAAAATAAGGTAGCAGGTTACTGACATTGGTCAGACTTGAGCTAATGAGGGCCCAGCTGTGGCTCTGTGTGACAATGGGGCTGAAAGGGAAGAGGCAGACACAAGAGCTGTTTAGGAGATTGAATGGCAGAACTCAGCACTCGTCAGGTACGCAGTGGCAATAAAGGGGAAAACAAGGGAAATCTTTAGGTTTCCTGGTTTAGTGACGAGTAAGTGTGTGCCCTAAAAACGCATGACAATTTAGGAAAGTGGTTTGTTAATTATTTCCAGTAGGAAAACGTTGAATTTGAGGGAACTGCCATTCAGTTGGAGAAACCCAGAAGGCAGATAAATATGTAGGAGTGAAACTCAGAGAGATTAGCCCTATAGAACAAGATACTGAGAGTTGTTAGCTTGGGGATGAGGCAGTTATTGAATGTGATTAAGGTCACTCGAAAGTGTACATAGAGTGAAAACATGATAGGGAACCAAGGAGAGGAACCCTGGAAATAACCAGCATTAAGGAGCTCTGCCGTGCTTCCCAAAATCAATACTTAATTTCTTCAAGACATTCTTTACTATTTGGTCTTAATTATTAAACAACTTTTATACTAATAAATTATGTTTTGATTCCAATAAACATTATTTGGACAAAATAATATATAAATATAATAAAAATAACAAAATAAAAGATTATAAGTATATAGAAAATAAATTAATAAATATAATAAAATAAATTAATACTATAATATAAATATATAACTATAAAATAAAATAATATAAATAAGTAAAATTAATATAATAAATAATACAAATAAATAATACATAAAATAAATAAATGTAAAATATGATATCAAAAATTACCAATACTCTTATCATAGACCTGACATTTGTGTGATTGCACTATTTATTTACTTTACTATAAAAGATTAATTATAGGAAGTATTGAAAGTGTAAAGAAACAAAAATATCAATGATTTTACCACTTGAAGATAACTCTTGTTTAAAACCAATTTATTTACTTCTAGCAATTTGTCCATGGAAAATATAAAATATACCTACAGTATTTAAAATAAAATTAGAATAATGCTGTATACTTAGTTTGTGTTATTATTTTTATTTGCTTATTAAGGTAAAATTAGAATACACTAAAATTCACACATTTTAGAAATGCAGTTCAATGAGTTTTGGCAAATGTGCATATACATGTATCCAACACCTTCATCAAGATATGGAATAGTTCCATTACCCCAGAAACTTTCCCTATATTCCTTTCCAATCAATACCTCCAGCCCATGGAAACCCTTGTTTTGATTTCTATGGATTAGTTTTGCCTATTCTAGAACTTTACATAAATGGAAGCACACAGAATGTATTCTTTTCTGTTCTGCTTCTTTTGATCAGCATAATGTTTAAGAGATTCATCCATGTAGTTACATTGCTAAGTAGTATCACAACTTGTTTATCCATTCACCTACTGATAGATACTTGGGGTGTTTTCAAATGTTGGGGCTATTGTAAAAAGACCTTCCCTGATCTTGTTTTTACAAATTTCATGGACATATGCTTTCACTACTTCTGGCTTTCAGATTAGATAAATTTATGTTGCTTCATGCCACTGAATTTAATTTGTTACAGCAGCAATAGGAAACTAATACATTTTCTTTTATTATTTTTAGAATTGGCTTATTCTAATAGCTCATGGTGAGGCACAATGTATCGAAATCTCTCTACACTCATTCCAAATTGCCACAGAAATCCATATTAACTTAACAATAGTCCCCAAATACAAGACACCTTAAGTCAGACATCTCTCCTAAATGCAGAGTTATTAAATAAAAGGGGCAAAAAAGATGTGTTTTTGCATGCACACTGGGAGGCAGACACAAAAAACTACTAGCAAGTATATTTCTGCTTTAAAATGAACACCTGTCATTGATACAAATATTTCTGATAATCTGAGGATATCTACTTTTATGAAACTTGCCCACTTTTGTAGAAATTAGGATATAATTGGTATGCTGAGAAAATTGTCTTGTTACTCCACTGCTCTTCAGACAAGTCTAAGCAGCACCAGAAGCCTCCCCTTCCACCGGCACTAAATGCCAGGCCTGTTCCTTGGCATCCACACCTAATTCTCTTGTGCAACAGCTTTAGCCTATTCCCACTGTTACACAACGTGAAGGGCAACCCACTAACATTTCTGCATTGCTGCTTTCCCCATTTACACTAAAACTTTACCTGTGTTCACAGGTGTAATTAGCATCTCCTTCATTAAATCAATCGCATGGCTGAAAAAGACTAAGTAGGATGAAAGAAGGAGGTTTCTGATCTTTGATCTCAAGTGACAACATAAGCAGTAAGGTACGTGACCTTGGTCCAACACTTCTTTATATATATTAAGTATTTTTACTTCCTTGTGTCAAGAAACAGGTAATGCTTTACCAAGAATGTCGACTAACTTGTTTGATTAGTTTTATGTATTTTTTAAAAATTTAATGAAAAGGAACAAAAAGCAAATGTTTTCTTTAATTTTGGTTTCATTAAAACCTACATACCCAATGCTTCAGTTAAACATTGAAAAACCCATTTAAGAATAGCTATTTCCTTAAAGAGGAAAAAAAAGGAAAAAAGTGGGCTTAAAATTTGGCTTCCTTATAGCAATATAGCAAACTCTAGCTCTGATTAAGAAAATACTTTTATTGCCGAGCTATTGCATTCTGGTTCATAAAACTTTCTGCATCAGTCTTGGAACTAAAAATTTCTCACACTTTTTTCTCCCCAAGATAAATTTTACAAGACATAGATTACAGTAATTTTCCATTTTCATGTAAATCTGAGTCAGGGGCCTGGAGGAAGGAAAGGCAGCTCTTACATTGTGCTTATCACTCTCGCTTTTTATTTTCTTGACAAATCACCATCCTGTTAAACCAGTATGTATAAAATGCCTATTGTGGGCATTATTCCGAGATGCCAAGCGTATAAAGAGGATAGGACACAGCTCCAGATTGAAACATGCCTTAAAAAGGACAAATAAAATTAGATATTTTTAGAGACCTATTGTTTAAAAAATCTCAAAATCAACAAATTCAATTTTTATTGATTTTGGGAGGAGGCTTACAAACTTTAAAAATACATACATGTAAAGTCAACACTTCCCCCCACTCAAGGGCCATAATTAAACAGACTCGTTAAAAGGTGAATAACTCATCCAGGTTTGCACAAAAATGTCCCAGTTCTAAAACTGAAATCCCATGTGCCAAAACCTCCCTCAGGCCTGAGCAAGCTGGGACAGGTGGTCACCCTCTTTACACGTGACCAGATTCAAGTAAGTTCCATTTAAAAAGTGCTCGCTGGTTGTCTCATGTATGCCTAGCACTCTGCTAGGAATAGAATATGAACTAATTATTGCTCAAACCAGAAGTCTGAACTTTTGACAAGGTAACACATATAATTAGTATGTTTTAGTTTTATTTATCTCTTTATTTGAAAAAGCAACAAGAAAATTCAATGCCTTATACTCTTCACATAGTAAAGAAATGCAAACCTTAAACACCCAGTTTCAGTGACATTCCCTCTGGCAGTCATGTCACTCTTGTTGTACCAATTCTAACCTAATCACACTAGAAATGTCAGCTGAGCACAAGCAACTTATAATTACTGAGGGAACAATAACTTTAAATTATGTCATATTAGGGTCTGGTACCTATATTTTTAAGTGACAGTGTGAGTATCTGTTTTTATACTGATTTAGACTAAATGTTTCAGGACATGAGGGAAAGGTATTATTACGCCATTTACTTTTTCAAAAATGCTGCTGTTAAAGTAATTTGGAACCTCAAACAAACACATTAATGCAATCCAAGTATGATATATTTTCTTTTCATGTACGTTAAGATAAAAACTGGTGAGCTATCATTTGGCTTTCAAAATTGCTCAATTTTGTTGACTGAATAAAATGAGCTCTCCAATTTGGCTGCTCAGTATTTTATATTCATATCTTTTTCTATTTCTATGATTTTTTAAATCATGGTTTTCAAAAGTTAATAGATTTTGACATTATTTAGGACACTAAATTTAATCATGAAGAAAATGATATTTAGCCAAAATAGAATCCTCAAATCTTTCAATAATCACTTATGATTATCTTAGGTTCTCAATAAATAATTATTGAGGAAGCACTCCAAGCAAAATAATTCCATTCACTAAAGATATTGTTATTATTATTAATAATAAATAACACATTTCTTCCCACCCTGAGATAGAGTATCTATACTTGATTATCTCACAGACATCTCAAATTTAATGTCTTAAAAAGAACTACTGATTTGATTTGGTTATTTCCCACATCAGTCCCTCTTCCTCCTCCAATCCTCTCCTCAGCTCTGTAAGTAGCATGACCATCCCACTCAGTGAATTACTAGAAACCTAGGTTGCCCTCATGATTCCCACTTTCTCCTCTCCATTCTCTTGCATCAATTGCCAACAAGTCCTCTTCATTCTTTCATAAATATATCTGGAATCGATATCCTTCTCTACATCTCCACTCCCTCCACCTTAGACCAGACCACTATTGTTACTTTCCTGGATCACTGCAAGAGCCTCCTAACCATGCATTCTCCACACTTGCCCATTCTAAATCCATACAACAGTAAAAGTATGCTTAAAACATACTTTGGAGTCATGTAACTTACCCATTTCAAAACCCTGCAATGGTTTTCTGTTGCACTTAGAACAAAATCCAAATTTCTAACACTGGCCTATATTACCCCGAATAATCAGGCTTTGCTTATCATTTCAGGATCATTTTCTGCCACTCTTTTGACACACGGCTGGCTTTATCTCTATGGATTCTGTCTTAGTCCATTCAGGCTGCTGTAACAAAAACACCATGAGCTAGGTAGCGTATAAACAATAGAAATTTATTTCTCACAGTTCTGGACACTGAAAAGCCCAAGATCAAGACACCTGCAGATTCGATGTCTAATCAGGGCCCACTTGCTTGTTCATAGACAGCCATCTTTTTTTCTGTGTCCTCACATTACAGAAAGGATGAACGAGCTCTCTGGGGTATCTTTTTGTAAGGGGACTAATCCCGTTCCTGAGGGCTCCATCCTCATGGCCTAATCACCTCCCAAAGGCCCCACCTCCTAGTACCATCACACTGAGGGTTAGGTTTCAACATATGAATTTTTAGTGGGGGGGGGAGGCAATCATTCAATCTGTAGCAGATTCCACAAAGAAGACAAAGCTCTTTCTGGATTTAGGGTCCTCACATAGACATTCCGCCTCCTACCAAAGATTCTCCCTCTTTTTGCATTGTTTAAATGCCACCTCCTCAGAGATGCCTTCCCTGACCACTCTACCCAGAATGGGAAGTTACTGTCCTTCTGACATTTATTATGACTTATTATCTTTTGCTTTTTTGCCTCTGTGCTGTGTTTGGTGTCTTCCCACCACAAAAATATAAGATTCATGAAGCCAGAGCCTGGGTATATTGTCCACTTTCTAACATCTAGAGCAATGTCTATAACAAAATGAGTGTGAAATTAGTGCCTGTTGCAGAGTAGGTACTTAGTGACTTTTTGTTAATAAAGGTAAACACCCTATCTTTTTTTTTTTTTTTTTTTGGTGAGGAAGACCAGCCCTAAGCTAACATCTCTTGACAATCCCTCTCTTTTTGCTGAGGAAGATTGGTCCTGAGCCAACATCTGTGCCTATCTTCCTCCATTTTACATGTGGGACGCCACCACAGCATGGCTTGATGAGCATAAACACTCTATCTTTTATTTATTTATTTATTTTTGTGAGGAAGATTGGCCCTGAGCTAACATCTGACAATCCTTCTCCTTTTGCTGAGGAAGACTGGCCCTGGGCTAACATCCATGCCCATCTTCCTCCACTTTGTATGGGATGTCACCACAGCATGGCTTGCCAAGCAGTGCGTCTGTGCGCACCCAGGATTCGAACTGGCGAACCCCAGGCCGCCGCGGCAGAGCACACGCACTTAACCGCTTGTGCCACCGGGCCAGCCCCAACACTCTATCTTTTAATGCCAATGATTTAAGGATCATTTAATCCTTAGTGAGAGACAGATACTATTAATAGCACCATTTTACAGATGAGAAAACTGAAACAAACTTTCTAGCTGCTTAACTTGCCTGTGGTCACACAGGTAAAAAGTGGTGATGTCAGAATTGAACCACATCAGTCCACTCTGGGGCCCAGGTTATTACTGGCCCTGAGATTCCACAGGAACTACAGGCTTTGAGAAGCTGAGACATATCAAACACGGGCCCTAAAGACCCCTCTTCTGCCAGATTAGGAATTATAGAATTGTGATTTCTCTAATTTTACCATTCTTTCTACATTTCTTAGCTGTAATTCTTCTGTTACAAAAGGGGACTTTATACTGCATATGTTTCATATACTTCTTATTGTGTGCAATTGAAATTACTATATAATGTGGATTCCAAAACTAAAGTAGGAATTTTGAATAGACTTAACAAAACATATTCTGAGAGTAACAGAGGGTACTCTGAGGATCATTGGTAGAATAACCACAAGCTAATACCTCCCAAAACACGAAAATGGATTCACTCTGTCACCCATACAACCTTCCACTCTCTCCTGCATACTCTTTTGGATGGTCTCAAAAGAGAAATTTGGGGACAATGCTACAGAGGAAGAAATAAGGGAATAAGTTTCTTTCCCACCTCAATCCTGTTATCATATCCATAAATTAACTGGAAAAGGAAACAGCGACAGCAATGAACATAAATACAGCTCCATCAGAGATCCAGATGAGCCAATTGGCCTCAAGCTGTGACTCAGGGAAAGCCAGTGAAAACTAGAGATCACCCAGGATAGAAAACAAGAGGAATCATGGTTGAAAAAATGGCTCAAGCCTTAGAAACATAACAATGGCTGCCACCATCACACTGGCTTGAGGTTGGTGTCTGCTTGTAGGAGGACTTTTAGTAGATTTGGTTGGGAATCGCTGGGCATATGGGGCAAGTGCTGATTCTCCTGGTTTGTGGGTAGACAGGAAGAGAGATACGCAGGGAAATCTTAGATTTTGATTACGGAATTTTTATCATGTAGACCTGATTCATCCACAGGTCTATAACGGTAGATGTCCCCAACTGGAATTTATTTGTATAAAGAACAAACTGCTAGGAAACAAGTTATCCTAAGAAGAAAGGAGAATTGAGCCACATGAGAAGCAGACAGTGCTATTTGGTATCTCTCTAGAAAGCTTTCTCAGCATGGAACACAGAGTGAATTTGCCCATTATCGACTATAGAAAATCCAATGACGCATTGTCACACTTAGGGTTCCAGCCCCTTAGTGCCATTGGTAACTTTGGTGCCTGGAGGGGAGCCCTTGGAGTATTCACAACCAATGGCTCCAAAATCTAAAGGAAATAGGATCAAGAGAAAGAGGCAGCATTGTTGTACTTGGAGAAACAGGAAGTAGCACAGTTGGTATTTTCACTCTTTTTCTTGATCAATGGCACCTGCAGCCAAAGTGACAGCAGGATGTACAAAATACCCTCAGGGACTCCAGAAATAATTGGGAGGGCTCAAAGTCTTGAAAAGGGAGTGGGGCAACAGAGAAAATCTGTTCTTTACAATTAAAGTGACCCCATTAGCACCTCACAGACAGAGACAGCCTAGGAAAATATGGACCACAGATAGTGCACATGCATATAAAAATTTTAAATCTCCTGCCATCACAAATATTATGTTTCAATAGGGGGACGTGAAATAAGAAATGTAAAAGGAACTTGAAAATTATGTCAATGTTTCATATCATACAAAGGGTGTATTAAAGGCAATTATTAAGTGAGAATAAATAAGATAAAAGTGTGTGTGTGTGTGTTGTTTTCTAATGGGAAATAAATCAACTATTCTACCTTTCCTGGTGTTATGTCCTTTCTTTAGTTTTATTCCTAGTCAATGTGATTCCATAGTATGCCATGCTAATATCTTAAACTTCCTTGTTCTTCTGTTCTTTCATTGCTCCTCGATGGCAAATAGCCAACCAAGAATCCAGCTACCCATCTCTTCTGTGACTACACCTGGGTTGATGAGTACTGCTGGGGAAAGTTCCATTACTAGGCAAATTGACATCACTATGAATATGTGTTCAGCATTCTCAGCTGAGCCCTTAGTGTGGATCATAAGGATGACCCTATTATTCTAGTCATTGTGCACATGTTCTCCTTACAATAATTCTTTCTCTACATTTCTCAAACATTTCATGTCTCCTTGTCCCCACTCTCTCTCAACAGATGATCTCAAGTAATTCCCCAAATTGTCAGAAAAATAGAAGCCATCAGATGAAATTTGTCTCAACTTCCAGTCTTGAAATTTATGAAAATACTCAAATTTATTCCCAAATTTTACTCTTTTCATCATTTTGATGACCTTATTAGGAATCTAGCATGTTTAGTTATCTTATTTCTCCTTTCCATCATCAGTCAAATATATTCACCTCTCCTTTACATGTATATATGTGTATGTATGTGGATGTATGTATTTGTATATGTATGTGTGTGTGTGTGTATGTGTATGGATTTTCCCTGAAGACTAACTACCCTTCCAGTTACTATCCTCTTTTCCTTTTCACAACAAAATTTCACACAGCCGTCTACATTCACTCTCTGTGGTTTCTCACCTCATTTCTCTCAACCTTCTACTTCTACCATTCCACTAAAATTGTTCTTGTCAGGTCACTAATAATTTAAACATTACTAAAAAGTACACTTTTAAAAGTAAACATTACTAAAGTATACTTTTCAGTCCTCACCTCATCTTATTGCTTCGCATCATTCAACAGAGAGGGTTTTTTTTTTCTTGAAACAATCATTTCATTTGGCTTCCCTGATGCCTCTGTTTTTTATTTTTTCTCTCTTTCTCTGGCCACACTAGTCTCCATTGTTGGGTCACATTCCTCCAAGCAGCAATGGGATATTGAAGTTCCTTCAGGCTCTGTCCAGTACTCTTTTAGGCAATCACTAACATTTTTGAAGCTTCCATTACTACATGTATCTTCTGCCCAAATCTATGTCTGACTCCATGACTTATAGATCCAACTGTCCACTAGACTTTCCATTTGGACTTCCCACAAGCACCTAGAACTCTACTTTCCCAAAAAAGAATTCCTGCTCCTCCTCTGGTTCTCATGGGCATTCATGAGAATGTGTATCCATCCTGATCCCTACCTTCCCTTTATCACTTCGCACAACCAGTCATCCAGTCCTGCCAATTCTGCCTCTAAAATGCCCCCTGAATCCACCTCTGGTAGCACCACCCTAGTATATATTTCCATCATCTTGTATCTGGAATAATATAATAAAAATATAATAGCCTTCTAATTGGTCTTCTGCATCGAATATTACCACTCTGTGTCACCACTGATCCACTCTTCTCATAGTAGCCAGTAGGATCTCTTTAAAAGTATAATTGCAATTAATGAAGCTCCTCTGTTAAGGCCCTTTAATAACTTCCTATTCACTTTAGGATAAAGTTCAAAATCCTTAATAATTCTTTTAAGATCTTGCAAGAATTGGCCCAGACTTCTTCCTTCTTACTGCTTTCATACAATTGTCTTCTTTTCAGACCTATTACGCTTTCTTAAGACTCTTGAACACACCATGCTCTTTTCCTTGAGTCATCACACAGGCAGTTGCTCCTGCCTAGAAGGCTCTTGCTCTTTTCTGTGCCAACACACTCTTCCCGTCCCAGATTAATGATCTTCTCCTCGGGGAAGTTTTCCCTCACCATCACTATCCTATCAGATCAGGCCTTATCTACCCCTGTATCATATCCTGGTGCATAATCAGGACTCAAAAATATTTGTTCACTGACTTTCTAAAGGCCTGAAAGCTACTAAAACTTGAGGTGAATCAGGAGAAGTGAAGGACTATTCACTCTAGCATTTGCCCACAGTCAGTCTTGCTCAAAGAAAATATCGTAGGTGGAAATGGAAAACTCCTTATCACCCAGCTGTCAAGAAAGGCCCTGATAATTTGCTACACGGCCAATTGCTGTCAAAACTCTCAGTTTCTCCTTCTATTGAAATGTGGTAGCTAGGCAACTCCAATAACATTTGGAATCCAACCCACAAATATCTCACTGCAAGACAGAACAAAGCGCCCAAGCTTCTTAGTTTTCCTTGGGTGACACTCTGCCTAAGGCCAGGAATAGGAGCCAAACATCTATGAAGAGATTTTTATAACTACCTGTACTTTAAGCATGCACAGGTATAATGTTTTATTGACTTAATTATATGACATAGTCAGAGTGTCTGATACGATATGTGAAAGGCTTGGATTTTCCTACTGTAAGATGAAGTCCATGTGTAAATAATCATCCTGTTAATATGGCATTTATTTGAAAAACTGACTGCATATTGCAACACTGTAAATTAAGCAAAACAAGCAGTTATTTCAAGAGGACTTTTTCAAGCGTGAAATCCTTGCTGTAAGATTTGTCTTGTAAACAACAAATTTAAATGAAGTAATAAATCAAATGTCTTGTGCATACATACTCTGAGTGAAGAAAAATGCCTCAGCAGATAAGCTTACCAGATAATGATTTTAAGATGGAAGCAACTATTGCAACAGGATTATTTGGACAAACATTTATCTTTTCACAGATTCAAATTAGCTGAAGATAGAACATATCCACTAAGGGACTCTTTGAATGTCACCAACATTAATATGGTTGAGTTATCATAGATTTTAAAGATGAATAATGGCTCCTTAATGCTCTGCCCCCTCAAAATTCTCTAGTGGGAAGTGACTAAGTTGTTTCCTTTTATTTCATTTTAACTTGTAAATGTGTATATAAAATCATAATGGGAAAGTATTAAGCCTAATGATATTAATTCCCTGATACAAACAGTGTTTTAATACATAATTAAAACTTCCCATTTGGGGAAGATGAGTGAGATGGTGCAACTGGTTGACTAGAGAAGATTCATTTCTTTTTTACTTACTTATTAAACAATCTAGCTATCAACTATTTTTCTATTTCCCAATTTTTTTCTTGCCTGAAATTATAGGCACATTCTAACTTTCCCTAATACTTTTGATTAATCCAGAAAAGTGTTTTATTTCTAACAAGGTTGTAACATTTTGTTCTTTCTCAAATCTATCAATTAAAACAAAGAAATCTCATTATCCCATGTGATTATCCTTAGCCTCTAATGAATTTTTAGCCTGAGATTTGCTCAATAAAGCAAACACATTCTTATAAAAATAATAACTATATATTTCTCAGAATCACAAAGAAATATATATTCATGGTGAATATATAAAACTTTAAAAATGTAATAAAAATTCTAAAAAATGTAATAAAATATCCAAGTATTTAAATATAGATTCAATTTTTAAAAATTCTTCTCTAACTTATTCATGCAACATTAACACCAAAATTCTTCTCTACTTTAGTATACATTTCAGCTGGTTGTAGAATAAACACATTTTGCTAAATCCATTTAACACAGACAAATAGCACTAGTTAATCTACCAGATAGAAATTGGGGTATGTCTATCAGCTATCTGACAGCAGAACCACATCCAAGAAAAGTTTGGTGCCAAGTAATTGAGAAACTGCCTGAATGCATTTTGGACTTTGATTTCTGAACAATTTTCAAGAAGTTTACTCCTTGCCAATTATGCAGTATCATGCTTGGGAAACAGGAAACTGTCTTGAGAGGAAGTTGTTACTGTCATTTGTAAGATAGCTCAGACAGCTCATTCAAGGACAGATAAGGTATTTGGCTGTGAAGCAGCTGTATTGTACTGGAAAGCAAAATAGTCACAAGAAATGGATACGGATGCTGGCTCTCCCGTGCTACTCACATGTATAATCTTGGGCAAGTCATTTAATGTTCTAGTCTCAATTTTATCATCTTTAAAAAGGCTATAATATCTGCTTCAAAGGATTATTAAAGGCCTATATTAAATTATAAATGGGAAAACGCTTCCTGTTCTAAAAGACTACTCATCTAAGAGATGATGATTATTATTCTCCATACAATAGTCCTTGGCATGATATTAGTAAATTTATGAGCTTGGATGTTGAGTTCTGAAGACTCTACAACCTTTTCCTCTCGATTATAGGTGTGAATGAATCAACATATAGAGAACATTTGAGAACTGTTAAAAATAGTAAAGCAAATATGACTCATCCAGAATGAGATGGGTTTGTGTCCAACTTCGAACTCTTACATATCATCTACAGCTGGTCAACATTGAAATATTAAATATATTGGACAATTTACTTGTGATTATAGGGTTGTCTTTCTTCATGTAAGAGATGTATCCTGAAATGTTACATAGAAAGTGACTCATAGTGGAAACAGATTATTATTTAGATTAAAGAAATGCTGTGGTAAATCTTTTGTAGAATAAAGAATCCTTTGGTGTAGAAAAATAATGATCTTGTAAATCTGGACTTTTATATACCTAGTATTCTAAAAGTGGAAATATACTTCACCAGGACTTTTTCTTGACTTGAGAGCCTCACTCATGAACTAGACAAAGTGTCTACACTGGCCCAAGAGACGATACAAATGAAGAACTAAAACACTGTCATTTGAATAGCTTCTTATTGACATCATTGTCTTGGGTGGATAACATTCTGTCCATATCCATATCACCCATTTAACAGTAGCCTCTCCTTCTGCAACTGGAGTCACAGTCATCCTTTAATTGGAGCCCTGGCCTCTTAGTATCAGGACCTGAGCATCAGCATCTGTATGATGGATACTGGCTCTTAACTACCCATCCTGCCCTGTTTCCTCCATTTGATTATGTCCAGTCACAGACTCTGCTTTTGTCTCCCTTCGTTTGTTTGTGTGTGTGTTATTTTGCTGGTTTACTATGTGACACGGCTCATAATAGTTAGAAGATTCACTTGGATGGCCTCTTAGTTCCCAGCTTCTCTTCTGCCCCCATCTTGAATCCCTCGCAATTTAGTTGTGCTTAAAGCCAGGCAAAGGCCACATCCACTCCTCAATCAGCCCCAACTTCAGGCTGGCTTTCCTATCTGGGCAGATCCCAGGACCTCCTATTGGCCCTGGGGTGAGGGTTAATGGTGTCTTGATTTTTTTTTTTTTTACTGAAGTATAGTTGATATACAATATTATAATAGTTTCAGGTGTACAACACAGTGATTGGACATTAGTATACATTACGAAATGATCACCATGCCAAGTCTAGTTACCATCTGTCACCGTACAAAGTTATTGCAATATTATTGACTATATTTTCTATGCTGTATATTACACCCTCATGACTTGTTTATTTTATAACTGGAAGTTTGTACCTCTTAATCTCCTTCACTTATTGAGTCTTGATTTTTTTTAAAAGGATTTCCAAAGTCAGGTTTATTTCTAGTTGAAAGTGACAGCAAGCTAACAAAAAACTAGTTGAGCCAAAAAATGGAAATTTATTGGAAGTCTTGTAACCACAAAAAGAGCAAATATGGCACAGGGGCCAATTGGGAATAGAAACTCTAATATCTCCAGAACTTACTACATGTCTTCTATCCACATCTTGGCTTCATTTTTTTAGGAAAAGTTTTCCCACCAGCAGGAAACATAGAATCTGGCAGCAGCTCCATTTTCAATCTTCCAGAACCATCACCAGAAAATGACTGATTCCTGCCATCTCTTTTTCCAAATTAAAAAATCAGGAAATAAATCTCTGGTTTGTCCAGTTTGAGCAGATTTCACTCCCAGACCAATCATCTAAAGTCAGGCAGTGAGTGGTGTTACTCTGGATTTATTTACTCAGCTCAGATCATTAAGTGTGGCTGAGACTTATAAAAGTGGCAGCTCCCATTCAAATTAGATGGCTATAATAGGAGAAAGACCATTTCCCAGAAGGAGGGAATGAGGGTAGAGAAACAATTTCCAGAAAAAGGAGGAGAGAATGACTGGACAGATAAGGCAATGACTGTTCATTGGGGTAGATATCCAGTTGGCATATCTTTTGATCTTTCAGTTTTCCTATTTCCCCTATTAACTGCCTGCCTTTTGTTTATATCAAATTTTTCTTAAGGTCAAGGTGACTAATGGATAGGAAAAGCAAATGAATCTGAAAAAAGCTTTACTGGAGAATTAACACTTTTTGAGTACTGGCTAAGTTCCAGAAATTTCTTCCATAATCTTTCATTTCTTCCCTTATTCCCCAAAAAAATCCCCCAAATAAATCCCAAATAATTCCCAAATAAACATAATAATAATCAGGGATAATAAATAACCACTTCAAGATGATAAAACTAGCACAGGCCAGGCTACAACTGAAGACTGTCAATATTCAATAGGAAAGAGGAAAAGGCAGTGGGGTTGGTACAGATACGATTTATGATGACAATTGTGAGGAAGTAGTGTTTGGTGTTCAGGGCTCATCTTTACATGTCTACCCCACAAAAGAGATTTATTATTTTTTAGGTATCAAGTCCAAGAATAACCCAGGCCTTATTACTGAATTACTAGTAAGGGAAGTACAAATAAATAATTGCTCTCTTTTCTTTTCTTTGGGATCTGTTTTACTCACCATCACAGTATTAAGGTGGAAAGCTAAGATGAGGGTGTAGACCTAGAGAAATGAGGCCAAGGAGACCAGCTGTCCTGTTGAGTATAGCACATGCTAAAGGCTCTCTCACGGCATGAAATAATAGGAAGACTCTATTGGGATTTTGTGGAAAGTCTTTAAAAAGTAAACAGAATGATTTTTCCTAAAATATTTCTTTGACATAATGCCTTCTTGACTCTATGGAGGTGTTAGCCAGCTATTGGAGGATTCCTGGATTTTAAGCTTTTGTCAAATGCCATTGTGTCACTAATAAGAAATGACAAGAGATGACTATACAGACAGAGCATGAAAGATGATAGGATATTCACAGAATGCAGTTAAAGCCCTTCTTTTCATCTGATTACATTTAACGCTCAGCCACTATGTACAGGCCTTGTGCTTGGCTGCAGGCATACAACGTGTCCCTTCCCTCAAACTCACAGTACAGTGGATGTACTTTGATGTATTCCTGAGTTCAAAACTTTAAATTAATTCTCAAGATAATTTTGTGATGTGAGTACCAAGTGTGGTGACTACGTGGCGTAGATCAGAAGCCACTCTGACAACGGGTTCATAGGTAACATCACTCCCATATCGTAGATAAAGGAACCAGCCTAAAAGATCCACGCAGTGAATAACTGGCCAAGGTAGGATTTGAGCCCATCTGACTGGCTCTGGAGCCACATACTTAGCCCATTCCTCCATGCTCCCATGCTGAAACTGCAAGTTGGAGATGAAGTCTTGTCTTTCTCTCTCCTCTCTTGCCCCCTTACACATTTGGCAGAGAACTAGGAAATAAATCTGGGATGTGCTCACTGATCTGAGCACTGACACCCAATAGAATTAATTTGCTTTTGACACTTCACTCCATGTTTGTTTAAGCTTATATTTAATTTATGATAAAGTTGTAAAAGAACATGACCTGGAAAACTGAGATGAAATTAGAAGCTTTTCCCTGCCTAATTTCCATGCCTAGAATTCCAATCAAATCTCAAAAATCAATTTGGTTATTAAAAGGATGCTTAGATGGAAAAATATTGCTCAAAAGAATAGAAATGTGCAAAGAAGTGGCTCTGATATGAGAACAATTTCTTGATTTTATTTTTGAACTCAGCTACATTCTATTTTAACAAAGAACTTCTCAAATTATATTTACCAAGTTTTCATTTTACCCTCTCAATATTTTTTATCACATATTTCTCATTTCTGACTATCATTTAGGCAGCTAAATGCCATCTACAACCAACATCATTTTAACTGAAATCTATACTCACATGAAGACTCCAATGAAAATAATACCCTAACTAACATATAGTGAGTGTAGGGACATTCAGCAAAACTCTTTATTTAATCCCAAACAAGACCATTTTCGGTGGATGATATTAGTATTGCTAGTATACAAATGAGGATTGAAGTGGTTGAGCCTACTGGTCAAAGACAATAACATTCTACCTGGTGGAACAGGGAGCTGAACTGAGAAGGCTTGTCTCAGCTTTCCCAGGCTTCAGTGATTCTACGTCTGCTCATCCTCAGTCCATCATAATTATGAGACAATTTCTTCCTCATCCTCTGTGCAATATTTTTAATGGTCCATTGATCTCCTGAACATTCATTTAATATTCAATAATTATTACTTGAACATCTGTTTTATGAAAGGCACTATGCCAGGCAGTGTTGAGAGTAGAGATCCACAAGACCCAAACTCTGCCCTTGTGGAGTTTAAACTCTAGTCTGTGAACAAATGCAAATATCCCAATGTGCAGAATTCCAGGAAACAGATCATCTTAAAAGTGCCATGTGAGAGGCATGTTTTAAATGCCATGGGATGTAACAGAAAAGGGAGGTCATATCTAGTGGTGGATGTGAGATGATATCGTGGAGAAGTGGCATCGGGGCAGCTCTTTGAGCCCTGAAAGATAGGGGTGATTTCAGCAGGAAGGAGTGGGGATGCCAGAAGAGGATGTTTCATCATCAAGAACATAAAAGTGAGACTGCACAGGAGGGCCCCGGGAATTGTGAGGTGTCCACTTCAATTCAGAATGTGAAAGGTAAAACCCAAAGACTGAATTAGGGACCAGATGGTAAGAGATTGGAATTTCAGTCTAAGTAACTCACTATCGGGTCCATGTATTTTCCATGTTAAATAAATGAACATTGTTAAATGTAGTCAAAGTTACCAAATTTAAAACAATCTGTTGTTTGTTTAAAAAACATAAAAATTAAAATAAAATCAGCATAAAGAATTGCTGCTACACTGGTGCAACTTTTCATGAACTAGTCTCATAATTACTTGCCTAAGTTGATCTGGGTGTTTTGTTACAATCACGTTAATCTTTAATTCTCAGTCTACACACTAAATAAGGACAATGTACTCTTAGAAGACATTTTCTTTTGGGTTACCAGTTTTTCAGATGTAATCTTATTTAAAATAAAATGCAAAGTTTTTAATATATGGTGCTAAAAAAATGTATGCGAATAGACAGAATAATCTAAACTTAAAGAACATTGTGATTATTTGCTTCAGATATTGTGCTTTATTTAGTGTTTTAAACCTCAGTCTTTAGGACTGAAGGATTCACCACCTAGCCAGTCCTAAGTCTGTCAGTAGCTTTGATGAGATCCTTAATCAGAAAACAGAAGTCGATGAGGGCTAGATCACAAAGAAGTTTGTGTCAATGGCAGAAGTTCCCTACATAATAGCCTTGTTGGGAACAAATATTAAAGATGTGAATTCAACCTTGATTCATTAAAACTCTCCTACGTATTGTTAATCAGTATCATTTATCTCAAACAAGCTACATAGTCTAGAAAAGAACAGAAAGTCACAAGATATGAATCACTTAGAAAAGAACAAACATAGATTCAGAGTATTAGAAAAAAACTTAAAATGTATAAGGAATTCCTGCAAATCAACAAGATAATAGGCATAGAACCAAGCAAGGGAAAAAAGGCAAATGTAGGACTAGGCAGTATTCAGAAGGGGATTACCAAATGGACCAAAATCCTATGAAGAGATGCTCCAGCCCACCAGTAGTATGAGTCACATAGGGAGGGAGGGAGGGAAAGCTGAAGTGTAATTATAAGGAAATGATACTTTCATTTCATTCAACTAATTTGTATTGAATGCTCACCAAGTACCAGGCACTGTACAGTACCACTTATTCAACAAACAGTCTAGAAATTAAATGTTCAAAAGATTGTTATCCTTCAAAGTAATCATCTTGGGAAGGTACCTTCTCATTTTTCCAGGCTGGCATATAACTCAGAATATTTCTGGAATTGCCATACTTCGAAATTTGATTATTTCAAAGCACATTTGAGTGACATCAGAAAGAAGAGGAAAAGAGAAGATCTCATTACTTTGTAATCACACCTTGTTTTAAACACATATATGTCTGTGTGTATGTATATATGTATATGTACGTACACACAGACATGTATATGTTATACTACTTACTTGTATCATTCACCTTACATACAAAATGTGAGTCTATATCATTTTTAGCAATTTCAAAAAAATTAAATCCTTTCCCAAAAGCTTAAAATTTGCCACTCTCTGAGAGAATGTGTGGCTGACTATGAAAAGGGTATATGAAAAATACTTTGAACAACAGTAGCATTGTCAAAATGCCTTTGTCTACTGCCCACCCCTACCCCAAGGTGATTTCTTTAAGGCACAACATTCATTTACAGGGATAAATTCTTGTACATTTGATTAAAAATAAAAATTTGCAGTAATACAAAGAAAAGCTACTATAATTTACTTTCATCTGTATTCTTATTCATTTAGTCACGAATTTGCTCATTCATTCAATAAATGCATAGTGAGTCTTTATGTTAGGGTCTGAGCTATGTGCTCAGGATGAAACAAAAAATAAACAGTAACTCATGCCTAATGCAATTCAAAGCCTGGTGGTTTTATTTTAACAGTTTCTGAATTTGTGTAAATATCCATGCGGATTAAAGTGACAAACCAAATTTCTAGCAAAAGTTTAATTCTTCTGTTTGACTCTGCTTTATACTCTAATAAGCTTCAATTCTCTACTGAAGGAAAAGAATAGAAAGGGTAGATAAAAAATGTTCTCCAGGGGGCTGGCCCGGTGGCGTAGTGGTTAGGTTCACAGGCTCAGCTTTGGCTGCCCTGGGTTTGCGGGTTCGGATCCCGGGCGCAGACCCACGTGCTGCCTGTCAAGCCATGCTGTGGCAGCGTCCCGTATAAAGCAGAGGAATATGGGCACAGATGTTAGCCCAGGGCCAATCTTCCTCAGCAAAAAGAGGAGGATTGGCAACAGATGTTAGCTCAGGGCTAATCTTCCTCACAGAAGGGAAAAAAATGTTTTCCAGATATTTATCTATTCATACTAGGGAGAATGTCAGGGCCATGGCCCCACAGCATATCTAGCAGAAACCCCCCAAAATGGGTCAAAAGTAGGGCATCTCCTAAATGTCTAGTGCCTAACCATGCCTAACTGCCTAACTCTTCTAAGAGCTATTGAACGGGGTCATCTCTGTTGCAAATTCTTTTTTCAGCAAACACGTATGTCCAATTCCAACCATCCTTCAAGTATGCAACCTATTTACACACTTCATTCCCTTCCAAAACTTATTCTTTTATTTTAGAGAAAGTCACACCACTTGGGATGTTCTCCTCTAATCCTCTCAGATGGTGTTCAAGACCTTCGCACTCTGCTTCAGCCTTGTTAGTGGCTGTATCAAGCATAGCCATATCACGAATTAACCTCCAAACTTTAGAGGCAACCCAGCAAAGGTTTATTGTAGGGCAGCAGAAGGCCCCTCTTCACCTGGTAAGTTAGGGACTGTACAATCAGGGTGTCAAGGGCACACCGATAGCACACATACAGGGAGAAATTTAAGGACAGATGAAGAAAGGGACCATTTACAAGAGGTGAGCAGAGTAAGGGAAACCACAAAGATACTGCACTATCTCAGGGCTAGAAACAGTAGGTCGAATCCTAAGGTCTGAAGAGCTAAAGGACTGAGCAATTCCTGGAATTTGGAAGCAGTGTGGAGAGGGCTACCTGATAGGAGACGTGAAATTTGTTCAATTGGCTCAGCCAGCCTGCAATAACTTTCCAGGGAAGAAGTTGTGGATAAACATCTTGACTTCGCTGTGTTCCCCTCTTCAGTCTCTTACTGGAGTTCTTCAAGCACAACGTGAAGCCAGAGGGAAAGGCAGTCACTGCGTAGCATTTACAGACCAGCCTCCTGGTGCAGAGCAGGGTGGAGAAGAGAGGGAAAGACAGTCTGGAGGAGCAAATGAAAATAGCCAGCGCTGGAAACTGAGTTGACCGGGGCTCTGCTGTCTTGTAGCTGCCCCTTTCTTACCTTCATTTTGTCATCATCCCTCTAGAATGTACATTCTTTGAAGCAGGGACAGAGACTGTTGCTCTACGTTGAATCCCCTGCACTCAATACAGTGCCTGGTATATGACAGGAGCTCTACAAAAATTCACATTGAATGTCCACTGAATTAATTATTTGGCGTTTATGTTTAAAAAAAGGCACAGAATAGCTACACAATAACTATTTACCAAATTCACTCATCTGAGTGAATTCCTGGGCGTGGACTCAGGTCCAGAGAAGCATGCCTCTGACTAAGCTCCACTCTCAATTCCAACCTCCAGGTATAAATGTTCACAGGTAGTCCTTTCTACTTTTGATGGGCTCCAGAAGAAGAAGGTGAATACAGCAATCAATCACCAGCTTTAGTTATTTGCAGTGACTATCATCAACGTGTCTTGTGAAAAGCTGGCTTTCAACAAATACTGTGTTTGACGAAATTGAATCAAAAGTTCCATTTAACTTGTGTAGTGTTATGTATATAGTACATATAGATCCCAAATGCCCCTTCCCATCTGTCTCATTTCTAGAATGATGAGGAAGGAAATTGTGAGTGGACACTGTAATGAGAGCCTGAACATCAGTGCTTCCGTCAATAATAAAAAAGATATTACTCCATGATAAAGCACACCACATGCAATAAGATAGACCAGATTCCCTTATCTTTGGCATTTTTCGTTTGCCATGTAAACTTTGTCTCTTGATGTTAAGAAGCTCAACTAGATATACCAGAATAAAATATCTTAGACATTTATATCTTCAAGTGTTTACAGTGAGAAATGTACCAGCCTCCTGCTTTTAGTCTCAGAAGACTAGATCCATGGCCTCCATTATAACAAAAACCCTAAGTTCTTAATTAGTGTATTCGAGTTGCAAGTAAGGCAGTGATACATCTACATCATTATTATTCAGAACTTGCCTACTATATTTATGCTAAACCTTGTTTGATTTTGCAAAATGATAGATCTCAAGAAGTTGTCTACAGTATAAAAAACATAAGAGTTTATTTATGATAAGTCAGACAGAGAATGACAAATACTGTATGGTATCACCTATTTATGGAATCTAAAAAAGTGTTACTCGTAGAAACAGTAGAATGGTAGTTGCCAGGGGCTGGGGAGTGGGGGAAAATGGAGAGATGTTAGTCAAAGCATACAAACTTTCAATAATAAGATGAATAAGTTCTAGGGATCTAATGTACAGCTATACATAGTATAGCTAAAGTACTACAGTTAATAATACTCTATTGTACACTTGACATTTGCTAAGAGAATAAATCTTAAGTGTTCTGGCCACAAAAATAAAAAAGGTAACTATGTGAGGTGATGGATGTGTTAATTGATTTGATTGTGGTCATCATTTCATAACGTGTACATATATCAAGTCATTACATTGTACATCTTAAATATCTACAATTTTATTTGTCAATCGTACCTTAATAAACATGGTGGGGGGGAACAAACCTACAAGGAAAATTATCCTGAAAAAAAAACTTTATTTATGATGACACAATAATAGTTTAAATTTGTTAGTTTTACTCTACTAATGTACTAGTACGCCAAAGAAGTTTTGTATACAATTATTTTATTTTCAAATAGATCCATTCTCTTTGCCTCATGTTTCCTGTGACCCGTCTGAACTGTTTAAACCTACAGGTCTTACAAAATGTCAGTTTTCTGGCAAGAAATATTAGCTCCTATGCTTGCAGAAAACATGACTTACTACCCTGCAGGAAAAAGAGTTATCAGCAGAATTGTGTTCTTTTCACAAAAAGTGGGGCACATTGGAAATATGGTGTATTAGGAAATCCTTTCATGAATTTCGAGATATTAACCCTTCCTAGCATGCCATGTCTCAGAGACATCCACCTCCATCTGGCAAGGACAGGCAAACACACACAAGTTTCTTGAATGTTACCTTGTGCTGCTAATGCCTACCACAAGTAGTGCTTCTCAAAGGCAATGGAGGGTGGGGTTTGGAGTCACACTAAGCTTGAATCCCAGTACTGCCACTAGCAAGAAACACGACCCTGAGCAAGCTACTTAAACTCCCTGTGTCTCAATTTCCTTATCTGTAAAGTAAGAATAAAGCAGCATCTCCTTGTAGGGCTGTTGCCAGGATTAATGAGCTAATTCCTACAAAACACTTTATATGAGATCCAGACTCCTGTTCTTTGTCTCATAACTCTGGATTTGCTAGCATTGAGTAATTGAGTGTGGCTATTACACTTACAGGGCAAGAAATTACAAGAAAAGTGGCTTCTAACAGTGGGACCCATGTGATCTTCCCAACTTCCTTGATTAGGGAACTGCAAGATGTGCAGACGGGGTTCAGGACCAGCCCCTGACATTTAAAATACTCTTCTCCCTAGGTGTGTGTGTTCAACATACCTTGATTGAGAACCTATTAGATTGAATCATATGAAATTGCCAATGGTTTAACATGGGTAATTTCACACAATTGGACGTAATATCATGCCCCAGGCAAAGGGTTAAGGATGCCAAGATTAACAAGACAAACGTGGGCCCTGTCATCACAAAGCTCAGGATCCAGAAGAGGCCAACAAACAATGTGCTAAGGGGAAAAGGGAAGTGAGGGGGTTATGGTAGAAAATAGCATCTACCCATGAACCAGACTCAAAGGAGTAGGAGTAGGGCAAGAAGCCAGGAATTCAAGACAAATCTCTCCTCATGGAAACCAAGTGAGTGAGTCATAAGTGGTTTGGAGGGTATATTAGTTTCCTATTGCTGTTGTAACAAATGACCACAAATTTAGCGGATTAAAACAACACACATATTTATTCTCTTATAGTTCCGGAGGTCAGAGGTCCAAGATGAGTTTCACTGGGCAAAATCAAGGTATAGGCAGTCAAGCTCCCTCTAGAGACTCAGGGAGGGAGGGTGGCATCTATTTCCTTGCCTTTTCCAGCTGCAAGAGCTGCAAACCTTGCATGCCTTGGCTCATGGACCTCTTCCTCCGTCTTCAAAGCCATTAGCACAGCATCTTGCTTCTCATTTGCCTTCTTCTTCCATTTTTCGAAAATCCCTCTGCCTTGCTCTTATAAGGATACTTGTAATTGCATTTAGGACCCACCTGGATAATCCAGGATAATCTCCCCACTTCAAGATTCTTTATTTAATAACATCTGCAAATTCTCTTTTGCCATATAAGGTAACGATCACAGGTTCCAGGGATTAGGACCTGGATATTTTGAGGGCCATTAATCAGTCTATTACACATGGATTGAAAGCTAATTAATTGCAGAAAAAGCAGATAACAGGCTGTGGCTACTGGACAAACGAAGGTTCAGTCTTGGGGGCTCAGCAAAGAGATTTGGGAGAATATAACAACTGATATCTGCCAAATGAAGAGCAAAGAAGAGTGTTGAGGCACGTGGTACAGCTAGTGTGAAGGCCCAGGGCAGGAGAAAATGGCATATTTAAAGACCTAAAAAAATATTGCCTGATTTGAGCATAGAATGTAAGTAATGGTGGGGGAGTGGTAAATGATGAGGCTGTGGGAGTGAGCAGGGGACGTCTCATAAAGGATGTAGTAAATTCTGTTAAGTATACTTCATCTTATGTGAATTAAAAGCCAACCATCAAAAGGCTAAAAGCAGGGGAGTGACTTGACCAGTTTTATGTTTTATGAAGCTCTTTCTACTTGCCATGTAGAGAAAGAGGATTGGAGAAGGGCACCAGTCGGAGGTAGGAAGACCAGCTCAGGGGCAATTACCATTATTTGTGCTAGAACTGATGGGGTCCTGATTCTGTGCACCCTGACCCCTGACCACTTGGTATACTCATCCAGTTCTATAAAATACCTTTGAAACATATTTAAAACTCAAATTAAATATGGTATCTCTCAATAGAGTGATTTCCATTTACCTTAAGGGTTGCTGTATTTCATTGCATGTTGTAGTTATCTACTGGGTAAAATGCTATCAAGTTAACAGCACATAACTATCAAGTTAATAGTATACAACTATTAATAACTGTCAAGTTAATAGCATATGGTAGCTGCAACCTGAAAAAGTGGCTTTTTATCCACCTGACAATACTACTAAGTAAGAAGCTCAAGAGAATCCTTTAGTAAATGACTGAAATGAGACATTGAAACAGCTTATGATGCAAATCCGTAATGCTCTGATCTTTCAGATATGATAACATTGTTAATCACTATTGTTCTTATACATCTGGAACCTAAAAGGTCCTTCAGCCCAAGAATAAATAACTGGACAAGACATCACTTAAGTGTATAGAGTCGTTAATCTTGTAGATCCATTACATGATCTAAAGATGAATAAGTGTATTTGAGTTTCCCATAAAATTAGAGCCTGGGGCAAAGACTTGATAGCAGTGGTATATTTGGTGGTGATCTCAGGAAGCAGAAGAGAAGGAATGGGGAAAATGAGATAGTGAAGAAGGAAAAATTGATATGTTTCGGTATGTTTTCAAGACTGCTGCTGTGAATGCCTGAGCTACATTCTGCTGGGACCCTTTAAAAACCTGCAAGATACGAGGCTGGGGAATTTATCACCTAGATCCAAGACTTCATTAGTTGAAGATTGCCTCCAAGAGTGTTAACTCCCTTACATTTCTGGGCTGCACTTGTGCAGGCTGAGCAAGCTCCAGAGAATTAGAAGAAGGCCCTGGGACAGAATGTCAAAGGATGCCAGGCCAAGTTATGGAGTCTGAGCTAGGCAGAGAGCTGCTCCTTACATCTGTGGCTGGTATGAGAGGTGGGCCGAAACACTGTGATGTGGGTACCAAAGGTATCCTTTGCAGTGAGACATCCACCTTGCAATTGTTAACAAAGCTTCTGCAGGTATATGAACTTTGCAACCATTTAATATCACAATGTTTCAAGATTCAACTCTCATAGGATTATTTCCCACTCAATATCTGATTCTGAAATTTTAATATGATGCCAAGAAATGAGAATATGGTTCCTTGGGAATAGAGTAAACCTGCAGTAAATTGTACTATCTAGATCATGGGATATATGATAAACAAAGGAGTAAAATGAAAAGATAGACCCAAACCAGGGCCAACACGTGATAGGGTCTAGGGGAAAACAATTACCATGGAGGACATCAGCAGTTCAAACAAAGCACAAATAGATTATGGCAAACTCAAATCCTTTTTGGGTGAAGTTCAGTGGCCAAGGGGTGAGGTTCCTGTATAGCGGATGGTCTAAAATCACCAAGATTTCAGAGTATTTGGTGGTTCTCAGTGTCAAACTATTCTTCTATTCCAAATTCAGGTTTTGCTTTCAGATACTATGTAGTAGCAGGGGATCGCTCACCATTTAGGGAAGTTTGTGTAAAGACAGCCTAAGACAATGAAAGTAATTATCTAATGTCAGGACCTTCAATGTGACCATTTGCATTCAATGCTGGACACCAGCCATTGTAGGAAGTCAGAGGGCATCTGGAAACAAAGACCAAGGCAGAAGGTGATGACTGCAACACATGATATACACCATAGCTCTGCTTGGGCAGAGCCTGGCAGGCTGAGCATGAGGTGATAGACATCATTCGGGAGGTGAGGCAAATCTTGTACGGGCAGAGACCAATATAGAGACTTATCCTGAGATCCAAAAAATAACTGCATAATTTACCCACTTTGTTTTTTTTACAGCTAAATAATTGATTTACTCATTCCTTTATCTATTCGTTCCTCATACCTTTATCGCACTCTACAATGCACTAGGTATAATTTAAGTTCTAGAATTATAGAGATAAGTCCTTTGTCTCCAGAAATTCCCGATTTAGACATGAGTAATTATAATTCAATATGATGTGTGATAGGTAATGGTAAATAGAGGCTGATATGTAAATAAAGGGAGTCCAACCCTGTCTATAAAGAATGTCTTAGGAGACTTCCTAAAGGAAAAGTGTTTGAAAAATGAATAGGAGATAACTAAGTGAGGAATGAGCAAAAGAAGGTTATGCCAGATACGAAAAGCAGCACGTGAAAGCAAGGAGGCCTGAGAAGGCAAGGTGCATTCAAAGAATTGTAAGTGATTCTAACTGACCAGAACAAAAGGTCCAAATGGAATGGTAGAAAGTTCTTGGGTATAAAATATCTTCTATCCCAAGGAGTTTGCATTTTATTCAAAAGTCCTTGGGAGTCAATACAATTTGTGACAAAAAGGTTATACAATCAGACACACATTGTCAAGAGTATGGGTTCTTCCAGTAACAATGGGAAACAGATTTTCAATAACCCAACGGAAAGTCACACTCCTACCTTCAAGATGGTTCATGAATGAATGGAGATGAACTTGGATAGAAAATTTCTGACCTTTTCTTTGGCAATATTGTCACTTCATATACGTAACACTGGAATATAAGTGAAATGGATGATCAGCACTGAACATGTCACTATTAATAATAACAACAACATGGTTAGCTACCACTTATTGACTGCTTATTATGTGACGGTACAATGTTAATGTTTCACTATATTATCTCATTTGAGCTTCATGAAAACCTCTAACATTCTGAGTAATTTTAACAATTTTTTAAAATAATTCCAACAAGCTTATATGAAAGCACACACACACATATGAACATGCACATGTAAGTTTGATTCTATAATGGTACTCCTTGACCTTATAAATAAAGGTTTTCTTTGGCATCAGCACAACTTTAAATTAGATTTTTGCAAGGGTTACTTATGCACCAGTATGTGCTTTATTATCACCAAAATTGTTTTGGGTTATTTTTATTGTTGTTGGGAAATTTTTTGCTCAAAGTCAGTTCACTCTTTCATTTATGTAATGAATATTCATTGAATATCTATTATCTTTCAGGTGCTCAGGATACAGAGCTGACCAGACAGTTCTTGTCCCTTAAACATCCACACTTTTGTGGGAAAGAAAGATTAGTATGTAGGTAATTACTACATAGTGCGATTTTTTTGCTGCAATTGAAAAAAGCACTGGGTATTATAGAAGCACATGGTGAAGAAGATAGTTGGCCCAGTCTTAGGAAATTCAGGGAAGACTTCACGGAAAAAGTGACTTCCAAACTAGGATGTAAAGCATAAGTAGGAGTTTGAAGATAAACGGAGTGGAAGGAGAAAAATATTGCAGGTAGAGCGCATATCATTTACAAAGATCCAGAGAGAACATGGGATGCTACTGGAATCTTGAATAGCTTAGTTTGGCTTCAGGCTAGTGTAGGAGGGGTGGAGAAGTGACCAAGGAGGCCACGCAGCATCTAAGAATCGATCATGAAGGTTTATCTGTCATATTAAGAAGTTTGGATTTTATCCTTGGGGCATTGGTGTGTGGAGGAGGGGATGTTGGATCACTGAGGGTTATGTATCATCAGAGGTTAATAAAGTTATCTTCATCAACCCCCTCCTTGACAACCCACCCTAAAAAAACACATTACGTAAGTAAAGACAGTATGCTTGCTTTGCAAATACAGCTTCAAGATGACCCTTCTCTCTCTCCATATCTGCCACTGCCCGTGTATACACCCTTCCCACCAGCCTGCCATCTCCTCCTCGAAGAAACTTCATTGACAATGGAAATAAGGTCAAGGGATCACCAACAGAAACTGAGCAGGATTTTTTAAAATAGTAAGTTGTTTTAGTTCAAAATAGAAAATATCCCACAATCCTGTCCTAACAGGAATTTCCAGCTGGAAGCTACTTCTAAAAATCACCAACAATTTGAATATACCACATCCCACTGGCGAGTTCCCAACTCTGTGTCTGGATGAGCCTTTTGCTCCTGCTTGTTACTTCCCTTTTACGCTATGTGAACCACTGACCTTTACCTGTTCTCATCATTCCTTGTCTCCAGCACCAACTGAAAGTAAACATAGATGATCCTCATTGAAAAGAAGAAAGAGGAACTAGTATTAACGGAGCACCTGTTCAAGGCATGTTAGGTATTTCCTGATACCTTTACTACATTCATTTTGTCCCTACAGCAACTCTGTGAGGCAGGTAAAATCCTTATTCTGCACGTGAGAAATTGGGCCTCACAGTGATTCATTTCTCCTTTCTTTGTGCCAGACATTGGGGCACTGGGCTAGAAGTTCAAGATCACAGGGCGTGACTGGGGAGGGATTTGAGGTCAGATCAGATTCTTTTGGCTCATGCCTTTCCAACTACATCATAAACAGGGCTTGGCCCCTTATTGAGGTCTTTTGTGACTGGTGCCGGTGCTCACACAGCTTGCAGAGTTTCTGGATCCTTGGTTTTCCCCTCCCTGTGGCAGTCTCGGTTTATGGCTTCCTGCCGGCTCAGACTTTGGAATCCTCATGTTACTTTGCCCTGGGGTGTCTGTAGCCTCCTGATTCCTGACTGCCCATCTGGGTATACCCCACTTCCTCTTAGGTTTGTACTCAGCTCTGAGCTACTCACACTTTAGTGTCCTAGCTCCACTCTGCCCCCAAAACCCCTATTTGCCAAACACTGTCCAGGCATGATCCAGTTTCCAAGCACCTGTAGCACTCTCTAATCCAAGGCCTACCAGTCCTTTTTATCATACCTTTCATTAAGAGAGACCTTTTGAAACTGCTCTCTTTCTTCTATCTCCTACCCTTAAGCATTTAAAAAAATATTGCCTTATTTTTCCAAATGAAGTCATCAAGAGCTTCATGATGAGACACTAATGCTTTCTGTTTCCATCAAAGACTTAGAACTCAGTGAGACCCAGTTATTTCTTACAAACTGAACACAGACAGTAAAAATCAGGTTTATGAGTAAATTTGGTCCAAAAATTTGATCACAAGTCTATGAGACCTCTGAATGGCCACTTAGCTTGCCTTTTACCTTCAGCTAGGAACATGGCTAAAGTTTACATGAGAGAAAGAAAGAGAGAGAGAGAATCATATATTTTTTAAAAGCTTCAAGGGATGCTCTATTTAGGCTATTCTTTACCTAGGACACTTCCTACTGGAGATCACCATATTTAAGAGAGTCTCAGCTACATAGAAAACACAGTTTGAATAATTTTTATAAGGGAGAGGGTCTTTCCAGCAGCAGTTACCCAACTGGTAAAGTTCAGTATGTAATGGCCAAAACTGCAGGACATAGTGCGGGTTTGCTATTTTTTTTAAATATGGATAACTTTTTAACTAATAATAATATGTTTCCTGATCCAAGGTAAGATATTAATGATCAAATCTCATGCTTCAGGCTACACAGTAATTACTGCAAAGAACAGAGTTCCCTTGTCTGCATTTCAAACAAGAGAGAGAACCACAATGCACATTGTGAAAACCCATCTTCCCTCCCCGGAACTCTCCCTGAGCCACTCCAATCTCCCAACCAAGGTGCCCTGACTTTGCAACCGAGGTGCTACAACTTTAGCCTCAGCATATAAAGCTCCAATTTTTGCCAATTTTTTAAAGTCTTCGCTTTATTTGCCAAGATTAATCTCCTCCCTCTAAATAAACGTATTGTTTTGCCAATAATATAAAGAAAATAACACGATGCCTGTGTTAGTACATGACTTTTTTAAGCAATGGAAGCCTGGTAGAGAGGCTCTTGTTTAAAATTGACGTAATGAACTCACAGCAGTGCAGGCACAGGGCCAGGTGGCATTGACTTGGAACCCATGTTTAACTCAAATTTGTTATATTAATCATGGTAAGCCAATACATAGTAAATTCATTTGTTTTTATTTTTTCTTCTTAAGATTATATTCAAACTATAATACTAAAGCAAAACAATAAGCACAAACACTCAGGTATTGGGATTTGAATTTGAGAGACCTGATTTAGGTAAAGGCTTTACCAATTACTAACTGGATGGAATCAAACAACTAATTTAATTCTAGTTTCTGTGGGAGAGATTAAAATAGGAAATACAAAAAAGTGAAAGTAATGATACCGACCACCTACGGCTATTGTGAGGATTTACAGAAATAATAGGCAGTGTCCAGCATACACAGGCATACCTTGATTTATTGCACTTCACTTTACTGTGCTTCGCAGGTATTGCGTTTTTTATAAGACCCTCCACCAGCAAAAAGATTACCACTCGCTGAAGGCTCAGATGGGATGGTTAGTATTTTTAGCAATAAAGTATTTTCTAATTAATATATGTACATTGTTTTTTTAGATGTAATGATATTGCACACTTAATAGACTACAGTATAGTGAAACATAACTTCTATATGCACTGGGAAACCAAAAAATTCACGTGACTCACATTATTGTGATATTTGCCTTATTTCAGTGGTCTGAAACCAAACTGGCAATATCTCTGAGGTATGTCTATAATAAAAATTTTCACCAAATAACATATCGTCATACACTGCATAGTGATGTTTTGGTCAACAACAGACCACATATACGACAGTGGTCTCATAAGATTAGTACCATATAGCCTAGGTGTGTAGTAGGCCATACCATCTAGGTTTGTGCAAGTACACTCTATGATGTTTGCACAAAGATGAAATTACCTAATGATGCATTTCTCAGAATGTATCCCTGTTGTTAAGCGATGCATGACTGTATACTTATAACTAGTTATAATGTGTTTCTCACACTTGGATTTAGAAATTAAGGGAAATTCCTCTACTGCTTCCACCTAAAATATTTATCTTTGGGAGTAGCATATCCAGTAAATAGGACCCTCAAGACAGAAATTCCAGAATGAGCCTGCTTATCATTATGCAGTTATTTAAAAATTAAATATTCTTATACCATTGAAATCAGACTCCTTGGTTGAAAGCAAGGTTTCTAGCTCCTTACTACTCAAAGAGAGGTCAGAGAACCAGCAGTAATAGCAGCACCTAGGAGCTTGTTAAAAATTTAGAATCTCAGGCATTGTCCAGCCTACTGAATCAGAAAATCCATTTTAACAAAATCCCTAGGTGATACATAGGCACATGAAAGTTTGAGAAGGACTGCTCCAGTAGAGTTCTCAGACTTTAGCATGAACCAGATGTACCTGGAGAACGTGATAAAACACAGATGGCTGGCCCCAATCCCGGAGTTTCCGATGCAGTAGGTCTAGAGTGGGCCTAAGATTTTACGTTGCTAACAAGATAATGCCGATGTTGCTAGTCCAAGGACCACACTTTGATAATGACCAGGGCATTCAGTAAAGACCCCAGAATGGGCATACTTGAGGAGTAAGACTAAAGTAGATCTAGATTAAAGGCTACTCTAGACCCATTCTAACAAGGCTTAAGAATAAGCCTCTTAACTATAGAATCGATCTACAAGTAACAAAACTACCTGCCCCCCCCCCAAAAAAGCCTAACACTCCGTAAAGGAAAGCAATAAAATCCAGACAGTCAATAATATAACATTCAAAATGTCCACCATGGAATCAAAATTACAAGCCATGGCGAGAAGCAGAAAAATGTGACCCATAGGCAGGAGTCAATTAACAGAAACAAACATAAAAATGAAAGAGATGATGGAATTAGCAGATAAGAGCAGTACAACAGCTATTCTATATATATATATATATATATATATATATATATATGCTCAATATGCTCACGGATTTAAAGAAAAACATAAACATAAAAGGAGAGAAATAGAAAATATATTAATGAATTAAATGAAATTTCTAGAGATGAAAGATACAAATGAAACATTTACTGAATGAGACTAACGGCACATATATATTCAAGAGAATTAAAAAATATATTCAGGGGCCAGCCCTGTGGCCTAGTGGTTGGGTTTTGTGCTCTCTGCTCCAGTGGCCCATGCGCGGACCTACACCACTCATAGGCAGCCATGCTGTGTTGGCAACCCACATACAAAATAGAGGAAGATTGGCACAGATGTTAGTTCAGGGTGAATCTTCCTCAAGAAAAATAAATAAATAAAAAAGACGAAGAGGGGCAACAGATGTTAGCTCAGAGCGAATCTTCCTCAGCAAAAAAAAATATACATATATATATATCCTCATAAAAACCTCATACAAATGTTCATAGGAATATTATTCATAATAGACAAAAAGTGGAAACAATTCAAATATCTATCAACTGATGAATGGATAGACAAAATGTGGTATATCCATACAATGGAAAAGTATTCAGTCATGTAAACAAAGTACTGATACAATATGCTACCGCATAATTGAAAACATTGTGCTAAATAAAAGAAGCCAGTCACAAAGGCCATATTGTATGATTCCATTTTTGTGAAATGTCCAGAATAGGTAAACTTATAGAGACAGAAAATAGATTAGTGGTTGTCGGGGGCTGGGCAGGCAGACTTGGGGGGAAATGGGAAATGAATGCTGACAGATATGGAATTTCTTTTTGGAGTCATGAAAATGGTCTAAAAGTGATTGTGGTGATGATTGGATAACACTTTAATATACTAAAAACCATTGCATTGTATACTTTAAGTAGGTGAAAGTTATGATATATGAATTATATCTTAATAAAGTTGTTATATTAAAAAAATAGAAAGAAAAGAAAAAAATGTTAGTATTAGACTTCGCTTCTAGGAAGTCATTAGTGACCTTGGCTTGAAAAATTTCAATCTGAGTTGGGAAAGGGGAGGTAGAAGCCAAATTATGTTCTGTGTTGTGGGGAAAAAAAAGAGAAATGGTAATGTGTAAACAACGAGTATAGACCACTCTCTCAAAAAGTCTAGCTGTAAAGGGAAGAAAACACAACGTAATTTAGAGGAGTTTGTGCTAAAGGGAATGAGGTAATAGGAGGTGAATGAAAAAGAAAGATACAGAAGAATAGGGGTTGGAAAGAAAGTTGACTGAGCCAAGATATGAGAGGAGAGGGAATCTAGAGAAGTGAAACGGATTACCTTTTCATATGAGATCACCACTCTTCAACTGATAACGAAATAAATAAAGACAAACCTTCTGCCCTTGAGTTGCTCACAATCTAGGGGCAGCGGCCGGGCTGTCTGGCTGAGGAGACATTGCTCAGAGATCTGTAAATCTCTCCAACATTTTAGTACTCTCCATCCTGACACCTGGTATGGTGCTGGTTTGTGTGTGTGTGTGTGTGTGTAGTGTGTGTGGTAGGGGAGGCCATCCTTCTCAATGAATTTATCACTGAGAAGAAAGTGACAGTTCCCAAAAGTGATAGTTTTGAAGGCACAGCATCTATGGGGGATGCTCAAGCCAAATTTAGAGATATCAAAACAGAGGCTGCAAGCTCAACTGTCTTCAAGGTCCAGGAGTTAATAATAACTCCCAACGTTTATCGAGGATGTACTACATGCGGGCATCAGTCTATACACTTTACATTCACCGACACACTTAATCCTCACAACAGCCCTATGAGGTAGGCATTCTTAACCCTACTTGACAGGTAGAACACTGAGGCACACAAAGGCAAAGGAACTTACCAAAGAGAACACATAGTTAGGAAGTAGGCAGAGCTGAGTTTTGCAGCCAGGCAGTCTGCCTAAGAGCATACGCTCAGAACTATAAAGTTATATTGTCTTTCTGCAAAGAAGTATAAACAACAAAATGGAGCAGCCCCATGGTGACAGAAGAACACAGGACCACATGGAACGGAGCAGCCATTACTTAGGCGCAGCCCATACCTAACAGGCAAAAATGTGGGCTCGGTGTTCCCAGAGCATGAGACTTTCTTTTGAAGAGGAAGCTGAAATCTGAACTTGTAAATAAAATCTCACAATTTTTAAACATTGACAATTTATTTTTAAAAGTTTAAACATTTTATGGGAAACATGTCTACAGGCCAGTTATGGTTCATGATGAGCCAGTGTGTGACCTCTGCTTTAAAGAGACCTGTAGGATTCTAAGGTGTCTAAGAGAAAGAGGGATATACATACAATTATGAAGTTTGATAAGTTCAGATGTCCAATATGTCTACAAACGGCGTTTTTAAATGTACAGGTAAAGGGGAAATATACACACATTAAGAAACAAGCAATCAACAAATATGCATGAAGAAGAAAATCAGGTCATACTAGCCCAAATGCAAAGAAGAGAAGAGGGAAGACATTTTAGAATAACAAACAACAACAGTAAAAATACTGGGCTACTGTCATTGACAAGGACAATTGGGATGAGACATCATTCCTCAACAAAAATAAATGTGATCTGAAAAAATAAATCTCCTGCTGTAAAAACCCTGTACTACTTACACCTGGTACACTGTATTCAGTGAAATATTAACAAATAAGGGGAAAATCCATCACTACCTCACAAGGTCTTTGGAAGAAAAGGAAAAATAAAGAGCAGATAGGTGTGGGCCCAATGCACTTGATGCAAATAGGTGTGGGGCTAAATACATCCCTCCCTCGGATTAATTAATCACTTAAAAACTATATCTGACTTGCTCTGAGGCAGATGAAGCCATGAAATGTAAACAGTTCTAAAAACCCTTACCTTGAAATAGTTTAAAAGTCAGAATAATTTAAAATTTTTTGTTACTAATGAGGTGGAATATTTTTCGTCTGTTTATTAGACCTTTTTGTCTCTCTTTGGAGGATCATCTCTTTTTACCCATTGCTATTCATCTATCTAAAATGCTATTTTGACTATCAAGTTAGCAATTTTTTAAAATGGCACCATGTAACACTAGTTAGAGTGCAATGAAACGGACACTCTCATCCATGACTGGTGAGAGTATAGAATCTTTTGGAAAGCAATTTGATATATGTATCAAGATGGTTTCAAATCCTTTTACTTGATAATATCACTTTTAGGAATATATGCTAAGAAGTTCACCTAAAACATGGAGAAAATATTTTATGAACAAAGATATTCAAAACAAGAGGTATTATAATAAAGCAAAATTGAAAACAGCTTACGAACCCACAACTGGCAAAGTAATCTCTTATAAGTTTTTTTAATAGTATTGGAAATGCTTAAAATATCTCATTAAAGAAGGAAGAAAAAGTTGTTTAGATGCTTTTATCATTACTGTGCAAATACGCATAGAAAAATGACTGGAAGAAAAAAATACAAGTATTGCTGATAAGATTATGGATGAATTCTTTTCTCCTCTAATGTATTTCCCATATTGTCTCCAAATGAATGTGTATCATTTTTATTTTTTATTTATTTATTTTTTCACTTGAGGAAGATTGGCCCTGAGCTAACATCCATGCCAATATTCCTCTACTTTGTATGTGGGTTGTCACCACAGCATGGCTTGACAAGTGGTGTAGGTCTGCACCCGGGATCTGAACCCATGAACCCTGGGCCGCTGAAGTGGAGTATGCAAACTTAACCACTACACCCAAGGCCTGCCCCAAACATGAATGATTTTTAATCACACACATTTTCTATCATGCAACCTGAAATGTCATCATTAGAATTGCATTTCTATAGATCTTGAAGAATTTGATTATCAAGACCCATGTAAAGACGGCTTGATGATCAATAAACGGATGCCTGAGTAATATAGATGGTAAGTGGAAAGTGGCAGGTGGTAGGTAAGTAGTAGAAATTTTGTGTTAGAGGATGTTTCAATTAAGGGTCCTATCTGCAACTGAGAGAAACACTCTATTTTAAACATAAAATGGTTTTCTTAAAGGATATTGAGTAGCTCACTGACTCTCCAGGAGAGCCCAAGGATAAAGGTGGGAAGCGATGCACCCAAAAACAACTCTGAAAATGACTCTAAAGCCCTGGTGAAGACACCACTGCTGGGCCACTGGGCTGGGCCACCACACTTCCATTCACAGATAATGGAAGCTACCACTAGAGCAGCTACCACTGTAGCCACTGGAAGTTCAGTGTTTGTGCTACAGAGATGATCATCCTCACCAGGATAGATTCTGTGTGGTCTCAGCTTCATTTCTCAGCTTCTCTGTCCAAGTCCAAAGTGGCACATTTGATAGGTGGATCCTATGTAATGTGCTCAATCCAAGCTGCAAGGGAGATTATAAAGTATCTAGCATTTTTAGCTTCTGTACTGGGAGGTGGGCTTTTTCTCAAGGTGGGAGGGAGTCCTCAAACTTAGGAAGGACGTTCCTGTTCTACGAACAAAAATAAGGACAAATGTCCACTACAGAAGATGTATCACTCAGGACTTGTGAGGGAACGGCTCCATCATGGTGTCCTGGAGACCTCACATGCATCCTTATAGGCGAAGGCCTGATCTACAGCTTTTCTGAGTCTTGGCAGAACTTGTGATTCCTCAGGAACACAAGTCTCTAAGAAATAGCTATGAGACCATCTAGCACTTGCCTTCTTCTCTCCTCTTCTTGGCTCCTGGGTTTCTGATGAAGTATAGGGCTTTTGCTCCACCCTCCTCAGAATTGAGATGCAGAATATAAAATTTCTTAGCTTCCATCTAGAATTAGCTCCTCAGCAACAGGGTATCTCACAACTTGCGTTTCATTTATCTGGCTCCTTTTGTTTCGAGGTTATCCTTTTCGGTGTGTGGGACAAAGACACCTTTGGTACCTTTGGCTTACTCTTGTGACTGCTCTCTGTGCCAGTCATAAACTGTCCAAACCTAAAGTGGCTCATTTTATCTTTACCAGCCAAACAAGTTAGGCCTTTGCCTTGGCCTTACCTTGTCTTATATGCATGTCAACCCAAACCTGCTCAAACAGAAGAACATGTATTGACCCGTGTAACTGAGAACTAGACCCAGGAGCTCAAATGAAACTATCATGATGCGGTCTCTTTCCTCATTGCAGACTCTGTTTACCTCTGTGTTTGGCTTTGCTTTCAGACTGGCTAGCTCCACAAGATGGTCCCTGGAATATCCAGGTTCACAAAATTCTTAGAGCTAACAATCAAGTGGAAACAGAATTTCCCTTTCCCAAACATTCCAATAGGAGCCACCAGATCGACCCCCACAGCCCTGATTTGAATTATAAATGGAATATGAAAATGGACTAGGCCTCTGTCACTTTCTTACCCTTGGAGGCAAGAATGGAATTATCCCCATCCAAGCTATGTGGACTGAGACTGGGGAGGTGTGGCTCATTAAAGGAAATATAATCTCCTATTACCAGAAGGGGAAAAATAGATGCTAAACAGTCAAAACTATTGATGCTAACCTCAGAGGATAACTCCCAAAGGTGTTATGAGCTCACATCATGTTCAGGAGTAGTTGAAAGACAGATGGTAGTGACCCTTCCAGGAATGAGATCTGGTAGAAATGGGTGGGGAGTGAACATGAAAGCCCTGGGAGGAGAGAGAAGAGGGCCGATGGAGAAGTAGAAAGCCAGAAAACGCTGACTTTGTGACGATCCCAATATTTCTGTAACAGAGGCCAAGGTACCACTCATTCTATGATGCACATATAAGAGGCTACCCTAAATGCAGTTAAATAGTTAGACACTTGAGAAGTCAAAAATAACATATATGTACCAGGCAAACATTTGTGAGAGATGCATTATCATCTATGCATAGAAATCACCTGGGATCTTGGTTAAATGCAGATTCTGATTCAGTAAGTCTGAGGTGGGCCTGAGATTCTGCATCTCTAACTAGCTCCCAGGCAACACTGAGGCTGCTGGTCCACACTGGAAGCAAGGATCCAGGTGGCAGAAACTTATGATGGTCTAGTCACAGCTTCACAGATGGTGTGAATCAAATCCTGGTTTTTGTTGTTGCTGGTTTTGGTTTCTATACCAGGGAGCACACATCTGATTGGTCAAGTGTGGGTCATGTGGTCACCCCTCAGCCAAGAAACATTAACCTTTGCATCAATGGGAGAAAGGCAGTTCCCCAAGAGCAAAATTAGGCTGCTGGTACCACGAGAAAAGACAATGGATGCCAAATGGTCCTGCAGGGTCATAGGTAGTAAGGTGCACAGCTGGACTCTGAAAACAGATTGCCAAGTCAGGCGTCTTCTACAGCTGCCGGGGATCACCACACCTAGAGTGATGTATCTCAAACAGTGCTGCACAACCTATTCATAGCCCAATTTCAAACACTTCAATCTGCATTGAAGGGATTAAAAGGCACAAATCAATGTGAAAGTATGCAGCAGTCATTACAACACAATCGCTACAACAGGACCAAAGGAATCAGCAGCTACAGAGGAGTCCACTGTTATCACACTGTTCACTGGGCTGCCCTGCAGGCCTCAGTCCCTGTCTGGAAGAAACTGTTTACTGCCCTGAAAGAGCTCTCCTTTATACTCACAGGACAAAGTTGTCTTTTGTTCCAGTAAAGAAACTTTCTGCAGGTTTAATCCTATGCTCCAGCGCCTACCTCTTACAACTCTTCATCAAATTCCATCACCCTCTCAGCCCAAGGTTCCATCTGGTAGAATTGCTAAAACAACAAAACAACAGCAACGTTAAAGAATGACCATCTTATGAGTGTGTCTTATGTGTAAGTGCTGCTCTAAGACTTTAGACATATTATCTCATTTACTGCACTATGTGGGGTTTTGTACTGGTTGATTTAGCTGAGCTAGAACTTCATTTCTTGGAGTCCCTCACCTGTATACTTCCAGGTTACGTTTGGCCACCAGCAAGATTTGGGTGAGATTTGCTTGGTGAGGTGGAAGTGAAGTGGCAGCTGCTATCTGGTCATCATTGGTTGGAGGTGATGACGGACAGATGCAGAGGTGCTGGTGGGTTCCCGTCTATTACTGATTTTCCCTGCTCCATACCCAGCTCTCCATCCCAATGGCTGGCTCTGTTGACTAAAAGTGGCCACAGGCTAGGGATGCCAGATTTAGCAAATAAAAATACAGGGACATTGAGCTAAATTTGGATTTCAGATGAGCAGCAATTTTTTAAAAGTATGTCCCATGCAATATTTAGGACATATTTATACCAAAAAATTATTCACTCTCTATCTGAAATTCAAATTTAACTGAGCATCTTGCAGTTTACCTGTTAACATGCCATCAAGGGTCTGGTAACCTACCTCAAGAGTCTTTACTGAGAACTCACAGAGGCAGCAGCCGCAAGGAGCCAACAGCCTTCCATAAACTTCTATAGCAGCTGGATGAACCTAGCTTCTGGAAACCTGCTACTCATTCACCCATGCCAGGGCTTCTGGTTAGCAACTTTTTTCTGATCTTTTCAGACCTTTATTCCCCCAGATTCCTCCCACGGTTGTGTAAGGTTAAATTCCTACAAGGCATTCTTTATTCCACAGTGCTCAGTGATTTCTGCTCCCTGATTAAATGCTAACTTAATATTCATTCTGTCTTTAGGAGGAAGGTGGTTTTATTATTCCTATTTCACAGGAAAAGAAACTGTGACACGAAGAGGTAATGTTACTTGCCCAAAGTCACACACCTGATAAGTAGTGGAACTGCGATATAAACGCAGGCATTTTTATTTAATAGCTGACTTAACAACCATAATATATTGCCATAACAGACTACACATAGAGAGAGGTATTATGTAGTTGCTATAACAGTATATATAGAGAGCTATAATATATATTATGTATTTCTAGTATATATAATATATACATATACCATATAGGTTATATATATTATATGACATATATAACATGCATTATAAGTAGTATATATCACACACATATAAACTATGTAACTGATTAGATATAGATATTCACCTTATATAGAGAATTTAGCTCCAGGATTTCATAGAAACTGAGTTTCAACTGTTTTCGCTAGTGGATAACAAAACGCCACCTGTGTGTAATGGGGGAAAAGATACACACATACACGCATATATTCTCAACTGTATACATTTGGTATTTTGATATCCGTTAGTGACAACAGTGGAAAAACTAGTTTCTAAAAAATCCTGGAGCTAAATTCCCATATAAACAAAAAGAAATAGGTAAAACTGCTTCTTTGGATAATATTGGTGACTCCAGAAAAAAAAAAGAAAAGCAAAAGATAGCTCACTAATGTTCAAATGAGGAAGTGTTTGAATAGAGAAGGTTAATAAGTACTCTGTGTGCGAGGATCCCCGAGACAGTTTAAGGCTGTGAAACAAATTCAAAGTTTAGAAGAAAATGAGAGATAATTCCACTTAATGAGTACACAGCAGACTAATGATTGTAATGAAATATGTTTGATTAAAAAGAAGTCTGCTTTCTTTTGATTACACTGACTGTAAATCAGTTTGGAAAACCCCATAGATGGCTGAAGACAACACATATAAAGGCTGCAAGGAAAGTTTACAGAAGGAGGGTAAGTATGTGTTTATTACTGTGGGTTAAAGTTAGCATTCTAGCAATCCTAGGCTCTTTCAATATACTATTCCCTGATTTCTTAAGGCAATGTGCAATTGAAGAGAGAAGAGACTACTTGGAAATAAAAGAAAATCTTAGGAGAATCATTTAAATATATTTTAATATGAATTTGGATAAAATATATTTTAACACAAATATGTAGAAAAATGTGAAATTATAACAAGTTTCATTCAGGATATTGGTGTTAAAATCCATTCATGGAATCAAAATACCAACCAAGCCCATACAGCTCCAGTTTGTAGTGGGACTTAAGAATGGCGTATAAAGCTTATTTCATGTTCTACTTCAGTCACACAACCATTGGCGGTTCAGTGGATAGGGAACAACACAGCAACGAGAAGAGAGTAGATTTGGAGTTTCAATCCAGGGCTGCAAAAATGTAACCCTTTCTGCCTCCAGTTCCTGTGAGTATTGGAGTGTGGGTAGTATTATCAGACATATCTTCAAGCAAATTTTAATCTTGGGGAAAATCCATAGCAATTCATTTTCTGGGAATATTCTGCCCTTGAACCATTCACTTCTTTTGTCTCTTCCCAGACCGATGGTAGGATGGAAGCAGTGGTGTGCTGGAGCCAACCTGCACCAGCTCATGAAAGCTAACTGTCAAATTTTTGAGAAACTTGCAAGCTGCTTATTAAACACAGCCACCATTAAAATTTAAATTATATAAACTTACAAGTAGATAAAGTATACTAAAAATAAAGGTAAATACTCAACAATTCCTAATTATTTTCTTTTTTTTATTATCTATACTCTTGAAGTTATCTATAACTGTCATACCTGTATAGTGGATATTCTATATACTGCTGCACACCTCCTCATAACTCCGCTTTTAGTGACTTCACATTGGTAGCTTGAAATTGATCACAGTGGAAATATTTGCACCACGGAAATCAACCCATGCTACAAATTAGAGCTCCCCTCTGCCCTAGATGGTTGTTAAACATTTACCAGCACACCACTGGATAGAGGTCATTATGGGAACTGAGTCACGCTCTATAGATCCTACGTTTGGCGGGTGGAACTTGAGCTCTGGCTGCCGTGTGGAGCAGAGGAAAGTGATAACAGGAGAGTCTACAGAAGAAGACAAACAGATGTAATCTAAATAGGTTGTCATTCTGTGGAAGCCAGGCAGAGAGAAATCAAGATTCTGGCCAGGACCTGTTGAGAGGAGAACTTAGAAAAGCAAACAAAAGGAAGATCTAAAGAATTGGGTGGGTGATGACACCAAAGGAAAATTACTGAACTAAGTAGATTAGTAGGTTTTACAAGGTGAGTCCCAGACACGGACAGGAAAGAAACATTTAAAGGCAGGGACACTGATTCTCACATTTACCCTACGTCACATCAAACAAAACCCAATTTTTCTGAAATTATCTCCTTTTCTTCTATTCAAAGCTCTCAAACCTTCAATGTGTGATCTCACCTAAAAAGGAAAGAAGCCAGAATAAAACAATTTACACAAAGGTATGATGAACATTCTTTAATACTAGAGCAAATGTTTACACACACACACACACACACACACACACACACATACACACATGCCTCCTACATACAGTTCGGCTAGAATAGCATTCATTGGGAAAATTTTTGTAGATAGAATTTGTAGCAGGTATAGATGTTCCCAGATGCTCATTCATTATAGCAGGGCCAGACATACGACTCAGATGACCCTAAACCTTGAGCTGTGAACTTTAAGCAGCATGATTTAAGAAGTGCTGGCTCCTCCCTGGCGTGATTCCCTTGCTGTGACGTGGCAGAAACTTGGCTCCAACTGTATCCTGCCAGTTTAGCATTCATGGAGGGTGGGAAACAGTTTCTGCCCTGGGCACTGGGTCCAGACCATATACGATGCACCAAACTAGCAGTAAGAGTTGCAATATCAGAATTTATTGTTGGGGAAGCATCAGTCCTCCATCAAGGGTGGGAGCCCAAGCCTTGCATTTGATGGGGATTGCTCATCCTAAGAAGTGGGCCAGCTACCAGAGAGTTTGTGGAAGGCCAGCTCCTTTTCTTGAATGCCAGTATACAGGGTATTTTTCTTGGACACTTTATCCTTATTTCTCATTGACAGATAGCATTGATCCTCCAAGAGATTCTGGAAATACAATAGATGAGTTCATCAACACAAATTAATTAGTCTCTATTTGATGGGAAGTTCAAGGATTTTTTTTATTAAAGCAGAAAGGTCTGGGGGCCAGCCCCGTGGCTTAGTGGTTAAGTGCGCATACACCGCTGCTGGCAGCTGGGGTTCGGATCCTGGGCGCGGACCGAAACACCAATTGTCAGGCCATGTTGAGGCGGTGTCCCACATACAGCAACTAGAAGGATGTGCAACTATGACATACAACTATCTGCTGGGGCTTTGGGGAGAAACAGGGGAAAAAAAAAAAGAAAGGTCTTCTGCCTATTTCCCAGTCTTCTAGAATATCTTATCCTCCTACCAGAGGAACATTATTGGCAAACTAATGCTCCTTTTATGAACGCCTAGAACAAAGATAAAAGATTTCTTTTTTTCCCCAAGTGCCAACTGCTCCAAGCTAAAGAGTGCTATGATTTATTATTGATGTCTGTCTTGGGTACGGGGTGATACCTAGTGCAACGCATGCCAAATATTTATCATTTTACCTAATTTCTTTGTAAATTATTTTCCTCACTTCAAAAAATGTATTTTTGTAGGCATCTGTTTGTCTCCTTAAAAACCACAAACTACTGATTTTTGTTGTGATCTTTTGAAGGGCTATGCCTTCATATATGATAATTAGAGGAAAATTAGCTTAATAGGCTATATCTATCCTTAGATTATTTTCTAGTAAGGTCAGATCTGATTATATCTAAGGTTTGAAGAACAGTGATAATACAAATTCCCTGGGGAAAGATCTCTTTCTTTCTTGTAGTGTGATGAGGTGCTGAATGTAAAATTGACCATCTGAAATGTATTTGTTTTTTTTCTGTGAAAGTAATGGCAACACTTGCTCTCTTACCTTTGTAAACATCAACCCATTTCTCTGTTTCACGGATTCTAAAGTCATTTTCTATTGGGTAAATTTAAATGATTACCAGAATGAAGAACAAACATTATGCATATTTCAGGAATAATTTCTGTGATTCATGCAGTATTACTAATGACATTTAGCATTGATTAGGTGCTTACTATGGATTAGGTACTGCATTTGGAGCTCCACATATAATATATCAAACTGCAGAATAACGCTGCTTCCCTACAGAAGTGTAGTTAAAAATAGAGACCTGGACCCACAAGAATAAAGGACATTCTGTAAAATGTGCAACTGGAATATTTCCCCAAAGTTTAATAAATTTGTGTACTCTCCACCTTGCTTAGCAACATAATTGAGCACTCACCAAACATTTATTCCAACATCATATTTGTGAGCATTCTACAATTAAAAGTCACATCTTCTATTTCATTTCACCTCACAATAACCTTGAAGGTGGATAAATACAGGAAAATAACTCCCATTTTAAGGATGAGGAATGAGCCTCACAGAGGTTAAATGATTTGATCAAGATAAGCAGGTCTGTTCACTGCAAAGTTCCTACTTTTACCCCCTCACCACACTGCTTTCCCATTCATTGTTGAAAAGTTCCAACACTCTAGTGTCAATTTATTCTTCACAAAGAGTCCTGAATTATCTTTTGAAAGCTTGTGCTTCAGAAGTTCACTCCCCTGCTCTAACCTTGCACTGTCCTTATAGAGTTCTTAGGATAAAGCTCACAGACTTAGGCATGACCGAGAAAGCCCTGGAAAAGCAAGCTTTCACCTAACTCCCTGGCTTTGTCTCAAAGTACACAGATTTCATTCAGTTTCTTAACACCAAGCTCCTTCTTGATTACAGGTCTTCACATATGCTCTTTCCTTTGTTTATAACAACCCCTTCCCATCCACCCTTCAGTCAGGCTAGTTTGTATTCATCCTTTGGGTCTATGACGAACTCACTCATCAAAGCTTTCCCCAACTTCCCACATTAGGTGAAGACTTTTTATGCTGTACTGCAGATGAACAAATTCCTTATTTGGTCACTTTCCCAAAGCATGAATTATAGAGAGAGATGGAGCCCATCTTCCATTATGGAGGGCTAAAAGTAGATACTCATGTTCCCAGCTTTCCTTTCAGCTAGAGTGCCAATGCATGGGCTAGGTTTAGCAAATTAGTTGCACCTGCTTCCAGGTTCCAAAGAGAAGGATTTATTCCCAAGGTGATGACAGTGGCTGTGCTGACATCCAGTTTTGAGGGAATTGTAGAGGCAGCAATAGCATTGATGCTGATGGCAGAATCTTTGATCCAGTTCTGGCAATGTAAGGAGTGCAAGTCGTGGATTCCATTGATTAGTGGAGTTGGAAGTAGTGCCATCACTGAACTAATTCTGTAGCTTAATTTTGGGCATGGCTTTGACTATGCATCTTCCCTTATTCCCATCCACTTTCTGAGCTTGGTTTCCCAACCTCCCTGCCAAATCTATGAACTACCACATGTCTTTTCAGTAAATTATATTTCTGTTTAAATCAGCCAGGTTCAGTTTCTGTGGCTTGCAACTTAGAACCATGAAAAAATATTCTTGCCCTTTATAACTTTATGATTTAAAATGAATACTTATTTCAGTGATGTCTGCTTCCCCCACTGAACTATAAGCTTGAAAAAAACTTGTTCTTTGTCTATTGTATGTGCCACTGTATCTCTAGTGCCTAACACAGGCTCGTATACATAGTACACATAGTAGTTTGTATACATAGTATACATAGTAGATACAAAGCAAATTTGCTGAATGAAAGAATGAATTGATCTATGTAAAGCACTGTGCCTAAATGATGGAGAGGGTAGGTGACAATAGAGTATACAAAGGAAAAATCATAAACATGATCGGAGATCTCATCACCCCTCTCTCAATAATTGATAAAAGAAGGAGAAAGAAAGTCAGTGACAATATAGAAGACTTGAGCAATACTATCAAACTCCCTGTCTTCAATCTGGATCCCCAGAGGCAGACTCTGAGATATGGGTTGTCTATGTGTGTGTGTATATACATATATATATACACACACACACATATATACATATGCACTAATGAATGACCACTACGTAAGATAGAACATGAAAAGTGTTAGAAAGACAGAAAGGTCAAAAGGAGAAGAACTGAAGGCGTCATGATAGAGGTGGCTTTCAGGCAGGATCTTGAAACATAGATCAAATTCGGATATTCAAAGGTTGGAGGAGGGATTATTCAAGGGAGTCCAGACAATCAGAGGCATGAACAAAGGCACAGAGGTCGGAATGTACAGAGTTATGAGCGGTTTGCCATTTACTTAGGATGTGTTGGGCAGCCATCAAAGCTATTAGGGAGGAAAATGACATGTCTAGGCTGTCCTATGAGCAAGTCAAACTGACAGAATTATTTAAAATTTACTACAGAGTAGAAGGACTAGACACACAAAAAATCAGATATTAGAAACTATTAGTATAATTCAAAGGAGAGGTAATAGGCATTGTTCTAAGTATTGGAAATGAATGAATGGGGCAGATTACAAACTATCAAAGATGTGGGATTGCAAGGATTTAGAAACTGACTGGATAGTGGAAGCACAATAGAAGAAAAGTTTTTAAAGGTAAAGTTAAAGCTTGGATAACTGGGAAAATGGTGCTTCCAAGAACAGAAGGAGGAAACCAAAGGGAAAGGTGAAGTTTATAGAGAAAGAAAAAGTTTCTTGTAGGACATTATGAGCTTAAAATACAAGTCCATCCAACAGACAATTGGAAGCAGACGTTTGGAGTTCCAGATAGGAATCGGAGTTAGAAATCAGGGTCTAGATCGGGAAGTGAAGCAGATGACGTCAGCGCTCTCCCAGGTCCCCTCAAATCCCTTTATACCATTTCTGTGTGCCCTTCTCCCCGCTATGGTGTGGGTTCAATCATCAGCACCCGTGGGCCATTTTTGGAAGATGATCGTTAGCTACCGGAAGTGCATTGCCTGCGTATATAGACTGCTGGAAAAGTATGGAGTTTATGCATCCTCTTTCCTTCCCTCAGCCTTTCCCAGTGAAGGTAAGGTGTATGAAATTCTTGCCTTAATCATGCAACAGTGAGACATAACTTACACTCCACTTGTTCTGCAGGATCAGGCTGACCTCTGCCTGAGCTCCCACCCTTGCCTGGGTTCCCCTCCTCCCTGTGCTGCTTTACTCACTCCTCTTCCAGTCTCCTCCAAAAGCACTTCTTTACTGAATCCATTGCACAGGAATCCATATCTCAGGGGCTGCCTCTGGGGAACCAGATTGAAGACAAGGAATTTGATAGTATTACTCATGTCTTCCATATTGTCGCTGACTTTCTTTGTCATTCTTTTATCAATTATTGAGAGGGTGGTGATGAGATCTCTGATTCTAATTGTGGATTTCTCTATTTCTCCTTACATTCTATTAATTTTACATGACTTATTTTTAAAATTCTGTTATAAAGTGCATAAACATTTAGGAATTTTAAGTCCTTTTGATAAATTGACCCTTTTATCATTATGAAATAACTCTCTTTACCCCTGATAACTCTTTTTGCCATTGAAACCTATTTTGTGTGATATTAAAATAGCCCCTCAGGCTTTCTCTTGATTACTTTTATCATGTTATACCTATTTACATCCTCCTACTTTTAACATATTTGTCTTTACATTGAAAGAAAGCTCTGTGTAGACAGTGTATAGCTAGGTCTTGCTCTTTATCAAATCTGATAATCCTCGCCTTTTCAATGAGAATTTTAGGCAATTTATATATAATGTGATTATTGCTAAAATTGGATTTAATTCTACCATCTCTCTGTTTTCTATTTGTTCCACGTGTCCTTTGTTTCTTTTTTCTTCTTTGCATGACTTCTTTTGAATTAATTGTGTATCTTTTATGATTCTTTTATAGCTCTTTTGTTGGCTTTCTAGCTATAACTCCTTCTGTCTTGTTTATTGTGATTTTTTTAGGGTGTATAGTACATACATTTTTTTCACATATTATACCACTCCAAGTGGAGTATAAGGACTTCAGAATATTATATTTGACATTTCCATCTCATGACCTTTGTGTTATGATTGTCATATCTTTTATTTTTACATATAATATAAACACTAAAATACACTTTTACAATTTTTGCTTTAAACAACTATTATAATTTAAAACATTTTAAAAGTAAATTTTGTATTTATCCACATATTTCTCCTTTCTGGCCATTTTCATTCTTCATGTTGACGCAGATTTCCAACTGGCATCAATTTCTTCTGCCTGAAAGACTTCCTTTCCCATTTCCTATTGTGTATTTCCTTCTACTATCAATTTTTTTCAGCTTTTTCTGTATCTGAAAAAGTCTATATTTACAACACCAAAGACATGATCCATGAAAGAAATAATTAACAACCTGAACTTCACTGAAATTAAAAACTTCTGCTCTGTGAAAGACAAAATCAAGAGAATTAGAACACAAGCCATAGACTGTGAGAAAATATTTCTAAAACACACACTGATCAAGCACAGTTATCCAAAACATACAAAGAATTCTTAAAAATAAACAGTAAGAAAACAAGCAATCCAATTAAAAAATAGGCCAAAGACCTTAAGAGACATCTCATCAAAGAAAATATACAAATTGTAAATAAGCACATGAAAAGATCCTACACATCATATGTCATCAGGCAAATGCAAATTAAAACAACAATAATGAGATACCACTACACATCCATTAGAATGGCCAAAATCCTGAACACTGACAACACCAAATGCTGGTGAGGACGTGGAACCACAGGAATTCTCATTCATTGCTGGTGGGAATGCAAAATGGTACAGCCACTTGGGAAGACAGTTTGGTGGTTTCTTACAAAACTAAACATACACTTACCATAGGACCCAGCGATCATGCTCCTTGATATTTACCCAAAGGAGCTAAAAACTTAAGTCCACACAAAAACCTGCAAACAAATGTTTATGGCAGTTTTATTCACAATTGCCAAAACTTGGAAGCAACCAACATGTCCTTCAGTAGGTGAATGGATAAATAATCTATGGTACATCCAGACAATGGAGCATTATTTAGTGCTAGAAAGAAATGAGATATCAAGCCATAAAAATACATGGGGGAACATTGAATGTATATTACTAAGAGAAAGGAGCCAATCTAAGAGGCTACAGGTATGTTACTATATGTAATAACTATCTGATATTCTGGAAAAGGCAAAACTATCGAGACAATGAAAAGATCAATGGTTTTCAGTGGTGGAGGTATGGAGAAGAGATGACTAGGCAGAGCATTGAGGATTTTTAGGGCAGTGAAAATACTTTGTATGATATTAAAATGATGGATATATGTCATTATACATTTGTCCAAACCCATAGAATGTAGAACACCAAGAGTGAACTGTAATGTAAACTATAGACTCTGGGTGACTATGATGTGCCAATGTAGGTTGGTATAAAATGTGCCATTCTGGTGAGTGATGTTGAAAATGGGGGAGGCTATGCATGTGTTGGGGGAGAGGGTACATGGGAAATATCTACTCCTGTCTCAATTTTGTTGTAAACCTAAAACGGCTCTAAAAAAATTGTCTTAAAAAATAAATAAAAAATTTTTAAAAGTCTATATTTTACCTTGATTTTTGAAAGGCATTTTTACTGCATATAGAATTTTAGGTTAACAGTGGTTGTTTTTTTTCCTTTTGTCTTTTAGTAGCTTAAAGATGTTGTTCTATGCTCTTCTTGCTTATACTGTTTCCATGAGAAGTCTGTTACCACTCTTATCTTTGTTTCTCTGTGTGTCATGTGTCTTTTTGCTGATTATTTTGGAGATTTTCTCCTTATCACTGCTTTTAAGAAATTTGATGATGATGTGCGTTGGCGTGGGTTTCTTCACGTTTCCAATTCCTGGAGTTTATTAAATTTATCATCTCTGCGAGTATAATTTAGATAAAATTTGGGAATCTTTCAGCCATTATTTCTTCACAAACGTTTTCTCTCTCTCTCTCTTCCTTCTGAGACTCTATTTATGAACATATTAAAACACTTGAGGTTATCCCACTGCTCACTATGCTATTAATTTTCTTCAGTCTTTTTCTTCTGTGCCTTTAATTTTAGTTTCTATTTCTATGTCTTCATGTTAACTAATCTTTTCTTCTGCAGGATCTAATCTGTTGTTAATTCTCTGCAGAGTATTTTTCATCTCAGACATTGTAGTTTCCATATCTAGAAATTTAATTTTGGTCTTTTTTACATGACATGCGCAATCTTACTCTATTTTTTGAAATATGGAATGCATTTATAATAACTGTCAATGTTCTTTCTACTAACACAATCATCTATATCATTTCTTGGTCTGTTTATAGTGGTTGATTATTATCCTTGTTATGTTTCATATTTCCTGCTTCTTTACATACCTGGTAATTTTTAATTTAATGCTAGATATTGTGAACCTTATCTTATTGGGTGCTGGACATTTTTGTACTCCTTAATATTCTTGAGCATGTTCTCTGATTCAGTTCAGTTAACTGGAAATGGTTTAAGTATTCTGAGGTTTTTTTAAAAAGCTGTGTAAGGTAGGACCAGAGTAGCCATTTGTCTAAAGTTGACTTTGCCTCAGAACTGAGACAATACTTTTTTGAGTACTCTATCCAGTGCTCCATTAAGTAGGAGATTTTCCACTCTAGATGGTGCAAACATGAACTATTCCTGTCCCTGTATGAATTCCTGGGATTGTTTCTCTGCTCCTTTGGAATGTTTCTTCCCTGGCCTCAGATAAGTCACCTACCTTTGTGTGCTGATAAGCACTCATCTGAATATTTAAGGGGGACCCTCTGCTCACTTTCAAAGCTTTCTCTATATGCAGCTCTTTCCATTCTAGTACTCTGTGAACTCTAGCTCCTTTGGTTCCCTTCAAATTCCCAGGTTCGCCACCTCAGTTCATGGAGACTGCTACCCTCCACTGCGGTCTCCCTCTCTTGTACTCTGGAAACTCTCTCCAAACTGAGAAAATCATAGGGCTCGTGCCATTTCTTTCCCATCTCTAGAAGATCACTATCCTGCATTGCCTGATGTTTAATGTCTGAAAACCAGTGTTTCATATAGTTTGGGATTTAGTTGTTTCAGACAGGCAGGTAAATCCAGTCCTGGTTATTCTAGTTTGGGCAGAAGTCAAGTGTTGCTGTTTTTGATGACAGGGGAAACTTGTATATGTTCATAGAGAGGGAAAGATTGAGTGTAAAGTGGAAATTAAAAATTGAAGAGAGAGAAGGGAAAATTAATGGATCAATTTCATAAAGGAATTACAAAGGGGAAATAATGAAAAGCTGAGATGGCTCAACTTTGGATAGGGAAAGAAACACTTCTTATGAAACAGGAAGAAAGGAGGAGAGTAATGGTGATGAAGCAGAGAAATTTAGATACAGAGTTCATTTGGTCAGCTGATATTACTTGAACTCCTATTATATCATGTGAATAAATCTCAGCTACTTCCTTCAGTGTGGGAGAGGGCATGAAGGAGGAGGAGAGTGAAGTGTGATTCCCAGCATAGCTCTCCCCCAACATCACCCTCTTTCCAAATTCTCATTCCTGAGCTTTCCATATTCTTGATAGAAGTGAAGGGTTTATAGATTATCAAATGGGTTCTCAAGCCTACTTTAAAACTTCTAGTGGTCTAATTCACAGCTCACATTGGTATCTGATATCTCTCATGTCTTGGTGCCTCCACTGAACTTCTCAATTTAATATCCTGTTATACAACACTAGCTAAGGATATGAGACAAATGAAAATATAATTTCAATTTAGTGAAGTAAGCATATCAGGTTATAGAAACACACTGGCTGGGAGGGAGCCCTATGGCCAGAAATGCTGCCATAAAGAATTGCCCTTATGATCCAAAGGAATTATCCAGGAAATATATATGACATAGAGGAGTGGTAAGAAGAAAGGGTGTTCCATTAGAGGGAGGAGAATGTGTAAAGGTCCGGAGGCAGAGGAGTTATTGGAACTGTAGGTGGATTAACAGGACTGGTGAAGTCAGAGAGCTCATTACAAGCTGCACCCCAGAAATTCCTTGAATGCATTCCAGGGAGTTTTGAATTAAGTAGAGGAGTGGATGTGATCAATTTTGTGTTTAGAAATAATTCTGATAGCAGTGTAGAGAATACAGGGAGGGAAACGAGACTGTTAGAGTATTTGTTGTGAGAAGGAATAGTATCCCGTGACAGAGTGGGAATGGAGAGAAGTGGATATATCCTAGAGAATACGATCGTAGAACTGCCATCAAAACAACTAACTAAATATGTGGCAGGAGAAGAGCTACAAAGGGAAACACCCAGATGTTTGTCTTGTATAACTGGATTGATGGTCCTGTTTTCAATGAAACAAGTATTACTGGTTAGATATCCTAAAACTCCTCGTAAAGTAAGAGGAGAATGATGGAGAGTTACATGAATAGGAGATAGACATCATAGAGAATGTTAGCATTCCAGGGAATGGCAGTAGCAAAATTCCAAGTAATAAGGTAGATCCAGATGTGATTTCACCTCATTGAAGGTAGCAAGTGGTTGTGAGGCAAGATTGTTGACAGTATCATGAATATGAACAATGACATTCCAAAAAATGGGATCCCAAGGAAGTCTGTGTGCAAGGTAAAAGTCATGGTGGAAGTCAGTAAACCATGGAAACAGGATGAGGAAAGAGCAGAGAAGTGAAACTGTTAAGAGCTCACAGTCAGTTGTGTGAAGGAAGAGACAGAGTGGTGGGGCGGGGGTGGGGATGAATGCTTTTCTTCCTTTGGTTCCAGAAGTGTTACCTTCATTAGAAGCAAACTGGTATTATCAAGAAAAATAAAAGGTTTGGGTAGTGAGGAAAACGATTCTAGGGAGGAATTCATTTTCAAGCAAATGATACATTACAATAATAGAAGAGGCCTCAACAACAATCTTTTTCATCCCACTGGTCATTGTGCAACCAGGTAGAAGAGGGAAAGCAAGGATGGTCAGGGATGGTCAGGGATATACGGCATAATGAGGAGGGTGCTGGAAGGCACACAGTGAAAAGTTTTCCCCGTGGTGGCAATTTTTTAAACAAGCACAACTGAGGCTCTTGTGAGTCATTAGCACTTCTGGAAACTCCAAAGTCATTTTAACTTTGTTCACTGAAATTTTGGGGGCCCATCATAGTTGCTGAGCATCTCCATGACGAATTTTTTGAAGAAATCTTCCCTTTGAAAGTTCTTTACGTGCTCACTGAGAAATGTTAGGCATAAAATAAAACAGACAGAAAGATCACTCTATACCAATAGGATTCTGAACACAGAGAGGGTTCCTTGATGAAATAAATCAGTGCAGAAAACCTTAAATTTCTTTTAAGTAAATACCACACATTAAATATCAGAAAGTGATGACTAAGAGGTGGAGAAGATAGGCGGTATATACAAAAGGTTTCACCCACACCCAATTTTGTGGTTTCTACCCTGATGCTGCCACCACACCTATGAGTTTCGCTTGTTAAAATGATAAAGACGTAAAATGACTAAAATCTGCTGACCAGTGCATAGAGCTAAATACAGTCCTCAAAGGCTAAACCTGACAGACAAGGTAAGTATTCAATTTGGAGAATGTCTGATATTGTTAGCTAATACTGTTTCCAACCTGGTCTACATGTGTATGCTGGTGTGTGTAGTTTATCTTCAGCTGATCTTTGAGAAAATTAATCTCATCTCCTTTATTTCACTTATAAAATGTTGACATTAAAACCAAAGATAAAATGGGGATAAATTGGGGCAGAGAATGCAAACTATACATAGAATCCCCCCTTTTTTCCCTTAATCCTTTTAAGTGATTAAAAGACAACAGCAAAGACAACTAAGTTTCAGACAGGTGAAATCAATAAAAGTTTTATGTGGAAAATATAACTTATGCAACATCATGTGTACACAGGAGTGTGGTATGTGCATGTGAACAAATTAGAAAAACAGCAATCATCATATTAGCTACCATTCGAGGAGCGGTTACTATGTGCTAAATTCTTTGCACCTTATATCATGTAATTCGGGCATGCATTCGAGGTAGGTATAATCCATGCTCATGCCCATTTCACAGATGAGCACACCACGGGCGCACAAAGCAGCCAGTTACCTGCCAGGCATCCATCGCCAATGCGCGATGCTGTCCTAGTGGTGTTTTAAAAATCCCACTAGAGTCCCATTTAAAGCAGATCCACTCCACACCAGGTGTGACTGGTGACCTGGATTTTATCTTCTGAGTCACAGCTCGCAGACCTGTCTTCCAGTTAAATTGAGTAAAGTTGAGTAGGGGAGCTGTGAGGGTTGGGGGAAGGACAGGTGGAAGAGAACAGGTGGAAACTAAGAGGTGGGACAAAAGGAGCAAATAAAAAGCAAGACAGCGGGGTCCGGCGTTGAGAGGCTCGGGGAGCGCTGGGCGCTGGCCCGAAGAGGGGCAAGGAAAGCCGAGCAGGACGCACCGCGCCAGGTGGCAGCCGCACCTGTGCACGTGACCGGCGCGGGCGCCAGGGCGGAGGCGCGCTCACCTGGGCCACGTGACGGGGCGGGGCCCCGCGAGGCCCCGGGCAGCGCGGCCACGCCCCCTCCCGCGCGGCGCGCCGGGACCCCACGGACCCGAGCGCCGGCGGCGGCGGCGGGAGCCCGGGAGGCGGAGGCGGGCGGCCGGAGGTGGTGGCGCGCGGAGACGCAGCAGCGGCAGCGGCAGCGGCAGCGGCAGCATGTCGGCCGGCGGAGCGGCAGTCCCGCCGCCCCCGAACCCCGCCGTGTCCTTCCCGGCGCCCCGGGTCACCCTGCCCTCCGGCCCCGGCATCCTGCGGACCTCCTCGGGCGCCTTCGTCTGCCTGGAGATTGTAAGTGGGGCGGCCTCGGCGAGGGTCGCGGCTGGGGAGCGAGGAGTGGCAGCGGCGGCATCCTTGTCCCCCGGGCTGTCTCCCTCTGCGCACGCCCCCGGCTCCCTTCCCTTCGACGTGGCCTTCACCTGCTCCCCTCCCGGGGTCCTTTCGATGCCCAGCGCAGCCCGAACCTGGGCGGCGGCGCAGCTGCCCGGGCCCTCTCGCCTGGCACTTGTTACACTGGCACCTGCTTCCCCACTGGCGACAGAAATGGCCACAAGAGAGCGAGCAGGCGGTCCGGTGGGGCCGAGGATTGGGGACTTTGAGAGGAGAAGGGTGTTCGGGCTTGGGAGCGCCGTCAGAGACGCCCGGCGGCTCGGCCCGGGGCCGCGCTTGGCTAGAGCCGGAGCAGGCGCTCGCGGCCTCGCCTGTTGCTAACCTGCCATTTTGTTGGGCGGTGCAAAGGTGTAGCCGATGACTGGGTGACCGGGAGGCTGCCACCATAGGAAGAGCGGGGGCGGGAGGTACCAGGAAGAGGAGGAGGAAGGCTGAAGACTTTGGCATTTTTTTTCCCCATGCCATTATTAGTGCCCTTCGGATTGGGAAGAGGAGTAGGGCTCAGGAGACAAGGCAGGGGAAAAGGTGAAGTATGTACCGTGCCCTTGGCAGTTTCTATTCAAGTGGGCGTGAGAATGGGGGGAGAAAGGTACAAACGTGGCTGTCAAGTTCCCCGCTGCCTGCCTGCCTGCCTGCCTTCTTTCCTGGGCTGCTTCTGGAACTCCAACCTTCTGGCACACTTTGTTGGGCCGAGGTGAAGATAAGGTCACCTGGTCTGTCGTGCAACCTTCTTGGGCTAGAGACTTCAGCTTTTTAAGAGGAATTTTATGGAGTTGGAAGCTTTTGAAGCTAGTTGTGGACAAGGGGAAAAATGTGCAAATATAAATTGGGCAACCTGAGGTTGCATCATGCTCTGAGAATGGCAAATACAGGGTGAAATGTTAGCGAGTCAGTGCCTTTCCTGCAGGCTGGTTTTGTTTGCTCGGTTTGGGGTGTTCATATCTTGCCCCTCACCCCCTCCTTTGAGTTTGCATAACCTGGATTTGAGTCGCTTCGGTTTCACTTTTGTGCTTGTGGAACTGGAACGCCTGTGAACATTGGTTTTCTGTTCTACTATGCTAAGGGTAGCTCAGGCACCCTAAGTTAAGTTGAGCTCAGATTTGAATCTGAAAAAGGAGACAAGTGAGTTACAGGCTATGGCATCAGTAATCGGATCGTGACTGCAAGGCTAGAGGAGGCTGGTTTGAGTCTGAGCCCAGTTCAGAAGCATCTGAATGCTTGGGATGAGGCACCGGCATCCACGTGGGAAGAGCGGGGAGAGGATGGCCTTGGGCCCGCTGCACTGCTGTGGGAGGGAAACACGTTTGGAACAGTAAGAGCGGGGAAGAAAGATTTTATAGATGCTGGGCTACGTTACTTCCGTGTTCACCAAACTCCATTTGTTTGCATACTTCTTTTAGAAGTTTTTGCCATATCCCCATTCCACCTGTACTAGAATTTACAGAATGTTCATTTTAATATATTCACTTTCTACACTTCAGGAACGTACCGTTGCCTCATCCTAAGCAATAATATATATGAATTCTCAAATTTGATATGCTGGTTATATTTTTTCTGATATTCAAATGTATTTATATATATATATATATACATATGTATATATGTAAAGATAACGTATATGTCTATATCGAACCATATAGGTATATATATGTAAAGAAGGTTTATCCATGTGCCATCAAAGCATATACCATCTCAAGACCCACCTGCAGTCATGTGACACCTTAGGAAAGACTGCCTAATTTTGAGGAATAAAAGTAGAAGGTGATTTATTCTGTTTCTTCTCCCCCACCCCCAAAGCTCTTTAGCCCAGTTGTTAGTTCTCAACTCTTGCTGTACTTAATTACTTGGGCAGCTTTTAAAAATACTGTTGCCAGCTCAGACTAATTAAATTAGAATCTCTGGGGGAGTACCCAGAGTCGGCTAGGTTTTTTTAAAAGCTCCCTGGAGGTTCTAATATACAGTCATGGCTGAGAACTACCAAGGGAGGCCTTTATCACGGCTCTGTGGACAAGACAGCTCTTCTCTTGCAAATGTGGATTCTCTCTCTCTGCTAGAATTTCTACCACTCCCCATTCTAGGAGTAATTCCAGACTCATGGAAGAATCCAGTCTTTTCCTCTTATCTCTTCATTTCCTCTGGCTTCTTACCCCTGAAACATGTCTAGGAACCATGTCTAGATAGAACAGCATGACTTCCAAAAGACATTACAGTCTACTTTTCACTTTTTATGGCCAAACATCTTGATAGGTGTAAATCTTAGTCCTCCATTGCCTCTTTTACTTGAGTATCAATCTCCCTCCTCCCCAACCCACTCCCCAAAAATAAAAGGATCAAAATATTCCAATGAAACTAGTGACCTTAGAGAAACAAGAGACCACTTTGGAGCTAAACTATAGCTCCTTCTTGGCTCCCATCCTTCCAGATCACTTAGAGATATTGGATTATATGCTTTAAGAGAGCAGAGGTCAAGACCACTTTGGTACCCCACTATCTAGAATGCCTATACTGAGCAGACACACAGATAGGAGCTAAGTAAACACTTTTGATGTACCTTTTCTCCCAGCTTTCTTAATTTCCCTGTAATTTTCTCATTCCTTTAAAGTGTACATCTCCATGGCTCCTCTTCGGAAGTGTCTCCCCTGCAAATTAAATGTGCGAATTCTCCAGGAGCAGTTCTAAACTCTGGGTGATCTGCTTTCTGGGCACTGATTATTTTAGCCTTTGCCATTGTTTCTGGATATCCCCAAACTCCTCCTTAATTTTGACCTCTTATCCAGATCCATTTGTCTTCATGATTTCTCTATTTATGTCCTGTTGCAGTCTAGAACTTAACACATGAAAACTGCATCTGACAAAGATGAGCCATCAATAGTTGACTAAGCTAATGAGACCATGATCTTGGAGTTCAGGTCTCACACTAACCAGTAGGTTTGCTCAAAGAATTTGCTCCCAGTCCCCCTTGTTATACCCCATTCTCAATCTCTCAGGTGTAAGCCATTTGTCTGGGAGATAATTCAAAATGTACAAATAGTGCCAGCCTAACAGCACCAGGTAAAACAATTTATAGCACTGGCTTCATGGGTGGAGAATATTGCAGCCAGTGTGGTGCGGTTTCCTGAGATAGCTGTGTTCCACTCCTAGATACCTAAGTCATCAGCGCCTCGGTTTTTGGATTCAGCTGGACTTAACCAATGCATGCTTGCCATGAAGAGTTTAATACTAAGTTAGTTTTGCAAAGTGAAGCCTTTTAGTTTAGTATGGAAGACATCACCTTCAAAAGTTATCATTTTCAAAATCTCACAACATTTCCTGAATTAATGCTTTCTACGTCATTCATCAGGTGTTTATTGAATACCTACTGTGTACAAGGCACTCTTCTGTGAACAAAGACGTTTAGATCCTTCCTTACCTGAAAGAGCTTATAACCTAGTTGAGAGGATATGCACAAAAATAACTACCATTCAGGCAAGAACGACATGGTATGGAAAGTGAACCACAGCTAAAGCATTTTCCATTTTCTATAAGAAAATAACATTGGAGCGCTTGTACTATTGGTCTGAACAAGATATTTCGGGTCCCTGTTCTCAATGAGCTTATCTTGTGTAATGCATAAGAAAGATTGGACGTAATAGTATTAAACATGGAAAAGAATAAAGGTCATTATTGAATTCAGTGTGTTTCACAGTTTCAGTGTTTAGGAAACTGTCTACATTGCCCAAGATATTCATCCACATATCCCTTTATGGGGGATATCTAGGACTCTTATTCTCATGCTTCTAACTTTGGTGTTTTGGGTGCCACAATAATTTTCATTTATTCAACAAATAATTAAGAACCCGCTATGCATCAGGTCTTATTTTATGCCCTGGGAATAAGATAATTAACATAACTCCTGCCCTTGGGCCTGCCCCGTGGCTTAGCGGTTAAGTGCGTGCCCTCTGCTACTGGCGGCCCGGGTTCAGAACCCTGGGCGCATACCGACACACCGCTTCTCCGGCCGTGCTGAGGCCGTGTCCCACATACAGCAACTAGAAGGGTGTGCAACTATGACATACAACTATCTACTGGGGCTTTGGGGAAAAAAAAAGGAGGAGGATTGGCAACAGATGTTAGCGCAGAGCTGGTCTTCCTCAGCAAAAAAAAAAAAAAAAGAGGAGGATTAGCATGGATGTTAGCTCAGGGCCGATCGTCCTCACAAAAAAAAAAAAAAAACAACATAACTCCTGCCCTTAAAAGAAATTCCTGTACAGTGAAGTATAAAGTTAAGAAGAATTACAATGCTGTGTTTGAAGTGGTAAAATTGGTTTATGAAAAGTACTATTGAAAACCAGGGTAGGGTACATTTGACCACTGAGGAGGCTAGAACAGGCAGCTTTAATGGGATGGTGACAGATGAGTTTAGCCTTAGATGATGAGTAGACATTCAACAGACAGAAAAAATGGGAAAGAGAATTCCAGGCAGAAACAAGGGCATGTGCAAACTTCAGAGACGAGAAAGAGCATGGCATGAAGGAGATTCTGGCAGTTGTTAGGTTTTTTCTTTTTCTTTTTTTCTTTTTTTTTACATGAGTTGTGGGAAGGTGGCAGAAGAAGGAGAAACAGCAGGTAAGTTTCAAGTTATGATTTGCTGAGAAATGATAGGCCAAGGCATAGAATTTATTCTGTCTGTGGTAGGGAGCTGCTGAAGGACAGGGGTAAACTTGATCAGACTTGTGTTTTAGAAATCTTTGAGCAGTGAAATTTGGTTATAAACCAGAGAGATTGGAAGCAGGGAGACCAGTTAAGGGGCTTATGGCAGTAGTTTGGATATCTCATCATCCGTCAGTGATGAGAACCTGAACTAGGACAAAGGAAAGAAGCAGAGAGGAAGAACAGATGTGACATTTGACGTGTCCTGAAATGATACTAGACCAAACTTAAATAGAAGATGTAACTCAGAGGAATTATGCCAGAAAAACCAATGTTGATGAGAGGAGGATGGGGAGGGAGGGGCTGTGAAGCAGGCATGTGCAGTCATGCAGATACATTTATGGAAGGGATTTCAGGTTATTTTCAACCCAAAGTTTTGATTTTAGACAGACTAATGCATAAATGTTCAGATGTATAGAGTTTTATTTTCTTGCCCAGAAAACAGATTTTGGTTGCAAAGGGAAGTTGTGTGTTTGCAGTGCTGAAGAGGGGTTACCCATGGCTATGTTTCCCTCTCTAAAAGGGTTTTAATTCTGTGAGATTTTTCCTTTGCCCCTGGGTTAAAAACCTCCATCCATGTGAAAAGACTTTAAAACTTCTTAAGAGAAAATAAACTGATGCCCCTGCCAATGATTTTCAGCAATCATTTGCCCTGACTGGCAGCCCTGTAAGAAATATGAAAACTGAAATTTGGAAAACTTTAAATCAAGTTCCTATACACCTTGACCTTGAGTTCCAAAGGCAAAGGTGAGGGAGAGGGGATTTGTTTTATGGAGCCCTCTAGAAATGTCATATCTGGTAGTAGAAGCTGTGAACGTGGCGTATCTGCATTGATGTGTCTTATTAGAAAAGACTGCATAATGACCAAGACAGGAACCGGGCTGGCATACCCAATATCATGCATGTGAAGTACTTAACAAATGCTGCTGGATTGTCCTGTAGGACAAACAGAACAGCGTGTGAGAATATTTTAGAGAAACTGGCTAGAGTGAGACAGGCAGCTTGGGAGCAGATGTCCTCGTAGGTCTTGCCTAACTTGAAATGTCATGATTCTTCTCATCTACGGTTTGACCTGAAGTTCCTGTGTCCTATTTTATATGAAAAGGGCCATGTCCTTTCATCGTCACCATATATGACATTCTTAACTTTTGGATAATAGCTTTCAAAAGGAGGGAGGTAAAAAGAAAGAAAAGAGGCAGTGAGTTGTAGAGTTCTTGCTGATGTCAAGGCATTGGCATGCATGAACATTTTTAACCTAGGTGATAACTAGTTACCTATAAAATGAAAAGAAGATTTTAAAAATTAAGGAAAATTATAAATAAGAATAAAAAGAGACCAGAACATATTTCTTCCCTGTAATATGTGCTTTGCATTTTAGAGTTAGCATCAGCTATTTAAGAAACTGAAATGGCAGTTGGGGTCAGATGGGGAGGAAGAAAGTGTAACTCCTTACAGCATCCTCAAACATTTTTTTGTGTGTGTATAAGGAAGATCAGCCCTGAGCTAACATCCGTTGCCAATCCTCCTCTTTTCGGCTGAGGAAGATTGGCCCTGGACTAACATCCATGCCCATCTTCCTCTAATTTATATGGGACGCTGCCACAGTGTGGCCTTATAAGCAGTGCATAGGTCTGCGTCCAGGATCTGAACCTGTGAACCCCGGGTCGCTGAAGCGGAGAGCACAAACTTAACCACTATGACCCTGGGCCGGCCTTCCTCAAAAATTTTAAAGCTGTCGAATTTTAGATTTAAAATGTAAATCTAAAAAGCAAAACTTCTTTTGCATTAGTATATGTTGTACATAGCCCTCTTACTAATATATGTCATCTCTCATTGCTTCCCAGAATGTGTCTTGTTTTCCCTTCCTTGATTTAAAAAAAACAAAACACCTTGCCAAATTGTGCCTCTAACTCAGAACTGTACCAGGGCTAGTCCAGGACCAGTTTGGATGGAAGTCAGCATGGTGAGAGGACAGATGGGGATTAATGGAGGAGAGCAGGAGGGGGTGGGATAAGGCATAAGATAAACACTACCCTGGTCAAAAGTTCCAGTGGCAATTACAATAGAAGAGGTAAATTGAACAAATTTAGGGCCCTAAGAAGATTGAAAATGGGGTGTCTTGAGCTAGACAGGCAAAAGGTGCCAACTTCCTCATAACTTTCCACCCTAGCCTCCTGAGATCTTGTACTAGATGGTGGGTGTTGCCAATAATAACTTGAAAATTGAGAAGTACATGTTCCTGCTTCAGTAGTCTTCATGCCTATTTTTGAACACCCACCATGTACCAGGGAATGAGCTGAGCTCCAGACAGCAGTCTGTTTCTAGCATCCCAAGCTGCACTTCTGAAGCATTTTCTTCTAGAACCATTCATTACACAGACCGGTTGGTTTCTGTTCATTTCAAGGAGGAACGCAATTGAACATCTTCTGTAGAAAGCACTGTCCTGGTTTCTGAGCATACAGAGATGTTGAAGGCAGTGCCAGACTCAGACCTCACAGTCGAGTGGGCAGAACAGGCATGTGAACCCATGATTTCAAACGAGTTGTTGTAAGCACTATGAAGGATGCATGCATCAGTAACCATGGAAGCACCAAGGAATGGCATCCAGCCAGGGTACTCTTTCTGGAAGACATGGTACTGGAGTTTAGTTATCCAGAAAAAATTTTGATGGCAGCATGCTGGGCAGAAGCCTGGACCAATGTATTGGACTCTGTGTGTGCAGGGGATGAGGGACAGAGGCTGGAGTCAAAGATAGGGTGGTAGGGAATGAGCTTGGAGAGGCAGGCAGCAGTATTCTCTGGTACTGGTACCACTGGATTGCAGTCACCTTGTGAATGAATTTACACTTTTATGGGTTGCCTTGTAAACACATCTGTCAGTTCTTGCATCTGTTGACTGCCTATGTTCCCAGTTAAAAAAAATCTTTTGAAATACAAGTTGTGTATAAAATGAAGTTAAGTGTAAGTAGTCTATTCACTAGATGATAACTAGTCTGAACATGTTAAACATTCTTTAACCCTGTAATTTCATTTGCAGGTGCCAAATAAGTCAGCACCCATTAAAATAGGAGGGGTTATCAAGGAGATAAAGTATTCTGAACTTTTGCGGGGGGTCACAAACCCCTTTGTGATTCTGATGAAAGTTATAGACTGTGTCCTCAGAAAAATGCATATGTACTTATCTACCCAACTGATATGATTTCAGGAAATCAACCTCCCCCAGCACCAAGCCGCTCCATGGCAAAAGGATAGAAACCCTGCTCTAGAATGAACACTAAACTTTGAGGGGGGCAGAAGAGTATATTAACAGAATAAGCTCTGGAAGGCAATTGCCAAGTTCAAATCCCAGGTCTAACATTTAACTGTGTAGCTTAGGGCAAGTTATTAAGGGCTCTCTACCTCAATTAACTTCTCTGTAAAATGGGAATAATAATAGTAATTATCTCTCAGTGTTTGTGAGGATTAAATTGGTATATAAAACCCTTAGAACAGTGTTTGGAACACAAGAGCTCGATAAATGCAAGCTAATATTTTTGTTGTCCTCATTAGCTTCAACCTCTTACTCAAACTAACTCTATAAGTCAGACTAGGAGACATTTTTTTTTTTAACTCTAGGCTCACTGGCTGATTCATTCTCACTGCTATACTGATGAAATGCTCAAAATGTAAATAACAGGAGAATTGGAAAGAGACAGGTATGTGTTATATACAGAATGTTTAAATAATGTAGTATTTTTCCTTAGGGGCAGTCTAACCAGTCCTTTATACCTTCAGATTCACTTACCTTTCCCTGTTCTCATTCCAAACATTGACTGAAAATAGGTCAGAGTTAGAATTAGCCTGTTTACTTAGTGAATAATAAGAGTATACTAAGATGAAGGTGTCAAATTGGTTTGAAAATTATTAGCTAAGATGTCGGAGGGCATGTTTAAAAGCAAGCTATTAGGAAAAAAGTGACATTGGAAAAGAAAAAGGGTATTTGCAAAAGGAATCCTTTGGGGACATAAGAAGACATCCAAATAGGAGACAAGTTGAGAAGTCTGTAATCCACGCAGCCAGAATTACAAGAGTTGCTGCTTGCTCAATACCATGTTTTCCCATGGGGTTACGTATTTTGCCAGTCTACAGTTTCTAGTGAAAACATGTTTTAACTCCAACTCTGAGGGTTCAGTTCAGTGTGATGTGTGGATGAATACTTCCATGGTTTTCTTATGGGAGGGCTTCAGCCAAGTCATACTCGTCTGGCTTGCAGGGGCCAAACCAAAGTGAAAAACATATGGTAAGCCACGAAGGAGATCTGTGGTTTTAGAAATGTGTAGCAGTGTAATAACCACAACTCAGAATGTATTTGAGCACTTGAGATGTGTGCCAGGTACATCTAAATCTCAGCTCAGAAGGTAAGGGGTAACTGTATCACAGGGACACACACATACATTTGCTTCTGCGAAATGTTTACTTTTGCATTATCTGGAAGTTGGGTTGTCTTTTTGTTAGAGCTTAAGATTTGGAGTCATGAGCCCTGCCTTAGTCCCTGAAAGAAACTTCAAAATGCAGTGCATTTGAAAGTTTTATACTTAATTATCAGATTTTTTAGGACACCAGAGAGCAAGGGAGGGCAGTGATAGACAAGAGGTCAGAATGTGGATTCAGATCCAAGATGAGAACAATGGCTGAGCATGGCATTCCACCCTTCTTCCCAGTGTGTATACTCTGCAGTTACTACGATATTTTATCAGCTGGTCTCCCTCAGATTTTAACCGTTTTTGTGCTCTTCTTTTCACCTCTGAAAACAAGGCTTCCTTCAGAGTCACGGCTACTAAACAAGGATGCTGATAATTACAGTGTCTGGTAAATACTCTGAGCTTAATAACACCCAGAATTAGATGAAGTGAGTATGCTGAGCATTGGTAATGTTATTAAAAGCTCAGTTTTTAAAGTTGGAGACAGGTTGAGAAGCTCGGGAGAGAAGGGAGCTTTTGGCAAAAGGAAATCGTGAAGTAGAGAAGAAATAACTGTGTTGAAGCCCTGGTGACCCTACACCAGTATGACAGTCTTGCAGTAAGGAAGGTGGATCTCCAAAGTGGGCTTAATCATGTTCTCTGGCCTCTGTCTTCCCAAGCTATTGTGACGAGCAGGACTTAAACCCAGATTTCCCAGAATCTCTGATCTAGGGATGTAGTGTGTGTGTGTTTATGTGGGGAGGGACATTCATACTCCTCCTCCCTCCCCTCCCCCTTCCCATGCAACACACGCCACAAATGGAGAGGCGAATCTGTCTTCTTGGCACGTAAGCACTCAGTTTTCTTTCCAAGCCTTTGAGGTGTTGGAAGGGCTGTAATTTTGAGTATGACAAGAACAGTTAATCTATACTGTTCCACGTTAGCATCCACGTCGAAGCCCTGGTCTGTCTTGAAAGCCTGCTTCAAAACCTGCCTCCCCTGCCTGCTTTCTGGATTCCTCCCTTTCTGTTTCTTCTCCCCGCTCCCAGCCTCGGAGCACACTGTGTTGAGCTCTTTTTATAGCACTCCCCACAATCTGCTCCTGCATCAGATTTGGTGGTGTCTGTTTCTCCCTCATGTGGAGCTCCTGGAGACGGAACCTTGCCTTTCTTTCTTTTTTCTTGAGTATCCCTCTGTGGTGCCTGCCAGTAGATTTGGGACTGACCAGTCTGAGGTCCAGTCCGGGTTTATTAAGTGGTATGTTTAATTCCAAGGGATCTATAGCCTGTTCTTCAGAGGTGTTGATTTATCATAATCCCTGTATCATATAATTATGCTTACCTATTTGAATCTGCTTGCCGCTAATAAATGGTGGCCAATTGTTCATTCTTACCCTTTATACTTGCACATAGGTTCTTAATAAATGACTCTTGAATTAACAGGTATTTAATAATGATGTATATTTCTTAAACAGTATTTAAAGTAATGTACATTATTTGTAGTGGGAGAGTAAGAAAAGGCTACCAGGAAGAAGAAGCTGAGAAAAAATGAAAGATTTGAGATCTTATCACCTTCAAATATTTATTAAACAGTATGAAAGAGTAGAGAATCTTTTACCAGGAACATTATTTTTTTCATAGCTACTAATAGGTTGTGGTTAAATTTTTTTATATGCGTTAATATTCATGACTTAGATTTATATCATAAAACTTTCTAGGTTGATTGTTCATTTTTCATTTGAAATTAGGACTTGAGATGTACCACGACAATTATGAATTTATTAATTGGTGCTTTAGTTATCATTGCTCACATGATAATTTGTTATGCTTTCAAAAATGTTTTTCAAAGTAGTAATGAATTGCATGACTGGGCCTTTTTTTAGAAACTTGAATTATAACTTGTATTTTTAACTTTTAGTGACCTGTGCAATTTGGATATTATCTAGATATTTAAGATGCAAGATACAAATGTATTGGTTTTTAATATTTGGAGTTCCTGCTGTTCTCATATGTGAACTAGGAATTTATTTGTTCACTAAACAAATATTCGAGAGCCTTCTATGTGCCAGATGTACATGCTTCTGTGGTATTACCTGTGTGTGTATGTGTTTGTGAGAGTATTGGGGCGGGGGGTGGAATTGATTCCCACTTGCCTGTAGGTGGCCTCAGGACAGGTGTGTAGCCTAGGTTTTTACTTTACTGAATCTAGCATAGTGACTGACTGATAGTTAGGAAAGTGTTATTATGTAGATTAATAAATGGCTTCGGATGCAGAGACATATAAGGCAGCATACTGCCAAGGTGTAACATTGCAGTTGGACTGAGAGCCCAGAGCCTTCAGTTACCATGTTTCTTGTTGATGTAACATGTCACAGTAGGGAGTTGACCCAGAGGAAGGAGAGGTAGCTGAGCGTGGATGGATCTCAGGAAAGACTTTTTGGATGACGTGCTTTTCAGGATGAGCGATGAATGGGAGTTTCTCAAATACATGTGAGGAGGGAATGACATTCTGGGCCAGCATTTGTCAGGCCACTCAGATGTCAAAAGGCTTTATTGCGGACTTTTTTTCTGTAATGTAAAATGTGAGTCTAGTGGCAAGAGACAAGGGTGAAAAAGACAGATTAGATCCTAAAGGGCCTGGAATGCCGTGCAAAGGATGCATAGCCTTTGTTGCTTTAGTGGTTGTATGGAGGACATTGCTGTTGTTAGAGTCATAAAACTGACTGTCTTCAGCCCCTACCCATTTCTCCTGCTGTGTTTTCTCACTCACTCCTAGTTTCCCAAGCCAGAAATCTGGGTATTTTCCTTATCTGTTTTGCTGTCGTGTCCCACATCTGATCAGTCACCAACTACCATCACATCTACTTCTAAATTTCTCTCCGATTCATCCATTTCTCTCCGTCCTCAGTGTCCTCTAGTTTACACTCTGTTGTTGTAACAGTCTCCTATGTGGTCCTCAGCCCTCCATCCTTTCCTCTCCACTGTCGCACTCTAGCCAGAGAGAAACTTCTAAATACAGATCTGATCCTGCTAGTTCCTGTTCACGGTGATCTGTGGTCTCCCGCTGCCTTGAGTGAAGTTCGGCTCCTTGATCTGACCTTCAGGACCCTGCAGCTCTGTCTCCAGCTCACTCCTCTGGCTGTTCCCCGATTGGTGCCTGCTGCCCTCACCATGCTGAGCTCTGTCCTTCAGCTCAGCCAGGCACTCTCGCCTCCCACCAGATCCTCTCAAGACTCACCTCCTGCCCTGGAACAGCCCTCTCCTCCCTCTGCTACCCTCCCTAGCCCTGTCCTTTGGGCTGTTGCTTCCAGGGAGTGTTTCCTGACTTTTCAGATCTGAATTTAGAGCCCTCACTGTGGGGACCTGCAATTCCCAGTGTTTGCCCAATTGTGACATATATGAAGCAGCATTTTAATCACTTGCTCGTGTTTTTCCTGTAAGAGACTAGGAATCCTGTGATGGTGAAGACCAAGTATAGCTTGTTTACTATTTTATTCCCAGCACTTGGCACAGTACCTGGCAGGAGTAGGTATTTATTGAGTATTAGATCCATGAATATCTAAAGTACCTATCCCCCTGCCCGCACATAGTAGAATGACAATAAATGATGGTAGATTTTATTGTTTACTGTCATGTACAGCAGCTGCAACTATTATTCAGTATAGAGGCAATAATCTCACATGTACAAATAAGTCATGGTAAAGACTGAAACATAGCCATTAGAAGTGACAGGTTAGAAAGTTATGGCTGATCTTTGCTAATAAACTCGCTGAGAAGTGGTGAGAACAGAAGCCAGTGCACAGTAGTCCTCCTTTATCTGTAGTTTCAGTTACCCCTAGGCAACTGTGGTCTGCAAATGATGCTATGTCACAGTGCCGACGTCATTCACTTCATCTCATTACATAGGCTTTGTATCATCTCATATCATCGCAAGAAGGGTGAGTATAGTACAATAAGATATTTTGAGAGAGAGAGAGACCACATTCACATAACTTTTATTACAGTATATTCTAATTGTTCTATTTTATTGTTAGTTATTGTTAATTTCTTACTGTGCCTAATTTATAAATTAAACTTTATCATATGTATGTATGTATGTATAGGTAGAAAACATAGTATAAATAGGGTCTGGTACTATTTGTGGCTTCAGGATCCACAGTGGTTCTTGGAACATAGACCCCGTGGATAAGGGGGGACTATTGTACAGTGGTTTGAAGAGTAACAGCAAGGAGAGGAGCTGGTGACCAAGCAAAGATGGATTTGTAAAAATGGTTGAATGAAAAGAAAAATACTTAGAGCAGTTGTTAGAGAGGCAGTGGGGTCAAAGGAAGATATTTTTAGAAGATGCAAGAATGCTGGGCCTGTTCATGGGCTGAAGACAAGAGTCCAACACGAAGGCAGGTGCAGAAACAGGTGTGGAGTCAGATCAGGCCTGCGAGTAGAAGCACTGGCCTTCACCTGAGGGAAGAAGGCATCTGGCGTAATGAGAGAGAAGAGGATGGGCGGGGTTGCAGGACTGTGTGCAGGGGCCTGGGAGAAACAAAGGTAGTGGTAAGGGTGATACAAGCATGTTCAGTTCTGTTGCCCAAACTTCTTACCGTCTTTCTCTTTTCCTTCAGCTGTTCGGGGGACTCGTCTGGATTTTGGTTGCCTCCTCCAATGTTCCTCTACCTCTGCTGCAAGGATGGGTCATGTTCGTGTCCGTGACCGCTTTTATCTTTTCCCTCATCTTCCTTGGTGTGTTCCTCTCTGGCATGGTGACTCAGATTGATGCCAATTGGAACTTCCTGGTAAGGGATTTTTAAGTCTATTTCAGGAAAATGTGAAAAACTTATAAATATCTCCTTCTGTCCTGAAATGCCCGATCCCCTGTTCTATCTGTTGCCTCTAGTGAAAGAGAAAAGGTCGGACCACAGTGTCTGCTGTGTTGCCATGCGGCTGCCTTGCTGGACAGCAGGTCCCAGTTTGCGACATTCCTCTGCTGATAGAGCTGAGCAATCTTTCCTTTACTCCTTTATGAGTTAGATGACCTTTACTCAAAGACTGTTTTATTTCATTCAACAAATGAATTGTATTACAGTTATTGAACTATTGAACAGATGCCTTTGTTGAACTATTGAACAGGTGCCTTTGGGAGATGGATGCTGTGACATATATTAAAATTTTCCATTGATTTCTGCTTCAGATATTAAATGCATATATTCTTTTCAGAAAACATTAGCTATATATTCTACTCTCCAGATACTTAGAAAAGAAAAGAGGATATTTTATATTTATTTTCAATTCTTATCCTAAATTAATAAGAATTGGTAAGTTCTAAGACATGAATTTGCAGTCAACACAATTTTCAAATTATGACACCATTAAATTGGATCAACTTACTTTCCCTTTCACCGTTTAATATAGAGGGACTCTTTCATGCTTGTGGTTATTCATACTCTAGGACTATCTCAGAATGGCCCAGGGGAGCATGAATTCTAGTCCATGGTGGACAGTGCTTTAATGAAGTTCATGGAGAACCTCCATTAGGTTTTAGTCACATTTTGGTGGTTAGAAACTTTAATTAGGCCTTTAGTCAGACTTTATCTATCTTCCTTTCAAGTATGGTAGCATTTTATTCAGCAGCTTTAGGACAGATGTTAGAGGAAAATATTTGTTCTTGTCCTATTTATAGAGCATAAGGAAGACCGTCATCTCAAATGTTATCAGCACCAGTGAAGTCTAGCGAATGTGGCTGCCCATTAAACCCGCCCAAGGGCAGATGGCCCGGGTTAGTGTAAAGCTAAGGAGGAAGTGCAGTGCAGTGGTTACAGTCACGCACAGACTTTGAGGTTAGGTCTGGTTTGTTCAATAACTGTGTCACTTTGGGCAAAATATTGAACTTTTATGAATTTCAATTTCTTTCTCTATAAAATGGTAATAATAATACCTACCGCACCAGATGCGGAATTAATGTATTATAAAGTGCTCAGCTTTGTGTACTATTTATAATAAGTGATCGATAATCATAATTCCTTAAACACGCTGAAGCTTGCAGTTTAAAACTTTGAAAGTCTGTCTGTTTCTTAGGTTGCTGATACAGTGTGTTCCTACATTTTTGCCTTGATTTCTCATTAATAATGAGAAAATATTTCTAATAATTGTTCAGGTGGTGAAGATCAGAGGTCCTTATTTAAGTTACAGATAGATGCTTAATCTCCTCTTTCTAAATGCCTGACTTTCCCATAATAATATAGGAATGAATCAATCAATCCCTAAGGTTGGTTAGCGCCACCAGACTCTTTTAGCATCAGGCCCAGAGACGGTAATTGGCCAGTATGTGTACAGCCTACTGGTACTGTGACGCTAGTTAATACACAGTCATTGCCCCAACCTACTACCTCTTCCCAGGTGCTGTGCTCCCCATGACCCTGGCCTTTCCTCTGGGACCTGCGTGGACCGCCTAATAGCCCAGCAAGTAAAGGGTTAATACCTGGAAAAGTAGTGAGTCTCCAGGATCCTGCAGTGCCCAGCATTCTTTCTAATTTGTTGATGCACATGTCTTACCAATGTTTAAGTGTTTTTCCAATATCACTCCTGTTTTTATTATACATATGTCCATACCATCTTTTTTCCTTTTGCTTATATTGAGTCTTATCTTTGGTATTGAGTACAATCATTAATGTCCTTATTAATTTATTAGGTTTCCTAAATTTGTTTCCCCCTGATTTGTAGCATTATTTGATGTTCAGACAATAAAATGTACGAGTTTTTTTTTTTTTTTTTTTTAGTTAAACCACTTTATGAAAGGAACTAGTGTAATTGGAAAGACCTACTAGTCTATTCCATGGGTCACCTGCAGAGTTTATCCTGTGGTTTTTTAGCTGGAGCAGTCTGCTCTTACTTAGGGAAAAAATGGTGATAGCAACACACAGCACACAGAACAGCCTTGTCACTGCACAGCCTTGTCATATGATGGGCATGCTTTCAAAGAGCCAACTCTTGCCTTCAAGGAGTTTACTGAAATGCTTGCATATTTAGAAAGGGCTCTTTTTCTTTCTCTTCTTGTGTGATTTTCTCCATGCTCAGTCATTTTTTGACTGTTTGGTTGCTTTTGATAGGTTTTGTGATATATCTTGCACATTCTCAGCCAGGAAAATTTTTGAGCTGTGCATATCATGGAGTTGTCACCAGATGGTAACAATTTTTAGTTGCTGCATTCTGGAATTGTTAGACATTAATTGCTCAGAAAATAATTGTTTCCTCCTATGGTAACAGTTCAGTGTCGTCTGTACACCATGTATGAAGGAAGCAAGGGTGCATTTTGATAAAGAATTTGTTTTCTAGAAGTATTTGTTGTGGGATGGTAACTAAAATATTTGTAGCTTCAAGCTTTTATTGATCATGAGATTAAATTAACATTTATGGTAGAAGTCTTCAGTATTTTCTCCCGAGCTTCTAGCTTTGGTATAAATGGTGAAATAAAAATACAATATGTAATAACATACATTTAATGCTAAAAACGTGCCCCATTCTAATTTACAGAGAGAAGCAGATTTTTATTTTGAGATGGTTTTTCTTTATTGTTTTTTTGTGGAGAGAAATAATACTATTTTGCCTAACTTGAAACAAAAGATGCCATATTTATTTTCCCTTTCTTGGGAGGTGGGGTGTTAAGGAAAGATATATTTTAGAAAAATAAGAGCTACAAAAAAAAATGTCCTATACAATTAAACATTTCCCTTTATTCCCAAAAAGTGTAGCTGGCACACATTTGATCATTTGCCTATTATGGACGTCACTTAATATTGTAAATGTCCTGAGCTAGACTTGCAGTCCCCACATTCATTTACTTATTTGGCCTTTTTGACAGTCTTTTATGGAAAACTATTATCATCCTCCTTTTTACAGATGAGAACACTAAAGCTCAAAGTGACTGTTGTCCCTTTTTCATGCTGCTGTTGTGTAAACCAGGATCCCCCTATATACAAGGTAGCTTTTTTTTTTTTTAACTAGTTAGTGAAAGTTTGACCTTGAACTGAGGAGCAAAACATGGGCTTGAGATAAGAATGTGAGGGGTGGTCACTTGTCACTGAAAAAAATCAAACTACACTTGAGGCTGAGTTTACCTGAGGAAAAGGTGAAGGCAAGTGGGCAGCTCTCTGGGGTGTGTGAGTGTTGGAAAGATTGACAAAAGAGCAGAAGTCTGTGAAGGTCTCAGAAAGGGGATGAGGACATCTGCCAGTGGGCAATGCCAAGGGCTCAGGACAAGTGGCTCACAAAGGGCGGTGCCTGACCAACAGCACCAGCATCACCTCGGAACTTGTTAGAAATGCCAATTCTCAGGTTCCATCCAGACCTGCTGAGTCAGGAACTCTGGGAATGGGGCCCAGTAGTCTGCTTTTTAACAAGCTTTCGAGGTGATTCTGATGCATGCTAACCTTTGAGAACCCATGGCTTAGATCTGCATTGTCCAAGACAATGAGCAAAATTTGTGGAAGACCTTTCTGCACGCATCCCACACGTAGCAGGAATTGGAATAAGATGTCCAGGATGGCCCAATATAAATGTGAGTGTAGCTCTCCAGCAGTGGGAAATATTTACTGAGCCCCTAATACGTGTCTGGTCCTGTGCTAGGCCCTGGAAATACAATGGTGAACAAGACAGGCTTGCTAGTGACTCTCAAAGAGATTGTTGTAGTAGACAGTGGCAGTAAAGAAATGATTACATGGTTGGTGCATTAATTAAAATTATGTTAATGGTCAAGAAGGGAATGCTCCGGGTACCAGAAGAGCATATGAGTCCTCTCGAGTCCACTGGGAAGCAGACTCTAAGATGGATTTACAAGTGCTAGAGATTTTCTTGTTTTTGAGGGTGAGGGGGGGAAATAACACCTGTAAAAGATAACAGGGGAGGAAATAGGATACAGAAGAAAAGTCTTAGAGTGTGATGCAGATTGACAAAGCCTTGGCCAAATCAGTGAGAAGCTCCAGACCACAGCCTTCCTTTTGAGAGTCTTGTGTTGGGCAAAAGTGGACAGTATGCCCACTGTGCCATAATGTGGCCTTGGCTCAAGTACAGCAGTAGATCCCAAGTCCACTGAAGCAAAGGTGTCAGCTAACTATACTTCTCACAGCTGAATGTCAGGTTCTTTCTTGAAGGGAAATGTGTGCAGTGCATGATTATGGAGGCTACAGTCCACTTCTTGCACCATGCAGATCCACTCTCCATTCGTGGTTGCGGAGTTGCTCCTCCAGGGTTCCAGTGTGCTTCTCTTCCTGAAGGAGAACTTAAGAGAGAGAGGCTAGAGGGACAAACTACAGCTCATCTAACTGGAGTTGGTCTCAGGGACACAACTGGTATTCATTGTCTCCGTTTTCCACTAACCGTCTTAAACTCCTCTTGCTCAACACTTGTGTCTGCTGGTCTTGGTGGCTTACCTGATGGTGTAATCCAAACCCTCATTCCTGGTAACCATATCCTTTTTAGGCCATATTGCTGCCATTGTCCACTTTTAGTCACAATTGGGCAAGAGAGTTCCAAGAGGGCCCCAGGTAGATCACCTGAGTTCAAAGCATACTTCTTCCTTCCCTCCTGTGTATCAGCAGCTGTGTCTTCTATTGATGATAAGGATAAGCTACCCTTGTCAAGATGGTGACTCCTCCTCTTGCCTTTTGGTCCCTGGGCACAAAGAATCCACAGTGCACAGGCAACAGCCATAGCTTATAGTTCAGTGAGATGCTTGCTGTACCCTCTAGCAAGAGTACACCCCTTTGGGGACCAGGACCTCTGGTCATGCAAAGCCCAGAGTTGCAGGGACAGCAATAACAGTCTTTCATCAGATCGTTGGGAGTGTTGGTAAGTGGAGAAACCCCTATTTCCCATTGAAAATGGGGACATGTTGTAGAATGTAGAATTCTCTACATGTAGAAAACTCTTCTTCACTGTATCTGCTGCATCCCAAAGGATGGCTGCACATCCTCACAGAGTGGTGCTCCAAGCTGTGCCTTCAGCCAGCCATTGCATCATGCTATCAGGCCAGCAGCTTCTAGATGGTTGTGGGGCCATTCCCGTTCTTCCTGTGCTGAGAAGTTGGTCCCTTGGTCAGATGCTGTGTTGAGTGGATGCCTGTGAATCAGGAATTGTGTAGGTCCCTGAGTAGTGGTGGTGGCTGAGGCTCTGAGGGCAGGAAAAGCAAATCTGTACTCAGAATGAGGGCCTGTTTTTGTGAGAATGAACCATTATGCCTTCTAGGAAGGAAGGAGCTCAATTTCATCAATTTGCTACCAGGTAAGGATAGTGCCATATCAGGGTCTCAGAGTTGGTCTCTGTTGCTGGCAGGTTCAACATTCAGAAGAGGCAGTAGCTGGATCAGCTTTGGCAATTAGGAGTCCATGCTATTGGGCTTTACATAGCCTCCTTCTCACAACTGTGGCCACTGTCTTCATGTGCCCATAATGCCAGTCATCAGGTGGCTGCAGACAAAGTCTGGCTAGCATCAGCTGGTCATGCCATTTTCTCTATGTGGCATTCCATGGCCGATGCTTCTGGTAGGCATTACCATGGGACAGAAAGATCATACTGCACACTTCATGCCTAATCCTGTATGTCCATCTCCCTGCTCTATACTTCCTTGTCTCTGAACTTTTAGTCTTTTATTCTCCCAGGGCCCTGACCAACCTGCCGGACCATTTACCACTAACCGTGAGTCTCTGTGTATTCTCACCTTGGGCCACTTTGCTTTCCAAACAAAGTGCATGAAATGCTGCACCATTCGTAGTTCCACCCATTAGGAAAATATTCCCTAACCACTGTCTTTCAACGCCAACCCTGAATGTGGCTATAATGCACATATAATGTAGCTGCTGTCCCTTTTTACCTGCAGCCACATGTCATGCCACCATAAACAAGCTCAGGTCTTTTCTTTCTCCTTCAGTAGACATAAGGGAACTCCTCCCCTAGGTGGCCATAGGTGTGAGCTGAGGAAGGAGGCAGTTCCATTCTGGTAGGTGATACGGGGGCCTGGGCTACCTGCTCAGGCAGCTGACTCGTGCCCTCCAGCCCAGCTCAGATTGCTCTCTGATGTGCCATTTCCATCTTAAGTAGCCTTGCTGTTGGCCTGCCTGACTTGATGCGTTGTGGCTTTGATAGAACTCAATTCATAATGGGCAGTTCTGGATACTTAGTAACTTGGTGTCTCAAGATCAAGTGTTCCTTCTCTACAAGGGCCCAGGGGTACACCAGGAGCTGCTTTTCAAAGACATGCAGTGTCCCCGTGCAGGTTACATGCCTGACTCTAGAACTCCAGGAGCCTGCATAGTGATAACATACTACATACTACATCTTTTCCTCCAATACCTTAGGGTACATATGACCCTAAGGATAATATGGATAGCTGGATAATATGGCCCAAGCCATACAGAGTTAGAGTGCAAGAAGTTTATTGGATGGTAACACCTATGAAAGATGAAGGGGGAAGAAACAGGATTGGACAGGGAAAGCCTTCACCACAATTCTATTCTAATACTCCTGAAAAGGAGGGAGGAGACAAAATTAGGCAGGAATAGAAATGGTATGTGAGGGGGTAGCGGGGGACAAGGCTAGGGGAAAGGTGCAAATAGTAATTGGTTGTGGGAAGAGGCTTTCCAGTCAGAGACAATATCATGTGTAAAGAGTATGAACCTTGAGGTATAGAGTGCTTTCTAAGGACCAAAATGAGGCCAAAGTGGCTGATGTTCAAAGAGATGTGACGGTGGCACCAGATGAGCTGGTGAAGAAGGGTCACATCATACCAAGAGTTGCAGGCCCTGTCACCACACTTCTCCTGTCCCTTTTAAGATAAAGCCATTTGTAAGAGTCTACCTCAGTAAAGTAAATAAGTACCTGATGATCTCGAACTTATTTTTCTCTTAATCTTTATTACTAATTAAGATCTAGCTCTATTACATTTAATCCTCAAATGTCATGACATTTGGATTTTGACCTTCATCAATTAACATTTGTTGAATAACGACATGTATTTGAGCATTTCTCCTATAGATTAGACACATGACCAGTATGTAACACTTTTCTTAAATCTTTTGAAGGCATTCGTGGGTCAGTTTATAAATTAGAGGTGTTAAGTAGAAAACATTTTTAGTGCTGTACCTATGTAATTCTCACGCCTGGTTAGTTAACTTTGTCCTTATTGTTCTAGGCATGATAAGAACAGTTCCTATGGACAGTTTTGTTTGCTGAATGGGTATTTACAAAGGCAGTGCAGTGTTCTTCTTTTGTAATGTTGCTGTATCAATAACAGACAGTTTGGTAGATAGGAAAGAAAGTGGGCTTTGGAACCAGACAGACCTATGTGGATTTGAGTTCTCCCTTCAAAAGTTCATCTTTGTGTGACTTTGGAACAGTCACTTAACTAAAAAAAAAGAAGAAATTCCTTCTTTGTAAAATGGGGATAATACATGGTGGTTGTAAGGATGAATGATAAGGAATGAAAGTACCTGGTTTATGGAAGCTGTTAACAAAAACACGCAGCAGTGTGTTGATGGTATATTAATTCCGGTAAGACAAGGTGAATTTTTTTATTTTTATTTGTTTTTATTTTTTATTTTTTGTGAAGCAGATTAGCCCTGAGCTAACATCCGATGCCAGTCCTCCTCTTTTTGCTGAGGAAGATTGGTCCTGGGCTAACATCTGTGCCCGTCTTCCTCTACTTTATATGGGACACCGCCACAGCATGGCTTGACAAGTGGTGTGTTGGTCCACGCCCAGGATCCGAACCTGTGAATCCCAGGCCGCCGAAGCGGAGCACGTGAACTTAACCACTATGCCACGGGGCCAGCCCCAAGACAATGTGACTTTTAATAGAGTTATGCTTCACATTAATGCCAGCAACATATGAAATAACCTAATAATTGATTTTTGTATGAAAAGTCCCTATACTTTTTATATAAAAGAAGTTTATGATTTATTATTTTTTTAGAATGTCAGAAGATGTGTTATTGAATTCTATGATTTCATCGGTCTTCTGTATCTTACAGTGTATGGAGTGACAACCTAATGAATAAAAACAATAATTGCTCAAAAATAAAAAACTTAATTATAAAATGTGTGTATGTATTATATAACTATATAATTACTATAATAATATAGTTATGTAATAACTATAACAAGATGTAATTTAAATGTTATTTTACTTGAATTTTAAGGAGAACATGTTATTTCTTTTTTATATTAATTAATATTGATCTCTATGGCACCTTAATCTAAACTGAAATTATAAATTTTATTATAAAATTCAGTGTATCAAAAGGTTTGCCACTGTGCCATTTATAATGGGTCAGTAGATTTTCGTTTGGATTCTAATAGTTTGGCATTGCTAAAGTGGCCAAAATAAATTGTGAATGTAGTTAAAGATTGTTTAATTAAATGTTCTAATCTTCCTGATTGTACACTTCATCATTTGAAATGAGGAACAACAACAAAATCTTATTATTTTTAATTGTAGATGTCTCTCTTTTCCCTCCTTTTTCAGGATTTTGCTTACCATTTTACAGTGTTTGTCTTCTACTTTGGAGCCTTTTTACTGGAGGCAGCAACCACATCCCTGCACGACCTGCACTGCAATAGAACCATGGATCTGCAGCCGCTCTTGAGTGATAACCAATATAACATAAACGTAGCAGCCACAGTAAGTGTGTGATGAATACAGTTTCCCAGCACTTCCCCTCCACTGTTGGGGTCTCCAAGAAACTCCTCAGGCAACAATAATTTTCTTTAATAATAGATATTAGCATTAAATATATAATAGCTATTTATCTGTACAATAACCTTATGAGCAAAGTACTGTTATTACCCCTAGTGCTGTCAATGATGAAACTGAAGCACAGAGAGATTGACATTCACGTAAGATTATAGCCGGTCCGTGGTAGTTGGTTGGCCTAGCCCAACAAAGTCTACTTTGTAAAAAGAATTAATTGTGCTTTTTACTTCTTGTAACTTCAGACATGGTAAGGGAGATTTGTTCTTCAGTGTTCAAGACCTATTTGTAATCCATTTTAATTCAATGAATATTTACCAAGAGCCTACCACAAGGCAGGTAATTTGCTGCGTGTTGGGGACAGGGATGAATAAGGCATAGTTCCTGCCATTGAGGAAAGTCCAGGTGAGTGGGGGAGGTAACTATGCCAGCCATTACAATAGATGATATGCAGATGAAATGCATTCCATGGGGAAATTTTTTTATACTCCTTAATTCATATACTTAAGTGAATTTGTCACTTTGTGTTGGCATAGGAAATTTAATAAATGATATACTGTTTCTGTTTTTATAACTTAAGTTGTCAGAAATTTAAATTATTCCCTGAAATGTCTTGATATTTAATGTGACTATATAGCAAGTAAGTAACCCTAATGTTTTACTATTTTATGTAAATAGCAAATAAACTGCCCAGGACTCCCCATATAGCCATTAAAATCTGTCTGGAACAGTGCTGTCCAGTAGAACTTTCTAAAATGATAGAAATGTTTGATATATGCACTATCCAATATGATAGCTACTAATTAATTAATTAAACTCATTCATTCATTTTAGTTAACGTAAGTTTAAATTTAAATAGCCACATGTGACTAGTGGTTATCATATTGGATAACCCTAGCACAGGTCTAGAGTCTGGATTTTGAAGGGTAGAGGACCGATGATTCCAAGACCCACTATCATAAGCTTTCCAAGTCTCTGTTAGGATTTGTCAGAATTCATTGAGCATCTACAATGAATTAGACTGAAGGTGAGATTGCAACAGAAGAGAGGCATGGTTCTAGCTTTGAAAGGCTTATAGTTGACATCAGTGATTTTTATACTTTCTTTTATAAGAAATGAAACTGTTTTACTCAATGAACTCTTACTTAATACCCAATAAATGTAGAAGGAAAAGCATAGATGCCATAGTTGGAGTAGGGGAAGATGGTTTTGAATGATGCCCATCCTCTCTTCTCATAAGGCCACCTCTATCCACCTCATCATCTCTGAGGTACTTTCATGGAATCCTTGTGATCCAAAGATCACAGTTAGAAAACCACTGGTTTTAACAATTTTACAAAGCAGAGAAAAGTTCAGCAACTTGGAATTGACTTTTTTCCAAATGTCCTTCCTATTAGTCATCAGTTCCCATTGGATTTTCCTTTACTACTTCCATCCCCTCCTTTTCAATAGGGCAGGCTAAATTCTCCTTACCTCCCTTGGATCCTTGAAGTGGCCCCAAATTTATTTATAGTTTCCCTGAGATCCTACTTGCATGAGACTAATAGGTGCTCAAGTACTTGATGGTCAGTGGTGGATGTCACTAACTTCTCACTAATATCCCTTTGCCCTCGGAGCCCAGTTTTCCATGTTCTCCATAGTGTGATTCTGTTCTGACTCTCCCTCTTCTGTGACTTTGTCCCTTTTATCCTTCCCTTTCTCTCTCTGCCTAAGTGAAGCCGCCTTAGTAAATCTCTATGTGCTTCGAGTTCTATGTTAGGTCCCATTTCATCCATACACTCCAGTAGAAGTTAATCTTTAGTTTCTGAGTTTTAATAACACTTAAATGTATGAGCCATTCATTGGTGACATTATATTAGGTCCCTCACTTTTCTTTTTATTTCAGTACCTTAGAGAGAGGAAAATTCCTTTTCACTAATAATAGGTATCAAAAGTAGTCATTCTCATTCAGCAGACAATGTCTAGATTAGAGATGTGTCAGAGAGACAACCAACAGAAGAAGGGTGGATAGAACAGCCGAATGGTAATTATACTGTGAAAATGTTCTATAGGTGAATCTGATATTCCTTCTCAGAACTATAGTTTCCTGGAAAAGGATCCCTGCACTAAATCATGTTTTATCATATTTCATTGCTTTGTCTTCTGGTTTTCTATGGATCATAAACCCCAAAAGGGTGGGGACAATATCTACTATTTATTTATATGCACCAAACATACTAATATACACATAGTAGGTGCTAAAGAAATCCTTGTTGAACACTAAGGACAGTAATTCAGAGCCGAGTACAGACTTGAGGACTATCTCCCTTGCTAACCTGATGATTCATTTCTATGAGTTTTCTTTGTTCGGTTCTAAAGTCAGTTTTCCACCATCACAGAAATGATTTGATACATCCTCAAGTCCTGATAGTTGCACTTTCCTTGGCTGTGAGATCACTGTATGAATAGACACCTCATGATGAATTTTTGAATACCCTGAAGGGGGGTTCACAAATACCTGACATGTAAGTCCAGTATGTGAAAAAATGTTCAAACTAAGGCTGTCCACAAATGAGAAAATTTTTAGGGGCTAGAATGTTTAAAAGGGCTAATGGTGTGAGGGGATAAGATAGTAGTACAAATCATCAAAAAAAGAGATGACTATAAGCCATTTTCGTAAGTGTTGAGTATCTTTAGGTAGTCTGCTCAGTCTTCAGATAGTTGTTCCTTAGGTTGAGTGTTTTCTTCAAGTCAATGTTATAAATCTGATGTGAACTTCTGCTTCTTTTTTCTTAGATTTTTGCCTTTGTGACGACAGCTTGTTATGGTTGCAGTTTGGGTTTGGCTTTACGAAGATGGCGACCGTAACACTCCTTAGAAACTAACTGTCTGTGTGTTAGTTTCATTTGTCTACTTTATATGTCTGATCAATTTGGATACCATTTTATCCAGATATAACAACATTCCAAAAGTAATTTGTTTAGTATATGAAGAGAATCTAAGTACAAACTTTGGTTCATTTCATGGATGGAATTTTAATTTTATTATGATGTTAAGCAGAGAAATGGCCTTTAATTTTACATCTGTCTCTTTCTTTCTTATTTTTTCTTTGAAAGAAAATTTCCCTTTATAGCCATAAAATATACAGATATTGTTCATAAAAAAGGGGTATCTCTTCGGTTTAGTTGCTGAGTCACCTGAATTTTAATTTTAATAGGTAACTAAAACTCCCTAAAAAAAAACACATTTCAAATAGGCTTCCTGCTGAACTCTATCTTTTAGTATAAAACAGAGATTGGCACCTTTTTTCTATAAAGGTCCAAATGGTAAATATTTTAGGCCTTGTGGGCCATACAGTTTCTGTTGCAACTACTCAGCTCAGCTGTTACTGTATGAAAGCAGCCATAGACAATACGTAAATGAATGAGTGTAGCTGTGTTCTAATAAAACTTTATTTACAAAAACAAGCAGCAGGCTGGATTTGGCCTGTGGGCTGCATGCTATTGTTTGCCGACCTCTAATGTAAAACCTCAGTTATGTGTTCTGTATTTTATTGAAATCCTGAAAAGTATAAAGTTAATTAGACAAGCCACATAATTATGCAATAATCACATGACCTTTGTGTTAATGATCAAATACTTCCCCTAGAAAGGGTGTATAGTTTCTCAAGCTAATTCAAGCAGAATGTTGGATACAGAAAAAAGTAATTTATGAAGTGAACCCTAGTTGCTTAATCAAACTAAAGGTCTCCTAGTAACTGAGCAAAACTCTCATCTGGCATCCTTAAAGTGAGATCTCTCGAGACCATTAACCACTACTGGAACTGGTATCTAGCTACTTATGTCTTACTTTGGATTTATTTATGCTTCAGGATATAGCTGTTTGCCCTGTGCATGAATATATGAATATTTGTGTGTGGATATGTGAGGTTTTACCAAATAGAGCTCTTTGAAGAATTAACTTTTTACTTCTAATTATTTTACATTACTTTCGGAGTTACATTTGAATAGAGTATTGAATAGAACTTAAAGTTGTAGATTCTTACATGTTTTGATAATAGCCCTCACATAAAAGCCCTGACATCTATGTTGTTTTTCATTGGTGACAGAGACACAAAATCAGTTTTAAAACAACAGTCATCACAAAAACTCTCTCTGGGTGAATAGCACAGAAAAGTATTTTAACCCACCTGTAGAGACCTTGGTCATGGAAAGGTGCCAAAATGAATCAGAGAACAAGTTATTGTTAGTCCCCAGCTCCCCAGTCCCCAGTCTCTTGGACCATGCTGTCCAAGCAATGTACTTATCTCTTGCCCCAGGAGGGCTACTTCTGGGAAAAGAGGGCTTTCAATCGTTCCATACTTTCAGCCCTTTGTTTTTTTCACTGAATCATCCCCTAAGAGTGCCATGTATAAATTGGGCTATTAGATTTCATGGAACGTAGAACAATCCTGAACGAATAGCATGATCAATGCTCAGTGATCAAATGCTGTTTATGTAATAATCCCCTAGAAAGAAGAATCTTATTAGAGTTTGGTTTGTGATGTAATTATAAAGATAAAAGACATGTTTTGATTTGTGACAATAGGAAATCAGTCTTATGACTTTATACTCACATCATATCTTCTCTGTAATATCCAACTTCTTTTTCTATAATATCCAGCTCCATACCACACGCTTAAACCTGTATTATGAATTGTATATTACAAAGTCATAAATGTGCCATAAGGATATATAGTCCATTCTAGTTGGAATCGTTTAAAGTTAGTCTGCTAGATTTAGTTTTGAGATTGTATTTTTGTTTCCAAGGGGTAACAGGTCCACGCTTGGTGGCATTAAATTAAATGATTTCATGAAACTGCTTTGGTGGCACTTTTGTAAATGGATTGCTTTTAGATCATTAAGAACCAAGCCTAAAACTCATCTAACTGTGAATACTTAGATTTGTAGATTAATCGCACTCTAGATTTGTGAGTTGAGTGACAAAGCACTTGAACAAAAATTATGGCATTCGAGGATTTCTTTATATATCTTAGCTGTAAAAATGTTGGTTGGTTTTAAAATCTGGTAACTCCATGATGAAAAGGAATTTATTTTATAAGTGTTATGACTCTTAATAAAGTATTCATTTGATAATCGTTTTTGGTCATCTATTTTTTATACAATTCACTTTGAAATTCAGTTAAAGGTTTGATATAAACTTGACAGATTTGGAACTTCTAGACTCATAATATGTAAAAGAGTTCTTTAAACATTTCTACCTAAAAGATGGTCTCTTGGGAAATGTCAGTAAGTCTTTTTTCTTTGATGAAGGTCGGAGGTAAGTCTTTGAAAGTAATATTATAAAGGAAGTTTAAATTATACTCTATTTTATTTAAAAAGCATTTATATGGTGCTTAATGTACGCCAGGCAGTGTTCTAAGCATTTTTTCAAATATTAGCTCATTTAATTCTCATCATAACAACTCTATGGGGTAGATACTATCATCTCATTTTAAAGATGAGGGAACTAAAACATAGACCTTAAGAAACACCCAGGGTCAGGTACCTAGCAGGTGGGAAAGGTGGGATTTAAACCTCAGCAGTCTGACTCCAAAGTCTGGGCTCTTAATGGCTATGTATCCTTTAGTTCTCCCAGATTTTACATATTGTATATATAAAAATATAACCCTTTTTTCCCCCAAAGAAGTTTTTAGTAGCATGTTTAATAACAATTGTTTATGGTAGATGTCATCTTTTAGAACTTTTTTGTCATAACCTAGGACTCATGAGTTGAGCTATAAGACTTAAGCCAAACCTGCATAATAGGGAAAATGTTAGGCAGCTTTGGTCTGCAGAGATCCCCGGAATGCTTAACTGCCTGAATATTGCTCTGGTCCATTAATTCTGGTATGGACTATGGGGTTTCAGTTCACTCCATTGCCTTATATGAGTCAGCCCTTTCCTGAATTAGCCTGGTTTCCTGATCACCCCTGGAACTAACATCAAAAGGATTCTCTCTTCTGAGATATGCCATTCGATCTTCACACATTAACTATGAATTTCCACCTCTGAATATGCCAGAATCTGGAATTCTAAGTCATTGTCATGAAGATTATGGCCTTAACATCACGCTTCAATTTTATTACTAAGTGAGCCAGCATCTCAGGTGGCAAGTTAATGGATTCATGCGGGAGGAATCCAGGGTTTAGGGGAAGGCAATCATCTTTAGAACATATGCATTTTCTAATGTTTTTGAAAGTTCACCTTTCTAGAGAGAACATGTATTAGGCTGTGCCCCGGGCAGTAGGTCAAACCTTGTTCCTCTCTGGAGTGTCTTAAGTCCAGTACTTAACGTGGCTGACTTCCTCACCCTCTTTGGATCTTTGCTCACTTATCACTCTTGCAGTGAAGCCCCTCCCTGAGAACCATGTTTAAACTTGAATCTCTCATGAGCACCCTCTGTTCTCCTTTCCTGCATTTTATCCATGGTGCTTATGACATATTTCAATATAGCAAACATTCCATATATTTTATTTATTTATTTTGTTTGTTCTCTTCTCCACTAGAGTATGGCTTGTGGAGAGAAACTGCCTGCTTTGTTTACAACTCTATCCCCAGTGCCTAGAGTAAAGCATAGCAAATAGCGGGTACTCAGTAACTATATATTGAATTAATGAATGGATGAATATTATAGCAATACCTTACTCTTGTGTTCCAATCAATATATTCTATGAAAAGTAATCTTGTTAGCACTTGAAAAATTCTGGTATAAAATGACCAGGTGTTTTTCTCCTAGCTCTGGATGTATTTAGAGTGAATGCTAACCTTACAAGTTCTCTAGTAATTAAATATATGTGTATCATAAAAATGTTTTATAATCAGTCTTCTGTAGCAGAGGAGTTGTGCATGTAAAAATTAGACATTCCATATAAACTCTTTAGATCTTTATTGTAACTTTTTTTCATGACTAAAGATATCAATGTAGACTCAACTGACTTAGATAATCCTCAAAGCATCATCAGAACTAAAAACTAATGGTCAAAGGCTGTTGTTTTTATATAATTATGATAGGAGGGTTATGGCTACTAGTAGTTTTGGCCAGAAATTATGATAGTCACTGTTCTAAACCTAATAAGACATGGAGGTATCTGTATATATAATGTGGCATTTTGATTTTTCATGTCTCCCAACTCCAAGCTTTATTCTTGGCTATGTATGAGAAGTGTTCTAGATGAAGGATATTGTTGAATTCTCTATCTGTAGTTCATCATTCTAAGAATGCCTGATGTTCTGAATCAATGTACAGTTTAGCTGAAGCAATGAAGTTCTGATGCATCAGTATACTGGACCACGTTGCTCTTTCATGAAATTGTGCATGTTATTGATTGTTAAATATGCCATCTTACTGAATACACTAAAACTTTTGTGTGGAAATTTTTTGGAATATGAATAAATTCATTTGTATACATAAGGTATATAAAATAACAGTGGTTGCCAAAAAATTTGTTACTTGTAGACAGTTTGTTTTAATTGAGTTGTCTCAGGTTTTTAACATACATACCCTATTTATGTATATGAAGTATATGAACTGGTGTCAATCTATTTTAAGTATTAGTAAAGTATTTTAAGTTTAAGTATAGGTAAAATACATTTTTTTGTCACTCTGTGTAATAAATGATCTTGAGTATTTCTTAAGGTGCCTATACTCATTTTGGAGGCTGCAGGGATGGATCATTGATCTAGAGGTCAGGAAACTAATTTATCTCTGTTGCTGGTTTGATGGAAGTGTTAAATAAGATAATAAGGGGAAGTGTCTAATATAGGGTCTGGCAGCCATAGACACAACTTTTATCAATACCTTTGCTTTGGTTTCCCAGTGAGATGATAACTACTCCATGTCTTTCAAGTGGAAAAGTGGCCTAAATATCAAAAATTAACTCTTGGCCAAATAAACTTTTATAAAACAAATTCTTGGCAAATGCCTATGATATTATGCTCTTTCCCAATGTGAGATGAGTGAGCATTGCCTCAGACATTTTTTTTAATAGTTACATTTTCAAAGTGGATTAGGAAAGTATGACTTGTACATCAAAGGTGTGATGTCATGAATATTATTCATCATGAAACTAAATAAACATTTAAGTAGGAAAAAATATTCCATTAAGAGCTTTATGACTTGAGGTGAATCACTTTATTTGTCCAAGCCTATATTCTCATCTATCAATGGTGATCACGTTTACGAACCTGTGACAGTACGTCCTTTGGAAAGAAGAACCCAAGATGGAGTTAGAAGTACAAGCAATTTATTGGAGGAAATGGCTGTAAAAGATAAAGAGGAGAGGGAGAAGTAAGCAAGATTAGGTAGGAAGAGTTTCAGACTGTGTTCTGGTCTGAGAAAGTCTCAACCAGCTTACCAGGGAGCTCAAGCACCAAGATTGTCCATAGAGGAGTCCCACACCCGCTGGAAAGGATGAGCCTTTGTACCAACACCGTGCTCAGTTATTGGCTGTGGATTGCCCAGAAAGAGTATGACCTCAGCTTGTTGGCTTAAAAGCTGAAGGACAATCCCGAAGACACCTGCAACTGGAGCCTGTCAAATAACTGCACTCTGTGGATGGTTCTCTGTGGGAAATCCGAACAGCACACTTGGTTACTACCACTTTCTGCCCCTTGTGCCAAATAAGTCCTGTTTTCCATACATGTCCTGGGAGCCACTTCTCCAGGGTTCCAGTGGCCCTCTTGTCCTAGGGAAGAATTAGAACAAGAGAGTTAGTGAGACAAACTGCTAGCCCCATCACTGCAGTTGTATTGGGGCCATAACTAGTTCTCATAATCTCTCTCTGCGATTATCCATTCTGAACTCCCCCAGCAGCTACCACCTACCTTTCCAGGTCTTGGTCGCTTATCTGACGTCGTGACCCGAACCCTCATCCCTGAGTGATCTGAATCCCTGGCAACAATACCTTTTTCAAGTGGGGGTGACTGCACTTGTCCATTCACAGTAAGAGTTGGGCAAGGAAGTACTGATAAGGTACCCAGGTGGATCACCTGAGTTCCATACACATTCCTCCCTGTCTCCATTGTGTAATATCAGCCCTACCACTTCCTGACCAGGATCAAATACCTCTGCCAAGATGGCGAATCTTTATTGCCTGCTGGTTTCTAAAGAGTCCAACGTGCCTCAGCAGAAGCCACAGCTTGTAGTTCAATGAGACCTTTGCTCTGTCACCTGATAAGAATGAGCCTTCTTTGGGGATCAGAAAGGTAACCATGAAGAACCACAGGTGCCACCAAGTCCACGGTGAGTCATGGGGAGATGGTACATGGGGGCTATTCCTGTTTCCATCTCTTTTTTCCCAGCCTCGTGAGTTCTTTTGAGGACACAATGCCCTGTAGAAGTCTCAGATTCAGTGTGTATCTGGTATCTAGGAAGATGGCTCCCACTCCTCACAGAGTACTGGCTCTGTGCTGGTGCTTCAACTGTGCTTTCAACAGGCCATTCCAACACTCGCTCAGGGCAGCTGCTTCTGGATGGTGCAATATATGGTATGACCAATGACCACAGTCATAGGGCTATCTCCCTGGTTAGATGCTATGTTGAGTGGGATTCCATGCTTATGGATCAAGAACACCATAATCTCATTGTGCAGGAGTCTATACATATTCTCACCTCAAGACACTTTTCCTTCCACAAAAGGTGCATGAGATAAAACTCATAAGAATAGTAAATCCTCATGACCTTGAATTCAACAATGAATTTGCAGATATGACACCAAAAGCAAAGCAACAAAAGAATAAATAGATGAATTGAACTTCATCAAAATTCAAAACCTCGTGTGCATCAAAGGACTCTATCAAAAAAGTGAAAAGACAGAGAATGGAAAAATGCAAATCATGTATCTGGTAAGAGTCTAGTATCCAGACTATAAAAAGAACTGTTACATCTCAGCAACAAAAAGACAACCAACCCAATTTAAAAATGGGCCAAGGACTTGAATGGACATTTCTCCAAAGAAGATACACAAATAGCCAACAAGTATGTGGAAAGATGCTAAACATCATTAGCCACCAGGGAACTGCAAACCAAAACCACAATGAGATACCACTTCACACCCCCCAGGATGGCTGTAATTTTTTTAAAAAGGAAAATAACTAAATTGGAACCCTCATACATTGCTGATAAGAATGTAAAATAGTGCAGCCACTGTGGAAAACAGTTTGGCAGTTCCTCAAAACATTTTAGCAGATACACATAGAATTATCACATGACCCAACAATTCTACTCCTAGGTATATATCCAAAAGAATTGAAACAGATATTCAAATACTTATATATGAATGGTCATTGTAGCACTATTTACAGCAGTCAAAATGTGGAAACAACCCCAGTGTCCATCAATGGATGAATGGATAAATAAATGTGGTCTATCCATATAATGGAGTATTATTCAGCCATAAAAAAGGGTTGAAGTACTGACATACTAAAAGTGAATGAACCTAGAAAACATTATGCTAGCTGAAAGAAGACAGACACAAAAGATCACATATTGTATGACTACATTTATATGAAATATACAGAATAGGTAAATCTACAGAGACAGAAAGCAAATTGGTGGTTGCCAGAGGCTAAAAGGAGGGGGCATTAGGGAGATTTCTCTCTCTCCTCCTCTCTTTCTCTCTCTCTCTCTTTCTTTCTCTCTCTGTCTCTCGCTATCTCCCCCTACTGTGAGGACACAGTGAGAAAGTGGGCTGCCTACAAGCCAGGAGAGAGTCCTCACCAGAAACTGACCCTGCTGGACTGTGATCTGGGACTTCAAGCCTCCAGAACTGCAAGAAAATAAATTTATGTTGTTTAAGCCATCCAGTCTGTGGTATTTTGTTACAGCAGCGTGAGATAACTAAGTTGGCTGCTGTGCCAGAACCTGAGTCTGCTGCAGAGCTCTTTCCTGCTCTGGATCTCACTCGAAGGTTCCTTTTTGTGTCAACCAGCATGTGGTCCAGAACAATACTCCTACACATGGAATGCGTTGCCTTCAGAAAACCCAGAGAAACCTATAGTCCATGGTACTTCCATCTTTGTGGTTAAGACAGCAAGATGCTGCAATTTCACTTCTTTGCAGGGATGTCTCAACATGCCCCTGACAATTAGATGCCTACAGGTTTGGCAAGAAAAGGCAGTTCCCTGAATCTTTGTAGAGTTTTTCTCATGCCCTCTGGAGGTCTTCAGCCTACTCTTGCTTATCCTGATGTTGCTGATGTCATGGGTCAATATCACGTTTTGTGGTTATGTCCAGATAGCCCAGGTCTCTGCAGACTACATTATGACACATAGCAGAAGAATTATTCTAGTTCTGGGACAAATCTTTAATCTATTTTACTACCCGATCCATGTGAAAGCAAACTGTTTCTGATCTTTTTTTTCTTATTTTATTGACGTCACATTGGTTTATAACATTCTGTGAATTTCAGGTGTACTTTATTATATTTCAGCTTCTGTATAGACCACATCGTGTTCACTAGCAAAAGTCTGATTTCCATCCATCACCATATATATGTGCCCCTTCACCACTTTTGCCCTCCTCCCACCCACTTCCCCACTGTTAACCACCAATCAGTTCTCCTTACCTATGTGTTTGTCTATTTGCTTATCTTCCACATATGAGTGAAATCATTAAGGTATTTGTCTTTCTGTCTTACTTATTTCGCTTAACATAATACCCTCAAGGTCCATCCATGTTGTCATAAATGACACGATTTTGTCTTTTTGTGGCTGAGTAGTATTCCATTGTGTGGATCTTCTTTATCCATTCATCCGTTGATAGGCACCTGGGTTACTTCCAAGTCTTGTCTGTTGTGAATAAGGCTGCAATGAACATAGAGGTGCATATATCTTTTCAAATTAGTGCTTTTACGTTCTTAGGATAAATGCCTAGAAATGGAATAGCTGGATCATATGATATTTCTATTTTTAACTTTTGAGAAATCTCCATACTCTTTTCCATAGTGGCTGTACCAGTTTGCATTCCCACCAGCAGTTATTATTATTTGTTATTTCTTGTCTTTTTAATAATAGCCATTCTGATGGGTGTGAGGTGATATCTCATTGTAGTTCTGTGATTAAGATAGAACAATTCCTTCATCATACCATGTGCCTGATACCTCACCTGGCATGGCAGTCACAATGGGAACCACTACTTGGTTGGGCTTGTGGTATTCTATGGTCATTCTCAAGGAGGCAACAATTTCCACAGAGGCCAGACTGTTGAATTAAATAGAGTTATGTTAGAGACCACCTCCCCTGCATCCTTAAGAGTCTTAATGATGGCACTAATCTCTGTCATCTCCATTCTCATGGAATGTAATTTTTTTTTTAATTTAGTATATTGGCTGAGGGACTGCGCAGTTTCAGAAGCTTCCACTTGGCCTTCTCTACTATGATAGCTCTTAATCTATAGACCAAGGATCCCATATGGGGTTTACTCCAATTACCAAGTGTGGAAAACCCAATTATACATTTGGAGACCAGGGAGATGACCACCAGGTTGGTTCTCAAACATAGTAGGTCCTTTGTAAACTAGAGTTTGGCCAGCACTCTATTTATTACCTGTCCCTATATACCCCTACTCAAATGGGGACAATAGTCATGTTTTGAATCTTCAAATTCAATGTCAACTCAGTCCTTGTGTCCACAAGTCCTCAACCCCTTTACTCGATATTAATCACTTGTTTAAGTGGTCGTACATCCCTTTGGAGAAGGACCAAGAGTATCATTATTGTGTGCACTTGCCCTGGTGTTATGAGGTCCTTCCTCAGGGGTAACTGGCCACCTCTTCAGTCAATAGGTTCCAGGTCTGAAAACTGGTTCAGGTTTGTGAACTGAGCAAGAAAACATGAGCAATTGCCAGCAACTTCCTGCTCATCCCATCTTTCCTTCTTTTGATTGTATGTAGTAAGCAGTACCCTCATTGGTTGCCCATCTGTTTTTGCCCCTACAGATGGCCATGTTCTAGTAACCATTTGCATAAATCCATGTATGAATACCTCTCTCAAAATTTGCAGCCCCTCCGTGCATTTCGGTGGTTAAGTATCACCTTCTATATTCTATTGCATCAGGGCTCTGTCATCCTTATTTATTTTGATGAGCCAAGCTCGGTAAATCTCTCTCCTACCTTCAGTTCTGTGTTTTAAAGGAAATCCATCACTGACCTTCTTAGTGATGCTGCTGTTCCTCCCACCAGTGCCTTCTTGAGCCTTGGTGACTATGTGTCCTCTAGGCCTTCACATGGAGTAAAATCTTTGGGACGTATTCTGCCCTCATGTAATACATCATTCCAACATGCTCACTTCACTGAGTTTTCTTAATCCCTTTTTCTATTGTGTTCCTTGGCAATTCAACTGGGAGTTTGCACCATCCTCTGAGGTTAAGAAATTCTTTCTTATCCAGTCTTATGTTCTTCTTTGCTTGATGAAGCATCCTTAAAATCCAATCCCATTGGTAATCCCCTGGCTTCTGCTAATAATACATGCTAGTTAATTTTTGCTTCAGGGTATAATCGTTCTTCTTTATTAGATCCAACATGAATTCAGCTGGGCTATCCTGGGATTTAACCATAGTTATCAGCCTGGCATCCAGGAGAAAGGTAGAGACATGCCCGGAGGGGAGGCTTCTGCTGCCTCCTGGGGGAGAGGTCTCTGCATGGAGAAAGTACTAGCTCTTAAAAGGAGGGATGAACCACCTCTGTAGCTCCAAGGATTCAGAGAATTCTGGAGAGCCACAATCTTGGAGGGTATCCATTCATTCTGAGAGCCACAATCTTGGAGGGTATCCATTCAAACACCATCATCCTGTGTTTCAGGGGCCCAGGCTTTCTCACCAGGGTGCTGAAGTTAGCATTACAGATTTGCCTTGGCAGAGCTTTCTACTACCTTTGAAATTCAGTAAACCTGTCAGATCTTGAGCATGCTCTTTAGCTATGTTGCTCTCCCACTGCAAAAGATAGAATCCCTTTATAAGCTACCTCATAGGGCCTCTGGCTGTTACATTTAGTTTTAACTCTTTGTTAAGGACCTTCAGTTTCTCATTATTGATGTAGGGCATCAACAAAACTAATCACCAGCTTTTGCTATTGTTTGTAACTTAATGTGTTATTTCCTCTGTAATTTCAAAGACCTGAATCATCACATCGGCCAGAGTGTTCTCCTCCATGGGGACATTCTCCCATGTTAGGATGATTGTATTTACCCAATATGGTATTTGTGCCTTTTAATTTATCAGCACCACTGACTATTATTACAAAATTTAATATAAATATATAATTTTTCTTGCCACTAACCCAAAAGAGCCCTATTTCACTTTAGAGTATCATTGCTTAATTTGCCAAGATTCCAATAACTAATCATAACATCTATTTTAGTCCAGAGATTTGAGTAGATTTGGTTTCCAAATATAGAAAAAGAATCCAGATGACATGCTAAAAAAAAGGAGAGGAATAGTGTAAAGGCTTCCCCCAACTGGCACAAATCTCCAAACTTCAGACAATTCTATGACACCTGGAACCATTCAGTTTTCGATTTACTTATGGTATTTGTTCATTTTGTCTTAACAGTGAGCACTCTTATCTTGATAAATTATTAAAGTCCTTCTCCTGCCTCTTTCTTCTCTCTTTTCTTTCTTTTTCCTCTTCCAGTTTTGAATCTCTTGGTCATTTCAGGTAAGTCTGACATTGGATGTTTAAATTGTTAAAATACTTTATGGTGGGGGCCAGCCCAGTGGCGCAAGCGGTTAAGTGCGCACGTTCCGCTGCGGCGGCCCGGGGTTCGCTGGTTCGGATCCCGGGTGCGCACCGACGCACCACTTGTTAAGCCATGCTGTGGCGGCGTCCCATATAAAGTAGAGGAAGATGGGCATGGATGTTAGCCCAGGGCCAGTCTTCCTCAGCAAAAAGAGGAGGATTGGCATTGGTTGTTAGCTCAGGGCTGGTCCTCCTCACAAAAAAAAATATATATATATTTTATGGTGGTTAACTGGGAGAGTGCAAATGAATTGTTAGTGTATTGAGTGCATTACTCATTTTTTAAAAGTTACATAGTTTAGTCATTTATGTCGCACTGGATTTTTTTGTCATGTATATAAATGGAAAAAGTAACAGACTGATCTAAGAGACCTTTCATTCATCCACTTATTCAACAAATATTTATTGAACCCTTTCATGTGTCAGCCATGGTTCTAGATGCTACAGAGACAGGCAGTGAAGAAAACAATGTCCCTCTCCTCATAGGGCTTAAATTTTGGTGTAAGGAGAGAGGTGCATAGTACATATAGCACTCAAGAGTGCTAAGGAGAAAAATAAAGCAAGGTAAAGAGTGTGGGAGGGCCAGGAGAAGCAGAGTTATAATCTTAAGTAAGTTGACTAGGGAAAGCCTAGCTTAGAGGCAATGAGCAGACCCTGAAGCTGAGGGAGGTGAGTGAGTGGATGTTTAAGGGAAAAGCCCTTAGGGATTTGAACAAGCCCTTCAAAGGACTGAGGTGAGAGCATGCCTGGTGTGATCCAGGCTCAGCAAGGAGGGTAGTGGATCCAGAGAGAAGTGAGCAGGAGGAGGAGTGGGCTGAGATGAGGTGGGAAGGAGTGCTGGTGGATGCAGCTCATATAGGACCTTGTAATCAAATGAAAGGACTTCCTCAGAGGGAGAAGGTCAAATACCGTATGATCTCACTCTTAAGTAGAAGGAAAAAACAACAACAAACAGACACATAGAGACAGAGATCAGATTGGTGGTTACCAGCGGGAAGGAGGGGAGGAAGGAGGGTGAAAGGGATGATTAGGCACATGTGTGTGGTGATAGATTGTAACTAGTATTTGGGTGGTGAACAGGATGTAACCAATGCAGAAACAGAAGTATAATGATGTATGCCTGAAATTTATACAGTGTTACAAACCAATGTTACTACAATAAAAAAATAAGTTAAAAAAAAAAAAAAAGGACTTCCTTTTTCTGTGTTGGTTGGGAGAAAAAGTGTGGCATGATCTGAATTAAGTTTTAACAGGATAATGCTGGCTGCTGGGCTGAAAATAATGTGTAGAGGAATAAGAGTGGAAGCAGAAACACTCATTAAGAGGCTATTGTATTAAACCAGGTGAGAGATGCTGACAGTCAGATGGGAGTGGCAGCAGTGGAGGTGGTGATAAGTGGTTGGACTCTAGGCGTGCTGTGAAGAGAAAGCCAACAGAGTGTGCTGATGGACTGGGTATGCAGTGTGAGCAAAAGGGAAGAAACAAGACTTAGATCAAGGATGGAACTGCCGTTTACTGCTTTAAAAGAGACCATAGGAGGGGGTGGTTTATAGGGGAATCAGAAGTTAGGTTTTAGATATTGTATTAGTTCTCTAAGGTTGCTGTAACAGATACCGCAAACTGGTGTCTTAAAATAACAGAAATGTATTCTCTCACAGTTCTGGAGGCTGAAAGTCTGAAATCAGGGTGTCAGCAGGACCGTGCTCCTTCTGAGACTCTCATAGAACCCTTACTTGCCTCTCCCTAGCTTTTGGTGGAGACTGGCAATTCTTGGCATTCCTTAGCTTGCAGCTACATCGCCCCAATCTCTGCATCTGTCATCACATGGCATTCTACCTGTATATGTCTGCCTCTTCTTCTTATAAAGACACCAGTCAAATCAGATGAGGACCCACTCTAATACCTTGCTTGATTGCATATGCAAAGACTCTAATTCCAAATAAGGTCACATTCACAGGTACTAGGGATTAGACCTTCTACATGACTTTTGGGAGGACACAAGTCAACTCATAACAGACATGTCAAGTTCATTTTTAAGTTTGAGATTGCTTAGGCATCCATGTTGAGAAGCGGTTGGATATACAAGTCTGGAGTTCAGGTGCAAGCTCTAAGTTAAAAATATTTAGGGTTGTCAACACTGGCACCCACTTATTTACTGAATAAGCCTGGGAAAACTATGAAGCAATCATAATCTCCTTCTCTATAAAACTGGAAAACACAATCCCCAACTGTAAGGGGCTGTTGTGAGAGTCTAATGGGACAATGAGTGTGAAAGCCCTCTAAGAGTGTCTCAAGCACCAGGTGAATGAATCAGAGCCCCTCGTATTGCAGATAGCTCTGCATCAAGCTATCGTGTATTTGGAACAAGTATTTTCAGAACATAACATGTTTTAGTGTATTGCTGGTTTATATTTAATTTTTTTTAATAAACCCTTCTTTTTTTTTTTTTAATTTTATTTATTTATTTATTTTTCCCCCAAAGCCCCAGTAGATAGTTGTATGTCATAGTTGCACATCCTTCTAGTTGCTGTATGCGGGACGCGGCCTCAGCATGGCCAGAGAAGCGGTGCGTGGGTGCGCGCCCAGGATCCGAACCCGGGCCGCCAGCAGTGGACAGCGAGCACTTAACGGCTAAGCCACGGGGCCGGCCCTGGTTTATATTTAAAGCTAAATGTCAGCTTGCTTCAGGGAAGCCGTTGTATACAAATAGTGATAAATTATACATTGGTAAAGATTCTTAAAAATAAAATAATTCTAGCATGGTTGCTGACTTCAAGGCTTTTAAAGTCTGGACATTGCCTTAGGCAATGCCCAATGGGTGACTTCACCACTAAGATAAAATCAACCGCCAACTGAACTTCTCAGGTAGAAGTTCTGCGTTATTCCTAGGGAAAGTAAAAGAGTCTTTTCAGTTATTCAAAATGTATATTGAGAACCTATTTTAGGCCAGGCATTGAACAAGAGATGAAACTATGGTGATGAATAAGACCCAGCAACTGTCCATAAAGAGGGAGATCTACAAATAAACATACAATTAAGATAGAAAAAGCTAATTTTAGAGATAAGCATAGGATGCAATGGAAGCACAACGAAAGACTAACTACCCTGGCCATGGAGGGGAGGGATGTTAGAATGCTTCTTGGTGGAAGTGATATATAAGAGATCTGAAGGATGAATTAGACCCAATCAAGAAAATATCAAGACAATAAGGAGAAGGGCATTCCAGATAGAGGGACCCACTGTGTAAAGGCCCGACAGAAAAAGAGATGCTGCGTCCAGCAAGCAAAGTTGTTCAGTGTGGCTGTAGCTTGGAGTGTGACAGTGATGAATGTAGGGATGATGATGGAGTTGTTAGCAAGGTCCCACTATGAAGGCCCTTCTGTGTCATGCTAAGGAGTTTGAGTTTTGTTCTAAGAGGCTCAAGGCCACTCTAAACCAAAGTGCACCTGCCTAGCTATCTCCTCATAATTTCTCTTTCTTCACCTATAGAAATTTTTTTGGCCTCAAGTGAGTGTTGGAATTTTTCCAGTTGCCCTGGAAGAGTTTGTGCAAGTGTCTTGGCTATGCCGCTTTAGTCCATGAATTTGAGTGCTTCATTTCAGGAACATGCAGCAGTTCATCGTCTGGCAAGCAGAGGTAGCAGGTCCTATTTTAAGTCCACCTTCCTTTCTCTTTCTATCACCTCACTCTCATAATTTCCTGATCAGCTGCCAGGTGTCCTATGACCTGGTATTCTAACATGGCAACCCCACCTAGCCCACAACTCTCTCTTTTTGTTTCTGAAATGAAGAATGGCCAGAAGTCCCTCTCCCTTTTCAATTTTTGCTAACAGATGCAAGAGCAAAGGTGCACATCTGACATGTGGTATAACCATGTGCCAAGTCTTCTTTAGCAAAAACTCCTGGATTGATGCTAGATGAAAGGCAAGCAATACGGGAGCTGACTTACTGTCCCTCTGTAGTGAGTGAAGCCCTTGAGGAGCACTTATCATTGCCTAGCCGTTTTGAATGTGTGTTTTTCCTTCAGTCTGAATAGCAAGCTTTCTCTTCCTGTACATTATAGGCTAAAAGGTATAGCTATATAATGCTTGTCACAGAATTTCTCATTAACCTGTAATAAATTCAAATCATTTCTGACATTTTGAGCTATCTGTTGGATACTTGACCTGAAGACATTTTTTTTTTGTAATATTTACTTCTCTTCAATTAATTATGTGGTTAGAATTTTTTATAAACTTTGTTTCATGTTTAGTACATAGAATATTTTCTTCCTCTATTTATATGTCTTAAGAGTTGTGATTTTATTTTACCACCATGTTAAAACTCAATCAACAGATTTAGTTACGGAGTGAACAACATTCTGTTCAGAATTTATAGTAAATCTTCAGAGTGAAATTAATAACAGTCCATGGCCATACCACCCTGAACATGCCCGATCTCATCTGAAGACATTTTTAATGTAGAATTTACTCTGCTTCAAAACAGCAGCAGCAAAAACATGCATTTGTGTGTTGTGTGGGTCCCAGTCAGGCAAAAGGTATGTAAAGCTGTTGGTTGGCAACCTCTGGAGTTCCCCAAGTGAAATTTGAAACTGGCCTCCGCATATGGAGGACAAGAAGAGATTGAAGAAAGAGGCAGACCACTCCAGATTGGTAGGTGGCAGCCTTAATAAGCAAGGGAACTTACATACAAGGCTCATCTTAGGCAAGACGAGTAGATCTCCGCACCCACCAGTCAGAATTTTAAAACTTTATACAGAAGTTTTAACTGAATTCAGTCACATATACCTGCCAGGTGGTCTCAACAACACTTTACTCTCTCACGGCTATGTTCTTGAAACAGCTTCTAGTGTGGGAATGGTTGGCAAGGCATACATTCCGAGGACAGGGGAGAGGGTAAGGAGCCTCTGACTGCCTAGGGCCAGCCCACAGTCAACCAGTGGTCACATCCTCTCGTTGACCACCTCCGACACTCCACCTCTTATGACCAGCTCTTACAATCTTACAAGCCTCCCTCTTCCACAGTGTGCCCTGAGCAGTCGGCAAAGGGTTTCATTAGCTTGGAGGTGGCTCGTTTCGTGGCTATCTGGCTGCTTTGGAGGCAGATAACACAGCAACAATGTAAGCACATGCAAGAGAAAACACAGATTAAGATAATGATTCCCAAAATAAGTAACAATTTTTTCCACCAAGAGACCCATGATCTGAACCATTAATTTACTAAGTCCCTTAGGCTTTGATTTGGATCACTCAGGGTCTTCATGTGATTTAAGGAAGATGATACATTACAGACTCATCAGGTACGAACACACAACATTCTCTTTGGATATGGGCACAGGTACCTCCTTGTGAGGCAGTAATAACGTCCAAGGCCACTCTATTTTGAAGGACAGCTTTTCTCATTAGAGACATTTCAGTGTTCAGTAAGGACAGGCTTTGTTGGACATCATTTAAGGCTTGCTGAGTGAGTTTATTTAGGGCTTCCATGTGTGCTATAATGTCCTCCAGGCCAATGGAGGGAAAAAAGATGGCGGTCAAATGGTCATACCAGTAGAAAAAAGAACATGCCCACCTGGCCTTTAAGACAGGGAGGTTGGCAGCTTTAGGAATTTGGCCTGGTTGTGCATAGCATACATGTTGGCCAGGGAAGAGCAGCACTGTCAGGCATGAGGAGATGGAATAGGAGTGGGATATGCCAGACCAGGACCCCCACTTCTCCCCTTTTTCAATGGTGCGTGTTCCATTCCAGGTATAGTGTGTTTCAATAGGTCCGATTTGCAGCAGAATCCCAGTGGAGACTGAATAGTTCCCCCTCACCCAGGGCTGCAAAGTAATTCACCCATCCTGGTGGGACATCTCATTGCAAATTCCAGTAGATAATGCCTTTTCCAGGTGTGACGGATCTTAGTGTTCTCAGCAGCATAGCACCTTGATCCATGATGAGAGTCAGGGCAGTGGCTGTCTCCTGTGACTTCCAAACCTTTACGATGCTGGGTATCTAAGCAGGGGTCCTTAGTCTGCCATACGGGGTGACAGGCCCTACTGGTTGATCATTCAAATGTATTAAAGCCTGGGACTGTACTTTAGTCTACCTGGCCAAGGTGGTTTTACCTGTTAGTAAATTAATCTGCTGCTTCAATATTCCATTATTCCTTTCTACTAACCCTGCTGCTTGCAGGTTGTAGGGGTGATGGAACTTCCATTCAATGTAATGTACTTCTGGCTAGTCTTGCACATCACGATCCTTAAAATGTCACCCCCAATAACTGTCTATTTGATGAGGGTGTCCATACATGGTACTCAGCTTCTCTAATCTCCTAATGGTGGCAGCCCGGTTTGCACTGCAACTGGGGACTGACCTCCTCCAACAAAGGCAGATCTGCAGGGAGCAATGAAGATCTATAAAGTGTTTTGAAATCAATGTAATTCTACTCTCTGAATGTTAGACATGTTAGTGTCAAGGAATGATTTTATGGCTTCTCTGTGAATGAAGATTTTAACAAAAGCTCCCCCTATTTTGACTGTAGAATAACATTGGCAATTAACATTTGCTATGTGCTAGTCACTGATCTAAGAATATTAGATGTATCACATTTAATCTTCCCAATAACCCAAGACATACTTCTATGATCACCATTTTCCAGATGTGGAAACTGAAGACACTGAAATTTGGGGACTTAACATAAGGTCATGCAGCTAGGAGCACAGCCACATTTCTAAACCTAAGCGATATAGTCCAAGAGGCCAAGAAGTACTGGTATCCAAAATATTTTTTAAGTCACAATTCTGACCTTAAAAAATGCTTGTAGGGGCCAGCCCAGTAGCGTAGTGGTTAAGTGCGCACGGTCCACTTCCACAGCCTGGGGTTCGGATCCGGGGCGCGCACTGATGCACTGCTTGTCAAGCCATGCTGTGGCAGCCTCCCATATAAAGTAGAGGAAGATGGGCAGGGATGTTAGCCCAGGGCCAATCTTCCTCAGAAAAAACAGGAGGATTGGCATCAGATATTAGCTCAAGGCTAAACTTCCTCACACACACACAAAATGTTTTTAAATGCAAGAAGTTGAGTAGATATACACTTTTTAGGTTTTATCATAGCCATAAATTTGGTCAACAGACACTGAAAAAATGCAGGAGTGTTTTGTAATGAAACGTAGAACATTTTCCATGGGTCTCCAGCTATCTCTGTTTTTGCACTTCAGCCTGATATCAGCCTTTTTATCTGCCATTGGGGTGCTACAAAGGACACCAGGCTATGAAGTGTATAAACAAACGAAAACAAATGCAACATTGGGGACCCCAGGCTCCACTGAGTCCTGTCCTACAGTTCATGGGGCCTGAGACGAACCTATCCAGAACTTGGGTGAGCTCTGATTGCTCACAATAGATAGCTATGGGACAGCCCTACTGATCAAATGACCCTAATGCAAGACTTCAGCCCACAATCGGGATGCTTTTTTACGGAATTTGTTTAGTTCGGATTTATATTTGCACTTCAAAGTCACATGTGAGAATTCTTTTTCTGTCCCACTGTTTTTCTCTTTTGATCACTTGGTAATTTCCATTTCTATTAAATTCAAATTAATCTAAGAGCTTGCACTGCTAAAACTAATGTTCATACTTTTATTTTAGCTGTTCTTCCATCCAACCAGGAGAGGGCAGTCTGAGTACATTTTAGAGACTTGATAGGCAGCTGCTCAAGGGTGGAAGACAGAGAGATTTTCCATTTTAATATGATGTACGCTTGAGTCCCTCTCCTCAGGGTGACGTGTAAACCTAAAGTTCAAGGCCAAATGTAGCATGCTGTTCTAAGTCAGAGCTGAGCACCATGGCCCCTTTTAAGGCACTAGCCAAAACTTGATTATTAAAAGCATAGATAGCAATAATTATAATCAGATGCCTTTTTCCACTGGAGAGAAAGGGGGATCTAAAAACATCAGTGCCTTTCATGTCCTTGAGACACTCACTATATTACAATCAAAAGTCATCTTTTCAATGCCTTTCAATATCTTTCACTGTTAATCAAAATACAATTTTGGAACATACTCACTGGGTTCCGGCAAAACTTGGCCATTTCCTTCACTGAGGTTAAGCACTGCTCTTTCAGCCTTCGCTTAAAATCTTAGCGGTGACTGAATTATTAATAACAACACACACTTAAGGCCATCATACATTTCATGCAATAATCAAAAGAAAAAGAAAAAATGCTGTGTCTTGTAGTAAACTTTCTATTTTTGTCTTTTCCTGCTTGATTGAAGTCACAGTTATCCTCACAACCAGCTTGCTCCGGTGGTGCCCGGAAAGGAACACAGAGTTTGCAGCCAGGTAGAACTTGTTTCATATTTTGGCTCAGTTGTGAGATTTGGGACCAGTCTTTTAATTTCTGGGTCAGTTTTTTCTCCAGTCTGGAGGATGAGCAATGCTCTGATTTTACTGAGCGGTAAGAATTGAAGCAGGAGTTCCTGCTGCTGCTGGTTTCATTGCTATTATTTTGAGCAAACTAGCCAGGTACCAACCAGTGACTTCCCTCCAAAAGGTGGCACGTCATTCGCTTTGCTCTGGTAATACAGACATTAGCCCAAATAAATCTGGTTTTAGCAAACAACTCAGTTTTCAATATTACGGAGAAAAATTCAAATTTTGTTTTCATCCATCCCCCAAAATATCATGTTTCTCAATTTTCCTCTTTTATATAAAATTTGTTTCTTCTATATGCCTTCTTTCCCTTCAGGAATACCAACACCAAAAGAAATAAGAAATAATAGCAAAAAATGTTCTCAATACTTATTTGTAATTGGCTCTGAGAGTCTGTAATAGTTACCTCTTAGAAAGGAACCTAATTTGGTCTTAAAGAGACAATGTTTTCAGTAAATACCACAAATAGAATGAAAGTCTTTCTCACATGCCTTGACTATTACACTATGTTCTATATGTGTAACTAGTATACAGAAATCAACCTATCAATTTAAACAAAACATTTTCACAAATATAATCTATTAATTACAACAGTCTTCTAAGAAGGCAGATATTACATTCTACCAAGAAATAAACTGATGCTAATGGATCCCACAATTAGCTCTAGACAGATCTCAGAAGACAGATTTTCAGACTCCAAATCCAGTTCTCTTGCTTCCGTACAGCATTGTCTTCCTAGCCTGATCTCAAGCAATTCAAGTAAGGTACATTTACCAAGGATCAACAAGTGTAACACCCTGGTTCTCAGGAAGTGCACTCGCGCCTGCTGTAATATCCTTCCACCACCTTTAATATTACAAAGCGTGGTGGATTTATAACACACCATCCCTAGCAACTAAAAAAAGCAAATTCTTCAATCTTCCAAATAATAACAACTTTGAGTGGCTGCTTAACTGTTGGAAGTCACAGTGAAACTCAGCCAGACTAAGGACTATATAAGTGCATGCCGTCACTCGGGTGATAAGAACTGGAGTTATTCATTGCAGAGAACTGAGTTGTAATTATTTATCTAGTTTTTCAATATGAATGATTGGCATTTGTGTGTTGGTTAGTATATTCTTTATTTTCAGGGAATCCTAAGAAGAATGAGGGTGACGCTGGCATGCTGCATAGGCCCTGATAATTACAGGGATCGCTAATAAGAACGTCAGAAAGGTGTAATATGTATTTTTCACCATGTGCCACAATAATATCAAGACCTGACTCTCTGTCAGGGTGATGTGCTAGGGGCTCTTCATATATTGTTTCATTCAGTCTTCATGACAACCTTATAAGATAGAGACTGTCATTATCAAACCAGCACAGATAAGAAAGAGAAGGCGCAAGGAGGGCCCCTTTGCATGAGCCAAAGGCTTTCAGAGGGAGATAATGAAAAAATGAGTTCACAGTGGAGGTCAGGAACAAATTATAAAAGGCCTTGGATGATAAGCTGTAGGTTTAATATTTTATTCTGTAAGCTCTGGAGAAACACTGAAACACAAAGGAGTGTTAATAGGATTATCCTAGCTGCACTGTGTAGGGACACATTGAAGGAGGAGAGACTGGGGACAGCCAGCAAGCTAGTGCTATAATCCAGACATGAAGAGATGATGGTCAGAGTAATAACAGGAGTCAGGAGAGGAAGGAAGGAAGAAAGGATTCCCCTGATGGAGGGGTATGTGGTGGTCAGGGGAAGTGTTCAAGATTTAGAGGCTGAGAGAATCAGGGCTTCAGATGCTGAGATAGAAGGAGTAGATGAATGAAGTAAATTCATATTAATCTAGAAGTTGCTTTTTAAAAATGAAACTGTGATGTTAAACTGTGTGCTTTCACTCATAAATGTGAAGTTCTAAATGTGGAGAAACAAACCAAAGGTTTTCATATCTAAAATTCTGCTGGTCCTCAAGTATTCCAGATGTCCCATGATTTTGGGCACATGGTAGGCTTGCCCCCTGCTTGGGGCCCTGGTGGTAAACTGAGGCCGTGTGACCTCTGAGGTTCGAGACTGTTTGTTACTACAAAATAACCTCATTTGTCCTGAATGATATACTACTCATTTGAATCATAAAAATCAAAAAAGCATTTCCTAGAGTTAATGGGCCAATATTTAACATCTTAGGAAAGTAAAAGAACACATTAAAAGCTTTATAGGAGCCTTAATATGTGGAGTGTGTGTGTGTGTATGCGTATTCATTCATTCAGCAAAAATTTATTGAGGGATATTATGAGTCAGGCATTTTTTTAGGCAATGAGGATATGAATTTTTTGGCCTCTGCTCACAAAGAGCTAACAATCCTATGAAAGAAAATAGACCTCATAAAGTATGTTATAATACAATTGTAAACAGAACGCTGTAGGTGTGCCGAGGAGGAAACAGATCCAAGCTGGGCATGATCAGAACAATTTCCTGGAGGAGCAGTTGTCTAAACTGAGTCTGAATCACAAATGTAAGTTAATTAGGCATTTGAGGGGATGAGCAGTTTTAGAAGGTGAGGATACCGTGTGCAAAGAAACAAGGCAAGAATGGCTTGAGCATATTGGGAGAACTACAATTATTCCTATGATTGGGGCACAGCATGGGAGCCAGAGTGAGTCTAGAAATTACAGGCTAAGTCACCTGGAGTGTCGTGTCCATATAAAGAAGTTTGGAGTTGATCTTGAGGGTGAGAAAAACCACCAGATTTGAAGCAGTCTTGACTTGATCAGATTTTTGCTTGAGAAAGATTTCTCTAATACTGATGGAAAGAATGGATTATAGGGAGTGGTAACTGAAAAGAGAAAAGTGAGTTAAGAGGCCACTGAGTAATCCAAGTGAGACATAATGAAGGTCAGAATTAAGATAGTGGCAGAGTGAATGATGGAGAAAAAGAAATGCATAGGGAAGATATAAACTAGGTATAATTGATAGAACTAACTAACTCTCAGGATTCTGTCTTGAATACCTGAATGGATGGTGGTAACTTTGACCTAAAGTAAGCTATGGGGGTGGGGGTGTGGGGGAGTGGGAATAATAAATTCTATTTGAAACTCATTAGTACATTTGAGTTTGGAAATGCCTTGTCAACTACAGGTCCTGATCTTAGAAGAACCATATGAGCTGGAGAGAGAGACAGCCTTGGAGATGTGAGCATACAAATGGTAGGTGATGCCTGGCCAGTGATCTATACTAGATCACCACTGAGAAATGTACAGAGGAAAAAGCAAAGAGGAGCACCAGCATATCAGGGTTGCTGGAGGAAAAATAGCCCAAGAAAGAGATCAAGGAGGACCATCCAGAGATTTAAATACAGCGTGGCTTGACACAAGTCAGTGACAGAGAGACCCAGGGAGAGTGCTCAACCCATCAAATGCTGTAGAGGCATGAACTTGATGTGGGCCATTCAGTAGAGAGGGTGAGATGATGATGAGAACACAACCAACGAGACCAAAATGGATAGAGAGATTAGTTACTGAACATCTACCAGAAACTAGGCACAGAGGAAAAAGACAAGGAGGTAAATCCTATGTCCCTTGACATTAACAAAGAAAAATGATTCAATTTACCCATTGACATTCCAGACTCAGTCTCTTTTCTTTATCTTACCCAAAATGATCTCAATCAGCTCCGGAACATACAGATCCATAGATCTTTATCTACAACTCCAAACCCCAAAAAGCTCTGAAAACTGAGTTGTTTTTTTTTTTCCAAAAACTGACCTGAACTAATAGGAGACTATTTTTAGTCTTTCTTTATCTCTCAATGTGAACATTCATACATTTTACTGCAGAAATATTGATATAGATTATTACAGAGTGCTGCACTGTACTCTACTTTTGGTAATATTATATATGGTACATGTTCTGTATTTGCTTTTTAAAAAAAATTGAATTCCAAAACACATATGACTTCAAGGATTTTAGATGAGAGATTATGGACATCTAGAATCATAGCACTTTATTAAAACACCTCAGAAAATATACATTTTTTTTCTTTCTGGATTAAGCACCACTGATGGGAGCCATATATAATATTTATTTTGAGCGTGAAACTTTCTGGCAGAAACCAAGTTATTGCACCAAACAACAGTCTATTTATCCCTCTCTATGGCAACTATCACCACCGCTCCAGTGCACTCACTCACAGAGTACTCAGCAGGGACTGGAGGGTGCTCCTCAGCTTGCAGAGAGATGTCCTGTCCTGGAGTTGACCTTGCTCCCCTGAGCATTCTCTTTACTTCCTTTGCTCTGTGGCCCGGGGTCTGCTGGCTCCCTTTTCTGCCCTGCACCTGGGCCTGCTTCCGTTTTCTTTTCCATGAAATCTTAGGCCAGAAGAATCTTCCCATTCTCATTTGGCAAGCTTGGGATCATTACCATTTCAGAGCTGGAAGAAAACTTGGAGAGAGCATTGAGTTCAATCCCCTCCTTTCAGAAATGAGGATACTGAGGCGCAGAGAAGTGAAAGGACTTGGCCACCTCACCTAGGTGATTTATGACAAAGCTAGCACTTCGATCCAGCCTGCTATTTCGCTTTCCCAACTCAAAGGATGTGAACGTCAGATGAATGGGTGCAGTAGACTATATAGCGGATATTTTTGTTTGGCTTTGTTTGTTTGTTGGAATGTTGGTTTTGCTCTTCAGTTTTCCTCTGGAATATCACTTCCTCATATCTATCCCTGTGGTTCAAGCAAAATTCAATCAAATCCCTAAGTTTCATGGGTAGCACATAACCATAGCCAGGCCAATTAGAGAATCATGCCCTTCAAGCACAGAAACGAACTCCTGACCCAATCAGAGATCTGGGGAGTTTTGGTACAATTACTGCAACAGGGACATGTGCATGTCCCTTTAATCCTCCTCTGGACTTCAATGGAACCTGGGAGCACATGGCTTCAAGGGACTTAAAGCCATCTTGCTGTCACATGAAGCCAAGAGAGGAAGCCAAAGCTTAGAGGTGGAAAGACATAGATTTCTGATGACATTGTTTTGAGTCTCTAAATTCTCTCCTCTCTGAAATCACTTTTACCTTTCACTTTTTCAGTCACATAAACCAGTTAATTTCTTCTTTTGTTTAAGCCCACTCTGGGTGGATTATCTGTCGCTTGCAACCAAAAGTGCCTTAGCCAATAAAATGACCTTTTATAAAGTGTCTTCAAACACTGTCAGTTTATGATTTGATCATTTTTTCCTGAAAGTTTGGTATTTCAGAATCTCTGAAATTCAATAACTTGCTGAATTGAGGTGAAGTGAGGAAATATGCAGAATGAAACTCTTGTGCCTCGAAAATATGCTACATTTTTCTACCTTACATAAAAGACACCATTGCTTATTTTACTAAAGTTGGATTTTCTCATTATATCACGGATGTGTGAATCTATTTGCCTAATATGAAACTTATACAAGCATCATAACTTTTTATGTCGCAAACTGAACTCTAGTATTGGGCTTTTCCATTTATTTGTGTTTATAAAATAATAATTTTCCGTTCTTAAGAACAAAAACAATTATAAGGGTTTTTAAAATTTAAATAGTTTTTTTTTAAATAAATAAGTCTCAAGAGGTTTCTTAACTTCAAACTACTGTAAAAGAATGACATGGAAATGAGCTAAATGCAAATAAATCAGAACCTTCCAGATTAAATTTGCTTTCAAATTCACATGAGTTTATAAACCAAAGGGAAACTTTTTGATTTCTAAAACCCCCATGGGAGAATGGATAATATTTTGCATGTATGTCTACCCTAAATCAGGCCATTTTTATTGAATAAGTATCTTATTTGCATATAGAAATCATCTTCCCATGGCCTTCCAAAGAGAGGGTTTTCCTAAGTAAAATCAGGAGAGGAAGCACAATGTTATAAACCAATGTGACCTCAATAAAAAAGAAAAAATCAATGGAGGAAGCTCTGAGTTAGAGAAGACAACTCATACACCCCTGCTCGGATGAGACAAGCCAAAGGTGACAAGGCAGTTTCAGGTTTAGGAGGAAAGGACAACAATAATTGATTTGTCCATCTTCTTTTGAAAGGAGATTTTATTGCTTTTATTTAGTTTCCGTATCACCTGCCTGCTCATTTCTATTCTCCTTCCTGGTTTTGGCCACCTGCTTCTCTGACTTTCGTCCATGTCACTCTCCTCTTTCTTACTCCCATTTAGCTATATATAACACTTTTTGCTATAGCTTGAACTTGTCAAGCTCTTTTGTACCTCAAGGTCTTTGCACTAGTCATTTCCCCTGCCTAAAAGACTCCATGGCTCTTTGCAAATTAGTTCATATGATAGTCTCAGAATGACTTCTCTGCTCATCCTATCTCACGTAGCCCACACCCCATTATGCTCTCTCGTATCACCCAACTTTCTACATAGCTGTTGAAACGATTGTATATATCTTATTTATTTATTTAATTTATTTATTTATTTATTTATTTATTTATTTGTCTGTCGTTCCGTTAAACACCTAAAGTGCAGGGATAATTTTCTTTTTTGTTCACTGCTGTATCTCCAAAGCCTTGAATAGTGCTTGCCACATAGTGTACAAACAATAAATATTTGTGGAAGGAATGAGAGGCTGAAGGAAGGAAGGATGAAATTGCATAAATATGCTCCTTTTCCATCTTTTTTCACCAAGATTTTCCCTTCATCTAAAGGATTATTTATAGAGAGGGAAAGTTAATACACCTAACTATTAGCTATCCCAACTAGGGTTGGAGGAGGAAGGCTTTTCTTTCCTTGTTTAGCTTCCATTAATTTCCGTTAAGAAAAGCAGTGTGCACCATGACTTCATTATCCATAGCCTAATCTAAAAAGATGAATACATCACAGTGAATTGTTCCACCAATGACTATATACTGTTTACTTATCTCTACAAATTAGAAAAAATCAAATCTCCAGATTTCTAGGCTGCTAGAATGACTTCTATGATTTTCCCCCTGGATTTTCACTTAGAGATGAATAAATAGGACAGATTACCCCTAAGCTTAACGGCAAACAACAATAGCCCAGAGCGGAAGTGACTCCGTAATGATGGAAAACAGGAAAGATATCAGGCTGGATATTGTCCATGGTGAGGTCAATTATTTAAAAACACATATAACTGTATTTTTAAAACAGTGTTTAAAACTGACCTTACATCTGTGAGTTCTCACATAATAAGTTCAACATAAACCATAATACATTATTTCATTTGACTTTAAGACAACTCAAAGGACTGGCATAATAGGTATTTCATATCCTCAAAGTCCTAAACCAGGAATTTTGATAAGACTACAAAGGAGTAGCTACTTAGAAACCGGAACACTAATGGAATCTGGAAGCCAAATGAAAAGAAAAGTCTAAAAGAAAAGAAAAGGGATAAGAGGGGCTTTTCTTTATATTTCTCATATAATTAAAAGTATATAAATCAATAACTTATCATGTGTAAAGTTTATGCCAGGTTTGGTAGGTGATATAAGAATATGTAAAACAAAAATCTCCTGACTAGGAGCTATCAATCTAGTTGGTAAGATCAGGCATGCACACAGAAAAAAGTTGCATGACAGTATAGAGCAGATGTGGTTCCTGTAGAAAGAGATTCAGATGATTGGTGCTAAAGGAAATGGGGAAAGGTGGAAGGAGAACATCAACTCCCGGGTAGAATATAAAATGAAGGTGCCCCTTGGAGAAAATGGAAATTCAGCTCAGTAGAGTCAACTCAGACACAAAGGTTTGATGGGTAAAGTTTCAGCATAAAGAAACACAGAGACAAGGGAGAAATTATGCCATGTTTCAGAAAAGGATAAAATTTGGACAAAGGGTCTACATTGGTGGAGAGGAACTGGGTTACAAATGACCTTGAAGCCAAACTACAGATGTTGAGGTGCCTGGAGGTGTAATTAGAGGCAAATGTGTATACAGCACAGGAAGGGAAAGTGGGAAAAAGGAAAAGACATTGACAAGAAGTGAACGAAGAAGAAGTGGTAGAGAAAGTGAGAGGGAGAGAAGGAAGAGATGTTCATGGTGGAGGGGGAAACTGATTCAAAAAAACGGCCGTCTTTCTTCAAAGACGCCATATTTTTTAAACCAAAAACACCAGGAGAGATGACTGAATTGTTTTAGGAAATCCTGGGTGCATAGCTACCATGTCCATTGATCACACTGCTTGCATGTGTAGCCTTCAAAGCATATGTTTTTAGGTTAAAGCCTAGTGGAGTTTTTGTCACTTTCATTGTTTTAATAGATACACGCATCTGTCAAGCAACTATAAATCTTAAGCTATCTTCAGTGAATTAGGCTATTCTTGGAGACATCCACCTGGTATCTGGGCATTAAGGGAATGAGAAGTGGGAGTAGAGGCACCAGGAAATTGAGAACAGGATTAAGGCCACCTAATTTGGGAGAATAGAGAACTGACCACGGGATGTGGATCTGAGAAATGTGCTGTGGAGATGAGAGGCTTCGTTGGCCAGAAAGGGAAAACAATCATTGAGATACTCATAGGATAGGTGCTGGGTAGTCTAAACAATTTGTTCTTTTTACACCTTAGAAGAACTCAATGAAAAATTTTTATAATCCCTATTTTACAATTGAAGGAAAAAACATTAAGTAACTTGTCCAAGATCACATATTAAGTGGTTAGTCCAGTCCGTTTCTTAGTATTTGGGGAATCCATTCCTTTCTGCTCATCCCCACGGCCATCATCTTGTTCAATCCACTATCAGCTCTTAACTGGATTTCTACAACAGCCCACCAAACAATATCCCTGACCCCAATCCTGTACCCCTACAATGTATTCTCTATACTGCAGCCAGAGTGAGATTGTCAAACCAGAAATCAGATCATTCACTCTCCTGCTGAAACTCTTCCAAGACAATATGTCTTCCTCTGACCAAAAAGCCAGACTCCTTAGCATTGGCTATAAGTGGGCGAACCATACAATGGATCATCTAACCATAAAATGTATCATCTTTTGAGAGTGAAAGGAGAGGCTATTAAAACTAATCTGGGACAGTAGGCATGAACCAGGACTGCCCCATTTAAATAGGGACATGTAATCACTCTACTGTAGAGTCTTTCATGACCTATTCATAACTCTCCAATATCACCCTTCACCAATTTCCCCATGGCCTTCTTGTATTCTTCCTGGTCCAAGCTACTGGAAATCTCAACCAAATTATGTTCTTTTCACTCATGGGGTCTTGGCCACATTTTCTTATCATCTCATCCCTCTTCACCAATTTTTCTTCACCCAGCTAATTCCTACTGTCCTTTAAAACCCAGATCAGAGTTTACTTTCTCTGAGAAATCTTCCCCAAATCCTCAATGCTGGATTCAGTGTTGTTTTTATCGGTTCCATTTCACCATGTGCATGCCCCTAGCATTAGATTTAATAGACCACACCATAATTGCCTATTTACTTGCATGTCTTCCCCCTGGTTGGATGCCCCTTTAGGCCATTGTTTATATTACTGTAATTATACACCTAGAGCATAGTTCCATTCTTAACATATAGCAGGTGTTTATATAGAGAGATTTAATAAACATATATTGAATGGATAGATGAGTAGATGGATAAATGAAAGGATAAATAAACGTTATTTTCCAAACTTATAAACCACTAATGTGATTCAGTCTTTATAAGTTTCAAGGTAATGATTTCCTAGCCTGGCTATGCATCTGATATGAATTGGGGTATTAGATATTGGGGCTAAAGAATCTATATTTTTAGCAAGATTGCTGGGTGATTCTTATGCAACCCTAGTCCACTTGGTTTGGATTTAAGAAACTACATCTCTGCAATGATCATCTTATAGATTTTCTTCCTTCCTATACACTTTGTTCTGGTGGAGAGAAATGCTAACCCTCTATATGAAAATTAGATGGTATTTGCTTTGGAGTTATTAGGTTGCAATATCTGCAGTCTCAGAATCCTTGGTACACTAATGTAGTATTCTTAGAAGAGTTCAGTATACCCAGGTGATATGAAATGAGCAAAGGTAGGTCTATTCAGATATATATCCTAAGCTTCCCACTCCGGATATCCATCTCTCCAATCTGGAGCTAGCTCCTACTGGCTCACTCCTATGGCCAACATTTTTAAGATAAGAAAGATTCCTTAGAATAAGCCAGCGGCTAGGAATGGGAAGAAGGCAAGAGTCCTCCTTGGGGAATAGATTTGCTGAATTTTTTTAAATTGCCACATTTCCTATCTTTAGCATTTCAAAAATATTGACTGTACTGAAAAGTTTTAAATTTATGACAGGTTACTAGGGATTTTTCAGTGTAGTCTGATCCAACTATTCCCTTTGAAGTAGTGCCTATAATATAGTGCACTTCACCAAAGAAGAGAAAAGAAAAATAGCCTGTCTCCTTGAGAACAAGTACAAATGGCTTGCAAACATGAGTTGAAAGCCTACTTTCTGGATAACGGGGGAGGGTGGAAGAAGTAAATGGGCACATGTGTATGGTGATGGATGGCAACTAGACTTTTGGTGGTGAACATGATGTAATCTATACAGAAGTTGAAATATAACGATGTACATCTGAAATTTATATGATGTTATAAATCAGTGTTACTTCAATAAAAAAAAAAGAAAGAAAGAAAGCCTACTTTCTGAGCAGAGACTGAGCTGTTCAGAGTGAGTGATTAGCAAATCCATAACCTACATCCACACCTCATCCAACTGCAGCTGGGAGACAAGGTGGGGCAAAGACCTTTCTGCTGACTTCTCAGAACCATTAGCCTCTGGTCTATCAACCTGCAGATAAGAAATCTCAAAAAAGGGAGAGGGCTTGGAACTCAAAATGAAGGCAGGAAAATGAAGGTCAGAAGACAGACTCCACCACCTCTCCCGCTGCCAGTTTGTTGTAAGTGTTGGATGAAACACTCAAGTTCTGGGCTCAGTATTTTATCCCTTCATAAAAATAAGCCTTACAGTACTTGCCCAACATGCCAGGCCTAATTACCACAATTCAATGCCATAAAATGCTTTGCATTCCTTAGTGAAAGCTGCCATATAAAAGGTCAAGATACCAGCCTGGGTTTGTTTTGTCCTTGAGATTAAAATTTTGAAATTATTATTTTTAAAAACCTTTCATACAAGGCTAAAGATAGATAAATAACCATCTAAGGCTTCGGTGATTGCACCCATAGGCACTTGGGTGTATCATGAATGAGGATAAAGACAGGCATTGAACCTCCATGTAACAGGAAATTGGTTGTATATAAATCAGGAGGGCCTCTGCATAAAGTATAAATGAAAAAGTAATTGAAAAATGAGTGGCTGCACATCAAAGTAAGAAGAAGCATGGGTGAAAGTTAGAAAAAGAAAATGAGTGTATTTAAGTGGAAAATCTAGACCAGGACAGGGAAAAACTCTGATGTAGAGAATCTGAAAGAGATTCTAGGTATTTGAAGATATGAGGCAAAAATATCTCACTCATCAGTCCAATAAAAAAGATTTATTAAGCGTGTATATTTTCTTAACTTTTTATTTTGAAATAATTTTAGATTTACAGAAGAGTTGCAAATATAGTAGAGCAAGTTCCCATATACCTTTCACCCAGCTTCCCCTAATGTTAACATCCTACATGACAATAGTACAATTATTGAAACCAGGAAATTAATATTGATACAATACTATTAACTAACCTGTGGACTTTATTCAAATTTCCCTGGTTTTCCCCCTGTGTCCTTTTTCTGCTGCAGGATCCGATTTAGAATCCTATATTGAATTTCACTGTCATGTCTCCTTAGTCTCCTCCAATCTGTGACAGTTATTGAGTCTTCCTTTTCTTTCATTATCTTGTCACTTTTGAAGAGTACTGGTCATTTATTTTGTAGAATATCCTTCAATTTGAGTTTGACTGGTATTTCCTCATGTTAGACCTGAGAGTATTAGATTGAGAGTATTCATTTTGGACAAGGATACCACAGAGGTGGTGCTGTGCCCTTCTCAGTGCATCAGATCAGGGGCACATTATGTTGATATGTCTGATTACTGGTGATGTAAACTTTGATGACTTGGTTAATATGGTGTCTGTCAGGGTTCTTCACTGTAAAGTTACTCCTTTCCTCATTGTAATTAATGAGTAGATTATGAAGAAAGACTGTGAGATAACACAAATATCCTTTTCTTTTTTAAAAAAAACTTCATGTTCTTAGAGCAGTTTTAGGGTCACGGCAAAATTGAGAAGATATAGAGGTTTCCCATATACCCCTGTCCCCATGCATGGATAGCCTCCCCATTGTCAACATCCCCCACCAGAGTGGTACATTTGGTATAATCAATGAACCTACATCAACACATCAGTATTACCCAAAGTCCACAGTTTACATAATTCACTTGGTGTGGAACATTCTATGGGTTTCAACAAATATAGAATGACATGCATATATCATTATAGTATCAAAGAGAGTATTTTCACCTACCCTAAATATCCCCTGGCAACCACTGATCTTTTTACTGTCTCCTTTTTTGTCTCCTAGTTTTGCCTTTTTCAGAGTGTCATATAGTTGGAATCATACAGTATGTAGCATTTTCACATTGGTGCCTTTCACTTAGTAATATGCATTTATTGTTCTTCCATGTCTTGTCATGGCTTGATAGCTCATTTCTTTTTAATACTGAATAATATTCCATTGTCTAGATGTACCACAGTTTATTTATCCATTCACCTACTGAAAGACATCTTGGTTACTTCCAAGTTTTGGTGATTGTGAATAAAGCTGCTATAAACATCTGTGTGCAGGTTTTTGTGTGGATATAAGTTTTCAACTCCTCTGGGTAGATACCAAGGAGCACAATTGTTTGATGATATGATAAGAATATGTTTAGCTTTGTAAGAAATTGCCAAACTGTCTTCCAAAGTGTCTTCCATTTTGAGTTTTGAATGAATGACAGTTCCTATTGATTCGTATCCTCACTATCATTTGGCGTTGTCAGTGTTCCAGATTTGGGGCATTCTAATAAGTGTGTAATAGGATCTCACCGTTGTTTTAATTTTCATTTTCCTGATAACATATGATGTGGAGCATCTTTTCATACAAATATCCTTTTCATCATATACTTTTGCACACTAATTTTAACATTTATCAAGGGTTCTTATCGGCAAAATTATTGCTGCCATTTTTGCCTAATTCTCTATTTCCCTCATTCCTTCTACATTTAATAATTGGTATTAAACTCTAAATAAGAGTATATCATTTCAGTGAAGCTTAATGAAATGACTTTCTGAGACAAAGAGCTCATGATTTATAGCAAGATCCTTATTCTAGCCCCACAGGAAGAAGCCTCACATTCTTATGTGTTCTTTTCACCAAAGATGATGTTTTCAAACTCTCCTAATACTTGGTATAAATAGAATTCATCATGTCCATTGAGGAGATAAATGGAATTAAAATGGGCACATACCACACAGTCTGAAATAGCAACTTGATGATAATATTTAAATTCTCATAATTTTAGGTCCTTGTTTATTTAAAAATTCAGCAATTAATCTTGAGTCCCATGTTCAATGCTAGGTACTATACTAAGCACTAGAAAAGCAGTAAAGACTAATACAGGCATGCTCCTAGCCTTCATGGAGTTTTCAGTCTAGCAGAGAAGGCAAATGATATTATAATTAATTGAAATTGCAATGAGTTCATAAATGGAGAGGAACAGAACACTCCATAGCTGCATAAAGGTACCTAACCTAGTCTGGACTGGGTAACTGGTCTGATCTACAAGGTTGTCTAAGGGAAGAAAAAACTGAAAGCTGAAAGGATGCTAGTGTATAAAGACAAAAAAAAAAAAAAGATGTGAGCAATTGAGAAATCATGAGACTGAGGAAATCATGAAGGGGAAAATCTTGCAGGCCATTTGGGACATGTTAAAGCTGTTAATATTGACCAGATGAGCAATGGAACGTCACTTCAGGACTTTCAACAGGGGTGCCACATATTCATATTTGTAATTTCTGAAGACTACACTGGCAGGCTGTGTGCAGACTGGATTACAGTTGGGCAATAGAGAATGTGAAAAGACCATCTAGGAGATTATTGAGGCAGGACAAGCAAAAGACAAAAGTATTTTAGAGTTGGGTAAGGATAGTAAAAATGGAGAAAAGAGGAGAGACTCGGGAGATGCTAAAAGATAGAATAAATCTGCATTTAGTAACTGGATATGAAAGATGGGAGAGACAGATCTGTAAAAGATCATTCCCAGGAATCTGGCTTAGACAAGTGAGTGCATGATGGGGCATTCACTGAGGTAGAGTGAGTAGAGGAGGAAGTTTCTGAGAGAAGCTCACGGCTTTAATTTTGGATATAATTTGGGAGGAAGCAAGTGTAGATGTTAAAACGAGGAGTTGGATATATGTGTCTGCAGGTCAGAAAAAAACAGAGGCTGAAGATGTGAATTTTGAAGTTATAAACATATTGGTGCTGTTTCAAACCATGGGAGAGGGAGGGTTGCCTATCACTAAAGTGTAGGTTGAGAGGAAGAGGCCAGTGTCCTATGCCTGGAGGAGAAAGTCTCTTGGAAATGTTAGATAGAGGAAGATGAGTAGCAAAGGAGAATGAGAAGGAGTGTTGGAGAGGCAGGAACAAGAGCCAGAGAAGGTGATGTCATAAGGAAGAGAGTGTTTCACTCTTCTCTCCCACCAGTGTAGTTTCTGTTCCCATTATTCTTTTCCTACGGGTCTACTTCTGTCTCTCCATTTCTTTATGCCATGTTGCAAAATTGAATGCACACTTCTGGTCAGTCTTCATCTGAAATGGCCTTTCAGCAGCCTTCTATAAAGCTAGCAACTCCTTCAGCTCCAGTTATCTATTGCTGTATAACAAACTATCCCAAAACTTACTGACTTAAAACAACCACTTATTGTCTCTCATGGTTCTGGATTGACTGGACCAGCTAGAAGTTTCTTGCTTACAGTCTCTCAAGCAGATGTAGTCAGATGTCTGCTGGGGCTGCAATCATCTGAAGACTGAACTGGGATGAGCAAACAAGATGGGTCACTTATATGGCTGGCAGTTTATGCAGACTGTCAGCTGGGAGTTCATCTTGGCTATCGGAGCATCTACACATGGCCTCTTGTGCCAGGAATCAATTTGTCGTCTCTCTGCTCCAAATCTCCCCTTCTCTGCCCTGCTTTGGGATACTGCAACTGAAACCTGTAAATAGTTCTTCATTGCCAGTTGGTGAAATGTTAGGTTTGTCCTAGACAGCACTGGGGTGACACTAGGCTCTGGGGTGACACTGGTATCACTGGGGTGATAGCAGCAGGAAGACATTTCCTTTCAGGGTTGTGATCTTCCATTGTTATCTCTCAGTGTGAGAGCCTGATGGTCCTTGTGGACAAGCTGCAGCTGCCCCCTCAGGCCGTGCTCTGCCCGCTGGCAACCATTTGAGTACTTGGAGCAGACGGCTTCTGTGGTAGATCTGGCTGTGCCCTCAGGCCGCCCACTCCCAACCACGGCCTCTTCGGATCAGCTCCAACTTCCTCCCCAGCTCTCTACTCTCACAGTTTCACAACTTGCAGGCTGTACTTTCCTGTGGTTGTCATGACCTCTTCAGAAAGGTCCAGATCTCAGCACTGGGGGGAGGGACTCTCTCCTAGTCCGAAATTCCTTCTCTTTGTACCTGCTACTTGTAGACCTCTTAAAATCCACTTTTCCCCCCTTCAGTAGTTAACCACCTCTACTAGATAACAATTATTCATATGACATTTTCCTGTTCAGATAACTGGTGTGGTTTCTGTCTCCTGACTAGACCCTAATTGATTTACCTCTCCAGGTAGTGTGGCCCAGACTTCTTACAGGATATGTTTCTAGAAAGAGTGACTCAGGCCTCATTCCCAGCTTATCTTTTGTTCCCTATATATAGCTATCCTTCAGCTATCGCATCTAAGACCATGGTTTAAAATATCATCCATAGGCGGGTGGTTCCCAAATTGCACCTCCAACCCATAACCTACTGAGCTGCAACTCATATATCCAGCTGTGCACTTATCGACTCCATCTACTAGATACTTCAAACAGAACTCTTCGTTTCCCACATCCCAAGATAAATTATTTAAAAACGGCACCACAATTTGTTCAAGCTAAGGGAAGAGAAGTCATTCGTCATTGTTCCCTTTCCTTCACCCTGCCCTCCCCTGATTCCAATTTATACACAAATTTTACTTCCAAAGTGCATTGCAAAGCCACCCACTTTTCTCCATTTCTAGTGCCACCACCATAATCTAAGTAATAATCACTCCTCACCTGACGGCCCAGTACTCCTGACCGCCTCTAATGTTTTCTTTATATGCCAGCCAAAATAAACGTTTAAAAACCTAAATTAGAGCATGGCACACCCTACTTCAAACCCTTCAATAATATCATATTGCACGTAGAATAATTCAAAATTCCTTGCAGCCTTCAAGACCCCAAACAATCTGGCTCCTGTCTACTTCTTTAAATTTATGTGATTCTTCTTCTCACTCACTTTCCTCCAACCACACCACCCCTCTTTTAAATTCCTAGAACACCTAAAGTCCTTTTCCTCCTCTGGGTTTCCAGAGTTTGTTCCCTGCCTGTGATGTTCTTTCTCTGCTTTTGCACTTGGTTTTGATCTCCTTCAGATGTCACTCCCTCCAGGCACCATAAATACACTCTCACTTTACTCTTTGTGTTTCCTTCTTAGTCTGGTTAATCATAGTTTTCAATTAGTTCATTTTTGAGAAACTATTTCCCTATTTATGGACTATAAGCACCATTTGTCAATTCCACAGATATTTTCTAAGTTCTTACTATGTTTCTGATATTTTTCTGGGCACCAGAATACAGCAATGATCAATGTCTTGCCCTCTTGGAGGTTACATTTGATTTAGATAGTGGGTCAACCAGTATCAGAGTGTAACAAGGAAAATCCAATTTTGTTTAATTCCAAATAAAAATAAATGACTGGGCCTACATGTGAAGGGAAATTGTCCACCTTGCTTATATTGCTAAGATTCTTTGATAAATCTCTATAATGTAAACTTTCAGCAATGATCAAAGGGGCTCTGGCAGGCAGAGAATTGTCAATGTGGAAAGACAACTTTTTTTGGCATGTTTACCTCTTCTATTCTGCTTTTAACATATAAGGTGGTGGTGACATTTACTTGTTTTCTTTAGTCGTTCTTCCTGTAGATTCATGTAGGTGTCTCCATCTGGAGCTTTATTTCAAATCTGCTTTGAATACCAGCCAGAATTTGTAGAACACTGTGAACCTCTTTTATAGCAAGTTAGTAGAGAATGGTGGCTAGGGTGGGGAGGAATAGCTACCTAGGCTTCCATGCATGTGGAACCCAAACCCACTGAAGATTCCAGAGGGCAAACAAAAAATGCAGTAACAGTGGACACACGGTAAACAGAACACAACCCTAGGGCCACATGTGAAACTCACATCTTGTTTAAATAGATGGAAGGACAGAACTTACTAATTTTTTTAAGCCATTCACCACAAATTACTTGTTTATAGAGTTGACCTATATAAAAAATTCTAATTGAAAAGATCAGAGAGTTACACTGCGTCACATTGAACCTTAAAATCTTAGAATCATTGCACCATAGAGCATTATGGATGGTAGATATCCAAAAATCAAAAGCATGAATTCCCTACACAACATCTCTGCCAAGCTGTCTTCTAGATCATGTTTATATGCTTATAGTGCCAAAACACTCACAGCTTTTTCATCTAAAGACACTTCAGGCTGTTAGAAAGCTCTTACTTGTACAATTCAAGTGTCTCTAATATAAAACTCTCTGGATATCAATTTTCATTAGTGCAAAGCAAAATGACTCAAACCTCTGTCTTATATACTTGGAAAGTTTAGTTTTCTTCCGACATTCCATGGGCAGCTTTGTGGATCCAGTGGTCTCCTGGACCCCTCTCGTTCTGGATTCCTGCTCATGCTGAATGCACCATCCAGGTTCTTTTACTTAATTTCCAGAGGCTGCTGTCCGCTTGTCACATCATTTTGTCCCAGGTGCTGATGGCCATGCCCATATTCCAATCCCCAAAGCACCAACTACTAACAGCTGTTTATGAAACTTTTTATTGCGAATTGGCCAGGTCATAGAAGAAGAGCAATTATCAGATATCACAGTTATTAAGTTACTTGGTCATCTTCAACACCAGGATTTGATTTCCCACTGGTCATTCTTCTCCTTAGTCTCTGGTCTACCACTATCTCTCTCACCCACTTTATTAGACCCTTTTTCCTCTCTCTCTCTCTCTCTCTCTCTCTCTCCATCTCTCTCTCGTCCAACCTGGAATGTCCAAGGATGCCATCTAAAAACATTCAATTATGTCTTACTTTATTATGGAGAGCAATTCACTCTCTATCTAACTTCTCCCACCCAGACTAGTTTGGGATGGGAGGTTATATTTGTGTAATAAAATTGTATTACAGGATGGTTTTTGTACACAAAAGAACAATTTTGTCACTTAGATTAACTCTCTTTCCTTGGTTCCTAAGGTAACCAGCTCAAACTGTAATTAGCTTTAAAATAATACAAATTTCTTCCCCAAATCCTTACATTGGCCTGAAATGTGTCTTCTTAATGGTTCTATCTATCAAGTTTAATTCTTTCATTCAATAGTAGTTGTTGATTTTTTATTATGTGCCAGGCTCCATGCTAGGTATTGAGGGATGTAAAAACTCAATCATCTAGGGAAGAAATAAAGGAAGCCCAGAGACAGCCCCTGTGTCTAGCTGAAGTGCCAGTCCCTTCTACTCAGAGAAGCACTTTCGTGAAGTCCAATAGCAAGAAATAATTTCCTCTGAATTCATGGCACAGCATGCCAAAGGAAGGAATAAAGAATATTGGATTATGAAAAGGCAATATGGTGTGGTTGTGGTACAGGCCAGACAGTGAGGAGAACTAATGGAGACAGATGGAGGGAGAATAGCTATTTGAGGCCCTGGAGGAGGTGTAGGCCTCCGATAAGAGACAGTTCACTTCCTCCCGCTTATTGGTAGGACGGAGAGATGGGATAGCTGTCTTTTATCTTGTTTTGTTTTGTTTCCATTTTGAGATTGAATAAATTTGAAGCTGGGTTTCTGTCTTTTGAGAACTGGTCTGTTTCCAGTTCACCCTCACATCTAGGGCGTAACCTTGAAAGGCTCCAAATTCCCATTAATGTCCTTCCGGTCCTTTGTTTAGCCAAAATCTCTGCTCAGCTCCTCAACTTCTCTGCTGCTTTCGAATTTACAAATGCCTTGAAAGAAAAGCGATGCCTAACGTTATGCTGTCTGCCCTTCCTGTCTATCTTGGATCTTGGGTCGACAAATCCTGGCTGCCTTAGTGGCTCTCAGATGTCTTCAAATGTTTTGTTTTTTTCTTTCTTTTACTTTGTTTAGCTATTTTGGTTGTTCTCAGAGAGGTTTGATTGGATACAGCCAGTGAGTTAGTTCATGGAAACTGAACTGTATTTTTCCCCCAATATTACATACAATTCTCTCCACATACACATATCCAAAGATTCTGATCTGGGACTATGTATAGTTTTAAAAACCCCATGGGAGATAAATGGCACCATCCCCACCTTCATCCTCCTCCGTTGATAGTCTTGGGTTCAGAGACTTTTCAAGAAGCAGATTGATGCAGACTTCAGCAGATTTAAGGAATAATCTTCACAGCAGCTAAACTTCCTAGTCAACATCGCCTTCTCTTTAGATCCCACACATCTGTGAATCCACCTGAGAGTAATTATTTCCACCTGAGAGCAGTTATTTCCAGGTAAAACCAGGCTTTAAAAGAGCCTCTAAAATGCAGGAGAATTTTTTGTTAAATAATTTATTCTTTCTTTCTGTTTCCCAAAAATCTCCAAGAGAAGTTTCACATTTCCCGTGTAATTTATACATTGACTTATTTGCCTCAGGGTTTTTTGCTACAGGGTAAAATAGAGATTCTTGGATTTGCATAAACACAGTCCACAGGCATCACCAAGTCTAAAAGCACCCTGTTTTCCACGGCACCTGACAAGTAATTCTGAATACGTCTATCAGTTGTTCAGACAGGAAGGCATGGCCTCCGGAAGAAGCCAAATAGCCAGTTACCCAATAGGAAAATAAACCTTTCATCTGAAAGATAAAGATGGATCTAGCTTCCCAAAATTTTTCTGAGCAACTACAAAAGGAGAATTATAGTCATGTGTCGCTTAACAACGGGGATACATTCTGAGAAATGCATTGTTTGGCGATTTGGTTGCTGTGCGAACATCATACAGTATACTTACACAAACCTAGATGGTATAGCCTACTACACACCCAGGCTATGTGGTACTAATCTACGGGACCACCGTTGTATTTGTGGTCCATCGGTGACTGAAACGTCATTATGCAGCACATGACTCTATTGGAAAATGGAGTTTTTTTAAAACATACTTGGAGAAAATCCCCCGGAATCTTGTAAAAATAAATACTTGTAGTATCCTGAACTCTACTCCTGGAGATTGATTTCCTGTCTTAATGCAAGACACTAAGGACAAGACAAAGCAAAGCAATCATTCCCTGAAGAGTGGTGCTTTTGTGTTTGGAGGGCTCAGTTCAGCTCCTATTTTATGACTAGTGGGTGAAATACCACCCCCTAGAATGAAACCTCAGATGAAAGGCCATCACCATAAGCCCTTTCTTTGAGGTTTAAATTAGCCAATTGCTGCATCCAGAGAGGTGAGCTTACTTTTCTAAGGAAAAAAATCATGTCATGTTGACTTAAACTTTATTGTGTAACACAGAAAGAAGCCTTTTCAACAGCTCCTGAAATACACAGCAGCCATAAAATCTGTGAAATTGTCTCTCAAAATAATCCATATTTTTCATGAAACTGCAAATTTCAAAGAAAATCTAGAAGAGGACATGATTGTAACTAGGACCATCTATTACTGGAAAATGTCCTTACTTTTATAATACACGTAGAAAATCTCTATTTCTCAATTTTCTACAACAAACGTTATTTTATATTTATAATGAGAAAAGTTATATTAAAAAACTTAAAAGCTTTGAGCTGTTCCCCTTGGCTCCTTGCTAACAGTTCCTATTGGATCTGAACGAGCTTGGCAAGCTTGACTGAGAGAAGCATTTATCACTGACTTATCATTTGAAGCTGCTCCACCTTATCCTGCTTCGCACTGACAGGCCATCCAGTGTGAGTTAACCACTTGTCCAAAACTTAAAAATATGTGATAACCTCACCCATCAGCAAGGTTACTCCTTCTCATCTCTTGAAGTAGAAATGGATTTGGACTCTAGCCTACTGGACTCTGAACAAAAGAAGTCCAAGAAGTCCATTCTCTGCTTCGTCATCATTGTAGAAAAGAACTCCTTCTAAAATGATCCACATGCATGTTATTCATTGTGTGGATTAACCTGGAACCAGTCTATACATAGGAGCCAACTGGACAGTTTAAGAGTATCAGGCAAAAATATCTTCCCAATAGCTTGTCATTCATATTAGTCATTCCTTCGTATTATTCTCAAGTCCCTTTTGGCTAACATTCAATGATACAAGGTCTTGTGCATATAAGAAGGGCTTTCTATGTATTATCTCATTTCTGTTCACAAAAACCCTATGCCACTTTTAATAGGAAATTAGAGATATTAAGTAATTTCCAAGGCCACAGAGTTAGTGAATGGCAAACTGAAACTCAAACTCAGGTCTAGCCTGATTCCCACACTCCATGCTCATAACCATCTTGCTATATTGCCTCTTACCACAGCCCCTAGGAAATTTCAGATAAGGCCATAAGTAACTGTGTGAGCTACTGAATGACCTTGGCAAGTTACTTAACCTCTCTGAGTCCAAGTTCCCTTAGTTGTGAAATTGACATAGTAACAATACTTATTTCAAAGGGCTGTTGTGATGATTAAAATGAGATAATGCACACAAAATGTTTACGACACAGCCTAGCACTCCGAATGCACTACATAAATGTTAGCTACTAATATTTGCTGTGAAGATTAGCTCATTAACCCGTTCTTACCACTTGCAATACAACAACTCTAACAAAATATATTTTAAGTATTAGATATATCTTTGAGTTTGATATTAATCCATTCAGAGCCCTACTATAACTCCGATAGTTATATGCAAAACCTTGAGCACAGCTAACTGGACTTCCACTTAGTACACATTTCTCTATCAGGTCTTTAAGGAACATGGAAAACTTCATTACATTCTTTATCAAAATCTAGACATACTCTGTCAAGGCCATTCATTTTCATGATATGCTGAAACAATCTAGAAAACGCATTTAAAAAATAAAGAGAGAATAGAAGAAAGACCTGAGGATAGCTTGTTCGGTATGGGGTAGAAATACACTTTAGGCTTCTCTACACTTGTATGTCCAAATCTCAGTTCCTTCTCTTTGCTTAGAAACCACTCACTCTTCTTTTGTGTCACTGAATGATATCACCATCACTCAGCACTCAAACTAGAAACAGGAAAGTCATAAAGTCTGCTTTTTGTTATTTATTTTAAATACATATAATGAAAATTTTCAAGCATATTTGTAATGAGAGAATAATTAAGAAACACTGTGTGCCAACTGCCTCCCAAATTTGTCAGATAATATTTTGCAATATTCACTTCAGATATTTTTTTAAATATTTTTCAAAGAAATACATTATAGATACAATAAAGTTTTCCATACAAAACTTCCTGATCTCATTCTCTTCTCTCCCTTCCCTGAGATAATTACTATCCTGAAATGTTATCACTGTACACTTTGTAAATTTTGCTACATATGTCCATATATATAAAAAATATATTATTTTTTTGCATGTTATACAAAAAGCATCTTATCATACACATCTTTCAAACATTTTTTATACTTTACATTACATTTTCCCTATTTCTAAATTTTGGAAAATCTTTTATATATGTGTGTGTGCCTGATTCTTTCCTTTATTTATCAGTTTTCAGAATAATGAGTTTATTCCCTTGCAACTTCCAAAGATGACCAATGGAATTTTTAAAAAGACTTTTATAAACTCATGAATTATAACATATTTGGTGCTTCCATCAACTGTAATAGTATTCACTTTGATACTCAGATTGGCATCATACTTTGAACACCATTGTTTGAAGAAAAAACAAAATGATGGCCTCAGATCAGCCAATTAACAACTTAAAGCATGGTGTGAAAGTCAGAAGGCCTCTTTAACGGCATTTAAGAGAAGCAAAGCTTCAAAGAAGTCTGAATTAGCAACATCAACAAGCTCCTAACCAAAGTCAGAGACCTGATCAGAAAAGAGTCAGACCCAAAGACTTAGAATAGGGGCAACAGAGTAGGTGCACTGAGAATATTGAATCTCCACTTTCTTTTGAGCCCTCTGCATCTGCATAACTGGCTTATTTCCCCTTGCTGGAAGATAGCACTCAGCTCCCCCACCCTCCGCAAACTTACTGCCTGAAGGCTGTGCAAAGACCTCAACTAATGCACATGCCTTTCAAGATCTGCCTCTACCTCCCCTACTGGCCACTAGACCAATAACTAAGTTCAAGAGTCAGCATTGCATAACAGGATTTGGTGCTGTCTTGCTAAGGTGGGGAAGAGATTATTCACCAAAAGAGACTACAGAACTTGGCTAATATGAACCAGCAAGAAATGAGAAAGCGTATCTGGGAGAGAACCTGGAGGATACTGGCCAGCAGTGACAAAAGAGAGAGTGTACAGAATACTATGACAATGGTAAACTATTTCATAAGGCCATAGAGGGTAGTTATGGCAGAAGCATGGCATGTAGGAATGACAATTAAATCCAGAGTAAGTGACTCTTCCGGTAAGAACAACGAGCTTCCACTCCCATGATGGGTGGCCCCACGTAATCAACATGCCACCAGGTAGCTGGGTGATGACTCCAAGGAATGGTGCCCCCAGTGACTCTCTCCTGCTTAATTTGAGTTTCTCATCAATGTGGGTTTTTGCCCTGGAAAAGGGCATATCCTGATTAATTTCAGGACTTTATAAGGCCCAGAGTGCCCCAGCACCATCTGACCTCTCTGTGGGCCTCTTACATTTCCCCATGGAGCCCATGAAGCATCCTTTCAGTTTTAGCCACTCTTTTCTAATAGGCACACTGAACTCCCAAGGAGACCTTCCTTTGGGGATGAGTACTTGGTAGTGATTTCCGGGTGCTCCAGGTCAAGGGCCCCCAGATCTTCTTTGTTTTATGTCCCACGTTTTTTTTATATCACATGGGGTCTTTTTGGTTTTGGTAGTTTGGCCCTGCTCACTTATATTTTGGAATTCATGAGAATATTTTATTACATAATTTGGTTGAAGATATTTTCTGGGTTTTTTTTTTTTTTTTGTGGTGATTGCTTGTTTTGTTTTGATTTAATTCAAGGAGATTTAAAAGCTACTCTCCTGACACCACCTTTCTTGTTATGTACTATATTATACTTATTTATATTGACACAGAGAGTTCTAGTTTGTTACTTTCTGTTTTTATGAGATATTTCATTTTATTTATTTATTTATCTATTCTCCAGTTGATAGACAATTAGTTTCCAGTCACATTGTAAATAATATTGCAATAAAAATTCTTAAATATATATTTCCTTTGCACATCTGAAAGAGAGTTTCCCTAGGGTTTTAAACTAAACATGTTTAAACTAAATGTTTAAATTAAATGTTTAAACATTTAAACTAAGCTGGGATTTAGGGCAAGCACACTTTCAACTTTCTAAATATCTCAAATTGCCTGTAAAGATGTAATATACCAATTTGCATCCTAAGCAGTATCAGTCAGGATTCAACAAGAGACACAGAACCAGTAGGAGACATATATTAAGGGATTTGTTGCAAGGAATTGGCTTCTGCTCTTGCGGGGCCTGGCTAGGCATGGCCGAAATCCATAGAGTAGCCATCAGGAAAGGGGAACTGAACACTTGGCATAAGCTAAAGCTGTAGTAGACAGGCAGAACTCTTTTTTCCAGAGAAACCTCAGTTCTGCTCTTAGGAACTTTCAACTGATTGAATCAGGGCCACCCAGATTATCCAGGATAATCTCCTTTACTTACAGCCAACTCATCACTAATGTTAATCACACCTACAAAATATCTTCACTGCAGTGCCTGGATTAGTGTTTGCATGAATAACTGGGGACTATAACCTAGCCAAATTGACACATAAAACTGGCCATCATAGCAATGTATGTATTTCCTACTGCTCCTTCTTTGTGTCAATGCTGGAAGTTGTCAGACCAAGGAAATATATCTGGGACTGGATCTTAAAGGTGTTGAACCAGGGTGAAAGAAGTATGTTGACACCATTCATTGATATGGATGCACCAAGTAGGATCTGGACTCAGTGCCCTATCTCAAAGGTCATGGACTGGCTTTGTCACTTTGCTTGGGTGGTTGACTCAAACATGGATCCAAAGGTTGCATTATGCTAAGTCAAATTTAAATGCCAGAATATTCTTGTATATTGTAGAATAAGGTATCCCAAGATTTAGAACGCCTTTGGAATGCTAGAGTGGATTTTTCAAGTAAAATTGCTCACCCAACTCCTAACCGCCTTCCTCCAGTGGCTTCAGAGTACACTCCTTTCACCAAAGTTGTGAGGAATAAATTCAGGAGGGAGCTCTGGCATCCTTGAAAAGCTCTTCTCTACAGCATAGGAATGACAGTGGGAACTGTGACCATCAAACTGTGCTCCCTGAATTCAGTCAATTTAACCCTACCTGATATGCTTATAATTTATTTTTATTATATTTTCTGTAATATTTGTCTGTGTGGGATTGAGAATTTAAAAAAATAGTGGGCCTTTCTCCTCAGCTGGTTTTAGAAGCACTGTTGTAGATATCTGTACATAATCCTTCAAGAATTTCTAATTATGTAATTATCTAACATATTTAATGGACACAGTGGATATGTTTGTCTGCAGTACACAATGAAACTATAAGAATTTTATACAACTTATGTTTTCCTTTTATACTTTAATGAATATGAACTATAATGTAAATAAACAATGAAATGTGGTAAGATGTTTAAGATACATAATGAAAGCAAATACTTAAATTTTTAGAAAGACAATTTAAACTGCTTAATACTAATTAAAGAGTTGCTTGAGTGAGTTTTGGTGTTAAGGAAAGGGAGATGGAGTTTATAGTCACTGGTGCTATTTGGTGGTGAGTGACGATTAGCTAGAGTGAGCTGGTGAAAAAGTAAATGTCTGAGGGGTACAGACTTCACTTACTGGCACCCAATACTTCAAAAACAGATGACCACCTGAAACCACAGACAAGGCATGGGATGGAAGTCTCATCAGTAATCTCTCTGAAGTCCTTTGGTTGCAATTATACTGCTCCTGATGGTGTGAGAAGATGCACGTCATCACCTTTTAAAATGTGATCTTGCTAAGCATAAGCAACAGCAATAATTTTGTCTACATTATCCAAAATTTCTTTTAAAGGTTTGTCATCTACTATTTATGGCGCTTCTTCTTTTTCATCAATGTTTCCCTGTATTTCACTGAGAAAGAATGATTCAGCATCATTATTATCAGAAACTGCTTCGATCATAATCAATATTGCCCTTAGATCTTGGCAAACTTCCCCTGGGTTTATCTCTGGCCCTCCTCCTGCCAGACCCCTCCTCACAGAGAAAATAGTCCTAGGGATCAAGCAGATGTGACCACCTAGTGTCTCAGCCCTTCTTTTAGACCAAAACCAAGGTACCTAAGACCGTGAAATTCCTTGCCCTAATGGACACAAGCCCAATTCCAGGGCCTTTCTCTAGACTGATCCTGCAAAAGTTGGACATCACGTGAGGAGTGGCCATGCCATAGCTCCTCGTTCAGCCTGGGCTTGGGAGAGAGTCACTGGATGGAGCTTTGAAATATGGGCTTGAGTATCCACATTATGTGTGCGAGGCCCCTCATAGTGTGTGAAGGGGCTGGTTGGGGATGTTTGGGTGGGCTGTGGGCTGGACCCCCCATTTTACTGTTCCCCAGGCTCTGCAAGTGTTTGGGGTGGGCCTGTAATGATCCTCAAATTATAAAATCTTATAGTTTCTCAAATTTCTCAAACAATTCCTGACTTGCTTTGAAACTCAACTCCCCCATCTAATCACTCCCTTTCTCCATTGCCTTCTGCAGATCTTTAGAGAGGTCCAGTGCCTCCTGCTATCTCATCATGGTGCTAAATGACATCCTGTGCTGAGTGTGGCTCTAATCCATTACTCTAGGCATTTTTCTGGTTATTACAACATATTATGCTGTACTCAAATAACACAATGAAGCTTTGCAGCATCAACACTTTCACAATATTTATTTTCTTATCGTATTTCTTATCATATCACAAAAGATACAAACGTGTGTGGCCAAGCTTGATATATTTAATGAATTCACTTTGCTCAATATACTTTATCACCACCAGCATTTTTTTAAGTACATGAGCTTTTCTAGATAATTCTTTTCTTCACAGTCTATCTTTTCTAATTCTTTTTAAAAACATTTTTACTTAATAATGTGGGGCAGATGATAGCAAGGATAGACAAAATGGTTTAAAACAGGAGCATGAGACACCAACCTGTCAGACCAGAGAAGATATGGGAGCAGGACTCTCTAAATCCTCTAGTCCAAATTCCAACCTAAATGATTTTTGCTAACACATGTATGCAGACTCATCAGTACGGATTTCAATTAAAGTAGTAAGTTTTGGGTAAATATTTTACAGATAGTTATAGTGAATATTTGGATAGTGAGCATTCACATAGTGAGGGATATCTCTACTTCTCTCTCCAATTTACTCTCTGTGCTGCCAAAAGACTTACGTTTACAACATAAACACTATTCTAATAAATTAATTTCCCTCTATAAAACCACTAATAGGTCTCCAAAATTTATGAAAAAAATTCTAAATCATTAACATGCCATTTAAACCCACTCTTAACCTGATCTCAACCTACCTTTCCAGCCTCATCCTAACCTCCTCCAATTACACTCTCAACCACACAAAGCTACCTGCTCAAACAATCCATGCACATATATTGATTCTTCTGTTTGGAATGTCCCTCTCCTTTGGTACCACACCTACTTTCTCTTTTCTCAAACCTCTAACACCTTCTCTCCTCATACTCAGCAAATATCTTAGCTTTCTACTACACTAAGAATATTGAAGCCATCAGAAGAGAGCATACACAAACTCTCACCACCACAATAACGTACCCCTTAGCATCTGTACCTATGAACCCTGCCTTCCTTTGTGTTACTATAGAGAAACTGTCCATGCTTTTATGCAAGGCCAGCCCTTGTATGTTTGTGTTAGATCCTTACATTCTTGTCAAGGTCATTACTCCACTGAGATTTCCCTTCAAGAAAAACTTGCTGTTCAGCTACAAGGAGGGCAGTTGGATGATAGGCTTCAACTTCAGAGCCTTTGCATCTGTCTTAGCTTTCAAGGTAAGAATGGCTTCCTACATAGCCCTCAGCTAATGATGGACCGTTAAGAAGCTACTAGGATCTGTCCATTTCTTCCCAATATGGGACTCCTTTAACAGGAAATCTTTGCTCCAGAGTTTCCTCTTGCTTTGTCTGAAGTTCTCCCTACTGAATCCTGCTTCCATCTCCTTTCATTTCACAGACGCCAGATCTGGATCATGGTCTGAAAGCTTCCCCTACCTAATCTTGTTTCTTTCCCTTTATCTTTCAGACATTTCTCACTAGCAACATCTTGCACTCCTAACTTCATCTCAGCATCCGCCTCCTGAAGGACCAGGACTATGAGAGTTGACTCAGAATGGTTTAAGAATTGGATTTGAGGACTGAATCCCTCACCACCTAGCTGCCAATAAGGACACTAGTGGTCAGAGTTTTGCCAGGACATCTTCTGTGAAGTAAAAGACAAATTGTTGCAATGTACATCTTCTATAACAAAGAAGGAACCTCCGGGTTCTAGGGAAAAAAAAACATTCTATGCCTAGGAATAATTCTTTCACCTACACACTGGTTGACATGAAAAGGAGCCCTGTGAGTGGGACCTAGAGCATGGAAGGGCTGTGCAGCAGGTCCGGGCTGTGGTATAAGTAGCTCTACCACTTGGGTCATACATTCTAGCAGACCCTATATTATTGGAGGCATCAGTAGTGGAAAAAAGATGCTGTGTGGAGTTTATGGCAAGGACCATTGGGAGTACTATAAGGCAAGCTCCTGACGTTCGACAGCATGGCCATGCCATATGCAGAGGAGAGTTATTTGCCTTTTAAGGACAGCTTCTAGGGAGTTACCGGGCCCTGGTAGAGATGGAATACTTCACCATGGGATGCCAAGTAACTATGCCAGAACTTCTCATCAAGAGCTGAATTATATTGGAACCATCAAGTCATGAAATCAAATAGGCCCAGCAGCAATCCATGCTAAGATAAAAATGGTAGGTACATACAGGGTTAAGCACTAGCATGATCAGAGAGCACAAGCTGCACGATCAAGCATCCCAAGCACCCATGTCACCATAATTGTTGCATGCCACTCCATCAGCTCACACTAATGGACCTGTGGGGGGGGAGTGTCTACAAAACCATCAGAAAGAAGAAGAAACAGCATGGACTTAGCTTATGAATAGTTCAGTACATGGATGCGAGCCAAAATTAAACGGTGGCTGCGTTAAAGCCACGCTCAGAAATGACATTAAAAGACAGTGGAAAGGAAAAATCTTTGCAATTCAGAGAATCTTAAATAGTACAACCGGTTTATCCACTTTTAATGGAAAGATAAGTGGCCTGAAGTGAGAATATATATGGAATCAACAGCAGTGGCATATGGCCTGGCACGCTGGTCAGGAGCCTAAAGAAAAAAAGACTGAAAGATTGGAGAGAAAAGTTTTAGCATGGAAGCACAAGGATGTACATATGGAAGTGAGTACCATGTCTAAAGAAATTTGTAGGTATTGTTTCCAGAAAGCATCCACCATTGAAAAGACATTGAATTACCAAGCAGAAAAATTGGCTCAGCCAGTTGACATCAGGTACTATTTGTCATCAGCCACCCTTGAACTGGCATGATGGTTCCATGAATAGAGTGGCTACAGCAGCATAGATGATACACAGATTCCCCCTTACCAACACCTCTGAATGTCTAACCTTTAGCAACAGAGCCCAAAAGTGTGTCCCCATTATGGCACTGTCGAGGAGACTGACCAGCCACTTGGTGGCAAGATGACTATATTGGGCCACAGTGAATCTCATGTCTGCTATGCATCTGGGTGCATTTGCCTCATGAGAATAATGGCTTCTATTTCTCTTCCTATTTTCAAATCTCATATGAATGCCCATCATTGGAAAATTCTAACCAGGAACCAAGTGAGGAAGGAAATGTAGGAAATATAGTTCCCATCTTCTCTTCTGTGATGTAGAGGAGACCTTAGAAGGAGGTGGCAACAAGGCCAAGTTAACAACAGACATTTAAACATGGTCCATCCCTTTTCAGTCTGGCATTTATACACATTTATACATAGCCTTATGGCCTATAATTAAACTTTTAAGTTAAGACAATAACAATATGTAAAGATGATAATGCTGATGGCTGAGTTTATAACAATCTTGTATGGCATGAATATAACAAAGTATGGCATGAATACCAATGAGAATAAAAAGAGGAACTTGACTCTGGCAAAATAATTTGTCTATTGGTGAGAGAGTTATGAATGTTCTTTCTTTGTCGTGTTTGAATAAATTGGACGTCTTTAGGAGAAGCAGGAGGGCACGGTAGTTAAAAGCATGGACTCAGAAGCCAGATTGTTTGAGTTTAATCTTCTCTCTCCTCCTTAGTAGCTTGTGATCTTGGTCAAGTTACTTAGCCTCTTGGTTCCTCACTCTCTCTCTCTATAAAATGGAAATTATAACAGTACCTATGTCAAAGGGTCATTGTGATAATAAACATATTCAAGCATGTTAAAACACCTAGATGGGTGCCTGCCATATAGTGAGCACTCTACAAACTTGGTTGTGATTATTCCCATCCTGAGGACAATTTATGACTGTGCCTGAGGCAAGAGAATGACCAAATGACCTCCCATAGTCTCTTTTAATGCAGAGTTTCAAAGATTTTGTGATTTAACTGTTACTGAACTTGCCCAGTCCTAAAGGTTTCCCCACCCCTCCCACCTCATCCTCATCCTTACTGTCCTCTCCATGGACAGAATGCTCTTAGAAGTGAATGGACAACATCACTGACTCCTGCTCTCTTCTGCTGCCATCACTCTGCGATCAATCAGTCTATCTGGTCAAGTTAGCTTCTAACCAATCTATCTTATTCTCTTCTCTCTCTTCCATTTCAAAAAAAATTTCCATGCCTTTTCTGGTATTTGAGGTTCTTTCTTAAGTCTGCCTCCTAGACAGTAGCTCTGGGTTGGTCCAGGGAAGAATAACGCCAAGTGTACTCCTGGGATGGAAATTTCAAAGGCTCAAATGTAATGCCAGTGTTCCAATTTGGAACCCAGAGGGTCAGGAGTTCCGTAGTTGGTGCACACTCAGCACTTTGCTCCCTTGAATTACTGGTGCACATCAGATTATAAACTCTTTTAAGGACACGGCTTGTGTTTTCTTCATCTTTGTATCTTTCCTAGTATCTGGCACAATGTTTTGCTCAATAAAGTTTTGGTTAACGGAAATAAATAGAATAAAATGGAACTTAATGTTCTTGGAAACTCAAATAGTTTAATTGACTAGCAAGGAGGTTATTTTCTTTTTACTTGAATAACATTTATTATTTTTTAATATAGAAAATTGTGAATATGACAAAAATCATAATGCCACAAGCCAGAGATAGCTACTGTTGTTACTTTTTGTGTGTGTGTGAGGAAGATCGGCCCTGAGCTAACATCTGCCAATCCTCCTCTTTTTTTCCTGAGGAAGTCTGGCCCTGGGCTAACATCCATGCCCATCTTCCTCTACTTTATATGGGATGCCACCACAGCATGGCTCGACAAGCAGTGCATCAGTGCGCGCCCGGCATCCCAACCAGTGAACCCCGAGGCCACCGCAGCGGAGCGTGCTCACTTAACCGCTTGCGCCACCTGGCTGGCCCCTGTTGTTACTTCTTTTGCATTTCATTCTAATGTTTTTGACATACTCTTTTACTTAGATATTAGTATCCTTTTTTTTTTGTATACTGTTGAATTTTTTAACTAAATTTATTTTCAATTATTCATCTTAAGAAATAATATTGGATATATCAGATCTAACTTCTCTAATTTGATAAAAGCTAAATAACAAAACCTACTGTGAACCTCTGATAATTGGACAAATGTCAGATGAATTCTCTTTTTTGTCTAGAACAAGACAAGAACATCAATAATATTCATTCACTTATTCATTCATTTGTTTACTTTTCAACAAATAGTTATAGGCCAATTTCTATATGCCAGACACAGTTATACGCATTAAGGATATAGCAGTAAGCAAAATAAACAAAAACATCTACCCTTATAGACATTATATTCTAGTGAGGAGAGAGAGAAGTACTTACAAATACTGCAGAGAAAAATAAAGCAAGAAGGTGGATAAACAGTGTTTGCATAGGTATGCAGTGTCCACTTTAAATGTCCTGAGAAGAGGATATCTAAGCAAAGACTTGAAAGAAGTGAGAGAGTAAGCCGTGCAGATATTTGAGAAAAGAGTTTCCAGGCAGACATAAAATTAAGTGTAAAGCAGAGCTTGAACTGGAGTGAGGCAAGTGAGGCACCTAGGTTGCAAAATTTAAGGAAACACACAACTCATGCAAATGCAATTGATCCTAGAAAGGCCTTGAGGCAAACTGTACCTGGCAAGTTTCGGGAATAGTAAGGCAATCAGTGTGAATGTGGAAAGCAGCTCTCTGAGGTCAGAGGTGTAAGGGGTGGCGCTGTAAGACCTCCTAGGCATTGCAAGGATATGGGCTTTGATCTGAGTAAGGTGAGAAGCCATTGCAGGGTTTTGAGCTGAGGAGCGCTGTAATATAACTTAAAAAAGAGAAAAAGGCAAATAAAGATATAAAAGAATGAGATAAAACTGCCATTATTTGCAGATGATATAATTAACATGGAAAACCTAAAAACATCAACAGCAGAAAAGTTGGAAAAATCAGATATGAGCATGGTTGCTGGATTTGAGATCACCTTATGAAACCAATAGTGTTCCTCCATGACAAAAATAATAAGAAAATCTTATAGAAATCAACATGTGATTTATAATAGCAAATTAAAAAAATCAGTACATTATGTAGGCACTAATTGAACAAAAATGTGCATGGTTTTTATGGAAGAAATTTTGTGGAAAAACTTTATTAAAGACATAAAGAAAGATTGGAATAAATTGAGATGTATCTTATGTCCAGGATTTAATATTTAAAGATATCAATTGTATCCAAAAAAATAACAAATTTAATACAAAAAATATCAATAGTGTTTCCTCTACCAGAAACAACCAATTAGAAAATATAAGAGAAATTAAAATATAAATAGCAACAAATCCTATCAACAACTTTATAAAAATTGATCAAGACTTCATGGAGAAATATTTTAAACTCTATTAAAATATGTAAAAAAAAATTTACAAAGTATAGCAATATTCCATGTTTGTGAATGAGACTAATTAGCATAATAAACATGTTACTTTTTCACAAATTAATTTATAAATCTAATGCTATTCCCATTAAAATTCCATACAAACTTATTTCTTTTTTTTTTTTAATTTTTTGTTTATTGCAGTAACATTGGTTTACAACATTGTAAAAATTTCAGGTGTACATCATTATACTTCTATTCCTGCATAGATTACATCATGTTCACCACCAAAATACTAATTACAACCCTTAGATGAAAATATAAAGATATATGAATAATTGTCAGCTTTGTTTGTTTGTTTTTTTTGCTGAGGAAGATTCACCCTGAGCTAACATCTGCTGCCAATGCTCTTTTTTCTTTTTTTTTGCTTGAGGAAGACTGTCCTTGAGCTAACATCTGTGCCTATGCTTTGTATGTGGGATGCCGCCACACCATGGCTGGTGAGTGGAGTAGGTCCACGCCAGGGATCTGAACCCGCAAACCCAGGCTGCTGAAGCAGAGCATGCGGAACTTTAACCACTCGGCCACGGGGCTGGGCCCTAGCTGTCACTTTTCCAAATGAAGAGGAAAGAGAGAAGCTCACCTGGTCAGACATGAACATATAATAAACCCATAAAACTAGTTAGGGTGTAGTACATGAGAACAAGTAAATAGACCAATAAAACACAATACACAGCCAAAAACAGATCTATGGAAATATGGAAAACTTGTTTATCATTGAGGCAGCACTCACTAGCCAATGGAAAAAGTTGAATTGTTAAATAGATTGGGTTCAATAAAATTTTTACTTCACAAAAATGGGGTTCTCCTACTCAATGTACATAAACAAACCAATTAATTATGGCATCAGATTTTGGGGGAGGAATCAGCTTTATTCTGCAAGATGGATCTGCAGGCAGACAGGGGGTGTATGCCCTCAGATCTGTCTCCCCGATTCAGAATTTGGGGTGAAATTTAAGAGGCTAGGGAGAACAGACTGGCATGCAGAAACACTGGCAGGACAGGTTTTGATTTGTGGGCTTCAAGCATTTATGGTAAGATTCTAAACATTTATGATGAGGTTCTAAACATTTATGCTAAGGGGGTGAAGGAATTTTAACACCAGATCTTTCTGAATGATGGACCCCTCGCTTCTGATAAGGGTCTGACTTTTTTTTTTTTTTTTTGCGAGGAAGATCAGCCCTGAGCTAACATCCATGCTAATCCTCCTGTTTTTGTTGAGGAAGACAGGCTCTGAGCTAACATCTATTGCCAATCCTCCTCCTTTTCTTCCCCCCAAAGCCCCAGTAGATAGTTGTATGTCATAGCTGCACATCCTGCCAGTTGCTGCATGTGGGACGCGGCCTCAGCATGGCCGGAGAAGCGGTGCGTCGGTGCACGTCCGGGATCTGAACCCAGGCCGCCAGCAGCGGAGTGCGCGCACTAAACCGCTAAGCCACGGGGCCGGCCCAGGGTCTGACTTTTGAGTTCCAGTCATGTCTCAGTCCTTTGGTTCTGTGGGGAGGAGAATCTTTGGTTCTGTGGTCGTTTCAGGTCAAGGTGTCTTCTGTGCATGTTCTGGCTATGTGACTTCACAAATTTTTTGAAAGACAGTGTCTTAATTTCTCTGTTGATAAGATGGAGGGCCTGCAGTTACAAAATGACTCATTATATGAAAAAAATTCAGTTGGATTTCTACCTCACACCCCATATATAAAAGCACATATGGATTTAATCTAATCTTGAAAGAGAAAATTATAAAGCTAATAAAAGAAAATGCATGGGAACATTTTTAATGAATAGGGAAGAACTTCTTTAGTAAAATCCCCAAAACACAAACCATAAGGTGAAAAAATTATATGAGAATTAAGGATGTCTATGAAATAAAAGACATTGTTGACAAAATTAACCCATGCATAGATAGATAGATAACCTACAATGTGAAAAACTAACATAGGGTTAATATCTGGAATATTCTAAGAATTCTTACAAATGTACATTAAAAACTGGTGCGCTAAGCTGAAAAATGGGCAAAGATCATAGACAATTCACAGACAATGAAACCAGAAAAGCTAACAAGTATATAACAAGATGCTTAAAATACAAGCAATCAGAGAAATGTAGCTAAGAATAACATTAAACTACTTTATACGCATTAATTTGGCAAAAATTAGGAAGAGGGTTGTAGTCTAAGTGCCTGACAATTAGCATTTGTGGTTGTAATGGAAGTGCCTGACTTTATGCTTTTGACTGCTTAGGCATCCGTTTCAAAGATATCCATCTCAACCGCCCCACCCATGAAGCTCCCCTATTAGAAAGCCCTGCATAACCTAGATAACTGACCTCTTGAATGACCCTATTTTCCTTCCTGTGCCCTAATTTCTGCTCTTAGGTTTTAAATTCACCAATAAACAATGAACTGAGAAACCCTAGACTCTCTCTCTCCCTCCCTCTCCGTCTCTCCCTCTCCCCGTCCCTCTCTCACTCCCTCTCTCTCTCCCAGTTGGGTGTGCCATGTACCCTCCAGGCCTTGTGAGAAATAAGCCTTATTTTTCAAAATTCCTGGATAATTGTTGCTGAGGTGCATCTTGTAATCATAATAAGAACCATAAGAGCCAGTCCAGCCACAACATTGGCTCTGGCCAGGGAAATGTCTGGGGGCTTGCCACACCCCCAAGTAGTACAGGTCCAGGTGAGTGCCCCCAGGCATTCCTAGCAGATAACATCACTCTAGATAGGCTGAAACTGACAGAAACAAGGGTAATACCACATTTGACATGAATGTTGGAAAAAGAAAACACACCTGCAGGTGGAATTGTAGGCTAACGCAGTCACCTGGAGAAGAATTTGAAGTATTCAATAAAATTAAATATTAGTAAACCCTAGGACCCCCCTCCTTAGTGTACATCCCAGAGAGAATTGCCCACAGGTCCATAAAGAGGCATATCTAAGTATGATCATCTCAGCACTGTGTATGGAAATGAGGAATTAATGACAAGCTAGTTATGCATCAAGTAGTGGTTAGATGAGTAGAAAGTGGTGAGTGTGTTCAATGGTTTACTAAGTAGCTGTCAGAAGCAACACAGACTACAAACATACAAAACAAGTGTTGATGCAAAAAGAACTAAGAATTATAACATATAAAGTACCTTGTAATTATGCAAATTTAAAACACATATATATACAAAATAATACCATTCATTTTTCAAAGAACCATACATCTTTCAGGACGTTAGAGTGAGTGCCCATGCTGGGAAGAGGAGAATAGAGAGAGATCCATGATAAAGGAGAAAATACTAAAAGGAAATAAGAGCAGAGCATTGAAACTAACGATACCATTGAACTACTAGGAAATATGAGTAACTCATATTTATATACTTTCGGACAAGAAGAAGGAAAAAAAATTTAAATGAAAAACAGATAAAATCGGGGGCAGACTAGATCATCTTTAAAGTTACTTTTCACTCTAACATTCTGGTTTTCTGTGATACATAATATCCTTCTGCACTGAGTGAGCCTTGAGAGACCATTTATATCATTTCCATTAATGGGATGAAGCCAAACACCTGCAAATCCAGTAAATTCAGACTAACTAGGCTCAGGGGAGCTAGTTTCACATCATCTGTCAACAAGGACATCAAAGAGAGGTGGGAAATCAAAATCATCTGTCTCTGGGCTACGAGCCCTGACTATGACTCCCCAAACACCAATCATAGCGATTCTCAGTGTTCCTATAACCCTCAGCATCTGTTAATTGTTTGGGGCTCCTTATTCTACCTTGGAGGCCTATTGGTGTTTCCAGTTTAGTTAAGGAGAGAACAAAGGATAGACAGGTGAGTTAAGTGTGGAGTCCCTGAACAAATGTCCCGTCCCAAGAATCTATAGTGTGGTAAGTAGATACCTACAAAAACTGAGTTTTACAACTGATTTTAATCCAATAAGGTTTAATTAGGACCCTGGGGAGGAGTTTGTGGGGAGATGAAAACCTGCTCAAAATGATGAAAACAAAAAATCTTTAACAACTGGAATGGACAAAAATGAAATTTGCAACCACAGGATATAGTTAGGCTCCTATTCGTGTGCACCTCTTTAACAGAATGAGATGTTATGAAGGGTTAGGCATGGTATGAAGGGAATCTATCACTGGGTAAGGCTTTCTGGACTACAAGTCTCTTTGGAGTCCATTCAAACACGAAGATTACATGGTTCCATGACACGTGTGTTACATGTTTGTGCGTGTGCACATGCATTCGGAGACCACAGGCCATTGGAAATAAGGTGATTAAGCAGTAACATGTTGCTTTGGAGGCTGTTGAATGAAGTTACTCCTTTTATCGTTATGGAGCTCTTTCCAGCTCTATAAAACTCTGGAAGGTTTTTGGTTTTGGTTTATAATTTTTATAGAAAATTTTATTCAACATACAACATTTTCCAGCAAAAAGGCAATATACAGGAAGAATTGGTGTACCCTGTTGCTACAGAAACGAACAAAAAACTACTGGAAAAGGATGAAGAATAAGTGTGATTTGTTGATTTTATTTTACTACAGGCAACAATAGACACGCAGCTGGCATTAGTTTCAAAATAAAAGGAAATGAGGCTAGGACTGAAATAAAACTACACACGATGAATATCAACCTCAGTGAAATTCACTGGCAGATTTACCTAACAGAAATCACCTCCTCCCACAGTGGTATGGGACCCACCGGAGAAGCCTCAGGACTTGGAAAGTCAAAGAATGCAGACCAGAACAGAAAACATTCCTTTGGTAGATTTATAAACCTCAGAACTTGACATCAACGTAATTGGTTATCTCGGGAGGTGGTCATTTACTTATCCCTGTGGGCCTTAGCTTCTAAGCGAAGAGGAATGTGAGGCTGAATTTATTACTTAGTATGTGTCCTTTATAGTTTCTTATGTACGTGTGTAAACAGTATACTGCTGTCTTTATTGAGTGTTGGGTCAGGGACGTCAACAAATATTTATGTCATCTTCATAAAATCTTAACTAGAAACCTTTTGAGGTATTGCTGTGTATTTAATTCTAAACGTTACCGATATTGTGAATCAGTATTCTGGTATCCAAAAAGAGGTAAGCAGCACCCGTGAGGTCCAAGATTCTGTTTTGAAAAGACATATACCTCTTTCTGGATGTGCTATGCACTCTACTAGGAGCTCCACATTCCTTGGGCCCAGAGAGAGGATACCAAGTAGCATCCTGCACTTAAGATTCTTACCTTTCTTCTCTGAGTTTTCTTAGTGCTTCTCTGAGTCAGCAAATCATAGTCAACCTGCGGCCTCATGAGTATGAAAATTACTGACTTTAAAATTGTTTGTTATACAGCAAAAGATAATTCATATCTTAAAAAGTTTGTGTTTTCTGCATATTCAAAACCTCCCAAAACCCAACATCTCTTTGATAGCCTGGTGCTGAGGGTTCTGCATAGTTACTGCAGCTAAACACGATACCAGAGTAGCTATCTTTGGTGACAGATAAATCCTTCTCCTACCCTCCAAAATCTCCTTCAAAAGTCAAACTAGGCCCCTCCTGCCCATATTCCCGTGAGAGTGAAGGAAAAAAGAGAAGAGAATCCAGCTCCTTAATGAAGAGTTAAATGAGCATGGTAGTCCCTGAGAGTTTGTCCTATTCTGTGATACTCTTTTCTTGACAGTATTGTATAGTCATAAGAAATGGAAGCCTAGAGACATTACTTTTCTGCATGTCTCCACTAGTGGAGAGAAAGCACAATCTCCCCTTCGTACATGAGGCTCCCTTGCAAAATCTAGTCTAAACAAAACAAGATGAAATTCCCCACAACTTCGTCATCAATAGTCAACATGAAAATACAAAAGCCTGGGGGCTATTCTAAGAAGGAAGAGGAAATGGTGTCCTTTAGTGCTACCTCTGACAACAGTATGGAGGTTATAGTGAGGTTTGGAGTCTTGGGGAGAGAATACAGCTTGCCATAGATTAAAATCTATGTTCCAGTACCAAAACCATATGTGTTTATTTACTACCACCAAAAGCAGGTCAGTCAAGAAATCAGATCCAGAAGAAAGTGGCTATTTGCTTTTCAATATATGCATTAGGTGAACTCTTCACCTCTCTCAGTTACTGTGTCGTCAGCTGCAGTTTAAGAATAATACCTTATCAATATGGATTGACAATGGAGGCAAATGAGATTTTAGAAGAAAGATTTGAAAACTGCAAGAAGCTCTACAAATTAAATGAAACAAGTTACTAACAATTTGGAAATTTTATCTTGTATTTATTCCAACACAGTTCTATATTTAAACTCAGTTCTATATTTAAATGCTAACGAGTTAGCATTTTGAGGAAGAAAATTCTTATTGGAAAAATACATAAAAAAATAAAAATGCATATATTAAAAAGCAGAAGCAACCTAAGTTATCAAAAAATTGACATGTGTATAGTGGGATTCTTTGACTCTGGTGGTCTTCTCTACCTTTTTTGGGCCAATCTGTAAACAGTGCATGATAGTGCCTGTAAGCCAATGCTATAAAATTCAACTTTGTTTCACTTCCATTTCAAATGTAACTCAAGTGCCTTTCAACAAAGATTTACTCTGAAGCCAACTCTTTCACATCCCATTAAGTTAAGTGTATTTTATTTGCATGAAAATCCAAGTTGATCAGATGTTGATGTCCAACCACTCCATGAGCGAGGTACAGAGAAGATCTGTTAAAGATAAAAATTGCCAAAGGGGAGACGGACATAATTTTTGAGATTTAGCTGTAAACAGCACTCTTTTTCCATTATCAGATTGTCATTAGAATTTCCAAAGAGCTGCCGAAGTCCAGATCTGTGTCCAGCTTAGATTCCAGCCATTCACCCTGATTGACGTCATTCTCTGAGCATATGCTCTGCCCCCACCCCCGCAAGAAAAGCTATTACATCAGCTGCCACAAATTAAGGAAACATATTAATAACAGTATATGGAATATTTCCACACAATCCTAACATTTAAAATCATCCAGGGCCCTCCCAATTAAATTCTCTGTCAATGGTTATTCAGACTCCAGCTTTGTTAGAATCTAGTTCCTCAGCTCCAATGTTTGGGTGTACAATAATATAGGAGTTTGGTTTTGGAATATATAAAGAAAAGGCTAGAAATTATCTATAAAACATACTTGTTTTTTCATTTGTGTCTATTTGTCCAATAGCACAAATATTCCAAGCTATAGATAAGAACATGGCTATAAGATATTGAAAAAAAGCTGAAAAGAACAGAAATGGATTCCAAGATAATAGAAATAAACATTTATTGAGAGGTTAACATACACCAAGTACTTAATTGGATGATTTGTCTACATATGCTCAAACAATCCTCATAATTATTCTCTAAGATGGAAGTTATCCTCATTTTATAAGGACAAAAGGCATCGGATGGGCTGTGTCAACTGCCCAAGGTTATATAGCCATTAAATGGCAAAGCAGGTGTTCAAAACACAGGCCTTTTTACTTCAAATCTCACATTCCTTCCACCTAACTCTCTACTCGCAATGATCAATAGTCCAGATTCAGTGATAGAGTGGTCAGAGGTCCCTATTTAGACAACCAAAAAGAAAAATTGGTAGAAAAAAATATGTTAGCAATTGGCAGCTTAAACCCACCTGGGGAAAGAATTTTCTTTGTTAGAAAGGTACTGTTGACTGGCCACTTTAGCTGAGGAAGGTGAGAACATGATGGTTTGAGGGAAAGAAGGAGAAGCTTAACTGCTCTGCTTAAGAAGAAAACAGGAATTTGGATTCGAAATAAATAATGAAAATGGGAGGAGACGAACAAAGAAGAGAAAGGGAGCTGGACAACATTGCCGTGGTCTGTAGCCTGTAAAGAAATGCTGACTGTGAGAAATCTCCAGTGACAAATCGTCCAGAAGATTTTTCGTAACAAGGGATGCCCTAAATTCAGTGTTTAAGTTATTTACTATGTATCTCTATGAAAGCATCCTTTATTTTCCCAAATTTTTGGTAAAATCTACTCCACTCACAATTCTTGTATGAGAAGTATCTGCAAAGAAAAAGGGGTACTATTCCACATCTGCATCAGAAAAGGGTGGTGAGAGATGAGTAAGACAGAGAGTTCAGAAAGCACAGGAAATTCAAAATAGAGCTGTCCATGTGACTGGAGGGAGGCCACTGTGCATTCCATGAGTATGGAAGAGGGAATGAGTTAGTTTATGTAAATGTCAAGGAAACCACACACCTGAGTTGTACTTGATCAGCTAGATCCCACTGTCTTGATACCAGTCCCCTCAGCCCACCAGCAGTGTGTCAGTAAAGGAAATGTTTAGGAAGCTATTGACATCATCTCCTTTCAATAGCTTCTGACACATGGTCGTGATTGGAAAATGGTAGCAAAATTCCTTTCTCCAGGGGCTGACCCGGTAGCGTAGTGGTTAAGTGCGTGTGTTCTGCTTCTACTGCCTGAGGTTCGCAGGTTTGGATCCTGGGCACAGACCTACACACCGTTTATCAAGCCACGCTGTGGCAGGCACCCCACATATAAAGTAGAGGAAGATGGGCACAGATATTAGCCCAGGGTCATTCTTCCTCAGCAAAAAGAGGAGGATTGGCAGCAGATGTTAGCTCAGGGCTAGTCTTCCTCACCAAAAAAAAAAAACAAATTCCTTTCCCACACATCCACTATTCCAATTGATGTCACTATCTGCTCTCCCATATCCTTTTACTCCCAAAGAACCATAAGGAAATTGAGAGAATCTCCTTGAATAAAAAGCTGGAAATCCATGGTTTAGGAAATTTGGAGTTCTGTCAACTGTTGTGCTGTCTACCATCAATAGTACTACCGTTGCATAAGTTACAGCCTCTTTACAAAGGGCCATCTAAATCACTCCTTCCACCAGATAGCCTTATAGTATACCCTCTGCATAGCATTTCTTCTCCTAAAGGCCATGAAACACTGTAAGGATTTCTGGTCACCAAGCTTGCTTATAGAACCTCTATTATAACAATAATAATAGATATGAAGAAAACAGAAATATCTAGTTTGATCTTCCAACAATTCCAAGAATTCTTTCTTAAATGGCCCCAGTGGGATTGTTATTCATCCTCTCGAACACATCCAATGACAAGGACATTTCAAGAAGAAATTCTTTCCATCTTTGGATAATCTGAACCGTTAGAAGATATTTCCTTATATTGAGCCTAAATTATACTGTGGTCCTAGATTAGTTCAGGCATCTGGAACAGCATAGGTGGTATTCTTCTTCCATCTCTCCGCTTTTCAATTGTTTGATGACAACTCTCATGTCACTAGTTAAGTCATACTGAATGTACTCTGTTCTTTCAACCATTTCCAGATACTTTGCCGTACCACGAACCACTCTGAGTACATTCTATTTGCCAGTGTTCCTCAAAAATGTGTGGTGTGCAGAAAGGTAACCCATGCTCTAGATGTGTTCTTAACTGAGCAAAATTCAATGGCACATTTCAGTCCCTCTTCTGCAAATGTGTCCTCTGATAAAGCAAATTAAGATGCCTCTAGCTTTTTGATATTACATCAAACTCAAATCAACTGAGGTTGCCATTGCCTTGTTATTCAAACTGATTTTTTTTCTGATGTCTTTAACCCTGTTTCCTTATATACAGTTTTTAACCATTTGAAAAATTTAACATAACTCATTTGATAATATGTCCCATTTGACAATATTATAGGTACCAGGACCTATGTCATAATATTTTGTAATCCTGGGGTAACATAAGAGTCAGAGATTATGTAGCTAGTAGAATTTTGCAAATTTTTTTTTTTTTTTTTTTTTTGTGAGGAGATCAGCCCTGAGCTAACATCCGCCAATCCTCCTCTTTTTTTGCTGAGGAAGACGGCCCTGGGCTAACATCGGTGCCTATCTTCCTCCACTTTATATGGGACGCCGCCACAGCATGGCTTACCAAGCAGTACTTCGGTGCGCGCCGGGGATCCGAACCAGCGAACCCCGGGCCGCCTCAGCGGAGCGCGCACACTTAACCGCTTGCGCCACCGGGCCGGCCCCGAATTTTGCAAATTTTATACGGTATTATTTTTAGACTCATGGTTTCAACCATGTCATAGAGGTCACGGGGCTCAAGTACAACTCAGAGAAAGAAATTTTTACAAAGATTTTTTTATGTCTTATTAGTATAATATATCACTGATTCTATGCTCAGTTTTGCCCTCTTATTTACCGTGATCACTCACTTAACAAAAAGGAAGAGAAATAGGAATCAAGCACTATTTTATCCAAGAAATTTGTCTCTTCTTTGGAGATCCTCAGTCTAATACCGTAAGTATGATAGCATGTTTGGAAGATCCCAAGTTAACTGAATTTTCTAGATGAGAAGGGTCTAGATCCTCCTTACCAGAAGGATATTAGGAAGGAAAAGCCATAGTACTGTTAAGAAAATAACCACGAGGGGCCCGCCCGGTGGCGCAAGAGGTTATGTGCACGCTGTCCGCTGGGGTGGCCCGGAGTTCGCTGGTTCAGATCCCGGGCGCACACCGACGCACTACTTGGCAAGCCATGCTGTGGCGGCGTCCCATATAAAGTGGAGGAAGATGGGCATGGATGTTAGCCCAGGGCCAGTCTTCCTCAGCAGAAAAAGAGGAGGATTGGCAGATGTTAGCACAGGGCTGGTCTCCTCACAAAAAAATAAATAAATAAAAGTAACCATGAAAAATAGAAAACACTATTATCCAAAAAACATTGAAACACCAACTAGGAGACAGTATTAGACAGTGGGAGAAGAGAAAAATATGAGCTTCTCTGAGTTTACTTCTAATACTGCTTTAGTATTGACCTCTCTATAAACACTAGAGTCTGAGTCACTAGGACTCTTTTCACCACACTATGCTTCTTTTCAATCATCTTAAAAGAATCTCCGCCTCTTTGTCATAAACATTAGAATAAGTTCCACAATATCTCTTCTGAGTAATCATCTAGATTCTGCTTAAAAGACCCCATGGTAGGAAACAGATTTTAAGTCAGCCCAGCCCATCACTGAAAAGCTCATACCTCATACCGTTAGAAAGCTATGGTTTACTGTTAAATTTAGAAAGGAAAGTCTAGAATTGTATCTGGTCCTTTTAACCACCATAGAGATTATATGTTCATATGAACAAAGACTAAGAGAAAAAAGGGACCAATGAAAGGAGCAGAGGAACCATATGTGAAATGATTTTTAAGAATTTTCTTTAGAATCAATAGTGTTAATTATGGAAGAGGAAGAATGATATTCTTTATACTAAACCAAAAATCTATCTCACTGCATTTCCAGTGCCTAGAGCTCTACCTAGCACATAACACTTAATAAACATTTTGTGGAGTGAATGAATACAAGATCTTCCTATTAATATTACATCGAACTATGGAGACTTCACACAACTGGTGTATTTCCTCTTCCACACAGCGTGTACCATGTTCTCTGAGGATTCCCTTGTCTAGGATGAGCTTTTCTGATTCCTTTAATAATTCCTAAAATAATATATTTTGTTGACTTCTTTTAATTGATTGTCTCCCCGCCCCCCCCCCCCCCCCCGCCCAGTATGTGCCACTCAGAAGGCAGTATTTCAGGTGGGGTGTGGCCAAGGTAGGTGTTGGGGAGATGAGGGTAAGGGTAGTTGACAGAAAGAGAAGCCAAATTTTTCCACCATTTGCCTGACTGCTTTCTCAGAACCTTCTGATAGTCTTTCATGATATCATTCTTTCAGATGCATTCTCAACATTCTTTTTCCACCCCCAAAGCGGTCACATGAAGACCTTTTCACCTCCTTCCTCTCCCTGCCACAAAGTTGGATGTTCTTTCCAGATTCTCACAGAATCACGAGTTCCCTCAATCCTTCATTTCTTTATCCTGATCTCTACTTTGAGTGCTCTATAATGCAAAAATACATGAGAAAATGGGAACTGCCATTTCAAACACAGATTTTAATTGTTTGATCATTCATTTTTAACATCTTTTTGAGACTTGGAGAAAAGTATAATGTGAGGCTTCTTATGCAACTCTTAGATGAATTTAGCAAATCAATCCTTTGGAGGTCCACCCTTTTTCTCCCCATGATAATGAAACACATCTTAAAGCTTGAGTTATGTATCTAAGAAGATGGTTTAGCGAGACAAAAATTAAAAGAAAAACAATTTCAGCTAAATTTCAAACTACAAAAGCATGGCACCCTCAGTATCTGTGGATAAACTCTATAATGACAGCTTTAATTAATTTGGAATTTCACCAAGACATAAATTTACTCATACCTATTTTTAAAGACAAGAATATTGATTTTGGACCAGCAATAAATTCCTGTATTATCTGTCCTCAGTAAAAAGCCAAGACAATTCTAGGCTATTTCTTTTCGTCTTGAAAACGTTATGCCAAAACCATCATTTTGTTGGCTGCATACATTCTGATTTATATTCAATGAGAGTTGTAAAAGGCTTTTATAGAGGAGACAGCCGAGTGACATTTTCCTATAAATCACGACCATTTTTACTGCCACAAAGTTCTAGGGCTGAACTTCAAATGTAACCGTGCTATAAACCCTGTGGATGGAACCACATTCTTGCTGAATGAGAAACATGTTTCCCTTCCACCGTGAGCGACTGCACATTCCAATCAGTGTCTGGCTGATGAGAGCATCACAGAAACCCAGGGAACCATGCTCAGCTCTGATGTAGCAGCCCATGAAATGCAGGTCACCCAGGGCACCTCTGAATTCCGCTATGCTTTCAGCTTCATAAATCACTCAGATTGGTACAGACACTGGGTGTCGGGCTGTCAGGCTGAAATACACTAGGCATTAAAGGTAACAAGAGTGAGAGGAAGATACTTTTGGCAAACATCACTATTGTGGATCAGAAATATAACCCTATAGAAAGCAATCATATTTCATTCAATGTGAATCCTCGTGAGAATTTCTTCTGGCCGTGGAAATGTCATGTTTGTGCATAGTTCTCCTAAACTCTCCAGTGACCACACCTGTTAAAGTCAAAGGTAACTCAACTTTTGTAAGAAAGCAGTGCAGAACAGAGGAAAGAGAAGGGTACCAGGGATTAGAAGCTCTAAATATTCCTTCAACCTGGGTTGAAAGAACTGGGTTTAGAAGGCAGAAGCATGGCTTGTGTGATGTTGGAAAAGATATTAAACCTCTTCATGCCTAAATTCCTTATCTATATGTAACATACATTCTCTTAAAAATGTAGGTGGAAGAAATGTCACTGTATTCTCCTCCCTGATGTCAAATTAAATCCAGTTCAAGTATCCACTCACCAAGATTAGCAAAAGCTTCAGTATCATTTTTGGAAGTTCTGTACACCACTTTTTGTCAATACCAGAACCCACGCTTAACGTAATCCAGGAAGAATGTGACAGAGGCCTCTGATCTTCAGTCAAATGCAGTAACCCCTGTGACGGCTTCTTTCGTAAGACTATCATCCATTCAAACATGTGCAGCTTTGCTGGCAGGGTCATGTTCATGTCACCTTCAGATAAAGAGGTCTTCACCTAGGCTCCCAAAGGCCTGCAGCTTGGTGACTAGTTTCTCCTAGGACCAGCACAATCCCCTCCGTCCCATCAAAGACCTTCCTACCTTCATAGCATTATTGTGAGCAGGAATCCTCCAATTCTTTACATTTTGTCCACATTTACAGTCTAGTGAAACTACCTGCATGGTTTAGACCAGGCTCTGTTTCAACCCAGGAAAGCCACAGCCTCCATCTCCATTTTATCTCTGATAATGCAGCCTCATCATATAGAAAGCCTTGTGCATGCACAAGCCCAGGTTTGCGTGGAATTCACTGGTCCTTAGGAATAAAAAGAGCTCAGGCATGCTGAATTTTCCTGGAAGAAATGAGGGTGGAAAAGAAGATGCTTTCATTTTACTTTGTGGTGAATTCATAGCAAGGATATATGTATGTTGGGTGGGTGGGAGGGGATTACAACATTTCATTCATTACGTGAAATATGGGGAAAATCGCATCTACTCCCTTGGTACTAGTCGCCAATTAAATGCCAGGTGATTCTAAAGCTAGACCTCCAATCTGATTCTCTCTCCTGAGCTCCAGATCCATATGTTCAACCCTTCTCCAAGCGCCTCTTGGTAATAAATCAAAAGCCAAACTCATCATCTCTACTGTACCCCACCAAGCTGCCCTATCTCCTATGTTACATACATCTGTGAGTGGCACCACCATCATCCAGCCAGGAACATAGGTATCATCCTCGAGTCCTCCCCCTTTCTCAGTCCACATGTATATAATCAACCACAGGCCCTATTGATTTTACAATCTTAAAACTGCTTAAACCTCGTCACTCCTCTCCTACCATTCCCGGTCAGTCCGCCATGTTTATTTCCTGGGTTGCTGCTATAGCTTATTAACTGATCTTCCTACACCCAGTGTTGTTCTGGGCTTGCTCCCATCCAAATCACATTAGAGCCAGAACGCTCTCTCTAAAATGTAAATAGTTGCAGTGTGCCTATTGTAATCTCACGACAATGATTTTGTCTGATTTTATTATAGCTCTCCTACTTTCTTTTGGTTATATTTTCCCTGCTATGTGCTTTTCCATTTGTGTCTTTTAGAATAAGCTAAGATACTGGAGCAACTATTAAATAAACCAAAAGATAGTAGTTCAATACAATAAAAGCTCTTCCTCCCCCTCACCCCCTACCCCATGACAGTCCTAAGTAGGGATCAGTTCTCTGGGGATGATTCTGCTCCAAACCGTTAGTCAGGGACCCCAGCTGCTTCCGTCATGGCTCCACCGTCTTCTAGAGTCTGCTCCACATCTGCATCCAGCCAGATCAAGGAGAAAGAGTGCGGTGGACAGTCCGGGGGGCTAACCTGCCAAGTCTGGGAACAGTGCATATCATTTCCACTCATATCATATGAGGCCACACCCAATTGTGAAGGAGGCTAGCTAAGTGCCCAAGAAGAAGGGCACATGGATTTTTGTGGGTGGCCAGTACATGTCCTTCAAGTTTACAGAGAAAGAAAAGGATTCTTCACCACTCTCTTAGTTTGTTGCAAAAGGTTTCCCAAGAGCAGTAGACTCTCAGGTGTATGAGTGGCAGAAGGGTGATAGTAAAATTAAGAACATGGTCTTCTGAAACAGAATTAAGTTAAAATCTTGGCTCTAGTGCTTACTAGTTGAATGATTTGGAGTGAATGATTTGGAGTAAATGATTTAACATCCCTAAGCTTCAGGTTGTTCATCTGTAAAATGGACATAATAATAAGGCATGGACTTTTTACAAGGACTAAGGGAAATTAAATATTTAAAACAATTAACTCAGTGTATGTCAAAAAGCAGTCTTACTAAATGGAAGTTATTACCATTAGTTGTTGACTGGGTGAAATGGAAGCTAAAAGAGAGATTAGAAAGAAAGACTTTGTGATCTGGTGGATTCTGCTCTGTGACGTTTGGCAAAGTATTTAACATATTCTAGACATTTGTTTTCTCATCAATATAATGATCATAATTTCTTATACCTCATAGAACAATGTGAGAATTGAATGAAATACGCATATAAAGTGTTTTACATCATGTTCCGCACATAAATCCTTACACGTGATAATTATGATTAAAGAAGTAAACTTAGTGTATCAGGAAAAAGAAATTATTTATGTGGTAAAAGCATTTTTCCCCTTCCAGAGAAAATAACTGACAATTTCAAACTCTCCCCTCGCTCTTTCAACTCCTAAGATATTTTTAATTTTCAAACCACAAAACTCAAGTATGCAAAAAATGTATTTTTCCCAATTTCTGTCCAAAACTCCTATGGCACCTAGAGCAGAAATTGGATTTTGCAATTTCAAGGGAAATTCAGTCACTTACGGGTTTTCTCAGTCAATTCAAAGTAAACTCAGTCAGTGTATGGTTCAAGACCTGCCCCACTTTGTGGTGGCCTCCAAGAATCAAGAGGCCATCAAAGTTATGTAGCATCCGGAGTAAGAGACCTGGTTCTTGGTCATCAGCTGTCCCTGCTGACTTCCACTGAGGTTTACAAAGCCCCATTTGATGCAGGGTTTTCCTTAGACTTCTTTGGCTGTCCATTGTCCTCATTGCTGTCACTTAGGTTTGATCCCTTTCTTTCATTCACTGCTTCCGTTCACTTCCACGTTTCCATCCACTGCTGCTGTTACGACTATAATAGCCTCCTGGCACAGCTGTATTTTCTATGCATAAACTAATAGGTGTGGCTGGGTTCCAATAAAAGTTTATTTATGGACAATAAAATTTGAATTTTGTATAATTCCCACAAGTCACTAAATATTATTCTTCAGAAAATTTTTTTGAACTATTTACAAATGTAAAAACTATTTTTAGCAGTCTACAAAAATAGGCAACAGGCCAGATTTAGCCTACGACCATAGTTTGCCAATCCCTGGTCTGCATCATTTATCTCTCACTCCTTAGCAGACTATTGACAACCAGTTATTTTATATACTCTAGTGTTTTACATCTCTAGAAAAATTTATCTGGTCTTGATTCTTCAAGTCTTTCTGGCTACTATATTATTTCTCTTGATCTTCACAGCAAACCTTCTTAAAATTTTTCTGTACATTTATCCTCCTTATTCATCTCTCAAGTATTTTTCACATCATTCTAATGCAGTTTTCATTCCACTTGTAAAAACAATCTTCTCTTATAAAGGTCATCCATTATCTCTATGTTTCCAAATCTAATGACACTTTCAGTCTGCATTTTATTCAACGTCTCAGTAGTTTTCAACGCAGCTGACTACTCCCTCCTTGAAACATTTTCTTCTCGCTTATGTGACATTTAGTCCATCTACCTCATTGGTCATTCCTTCTCAGCCATTGCAGCAGACTCCTCCACCTATGCCACAATTTCTGGGCGTTCTACCTTAGCTTCATTCTCTCTAAATATTCTCACAGCCTTAGTTATAATCTATATTCTCACAATTCCAAAAATGTATACCTCTTCTGCCCAGACCATTTCTCTGATCTCTAGACTCATGTAGCCAATTATCTACTTGGTCTGTCCCTGCACATGTCTAAGGGGCATCTCAAAGTTGACAAGGTCAAATGGAATTACTGATTTCTCTCCCCACCTGAATCCTATTTTTCCTCCATCTTTCCCCAGTAAATGGCACCACCATCTACTTAGATGCTCAAATCATCTTTGACCTTGATTTCTCTTTTCCCCTCACCTACCACATGCTAATAATCAATAAGTCCTGTTAATTCCACCTCTAAAATATGTCTTAAATCTACTACATCCTTTTCATTTCCACTGTGTAACTCTCATGCAAGCCACCACCTCACTGAACTAAATTAGTGCATTTACCTCTTCTCAGTCTCCCTTCTACATCCCTGCCCCTCTACATTCTCTCTACACAGAATTGAAAGTAATCTTTTTGATATATAAATTAAATCATGTCATTCATTGGCTTTAAAGCCTCCTATGGCTTCCCATTGCCCTTAGGATCCAAAATCCATGGTCTGTATAATCTTACAAGACCTGCTCTGTCGTCATGTCATGCCTCCTTTCCCCTTGATCACATCTCTCAGCCTCAGTCACCTTCTGTCAAGTCCTCAAGTATAGCGAGCTCTTTCTGAGCTCAGGGCCTCTGTATATGCTGCCTTCTCTGCTAGGATTATTCTTCCTATGGCTATATAAATGTTTGTCTTTAAGTTTGAGGCCTTCATGGACTTGACCCAAACGAGCCTTCCCCCCGACACTTACTCTCTAACTCAGCTGAGCTCCTATTACTAGTCATATTATCTCCTTATTATAGATAAAGCTCCGTAAGTTATCTACTTATTGTTTCTTGTTTACTTCTTGTCTCTTTAAGTTCCGTGAGTTTAGGGATCATATTGGTCTTGTTCACCATTGTATACACAACACAACACATTGCACAATACCTGATGCATAGTAGGCAGTCAGTAAATGAACATGTGGGCTCATTTAAAGAAAATGTAAGTCTTAGAATGTTAAATTTGACAAAGACTGTCAGAGACCCTCCATCTAATTTAATCCCCTCATTCTACAGATAAATACACTAAACTCCAGTAGGTTGTTGATGAATTGAATAAAATCATATCTTAAACAAGACTAGAATCCAGTTCTATCATTTCCAGCCCAGGGCTATTGGTTCTGCATCACAGAGGGCAAGGCCAAGAGATCATGGGGGTAATCTTTGTTCTGTGTTTCATTCCCTTTTCTTTATTAAGGTTAATGTTTTCAACCTTTTAAATAAGATCCCAGAGGAAGGCGATAGTCCTTTTAATTTGCCTAATGCAGCAAAAAGGGATATAGCTGCATAAGTTTTTCCAGACATTTTGTTTATAGTCCTAAAGTCAGTGTCCAATCGAATTTAAATTGAATTTAACCTATTTTCAATTTTTCAAACCATAGTTGGTTCATGTTTTCCATATAAAATCTGCAGTTCCATCTTCGCATTTTGCATTTCCATCCTCTTTTTCCACCATCAAGCGGTCTGGCTCTCCCATGAGTATGGCAGCCAGATGACAAATGCTCTTCCAAATAACCCCAGGAGTGGTTTCTCCTTCTGCCCCAGGCTTAGGCAGCCAGCTCAGAGGGTGGAAAGAGCAGAGGTTAGAAACTGGGTGCCCCACTTTACAATCCTGGCTCTGCCACTAATTCCCTGTGTCACTCTGGACAATTTGCTTAAACACCCTGGCTATTGTTTTCTGATTTGGAGAATGAAAAATTCAGAATGAAATCTTCCCAAAGTTTCCAACCAGCTCTAACCTTCTGTGTGTAATTTCCTATGTGTATTACCATTTTTTTTAACGACTTATTTTATTTTATTTTTTTACTGTGCTAACATTGATTTATAACATTATATAAATTACGGGGGTACATCACTATATATAAAATAAAACTTTGCACCATAGAATTAATTCAGCTCATCTGTCTCTCTTTCTCTACCATTTATATCTCACTTGTTTTCTTCCATTATAACATTACCTCCTTAAGGAATCTTAGGATTCCTGAAAATCTCAGGAATCCTTAGACTCTTAGAATTCTAATATTCTAAGCTTAAGGAATCTCTTCTCAAAATCCAAATCACTCTTAAGAATACTCATTTCCTTTTTACTGTTCTGTTCCAGCCCTCCTCAAAGTGATGCCTTAAGCAAGAAAATGCTTCATGTATCGTGGGAAATGATTACCCAATAGGCAGCCTCAGCACATGCTCTGGGCACCACTGAGATCAACCTTTCTCTCCAGGAATTACAACTCCTGAATATTTCTGAAAAATGCCTAAGAAATCTTTCTGGACACCTGAAGTCTGTTCTTCCACTGCCGATGGCAGTCAGATATACAGTCAAACACCCAAGAAGAATGAACACTATTTCCTAAAGTATTCCACTCCCTGCTTAAACTGAGGTAACTAAAATTACATAATAATCATCCTTATCTATGCCAGGGGCCACTCGTAGACAGGCTGCCATAAAATGAAGTCATTCATTCTTTCATTCATTTACATAGTTAACAAATGTTTGTTCAGCAATTCCTATGTGCCGGGCATTGTGTCATGTGCTGGGGAGCTAGAAATGGATAAAGCACCAGTCAATGCCCTCAGAAAACTTGGTCTCCTGGCAATGCTGGACAAATAAACATGCAACTAAGTTCAAAGTAATAACTGCTACAATTTCCTTTTACAGACTTCACGTATTGGTGGTCTGTGGGTCTGGATGGCATCATAGTATTTTCGGTACTCAAAGCCTATAAAAGACAATCCAGCCATGTGCTCCGTGAAAATTGCCAGAAAGATCCAAGGCGGGAAGATAGAAGAGTGGTGATTTCCTCCTCATGGTACTGGAAGTCTTTGAAGAAGTTAGCCACATTTGGATGGAATCCAAGACCCCACGGTCTCATTTTAAAGTCTCAGGCCAATGGCACAAACTCTATCTAGGTTTTGTAAGAGACTTACAGCAGATCTCTGCTGAAAAGCTAGCACCTGCTCTTCTCAACCCACCTCTCAAAGTTCTGCAGGAGTAGATCCATGCTTTTCCACAGTGGAAATTCCCCACAAATCCAGAGGATTTCTTTAGCTTGGTGGTCCAGCTCCCAGCAGGAGCCAGAGATGGCGAGCCACTCCAGGTCATCCTTCTCACTAGTAGACACGATGTCCCACAGCACCATTGAGAGTTTGTGTAAAATTATCATCTCTGTAGGTAATTTGGAAAAGGAGGTTGTTTTTGCTCTAGTATTGTAGAGGTTGTGTTTCACTTTATAATGCTCCCCAGTTGCCTTCATTCTTTAACTCAGTACAGAAGTATGATAAACCTTAGGATAACAATAATAGCAGCATAATTAACATTTATTGAACATTTGCTAGGTGCAAAATATGGTTTTTATTTCTTTCAGTGTCTCTTCCCCTTTAATCCTCCCAACACCTCTATGAGGCAAGTACTAACATAATCATCCTCACTTTACAGATAAGGAAACTGAGGCATAAAGAGAGGTTAAATAATTTGCCCTGTGCCACACAGCTAGTAAGCAGTAATGCTGAGATTTTTAACTAGAAGTCCATCTGGTCATAGCTGGCACATTTACGTACTAAGCTAGATTGCCTCAAAATTTTTTTAAAAATATTCCTGAGGTATCAATTACTATGAATACTAAGTAATTTGAAACACTATGGTTATGTTAAAATAAAATTGGATTTTTTTAAAGGAACAGAAGAAAAACTTCAGATGAATTATAATGATGAATTATGAGATTTAAAATACTTTGTAGTCTTACTGTGGGTCACTTTGAGATTTTCCTACCCCAGCCTTCTTCAGCCCACTCCTCTGGCTATGAATTTATTCTCCCTTGCTCTTAGAAGAAAGAGTTTAGATGAGACAGAGTGAATGGATCAAATCTAAGGGCCTGATCCTGTCCTCCATCTCAAACCTCGTGTCTTGCTCTGTTCCAATGAGCTGGCTATTCTTTTGGGAAGTTCTCCTGAACTCATCATCTCAGTTCTATATCTTTCATCCCACCTTCCCAACTGCCTAGAATGCCCTCCATAGAGTGTGTGGCTATGTGAATTATGACTGGCAAGTTCCCTTTCTGGTTGCAACATCTTCTCTGAACCAATATGTGAGGGTTGCTTAATTTCAATACTGATAGATTTAGACAGCTAGATAGGTGGGGACATCAGAGTCAATATGTGCACTAATCCTATCTAGATTAACACACGAGTTTAGCTAGCTTGCACACAGCCTCTTTTAGGAAGGGAATGAATAGCAACAACTCTAGTGCAAATAGAATAAATAGCAACAACCCTAGTGCAACCAATCACAGAAATGGAGTTCCCTGTGATAAAAGATCAGAACTGTAAGCTTTCATGATCAATGGCACTTGCCCTCACTGTAATGGTCAATGCTCTCCTTATACTCTCCTAACACTTAAATGTTTAACCTCTGGTTGGAAGCTGTGGATCTCAAAACCACCATAGCTCTTGTTCTTGGTTCTATCCAGAGTGTCAACCTAGCTAGCCGCTGGAGAGAGTACATTTACACCTACATGAGTATTAATGAACCATCACAGTCTTCCATCTAGAGCTTTAGGTACTGAGGCCTTTTACTCCCACCCAAAAAGAATATATGTGTGTGTGTGTGTGTGTCTAATATGTGTGTTATTAGGAAAGTTTGGCTTAGATTAACTGAAAAATTTATTTTTAAATATTTTTGTCCATTTGAATACAAATATAACGTAAATAATTTGAAGTGGCTACTTGTGATTGGTATTCGCCTATTGTATCAAAGACAGTGGAGTCAATACAAAATGATCCACTGAAGATCTTAGACTTCTTGTAGCTTTTCCATTCTCCCACCTTCTTTCTGCCAATTCATTTATGCTATTTTTTTCCAAGCTCATTCTTCAGCATTTATGCTTACAGTTTGTTCCACATTGAAGATTTTTATGACTTGTCTAAATTTTATAATTACGTTGCGTAGGAAGTTCTAGTTTGCCCTTTTGGAGCACAAGGCAGACATTTCATTGAATATTTATTGAAAGAATAGATACTTGCCAGATACTCAGTGAGTTGAGTAAGAGATTGACCCAATGGTGAGGATGAAGGGGAGAACATGACCACAAAACTCTGATGTGTGCGCTTAAAGTGAACTTTCAACCCTCAGCACATGCAAGCAAACATGGGTGTAACCTAATCTTATAAAGGCTCGTGTGCCTAAACATTTCAAATTTTAAAAACGCATAATAAAATACGGGGAAATAGAGCTCTTCTCGACTTGTAGATGGGAAACATGAGGCAGAATGGAGTAATGATTTGCTGAGCTTTTTCCACTTAATTTCACTGCCTCTTAAAAGTGACTGAAACATCAGTGGAACAACTTGATGCTGATTCACTCAAAAACTCAAATTCAAGCCGTTGTGATTTCTCATTTCTGCTTTGTGATCAAGTATTTTTGTGTCTGCAAGTGAAGTAGAAGTATAAAATCGATTAAGAAAGATGGAGACTACAGCAAGTCTGGATCAGAGAGAATTTTTTTACCCTGACTGCAAGGTAAACCCATTACTCCTTGATGAGGTGTTTTCCTTTATTTCAATCCTCAAATTTAATACTTACCAAAAAAAAAAAAAGAAAATGGTTTTGGGTATAAAATAATACTCAACACACCATAAAAATGAGGGATGAGAGAGGAAGAGGCAAAAAAAATTAATATTTATGGTGACTTACTAGATGTTTTAAAAAGTTGAGAACCAACATTTTGAAAGACTGACTTCTGTTTGAGTTACAGAAAATAAATTGAAAAGGCTGGAGTGATGTGGCCATACCCAAGCTAGTCCAATGTTAGGCAAACTGACACAAGTTGCTATCTAGTATGCTTTTTGACTGCTCTGGGTTTTGGTGTTCTCACCCAGAGCAGAGGAGTACGAGAAATCTAAATAATAATTGATGATTTCTAACCTACTGTGGTAGACTCAACAAAAGCCCCCAAAGGTGCCTACATTGTAATCCTCAGAACCCGTGAACATGTTACTTTATATGGCAAAAGGGACTTTGGAGATGTTTTTATTTGTTTATTTTTTTGGACACATTTATTTATTTATTTATTTTTTGGTGAGGATGATGGGCCCTGAGCTAACATCTGCCAATCCTCCTCTTTTTGCCAAGGAGGACTGGCCCTGGGCTAACATCCATGCTCATCTTCCTCCACTTTATATGGGACGCCACCACAGCATGGCTTGACAAGCGGTGCATTGGTGAGCACCTGGTATCAGAACCGGCGAACCCCAGCTGCAGCATCAGAGCACACGCACTTAACTGCTTGCGCCACCAGTCCAGCCCCTGGAGATGTTTTTAAGTTAAGAATCTTGAGACGGAGAGATTATTTTGGATTATCCCATAGGCCCAGTATAATCACAATGGTCCTTGCAAGAAGGAGGCAGGAGGATCAAAGGTAGAAGGTGATATGACAACAGAAGCAGAGGTTGGAGTGAGGTAGCCACAAGCCAAGAAATGCTGGCAGCCTCTGGAAGCTGAAGGAGGCAAGGAATGGATTCTCCCTAGAGCCCTTAAAACCAGCCAGCCCAGCTGTCACCTTGATTTTAACCTCATAAACCTTCACACTTCTGGCCTGCAGAACTGTAAGAGAATACATTTGTATTGTTTTAAACCACTGAGTTTGTGGTAATTTGTTGCAGCAGCAATAGGAAACTAGTACACCTAAGGACAAAATCTTTCACTTGTCTTTTAGTTCCAGCTTTGTTATCAATTAGCTATGTGACCTTGGATAGGTCATCTAATCTCTCTGTATTTGAGTTTTCTCAGAAATATAATGGGTGGGGTGTAAGGGAGAGAGATCAAAGCAGAGCTTGAAAACTGGTGGTCTATAATTTGGATTTGGCCTGTTGGGTGTGTTTTCTTATAAAGTGTTTAAAAGTATAAACTAGTCAAAATTTTTTTAAATCAAGATTTTTTTTATTAAAAAAAAAAAAACCCAGGGTCATTTGGAAATGTGAAAGATCTGGCAAAACTGAACCATATCCCCTCATGACAATAATGCCAATGCTAAATCTCCACACTGCCCCTCAGGTGGGGTGTGTACTCTCCAGATTGCCACAGGCCTCCCACAATTTTGCTACCTGTTCTCACTCTATGATCCCAAATTCGAGGAATTTAATTGGTTTCTACATTCTATAATTTTATCATTATTTTGTATCAACAGTCAGAGATTGTAAAGGAATGCAACTCATACAGAGAAAACTATGCTGTAGTGGGCAGAATTCCAAAATGGCTCCCCAAGATTTTCCACCCTAGTTCCCGGGAACATGAATATGTTGAGAGGTTATGCCTATGATTGTGTGGCAAAAGGCATTTTCAGATGTAATTTCAGATGTAATTTGACCTTGAGTTAGTCAAAAGGGAAATTATCCAAGTGGGCCCAATCTAATCTCATGAATCTTTTAAAACCAGAGAGCTCTTCTCTGGCTGCTGGCAGAAGAGAAAGTAAAAAGATTCGAAGCAGGAGAAGGATATGAAGTGCTGTTGTTGGCTTTGAAGATGGAGAGGGGCACATGCAAGGACCAGAGAGAAGCTTTGAGGAGTTGACAGTGACCTGGTCTGAGAGTTAGCAAAGAACAGACACCTCGGTCCTACACATGCAAGGAATTGGATTCTGCCAACAACCTGAATGACCTTGGAAATGGACTCTTCCCCACTTCCTCCAGATAAGAACCCAACTTGGTTGACACTTTGATTTCTGCCTTATGAGACCCTAAGCAGGGAACACCGTTGAGCTCCCCTGGGTTTCCAACCTATAGAACTGGGAGCTAATAAGTGAGTGTTGTTTTAAGTAGAAGTGTGGTAATATGTTATGGCAGCAATAGAAAACTAATATAGATTGAGATGTTCCAATAAAGGAAAATTTCATCCTGGCTGCCCAGATGGAGAAGCAAAGGAATCTATCATCTGGGAGGGTCTGGCTCTCTGAGTGGAATCTATTACGCTGAAGAATTTACCATATTCCAGCATCTGAATTCTCAAACATGTAGGCTCAGAAACACTTTTTCCTTCGTATACCCAAATAGATCTCAGGGGAAGACTCACATTAACCAAGCTCATGATGCTGATGTATAAAATCAAATATCATGTAATGATTCACACTGACCTATGCAACACCCAGAGAACCAAAATCCAAATGTCAGCAAGGCCACTATAGGCATCTGGGAAATAGAATTCTAATTCTGCTTACAAACAACACTTTGATAAATGTTCTAACAGTTAAAGCTTTGAGTACAATATTATGAATTCCTTGAATTGAAATTCCTGGGTGAAGTGTAAGTACATACTTAAGGTTTTTGATGCATATTGCAAAATTGCTTTCCAGAAAGATGGTTCCCACGTAATAGGTACAATCCCACCTGCAGTATATAGAAGTTCCTCTTTCCTCAAACTTTAATCAACACTGGTGATTATTTTTTGAGCATTTGCCAACTTTAAAAGTAAATAATTATATTTATTTTTTTAATGACATTTTTTTAACTACTGAGGGTGACTGTTTTTTTCATATTTTTATTGGTAACTGTTTTTTCTTTTCTTCTTTTCTTCTTCTTCTTTTGTGACTGTTCATGTTCTTTGTCCATTTTTCTACTAATTTGTTCATATTTTTCATACTAGTTTACTGGAGTTTCTCACATGTTAAGAATGCTAACACTTAGTCATATATTTTGCAAATGTCATTACAATTTGTTCTTTTCCTCTTTAGTTCATCAAGATTTTTAAATAGAGATTTTCGTTCTTATTTTTATAGTATTAAATCTTTTATCAAATCCTTCTTTGGTGACATGCTTATAAAATGTTGCTCCAAGGTCATATATTCACCTACCTATTTTCCTCCCAAGTTTAATGGCTTTAATTTCCATTTAAATGTTTAACCCACTTGGAATTCATTTTACCATATGGTGTGAGCAATATTAACTCTATTTTTTCTAAAGTGTTGGCCAATTGTACCAACACCATTTACAGAATAAGTCAAGAACATCTTTAGCTCTAACATCATGGAATTCATGCAAACAGTATAATTGACATTTGAGTATTTTTTCCCCCAGTGCTGGTGCCCCTTTGTTCTCATGTGCCCAGTATCCTCATACATCTATCTCCTCCTACTAAAAACTGCTCCCAGGAAAGAGTCTTATAAACTCATTTTCAATACAATCTCCAGGTATTGAACAATCTAATAGTTCAGGCTCTAAGCTAGGCTTCTGAGGATACAAGACTGAATCGGCCACAGATGCTAAATTCAAGAAGTGCATAGTTTAATGATGAGGCACACAAGTAGAAGCAGTAAGAGATTTTAGGTGCAATAATAATATTAATACTTATATTTACAACTATTTATTGAGCATTTACTGTATGCCTTTCACTGAACTAAGAACTTCATAATCATCTCAGTTCACCTTCAGGACAATGTAGGCACTACACTGATTCTCATTTTTCACCACCCATGCTCCATTTAAGAGTGATTAAAGGAGAAAATGTTTCAGATGTTGAAATTGACAGGCATGATGCCATTTTTACTCCAAGCCAGTAGTTCTGCAGAAAATATAAAACTGAGCCACACAGAGAAATTTTTTGGAGTAAATAGGGTGAAGGCAGAGATCTGTAGGCCATCTCTGCTGATGAGCCCCAGGTTTGAAGGACCTGCAGAGGTTAAATGCTGGACCCTAGACAGCTACAGAACATTCAGAGAATTGGCAGTGCTCGGTGGGGCGGCCATTTTGCTCTGAAGGTCAGTAAGAATTCTGTAGTGGCCAAGAGCCACTACAGATTGCACACGTTGTGTCTCACTGTCACTCACCTTGTTGGCACAGAGCAGCAGCCAGGCCCGCAGTTCCTCCAAGTCTGCTGTCCTCCTTCACTTACTCTGAGTCCAATGTCAGGCAGGTGTGCAACTCCATAGCAAAGGGCACCGTCTTCTATTTTACCAGCATCATCAAGGTTGGAGGCAGTGAGGGACTGATATATGTTCCGGTTTGTCCTCATTCTGTCTCACTTCATATCTAGCTTGTGTTCCTGACTGTCAGACCTACTAACCTACAAGACCTCAGGCCCAAATGCAGAGGCAACAGGCTTCCACTTCTTTGACAGTGTCTACAACCATGTAAAATCAAATCCCCATCATAAATCCCTTAATTCCATATCACTCATAGTGGTTCTGTTTCTCTGCTGGAGCACTAACTGATACAATATGTTTGAATGTTAAACAACAAATATAGGTTAGTGGTAGTCTCTGGAGAGGGAGGGAGGAGAATGGATTGGCTGTAATTCAGCAAGGTCTTCAATGTTATTTATGTAATAAATTATAAATTTCTTCGTAATTTATTTGTTATAGTAAATTGTGAAATTTTGTATGTTACACTAAATTATAAAATTATATGTGTTATAATAGATAATAAAATTGTAAATTTATTACGCTGGTGGCTGAGTACACAGTGATTGAATGAACAGATGTGTGATGTTGGGCATGTTACTCAACCTCTCTTCCTTTTAATTTATTTATATGTAAAATAATAGAATTAAATTATATTTATGTGACTTCCAGGTCTAAAAATTCTTGAGCTCCATCAGTACTGTTGATTTATAACTTATTAGGAAATAAAATACCTGTTTCCAAATATTTGAAGGCCATCATGGAAGATGGTGATCTGCTCTAACCTATGTTGTTTTTGAGAGCAATGGGTTATATTCAATAGGAGAAATAATTTCCCACCAATTAGAATTGCCCACCAAAGGAAGAAGATGACTTTAGAATTAACATGTCCTCTCTTCCTGGAACAATCCAGGCAAAAGACAGATGATTATTTATCATTGGGGCTACTAAAGAATTTACCATCTTGAGAGAATGATCAAGCTGAATGGCCTTTACTATCTCTCCAAACTTGAACTGGCTATGTTTTTTGTATAAATATTTTCCATTTAAACTATTAGCTTAGATGGTTACAAAAGAATAGTCCAGGTCCAATTTTTTTTTCCATTATAACAGATACAACATTACAGTTTGTAATAGTTGATCAGGGCATAAGCAATTCCTTGCTTGTTGGTCGGAACATGTAGCCAGGAATAAATAGCACACAGGATGTGTAATGCAATCTTAAAAGTGTTTTATTAGAACAATGCTTAGACCTCATACAAGGAAATGAAAAAATAAGAAATGTAAATGAACGTGATGTCAGACTGATGAAGCAAGTCTCTAGAGATCTTTAGAAGTTAGAATGGATTTTAAAATTCATTATGATTGAATTATAAAATAAATGAAAACCAGCAGGGTTAAATATGAAGTTGACGAGAGCAGGGAAAGAAAGTTCTCTGGATACTCATGACAGGGAGCAAGCAAGTTCAGGTTCACCTCTAGAGCAAGGAGGAATTTTCTTCCAGGTTCTTCTCTTTCAATGTTTACTGTGTATCAGGCACTGTGCTGGTCACTTGAAATACAAAGACCAAGAAAATACAGTATTAACTATGTAGAAGCTCATGCTTTCGAGGAAGGGGCAGACATATACAACTGAATGCACATAATAATAATAATAACAACAACAACACAGTAATAGCTAAAACCAATTGAGCACTAACTATGTGACAGATACTGTTCTAAACACCTTACGTATGTAAACTCATTTCATTCTCATGCCAACCGCAAGAGGCAAAGATGGGTTAAGTAGCTTATTCAGGCTGCACAGCTTGTAAGTGGCAGAGCCTGGATTCAGATCTAAGCAGCTCTAGATCCAGAGTCTGTGCTCCTAACAATGCACCTTATTGCCTCTCTCAACATAATGATGCTTCAGAGCTAAGAAGTCTACAGACTGCTACTTTAAAGCTCTTTCCAGTTATTCTTATTGTTGTTTTAACAATCTGTTGTTAAAATCTTGTACAATTACAATGTTTCTTGATTTTTTTCTGTAGACATACATAAAAATCTCTCCGACCAAAGATAAGAACAAAACTTTAAGAATGTACTTGTGGGGGCTGGCCCGGTGGTGCAAGCGGTTAAGTGTGCGCGCTCTGCTGCGGCGGCCCGGGGTTAGCCAGTTCGGATCCCGGGCGCGCACCAACACACCACTTGGCAAGCCATGCTGTGGTGGCACCCCATATAAAGTGGAGGAAGATGGGCATGGACGTTAGCCCAGGGCGGGTCTTCCTCACCAAAAAAAAAGAGGAGGATTGGCAGATGTTAGCTCAAGGCCAATCTTCCCCATAAAAAAAAAAATGTACTAGTGCATGATGTGTAAGATATTAAAATATGTACATAATTGAAAATAGAATGTCATCTTAGAATTCGATTATTCATTTAATACATCTTTACTAGGGACAATGACACACTCACTGTATAAGAAGTTCTGAGAATTCTGGGGTATCTGAATCAAAATTTATGCCTTCCTTGTGCTCACAAAGTGTGGGGTAAATAGTCAGGAATGAGTTATTAAAATAGCAAAAAGTATAAAAGAGAATTGTGAGGGTTGTGAGGATGGTGGAGGAAAGGCCTAGGTTAGTTGTGAGTTCAAGGAAATCTGCTAGGTGGACAAAGGGAGATGGGCTTCCTTGCAAAGGGAACATGTGCAAAAACACAGGAAGGAAGGCCTAGCTTATTTGAGAAATAATAATAAGTAACTGGGGTATAGGATGTAGAAAATGAAGTGGCTAGGAATGTGACTGTGAGGGGAAAATGGAGCCAGCCTGTAAAAGGGCCTGGGATGACAGGCGAAGGATGTTGAGCTTTGAAAGCCAGTGGAAGAAAGGACTGACTGACTTAATTCAGTTTTTAAGTAGATAACTGTGCTGGTAACATGGAGGATAAGTTGAAATGGGAAAAAATGCTAGTAGTAGAAAGTCAAGTTAGAAGGTTATAGGAATAGTCCAGAACATAGATGACAATGCCTAGAATTTTGAAGTGCAAATCAACAAACATTTATTTAAAAATAGTAAATGTCCAGTAGAATGCTAAAGATTCAACATTAACTAAAATATGACATCTTTCAAAACTATGAAAAATATGACTTATCTCAAAATGAATGGTAAGCTTTGAACTAAGCTGTGGATAGTGGAGAATCAAGGTGAGCATTCTGGGATGGGAGAGCAGGGAAGACTGAGGTTTCTAGACTGAGAGAATGACCGTCTATGGGTACCACTTACCAAGAGAGAGAAAACAGAAAAAAGGATGGTTTGGGAGTAACACGATGGATTTAGCTCTGTATTTGTACCTGCCAAGTTTTTAGTACACAATGACAAATACTTTTGAAATTAATTAAATTGAGTGACATGGCTGTACACTAGAGCAGGCAATCCCTCAGGAGTATTCAAAGACCACTATCACCTTTAAATTGCTATCTGACCTTTGGGATAACACATTTCAATGACAGCAGGTCAAGATTTCATCTTATTGCAAAATTTCTCAATCAGATGCCAACTTGCCACTCCTTTTTCATACTTTACATTAAAGGCTCTACTTATCTAGGTTTCTTTTTCTCTCAGAAGTCAATGTTCTTAGTTACTCTTATGGTCTTCCCTTGCCCTACAATGTAGGGGTTGTTGTAATAATGTAAGAAATAGATGAGGATAATCAAAACTAAGTAATAGGACTGTAGATATAAAGAAAAGGATAGAGTCAAATAATTAAAAGGCAGATTCAATTGGCCTTGAGAACCAGCAGAAAATATTGGGAGATGTGGAGGAAACAGTCTAGTATGCTTCCAAGATTTCTAACTTAGATGAGCATGTTGACGGTAGACTCATTCATCCAAATAAGGATTAATGTAGAAGCAACTTTGGAAAGAGAAGAAAAATAACGCGCTTTAGTTGAGGTCACATTGACCCTGAGATATTTACAGGGCAGCATGGTATCTAAGAAACAGAAATATAAACAACTGAGACATAAATTGAGAAATATGAATTGGGACAATTTAGTTGGTACCTGAAATTATTGGCTTGGATCAAATCCACTAACTAACAGTGAGATGGCTGAGATACAAATCCTAAGGAATACAATAATTGACAAAATTGCCTCAAAAAGAGATACCTGAGAAGACTGAGAAATGCATAGAGAGGTAGGGGAAAAAAACATAGAAATAAGGAAGCCAAGGAAGGAGAAGTTTCAAGAAGGAAAGAAAAGCAAACACTGCCTGATGCTTTGAAGCATCCATCAGGAAAGACCAGGAAAGATTTGCTGGTTTTTCCAATGGCTTCCCCAAGAACAGCGGCAGAGGAGCAGTGAAACGAGGCTATGATGGGTCCAGGAGAAAAATGCAGGTGATAAATTTAACCTCAAGTAGAGATGATTCTTTCAAGAATCTTCATTGAGAAAGAAGGTAAGGAGAGAACTGGAATAGCTGGTGCAGGGCTTAGGATTCAGTTTACAGGGAATAAAAGAAGCACTGCTTGGAAGTCAAAAGCTTTTGTCCCTTTTCCCCTTGAGGCTCTGGGTGGAAAGTGCTTCTGAAGTAAAGATTTTTGTAAAATTGACATGAGACCCAACTATCATCATTTCAATTAATGTAAACTAATATAAAATATATTCTCACCGATTTCCATGTGACTGAATTTACTGGAATCCTAAAATTACATTTACCTTGTGTTTAGTCAGTATATTTTGAATTTATTTATATGAAATTTTCATTCAGAGTATTGTTAAATATCCAGAAACACGATAATAATAACCCAAACTAACATTTTTAAGCATTTACAATGTGCCAGGCACTGTTCTAAGTACATTTATTTTATTTATCCTTACCTGTCCTCGCAAGAATCCATGAGGTAGATCCTGTTTTTCATCTCCTGTTCATAGAAACATACAGAGAGGCTCCCTTCCCAACATCATGGACTTCATAAGTGGCAGATCTGGGTTCAAACCCAGGCAGCCCCAGAGTCCATACTTCTAACCATTGTGTCATCTTGCCTCTTAGTCATAAATTGTAACTTACCATCATTACATATAAAGAGACACCTCAGACAATAGTGTCTTGTTCTTCTACTTCTGTCTTCATTAACTTTCAGGAGCTTTTTTTCTCCCACCTGAATTCAACTTGAACAATAAAAAAGGATAGCTAAGTCATTTGTGTAATTATACCAGTATTTAGACAAATTCAAACTTGGATATGTTTATCCCTCTGTTTAAGAAGGTTCCTTAGCTACTCCTGCTCACTCTCCAACTGGGAACTGAGGAAGGATCCAACTGGCATGAAAAGGTCATGGCCATCAGGCCACTGGGCAGGGTATATAATTGGGAGATTTTAAAATGGTTTCTGACGGTCAAAGTTAGAACTGAGAGCCAGGGGAAAAGCAAATTTATTTCACATGAAAACCTTTCAAGACATTTATAAAAGAAACATTGTGAAGAACAAAACTCTTCCTTCAGACTTGGGATCCAAATGTCGAGAATGCTTCAATAATAAAAACAAAACAAAGGGGGAGCTACTTCTCTCTCAGCTCATATTAAATAGATGGGTAACAGTTTGCAGCATGATTGCACACATATTTTTTCAATTTCCTTACTATGAGCTACACAGTTAGCAACACAACATGATACAAAGTTAAAAAATAAGTGAAAATACACGAAGCCAAAATTCTCCAGTGGAGCTGGAACAATATACAGACAAATTGATGTATAGACATTAAGGAGAGGGATTCAATGGCTTTCTAAGCTCCCCATAATTCTAAGTGCATAGTGTGCTAAGAAATATGGATATTCCTATAATCATCCATAGATACAATACTTCAAGTAATTCATAAACCTGACATCAAATTAGCATTTAACAAGATCTAATCTAAACACACATTAGCTCCTTCTCACTGAGTGTTTAGAAATTAGTAAATAAAGAAAAAAATTTAATATTTTTACTTCAAAGAACAATATATCTGCTTGGCATGCCTTCACACTAAACATTTTTGAAGACAAATCTAAATATACTAGTTGGAAAAAGGGAAATAATACTTGCTATGAGCCTTCAGGTATCTTAGTGAACACTACGAGTTTTGCATATGCTGTCTCAGTATTCCTCACTACATCTCTCTCTCTAGAAGGTTCTATTATCACTCCCAATTTAAAACAAAAACTGAGGCTCAGAGTTAAATAACTAGTCCAAGTTCACTGAGCTAGCAAGTAGCAGAACTGAGATTGGAACCCAGTTCTGTCTGATTCCAAAATTCTTTCCACTTCAAATGTTCCCTCTGTGAGTAATAAAAACCATGGTTTCTCAAAATGTGGATATAATGGAAATGTAGAAATTAAATAATAAATAGCAAAAAGTTTAACTCAGCTTTATAGTAAGTGGATAATAATAGGAAATTTCTGTAATGTTCTTGTTTTACATTAAAATGTAAGACAAGTCACAGAAAAAAAACTAATTTGTATGTAAAGATATCATTTACTCAGTGACAGCCCATGAGAATCACAGCATAATTATTGAGTCACTAATTTTCCAAAAGATCATATTTTTCTAGAGTTTGATTTATACTGGAAAAAAATGGCATAGCATCCATGGATTATTCTGCTAATGCAGTTTCTACACAAGATTATTGAAAGAATAATTTTATTTCTGTCCATCTATATTTAACATAAGGTGGACAAAGCACATTCAAAATGAAAATTGTGTATAGTTAAGATTGCATATTGCAAGTAACAAAATCCCATCTTAAACTAGTTTAAACAATAAATGAAATGAGTTAGCTCGTATGATGAAAACATCAGAAATATAACTAGTTTCAGGGAGGATTGGATCCAGAGGCTCAAAAAATATCACCCAGAACCTCATTCTTAAGCCTCTCTCTGTTCTGTTCTCTGCTTGACGTTCAGGATCCCCTTGAAGGCCTTCTCAGCTCTCCTTGTAGCAACAACGTCTCCATCAGATACAGACCTCAGGATACCACCTTCTATTATTGTGGGGGAAAGTGATGATCTCTTCTCATAGTTTTCACAGAGGAGAAAAAAAAAACCCCAAAGTATTGCACATTTCATTAGCTCTGGTTGGACTCCCTGACCTCCTATAATAGGAGGGATGAAATACAGGCATTGACATAAGCCTGCAGGATTGCTACCCTGTAACTGGGAGTAGACATCCCTCTCAACACACTTGGACTCAGAGTTGGAAACGGCTAGTTGCTCTAAGGAGAACTCAGGATACAACTAAGATGGGAAAAGGATGTTTGATGTCCTCCAAATTTCAAATGTCCAGTACAAATTAAAATACTTCTAGACAAGACAATGAGATGAACAGAAATAATCTCACAGGCTGAAATAGTACCCATAACAACAATAAAATTAATAATTATATTACACAATAGGTATTGATTAATTATTGTCAAAAGGTGAGCACTTTACATGTTTTACTCAATTGAAACCTCACAACTACCTATGAGGTAGGTGTTATTACTATACCTATATCTTATGGATGAGCAAATTGAGACCCAGGATATTTAAATAATTCTTTCTAATATAAAAAAGGATGAAAGTCTGCATTATCTCTGTAAACTATGGAAGGGTGCCATCTAGAGGACAGAAACTTTGAAGGAAAATTGAAGATACAACACAAATAAGACTAGATTTATTCAACAAATATTTACTGAGCACTTACTATGTATAGATATTGGGTTGGGCACTGGAGGCACTATGCTGGGTGCTGAGTTGAAGAAAAGCCAACTTGTGACTCCAGCCTACAAGCAGTGTGCCCAATCCAGCTTTCCCACAGGGCCTCAAATCCACCAAATCTCTCCTGCCTCAGGGTCTTTATACATGCTATTCTTTCTACTCTCTCTCTCTCTCTAGAGAGTAAGTCTCCTCTCTTCACGTATCTCTTCATCTTTAATATGCATCATTATCATCTTCTAACACCTAAACTCTTTGTGCCTCTGTCAATTTGCGGATGACTACCACTTTATGGTAAAAACTTATCAGCTTTATGGTAAAAACTTCCCACTGAATCCACTTGAAAAGACTTGAATTGGACCAACCTAGCTCACAATCTTGAGAAATTAGAATTGAAACTAAAAACTTAAAAATTAAGTTTTGCATGCTTTGTTTTGAATGGAGGAGATGTAAAAATGTGGGCGATGTGCTATGACCATCTACCACCCTGTGTACATGGAATAGATTAAGCCAGTATGCATAGATAGAGAAGAAGGCAGTGAAAATTTAGAAACAGAGATGAGAGATAAAAACAAGTTACTGCATGAGTTTCCTAAGACTTCCCATTTCTTGGTTCCAGGCATTTTCAGCTAAGTCTCAGCTATATACTTTCATTTCCTTGGAAGTATCTCTGTAATCTTATAATTAGACTTATTCTGCTAGTTTTGGTTGGTTTCTGTCACTTTTACTAAAAATCATAAATACAAAGCATTTACTTTGTAATTGTTTCTGAAGTTTTTTTCCCTTTTCCCCATCTTCACTGCCAGATTCTGGTATAAGACATCGTCATCTCTTAGCTGGACAACTGCAATAGCCTTCTAACTAGTCTCCTTATGTGCCCTCTTGTTCCATCCAGTCAACTCTTGAGTTGGGTTATTTGTAGGTCATTTAATTCCACTACTTAAAAGCTTTTAATGGCTCCCTTTGTTAAGAAGCAAACCTTAACACAGACTGCACAGACCCACATTATCTAACTCCTAACCACATGGACAGCCTCATTTTACAATACTGTCTGCACTGCACATTGTCCTTTAGGAGACCCTAGAACTCACAAAGTCTACCCTGCTTGGAGCCTTCATTCATTCTGCTCCCTCTGCCTGACATACCTTCCATTCTTCCAACTGGCTAAGTCTACCCAGCCTTCAGATTTTGCATTAAATGACATTTACAATTATAATAGTGTTCTCTTATTTTTTAAGATCTGCCTCCCCCTAGTTAGACTGTAAGATTAATAGGTTAGTGGCCATGTTTTCATCATCATTGAACTCACAGTGTCTGGCATATGGCAGAAAATCAGTAAGTATTTGTTAAATAGTTATGAGTGAAGTACAGATCCAGAATATGCTACCTACAGACATGGAAACCCCGAAAGGAGACAATACTGCAGAAACAATAAAATACTAAAAGAAAACTTTTCAAAGATGAAGTAAGTCTTCACAGACAGAAACGTTGGTTAAAAATACAAGGCACAGGGGCCAGCCCAGTGGCGTAGTGGTTAAGTTCACATGCTCTGTTTTGGCAGCCCAGGGTTGGCAGGTTCGGATCCTGGGAGTGGACCTACTCATCGCTTCTCAAGCCATGCTGTGGCAGCGTCCCACATACAAAGTGGAGGAAGATGGGCATGAATGTTAGCCCAGGACCAATCCTCCTCAGCAAAAAGAGGAAGATTGGCAACAGATGTTAGCTCAGGGCTAATCTTCCTCTCAAAAAAAACAAAAAAAAGAAAAATACAAGGCACAGAGATCTCTAGTTTGATATTACATCCAGGCAGAGAGAAGACAAAAACTATTTATCTTCCAATGAAGAAAAACATGACTTGTCTCAATAGTATCTTCTCTAAAAGACCAAAGTCAATGAATTAACGTCTATAAATATCTAAGAGACAATGGTCTACAGATGACTATCTAATGGACTATTAGGTGTAGTGGTTATGAGTATAGGCTTTAAAACAAAATTTCCTGGGTTCAAATCCTAATTCCACTTACCAGTTATTTCACCTTTGACAAGTTACTTAAGCTTTCTGTACTTCAGTTACATCATCTTCAAAATGCGGATAATGATAAGAGCTATCTCACAGAAGAATTAAATGAGTCAACATATGGTTAGTGCTTGCAACAGCTCTACCTAAATATATTATTATCTAAAATAAAATTTTGTTACCCAAGAATTCTGCATCCAGCCAACTTGTTTTTCAGCTGCAAAGGACTTCTTCAGGTGCAAAAGCTCCTCAGCAAGTATACAACTCATCTAACCCTCCTGAAAAAGTAAGAAATGAATCAAAGTGAAGAATGCAGAAAGAGGGAAGATGAAGCATAAAGAAATTGGAAGTCATCATTGATGCTATCATCAAAGATAATGTTGTGTAAATAGTTATTTTAAATATGATTATAGCTTAATGCAAATTTTAAAGTTTACTTTTATAATAAAAATATATATACTATAAAAATTTAAATAAACAAAACTTAGGACTAGAAAAAAGGTATATTCCCAACTTCATGAAGGAAAAACAAATGATACTCACTCTTTAGCTAAATAATTAATATAAAATAGACATTTTCATTTAAAGATAATGACTAATAAAATAAAAATGGGTTATTTACCCTCTAAATCACTTGGGGGAAAAGGTGACATTAAAAACAAACAAACATAATTTTCATTTGGAGAAAATAAAAACAAGGAAAAGAAAAAGAAAGTAAGTAATCACAAATATTAGCATAAAACAAGATAAGAGGCAAGAAAGCTCTTGTCAATTTTGACAATAAACATAAATGTATGAATCTCAACTATTTAAATATTGAGTCTATGAATGAGTCAATGAAAATAATTAAGCTATAATACCATTACTGCATGCTGTTGAAATATAGCAATATACACACATAAAACAAAACACAGGAAGTTTACAAATCAATGAATCATCAAGAATACATCAGAAAAACAAGTTAAAAAAATAAAGTGTGAGTTGAAATATTTATATCAGACAAAATAGAATCCAAGGGAAAATTACTTAAGTATACAACAGGAAATATTTTATATAGAAAAAATTTTATAATTTATTATGAAAAAAGAATTCATGTGCTCTATACTTTTAATATGTTAAAAAATGGTCATAAAAACACAAAGAATACAAATACGGTCATGCATCACTTAACAACAGGGATATGTTCTGAGAAATGCATTGTTAGGTAATTTTGTCATTGAGCAAATATTATAGGAGTGTACTTACACAAACCTAGATGGTATAGCCTACTACACATCTAAGCTATATGGTACCAAATCTTATAGGACCGCCATTGTATATGCAGTCTGTCGTTGACTGAAACATCATTATGCAGCATGTGACTGTAAATGAATTTCATGAAAAATATCAACATAGTCCTTTGTCACAAATAAATTAAATATGTGAAAAATTATTGATCCAGAAGAGTGTAATAGTATAATTAATAATGTTAATTAAATACATATACATGTATACAATATTATAACCATAGAGAATAACATTTTTAAAATTCTATGAAATATTTACAAAAATTACAGTGACTTCTTTAAACTTTGGAGAAACAAATGATCCCCAGGCAAAATAAACTCTTCCAACACAAGTGAAAAGGGGAGAGCTTTCTAATTTACTTTTATAAACCAACATCAAATCCTAACGAAGATTAAAAAGACGAAAATTATAAACTCATTTCATTTATGAATATGACACATAAATCCTAAATAAAAAACTAAGTTAACTCAGCAATATACAACATAACCAACTCAGCCTTTTCTGAAAACATAAGGATGATCTAATAGTAAGAAATCTATTCATGTAAGATACAATATAAATAGCTCAATGAAAGAAATCTACATAACCTCTACATAGTTACATAACAGAATGCCAAAAATTTATTCAGTAAAACTCTCTAAACATTATTGATTTCAAAAGTTTCCTTCAAACAAATAGTTAACAGGACACTTACTGGCAAAATGCTAGAGGAATTATCATGAAAGTCAGGAAGAAGACAAGACATCTGCTACTATCCCAATAATTAACATTATTTTGGAAGTTTGTAGCAATGTAATAAAACAAGAAAGGGAAAAGAGAAATAAAATGTCCAAAAAGTATCAGATACAAATTGTTAGTTTTTGTAGCTATTATGATTGTCCAAAACTGCAAAATAATTAAATATATGAAAGAAATTAGAATTGATGATAAATTTCAGTAAAATAATCACTTCAAAATATAACAAATAATGTTTTAGACAATATTGTCAAAACAACAAAAGACTTTGGAACAAATTTACCAAGCAAAAAGCAGTATTTATGTGAGAAAAATGTTAACCTTACAAAAGGACTTTAACAAAAAAGAAATTAAATAATATGGTGTTCTTGGATGGAGAAGAAAACAACTACAAGAATAAAAGTCATAAGCCAGACTCTCCTAAACACTTATAAATATTACCTCATTTAATCCTCATAAAAATCCCTTGAGGCAGTTCAATAATTACTTCCATTTTGAAAATGAGTAAACACTTTTTTTCAAGTGCACACAAAATATTCACCAAGATGGATCATATTTTGAGCCATTAAACAAACCTCACTAATCTTGAAAGAACTGAAATTATACGAAGTATACTCTGTGACCAAAACAGAATTAAACTACAAATAAATAACAGAAAGCTAACTGGAAGATCCCTAAACATTTCATAATTAAACAGCATACTTCTAAATTACTCATAGGTCAAAGCAGGAGTCACAAGAGAAATTAGAAGATATTTTGAATTGAATAAAAATGAAAGCACAACCTATCAAAATTTGTGGGATTCAGCTAAACAAATGCTTAGAGGAAAACACATAGCATTGAATGTTAATGTTAGAAAACAAGAAAGGTCTCAAATAGAAAATTTAAGCTTCCTTAAGAAACTAGAAATTGAAGAGCAAATTAAACCCAAAGCAAGGAGACAGAAAGAATAATAAAGAACAGAAATCAATGAAATTGAAGACAGAAAAAAAGAACAGAGAAAATAATGAATCCAAAAGCTAGTTCTTTGAAAACACTAATAAAATTGATAAACTTCTAGCCAGAATGATCAACAAATGGAGAAAAAACAAACTACCTATATCAGAAATGAAAAAGGAGGCATCACTACAGATCCTAGGGATGTTAAAAGGATAGTAAGAGAATACGATAAATATTATGCCCACAAATTCAACAACTTATATGAAGTGAACAAATTCCTTGAAAGATAGAAACTACCAAACCTCACTGAAGAAATAACCTAAATATTCCTACATCTAATTTAAAAATTGAATTTGTAGTTTAAAATCTTCCCACAAAGAAAACTCCAAGCCCAGGTGGCTTCACTGATGAATTCTACCAGACACTTATGGAAGAAATAATAACAATTGCACACTTTCTCAGAAAATAGAGGAGGAGAGAATATTTCCCAATTCATTTTCTGAGGTCAGCATTATCCTGATCCCAAAACCATAAAAAGAATTAAACTAGAAATAAGAAAAATACAGACCAATATTTCTCATGAATATACTTGCAAAAATCCTCAACAGAAACTGACAAATTGAATCCAGCAAAGTATAATATATCACCATCGGATGGGATTTATCTCCAAATGCAAGGCTGATTCAACAATTTGAAAATCAATCAATATAACACACTATATCAACAGATTAAAGAAGAAAAATTACATGATCATTTCAATAAATGCAGGAAAAAATAGCCAATATGGAGAAAGCCTATTAGCCTATCTCTCCTACTGACTGCAGCTAAAAATTTTGTACAGAATACAAAAAGCATCTAGCTTAATTAAGATTCTGAAAAGTAAACCATTCATATGATATTCTGGAAAAGACAAACTATAGGGACATAAAAGAGATCAGGGGTTGAGAGATCATAGATTGGTTTTCAGAGGCTGGGAGTAGAAGAGGTTGACTATAAAGAAGCATGAAAAAATTTTTGAGTGTGATGGAACTATTCTATATCTTGATTATAGTAATGATCACATAACTTTTGTCAAAAGGTATGGAGTTGTGCACTGAAAAGAGCAACTTTTATGTACATAAATTGTACCTCAATAAACCTAGCTTTTAAAAATTCTGTAAAAGCTTTGGTATGTGAAATCAAGGTATAGTCTTTCTAGAAAGTAGAATAAAAATACTAAGTTGAAAAATAGACTGGAAAGTATTTTACAAATTTCATCACTAGTCCAGGAGAAGATGAAGGAAAGAAAATCATGAAATAATACAAGAAAATATCCCTAAATTGAAGGTATACTAAATGCCCAAAGTACAACAAATGGAACAAGGTAGTTAGGTAGGTAGGTAGGTAGGTAGATAGATAGATAGATAGATAGATAGACAGACAGACACATAGACACATAGATAGACAGATCTAGGTAGATAGACAGATAGACAAACAGACCAAACAAACCATGGTTTCAAGAAATTTTAGCAACCTAAGGTTTAACACAAGTTTCTAAAAACTTTTAGAGAGGAAAGATCATATACAAAAAATGGGGAAACAAAATGTCAGTGAATTTCCCAAGAATGTCCTGGAAGACAATAGAGAAACGCCTTGAAATCCAGAGGGCAGCATTGGTGGTATAGTGGTATGCATAGCTGCCTTCCAAAATGCAGAGGGTAAATAATTTCCAATATAGCATCATATGCACAGCCAAATTACCAATGAAGAATACAAGTAAAATAAAGACATTTTAAGATATGCATGGTCTCAAAAAGTTTACTTTGTATGAATCCTTTATAAGACATGTACTTGCAGGAGATATTCTGGAAAAGGCAAAACTACAGGGAGTAAACTAAGTAAAAGTAATACCTGAGATTTACAAAATAGAAAATCCAACACAGTGATGTAGCAAAGGGAAGTCCCAGATGTAGGGAGGTCACAGTGCAACAACTGATAAGGAGACTTGGAAAGTACCACTCCAATTTGGAATAAGAGGTTGCAGAGCCCCTGGTAAGATGTAGCCAAGAAGAAAGAAGGAAACTGGTAGTTTATCTGAAGTTCTTGGCCCTTTTTTTTTGTTAGGAAATGTTACAATTTGGTCATTAAACTTGAAGCTTAATTACTAGTGAGTACAAAGAAAAATAAATTAAAAAGATGAAGCAGTTAGTAACTCCAGGAAAAACAAAGAGTTTTATAAGAAAGGAAATGTAGTTATAGTACATTGTCAACTGTAACTCATATTAACATAGTCAAATAATGTAAACAGCATTTATTTATTTATTTATTTATTTATTTATTTGTGAGAAAGATCAGCCTTGTGGTAACATCTGTCAATCCTCCTCTTTTTTTTTTTTTGCTGAGGAAGACGGGCCCTGGGCTAACATCCGTGCCCATCTTCCTCCACTTTATATGGGACGCCGCCACAGCATGGCTTGACAAGCGGTGCATCGGTGTGTGCCCGGGATCCGAACTGGCGACCCCAGTCGCGTCAGTACAGCGCTTGCACTTAACTGCTTGCACCACCAGGCTCGCCCCAACAGCATTTATTTAAGCAGAAATTGTGACAGAAATTGGAAAAATGGGAAAAGAGAAAGTCTGTGGGGGAGAGGAAAGCATGGGAGTATGTGTAGTTGTGATGTAAGAAAGCTAAACCCTCATCTTCCAAAGAAGAAAGTCAATGGATAGCACGCAAGTTTTAAAAAGCAAAAAATAGCAATATAAGCTACATATGAGAGTATGATACTGAAAGACACACGGGCAAATATTTAAAGATAAATACAGCTAAAAGATTTTTAAATGTTTGAGTATAAAGAATGAAAACTAATGCTGGGGAGGCATAGGGCAGAAGACTATTTTTCCTTACAATTATATAGCTCTGACATTTTTAGACTAAGTACAATTTTACTTCATAAAAATTAACTTTAAAAATCCCTAAAATTTTCCATTGAAAGATTTACTTTTTTTTTTTTTTTTTTGCTGAAGATTAGACCCGGGTTAACATCTGAGCCAATCTTCCTCTACTTTATACATGGGTCACCACCACAGCATGGCTGATGAGTGGTGTAGGTCCATGCCGGGGATCCTAACCCACGAACCCCGGTCGCCGAAGTGGAGCGCACTGAACTTAACCACTAGGCCACGGGGCCAGCCCCAAAAGATTTACGTTTAAAAAAATAATTAAAATAACTACCAGAATGAAAAAACACAAAGGGAATATCTATGAATTTTTAAAATTTTTTACATCAAAAATCACCATCATGAAATTTAGAGGTAAATGACAGACTAGAAAATTATTCATAGTATATAGACAATAGGTATTTGTCTATTCAATATTGAACCTTCCTGTCTATTCTGGGGGAAAGTTCTCATTTTGTGTAGTATTGAACGGATAGCAGAAGATGAAGGGGGCAATCTTAACAGAGCTACAAGACTCTTACCTCTTTCAGCTGCAAGACTGAGATACACAAAACAAAACCCAATTTTTTCTCAGTGGAGAAATGTCAATGGAGTCAATATCAGAGCCTTAGCTGTATCTTGGAGATAAGAAAGTGCTGGATCTGAGGAGTGGATTTGTAAACGAGAAGACTTGCGAGCTTAAGGGCTACAAACCACTCTGAGAATAACTTACCAATTGAAGGAACTCCTCCTTCTTTGTCTAATAAGAGTGTTTTCTCTCCTACTTAAAAGCAGGCTTCCTTTTTTACCTGAGATTCTAACTTGCCCGGGGTGTCCAGTTCTCTTCCTGCCTTAATCCCCCATTCCTCAGAGTCAGATCCCAGCATACTTGGGGTGAGAAGCCAAACCCAGAAGAAGGAGGCATAGATTTACAACTAGTAAAATAATTGCCAAGCTTTGGGCAAAAATATGAAACCATACTTATGAGAATGGATGCCGACGGTATCCAATTAAGGAGGAAGGAAGCACCATTTTACATCACACTGAATTTATGTTTATGGTTAACTTTACCAGAGATTCTGAATTCAGTGTTCTAGCTGAGGCAGCTGAGAGCAAGTAATGAATATCTGGATTCAGGGCTCAGCTGTACCAAACAAGTGGAAATTTCTTGGTACAAGAAAAAGGAAAAAATTCTAAGATGGATAAAATAGGAATGCAGGAATGAACTTATTCTATCTTAGCACTCACTGACTCCTAACCAAGGAGACACTCTTCTATCACTAAGAAATTAAAACATTAATTTAGGGTGTTATGACAAGCACTTTTAAAATAAAAGTGCTAGAACAGCAAATATCTAAACACAAGGCATGTAGTAAAGACATGTTAGTTTTGTGAAACTTCTGTTCCAATTATACAGTTATATGTGTATGATACGTATTTATATAAATGTAGGGGCTGATATGTGTGTATACGTGAACATGCATTTACACATATTTGTTCATGATGTAACATTTCAATATTTCTTACTGAGTGTCATGGTCAAAAATATTGGAGAGCCACTGTTCTAGTTGGTCTACAGATGACCTGGTACACACAGGCTAGCACAACCAAGAAGGGATTCTTCTGAAAGTTCAGCTCCACACTGGAGAGTCCTGAAAGACAATGGAACAGAGAAGAAGCTTGACTAGTGACATCATGTTGTCCATTTAACCTGGGGGAAAGATGACTTGAAGGAAGGAACTATACCAATTCACGGTTAGTGACATGAGGAGGATAAAATGGCCAGGACGGGGTAACAAGAAAAAAAATGGGTCCCAGTGTTGGCTGGAGTTATTAATCCCAGTCAACAAGAAGGAAAGAGGTCTTCTACTGGGGGAAGAAGGGAAGAGTATGCGGAAAGGGAAGAATATGAATGACCCCTCCTCATATGACCATTCAGCAGTAAAACCTAATGAAAGAGAAGCAGGTAGGTGGAACCACTAAAAGCATTGAAAGTTTGGGTCATTTTCTAACAAATCACCCCAACAATGGAAGGTACTGGCTTTCTGGAAATTGCCCAACATTTATTCCACTATCTTACACTGCTAGCAGAATAGTAAATTGATACACACTCCTAGAAACCAAATTGGTAATCTGTATCCAAACCCATAAATTACTCAAACCTTTACTTTGATAATTCTATTTTTACTGATGCCAAAGAAAGAATCAAAGCTATTCACAGGAAGTAGTAAAAAAGAAAAAATCAGCCCTGTCTACTGAGATCTGTTGCTACCAGCTAGGCTGTGAGTTTCCTCTGCTGTGAATTTCACAGAATATCAGCATCAAATGAGGACTCCCCATGACAAGACCACTTTATAATCATGTCTGATAGAAATAAAAATAAAGACACTGTGCATCCACAAAAATGACAGAGCTTCCCCTGACCTACCTAACATGAGCAACTATCATTTCTTCTCCAAAAACAATTCTATCTGTGCTTTGTTCATCCCACCTCTGCAATAAAGATTATTAAGATAACCAATCATGGAATCGCCTCTGCTTCCTATCTGCACCCAATCCAGAACAGAACCTAATTTCCTTGAATTGTCCTCAGAATCACCTAACCCAAGCCCAAATCTTATAATAAGCCTCTCCTAACTTCTTCTTTCTGAGATGCCCAGTGGTTCTCCATGATGTGTGTTACATGCTAGTACCATTCAAGATGCTGAAAAGTTAATTCATTGCAATGGATGCCTCAGGGTGTTGGGGATTAATTCTCTCACAGAACCCCATTGAGAAGGACTTGAGAGCCTTTCATATATCATCATATTATCCTAACAATAATCCCAGAAAGAAAGAACAATTATTATCATTCCTACCTTACAGATAGATAAAGAAACTGAGGCACAGACTGGTCAGGTAAATAGTCTAAGATTTAAGGATTTGAACCTAGGCAGTCTGTTGATAGAGGTGTTTCATCGCAGAAGCTATTTGGCTCCCACCAAAACACTGTCACAAGCCACTTAGTTGTCTAGGGTGAAAACCTGATATCATACTTATATCTTTGCTACCCTGGCCTTCCACAGCCAGCCAGCGCTCCATCGAAGGTAAATCATCTCTTACTTCCAACCTCATCTTTCCACTTCCATTGCCATTCTGCTAGTTTGAGTCCTCCTATCTCTACCTGAACTGTTGCAAAAAGGTCTTAACTGCAGTACTTACCTCCAGTCACCTCCTTCTGTAATCAAACACAAATACTTGAAGAATAATGTTCTTAAATACAACCCTGATGATGCAATTCCTTGCTGATAGGTGGGTAGGTAGATGACAGATAAATAGATAAATACATAGATGGATGGATGGATGGATGCATAGATAGATAGATAGATAGATAGATAGATAGATAGATAGATAGATGATAGATAGATAGATAGATAGATAGATAGATAGATAGATAGATAGATAGATATAGACAGATGATATTTTTTTAAAAACCCAAAACTTAACTCTACAGTTTGGCATTTGGACTCTTCCAAGAGTTGGTGGCTCCAGTCCACTTTTCCAACCTTACTTCCCATTACCTTTCTCTGTTCCAGACAAATTAAACCACTCTTCATTTCCTAAACAAGTCCTGAATTTTCCCATCCTTATGCCTTTGTTCCACTGCCTCTGTTCAACCTACGTCTCCTGGTTTCAAAATCCTACCCACGCTTTATCCAACCTAATGTCATTAGTCTTCAAGGCAACGTGGTTTAGTGAGAAGACAAACAATGAACATGGAATTATAGTTTTCCCAACACTCCCTCCCCAGTCTCAACTACACCCATGCTCTCACAGCAAAGAAATTAATTTCATCCTCCATAATGCTCCTATGTTACTTTGCCTATGTTTATTTATAGGAATTATCACATTCTGCCTTACACAGTAATTTTTTACTTCATTTTCCTATTAAATCCTTGAAAACACAAAATGTCTTATGCATCTTTGATTCATGCCATGACTTATAAAATAATTATCAATAAATGAATTGGACATTATGAACATTCACGTTGTCAAGTGCAGCACAGTTCTTTGTCATGCCTCTCCTAAAAGTCTAAGTTATTTGTTTCTGAGAACTCAGAAATTCAGTGGGAGAGGATGTGCAAGCTCTTTTAGGCTCTGAGATATCATTTGGGAGTAGGGACTCTCCCAAAAAAGAATCTAATTGTTTTCCTTCCCTAGGAACAGTCATTTGAAGTCATTAGGACCTTGTCTGTACTCAGGTGACACCACTTCTCTTCTCTTTGTTCACTTGGCCACAAACATTTATGATTCATCCACCACATTTATCATCCAATATGGAGTGCTCCTGAGACACTATTGGCTAACCTGATGTCCAGCCCATATGCATATGCCTTTGTCTCTGACACTAATTCCTGCTATAAAGATCCATGGAGCAGAACTGGTTTCACTCTATCTGGCTGTTACAAGCCATAGAGAAGTCACATAGAAGGAACTGCTTGGGGCCATTTTCTCCAGCTGGGCTTGGGGATGGGCAGTGCTGGTGCTTGGGGACTGGGAAAGTGGTATGTATATAAGGTTGATAAACTTCATTCCAGTTCAAAAAACTTTTTAAAAAATTACTTGATTCCCAAACAGCCCATTTCCCTATAAGGAGGTCATTTAGCAGTGGGAGAAATTAACTTATTTCTCATATTTCTAGCTAATTTCTAGATTGAATTTCTTTGTACTTAATCTTTTGCATTTTTGTTTTCTTTAAGAAATGCACTAAAAGTAAATTTTAAAAATGTGGGCAATAGGAAGACGTCTCCAAAGGGGATAACACTAAACATTACATATGTGATGTTTCACCTCCCATCACCACTTCTTCTCTGCCCCTCACTGCTTCTGGAAAAGCAAGAAGTCAAGAGATCTGTCAGAAAGGCAAGAGGGTATGGTTGAAATTAACCATATAACTGGACACCATGTAGGGCTGGCCGGTCTAACATATAATGGGAATTACCTTGTGTTCTACCATTTCCCCAGGGCCCCAAAAAACAGACATACAAAGGAAATTCAGAAAAGAGCAACAGAATCATTAAGGAGCTGTGAGGTTGATTTACAAGGCACATTAAGAGAACTAAGTACATGTGGCTTGGCTAAACGATGACTGAATGAAGACACAATGAATGCCTATGAGTTTACAGAGAATGTAATCGCTGAGGAAAAGAGAGGGATGGAGTTATCCTGGAGGTGATAACATCATAGTCACTGTGCTTTTATTTATTTTATTTTTAATACGGGGCTCTATGCTTTATATTTCTCTTGCTTGCTACAGAAGTCAGTGCCGATATATTTTTAAAATATCTTATAATAATTAAAAAGATAAAATAACAATGATGGAAATCTGTATAAAATTTTACCTTTATAAAACGTAGGAAGTTCTCTAAATGTATTTTGGGTAGGAGTATTGACTGAAAAGTAGTAAGAATATAAATCAATTAATAGCCTATCTGAGATAGAGAGGGAGAAATGAGTGTCTGGCGCCACATCTGTGGTAAGGGAAAGGGAGAAGAGGAAGAAATGAAAGGGAAAAAGAGAATCAACCAAAATACTTGAACTTCTTAACCCAGTGGAGTTGCCATCTTGGTGGGCAGCCAACAACAGCAACTTATGAAAATTCTCTAATATGGTATCCCCTGACTTCCCCCAGAGACCTCAAGTGACACAGTTTATTTCAAATAGGAGAAGGTCATTAGCCTGTTTGCTATCCTCTAGACTCGAAGTGCCAGGAAAGACTGAGAAAAAGTGCATGTCGAAGGCAGATGGATGATGGTTGATGGGACCAGTCTAGCCTCTACTGCTGCTGAGGAACAAACAGCGTGCAGTTCTTTCTTAGCTCATCCTATGCAAGTGATAAAACTTAAAGTGAGGTTTGCAGTATCTCAAAAGGTCTAAGAACAACTGACTACTCGTCCATCCCTGAAGTAGGTGCTAGGGGTGTTATGGTGAATATGACATGCTCCCTGTCCTGAAGGGCTCCCAGGCAGGAGAGAGAGACAGACACAGAAACAGACATATCATTAATATTCAATGAGTTAAGAGATGGAGGAGGAGAGCAAGGAGTGTCAGGCCTACAGAGAGGATGAAATCTATCCCAGTATGGACAGTTCAAGAAAGGATGTCCTGGAGGCTGCAAAGCATGACCTGACATGGTTATCATCAGATGGTTTCACTTTCAATTTCCAATTGTTTCACGTGGAGATCTTTATCCAGGAGCATTTCCAGCAGATGATAGAGTGGATGTGCTGTTTTGCTTGTCAAGCTGCCTTCTTTCTTAAAGAAAAATCCCGTCTTCCCTAGAGAACTATTCTTCCTCCCCACTCCAACTATGTGGTGTTAGCTAATCCCCATACCTCACCTTTCTTGTCTCCTTCAATTGGTCCAGGGTGAGCTCATCCAACTCCTTTCCTGGAGTTTTCCAAATTGAGCCTAAGGGAGAAGGACATTCCTTTTGTGGTGAAAGGCTATAAAGTAAGAGTTTAGGGAGAATTTAAGAATGACACTTCCCTTATATGGAAGAAGCTGGTCGGTGGTGGAACAGACTAACACCAACACAGAGAAGCAACGAAGATAGAGAGATGGAGTTCTGATAGTTTCAAGGCCCTGATCCTAGTTGCCTCTGAGGCAGCACCATTCCCATTCCATCACCATGTGAAATACCACAGCATCCTGCCAATAAAGTCTTATCCCCAAAACTAGTTCCAGTTTGGTTTTTATCATTTGCAATCAAGAGGCCTGAGTAGCAGCTCCATTAGCAGTGACTTCTTGACATTTTCATCTTTATCTTGAAGTTACATTTCTCCTCTCATCCTCCCCCTTTCCAAGAAGAGTCAGCTCAACCTCAATACTGCCAATTTCTGCTTGTTCTGTCTATTTATACTTTGAAAACTTGGCCAATATTCTTGCTTCCCCATCAGCTGTGCTTCTCGTTGTTCTATATCTACGTTTCCCAAAGTCAGCTCCCATCTCAAAATACGTCACCACGCTATCTACCAAGAGCCATCACCAGAGAATCCAACTGAGTGGTTTGAGGGTGGGGCCCAAGAATCTATATTTTTAAAAAATACACTCTAGTTGATTCTGATGTGCAGCCAGGTGGAAGCATCACTAGGCCAGACGACCCGTGAAGCCCATCAATTTGAAGAGTGTTTGAGTGTCCTAGACATGGCACAAATTAACTGTTCAGTCCCTTGTCAAGCTTTGAGTACAGCTTGGTCTGGTTTATCTCAAAGAAAGCAGAATTACTGGTGACTTGGAAGTATGTCATAGCAGTTCCAAGCGCTCAGAGAACTATTTGAAGGGGCTGGAGATGACTTCATCGTCAGGGGGGCAGGCGTTGCAGGGGCAGGCCTGGCCCCTTACACAAGCTGCCTTTGATTCATGCTGGAGATGGATGATGTAGAGGAAATTTTGTTTAAGTCTAGAGTTACATCACAGGCCTGTATATTTTTTCTTATAAAGAGTCTTTCCAACACAGCTATCCTCAAAGGAGCTGGGCATAGCAATCCCAGAGGCAGCAGCAAACTTGAAGTATAGGGGAGAAATTTTTGTTTAAATCCATCAGGCAATGGTCACCTTTGGAGCAATAAAACTGCTCTGGTTCTTGTGAGACATGACAAGTGCTTCACAGCAGCCGTTTTTGAAAGTGAAGGCCAAGTGGGAGAGGGATTTGATTTGCTGACGTATCAGCCAAGTAAAGCAAATATCTTCTCACTCTTTCCCGAATTCACTGAGGTTCTGACACTGGCTGTGCTGAACCTGCCTTATAATCTCAAAAGCTCTTGGATTTTGAGAAGTACTGTTTTACATTAGGCACGATACAACAGGTGTTTCAAGGCCTTTCTCAACCAGAAAGAAAGTTTTTACTTACCTCAGGCTCTTGTATTTTTATTTTATTATGTTTTACTCTTATTTCTACCAAACCTGCGGAACTGGGGGTTTACAAATCAGTGGAGCTTGGAATGATTACTCAAAAGAACTTGCCATTTGGCCAATAGCAACCCTCATCCCAACATTGCGTTTCTCTTCTTTTCTGAGTTTCTTCTCCTCCCCTCCCCCCCGGGCCCCCTCACTTTTTCTCTTGCTTCTTTCTCTTTTCCTCCCTCCCTGCTCTCCCTCCCACTCTCTCTACGCATTCAAAGAGTGTCCTAACCGGTGACAAAGTTGCACGTGCTTCCCTTATGACTAAACCCCTGGGCCTCTCGCCAACCCCCCACAGATGGCCCCAAACTTCAGGCATCCCTTTAGAAGAGCCCCACATTTGCAGCCCTGCTTGGAACGGCCAGGGCGGAGAAGTGTGGTGGGGAGTGGCGGTGTCTTAGTCCTGGGGGAAAGCAAAGCAGCTTCCAGGAGGAAACGGGCGTTTCCTTCCCACGCGCTCGAGCGAGCCCTGGGTCCTGGCCCCGGGACTCCACCCAGCCCCTCCCTGTGCTCTGGGAAAAGCCAGTCGCCACACACAGGCACACGCAGGCCCGGGGGCCACGCCCTAAGGAGAGCAGCACCCACGGCCAATTGCCATGACAACCCCGGGGTTCGTTCCATTCCCCACCCAGCCCATCCCCCCTCCTCCCCGCGCTGCAGCCAACCGGCTTGTGCGCGTCCCTGGAGCGCGCTATAAAACCTGTGCCGGTGGCGCCGGGGAAGACAGGCGAGCGCCGGACCTGGAGCCAGGCGAGCAGAGCCAAACTACAGCGGAGCAAGTCTCGTTTTGTGAAAGCGGGAGGAAAAAGCCCGAGCATGCAGAGCGCGCAGAGCATGAGTTTCTGTCTGCCGAAGCAGTGCCTTTGCCTGGCTTTCCTGCTCCTCCATCTCCTGGGACAGGTGAGCGGTGCACCCCTAAGATGCCCCTGGTTACTTTGCCCTCCTGGGCGGCCCTTGCTCGATCCCCGGGTCCCCTGCCTTCGATTGTCTCTGCTGAGAGTTTTCTCCTTCTTGTCTCGCCCGCCCCCAGGTCGCTGCGACTCAGCGCTGCCCGACCCCGTGTCCGGCCCAGTGCTCCAAGACGCCGCCGACCTGCGCCCCCGGGGTGAGAGCGGTGCTGGACGACTGCTCCTGCTGTCTGGTGTGCGCCCGCCAGCGCGGCGAGAGCTGCTCGGAGATGGAGCCGTGCGAGGAGAGCAACGGCCTCTTCTGCGACCGCAGAGCGGACCCCAGCGCCCAGACGGGCATCTGCATGGGTAATCCTGCCCGCTCCGCCACTTACCTCTTCTCCCGCGGCTAGCTGGACTGCCTCCTCTTTCCTCTCCTCTTCTTCCTCCTCCCCAGAGGGTGATGCGCAAATAGTAATAATGAGGATGCAGTAGGTGATGTTTATGCAGCGCTTACTGGGTGCCAGGCACAGTCTAGGGGCGCTTGGGTCTTTGCGGGGCGCCACAAGAAAGAGAGGAAACTTGCCCGCGGAGGTGAGAAGCATGCATTATTTGCCTCCCTAGAGAAGAATCTAGACAGACGGGGAGCAGGCAAAGTGAAGTCATTTCCTTTGGACATTTCCAGGGATGCTTGGGGGTGAGGGAAGGTTGGGCTTACACGCTCACAGTTCCCCCAACTGCAGCCCAGCGGGTTTGTTTTCACACCTGTAATTGTCCTGTTTGAGCCAAAGCAGCCCCTAGTCTCCTGGGACCACTGTGGAAGCCCTGTCTGCGCTGTGAGTAATAAAATGCAGGTAACCAGCCAATCCAAGCTGGTGAAACTTAATCAATAGGGATCAGTTTTCCACGTGGTGCACCATTTAGTTGGAGGTTGTCCCTGCCTCCCTGGGTAAGAGGGCTTGGAATAGCCTTTTACTTTCTTCTCTAAGCTCCTGATAATTTGTCGTGCTGGCATGCCAAGGAATCCTAATGCCCTTCCCAATTTGACCAATTAACGTATTTGAAGAATATGAAGTGCTCTTTTTTTTCTTTTTAATTCTAAGCTGCTAGAGTAGGAGAACCTAAGGAGGTTCTTGCAAAATGACTTTATCGTTGGGAACAACAGCTGGGGTGTCCTGGGAGTGTCACTTCTCAGTTCTGCATGTCTTTTCTCATCTGTAAAATGAGTGGCACAACCGGATGGTCTCAAAGGTTTCTTCTTGCTCTGGGAGGCCTCTATGAGGACATCTCTCTACTGGAGATGGATGAGAAATCAGATGGCCCCAACCAGAAAAGGAAGGATTTGGGGTTTGGAACATATGCTGCGAATCCTATATAGCTTCTCCAATGCAGTGTGTTCTTGTTCTTGTCTCTCCCTTTCCCTTTCTGCCGTGCTTCTGCAATATTCTAGCGGTAGAAGGAGACAACTGTGTGTTCGATGGGGTCATTTACCAAAGTGGAGAGACCTTCCAGCCCAGCTGCAAATACCAGTGCACCTGCAGAGATGGGCAGATTGGCTGTATACCCCGCTGTGAAGAGGACCTGTTACTGCCCCAGCCTGACTGCCCAGCTCCAAGAAAAGTTGAGGTGCCCGGGGAGTGCTGTGAAAAGTGGATCTGTGACTCAGCTGAGAAGGGGGACTTAGGGGACCTCCTTGCCCTCCCAGGTGAGAAACTCAGGGTACCTGAGGTGATCACAGCACAGGATACGTGCAGGCAGGAAGCCCGTGTGCTCTTTTGGATTTGCAATGAGCAGCTGGCCTCAGTTTCTGGCCGTTCAGTTGTGGATTCCAGATTGCCCACTGAGATCAAACACATCAAGAGTTGGAATCCTAGCCAGGTTTTTACACAGTTTCTCCTAAAGAGAACCTGCCAAATTCAGTGGTTCTTTTGAGCAATGGGACTGATTTTGTCTTATTGCATGACTACTATTTATATTTTAGTCCAACTTGCTTGACCCTTATTACCATTACAAAGATCAAAGTAAAAAATCACTCTTTTTTTCCTCTAGAGTCTGTACATTACCTATGAGCTCTCAAGACCAGCCTCCCTAAAGAATGCTCCTCATCCCTTGACAGGTGTCACAGAGAAATGTCACCTTTTCAGATGCTATGGGAGGGGTCAGGAGACACTTCAGGATCTTCGTTTTGCTTTATCTTATAAAGGAAATAGTTTTTTGAAAAAACGAAACAAAACAAAAAAAACCTCAAGAGCCAGTAGAGAATATTGGAGAAGCTATTAATCAGTCAGGTTATTTATACTGGCAGTATGCAGAGCTTTACAGCTTTTCTGAGGTCAGAAATTATCAGCCGTACCTTACAGATAGGAAAACTGCCATGTAGAGGAGGGGGTGTGTCCTAAGCCATGCGTATTACATGTCGAGATGGAACTTTCTGTAACCAAAGTCCAAGTGTCTATATCGCATAACCCAAACAACCACTTCTGTCTCCCTAAGGCAGAGGATTGCTTTCATCACTATTTTGGGTGATTCTACTTACTCTTCCAATTAAAATTCTATCATGATCCTCTTCCTGTACAAAAATCACATATTGAAAATACTACAGCTTATGGAATGGTTGTTGATGCTATACTGTTCTATATTCTTAAAACTACTAAGCTTCTTAAGACAAGCTCTCCTCAACCTCTTAATGACAAGTTGGACAGTCATTCCACAAAGATTTCTTGAAGGCCTACAATGTGCCAGGCATTGTGCCGCCTGTTAGGGGTTTATAAATACAAAGATCCAATTCTGTCCCCTGAGAGCACCTGACTTTAATAGGTACAGAATTTAATGAGACTCTTTCTAATGTTGGTTGAAAGGACTACTTTGCAATCCCTGTGTTTTACTCAACATAGCTGTCTTTATCTACACATCCCATAGCCTACAGGACAGAAGCCACTGTAGGAGTTGCAGTCTCTGACTCCAGTGTCAACTGCATTGAACAGACCACAGAGTGGAGTGCATGTTCCAAGAGCTGTGGCGTGGGTTTTTCCACCCGGGTCACCAACAGGAATCCACAGTGTGAGATGGTGAAGCAGACTCGCCTCTGCATGGTGCGGCCCTGTGAACAAGAGCACGAGCAACCAACAGATAAGGTAGGAGCCTGGAGGTAGCCTCCCATCACAGAGGAGGTGGCCTTGCCTCGTTGGAGCCTGCACTTTGGAAAGTCACTGTGACTCTGGTTGACTCAGAGGTCAGCTCTAGCTGGGAGTTAACCCCAGGGAAAAAGCAGAGAAGTTCCTGAAGTGAATGAGTTGACCGTCCTTTTTTTCTCTTTAATATATTGAAACATCCCAAGCAGCTCACAGCAGGTCTGCAGGTAAAGAGAGAGGTGCCAGTCAACTATAATAATGTCCCCAGTTGAGAATGGTCTGGCAAATTCCATTCTATTCCTGGAGAAAACTGGCTACTTTTAGAGAGGTCATTTCTGACCTCAGTTTCCCTCACCCCTTCAATCCTTAGGAAGCAAAAGAGTAGGAACCAAATCTGCCTTACTCACCCCTCAATCCCTAACATCCTACCTGGTACATATTTTGCGCCTGATAAACAATTGTTGATGAATAAATGAATGGATGTCTGGGAATTACTTTCAGTATTTTTAAAAGCCTAGTGGGAATAGTACGTTTGCCAGCGTGAAGTGCTACGTGCCAAATAAAATAGCACATTTCTTTCCTTTTTTGCTGGAATTATATCAACTCAGTGTACTAATGCTGAGTATAAGGCATGAAGATCAGAAGCTCTGATTGGTTCCTGATGATATCACAAGTCTTGTTACCAGAGCTCTGATTCAGATAAATGCAATACCCAAATTGAACTATTATATGGACCCTTGTACAAACCTAAGGCCAAAATAAAATAGTCCCTAGCAATGAAAGATTTACATATCTCTACGCTGAGGCAATATCATCTAATGCTTAAGAACGAAACTCTGGAGCCAGACAGCCTGGCTGTAAATCCTGGCTTCCCATGTGAATTGGCTGTGGGATCTGGGCAATTTTCTTAACCTCTAAGCCTCAATTCCTTCCCCCATATAATGGGGCCGTTGACAGTACCTACCTCAATGCTGTCATGAGGATTAAGTAGAATGAATTTGCAAAGTGTTGGGTGCAGATTTCTCTGCTAACATTAGGCATCATTACTTAACATTAGGCATCATTTCTGTTTATTGGTAAAATAAAATAGTCTAGTGGTTGCATTAGTTATATGGCAGCTTAGCTATATGACTTTTTGAGGTCCATCCTAGTTTTATGTTTCTTCCACCAATTTAGAAAGTATACCTAGAAACACCTTATCCCTAAAATTATCTGCTAGAAGCCACACCTCCCCATACTTAGGGGAATTCTAACATACATGTAACAGTCATGCAGGTTCACCCACAAAGCAGTCTCTCTCTGTCTCTGTCTTTCTCTCACACACACATACATACACACACATGCACATACATACACAGACACGTACATACACATACACACGGAGATGTTGCTGACCTTATCTTTTTGTGGATATTGGCAAGAATATATGCTGAACATTAATATAAAAAGGGAAGAAACAAGAATCCAAGAATCCCTCCTTAAATATTGTCAAGGATACTGAAGCTCCTTTATTAAATAAGGCTTTTCCGTGGCATGCTTCTAAAACTTTGCTTTTTCTATTGTTTGTTTTACCAAAATTTGTATTTTTTCTTGTAATGTGCACCCAGTTTAATATTTTAGATACTTTATATTTAAGGTATTTTTTAATAGTATAAATGTATTTCGTAAAGATTCTAGAAATTTGTTTGGAATCTAAGGAAATACTAGCATGATAGTTATTACTTCCTTATCACCAAGAGATTCTTAAATGTGAGACAGTGCTTCTCAAGGGTGGTCTCCAGACCAGCAGCAGCAGCAGCTAAGACCTTGTTAGAAATGCAAATTACTGGTGCCGACATCAGACCTACTGAATCAGAAACTCTTGATATAAGGCCCCGCAATCTGTGTTTTACCAAACTTTCTAGATGATTCTGATACACACTAAGCTATGGGCTGTGCCTAGGAAGGTGAACAGCAGGGGAGAATTGTGGCAAATTTGTAGGTGAAGAAATCTAAGTGGAGAATAAAAATACAGTCAATTCCTCGCTGAATTATCAATATTAGGGTTCCTCATCAACCATTACAAATGGAATATTAAATAAATTCTCCACTTACATTGCCTTCATGGAAAATAACCTTAAATCCCATTGTCTTAGACTTGCCTGATGTTATAGAATAATAGAAGGGATAGGCTTTGCGTCAGACAGATTCAATTACTAGATGTTTTCTGGTTGTTTTTGTCCTTGGAGCCTCCACGTACTCATCTGTAAAATTCAGGCAATTGTTCCTTATGTTAATAATTGTTCCTTATGTTAATAATTGTTCCTTGTATGAGTGAATATTATTAATGATGTTAAGTGAGTTAACGTCTGAAAAATATTTGAAACATTAGTAGGCTTGCAATAATGACAAATTTATTCCCTTTCTCTCTATAACACCTAAGAATGCATTTGGCTAAAAATAACACCAAAACTTGTTATGGTGGCTTGAAAAAATAGGTTTCTTTGTAACACATATGCCTCCACCCTCATGCTTAACGCCACAAGGTCAAAAGATGGTTGTGCATGATTAGGTATGGTTTCCACATTCTAGGCAGGAAGGAAAACAGATGCAGGAAGCAATCTGTACCTGTCTTGAAGGGCAAAAGATTTCCTAGAATCCCTTGATTTATGTGTCATTAGCCAGAACCTTGTCACAAGGCCATCCAAGCGCCCAGATATTCTGGGGAGGCAAATACTTTTGGCTGACCACATTGCGCAAACAAAATTAATGTTCTGTTAGCAAAGAAGAAAGAGCAATGGATACTGGGTGGGCAACTAGCAAGTTATTCCATACCCCTAAAATGGTCCCTTGGAGGGATGGTAGCCATTCCATGCATCACTCCTTTTCTTCTTTCTTAGAAAGGAAAAAAGTGTCTCCGCACCACAAAGTCGCTCAGAGCCATGCACTTGCAGTTCAAGAACTGCACAAGCCTGCACACCTACAAGCCCAGGTTCTGCGGGGTCTGCAGCGATGGCCGGTGCTGCACCCCCCACAACACCAAAACCATCCAGGTGGACTTCCAGTGCTCCCCAGGGCAAATCATCAAGAAACCAGTCATGGTCATCGGGACCTGCACCTGTCACAACAACTGTCCTCATAACAACGAGGCCTTCCTCCAAGAGTTAAAGCCAAACACCAGGAGAGGGAAGGTGTAATCTGTGTCCCTCGAGAAGCACACCCACAGAGGCAAACTGTAGCTACCCACCATCAAATGAATATAAGAAAAATGATGAAGAGTTGTTATTTCACCCCTGAGTCCTATGTATTTTCTGTGGTCATATGAGGTCAGTTATATCTGTCTTTTTTTTAAGGAAAGATACAATTAACAGTAACCTTGGAATCAAGGTAAGCTCAGGATAGTGCTTAGGGATGGCTGACTTTTCTGGGATGTTTACTACAAAAGAAAATCTCTACAAATTTAAGAAATCAGATATATGTTTTACTGTGTAGACTGTATCGCATTACACTCATCTTATTTTGTTATACACTAGTGCAATTTCAAGAAAATGACACTGTAATGAATGACACAGTGAAGTCCAGGATCATACTGAAGATGTCGTCATGCAAATCTTTCACCATATATTGAGGTTTGACTTGAGGATTCTCTGTTGAGCTGTCTTTTTTGAGGAGCTCAACCCTGAACTTCCAAGTCTGAGATCTGAGGAAATATATAGCTCTTCAACTTGAAATCCAGAGAGAATTAGTTTTCTGTTTAGTTATTCACTAGGACACAAGAGGTATCTACAGTAATGGAGTTTGTTAATTGAGTGGGCTGGTGTCATAAGCATTTCAGGCAAATTGACTCCTTTCCAATAGAAAAAAGCTAAACAGAAGACTCCCGCTAATACAGAGATGACCAGGCCCCAGCAGCCCCCGTCCATTTGTATATGCTGGAGGCTGCTGGGGCTCACTAGTTTTTTAATTCACAAGAAGCAGAGCTCATCTTACTGATAAGTAAACTGAGGCCCAAAGCACCTGATGACAACCTTTGATGACTTCCAAATGTGCTTGTAGTGGAATTTTAAAAAAGAACAGAATCGACACGAGTATGGTGGCAAGAGACCACAAGTTGTATGGGAGTCTAGAATTATTGTGGACATGTGCAAAACTTATCCTTGGGCCATAATTATGCAAACTCACAAACAAGATATATGTGTATACATGCTGTATCTAATTTGTCGGGCTATAAGATAGGCTGCAAACTTAAATGTATACATTCTTCTAATGTCACCATATGTGTTCAGCTTTTCTCCTTTAATGTATTTATATAAATATAAGTTATACATTTTTTAAACTATTCTTTTTACTTTCTCTACTTGTCAGACATCACTAAATAAACATGATCTTATCAATGTGTGACTCTGCTATTACTTTTGTGCTTATAAGTTGTTTATTGAAAATAAAAATTAAATTTATGTTTACAAATTAAATTAGACACCAAACGACAGCATCTATTGAAAACAAAGTGAGTATTTTTAGATGAGCTTACAATTTCTTATCAGAAGGGAAACAAAAAACAGCTCTGGCTGAGTTAGATGATGTCTAGTGCCAAGGGCTCAAATCTTCTCCACACTCTTTACTAAAACCAACACCTTGAGTCCTGATGTTTTTTTCTGGACAACCTGCTGGGCACCTCTATACACTATTAAAAATTGAATTTCTTGTTGGACAACAACTCACCTCCCTGGCTTCTTTATCTCATTAAAGGGCTCTCCATCCTCCCAATTACCCAGCTTCAACTGCCAGCATTACCTTGATCAGCCTGCTCTTGCTACCTTGCTACATGCCCAGAAAAGCATATTTCCAGTGGCGATGCAGAGCAGAGCAATGAGCAGGGCTGCCATTGGAAAGTGTGAGGGTCAGAGTTAATATAACTTTCGTGGTTTAAAGTTTCTGGCTGATGCAGTGGATCTATAGTTCTTCCATAATTAAAAAAAAAAGTTTTGCTATTCCTAACTTCACTTCCCATACCTAAAGGCCCCTTCCCACCCATCTCTTTAGCTGGTTTCTATTTGTCCTTTAAGATAGACTGTAGTGCTCGCCCAGTGGCGTAGTGGTTGAGTTTGCATGCTCCGCTTCAGCGGCCCAGGGTTCGCAGGTTCAGATCCTGGGCGCAAACCTATGCACCGCATGTCAAGCCATGCTGTGGCAGGCATCCCACATAAAATAGAGGGAGATGGGCACAGATGTTAGCCCAAGGCCAATCTTCCTCAGCCAAAAGAGAAGGACTGGCAATGAATGTTAGCTCAAGGCTAATGTTCCTCACAGAAAAATAAAAAATAAATAATAAATAAAAACAAAGAAAATAAGATAGACTGTAAAGCACGTTTGACTTCTAGGATTTTGTTTAAAGGAAATTATTAAGGACAGCTAACATTTACCATATACTTTGTGATGAGCACTTTACCTTCGTTATGTCATTTAATTTGCACAATAGCCCTATGATGTAGGCACTTCTCCCCATTTTACAGATGAGGAAACTTTTCAAAATTTAAAAATAAATGGATAAAAGAAACTAGTGGATCTAGAACTTAAACCAAAGTCCTTTTGCTTCTACTTTAAGCTATCACATGTTTCCATGTAAAGATTAGATAGATATCTGCAAGGCTGTTCAGTCCAATGTTGTATATAATGGCAAAATGGGAATATACAAAGGTCCAACAATACAGATTTGGCTATAGATAAATGCTAGTACCTCCATTATGATGAGGAACAAAGCAACCTTTAAAATGAAAAGGTGAGAAAATAATTACCCCCCAAAAGGTCTAAAACTATGGAAAGAGGCATTTGGTTTTGTTCAAAAGTATCCATGAACGTGAATGAAAAGAGAACCAGGAGAGAATGTGCAACAAAATATTCGTGATTACGTCAAGTTGGTCTCATTTTTTTTCCTTTTTTTCTTTTTAACCGAAAATACACTACCTTCATAACCAGAAAAAAAAAGGCAAGGCTGACTTCAGCTATCCCTTCAAGGGCAGTTCCCCTCACACCTCTGCTCATTCATGCTGAGTTGGCAGCTCCTTCCAGCTTCTGAAACATTAACTCATTCATTCATTTTGTTCATTCAAAAAATACTGACTGACTGCTTCTGTGTGCCTAGCGTTGTTTAGGTCCTGGGAGTACACCCACGAATAAAACAAACATCAACAATAAAATAAACAAGTTATCTCTTTTCCCTGTAATTTACATCTTGTTGGCAAAGGCAGGCAAAAGCAGGAAACAATTAAAGAAGATAAACATCAAATAATGATAAATAAACCCTAGTACGATCATTACAACAGGGTTATCTAACAGAGAATTTCTGGGTGGCTAATTTACCTGGAGGTGGTCAAGGAAGTTCTTTCTGAAGAGATAGCATTTCATCTTAGAGCTGAATAACCAAGATTAGGAGAAAGAATCTTCCAGGCAGAGATAATAGCTAGTGCAAAAACCCAGTGTCAGGAATAAGCTTGGAGCTTCATCAAAGAAAATCTGTGTGGCTGGAGCAATGTGTGAGGGGAGTGGAAGATGATGATGCGATTGCAAGAGATGGAATGTGTAGGACGTGCCTCTATATCAGAGTTCCCATGCTATTTTACAACTGATTCTTTAAATCCCATTCCGCTAAGCATCCTGAGACCAGCATCTTAGTCTTCTTTGTATCTGTCCCAGTACCCGGCCCCCAGAAGGACCTCACTGTATACCTGTTGAATGAATGAATGGATGAATAAGTGAATGAATTAATAGACTGTGCATTAACAAAAGATAGAATGTTCTTCGAATATATGTTAGGCTTTCAAACATATATTTTCAAACATATATTTCAAACATTTCATTTTCATTATCACTATCACTATGATTTTTATTACCATTATCACTTGGAGAGCAATCCTTCACTCTTTAACATATATAAACACACACATACATGAATGTATTCCTGAATAATAATTAAAGACAGTGGAAAAAATGTGATCTGATCTACAAATATTTGCTAAGTCCAGAATGTTCTAGTAATACAGCAAGGAAAGCAACATTTACTGAGTAGAGTTTAGGGCTGCAGAAAGAGTGCGGTCTTGGGAGTTATTCAAGGCTGGGTTTGAATACTGGGCCTATTCTTTCCCAGCTGTGGGGTATTGGGCAATTTCCACACAACCTCTGAGCCTCAGTTTCCATACCTGTAAGATGAGACCATAATATTGAGGGTGACCAACCACCCTAGTTTGTCTTGGACTGAGATGGTCCCTGGGACTCAGGACAGTCCAGGGCAAACTGGGACAAGTTGGTCACCCTAACTATCAACCACATGTTGTTGTAGGATAATATGCATTCATAAGCTTGCTTATGCAAGCCTTGCTGTGCCAGGCACATAGTAGGCCTGCAGAGATAGCTGTTAATATAATAAGTATCCAGGAGAGCCAAGCAATGCCCCATAGTCTATGCGTGTCATGTTCAGACCTCATTATTGACCTCATTTTTACAGGGAAAGATGAAGAGACTCAAAGAAGCTAATGACCTATTAAGGACACAGTAAATGAAGGATCTGGGATTCAAACCCAGGGTCTGCCTGAGCTCAGAGCCAAAGCTCTTTCCTTTTTACAGTGCCGCAGCCGCTGAGGCCAAGTATATTTTCAGCATCCAAAATAATTCCAGCCGTTTTCATTTTTGTGCTATTTTCCCAAACTATAAATGTTCTCTTTTAGAAACAGCATTGCAAAGGAGCGAGACTGTTGAGATCATTCTGTGAATGTGAAATTTTGAAAGCATTTAATTGCTGTTTAGTGATAAGGCAGTCTTCATTGAAAATTATTTTACCACACAAGGATTCAATTCAACAATGCAGCAAGGCGTGTTGGACTACATAAGGAAATAATTTGTCACATACTTGTCTGTGCTTGATGAGATTATCAATGAAGCTTGTGATGGAGATTTCTGGGCGGTATTAGATGTCTCTCCCGGTGTCTTCTTTGGAGGTAAACTTTGTCATGCTTCTGGACAGGTTTCATTCCAAAATGCTCAGCATCATAAGTCAAATCACCAAAACAGTATGTCCTTTTGGCTGTGTGCTATCAAGCTTAGTTCAAAGATTCATTATTGTTGGAAATGTATTCATCTTAACCACACTGCATGGTCCTTGAAAGCAGTGCTATGCTGTCTTGACCACAGAGGGTTCACCAAATTCAATTACCACTTCAATAACATGGTTGGCACTTGCTGAACTCTGAATAATGAAGCATTCTCCCCAACCATCCAGCTGAGGACTGTGAATTCCTGTTACATAAAGCCAGCTGTTCCGAGGATACTCAGGAGGTGCAAAGAGTAAGGATAGCAATGTTGTACCATTCTTCCTAAAGGATGTATATCTTTCTCCGCAGGACAAGAAAATGAAGTTCTGAATTTCAGACCAGGAAGCTCTACAAAAGAATATACAGTTCCATTCAAATGACAAAGTTCCACACAATGAACAGCCCACGAGTTGTACTGGAAGGATCCTGGAAATAAATGTTCTCTAATCCAAGAAGAGGATGTTGCTTGGACTTATTTTTTATGAGCAAAATCTGAGAAGTAGGCTCTGCTTATAGCATACGTTCAGAAGTCTGGAAGAGGTTACAAAGTTCTTAGCGTGGGTTAAATAAGGGTCAATATGCTCCAACCTGACCCAGATTTGTCCTTGGCAGAGGAGATCCCAGTAAATGTGAGTTCTAGTTCCTCTGAAAGTTCAGCAATGAGAATCTTCCCCAATACCTTACAGAGCATCTTAGCCCCTGGGAAAAAGGATAAAAACTTCAAGGATCCTGTTAAGTTTGCCCTGTCATCTCCATCTCCCCAAACTCCTTATCTACTCTTCTTTAAGTTCACTTTCTCTAAGAAGACTTCTTGACCAGCGCCTTTCTGCACCCAGCAGAATTGACTACTCCCTCCTTTGCGCCCAACTGCTCCTTGTAACAGCTACCATTGTAGCAGCTCAAACACCTGACCTCTGTTATTTGCTTTCATGTCTGTTTCTCACTAGACTCTAAGCTCCATGAAGGCAGGTCTCTTGTCTGGTTTTCTCACTACCGTTTCACACCATGCTTCTCAAACCTTTCCATCACATTACTCCAAAGAGCTGAGCATAAGGAACACCTACAGCAGAAAACCAGCATTTCAGGCCAAAGTTTCCCCGGCATGCCACATTTTCTCTTAAAAATCCAGGCAATTTGACTTCCTTAATAGAGTCGTGTTCTTTTATACAAAAATAGCATTTAAAATTTCTAATTGGCTAGCTTATTTAACTTTTCTCATCCAAATCTTCAAGTAAAATTGATGCTTGACATTTATACTGAAGCCTCTTGTATCTCCTTGCATAATTCACATAGTCAAATTAGCAGTAATAGCAATAATTCCAAATTTTATCTCATTTTAGGTACCATCAATTTTAAGATTTACTATTAACTTATACATCAAAAAAACTAAAAATTCTGCCAATTGACCTAGAACACACCATCAATTGTAAGACTCATCTCACTTTCAAAATGCAAAACATTTATTTTAAAATATATGAAATTTAGGAAGAAGATGAAAAAGTAGGAGGTGCAGGAAGAGGAGAAGCACTGACATTTATCAAGTTTATTAGGTCCCGGGCAGTATGCAAAGTGCTTTACATAGATTATCTTATTTACTTTAGTCCTTATAAAAATCCTGTGATGTTGGGGGCCGACCCCGTGGCTTAGTGGTTAAGTGCACGCGCTCCACTACTGGCGGCCCAGGTTCGGATCCCGGGCGCGCACTGACGCACCGTTTGTCCAGCCATGCTGAGGCCGCGTCCCACATACAGCAACGAGAAGGCTGTGCAACTATGACATCCAACTATCTACTGGGGCTTTGGGGAAGAAAAAAAGGAGGAGGATTGCCAATAGATGTTAGTTCAGAGCCGGTCTTCCTCAGCAAAAAGAGGAGGACTAGCATGGATGTTAGCTCAGGGTTGATCTTCCTCACAAAATAAATAAATAAATAAATAAAAATCCTATGATGTTGGTATTATTATATCTCAAAATTACAGTTGAGGAGAAAAAAGCTTTGGGAAGATAAATAGCTTGCACAGGATCATAAATCTATTACGTGATAAAGCCTGGATCTGAATCCTCACATGGTGAATCCAGAATTTGCGCATTTAATCCATCTGCCTTATGGTCTATATCTTTGGTTATATGTACTCCAGCTGGAGAAGCAAGTAGTAGATTCTCAAGAAAGTCAAATGGGTGAATGAGCTGCTGCTAAAGTCTGAAGGATTTGTGCTCTAGACACTGGTCGGTACCCTTGGAACTTCCCTAAGAGGAGCACGGGGGGCATATGCAGCTCTTGGCCAAGCAAAAGCATTGACTTTGGGTAACAACTCTGAGTCCAAGAACTCAGGAACATGGTCTTGAATTTTCTTCAGCCACTGATGTTAAGGCAAGTGCTCCTTCTTTTATGTATTAATTAGTTAAGTAATTAATCAATTCAACAAATATGTATTGATCATCTATGACATTCCAAGTTGGAACTGAAAATAAAGCAGTGAACAAGGCAAATACAGTCCTTACCATCATGAAGCTTATAGTCTGATGGGTTGTATGAGTTTTTCCTTAGAGCTCAACTCCTCAGACTAAATTATCCACCCTTTTTATCCTTTCCTTATCTGCTCCCATTCTCAAGGGAGTGGGCTCCCTAGAGCTCAGCCCCACTGTTGGGTGCCCGCCAAATCCTAAAGAAGATCCAGAGAAAGTAAGCTCCCTAGAACTGGTTCTGAAGCAGTTCAGACCCCTGTTCTTACGTAAGCCAGCTCCTCATCTGAAGTCTCCTTAGAAACCAATTTCTCATCTGAAGTTCAGCTACTTACAGAGGTCCCTCTGCAGCAACCATGGGAAAGGGAAGACTCTTGTGCCTATTAAACACATACCTGGAAGATTTCAGAAGTACATAGAGAGGTTGGGGTTTCAGAGGCCTCCCTGTAAACCCTCATTCCTTAAGAGAAGTGTCTAGCCCCCAAGCCTATGTTCAATGATTTATTCAGAGGCATCATGTTATGATCTTTTTCCTTTTGGCAAGAGGGCTCACATTTTATTGCATCCATATCCTTCTCGTTGCTATATTATCTACCTGGAATGTCCTCCTTCCATTAGCTTGACCTTTTGAAATCTTGTCTATCATTCAAGGCCCACCACAAAATGCTATCCACTGAGTTTACCCAATCCTCTGTTACCCAATCCTCCTTTACACCATGCCTCTTCAACCAAGGCAAAAACATAGTCGCAGAACTTATTGGAAAACACTGAACTTGGAGTCAGAAAACCAAGCCATGTTCTAATTGCTTGGCTTCTGGACTTCTATATTCACAAATGAGGATGTTGAATTCAGCAACTTCTGTGGTCCCATCCATATTGTCACTTACAGAGTACCTACTATATGCCATGCACTTATAAATATCATCTTTGTAACATTATGTTTCCTCACAACAGCCCTACAAGATGAGTATTATCGCCCTATTTTATAGATGAGACCAGTAAAGATTCAAACCCAGGAGTGCCTGGCTGTAAAGGCCAGACTTGTCACAGTATGACTTACCACCAGCCCCCAAGAGCTTGTAGTATCCTTCCTCCTCCTTTTCTCTTTTATTATAATGAGGATTCTAAAGGCAGAACTCATTGCAATAGAGGTGCTTCTGTTTTGAGGGTTAGAAAATGACCGCCATAGCCTCCAGATTTATTCTGGTCTCTCTAGGCACTGTGGTGGTAAAGTCAGCAATGAAAATATCAATTAAAACTATCTACACAACATCCCCCAAACTGGTAGACATGTGAAAAAGTCAACCAGAAAACCAGCTATTAAAACTAGATCCCACCAAGCAAAAAATTTGACTTTTTTTTTTAATAGGAACACCAGCTTTTTCAGGCTGCTCAAATAAGATATAAATGTAAATCTATAAATGCAAAGCTTTATAGATAGATTCATTGAATCGATCAGATCATGTCTTGAAATGGGTCATTTCATTCAAACAACTTGTTTGTAACCCAAGTTACTATCTAGTTAATGACCATTCAGTATATTAAAAACAAATCATTCATTTGGTAGAGCCTCACTAACATTTTTAAAATCAACTTGTACTACATATCCAAGAAAAATGCATCAATTAGTTAATATTTTTATTCAGTCAAGGCTTGGGATTGTCTAAGGTCTGATCACGTACCTTTTGACCTTTTGTCGTATTAGGTTGGTCATCGCAGATAAATTCTTACAATGTTGGACACAAATTCTTTAAGAAAATAGTTGAACTTCATACCACACTAGGATGGTTAATGCAATACAGATTGCTCAAACTTGGAACAAAAGTAAAGTCCAAGTATTGTTGTCTATGACTCCTTAACAACACAAAGCTCGCCTTTTAATGGCATATTTTTCTTTCAACACTTCGTATTGATTCATACATATCTTCAATGCTATATACAGTAACTGTGGATTTACAAAACACTCAAATCTTGTAAGTTGCGCGTGCCTTTTTTTCACTGATTTTCTACTACTCTTTTAGTTCTGCGTCTTTCTCTTCTTTGATGAATAGCTTTGAAAATGTCCAGAGAAGGTATTTTATTGTATTGTAAGGGGAAAAAAAAAGGACTTTATTTGACTTGGGTGTTCCCTGAACTCTACAGTCTCACTCTGAAAAATATAGTAACAGCCAAGACCCCTTGATTTTTGCTACAAGCCCTCCTCCCCGCCCTGGCTAGCTAGGTGTGTGTAGCATTTTGTACCTGGGCAGTAAGCCCGGAGGCAAACATGCTTTTATTGGTGATCTAGAGCCTTTATAGGCGCTTGGCCAAAATTTAAAATACTCAGGATTTGTGTATTCTACAGAATAAAAGCATACTTACGTGCTCTTGGTTATATCAGATTCCCCTGCTAGTTACACGATTCAATTTTAAAGAGTAGTTGATACATTTTAACTCACGAGGAACCACCTAGAGTAATATTAAAAAGGTGTTGCTTTGTTTCCAAGCTTTCAGGTTCGCCGTCTTCTCTTCTCTCTCTCCAACTTATCCATTTTTTTTTGGTTTTCTTTTCTTCAAAAGATTTTTGGAACGTGCAGGAACTCCCCAATCCCTTGATCCCCTGGGGTGACACTGAGTTGTAACATTTGCTCTGTGTGCCCACTGATAGCCTCTTTTCTAGGCTAAACCATCAAAATGCCCTTATCAAATTTAGGAAACCATCTTTGAGATTATCCCTAAATTTAAGAGGTGGAAAGGAGAAACATAGGAGAAATCGCAAGATAAGCTCAAGAAACAGCCTTTACTGATCGAAAATAGAGTCCATTGAGCAGCCTCCTGCTCAATCTGAAATTATTGAAGTTATTATTATAGGTCATAGATAATACCTTATAGGATATGTTTAACTCTCATCAGACCTCCACAAAATGTTAAACAATAATTCTGCTCAAAATGGGTACTCAATAAATGTTGTATAAAAAAATAAAAGGATAAATTGATGAAAGGATGGAAGGATCATTAGAGGGAGAGATCAGATGGGTGAATAAAGGTATTAATTGATGAACAGATGAACAAACAAACGAGAACAGGCACTTTCTGACTATCATTCCCTGACTCTTTAAATAAAACAGTTTTACCTTTGCAAAATTGATGCTAAAAGTCTGGAAAGTTCCATTAACAATCATCTCAGGAACTTGTTCAGAGCACATGCCTGCCCACACCGATTGCTCCATGCTTCCTTTCCTGGTTCTCAGCAACCCTCCTTATAGTTGTTTGCCTCATTTTGCATTGTTTCTATTGACTCTTGTTCCTAGCCTTAACCTGGCCCAATTTCTGATGTATGTCCTCCAACCATGCACTCTCTAAATTTGCCCTTTCCATCTTTGTGAGCCTGGCCACCTAGGTTGGCCCACTATGTCCCAACCTGTCTTTCAAGGTATAGGAACTGAATAGTTTTCTTGAACTGTTGGACTTAAAACTAGCACAATTTTAATTGATATTCTCAATTCCCTTTGTCTTTGCCTGAATAACAAAGAACTCTGATACCTTTGTGTATTAGAGATCCCTCTTTGCCACCAGAGCCCCAATTTTGTTCAGGATTAAGGCCACAGTAGCTTAAGAAAGGTAGTACTCTCTTCAACTCTGTTGACACAAAATAACCAATGACCATTCTATAGATAAGAGAAATAAGGTGAGTTTACTTGAGCCAGAGTGAGGATTATAACCCAGGAAGGCCTTAGAAAGCGTTTCGGAGAAGCATGGTTTTCAGTACATTCTTATATCTTTTTAGAACAAAGAACATACATTAAACACACCCAGGATACATTTTTATCAAAATTTCAAAGAGGTATTCAGTTACAAATTAGCAGGTCAATGTGACAAAACTGTCAGGAAAGTGACTAATCCGGCAGTTACCAATAGGGCATTACCAATAGGACGTAGGAGGGGAAATAGGCATTCTTATCCTAAGAGAGTGTATTCTTTAATGGTTAAGCAGATGTACAATGTATGTTTGATAGGCCATAAATCAAACTTTTTAGTTCAAGCAGAATCAGTTTTGAACCCGAATAGTTACCCCATATACCTCACTACGTGAAAATCTCTTGTCAACTCTAAGGGAAAAATGTATGTAAAAGTAGTTTGTAAATTCTACATCCACATTTGAAATAAGTTACTATTAGGGGTCATTAGCTGTCTACACAACTCCAAGATATCTGAATATAAATTCAAATGCTTCGTCATCCAGATGCTTGATATTTGAAAAAGCCCACTTGGCATTCTAGTCCCAACCCTCTGGATGATTAATGGAGCAATAAGCAGAAAAAGTCAATATTTGTCATTTTGTAGACACTTTCCCTATAGAGCTTAAGTACCCTAACTGTGCTAGGGAAGGAAATATCATAGATAGGTTTTAAAAAATTTAACCATATGCAAAAATGATCAAGCAATGAGAGTCATTTAGCTAAAAGAATAAATGACCACTGATAGACAAGACAATTATCTTGGTTTTGGATATGTTTCTGTGCTTTGCAGAAGATCATATCAAATGTTTGAGACTATAACTCCTGCTACACGTATTCTTTATGGTGGTAAGAAGGTGAAGTGTTCCATGGACAATGCCTCTGTCTATCCCGATTCAATATAACAAGAAAATATTTACTAAGCAACCAGTGTGTGTATGGTTATTCTCATGATGGTGATATGCAAAATGCCCCATAATTTTGAAGTTTGGAATCCTCAAACTTAATTCCATGAAGACATGATATATCATTACGTGAGAATTAATTAACCTAACATTTACTGAGCACTTACGAAACTCAAACACTGCAAAATCTTCCTTTTCTATTGCAGAGATATTCTTTGCTAACCTGTGGAGGGTACTTGCAGAATTCAATTTTATTTTCTCTCCAGCCTGGAAGGAACTTCTCTGCTGCTATTACCAGATTCTGGGTCTCTGACCTGTTTCCATAATCCCAATACTTGTAATAGCTTCATTTGGTAATCTGCAGTGGAGAGAGGGATAAAATAGGAGAAATTTGCTCTCTCACTTATATTTCCACAAGAGTTCACAAAGTGACTGGGAGACTAATACTTCTCTTCCCTGAGAACCACTTTACCTTTCTTCCTCATGCCAAATATCTACTGGAGTATGAGGGGAGCATATAAAGGGACAGGTAGGGTAGATCTCAAAACAACAATCCAAGGCTGATAGGAGGTGAGGTTAACTTTGTCCAACTTATGCATTCTTCTGTGCCTCACTAGCAAAGGAAATCCTTCAAAGAAGGATGCTCCAAATGAATTCTCTATATTTCCTTAATATTCCTTTTTTTTTCCACACAATCCTCTTTCAAGTCCTCTACTTCAATGTCCAATCTGGTCTCTCAGATAACTCTACCCCTTCCCAATAAAGTCCCTCCATCTCTACTTAACTTTTGCAAATTCAAGTGCCTGAGGCATTAGCCTAAGACTAATGGAGGTTTTACTCAAATGGAGGTTTGTCTGACTCATAAGGACAAGGCTGGATCGGGAGTCCTGCGAATGAGGCAGAAAATGAATGTTCTGAGTTTCGTCTTCTGTCATCAAGAGATTCAGCTGATATCCTCATTAGTTTACCTAAGAAGAGAGAGTACCTCCAATCAAGGATTGATTTTTCCCCAAAAACAAAACAAACCAAAACCAAAAAACACAGTCTATTCTGATATCATGGTAAATGATATGTCCCCTTTCAGCATGACTTTGACCTCACCCTTGGTGGAAAACATGACCCTAGAATTATTGAGAGAAGAGCCTTTGACTCTTTCTTAGGTCTGATTTATACTCCTATTCTGATGGGGTAGCTGTAGCTCTAATTAGGTTGATTTCCATTTCAAACATACTTACACACATTATCTCATTCAATGCTCATAACTACCCACTGAGGTACTGATTTTTCCACCCATTTTACTTGTTAAGGTCCTTTCGAGTTCTAGCGCTCTCACATTTAGTTAACGATTCTGGCATTTAAGAGAAAAATATGCAATCTGTAAGCTCGAAAGAAGTTTTATAATAAGCTCATTTGAACCATCAGTCATGTTTTCCACAAACGACGTAAGCTTTTAATTGCCTAACTTTTCCAAAGGAGTAATAAAGCATCTTGCTGGTTTTGTGGCCTTCAACATTTTCTAGAAAGCTCTTAAGCAGTATCCATTTAGAGGACTTGGAGAACACAATCTTTATTAAGTGGACATCATCCTCATTATCATAGACTGGGAATATGCCTATTTCTCTGTATTGCCAGGCATAGCAAAATATCTTATTCAACACACTCTTATAGACTTTATAAATCATAACCCATTTTGCGGATAACAGACCTACCCAAGAAAAATGAGAGTGAGATTTCTATTCTTTCTAAATCATACTTCATTCCAATTTACCCACCATATCAGAGAAGGATAACTGATGCTATTTGGATGAGCTCATTTAAACATGTCAAGCTCTTTTCATAAAGATTAATTAGAATATGTCAGCTATGCTGGTGGCAAAGCCATCTTGTTTTAAATCTTCAAGAAGTAATATACAAAGTATGCTCAATCTTTAGCATGACATGCATAAAATCAATATTTCAAGCTCCTTTGGGAGTTACAGCCCAACATGCTGCTTATAAATTGTCATAATGACTTCAGCCAGCCCCTCCTGTCCAGTGTGGAAAATGGGATTACTCAGCCTGCAAGGAGGGACTCAAAGACTAGGCAGTTCATAGGAGCTGTGGACAGGCTGATGGTTTTCTAGGAGACAAATGTCAGATGTAGAAGTTTCCTAGATGCCATGCCATAATCAGTCCCAGCTGCTCCAAACTCAGAGAGCCAAGCTCGGTCATTGGAAAGGCTTTGGGGACAGCAAAGCAGGGGCATGTTCAGAGACCATCCGGAATGACTTCTCACTATCCCAGAGATCATAATAGCAGGACTTCTAAATATTCCATGCAGAAAGGGACCTCAAAATTTCTTCTGACCCTACAAGATCTTATCTTGTATCTCACTGAATGAAAGCAATTCCTGTTGACTGATCTCTCTGGGCTTATTACCAATGTTTTAATTTTCGGGTTTCTTAACTTTTTGAAAAACTGAGGTTCTCTCTACAGCTTGGACCATCTAAGATTTCCCTCCCTTCTCTTATTGATGATTTGAAACTCCAGCTCTACTTAAAGATGCTTTAAGGATAATCTGAAGAAGATACGGTTTAGGATCTACTAGCACATTGTTTTCAACTAGGGATAATTTTGTTCCCCAGGGGACATTTAGTACTATCTAAAGACATTTTTGATCCTAACAATGAGGGGGCTGCTACTGGCATCTAGTTGGAGTAGAGGCCAGAGATGCTTCTAAACATCCTACAATGCATAGGAAAACCCCCCACAACAAGGAGTTATCCAGCCCAAAATGTCAATAATGCCACTATTAAGAAGTCTTGCACTAGTATAATGGCAAAAGCCTAAGTTTAATCAACGGCAAAAGCTCAAATTTAATTACAGATGAAAAACTCATACCATGTTGCAGGAGGCAAGAAAAAGATAGGGTAGTTGTTCCGATGTTAACGAATGAGAAATCTCCGAAAGGAAGTGTTACAGAAACCACTTTTGTGACAAGATCAGGCAAGCCCCCAAATACGTGTGGCCTTACAGTTGGCCATTCAAACACAATTTAGAAAAGTTAATTCCAGGGATAACTGAAAAAAAGAATTGACACCCAAACATATTTCCCCCTTGTAACATAGTTTAGCTGACTTAAGAACCTCCAAGTCCCCAAAGTGTTAATTTCCAGAAAAACTGAAAGAGGAGTTAAGATAAATGTCAGCTGCAAGTTGTTCTTAAGCCACAGCTGAAGAGAGAGCTGGAAATATATTTTTCATTCATTTTCTCTCTGTCTCTGCTCTATGTGAGAAACATGGCATGCACAATTGGCGCCTATATTATCCTTTGGCCAATACTTTATCCCAGTTGCCTTAGCAACTGTCAATATTTGTCTGGTATGTCACAGCCCCAGTTGGCTGATGTCTGGTTCAGCATCTACTTATAAAGTTTAGGGAAGAGAGACACCCAGTGGTTTAAATTAACTGAGCTGCTGAAAACCATCTGCTTCATTTTATTTTCAGCAGAAATGTTTATTAATTTTTTTAATCTGATCCTCTTTTAATGATCAACAATCCCCACAGTTCAAGTTATGGAAACAGAGAAGAACAGGGCTTGGAACACTTACTTTTTCTGTAAAGTAAACCAAAATTCTGTAAATTTACCAAACAGTAAATATCTTAGGCTTTGTGGGCCATATGGTCTCTGTTGCAACTACTCAATTTTGCCATTATAGCCCAAAAGCAATATAGATGATATGTAAACAAACGAGAATAGCTACACTACAATAAAATTTTATTTACAAAAGCAGGGAGCAGACCAGATTTGGCCCACAGTTTGCCAACCTCTGCAAAAGAAGATAGAATCTATATGCTATTTCAGTCTACACATGCAACTTCCCCCTCCACTCCCCAAAATTTCAAGACATTTGGAAGAATCACTGCAAAAAGAAACAACACCAATGTTCAGTCGATAACATTTGTACAACTATTTATTGTGTGTGTACTGTCTTCCGGGCACTGTTCTAAACACCAGGGTAACAGCAAGGTACAGGACAGTCAAAAATCTCTGTCATTGTGGAGCTTATACTTACAGTCAGTAATATAATATATAAATAAAATGTCTCGTGAGCCAAGTGATAGTAAGTACTACACAAAAATTTCAAAGGAGAAATCAGGACAGGAAATACTGAGTCAAGGAAGCACTATCGGTTGCATTGTGTCCCCCAGAAAGATATATTGAAGTCCTAACCTCTGGTACCTGTGAATGTGACCTTATTTGGAAATAGAGTCTTTGCAGATGTAATTAAGCTAAGATGAGGTCATTAGTGTGAGCCCTGTTGTAGCCCAGGGCAGGCCACTCCAAAATATTCCACAATGGCATATGATTATTTTGAATTGACGTTACTTGAGAAGCAAAAAGGGCATTCTGACCCTCCTGTCTCTATTCCCCTTGAAGCAGGAATTGTATCTCCCATGTGAAAGTTGTTCTCCCTGCATCCTTATCACCAGAGCTAGAGAATTCAGGGCTGAGAAGCTTGCATAAACAAGCCTTGCTAATTTACTACCTCAAGCCTAAACTGTTTAAATTCCTCATTAATTATGTACCTCAAATCTAAGTTTCTTTGTCCTGTCATTCCTCACAAATTTATTGTTTCTTTGTGTAAAAGATATATATATACTGCCTGCTTTGTTCACTCTCCGAGCATCATTTCTCTATGATTTCCTACATGTACGTATTAAACTGGGTTTTTCTCCTGTTAATCTGGTCTTGTGTCAGTTTTATTATTAGTCCATCCACAAGGACACAAGAAGAGTAGAAAGGGGATTTTTCCCTTGCTCCAAAAGCCCTAATCCAATATGACTGGTGTCCTTATAAGAAGAGGAAATGCCATGTGAAGACAGAGACACACTGGGAGAACCCCAAGCGATGACAGAGGAAGAGATTGGAGTGATGGAGCTGCAAGCCAAGGAATGCTAAGGAATACTGGCCACCAGCAGAGCTAGGAAGAGGCAAGAAAGGATTCTACCCAGAGCCTCAGAGGGAGCATAGCCCTGATGACAACTTGATTTCACTCAGCCTACTAAACTGTGAAAGAATAAATTTCTGTTGTTTGAAGCCACACAGTTTGTGATACTTCATTACAGCAGCCCTAAAACTAATACAAGAGAGGAGGGAAATGCCGTTGGAAAAAGAGTGGTAAGGAAAAGCTTCAGTGAGAAGGTGAAGGAGTAAATCACAGAGATAACTGTGTGAAAGAAATCCACACAGAGGAAACAGCAAGTGTTAAGACCCTAAGGCAAGAAAGATCAAGGATGCCCTTGTGCCTGGGGCAGAGTGGGCATTGGGAGGAAAAGGAGGCGATAATATCGAGCAGGAGGACAGAGGGTCTGTAGGTCACCACATGGAATTTGAATGCTATACCGAGTAAGATACAATATTAAAGGATTTTGAACAGAAAGGTGACATATATTATGACTTATTTGTGAAAAGGATTGCTCTGGCTGCTCTATTGAGAATATAGCCTATGGAAGCAAAGATGGAAGTAGGAAGGCATATTATGAGGATATTGCAATAATCCAGGTGAGAGATACATGCAGAAGTAGCAGAGGTGGTAAGAAGTGTAGGATTTATTGTTAGAACAAACAGGATCTGGTGACATATTGGATATGAGACGTGAGAGAAAGTGAGGTTGAAATATTATTTCAAGGTTTTTGCTTCCTGCAAATGGTTGAGTTCGTACCTATGATGGGGAAGACTGGGATAAGAGCAAACTTTTTGTGTGCGAGAGTATGTCAAGAGTTCACTTTTGGATATGTTATGATTGGGATGCTATTAAATAAATAGGTAGTTGAATATATGAGTCTAGAGTTCAGAGGGAAATTCTAGGATAAAGATTTAAATGTGGGTATAATTATTACATAAATGGTGTTTGAAGCCATGAGACCAGATGAGATCAGCAAGGGAATGAGTATGGATGAGGTAGAGAAGAGAATTCAAACAATTGAGCCCTAGGACATTGCAGTCCTCGCTAATAGGAGATGAAGAGGAACCAGTTAAGGAATCTGAGAAGAAGCTGCTAGAAAGATAAGAGGAGAACCAGAATATGAGTTCCTGAAAGACAAGTGAAGAAAGAAAGATGTGATAAGATGTGTTAAATACTAGTAGCTTAAGTATAATGAGCACCGAGAACTGCTGGATTTAGCTGGATTTGTCAATGTGGAGGTCATAAATAGGGTGAACATATAATTTATCATCCAAATCAACACACTCTGAGAGTAAAAATTTATTCCTGGAGAACAGGCAGAGGCCAGGACTGTCTGTAAAACCTGAAACGTGCAGTCACCCTAGTCAGGGAAATATTGACAAGAATGATTTTATGGGTGTGATGGGGTGATTGCCTGAATGGATTGGGTTCAATAGAAAAGGTGGAGATAAATTAGTTAGCGACTCCAGAAAACATTTCAAGGAGTTTGCGATAAAAGGAAGTAAAGAGAATAATATAGGGTAAGGAGGTTTTCTATTTTATTTATTTTGTTTTAATTTGGAGGACATTACAGAATTTTTGTGTGCTAATGGGAATGATCTAGGCAAATGAGGGAAAAAATTGCCTGAATCAGGGGGTGGAGAGAAGAGAATTACTGGAGCTACAGGATCTAAGGTACAAACAGAAGAATTGGCTTTAGATATACATATAGACATTTTATTCATAATAACGGAGGCAGAGAAAATAAGCATAGATTCAGGTAGGTGGATAGATGGTGTGGTGGGAACATGTAGAACTTTTCTCATTGCTTAAAATTTCTCACCCTCATGAGAGTGAGGAGCAGGGAATAAGAAGGAGGGGGAGCTGGACATATAGTGGGTGGACCTGGGTAATACAATAGGACTTGTGGGCAGCACTAAGACTGGTCACATTGGATAAAGCACAATCTATCGGCATTGGGGGTGTGGTCAACCCAACTCCAGGCAACCCATGAACTACATGTGGGAAAGCGTTGATTTCCCAAGGAAAATCCGAAATTGAAATAATATTAGATAAAAGTGGAATGAATGTTGGCAAGACAAGCTTAATAAGCCATAAGTTCTGTTCCTGGCTCTTCCATTCATTATTCATGCAGCTTTGAACAAGTTCCTTGACCTCTTTGGGCTTCTGTACTGTCATGCACAAAATGCAGATCATAATACCTACCTCATCATTGAACGAGATAGTGTATGTACAAACATCTAATACTGTGTTCAATAATTATTATTGTCATTATAAAGCAACAGAATTAGGTGATCTTTCAAATCCAAAAGACCTTATTGAAAATAGCATTTGACGTTATGATAATAACATCCAATTATGATTAATTCACAATCAAATTATGAAATTATGTTACTATAATAGTTACGATAATAACTATTATTATTATCCTTATTATTATGCTTCCAAACTATTAGGCCACTGTCTATAGGCTGAGTCTTTGACCTCAAATTTCAGTTAATGTCAGAGAAATGTTCATAAAATATTTGCATTCTGTAAGAAAGCTACATTTTTAAGTAAGCATAGAATATAATCTTTTTTTATCATTCTGAGGCCAGTATGAGGGAAATGACTGCCTTTCCTACAAAGAGAAGTGTTCACATTTGAGCCAGAGGGCTAAAGTACATGACCTCTAGAGCCCTTCCAACTCTAAGCTTCTGTATTCAATTCTACTCAGGTTTATTCAGATCAATGCTTATCAGTTCTACACAAATTGCTCCCCGGATTCAGCACTGCTATAACTCAACTCATCAGATCCTTCTTGTCAGCAGATACAAATGAAGTCACCTTTACGTCTATAATTAAAGTTTCTGTTCTTAAACTCTAACTACATCTGCAGAATCCCTCACACACATACCCCAAATCCTGCCTCAGGCATTTTGAGAATCCTCCAAAATAAACATTCATGTATCCTCACATTCAGTCTGTTAGCTACTGACACCATTTGAAAATCCTTCATATTCTTTCTACCTGGCTCTGATTTCTCTGAGTCAACTCTTGTCCGTAAAATTGCTTGAGATAGGTTTTCCATTGTCATTGTCAACAACCCATCCCAAGACTGCCAAGAGAATATTCAAGAGAGTTGTCTCTGGAAGCCCCCAAAGCTGGCCAAGTTTGAAGTGTCAGAGAGGTGCTAGATTCTGAGCAGAGGTGAGAAGAACAGCCAAAATTGTAATCCATTGACTCATTCATTCTTTCACTCATTCAACATTAATTGAGCACCTGCTGCCTACAGTAGTGGAGCTTAGTGATCAAGAGTAAAGACTTGGGTGTCAGACATACCTGGGTTCAAATCCAGCTCTGCCACTTAAGCTTTGTGATCTTGATCAAGTCTCTTAGTCTCTCTGAGCCTAAGTTTACTTTTCTGTAAGATGGGAATCATCATAGACCTCTCTCATAGCTTTGCCAAGAGAGTTATAAGAGAAAATATATGCAATGTTGGAACCTGGATAAAATGATGAGCTTTCATCCTCATCTATGTTCCAGAGTTTAGTTTGGCTCTGAGGATGCAAATTTGCATTACATCTGCTGCATTTGGTTGCCTTAAGCACACCCGCGGTGCCCACTCTAGAACCAGATCAAAAACAACGGCAGAGGTCTGTATGTAAACTTGAGAACTACTCTGGGCTGGTGTCCTTTCCATTCACTACAAATCATTTCTCACACCGGGTTCAGAAGGTCTTTGTCTTATTTGGTTTTACACTTCAGCCTCTTCTTTTGCCCAGACACTTTTGGAGAATGGTGAGCATTTTTAATCCTTTCTCTACTGCTCTTGTCTTTACTACTTCCAAAATATAGTTTTAGTGGTCACACATCTGTCTCCCCATTGCCTCTACCCCGGTTCATGGCACAAGCAACTCTTGCCTGAACAGCTTCAAAAGCTTTCTAACTGATCCTCTTTCCTCTCTAAACCTGCTTTGTTGTTTTCACAACAAAGTATGTGAATAGTTCATTCAACAGCTTACCATTGCATTTTTAACAAAATCCAAATTCATTACCATAGGGTGGAGAAGATACCTAAACTCAATATCTACTGAAATCCCTTCTTCCCTTCCATAGCATGGAATTGTGGCCGAGGAGCAGCTGCCTAGCTAGAAATACAGCCCTCTTTGAGTGTCAGTTATCTATTGTGGCATAACAAACCATCCCCAAACCTAGTGGCTTACAACAATACATATTTATTATTGCACAGTTTCTATGGATCAGGAATTTAGGGGTAGCTTAGCTGGGAGTTCTATCTCAAGGTCTTTCACAAGTTTGAAGTCAAGATGTTGGACAGGGCTGCAGACATCTGAGGGTTTGATTGAAGCAGAAAGATCCTCTTTCAGTCTCACTAAGGTGACTGTTGGAAGAAGGCCTCAGTTCCTTGCTGTCTGATGGCCAGAGGATTTACTTCTTTGCCATGTGGATCTCTTTATAGGTGAGTATACTTATAACATGGCAACTGGCTTCCCCCAGAACAAGTGATCCAAGAAAGAAAGCAAGAAGGACTGCATAGTGCCTTTTATAACCTAGTCTCTGAAGTCACAAACTATCACTTCCATTCTTTTCTGTTCATTAGACATGAACCACTAAATCAACCAGACTCAAAGGGTGGGGAATTCTCCCACATATGTAGCACCTCTCTGGACCTCTCTCTCTTAAGCTCCAGAGTCATATTTCCAAATGCCTACTAAAATTTCTCTCAGTGTGCATTGTAGATGTCTCATACTGAACTTATCCCCAAATAAACTCACTATCTGTGTTGTCATCAACCCCCTGCCGCAGTCTGCTCCTCCCCTTATATTTTTTCTCTTGGTTAATAGTATTTTATCCAGGCATACAGGTAATATTTTTCACCCTCCCATTTTTCCCACCTCCTACACTCAGTTGGCGACCAAGTCTATTCAAGTGTATCACTAAGACTTTCTGGAATTTTCCTCCCCCTCTCCATCTCTACTACAACGTTCTGGACGGGCACCTCATGATTTCTTTCCTGGATTATTACAATAAGCCTATACTACTAATGCTCCCTCCAGTTCCTCCTCCATTCTAATACCAGAGATCTTTCACAAATACCAAAATCTAATCACTGTCCAGATTAAAATCTGTCTGTGATCCCCTATTTCCAACACACAAACCTAAATTCCTTAGTACCAAACCCATGTCTTTGTATTATCTGACTCCTGTACTCATCTCCTTCTAGTTTTTCTGTCAAAGCCCCACATGTAGACTATGCTCAAGCCACTGACAGAAAGTGCCTGGGCAGAGGGTGTCTTTTGCCCCTCCAGGGTTTTGTATCATGCCCTTCATCCGCCCGGAATGCCCTTCTCCTACTGCTCTATTAATAGATGTGTACCTACCCTTCAAAGCATACATAAAAGATCATTTTCTTTTTACATAAGCCTTGACCTACCCACTATCCTCTCTGTGGGTTTTGTGCAAATCCATATTATTGAATTTATCCCAGTGAGTAATAGTTTTTATTTATATGTCTGTATTCCCCATAATATTCTGAGCTCTTTGGGAGCAGGGGTCATGAGTAATTCAACTTTCTGACTGTCAGCCAGCAAATGTCAATACGTCAGTGAGAAAAAAAATTTTAGTATGTACAAGTTGTTTTTTAAAAGGAAGGGGGTTTTATTTCTTCAGCCAATGTTATGTGTTTTTATGAGTGAGTGGAATGTTTTCTGGGGAAAGGGAAACTTTCTTAGATTTCTGCATACACAATTTTGACTTAAAAAAATAGTATAGTCTCTGCATTTCAGACTACCCAACACATTTATTTGTTGAATACCACCTCAATTCTGTTATTTGCTCTGGCAGAAAATGGCCACTAGGGAGCATCATAGTTACATACACTTTGTACAGTTTCAAGTGGTTTACTTGAGGGCAAAAATCAGTTTTGAAAACAAAAAGCTCTTTTATGTCCCACATTTGTTTAGCTGTTTATGATATTTCAAAGAAAATTAGCATGTAAACTTCCTACCCCTTATCTCCATTCTTCTTACCACTCAGATATCCTTCCACAAATAGTCGTATTTGGAATATTTTCAAAGAAGAAAATTCAACTCCTCATTTTCCCTCTCACTCCAGAAAATTCTTCATTAAACAAACACTTCCAAATCTCCAACTATATGCAAGCCACTTTGACAGAAAATATGGAAGACAGAAAATTTTTGACCAACATTTATTAGAGGCAAAACATTGTATTGGAGTGTAAAGGTACAGGAAAGTAAGAGGAGGTACATATCTACCTTTAGTCTGTTCATAACCTATAGTAAAAAGATAAATAGCTTCCTACATTTTAAAGAGGTGAGTAATATAATAGAAGAATATATATGCAAACGAGGCAGCAAAGAAGGGATTTGGAAACACTTGAATCCATTAGAGTTGGCCAGGCTTAGGGGAGGGGAAAGCCAATTGAGGAAGAGCATATATAAAGAAATTTTAAAAAACAAAGCATGAATTTCTGCTATTGAAGGCCTATTTTCTAAAAAAAACAGTCAATCCTGCATAAAAATGTGCTTTCTAAATGTATAAAGAAAAGAAAATCTCCAAGATCTCCTTTAAAAAAATAAAAAAGAGAAATGAAGAATAACTTCAAACTAGTTGAGGGATAAGCAAGTAAAGGTAAAAGCTGAGGTTGCCTTAAGGATATATCTTCAGTGTAAATCAGAAAACTAGCTTTGGAACAGAAGGAGTGTAGAGGAGATGAACTTCAGACCCTACATTTACCAAGGACCATGGAAGAGGGATAACACGCTTCTAAGTTGGAAGCAACCCCTTCCTTGAAGCAAAAGCAAATATAAATCTTCCCTGGAGGAAAGCATTCTTACTTTAGACCCGGGGAATTCCCACAAATGAAAATCAACTATATATGAGCTTATAATCAAAGGTCACCAAACACACAAGATAAACCACTATGAGTGAAAGTCACTAGGAACAACAAATAATTTGGACCTCCTAAGACTTCAGATCATAGAACTGTCAGATCCAGAATATAAAATAGCTAGATATAAACTATTTAAATAAATTAAAGCTTGGATAAAAATTAAGCTAAGAAAAAAATAGTAAAAAGACAGATTAACGTGGCTAATTCATCAAGAAAACATAATACTTCAAAATGTGTGTGCCCTTAATATTAGAGCTTCAAGAATACATGAAGCAAGAATTGAAAAAACTAAACAGAGAAATAAACAAATTCACAATTACAGATGGATATTTTAACGTACTCTCTCTATATTTGATAATGAGTAGATAAAAAATCAATGAAGATACAGAAGATTTGAACAACTCTATCAACTGAATTTAATTTACACGTATGGAGGATTATACTAAATAGCTGTAGAAAATACATTCTTTCAAATGTAGATGGAACATTAACCAAGATATCCCATATGGTAGGCCATAAAACAAGTCTCAATAAATATCAAAGGACTATAAATCTAACAGAGTATATTCTCTGACTATATCACTATTGAGTTTAACTCAAATCAATAACAATAAATATCTAGAAAAATCCCAAAATATTTGGAAATTTAGCAAACTGTTCCTACATAACCCATAGATCAAAGAACAAATTATAAGGAAAATTAGAAAATATTTTATAGCTAATAATAATAAAAATACAACATATTAAAATTGTAGGATACAGCTAAAGTATTTCTTAAAGGGAAATGTACAGTATTAGACACCTCTGTTAGAAAAGTGGTGTGGTTCCCCCACTTCAAAGATCCACGCTCTCAGCAGTCATGTCTTTATGTAATCCCCTCCAATATTGAATTAGAGCTAACTCTGTGTGACCAATAGAAAACAGCAGAAGTGATGATGAGTGACTTCCCAAGCGAGGTCAGAAAAGGCATTTAACTTCTGCTTTAGCCTCTTGGATTATTTACTCTTGGGGAAACCAGTCACATGGTCATGAAGACACACAAATAGTTCATTAGAAAGGCACACATGCAGAGAAACGAATGCTGAGTGCCAACAGCTAGCACTAACTTGCTGGCCACGTAAGCATAGTGTGTTGGAAGTAGATCTTCCTGCTCCAGTCAAGCCTTCAGATAACTGTAGCTCAGCTGATGTCTCACTGCAACCACATGAGAAACTCCAATTTAGAACTCCCTAACTGAGCCCTTCCTAAATTTTTTACCCTTAGAATCCATGAGCACAATAAACGGTTGTTTTATTTCATTAAGTTTTGAAGGTAATTTGTTATGCAGCATTAGTAACTGGAACAAGAAGAAATGTATAAAATCATCATCTAAGCTTTCAACTAAAACACCCAGAAAAATAAGACCAGTCACCCTTGAATAATGTGGTTTTAAAAAGGTTCTCTTTGACTGTCTTTCTCCCTGAACTCTCTTTTAAGTTGTCTGCCTCTATTGGTATCACATTCAGCTTTTAGCCTCCACAAAAATAGACTGTTTTAAAAATAGAATTACCAAAAATCCTAGAACCGGTGAAACTGTCTTTCAAAATGAAGGCAAAGTAAAGACACTCCCAGATGAACAAAAACTAAAAGATGTCATTGCTAATAAACCTACCTTGCAAGAAATATTAAAGAAAGTTTTTCAGGTGAAAAGCAAATGACTCCAGACAGTAATTCAAATCTACATGATAAAAATAGATTCATTGTAAAAGTAATTATAATGACCAAAGATAGTATGATTGCACATTTCTTCTCTTAACTGATTTATAAAACAATTGTCTAAAACAATATGTAATGTATATAATTGCATTGTTAGGCCTATAAATATAGAAATGTAATATATTTGACAACTATAGGACAAAGGAGACAGGTGAAATCAAAGCTGTGTTGGAGTAAGGAATGAAAACGTGAATTCATAGAAACAGGTGAAAAGAATAAGAAATGTTAAACAAGAAGGCTAATAAACTCTATAAACTTTTAATTGTCCTCTTTTCTTTTCTGTTTCTTTAATAGACATAAACTTATATAAAGTAATATAATGTAATTATAACATTCTATTTTGGTTTTGTAATACATGAAAGTAATATGTATAGCAAGCAAAAAAGAGAGAGAATAGAATAGAGCTATAGAGGTGCAATATTTCTATATCTCATTGGAGTTAAGTCAGTATAAACCTGAAGTAGCTTCTGATAAGTTAAGATGTATATAGCAAGCCTTAGAACAACCACTAAGAAAATAACTCCAAAAGTATATAGTGAAAAACTACTGAAGGAATTAAAATATAATGCTGGAAAATATTCACTCAATACAAAAGAAAGCAGTACAGGAGGAAGAGAGGTACAAAAAGACATGAGCCATATAGAAAACAAAAATGAAATAGCAGGCATGAATCCAACTATATCAATAGTGATGTTAAATGTGAATGGATAAACAATCCAATCAAAAGACGGAGGTTTTCAGACTGGATTTAAAAAAACAAGATCTAGCTATATATTGCCTCTACAGGAGACACAGTTTAGATTCAAATATACAAATAGGTTGAAAGTAAAAGAATGGGAAACGATATTATACAAACAGCAACCATAAGAAAGCTACACTTGCTATACATACATTAAACAAAATAGACTTTAAAAACAATATGTTACTAGAGATAAAGAAGGATATTTTATAATGATAAAGGGTCTATTCATCAGGAAATTATAACAATTATAAACATATATGGATCTAACAACAGAGTCCCAAAATATAAGAAGTAAAAACTGACAGAATTGAAGACAGAAATAGGCAATTTCTATTCTAGACAATAATAATTGGAGACTTCAATACCTTATATTCAATAATGAATAGGACAACTAAGCATAAGATCATCAAGGAAATAGAAGATTTGAATATAACTACAACCAGGTAGACCTAACAGACATCTATAAAACATTACACCCAACAAAAGCAGAATACACATTCTTCTCAAGTTCCCCTGGAACATTCTCCAGGATAGGTCATATGCTAGGTCATAAAACAAATATCAATGAATTCAAAATGATTGAAACCATACAAAGTATGTTCTTAGATCACAGTACAGAAAAATTAGAAATCATAACAAAAATTTTGGGATATTAACAAATAGACAGAAGTTAACACAATCTCAAATATCCAATGGGTCAAAAAAGAAATCGCAAGGGAAATCAGAAAATACATTGAGATGAATGGAAATGAAGACCAAAACTTATGGGATGAAACTAAAGCAATGCTTAGGGGGAAACAGATAGCTTTAAATGCCTACATTACAAAAGAAGAAATACTCTAAATTTTACCTTAAGACACTGGAAAAAGAATTTCAAAAAATCCAAATCAAGCAGAAGGGGGAAAAAAATTAGAGTAGAAATAATGACATACAAAATAGATACAAGGGAATACAAACAACTGAAACTGAATCAAGAATAAATAGGAAATCTGAATAGACCTGTAACAAGGAAAGAGATTAAATTATTAATTAAAGCAAAAAAAAAAGAAAACTACATACAAAGAAAAGCCCAGGCCCAGATGGCTTCATTGGGGAATTCTACCAAATATTCAAAGAAAAATTAATGCCAATTTCAAGGAATTCCAAAAACCTCCTGGAACCAATGAGTTCGGCAAAGTTATAGCATATAGTATAAACATACAAAAATCAATTGCATTTCTATGTGCTAGCAGTGAACACATAGGAACCAAAACTAAAAATACAATGTAATTTACAATTGCTAAGAAGAATAAAGAAATACTAAAGTGTGAATCTAATAAAACATGTATAGAATCTGTAGGCTGAAAACTATAAAATAAATGGGCAAACACACCATGTTCATGGATTGAAAGACTCAACATAAAAAAGATGTCAGTTCTCCCTAAATTGATATAAAGCTTTAATGCAATTGTTATCAAAATCCCAGCAAGATTTTTCTGTAGATACAGACAAGATTACTCTAAAAGTTATATAGGAAGGCAAAGGAAATACAATAGCTAAAATGATTTTGAAAAACAGGAATATTATTTATTATATAGCCACAGTAATCAAGTCTGTGTGGTACTGTCAGAGGAGTAGACATACAGAACTGATATTTTATAAAGGTGCAAAAGCAATTCAATGGAGGAAAGATAGGCTTCTTAACAATGGTGCTGGACCAAGTGGACATCACTAGAAAAAAAGATAATCTTGACTTAAACTTCACACCTTACACAAAAATTAACTCAAAATGGATCACAAACTTAGATATAAACTTAAAACCAGAAAACTATAGGAGAAAATCTTCAGGACCTAAGGCTAGACAAAGAGTTCTTAGACTCGACACTAAAAGCACAACCTATAAAACTGATAAACTGGACCTTTTCAAAATTAAAAACATTTGCTCTGCAAAAGATCCTGACAAGAAAATGAAAAGGCAAGCTGTAGAGTGTGATAAATTATTAGAAAACCACATATCTGACAAAGAACTATTATCTAAAATACATAAAGAACTCTAAAAACTCAACATTAAAAACAAGTAATTCAATTAGAAATTAGGCAAAAGACATGAAGAGGCAGTTCACCAAAGAGAGCATACAGTTGGAAAATAAGCACATGAAAAGATGTTTAACAACATTAGACATAAGGAAAATTTAAATTAAAACCACAATGGGATTGCTACATGCCTATCAGAATGACTTATATAAAGTAGTAACACCACCAAATGTTGGAGCTGATGTGGAGAAACTCAATCACTCGTATATTGCTGCTGGAAGTGTACAATGGTACAGCTACTCTGGAAAATAATGTGGAAACTTCTCTTCAAAGTTAAACGTGTCACAACCATACACAACCAGCAATTGCGTTCATGCTCATTTATCCCAGAAAAATGAAAACACGTTCAATAGAAACCTGCACACAAATGTTCACAGAAGCTCTATATATAATGGTCAGAAACTGTAAACAACCCAGATATCCTTTAAGAAGTGAATGGTTGGGGCCAGCCCAGTGGTGCAGTGGTTAAGTTCTCGTGCTCTGCTTCGGTGGCCTGGAGTTCGCAGGTTCAGATCCCAGGCACAGACCTACACACCACTCCATCAAGACATGCTGTGGCGGTGTCCCACATACAAAATAGAGGAAGATTGGCACAGATGTTAGCTCAGGGCCAATCTTCCTCACCAAAAGGGAAAAAAAAGGTGAATGGTTAACAGATTGAGTTAATAAACTACTGAAAAATAATGAACTACTAGGGTGATGAAACTGTTCTGTATGTTATGGTAGTGGTAGATACATGACTCTATGCATTTTTAAAAACTCAAAGAACTACACCCCACAAAAAGTGAATTTTACTATATGCAAAATTTAAAAAGTCAACCAGGATGGCGGCGAGAAACCAAGAGGAAATGCAGACTATAACAAGTAAATATAACTTTATTATAAATGAATGGCATAACTCAACTGGAGGGGATGGGGAAGAAATGAGCTGGCCTGAATATCTTTGTAAAAAAGTGTTTTGGGCTGAAAGGAATCATTTCTTGACATCTGTTAAAAAATATATGTTTTGATTATACACTATAAGGTTAAAGACAAAAACAGTACACAAGCACTGTACTCTAGTTGGAAAATTTGTTTTTCACAGGAATATAGATTACCATTTTGAAACTACTTTACGTGTATCCTAGGGTTGAACAATTTAGTAAATAAATTGTTGATAATGAAATCTAGGTTTCTCACTGACAGAGAAAGAAGTTAAAATAAGCAAACAGGAGACGTTAGAACAAACACTTTGGCGCTGCTGCATTGGAGTCAGAGATATCAGTATGAACTCATGTTTATTCTAAGGTGTGTGTTTGTATTAGAATCTGTACATCTACCTATGGACATACAGATAGATACAGAAATAAATATAGATATACATGTATACATGGGTTAGTAGAAATACACATATTTCCTAGACGTTAAATGAGGAGAAGCTGGGTGTAGGGTTTATAAGAACTAAACAATATTTTTGCCACTTTTCTCTATTTCTAAATTATTTCAAAATAAAAATTGGAAAGAAAAAAAATCACATAAACTTACAATTGTTACATTAAAAATAGGAAAAGAATAATAATGAACTGCTGACAGATGCAAAAACATGGATGAATCTCAAAAAACGTTATGCCAAGCAAAAGAAGCTAGACCTAAGAGTACATACTGTATGATTCTATTTACATGAACTTCGAGAACAGGCAAAAGTAATAGTGACAGAAATCTTATCTGTGAGTGCCCTGGGACAGGGGGGATTGACTGCAAAATGATATGAGGTAACTCTCTGGGCTAGTGAAAATATCCCATATCTTATCTGGGGTGATGATTACATGGATGTTTACATTTGTTTAATCTCATCCACCTGCACTTTAAAAGGTGCATTTACAGGCTGGCCCAGTGGCGTAGTGGTTAAGTTCACACACTCCACTTTGGCGGCCCAGTGTTCTCAGGTTCGATCTCAGGTGCGAACCTATGCCCAATTATCAAGGCGTGCTGTGGCAGGCGTCCCACATATAAAAAAAATAGAGGAAGATGGGCACAGATGTTAGTTCAGGGCCAATCTTCCTCGGGAAAAAGAGGAGGAGTGGCAACAGAGGTTAGCTCAGGGCTAATCTTCCTCAACAACAACAAAAAAAAGGTGAATTTATTGTATGAAAATTATATCTCAACAGAGCTGCTTTAAAAAAATTTTAGGGAGCGAGGCCGGCCCCGTGGCGTAGCAGTTAACTGCACGCGTTCCGTTGCTGGCAGCCTGGGTTCGGATCCCGGGCGCGCACCAATGCACCGCTTGTCAGGCCATGCTGTGGCGGCGTCCCATATAAAGTGGAGGAAGATGGGCACAGATGTTAGCCCAGGGCTAGTCTTCCTTAGCAAAAAAGAGGAGGACTGGAGTAGATGTTAGCTCAGGGCTGATCTTCCTCACAAAAAAAAAAATTATAGAGTGGAAAAATGAATAAAAAAGAAGTATTTATAAAATACATGGGACATAAATAAAATAACACTAACTTGATCAAGGAAAAGACCCAAGAACAGTCTCAGGTCTGTTTAAAGCTTTGAAAACAACCATAACCCCCAAATTGACCCTGAACTTCTGAGCACTGGAACTGGGAAATGTTCTAAATTTCCAGGAAACAAGGGTCAAAGCAGGCTGTTCCCACACCTCCAGCTAGTTCTGGCCTCCCTGTGTATTTGAGATTAATTTACAACTATTAAAACACTAATAAACAATCAGTACTCGGGGCACTGGCACCACACGAGAGCTCGCTTTGAAGTTCATGCCATTTCCTTCCTGTGCTTGGAAGCACCTGAGGCCAAACACTGTTGTGTGATCCAAAAAGCCTGCTGGGGTGACCTGAAATGAGACTGGGCAGTACATCCAAAGAGTTAGTCCAAGTACACCCTGGTGTTGCCATCACCCACACCTCCAGCTCTAAACAAGTATTCCCCAGGGAGCAGCCAAGTCCAGTGAGCCATTGATGGGGGAAAGCTACTTGAGGAAAAAAAAAAAATGGAGAGAAGACACGGAGAAAGTTGACTTTGAGAACTTTTACTTGGGCCGTTAGCATTATAGGAGTAGAATGGGGAAGAGATGAATTTGACGTGGAGAAAGGAGCCTGGGTTTAGGTGTTAGAGGGCATCTAAATGCATTCTTGGGAAGCCTCTGGAAAATGCATTCTTGAGAAGCTTATTTAAACCATCTGGGATTCAATTTCCTCATCTGAAGAAATGTGCATATTCACGTTATAAGGCAAACCCACGTTATGTTAGTAGCCCTGCCTGGAAGGGCTACTAACTACTCATCTACTGAGTATGATGAATCTAAGCAAAAAGCTAGTTTTCTCATGCCTCCTAATCCAATGGTTGGATTTAAATGGATTTGATCTGCTTGTCTATCTCTGATTGACAACTTCCTTTTTTGTTTGCATTATTTATCCCACTGTTTCTCAGAGTACCCCACCCTTGCTTGCATCATACTTTCCCAGGAACTTATTAAAATAGACAATTTTTAGAAACCCACACAAACTCCCTGAAGAATCTCTAGGAGTAACACAGAGAAATGGTCTTAAAAATATATTGTTTTAACTACAAGATACCACTACAATCCATTAGAATGGCCAAAATCCAGAACACTGACAACACCAAATGCTGACAAGCACATGGAGCAACTGGAATTCCCGTTCATTGTTAGTAGGAATGTAAAATGGTACAACCACTTTGGAAGACAGTTCACTGACTTCTTACAAAACTAAAAATGCTCATGTCTTACCATATGATCCAGCAACCATACCCATTGGTATTTACCCAAAGAAGTTGAAAACTTACGTCCACACAAAAACCTGCATGTGAATGTTTACAGCAGTTTTATTCATGATTGCCAAACTTGGCAGTAACCAAGATGTCCTTCAGTAGGTGAATGGATAAACTGTGGCACATCCAGACAGTGGAATATTATTCAGTGCTAAAAAGAAATGGGTTATCAAGCCATGAAAAGACATGGAGGAAACTTAAATACATGTTACTAAGTGAAAGAAGCCAATCAGAAAAGGCTACATATTGTATCACTCCAACTGTATGACACTCTGGAAAAGGCAAAAGTATGGAGACAGTAAAAAGATTAGTGATTGCCAGGGGTTGGAATGGGAGAAGGATGAATAGGCAGAGCACAGATGATTTTTAGGGCAGCGAGAATACTCTATATGATTCCACAATGATGGATATATGTCATTATACATTTGTCCAAACCCATAGAATGTACAAAAAGAGTGAATCATAATGTAAACTATGGACCTTGGGTGATAACAGTGTGTCAATGTAGGTCATCTATTGTAACAAATGTACCACTCTGGTGGTGAATGTTGATAATGTGTATATGTGGGGGCAAGAGATATATGGGAAATCTCTGTACCTTCTCCTCAATTTTATTGCAAGCTTTAAACGGCTCTAAAAAATAAAGTCTTAATAAATATATGTATAGTTTTTATTTTGGAATAATCACAAAATTATAGAAAAGTAGCAAATATACTATAAGGAACTTTTTTTATGAACCATTTAAGATGCAGTTGCAAGTATGATGCTTCAACCTCCCACATGTGCATGTCCTACAAACAGGGACAACTCCTGCATAACCACAATGCAACCACCAAAATCAGGAAGTGAACACTGACACATTCCTACCATCAAGCTTCAGGCCTCATTTACCTGTCACCAATTGTCCCAACAATATCCTCTATACTGAAAGGAATCACATGTTGCATCTAGTTATCAAGTCTCTCGAGACTTCTTCAGTCTTAATAATTACTCTGCTTTCTCCTTGGCTCTCACGACCTCGAGTCTCTACGATTACAGGCAAGTTATTTTGTATAATATCCCTCAATTTGGGTCTAATAATGTATCCTCATGATTAGATTCAAGTTATCCACCTTGGGCAGGAATATCACAGATGTGATGCTGAGATCTTTTCGTTGCATCTTATCAAGTGGCCCATGATTTCGATTGGTCCCATTACTGACGAAGTTCACTTTATCACTTATTTGAGATGGTATCTTCCAGGCTTCTCTACTGTTTAGTAATTCTTGTTCCTTTGAAATTAATACATGCTTGGGGAAAAGTGTTTTGAAACTATGTAAATACCTTATTCCTCACCAAACTTTCAATTTATTCATATATTTACTTATATCTGTGTAGAATCTAGTTTTTTATTTTACTCAAATTTATACATTACCACCTATACTATCATCCCCATTTTCCCAGTAAGAAGCACTTCAAACTGGCCACTTTGTCTTTCTGACAAGTCTCCGTTCTTGTTTCAACATTCCCTTGCTTCCTTGCAGATGTTCTAGGCTCATGTTGCATTTTCCCACCTCAGACTTGGAATCAGCCATTTCTTCAAGGAGCCCGGGGTTCTTTTTGGTAGAGAACAATATTTAGAAGCCACGACCTGGGTGCTAGGTATGCTTCTTGCTATAGGGATGTCCCTGGTCCCAGGCCATCTTAATGGACACAGATGGGGATTGTATACACATAAACACACACACACGTATACATACACGTACAACCATTTTATTTCTACCTATCTGTATATTGAAAACCGTGAGTTCACAATTACACTTCCAATTCTAATTCAACACCATCAAGTTAATTCAGTTATTATTCCTTTCCATATTCGTAACTCCTTCCTCTGACAAAGAGAAATCTTGCTCCCATTATCTTTATTATATTTACTGACAAGATCTATTTCACTTTATGTAACAAATCTCCCATCTTCTCAGCCACCCCCTTCCCGTTCATCTAGCCCTCCCACCCACCCATTCAGTCATCGACACTCCACATCTCGCCAAACCCCCATACAGACATCTTCCTCATCCCATTTGGGTTCTAACTTCCCACACCAGGCTGCCCTCATCCACCTGGGGGCCTTCCTCACCCTGAGTCCCCATACGTCACCCTACCTTGGGATGCCCTTGTTACTCTCCCCCATAGGTGGACACCCTACTTGACTCACTCAGGCTCCAACACTCTACCTCTCTGCATGGATGCCCTCTTCATCTTGCTTGGCCTTTGGCAACCACACTTTGATAAAAAGCTTTATTAAGTTTTCATTATCCAGCCTGAGTTAGGCTGGGGGTGGGGGTGGGAGTGGGGGTGGAAGTGAGAGGAATTTTGGCATTGGCAACAGTTGAAATTTTTTAGCACCATATCAACCCAAACAGCTCCTGAGCTATGTCAATGCCAGCTGTAAACAATTGTGACGGAGGTTGGTGAATCGGCTCTCAATCCCTGACCAAGTCATGAGCTTCTTCACTTTCGTCTTCCCTCAGAGAACGCCAGTCACTTAGAAAAATGGGACACAAAATTTACATTTCAATTTGCAATTTAATTAAAGTAATAATAGCAGCCAAGGGGCACCTTTACTGCTATCCTCACCAGGTTATCGGTGGCCTGGGACCAGGCTTCCCACTGCATTTATTGACTTTATGTCTCTGGGAAAAGTTGAATATTCTTAGTATTCTTTTATTAAAGGGTGTAAAAATCAACTTGACATTGATCCTGTTTGTTCTTAGTTCGTAAATAGCAGTCCTGTGTATGGAAATACAAGAGCGGTGTCTGCCTCCTTCAGTCCTTGTAGCCCCTCCTAGACACTGCCACCACCAGAGAAATTGTCTAAAGATGCCAGCAAACATGTCATAAGAACCAAAGAGGGCAAGAAGCAGAAGCTGAGAGAAAAGCACAAAACAAGGTGAGCAAAGCCCTAGGGGTACACTAGACTGTGGATGAAACATGTTACAGGACCATCTGGTCCCCCATCTTGGGCCACTCACTGTACCTGTCATCCTTCTGTCTTCAGCAGCTGAGACACCTCATTCATCATAGCTCTTTCATGTCAACACACAAGCATTTTTAAGCCTCTTCCACATTTAAAAATCCTTCCCTTTACCATATATAGTCTTTTTATTATCATTCTTTATCTCTGTCCCCTTCACAGACACTACTTTAAAAAGGGTATTCAGTACTCAGAGTTTCCACTTTCTCACCTCCATTCACTTTCTCAACTTTCAGCCAGCTTCTCCCCACACCATTCCTAAAGTTGCCATTGCCAAGATCAACTATGACCATCCTGTTGCTAAATCCAGTAGGTAAATATTTATCAATCTCTACATATTAGCCTTCTCCACAGCATTTAGCTCTGTGTACCACTTCCTCCTTAATTCTCTCTGCAGCTGGTTAGCAGAGCATCACTCCTCCTGGCTTTCCTGCTACCTCCACGGCCGCTTCTCTTAGTTGTCTCCACTCATACCTCCCATTCCCAGTTGAGGTGTTCACCAGGGATCAGTCCTCTATCTTGTGGATGACCACATGCACTTACTCTCTGCCTTCAATAAATGCAGCTGAGAAATCCAAATCCACGTCTCCTGCCTGGACCTCACTTCAGAAACCCAGTTCTCCAGGTAAAACTGTCAGTAAGCATCTCTGCCTGATCATCTCCAACTCAACCCATCCAAAACTGAACTCAGCTTCAAACACAAAACCCACTCCTCAAAACCCTTCCCTTCTTTTTTGGGTACCATCAACTCAATCCTCCAAGCCAGAAACCTGGGAGTCTTACTGGACTCATCCCTCCCCCTCACCTTTCTCAGCAAGTCCCATCGAGGTCACCTCCTAAATATCCCTTGAATCTCTCTTCTGTATTTCTGTTGCCACTGGTATAATTCAAACACTCAGTATCTCTCACTCAAATCACTGAGAGAGCCTCTAAACACCAGACTTATCCTACTTTTGTCTTTTTTCCATCAGCATAGTCTTTCTAAACTTCGTATCTGGTTATGCTAATCCTCTGCTTAAATTAACTCAGAAACATCCTAATGCCTGCAGGGTAAAATGCAAAATCCTTAGTAGGATGTTCAAGGCCCCTTAGGATCTGGCACCAACTTAATTCTCAAGCTTCATTCCTCAAAAATCCCTAACTTGTAGGCAGTGCTTCAGTTCCACTAAATCACTTCCAGTTACCACAGCAAATCATGCTCATACCCATCCCTGCCTTTGGACATGCAGCCTCCTCAGCCAAGAACTCATACTCTGATACGTTTCCCTCTAACTAGCCAGTACTGTGCAGACATGGTTCACATCCATGTCACCTCCTCCAGGAAGCCTATTCTGACTTCCTTTATCTAGACTAGCATCTCGCCTCTGCTCTCACAGCACTCAGGTCTCCCCTATTGCAACACCCATCCGACTGCTTTTGATCACTATTCTTTTTGTCTGTCTTCCCTTGGAAGTCACAGAATGATTTCCCACAGACTATATCCAACCCATATATGTCTTTTATTGTTACCCAAACAATATTTAAAATGATACCTTAAAGTAGTTGCCAACATTAAAAGATTTTCCATAATAAAAAAATTGGATTTTTAGAATCTCTTGAAGCATCAGGCCACACTGTTTATCCTCCTGAATAGCAACAATTTTCTGGAGATGAGTTGTGGATGCTGCTTTACAAAGAGGAATTGCTCTCCAAAATACCACAATCCCCACATAACCTTCTTTCGTCACTGACTTTACCTGCCTGGTCCCCGCATAGGCATTTGACATTGTAATCACCCCAACGGACTGTGTGCTCCCTAAGAATGGAGATGGTATTTTATTTTTCTATCCTTAGTGTAGCTTAATAATCTTGCTTTGTTTGCTCCCATTTACCATGGTGAGCCCAACAGAGCACTCTGCATTCAATGGGTACTAACTAAACACACGCTGTTGATCCCTTCAACCACCACTCCATGAAAGTGACCAAGATGGCTGGCCTGGGCCCCTGTACTGGCCAGCCAAGTGGGAATGACGGTGGAGGTGGGACGTTTCAGAGAACTGTAAAGAAGAGGGGTGGCAAACTAATGCATTCCTGCTGCTGTGGCTCTGGGCATCCTACTCCGGTAATACTGGGTATTTGGTGAATGAAAGGTTAGCCCACAGTTTCTAAACACAATCTGGGGAAGGAAAATATATCTAACTTTCCCCATTCTGAGAAGATGACATTTTTCTTTCTTTTTGGAGAACAGACCAAGTTTGAAGATCAGTTTCCTCAAAGAGCTGAAGTTTTTTATAACTGTTTCTTATTGAATCTACAAGAGCAGTCTGCCTTATTCCACTGCCAAGTTAGTCTGTATTATTAAAGAGTAATACTAAAGGCTGTGACGTTCTGGGAGAAAACAAACTCCTAAGAATAACAGAATAAAAGCTGAAGGGGAACAGATGTTATTTCAAAGGTGTTCCCCCACCATGCAGCCCAGGTGAGCACGTGGCCCTCTGGACCAGCCCTGGCATGAAGAAGCCAGCATCCCTGTTATTTGTCTAAAGGGAGGCTCCCTAAACCTTGAGCTACAACTGCAATGAAACCTTGATTCCAAAATAAGGGCTACTCCTTGTCCATTTTTCCTGAGTCAGCTGGTCCAGGCAGAACCTATTTTTACCCTTTTTATTCTTTCCCACACCCAATGCAGACAAACACACACACACAGTCCTTCTTTCTCTAGCCAAGAACATTGACAGTTTTAGATTTATGCCCTATCCTTGCATAATTACCTTTCATTCTTTATTTTCCCTGTGGTTCAGAGACAGATTTTGGATACCTACAGCAGTTATTTCCATTTCTCAGCAATATTGTATTAATGATATAAGCTTTGAGGTCAATGATATAAGCTTTGAGAACTGTTTTCATATCCTGGTGCCGACACTTCCCGGATGACCTAAGTCAAATCACTTAATTCTACATCCTAAATGACTTACGATACATCAATTTTATAGAATATTGTGCATTAGACAGAATAACTATGAGAATTATTAAATTTGAAAAATATTTACAATGCTACATCAACACAAAATTTCTTTAATTATCAGCAAAACTAGTGTTCATAGAATGGTTTTTAGTTTACAAAGTCCTTTACACATGTTATCTAAATAAGGTAATAAATAATACCCCATAATGAACTCAATAGGGTGATATTATCATAAGTCTTATTTTAATGATCAAGACTGCCAACAGTTAGGTAACTGTTGCTGAGGGACATGCACTTAGTAAACAACAGAATTAAGACTTACTTAGCCTCTGGAACCCATGTGATAGCTTTCATTTTAAAGATAGCTTAAATGTCGAAAAATAATGTAACATCATTACAGAAGTTTAGAAGATTCAGAGAAATTATCCAAAGACCTATACTGTAAACAAAACAAAACAAAAAAAACGTAGTAGTTTTTCCCACTCCATTCCATCTTATTTCATGGAGTGGAAAACAGCTCTCCTGCTATTCTCCCACCATTGCCTGACAATCCCACCATTGGTAAATTCATGCCATCTTCCTGAACCATTCTCTTCCTTTTGGGCATCTATAGGACTCCAGGATTTTATCTTATTTTTGTTAAGGGATAAATATTTATTTGAGTACGTGATGATAATGTGATGAGAGATGGATAAATGCTCTGTAAATCTAGCTCATGACTTCTTCGTTACCCCATTATCCGCCAAGATATCACCATCTACACATCCACAGGCTTGACATTTGTCCATTTTTTCTAACTTCAGTGAGCTGCATGCTACTCCACTGTAGTCACACACATATAATTATTCCTTGAAATAAATTTTCATTTGGAGCTGTTCCATTTTTAGCCAGCAGAAAACTCAGAGCCTATGGAGTCTAACAAATTTGAGTTCAACCCTTTAGTCTGTCACTTCCTAATATGTGACATGGGCAAATCAGTTAATAGCTGTAATTCTCAGTTTGCATGTGCAAATTGGGGGATGATTATAATTAATCTTTGATCCTCAATAGATCAATTTGAAGTTATATTCAATAATAGAACTTCTGTGTCCTGAATAAATCTTGAAGTTTATATGGCTCAGTCTCAACTAAATGTGGCAAGCAAAGAAACAGTTCAGTTATAAAAATCATTACTAAAATAATTTAATGTATAATGTTCATCGTTTAGTGAAAATTTAGTCAATAATACAAAGCAAAACTTTTTAAAATCCCCTTTCTCTCTCCTATTCTCCCATCCTCTACTATTCCAAAAGGAGTTTCGCTCTCTCTCTCTCTCTCTTTCTGCCATTTTGCCAGATTATTTTCTGGTTCAGGTATGTCTCTCTCAGCTCTTCAATATGTAGTTTGGCCTAGCCCCACTGATATTTTCTTTTGAGTTTTACTCTCTGTCTTACTTATTCTTGAGATTCTTCACAATGAAGGAAAGCCTGAAGAATGATTCTTTTCCATTTCCTCCCATCCTTCCAGTCCTGTCTCCCTCTTTTATTTTCCTAACTATGCTTAAAAAAAAAAAAGAACTAGGGGCCAGCCCAGTGGCGCAACGGTTAAGTGCGTGCGCTCCGCTTCGGCTGCCGGGGGTTTGCAGGTTCAGATCCAGGGCGCGCACCAACGCTCCACTTGTCAAGCCATGCTGTGGCGGCATCCCATATAAAGTAGAGGAAGATGAGCACGGATGTTAGTGTAGGGCCAGTCTTCCTCAGCAAAAAGAGGAGGATTGGCACTGGATGTTAGCTTAGGGCTGATCTTCCTCACAAAAAACAAAGAACCAGACTGACTAGGATAGAGTCATCCTCGCTGGGCAGGAGAGGGGGTGAAATTGATGAGCACATACAAAATTCTGTAAGTACGGGGTAGAGGGAGAAAAAGTTTGAGAAAACATATATGCCAAAAATAGGGGCTTTCTAAACTTTAATTATTCATATTCAGGGTAACAAGCTGTGAAATTGCCCTCTCTGTCCCTAACTTCCTATCTTGGCACCTCTCCCTGCTGTGTGCTCAATGTGACCCATAGGTCCTCAGCCTCTTCCTATTTTCCCTGTATGTTAACCTTCTCCTGGCTTCATGAGTCTCCTAACCCAGCCTCTCCCTAAAGCCCTAGAATCCCTATTCCCTCAAATTTTCATTTCTCTTTCTTGTTAAAGCTAAGGCCAAGAAGCTCCTGGGTTTCATTCTTTAAAAAAAAAAAAAAACTGTGATAAGAACACATAACGTGAGATTTACCTTCTTAACAAATTTTGAAGTACAGTATTGTTATCCATAAGCACAATGTTGAACAGCAGATCTCTAGAACTTATTCAGCTTGCATAACTGAAACTGTATACCCATTGAACAATAATTCCCCTCTTCCCTCTGCCCCCATGCTTCTATGAGTTTGACTACTTTAGATACCTCATATAAGTGGAAACAATCTAAATGTTCATTGATGGATGAATGGATAAAGAAAATGTATATATATATATATATATATATATATAAAATAATGGAATTTATATATATATAATAGAATATTATTCAGCCATAAAAAAGAAAGAAATTTTGACATATGCAACAACATGGATGAACATTGAGGACATTATGCTAAGTGAAATAAGCCAGTTTCCCTTCCTACAGCTGGCCTTTGAGTGTGGAAACTTCCCTGAGGGGTCTTACTCGCCTTTGTGTACCCAGTGCACAAAAGGCACTTAATGGTACTAAACACATACATGATAGAATGAATGAATTTGGCTCTACTAAAATTCCTACCACCAGATCTCTACTAGACACTGCTTGCCTGTTGATAAGTCTCATATCCATCTATAGCCAATTACTTGTTAAGTGTCCACAGCAACTATTGCAAATCTTCTACACCCACCTCCAACCCTATGCCATTTTCCCACCACCATCACCCCTCTTTTAGTCAACATGTTCTCTTCTCTGAAGCTCCCTGGCGAGAACAATCTGTGCAAGTAACCATTTTAGGTTATGCCTCACAATCCCCAGCTACACCCTGAAGTTTTCTGCTGACAGAAACCTTTCCTAAATCTTACTATTATGATTAAGTCCACACTTTTTCCTACTGAATGTCTAAAGCATACTTCGGACCACATGGAACAGTTTTTAAACCCAATGTTTTCTCACAGAAATCTTTATTCCTTTCAAGTTACCAGCCTCCAGACCTTGCTTTATGAGAAACCAAAGAAAGAAGAAAGAAAAATCAATGCAAATATATTAACCAGCTTTAGTCTGAAAATATTTGCTTCTAGAAGCCTACCGATTTCAAAACTAGGCCATTCCACATCAAGAAATCTCCCATATTCTTCTTAGGCTCTAGATAACCTCCACTTTCCTAACAAACTGTGAAAGAGTAGAGGTAAGATGGCGTTCATGGAGGGGAACAGAGATAGCCATCCTGCAAAGGTCAGTCCTTTAAACAAATATGAAACTGGCTTTCTTTGGGTGAAGGGTCCCTGGTGACCAAGCAAGTTCCCTGGGGCCATGTTAGAATGGAGGAGTTCTGAGTTGACTCAAGATAGAAAAAGGCAATTAGCCAGTTTCTGTAGGACTTGTTGACAAAAGACTTTGAGGGGAATTATTTTAACTTGGGTCCTTGATTAAGTACGTTAGGTCTGGTTCTCTAGAAGCAGGAATCGGGGTGGCCAATAAGTGTGATGTATTAAAGAAGCGCTCTTCAGGAAGAACCTCTAAGGAAGGAAGGGGCCAAGAAAGAGTATTGAGGTAAGGTCTAGTCTTGGCCTGACTCCCAGGGGCCCTCTGAAACATCAGAGACCCCACGTTAAAGCCAAGGTCAATCTTTTGTACTCCCATATTGATCAGTCATTGGTTCCAGTGGCGTGTACCCTCCTGGGCTAGGTGGCTTTCCTTTCCGTTCCTGAGAGGGGGGCAGGTAGCTATGAGCTATTGACAGTGAAAACTCGTAGAAGCTGGGGATGGCTACACAGAACAGAACCGAATGTGTATTGGCCACCTTCTGCCAGGTGCTTTGCATTTGTGGTCTTGTGTAATCTTCTTAAACCTATTATATCCTCATTCTATAAATAAGTAAACTGAGCCTCAGAAGGGTTAGGTAAAAAATTTAAGATAGTTTAAGTAGTAGGGGTAGCTGAGCTGACCTTCTGGAGAGTTTCAGAATCAATCTCTTCTCTAGATTTTAGGTCCCAACCCAGTCACTGGCAGATGCCTGAGTAGACAAAGATGAAACAATCCCTTAGGAGCCAATTTTATCCTAACTTACATCTCAGAGATGATTGAAACTTCCTGCTTAAACAGAGGAGAGTGCCACAGTCCCAACAACAGGTGGAAACTCTCCTGAATGAATATTTTAAGGCTGAAATCCTTTAAACTAGGAGTTTATAAAATTTGCCTGACTCCCCAGAGATGGGCACTGACTTAATGCCCATCAACAACAATTGTATTAATACTATCAATCAGTGTCTTAGTCCGTTTGGGCTGCTATAACAAAATACCATACACTGGGTGGCTTAAACACAACAGAAATTTTATTTCTCAGAATTCTAGAAGCTGGGAAGTCCAAAATCGAGGCATTGGCAGATTTGGTGTCTGGTGAGAACCTGCTTCCTGGTTCGTAAACAGCTATCTTCTTGCTGTGTCCTTGTATGGTGGAAGAGGCAAGAGAGCTCCCTGGGGTCTCTTTTATAAGCACACTCATCTCATTCATAAGAGCTCCAGTCTCATGACCTAACCACCTCCCAAAGGCCCCATCTCCAAATACCTCCATCACATTGGGTATTAGGTTTAACATATGAATTTTGGGGAGAACACGAACATTCAGTGTATAGCAATTGGAAAATCTTTGGTTGAGTGATTTCTATCAGCCAAGCATTGTGCCAAGCCACCACATACAATGTTTCATTAATTCTCACAATCATCTTATAAGGTAGGTGCTAACATTATCCCAATTTGACCAATGAAGAAATTAGAGCCCAGAGAGTTTACGGGAGTTGTCCAAAGTCAAACAAAAAAAATAGTGGGACTGTCAATTAGCAACAGGAGAAACAAATCCATTGAAATTGCAACCACCTGAGAACTTCCTTGATTGCTTATCTCAAGGTCTGAGCAGGAATGTAGACCTAATTTGCATTTTCTGCTAAGTATTTAGAAGCAAGCACCTTTGTTTGCTACTCTGGGAAGTGGTATGGCAGCAGTGATTATCTCTAACCATCAAATGCTTAAATCCTTCAGTTCTTATCCTCCTACATTTCTACTTCCTTTTTTCAGCCTTGCTCAACTTAGGTTTTTTATGAATCTAGACTCTACTGAGGTTAGCCAAATGGTTAACATGAACTCTATGAAATGGAGTAACATTCGTCTTTTACGGTAATCATACACGGTGAAAATTTTCACATTTCTTCTATGCTCTGTAGTTGACGTCCATGACCCAAATACATGTTCTGCTATATTTTACTGAGTGCAAAGCCATCTGTGTCATAAACATAGTCAATATATTGAGAAAAATGTCCCTAGTGTATCATAAAGATACATCTGTATTTGGAAATCTAAAATCTGTAGATGACATGGCTGCTTCTTCAGTTTTCACAGGGTTTTTTCCCAAGCTCCTCTACGGGAGCCTTCCTTCAAACAAAGCAACCTGCCAGCATGTTGAAACTGCTTTCTATATGTCATGTCCTGCCAAACAGCCCAGAGTTTACAAGAAGAAAAGCAACTTAAGTCCTACTCTAGACACAGTCTCTCACAGCAGGTGATTGTTTAATCCCACAGCCATATTTTTTTTTTTAGAACTCCAAGTATTGATATGTCAAAATTAAAATGAAGAACTATATCCTTCTGGGCAAAGTCTGAATTTGACTTTTAGTTTTTAGCATAGATAAGTGAAGCCATCACTTAGGAAAATTTAATGAGAGAAAAAACTAAAAGATAAAACATTCTATCCGTTAATTTTACCTTTTCGGAGATTTAGGAAACAGCCATCGTTTTGGATTATAGTAGTTGAAGCATATCAGTCTGGATAAGGGGACCCCATTGCTCTTAGGAGCATGGCTTTCACTTCTTTGTTAACATGGGGGGACAAAAATGTCAGGAACATTTTTTCATTGTGTAGCATACAGATCACATATGCATGGCCTCTCCACGTGACTTGGGCTGCTCACAGAATGGAGGCTGGGTTTCCAAAAGGAGCATACCAAGAGCTAGTATTCCAAAAGGCAATATGTGAAATTTGCCAGACCAGATGAACCTGGGCTGTATCTGGAACTGGCAGTGTTACTCCCACCGTATTCTGTTGGTCAAAACAGTCCCAAGACATGCTCGGATTCCAGGGGGTAGAAAACAATTCCACTCTTGATGGGTAGGAGGTGACAAGGTCATATTGCATATGGGATGATATTGCATGTGGGATGGGAGTTATTGTTGTGGTCATTTGGGGAAACTATAATCTGCCACAGTTATTATTATACATATGAGGTTAAGTAACTTGCTTATGGCCACATGAGAAGTGATGGAACCAGATCTTAAACACAAGCATATAACCCCTATACTCTGCTGCCCATTTACGTCCAGCACTCAATTTACACATTGAATTGCAATCATCTGCTTACCTGTCTGTCTCTTCCAGGAGATGGTGAGCTCCTTGAGGGCTGTATCTAATTCCTCTTTGCATTTTTCCCAGTGTCTGGTACAAACCCTGTCACAGAGTAGTACTCAATACATGTTTTGTTGAGATAATAAGTGAATCAGACAATGTCACTCATCATCAGTTCATCAAACTAGGATAGAGTCCTTTTCTGGGATGACTTGTTTTCTAGCCCATCTGGATATAAATGATGCTAATGAGAAAGAAATTCTTGAAGCAGATCAATCAGTCAACCCCGTGCTAACCACTGTGGAGCACGGACATGACCCTATGCTGAAGAGTTTATAAATCTTTTTATTCATTCTTATTGCAAATGTTGATGGTAAGAGTAGAGCTAAGATATTGGTGCCTGTGCTGGAAAACAGCTTTGCAAACTTCTCTAGTCCCATGTGTGTAAAATTATACCTGAACTTACCATTTATATTTTCATTCATAATTCCTGAACTCTAAGAGGTGAATTATATGCTATAGAAGTGTGCTGGGTATTCTCCACTCTCTCTCCTTTTCCATCCTGCTCAGGGGACAAAAAGGCTGACCTTTGTCAACAGCATCTTTGAGTTTCCTTTCTCTCCAGTTAGTCTTGGCCAATGGGATGCAATAGCAGGAGATGAAAAGACAGGAGAAGAAAGAGGTTGGGGCATTTTTCCCCCCTTGACAGGCCATGGGTAGGGAAGGGCTAGGTTCCTCCATTGAAGGCATGTCACTGTTGGAGGCAGGCAGCGTCTCTTCCAGCTACAGCTCCGTCTCTGGATTCCAATGTCGACTCCCACTCCTTCACCTTCAGGCTTAGGGGTAAGACAAGGGCTCCTGCTAGCTCTGGGCTACTTCACCATTCCAAGTTGGTTTCCCCTAAATCAGCCCTTCCCCTCACAATTAGTCCATTCATTAAACTCCCCTCAATCACCTTGTTTGAGTCTATTTCCCATCAAAACCTGACTGATAAAAGTGATATTAAGAATTTGAAGATTTGCAAATGCCTTGGAATACCCCTCGTGAATTACTCACTACTTTGGTTAATGTTCTAAATCCATGTTACAAAGGGAAATTAATCGAACAAATACTTATTTAGTTGACACTATGTGACAAGCACAAGATCAAGCTATGAGAACAGATTCATTAATAAAGAATACACACACACACATTTTATAACAGCTTTATTGAAATATAATTCACATGCCATACAATTCACCCATTTAAAGTGTACAATTCAATGGCTAAAAAAAAGAATACACCATAGTCTAGTCTACTGAGAAAAGGCTATTATGCTAAGTTAAAATGAAATAGCATTATTTTCTATAACAAAGAAATACAAATACCTTGAATGTCCATGAGTAATAGAATAAAATAATCCAATCGGTAAATTTTTGTAGTACATCTATAATTGGAATCTACTGAAAAATGTTACATCTACAGCTACTGAAGTAGAAGTATATCAGTGATGTATTGTTAAGTGAGAAAAGATATCTGTAGAGTAATGTGCATGATATCATCTCATTTTTTATAAAAAGATATTGCCAAAACAACTCTATATGTGTGTTTGTACTCTTTGCGTATAAACATGGAAAAAAAGTGTGGAAAACATATTAAAGCGTTAACATTAATTATCTCTGGAGTAATTAGGATGGAAAAGAGATTATTAATATTTACTTTACGTAACTTTGCATTCATGCAGTGAATGTGGTATGAACATTTTTTCTAGTTTCTTTTGTATGTGTGTAATTTTATAGAGAAATTTATTAGGAAAATTTAAAGGAAATACAAGACACATCTCCAAACCTAGAGCTGCTCCTGAAATCTTTTGAGCAGAAATAGTGACTCTGCCTGATTACATTACTGCCTCAATGCTGCATGGAACATGAACTAAGAAATTCTAATCTATTTTGGTAAGTAGGGGCAGAATTAGCATGCAAATAGGATTAGATTTGTTTAAAATAGTGTAATTTTCCTACATATAACATTTCTCTCCAAGACAGAAAAATTAAATAGTCTAGACTCAGCGACTAGATGACTATGTTTTGGCCTTGCCTCCTGAAGTGGACGGTGTAGTTGTGTGCCCAGCGTCCACCAGACCTCTCCCCATCCACCATGAAACAACCATTCTTGCCAAAGAATGCCAAATCCAGCTTGGCTTAGGCACCAGCCACAGGTCCAATCCTGAACCAGTTACTATGGAAAGGGAGATGGGATTTTACTGACTGATTTAAGCCAATCTGGACGCACTCGTAAAGGTGGTGGAGTCAGTCTCTTCCAGTTCACATGGCAATAATGGTTGACTCATGGAGGTAGTCATGTCTAAGTTAATTATAGTTAAGCAAAAGATTTCAGTTTTATAGTGGAGAAAAGATTCCCTCTTTCTCTCCTGGATATAAATAAGAAGACATTTGGCCTGAATTGCTGCCAGCAGGCATCTTAAAGCATGAGGGGACTTGACAGTGATGTCAAGCCCTTGGAAGACGAAGCAGAACAATAAAAAGAAACTGATACTTGGTTCCATCTTGAGCCACTGGATCAAACTCAGCCTGAAGTGTACCCTAACACTAGAGTCTTCTGTTATGTAAATAAATACATTTTCTTTATTGATTACACCAATTTGAGCTTATTTTTCTGCTACAAACAACCAAAAACATCCTAAAGTGTACACTCACATATACCATCTGTATGCACCAGATCTTTAAAAAATGTCAAAGTTGTATTTCCCTCCATGTGTTTTATTACTGAGAAAACACTAGCATTTTCTAAAGCACCTTAATGAAAGTGTCCATTCAGGCGAAGCAAAGAAGAAGCAAACCCTGAACTGAAGAAGAGGGCAAAGAAGAACCAAGACCTGGACCATCAATAGACCAAGATGGCTTTTCTTGGTCTTGACACCTGCAGAGGGCATCAGAATACTGGAGTGTGCGCTATACCAGACTTTACATTCAAATCACTCAAATGCTGTCGCCTGGCATTTGCTTTTCTCAGAAGTAGGAAAGACCACAGACTCAGTTCTGTGCATGTCATAAAACCCTTCAGCCGAGCAGATCCTTGTCTCCACTGTTAATAAACATGACAGCCTTTAGCCAGCAACACCATTCTGAGTGAGGGCTAGTCTGTGTTTGTTAAACACGTCTTCTCTTTGGCTCCCCAGGTCGCTGTTTCATCCCCAGCTTGGTCTGAAAAGCACACAGACACATACCAAGCTCTCCTGGAAGACATGGAGGCCACGACTGGAAGGCCGGAAACTGGAAACAGTTTGGAAAGTTCTCCTCAGCAAGCAAGCACCTTCAGTAGCTTCTAGGGGGACACAGTTTGGTTTAATGGTGATAAATGCAGTGTCCAGAGTCAGACACTCCGGGGTTTGAATACAGCCTTTGCTTCTTTTTTTTCCTTTTTTTTTGTGAGGAAGATCAGCCCTGAGCTAACATCCATGCCAATCCTCCTCTTTTTGCTGAGGAAGACCGGCCCTGAGCTATTGCCAATCCTCCTCCTTTTTTTTTTTTTCCCCTTTTTCTCCCCAAAGCCCCAGTACATAGTTGTATGTTGTAGTTGCACATCCTTCTAGTTGCTGTATGTGGGACGCGGCCTCAGCATGGCCTGACAAGTGGTGCATCGGTGCGCGTCTGGGATCTGAACCCAGGCCGCCAGTAGCAGAGCGTGCACACTTAACCGCTAAGCCACCAGGCCGGCCCCCAGCCTTTGCTTCTTACTAGTTCTGGGACATTGGACAAGTTTCTTAACCCACACATACTTCAGCATCCTCATCTTTAAAATGGAGATGATAATTAATATCCACCTCTTAGGGCTGTAAGGCTTTGGTAAAATGATCTCCATAAATCACTTAATTCAGAGCCTCGCAGGTAGTAAGCACTCAAGAGATATTAGCTATAAAGATGTAGAGAAAGAAGAAACAATAAAAACAATCTAGGCAATCTCACTGAAATGGTTAAAAATCTGGATAAGGGTGATATTCAGCTGGTGAACAAGGGAGCAGGAAGCTCAGATGTTTAAGAAGCATTATCCAGACCTCCTCATAAGAAGTCTATACTGACTATGGCATTTTCTTGCCTAATACCTTGCCAGTTCTTCCACATTATCAATAATGAGTTTGCCTATCACTTGTGTGAACAATCAGACCAGGGCAAAACCTTTCAGACACTTCCCTCCCCCATCAATAAGTTGAAATTGCTTTTCCAGTCCCCAAATACACACACACACACACACACACACACACACACACACACACTCACACACACACACACACACACTCGGCAGCTTATTGAGGTATATTTTGTGCATGGCAGTGGGCAAAAAGAAAAAAGAAACATTGCTTAAGATCAAACATTGTTTTCAAGTCTAGGTTAGTATTCCTGGAAAATCCATCCACAGTATTTTTCAGGCAGGTTAAAAATCTCTGGGCTGTGACGAAATAGTGTGCCAAGAACATGGTCAGACAGAGACGCTTGGAAAACTGGAAAGGAAGATTTGTTTCCAAATGAAAAGTATAGCATAGTCACAGCTGGCATTTCAGCACGAAGGGCTCTGTGGGCAAGACCATGCTCTGGAGAGAAATAAATTGGTTTTGAGCCTGGGGTCAGCTCTCTATCAGAGCGCGACTTGGTTCTTCTCTCAAAAAGGACTCACTCGTCTCTCCTTCCTCCATTTTAAAGAAATAGCTTCATTATGGCATTTTTGCCCCATAGAAATTGGAGAAAATTTTCAAACCTGAATCAGTAAAGGTGGCACACCTGTGCCCTGTGCTATTTGGTTTTGCTTTACCTACCTTAGTAGATGCTTTGATTCCCACAACAAATATTGTCCCAAAAGCCCATGAACTGGATGAACCCTCCAAACGAAGAGTGACTTCTGTTTCATCCAGGAGCTCTTTTGGAAAAGGCTGGAGAACTGACAGTGGTTCTGAGGGTCCTTTCTCTTCCAAGAGCCATCACAGAAAGGAACCAGGTTTCAGATACGGTAAACAGGGCACATCTTACTGAGAGGTGACATAATAGAACCTGACCAATCCTCCCCTACCTGGCAACCCAAAGGGGCCTGAAATTCTAGGTTTTAGCTTCAACAACATAATACAAAAAATAGAGCGTGCAATTTAGAATTAAATTGACAAAAATTTGACTCCTGATCCTCCATTTACTAGCTGTGTAATTTGGAGTAGTAATGTTACATTCCCTGAGTTTCAGTTTCATCAACTATAAAATAGAAATGATAAGAATGGCCTCATATCCTTGTATGTATCCAATAAGATAGTGTAGGTAGTTCTCCTTTGCAAAGCCAAACAAAATCAGCATGGTTAACATTAAAATGGTTAGAATTATTATTCATTACATCTCTAATTTGTATTACTGGTATGTGTTAAAGCAGTTTTTCCCTTTGAGAATAGCACTAATCATTTGCACTTTAATGTGAATGAAGAATGAAAGGAAGCAGGGAAGAGATGAATGAGAACGGGCTGTAAGAAGCAAAAATGTTAGAATACACTAAGAAAGTGAAAGAAAGGTCACCTAGGAGGCTTAACAAACTTTCTCCTCTTCAAAACTTCTTCCGCACTGCTACTAGATTAGCTTTCTTTTCCCTAACAGAGAAATGTAGAGGATACAGACTTTAAGTCAATAAAAATAAGTATTTATTGAGTGTCTACTAAGTGCCAAGCACTGTGATAGGTGTTGGGAATGTAACGAACAAACAGAGTTGTTAACTGACCTTTGTAGCCCACAATCCATGTGGGTGGTTGACACCTCCTAGAGAAGATGGCGCCAGGACATAGCCATGAGACTCCCATACTTAGGGATCGGGGATATGGAAGAAGTTTGAGGAAGAGGGTGAAGAGAGGTCTAGAGAGAAGCAAGAGGAGATGAGAAGGGACGGGATCCAGAGCAGAAATAGAGATCTGTCTTAAGCAAGAGAAGGGTAGCCTCTCCATTTATAAAAGGAATCACTGTTATTCAGCAAACATATATTCACAGTTACTCTTTGTGAGAAATTGGGCTAGGTCCTGACAATTCAGTATCAAAAAAGACTCTTAAAGATTGTGTTTCTCAGGAAGCAGACTCTGACATGGAGATCAGCATGCAGGAGGCTTTTGAAGAAGTTTATTAAGATCAACATCTGAGAAAGGGAGAGGATGGAAGCAGGATTGGTCAGAGGGAGGGGTCCAGCTGCAATGCACATCCAGTGACAGCCTCAGCAAACCTCACAGGGAGCTCTGGAGCTAGAATGGCCTTTCAGAGTTGTCTCCAGTTGGGCTGAGATGACTACGTCCACCAGTCATTGGATGGGAACCATGCTGGGATGTGGCCTTGGGCAAGGTGGCTCTCTGCTGATGAGGCAGTCACTGAAGGGGCCAACAGCTGAAGGTCATCTACCAACAGCATCTGGGGAAACAAGGCCTTCATTGTCGGGAGATTTGGGGAACACATACAGTGCTCACCCTGAAGAATGACATGGTTTCTGCTCCCTGGAGGTCAGGGTCTTGCCCAAGGCCAACATGAAATGACTAATCCAGCAGGTGGCAGCATTATGATTCAGATTGGTCCGCCTGGATAAAAGAATTTGTTGAGTCAGGGCTCTTGGATGCAAACAACCGAAATGGAGTCTGGTTACCTAAAGTATAAAAGGATTTACAGAAAGGCATGGATTAGCTCAGGAAATTGATGGGAAGACCCAAGAAACAAGCTCAAAAATGAACAGGAATAGCAAAGAGAGTATAGGTGCCTAAAATCTCAACCAACGTCCTGCCATAAGAGCAGCCTGGATTGGATACCTCTTCTGACACCAGTGCACAACGGGTGTCACCACCTCTGTCTCTGGAGTGAATTCTGACCTGTTCTCTGCATCATTGGCTCCAAATTCAGAGACCCAGGCAGAAACATCTGTTTGGCCAAGTATAGGCAGATGCCCATATTCCAGCTGGCAGCGCTGAGCGTGAGGAAGCATCTGGCCTTTCAGGCTTCTTTACCAGGAGGTGAGATCTTGCCTCCCACCTCAATTTATAGAAAGGAGTATTAAAACATCAGAAGGGGTTCAGACACTGGACTGATTAAAAACAAACAAATACCTGAAGGATAAAGACCTGACCTTCAGTTTGGCTCTGCATTCATGAGAATGGGTAAATAAGAGTAAGACAGATGTCAGTGCCCACCAACATACAAAGGGGGTGCAGACAATGGACTGATAAAACAAAACAGGGAAATAAACACTAAAGACCAGACCATCACTTGGGCTCAGCACACATGAGAAGAGGTTAATGAGAGAGATGTAGCTGCTGGACCCAACTGGATAGACGTGTGTTGACAGAAGGATCCTGTCTCAGCAAAGTAACAGAAATGCACTCAGGAAACTAAGGCTGAGTCCCAGCAGAAGATGGAGAATGGAGAGGAGAACTGAAGCTCAGAGAATAGGCAGATACCCATGCCCACGCCCAGTGCAATACTGGCAACAAGATTATCTCCCAGTTCTTTCCAGTGGTAAGAGGAGGACCCTTAAGATGTGGCCACGTTTGGCCAGGACTAACTCAGGCACCAAGTAGGGGTTATGCCTTTGAGTTGAAAGTTTTCTGTTCCAGCAAATGAGTGGGACGGAGAGGCAACGCTAGGAAGATAAATGATTCAGAAAGACGCTTGAGTAAGTTTCTTCTCTTTATCTCCTTCTCCTCCAGAGCCCTCCCCAAAATACCATTTATTTACTGCCAACTGTACTAAACTAGGCTGTTTTCACAAATATCCTCTCTTTAAAACCTCACAAAGTAGTCTGTTATCCTCATTTTTCCCAACACGAAAGCTGGATATCAGAGATGTTAAATGACTTGTCAGAGTCTCACAGGTTCAGGATTCAAACTCTAATCTATCCGAAAGCAGAGCACACCCATTTTCTGTTACTTATACTCTCTCTCACTCCTTACTTTATTCTAGATTCTTCATCCCTCACATTACTCTGATAGGCATTTTGGACTTCTTAGAGTCATGATACTCAAACTGGAATTTACATTCTCATCATAGTATGTCTGGGGGTATTTGAGGTCATGGACTTAGCATAAAGCACATTCCTACAATGACAACTGCACTTGAGGATTTTGCTGGGCTGGGGTTGCAGGCTGGGGGAGAATGGAGGGTTGAATATTTTAATTGGTTAGTGTTTAAAATATTTTCTCATTAAAATGAATGAATGCATTTAAGATACAAATATTTAAGACAAAATAGGTGATGTCAAAGAAATCTCAAGCCACGTTGGGTTACCTGCAGATCCCTCTCAGATATGTGTTCACTCTTCTCTGTCACTAAGGATAGGTTGATAGCAGCTTTTAACAAATACTAGTTATGAGGAGAAGACCTGGGAAAACTCAGTTAAGCTCCCCACCACCTCCTGAGCCCACTCTTGTGCACCAGCCCCTGGGTTTCATTCTAGAGGTTCCCTATCTTGGAAGAAGGTGAAGTGCTGACGAGCATTCGGAGAAGCCAGGGCACTGGGGAAGCTCGCAGAGACTGCCAGCCTTGGAAAGTCTGGAAACTGCCAGAGACAAAAGAATGAGTCAGAGGCCTAGGAGTATAAAGGGGGAATGATGAGATGAAATGGAGCAAAGGAAAACTTTGGCTTGGGGTCGGGAAAATGTCCAGGCAGGAAGAACTGCGAGGTAGCCGACTCATGGTGGAGGGAAATGAGGAAACGCGGAGTCCCCCAACACTTAGCTCATCCAACCCCATAGGACTGAGGCAGCCTTGCCTCCAGGGAGCCCTCTATACCAACTCCGGAAGGGCATGATGGCTAAGCAGGTCATTTTCAGCTCCTGTTTTTGTTACTCTATGGAACAGGGGTGATTCAAACCGTATGTCTTTAAAACCACTCTTCATTTCAGTGGTTTGGTTGTTTGGGTTGTTTTAAGGTACCATGTGACAAAGGCCCTTGTGACAAAACAAAGCCCTCTCACAAACAAAGTTTGTTTCAAACCTAATCCCTTATCTTCTCTTCCCGTGCATGGAAAGTAACGTGCTTTCTTTCAGAACCCGTTCCAGGGTAAACTGGATTGATGTGTTTTACGTAAGCCGGGAGGCCAAGGAACAGAATATGCAAGATCCCACACTGGGTAGGATCAGATTTCAGAGCAGCCTGGGGTTCTGAATCTGACAGTGGTACCCAGGGACATGTGGTGAAAAAACACTGGTGGTTGTTAACCTCAAAAGGACAAGGATGAGCCCTGAGCAGACAAACACGCCTATCTTGCGGGCAGACGTTTTATGGATGTCTTGTTCCATCGCTAGTAAAAACAGTAAAAACAGCCTGGGCTTCAGAACTGGACAAAACCGGGTTCTGACTTATCCTGTCACACGGAAAAAGAAACTTTGATGAGTGACTTTATCTTCTCTGAGTGTCATCTGTAAAATGAACACAATAAAACCTAGCACAAGGGCTGGCCCAGTGGCATAGTGGTTAAGATGGTGAGCTCCACTTTGGCGGCCCGTGGTTCGTGGGTTTGGATCTCGGGCGCGGACCTGCACACAGATCATCAAGCCATGCTGTGGTGGCATCCTACCTGCAAAATAGAGGGAGATTGGCACAGATGTTAGCTCAAGGCCCAATCTTCCTCAAGCAAAAAGAAGAAGTTTGGCAACAGATGTTAGCTCAGGGCCAATCTTCCTCACCAAAAAAAAAAAAAAAAACCCCTACCACTGAGCATGGCTGAGAGAATGAAATGAGAAAATACATATGCAGTACCGAGCACAGTGGCTGGCAAACAGCAGGTGCTCAATAAATTTTAACAAGTGATATGATGGAGGTTTGGTCTAAAACTCTCTGAAGACTATATATTTTCTCGATTCCTGGTGCATAAGTACTCTAACTCAGGTGTATATGAAATCCAAGCCATTGTTATAACGACATCCCTTTCATGGATGATTCTGCACCTCACCAAGAGATACCTGCCGCCTTCCTAGTTGGAAGCTAATCTTAGTCTGCTCAGCTGCTATAACAGAATACCATAGACTGGGTGGCATAATCAACAAAAGTTTATTTCCTACAGTTCTAGAGGCTAGGAAGTCCAAGATCAAGGTGCTGGCTAATTTGATTCCTGCTGATGGCCCTTTTCCTGGTTTGCAGATGGCCATCTTCTGGCTGTGTCCTCACATGGTGGAAAGAGAGAGAGCTCTCCTGTGTCTCTTCTTAAAGGGCACTAATCTCATTCATGAGGACTCTACCCTCATGACCTAATTACCTCCCAAATGTCCCACCTCCAAATACGACCACATTAGGGATTAGGGTTTCAATGTATGAATGGGGGGGGGGCGGAGCATGACAGAGGAACACAAACATTCAGTCCATAGCAGGAGGGAATGTTGATATTTTGCTAACAGTGCCCCAACTTCAGACTATAAGAGAAATTCTGCTCTGCTCATTCTTGTTCCCTAGGGTGGTCTTTATAGCTCAGACTTCCTTTCTCAACCCCTTCTTGGATCCTAGGGGATTAATCTACTCCCTACCGTCCAGATGCTATGAGTTAACTTCCCCTTTAAGAAGTTTACCTAAACAAACATAATGCCTTCTAACATCTGCCATTTAAATAAGAGGAGATTTGTTACTTACTTGTTGCAATGAGAATGCCATAAGAGGCAAAAAGAAATGTGTAACAGCTTGTGGTTGCCCTGGCAGCCTGCTGGGGTTTGCCCAGCAACCTCTTTTCTTGCCATTGCTATGTATTCACAAGTCTGGCATTTAGCTTTGAGAATGCTTTGGAGCAAAAGAATTAGGGGACTGCTCTGATGGGGAGAAAGTCTGTGGCTCTAAAGTTCCTGGCTGGAGGATCCAACACACTTCTCTGTTTCTGCCAGTTTTATAACTGCTGCAGAACTGGAATGGCAGCCTTCAAGATGGCCCTGGGCCCCTTACACAGTGATCACTCCAAGTCTATGGTAGTCAAGTTGCTGGTAATCTCTTGTAAATAAAATCAGATTTTTGTTCATTTGTAGGCAATGGGGGTATCTGGGATGTATTTCTGCCAACACAGAATGTCCTGGTTTCATAGATAAATATGGAAAACAGAGAACAAAGACTACAAGAATTAGGGGCGGGGCCACAGAAGAACAGTATGTCCCTGTTGCTTATATTTGCTGGGCCATCACAGAGTCATTTCCCCCACTGCAAAGACTCAGGCTTCTTAGGGCAAAGAACAGGGAAGTTATTTCATCTTTCAGAGGGTTTCAGTAGTGGGGTGGTGCTCATTCCTTTCTATCTCCATCTACCTTGCAGTGATTTGTAGTGAAGTTCAAGCGACTGAACTCCTCAACCCCATCAGGTATCTGTACTCCTAGGACTTATGAGTGTCCTGGGGTATTTGTATACTAGTTAGAGATTGGGATGCAAATTACAGAGAGATTCTGGCTAACTTAAGTAGAAAAGGAATTGACTGCACAGGTATTGGCTACCTTACAGAATTGGCAAGAGGATGAGACAACCAGATGTGACAGGAACCAAGGGAAACCCAGCCAAGTTCCTGCCCAGAGACGGTCTGCCTAGAATTCCACCATTCTAGGTGGAATGTTCCTCAGCCACCAAATTCTTGCTATAATGACACTGGACTTATGAATCTGCCACAGTCTGCAGGAATAATTGTTAACTAACCATTCTACTTGCATTATTCCAACATTCAAAGTTTGATGCTGCAGAATCTGATTGACTATACATGGGTCATGTGACAATGCCCCAAATACTAGCCGGCAGAAGTAAGAAGAGAATGGCCCACTCCTTTCAGTTCTGTAGAAGGAATAACCTCCCACCTCTCTTAGAACTTTACCCAAAATACAAAGGACATTTCTAGATTCAGGTCAGCCAAAATGACTAATGTCCATCACAGTCCAACACTTTGGCTAACATCTTCCCAAATCTTTCTTTCCTTCTTAACATTTCCAAAAATATTGCTCCTATCTAACACAATGAAACTATCCCCAGGACAACCAAACTCTCACCGTCTCCTGATGGGAGGCAAAACAACACCTCATCTGGTACAGTAGCCAGCTCCAGGTCCAGGATTTGGGGTTGATGTCCATTCTCCTATCTGATATTCTGCCAATTTGATGAAACTAAAGGTCAGCCATCAACACTACATGATATCTACATACATATAAAAATAGGATAGAGTGAGAGAGCAGAAAAGTTAGGAAAGTATGTACATACACACACACCAAGGAAAGAAATAGAGGTTGAGGCCCTATTCCTCATTTTTGTAACTGAGATGAAGGTATAACTGGGGTTACAGGTTGGGTTGTTTGGGAAATAAACTCTGAAATGGCATTTAGTTTTCAGGATATTTATTTAGGAGAGCCCTTGGGATCAACACCTGTGGAAAAGTAGGGAAAGAAGCAGAGCAGACAAAGGGAAGAGTCAAGCTGCAATGCGGGCCCTTTGGAAGACCGTGGTTAAGCAATGAGTGGGTGAGTCATACATAATTAATCCATTTCAACCTTCCTAGCTCTGAAAGTCTTTGGATTCCCTCTCTACAATTAAACCCACACCTTTTCCATGTAGGTCCAAATTTCAGTCAACCATGTAAACAAACAATGAGAACTGCTCTCAGATGTTCAATCTTATACAATGAATCCAAAACAACCAGAAAATGGACCAATATCAATAAATTCAGCCTGAAATAAAATTAGCTTCTTCCATCCTTGATCCAACACCCCCAGAATCCATTCCTGTGCACATATCTTAGATTTTTGCTTGCATAAAGTAGTAAATTCTTGTAATACTTTTGAAGTATAAGATTTCTCCTCTCAGATTTAATTTTTTAAATGTCCCCATCCCAGGTGTTCTAGGAGCAAACTTTATTTATAGACAGAGCATCAATGAGGTTGGTGGAGAAAGGACAAAGGGACAATTTGCCTTTCCCTGCAAGAGTTAGGGAGTTGGTTACAAAGCCTTCCAGCAAGATGGAAAGGGAGGAGCTGTTTCAAGTGGACACAGAGGCTCACTGAAGTTATGAATTTAGACACTAAATTCTCCCACATTTTCCTATTCCAATATATGGAGTCTTGTCCTATTTCATTGTTTCAACTTTAGGAGAAGTCTAATGAAACTTTGAATTGAACTGATACTGTAATTTGTCAAACCACAGAGCAAAACTATTTGTTTGGTTTTTGGCCATCCCAGTCCTAAGCCTCCAAGAGATAAGATATACTTTTTACATAGTCATAGAAAATACTTCTGTTTCAGGCTGTTCCTTGAGCCAAGAATGTAGGAATTTGAGTTGGTCAATCTCTTTAAAGATATCTAATGTCATTAGAAGTAGCTGCCCTGTGATGGATAGTCTCATTTGCACATCGTGTCTACACACCATTCTTTTCCTCTTTGCTTTTTGCCCCAGAAGAGTGATCTCCATGTATTACATCAACCAGGTGTCTTTAACCTTCCAGCTTTAGGTTAGGTCCAGCCAAAGGGATGCACAGAGGGGAGAATCAAATTGAGAAAGATAAGGGGGAATTTATTTCCTGGCCTCCAACCTGTCAGGTCATGAGTAAGCAGTGGCTGGATTCTTTTACCAAAGTCTATAGTTCCTACTGGAAAACCATCTTCAGCTACAGCTGCAACTACGCTCTCTCTAGGTTCTGATAACTGTTCCTTCCCCCTGCTCTTTCAGGCAATAAGAGATCTTGTAGTTCAAATCTCTAAGATACATCACCATCCCTTGTTGGTTTCCCTTAGCCCTGCCCACAATATTGTAAATAAGCCCTTTGTTAAATTCTCCTCAAATACCCCATTTGAGTGTACCATCTCTTTCCTTCTGAGACCCCAAATAATACACATCCCAACCCATAGTTCTCAAATTCCTTTCAGTCTTTATTCCATTCTAGGGCATTACACTATTCAGTCCACCAAATCCTTGCCTTTAATGTACATTTCATTCCAAATTACCAGGAATGACAGCTTAATTAGCAGACTGTCAACTATGTGCCATGAGCTTCCAGGTTCTCATCCCTGAATTTGAACTGAACTTCCACTGCTTTTAGTTCTAATTGATTCAGATAGTCCCATATTTCTCACATTTTCCTAAGATATACCTGCATATACTGGTACCAGTATCTACACCAGTCAGGGTTCTTGTTTATAAATGACAGAAAGTAACACTGAATAACTTGTGCAAAAATTGTAATTTATTGGAAGAAAATTGGTAGCTCACAGAATTGACAGGAAAGCTGGAAAATGATGTTCCAGAGGGAGTAAAATGAGACAAAACATAACGAGAATACCACTAGAGCTCCCACTGATGTCATTGCGGTATGACATCAATACTCACTGCCATCATTGATGGCACTAATGTCACTGGACTTGAACTCCTCTGCCATTGGCTACTCAACTCCACTACAGTTGTCCCAATAACTTCTAACTTCATGGAAGTTCTTTGTCTAGTTCATCGGCCCTAACATTTTCACATCAGCCACAGACCAACCCTGGAATTAGTGTCAACATGTAGTTCAGGCTTCTTATCCTTCTTGGACTCAGAGCTCTATAGCCTTTCCCGTCATCTCATTTTTGTCCATTTCTCCCCCTATTAGGAAATCTAACATAAAACAGTTCATTCTGTTCCCTTTCTCTGGCAGTAAAGTGAAATGTAGCTTGAGTAAGGGTCACAAGTCAGATGTTTGTAAATTCATTACTCCTATGTAATTTTTTAGACTTCTTTCTTAGATCCATTCAGTATTCAAATGTCAGGACAAAGGGCTGTTCTTATACAGAAGGTTTATCTAAATATTTGTGTCACATTAAGGCTTTCTACTTTTTCAATAGCCTGGGACACTGTTATATCAAGTTGTTTTGAGAGGCAAACATTAATTTGTTCTTGGTTTTGCTATGTAAAAAATGTTGAGGACATATCCTCTTGACTTCTTGGTTCCAGGAAGAATCATTTAAAATGCCTCTCTTAGATATATAAAGATAAGGCAAATGGACATTAATTGGAATCATTTGGGAGTATTTGCCAACACCCTTCCCTCCTGATACTCTTTATTCTGCCAAACATGTCACTGTGATTAAATGGGAAAGTTTGCATACAGATTAAGAAACTTTTGGATACCTAGGTTGGTAGAGGCTTCAACAACTTCCATTCTGGTATTCAACATTAAACCCTCTTTGACAGATTGAGATGATGTCAAATCTACCAAAGACCTTCAAATGGGGCTCATAATGAAGAGAGATGGAGCTGGGACAGGAGATCCAGGTTTAAAGCTAAGATCTACTGCACATAGGAAGGGGACTGATTCTAGCCGGTCATACAGCTTATGTTGAAGTTCCTGATCCAACAGTCATTGTGAGCACCTTGAGAATAGTGTCTTTGAATGAGAATAAACCAAAGAGGTATAACAATGGCAAATTCTTTGGCAGCAGATAACGGGGGGGGATCATATTATTCTTCTTTGAAGAATCATTGTGGCAGGTGCAGGTATCTGGACCAGCAGTGTCATTCTGCTAAAGCAACTTGAGATGCAATTAATTTGAGTATCAAAATAATTAAAGAAGGAGCTTCATTTATACCATTAAGCTGGTGAGGTAGATCATCTTAGTTTAATGGAACCTCTACCCATAAAATATTTCCTTTGCAGTCACTCCCTATTCTTTATAGAGCCCTCTATATACATCTTGGGAGGAGATTCTTGGTTTGTGTATGATGAGGTGACACACATTTGGACTAGTAGATCAGTAAGGCCATCAGTGTGCTAACAGGACGATGCACCAAAGTTTAAGCCTTGAAGAGCAAAGCCACTGTCTTTACAGCCTTTTCTATCTTCGTTATGCCTGCCTGCCTAAATCTGTGGTATGGACATTATCTGCTGCAAAGACTGAATTGTCATTCATTAAATGAGTATATTTAAAAGTTTCACCAAGTAAGACCTCACAGTTAAGTATAATAAGCACTAGACTGGGAATGAGTAGACCAAGTTGATTCCCAGACCTCATAAACATTTAATTGTCTATGCAAATGTGAACAAGCAAGTTAGTCTCTGTCAACCTAGTCCTCATCTGTAAAATCCATAAAATGGAAAAAGCAAGGCCATTCTTGACTACAATCCAGAGTTACTATGAAGATTAAATGGGGTAATGCATGTGATATTGCATTGCAAATAGGATTAAACAATGTATAAATGTGGGAGATGACCTAATTCAGCATCAAATTTTAACTGGTGAATTTGGAATTGGCAAGTACTCCTTTGAAATAACATTTCTCAGAGGAGTTCAGGGCCTTTCGATCATCAGTTCCCCAAGGCTTTTAAAGAGAGTCACAGGCTAAACCTCCACTGCTACATTCAGAGTATGAAAAGCCCATTTAGCTGTCATTCCCTGCTCTTGGCAGACTCTCAGGGAATGCCAGCAAAACGTCTGAAATTGGAGCGGCAACCCACCAAGTACATCCAAATCTTTCATCAAACTGTGCCTAGTTTAGAAGCAATATTGTGTTAACATTACCCCCACCGTGGATTATTTCTAATGAAACCAATCTGCCAAGGTGAAATGAGAGCATGTGTCACAGAGAAGCGTAATTGGATTGACCTGAAAACTGAGTTTAAAAGTAAATATCCCTTCAATTAAAGATGAGCAAGAAGATTCCAGAAAATATCAAGATTCTGACTCCTTTAAATCTGTGGCCTGTCCCTTAGACCAAAATATAATCAAATCCTTTAAAGTTTCTGAATGTAATTAGAATAGAAATTTGTAATTCTGCTTATTGAGTCAGATTCTCCTGATGGCTAAACTCTCCTAATTGTAGGCTAGCACACTTCAAAGGCAGAATCAGCAATTTCAAGCTAGCATGGCACCATTCAGGATGTGGAAGATACCAAAGCGGTCTTTAAGTTCAACCTCTGAGTTGTCATCATTTCCTTCCTGTCCTTCATTGCTTCATCATCTTCTACCTCCCTTTGTAGCCACCTCCCGCTAGACCCCAGAATTTTACAGTCCTTCTATTTTCTGGATACCATAATGGGCTCTAGGAATACAAAGAAGAGTAAGACATGAGCCTTGGCATTGAATAGTCTTCTTTCATCCCAATCACCTCCTTTGTTCATTCTTTCAGTCTCAGATCAAGTCCCTCCTCTATGATGCTTACCCTTATTCACCCAGGAAGACTTAAAAGTTCCTTCTTTATGATTTAACTGCTCCATTCTAATATTTATGTTGTATTTATTATAATTACTAATTAACACATTTCCTTGAAATCAAGGACCAAGTCTATTCATCTTTGTACCTCAATACCCTGCATAACATCTGACACAGAATAGGTGTTAAAAATATTTGTTGAATGAATGATTCCCCAATCCAATCATTCCCCAGTCACCAAACACTTTCATTTCTGCCTGCTTAATGGTTCTCCTCTCCAAGCCCCTTTTCTTCACTGCTTTTATTGCCCATCTTTGGTCCTTCATCACCTTTTATTGTATCTGTTTCAAATAAATTTCTCATATGCTAGCCTTACAATCTCAGATCTATTTTCTATTCCTACTAGTTATCTAAAGTGTGTGTCCAACCATCTTACTCCATTTATCAAATATTCTCTCCTACTTAGACAGTAAAAAGATCTGATCTAATTTACCTTCTTCAACCCATTTCTGCCCCCTCTCACCAAGTTCCTTGTGCTCCTAAATAATTTATGCACTTTTGATATCTCTGGGGCCTTGCTCATGTGTCCCCTAAGCTTAGAGGACCCTCCTACCCATGTTTGCCTAGAAAACCTACCTATCTTTAATGTTTTAGCTTAAAGATCCCACAAAAACCACAAAAGCACAGGCTAAGGACCTAACATTTCAAACTTACTAAAGTAACTTGCCACAATCAAATCTAAAGGCAGAATTAAAACCAAAAATCTAAGGCTCCTAATTCTAGACCTCTTTACACTGGCCTGCTGCCTCCTCTATAAACAGGATGCGCAAATTATGTATGCCCCAATGTGGAACACTTTTGAGAGTTAAAGAGGGCACTATTAATAATTACACTATTAATAATTACACCTAGACAATGTGTAAATGAGGACATAATGTCAACCCACCTGAATCTAATCCTGATCCCACCAAAATCTAAGCTATTGTAAAATTATATGAGCCCTATTTAACAAAGAGCTTTACAGCATCTAGGTCTTTCTTCTAAAGACAGCCCATGGGATAATTAAGATGATTTGAGTTATTATCAAGTTATTTTGTACTCTGGTTCCCTATTTTAAAACAATAGCAACAATAAACACACATACCCACAGAGTATTGTGACTAGTGTTGTTTCCCTAGTAGCTACACAAGGTATTATGTATATCAAGTACTTCTTGGTTTCTAGAGTCAGATACACCTGTGTTAGCCACACAACTCCATCACTTACTGTGTAAGCCTCACAGTGAAGATGAAATGAAGACAATGGGGCTTATCTAACTGGACTTTTTTTTTATTGATGTTTTAATAGTTTATAACATTGTGAAATTTGCGGTTGTACATTTTTGTTTGTCCATCGCCATATATATGTTTCCCTTCACCCCTTGTGCCCACCCCCCACCCCCATTGCCCCTGGTAACCACAATACAGTTTTCTCTGTCCATGTGTTGGTTTATATTCCACATATGAGTGAGATCATACAGTGTTTGTCTTTCTCTTTCTGGCTTATTGCACTTAACATAATCCCCTCCAGGCCCATCCATGTTGTTGCAAATGGGACGATTTTGTCTTTTTTTATGGCTGAGTAGTAGTCCATTGTATATATATACCACATCTTCTTGATCCAACCATCAGCGGAGGGACACTTAGGTTGCTTCCACTTCTTGGCTATGGTGAATAATGCTGCAATGAACATAGGGGTGCATAAGCCTCTTTGGATTGTTGATTTCAGGTGCGTTGGATAGATTCCCAGTAATGGGATAGCTGGATCATAGGGTATTTCTATTTTTAATTCTTTGAGGAATCTCCGTACCTCCATAGAGGCTGCACCAGTTTGCATTCCCATCAGCTGTGTATGAGGGTTCCTGTTTCTCCACATCCTCTCCAACATTTGTTGTTTTTTGTCTTGGTGATTATAGCCATTCTAACGGGCATGAGGTGATATCTTAGTGTTGTTTTGATTTGCATTTCCCTGATGATTAGTGATGTTGAACATCTTTTCATGTGCTTATTGGCCATCTGTATATCTTCTTTGGAGAAGTGTCTGTTCATTTTCTCCGCCCATTTTTTGATGGGGTTGTTTGTTTTTTTGTTGTTCAGTTGTGTGAGTTCTTTATATATTATGAAGATTAACCCCTTGTCAGATATATCTTTTGCAAATATTTTCTCCCAGCTGGTGGGTTGTCTGTTCATCTTGATTCTGGTTTCATTTGTCTTGCAGAAGCTCTTTAATCTGATAAAGTCCCACTTGCTTATTTTTTCTTTAGTTTCCCTAGTCTGGGTAGGCATGTCATCCGAAAAGATTCCTTTATGACCAATGTCAAATAGTGTGTCGTCTATATTTTCTTCTATGAGTTGTACAGTTTCAGGTCTCACCTTCAGGTCTTTGATCCATTTTGAGTTAATTTTTGTGAATGGCGATAGCAGATGGTCCACTTTCGTTCTTTTGCATGTGGCTGTCCAGTTTTCCCAACACCATTTATTGAAGAGACTTTCCTTTCTCCATTGTATGTTCTCAGCTCTTTTGTCGAAAATTAGCTGTCCGTATATGTGTGGTTTTATTTCTGGGCTTTTGATTCTGTTCCATTGATCTAAGTGTCTCTTTTTGTACCAGTACCATGCTGTTTTGATTACTATTGCTTTGTAGTATGTTTTGAAGTCAGGGATTGTGATGCCTCCAGCTTTGTTCTTTTTTCTTAGGATTGCTTTAGCTATTTGGGGTCTTTTGTTGCCCCATATGAATTTTAGTATTCTTTTTTCTATTTCCGTGAAGAATGTCATTGGGATTCTGATTGGGATTGCATTGAATCTGTAGACTGCTTTAGGTAATATAGACTTTTTAACTATGTTTATTCTTCCAATCCACCTGCATGGGATGTCTTTCCATTTCTTTACATCATTATCTATTTCTTTCAATAATGTCTTGTAGTTTTCATTGTATAGGTCTTTCACCTCCTTGGTAAGATTTATTCCTAGATATTTTATTCTTTTTGATGCAATTATAAATGTTATTATCTTTTTGAGCTCTCTTTCTGTTAGTTCGTTATTAGCATACAGAAATGCGACTGATTTTTGTAGATTGATTTTGTACCCTGTGACTTTGCTGTAGTTGTTGGTTATTTCTAACAGTTTTCCAATAGATTCTTTAGGGTTTTCTATATATAAAATCATGTCATCTGCAAATAGTGAGAGTTTCACTTCTTCGTTGCCTATTTGGATTCCTTTTATTCCTTTTTCTTGACTAATTGCTCTGGCCAAAACCTCCAGTACTATGTTGAATAGGAGTGGTGAGAGTGGGTAGCCCTGCCTCATACCTGTTCTCAGAGGAATGGCTTTCAGTCTTTCCCCATTGAGCGTGATGTTGGCTGTGGTTTTCTCATAAATAGCCTTTATTATGTTGAGGTATTTTCCTTCTATACCCATTTTGTTGAGATTATTTATCATAAATGGATGTTGTATGTTGTCAAATGCCTTCTGAGCATCTATTGAGATTGACCATGTGGTTTTTATTCTTTGTTTTGTTGATGTGGTGTATCACGTTGATTGATTTGCGGATGTTGAACCATCCCTGCGTCCCTGGTATAAATCCCACCTGATCATGGTGTATGATCTTTTTAATGTATTGCTGTATTCGGTTTGCCAATATTTTGTTGAGGATTTTTGCATCTATGTTCATCAGCGATATTGGCCTGTAATTTTCCTTCTTTGTATTGTCTTTATCTGGCTTTGGTATCAGGGTGATGTTGGTCTCGTAGAATGATTTAGGAAGTGTTCCATCTTCCTCTATTTTTTGGAATAGTTTGAGAAGGATGGATAGTAAATCTTCTTTGAATGTTTGGTAAAATTCACTGGAGAAGCCATCTGATCCTGGACTTTTATTTTTTGGGAGGTTTTTGATTACTATTTCAATCTCTTTACTTGTGATTGGTCTATTCAGATTCTCCATTTCTTCTTGGTTCAGTTTTGGGAGGTTGTATGAGTCTAAGAATTTATCCATTTCTTCTAGATTGTCCAATTTGTTGGCATATAATTTCTCATAGTATTCTCTTATAATCCTTTGTATTTCCGTGGTATCCATTGTAATTTCTCCTCTTTCATTTCTAATTTTATTTACTTGAGTCTTTTCTCTTTTTTTCTTAGTAAGTCTGGCTAAGGGCTTGTCAATTTTATTTATTTTCTCAAAGAACCAACTCTTTGTTTCATTAATCCTTTCTATTGTTTTTTTGGTCTCAATTTCATCTATTTCTGCTATGATTTTATTATTTCTCTACTTCTGCTGACTTTGGGCTTTGTTTGTTCTTTTTTTTCTAGTTCTGTTAGGTGTAATTTAAGGTTGCTTATTTGGGCTTTTTCTTGTTTGTTAAGGTGGGCTTGTATCACTATGTGTTTCTCTCTCAGGACCGCTTTTGCTGCATCCCATGTGATTTGGTATGGCATATTTTCATTTTCGTTTGTTTCTAGATAGTTTTTGATTTCTCCTTTAATTTCATCAATGATCCATTGGTTGTTCAGTAGCATGTTGTTTAATCTCCACATTTTTGTCACTTTCCCAGTTTTTTTTTTCATGGTTCATTTCCAGTTTCATAGCATTACAGTCTGAAAAGATGCTTGTTATGATTTCAATCTTCTTAAATTTATTGAGGCTTGCTTTGTTTCCCAACATATGGTCTATCCTTGAAAATGTTCCATACACGCTTGAGAAGAAAGTGTAGTCAGATGTTTTTGGATGGAGTGTTCTGTGTATGTCTACTAGGTCCATCTCGTCCCATTTTTCATTTAAGTCCACTATTTCTTTATTGACTTTTTGTCTGGATGATCTATCCATTGATGTAAGTGGGGTATTAAGATCCCCTACTATTATTGTGTTGTTGTTAATGTCTCCTTCAGGTTTGTTAATAGTTGCTTTATGTACTTTGGTGCTCCTATGTTGGGTGCATATATATTTATAAGTGATGTCTTCTTGGTGGAGTGTCCCTTTTATCATTATATATTTCCCTTCTTTGTCTCTCTTAACCTGTTTTATCTTGAAGTCTACTTTGTCTGATATGAGTATGGCAACACCTGCTTTCTTTTGTTTGCCATTAGCTTGGAGACTTGTCTTCCATCCTTTCACTCTGAGCCTGTGCTTGTGTTTAGAGCTGAGATGTGTTTCCTGGAGGCAGCATATTGTTGGGTCTTGCTTTTTAATCCATCCTGCCACTCTGTATCTTTTGATTGGAGAGTTCAATTCATTTACATTTAGGGTAATTATTGATATATGAGGGCTTAATGTTGCTGTTTTGTCACTTATTTTCTGGTTATTTTGCATTTCCTTTGTTTCTTGTCCCATTTGTTTCGGACTGCCAATTCAGTTTGGTTGTTCTGTCTTATGACTCTTCTAGTTTTCTCTTTGTTTATCATATGTGATTTTGTTTTGATTATTTGTTTAGTGGTTACCTTGAAGTTTGTATAAAAAATCTTGTGTATGAGATATTCCATTATCTGATGGCCTCTTATTTCCTTATACTAAGTCAATTCAATCACTTTCCTCTTCCCCCTCTAAGTCATTCTTGTTATACCTTATTCTATCTTGTGTTCTGGGTGTGTCTTTACAATGATGAGGTTATATTTATTTTTGGTGAATTCCTTCCTTTGAGCTCTGATTTTAGTATTTAAGTGGCTGCTAACCTATTCCAGTAAAGATCTACTATTTTTCTGATTTTGTCTACCTATTTTTCTCCTTGCTCCAAGCTTTGTATTCCCTTTCTTTTCTTTTTTTCAGGCTTGAGGGCCTTCTTGAGTATTTCTTGTAGTGGGGGTCTCGTGGCCATGAACTCCCTTAGTTTTGTTTATCTGGAAAAGTTACTAGTTCTCTATCATATTTGAAGGAAATTTTTGCTGGATAGAGTATTCTTGGCTGAAAGTTTTTGTCTTTCAGTATTTTGAATATATCATTCCAGTCTCTCCTAGCCAGTAAAGTTTCTGTTGAGAAATCCACTGTGAGCCTGATGGGAGTTACTTTGCACGTTATTTTTTGTTTTTGTCTAGCTGCCCTTAATATTGTTTCTTTGTCATTGACTTTGGAACAATGGGGATTATCTAACTGGACTTTTGATTCATTCACTCAACAAATATTTGTTGAGCGCTTACCAAGTATGAGATATCGTGCTGGATACCGTGGATATAATGCTGAGCAAATCACAGTTCTCCGTTACAGTCTGGTCAGAAATAAAGCCCAAATGAATGTACTATCCCAAGCAAGGATGAGTGGTCTGATCCTACACTACCACAGAACAAAAGAACTTGATCTATATTGTGAAGTCATGAAAATGCTTGAGGATGATGTTTATCTTGAGAGCTTAAGAGTAAGTGCAAGTTAAGTAGGCAGAAGAGAAAAGGAATTTATTTCAGGAATTGGAAATAGCACATGCAAAAGCCCTATGACCACATGGAACCTGGCCTAATCAAGAAACACAAGAAAGGTCTGTGTGAAAGGGGCACAGAAAGTGAGGGAGAAAGTGGTGGGAGCTGGAGCTGAAGGAAGGCAGGGACCAGTACAAGAAACAACTCTGTTGGTCATATTAAGGGTCTCTGTTTTTTTGCAAAGAGCAGTGGAGTATTGAAGACTTTTACATAGGTAGTTGACGGGGAGAAGAGCAGCGAGAAGATTGGTACCCACAATTAGATTTGCATTTGGAAACGTCACTCTTGTAGAATGAAGAATGGATTAGACAAGGGCCAGAGAACATGCAGGGAGACCAAATAGGAAGCTTTTACAGTAGCTCTGGTGAGAAGCAGGCGTGATTTAGACTAGGATGAAGGCAGACAAAGTGTGAGAAGGAAAAAGAAAGAGGTAAAATTGACAGATTTAATGATGGTGCAGTAAATTGAAGATAATCATAGAAATGACTCCTAAGTTTCTGGCTGGATGGTGATGCCATTCACCGAAATAGGAAAGGCTAAAATAAAGTGGATTTAGGGAACGTTTATAGATTGTCTTGGATATAATGAGTCTGAGATGACCTTGAAACATGCAGATGGTGATATTGAATAGAAATTTGGATATACAAGTGTGAGGCTGTGATGTGAGATCTAGACTAGAGACTGAGTCAGACTCAGTCAGAGACTGAGGTCATCCCTGATTAGGTGGTAATGGCAACCATGTACATCAATGAGATTCCTGAGAGAAAACATAGAGAGGAAGAAGAAGGAAGAGAAGGGGGCCCAGGGCCAATCCTTGAGAAACTAATATTTAATGGCAGGTTAGAAAAGAAAGATGCTGCAAAGAGAAAGAAGACTCAGCCAAAGATTCAGGAAGCAATCCAAGAAGGTGTGACGTTTTAGCCAAAGATGGAGAAGGCAATCCAAGAAGATGTGGCATTTTAGAGTGATCATGAAGGAGACAGGTAGTAGTGTGTCAAATACGGCTAGATGGTCAAGAAAATGTGAACTAAAAAGTGGCCATTGAAGTAAGTGGCATGAAAGTCATTAGTGTTCTTAGTGAGCTACGTTGGAGGAGTGAGAGGGCAGAAGCCAGATGGGGGTGGAGAGGAAATGGAGGCCCCAAGTGTAGACAGATATTTTGAAAAGTTTGGCTCTGAAAATTGGAAAGGATTAGAAGACTATTGGAACAAAAATAGTTAGAAAAAGCTGTAAGAGGAGATAGGTATAATATAAAGGGATTTTTTTTTTTCACGGATTGAACAGAGTTAAGCGTGTTTAACTATTTATGAAAAGATCCAGTTGAGGGGACTCATTGGTAAGGTCTGTTTGAAGACAGAAGAATGTAGAATCTAAAGCATGAAGGGGAGAGTTTGACCTTAGGAGGAGGGACACCCCAATAATGTAATAGGAAGTAAAGATGGGTTTTGCAATAGGGGCAGGTATAGACTTGCCAGTCTGAGTTTGAAGAAGTTCCAATCTGATGGCGTCAATTGCCTCTGTAAGTAAGAGGAGAAGTCTAAAGCTCAGAGCAAAGAGGCATGAAACATAGTCAGATGTTGGGACAGAGTGACGGTGGTCATTGTGAAGGGTGGGCGACAGAGCTGTGGGCCATATGGAGGGCCCATATGAGAGTGTGATCATGAATTTTTTGTGGTAACACTATGTCTTGTTGTGTGGCTTTCTCTAGCATCATCACACTGCTCAGATATAAATCTGGAAAAGTAGAAAATAAGATTAGGATTTTGCCATATCAATGTGAGAAGAAAGCAAACAGGAAAGTAGCAAGGAAAGAAGAGCAGGTCTGAAGACTGCCACTAAAGCTCTCTCTTCACGTGAAGGTGTTACAGGCTACTGAGGGACCCTTTTCCCAGCATCCCAGATTTGCAACAAAGGCCAAAAGCTGTAGACCAAGTTGCCACATACATGCCACATTCTAGAGGGAACATCCAACACTGGCTGCCAACAAGTGGGGCCGAGCTCCTGCCTCCCTCCCTTTCTTCTTCTTCTACTGCTGGGACTTACTAAGAAGAGGTAGACCAGGCCCTACGACCACAGGATTTCATTCCAAAACCCCCATCACCACCACCAAACATACACAAACATCTACACATTTTAAGAAAGAAAAGATAAAAGGACTGAACAAGAGAGGTATAGACTTTCTGGAGGATACAGAAGAGGTCCAAAAATTATGTTCCTTGCTCAAGACCATCAAGGAAAGGAAAAAGGGAGAGTCATAGAATGTGTCTCAACCCCGGTGTGTTGTCTCACCCTCAATACCTCAGTTATATTAGCGACACATGTGACCTGCAACACATAGGTAACGAGTTCACATGAAGCAAGTGTTACATAAAGAACTGTGAGTTTTGCTGAATAGCTCCATCCACTGCTGTTTTTCCCTCTCTTGTACTTGCGTCCTTCTCTCACACTTCTGAATCAATGATTATGCTTTCTCAGTTCCCAAACTCAGCAAGTGGAACAGAGCTAAGGGCCTAGGGTGGAAAAATCTGGCAAAATTCTCTCTTACAGCTGCTTTTCTTCTGCAGCTCACATTTGCCCAGATTAACCAAGCAACAGATGCTCTCCCCACCTCACCTTTGCCAGCGTTGTGAGGCTTGTCTCCTCTCTGTCCTAAGGAAATTGAGGTTTCACTTCACTGTCACAGCTCCTTGGTCCTTGAAGACACAGGAAATGTTACCATTGGAAGGCTCAGGCTAAATGTTTTCTGACTACAAATGCGTCACCCCACTCCTGGGATCTGGGGAACATGGCACCTCTCCCAGGCTTGGAAAAGAACAAGGGATTACTGCCAACACTTCAGTCCCACTGGTGTGATGAGATCTTACCTTAGTGCAAATCCATCACTGAGCTCCAAAGCAGTGACTTCCTCTCCCTTTTCCAAAACCAACACTCGACTATTTGATGAGTCATTGGTTCCCTGACATTTGTAGACTATGCTTGAAATGCTCCCAGAGGGAGGAAAATTATACTGTAATCAAACCACAGTCTCTCCTCTGCCCTCCCCTTCTTCTCCAGCCTCTACAAGTGAGGAACCTATACGCTTAACAGTGAAAGCCTCCGGAGCTATTTTCCTTTCTCATCTAGTTCAGCTGAATGAGCTGGTTCATTGGTTTTCAAAATAGAAATGAACTAGGTCACCCCCCAGCCTCACACAGGGTCAGGACACTCAAGTTTATTCTTGTAACTGATAAAGCTCAGAAGGAATAAGATAGGACTAGTTGCTAGGTTAGTATTGGTTACGTATCTGTTCATTGCAGCACTTGAGGGGAGCTAGCGGCCAGGTTAGAATCAGTCAAGGATCATTAGGTGTTAATAAGGGAGCCAGGCACTGGGAGGGAGCTAATGAGGAGACCACAGGGACCAGGTGGGTGGGTAGGTTTATGACAGGCAGGACATAGAGAAGATGAATTAGCGGAGGTTGTGGGGCAGAAAGTTAGAAGTTGAAGTAAGAGCTTTGAAACAAAGTAGCTGATAACGGTAAGGGTGGGAGAGGTGTGTGGGGCTAAGACTGTTTTTTGAGTTTTAAATTGGTTTAGAGACCTTACTCTGTAGAAGGAAGAAATGACCTTCTCCTATGTGAGTCAAGACTTTTTCAATTATGTGTCAAATTCAAACCCAAACCATCTGAAGCAAAAAAGACTTTTGTTGGCCCAAGTTACTGAAAAGGTTAGTGGTGGGGCCTACCTACATGCTCGGCTTAGGCAAGGGACCAAGGTTCTTTCTCTTTATCTTCTTCTGTGTCCTGTAATATACCATACCTGGAGTGGTCTTCCCTCCTGGAAGAAAGAAGAATATCATGGTCTAGGTTTACATTCTCCTAGACTTGAGTCTAGTGGGAAGGAACATCTCCTTTCTGAACGTTACAGCCAAAGGCCCACTGTGTCTCATTGGTCCTGATCAAGACACATACCATTCAGAACCACTCACTGTGCCCAGGGAATATCAAATCTAAAATTGGCCAAATCTGAGAAACATGCCCATAAAACTGGGGTGGATCCATGTCACTCAAATTGCATGAACTCAAAGAAGACTAAATAAAGATGGTTTCTTAGAAGGAAACTGGAGTGCTGCTACCAAAAGGGAGGCGAGGTGGATCCCGACAGCCAAAAACACGGCAAATGTCCTTTATAGTTTCCTGAGTCTCTGTGATAATCCCTATATTCCAATGGCTTCAAAGGAGATAAACTAGAGTAAATTAAATAGTCTGATTTATGTGACAGTGAAAATTTTTCTGCAATAAACATTGCTAATCTTTATGTCAGGTTTATCTGAATTATCTTACATAATTCTCCCCATGACACTATGAGGTAGGTGCTATATTAACTTTATTTTACAGACAGGAAAGTGAGGCTCAGTGAAGTTAAGTGACTGTCGCAAGTTTTCACTGCTAATAAGTGGATGAGTCAATATTCACAACCAGGCAGACTTAAGCCAGAGATGCTGCTTGAAACTCTCAAATAATAAAAAAATTTGGCCTAGAGTTTTTGCTTTAGAGATTATTAAGAGAAAATCCCTGAAGGACAGAATGTCTTCAGACATTCTGAAGTAATTCTTCAGAATTACTATTGCAGTACTTCTCCCATAGTCAGACAGGGAAGATGCTTATAAGAACCTACATAATTTAAAATCACATATAAGAGCTGTGGTGCCCAGCTCATTGCTGAGAATCCCTTGAATTTATTTTCTTTCAAAGTTAAATGAAAGCAAAGGCTTGATTGTAAATGCAAAATGTCATTAGGGTCTAGAATTCAGTCCATCTTGATGGTTTATTCAAGTCTCTCCAGGCAGCCAACTAGGGAAGAAGAAATAATAGGAGTGGAGAGCAAGAGGGAAGTGTGAGGAGAGACGGGTTTTGAAATGCTGGGCCATTGGCCATGGCCCTGGGCAGCATACATCTGAAAGCAATTTATGTTATATTTGGTTAAGTAAGGCAATTTGATGTTCTTTCTCTCCCCATGAAAATCATTTAAAACTCCTTGTTCTTAAGCATTCATCCATTTCTCGGACATTTATCAAGTTTTTGTAGACACTAGGAATACACCAATGCACAAGAGAGGTTATGAGCCAAATAGTTTATAACCCAGCCAGAGAGGAATTGGTGGCAAACAACTAACTAAAGAATGAAGAGAGAAATGTTTTCTCTTGCTTGGATAGATTGCAATGGGAACCCAAAGATGGTAGTAAATAATCTTGACTTTGGAACAAACTATTGGTGAAGGTCATATGAAGAATTCTACACCAGAATTGAGTAGACAGAAAGATTCAGAGATTATGGGTGGAGTGGGAAAGAAAGTCCAGAAACTGAAAATTATAAGATTCTAATCATTGAATTGGACCAGAAAGATCATCCATCTCACTCTCATCTTGCACTTGAGAAAACTGAGGCACAAAATAGGCAAAGTCCCTCCAAAAATTAGTGGCAGCATAAGACTAGAACCCTGATTTTCAAATTCATGATTTAAGCTGGGACCCATCTTGCTGCTTTATTCCAATACTATTCAGTCAGTATGCACTGAGTATCTACTGTAGGTCAAACACGGTGCTGAAACCTGGGTGGGAAAATGTTGAACAAAGCACAGTCCGTGTTCCTGAGGAGCTCTAGAGGGAGAGGCTACCCCAGACAAAGATCATTAAATACAGACACCACAGGTGAAGAGAGTGTGAGAAGGGAGTAGCAGCCAGCAGATGCTTTTTAGAGGAGGTGCTCCCTTGAACATTAGCCAGGGGAAGAAGAGACAAAAGGATATTGCATAGAGAGATCAAAGTCATACCTTCATTGCCAGAAATTATGCGATATGTCCTCTGTTTGCCCCTATATCTCCCCTCTCCAGTATTCTCCCTATTTTGTTCTCATGATGTTCAATGAGTTTGGTCTCATTGTTCTCATAAGCTGTGGACTCATAGGTTGGCTCCCTGTCCTCTGGCATCTAGTTGGGTTTGACCAATGGGAGGCACCAGCAAGAGAGATGCAAGTTCACTGTGTCTTGGGTCTCTCTCTTCCAGGCCATGGTTTGACGTGGCTGCATCCCTCTTCTGAAGGCCACAGGTACTACTGGAAAGCCATCTCTACAGCTATAGCTCTCTCTCCAGGTTCCAATAACATCTCCTATTCAGACCAAAAGGCAGTGATTCTCCTCTGCTATTGCCAGAGAACGTCACTACCCCTAGCTGGTGTGCCTTAACCCTTGCAAATTGTGCCTTCACTTAACTGTCTTTCATCATCCCCGTTGAGTGCACCTTCTGTTTCCTACCAGTCCAGACCAATAATGGAAATGAGCAATCCCTACCTCTTTCCCAGGGAGAAATCCCGAAAGAAGACTTCAAGAAGACTAGAAGTGAAAGAAAAATGCATTCTGGAGATGACCTTCTTCTTGAATTGAACGAAATGCTGGCTCTGTTTCCTATACAGAAATCTCCCCATTTGGAAGTCAGCAATTACTTATTTTTTTTTTCGGAAGAAGATTTGCCCTGTGCTAACATCTGTTGCCAATCTTCCTCTATTTTTGTATGTGGTTTGCCGCCACAGCATGTCCGCTGACGAGTGGTGTAGGTCAGGACACGGGAACCGACCCCAGGCCACTGAAGCAGAGTGCCCCGAACTTAACCACTAGGCCACAGGGCTGGCCCCAGCAGTTACTTATTTTAACATGTAGAACATAGTATTACAGAAAAGGTATTATAAAATGAAAACTGTCTTGAGTCCTCCTCATACTTTCCTGACTACCAAGATCTTACTGGCCCAAACCATCAGCTTCTAGTCACCCCAAGTGGAAATCCACCTTTGGTGAGAGAGTAAGGATTGTTATTGCCCGTAAGTTGTGAAAGCCAAGACCTAAACTAAACAAACTCAAGTCCAGAAGCTTGGACTTGGGTAAGAAAGGAGGGGTAGTTGGAACAGGAACAAGTATTTTCCCGTCAGCACATTCTCAAACATAGTTTATAATAGTATATTAAACGTAACGTATTGGTGTGACTGTCGATAAAGACAACAGAAGAAACAGTGTGAAAGCAAGACTTGGAGACATAAAGAAAATGCAATGGAAGGGAGCACCTTTTTAATGGGAGAGCTCATTTCATACCAAAGCATAAATTGCAGTTTCCTGCCCCCAGCCATGCCCTCATGCTCCAGTGCCCAGATGGTTTTGCCATAAAGACATGCCATAAAGATACCACCTGTTTCCTGCTCCTCAAGAGGCTACAAGTCTTTGGAGCTCTCCCTGAAGTCACTCTTGTTTGGCCTATCTCAGGTACAACACATAAATAAAAGGCACATTTTTATTAGAGAATCTCAAGTATTACCCATCCATTGAGCATCCCCATACATGGGGCTATGAAAGCTATCTTTTCATTATTATTATTGCTAATAAATATTGCTCAGGAACGAAGTATTGCTGAATTTAGGAGAATTCATTTGGCCCTCAAATGCTTGTACTTTAGTGATTATGAGGGTAAGTGCAATGTACACGTGTTGTCAAAGACAAATTGACAATTTTATACTCAGATCCCATAGAACTGTTTACATCTCTCTGAATAAGACTTTTGACTCGTAAATGCAGAGAAAGGGATGCTTTACCCAGATTTAGAGCAACAGAATTCCTTATTATGTCAACAGACGTCTATGATGTGGGTTTGTACAAGCCACAGAGAGCTGTTGACTATGATCTTGACAGGACTGAGATGATCTGGTGCTTTTGCTCTTAAGTATAGAAAAGAAAAGAGATCCGACTCCACTTCTGTTCTCACTCCCCACTCCCAGTTTAAAACACTTTCCCTCTAGGAAAAACAATATTTTCCTTCTGGTGTTAAATAAAGAAGAGAACCAGCTCTCCCACATCCAGTGTAGCTAGAGGAGAGAAGAAAGAGCATTAGATAAAGACTGAGATCTCTGGATCTGACCTTTTACAGATGTGGCTTGGGGTCCCAGCTCTGCCATAGATATATGCTCTTGGGCAAGTTACTTAACTTCTCTAAACTTTAGCTTCCTCATCTGTAAAATGAGGCCACTGATACACTTAACTTATGGGCTTTCGGGTGACCAATTTGTCCCAGTGTTAGAACTGGAAGTCCTATGTCCCTGAAACACCCTTATTCTCAGGACAGTGAGTCGCAGTATATTTTGTGAGGATTAAATACAATAACACCTGTGAAGTGCTTCACACAGTGTCTCGAACATGACAAGCTTTCAAAATATCAATATGATTAGTATATATCCCCATCACCTGGCTCCTGGATTTTCTGTTCCGTGGAGATAATAAATATTCATTGAACCAGGCATAATGCTAGGTGCTGTACATTCGTTGTCTCTAATTTTCACAAATATTAAAAGAGGTACATATGGCCATCCCTGTTTTACAAATAAGCTGGCCCCAACATGAGAAACATATCTAAGAACTAGCACACGGAAGAGCCCAGACTTGAACTCACATCTGATTTCAAAGCCACAGGGTCTTTCCTCATGTTGCAGATTCAAGCTGTTTATGTGAAAAAAGACAGCAAGGAAACTAGACTCATTTGACTAAGTGGGCAAATGAGTTTTAGCCAAGTGGGGGAAGAGGACAAAAAAAAAATGTTAGGTCTCTAGCTTGGGAGTCCTTATGACCCACGGTGGACGTCATCAACACACAAAGGAAATATAGTTCTCATTTCAGGAAGAAAGAAGTCTCAAGGAAGATGTGCGCCTGTGGATTGCCATTTTATCCTTATCTCAGCCTGGATTTTTTCACCCATAATGACATTAACTCTCTCAGAGGGTGAAGAGAAAGTAAGGTTCGTCGGTCACCCGTCTATCACTTAATGATAATCACATCTGTGCAAGGCACTGTGCAAAGTTCTCTGAACATAATGATGAACAAGACAAGATCTCCCACTTTTGAGGTGGAGGAGATAAATAAACACTGGTTATTAAAAAAAAACAACACTGGTTGGAGTTATTACTGAGATGGCAAACAAATCCCTAAGGGAGGAAAGAGATGAAAGATTATTAAACTAGTGAATTCAAATGGCAATGCTTTTTTGATGGCAAAGTACTAAGAGAAATGTAAAATAATGTAAATACAGGGATAGAATGACCAGCTCTTCATGGTTTGCCTATGACCTTTCTGATTTTAGCACTGAAAGTCCTTCAGTCCAAGGCATCTGGTCACACTACATGGGGGTAAATATCTAATGCCTAAAGGCAGGCAAAGTAAATTCCAGTCATAGGGTAAGTATGAGAAAAACAAAAGCACAAACATAGTAAAAAATGGCACCTTGTACTCTACCTAGCATGGAAAGAACAATAGGACATGTGGTGTATCAGAGCAGCAGTCATAAACTCTGGCCTAAGGGCCAAATCCAGCCAGCCACCTGTTTCTGTTTGGCCAACAGCTAAGAATAGTTAAATTCTGTAATGGGTGGAAAAAAAATCTAAGGAAGAACAGTATTTCTTGAGGCATGAAAACTATATGAAATTCAAATTTCAGTGTCCACAAATAAAGCCTGTTAGGACAAAGCAAATTCCATTTATTTACGTAGCATCAGTGGTTGCTTTCGCACTACAATGGCAGAACTGAGTAATTAGCGACTGTATGGCAAAGCCTTGTACAGAAAACGTAGGCCAACCGCCGTTCTAGAGAACACTTGCCCTGTCTAAGGGCAGCCAAATAGGCTTCTGCTGATTGTTGACAGGAAAAATAGCCTACAAACAGAAACTAAGTAAAAAACTCTTTTAATGTTTTGAGAGGTCAAAAATCTGGATTTTTATGCGAAATTTCCTGATTTTTACATTTTGGCATCTAATTCATTTTGTAAAATATCATGTGGGCACTGCAAAGCAATCTGTGGTCTGTATCCAGCCTGCAGGCCACCATTTTGCAAAGTGCAACGTACATCATGTGTTCTACACTAACACTTTCCCCAAGAGGTCATTACATTGCTCCTTAATTTGAAGGCAAATCTATTACAGCTGACTCTTTATTTATCAGTCTCTTTCAATTTCAAATTTGTTTGTAATTCAATTGCTTTACCCATTAGTGCCTTTCCAGGATCCTCAAATCTTCTTAACAGCTTATAAAAGCTTTTTCCCATCCTAAACAGAATAAAACCCTTCCTCAACTCTATTCCCTCCAGCAGTTATTGTCTATTTCTCCTATTTCCTATTTCTTCAAGGAGTAGTCTCCACTCACCGCCTTCCCTGTGGTCTCCCGTCCTCTCCTCATCCCAGTATAATTAGGCTGTTTTTCAGACTGCTTTATTGAATGTGCTCCCAGGAAGGTCACAGATGAACACCTTATTGCAAAATTGAATGGATGCTTTCAAATTCCCGTCTAACTTCACTCCTCTCTGGCATTTGACATCCCTGACCACTTCCTCCATTTTGAAAGTGTCTCTATCTTGGGCTTCACAATAGCACTCTTTCCTGGTTCTCGCCCTACCTCTCAGGCTGCTCCTTCCATTTTTTTTTTCCTGGCTCATTTTCATGTAGCTAATATTTATTGAACACCTGACATGTACCAAGCATGGGGCTAAGCATTTTCCAAATGTAGCTGGTATGTATTTCACTCCACAGAAAATAAAACCATTTCTCTAAAATAAATTTCATTTCTAATCTAAGCTTGCAGCTTACATGGCTTACATGATGTTTTAATTCACTCTTTACTGAGGTTCCCATCTTCCCCCCAGGGTTACACCAGAAATCTGGTAAATGGAAAATGATGGGAGAAGTGCAACAGGTGTGCATGTCTTCACTGTGCGTGTCTCCAGATCCCCTCGGGTCCGACAATCTGTTTTCAAGCTGTGCCCAGGACCCTCAGGACCTAGGGTTTCACCTCCCTAAAAGGATCACACAGCACATCCTGGAGTGTAACCACCTGCTCACATCCACAGACTTCTCTCCACTTCTGAATCCCAGGAAAGGTCTCTTTCTCTCTTGGCACTCTAAAGGCTCTTTCCACCTCTTCAGTGGGTTTAGCTTTTCACAAAAGAACAGAAATGCCTTAATTTTATACTGCTTCTGCTCCCCACTCCGCTCTGCAAAAAGCCCCAAAGCCAAGAAAATACTTTAAAAGGGTATGCCTTCCTTGATGGAAAATGGAGATAAAAATAGAGGGGAAATTTACCAACTTATGTTTCAGCAAGGTCTCCTGCCATAATTCTTATGCCAACTCCAAGAAGTGGGTATTATTAACACTATTTTACAGATGAGAAAATTTAGACTTACACTTAAAGTTGCCCCAGGCTATGTAACTGCAAAAAAAAGTCTCCAGCTTGTAACCACCGTCTAACATGGCCTGTCTCCTGGCCTCTGCCTGGAATGCTGGTGGTGTTCCTCTTCCAGCATGCTGCAGAGGGTCTCAAGTGTTCAGTGGAACAGTGATCAGCCCCTGAGACTGTGTGAAGAAACCACCTAAATGCAGGGAAAGAACAACCTGAAGGAATTAAAGGGGACGGTGCCCAGAGCTCACACAGAGACTGGAGTTTTGCCTGTTCCCAATAGCCAGAGCACAAAACTTCTTAGGCCACAGGCATCATTTCCACTTTTACATTCCAGCCAAGACTGGACATCCCTGCCAAGAGGGGTCAAGGACATGTGCTTCCTAGAAATGCAGCCCAAACAGGAACTGCTGCCCCTCTGGGTTGGGCCTCCAGCAGCTCTATTTACCCGAGCCAACAAGTCTAAGTCTTGTTCCTCACTGTCGCATACAATCCCTCTCCTCAGAGCCATGGGAGAATTCCCATTGCCTTTACCACTTCCCATCCACAAGGCAGCCCCGTCCTGACTCAGCAAAGAGATAGTGAGAGACAGTTTAAAGGAGAGGAATATAAACAGGAGAGATCATCTAGACTTCCTCCACAGCCGCCATCTTCCCAACCACCATAAGGAATAACGGGCACTGGAATTGGGAGCTGTGGGCAAACCCAATTGACACCAAACACTGCTTTTGTTCAGAGATTTTTTTAAAAAGTCAACTCTCCTAAAAACAATTCAGACTGTTTTTGCCCTTGGGAAACTATGAGGCTGCTTTCCTGGTTTACTCTGTTTACAGTGAGCTCATTTTAGAGAGGCAGTTTCTGAATCCATCCACTAGAACGGGACCACCATGCTAGCAAGCTGTTGGCAACTTGCTCAATGAAAGCATGAATGAACCAAGGTCTCAATATAAAAAAAAAACAAATACCCCAACCTAAAATAGTCTTCCAGACCTCATTTTAATAGAGTCCCTGTCCACTCAGAGACTTTCATAAATAACCCCACAATTAATGACATGTGTTTATCGGCAAAGCCACTCACCTGAAATACACAGTGGTTGATGTTCTCTCTGGGTATGGAGTTTATTTATGAGAAAGAAAGACTTGACCTAGGGATAAAAATAGAGCAGCAGTTCTAAACTAAATTTGCAACTGCTCTCTCCAAAAGCCTCGGGTATAACCTATTTTGAGAAGAGTTCAATCTGAGGTGATATAGAAATCTAGCTAAGCAAGGAGCTTGCAATTATTAAAAACAACAGAATTGACCCTTCTCACTTGTCATGCTGACCATTGAGAGACAGAATTACAGCACCTAGTAGGTGGACTCTCTCTTATCAGACGTATTTTATGTGGAATTATGTTTAGAGCACACTACATAATTATTGCATATCGATGTTAATGTACTGAAATCGTAAAACAGGTCCTCTCACACCTCTGCTTGCGACTTCTCAATGATTTTCCATTGCATTTAGAATAGAATCCCAGTGTCTCAAACGGGCCTATAAGAATCTGCTTGCTGACCTGGTCCTTACCAAACTCACCACTGTGTTCAAGCATGCCTGTTTTCTTTCCAACCCTCACACATTCCAAGATGTTTTCCACTCCAGTCCTTGGCCATGCTCTTCCTTGTCCCTACTCTTCTTGAGGCCAGGTCTTGTCATTCCCCAAGTCTTGGCTGTAATGTCTTCTACAAATGACATCCCCTTCTCTTTCCATCCCGTTGTCACTCCGTGTCTGTTTTATTCTTTCACAGCACATATCACAACTAAACTTTGGGGTTCTTTAAGGGGTCTCTTTCTCCCATTAAAGTGAAAAATCTACAACATCAGGAACCATGTTTATGTTATCCAGTTTTATCCCCCAAAGCAAGTACAGGTATTGGTCTGTAGTAAATGATCACTGAATCATGACTGAATATGAAATGAATAATGAGTCATATTCTAATTCATTTCTACCATACTTTCACCCTACCCCAAACTACAAAGCCCAAGTCAAGCATTCCTCCCCATGCCCATCCTCATTCTTCCTCCTGCCATAAAATCTTCCCTGAGCTCCTCATTTCTCAGCATTTAGAGACAAGGCATATGAAGTGCCAGAGACATGCCTGGACACAGTGGGTGCTCGATAAATATGGCTATCATTAGTAGCATCAAGTTCACTTCTTCCAATGCATTCCTATAGCTGTGTTTCCCAAACATCAGTTTTTCTCTTACCACCTTCATGATTTTTCTCATATCCCAGTACCATCTGTCCTACTTTTGTTGTAATGTATTTCTTATTTGATGGAATGTCTTCCTTCTTAAACAAATTTATTTTTAAAGGCAAATTTATAGAAATTAAACACCCATTTCACTGACCATAAAAGGGAGTGACTGTAAAAATTAACACAATGAAAACAAAACAATATGCTGTTCTGTTTTTAAAAAGAGAGATTAGTGGGGCTGGCCCGGTGCCGTAGTGGTCAAGTTCGCATGCTCCGCTTTGGTGGCCCAGGGTTCACAGGTTCGGATCCCACAGGATAAGTGGACCTATGCACCACTTATCAACCCATGCTGTGGCAGGCATCCCACATATAAAGTAAAGGAAGACAGGCACAGATGTTAGCCCAGGGCCAATCTTCCTCAGCAAAAAGAGGAAGACTGGCAATAGATGTTAGCTCAGGGCTAATCTTCCTCACAAAAAAAAATAAAAAATAAATAAATAAATAAAGAGATTAGCAACTGTCAGAGATTGGGAAATGCTAACGTGAGTCTTTCTCCGTGACACCATCAGAAGGACTGAAAATCTCTGAATGACTTCCTCACTCCATGCTCCATTGCTATTTAAAGCCATAACTGTGTCCATCTAAAATCATCCCACCTACCATTCAGACTCTTCTGTCATATTGTATTATTACTAACACTTTTTACTTGGCATTTATTATTCTCTATCTTGATTGGTTAATCACACTTTTATGTCTATATCTCATCCCACTGTCTTATTTCTCTTTATATCTGCCATAGTTCTTAGGTTGATAACTTACACAGAATATATGCTTAATACAGTCTCAGTTGAGTCTAATACTTAGAGTTTTGAACCAACTTGTTCAAAAGAATATATTCTTCTAAACTTCAAAATATTTTTAAAAGAGACAAGTGAGAGAGGGTACTCAGAAGTTCTGGTTTCCATTTCCCTCTGTCCTTCTGATTTCTCATAGGTATGTACCTAAACCATCCAGGCTACTGTAGCTGAATATCAAGGATGCCCCTTTAACTATGTGAACTACATTCAACTAGGAAGAGGGCTTGACACAGGAAGTGTATACCTTTCATACACGAATATATCAGAAGCAAACACTCTAATTTATAAGTGAAATAAATGCCAAATAAAACCAGAAAAAAACTGAATGTGTGATTTATTATATTTAAGATTGGTCTATAAGGCTTAAATATGTCTGTCATAATTAACAGTAAATGAATGCAACTTTACAAAATCAGTATTTTGATACAGTACAGAACTAAATGTGGCAACTATGCATTGGAAAATTAATATTTCCTCAACGCAAATATCAAATATGCAGCACCATTTAGAAGCTTCCACTAACAACGCAAGCTGCAGTATTTATTACAAGCTCTACCCAGAACACAAGACTATCTAAATCAAGTATTAGAGAAAAACAGTGGAGTCATTCAGGCGTAATATGTCAGATCTGGTACAGGATTAAAATACTAACTTTTTTTTAATGTCCTGGTTTCAAATTAATAAATACAAAAACAATATAAAAATATACACCAGTTGATGAGACTGCACTGCAGATGATCAGGAAGTTAAATCTCACTCTCATATGTATGCATGTATGTCTTTAGTGTCAGAATTTCTGGATAGCTGCGGCTGGTCTTTCGGAAGAAATCCAGACTGGTGAGATGTTCAATGTCCCGCACCCGAGCTGTGTGCATCTTTATGAGTTCTTCTACCCATTTTGATTCATCCTCTGAGCTCTGCAATGGAAACAGAATACAATCAGAGTCAGAATTTTCCAGAGGAGGTTCTCCAAATGGTCAGTTTGCCTCAAGTCCACAAATGACTTCTACGTACTCTTGCACTCAGAGCCAACGCATGTTATTCCTTCCCGGCCTCCCCGCAACTCGACCACATTCCCATCGGTAATGTGCCACAAATACCCGCCCTGGGCTGTAAACATTTTCAGCAGCAATTAGCTGTACCAAATAAACGAGACATGTGGCGTGAAAGGATATTTGACTCAATGGGTTCTCAGAACATAAATCAAACTTAGGAAAACCAAAGGCCCTGGAGAATTCGATCATTTGTTTCTTTTCTCCGCAAACTGCAATGTTGAGCACAGAGTACGAATAATTTAGAATGCCCTTCCCCCCCAAGGAAAGTGAAGAGCTTGTGCCAAGCGCACAGAATTACGTGTGTGCATTCCCAGTCTTTCAGAAGAACCCACTACATCAACTATATCATCTATTAGATGCAAGGAATTGATATTTGAGTAATGAGTTCAACTTGAAGTAGCTCAGTTGATACACCTGGCGCTTTGGGGCCCAGGAGGCCTGGGTTGGAATTGTGGATCTTCCACTTCCTGGCTATGAGACCTTGGTCAAGCTACTTGACCACTCTAGACCTCAGTTTCTTCATTGGTTCACAAAGATAATCATGCTGACTTCAGCAGTTCCCTGGGAGGGATGGAGAAAAAGAGGGAAGAACAAGGGGGGGAAAAGTAAAGTAAGAAAACAGCATCATGAAAAAAATGAAAGAAATCTCTGTCTTAACTACTCGCCAAGAACTGCCTCGTTGGCACAAATTCCAGATGGAAGACATTCAGATGTCCCACACCAAACAATTTATCTCATGCCTAAGTCGAAACCAAAGAGTAATCCAGACAAAGCAGTCTTTTACATTTAAAAAGATCTTTCACTTTTGAGGGAAATGGAGAGAAGAAACGAGATCTGAGAGCTCCGAGAACTATGGAGAGATGCCTACCTTCATTAGCAGACATAAGGCAGGAGGGCCTTTGCAAATAATTTCATTCCCAAATGCCCTAGGAATTTGGGAATGCAATGGCTTCCAAGAGTCTTTCTACAAGTTGAAAGGCGGCTGCGTGTCCCAGGGCCGAGAATGTTCAGGCATGCCCTTGCCCAACTTTCTTCCTGCTAGTGGTCTCAATGAACTACCCACCAAAGTCCAAGAACCTGCAATGGGTTTTCTCGGAAAGCTCCAACCCACACAGACCTGGACAGGGAGCTACAGAAGCTTGTGCCAGTGCTAAATATGTACCATGAGGGTGTTGGTTCAGGAAACTGATGCCTGGCCATCCCAGGCAAAATGAAGAAATAGGAAGAAATTGCTTTGCAGGCTGGGGAAGTAAGGATTTTAACCCTCCATGCCCCACCCTCCTAACCCAAGCTAACCAAGATCTCTGCGATTCACAGGAAAGGACAGACCTAAATATAACTCTACCCACAACGGTACTGACCAATCCTCAGTGCGACCATATAATTAACGAAGTAGGAGGTCTCCAAATGGGTCAGGACCCCCTCAGAGTAAGCAGAGCAAGCATGAAGCTGTATTTTGGGAAAATTTTCATATTCAACTCATTTATTTGATTTTTCAATGGTCAGTAAGTCTAATTTTTCCTTTGTAAATGCAGTCATTTGAATCTGTGGACAAGGGGTGAAAAGGTTTTTCCTAATTTAAATAATAGCCAGCTGGGAGTATACGAATTCAGGGAAAAATCTGTCTTTCGCTATTTCTTTCCTTGTGAAGTGATTTGCCAATTTCATTTGAGAGGCATTCTCTTCTGGTCTTCACATGCAAAAATCTAGCCTCTAGTTAGTCATTAGGAAGTCTTGGGCTATGTCACACGTGAAGAAAATGCCTTCTGCCTGATGCTAGTTGGCAATCCACAGAAGTGTTTGCTGAGGGAGACTCTAGTGCAAAATGCAAAACGAATAAAATTCAAATAAAAGTTGATGTGCACCAAGGGAGAAAGGAAAGGAAAAACTTTAAATAACTTAGAACACTAACGCAAACAAAAGCACAATCAATGGACTTGCTTACTGTCTTCCTTGCTATAGACATTCATTCTTCACCTGCATTTTCCCCCTGACTTTCTCCCAAGTGAGTTTGTGAATTCAAGCCCCCAGCAGCTTTAAGTGAACTTCAAAGCAAGAACAGGTTTCTACATGGGCAGGGGGTTCTCCAGCGAGAAGTAGGCTGGCCATGAACTCTACTGGAAATACCTCTCAGCTCTGTGCAGAGTCAGGAACCAGGAAGGAGAGGAAGACCTGTGAGGACATTAGTGGATTTCACTTGTCAAATGTAAAATTTGGGGTGACTAAAGAACTCCCTTTCAACTGAGTTTGGAACAACACCTTTCAAACTCTCCTCTCATCAAATTCCCCTAATGACAGAGAAACTTGAACATACACTCCTTAGGAATATCTCGATGTACCTTAAATGGCCTACTTTAAATATGAAATGTTCTTTGTAGTCTCTGCTTTATCTTAAAAATGCATGGCAATTTTGAATTTCACTCCATAATATACGTGTTTACTTTTTTGCTAAAATTTTACCTCTGCATAACAAGTTTTTAGTAAAACTGAAGTTCAAAGAAAGTATACCATGTTACACAGAGGCATTCCATCCCCCTGGCATAGCATGAGCTACTCTCGTCGTTACAAACAGTTGAGCAGGTCAGGCCAATAAGCTCATCTCTCACTTGCAGTTCCCTTGCTTTCCCACCTCCCAACCAATTAATTATAAGATCTTATTGATCCTTCCAGTATAATTTCGTTGCCTTCTGCCCTCCTTTTTAAATTTCCAAGACCACAACCCCAGTTCAAGTTCTGCTTACCTCAATCTCGTGAATCTTGGCAAAGCCCTTTGAGCACCATGCTTGATCCCCTCAAATTCAAATTTATCTCCCTAAAGCAGAGCCTAAAGTGTTGCGCTTATGCTTAAACATTTTCCGTGGCTATTTAACGCCTGAGCAATACGAAAAACTCTTAAGGTCCCAAGATACCACTATTGAAATCTGGTAATTTTGAAAGAGGATGTCAGAGGCCTTGAATCTAAAGTTCTGCTCTCCTACAAACTAACCAGGTAATCATGTAACATACTTTTCCTTTATTAGCTATAGGTCTCTCAACAGTTAATGAACAGAGAGCGGGGGAGATCATAGATACCTGCTAATAGGGTAACTGGATGATTAGAAATAATATACGTAGAGGACTCGCACAGCACTTGGATGGTAACATGTACTCAGTAAACGGTAACAAGTACCACTGCTGCTGACATGACTACTATTACTACTACAGTTATTTTATATTTGATTCCACGCAACTTGTAAAACATTATCTTCAACTATTACCCTCATTTCCAATATTCTGGCCAAACTTAATTAGCTTCCTTGGTCATATTTCATATTTCTACTTTTTTTTTCCTGCATCCCTTATTTGCTTTGGATATTCAGAGCCTCAACCTTCTGATTAGTAGCCTCAACTGAAGCCAGGGGCCAAAAGCTACCTTGTCCATGAAGCTGATAATCTCTGTTGAAGCTACTCTTCTGGCCCTTTGCCTTTTAGTGCAGCCATTTCTCTACCTGTTTCATGTGCTCTCCCCCACTGAAAGCTGCCCGGAGTAGTGACTAGGTTAAACACACTACTGTTTCTTTCTGAGTACGTTGTACAATTTAGGAATTTGAGTATGCTTGTTGACTGAAAACCTTCTTCTGTAGATTATATCCCTGTGCCTTCTATTCTACAAAACGAAATCATAGAGACTATCACTCCTGAAATCAACCTTGGAGCATGGACTTTCCATCACATTAAAGGGATCTGGAGGAGTTCTGTGATTTGTCCCTGAGTGCAGAATTAGTACAGGGCCAGGAGCACACAGCATGGCTCTGCCTTCCTGCCCAGGGCTTTTGCATCATGCCATCCTGCCTTGACGTAAGAATAAGTGAATCAGGAGTCATCTGTGCTACGTGAGAGTAGGGTGACCTGTTACAACTGCCCTCATAACTAGCAGCAAATAAAAATCTGATTTGTAAAGTATATATTCCTGTGTGTGTCTTTTTAAAAAGTTTTTATTATAGAAATTTTTGAACAGCCACAAAAGTAGAGAGAATAATATAATGAGCCCCTGTGAATTTTTACCTGGTTTCAATAATTGTCAAAACTTTGCTACTTTCCTCTTTCTTTTTACAAAACATATATGTCTTTTGCAAAACTAAAAACATTTGGGCACTTTTAGCACGTGTCAAAACTGAACACACAAAATTACATTAAATGTACACCCACACCCCCACACATATCCTTACGTTGAAAAATAAAATGCCATTAGTACACAAAGTCCCCAAGTGTTAAGCAAAGTTTTGTTTGGGTCATTTCTTCTTTCCACTTGGCTGTATAGTCAAAATGTTTTATAAGTGTGTTCTGGTTAAGAAACAAAGATGAGTTATGTAAGCAAATCCTAAAGGACTCTGTCTTTGAACTCACATTGCAGCTCTCATCATTGTCTGCTCTGTGAGGAAGGATGAATGAGGAGACAGAGAGGGGGCCGTCACACTTGTCCGCAGGCTGAGTGAAATCCAGGCAGCTGGTGATGATGCTGTAGTAATGAGTCGGAACGGGAATGGAACTGCCTTCGACGTACCTGAAACAGGAAGGCGAAATACAATTCTAACCGACGTAGTAGCTTTCTTTTCTAAATGGTGACCAACGAATATTGCCGAAGTCACTGAAATTAATTCCCACTCAATTGTATCACTCTCACTTCTAAGCGCTAGCCCACTTCTCTATCTCTGAACATAATGTTTTTGCTGCCTGCAATCCTCCTTTTTCTCTCAATCTGGCAGAGTGACAGAGATATTCCAGGCAAAGAAAACAGCTTGAACCAAGACTTGGATGCTGGACATGATGAATATATTGGTGTAGTAGAAATGTAAGGCTGGAAGAGTCAGTAAGAGCCAAATTCTGGAGGGTTCTGAGTGCCACATTGCGGAGTTTGGGCATTATTGTTTAGGCAGTAATGCTGCACTGAAGTTTTCTATGCTAGGGAGTGTCATTGTGAGATCCATGTTTCGGGGAGATAACTTTCAGGGAGTTGGATAAAATGGACCAGAGACAGGAGACACTGGAGCTAGGGGAATAATAGCCCTTTCAAGCCACAATGAGATCCAGAACTGGGTACAGAGAAGTCACTTACTAAAGGAAATACTAAGGACTGAGTGCTGGTGATGAGTCCAGAGGTATAAAAAGTCTTTTCCAGTAGAGTGAAGTACAGAAATTGCAATTCCTTACCTGGTTTTCTATTATCTTAATTGTAATCATTTTCAAAATACTGAAATTATGATTGAACTGATCATGTAATTTGGGCTAAAAACTATAACAATGATCAACAATAAAATAAATGTACAATTAAAATGAAATTTCTCTTACAAATGACTGGAAAGGGAGTGAGATAACTTCTATTTTATTAGTTATCTATATGAAAAAATAGCATTTTGTTCTCTAATTATCTGTAAGTCATAATTAAACCCTCATATTTTGTGCTGCTCTGATTTTTTCATGCATGTACAAAATTAAATGATTTCTCATGAATTTGTTGTATCTGTATCTACTTGCCTTCTCCACCAGACTGTTAAGTTCCTTGTGAACAGAGTATATCTTATCCTTTCATATCCTCAATAGCACCACAGAGAGATAGAAACTAGATTTGACCAAAGTCTATATGCAATTTCTTATTGAGATATACTGACTCAGAAAATCTAAGGGATTCCAAAAGTCCCTCCAAATAATGAAGATACATGAAAATTATCATCTTCCCACTGAAGAGTTGTTGAAAAATAAACAAAAAAAAATTTTTAATCTTGTGATATATTTTCTTTCATGGAATGGAAAAGTGCATTTATTTGCACAAAACCCAATTCCATTCTAACACCAATGCCACGTTTATTCAAAGGTCTAAAAGAACTGAAGAAATCACAAGGAGATTCAAAAAGCAAAAGATTTAAGGAGTATCAGCTCTTCTCTAGTACGTGAATATTTGAAAAATAGCCTTAAGTGAGATCTTGGAATTTAAAGCCACACACTGAGTGGAAACGAAAACTTACTGTTTGATTTTGTCCTGTGTGTCATGTAAGCCATCATAGTCATAGTCAAAAATTGGTCCACTTATCACGTTAACTCCATTCCTTTCTGAAGCATATTTCTTCACCAACACCCTTTGGAAATAATTCCAGACTCCTGTGCAAAGACAAAATCAATCCCTCATGAACAAAACTCCTTGCTCCGGCCAAATTCTCTCTAGGATGCATTCTACAAGCCAAACGTCACAAGCCAAGAGACAATAGAGCTGTTGTGATTCTTGAGAAGAATCCATCCTAAAGCATTAGCTGTGTGTGTGTCATTTGTGAACCAGCAAAGAGAAAGACGTGGAGACCTTGGTAGGGGAGTTTCACCTAGCCCAACGAGTCAGGGAAGAATTTGCTGATGAAGTGGCTACTGAGCTGAGATCTGAAGGATAAGTGGGTGTTCCCTAGGCAAAGAGATAGAGACAGAACATACCAGGCAGAGGGAACAATACGTACAAAAAAGGAAGTATGGTGTTTGTGAGAAATTGAAAAAAGGCCTTAATCTACTTTCTCTTCCTTCATGATCTCGCAGATATGCTAGATCCCAAGTTTATGTCTCTAGCCCTGACCTCTCCATGGAGCTCCAGACATGTTACCCAACCACCCATCTCCTGGTCCACTTGAACACCTAATAATCACGTAGAGCAAAATCCAAACAGAATTCTTGATTTTGCTTCCCAATCCTGCGCCAATTCTCAGTTTCTCCATCATAGTTAATGGTACTCGCACTCACTCAGATGTTCAAGTCAAAATCCTAGGGGTCATCCCTGACTTTTCTCCTTACTTCATACACATATGAACAAATCCTGTCAACACCAGCTCTAAAATGCATCACAGTCATCCAAATCTGACCACTTCTCACCATTTTCACTACGTCCACCCTGGTCTAGATTACTATCCTCTCTGCAATGAACTACTACAAAAGACTACTTTCTGGGGTCCTTGTAAGAAACTCTTACTTCCCTGTAGCCCATTCTCTACCAGATGGATCCTTTTACACCATGAATCAGATTGTATCACACTCTCTCCAACACCCATTTCTAACACCCCAGATGATTTCTCACTGTAATTAGAATAAAATCCCAACTTTCCACCGTGGTGCCCCGCCTACCTCTTATGACTTTACTTCCTACCTCTTTCCCCCTCAGGTACATGGCTTTTTACCTGTCCCCAACCTTGCCAAACTTGTTTCAGACTAAGACTTTGCATTTGCTCTTTCTTTTGCCTGGAAAACTCATTCCTTGCTCTGTGCACGTCTGATTTCTCCTCCATTATTCATGTCTCACTTTCAAGGTCACCCTCTGGAGAAGACATCTTTGTTCACCGTAGCTCCAATTTACATTATGGCCAATCAGAGAGGCACAAGAAGAGCAGAAAGGAAAAAGGGAAAGGCAAAAGAAGGGAATGACAGAAGAGGACAGAAAAGGCACACAATGAGTTGGTTCTGAAACGTTAGATTTAACTTACCACGCACTATTCTACGTGGGGGTTGTGAGGTTCAGGCTATTATCACTTCCTATCTCCCTTATTAAGAAGTTATCAACATTTTTCTCATAGTGTTTCAACTGTTCTTTATACCTTCTGACACTCTACTCTGAATAGAAAGGACAGAGCAGCCCACCAGAGCCAAAATACCATAGATAATTGTTTGTAATAAAAAAAAGGACAGTGGGAGAGTTCAAATGTTAACTTAAACATAAAATTTGGAGAGGCAGAGAGAAAAAGAAATAACAATGAGAACAGTCAAAGGGCCAAACCCACAGAAATGCAGCATGTGAAAAAACCATTCCCCTAGCGAAGAACAGCGAGCTCTCTGTGAAAGGCACTTCGCCATGCCAGCCTCAGGGTGGTACCGTGCGTTTCCTTTATTACTGCTTGGTCAAAAAGGCATCAATAAAGAATAAAGGAATCCAGGAAACCCTGACTGTGGAAATTAAATGAAGTTGCATTCCATGTAATATTATGATAAATGTATCTATGTGAGTTTCTGAAACATTTCTCAATTGGGCCTGAGAATGAACCAGGAAACCTCCTTTCAAAAGCATACTTGAATTTTTCACTCATAAGCAATGGATTCTACCTTTGAATAAACCTTCATTTACTACCTACGACATCAAATAAATGTTTTTTTCTCTAAACCACATTGGCCATTTCACCAATGTCAAGTTGGGGAGTTCTGCCACTGTAGATGGCACTTCACTATCACTTGTTCGTATTTGGAGACTTTATTTCAGCCCTGAGAGTCTTGTAACACAGCTCAGTGCTCCTTTACCAAGTGGAATTAGGTAGTGGTGACTTCCTTTCCTACCTTTTCTACAAGCATATAAGTCTGCTCACCGTGAATGAACTAAAGAAAGGTAAAAGCTACACCATAATGCTCTATCTTTGAATACATGGATAGATGGATGGATGGATGGATGGATGGATGGATGGATGGATGGATGGATGGGTGAATGAATGAATTCTTTGTTATCAGAAATAGAAAATGATTATTTTTGCCATAGAACAATTAAGTCATAAATCCATATAAGCCACAGAGGTCATGCAATCAATTCTTGTAATTTTGCAAATGAGAGGTTAAATGGCATTTCTATGATCACACAGCTAATGATCCCACTCCAGAGACTAGAACTCAGTTTTGGGCCAGGGCTTATTGTGTCTATACCATTCATAGCATCACTACCATCCACAAATATTTATGTCATGTGCACAGAAATTATGAGTGTTCAAAGAAACTAAGATAATTTGCATAGCCCTAAAACCATCTGAATTTAATACTTTGATGATTCAGAAGACAATTAGGCTTTTGCTGGATTTCAGGGTCAACATTCAGAATACATCATCACTGTCACTCTAAAGGAGAAAGGTGCTGGCAGCTTTTACTGTAATATTCAGATGCTGTTAAATGTCAAGTAGCCTCCAAAATACAGAGAAGACTCTTTTTTAATCACCAACATAATGAGCATTGAATTAGAAAGAACACCAGATTAGAAGGAAAACACAAACTTCGTTTAGTTCAGCTTCTACCATTCACGACCTGGGTCACTTCTTGGGACTTCAATTTCTTAACTATAAACCACCTGCCAACCTCCTTCACAGATTCATAGTTTGGATTAACAGTAGAGAATTTACATAAAGATCTTCAAAAATTATAAAGGCTAAACACATGAAAGGCATTTTTATTATTAAAATTAATATAGAGGTAGAAAAGGTAAGTGGTAAATTTAGAAATATTTCTTTTCACAAATAACAATTTACCAGGTAAATATTGGACTTACGTTTAAAAGCAGGATACATTGGAACCATATTGGTTACTAGGAATGTATCATATTTAGCTTCTGGTGAAGAGCTCAAATCTAAACATTAGGAAAACAAATAGTGTTCATTACTTATCAAAGTCTACATCAATTAAAAAGTAATCTTCTAAAATTGTCCAAACAGCATGAAGTGAATGGATCTACTCTTTTATTCCTATTCATTCCCTCCTTTATATAGCATTTCGTACATTCTCTCCCACTCAGTCTCTTCCCTTCACTCTGTAGCTCACTCTCAAAAATTTTTACAATGCTTTTCCTTCCTACCTAGTCTTGGTTCTACTAAGTATTATGTAAAAGAATTCCTTGATATCACAAGTATAACTGGGACTTTAAAAAAAGCGTCATGAAGGTAATGAGAGATAATTAAAGGGCCTTATGTATTCTTAAGAGATCATTTCTATAGTATTATTTAAAAGATTAATATCTTAATGATTTACTATTTCACTTTCAGATTCTCATTTAATGATGTGAGGGGGCACGCAGAATATTCCCTTGCACTTCAGAATTCCCCTGAGAACAGGATTTCTGCAACCTGGTCTCTTTTTTGGCTGATTTTAGAAGGATTCCATAGAAGTTCATCTCTTCAATCTCTTGAGTGCCCCTCTTGAAGAAAACCTGAAACCACTGAAATCCTAAATACCAAGTTTCACATTCCAGACTCCACAAAATAACATCCCTCTAGAATGGTCAGATCCTGATACTCTATAACTTACAAGGCGGGAAGAGGAATCCATAGGACATCTGTTTGTCATTTTTGTAGGCCAAACAGCTCTGACTGAAACTTGGAGAAACGCGGACATCAGGCCGGACACAATTGGTCAGGTGATCAGGGATGTTGGAGACTTCAGCCTGTGTGGTGAGTCAGAGGTATTCAGTAATGCCATCGCAGAGACAACACCTAGCCAACAGGGCAATACTGAAGCCAGAACTGCTCTGTTATGAACAGCCAGAATCAAAACCCCTCTAGCTTTCTCGATAGCTCATATTCTAATATTCTGACTCCTTAAAAAAAGTCTCAGTTTTAAATATAGTAAGCAAGTAATTTTCAAACTCTTATTTTGTTAACAGCAGAACTCTTTCATCAAAGTCTTAAGTAAAACAACAATATATAAAGCAGAAATCCCCCTGTTGAAGATAAATGGGATTCCACAGAAGACAGCTTAAAAAATAACACTCTGTAAAATAACATAGACATATCCCCATTTTAAAAAAAATTGTATGTATATTGCATGTGCCTGAGCAAATATATGTGCACACAGTAAAAATTAACATGAAGCTGTGTTTGGGGAAGTAGTCATTTGAATTCAGAAATTAAAAACAACTTCCAAATAATTTTTCATAATTCCTGATATAAACTTACCAATTTCATCTTCACCAAAACTGAAACCCCAACATAAAACCTTTATTAAAAAACAGGATGCTATAGTGGGGGAGGGTGTGTATGTGTGGACCCATGCGTATATAGGGACTCATCCTTTCCATTCAATTTTACTGTGAACCTAAAACTGCTCTAAAAAATAAAGTCTGTCAAAACAAACAGCCAAATCTTGGTGGCTTCTGTAACTATTGGCAATGATAAGCAGAGTAAAAGAAACTAAAAGAATTAATATACTCCCTTTGATATTTAACATATTACCATGAAGTTATTAGAACACTGAATAAAGTCTAGTTCACAGTATCTTGCAATTAGATCCAACATACGATTTCTTCCTCATTAGGAAAAATTAAAATCTTTTCTAAGACAAAATTCTGTTAGGCAAACAATCATTATGTTAAGGCAAGGAATGTAATTACTTGAGGAATATAAAACCCAATTTTCTCAATGACCTGTTTGGAAACAGTATATGATGTCCAGAGTGGCATTAGGAATATTTCACTATAACCACTTTCAAAGTCAGTATGATATAAGATATCATATCGAGTCCGATATAGCACAGCAGGCCGTCCATAGAGGAGGTGTCGCTCTAGGAAAGAAAAAATTAGCTGTGTTAAACACATATTAAACTTTATATCAAATGTTAAAGAAATATTGGAAGAGAGTCAAGTTGTCCACAATTTGGTTGCTTACTTATTAATAATGTAGCTCCTTCTCCTTAATTTAATCAAGTTAGTTTTCCTAACAGTACTGTGGTTTATTTGATCACCTTAGCATGGATCAAGGCTTACAGCTATCAAAACTACAATGTAAATGCCACATTTATTTTAATGCTTTTTTAGTTGTAAAGAATTTCAATCTGTATAGGAAGGAAATAATATGTAGTAAATTTTGAAATGATCCAGCTGAATGGGAAGTCAATAGGATTGGATTTTTGTAGAATTCCTTCATTTGACCCCTGAAAAGGCTCATCAAATTAACCAATGATTTAATTAAGAGGAAGGCACTCTTTGATCATTATTTGCAAACTGCAACTCAAATATGCATTATTTTAGCACAAAAAGTGAGTAGTAATGTGCATTTAAAGTAAGCAGCTTGGTCACACGGAGGAAAACTCTTTAGGTAAGAACTTAAAGGAACATGTATAGATAAAATAAGTGGGCATTCAAGAGGGTCCTTTAAATATAGAAGAGCGGTGGTCATCAAAGAACTCAGTTAGGACCCCAGAATGTAGATTCAGACCCTCAAGAGAAAGTTCTCCTTTTAGGAAAAAAAAAGAAAAGGTCTGAAATCTTACTCTTTTAGAAAGAAGACGTGGGAGTTTAGTGAGCAAACCTTCATTCCACCCCCACAATAGATGCCCGAAGCTTGATCTGCCCATTTTGGATAGGCTAAAGTCAGAACTTCCACAGATTCTTGGAAATTGGGGTCCTACAGACGAAAATATTTAGAGATTGAGGCTTAGGCAATTCACAATTCCCTAAGTGATAATCAAAAAATTTTTTACTATTATTTCTACTAGAGAAAATCTGCTCTGGCAATCACTTATTAAATTATGTATACATGTTGCTTTAATTAAAGTATTACCATTCTATGCAAGTAACAGAGAAAACGCTTTGTAGAATACTTTGCAAGACCCTCCCAAGTAGAACTGCTGATTTGAGGCAAAGCAGCCCACACTGTTAGAGCACAAGCCTGTTCTGGGTAATTTGGCTTTGTCAGCATTGCAGGAAATGGAGAAGCCTTGGTTAAGCTGCCAAATTTGGGGACCCACTCCTAAGAATTAGAACATAATATGATAATATTATATGAATGAAATATAATGAACAAATAAAAAGCCAGCAAATCATAATAGTAGTACTTGGGGGCAGTTAACCAAGTCAGACTTTCCTTTGAAACTCAAACCAAACCTTTTCTAGGTTCAAAATTTCCAATAATGTTTTCCTTGTTTTCATTTTTGCTGCCTCTGAATTTCCTGGTTTCAGCTGGAAGCAGAAGTATCAAAATTCTTTGAGAAGCTATTCTTTTTTTATCATTCAAGTTTTAATGCTTACCAAACACATTCCTTCAAACTCAAATGCAAACCTAGCATCCAATCTATTCCGTTGAGGGGACAACAAAAGAGCAACCATGTTTCTCTATGCAGCACCCCTCCGGAGAGCAGCCATCAAATAGTCTTGGACAATCTATAGACTCCACCAACTCTGGTCCCCCTTCTAGGCCTCATTATTTCTTGGCATTCCTCAACATAACACGCCATTCCATGAAGGCTGATTTATTTGCAACACTCTGTTCATGATTGTTGTTAGCAGCTCTGTGCTCTTATACACGTGATTCCCTATCTCTCTATCCAGAATAACTTCTCCATCAGTCCTGTCACCTATCTCCCTTCAGATTTTTCCTTACTGTATTCCCCCTCATCAAACATTTACTGAGTACCTTCTTTGTGCCAGGCCTTGGGCTATAGAATAGAGATACTGGGCAAAGATAATTAAGATAGAACTCTTACCCTCAAAAAGCTCACAGTTCAATGAAAGAGACAAATATGGGACAAAGAACTAAAATCCAATATGGTATGAACTGTATCAGAAATGTTTACAGAGTGTGATGGGAACACAGCATGAGGAATGCCATGGATGGGGGTGAGGTGCATCAGTGCAGTTCCTACAGAGCATAAGAAGCTGAGCCAGGGTGACCCCATGTTCCGATTCATGCCTGTTGCCCTGGCATAGCTGTTAACTGTCCCTCTTTTCACACTCAAAAGTGGATGACAAATAATATGGTCACATAGTTCAGCCCTCATGGAAGAGAAATGAGGAGGACAGGGAGAGAGGGGACAAGGTGGGAAGAGACATCTTAAGATTCACTGTCTCCTGAAAGATTTCCCCAGGTAAGCTTCTCCTTCTCTACTCATTCTTCTGCTCTCCATGTATAGACTCAATTTTCTTCAGAAATGTGGGCTTCACAGCTTCTAAGCTATTATGCACAACTGTGGTTTTTGGCACATAGGTGGAGCACAAATATATCATTACCTGACTAATTTTTTCTCAACTGTTAACTGGGCATATATGACATGAAAGAAAAAAAATGTAGCAGTGTTGACAGTCTCCTAAAATCCAACCAAGTTCCCCCACTGACACAAAGAAGCTACTTGGGTCTTCCTGAAGCATAGTAGTTTCATCTAATCTTTGCAGTAAGAAACACAATATTTAACATCTAGAATCAAAATTTAGATCTTCCTTTTTCAGTTTATCAGAGTATCAAAGAATCACAGGTTCTTGGTAACAGCCTGACTCTGTTACTCCTTATGACATCTTGAGCAAGCCATCCATTGCATTTCTGTTGAGCAGAAAGTTCCTGCTCCAGCCACAGGAGTGGACTTGAATCTCAGTCCTTGGACACATAAGCTCTTCATCTAGAGACCAGCCACCCTGGAGACGAGCCTGCATGCCTCTGCTTTTGAAATATGGTCCTCGTGATTTCTTGATATGGATCTAGTATAGCCCGTGTCTTTCCAGTAGGAACCAGGCTGGGTTCCTACTCCATGGAATTCCAGACGGAGCCTTTCTTCCACACCCCAGTTCCCTGTTTACAATAGTCTCTGGCATTTTTGGTACACGCCAAGGGTCTCCTCCAGATACCACATTTGGCAAAATACTGTGAGGCAAATCTTTTCAAGTGGTGTGGACTTCCCCAGCGCTCATTCTTTTTGTGTTCGAAAATTTGGTCATCCAGACTAGAGTTTGTGTTTCTTTTCCCTTCTCAGCTTCCTGATTCATATTCCCACAGATTAGCTGGCTGACTTGAGAGCCACATGAAAATCTCTCCTCTTTTTTGTTTTTTGAAAACATTCACTCCCACAATAATATGCTTACATTTTACCACAAAATCTCTACCCAAGGTCTTTCCTTTTCCTGTATGCTTTGTCCTCCTTTGCCTTATAAGTGCCTACTATCATTTACTGCCATGTCAACCTCCGCTGGAATTAGATTCGATGTTTCTACCAGTGTCCTCGTCTTTCTTACCTCAATCCTTAAAACTATGTTGTAATTCATCCACTGGCTAAATCTCACAATAAAATAATAACTTAATGAGGAGAGAGACTTTATCTGTTTTGTTCACCATTGTATCTCTACCTCCAACAATGCCAAGCACATAATCTCTACTTAGTAAACACTTGTTGAATAAATAAACGCTTTTTTCACTTTTAAAAGATACTGTTCTTTATGACTCTCAAGAACTGGCTCTCTACATTTGACCTGCCCAATATAACCCCAGGAGATAGACTGAGCAGATCAATATCATCTCCGTTTTACTGGTGAAGGGACTGGATGTTCATGATTTGTACAAGATAATTCACCTACACAGTAGTACCCAGAATCTAGGCCTCCATCCTCCTGGTCCATTATTCTTCTTCTCAGATTTTTGGGCAGTCTCCAGTGGAATGCCAACTGCTGGATTATTCTAATGGAGGGCGTATTGGAATGAAGATCCAAGTACCCCTGGGCGTGAGTTCTGCCTGAGACATGCACGCTGAGAAGCTAACGAGGATAGCAATTTGTACCAAAGCATCGAATACTTCAGAAACAACTTCCAAACCCTGATATGCACAGAGATTCTCTCCTGACATATTATTCTCTTTGTTCTAACCCTTAGAATAAGAAGCTTTTATAGAGGAAAGGGCTTTAGTATCATATAGAACAAGAGTCAAATCTCATCTCAGCTTTATAGCTCTGTGATTCTGTAACTTAACCTCCCAAAGCTTCAAATCTCACTGAGATGTTGTGCCATTTAGAGGCAAAATATATAAAACACTTGGCTCAGTCTTGACCCAAAGTAGTTGTAGTTGTGATTTAGTAAATGGCATAGGCTCTGCTTCAGTATCAGTAAGGAATTTTGGTAGGTAAAGGTTATTAAAATTCAGTGTCTATTCCATTGAATTCGTCTTGAATCCTACTATAAATCATAAACAATTATATTCTGTATTGATTTCTTCCAAATCTTTCCCAAAACACACACAAGGATACACACATAGAGAAACACAGGTATATCTCCTTCTTCCTCTAGCACAGCTAACAACTCCAGAAATAACAAAAATGAGAAACATTTCAGAATTGAAAAGAGCTACAGAGCAGATTCCCTCTCTAGTCATATTCGGGGCTTTTCTTTCAAGTTAACAAGAACTACTAAAGTTTAAGTCATTTTTCTATCCAAACTAACTTCTCATTGTGTGTGATAAAGAGCCAAATATATATGTGTTAAAATAATATTTAATTCCTTTTTTCATAAAGATTATGGTGAATGCTAACCTGACTAAGAAAACATAAAACATTTTTATAACAATGTAAATAGAAAAAAGACTAAGGTGAAAATAAATAGTGCAATTATTCTTACAGTGAAATATAGACCTGGCTATAGTGCCAGAATTGCTTGCTATGAGAGATTCAATATTTTTCGTTTTGTTCATTCATTCGTCCATTGATTCAATGTCTCAAAAAAACAAGTTTTCATTGAACAGTAAGTTTGCCAAGACATTAATCACATATAATTCAAAAATAACAACAGTCATGCAATTAGATCCAGAATTCACCACATATCTAGAAACATAAAGGCTTTAGCAAGCAGTTTAGATCACTGTTTTTGAAGATTATATATTTTTGTCCTCTTCATTTTAGTAAAAGACTTCATTCTATAACAGTTTAAATATTTATAGCAATATATTGCCTAAGATTAATTTAATATACTTCTCTTTTGTTACCTCAAATATCCCTTGGGTTGTTTCACTACTGGAATGTACAGATTTTACACATATGTTTTGTATAGACATATGAGTGGTTTTAGGGCATATGACATTAAAACAGCCACATATGAATATGACAAATGGAATGTGCACAGCACGTAGTCTATTCTGAAAAGATTGGTTACCTGTCAGTGTGTTTAAAAAAACTAGGAATAAAAATAATACAACTTTACATTTGTATAGAACTTTAGGTCTACAAAATTGTTTAAAAGCCTCAATATATATTCAGAGATATCCAGAAAGGGGAAGTAATTACTCTGAACATAACACACACATGAATTCATGAGGTTCTACTCTAGTGAAGCAGACATTGAATATTTCAAGTGGGATACTAGATTTATGACCCAGGAAACACCATAAAGACCTGAAAGAACTCAGACCAAGAAAACATCGCTCTGCAGCTGAAGAAATGACTGAGATAGGACCGTTAAGGAGACAGACAAAAACCAAGAGACAGAAAGAGAGAGAAAGAGAGACAGGAGACAGAATACCGAGGCTTATACGTATTCTAGAATCTAAACAAGAAAATGCTTTGAACATAATAAGACAAGGATAAATAATTACTTTCATTTCATGTAATAGTTTTAAAGTTTCTCTTGTATCATTAAAGGCTGTCCCACTAGGCCATGAGCAGACCAAGGAGATGTGCTAACGTGATCCTCCCCTAATATTTTATGTCACCATTGTGAAGTCATACATTGAAAACTATCGGTAACACAGCTGACAGAACCAAATGTCTCAGAGAAATTGGTTCCCAGCCCAGGGCAGGCACTCACCAAATACCCATTAGAGGCCATTTCTATGAAAGTGTATAAACTTTAAGCCTCAGTGAGGTAAAATCATCTGGAAATAAGACACTTATGTTCACCTCTGAGCAGAACAATGGAGACGTGAGGTCACTGACTATATATAGCTCCTTCCAGCCCTGAAAGTCAGTGATTCACCTAGAAGATGCTCTTATTTTCAGGCTTAGAAGGTTGAGGCTACTGTTTATGCTGAGCTGTGGAACTGGTTTTGTCACATGAGCACACTGCCACCAACAAACTAAATGCAGACTTTTTTCCCCAGACGGAAATGTTTGAGTACCATGAATAGCCAGAGCTTGAATCAGCAGAAACATAAGAGTCCATTAAAAGTTATCATAGTTAACTATTTCATTAGCGACTTTTAGAAGAGAAACATCTCAGTATTATTTCTCTGCCTTAGTAATTGACTATATGAAAAACTCAAATCATGAGACTCTGCACCCTTTGACTCTGGCAATGTTCCAATTTTTCTAATTAGAAGGACACTGTAGTTCTCTAGAGGTTGGATGTTGAACATTTCAGATCAGTTCTAGCATTTGTGAAGGATTTATGTACCTTCCACCAACTAAGTTCTCTCTTCAAAGCTGTGTTCATCCAATTACATGCCAAAGAGTCTGTGTGTTCTATGATCAAAGAGAGAAGAGGGCGGGTGGTGATGCAGAAAGGGAAGAAGGATGAAGATGAAAATCTTTATAAAGAGGGAAAATAAGTCAAGTAAATAAAATCTTCTACTAGTTTCCTCAACCTTTACTTAATCAGATTGGAAACAGCACATATGATAAACAGAACCACATGTAAGCTAATAACTCAAGTAATGCTCTCAGGAGAATTTGACTATGTGCATCTTCACTGCATGACTTGGGCACGCTGTGTTTGATTTCTATCTGCTTTTTCATATACTTTTAGTCCTTCTCTTGCTGTTACAAGATGCTATCCCATCTACTGTAGTAACCTGCATAGGAGCCTTTCCCTCCTCTTGTATTTTCTTCTAATTTTCTGGAATTTCAAAACCAGAAGGAAGAGCTTGTGTGGTAGATTGCATTATTGTTCCTAATTATTTACTGCTCCTTTGTAAAGGACTATATACTGCTACTTATTGCCATGTGACTTTCAGGACAGCATCCCTGTGGAAAGAGTATACTTCTCTACTCCATTGGTTTCATATGCTCTGCTTTCACCTGCAAACCGTGAATGGTAGTGACAAATGCCTCATAAATGCAGAAGCATTGAGACCCACTTCATGGTTCTGCCGTTACTCTTTTCCCTCTGCCATGACATGGGCATGTCCCAGGTAGGGGCTACTACTCCTTTAGCCTGGATTCCAGAATAAAGAGTACACATGGGGCGGAGCAACACTTGGCCTAAAGTCAGCATACTGAAGTGTAAGCAAGTAACGCTTCTGCTCACATTTTGTACAAATCAGTGAGATTCTCTTTTTGAGTCACAAGCTTGCAAAAGTTGACTAATATATGCATGTTATGATTGTACGTAAAGTAGGAGGAGAATGAGTTAGGGCTCAAGGTGATCCTTACGTAGGGAGAGAATTCTGATTTGGTTCCTTCTGTGTATCTCTCCCCATGACAATACATACACTGCCTCTCCAGGTACGTGAGCTTCAGTACAGGTAGCAGCTGCTATTATTTATAATTGTGACTTCCTTTCTCTTCATAGAAGTCCTTACCAGCACCTTAACTTATGACCCATCAGATACACAATAGTATGTCTGTTTTTCTGGGGCTTAAAAGTTATTGAGAAAAAAAAAGATAATGGAATTTTTCTGACTATTACACAGCTGGCATCATGTGTACATAGATAAACCAATACCCTTTGGCAGATGGATATTAAAATCACTTTGCAATCCAAATTTGAATTGTAAAAAATACTGTGCTTACACTATGAAGCAAATAAGAAGTCTCTTCAATTTTTGAAAACTAGAAAAAACTCATCTGATTGTTTTTTCCATCAACTCCTTACCTTCTGTAGACCCTTTTATATGGAGGCGTTTGTTGAGTTCATCCAATTTGTTCTTCATGTGGGAAAATCAGAAAAGGAAAAGAGAAAAGAACACAAATCAGAAATGTTCTTTCCTTCCTGCACACTTCTCTCTATCTAATACCCTGCGAAATCCAAAACAAGATCCTAAACTTCCTCAATATCATAAGCTCTGTAGAGGAATTACCATTTTATCTCAAATTGACATTTTAGGCTCCACTTCCTAGTAATTCCTTATTTAAACTCTCCATGACTTTGTTTCCTTTCTTTAAAACTGTGGATAGTTATGATAGCAACCTCCCTTGTTGGTAATAATGATTATTTGGGCACATACATGTAAATTAATTAGAATATTGCCTCGATATTTCTGATTATTTCCTAAGTACACTAAAGCGATTCCCAAACTAATTTATGAAATTGCTTTTTCCAAAGCTGAAAAGTAATGACTCAGCAATTCTGAAAAGTCATGGCTCAGCAACTCTATCCTTCCCCACATGTCCTAGAGACACTCTAGCATATATGTACAAAAAGACATTTGCAATAATGTCTATTGCAGCATTGTTTGGAAGCACTAACAATTGGAAATTACCAAATGTTCTCAAATAGGAAAATGAATAAAATCATTATGGTATATTTATGGAATTAAATATTAACTACTAGCAGTAAAAATGAATGAGGTAAAACTTCATGTATTAATATGCATCAATCTCAAAAACATAATGATGAACAAAATAATTGCAGAATACTTAGAATATAACAGCATTTACATAAAAATACCATTTATATATGGTATATGCAAAACTATACCATAGTTTATTTTAGGGAACTATAATAAAGATTACTTAATATATTATTTAAGAGATACATATATATGGAGTAAATGTATAGAGACCTGCATGGCAAAGTTATACACACTATATTCAGGATACTAGTTATCTTTGGGGTAGGAAGGAGGTGGGATTGGGGTGATGGGGTACAAATGGATCTTCCACTCAATCTGTAATGTTTTCTTTCTCACAATGTGTATACTGAGGCATTCATTTTATTAATCTCTATACCTTTCAGTATGTCTGTATTTTTTTTAAGAAAAGGGAGGTAGTCTTTTGGAGAAACCCATAGACAAAATAAAGACAACCCAGAATTCCTCTAAAATGGTTTAAGATAACATATCCAAAATATTTCTTGTTCTCCAAAAGACAGGTAATTCAGAAAACAAGATATAACTAATATAACTAATAGATTCCTCTAAAATTCTGTTGGGAATCTACTTCAGAGGCCACTTCCTGTTGACTTTGGCAACTCAGCTCCTCCAACTGAAGTCTGAGAATTACCTTCCTTATAGTCATTAGCCTCCTTGGTTCTTGTCAGGAGCAAAAGTAGGAAGGAGAGAAAAAGAGGAGATGAGGAAGAAGAGCAAACTGAATTCCTCCCGTGGGGAGCCTCTCAAATCTGGCTCCTAGGTACCCAGGAATCCTAGAAGGTAGCAAATAGTAGGGGAGGGGGATAGGGCAGTAGGAGAACTATTTTCCATTTCTCTGAGGTCTAATAGAAAGATCACACATTTACCTATAATAAAATCACACTTGCAAAAGTAACAGATTTCTTTGCTCTGTGTTGGAATCACATCAACTCAGTGTGATAATACTATTTATTTCTTGCTGTCAGAAGCACTGATTGGCAACTATAAAGCTCTTTGATCAATACAAAATTCAATAAGCAAATTATTGCTTAACACCTGCAGTTTGTTTGGTATTCAAAAACTGTCCAAAGACAATGCGTGGGTAGTCTCTATTTGCACCACCACCACCACCACCACCCCATCCATGTTGTACCCTTTCCTACCCTGCTCTGTGCCCTGGGAGACTGAACTCTAGGGACTGCATCAAAGAGCAAGCTTGCCCTCTGGCTTCCTGTTGGGCTCCACCAATGGGAGGCGCCAGCAGCAGATTAGAGAAGAAAGACAACATGGGGTTTTCACTCCCCCACCTTCCTCCCTACCAAGTTGCATTGTATTAGCTGCACCCATCTACCAAATCCCACAGTTCCTTCCTATACAGCTCTCTCTCTCTCCGTGTTCTGGTCCCTTTATTATTCAGGGCTAGGATTGGTACCCTGCTAGCCCCAGGGTGATTCACCATCCCTCACTGACTTCCCTCTACCCTGCCCAGCCTTTGTAAATAGTCCTCTCATTAAACATGATTGAAACAATCCCTTTAAACTCTCCTTAAAAACCTCTTCTGCATGGGCCATCTGTTTCCTATTGGGACCATGACTGATAGACACATGATCCAGGTTGAAAAAAAGAAAAAGCCTTTGGTTGGGAATTGTGACTCCACAGAATAGCACTGTGAATTCTACTTTTTGTCCTTCATTCTCTATACCTGTGCTGTCCAATATGGTAGCCAGAAGCCACATACGGCTCTTTCAATTTACAGTAATTAAATTAAACCAAAATTAAAACTTTAGTTCCAAGTGCTTAAAAGTCATATTTGGCCAGTGGCTACCATTTTGGACAGCAAATATATGGACCATTTACATCATCATAGAAAATTCTATTGGACAGCACTGCTCTAAACCCAACAAGCTCCTCTGTAATAAACACAAAGATTATTTCTACCTTTGGCTCTACCTTATCATCACAGGTGCAGCCCAGGTCAAAATCAGACTGAAGGTACATAATCCCTGGATAATTGGGTCTGGTAACTTCCTCTGGCATGGTGGGCCTGAAAGTGTTAGTGCGCAGGAGATGATTCAAACTTCCATGGGTCCCATTATTAGGAGCCGGCTTCAATCCCAGGAGATCTGATGAGAAGAAAGAAAAGAAGCCAGGTGCTTTATAAATATTTTTTGATTAGATATGGTGAAAGTCAAAACCATTCACTTTCCAAGGGTCTGAAAACTCTGAACACAAATTAGAATTAGGTAAAACCAAATTTAAATGGTAGGCAATGCCTTCTTACTTCTTGAACCATGCCAGCCTTCCCATGTCTTGCCACGCTTTCTGAAATAGCCATGTTCACTGCTTGACCATAGAGAGAGAGACATTCCCCAAAACAAAGAGTAAAGGAATAGGTCCTTATTTAGCTATTGCCTACGTCTGTGATAGATACAACCCAAGGACTATCAGTGTCAGTATCACTGCCTTTCTGCATCTCTATGAGACTTTTTAACCCGAATTTTGAAATGAGACTTATAATCAATAAATAACCTCTAGTCTGCCCTCTAATGCACTCCACAGAAGTACGGGGACAAGAAGAGGCTTTGGCCCTGTGCCTTGACGTGCCTCTGTGAAATGAACGGATTGATTTCATAGCAAGTGACTGGGTGCCAAGTGGGCACACAGTGACTTGCCTAAGCTGAGAGGCAGGGCAAGGGAGAGCTAGCAGCCAAGATGGGAAAAGAACCCAGGAGACCCGACTTTCAGACTCCCCCTCTAACCACCAGACTGGCACTCCCTTACTAAATAGGAAAAGTTGTCCTCATTCAGCAACTAGAAGCTCAAGGAAGAAAAATAATTAGGAGCACATAAATAGCTGGCCAGCATGCAAGCTGGCAAATTTTTAACTGGGCTGCAACGCAAGAGATGGAGGTGGGAGCCACGTCCATGCAGAACCCTTGCTTCACCAGGTCTCTGACCAGTGGTGTCAAACTGTAATGCTATGTTGGATCAGCCAGAGGCTGCCAACAGCAACACTATGAAAACTCCCCATTAGTCAACCTTTGAAGGAAGACAAAGAAGCCTTAGAAGGGGATGATATTCTGTCCTTCGAACCAATGGGCAAGTTACAACATTTTTTTGCAGGGAGATGGTGTGGTCCCGGAAAACAGACACCTCATTTCTTTCTCTGGCATGGAGGAAGTTCGTCTGTTAACTCAAGATGGTCTCATCGGTTTTGATGAAATAAGTGACTTACCACACATAACATTGTAAAGTTCAATGTTTTCAAATGGAGGCACTTTAGTCTTGTACTTAAATGTTGGGCCATAACCTAAAAAAACAGTCTTCCAAAAGAAACGAAAACAATCAGACATTGCTAATATCCCGTAGCAGCACTTCCACACCACCATTCCCCATCCCTTCTGAGAATCACTAAAACACAACCAATTCACAGTTCTGGGATCATACCTGCATGCTGCTGACCTTGTTATCAAATCCATGGTCTCCCTGGAAAAAACATTTTCCTGATGGCTTCTTATAAACATCCAAAGGTTTCCTACATTGAAACAATTGTATAATCAGTCAAGATTTCTCACGAAATCACTCTGATAAAAAGCCAATTACAGTGCACAAAAAATCTCCAAGTGGATTTTATAAACATATTTATCTCTATTTTCATTGCATTCTTCCTGCAGTGATGAAAAGATGATGCTGTTCATTTCCCCCAAGTGACTTTGCTTTGACGATCAGCCCAGGACAAATGGAGACCTCTGAACAGAAGTCATGGTGCCTTCCTCATACCTCGTGTTTGTACCAAGCAACGCACTTGTCATAGGTAACGTTCTGTCTGTCTATGTGCTTCACTAGCTCCGAGACGCTAAGATTCTCCACTTTAATACCACGTTTGTCTAGTTCACTTCTATACCCATCACGAGGCTCAATGCCAATCACACAGTAGGCACTTTTAAAATATGTGATGTTTAATCAGTAAATGGAGATTTGTATTCTATAAAAACATTTGCATACAACTTTACCTATCAGTATATTGCAACCAGAGAGTATAACTGAGTGGTAAACTTAACATATGTAATAGTGACATATCTAACAAAAGCCCAGCCTCACCTAGACAATATCTCTATTTAAAAATAGAAAATGGAAACATTGCTCTCTAGACATCAAAACCATTTGACCTTCCTTGTTGGGATAGGATAATATCCTTTGCTTCAGTGTCATGTAGCACTTTTCCAAAAAACTTCCATGTTTATTAATACAAATATTTCCTAAGACCTATGGGGTACATCACACTGAAGTAAAGTGCTTGGGAGAATATAAAGAAATTAAACACTTGGGTCCCCACTCTTAAGAAAAGTACTTTTGGCTTGGGATATGTGCATATAATAACTCAACAATGCAAGAGTTAAATTTAAAAGATACACTGCTAATGAAAATGCGTGGCTTTGGTCTATGCTAATTTGCTCAACTGTCATCATCTTTCACTTAACTTGTACTCAACAACCAGGTTTTCTTCATATAAACCCACCAACCGTACCAAATTTGCTCTCTCTTCCAAGCTGCCCCATACATAAATGTTCCTGCAGAGGACACACTCAGCCAAGCCGTTTTGGTCACATATTTATAACTTTTTTATGAAGACTCCCCCTGTCTGTTCTAAATGAATTCAATAATTTCTGAGTCTTCATACATCTCTCTTCACATTCCTACATATCTATGTACCCCCCTGACAATTACAGTAGGATATTTATGTATTTGTCACATGTGTCTCTCCCTGTGTTCCATATTGATACAAGTTCCTAGAGGACCAACATTTTCTCATTATCTTCTCTCCCTTATAAACTCATTAAAGTACCCAGCTAGAGTACATATAGTAGTTGTTCAATTATCACTACAGACTGATTCACAACACTTTTCTTAAAGATTAAAAACAAGAGTGAGTGGAAAGGGCTGCTCCCAGGTCTGTGTGAAAATGGATAAACTTTTTATGATTAACTGTTTGGAAGTGGTTAGAGCTTCCAAACACATTCTACATGAGATTCAAGAGCAAGGAATAGTCTCTTCGATACTGGAGAGTCCTTTGTAGTTCAAAAGAAGGCAAACATCTGAAATATTTAAGGCAATATAAAACATACCCACCGTAACAGAGGTTTTAAGATTAACAACATTTTCTGAACTCTGCTATAAACGTTGCTACAGGCTAAGTTTCGTCAACCAAGACCAAATCAGTCCAGTGTGATAAGGCAATGTCCCAGTCATACTTTTTACTTACTCAAGTAATAAGAATACAGGCTAGAATGTAAATTCAAAAAATGAAACAGAGAAAGAGAGATACACACAGAGATTTACTGAGAGGCTGTAAAGAGACACCAAGATGCTGAGACCCAGAACATAGAGATGTATTGTTTCAGTGCTAATTGTTTATCTAACATACAAAATCTTTGGAAACAATGAGATTTTCAACTGAGATTTCTTTTTACAATGGCTAAGGACCTTATAGCACTCCAGTTGCCAAAGAGGTGATTATGAAGTTGAGAAACAGGGACAGCCAGTCCCCAAGTTACCTTGCAACGTGCCATCTGCGGTCCACCAATAAATGGATGTCCTCAATTCTTCTGTTGTTGGCATAGTGCAAACGTTTGGGAAGGTACTGTTTCATGTAAGGCTTAAAGTGCTGATCTGGTTTTTTACACTGAAATATAAATGGAAATTGGACTTTAGATGGAATGTCTTCTAGGAAACATCCTAAAGATTCTCTCTCTAGAAAGTTGAAGGAGGTTTTAAGCCAAGCAAAGGTTGGTTAAAGAATAAATGGAATTAGTTATCCTCTATCAAATAATACAAGTTGAAAACAAATAGGTTCAAAGGGGATTAGATAACTTTGAAGACGATATGGAAGGTTATCAGAGGGGAGTTAGGACTTTTTAAGATACATTCCTGACTTGTGAGACCATCACTGAGAGCAGCTAAAACTATAAGGCCTTTCCCAACTGCTTCAAGTCAAAAGATGGAGGTGGGGTGGGACAGGAAGAGGACACACATTCAGACCTATGTGTTTACATTCTCACATGCTTTTAAGATCTCTATCTTGGATGAGGAATGATCGAACAGAGTGGTGGGAATATCTGGATCAGAGACAGTAAGGATTTGTTTAATTATGAATGAATACTTTGCAGTTCTAATGGAAAGATCAAATATTCTCAGTTTGTATCATTGCCAAGACCATTAGGGAGCCTGAAGCTGTACACAGGCCAGAAGTTTTGAAAGCTCCTAGGGAAACAAATACACAGAACAGCAGGGGAGGTGAACATAGGCGGTGAGCAGTGGAAGCTGCTCCGAGGGCAGAGGCCTGGTGACTTGCAATACTTACTGTGAGATTAGCAATAATGGCTTTAGGGTCGTCTGTTCAAAGAGAGAATGAGAAAGATTTCAAAAGGGATGACAATAATCACTGACAGAAATCATTTTTGTAGCAAGAGACTCAATTCTTTCTTTTTTTTTTCCCTCCCAGAAGAGCTATCACTTCAGGTTTTGTTTAAAACATATGTAAAATTGTTTAGGGGTATTTAATATCTCAGTAAGTGAAATGCAGCTAGATAAGTGCAATAATTCCTATGGTAAATTTCCCTGCTTGATCCAGGTTTCCTCTTCTGGAAGGGAATTCCAGAGCACCAGGCTACTGCTAGGTAAATTGCTTCTTTAAGTTCCCCCATATGGTCCCTTTGGAGCCTGGACTTCATTTATTCACAATTGCACATCAGGAACCAAATTGAGCATTTGGAGTTTTTAATGTAACTTCCCATTTATGTGCAGACCTTTGAAGCAACTGGTCATCTGCTTTAAGAAGAATCTGTTAATCCACTGAGCTGTGTTTTTTAAACAGTTTTGTTTTCTTGGTAATATTATGGGTCTAATGACATAGGTTGCTGCACGTCTCCAGCCACACATGTATGCACCTCCTTTATTTTCGCTACCAGCAAACAAAGGATATTTTAGTCAATACCCTGAACTAGCCAAAAGCAAAACTATGTAAATGATGGCTGTGTATAAACTGTGGACAGGATTATATTATCTGAAGGTCCCCCTTTGGGGGGTGTGGGGAGAAAGAGGAGATTGTAGGTTGGTTGGATTTTGTTTTGTTTTCAAAAAATTTGCTTCAGTATGTCATTATAGAGTCAGCAAAAAAGGAAAGCAGCCTTCAGAAGAGATACCAACTATCAAGATGCAGCTCTCCCTGGAGTATAAACGTCAGGGAGCATGTTGTGTCTGTGTCGTTTCCTGCTGTATCCCAGGGCTGGTGCATAGTAGGCACTCAATAAGCATTTGTTAATAAATATTTGTTCATATTTGTCAAAAATTCATGAATAAGCGTGCCCTGCAGTATAAATATACACACTTCAAAGACAATTTTCAGAATCTTAGTTCTAAAGCTGTGCAATCCAAAACTAAAATGTGAATTCCATTCTACACTGCGGTTAAATTTCAGCTGCATCTTTTAATGAAGAACAAATAAGTAATAATGGTAGCAGTAATGGTTAACCCTAATTGTGTCCATGCCATGTGCAGTGTCTCTGTAAGAGCTTGGCAGGCACTTTCTCTCTGGTCATTCACAACAACTTTGGGAGGTAGGGGGTGTTAGAATCCTCACCAAGCCAATGGGCATTTAGAAGATGGGGGGCTTACACACTGGGAACTGAGCAACCTGACTGAGCAAGCGATGCTTTGAGCATCTACACTCTGTGGCCTCATAAACCACAGTCCTCAAAGGACCAAACAGAGCAAATTCACATTCTTCGATAACGAAGAAAAATAAAGAGCATGGGGCAATCTTGTGCTCAAATAAATCCCAGAGAACTACTAGGAAATAATATATGCCTGAGTCCACATTTGGGACACCAATCCTTCAGTTCTGAAGTACTCAGTCCTCTCATGCAAACAGCTCTCACTTTGTGTGAGGTGAAGAGGCTCCTGGCCCAGAGTGGGTAGTTCAAAATCAGTGAATCTGAGTTCAAATCTCAGCTCTGCCACTTACTAGCTGTCATACTCTGAGCCAGTTATTTTACCTCTCTCTGAGCCTTGATTTCTACTATCTATAAAAGGGGATAATAATACTTATTACACAGGGCTATTGGAAGGATTAAATAAGGTTGTATATATATCTAGCTGAAACAGTGATGTGACCAGGACATCATCATCATAGCTAACATTTATATAGCTTTGGCCATGTGCTAAACACCAATCTAAGTGATATGTAAATAATCTCTCATTTAATCTTCCCAACAATCCTTATTTTACAGATGTGGAAACTGAGGCACAGAGTGTTTAAGTAGCTTAGCCAAGGTCACAGTGCAAGCCCCTCGAAGAGCTGGGATTTGAACCCAGAAATCTTGCCACTGCTGTCTGTGCTCTTAACCACTTCCCTCTACTGTCTCTCACAAAATGAAATCACATCTATGAAAATGTTTTGTAAAGTACAAAACATCTCATTATTGGTAGTTATTACTTCATTGGCCCCAGGAAAGCTTTTTTTCTCCCCTAAAACAACCTCCCCATTACATTTACTGATGTCTGAAATACCTTTCAAAATAGACAAAACCTTTCTTGCATAAGCCCTAAAATGCAAATATTAAATCAAGAGGTACCCTAGTGACGTGCATCCCATCCCTGGCGAGGGCTTGCCTATCTCAAGTGAGCAGAGGAGAAGGGAGGACACGGAGGACAGAGAGGGCATGGACAGAGAAGGCAGGACAACGTTGTTTATTTCACAACGTTGCCTGGAGCTGACCTTGGAATGGTTCCCATTTGTGTTGACTCAGGAACGTAGTTTGGGAAAAACTTAATTTTCCAAAGCTTTACACTTGGTGCCAATGGTTTCTTATTCCCAAGGCTAAAAACGCTAAAGGATTTTTTTTTTCTTAAATGCAGCATGTCTCCAATAAAACTATGGGCTTCTCAAAAGCTAGGTGGGCAGCACCTAAAACATCTAGTCCATAAATTAAAGCTCTTGTCAGTGGCATATCATAGCCTGAATGTGTAAAACACAGTGATGATTATTCCTACTTATTTTATTTCTAATCTTTCAAAACAGCAGCCACTTCCCAAAGGCTTAACAGTTTCTCCTCCTGGGTTCTGTCAATTACTTTATAAAGTGAAGAGTCCCCTTCAAGTGGGCTCCTAGGAACGTTCAGGGACTGAGTGTGGTTCTGCCAGCCCCGTCACAGACTCCCTAGCTTCAGATAAAGAACAAGCCTGAATCTCTTGTTGAAAAGTTCTTCTCTTGTAAACAGAAGTTTATGGTTATACACAGGCCTCAAATTAAGTGTATTTTCCACATGATAAAAACAAGAGCAAATATTTATATAATGCTACCATGTGCCAGGAACCACTCTAAGTGATATACATGGATTCATTTTCACAACAACCCTACGTGGTAGCTACTGTTACTATCATCTCCATTCTTCAGATAAAAAAATTGAGGCTTAGAGTTTAAATGACTTACTTAAGGTAATTCAGCTGAGAAGTAGCAGAGCTAGGATTTTCACCCAAGTATTCTGGCTTCAGAGAACAAGCCCTTACTGACTCCACTGTATTACCACTCTAACAACTTAGTATTTTAAGAATCAACTTACATTTAGCATTATTGCTAAATTTGGGTCGAATTCTTCCTAGAGTTCCAGGCACTAAAGTAATGTCATCCACATTAGTCAGGTAATTGCTCAAGAACTCTGTTCTATCACATGTGACATCTTCCATTCCTATGGGGAGGAGGAAAAAAAAAGTATTTTCAGGCAATATTAAAATTAAAATCTTAACACAGACACTAAAGATAACATCCAGGCATCTCCTTAATTTGTTTTTAACAACTTAATGTGAGGATCCCGCTCTCTTAAGATTTCTTAACTTGACTTTAAATTTTTTAATGCTTCTTTATATAATTTTTTCATCAGACTTTGATTTAGTCATTATCTTGAAGCACTAGAAGGTTGAAAATGCATCATCTCAATTATCATTTTAAGCCATTCAGCAAGAACAGCAAGACAAGGGAAGTAATTATGACCTTTTTATAAAAAAAAAAAAAAACTATTTACACAGTCATTATGAAAAAGATCTATTCTTTAAAAAAAAAAATTCCAAGATTGCTTCAAACTCTTCCCAGCTGGGGGTGGTGTAAATAACCGGAATCTGTAGTTCTGTGTCTCTTTTACAAAATGTCATTTTCCAACTCTGTCTCTCTAATATATCTCCCAACTTGAGTACATAATCACCAGCCCTCACTCTGCCTCCACTGGTGGCCTTGGATGTTACTGACAAAACAATACTGGCAACAAGAGATGAGAAAGAAAAATGTCAGCCCCAATGACCACCCAAAGTGACAAACAAAATAACGCTGAAAACAAGTTGTAAACAACGTAATCAGTCAAAACCGAAAACTCGCAACTAGAACACAAAAAGGGTCTAGGTGGGGAATTTTTTAACCAAGAAAGATTCCTCCCCCACCTGATTTTCTTCCTGCCCCCCATCAAGGAAAATTTCTTGATCAATGTTAAAAATAAAAACAAAAACTGAAATCTTAGAATCACAGACTATAGAGTCTGGTAGAGACCTTTATTGTCATTTATGAGATGACATGGAACCATGAAAGTTTAACATGTTGCTTGCATAATCCAATATATGAATATTCTCTAAGAGGGGGAAAATAAGTGATTCTGTAAAGGACTTCCTAAGGTTTTGGAATAAAGAAATATAACCCAGAGTGGCCAGGATCTGGTAAGAGAAATTATCACCTTCTGGGATCCCAGGTCAAGACTCTCGCCTTTTTTTAATACATAATTGGAACCAAGAGAAAGAAAAACATATCCCAACATAGCACAAGGGTTATATATCTTGCCTTTTAACATTTAAACTCTTAGTAGGAAAAATAAAAGCAATAAACAGCTACTATGTTCTAGTACAATGTTAACTCAGGAAGGGGAAGTCTCCAAATGCTTATTTATGAAAGAATGGAAGGATCTTCCATTTGTTCCATTTCTAGGAAGTCACGTAGGCTACCCTAACGGTGAACCATCTCTCTTGCTTTCAAAGACCATATGAGAAGTGCTTCCTAAGCATCAACACCCTTCAATCTCCAGACTGTGTGTAGGTAACATTAATGTTCTCGTTCTACAGATGAGGAGGCTGAGACTTGGAGAGGCCACATAACGTATACCACGGCACATGGCTCTTAAATGGCACAGGGCAATTTGAACTCAACTGAAACTCATTCTTACTCCAAAGCCCAGACTCTGAAACACTACACCATACTACCTTTTAAGAAAGAGATGCCATGGCTCCCCAAAACCAAAGCAATCTACTCATCTCAAAAGCCCACACACTGGCAAGACAAGGTTTTAATCAACCCAAGACTCTTCCAATAATCCTGCATGTGACTCACTGGGACCCATCTATTTCTTAGACATCTGGCTCCAGCATGTGACCAATAGTTCTTGACGCCTCTCGGCAACTTAATTTGAATCAGCTGGGTCACATGCTCCAAATTCGCTGTCCTATCTGCAGCTCTCCACCAAGTCAAACTCATGAAGCATAATTTTGTAGAGAGTCACATTTAGTGCAAGTTAGTCTCACAGCTTTTTTTTTTTTAATTTTCTCATAGATCTTCTAGAACATTCTGGAAATAAAACTTCAGGCCCAGAGCAGAGCTGTGACTAGGAAGATTTTCCTGCCATTCTTAACAGAACTATCGAAGAGTCAATCAATTTTCTTCTTCCCAACCCACTCCTAGAAGGGCGCAGCCCCACATTCCAGGGTCACTATTTCAATTTGATAGTTCTAGAATACAGGAGGCACTCTCTAGAACTCAGTCTGCACACCTGTGAAATAAGAATGCTCTTTGAGGACCCCTTCCAGCTGTATAATCATATAATGTTTATGATGCTTTTGATCACCTCAAAAAAGTGGTCATGGGGCCAGCCTGTGGCATAGCCGCGTCCTCCGCTGCTGGCGGCCCAGGTTCAGATCCCGGGTGCACACCGACGCACTGCTTGTCAGGCCATGCTGCAGTGGTGTCCCACACAAAGTAGAGAAAGATAGTCATGGATGTTAGCCCAGGGCCAGTCTTCCTCAGCAAAAAGAGGAGGATTGGCATGGATATTAGCTCAGGGCTGATCTTCCTCACACACACAAAAAAAAGTGGTCATGAATTTTCTTACTTTATACAGTGATTTAGAAAAACTCATTCTTCCTCTCTTTAACAGTCTTCTCTATTGAAGCAGAGTCCTCTGGTTTTGGTCTTGAATTTCCTCAGTGAATGCCAAGACATCATTTTACTTATATGCCACTTCTTTGACAAGAATCCTATGTTTCTGCTTCCTTATCATCTTTACATTATTTTTTAGCCACATAAACTCTGTGGGCTCCTTTTGGGGATGTGGCTAGCAGGGATGGGGGATTATCACCTGATACATCACATTCACAGAGGAAGCTATTAATATCACAAGAATTGTCTGCAACACTTTAATAAGAGACAGATTTTTGTAGAAAGGCTTTTCTTGCAAAGAATAGGAAGATACAGGAAATCCCTGGTTTTGATCAAAATGAACCCAGGGTCATCTCAGGTCGGCTCATATTTTCGAATTATGGTCTGATTTCTTTCCCCATCCTGAAGAAAGAGGGAAAGAAGTGAAGAATACGACCTGGGATTCTGAGGGTAAGTGTTCCTTTCCTCAACACCATCAGAAATATTATCTATGTGTCTATCCTATTAGCAAAGAAGAAACAAAGCTTTACCATGGTCTCCAACAAAGATGACATTTACACAGCGATGCAGTTTTAGTTGTTTCAGTCCATCCATTAATTGCCCCACTACTTTGTCAATTTCCCTCAGAGGATTTGTCATCTGGAAAAAGAAGAAAATTAGTCCCTGCATGTTTTTTTTTCCTTTCAGTTTCTCATAGATCTTCTACTCCTAGAACATTCTGGAAAGAAAACTTCAGGCCCAGAGGCAGAGCTTTGTCCAGGGAGATTTGCCTGCCATTCTTAATGGAAATCTGTTCTAAGCACTTTTATTTGTATTATTTCAGGAGCATAAAACCTCTCCTCATCCAATCCCTTTCAAGATTCTTTGATATAAAAATATCAGAAATATTAAGGTCAATTCTTTTTCTCAAAGATAAAATGGCCTTTCCAAAATGTAACAATGTTCTTTAAATCCAAGAATTTTGAGAGTGAGCAGAAAGTCAGATGGATAGTTTAAGCCTCTTGTTCCCTAGGTGAAATCACATTAGGTTTTGAACCAAGGCAAGAAGACGGAGGCTAAGTGAATCAAAAGCAGTTCAGAGAATAATGGTAACCTTCCACCGGATGCTAAATTAGAACATCATTAATACAATGGGATCCGTCAAAGGTTCCAAAGGACTTAACTGTTGATTTCTTACAGCAATAGACTCTTAATAGAAGAACCTCCTTTAAGAAACAAGCTACTGCTTCTCAATTTAGTCCTATTCAAGCTGATTTTCAGTAAAATTAGAATCTATAAGAGTCCTAACTTAAACGGAAGTGAACCACTGAGCTTGTTCTAGAAGATTTCTTATTTAGCCTAATGAAAAATGAAAAATCAATTCTCTGTAGAACATTTCCAAAGCCTAAGAAACATAATCCATCTCGTTTTCTTGCTTCAAATGGAAGTTTCTAATGGCATGAATGCTCCCACATACTAGAGACTTTCCTTCTCACTCTCATCTCTGTGCAATGGAAAGATTTTCAAGAAATATCTCATCAGACAAACGTTTGACTGTACTTTAGATGAATTTTGCAACTTAGCTACAATCACACACATACACCCAAGATGACTTGAGACAAGAACAGAAGGCATCAGCATATCATTTTTGCTCAGACACATAATATTATCTTCCATTAGCATCTTCTCAGATGATTCAAGACCTTTCCTCATGTCATGCTGTCAGTAAAATCAGGTGTAAAGTTGTTTTTCTTCATGACAGAAGTCATTATTTCAAGTTCTGTCCCAAGGAGTAAGTCACAGGTGAAACTTTCAGAATGACTTGTGTAGCATAATCTGAAGGGACTAACTGATGTGGAACTAAATGGTATTTGCTTCTCAGAAAACCATGCTCTCCTCTAAGACCTTTGCCTAAACAAAGAAATACCCAATGCGCAAGATATGTCAATCCTTGGCAACAACTTATTTTCCTTTACTCAACAAGGCAACTCAAGGTAAAATCCAGAACCTACTTCTTAATGATTAGTTCAGACAATCATAAATAAGATAGCGCCTCAGAGGCATCTGAAGGTTTTGAGAAAAGTAACAACCTATAGGCTGTTTTGAATGTACTGAAAAGAGTAGACACTGCACATATCTCTATGAGAAAACACACACAACTCTATCTACCCATTGTTTTCTCTTTCTTTCTATCCCAGCTATTTCCTTGTCTACAACCTAAGACCTTTTCTGAACTCTGAAGTTATAGAGCACTAATCTAAGCCAATTTTCTATTGAGTTCTAATCTACACTGTCTTTGAGGATTCCCCCAGCTATCTTGCTGGGTTGTTCTCAAGAACCAAGACTACAAACCACTGTGACTAATTCTGTGAATAAGTGCTAGCAAAGCCAATAGCCGTCTTAACATTCACTCAAGCCTAAATGTTAATACTAGTTTTAGGGCAACCAATTCTAAAGAAAGTAGAATGCTCTCTTTTCCTGTCTCGCTAAAAGTACAAGAGATCTTCACATCAGTGTTAACCTCTGAAGTACCAGATTCTTCTGGACTCAAAGCCAAGGATGATGCGCCAGAGTTTTTCTGAAACTTATTCAGCTGATTTTCAAACCAAGGCACTGAAGGAAACCTTCAACTCAGACCTGCCCGCCGCAAAGCTTTGGAACAATAGATAAACTTACTTTGTCCTGACGAGTTTCCGCAGCATAACGATCCATCCTATGTAATTTTCTTCTTCTTTTCTTTGGAGGAGCAACTGGGCTTTCCTGTCTCCTCTTAGGGGTAACCTTCCTCTTAGGTCTCTTAGCCGGAGTAAGAGGTGAGCCATAACTACTCTCCTGTACTGGCGGAGAGAGATGTCTGGACTCAGAAGTCGTCTGTCCCTCTGGGGTCAGATAATAAAGCTCACACTTTGCCTCGGGGTCAGCAGAGTCTTAGAAAAGCTAAGGCTCCTTAAGTGGGAAAAAGTTGGTATGAGGGATGATTCAGGGAACTCTATACAGAGAAGCTTCCTAAATCCATCTTGATGATGTTGTCACAGCTTCTTCACTGAGATCAAGAATATAATTCAGGAGAATCTAGTCACATGGGTTTCTCTTGGCTGAGGGGCCTACTTGTGGATACACCTGAAGGTGACATAGAGTTCTGCATTCCACAACTCCTGCATTAGGGAGAAACTGGTCCTTGGTTATGAAAAGCTCTTCATTTATAAAGTACTAGCTGAAAATTAAATAGAACACTAGCCACTTGGTCATTTCAAGGTGACACTGGGATTCATGTAGGTGGTTCCTATTCAGAATCTGACAGGCTATCTGTTCGCACCACCAAATATATCAAAGCAACTGTCACCTTCATTGGCAAGGAACAGGAAAAAGAAATTTTTAAACCAAGGATGGAATGAAACAAATAATAAACAATCCTCCTTGGTCATGAATGTACTTCCACAAATCAGGACTTTCAGCAGGAGAGAGAACTTCTCACTGGATAATTTAGGTTTCCAGTACAGAGGAACTTTAAGCCAAGAGATAACCAAAAGTAGAACTGTCTTTTTAAAAATTCTCTTGTAAAATTAGGTAAAACGTAAAAAGTAGTCAAGATCTCTTCATCTTAGTATACATATTAAGAAAGTGTCTACTTATACTCTTTCTATCAGAAACCTCCTTTTTGGGGGGAGTGGCAGTACTACGCATCTTGTTTTGAAAATCTAGAAAGCAGTAAAGGCTGACTCATAAACTGAGAAAGGATATAACCTTTTGGGACTTCCAGATGCTAAAGAAAAACAGGCCCCTGATTTGCTGATGGTGCAAAGGTGAATTAAAGCAGCAAGCCCTGCTGTCTACCTAGCTGATTTCTCTCGGCGGGACTATTCCGAGAATCATTCAGATGCAGGAAGGGGCAGGAGAGGAACAATGTTAGTGTCTCCAAAAAGAAGGCCATCTGCCATGCGATTTCACTGTTTCCAGAGCAAGCGACTGCAAAGGCACTTCCATTTCTGTCTCATCATTTCTCTTCGGCAGAGCGATTGAAAGACACAGCCCCACAGACTCTGGTTTTCTTTCGTTTTTTAAACGCTTCTAGTTTTAGGCAGTTCTCATGAGAAGAGAAGCAAAAGGAAAAAGAGGGTTTCCCATTTCAAGGGCACCGAAGACATTCAGCGAGCGCTCAAGTCTGCCCATCAGACACTCGGCCATTTGCAAGAGACCTCAACATTCCGAAGACTCCCAAGGCGAGCCCTTCCGATTGCAGCAGGTTAGAGGAGCAGCAGGAGAGACAGGATTTAGCCAAAAGGAGTTTTCATCCAGTGATTATATTGCATGTATTTTCTTCTTCGAATGTTAGAGGTAGACGGAAGCTAAGTTTTCACCGACCAGCCATACTTTAGTCTGACTTTAGAAGATTTAGCCTGAGGTTATTAAGAGGATGGGAGGTAGAGGGGCAAATTTCTCTGCTTTTCAGAAGGATACTTTGCCATTTGAAGGTAGTAACTAGCCAGCCAAAGCTCTGCCTCTAGGCCTCTGAGGGAGCAGCCGAACGAGGGGTCACAGAGAAAGCATAGAAGGTCAAAGAGGAAAAGATGGTGCCAATAAACAAAGCAAGCATATTTCTGAACATTCACCATTACACTAAGAAACCAGGAGCAATACACCGTTTCCTGAAGCTATTAGCCCAACGTTTGGTCATCTTATTTAATGGCCTTTGAAATTCGTCCTGAAAAATGTATACTCAAATATTAAGCAAATAAAGCACAAACTTCAACTGTGTTGTAGCACACATTTTGCTGGATTGAAGCACTTCAATTAAACTCCAAATGAAAGGTATTTTCACATTAGATGTAAACGTGTTACTCATTTTAAAAATATTTCAGCTACTATAATCTTTACATGCACAATAAATGTATATGATGGATATATAGGTATAGACAATTAGTCTACAATAGAAAAGAAGTTTTGCTGGCTTGCTTTGATTTCGTTTTTAGAAGTGTAAACTGTTTTGCTTTTCTTTCAGTAAAAATAAGATTCCTAGAACCAAGTGAGAACTAGTTGATACCTGAAAATATCCTTTGCCTTATCAGAAAAAAGTGACCAAGTTATCAGGTTATCATAACTAAAGATACACTCCAAGATACCTAATGAAGAGTGTTTTACCCAGTAGATACATGAGAATATCCCAGCTATAATTAAGTATTAATACTAAAAAGAACATAGCATGAATACTTCCAACTCTTAATTCAAAAATACCACATCAAAAAAAAAAATCTCTGTTTGTCTATTTATGAGCAACCCTGAGCATAGAATCATCATTATAGCAAATTAAAGCAACCTATATTATGCTTCATTTATCACTGCTTGTACTTTAAAAAAAACTTTTGTTTACTTCTTGATTAACACACACACACATACACTCTCAAGTAGGTAATTATAACTGAACTACATAGATTAGAAATCCATAGATGTTCATGGATAAAGAACATTTTTTGCTAAGCCATATAACTTTTAAGGAACTAAGGATTATAAGAGTTGTACTTCACATGTATTGTAAAAACCCAACTTTCGACGTAAAGAAAATGTTCTGTGTAAATTGAACATAGTTATTAACTGATCACTTTGCTTATCTCCTGGACTGAAGGAGAGCTACATGGTTCCACAGGAAGAGCCCTGGTGTGGGAGTCAGAAGTTCTGAGATTCTATTTCTAAGTCCACTTACCTGCCAAGCAATTTGAGCAGCCCCAAACCTTTTTAAGTATCAGCCTGCTGCTTTTAAAAGAATGGCTATATCAATCTCTGGTTTGCCTATGTGTAGGGTCTTTTAGGGGATATTATTATCCAAGAAAAGTGGAACCTTTAAATAGGGCACATGGAACTGCTTAGAGTTTTTTTTTTTTTTTAACATTTTAATAAAATGTGGTTCCTTTTGTTCGCTTTAGATTAATCTCAAAGAAAGTCATCCTAAACATAAAACAGCCATGTTTGCTCTGGCAAGAAGACGATTTGTGTTTCATGTATGCAGATGTTTATCTCATTCTATTATTTGTGTTTCATAATCATGCAACACTGGTTAAACATCAAAGGGATAGGAAAAAGAACATCAGACTTAGATGACTTCAATGATTTAAGGCAAACTAAGAATGGTTTCACATAGCCATTAGTTTTTGGTGCTTAAAAAAATCACCACTGAATTGATGTTAAAGCATTCAGAAAGACTTATGATTCCTTGGTATTTACTGCCTTTGTTTAGACAAGTTCTCTGTATTTCCTCTCATCCTTAGGCTGAACGCAAGCAACTTAATTATCGCCAACAGTGTTGTCATAGGCTATCAGAGAATGGAAGGCAGTTTCCATCACCAAAGAGTTTTTGTAATCATTTCTCATCCAAAATCAAGTTTTATTATGTTGATGTACACCTCACCACCCTAGTAAGAAAGAGAGGTGGAAAACATTTAAAACATGAAAAGGTTTAGATTTGTAAATCCCATCATATTTTAAAACGCTCTATGGGGCAACACTGGGAAGACTGCCATCTCGAGATGAAAGAGGAATATAATAAAACATCACCATCCCTTTCCCATCTGCTGAATTTGAAGTTATATTGGCTATCACCTTACAAACAGATGATCTTCTACTGATTCCTGAGTGTTTGATAAAAGGATGTCACGATCCTCTGCTAAACAGATTTATTCAACAGGGTATTTTTCTCAATTAAGAATCTGTTTCACTTTTGGGGGTGATGGATACGTTCATACTCTTGATTGTGGTGATGGTTTCACAGGTATACACCTATGTCAAAATTTATCAAATAAAAAAGTGTCCAATGCTATAGCATGCCTGGTTGACTGTAACTGCTAAAGCTATTAGAGCTTCATAGCTGACTTACCCTCTCTGAACTGTATAATCATTTGAAGGGAGCTGAAATTCAGTTGCAATCTTTGTATTGCAAGTTTCATCTCCAGATTCCTTTCCATTCCTATCCCAGTGACGGCAAATGCCAACCCTTCCCAGTCTTTCACCTTTTGACTGATGCCTGCAGTGCTGGAATCTACCCCTCCCATGAACACCATGTTTAGGATATTTTTGAATATCAAATCAATCTGAAATGAAGTTCCTGTAAGAGAAACAGGTAGGTTTAAGACTTTTTGAAAATGTTTTTAGTCTTGCAGATAGGAATACCCCAAGATACTTTGTACAAATCTTGAAATAAGGTCAGTAGATCAGGCAGCCCAGGGACACAGGTGCTCCTCAGGCAGATGATAAGCTACTAACCTCAGGGCCAAAAGGGCCATATTTGTGTCCAGAGAAATCAGGTTGTTCGGAATAGAAGGCATAGACTGAAGGCCTACGGGAAAATTGGAAGGTTCAGAATCTCCCCCAAACCACACATAACAAAGAATATCAAATATCCCTACAAATGAAAAAAAAATCCTCTCAAATCAAGTTAATTAATCTCCCAACCACTGTCAGTCTTACCATGGACAATATCTCTTTCTTGCTGTTTTTTTTTTTTATTTCTATTGCTTCCACATCCACCACCCCCTACACCACCCCCTCTGTGGTAACTGCCTGGTACCACCTTCAGGAATCAAAGTCACAAAGGAAAATCTGAACACATACTCAGGTCTTTGATCCTCAAGATAATAGAGCCCAGTGATAATTCACATGGGCCGTGCAATTTGCAGCCTGAAAGAACAACTCTGTTAAAGCGAAAAGTTAGTCTTAATGCTTCCCCAATCCTTGGGATGCTGCTGGTTCATTTATCAAAGGCAGGAACTCCCTAAAGCTCTGGTGTGGTGGCCAGGATTCATAGCTGTAGCAATCCATGTAATTAAGTGGTCCCCAATATCCTACACCATTATAACCTCAGTCCTTACAGAAGTAATTCTTAAGGCTAAGAACCACAAAACTTTTAACAAGACCAAACCTTGGCCATGCTTCTATTGCATAATCCATCTAGTTTTTCACCCAATTCTCACCTAAGATGGAAATGTACTGAAGAAAGAAGAGGGAAAGGGAAGGACAAGGAAACAAATACCTTTCGTCATCTGGCAGGGTGAGCCACTGCAGTATGGTTAATATTCTCCGCTCATGAGGGATGACCCTGTAGGGTAATAACAAGCAAAGAATGATGCTGGTTGCATTTCCACAAACTCCAGCCTGATGAGTGCTTGCTCCTGCACCCAGGCCAAGGGCTCTCTATTTACCACCATCTGCTTTCACTACATTGTAGTAAAAGGTCCCCTTTGAAATTACAGTAGTCTCCCCTTACCCATGGTTTTGTTTTCCCGAGGTTTGAGTTACCTGAGGTCAACTGCGGTCCAAAATATTAAATGGAAAATTCCAGAAATAAACAATCAATAAGTTTTAAATCGTGCACAATCTCACGCAGTCCCACTCCATCCTGTCCAGGACATGAATCATCCCTTTGTCCGGGGTATCCACGCTGTGTACGCTACCCGCCCATTAGTCACTTAGCAGCCCTATGGGTTATCAGATCAACTGTCTCAGTACAGCAGCGCTTGTGTTCAAGTAACCCTTGTTTTACTTAATAATGGCCCCAAAGTGCAAGAGTAGGGATGCTGGCAATTCGAATATTCTCTTACTGTGCCTAATTTATAAATGAAACTTTATCATAAGTATGTGTGTATAGGAAAAAACATAGTATGTATAGGGTTCAGTGCTCTCTGTGGTTTCAGGCATCCACTGGGGGTCTTGGAACGTATCCCCTGAGGATAATGGGAGACCACTGTAGTTTTTAAACTTCCATTTCTATTTGCAACATACAACATTGCTCAACCTCTGCCTCCAAAGATGAGACTGGCAACTCTGATTGCAGTCAAATGAGGAACCTGTCTTGCTGATCAGAGACTCTGCTACAGGCAGAAAGGACTCCAGGCTCAAAATCATTGCCATTTACTGGGTAAAGCCATTAGCTGTGGTCACAGAGGGACCCGGACTTATATCCCCAATCTACCTCTTGCTGGTAGTGTGACCTCTCTTGACCTCTAGGCCTCTTTGAACTCTCTCAGCCTCAGTTTACTCATCAGTAAAATAAAGATAATAGCAAAGCACACTGCACAGCTTGGTTGTAAGGATGAAATGAGACAAGACAGGTAAAGGGCATGTACAATGCCTAGCACATAGTAAGTGCTAAAAAAACTTATTTTTATTAATGATGGTAATTAGTTATCATTCTATTTCTAAATAGCTATATGACTTTAGAAACATTATTTAATCTGAAACTTTAAGTTCCTCCTCTATAAAATAAGGGGTTAGGAAAGGTATTCTTGAAATTCTCTTCGAGCTCTAGAAAAATCTATCAAGAATAGGCACATATAATTACGAGACTGACAAAAAGGGTATAATCTTCATCCACAATGACTTTTGTGTTCAAGCTTCATTCCTCTGTTGAAATATAATTACCCTAAATCTGGCACTCGCTTTAAGAGCTCTTGGCTAATGTGATAGTACTGTATCATGGGCTGAGTTAATTAAGATGCTCGTAAGCTGAGTGATGTCTTTATTTATGGGGAAATTCGCTTATTCTTTCCTAACAAGGAGCATAACACACTTTTCTGCTCCCCCATGCAAGAGCAGGCATTAGAGCATGTTTACAATGAATTCAAACCAAAGGCCAAGTTTAATTGTGGTTAGTAAAAATTATTGTGGCCAAGAGTGAACCCTAGTGTAAACTCTGGTCTCTGGGTGATAATGATGTGTCAATGTAGGTTCATCAATTGTAACAAACGTACCACTCTGGTGGAGGATGTTGACAATGGGAGAGGTTATGCCTGTGTGGGGACAGGGGGTACATGGAGAAATCTCTGAACCTACTGCTCAATTTTGCTATGAACCTAAAACTGCTCTAAAAAAATAAACTCTATTAAAAATTTATCATGGGATGTTGGGTGAGCCATTTAAACATTTACTTTTGGTGGATGTGAGCAAGAGCCAGCTAGGGGACAGACAAATCTTCAGAGCCATGGTAGAAGGCTAGGGTTGGAAGGAGCTCTCATCAACCAGTCTCCCCCCATCCCCACCCCCACCAGCTCTGGCCTTCTCTGATAGATCAGGGATTTGTCACTTCTCTGGCCCCTTCTCTGTCTAGAACTATCCTACCAGCCCAGAAAAAAATCATGTTTATCATAAAATGAGTCCTAATTTAAACAAATTTCAATACTACTGAATCAATGTGACCCTGTTTATTATATCCTATAATTGAATTAGAAATAGGCATAGCAAAGCCAGGTTAATCGCTTAAAGTATTTAATTCTTCAGCCTTAGAAATCGCCTGTATCTGAACAAAATAATTACATATTTTGAATTCTTTCCTAACTTAAAAAAAAAGCAAATGCCCTAGCCCTTTCATTTTACCTTACTTCACTACCTACCTACAAGTTACTTTATTTCATAATTGGTGTTAAGTCACAAAAATGGACTCTGATGGACTCACTTGATGCCAGTGGAAAAATACAAGCTAATAGAATTTGTGTCAAGCTCAGAACGTTCACCCTGTAACACCCTCATTGGATAGGGTGCTTGACCAGTAAGGGGTAGGGAATAAAAGCATTGGCCCTGAGGCCAGAATGCCTGGGGTTGAATCCTGACCCTAACATGTGTTGGTGATGAGACCTTGGCAAGTTACTTAACTTTTTGATGCCTCTATAAAATGAGGATAATAATAGTACCTATCTATTAAAGACTTGAATGTAAGACCTGAAACTATGAAACTTCTAGAAGAAAACATAGGCAGTACGCTCTTCGACATCCGTCTTAGCAACATATTTTCAAGCACCATGTCTGACCGGGCAAGAGAAACAATAGAAAAAATAAACAAATGGGACTACATCAAACTAAAAACCTTCTGCACAGCAAAGGAAACCATCAACAAAACGAAAAGACAACCTAACAATTGCGAGAAGATATTTGCAAACCATACATCTGATAAGGGCTTAATCTCCAAAATATACAAAGAACTGATGCATCTCAACAACAAAAAAACTACCAACCCAATTAAAAAATGGGCAAAAGACCTGAACAGACATTTCTCCAAAGAAGATATACAGATGGCCCACAGACACATGAAAAGATGTTCAAAATCATTAACTATCAGGGAAACGCAAATCAAAACTACAATGAGATATCACCTCACGCCTGTCAGAATGGCTATAATTAACAAGACAGGAAACAACATGTGTTGGAGAGGATGTGGAGAGAAGGGAACTCTCATACACTGCTGGTGGGAGTGCAAACTGGTGCAGCCACTATGGAAAACAGTATGGAGATTCCTCAAAAAATCAAGGATAGAACTACCATATGATCCAGCTATTCCACTGCTGAGTATTTATCCAAAGAACTTGAAAACACCAATGCATAAAGATACATGCACCCTTGTGTTCATTGCAGCATTATTCACAATAGCCAAGACTTGGAAGCAACCTAAGTGCCCATCAAGAGACGAATGGCTAAAGAAGATGTGGTATATATACACAATGAAATACTACTCAGCCATAAGAAACGATGACATCCAGCTATTTGTGACAACATGGATGGATATTGAGGGTATTATGCAAAGTGAAATAAGTCAGAGGGAGAAGGTCAAATATCATATGATTTCCTTCATTAAGTAGTAGATAACAACAACAATAAACAAACACATAGAGACAGAGGTTGGATTGGTGGTTACCAGAGGGGAAGAGGGGAGGGAGGAGGGCGAAAGGGATAATTTGGCACATGTGTGTGTTGATGGGTTGTAATTAGTATTTGGGTGGTGAACATGATGTAATCTACGCAGAAATAGAAGTATAATGATGTACACCTGAAATTTATACAATGTTATAAACCAATGTTACTGCAATAAACAAAAAATTAAAAAATAAAATAAAATTATTACTACCAATAATCAAAAAAATAATAATAATAATAGTACCTATCTGATAAGGTAGTCCTAAAAATTAAAAGAGAGAATACATGTAAAGCACTTAGAATAGTGCCTGGCACAGAGAAAGAGTTCAGGAAAATGTTAGCTTTCATCATTATGTACTGGATTCACAGGTCCACAGAGATGTATCATGTGTCACTCATTCACAAAATATTTGTTAAAAGCATATTATGTTCAAGGCATTTGTGTGAATATAAATAAAGATATAAGCTACTCCCACCAAAAAGACTATTTTGGAGGAGTCACCATTCTCTGCTTGGAAAGATGAGCAAGTGATTATCATTTTCCAGGCAGGGGCTGAGTGTGAGAGTATGGTAAGAGTATAAGATGACAACTTTGGAGGTCTGAGCATCCATCCTAAGTGTGACCTTGGCACAACATTTTACCTCTGTAAGCCTTGGTGTTCTGATCTCAAAAATGAGGATTTGGACAAAGTGGTCTCTGTTCCCTAGGAGTTCTGGTTTATCTCTATGAAATAACCTGAGACCAAAAAGACATGACCCTTAGCCATTAGTGTTCAAAATACAATGCAGAGACAGCACAAACAAATCTGATAAAGGAAGAGCATATGTCCAACGGAAAGGGAAATGAGGTTCATGACGTTGTCTTTATCATCATTGATTGATACAGAATTTGTCATGAGACCAAGTGTATTAGACATGGTCAGAAGAAGGAAAAAAAAAAAAAAGGAGGAATGAAAAATGGACTGGATGAGTTATTTAGCGGTAAAGGGGTACAAATTACCTTAGGATATATGTAGCCATTGTCTGGTCAATGTTGAAAGACATAGTGTGAATAAGAAAACAAATACCATTTATTGGTTGTTCTCTGTGTACTAAGTACCCTACCAAGCGCTTTAAATAAGTTAACTCATTCTATCTTCACCACACCCTATGATGAAGGCACTATCAGTCCCATTGAAAGATGAGGACATTGATTTATTGAGAGATTAAATCAGTTGTCCAAGGTCAGGAATCTAATAAGTGGCAAAGCTAGGATTAGAATCAATCTAAACACTCATACATAAAGGGAATTACTGCCTTTAAACATGAATTGACATACAAGAATGTGATGGAGCATCAGCTGAGGATGATTTGGAATGAAATACTATCATTAAAAAAGCAAGAATAATTCTAGGTTGCAGTACAGAACCACGTTAAAAAGATGGCCTTCAGAGTTTAAGTCTATGATTTGAATCTGGTTTTAAATCTTAAATTTTTCAGAATGTTCTATATGTAGATTTCCCTGACATATATTCCATTAAATAACTGGAAGTGTGACATTTTTTTTCTATGTTACAAAAAGATTTTTTTAAAAAGAAAGAACAAAACGAATGCAAGTCACTCCCAGGACACAGAGATAAAAGAAGAATGGTCCGAGAAGCAAAGCGAAACTACAGACATCTCTGGGGCACACAAAAGCCACCTTCTTATAAGTGGTTTGAAACGGGTGGAGAAAATTGCCATTCAAAATCAGAACACTGGGCCTTTTCAATGACGCTTTGCAGCAGTTTCAAGGGGTAAGGGTGGGGGCTAAGTATTAATTATGTTGTTGGCTCCTCTCCATTCTGCCAGGCACACATGTGGTGGAGCAGAAGAAATCACTTCTATAAGCATCTATGACAGTCAAGGGTTAAAAAAATGTAATGCATTAGATTAAATTGGTAAATCAACATGCTGTTTATGTGTCATTTCTACCATACCCACACTTATTTCTCAACTCAGAAAACCTCCTTAAAAAAAAAAGAGAAGAGAGACTTTTAAAGGGACACTCTGTCTTAGCTTCAAATCACCAAACCCAATTCCAACTTAGCCCTTCATATCCGAAAAAGCTACTTTTATTCCTAAATTTGGAGAATATAGACGGTACCCGCTCTGGATTAAGTTGAACCTGTGATTGCTCTCAGCACACTACTATTATAGAATAGTCAGATTTTTGTTAAGGCATAAGAGGCAAATATGGAAACAGCTTTAGGTGGTTAAAAAAAAAAAAAAGATGGAAAGAACATCTCAGTGGGAACAAAATCCCCATGAAAGTTGAAACAGATTCCTTTTCTTACTAAGGAAATAATCAACATGTTGACAGTTTTATTAGGTAAGTTTCATCTTTAGACTATTTTACGAACATTAACTACTAATCCCCCATCACCTCTGTGGGGAAGAGAAGTAGTTCCATTTTTCTTATTAGGGAAATCCTAGAGTTCAGTGGGAAAATTGGTGGAAACAGAGGATTCTCCTTGTTGCCCATCTGGAATTTCCAATCTCTAGACCACTACATCAGCTGTCTGTGATCACACTAGATTTTTAAAGTTGTGAACCAAAATAAATGCAGCATGTCATAATATATTTATAGAAAATGATAATGCAAACCACAGCAATAAACAGTCTAAGAGAAATATACATTCCCTAGGTGGCAAATTACCAAAAACCTTTAAATAAGGACAGAAAAATCTAAAGGATGACTAGAAGAAGAAGAGAACATCTTCCTTAAATTCTATTAAGAAATAATGGAGGGCCAGCCCCCGTGGCTTAGCGGTTAAGTGGGCGCGCTCTGCTGCTGGCTGCCCGGGTTCGGATCCCGGGTGCGCACCGACGCGCCGCTGCTTCTACGGCCATGCTGAGGCCGCGTCCCACGTACAGCGACTGGAAGGATGTGCAGCTATGGTATGCAACTGTCTACTGGGGCTTTGGGGGAAAAATAAATAAATAAAAAAAATTATTAAAAAACAAACAAAAAAAAACAAACACACACACAAGATGAAAATCTCTAACTTTAAAAAAAAAAAAGAATGGAAAAAAAGAGAAAGGGAAGAGGAAGAGTGTGAGAGGAGGAGGAGGGAGGAGAGATGGAGAGAGGGCCTCTGGAAAAAAATACCTGGAAGGTTATTCTGAATCAGAAAATATTTAAAAGTTTGAGTACTTTTACATTTAACAGAAATAAAATTAAATTGAATTAACGTTTCATAAACTGAATCGTAATTGTGATTTTACAAACGTTGACAAAATAAAGGTAACTTACACAGACCAGAAGAACGTCCCAGCTTTCACTCCTTGCTTGGTGGCTGTAATCCATAGCTAATGAGGAAAATATAAGAGGTTTATAACATGTTCTGAGTTTTGGTCAAAGAAGAAAAAGTTTTTAAAATATATTAGATCAGATATCTTATACTTTACTCACACCTCACCGTAAATTTCACATTATTTGCAACCATTTTTTTTTCACATCTGGAAGTCAGAATCATTATTTCCATAAATGTAATTCAATACATTCTCTGCGAAAACTTTCAAAAGCTCTGTTCTGATTCTAGTGGCATTTTTTAAAACTCTTATTTCATCTCAAAAGTCTCTTCTGTACCTGTCTTGTCTGATCATTGTTTTCAATATTTCACTTATGTGGCAGAATTCGGCTCATCAAAGGACCCAGGAGTGGACCATATGTTTCCTTTACTACAGAAAGCCTACAGAGGAGAACCTCAATTTGGCACACAGATGCCAGATCTTAGAACCTAGATTTGTCTTGTTTTATTTTAAACTAGGTGAATCAAAAGGAAAAAAGGCTATTTTTTATTCTGGATTTCCCCTTATATCTTTTACTTCGCCTTTTAGTAAATGGAATTTTAGGAATAAGTTCCTGGGATAAGTTAGGTGAACCAAGCATTTCCTTATGGCTTTTTAAATATTCTTTCTAGCTTATGTTCTTGGGAGGCAGAAGACAAAGCAGTTAAGAACCTGAGCTCTACAACCAGGTCGCTGGATTTTAAGCCTTGCCTTGTCACTTACCAGTCATGTGGTCCTCCAGCAAGTTACTTAAGCTCTCCATGCTTCAGTTTCCTTTAAAATGTAGATAATATTACCTAGCACAGAGGATTACTCTAATCTTTAATGAGTTAATATACTTAAAGTCCTTAAAACAGTGTCTTAGCATTTGGTAAACACTCGATCAAATTTAATCTTAATTATTATGCAATAATGGAAATAAACATAATCTAGTTATTCTAGGAACATTAAAAACAGCTTAGGATGGCCTGTGTCCCATTGAACAGAAGTGTGTTCCAAGAAACCGTCTCACTCTAGAAGGCAACCAGGAAGGAGAAGTGTGGCTTGTTTTTTAAAAAACTAAAGCAAAAATGGTCTAGGAATTGCAGCCAGCCCCTTTCTGGTTTCATTGTATCCCATGTCTTTGAGAGTGTCTTACCCACTCCAGTGAAAAACCTTTGTTTTTCGAGGAAAGGGGTAATTTGGAGGCATGGGACATCCAGGAGCTTGGCCCTGGTTTCATGGGCTGAGACTCCTAGCGTGGGAGAATTCTGCAAGGATTTTCAAGCCCCTCAGGGGGACCGAAAATCCCCAGCCCCCAAATCACAGCTGCTGCAGCTGGCAAGTGAGGAATGGGACGGCAGAGTATACAGCGCCCTCTTAGATCCACAGAGGTCTGAGATGCCAGTGGATGTCATTAGCATGGGAGAGGTGGGGTCCTCATCCCATTGCGATGGATCAGAGAGACAAGGATCTCAGATTGCTCTGAGCACCCTTTCAGGGTTTGGTCCAGAGTAGCCTTCCGCTTTACGGACAAACTCCAGGAGTCCCCAGGCCAACCAGGATTCAAGATGGGGCCTGGAGTTTCATATATTTTTGTTCCAGTGCCTCTACTAGGATGCAGATGCTCTCAAACTAAGTCCTGGACATTCTACAGGTGCTTCAAAACCACACTAGATCCAGTAGAGACCAGTTTCTCATATGTGTGAAGTGATCTATTTTCACACTTATATTAATTTCAGAGACACAAGCTTAGTGTATTCATATCCAAATAACTTCCTAGAAAATCTAATGCCTTGATATTCCCAAGGAAGTTGTACTAGGCAATGTTTGACCTTACATATGAAATGTAAGGTCAATCTGGGGCCTTCTAATGAAATATTTTTTTAAATGCGATTTTGTCAAATGATGACCCTGCACTTTCAAAAGTTATTTTGTGGAATACATGCTGATGTTGCATTATCTGGGAAACAGGAAACCCTATGAGTAACTTTTAGCTCAGTACTGCTCAAGGGAAAAGATCACCAGAAGTGGTCTTTGCCGTGGTATAAGGAAAGACCTTGGGAGAGAAGATGACAGAAGTGAGTGTGCTAAGATCTTCACCATGGCAAAATCAGGATTATTTGTTCTTTATACTTTTCCGTACGTCCCTGAATTTTTACAGTGACAATTAACATCTTTGTAATCAGAAAAAAATTAACCAATTGTAAAAAGCAATGTGAACTACAAAGACAAATTAAAGGTAAAAGTTTTATTTCTTCTCAAAAAAAGAAGCAAAAAATTTCTCCCTGTGTCTTGGTAAGAGTCATGTTGACCACATTTTCTAAAAGAAAATTGAGAGCATGGTCAGAAAAGTACAAAAAGTGAAGAAATAAGAGAGAATAATTGAAATTAAAAAACACATTAAAAAATCTCAAACGAAAGTATCCTGGCAGTAATGAAGCCGATCTGTTAAGGTTTAATTGGTACAAGATTGCAGCATAAAGAAAGTTCTAAAGTTAAATCAAATCGTAAGCAGCTATAAAAGTTCCTCTGCAGGTCATATGTATATATTATATTTCAGAATTCAGAAGTTAAATCCAGTAATTACAGAGGAAAAAAAGACATTAAAGGAAGAAAAGTGAAAAGGAGCCTCCAGGGCTATAAAAAAAAAAGAGAGAGAGAGAGAAGTTCCTAGTTCCTTGTTAATTTAGAGAAATGGGAAGTATGATTTCTCTGAATTTGAATGTAATATAAATTTCCTCAGAAATTGGTAAAACAACTCAGTTGAAAAAAAAAATAAGCTGAGAAGACACTGGGTTTGGTCTTCCCGCCTTTAATTCCAATATTTTCTCCATTGCTCTGCTTTATCTAGAGGCAGAGTTTTCAACATTTGTGTCCTAGATGCTACATATTGAAAAGGGGACAAATGGGAATAATATTGTACCTTCTTGATATGTTATCAGGAATTAAAAAAAAAAAAAGCTTTCCCACTGGAACCAGAAGGATTTCAATGTGAAATCCAACACTTTCTCAAATTAAGTAAAGTGTGCAGCTGTGGGAGAAGGAGACAAGTTTTGAAAAAGAAAATAAGCAAAAAACATTTTTCGAAAACATAAACTACTATTCGAGCCTTTCTAGCAGTTCTTTGCAGGGAAATTATTTGCTTGCATTCAACAGCAGAGAGCTGGGATAAGCAGAATTCTGGGAGACCAGAGGGATGGGTATCAGCAAGAGCAAATCAGTCACTGAGAGCCAAGAGTCAGAACAAACTAAGGATGGGAGGGTTGGGGGATGCAGCAGAAAAGATGGTGGACCAATGTGGCTTCTTCCAGGTCATTAGAGCTGGAAGAAGGTGAGTAATGGAGTACAGGAAGGAAATACAGGCAAACATGCCTCAGCTGGGGGTACAGAACAGGTCAGGCCAAAACGCAGCAGTAGGGCACCTAAATGTATCAGGCTGTGGGTTAGATCCTGAGAATAAAGAGATAAATCAAATCCCTAGTCCCAGGGAGCCCACAGTCTAAAGCAGATATGTGAACAATTTCTAAAGGATATGGTCAAATGTATGATAGAAATTATATGAAAACCCAAAGGAGGGGCCCCGAGCCTAGCCAGGGCTGGGGGGGCTGAGTGAAGGCTACCTGGGGAAGATACTTCAACTGAAATTTGAAAGATAAACACCAGTCGAGTAGCAAAGGGACCAGGCAAGCAAAGTCCATCCTAAGCACATGAAGATACAATAAAAAGAGAAAGAAAAATACAGATTTATAGCAGCATATGAAAAAGAAACAACAGAATAAAGGAAAGGTAAGATTTTCCTGAAAAGAAAGCAAAGCCTCCCACTAGCAGGATAATAAAATAGACAAAAGGGAGGTAAGCAATGACCCACACTTTCCATGAAGCCAGACCCTTGGGCCTGGAAGTTCACCCCTATTCTAATGTCATTCTTCTCTTTGCTGTCTCTCTCTTGAACATGCCATCTGTCTTGCATTTTTACACTACAGTAATTCACAACAATGGTCTCAGAACCAACTCTTTGCATCACCAATACCGGCAGAAAAACAACTGCAGGCCGAGCAACTTGAGAAGGGATAAGAATGCATCTGCTCCTCCTAGAAACTCCTTACTTCAGAAACTATGGCTTAAGAGGACCTGCATCACAGTGGGATGTCGGGCTGTTTCTCAAGTCTCCACATTTAGTGGGCTCCTGGGAGTCCTGCTCCGTCTTCACCTTGCTGAGTCTAGATTTAAATAGAACAGGGAATTTCTCCCACTGAGCTAACTTAGTACTAGATTGCAGGATCATAGCAGAGAGAATTTTCGAGGAAACAAACACACTTAAGGAACTCCATTAACAGTATGAAACGTACTTTTGTAATGAGAAAAAAATAAATAAATACAATTTTAAAACAACAACAAAGGTAATTCTATTAAAATATGTATGAGAAGTGTAGCGTCATACGGTGAGTGACAATTTCTAATAGTGCATTCTGAAGATTAGCAAATTAAAAGCAGACTCGACTTTGCTCAAGTGGCTACATCAGGGTAAAAAAAAAGATGAAATTAAATTATAGAAATTATTTTTGGAAGCCCAATGGCAAAATTTTGAGATGGACACTGAACAAATGCCTCATCCCATCTACTAGATTTTAAACTAGGATAAGGGTGGTTCTCATTCACCATTTAATCCTACCTCTATATTATTTAGCCAAATGTCTTTCATGGGTTAATCACTCAGTAAAAATAAGTTGTTTAATTTAATTCTCTGTCTAAGATTTTTATAAATATTTTCTCTACTCCAATTATTTTTTCACTGGTGATTTTGTGAAATGTACAAGCCTTTGAGAGGATGGTTAAATGCCTGAGGAATATTTATTAAGTCTCTTTTCCTCATCTTTTCTTACGGTATTTATAGTTTATTATACTCTTATACTGCAGTTTCTTATAGTTTCTGTCCATATGTTCTTCTTTTATGCCAAATTTCAATAAAATATGTTTTTAAATTATAGCTACTATGCTCACTGGAATTCTTATGGTGGTCTCTTGTTCAAGAAGATAGAAACACAAATCATTTTCACCGCAAATCTTGCTCAGCACTAGGAAAGTACTAAACTTGGTCAAATGTGTCAGCTTGGAGAGTTAGTGAGGAAGCGGGCAAACAGAGTTGAAACAGAGACTTCACTTCATTGGGAAGGTTAACAGCACTCCCTCTGCTCTGTTTCTGCAGAAGTTAATGAATATGTGGACTCATCTTCTGAGTCATACCAACCGAGAGGAAACCTAATGTCAACACTTGGTATAAGGTGATCCAATTTGATAAAATTACTATTTATCCCTATATCCTTTATGGTTCTTCAAGCAAGTTTGCTTCCATGATAAAATTGATATAATAAAGACCAACTAGCAACAGCTTGACAGAGCTCTAATTTCAATCATTTTATTTAAATCATAAAATGTTCCTCTATCATAAACTTTATTTGTGAAGTCCACCCTGTAAACAAATTTCACTATGCTCACAACCTAGGTCATCGTAGACTTCTGGGAGTCCAGCCTGAATAAAGACAGCAGAATCAGAACCTCGACTATAAAGAAACACTTCTATAGACACATAAGAAGGCTTCCAATGTTTTGTTTTTTTTTTAAATGAAAAGCCCATATTTAACCTTGCATACAAGTTTATTACGCAATACAAATATTTTTATCACAAATGACCTTTTCTCAAAGAGCAATACCATTCTTTTCTTGCTTTATACTCTATTTTGCCTGTAGATTGTAGCAAATGTTTCCAGGTTTGAGATCATTTAAGGATGGCAGATACACAGATGTGTGCAGACACTGCCCACTCTTCATGCCATGGCAGATCACACGAAGGTCTCCCAGACCTCTTTCCTAACCAGTGCTGCAGGCAGCCATGGCCCCCAATCAGAGTTGACACGAGATGGAACCATTTGCCATCCTTCTACATGTTTCTGATTGACTGCGTGTACTGGGATGTGTTCCTATGGGGATCCTGATCCTTCTACCAAGGGTCGTGTGCGCTTAGTTCAGTTCTGCACATTCAACAACCATGACTTTATGTTGCTGCTTTGCTCATGTCTGACCAAAGCAAGCTGCCTAACCATACACACAGTCACAGGAAAAATACTGCGTAGAAAGCCACGTACATTCCTTTTTACAGTTGGCCCAGCCATTTGATGTGAAGTAAACGGGATGATTTCTTTCAAAGTATTAATTTGCTTGTCCAGAATCAAGGTAGGATTCTAATTATTATATGTAACTTCCAAGATTTTTTTAAAAAAGGGATTAAACAAAAGAATGCATGAATTTACTGTGAGTTTCATTGAGCTCTTTTTTTTCAGCAAGTTTTCCTGTTTCAGTTCATATGGCACCTGGGCCAAAATTTGGGGGCAGTCATAGTCATTCACCTCTCTTTTTCATTGTACCCCCCAAATCTAATAAATCAATAAGATCTGACTATCTATTCTTTCTTCAAAATGTTTCTGGAATTTACCTCTCACCATTTCCACTGTCATCCTAATCAAGACAATTATCATCTCATAATTTTATAAACATAACCTCACATAAATGTACACACATATATATACACAGACACATATACACATCTATATATACATGTATATTATATATGCACATTTGTATATGCATAGACACATATACACATGTATATTATAAACATACATATACACATATTTACCTATATACATATTCATATATATTATGCACAAACACATATATATAATATAAAAAGACATAAACATTGTCATGTATGAAGAAATTATATGCATCTTTTTTGCAGCTAACAAATTTGGGGATGATATGTTTCAATGCACACTCAAACACACACACACAAAATGCAAAACTTACCGGTTGGCCTCCCCACCATCTATGATTAAATTTCTCTCGCCCTCGAAGATGGAAAGTGGCATCAAATACAGGATCATACATTGAATTGCCAACAATTCCATGTGATTCTGGATACAGCCCCTTTGTGTAAAAGCAAATTCATTGTTAAAATAACAATACAATAATCCACACATATTTCCTATCATAAGTGTTCTTATCGTAGAGGTTGTATAGCAATACTTAATTTCTAAATTTAGATAAGAGTGTCTGTCTGAGCACACATGAATATTATCTATGGACTAATTATAAGCCATTTGAGAAACTTAATATGATTACAAGAAATTAAATATTTGTGTGTTTTAACTGTTATAATTTAATAAGATGAAATTAATTTTTGTTTCAATAACTTAACATTTAGTTTGAAATTTACTTATGTGCCTCCAAAGGAGCTTCTATTTCTACATACACTTTTCCTTTTTCCTAAGTTCTATTTCTCCCCCCAAACAACAAAAAATTAATAATAATAAAATAAGTAAACAAATTATGTTTTTAAAGAAGAAAGCAAGGTAGAACTGGGAGTATCTGAAAATTAAAACACAGCAGCCCTGAAGCCAACATTATTATTTGAAAATTCAGAAAATAAACAATAGATCCTGTGGTATTTGAGAGAGGTTTGATGTATGTGTTCAGACAGAACTGCACCTGAAAAATGGCTTCAGCTTTCAAGTTGCAGTGAGGTTCAGTCACCCACAAGTTGTAAAAGGCATTTACGGTGAACAACTAATGCAGGTAAGATGGAAAACAGAAAGACTTTCTTTGAACACTAAGGAACATGTTTTAAAAATCTCCCTTTAAGTCACTTCAGGATGAAATCAGCCCTTTGAATCTACATCCTTTGAAAAAATACTTACAGTGGCCAAAGTGTATAAGTTAGGGAAAGTTTTTGTAGGGTACACTGGCCTCATGTAGGGAGAGTGTGTGCCACAAGACCCTGGAAACAGAATTGCAGATATTAGAACAAGAGAACCAACAGGAATCACTTCATGTATGGAAATCCATTTTATAAACTATCAAAGACATGTGTTAACCTTTTGTATTTCCAATAATAAAATATATTTAAAGCCATGTGTTCATAGGTCTCAAAGCCCATAGCTGAGCAGTTACTGTGCAGTTCATGGATCACAGATGAGAACGCAGTATGAAAATGACTTACTTAGCTTTTCAATGTTGGGCATGACCTTGCTGCCTTTCTTCATGTATGATGCGCGGAAACCATCCACAGAGAAGATGATTAATGGAGGGCGAACAAACCTTAAACAGTAACACATTAAGCTTTAGAAAAATTATTGCCACAGAGTTTCCATTATGCCTAGTCAATCTCAATAATCGGGACCAAGAATTTCCAAGATGAAACTTCAAGTGAGGGTATCTGTACAGGCTGGGCTTCCAGCCACGTAACATTTGTGGTGACTGAAGTCCGGAGTTAAATGATCGAGGTCACAAAACAGCCAGGGAGAGGACTAGACCCCAGATTTCCCCTAATGTACTTCCTCCACTGCTGCCTCTCACATTGCAAACAAGGTTTTTCACAATGTGAAAAGCTTTTATATCTACACAGAATATATATTGTCCCATTTGCTACCTGGAAAACTCCTATTCATTCTTTAAAACCCAGCTCAAGGTTTCTTTTTCTATAATGCTAGTTGCACATGTTTCTGAATTCCTTTAAGATATTAATTCATACCTCTTTTACCATTCAATATATATCATATTACATTATATTGTAATGATCTGTTAACATGTTTCTCTTCCTCACTAGTTTCAAAGCACGGTTTGTATCTTATTCATCTTTCTATTTTGTGGACCGATGGTAGGGTTTCATTAATATTTGTTAAACACGACTGAATGAATGGAGGAATGAATGAATAAAAAATTAATAGCAGTAACACTCTTGTCACTAGAACTAAGCTCTTATAAAAAATTATTTTAGGTTTAGTTATAAAATAATTTAAAAAATAATTAAAATTATTGAAAAACTCTAAACTGTACATCAATAAAGGACGAGACTACCCATGTAACTAGGGCAGGATGTGCTGAAATAGATCCTTTACTATATTCTGGTTGTTCAATCACTTGAGAATACTAAAATATGTGCAAAATTGTTTCTAAGAGTTTAGATAATTCAGCAAGTATAGGCTTGAGTCTATTTGAAGCCACATAATAAATAAGGCATATTTTAAATGAATCACATATAAAGCACTGAGAACAATACTATATAAGAGTTTATTATTATCATCACTATTATTTAACAGGGCTTGTATCACATAGACTGCTTTTTCCTCAAAAATAACTGAACACATTTTAAATAGACAGAAACTATTGCCATAGTAAATTTAGTCCAAGACTAAAATTAGTCCAAGGACGTTCAAGTGGCTCATTAAAGTTAAAAAGGAAGCAAAAATTAAGACCATATCTAAATACTTGGTTGTTGTGTCCCAGGCTGTGCTGCCTGAAACAAAAATACACTTGAACAAATACATTAATGAAGAAACATTGGTTGAAAATTCATTTTCTGCCAGACATTTATTTAAGAGTCTGTGACTTTTCAACAGTTTCCTGGAAGACGTAATAAGTGCCTTATGCTGGTCACATTTGAGCTGTGGGGTGTCACTCCAGTTTGGCTGTACCCCAGCAAAGCAGGGCTTCAGTGGTTTGTCAAGTTTCTGGAGCATCTGGTAGGAGTTACCATCTTGGATGACATTTTTTGAGAAGTTCTGTAGTCCTCCCCTCTCCCACCCAAAAAAAAAGGCAAAAGCAGCACTTTAGGAAAAAACACTTAAAAAGCACGTCACTGCCAGAAACATTTCTTTCCTTCTTCAGTGACATTTAGATACACTTTGTAAAATCTTCAGCTAAGGTGAAATGTAGGGGGATATTCAGTCTCCGATATGTACAGAGGTAATAGGAGAAAATTAAAAAACAAAAAATTTACTACTCCAAGATGTACATTCTAGCTTTTAACTGGTAAATTATTCATAAGTACTCACAAGTTTGCCCATATAAGTAGATTTCAGTTTTACATTGTTTTTAACCATGTACCCATCCATATCCTATGATATTTTATCCACTAACATATAAAACTTCATAATATTCATAAATTATACTTACCCTGCAGGGCATTCTGGGGTCTTTATTTCCTCACAGTCATCATCTACCCAATGTGACTCTCCTATTGGGAAAAATGGGTAAATTTGTTGGTGAATCTAATTATAAATGCCATCCGGAGCCTTGAAGAGGACAATTCCAGGACCTGTGTCCTGTCTGAAACTTGTTGCTTAGGGAACACTATCTAAAAAGAAATTCTGAAATAAAGTCTAGTGTCTGGTTTGGCTTACTAGAGTACACCCATACATGATGGGAAAGCTAAGATTTAATAACCCCAAGTGGTATTTACGTGAGCCTTCTGAGTCTAAATGGTTTGTAGATAAAAACACCAGTGGCGTCAGTGAGCAAAATTTCATGTTTGTTTCCCTCCAGAAATAAACTGTTTGGTCATTAGATGGAACATTCTTTTCTCCGCCACCGAACATCTCAAAGCCATAGAAATCATGGTACAACTTCCCTTCAGTTGGGGAAAAAGGCTTAGAATACTCAGGGATGATAGATGGAAGATTCCAATAGACAGATTATTTGCCAACGGACCTGTGTACAGCTCTTGAATTTAGGAATAAAAAACAATGCTATCTTTCATTTTTATCTGCCACCAAGATGTGAGAGCAAAAACCTACGTCTTTCCTGAGTTACCCCTACCAAGAATAGAGAACAGAAAAGAGCTCAGATAAAAAATGAGGCTTCCTTTGGAGAAAATGAAAATTATCAAAAGCATTTGCCTTAAATCGTGCTAAAACAAACAAAAATCATGTGTCTTGAATATAAGTAAAATTTGTGATGAAGACTTTGGAGAAACTGCTCCCATGTAAAGAGCACTGGAAATCTCCCTGGTCACCAAGAATCTAATTACTGCCAACTATGTAAGGAAGTACCATGCTCCTTGAAATGGAGAAGCTTTACCACACAGGTAATAACCCAGGGCACACACAAGGGCCTCAAAAAAGTACTGCAACTAGACTTTTAAACCAGCAAAAGCCAGTGTGTAGTGATTCAATGACCAATGATACCTAGGATTTTTCTTTCTTTTCTTTTCTAACAGCCTTTGTGGCTTATTGGTACATTTACCACATTGGGAAATAAAAAGGAAAAGGAAATAAATTCTCAATCAATTTTATGCTTTAGCAAAAGTTACAATAATTGTTTGGGTAAGGGAAATTTTCCAAACTCAGGATTAATGTAATACCCTCTTGCCACAACTCAACACTACACCCATTTCAGAACTGATTTGCTTTTTCCCTGAAATCTTTTAACAGAAACTCTTCTTAAGTGTTCCACGTCACAGCTAGGAAGAAGGACTTAATTTAGACAGTAAAAAGTGACTTGCAGGGGCCGGCCCGGTGGCACAAGCGGTTAAGTGCGCGCGCTCCGCTGCGGCGGCCCGGGGTTCGCTGGTTCGGATCCGGGCGCGCACCGATGCACTGCTTGGTAAGCCATGCTGTGGCGGCGTCCCATATAAAGTGGAGGAAGATGGGCACAGATGTTAGCCCAGGGCCATCTTCCTCAGCAAAAAAAAAGAGGAGGATTGGCGGATGTTAGCTCAGGGCTGATCTCCTCACAAAAAAAAAAAAAAAAAAAAAAAAAAAAGTGACTTGCAAACTTTACATAAGATTCTTGGATCTTTCCATTAACTTCTATAAGTGGGTACCACGGCAACTTAAATTCCTTCAAGACAGAAATTGCATCTTTTATATTTTCAGTATTCCATTGACTAGTATTTATTATTGGAATAAAACCATCATATTCTATAATCAACCATACAAAATCAGCACACACGTATGCGTGGCTTCGGGGTAGAACAGGAGCTGTTGGTGCCCTGATCCTTTTTACCAGCTAGTACCCCCATTCTCAGGCTGCTGCTGGTGCCTGGGCTTATAGCTTACATCCAGTGGGTACAAAAGCCATACCCCCTTGCCTCAAGGGTAAGAACGCCAGGAGGTACTTTCCAGAGCCCACAGTAGAGCAGGCCAAGGTGAGACTTCACCTGAAACCACGTCCTTGCTTGCCTCCCCTTTATTCCTACTTCCCTTGCTCCCTTACATGGTTTTCCTGAAGAGCAATCTCTCAATACATTCCATGTATGGAATTCCTGTCTCAGGCTCTGCTTCTAGGAAACCAGATCTAAGACCAAGACAGGAACTTCAGGAATCTCTTCATTACTATTGTTCTACCTAATTATGGAATTTGGGGTTATTTCCTTGTTATTTCAGATCAGTGAAATGCAGGGAAGTAAAATTAAGAAAGAAGTATGAGAAATTAAAAAGCACAAGTCATTCCTTCCTCACAAACCCATATCTAAGGTGTTACATCCACAACATCTAAGATCTCTTGGAGCATCTCCAGTTTTTAGTCTTTTAAACCTCAAGCCAATCCAAGCAAACACGTACCTTTGCAAACCATTTGGTAATTAGTACAGCAGTCTCCCCCGGCCAAGCAGTCCTCCGAGCAGTGACAAGCATTTTCTTCGTTTCTTACTTCTCCACATCTGTCCTTAGTACACTCCCAGCCGCCAGCTGTAATCGGCACAATAAAACTTTCACTGCTTCACACAAACCCAATGAAAGAGGCCATGATTGCTTACAAAGGTTGCCAACAAAAAGAGTTAAAATCCCACATCATTTAATCTGCTTGTGAAATTAGAGTTGGCCTGAGGCCTAGACGATATTTGGAGGACTTACAAATAGGATCAATTCCTAATTTTTCAAATAAGAATCCAAAGCTCAATGCAATTGGGCTCCTTTGGGAAAATGGAACCCTTTTTCCATTTGCAAACTGTCCTAAAAGACCCAATAAAATGTATGGTTTCTAAGGTTGTGTGTCAGGAGTATCTACCATGTAAGCATAGTCACTATAGCTGGGCTCTTTTATTTTCCAAAGTAGCTTTACTTCACTATAATCAGCTTGATTTAAATACAAATGAGAGTGTAACTAAATGGCCTCTACCTGCTATAAGACGGACCTGGAGGTTAAAGTCCTAAACAGATGTGATGTGTATCAAGGGTACTAAAAACACCCACAGTTCCAAAATATTGACCAAAATGTGGCCCTACCTACAATGAGAGGTCAGAGTCCTAACTTTCAAGGAGGCCACTAACTGGGTTATAGATTTCTCTCCGAGCATACTTGATTGAGAGCTCTCGGCTCAACCCCATCAGAAGGGTATATTCAGAAAAGTAATATTTTCATTTTTAAAACAGTGCTGTACTTTTTGTTTGACTTTTCATCTACTAGACTGTAAGCTCTATCACAGGAAAAGTCACATCTCTTTTTTCACCATTATATCTCCAGTGCCTGGGACTGTGCCTAGTACATGCTAGGTGTTCCAGGAACATTTATTAAATCTAATTGAAAATTACCATAAAAATAAAGCATGACTCTTTAAATTCAGGATTGCTATATTGAGAAACTTCATAGTTAATTCAATAAATATTTCTACTGTGTTTTCCATGTTCTAGGTGCTGCGGAGGTCATGAAGAACAAGAAAGACAAGGTTCTGTCTTCATGGAGCATACATTCCAATTGGGATAGACAGACCGTAAGCAGGTAATCCAGTAAACAAGATAATTTCAGTTTTTGCTAAGTGCCGTGAAGGAAATAAGAGGATGGCATTGGTAGAGAGTGACAGGGTGGGAGGGAAGTGCTACTTGACATAGAATGGTCAAGAAAGGCTTCTCTGAGCTAAGGAACACTTAAGGTCTTCATCTCTTAAAATATGTCATAAGTAAAAGACAATGATTTTAGGAAGCAATGCTGCTCCTTAGTATTATTCTAACAAGACATACTATTGTTAAGTGAATAAATGGATAAAGAGACATTAATTGCCGTGCTAGAAAACCATGCAGCCACTGTTTAATTTCTATTCTTTTAGAATTATCTTTGCATCTTGATTCAATTCTCTGATTTTTTGACATTTCCACTGCCTTCTCTTCCCAAGCAGATTAAATGCTTGGAATTTCTTTATCCAGGACCTGCTATTCCCAATGGTTAGCAATTTTCCAAAGTTACTTTGACTGATAGAGACCGTGGGGTTTTTTCCCAATTCAAAGATAACTCTACCAACCAATATACTTTTATTCCTCTCCTACTTTCATAAGAAAATCCCTTTGCTTCCAAAGGAGCATCACTATTAACAAGCTACATTTATTGAGGAATTATTGATTTCATATAATAATGGAATAAAAAAAAAATCAGGTTCAGAACTACGAAGTATGAGCCAGTCAGGTGTGTAATTTTCAAGGCAAACATGGGAATAAACATAAAAAAATTTAATCTTACTGAATAATAAGAAGGTTACCTATCAGATCAGAAAGAAAAGATTTTTAAGAATGAGAATATCCAGTGCTGAAAGAGTAGTGAAAGGCTCTTGTGCCCTCTGAGAGAAATATAAGCTTTCAGAAATATAATTTTATAATATGTATCTAAATTTTAAAAATGCGTATATACTCTGACTCTGACTCTCCACACCTAGGAATTTATCTTAAGGAAAACAGACAAAAGTACAAATATGCATGAATAGTATTCATTGATACATTGTTCATAATAGCAAAAATTGGGGAAAATCTAAATATCAGTTACTCAATGAAGTAGGTTGCATCTGTTCAATGGAATACTATGTAGCCAATCAAAAAAAAAGGATGATGTGTATAAAGGTATACAAACACAGATACACTCTCACACAGGCATATACAAACTTGTATAAATATACAAACACACATACGTACCTACTAAACACACACACACACACACACACACAGAGTAGTCAGAGTTTACACTGAAACATTGATTGTGCCTATCTCTAGAGAGTGCTTGTGTCAGCACAGTAGAATCCCAAAGACTTTTTTGTTTTCTCCTTCAACTATTTATTATTATTTGATATTTGATTCTTCCACACTTGGCATATGTTATCTTTGTACACAGGGAAATAAACTACTTGAAAAATGTTATTATAGACCATATTTATTAAACCTAGGAAGAAAGGCATGAGCTACACTCAGAGAGGGCTTAGCTAGAGTCAGGAGAGCCATTCAACTTTGCAAGGAGCTCTAAGATGAGGAATGCGGAAGGCTGGGATGACATGTCAGGGACAAGCCACCGAAGGTGGAGAGGAAATATAAAATTTTAATTCCTCAGTGCCAAGCAAACACAGACTGCTGGTTTGAAATAATGATTTAGAGCTAAAGAATTCTGCTGGAACATCTGTTCCATCCATATATTCAGTTTACAAGGTTCTCGGCATTTAAGTTTGCAGACCCACAACTAAGGAACCTGGGAGAAGTTCCAAAGGAAAAGTAACAACAACAAACAAAAAGGTCAATGTTTGGAAAACATATTATGCAAAAAACAGCCTAATGAAACTCTTCTTATTTTGAGGGGTAAACAAACAAATCAGATCTAGTAAGGGAGTTGACGTCAGTTTTTATTAAATCAAGGGCTATTTCTTTAGCAAAGGAGAATGATATCATTAGGAAGATAAGACTAATAGCAATGAAACAGAGGTTAGATTTTTGAAAGAATCATCTAACCATAAAAGTCCAAAAACAAGTAATAACTTGTTAAGAGAGCTGTGGAATCTCTGCATCTGGTGGTATTAAGAACAGGGTCAATTGTGGTCTCTCTCAGAGAGTTTGATTATGATTTTGCCCAGAGGTGTGGTCGATAGCCTACAAGGTATCTCCATAGTCCTATCTGAAGTGTTGGGCTTTGAAAACAGCAGGTGGGATGGCAAAGTCCCCAAAGGTGGTTCTTTTCAACTCATGTGCATTCATTCAGAAGTTTGTAGATTCTACTGACTCTTCCAGTATAGAAGAAATGCAAATAAAAGTCAAGAAAACTGTAGAGAAAGGTTTTAGAGCTACTCGAGCATGCAATCCCAAGTAGAATTCCATAGCAATTTTCCACTTGCACAGAGAATGGGGAATGACATCACGGATAAGATGGAATAAAAACATGCTAGAAACTGTGCAGGCAAGCAAAAATAAAGAAAGAAAGCAAGAAAAACAAAAAATCCCAACACTTCAAGAATGTGCACAATTTCAGCCCACATGCCCTAGAAATGAATGTGGGAATTGACAGCAAGAGACAGACATAATGAAGTTGAAAAAAAGCCTGGCCAGAGATACTTCTGAAACCAGCAAACAATGATTGCAGCTGCAAAGAACATCCTTTGGGTGGGCCTTCTATGGAAGCAACAGTCACACAGGTTGACTCATCATACAATTGGCAATCATTCAAGAAGTAAAACTAGAACCCACGGTTTGGTTTGGCCAAAGCAGGGTGGCGATGCACACGTACAAGAGCCGGGGATCTTTAAGCCGTCTAATCGAGGCTAAAGAGGACTCAAAAGTCACATACCTGTCTTCAAACAAAGCTCATCAAAGTCATGGCAGCAGCTGCTGTAGCTCTTACACAGGTTGTCACACCGACATTCAGGAGGTCCAGCCTCTTGCAGTTCAAAGCATCTGCCCTTGCAAGATCCGGAAGTGTTGGTCCAGGGGGAGTCTGATAACACTGTAAGACACAAGAGGCAAAGGCAATGGGATTGGGGACTGGCTCATGTCGCCACGAAGGGGTGGCACTGGGAAGCAGTACAGTGTGGTGATGCAGTCAGACTCTGGCTAAGCAGCCTGCCTCCATCACCTGCAAGCTATGTACCCTCAGAAGGTTGCTGTAATTCTTTGCGCCATGGTTTTCTCATCTGTAAGATGGGGGTTTAATAAAAGTAACTGGAGGTTGTCACGAGAATTAAATGAAACAACCTATGCAAAACACATAACAGGGTGTCAGACATATAGATAGTGTAACAAATGTTGGCTATTGGTTTTGTTATTGTTTACAATTATTATCACTGCAATTCTGTGATGGTTAGTACCTCTGTGGATGCTGATGTTGCCAACAGAGAACAGAATTTTTATCTATACATTTAGAAACAAGAGCTCATTTCCCTATTTAAAAATTCATGGCTTTTTGTCAGGAAAATTGAGCCCATATGTTCTGAGAACAGTCTGAACGTCTGGGATTGGAATAGAAGACTTTAAAGATCTTTTCCAGCCATAAAATCTACACCTATAACCAGAGTTACACAAACACAAACTCTACAGTCTCGGCTTGTCAAAAATAAATCCTCTTTCATTATTTTCATATGATATAATTGCATATCTTGAAATCTCAAGAATGAACTAAAAGTTTGAAAAAAAAGAATTCAGTGAGATGAAAATTCCACAAATTTGTAATATATAGGCAATATTAGTTCAAAAATTAAATGGAAGTTCCATTCATCATAGTACCTAAAAGATAAAATTTCGAGGTGTAAATTTAATAGGACACGTGTAGAATCCACATGCAGAACACATTAAAACTCTACAAAAAGGTATTTTAAAAGATGTAATCAAATGGAAAGACATACCATCTTAGAGGTAAAAATATTAATATAAAAATATCAATTCTTCCTAAAGAAACCTAAAGATTCAAGGCAATCACAATAAAAATAGAAAGAGGGTTTCTCAAAACTTGAGAGGATATTAAAAGTTTATCAATCAATCGATCAATCAAGAAATAATAAATAACTGAAAGGAAGAGTAATTTGGCGACGACTAGACAGTAAAATATATTCTGAAGTTAAATCATTAAAACAGTTTGGTAGTAGAAAATAAGTAGATCAGTGCTGAGGGGTGAGGACCAGAAATAAGGCCAAATATATGAGAGTTCATTTTATAATGACAATAACATTATAAATTAGAAGAAGAAACAGGGATTAATCAGTAACTGAAAGAAGGATTAATTAGTAAGTAGTGCTGGAATAACTGGCTGACTGGAAAGAATTAAGCTGGATCCTCATTGTAGCTTACGAAATAATTTCTGATGAATGGAAAATATAAGGAGTGTCATAGCTGTTGTTAGGGATAAAAATTTTCCTAAGATAGAACACAATTTGGAAATATCTATCGACGTTTTTAAATGCATATGAATCTTTCACCCAGAAACTCCATTTCTAGGAATTTATATCTCACATATATTTCCAAAAGATTGTCAAGATATATGTACAGGGGCCGGCCCCGTGGCATAGCGGTTAAGTGCTCACGCTCCGCTGCTCGCGGCCCGGGTTCGGATCCCGGGCACGCACCGACACACCGCTTGTCAGGCCATGCTGTGGCGGCGTCCCATATAAAGTGGAAGAAGATGGGCACGGATGTCAGCCCAGGGCCAGTCTTCCTCAGCAAAAAAAGAGGAGGATAGGCATGGATGTTATCTCAGGGCTGATCTTCCTCACAAAAAAAAAAAAAAAGACATACGTACAAAAAATGTCCTATGCACTACAATCTTTTGTAAGGAGAGGGAGGGACCCTGAAGTCAACCAAAGTTGTTTTCCTCATCAAAAAAGAATCACTCTATCCAGAAGTGGAATATCACCCGGGCCTTAAAAAGAATGAGTAGATCTTGTAGGCTAATAAGGAAAGATCAACAAAATATATAAACAAGTTTTTTAAAGAGCAAAGTACAGAACAGTGTTATAGTATTAAGTAGTACATATTATATTTTGTGTTAAAAATAGAGATAAAAAGAGCAATAAGGATAGAGAAAAAGATAAAAATAAAAACAGAGCCAGAGCTAGAGGTGAGAGAGAGAGAGAGGGTAGGGGCAGAGAGATTGAGAAAAGATATAGGTGTGCATAACTTTTCAAAAGTGCAGGTGTGAATAACCTATTTTTTGTCCTACAAGAAACTCTTTATAGGAATTACATTTGGGGAAAATGACTGAGAAAGAGAGAGGCAAAGAGACATTTTACCTTTCGGTAGTTTGAAATTTCTAAGACATTTTACAAATGTCTTTTTGTTTGTTTCCTTACTTCTCTCTCTCTCAAATATATGTATATATGCATGTGTATATATGCGTATAAAATATACATTATATAACATATACAAAAATATCCTAACAAATGTTATCTATGACATGCTATTTGTAATTTTATTTCTTTATTTACATGTTTATGAATTTTTCATTTTTTTATAATGAGTACGTATTACTTTTAAAATCAAGAAAAATCAAGACGCAGGAGGAGAACAGATGTTAAGTGACATTTCTAGGTTCACCAAAGCCATTTATCTGAACATCCTGTTCATCCCTTAGTGCTTTGTTTGCTTCAAAGTCCGAGTCACCCAATCCTAACCTTTATGGCAACAGATCAGTTCAACTAAAGCAAACAGATTCACTAGACCATGAGATGTGAAACACTTTTGCATGGTTGATTCTGGGCTGTTGAAATACGTACCAATCGCACCAGTTCGGTTTAGGAAATAAGGTTTCCAATGCAGTGTCTTACCTCCGGTTCACAAACCACATTTTTCTATTGACTTTTGCCAACCTGTCAACAGTGCCCGCTGGACCATAAGGAACTGTGGGGGGTGGAGGGATTGAGAAGTGAAAAAAAGAAAAATAGAGAAAGTCCTATGGTAAAAATAAAGATAAGGAAAATGCTTATAATTGAATTATTCCTTTTTTAAGGGTACTGCTTAGACAGAATCATTCCAACAGCCATCTAATAAATTATGAGTAGCATTAGTTCCCGTGAGCTGCATATGTAAATATGCTTTGCTGTGCTTATAGCTGAGATAATGAAAAGACATCCAAAGGCACATTGTTTACAGTTGTTTGATGTCCTGTTTCCTCTTCTTCGTGGTGTCCCAGCACGCATTTGAAATTTTCCTCCATTCACGACCTCTGCTTTCCCCACATCATAATCTCTTCCCTATTTCTCTCTTTACTTTCAAAATACCTGTATGAATTTTCAGCCATTTTAAACCTTTCTTCATCCATTTTATCAACGTGATTTTTACTATTTTCTTACAACATTAATTACTCTCTAAGTTTATCCCTCACTTTGTTTTTAAAAATAATTGAATCTCACTCAATAGCTTGACCCTATCAATTATAATCTTCCTTGCCAATCCTTAAACTGAAGATAGCTTGGTTAAGAAAGAGGTGCACTGGCGCTCATAATGCAAAGATATATCTCATAAAAAGTATTGTACTCAAGATTGGGTTACCAACAGCTTTCAACTAACAGTAAATTCCTAGGCCTGTGTGGATTCGAGACACATATGCCAAAATTCATTCTTGGCTGACGTGGAATCAGCTGACAATGGCAGAAGGAGAAACAGGAAGGTGAACTGAGTCATATACTTCTTTGAATCCAATAATCCCAAGAATGTCAACTGCTGCACCTTTCTTAATAAAAAAAGTAATAGAGTAGTATAATATTCACTTTGCATTTCCAGGGCCTATCCCACTGCCGCCATCTTCCTTCATAACAAGCTCTAGCACCTGATTCAGTCAGTGGTCATGGTCAAATATGCAAAGATTCCCTGACTTACTATAAGTGCGAATTCTAAAATCTGTAAAGCCTTCGTTTACCTGACCTAAATCAAGAGAACATCAATGTACACACTTCGGTTCTATAATTTATTGAAAAGTATGATGAAAACTGAAGGATAAATGACCTTGGGGTATCCCATAATTTTCATCTCAGATCATTATTGAGACTTCCGTAAAAGCTTGGAATTAACAAGGAAGACAAAAACTTTTTTAAAAAGCTCAAAAGGATCAAGTCAGAAATGTGTGATAGGTATGATGGAGGTGTAGAATTTCATATGAGCCATTTGCCAATACTTTTATGAGATTCAAATTCTTCTGCTACCTTTTTAATTACAAATTTAAATAACATTATTTTACTTCAAAGATACAAGTCGGTTCCAGAACCTTAAAAAATAAATGTTACAGGTCTACAAAGACATCGTTTTTTTAAATAGAGACTTCAAATTTTAAAATGTGTGTATATGTACATAAATGATATACATAAAAACAATGCTATACATTCCTTATTTTTCACAAAAGCATAATTTCATGATTTAAAAAAATACCAATGTAAAACATGGTTTATTTCACTCAAATTCATAATTCTGATAGAAATAAGTAAAATTATTTTTACTTAGCTAAGTAAAATCTTATTTTTAAAACGTTCCATCTTACCATACATATACAGAAGTAGTGTAGAATTCTGGTGCCATTTATATAGGGGGAAACTACTGATAATTTAATTAGACTATTGGAAAGAACCTAATTCATGACAAGAGTTGTGACCTAAACATTACTTCATCCTGGACTGCCAATCATATTTCCCTCTAAATCTCTCTGCAAAACAGAAATTTTCAGATTTGGATGATGGCCAATGAGGGAGGTAATATTTAAGTTTGAAAACATTTAGCTCAGCCTAAAGCTGGAAGATTCTTCTAAGTTTTGTCTGGTCTTTTGTTCAGAGTTTGAGATACAGCACCCTATCTGATTCTCACATTCTCCATGGTTCTCAGCCCAAGCGCTTCCTGAAAGAGGGAGTCAAGCCTTGAAATGGGTTACAGACTGTGGTTATGCCGCCTTCTTTCCAAGAGCATTGAAACAGAACTGGTTCTCCTGTGTCTGCCTGCTCTGTCTGAAGTATAAATTGCAGGAAAAGGAGGCACGACATTCAAGATGCCACCCAACTCTAGAATATAATACTGTCTTATGCCTCTTCTAGAGTATATAATTCATTCTTTCTGGTCATACTTTCTCATATTGAAGTTTCCATTTTTTCTTTTTCTTTTTTTTATTTTTTTCGAGGAAGATCTGCCCTGAGCTAACATCCATGCCAATCCTCCTCTTTTTGCTGAGGAAGACCGGCTATGAGCTAACATCTATTGCCAATCCTCCTCCGTTTTTTCCCCAAAGCAGCAGATAGTTGTATGTCATAGTTGCACATCCTTCTAGTTGCTGTATGTGGGACGCTGTCTCAGCATGGCCAGAGAAGCAGTGCCCGGAGCGCGCCCGGGCTCCGAACCCAGGCTGCCAGTAGTGGAGCACGCACTTAACTGCTAAGCCGCGGGGCCAGCCCCTGCCATTGTTTCTTGATCTATTACCTCGTCCCTTACTAAGCAGCACTCACATACAGGTCTGCATGTCAGTATCTCTGCCTCCTAAATACATCACTTTCTATAAATACCCATTATTATGGCATCACTCTTCTCTCTTCTTCACAGCTGCTGGGCCAGATTTCATAGACAATTTTTTTAATAAATAGGTTCACCTGAGAAGTTTTCCAACACCTGTACTTCAATGCATTTATAAATACATGTAGAAAGATGTCATAAACTACAACAAAACAGATTTCTATAAACTTAAATTTAAAAGATTAAAAACTTTAATTCATGGAACAACAAAAGACCCTGAATAGCTAAAGGAATCCTGAGAAAAAAGAACAAATCAGGGAGATATCACACTCCCTGATTTCAAAATATACTACAAAGCTATAGTAACCAAAACAGCATGGTACTGGCACAAAAACAGACACACAGATCAATGGAATAGAATCAAAAGCCCAGAAATAAACCCACACATCTATGGACAGCTAATCTTTGACAAAGGAGCCAAGAACATACAATGGAGAAAAGAAAGTCTCTTCAACAAATGGTGTTGGGAAAACTGGATAGCCACATGCAAAAAAATGAAAGTAGACCCTTACCTTACACCATACACAAAAATTAACTCCAAATGGATTAAAGACTTGAATGTAAGACCTGAAACTATGAAACTTCTAGAAGAAAACATAGGCAGTACGCTCTTCGACATCCGTCTTAGCAACATATTTTCAAGCACCATGTCTGACCGGGCAAGAGAAACAACAGAAAAAATAAACAAAAGGGACTACATCAAACTAAAAAGCTTCTGCATAGCAAAGGAAACCATCAACAAAACGAAAAGACAACCTAACAATTGCGAGAAGATATTTGCAAACCATACATCTGATAAGGGCTTAATCTCCAAAATATATAAAGAACTCATGCATCTCAACAACAAAAAAAACTACCAACCCAATTAAAAAATGGGCAAAAGACCTGAACAGACATTTCTCCAAAGAAGATATACAGATGGCCAACAGACACATGAAAAGATGTTCAAAATCATTAACTATCAGGGAAACGCAAATCAAAACCACAATGAGATATCACCTCACGCCCGTGAGAATGGCTATAATTAACAAGATAGGAAACAACATATGTTGGAGAGGATGTGGAGAGAAGAGAACTCTCATACACTGCTGGTGGGAGTGCAAACTGGCGCAGCCACTATGGAAAACAGTATGGAGATTCCTCAAAAAATCAAGGATAGAACTACCATATGATCCAGCTATTCCACTGCTGGGTATTTATCCAAAGAACTTGAAAACACCAATGCATAAACATACACGCACCCCTGTGTTCATTGCAGCGTTATTCACAATAGCCAAGACTTGGAAGCAACCTAAGTGCCCATCAAAGGACGAATGGATAAAGAAGATGTGGTTTATACACACAATGGAATACTACTCAGCCATAAGAAACGATGAAATCCAGCCATTTGTGACAACATGGATGGACATTGAGGGTATTATGCAAAGTGAAATAAGTCAGAGGGAGAAGGTCAAATACCGTATGATTTCCTTCATTAAGTAGTAGATAATAACAACAATAAACAAACACATAGAGAAAAAAAATAAATAAATAAAATAAAAAAATAAATAAAAACTTTAATTCAACTTCTAAACTACTCAAATAGCATATACGATGGTATTCAGTAGTCTGAGTCTGAATAATTTGCAAATCTGCTGCCAAACATGAAATGCCATCATTTTAAATCACAGGCATTGTCAACTCGATAAGATAAGAACTTAGATACTGGCCTTCAAACATAATAGAAGATAATTTAAATGTATCACCATATACTTAACGTCTTATATTTTCATCAGCCTAAAATGGCATTTTGTTTTCAAAAACTTTTTCAGAGAAAGAGGCAACATTATCCCCATTTTCCTGGCTGAAAAATCAGAACTCTAGGCCATATGAGCTAGCAAAGGCCTGGCTAAAATTTTAGATCATCTGACTATAAATTCAGTACTGTTTTCATCAACAAAAGATTTTTCAAACTTCGTACATAGGCTCCAAATTTTGGACGCTCTTTTTAAGAAATGATCTTGGAAGATTTGTTGATTCAAGAATCTATGTTGAACTACATTGAAGACTGAGATTTCTGGTTATGTAAACAAGATAGAAGATTCTGTATAGTTTCAAGACAAATGAAAAATTACTACGCCAAAGCTCCATTTAACAAAGAACTGAAAAATCTGTGCCTTCCTTAGATTCTAATTCAGATGATTTCATTCCAACTTAAACTCCCCCTGATTTCTACATTAGATCTAACATAAAGTCTGATGAGTCTCATATTCCTCCTGAGATAGTTGTCCTCACAGAGTAATGGCTGATATATCTGTCAGCTCTGCAGTTTTCTACACACTACCATTCCATCATTTAAATTGTAGAATAAGATTCCTAAAGTTATCAAATGAACATGAACCTTCCCGCTCCTATTACTATCGTCTGTTTTCTCTATGATTCACAAAGAAAAGCTTTACTCACAAAGTTGTTTGAGACACTCTTCATTTCACATTTACCCATGAATTTCATTCACATTCACCTACTTTAAAACTTTCAAGCCATTAAAAATGATGATGGATTGGATTGCGATTTCAAGCCTCTATCAGCCAGTTATTCACAAGCTCACAAATTTCCTTTTGTCTTTCCAGTATCAAGTGGCTTATATTTCAGGGGATATCCCATTTCCACCCGGAGACTGAAAGAGTATGTATCATCAACTTTAGTAAAATAGACTCCACCATAACACCACACACACACACATATGCACACGTACATGAGTGCACACATACCTGCATACACACAAATTCTCTTGCAGTCTTAAAGGTAAAGCAAGCTGACTATATCAGAGGTATGGGACAAGATGCCAAACTGAATTGCACTTATTATTTGCATTTTCTCTGAAGATTTATTCCAGCCATCTCATTTACCTGACTGCCTATTATATATACCCAACAGAATTATAATTAGCTTTGCTTGTTTCCCATCTTCTAATAAATTGATAGATATTTTATGATCTGGTAGAAGAAATTCCATTCCATCGTTATTTCCAATAGATCACTAGGTCCTAACAATAAAAACAGCTAACAAGTGTGCTAGTTAACAGTTTGTTGCCACTGCCACAGCCTTGAAACTAACACTCCAGTCCATAGTACAGCAGCAAGGGTCTGCATGTGTGTAGAATGTTCTCAGCTATTGTTGAGGACTCTGAGGAACCACACGTACTAAACAAAAAACTGCTTTTGAATGGGAGACCTTGCTCTGGTCAGTCTGAAGCTGGCCATAGATTAACACACTTTGTGTTCCTTCTGTTGGGTGAAACAATCTCGAAACACTGAGCTTCTCAGGATTTTGTTGGAACATGAAAGCAGTGTTGAAAATAGGCATGGCTGCCATTCCTCCTACTATCTTGTTCTAATACATATATAAAGTTCGCCCAATGTTTTTTGATGTGAAGGCTTTGTTGACAGAATCACCAACTACATGTGTTATTTGAGGGGGCCCCTTTCTAGGCACATCTAACATTTAAAAAGATAAAAATGCTTAAACTCTCTGCACTATGCTTTCACTCAGTTTCCAAAGTACATCTCTAGTCTTTATTCAGTAGAAATCAACCGCAGTGCCTAAACAGCCGGTAAGCTACATCAACAGAAAAATTAAAAATAAAAAGTGTTCAGGCATACTAAAATCCTAAAACTCAGAGTTAAATGGCATTGTATCTCACGACTAAGCTTCATATAAGTAGAATTTTCACTAATAAATTATTTTAGAAGACACCATAAAGGCCTAAAATAATCGATGATTTAATTAAATAATTCAAGAAGCAAATATTTTGTAGTCTATTTAAGATTATATAGATTTATAGATTATAATACAGATTATATTATTTTTCTAGAAGTAGCATTGATTTGTTAGTTCTTATAGCTGTTTCTTATAATGTATGGAAATAATTTATTACACATAGAATACATTCAAGAATTAATAAATCTGGTCTATACTTTTCAAGTTCTCCAGTAGAGAGCACACAAATTCAAGAGACAATGAAACAGAATGGATAGAATCTTGAGCTTTTTTTCAATTCAGAAGGAAAATTAGAAATCATCTAGGCTTGATCCTCCTTGTCCAGCTAAGGAAACAGACTTCACAAGTGACTTGCCCAAGACCACACAGCAAGTTACATAGATCCAGGGTACCAGTCCAGGACTTTCATGACTGTTTTCCAAAAAAGTCAACTTTGAAAATAATGAGTGACTTGATTTTACACATTCATTAAGGAAACAGCTTTTAATATCAGTTTTAGCTGAAGTGATATATTAATACGAAAGAGAAAAAAGCTCCTTTTAGGGTGCATTGGAAAGAACCTCCATTGGTCTCTCCAGTTGCTAGCTTGCCCACAGGACCATACGAAGGATTTGATCCCTTTCCAGTCTGAGCAGTTACAGCCATTGTTAATGAGAGTTATACTTGTCTGGAACAAGAAAAAGAGGTCTTTGAAGAGAGCATTTGTTACCAATAAAAACAGGATTCTCCAGCCCAGTGATCTCTCCTCTCCCTCCCCAACAGAAGACAACTCATTTTGTCCATTTGGCTCCCTGGGGGTTCAATTTCTATGATCTATTTTCTCACTTTTCACCCCAATCACACCCCACTTTGACTCACTAAACTACTTCCAATATAATTCTTTCAACCTTCTGGTGTGACTCAAAAGTAGCTTACTTGATGTAAGGAAAATTTGGTATTCCATCAATATATGTATCATAATGTGGTTAATAAAATCTTATGCTGGCTAACCAGAGACAGGTGATAGTCTTTTAGAGGAGTCAGGTCAAGAAATACAGAGAAATGCAAAATTCACAGGAAGGCAGACAAACATGCTGAGATGTCAGGGAAAGTCAAGAAAATATTGCCCCCTAGAATACCTATTACTTAATATGTAATTTTTATTTATAAAACCATCAGCAGCTCCAATTTCCAGGAAATTAACCAACTCATTACTTAAGACCTGGTCAGTTAAGCCCCCTCCGTCTGCACAAGGAGCTCCTTTATAAGAATTCCCACACTGCTTATGGTGCAGTGTATTGTAGAAAGAAACTCTTTCACTTCGGTTCTATTAGTTAAGTCAAGGTACATTATTAAAACTTACCTTTCCTTATGCCAAAAGAAAAAACAATGAGTGCAAGTCAATCCTGTAAGCTTTTTTAAGGCCCTCTTCTCTTTTATGTTTTTCCTATTTTAGGTAAATCTTAACCTCATAGTCCTAAATTTCTCAAGTTTCATAAAGACAGTTCACTGTCTTTTTTACTTATATTTCTCTTTTTTCCTAGGTCAGAACTTTCTGGAGACATATACTACATTCTCTATCACATGACAATAAATCAAATTCATGTATCTCCAATATTAAACCAGCACCTGTTCTCACCACTTCTATTTTAGCCTTCTCTACTAACAAGAGTTTTAATTTTTATCTTAATATTTGTAAATTTCAGAGTACAAAGATTTAAAAAGTCGGTTACCATGAAGCAATCATAAATGTTCTCTAATTAAAACTACATTCTCTCACCTGAATTATACACAGAGCTGGCTTTACTCCAGACAAATCTAGGACTAAATTAGTTATACTGCAAGATTATCTCAAAGATGAATTTCTTAATGAGCTTAAACTGATTACCTAGTGTATAATATTTTAAAAGGATTGAAAATGCAAATAGTTGCTACACTTACCTGTGGGAGGGCCTTCATCCCATCCTTCTGCCCTCTTAATTCGATTTGCTGTGAATCCTAAGCAGATATTGACTCCAATGGCAAAAGTGAACAGGGATATTATCTAAGGGAAGAAAGAGATTAAGTTGTCAAACACATCCACACAAGACTAAAGCAAATTACATGAAGCCAATTCAAATGACTTCAACATCCTCAACCAATCCTACAACTTCCAAAATGTACCATAAAATGCTTTCTTACTTTTAAAAACAAAAAGAAAAATTCAAAATCAGGAGCTGATTCTGGGGATCAAGTTTTTCCTCTGTCAGTCCATCCTTCTCCTACCTGATACGACTGGAACGAGCTTCTCCTAGCCATGGCAGAGGTTCTTGGAAAGCCTTTTGCAGTGTGTTCTTTTTTTGCCTACACTGAATGCACTGCTTTTTGGGGCTCTGAGTTCAGTCTATTAACTACAAGTAATCCCACCTGGGAGGTTGATAGGCTCCTCTGATTTGTCCAAAGCTTGATTTCATCACGGTTTGTTCACAAATCGCAGCTCTGAGCCTAAGAGGCTAGAAACATCACCCTCCTTCTCCCCACCCCCGTATCGGTCCCTCCCCTAACACACAGACACTTTCATGTGGTTTCCTACAGTAACATGAGGGTTTCTTATGTTGCTGTGGCCAATAACAGTGCATGTTCATTTTCCTTCCCTCACAAAAACATGGTTTGTAAAAAAGAAACCAAATGCATTTTATCCGATAAAAAAGAAACAGCCGTAAAAGGGTTTCCACCAGCTTTAAGCTTTTAAGGTTTACAATGTAGTCATTCAATGTAGTCAACCTCACGACTTTATTTTTTTAAAAAAGGAAAGTTTTATAATTTATAAACCTAATAACTTTCCCTGTCTTTCCCATTTATTTATTTTTCTGGCAGTTTAAACGACCCTGTCCCTACTGCCACGTTCTCAGCAACTCCCAACTCCTCAAATATTTCTCACGACGAACTCTCTCAAGATTGTAACTAACACAAGAGATAGCATTATTTTTCCCCGTGTGTTGTTAGAGTTTAGAGAAGTAAGTTTTATCAAAATACTGGAAATGCCAGCTAAGCAGCATAAAGTCCTGCCCTCTGAGGAGGGACAAAATAACTTCAGTGTCTGCCTCTTCTTCCCGAAAAAACTGTCAGCTTGGTTTTTTGGGGGGAGGGAGGGCGGTGGATGGGGAAGCTTTATTAGTGATTGAATTTAGGAAGGAAATCTCAACAGCCACAAGAATTTAGCTTTAAAGAATTATTTCCCTAGTGATTTCCCGGTTAAATTATCATCTAGCCACCAAACAGTGTCCTTTGAGGCTACTGTGAGTGTTAAAGTCTCTTTGCTAAGCTATCTGGCAACCAGGAGACTTCTCAAAGAAATCCAGGTCTCTAAACCTGAAAGTTATTCAGACATTGTGCGCTCTTAGGATTCAAATGAGGGAAGAAGGCTTGTCTTTGGTTTTTCCCTCTCCAGGCCCAGGGACCATCACTCTTGCACAGAACATATGTGTGTACATAAACAAATACGGCACTTACGCAACAAATTACAACGGAGCAGTGGCTCTGCTCAAATAAAACATGATAGCACAAAAGCAAGATCTTGTTTATGGTGGATTGTACAGTAGGCCTGGGTTTCATTATATATTCTAGAATTTAGTAACAGCTAGTTGAGAAAAAGAAAACGCACTGCCAAACTTTGTTGCCTCTCTAAAATCCTTTTAATTTTGCACTCTTGCAGAGATGGCAGGCTTGTGAATTTTTCTATAGAAGTCTCTTGCTTTAGTCTGTGTGCCATACTGAAATGATTTGGAGTTGGATATTTAGCAAGGCTTATAAAAGATGTTAACTCCATGTAAGATTTTTCTACTATTTATGTTAAATTTCAAGATGCAGACTTGCTTTTGCAGAGGAAAACTATAAACCAAAAAGGAAAGTATCAAGGCAATCCTGTGATTGCATTTGTAATGCCACAATGTTCCAAGTGTTCTGAAAAACCAGCCTCCCCTTCTCTCCAACCTCCCCAGCCCTTAACAGAGTCCAACAACTTTAGATTCTGTCTGACATTTGATTGTAGGAACCCAGCTAGAGGACAATGAAGGCTCCCCTTGAAAAAAAAATTAGACTCAGGAGCTGAACATCATCCATTAATTTTTTTGACATGCAGGCTAGCTGTGCAGGGGGAAAAAGGCTTAAGTGTAATAGCCAAGTTGATCTATAATTGGCTTCTGTACAGCACTTGTTAGCAATTATCTAAGAGGGTTGAGCTCTGCCACTATTTCTGTTAACCGTTCTGCCAAAGAACTTTATCTTCTACCAGGTCATTGTGCATACGGAACTCATTAACACACGCATACTCACAAGTGCACACATGCACACACATACATATACAGACACCATCTAACCATAGTTAAACACAGTTTTACTACAAGACATCACTATAAATTAACTGTCAGGAGGATGACCAAATTCTCTAGTTCAGGCATCAAATCAACTACCAAATATAATTACCTCTCATTATCTAATAATGAGAAAACCAAAAAGCCTGAAAATGCATAATGCAGGTCTAGAAACTCAACTAAAATGACTGGAATATAGTCCAAAACTTTCTATAACAAAACCAAACTAAGAAAATTCACCTGCTCCGGTGTTTAAGATTTTGGTATGAGGTCCCTTGTGGTTGGGTCAGTAAACAAGAAAGTATATGAGAAATACTAAAATGAACTCCCAGCGTGGTTTATGAATCCAGCCATATTTCAGAGAACACTGCCCCCTGGCAGAAGAAAACCCACAACTATAAACAGATCTTTTGGCAGTCTCAGGCCCTAGAAATCATTCTGTGGTTCTCAAGCTTTCTCGGGAGTAAGAATCTCCCCAGGGGCTTCTTTGAAGTGTTGATGCTTATGGCTTATTCCCGAAGGTTCTGATTCATTAGGTGTAGGGGGTGAGGAGAAGAAAGGGGAGTTTAGGGGCCAGACAAGACCTGGAACAATGGCTATTCTGATGCAAGTAATATAAGGACCATGTTTAGAGAAACAGAGCATTAGAATAAATTGCTCTGAGTTACTTTGTTTGTGCCCTGAAAGTTGAAATTGCTTGGTCTAATTCATAATGTAATTTTAATATATTATTAATAGCACTCACTATTAATTGGACATTAAAGTTTAGATCTCTTGGTGACAAACCATGGCTGTTCCTCCATGGGAATCATCTCCAAACTGTAAGCAGCAGAACAGTATTTTATTTACTTTGCTGGTGGTACAAAGCAGCAGTGTGTGTATTGCTTAATTGCAATACAGTAGTTGCATTTATACAAATGCACAGTCTATCTTTTCATGAAATGGTTCTGCGAATCCTTGTTCCCAAGCTCTGATTAAGGTAAGAGGGCTTGAGGTTAACATTGAGATTCGAAAGATATGTAATTGAGGGTTGTCATTCTTGCCTTCTGCAGTAATTATGAAATTTTCACAAACTGATTCAAACTTGATCTATATCCAGTTTCTCATTATGCAGAATTAACTGCATAACGGTGCCTTAACTTAACTTAACACTATTCCCAGAATGCCTCTAAGGCTTTGATGTTAGACAATTCCTGACCATCTGATTTTTGGTAGTATCACTTACTAGTAACTACAGCACATACACTATGAAAGTAAGAGAACAGCACCCACATCTATGCTTCCTATTCTATTTTAAAACTCTTTGAGCTAAGTCTTGTTTTTAAATTCTGCTATGGTTGCAGGCTATAGAAAGTTCAGAACAAAAACCGGACAACACTCTTTACAAAAAGGATTTACCAATCTAAATTGAGCAAAAATTTATGACGGCTAATAGAGGAACAAGCTGGCTCAATTGCTCTCACAATCTAGGACTGCAGATGTGTATAAAGAAGACATCACTTAAGATTCTAAACCACAGAAGCAAAGTTTTATGGGTAATCTATGGTCCCAGGGGGTTCCCCAGTGGAGACATAGCATGTGCTATTCAAATGCAAACAGGACTTGTGCTATTAGTTATTACACAATGGAAAGCTAAAATCAACACTGTCACATCTTTCAATGACTTCAATTTATATTGTAAACTTCTATGCATTACATTTACTCCCAATGGATTCTAAGCATATGCCCCTACACCAGAACAATCTCTGCCCTCTAAGAATACTCATTCATTGCACAAATATTCATTAGTTCCTACTGTTTACCAAGCACTGTTCTGGGCACTAGTACTATATGGGGATCTGAACCAAACATAGTCCCCTGCCCTCCATATAATCAAATAGACACAGAAATAAATGGAAAATGGCAACTGTGGTAAGCGTAGAGGTAAATGGTGCTATGAAAACATATAATTCAGGATTGATCTAGTCAGGAAGGTCATGGAAGACTGCAGAGTATCAGTTGAGCTGTGATGTGAAGGGTAGGTAGGAGTAACTAGATAAGAGAGGAGGAAAAGATTCTAGACAGCACAGGATATGCAAAGGTTCTGTGTAGGGTGGAGGCACGGCACTTCCATGAGATGAAAAGACAGCCAGTTTGACTTGTGCAGGGAGAGCAAAGGTGGGCATGGAGTGAAATGAGGCTGGAGAGGTTGGTTTGTAAAGCCAGTTCATGTGAGGCCTCATTGGTCGTGTTAGGTGGTATTGTCTTTATCCTAAGAGCAATAGAAAGCCTTAAAAGGGCTTAAGCAGGTGGAATTTTAATCAGATTTTGAGGCATTAAGCTCTGTACAGTGTGGATATGAATTGGAGGGAGTCAAGAATGGATACAGTAGACCAGTTTGGAGACTATGGCAGTAATCCAGACAAATGATAGTGATACCTTGCAGCAAGAACGTTATGGTGGTGGTGGAGAGGGAGAAAACTGGAGATTTAGGAAAAGAGCTTGTTAATGAATTAGGTATGGGGTTTGAGGGGCAGGAAAGTGTTAAGTGCAACTCCTGAGTTAATGAATACTTAACGATTATGATGACCAAATACATACTCAGTAAAGCTGCTTAAATCTTCGTTGGATTATAAGAAAGACATAGAGATACGTATCCATCTGCTAACACTCTAGAATTAAATAGTTAAAACAAAGGATATGGGTGACAGTTTTAAAATGTTTGTCAGTAGTGCTAAAAATCATCTAATGCAGTTGATTTAAAGTAAAGTTATATTGGACTTTAAACACTAAAAATACATTTATTCATAAGTAAAGTTTAAAAAGAATTACTCCCAGAAATAACTCAGTTTTGTTCCCAACTCTAGCTTATAAGAAAACATTTTAAAACTCAAAACTCAATTTAAGGGCCGGCCCCGTGGCTTAGCGGGTAAGTGCGTGCGCTCCACTGCTGGCAGCCGGGGTTCGGATCTCTGGCACGCACCGACGCACTGCTTCTCCCGCCATGCTGAGGCCGCGTCCCACATACAGCAACTAGAAGGATGTGCAGCTACGACATACAACTATCTACTGGGGCTTTGGGGGAAAAAATAAATAAATAAATAAAATTAAATTAAAAAAAAAAAAACTCACTTTAAGTCTATTGCTTTCCAGCTACTCGGAAACCTTCATGCTAAATGTCCAGGTGAATGGAGAGACGTTGTAACAGTTTGGTAAAAATGGCTCACCGGCATGTGTGTGAGCCTCGTCAAGGTTTTCATCCTTGAGTCTACTTTTTAATATAGGCCATGCAGTATCTGAATGGGTGGGTATATGACTAGAGAAAATTGTTTTACCGAAAGTTTCGTCACAGGGTTGAAGACTCTCATCCTTTACCTTCCAGTGTCACATAGGCAGGCTGAGAAGTTACTGTCAACTCCACTTGCAGAAGAAGAAATGGAGGTTCAAAGAGCATGTGACATCTCCAAAGTGGTAGAACAAGTGATTGAGCCAGGCCTAGAAACCAAGCCTCCTAAGCCAGCTTAGTCTTCTTTCCACTGTAGCGTAATGTCTCTCTATTATGCCACACGAGGGCCTCAACTCAACACACCTGAAACACAGCTACCTAAACCACCAGTTCACCCTCCCAAATTTCTTTCTTTCTATGGAAACCTTAAAACTACTTTTTGTTCTTCTGTAATCTTGTCATCTCTTGCTTCTAATCAGACACCATGTCTACAGATTCTAGTTATTAATTATAACTATTATTGTCATTTATCAGAGCTTGGTAAGTGCTATTAGTACCTAAATTATCTTACTGTGTGACTACTTTTACATTCATCCCTTCATCTTCATTCTTCTGGACACACATTAGAAGATCTTCCTGTTTGTACTCTCTGCTCCCTTCAAACACCATTTCATTGAGTCTTCTCTTATTCAACCTGTAATTCATTCTCATTCATTGTCCAGAGTGCCCTGCATAAAATGCAAATCTGATTCTTTTCCTCCCAAACTTAAAACCTTCCAGTGGCTCCCGATCACAGCAGTTCTCAAAGTGTGATCCCTGGACCAGCAGGGTCATAATCACCAGGAAACTTGTTAGAAATGTAAATCCTTGGGTCCTACCTCAGACCTACTAAATCATAAACTCTAGGGGTAGAGCCCAGAATCTATGTTTTAACAAGCCCACCTGATGATTCTGCTGCAAGTTTGAGAACCACTGACCCAGAGGATAAAATCCAAACTGCTTAGCAAGGCACATGGGATTCTAACTTAAGCTTCTGGATTCAGATCCCAGCTCTACCACTATTTAACTGTGAGACCTCACATGCCCTTAAGCAAATTACATCTCTATCCTAAGACTCAGTTTTCTCATCTGTATCCAGCTCATAGGATTTTTAAGAGTATTACATGAAATAATCCATGTAAATTGCTTAGCACAATGCCTGGCACAGAAGAATGCTTAATAAATGGTAAGTTTTCTTAATTAGAGAAATATTTGCTGTTCTTTGATTAAGTTGTGCTCTCTCACACCTCCATGTTTTAATGTAGGTTTTTACTTTGGCCTAGAATGCCGTTCTCCACCAGATCTCCCTGGCAAACTCCAAAATATTTGTGAAGATTCAGGTCAGGTCTCACTCCTCTGTGAAGCGCTCCCTCAGCCCCCGACTTTGCCCTTCCCGCCCAGAGCAATGGGCTCCTCCACTCTGCTCCCACATTGTCTGTAATCTCTTTTTAGGCATCTCTATCCCTCATGATCTCTTCGAATGCAGGAACCAGTCACCCTTGCACTCCACAGAGCTTTGCATGTTTCCTAAGATATAATAGGCAGACAATAAATGTTTGTTGAATGAAGTACTTGGCATCAAGAAACTGGAACTGAAACTTAAAGTGAACTTGAATTCTTGCTCTCTTACTAACTAGCTGTGTCACTTCAAGCCCACGTTTCTTTATCTGTAAAGCAGGATTATTGAGCTAACTCAGTGGTTTGTAACCCTTTTTTAAGCACTAAAACCTTATCTCAAAATGAATACCAACATCTAAATGTGGAGCTGTTCTAATTTAAGTGGGGGTGGGGAACCAGGATCCTATCTAACAAGCCACCTCCCTTCTCCCTATGGCACCTTCTCAGAAACCTGGAAATTCAAGGAGTGCAATTTGTGAAAACAAACGAACAAAAACAATCAATAACTAAATTAATTCCATTATTTAAATACTGTTCTAAATCCAATCTCTTCATTGTAGTATTCAGATACTTACACACACACCAAAAACTGACTCAAATGCCCCCAGGCCAGATCTTTCATTGATGAGTGACAGAAACTCTCACTCTAGTCAACCAACTAGTCAACTCTAGTCAACTCCTTGAAGCAAGGAGTCCAAGCTCATTTCTATGTCCACATTTCTCCTCATGCTGTTTCTCAGCCCTGAAGTCCTCCTCTTTCCATTGTGTTCCAAATCTTAATCCATGGCCTTCCCCAAGGTCAGCCTCTTCGTAAGAATCTCCCTCACAACTATAGCACCCACTGCACCATCGTCATTTCAAGAACTTGTAGATTCTACCCACGACATTTATGTCTTGCCCTCTATGTTCCCTGTTTTATTTGAGCTTTTCTTGTCTCAGCCATACGAGTATAAATTCCAAGAGAGCAGGAGAAATAAACAACATGGTGTATAGACTAAGAGTGTGGATTCTGGAGCCCAACCAACCTGAGTCTGCCACTTTCAAGCATGAGACATTGCTTAAATTCTCTAACACTCAGATTTCTTTTGACAAAAATAATAACAGTTCTTATCACAGAGGGTTGATATGAAGACTGAATGATATAATGTGTTAAGCAAGTAGCTCAGCACTTGAAACATAAAGAACAAACATATTAGCCATTATTATATACAGGAGGATAAAAACTGCATCATCTGCTGTCATGTTCTCAGCATTTAGCATTTAACCATCACATAATAGATGGTTAGTAGTGACATAAGTTCTAGGAAAATTCCCTTTATTTATGGGGAGATTATATGTGGATTAAAGTTGGAAAAGTTGTGAACCACCCTTTCCACATTCTCTCTAACCTCAAGAGAAAATGACCAGCACTTATTTGGCAAAGGGTGGGATGACTCTGGGGACAGCTTGGAAGGCACAAGTTTCAACTACAATAATAAAGACCCTCTATTTGAATTGGAAAGCCCCAAGAATTTGAGCTTCAATTCAAGAAATTTGTTTGAAGGCAAACTTAAAAAGAAGTTTATGCTTGCTACTGGAATGGCATTATCACATGCTTTGCAGCATGATCGTACCCTCTTGGGGAGGAAGCAAAACTCCCATTTCTGTGATTCCCCTTGCAATCAAACAACAGCTAGTGACATTCAACAAACTAGGAATAGAAGGGAACTTCCTCTTCCTGATAAAAGGCTGCTATAACAATCTCACAGCTAACATCATATTTAATGGTGGAAGATAGAATGCTTTCCTCCTAAAATCAAGAACAAGACAAAGATGCTTCTCTTACCACTGCTATTCAACATCACACTTCTAGCCAGGGCAATTAGATAAGAAAAACAAATAAAATACATTCAAATCAGAAAGAAACAAATAAAACTATCTCTATTCACACATGACATGATTTTGTATATAGAAAATCCTAATGGATCTATAAAAAACTACTAGAACTAATAAATGAGTTCAAGAAGTTTGCATGATACAAGATAAATATAAAAAAATCAGTTAAATTTCCATACACTAGCAATGGACAATCTAAAATGAAATTAGGAAAACAATTGCACTTACAATAGTATCAAAAAGTCTGAAATACTTAGGAATCGATTTAACAAAAGAAGTGGGAGACTTGTACACTGAAAACTAGAGAGCTCACTGAAATATATTATAGAAGACCTAAAGAAGTGAGATGACATTCATGTTCATGGATTGAAAGACATTATTGCTAAGATGGCAAGAAAGTGAAAAAATGATCCATAGAATGGGAGAAAATATTTGCAAATTCTATATCTGATAAGGGTCTAATATCCAGAATATATAAAGAACTCTTACAGCTCAACAACAAAAAGACATATAACCCAATTTTTTAAATGGTCAAAGGATTGGAATAGATATTTCTCAAAAGAAGATATATAAATGGCAATAAGTACATGAAAAGATGCTCAACATCATTAGTCATCAGGGAAATGCAAATCAAAACTACAATGAGATACCACTTCACACACACTAGGTTGGCTAAAACTAAAAAGACAGACAATAACGAGTGTTGGAAAGGATGCGGAAAAATTGGAACCCTCATATATTACAGGTAGGATTGTAAAATGGTGCAACCACTTTGGAAAACAGTTTGGCAGTTCCTCAAAATGTTAAACATAGAGTTACCATACGACCCAGCAATTCCACTCTTAGGTATATACCCAGGAGAACTGAAAACATGTCCACACGAAACCTTTTACACAAATGTTCACAGTAGAGTTATCAACTGATGAATGGATAAACAAAATGAAGTATATTCATCCAATGAAATACTATTCAGCAATAAAAAGGAATGAAGTCCTGATACATGCTATAACACGGATGAACCTTGAAAATATCATGCTAAGTGAAAAAAAACCAGACACAAAAGGCACAAATTGTATGACTCCATTTATATGAGACATCTGAAATAGGCAAATCCATTGAGAAAGGAAGTAGATTAGTGCTTGCCAGGTGATGTGAGAGTGACTGCTTTTGCGTATGAAGGTTGTTTTGGGGTAATGAAAATGTTCTAAAATTACATAGCGGTGATGTTTGCACATCTCTGTGAAGGCATTAAAAACCACCAAAATGTACAGTTTAAAAGGGTGGACTTTACGGCTTATGAATTATATATCAAAAAATACTGCTAGAAACAAAAAAAAAAGAGCTAGTGAGATTATCCCTGCAGTGGAGAAATCCCAAAGCATCTGGACTGACAGAAAAGTAACATTAACCCTGATCTTCAACTCTCAGGTCTGTGCCTTCAGAGCTGTCTCCGGAGTCACCTCAGTTACCCTCCAAACCTGATAATTAACAGGAGGACTGAAGCGTTTGTGTGGTGGTGGTGGTGTGGACCTATTTTAACCAGCCCCTGTGTGTGATGAAGCCCTCTACATTCCTAAAAATAGGAGGATTTCCTGGGACTCTCTCAGAGCCCTTCAGGCCCTCTGCCATACCACTTTCATCAGGCTTCCTGTTTCATTTTACTTTCAAATAAAATAGCCTAAGAAGAGAAGCCAGTTCTCGCCTACAAATCTCAAGGGTCTTGAATCTTAATGGCAACAAAGTGTAGTCAGAGTTTGTGGGACAGTTGTGGGAATTTAAGAACAATGCCTTGGAACAACAAGGATGGACCCTGAGGGCATTATGCTAAGTGAAATAAGTCAGACAGAGAAAGACAAATATGCTATGATCTCACTTATACATGAAATCTAAAAAAAAAAACAAAATTCTCTGAGCTCAAAGATACAGAGAACAGATTGATTGTTGTTAGAAGCAGGGGGTAGAGAGTGGGTGAAATGGGTGAAAGTGGTCAAAAGGTACAAACTTCCAATTATAAAATAAATAAGTCATGGAGATATAATGTACAGCATGGTGACTATAGTTAACAATACTGTATTGCATATTTGAAAGTTGCTGAGAGAGTAGATCTTAAAAGTTCTCATCAGAAGAAAAAAAATTCTGTATGTTTGGTGACAGATGTTAACTAGACTTCTTGTGGTGATCATTTTGCAATATATACAAATATTGAATCATGTTGTACACCTGAAACTAATATAATATTATATGTCAATTATACCTCAATTAAAAAACAAAAAGAACAATGCCTTACATTTGAAGAAAACTTCTTAAAAAAAAAACAAAACAACAAAACAGCCCTATGAGTTAGAAGAATCAATGCTTGCTCACTCTTCCCACATTGTAATCAATAACATTGAAAGGCTGCTCACAGGCGGGGTTACAGAGCCAAGGTACCTCTGACTGGGAGATCAAGACAGCTCAGATAACAGACAGAGTGAAGCGAAAGGGAAAAGCCAGTATGCGTGTGTGGTACCATACCTGGCATGCAGCAGACACTCCATAACTGGTAGCTAGTATTTAGTAAGTGCCTGCTCTTTGCCAGGCAACATACTTCAAACATTTACATATATTGCCTTATTTAATCTTCATAAAACCCTTTACAGTATTATCATTGTCAGTATATGAGAAAACAAGCTCAAATATATCAGGCAACTTTCCAAGTTGAAGTACCTCTTAAGTGGGAGAGTCGTCTTTTCCCCATGATATCCCAATGAGGATTACAAAATTGGCAAGATCTAAAAGGAAGGGGAAGTTCAACTATTTGCTGGAAGAAACCTGAGTCTATTAAAAGCAGAGAATCTGATAAATGTTTGATAAGTCTTGATACTTGACAATGTTTCCTAATTGAGAACATATCAGAAGTCACATTCTAGGCAGACCTTGTTCTGACCCAAAAAAAAGATGAATTGGTTGGTAATGAGGAAGTGACCAGAACCATGGGCGTCATGTTATTTCATGTTATTTCAAAGTTTCTAAGAGATCAAAGAGAATGCTGGTCATTGTGAGACAATTACCCTAAACTTCGGAAAACCAGAGTTTTACGAATTCATATAATACTGGTTCCATGCAGATTTAGTAAACACTAACTATGATATTAGCTAATGCCTGTTGAAAGCTTACTCTGTGCCAAGTCCTACTTAATCTCAGGGATATTGAGATAAAAAGCATGTTTTAATTGGGAGATGTGCAAGTCAACAGTCTATTAACACACTGTGATGAGTTAGAACAAAGGTATGAAATGGGCATGTGTGGAGGATACTGAGAACTGGCTCACTCAATCTCTATTCCACCCCACTTCCTGGGACCCCTCCTGTCTTGCACATTTTTTGTAGGGTGAGTTATAGGTACAGTTTATAGATTTTGCCAATTATGCCTCTGAGATTTGTCATTATGCACATGAGATTTGGACAGCAAAATTGAGGCGGTAGCCATCTTCCTCTCACTTTTAGTTGTTTCTCTGTGCTAACAAGATTTGGAAATGGGAGGTCTTCTGTGACACTACTTCAGTGTCCCTTCTCCAGCATCGTAAGCACTAGAAGACATCTGTGGGAGTGACAGAGATGGTAGTTTCCTGATTCCTGAATCATAGACACGGGGTATGTTCTTGAACTCAATACTCCAGTGACAGCTATCTGCCATGTACTATGAACCATGGACTGAATCAAAATTCAAAAATATCTTGACAAGTTGAAATCAAGAGTTTTAAAAAAAATAGAGAGAGCGCCAGATCAATCTATCTGGGATAACACAGTTTAAACAGAATACAAAATTCAGCTATACATTTTCACACTAAGAGAGACCAGAATTGACAACAATTCTTATAAAAGAAACCTGAGAGTTTTTGTTACCTGCAAGTTCTATAGGATCCCACTCTTGACCACAATTCTAAATCACCTCATTTTATCTTGGGCTCCTTTAACAAACGACCACTACCCAGATCCAGGAGAGAAGAGTTCAGCTGAGCCCGACACTGCCTGGACTCCATCTAGACTGTGTTCACTTCTGTATGTCTCATTTTCGGAGGGCACTATAAAACTAGATGCCTTGGAGAGAGGCATGATCAGGATAATGAGGAGTCCATATTATCCAGTCCATTCGTTAGCTCACTCATTCATTTGTTTATTTATTCAACATACTTCTATTGAGCATCTAGTATGTAGCAAGCATTGGGGATGCAAAGTGACCAGAACAAAGCCTCTGCCCCAGGGACCCCACATTCTAGTGGGAGAAGAAATATAATGTGAGGTAGTTGATAAACGACAAGGAAAACACAGCAGAGCAAGAGAACAGAAAGTAATGGGAGGAGCTGTTTTTGATTGGATGACAACAAAGGTCTCACTGGAGAGACGACATCTGAACAAAAATCTGGATGGAGCAAGGGAAGAAACAGATGTCTCTCAGAAGGATAACAAGTGGGAAGGCCCTGAGGTAGGAGGAGCCAGGTGTGTGCAAGAAGGCCACTGTGACAGGAGTGGAGCGAGAGGTGGGGGGCGCAAAAGCAAATGAAGTCAAAAAGGTGATCGGGTGCTGGTTCATGTAGGACCTCACAGGTCATAGTGGAGCCTTTGTGTTTCATTTTGGGTGTGATGAGAAGCTACTGGAGAAATTTGAGCCAGGCAGTGACATGATCCAATTTATGTTCCAAATTCTCACTCTGACTGGTGTTTAGAAAATGGATATTTAATGAGCTCCCTTATGGCCAGTGGTTAAGGAACCTATGACTGTGCAGCCTGGGTACCTTGCACGGACGACGGGAGAAAGTGGATGTGGTTGTCTTCCTTAAATATTCGAAGGGCAATACAAAATATACGGGTTTTATTTTGTGCGCTTCCCCAGGCAAAACTAGAAGTTACAGAGAAGCATGTTGCATCTCAGAAGAGGAACATTCTAGCACTCAGTGCTGCCAGAGTTCTCTTACAAAAAAATGAACTCACAGTCACTATTGAAGGAAAGGCTGGGTGATGCTGGGTCAGAAATCCTTATAAAGTATCTAAATTCAGAGGAAGACTGGCTATACATCTAAGGTCCTTTCCAACTCTAAGCATTTATTATTTTCCTCTCTTCTTAAAACTCTTAGGGAGCTGAGTTCTCTCTCCGTAATGACCAGCAAAGAGCTACTCAAATTAAATTAAATAACCAGAATTTTTTTTCTCAATAAATCTAAAGGAAAGGTAAGGATCCTTATATACACCTTGTTCTTACTATTTCATCTCCTGAAGGAAATATAGATATAGGTAGGTATAGATAGATATATAATTGGCATATGCAATTTAGTTTATGCCAATTAAAGGGAATACTTGTCAGGGCTAGGCTAAGAAAAGGAGAAAGAAATAACTTTCACAAAATCATTTGATGGACTTAAGCAAGAGATGAAGCAACATACCTCCGGGTAGATCTAGAAGACAAGCATAAGACAAGCTGACCTTACATTGCCTCTCCCAGCCTTATAGGTAGAGATCTATAATCCTTTGTAAACAGTGACCGCAAAGTTGAAAACCAATGACCTCAGCTTGCCACTAGAGTCTTATGCAAGAGAATGCAGAAATTCTGGATCTTATGTTGTCTCGTTAAGCTTCTGTTGCTCTTATGAGAAATGTTATACAACTTGTTAATTACTAAAAATCCTGGGTTCTCAGGCTTGGCTTACAGTCATGGCTCGAATGCTCACTAGCTGTGTGGCCTTGATTGAGTTAGGAAACCACTCTAAACCCCCATTTCCTCATATGTAAAATGGGAATAATCCCAGTATCTTCCTCAGAGAGTTGTTGCGGGGCTTAAGTAAAATAATTCACGTAGTGTTAATTGTTAATAACAACAGCTACCCTCTATTGAGCCCTTTGAATGCGCCAGACATTGCATAGAAATTATCTCACTGAATTCTCTCAACCATCTTGCAAAGTACATATTGTTTATCTTTTTGAAAGAGGCTCATGGAAGTTTAAGTGACTTGCCCAAGTTCACACAAATTCATTCAAACTAAATCTGTCTAGCCAGAGTCCAGCTTCTAAGTAAGCTTCTAAGTATTTCTTGCTATAGTCCACTATGCTATGGTGCATTTAATGTTATTATTTTTAAAAGAAGTTCCTCCAGTCTCACATTTGGAGGGCAGTTGAGGGGTTTTTCTCTAGTGCCTTTAACAGTTCAGAAACAGAACAGATTCTGTCAAGGACAGTTTCTCACTCTGGCACCAACTGAGGTTGGAGCCATTGTACCAAGGTGCTCTTTTTGTGTCATCTGACCAAGGCAGCTGGTTTGTGTGCATTTACCTAGGTTTGGGGCTTGCAGCCTATGGCCTCATGTGACAAAATATTTTGCACAAGATGCTATTTTCTCCTTTTCCCAGTCTTCCCTCCCTTTCTGGCAGCTGTTTCCACTTCTGCCTGAGAATTGATAAAAATTCAGAAACTCTTATTTTTGCAATTAATCTCATGTGACCTTACTATTGACAATGACCCAATTGTTTCACCCAACCATATCACAGTTGATGAGATGTCAGTGCTAAGAACCAAGATCGCCGCCTGATGGAGCCAGGAGCAATCTTTCTGTATTGGTTCCTCTCACAGCACGCACCATATTCTCATCATAATAATGACACTAAGCACAGTAACAGCTACTGTGTGCCGGGAGCCTACCACCTGCTAAACGTTTAACATAGGATTTAGCATTCTTTCACTTGCTCACTCATCCATTTATGCAGCAAATATTTTATGGAGAACCTATTGTGTTTCAGGCACTGTTTTAGGCACAAAAGACACCAGCAGCTAACAAAAGAACCCAAATGCCTGCTCGTGGAGCTTACATTTTATTGGATGGAAAAAGACATAAAATATATAAATATATCAACTAGTGATAAGAGCTATAAGTAAAGAATAAAACAGCGTGGTGAGAGTGATGAGAGAATGTGGTTAGCTCTTGAACCACACAAATAAGGCAGTTAGGAATATCCTATTTTACAGATGAAGAGTTTGAGTAATTTGCCCAAAGTCACCAGTCAGTGTTAGAACAGGAATTTTCCATAATCTGATGATAACAATAATAAATACAGCAACAATGATCATAATAGTTACCATCTATTAAGATAGTTATATAATTGCATGAAGTAGTTATAGAATCCCATTTTATGAGTGAAGAAACCAAGACTCAGAAAGATGAAATAATTTGCTCAAGGCTACAGGCAAGCGGTGGGGAAAGGATTTAAACCAGTTTGAGGGGCTTTCCACCACACCTTGCCTCCTCTGCTGAGTTTGTTACATTGGCGATTCTTCTTACTAGACTGAAAGTTCCTTGAGGACAGGAATTGCATCTCCATCATCTCCTGAAAGTTCTACAACATCTGGCATAGAAAGTGTTGACCTTTCTGCATCTGGACCAGCTGCATTCCCCAGACAGATAGAAATCTCAATACTCAAGAAAGATGGCTACTGATTCTAATTTTCAGACTTTCCCAACCTGCCTTGGCAGTAGGTTACAGTGTGTAATTAGCATTGTGGGCAATATCACCCTTGAACCCCAGAGTGCCAAACGGCATTCACAGTTCACGATGCAATGGCAACCTGCTAACATCAGCCTAACCTCCCCAAAATACCCATGTTCCCAAGTGGACTTGTGACCTGGATAGACTTGTGTGCCTCTTTATTAGACTTGTGTTTTTCTAGGACTGAAAGGAATAAACAAATGGGATGCACATGCCCTGCATTTTAATGAGGGCCACAATCCCATGGAGTAAAGGGTGCATTGTGATGAATTGGAAGAGCGTGCGGACTCTCTCTGCACTACCCCAACTCCAGTCTAACAATGCTTTTCTCAACCTTCCTCAGCATTGGTGCTCACAGCTGCACTTTGCACTTACATGCACACTGTGGATAACCCCTAGTAAATGATCCGAATGGGCAAATGAATGAATGATACTCCTTACTGTTGCTCAAGTTGCTTCATGGGAGTACAACACAGCTAAATGTAAACATTTTGATAGCAAGTATAATTCTTCTTTGGTTGAGATTTAGTGAAAAGTAGACAGTTCTTAGAGTCAGGCAAAACTAGGTTCAAACCAGTGCTGCCACTTCTATCTGGTTGAGTTTGGAAACTGTAACTCATCAGAGTTCTCTGCTCTCGTGGAGTCTTCAGTTCTCAACTCAGAGAGAGGCCTTCCCTAAACACACTGCCCCCTCCAACTTGTTATTCTCCTTCTCCCCCCACCTTTATGCCTTGCAATCCTTACTCTACCTCCTGGCATGTGTACCTCTCCCACTGACTGTAAGCTCCACCAGGTTAGAGACCAAGTCCATGCCCCTTCCCTTTGATCCCCAGAGCCCAGCACAGTGCCTGGCACACAGAGACATTCAGTCACTGTTGGTTGAATAAATTAACGAAGGAAGAGGACGGTGAAGAAAGAGGAGGGACAATGTAAACCGAGTGTGGAGGATTGAGACAGAGAAGAAAAGGGATCAAGCAACTGTCCTGCGGCTATACTCTGTAAAATGGCAGCAGGATTGCTGGGGCCTTCTCCCTCCATCCCTCCCCAGGTTGGCCCCCAAGGCCAGCGTTCTCAAGAATTCTCTAGATGCTAGAGGAGGGCTAAGCCTCAACCCTAGGAAACTAATGCCACTTTTTTACTCCTGTTCCCATGCACCCAAGACGTGCTGGGCAAATTGCAAAACCCTGCGATGATGTCCACGCACATTCGTGCTGCTTCACTTTAGCAAAGCCACCAGGAGTCTCGGCTGTGTCCTTGGTTACCTCATGTTGACTTGCCATGGAATTGTTTGTATACAGTGTCAAAAATTTTTCCAGTCTTTTCAAGCCTTCCACTCCCATCCCTCTCTGGGCACAACTTTATCTCCTAATCTCCTCAAAAGATCAAGGCTATTCTAATATGCTTAATACGCTCTACATACAGATTTTATTCCTAGTGATTCCACACACAAAGTATGCTTTGGAGGATGAAGAATACTGGTAAAAACTGCTTTTTTTTTCTTGTTTTTGCCTAAAGATCAAATTATGGATTGAGGTGTTTCTGAGGGAAATTATCTGGTTTTTGTTATTAGGAAGGTCATTCCCTGGCAGCCCGACTACATTTTTAGTCAATTTGGAGCCACTGGGAGTGGATATTAGGACTGTAAACATCAGGGGTAATAGTAATTAGGGGTTTAGGGTCCAGCAAGCACTGGATGAACATCCTATAACATCTCACAACATGCCTTCCCAAGGCAAACGTGGCCAGCCGCACACTAAAAGACGTGCTCAAGCCAAAGACAACTCTGATAAAGAAGCTAGAACAGCGTCTCTCCTCGCTGTTATCTGACACGCAGGGGCCGCCGCGCTCTGCGAGCTTCCTAGTTAAGTGTTCTGTCAAGCAATCAGATGCTCCCAACCTTTCCAGACACTTTTATCTGACCCTTGCTTTGAACTAATAGTTATTTGAAATAAAAATGACAAACGTCTTGTGGGCCACATGTCAGGTGCTCTTCTAATATCTTCTTAGACATCATCTCATTTAATCCCAGTAACACTCACACAGATAGGTACTATCGTCAACTATAATTTATGGAGGTAGAAACTGAGGTGCAGAGAAATTAAGCGGTAAAGCTGAGGATAAACAGTGTGACTCCAGAGCTTGGGCGCTTAACCATTGCATCATCCCGTCTGCCTTGTCTTTGAGATGGATGGTATTTAATAAGAAATCACAAATCACTTTCCCCATTGTTAAACCCATTTAGGACAAATATAATCGACAATCAGCCTTCATATCAGCTGTAGTAGGAACAGAAGTTTTGGAATTCAACAGATCTTGGTTTGAATTCCAAGAGCTGTGAGACCTTGCCCAAGTTACTTTCCCTCTTCAGGCCTTCATTTTTTTCATCCTAAAAATGGGAATAACAGTAACTCCTTCAAAGGGTGTTTTGGAGCAGGTACAGACAAGCTTTTTCTGTAGAGGGCCAGAAAATAAATATTTTAGCTCTTGCAGGCCATACAACGACCCCTATCACCACAACTACTCAACTTGCTGTGGTAGTGTAAAAGCAGCCACAGACTATATGGAAAAAAATGGGAGTGGATGTGATCCAATGAAATGTTATTTACAAAAACAGACGACAATCAGATTTGGCCTGCAGGCTGTAGTTTCCCAACCCCTGGTTTTGAGGATTACATGAGATAATATATGTGCTCTGCATGATCCCTAGAATACAACAAGTCATCAAAAATGTGGTATAATTATGGTTTCAGCATGAGATGTCCAGTGCCTTCAAGTCAAAAAAATAGCAACCAAAACCAAGGAAATTTAACATTGTCAGGAACATCTGAAGCCCTATTTGGGTAAATGTATAATTTTCACAGACTTTTGAAATATTGAATATTGAAAAATTATCTACCCCTCCATATTACCTGATAGGTAGTGTTACCAAAGGCAATACTTTTTTAGTATTTTCAATATTTGGGACATGTTTATACTAAAAAAGTAGTTGTTTATTTGAAATTGAAATTTAACTGGGGCATCTTGGGTTTTTGTTGTTGTTGTTTTGTTTTGTTTATTTGTTTTTTCCTAAATCTGACAACCCTACCTATAGAGCCCCAATTCCGCAATTTGGGAACCACTGGTTTTATCACATAACAAGAACAACCCGACATTTTGTTCATTTCAAAGCAATGAACAAAATGCAACAAAGCAACATTTTGTTCTTTCAGGGAAGAAAAAAATTGCATTCTTATGGAATTATCCCCAAGGTTCAAAACTAATAAGTCCCCTGGGTAGAAGCCACCAAACGCTATGAGACAACCAGTGCTCTGCGCTCACGGGTGCCAAGAACAAGCTTAGGTCACCCAAGGAAAACGTGCAATAATCTTGCATTTGTTCCTGCTGATTAAAGTCAAGCAGCTTCCTGGAAAACGCTAGGCACCCCTCACATCACCATGTTGAATTAACATCTGAGCTGTATTCATGATGGAAAAACTCAATTATATCCAGCACGCCCAAAGTTTTGCAGTTGGATTTGTCAGTAATCAAACTGTGTACTGAGAAAGCCCGTTTTGTCAGTAAACAAAGCTTCTGAGTGGAGAAGAAATATTCTGTGCACATAAACACAGGCACCTAAATTCTTGATAAATATTTGATAATGAAGACGTGGGTGGAGTAGGTGCCTTCCGGCATCAGATACCTTCCAACAAGCAGGATTATAAAATCATTTTCAGGGGATTTAGAAAAAAGAGAGAATTCTGGCTCAGCATGCCACAACTCATGTCCTTTCAAACTTTAAACAAGGAAGACGATATTTGACATGTTCATCAAGGTGAAAGGCATCATGTTTTAATTAATTTAAATAACACAGAATTTAGTATCAAAGGCCCATGTTTGAGTCTCAGCTCTACCAGTTCCAAGCTGTGCAACCTTGAATAATTCACATAGTCTCTCTAAGCCTCTGTTTCCTATCCCTGAAACAGAGATATAAAAATCCCATCTCATGCTTTGGTCAGGGTCAAAGGAGATAATAAATATGAAAATGCTCTGCTAACTGTGAAACAGCAATACACTGCCATCTATCATTCCTATGAACAATAGCAGAATCTCTGGTGACTGGAGAGCAAAATAATGTTGTATTGAGTGTTACCAGCTGAAACTATGCTAAGGAAATTATGTTGTCATGAAATCTATATTAAGCCATAACAAAGCATCACAAGCTGGGTGGCTTAAATAGAAATTTATTGTCTCACAGCGCTGGAGACTTGAAGTCCAAAATCAAGGTGTTGGCAGGGTTGGTTCCCTCTGAGGGTTGTGAGGGAAGGATTTGTTGCAGGTCTCTCTTCTTGGCTTTGTAGATGGCCATCTTCTCCCTATGTCTCTTCCCATCATCTTCTCTCTATGTGTGCCATTGTGTCAAATTTCCCCTTTTTATAAGGACACCGTTCATATTGGATCAGGGCCCGTCCTGATGACCTCACCTTACCTTGAACACCTCGTAAAGACCCTGTGATGGTTTATTTTACGTGTCAATTTGATTGGGCTAAGAGATGCCCCGATACCTGGTAAAACATTTCTGAGTGTGTCTGTGAGGGTGTTTTTGGAAGAGATTAGTATTTAAATCTGTTGAGTAAAGATCACCATCACCAATGCTAGTGAACATCATCCAATCTGCTGAGGGCCTGAATAGAACTAAAGATGGAGGTAGGGAGAATTTGCTGTGTTTGCTTGAGTGGGAATATCCATCTTCTGCCCTCATACATCGGTGCTCCTAGTTCTTAAGCCTTGGGACTCAGACTGTGACTTACACCATCAGCTGTGAATTACCCCAATTCTTTGGACTTGAACTGAATTACTCCACCAGTTTTCCTGGTTCTCCAGCTGCAGAACAGATCATGGAACTTCTCAGCTTCCATAATCACATGAGCCAATTCCTATAATAAATCTCTCTCTCTCTCTCTCTCTCTCTCTCTCTCTCTCTCTCTCTCTCTCTCTACTGATTCTGTTTCTCTGGAGAACCCTGATTAATACAGATGTTATCTCCAAATAAGGTCACATTCTGAGGTACTAGGGGTTAGGACTTCAGTGGGTGGGGGGGGGGGGGAGGATACAATTCAATCCATGACAACATCTTTCGTTTATTTTGTTAAAAAATCACCGATTCAGTTTTTCCCAACCAAGACCTACTTCTCATATGAAAACATTTCACTCTACAATGGAGACCTACCTGTTTGTTGAGTGTCTAAGATGATGAATTATGTACTTTAGAATAAGGATCTAAGGCCATGGCCATATACTTTCTCTAGACACCAAAACACTAGGCAATGTCCCTCTTTTCAGAGAATTATCTTTATCCTGTAACATACATGTCACCACTTTTCCTTATATTTAGCTTGGGAATAAAAATTTGTCACACTGATATTAAAGAGCTTCTACAAGACAAACGAAACCAGAATCAAGATGAGCAGACAACCCACCAGCTGGGAGAGAATATTTGCAAAACATATATCTGACAAGGGGTTGATCTCCATGATATATAAAGAACTCACACAACTGAACAACAAAAAAACAAACAACCCCATCAAAAAAATGGGCAGAGGAAATGAACAGACACTTCTCCAAAGAAGATATACAGATGGCCAATAGACAGATGAAAATGTTCAACATCACTAATCATCAGGGAAATGCAAATCAAAACAACACTAAGATATCACCTCATGCCCGTTAGAATGGCTATAATCACCAAGACAAAAAACAACAAATGTTGGAGAGGATGTGGAGAAACAGGAACCCTCATACACAGCTGGTGGGAATGCAAACTGGTGCAGCCTCTATGGAAAATGGTATGGAGATTCCTCAAAGAATTAAAAATAGAGATGCCCTATGATCCAGTTATCCCACTACTGGGAATCTATCCAATGAACCTGAAATCAACAATCCAAAGAGGCTTATGCACCCCTATGTTCACCGCAGCATTATTCACTATAGCCAAGAAGTGGAAGCAACCTAAGTTTCCCTTGACTGATGGTTGGATCAAGAAGATGTGGTATATATATACAATGGAATACTACTCAGCCATAAAAAAAGACAAAATCGTCCCATTTGCAACAACACGGATGGGCCTGGAGGGTATTATGTTAAGTGAAGTAAGCCAGAAAGAGAAAGACAAACACCGTATGATCTCACTCATATGTGGAATATAAACCAACACATGGACAGAGAAAACTGTATTGTGGTTACCAGGGGCAATGGGGGTGGGGGGTGGGCACAAGGGGTGAAGGGAGACATGTATATGGTGATGGACAAACAAAAATGTACAACCCAAAATTTCACAATGTTATAAACTATTAAAACATCAATAAAAATAATTTGTCACATTGATACTCACAGAGACACTGAAGTTTTTAGATTTCAAACTCAATTCTTTGTTGAAGAAATGTATTTATCAGTTATCTCTCACTTCTGCATCAATCCTACAGATTGTTGACATATTTCCAAATCAAATAGCTTCATTGAATTATAGGACTAATAAGTATACACACAAATATAAATAAAAAATCTTATCTATAATAGATAAAATATAGAATAGGAATGAAGTTTTTAAAAATAAAATTACACTTTTTTTGTTAATCCTGCTTTCTTAGCAACTCAATATCCTTTTTTAGTCATTAACTGTCTTGCCATTTTAAAATACTATAAATGTCCCACACAGAATGGATATATGGTTACACGGACGTGTGTCTCGGGGGGTCATCATAGCATTATTTGTAATATCAAAAAAGTAGAAACAGCCTGATGTCCACCAAGAAGAGTTTGGTAAACAAATCATAAGGCAGCTACAGAATGGAACATAATGTACCCATTGAAGATCATGTTTTTGAAAAATATATAATGACATGGGGTAACACTCTTGGTATATCGGTAGTGAAAAGCAAGTTACAGAAGCATATGCATGACTCCAATTTTAAGACTCTATGTGCATAAAAGAATATAGAAGGGATAGTCACTAGCGTGTTAATATGTTTATTTCTAGATAGTGAGATTGTAGACAATTTTTTGTTTCTTCTTGGTACTTTCCTTATTTATTTTCTAAAAAAAAATGCATGCATCACTTGTAAAATGAAAATTTGACTTTTTTAATAAATGGAAATTTCCTTCTGAAAGTTTATTGCCTTAGATATAGCACCATTCATACCATTGGGTTACTGTATTTTTCACAGATCTTAGTACTGGACTTCTAGGAGATAATAGAAGAAGATCAAATAAGTATAAAATATTGTGTACTCAACACTATGATGTAACCTATGATGTTATAAGAATGCTTGATAAAGGACTCAGCATTTGATTTAGGTTAGGCCTTGATGAAAAAGTATATTCTCAATGAAGTGTACAGAATGTGCAGAGGAGGGGTATTCCTGACATAGGACATGGCACAAGTAAACAAACATGTAGCAAAATGCCGGGTCTGCTCTGAGAGTAACAAGCGGCTCAGGGTTTCTAACAGGATGCTAGGGGACGAGGCAGGACTATTAAGTCACGGGGATAGATGAGCGTAAAATTTATTGTTCCAACTAAGACCCTTTTGAGAGTGAAAGTGGGTACTCTCAAGAGCTACTAGGAGACAATAGCCGTGCACTAGGACTGTACAGGGAAACCAGGATATATGGCCACCCTACAAAGGGCTGGCTCACAGTGGGTCTTAAATGCCAGGCTAAGATATTTGAACTTCAAACACAGAATCCTGGAATCTTGGGATTGAAAGGAAATGTCAATGCCCTCCAGCCTGGCCACCCCTATCCCTCCCTCTTCAACTTTTCCAAGAATAGTTACCAAGCCTTTGTTTTTGTTTAAATATCTCTGGGACAAAGAACTCATTGCCTTGGAACAGCTCTGTTAGAAAAGTTTTCATTGTATTGAGTTGAAGTTCATCTCCCTCTATCTCCCACCCATTTGGTCCAGCTCTGCCATCTCAGAGAGACAAGCTCAATACTAATCTCCCTTCCAGATGAGAGTGAAAGATGTAAAGACAGATACCATAGCCCTTCAGTTCTGCAGCCATCCCTCCTACAGCATTCCTGCAGTTTGTCATTGTTTCCTTTATATCCCCTAATTAGTTTTCGAATTGTTCCACTCTTTCCATCTTCCTGCTACCATCTTGGTTGGAGCCACCATCCTTTCTTGCTTATTACCACAACACTTTCTAAGTGGTTCTCTCTCATTGACCATCCCTCCACTTGTCCATACTGCAGCCAGGATGATCTTTCCAAAACACAACTGATTGTGACACTGCCCTGCTTACAATCTTCAGTGGCTCCCTATTCTCCTAAGGATCAATTACAGCTCCACAACATGAAATTCCAGCTCCTACCACCACTCTGGTCTCATCTCTCTCATCTTCTCACTTTTCTCTCTGTGTTCCTTCTGTCAGTGCCTTGAACAGGCCTCTTGCCCTCAGGCTATTGAAGGGACTGTCACCTATGCTTGGAACCCTCTTCCCTCCACCACCTGCACCTTGATAACCCCCACTCAGCCTTTGGTTCTCAATTTAAACATCACTTCCTCTGGAAAGTCTATCCTGATCCCATTAAGCCTGGATTAAATACCCCTTCTTAGGTGGTTGCACAGAGACCTAAGCTTCCCCTATTAAAGCAAGTATAACACTGAATTAAAATCACCTGCTTATTCATCTAGCACCTTTGCTACAGTGTGAACTCCAGGAAAGCAGGTCTTTTTCAGCAGTGTTATCATCAGCATCCTGCACAGTGATTAGCACATTGCATATGCTCAAAAAATGCTAATGAACTAATGTGTAGCACCCAGAACTAGATACAATTGTTCTAAATGAAGACTGCACAGTACAGAGTAGAATGACTATCATCTTCCATGTTCCATACTCTATACCTCTTTCAATAAAACCTACATTATTTTACAATAAACATCTCATTATTGATTTTATTGTCAGTCTAAACCCCTAAACCTTAACTATATGAGACCAAGACTTCTATCTTCAACTTTCCTTCTCTGTCTCTTTCACACTCTCTCTCTCCCTCCTCCTCTCTCTTCCCCTCTCTCTCTTCCTCTTCCTCGCCCTCCCTCTACCTCTCACTCCCTCTCACACACACACACCCAATAATTTGCAATTGACTTTTAGGACCCATGCATAACACATTTTATATCTATCTTTGTACACTCCCCCCAAAAATAAAAAGTCAAAATAGACTACGACAGATTGATAGCTTTTGGACTCCTAATTCTTATGCTTTTTCTCTGAGCAAATGTGATCAGTATGTTATGTCTTCGTGGATGTCAATGACATAGAATAAAAGGGGAATGAATACAGAGCCCAGCAGCAGACCACCAAAGACATCCATCTGCTAACCCATCTGTTAGCCAGCTCTCCTTTAATAAATGCATTCAACCAGACGTTAACCCAGCCCGCATGTACCGCTCTAATCTAGAAGAATATCACAAGATCTGGGCCCTTCCTGAAATCAAGGTTTTGAATTGATTAATAATAATTGAGTATAACTATGTTTCAGGTGCTTTCACATACTTTATTTTAGTTAAAATTTCCCACATCTGTTACCTTTTTTAAATAGATAATAAAACTATCACTCAGAGAGAAAGTCACACAACTGGTGAGTGCCAGAGCAGGGACATGAGCCCTGGTCCCGTGACTCCAAGTTCACGGTCAATACCACACATTACTCTGGGATCCTCTCAAAAGAGAAAATAGGCATAATTGGACTTATGCTCGCTCCTAGTAATCACCACCTACTCTCTCAAATACGTATTGAGTGAATTAATCCTTTGATTAGAGATTTGTAACCAGGGGTTCATGACAACTCAAGGGGGTCCAAGAATAGATGCATATGAACCTCCTGAAAGTTTGTGAACAGTGCCATGTGTTGTATATTGTGCATTTGTTCTGAGAAGAGTAATGTACATCTGAATCTCAAAAGGACCATGACTCCAAACAAGAACAATTTGCAGTTTAAATAACTTTCTATAGAACTTTCTCATCATTCACTTCTCTGTCTAGAGTTTCAGATGCACATAATTCTCTCTTTAGAATATCAAAGCTGCATTTTCTCATCTCTAGTCTCCCAAAGCCTCCATTACTCTCTAGCAGCCCTTAAGAGATCTCACCTGCTCGTCCCTTCGAGGCCTTGCGTACCTTTTCTGGATCAACAGACACCAGCTTGTATCTTTGATACCAGCTTATCAAAAGGCTCTCTTAGAAGTCCACCTACCGTGGCCTTCAGTACCCTCTTCCCATGCCAGGTTCTAGTCTGAAAAGGATTTCTTTGCCTTCACAAAGCTAAAGTGAATTTGCAAAAGCCTTTTCATGCAGCTTCTCCTGGCCTCGTGGAAAGTTAGGATAGATGCTGGTAGAAATAGGAGAAACCCATTAGTTGAGATGAGGATTTGAGCGGAAGCTGGTAGATCCTGAGACTTGGGGGATTATCTCAAATACCCAGGAAGTCTAAACACATCCTTTGTTAAATAAGTGAAAGACTGTGACTTTTCCTGATAATCATGGTTGACTCTCATTCTTCATTCTTTACCATATGGTATTATAGATTGTGTCTCTATTATCTTATTCAACGCCTGAACATAATAGTCACTGACAAGAATTGCACAAGAATTCACACAAATTCGAGCATCCCAGTTGGGTCCAGGCTATAGGCTTTAAGGATGCTAAGACAAAAAGAGTTGATCCCTGCCCTTGAGAAGTTTACAGATTAGTGGGGGACAGACAAGTAAATAGATATTTGCAATAAAGAATGGTAAATGCTCTGATTGATAGAAGGAATAAAGGAAACTCTGGGAGAATGGGAAGGCCAACTAACCCATCCTGGAGGATGAGGAGCAGATGGTCTGAGTTATTTCCAAGAGAAAGTGGCTCTTGGCTGAGTCTTTAAAAAAAAAATAGAAGTTAGACACAGAGCTAACTTCTTAGCTTAGAGGAGGACAAGGAGGAAAGTCATGTTTAGCCAATCAATAGTTTAATATGCCTAAATTTGCATACAATGTGCATAAAGTATACAGTAAAATGTGCATAAAATATGGAGAGGAAAGGAATATAAGAGATGAGATTGATGAGGAAGGTAAAAGTCAAGTCACAGAGAACCTGTATGCATCAACATTATTCTCAAAAGGAAAGAAATAGGGGGGCCAGCTTGGTGGCGCAAGCGGTTAAGTGCGTGCACTCCACTGCAGCGGCCCCGGGTTCGCCAGTTCAGATCCTGGGCACGCACCAATGCACCGCTTGTTAAGCCATCCTGTGACGGCATCCCATATAAAGTAGAGGAATATGGGCACGGCTGTTAGCCCAGGGCCAGTCTTCCTCAGCAAAAAAAGAGGAGGATTGGCGTTGGATGGCTCAGGGCTGGTCCTCCTCACACAAAAAAAAAAAAAAAAAAAAAGGAAAGAAACAGGAATCCATTGAAGACTTTTCAAAAAATGATCTGCATGATCATATTTAAGTTTAGAAAGAAATGGGGATGGTTAGTACTGGCTTCAAATGAAACTAATGGGAAGTTGTGACCAGAATCAAATTTGGAATGATACTGACTAAACTAAAGCAGTGCCAGGTGAGATGGAGACACAGGTATGTGCATGAATTGTATTAAGCAGGTAGAGTAGGTAGGACTTGGTGACTGATTAGCTGTTGTGAATGAAAGAGAGGAAGTCATCTAGGATGATTCTGTTGTGTCTGGCTGGGACCAATGGGAATGCCACTTGAGCAGCGGAGAATAGAAGAGGAAGAGTCCGCCTGAGAGCAGACAAATTCAGTTCTGAACATGTTAATTTTAAGGTGCTCCATGGGACATCAAAGTGGAGATGTTCTATATAAAATGTTGGTATTTAGGAGAAAGATCAGAAGAGGCTACAGATTTGTATATAATGGTTGAAGCCATGGGAGTGGGTGAGATTTTCTAGGGACACTGCAAGATGAAAAGAAGGAGAGTCAAGGAACAAAGGGACATATCAACATTGATAAAGGGGAGACCTTAAAAGACTCCAAAGGTCAGAGGGAACCAGGGAGGTGTGGTATCACAGAATCCAGGGCAGAGTAAGAAAATAGAGCAGGAATGACCAACAGTTCAAAACGACACAGAGAAGACTCCGGGAAAGGTTGAGCATGCTCTGCAGGTTAGCTATCAAGATGTCTTTGGTGGCCCTGACCAAGGTTTGTCCTCAGAAGTGAGGGCTGATGCCAGTTGACTGGGTGTGAAGGATAAGCAGGTAGCGCGGACGTGGAGAGAGCGAATGTCACCCACTCTTTCAAGAAGTTTGGTGAGAAAGAGGAGGAGAAAATCAAGATGGAAGCTGGAGGTGAAGAGCAGAAGCTCTACAAACATCTAATGAGCCGTGTGGAAAACCTCCTGTCCTCTGGGGAACTGGGTGTGTGATAAATACATAATGCCAGAACGGGCTTCCCTCTCCGTCCTGCTGAGAGCTAGAAAGGCTTTTGTTTTCATGGCCTTTATCAGTGAGAAATGGCTCTGGGCTTAACCTGTTAAAATGAAACCAGAATGTGGCAGCGCAGCAATGGAAACCCTTTGACCCACCGCTCGCACCTGAACACCGGCTGTGCCCACCGCCACTTCTGACCCTCCCCACCTGCTCTGTTTGCCCTGGGAGATTTCTAAGTCCAGATCAAAAGCACGGCTACCCAATTGAGACCCCAGGCTCCCTCAACTCTTATCCAAAATTAGCCAGATCCATTTGAAAGGCTTGTTCAAATAGTTAAGTACAAAGGGCCGAGAGACTGGCTGCGCCGGCTCTGTGCACGCCAATCAACATCTTTCTTTCCTTTGTGGAGTCCGCGAGGGGACCCGGCCGTGTGGAAGGGGCTCCCTCCATCTGCGAGATGATTCTATTTCCTTTGGAGACAAGTGTAGGATCCCAGACAGCATTCCCGAAACAGATGGCTTCAAAAATCCCCATCCTTCTTGCAAAGCCCTTGTCCAACAGGTAATAAACAAAACGCGGAGCCGTCTCGCGGCCCCGGGAAGACGGAGCTCACAGCACCCCGCGACTACTGGCTGTGCCCAAGCCGGCTCCCGCTTGGCATAGCTTCGAGCCGCGGTGGACGCAGACTCGTCCACGGCCCCTCTCTGCAAGTTCTACCGGCTCGTTTCCCAGAAACGAGATACATATTTACAAACCAAACATTCCCTGGCCACGAAAACTCGGAATGAGTTAAGCTCTGCATCTTGCGCGCCTGGAAATTGCTCCAGCTGAGTGCACGGGAACGCAGCCCAACAGGGACCGTTTTCCGGCAAATCTGGAGGCCCTTTGCAAGGTTTCTCGGCTGACAGAACAGCAGCTTGGACCCGGGAGCCCAAGCAATGGAGGACGGGAAGAGAGAGGCGCCTACCGTACCCGATCGGCGCGGCGGGTCATGCTGCGGGCGTCTGGGTGCCTGGTCCGGCCCGGGCGCTGCGGACGCGGCCTCTGCTGCCGGCCCGCGGACCTGCGTGCTCTGCCCCGGGACGGCTGCCCCGGCTGCTCTTGTTTGCACTGGGCCGTTTGCTTTTGGGATTTCTCCAATGCAGATGTAGTCAGGGGGCCGCTGTCCCGGGGGACAATGATTCCATTGGAAGCTGGCCTTTGACAAGACTCACACATGACCTTTGACTAAAACGGCTTTAGGGAAGGAAAGTGACCGGAGGCTGAAGACGGGGCACCCGGGGCAGCCGTCCACATTCCCACCCCCAACAGTGCCAAGTTAATTTTTCATCCCGTAATCGTTCAAGGAGAGTCTCTGTGAGGTTTGATTTGCCATTTCTCCTTCATTCTGTCGGATTCTTTCCCGGTTTCTAAAAGGATTTTGCTGCAGAAGTTTCCTGCTGTGTTGTTGATGAGTTCCCTGAATGAGCGTTTCCAGGTTAAACGTGGGCAGGGTATATTGTATGAGGTCCTCTAACGTGCTGGGGAATAATACCACCATTTTTTTTTTCCTAGAGCATGCTGCAGTTTACAAAGGGCTTTTCACAGTCATGCTGTCATTTGGCCTCCAGAACAATGTTGGAGGCTCTCCTGTTACTGCCATTTTACACATAAAGAAACAGAAGCTCCAGAAAAATAAGATATTTGCCCAATCACCCAACCAGAAAGTGAAATCTGCGTCCTCTCCATCCATATCCTTTCCACATCCACAAACCACCCACCTCCCTTCTGGGTGACCCACCACACAAACGTAATCATAACACATAAACACATATTATAACACATAATTATAATGAGTAATATAAAGCCACAGTAGCTATAAGTATTTTAATTTTTGAATTATAAAAGTGTTAGAAATTTTTTTAATATAATAACTGTCTTGGTAATGATATCCACAGATATCTTGAATTTATTGACTACATTTTTTTGTGTGTGTGAGGAAGATTAGCTCTGAGCTGACATCTGTCACCAATCCTCCTCTTTTTGCTGAGGAAGATTGGCCCTGGGCTAACGTTCATGCCCATCTTCCTCTACTTTATATGGGATGCTGCCACAGCGTGCCTTGATAAGCAGTGCATAGGTCTGTGCCCAGGATCCAAACCCATGAACCCCAGGCCGCCGAAGCAGAGCATGCAAACTTAACCGCTACCCTACCCCGCCGGCCCCTTGACTACATTTTTTTCTTTTTCTTTGGTCTAATTTTTTCTGTTTACCAGATGCTAAATGGATCCTATGGGAACCAGACTGGCCACCTGAGGTGTTGGGTACAAGTCAGGGATTCTTGAGGCTGCTATAAGAGTCCATCACTAGCCACAATCAGAGCCTTCTTCTCTCTTTTTTCTGGGTCCTTCCAGGTGATGAAAGGGGATGGGGCTGTGGGATTGTGAAGAGAGCCCTGAACGAGGAGTCAGCATCCCAGAATCTTAGTGTGATGAGGAGGGCTATGCTGGAGGTCTGCAGAGATGCTCTAGAGCCACCTGGAGTGTCGCGTGGCATCATTCACATTTTTTCAGCTTACAGAAGGGGAAAGGGGGTGATACTCACACTCAGTTGGGAAGGACTGGAAGGAGTCAGCCAGGAGAAGAGGGAGAAGGACATCACCGAGCCAGATAACACCACATACAAAAGCTGTCCTCGTGCCTTCTGAAAATAGTTCCTGCAGGCAGGAGCAGAGGGTGTGGGAGGCTGTGTCTAGAAAGGAGGGTGTGAGTTTGGACTCTGACCAGCCTCCTGTGTCACTCTAGGGAACTTGGACTTCATCCTGCAGTGCCGAATGGGTTAATATAACTGGCCCTAGGTTATCAGCTCCCAAGAAAAAGATGCAGGTGTTATATGTTGTTTTACAACAAGAAAAATAAAATATCAACTTAGCTTGGTAGTAATGGGCACTAGCTTCATCAGACAGATGCAATTTCTTCTTCTTTCTAGCTACAAAAATGTGAGTAATATATTTAACCTCATTGAGCCTCAGTTTTCTCATCAGTAAAATGGGGATTATAGTATATGCTATGAGGATTAAATGAAATTATGTAGGTAAAACCCTTTGCCTTTCTTCTGACACACAGTGGTACTCAATAAAAGGTAAGAATTTTAAAGTACTTTAATGTGTGCAGTGCCTACTGTGGAGTAACAAGGAACCCCCTTTCCTTCCACTTCTCTTAATCCTTTCCTCCCACCATACTTCTGGCTTTTGACTCATTAGGGATTGTCCTTTGTTCTTTCCACTTGTTATCTTTCAGCTCCTTCCTTTATGTCCCAGTCTAGACTTTAATATCAGTTTCAATCTTTCTCTCCTTCCACCTCAGTTTGTTCATTTCCTTGTCCAACCACTGCCATATCCATCTATCTGCAAACCCCCTGCCCAAGACGAAGTTATCTGCTAGAGCTACACATCCTCACACAACCGTGTGCATTGACACCACCATTTGTGTGTGGTCTGCAGCCTCAGCTGGGTGCCCAGCACCACTGTGTTCCTTACAAGTGTCCCGGTCAGCCCACGTCTCCAATTACACAAAGTCACTATTCCCACCTCTTTAGAACCCTGAGCCCACTCCCAGCTGGCTTTCTTTCAGCAAATAACCTCCTCTCCCCCAGCAAAGAGTACAGAGGCTATCAGGAGGGATCTCTTCTTTCTGCCCCTGCACCAGAAAAATTATCTCCAGTCTCAACTCCTTCCTTCCCACCTCAGAGGTGCTCCTCCTTCTGTGTGTTATGGAATCCCTCTCTTCCCATTTCCTCTGGAATATTCTTTCATCAACATCCCCCTTCCTTTCAATTTTTTCTCTACTGATTTCATCAGTTCATTTATTCAGCAGATATTTATAAAACAACTATTAGATGACAGTCAGCATCCTTGACTCTGGGCATACAAGGATAAACAAAACACCACAACCTATAAACACATTCAAGTCTCTCCCATAAAATGAACTCCATTTTTCCCAATGCGGTGTGAATACGTGCCTGTTCCTTGTAACAACAACAACAACAATAACAACACACACACATTCCCCACATGTGCCCACTGCCTGGAACATACTTCCCATGGATCTTCCAAGGCCGGTTCCTCCCTTTAGAACCTGACTTAAAGTCACCTCAAAGAGACCTTCCCTGACCAGCCAATCGAGGGAGCCATCCTCTCCCTCATAATTGGCTCTCTGTGAACCTTCTTTACTTCCTTCACATCATTTATCCCACGTTGTAATAACAGACTCCTCTGTTTGCTTACTTGCCTATTTTCTGTTGCTTCCACTAGTCTGAACCTTCATGGGGGCCAAGACTCTTGTCTTTTGTTCATGCTGTACTCCTAGTGCCCAGGGTGCACCTAGTAGGCGCTCAGAAAACATTTGTTGATTGTAAATCCCCAAGTGCCAGGACATCTTTGCCTTAATTATTTTTATCTCCATCGTACAATCTACTGTTTTTCAACATTGACTACGATCAGAATCCTCTGAGGATCTTTGAAAAATCCTGTTGCTCAGAGTACCCTCAAACCAGTTATCTCTGGGGTGAGACCCAACTATCAGTTTTTGTAAGCTTTCCAGGCAATTCGAAAAGCCAAGCCTGAGACCACTGACCTAACCTCTGCCTGACACACAGGGGATGCTCGGTAAAGAACTGAATGGATGAATGAATGATTCAAGGCATGGAGTCATTTAGCTCCTGCTTATCTTTCAATCCTCTTCCCCTTGGTCCTTCCACACGTGATCTGTTCTCCAAGTATGCAAACCCTCAAACAAGCCCTGCGTTCTCATTTCTCCGAGCTTCCACATGCTGCCAGCTCTACCCTACCTTGGCTACCTAAAGACTTTCCCTGCTGCTGGACCCCCAGGTAACGTCTGGGTTTGGGCTCGATACCACCTCCTCTACCTGGCCTTTCCCAATGTCCCCAGAGGGCTCTGGGCTTCCTCACTCCTCGCTCTTGTCCCTATGAGAGCAGTCACGCTGCCACTGCTGTTGTGTCGTGATTGTTCTTGACTGGGAGCTCTTTTCTCCTTGTATCCCCACGTGGAGCAGACCGCCCAGCCAGAGATGGCCCTCTGCAGACATTGTGGAATGAATTCATAAATTAATGGATTAACGCATTGAATAAATTTTTAAAGAGATGCTCTACGTTTATTTTTTATTTTTTGTTTTTTGTTTTATTAACAGCTTAATTGAGCTATAAATCACATAACATACAATTCCCCAATTTAAACTGTACAATTCAATGATTTTTAGGATATTCACAGAATTACATAACTATCACCACAATCAATTCTAGGGTATTTTCATCACTTCTAAAAGAAACCTTGTACCCATCAACAGTCTCTCCTCACATCTCCCCAGCCTCCCAACCCCTAGATAACCACTAATGTACTTTCTGTCTCTACAGATTTGCCTGTTCTGGCCATTTCATGTAAATGGAATGATACAATTACTGGTTTTTTATGATTGGCATCTACTTGCACTTTTGAAGACCTATTTGGCCACAAGCAACCCTTTCACATTGAGTCGATGTGACAGAATATGGATTCTTGTAGAGATCTTGGGGGACTAACTAGGCAATATTTCTTAGACCATATTACACAGCAACCTGGTAAATTATCCAAATTCCTGAGCTAGGGGAAGGAGGATAGAGAAGCTTAGCCACAGCTGCTACCACAGAAGAAAAGGAAAGGGGATGGATTGCAGGATGGCTCAGCAATGCCTCCCCAGCCCTGTCCCAGCTGGGCCACTGGGGCAGGACTTTCTGTACCATACGGACTCCACATTGAGGGCAGACTGCCAGGTCAGACTCTAGCTTTGCTACGTATTAGCTGTAACCGTTCGTTCCCTGCCTCCTCATCTCTGAAAAGAGGGTAAAAACAATCCCTGGGGGCCAGCCCCGTGTCTTAGCGGTTAAGTGCATGTGCTCCACCACTGGCGGCCCGGGTTCGGATCCCAGGCGCACACCGACGCACCGCTTCTCCGGCCATGCTGAGGCCGCGTCCCACATACAGCAACTAGAAGGATGTGCAACTGTGACATACAACTATCTACTGGGGCTTTGGGGAGAAAAGGGGGAAAAAAGGAGGAGGATTGGCAATAGATGTTAGCTCAGGGCCGGTCTTCCTCAGCAAAAAGAGAAAGATTGGCATGGATGTTAGCTCAGGGCTGATCTTCCTCACACACAAAAAAAATCCTTATCTTATGAGGACCACATCATAGAATCGTTATAAACATGAAATGAGGAGATGCACATCAGGTGCACGGCACAGCACCTGGGACATTATCAAAGCCTGATGAAAATTTCTGCTGTTGTAGTTGTTGAAGTTTTACCACAGCTGTTTATATATTGTTCTTCTAAGTAAAATTTAATATGGAAAGAGGGTTCTGGTGCTTTAAAAATAATACAAATACGTGCAGATATTCATTGCCAGATGGTCATCTGTGTTCTGTTTGATGCGAGTAGGGACAGTGGCAAGATTTAGCAGAAGCTGAAGAGCTATTATTGATGGAAAGTGGAGAGAAGGAAGGGTTAGGTCCACTCCTGGCATAAAAAGCTGATGGCGAGAACCTAGTTCTGTCACCAAATGTCCATCAGTGCCACTAGCAGGCGGAGGATATTTGCTCTGTGCACCTTAGGTCTTGTCTGCTCACCTGCACTACTCTCCTGCAATTTCTTCATTTTCCCTCGATTATTCTCAGGTGTCAGACCTACTCGTGGCAGCCTCTGCTAAGCCTTTCTGGAGTGTCTGTTAAGTCCACCTGAAATCCGCACTAGTGTGGCTGACCCTTCGTAGGAATCCAGTGGTCAGACACAACCACGTGTAGCAAGTGGCCACAGGATACACCGATTTTGCTACTAAGTGGTCTGACAATCACCCTGCCCCCTCCAGGGGAGCTGCCCTTTCGTGTAAGCATCAAGTGTCTATTTTCAGTTACTTAGGGTAGTTGGTGGACTTTCATCTGACTTCCACTGCTTTGAATGGTCTTTCCTGCACATCTGGCAAACCTCTGTCCAGATTCAGCTCAACTGTCTCTCTTTCTTGCCTTCCTCCCCTCTGTGATTCCACAGTTCCCTGTGTGTGCCTATGGGATAGTGCCTAGACAGCGTCCACTTATCACCTGTGTATGTGACCATGAATAACTAAAACACAAGGACCTTTTTCATTTACCTCTGTGTCTCCCATTAATAGCCCTGGGCCCAGCACGTAGACCTCATTCCTCCAATTATACAGATATATATTGAAATCCTACTGTGTGCTGACACTTTAAAATGCAAACATTTCATAGAAGCATGGGATTTAAACTCAGAGAGGAATTTTGAGACAAGCAAATGAGCCCCAGAGAAGGCTGTGTCTTATCAAGTAATCCAATGCCTGAGTAGGGAAAATATTGGGGATAGAATTCAACTCTCCTGATACCTTGTTCTTTTACCACAGGGATTTTTCTTTTGGTTAAAATAATAGATTTTTAATGTGGTTAGAAAACTAGAGAAAATATGAATGATTATTTTGTTCATTAATGGTTTTTTCAGCTCAGGCACTAGCCCTCAAAGCACCCTTGAGTTGGTGACTGAGGATATTAACAGATACCAACCCAAATCTGCAATGTGGCTAATTCCACTATTGTCTGACTCTCTGTACTTCTCACACCTCCGCCCTGGTGGCTCACATCTCACCCATGCCAGGCCAACCAAGGGCCTGTACAAATTTAACTCAGTGCGATTGCACAACCATGAAAGCTAAAGTTGCTTTTTTGGGGTAATGAATGAGATTCTTTAATAGCCTCGTGAAAATGTTTCCAGTGGGAGGAAAAACGGAACACATTGTCACAATATAAATGTCCCCATTAGGCTCAGGTGAGGTTATTATACAACTAAAGGAAGTAGGGGACACTCATTTGGGCCAGCTTGGGGGATAAACAGAATCTTGTTCTGTGCCTCTTCCTACTCCCTTGTTGAACTTCTATTGTTAAGAACCTATTTCTCTTTTGGAGGTGATGGAGATGTTTATTACTTTGATTGGCGTACACATACATCCAAACTCATCAAATTATGTACATTAAATATGTGCAGTTTTTGTATATCAATACCTCAAAAAAGGTGTTAAAACAAAAAAGAACTTATTTCCTCACTGAGTTGAAATCATGGTCCAGCAAACCCAGTGTTCTGTGTCTCTCACCAAGGCAGGCTTTTGGTAAGAAAGAGCAAGACTATAATTCCTGCCTAGCTCCTTGAAGGCTGCTGATGAGTTTCTCTTAATTACTCATGATGGTGCTAACCTCAATGAATGCCACTACCTTAGGTCAGGCCACCATCATCTCTCATCTGGACCACTGAGAAAGTCTCCTAACCATTCTCCTTGACTCCAATTTGAAGTCCTCTAACACACGTTCCATGCTGCAGCAGAGAGATCTTCCCAAAATTCTAAGCCACCTAATTCCTCCCTTAATACCCTGCAGGGTTTCCCATTGTCCTGAAGATAAAGGGTCAACTCCTTAACATAGTTTAGCTATAATCTGGTCAAGTTGCTGCCTATAGACAAGTCCCTAGCTAAGGAGTTGAATGAGCTGAGACCCAGTCCATGTTCCATATGCCAAGCCATGAGCTCTGGCACTGGCCCACTTCTGCCTAAGACCCAGGAGGGGTTAGAGGTGCTGCCTGGAGGGCCTATTACTTCCTGCTGTAGGCTAATATCTAATCACCCCTACCTGCTTCCATCCTAACCTCAGCACTATAATTCTGCCATATTAGCATCTCAAAATTCCCCTCTGTCTTGCTTTGATCCTTTGCCCATGTTCTCCCATTGACCTTCTCTTCATTCTTCTCTTTCCTGGGTAAGTCACATTCTTCTTTCCATTCTCCACTTAAACATCACCTTCCCTGACCCTCTTGTGTTCCTAATATGTGTTCTCAAAGCACCATGTGTTTTTCATAACAGAGCACTCATTCTACGGTTTCATAATGCCTACTTTTTTCTTTCCTAGAGAGGAGGGACTGTATCATGGTACTTTGTAACCTCCTTGCCTAGGTATTCAATAGATATCTGTTGATAAAGAAATGAATGAATAAATGGGTGGATGCACAAATATGTTAAAAAACTTGAACTCATGTTTCCAATGAATACCACATTTTGACTAAAAGAGCTCCAAAAGCTTATTATCTACTGTCCTGTATTTGTCTTAAATGTATTTTTTCCTGCCTTCACAGAATGCACTTGAAAGGGTGGAGCTCTAGGAACTGGGAACTTATCTTAGCTCATCCAAAACCGTAGCTTTCCCATTTTATAGACTAAAAATGTCAGACTGCTGTCTCTTTAGTCTTGATGGATATTTCCAAATGAAAAGATGCTGGTCTTTCTAAAGTATCTATCTTCACTCATGGATCTGCCCACCCTCCCCCAACATGACACCTAAGGCAACAGAGTCGAAGGCCTTGAATATCTTGCTGAGGAGTTTGGCATTCATCCTGTGCGTGATAGGGAGTTCACGAAGGGTTTTAAGCAGGGCAGTGACAGAATCATCTTTGTGTTTTGAGTAATTGCTCTAGCAGGGGTAAGGGAGATGAAAGCCTGGGGTTAGGGAAGTGAGAAAGAAAGCCACTAGAATAGTCCAGGCAAGAGATGATGAAGGCCTAGACCACAGAAGGGATCATGGCAATGGAGATGAGGATGCAAAATCAAGAAACATTTAGAAGGAAAAATCTCTTGGAGTTGATTAAATATGGTTGTAAAGGAGGGAGAAGAATCAGGGATGATTCCAGGGTTTCTAGCTTCAACAACTGGGTCACTAGTGGTGCCATTATCTGAGCTCAGGACTGTGAAGATAGTGAGTTCACTTTAAGATGTGTTCAGTTTATCTTATGGACTTTTATAAGAAATAAAGGTAGGAACCATCTCTGTGTACCCAGTTTCCGGCATACCTTGCACACAGTAGGTGCTCAAAATGTTTCTTGAATTAAATTGAAGGTGCAATGCATGTTACTTATAGAATTTTCAATATCTAATTTCAATTGCGTCTTTTGTCAAATTCCATGCAAAGACCCATCCAGCCATATTGCTCTAATATTAATATAATATTTGTCCACATGACAAGCTAAGAAATTTCAACCCCCTGGAAAGTATGACTAAGAAATTTTACTGCAATAATAATTTTCACTAAGTGGTAGAAGGAGTCAGGAAAGGGGATAGTTATTACAGCAACCACAAATTGGTCTAGGGCTACACTTGGCTTTCAATTTCACTACGAATTTCAGAGAAGATTCAAGTGAATAAAATTGAATAATTGAATGAAAGATTCAAGTGAAATCTGGTTGGTTGATTAGAAACATGTGAAGGAACCCCAAACAGGCACGTGTTTCAGATTTCCTACTCCGAAGTTTGCCAAGTATTAATCATCATCCTCCTTATGTTATTCCAGAAAACAGAATCGCCCCAGCTGGCCTTTTGGAAGGACAGAACCTGGGTCAGGAGAGCATCCACAAATCCAGGACTTCCACAGACAGAGAAATTAGCAAATAAATGCCATGTAGAGGCGAAGTTGCCACACTCAACTTTCCCCATCTTCCCCAACCCCACTCCTTATGTTACCCACCATGCCCTCCACCCTCAGCCCAGTCCATGCTCACTTCCATATCACAAGAGAAGAGGGAATTTGGGGAGCTAGTTGCTCAAGTGAGAACACTGTTGTTTCATGCTGAACCTCTCTTCCTCCCTCCCCAGAACACAGATTCCAGAATGGAACAGGCACAGGCTTTCAAAACAGAAAATCTCAAATTTGAAACCAAACTCCACCATTTACTTTGGGTACTTAACCTCTTTGAGCCTCAGATTTCTTCTTTTACAAAACAAGGATAATAAGACCTACTTTGAGGGATGAAGACTGAATGAGGTTAATTTATGTAAAACACATACGGGTGTGATGTTAGCAAACGTGTTTGGACCCTTCTTGCCCCTTTCTTCTGTATGATGACCTGCCCAAGTAAGTGTGGAGCCCAAACTGTCACTGAACACAGTCCCCACTCAGGGAAGTCCCAAGGGAGTGGGTCCAATTTACATAGCAACTGGAGACCTGATCAGGGTGCTCTGTAGAGGGCTCATTTCATCTGGTCCTCCTGGGACTCACAGGTGAGATGACAACAAATCTGGCCTCCCTCAGATTAATGTGCTATGAGAGCAAAGAGGATGGAAAAGCTAATTTTGCCTAGAACAGTCAGGTCAGACCTCATAGATGAGGCATGATTCAAATTGGGTCTTAATGAATGAGTAACCTTTTCTGGGAGCGAATCAGAGACACATCATGCAAAAGGGGTAAATGAATAAAGAAACTGATGCTCAAGAAACAATAACTGGTTAGGTACGGCTAGAGGAGAAGAAATGAGAGATGCTGGGAGATGGGGTTGGCAAGGTCCACTGGGTAGTTTACCACGCTAGGCAGAGTTTCTGGGCTTAATCCTATAAATAACGCAAGCTCATTAAAGAGATTTGAAAATATCTCTTTTGCATTTTATTGTATTTTGTTTTCAGCATTTTCTCTTCTCATTATGAAAATGATACACATAGTAAAAAAATATTCAAACAGTACAAAAGGATATAATAAAAAATGAATCCCTCTCTTTATCCCAGACTACTGGGTCTACTCCTCAGTATTAAATCTTCATTCTCTCTCCTTCCAGAAATTTTCCATATAAATACTCTTATAAGTCTTCCTGTGGATGAATATTTATACACTGTACTGTACGTGCTTCTTTCCTGCTTTACAACGTATCATGGAGATCTTTCCATTTCAGCGTATATAATTTTGCCTCATTATTTTATTTTATTTTTGTTTGTGAGGAGGACTAGCCCTGAGCTAACATCCGATGCCAATCCTCCCCTTTTTCTTGTGGGGGATTGGCCCTGGGCTAACATCTGTGCCCATCTTCCTCTACTTTTTATATGGGATGCCGCCACAGCATGGCTTAACAAGCGGTGCGTCAGCGCGCGCCTGGGACCCAAACCTGCGTACCCCAGGCTGCCAAAGCAGAGGGCGCGCACTCAACCACTTGCGCCACCGGGCCAGCCCCTGCCCCTGCCTCGTTATTTTAAATAGCTCTGTGGTATTCCACACATTAGATTGTTGCATCATCTTTATTTAACTAATTCTTAGTTGACAGATATTTAAGTTGTTCCCAATTGTTTACTATTACAAACAAAGCTGCAATCCATCCTTGTACTTAAATATTTGCAAATATGTGAGCATATTCGTGCAGAAAAAACTACTAAAAGCAGAATTGCTGGATCAAAGGGTATATGCTTTTAAAATCTGAGAGCTATTTTCAACTTGCCCATTTAAAAAGTACCTATTTATACTCCCACCACCAGAGTTTGACTGTATCCGTTTCCACCCACTCTTGACATTACTCTGTTATCAAACTTTTAAATCTTGGCCAATCTGATAAGTTAACCTTTTTAACTTCCTTGTTTTGACTTACATTTCTTTAACTGAATGAAGAAGAGCAAGTGCTCATATGTTTATAAACCATTTGTACTTCTTTCTCTGGGAACAGCTTTTTTCTTTTCCTTGCCAATTTTTCTATTAGTTTGTGGTTTTTCCTTGCTGATTTATAAGAGCTCTTTATATATTAAGAAAATAGGCAGATTGACCACGATATCATTTATGGCTTCTGGGTTCTATCCAGTTCTTAGAAATGGCTCTTCCACTCCAATATTATTTTAAAATCCACCCATGTTTTCTTTCATACTTCTATGACTTATTTTATGTTTACATTTTTGATTAATCGAGAGTTTATTTTGCTATAAAGTATCAGATACGGATTTTATTTTATTACTCATTCTTTGTGTCTTTCTTTTAATAGACGATTTTTCCCTCCTTTAAATTTACTGACATGATAGATGTGTTTGTTCTTAGTTCCCTTCTCTTAGTTACATTTTCTATTTTTAGTGCTTCCTCTGTTTTCTAATTTTTGCTACATCGTCTGTTGTTATCTTCTTTGATATCTCTGCAAATTTTTTTTCTTTTTTTTAAGGAGAACTATTTGATGGAAGAACAAAGAGGTCTGCCTGGCACACAAGGACGCCTCATCTGTCAGAGGTGTTTTGTGTGTATGTGCCTGCCTCTGTACATCAATTGACTCTGATATGATTGCTACCTTCCATCTCCACTGTACCCTCTCACTCCAAGAATTCTTGTGAAGATGGCACGTTTGCAGGATTCTCTTTTGGCTCCATTTCCCATGACACTTCACAGTGTGGAAGAGGCATTCGGACACTTTCATAGTCTACCCACAACCCCACACATTGCTGTTTCAAGCACAATTGGCTCTTCAACGATGTGCTGCCACATTTTAGAGACCACTATGGAAATGTGGATTTACTATAAGTGTCTTCCCTCAATTAGATTCAAATTATACTGTGTTCAGCAATTATTCTTCGGAGTTTGGGGTTGTAGGTATTTTCTAAGTTTTTGGAAGATAATTTTTTTTTTCTTTTTTTTCGGTTGCTTTTAAAAGATAGAGTTGGGGTAGAAATGGCTTTACTCCCCCTGTTTTAGCCAGAATTTCTCCACTGAAGACAGCTAAGCAGGAGAGAATATATTGACATAAAACTAATTATGATTTTGACAGATGGACTGGAGAGAGAAAGAGAATGGAGGCAGAGAAACCAATTAGGAGGCTAGTGTGGTCATCGAATATAGAAGAGAGGTGAAGCAAATCTGGACTAGGGTGGTTGTCACAGTAATGGGAAGAAAGGAAAGTGGGAGAAATTCTGCAGGCCAAATTCACAGGACTTTGTAACGGATTAAAAGGGAAGGTTAGGATAAGTGGAAAAGGAAACAGCAACTTGGTGGATGGCCATGCATTAGCTGAGAGAGGAAACACAGCAGAGGGAAAAGTTTTTTTAATATGTTGAAGTTCCTGGGACATTCATGGGAAGATAGAAAGCAGGCTGTTGGAAACAGAACTGAGATTCAGGAAGAGTCAGGGCAGGAGGTGTGGATTTGGAAGTCTCCAGCGGATTGAAACTTGTGGTGGCTGGAGCCATGAAATAGATTAATTTGCCAAGAAAGACAATATAAATTAAAGATGGAGCCTGAGGAACACTAGTCATTAAGGGGCAGGTGGGGAAAGCTGAGCCCACGAAGGATAGAATTGTAAAGATAGGAGAAAAACAGGAGACAACGGCACTATGGAAAACAACAGGAGAAAGTACAAGAAAGGATGCATAGTCAGCAATGTCAGATGTTGAAACGGTTGTAAAGCAAGGACTGAAAGCTGTCCGCTGAATTGGCAATTGGTAAGAGCAATTTGGGGAGGAAGAAAGGAGAGTGGAGGGGAAGATGACAAACTAAGTATCTAATACACACCAGGAAATACACTACTGTTTTGCATATATCATCCCAGTCAATCTTCTCAAAAATCCCCCAGAAGAGGAAACAGAGGCTAACAGACATTAAGTAATTCTTGCGCCATCACACAGATGCTAAGCAGGAGCTGGATTTACACGCAAGCCTGTCCTGCATTCAAAGCACCACCCCGTTTCCACTATGTTAACTTGAAAGTCAGATTATAGCAATTTAACAAATGCCTGTAGCGTAAAAAATGCACTATGCTTCAGATCATAGTTTCCTAGTAACTTCAATTAGAAAATTGTTGTTGGATTCCTATTACAAATTCTGGCTGTCACAAAATACATAATCACTGCACCCAGGACTGTGTTGGTGCAATGTTCACTTACCAGCCTCCCACTTGTAAATCAGCCAGACTGCATTGGCTTCATTCCTGGCAATGGTAAGTGAGAACTAAACATTACTAGTGGTAAAGGGGAACTAAACTAATAAGGTCACAAAATTAGTGGCAAAAGAAAGGCGACAATGCAAATATCTTTATATTTTCCCTACACATTCTTTAATAGAAATTTTTCCATCCCAAGTTCTGTATATTCATCTCTAACTATATTGTAGACAGATGAATATACAAACTTTCTTGACCTGAGAGCTTATGTTATAATTCTTTCTGAGAGTATCATCTCATCCTTGGATTCTGTCTCTCCCACAAGACATCAGTGCTCGTCAGTGCTCAATACAGTGCCTGCCACATAGCGAGTGCTCAGTGAATGTTTGTTCTACTGAGTTGCTTTCCAGGCCAAGGTCACTGCAGGAGATTCTATAACCCATTTGCCTCTATTTAAAAAAGCCTAAAAATACCAACGATGGGGTATATAACTGGTGCTCAACTTCATGGCTCAACTAATTCAAAATCAACCAACTAGTAAAATTGACTGAAAGAGGTACCAGCAACTTTAGAGTTTTCCTAAACATGGGGAAAAGATATGTTTTATGGACATACTTGTAATGGGAACATATTTAAAGATTCTGGAATTCTTCCATGCCGTTTCTCTTCAGGGCACCTAGCCCCCAAGTACAGAGAATCCTATGAGGAATGACATTCCCCATGGGGCCACAGGACAAGAATCCATACATACAAAATATTCACAGCAATGGTTCCCCCAACCAATTTAATTAGAAGGAAAGAATAACTCCTTGTTTTGGCACTACAGTGACTGCAGCTTGTAAGGCATTCATCCTCCATCTGACAGATGATATATCTTTTACTAGACATGTTTTTGGACATACATTTTCTCAACTGGGAAATTAATAAGAACAAAAATGACAATAAACACCATAATTTATTGCATATTGCACATGTGCTAAGACCGTGGCTTAATTCTTTCAACAATCTTATGAGTTAAGTGCCTTAACCAAAGTCACACACGTGCAGTAATCAGCAGAACTAGGGTACAATCAGGTCTGTTTATTATTAAGTCTACAATCTTAATCATTAGACTAGAGATCAGTGACCCTCCACTAATTAAAAAAAAAAATACTGAAATACTGTAGTGAAACATTTCTTTCAGGAACTTGGAGTTGTATCAATCCTGACAGTTTCCTCCATGATCTTCCTCCTCAGTCTCTGTCAGTAATTGAATCTCTGATATTTATGTGGGCCTGTGGCCCCTGGAAAAAAGACTACATTTCCCAGCCTCCCTTGCAGCTAGCTATGTCCATGACTAAATTTTGGCTAATGTGGTATAAGCAGAAGTGGTGTAGACAATTTCTTGGAATTATTCTTTTTTTTTAATATATTTTTATTTTTTATTTTATTTATTTATTTATTTTTGTGAGGAAGATCAGCTGTGAGCTAACATCCAATGCCAATCCTCCTCTTTTTGCTGAGGAAGATGGGCCCTGAGCTAACATCCATGCCCATCTTCCTCTACTTTATATGGGATGCCACCACAGCATGGCTTGACAAGTGGCATGTTGGTGCCCGCCCAGGATCCAAACCTGCGAACTCCGGGCCGCTGAAGCGGAGCGCCCACGTTTAACTGCTTGCACCACCAGGCCGGCCCCTTGGAATTATTCTTAAAGGGAGGGGAGATATTATTTTTCATCACTTCCCTCCTTACTGCTGGCTAGAATATACACATAACCACTATAAAGTCATGAGTCGCTTAATGACGGGGATGTGTTCTGAGAAATGCGTCGTTATGCAAACATCACAGAGTACACTTACACAAACCTAGATAGTATGGTACACACCTAGGCTATATGGTACTAATCTTATGGGACCACCATTGTATATGCAGTCCATTGTTGACTGAAATGTTATGCGGCACGTGAATGTAGTTCCAAGAGCCATTTTGGAATGGAAGCCATGCTCAGTAGTGCAATAGAAATAAGGTGTCTAGATCACTTGTACCATGAGCACTGGCTACCACCCACAGACGTCTTGAATATGGGGTAGAAATACATTTCTACTTGTTTAAGCTACTGCCTTTATGTCCTGTTTCCCACAGTCGGTTCTAATTCTAACCAATGTAGGAGCCTTATCATATCTTGTGTTTTATGACATCTTGTATTGTTGTTGAATGCAACTCCATTAAGTTAAATTGGGATTGGACATGGTGAGCACTATAGATAGAAATGACTAAGACACAGTCTTGCTTCAAGGAGGTTGCAATTTAGAAAGGTAGAGGAGACATGTCCATGAGACTATAATAAAGGAAATACCTGGTATGAGAGTAGAAAAGTTCTATGCACAGTATATTTTCAGTATGTTTTGGAGTCTTTATATCTAGTTTCCCTACATGCACATGTAAGAGAGCACAGAAAGTCTTCATTTTTCTGGTCTTTTTATCCTTGCATACTAGCAAGAACCCAATGGTTTGACCAATTGATAAATATATTCTTCAACTGATTATTGCACTTAAGTAAAACTGGAACTCTGGCTAGCTTCTTGTTGGAATCTCTAAACCCTGTATCATCTTCCTTCTGTGCAAAAGGAAGATAAAGATTCCAAGAAGAGGAGCACCAAACCCCATCCTCCTTTCCTCTGTAAGATAAAGAGCCAGAACATCTTTCACTAGCTCTGTGCACAATATAAACTCAGGATGCCCTAGGAGAAATCCTGGAGGAGGGTTCTCACGCACTTGGAGAATACAGATGTAGGTTCCAATTCTTGGCTCTGCCTTCAGTTCCCTGTGACCTCAGCAGATAGTCTCATCTTTCTGGGCCACAAGGTCCTTAATTAATAATAATTAATTAATTAATTATAACAAGAGGGTTGGACTCAATGGCCACCAAGGTCTTCCTTAGCACAAATGCTCTGTGACTCTATGGGGGAAAAACGCTCTAACTAAATAGGGGAGTTGGGAAATGTTGATATCATTTGGGTTGAATTCTGTTTCTTCCACTAATGCACACAGGACGACCTTAAGAGAGATATGCAACATCTGCTAACCTCAGGCTCTTCACCTGTGAGATAAGAGAGCTGAACAAAATGCCTTATAGTATCTCATAGAGTTCAACTATTCTATCAATGCTTTATGTGAAATTATTCTTTCTTGATGGAAAAAATCAAATTAATAATATTATTAGATTTAAAATCTATAGGTTGTACTATTTAAAATAACCCCAACCTAGTGCTCCATGCACAAAATAAGGATGGTTTTTTTTAAAAAGTTACCACCCTGTGATAATAACAAAATTGGCTCAGAGATGGAATTTTGCATTATCTTTCAACATTTCACACAGGCTCTTATAGGTCATGACTAAGGTCAGAAATGAAAATGTCCTCTATGGAAACAGAAGTGCCTTTTACAAGCATAGAGGTTCCTGTTGATAAGCATAACCAACAATCTTAATGTCATGTTGTTCCCCTTGATCCCAAGTCAAAATGTTTCCTCTTATCCAAGTCCAAACAATTCATCTATGTCCATTGGAAGAAAAGCATTCAGCATCATCTATTCCCTCTTTTAACACCCTTGAAATCCTGCTTTATAGTAAATTTCAGCCTGAGGCCAGCAAAGTATCATGTTTTTTCCTCTTTTAGAGCTTGTACAATGTGTACACATTTCCAGAGCAAGACATTCTACGTCAACTGTAGGCTGTAACTAAGGACTTAGTAAACAAAACAGTCAGGGCTGATTAACATAGCTTAGTGCCAAAAAACTGAAAAATTACTATCTTTATCAAACAATGAAATCCCGAGTGAATGGAAAATTTTAATGCTTTGGATTTTTCAATCTCGTTTTCTATTTGTCAGAAGAACATATATTTATTTACCTATTAAATGAAACATTAATAAAAATAAACACTCCTAAGCTTCTCCTCTTCCTGAATTGAGGTTGAAAGTTTGAAGCTTCATATTACGGGCTGGTGTGTCCCCTCAAAATTCGTATGTTGAAGTCCTAACCCCGAATACCTCAGAATGTGACTATATTTGGAGATAGGGCCTTTAAAGAGGTAATTAAAGTAAAAAGAGGTCATACGGGTGGGCCCTAATCCAATATGACTGGTGTCCTTATAAGAAGAATTTAGGACACAGATAACACACAGAGGAAATATCATGTGAAGACAGAAGAAGGTGGCCGTTTGCAAGCCAAGGAGAAAGGTCTCAGAAGAAACAACCCTGCTGACTTGGACTTGATCTTGGATTTCTAGCCACTAGAACTATGAGAAAATAAATTTCTGTTGCCTAAGCCTGTGGTACTTTGTTATGGCAGCCCTAACAAACTAATACACTTTGCATATTCTGTCTCAGATTTACACAAATGGTGAAGTCTCTGGGGCTCTCAGAGCTTAGCACATTGCCTTGGACATTGTAAACAGTCCATTTGTGTTTTTCAAATGAATTCATTAATTAATTTAAAATGGAATAATTGCTCGCCTAGATTTCCCATGCTTAATTCTCTGTGAGGTGGAAAATGGAAATGAAAAGATCAGCCCATTTTTCTTGCATCCTCCTCTCTCCCTTTCCCCTCAACCTCAGGCCAACATTTCCAATAAGTTCTTCTTCAGTTTGTGTTGGGAACCAATATTATTACATTGCTTTCATGTGTCTGGATTCTTCTAGAATTAGATACACTTCTACCCAAAAGTCAGGAAGTGATCTTAGCCTCTTGTATATAGCCTTACAAAATGCTAGAATAGTGGAGGAAATTTAAGAGTCAACATCCAAGGCCTAAGGAAACTGATCCACCTTGAGAGTTGAGAAACTGATAGGAAAAAAAAAATCACCTGGTTATTTGGGGCTATTTTTGCCCATTCTGTGTCTTCTCTTTAGGCTTTATTGAGTTGAAAATTTACTTGCACTCTTTCTTCTGGTCCACCCAAATTTGAAGAGTCTCAATTACAAAATTTCTCTTGAGGCATTCTCTTCCTACTTTGCAGTTCAGCTATTTATGAACACATCTCTACAGGACTATGGAGCTACATGAGGGCAGGATTAATATCCCTTTAGTCTTTGCATGTAGTGTCTGGCCCACAATGTGCTCAATAGAGATGTTGTTGAAATGAATGAACAAACATCTCCAAAATACGCCAGCATTCATTCAACCAATTATTTATTAAGTGCATCATCAGTGCAGGCACTGTGCCAGATATGGTGCTACAGAAGTGTCTTTGAGGAGCTCCAGACCAAATGAAAGCACCATGAGTGAATGGCAACGATATGACATAAAGTTAGCTACAATGTGTGTGAAGTATTCATGGGAACACAGCAAAATGAAAAGCCAAACTATACTAGAGAAAGGGCTCCCGTCTTTTTTCTTACCTATCCTAGATATCCTTCAACTTCACACACTCCTGTAATATCTGACTCATTACAAAGAGCATGTATTCATCTTGTAAATTTTTGTAAGTCCAGTTGTCTGAACTTTTAAGAAGCCCAGCTTAAGTTTTATCCCTTCAGGGAAATCTTTTCGGACGACACCAGGATTATGTCATCTCTCTGCCTTCCTTACAGTCTTTACCATTCATTTAGCAATGACTCCAAGACCATCTAAAGAGATACTTCAGTTATTCACTTGAACTTCTATCTGCATCATACATTGCTTGTATTTTTACACCTGCTTAGAGACTGCAGGTTTCTTGAAGGCAGGAACCATGTATACTTACAGCATGTTAGAAACTGAAGGAATTTAATGGTCATTTGATCTAACTCCATCTTTTACAGGTGAGAAAACCCAGAGTCAAGGACATTGCCACTTGCCCATAAGAACATACAGAGTTAGTGAAAGAATAAGACTGCAACACAAAGTCAAGGCTGACACTCCTGACCTCTTTCCAAGTGGCAACATCTTTCTTGGTCTTTTGTTTCTTTCCTCTAATACCCTCTCTCTTGAACCTTGCCCCTATAAAATGAAATAAAGGAATATTTGTCGCTAAGGAATAATCATCCTTCTGTGTGTGTGTGCATGCGTGCATGACTGTGTGTGTGTGCGCACATGGCAAAGTACTCTAGAAACCTACAAGCTTAGGGTTGTGTTAACTCCACAGACTTCGAAATCAGATAGTCTTGATTCAAATTACAAATCTTCCACTGCTTTTTTTTTTTTTTTACTTTGGGCATTTCCAAGTCTCAGTTGCTTTATCTGTAAAATAAAAATTAGAGTACCTACCTCTTTTGATGTCTTACAAGATTAGACTTCTAAAGTCTGGCATAAAGTAAACGCTCAATACATTTACAACTATTATGAAATTAAATGCGCAGCCTTTGATATGATCTTGATTTGACTAACATGCAAGTAGAGGTAAAAACTCCGAGAGCTCACAACGTATACAGTCATCATATAAACTCTTCGTATGCAGTTATACAATTCAAACCTCAGCATTCATATATTACCACTCTTCTTAGAAAAAATTGTTTTAAAGATACAAAAATCCTTCCTTTCCAACCAGAAATGAAGACCACCAGAGACACCCCTTCACTTAAACTAGTTCTCTCTGAAAATACTTCAGAGCATTTATTTCTGTTTGCAAGTTTGGAGGACGGCTGTCAAGGTGAAAGCCACTATTCATTATGTCTAGTGCCCTTTCTACTCACACACAAAAACAGGAATCAATTAATTTCCTTCAGACACCAACCGAGGCAAGTCCGACTGGCAGCACTGAAGGTTTCTAAGGACTTTTTCTTTGGTAAATGATGTCACTAGGAGCCTTGTGAGTTTCCTTCCTCCCTGCATGTCTTTCTTAAGAGCAGAACATTCAATTTACTGCTCCTTTTCTTTCCTGGTGGATAAATAAAAATTTATGGTAAAAGTATGGAAAATAACCCCCATTATAGTTTTCCTTCAGCTCTGCCAAAACAAAACAAAACAAAAGGTCGCCACAGGACTTAAGGAACATGCAAACCAGCCCTAGAAAATTGGACAGGGATCTAGTGAGTTTCTGAGTTACAGCAGACTGTGTTAATGCTCACTCATCTTTTCGCCATGTACCGATGATCTTGCAGGAAGGTGCTAAATGCCTTTTCTCTTCTTGAATCTCCGAACAAAGCAATTCAGATATGCTCACAGTGGAACTCTACTGAGCACAATTGGGATCAAAGGACATGTGTATTTCTACCTGGGAGTAATGCTTTTGTTAGTGTAGAACAAGGAGTGGGTGTAGAGGGGATAAGAAAGGGCATCCTCCCTCCTGCTCCTGCCTCTCCATCTCAGCCAGCTGGTGCGGGCGTTCCTCACATGGTGGAGAAGTGGTACCAGGACGTGCTCTAGCAAAACGGTGAGATAGAGTAGATGGATTTTATCTTCCAAGGCAACCATGTAAGCAAATATATCATATACTTGGCTGCTTAAAACTGCACGTGGTTCACCCCCAGGGTCTCTCCACCTGGGCAGGGGCTCTCAAACAAAACTGTGATCAAATCATCCCACGTATTTGTTAAATGTGCAAATTCCCATATCTCGTTCCTGAAAGACTGATTCAGGAGCACAGAAATCTGAATTTTTAATAAGCAATTCAGGTGGGATTATGATGTAGGTGCTCAGACCATATTGACAGAAAGACTTCCTAGGATACTGTGTCAGGCTCCTCCTCTTTCAAAACTCACAAGCCCCATGTCCTCATCATCACCCTCAGCTCCCTGGCTCACTGGAAACCAGCAATCTGACACAGCAAACGAGGTAGCAACTAGAAAACCTTCTTCTCCCAGAAATGTACTTTTATTTTAATGAGAGAAAGAGAAGAAGATGGCTGGAGAGGTGGACACCTGAGGCAATCACGAGCCTTTCAGCAGGTGAGGAAGGGTTGGGGAGCCGAGCTCGGTAGTTAGGGAGGCACCGCTCACGAAGCACGGCAGGCGCTGCCTCGTCAGGCAGAACAGATAAACACAGAAAACTCAAGCTCGAGTCTTTCAGTGGAGCCAGGGCTGTGGATCCTCTCGGGCAGTCTGGGTCCCAGCAATTCAGAGGGTGCCGCTGTGCCTGGCCCTTTGGCATTTCTACCTGTCTGTCTGGGATCTCAAACTTCCCTTTCCTTAATTCTTAAACTTTCTCAGGAGACGTCAGCCTACCCTGAAGTTGTCTCTCACCCCACATTCCACCTGCCAAAGTTGTGAATCGAGCCTGATTTGTTTGGCATCACCAGTTATCGATTTCCTTTGTAGTTTTTTATTTTGCACTTTTCCAATGCAGAATATCATTGATCACTGGAGAGCCCTGGAAAGTGAAAAAGGTGATATCCTCAGTTCTCTTTTGGACTTGCCTCCCAGCACTTGCCGTGTGATAGGAAAACTCCTAAAGATTGCTCCTCCTGAACTGAAGACACCTAACACATGCATTGCTGATTCAGGCTGTACAAACATGATTCATTATTATTATTATTATTATTATTTTTTGCTGATGAAGATTTGCCCTGAGCTAACATCTGTGCCAATCTTCCTCTATTTTCTATGTGGGTCGCCGCCACAGCATGGCTGCCGATGTGTAGTGTATGTTCACACCTGGGAACCGAACTCAGGCCACTGAAGCGGAGCACACTGAACTTAACCACTACGCCACGGAGCCGGCCCCTGTGATTCATTATTTTTGCTCATCAAAGCCACTAAGAGAGTAAAGGATGGCAACCTGGTGTTCAGAGCACCCACTAATTCCCAGACACTGAGCTAAGTGATCCACACCCATTATGCAGTTTAAATCTCCTAACAGCCCTGTCCTTAGTAGGAGATATTATTATGCCCATTTAACAGATGAAGAAAGAAAAGTTCATAGAGATTTAAGTGACTTGATGAAGTCACATACCTGGAAAGCAGGCTGGAATTTGTCCTTCTGACTTCAATGCCTATACTTTTAAACCATTACACCATGCTGCCTCCCTCCCTTAAGCACATTAAAAAATATTTAATTAGAAGTGATTCATTTGCAAGTGTCAATGTCCTGAATTGATGAGTGGACACTGTATAAAATCATGTCCTTACAGCTACCAAAAACCCATACTATATGGATATGTCAGGGATGACATTTCCCTGGAATTGTGAATATAATTTAATGAAAACCATACTGTCCCCAAACAGCCCACAGATATTCACAAAGTGTTAACACTCTAGAGAAGGGTATACTGCAACACAAAACCCATCCAGGCAACACGCTTAAAACTGCATTTGCAAACTTCATTCTCTGTTCAACCAGAGACAGGAAGGCTTTTTAATTCCAGGGCATTAGTTCAAATCTGTTCTAGATTTGAATGACAGAAAATTGTTCCCTCCTGACAGCCGTCCAGCAGTCCATGCTCATTCTTGGTAAATCAGTGCTCCCAGGAGGCAGAGCTGCCTCTGCACAAGCTCTGGATGCCACTGGCCTCTGCTGAACCACATGGCAGGGTTGAGAGAAACCTGAGAAAGAGATCAACTTCCTTTAAAAACATTCCCTAGAGGGACTCCAGGCTTAAAGCAAAACAGATGCTCCTAAGAAACAACATCAGGCTAAAAGGAAGCTTGTGTCCTGCCTCAAACCATCCCTTAATTCAAATCATCCACCTCCCAGGTCTCCTCTTTTTCCAATCTTCTTTTTTACGTCCTAGAAGTAGCATCCGCACATGTGCATGCACACACAGTGCCCAGAAGTCTGGTGCTAGACTTCCTCAACGTGACATCTCAGGTCAACAGGGAATCTTCCAGCTTTGCACCAAACTAGTTGTGTGTGACCCTATCCAATAACAACACAAACAATTCCATTTATGGAGCACTTAATGTGCCAGGCCCAGGTCCAAGTTCTTCCTGGGGAGGTGTAGATGAGGAGATAGAGGCTTACAGAAGTCATTATTTGCAAGATCACGCATCTAACAAACAGTAGTCCCAGGATACAAACCAGGTCAGTCTAACTCTAAAATCCAAGCTCCAAATCCCCAAACTACACAGCCTCCCAAGCCATGGCACCTCTATGACATTCATCTGAAAAATGGGTAAGTTAGACCAATTTGAGATTCTAGAGGGCCAAAAAAGAGCCCAGAGGCATTGTGGAATGTTTTTATTTGTTTCTTTGACTTATTGTCATTGTTTGCTAGAATTTTCTTTAAATTTTGAACTTGAATGCCTTTAGTTGGGACATCCACACTTCTGTTCACCCAGGGCCCATCTGTCTTCCCACTTCAGGCTCTGGTCTTTGTCTGCTGCCCACCTGTCTTCTGAAGGCATTTGAGTTTTCAACCCCTAAACACTTTATAAATATTTCTTTAGCTTGACCATTTCATGATCTCTACATGGCTGACTGTAATACAGCCACGAAAGCCGGGCGGGTGTAAAGTAGAAGCTAGTAAAGTCAGACTGAGAGGCATTGAAATTGACTGATGGCTATGTGATGAGATACCAAGTTTGGACTTATGTGAGGAATAGCAAACACGATTCATCTGAAGTGCCAATTCTGATCTGTTATTAGTAGATGAGAGGAATACTGTATTGAGAAGGACTCTGAGGCTGCACCTTGACACAGCAGAGAAGAGTGCCAAGATGGATTCACAAATTCTTTTTAGTCACAGATTATTTTCTTTGAACAAAAGCTTTTAAAGACCCCATTAATAAAACAGATAAAAGCGGAGTTGCTCAGGCTGAGCGGTAATAAGGAGCCTGAAGCACTACCCGACTGGTTTCCTTTAATTCCTATAATTGCTGAAATGTTACCTTCCTAGAAATCCTATGGCTCCTTAGAGAATAATTTTAAAATTATTGACAAAGATGTTCTCCAAGGTTCTTTTATGCTCTGACATACTTTGATTCCTTGAGACATCAAGAGCCTTTATAGATAATCAGAAGTATCATAAAGGAAAACAGAAGCTTTTCTTAAATTCATTTAATTAACCTTACCAGTGGCAAAATGACCTCACGCAAAGATAGGTTTCCATTTCTATCATTCCACAGATGTTTATCTGGCAAGCCAGACCACCTTCATCATCTCCCCTGTGGTCCAAGCTGCCATCGTCTCTCATCTGGATGATTGCACCTGTCTCCTAGCTGGCTTCTCTGCTTCACCCTCGCCCCCCATAGTCTACTCTCCACATACACAGAGAGTGACCTTTTAAGTGTTAGACCAACTCATTTCTCCACTCAAAACCCTACCATGACTTCCCCTTTTACTCAGAATAAATTTCCAAGCCCTCATCACAACCTGCAAGTTCCTACATGTACTCTCTGATGCCATCTTTGCCCATTCTTTCCTCACTTACTATGCTCTAAAGCAATGATTCTCAAAGTGGAGTTCCTGACGCCCTTTCGTGGGTCCGGAGGTTAAAATTACCTTCATTCTAATACTAAGATGTTTTTTTCATGCCCATTTTCTCATGGGGGTACAGACAACAAATTCTTTATTGATATAGTTTCAGATTCCACGTTGCAACTACCTTTTTTTGTGTGTGTGTGTGTGAGGAAGATCAGCCCTGTGCTAACATCTGCCAATCCTCCTCTTTTTTTGCTGAGGAAGACTGGCCCTGGGCTAACATCTGTGCCTATCTTCCTCCACTTTATATGGTATGCATGACAGCATGGCTTGTCAAGCGGTGTGTCAGTGTGCGCCCGGGATCCGAACCGGCTAACCCCAGGCCGCCGCAGCGGAGTGCGCGCACTTAACCGCTTTCGCCACCGGGCCGGCCCTGCAACTACCTTTTAAAAGACTACCACTTGTTGAGTTTTGATATAATATCAAAGAATAATAACCATAAATATCTGAAAAGGCTATTAAAATACCCTTTCATTTTCCAAGCACATATCTGTGTGGGGCCAGATTTTCTTCATATACTAAAACCAAAACAACATACTACAATAGAATGGATGCGGAAGCAGCTATGAGAATCCGGCTGTCCTCTAGCAAGCAGACATGGAAGAAATTTGCAAAAATGCATAAACAATGTTACACTTCTCATTAAATTTTTTTTTTTGCTTTGGGAAATACAGTTATTTTTCATAAAAAATATTTATATTAACATGTGGTACATCTATTATTGTAATTTTAAATGAATCAATAAATATTTTTAAATTTTCTCAGTTTTAACTTCTAATATGACAAATATAGATAGAATCCAAATAACCAAAGCTCAATAATTTTTAGGAGTGCCAAGGGGTCCTGAGACCAAAAAGTTTGAGAACCACTGCTCTAAACTCACTGGCCTTCTTGCTGTTCCTTCCTATGACCAAACAGATCTAGTGTAAGGAACTGGCTCACGTGATTATGGAGGCTGTGAAGTCCGAGATGTGCAGTTGGCAAGCTGGAGACCACGGAGAGGTGATGGTGCCCATGCCAGCCCCAGTCCAAAGGCAAGAGAAAACCGACGGCCCAGCTGGAAGACAACCGAGCAGAGAGAGAGAATTCTTTCTTACTCAGCCTTTTATTCCATTCAGGTCTTCGATGGATTGGATGAGGCCCAGCCACATTAGGGAGGGCCGTCTGCTTTACTCAATCCACTGATTCAAATGTTAATCTCATCCAGAAACACCCTCACAGGCACACACAGACATAATGTTCAACCAAACACCTGGGCATCCTGTGGCCCAGTCAAGTTGACATACAAAATTAACCATCACACCTTCCATGCATATAGGTCACAGCTCAAATATTATTTTATCAGAGAGAGGTTCCCTATACCACCCTATATAAAATAATGCTAGGGCTCCTATATCCTCTCTTCTCCTTAACCATGCTTTGGTTTTCTTAGCATGTACCACCATTTATAAATTATATATCTATTCTTTTGTTTCTTCTTCCCCTCACTAAAATGCAAGCTTCTTAGACTATTGAACACTTTAGTTCCCTGTGGATCCCCAGTGCCTAGAACTGGCACATAGTAGGTCTCAATAAATATTTGTTGACTAAATGAGTAACTACATCACACCATTTATATAAACTGAAGACCATAATTAAGGTTTGAGGAAGCAAAGTTATTAGGGAGAAAGTATTGAATTGCTCTGAAGTGGATTGTAATGTGTACGTGCGTCAAACACAGTCCTTTAAGCAAGACAGACATTTATTTCTCGTTCATCTAAAAGTTTGGAACTAGGCAGTCCAAGGAAGGTATAGCAGCTCTGCTTTACAAAGTCCTCAGGGACTCTATGGTGTGGCCCTTGCCTCTTTGTCCAATATGTCAAGTAAAGAGCCAGCCATCGGGGCCGGGGCCGTGGCATAGCTGTTAAGTGCACACGCTCCGCTGCTGGCGGCCCAGGGTTCTGATCCCCGGCGTGCACCGACGCACTGGCTTGTCAGGTCATGCTGTGGCAGCGTCCCACATAAAGTGGAAGAACATGGGCACAGATATTAGCCCAGGGCCAATCTTCCTCAGCAAAAAGAGGAGGATTGGCATGGATGTTAGATCAGGGCTGATCTTCCTCACAAAAAAAAAAAAAAAAGAGCCAGCCATCATATCTTCATTCCAAAAGAAAGGAAGGCGAAAAATAAAAAGCAAAGTGAGGCCAAGAGTGCACAACAGCTGGGTTTTTTTTTTTTTTTTTTGGTGAGGAAGATTGGCCCTAAGCTAACATCTGTTGCCAACCCTCCTTTTTTTGCTTGAGGAAGATTGGCCCCGAGCTAACATCTGTTGCCAGTCTTCCTCTTTATACACGGGACGCTGCCGCAGCATGGCTGAGTAGTTTGAGTCTTTTTTTGGTCTTGGTCAATCTAGCTAAAGATATGTCAATTTGACCTTTTCAAAGAACCAACTTTCAATTCTGTCGATTTTCTCTATTGTTTTTCTATTTTCCACTTCATTAATTTATGCTCCAATCTTTATTATTTCCTTCCTTGTACTTGATTTGGGTTTAGTTTGTTCTTCTTTCTCCAGTGTCTTAAGTAAGAAGGTGAAGTGATTGATTTGAGACATTTCTTCCTTTTTATGTAGACATTTACAGATACAAATTTTTGTCTAAGCAATGTTTACCGGTATCCCATAAGTTCTGGTATGTGAGTCTTCATTTTCACTCATCTCACAGTATTTTCTGATTTCCCTTGTGATGTCTTCTTTGACCCATTGGTTATTTGGGGTTTGTTATTTAATTTTCACCTATTGGTGAATTTTCCAAATTTCTTTTGGTTATTTATTTCTAATTTTATTCCACTATGTTCAAAGAACATACTTTGTATGACTTCCACCCTTATAAATTTATTGAGCCTGTTTTAGGGTCTAACATATGGTCTGTCCTGGAGAATGTTCCATGTGCACTTGAGAAGCATGTTATTCTGCTTTTGTTGGGTAGAGTGTTCTAATGATGTCTGTTAGATATAGATAGTTTATAGTGTTGTTCAACTCTTTTATTTATAGTCATGCACCACATAACGATGTTTTGGCCAACAGACCACATATATGACGGTGGTCCCCTAAGATTAGTACCACATAGCCTAGGTGTGTAATAGGCTATACCATCTAGGTTTGTGTAAGTTCATTCTATGATGTTCACACAACAAAATTGCCTAACGATGCATTTTTCAGCACGTATCCTCGTTGTTAAGTGATGCATGACTGTACTTATTGATCTTCTCCCTAGTGGTTCTATGCATTATTGAAAGTGAGGCATTCATATTTCCAATGATTACTGTTGAATTGTCTTTCTCCCTTCAATTCTGTCCGTTTTTGCTTCATCTATTTTGGGGCTGTTGTTAGGTACACATATGTTTATAATTGTTATATCTTCCTGATGGACTAAACTTTTCATCATTCTAAAATGTCCCTCTTTATTTCTAGTAACAGATATTTGTTTTACTGTCTCTTTTGCCTAATATTAGTATAGTGATTCTAGCTTTTTTATCATTGCTATTTGCATGATATATCTTTTATTTATTTATTTTTTTATTTATGTATTTTTCCCGCAAAGCCCCAGTAGATAGTTGTATGTCATAGCTGCACATCCTTCCAGTTGCTGTATGTGGGACGTGGCCTCAGCATGGCGAGAGAAGCAGTGCATCAGTGTGCGCCCAGGATCCAAACCCGGGCCGCCAGTAGCGGAGCACGCGCACTTAACCGCTAAGCCACAGGGCCGGCCCTGCATGATATATCTTTATCCATCCTTTTACTTTCAACCTATTTCTACCTTTGAATCTAAACTGTCTCCTGTAGACAGCATATAGTCAGACCTTTTTTTTAATCCAGTCTGACATCTCTGCCTTTTGATTGAATTGTTTAATCCATTCACATTTAATTTCATTATTGATACAGCTGGATTTACATTTGCCTTTTCACTTTGCATTTTCTATATGTCGTATGTCTTTTTTGTTTCTTTATTCCCCCTTTATGGCTTTCTTTTGCATTAGGTGTATATTTTCTCGTGTAACATTTTATTTTCATTAGCAATTTTTTTCACTATATTTTTATGAGTTATTTTCTTAGTGGTTGCCCTGGGGTTTACTATATACACCTTAACTTATCAAAACCTAGTTACATTTATACTAACAATTTCAGTGAGACATAGAAACATTACTCCCACACATATCTATTTCCTTTTCCCTCTTTTTGTGCTATTGTTGTTATACATATTACACCTATATATATTACTAACCCAACAATACACTGTTATAAATATTACGTAATATAATTTTATGTCTATTAAAGAAGCTGAGAAAAGGAGACAAAGTATATATTTATACAGTTTGTTATATTAACATTCTTATTTACCATCTCTGTTTCTCTTCATTTCTTCCTGTGGATTCAAATTACCATCTGGTGTCATTTCCTTAATTCATTACAGCTTTGTTCCCACCCACTTCCTTTGTGCTGTTATGTCAGATCTATTACATTTCTATATGTTTTCTGCCCAACAGTACAATTATATATATATTGTTTTATACAATTGCTTTTTAAATCAGTTAAGAGTAGAAAAGAGGAGAAAATCCATTAATATTGTCTTTTATAATTACATAATTACCTCTACCAGTGCTCTTTTTTTGGTGAGGGTTCACATTACCATCTGCAATCACTTGCTTTCAGCCTAAAGAATTTCCTTTATTATTTCTAATAAGGTGAGTCTACAAGGAAAAAACTCTCTCAGTTTTTATTTATCTGGAAATGTCTTTATTTTGCCTTCATTTGTGAAAGATAGTGTTGCTGGACATAAGATTGTTTGTTGACAGGTTTTTTTCCTTCAACATTCTGAATGTGTCATTCCACTGCCTTCTGTCTTCTTTCCTCCATTGTTTCTATGGAGAAGTTAGATATTAGCCTTCGTGGGATTTCTTTATATGTGATGAATCTTTTCTCTCCTGCTGCTTTCAAAATTTCCTCTTTGCCTTTGTATCTCAATACTTGTACGGTGATGTCTCTCCTTGTGGATCTCTTTGTGTTTATCCTGCTTACAATTCATTGAATTTCTGAGATGTGTAGATTGATTTTCATCAAATTTGGGATGTTTTCAGCCATTATTTCTTTGGTATGATTTTCTGCTCCTTTCTCTCTCCTCTCTCTCTCCTCTTCTTGTGGTACTCCAACTATGTGTATGTTGGTATGCATAATGGTGTTCCACATTTCTCTGAGGATCTGTTCATTTTTCTTCATTCTTTTCATTTTCTGTCCTTTGGATTGCAAAGTCTCTAGCAGTCTAACTTCCAATTCACTGATTCTTCCAAATTTGTTGGTGAATTTTTCATTTCAGTTATATTTTTCAACTCCAGAGTTTCTATGTGGTTATTTTTTATAATTTCTATTTCTTTATTGATATTCTTTGTTTGATGACATATTGTCATCATAGCTTTCTTTACTTCCTTAAGTATGGTTTCTTTAGTTCTTTGAACATATTTATAAAGGCTGCTTTAAAGTCTTTGTCTGTTAAATTTGACATCTAGCCTCTCTCACAGTTTCTAATGCCTGCTTTTCCTCTCCGTGTCAGTTGCATTTTCCTGTTTCTTTCCATGTATTGTCTTTCTTTTTCTTTTTAATGGGACATTTTAGGTAATATATAGCAGCAACTCTGGACACTGATTTTCTCTTCCCTTTCTGGGCCTTTGTGTGTGTGTGTGCACATACATGCTTATTTATTTGTTTAGTGACTTGGCTATACTATTTTAATGAAATCTAATTTCCCTTTCCCATCCCTCACAGTATGAAGCCTTGGTATACACACAATTATTCTGAGATGACAGTGGTTTTCATAGGACTCTCTTTGACCTTTTCTTTCCCTGATCTCTCTGTTCAGTTGTGTCTTTCTTTTGTATCACTCTCCGCTGCTGGGTTCCACTAATTGCCTGTCATTCTTTTATTCTTTCTGACAATACCCTGGGACATAAATTGCTCCTCAGATTGATCTAATTAAATGCAGGCAGGGGTAATTTTTGAGGCCAATCTTTGAGACTTTTTTCTCACAGGAGGGCTCTTAGCAGCCGTCTCTTTTTCTTGATTCTCTCTAGTAAACTAACTGGCCTAAGGTTTAGCTTGATGCTACCAGCCCGTCTTCATTTCTTAAAACCAAATCTCCATTGTTTTAGAGAGTGCCCTTAGGCTTGAACTTCCCCTCACTCTGTTTTAAATAAAGTCAGTTCCTTTGGGGGAGAGCTTCAGACCTCTCTTCTTATTGGCTGTGTCTCCTCCACTGGGCAAAATCTCTGAGCCACTGATCCAGGTCCTCAACAGTGACAGTGGCCTGCTTCTCTTGGAGTGATACCTTGGCTTTATGAACAGACACCTGGGGAGGGGTAGAAGCCACTGGCCTTCTCAGTGTGGTTCTCCCAGCATGGAATCTTCATTCTATGAGTTAGCTGGGGCAGGGATGATCAGGGCCCCATTATTCTCAGACTGCCATGCTTGGAGTAGAGCCTCCATCCTGTGAGTGAGGGCTGGATGAAGGAGGGGAGTACCCAACCTTGTGGTTGCACACACTGGGAACATAGCCTCTGTGACTGAAGTTGGAGGGGACTAGAAATGTTGTTGACCTGTCCCTCCTGGTGAAATACTGTATCCCTTGATTGGGAACTAAGGGGAATGGGAGATCTGTCTTTTTGGACACACCTGCCTGGAGTGGAGCTTCCATTAAGCCCAGTTAGCGGGGAGAAAGGGGGTGCGAGAAGGTCATGTTCAAGTGGCACTGACTCTTACTGGTCTTATATATTTAGTAGATTTTGCTGAATAAATATTTCTTCATTTGCTGTATGCTCTTAGGACAATTTCCAGAGATTTTAACTGGTTGTGTTTTTTATCATTTTCACCAGTTATGGTTGTTTCACTGGAGAATGAGTCTGCAGATCTCTTCACACCTTTCCAGAAGTTTTAGCCCCTTTTTAAAAATAGAATTTCATAAGCTAACATTATAATTGCTAGTTTTTGTTGCCATTGTTGTTGACTGTTTGTTTCATTTCTAAGTTGTAATAATAATTGCTAGTGAGATTGAGTGATGCTAATTTTTTCTGATCAAATTTACTTAACTCCTCTCAAATAAACAAACTTATATGTAAATCTGAAAACAGAAATGGGGGGAGAGGGAACCAAGTGGGAGCAACATTTTATAATTTGTCAAGTTAAGAGTACACAAAATTTCTTTTTGGTTTTAAAAGGCAAACACCGAGACTTAAAGTGAATTTATATTTTATAAAGGAAGCATGCATGTAGGTACTGATTACCAAGTTGAGACCCTCAAGTTTTTATTCTGATCCTACTATATTTGGGTGTGGGTAAGTCACCATGAATCCATATTAGAATTTCTGCAGCTACTACATGAGGCTCTTGTTTTCAACATGACTTCATTCATGGAAGCCACTTTTGGTAGGATACATATGAATTAATAGAAATAATTAATAGTTATTGTTGTAAAAGCTAACACTTGTTGAGTGCCTATGCCTGGCATTTTTAAAACCATTTTAAATGTATTATTTCAATTAATTCTAACAACAAAACTATGAGGCAATTTGGATTACTACTGTCCCCATCTTATAGATGAAGCAACTAAGACACAGAGAGGTTAAGTTACTTGCCTAATGTCACACAGCTCATCAGTCAGTGGTGGAGCCTAGATTCGGACCAAGACTGGTTTCGAGAACTTTCACTGAAACTTTGTACTATACTGATACTTAAAAAATTGGGAGGCCAGCCCTGGTGGCCTAGTGGTTAAGCTCGGCGTGCTCTGCTTCAGTGGCCTGGGTTTGGTTCCTGGGCATAGACCCACACCACTCATCTGTCAGTGGCCATGCTGTGGCGGCGGCTCACATACAAGAGAGAAGAAGATTGGCAACAGATGTTAGCTTAGGGCGAATCTTCCTCAGGGAAAAAAAAAAAAAAACATTTGGCTTCATTACCAAAAATGCATATAGTAACCTCTTAAGAGTGGTGCTTAGGAAATTTTCTTTAAGAGAATTATTCATTCACTCATTCAACACTTACTGAGCACCTACTATAGCCATGAAACTGGATTGTTTAATTAAGCATGGAAACTAAATGTTGACCTTTTAGGATAAAAGTTGACTTCTCTCAGAATGGAAAATAACTACATGAGAATCAAAACCTGAGAGTCACACTGTTAAGCGCTAACATGGAGCTGTGATTGTGGGAAAGGTCTTAATATTTTAGTGAGCCTGTACCGCAAGCTGGGCACCATGCTATGCTAAAATGCTTTCTATAAGTAATTTCATTTCATTCCTCCAAAACCACAAGGTAAGTGGTTAAGAGCGCAGGCTCTAAGTCAGCCCTGTGGGGTCTGAATTCCAGTTCCATCAATGACTAGCTGTGCACATTAGACAAATTATTTAACATCTCTGGGCCTCAGTTTCCTCATCTGGAGATTGGAGATAATAATGGCACTTCCTGTAGCAGTTAGGAATGTGTTCAACTGCAAGCAAAGGAATATCTGACCACAGAGGCTTAAACAAACAAGGGTTTATTCTTCTCGCATAATTGAAAGTCTGGAAAATGGTGACTGCAGATGGTGGTTTAGCATTTCAACAATGTCAGGGCTGCCATCTGATTCTTTCAGCCTTTTCTTCAGGAGCACAAGATAGCTGCTGCAGTTCCAGACATCATGTCAGTGTTTAGGGCAGAAAGAAAGCGAAAGAGGGTACCAGCCATAGGGGTCCTCTTTTGATCAGGAAAGCTAAGGCAGAACCCCAGCAGATTTCTGCTTATGTCTCAATGGCCAGAACTCTGTCATGGCCACTTGACCTGCAAGTGAGGCTGAAAAAAGTAAATATGCAGCAGACACATTTTCACCCACACAAAATTGGGGTTTCTATAAGCAAGGGAGGGAAGGTGAATACTATTGGGTGAGCACCTAAACAGTGTCTGCCACACTACTTCATGGGGTTGGGAGAACTGAGAGAATTCATGCCAAGCACTTAATGAAGTCTGGGGCCCTCACCCAGGGTCAAGAGACGCTAGCTGTTTTATTTTGGAAATGAAGAGGTTAAATAGCTTACTCTAAATCACACCATTTCTGTACAAAAGAGACGAGATTCAAAGGCAGCCCTGTGGACTCTAAAACCTGAGTACTAACAACATAAAGAGTCATTAGGACAACTGCGTGGAGGCTTTCAAAGGGTTCCATTGCTCCTGAAACACTGTTTGCAGCTACCTAAGATTCACACATTTTTTTTTTTCCTTACTAGATAGGCTAAGGTACGCCTCACCTGGAGCCCCTGCAGGAATTTGCGGAAAAAGAAGTGAAGAGGTAGCCAGCTCTTGTGTTCAGCCTTCTGAGTCACCAGGCAACCACCTAAGATGAAGCAGAAGGACATCTGTATTTAACAAACAGCTCTGTAGTTAATAGAAAAATGGCCATGAAGCTTGACGGTTTGATTAAGCATGGAAACCAAATACTGACCTTTTAGGATAATGGTTGGCTCCTCTCAGAATAGAAAACAACTGCACGAGAATCAAAACCTGATGTGTAAAGTGTCCCCTCGAAGCAAGATATTCAAAAGATGTTAGAAGCCTTTGCCAGGAAAACAGACATCTCCATTTTTCAGTTAAAAAAACTTACCATTACTAATTAAAACCACAATATTTAAAGGATGATGCCTCTCCTACCGCATGAAAGGACTTGGTTCCATCTTTGCAAGGTGTAAGGAACATATGAGGTCTGGTGACCTCATACAGAATAACTCTGTGCATATAATTACTATGGACAGAGGTGTCTGGAGAGCAGATTTTTAATCAATGCCAGGACAAGCCTGCATTACATTAATAGAAAATGTGGAACACATGGTTCCCAGTCTGTTTGCTCAACCATAAAACGAGCAGAGTATTACTGACTTACCTCCACCCACAGGGTGAAAGAGCAGAAGTTAAGTTCCGTGAAGACACAAGCTATGTCTACGAAGCACTGATGGCAGCGGTTGCTAGACTTGGGGAATTCAAGGATTATCCCCTTTGACCTTGCCAAATAGGAACACTAAAACAACAGTCATAACAACCATCAACCAGCCAACCAACAAACCACCTGCCGCTGTCATCATCATTTCAAAAAAGGACTTTTCAACACCGAGCAACTAGGCTGGACATACTTATTCTCAAAGTAAAAGGCAGTACTTTCAATGGAATGGGTTTTATTAAAATCTCACTCCCTCAACCTAATTTTTCTCATTTGATATGTATAGATTAAGACTTAGGAGTCGCAGGGTCGGCCCTGGCATTGTTCTCTCAGTCCGTGATAGGCTTTGTGGACACTGGATTTCAAGGCCAAGAGGGCTCTCTGGTATAGGATTACAGGCAGGGCCCAAGAGTTTCAGGATGCATGCAATTTAAAATCTTCACTAGCGGGCCGGCCCCGTGGCTTAGTGGTTAAGTGCTCACGCTCCGCTACTGGCAGCCCGGGTTCGGATCCCGGGTGTGCACCAACGCACTGCTTCTCCGGCCATGCTGAGGCTGTGTCCCACATACAGCAACTAGAAGGATGTGCAGCTATGACATACAACTATCTACTGTGGCTTTGGGGGAAAAATAAATAAATAAAAATTTAAAAAAAAAGAAAGGGATTCTTCTCTCTAAAAAAAAAATAAATAAATAAAATCTTCACTAGAAATTTTTAGAGCATATGTATAATTGGAGCAAAGAACTCGGCAAGGTTTCCCCCACTCCCTTCATGGCCTTTCTGAAAGTATCTCAATCTGTAAGGTTAGACGCCAGGTTCAAGTTCCTATTATTACTTATGTATTCATTTTAACTTTACTACTAGAACCTAGACACCTTGAAGGCAGGGGCCTTATATTCTCTATGGAATCTCACACTCAGCAGGCATCCAGTGATACCCACTGACTTGGTGTGAGCTTGATGATTGTGGAGTCTGTAAAAGTTCTAAAAGTCAATCATAGCAGCTGAAGAACAACATCGTGAACTGGTCTTGGGAAAAAGATGAGTCTGTCCAAAGAAACAAGAAAAGAAAATAGTTTACAGTCAATTGAAAACTTTCACGTTCACCTATCTAACTGCATAATGTCTTATGCATATGCTCTGAGCATAGGCAGATGGTCTGAAGCTGAAATACAAGGTCTTTTTAGAAAATTCAAATAAAACCAATCAAGGCTGTCTATATGTTAAAAACTGAAATAAGGACTTTACAACCTGGATTTCCTTACACAACATGTAACCTTCTCTTCATATTTACTGTAGAGTGGTAACAGAATAATCATAGGAGTTTGGCAGCTGGCAAGAAACTTTGAGACAATCTTATCCAGTCTTCTCATTTTTCAAGGAAACTGGCCTCAGTGAGGTTGAGTGATTTATTCGAGGTCACAACACTAGACGTTCTCAAAGTTGGGACATAGAACCCAGGTTTCCTGTTTTCCAGAACCATGATCTCGCCACAATATTATTTACTCTCTGGCTGGCAAAATCATCTTCTGCTTTCATATTAAATTCAATGAAAACAGATTCCGTGTTAAGTGCCAACAGTAACTTGCAGTGGCACTAGACGGTTAAGGGAGAATAAACATCATAAACAGGATAACGACAGGACCTCCACCCTCAGTGACTCATAATCAGATGGGAAGGGCTTCACACACCAAAACAACATGTTTTTGGGGTAAAAGTTTATCTTGAGAAATAAAATTTTTCACCCCACCCAATTTGCTGCACCCTTTCTTCTTTCTCTACCATATTTATAACACCTAACACGTGCACACTACACAGAACATCTGGTATAGACAACTAGACATCTCTGCTGAAAAAACAAAGGCCTCTAGAGCCTACTTCTTGATGTGTGAGAGTAGGAAAACGAAATAACATATTGTATGCAACTCTCCTTTGTACAAACCCTATCACATCAGCCTATACACTGGCATGTAAACTTGTAACTGTCACACAATCAAAATAAGAATGTCATTTAAGTGAATGCATATCAGTGTTACTCTAATCAATGTTCCAGACAAATACCATTGTAGTAAAAGCGCTGAAGGACACAATAGCACCTAATAAACTATGTGAGCGCTATATGAGTTATACGTACAGTGAGAAAGGAGTGAGTGGAAGGATTGGTTCCAGCTGGTGTGATCTTTAAGGACAGGGACTGTCTTTTTGACCATATTATCATAGTCCTAGAACATGGAAAAATAGTGGGCATTCAAAAATATTGTATGCATGAGTGGAAGGAAGGAAGGGAGAGAGGGAGGAGGAGAGGGAGATTGGTTGATTAGAACCTGAAAAGCCCACGTGTCAAAGGAACTATTTTAGTGGAGTCTCAAGGCGAGGTACAACTTCCTTAGGCAGGAAAGTATTCTAGGCAGAGACTGCGCTCATGCTCATTTATGGCCATGTAGGCTGCACATTGCACTACTCTAGAGACAGCTGCTCACGTGGATTCCAGCAGCTCTGAGGAGGAGAAAGACCAGAAAGTTTACTGCACAGTGCTGGATGTCTTCTAAATATATTTACAGTTCATCAATTATGATTAATTTGGCTGACTAAATTCTTCTTCAGGAAGATAATTTGGGTTGAGGCAGTGGTAGAAATAGGAGGCAGTTCTAGAAACAACAGATCCGGGTTAAAATCTTGATGCTTCCACTTAGCCGTATAAACTAAATGTAAGCTCGTTGAGGGTAAATATTGTGTCTATCTTTTTTATGAATTTATTGCAGGGCCTAGCACATAGAATGTACTTAATAAATATTGGATGATAAATTTTAATCACATATTATGCACTTAATGGTTTCCTCATCTGTAAAATGAGGATAGTGACACTTGTTTCACATGGTACAATGAGTATGAAACAAGAAAATATACATAAAGTATGTGGCACAGTGCCAGGCTCATGGTAGATGCTTAATGAGTAGGAGCTATTTTTAGAAACAATAAGCCTTTCTTTTGTTTTTTGTTTTTATCCAATTTTAATTAGAGATTTTTAGTAATCTTCTCTCTCATAAGTAGAGAGACAGTAATGAGAATCTAGAGAGAGTACTGTTAGCCTGATAGTTCTCAACCTGAGCAGTACCCAATCCTAGGGGGCATTTGAAAATAGGGAACAAACTTACGATGATTCCATTGACTGGGCCTGCTTAGTGGGCCAGAACGAGAGCATTAAGTGTCCAGTAATGTGTGGGACAGGCCTACACATACCTCAACTCCCCAGTCGTGCTCCCATTCAGAAGCACAGCATAGTCTTAAGAGATAATGAAGTCATCTAGCTTCCTGCCATCATTCACTTTAAAACAATGTATATACAACTCTTTGAAAAGTATTTGCAAATGAAATTACATCTATCCTGATTTTGTTATCTCATGCAAGTGTGAAAAACAAAGAAATATCAGGCCCTGTTACATTATAAAATTAATTCAATTAAAATGTCATAACTTTTTGTTATGATTGCATGGAGAGAAAAAAGTTCCAGTGAAATAGTAAATCAAACAGAAAATGTGGCACTAAAAGCAGGAAATGTGTTTGCAAGAAATGTTAAGAAGAAAGGACTTTTACCTTGTCAAAGATTCAACCAAGATTCTTCCTAAGAGAATCAAGGAAAGCAACTTTGAAGAACGCTTATTTTCATCCTTTCCTTTATTGCCTCCTTCTGGCCCTGTATCCCACATAGTAAACATCTGGGTCCTGTTAAGATTTCACTTCCCCTGCCGAGCAACAGTCCTGCTGGTCTTGAGCCCTAAGGTTTACTTATTCCTTTGCAAAGAGGAAGACAGAGGAACAAGGACAAAAAAGATGACGGATAAACAGTCAAAAGTGTAAGGTCAAAGATCTAGAAGAAGGACCTTCCAAGCAGGGTGCTGTGTACTCCAAGGAGCATGCAAGACATATAAGAAGACTATATTAGAACTTCCTATCTCCACATACATTGGCATCGAGATTCTCACTTGAATCCTTGTCAGACAATGAGGTGTTTCACAGCATCAAGGGCTTGGAGACAGTGGTATCCTATATTTTGACATATTTCAGTTTACATTCATCCATGGAATTATGGGTTATATTATCTGGTTTTAACTAAACCAAACACCACAAAGTAGACAACTGTCTTTCAAAGAGTCCTATGAAAGTCACTGGATTGAAGACACCAATCATGCAAGCACAAGCAAACAACTGAAAAAGAACTAAATCAATGCTTGTTTCATAGCATGAGCTCTTCCAAAGCCACACTACAAGATAAAAACATAATGACCAATTGTCTAAGTCAGTGCTGTCCAATAGAACTTACTGTGATGACGCAAATGTTCCAGATTGGCGCTGTCCAACATGGTAGTCACTAGCCACATACATGAACACATGAAATGCAGCTAGTGCAACTGAGGAATTGAATTTTTATTTTTTAAATATACTTTAAACTTAAATAGCCACTGTGCCTAGTGGCTACTACATTGGAGAGTGCAAATCTAAGAGATAACAAATAGAGCCAAGCCATTAGGTTTGAATCCAAACGCTATCACTCACAACCTGTGTGACTTTTGGCTTAACTTTTCTGTGCCTCAATTCCTTCATCATAATCATAATGCCTGTATCATACAGTTGTTGTTGGGATTAAATTTGTATTGTTAGTGCCATCTAGCTGATTTCAACTCCTAGCGACCCTGTGTACAGCAGAGTGGGAGCCTGCCTGGTCTTTTTATACCATCCTTTTATCTTCTGGTGCTGTATCAGTGCTCTGCTACCATTCCTAGGGTTTTCATTTTACTGATCTTCTGGGATCACCATCGTATACGCGGTCTGTTGTTGACCAAAAAGTCATTGTGTAGCACATGACTGTATTACGGTAATGTAAGATGTTAACAATAGGGAAAACTGGGTGAAGGATATATGGCAATACTTGTTGAGCAAAATTTACTAATAGAATTGTAATCCTTCTAAGCTATGAGTATATTTTGAGTATTTCTAAAACCCAAACTATTTACTTCTTGAAGAGATATAAAAATATATTTTCCTCACTTCATGATTTTAGAAGAAAACGTATGCACTTAATGGAGTATTTGGAGAGAGGTCAAAGGGAGCAATGATAAAGACCCAAAGGTTGAAAACTGTAAAACTTATGGGGAGAAATGTAAAAGAATTTCTTCTAAAGAAAAGAAGAAAAGGCTAAGGGGCTAGGCTTAAAAAATTTTATTTTTCTAAGTCTTCAATTACATGGTGTAAGAAAATGAGGATTTTATGACTGGATACAATTGAGAAACTGCATACTCCCTCTTAGAGTTTCACTGTGACCATCAGTATCACAAGTTCCAAGAAGTCCAGCAGTGAAGAAACCTATTTAACACAATCCTGTCCCAAACTTTCTGACTGTGGAAATTTTTCCTGTTACACCTGTGAAAAATCTAAGGAGCACTTGTTGTAATTTTGGAAAATTCTATTCCATATGCATGATTATCAGTGTTACTCTGGTATTTATACTATTTGGACTATTTTATCGATCTTCTTCCACCCTTGCAGTATTGGTTCTCAGGCCTTCAGACCCAGGCCAGAATCTATACAGTGGGCTCTCTTGCTCTCAGGCCTTTGGACTACACCACTAGCTTTCTCGGGTCTCTAACTTGCAGACAGCAGATTGTAGAACTTCTCAGCCTCCATAATCATGAGTCAATACTTTATAACAAACCTATATATGTATATATAAATAGGTTCTGTTTCTCTGGACACTGATTAATGCAGTAGCTAAGCACAAAATTAACATAAAGGAATAGACAACTTTACAACGAAGACACCATTTATGGATAGCAAACAAAAAAATAAACTACCTTGTAATGATGTTAAAAAGACATACTATATTAACAGATAGTAATATTGACATCTCTAATGGGAATAATCAACATCAAGATATCAGAATGTTAAATCTTGATTTAAGACAAAACCAATACCAACTACATAGATAATTTCAGGGGGAGGATAGAAAGGCTGATTCTAATATTTATACAGAAAAATTAACCCATAAAAAGGCAAAATTACAGGGATGGGAAACCAATCAGTGGAAGCCAGAGGTTGGGTGGGGGGAGAGTCGACTACAAAGGGGCAGCATGAAGGAACTTTGGAGTGATGGAACTGTGGTGGTTGGATACACAAGTCCAAGCATCTGTCAAAACCCATAGAAGTGTACACCATAAGGAGTGAATTTTACTGTATATAAACTAACAAGTCAACCAGAAAAAGAAAACAGCCCACAAGAATAGCCAAAAAATTCTGAAAAATAAAAGTAATGAGGGGAGACTAGCTCTATCAAAACATACCCTAGTGCTACAATAATCGAAACAGTGTGGTACTGGCAGATGAGTAAACAGATCCAGGACATCAGCTACAAAGATCAGAAATGCACCCAAATATATAAGGGAACTACCACTTGAAATCTAGAGAGAAAAGATGGAGTTTTAAATACATGGTGTTGGGTAGTGTTCTGGAGGGGAAGAAAAAGTTGATCCCTACCTCCTACCTTCTATCAAAACAAATTCCAGGGCCGGCTCCGTGGCTTAGCAGTTAAGTGTGCGCGCTCCGCTGCTGGCAGCCCAGGTTCGGATCCCGGGCGCGCACCGAAGCACCGCTGGTCCAGCCATGCTGAGGCCGCGTCCCACATACAGTAACTAGAAGTCTGTGCAACTATGACACACAACTATCTACTGGGGCTTTGGGGGAAAAAAAATAAAAAAATAATAGTAAAAAAAATAAATTCCAGATGGATTCTAGTTGGATAAAGGATATAAACCTGAAACATAAAACTTTAAAACCAATAGAAAAAATGGGAGAATTCTATAATCATGGAATAAGGAAGACCTTTGTTAGTATGACACAAAATGTGGTAGTCATAAAAGATAAACTATACAAAAATAAAAAATTTATGCAAGTATCATTTGTTAAAACAAAAAGTATATATTGTATTGGTATATCATGTATAGTCCACCTCTGAGAAACATACATGTAATACTGGCAACAGCGTATGTCTCTGGGGAAGGAAACTGGGGAGACTTAGGGAGCTACTGTCACTGTCTTCCTACAACACTAATAATTATTTTGAAACGTATCCTATTTTTTTTTTTTTTTTGGTAAAGAAGATTGGCCCTGAGCTAACATCCATTGCCAATCCTCCTCTTTTTTTGCTTGAGGAAGATTGCTGCTGAGCTGAACATCTATGCTAACCTTCCTCTATTTTGTATGTAGGACACTGCCACAGCATGGCTTGATGAGCGGTATGTAGGTCCGCGCCCAGGATCTGAACTGGCGAACCCAGGGCCGGCAAAGTGGAGCGCACGAACTTAACCACTAACCACCGGGCTGGCCCCTATCCTTACTATTTCCAAAGTTGGGAATTCTATATATGGTATCACTGAATACTGTAATATAAAATATGCCATTTTCCAAAAGTAATTTCAGTTTTTAAATTTCAACACTCAATTAATTGGAATCTTTAAATAACTGTCATTTAGGCCCTTCAACGTCTAATCACAGTCCCTTTGCACTTACACTCCAGGCCAACTGCACTGCTTTACAATTCCTGAACGTGCCCTTGCTTTCCTCTATCCTTTTGAAAATACTCTTTCTTCTGCTGAGAGAACTTTACCCCATCTCTGCCTACTGAAATCATTCTCCCTAACAGGGCCAGCTCAAATCCCACCTATCCAAACAGCTCTCTATAAACCTTGTGGATAAGTATATTACATAAACACACAGAGAGAAAAGTAATGAAAGATTTAAAAAGATACAAAGGCAGAATGATCAATTTAAAAAGTTATTTATTAAACAATTTAAATGTAACTCAAAATATATTTAAAAGTCCAACACTACTGAATCCTTTTGAAATATCTATTCTGGGAAGAAGTATTTTGTCAAACTTTCTAATGATAAGGGAAATGATAAAAACAGAAGAGGTATGAAACACATTTTTAAACAAATAAAGCACACAGTAAATTTAGAAATAAAAATAAAAATACACAAACATACAAACTATCGAAGTATGAAGCCAAAACATTTCATATGTTTTTAAATGCTTCTGGTATACTCACATGAGGGCTGAATTGTCTATGTCTAAGTTAAGAAACAGTATTTAAAACCTTTTTAAGGTATCATACGTTGTGTTATATAGAAATATTTTAGAATGTGTTGGGTGTGTAAATTGTCCACATTTAGCAGACATATTATACATATGAACATATTCACTTATACTTAATTAAAAAAAGAACTTATAATTTAAACATCTTGATTTGGGAACAATTGTGGATTCGATAGCTCCATTAAATTCCAACATCATAATTGCCGAATGTGCTAACAAAAGTTATTCAATTTTCTTTTTAAAGCGCTGCTTCCGAAAATTTCAATATTTTAGGGCAAAGAAAATATCCTGTATTTTTGTTCATTAATTCTGATGCTTAGTTTCTATGGTTAACACAAAAAAACATGCAAGAGAGAAGATTCCTATAGAAAAGCCTTTTTCAGTAGTTTCAAATGGTGTTATACAATATTTCATTGGAAATAGTGGTTTCACCACATATTTGGCAGTAGCTTCTGTTTAAAACACAACTTTGCCCCACAACATCCATCAAAGGCTTTAAAACATAATTGACTTTTTGCATTTTGTGAATGGGAACTGCCAGTGGATATGAGGGCATTTACGAAAAGAGGGTGGGTGGGTGGGTGGGTGGGTGTGTGTGTTAAGGAGGAAATGGGATGAAATGATTTGGGGGGTGTGTTTGTGTGTTTCAAGGAGGAAATGGGATGAAATGGTTTATTCAGAACTATAAAACACATTTTCCTAATTAGATCTCAATCGCACAAATAATATAAACCAAATGTTTAGAACTTAAATGGATTCTGAATTTCTATGACAGGCAACTCCTTTTCCCCCCCTTTTGTCATTCTTTACAGAGGACAAAGCTTTAATTATATATATTCTTCTGGACACTGAGGCGAGGGTCTCCTTTGTCCCCTTCTCAGTCTGAAAGAGAAGGAGAACGAATAGACCTGCCACTGGCGGGGCTGGAGAAAGTGAAAGGTTCCTTGTCCTTTTCTTTACTATCATGCTTATGCTTGTGCTTATGCTTATGTTTGTGCTTCTTCTTCTTTTTCTTGTGCTCGTGGTGATGGTGGTGATGGTGGTCACTGTGTTTGGAGGACGTAGATTCCTTAGTAAACACTGAGAGTGGAGCTGCTGCAACTGGATGCATACTCATCTCCAAAGGTGACTGTTCTTTACCTTCAAGATTAAAAACACCCAAATGAATTCCTGTTGATAACAAGGAAAGTGAAATAAAAGTAAGAGGGAGCTGATGACAGTATAGAAAAGAAGGATTTCTAAGTGTTTATTACTTCCAGGTGAATAATTAAGAATGGGAGAAGTATCTAAACAAGACATCCAATTAGTTATACACAGATAAGTTTTCAGTATTGTGGCCAGGAAATTGAGTATTTCAATTCCTTATAGTCTACAAAATTGTAACATATACCAGTGTGTTACCAAACCACCTTCTAAAAATTAATATTTTTATTTTTTATTATAATTTTATTTATTTATTTATTTTTCCCCCAAAGCCCCAGTAGATAGTTGTATGTCATAGCTGCACATCCTTCTAGTTGCTGTATATGGGACGCGGCCTCAGCATGGCCGGAGAAGTGGTGCGTCAGTGCGCGCCCGGGATCCAAACCCGGGCCGCCAGCAGTGGAGCGCGTGCACTTAACCGCTAAGCCATGGGGCCGGCCCTAAAAATTAATATTTTTAAAGTATTATGAAGAGATGATAATGATTACGTGTATGTTACAGGTTAGGACCCACAGTGGTCAATGAAACAGCTCCTTCAACTACTGTTCTGCTCTAAGGTATTAGGGAGGAAAATGGCAGTACTTTATTTGTGCCATCTGGAGAACCAATTTATACACAAACATGCTACACTAGTTACTGATAATGTTTCTCAGCAAAAATCCAAATTTCTATAGTTCCTTAAGACAATTTCTGGGAACAGATAGACAAAGGTGAACTCTTTAAGTAGATTCAGTATACATAGCTTAAGAAATCTAGAAAAAGTGGTGAGTCTATAAAGGGAATGTCTTTACTTCAAGTCAAGAGTAGTACCATTAAAAAAAAAAAGCAACTGAGAATTAGGAGACCTGTGCTCTAGCACAGGTTCTGCTGTTAACCTTCAGCATTATTTTATCTCTCTTTATCTCATCTAAAAAAAATGGATCAATGCCTTTGAAGGTTCTTTCCATTTCTTTTTTTTTTTTTTAATTTTATTTATTTATTTTTTCCCCCAAAACCTCAGTAGATAGTTGTACGTCATAGCTGCACATCCTTCTAGTTGCTGTATGTGGGACGCGGCCTCAGCATGGCCGGAGAAGCAGTGCGTCGGTGCACGCCCGGGATCCAAACCCGGGGCGCCAGCAGCGGGGCGCGCGCACTTAACCGCTAAGCCACGGGGCCGGCCTGTTCTTTCCATTTCTAACATTCTATTGGTCTAGGAATTTATAATAGTAGTTCTCAAGACTCTAGTGTACAAGAATTTCTTGCTTCCTCCAGACCCTATAATCCTTGGGCCATACCCTGAGAAACAATTCTCTCTGTATTACTAGATTAATGGTGCTGCTCTACATGCAGCCAACAAGAAAAAAGCCTAAGAATCATCTCTGATCTCCTCTCTTCTACATCTAGTTGGCTACCAAATCTAGTTAATTCTCACTTAGAAGTATCTCTTAAATCTGCCTCCATATCCTGTCTGTTACTGCATTAATTCAGACCACCTCACATCATCTGGATTACAGTACTAGTCTCCTATTAACTGGTCTCTTTGCCTGAAGTGTCTTATACTTGAATCCATACTTAACGTAGGTGCACAGCAGTGGTTCTCAACCAGGGGTGATTTTGCCTCCCAAAGGTTATCTGGCAATGTCTAGAGACATTTTTGTTGTCACACCTGGGGTGGGGTGTGGTGGGGGGAAGAAGTGTGACTGGTATCCTATGGGGAGAGGATAGGGATGCTGTCAAACACCACATAACAGACAGGACAGCCCCGCTAAAAGCAAAGAATTCTCATGCTCAAAATGTCAACAGTGTCCAGGCTGGGAGACCCTGCTGCTCAGTGATCTTCCAAAACCAAAACTGATCATAACTATCTGCTTAAAACTCAGTTGGTTCTACCGACAAAATAAAAGCCAAATTCCTTAGACTTCAGTACAGCAGTTTCTGAAAAATACATGTATTTTTAATCCAAACTGGCTAAAAAATCAGGCTTTTCACTAAATGAATTTCCATGTAGTAGTTTCTTCTCTTTTTTAAAAAGTAAATTCTCAGCACTAATTCTGATCCAAACCCGCCCCAAACCATGGTCTTTACCAAAACAGGGATCACAACAGAAGTTTTCTAAAAATCACTTCCAGCACTAATTTTGTTGACAGTTCGCAATCTGCCCTGAGCGTCCCTTTCCAGCTTTATCTTTCAGCGCTCCTTTCTGTACACTCGAGGCTGGCCCCTGGTGAGTGTGTCTTTATTAACGCTATTTCCCATGCTCGGAATGCCCTTCCCCTATTTCTCATCTGACGCACACATTCATTTAACACATATCAGGAACTACACGGGAACAGGAGAAAATAGTGATGAACTGGACAGTCTCAGTCGTCCTAGAGCTGACAAACTAATAAAGAAGGAAGAAACTGAATAAGTACACCAAGTAATAAAAAGACAAAACAGAGGGTGAAACCAGAGCACAACAGGAGACTTCAATTAGTTGAGTGGGGATCAGAGGCAAACTTCTCCAAGGAAGTACTGTTTCAACTCTAACCTAAAGGAGGGGAACTGGGCCGGCCCCATGCCTTAGCAGTTAAGAGCGCGCTCCGCTGCTGGTGGCCTGGGTTCGGATCCCGGGCGCGCACCGACGCACTGCTTCTCCGGCCATGCTGAGGCTGCGTCCCACATACAGCAACTAGAAGGATGTGCAACTATGACATACAACTATCTACTGGGGCTTTGGGGGAAAAATAAATAAATAAAAATTAAAAAATAAATAAAGGAGGGGAAAGGGAAAGAAAAAACACTTTAGGGTCTTTAATTTAAAACTCAGCTCACGTGTCATTTCTTTGGGAAGTTTCTCCCAAACTGCCCCAAAGAATTAGTGCTTTCATGTTCCCACTACATAATACAGATGAGGAAATTAAGGCACAGAGAAATTAAGTGTCTTACCCAAGGTGGTACTGGCAGATTGGAGCTATAAAACCAAAAAGCCTGACTCCAGAGTCTGTGCTCCTCACCACTCTGCCCATCTGCACAGACCATGGTGCATACTGTAGCACTTCTGTTAATCTTTGGGTCTTTTTCATTAGACTCATAGCTTATTTTTTTTTTTTTCTCGGTCAGGAAGATTTGCCCTGACCTAACATCTGTGCCAATCTTCCCCTATTTTGTATGTGGGATGCCTCCACAGCATGGCTGATAAGTGCAGTAGGTCCGCACCCAGGATCTTAACCCACAAACCCTGGGCCAGTGACGCAGAGCACGTGGAACTTTAAGCACTCGACCATAGGGCCGGCCCCTGGACCAGCTACTTGATTTGTAGTGTCAGTCAAATATGCCACTATACGATTTTAATTTAGATTTTAAATGAATTAAACATGAATATGTTCCTGATTTTATAAATATGGGAAGATAGGTCCATGCCTAACATAATACATAGCTTAGTGATGAGAAGTAATAAAAGAATTTAAAGCCTCACGAACAAATTCCTTTAACTCCTATCTCATTGTTTAGTCAGTCTACATCAACAGACCGCAGCATTCCAATAGGCTGTCTGCACTACTGGGAGTCTAAGGTCCTTTTCTGCACTGAGAGAAGTTTCATCATGTAATCCTAAGCACCTGCCAAGCTACTTGGATTGCAGAAAAGCCAATAATTATATTGGAAACTGTACTTCCCAGGAGAGGCAACTGCCAAATGGACAACTGAGAGTACTTGGGTGTACTCTCTTCCAAAGAATACTTATAACCACTTCACAAGTAAATCCAATCCCTTTCCTAGTGGTCTTAGATTTTTCATTAAAGAATACTGATTATAAATCTTACATTTCTCTTGATTTGTATGAAGTCTAAGAAGACAATGGATTAGCTAGATCGAAGAATAAAGGTGTTAGGAACCAGGGCTCCTAGGACAAATGGCTGATTCCAGTTCTGGGTAGAAAATTTACAAGATGAGCCTGAAAAATCCAGTATAACAGCAAGGAAGATAAAGTTTTCTCAACAGACTCAAGAGTCAACTTAAGAGGTTCTCACTGTCCAAAGATGGAACAATTTGAATATTGATAAAGATAACTGTAACAGAATGGAACTGATCACCATTGGAGGATGCTAGTTAGCCAACTCATTATTTTGAAAACTGTTAAATAGAGAGAATCAAGCCTTTATCTTTCTTTTCCTTTATGATCTATACCACTGGGTAATAGTAGATGAGGGGGAATTTAGCTTTATAGAAATAATCCAGCTTATAAATAAAAATGGAAAGATGAATTAGAATATGACCATCTTGCAATCTTTAATGAATTAATGGATCTAGGCCTTGAACATCTTAGTGGCTAACCTCATAAAAGAGTCACGCAGACATTGTATGCGTCCAGATGGAAGAACACATCACTATCTATAAATCTGAATCCAATTAAGCTTATAGATACAACTACAAATTTCCAGGAAATGCAGAGGACTCTAATATGTTAATTACACCACAGGTATACAATTAGTAAAAAACAGACTTGAAAACTACAGATCAAAACCCTGGTTTCTGTAACAAATACATTGTAAATGGGAAAAAAAAGATGGACTGGAAATTTTAAATTTAAAAAGATGTAAAGGATATATCAGCCAATTGCAATGTGTAGACCTTATGTAGACACTGATTCAAACAAATAAATTGTTAAAAATAAAAATAACGGCACAAATGAGTGAACTGAAATTTAAACAGTGACTGGATATTTAATGATAAGAAAAAACTTAATTTTTTAAAATACAAGAATATTACTGTGGTTATGAATTTTTAAAGTCTGTATCTTCTATAGATACATACTAAATTATTTATGAATAAAATGATGATACATGGGATTTGTTTCAAAATAATTCAGAAGAGTGGAAATGTGTAAAGGTACAGATTCAGCAAGACTGACCATAAGCTGACCATTGCTGAAGCTGAGTAACAGATACATGGAGGTTCATTACACTAGCCTAACTACCTCCCAGTTTTATAATAAAGTATTTTTCGAAAAGGAGAAGTTAAGGCAATTTGGCACTATTCATGAAAATGTTAAATGCCCATATTCTTTGATTTAGAAAGTTCATTTCTAGAAATTTATCCAACAAATGTGCTCACACATATGTGCAAAGACATATGTACAAAAATATTCATCAGAATAGTATTTGTAACAACAGCACATCTGATAAAACCTAATTTTACTCTATCACCACCAACAACCTTCAGCTCTTAAGTTTTCTTAGACAATATATATTTTTTGTTTGCTTAATCTCTATCTTTCCTGAATAATTTTTACTAGGTCTAATCTAAGGTGATAAGAAAATACAATTTCCTTCCCAGGTGGAATTGTATTAATAGTCAGATTCGGGACACATATGAGTTTACTTTCACACTAGCATAACAAAATCATCTATAGGCTCTCTACTGAGAAAAATGCACATATTACCATCCCCCTGACACATTTACACATATAATTTCACAAACTATGTCAGGGGTTTACAAGATGCCTGGGAACTTGAGGCCCAGGCAAGGTTAGGCACCACTCAGTTTTAAGCTAATGAAAGTCCCTTTAGTGACCTAAAATATATGTCTCTATCATAGATAGGAGATATATCAGGAAAAAAAGATATATATAATCCACAATATTATAATTTTCCTATTTCATGTGACATAGAAAGAATAAAACAACGTGCAGTTTTGTTGTTCCACCCAACACAAAATCTTTCCTAGAGACCTAATGAAATGCACTATGCATAAGGATTACTTGCAGTCAACTTAATAAACGCAAAACAAACAGAAAGAGGTACTTAATATAAGCCTAATGTGGAATCTTTTCAGCCCATCTGATAAAAGTGCTGATAACAGTGAATAACCTGCTAGTTCTATTAAATTCATTCACATTAGGTCTATGTTTAAATTTAACACAAAATCTGCAGTTTCTACTAGGAAAAGTGTGAAGGCTGTTCTTTGGATTCTTCTGAGCACTGTTAAAAATAAAATGTTGAATTATATCATTATAATTTGAGGAAAAAAAATCTAAGTCTGTTTTTCATATTAGAGTTTCAAAAGAAAGAACTCTAGGGCTCTCAAGTTTGTTTTTTTCTTTTTAAAGGATTTCACGCACCTGAAGAGGGCTTTGCTGACTTACACAAGGAGGCGTTACGTAACACGGCAGCCCTAGCAGGCAACTGCAGGAACTCTCCTTCTTTTCTTCCCCACAGAAACCACTAGGGATTTCCCTCTGCTCCTGTTTCTGTCACTCATCCTCTCCACTTATCACTGAAAACCCTGCAGCACTATGGGAGACAGACCAGCTACCTCAGCCTTTGCAGCAGTGGAGAGGGAGCTGCAGCAGTGGGAGAGAAGAGGACATGGTGTGCTCAATCCATCACCATGGGAACCATACAGCCCTTTCTCCATATTCCTTCCCTTACCTCAGGAGAGGGAAAAGAAATAGTAAAGTAATGAAGGACAATACCCCTGCCACTTCTTCCTTACCCCAAATGGCTTAACTACCATACATATATCATCCCTACCCTAAAATATTCTTCTCATTATCATATGCAAGGAAAAAAAAAATTGGGGGCAAAAAGGTTAAAAAGTTAACCATGACCTGTCCTCTACTTAACAGTTTCCATCCCTTCTTTATTTTACCTAAACCCCCACTACTTTTCCATCCCTCCCAGATGAGTCTGCAACACATTCCAGTTCTCAATTATCATCTGGCTTGCTGGCTCTATGGGAGCCATCTCAGACTTCATCTCAGCTCATGAATAAAGGAAGCAGGAGTCCCAAACTCACAAGCCTTGGACCTAAGAATATAGCATAAATAAGTAAGCAGACAACTAGGTGCAACACAAAAGAAATCAACGAAGGGGCCAGCCCGGTGGCGTAGCGGTTAAGTTCACGCATTCCGCTCCGGCGGCCCAGAGTTTGCCAGTTCAGATCCTGGGACTGGACCTACTCACCACTCATTAAGCCACGTGGAGGCAGCATCCCATATAGAAGAGCTATAACTCTACAACTATGATACACAACTATGTGCCAGGGCTTTGGAGAGAAAAAAGAAAAAAGAGGAAGACTGGCAACAGATGTTAGTGTGGGGCCAATCTTCCTCAAAAACAAACAAACAAAAAAAGAAATCAATGAAATGGAAAGCACATCCCTGTCTAAGCGGGCCTCTCAGTTAACTCCTTTACAGTAGGAGTTGAAAATCCAGATTTTATGTGTAACCTCTTCATTTTTAGTCAACTACTCTGAAAATGTTTGTAAACCTTCTATAGAGCAAATAAAATGTCCCTCAGTTGGATGACCTGAGTAAGGCCCAAAAAACCCATCTGAAAACTTTAATCTAGAATCCCTGGAGACTTAAGAGAGGTCACAGCTTCCTTTACCACTGTTCTATGCCTCCTCTCCTGAACCCCCAACTCTCAATCCCAGGCCAAGACAGCTACCACAGTAGAAGACTCCCAACGTCTGCTGGGAGGCAGGAAAAGAGGAAGTTCCTGTTTTACTGCCAACTTGACTTGGGTTAGGTTAAAGTTGTACTTCTGACATTCCAAAAGATGGAGCTCTAAGTGCCTCTTCTCTCAGAAGCAGGAAAACTGCCTTTAGAATTCCAAAATAAATACATGTATAAATAAACTTTTGGAAGACTACCATTTGAAAAATGAAGGTTTTCTAAATTTTAAAATCACTGTTGAATTTTAAGACTTGCTCCGTAGTCATAGGGTACTGGATAGCATAAATACATTGAAAGGAAATTTCAATTTCAAATAAATTGAAAGGCACATTAAAGAATATATCCAAAATTAAGTTTTACAGATCAGTCCATATAATATGCTGGTATACTACCAGCTGGTTTTCCCTCATGACATAAAAGGGTCCTATACTGGTAACAGCCAAAGCTAAAATTTTAATGCTTTTCTATTCCCCACCAGAGCCCTACATCTCCTCCCCAGTCTTCCCATATGACACCATGAGAACTATAAGACTGTAGAGAGAGATTCCAAAAAAAGTACAAATGCATGCTTTAAAGCAATGTGAAACAAACACACTGTTGGGCACAAAAAGGTGTTAAGATTTGTTTTACATAGGTTAGTGTGCCACATCACTAAGAAAAACCAAACAAACGTATTCAGATACTTTTCTGGAACAGCTATTTATTTGACTGTTGGAATTCAGATAAAAATTTTTTTTTAAGGCATGGAAGGTGAGCAGAAGCATCACTCTCAAACTATATCAAGAGGTGTGAAACACTCTAAGCTTTGTAATGTCAAAAAATGTAGAAAAATTTTAACGCCTGGTAAAATTTTAATAAGTGTAATAATAATAAAGCAAAATTACACCATAACCAAAACCAAGAGAATACAAAACTGGCAAGGGCCAAGAAATGTCAAAATTCACTTATCAAAGTAAGTGCTAAAGTCTCCAGCTTATTTCCCTCTGAAATACGTTTTGAGTGAATCTATTATAATAAATGTATAGAGCACACAAAGAGATATAAGTAACCAACAATCTGAGGTCTCAAGTCTGGGGTCTCAGTACCAAAAGATTTTGAGGTATTGCTTTTGTTTGAAGTCTCCTATTAATCACAGTTGATCCCTAAGCTCTTCAAATCAATAAACAGTTACTCTTTTGTTTATATCATAAAAACACGGTTTATATAAGCAAAATCCATCAGTTGGAATTTTAAAGCCTGACTAATGACTTTTGGAAAAACTATTCTTTAAAATGATTTTGCTTATGTATCTTGTTTTTCACTCCCTGTTCCTCCAAAACTTGAAGACTGGATCTTTGCTCATCAGCATCGAATGTTTACTCTTTATTTGGATTATAATCTTCTCTTTGTAAGCAACAGAAGAACAAAGTAAGCAGAAGACAATGCAAAATAGTAGAAGAGGTAACAAACACATCTGAACTGAATTAACTTTCATAAACTTAAGCCCAATTAGTATAAAATAATTTAAAACATAGAACATGTTAGTTTTCTAGGTATAGCATCAAGTCTTCATGATTGACCAGGAAGGACCAATTGTAAAACTTTCAGGGAGAGGAGAGGAGAAATAAGTGGTTGATTTTTGTACTTTATAAAAGTATAAAGGCACAGTTTTTTTTTTTTTTTTTTGAGGAAGATTCACCCCAAGCTAATATCCGCTGCCAATCTTCCTCTTTTTGCTTGAGGAAGAGTTGCCCTGAGCTAACATCTGTTGCCAATCTTCCTCTTTTTGCTTGAGGAAGATTCGCCCTAATCTAACACCTCTGGCAGTCTTCCTGTATTTTGTATGTGGGTCGCCGCCACAGCATGACTGACGAGTGGTATAAGTCTACACCCAGGATCCGAATCCATGAACCTGGGCCACCGAAGCGGAGTGCGCTGAACTTAACCACTACGCCACAGGGCTGGTCAGAGTATAAAGGCACAGATTTGATGGTTTCTACTAAAGTTGGCCTTTTTCATATTATAATATTCTTAGAAAAAGCACTGCAAGGAAAGAGCAAAATGTTAATATAATGGGTATCTTTAAACGGGATATTGAGATTTTTTTTTCTTCCTTCCTTTCTACTTTTCTATTTCCAAGTTTTATATATTAGAACTACATTACTTTTGAAATACTAAAATGTCTGGTTTAAAAAAGTCTTTATGTTAAATAATATCAAGTCAATGTGTTGCAAGAAAAGCAATTCCTCAGAACTATATTTTTAATGTATTCTTTTTAAGTTGATGAACTTTATAAAATTTATAGATTTATTCTTGAGCAAAATAATAATTTTACCTGTTCCTTTCCGTGCAAGTTCCATACTCCACTGGGGTTTTGTGGCAGGTGTGCCATCACAGCCTGATGAGTGCTGGGGTATTAAAGCAGATCGGGAGTTAGCTGGTCGATATTTAGAGAGCCCTAAAATGCCAAAAAAAGAGGAAAAAGAGGGATTTAGTTCTTTGTTTCTCCCAAAAAAGAAAAAAGCCTGACAGGTTTTTATAACTTAACCTTAAAACCAGAAGCAGTTCAATAGTAAAATTTTAATAATGAAAAGAATACTAAAAACTACTGAAGATTTCATTTGATTTAATCCTTTATCATGGTTCCTATATGCTTAAGCCTGAGAACAATACACATTCAAGAAAGACAGTGAGTTTGGCCTGCTGAACATATAAATTGGATTGTACATTCTGGCGCAGAAACCATTTCATACTTTTAATAATTTATGTGGAACTCTGCATATAGTAAAGTCTGCTGGCTCCCTCCAAAATCTGCTATTAAGTTCTATTATAATGTTTACTCAACAAATAGATCAAAATAATTTAAATATTTAAAACAGGAAATGTTTTAATTGTATAATGTGAACAGCATTGTAGTAGGTATCAGGAGATCCAGGTTCTGAGTCCAGATTATCAACAAATTAGATATATAATCCAGGCAAGACATTTATCTCTTTGTGTCTCAATTCCTTCATTTGTCATATGGAAAAGTCCTAAGATTTGGGTCTAGCCCTGAGTTGGCTCTTACTTGGGTGTGTCATCTAGAGAGAATCATTTAATAAAAACAAATAACTTCTGCTTAAGTTTACTTATCTGTCAAATGGATAGAATAAATACTTGTTAAGATCTATTACAACTATAAAAGCCAAAGAATTCATGACTCATCAGCCTTCAAGTATATCTTAGGTTCATACTGTATTTGAAGCTGGTTCTCAAATTCTACTAGCTCATCCTAGATTACTAACCAGTGAAAAATAATTTAGGTCTCATCACCAACATAAACAAAAAGCCAAACCAACAGCAAGGAGACTAAGGTGGGGAAGGAGGACTTGGCACAAATGTAACATATTAAAAAAAAAAAAAGAAAAACCTCATTCAAATGTAAAGATCATAGACATAGACAACCAGCATAGGGTATGAATAGAATTTTGAAATAAAAAGAAACAAAAACAGTATCCAGAAAAAAAATATTTATATTCATAATAAAAGAAATGCATTATAAAGTAAATGTGAATTATCATTTTATAGTTAATTAAGTATCTTTTATTACATTGATGACCATAAAACAATACCATGACATACAAAAAATGATGATAAATGATAAATGAAAATTAATGAATCACACCATATGTTTCAATATGGATGATATTTTAGAAGTAGACTGTTGAGTGAAAAAAGCAAGTCATAGTGAATATCATGTCATTTTCATAAAATTCAAAAACCAAGTGTAAGTAAACATGTAGATCATGTATCTATGTGGTACACTATAAAGAAAAGCAACAGAATGATTAAGGAAAAGAAAATTCAAGACAGTATTTACTTGTAGTGCAAAGGCAGGTGAACAGAATCAGGAGAGAAGCACCGAGGGAATGGCTATGGCCTGGAGTGTAATATGTTTAAGTTAAGGTGGGTGGCAGGTTCACAGATATTTGTTGTAGTACTATATTTCACAATTTATATGCAAGTTACACCAAAGCTTTATTCCTGAAAATTTTAAAATGCTGAAAACATAAGCTAGGTGTAATCTTTTCAAAAAGCATTATAGCAGTATGCACCAAGAGCTATGAAAATCTTCTCAAGATAAGTATCTCATAATATAGTTAAAATTAATCTTTTCACCAACAACATATTTTTGAAAATTTATCTTAAGAACATAATTTGACAAAAAAGAAACAAAAGCTTTTGTAGGAAGATATTCAGTGCAGAATTTCCTGTAACAAATAAAAATCAGGAACAACTTAAATGCCTACCAACAGGGAAATAGGGTAAATTATAGTATATCAACTCAACACTGTCTCAGGAAATATTTTCAAAAGAAAAGATTATGATGTTTGAGACATGCATGCAAAAAATCTGTGATATAATATTACGTGGAATAGGCAGGCAAAAAGAGAAAGTAGTTGTGTTATGGGCAGCATTAACTTTATAGTCAAAAATTTTTTTAAATAATTATGTTTACATTATTTAAAAGAAACCAGATCTAGTATTTTATTTTGAGGTTAAGCCTACTACAAAAGAAAGAAAGGAAACAAAAGAAAGAGATTAAAGCCATTGGAAGAAATGTGATGAATGGAATTTTTAAAAAACAAATCCAGAAATAAGCCAAATATTTAAAAAGGACCCAAATAAAACAGAAACACTTCTCTTCTTTTTATTTATTCCTTTGTTGATGTGTGTTATAATCTGATATAATCTAATATTTTACACTGGCTACTTTTAAACTTCATAGTTGTTCACTTGAAATTAACACCTTAGAATAGCGATATCATGTGAACTTTCTCCATCACCCCAGTGACTGCAGTACACTAATCTTACCTGGAGTGGAAGGCCTTTCAAGCATGTTCAAATGATGGGAAATGAATGCCTGGCTATCGTGAACAGTATCCATATCAATCTCCTCCTCATCTTGAGAATTTGAAAACTACAACATACCCACGCACACACACAAAACAAAGGAGAAAAAGAGCCATTACATCACTTTACGTTTGGATCTTAGCTCTCAGGAAAGGTAGCAGAGAGGCCACAGGATACCCCCAAAAATCTTAAAAAGGAAAAGCAGTCTCTTTTTCTCAAAAAGTATTAAGAGAAAGAAAAGATTATGTGGTCCAGCCTCCAAAAGAAACTGACTGGAAATTACCAGAAATGTAATAACAACTAAAATCTATTCCTATGTTGTGGGAAGAAGTAGTGAGCTGTAGTAGATCGTGCACACATAGTTCCTCCCCCAAACAGAGAAGAAGTATGTGATAATAGAAGTTAAACAATCAGTTGGAATGTCTTAGAGGGACATTTGGGTTCTTTTATAACTCAGTCTGTTCCTGCTAAGGAAAAACCACTGCAAGTATTCAAAAAGATTTACAAGAAGGTGAATACCCTACACTGTTAATACAGGTTTAACCTGTATTTCTTACTCTGATTTTGAGTTTCACTTTACTGCTATCCTCATTCTTCTCCAGTATTTGACCAGGTTCTAGTGGGGACCCCAGTGGTGTATCAGCCTTCCTCTTCACTCCCTGCTGATGAGCTGATATATTACATGATGCTTCCTTGGCAAGGTGATCATCTTCCTGCAGCAATATTCAAGATCAAAATTAGACTTCTGAAGACAAGTAGCTCATATTATAGCTGAAAACTTATAGCTATAGCAACCATGCAGATTAAAGCATGCCCAGTGCCTAACAGTTATCAGCAATGGGCTTAAAATAAATTTCACCTTTTCCTGTCTGCAGGTCTTTTTTTCGAGAGAAGAGAGGTATTTACGTGAACTTTTAGAGTTTTCCCAAAAGAATATACATTTTGGTGTCATTTCTCTTCTTATCCTGAAAACTTCAAGTACGAAGGTGGACATATAAACATATATGGGCAAGAATTACAAACGTATTCATTTCCACAGGTTTATAAATATTCAGATCTGAAAGAGCTCTTTAACGAGACTCTTCTTTTCCTATGGAAAGATTTGTCTTACTTCTTGATAACCCAAACTCTAGGATCCATTTTAAATTTATAACAAATAAGTACAATTATATTTCACAAAATCTAGGTGAATAAGTAATTTAAAATGGCTATTACTAACACAGAGAGAATTTGAGTTTTAAAGTGTCAAAACACCATTAGGGAATTGCCAGGCAAGTAATCTGGTCTAAATATTGGTGAAAAATGAAGCTTAAGTATCAGACATTTTGCCATCAACAAGAAAATCACTTCTGGAAAACTTTCTTTAAATTACAGTAAAATGATTGATATGTATCCTAAAGGTCTTTCTACAAAAAGTCTAGTAATTTTATAATGCACAGCTAGAAACAAAAGCTTTTCTAAAGGCAAACACATACACATATATAAATATATAAATGTAATGCATAATCTCCTCCCAAATTAGCAGATTACTCATTTACCTGACCATTCATTGCTATTTGTTTGTTTGTTTATTTATTTATTTATTTACTTCAACAAGCATTTGCCAGGCACTTATCATATGTTTAGAACTGTGCTAGGTATTATATAGAGTAGTAAAAAAAAAAGTCAGGGCCCCTGTGTTCAAACACCTTGCCATTACCATATATGGACAAGATAGGTTAATATGTAACAGGTTAAATATTCATTTCAATTTTCTACTACTCAAAACAGAAATTCTACAGTCAAGTACAAAAAATCATTATGTCATCACAAAGGGAGTAAATGGACTAGCAGCACATCATTTGTTATGTGCAGCTATGCAGTTACCTTTACAAAATACAACTTTACAAATTGCGAAGTGCTAAGCTAATGTCAGCCAGACGCTTTTTTTAAACTGTACAAGAAACTGTTAGTGGCTTTAAAATTCACCAGTTCAAAAGAAGCAATTCTCTCCTCTAGATAGTGCTACATAATAAAACTACATCTTCTGTAATACATGTGATTCTTACAGGGTTCTGAAATCCAACAAGCTGAGCGTGACTACTTGGATTAGTCGCAGCTTCTTGGTTGCCTGCTATGGCCTCTGGAATTATGGTTGGATTTAAGACAGCTTTTTTCTCTTTTAGATTAAGAACCAACCCAAGCTCTGGCAAGGGTAAGCAGGAAGGTCTACTGAGGCCAAAAAGTGTGAAGTACAAGTCCACAGCACCACACCGTAACCTCCAGTCATGTGAGGTACCTAAGAAAAAATAATAAAGAAATAAAAGTCAATATGCACGTTTATCCACACATTTTTAACTGCTTCAGAACCTGCACAGAAGGAAGAGATGAACAGATTATGATGCCTGAAAGGAGCCACCTACTGACCTAGGCCCACTGGCAAACCCCCTGCTCTAAAGACCCATCTTATCTTAAGACAGATACTTACAATTTTTTACAGAAACAATAAATGTTAGTGAATGAACTAATTAATTTTATAATTGGAAGAAATTTTATCATGCCATTCTTACAAAATGAATATTAGATATCCATTAAAAATCTAATATTCTAAAAACAGTATTTTTTCTGGCTTTAAACCTTCCCTTTAATTCCTCCTCCTTGGTAACTACTCCACATTTATTCCTTCTCTATTCATCTTGTCTGATTTTCTTCTTTAATAGCCTGTTAGGAAGACAGACTCCATGAGCCTTCATGAACCCTATCACTTGAAACAAATTCTCCTAACTCAGATTTATTACTTTCAGATTTTAAATATAGTAAGAAATTCTACAACTCCTTGAAAAAACACAATTCTAAATTTGGACTTATTGCAGAGGAAGAAAATATTTTGCTAAATGCCTTTTTATTTGTGTTGTTCCTACTAGATATTTGTTTTAAAAAAAAAAAAAACACAAATAAACAAACCCCAGAGATGGCAACAGGCAGTAAAACATGTATTAACCAGAAGACTACCTGTGTATAAATTCAGTTTAAAGTAGTTGAGAGACTCAGAGGCAAGTTCTTTCAATTTTTCTGATAAGTCTCAGTTTCTTCATCTCCAAAATAAGGGTTTTGGTCTCAGATTATACTTTACCCCATAGCAGAGACAGACCAGAGCACACTAATACCAGAGTTCTTTCTCCTTTTCCTTTCTTTCCCCAGTAGAGCACTCCAGGTATATACTGCCATCAAACAGAACTGACTGACAAGATGAAATTTGTCATCTAGGGTTAGATAATTTTTATGTTTCTAGGCAGAATTTAAAATGTTCTAGAGAATTTAAAACAAATGAGAGAAGAAATATGTAAATTCTTCTAGATAAGAAAAATAAACCCTATAAATATTTAATTTTGAACAAGAACTATGGTTTCAAAAGAGTATCATACTGTTTAAAAAGGAAAGAAGTTGCTACAGTAGATTTTGGACAGCATAAATATTAACCTTTGTGATTTTCAACAACAAATATAAGAATAAGAAAACAAATTGTAATTAAGTAGTGATTCTGATGAGACTTACTCTAACAGATAAGTAAATATATAAATTATATGCAAAGGAAATCCATAAGGCAGGAATTATAATTTTACAGAGTTCATACTATACACTACACTGTGCTAGGCACTTTGCATGCTACAATGCCGTGAAGCAGCTATCATCAATCCTATTTGAGACATCTTTAATTTTGCTACTGTGGGATAAGGTAACAGATACATAACACTGTTAGAAGCAAGAGAAAGAGGCAGGAGCTCCCAAGGAGGATGAGGTTTTTACATCACGAAAACTAAAGAAAAACTAGAAAGGGAAGAACTGTATAGAGTGAAAGTAAAGATTTGACACTGGAAATCCACTTCCTTCTCTGGAATATGCACATCTGACACTTTAGTGGTCTGACATTGCTTAAGTTTTGGCAGGCATTCACTATACTCCTCCTAAAAGTATTTTACACATGTCACAGTTCCATAAAGGACAGGTATCAGATTCCTGGGCCTTTTATTACAAAGGCTGGAGGGGCTCAACCCTCTGAGGGAAGGGAAGGAATCCTGCCTGAGCAGCTAGCCCTGTATCTATCTATTCAGGGGTGTAGCAAAAGGAGTGAATTTTAGGCATTTTATCAGTAAGTAAAACTAGAATGGTTTAGGGCACATTTACAATGGAAGAACACTAAAAAAACCTTGAAGATCAATATTGCCTAAGTAGGTATAGTGCAAATAATCATCCTGAACCTTTATATGTTGTAGACGACATTGAAACCAGTCGATTGAGTGTGAATTCCTCAACCTTTTACAAAAATTTTAATTTTAATAAAGCCAATGAAAAATATATATTTTGATGAGCTACAGTTTTCTGTTTTGTTTTTTGAAAGTCAGCTTAAGGGCGCTGGCCCAGTGGCACAGTGGTTAAGTTCGTGCACTCTGCTTCCGCGGCCCAGGGTTCGCAGGTTCGAATCCCAGCACGGACCTAGGCACCGCTCATCAAGCTATGCTATGGTGGCGTCCCATATAAAGTAGAGGAAGATGGGCACAGAGGTTAGCCCAAGGCCAATCTGCCTCAGCAAAAGAAGAGGAATATTGGCAACAGATGTTAGCTAAGGGCTAATCTTCCTCACAAAAAAAAAAGAAAGTCAGCTTAAGGATGACTGGGCAACACAGTGAAGGCTACTAAATGCAGGGAACTCTTGGAATATGGTTTTTGTTTCTTTTTATTTCTATGTGGGCTTGTTGGTTTTGGTTTTTTGAAGGTTTCAGTAGACCTTCAATTTGGATGGAGGAATGAACATTATTTTGTTCTGTAGGAAAGTACTTGATAGTGTTTTTTTCCTCACAAAATTGACTTACAAATATTAAAATTTAGGGCTGATAAGAAAGAGCTAAAAAATGAATAGCAGTGCTTCTGTTAAAATTACAAAAAAAAAAATCAGAACTCCATTATATTTCAAAATCATAGAATAAAATTTTAAAATGGTTGTATATTATTATAGTGGAATTAAGTTGAGCAGTACAGTGGGAAAAAACACTTCTGCTTAATCACCAGTTAGCTCTGTGATCTTGGGCAAGTCAGCTGCCTGGGCCCCAAAATGGGGGCAATTAACTTGGAAAATCTTTAAGATCTCCTCAGGTCTAAAATTCTATGATTCCAAACCAATCAATTCCACTAGAATGAGGCCCTGACACAGCTACTGACTTCTGCCCTCAGTTACAGCTTTGAAGACCCTTCTTTAATCTTCTCGCTACCCCTCCATCCCCAATCACTTAAACGGCAAGGAATGCTCATGCATGAAAAAATGAGTCGCTCTCTCCTCTGAGGGAAAAATGCTGTCCATTCTGTCCCCGTTAGCAGTGATACCTTGGGATCAACCCTGCTTACCTGAATCAGAGGAACACTCAAGAAAAAGTAGGAAACCTGGTATTGATGTTCTCTATTCAAATCAGAAAGAATCTAAAGACAAACCCAAAAGACAGCACATCTGATCGTAAAAATGATCATCTCTTCATTTTGTAAAGTAATTGCTATTAAAACTGATCAAGCCAAAAAGCTGCTGAAGAAGAAAGCTCACTTTGAAAGCCCCTGTTTTCAGGACATTTTCCAATAAACCCAGCACTCCTTATTGATGACAGAAGCTTGGAAATTTTTTTTTTTTTTGTGAGGAAGATCAGCCCTGTGCTAACATCTGTTGCCAATCCTCCTTTTTTTTTGCTGAGGAAGACTGGCCCTGGGTTAACATCCGTGCCCATCTTCCTCCACTTTATATGGGACGCCGCCACAGCATGGCTTGAGAAGTGGTGCGTCGGTGCCCGCCCAGGATCCGAACCCCAGGCCGCCGCAGCAGAGCACGTGCATTCAACCGCTACGCCATTGGGCTGGCCCCAGAAGCTTGGAAATTTGTACAGAGTTGGGCCAGACAAATACAATTGTCCAAGGGTAGTTCTGTCTTGATCTTTCTCTCCATCTTACACTAAGTAAAAACAGCTGATTTCATTTATATTTATGCGTGTCTATACATACATAATTCTCTACAAAGAATAATACATTTTCATTTTCTTCTACCATTCCTATTTCTAAGAGGGAGGCTTTGGGAGAGAAAGAAAGAGGGCCAAAACTTTGAAATTTCCTGATGTTAATATCAAAATTGTTTATTTTCTTACTTTGAAACCTGGCAAATCCTACCAAACTGAGTTAGAAATTGTCCCTTAATCTACCCCCTAGAGAGTATCTGTAAACTTTCAAACACTAAAAATTATGATCTAAATAAACAGCTTTCAATGTCCTGAACAATTACATAAATGCTTTTACGTCATTTTTAAAGTAATGTCTCAAACACTGAAAGCAGCTTAGGAGTAATGGCTAAAATTTCCTTCACAATGATATACTATCTCTTCAATGAAGGCCTATGTCTTACGAAGTGAAAAAACATTGTTAAGCAGGCAAGACTAGTGAAAGTACTTACATTTAAAATAAAATACAAAGCATCAATAAAAATGTCCAATTCTTAGATTTTTATTTTTTAAATGTATTTTTTAAATTATTGTCATGTTGGTCTATAAAGCTATAAAATCTTACCTAAAGCTATAAAAGGTAGGATCTCAAATGTTCTGAATTTTGAAACATTTTTCTTTAGAAAAGGAAAATCATTTCTTTCGGTGCGGTAAAAATACATACAGCTAATAGCAGTTAGCTAGGTCATAACTCCACGTAATCCTCATTGCCTACAGGATAAAAAACAAACGCCTGAGGCCTTTAACTTTTGGATCCTAATCTATCTTTCCAGATAACACTATTTGCAAAACACGCTTTCAGAACTTGAGGCTTTTATGTATAATTCTCTCAGCTAAAATACCTTTCTCTTATGGCAAACTCTTTTCCATTCCTCAAGAGCTACGTCAAATGTCACCACTCTATGAACATTCTGGCATTCCAGGCAGGGTTCATGGCTCTGTTTTTGAAGTTTCCAGGGTACTTTGTTCCTCTATTTTAGCAACTACCTATTTGTGTTATAATTTATCTGCTCTTATGTCTCTTTCCCACCATACTAAGTTAATACACAAGGCATCTTTGTATACACAAAACATAGTATAGTGGCAAACAGGAAGTGCTGAAGAAATTACTGGTGAATAAATTAATATCTGAAACCTTTAAAAAGAATTGCCCCTGAACAACGTGACATTTTTAACTAAAAATAAACCTACGTATTTAAGATTCTTAAGCAACTATGGACAAAGACCACATAATGTGAAAAATCTTTCTCTCTAAAAATGTTTACTTCTTCTGTGGTGGATTATTACTTTAAAAGCTATATGGTAGGGGGCTGGACCCGTGGCTTGGTGGTTGGGTGTGCGCGCTCCGCTGCTGGCGGCCCGGGTTTGGATCCTGGGCGCGCACCAATGCACCGCTTGTGCGGCCATGCTGAGGCCGCACCCCACATACAGCAACTAGAAGGATGTGCAACTGTGACATACAACTATCTACGGGGGCTTTGGGGGAAAAAAAAAAAAAAAGGAGGAGGATTGGCAATAGATGGTAGCTCAGAGCCGGTCTTCCTCAGCAAAAAGAGGAGGATTGGCATGGATGTTAGCTCAGGGCTGATCTTCCTTGAAAAAAAAACAGAAAGCTATATGGTAAGTATAAGGACATTTTTGGGGACAACTGAGGAAACCTGAATATGGAATATATGCTGGGGTGGGGTATAATAATTGTATTACAAATATGTAGGAGAATGCCCTTATTCATAGGAATATATACCATAAAGTATATATTTGGGAAGAGTATCATCATGCAACTTATTTTCATATGATTCAGGAAAAAAAGAGGGTGTGTAAATACAGACAAAGAAAGAGTGGGAAGAGATCAGGTAAATACAGTAAACAACTAGTGAACCTAACTGAAAGCATATGGTTATTCACTATACTATTCTTTAAATTTTTCCAAGCTTTGAAAAATTTAAAAACAAAATGTTGAGGAGAAAAAGTTATATGAGAAAATTAAACTAAAGAATGGGTTAAGATATCTGTGTATGCCTATGTACATACATATATAGCCCTGTGTGTCTGTGTGTGTGTGTGTGTATGTGTATTTTCAAAGCAAAAACTATTGGGAAGATAGTAGAATAGCGCCTAGAACTTAAGGCTAAGTGGAGCTACCACACACCAAGCCAAGGGCAGAGACCAGGCAGTCCCGGGATCTCCAAAGCCGAAGTCTGGGCACCTTCCTTCTGGTACATGGTCATTAAAATGACTCAGTTAACAAGAGCCCCCAGCTTCTGTACCTCTCAGCTCCAGACCCCCCTTTCTAAAAAGAGTATTATTAATAATCATTGAATGATAAATGAGTTTTTAGTAATTTCTTAGTTCATTTGTCTCACTCTCAAACTAATCTCAACTAAATCTTTCTATGCATCCTACCATAATTATTTTCTTATTGAAAAGTTTTTGAAACCAGCTAAGCAAACAAACTTTGATTCTTCCAAAGCATCTGATGACCATCTCGTAAGATGATCCTTTCTTAATTGCCATGATATTCTCTCCAATATATTTTAAATGGGTTCAATGAATTGTATAACTATGCAAAGTCAATACATCTCAAATCTACTTGGGAATAAGGCAGAAATAAATAAGTGAATATAATTAAATCCCTATTGTACACAGTTTATTTGTTCTCCATATGTAAATCAAGATGATGGTTATCTTAAGCGACCAGATAACCCAGGAGCCTCAATAAGGAATGAGGGGCAGGCAGAGTTCATCAGGATTTAGGGACTTAGATGATGTTCTAGCTCCTTTTGTTACAAGTGAATTCTCATTACCGTTTCTTAAAACAAAAACTATTAAGAAGATAATATAGCAATGTGAAAAATTCTCATGATAAAATGCTCTTTTAAAACCTTCATTACAACTGTAAAAACACACACAAATTTTTTTTTCCCTAAAGGCTAAATATACTCCAATCTTAATAGTGGCAATGTAATGGAATTATGTAATATTTTCCTTTTTGTTATTTTGTTCAGATAAATGCAGTAACATGATTATTTTACTTTTATCATAAAAAAGAAGAAATTTTAAAAATTAAACAAAAAAAAAGATTTCTTAGATCAGATTCATTCATGTATCCCAGAGGTTCAGGCTTAGAAGGGAAATGAGCAATCTTCTAATCAATCTTCCCTGTCTAATGTTCGGTGTTCTCCAAAAACATTAAAAACAAAACAAAACAAAAAAATCCTTCCAATTATTCATGCCACTCCCACTGTTCATATTGCTCCTATTTATTTACAAATCTGAAGAGCTGACCAATAAATTGTTTATGACTATGGCCCCACTGATGTACTCTGTTTAGATTACTGGCACAGAGAACTCCAAACCAAAGCGGCAACTGTACTTTATACTGAACACTATCAAAATTAAATACTAAACGTCAACCAGAGCTTGAATTTGTATAACTACAACCTTTCAATGGGCTTCAAATGTTTTATAGAAATTGTCCCATTAATCTTAAATATACACTTATTTCATCCAAGAAATCTTCCCAAGAAGGTGATAAGAGAATTCTTGTATTTCATTATGCTTTCCTCAAAGTTGTAACCCATCACAGTCATGGAATCATGAACTCTTGTTAAGAATATATTCAACACAATACAGTTTGTGCCACATATTAACTGCTGAATGATCCTTTACAAGTTCCTGAACTTGTGTGCTCATTCCCTGGATCTAAATGATAGTAATCATAACATACTTTAAGGCAAGCACAAGTAGCAAAATATAAAACATTATATAAAAACAGCAGCAATCATTCTTCTAGGGATTAGGGAAAACATGAGAAAACTAATTAGGTAATATTGTTATAAACTGGTTTATGTGTTGTTTTCTGAGTACTCTGAGGACAAGAGCCATACTATTATCAATTTTATTACATTTCAATGAAATATCTACTATGGTGCCTTTACTGGGGGGTATTGCATTGTGATTATGAAACTGAAGGACAGAAGTTATACAACCACTTAACATCTCAATGTCAGTAAATTAAATAATTTTTAAAAAAGAATCAGAACTTGGCATTTAGTTGTGACTCAGTTAAGTAGCCATTAATGAGATAGGCAGGACAAGTTATTTTCCAACATCCCAGAGAGAAGATAAAGTGACATACTTACTAGAATGAATACTCTCACCATCTATCTGTAATAATTTATCTTCTAAGCAAAACACATTTCAGCCCCGCTTTTGATTGAATTTTAAACCAAAATCAGTATTACAATTTCGACATATCAGAGATTCTTTAAATTTCAGCCCCGCTTTTGATTGAATTTTAAACCAAAATCAGTATTACAATTTCGACATATCAGAGATTCTTTAAATATATACAAGATTTACAAGTCAATAGGAAATGACCAATAATTCAATTAAATAAAAATGGCAAAGAATATGAATGACTTACAAAAAAGGAACTACAAATAGCTCAACTATACGAGAAGCATAATGATATCATTACTATGGTAGTATAAGAACATTTTTGAGCACTTAATATGAACTAGATACTGCGCTTTACAAATATTAACTCATTTAATTTTCAGTTTGCAGAAATAGGTATCATCACCACCTCCATTTTATAAAATAAAAATCATAGGCAAGTCACACAGAGAGGAAATCACTCAGCTGAGACTTGACCCTCAGCAAACTGGTTCCAGAGTTAGTGCTTACAAGCACTGAGTTATCCTGCCTCTTGACCTCACCGAAATTATGTAAATTAAAACTGTGACGATACCATGATCTCCAAGGTGCAGAACAATAACAATATACACTGCTCCTGAAAGAAGGCACAAGAGGTAGGTTACTTCTGGGAAAAGCCACTAGGTAGCTAGGGAAAAGAGGTGAGAATACTGATTTTTAAACCCTTTGTAATCTTCTGAAATAAAAATAACAGTAATAATATTTTGTAGGTTCCTGATTACAGCTCTTTAAACATTTGAGACACTTTCAAATAAATTAACACTTCTGTTGCCTCAACCACCCTGTGGGGCAAAGTGAGTGAATATACCCTTAGCAAACGTTATCACATCCACCACTGTGAAGGTAAGTGTTATAAACATCGTACTCTAAAAAAAAGAGACAAAAAATTAACCACAGTTCTTTAAGCATTGAAAATCTATTGTAAAATGAAAATACTCCAACAATAAAAATTTTTCTAAAAGGCACTGCCATATGTCTCACCAGAATTCATAAGTTTCCAAAGTTGATCTACCAAGGCTTCATTGCATAAGGGAGACTCCATGTTCTTAGTAAATGGCGGGTTCTTTGTCAACATGTTTAGAATCTTATGCCTGAAAGATAAAAAAAAAAATTAAATTTATGCTGACCATTAAATAAAACCTTTTGAAAATTATCTCTAGTTCCTCTTTCTTATTTTATCATCTTTCTTCTTACATCTAGCTTTGTGTTTAAGTTTAGTTTCATTTCAAAAGACATTATGCTACATCCTAAATATTTGCTATTGATCAGCCCTGAGCTAACATCCATTGCCAATCCTCCTTTTTTTTGCTGAGGAAGATTGGCCCTGGGCTAACATCCGTGCCCACCTTCCTCACATTATATGGGACGCCGCCACAGCATGGCTTGACAAGTGGTGCGACAGTGCACACCCGGGATCCAAACCTGCAAAACCCCAGGCTGCTGAATGCGCACTTAACCTCTGCACCACCACCGGCCCCATACTATTGTTTTTTTTTCACTAAAAAATCCTGGTGGGTTTGTTCTTCCTAAAATCACCTTAGCATACAATGAGGTCTTCTAAAACCTGACTCTATGTATTCTTAACCAACCTTTCTCATCCCACTTCTAAAATAAACAGTTTACTCTCCTTAGAAAAGTTTACAAAAAAGACTGGTTGGTAAATATAAAAATCTTAAAATGGGGCAAAAAAAATCACATACAGGCCAAGAAGAAGTCCACATTTGCAATAATAAAATGAACCTAAACTTCATTATTATAGTATCTTTGTAAAGCATGGAAATGTGGAGAAGCATTTTAAATATGGAAATTGCAAAAAAGTTTCCTCAAAATAAGCTGAGGTTTAAGAGAGTCAATTAATAAAAGTATCTTCATAGAGGGTGACAGTTAAACTCCACTATCAAGAGTTTTTATCTCATGAGAGGCTACCTGAACACATTATGGAGTCTTCTGAAAAATAGAGTAACATGATAAAAACAAAATTTGAAAACGTCCAATGCTATGAGTAGGAGACACCATAAAAAGAGGGTAGAGAAAGAAAAGGAGAAGTAAGGAAGCTACAGCAGTAGCCTAGCATTTAGCAAAGGGATAAAAGCCAGGCCTAGGACTAGGTCTGAGAAATTCAAGAGCTCAGTGTAATGGAATGCTTGGATATAACTGAGGAAGAAAGAAACTTAGGTTGTAATTTTTATTGAGGTTAGCAAAACCTTAAAGAAGGTGAACCTGAGAAATTTTTATATTTAAATGTTGGTCATAAGACATCAAATCGGATTTGTACTTGAGAAAGAGATGGGAAGAAAGTGGAACTGCTAGGTTGTAGTTTAAGTCACTTAACCCCTTTTGGCTTCAATTCCACGTCTGTAAAACTGAAAGATGTAGATTCTCACATTAACATCCTTTTGTGCTTTGAAATTTTAAGACTATGAAAGACTACTGAAAGGCTATGAGAACGAAAACTGAAATGTGGTTATAGATGCAATTTACAGATAGGTAATACGAAAGAGGATACATATCTTTATGGATATTTCATATCCATATTTTCCTATCTTTATGGATAAACATAATTCCTGTCGTTATAGATCTCAAAATCTATTTGTAAGGATAGACCAGTATTACAGGTAAATAACGTCTTTTAAAATGTGGATGAGGGGCCAGCCCCATGTCATAGTGGTTAAGTTCATGCACTCCACTTCGGCAGCCTGAGGTTTGCGGGTTGGGATCCTGGACACAGACCTACACATCGCTCATCAAACCATGCTGTGGCGGCATCCCATATACTAAGTAGAGGAAGACTGGCACAGATGTTAGCTCAGGGACCATCTTCCTCAAGCAAAAAGAGGAAGATTGGCAACAGATGTTAGCTCAGGGCCAATCTTTCTCACAGATACAAAAAAATAAATAAATAAAATGTTGATGAGTTTTTTCTTTAGAGCTTGTTAATGTTGTTATACTTTTAACTTGCATGATGGAGAAAAGTTTCTATCCAGCTGCTTTCCCAATTACCCCAAATACCAAAGTAGTAGGGCCCAACTAATAAAACTTTACGGTATTTATTCAGATGATTACAAACTCTTTACAGCCATGCCAATGAACTGTACATGGTGCTTCAGAAATATCTTTGAATTTATCACTAAAAGAGCAATAATGATTAATACACGTATTACTTTTAGCTAATTAAACATTTCTTCAAAAGTTTTGTTTAAAGTTTAGATGATAGAAGACAGCCTTTTACAAGGAAATATTTATAAAGGACTAAACACTCAAAGCAATACTCAGAGGAGATAAAATTTAAGGGAAGACAATGAAAATCTTATGCTTAATTTTTCAGAGATTAAGCATCAAAATTCACAATAAGTGTATGCTTCAGGCATCTGGAATAGACCTGAAGCAAATCCTGAGAATGTCATGGGTTTATGTCATGTTCATAGCAGCAAAAACATCATATTATTTCCCTAAACAATTGAGAATTTTCTTGGTGGGCCAGTCCAAGCCTATAGCCAATCACTATCTGTAAGAAATGGAGTAAATGAATACCAAAAAAATGTTCAAAATCTCTCAAGAGAAAAAAGCACTGGATATAAGAATGTCCCTTAAGGAACTGATACATTGTAATCATATGTATGCTTGATTCCAAAACAAGAAGACAATTCCATTTCATGTTTAAAATACTCCGACCCAATCTAAAACAAATATAACTAATGGTTCTTCTATCGATGTACAAAGTATATACATGCATAGAAATGACTAGAAAGCCATAATGCAAATGTTAAGAATGTTGTTTCTCGTTGAAGTAATTCTACACTATTTCTAAGTTTTCTTAATATGATTTTGTATTTTTCCCAATTTGTATAAGTATTTAAAAAAGTCATTCCCATTGAAAAGAAACTTTATAATTTTCAAAAACGTAAATTTCATTTTAGTTTAAAAACAATGCACCTAGACTTAAATTATTTATTTAAAAACTATACATCTAGATTATTTCTTTATATTATCAGATGTGTAAAATTAACAGAGTGTTGAATACACAGGTTAACCAAAGTGCATTTACTCCATTTAAATTCTCAAGATATCTTAATGAAGAACTGATTTACAATCTGAAAATCTTCTATTGAGAGAAGACTATACAAGGAAAGGAGACAACCCTATTACCACATTTAAAACATCAAACCAACATAAAAGACTGAGAACTTTTCCCAAACATTTTAAAATAAACATCTTAAAAGTTTTTTCCGGCCCGGCCCCACAGCTTAGTGGTTAAGTGCCCGTGCTCCGCTACAGGCGGCCGGGGTTTGGATCCAGGAGTGCACCGACGCACCGCTTCTCCGGCCATGCTGAGGCCGCGTCCCACATACAGCAACTAGAAGGATGTGCAACTATGACATACAACTATCTACTGGGGCTTTGTGGGGGGTAAAAAGGAGGAGGATTGGCAATAGATGTTAGCTCAGAGCCTGTCTTCCTCAGCAAAAAAAGAGGAGGATTAGCACGGATGTTAGCTCAGGGCTGATCTTCCTCACAAAAAAAAAAAAGTTTTTTTCTATACAAAGCTGTCAATACAGAGATAAAATCACTTTTCTTTAACATATGAATTAAGCTAAACATATACGTGATCAGAAGAAAAAGGAAAAAATTGTATCCAACCATTTATTTAACATGTATTTAATCAACTACATGCAAGGCGTCATGCTATGTGCAAGACATACAGTGGCGAAAGGAGACATGGTTCCTGTCTTTTTGGAACTTATATTCCCGTGGGGGAAGCAGAGATAATCAAATAATCAAACTACAAAACTAATATTTATATATAGAAAGTATTTATGTACTTGAGTATAGGAAGAACTGTAGGATTTTACGGGTGATTATGACTTGAGGAACATGACCTAGCTAACACAGGGAGTTAAGGAAGCATCCCGTAGAAGTGATGTTCAAGTTTGGTTCTAAAGTGTAATAGAATAATTACAGGTAATTAGTTTTTTTTTCCCTCTGGACTTTAAGGTTTCATCCTAAAATTCTTCAGAGCTTTATCTAACTCTACCAAAATCAGTAATTAGGATATATATAGTAATAAAGACAGAAATGGAAAATAAATATACATTTTTTTTAATTCAATTCTTATTCATGGCCATTTTACCATTAGGAGTTTAAAAATCAACTAAGGGCCATAAAAATAAAATGCTTGCGTTTGGGGCAGGAGAGAATGGCACTGATTTTGAGAGAGAGACAAATATTTACCTATCTTAAGATTAAGAATTCTAGCCAACTAACAGAGCAGAATACAGCAATTCTATATGATGGTTACTTACTGAGTTTAAGAAAAAGTAATAGAACAGGGCTGGCCCCGTGGCGTAGAGGTTAAGCGTGTGCGCTCTGCCACTTGCTGCCCGGGTTCCGATCTCGGGCGCCAACGAGGCACCACTTGTCAGGCCATGCTGTGGCGGTGTCCCATATAAAGGAGAGGAAGATAGGCACAGATGTTAGCCCAGGGCCAGTCTTCCTCAGCAAAAAGAGGAAGGATTGGCATGGATGTTAGCTCAGGGCTGATCCTCCTCACAAAAAAAAAAAAAAAGAAAAGAAAAAGTAACAGAACAGACTGGTGGTTGCCAGAGGCGATGGGTGGGGGATGGGTGAAATGAGTGAAGGGCGTCAAAGAGTACAAACCTCCAGTTATAAAATATTAAGTCATGGGGATGTAATGTACAGCATGGTGACTACAGTCAATAATACTGTGTTGTATATTTGGAAGTTGCTAAGAGAGTAGATCTTAAAAGTTCTCATCACAAGAAAAAATAATTTGTAACTATGTATGGTGATGCCTGTTAACTAGACTTATTGTGGTAACCATTTCGCAATGTATACAAATATCAAATCATTATGTTGTACAGTGAAACAAAAATAATGCTATATGTCAATAATACTTCAATTAAATAAATAAATAGAGAGATAAAGAAAGAAAAGGAAAAAAAAAGAAAAAGCAATAAGGGGCACAAAGAGAAAACGACAGAGCTCCTACTCAAAGAATAAAAAATAGAGAAACAAAAACAGAGACATAGGTCCCAAGACACCAAAAATACACACATACAATAACTGCTGTGTGATAGCACTTCTATCCTGTGACCACTCACTGCCATTAAAGATTTTTTAAGACATGGTGAATTTTTTTAACTATGAGTATAACTATGGGCTAGATGACATTAAGCAAAGCCTAAGAGGTTCCCTATTGGTGATAAAAATGAACCACATCAATTAAGAAGAAAACATGTCAAAAATAATCACGAAATATATCTTTAAATAGATTTCAGTTTAGATTGTAAACAACAGCGCTCTTGAAATCTGAATATTAACAGTTCCACAATAATATCTCAAAAGCAACCATTTACATGGTATAGTACATAATTTAGAAATATAGTAACTTCAAGTATTACATACTACTATAATCTGCTAAAAATGGTCTTCAAAACACAATTCCAAGATCTCAGAAATATGCGTCAATGTTAGTTTTGTGGTTGTGAATTAAAAACATAAATGAATACGTGATAAGCAATTTTATTTACACTGTATTTATACTTTCTGTTCCTACTTGCTATCGTAGGATCTTATTATAAACTTCCAAATGCATGAGCTCTGTCAGATAAGAGGCTGGTTTCCTGCCTATCCTCTTTCATATGAATATGTCCTTTAGAATAGGTAATTATGAGATTTTTGTCCATATCAATCTTACCCTTAGTGTACATCAATCACAAAGACAAAATATTTAAAATACAATTTAGATCACAAATCAAGAACGATGAAATAGTAACAGCAAAACTTTGTACAAAGAATATTTATATAATAAGCATCGTTTAAAACACTGAAATATAAGGTGACTTAACCAAGAACTCACTGGTAAACTAACCTGAAAAACCACCATTGGCAAAAGATAATGTTCTGTTAGGGAACTGAAATCTCTTAGGTAGATTCCTCATGCAGTGAGGCTAGAAGGCAGAGTTTATTTGTATGTCTTTTTAGAGGAAATCAACTATCTACCAACTGACAAGTTGAGCAGGATAATTAATGTCTCTAGGTCTCTGTTCTTGTTTCTAGTTGGAATGGCTATAATCTAAGTTACTTTCCAGCTTTCAAATTTTATTTTATAAAACCATTAATATTAAAACGAACAAAAATTTGAGAGTCTATTACGTGCAAAGAAAGACAGAAACGGTCAAAAATTTAATCCTATTGGAATACATTATAAACATCTAACTTTGCAAAAGAAAGCAGCAGAAATGAAGGAAGTGAAGACTAGAAAGGGATACAAAAATGAAAATAGTAACTATGTCAGGACTTGGATTTTCTTTTATTTTCTCTTATTTTTCTAAAGTTTTAATAATGTTATATTACATTTTTTAATCCCAAGTCTACTTAATAAAAATTGAGATTTTATATGAAAAAGAAAGAAAGAAATGGGATACACCAAAACATTGTTCCTAATTACTTTTAAAATAGATTAAACCAATCAATAGAGAGGTTTTATAATTGTGGATATATAAGGGATCCTCCATGGGCACTACGAACTGTTACATAAGCTTTTCTTTACGTTACAACAGAAGTTACACATAAAATTGCAGGGCATAAACTTTTTTTATTAACAATATATTTTTTAAAATGTCTTTCCAAAGGGAAATCAAATTAAAAAGGGCACGAATAAATGCATAACATATTCCTGTATTTTCAAAAATAATAGACTTGTTCCATGCATAATCTTCTGAAATTATTCAATTTACTTTAGAACTTACAAAACAAAATATTATATCACAAAAACTAACCTCACATAGGGTACAGGGTCATTCTGAATCATATTAAGTAGCCACTGCAGTTCTTCATAACTCCTGTCCACTGAAAATAAAAATAAGAAAATGTAGTTAATTATAACAAACTAAATAACAAGTGACAAGCAGGGAGCTTACACTTAATATTTAGGACTCTGCCTTTGCTGGATTTCCAATCACAGTTGAAGACTGTAGGCAACTTCGTACATTTTTTTATGCAATAGGCCATTTTGTAAATTTTATAAGTATTGTGCTATATGAAGCCAAAACATAAAACAGGACCAAGTGCATATTTTTCACTAAAGCTCAAATCCATGGCAAATACAACATAAAGCAAATTATAATTTATTAAGAGCTCTAAATTAGAGATGATTAACTCTAAATGGACAAAATGTGTTTAAAATAAAATCGTGTTTCTAGATGCTTAAATCAAATTATACAGAGGTCTGATACTCAATGATATCTCAACTATATTATACAATGTGGTAAACTGTTTGTGCCCGAGCAATTTCTTTCATCTAAGACTAAAGAGCAGCCTTAACTTTTCAATATAACATAAAACGCAATTACAAAAATAGTGCTATAAATATAACTGACTTCAACAAAAATGACTCATTAACTATTTCCATTCACCTTTTCAACAAGTTTCACTTTTCTGATTTGACAAGCTTTATTTTTAGAATTTTATTTCCAATATTTTCAATGTTTTCATTTTCTAATGATCTGGATTCATGGATCACATTTAAACACCTTTCAAATTATACTTATTAATTCAGTGTTCTTTTGGAAATCACAATATTAGCATTCTATTTCATTTCAGGTAGTACTAATTCATGAAATCTTCATATTTATGTGAACATGCATATACCTTGAGAAAGAAGGTTGGGAATACTGGCACATTTGGTGGATCTCTACGCTTACAGATTTCACGAATTGGTAAAATGTCAAAACAAAACTGGAGACTGATATAGGTTTACATTTTTTTTTTTCTTGCCAAGAAATTCATTCAAAAAAACAAATCACTATTTTCACCATTATTTCTTAAAAGAAAAAATATTTTATCCCTCGATAAAAAAGAACAAATGGCAGTCTTTTCTGAACTTAGGCCATCATATATAATATACACAGTATACTGTTCTTACTCTTAAATTTCCGACCAGAAACAAGTATTTCTACTGAAATTTACAAAAAATTATAAAGATTTAAGTATATTTTCCTCTACTTAACATGTAAAATTAACCAAAAGCTACTAAAGAACTTCTCTCACCTCTTCCTCTCTTTCCAAAGGCAGATGAGAAGTTTAGCATACTTTAACTTCTTCACTCTTTCCATATTTTAGTGCTATAATCTGGAATTTTAGATGTAGATTTACATATTTCCTATATTTGCATACTAAAGAATTATTTTTGAAATTTGCATTAACTTTTACAACCATGTTAACAAATGTTTAAGATTAGCTCTTTATTTTACAGGCATAGTTGCTCATCACTAGGTCTTTCATTTCACACTTTCATCAATCTTGAGTTATTCTGATTCACTTCCAGGTCAGCTGAAAAGTATCTTTGGGAATTTTGTTTTTAAGAATGTTACATAGGAGATGTACTTCTAAGTCTTCTAAGCTACGTGAGTGACAACCTGGCAGGTCATAATTTTCCCTAAACATTATGTAAGTCACTTGTTCAGTCTTTTGAACTCTTCATATTCTGAAGAAGTCACAGGCTACATTATTCTTTTACCTTGTACAATAACCGAGTTCTGATATTCCTAGGAACCTACACATTTTTTCCTTAACCTTAAAATTTTAAATTTCACCAGACTCTAGCTTAGGTCAGTTTCATTTACACCCTTTTGAAGTATTCCGTTATTTCTTGGATTATTGCTTTTCTTCCATCTGCTCTATTCTTCATGACTTAATTTTTTTTACATTTGCATCTCTTTATCTTCCCCTTCTGTATTTTTGAGAATCTTTGGGATATATAGTATTCTCTTATTCATTTTTTGGCCTTATGTTTTTTTCAACTTCATGAAGCCTTGCCTAATCCCCCTACTAAAGCTCTTGTTTATATCTCTTGCTCTACACTTGCACAGATACAAATTTGTGACAGGTGCAAGATGTTTTCCTGAGTCCTTCTTATATAGTTAGAAATTCCCCCAAAATCATCTTCTATTTCTTAAAATAATATGTAATGATAAGCTGACTTCTTGGAAAGACCAAAAATATCTATAATTTTATTCTTTTCTCTCATTAATTCTTATACAAATTCCACATTTACCAAAAATTCTTTCTAAATCAGTGAGTCAAGAATTTAAAATTAAAACACCTGTATTGTACATAATATGAAAATCCCAATAAGAGTGGCTTTAAATAGTAACGATTTCTTTCTAAAATGATATGAGCATATATTTCTAAAGCATTACCTTTAGTATAATCAACAACTGCTTCTAAAGCTGCTATCCTAATGTCCACGAAGTGGCCATATTCTGCATAAGATTTAAAAAGAGCTGGATCACTTGGCACATGTCCATTCTTCTGAAGCACTCGTATGGCTCTCAAGCAACTAGGAAAACAGTATTACAGTTAAATACTTTTGTTAAAGTATTTTGAATCAAACTTGTTCTTTAGGTATTAGAAATTAATCTGTAACAGTAAACTGAAAAATTGATGTGATTTGAATCTACCTTTTAATTTTGTAACATTAAATTTTTGCAATGATTATAAAAATTAAAAATATCTAAATCCTATTAAAAGAAAACAAATTTAAAACTTGTTTGGAAATCCAATTTCAGGTATCATTATACTTAATTATCATTAATATAATTAATATCATTATACTTAAAACAGGAACACACTTCAGAAAAATGTATTAGCCATAAGAAACGATGAAATCCAGCCATTTGTGACAACATGGATGGACATTGAGGGTATTATGCAAAGTGAAATAAGTCAGAGGGAGAAGGTCAAATACCGTATGATTTCCTTCATTAAGTAGTAGATAATAACAACAATAAACAAACACATAGAGACAGAGATTGGATTGGTGGTTACCAGAGGGGAAGGGGGGAGGGAGGAGGGCGAAAGGGATAAATAGGCACATGTGTGTGGTGATGGGTTGTAATTAGTATTTGGGTGGTGATGTAATCCATGCAGAAATAGAAGTATAATGATGTACACCTGAAATTTATACAATGTTATAAACCAATGTTACTGCAATAAACAAAAGATTAAAAAAAATATATATATATAATTTAAATAAAGTATTTTCTCCAAAGTTTTAGAAATATATATTTTAGTCAGTAATATCTATAGAAGGTTAAAACTCTTCCTAACGTTTGAATCAGTGAATCAACTATTTTTAGCAAACTCCTAAAGAAGCAGATAGAACTTTTTGATAGCCATATACCAAGAAGTTGACAGAAGCAAAAGGTCATCTTAAAAAAAGCCTAACGAGGGCCAGCCCCGTGGGGGAAGCGGTTAAGTGCGTGCGCTCCACTGCGGCGGCCCGGGGTGTGCCGGTTCGGATCCTGGGCGCACAGCGACGCACTGCTTGGCAAGCCATGCTGTGGCGGTGTCCCACGTGGAGTGGAGGAAGAATGGGCATGGATGTTAGCCCAGAGCCAGTCTTCCTCAGCAAAAAAAGAGGACGATTGGCAGATGTTAGCACAGGGCTGATCTCCTCACCAAAAAAAAAAAAAAAAAAAAAAGCCTAACAATAGAGGGATGTTTACACTATATCCAACGGGATAAAAGATTATGCAAACATCAAAAATAATGCATATGAAGAATTGCTGATGACCATGAGAAAGTGTTTATGATATAAACAGAATACAAAAACTATGTATACAATATATGCCAAGTAATTACAAATGTATATAGTTACAAGGGAAAAAAATTTAAAAGGCCATTCTCCAAAATAGTAATAATTTATCTGTGATGGTAGAATCATAGAAGATTTTAATTTTCTCCTTTTACTTTACTATATTTCCCAATTTTATATAATGAGAATAAATTTCTCTTATAATTATAAAAACAAATAACTTTAAAGAAAATGTAAAGAATCCTCATACCTGACAGTGATAGTGTGTCTATAACTCGGAAGAAGTTTTTCCATATTCAAAAACCTGGTGATTTCTTCAAGAATGAGTCGCACGTCCGGATTTAAATTATCCAAAGTTCGGACTTCATTATTCACACTGACTGCAGGCGTAACAGAGTTGGCAAGGGCATCAATCATTTCTGCACGATAATAGTTATCTGAAAACTAAGTCAAAAAATAATTACAAAAAGATAAAAAAAGTCACGCTATTTAAAAATGAATAAAATAAAATATTTATAACTTAAAAACATAATTTATCTGAAAACACAAGCAAGTTCTCTGGTAAGTATTCAACTCTGTCCTTTGAGTGGAGTCACATATTAGAAAAAAGAGTGAAAGAGACTCACTATTTAGTAATACATTAGCTTACTCAATAAATATTTACTACCTGTAAGGCACTCTTATGGTGACCTAGCCAGATTCCTCTAAAAGACCACAGTCCACAAATCCTGCTGGTAATACAGAGCTTTCAAATTGGCTACTTAGTACTCTATTCTCATATATAAACATACAACCAAGGGTTACCACATATTTGAGGAAAGCATCAACATAAATAAGAGAGACCAGAGCAAACAAAGGGAAAAAAGCGACTAAGAGGATATAGAGTATGCAAGGAAAAGAAGAGCAGTAAGGGGAAAAAAAAATCCAAAAACTATCATTAATATTGTCTGAGAAATAACCAATGATATGCCTTCTAATAGCTTAACATATAGTAAAAAGAAAGAAATATGCAGAGAATCAAGATCAAAATTAAACTAGAATATAAAATTGAAAAAAAACTCTTGAAATTTTGTGAAAAAGAATAGATAAAAAATAGGAAGAAAAGCACAAGGAAATTGGAGGGCTGGTGCAGAAGACATAACATAACGAATAACAGGATTTCTAGCAAAAGAAGCAGAGAAAATGGAGGAGGAAATCACCAAAAAAAAAAATTAATTCCTAAATCCCTATCCCAGTCAATTCCCAGAGAAGCAATTTATTCAAAGGCAATCTGTGTGTGGCTTGATTTAAACTCAGCAAATCAGATGCTCTGGCCTGGAAATTTGAACATGGAGCAAATGAATGAATTCTATCAGCAGTGCTAGGAGTACGTTGTGGCACTCAAACTGCCAGGGGACACAGGAGGAATATCTACCCCATTTTGATTTCCATTGTGGAGGCAGAACCACACATTGACACACATAATGACAGAGTCCCTAAACATGCGGATACTGGGCAGGAAAAAAAATAAGGTACACAACAAACAAACAAAACCAAAGAAAAAGAATTCCACAAGTGTTCACTATGGACAAAGTTTTGTTTTCAGACCATTCTAATGACTGAAAAATTAATCTCTGTAACTTCAGTTCCCTAGTCCTAATTCTTCCCTCCGTTATGGTTGTTTTTTTTTCCCCACCATGCTAATTTTATTTTAATGTTGTTGCATTTATCAACCTTTTCTTCTTTGGTATCAGGAATGGTTCAACCCACATTCTGCATACCTTATTTAACAAGACAGAGAAATTTCATAAACCTATATATGATTTATTAGAAATATACATTAGAAATACATGAGTATGTAAAAAAGATATTCATATAAAATGGCCAGGGCTGGCCCCGTGGCTTAGCGGTTAAGTACGCGCGCTCCACTACTGGTGGCCTGGGTTCGCATCCTGGGCGTGCACTGACACACCGCTTCTCCGGCCATGCTGAGGCCGCGTCCCACATACAGCAACTAGAAGAATATGCAGCTATGACATACAACTATCTACTGGGGCTTTAGGGGAAAAATAAATAAATAAAATTATAAAATGGCCAATAACTAGCCTTAAAAGGGATTAAATTTTAGTCTTCTTGAAAACTAACTCATGTAGAATACTGAATTTTATGTTCTTGCCCAATTAATGAGATGTTAAAATTTTTAAAATAGTTTCCCCCCAAGTCCCAACTTCTTTTTGGCACTTAATGTTTTATGTTTCTAATTTAATTTTACTTTTAGAATAGCTGTCATTTCTTCTCATGTACTTTAAAAACTTTGTATCTATGCTGTGAACCTTTTTTTTAAATATGCTTAACCAAAGCCCTCAGAGAAAAACCATTTGTGGCTGCAAGTGAGGTACTTTAAAAACAAATCGATAAAGCCAACAAATGACATATTTTTAGGCATCCACCCAATCACATCTCTTCTGCAAATTTTAATTCATTAATCTATAAATCTTTAAATGACAACAAAATCTTTTTCTCCCAACCATACTTTTTAAGAGAGTAAGTTTTGATATCAGACAAATCTGGGTTTGTCTCCTGGCCTTGCCACATATGTGACCTTGGGTAAATCTGTTATCCTTTACTAGCTTCTATCTCCTCACATGGAAACTAAAATAATAATAGTATCTATCTCAGAGATCTAATGAGGATCATATTAGATTACCCATGTTTTGGCACAGGCCATGCAACACATAAAAAATTAGCTATTATTATTATTATTACTGTTATTATTTGCATTTATTCTATCCTTTTTTGTGTGTGTGAGAAAGATCAGCCTTGAGCTAACATCCATGCCAATTCTCTCTCTCTTTTTTTTTTTTTTTTTGCTGAGGAAGACTGGCCCTGGACTAACATCCGTGCCCATCTTTCTCCACTTTATATGGGCCGCCACCACAGCATGGCTAACAAGTGGTGCATCGGTGCGCGTCCAGGATCTGAACGCGGGCTGCCAACAGCGGAGCGCACGCACTTAACCACTACGCCACGGGGCTGGCCCCTATTCTATCCTTAATATCTTCAGAGATTAAGATATATTATAGCCTTAATTTACATCACTAACTATAACAATTGATTAGCCTTCTCGAAATTAAAACAAAATAATGAGTTTTATATTGTTCCACAAAAACAATGAAGTGTACAATTTAATAATCTATCAGTGAGCACCTCACAAAATCATAAATGATGACATATGATAGCATCGTATAAAGCAACAGGGTGTACTAAAAAGATCACCACACAGATGGGTGGCAGGAGCTGACTTCTCAATTCCTGATTACATTTCCTGTGTAATTTTAGACTCTCAACCTCTGTGTTTTGCTTTCATTTGTCAAACAAGAGGTAAAAAAACCTTCAACTATGGAATAGGTAAGGTTTAAAGGAATTAAGTAAGTGAAATCACTTCGCAAAGTAGCAAGTACTATATAGGGGCCAGCACGAGTTAAATTATATATATAGGGGCCACCATGGGTTAAATTATATAAACACTCTCCAAAACAAGAAAATGGACACAAATAATTGTACAAAATATTTTCCTATTCCATTTGATTATAAGCTGATTTGAAACTATCCCAAATCCTAATCTTATATTTTCAAATTTAAAAAATCCATGTTTGGAGGAAGAAAGAAATACTTTAAATGAAAATCAAGGGCCGGCTCCATGGTGTAGCGGTTAAGTGCACGCGCTCTGCTGCTGGCGGTCCGGGTTCAGATCCCGGGCACGCACTGACGCACCGCTTGTCAGGCCATGCTGTGGCGGGGGCGGCGTCCCATATAAAGTGGAGGACGATGGGCATGGATGTTAGCTCAGGGCCAGTCTTCCTCGGCAAAAAAAAGGAGGAATGGCATGGATGTTAGCTCAGGGCTGATCTTCCTTACAAAAAAAAAAAAAAAAGAAAATCAAAACAAACCAGCAGACTAGAAAGGAAAGAATCTCACAAAAAATTTAACAGGATTCAAAATTGGAAAGAAAAAGTATATCAGCTATAATGTATTCTTTTAAAGCACTTATTTTTTAAGGACTCGTTTTAGCTTAATTCATTTGAATGTTATTCTACTCACTTAAAGGAAAGAGGAAAAATCTGTCTTATCGATTTTCATTATAAATCACCATTTTTTAATAAACATACTTGTGACTCTTCTTTTTACTGTTGTAATGTTTTATTAAACTTTTCATGAATTGGTCTTACTCTACCAGTTACAAGTGTCTTTATACGTGCTGTTCCTTCTGCCTGGAATAATCTTCCTATATTGGCCCCATTCATAGACTAGGAAAATCCTATTCATCTTTATGACTCAGTTTGAGGGTCAGCTCTTATGTACAAAACTTCCCTGAGTCTTACTCTCTGTACCCTTGGAAGTACCTTCTCTGAATTCCCCTAGAAAATTATGTATACATATCTCCACTGTAGTAGTTATGAATGACTGTTAACAGTTTACTTGTCTGATTTCCCCATTTGGTTGAATCCTTGAGGGCCCAGAATCAGACTGTGATATACGGCCGTTGTTCAGTACATGTTTAATGAATAAATGAAATTCCGAATGGCATCTGCCACCTCCTTTTTATTTAATATGGTACACCGCCTAGCACAGCATATATTCTTAAAAACATTTGGTAATTATTAGGATAATGAGTAAGGTGAAATAACTTTAGAAGCACAGCACTCAACAGCTATTTGCTAAATAAATGAATAAACACACATAATGGTAAAAAAGAAAAAAGTTAAATTCATCAATGAACAAGTTATCCCAAGACAGAACTGTTTTCTGGGTATCACCTGGTAAGAGAAAAAGGGAATAAATATAAAATTGGGCTGTGAGGCTTCACCAAAACAAGTTTTAGCTGGCTGCCCAAAATCTGATGCACTACTATCTCCACATTACAACAGGTATGAAGAACATTTAAAAACCAACTAATCTTCATCCGCTGGTTATTATAATAAATCACATTTATATGTTTCTATCCCTAGAAATTTCAAGTACCATGGACTCAATAGTGGTTTTACAGTCTAAATATTTCTTTAAAACAAAATACTACTGCACAGTTTTATAATATTTATTATTCATTAAGGTATCTTACCTTATTTTTTCTGTTGTCATTGTACTTGATTAGGTCTAAAATAAACGTTAAGACTTCTTTGGGACAAAGGTTGTGAACATCTCTCAATAAAGCCATTGCAACCGGCATAGTCTACAAAAAAAAACTTCTTTAAGCATATAACCTAACTTTTTCATTACTATATTTGAAAGGTTTACTCTAGGGCTGACATAGGTATCTGAATGGAGCCTAACCCCCCTAACTCCCACTCTCTCCCACTGGGAACATGTCTCAAACATTCTAACAAAAGAGCTGAGTAGAAAACCAAGGGGACAGCTGCATAACTGGGTGCATGCTGTAGCCAATGTGCCTTTGTCTTCATTCGTTAAAGCAAAGTGTATGTGATGGAAATTATATAAATTCAGTTCTGTATTTTACAATGGAAAAGGTATGGATTTTAACAGTAGATAGACTATTACTCAACTTCTACTTTACTGCCTGCTAAGCTGGATTATTTTAGTTAGTTGCTTACTGAGCAGAAGCCTACTTTCCTCACAACCATTTTTAGGATTAGATGATACAGTTATGTGTCATTTAACGACAGGGATACATTCTGAGAAATGTGTCATTAGGCAATTTTGTCGTTGTGCGAACATCACTGAGTGTCCTTCACAAACTTAGATGGTATAGACTACTACACACCTAGGCTATCTGGTACTAATCTTATGGGACCCCATTGTACAGGCAGTCCGTCATTGACCGAAATGTCGTTATGTGGCACATGACTGTATAGGGGCTGGAGGCAAGTAGCAGATAATAGAATTCAATCATCAATCTGAGAAGACTGATTCTCCAGTACCACCTCATCCTCAGCCTAAGGAAAAATGGTAAATTATATGAAATCCAGCCTAACCTTCCCCTTTCCAAACTTTCATAGGCAACTCTTCTAAAGCAGTAGAAACCTGACTCATACAGTGGTAACCTCCAGCGGTAAAACAAACCATTTAAACTCAAAGCACAACTACAGATGAATAGACATCATAGTCCCCAGTACACAGGGAGATTTGGACTATCTCCTCTTCTGATTCAAAATAACTATACCCTGTAACTGGGGGACAATAAAGAGGATGGCTCCTTTGCTTGCTTGAAGGGCTGGAAACAATAGGACAATCAGTGTTGATGTTGTAGGAACAACTAAGGGAAAGGCTCTTCTCCGCTGAAATATCTGTCCTATGCCTGTTCTGTCCTTTTGGGACTCAAGTTTGATTTAGTCACTAATCTTCTCTCTCTCTCTTTTGCCACTAGTATTATGTGAAAGATGACCTGGCCTAAAAGCACTGATTTTCCAACTTTTTTGACTGCAACCTACAGTAAGAAATACATTTACATCCCAACCTAATATATACACACACACACGCTTAAATACAAAGTATACAAACTAAAAAATAAAACCAAAAAAACCTTATACCTACCCTCATTACACATGATGCATTCTGATACTGCCTACTGTTTTCCTTTATTTAAAAAGCAAACAAACAAAAACTTTCTAATTGATTTCATGAGCCCCTCACTAACGGGTGACAACTCCTAATTTGAAAAACATTAATCTAAAGTATATGGAAGCACAATGACATAATAAAATATTGAGGGGACGTACTGGGTAGACACAGAAATTAACTCACTTCCATACTATAAATTAGTGAAAAGGCAAAAGCTGAGCAACACGTTAAGTATATGTTCAGCTCCTAAAAATAAAATAACACGATGCCACAGACTTCTTCAATTACACCAATATTGCCTTTCCCCAAACCTGAATCATCCTGATTTTTTTCTGCTAATGAAATTCAGTATAAATATATCACGACTTCCACTCTCAGCAGGCGTCTCAAGGTTGCTGGGTAATCCTTTTACTTTTCCCTTTATGATATATAAATGTCACCTTGCCTAACATCTCCCTCAGCATCTATCTTTTCACTTGCTTTCAATCTGCTTTCCACTTGTCTCATAAAAAGGAGTGTTCTTATCTTTCTTATCTTTCCTAAAATTAACCTCCCAACTGTGTCCCACCCACTACTAATACCTTCAGAATTTGCTCCATCATGTTTTTTTATATTGACTTGCTCCCACTTGAATATTTCATCTCTCCCTCTCCACTGTGCCAAACACGCCTCAAGTTTTTTCTCCCCCTACACAAACCAAACTAACCCAAAATGTCTTTTCTCAACCCTGCTTTATCCTCAACATGTCTCCTTTTTCATACTCTTCAATACCCAAATCATGACAGAATAGGCTTCATTAGTTTTCCCTACTTCAACATCACTCCCCATTCTAGTTCAATCTAGTTAATCTAATCTCTGCCTTCATTATTATTAAATTACTCGAAAAATTTACAAATTTACAAATTTCCGAATTGCCCAAACGCTGACTTCTCCGTCATTCCCACATCCTTCCTAAAACAATGACTCCATCACACCACCGATTTCTAAATTACCATTTATAAAAGACTTATTATGTGATAAATATAGTGTAAAACACTTCACATGCTTGATTTTAATTAATTCCAAAAGAGATAAATTTGACAGTGTGTACACTGAGGTTTGGAGGGTTACGAAACTTGTCTTCATGAAAACTGCTAGTGAGGAGCAGAGCTGAAACTGAAACTAGAGCTGTATGTTGTACTGTCTCTGACTCAGATATGCTGTCCAGATTTTAGAAAGCCTCCCATACTTCCATCCCCTGTATAACCAAACAGAAAGTCAAACTATCCATTTCTATTCACTTTAGTATTAATGTGGATAGTGAGTTACCTCCACACAGCTCATAAAATTAATGAATGATCACTTAATTAAAGTTTTGGAAAAAATTTTAGAAGCAAAAAAAGAACAAAGGGAAAACCTTCTATAAGAAAGTAAACATATCTATGATTTGAATAGTCCCCAAGTTAAACTGAGATACACAGATGGCATAAAACAATCATAAGACAATTAGAAAGTAAACTGTACCTTCTGAAGAAAATAACTTTGAAAGCTCATAAAGTTGTTTGTTTTCACAATGTTTGGACAAGTTTTACAACAAAACATTCTAGTAAAGAGTGACTTCATGGCTGGCGGTCCTGTCCACGTGCTCACCATTGAATTTGCAATCTGCAAATAATTAGAAGACAAAGTAATTCCCATCACCACTGCAAACATATTTTAAAATAAATAAAACAGCTTTCTAAAAGTTATCAATACAATTGGTTAGTTTTCAACAATTTCAATTTTCAGAAATTTAATACATTTTGGCCTTGCGTTATCATTTCTAAGAAAATATACAAACTCACATCCCCCCAAAAATTCTTATGTGCACTTATAAATATTTCCTATAAGTTAATTTCTGAATGGGACTATTCTTTTATGTTTTAAGAAAACATGTTTGCAAAAGGCTTCTATTCTGAATAAGCTTGTCTTTGTCCATTTAGGCAGATGTAATTCTAACATTTAAAATTTATCAGATAGAAACATCACCATGGATTTTAAATAAGGTTTTTCAATCTACCCTAATTGAAAAACAAGCCAAGTACAGTGCTACCATTTAAGTCTCTAAGAATGTTTTACAAAAAAACCTTATCTTGCTATTGATATTTTTAGTGTACATAAACATCATGTCTGAAAAGAATGAAAAAATTAATTTTAAATAACATAGTCTATAATTTTATGGATCTGCTAAGAATTTAGCATGCAAGAATCACAAAGATCTTTATAGAAGCCACGAAAGTATATCCTTAGCAGATGACTATCAAAGACATTCACGTTTTTCCTCATATATCTGAGTCCAATGTAGGAATCTAACAACTCACTAATTACCATCAAAGATAAAACAAACCTAAACCACTATAATCTGTTGAAATGTTGGACAAATGGATTTAGCAGTGAGGAAGGCAAGAGAGTCACTAAATGGGAATGAACCTATTATTAAGATGCTTTTTAAATACCTGGAAACCAGTATTTCTGGCCAAATTTTTGTCTGCGTTTTTCTGGTTTTCATTTGTTCTACCTTCAGTTTTTTTGCATCTAAAGAAAAATATTTAGTTTTCTTAATAAATTAACTTTTCTAGCATGTTAAATTACAGAACCTATCATTTAAATTACATATCAATAAGATCGATTACTAAGCCCAAACCAACATGAAATAATCACCACAGGGGGATAATTAAGATGAAACGCTTTCATTACTATAATGTAAAATATCACCCAAACCAAAGAATTTCTTACCAAATACATTCTTTGCTTTAAAAATGTGACTGGCAATTCAAGAAAATGGTGAGAAATTCTCTTTGGCTTTAAAATCTCACTTTCCAGTTTGACAATTATAAAATTTTGGTGCATTTCTATGTTCAGACCAAAACATGTTTCTTTCAAGTCAGTCTTGTTAAAAGCATTTGGCAACAGCTTTCAAAGGACCAGCTACTAAGTAAAATTAAAGACTATGGTGAATTTTACTCATCTTCAGAGTTTTTTTTTTAATATGCAGTAGTCATTTTGTTTTCTTTCTACTGTAGATAATCTCACCTTTGCAAGGCAGAAGCAAGCTGACATTCTTACTCGGTAGAAACACTGCTCTTGTTCTAATATGTCAGTCAGTGCAAGCCGAGATGCTGGAGTAGGGAACTTTTCCAAGGCCAAAATGGATTCCTGCTGTGCAACAACATCCCTCTCATAGCGGAGCTGATACTGCCACATAAAATCAGCTTGCTCAAATTCTACTTTCCTCAATACTGCCATATCTGGGTCTATCCTTATCCACAGCAAAGGGGAATCAGCGCTGAAAGAAAATACAATTTTCTTTGTTATTCATTTTATTTTTTCAATTTTAGAGATCTATAAAATAAAAACAAAGGATTTATGAACCAAATTCTCTTCTACATGTAGTATTCAAGACTGCCTGGGTTTTACTGTATTCATTTTATTTTTAATCACACTGACAACTTTCTCATTATGTTTAATATACTTCAACTTTCTCACAATATCTAATCTATATCAATCTTGCTGAAAAGATCGCCAAAGATAAGAAGATAGTTGTCACAGGGCTGGCCCCGTGGCTTAGCGGTTAAGTGCTCGCACTCCGCTGCTGGTGGCCTGGGTTCAGATCCCGGGCGCGCACCGACGCACCACTTCTCCGGCCATGCTGAGGCCACGTCCCACATACAGCAACTAGAAGGATGTGCAGCTATGACATACAACTATCTACTGGGGTTTTGGGGGGAAAAAAAATAAATAAATAAAATTATAAAAAAAAAAGAAGATAGTTGTCACAAAGAAATTCCATCTGAAAGTATTAATTTGGGTTTTTGGTTTGCGATTACGTGATGTGAAAAAGGAGAATGAGACCAAATTTCTTCATTTCACTTGCTACAGCCTAATAACTGACTATGGCTATAAATGCCACTCTTTACTGAAAATCAATCTGTGACTAAAAAATGAATTCACTTACGTAACTAAATCAATTTGTTTAACTGACTTGTAACACTTTTTTTAAAATGCTAGACTCCTGACAACCTCTACAAACGGCAAGTTCAGAAGTAGTTTGGAAGCAGATCTTGAATTTATCCTCATGTACTTCTCAAAGCAACAGGCACAGTTTAAAAAATCTAGTCTATGTCAACATTTTCATCAAAAGACCACCACCTGAAATACTAACTCAATTCAACAAATACTACTGAGTGCCTACTATAGGCAAGTTACTTGATATGGAAAAATTATATACATAGTAGTGACAATTTGGCAACCAAGTTAGTAAATTACAGAGGTTCTATAAAAAATATACAGACAGTATGGATGGACAAAACACAGTTTGAGCTATATTATATTTTAAAATGAACCACTGTCAATCAATAATTACCACATAATATTACCACCTTAGAAAGTGATATTTAAACTGTGTTTTGCAAACAGAGAGAGCCTCAGAGTGCCCTAGAGCCCTGTCCAAAGACAAAGAGAATCAATATCATCTAGGAGCTCATTAGAAATGCAAACTATCAGGACACACTAGTGAAGTGCTGGATCAGAAACTGCACTTTAAGGAGATGCCCAAGTGACTGACACGCATGTTACAGTTTGAGGAGCACTGCTCCACAGGCCACCCAGAAGCAAGAAAGCTGCCTAAGCCAAGGCTCCGCCCACTCCAACCATCCTGCATTTCCTCGTATTCTCACCTGGGCCAGGCTCGACTTACTTTCCTCTCTTTGATCATGATTTTATGTAAGATTTGTTTTTAACATAAGGTTTCTATCGCCTTTCAAAAGTTGGACAAGCACTAATTTCAGGACATTTACATAGTTTTAGATGTGTATAACAAGACAAACGAGAATGCAGAAAATATTATATCCTTAAACTTAAGTAATTAACTTACTCCATTGCAGAAAGATCCATGTCAACTTCTTCTCCATTCATCAGTGGAATTTTTTTCTTTTTATTCCTACATTTAAGGAAAAGTAAGTTTGAAAATTGTGAGATTTTCAAATCTGAAAGGACATGAGCAGCTAAAGTTCAAATTAGGGATTTATGCAACACTGAAAGATATCGCAAGGAAAAAGGGACGTAAATATAATGGAATTTAAATACAAGAAAATCTGTATTTTGAAGCAGAAGGGAATGAAGTAAATGATACTGAAATGTTTTCTTGATCAAAGTTTAACAAAAAGCAGAAATATATAAATAAATGTCAACTTAAAACATATATATTCCCAAGAACTGGCAGCTGCAGTTTTATATACAAAAGATAAGAGACCTATTAAAAAAGAAATCCTTTACAAAAAAATGAAAAAATAGCCAGGCCTGAAATGAGACATGCATAACTCTGAACTGTGTGCTGTATGCGCAAGGTGCTGTCCTACATGAAATAAAGCAACTGATTAATAAAACATCTTAATAGTATTAATATGTACAATTAATTACTATGCACAAAACTTCAGCCAAAACAAAAGCAATCGCTTCCATGCAAATTACTCGTGAATCATAAAACCTGCTGGATGACACACTAAAAACCTGGGTGAGGATGAATAAAAACAGAAACAGAGAACAGTCTTCCTGTATTCCTCATATCAAAGAATACTCAAACAATATTCTGTTATTACAGAGGAACAAACCTAAGGAAATGTTAGGAAAAGGGTAGCAATCAGATATTCCCAATTTCAAAGACAGACAGGATACAAAAAAGGGAGATTTCATTTTGAACTAAGGAAGAATTTTCTCAGAGAAAGAATGATTCCAGGGAGAGTTCAGAATCAAGTTCTCTGAAGGCCATCAAAATCAACTGACTTTCTCATCCTTAAGGTGACCTAAATGTAGTCATGAGTATATGACTTCTGTTCCTGAAGTTGTGATATTACTCCATATTCCTCCAGCAAAGCACAGAAACATTCTAATTTTTCACTCTTTAGAGTACATGCTAATGGCTGAGTTAAAAAACAGTGGTAAAGGAAAAATATATTAATAAAAGTGAACTGCTGGACATTTTTTAAGTAAACTAGCAATTTGCCTTTGAAAGACATTGAGAATGTTCTGTAGGGGCACGGTGGTATAGAGAAAAGGGAGAAAGACACATAGCAAAGAAGATGCAGGGGCTTTTCACGATGTGTGCTCAGCTCCTTCTTTTATATTCATGATCATTTTCTCAATATTTCCTGTAGGCATTAATGCAACAAGACTGAATCTAAGCTATTTGCGTTGAATGGTTCCTGGCTCCATAAAGTTGAACTTGCCTCTGATGGTGCTCAGGGCAAGCTGCCCCAGGAAGCACCACTCTGGTATGCGGATTATTTCGAGCTGAAGACAATAAGGATATTTGACCTCCCCCACTAACTGCCTAGAGAATCTGGCATGGTGGCTCATTCCTGGAACAGATCTTCTATCATGATGGCTATAAAGATAATGTAAAATAGATGTTGCAATGGGAGGGGCACCAAGCCCCTTTCATCAAAAAACTCTATCCCTCCCTTACCAAATTATCAATAGATGACCCTGAAAAGAATTGTCCTTCTGCCCTCTGAAGTCCCAGGCCACTACCCACCCCCAACACGTTCCTTCGCCTTTAGCTGCAATACTTAAGAAAGCAGCTTAGACAGAGGGACGAGTTGCTCATTTCTGAGCTTCTCCCATGTATACATGTTATTAAACTTGGTATTATTTTCTCCTGCTAACCTGTCTTGTTGATTATTTGGCCAGCCAGAAGAACCTTAAGGGAAAGGGCGGAGGGAGATTCTCCCTCTTCCCCCGACACCTCCCACTGCTCCTACAAAATAAGGATTCTCAAACCCAAATTTTAAAGTTAATTATTTAATTCTAAAGATAAACTCATCAAGACAGAAAGCTAAGAATGTTTGGTAATACTAATGGAGTATTAAAAAAAGATACTAGATAACATGTTCTCTACATAAAAAATTAGGTATACCATGGGATTTTTATTTTGGCATTTTAATCTGTGAGACTTAAAATGTTAGTGTTGTTATAAACTTCAGTATATACTTACAAATCAATGCCTACCTTCTGCTTTTGGAATGGCAGGGTATATCATGTTTAAGGCTGTTTTCTTCGATTTGCAACGTATGATTAAAGGATCCATCTAACTCCTGCACTGTCACTTTCAGTGGTCCCTTTAAAAAGAAACATACTGTTCAAAGATAGTGCTAGAAAAATACCAATATATATTACTATGTGCACAGGTATATATATCAAGATATAAAATAATATTATACTAATTGCATATCTGAAAGAAAGGCAGCTGGTGCCAAACGAGAGGAGAATTGGGAGAATATGTGTCCCCTCAAATCTCCATTTGTAATCCCTCTTCCCTTCATTGACACTTCGTGTTTTCTCAATTTTATTCTTTGTAAACAAAATCTCATTACAAAACTTCTAACTAGTTGCCCACTCTGAAGCCCTTCGGCTACTAAAATTGGGGAGAAAGGAGTGCAAAGGTCATTTTGGAAAAAAACTTACCACATATTTCTGAGTTCCGGGAGATGTATAATCTTGTTTTATTTCCAATTCCAAGACATTTCGTTTCCTATTAAATGCAAAACTTCCATAAAATTTTACCACTCCACTCTGGTCTCTGAAGAATCGTAAAGGAATTTTTGCATACTGAAATGAGTGTGTATTAAAAAACATAAATTATTCATTATGGTAAGTAATAATTTTCAAATTCATCCCCACCAATTCAAAGGTTGAGAGAATACTTCATTGTACACCAGGTGGCAAAGTATTCAAAATTCTTGTGAAAATGTTTCTCCAGATTTAAACAAAACTTCTGAAACATTCAATTTGTGTTTTGAAAGAAGCAAAACCACTCGACTGGGTTATTAATATAATAGTGTTCTGAAATGAAAAAATGTAAAAATTGAAAAGTTCCAAGATACCACTCAAGTTGTGCCAACCTCTAACCACATCTGAAAGTCACTAGACCACTGCATCTTACAAGTAATCCTACAGGCCTGTCGGTGGACTATTTACCTCCCCCACCAGCAAGCCTATTTCTGTACTCACACAGAAAAAAGTACTTCAAAATATGCCTGATTTTACAAATATAGACGTATGTGTATCTCAGTAATTAGCAGGCACTTCAGAGGAAATGATTTACAGTTCCTGGTTATTTCTACTATTATTTAGCAATTTAAATAGTTCTTACCTCCTTTCATCCCCCAAATCCCTCTTCTATCTCCTTCCCCTTACATACATACCTTAGTCCCTTCCACCTCTTTGTTGAACTGCTATTGAAAAGGATACACCCACTGCTTTATTAAAGGCTGGATGTCTTTGCCAGAGACATTTGAGATGGATTTCAAAAACCCAGATGTGGAAACCAACATCTGACTCCACATATGTGACTGGAACTTCTGAGATGAAGCAGTACTAGCCAAACTTAGCAGTTTATTGAAAACCTGTAAGGATAAAAGTATCATTTAGTAAGTTCATATAACATAATATATATTGCTTTCAATTCTGTGCTATACTCACAAAGCATTATAATTTTATTATACTCAATTATAGAAGACAATAATTTCATATCTTACTATATACACTGTCCTAAAGACTACTAGTAGTAGAAACATGCAAAGACTTAAACAATCAAAACATAAAACCATTCTTCCTATAAACATAATTGGATTTTAATGATGTACTGGCAAAACAATGAATAGTGTATTTATTAAGAATTATAATAAGAATAATATATAATACCTATAATTTATTGTGCTATGATCTTTACACAGAAACTAAGCATCATAAAGTTGAGAATACTTATTAGGATTTATGCCATCCTAAAAAGTTGACTGACTTTTTATGAACCATCTCTCATTTAATATTTCTGTTCTTTACTCTAAAGGTAACATGAAGGACAGAAGGATTAAAGAAACTTAATTTCAGTAAAAACTTAAAATGCGTTTTAAAAAAGATTTTATTAATAAATTATTTTTCACTCACCTCTAAGAACGTTATCAATGGAAAAAAAATAGTGGAACATTTATAATACATCTGGTTTCTACTACCTCAACTATTCTGTCTCAACTACTTACACCAAACCTTTCTTAAAATATATGGCAGAATTTAGCAATAGCAAAAATAAACATCTTTTAGATAAGTTTGCTTTTTCCTACTGAAAACATTTCTAAATGGCACTGCATCCTTAATATTCTAAATAATACTGAACACAAAATCATATGCATCAATAGGTTTTACTTTCATCATCGCATTCTAATTTTATCTTCATAGTAATCCTGCAATAGTAGGTTGAGTATTGACATCCATTCTACATCTAAGGAAACACAAACAAAATGTACAGGTACTCAATGGGCAAATGCTAATTAGTAACAGAAGTCCAGCTATAAACCCAGATGCCCTAACTCCTATTCTACAGAACAGGATTCAGATTACACACATATAGAACAGATCTTTCTTTACAACTGTTCTGACTTCTTAACTTTAATACTTACTTGTAGCATAAATTCCATACTGATTCTATTTTCAATCAATCTCATCACAAGGTGAGCTTTACACTGAAACATAGTGTAGTACTCCCAGGAGAGTGTGTGTGGATGCTTTATTGAAAAGTGTAGATGGGATGCCGGGCTAAAAAAAAAAATACAGATTTAATTAACATAACAAATTTAGATATTAAGTAAACAACAAATTTCATTGCTACATCAAGACAGTAAATCAAAAACTTCATGGGAATACCTTAGCAACTTTATGAGAGCAACAAAGACCAGAAAACATCTAAAAATAAACTTAACTGGAAGAAAATTTTGAAGTTTTATGAAAGGACATAAAGGAAAAGCTGAATAAATGGAAACACAGGCCAAGCTCCCAGAGAGGAAGACACAATTCTGTAAATAGTTCAATTCTATCCAAATTCATCAATACAATCAATACAATTCCAATCAATATCCCCAAGTGAAAGCATGCACAAAAAAACATTCAAGATGGGTTATACATCTAAAATAAAAACAATTAGGGGCCGGCCCAGTGGCACAAGCGGTTAAGTGCACGTGCTCTGCTTCGGCAGCGCGGGGTGCGCAGGTTCGGATCCTGAGCGCGCACCAGTGCACCGCCTGTCAAGCCATGCTGTGGCAGGGTCCCATATAAAGTAGAGGAAGATGGGTATAGATGTTAACACAGGGCCAATCTTCCTGAGCAAAAAAGAGGAGGATTGGCAATGGTCATTAGCTCAGGGGCAATCTTCCTCACTCATACACACAAAAAGATATATTCTTAAAAAAAAAAAAAAAAGAAAAGAAAAACAATTATAAAAGTACTAAAAGAAAATAACAGGAAAAATTTCTTTTCATAATTTTGGGGTGGGAAAAATCTTCCTAAAGAAAAATATAAAATCCAGGGGACATAAAGACCAGACTGGCTATGTAAAAATTAAAAACCTTGACATGATAAAAGAGATCAGTACATTAAAAGGTACAGTCCAGCAGAAAATATTTACAACATATATGAACATTTAAGATGTTTATCATTTTTCACTATTTCAAATAATGCTGTAGTGAATATCTTCTATACATGTACAAGTATTTCTGTATGGCAAATACCTAGAAGTAGAATTTCCATATGATAATATACCTAGACGTAGAATTGTTGAATCTAAAAATTATCCATTTTAAATTTTGATTGGTACCAACAAATTACTCTTCAAAATCAGTGTACCAAATTATACTCTCACAATCAATGTATAAAAGTAATCATTACATCTCCTTAAAAACATGGCATATTGAAATTTAAAATATTTGCCAATTCAATGTTTGAAAAATTACTTTTATATTTCCCTTATTAATTCCAAGCTTATAATTTTTAAGAGCTTAAAAGCTTTAGCAATGGACAGTAATCGGAAAAGGTCAAATAAGTTCCAAGGTATAATGGAATACTATATAGCTCTTAAATGGAACAAAGTAAATTTATGTATAGTCACACAGAATGCTTGCCAAAATATATAGATATGGTTAATTTTTAGAAAAAGAAGAGTACACAGTAATATGCACATGATTGAACTACATTTTGTAAATGCTGTATACACATAAATAAAGGTAAAAAAAAAAAGCCTCTTCCAGACAATATACCAAATTAATAATCATGGGTATCTCCAAGGAGAGGAACTGGTGGAGGTGAGGGGTTGCAAAAGAGGGCCAAAAAGGATCTTTTACTTTTTTGCTCCACATGCTTCTAAATTGTCTTGTTTGGGACTTCTTCAAAAAGCATGTATTCATGTGCTGCTTCCATACATAAGTTTTAAAAATTAAACATACAACAAGAACTAAGTAAATGGGCAGAACCAAGGTAAAAGCATTTAATGTAAATAATATTTACATACAATGGGAAGTCTCTCTATGCTGGGAAAGTGAAATACAGCAGGCAGTCAGGAGAAGCAGCAAAGGAACTAACATTTATTGTATACTATGTATGAAGCTTTAGCTCAAGTAATCCTCATAACCAACCTGGTTAAGATGGATCATCACTGTCATTTTACACATTGAAACACACACACACACACACACTCAACACACACACAGAAAGTTTACACAATTTTCTTAGATCACAAAAATTAATAACAATGAAAATCCAAGTTTATATAACTCTCAATTCCTACGCTTTCCCACTGGCTTAATCTTGTGTCAGTGACCACGCTACAACGAAGAAAAAGCTATTGGTTATACAACTTCAAGGTTCTAAACCTTTGTTGTGCTTTTAGACACTTGGGCAGTCTAGTTAATTGTATGGGTACCATCTGAGAAACTGCTTTTAAATGTACAAAATAAAATATACTGGATTACAAAGGAAACCAATTATAATGAAATACACTTAATTTTTAATTTTTATTAAAAATATCAAAAATATATCAAAAATATATCTATATCAATATAAAAAAAGTGCTAGTTTATTAATACATTAAATAATAAGATCTAGCAGTGGTCTACTGTAGTAATTCTGAGGTAGTGATGACTGCAAAGAATATTTCAAGATATCTGCTAACAATTATAATGTGACAAGAAAATATCTATGATGTCACTGTTGACAAAGTCACAGCACTGTCTGTTGCCTACATTCATAATTAAAGGAAATGTAAAATTTCAGTTAATGGTTAGTGAAAAACAGAAAAGTTTTCCACTCCATTCAATCCATACTCCCTTAGGGAATTTGTGGACCCTAGAATAAATAAGAATCCTTGCTAGCACCATTATTTTGTTATAAGCGGCTATCTCATTGATAGTGACTTGATAAAAAACAGAACGAGAGACTAATGGAAAGAGAGAAGGGAAGGAAGGTAAGAGAGAAAGAAAGAAAATGAAAGAAGGAAAGAGTAATTCAGTATCTAGGTAGGTGACCATTCAGATAAACAGGTGTAGGTAAGATGTCTTGATGCTGAAATTATCTACTTAGACTTAAAAATCAGTAGTACACAAACAAAATACTTGTTTCCATTATTTTTAAGCTTTTATGGGAATAGTACAATATAGTAGCATTAGGAAATTTAACATGGAAAAGAGAAAGCCTTATATTTTTAAGAGTCTTTTTTTAACATTTAAATCCATTTATAGTCATCATATTCAATAAAAATAGTAAAATAATGAAAGGAGTAATGAGAATATTACCAGTGTTTGTGGCCTTAGTATTATTACATACTATTATTACTATTCCTTTGGTCTGTGTGGGCCTCAGCACACATACAAATGATCCTAAAAGAGTGATCCCACAAAACAAGGTTTGTAATACAATCTCTGAACAATAAACATACTTATCCTTCTCTTTTCCTCCACCAAATATGGGATGTAGTAAAACTCCACCAGTTTTTAGTTCATATGCCACTATTTTGTCCAGTTCCTAAACAAGACATAAAAATAGAAGTCAGTGAAAATTTTTTTATATATCAAATTTTAGAACTGAACTGGGATTTCTCATTTCCTAGAATCAGAATGTAAATGTCTTAAAATAAATGAAATGTGTTAGGAAAGTAGTTTACATCCTTATAAACAAAGCAGGCTACACAGATGGCTGAATGATAAAAGCCAAAACGCATTCTCTACTTTGTGACTTCAGGGCTGGCCAGTAGCCTGGCAACTTTTCCTAATGGCTCTTCCCATCCCCTCTGACCTATGTTCCAAGTTTATTTCTTCTTTCTCTGTATTTTGCTTCTGGTGGAGGATTTAGGCAAGTAAAAAGAAAGAGAGATAAAATTATGTCATGAATCGATCATTTTAAAACTTCTCCAGTCTTCTCTAATGTGACGTAGATCGAAGTGAAAAAAAAAAGTTTCAGTGAAAAAAAGACAACACAACTGTGTTGGAAACTCATGACTAGTCTAAATAACATACAAGCAGAGGAGACAAGTCAAGATGGTGGCGTAGGCGGACTCTGAATTCACCTCCTCCCACGGATATAGCCCATTTACAACTACTCTTGAAAAAACTACACCTGAGAGAGAACTGAAAACTGGATAGGAGGAACACATGCAACAAACGACCATCCTAATTGAGGTGGAAGAGGCAGAAATTCCCTTCTGGGGAGGAAAACACCACCTTCACAAGCCACAGTGCTTCACGGCTGCCCAGGAGCAGCCCAATGGTATGCAGCCTTCCATGGAGGAGCGGGGGAGCTGAGCCGGGGAGCGCTCCCGCTATAGGCATTTCATCACTGAGGAACATGGATGCAAAAATCCTCAACAAAATACTAGCAAATCGCATACAACAATACATTAAAAATATTATACACCAAGATCAGGTGGGATTTATTCCAGGGATGCAGGGATGGTTCAACATTCGCAAATCAATCGTGATACACTACATTAATAAAATGAAGAATAAAAATTACATGATCATCTCAATAGATGCAGAGAAAGCATTTGACAAGATACAGCATCCATTTATGATAAAAACTCTGAGTAAAATGGGTATAGAAGGAAAGTACCTCAACAAAATAAAGGCCATATATGACAAGCCCATAGCTAATATCATCCTCAATGGTGAAAAACTGAAAGCTATCCCTCTAAGAACAAGAACCAGAAAAGGATGCCCACTCTCAACACTCCTATTTAACATAGTATTGGAAGTCCTAGCCAGAGCCATCAGGCAAGAAAAAGAAATAAAAGGGATCCAAATTGGAAAGGAAGAAGTGAAACTGTCACTATTTGCAGATGACATGATTTTATATATAGAAAATCCTAAAGAATCCACCAAAAAACTTTTAGAAGTAATAAGCAAATACAGTCAAGTTGCAGGATACAAGATCAACATACAAAAATCAGTTGCATTTCTATACACTAACAACAAAGCAGCAGAAAAAGAAAGTAAGAATACAATCCCATTTACAATTGCAACAAAAAGAATAAAATACCTAGGAATAAACTTAACCAAAGAGGTGAAAGATCTGTACACTGAAAACTATAAAACATTGCTGAAAGAAACTGAAGACACAAAGAAACGGAATGATATTCCATGCTCTTGTATTGGAAGAATTAACATAGTTAAGATGTCCATACTTCCTAAAGTAATCTATAGATTCAATGTAATCCCTATCAAAGTTCCAATGACGTTTTTCACAGAAATAGAACAAAGAATTCTAAAATTTATATGGAACAACAAAAGACCCTGAATAGGCAAAGGAATCCTGAGGAAAAAGAACAAAGCTGGAGGTATCATACTCCCTGATTTCAAAATATACTACAAAGCTACAGTAACCAAAACAGCATGGTACTGGCACAAGAACAGACACACAGATCAATGGAATAGAATTGAAAGCCCAGAAGTAAACCCATACATCTATGACAGCTAATTTTCGACAAAAGAGCCAAGAACACACAATGGAGAAAGGAAAGTCTCTTCAACAAATGGTGTTGGGAAAACTGGACAGCCACATGCAAAAAATGAAAGTAGACCATTATCTTACATCATACACAAAGATTAACTCAAAATGGATTAAAGACTTGAATGTAAGATCTGAAACCATGAAACTTCTAGAAGAAAACACAGGTAGTACGCTCTTCGACATCAGTCTTAGCAGCATATTTTCAAGCACTATGTCTGACCAGGCACGGGAAACAATAGAAAACATAAACAAACGGGACTACATCAAACTAAAAAGCTTCTGCACAGCAAAGGAAACCATCAACAAAACGAAAAGACAACCTAACAATTGGGAGAAGATATCTGCAAACCATATATCTGATAAGGGGTTAATCTCCAAAATATATAAAGAACTGATGCATCTCAACAAGTAAAAAACTAACAACCCAATTAAAAAATGGGCAAGGGATCTGAACAGACATTTCTCCAAAGAAGATAGACAGATGGCCAACAGGCACATGAAAAGATGTTCAAAATCATTAACTATCAGGGAAATGCAAATCAAAACTACAATGAGATATCACCTCACGCCCATCAGAATGGCTATAATTAACAAGACAGGAAACAAGAAGTGTTGGAGAGGATGTGGAGAGAAGGGAACTCTCATACACTGCTGGTGGGAGTGCAAACTGGTGCAGCCACTATGGAAAACAGTATGGAGATTCCTCAAAATATTAAGAATAGAACTACCATACAATCCAGCTATTCCACTGCTGGGTATTTATCCAAAGAACATGAAAACACCAATGTGTAAAGATACATGCACCCCTGTGTTCATTGCAGCGTTATTCACAATAGCCAAGTCTTGAAAGCAACCTAAGTGCCCATCAAGGGACGAATGGATAAAGAAGATGTGGTATATATACACAATGGAATACTACTCAGCCATAAGAAACGATGAAATCCAGCCATTTGTGACAACATGGACGGACATTGAGGGTATTGTGCTAAATGAAATAAGTCAGAGGAAGAAGGTCAAATACCATATGATCTCACTCATAAGTAGTAGATAAAAACAACAACAAACAAACACATAGAGACAGAGATTGGATTAGTGGTTACCAGAGGTGAGGAGGGGAAGGAGGAGAGCGAAAGGGATGATTAAGCACATGTGTGTGGTGATGGACTGTAATTAGTATTTGGGTCATGAACACGATGTAATCCATGCAGAAATAGAAGTATAATGATGTACACCTGAAATTTATACAATGTTATAAACCAATGTTACTGCAATAAAAATAAATAAATTATAATAAAATAAAATCTGAAAAAAAAAACTATACAAGCAGTATACAGAAGTGGTAAAATCATAGTGAAGTGGTTAAAAGCCAGGTATGAATTCTAGCTCTACTACTTACTAGCAGTCTGACTTTGGCCAAATAACTTAACCTCTTTGTGCCTCAATTTCCTCATCTGTAAAATGGCGATAATAACAGGGTAGTGAGCAGGATTAAGAGTGTTAATATTTATAAAACGTTTATAACAGTGCCCAAAACATTCTAAGTGCTATATGTTATTTTTTCCCCCTTCATTAATAGTTTTGGAAATGAAGAATGGACTGTTCCAGTTCTAGATATATGAATTTTTTCATAGTTCTAGATGTCTGAAATCTTTTACAATTACCTTTTTGTTTACTTGAGTTTAGGTTTGGATGATGAAGATACATAAAATGAGAAAAGGGGGAAGATGGAGAGGTCTTTTTACTGAGGATATTAAAGGCTGAAATTTTCCACCTGAAAAGGAAGAAGCTGAGCATGAAATGATTAAAATGTGTATGTATATGAACACAAAGGGCTAGGCAAAATAGACTTGACTTTTTCTTTTTGGCCAAATCTTTAAATAATAGGAAAAAGATCTGACAGTGACAGAGAACATAAATGCACCAAAGGACTAGCCAGCACATAACAGCACTTACTACGTACAAGGCACCACACACATTACACGTATGATGTCTCACTAATCTCATCCATGGTGTAGATACTACTAATACTCTTCTTACACAGAAAAGGCTTGGAAAAGTTAACCAAAGTCACAAACCTTGTAAATGTATGAGGCAGATGGAAAAACAATCTGACTCCAGAATCTGGGTTCTAAGTCTAAACAAATTTAGGAAACACAGAATTACACTAAAAATGACTACTATCAGAAGCTGGGACATATCTGACAACAAACTTGATGTTTAAGGAGCTTAAATATTCTCTTCTTTAGCACAAAAGTCTTTGGATGCCAACACAGACAATGGAAACTAGATAAAATAGACTATTAGTCTTTCTCTGTAAAGTGATTCTCACTTTGCTGGGAAAAATTAGGAAGTTTCAAATGACAATAAATATTTTACAATTATTAAAAATAAAGGACATATGACTTGGAAATCAGGAGAAGACTAACATATCCTATTGACTTGTAAGTGGATAATCGATCTAGCTATTTTTACCTCTTTAATCCAATGGCGGTATTCATTAACACCAAAAGTTTTTTTCATCCAAAGTCCATAAATATAGCCTGAAATTCCCTTCAGTACCCATTCATCAGACCTAAGCAAAAAGTCAAAATATAAACTTCTTTTAATCATAAAAATTCTTCAGATAAGGACAAAGAGGATAATGGAACAAGCACAGAATGTTCTTCTCTGCCTTCTTAACAAATTTCTTGGTTTTCTTACTTCCTCACCTAAGTTCTACTTGTTCTTTCATTATACCTTCTTCACATCTGGCTTCACTTTTAATTATAAGACTGCTTTACAGTCTTATTCCAAGTACAATCTACCTATGTTTGTGTTCTGTTCTGGCAGTGCTGCGTCCCTCATGCCCAACTCTGTCCACACTGTCTGCTTCTAAGGAAATAGTTGCCCATAGTCAGGACTGTATTGCTCAATTCTTAAAGTCCACATTCTATTATTGCCAATTCCATGCATAATTATCAGTGGAATTCCAGGACCTACAGTTTAATTACTTAATTATTTTTTGGTTTCTCAAGAGGAAATGCAATCGACACCACTCATTCATTTATTCATTAGTATATTTATCCATTCATTCATTCAAACATTTTGCCTACCATGTTCCAAGGCATTATTCTTTAATGAAACTATGTAATTTTAGGAAAATTACAAATAAAGAGGCCTTACCCTCTGCCCTGTCCCTTCCAACAAGAAAGAAAAAGAAACCAAGATTCATATACAACACATAATGGTCACAATTATAAATTATAATCTTAAGAAAGTTTCATGTATTTCCTCAAATTTATCTCAAGTTAATCAAAAAGAAAATAAAAAGTGTTCTTATCTCTCTCATCTTTCAAGTAAATTACTACAAAGCTAGGCACTAGCAGGAAAATCCCTATATCACTATTATAGAGGACTGTTATCTTGCCTTAAACATTATCTTGAACATTACCAATTGCACTAAACATTGACATTAAAATCTAACTATAATTTTCTGTACATTCAAATCCTTATATCTATAGCATTTATTCAGTTTCTTAAGAAATTGTTGCTCAAAATTCTTATCTTATTCTTATTGCAAATTGCAGACCTGTGTATGTTAAATTCATGGTGAAAAATCTAGGATGAAATTTATACTCATTATTTTTCTTTAAATACCTATAGAATAGTGTCTTTTAAATAAACTATCTGCAGTTAGGACAAAGGTCAGCTTACATTGCAGGAAAAAAAAAAAATTTCTGGATTCTTTTTCTCAGTAGTTGTAAACTTTGAAATTACTCACCAAGACATTCTGGATATGAAACATCCGAAAAACTGCTGGGCCAAGGACTGGGCTAAACATCTTCTGGTCAAAGGCGTCTCATCTATAATCATGGCACTGTGTAACAGATTTGTGCTGGGAATTTAAGAGAAGAGATTGTCAATTATAACCAGAAATAAATTATTCAGTCAAAATAAAGTAATCACACTTTTAAAATAATGGAATTCAAGTTAAACATAAAAGAGAAAAACAAGAATAGTCTCTCAAAGAGCTTTCACATCTTTTGAAATTTTAGCTGAAATCCATAATCTTAACAACTTTTGCTTAAAGCAAGTACTGCAATGTTTCCTATTGATTTCTATGAAAAATATAAACATCTCTTTTTGGGGGTAGGGGAAGCATCATTAATCAGAAACTGATATGCTAATCAGAAACTGAACCTCCTACAAAGAGCTCTTCTAATTTCAGAATTCTTTCCCTAATAATAACTATTAATTTTTTGTGCCCTATTATTTCCTTTTAAATATATTGACCCATTAGACCTTGTAACAATACTTTGGAGAATGCGGGAGCAGTATTTATTATCCCCACTTTACAGATGAGAAAATTTAGGCCTAGAAAGACTAAAATGGTTCAGCTTGAGACATAAAACTTCTAAATTTGGAACTTTGCAAGGAATGAAAGAAAGAAAGGAAAGAAGTAAAGAAGGTAGAAAAAGAAAGAAAACGAAGTTCTTTCTTTTTTTTTTGCAAACAAATTTCTGACAATATCAATAAATTTTTAAATTGTGCTAAGAAGAAAAACCCCACTAGATATCTACATAATAACTTGTATGGTTTTTTAAAATGCATAAGCAGAAAAGAGACTAAAAGAAATATGTAAAATGTTAGTATCAGTTAATTCTGGATGAAAATAATATGAGCCTTCCGGATTATTTTGAAATTTTCTTTATTATGTCTTTCCGCATTTTTAAATTTTTAAAATACTAGATTTTCTAAAAACCCAACCATATCTAAATTAAAGGGAAAAAGTTCAAAACATCTTAAAATTGATCCTAAAATAAATAACCTGTCTTCACATCATCACCCAAATTTAAGCATTTCAAATTTGAAGAGATACCGACCTAAAAATGCTCATGGAAGCATAAGCAGCCACTTCAACATAAGCCTCATCAATGAATACAGTCTTAAAACAGGAGTATGGGTATCGACACGTAAGAATTTCTTCATAAAATTCAAAAACTTCATGAAGATATGATGTGGTATGTTTAAGCAATGGAAGAAGCTGAGGCAAACAAAAATGAGTAACCTGAAAATAAAAAGCAGGGAAGAAGATTAAAAGAGATAACTTTAATATTTTAAATTTCCTAAATATCTCAATTATAAAGCTTCATGTAGGGCCAGCCCCATGGTGTAGTGGTTAAGTTTGTGCACTCTGCTTCGGTGGCCCGGGGTTCATAGGTTCAGATCCCGGCCATGGACCTATACCACTCATTAGCCATGCTGTGGCAGCAACCCATATACAAAATAGATGAAGACTGGCACAGATGTTAGCTCAGGGCTAATCTTCCTCAAGCAAAAAAAAAAAAAAAACCTTCATATATATTTTTTTTTTTTTACAAATTCATGGCACTGAAAGAAAATGCTGGTGTAAAATTAGTGATTACTTTTACTGACTACAAAAGATTCATTGTCCTTAAAAATTAAATTCTTATGGATTATAAGTCCGTGAAATACTTAGATCCAATCAAAATATAACTTTGGTTTAAAATTAAATAAAAATTTCTTCTGCATATGTACACAAAACAAGAAAGATCTAAATTTCCAAGACCTATTTTAAATCTACCTTTGATTCATAAATATCTAACCTAGTGAATACTGCACATCATAGTACTATCTTAATAATTAATAGTCAATATAAATCATACTATCTTCACTACATATAAAGAACAATTACTGTAGTCCTCCTCTAATATCTCAACTACATATTGAAAGGTGCAGGGAAGCTTACTGGTAGTCAGGAGATAAGAAATGCCAGCAATAGAAATAGTAATTCTAGGGCCGGCCCCGTGGCTTAGCGGTTGAGTGCGCGCGCTCCGCTACTGGCGGCCCAGGTACAGATCCCGGGCACGCACCGACGCACCGCTTCTCCGGCCATGCTGAGGCCGCACCCCACATGCAGCAGCTGGAGGGATGTGCAGCTATGACATGCAGCTATCTGCTGGGGCTTTGGGGGAAAAAAAGAGAAGGACTGGCAATAGATGTTGGCTCAGAGCCGGTCTTCCTCAGCAAAAGGAGGAGGATTGGCACAGATGTTGGCTCAGGGCTGATCTTCCTCACAAAAAAAAATAATTAAAAAAAAGAAATAGTAATTCTGATTTTCTTACGACATTACATCACACCTTGGACCCAGACACTCAAATATCACATACCATTTCATTGTCCCATATTATGACTCTATGCCAAATGAATAGCATCAACAATGACAGATCACTCTTAATAGAGTGACTCAGTAATGTTTCATGCAGGAGACTGAATCTGAGCTAATCTTTTTGAATTGGACAAAGGACAATCTGATAGGCAAGTATAGGAAAAAAAGACATCCTAAACAGAGTCAAAGATAGGAAGAAATACAGTAAGGTCAAGAAAATCCAAGTAAACTATGCTGCATATAAGAAACATACATAGGAAAGTAATAGGGAAAAAAGCTAAAAAGAATAATTAATTGGGGTCAAATTCCAGAAGATCTTGAAAACCATGCTAAAGAGTTCTGATTACTACAGGACTGTGGATGTGAGGAAAGTTTTTAATGTATGACAAAAATTATTCTTCCAACACCCTTATGAAAGAACAGATTAGAAACTACCATAAATGAATGATGAGCATCTATGTATTATTAATAGTCAGGGCCCAAAATGCATCACAATTAGCACTCCTCTTGGTACACAAAAAGTAAATTAATATTCATCAAAAAAATGATTCGCTTTTAGACAAACCTACATGATAGCAAATCTATCGATAATGCAGTAAAAACTATTTATTTGAGAAAGACAAAGTCATAGGTTCTAAGCATTCAGGAAAAATACTTCTTGACTGTCATTTACCTTTCTCCTATCCAATGGCTCAGAGTAGGAAAAAAATTCTTCGAAATACAAAGTAGATACTACTCAAATGTTGACTTTAAAGTTCATCATTTACCAAAAATAAGAAAATTCACTGCTAATCTTATCAGTGAATACACTTTTAAGAGTCATTGTCAAGACAGCAAAAGCAACACCATTTATAAAATATCTTGAATATTTTCCATGAGTGACCTTATAAATCTTGTAAATTTCAGGAAAGAAAATATAAGAGCAGACTGAGGAGCTCACTGACAATCTAAACCTGGGTGCCCTCAATTTTTGCTTGTATAACTGAAAGAAATGCTGTTGAGATATACATGGTCACACTAAAAGCCTTATATTAAAATAAAAAAAAAAAAAACTAAACTAACTAAAATTGAAAACATAAAGGACTAAGAGTAAATGAAGAGGGATTCATCCAAATGTTACTTTAAAGATGTATGAGCCAAGAGGGTCAATAACCAATGAACCACTTTCTAACCACCAGAAGTCTCATGCTTCAGGAGGCCTAAATGCACTATTCGGACTATGAATTGATATATGATTTGTGGCAAGATATGAGATGGGAGGAAACTGAGAAAAGCCTTCACGAGTGTGTTGACCAGAATCCTAAGCTTGCCTCAACCTTTCCTCCTTTTTGCTGTATATGCTGAAGTAAGAACAAATCTTTCTTTTTAATTCTGAGATTGCAATATTTCAGATTCCAGAGATGGAATCTCTGAGACTATAACATTCATAAACATATGCCGAACAAAAAGATGACATTAATAATGAACAGAATTAGTTACAGAAATCAACCCATACTCTAATCAAAGTATACTTGAAGCTCTTTTGGACTGCTAAGCCCTCTGGGGAAAAAAATCTGAAATTTTAATATGAAAACATTTTGAAAGAAATTCATTCAAGAATTCACATCATTAAATGTATCAGATAAGGAAACCTTTTCTCTCCAGCGATATTCTTGATAGTTGAAAGAGTTACGAAAAACTTAGTATTTCATTAATATCCTTCTTTTTATCAGGATTGAAAGGGTCTCCCACCTTTCAAGAGAAAGGAGCAAGAAGCTATGATTTACCTCATGCATATATGGATCGACAAGTATTTCAAAAGGTCCAATAGCCAAGGAGATGTTTGATGCAGCTGTCGGAATGGTAAGCATGTAATGGAAGGTCTTCTTCCTCATATCATGGGTATACACTGTCTCCACCAAATCTCCATTGGAAACAGCCACCATTGCAGCATCTACTGTAAATTCTAATTTCCATGTACATAATTCTGAGTATGAATCAACACATGGGAACCAAAATCTAGAAAACAGATCAACAGTACAGAAAATATGTTGAAAGCATAACCTACGTTGCTTTCCTCACATAAGTTATTTTAACATTTATAGAATATGTATAAAAAGAAACTTTAGTTATTTGCCTGCTGAAGCTTTTTTACCACACAACTTGAAAGAATTTGATTCAAGATAGAAACCTGTCTCCAAATATTATTTGGCAATATTAAGAAAATATATCTTGTGGTACCTCCATTTCACACCCTAAAAACTAAGTAAGCAATTCTTAGTTTCCAATATCTAAATTAAAAATAATTTTCACTTGTATATTCACATCAGCCAGTTTTTATGTAGCATTTATTTCCAGAAACTAAAAAAAGCTTATAATAAAGTTTTAAAAAACACAATATTCAGAATCTATTCAATAAGTTAGGAAATTGCTTTTTTGGAGTATGGGATATATTGTATAAAATCAAACACAAATAAAGCCAGATATAAAATTTCTATTTGACTTTCTATCAATTCAGGTCAGGCTTTATTATGTGCCAGGGTCTGTACTTGGTACTGAAACACAAAGAAGTATAAGACACCATCCCTGGCTTGGAAGAGTTAATAACCTGAACATTATGAATAATAATCGAGGAGACTACACATATTATAAAATAATATTTCAATAACATGTAGTGGGGCCAGCCCCGTGGCTTAGCAGTTAAGTGCGCGTGCTCCGCTGCTGGCAGCCCGGGTTCAGATCCCGGGCGCGCACCGACACACCGCTTCTCCGGCCATGCTGAGGCCGCGTCCCACGTACAGCAACTAGAAGGATGTGCAACTATGACATACAACTATCTACTGGGGCTTTGGGGGGAAAAATAAATAAATAAACAAATAAAATTATAAAAAAAAATGAAAGATTAAAAAAATAATAACAACATGTAGTGAACTATAGAGCTATGAGAATGAACTACAATTACAAACAACAATGAAGGTAAATCTCACTACCACAGTGTTCAACAAAAAAAGCCAGAAATGAGCATAATGCATATGCTTCCATTTACATAAAGTTCAAAAACAGGTGCAAATAATCTATGGTATTATAGAAATCAGGACAGTGGTTACCCTTGAGCAGTAGGATATGAGCGGGGAAGTAGCAAATGAAAGTGGGTGGGAGAGGGAACTCTGTGATGCTGGTAATGTTGTTTTTCTTCATGTGAGTGTGAATTACGTGGATTTGTTCACTTGTGAAAATTTACTGAACTTTCTATTTACGATTTATGTAATTTTCTGATGTTATTTTACTTCGATATAAAGTTAAAAAAATAAAAGAAAGCATTGAGAAGATTTTAGGAAAGAAGAGAAGACATATGATTGAGGAGGAATAACTAATGGAACAAGATTCAGAAGAGGTAAAAGAAGTTTGGGGATTAAGCTCATACTTCTTATTTTACACTAAATACATGTATTGCATACAAACAGAAAAAAATGCAATTGAAAAATGAAATTAACTGCAATATATAAGAATTAATAATCTACCTTGTGGAATTTTGATACCCACAAGAGAAAACATGAGCACCTCTCTCCGCCATACTTCCCTCTACACTGGGTACCACAAAATGAAGACCTCCTTTTGGCTGATCCAAAGAAAAATTGATGTGTATCTTTAGGACCTTTAATTCTGCAACAAATAAATACACAAATATATTGATACATAAATATGTAATTAAGTAACAATGGTCTATAACAAGGGCAAAGACTTAGACTGAACATAAAATGGGTCTCAAAGGCTGAGTTTTACACGAAAAACCACACTACTTACCCTAGTTTAGGCTTTCACCATCTCTCTGCCTATTTTAACTCAATAGCCTGCCTCCACTGGTGTCCTTACCTCCACTGGATTCTAGCCATTGCTAGCTGTGTTCTCCCAAAATATAGCTCTGGTCATGCCATAGCCTCCTCTTAACATTTCTGACAATGCTATACTGCCTAAAGAAAACAGTTCAAAACTACAAAACAGGAACACTTAAGGCCTTACAAATCTAATTCAAAACTTACTTCTCAAGTTTGTTCTCTTATTACATTCTCCCACAGACTGTTAACCCTAGTTGACTTTGGGGAGTAGGAGAAGGAGTAGGGGCAGGGGGAGGACTACCTGAGAATTTACATTATGCATTACTTATTGTTATGTTTGATTTTTACATAATATGTGTTGCTTTCATAATAAGATTAAAGATGTTTCTTTTAATTTCTCCCAAAACATTACAACCACATGGAGTATCTCCAATCCCTGAACATGCAATGATGACCTTCCATGCCAGTCCCCTAAATTGGGCAAACTCCCTCCACTGAAAAAATACCCCCCACACACAAAAAAAACTATCAAAAAAAAAGCAAAAGCAAAACAAAAAGTCTTTTACTTTCTTATCTTAGTTAACTTTCATAAGGCTAAATAAAGGTAGGCAGAAGGTTACGTATAATAATTATAATGGCTGTAACTTTATACAAGAGAAAATGAAAATTTAGAAATAATAAGAGTATGCTCAAAAGCATGCAGAGTGGGTGTTAGGAACCCTATGTTCCAGCCTTGACTCTACTACTAATTAGTGACCTTCGGCAGGTCATTTACTTTCTTTGGACTTCAGATAATTCTTCTGTAAAAGAAAGGAACTAAACCAGATGATTTTTTAGAATCCTTCCTACTATAAAATGCTATAATTCTAAACTGATCTGACATTGTGTGGGTTCTCAAATCCTGACAAACTGTTCCATCCAGCTAACTTTTTTTTTATTGAGGTCATAATAGTCTATAACATTGCGAAATTTCAGTTGTACATTATTTGTCAGTCACCATATATATGTGCCCCTTTACCCCCACACCCACCCCCTAACCCCCTTCCTCTCTGGTAACCACTAATCTGCTCTCTTTGTCCATGTGTTTGTTTATCTTCCACATATGAGTGAAATCATACAGTGCTTGTCTTTCTCTGGCCAGCTTACTTCGCTTAACATAATACTATCTAACTTTTTTTATAACTTGCATTTTAAAAACAACAGTGAAATGAGTTGCTCTTTTCTCATAGCCCTTGATTACTATTTTCCTGTTACCCAGTGATCCTTAAAGAAAAAAGAGCTTCTAATTCCTATATATTTCAACAGATTAATTTACAATTTTGAGATCATTAATTTTCATGTAAAAGTTTCTATTCACTCAATCTAACATGATTTTATTATACAGTCAATATAGTCTCGGTAATTTACCATCAACGTGTTTCCATAATTCTGATGGAACCTTAATGCAAAGTTCTCCATTTCCCGCATCAGGATCCACAGCACTAACCGCAGCTGCATAAGCATTGGAAAAATAATTGAGATTTCTCCTGGAAAAAAAAAAAAAGCCAACTTGAACCATAAGCCACATATTTCACCAAGTATTTTCTTAAATATTTAGCACCATTTGTTTGTAAGCACTACATCATCTTCCATAATTCATAAGAACGCTTTTTTGCTAAGTAACTGTCATTCTACTCACCACGACAAAAATTATTAAACTGTAAGTACAATGGCATATACAGTCTACTCACCAATGCTATGTGATTATTATTATGATTATCACATTCTTCATTAATTTTGGAATACCAAAGCCAGTACACTTTCCTGATACAAATATAAAGAATATATGTAGAATTGAAGAAATAATTATTCTTTATCAATCTGGCAAAAATGTGAATGGATTCAACAAGCTTTATAATCTGACAGAAACTAAGGTGTTTAAAACAAGTCAAGATGGAAATCAATTCTTCAAAATGTAATACTGCTCTCCTTCACTCCCCAGTGCATGGCAATTTAAGCTTAACGAAGGAAGGGAACTTTTGGCTGGTTCACCATTATATCCCCTATACACCAGCGGGTACTCAATAAATATTTGTTTCATAGTTACTTGGCCTTATTTCCTACTGTATGAAAACAATACACAGAAGTCTTATGGAAATATGAAAACACTGTTCTCATCTGGTTTTGTTCTGGAAATCTGGAAATCAACATAACATTCTGGAAGTACTAAACAGACTTTTCAATAATTTTAACACTTTCTTTCTGTTAGATAAATACGTAAAATAAAATGGGTAAAAACTCCAAGACCATAATAAAAGCAAATAACTCTGTGTTTTCATATACCATCTATTTCTTTTTTTAATTATCATACAATGAAAGTAACTCTTTCTTCTTTGGTATATAATTCTATAAACTTTAACATATGTTTAACCACCACCATAATCAGGGTATAGCACAGCTCCATCATCTCAAAAAGTCCTTTGTGCTATGCCTTGTGTCAAATAATGGAATCATACAGAATGCAACGTTTTGAGGCTTATCTCACTCAGTATGTCTTTGAAATTCATCTAAGGTGTTACACGTATCAATAGTCTGTTCCTTTTTACACTGAATGTAAATAGTACTCTATTGTATAGACTGTGCCACAGATTGTTTACTATTTATTCATTCACACACTGAAGGACATCTGGGTTGTTTCCAGCTTTTGACTACCACAAATAAAACTGCTATGAACAATTCTGTATCAGTTTTTATGTGAATTTAACTTTCATTTCTGTAGTACAAATACCAAAGAGTGGGACTGCTGAGTCATATGGTAAATGTATGTTTAGCTTTATAAAAATGCCTGTACCATTCTGCATTCCCACCAGTAATATATAAAAGTGCCAGCTGCTCTGCATCCTTGCCAGCACTTAGTTAACATACCATCTAACTTTAAAGACTACTTTGTACATCTATAGATTGCAATTTATTTTCTATAAAATCTCAAAAACATAAAATCTGAAACATAGTTGAAGAACTTATAATTTTCTCCCAGTTATCTGTGAAATTCAAAAATAAAAAATAATCGTTACACAAAAGGCCAAATTTAAACACATACATATTAGACTGCTCAGTTTACGGGAAATTATTCTCACTTAATCTCCTTGGTTCCTGAGAAAAGGTAAAGTGCTCCAAATAAAATGGTGAGTCATTATAAATGGAATCTATTGGGAAGTCAGTTATGAGGAACAATCTTCTCATGGTTTGGATTTCAGTGTTTCCTTTCATAATATGAATCAAATATGTTTCCTTTCATAATAACCTCATAAAAGCCAAAAATTACAAGGCAAGATTATAATAAGTATTTTCAATTTTTAGAATAATAATGACTGCAAAATATTAATGCCCTTGCCCTATAACCACCACCCTCCCAACCCCCAGACCTCCTCAAGGAAACAAAGTTTAAAGATGAGTAATGCTTGTTGGGGACATGGAAAAACTGGTAAATTAAGGCAATCAAAAGAATTTTCTCCAAGAATCTATTATAAACATCCATATTAAATAAAAATAATCTGTTAATTCTTTGTTCAATAAAGAACAGCTTTTAAGGTGCAGATTTTACAAAACTTAAGATTCAATTATTTGTAAACTTTTCTTCTATTTTAAAAAAATTTCATAGAAGCACAATATACATTAGGAAAGTATATATACTCTTAAGTATACAGCTCGATGAATTTTCACAAAACCAAAAGAGCCAACATGCAGAGCAAGAATAGATCTTTACCAGCCCCCCAGAAGCCCCCTTGTAATCACTAACCAAGCCCCACTTCCCACCACCAAGGGTAACCCATTATTATGACATCTAACTTGATAGATTTAACAATTTAATATATATTATTTTGCGTCTGACTTCTACTCAACATTAAGTTTGTGAGATCCATCCATATTACTGCACGTAGTTGTTGGTCATTCATTCTCATTACTATTTAGAATTCCAATAGTGTGAGAATATACCACAATCTACTGTTCCACCATTGATGAGTCTTCAGGTAATTACCATTTTTGACTATTACAAAGACTGCTGTGAATAATTTTTTAAATATTTTTTGGTGAACACATGAACACGTTTCTATAGGGTGTACATCTAGGAGTGGGACTGCTAATCATAGAGTACACGCATATTCAACCTCAATTTACATTCCTATTAGCAATGTTTGAGAGTTCTAGTTACATCCTTTGTCAACACTCAGTTTTTCTGCTGTCTTTAGTTTAGATAGTTTACATACAGAAAAAAAAAAAATAAGCCAGCCAAAAGAAAAATCCATTTTTCAGAAATGGAACCAATACCAAAATTAATAAAGATGTCTTTCTAACACAGTATTTGATATGATACCATGAAATAAGGTTGCTAAGAGAAAACTCTACTGTAATAGGTTTTTATATGAAAAATCGTAGGGGATTTCACTGATTACAAACTCAAATTTGAGCAAATTACTTAAAGTAGTTGTTTGTGAAAAGCTAATAAATCTCAAGCTACTAGAAATACTGAATACAGATAAGGTCAAAAAGGCTCTACTGCTATGCATGCGTTGATTAGCGCAAATAAGAAGAACTATATCTAGTTCTAGGATTACCATATTTAAGAAAACACAAGGTCAAACCAGAGTGTGTTTGGAGAAGGGCAAAGAAAATGGTAACAAATTGGCAACAGTTTTAGATGAGGAATGGCTGAGAGTACAGAGATTCTATAAACTGGAAAAAAAACTTAGGGGAAAACAATATTTATTTAGAATAAGTTTTTGACTATTACAGCAAAAGACTGTAGCTCAACGTAATAAAGAACTTTCTAGCATTTAGAAATAATGAAAGGGGTGCTTTAAAATATAGTGAGCCCTCCAGAGCTGGAAGCATTCAAGCAGAAGGTGGAATAGTATAGGAAAAATTCTTGTTGAAGTTTTGACCAAACAAACCCTAGTGTTACTCCAAGTATGACAACTTATTTCCAAGCAATACTACTAAAACAACTGGCAGTGAGGCACTGAGGCTGAGTTAAAATATAAACTATACATATTACTTAACCATAATCAATAATGGCATCAACTACTTCTACTATATATTATTAGTAAATAATAACATTTAAAGCCCCTTTATTGAAGTCTGTATTAAAATCTAAGACCTAGAAAATCTTAAAAAAAAAAATAGTAATTTTAAAAAATCAATTCTAATCACTCTAAAAAAATCACTCTAATCACTCAATAGCTACTTCATTTGTATCTTAAGAGAGCTTCATTTCTACTGCCATTCCTTAGTGAAAATGAAAGCAGGAGACAGGAATTAAACTGATTCTTAGAACTTTGGAAAGTTGAGACTTTTCAAGCAAAATAAAAAATGTCTTCTCAAAGTGACAAAGCCTGTCTAGAGAAGGGAAAGAAACAAAGAGGAAAGAGAGATGTAAGCCACTGTAGGCTACCCATCCACAGAAACAGTTTCTCTGGCAAAGTCTACATTTATTTTATTCTAAGAAGAGACAAACGTAGCAAAAAAACAAACAAACAAAAAACACCAAAGAGCCATAGCTGCTATGAAGGAAAACTATAATCTATCTACAATAAGTAAGATTCAAACACAAAATATATTTGGAGAAACTTCAAGTGCTGCGATTATTTTACTGGCAGATAAGTCAAAGAAAGAGAGCGAGCAAGAAGCCTTGGTTACATAACCAATAGGATTTTTAATTGCTAGTACAGATAATTTAACAACTCAGCTAACTTCTACTTGGATAAAATAGGTAGAAATGCCTTTTAGTCTCTTATCTAAATGTTTCCCTTCCTTACATTCCCCCTACAATTCAAAGGTGCTGAATCTCAACCAAAGTAAGCATACTCTTTCCACTAAAAATAGGAGAGCCTGGCACCTTAACTTTACAACAAAAACGAATAAAATGTGATGAAGCAGTATATTACTTCTTTGACTGTTAGGAGATTCTTGTATATATTAAAGATCAAATTTTTCCACTGAATTTTAAGATTAACTTTCAATTTCAAAACTGCTATACTTAATTTCTGTTTCAGCTTTAGTGGAAATTTTATTGGTTCATTAAAGAAAGTTACTTTAGAAACAAAAAAGGTAACAGATGTATCTAAGGACAAGCCCAAGACCTTAACTATCTGCCTTTCCCTAAGTTCCCTTCAAAAATACTGTCATCCATGGAGATATTTTTCACATCTAACTGCTACGAAAAGCAGTATTTCTTCTGAATAATAGATATGTTTCTATCTTGTGTCTTATGAATCTTATAAATGTTAGTATTTCCCTCTTTGGTATGGCAACCAGAAATATCAAAACCAAATCTACAGTTTTCCTCTAGTAATCATGCAATAACTTAATAGTGTATACCGACTATCCTATACTTTTTCACCCTTCATACTAATTTCATTATTAAAATTGTTGTCTAATAAAATTCTAAAAGTTTTCTCAAATCCTCTTCTGAACAAGTCAGAGAATAAACACACACCAGCAAAAATAACTAATGTCATCTCTCTTAAAAAGTAATCAAGATTCTAGAACTAGGCAGAAAAGCAGGGGTGTCAGCAAGTATTTACTAAGCGACCACGGCTAACAGAGCTCTGTTCTCTAGCTGAAAAGAAAATTTAAAATATATTCTATCTTTCCTGATTTTCTAACCTAACCTTTGAAAAACTTCTCCTTTATGACTTCTTTTATTTATAACACAAAAAGTGATGAGGCATCTTCCCTATTACTAAAGAAAAATTTTAGGGGATATCATCACTCAAAATAAACATAGCAAAGTAAAGCTTGCTTCCTCAACAGATTTGGAGTCTACTGGTCCTGTCACTGCATTGTCACAGATTATCACTGAGCAACAACAACTGGTAAAGCAGATGTGCAAACACTGTGTTTTGTGACTGGCAGATGGAGAGGCCTCTTACCCTGTCATCAAATGCAGAGCACTAGGCTCAATATGGGAGCCAAGGGGCCGGCCCCATGGCTTAGCGGTTAAGTGCGCGCGCTCCGCTGCTGGCGGCCCAGGTTCGGATCCCGGGCGCGCACCGACGCACCGCTTCTCCGGCCATGCTGAGGCTGCGTCCCACATACAGCAACTAGAAGGCTGTGCAACTATGACATACAACTATCTACTGGGGCTTTGGGGGAAAAAAATAAATTAAAAAAAAAAAAAATACGGGAGCCAATTCTGGCCTTCTGGCAAGGCACTGGCCCCCCTCCCTGCTCTTTTACAGGTGCCTTTCCCATTCATTAGTGGTATATACTCACTCCTTCAAAGGCAGATGATTTTTTTTTTCTGAGGAAAAGAGGATGCAGACGATTTTGTATTAAGTCTTTTTACGTCAGTTCTACAAGTGTGGCTGTAAAAGCACTGTAATTTCAACAACTCACTTTTATGAAATGGCACATTACAGGAGCAATTCAGATTCCCTGAATTTTCCCAACACCATTTTCTTTTTTCTTCTCTGAGTTTGAAAGATTCTAAACCAATGATTATTGGGAGCATAAATATGTCTAAACATAAGCCTTTCTCAGCCCTCACAATTCCTTAAGGCAGTGGTTCTCAAGCATTAGCTTGTATCAGAATCACCTGGCAGGCTAGTTAAAACACAAACTGCAGGACCCTGTGCCCAGTTTCTAAGTCACCAAGTCCGGGGTAATACCTAATTTGCCTTTCTAACAAGTTCCCAGGTGATGTTGATGTTGCTGGTCTGGGAATCATACTTCAAGAACTGTTGCCTTAAGGCACTATTACACATCTAACTAGTTAAAATACCATCTTGACTAAAAAGAGTTTATAGTTTATAAAAAAAAACAGTTTATAGTTTGGGGCATTCTACTCCAAAACAATGAGAATCACAGAAATGATATAATCCAATGCTATCAAAGCTTTGAAAAAACAAGTACCTTCAAATGCAATATTTAAATTAGTACAAATTTTACTAGGCACAATCAAGTAACATGTTAAGAAGAGCCATAAGAATGATAAGTAATCCTACTTTCCTAAGAAATAATTCAAAGGAAAAAAAACTTATCTGTGCCAAAATATTCCCTCAACATTACTTATGACCACAAGAGCTGGAAATTATAGCAATGCCAAACAACTGAAAAATAATCATACAAACTACAATATACTGAGTAAATGGACTATTACCTGACCATAAAAATGAAGTCTATCATATTATACATGGAAAAGTGGAAACAAAGTATTTAAACGAAAAAAGTGGAACACAAAACTGATCACAACAACATATATTTACTGAAAGTAGCCTCAATAAATGCAATATTTAAGTTGAAGGAACAAGATATTTCAGACACAACATTTTTAGATGATATTCTAAAGTAGTCAAAATATTTTACAGAATGTTAAAGTAATCTCTGGTCTACAGATTATGGTGACCATCTAACTCACTGAAGATTATATTTAATATTTATGAAGTAAATACTTTTAAGAAAACATTAAAAGTAGAAAAATGGCTAAGAAAATTTATTTAAAGTTCTCCGATAGTACTTCTTTAAAACTGTAGTCTGAAGAAGGGAAATTTAGTAACTTACTACGTTGGGCAGAGCTAGTAAAATTCTTAAACCAAATGTGCAGAGTAGTAAAAGCAACAGAAATTATACTTAGAAAAAAAGAATTGGGAACCAGAGTCTAATAATAATCTAAAAAAAAATCTATTGGAAAATTAATCTAATCACATGGGAAAAACACATAACTGTTGGAAATATTGACTTTTAAAGTGGATAACTTACTGTTTTGATTCATTGTGACAAACTTCCAAGGTTGGATCATTATAAATAAAAGCAGCTTCTAAATCATTGATCCTTACTCGGTATATTCTACACTGTTTGCTGTTCAACTTGATTCTATTCAAGTTCGCAACTGTGGGAAATATAGTCAGTTCCACAAATCCCTGTAAAGATAAAGAAAGATAACTTCATTACAATTAAGATTGGTATGTTTTAGAACACATTTCTTTGATTTCTACTACTTATACACATACCACCCCAGAGACAGAATCCCAAATAGCTGCATACATACAAGTGCTCTCCAAGTATCTTCATTTCAAACATGGTTGTCCTAGTGATTGAATGGGTGTGAATTACGTATACCTTATGCTGGTGGTTCACACTCACTATCAGTGAAAATTAGGCCATCTGCCAGAAAGAAATTAAAGGACCCACTACTCTCAAATATAAGAATTTCTAGACAGGGAGGAAGGAAAAGAAAATGACAGCAGAAAGAGAATCAAAACCAGGTCAGTGAGTGAAGGAACATGGCCCCCTTCACCACCAAAGCTAACAAGTATGAGTCTCTGCTCATGGAGGTAAATCAGGACATGTGAAGCAGCCAGAGCCACATGAGGCAAGGAGGGAAAATCTATTGCTGCCTTCAACAGCAGCAGATACTTCAAAGTGCTGGCTGATTGCCTACCAAGTGGTCCCAGAGGCCATATATAGTTCTACCATGTCAGCTGTGTGGTGAGTGACGTATCTGAAGCATGCACCTAAGATATAAGAGACAACTAAATACACTGACCACCCACCACCCTTTTGTGTTGAATCAAATGGGAAAGACGGACCAATGAAACATGGAATATAAGTCCAGTGAGTTTAATACCCTAGGTTGAAAACTGATGTACTCAAACACAAAATATGGGAGAGCATGAAATAGTAACATTTCAGGGGCTACCAAGTGAACAGAAAAATTTCAGAGGCTGCAATAGGAATATCTAAGATGAAATTCAGGCAATAACCTTAGAGGACTAGATTATAACAATTTAAAATGGCTACTATTTAAGGAGCACTACTATATGCCAGACAACACACTAGATACTTTCATCAATTCTCTCTAATCCCAGTAAGAACTTTAAAAGATAAGCAGCACTACTTTATACTTTTCACAGATAAGTTAACACAGTTAAGAAAATTATGGGCTGGCCTGGTGGCATAGCAGTTAAACGTGTGCGCTCCACTTTGGCAGCCTGAGGGTTCTCAGGTTCAGATCCCCGGTGCACCGATGCACTGCTTGTCAAGCCACGCTGTGGTGGTGTCCCATATAAAGTAGACGAAGATGGGCACGGATGTTAGCCCAGGGCCAATCTTCCTCAGCAAAATGAGAAGGATTGGCAACAGATGTTAGCTCAGGGCTAGTCTTCCTCCCCAAAAAAAGGGGGGGGTGCCGACCTGGTGGCATAGCGGTTAAGTGCGTGTGCTTCACTGCAGCGGCCCGGGGCTCGCATCCCAGGCGTGCACTGACGCACTGCTTGTCAAGCCATGCAGTGGTGGCGTCCCATACAAAGTGGAGGAAGATGGGCAGATGGGCACAGATGTTAGCTCAGGGCCAGTCTTCCTCAGCACAAAAAAGAGGAGGATTGGTGACAGATGTTAGCTCAGGGCTGATCTTCCTCACAAAAATAAAAAGAAAATTATACAATTAATAAGTGGAGATCTGAAATTCAAACCCACATCTAAATGATCCCAATTGATTCCCACTATGCCATAATGTCTCTCAGTACAAGCCTTTTAAATAATAAATATCCGAGAATTTTTTTTAGATAATATTCAGCCCAACTACCCAAAAACCTAGAGATTCTGCAGCCCCTTTTCTCCCAATTCCCAAATAAGAGGAGAGCCATACATCCTTAAATTAGACCATCTGGACAGCTCCATGTGGAAGCAAATGAGAATAAAGAGCAAAGGCAAAAAACCGTTGATGAAATCTCTGCATTTAAAGGTGTAAACTGTGAGCAATTGTAGGAAGACCCCAATTCCCTTAACTAGCATATCAGCTATCCAATGACCCATCTACACAAATGAACTTGGATTAGCTGAAGGACAGCAAGCAGAACCAAATAATGTCAAAAATGACCTAGAAAAGATTATGGAACAGCTGTCAACAGTTAGCTACATAGGTGGAACATAAGAACAGGATTTGGCTTTCTAAACTAAGGTTAATAATAAAAAAACAGTGAACATAGTGTATTTCATGAAGATGGGAAAAGCCCAGTCTAGGTGTATCATCAGGTCTCTGGCACCACCTAGAGCCCTAACCTCTATCTGCCTGCAACATTCAGACCCATTAATTGGCCTCCAGTCTCTCTCATCCTTAGCCACTGGCACAATTGCAAGCCCCGAGGGTCATCTAACCTCTCACTTTCATCTTCTTCTTGCTCTCTCCCCACCACTTCAGAGCTGACCATCCTCCTAGAGCCCCCGTCCCATTTTAAGTAACCTCCCCTGTGCCACTCAACTTTTTCAAAAATTCCTTCTCCATCTTCTAGCATTAGATGAAATGTCTCTTGAATCCCCCTTGACAAGAAGCTACTTTTTCTTTCATTCACTATAAATTAAAGGAGGGGAAACCAGGAAATCTCCTAGTTTCCACTGCTACTTAGACATTTACAGGATTTTATACAGCATACACTAAAAGAACAAGGGCAGTACAGTCATTGCTAAATACATGTGTTCTGGAGGTAGACTGCCTGCATTCAAATCCTAGCTCCACCACTTAGTATAATCTTGGGCTAAGTTACTCTAGCTCTCTGTGCCTCAGTTTCCTCATCTATAAAACAAGAATAATGACACTACCTACCTTTTGGTGTTATTATGACAATTGAGCAATTTAATATATGGGAAGCACTTAAAATCATAGCTGGCATCTAATAAATGCCTAATAAATGTTTTCTTATTCTTTTCTACTTCTGTTCCTTTGGGTTCATGCCATACAGGTACACGATTTCTATTCCTCTTCAATAATATCTCCCAAATTCCCCAACATTTATTGAAGACTCATACTCTCCTTTTCTAACCTATCTCTGCCATCACTCTTAAGTGACTTGAATGTAGATGTATTTGATCCACGCAGTAACAATGCTTCAAAGCTCCTTGACTTCAATTTCTATGATCTGCACTTCCATTCCAGGACAGCAATTAAGATCGCACTCTGAAAGACACCTCATTGCTGCTCAGAATTGCTCTGATGCTGACATTTTAAACTTGAATGTCCACAATGTTTATCCTTTTGCCCCTCATTACTTCTCTCCCAGTCCTGTTCAACCACGTGAAATTCTCTTGTTCCCTGACCTCCTCCAGTTTCTCACTACGATCCTTTCCTGGCACAAATAATTGACCAATGCAAAAGTAAAGTAGGTTTTGGAGAATAATGGTGAATTATCAGAAATTTGCCAATCACAACCATGTCTGCAGATGTAGTATTTTTACTGCAGCAAATCAGCTCAGCTCTCGGTAACTAGTATTCAACTAATTATCAAGCAAATACTTTTTTCGCCAATTCTTATCATGAAAAGAAAATCAGAAGCAGGTTGCCTTCAAGACAGCAGAACCCCTTCACTGTCACCTAATAGCTAATAACGATATCAACTATCCTGCTCAGTCATACTCCAAAAGTCCCCTGACTGCAGGAGAGCCCATAGAGAATTACAATGGTATATTATACTGACAACATTATGCTAATTGGATCTGGTGAGAAGGGAAGAGCAAGTTTTCTAAACGCCTTAATAAAAAAGATACACAGTGTGCAACTATGACATACAACTATCTACTGGGGCTTTGGGGAGAAAAAAGGAAAAAAAACGAGGAGGATTGGCAATAGATGTTAGCTCAGGGCCAGCCTTCCTCAGCAAAATGAGGAGCATTGGCATGGATGTTAGCTCAGGGCTGATCTTTCTCACCAAAAAAAAAAAAAAAGATATGGGGGCCAGCCCCATGCTGTAGCAGTTAAGTGCGCACGCTCCACTGCAGTGGCCCAGGGTTCGGATCCTGGAGCACACTGATGTACCGTTTGTCGGGCCATGCTGTGCCAGCGTCCCATATAAAGTAGAGGAAGATAGGCAGAGATGTTAGCCCAGGGCCGGTCTTCCTCAGCAAAAAGAGGAGGATTCGCATGGATATTAGCTCAAGGCTGTTCTTCGTCACAAAAAAATAAAATAAAAAAATGAAAAAGATATGGATGGCAGAGGAAGAGAGTTAAATCCTATGCAAGTTCAGGGGCCTGTCAACTCTATAAAGCTGCTCAGGTTCCAGTGGTCTGAGGAATAAAAAATAGACCTTCTGAAGTGAAAGATAAGTTGCTTCATTGTGCACTGCCCACTAAGGTGGGAAAAAGAGAGGCACAAAACTTGGTGGGCTTCTTTGGATTCTGGAGGCAATATATACATTCGGGCATACTGCTTAGGCAACCTCTAAGGTTGTGAGCTTTGAGAGGGGTCCAGAGCAAGAAAAGGTTCTGCAGCAGGTCCAGGCTGTGCTTCAAGCTGCCCTGCCACTTAGGCCTTATGACTCAGCATATCCAACAGTATTGGAAATGTCCATGGCAGACAGAGATGCTTTATAGATTCTGGCTTTCACCAACAGAATGACAGTGCACATTCCTGGGGCTTAGGGATAAGGACATGACCTCTTCTGCCAACAACTGTTTTCCATTTGCAAAGCAATCACTGGTTTGCTGCTAGACTCTGCAGTTGAGACTGAACACATGACCAGAGGACTCCCAAAGACTATGTCACCTGAAATGGCCATCCTAAACTGAGTATAACACGAAGATCTGAAAAATAAAGCTGGGCGTGTGCAGCAGCTTTCCACTTTTCAATGGAAACAACACATCTGGACCAAGCCCCAGCAGGTTCATAAGGCACAAGCAACCAGCATGAGCAGGTGACTCAGAATCCAGTGGGACTTGCTCCCACTGCTTCTCCACCTCTCCCTCAATCCAGACCTATGGCCTCATGGAGAGTTCCCCACTCTTAGTTAACAGAACAAAGCACAAGCCTGAATTATGAATAAGTCTGCAGAGGACGCTGGCACCACTTGGAAATGGATGGTAGCTGCCATCAGAATCCCACTGAAGTGTGGCCCTGAAAGACAGTGGAAGAAAATCCTATAGTGGGCAGAACACTGGTAGATACATCGAGTTGTATACTCTTCGTAGAAGTAGAGATGACCTGAAGTACACATCTACACTGACCCACGGGCATTTGCTAATGGGTTGGCAAGCTGGCTAGAGACTTGGAAAGAACAAGATTAAATAATGAAAATAAGATGGTGGGAGAATTAAGTTTATGAAAGGATTTCTCAGAATAGGTATAATATGAAAATATTCATCTTATTATCACATAAATGACCATCAGAGGGCATCTATTGCAGAAGGGGCCCTCAAAAATCAATTGGCAAGATTATCTATTCAGTAGATATCACAGACTCTTTTCCTAGCCACCTTGCTTAATATACAAAGTGATCATGGTGGCAAGAACGGAGGCTATGCATGAGCCCAAAAACATGGTCTTCCTCTCACCAAGGCTGATCTGGCCACCACCATTGGTGAGTGCCCACCACCCAATAGCAGAGGATCATAGTAAGCTTCTAATATGGGACCTTCCCAGGGAGGATCAGTTAGGCAGCTGGTAGAGAAATGACTACATTAGACAGCTTGCATCACGGTGGGGGACAGTGATTTGTCCTTACAAGAACAGACACATAATCTAGATTTTCCTTCCCTAACTACAATCTTACAGAAAGCCTTACATATCATTGCAGTATCCCATACACGCCCCCAACCAAGTGTATAGGGAAGTGTAGCAGTGGGCTCTTACACACAAAATTTACTGGTTTTATCTTGTGCCCTATCAGCCAGAAGCAGCTAGCATGATCTACTGCTGATGCCTGTTACAGCACCAATTGAGAGACTGCTAATAGGATGTCTTAAACTAGTGGACAATATATAGGGTTATCTCTCCATAGCCAAAATAGATCTGGGAAGCAACTGAGAATGACTATTTTCACTACTGCACCAAAAAAGCCACTGAAAGAATTCTTGCTTCCTGTCTTTGTGACTTGGGTTCAGTGTATTTGGAGGTTCTAGTGGCTATGGAAGGAATGCATCCACCAGGGCACATAGTCATAGTTCAATAAAATTGGAAGCAGAGACTGTCCCTTGATCACTTTGGGCTCCTCATGCCACTGAACCAAGAGGCAGAGAAAGGGGTCACTGTACTAGCTGGAATGACTAATCCCAATTATCAAACAGGAACTGAGGTTCTGCTAAACAATAAGGACAAAAACTGTATCTGGAATCCAGGGGATTCACTGGAATGCCTCTTAGGTCTCACTAGACTAACAGTCTTAGTAAGTGGAAAACTGCAACAACTCAATAAAGACAGGACAAGCAAGGATGCAGATCCTATAGGAATGGAGGTCTAGGTCAGACCAAAAGAAATGCTGGCAAAGAAGGGAAAAATGGAATGTGCGGAGGAATAAGGAAGCTGTATATATCAACTTTGGCCTTGACACCACCTAAAGAAAGGAGGGGCTGTAGCAATTAAGTTTCACATTCTTTTACCCGCTTTTCTTTCCACTATCTTGTAGGAAAGATACTGGCGGTAGCTAATATTTTAGGAGGGAATAGTGCTGAACTGCCATTTCCTCACATTAATACATCAGTTCAGGGAAACTTCTCCTTAAAGGGCCAGATGGTAAATAGGCTTTAAGGGCTACACAGTTTCTGTCACATTACTCAACTCTGCCATTGTAGCTCTGAAGCAACCATAGAAAATATATAAACAGGTGTGGCTGTGTTCAAAGAAAACTTTACTTACAAAAACAGGTAGTTGGCTACTGCCAACCCCTACAATAGCTGATAGGACTTCATTAGGTCCCCTGTGCTGGGAACACTAGTTTTTCATCTCAACAAAAGACAAGAGAGGAAGTTTTGGGGCTAAAAGGGTAGACTGTTCTAGATATCCTCCTTTTGCCCCTCCTAATCCACTCTCCAACCTACTCCGTATCCCAGGGGTTACATTAAATGAGCACCAGCCCTCTGGCTTCTGGTTGGGTTGGTCAAATGGGAGGCACAAAGAGGAAACTGAAGAGCAGAAGGAACTTGAGTTCATTATGTTTATTCTCCCAGGTTCCTCTCTGTCAGGCTGAGGGAGGCAGTCGCTTCATTCTTCTACCAAAGACCATAGCTCCTGTAAGATGACTCTTTCCTACAGCCACAGTAGGTTCTGGTAAACTTTCCTTTCCTTTGTTCTTTCAGGTTTAGAAGTGGTAACTGTTCCTCGTTGCTAACCTAGGGTGCTCCTCCACCTCTTGGTTTCTCTTAACCCTGTTTGCTCTAAGTAGTCCCTTCATTACTTCCCCTCAACTAACCTGTATGAATGTGCCATTTGTTTCTTCACAGGATGCTAACCCATATACCACTTAACCAATTTTTCCAGTAGGAAACCTAAAAATCATCCACATGGATGCTCTTTTCTTGCATCCCAGTAAGAGTCATCTACAATTCCTTTCTATCATTTTGCCAGGGGTAGAGGAGGTAAAGATGGGGAACAATAGACAGGAAGGAGTTGCAGATGACTCTTAGGTCATCCCTGATTAAAAATGGCTCAATAGGGCCGGCCCCATGGCTTAGCGGTTAAGTGCTCACGCTCCGCTACTGGTGGCCCAGGTTCGGATCCCGGGAGCGCACCCACGCACCGCTTGTCCGGCCATGCTGCGGCTGCGTCCCACATACAGCAACTAGAGGGATGTGCAACTATGACATACAACTATCTCCTGGGGCTTTGCGGGGGAAAAAAAAAGGAGGAGGATTGGCAATAGATGTTAGCTCAGAGCCGGTCTTCCTCAGCAAAAAGAGGAGGATTAGCATGGATGTTAGCTCAGGGCTGGTCTTCCTCACAAAGAAAAAAAAAAAAAAATTAAAATGGCTCAATCACTTGCTAAGTTCCTGGCCTTAAGAAAGTTACTTAGCCTCCAGCTGCTTTATTTATAAAAATAAGGATTAAAATAGTATCTACCTCATGGGGGTTATTATGAAGATTAAGTGAGGTCATAGACACAAAACCTCAAAAGACAGTTTTACATGTAGTACGTACTTAATAAACATTCACTGTAATTCAGTCAATCATGTCAACTCTATTTCTATGCCATTTCACTAATGATATCTTCATTCAGGGCTTCATCATTTCTCCCCTAGATTATTATAGTAACCTCTTAACTAGACTCCCTAATTCTCCTATCTTCCCTACCCAGTTCACCGACACAACGTACCTAAAGTATCCTTCTATGAGGTATAAGGTAAATAATCATATGTAAGGAATACTGAAAGAGAAATTCCTTAAATGAAGAGAATGGACTTAATGAACCTTTAAGGATCCTTATAAACCTAAAATTCTATGCTTGTTATGAAAAGGTTACATTTTTTATCTATACAGCTCATCTTAAGCAAACAAATTTGAGAGGGAAGTTGATGCCATCACACAAAGAAAAACCAGCTCTCACTAAGACTTTGGTCTATTAAATACAGAGTGAATTAAGTACTTGGGCAGTCAAGGACTTTCCTAGAACGGATTATATCAGTAATCCATTCATCTTAATGGGGGGCGGGGGGGATGTGGCCAGAGTACTAGATTTCAAAGACCGTATCTTCATTACAAAGCAATGTTACCTAAACTAGGTCAGCCAAGAATCAGAAAACAAAATTGGCCTCTTATCAGCCAAGATAAGTCAGTGTGTGCACTAACTTTATTTTTTCATGCTCGAAATCTCACTATGGGTTTATTCTTGTTTCATGCACAATTCCAAAATGCTTGGTAACACAAACTTTCATATTCCACAACAGATTAAAAGGAATAAAATTTTAATCAGGAAATAGGAAAAAAAAAAAAAGGTAAGGGAGAATTGAGGAGGCAGCCAGTATAGCAGCAAGGCCATGGACCTTGGAGTCATACAGAGCTGAATTCTAATTTTTTCCTATTCTGGAAATATAGTTATGTGGAAAGGAAAATTTCTAAGCATTGTAAAGGGTGGACTTCTTACTGCTTGTAATTGTTGAGAATATACTTACCACAACAGATTTTCTCTGGAAGTTTATGTTGTTGATGCAGACGACCTGATGGGTTGTACACAAAAAAATATAAATCAAAATAAAGAAAATATTTCTATTATTAAATGAAGCATAATTATGCAAGTATAAGGAAGCACTACGTTCTAAGCAGCTCAAAAATCACATTTTATCTTTCATTGTAAAATCCCACAAATTGGGATAACTTTTAAATTTAGCAACAGCCACGAAAACAGGTTTCTTTGGACAAAAATATAGTTCAGTATTTTAAGAAAAAGGTTTATTAACCCGCAATGGGCACTAAATCTCGTGAATAACACTGTCATTCAAAGCATTTTTACCCTACAAATACCACTTCCATCACACTGGGAAGGTTCTAGTTTCCCAGACCCACCAAGTCCGTTTCAAGCAATCGCAAAATATAACTAATGAAAACAAAATCCAGAAGAGAAAAGGGGGATGAAAAAATACTTATAATTTATAGGGCCTGGGGCTTTCAAAGCCCTTGTCTCCTTTCTTCCTGTTCATTCTGGCGGGCTCTAAACCAGTGGGCGGCATGAAGCGATCCCGCGGAATTCGGCTTCCCGGCTTCCCGGGGGGCTGCGGGGCATCACCGGCGTCCGACACCTCACACTCCCCGCTCCCCCAGGCTCCCAACGGTCACGCCCCGCGGCCGGGGCTCTCTCGGCGCCCAAGCCCGGCCCCGCCCGATCCGCCGCCGTCGCCTCAAACTCGCTCCCCGACTGGGCTTCTCTCAGCCGCCTTCGCGGAGCTCCTATCACGGAGATGCTCCTCTCAACAACCGCTCACAGCCACCGACAGCCGACATCTTGCTTGTCACCTGTGACCTCTGGCGTCAGCGGAAGTGGGGCGGTGAAAGGGGGCGAAACCGGAAGTTTTCTGTTGGTGGGCGGGGCTTACGCGATAACAGTGGGGTTTTGTGTTTGCCTTTCCGTGTACCTAGAGTGGGTGAGAACTGTTGAAATTTAGGAAAGCCAAGACAGGTATGTATTGGGTGAGCAGAGAAGAGTAGGAGGGAAAGGAGGGAACATTTAAATTTTGGAGGAATAAAGATCTAGCGCAAGCGCATTGAGAAGTATGGGGCCAAGGATTGCAAAGTGAGGGACTGGGAGCTAATGAAAGGGGAGTCTCCTGAAACCAGGAGGAGGGGTGTGCCTCTGGTTTGTTGTGTGAACAGACACCATAAACTCCCTGGACCCCAGTAATTTAAGCTGTAAAATGTGTGATTAGACCCCAGGTAGTCTCATTCAAATTGAGCACTGCTCAGTATTTATTTTAAAAAATAGTAATCACATAGATGCAGAAAAATTTATTGATTTTTTTTTTTTTTTTTTTTTTTTGCTGGGAAAGATTCCCTCTGAGCTAACATCTGTTGCCAATCTTCCTCTCTTTCTTTTTTTTCCCTCCCCAAAGCCCCGGTACATAGTTGTCTATTCTAGTTGTAAGTCCTTCTAGTTCTATGTGAGCCACTGCCACAGCGTGGCTACTGACAGATGAGTGGTGTGGTTCTGCAGCCAGAACCGAACCCTAGCCACTGAAGCAAGGTGCACTGAACTTCAACCGCTAGGCCATCAGTGCTAGCTCAGGACAAATATTTTGAAGCCATCATATGTGCATTTCATGTGCATGAGAATAATACAGTTGCAAACTTCAATAATAGTTAAATCTTGGTTAATTAATTGTGGATTATCTATTACCATCTTTTTTAACTTTGGTCCCAACTTAACTTTGGCCTACCCTCTCCAACTGTCCTAGTGACAAATTCATTAGCTAGGATAAAATTAACATGAAGTTCGGTCTAAATGAAAACAAATTAGGAAAATAAAGCTATGAAGGGACTTTATCAAGCATTCCAAAACCAACTAGAAATTACTTGTAGTTTTCTAATAAGTATTACACTACAGGATTATAAACTGCTCTATTAGTAGTATTCAGGTAGGATTGAGGATCAAATCCCGAAGTGCATGTCTATACCAGCCGGCAAAAGAGGAGCAATTATCAAGCGAATTTCATCAATGCAAAGAACTAATTTAGATAACTGATAGCATCTAGTGACTTCCTGTTTTGGTGGAAGGTTGAAAGTGAAGGGGAACTCATTTAAGACATGACAGTTAAGTAAATAAATAATTCTCTTCTAGGAAACCATTATTATTTAGTTCTCTGAAAAAGTTTTAAATTTATTAATGATTAGAAGATCAAATCTTAAAGAGGTGCAATTTTAAATGTAACAAAGGCAAAACTCTTTTTCTATAAATAAAACCATATACACTACAGACAGATACAAAATACAGGAAAAAAAAATTTTCTTTTGTCCTTGTTTACAATGTGTGCATAATACAAACATAACTTGAAAGATATAGAAATATCCTATTACATTTAAGGAAAAAAAGAGGAATAGTTTCAAAATGCTTAAGATGAGAAAAATGCCTCAAAGTAGTAGGTTTTTAAAAGTGTGGAATACAAATCTATAAAAGAATCTTTTTTTTATAACCAACAACTTTAGTCCCAAAGAACACACAGTTGTTCTTTTAAGAAATGGGTCTTCTTGAATTATAAACTTTAACACCATTTTGCATCGAAGATCGAGAATATTTAGTGAGTAATGCACCTATGGTTTGCTTCTCTCCACACAAATCTCTGTGGGAACAATAAAAAAAATAAATAAACAGCATGAATATTTTAGAGAACATAACATGATATTCAGAGTACTAGTTATTTATATCTCTCTCCCCTAAATCCATCTTCCCAAGCTTAAGGGTGTCTGTTTATGGGGGAGAGAGAGTAGGGAGCGGTTACCAAGCCTTAATTGAAGTAGGCAGATTACATGTATTATCTCATTTAACCTTCACAATAACAGTAGGAGTAATGTATTATTTAACCCCATATTAGATATGGGGAAACTGAGGCTCAGGTAGTAAAGGATAGAGCCAAATTTCGCAGCCAGGTTTGTATGACTTCAAAGTCCATATTTTTTCCATTATATTACACAGCCTCCAAATGAGAAATACAAGCAATGCCATACAGTAGGTCTAGACTCAGAGAACCTGCATAGGCTACCTGTGTGAGCTTGTCTAGGATACCTCCCCTCCCTGAACTTTAGCTTCCTCTTCTGTACCCCAAAGAGGAAAAGACTATGACTGGAACATAATTAGCAGAGGGAAGAATAGAAGGTCGTGAGCTGGAGAAGGGAGCAAGGGTGAGATCACGTAGGTCCTTGAAGAAGATGGAAAGGAGTTGTGATTTAATTCTAAGTATAATGGGAAGCCACTAGGAGGGTTTTAATTAATGGAAAAGCATGATGTGATCTAAGTTTTAAATAATAGAGGCAATGAGTTGATGTTTATGGAAGCTTGGTGGTGAGTACATGGAGAGTTCATTATATTATATTGTCACTTTTGAATGTTTAAAATTTTCCAAAATAAAAAGTTTAGAAAGGAGGAGCGGGGAAAGGGTCAAAAACAGAAATAGAGAGACCAATTAGAGGCAGGTACGAGAGGAGCCATCAGGGTTTGCTCATAGTTTGAACCAGGGGGTAAGAGAAGGAAAGGACAAGGATGATTCCTAGACTTTTTGCTTAAGTAAATGGATTAATGGTAGTGCTGTTAACTGAGATGAGGAAAATGGGGTTAGGACAGGGGGAACCAACAGTTCTGCTATGAGCATGTCAGGTCTGAAATTCCTATTAGATACCCAAGTGGAAATGTTAATTAGGCAGATAGATGTAAGAATCTCGAGCTCAGGGAAAAGGTCAAGTATGAAGATAAAATTAGGAAGTCACTAAATTTAAATCCAGGCCTAGATGAGGGCACCAAGGGAAAAAATATAAACAGAAGAGAAGATGATCAAGAATAGAGTCCTAGAAGACTCTGACATTTAAAGACGGGCAAGAAGAGGGAGACAGCAGCAAAAGAGACAGTAAAGGAGCTGCCTTGGGGGAGAGGGGAGAAAACCCATGTGTTTCCAGTAGGAAGTGGTCCACTGTGTCACTTAGTGCTAAGAGGCCAAGTAAGCCAGGACAGACAACTGACCACTCAATGTAAGAAGATGGATCTCCTTAGGTTAAGGAGATGTCTTTGAGTTAAGGAAAGAATGGGAGACAAAGAAGCAGAAAGTAAGTACACAAACTTTTAACAGGAGTTTTCTTGTGAAGGAGAGCAGAGGACATGGGGTCCAGGTGGTAGTTGTCGTTTTTTAAGATAAGCAGTACTACAGAATAGCGTGTGTTGATGGAATAATCTAGTAGATAGGGAGACGATAACATGAGGGAGACGGGGATAACTGGAGGACACAAGTCTTGAACAAGGTTAGAGGGCATGTACCAAGCGCAGAAGGAGGATTGGCCTTAGGAACAGGGACGGTTCGTGCATTATACAGGAGGGACTGCAAAGGAGGCATGTGCAGACACAAGGAGGCTGGCAGATTTGGCAATGGGAAAAAAGTTGTTCTTGTCTTTTCCTGTCTGCTTCTGTTTTCTCAAAAAACAAGGTCATAAGCTGAAGGTTAAGAGGAAGCAGGAGCACTGATGGTATGAAAGGCGAAAAGAAGGTGTAAAGTGAGCTCCAAGGGCAGAAAAGTTTTCATGAGGAAATGATGCTTTACCAGGGACCCTGCTAAATTCTTACATTCTTAAACTTAAGACCACTTACATTCTTAAGTGAAACTGGCAAGCCCCGTTGTGTATTTTTCTCTAAGAAATTTCAGCTGCCCAAGTGTAGGCATAGAGTAAGCAGAAAGTTGGGTTTAATCTTTGTAGATTTTTGCCAGAGGGTATGACAAGAGGGAGAGAGGGCCAAGGGAGTAAAGCACGCCCAGTAGAAGTAAGAGCGACTGACCAGGGAATCCAATCTGGCTAAAGTAAAGAGAGAGGACTTGAGAGGTGAGACCCAGTGAAGAGGTGGCAGTGTTGGTGGATTTGAAGTCCCATAAATAGTGACTTCAGAGCTAATCTGTTCTTCTGCAATCTGGCATCTACCAAAATGTTCAAATAAGGCAGCAAGAGGCGCCGGCCCAGTGGCATAGTGGTTAAGTTTGCACACTCTGCTTTGGTGGCCCGGGGTTCACGGGTTTGCATCCCGGGCACGGACCTACACACCGCTCATCAAGCCATTCTGTGGCGGCGTCTCATGTACAAAGCAGAGGAGGACTGGCACAGATGTTGGCTCAGGGACCATCTTCCTCAAGCAAAAAGAGGAAGGTTGGCGACAGATGTTAGCTCAGGGCCAATCTTCTTCACAAAAAAATAAATAAATAAAATAAGGCAGCAGGAAAGACAGAAGGTAGCAATCAAAGAGAGGTGCTTGCCTTAGAGTTATATTGGGGTATGCAGTCTGACTGTCCCTCTCACAGCTGCAGTTTTGCAAGGAGGGGAGCAGAGAAGTGGTTTTAGAAGCAGTAGTAAGGAAGACAGATAACACATACGCCACCTCCAGAATCAGTAGTTGTGGAGAATGATAGAGAAGACAGCCACCACTGTCTTGAGCAAGTTTCAAAAGAAGCACTGTCCCGGGGCCGGCCCTGTTGCTTATTGGTTAAGTGTGCGCATTCCGCTACTGGCGGCCTGGGTTAGGATCCTGGGCACGCACCAACGCACCGCTTGTCAGGCCATGCTGGGGCGGCATCCCACATATAGCAACTGGAAGGATGTGCAGCTATGACATGCAACTATCTACTGGGGCTTTGGGGAGAAAAAGGGGGAAAAAAAGGAGGAGGATTGGCAATAGATGTTAGCTCAGGGCCGGTCTTCCTCAGCAAAAAGAGGATGATTGGCATGCATGTTAGCTCAGGGCTGATCTTCCTCACAAAAAAAAAAAAAAAAAGCACTGTCCTCAGGGAATACTCAAAAAAAATGGTGTTCTAATAATAAATCTAAAACGCTATGAGACTCTTTATAAAAAGAACAACCCTCAAAATCCATTTTTAATAAATTACTTACTGAATATATGGAGCAATATCTTCTTCTGTCCACTTCTCCCTTAGAGAGAATAGACTATTAAAACGGTCCTGATTATCCTCAGGTAAATCATCTACTTTTAGCAAAAATATGATTTCTGGTCTTGAGTGTCTATCCACCAAGGCTAAACCCTATAAGAAATGAGAAGAGAAAGGGCAGTTAAAGTCACTGTCTAATGTTTAAATATGATTCATTCTTTTACCTTTAGGTTTAGCTTAGCCTAAGGCATTTCAAATGTCAGCTACACGAAACAACACAAACTACCCAGAGACTTACAAAAGCCTTTTTCATAAAAAGAGCTCCTTTAAGCAGGGACTGCTTTTCCCTTCTGCAATCTGGCTTTTACCACCACCAGTTTATCAGGATCGCTCTAGTTGAAAGGTCCCCAATAACCTGTCATTGCCAAATCCAGTGGGCCCTTTTCTTGGATTCATCTCACTAGTCCTGTTTTCTTTGTTAATGTTAATTACTCCTTCCTCTTTCTCATCACTGTCTCATCATTTTCCTAACTTGATATTGCAGGTCCCTTGGGCCTCTAACCCAATCCCTCTACTTGTTTCACCATCACTGTCCAGATAACATCATCTAAACTTGTGACTTCAACCACCTCTTACTTGCTAATGACTGTAATAGTTATATCTCTGACTCAAACCTCTCTTCTGAGCACCAGATCTCTATATCCAAAGCTACTTATGAACTCATTGTGTTTGTCAACCAAACTTGTTCTAGTCCCACTATCCTAGGAAACCAGAAAACCTATGCATCATCCCAGATTCCCTTATTCAAACCCCACACCTAAGCATCACTAAATTCTATAGATTTTAAGGCCTCGAGATTACTCTATCAATTTCCCAGCACCTATTTCTTTGGCAAGTACTCTCTTAGTTAGGAGTATGTAAGCGTTCAGAGCCTGGAGAGTTCTTTTTTCGTAATCTAATCAACCTTCCATCCATCCATCCTCACTACTGTCACACTGCTCTTTCCAAAAGGCAAAACTCATCAGGTATGGGGCTGGCCCAGTGGCATAGTGGTTTGGCGTGCTCCACATCAGCGGCCCAGGGTTTCTGGGTTTGCATCCCAGGCACAGACCTACTCCACTCATCAGCCATGCTGTGGCAGCAACCCACATACAAAATAGAGGAAGACTGGCACAGATGTTAGCTCAAGGCTAATCTTCCTCAAGCAAAAAAAAAAAAAAGAGGAAAATTGACAACAGATATTAGCTCAGGGCCCATCTTCCTCACCAAAAAAAGAAAAAAAAAAAAAATGCTGAGATCCTAGTGGGTTAAAGAATTACATGTACTCAATATGCAATAAAATTTATTACTTAAAAAAAAAAACTCATCAGGTAGCTCTTCCAACTGATGCCACTAAATGGCCTCCAAGAGCTTTCTAGATAGAGTTCAAATTCCTTAGCACAGTCCACAGGGTCCCTCACTAACTCACCAGCACCCTTCACTCCAGCCATGCATCCCTACTAACAGTGCCCCCATTTTTATACCTCCATGCCTTGAGACATGCTCTCCTGGATTCTCGTCTCTGCCCTTCCATCTAGAGTAATACTTCATTACTTTTCAAACTTGGCAGCTAAAACATCCATTCCTTCAGAAAATCATCCCTGATTCACTAGCCAGATGGATAAGTCCCTTTTCTTTGCTCCCATAACATCTTGCGCATGACTTTCCCATGGCACAGATTGCTCCACATTGTAAGAACAGATTTATACATGTAATGTGCAGCCCCCATTGCCAGTCCCCAGGCTGAGGACCTTCATGGCACCCATGATGTTTTCTCCTCAGCATCTAGCATAGCCCCTAGACATAAAAGGAACTCCGTAAATATTGAGCAAATCCTTTCACTTAACAAATACTTACTGAGCATATACTACATGCCAGGCAGTACGTTAGATATTGGCAAGCAACAGTGAACAAAATTCTATCAAAGTGGAGAGTGGGGAACCACACAAACATTTTTCCAAAGCTAAGTGATAAGTGCCATGAAGGAAAAATACAGGGTGCTATGGAAGAGAAAAACAGGAGGCCTGTTCTTTAGAGTGAAGGCCTCCTTGATGAAGTGACTCAAAGATGGGTCCAGGTGAAATTAAAGATCATTCTAGAACAAAAAGACTTCTGTGAAGATTCTAAACTAGGAGAGAGCCTGATGATCTTGAAAATCTGAAGAAGGCTGGTATACAGCGAGCAGGAGAGGAAGTAGCAAGAAATGAAGCCACAGGGAAGCTCATGAAGGCCCTTGGAGGCCAAGATACGAATTCTGGATTTTATATCTTAAATGCGATGGGCAACCGTTAAAGTGATTTAAGCAAGACATTCACCTAATCTGACTGGCATTTTTAAAAGATCATTCTAGTAGCACCACAGAAAATGGATTGGAGGAGGGCAAAATTAAAAGTTCGGAAGGCCTGCTCAGGGATGCGACTGCTATTCAGAGCCAGGAGATCATGATAGTTTGGACTATGGTGGTGGTGGTGGAAATGGAGAGAAATGGAATGAAATGAGATACCCTGGGTAGGAACCAGGATTAACTGTAAATGAGCCTGAGGGATCTTGCTGAGGTGAAAGAAATGTTCTAAAACTAGATTGTAGTGATGGCTGCGTAATTCAGTAAATTTATTAAAAATTCTTTTCAGAAGGGTGAATTTTATGATATGTAAATTATACTTCAATAAAGTGTTGGGGTCTTTTTTAAAGGACTTTGCGATGGACTGAATGTATAGTGTACTCCTCACGGGTGGCTAAGAAAATAAACAGGCTCCAAATTCAGTTCCAACACAAGTTTTACTTCACCTAGTAATTAATGGTAACCTGTTGAGTTATGGTAGCAACTACTGCTATTACCTTCAGCTGATCAAGCCTAGTTCTCATTCCTTCAGGAACACTCTGTTGCCATACTTCTTGAAACTCAGCGAGGTTGAATTTCACTGCATTCTGAAGTAGCATTTGTGCTGTCGCTCTGCATATTTTATCAGCATTCAATTCAAAATAAACTTCACCTAAGGGAAAGGTATCAGATAATTTTATATTGTCTTCTTACAACTAAAAACAGTACTAATGTTTCCTTTTCCTCAATGCAATTTCTCAGAAGGAATTACACACAACTTACTTCCCACAACCCCAGGAGTTCTTCTTTTTAACACAAACACACTTCAGAAAGGCATATCAATTTTAACATACAAGAGTTAAAATACCCATTAAAGTACCATCCAAATCTTACCTTCCTCTACGTATTTCTTTCCATAACATTTAAGACAGTGTTCGATCATCTCCCTGAAAAATTTAAAACACTCATTTGAAAAGTTACCACATTTTTATGCATGTTTTAAACACCACTGCTAACTAGAAACTACAACATAAATTTGAGGTTTGAAATACTAAGTGATTTTGGTTGCCAAGTAAACTTTACATCAGGAACTAACTAAAGGGGCCGCCCAGGTGGCTTAGCGGTTAAGTTCGCGCGCTCCGCTTCAGCGGCCTGGGGTTGGCTTATCAAGCCATGCTGTGGCAGTGTCCCATACAAAGTAGAGGAAGATGGGCACAGATGTTAGCCCAAGGCTAATCTTCCTCAGCAAAAAGAGGAGGATTGGCAACAGATGTTAGCTCAGGGCTAATCTTCCTCACAAAAAGGAAAAAAAAAAGGAACAAACTAAAATATACTGGGAAGCTACTATGTGTCAGGCCCCATGCTAAACATTTTTACATGAATTATGTGAGCATACACTTATTATTATAAAATAGCTGAAACATAATTATTTCTTTATATTTTTTATGGCAGAAAAAAGATGATACACATTTGTTCCCCCAGTAACTAAAATTACCAAGTCCTTCTTGGTTGTATAATTTTAAAATTTCTATAAGATATCAAAATATAAATAGTATATGCCCTGGGTTTAGTTCCACCCCAGAAAATACTTTTCTTCCCCTTAAGGAAATCTAGACAGTGATTAAAATACTTACTCTGGCTCCAATGGTCCAAGTTCCTGAAGGCATGTACTCAAAGGAACTCTACTAAAAGACCAAGATTCAGAATCCACAAGCTGAGTTACATGATTCAGAAGCTTCATCTCATAATCAAATTCAAGAATCCTCCAATAACCTACAAATTCCAAAAGTTGTATTTACCAAAGAACATTTTAAGTAAGTTAACTGGCTAATAGATTGATAAAGCAGCAGCATACTCTTGCCCATTGCAAAAAAGAGACAGTGAAAGTGTTAGCTTTCTTTATAAACAATGCTTTTTTTAATGCTTTTCTCCCAATCATTACAAATTGTGTCTTGAGGGAGATCAAGTGGTTTTTAAAGAGTATTTTACATATGACTAACCCTTTGACTTTTTTCAAGTGCTTTAATATTCGATTATCTCATAATAATCTTGTCATTGTAAGTGGAAATGTGGAAACCTGTAGTTGGTACAGTCATTTCAAAATTAGAATGTCATACAAATGAGGTGACGGTCATGCGTTCGACATCCCACATAGTAATCTCTGCTGTGGGGCACTGCCGTGGTTATAGCTCTCATCTCAGCTATCTTGCAGAGGTGTTCTCATGCTCGTAAAGAAGTCCAGCTCATTCAAGAAACAGTAGACTCAGAGGTACGGTGGCAAAATAAAGGCTGGACACCAAGATACCTTTCCCTATTCCCATGAAAGGTTATGAAATCCCATGTTATAATCGAAGGCACTACCACCACCCCTGGAGAAACAAACCAAGTACACATCCACCATTTCCAAGGGAGAATGTTGCTATCCTTATTCTGAAAAAATAAAAGCAACATTAGAAAATGGAATGTGTGATGTAAAACTGAGAAAGAAAGCTAGGAATAATCTATGCACCACCCCACCCCCACACACCAAAATTTTATCCATCCCCACACAATAAGTGAATAATGCAGAAAGCTGCATTAAAATCCATTGTGTGTGTATGTTTTTTTTTAACCTTAACATTCAAAGTGCCCATATACCATACTTATTAGCAGCAGGCATCCATAATTAAAAACTTTATTTCTGATGCTTAGGACCAAATGTGTCTCAAGGAACAACAATAAAGAACTAAGTGCTTCTAGTTTAGTTCTAAAGTCGTCTACAATTGCTTTACTTAGCAGAATTTGCCACATTTGAGAGTTAAGGTCTCACAAAAGCTAATCTTGCTTGGAAGATTGTGAGCAACTTGAATAGTGCGTCTACCAACCCATACCAGTTTCCTCCTTCCTAACACATGGGTGCAGAATGAAGCTGCTTCTCTGGGCAAGCTTAAGAGGGCTGAAAAATGCACACAAACATCTTCTCAAGTATTACTGCAGGCCCAGATGCTGAGAAAAAAGCTCCAACTCTAGACCAGAAGCTAGTCAAAACACTGAAGAAAATACAACTGGGCTTTTTCATCAACGCCTGAGGCCAACACAACTACTATAACTTTTACACAGATTTATTATATAAACTATTTAACATATATTCAAAAACACGTTAAGAGTTATCACAAGAAGAAACACAGTCCCATCTTCCAAGCAATTTGGAAATACAACGAGGTTATTAAATTAATTCTGAATCAGAAGTTCAAGGAGCTGGGTTCTATGCCTTATCCTATCACTAACTCAACATGTAGCCCTGGACAAGTCAGTTTCCCTTCCTAGGCTTTAGTTTCCTCACCTATTAAAAACAATGACGGGATTAGACTATCTAAGACTTTTCTCGATCTAACATGGTTCTTCTATTACCACTTAATCCAAAGAAAAAGGCCTGTAAGGAGTGGTTAAAGTCACTGGTCACAGACTGACCTCCTCAGTAAAGATAATCACATGTAGTCTCTACCCCACACAAAAATACAAATCTCATCATCCTTGAGCCCAAAAGAAGATTAAATAAACAGTATGCACAGGGTGAAGATGTCCAAAAACTTCTCTCTCTCATATGATGCCCAAATCCATCATTATTAATAATAATAGTAAGTAATGCTACCTCCAATCTCACAGGCATTTAGAACTTGTAACTGGGCCATTATTTCTTCCTCACTTGCCTGAATTTGATCAAGCAAATCTTCAGTTGTGTACTGAAACAAGAAAAAAAAAATCATTTTAAGGCCTTTGAAGAATATTTTTTTAGACTTATTGAATTTTGGGGAATAAATACATAGAACAGATTAAGGCAATATTTATACACTAGCTCAATTTCTTTTGTTAATGTGTAACGATTACTACATGAAATCAGCGAATATCTTAGAAGAAAACAAAACACAGGGGTAAATCTTTGTGATGTCAGATTTGGCAATGGTTTCTCAGAAATGACACCAAAAACACAAGCAATAAAAGGAAAAATAGAAAATTGGACTTTATCAAAATGAAAAAAAACTTTTTTACTTCAAAACATCATCAACACAAAAGGACAAATATTGTGTGATTCCACTTATATGGGATATTTACAGTAGTCAAATTCACAGAGAAGGTAGAATAGTGGTTGCCAGAGGCTAGGAGGAAAGGGAGACTGAGGAGTTAGTGTTTAATGTGTACAGAGTTTCAGCTTAGAAAGATGATAAATTCTAAAGATGGATGGTGGTGATGGTTGTAGACAATGTGAATGTACTTACTGCCACAGAACTATACAAGTAAAAATGGTTAAAGTGGTAAATTTTATGTTATATACATTTACACAATTAAAAAAAAAAATCAAGAAAGTGAAAAAACAACCCAAAGAATGAGAGAAAATATTTGGATATTATCTAGTTGAGAAGGGACTTGTATTTAGACCATATAATGAACTTTTCTACAATTCAGTAATAAAAACACAACCAATTAAAAATTGGGCAAAGGTGTTCCTGAATAGACATTCTCCAAAGATACATAAATAGTTAACAAGCACGTTGGGACTGGCCTGGTGGCGCAAGCTGTTGGGTGCGCGCGCTCCGCTGCGGTGGCCCAGGGTTCGCCCGTTCGGATCCCGGGCGTGCACTGACACACTGCTCGTCAGGCCATGCTGTGGCAGCGTCCCATATAAAGTGGAGGAAGATGGGCGTGGATGTTAGCCCAGGGCCAGTCTTCCTCAGCAAAAAGAGGAGGATTGGCAGATGTTAGCTCAAGGCCGATCTTCCTCACACACACAAAAAAAAATAGTTAACAAGCACAAGAAAAGATGTTCAACATCATAAGTTATTAGGGAACGCACATCAAAACCACACGATACCACTTCAGACCCACTAGGATGGATGTAAAAAAGACAGGTAATAAACAAGTATTGTCAAGGATGTAGAGAAATTGGAACCCCTATACAATGGGAATGTAAAATGGTGTCACCACTTTGGAAAACAGTCTGGCAGTCCCTCAGAAGGTCATGTAGAGTCACCACAGGACCCATCGATTCTACTCCTAGGTATACACCCAAGAGAAATGAAAACATAGGTCCGCTAGAAACTTGTACATGAATGTTCACAGCACTGTTATTCATAATAATCAAAGAGCAGAAACTACCCACATGTCCATCAACTGATGAATGGATGAATAAAATGTGGTATATCCAGAAAATGGGATATTTTATTCAGCAATAAAAAGGAATAAACTGATATATGCTACAACATGAATGAAGGTTGAAATCATTATGCTAAGTCAAAAAAACAGTCAGCAAAGGCCACGTATTATATGATTCTATTCATATAAAACGTCCAGAGGAGGCAAATCAATAGAAACAGAAAGTAGATTACTGGTTGCCTAGGGCTGAGGTGGCAGAGAGAAGGCGAGAAAGGTAACAGTTAAAAGGTACAGGATTTCTTTTGGGGAGATGAAAATGTTCTAAACTTCATCATGGTAATGATTGCACAACTCTGTGAATGTACTAAAAACCATTAAAATTATACATTTTGTGTATGTGTAAGGAAGATTGGCCCTGAGCTAACATCTGTTGCCAATCTTCCTCTTTTTGCTTGAGGAAGATTGGCCCTGAGCTAGCATCTGTGCCAATCTTCCTCTATTTTGTATGTGGGATGCCGCCACAGCACGGCTTGAGGAGTGGTGTGTAGGTCCGCATCCGGGATCCAAACCCGCAAACCCCAGGCCGCTGAAGCAGAGCATATGAGCTAAACCACTACGCCACCAGGCCGCCCCAAATTATACATCTTAAAATGAGTGAATTGGGCCGGCCCGTGGCTTAGCGGTTAAGTGCGCGCGCTCCGCTGCTGGCCGCCCGGGTTCGGATCCCGGGCGCGCACCGACGCACCGCTTCTCCAGCCATGCTGGGTCCGCGTCCCCCATACAGCAACTAGAAGGATGTGCAGCTATGACATACAACTATCTACTGGGGCTTTGGGCGGGGGGGATAAATAAATAAAATCTTTAAAAAAAACAAATGAGTGAATTGTTTGGTATATAAATTATATCTCAATAAAGCTGTTACCAAAAAAAATAAAGGAAATTGATCAGTCAATGGAGAAAAAGAGAACTTTTAATATGAATATGGTCTTTAGAATACCAGTAGAGTTCTATCATTTTGAATTACATTAAAAGCTTCAAAAATTTTTTTTACTTGGTTTATAAATATTTTTTTATTGATGTTTTAATAGTTTATAACATTGTGAAATTTTGGGTTGTACATTTTTGTTTGTCCATCACCATATATATGTCTCCCTTCACCCCTTGTGCCCACCCCCCACCCCCATTCCCCCTGGTAACCACAATAGTTTTCTCTGTCCATGTGTTGGTTTATATTCTACATATGAGTGAGATCATACCGTGTTTGTCTTTCTTTTTTTGGCTTACTTCACTTAACATAATACCCTCCAGGCCCATCCATGTTGTTGCAAATGGGACGGTTTATAAATATTTTTCCATACTTCCAGGAATTAGTCAATTCTGACATTAGAGTAAGAATACTTTCCATTTTCATAATGCCTTTTCTCAAGAGCCCTTAATTATAATTTTTAACTAAATAAAAGTTAATTTAATCTCTAAAAAACTATTATTTCATAGTTAGGAACATGAGAAATTTTCAGCTGTACAATCATCACCATGATATCTAGGATGTGCTTTAAAATACTCCAGAAAATTTTAAAAAAAGGTAGGAGGAAGCAGGGGGATAGAAAAAAATGAGATTGACAAAATACTGACAAATGTTCAACTGAGTGATGAATATATACGGGTCTTTCTGTTTTGGGGTATGTTTGATATTTTCACAACATAAAGTTTAAAAAGGAAGAATCTACCCTTAAGTGCCTCTAATTATAGTTCTCTTTTTAAAATTCAAAATAAAACAATGAAGATAATACTCTTACTTTTGAGTGATTTGAGTCCTTTTCTTTTTGACTGTCAGGTCCTTCGTAGGTATTTTCCATCAAAAGTTTCTTTAGCTTCTTTAATTTAGGTCTACATCTTCTTAATTCCCAATAATTATTAGAAAAACCAAAGATCTAGAAATTATAAATATATCATAACCTTTTAGAGGCCATTCTAAAAGAAAATTTCATACAAAATTTCAACCAACCCATCTGCTCTCAACAAGAAGCAAGAAAATGGAGCCAAGGTATCCTTCTTTCTATTGAGAAGGCACTCATCCAGCCATGTCAAGCAGATGGATGAGTATCTTCAGGAAACACCTTTTCAAACCCCAATTAAGAAGACATTGTCAACTTAGTGAGAACCGATAATTGAGCTCCATATCTCAAGTGTACTCTGGAAACTAGAGTATGCCCAAAAAAGAACAACCAAGATAGTGACAATTCTACAAACCAGGTGGAAACAACAGAAAATGAATATTTTTAGACTGAAAAACAGAAAAGAAGGAAGAGACATTATCACAGTCTTCAAATAACGAAGGGATGTTAAAGGGAAGAGAGGTTCCTTTGTTGTGTGTTGCTCATGATGTCAAAATTAAGAAGCTAAGGAAAAGAGACTTCTATTCAGTGCAAGAACTCCCTGCTGTTTAGAACTGCAGCTAATTCTTTATTGGACTTGTGAAATAGGGAGAGGCCTTGCACTCATTTAGCCACTAAATGATGGATAAATTTCTGTTATCCCTCTGTATCTCCAGGACTTGTTCAGTGTCCAGCTCTTAGCAGGTTCCCAATAAGTGTTTCACATGAAAGAAAGAAAAAAGGCTGAACTGGATTATTTCTGGGGTGGTCAGGGTCTCAAACTAGTATAAGTCTTGATTGACAAGACAAGGCCCAGAGCCTGATGGAGATGCTTCTGAACCTAAGGTCTTCAAAAGGGGAGCTTAAGGACCAAACCAGAAAGATTGACTTCATCCATAGTTCACAAACTGGCAGCCTGCTGGCTGTATCCAACACACAGATGTTGGTGTGAGCTTTTGTGTTGTGGGGAAGGGAGGTTTAGTATAGAGTTTAAATTATGTGTAAGCACCGAAAAATTAGAAGATTATGCCACCAAAATCTAAATTTCAAGCTTTACTTGGAAAAAAGAAATCAGAAGATCTCGGCAACGCTGGGCCTGCTTTCGCATATGGCCAAGTAGTGGCCACCCACCTACCTGGGGCCTGTGCTCTCCAATTTGCCATAGATCCCACCATTTCCTATTACTCCTGAGACTGGGTATCCACTACCATTTATCAATGCCAGCCTGCTTTGCTGATGTGCATTCCTTACCTAGCCCTTTTAGGCATCTGAAGTACAACCACAGATTAAAACTTTGGTTAGTAGATCTTTGTTAAGTTTTATTCAGTGTCGGTACACAAAATTCTCATAAGGAGAGCTCAAAAGTATTCACAGATGTTGTTATACCCTCACAAAAACACCTACAAAACCGGTACATGATGAAAAAATAATATCTTTTACGAAAGGATCAACTGCCAAAATTTCTAATTAATTACAATGAAAGACATAACTCTACAAAAAACAAAATACAATATTTACTGGAAGTTCTGTTCTAGGAACACCATATGAGTCACTGAAATTTCCCAGTATTTTCCCTTATTTCTATTCCAATTCTGTGTTTAAGGAAGTAGTTGATCTGAAGTCATTCTGATAGAATTGAGGGCTGTGCTTTGATTGTTACACCTGTAACAGTCTAGCCAGGATGGAGACTTTTCAATTTGCCATCAGTAGGCTCCAAAATAATTAAGAATTTGTTATACATGGCTATAGATAGTAATGAATCAAACCAACTGCAAAGGTGAGAAACACACTTCCCTCAAAAACCAAAATTTCGGGGCCAGCCCAGTGGCGCAAGCAGTTAAGTGTTCGCGCTCTGCTTCGGTGGCCCAGGGTTCCCAGGTTCGGATCCTGGGCCTGCACCGATGCACCACTTGTCAAGCCATGTTGTGGCGGCATCCCATACAAAGTGGAGGACAATGGGCACGGATGTTAGCTCAGGGCCAATCTTCCTCATTAAAAATAAATAAACAAATAAAAAGAGGAGGATTGGCAGCAGATGTTAGCTCAGGGCTGATCTTCCTCATAAAAAGAAAAAAAAAACTAAAATTTCTTCATTTCTCTGCCTCAATAAATATTACATAATGCACTAGTTATGGTTTGAGGGAATCTCCTTTCAAAACATATCCACAACAAAACTTACTAAAAATAAATAAAATTTTTAGAATGAATCACCCCATAGCAAATTTCTATGTTATGGAAAATGGTCCAGTTGTCTGGGACTTAAAAATCAATTTGGGAAAATAAAGACAATTTCACAAGACTCCAACCAAAAAAAAAGTAATGCTGAGAAATTTCAAACCTCATTAGAGAACTTTTCTGATTCCCTGTGATAATACATTTTATACCTAAAGTTTTTAATTAAAAGCAAGATTAGCATGTGTTGTCATTCTCATATACATCAGGAGACAGAAAATACTACCTCAGTGTGAATAATGTCACAGCGTGTTTCTTCCATCTTCAGCTGGTCTGGAGTTTTACAACCGGGAATAAAAAGCAGCATATTGGAAGTGTCTGCTATTTTCAAGTCATAGGTTTTGTCTTGACTGCACAGCACAGCCTGCTCATCTTTATCACCACGAATCACAAGACTGCAGGAAAATGAGAAAAGAAAATACATGGTTTATTGAGACACCAAGGGACATCTTCATTACAAACAGTTCCAGAATCCTCTAGGCTTGTACAGTTTGAAATTAAGTCTTGAGGCTGTGTCTGACCCCTGCTCTCACAACCCTGGCCCAATGATGGGCTCCACAGAGCAAGGACTGGGCCAGTTGAGAGCCAGAGAAGCACCAGGTGGCCTCAATAAGGAAAAATAACTCAACACGAGCAAGAAAGATCCAAAGAGGCCAGGAGGCCAAATGTCACCACATGGCATCTTTGTGCAAACTGCTGGGAAGAGCACAAGACAAAGCATCCAGAAGCTTCAGTCATGATGTCACAATTATCTAAACATGCTGAAGCAGCACTTATCAAATTTATACGTTGGCACCTTAGGGAATCTTGCTAAAAAGCAGATGGGGATTTAGCAGGTCTGGGATGGGACCTAGGATTCTGCATTTCTAACAAGCTCCCAGATGATGACCAAGCTACTAGCTCTGGTACTCACCCAAGAGTGGTCCTTCTTGTTTTGTTCTGAGGATCCCCCAACAATCAGGGAGCATATCCTGGCCTAACCATCAGCTACGTTGCAAAGAAAGTGAGACCTTGTGAAAAGGCTGCAATGCTGAATGAAAAATATGAAAAAGATATGTTTACAAACTAGACTAAGAGAAGACTCTGACAAAGGGAGCTTATCACAGGTGAAAAAAAGCAAGAAGGAAAAGAAGGATGAAAGGGAGGAGGAAGAAGACTAAAGACACATGATGGAGATGACAAGGAAGTTGGTCCTAGTGGTTTTCCTGGCTTATAAAGCCTTTAACCTTCCTGTACACAATTCACTTCTTTTAAACAAACAATTAAAAACCTGAAATAGAAGGCTGTGCAAATATTTTTTAAAACTAAGCCTTCGTTTAAGTGAAAAGGAGAGTTTTTTAAATTTCCTGGTGCTAATAACATTTAATAGTCCCACGTAACTACTTTTTAACAGTAATTCTAAATTGCACTATCCCTACTCTGAAACATTCCATTTAGAACAACTACCCTTCCCGCTGCAAAAAAAATCTTAAAACACACGTTTCCGGGTCCTTCTGGGTTTTGCCAGCTAAATTAGCTATAACTGAACAAAGAGAAGGTCCTTACACCTGAAGTCCTTTCTCAAATCCCAGCCAACTCAGCTGGGATGAAAATCGACGAGTGAAGTTCTCCTTCAGTTCCCTTAAAGATACTCTGGGCTAGCATCTGAAGACTGGCCAGTTAACTACAATACTGTTGATGAGTAAAATATGAAAACTGAAAGACAGCCTAAAGGGTTCAATTTAAAGGAACCTACAAGAGAACAAACTACCTCATAAACACAAGTGTTGGAGGAAAGACAGTGCAGAAGAGCATCAAACCAGAGGCACTAATTTCCAGGAGTTGGGACTGCACAAAATTCAGAGAGAGAATGATTCTCTAGACTTCTCCTTTGACTATGCTTTTTAATCCATCGTCTTGTAGCAAATGTGTAGCTGACCTAAAATTACAAACAGCTTCAGATCCCCACTGAGTGACCCCAGGCAAGTCTGGTTTTTTTGAGGGTCTCCCACAACGACCACGTCTGTAAAATGGCTTTAAACTTATTCTCTACAGTCCTACCTATTTTCTGAGTAAAATACATATAAGTAGAAGGCAAGAACTCTATAAATATTAGATATTACCATTGGATTTTAAGGTAGAATGGCAAAGTGTTCTGTGCAGTCCCTGGCATCTTCAAAACTTCACTGAGGTTACACATCCTGACTTGTTTCCGCTGACACAGGCCTCCAAGATCAGCTGGACCAGTCCTATTTATCACCTCAGTCCAGCTAATTGGAAGGCCTAGCAGTGGTGTGGAATTCTCGGGGAAAGGCAGGGCGCTGGGATCAGGCCACCAGCCTGCTCTGAGCCCCCTGTCAAATCAATGCACCTCTCTGGCCCAGTTTTCTCAGCCTGCGTTTCCCCGCAGGGACAATCAGAAGGTGGCTGGCACCAGGATGGAGGCGCAGCGGACCAGGGCCCCGGCTCACCTGTGTCCTGCCTCCAGCTGCTGGCACAGCGCGGGCTCCAGCTCCAGCAGGCAGAAGTCACCGCCGCCGGCGCCGCTGGCCCCGGGGCCGAAGCCCAGGCAGTGTACCGCAGGCAGCAGCTCGGCCGCGTTCAGCTTGGCGATCTGCAGCGTCGCGTCCACTTCCTCTCGGGTCCTCTTCATCGCTGCGCGGGGTTGGAGGCCGTAGATTTAGCGCCAGTGAACCAAGCTCCCCGAGCGGCCGGGACCCTGTGAAACGCACACGAAATAGAATAGAGGCTGTTTCTAAAGCGCGCCAACCTGGCTGGAGGCGTGTTTCCGGGGCGGAGCGCGCCGCGGGTGCGTCCCCGGAAAGGTCCAAAAGCTTCGCGGGAGGCGAGCCCCGCAGTGGCCGGGTCACTCCAGGCTGAGCTGCGGCTGCTGGAAAGAAATCTGGCTTCCCCGGGGCCGTCTCTTCCTAGGAGCAGAGCTGCGCCCCGGTGGGGCGCCACTCGGAACCCTCACCCGCCCCTTCCGCTGCTCGCTCCGCCCCCGCTCCCGTTTTCCAAGCAATGCCCCCCTTTTCTCGCAGTCAAAATAGTCTCATCTTCTGCCAGTGGGGGTCCCAGTGATAAGCACTTTGCATACATAATGTCATGAACCCTTCACTACAGCCCTGTAAGGTGGGCCCTTGGTCATCTCTTTTTGCAAATAAGGAAGCAAGCTCCTTCCCGTGGTTGCACAGCCAGGAGGTGGCAAAGTCTGATTCCAGCCCGGCCTAGGGCTCTAAAAGCATCCTGCCGGGTTTTCACGCTGTGTCCATCCAGCTTTATCAGGTTCTACACCCCCAAGTGCTCTTCACACACACTGTATTCCAACCTACGAGTGCCCCTGCACTTCCCTACTTTCATGTTTGTGTGGGTGTACTTTTTTTCTAATTTCAGCCATCATTTAAAAATTAGGCGAGTTTCCACTAACATTTTGATTTCTCTTTTTTAAAAACAATCAGGATATCTAGCAGCATGGGAGTCATATTTCTGCATGGCAACAGTGAGCTGGAGCCAACGGCTTCTGCATACTTGTCTCCAGACCTGTGCCAGGCTCTCTCATTCTGGAAACGTATATCCTTCATTTCTGAGAAATTTTCTTCTATGATTTCCTTGATAACATCTCCTCCCCAAGCCCCCACATTTTCTGTTCTATATTTCTGAAACTTATTAGTTGGGCTTTCTTATACAAACATGAAAGTTTCAGTATCAAATATTTGGTTTTAGAAAGATCTTTCAGGTTGCAGATCCGAGGATAGTTCAGAAAGAAATGAGGCTTAAACCAACGAGATCAGATAGAATGATATTTAAATAGACAAGGCCAGAACTAACTGGCAAGGTCTTGAACTGATTCCACGACACCAGACAAATAGGAGCAGTGAGAAATAAGAAATATTCAGAAAGTAGAATGGATGGACCTTGTTGACAATGTGGAGTGTGAGAAAGAGAGAAGAGTTGAGAATGACTACCAGAATTAACAGCCTGGGCGACTGAGAGAGTCTTCATCCCTGAAAAGATGTGAAAGTACGGTAGGACATCATTGGATTATTTGAAGCAGGGGAGTGATACAATCAGATTTAGATTTTTAAAAGATTATTTACTAAGACAAAAGGGTGACAATTTGATGAGGAATAGGACATTTACATAGTCTCAAAGTATCTACCTAAAAATTACTTATTCATTACAAAGGGAAAAAATAGTTAACTTCACCATGATAAACTTGGAACCTGCTGGAGGAGATTATTGAGAGGACGTGACCACAGGTTGACCCAAGAGCTGGACCCAGGCAATTAAAGGCTCCTCACCCCCTCTCCTGTCCTTGGAATGTACATCTGCCCACTGTTCCCACAGTGGGAGCTGTTCCAAAGACGTAGCCTTGAGAGAGTGATGTTATTGAGACCATCTGGACAGTGTACATGACTGAACCCAGTTAAGGCCTCTATATAAACTTTTAAGATTCTGGCAGGCTAATGTGGAGATCTACTTCTCTTGCAGCCACTTAAGGCAAGACTCATATGTAAGTTTTCTTTCTTATTAAACCTGCCACCTACCAATCTGGAGTGGTCTGCCTCTTGCTTCTGTCTCTCCTTGCCCTCTGTATATGGGGGCCAATTTGCAAACCAACAGAGCATATCACTTCAATTAGGTGATCAAGGCTAACATCACCAATACTGGAACAAGCCTTTTGATATTATGTACTGAGTTAATCCTGTCAAAAATGCATAACCTGAATCTAAACATAAAGAAAACATCAGGCAACCCAAATTGAAGGACATTCTATAAAATAACTGATATATACTTTTCAAAAACAGCAAGGCCATGAAGGAGAAGAAAACTGAGGAACTCTTCATATTAAAGGAAAGTAAAGAGATATGAGGGGGCCGGCGTGGTGGCTTAGCAGTTAAGTGCGTGCTCTCCACTACTGGTGGCCCGAGTTCAGATCCCGGGCGTGCACCAACGCACCGCTTCTCCAGCCATGCTGAGGCGGCGTCCCACATACAGCAACTAGAAGGATGTGCAACTATGACATACAACTATCTGCTGGGGCTTTGGGGGAAAAAAAGGAGGAGGATTGGCAATAGATGTTAGCTCAGAGCCAGTCTTCCTCAGCAAAAAGAGGAGGATTGGCATGGATGTTAGCTCAGGGCTGATCTTTCTCACAAAAAAAGAGACACGATACTTAAATGCAATACGTGATCCTAAATAAGATCCTGGACTAGAAATAATTACTGCTATAAAATATATTTTTAAGACAATAATGAAATCTGAATATGCACTATGGATTAGATAAGAGCATTTTTTATCAATGTTAAATTTCCTGATTTTGATAATTGTACTGTGGTTATATAAGAGAATGGCCTTATTCTTAGGAAATACACACAGAAATATTTAGGGCATGATTTCTGCATCTTTTCTCAAAAAATTCAAAAAAAGAATACATATTAGATAAACAGATTGAGAAAATGATAGAAAAAGTGGGGCAAAACTTTAACAATTGATGACTCTGGGTAAAGTGTATAAAGGTTTAGGGGAGCACCAAGCCTAGATACAAGAAGTGAGAGGTGGCTCTGGGGTGTTTATCAGGGTGATTAATTAGAGAAGTTGGTAGTTCCCTCATGTCCACCCATAATAAACTATCACTATCTTTGTCCATAGGCTAAGGCAGTGTGAGAAATGCTTATGGAAAGGCAGAGAAATGCCCCAGTGGCTAATGAATTTTAGGAGCAGAGGGGAGCAACAAATCCCAGAAGACAAACTACCAGCTGACTCTCTATTCAAGTATGGTCTTACTCCTTCGCCACAGTCTCTGGAGGTAGGTCATGGAAAACAGAACGACTGGTGAACAGGGATTCCCAAATACAAAGCTGAAGAGAGACAACCAAGGATCATCATTTGTGCATAACCAACGACATAAAAAAAAGATATCAAAAATCATCAAGTAGAAAAGTTAACATCAAAAGAAAAAGTGATAGAGCAAAAATCCTAAGGCTCTATGATAAATATAATTAATATCTTCAGAGAGAGGAGAGATAATCCATAGATAACAGTCAACCAGAGGTCAAAGATTATTTCTCTGCTTCCCAAATATCATTCCCATTTGGAATGCTGTATTTAGAAGTTGGCAGCCCCTCGCATTAGTACCTTCACTCATAAGTAAGAATTATTGTAGTAGAAAAGGCAAAGTAGAAGCCCTAAAACTGTCTCCACATGGAAATTAAAAACCGCATCACATGCCTGGGGTAATGGCAGAAAGTAATGCCACCCTCAAAGACTTAAGGGTGGTGGTTCCTCTCATAAACCCATTTAACTCTCTTGCCCGGCCCCTGCAGCTGCTGTGCTGAGTGTAGTATCTTCCCTCCAGCAGATTAACACAACCTCCTGTACATAGTGTGCAAATTTAGATCTGATGTATTTGATCTCATCTCTGCCATCTTTTTTTCCCTCTATTTACTGAGCACTTTTGTTGTTTCCTTTGCTTCTTATTTTCTTACACTCTCTTTCATTGCATTGATTTTTGTTTGTTTAATTTTTTTCCTCTAGCAATTTGGAAGATATATGTCCTATCCTGCTTCATTTTCGACAGCTTTTCCTGGTCCTCTTCTACGCCTCCTAAGAGCGACGGGGCACACGGGCTCTCTGTGAGGCCTTTACTCTCTCCATGATGCCTCCTGCCATTTGGGGCTCTGTTTGCCTGGCATGTTCTTCCTTTCCTTCTCTGCCTGGTTAACACCTATTCATTCTTTCACTGAGCACTGTCTGATAGAACTTTCTGAGATGTTCAAATGTTCTATATGTGCATGGTCCAATTTGGTACCTACTAGCCATGTGTAGCTTTTGAGTGCTTGAAATGTGGATAGTGAGAATGAGGAATTGAATTTTAAATTTTATTTAATTTTAGTTGATTTAAATTTAAGTAGCCGCATGTGATTCGTGGGCACTGTATTGGACCACTCAGCTCTAGGTCAATAGTCATTTCTCAGAAATCTTTCTCTGACCTCGCTGATCAGGTCAAGACTCTCTAATGTATGTTCTTATGGCAGCAGGTACCTCTCATTCCTAGATTTTAAGTGAGCTGCAGTTGTACATTTATTTGTGTGATTACTTAATGTCTTTTTTTGTTTCTGACCGTAAAGGTATAAACTTCACTAAGATGTGATTTTGGTCATTATTAAGCAGAGTGCCCAACACATAATGGATCTTCATATATATTTGTTGAACAATTGAATGAATGAATAAATGAGTGAATTGTAATAACTTTCGCATCTAAGGAGGGGAGTGGAAGGGAACGTCAAAAGGGATTTCTGATTTATCTTTACTATACAAATTTTAACCCTGAGAGCATATTCATGCATTAAATATGTGTAAATAAATACCTTAAAAATATTTTTCCTCAGTATTATGGGGGGGATCAGAATTGGCCACCCCAAAATGTGGCTCATTGTCTTTATTTTTAAGGACGAAAAGACTTTGAAAGAAAGTTTGACCTCCCTACCTAACTGCCGAAAAGACTCACGATAAAAGTCCTGTTCCAGAAAGGAGCTAATACCGTAAGATAACTGTAGGGAAATGTAAAATGTCTCTCTCAGCTCACATTGTCTACAGTTGGCCCATTTGCACTTCCCTCTCCATGTGAATTGCCTTCCTCCCCCTTTGAAGCCCCAAACCACTACCCCCAACATCTTCCTTTGTCTTTAGCTGAAGATGGTATTTAAGATGACAGCTTTGGCCATTCTGGCGAGTTACTCAGTTCTCCAGGGTTTCTCCCATGTAGAGATGTAATTAAACTTTGTTTGATTTTCTCCTGTCATTCTGTCTCATGTCAATTTAATTCTTAGGCCAGCCAGAAGGACCTAGAGGGTAGAGAAATTGTCTTCCTCCCCTACAATTACAAAACCCAGTGTACAGACAAATAATTTGAGTTTTGTTTTGTTTTGTTTTGTTTATTTATTTATTTATTTATTTACTTATTTATTTATTTATTGTTTTGTGAGGAAGATCAGCCCTGAGCTAACATCCATGCTAATCCTCCTCTTTTGCTGAGGAAGACTGGCTCTGAGCTAACATCTATTGCCAATCCTCCTCCTTTTTTTTCCCCAAAGCCCCAGTAGATAGTTGTATGTCATAGTTGCACATCCTTCTGGTTGCTGTATGTGGGACGCCGCCTCAGCATGGCCGGACAAGCGGCGTGTCAGTGCGCTCCTGGGATCAGAACCTGGGCCGCCAGTAGCGGAGCGTGCGCATTTAACTGCTAAGCCATGGGGCCAGCCCCCAGACAAATAACTTGAAATGGACAGTTAATAAATCATCATGAATAGAGTAGAGAGAGGGAGCGAAAAGGGAGAAAGAAAAAGTTGATCATTCTATTTTGTGGCCCAGTAGAAGGAGACCAGTAAGAGCCCAAATGAGGGGCTGGCCCCGTGGCATAGTGCTTAAGTTCGGTGTGTTCTGCTTTGGCAGCCCGAGTTTGCAGGTTTGGATCCCAGGCGCAGACCTACACCACTCATCAGCCATGCTGTGGCAGCAACCCACATATAAAGTAGAGGAAGATTGGCATGGATGTTAGCTCAATGCTAATCTTCCTCAGCATAAAACAAACAAACAAAAAAGCCCAAATGAGTAATGAAGCTGGCTGGGTTTGAGAAATAATTTTTGAGATAGAGTAGACAACACTGGCTACTTGATTAGACATAAGGAGAAAGGGAAGGGAAAGAATCAAAGATGAATTCTAGGTTCCTGCGTGAGCAACTGCATTTCCTCTCATTTACAACATATTGTAGGAAGGATAGAAAGAGATTTGGGGTGAGATATTGATACCGGCTCAACACAGGGTTGACGTAAGGGAAGCCATATTGCAGAAAAGAAACCATGTTGTAACTTTGAATGACCTCTGATTAACTAACCCAGACGTGCTCTGTAGATTTTATGGCCCCTTCCAGCTGCTATAAGTTGATAACTTTGTTCTTTTGAGTTCCTTAGAAATGTGCTGACCCCCGGGCAGAGAGTCTATGCTGATGGCCATCATCAATTACAACTGAAAGATCAGGGTATAGGGCTTTGCTCCAGTCTCTGATGCATGTCCAGTAAAACAAGACTATCAGGAACTAAGACCAGATGTCTGACGCCACCCAGAGACCAGCCCCCTATATAACTGGCCTGTAGTCTTTGTTCTGTAAGATGGTTCTTTTGGACGTTAGTCAGCCATTTCCTCCCTTGCTAGCAAGCTGTAATAAAGTCCTTCCTCTCCTACTACCTTGCCTCTCAACTATTGGCATGTCTTGCTGCAGGCAGATGACCCACCACCTTTGGTGGTAACAATATGATGAGTTCTGGTTTTGATACATGGAGATTGAGATGCTATGGGAATATATAGTTGAGGACATGCCTTGAAGTTGGATCTAGAACTTGGAGTCTTAATAAAGGTCTGGCCAGTAGCTAAAAGATAAAGCTTTTAAATGCTCATATATGGTAATTACAAGAGTGCCTATGAATGAGATCGTCCAGGGACAGTGTGACTTACAACTAAAAACTGGGGTAAAAATGAAACCTCACCCATGTTTGAGGTGGAAGCCTTGAAAGAAATACCTCTTCAGGGAAAGAATTGCATGTGGTAGGAGAAATAGAACAAAGTAGTGTCTTGGAAACTATATTACCTTGTCTTTAAATCCCTTCAGATAAGGAAGTTCTGATTTACAGCAAGATTTATTTAATTCTATGGGAAATACAGTTGTTTGTTTTAACTTCTCATCCTCCGTTAAATAAACTTTTAAGGCTTTGCTTATAAAACAATCAGGATTTTTCCCACTAGATGGTGGTATTGTTTCACGTTTCACAGAGTGGCCTGCATTGCCCTGTTGTTCTCCACCGCCTTAGAAAAGAAAACAGAAGGAATATCTGTTATTTACTGAGTCAAGCACTGAACTGAGTACCCTATGTATGTTATCTCATGCAATCCTTGCAGGAATGTGAGTCAGATCATTGCATTCCTCTATTCAAAATCCACCAAGGGATTCTGATCACTTTCAGAATAAAAACTAAAGTTCTTATCAAGGCCCATAAAACCTTATGCAATCTCCATTACCACCCACCACCACCACCATCCCTTCCCGGAGGCCCTGCTATTCACTCTATTCACAGGACCCATTTCTGCCTCATTGCTCCTTTGTTTTTAAACCAACCTTATTGAGATACAGATTAAGTAAACTAAACGCTTCCATTTGCAAACAATTAGATGGACCTTGAGGGTATTATGCTAAGCAAATTAAGTCAGATGAGAAAGGAGAAGGCCAAATGCCTTATGATTTCACTCATAAGTGGAAGATAAAAACAACAAACAAACACATAGATGTAGAGATTAGATTGGTGGTTACCGGAGGGGACAGAGGGAGGGGGCGGGGGAAAGGAGTAAAAGGGCACATGTGACCGATGGTAATTATTCTTTGGGTGTGAACAGGATGTAGTCTTCACAGAAATAAAAATACAATGAGGTATACCTGAAATTTATATAATGTTATAAACCGATGTTACTTCAATAAAAAAATAAACTGTAAAATGAAAAATAAAACAAAACAAAATAAACTGCATCCATTTAAAGTGTACAATTTAACGATTTGACAAATATACACACTGGTGAAACACCACAATCGAATACAGAATATTCTCATCACCCCCAAAAGTTTTCTCACGCCCCTTAGAAAGAAAAAGAGAAGGAATATTTGTTAAATATTAACTTCTACTTACTTTGGGTTTGTTTTACTTTTCTTATTCTAGCTTCTTATCATTGACGTTAGGCCTTCTCTTCTTTTCTAATATAAACACTTCAAAGTATAAATTTTCCTCTAAGCTCTGCTTTAGCTGTTTCCCACAAATTTTGAAAAGTTTATCTTTCATTATCACAGAGTTTGAAATATTTTCTAATTCTCTTTGTGATTACTTCTTTGACCTATGAATTGTTTAGAAGAGAATTGTAATTCCAGATATTTGTGATTTCCTAGATATTTATTGGTTTTTAATTTAATGCCATTATGGTGTGGCTTATATATGGAGAACATACCCTCTATGATTTTGATCATTGTAAATTTGTTGAGACAAGGTTTTTTTGTTTTTTGTTTTTTTGTTTTGCTGAGGAAGATTGGCCCTGGGCTAACATCCATGCCCATCTTCCTCTGCTTTATATGTGGGATGCTGCCACAACATGGCTTGATAAGTGGTGTGTAGGTCCATGTCCAGGATCCGAACCTGCAAACCCTGGGCCACCGAAGCAGAACGTGTGAACTTAACCACTATGCCACGTGGCCAGGCCCTGTTGAGACAAGTTTTATCGTCCAGCATGTGGCCCTTTCCTGTTGAAAGTACCATTTTTTTATTTGGGTTTTTTTCCTCCTCTCTTTTTTTTGTTCTTCTTGCCCTCCTTTGGATTATTTGAATTTTTTAAAAGAATTTTATTATAATTTATCTATTGACCTTTTAGCCCTTTCTCTTTGTGTTAGTTTTTTAGAAGTTATTGTATAGATTAAAATATACATCCTTAACTTTTTATTGCATACTTAGAGTTAACACAGTATTGGTTCATGAATAACATAGAGAACTGGCTATCATATAGACCCATTAAGACCACCTCTCCATCCTTTGTGCTATAGTTGTCATATGTATTATATCTACATAAATTATGTACAATGGTATGCTGGTTAATGTTTGACAACTGGCTCTAAAAGAGATATCTATAGGGCTGGACCCGTGGCTTAGCAGTTAAGTGCGCATGCTCTGCTATTGGCGGCCCGGGTTTCGGATCCCGGGCGCACACCGACACACCGCTTGTCCGGCCATGCTGAGGCTGCGTCCCACATACAGCAACTACAAGGATGTGCAACTATAACATACAACTATCTACTGGGTCTTTGGGGGGGAGAAAAAAAGGAGGAGGATTGGCAATAGATGTTAGCTCAAAGCCAGTCTTCCTCAGCAAAAAGAGGAGGATTAGCATGGATGTTAGCTCAGGGCTGATCTTCCTCACAGAAAAAAAAAAAAGAGAGATATCAATGAAGCTCAGTTTACAGTGTTTGCTGATTTACATTGTGTAAATATTCCTACCATGGCCAATTTCTAGCTACCAATGTATCTTCAGCTGGTTCACAAATTTCTTGAAAATTTAACAATTGGTTCTCATGAGCCAGCACATGCTAGCTTTAGCAGATCACTGATTATGAACTTAAAAGATGTTAGAATTATAAAAAGCAAAATGTTATAATTTTGCTTTAAACCATCATATGTATCTTTTTAAAATTAAGAGAAAAAATAATCTTCAATATTTTCCCAGATATGAGCCATTGATTATGCTCTGCACTCCCTCCTAAATTCTGAGCTCCCTTCTGGTGGCGTTTCCCTTCAGCGTGAAGTACTTCCGTTTGCATTTATTGTAACGCAGATTTCCCGGCAACAAATTCTACTGGTGTTATTTTTGTCTTAAAATATTTTCATTTCACTTATATTCTTGAAGGTCATGTTCATGGAATATAGAATTCTGTTTTTACAGGTTTTTCTTTCGGCACTTTAACGACTTATTCCACTGTCTCTGGCCTCCATAGTTTCTGATGAGAAGCCCACTTTATTTTGAATAGTTGGTCCTCTAAATGTGATATGTCATTTTTCTCTTTCTAATTTAAAGATTTTCGGGGGCCGGCCCCATGGCGTAGCGGTTAAGTGCATGCGCTCCGCTGCTGGTGGCCCGGGTTTGGATCCTGGGCGCGCACCGACGCACCGCTTGTCAGGCCATGCTGTGGCGGCATCCCATATAAAGTGGAGGAAGATGGGCACAGATGTTAGCCCAGGGCCCGTCTTCCTCAGCAAGAAGAGGAGGATTGGCATGGATGTTAGCTCAGGGCTGATCTTCCTCACAAAAAAAAAGAAAATAGATTTTCTCTCTGTCCTGCAGAAACAAAAGCACTTTGTTGTCCTCAGTAATGTTTTAGAGTGTAAATTTGTCCTAAGAGCAAAAAGTTTGAGAACTGTTGATTTAGATAGCATCTCCTGGGGGTGGAGTGAAGATAATTTCTTACACACAACAATAGTGATGGCTATGGACTCTGCTGCCTGTTTTAAATTTATTTTATTTTATTCATTTTTATTTTTATTTTTAAATTTTTATTGAAGTATAATTGACATACAATATCCTATTAGTTTCAAGTGTACATCATAGTGATTCAATATCTATATACATTACAAAATGATCACCATGATAAGTCTAGTTATCATCTGTCACTCTACAAAGTTATTACAATAATATTGAGTTATATTCCCTATGTTGTACATTAAATCCCCATAAGCCATTCACTTTATAACTGAAAGTTTGTACCTCTTAATTCCCTTTACCTATTTTTAGTCTCTATTTCATTTATTTCCTCTCTGATCTTTATTATTTCCTTCCTTCTACTAACTTGGGGCTTTGTTTGTTTTTCTTTTTCTAGTTCTTTTAGGTGTTGAGTTAGATTGTTTATTCGAGATTTTTCTTGTTTCTTGAGGTTGGTGTATATCACTATGAACCTCCCTCTTAGAACTGCTGTTGCTGTGTCCCATGGATTTTGGAAAGTTGTTTTTCCATTTTCATTTTTTGTGTGTGTGTGTGAGGAAGATTAGCCCTGAGCTAACCTCTCTCACCAATCTTCCTCTTTTTGCTGAGGAAGATCCGCCCTGGGCTAACATCCGTGCCCATCTTCCTCCACTTTACATGGGATGCCGCCGCAGCATGGCTTGACAAGCGGTGTGTTGGTACACGCCTGGGATCCAAACCCCGGGCCGCCGCAGCAGAGCACGTGTGCATAACCGCTACACCACCAGGCTGGCTCCTCCATTTTCATTTTTTTTTAATTTCCTCTTTGATTTCTTCATTGACCCATTGGTTATTTAGTAGCATGCTGTTTACTTTCCACCTGTTTGTGTTTTTTCCAGTTTTCTTCTTGTAATTGATTTCTAGTTTCATATTGTTGTAGTCAGAAAAGATGCTTGATATGATTTCACTCTTCTAAAATTTATTGAGACTTGTTTTGTGGCCTAACATGTGATCTAGCCTGGAGAATGTTCCATGTACACTTGAAAAGACTACACATTCTGCAGTTTTTGGGCAGAATGTTCTGTATGTATCTATTAAGTGCATCTGGCCTAATGTGTCATTTAAGGCCAATGTCTCCTTATTGATTTTCTGTCTGGATGATCGATCCATTGATGTAAGTGGGGTATTAAAGTCCCCTACTATTCGTGCATTACTGTCAATTTCTCCCTTTATGTCTGTTAATATTTGCTGTATATATTTAGGTGCTCCTATGTTGAATGCACGACTATCTATGAGTGTTACATCCTCTTCTTGGATTGACCCCTTTATCATTATGCAATATCCTTCTTTGTCCTTTATTACAGCCTTTGTTTTAAAGTCTATTTTGTCTGATATGAGTATTGCTACCCTGGCTTTCTTTTCATTTCTATTTGCATAGAATATCTTTTTCCAACCCTTCACTTTCAGTCTGTGTGTATCTTTAGATCTGGAATCTCTTGTAGGGAAGATATAGATGAGTCTTGTTTTTTTGTCTGTTCAGCCACTCTATGAATTTTGATTGGAGCATTTAGTCCATTTACCGTTAAACTAATTATTGATTGATATGTACTTATTGCCATTTTGTCAGTTGTTTTCTGGTAGTTTTTGTAGTTCTTCTCTGTTCCTTTCTTCTTCTCTTGGTCTCTTTCTTTGTGGTTTGATGGTTTTCTTTAGTGTTAGGTTTGGGCTCCTTTCTCTTTATTTCTTGTGTATCTATTATAGGTTTTTGGTTTGTGGTTACCAGGAGGTTCATATATATCAACTTATGTATATAGCAGTCTATTTTAAGGTGATAGTCTCTTAAGTTCAAACATGTTCTAAAAGCACTACATTTTTACTCCCCCTTCCCACATTTTATGTTTTTGACATCATATTTTACATCTTTTTATTTTGTGTATCCTTTTACTATTTATTGTAGTTATAGTTGGTTTTACTACTTTTGTCTTTTAACCTTCATATTAGCTTTTTAAGTGGCTGATCCATTGCCTTTACTAAATATTTGCCTTTACCAGTGACAGTTTTTCTTTCACATATTTTCTTATTTCTAGTTATGGCCTTTTCTTTTACACTTAAAGAAGACTCTTTAACATTTCTTGTTAGGCCAATTTAGTGGTGATGAACTCATTTAGTTTTTTCTTGTCTGGAAAACTCTTTATCTCTCCTTAATTCTCAATGATAGCTTTGCTGAATAGAGTATTCTTGGTCGTAAGTTTTTTCCTTTCATCTCTTTAAATATATCATGCCACTCCCTTCTGGCCTACAAAGTTTTGCTGAAAAGCCAGCTGATAGTCTTATGAGGGTTTCCCTTGTATGTGACTTGTTTTTCTCTTGCTGCCTTTAAGATTCTCTCTTTATCTTTAAATTTTTCATTTTAACTATAACATGTCTTGATGTGGATCTCTCTGGGTTCATCTTGTTTGGTACTCTGTGCTTCCTGGACCTAGATATCTGTTTCCTTCCCCAGCTTAGGAAAGTTTTCAGCCATTATTTCTTCAAATAAGTTTTCTTTCTTTCTTTCTCTGTCTTCACCTTCTGGGAAACCTATAATGAGAATGTTAGTATATTTGTTGTGGTCCCAGAGGTCCCTTAAACTATCCTCATTTTTAAAAATTCTTTTTGCTGTTCTGATTGGGTGATTTCTGCTATTTTGTCTTCCACCTTGCTGATCCATTCCTCTGTATCGTCTAATCTGCTTTTGATTCCCTCTAGTGTATTTTTCATTTCAGTTATTGTATTCTTCACTCTGATTTGTTCTTTCTTATATTTTCTAACTCTTTGTTGAAGTCTTACTATGTTCCTCCATTTTTCTCCCAAGTTTGATGAGCATCTTTATGACCATTACTTTGAACACTTTATCAAGTAAAGTACTTATCTCCATTTCATTAGGGTTTTTTCTGGGGTTTTATCTTGTTCTTTCATTTGTAATGTATTCCTCTGTCTCTTCATTTTATTTGACTTTCTGTGTTTGTTTCTATGAGCTAGGTAAAATAGCTACCTCTCCCAGTCTTGAAAGAGTGGCCTTGTGTAAGACTGTCCCCTGTGTAGAATGCCCGTGCCAGGCAGCTTTGGCAGGCTGGTGGGAGCTGGAGTGGGCATGGGCCGGCGTTCCCGGGGTGCACTGTGCCAAAGCCACCTTGGTGAGATGGCTGGGGCTGGGGTGGGCACAGGCTGGGGCATGCTGAGGTGGCCTTAGCAGGCCAGCAGAGTGTCTGGTCCATACTCCTGCTTGCATTCTCAAGGTGGAGGGAGAATGCAAAAAATGGTGCTTGTGGGCTTCTCCAACCCTCCAACTCTCCACAGTAAGTGGAGAGAGTTTTAGCAGTTCCCTACCCATTTGGCAGATGCTTTAGGTTATTAAATTGATTTCCTTCTCTTATAGTCTAGGTACCCTTTAGACTGCTGTTTTGGGGGCTGGCCTGGTGGCATGGTGGTTAAGTTCATATGCTCCGCTTCGGCAGTCCGAGATTCACAGGTTTGGATCCTGGGCGTGGAACTACACACCACTCATCAAGCTGTGGCAGCATCCCATACACAAAATGGAGGAAGACTGGCACAGATGTTAGCTCAGGGACAATCTTCCTCACCAAAAAAAATAATAAGAAGAAAAAATAAGAAATAAAATAAAATAAACTGCTTTTTTCCGCTGTGCCCTAGGGTGGGCAAGCCTGCGTGTGGGCTCCTCGGTGCTATCCCTCCCTGATGCAGGTTGCTGTGTTGGGGTTGGGGTTCCTGTAGATACCAAGTCTCCATCTCTCCTACCCATCTCTGTGTGGTCCCTCTTTTGTTTGTTGTGCAGAAGCTGTTCCATCAGCCCTCAGTTCTTCTTCAGGAGTAACTGCTGTATATGTAGGTGTATATTTGGCGTGTCTGTGGGAGGAGGTGAGTCAGGGTCTTCCTACACCGCCATCTTGGACCCCCTTTGCTGCCTGTTTGAATCCTGACTCTGCCACTTACTGGCTGTGTGCCTGGAGGAAATTTGCTTAATTTTACTTTGCTTTGGTTTTCTTTTATGTAAAATAGAGGTCATGATCATAGTCAGTTGGGATCCAAACAGAAAAAGGGAGGACACTCTAAACATTTAAAAGAGGGGAGAATGTATCATAGGAGATTGGTTTTATGGCTGATGGAAGATCTGAGAAGCCAAAAAACAAAAGGGCTGGTGAAACAATTGAGAGAATAGCAACAGAAGGAAACTTCTACCAACTTCAGGCCAGAGAGCCAAGGGGAAGAGGCAGGTTCCTGGACCCAAGGGACTCTGGTCACCCTGGGAACTAGAATGGGACTGACTAGGAGGACCTAAAGCCTCAGAGACAGAGAGTGAGAAGGAGGAATACCCCGGCTTCTCCTTGATGCCTGCCGTCCAGTCTCTCATCAGTGCCTCCCATTTGGCTGAATCGAACTGGAAGCCACCAGAACACAGAAGCCTGGGAAATGCAGGATATAGGTCAGGCCCTTGTGATATAGAGCAGAGCCAGGCAAAGACCTGGGAATTGGAGAGCAAACAGGTGCTAAAAGATTAGCACACCACCTCATAGGTCGGTTATGACGAAATGATTTAACATTTGTAAAGCATTTAGAATAACACCTGGCGCAAAGTAAGCACTATACAAAGATTTGCTAAAAAAAAAAATAAAGAAAGCGTTATCTCCAGCTGTTACCTCTGTAATATTGGTTTTTTTTTTTTTTTTTGGTGAGGAAGATCGGCCCTCAGCTAAGATCTGTTGCCAATCTCCCTCTTTTTGCCTAAGGAAGATTGTCCCTGAGCTAACATCTGTGCCAATCTTCCTCTATTTTGTATACAGGTCGCCACCACAGCACAGCTTGATGAGCGGTGTGTAGGTCCGCACCCAGGATCCGAACCTTTGAACCCTGGCCTGCCAAAGTGGAGTGCACGAACTTAGCCATTACACCACAGGGCTGGCCCCTGTTTTGTTTTCTTTGGTTTTAAATATTAAGACCTTGTGTTGACAATCTGCAGAGTCCTCAGCTTCCTTTTGCTCTCAGTGCCTCTAGAAAAGGAGAGCTCTTCCAGCCCTGTTACCCAGAAGAACCCTCCAGTGGGCACATGTTTATATCATAATGCAAAGATTTCCTAGGTCATCTTGTGATCAATAAAAGGAGAGATGTTTGATAACTTCTTCGTAGATGGTATTTTTCATTTGAGAACCAAATAAGGTTTTAATGTCCAGAGCCACTGAGCAACTAAGTGCATTTTCTGTGCCTAGAACTAGTCTGGGTCCTAGGAGAGAAGAAGGAAGAGGATGACAAAGGTGCCATGCTTATTTATAATCTAGGTAGAGAGAGAAAATATACACCTGTGATGTTGTACTTTGTAATAAGACATAGGTATTTTGTCTTTGTCCCAGTTTCTGGCAGAGCTCCTAAAACCCTTGGAATTTTCTAAGTGAGGAGAGCATAAAGTTGTCTTTTTTTATGTTAATGAAGTGACTTTCGGAATTCATGTCAGGATGGGGGCTGGTTGCCAGTGGAGCCAACCATGTAATTAAAGGGTTAGAACTTTCAGTCTCCCTTCTCCCACCTCCAGGGAGGGGAGAGGGGCTGGAGATTGACCTCAATCACCAATGGCCAATGATTTAATCCATCATGCCTACCTAATGAAGCCTCCATAAAACCCAAAAAGGACGGGGTTCAGAGAGCTTCCAGGTTGGCTAACACATTCACCCCGGGAGGGTGATGCACCCCAACTCCATGGGGACAGAAACTCCTGTGCTCAGGACCCTCCCAGATCTCGCCCTATGTATCTCTTTATCTGGCTGTTTATCTGTATCCTTTATCACATCCTTTAATAAACTAATAAACACAAGTGTTTCCCTGAATTCTGTGAGTTGCTCTAGCAGATTAATTGAACCTGAGAAGGGGGTCATGGAACCTCTGATTTATAGCTGATAAATCAGAAGCATAGGTGACAGCCTGGACTTGTGATTTGCATGTGAAGTAGAGGGCAGTCTTGTGGGACTGAGCCCTTAACCTGTGGGATCTGACACTATTTCCAGGTAGATAGTGTCAGAATTGACTTCAATTATAGAACATCTAGCTGGTTTCCAGAGCATTGCTTGGTGGTATGGGGGGAACCACCCCCCCTACAGTGGCAATTGGTCTCAGACCCTTTTAGCACCCAAGAAAAAAATTGAGAAAATTTACTCCATCTTGTGTCAACAGGGATAATTAGATTGTGCTAGGCTAGTATATAATGGTAATTGAGGAGTATGACAATGCAAAAGGAGTCAAGGCAGGGAAACCTCAGAGATCCATCATAATTTCCCCTTTCATTCATATAGTTAGAAAGCACTGGCTGATTACTCACACCTGCAGTGGAATAGCACTAATACCACTTACAGGGCTTCCAAAGCTCTTTCACAGTTTCTTCTACAAGCCTATGAAGTAGATGTTGCCATCACATCCCCAGTCTGTGACAGCCAATAGGGGAGAGAGCGGGGCTCTCAGCAGCCAGGCAGCCTGGAGGTAATATTACCAACCTCCAAGGGATGTTGCAAGGCTTAAATAAAGATTCCAGTAAAGCACATAAAACGCCATGACTGGCCTATGAGAAGAGCTCGGTGCTCAGGGACGTCTCTAAGGAGACTACAAGAGTGGCCTCTGAAGCCACACAGGCTGGGTTCAAACCCAAGCTTCAGCATATATGCTCCACTATAGATGAGTTGTGTAGTCCCCTCTGTGCTTCCATTTCTTCATCTGAAAAATGGGAAGAAAAATAGTGGCCAACCAATAGGGTTGTCTTGAGGAATAAATGTTTAACACATGTACAACTCTTTGAACATGGCCAGTCACATAGCAAGAGCTCAATAAATATATCCAAAGAAGATATACAGATGGCCAATAGGCACATGAAAAGATGCTCAACATCACTAGTCATGAGGGAAATGCAAATCGAAACCACACTAAGATATCACCTTACACCCGTTAGAATGGCTATAATCACCAAGACAAAAAGCAACAAATGCTGGAGAGGCTGTGGAGAAATGGGAACCCTAATCCATTGCTGGTGGGAATGCAAACTGGTGCAGCCTCTATGGAAAACAGTATGGAAATTCCTCAAAAAATTAAAAATAGAAATACCTTATGATCCGGCTATCCCACTACTGGATATCTACCCAACAAATCTGAAATCAACAATCCAAAGAGGCTTATGCACCCCTATGTTCATTGCAGCATTATTCACTATAGCCAAGAAGTGGAAGCAACCCAAGTGTCCCTCAACTGATGAATGGATAAAAAAGATGTGGTGTATATATACCATGGAATACTACACAGCCATAGAGAAAGACAAAATCTTCCCATTTGCAACAACACGGATAGACCTGGAGGGTATTAAGTGAAATGTTAAGTGAAATAAGCCAGAAAGAGAAAGACAAACAGGGCATGATTTCACTCATATGTGGAAGATAAACCAACACATGCACAGATAGAACTGTTTGGTGGTTACCAGGGGCTAGGGGGGTGGGGGGTAGGCAAAAGGGGTGGAGGGATGCACTTATATGGTGACTGATAAACAATAATGTACAACAAAAATTTCACAATAAAAAAAAAGAGCTCAATAAATATAACCTATGATTATTCCATTTTAAAAATCTCAATCCCGTGTAACTCAATGGCCCCTTTAAAATAATAGATCTTGTGTAATGCTCACTTTATTTTCTTGTCATTAAATTCATAGATCCTATAACCTTTGTGCATAATTTAAAAAAATCAATATGATGTTCTTATTTTGGGGTATAAGGAAGAAAAAGAAAAGGAGAATCACGTATAATAAAATAATGTATATTTTAATATTTAAATGATTACAATAGAAGGCTTAGTGAAGTAGCCAGATGTTTACAATTAATTATAATGAATTATTTTTTTTAATTCTTTTTGCAAGGAAGATCAGCCCTGAGCTAACATCCATGCCAAACCTCCTCTTTTTGCTGAGGAAGACTGGCCCTGAGCTAACATCTGTGCCCATCTTCCTCCACTTTATGTGGGACGCCGCCACAGCATGGCTTGACAAATGGTGCGTCGGTGCGCCCCGGGAATCCGAACCTGGGCCACCAGCAGCGGAGTGCGTGCACTTAACTGCTACACCACGGGGCCAGCCCCTATAATGAGTAATTTTAGATGAACAGAATTAAGACAGTATTTAACTGAATAGTGCCATCATCTCTTTTTTATATTTGACATTTTAAAATTTGGCTAAATAATATATTCCTACGCAAGCACACAAATAGAATCACTGTGCATGTGATAGCTGACAAATGCAGACTGAAGAAGGTGTTCTGGACTCATGGCGCATACAACACACACTCGGCAAGTGAAGCAGTTTTATGCAATAATGAACCTTTCTTGGTGAAATTCTGAACAGAACAAAGTACAATTTTTTCTCATACACGGTGATTGCATTCCTGTACAATTCAGGATTATATTAAAATTGTGCAAAGAATATCTTGTGTTTCTACATAAAACCAAATTAGGTTCTAAGCTCAGATAACAGCAAACAGGTTTTTCATCCCCATGAATATTCCACAGGACGAAAGAAAGATATTTGGGATTTAGGACAATTCAATTCTTTGTGAGGTGCTGTCCCAAGCAAATGAGAATATCTAGCATTCCTAGTCCCTGCTCACTAAAAGCCAATAACGTGACAAACCATAAACCCCACCCAAATTTCCCAAAAAGCATTTTTGGGAGTGGCCCTTTTCCTGTAGGAGATCTATCATTTAGTGTCATTGAAAAAGTAATCACTAGGTGGCAGCATACACCAAAGTATTAAGCATTTTTGCCCTGCCCTTTCAGCATCAAGAACTGGAGGGAACCGAATTCAAGACTAAGAAGACTTCTTGGGAGGCAAGCAGGGCTGGGACTGGAGGACAAGACGACCTCAAACTTATCGGTAATGTTTTCTTTCCATTACTACAAAAAGATGAGTCAAACATGACAAAAATATCAAAAATGGTTATGAATGATGAACACGAAAATTTTATTTTTCTCTATCTTTACAATTTATTTTTTTAAAGACAAGTTCCATTCTTAAAAGATCTATCAACAGAAATATCTGGACAGGATATTGCTGAACCATCAATCTTCTTCCACTCAGAGAGAGAAAAAAAATTGCGGCAGCTGGAGAATCAAGACTTCCATTAACAGCCAAGAACAATGTAAATCCGATACCATGAGAATTCATAGGAAAGATCAATAAACTGCTTGGGGGAGTGCAAGACGATGTCACAGAGAAGATGGGATCTGAGTTAGTCTTTAAGATTAGGTGGGACTAATCCGGCTGTATATTAAGAGGCAACAACAATAATGACAGCAACATGTTATTAAGCTTTGTGGTTGAAAATAATCTTTCACACTTTTTATTCAAGTTCGTCTTCTCACACTGCTGCTCACCCTTAACTAGTGCTACTCAAAACGTGGTCTGCCAACTGGAGACCATTACCTCTAATGAGAGACATTGAGACATACAGACATTGGGAGAACTCATTTAGAAACATTTATAGCAATTTGACAATTTTCTGTCTGTTGACCACGACAGTAAACAATTGGGCTTGTGGGGCCGGCCCAGTGGCGTAGTGGTTAAGTTTGCACGCCCAGCTTTGGCGGCCTGGGTCCGCGGTTTCGGATCCAGGGTGCAGATCTAGGCACCGCTCATCAAGCCACGCTGTGGCGGTGTCCCATATACAAAATAGAGGAAGATGGGCACAGATGTTAGCTCAGGGCCAATCTCCCTCACACACACACAAAATTGGGGCTTGTGCTTCATATGTTTTTTTATTTCATTTTTATTGTATTTAACCAAAGTATCAGTCTTCAAAGGATTGAAAACACACACACACACACACACTAGTCTTCCTCACCAAAAATTTGAAAAGCACTGGCCCCAGAGCACCCAAAGCCAGAAGGCATAGAGCAGGTGAGTGAGGTGAGCTGGAGGACAAGGCTCACATTTAATAGTTTCCACCTGTAGCAAGTGCATTTGGTAAATTTTATTTAATCCTCCCAACAACCCAATAGGATCGATGGTATGATCCTGACTTTACAAAGGAGGACAAAAACTCAGAGAAGATAATGAACTTACCCCAATGGAGCCAGGAATCAAACTAAGATCTGCTGGAATTCTCAGCCCTTCTAAGATCTTTATGCCGGATGAATAGCCTTGTCAGTGCCCTTCTCTCTTCTATCAATACCTGTAGATCACAGTCTATTCTAAGACCAGTTGCTCCAGAGCTCACCGTCCTGCATGGGTGCTCACATGTCCTCAGGAGTCAGTTGACTAATCTTTCCCTAAGTTAGGAAAAAGGGTCTCTCTTCTAACCCAATGGAGCATGGTGTGTCTCCTATGTCAAAAGAAAGGTTAAAACAATAACAGCAAACTAGTTCCCCACTTCCTGTTCACATCTAGACACACACAAAACCATCTTGTGAAGTACAAAAAATAAATTCTGCTCTCTCTCTCTCACTGGAGTAGTGGTATCAGGTATGTTCCCGACTTGATTTTTTTCACTTATGTTAAGGCGCTTTTTTTCATCATAAACTTTTATGATAAATTTTTTTTTTTTTTTTTTTTTTGGTGAGGAACACTAACCCTGAGCTAACATTCAATGCCAATCCTCCTCTTTTTGCTGAGGCAGATTGGCCCTGGGCTTGACAAGCAGTGAACTGGTCTGTGCGCAGGATCTGAATCTGTGAACCCCGGGCCGCCGAAGCAGAGCACGTGAACTTAATCGCTATGCCACCGGGCTGGCCCCTAAAAATTTTTTTTAATCATAGACTTTTTATCAGAAACTATTAAACAAGCAAGTATTTTACAAGAAAACATTTTTTTAATTTTTTCAGATAAAGAATGCTGCCTGAATTTAAATGAAAACATAACTAGATATAAAAGGGAGAAAAATAAAAGACATTCATAATAGTGATATGATTTACAGTATGTCGGTAGAGCTTTTGGGTAAAACAAAGTGTTGCTTGAACAATAGAAAATTAGAAATGTGTAACAATTTAATGTTTTTTCATTCTGCACTTTTAAAAAGCTTAAAACCATTAAATCAAAGATAGATTTAGTGAGGCCAGGTCTGCACTTCTTTTTTCTTCATTTTGAAGGCCTACTAATAATTTAAAAATTAATTAGAGCTAACTTGAGAAAAAGTGTTTCGTCTAGCATCGAAAATTCCTAATGGAAAGTATCTGGCAAGAATTTCTTCTATTCCTTCTCCTTCCTCCTTCCCCTCTCCTTCTTCTTCCTCCTCTTATTATTATTAAAAGCAGTAATGATATTAAAGAGACCAGCTATTGAACACATATCATGTAAGTGGAAACTTTACATAATGTTATTTCATTTAAGCCACACAACATCCCTACAAGGTAGAAATTATTATTCCTGTTTTATCAATAGGAAATTGAGGCTCAGAGACGTTAAGTAACCAGCATCAGGTTGCATAAGGTTGTTAGTAAATGACAGAATCAGGATAGAAACTGCATGTTTGAGTGTGAGGCCCCTGCAAACTCTTGATACTCTATGTAATAATTATAGGATTAAACATGAGCAACAGCCAGCTGTTAATCAGATTAACTTTGGGACCTCTACGTCTGTCAAATGATTTTTATCCTTTATGCAGAATGAGGCTCTTAGAATCACATTCTCCTGGAAATATGTCTCCCTCATTCTACATTTTTACCATAATCTACTTAAAAAGTTAAGAAATGTAGATAATTTCTTTTGGTGAAAGAGTTGCTTATCTATTGTTGGACTCAGGAGAGAGTTGGACAACTGTTTTCTTTCTGGAATGTGGTTGAGCATGGACCTGGGAGTCTACAGAGCTAGGGTTCAAGGGCTGCCTAACCAACTTTCTAGGTGTAAAATTTATGCAAATTAATTCATGTTTCCAAGCTTAAGCTTTCTCATTTTATTTATTTATTTTATTTTTTCCCCCAAAGCCCCAGTAGATAGTTGTATGTCATAGCTGCACATCCTTCTAGTTGCTGTATGTGGGACGTGGCCTCAGCATGGCCGGAGAAGTGGTAGGTTGGTGCGCGCCCGGGATCTGAACTTGGGCCACCAGCAGCAGAGCGCGCGCACTTAACCGCTAAGCCACGGGGCCGGCCCAGCTTTCTCATTTTAAAACTGAAAATAATAATACCTAACTCTCAGGGGTTTTGTGAGGATAAACTAAGTAATATAAAGTGCTTAGCTCCATGTAAAGCATAGAATAAATGTTCAAAGAAGCATTGCAAATTTTAAGGTAATTTAAGGAGTGATCTTGTAGAATGTTGGAAAAGGCTACTGTGATCTTCTTTAAAAAAAAAAAAACAATAACAACAAAACAGAACAATAAAATATAATAAGCCTGCAGGATAATGGGTATAAATACTCTTGGATAGCAGAAGATAAGTTGGTTTTCAATAGCACCCTCATTTTCCTGTTTATTTTGTAGACTTCTACTGATACCGAACCTCTTAATCTCAAGTTTGTGTGCCCAATGCACAGTAAGCCAAACACTGAGACATCAGTGTTTGGAGATGGAGAAAGGTTTATTCGAATTGACCAAGAGAAGAAGTCAGGAGCATGGGTTCACTCAAATCCACCTTAACAAGACAAGAAAGCAGGGGGTTTTATAGAGCTAAGGGATGTGGCAGGAGGCACTTCAGAGAAACAAAGGGGTAATCTATGTTTCTTTCACTCCTGATAAGCCCTTGGGCAATCTGACTTCTGGGCATCATCTGCAGCTGGGCACTGGTTATCTGGTGATCTTTGAAGGCATTCTCTTTCTTCTGTAAAACAAGCTCATAAATCCTTGTGACCCTTGAGTTACCCCTCAGGTTAAAGGAGAAAATAGCAAATTCACAAGATTAACTTCTTTTCATAACAAGGTTGAAAGGTAATCTTATTGAATATTTACGGTAACCCTCAGGTACCCAGCTTCACTACTACATATCTGCAATTGACAGATTATGTCTTCCAAGATAGTATTAATTAAAAAGCCTTACATTTACCTGATGTAAGGGTGCAGAGACTTGTATATATGCAAAAATTGTAGCAAGCTGCATAAAATGTCAATACACAAATATCTTGGGGCCAGCCTGGTGGCGTAGTGGTTAAGTTCGTGTTCTCTGCTTCTGCTGCCCAGGGTTCCCAGATTCGGATCCTGGGCGTGGACCTATGCACCGCTTGTTAAGCCATGCTGTGGTGGCATCCTGCATACCAAATAGAGGAGGACTGGCACAAATGTTAGTTCAGGGTCAGTCTTTCTCAAGCAAAAAGAGGAAGATTGGAAACAGATGTTAGCTCAGGGCTGATCTTCCTCACCAAAAACAAAACAAAACAAATATCTCTTTACTACAGCCATGACCACTGTCACTAGCGTCACTTGGCTTTCCTGCAGACCAGGCTCTGACCTTGCATGAGACAAAAAAAACAGAACATTTATTTGGCATTAGTCAAAGTTCCTTCCACATTCCCCGTAAGGTAGACAATACTATTATAACCCCATTTTAAGAGGCAGTTTTTCAAGAACCCAACTTTGAATCCAGAATGTCCTGGCTTTGAATTTTACTTCTTGCACTTATTATCTGCTTGCTTTGGATAAGTTACCTCACCTTTCCAAGCCAGCTTCCTGATGTAAAATGAGGACAATACCCATTTTATGATTTATTGCAATATTTAAACAAAGTAACAATGTACTTTGAATGAAGCATCTTTAATGCAGCAGATATCAACAGGTGGTAGCCACACTTATTTTTATTTTGTAAAGGAAGAAATGAGGATTAAGCACATTTAGGTAGGAAATTACAGGAGTGGAACTGGATCCCAGGGCTGTCTGATTCCCAGGCCTGCGTTCTTTATTGATTACACCATAAGGCTGCTAAGCTGTCTTTGGTGAGGGGGTTGGGGCAAGAAGAATGCTTAAGTTTTCCAGTGACATGTATATGATGTGACATAGATTTTTCAGTGACATGTATAATCTTCAGTGTTCACTATTTAGCTATATTGTTATTTTTACTCTCTGACAATTTGGGGCATGGACAGTAAAATAAAAATACCTTCACACTTGTTTAGTACTCTTCCAGCCTGTCCCCAGGATCCTACTGCATGAGCTTTGCGCTCGCCGAATTCGACCTCCACCAGCACACACAGCGCAGAACCGACGCCCCGCCCAGATGTTTATATTTTTCCTCCGTCGGCCCCGCCGCCTGACCACGCGGGGCTCCAGCCACGCCCCCAAGCTGGAGTTCCTGGGGCCGACTCGCCTAGCGCCTTAGCCTACCCACAGGGATTCCCTCTCCAGCCAATCGCGTCTGAGCAACGGGACTGCCCCTACCAAAGATGGCGGGGGAGGCCTCTGTGAGGGCAGACTGATTTAACACCCGAACCCGCGGAGGACAGCGAAGACAGTTGGTAGCGGCGTGGTCCCGACCATGGAGGAGGGCGGCAGCGGTGGCAGCGACAGCAGCACCAGCGGGAGTGGTGGGGCGCAGCAAAGGGAGCTGGAGCGCATGGCTGAGGTCCTGGTCACCGGGGAGCAGCTACGGTAAGGCGAGGGGCAGTGCCAGGGGGCTCGCGGTGGCATTGCCAGCCCGCGTCCGCAGCAGTCTCGCGCGCACGCGCTCCGTGGCTCGTGGCTGGCGACTGGCGCGGGTCTCCGGGACGGCTGCGAGCGCGTGGACTGTCCGCGCCGCGCTCCCGCCTAGTTCCTGCAGCCCGGTGCCCTGCGGACGCGGGGCTGGCGCGGGGCTCTCGGGGCGAACGCCGCCGAGCGGGTGGAGCGAGCTGCGCCCTCGCCCCGCTGCTGCAGCCCTGCGCCCCGCAGATGCACTACCACCCACCGCGCGCTCCCTCTTCCCAGGCACCTGGGTGCTGCCGGGCCTCCCGGCTGACAGCGCGCGCCTAGTCGGCCCAGACAGCCAGAGGGGTCGGTGTGGGGCCCCCAGTCGGCCCCAGCCCCTTTACTCCTAGGTAAAAGGAGCCAGCCCGACGATCGCCTTCACTTAAGGTTTTCCTTTTTGTTGGCAAGGCTTGCTTCATTCTCCTGAGCCTTAGGGTTTTCATCTGTAAAATGGGGCTGGACTCCCTTGAAGGGTTGTTGTGGACGCTAAACTGAGAGAACATCTGTGAAACGCTGTGCCTACCACTAAATTGGCACATCCTTATTAGTCATCATTTGGGTCCGCAAGGGGGCGTGGAGGCACCTTGTCCGGCTGCCCTGCTGCTGTGCCACCTCCCCCAGCGCGCACATTTTGGGCAACAGAGTCCATTGGCCCCGAGCTACTGCAAGAATTAGGACTTGGGTCTCACCGCGCCTAGGACAGGCAGTGACCCCCATAGCCACCCCCACCCCCACCCCCACCCCTTCCCATCCCATTTTAGTCCTTCTTGGATTCATGTTTGAGAATTGTGCGTATGGTCTGACCGGTTCGGCAGCTGCCCTTCTTGTGATCATAAATCAGTTTGCCAGGGAAAAAACCCTGGCTCTGCCGCCTTTCAGCGGCAACTTACACGCCGACCCTCGGCTCCGTCGGAACGACGAGCGCGCCTGTTCCTTCTAATTCCTGGCCTAAATCTCCAGGTTCATTTTGGTTTCTAAATGCTGTGTTTCATGACCTGAAGGAGAGAGAATCTTGCAAAGATCCCTGAAGGTTTGGTAACCACTCTGCTTGCACGCTTTGATTGAGGAAGTAAATATTGGAAGTCAGAATTAATTGATTTTAACGTTACAAAAGGCAGATTAGACATTTCTGTTCCTTGATTTTTTAACGTATAGTCAAAATTAAAGGGAATAAAAGCTTGTCCTTCATCAAGAGTATTTATTAATTGAAAAAATTTAAGATAAAGCTTTTCTGATTCAATCTGAAACACACTCTTTTTAAGAATTTATTTGCCCCTCAATTGAGTACTTTTTATTTCCTTTAAAGTAATAAATTGCATGTTGCCCCTCTGTCCAGCAAGCACTTTCTCCTTCAAGGTGCACTTTAAATGCCCCCAGAGCACTTGTTACTCCCCTGTTCTCTAGCCCGGCTCTGCACTGCAGCAGGTTTGAGGGCCATGCTTAGCTTGTTGGTAAGAAGACAGAGGGCTCTCTCTCACTCAAGAGTTAGACAGATTTGGCTTTGAATTTCTGCTCAGCCGCTTTGTAGCCAAGAGTCAGTATTAGTTGTTTTGACCAGGACTTTAAGGCAGAGTGAATCCTGGGTTTGCCACTTACTAGTGTGGGACCTTGGACAAGTTACTTAACTAAGAATGATGGGTAATGATGGAACCTACCTCCTAACTGCTGTTGTGAAGATTAGATGAGTTAGTGCTTAGAACAGTGCCTGGTGTATAGTAAGCACCATGTCAGCATTAGCTATTATAGCTCTGTGGCCTGGGACAAGTTCATGCACTTCTCTGAGCTTCTGTTTCCTCATCTGTAAAATGGCAATGAAGATAAGTACTTCATGGGGTTGTTGTGAGAATTTGCTCCTGGGCTTCGTATATTAATGAGCATTCAACAAATGTTTGCTGGAATTAATTAGTATTATTGGTCTCTGTGCGTCACCCCGTGTGACTTCCAGCCAAGGGAGATCTGGCAGGAAGGATCAGGTGGTGGTTAAGAACACAGGGTAGAGAACCAGGCTGCCTCCACCATGTATTACCTCGGTGACTTGGGGACAATTTACTCAACTTCTCTGGAAACTTCTCAGTTTCCACTTCACTTGCAGGAATTTTGTGAGGGTGAAATGAGATGCTACATGGAAAAGGCTTAGTAAATGTAAGCTATTAAATTTTACCTTGGAAAATGGTGATCATTGCTTTTTAAAAATCTCAACCATCTTAGCACTGTGCCTAGTACATAGTAATTACTCAATAAATATTTGAATGTCTAGTGTATGTAACTTAATATACTACTGTAAGTAGAGATAATATAATATCAGCATTTAAGGATTTAAGAGGCCATATGCCCTGGCTTCTTGATTGCTGGAGCAACCTCTCATAAAGGAGTGAGAATGCAGCCATCCTTCTGTCACTGTCACAGCATGTCTTTACATCCCTAGCTGCTCTCACAGTCTGATTGTGGGGACTTTGTCATGTGTAGCCCTCCTGCTTTTTTTTTTTTTTTTTTGTGAGGAAGATCAGCCCTGAGCTAACATCTGCCAATCCTCCTCTTTTGCTGAGGAAGACTGGCCCTGGGCTAACATCCATGCCCATCTTCCTCCATTTTATATGGCACGCCGCCACAGCATGGCTTGACAAGCGGTGCGTCGGTGCGCGCCCGGGATCTGAACCTGCGGACCCCGGGCCGCCGCAGCGGAGCGCGTGCACTCAGCCGCCGCGCCGCCGGGCCTGCCCCTTGGCCTTCTGCTTCTAATTGCTTCACACACACACACAGTTCCTCTGCCCTCTCTTGCTTTTTCATTACTTTCTGGGTCATCAAAGATGAGGCAAATTGAAGGTGATAAGGAAAGAAGAAACCAAGAATTGGGATTTGAAATAAAAATTTTGGCTTCCAGGCCCAGCCATGAGTTTTATTTATTAATATTTATTTATGTATGAATATATGTATGTTTGTATGTATTTTAACTATGTTCCCCTGGGCAAGTCAGTTAGCTACTCTTGGCCTGAGCATCCCTACCTGCAGAATGGGAATAATAATATCCTTCCACATAAGATTTGTGGTGTCGGATCAAATGGGATATAACATGGGAAGGAACTCTGTAAAATAAGTCAATAAACCAAGATTAGTTGCTGTTATAATTATTATAAGCTCCAGATGTGAAACTGAGGGCTAGCTCCACAATCCTGAGACTCGGGTAAGGGCAGTTGGTTGCATAAGGACATGAAATTGAGTAACAGACTTAAAAACATCTCCTACTTCCTTTTCCGACAGCAGGATCCTTTTCCTGATCTCTTCATGCTTTCCTTGTCATAAAAATTTTACTTCCTTAACCAATGTATTTCCATGTTTTTGCATCTTAAAAATGCATCTGAATACCACTTCACAGCCCCAGGATGGCTATGCTCATAAAGACAGATAACAACAAGCGTTGGAAAGGATGTGGGGAAATTGGAACCTTTATATACTGCTGGTGGCAAGGTAAAATGATGCAGTCACTGTGGAAAACACTCTGGTATTTCCTCAAAGATAAAACATATGGGGCCGGCCCGGTGGCACAAGCGGTTAAGTGCGCGCGCTCCACTGCGGCAGCCTGGGGTTCGCCCGTTCGGATCCTGGGCACGCGCCGATGCACCGCTTGGCAAGCCATGCTGTGGCGGTGTCGCATATAAAGTGGAGGAAGATGCGCAGGGATGTTAGCCCAGGGCCAGTCTTCCTCAGCAAAAAAAAAAAAGAGGAGGATTGGCAGATATTAGCACAGGGCTGATCTCACACACACACACACAAAAGATTAAAAATAAAGTTACCATATGACCCAGCAATTTCACTTCTAGGCATATATTTAAGAGAAATGAAAACGTATGTCCACGTAAAAATTATACACAAATGCTCACAGCAGCATTATTCATAATAGCCAAAAACAGAAACAACTCAAATGTCCATCAACTGATGAATGGATAAACAATATGTGGTATATCCATACAGTGGAATATTATTTGGTGATATAAAAGAATAAAGTACTGACATATGCTACAACATGGATGAACCTTGAAAACATTATGCTGAGTGAAAGAAGACAGACACAAAAGGCCACATATCGTATGACTCCATTTATATGAAATGTCCAGAATAGGCAAATCTATAGAGACAGAAAGTAGTTGCCAGCAGCAGTGGGGAGGGAGAATGGAGGGTGATTGCTAATGGGTATAGAGTTTCTTTTTGGGATGATGAAAATGTTCTACATTTAATTGTGGTGATGATTTAATAACTCTGTGGATATACTTAAGACCATTGAATTATACACATTAAATGGGTGAATTGTGTGGTATGTGAATTATATCTTAATAAAACTATTCCAAAAATGCATTTGGATGACACATTAGAGTGATGAAAGACAAAATATTAAAACTTTTAAAATAAATTTCTTGCTTTCTTTTTTGATGGGCCAAAGAATGCAATAATATTTATCACTAACTTGATAACACATTATTACCACACCAGATGGGACTGATATTTTATATACATATTTTTGTGGTATTATTCCTGCTACAAAACAGAGAAAAGTTGCCGTAGTCAAGAAAATATTCTCAGAACATTTCTAGTTTGAAGCTAATTAACCATATATAAATAATTCATATTGATGGTGTTTCATATTATGACTTTTCAAATCATTAGTTATTTTCATGTGTTCTATATGTAAATCTTTTATCTTGAAATTTGCCCATGCAATCATAACTGTAAGACTCTAATTACGACACCCAAAATCCACCTCACGTTTCTTCTATGGGCTAATCACAGAGATACTTAACAAGAAAGAGGTTTGTAATAGAGTATTTGGATAAAGAAGCCCACCAATATCACTATTCTCTTTGTAGTAATGGTAGAAATGATATAATAATAACAATAACACTTATATGGCATTTATAGCCTGCCAAGGACTCTTCTAAGTGCTTTGTATATATTAATGCCTATAATCTTTACAGCAACTCTATGTAGTTAGATATACTTATTACCCTCATTTTTCAGATGAGAAGACTGAGGAACAGAGCATTTCAACTGGTTTAAACTAATTGGCCGTAGGTTATTCAACTAGGAGGCGGTGGGGCTGAGAGTCCCTTCTCTCAAGCAGGCTGCTAGACTGCAATTTAATGGTGTCCCTAGCTAGTGATTTAGAGGTCTAAAAAAATGTAATGATAAGGTAAATGTAAAACAGAATCATGCATATGAGAATATCACATTCTAGTGACAACTTTTGCAAACAAGTAGACAAATGACTTTTCCATTCTATTGGGAAAAATCTAACTTAGTCTCGGAAGTGTTTGTGTTTTGACAAGATAGAATGGTCACTTTCTCTACTAACTAACTTTTTTTTGTGTGTGTGAGGAAGACCAGCCCTGAGCTAACATCCAATGCCAATCCTCCTCTTTTTGCTGAGGAAGATTGGCCCTGGGCTAACATCTGTGCCCAGCTTCCTCCACTTTACATGGGACACCGCCACAGCATGGCTTGACAAGCGGTGTGTTGGTTCACGCCCAGGATCTGAACCTGCGAACCCCAGGCTGCTATATCGGAGCACATGCACTTAACCACTGAGCCACCTGGCCTGCCCCTCTACTAACTATTTTTTTTGTTTGTTTTTGTGAGGAAGATCAGCCCTGAGCTAACATCCATGCTAATCCTCCTCTTTTTGCTGAGGAAGACCGGCTCTGAGCTAACATCTATGGCCAATCCTCCTCCTTTTTTTCCCCCAAAGCCCCAGTAGATAGTTGTATGTCATAGTTGCACATCCTTCTAGTTGCTGTATGTGGGACGCAGCTGGAGAAGCAATGTGTCAGTGCGCGCCGGAGATCCGAACCGGGGCCGCCAGTAGCGGAGCGTGCGCACTTAACCGGTAAGCCACGGGGTCTACTATTAAACTGGGTCGTCCTTGCTATGTGGTTTTGAAAACTCAAGTTGAACTCCACTCAGTCTGAATTTGTAATCATTTTAATGGGAAGATAAATTGCAGTTCACTGTTTTGCCATCTGTGAGGATGGGAGTGGGGTGGGGAGGAGAATTAAGAATGTAATGAGGAATGCTTAATTAAGAGAGAAAATGTTTCAAGCATTTCAGTTATGCTCATCTACCTAGACTAAATATGCTAATTACAACAATGTCATCCAATCACTAAAGCTGGTTCCCTAAAAGCAATTTGCTAGGCAATGAATTTTAGCTAAGTTGGAGAAAATTGCAGTTCTTTCAAATTGTTTGATGTATTTGCCTTTTTGCCCTAACAGACTGCCTTTCCAGACTCTTACAGCCTTGCTATTGCCTTTTCATAAAAATGACTTCAATAAATATTGAGTTGCTTTCCTGAATTTGCTTTGCAAATGTTGATGCAGTATGCAGATAAAAGGTAAAAATCATCTTGTTGAACCAAAGACCAAGCTACAATAAAATAAATATGAGATACGGAATTTAGAGCATCCAGAATAGAGAAAGAAGAAATCTTCATTTTATTGCACTTTGAACGTAAGGAACTTTTTAAAGATTGGCATAGACAATGTCTTAGGGGTCCCCCTGCTGGTGACCATTAATATAGAGCTTAGCTCTACTAGACACTGTGAAGGGAATAGCAGGAAAGCTACTGCCTGGAAGCTACTAGGGACATCTAGGGATCCAAACAGAAGGAATTCACTTTTATTCTTCTAAACAGCAGAGAAGATATTCTGGAGTCAGGAAATTACTGCCTGTTCAGATACAAAAGGGGGAGCTTTAGGAAATGGAGAGTCATTATATTTGGAGTCAGTGCAGAGAAACCTAGTGTAGACCATTGAATTGCCTTTGAATCAGAGGCTTTTCCAACATACAGACCTTGTTCCTGTGAATGTCTTTTCTGCTTCACAAATTGGATGTGAGGCCAGCGAGCACAATCCTGGCACATAGCAGGCCCTCAGTAAAGACTCCTTTCTTACCTGGAGAGAGAGCATGTGAAAGTACTTTGTCACTTGCAAAAACATCGTGCAAATGGAAAGCGCTTGTAAGTGGTCAAAAAATGATTGTGGAATTATTTTATACTCGTATGCACTTGCTCTTAGGTAAGCCTTTTTTAAAATGACTGGAGTGTTGTTTATGAATAATATATTTGTGATTACTTTTCTGAAAGGCCAGTGCTGATATTTAAGTTATGGCTTCCATCAGCTTTGGAATCAATAAACCTGAAAATAAGTTAAATACACCTCAAAAGAAGAGAATGTGAGGTAATGGAAGATCTTTCTCCTCTTCAGTTATTACTAGTATTCATTCTGATCAGGAACTCATTGCCCCTCCCCCCTTTTTTATTGCAGTCACACTGGTTTATAACATTGTATAAAATTCAGGTGTACATCATTATATTTCAACTTCAGTATAGACTACATTGTGTTCACCACCAAAAGTCTAGTTGCCATCTGTCACCATACACATGTGCCCCTTTACCTCTTTCACCCTCCCCCTACCCCCTTCCTTTCTGGTAACCAACAATCTATTCTCTGTGTCTATGTGTTTGTTTGTTGTTGTTGTTTTTATTTTTCGCATGTGAATGAGATCATACGGCATTTGGCTCTCTCCGTCTGACTTATTTCGCTTAGCATAATACTCTCAAGGTCCATCCATGTTGTTGCAAATGGCAAGATTTCATCTTTTTTTTTTTATAGCTGAGTAGTATTCCATTGTGTAGATATACCACATCTTTATCCATTCATCCATTGATGGGCACTTAGGTTGTTTCCAAGTCTTGGCTATTGTGAATAATGCTGCAATGAACATGGGGGTGCATATATCTTTTCGAATTAGTGTTTTCATGTTATTTGGATAAATACCCAGAAGTAGAATAGCTGGATCATATGGTAGTTCTATTCTTAATTTTTTTGCAAATCTCCATACTGTTTTCCCTAGTGGCTGCACCAGTTGACATTCCCCCCAGCAGTGTATGAGGAACTCATTTCCCTTTATTAGGTGGTGGGTCTTAAATGGTTGTTTTTTATGAGTTTAGTGATTAGGGAAGGACAGAGGAAACAGTGATCAACCCTCTTTTTACGTAGTAAGTCATCACGCTATTCTGTGTTCCTCTCATTATCTACCAAGGAGAGGTGGGTTCCAGATCTGAGATCCTTGCCCCAGTATTTATCAGCCTTAACCAAACTTGGAAGCTTGTGTCAGTGACTGTTTTTAGGGATTATTAGATACTTGGGAGACAACAGTGGAGTCAGAATCGGGGCAGAGGGCTTAGTGGGCCAGATAGCATGCTTGCAAGCAGCTGTTCCCCATGGCAGTGCCAGCAGGGGCAATGGGACCTGTTTTCATCAGGGCTGTCTGGGATGGTTCCATCTTGGAAGAGTTCAGAGAGAACACTGACTTACTCAGATCTGCACAAAGATTCACTTTTCTATAACTTTTTAAATATTTTTAAGGTTGGATAAGAGGCGAGATGGAGAGAGAAAACATACCTGGGAGTGTGGGACAAGATATCCTTTCATGTCCGCAGTTTTCAGATAACAGCTGTTGCTAGGGTGTGGCAAGGGGAGACAAATGCTAGGGCCCCCAGCTCGGGGAAGCCCATGGCAGCTGTGGAGGAGGAGGTAGTTACCAGCTAATGTCATCAGAGAAAGGCTCAGATCTTTCCATTCATAACCCTCAGCTGCTACTTGTGGTTCTGTTATTGTTGGTGGTGGTGGTTGCTTATTTGTTTTAATTCTGATGACACTGTCTCCCCGCAATACTTGTACCTACAGATTTCTTTCTTTCTTTTTTTTTTTGTGGGGAAGATCAGCCATGAGCTAACGTCCATGCTAATCCTCCTCTTTTTGCTGAGGAAGACTGGCCCTGGGGCTAACATCTGTGCCCATCTTCCTCCATTTTACATGGGACGCCGCCACAGCATGGCCTGACAAGCCGTGCCTCAGTGTGCGCCTGGGATCCAAACCCAGGCCACCAGCAGCGGAGTGCGCGCACTTAACCGCTATGCCACGGGGCTGGCCCCTGTACCTACAGATTTATGATTCTGATATTTACTCAGAAATTCCTTTTATTGAGACAAGCCATGGGCAGGCACCCACTTAGGTCTTGGCCTTATTTAGATCATCCAGCTCTGTGAGGCTCTCCTTCAGGTAATGAAACTAGGACAGCTACAGAGAACTGAACCCTGTGCTTTGCAGGCGGATCAGTCCTAGCCTCGAATGCACAGTAGCTACTCTGATCTTAAGGTGTGAGAAACAAGTGAACATTCTGATGAACACTCTCTCGTTCAGAGAGAAAGTCTCATTTCGTGCTATCCTATTTTCATTAGGGTTAGGTTAGTCACTACATTTTATTATGTGTGAAACTTGGCCATTTTCTAACAAGTGATGAAATTTTGGAGGAATATACTATGAGCAGTGTCTTGACAGAAAAAGCAAGGAGGATTGAGAAGGGGGTAGTGTAGAGATATATAATTATGTACTGGTTTAAGAACAACTGATATATGAAAGTGCAAATTTACAAAGCAAATATATTAAGGAAGGATTCACTTTCCACATTAAAGAAGAATTTTGCAATATTTCTATTGAGGATCCTGGGTTAGTTTGCTATTTAAAATGCAATTCTCTTTATAAGATTTGTACACTATCTTTAGGCACATATATCGAGTACAGTAAAGCGTGAATTTCTTGGATTGTAGACGTAGTGTTTTGGGCCAGCCCCAGTGGCCTAGTGGTTAAGTTTGGTGCACTCCACTTTAGCGGCCCAGGTTCAGTGCCTGGGTGTGGACCTACACCACTCATCTGTCAGTGGCCATGCTGTGGCAGCGGCTCACATACAAAAAAAGAGGAAGATTGGCAAGAGATGTTAGCTCAGGGCAAATCTTCCTCAGGGGAAAAAAAAAAAGAAAGAAAGAAGTACTGTTTTGTTTCTCAATTCCTTTCCTCTTCTCCAGAAATTTTTTTTTTTAAGTTCTACTTACCTTTTACTCTTTAGCTTTTCCATAAATGAAAGTAACTTGCACAGAATATATTCACTGCAAAAAGCAAAGGTGTATTCCCCATGGTGATATATGACTATGTTTTACATTGAGCTGTAAAGTGCCCCTGTATTTTGTTTAGTTAAGCTTTAATAAGGTACATAAAACAAGACTTTACCAAAGCTTGTTATTGTACTGTTTTCTTCTTAAGAACTGACAACAGAAAGCAGTTTAAAGATGAAGTGTGTTTTTTTGTTTTGAGGAAGATTGGCCCTGAGCTAACGTCTGTTGCCGGTCTTCCTCTTTTTCTTTTTTTCTCCCCAAAGCCCCAGTACATTGTTTATATCCTAGTTGTAAGTCCTTCTAGTTCTTCTATATGGGATGCTGCCTCAGCATGGCTTGATAAGCGGTGAGTAGGTCCAGATGCAGGATCCGAACCGGCCAACCCCAGGCTGCTGAAGTGGAACCCACGAACTTGACCGCTACGCCACCTGGCCAGCCTCTAGAGATGAAATTTTAAGGCATTGTGATCTAATGCATAACCATGATTCATTTTCCTTCACATTTGTTAGGATTTATTTTTATGAATGACTGGGCTATAGAATCTGATAATCAAACCTAATAGTGGGTATAACCTAAATCATCATGAGAGAGGATGAGTAGACCTTGGCTGCCATGAGAAACAGCACTCATCCTGCTGCCATAGTTACCAGAGCCAGAAGTTACCACAAAGTATTTAAGGACATCCAAATATAAGGAACAAAAGTGAACTAGGGGGGCCGGTCCCGTGGTTTAGCAGTTAAGTGCGACATACCACTTGTCCGGCCATGCTGAGGCAGCGTCCCACATACAGCAACTAGAAGGATGGCCAACTATGACATACAACTATCTACTGGGGCTTTGGGGAAACAAAGGGAAAAAAAAAGGAGGAGGTTTGGCAATAGATGTTAGCTCAGGGCTGATCTTCCTCAGCAAAAAGAGGAGGATTAGCATGGATGTTAGCTCAGGGCTGATCTTCCGGGAAAAAAAAAAAAAAAGTGAACTAGAGCTTTTTCCTCCAACATTTTATTATGAAAAATTTCAAACGTATAGAAAAGTTGAAAGAATTTTACAGTGACCACCCTTATATCTACCACTTAGATTCCACAATTAACCTTTTACTATGCTTGCTTTGTCACATAACTATCCTTCTATCCAGTCATCAATTCATCTTATTTTTTTTAGGCATTTTGGAGTAAGTTGCAGACAACAGTACACTTCCCTTAAAACCTTCAACATGCAGTTTAGTAACTCGTATTCACTATTTGCTTATAGTTTTTTTAAGAGATAAAATTTATATACAATGAAATGCCACATTTGATAGTATTGCCTGAGGCATACATTGTGAAACCCAAACCCCTACCCAGATATCTTTGAATGCTGTTGGCTGCAAAAAACGGAAAATCAACTTAAACACTTTATTGACTTCCATAACTAGAAGTCCAGGAGATATAATGCCTTGAAGCTTGATTCATTCTCTGTCGTTCTGTTGACTCTCTCCTGTAGCTCTTTCATGTGACAGCTCTTTCTTTGGTTGGCTTAATCCTTAAGCCAGTTGTGGGAAAGAAATTTCAGGCCTCACATTGGCTCATAATAATATCTAAGGGGAAGAGAAGGAACATTTCCGCCCCGGATTCCAAACACAATTCCTGATCTTTACCCTGATTGGACTTCTTAGGTCACATGCCTGCTCATGAACCAATGAGGTTGTGGCTTGGGGAGTGGATGACACAAGCCAACCGGGTATCTCCCCTCAAAACACGCTCTCAGTCCAGCCCCGGGGGCCTAGTGGTTAAGTTCGGTGCACTCTGCTTTGGTGGCCTGGGTTCAGTTCCTGGGTACAGACCTACACTACTCGTCAGTGGCCATGCTGTGGTGGTGACCCACATACAAAATAGAGGAGGATTGGCAACAGATGTTAGCTCAGGGTGAATCTTCCTCAACAAAACAAACACACTCTCTCTTTCTCTCTCATAGGTCACTCTACAGTTCATTCACAACCCTCTTCTACCACTTCCAGAAATTTTTTGCTTACTTGTATAGTTTTCTTTTACTTTGAGAAAGAGAAAAAGGAGCCGGCCTAGTGGCATAGCAGTTAAGTTTGCATGCTCTGCTTCGGTGGCCTGGGGTTCACTGGTTCAGATCCTGGGCACGGACCTACGCACCGCTCATCAAGCCATGCTGAGGTGGCGTCCCACATAGAGCAACTAGAAGGACGTACAACTATGACATATAACTATCTACTGGGGCTTTGAGAAAAAAAGGGAAAAAAGAAGGAAGATTGGCAACAGATGTTAGCTCAGGGCCAATCTTCCTCAAAAAAAAAAAATAGTATAACCTATTAGAAAATACTCCAATAAAAATACCAATCTTTTATTTCTTTGCAAATGTAAAACTATGACGCAGGAAGTCAAAACTGTGAGACAAACACTTAGATTTTACCACAGATGAGTATACATCAGCTCATTTTACCAGAATTTCTTTAAACCTTATTTTAGGTGGGTGCTACCATTTCTTCACTTGCTCAGCTTGTGTTTATTGAGTGCCTGTTGTATATCAAGCATTTCACTACTTGCTTTGAGAGATACAAAGTGAAGTAAGAGAAACTCCTTATTCTTGAGGAGCTCAAACTCTGTCCTGTCTTGTCTTAACAAGTGTGTGTACAGAGTAGAATTCATGACCTAAGACCACATTATATTCAAGACAGGCATTCTATTTATCAGTAAGAGAAAAACCTAAAAGATGGAGAAAAATGGTCATGTATTTGACTGGTTGTCTTTTTAAAGTCTCTATAGCATTTATTTTAAAATGTTATGTGTTTTATTGGAAAGAGAACACAAAATCACATTTTCCCCCGTCTAGGAGGGAGAAATGACTCTTCCAAATAGAATAACCAAATGATACTGTGTGCATATGTAATTATGATTCTTCTGAAATAATACTGTACCCTTAGAATTATGATACTATGATGTTAGAATTGTCATATATCGAGCTCCTACTTCCCTTTCCTTTCCAGGACTCAGCAGAAGGGTTGCAAAGCTGAAGAAAAGATTGGATTTTACTTTTTGAACCAAAACGTGGCTCAATGGTGGCATGCAAGGCTCTGCCGTCCTGTCGTGTTCCATGCAGGGTCCCTCTCGGTGCCTCACCACTAGTTCTGTAAATAATCCCTGAACCCCACCAGATGCCAGACCCTGGGTTAGGTGCTGGGAATGTGAGGAGGCCCTCCATTTCCCAGACTGCCCTCTGCCATAGCTTGTATCGCTCAAAGCTTCAAGGCCACACTTTTGGCCTCCTGTGGATCAGGACTTTAAGGTCACTTACATGGTTCAAGATTTCCAAACCGTGAGATAAACCATATGCAAAATAGTAAAAAGAGTATAAATTCTAAAATAGCATTTCTGGGCTAGCTTATGGCAAGAGTCCTGTGTTTGTTTATTTGTATTTGTCCTGAGGCAAAATTAATTTCATGAAGGGGAGGATCCCTCAGAGGAGTGGGAGCTACAAGATGCTGGGGCGGCAAGGGCAAACGTCATATATGTATACATGAATCTCATGTCTCATATACTCCTTGTATAATAAATTTATTTTAAGATGAATACATAAATATAATTCAATAAATTCATATATTCAGAATTCAGTATAATTCAATAAATATAAAAATTGAGAGACATTAAAATGAAATTATTCAAAATCTAAGAATAGAGGAGTATTGAAGATGCTATCAGGCATTTATGGTGAAGGACACTTAGAAAAGGAAGCTATGTTTCTAGCATAAGGGAAGATAAGTGCCTCCTACAAGGCAAGGGGGCTCAATGACAAAAGAGGGACGTAGGACATAACCCTAGGAGAACAGTTGTGAATCTGAGTGGTGATAAACCGCGTACACTGTGGGAAACCAGGCCCAAAGAGGGCCTTCAAGGTTCTGGGTTGTCCTGAACGTGCTACTCTTCCCTAAAAAGCTTGCGGCAGTAGTTTGGTATAGTACCAAAATCTTCTCAAAACTAGTAGAGAAATTTGGGACAAAAACGTTAGAGATGGAGCCAGTCTTGATAGCCTAGCGGTTAAGTTTGGCATGCTCTGCTTCGGCAGTCCGGGTTCGGGTCCAGAACCACACCACTCGTCTGTCGGTAGCCATGCTGTGGCAGCGGCTGACATAGAAGAACCAGAAGAACTTACAACTATGCACAACTATGTGCTGGGACTTTGGGGTGGGGGGAAAGGAAGAAAAACGGGGGAGGATTGGCAACAGATGTTACCTTAGGGTGAATCTTCCCCTACCAAAAAAAAAAAAATTGTGTATGGGGCTTGTATAAAAAAAAAGTTAGAGATGATGATAATTATTGTCGAGGAAGGTGATCAAGGTGTATATTTTTGTATGTGGGTTGTAAAGAGAGAGGGTTGGACAATTCAGTCATTTACTAAATAATAGTAATAGCAAAGTGTCAGGTCCTATTCCTTGCATTTACATGTGTATTATTTCATTGAAACCTGCTAATAATTCTATTAACTCCATTTTAAAATGGAAGAAACTAAGGCATGAGCAATTTGACCAAGGTCACATAGGTAGTAGGCAGGGAGCTTGGTTCTGAGTCCAGGTCTTTCAGAGTTCCTACTCGGTGCATAGAACTGTGAAAGTAACTCTGTAAAATATCAAGAAGTAAGGCCCATCCTTTTCGCCTTCACGTCACAGTCTAAGAGGGGAAGAGAGGGAAAAAGGCATATGCATTTAAATAATATATAGGGGCAGTATATACAGGGCAATATGTAGAGTGGTTTAAACAATAAAGGGATTTCTTTGCTTATGTAATGTTAAATTTCAGAGATAGGTAGACTTCACATGAGGTTTAATCAGGATTCCAGATCTATTTCTCTTAAATTCTCTTGAGTCTGCCCTTCTCTGTGCATTAGCTTTGCCTTCATGAAGGCTGCTATTGTAGTCATATGATGGCCACCGGCACCAATCAAGACTGAAGAGAGAGGGCTGGCTGTTGTCAACCATCAAAAAAAGTCTTGAGCCTTGATGTTTTGGGACCATCTTAACTCAGACTCACAGAATATTAAAGCAGAGCAAAGTCTTTCACTGGTTGTCTTAGGCTTACTCATCTGCAGTATTGAGGCAAGAAGGATGGTATTACCCTGACAGCCTTAGGTCAATCAGGACCCCCCTTGAGGATAGAGGTAGGATCATTCCCACTCAAAAAGCATGGCTGCTATAATATAGAGAAGGGTTCATTGAGTGTTGGGAAGATAAGCACAAGATCTTCCATAAAAGATAATGTCGGGGGCTGACCCTGTGGCTTAGTGGTTAAGTGCGTGTGCTCTGCTACTGGCGGCCTGGGTTTGGATCCCGGATGTGCACCGATGCACCACTTGTCCGGCCATGCTGAGGCCGCGTCCCACATACAGCAACTAGCAGGATGTGCAACTATGACATGCAACTATTTACTAGGGCTTTGGGGAGAAAAAGGAGGAGGATTGGCAATAGATGTTAGCACAGGGCCGGTCTTCCTCATCAAAAAGAGGAGGATTGGCATGGATGTTAGCTCAGGGCTGATCTTCCTCACACACACAAAAAAAGATAATGTGGGCTCGATGTGAGAAACTAGTGAAAAATTTTTGAGCAGGGTACGACATGATTAAGGCAAAATTTTAGGAGAAATAAAGTTGGAAGGAGGGAGCTTATACAAAGAAGAAAGTGCCTGCAGGAAAGCCACAAGAAGGATACAGCTCGCGAGACATTGGCATACATCTTGGACTCTACTGTTTTCAACGTAATTTTCCCTTTAAACCTCCCCACCACGATGATCACCTCTTCATCATCTGTATGCTCCCTCCCTCATGTCCTATCCCTCACTACCCTCTGATTTGGAAGATATGCCTCTAGTATTCAGGATTTGCTCAGTAATAGAAGAAAAACAGAACTTTCAACATATGACTAAGATGGCAAGTGGCTCAGGTTCAAATTGCAAAGAATGATTATTGTATCAATCAGGTTTTGATGTCTTTCCAAGTAACACCTCCACCCAGATAAAGTCCCAGCCAAAGCTGTGTAAAAGTTATCTCTTTGTTTAAGCAAAGCTGCTCTGGGAATAAGATGCAGACTTTCTGGGAGAGGTGCAAAGTGTTCTTTACTTACATAAGTAAGAAGTCTTTCAGGTCAATATACTTTGTCAATTTTTTTTGTCTCTTCTCCGTAAATTGGAAATGGGAACTACCTTTGATTATCAAGAAGGCAGATTTTTTTCCGCTGTTAATGAGATTTAAGCTTATATCTCAGTGCACCATTGCATTGACGTTACAATAGCGACTTTGGCATTGATTTTGTACCGCATCTTACCATAAAGATAGCTAATAGGAATAAATCCAAATAAAAGTGGTTTTATTCTTGCATAGTACTGCATGAGTTTAGCCTTTTATTCTTCAAAATGTGTGGTGCCTGTACAAATGCAGCAAACCTTTCGGACTCAAGTACTGACAAGGAACTGTGATATAAAAAGCGTGATTTTTCTGATGCCTGTGTTGACTACAAAAGAGAGAAGCTCCAGTTAAAACCATTGAGAGGCATCCATGAAATCTAAGAAGCTGGGCTTAGAGCCAAAGCATTTGTCTACATGTTCGCCATTTGCTGACTTCACACTAATGAGGGCTTTAAGCCAAGAAGAGCAGAGTCTGATTACTCAGGACTTTATTTTAATTAACAATTACATCTTTTAAGCAAAAGTGTAGTTATAGGGCCAGGAATTCCTTAGAAACCACTATTCCGATGCACCAAGATTTGTTGAGCCATTTTTTCATGGGACAAAATGATTTAATTATTTACATGCTTAATTAACCAGAGGGAATATCTTCAATAGTCTTCCTGTTAGCTCCATTTTGGGTGGCTCTTTTGCTGCTGGATAATTTCATTTCCGAAAGGAGAACACAGAGAAGGAGAGGAAGTTGGTTTGGCTATTTGTCAGCAGTTCTAGAAGAATGGTTATTCGGGGAGGAGTTTGAAAACTGTGAGAATTTGGGGATTAGCTGGACATTTTCAGTTCTTTCGTGTTGTCTCTATCCCATCTATATTCTAAGATTTCCTGACCTGAGCCAGACCTCCTGAGGGTACTTGGGGGAGGGGGAGTGACCTCTTGAGGTCTCCCCTTCCTGGATCCTAGAGATTCAGAACATCTTCTGTGACCCCTAACTCTTCTACCCTGCCAGTGCTCCTCTGCTTACTCTCTAGCCTCTGCCAGAGAAAACTTCTAGTGGTCAGGCCTCAATCTCTTCTTCATGAGTTTCTAAATGTATGGGCAGTGGGAGGAAGGCCACCATCAGCACAGTAGTCATACCTATGGAATCTAAGATACATTTGGGGAAATCATTGCAATTCTTACTGGTGTCTTATGTGAAAGGAAATTTTATTATGAAATTTATCCTAGCAGTCCTTAAAAGAACACCCACCTTTAGTAAAATATGACAATTTGCTTTACTTCGTAGTCAAAAATGCTATTCTTGATAGAGCATAGCAACAATTTTTTAATTCTTTGCATTGTCTGGGGAGCCCTGGGAGATGGGCCTTCATGTCCGCTGTGCACAGTATGTAGCGAAGAAAACGCTTATTTAAAACTATACATTAGTCTATTCAGAAACTCATTCAAAGATTAAATTTGAGAAATTCAGCTGGTCACCTAGAACCACAGTTATTAGAATGCAGACATTTTACAATATTAGGCCGTGAGGCCTTGAGAATCGTATCTTATCTCTGTGACCTGAAATGCCTCCCATGGCAGAAGGATTGTTAAATTGAAGTATGTGTTTCTCTAAGGGCAGATGTTTTCTTCTCTAAGAGCCCCAACATCCAGTCTGATAATTCTCCTGGAGGAAGGTCAAGGGGATTGCAGGCCTAGTTCCTCTTCCCCTTCAGACTTTTAGGAATGAGAGGTGTAAGCAAAAGGTGACACATTCTAAAGGGAGGTCCATCTCTCATTACTGAAGTTCTTATTCTAATGACTTAAAAGAATGAGTGCTTCTCCCCCTTGGAACCTTCCAGTACCTTGTGCAGGCTTCTGTCAAGGCATCTACAACCCTTTCTGTTTTTGTGCTCCTTGTGCGGTGAGGGGGATGAAGGTGAATACCATGTTTTATGGTGTGGATTAAGAATTCTTTTGGGGACCCATAATTTTATTTATTTATTTATTTATTTATTCCCCCAAAGCCCCAGTAGATAGCTGTATGTCATAGCTGCACATCCTTCTATTTGCTGTATATGGGATGCGGCCTCAGCATGGCCGGAGAAGCGGTGCGTCAGTGTGCGCCCAGGATCCGAACCCCGGGCCACCAACAGCGGAGCGCACGCACTTAACCGCTAAGCCACGGGGCTGGCCCTTATGGGGACCCATAAATGCAAGGGGTCAGCAAGAAGGGACACATGGTCCTCCATCCTCTCATTATCTTACAAAGAGATAGATGGCATGACTACAAAGATGGGCATGACTTGAAGCTGCCTGACATGTTAGCGTGTTTCTGTTCCACAGGACGGATCCTGTCCCCCTGCTACTTGATGGTCCTGTAGTACAAGCATGAGAACGAGCTTATCTTGGGCGTACAAATAATGTGAACTCAGGCACCTAAGAGACTAAGCTGGGAAATACCAGATGTGCAGCACCTGGAGACCTTGGGGGCTTGTTTGGAGTTGCAGCCCCTCCTGCTGGGGAAAGGAGGCTGCCAATCCTAGGGGAAGCTGGGTTTGGCTGCAGCGCCTCCTGCTGGGAAAAGGCCAGGCTCCCAGTCCCAGCCAGTTCACTGCCTCAAAAATCAAGCTGGGCCTCTGAGTTCTCATCCACAAATCCTGCATGTCCCTCCACAGCTGGCAGGTCTGTGCACTCTCCAAGGTGAGGTACGGTGCCTTATTCCTTTTTAGGTCCAGAGCTTCCCTGCCTAAAACCCAGGAAGAAGCATACCGTATTTCAATGCTACAAGTGCATTTTGATTTACTCTGAAGTTTTGAAATGAGGACTTTAAATTTTATCTTATTTTATAAATGAGGGTGTTTAGTTCGAAGGTTAAACTAGGTTACGTCTTTTAACCTCTGGCTCTGTTTTTATTGCTTAACGCTGAGCTTTCATCCATTTTCCTTCTGCCAAGATAGGCAGATAAATCATCCCTTGGCAGTAGATTGTAAGTTTTATTACTATGCTATTTATCGTGATATTCATTGGTTTGGTATTATTTATATTTCTTTTTAGCCTTCTCAACAAATGACAACAATAATAATAATATAATAATAACCAGTATTTATTGAACACTTACTGTGTGCCAAGTAGTGTGATAAGCATTTTACATGAATTGTATCATTTAATCTTCAAGTTGGTATCATTACTTCCATTTTAGAGATGGGGACACAAAAGCTTAGAGAAATTAAGAAACTTGCCAAGGGTCATAAGGCAAGCAAATAGAAGAGCTGGGCTTTGCAGCCCCACAGTGTCCCATCAAAAGCCATGTTCTTAGTGTTCCCAGTTTGAGGACACAGCTGGGCTCACCCATAAGCCATTGAAGCCTGGAGGTGAGAGGCAAAGAATGCCCCAGCTACTGTGGACATGGAGCCTAGACCGTTGAAATTTGACTTGTCTCTGTATATTTGTGTTTGTGTTGGGCAAAAATTAAACTTACGCATATAATAATTATGTCTCCCACATACATGAATAAGATGAATAGCAACAGTAATACACTTAAAAATTAAGAAATATTTAAAAGCTACAAAAACTTGGGTTAGTTGTGTGAATAATTAGCAATTTACACTACCACATAGCCTAATTACCAGGAAGCATTCTGATGAGTATATATACACGAAATGTGTCAGATTAACTTTTGTGTGTTTTACTTGAAGATAATAGTAAATGCTCCTCACTTATGGATTAGTTATTAATTAAAAATATTAGACGTTCTGGAATGTGAGTCCAGCTGGTCATATTTTAGGCTTGAGGAGGAAACTTATTTATTGCTGCTTTTCTGTGATGTGAAACTCTAGGAGGATGCATATCCCCAAACTTATGTTTTACACAGAGATCGGTCAATAGAATCTCATGCAAAAAACATTTAAAAATGTTCCAAATATTATTTGGTACATTGTAGATTAAGAGATTTTTAAGGTGTTGCTCAATTTCTGTTTAGAACTAGAATAAATTTTTACTTAGTTAACTGTAGAGCCTTACTATAAATTCTAATATAGAGCCTTTGACTCATTGTTCTCAAAGAGTGTAAGTTGAAATAGCAAAATAAGCATTGGATATTGAGTTTAAGACCATCTTGCTTCCTTTGTAGGAATGAATAAGGCAACAATTTTATGATTAGAGCTGAATTTTTCACACTAGACCTTAAGATTTGGTGGAAAATCGGTTCTGTAGTCGAGGTGTTGATTTTAGGATTAGAAAAATGCCCATCTCTAAGGGTTGGGAAATCTTGGATTCAAGACAGAATAAGCATAAAGATTGTCTAAGATGTCAGGGGATATTTGGGTATAATGCTATAATTTTCAAGTATTTGGAGAGAAAAGAGTTGCTTGAGAAGCAATACTCCTTGCTTTAGGATAAGGAGTATTTTAAAGGGAGATATGCAATCTTGGCATGGGTTCTTGAATAAATGTACTCTCTCAATAGATCCAGGCTTTAACTGAGCACTCTTGTTGACTACATCAATTTAAAGTTCTCAGTTTCCTTTTCTGTAAAATGGGAAGAATAGATAGGGAGCTTGAGGTTACATGCATGTAAAGTTCTTAGAATCAGGCCCAGCATGTAAGGAACATTCTTTGTTAGTTGTTGTTACTGCTATTAACAATAGTAAATAGGTCAACATGGCTCAGAGTTAACATTCTGGAAGCACCTTTTCTTCATTTATGAAATGAAAGTTTACACATTTATTTATTTCTTTATATCTGTCCCACTGCTTGTGTTTGTAAATTATGTTTTATTGGAACACAGCCATGCCCATTCATTTACATATTTGCTACAACAGCAGAGTTAAGTAGTTGCAACCAACACTGTATGGCCTTTAATGCCAAAAATATTTACTATCCGGTCCTCTATAGAAAACATTTGCCAACTCTTGATGTATATCTAAGAGAGAGAAAGTGTGTGTGTGTGTGTGTGTGTATGGACATGTGTGTGGTTTCCACGTAGTTACATTAAGGGACACATACTAGAAGTTGATGACATTCTTCCAAACCAGAGATGAATATGAATATTTGGCAAATTGATAAATTGATTTTGAGAAGCTTTGGTGTTTATTATTGTTTCCATTTTACTTTTATTTTTTTATTTTATTTTATTTTATTTTTTGTGAGGAAGATCAGCCCTGAACTAACATCCATGCTAATCCTCCTCTTTTTGCTGAGGAAGACTGGCCCTGAGCTAACATTCGTGCCCATCTTCCTCCACTTTATATGGGACGCTGCCACAGCATGGCCTGACAAGCCATGCGTCAGTGTGCGCCCGGGATCCGAACCCGGGCCGCCAGCAGCGGAGCATGCACACTTCACCGCTACGCCACGAGGCTGGCCCCCTGTTGTTTCCATTTTAAAAGACTTATATTTTATAGTAGCAAACCAAGTTTAGAAACATTCTGATAATTCTGATCCAGGATAAAGACTTGACTTAAATCGTTAGCCGTATAGAATCCTAAATCATTTGTTTTCTAATTATTTTCCCCTAGCATGGATGCCTAATACCTGTTGCACTGATACAGAAGATAATATTAATGTATAGGCAACTATAGACTAATGGATGTTCTTTGCAGTCTTGCCAAAAGCCCATATTTCTTTTGGTAAAACCCATATCAAGCCTATGTGTTGCTATTCTAACCAAGTGTGAAATGCTGACTTTATTTTCTCCCATTTTTTTTTTCTTCACCCAACCCTTTGTCAGCCACTGTAGATTTCCAAATAGTGTTGTAGGTATAAAGTCATGTTATTCTTTAGTTTCTCCTTATCCTGTGATATAATGGTGTGGTCTTATTGTTATACATCGAGCAGCCGCTTGTTGGTGTTTATGTTTTCAGGCTTCTTCACATCACTGGACAAGAAAGTACGCTAGAACCCTGTTATTATTTAGCTGGTTCGCACTTTAACCACTTATAAGGGAATCTCTTCTCACCTCTGTTAATTCTTGCTCTTGGTCTCAGAACCTAATCTAGTAACTGAATGAAGCCTAGAAAAAGAATTACTTACTCTTTTCATTCGTTTCCATATCTTCTTTTTGTTTTTGCTCCCCAAAGCTCCAGTACATGTTTGATACGCTAGTTGTAAGTTGTTCTAGTTCTTCTATGTGAGCCACCGCCACAGCATGGTGACTGACAGACCAGTGGTGTGGTTCTGCGACCAGGAAGTGAACATGGGCCACCACTAGGCCATCAGGGCTGGTTCTTCCATATCTTCTTTTAATAGGAAAAGTGGTCTGTGAATTGAACCAAGAAGGCATGCATGCATGCATTTAGACACTTAACATAAGCTTATAGAAGTTAATGCTTTAAATCTGTGCAAGAATCTGTATATATTTAAGTTATTAGTCAAGAATCTCAGTTCAATGACATATCTGCTTTCAGACGAGTCTTCTGTCATTGGTAATTGGAATGGCTTTTGCTTTGTAAAACTTTTTTTTTTTTTTTTTGGTGAGGAAGATTCACTCTGAGCTAACATCTGTTGCCAATCTTCCTCTTTTTTTGCTTGAGGAAGATTAGCCCTGAGCTAACATCTGTGCCAGTCTTCCTCTATTTTGTATGGTTTGCTGCCACAACATGGCTTGATGAGTAGTCTAAGTCCACGCCCAGGATCCAAACCCAGGAACCCAGGCCGCTGAAGTGGAGCACGTTGAACTTAACCACTATGTCACAGGGCCGGGCCTGTAAAACTTTTGTTTTTAAATCACAAATCTGTTAAAAAAAAAACAAACATAATTTGTGCCCCATGAATCACTATACAGCTCAGAGAAACTTGCTAGCCTGTTTCAAGATCTTGTGATCTTCGTCTTAGAAGTTCTTCAATGTCTCTGGAAATTTCTTGCCTATCTAATTTTAAATCCTTCTGGCAGTCCTCTCTTCCTTAATGAGACCCTTGAGCATATTCTCAGAGGTACACACTTACTGTGTTTTCTAAGCTTCCTTCTTCAGCCTTCCTTTGAATTTGTAAGAGCTTCTATATCCCTTCAGTAAAATCCCCCACGCTTTTTTTTGCTAAAAGCACAGAGTTGGGGATATTTATATAAAATTATTGCCTGTTACAAACTGTAAACAAAGGCTAATTCTGCTAGGTATAGAATAATCATCTTATGATCCCTCACATTGGTATGAGCTTTAATACGTAAAAATGTTTGACTTCTAACCACATTTGTTATATAGATGGTGTATGTTATTCTATTTTTGTAATTCTCATGGCATCTCCACTCTTCTAGGAATAGGATACAATATAAATAAATGCCTGTTGATTGATCCCTTATGGAAAGTGAAATTGCTTTTAGTTTCCAAGTAATGAAATTGCAAATGCTTCCCTTTCCCCCTTTAAAAATAGGAAAACTCTGAGGTTTTGGGAATTGAACTTCCCTTTGCTTTGGAGTTGACATTGGGAGTAAGAAGCAGAGTGTTTTCTTTAGCTGATTTCATTTGGTTGTTGCCGTTTTTGATCTTTTCATGGACAAGGACACTTATGCAATTCTGTCATAAGCCAGTTAACATTTTTTGGTCTTTTTATATTTTAGTCTGTCACTTTAGTATGCTGTTAAAATTGCTAAATATTTAGGTACAAACATAAAATCCCACTTTAGAGTCAGCTGATTGTGCAATCGCAGGTAAGATGACATACAAACTTAATATTTTTAGCTTTCACAGATGCTATTAGAAAGATACAATAATTTCAGCCTCATGGACTCACAGCAACTATTAGTTGAGGGCTTGAATACCTTCAGAAAAAAATGGGAGGGAGGGGGCCAGCCCAGTGGTGTAGTGGTTAAGTTTGCATGCTCTGCTTCGGCTGCCCAGGGTTCGCAGGTTCAGATCCTGGGTGCGGACATACGCACTGCTGATCAAGCCATGCTGTGGCAGCGTCCCACATACAAAATAGAGGAGGATGGGCATGGATGTTAGCCCAGGGCCAATCTTCCTCAGCAAAAAGAGGAAAGACTGGCAACACACTTTAGCTCAGGACCAACCTTCCTCACCAAAAAAAAAAAGAAAAAAGGGAGGGAGTCATACTGCGAACCTTTAGTCTGTAGAATCACATAGAACACTTGCTGAGTGAGATGAATATATAAGGAAATTCCATTATTTCTATAACAATTTTTCTTTCCTTTATCTTAGTTTTGACATAAGTGGTTGTGATACAAATTACCAACACCAGCTAACATTTAAACAGCATCTTATATTTGAGAAAGAGATTTTATATGCATCATTCTATTGATCCTTAGCCTGTGAGCTAAGAGGAATCTGGGTGATTATTTTGATTCCCAATTTAGAGGTGAAGAGCTTTACTTGAAGTTCTGTCTTACTTTCTTGTTCACTGGTATGTCACCAGTGTTCAGCACAAAGATGGGTATGTAGTTGACATGGATTAAAAATTTGCTAAGTGGCAAAATAAATGCAGCTCAAGCAGAGATTAAGTGACTTGGCCAAGTACATACAGTGACTAAGTGATGGAGGTAGAGCTCAGATTTAGGAGTTTTGATTCCAAATCCCACACTCAGCTTTGTAATACTGATGCCCCAATGACGGCAACTAAAATAGTTTTCAGTGCTAAGAGCAAAGATAAAGAAATAAATGTAATCTCTTAAAATACAGATCTCTTAAATTGGATGAGGGATTATTTTAGCTAAAATTATTATTAGCTAAAATTAAGTTCTATAGTTCTGATGTGTTCAAATGGAATTTTTTAAAATATATGAAATTGGAGAGGAAATCTTGAGGTCCATGCCACTTTGAAGTTCACACTGAATTGTCACATTCAAAGTTTTAGACGTGAAAGAACCTTTCCATGTTGGAGACAGGAAAGTGAAGTTTACTAACTGCGTACCCCATGAAGGCAGGGTCCATGTCTGTCTTGTTTACTACTGCCCACCCAGTGCCTGGCACTATGCCTGATGCATACTAGGTGTGCAATTAATATTTGTTGGCTAGGCGAGGTCCAGAAAACTAATGTAGTTGCTGCAAGTCACACCTTAGTGAAGGTCTTCCTAAAGGCTTGATCATACCATGGTTGATCAACATAGCATCTCCATGTCATCAGCATAATCAAGTTGTTGAATTTTTGGCTGGCAGGACCATGGTGATCATCAAATCCAGCCCTTTTAAATGACTCTTGCTTGGCCATCTGACTTAGTGCCAGAGCAAGGATGTGGAACTGACGGTCTTGGTTCCTCCCTACCTCCTACATCATCATGTCAACTCTGAAAGTATTTATGAGGTATCAAGACGATCTCCTCTGGAGACCAAGTGGCCCCAAGGTGGTTAGTGAGTCTAGAGCTGAGACAGGACATGAAGCTTGTAACTCAGTCCTGAGCTCTTTTCCTCTCAGTTCCATAGGCATCTTCAAAAGATTTTCCCACCTGAACACAACATACCTCTGCATTTCTGATTTGTTCTTCTCAGGAAGGCAGTACTAGGTCTGCATCTTTAATTCTCCATCTTTAATTCTCCATCTTTACCAGCCCTCACTGGTAAATTTAAAATATATAGCTTTCTCACATCCCAGCTCTGAATTTTCTACTTAACTAGGGGGTCAGGGGTTGTAATCTAATGTCTTGAGCATGAACACCCTTCCCCACCCCCAAAGCACCTCTGCCTCTCCACAAAAGGAGGAAGTAAAGTGCATTCTGTTTGATTGCTCATGTGAAACTTCTGTCTTCTTCAAGTCAATTGCAGTTAGAAAGAAAAAAACTATGAATAAATTTCTCACATAAATGGTGAGAGTCTCTTATGTGCCAGACATCGGGTTAGCCCTTAAGAAAAATAGGTAAACCACCTGAACCCTACCCTCAAGGAGCTCACAGCCAGAGATTCCAGCCAGCTAGTGCCAGAGATGGAAATCTGGACAATTACAATGCTATGTGATAATGTCTGCAATGGAAGGGTGTTCAAGGTGCAATGGGCACACTGGACGGAAGTGACTGACTCTGCCTGGGGGAGGGGGATAATGAAGACTTCCTTGAGCAGGTGACAGCTGATCTGTGTTTTGAAGAAGTTAGTCAGGGTACAGTGGGGGAGGGGAGGTGCATTTTAGCGAGTAGAAAGATTCAAAGATGTGAAATGTCATGGCATGTTCAGGAAAGTCCAAATAGTCCTGCAGTCCATTGATTTTCGAATGTTTCTGCTTGCCCATCGCTACCTATAAAAGTATTTTGAGCATAGTTTCCCTCCAATATGAGCACATTAATTTCACATTTACACAGGTACTGCTGTACTGATACATTGTGTTTATGTATATCATAAACACAAAAAATAGAAATTAAAAAAATCACTTTAAAGGTGAGATAAAGGGCCAGCCCCGTGGCTTAGCGGTTAAGTGCGTGCGCTCCGCTACTGGTGGCCCGGGTTCGGATCCCGGGCGCGCACCGACGCACCACTTCCCCGGCCATGCTGAGCCCCCATCCCACATACAGCAACTAGAAGGATGTGCAACTATGACATACAACTATCTACTGGGGCTTTGGGAGAAAAAAAAGGAGGAGGATTGGCAATAGATGTTAGAGCCGGTCTTCCTCAGCAAAAAGAGGAGGATTAGCATGGATGTTAGCTCAGGGCTGATCTTCCTCCCACACACAAAAAAATAATAATAAAAAAAAATAAAGGTGAGATAAAAATAAATCTAGACATTCTGGTATTTTCTAGCTGCACCCCAAAGGATGGTCTTAGACCCCTCCTTTGTAAGCCACTGTCTAGACCTTAAGCCCCATGAGGGAGGCCAGATGTGTCAGATTCACTGCTGTATCCCCAATGTCTAGCACAGTTTCTAGCATTACTTGGCACTCAACAAATATTTGTTGGGTTGAATTGATTTTTAGTGTTGCCAGAGAGTTAGCCTAAAGTAATGCGTTGGGGACAAATGTTTCTCAGCTTTGCTGAAGGAAGACCTTTGTAGGTTTTCCCAGGGCTCCAAGCAGAACACCAGAGCTTTGAGTTCAAGCTCTGATTCTCACTGTTGATCTTAGAGCGGGCAAGTCCCTCACATAATTTCTCTGTGTCTCCTGAGGGCATTCGCACTGTTCAACAGGGGCACTAATACTCCTGCGCATCACATGGTGCTTGTGGCGAGAGACCAATAAAAGTGATATTGTGAAGCACTTGGCACCAATGAAAGGCCTATCAAAATGGTAAATAAGCCTTGTTTTAGCAGGCGGAGAGAATGAGGGCCATTCTTCCTCCTACTAGGGCTCTTGCTAGTAATGACAACAACATCAAAAGCATATTTTTCTGTTTGACTTTTGAATCCAAGTGTCTGTGATGCTGTAGCAACAGAACTGTCTTTTTCACATGGCAACAAACAAAACACAAGGTCTGCCACAGTGCCTTGCAATTAACAGATGGATTTGAACAAGATATAAGGCAGGGTATGTGAACTTTTTTTTTAAGTGCAATTAACATTTTATTATAGACTAGTTAAGATTATATACTTTTAGGTATATAGATAGCACAGATTTCTCCAGCAATTTTTGGAGAAACTTGGATATATCCTTTTTCATCTTTTCCTCCTAGAATAATTTTCTTATGTATATGCTTGCTGATAATATTTTATCTTTAGTTAATCAGCCTACAAATATTTATGGTGAACCTGTGGTACTAGCTTTTGTTTGTATTGAAGAAGATATTAAGAAGTAAATGGCATGATTCCTGCCCTCAAGAAGATGACATTTTAGGTAGAGAAATAGAATCCGTGAATAAATGGAGGGCAATTGAACAAAATATTGTGAAGAACCTTGGAGAATTAAAGCAACAGTTTTAAAAGGAGAAATCCCTGTGACCTAGAAAAGAAGGAGATGGCTTCTTGGTGAGGTGGGACCTGAGGAAAGATAAGTAGGTTTTATAGAAGTTGAGGGGAAGAAGGAGAGAATTCCTGGCAGTGGGGATATCATGGGCAAAGACCCAGAAATGGGACAGACGTAGGATGTGTGCCTTCTTAATTGGAGCAGGAGCCTGGGGTTGGGAATACAGGTTGACATGGTTGATGAGAGGGAGAGGCAGAGTGAGGGACGCTCACAGAGGGCTTTTGTTGCTGCACAGAGGACTCAGGGCCTGTGGCATATAAAAATTAAAAGGGAGCCTCTGTATGTCCATACAGCAGGTATGTATTGGAAGAGTGGAGTTCCAGAGACTAAATGAGGAGACTCTGGACTAGAAAAGTGGCCATGGAATGAAGGCAAATCAACAGAAATTTTCAAGGTGTCAACAACAGAACTTGATGACAGGTTAAACATAGGGGATGAAAAACTTGAGGTCAAGAAACATTTATTGAGCTTCTGTCAGCACTATGCAGAGTGCTGGGAATACAAAAAAGGACTAAGTCCTAATTTCTGTCCTTAAGGACTTCTTAGTCCAAGGTGGCTAAGAATATTACCTGGGTGGCTGGAATATTCAGGGAATCATTCCTAGAAAATAGATGGTTGGGAAGAGGGGCTAGTTTAGTAGAAAATGATGATAATGAGAGAGAATGTGTATGTTAGTGGGTGGAGGTAGGGTTGGGAGGGAGGGAGTAGAGAAAGATGGAAGCACTGAAATGATTACTGATTTGGGTCTACCACATTTTGTGTGTGTTGAGTTTGGGGAGTGGTGCTGGGCTCTGGTGATACAACTGTGAATACTGTGGATGGACGCGTCTGTCCTCACGTTGTTTCCTGGGCTGGGATCAAGAGAAGGATCAGAGGCATTGATGTTTACTATGGAATCAACTACATGACACTAATAAGAAGTTTGGAAGTACCATGGGGTATAAAGTAAGATTAAAGAACATGAAGAAGAAAACGTGCGTACCCTCAAGTGCAAATAATGCTTTATTATCTGGATTTGAATTTTTTACTACTGATTTCTTAATCCAAGACTTTATCTTTCTTTTAATTCTAATGGTTACCTCTTGATCTTCAGCTCATGTATTTAAGATATGCAGAATAAACTTTAAGTAGAAATTCAATGGATCTGCAATATAGAACTCAAATGTAGTGATGCATTACAAAAATAGATGGTATTTATTCTCAGGTCATGATAGTCACACCATAAGCACATGAAATAGAACTAATTGCACATCCAACATGATGCCTGGGCTTCAGTCATTGGTACATGATTCATTGTGGATTGTTTCACTGGTTGAGTTTGGTTTTGGGTAAGAGCTTCTCTATCCTTCATGTTAAATGTTCAGAGAAGATTTAGGGAACTAGATGATGTGGTCATTGCAGCAAATAAAATAAATAAATTTTAAAAAAAAGAAAAGAGAAAAACTGGGGGAAGAAAGATTATTCTTTTTTATGAAAAAGAGTTTTAGAAATAACCATAATAGTCCAGGAAGGACTGTAAAGTATTGTGATTCTCTGAACATAGACATGCTATTGAATTTTATTCATTCAATAGCTTATGTTCACCGACTAATTGTATTGATTACATTCAGACCATTGTTTTCCTATTATCAAACTAACTCAAACTCCTATTCTTTGGTTTATTTTATGTCCCTTTATTAAAATGCATGTTTCATCATTGTTTTAATCTGAACACCTCTTATTCTGGCCTGGTTCTACTTTCTATCTGCAACTCCTCCCTTAAAACAAAGAAATTGAGAACTTGAATTGCTATTGAATCAAATAGCAATGAAATCAAATCAAATATTTGTCCCTTTATTGTGTGATCAGTGGGAAAGTTACAAGTTTGATAAATGGGGACTGACTTGCAGGGCAAATTAAGTTTTCTCAAGGAACAAACCAAATAGTTAATTTATCACATAATCCAGGGCAGATATAATTGTGATGTAAATCAGAGTCACACAGGAACAGAACCTAGGCTTAAACAGATGCCAGGGCCTCATTTAAAAACCAAGAAGGACAGCCCACCAATTCATAGAACACAACTACCATTTACTTCTTGGTACCTAGAGTGAGATACGTCATGTTGGCTTTGCTTCTTAGAATGTTGTACACAGTAAAACAAATGCTGGGATGGAAAGATATTGGAGGCAGGTGCAGTAGCATGGGGACATTAAATGGAGAGAAGTCTTTCAAAGGCCCTGTAGAATCTTAATGATTTCTGAAGAGTCTCCTTTCAGCTTCTCTACCTTACCTCTGGTAGTCTAATTAATAGAGTGTGACTTTTTAGCTGTTGCCAAGTGCCACTACAGTTCAAATGACAGCTGTCAGGAGAATGTGCCTGAGAGCTGACAAGATCTTTAGTTACCTAGTTATCTTTAGAAGATACTGTCTTTGGTTTGATTAGTGCTGTATTTCGTAAGTAGCCACAGGTGTTTGGAACCGTGCTAGGCATTTGGGGCTCTAAACAGAGTCTGGTAAGTTTTCAGATTCTTTATATAATCATCAGTAAGCTTTAAATACCTGCCCATCCACCTTAGCAAAATAGGGAGTTATAGAGAAAATGGAGTCTTTGGGTTGCTTATAAAATACTAGAGGACTCATGAAAAACATAAATATGCAAATAACACTACAGATACAACCATTGATTTAACCAACTACAGCCATGCAGCAATATTCTTATTCATGAGGTTGGATATACTCTTTCAAGTGTGGAGTCTTGAAACATGAGAAATTTTAAGTTCTAGATGTGAAGTGTGGCTTTGCTACTTGCAAATTATTAGTGACCAATTCCAATCACTAGAGTAAACCTCCTTCTTGTCATCTGTAGACAGGGGTTAATCATCTCTCCTTTAACTGTCTCACATGGGTTGTTTGCAAATCAAATGAGATGAAGTGTATGGTGTAATTGATAAGCCATAATGTGCTATGCACATGAAATGTGGCTTTATTATGATGTAGAACCTCCCTGGGACTCAGATAGATAGAAAACTGGACACTCTAGAGGTACCACCTGGAATCTGTCACACACGACATAATTCCTTGTTGGCTGTTGATGATGGCTTTTTGCTTCTGCTTTGGCCCCTCTTCTTCTTTCTGATCCTCAAACCATTTGAGTGACCTGGGATCCAGATAAATGTGGGTCTAGATATATGAGGTTACATGTACCACAGCCTTGTTAAATACAAACAAACATACACCAAGTGTGTCCAGTGACTTCATTGGTACACGTGTAGTCTGAAAACTTAGCTCAAAGTGTATTGAGTATGTGCACGGATCAGAGTAACTATGTTAAGAAAGGGAACTGTAAACCTGGAATAATCTAGTATCTAGATTACTAGTAGCTTCTTACCAGCTGTGTCTCTGACAGTAGAGTCTGTGAAGACTTTCCTGAGGGTGGTATCAGGTATGTGAAATAACATTTTATTATGTATCCCTGAGAAACCTTTTTGTTTTCTATAGTCATAAGTGAAATACAGATTTTTAGGTTTTTTGTGTTTCTCCCAGGGTTTCATTTTACTTGCATTCCATTAGTCATAAACAAACAAACAAACATCACAAAATCAGTGTCTACCCTGGGTACAAAAGGTGGCCTAAACATTTGAATGTAAGTATATTAAGTACCCATAAGGGACAATTAACCCCCAAAAAGTGCTTATTTTGGAGTGGTTTTGGATGTTTCTCAACAGCCCTTCTTGTGACTTTTTTGTCTCCTGGTGTTTGTGTGTGAATGGGCGTGTGTGTGTGTATCATTGCACCTAAAACTCTCAGGATCCCTTTTTGTGTGTATGCCTTGTCACCTCTTCCCCACAGCAGAGCTGCCTCTGGTCCGTTGCCTCACAGAACTTCAGTGAACACAGCACCTTCAGATTCAGCTCCGTGTCCTTGGGGCTGACCAGACAGGTGACCAGACACCTACCGTGGCCTTCTCCCAGTTTCCCTCTTGTCTAGTGGTCTGGCTCCTTTGCTGAGCTGTCCGTGGCCTCCTGGAGGGCCCCATCCACCCATCTGAGCCATACCTGCCCAGACCTGCTTGGATCTTGACAGTAGAGAGCGCTTGAGCTAACACCAGACCCCTGCTGTGTACACATTCTGTGAAGAATGGTGTGGACTCTTTCTGAAGGAAGAATTAGTTAACATTTCTTATCCAAGGGACCCAAACACACACAGGTGGTCCAAATACTCTTTCATATTAATAGAAAGGCAATGGCAGAAATGCTTTGAAGTGCTGCCAAGTACGTGCAACCTGGATAGGTAGGCAGCCACCAAAGGGCTGAAGACCAGACTCAAGTTTTGCATTCTGTATTGTGCTAAAGTTTCTTTCTGTCCAGCTGAAAACAAAGATGAAAACCCAGACCCTTATAGTAACTGAGGATCATTTACCATGAGCCCTGTCCCAGACACTTTGGGAAATAGAAAAGAATAAGATAGTTCCTTACTCATATAATTTGTAGTATAGTTGAAGAGAGAGAATTAATGCATGTAAGAGTAGAGTAGTACAAAATAATATATGAGTAAATATGAACATTGTAGAAAATATGTCATAGAGGAGTCAGGGAAACCAGATCATATCTGATTGGATGAGAGAAGATGTCATGGAAGAAGGTTGAGTTAAGCTAGAGTTCAGTGGATGGATAGGAAAAGAGGGGGAGCATATCCTTAAAAAGGAATAGCATAAATTTAGCGACAGAGGCAGAAATGAAGGTGATGCATTTGGCTCAAACAGAGGAAATAGAAGAAGAGGAAAATAATGTTGGATAGATTCAGCTTTAACATATTATGGAGACCCTGACTGGTGCGTGTGTGTGCGCAGGTGTCCTATACACATAGAATACGACGTTTTCATTTTGAAGAAACACACCTGTTTCCCTTACACGGCCCTTGAACTACAGAAACTAATCCACCATGAACAATTGTTTAAGCTATGCCTGGTATGCAGTTGGGGCTCAATAAATGTATATTGGTTGAGAAATCTTCCACAAGCCCCTTAGCTGAAAGCAGCCTCCACTATTACTGCAGATGTCCCTGATAGCACTTTTGAGGGATCTTGAAATATTTTTAAACCCAGAGGAACCTTGTCTTTTCTCATGTTATAGACCTGCACACCCAAAGCCTGTGGCACTTTGGCAGCCTCAGCATCTGTCCTGTGAGCTGAAAATAGATGAGTGTAACCCTAGACGGTGTTTGTACAGCGTGCTTAGCACAGGATTCGCTTTGATATATTCATCCTTGTTTGGAAGCCCGAAGGAAATGAAATTTGTTGTTCTGTGCTCCCTGGCCTTGTGGTTTGCGGTAGATCTTTTCAGTACAAACTGTGCCCCACACAGCCTGCTCTATTTTGATCTTGTGAGTGAGGATTTACCCTGGAGGCCCTTCAGGGTGTCCATAAAAACAGAGAAGTTGGAGTTGAAAGAAATTTTAGAGATAAATCTAGTCAGTTTCCTCATTTTCCAGATGAGGAAGCTGAGGTTCTGATTCAGTAAGAGCCCTGGGCCACATCACCTACACGGAAACTGCACACGCGACAGTTTAGGTGGCCCAACTCCTCCCAGAGACAACGCAGTACCTGGCTTCTGTTGGCCCACCCACGCTGGGACGATTGTGAAGTCCACTTTCTGAGTCTAGCTTCTGCTTTAGGCATCTTTCCCCACCAGCGGGACCAACTCTTTCCTCTTCTCTCGAAATCAGAGGCCTTCCTACTTTAAACTTCCTCCCAATCAAAATGGGAACAGATTCAGTACCATCATTTACACTTGCTGCTTAACTGATTACATTTAATATGAGTGCCCTTGTCACCTGTTGCTCAGCCAAAGACTTGTCAAAAAAAAAAAAAGACTTTTATGCTTCTTATTGGTTGGGAGGCTGTGCTCCTCCTCAAGGAGGAATGAGCATCGTTGAGCAGGTGGGGAGATACATTTAAAGGAAGGAGGGGCCCTAGAAGTCACACCATAAGGCTGGTCTGGGAGTTATTCACTTGTCAGCCATTTAAGGATTTGGCAAGTTGTGCGCCATAGACTTGTGGGTTCTTGATTCTCCTGGGAAGGTGCTTGGAAACACTCCCAAGGAGTATGTCCCACCCTGACCACATCCCACCCCACATAGGTCTGCTTAATCAGCGCCCATCTAATGGACCATTCTCCTCCCTGGATCCTCCCATTACCCTTTTCTTCTTTTTATTCCAAACACAATGTTGGTTCTGTTTAGCTCCAACCCAGTGGTTCACAAAGTCTGCTCCCTAAGGAGCAGCATCGGTATCACCTGGGAATTTGTTAGAAATGCAAATTCTTGGGCCCACCTCCAGACCGACTGAATTACAGATTTAGGAGGCGGGGCCCAGCCCTCTGTGGTTTAACAAGCTCTCCAGGAGATCTTAATGAAGGCTCTCTTTGAGCATCACTGCTCTCACCTTCTGTAGCTTGAATCTCTGCCTCAGTCTACAGATCACCTGGCATGTGTTTTTCATATTCCACTGGGGGTATATTGAACAATATTGTAGTTCTTATTTTATGATCTTTTGTACTTAATCTTTCTTTATATTTTTTCTTTGTCGAAAATTGACCCTGAGACTATTTCTTCTGAGGGAAGAAGTTTTCAGTTTCCAACACTAAATGTTTGGTTGGAATGCAGTGTCTTTCTCAAGAGTGAGTACAGGCTGGATGTTACCGGAGATGATCAGCAAGGCTGTCACAGACAGAGTCCAGGCCAGCTGTCTCATCAGGGGGCTGCTCCTCAATAAAGTGCTAGATTAGCAGCAGCCTCTGTTTCCCGGCTGTCCCACAGTGGAGTTCCACAGAGTCTGGTCAGTCAGGAGGCCAAGGTTGAAGTTCCAGCAGGGAGAATGTAGGCAGGTCACCTACCTTTTCCAAGTCTCTGTTTTCCCATCTGTAAAACAGTGATGGTGGGGAGGGCTTGAACTAGATACTCTGAAGGTTTTTTCCATTTAGAACAATTCAGTGATTTTAGTTACCAGTTTGGTTGACACCATAGAAGGGGTGAGATTGGTTCTAGCAAACCTCACAGGAAGCAAGGCCTTGGTATGTTTTCAAGGAGTGACTGAGCGCTCTCTCGCCTTTAGTTCTCTCTGCTTTTACCTGCCACTCCACCTCCAGGCCTCTTTCTAATCCTTTAACAAAGAAGAACAGCCAAGTCTCTCCAGTAGTTGCTAGCCCACCCCAGTTGTTCCTTGATTCACTCTTAGAGACATTAAGCAAATTTAGTGCAAAATCCTGCGTCCGTACTGCAGAACAATGGTCGGCAACTGAGGACTGCATTAGTTTTGTGTGTGTGTGTGTGTGAGGAGATCAGCCCTGTGCTAACATCTGCCAATCCTCCTCTTTTTTTGCTGAGGAAGACTGGCCCTGGGCTAACATCCATGCCCATCTTCCTCCACTTTATATGGGACGCCGCCACAGCATGGCCCAACAAGCGGTGCGTCAGTGCCCGCCCGGGATCCGAACCTGTGAACCCCAGGCCGCTGCAGTGGAGGGTGCACACTTAACTGCTTGCGCCACTGGGCAGGCCCCCTGCATTTGTTCTAAAAAGTAACTGAAATGCATATTTAGTGGCTTCTTGATGGTGCTTCTGGCAAAATCTGACAATAAGATATATTACGTAATAATAATAACAGCAATAAGAGTTGACATTTGTTGAAAGCTTATTACGTGCTAAGCACTTTACACAGAGTCTCTCATTTAATCCTCACAATATGAGATGTATGTTATTATTACCATTTTATAGAAGAGAAAGTTGAGGCACTGAGAAGTCGAATGCTTTGTCCAAAGTTACACAGCAAATAGTGGATGGAACTTGGATTTGAACCCCAGTCAGTCTGGCTCCACAGCTCTGCTGTGCGGGAATGACGAATAGTGAATGAGGAGGGCAGGAAGTTAATTTGCTCACAAATGCAGCTGAGTCCCTGTTCCTACCTGAAAGCCATACTTTGTCATCCCCCACTTGCTGCCGCCTGACTAGCGTCATTTATTGGCCCTGTGCCAGACCTTGGGGAACAAGGAGAAAGGGAGGGACATAATGTATGCCCCAGTTTGAGAACCACTGTTATACGTGAAGAGCAAACCCGTTTGTTTTTGGGAGGAAGGAGGCAGGATGCAGCATCCGTTCATTACAGAGGGGCACGCCAGTGCCGGGGCGCCAATATCGGCAGCAGCCACCAAGTAGTAAGAGTGCTGCCCAGTCCTTTACCAAGACAGCAAGGACCCGTTGACCGAGTAACCAGTACTGGTCCTGTGAGTCACTCCGTCTCCACGGCGAGTTCCATCAACCACTCTGGGCTTGTTTCTTCCCCTCTAAAATGGCAATTAGAGGTCTGGTACTCCTGGGTGTGGTGTGTAAACAAATAATGACCTGTTTGAAAAAAACATCTTGGAGCTTCTTGGAAAGGTGCTTTGCAAGCAGAAAGAAAGCCATTCTTCTGACTCACTAGAGGAAGAGATCAGAGCTGGAGATGTTGATGTGATCACCCTTTGTTCCTTCAGAACAGGAAACCTCTTAGGAAAAAGCCCACGTGGAGGAAGAATTCAGTGAAGATCTCAGGTCTAACGAGATAAGGAAGGCTGACTTAGGGACCTTCCTGTCTTGACCCCGTATTTACCTCTTATCTCAAGGTGAGATGAGAGATTTAAAAGCACTTCATGAGCTTTTACGCACACATCATTAAAAAGTGTTTGTTATATGTCCTGAACTGATGCTGACTCGCCAGGGTGCTGTGTAACTCACCATGTCCTTTTCCTGCCCCCCAGCAGTGTCGTCTTAATTATACATCATCGGCTCAATGCAAACATGAAGACAATGTGATGACTTCTTTTGTAGGCACTTCTGTGAGCCCCATCTGTATTTATATTGGTAGCAGTATCTGTGTCGTGTATAAATTGCATAAATTTTCACCTTACCATGGCACTTTAGCATGACTAGAATGTTTTCTCCTTCTTAGCCTATATGAGCATAAAATATGCAGAAGACAGGTGCTTCTGCCATTTAAAGTTTGATGGCACGGAAAGCTCTCCAAACACAGAGATCAGAAGATCTGGGTTCAAGTCTAATGCTACTTCTTAGTAAAAACATGATTTGAGCACATACTTTAATTTCTCTGAGTTCGCTTCCTTATCTGTCAAATGAGTGTGACAGTGCCTTCCTGATTCACAGGGATATTGTTAGGCTCAGCTCTGATAGTGTGTGATTCTATTCTGATGTGAGGTGTTACTGTTATCATTTCTGCTAACACTCCTTCATCATGATTTCAAATAGAGAACGTGATGTATGGGACTCAGAATCAAACACGCTTCCTTCCTGGGTGTGTTTACCATCTCAATTCACTGAGGTGACAGGATATATTGGGCTTTGCTTTGTAGTGACTTGACCTGAGGCCTGGAAGGGCTTTATATAGAACTTATAGCTCTGACTTTGTCCCTGATTCACAGAGCCACTGTTTACAACCTCCTGAAAATGAGTCTTGCTGGTTGGAACATTTGACATTACTATCTTAGAAGATGGTTACTGCAGCTTTTTGCATAGTGTGTGTGTGTGTGTGTGTGTGTGTGTGTGTGTGTGTGTGTAGTCCGAGACCAATACGTTCTGGCTCTCCAGAATCACGTGTACTCTGTTTACATCAACCAGTTCTATACTCTTCCTATCACTGTTTGTATTTGTTATGTTCTGATCAGGCTGGGAGAATTCAAACATCTTGAAGCAAAACTACATGAAATGTGGATTATGATCCTATTTCACATAAAAATATACATATATAGCCATACATGTGTACATAATACATTTTTCCAAGAATCCATAAACAACTATTAATGCTGGGTTCCTTTGGAAAGTGGAGGTCAAGGAAAATTTCAAACACATCCCAAAGCAAATAGAATAGTGTAGCAAACTCCCATGCACTTATCTCCTAGCTTCAACAGTTATCAGTTCATCACCAGTTACCCAGCTTTGTGTTAGACGTTTGAATTTTTTTAAATCTACCATGAGCATGTATTAGTTTGATAATCTGAAATTTCAATTATAGAATAATCCAAACATTAAAAGGAAATGCATTATGTTAGATTTCGTTTGTTCCTGTCTTGTTTCTCAGCGTTTTAGACTCAGGGCGTTTCAAGGGTGGTGATTAAGAGTAATTTTCTCGGAGTTCTCTGATCCCCAAGGACAGATATTGGCTGTTGCTGAACATCTGGAAAGGACAATAGCTTTGGTTTAAAGCACATCTATGTCAGCACTGTTGCCCAAATCACAAGACTCACACTGTCAGTCCCACCGTTCGGCTTGCTGTGTTTTTTAATTAAACTGTTTGGCTGAGATTTGTGACGCTGTTTTTAAATGAGAATTTGTGGTTTCTGTCCCCTTCTTTTTCCCTGGATCCCACAACTCGCTGCAGTTCTCTGCAAGCTATTTTTCAAAAAACAATTTCTACCTTTCTTATCAGATGGGCGGTAATTTTGCAGGGATTATTAATACCTGCACTCACTAGTGTTTGTTCTCTTCGGGCTGGAAAGAGGAAATTGTCTGATGCAATTTCAGCAGCTGGTTAGCTGGACAGGAATAGAACATTACAGAATCACCTTGAATCTAAAGGCTGTGAACCAGCTGTCTGAGATGAATGATGGGAAGGTGGTTTTTGTATTTAAATTCCTTAGCCAGTTGGATTGAAAATGCAGCTAAAATAGAGATGGTTGTTCTTCCCAGGGATTCAAGGTGGATTGATTTGGGCTGTGTTAGTCAGAAGACTCTTCTGCCTTATGCCTTTTCAATGCCGAGTGCATAGGATGAATTAATTGATTTTCCACCTCATAAGGATCTATCCCCTACTATGTGCAAGGCACTAGAATTGCAAAAATAAACAAGCAACTCTCTCTTAGTATCCCTGACCTCATCTAATTGTGATACAGTGGGATGAATGCTTTACTAGTGGCACTAAAATCTGTGGGAGAACAGAGGAGAGAAGGTTGTGTTCTGGCTTTGGAAGGCTGGGAAAATGTTCACAGAGGTGGTGCCTTTTAAGCTGAAAGCAAGTAGAATTTTTTGAATTACTGAAGGCAGGAGGAGGGAGCCTTCTAAGCAGAGGGGTCTCTGTCTTGAGCAGAGGCACGGAGGGGGATGGTATGTTCAGTGTGTCGGGACTGCAAGGCGGGCATGCTTGTGGTGGGAGGTGAGAGAGAGGTGAGGAAGCTTGGGAGGAGGCCTGGGGTCAGGGTGGAAGGCCTACATAGATAGAGCCTCTTTAGACAGAGCTTTTGGATCCAGGCACCTAAAGGGGTTGGTACTGTTGTGATTGTTGTTAGGGTGTGCATAGCTTGGAAGAACTGGAAAACTCTAAAGAACCCGGTGCTTTAGGCACTGGTGTCTCTTGCCATCTCGCACTTGAGGCTTCAGGGGCTCTTTTGAAATCCCACGCTCTCAGCTTCGCTGGGCTTTCCTGCCCCACTTCCCTCTCACTCCTGATTGGCTGGTTTCCTCAGTGTCCTCTAGCCCTGGGTTTTTTTAACCTTTGTTCTAGGAATTCCATGTAGATACCCTAGGGGTTGTGGAGGGTGTACGTGAGAGAACAAAATGGGAGAACCAGGAAATACTCTGGACTTGACAGCCCTACCCCCTTTTACCCAGAGCACCTCACATTGCTCTGTTATCCACATTGACATCTGGGTAAGTTTCCACTTGAAGCAACGTGTTCCATGGCACAAATAGTTTGAAAACTTCAGGTCTAGTTGAAATCTTGGAGGGAGCCATTCTGCCTGGCTTAGCTAATTACTGTCACTTAAATTAAGTAGAATCTTGGGCCCCTGGTCTCCTCTCTCCTTATTGAACTGCCTGTGGGCGTGGGCAGGGGCCGCCATAGGTCAGGGACTCTTCCAATTAGGCGCCTTCTCACGCAAAGAAAACAGGCAGATTTTGAACCCTGCCTGAGGTGGGTCAGGTGTGTAAGGCAGTGTTAAATCGAAGGGGATGTTGGCATGGCAGACAATATGACTGATGTGTCTAGGCAAAATACCGTGTTTAAAATTGTGGCTTTTGGCCCCCAGCTCAGCAGTGTGCAGAGTCTTTCTGGAGCAAGCTAGTCCACAAGAGGTGTGGCTACGCAGAATTTCCATTTTTCCACAGAACTTTGAAATGTGACTTACTCTTTCCCCTTCTTGGAGATCTCCATGCATATTAGTGTATTAAAAGTTGTGAAAATTTGTAAGGTGTAAGTTTAGTTCAAGTAGAAGGAAGTGCGTTTTTTTTTTTAAAAAAAACCCACATACCCCACATACACACACACACACAACAGAGATTAAAACTTTGGAAATTGATTACCCTGGAATTAAAAACATAAATAGTTTTTTAAAAAAGACTTAGAATTCTCTTAATTGGGAGGAAAATCCCTGCATTCTAATTGGGGAAGAAATAAAGTAGTGTAAGTGGTTCTTTGGCTATAGAGGAATTAAATGAATGAGTCCATTTAGTAAAAAAATAAAGCACAACAAAACTCTTTTTTTTTTTTATTTTTTGTGAGGAAGATTAGCCCTGAGCTAACATCTGATGCCAATCCTTCTCTTTTTGCCAAGGAAGACTGGCCCTGGGCTAACATCCGTGCCCATCTTCCTCTACTTTATATGGGACGCCGCCACAGCATGGCTTGACAAGCGGTGCATCGGTGCACGCCCAGGATCCGAACCTGCGAACCCTGGGCCGCCAGCAGCGGAGCGCGCACACTTAACCGCTACGCCACCAGGCCGGCCCCAACAAAACTCTTAAAACAAACAAACAAACAAACAAACAAAAGACTTAGATGAATTCTATGATAACGTAATGTTAATAGTATATAATAGTAAGAACCCTACTAAGTTAGTGAGAAGACTCCCTACCACTTTGAAAATGGTGTCGTTTCTATTAGTGCCGTTGCCCGTTCGTTTGTTCACCAAGTATTTATTAAGTACCCACTGTGCCAGGCGCAACACTTGGTGTTTGCAGTGTGAAAATTCTTATCTCTTTATGGGAATAGTTTTTCTGGAATATACAATTTTCAGTGCTCATCTTTAGAATTCCGTGTTTCTGACTAGAGAAGAAAAAAGATGGTAACACAGTTATTGAACATTTTTAACCCTTGGTAGCATGTCTAAAAATATCAAGTTCTAGGCTATCTCTTGTATCCAGAGTTCTTTCCCCTCCATCAGATTTCTGCTCAGTGTTCTAAACATGGAAATGTACCAGGCCCTGGTGGGGCCAAGGGGGTGTGTCTAGGGCTTCTCCTTTTGGTGCAGGGTGGGAATTGGTGGGAATCAAGAATGCTCAAGGGTTAGCACCAAGCTCAGGGTTCATGGAAGGATAGTAACTGAAAGGTTTTGTTCTGTCATATTTAAAGATAAACATTACCTAATAATTTTTTTTTAATTGGCAAATTTACAGGAGCTAAAACTCCTCTCTTGGCTCATAACATATTCCTCCTCCACCAAATTATATGGTAGCTTGTTCTGTATTTCAATTTCTAAATAAATTGGTCTTCATTATTCTTGGATTCCTGACAGACATCAAGTCTAAGAATTAATATTTTGCATTCTGCCACTTTGAGCATGTTAAACAAATTACTCAGTGTCATTGTCACTGAATTAATTAGAAGGAATCATGTGATGACTTTAGCAGGCTTATGTGATGTGTTTTTTTATTGGGGTTCATTTTTTTTATTAATAATTATGGCTCTACATTGGTATTATTTGTGGTTTTAACATTACCTGCCTCAGGGAGTTGTCATGAGGATTAATGCTAATAAAGTAGTTAAAACTGTGCCTAGCACATTAGGGCTCAAATGTTGTCTTTATTTTTATTAATGAGCTCGTGACAGTATGACAAGGTAATCAAGGTGGGTACCATTATCCCCATTTTACCAATGAGGACTCTGATGCTCAGAAGTTTGATATCTGGAATTACTGGCAGTGTCAGGACGAAAGCCAAGTTTTCATATTCCTAGTCCTGTGTTCTGGACTGTCGTCATAACTGACATTTTGGGGTTTGGTATTTCAGCATATGAATTTTGGGGAGATGCAAACACTTGGACCGTAGCAGTTAGTTAAGTTAGCATGTGTGAATACTTAGTACAATACTGGACATATAGTAGGAACTCATTTAAAATGGTTCTTTTCTCTCTATGAGGTTTATAGCTGTTAGAACTCTCCTTTCTCTCTTCCTCTCCCTTCCCATTGCTGAAGCCCCAGCTAAGCCTTTCATCCTAGACTATTCTCGAGCCTCCAGTCTTGAGCAGTTAGGATTGTTGTAGTCTCCTCAGGCTGCCATAACAAAGTATCAGAGACTGAGTGGCTTAAACAACAGAAATTTGGGGCTGGCCCGGTGGCGCAAGCGGTTAAGTGCGCACGCTCCGCTGCAGCGGCCCAGGGTTCGCCGGTTCGGATCCCGGGCACGCACCTGCGCACCGTTTGGCAAGCCGTGCTGTGGCAGCGTCCCATATAAAGTGGAGGAAGGTGGGCACGGATGTTAGCCCAGGGCCAGTCTTCCTCAGCAAAAAGAGGAGGATCGGCAGATGTTAGCTCAGGGCCGATCTTCCTCCCAAAATAAAAACCAGAAATTTACTTTCTCATAGTTCTGGAGGCTAGAAATCTGAGATCGAGGTGTTGGCAGGGTTGGTTTCTTCTGAGGCCTCTCTCCTTGGCTTGTAGATGGCCATCTTCTCCCTGTGTCTTCACATGGTCTTCCCTCTGTGCCTGTCTGTATCCTAATCTCCTCTTCTTACAAGGGCGCTAGTCATATTGTATCAGGGCCCACCCTAATGACCTCATTTTGATTTAATTGCTTTTTAAAGACGCTGTCTCTTAATACAGTCACGTTCTGAAGTACTAGGGGTTAGGGCCTCAACGTATGAAATTTAGAGGAACACTGTTCAGCTTATAATAGTGGTCTAGTAAGGAAGAGCATCTAAGCCTCAGAGCTCCAGCCCAGAATGCTCCCACTCATAACGGCAACGCTTAGGATATCAAAACCCATTAAATTCCATTCAGTGCACTCTGTTCAAAAAACAGGGAAGAGTATGATCTAGTTCCTTCTTTAGGGAGTGGAAGAAAGGAGGATGGGACCTGTTATATGTCAGGCACTATGCTGAGTTGCTGGTGCTTAACAGACATTATGTCCCCAAATCTTAACATTGCCAAGGATAGAGTAGGCATAAGTGCCTCCACTTTACAGAGGAAGAAAGAGACAGTAAGTCACTTGCCCAGGTCACACAGTCACTGTGTGATTTATTCATGTGGCATTCCCATTTCTCAACAATGTTGAGAATATGAGGTAAGGAGCATGGGTGAAGTAGAAAGCAAGTTCACCCCATTGACCCAATTGACTGAAGCTGACTTTGAATTGACTTAATTTCAAATTATTCACTTGAGAATTAAAAAGTAAATGCAAGGCTGATGAAAGAAAGGAAGACAAATGGAAGAAACTTTTTTTTTTAAAAGGCAAGTTTAGCTTCTTTTCAGAAAAAGTCACTGAGTTCTGAAGGGAGTAAGAGAAGGCTCCATGTCAACCACTTTTCTCCATGCTAGGCCATCAGCTGGTAAATCAGTTGTATTTGTCCAACAGCTTTAATCTCTCTCTTCTGGATTTTTCGTTTATCCTTTGCTGCCTAGAGGCAGCATAATACAGAATTGGAAAGCTAGACGCTGAAGTGAGACCATCAGGGTTTGAACCTCATTTTCATCACTTCCTAGCTGTGAGATCTTAGGCAAGTCATTTAATCTCTCTGAGGCCTCAGTTCTCTGTGCTGTAAAAAAAAAAATGGAGATAGTAATGGAAACTTCTGATGAGGTTGTTGGGAGCAGTAAGTGAGTCAATCTATGTAAAGTGCTCAGATCAGCACCTACCTGGAACCTAGTAAGCCCCACGAGAGGATTAGCTGTAGCCCCTATAGTAAACAAGGCCCGCAAAGGCAAGGATCTTTGTGTATTTTCTGATGTATGTCTCTAATGCCTGGAAGTACCTAATGGGTGGGTAGTAGATGCTCATTCATAATTATCATATGAATGAATGAATGAATGAATGAATGCAAATATAGTGGACCCTGAGCAATCTGTGATGAAGAGGAAGTACCTGGTTTCAACAAGTTTCTAGAGTTTGTTTGTTGGTTGGTTGAAGCCATAGGCCACTAGTGGAGAGATAAAGAGAAGGGATTGAGGCAGAGTAGGAGTGGGAGAGCTTTTCTCAGTCTCCTGAGTGGCAGGGGAGCTCTAGGATGTTTGTGGTTGTTTTTCCCTCCCATTTACCTGTGTCATTTCAAGATCCGGAGGTGGAACCACTTTCTGGGGCCTCTGGGCTCTGATAGTATGGAAATCACCCACTGACATAAAGATATTTGAAGGACACTCTGATGCATTTAGAGCTTCCATTTTGTTACTGCTCTCTGGGATTGGTTTAATAATTTGTCGTCAAAATTCCTAAAATGATTGCCAAATTTATTTTCTTTCCAGGCTCAGGCTGCATGAAGAAAAGGTTATTAAAGATAGGCGACATCATCTCAAAACCTACCCAAACTGTTTTGTTGCAAAAGAACTGATTGACTGGCTGATTGAGCACAAAGAGGCTTCTGACAGAGAGACAGCAATTAAACTCATGCAGAAGTTAGCAGACCGGGGCATTATTCATCATGGTGAGTGAGATGGCAACAGTCAAGGTAACTTGAGAGGAAGCAGTGGACCAAATCTTCTATTCCAGATATGAAGCTACCCATTTAAGAAATAAGACATTTTACTTTCTATTGTCTCCTGTGTACCTCTTCCCAATTACATTCCCTTCCTCCCTCCAAGAGGCATTTGTGTTTATTTCCATGGACTTCGTTGGGTTTCCTTTCTGTATATGTATCTCTTAGCAATGTATCATATTGTTTTAAGTATTATAAGCATCATAGAGAGGCATGTTTATTCTTTTGCCACTTGATCAACACGCTGTTTGTGAGATTCATCCATGTCGATGGTGTATCCCTTGTTGGTTTGTCCATTTTCACTGCTGTGTCGTATGCCATGTGTAATGATGCCATCACACATTTATCCATTCTCCTAAAGGGCAGTTAGTTTATTTCCAAGTTTTTGCTTTTACTCTCAATGGTTCGATGGACATTCCTGAACATGTGTCCTTGAATTCTCTAACCCTGGTTGAGACCTTTCACATGCTGTTATTCTCTTGGGTTGGAATGCCCTTTGTCCTCATTTTTAACCAATTTCTACTTATTCTTCAGGTCTCCACTTATAAGCAGACTCTTCAGAGAGGCACCCATTCCACAAAACTAGGTTACTGGGGTTCTGGGTACTCCTCCTTTGGGCTCTCATTGCAGTCTCTCCTCGCCTTTTCACAGCCTTATCACACCATATTTTAATTACGTGTTGACGTTTCTCTCTATCTCACTAGACTTCACATTCTTTGAGGTTGATGCCTGCCCCAATATCATTCTCAAGAAGAGCTTGTGGAATGAATGATGCATTGAGTTTTGTGACTCTTTCAATAGATAATATTGATGATGATGATGGTGATGGTGGTGCTGGTGGCTAGTAATACTGAGCACTTATTCTGTACCGGGTACTGTGCTAAGTATTTCACATGTATTAAATCATATGAGAGAGATTTGTGTGCTTGAAAAATGAAGGAGTGAAACAATTCTTAATTAGTATCTTCATTTGAGAAATTAGAGTTTTCTTTTTTCTCATGTGCCTCTCTGTGTATATTGTGTTTCAGTGTGTGATGAGCATAAGGAATTCAAGGACGTCAAACTCTTCTACCGCTTTAGAAAGGATGACGGCACCTTTCCCTTGGACAACGAAGTGAAGGCCTTCATGAGAGGACAGAGGCTGTATGAGAAGTATGTTGCACGTGAACTTCCCCCCTGTAAACTTGACTTGTAGAGAAGCAAGGCTCTTTCAGTCTTTTATCATTTTGACTTCAGCCTGGCTCTTCCCTGTGAGATGGTTACATAACTGTTCCTTTTAATATGAAATAACTCTATCATTCATTTGCTTTTCTCTTTGCTGGAAATTAAGTTGATTTCATAAGATTCTTAACAAAGAATTTATTTAAATAGTATTTTCTATATTTAAGTCAAGTTAACAAAACTCTGGAAGTAAAAACAAAAGGAAAGAGCTTGATGTTTGCCATCAAGTGATGCAGTTGCCAACTGCATCAGTATTTTAAATACTGCTGTATAAATTGGAAGTTTAGTCTTGTAAATGGCTAGAGAAGAAGCATCATGTGCAGGAGGAGTTCAAGTGCAGGTCAAGAGCTGAGTCGTGAGAGAACTTCAGATAGCAGGATGTCTAAGAGGAATAATCTCTCAGCTCTTTGGAAGAGATGAATATACTGTAGCCCAGGAGTATCCAGTTGGTGGATCTTGAATCTCCCCAGTGGTCTGTCTCTGAGCTCATCTGTTATTTCTGTGGCTTCTTTCTCATCCTATCTTCCTTGTTTTTTTCCAATCATTAGAGGAAGGAGTACAGGAGCAATGGTACCGCCTCCTTTTTTCTTTTTTTATAACTTTGTTTATTTATTTTTTTCCCCCAAAGCCCCAGTAGATAGTTGTATGTCATAGCTGCACATCCTTCTAGTTGCTGTACGTGGGACGCGGCCTCAGCATGGCCGGAGAAGCAGTGCGTCGGTTCGCGCCCGGGATCGAACCCCGGTGCGGCTCGGTACCTCCTCCTTAATGCTGGCTGCCTTTCAAGGTTTCGGGGAGTTGAAAAATAGGTATTTATCACATAAAAGAGCCTACTCTATGTTGAGTGGGTTGGTGAGATAGAGAGAGAGGCCTGGGTGGTCAGATAAGTAGCATGATGGTTAAGAGCCAGACAGGGTTTGAATTCTAGCCCTGTCACCTTACCTTCATAAACCCCAATGTCCTCTTTTATGACATGGGATTGGTGACAGGATAACCTCCTAGGTGTTTAGTGTTGTGAGCATTAAAAGAATAAACTCTGTCAAGTACTGAAGTATTTAGCTCAGTATCTCTGGGATTTAGTCAGATCCCGCAAATGATAGCCATTTCAGATATTAACATGATACTGATGACCACTCTCCATCTGTCTCTCCTGTGTTCTGCCTCTATCCCAGTTCTGTTCACCTCTGTTTCTGGAGCTGATATTGTCCAACCACTCAATGGTAAATATGTACTAGTTCTCATGTAACTTGCTTTCTATACTGAAGTGTAGAAAATCCCTCATCTCCCTGACTAACATGAGTTTGAATAAAAGGGATCCATCAACACTTCCATTTGTATACTAGAGTGGGTGTATATGTTTTGTTGCTGGTTTTTTTTTGTGTTTTTTTTTTACATTCTTAGTTCCTTTTGGAAAATTCTAGCAGGTGTTAGTTATTTAGATTACCATGATGGTCCCTTCAAACCGTAAGATTCTATGTTGTCAAAAACATACATGTCATTTCCATGGAAGGAAGCCAGGAGATTCTGTAATACTCTTCTCTAGCTACAGCTTATCTCTTGGGATCTGGGCAACCACACTATGGGAGCAGGGACTAATAATAATTGAAAATGTCTGATAGAGAACTGTTCTTGTTAATTGTATGGGTATGATGGCAAGACAAAAATAAGAAAAGTTAAAGAAAGTTGTTCATACCTTCTAGAAAACAGACTTAGTCCAGCCCACCTTTGATGGCTTCTCCCCTTACATCTTATGCACCATTTACGCTGAACCGTTGTGTCTCTGGACCATCCAAGACTCCTCTCTGCCTTCAGGTCATTTATAAGTTCATTAATTATTCAACAAATATTTACTGAACCCACACCACATGCCAAGCACACTTATAGGCTCTGGAAATCTGCCCCGAACCCAAGACAGACAAAGCCTCTGCCCTCGTGGAGCTTGCATTCTGGTTGAAGAGGCAAACTTTAGGGATCACATGTGAAGAGGAATGGTGTCTAATACAGGTGGTTTTCAGGGCTAGAAAGAAAAATAGACTTCCTGAAGTTGGCGAGGTATTTTAGATAGAGTGGACAGGGAAGACATCCCTGAAGAGGTGACATTTGAATCAAATGAGCCTTGTAGATATCTGGTGAAAGAGCAGCCCAGGCAGAGGGCACAGCAAGGGTAAAGGCTTTGAGGCAGGAATGTACTGGGCATATTTGAGGACAGTAAGGAGGCCAGAGTGTCTGACGGGCAAGAAGTAAGGGGGAGAGTAGGAGATGCCTTGGGGCCGGATAACATAGGACCCTTAAGGCCATGAAACAAATAGAGGATTTTATTTAAGTGTAGTGGGAAGCCATTGGAGAGTAGGGAGTAGAGAAGTGGTAATTTGATGTACTTTTTGCATATGCTGTTCCCTCTGCCTAAAGACCCTTCACGCCACTCTTAGCCCCTTGCCTAGCTCACTCTGACTCTTCCTGGCTTCATATTTAATATGACTTTTCTGAGAATCCTTCCATACCAACTTAGAACTGAGTTAGGTGCCACTGCTGCGTGTTTACCCCATCAAAGAGCTGTATTCAAATTTCGTCTTTGTATGTTTACTGCATTAGAAGCTAAGAGTAGGGACTGCTTTATCCTTCTCTGTATTTCTTATGGTTTAGCATATGCCTGGCCAATCATAGATGGTAAATATTTGCTGAAAAGTATGAATAAAATTTTGATCCCTGGATGAGTTGATCAATATTGCTATCTTTTTTCTGTGTGCAGTTGGCTTTCCAGTCATTAGTGTTCAGTGTCTCAATTTCCACGTAAATTTATTTCTTCAAACTGCTTGCGCAATTAGCATTAGGAAAAGTAATTTAATAAGTACTTATCCTTGCATGAACTAGCTGCCACCTTATAAATCTTGGCCTCTACTTTTGGTCGTTGGAACATGCCTGGAACAAACTTGGAGGCCTTTGGAATTGACGGCTTGGTTTACCTACTTGATCAGTTTTGTTTAGAGTATACATTTAATTATTTTTTATGCATTTTCTGTGTTTCTCTGGACATCTTTACCATGAATCTCAGCATGTACTATTGTTTTGTAAGTTTTGGATGTTAAAAAATAACATTAAGAAGTAAATAGTTGGTTTTGTTCATAGCTCATCTTTTCAAGTATTTTATTTATTCTAGTATTGAAGTTTTTTTCCTATATTTTTTTTGCCAGAATACTTGCTTAGGATATCTCTAACATTTATGAAAGAAGGTCTTGCAAAACATATGTTCCTTTTGGTGTTTTCCTTTTAAGATAATAATAATCAGTAATATTTGTTGGTTGCTAATGTGTATCAGACATCCCAACTAGTCCATTTTATTTGATCATCATAACAACCCCAATTTAGATCATTGTCCCATTTTATGGATGAAGAAAATGTGGCAGGGAGAGATTAAATCTCTTACCCAAGGTAAAAAACAGCTGGGATTTGAACCCAGGAGCCTAAAGCCCAAATTTATTGCTACTAGACTATTAATAAAACTTAGAAAACATTTTTATATGTTTTTATTAGAATATTAGAAATATTAGATAAGATTTTAGATATTTAAAGTATTAGATAATATTTTAAAATGTTAGAATAATTAAAATAATATTTGAAATAAATTAATATTTTAAATAAAATAATTTAATTTATTTAACTATTTAATATTAAAATATTATTTAAAATAAATTAAATAATATTTTAAATAAATAAAATAATATTTTCAATTAAAATAATATTTTAAAATATTAGAAAAGATTTATTATTATTATTATTTATGGAGATTAAATGGATGAAATCAATGTTTACTTCAAAACATAGTTTAACTTAAAATGTAACATGGAGTTTGTAAATATCCAGGTATGGAATTTTCTGTAAAAACTGACTGAAAATATTCTAAGATTTTACAGTGTCATTGGGAAAGGGGAGTAAAATGAGTTTCCTTCATGATAAGTCTACGTGGTATTCTGTAAATATGGTAAAAACAACAACACTTTTTGTTTGTAAATTAAGCTCCTCAAAGCACTTCCATTAGATTATTTTGTCTGAACTCCTTTAACAGAGTACTAATAGAGTAGTAAATAATAATATAAAATAGATAGGACATTATGTTATTGCCTAGTTTTTCAGAAGGAGCATCCAGGACTTGAAGCAGTTAAGACATTTCTGTGAGTTGGTGATACAGCTTTAGGGACAGAGGAGACCCTGAGCCCGGGGTGGCAGGTGTGTAGGCCACTGCTTTCCACAACCTCCGACCAGCTCTGCGGGGCTGGCTGTATTGTCAGTATTTCCTTTTTGCTCTCCTCTTGCTTGTTTGTTCTGTATTATTAATAGAACTTTGTGAAACTCGGTGGTTTCTGGCTGGGGTATTGCTGAACCATGCTGATTTTTGGCGCCCTGGCTTTCCAGTCTGTAGTGGGGTTTCTCCATCTGCTGTTTTGTAGGACAAAGCTGTGTTTCTAAACTAAAAGTCAATGACTCTGCTACCTCTTAGTATTTACATCACTCTAGTTACCTTAACTCATAGGTACTCGAATGAATCCTGGTGAAGGGGCAGAAGCTGGCCCTTTCAAGTTGCCCCAACATGAGGAAGGTTACGGGGCAGCTGGTGACGTGAATCCTCGCGCACAGTGAGTGACGGTGGCTGTGGGTTTTGGAGTCACACAGCCCTGGTCTCCAATCCCAGCCTCACAGCTTGCTTGCTCTGTGACCTTGAGTAGGCTGCTGAACCTCTCTGATCTGTAGTCTTACGTGGAGATAAAGCTGGGACCCACTTGGAAAGGCTGTTGGGAGGATTAAATGAGATACAGTCTGTACAGTGCTAAGCACAGTGCTTGGCACAGAGCAAAAGCCCAAGAAATGTTAGCTGCTGCTATTAGAGTAGTAAATAATAATATAAATAGATGATAACTGTTATATTTATTATCATATCATTTTAAGATTTAGCCTAGCATAGCGGTTAAGAGCCCAGGAGCCAGGCTACCTGGGTGTGAATCCTGGCTCTGTGCCTTGGGGCAAGTGGCTTCACCTCTCTGTGCCTCCATTTGCCCATCTAGTGAATGGAAATATTGATTGTATCGATCTCATAGACTTCTTGTGGGGATTAATGGACTAATATGTGTGAGCACACAGGACAGGGCCTACCTCGGAGTATGAGTATATGCTGTTGTTCATCTCCTGCTGCCAGCTGGAGGGGAGTGTGAGAAAGAGGGTGTGTGCCCTGGATCCATGTCCAGACTTGGTTATTTTGAGGAATTCGTCTAAGCACATTCAGGGCCCCATGCACTTTCACCAACAAGCTCCGTCAGACCTTTGCTATGGCCAGTTGATGGACTGAAGATGCAGAGAATAAGGCATGACGTCTCTCCAGGAGGGGCTTACAGTTTTCCACTTAATTTTTTAGGGGCACAAATACCCCAGACATACAACACATGAACATAACTCACATTCTCCCAAAGAGTGCAATTTTTAGTTTTCAAATAAAATCTTTATAAACGGGATAAATATCCGTAACTTAAAAGAACAGCATTTAGTCTGCATACACTGCCTTCCGATGGTAGAAGATATTTTGGATTCATATTCCAAACTACAAAACTTGGTTGTCTTTCAACAGCTGGCAAAATAGATCTCTTTAAGAAAAAAGTTGAACTCAGGATTATCATGTGCTCTATATACTGATAAGCAGAATTAGCTATAAAAGAGGATATGAGTTCGAGGTACAATTTGGACTTTGCTTACTAAAACTAGTGGTTGAAACACACATTTTAAACTAACCCTGATTCATCTCCAGGCATGGAAGAGACTTCTCAATTCTAATTTAATCTCGGCCGTAATACAGAGTTAAAGCCCTTCTAGGTCTGGTTCATAAAGACATTAGTTTAGTTTTTCACCCAAAGGGCCTTGGTTTTCTCAGCAGCCGGAATTTCTCTTTCCAGCCACTAGTAGTCTATTTGTTCTGCTCAGGAGGGTAGACCTGATTAAAGAATTGGTTTCAAGTACCTGTGTGCCATTAGATCTCTGTTGAGTTCCCACTGCTTCTTTTGTATTCTCTCTTCCATAGGACTGAAGGAAAATATAAAGGAGAAACTATATCCAAAGAGGAAAAGCTCTTTTGTGTGTTTTATCTTATCAGAGGTTTCTCCACCATGTGCCCCTGGGATCTTTTTCCTGTTCCCTCCCAGTGCCTGGCACAATAAATATTTGTTGAATGAACAAAGGACTCTACATGCTGTGATTGCTGTGAGCTGCTGAGCTCGTACCGAGAGAGCTACAGAGAGCTTGCTTTTAATGACAAGCAATAGTAGCCAGAGGTTTACCTCGTCTTGCCTCTTTACAGTTTACAAAGCATCGTATACATTAACATGTCTGTACAATTCTGAGTTATACCCAGTTTCCGCAATTAATCCCATTGTAGAGATGGGGGACATGATTAATGACCAATGTAATCCTAAAACATGGAGCTGGGGTAAAAACAATAAAATCTCCAAGCTTTTGGCTATATCTTGTTCCATTTCCGGTATAGAAGTGCCTTTCAAACCGAGATCCTGAGTTCTGCAAAATGATCCAAATTTTACGTTGAAAATGTTTTAATTATTTTGCAAACTGTAATAAAAATACTTCCTGACGTTGTGTACAACAATTTCATAGTTCATTTGTGCTGCCCTATTAATTAGTGGTTTCATAGAACCTTGGAATAAACATTTCCTGCCTTCTTGGTTTATTTGAAGAGCGTCCTAAGATTGCAGTGTAAGTGGGTTAAAAGTTGTTACCTTTTGCAACTGCTTATTTGGGTGACAAGGCATGATTTTGATACTGTATAACTAATGTCAAGAACTGTTAAAGAGTCTTAAGATTTTACCCTACTTGCAAACTCACAAGTTTGCCTGCAGAAAGCAGGAGACCCCTGGATTGGGGACAAGGGACAGTTTATTGCTTAATCTCAGCAATAGCAGTAGCCAGCGTATCATTGTTTTCTTGACTGTTCCCCAAGCAAGCCTTAGTTCCATAGAACAGCACAATGAGAGCCAGATGACGCCTGCCTGGGTTGGGTTAAAGAAGAGGATTCCCAAACTTGAGGAACTTGAATCTTTTGTAATGATCTTCAAGCAAACCTGCTTTATGGCCCAGAGGGAGACATTATGTTTCTAATACTGGGCAAATCTTCCCTTTTGCTCCAGAGGGAGACACTATCTTTATCTTCCAACTCTGTTCATCATGCAAATATTCTTGAAAAGATATCTAGAACATAAGCTGTCAATGCTTCTGCGTGCAAGGCATGAAGAGAGACCCGTGTGAGAGCCCCATGGAGAATTATCTCCCAACGACTGAAACAAAATGCACAAATTAATTGGATTTTGTAGCTAATCATAGGGGGAGTAATAATTATCCTCACCACTGCTCGTATTTCCATGTTTTTTTGTGTTAATCAAAACTACCTTATAGGTTTCACTGTTTAACTTTTATAAGTAAATGTTGTGTTATAAAATAAAATTAAAAAATAGGATTTTCTTGGGGCCCTTGGTGTAGTGGTTAAGTTCAGCACGCTCCGCAGCCTGGGTTCACAGGTTCGGATCCCGGGCGCGGACCTACACCACTTGTCAGCCATGCTGTGGCAGCGACCCACAAATAAAGTGGAGGAAGATTGACACAGATGTTAGCTCAGCTCTAATCTTCCTCAAGCAAAAAAAGAGAAAGATTGGCAATAGATGTTAGCTCAGGACTAATCTTCCTCAGGAAAAAAAAAAGGGATTTTCTGTAATACTTTATTTGAGAAAAGAGGTTAGTTGTTTAAACAGTTTTTTTTTTTTGTGAGGAAGATCAGCCCTGAGCTAACATCCATGCTAATCCTCCTCTTTTTGCTGAGGAAGACTGGCTCTGATCTAACATCTATTGCCAATCCTCATCCTTTTTCTCCCCAAAGCCCCAGTAGATAGTTGTATGTTATAGTTGCACATCCTTCTAGTTGCTGTATGTGGGACGCTGCCTCAGCATGGCCAGAGAAGCGGTGCATCGGTGTGCGCCCGGATCCGAACCCAGGCTGCCAGTAGCGGAGCGCACGCACTTAACCGCTAAGCCACGGGGCCGGCCCGTAAACAGTTGTTTTTATTTTTTATTTTTTTGCTTTTTCCCTCAAAGCCCTATTAGATAGTTGTATGTCACAGCTGCACATCCTTCTAGTTGCTGTATTTGGGACGCGGCCTCAGCATGGCCAGAGAAGCGGTGCATCGGTGTGCGCCGGGATCCGAACCCAGGCTGCCAGTAGCGGAGCGCATGCACTTAACCGCTAAGCCACGGGGCCAGCCCCAACAGTTTTAAAACTATGCTATTTTTAAAGGGCCATCATCAGTTCTCACAGGGTGTTTAACAACAACTTTAGAACAAAAATTTAAGTGGTTTCATTATGCAGCTCGATGTAGAGTCATGGGAAATTTTTCATCTAGAACTGCATCCTTGTTGGATACTCATAATCATCTCCTTTCTTCTCTTTCTTTCTTCTTTTTAAAAAAATTTATTTATAGCAGGTCATGCGAAGTTGTATGTTTTGCCTGAAAGGTTATTCAAATGTTTAATAGTTTAATAGCACTAGCCAGTGACTACGCATTTGGTTATGCCCAGGGACTGGGAAGTGGGGGTGGTGAAATCTGGGAACACAGAGCTGTTGGAAACACAAAAAGGAGTGATGCAACCACTTCATACTCATTAGGATGGTGATTACAAAAAAAAAACCACCCAGAAAATAACAAGTGTTGGCTAGGATGTGGAGAAATTGGAATCCTTGTGCGTTGCTGGTGAGATGGTGTAGGAGCTGTGAAAAACGGTATGGTGGTTCCTCAAAAAATTAAACATATAGGGGCCAGCCCCGTGGCGTAGCGGTTAAGTGCGCACGCTCCGCTGCTGGTGGCCTGGGTTCGGATCCCAGGTGCGCACTGATGCACTGCCTGTCAGGCCACGCTGTGGTGGTGTCCAATATAACGTAGAGGAAAATGGGCACGGATGACTGGCCCAGGGCCAGTCTTCCTCAGCAAAAAGAGGAGTGGCATGGATGTTAGCTCAGGGCTGATCTTCCTCACACACACACAAAAAAATTAAACATATAATTACCATATGATCCAGCAGTTCCAATTCTGGGTGTGTACCCAAGAGAACTGAAAGCAGGGACTTGAACAGATATTTGTATACCCATGTTTGTAGCGGAATTATTCACAATAGCTGAAAGGTCAAAGTAACCCGTGTCTACTGATGGATGAGTAGATAAACAAAATGGGGTATATACGTACAATGGGATATTATTCAGCTTTAAAAAGGAAGGAAATTCTGCCTCAACATGAATGAAACATGCTAATTAAATAAGCCATTAAATAAAACATTAAATGATTAAATAAATAAATGGACAAATATTGTATGATTCCACTTATATGAGGTACCTAGAGTAGTCAGATTCATCGAGATGGTTCCTAGAGTAGGTTGCCAGGGGCTGGGGAGAGGGAGGAATGGGGGGTTATTAGGTAGTAGGTATGGAGTTTTAGTCTGGGGAGATGAAAAAGTTCTGGAGATGGATGGTGGTGATGATTGCACAATAATGGGAATGTACTTAATGCTACTGAACTGTATACTAAAAAATGGTTAAAATGGTAAAATTTATGTTATGTATATTTGACTATAATAAAAAGTAGATAAATAAAAAATTTGAAAATCACTAAAAAAAAGGCGGCAGGGGTTACAGGCGGGGAGCAGACAGGCTTATCTTGTCAGTGTACTGGGGAGCATGAGAAAGACGAAAGCATCTCTCTACTGTGAGCGCCAGATGTGTTCGATCAGAAGAGTCGAAGAGACAGTGGAGTAAGCCTGAAGATGCTGCTAATAATGATGAAAGCAGCAAATACAGGGCATTGCTGATGCTTGTTGTATACCAAGCACTTTACATGTGTTGTCTTATGAAAGCCTCGCTCTAAACCAATGAGATGAAAACTGTTCTTCTCCCTTTGGCAAATAAGGAAATTGAGGCTTGAGAGGTGAACTCACTTGCCTACCTTCGCACAGCTGGAAAGCATGGGGAGCGTTTCGAACCCTGATTTCCAGCTCTAGAGCCCGTGATCTAACTGTTTTTCAATCTGCAGCTTCAGTCCAAGCTGGTAGCAGTAATGAACACCACTAAATAACGGTAAATAACATGCAGCTTAATAGACATTTAAATGGGCCTGAAAAAGGTATTCATCTCCTGGCTCATACTAAATCTTTGGGTCTGGTTTTGGAAATCACATTCTCCTTACTGTTTCTTGACAATGCCACCCTCCCCCTTCTATATAATATATGGCAATATTATTAGAGTTTTGTTAACATGCAGAATAGGCAGCAGGCCAGGTGTGCTTGTCAGAAGTCCTCAGCCCCAGATTGTCCTCTACAGATTTCCAGCTCTGGTTGATTATTTAGAAATGACTTGATTCAACGGTAAACACGTTGCTGCTTCAACAGTGGACTGGATTTATTGATGTTAGAGATTGATTGTACTGGTTACTTCTGCCAACTTTTCCTAATCTTGTGTAATTGCAGGGCTACAAACCAAGTCTCTGTAACATTGATTTTGCCAGTCAATCTCTGTAGTTTTCACCTTGGTAGAATGGAAAAACCATTTAAGATTTCAGGAGCTGTAGAGGCGTGCGTCAGAGTTCTTCCCCTGCGACTTATCGAGACATGCAACCTGTCTGAATTTGTTTTTCATCTGTAAAATGGGAAGGAAATGCGTAATTCACAAGGTTGTTGTGAGGGCTACATGAGATAAAATTCAGTGGAGTCTCGTCTAGAACAGGACATGTTATATTTCTACTATATAAGGAAAAATGCATGTAGTCAAAAGTATCCTTGCTTTACCCAAGTTGCATAAAAACCACATGCCATTGTATGTTAGAATTATATTCAGCATGGTGAGATGCCCAGCCTGTAAGCACGACATTTCTGTTTGTCCTCCAGATCCATTCCCTATGCTTGTCCAATCTGCCGTGTGCCCCAGGAGGCTGACTTATACAGACTGCATCAACGGCTCCACTGCCGTTGGCTTGGACTGTTATTCCAAGTCAATGGGAGACATTAGCAGGAAGTAGGTGGGAGGGAGGAGAGTGAGGTCACGGTATTTATTTCTCTGCTCTCTCCTCTCTATTGAAGACCACAGCTCCTGTCAGGCAGCCTTCTCCTTGCATGTATCCACTTTAGGCTCTGGAAACTGCCCTGTCTTCGTAATCCTCGGGCCTAGAGTTGTTAACGATCACTGCAGTCTGCTAGTCTAGAGCTTCACCATCCTTTCAGTTTCTCTTAACCCTGCCCATAGTTCTTTTATTATAAACTACTTTTTATTAGCCCATTTGCACATCCTCATAGTTTCCTGCTGGGACTCTGATTGCTAGAGCCTGTGAGACCCACCTGAAAACTGAAATGAGTTGTCTCCTATCTCCCTGAGTGGACAGGCAGGTAGAATTGCCCACATTGTCAATGGAAAATTAACTTGCTCTTTCTGTTTTTCTCTGAGCATGTACCATGTGTGATGTGATGGTTGGAACTGGCACAGAGTACTCTCAGTAGCCATTGTTTTACCAGTATGGAATGTGGTTGGATTGTAATGAATTATTTTGGCTCCCTTTCTGCTTCTGTATCACCCTGGGTTCTAGCCCAGCAATCAGAGCAGCCGCTTCTCCAAGGTGATTGTGCTTGATGTTTCAGTCTCTCCAGCTTGACTAGAAGCTCTTTGAGGTCATGGACCCTGAGGCTATACACAACTTTGGAGCCTCAATGTCCAGCACGTCGCATGTACCCAGTAAATGTTTGTTGAAGAGATGAATAGATAAATGAATGCATGATCTTTCTTAGTTTTGGGAAGAAGTCAATGGGCAGCCCTTTTCTCTCTTCCTTAACCTGTGAAATGTTCAAATTTGAGTAAAACCAGTAGTACATATTTGCTGTTCTAAGATCACTCTATTCTTATTTACTCATTGTAGGTTCTGATCATAAACATTCAAAGGATAAGAATAATAATGATAGCCATCATTTAGTGAGCACTTTATGCTCTAGGTACCATCCTAAGTATTTTTCACACATTCTTTCATTTCATTCTTCCTACACCTCTAAGAGGGAGAGATTTTCACCATCAATTTACAGATACGGAAAGTGAATTTGAGATGGGCTAAGTAACATGCTTTAAACCTCCAGTTGCTAAACAGTGATCCTGGCCAAAAAGTTGCTAATAGTGCAGGCTCTTCACTTTCCCACAATCGGCATTAAAAATTAAAAATTTAAATTCCTTGAGTGAACCTGTAGAAATTGAATACCATCTTTAGCGTGCTTTGAATCCAGTGACTCTAATTATCAGTTATCGTGTCAGTTTATTCCATCTGGAAGAGATTAGGAACTCAGAGTCTTTTCTAGAGAAAATAGCTCTTGTTTGTTTTTAAGTTTTGAGATTCTAGAGTGAATGGATCAAGGGGGATGGGGAAGGGTGAGGCTATGCCAAACATTCTGCAACCAAAACCAAAAAGAACACACACGGAGTAGAAGAGGGGGCAGAACCTTCTGAGAGAAGAGGCACATATTGGAGCAAAATAAAAGTGGATCTTCGAGGAGCGATACCAGCGGAAGGCGTGGCTGGGAGTTTTTAAGGGAGGAGGGTATTCTTCCATTAATACAGGCTTTGTGTGCAGGCTCCCTGGGTAGATGGCTTTGTCTTTAAATGCAGAGATGATTCCAAGAGGTGTAGTTGCTGTGTTGTTTTTCTTGCTTTGTTTGCTAAATGAAAACATCCCTACTTAATTATAGTCTTTTCGCACAGAGCTGGGAAGGGTAAGCAAAGGCATTGTTCCACCAAATGGAAAAAGCACCAAATTGGCAGAAAGCATTTATTAATTTCAGAGCCCCTAACAAAAGAGTCTTTCAGACCAGGAAGAAAAAAAATCCAGATAACATTTTTCACTTTATTAAAGTTAAATTTGTAGTTAAACTTTAACTATAAAGTTGAATTTATTGACATGTAATGTAGATAAAGTACATATATCATAAGTGTGCAGCTCAATACATTTTCACAAACTGAACACACTTATGGAACCACCACCCAGGTAGTATTTTTAAAAAATTATCCTCTGTATTCTACCGTGATTTAATATCGTAAATAAAATTAACTTTTGCGGCAGTGTTAGCATTCTCTAGAAGATAAAATTTCCTTTTAAGTAATTAAACTTCTTTGACTTTTCTGTTTCACCTATCACCTGAACGCCACCTCCTCTCCCCAGATGCTTCGAATTGGTTCTTCTTGCTGGTTTGGACTATTGTCCAACCTGACAAGGGTTGACGAGAATTGACAAGGGTCGGCTCTCAGGGACGTGTGTGTATGTACCTGTGTGTGTCATTTGTTCATGGCTGCTCTGTGCAGGTGGTATGCTGGATGCTTTATACAGAGGAGCTCTATTTTTTTTTTTTTTTTTGGTGAGGAAGATTGGCCCTGAGCTAACATCTGTGCCAATCCTCCTCTCTTTTGTATGTGGGATGTGGCCACAGCATGGCTTGATGAGCAGTGTGTAGATCTGTGCCCGGGATCCGGGCCCGTGAATCCTGGGCCACAGAAGCAGCATGCGTGAACTTAACCACTGTGCCACTGGGCCAGCCCCAGTAGCTCTAATTTTTACGACCCCATTGAGGTAAGCATTATTATCCTTATTATGTACAAGAAGCCACTCAGGATCATAGAGCCCAACCACAGCTTGGAAATCACAATTCAGAGATTCAAACCCAGAACTACTTCCCATTGCCACTACTCTCTGGAACCGTTTGTGCTAATAGGAAAGAGTGGAGGAGAAGGTAATCAACCACATCGGTCCCAGATTCCTTTTGTGTGACACTGGGGTATTGTTCTGTACGCATCACATTTCCTTCCTGCACTAGGACAGATATATTCAGCAAGACTCTGAAGTCTATCCTTTCCATCACATTTCACTTTTGCAGACTGTCTGTGCAAAATAACCAATAACCATTCTACAGATGAAAGAAAGTGAGTTTTACTTGAGCCAGAGTGAGGATTATAACCCAGGAAGGCCTTAGAAAGCGTTTCGGAGAAGCATGGTTTTCAGTACAGTCTTATATCTTTTTAACAAAGGATATACATTAAACACACCCAGGGTACATTTTCCTCTAAGCTTCAAAGAGGTATTTAGTTGCAATTTAGCAGCTCAACATGACCCTGATGTCCGGAAAGGGACAAATCTGGGAATCACCAATAGGAGTAGGAGGGGAAGTATGCATTCTTATCTTAAGAGAGCACCTTCTTTATTTTAATGGTTAAAGCAGATGTACAATGTATGTTTGATAGGCCCTGTCAGGCTTCTTTAGTTCAAGCCGAATCAGTTTTGAACCCGAATAGTTACCCCATATACCTCACTACGTGAAAATCTCTTGTCAAGACCATTCTCTTCCCTCCAGTCCATGCTAAGAGATGGCCGAGAGACTGTTAGCATCTACATGGACACCAGTGGCTCCAGCTTGCTAAGTATTTCTTTATCCCATTTCCCCTAGAGTGAGGTTAGCAACTGGTCCTTTGGCAGTGATAACCCCCTACTGGTTTCCAGCAGGTGGGCCAAATCAAAGTATATAAGAGTAGTTTCCAGCTTTCAAGAAGTTGGTCACTGGTCTTCCAGAGGCCAATGACAAGCACAGGATGGGGTATCCAGTAAGTGCTGACACATTTGTTGAGCTGAAAGCACAGTTGCCATAATGGAAAGCAAAAAGGTAACTGATGATCATCATACAAAAGGGTCGTTATGCTGTCGTCTTTATTATCCTCATTGACACTCCTGAGCTCAGAATGTATCCACTCTATCACCTATAGGATCTGAAGCCTTTCTGACCTAATGACTGCCTATTGCCCATGCTTATCTCCTTCTACGGTTACCTGTTACCTCCGTTACCTCTGCTCCCACCTAATCCCCCTATCTGCCTACCGCCCCCCCCAACCCCGTTCTGCCTGTACTCAACACTGCACTGCTGGTGCTGATCTCTCCTCATATTGTGCATTTGTACTTGCTGCTCCTTAATCCTGTATCATCTCACTATCTTTCAAGGCCGACTCCCATTTCTTCTTAACCTGGAGCTTGAAAGCTCCCTCTGATAGAGTTAGACTTAGATTTTGTTCCTTGTTTCCCTTTCATTCGGTGTATACTTCTAACTGTTATAGCATTTATCTACCTTGCACATAGGTTTTTAATGTTTGCTTCCCCACTGGATAGTAAGCAATTTAAGGGCAAGGGCCATGTCTTTTCATTTCTGCATCTCCTGGGACATAGAAGATGCTCAATAAATATTTATTTATTTTTAATTTTTTTTCTTTTCTTTCTTTTTTTTGTGAGGAAGATCAGCCCTGAGCTCTAACATCCATGCCAATCCTCCTCTTTTTGCTGAGGAAGACTGGCCCTGAGCTAACATCTATTGCCAATCCTCCTCCTTTTTTTCCCCCTTTTTCTCCCCAATGTCCCAGCAAATAGTTGTATGTCATAGTTGCACATCCTTCTAGTTGCTGTATGTGGGATGTGGCCTCAGCGTGGCCGGAGAAGCGGTGCTTCAGTGCGCACCCGGGATCCGAACCCGGGCCACCAGTAGCGGAGCGCACGCACTTAACCACTAAGCCATGGAGCCGGCCCTGTCCACTTTTAAGTTGGGTTATTTGTCTTTTTATTATTGAGCTTTAAATGTTCTTTATATATTTTGGATGCAAATCCATTATCAAGCATATGACTTGCAAATATTTTCTTCCATTCTGTGAGTTGTCTTTTCACTTTATTGTTGGTATCTTTGAATTATAAAACTTTTAAATTTTTTTGTAATCCAATTTATTTTTTCTTTCGTCACTTATGCTTTTGCTATTATATCTAAGAATCCTTTGCCAAATCCAAGGTCACAAAGATTTACCCTTATGTTTTCTTGTAAAGTCTTATGGTTTTAGCTCTTACATTTAGGTCATTAATATATTTTGAGTTATTTTTTATATAGGGTATGAGGTAAGGGTCCAGCTTCGTTCTTTTGCATGTGGCTCTCTAATTGTCCCAGCACCGTTTGTTGAAAAGACTATTCTTTCCCATTGGATGGCCTTGGCATCCTTGTCAAAAATCAATTGACCATAGAAGTATCAAAGCAGTGATTTTAAATCTCTTTAAAGAGAGGGAGTTATGATTGTACGATGTAAGACCTTGGTTGAAAAAAGAGCAGAGACTGTTTCTCTTCCTCTGTCACATCACTTCCACAAATATGCAAGACAAAAGTAATCCTACTGTCACCTAGCCTGTTAACCTGCAGAAAGGTAGTCCCTACTTGTCATTGTGTTCAGTTTTTTATCATTCTTTCTTACTCCTTTTAAATATATCTATTTTCTTTCCTCTGGTTGATATTGTCTTCAATTTTTCTTTATTACTTCATCTTACCCATTATTAACTTCTTTCTTTTCCCCCCTTTCTTTCTTTGTTTTTGGCAGCAAATCCTTCTATTTTCTAATAATTATGGAAGCATCCAAAATAAATAATAACCATTCCTGTAAAAGGGGCCTTTATAATATATTTTAGAACCCAGCTTCCCTTGACAGTTGTTTGAAAAGGCTTACAGAGGTTTGAATTGTTTTGACTTCAGTGTAGGAACACTTGGTTTCTCTCCTTCTTGTGTAATTTTATGGTTATGAAACCATAGTTGAATGTAGCCGTTCAACACAGCCGTGGCCTTGGAATCTGCACTCAGCTTCTAGCTAAAGCTGATTCAAGTTCTGAAAATAACTGTTTAATACAACACCACTAAAACCATGGGGAGTGTGCAAATTACAACTTAGGTTCCAGAATATCAGTCTCTTCAGAGCATGAAACCAGCATTAAAAGTTTTTCTTCCAGTGAATTTAAAATAGCAAGCAAAGAGGAAATGATTTTATCCTTCAGAGACAAATAACTCTCTGTTACTGTTGCTTGTGGTATTTCTAGTTTTCAGTCAGTTGATTAACAGATATTTGTTGAACACCTAAGATGATATACTCCCTCCCTAGGCTCAGTTTTCTAAGAAATAAAAACATTTAAGACATAGTGTCTATCCTTTAGAAGCTTCTAATTTAGCTGGAGGGGTAAAAATAGTGCATTAAACATTGAGAGGTTCTATAAACCATGGTACTGACTTTAAAGTCAAAAAAGGGAGAGATCTGTATGGGTTACTCTTTAGTTGGTATACTTTCAAACAAGGGTTAGTGCTTAATCTAGACCTTTAAAACAGAGCCCCAGTTTCTCATTGAACACCTTTGTGCAAATAAGAACCAGGCACCCTTTTGCCCTTTCCCCCAGGCAGGTGCAGTCCCTCACCTCCACACAGGACTACTCATGAGAAGTCGAGGCTGGATTTTAGCCATCGTTTGTCCCTGAAGCCAGGTTCCTTTCCACAGTGAACAACCTGTGCCACTGTACAGTGAGCTCTTTTCTTTGAAGAATAGTTTGGATTTCTCCAGGGAAAGGAAGGAGGGAAAATGTGAAGGAACAGCATGAGTAAGGAATAAAGATGAAAATGAGTATGTTCTATTGGGTGTATAAAATGGAGATGAGTCAAGGAAGGCAGAAGATATATGTTGGCAAAGAGCATAAAATGCTGTTTTTCCTCCTTTCCCCTCACTGTTTCCAGTATGTAATATTTTTACTGATACATATTAACAGAACAGCTTTCTGTTTACTAGTTCCAAACTTAATTATCATGAAAATTATGTCAATTTATCTTTATAACATCTGTTCTATAGCTAATAGCATAGTACTTAAAATACCAATGCTCATGTAGGTATTTCTCCCTAATTAATACTTTCTTGCTAATCACACCAGTCAATGTTATACATTCAAACTGTATGTTGGAAGCATACGTCTAAATACATAATTTATACATTGGAAGCTATTTTATTATATTGGGTATTTAAAAAAAATTGTTTTTAAGTTATTTTATTGATTTCGGGCCGGCCTGGTGGTGTAGTGGTTAAGTTCACGTGCTCCGCTTTGGCAGCCCGGAGTTCGCGGGTTTGGATCCTAGGCACGGACCTATGCACCAGTTATCAGGCCATGCTGTGGCAGGCGTCCCACATATAAAGTAGAGGAAGGCGGGCATGGATGTTAGGCCAGGGCCAATCTTCCTCAGCAACAGGAGGAGGATTGGCAACAGAGGTTAGCTCAGGGCTAATTTTCCTCACAAAAAAAAAAAATTAATTTATTGAGGTCACATGGGTTTATAGCATTGTGTAAATTTCAGGCATGCATCATTATACTTAAGCCCCTGTATAGACTGCATTGTGCTCACCACCAATAGTCTAGTTTTCATCCGTCACTATTCACATGTGCCCCCCATCCTCCTCGCCCTCTCCCCACTCCTTATATTGGGTATTAATTTAAGCATTTTATCAGGAATGAGTCATCTGGTTAAACATAAACTTAACCTTAATATAACTCCTTTACTGACAACATTTTCCCCCAGTTACAAACGTAGTACATTCTCTCTGGGGAATAATTTGAATAACAGAGAATTCCATTAAGAAGAAAAGAAAAATCATTCATAAACTATCCCCAGGGGTAAGTAGCTCTTTTAATATTTGGGCGAATGAATTTTTAATTTGCAGTGGTTATCATGTATACAGAGTTTTTTGCTTTGCTTTTCAAAATAATGTATCATTATAGTAACACATGACTTTTTTTTAAAGCTCTCTCTCTAAATTCTAAAGTGTCTTTTCAGCCTAAGAACCCACGGGTCATTTTGACTCCCTTCCTGTCTCATGCCCTTGTATACCATCCACATGTATTTCCACATTATATAGGCCTTCTCAGCCCTTAAAAAAATTTTTTTTTAATGTGCAAGGAGATCGCTATCAGCTTATTTCTATTCCTGTACTGGCCCGTAAATGTAGCAGTTCCTTCTATTGTAATGCTGCCTTCCCTCTGGGTTAAAGTGAGTCTGGGAAATCTGACTCAGATATATATCCAGGAAAGGTTGAAATCAGCTCACATGCTCCGTCAAAATCTGGTGAGTGCTTGCAGCGGGCAAGTATTGTTAATGCATAACATCTTATAAGGCATGTGGCTTTGTGTCATGATTACAGGCCAGCACAGTACAATTTTGACTAAGAATGAATTTGTTCTATAAAATCTAGAGTTTCAGAGCATCGTACACATTTCTGATTACTAGTTAAATGGAATTTTTATTCTTCTCTCTAGAAATAACACACAGACTCTTAATTCATTTTGCCACAAAGGAAGGGGCTTGATTTTATCGAATAATGGCTCCATCTAGAAAACTTTTATCATTATCATAGTTATCATCATCATTATGGCTAAAATGTATTTAGTGTTGAAGGTGTACCTAGTAGCGTGATTGAAGCCTTTCATGCATTATCACACTAAAGCTGCCGAACTCTCCAAGTAGGCGAGAGGTATTATCTTCAGTGTACACTTGGGGAAGCAGAGTCACGTAGCTAACACATGTGCAGGGTTAGGATTTGAAACTAGATTGGTCTTTCATCTCATGCTTTTGAAACTACCCTCTACTTTAAGTAAAGTAAACAATATTAAATAAATGTGGAAGAGACAACAAACAACTGCAACTGAGCTATCAATACTGAAATTGCCTTTCAGCTGACCAATGAAAATGAAGCAGTATGGTGCCTTGTCTCCAAACGTGGCTCCAAGTGTTTCCACCTCTTCCTGTATGTGCATGTTGCTCTTTCCATAAAGAGGTGGCACATGTGTCCCCTCCTCTGGAGTCTGGCCTGTGTCTGATGGCTTTAACAAATATAATTCAGGGTAATTGGTATTCTGTGACTTCTGAGCCTAGTCATTAAGAAAGCCTGGCCTGGCTGATTGAATTTTGACATGAGCGTCAAGGTAATTCAACAGGCAATGAATAGTCTTTGCAACAAATATTGCTGAGACAACTGGACAGCTACAGGCAGAGGAATAAAGCTGGACCCTTACTTCATGTGTTGTAGAAAAATTAACTCAAAGTGGATCATAGAACTAAATGTAAGAAGTAACGCTTGAAAACTCTTAGAAGAAAACATGAGAGTAAATCTTCATGGGCTTGGGTTAGGCAATGGTTTCTGAGATGTGACACCAAAAGCACAAGTGATGACAGAGAAAATGGATAAATTGGACTACCTTCAAATTAAAAACTTAATTTGGACTACAAACAATACCATCAAGAAAGTGAAAAAAAACAACCCATAGAATGGGAGAAAATATCTGCAAATCATATGTCTGAGAAAGGACTTACATCTAGAATGTCTAAAGAACACTTAAAGTTCAATAATAAAAAGACAAGTAACCTAATTTAAAAATGAGCAAAGGATCTGAATAGATATTTCTCCAAAGAAGATATACAAACAGACAATAAGCATATATATGCATGCATGCTCAATATTGTCAATCATCAGGGAAATGCATATCAAAACCACGTTGAAATACCACTTCACACCCACTAGGATGGTCCTAATTAAAAAAGAACAGATGATAACAAATGTTGGTGAGGATGTGGAAAAAATGGAACTCTCATCCTTTACTGGTGGGAATGTAAAATGGTATAGCCCCTTTGGAAAACAGTCTGGCAATCTCTCAAAAGGTTAAACAGAGTTACCATATGACCCAACAATTCTACTCCTAAGTGTATATCCAAGAGAATTAAAACATATGTCCACAAAAACTTGCATATGAATGTTCAAAGCAACATTATTAATAACAGCCCAAAATGGAAACAATCTTAATGTACATCAACTGATGATTGGATAAACATAATGTGGTATATCCATACAATGGAATATTATTTGCAATAAAGAGGAATGAAACACATGCTACAACGTGATGAACCTTGAAAACATTATCCTAAATGAAAGAAACCCGTTACAAAGGACAGCATATTTTATGATTCTATTTACATGAATTGTCCATAATAAGCAAATTCGTAGATGAAGAATGTAGATTAGTGTTTGCCTAGGGCTGGGGCAATAGGGAAGTGGGGAGTGAAGGTTAATGGGTATAGGGGTTCCTTTGGGGTGATGAAAGTGTTTTATTAGGGATTGTGATGGTTGCACAAATCTGTGTATATACTTAAAACCATTGAATTGTACATGTTAAATGGGTTAACTGTCTGGTAAGTGGATTATATCTCGATAAAACTGTAAAAAAGTTCTGGCAGCATCTGCTTCCTCCCTCTTGAGCTCTGTATCTCAGTGTCCACGCTGGAGAGAGAGGCCATGTTGACTCAGGAATACTGCATTGCCAGAGGTCCAGCCCTAGCCACCATCTGCCTGCAATTGCATGAATGACCCCAAACAAGACTGATAGAGAAACTGCACAGTTGAGCCCCAGGCAACCCACAGAATAGTAAGATATAATTAAATGATGGTTGTTTTAAGCCACCAAATTTGGGGTAGCTTGTTACGTAGAAAAAGATAATTGGAACAAGTAGTAAGTCAAATTCTTGCTTTAACATTGTGACTACACATTAATACTAAAATCAACTTCCTTGAAAGACTTTGTCATAAACAGAGGAAGTTGGATGGGGATATTACTTGATTTTAAGGAGAAATGAAATAAGGAAGAGCTAAGGGTGGTGGGGCATGTTTGAAATGACAAGTTGAACACATCCAAGCAGGCCTGCAACTGGTCTCTTTTCTGAAGCTCACGTCGGTAGCATCAGTTAGGCAGCTGCTTGTCCAGGGGCCACCAGCTACTTAGCAGGAGCTCTAGGGGGCTGACAGGTCATGTTTCTGGTTACGAGTGACGCAAATAAACCCCATCCACTTGTCTTCCCCACACCTTGAAAGGAAAATTGCTGAGCTGGAAGGAACAGAGTGGTTAGACACAGAGAGAAAGTCCAGGCATCTGCATTTGTATCTTAGATGGAGAATATCAATAGGACAGAAACTCTTGATTCACCTCATCTCCACACAGTATCATCCTGAGGGGATCATTTTTAAGATATTCTTGGATAATGATGTGTTAGCAGGGGAATGCATAGAAATGAGTTTCATTTATTCCTTCAGCAAATACTTGTTGAGGACTTATTGTGCTAGGAAACAGCTGTGAACCACATAGACAGGGACCTTGGTCTCAAAAAGCTTATAGTTAAGTGAGCAGGTGATGCCCCTAGGGCTCTGAGAAGGGCCTTGCAGGGAACTATGGGAGCCCTAGAAGTGGCACATGGTCCAGATTTTTGGGAGCCACGAAGACTTCTTAGGGAAATAATATCTAAAACCAGAAAACTGAGGAGGCTAGTTTTCCTCTATTTTGACTTCAAAATACCTTATTTAAGGGTCTAAAGAAATGAGAAAATGGTGGTATTCCTTATTTCCGCATGTGCATGGGCCCTTCAGTTCTCTTTTCTAGATTCCCATCACCAATGTAGTCTTCCGGGTCTAGCTCCATGTAGCTTTATTCTGTGCAGTTTATTTCCAGGACCTTCCAGTATTCATTCAGTACTTTCCAAGCTGTGTGATGTGTTTCTGTTTTTGGGGTTTCACACCTTTTTGCCATTGCCCGTTGATATGAATGTATTCCAGTTATCTATTCCTTCAAAACAAATCACCCCCAAACTTAGTAGTTTAAAACAAGAATGGCATATTATTTCTCCTGATTGTGTGCGTTACAAGGCATTTCCTCTACTGGTTTCACCTGGGCTCATTCATATGCTTGCTGGAGGGTCAGCTGAGCTGGAAGGTCCAGGATGGCCTCGTTCACTTGTCTGAGAGTTGGTGCTGGCTGTTGTCTGAGCATCTTAGTTCTCCTCCATGTGGCTTCTTCACTTCCAGTAGGCTAGACTTGCTTCCTTACATGGCGGTCTCAGTATGGCATTCCAAGGGGATAAAGGTGGAAGTCGCAAGCTCTCTGAAAGCTTTGCCTTGGAAGTCACATAATGTCATTTCTGCTACATTTAGTTGGTCAATGCAAGTCACAAAGGCAGCCCAAGTTCAAGGGAAGGGAACGTAGATTCAACTTCTTGATGAGAGAAAGAGTGAAGTCACATTGAAAAGAAGCATGAGAGGAGCTGTTGTGGCCATCTTTGCACATAATTGCCTATAGAATGTCCGTATGATTCTGTCACTCGTGTTCATGTATATGTAGCAGTTGTCCTTTCCACTTCTAAGAAGGCCCTTGTCATTATTATATTAAATATAATTCTTATCATACCAACCAGCTGTTACCCTGGAAATCAGTCTATTAAGTAGCTATTTCTAAGGATGGATTAAAGTGCAAAAGAGGATTGACTTGGGGAAAGGTCTAAATAAGAAGATTGTAAAATGCGAGTTCTGTTCCGTGCCAAATAAGAAGGTTTTTAATGAGTTCTGTTATATGCTAATAGCTTGTGTGAGTATTCTTAATCGCTTCTCGAGCTTTTGGCTAAGATCAACTGTAGCATCTTTTCTTACCAGTTTAATATAAATACTCTTAAGATAAAAGCATACATTTATAATATATATACTTAGAACTTTTTTTTTCCCCTCAGATTTTTAATGATAACAGCAATCTAGTGAAAGAAGTGGGATAGGCATTATCTTCCTCGTTTCATATGAGTTTGGGAGACACTAAAGCAGTGAGACTTGTGATTAGTTTGTGGCAGAGCTGTGTTTGGGTCCCAGGTCTCCTACTTCCCAATTTGGCTTCCAAACAGTAGAGCTCTGAAGATGCTGCTGGGAAGAGTGGAGGGATCTTGAAGGAATCTCCCTTTTCATCAGTTCATAGCTATTAGGCACAGATTCATCCTGCCCTGATGCAGGCACAGTGATTAGTTTGGTATAACATCTTGTATATACATTGTCTTTTGTATTATAAAGTTATTTCACTCACACACACACATGATTCTCACAACAGCTGGGTGAAGATATCATTACACTCTTGAGCAAAAGGAGGCTGAAAAAAAAGAAAAGTGGCCTACTTTGCATCTCACAACTACTAAGTGACCCATTCTGAATAAACTTAAGTCTTCAAATTCCTAGTGCTCTGTTCTTTCCACAGCAGGATTGGGCTTTAAGTCTGAAAGCATTGAAAATGAACATCATGAATGGACATTCCAGTACACAAGTTCAATTACCTCCAAATGAAATGATTTATAAATATGTATAAAGTGCTTGTTTGCATGACCTTGAGCAAGTTTCCTCCCCACGACACTGAATGCTATCATTCACTTTTTCTCATTTCGATGAGAATAACATTTTTCTCATGTGGATGAAAAGGAGTTGGATTACAATGATTTCTAAGATTTCTTCCTGCTCTAGAATGAAATGGTACAATTTACGTTGCATACTATTGTTAGTTTGAGAAGAAATGGAGGTTTTTAAAAGAGAGAGATAAACTTCCAAGTAGAAGACAGGAACTTATCAGGAATAGTTTTAAAGGAAGATGACACAATGATTGTGGCATTGTTATGAGGTTCCTTTTTTTTATTTTGTGAGGGGGACTAGCCCTGAGCTAACGTCCGATGCCAATCCTCCCCTTTTTTCCTTGAGGAAGATTGGCCTTGTGCTAACATCCGTGCTCATCTTGCTCTGCTTTATGTGGGACACTGCCACAGCGTGGCTTAACAAGCGGTGCGTCAGTGCGCGCCTGGGATCCAAACCTGTGAACCCTGGGCCGCCAAAGCGGAGCGCTTGCACTTAACCGCTGTACCACGGGGCTGGCCCCAGAGGTTCCATTTTTCATTGAACAAAGTTTTTTTTTAAACAGTTTTATTTATTTATTTATTTGTTTGTTTGTTTGTTTGTTTGTGAGGAAGATCAGCCCTGAGCTAACATCCATGCCAATCCTCCTCTTTTTGCTGAGGAAGACTGGCTCTGAGCTAACATCTATTGCCAATCCTTCTCCTTTTTTTTTTCCCCTCAGATTTTTAATGATAACAGCAGTAGATAGTTGTATGTCATAGTTGCACATCCTTCTAGCTGCTGTATGTGGGACGTGGCCTCGGGTTGGCCGGAGAAGCAGTGCATCAGTGCGCGCCCGGGATCTGAACCTGGGCCACTAGTAGCGGAGCACGCGCGCTTAACCACTAAGCCACGGGGCTGGCCCCTGAACAAAGTTTTATGGACAAACACGGACTCTACCCTGGTGGAGATTATGATTGAGTAGGGGAGGTAGTCTTTAATCTGATAATCACAAAAACTGTGCAGGAACTAATGATATGGCCTAATAGAAACCTGACACTAACTGAGATACAAAGGATATGAAGTTAAGTAGGCTTTTGAGGAGTGGAGGAGTAGTGGGGGGAAGTGAAGGAGAGCATTCCAGCTGTGGGAATGACATATTCACCGGCCCTGTGGTAGATGGAGCATGATATGTTTGAGAAACTGAAAGAAGACCAGTGCCTTTGGAGCAGACAGAAGTCAGAGGTGAGAATGGTCCTAAGGAGGCAGGGGGCAGTGTGCATGCATTGTGGGCCATATAAAGGATTTTGGTCTTTAGCCTAGAAGCAATGAAAAGCCACTGAAGTGTATTTTTCAACAAGGGCAGGACATTCATTATTAGGTTTGAATTTTAAAAAGATCATTTCACTTGCTGTGTCTGGACTTAGGTGCTTGAGGTTGGGTTGAATGGGTACATAGTACCCACTGGATGGCTTGGGTTGAGGTTGCGTTGAGTGGGTACATGGTATAGTCCAATTAAGAAACCACCACAATTATCTAGGTTAAAGGTGTTGGTATTTTGGACTATGGTGGTGGCGATGCCAGAGATGAGAAGACCTAGACACATATGAGAGTGATTTGGGAGGTAACATTCACAGTTCATGCTGATTGACTGGGCAGGGGGTTGAGGAAGATGGAGGCATCAAAGATGATGCCTTGTTTCCTTGCTGGAAGGTGGAAGCACTCATAGGTACAGGGCCAGGCTTGTGGAGAAGAACAAGAGTTCAATTTTGAGCTTGTTGATTTTGAGATGTCTTTGAGATGTCCATGTGGATTCAAAGGTCTGGAGTTGGGAATATAGGCCTGGTTTAGGGAAGTATTTGGGGAACTGAATCTCAAGGGATTCCAGCCTTTAAAGTCCAGGGAAGTGAGGAAGAGCCAACACAAAGGTAACCTTGAAAGAGTTAGGGAACAGTGTGATGTCCCTCTAGTTGAAGGGAGTGGTCCGTAGCATCTAATGCTATCAGTGTCAACCAAAATGAAGACTTACCAAATGCCAATCATATGTAGACGCACGGGAACTATTATGGTCCCAGTGGGAGCTATTTTGGAGTGTAGTGAGAACAGAAACTAGAGGAGTTGGAGAATGCGTGGGAAGGTAGGTGTGAGAAACAGGCTATGTGGGGTTGGGGGATTGTAAAGGAGTGACTTACGTAGTTGTCTTAGTCATTTCTGGCTGCTTTAACAAAAATACCGTAGACTGGATGGCTTAAACAATAAACATTTATTTCTTATAGTCTGGAGGCTGGGAAGTCCAAGATCAAGGCGCCAGCAGATGTGGTGTCTGTTGAGAGCTCTGTTCTTGGTTTGCAGACAGTCATCTCACTGTATCTTCACAGAGAGAGAGAGGAAGCAAACTCTCTTGTGTCTCTTCTCGTAAGGGCAGTAATTCATGGGGGCTCCACCCTCAGGAAATAATCACCTCCCAAAGGACCCATCTCCAAATACTATATCCCATTGGGCAGTAGCATTTCAATATGTGAATTTCCGGAGGACACAAACCTTCGGTCCATAGCAGTAGTCTTCTTCTTAGCATAATGATTTGGGAAATGGAATAATAGTTTCAGGAAAGAAATGCCAGCCTTTTTAGAAAGGTAGGGTCGGACTTGGCCAGTAACTTGCAACTCTTTTCCAAGATGGCTAAACTGAATGCAGTCTGCTAATGCAAATGTTTTAAATTGAGTCTTCAGTTTTTTTCTAATTACCAGGAAAATACACCTTGTTCACTTCTGAAGCAGATCCTTCTCTTAAAAATCACATTGGGGCAGCACACGACAGCCACATCTGTCTGTCTGACAACTTTGCTGTGATACTTCACAGAAGCCTACGATGTAGAACTTCAAATGAGCTACTTTCCTTTTGCGTAAGTCTTTTTTTCTTCCCTTTCTTCCTCCCAGGCTGATGAGCCCTGAAAACACACTCCTGCAGCCCAGGGAAGAGGAAGGGATCAAGTATGAGCGCACCTTCATGGCATCTGAATTCCTGGATTGGCTGGTTCAGGAAGGTGAGGCCACCACAAGGAAGGAGGCAGAGCAGCTTTGCCACCGGCTTATGGAGCATGGCATCATGCAGCACGGTGAGTGTATGGGTCAGCTTTGGCGGTGGTAACAAACAACTCCAAATCTGGTGGCTTACAACAACAGGCATTTATTTCTCACTCACGGGTCTACAAGTCAACTCTGCATATGATTGAGCTCAGTTTGGCTTGTCTCCAAGTTGGAGGTCAAGTTCAGGTATGTGTTCTGTGCCTTCTCATTCTGGCACCCAGGCTAAAGGAACCTCGACTCTCTGGGATATAGTGTTTTTACAGACGAGGGCAGAAGCTTAAGAGTGCAGGCAGATTATTGTAGTATGTCCAAAAATTTCTGTTTGAGTATGATTTAACATCACAACTGCCATATCCAACTGGCTACAGCAAGTCATCTAGTCAAGTCTGGATAGGAAGTAGATGCCTCTCACGAAGTTGTTTGCAAGGGGAGAATGAAAATTTGCCAAACCATAGTAGAAGCTGCCACAGTGAAGAGGTAATCCAAAAGGACTTCATAAAACTTTCACTTTCCTTTTAGGGCTGAATCGTAATGATGCAATATAACCTATTGGTTAAGGACTATTATTAGTTATCTATTGCTACTTAAGAAATTGCCCTGAAACTTAATGGTGTAAAACAATAATAAATGTTTATTCTCTCACACAGGTTCCCTGGGTCAGGAATTTGAGAGAGGCTTATCTGGGTGGTTGTAGCTTGGGGTCTTTCTTGAGGTTGCGGTCAAGATGTCATCTGAGGCTACAGTCATCTGAAGGCTTGACAGGCTGGAGGATTTGCTCCCACAGTGGCTTACTTGTATGCCTAACAGATTGGTGCTGACTATTGGTAGGAAGCTTCATTCCAGTGCTGTATGGACTTCTTCGTAAGCCTCTTTGAGAATTCTTATAACAAGGCAACCTAGTTTCTTCCAGAAAGAGTGATCCAAGAGAGTGTAAAACAGAAGCCACAATGTCTTCTAACTGAGCCTTGGAAGTCACATACTGTCATTTCCTTAATACTCTATTGGTTACCAGGTCAGCTCTTTTCAAGGGAGAGGACTACACTAGGGTGTGACGACCAGGAGGCAAGGATCACTGGAGCCATCTTGGGGGCTGGCTATCACAAGAACATGGGTTCTGGAATCCCAACTCCATCACTTGTTAGCTACTTACCTTCTCTCATTTGTAAAATGGGGATACCCTCATAGGGTGGGTTGTAGGAATAAGTGGAATAGATATAAAGCACTTGGTTCAATGTCCTGCTCTTAAAAAATGCGCAATCAATTTATTAATATAGCTGCAAGGTGTAGATTTAGAACAGTGAAGAAAGGTCTGGAAACCAGATCGGCATTTCAGCCTAAGGGTCAATATGAAAGGCGATGCTTGAGTCATTCTTGCTGTTAATTCCCCTACCCCTACTTCTATGCAGGCCTAGGATTTCTATCCCAAGGTTAGGAAGATAGCAATGGAATTATAGAGATAAAAGAAACTTTCAAAATTATTTGGCACAGTGTTTTACAAACTGTAGATTGCAATCCTTTAGTGGGTTATGAAATAAATTTAGAGAGCCATCTCCAGCATTAAAAAAGAATTTAAATAGACTAGACTAGACTCTTACTACTCAAAAGTATGGTCCGTGGAGCCAAAGTGTCACATGGAAAGCATGATAGCGATGCAGAACCTCTGATCCTACCCAAGTCCTGCTGAATCTGATCTACTTTTTAACATGATCCCCAAATGATTTGAATGCACATGAAAGTTTGAGAGGCACTGGACTGGATTTAACTAGAATAGAAAATATCAGAGCATATTTTATGTAGTAAGGGTAAATATTGTTTTATAAAACTTTTTTTCAGTTAGGTGTACATTATGTAAATATATGGACATATTCATGTATGTATTGATTTGCAAGATAAAAATTACTTGTTACCGTGTGTTGGGGTCAAGTATTTTGAAAGCTGTTGATCTAGAGGCCTTGGTTAAAGTGGCACTCAAGCCATTCGGGGTGTTCCAGGGTTTTTCTCCTATGCAATGCTGCCACAATCAAATTCACAACTGTTTATTGATGGCTCCCTATGTGTACTGCTGGGCTAAGTTCAGGAAAGTATAGTGCCAATGTGGTCCCCAGCCTTAAACAGCTTATAGTCTTGTTAGGACTATAAAATGGATATAGAAGCAATTAGAGAACAGTAGAAGATCATACTGTATATTTTTTTAATTTGTTTATTTATTTTATACTATGTGCCAGGCCCTATTCTAATCATTTTACACATATTAACTTATTTAAACCTCTTAAATTGTTTGAGGCAGATATCCTTTTGTTGTTGTTAAATTTTATTTTATTATGGTAAGAACACATAACATGAATTCTACCCTCTTAACAAATTTTCAAGTGTATAATATAGTATTCTTAACTATCGGGTAGGTATTCTTATTATCTCCATTTTATACACAAGGAACCCGAGGCACCAATAGGTTAAATAATTTTAGGCCACTTAGGTGGACATTTGCCAATAAGTGCGAACTTGGAGTTGGTTGGAGTGACTGAGGCTTTCCACATTGAAAAATGGTGTGTTTGGGTTAGAGTTGATTCTGTCGTCTTTGCTCCAGACAGAAGGCGGCAGGTGATACCAAGTTCTAGGAGAAAACCAGCCTCTTATACTATGATCTACTGCCTCATACTGTACATCTCAGCTTCAGAGCGAAGATAGAGGATGCCATGAATTGTTTCCAAATGATTTCCAAAGAGTGTGTAATTATACTTCAATTACAGTACAGTTTGGTAATACTATAAACATAAATGCCATTAAGTCACAAAGTAAAGGGTAAAGTAAGGCATTATTGATAGCATATCTTAACCACTGCAGTTTGCTTTCCATGGTTTTAGGAGGATTGAATAGTCTATACACAGAAATTGGAGTTTCCAAGGAAGTTCCCGTTTCCCAGCACAGCAGTTCATTGCTAGATCACAAGTTCTAATCTGAGTTATGAAAATATAGCCACCTTATATGTGTATGTTAGAGTTAATGATAAATCCTAGTTAGTGTCTTAAGCAAAGCTCTGAACTGTTTAGCTAATAATTAATTTCACAGGTTAAATATTAAAGAAAGTCAGCCATTAGGCTTTGAGCAGAAGGTTTCTGGATAAAGTGGTTCTCTAGGTTGAAACCAGTAGGCATCAAAAATTAGGCCCACTTATGAAATGCTAACTAGCTTCATTTATGAATGGTGACTGATGCTCTATAATCAAGACAGAACTTGTTAGATGAGTAACTAACCTGCAAACGTATATATGTGTATACATATATATACATGTAAGTATATATGTACATACTTATACAAATGTATGTATGTTGACCATGTATGTACATATTTGTCTAGCTTTTCATTTATCGAGGTTTACTGTGTGCCAGCCACTGGGCTAAATACTTCATAGATTTTAATATATTGTATATTTAATATGTACATGCTTCACATATATGACATAGTTTGTATACATAATCTTATTAAATCCTCACAGCAATTCTAGGACATTGGTATTATTATTATTACAGTTATACAGTGAAAAAATCTGAAGTTCAAAACCTTTAAAATATTTCCCCAAAGTTGCATAGCTAACCAGTAGCTACTAGGCACTGTACCTTAGAAAGAAGTTTGCCTTGGCCCAGGATGTATGTAATCAGGTGTGGCTGCCTGGCACAGTGGAATGAACATGGTCTTTGGAGGGAGACAAGACAGGATTTAGGTCCCAGCTCCTTCACCTACTGAGTGACCATGTCTACATCTCAATGCTTCCATTCCTTAGGTTTTTAAATTTATGGAATTAGAGTCATGTTATATATCTTTAAGATTTTTGTTTTTGGAAGCCTATGATCACCCATACATACTAGAAGGACTCAACATATAGTTGGACTCATGGCTAAGATATATTACAATGAAACGACACAGAGAAGGATCAGTAAGGGAAAAAGACATATCAGGTATTGTCTGGAGAAATCCAGGTACAGGCTCCTCTGTTCTCCCTCCCAGGAAGGGCCCCACAGAACTGGCTGCTTCCTCCAGCAGGGACATACGGTAACGCATGGGCAATGTCTCTGCCCAGGGAAACCTTCTTGAGATCAGAGTACAAGGTTTTTATTGGGGGCTGCTCATGGAGGTATACTCTGCCTGCTTGGCCAGCCACAACTGCCAGCATTCCAGACTCTCAGAGGGAAAACACGTGTTCTCCATAAATCATGGTGTTTGTACAAACAATCTAGGCAAGCTGGAATGGTAGAATGCAGTGCCCCAGGTGGGCAAAGTTGCCTTATCAGTTAGTAACTTAGGGAACCTTCCAAGAGCCAAGTTCCCAGATGCTAGCCATGGGCCAGCGCCACGAGCAGGCCCTTCTGTATCAGCGCTGCTATGGTAACTCTTTCCTGCACAGAACTGCTGTGAGAATTGAGTGACAGTGGTTGGCAAAGCTTTTAGCACAGCGTCTACCTCTTATGGCCTTCAAATGCCAGCTATTGTACGTGATCTGATTAACTCTAAATAACAGTTACAATTTATAGGGCCCCTACCATATGCCAGGCTCTGTTCTATTCAGTCTACTCATTTACTCATTTATTCCTCTCAATAACTCTGTGAGTAGGTATCATAATCATTCTCATTTTTAACATGAGGTTAAGTAACTTGCTGAAGACAAGAGCAAGTAAATGGTAGATTCAAGATTCAAATCAAGGTGATCTGGCTCTTAATCACTAAAGAAGATTAGATGCTAATTCTAAGCTCCACTAGACTAGGAAAAGAATTCTCAACTTTTATTGCATCAGCTCACGCAGTCTGGCAGATGTTGCAACTATAAAAATTGTAGGCCTATAAAATATACAAGATTTCCTTTCTGCAAACAATGGCCAAGTGCCTTGAGATTTTTGTGTAACCTTTGCAAATGTGATGAACACATTTCTTTACTCTCATAAAATATCTCCTTCAACTGCTTTAGCTGCTATCCAGCTATCTTATCCTTAAATGGAGGGAGACAGAAACCAGATAATCACATGGGTAAATTGCTCACAGCTGCAGCAGCTGACCCTGGATAATCAGGCTACTGCTGCTGTGTCCAGGCATATAATTTCCTCTTTTAACGATTTGGTCAGTGCACTTCAACAATTTCAACACTTCATCAAGCCCTCTTTCTTTTTCTTTTGTTTAAAAAATATATTTATATAACATTTTGCAATACACAAAGCGGTTTTACATAGATTATCTTTTTAAGCCTCTCAGCTGCTGGAGGGTAATTGTGATTATCCCATTCTCCAGTGGAAGATAGTAGCTGAGATATTCACTCTGATAGCCGTGAAGAGAGAACTTGGGATCCGCTGCAAAGGAAGCTAAATGCTAGATCCAGACAGGAATTAACCCCCTCTTTCCAGTAATTAAGATCACTGACAGAATTCAGCCCAAGCCTGGGATAGCCTAGCCTAAGAAAGAGAGAGAGAGAAAGAGGGAGGGAAGGATGGGAGGAAGGAAGAAAGGAAGGAAGAAAAAAGGCACTGATGATTGAGGCTAAGGGCAAGATTGCAAAGTGCCTGAGACCATATGATATTACAGAAAAAAATTATTCTGACACTTGTTAAAACAGTACAGAAGACTTTATTCAAGATTATTGCAATAGAAGTATTGCAGTAGGGGAGGGAGATGGGGCTCAACTCTAAATACAACAAGGACAAGTGGGGATTTATAGCCATGGGACAGGGAGGGGGTCAGTGGATGGAAATTTATTAATAGGAGACATCAAGGGTAGGGGGATTCTTACTAAACCAACTAAGAGAATTCTTGGTAAAGGCAGGCTAAGGACTTATACATCAAAGATGGAGGATGAGGAACTTGATCAGATATCGAGGGTGGGGGATTCTCACTAAACTGACTTTGTAGGATTCTTTGCTAAGACTGGACTGGGCAGGCCAAAGACAGGATAGGGCCAAGGTCAAGGCCTAGTTGAAAAGAGGGCTCAGAGAAACCTGACTAAAATCAGGACAAGGAGAGAGTCTTTGTCAATGGCAACCTACCCTTGCTTTTCTACCCTCCCTTCCTCTCCATCAAGACTCTCCTACTCACATTCTCTTACTTTTTGCTTTTAGTAACTTCTTGCAACTAACAAAATGCAGATTTTTCCATTACAGGTGGTACCCAGTATTGTAGTCTTTGTTTACCCATAATTAGAATGTAAGTACTTTGAGGACAGAGAATTTGTTTTCTCCATCTCTGTATGCCCAATGGCTTGGCATTTATATATTAGCTAATCAGTAAAAAATGTGTTGAATGAACAAATGACAGTAGTGACAACTTATTGAGGACTTGCCATTTGCCGGGCACAATGTTGAGTATTTGTATATAAGCAGCCCCAGTCATCATTTGCTTCAAATATATGGCAGAGCCAGCTGACAGTGAAAGGAAACATTGACAAACCAGGCTGCCTGGAGAAGAAGAACTGGAGCAGCTCTTGGGGATCCAGGTAACTGAAAGGCAATCCCTTCCAACCTCCTACAGCAGAGACATCAGCTCTAGCTATTTGCTGCCTATGCAGTTGCTCTCTCTAGATGCTAAACTCTGGAGAGTGATTCTGATTGGCTGAGCCTGGGTCACATGCCCACCTCTTGGCTCTGGATGGGCAGAACCCTTTGATTGTCAGACTCACTGAGTGGGGGAGGGGCATTGTTCCACCAAATGAAAAAATTTTTTTTGAAAGTTCTGTTACCACTGGGAAATGAGTGCTGGACAGACACAAATAACAGACAGGCTGTTCTTTACTGCTCTTAGTTCATTTAATCCTCCCCCACAAATCAATGCACTTGGTATCATTATCTCTACTCTTTTAGATGACAGTGTTGAGGCATTTGCAACTAGTATAATCATTCTTAGCTCCTAAAGGTTAAACTCTGAATAGAAAAAAATAAAGATTAGGTAGGATATTTTCTCATCTAATTTCAATAATTAATATTTCAAACATAATCTCTATCAGCAGCCATAATCTAATACAGTTTTTTTACTTTCTCAATTTAGAATTTCTGGGAGTTTTCCCACTGTGCCCTTTGATTTGCTTTAGCTATGTTTTGCTTTTATTATAGCTGAATCCAAAGCAGGAAGAAAATTAGACACAGCTGGAATGCTGTTGCAATGTAAACATAAGAGAACAAGGTTGCTTGGTAAAGTCCAGGGCTAACACATTGGCACACAATATAGTGTTGATTTTGGTTAAAAGAAAACAGGTCTATAGCTACACCAAGCTTTAACTTTTAGAGTATGAAGGCAATAAGAGATACCTTATCTTATGTAATCTTCCAAAAGAAGAGTGTTATGCACAAAGAACAGAGGTCTTTTGTGAACACTGTCGTAACTGTAAATATTTCTCTCCTTAATTGACATCAATATAACTTTTGTCAGGTGTACAGAAACTGATCCCCTAGATACAGACTGTGTTGGGCTCTGAAGCCTGTGCTCCTACCGACTCCTGTCTCACTCCTGACAGCTTGTCCTCCATTGTCCCCTGCAGTATATAGTTCTCAGCTTTCCCAAACGTGACATTTTTACAATAGCACCAGAAAGTCTTGAAATACAAGCACACAATGCCTGTGCAGTTGAAGTATATGGAAAGTGTGCAGTCTCCTATTAAGTACTCAGCTTGGCCTTATGTGGTGATTTAAGGACTCAGATGAGTTTCAGTGGTCATTTTTAGTGAGACATGTGGGTTGGGATCTCAGGATTATTAGAAGGACATATCAGGACCCCCTGGGTGGAATGGACAGTTCAGATTGCTGATTCTGTTTGTTTTTTTGGCTGAGGGAGATTTGCCCTGAGCTAACATCCACTGCCAATCATCCTCTTCTTTTTTTTTTTTTTTTTTGGTGAGGAAGTTTGGCCCTGAGCTAACATCTGTTGCCAGTCTTCCTCTTTTTGCTTGAGGAAGAGTGGCCCTGAGCTAACATCTGTGCCTGTCTACTTTGCATATATGATGCTGCCACAGCGTGGCTTGATGAGTGGTCTGTAGGTCCACACCTGGGATCCAAACCTGCGAATCCCGGGCCACCAATGTGGAGTGCTTGAACTTAACCACTATGCCACTGGGCCAGCCCCCTAATCTTCTTCTTTTTGTATGTGAGCCGCCACCACACCATGGCCACTGACAGACGAGTGGTGTAGGTCTGTGGCTGGGAACGGAATCTGGGCCACCAGAGCAGAGCATGGAAAATTTAACCACTAGACTGCTGGGACTGGTCCCAGACTGCTGTCTGATCTGCCCTCTGTTCTCCTCCTGGTCAAGAAGCACTGTGGTGTTAAATCCTGGTTACTGATGAATGTGAGCTTGATCATAGCCCTTAAGGCAGGTTTGGGGGTGGGGGGGGTGAGACAAAAAATTAAGAGGCTCTCCTTTAAGGAATGAACCTTCTCCATTCTCACAGACTTTTTTCTAGCTCTGACCCTGTGTCAGTCTTGAGTGAGCTCTTTGTGTCAGCCCCTTCCCAGCTGGGAGGCTGGGGTTCCTGTCTGGGCCCCAGGCTCTCCTTGGGCAGTTGTAACAGTGATTCTCACAGCCAAATCATCCTTGCTCACTGCTGCCTCTCCTGGTTCTGCCTCTAGAAATTCTCCCCCTAGCCACTTCTGGCTCTCGATTCTTAGCTGCTCACTTTAACTCAGTTTCCCTTAGCTGTTACTCCCATCTCAGACCATACATCTGGATTGTCTTTTGTGTTCAAGCCTATAGTTCCTTTGGGAACACTCCTTTCTTTCCGCCTCCTCTCTGCTCCCCTCTCCCCTCTTCAGCCAGGAATGGATAAACAAGCTAAAGTATATTAATACCATGGAGTGATTACAAGTATAAAACTGACCATATATAAACTCTGACCAGTGTGATTATGGAGCAGTATTAAATTAAAATTTAAGAAAGAATTATATACACACATACATATCTTGATTACAATTGGAAAAATGTGTTTATTAATATTCATAACCAATTTTAATCTAATTTGGCGAGTAATCTTTTTGTAAAATTATTTATATGTGTTATTTTAAAATCGACATAACATTTAAAACATTTTACCTAGCATTTTTCTAAAAAGCTCCCCTTCACTTTCTTTCTTCTCTGTCCCACTGATGACATTTGACCCCACAAGGAGCCCACTCCCTCTTTTCTCTACTTCCACCCAAGGAAGGCCTGCATATCAGGATCTATATTCTTTCCGTTTTGTTTTAACCACTCCCTCGGTTGTCACTCAAGTTTCAGTCTGATTAGAAACTACGAAAGCTGCCATGCCAATGGAGAAAGGTTGGGCATTGGTTTTGCCACACTGGCTCACAGTGTCCTCCCTGACAGTTGCTGAGAGCATAACCTCAAGCGGGGATTCCTATCGAGTGGGGACGTAATGTGCTTCCTCATCAAAATGAAGGAAATAGGATGGGGGAGATATGTGAGAAAAAAAAGACAGCAATAACAACAACTCTTGATCATTTGGCTGTCAGAAGCTCAAAATAAGAGTTGTCTTCTATGACAAATAGCTCTCAAAGTGCTCCACTTAAAGGGATGAACTTGTTTGTTGGTTAGCTGGTCTGTTCCTATGGGATCCCAGCCTCTAGACCCATCCTATTTCCAATAGAAATATGATGTAAGCCACAGATGCAATCCATAAACGTAATTTTAAATTTTCTAATAGACGCAGCAAAAAAAGTAGAAAGTAATAGATAAAATTAATCTTAATAATGTTTTACCTCACTATCTCCAAAATATTATCCTTTCAAAATGTCATCAATATGAAAAATACCAATCAGCTATTTTACATTCTTTTTTTTTCATACTCTTCACATTCTTTTTCACAGTCTTCAAAATCCGGTGTGGTTTTACACTTAGAGCTCACCTCAACTGGAACTTGCCACATGTCGAGTGCTCGGCAGCCATGTGTGGCTAGTGGCTGCCATTCCGGAGAGCACAGTTCTAGACCTTTCTGAAACCAGCGGAGGGTTGGGTGGTATCCTGGTGAATATTTCAATTTTCGGTCCCCTCTCTTGGAGATCTCTGTTCCCCAATGGCTGAGATTCCGGAAAGTTGGTGTCAAGGAAGCCCCTTGTCGTCTATATTTCGCGGTGCTGGTTTGGACACCCAAATAAAGCTAGGTGCCAGCCACACAGATCTCTGGAGTGGCAACAAGAGTTCCTCCCCCTTCCCCAGCACAGTGATTTTGCAGTCATGTTTTCTTGCTCCTCTGATTTTTTAATATTTCTTTTGATTTTTAAATATTTCCACAAGTCAGAAATAGTTGACTGCCATGGTTTAGACTGGATCTGGTCTTGGCAGTTCTCTTTTTGCTCAGAAAGGGCTTATCCAGTATACGACCCCAAATTCAGGAGCACTTTCTTAAATTCCTAGTTTTCTTCATGGGATCCTTTGGATTTTTGCTGGCAGCAGAACTATATATATATATTTTTTTTTTGGGGGGGGGGGGGATGAGGAAGTTTGGCCCTGAGCCAATCATCCTCTTTTTGCTGAGGAGGATTCTCCCTGAGCTAACATCTTCCTCTGTTTTGTGTGTGGGCTGCTGATGAGTGGTGTAGGTCCACACCCAGGAACCGAACCCAAACTCCAAAGTGGAGTGTGCTGAATTTAACCACTAGGCCACAGGCCAGCCCCAGAACAATTATTAATGGTGCATTTGCATTATTGCAACCCTGTCTTCCAGAGAGCTATGAGTCTTTACCTGTTATTAATTTCACTTGCTTTGGATAAAAGAAGTTATTATAATTTCTTTTCCATGGATGGAAAAATTGAGGCTTAGGGAGTGACCGTACATAACAAGTTGTGTCGCAGGAGGAATCAGAGCTCAGTTGCTGGAAGGCACGTCTTCTGCCTGCGTGACTTTCTATCTTATTATTCTTGGCTTCTGAGTCAAGCATAGTTTGTTACAAGGTGTGGGCTGCAAATAAATAGAAAGCGTTTGTTTTTAAAACTTTGATTTCATGTCTCCAGACCTGAGTTTGGAACAGTATCAGGATTGTGTTTTGCTACAAATAACAGAAAATGTAGTATGATGGCTGGAATAGAGGGGTTCCTCTGCCTCATGCCCCAGGTGTTGGAATCCCAGGCTGATAATGAGGTGGATGCAAGCTTCCTCCATCTCTCTGTTCCACCGTCCTTAGTGTACACCAGGCCTCATGTCTGCACTCTGGACAGGAAGAAGATGGAATGACAAAGCAGTAAAAGGCAGAGGGGAGTCACCTAGCAAGACATTGCTTTTTATTTAGAAAGTGTTACCTATTCCAGTGAGTTCTACCTACATCGCATGGGCCAGAACTGTGTCACATGACCACAGTTGCTGGAAGGCAATCCGTGAATCAAATAATTTTAGCCAGGCACACTGCTGCCCTGAACAAATTATAAAGGAGGAAGAAAGGGAGAATGGGTTTTGGACAAGCCGCTAGTCTTGTCAGCCACAAGGATAAATGTCTTTTTCATTAAGTAACTAAGTGACCTTCCCTATGAAACATGAGCTTCTAAGGAACAGTTTTCTTCCTGTGTCCACACACAGAGTTCCTTGTAGCTCTAAGCAAGACTTAAAATAGGTGGGTGTACCAATGTTCCTGTCTTAGTTTTGACAAATGGACTGTGGTTATATTAACAGGGGGTGCTGGGTGAAGGGTATATGGGAACTGTCTGTACTATCTTTGCAGCTTTTCTATAAATCTAAAATTATTCCAAAATATAAAGTTTATTGAAAAAAAAGTAAGTGAGGTTTTTCCTATATCTTCTATCTTCCTTTTTGTTTAAGAGAAGATGAGTACAGATATAAATAAAATAGAAAATATATGAAGGCAATTTTTAAATTTTTATTTATTTATGTATTTTTTTATTTATTTATGTATTGGCCATGCCAATCCTCCTCTTTTTGCTGAGGAAAACCAGCCCTGAGCTAATATCAATTGCCAATCCTCCTCCTTTTTTCCCCCCTTTTCTCCCCAAAGCCCCAGTAGATAGTTGTATGTCATAGTTGCACATCCTTCTAGTTGCTGTATGTGGGACACGGCCTCAGCATGGCCAGAGAAGTGGTGCGTTGGTGCGCGCCTGGATCCGAACCCGGGCCGCCAGTAGCGGAGCGCACGCACTTAACCGCTAAGCCGTGGAGCCGGCCCCTATGAAGGCAATTTTTAAAAAACTCTAAATCTCACTGATATCTTCCTTTTCTGAACGTCTGCTGCTTCCTCCTCCGAGGGTCCTAGTCTCTTCAGTTTCGCAAGGAACACCTGACAGATTACTGTACAGTAAAGTCCCAGTAGGTTAGTGTGGTACCCTCTCTGGGAGTGGTAAGAAAACGCCCTCCAGGACCGAGCCTTTGGGGGGCTTTCACACAGAGTGGTTCCTGGGTGGGGTTTCATTCCAGTGCCTCCAGCATCACATTGGATGTCCTTCTCTGTGTTGTTGGCCCTGCCGAGTTTATCTGGTTTAGTTAGGTTGCCTCCTTTTTTCCCCCAGACCACCTCAAGTTGCTTCCAGAACCTTCCCCCCCTATAGGTGAAGTCTGTAAAGGCTCATGCCTTGGAAAGGTATCCTTTGGACACTGACACCCTGGGCCCTGGATTGGATGCCCACGTACGGATAACATTAATTGAGTGCCTCTATGGACCAGAAACTCTCATGGGCCTTTTACCTTTGTTGTTTCCTTGTTTCTTCAACTCATTTTACAGATGAATAAAATTGAAATTCAGGGCAGTTAAGTAACTTAGTAAAGAGTGAAGCCGATGTTCAACCCAAGGCCTTCTGAAGCCAGAGTGGTGTTCTCTGTGTTATTGCTATGTCCTTGTAATAGACAATTTCAAAGAAAAAACATTCTGCCCTGGTGAAGAGTTTTGTAGAAAACACGCCCGGCCAAATTGCCTCTGTAACCTGGAGACAGTAATAAATGAGGGAGAAGCAGACTCTGTTTTCTTGTGTTTGTAAGCTCATCTGCCTCCTTATCTGACATTATTACATCTTTGGATGGGAGACAGTCTACTGAGGAGATTAAGAAATGGGGTTCCAGAATTAATCTGTCAGTGTTTCTGTCCTGGATATTTCAGTTAATGACTATGGGACCTTGGGCAAGTTTACCTTGTGTAATCCTCAGTTTTCTCTTCTGTAAAATGGGAATAATTATAATAGCTCTCTTATAGTACTGCCGTGAGAGGTAAATGATGTAATCATGCAGTGTGCTTAGCACAGGGCCTGGCACGGAGTATCACTCAATAAATGTTAGCTGCTTATCATTATCATCGTTGGTGTCATGAACATCCTCGTCATCAGATGCCTTGGTGGGTAGAGCTTAATATAAGTTTGGTGACCACATCCATTGCTGGTCTTAAACAGTATCTTATACATAATCTCTGCTGAACATATACTTGTTAAGTAACTCAACACTGAAGTGCTTTAATTAGGCCTTTGGATTTATGCCAACAATTCCAAAAGATTTAGAGTTACAGATTTATTTCATTGAATTCTGTATCTGAGGTATCACATTTGCCAGAGAAAATAAGTTCGTTACTAGACTTCTCTGCACTTACAGTGCGATCTGGTCTCCGAAAAACAATCTCGTCTCTGAAAAACATACCGTTTGTTCTGAATTTTATCACTAACAATAAAGGTTCTAGTCTTTGGAATGCACCCAGCTATTATTTAATGATGCATAGAGAAGAATAAAACATAATTTGACCTTCTGTTTATTACCTGTACATTTCTGGCAGTAAGACATGGAAGCAGCAGAAACCTATGTAATCACAATGTTATGTTTTGATTTTCTTCTTTTGTGCTATCTTTACTAAAGTTACTTTGAATCCTTTTTCATTTCTTTCTCATCCCCTCTCTTCCCTTCAATCAATTAAATAAGTGTAATTGGGTTCTAATGTGAATGTGAAGTGCTGTGTTTTAGTAATATAGTTAATAGGACTTTATACCCTAAAATCAATTTCCTGGTTTCATATCCTCTTCTGAATGTTGTCAGTGCTCAGGAAGTAATTATTTTAGTCCTGTGACTCACTGTGGTTATTGCCTTTTGAAGAGTTTTGTATCCCAAGCACCTAGCACTGGCCCTATGTGGCATAGGCACTTAAACACACTTGCTTAATGTTCTTGAATCAAGGCCTTTTGCTGCTTTAGGAAACCTGGCTCTTTCAACTCTTGCATCCCTTTAGGATGGGTAGATTTTCTTTAAAAAATAGCTTTAGTCTTCTGTTGTAGTTAATTCTCAATTCATGTTTTCCACCAAACACATGATGAGAAAGCATATATTAATTTTTTTAGTCTTGATAATTTTTAAATATGCAACATACTAGGCCAGCCTGGTGGTGCAAGTGGTTAAGTGCGCGGTCCGCTGTGGCTGCCCGGGGTTCGGATCCCGGGCGCACAGCAACGCACCGCTTGTCAAGCCATGCTGTGGCAGTGTCCCATATAAAAAAAAGTAGAGGAAAATGGGCATGGATGTTAGCCCAGGGCCAGTCTTCCTCAGCAAAAAAAGAGGAGGATTGGCAGATCTTAGCTCAGGGCTGATCTTCCTCACACACACACACAAAAATATGCAACATACTAAATGGTATCAGATGCTTGGACTCTGCAGGTCTGTGATCTAACAGGAGCAGAGAGGCAAAAGTGTGCAAATCTGTCCCTGGATGTAGGAAACCACTGAAAACTTTTGTCTTGTTGGCAGGCAAGTTGCAGCATTTTTATATGCAGAATTTATTTGCCTTCTAGAAACACTAAGTCTGAGGACTAGACCTGCCACCTGTTTATCCTTGAAGTTTGTCAGTACTGTTACAAAATGTCTAGAGGTGCTAAGTGGTCCTTTTAGGAAGAGATATAGGCATCAGTTGGAGATATGAAAGAAAGCAAGAGGAAATGGTGCAAGTGGTAGGATAGAGGCCATCCTTGATGACCCAGAATGACCTTTCACCAAAGCCCCCGCCTGCCGTTGTAGACTGGGTGAAGTGGTAAGCCACACCCACCTCTGTTGCTGTGGAATGTAGTAATGATAAGGATGCTGATCATGGCAGCTGCTGAGGGTCTTCTGTCTTTAAGGTGACCTTGAAGAGCCTTTTGCTTTGACACTGGTGTGCGGTTGTAGTCATGGCCCACTCAGCCTCATCCTTGCTGATCTTTCTTCCTCATTATAATAGTCATTATCTTCATTCCTCTCTCTGTTTAAGCCTTCTTTTTACTTAATCTCAAATCGAAGACCACTTTAAATTTTTTTTTTTTTTCCTGAGAAAGATTCACCCTGAGCTAACATCTGTTGCCAATCTTCCCCTTTTTGTGCGTGAGCCACTGCCATGGCGTGGCCGCTGACAGAGACAAGTGGTGTAGGTCCACGGCCAGGAACAGAACCCAGGCCGCCAAAGCGGAACCCATCGGACTTAACCAGTAGGCCACTGGGGCTGGCCCTAAAAAAACTTTTGATGATGTGCCATCCAGGGAATAGTTGAAATCTGCACATTCTCTTCCCCCACCCCCAACCCCCTTATCACACTGCTGGATTCAGTTCACTTATTTCAAGATGTGTTGTGTATGTCATTTGCCAGCAAACATTTCAAGGATGAATAGAAGTATGTGACCTTCCTCCCTCCAGCTAGATAAGTAGCCTAAAATGTCTTTTGTATTCAGCTGAATTTGCAGGGCTCAAGGTGATAAGTTTTTATAGTCATCCTTCGACTATATGTGTAAGTAGGATAGAAGTCAATTTCCCCCCTTTTAGATAATCAGCTTTTTCAAATTTCTTTGTGTTTGCTAAAATCATACTAATAATTTTTAAGGGAAAAAAATGTAACCACATTATCCACAAAAAGAAGAATATATCTGTACCAAGTCACTTTATTATTTTGGTAGACTGCGTGACATTTCCCTCATGCTTTCTGAAAAGCAAAGGCATACAGTGAATAAGGATCTGGTTTTTTTTCATTTTTGTTTTTGTTTCTTTTTACCAAGTATCAATAACATTGTGAGTTTAGTGCCTCTAGAACCTCAACTTTCCTAAGTAATAAGATCCTCTTGTATTTACATTGCTTCAGCTTTCTGGCTGTGTCTGCCTTCCTTCCTATTTTATGTCTCATTTAATACCAAGCCAAGCCAAATCCCTAGAGAATTCCACCAGTGCAAAAGGGAAGGCTTAGAAAGTCCCAGAAATTATAAATTGATGAGTGAAAAACTGTCAGTTTTCAGGAGCCGGGCCCCGTGGTGTAGTGGTTAAGTGTGCACGCTCCACTGCGGCTGCCCGGGGTTCTCATGTTCGGATCCCGGGTGCGGACCAACGCACTGCTTGTCAAGCCATGCTGTGGTGGCGTCCCATATAAAATAGAGGAAGATGGGCACAGATGTTAGCCCAGGGCCAATCTTCCTCAGCAAAAAGAGGAGGATTGGCATCGGATGTTAGCTCAGGGCTAATCTTCCTCAGACACACACAAAAAAACCTGTCAGTTTTTAATTACAGCTGTTGAGAACAGCACAATTAGAATATTAGATGTAGAATATAGGCTTTGAACATTGTATCTTCTTATTTCTTCCTGTTTAGAGGTTAATATTCTCAAGGAGCAAAGAAAGAAATTTGTTAAATTGTATATGTCACAACATTTACTAGAATATAAAGTTCCTGTATAGCACTGGGATCTGAGAAATGAAGAATTGCAACAACATCAAGATTTAGAGACACCAGTCACTGTTCTTCTTGATTTTTCTTTCCTTTTTAATTTTTTTTTCCCAGATCTTAGGTTATTTTTTTCTGTGTTTAACAAAGAACGTCGCCTATGTAGCAAATGATTTTTGTATTTAATATGGAGAATGTTATGTTAAAGTGTAGAAAGAATCAACTCTTCTCTCTCTGGAATATAAACTATATGTCCTTTAGCTGTTGTTTATTTCTTGAGAGTCTATGTATGTAATTTATGGCCATAAAAAAGAAATCTTTGGCTTTCTTCATCTGGTTACTTCCTAAAACTTCCTGTGTCTGAACTCACTCCTTTATTTCCAGCTTTCTTTTGACTTCAGAGATTTAAATATTTTCCAGTGTTATGCTTGCTAAACTTGATCTGGATATCTGGTTAAGTTTTCATATTTTTCACAAGTGAAAAGGAGATAGAACTGCTCATGGGAGATGGGCAAAGTATTCTTTGAATGAAGAGCAGAAAAGACGGAAGAAATGGGTTCTCTGCAGGAACTTAAATGACCAAAGGCTGAAGTCAATCTTTAGAAGCCCAAGAAGAGCACTTAATGCCCTATATATCAGATGCCATAACAAATCTCTTATATAAATTATCTCATTTCTTCTTCACAGCAAAACTATGCAAAAATTTGAGGCTTAAAACTTAACATTTCCCAAATCACTCAGCTAGTAAATGGGGCAGAAAAGTAAAAACTGAGGTTGTACAACTTTAAAACCTTTGCTTTTCATTGCATGATATTATTTTCTAAAAGTTATTTGGCGTAAGAAAGTTTTCAGTAAAGTCCTAATTTAATTGTTTTGTTTTTATATGAAACTATGTCTCTTAATTATTTTTTTTTCCTCCCCAAAGCCCCAGTACAGAGTTGCATATTCTAGTTGTAAGTCCTTCTAGTTCTTCTATGTGAGCCACCACCACAGCATGGCTACTGACAGACGTATGGTGTGGTTCTGTGCCCGGGAAGCGAACCTGGACTGCCTAAGCAGAACACACCGAACTTTTAACCACTAGGCCATCAGGGCTGGCTCAAAACTATGTCTCTTTTAGCAGACTTTGGTATTGATGAACTTGAAATGATGAGCAGATGGAGGTGTCATATTCCTTTTTTAAATTTTTAAAAAATTTTTATTTATTTATTTATTTGTGAGGAAGAGTAGCCCTGAGCCAATATCCAAGTCCAATCCTCCTCTTTTTTTGCTGAGGAAAATTGGCCCTGGGCTAACATCCGTGCCCATCTTCCTTCACTCTATATGGGACGCCGCCACAGCATGGCTTGACAAGCAGTGCGTCTGTGTGCGCCCAGGATCCAAACCTGTGAACCCCGGGCCACTGCAGTGGAGTGTGCACACTTAACTGCTGCACCACTGGGCCAGCCCCAAGGAGGTGTCATATTCCAATTAACATGCTAAGATAGATAACTGGGATGGTGCGTGATACTTAGTAGGTGCTCGGTTTATTGAATAAATGAATGGTTGGCATGTGTGATTGATTGATGCTGTAATATGACTGTCTATCTGCACTCTTTCAGCTTTTGTAACTGTTATTATCTATGTCATACCTAGGGCTACATTCACAAACAAAGCCAATGTATGCAACTCAGTGTTCGTGTCATTAAAATTTTAATGAAAGAAAAAAAGAGAACAGTTTTTTGTGTGTGTGTGTGAGGAAGATTAGCGTTGAGCTAACATCCATCGCCAATCCTCCTCTTTTTTGCTGAGGAAGATTGGCCCTGGGCTAACATCTGTGCCCATCTTCCTCTATTTTATATGGGAGGCCGCCACAGCATGGCTTGACAAGCGGTACATTGGTCTCTGCCCAGGATCCGAACCTGCGAACCCCGGGCCACCAAAGCGGACCACGCGAACTTAACCATTTACCCACTGGACTGGCCCCACAACAACACTTTTAAAAACAACATAATTCCTTGAAAATGTTGCAAGTGACACGTGCAATTGTCACTTCTCTATTCTGAGAGCAGAACTGGACTCCACATCTGCCAGCCACACAGCTGGAGGATGAACACATGGAGACCTCTGTTTCGAAGAGTGTGGCTGCTCCCAGGGCACTAAAATCCAAATAAATCCTTGAAAATTGAAGTGGGACATTAAATGTAATGTCTCATAAAATTGAATTCCTATAAGCCAAATGGCAGTATATCATCAATAAATGATGATAACAGTAAAAACAACAGTGGTTGTAAAATAATAAAAGTACAATTTATTGAGTTCTTACACTCTGCTTGGCATCATGCTTAACATCTATGGTTTACTGTCTCATCTGGTCCTCATTTTCCCTGATTTGGTCACATTTAAAGTCATCTACACTATTAGGGAAAGAATGTGATGAGTAAGGACTATTTAAATTTAACTCTTGTATCTTATCTTAGATGGTATGTTTACCCTTTCAGCTGTAGATGGTACAGAGGTGGGGAATGGAGAATGGGTGTGAGTTAAACTGAGTCAGTAGTTACAGCCCAAGGAGACATATGATTAAATTAGTCGTCAAGTTTCCACTTCAATTAAAAATATTTTTAAGGTGCTTTTATCTGTTATAAAATTTGTTTGGATTTAGAATGATTTTCTGGATTTATTTATACAAGAGCCAGTGTTTTGTGTAATTCATTGTACAAAGACAAAACTAAGTGTTAATAAATGTACGCAGAGCTATGTATTTGCAGGTTATAATTTAAGATACTGTTGCCAAAGTCAACTTGAGGATTTTTAAAATCACAATAAACTTGAAAAGGATGCCAGAAATAAATAACTGATCTGTAAAATTTTATTATAGTATTATTGAATGTAGTGATATAATAAATTTATGTAAAAATTTGACTACCCACAAGACAGCCACTATTTGTAGATATCGTATCAAAGTGTAATTGGCTTATTTCCTGGTCCAGGATGCATTCAGCATCTCCTGAATCCAAGAATGTGTTATTTATTGAGAACATGCAGAACTACCACTGAATTAAGTGTATATGTCTTTGTGGCCAACATTATTCATTTAGCCAAAGTGAATAGTTTATCACTATTTAAAGACTGTGAAACACTCATATGAATCATTAGGTTAAATGTTGGCAGTGGTACTCTCTTAATAGGGACCCAGCTTTCTGAGACTCTGATATTCATGTAACCAGAAGAATTATTCATTAGCGAGTGTGGATGGTAAATACAATTACAACCCTAGATTGCATTTGGTGGTGTTGAACTAGAAGGAATATGGTGCTGTTTGTGAAATACCTAAGGGGGCTGTTGAACCAGTTAGCATTATTGATAAAGGAGTTAATATGATTCTTAATAGTTTGTGTTAGATTATTCATCTAAGGTTTACAAAATTTTGAATTTCACAGTCCAAAAAAAATTGCCAAGAATGGATACTTAAAAAAAAAAAGCACAAACTTCTGGGGCCAGCCAGTGGCGCAGCAGTTAAGTGCCCTGCTCCACCTCGGTGGCCCAGGGTTCACAGTTTCAGATTCCAGGGACACACTGATGCACCGCTTGTCAAGCCGTGCTGTGGTGGCATTTCATATAAAGTAGAGGAAGATGGGCACGGATGTTAGCCCAGGGCCAATCTTCTTCAACAAATAGAGGAGGATTGGCATCAGATGTTAGCTCAGGGCTAGTCTTCCTCACACACACACAAAAAAAATACAAACTTCCATTTTTCCATCATTTCATAAAACACTGGGCAAAAAAAGTACCTAGCATATAGTCAACCTAACTCAATAAATGTTAGTAAAGTAAGTGGGTGGAAGAATGACTGACAAAAAGGTAGTGATGGTGTAATTTCAGAATAAAGGAATGGCTTTAAATGGAATATATTTAATGTTAGGAAGAACTAAATGCATTGCCCTTAATGTTCCAATTTCCCCATGACCCAACAAACTCTTCATGGCCTACCGTGAGCCTCCAGGTTGGTTTGGGGGGAAATGCTGCATCTAAATAGTTCAAAGTTAGTTCTGTTCTGGACATGCTGCTTATCCTTCTGATACCTACCGTGGACGATTCACTTCCAGCCATTTACTGGGCACCTACTCTGAGCCAAACATGTAGTAGTCTGTGATTTGAGGATGCCAAAATGATTAAGAGACAGTCTGGGCTCTCAAGCAGAGTGACTTAGTTGGGCAAAGAGATGTGCTACTCCTACCCCTGCACCAAAAAAACCCATATTACGTGACCATCTGGTAAGGGTCACAAAAAGACTGCCTATTGCCAGACATGTGGTTGAGAGAAAGAACATAGAGGTAAACTCTGTGATGAATCTGGAGTGAGTGTTGGAGAAGATGACATTTTACAATAACTTGAGAGTCTCTTCCAATCTCTTGTGGCCTATATTTCTGGGTAAACATGTTGCTGTGGGTTCAGAAGCTGTAGCTCTGCAGCCTTGGGCAGTCTACTGAACTAACTTAAGTCTCAATTCTTCCACTGTAAAATGAAGATGGTAACAATATCTACCTTACAGAGTGATTGTGAGGATGATATTGTATAGTACTTGTAAAGTGCTGAGTACAAGGGCAAATGGTTAAGTGAGCTGCTAGTATGATTATGACTAAACTTCAGCAGAGTGGGCTAAAGATGGCAATCAGTAGACACTCAGGCTTTTATTAAACTCTGATGGGCTGAGATGACAGCCCACCCATCACAGAAATCAAGCTAAAACTCAACATGTGATCACTTTAGATGCATCTTAGAGTAATGGAAAGAACGTTGGACTTGCCTCTGCCGCTAACCAACTGCGCGTGTTATCTCACTTTCTTCATTACACAGCATGATGGTTTGATTTATATATATTGTGAAAAAGATTACTATAATAGATTTAGTTAACATCTAGCATCTCATATAGATACAATACAAAGAAAAGGAAAAAAAATTTCTCCTTGAGATAAGAACTCTTAGGATCTACTCTCCTAACAACATTCCTGTATATCATACAGCAGTGCTAACTATAGTCAGCATGTTGTACGTTACATCCCTAATGCTTGTTTATTTTATAACTGGGAGTCTCTACCTTTTGACCACCTTTCTCTTTTAAAAAATAGGTAATGCTATTTTTTTAAAGGTATGGGAGCTTTTCTGTATTTTTCAATTTAAAAAAATGAACATGTAAAACTTTTTTGATTGGGAAAGTAAGATATTTTACAAACTGGAATTAGATTTAAAGGTGCTAATAAATTCTTCTTCCATCCCAATTTCCATACCATCTTCCACATTTAAGCTCTAAGTAAATAATATGGATAAGACATTCACACATGCCATATATTTACGAAGTGTTGCCATTTTATCCTTCCATACAAAGCCTACTGTTCTTCATGTTTATGTGAACTATTTTAAAAATTGTTATTTTAAAATAAATATAGAGGGCCGGCCCTGTGGCTTAGCGGTTAAGTGTGCGAGCTCCGCTGCTGGCAGCCCGGGTTCGGATCCCGGGTACGCACTGACGCACCGCTTCTCCGGCCATGCTGAGGCCGCGTCCCACATACAGCAACTAGAAGGATGTGCAACTATGGCATACAACTATCTACTGGGGCTTTGGGGAAAAAAAGGAGGAGGATTGGCAATAGATGTTAGCTCAGAGCCGGTCTTCCTCAGCAAAAAGAGGAGGATTGGCATGGATGTTAGCTCAGGGCTGATCTTCCTCACAAAAAAAAAAAAATTTAAAAATTAAAAAAAAAAAACCACAATGAGATATCACTACACACCTATTAGAATGACCCAAATCCGAAACACTGACAATGCCAAATGCTGACAAGGATGTGGCGCAACAGGAACTCTCATTCGTTGCTGGTGGGCATGAAAACTGGTACAGCCACTTTGGAAGACAATTTGGCAGTTTCTTACAAAACCAAACGTACTCTTACCATATGATCCAGTAATCATGCTCCTTTGTATTTATTCAAAGGAGTTGAAAACTTGTGTCCACACAAAAGCCTGCACATGGGTATTTATAGCAGTTTTATTCATGATTGCCAAAACTTGGAAGCAACCAATATGTCCTTCCATAGGTGAATGGGTAAATAAACTCTGGTATACCCAGACAATGGAATATTACTCAGCGCTGAAAAGAAATGAGCTATCAAACCATGAAAAGATATGGAGGAACCTTAAATGAATATTACTAAGTAAAAGAAGCCAATCTGAAAATCTACAACTATATAACATTCTGGAAAGGGCAGATCTATGGAGACAGTTTTTGGCTATTATGAATAAGGCTGCAGTGAACATTCTTGTAGACATATGTTTTCATTTATTGTGGGTAGATTCCTAAGAATTGCTGGGACATAGAGTGAATATGTGTATAACATTATAAGATCTTTCAGACAATTCTCCAACCTGAGTTTACCATTTTACATTCCCACCAGCAAAGTGAGAGTTTCAGTTGCTCCATATCCTCACCAACATTTGGTGCTGTCACTCTTTTTTATTTTAGTGATTCTAGTGGATATGAAATGACGTCTCATTGTAGTTTTAACATGCATTCCATATTAACCAATGAGGTTGAGCCTCTTCTCCTGTGCTGATTGGATATGTCTATGTCTTTTTTTTTTAGTGAAGTCTAATCAAATATTTTGTGTTTTGGGAATTGTTTGAGACTTCAGCATGATGCTGGCCAGTTTGCAAAGTTCCTGGTTACTTCCCAGAGACCACCATGACCTAGGAACATGGCTTTTGGAGGGTGATGTCCTGCTTGTTCCACAACTGCAAGAGTCATGAGCTCAAAGTATAAAATTGAAGTTGCAAATAGACCTCAATAAATCCTGAGATATAAATGGTAATGTGGAATTGGGTATAAGTTCAGTCTGGTAGTGATACATTAGCAGTTTATGTAACGTTATTTCAATTCTTTATGAGAAACTAAACAAGCACAGGAATTGTTTCTCATAGAGGGAATTGAGAGTAATGGTTTGGAACCTGAATTCTGGAGTCAGATACTGTAGTTCTATTTCTACCTCTGCCATTCATTGTGTCTTCTTTGGGTGACTTAATCATATCTTTGGGCTTCAGTTTCCTTACCAAAAAATAAGGAAAAAAATAACCTGTATTTTAGGCTGTTGTTATAATTAGAGGAATTAAGACATATAAAGCATTTAAAATCATGCTGGATTCATAGAAAATGCTGTATGAAGGTTAGCTATTGTTATTATTGATTTTGAGTTGACAGCCCGGCATGATTAGGTGCTCTAAAGTGTAGATTTTCCTTAGGAACTAACCAGTCTTTATCATTGGATAGCCATTCATTCATTAAACATCAATCTTAAACAGCTACATACTGTGTGATTCCATTGACATAATATTCTCAAAATGATAACATCATAGAAATGGAGAACATAGTAGTGGTTATGAGGTAGTAGGGACTTGGGGCAGAGGCTATAAAGGGGTAGTATGAGGGAGTTCTTTTTGTCATGATGGACAATTCTGTGTCTAGAGTGTGGTGGTGGTTACACAAATCTATACATGTGATAAAATTGCACAGAAACTATACACACACACACATACACACACTACACAAATGAGTGCATGTAAAAACCGGTGAGGTCGAAATAAGGTCTGTAGATTGTACTCAAGTCACTGTCCTGGTTTGATATTTTACTCAAATTGTTTGTGTAAAATGGTACCATTGGGGGAATCTGGGTGAAGGGTACACAGGAACTCTGTACTATTTGTTGTTGTTGTTGATTTTTTTAACAGCTTTATTGAGGTATAGTTCATATACCATACAGTTCACCCATTTTAATGTGTACAGTTCATTGGTTTTTTAGCATTTTCACAGATATGTGCAATCATCATCACCACAGTCAATTTTAGACCATTTTCATCACCTCAAAAAGGAATCCCATACTTTAGCTAACACCACCCTACCCCCCAGACCCCCTCCAGCCCCTGGCAACCACCACTCTACTCTGTCTCTACAGATTTCTTTGTTCTGGATATTTCGTATGAATGGAATCGTATAATATGTGGTCTCTGTGTTATTTTTGCAACTCTTTGTGAGTCTATAATTATTTCAAAATAAAAAGTTAAAAAATGAATGGACATGTTGCTATAGGATGAGCACTGTGCTGGGCACTGAGCACACCCTGCTAAATGAAGCCATGATCACTGCCCCAGAGAGCCTAGAGTTTATTGGGAAAGGCAGAGAAATAAACGGACAATGAGAGTGCCGTGTCTTAAGTGCTCTGATGGAGGTAAAATAGAGGCTTGGACAGCACTAGGAGTAGTATAACTTAGGTTGGGAGTGAGGCCATGCCAAGTTCCTCCAGAGAAATTGCTTAGCAAAGTTTTAAAGTGCGTGACACGTGGAAGAATCTGGGACCATGTGTGGCCTACAAGCTCATGTGACATCTGTAGCCCTAAACTCTTTCTCAAGATGTTAGCCCCTCTTGGCTGGAGTCTTCAGCTGCAGTGCTCGGTGGCCACGATGCCAGGCAGTCCTCATCTGTTGTTTCTTCTCCCCAGTGTCCAACAAGCACCCATTTGTGGACAGCAATCTTCTCTACCAGTTCAGAATGAACTTCCGTCGGAGGCGAAGACTGATGGAGCTGCTCAATGAAAAATCCCCCTCCTCCCAGGAAACTCACGACAGTCCCTTCTGCCTGAGGAAGCAGAGCCATGACAATCGGAAATCTACCAGCTTTATGTCAGGTATGTCAGTTCCATTGTTTATTTGATCACATGTATTTGTCTTTTGAGAAATAGCATAGTAATAACTCACCTTTGTGAAATTCTGTTCTCCAGCAAATTTTTATTTCTTCATAACCAAGAAGTATGCCCCAAAACCCAAAACAAACAACCAAGTTGTTCTTGGCTCGTCCACTTAGATGCCATGCAGTCTGTTTTATAAAATTATGTATTTGAATTATAGATTTCTCAAGCTCTCACTCATACCTTATTTACTTTTTGTTTACAGAGAATTCTTACATATCATTAATTACCCAGTTTTCTAAATCACAGCTTTGAAAAGCTGTATATATTTTTTTTTATTGATGTTTTAATGGTTTCTAACATTGTGAAATTTTGGGTTGTACATTTTTGTTTGTCCATCACCATATATATGACTCCCTTCACCCCTTGTGCCCACCCCCCACCCCCACTGCCCCTGGTAACCACAGTCCAGTTTTCTCTGTCCATGTGTTGGTTTATATTCCACATATGAGTGAGATCATGCAGTGTTTGTCTTTCTCTTTCTGGCTCATTTCACTTAACATAATACGCTCCAGGCCCATCCATGTTGTTGCAAATGGGACGATTTTGTCTTTTTTTATGGCTGGGTAGTATTCCGTTGTATATATATACCACATCTTCTTGATCCAATCGTCAGTCGAGGGACGCTTAGGTTGAAAAGCTGTATATGTTAAGGATGAATAAAGACTTCTGTGGGCATATACGACTGGAAGGCAACTGATTATCAATCCATTATGAAGGGGTGACACAGAACAGAGGAAAATTCTGAGAAGCAGACACGGGAGCTCACAAAGCACAGCAGCGTGGGACACTACATGTCGCTCACACAGTCCCGTATTTACAGCTAACCATGACAGACATGGTGGTGACTAATGTTCTCAAACATAACTCCACTCGTCCAGAAAAGGTATCATTCCGGGTAAGAGGCTGAGGTGCTTAAGGGGGTATCGTCGACTCCTCTGAAAACTTGGCATTGACTCGAGGAACTGATTAGCCTAAGGTTTGGAAGTCCTGGGCTTAACCTGAAATCGAGGGCAAAATGAAAATGTGTGTCTTGGTTACGAATAGGAGGTGACAATGAGAACACTTAGAACTATGTTGAGAACTGTCTGCACCCCTGGCAGAGCCAAGCTTGGTTGCATGAATTTTCTCATTGAGTTCTCACAATACCCTAAGAGGAAGGACGTTTCTTATCCTCGTTTTACCAGTGAAGAAACTGAGGCATGGGGCAATTGAGCACCTTACCCAAGGTTACACAGCTGGAAAGTGGTGGACAGGGCTGGGTCTTGCACCGGTTCTCTGTGACTGTGTTACGCCAGGACTTGTATTACACACTCTCCTCCCCACCCTCCCAAATCCCAGGTTCCTCAGACGCAGCTGGATGGAGGAGAGAATGAACCAAGAGCTGCTCTGGGAAAAGTAAACACCAGCCGAAGGTCAGGAGCCTAAGCCTGTGCCTAGACTCATGCCAGTTGTGTGTCCCCTTCAGGTTGTGGCTGCAAATGCAGAGTAACTATTCAGGTTCTCACTAGTACTAAGGTTTGTCTGTTTCTTAAGTGGGCCCAATAGACCCGAACAAATGATGATGATGAGAAGGAAGAAACAGTAACCACAGTCACCATAAAAGACAGCATTTGTTTTGTGCTTCCCACGTGCCAGCTGCCAGCAATGTGCTCTCCATGGGTTCTTTCATTTGATCATATACTTTGCTCTCTTCTCCCTGTTGAGAGCCAGCCACCTCCATGGCAGAGAGAATGAAATCCGATCATAGATGCTGCTGCCTCACATACACTTTTCAAAGCCTTGGGCCGGCCCTGTGGCTTAGTGGTTAAGTGCACGCGCTCCGCTACTGGCAGCCCAAGTGTGGATCCCGGGCGTGCACCGAGGCACCGCTTCTCCGGTCACGCTGAGGCCGTTTCCCACATACAGCAACTAGAAGGCTGTGCAACTATGACATACAACTATCTACTGGGAAAAAAAGGAGGAGGATTGGCAATAGATGTTAGCTCAGAGCCGGTCTTCCTCAGCAAAAAGAGGAGGATTAGCATGGATGTTAGCTCAGGGCTGATCTTCCTCACAAAAAAAAAAAAAAAAAGCCTAAATATGCGCTCTGTATTTTAATCTCCTTCTTCCATGGCTCTGGGTGATTAATGACTTAATATTAAATCAGGAGGCATTTATTATCACTGTTAATTCATTAAGTGTATAGCTAGTGCTTAATTTACATGCTCACAGGGACTGCTTAGCATGGGCTTGGTAGTTCTTGAAATAATATTTTATGTAGCTGAATACTTTCACATACAGTATATATTTCACTCTTTGCACCATTCTATGAGATAGCATTATTTCCACCTTACAGCTGGGGAAATTGAGGCTCAGAGAACTGAAAGGAATGGCCCCAGGTTGCAGTGGCAGAGCTGTAACTCAACTCCTTGCTTTCCTGACTCCGAGGCCGGGGTGCTTTTTTCTGGCCCGTGTGACTCGCCTCGCTGTGCCTCGCAGCTGAAAGCTCTTGTGCTCTAGGGAACCGAGACCACCACCCTCAGTGACTGTGTGTTTTCCGGCCCGCACAGTCAGCCCCAGCAAGGAGATCAAGATCGTGTCTGCGGTGAGGAGGAGCAGCATGAGTAGCTGTGGCAGCAGTGGCTACTTCAGCAGCAGCCCCACCCTCAGCAGCAGCCCCCCTGTGCTCTGCAACCCCAAGTCCGGTGAGTGGCCAAAAGGCGCCCCATTTCTATGACTATGGGGGGGCTTGGGCAGATGTGCAGGCTGGGTCTGAGAAGCAGATTCTCAGGTGGAGGGAGTCTGGTGTGTGGGAATCTTTTTTAATTTTCTTTTTTCTGTGTTAATTTTTTTTTTTTTGTGAGGAAGATCAGCCCTGAGCTAACATCCGATGCCAATCCTCCTCTTTTTTTTTTTTTTTTGCTGAGGAAGACTGGCTCTGGGCTAACATCTGTGCCCATCTTCCTCTGCTTTATATAAGACTCCACCACAGCATGGTTTGACAAGCGGTGCGTCAGTGCGCACCCGGGATCTGAACCTGCGAACCCTGGGCCGCCGAAGTGGAGTGCACACACCTAACCGCTGCACCACTGGGCCGGCCCCGTGTGGGAATCTTATTACAGTGTGCTCTTGGGGTCACCATCTATTGAATGGAAGGGAAGGATGTAGGTTTGGGCAGCAGCTGACCCCAATGGGAGCTCTGGAGTTGAGATGGCCCTTCAGAGTTGTCCCAACTTGCCAGGCCTTTGTACCCTTATGTTGACCAGTCATTACATGTTGGCTGCCGCTGGGGGGAGGGCATGACCTTTGGCAAGACGACTCTCTTCAAGAGAGATAGTTCTAAAGACAGTTGAGGATATTAACAGTCCCAGCAGCTGGGGGGAGCCTCTCAGTCCTGAAGGAGGGTTTGAGCAGCACAGCCCTGTTCTCTGTGGGAGGGGAAATAGTACTTCCCCAGATTGCAACTGATGCAAAGATCTATCAGGTCTCAGCACCCAAGGAAGAAGCATGGACCCATGCAAACCCAACTGTCCCTGGAACTGACTCTTGGCGCCCTGTGGTTTCAAACTCTACTCATCAACCTCCATGGCCTTTACATTCCAGAAAAAATCTCGGCACAAAGATTGTTGATGAACTTGTACTTAGAAACAATCTATCCTTGACCTAATCAGTTCTTCAGCCCCACAGGCACCTGTAACCATTGATACTACCTTCTCACTGTCCGTTACTCACCTCCTTCCTAGGATTAGATTGTATGGTCCATCATGATAGTCATTGCCTTGAAAATACCTTCAACTCTGTTTGTTTAGTGTGCTGTCCACCCTCCATACAGTGTATCACATCACCTTCAGGGAAGAGACTTTGTTTCTTTTATTCTTGCTGTTTCCTCATTCCCAGAAGTTGGGGATACAAAGATGAGAGGTCATGACTCCTTCCCTCAGTGAACGAATCATCTCTTTGGAGAAAAGAAACATTATGCAGTAGTGAGAATAGGGATAAAAAGGGTTATTCAAAGGACTTGAAGAGAGAACTCTGTCATTTAATGCTGTTATCTATACAAATGGGTGTTTTTCTTAATCCAGCATTTTTTTTTTTTTTTTGCGTTGTCTGGAGGGTTAGCTCTAAGAATAAAGTTATAAGCTTTAAGTGAATGAAGAAACTTGCTTCCACACGGACTCTGTCTGGAAAATCATTGAGCTCCCATATACTACCGGGTTTTTCAATTAACGGAACATTGCTGCTAAGGGAGAATGAGAAAGGAGAAATATATTCTTAAAAGTAGGATGTTTGAAGCTCTGATAGAAATCTGACAGGTATCTTCAAGGTTAGAAATAAAAGAGTTCTTGGGTCAGCCCAATGGCTTAGCGGTTAAGCGCGCGTCCTCCGCTACGGGCGGCCTGGGTTCGGATCCTGGGCGCGCACCGACGCACCGCTTCTCCGGCCATGCTGAGGCGGCGTCCCACGTGCAGCAACTAGAAGGATGTGCAACTATGACATACAACTATCTACTAGGGCTTTGGCTTAAAAAAAAAAAAAAGGAGGAGGATTGGCAATAGATGTTAGCTCAGAGCTGGCCTTCCTCAGCAAAAGGAGGAGGATTGGCACGAATGTTAGCTTAGGGCTGATCTTCCTCCCCAAAAAAATAAAAAGAAAAGAGATCAGTTTCAGAAAAGGGTCAATTGTGCTACAGTCATTTTACATGTTTTTGATTGTGTATAATAATAGAATATGAAGAAAGTGTTAATTACCTAAATTAACTACATATCCATCTTCCCTGGGGTGGGTTTGTGGTGTCTCCTCTTTCTCCTTATCCCTTGGCTCAAATGCAGGCAGAAAAGAAAGACCACATTGCCTTTTTTGGGTCTCCAAGGACCAGAGCTGTCAGGACTTAATTGTGGTTCATAAGTCTTACCTCTTACCGTATTCTTTTTTTTTTTTTTGTGAGGAAGATCAGCCCTGAGCTAACATCCATGCTAATCCTCCTCTTTTTGCTGAGGAAGACCGGCTCTGAGCTAACATATATTGCAAATCCTCCTCCTTTTTTCCCCCAAAGCCCCAGTAGATAGTTGTATGTCATAGCTGCACATCCTTCTAGTTGCTGTATGTGGGACGCGGCCTCAGCATGGCTGGAGAAGCGGTGCGTCATTGTGTGCCCGTGATCCGAACCCGGGCCGCCAGTAGCGGAGCACGTGCACTTAACTGCTAAGCCACGGGCCCAGCCCTCTCACTGTATTCTGACAAGCTTCTCCTTCACTTTTAAGAGGGTTCCCAAGATGGAGTGATCTCATCTGTGATTTTTTTCTCAAGCAGATAAGTAGGCCTTCACAGTGAGGCATTTAAAATTAATTATTATGTATACATCAGTATATATTTTTTTAGTGCTGTATATAAATGCCTCAAGCCAGACAAGAAAAGTGCTACAGATATTACCATAATTGGTGTCACTGTGATGAGTGAATAAGTTGCCAAGGATCTGAAAAGAGAAGGCTAAAGATAATTCCCTAGGCTTCAAGTTTTCTACATCTCTCAACATAAGAGAAAGCGTATTAAAATAAATGGTCAGCATTGCTGCCAAATATTACAGTACAGTGTGATTCAAAACCACAGTGAGGTATTGCCTCACACCTGTTAGAATGGCTGTTATCAAAAAGACAAGAAATAACAGGTGTCGGCGAGGATGTGGAGAGAAAGGAACCCTTGTATGCTATTGGTGGGAATGTAAATTGGTGCAGCCACTATGGAAAACATTATGACCATCCCTCAAAAATTAAAAGTAGAACTTTCATAAGAACCAGCAATTCCAATTCTGGGTATTTATCTGAAGGAAATGAAAACATTAACTCAAAAAGTTACCTGCATCCCCATGCTCACTGCAGCATTCTTTACAATAGCCCAAGACATGGAAGGAACCTAAGAGGTGATCAAGGGATGAATGGATAGAGAAAATGTGATATATATATGTAGACAGTGGAATATTATTCAGCCATGAAAAGAAGGAAATCTTGCCATTTGCAATAACATGGGTGGACCTTGAGGGCATATGCTAAGTGAAATAAGTCAGACAGAAAAAGACAAATACCGTATGATCTCACTTATGTGGAATCTAAAAAACAAACTCATATATACAGAGAACAGATTGGGCATTGCTAGAGGGAGGGGGTAGGGCATGGACAAAACGAGTGAAGGGGGTCAAAAAGTACAAACTTCCAGTTATAAAATAAATAAGTCCTGGGAATGTAATGTGCAGCATGGTGACTACCATGCTGTATGGCATCTTTGAAAGCTGTTAAGAGAGTAGATCTTAAGAGTTCTTATCACAAGAAAATAAAATTTGTGACTATGTGTGGTGATGGATGTTAACTAGACTTATTGAGGTGAACAGTATGCAATATATACATATATCAAAACATGCTGTACACCTGACACTAATATAGTGTTATATGTCAATTATATCTCAATAAAAAAAGAGAAGTTGTATTAAATACATGGTAAGTACTGTTGCCAAATATTACAGTACGTTGGGATTCCTATATCCACATTCATAAACCCCAGAAAGGATTAAGGGGGGTGGGGAGGGAGTTGTCTGACAGGGAATTAAAAGGTCTCAGTCCTCAACCCTGGACCCCTTCTCTCACCTCCTGACCATCTGCCAAGAGGTTCTTTTCTTGATATTCAGTCTATTCCCTCTTGTTTGGGAATATAAAATCATTTTCTCTTTTATGAGCTTTCTGAAAGCAAAAGTAATAATCCCAGCCACCTGTCATCTCAGCAAGAAGCAGTGCGTTGCCTTTAACTGAGAAGGCGCTTATCAGTCAAGAAGGCCGCACGTATAACCCCTAGGCAGGACCCAGCTGCCTGGTGGATCATCCAGGACTCGCCCCACCCTGCCTTTTCATTTTGTGCTGCACACTTGTTCCAGGACTGGCATGTGACCTCTGAATGCCACCCCCAAAGGGAATTGGAGGCTGACACTTTGCCAGGTTAGGCCTGTGGCCCCGGACTCTCTAGTTTCCTTGTGACACTCAAGTTCATGATGTCTATATAATTAGGTTAGGATAGTCCCTGTCCCCTGCCCCCTGACTGCTCTGGGTGGCTGTGGTAGTCTGTCTTCCAGTTCTTAGTGAGCACAGGATAGATGGGAAAGTTTGTTACTGGTGGGTTTTTAGGCAGTCGGCCAAGTCAGGAATTGGCTGTTGTCTTTGCCGTCTTGGTGGGCAACATCAGTAAGCTGATGAGGACAAGTGTCTTAGGAGGACAACACATCTCTACCTTCTGGAGCGTCTGAGCCTTTTCTTCTGCCCACAGAGACAGCACAGCATGGGAGGAACCATGTGGCACAGTGGCCGTGATTGTGGGCGCTGGCATAAACACCTGAGTTTGAATCTTAATTCTGCTACCCATTGGCTCTGAGATCTTGGACACAAGCTATTTAACTTTTCTGAGCTTCTGTTTTCTCACTAATAAAATAGGGACAATGCTGAACCTAACTCATTAGTTTTTGTGATGACTAAATAAGGTAATATATTTAAAGCACCTAGCACATGTTGGGTATGCAGAAAAGTTCACTAGTCTTGTTCCTCAGGGCAAAAGGCAATGTGTACATGCCATCCGGGGTATTAACAAGGAAATGAGTGAAGCCTTAGTCTATGGGATGTGTGCAGCATGTAGGGGAGGGGGTTGTGTTGGATTAACTCTTTTTTTTTTTTTTTAATATATATATTTTTTGTGTGTGAGGAAGATCAGCCCTGAGCTAACATCCATGCCAATCCTCCTCTTTTCGCTGAGGAAGACCGGCCCTGAGCTAACATCTATTGCCAATCCTCCTCCTTTTTTTTCCCTTTTTCTCCCTAAAGCCCCAGTAGATAGTTGTACGTCATAGCTGCACGTCCTTCTAGTTGCTGTATGTGGGACGCAGCCTCAGCATGGCCAGAGAAGCGGTGCGTCGGTGCACGCCCGGGATCTGAACCCGGGCCGCCAGCAGCGGAGCGCGCTCACTTAACCGCTATGCCACAGGGCCGGCCCCGGGTTAACTCTTGAAACATGACTATCAGACCGCCAGAGTCAAGTTTTCTCTTAACTTTGACATGTTGAATGCATATCAGGATTTAAAAGAATGAAATGGGAGAACTAGAAAATGTGGCCTTTTTCTTGGAAACAATTTCAACCCACCCCTGGCTCTCTTGCTTCTCTATACCCTGCTCCATTTCCTCTTCTTTCCATAGCTCCGTAAGTTAGGTTTAGAGTTGTTTATATTTGCTAACGTTTCTCTCTGTTTGGCTAGAGTATAAACTGTGAGGCAGGGATCTTTGCCAGTTCTGTTCGCCACTTCACCGATGGTCACTTATGAGGGATTCAGCGAATATCTGCTGAATGAGTGAACGAAGGGCTCAGAAGGATAGGTACCTTGACACTGTGTCTGTCTTACAGTGTTGAAGAGACCTGTTACATCTGAGGAGCTCCTGACGCCGGGGGCTCCGTATGCAAGGAAGACATTCACGGTAGGCTTGTCGTTTGGGTGTTCTCCTGTGCCGCTCGTTTTTCTGTGCTGTGTCAACATGTCAGTGTTTCACTGTGTAGCTTAGGGGTGGAACTGAAAACCTCCTAATGTTCCTTTTGTTTTTAGCATAATTATACTGGTGGGCTTTCTTGACCCTTAGGCACTAAATGCATTAGGACTTGACATGATTTATTATTAATACAGTATTTTAAACTCCTTTTGATGGATCCTTAATCAAAAGATTTCCATTATATACTCATTCTAATATAATTACAGATTTTAGGGCAAATGGTAGTGCAAATAATGCCAATAATTCCTTCTGCGTTACAATCAATTCTAAAAATCATTTAAGACGTTAGGGGAGTCTTAAGAAAGAGAAAGAAAACTATGGAATAAATTGTTCCACCATAAGAAATGGTGCTTTTGACATGTTAGCATGCCTTGAGTTACATGAGCACCTGATTTGGGAGCACTGCGTATCTGTGAGCATCTCCAGACCACCTGCCCCTGTTTGGAGGCCTTCAGGCTTCCTTCCATTCCTTCCACTCCTTCCAGCCCCATTGGTTTTCTTCAAACAGAATCCAAGTGCTCTGCATGACAGCACCTCACCCACTCCCCATCCCCTTGCCCCTTTCTCTCAGTCTCCTCGCATTTACATCAACATCCTCTTTAAAACACTTCTCCTCTTTCCTTTAGTCCTCTAACTTTTGTCTTATTACCTCAGGGAAAAAAAATCTTTCCACACTCCTTCATGCTGCAAACATTTGTCGAGGGCTGCTTCACATAGCCTGAACTATGTGAAGCCCTGAGAAGCTTCTCTGAGCCCTGAGAAGTTAACATAGGATGATGGGCCCCATCATAATGAAGAAAAAGCACTGCTAATATGTCTGTATCGGGGGAAAAGGTAAACTGTACATTTGGAAGTGAAATTAGATGTAATAAGCTAATAACAGCAAACCCTAAAGTCAGTCAAGTGCCTCACAATCTTTTGAGAATGTCCACAAAAATTTCCACTTGCTTCCCTGCTTTTCCTCAGTCTCCAGCATTCAAGAGACAATTGACTGTATCTTAAAAGTATTTCTTTTGGTTTTAAATTTAAATGCTAGCATTGCTAGGAATCGGTTGTGAACGTGTTTCATCTGTATTTCAGCTGGGGTATGTGTCAAACACATGTCTGGGAGCTGCCCAGGGAATATCACTGCCAATTCTATAATGATTCTATAGGAAAAGGCACCCTCCAGTCTCAAACAACTTTTAACTAGTGTCTACTTGTAAATTGTGAACTTTATGTGCTTTTTCACTATCTTCTCTTGGTAGAGAAAATTGTGTTTCAAGAAAGCCAAGACTCTTCATATTTCTCACCGTTAGTAATTTAAATTGTTCCTTTAGACTTCAGTGACATAGCAAGATCATCAAGAAAGTATCATTTAGGGCTGGCCCCGTGGCTTAGCGGTTAAGTGTGTGCGCTCCGCTGCTGGCGGCCCGGGTTCGGATCCCAGGTGCGCACCGACGCACCGCTTCTCCGGCCATGCTGAGGCCGCGTCCCACATACAGCAACTAGAAGGATGTGAAACTATGATGTACAGCTATCTACTGGGGTTTTGGGGGAAAATAAATAAATAAATAAATGAAATTAAAAAAAAAAAAAGTATCATTTGGATCCAGGGGAAAAGAACAAACGTGGAATGGACATTGGATCTGGAGAGAAATTTCAACCATGTTTTTAAGATCTAAACATTCCATTTGAGTTGGATATTAAATTGTATAGCAGCTTAAGAAAGAGGCAACCCGCCAGTTATTTAATGAGTAGTGCCCTCACAGAAGAAGCTCCTTTCTGCCAAAAAGGTGTTTCTTGACCACATTTTCCGCATAAATCTCCCTGTGTTTATGGTAGAAGCAAAGCATTCCATTCTCCTGACAGGGTAGAGATGAAAAGGAGAAGAGATGTGTCATGGCACGCACTTAATCCTGGGCTGGTTTTCTCTGTCCTGGAAGGACAGGCAAATTGCCAGGGACCGTCTGCTGATTGCTAATTGTGGTTTTCCTCTCTAGATTGTTGGCGACGCTGTTGGCTGGGGCTTTGTGGTGCGAGGAAGTAAGCCATGCCACATCCAGGCTGTGGACCCCAGTGGCCCTGCAGCCGCGGCAGGAATGAAGGTACCTCCAATAGAGCAGAGTCTGAATACCTCTAGCCTGTTTCATTGTTTGGTGCCATCTGTAAGTGTTTGGGTCCCATTTTTGTCCAGTTTCCTTTTCCCTTTCCGAGTGAGGTTGAAGTGAAGCCAAGAGTGTGTTATGTAGCAACTAGGAGGAAAAGTTTTCCTAGCCCTCTGACTGTGCCTCCGTGGTCCCCAAACCTCCCTTGGTTTTCTACATTTTTCCCCTTAACCAATCTGAGTTTGAAAAAAAATAGTTTCTTTTCCTTAAATATTATATAATAACTCTACTACTTCTGTTTTATCTGAAGCCTATTCCTGTGGGGTTTATGCAGCCAGTAGAGCATGCTAGACCAGAAGAAACAGCAAACAGTGAGAAAAAGAAAACAGAAGTCTTAGAATTTGGAGAAGGAAATCTGGATTCACATTTTGGTTCTGCTAATTACTAGCTCTTTGACTTTGAACAAATCCTGTAACATCTTAGAGCCTGTTTCCTCCTCCTTGAAACAATAATCAGAATCATAATATTTATGATATCATATTTATGATAATCATAATATTAAATAATCGTAATATTTCCCTCTGCTGTTTTATGGATTAAATATGTGGAAACACTTGATAAGGTACAAAGAACTACACAAACATCAAAAAATTGAATGAATTGTGTAAGATTTTTGAAAATAATTTTTACATATTTTTGGTACTAAAGTCATGCACATACAGTGAAGAAAATTTGGAAAATACTGACAAGCAGAAAAAAATATGTATAGTTGCCTGTAATCTTTTCTAACTCAGAGATAACCACTGTTAACATTTTTAAGCAGCTTTTTGAAGTATAATTGACATACAATAAAGTGTAGCACTGTTACCATCGTGATTTATATTCTCCCAGTCTTCTTGTACATACGTATGTTTTTATTTATTTTGTTTTTATTTATACAGAAATGCGATACAAGAGAATGTTGAGAGTATTGATTTTCTGCACCCCTTTCTCTAGCACAGTTTTGTTCCATCGTGTGTAAAACATTTCACAGAGGACATTTGTCTCTTGATTATCTGGGACCGTGAGAGGATGCAGAAGGCTGGAAAGCTACAGATCATTCCCCCATTCATTTATTCAACACTTTCATCCTCTCCCGTCAATCCTTTTTCTAGAGCAGTAAACCAGTATAGCAATAGGCATGATTTGGATCTCCACTGCTCTAATTTCCAGCACTTACCCTCTGGCATTGGTTTGCCTACTGGAAAAGAAAGATGGGCAGCAGACACCAGCTCAAGGGAGCACAGAGCACAGATTATGGCCCGTCTGGGTAATCAGTGCTGGTATGATTAGGGGTTGACTCTGCCCCCTGATTTGAACATCTTGTTCATGCAGGGAGGCCCAGGCTCGCCAGGTCCTGTGCTCTGGGCAAGTTACAGAAGCCTTGTTGGCTAAGGCGGTATGTGTTAGAGGCCCTTCCTACCTCCTCAGTACTGCAGTGGGCGCAGCACCAGAGAAACACAGAGCAGGCAAGCCGGCCAGGAGCATAAAGGGCGAGCATTTGTATCTGTGCCGAGGCTAAATTTTTCGTTTTCTAATGGAACTCTTGGCTGTGGGAAGAGTTTTATATTTTATTTCCACAGTAAAGGACCTAGTATAAATTATTTTTGGCACAGTGCTTCAGTTCTGAGCGTGCACTCGCTCGCAAGCTTCTTTGACTTAAAGGGCATTGTCTTTGGGGAAACCAGTGGATTTACGTTGCAGCTAAAGACCTTGTTTTACTTGGCCAAGTATATTTAATTGATTTGAGTCCATCTTTATTGATTAACATGCATAACTGCTCTAGGACTTGTCAAATGATTAATTAATTAACTTCTTAATGTAAATACCCTGATGGATAGGTAACCTGATATATTTTTTTCAATTTCGTAAGCTAACATTTCATATGGTTCATATTCTTAGTTTCTCTAGGGGTGTACAATGGTTTTCAGATGTTGTAGAGCAGTATAGAATTCATTAGAGCAGCATTTCCAAAAGTGCATTATACAGCTCTCTGGTCTAGCAAAATATCCAGTCCTGAGGTTCTGTGATCAAAGCAGTTTTAAATTGCTGCACACTTTATCCCCCTCTTGGAAATTCACAAAGCACATTAGCATATTAAAAATTCTGATACATCCAGCAGGGAAAAAAACCTGTTTATGGGGCCGGCCTGGTGGTGCAGTGGCTAAGTTTGCATGCTCTACTTCAGCAGCCCAGGGTTCACGGGTTCAGATCCCGGGTGCAGACCTAAACCCTGCCCATCAAGCTGTGCTGGGGCGGCATCCCACATACAAGAAAATAGAGGAAGATGGGCATGGATGTTAGCTCGGTGACAATCTTCCTCACCAAAAAAAAAACCTGTTTACATTGTTTAACACAACATTTTATCATTTAATGGAAACACTCAAATGGAATCTTAAGAGTGAGATATAGCACTAAAACTGTTCTAAGAAGCTGCTTTTGGTCAAACTCTGTATTGGAATGAATATATGTGTATATATTTTTGAATTGTACTGTGGATTAAATGAAAATGATGGGGAATACTATGCCCTTCCATAGAATTTACCTGTGTATATTCATTTAAATTACTTGGTCCATTATTTTCTTAAAACACTGGATAAATTATTTCCTATTTTACCATATGTATTTGTTATAGAATAACTGCACTTACATAAAAAGCCATTTGTGTAATCCAGTCCTAGAGGCTTGTTTCCACTGACCTGTCACATTGCTGTCAGCCTTGTCCGGGAAAACTGCAGGGCAGTGTGTCTGGTTGCTCGGAGCTTTAGGGGGCAGGGAGTAGGGGACGACCCTACAGGAGCCCTGGGGGAAGGATCCACTGACCTGGGCAATAATTGACCTGCTTGGTCCGAGTAATAGAAATTATCCAAAATTCTGGCCAGAAGCCTCTTTTTAGCACCTCTAACTGGCAAGAGCTAACCCAGGATGGTGTAAATTACCTGCTTTGCCTTCGGTGTCACTTTCTACATGGAACATCAAGCTCACCCCTCAGGTCACAGTCCTGGTTTTCTCCTGCTTTCCAGTGTGGACAAAGCCTTGCATCTGGGCCTTTGTGATAATTCTATCCAGTGGGATTTTTAGACTTTTACTGTGGCTGCTTAATTTCACCACCTTGCTTGCCAAAACAGAGATCATTTTGTAACTATGTTCCTCATGTGTACTATTTCTGTCTCTTTTATTTCACCTTTTTATGGAGATTGGAAAGTTTTAAGATGTGGGCCACCAGTAGGTGAACAGGACAGGCCCCAGACCGAAGAGACTGAGTGCCATTTTCCCCCTGTCAACACTTCTAGACCTTTCCAGACCCAAAAGAGAGCTCTTTGTGTGGTCTAAATGGAACACTGAATCCATAATAAGGGGAGACCCTCATGCCCGTATTAAAATTTACTTCTCTAGAAAGTCTGGAAGAACGCAAGACAAAATGTGTCCTTAGGGAGAGTGATAAGGTCTACCCCAGTTCTCTTCTGGATTGGAGTAGAGAAACCTGTGACCATCTCTTCCCGGTGCCCAGAGCTCTTCATGCCCACGACCTCTACACAGCCAACTTTGGCTGACTGGGGTTGGATCAGGCAAGTAAGCTACAGGATGGGTTTGCCAAGACGCAGGCCAGGAAACATATAAAGGTCTAGAGCAGGGAGGGTTCTAACCTGACTTCACTTGTAAGTTAAATTGAGTTTTAGGTATTTGGGTCAAACATTAGACTTTTATACTATCTCAAGCTTGTTTGAAAATTTTGTTTTGACTCCAATCCATTTCTTCTCTTCTCCATGCAGTCATAGCATATTTATTCCCAGAGACCAAAAAGGGAACAGAAGTTACAGTGGAAGCCCCAGATTACAACTTTATTTGTAGTTTTGTCTGAATCAAGACCCATATGAAAAAGAGAACAATTAATTATATCCTTTCTAATAAGTTGCTATGTTATTTCATACTACTTTCCTCCCCTCCTGGGCCTAGAGAACAACTACAGTGTAATTAAAGTTCATCAAAAGATATCTGCACCCCTGTGTTGATTGCAGCGTTAATTACAATAGCCAAGACATAGAAACAACCTAAGTGCCCATTGATGGATGAATGGATAAAGACAATGTGGTATATATATATAGGGATATTATTCAGCCATAAAAAAGAATGAAATCTTGCCATCTGTGAGAAGGCTGATGGACCTTGAGGGCATTATACTAAGTGACATAAGTCAGATAGAGAAAGATGAATACTGTATGATCTTACTTATATGTGGAATCTTTTTAAAAAAACCCAAAAACCAAGGTCATAGATGCAGAGAATAGATTGGTGGTTGCCAGAGGTGGTGGAGGGGAACAGATGAAGAAAGTCAAAAGGCACAAACTTCCAGTTATAAAATCTTGGGGATGTAATATACAGCATGGTGACTGTAGTTAATAATACTGTGTTGCATATTTAAAAGTTGCTAAGAGAGTAATCTTAAAAGTTCTCATCACAAGAAAAAAAATTCTGTAACTATGTATGGTGATGGATGTTAGCTAGCCTTATTGAGGTGATCATTTTGTAATATATACAAATATCAAATCATTATGTTGTACACCTGAAACTAATATCGTGTCTGTCAGTTATACCTCAATAAAAAAAATTCTCACTGGATCCGGCATCTTTGAAATTAGAGTTATTCTTATTTTGAAGGTTCTTTTACTTAAAAAATGAAATCGGTAAACCTCTGGACCTTTCACTGGCGTCACAACTCTAGGATGCAGCATGAAATATGAGAATCATCAAAAGTTTAGCCAACCCATGCAATGCCTTTTCAGCTAAATGAGGTTGTTTCCTACGTTTTCTGTTTGGCAACTTTTCACTCATCTGTTTGGAATTCCATACCAGTAGCTTCTGGTTCGTTTCAATGCAAAGGGGAAAGGGAGAAAGAAGAGAAGGAACTATCGTTTATTGCGTATCTTCTGCATGCCTGACCTCGCACCATATTAGGCCCTTTCTGTACATGAGTCCATTTAATATCGACATCTAAATACTAAAATCCTGGAGGAAGAAATGATTCCGGGAGGAATAATTCTATTTCTTACCTCTTTTCCTCTACTTTGAAAAGAAGTAAAGTTCCTTCCCCCAAATATTCTACAGGCTAGAGTCTAATGAATATCACTTAAACACGGATTCATGTCACAACCTTTAATGACGTCCTCTTTTTTTTCAATCACGTGAAATCTAAACCCATTTCTGGACCACATTATCTATCATAACTTTATTTTACGTGATCCTCTAGTGGCTATCCTCCACTCTAGTCAGGGCAGAATTTTTACATTTCGCAAATATATCATGATTGTGCCTATGTCTGCCCCTCAAGTGAATCCAATTGAGTGACTCTGGTACTTAAAATCCTCTAATGGCTTCTCATTACAATGAGAATAAGTTCCAGATGCCTTCTATGGCCTGCAGAGTCCATGATCTGGGCCCTGCTGATCATAACGTTATCTCCTACCCTATTTTGCTTACAGCTTCATTGGCCTTGCCTTTGTCCCTCCTAAATGCCAAGTTTGTTCTTGCCTGAGGCTGGATGACTGGTTTCATTGTTGTCATTCAAGTTGCAGATTAAATGTCAATGTTTTCAGAGAAGCTTTCCTTAAATACCCTGTGATATTCTCCCTGTCTTCCTCCAGTTACTCTTTTTTGTATTATCCTGTCTCCTTTTTTCAAGACACAATATTTATCAGAATCTGATAATATGTACTTATATGTTTATTATCTATCTGTCTCCAGTAGCTCCATAAATGTGGGAACCTTGTCTGTCTTAACTACTCTATTCCCAGGACCTAGCACAATTCCTGGCATTTAGTAACCGCTGGAAGCAAATTTGTTGAACCATCTAATGATTCAGTTCTTCTGTAGAAAGGCTAAGGAAATTCACTCATTGAGTACATGCATCACATGCCCACACATTTCACAAGCATCATCTCTTTCATTGTTCTGACAACTCTTGAAGGTGAGTGAGTAGTGTTCTCCCTACTTTGCAAATGAGGAAACTGAGACCCAGCTAATCCCTTTCACAAACTCACCCAGCTTGTGAATGTCAGAGCTAGATTCAAACCTGGTATCTCTGCTTCAGAGCCCTAATAATGCTTCCTATGGTGTTATTTCAAAAAACCCAAACTCATGAGGCAGAGCCCAATAGATGACGTATTCGATTATTTTTTTTTTTTGGTGGGGAAGATTAGCCCTGAGCTATGAGCTAGCATCTTATGCCCATCCTTCTCTTTTTGCTGAGGAAGATTGGCCCTGGGCTCACATCCGTGCCCATCTTCCTCTACTTTATATGGGACACCGCCACAGCATGGCCTGACAAGCGGTGCATCGGAACCTGCGAACCCCAGGGCCACCAAAGCAGAGCACGCGAATTTAACTGCTACACCACCTGGCCGGCCCTAATTCCATTAAATCTTAATGGCATATTCGGTTTTAGTGGAATTTTAGATTTTAATTCCATATATTCCATTAAAACCTAAATCCCTTGTAAACTGCTGGTGGGTACATGACCTTTCTTGTCTTTTGCGGGGAGAATTTGTGTTCTATTGAAAACAAATTGTTAGAGCAGTCACATGTTCACCTGTGTTGGATTGAAGATGATCAAATAATAATTTTTATTCTTGGCACCAGCCCCTCACTTAGGTCAGGACTAGAGCTTGCCGGGTCGTCCAAGTGAAAGGTGCAAAGTATTCACTTATGTTAATTTAATCAAACACTTGTCAGAGCAAACCATTCAGCTTTCAGACTGCGAAGGAATCTCAGCCATACTTAAAAATAAGGAACAAAAGATATCCTTGCTCTTTTCTGGAAAGTTTATTTTTTCTGGTGGGAATAATTAAATCCTGTGAGAAACAGTGTTCAAGTTTTCATGCAACCCCGTGCCAACTCGCAGAGGGAATTCAAGACTCCTGGCTTCTTTTCTTGTTTCCTGCTGTGATGAATTGATGGATGTGGACTTACTGGACCTCTTTTCTCTCTTTGTTTGTTTCTTTGCATGTTTATATAGAAACAGAACTATCTGAGTCACAGTAAGGAATTAGTGGTCATTGTATTCTTTTTTCTCCTGTTCAAAAATTCCTATTTTTAATTTAGAGGAAAAATGTCAAAATCCTGCTTTTTTGGTCTTTCCTCCCCGTGGCAACAAACCTATATATTTCCTCCTGAACCAAAAGAGGCCAGGTTGGGCAAACCACCTGAAGTTCCTAATTAATTTAGCCAAGACAATTTGGGCACCGAAGTAGGAAATTGTGGGATTATCGTCAACACAGCTAAAAAACAAATGCATTCTGTGATGTTTGAAAAGTAATTCCTTTCCAGTTGAGTTCAGGAAATTCATATGTGGAGGTAAAAGGTGTTGTCTTATGCGCTGTGCTATGTCTCACTCTAGCAGAGTTGTTGTTTCTCAGTCAACAGAAGGTGGTGGGGTCAGTGTTCCTTTGCTGGCCATTGGGCATGACTGGGAGGGGAGAGATGACCACTCTGTCTTTGGGGGACCCTGTCAGCATGAGAGGTTACTTCTCAGGGCTTCAGCTCAGATCCCTTTTCTGCTCTGTGTACTTCCTTAGTGGGGAGTCATCCTTCATGTCAGGCTCTAACAGCCCTTGAGAAGACGGGGGAAACTCTGCACAGTTCTTTGTTCAATCAATACTTACTGACCACCTACCCTGTGCCAGACATTATGTTAGGGCTTCATGGGATTTACAGTCTAGAGAGGGAGAGAGACGTTAATCAAATAATTCTACTCTTGAATATATAATTATAAACTGAGATGAGAGCTAGAAATGCTTCTAATTTTTGTAGGACAATGGGAGGGATGATGGGGAACACTTTGCAGAGGACAGAATGCTTGAGCTGAGATCTAAAGAATGAATAGAAATGAGCTAAGCCTAAGTGAATCTGTGTACTTTGTGTGTATACATGTGTGGATTATGTGCACATGTGTGAACATGTGCATGCACGTGTGTTCATGTATGTAAGTGCACGCACACACACACAGAGAACTTAGCTATATAGAAGGAATCCAGAAGGGAACATTGTGTCTTGGAAGAAAAGAATGAAAGCCATGACCAGATGTCAGTGTGATGAGAATTTTGGAAGGAGGATTAGCAATGAGTTAGGGCAGTGTTTCTCAGCTTATTTTTTAATTATCACTCCCTTTAGGATCCTCCTTAAGACATTTTTCTTTGCCTAATTATTCCTCCCTGTGAAATTTATATACCACAGAGATATACCTGTTTATGTACTGTATGTATATATATGCTTTGTACAAAAACAGTAAGATTTTTTCACACTCCAAGAGGCATTTTTTTCCCATTTAGCAGTTAGGTCACCCCCCAGTGAGAATGCTTGAGTCAGGGAGGAAAGCTCAAGAGCTTTATAAAATTGTGTTGTAAATTGAGTCATAATCTTCATATGACAAAATACACAGCTTTTAAGTATATAGTTTGATACGTTTTGTCAAATGTATACTCCTACGTAGCTGCCAGTCAGAGCATAGAACATTTCCAGCGCTCCAGAAAGTTCCCTCATGCCTCTTTCCAGTCAATACCCTCCCACCAGAGGCAACCACAGTTATGATTTCTGTCACCAGAAATTAGTTTAGGTTTTTAGAGTCAGCCAGAATCCTGGCTCCCCTCCTTATGCCTCATGATGTTTGGCAAATTATTTAGATTCTCTGGGCCTTTTTCCTCATCTGGTAAATGAAGACATATGTGTGTCTTCCTCACAGGGTTGGCGAGGGAGGCATGTCATCCCTCCTTCCTTCCCCACAGTATGAATACATGGGGCACGTCTCTAAGAGGCATCCAGTGATATCTAGCCTGTAGAATGAGTCTGAGGATTTCTTCAGTCCAGCAAGTTCTTCTCCAGTTCCCTGAACTCCAACCTTTCCAGACCAAGTTGCCCTCTGCCTTGTGACCCAAGAATTCTGCCCACTCCTCCCATTTCTCCACGTTTCTGCTCCTAAACTCGACTAGAAAGCCCCTGCCACACTCTGCTGAAAACTGAGACGCAAGGTCGTTTCTGACTGATTTCATCCGGTAACCCTATTACTAACACCCCCTGTTTCTCCACTTTTGGAAATCTTCCAGAAGTATCTCTGACTTCTCCTGGCTAATAGTTTTCCTTCCTTTCATATGACCCATCACATTCCCTTTATCTTGTGGCCTATACTGTGTCCACCGAGGGCTTGAGTTTCTAGTCTGTGCCTGGCACTGGATCATAGGATGAAGAGCCCAGGCTTAGGTGTCAGACACTAGAGGTTTGAGTCCTAGCTTCACCACTTCTGTAGGACCCAGGATGACTACTTAAACTCGAATCTAAGCCTCAAATTCTTCACCTTTAAAATGGCACTTATAATAGTCACAATGAAATGAAATACGTGTCCTAGCAACCTAGGACTAGTAGCTGGTTCATAATAAACACCCAATAATGTTTGTAGGGTCGTTTATTATATTGCTTGTTATAATCATTGTGTTATTCTGAGTCTTCTGCCTGATTCTTGCTTAAATAAGTTTGTATTTACAAAGGCAAAACACAGAGGAACAAAACAGTAGCTGCGATGGGATATTGTAGGGAGCAGGGTCTATGTAATCACGTGTTTCTGCCATGTTGCAGCATGCTATTGCAATTCCATCACTTTCTTTGGAATTCTAAACCTCCCTTTCTCATCTTGAAATGGCAGTGATAGTTGCTTCATGGCATAACTGTGAGGATAAATAAGAAAATGTGTGTGCAATCTCAAGCCCATGCCCATCATGTGGAACATATTCGGTAAGCATCATCTAACATATTTCATCAAATATAAGACGCATGGATTGTAAGATGTGACCCGGTTTCAGAGCTGCTGAAATATGCGTCTTAGAATCTAATTGCTGGTATCACAAGTCCTATCCCCACTGACTGCTACACTCCTATCCGTGGGTTTGTTTTGCTTACTGCTCAGTTTGTTTGACATGGAGTTGAAACGAAACAAAAATTCACAACTGTAAAAACAGTCCTCTTTTACAAAGCAGAGACATGGCAAGTTTCAGAAACGTCTTAGCATAATCTGGAACTGCTCCTAAATTGATCTGCTATGGGCTCTGTTACTGATTTTCTTTGTGCTGGATCCCTGGAGACAGGACGAAGGGCAAGTACTGAGAAATGGACAGCCTTGGGACCCTCAGGCCTCCGTAGATAGGTAGTAACTCTATTTGTCTGGGTCACACCCTCATAGCTAGTGTGAGGCCAAATCCTGTCAACCCTCTGAAGGAGTCCTCAAAACCAGATAACCCTAAGACTGCCTCCAGTGTGAAGTCAGAAACACCCCTAGACTGACCTATAGCTGTCCAAGGCTGGACATGTCTTTCCAAAGCCATATCCCTGGATTTATCCATAATCAATCCAAGTATCTTGGGAATCAAAGATAAACATCATAGTGTCTTGACTTTATTCACTGGTGTGTGCCTTACAGAAGATTCTACAGTTTGGGGCTGTATATTAGTTACAATCAGGTTCCTATATGAGTGACATAAAATCTTTCAAAAATAGTGGTTAAGGCTAGTGTTTCTTTGTCATGTGAAAGCTGGAAGTCAGTCCAGGGCTGAGAGGTGTCTCAGTGGTCTCTGGTCTCCTATTTTTATTTTCACTTTGTTCAGCTTCCATTCCCAGGGTCACTTCATGGTCTAGGGTGGCTGCTGGAACTCTAGCCATTAGGTTTGCAGCCACTCATGAAGGAAGAAGGGAAGCAGAAAGGCACTATTCCTCCTTTAAAGACAGTTCTTGGAAGTTGCACATGCTGCTTCTGTTTCTGTCTCATGGACCAGAACATAACAACACATGGCCACACTTAAATGCAAGGGAATCTGGGACATGTCGAGTTTATTCTGAGTGACTGTTATGGATTGAATTGTGTCCCCTCAAAAAGATATATTGAAGTCCTAACCCCCAGTACCTGAGAATGTGACCTTGTTTGGAAATAGGGTCTTGACAGAGGTAATCAACTTAAGACGAGATCATTAGGTTAAGCCCTAATCCATTATGACTGGTGTCCTTATAAAAAGGGGAAATTTGGAAATAGGGACAGGCATGAACAGAAGAAAGACAATGTGAAGACACATATAGAGAAGACGATCATGTGACTGGAATGATGCATCTACAAGCTGAGGAACTCCAAGGATTGCTAGCAAATACCAGAAGCTAGAAGATGCAAGGAAAGATTCTCCTCTTGAGCCATCAGAGAGAGCATGGCCCTGCTAACACTTTAATTTTGTACTTCTAGCCTCCAGAACTGCAAGACAATAAATTTCTGTTGTTTTAAGCCACCCAGTTTTTGATATTTGTTATGGTAGCCCTAGGGAACCAATACAGTGGCCATATGTCCAGAAAAAAATGGAGGTTCTATTAATAAAGAAGAGACAATGGATACCAGGGGACAATGGATAGTTTCCATCATTGACCAGAAAAAGCTGTACAAACATCATTCAACAAATATTTATTGAGTGCCTACTGCATATAGTGCCCTATGGCAGACACTGGGGATCCAGTGGTGAGCAAAGCCAGTGAGATCCCTGCCCTCAGGGAGCTTCAGGTCTAGTGATGAGGCAAATATTAAATATTCACACAAATATTTATTTATTTATTTATTTATTTGTGAGGAAGAGCGGCCCTGAGCTAACATCTGCCAATCCTCCTCTTTTTTTACTGAGGAAGACTGGCCCTGGGCTAACATCCATGCCCATCTTCCTCCACTTTATATGGGATGCCACCACAGCATGGCTTGCCAAGCGGTGCGTCAGTGCGCGCCCAGGATCCAAACCGGCGAACCCCAGGCCGCCAAAGTGGAGCGTGCGCACTTAACCACTTGCGCCCCCGGGCCGGCCCCCACACAAATATTTAGTTACAAATTGTGATATGTGTGTTTAGTAGGAACATTACTGGCTGCAAGACTTGGGGTCTCAGATACAAATTTGTAGGTTTGCACATTTCATTTTCAGAATTCCATGAAGACTATAAAGTCATGTGTTGAGTCTGTCATTTTACCATTAGCTTCAGAGTCTCTTAATTCCACCCACCATTTTTTATGCCAGATGTAATCAAATATTGTTGGTATTACAGTTACAGCTTATGGTTCTCAGAGAGAGAGAAAGTGAAATGATGGAGAGCAAAATGGGAAGACATTCGTTTGGCAGGGGATCAGGTCACTGGAACAGGAGTTATGGATGTTGAGTTGATTGAGTGCTTCGTTTTGCACATTCCTGTTCCTCCTCCAGTCTCTTCCATCTCAGTAAATATTACCATCCACCCAGTTGCTCAGGCCAGGAACCTAGAAGTCATGCTCGCTTTTCTCTTTTCTCTCCCACTCAAGATACTTCCAAAATGTATCTCAAATACATCTGTTTTTCATTTCCCCAAATCCATCAGGACTGTCATCTCTCCACCACGACTACGGTGGCTCTAACTGGTCTCCTCACGTTTACTCTTGCAGACTTGTAATCCATTCCCCACCTAGTAACCAAAGGAAATCAGGTTCTGCCACTCTCCTGCTTGAGACCCCTTGTTGATTTCACATTGCATTTATGATGAAATCTAAAAGCCTTACCATGACCTCCACAGTCCTACATGATCTGACCTCTGCCTGTGTTTCAAATCTTATCTTCTTGCCACTCTCCTCTTTGCTTACCTCCATTATCACCTTTTAGTTCCTCAAACCCGTGATTGCTTTCTTTCCATAGGACTTTTGCACTTGCTGTTTCTTCCTCCTGGAATTTTCTTCTCATGGCTTTTCACAGGATCTCTCATCTTTTACACTTCACCTTACACGTCTCCTCCTTTTTAGTTAAAATAGAAAGTCTTCATAGCATTTCTGCCCACATCTCATTGGCTGGAATTGTGTTCCATGGTCACTTCAAAGCAGGCTGGGAATTTGAGTATTTTGTTTTCCAACTTTTATAGGGCAAGAGAAAGAGAGGTTGGGATGAGGGAAAGTGAATCAAAACTACAGTATCTTCCAGAGCCCCTCGTTTCTCTCCTTCATCCCTCCTTGTTTATTTTCTTCACAGATACATATTTATTTCCTTTTAACATGTCTTGGATTTATGCTTTATGAGTGCAGGGGTAATAGCCAATGCTTTTTTTACTTTATGCTCAATAAATATTGAGTCAATAAATTAGTTTCTCTAGCTAGGGACAGTGGATCTTCTAGTCTAGGCACTATCTCTGCTTTATTCGAGTAAATGGGCTTGTTAGAGTAGCAGGTAGCCAGTGGAATCTTATTCTAGCACCTACCACACCACATGACAATAGATGCTCAAAAAAAATCTTAAAAATCTCAATTAATTGATTCCATTTATTCAAGTCTTACTATTTCTAAGATATTAAATAAGTTCTTGGAAGTTGGTCCTCAAAGCCCCGTCATTATATTCTGAGACAAATGGACAAATATAAAGTGTACTGCAGACCAGCAGCAACAAGACAATTCATATGACAATCCCTAGCATCTTTCCTGTTACAAAGTTGGTACTCGTTTTTGTTTTTTAAAAGAATTTGAGCATTTCAGTAGATGTCCAGGCAATATATTATTTCAGTCAGATAAACAGGCAGGCAGCACTAAACATATTCACATAAAAAGGTAATTTTTCCATTTAATATTTTTCAGCACGTTTCTTACCCTTTCAGTTGATTTAACAGAGAACTGGTAAAAACAGTTCAAAGATAAATTAAAGCAAAATTTGGTGATATTATGTGCTAGGCATCATGCTAGGTGCTTTATCTCTGTTTTATCATTTATAATGACAATCCTGGGGCATAGGTATTGTCTCCAGTTTTACAGATGGAAAAAATGAGATTCAAAAGGGTTAAGAATGTTGCCTGAGGTTAAGACTTGTATGTGAATTCGGATATGCGTATCTAGATCCTGTGCTTTGGAGCTATTATTGTATATGTGTGGAGCTGATTATATCAATGGAAGATATAGGCCAAAAATACTCTTAATATCACAGCGGTTTAAATGATCTTGGGGAGAGAAGTATAACATTGCATTTGGGGCCACTCTGCATTGGTTCTCGTTGTATAGCTACATCCTCCAAGAACATAATGCTGATAGATGGTATTCTGGCCAGGTAAGAAATTCAAATCAGTAAAATATTTAAGAGTGAAAGGACTGAGCTTTGGAAACTAGAAAGAATATGTCCTTGTCTCTGAACTTTCAGTATCCCAAAGATTTGAGCATCCTACATCTGTTGATCTTTAGGGTGTAATATGATCCTCAAAATTTGAACTGGGCTCCTGAATGAATATCTTCTGTTGGCAGGAAGCCCAAAAACATGAACTCTAGTGTCTCATGATACCAAGTGTAGATCCTGATGATGTGATTATAGATAGCCTTAAGCAAAGTCTGTACTGAGCATCATCAGACACCTTGTTCCACTCAGGGCTTTAGTGTCTGGTTTTTCTTTATTCTGTGTTTTGTCTGACACTGGTTCAAGTTCTTATTCTGGCTGAGTCCCATCTTTAGACTTGTCTCCCTTTGCCGTAAGACTTCATTGTCTCCTCCATTTGTCCTTCAGCCCGCAGGCACAAACATATGCCTTCTACCAGTGCTACTGTGGAATCAGAGTGCAGAATCTACCGAAGACTTCCACATTGGCAGGGACCCAAGGATGCTGTGGTCCCCACAGGACCTCTCTGGGCCAGTGTGGATCTTGCCGATCTTTTGACAGCACCTTCAAACCAGTTTGACTTCTGGGAGGTGAAGGAAGCCATTGACAATGTTTAATGTCATTGGCTAGCTTTTATTCTTGGCTCTTATCCAAGATTTTGCATTGAGTAGATTTATAAATGAAATGTGTTTGAAATTTACCCATATATGTGTCTGTTGAATTTCCAACACCAATGGTAGTGTTACTTCCACTACCAATACTCAGAAACTTATAGCTGGAAAGATTCCACTGGTTCTTAACATTTATTTGGGGTCATGTGCCTCTTTGAGAACCCAATGACAGCTATGGACCCTCTTCCCAGGAAAAAAGATAGGGATGTGTGTGTGTGTGTGTGTGAGTCACATTTTCACACAGTTTAATGCTGTTCATAAATCATCTAAAACTTATCCAGGGACCCTAGGATAAAAATCTCCCAGTTTAACCTCATTTTATAGGTAAGGAAAGTAAAGCCCACAGAAGTGAAATGAGTTATTCAGGGTTAAGTGAGATATAGAACTAGGATCTGAGCACTCTGGACCATGCTGTTAAATGATCTGTCTGTAATAGATCAACTACTTTAATGCTTGGCCCATGGGGCACCCAATTTATATTATTTCCATCCCTCATCTACCCCACCCCTACCAGCATAGTCATTTCAGTAATTAATATGATATGGGCTGTTTTGAGTTTATGTTATGTTCAACTGTTTTTAATAATAATAATGCCTTGCTTTTGTAAAACACATGTCAGAAAATTTTACATTTCTTGTTGTATTCTCACAACTTCCTAAAATAGAGCTGAGTAAGTACTATTAACTCCATTTTGCCCGTAAGAAAATCGGGACCCAAGTAAGTTGTTCAGAGCCAAATGAAGAGTGAATTCCAGCTCTTCTCATGCCTTGAATTCCATTTTGGGGGTACTGGGCTTGCATATAATCCTCTCGTTTAAAACAAGCCTAAGCAAGAACACAAAGATCCCAAAACAAACAAATAAAACAAAACCAGAAAGATCCTTGAGTGAATGCCCAGACCAGTGTTTCTAAACCTTCACTGTACCCCAGAATCACCTGGGAAACTCCTAAAAAATACTCAAAGATATGGATTCAGTTGGTCTGGGCTGAGGCACTTTAGTTTTTTTTAAGATGATGCTTTTTTTGTGTGTGTATGTGAGAAAGATCAGCCCTGAGCTAACATCCAATGCCAATCCTCCTCTTTTGGCTGGGGAAGATTGGCCCTGGCCTAACATCCGTGCCCATCTTCCTCTATTTTGTATGGGATGCTACCACAGCATGGCTTGACAAGCGGTGCGTCAGTGTGTGCCCGGGATCCGAACCTGCGAACCCTGGGCCGCCACAGCGGAGTGCGCGCACTTAACCGCCACACTACTGAGCTGGCCCCTTCCGGGTGATTTTAATGTACAGCAGCCAAGAGCGAGAACTGCCATCCCAGACCTCTTAAAAAATGGACACAGTGCTGCATAATCTCTTCTTGCTGTTGGATGAGAGGCTACGCTGATTTTCATGCCTCGAATTCAGGTGGAAGGCAGTGTTCCACGGTTTGTTTTTGAAATACATTGCCAAAGCATTTGGATGGCGTACTTTTGGTATTGCGGTATTTCCTTGCAGTATATCAGGTACAAGCACACGTGGAAATATATTAGCTCCACTTGACGTCAAAGCTTGCAGGGAGGAGAACAAGCAAGAAAGCAGCCCTCAAACCTCAGTCGGGCTGTTTTCAAGCCCATATTGCTCATGCTGTCATCTTACCTACTTTGAATCGTTACAGCTGTGCCGTGTGGCGTTCAAGAAACCCGGCTTCCCCTAACTGCCAGTGTAAAACAGAGCTCCTGTTGCGTGTGCTGTACCTAGGGATGGAATTTCAGGATGGGGTTTCAGCCCCATGTGCATGGTGAGGCTGCCAGTGAACAGCTGTGGCCTTGTACCCTAGGAAGGTTCCACTGTGTCCTGTTCTCTTTGCGCAGTAGAGATTTTTTAAAAGAAAAGGAAAATATACTGCATACTGTTCCAAGGAAAGTTGAAGGCTGGTGGAGGTCAATTTCTTATTAATTCAAATATACTTTGAGTCTTTAGTTTTAAAAGACGGATATTCCTCTGCTGAGGAGAAAATGTTTACTTTTTTCCTCCTCTTCACACCTAGACCTGTAGCCATCCAGAGTTGGCAGAATTTTGTGCTGACTGATGAAACATTCACAGACCAAGGTTTTAAATGAGGCTCTCTTGCCAGGGTGGGGAAAGCCAGCGCTCTGCATAAGGAGGACCCTCAGAGCCCCTCTGCACCTCGGAGGAGAAAGCTGCTTTTGTCATGGCCACATGTGACCAGCTGTGTTACCACAGTGGGACCACAGGGCTCTAACTAAACTGTGTTCTGGGTGGGGTGACTGCCTGCATGTACCCACAGCTGAGGTTGATGAGATCAAGTTCCACTTCACAGAGCTGAGTAATCAGGACTGGGCGTACACCATATCTTTGTAGGCCCAGAGGTGACATGACTGTCTCTTGCCTTAGCTAGGTCAGGGGAGGCAGACATGGGGTACCCATGTCTATGGAAGCTGGAATCCTGGGCTGCGGGCCCATGGTGGAACATGACTTATGTGTCTCAGACTCTGTGGAGAATCTGAAGTCATTCTCTTCACAAACTTCTGATCTTGTGGAAATTGGATATATACAGAGAGAAATAGCTGGGGAAAAAATACATATTTGTCTATAATTAGGTGTTCCATGGTGCAGTAACAATTCCATGCCCATCACCCACTGCTTCACCCATCACCTCTATGTCAATGACTCCCAAAGTGGCCTCTTCTCCCCAAGCTCTCTCAGAGCTCCAGGCCCATATTCCATCTCATCCTGGACGCCAGTGCCAGCATATCTCATCAACATAGTCATGTCTCTAAGTCCCTACTCATCTTTGCCTTAAACTTACTTCTGTTAATCCCCAGCCTCCATCGTCAAATCTGTCGGCGCTGTCTGTGCAGTGAGCTTCCATTTTTATGCCTCCCTTAGATTCCCACCACTACAACTTGGGTTCTGGTTCTTTCATCCTCTGTCCCCAGCCTGGGTGACTAGTTCCATTTTCACACTTCTTTGAGAGGGTCTGGTGGTGGGACTGAGATTTCTTCTTATTAGCCGGGCTGGCAGTTGGGAAGAAGAGCTGGACACAGAGTAGGGGAGAGCGAGGACAAGCTGGAAACTCTCAGCCCTTCTGCATTTCTCTGTCGCTTGAAAGGAAAGTGAGAACAAGTTGTAATCCATCAACATCTCTGCATGTGTATTAATAGCTTCTTTTTTCCACTACTCCTTTCATATCCCCTGGACCCTCAACAAGCACTCAATCGTTTATGGTTCCCAAACCTTTATTCCTGGTTGGGTGACCCTAACTTTCATTCCTAAAGTTTCTGGAATGGGACTGTAAGAGAAACTGGTGAAGAAATCTCTGGAAGGCTGTGACCTCATTAGCTGTGGGGGGCTTGAAACCACTATTGGCTGGTCTGCAGGGCTGTCATCAGGGAGGACTGGGTGTGGAGCAGTGTAGAACAAGAATAGGCTGGAACTCCTCCATAGCACGTGTGTGTCAGCATCGCACTGTATTTAACCATGGAGGGCAGCCAGGTGTAATGTTCACTGCTTTACTTCCACTAATATTCCCCCGATATTATGCTAATTTCTCCTTGTGGCCAACTTGAACCCAGAATTGCTCTGGAAAGGGAATCGGAAATGTAGTTCTAGATTGGCCAAGTTGACACCACAGAACTTCACTGTCTTATTTATATTCATGTTCTTCCTAATATCTGGCCCACAAAATGTCCTCAGTAAAAGTAGGAATAAGAGATGGGGAGAACAAATATGAGATCCATCCAGTAAAGGAGGGGAGAGGATGCCCTGATAAAAGGGTAGAGAACTTTCCTTGAGTATTGTAAGCTACTGCGTATGGAATTGTATTACATATATCTAATGAGTAAGGTTGCTTCCACCATGGTCTCTGTAAGCAGAAAGATCTCTCTCTTGTTCCCTCTGGCTCCTTGGGGCAGGCACCCAAAACAGATGAAGTGTTTAAGATAAGAGTTCTCTGGTCTTTTCTCTCCAAACTTCTAAAAAGAACTGGTTCAGCAAACTCTAGTTGTATACACAACATGGCTTATTTTAGCTACTTTATAAAAGACAGAAGAAATATGACCAGGCTGAATTTGGCCATGTGGAAAACTTTCCTGGAAGCATTTTGAATGCCCAGAATGGAAGTCAGTTTTCCAGGGTTAGCCCATAAATTAATCACTTTCTTGCATGAAGCCTTAGCAAAGGAGTTTGGTCCTGGCTACAAATCCAGTGGGTTAGCATTAGAAGTAAACATTCACAGGTGTAGGAGCTGGCCACTTAATGTAACTTAATGTCTCGTATGTTCTACAGGGATAACAGCAAGAAGGAACCAATTTTTGTTGGACATTGTGCTGGGCACAGTGCTGGTTGCCTAATGTGTATCATCTTTTCTAATCTTTGTTACAACCCTATGAGCTAGATATTAGCTATGTTTTACAGTTGAGGCTGAAGGAGTTTGAATCATAGCCTCTGGTTGTGCAACTAAATGGCGGAGCCAAAGCCAAACTAGCCAAGGTCTGTCTGGCTCCAGAGCTCTTGGTCTTTGCATTGTATCAGGGTGCCCTTCAAATGTGTTGAAATTATCTTACTCTTCTGGTACTCAATTTCTCCATCTGGCTATCTTGACAAAATATGTTACTAACTCTGCCAGGGCTTAGATGTTTCTCTAGGAATGGAGATATTGGAGGGAACCCCAATCTTCAAATCCATGCAGTTCTCTGGGATTGGTGTTTTAGGCTCCTAAAGATGATATGATCCAGAATATAACACACTGGGCTGTGCCCAGTGTTTATTGATGGACCGTGGGAGGTGGGAGGTGGGAGGCTTTACTCCCAATCTTTAGCCAAGTCACTGTGGAACTCTCTTGATCCTTCAGCACAAGTTCTTGAACTGAGACAGTCCTGAGTAGCCTGGTTGGTAGGCCCATCCCTGGCCCACAGATTGCTTGGTCCTAGTATAGCCCCAGGTATTGGTAGAATAAAGAAGGGGTTCTAGAGCAGAAACCAGAGGCTTGGCTCCCTCCCCTGGGGCCACTCAGTTCCCATTAGCCTGAGCAAAGAATGTCTAAGGTAGCTTACTCCAGATATCACATCCCAAAAAGAGGTTGTTCCATGCCCGGTACTGTTTATAATCCTTGTACTTTTCCCACCAAAACACTATTAACTAGATGGCAGCCTGTGTGTCTCTGCGAAGTGCACACACACATACACTCTCTCTATCTCTCTCTTTCTCTCTCTCTCCCTCTCACATACACATACACATTTTGTTCTTAGCCCAGATCACAACAGCACCACCTTAGAGGGAGAATAAGGAGAATGAGACTTTGGCTCGCTCTAAAAGGCTAGATAACATCACCAACACACTAAAGGTCACCTCTTATGAGTGAAATAATATAAGAAAAATGCATTGCATTTGTGAAAACAAAGTTATAATGCAATTATTTTCCTGATGGATAACCTTAATGTGTACTGCATCTTGTTTAGTAATCTATCTTTTAAAATCTTTGGTATATTAATTTTGCATTTTAGCATAATCCAGAAAAAAGCATAATAATTTCTGGGTGTTAAGTGACTAATAAGCATTCTAAGAACAAACAGCTAATTGGGTAAAAGGTTCCTGTGGAGGAAAGAATTTGAGGTCAGGGAGGAAGTCTGCCCTTCTAGATCTCTCCTTTTAGCTGTAAGCTCCTGTGGGAGTTAATACATGTGTTGAGAATGTGTCTCCTGCTATTGGAAGGGAATTCTAAGGAACTTGCTGTATCCACAGTGTAAGCCAACTTTGTATTAGAGGGGAAGGGGGGCGAGTAGGAGTGAGAATTTGCATATCCCCTGTGGTATAAAGGCTCCCAGGGTGACAGATTCCTTTCCTTCAGTAGTAGAGGAAGTCCAAGGAATCTTGTGCTTATAATTGCACATGTTGCTTCTCTTCAGTGCCTGAACACTTGTTATAATCTTGGGAAACCACCAGGCCAAGAGCATGCTGTCTGTCCTTAGCACAAGCAGACCTTGGAAGTGGTTCTAGCGCAGTCATGAGCTGCTTGTGGAAAAGGTGATATGAACCATCCCTCCGGTAGGCCACACATCCTCCATGCATCCTGACACATGTCTCTAGACAGAATCCCCAGGAAGGCATAACTTTGGGAATCCAAGTGCTATGGACTGAACCAGGGTTCACCCTATCTCTCCCTCCTTTAAGTGCACCACAGTCCCCCTCTTGATTGACCCCCCTCAACTGAGCAAAGTGGATCAAGGCTGAGCCTCGATCTGAAAAAGACCTTTGGTCAATTTGGGCTGGAAGGGGGCAGATTCTGTTTGAAACCAGCAGGCATTTTGAATTTCTCAATTTGAAACAAAAATTCTTTAGAGTTGCTTTTTGTTGTTGTTGTTGTTGTTTTATTGTGAAAGAAAGTCATTCTTACATACGGTTGGCTTTCCATCAAGGCGAATTGTGCAGTCTGTTCTCCGGGGACACCACATAGCCATACAGCATGCTTAAAATGCATCAGGCTTAGAGGAAGACTGTAATTCTCTGGAGAGAGAATCCTGTGTTTGTCCAAGAACTGGATCTCTGCCTCCTCCCACAGCAGTCACTCTCCAGCCAGTTGCATATTTGGTGGAAAGATTTATGGGACTGAACATACAGCTGCAAGTTTTCTTTTCTTTTCTTTTTTTTCCAAGAACAGTTCTGCTGTTAGGGCTGTTATGCACTAAACACAGACACACAACTTATTTACTACAGCAGTGTCCAAAACTCCTAAGTAGTATCTATTCTGAATGTGAACATTTTTGTAAACATAAAGCATTCTGTAGGTGTGAGGAATTCATTCTATAGATGTAGCTAGCAAATCTTGCCTCAGCTTATGTCTCTGTCAAACATTTTGGTGAGAAGCCATCCATGAGTCGAGTTACACTGTACAACTACTTGAGTTCTGAAGCAACTTTGTTAAAGTGAATATCTTATGGACAGGACCAGAGATTCCTTAGCTGAATTCTACTGCTCTGTTCACTTTAAAATTATGCTGATTGTTTACAGTGGCTTCTGGATTCTCTATCCTTGTAGGGTTCTCTTGGATTAGGAAAAATCCTCTCTTTATCACTCTGTTATTTTTTTTATTTTTATTTTTCATTTTTGACCGAAGTCCAACTAGACATCTATTTCCATTTCCCAAACCAGAACCTAAACTGGCTTTCCTGGGTATGGATCCACGCATAGTTTGTCTCCTTTTCAACAATCTGCACTCACTGGGCTGTTTACAAGGGAGAGATTGTGCAGGAAGAGAACTAGAAGAGAAAAACCAATATTTATTTAACATCTACTAGCATTAAACACTGGGCTTAGTAGATCAGATTTGATCCTCGTAATAAATTTGAGCCCCATTTTACAGATGAGTAAAGTATAACTCAGAGAATTTGTAACTTGCCCAAAGTCACATAACTAATAAATTATAAAGGTGTGAGTTAAAACAATTTTTATTGCACTATGTAGAAAATATACAAATTATACACATCTCAAGCTATTACAAAGTAAACTACTAGTGAAACTGCTACCCAGGAATTCTAAGACCATAGATTAGTTGTCTACTTTTGAAATTTATATAAATTAATCACATTGTTATCATAGTGTTGGGTACATATCTAGGAATGGAATTGCTGGGCCATAGGTTAGACATATGTGTTACATTTAAGCAGAGTGATCTGCCTAGTTGTTCTATCCTTTATTGAAAGTGGAGTAGAATAGTCTCCAACTATTATCATTGAATTTTCTATTTTTCCCTTGAATTCTGTGAATTTTGCCATGTGTATTTTGGGGCTTTTTTGTTAGGTATATGTGTTTGGTATATATATTTGTTAGGTATATGTGTTTACAATTTTTGTATCTTCCTGATGGATTGAACCTTTTATCATTATAAAATGTCCCTCTTTTCTGCAGTGCTGCCTTTGTCATAAGCAAGTGTCCACATATGGGGGATCAGTTTCTGTATTTTCAATTCTATTACATTGGTCTATAAGCCTATACCAATACTACTCTGTCTTAACAGAATATAGCTTTATAATATGTCTTTTAGAAGTTTTGTTGTTTATATATCTAAAACAGATAAGTGCATGAGAGAGACGCATCTTACATTCTTTCATTTGTATTGTTCTGCGCTTGAGTTTACATATCTAAAAATAATGTCTTCTTTGCAAATTTAATGTAAGCAACTCTTGGCCTAGTTCTTGGCACATAAGTAACCAATGAATTAAGTTGTTGTTAATAGTAAATATGTTGTTCAATCGCTAATAAATAGGAGTTACTTTTTTGCATAGAATTTTAGAGCTGAAAGGTACTGTAAAGTCCCTAATATATATAAATTTTTTCAGCCCAATTTGTCAGATGAAGAACTAATGCTTAGAGAATTGAAGTAGGATGTTCAAAGTGACTCAGCTCTCTGAGTGCAGAGCTGAGACTAGAACCTATCTCCTGACTCCCAGTTCAGGCTTTTCTCCACTGCCTTATACTTCACTTTACCCTTGGGGAAATCCTCACTGGAGAGGGAGGAAGGAAGGAGAGAATGAGAGTCTCCCTGGAGAAAAACTTCTTAGGAAATCCATTTTTGCTGTGGATAAGCCAAGCTTTATAGGCAAGTGAAGGCTGCCTCACATTGAGCATGGTAACACCCATGCTCTGTTGATCACCTGGTACCAACATTCTCACCCACCTACGGAAGACAGATGGTGTATTGAATCTTCTGCTGTCCTGTTTCTATTGTGAAGCAAAGATTGCAACAACAAAAAAGGAATGTTGAGTAATTGGTAATGCCAGTTGAAGGCACAGATTAGGTAATATCATCATTGTGACAAATGGTGTGATTTGGGGCTTGCTGGCTCAATTATGTGCATCATTGTCAGCAAGGGTGATTATACACGCTACCTTCATTCTACCCTGGAATCTTTAAAATCTTCATCCAGGAGTCATTAATCTTCACCTTGCTCTAGCAGAAGAGAGGAGCTGCCTACAGTGAGAGGAGCCTTCCTCTTTCTCCTCCAGAAAATAAATAAACATGGTTATGTGAACTCTGGTTGAGAACAATAAGATGGCATATACTCGTGCTAGGGCTGGACCAGAGGTTAAGATTAGATTGAGTTATTCTTAAAAGAGTAAAAATGCCTCTTACCACTCTCCATCATTTTCTTCCTTGCTAATGATGATGGTGATGAGGATGGTGGGGATAATGATGACCAAGTGAGCATTTTTCCATTTTCAAGGATGGTAGAAGGAAAAATCAAATGCATCATTCTTAAGAAATTCGCTGTGTATGTGAGGTGCTTAGATACCAGGTTGGGATGTTCATCCATGTGGTGTCAGTGCCAGTTTTAGGGGAGCTGATTATCTATTACTTGGGAGGCAAAGTGGCCTAGGGCTTCAGTATAAGAGTTTGGAGTAGAATTCCTGGCTCTACCACTTATGGCTCCGGTTACTTTACTTCTCTGAATCTGAACCCTTGACGGTGAAATGGGAATAATAATAATAGTACCTGCCTTATAGGGTATGTTGGGAATTTTAAATGAGAATACATATGTAAAGAACATTGGGAAAATGTTAGGTGTTCCTATTAGCTGTAAGAGCACTGCCCGTGGTGACTGGCAAGTTGTGAGCTAAGAAGTGGTCTGGCTGTACACCTTAAACTTACATGATGTTATATGTTAATTGTATCTCAGTAAAGGTGGGGAAAAAAAGAAGTTTTGTAATGACTGCTCCCCACCCACCCCAAAAAAGAAGTAGTCTGGATTTATGGACCAAATGGCTAGGCTTTCACAGGCGTAAGTCACAGAGAGGGAAATAACAAATCATCCATAAAAAGATACTGCTTTATTTATTTATTTATTTATTTATTTATTTATTTATTTATATAATTTTATTTATTTATTTATTTTTCCCCCAAAGCCCCAGTAGATAGTTGTATGTCATAGCTGCACATCCTTCTAGTTGCTGTATGTGGGACATGGCCTCAGCATGGCCGGAGAAGTGGTGCGTCGGTGCGTGCCTGGAATCCGAACCCGGGCCACCAGCAGCGGAGCGCGTGCACTTAACCACTAAGCCACAGGGCTGGCCCCCAATACTGCTTTATTTAAATGTTTATGTTATTGCTTTCACAGTCTCATGTCAGATTATGAAAACCATGGTGTATGATTTGGAGCAAGGTTTAAAGAAATAGAAACAATCAAAATATAACTTTTTTCTCTTTTTAATCTCTAAACTTCAACAACTTTCAAATATTTCTTAATCTACTCGTGACTTTCATTGCTCTGGTTCACCCTCAGCCTTCTTTTCTTTTTGATAGTTTGGCTATCAGAAAGCCTCAAGCTTCATTCTCAGCAGGTCTGATCATGGTATGTATTTGCTACATCAACAATTAAAAAATGGAGGCTCACATATGGCTTTAAAAGTAGGTGTGGTCTAACATGGCAGCAGGTTTAGTTATTTTTGGTATTGTGTTTTGAGCAACTTGGATATTATCTCTGATAATAATTCTAAACTGGGGCCGGCCCAGTGATTTAGTGGTTAAGTTTACACGCTCCGCTTCGGTGGCCTGGGGTTTGCAGATTTGGATCCCGGGCAAAGACCCACACACCGTTCATCAAGCCATGCTGTGGTGGCATCCCACATACAAAAAGTAGAGGAAGATGGGCACGAATGTTAGCTCAGGGCTAATCTTCCTCAGCAAAAAGGGGAAGATTGGCAACAGATGTTAGCTCAGGGCCGATCTTCCTCACAAAAAAAAAAATTAGTTCTAAACTTAAGCATTTTATATGTTGTTATTATTAATTTTGAAGTCTAAAGGATAGCAAAATTGGCTCTAGAAATGAAATAGACTGCAGGCAAATAATAATTATAATAAAAACTGAAATGTCAGCCTCCCTCTTATACTTGAGGCTGTTAATGCTCACAGTCATAGAATACATTATTATAATACTAACAGGTATAAGATAAACATTTAAACTAACTTTTGGTAGAGAAAATTCTCGTGGATACTTTATAGCACTGTTTCTCAACATAGTGCTATATCAGAACCACCTGATATGCTCAATGAAAATGCAGGTTCTTGGGACCCACCCTCGATTTGGTAGGTCTTGGGTGAGATCTGAGAATTCACATATTCAGTAAGCCCCCAAAGGTGACTCATGTTTGCACTCCAGTTTGAGAGCCGTTGTTTTATACAGTTGGCCCTCCATATCCGTGGGTTTCACATCCTTGAAATTTCCATCCACGGTTGGGTGAATCCTTGGATGTGGAACCCGTGGATACACAGGGCCAACTGTATTCACTGCACCAAGCCATTTTATATAAGGCATCCATGGATTTTGGTATCCACAGGGGTTCCTGGAACCAATCCCCCTGCGTATACTGAGGGACAACTGTATTAGGGTGCACTTTTCATTTAAGCAATTGAACAGTGAAAATGGCTTAAATAATGTTGATGGAATGCACAGCTGGGACTTCTAACATGCAAATGGCCCAAAAAAAGCTTCCTCATTAATTGGTGCATTTCCTGTCATAAGTAGCATTCAAGTAAGATAGGTTGGATGCCTGGCAGGGATTTGTAGAAAGAATTCTACTTTTACTGGAAGTTTGATCAGGGTGATCTCTAGAATATATCAGAGTGTTCTACTTGCTAAAGAATTTCAGTATTAGCTTGCACTTCACATCTTGGTTCTACTTTCTGTATCATTTGATTGGACAGGCTTCCATACCCGACTAACCAGGACTTGGCTCTTCCTGGTTATTTTCTGCATCCATCTGTGTCTATCTTTCTTCTCCTATGACTCTTTCTGTCTCTGAAACTTTATCTCTCTTGGTCTCTGTCTTGCTAAATGTTTTGTTATTTTCAGGGAAAGCCTGAAGCAGCCTTGCCCTCCAATCCTTCTTTCTCCTTCAAGATAAGAAAGAAAAAAATAGAGAAAAACCAGAGTAACATTCACATGAATGCAGCCGCTTCAGGGATGCAAATGTCTTGGTGAATACAGATTTCCATGGCAGTGAGAAGACACTTATATAATCATAGGTGTAGTGTTTCTCCCCAACGCCTCTCCAACTTTGGATGAAACAATTGAATAATTGTGATGGACCTCCAGCCATTTAAAAACTAATGTGCAATTGTACAATCCCATGGGCACTCAATCTGTCGGGAGGGTTATTGTACATCTGCCAGGGCTGGCACACGGAGAGGAATTAAAGGCAAGATTATTTAGTTGGTTTGGCTTCTTATCAGGAGGAAAGCTGGAGTTCAGCCTAGGTATTTACCCCAATCTGATCACACCCTGAAATGTGCTGAGTCCTGCCTCCCTCTTCCTGTTAACTCTTACCAGACCTACTGTGGGTTTTAGGACTTTTCTCCACTGCCCTCTTGCTCAGAGACATCACTTACCTGTGACTTATGAAGGTTTCGTTCTTCATTTTCGTTAAAGAGAACGTCCTCCATATCTCTTCTTTATAAAGTTAAGGTACTACCCTTCTTGTAGGAGATGAGTTTAGAGCAGCTACATGAGCTCATGATTGATCTCTCTTCTATGAACTGGGAAATGAGAGAATTGCAGTCAAATCTTTGAGGACAGATCTGATAAAGATAATTATAAGGAGAAGAAAAGTATCACAGCCTCACTTGAATTCTCATTACCACCTAGGGGTGGCGTCTAAGTCCCCAACCCCAGGTAGGGGTAATATGTATCTAAGGTAGGCCTATTCAGAGGCTGTCAACATGTTTTGTGTGTTTGTGTGTATGTGCTTTTTAATATAGAAGAGAAATAATTTTCCTCTAGGTTGTGTGCTTCCTGTGGTTACTCATAATGTGTGTTTATTTGCAGAACATAGTGTACCATAGATGCTAGTTTAAAGTCCATTATAACTGAATGTGGTACATAGTTCTACCTGCATTTCTAGATCGTTTTGCACATTTTTAGTAACAGAACATTGGAACTGCTGGAACCACAGCAGTTGTTGGGACCACTTAGGGAGAGATGACCTCATTCCTAACTGTCTGACTCTAAAAATACTACCTTGAATGTAAGCATGATAAGTGTTTGGAAGGCTTTTTTTTTCCCTCATTCAAGGAACAAGTTTGAAATAAATGTCTAAGTTTACGTATTTTTGAGGATTTTAAGTCACACAAAAAGCAACCCAACCTTAACTGAATAAAAACCTTCTTATGACCTTGGAAGAGCCTAAGCATCAACATCACAAGATATTTGAGTGGACCTAGACTGTTTAAGAGTTAAAGCAAAGAGAAAAACATTTGTCTTCTACTATTCTCTGCATTCCTCAGACTTGCATATACATATTTTGTTTTGTAAATAACTAATATTTATTTTACATAAATTTGTATTTATGTAGGGTTGTGGAGTCATATGGAGTTCAAATTCCAGATGTGGCACTTAGTTCTGTGACTTTAAGCAAATAACCTCTCTGAGATTCAGTTTGTTCGTAAGGATTGCATTGGTGATCATGGATTACCAATGACTGTAACCAGCTATCATAAGAAAAAAAGAAATTGATCTGAAGGATCTCAAGAATATAGGTTAATCAAAGGCAGGTCTAGGGAACCAGGCTTGAAAAGGGACGGGAACCAAGGCAGGTCTAGGGATCTAAGTACCAGAGCAAATGAACTTTCTCTTCTGTGTTCCTCAGCTCCAGATTCAGTGGTCCAGGAGAGAGTCCAATTGGCCAAGCTTGGGTTGGATAACTTCATGGACAGGCCATGGTGACCTCATGGTGACCTCATGGGCACCTTGATTGGCATTCTCATCCATATTACCCACAGCACGGGAAGGTGATACCCAAAAAGGATATCAAGTTGCTTTTAGCAGAATGACTGTTGGATGGCCAAAATCCAACAGATGTCACCCCATGGCTGTTAGGAGGATTTTTAATATAGTATGTAAAGTACCTGCATTGGCACTTGGAAAAGAATAGGTTTTTCATAAATGACAGAATTTATTGAGAAATTGCCTGCTGCTTTGAAAAGGAGCCTGCCTGTGATTACACATTCTCCTAAACTAAATTTTAAGCTTCATGAAGGCAAGGACTCAGCTATTTAAATTTTTATTTTGTTTAAGTTCTCCCCACACTAGTTGGTACAAGATGTCTTAGCCTTTTTCCCCATCACTTTATGACAGAAGGTCTTCACATGATCCTTATCCTCCCAGAGGAGTGCTCAGGTGGTAACACAGATAAGAGGGGTGGTGGGAATATGAACGATTCATGGGACACTTGCTTTAACCCCACTCTTGTCCTCTGCTACTCTGGAGAGCATGTGAGTATACAGGGACGTGAGATTGTCTTTATGCCTAGCATAGCCTTGATCAGCGTTATTTTATGAGAGTAAATCAGTCACAAACTTTGGTATTTGAAAAACATGTGTTTGTGCATGCACACACACACACACACCAAAACCAAATGACCTCCTTTATTTTTCTAAAATTAAATTCAGTTCAAGTCGCCACTCACCAAGGTGGATGAGAAGTCCAATATAAGATGATTTTAGTGCCCCTTGCCCATGACCTTCCCCTTTGGGATTATACACCACCCCACCCCCGCATCCTGGGGTTTAGGCAGTCCAATAAAACGGACCTTGACCAGCGTTAATTACTGCTGCCATTGGTCCTTGCATAGCTGGCCGTGCTGGCTGCCCTTTCCCACCCAGAACCCCTGGGCATAAGCCCTGAGCAGAGGTCACTGAATGCTCATCTTTCCAAGCACACAGCCCTTAAGAGTTTTGTAGCCTCCAAGGGCCCCCACAATCAAGAGGTACACAGGACCCCCGTCTTTGAACCAAACTTGCAACTTCTCTCTCTCCGGTTCACGGAGATCTATGCACTGCTGGCATCAGGCCCTCTTCCCTTTAGTTCTTTTTTTTGTTTGTTTGTTTGCTGAGGAAGATTCACCATGAACTAACATCTACTGCCAATCTTCCTCTTTTATATGTGGGTCACCACCACAGCATGGCCAGTGACAGATAAGTGGCATACGTCCACACCCAGGAACCGAACCCAGGCACTGAAGCAGAGCGCGCTGAACTTAACCATAGGCCCCCGGGGCTAGCCCTCTTCTTTTTCTTAATAACAGCTTTGCTGAGATATAATTCACATACCATGCAGTTCACCCATGTAAAGTGTACAATTCACTGGGTTTCGGTATATGCACAGAGTTATGCAGCTATCACTGCAATCAATTTTAGAACATTTCGTCACCCCTAAAAGAAACTCTGTACTCATTAGCATTCACTCCCCTACCTTACCCCCTCCTCAACCCTAGGCAACCACTAATCTACTTTCTGTCTCTGTGGATTTGTCAATTCTGGACATTTCCTATAAATGGACTCATACAATGTGTGGTCTATTGTGACTGGCTCCTTTCACTTAGCATAAGGTTTTCAAGATTCATCCATGTTGTAGCATATAGTTGGCTCCATTTTATTGCTGAATAATATTCCATTGTATAATATTTCCCCTTTCATCAGTTGATGGACATATGGGTTCCTTCAGTTTTCGAAGCGCTAAGCCTCCCTCTCTTCAGCTCTTTCCCTCTCGTGGCCCCAGATCAGGGATCACAGACTCCAATCTCTGTCAGCTAGGTGTAAGAAAAATAAGAGGTGGTGAGACCGCAGCAAGCGAGAGAACGTGGCCCATCTAGAAGGGGTAGTCCCCACTCAGCTGTTGCCAAGTGGCCATCCAGACCTGGTGTTATTAGATCTTCAGATTGTTCCAGAGAGGCCAGAATCTGGATTCTTATGTGAAAATTTTCTAATTTTTAAATGTTGGTCAATTAAAACAAACACACACTATGTGGGAAAGATAGAATACAGTTTTGGTTGAGACTAAATGCTGAAGGTGATCCCTGAGTGATGCAGAGACACATCTTACTTCAGGAGCCTGTGAAGGGTTAGCTGGAGTGTGAGCTCACCTGGCAACTTCGGCCCCCTCATTTGGCAACACTAAAAGGCTGTTCATTCCTTTGGAGGAAAGAAGGACCCAGGTCTAAAGTCAATGCTCTGGACCGGGAGGGGATAGAATTCCTCTCATTCTTTGGCTCATGAGTGTGTTGGAGCAGAAAAAACAAACTACGAGCTAATGTCTACATTAAATTAGTGCTAAATTGTCCTGCAAATTACTTGTGGCCTACCTCAGAATGGATTATGACCTGCTAGCATGACCTTAATTATGACTACAACTCCAGCCATGGTGGAGAACTGCTGCTTCTGTACAAGATATGCCCTGAATCCATGAGGACAGATTTGTGGAAAGGAGAAAGGAGAAATAGGGATTGTGTGGTCTCCTTATACAGAAAAACACTAGTAATGTAGTTTGGGGAGTGGAAAATATTGAGGTTTAGGACAGCAAGTGTTTATTGAGTAAATAACCACTCCGCTTGCCACCGTCCACCTTCCATATTGTTTTGCATGTAACCGTGAAAGAGGTGGGTATTTTTAAACGGAGAGACGTTCATAGAACTCAGCATTGGTGTAGTGCTTGACATCTGCAAACAGGTTTTAAATTCATTGGCTCATTTGAACCTGTCAGGATAAGCATTTTTACCTAACCTTGTTTTATAAATGATTTCATTAAGAAATGGAGGAAGAGAAATGACTTGATTAAGATCATCCAACAAAGGAGCCTAGGACTTAAATCCCTATTTGGATTCCAATCCCAATACTTTCCAATTTTGGCTTATCTGAGTAATAGATATAGATATAGTATTTTATTTTATATTTATTTATATTATATATTTTATGTTATTTCTATATTTAAAATGTATTTTATATTTTAAATATTTATACAGCCACATGATGCTTAATGGTGCGGATATGTTCTGAGAAATGTGTCTTTAGGCGATTTCATCATTGTGCAAACATCATAGAGTGTCCTTACATAAACCTAGTTGGTATAGCCTACTGAACACCTGGGCTATATAGTACAATCTTATGGGACCACTGCTGTATATGCGGTCTATCATCGACCGAAACGTTGTTATGCAGCACATGACTATAGTTCATATTATTTGTAAATTATATTAATAAAGTGTTTGTTTATATTAAGATTACCTGCTTATAAAATAATAAAAAGAAATGATAATTTTCAAAGTGTCTTAGTATTTTCCCATTCTTTGTTTGAGTTGTCAACACTATAATTAATTAATTAATAATTGGCAGCAGGTGTGCATATGAATTCCTCAGGCATTATACTTAAAGAAGTATGATGAGAACAACAGATATGGGAGATGTCATTAAATTAATCAATCTCAACTAAACAATCTCCTTTCCTTCCTCTTTCCTCGACTTCTCTCTCTTCTTCCCTTTTGTCCTTTTTTCTTTCCTCTTTTTTATTTTCTTACTTTCCCAGTAAGTAAAGAAATAATTTATAAGAAGCAAGAAGCCCTTCAGGCTCAATCCTAATTGTGCTTGTTTTCTTAATACATTTATTCATTCAATTCATTCAACAATGAATATTTATTGAGTACTTCATTAGTTTCCTGTTGCTGCTGTAACAAATTAACACAAATTTGGCGACTTAATGCAAATGTATTATCCTATAGTTCTGGAGGCAAAAGTCTAAAATAAAAGTGTCAGCTGGTCTGCATTCTTTCTGGAGGTTCTGAGCAGAGAATCTATTTTCTTGCCTTTTTCAGCTTCTAGAGGCCACTTGCATTCCTTGGTTCCTGGTCTCTTGGCTGGTATCACTCTTGCTTCTGTTGTCACATCTCCTACTTCTGCCTTTGACTTTCTTGTCTCCCTCTTATAAGGACCCTTCTGATTACGTTGGGCCCACCTGGATAATCAAGGATAATCTCCCTATGTTAAAATCAGCTGATTAGCAATCCAATTCCATCTGCAAACTTAATTCCCCATTGCCATGTAAACTAACATAGGCACAGGTTCTGGGGATTAGGACATGGACATCTTTGGGAGTTGGGGGTATTATTCAGTTTACCACGGGTGCCTACTACTTGCAGACACTACATACTTATATTCTATTTGGTTATGTTTTACTAATTAGATGCACTTATCACTGACAGCTGGAGATCTGTGTGTCTCTCCATTTTTCTGTTCGAGCAACAAAAACAAATCACTCATGTCCAATGTCCACCTCTTCAGATACACAACAGACATAGCATCTGTTAATTTGTGTCAGCTAAATGAAAAGTACGCAGCAGCTGATGCCACCACCAACCTCAAGGGAAGTACCTCTATTTGGGGCAGTAGCTGTGGGTCAAAATTAAGCTCACTATGACACGTCCAGACCGGCCTCTCATTATTGAGTGATGTAGTGAGACTTTGTAATTCTCCCTCCTATCACAGGTTAACTAACACTCACTTGGTATAAAAGCTGACCTTTGTTGGCCTCATCCATTTTCATAAGGATGGGAAATAGGGAAATGTCTGGAACTTATCATCTCAACTGGGACACCTTGGCAAGTGAAAGGAGGCACATTAATAATCATGCCAGAACAATAGGTGTAAAAGAGGACTGTCTTGGGAACACTGGGCCATGGGGTCTCCCTATGTATTGAGTCCAAGTGAAGAATAACAGCCATAAACACTGTGACTATGAAAATGTATTGACTACCCTATAGGTTCAGAAAACTGTAGTAGAAACTTTATGTAGTTTACCTCATTTAGTTTTTACAACCATCTTATAGGTATTATTATTATTATTATTAGTCGTCCCTATTTTAGAATTGAAGGAAATGAAGCTTAGAAATTTAAATACCTGGCTTAAGTTGGTAAATTGCTGAATTAGGATTTAAACCCAATTTTGTAAAAACCTGAAATGCTTTTTCCATTATATTTCCTTCCAGAAAAAGTATAGTTTCTTGGAACTTATTGAATTGGAGTTGTCAGCTGAGTACAGTTGTGTATTTTAAGAATGAAGTTACCTGTTAGAGATGTACAATGTCTTTATTAGAGGTCCATGAAAAACCAGAAGCTATAATAGATTCTTTTATTTTTTATTGCGGTAACATTGTATTATATAACAATATATAAATTTCAGGTGTACATTATATTTCGATTTCTGCATAGATTACATCATGTTCGCCACCCAAAGACTAATTACAATCCATTACCACACGCATGTGCCTAACCACCCCTGTCGCCCTCCTCCCTCCCCCCTTCCCCTCTGATAACCACCAATCCAGTCTCTGTCTTTATGTGATTGTTTGTTGTTGTTTTTTTCTTCTACTTATAAGTGAGATCATATGGTATTTGACTTTCTCCCTCTGACTTATTTCACTTAGCATAATACCCTCAAGGTCTATCCATGTTGTCACAAATAGTTGGATATCATCACTTCTTATGGCTGAGTAGTATTCCGTTGTGTATATATACCACATTTTCTTTATCCATTCGTCCCTTGATGGGCACCTAGGGTGCTTCCAAGCCTTGGCTATTGTGAATAATGCTACAATAAACACAGGGATGCATGTATCTTTACATATTCATGCTTTCATGTTCTTTGGATAAATACCCAGCAGCGGAATAGCTGGGTCGCATGGTAGTTATGTTCTTAATTTTTTGAGGAATCTGCATACTGTTTTCCATAGTGGCTGCATCAGTTTGCACTCCCACCAGCAGTGTATGAGAGTTCCCTTCTCTCCACATCCTCTCCAACACGTGTTGTTTCCTGTCTTGTTAATTATAGCCATTCTGACGGGGTGAGGTGATATCTCATTGTAGTTTTGATGTGCATTTCTCTGATGGTTAATGATGTTGAACATCTTTTCATGTGTCTAATAGATTCTTTCGTCTTTGTCTTTCCTTTAGGTCTGTCAGTTCGTCGTCTCTGTAAATGGGCTCAACGTGCTGCATGTAGACTACCGGACCGTGAGCAATCTGATTCTGACGGGCCCACGGACAATTGTCATGGAAGTCATGGAAGAGTTGGAGTGCTGAGCAGGTGGCCCTCCCAGCCCTTCGAGCGGCCTGTGGATGATGAAAGCCAGAACAACACAGAGCAATGCAATGACAAGACTTCCATACAAATGGATGGCTTTGGACATACCAATCTTTTCTCCAAACATACACATCTTAATTCGAGTTTCATACACTGTTTGAGTGTGGAAGAACCGGGTGATACATCTTTAAAAAAAAAAAAAAAAGCTGATGTCAGTGTAGAAAAAATTTGTGAAACAGAATTTTCTTACATGGTAGAATTGCCTTACTCAATTTCTATTTATAGTTCTCATCCATTGTTTTTTATCTTAGTTTGCAGAAAGTTGTTGAATGCCAAAACAGCAACATGCTGAAATCCCCTTGTTAGGGGTCAATAGAATAGTTTTTACAGTTTTGCATTGAAGTCCCACCAAAATTAGCACGTAACTGTTTGTTACAGGGGCTAGATTTCACTGAGCTTCAAATTAAAGCAACATCCAATGGAATATTACTTGTTTATTAGCATTTTTAAGAAGGTTCTAAAGCATTCAAGTGCTTAAAAGCCATCAGAAAATGACTTTTCTTAATTCCTGCCTTTAGCATCAACTTTTAACTTAACATGTGTTTTCAATTATGGCATTAGTTAAAACACAAAAACTTGGTGACGATATGGGTGGGTCAACAGGGAGATACTGCTTAAAATTGTTTACTCTGTTTTCTCTTTCTGAGCCTGAATCATTTTGTTCTATCAATCAGCTACTGCAGCTTTCTAGAATTAATCCTGAATATGGTGAATGTCAAAACAGAGACGTTTGTATAGACACATATAATTCAAAATCAAGCCTCTGGCAAGATTTTACTTTGAGGTTGTCCCTTTTTAAGTAAAGTATTCTAAAACTTGGCCCGTGTGTGATAAAACTTGAAACTAAATTAATTGCCTCTTGGCCTGAATTTTTTATAGCTTTCTAGTGTAACATATTTTAAGGACATGATATGCGGCTTATTTGGCAGGATTATTTTTCACCAAAAGCACCCTCTTGTGTTGTAACTTTTCAGCTCACTTGTATATATGCATGTTTCTTTTTTTGGTCTAGAAAAGAATACATTTTGGGGCTTGGTGTATAGAAGAAATTCCTCAAAGTGCCAAATTAGGGAATCAGGGAATGCTAAATTGTTCTTAATTTCATATAATGCATAATAAACGACAAGGTTACTTTCTTATCATGTGTTAACAAAATAAAATATGAATGTTGTACCTCAGCCATTTTTTTGTGATAGGTTATCATAAGTATTGGTACTGATGGAATGGATATATTGTGCTAAAGATGTTACATATATATATGTTTCTGGTAATCCAACTTTTCTGATCTGTAGCTTTAGTCAGAGAATAAGATTTTGAAGTAATATAGAGTGTCTAATATTAATACTGTCGATCTAAATTTGAGAAATATTATTGTCTTTGTGTGTATGTGCATTTATACTGTATGCCAGGCTCTGTGCTATGGCATTTAACATATATGATCTCTTTTAATCTTCATCACAACCCTGCAAGGTAGGTATCATCACTCTCGTTTTTCAGATGTAGAAACTAAATCTGAGCAAGTTTAAAAACAGTCTAAGTTCACACGGGTTTATTTAATTGTTAAATCCATGTTACCACCCCACCCCCCAATCCAGTCTTTCCCCATTTAGGGACCTTCTGTTTAGGGCTTATTCTGTACCTGGTGCTGTGCTAAAACTGTATGTTGCTTATCCTTATTGACCTGTGAGGTCCATATTGTTATTATCCCCGTTTTACAACTGAGGAAACTGACTCCTAAAGAGGTTAGTCATATGCCCAAGGCCCCATAACTAGTAAGTGGGAGGCCTTACCATTTGGCTTTAAAAAAATTTTATAACGTCTTTAAAAGATGAGCTTTAAATGCTTTCTGTCCCCAGATACTCATTAAATGACAAAAGAAGAAGGAACACCTTCTGAGGAATGGCATCTTCTTCTTGTCTGCTACTCGTACTTTTTACTCACGTCCTCATGCCCATTATCTTGGACCCCAGCATAATATCACTTCCCTTTAGCCAATCTAAGCACCAGAGAAGCATCTATCTTTATCTCCTCCACACAGCCTCCTGCCCTTGAAATTTCTTTGGTTCAGAGAGTGCCATTGATGTCTTTGGTCAAAGAAATAGGAAGGAAGGAAAAAGAGGATTGAAGGAACTGTTTCCTCCTTTGGCTCCCATCACCCTCAGTTTAAAGGCCAAATGCCAGAGAATTCTACTTAAGGCCAAGAGAGCTTTACCTTAGCTACCCCTCCAGCCCACCCCAACATCCTCACGTTGTTATTAAAGTGAATGCTCCCACTATCATAGGGGCCCCGGTTAGCTCCCTCCAGCTTTTGCATATGCAGTTTGTCCTCCCTGGAATATTCTTCTTTCTCCATCTTTGCTAGGGAAAATCTGTCTTATTAACTCCCCTTAGATATTATCTCCTCTGATGCCCTAGTTCTGGGATTGATGCCCCATCTCTAAAGTCCCATGAACCCTTATGCACCAACCGCCTGTAATTATAGCCCTGATGACATTTACTTTGAAATTGTCCCATTACCTGTCTGTCTCCCTAAGTACACCCTAAGCATCTGTAGAACAGGGACTGTGTCTTGTTACAAAGGGCATTCCCTTTACCTAGCACAGTTCTACACGGTAGCGTGTCAGCTATCCACTGCTGTCTAACAAACCACCCCAAGATGTGGCTTATGACACTATTTGCTCATGATGCTGTGGGTTGGCAGTTTGGGCAGAGCTCTGCGGGGATGGCGAGCCACTGCTTCACGTGGTGGGGGTTGGGTTCACACAGACATTTCTGGTCAGTGGTCAGGTTGATTGGGAGCTGGCTGATCTTGGATGGCTTCATGCACATGTCTCGTGGTTGGCTGTGGCTGTTGGTTGAGGTGCCTCAGTCCCACTCCATGTGGCCTTTCCCCACGGCTAGCCCAGGCTTCCTTATTTGGCCTCATGAGACTGAAGAGGGTGAGAAAGGAACCTGCAAGATCTTCTGTGGACTTGCTTGGAAGTCACACAGTGTTTCTTCCATAGCATTTTGTTGGCCAAAGGAAGTTACAAAGCTGGCTCAGAATCAAGAGGTGGGGAAATAGACTCTACCTTTTGATGGGAGGAGCTGCAAGGAATTTTTGGCTATTTTTAATCCACCAAGAGTAGGTACTCCCTATTTATCGAGTAAAGGACCAAGAAGTTACCTGTTTATTGAAAGGCTTCATCTATCCAGAGGCAAATTACTGCTCAAACACTGGGTATTAAGTTGGGAATAAAGCCCAATGCCTCATGAAAACGTCAAAGTCAGAAAATCCTAAAATGATAGTGCTATGTGGAGGCATGGAGAGCACAGCTTGGTCTTCCTGTTTTGCTAGTGAGGAAACTAATGTGTGGAATGGTCAAGGGACATACCCAACCTCATGAGGCTTGTTGGGGCAAAAGCCTGGACCATACACTAGTTTCCCCCCTTCCAATCCAAAGTCCTTTATAGTATAGCCTTCTGTAGAAGAGCCTAAGCCAGTGAAAATAGGCCTTTGGTTTTGGGATACTCATAAAATGCAAGTAGTGCCATGTACCTGTGAAGGTAAAAGTGAGTCGATTTTAATTGATTCAGGCCTTGTGTGTTAAATGATATCATTAAAAAATAAATTTTTTGTGTGATATTTTGACAGCTGAATTGCTTTAAAATTTAGAAATTCTATTCCTAAGTGTAACACAAGAATTATTCTAAATTAACGATAAGCAATATTTCTAAGAGCTTTTATTTTACATGGATGTGCATGTCTGTGTGTATCAGTGTATTGTGTGTGAGGTTTCACTCATTGAGAATCCCTGAAATGGATTTTTTTGTTCTCAGAGAAAACACTTCTGACTTTTCAGATGTTTGTGTAATGTGTATGTTTTCGTGATGGAGATGGAAATCGTTTTTTGTTTCTTCATTAGCATAGTGAGTGCTAGCAGAGCAAATTTGAAAGCCACGCTTTTTAATTCTGCTGTCGAGAGAAAAATGCAGTTGCCTTTGGATTGGTCTTGTTGTCTGATGCGTGATTATTAATCTCTGTTAAATAACTATATAAACTAATAAGGGGACTAGTTCAGAAATAGTGGGTGACATGAAGAAGATATCCATGTTTGAGTAGATTAGATGTGCGATCAACTTCACACTACCTTATAAAAGGTGAATGTGTTGGAATGGTAGCAATTAATTATTTAAAAATCATTGCTTTCAGTTCAAAATGGAGTCTCACATTTCCAAATACTCATTCCTTTCAAATGTGTTGTGAAAATAATCTGCTTTCAAGATCTATTTCAAATTGATGATATCAACTGTTCTCTCTTGTTGAGTATTAACCTGTTTCATTTTGATTATAAATGATTAGAGTAACTCTAGAACATTTCAGTTTTTGCTAATTGATCAGAGTCTAGTGATGTCATTGATCATGGTTTTACTCATTTAAGGCAGAATTTCAGGTGTAATATGTATTTCCTGAGTTCAATACCAAAAGGAAAATTCTGCAGGGTACCAAAATTAAGTTCATTATCAAAGTTAGCATATGGTATTGTCAAATGCATTAATATATGTACTTAATATATATGCTATTTTTAAATTATGTTGAAATTTATTTTCTCCCTTTCTTAAAAATTGTAGCATAATACTTAAAATTATAATATGAAAATAGTATAGCATGAAATAAATGTTAAATTTTAAAAACAATGACGTTAGGGTTTCAGCTTTTCCTGTCCTTTGGAACAAATTAGCCATTTTTTATCCGAAGAAAGGGTTGCATTATAAAGCTGATGTACTACTGACCTATCAGAGAAAACACATGGGACTCATACCTAATTCTCTAATGTAGCCAAAAGTGCCATTCGTAAAACTACTTAATGATGGATGTTTTCTGAAGCTCTTTTCCCTGGAAAAAAAAAAAGTGCATTAAAAACCTTTTTCTGTACTGTATTTGATTTGGAATCATTTTCTCCCTGCACAGCCCAATATTGAAGAGTGTTATGGAATAGTCTATATGGAAAATGCTATGTGGTTGTTTACTACTCTGAGAAGATATTAGTTCTTTTTTATTTTCAACTAATTAGGAAATTAGTTACATAATTTGATATATGTAGGGGGCAGGGCAAAGTATGGGGGTAAGTGGTTATTTGGACTACACTCAATAGTCACCAAAAGAACTTTACATTTTTCTCTCATTTATTCACTCACTAATTCACTCATTCAAGAAACCTTACCGAGGACACTGTATACAGGCCCTAGGAATACAAAGCTGAGTAGATGTGGTCCTGGATCCAGGTCATCCTTTAAGAGTCACCTTTGGGCCTGTCTCCTAGAAGTCTTCTCTCCATGGAAGGGGGGAATATAAAATCATGGTGTGGAAGCCAGTGGTTTAATGTCAGAAGCCACCATCCAACCCAAGAACTAGAATACTGACAACAAATTACATTTAATTGTGTACTGCATCCCAATCCTGTCCCTGCTTTCCCATACTTGACGTAACCACAATGGTGAATGTTGAGTTTATCATTCTGTTGTTCTTTTTGTTCTTAATAATTGTGTACGTTTTTTAAAATGAACTTTATTAAAAAAGCATCAGGTTTTACATAATCTTCTGGGACTTGCTTGTTTTCATTCAGGATTATATTACTAATTACTACTATATTACTAATACCAATATATTACTATATTACAAAGAGTCTTCTAGATTTTGTGTGTATTTGTAATGAATTCATTCACTTCATAAATTGCCAGAGCACCAATTATTTGTCTATTTTCTTATCATTGGGCATTTGGGTTGTTTCTATTGTTGTTGTTGTTGTCATAAATTGGGTTACTGTGAACATCCTTATACCATCTCCTGGGAACAAGTGAAGGAATTTCTCTTAGTTATCCACTTAGGAGAATTTCTTTTTCTTTTTTTTACTGTTTTTTTTTTTTTTACTTTTTTTTGTGTGTGTGAGGAAGATCAGCCCTGAGCTAACATCTGATGCTAATCTTTTTTTTTTTTTTCCTGAGGAAGACTGGTCCTGAGCTAACATCCATGCCCATCTTCCTCTACTTTATATGGGACACCGCCATGTGGCTCGACAAGCAGTGCGTCGGTGCGTGCCCGGGATCTGAACCAGCGAACCCCGGGCCGCCGCAGCGGAGCACGCGCACTTAACTGCTTGTGCCACCGGGCCAGCCCCTAGGAGAATTTCTGAGTGACAGGAATACTAACTTTACAAGGTCACATCTAACTAGTTTCCAAAGTGGTTGAACCAAGATACACTCCCATCTAAAATATAAAAGTCATATATGTTGATCAATATCTTCTCCAACACTTGATATTCTGAGACTTCTTAATTTTTGTCAAATAAGTGTTTATTTTGTCAATGATACTGAGAATCCTAATTTGCGGCAAAGCTCATAAAATTTAAAGCGCAAAAAATGTAAGAAATAGTTTGTGATCCTAGCTTACTACGTCAATGCCCAGGATGTCTTTGAAACTTTTTACCCTACAGCAACTCTGATTTTGATGAGGCAAGGATGATTGGAAGTCAGTATAACATATTCAAAAATATCCAACAAATAATTTATTAAGCGCTAAAATGGCCCTGTCACTAAGTCTTTCCCAAACAACAGTAAATAAGAAAGGTCCCTGTCTTTATGAAGCTTACATATTCTAGGGGGACTAAACGGGGTTCTGTACCCAATTCCAATGTGGGAGGACTTCCCCCCACTATCACCAAACAATGCTCTGACACCAATTGGGGGGTCCTACAATTCAACTCAATTCTTTATTTATTTTATTTTATTTTTTTATTATTGAGGTAACATTGGTTTATAACATTATATAAATTTCAAGTGTACATCATTATATTTCTATTTCTGTGTAGACTACAACACGTTCACCACCCAAAGACTAATTATAATCCATCACCATACATATGTGCCCTGTCACGTCTTTCGTCCTCCTCCATCCCCAGATCCCCTCTGGTGACCACCAGTCTAATCTCTGCATCTATGTGTTTGTTGTTGTTGTTGTTTTTATCTTCTACTTATGAGTGAGATCATACGATATTTGACTTTCTCCATCTGACTTATATCCGTACCCATCTTCCTCTACTTTATATGGGACTCCGCCACAGCATGGCTTGACAAGAGGTGTGTCCCGGGGCGCCCGGGATCCAAACCTGCGAACCCCGGGGCCGCCACAGAGGAGCGCATGCACTTAACCACTACACCACAGGGCTGGCCCCACTACATCTTTATCCATTCATCCATTGATGGGCACTTAGACTGTTTCCAAGTCTTGGCTATTGTGAATAATGCTGCAGTGAACATACGGGTGCATGTATCATCACACATTTGTATTTTCATGTTCTTAGGATAAATACCCAGCAGTGGAATAGCTGGATCATATGGCTACCTGGAGATAGCATCAGATTCCACAGGTTAAGTATTCAGTCCTACAAGACTTACCCCACCTCCATTTCAGCTGGCAATTGCAAATTCAGTTTATAACCCATGCTTCTGACTGCATCTCTATAAATCAGAGATTCCCATGACCCCATCCTTGGGTTTGCTTAATTTGCTGGAGTGGCTTGCAGAACTCAGAGAAGTATTTTACTTATCAGATTATTGACTTATTATAAAAGGATATAACTCAGGAACAGCCAGATGGAAGAGATGCATAGGGCGAGGTGTGAGGAAAGGGTGCAGAGTTTCCATGCCCTCTTGGAGCACATCACTTTCCCCAAAGCTCCACGTGTTCACCAATCCAGAGGCTCTCCCAACCCTGTCCTTTTGGGTTTTTATGGAGGCTTCGTTACATAGGCAGAACTGATTAAATCTTTGGCCGCTGGTGGTTGATTAAGTCTCCAGCCCCTCTCCCCTCCCCAGAGGTGAGGGGATGGAACTGAAACTTCCAACCGTCTAATCACATGGTTGGTTCTCCTGGCAGCCAGCCACCATCCTTAGGTGTGTTCCAAAAGTCACATCATTAACATAAGAAAAGACACCTTTATTGCACTCATCACTTAGGAAATTCCAAGGATTTTAGGAGCTCTATGCCAGAAACTGGGACAAAGACCAAATGTGTTTTTCATATTATGAGTCACAGTATCGCAGGGACACAGAAAATAAATAAGTTATATAAATGAAATAGTTCGTTTTAGATAGGGGTAAGTGCTAAGAAGTAAATGAAATCAGATGGGGTGATAGAGAACAAGCAGGATTTCATGGGCGGGGCAGTGGAAACAGCTGCCATGTTACTCAGTTCCAGTGAGGCCTCATTCGCATTACAGCCTATGGGAACAGCGCCCCCTGGAGTTATGCAATGCAACAGCACCCAGCAAAAGCCTCTGCAAACTTGACGTTTTGAGCTAATGTGTAAAGGATGGGCTTGAGCTAGCCTTAGAGAAATTTGGCAGTATTTCACGTAAAGGAAAAAGCAAGTCTCAAGGTACCAAAGCTGGGAAGGTCACAGGGGTTAAGAGCATGGGCTCTGGAGCCGTACAGACCTAGATTCAGTGCTACAGTGGTACAGCTGGATTCAGATTCAAGCTGTAGCACTTAGGAGTACATCCAGTTACTCAACCTCTCTAGGCATCGATTTCCTTATCTGTAAAATGAGGATAACAGTACCTACCTCATTTGACTGTGAAGATTAAACAAGATAGCGAAACCAGGGTCCAACTTGCTTTAACTATACTCAGTTGAGTTGTCTGTTTGCAAAAGTAGTTAGATAATGCATTACTAAAGCCCTCTCTATAGATAAGATCTCTGAGGCTAGGGTCATCATGGTAACAGGTGGGGTGTGTAAGTTTTTCAGGAACTGAGAGTCCACTCTTTGTCTAGTTCAGGCTGGTTAAGACCACCAACTCATCAACTAGGCCTGTGCGGATGAACAATAGGTGACCCTTTGACATCAAAGAGCCAAAAACTCCACCCTCAGATCATGGTAACGCCACCATTTTATGAACTCGCATCCTGTGAAGAGCCATGAAGCTTGACCACACTTGCATAGATCATCAATTACCTCACTTCTCCATACCTCCAATCATCTATTCCCACACTTCAGACCCCTCTGCTCCTTTATCCCACAAGTATCCTTAATCCCCATTTTGGGGGGAAGGTGGATTTGAGATTGGTTTTCCGTCTCCTTGCTTGGCTGCCTTGTGAATTAAATTCTTTCCCTGCTGCAAACTCATCATCTTGGTGATTGGCATAATGGTATGGCTGGCAAAACGAACTTGGTTTGGTAACAATAATGCATGTAAAATGCTTATTCTTGTACCTGACATAGTAAATGATAATAATAAATAATAATAACTGGATGTTTCTCTTGTTTTTATGCCCACTAAACAGAAAAGGCACTCTGGAGAAGTTATGACTTGCTCCCAAACTCACACCAACTAACATATACCTGAAACTGGAATCCAGGCCCCAGAAATGCTCAGCCAGTGCTCTTTTCAGCACATCTTTCTGTGCCTTGGTTTTCTTGTTTTTAAGTGGTATAATAATCTGATAAGGCTATTATGAAGATTAATGAGTTAATACATTTAAAGGTCTTAGTACAGTGCCCAGCACATAGTAAGTGCTCCAAGAATAACCAGTGATAGCTATTATTATCATTTTTATTACTATAATGCTAATTATCTGTCACCTTGAAAAACCCACATTAATCCATAGGATTGTCTACACATATATATCTTCATCACCGACAATAAACCTTTTAGTTGTTTTAATTGTCATCAGACTAGATAGTAGAAGGATTAGAAAAATATATATGATCGACCCCATATTCAATTGATTACATTAAAAGAAATCACCCACGCAGTCACTTTCACTATACTCCTCAGGTACTGAGTAGCAAGGAGACTCACAGGTTGGAAGAAAATATAGCTCTGAATTTGTGGCTATAGGTTGGGAGAGAGTAAAAATTATTTTGCATTGGATCCTAATCTTATTCAGCTCTCTAGCTTTTGAAACCAAAATTGCATGTAAATAACCTACCAAACATAATCTTTAAAACCCAAGATTTCATATAAAATAATTTCACAAAACTGAAACAATTATCTATTTACTACCTGATCAGGCTCCAAGCAGTTTTACAGCCTGTTAAGAAAGCAATAAAAGTAATCAATTGTCGTGCCTTCCATCCCATGGCAAACACTATTTCTCAGAGCATATTGGAGATTTAGTCTTGATTATAAAGGAGGTTCTTTCCGGAGAACACCGTAATTGAGACATCATTCTGTTTGTCTTTTGTGGGCAGCTCCCTAAGTCTAGAGGTTTAGGAGAGTCATGCTGGAATTATGTAAGCAAAACCACTATCCTGTGCTTCCGTTAGCACAAGCTTTCTGCAGGCAGAGAGTGGAGGCACAGGCTGCTGCTTGCCTTGTACGTCTGACGAACGTTCTGCACAAAATAAAGGAGTTTCCTGTAAAGAACTCGGCTGAAGTGTCTCATGTTCTTACATCCGCGATTTGACAGCTCTGTTTTCCTCTGCCTGTCATTCTGCCTATGAGACGTTCTCTCTTTGCCCCCTGAGATTCCATATCTTATTCCAAATTCCCTTTGCTCCCTTGGGGATAAATATTAATCTTGTTTCTTTGTGAAGTCTGAAATGCCTGGGTCCACGAAGGCCGATTCATAATAGGCACTTTATGAAGGTGGCTAGTGACACCTCCTGAAGTCCAGTCCAAGCGGATGGGATGTGGGGTGGGTAGGACAGTGAGGAAGAAAAAGGAAGCGAGAGGAAGAACATTTGTTCTGTTACTTCATCTTTGAAAATGTTTATGTGAGTGTGGCCAAAACTGTGAAACAAGCCCAGATTTAAAAAGATCTGGATGTTTCTGCCACCCCGAAAGGTGAAGAAGTAGAATATTTGCTCTTACTCTTGAACCTCTCAAATCCCTGGACCATGTGAAAGGGGAACTTGAAGGTTAGTTAATTATTAAGCAGAGAGTCTGCCAGGTTTGATGGTTGATAACAGAAAGGGAGGGAAAAAAGTGCTGGAAGTTCTAAGCAAGGTTGGAGTCCACAAACATCAGACCAGCCAGTCTGTGTTAGACAAGAACCCCTGTTTTTTCAAATTTTCTTTCAGCCACTCTGAGCTACATCAGATGTCAAAAGCTGTTTCTTGTGCTTTCCTTGCTTGAAATGGAAGGGGAGAAGGTGGTGTACTATCTTACTTTTAAAGCACATATTGTTCCTTATCACAAGCACACCATAATCCACTCATTTACCTCTCTGTGTACGTACCTGTCCACAGTCTTTGCTTTCCTTGTTCTTAAGAGAAGTGGCTCACTCTTCCTCCACACACGCCCATCTTGTTACATAAATGGAAAGAAAATTATAAAATCAGAGTCTTTTTCTTTATCTGTAAGAGACCTTGTAAACTAACTGGTTTACTCTGTCATTTTATGGATGGAGAAATAGTCTTAGGAAAACTAGTAATAATAATAGCTAATATTTATTGCAATCTAAATATATGTCAGGTACTCAGATAAATGTTTTTTATGGACGATCTCATTTAATCCTCACACAATTTCATGAGGTAGGTTGTAGTAAAATCGTCATTTTATAGGCAAGGAACTCAGCTCTCTAAGGAGGTTAAGTCGGTGGCACAAGGTCACGTACGGGCCAAGTGATGGGGCCAGAATTGGAACCCAGACACTCTGACTGCTGATGGTATCTGTCTTCTATGGCCCCCATTTTGCCCAAGAACACAAGATCACACATGCACGTGGTGGCAGGAAACCATCTAGAACCAGAGTTTGCTCCTTGAGAGCACTCTACTTTCTTGATGTTGCTGTGGAGGACCACACCTGGCCCCTTCCTGTGCAGCGATGATCGAGGGCTCATTCCTCTTCCCTGGTAGCCGCCATGACATCCTTGCTTCCCTCCTGCAGACATCAGGGATTCCCCCTGCTTTCCTCTTTCTTCTCAACATCACTTCCTATCATTTGGTTCATTCTTAGATTTCCCTTGGCTATTTCCCCAGCTTCCTTCTTAGATGCTTTTTTGGAAGCAAACACTCAGAAACTTCTGTTTTCGTGCATGCATTTCATTTCACTCATTCAACACATAATAATAGGTGCCTCCTATTGCTGTGTTAAGTCCTAATCACTATAAGTGGGTAACCAAAATGTGACTTGGAAAGTCCGGGAGCTCAGAGAATAGGAACTATTCTCAGGATATCAATGAATAGGATATCAGTGAATAGGGTATCCATGAATCCCATATCTCCAGGACCTAATAAGGTACCCAGCACACAGTAACTTCTCAATTAATGTTTGTTGAATAAAAGTATGGGTTTGTAAAAATCTCTTCAAATTTACAATGTACTTTCCTGAAATGGAAGCGAGCCTAGAAGAGAAGTCTTACTGATGCCTCCTCTTTCCTGCCTCCTTTCTTAGATGGCCTGTGAAGGACACTCCACGCTCTTTTTCATTAATTCCTGAAAGTAGGCTTGTGTGTATCTTCGGTTTCCCTAGGTTCTCCAGTAAGGCCAGACTGACATCTGCTGGAACACAGGAGACCTTCAATCTGGCATCTTGGAGCTTAGAGAAGAAAGTGGGCTTATAGCAAGGACAAAGGAGAGGCAAAAGGACCTTCTTCTTTTGAAAGGACAGATTTAAGGTCACAGGCCCACCATAAAAGGAATCAAGGCAAATCCCCAGGACTCCAGGCTTCTAGAAAGAGTTTCTCAGTGATAATAGTGATAGTTATTGAATGTCCATTGTGTGCCACACACATGCTAAGTGTTTTGTATACATTATTAAGTGTTTACTTTGTCAACATTATTAAGTGTTACATGTTGTCCCAAGGAACCACTTTCAAATGCAAGCAACCTCTTTCCAATGCATCTCACAATGTTTCATAAAGTCCACTTAATTTTTGATCCTCTTCCTCCCTTACAACCTCCATCACACAGAACAACTAGGTTATAAGGCCAGGACTCCATGATATAGCTGGACTTTGCATTCATGTATGCACACACACACGTACACACACATACACACAAATTTGAAGGAAAAGAAGCTTTCATCTGAATGCAGGCTATGCAAGTGGCTTCTGTGCTCTAATCTCTGACAAATTCTTCCTTCTTGGCTATGCGGTGCTTTTCTTACACGAATTAGAAGTCAAACAGAGTGTGTTGGAGTTTTCACTTAGAAATGTGAACAGGTTTTCTGGTCCTTGAAGGCTACCTCACTATCCTAGCTAAGTTACCAACTATGGCAGAGTTTTATCAAGAGAGAAAGTGGCTATTAACAATCAAGATCATTAGCTCCCAAAACAAGAAAAGCTCAATGGCTGTGCATATTTATGGTTGCTTAACACAATGCACATAATTGTTAGGGGGCTTCCTGACTTCAGCTCCCCGCTGTATGAAGAGGGAGCAGAATGCACACAACCCCCTTTAGCCATGTTCAACCACGGGCTGAAGTACCCTCTTCTTACTCCTTGGATATGGCTTCTGTTTGCATCAACTACATTGTGGATGCCTTTGGATGATGTAAACCTCTTCATATGAAACAGAGTAAGTCCAGAAACAAAGCATGCATTGGTTTTCCAGCAAGTCTGGTGGGGTCAGACAATCAGAGTGTTCTGTAAGGGCTGAGACCACTCCTTGTAAGAACAGATACCGCCTCTCATTTGTCTGCTTGAGTCTTACCCCACTTCTAACCTCTGCCACCCCAAAGGGAATTCTACTGCAAAAAACAAAAGCAGTGTTTGCACAGCTTCTCATTCACTATTCTCCTTTATTGGCAAAAAGTTTCTTTACAGTTCGCATCTAGACTCTAGGCCAAGTTCAAGTAAAGCTTCCTTTTTAAAAAATTTATGCTAACTGTGAGTTAGAGTGCAAGTCTATTTCCTTTTGATCCTCCTTGCTTTTTGCTCTGTTAACCACTAACTGACTTTTCCTCTCTCTTACTCTTTCCTTCCCCATTTTGACTTAAAATCTGTTATTTCTCCTTATCAACTTCTAGCAGCCTCTTCTAGCACTTACTGAATGCTGAACTCTATCTCTGGGATGCTGGCTGGGATGGGGCAAGCATAACCTGAGTGTGGGTGTAAAGCTATGTATTGGAAGAAGCACTGGAGAATCCACGTGGAGAATTTATAGCTATTGGTGGGTCCATGTAAGATGACCAACAAGAAATAGATCAGCACTCAGGCAACAGAAAGATATATTGTTATTGTAGGATCTAAATAGGGGATGGAGCCAAAAGTTATAATCTAGACAAGGCAAAGTGTGTTAGGAGGCAAAACTAAAGCCAGAAATAGAGCACAAGATATTTCGTCATGAGCAACATCATTCAGAGCTTCCTTCTATTCCATATCAGCTGGGTGATGTATTTGTGAATCAAACCCAGTTAGATTAAATCACCGAATTCAAGCAGACTTATCTTTATGCCTTTATAATTGTCTGCTTCATATTAACATATTTATACAGTTGTTTTGTCTTAATATTGAAGACCCTGGTTGACTCATCTTGGTATATGCCACAATCCCTAGCATATAACTCCATCACAAAATGATTCATCTTTAAACATATGAATTGAAGACAGGACTAGGGTGTTATTTTAATATCCTAACTTGGGAAGTTACCCTGTGGAATATGAACTGCACGAAAAATGAAATGAATAATGATCTGTGCCAGCTACTTGCACAGCATTTATCTTGCTTCATCCTTATAACACCTTACAAAATTGTCGTGAGAATTAAATTAAATGAGATAACCCAAGTCAACGGCTTATTATACGTTTGGCATATAAGTGCTTAATGTCATTATACTTATTGTATTAACCATATAATATTACGCAGTTGTATTTTCAGCACACACCAACTGGGAACTATGGATGAGGTAGACTGACTAGATGATCGCTCACCAATTCTGCTTCCTTTTCCTGAGCACATAGGAAGTCTCCATTTTCCAGCCCCATTTGCATCTGGGTGGGACAATGTGACTCAGCTCTGGCCAATGGTATGTGGGAAGAAGTTACCACTTCCAAGGCTGGCTATAAACTATCCTGTGAAATCTTATGCTCCCTCTCTCCCCCTTACATGGGGCTAGAAGAGAAAGATTCTGCAATAGAAGAGCCACGTGATGGGAAGAGCCTGGATTCCTGAGTCTTCTGTGGAGGAGAGCATCCTGACTCACATCAGGCTATGATGTGAGCAGAAAACAAACTTTTGTTGTTTAAGCCACTGAGATTTGGGGACCTATTTGTTATTGTAGCATACACAGCTGACCTTATCCTGAATAATACAGTGCTATTGAAGAAAAGGAAACAAATATGATTTAAATTTGTTATTTGAAAACACTAATTACCAAATAAGGCAGAAGTAAAGATTCACACGTGAAATGAATCTGCAAAATTGTGTGTGGAGTTTTTGGAAAGCAACAGGGCATCATTCTGCTGGGAAATTAAATCCCATGGCTGTACTTTGACAATAATGGCAGAGCTGGGACATGAATCAGGCGAGTCTGACTCTAGGACCAGTACTTTTCTTCACTACATCCTTCATCAGTTTGGGATGAACCAGTGGGGGTGCCTCCTGCAAGAGTCAGGGATAAGGAACAAGATCTCAGGGGCCAAACTAGATTGAATGATGTATTAGCCGAGGGCTTTTAGAGATGAAGGATGGTGGGAAAAGACAGAACCAAAATGTAAGGCTAAAGAGGCAGTGCTGGAAGTTCAGAATGGTGAGATGTGCCACAAGTAGGAAAGCAAATTACGAGGCCAGAAGTTAAAAGAGAGGGAAAAGGTAGAAGTGTAGAGCGATGGAATCAAAAAGAGAGGCTCAAGCTGCAGACTGAATCATAGGAGGGTGTTGGAAGCAGGTTTTAATGTGAGGTTGGCCAAGGGGACAGCCATGTTGGACAGGACCCAGTAGGGTAAACTTGAGGCAAGAGAGTGAGTACAGCAGGAAACCCCATAAAAATCCCTACAAATACCCGGTAAAACTTCTGTGTCATGATCATGGAATATAGAAATGCACTACGTGTAAAGACGAGCTCCATCATCACTTAGGGTGGTCAGGTTTGGGGTTCATGGTTTTTCCAGAAAGATCAAGCACCTCATCTCCAATTTTTCTGAGCACCAGTCACATATATTTTAAGAGCTCATTCAGCTCTCATTGGTATAGACATACAAGTAGCTGGAAAAACTACTGAATAGCATTATTAAATACACATTGTTGAATATGTTTTTGGTCTCCTGGCACCCATTCCCATTCTTTTGCTAACAGCACTTGTATTTTGGGGGTGAATTGCCTCTCTCATTTTGTACAGTTATGATAAGATGTCTCTCATGGTGCCCTAGTCTCCCTAGTGAAAGAACGGGCCCCAAACTCAAGTTAAATCAACACTCTCTTCCAGGATTTTGAATATTGAGCAGAATAATGCAAGGATGGGAAAAACAGTCAAAGTCCATTAATCCCTGTGGTCCCCCAGGCCTACCCTGGCTCTTTTCTTCTCTAAGCCTGGTCCCAGAGCCTTCTGATGCAAGCTGTGGGCTACAATGACCTTTGGTGAAGTGTGGAGGAAGGGGACCCAAGATCAGACGGGAAGGTTGGGTCAGCTTGGAAGAGCCTGAGGTGTCAATTCCACTGAGCAAGTGGAGACCAAGAACCCCAAGCAGAATCAGGCATCTGCCAAAGAGTTCCAGCCAGTGGAAGCAATCAGATTTAGGAGCTGTACTGTGGAAAGACTTCCTGATTAATTTCGAAGAGTGGTAGAGCAGGCAGAATGTTTTTTGGTTGCAAGTGACAGAAAACCAGCTTGAACTAATTTAAGGGGGAAACAAGACTGTACTGCTTTATGTAGCAGCATTGCAATAGGAACAGTGATTATATAATTTATCATCCACCTGGAACACTTCTGAGACTGAAAGAGGGAGCCGTTAATGATTAAGCTGGGACAACAGGCGTAAACTGGGACTGCCTTGGGCAAACTGGGATGTCTGCTCATCCTAGTGCTAGGAAACCAGGATGAATAAAACCCAAAAGTCTACCAGAGATCTCTCTCTCTGGGTAGCTGTTACTTTTCTCTACTTTTCTTGTGTGGGCTTTTTTCACGTAAGCTTATGCAGCAAGGGACATAGCTGCCAGAAGGTTCGGGCTCAAATTCTTACAGCTTACTAATCAGACAGGAAAGAATGCTCGTCCATCTGCTCCAGTACGAAACATCCTGCCACAGAATTCCAAGTAGTCTGGCATGTGTCACATGACCATCCCCAAACCCATCTTTGTGGACAAAAAGATGGATTCCTACCTTTGGTTCACCTTCGGTCATATGTCCTTTCCGTGTCAAAGATACAGGAGTACTAATCAATAGTCCCAATAGTTTGAAGTAGCATTTCACAAAAGAGAAGAGTCTCTGGGAGACAAAACCACACATATCTACCATGACAGCCTTTTATAGAGTGCCTGCTGCCAAGGGCACCAGCAGTATGGGAACATAAAACACAGCTGTCAGAACGCTGGCGTTACTTGGGAAATGGGCAAAACCACGAACTCTGCAACCCTGGAAACCCTTTGCAATCCACTTTGGCGAAGTGGATTGCTCTAACCCTTTATATCTAGTATATAACAGTCCATTAGAGACATGCGAGGACCAGGACTCGGTGTTCCTATGAACCTCTAGACTTCTCAAATGAAGAGAACTTATCCCGAAAAGCCATTGGCAGAACCATAAGTGCCCTGGACACCTCAAGTTTTAAATGGGGAGTTGGGGAACAGAAAGGAAAGCTGGGACTTCACAGAAAAGTGTTGAGAAAGAAGATTGCTGGAGGCAGACGTCCCTTCCATCCCAGCTTGGCCAAGCTCCCGGTTCTGCCACCGCTGGCTCCTGTTTCAGCCCCATTGTTGGAAAGCACAACCATTTATGATGAAACTTGGAAGATAGAAAGATGCTACCTTCTACCATCCTGGTATGATCCTCTCCACCTTGCAGAAGATCTCTTGGTGGCTAAAACTCACCAGCAGTCTGCTTGTCCCCAGGCCAGCCCTTCCCCTGGAGAAAAAGGAGTGGATAAATGTGTGCAAGTCTGACTGGGAGACTGTCGGCTCCCACCCAAAGAAGAGACTCAGCCCAGCGGCAGGGTGGAGAGCGAGGCCCAGCGGAATGCGATTTCGCAATGGGCCCCTTGCCACTACAGGGAACACAGTGTTTACTGGAGAAAGCTCTCCAACCTCAAAGTCATCTGTGCTTTCCAGAAAACTGCTGCCTTCACTCTAATAAATAACCAACAGTTCAACCCAAGTCTTTTTGGAGCAGATGGGGCTATCCTTGACACAGTGCTGAACAGCAGGAATGCCGCCTGCAAGCCCCACCTTTTGGAAACAGCCAGCAAGGCTGAAAATTCTCGAAGCTGTCACCATTCTTTGTAGCTCCAGATTATAAATGGGAGATTCCACAACAGGCGATTTATTAGTAGGTAAATTCTCTCTTGCTAGGCTGTATCTGGACAAGTCACAGGAAATTCTTCTTGGAACTAAACAGTAAGTGAATAAACAAACAATAACATCTGGTTCAGGATAAGTAGCTAATGAAATATGTCATAGCCCACCTTGGCCCAGAGTTCAGGTTAATAAAACAAATTACTGGTAGTTGATAAATCATCTCAGTGCTAGTCTATCTATGGTCAGTGTACATATTGCCTGTCCTATTTTGTTCACTTGTTCTTTTAAATGTTTCTTCTCTCTTCTTTCATCTTTCAAGACAGAATATTTCTTTTTTAACTTTTAATTCCACATATGTTGATTGCTGTTGTCCCCTTCTGGACTGAGGGACTCATTAGCCTGCCTGTGGGCCAATGGCTCTTGGCTAAGCCCCTCTCCAGTACAAGCCCTCTGCTAGAGAGAGCTGCCTCATGTTAGTCACAATAGCCAAGGTATGGAAACAACCTAAGTGTCCATCAGTGGATGAATGGATCAAGAAAATGTGGTATATATACACAATGGAATATCATTCAGCCTTAAAAAAGAAGTAAATCCTGCCATTTGCAACAAGATAAATGAACCTGGAGGGCATTATGCCAGACAAAGAGCCAGACAAAGACAAATATCACATGATATCAATTATATGTGGAATCTAAAAAAAAAAAAAAAAGTCAAACTTACAGAAACAGAGAATAGAAAAGTGGTTACCAGGAGGTAGGGGTGGGGGAAATAAGGAGGGGTTGGTAAAAGGGCACAAACTTTCAGTTATAAGGAGAATAAGGTCTGAGGATCTAATGCATACCCTGGTGACTATAGTTGATAACATTGTATTGTATAACTGAAATTTTCTAAGAGAGTAGAACTTAAATGTTCTTACCAAAAAAATTTTGTTAAAGGTAAAAACAAAAAAAGAGAGAGAGAGCTGCCTCATCCAAGATCATGCCCCCTTCCCCGAGGACAGGTCACATCTTTAAAGAAAGGACTGACTTGCTGACCAGAAAGTACACCAAGACTTGAAGAGCCACTTCTCTAAAGAGAATATGTGATCATTGTGGATGTATAAAGGCCTGACCCCTTCACTCCAATTTGAGACGACTCTAAAGGGTCAGCCTATCTCCAGAGCTCCTTGTGGTAGTCGCCAAGGCCCTTGTGTCAACTGCTTCCCAGTTGCCTGCTCTCTCTGCTCAGTCATGCATTGACTCTATCAAAGATACTGTTCCCTAGAACACCTACCCCAATAAACTTCTTACATACAAATCTCCACCTTAGAGTCTGCTTCCAGATAACCTACCCTTGATAACATATAACGTAATCACAGAAAAGTGCATTGATCATAATCATACAGCTTCACTAATTTTTACAAAATGAACACTCTTATAATCAGCATACGAATCAGGAGACATCTCACATGCTTTTTCCCCATAACTAAGAGTAACTACTATTACCATTTCTGACAGCATAGATTTGCTTTGTCTGTTTTACTGCTGTATCTAAATGGTATCATATAGTATATACTCTTTTTGTGTCTGGCTTCTATTACTCAATATTTTATTTGTGAGATTCATTCATGTTTTGCATAAGGTTGTACATAATTCATTCCCATTGCTATACAGTATTTCATTATGAGAATATAATGCAGTTTATTTTTCTACTCTTTTGTTGATGGGTGTCTCGGTTGTTCCAGTTTGAGGAAATTATGAATGGCACTGCAATGAACATTCTAGAATATGTCTTTGGATAGGCATAAGCACTCATTACTATAGGGAATTGCGTATATTTAGTTTTAGTGCATACTGCCAAACACTTTTCCAAAGTGGTTGTACCAGGTTACATTGTCACTTGCAGTGCATAAGCATTAAGACCAACACTTGGTGTTTTTGATCCTTTCGATTTCAGCCACTGTGGTGAGTGTGTGGTGGAGGTATATTGTGGTTTTAATTTGCATTTCCCTGGAGGTCAATGAAGCTGAGCACGTTTTCATATGTTTATTGGCCATTTGGATATTCTCCTTTGAGAATGTCTGTTCAAGTCTTTGCCCATTTTCTTTTGGGTTATCAAGACAATCCTTTATTTACCGATGACTGTTGGGAGACCCTACAGAGACCATCTTTAGTAGAGAGGAAAGAGGAATGGTATTTGGCCAAGGGCAGAGTAAGGGACAGATGAAGAAAGCATGCAGGAAGGCATGTAGGAGATGATAAACATGGGTTTCAAAGCTACTGAAAAAGAGAAGCAGAAATGAGATTCATCCACAGCAGCAAAACCATAGACCCATGTGTTGAAAAGCAAATTGAGGTGGGGTCAAGGAAGGCATGGACACAGATGGGGTCCAGCTGTTTGATGCAGTAAGGCCAAAGTGGTGGCTCTGAGCGGGTGCCAGCAAGAATCACAAGAATGCACTCAACTAATGAGATTCTACGTACAAGAGAAATGTTATTCTTGATGGCCAAAATAGCTAGAAAAGGCTGTGTTTCCTAGGTAGCATCCAAAAAGAGGTTAGAATGAAACAGAATGTTTATTGTTAGTCTTGTGTATCAAGGCAGAGTTGGGAGATCATTAAGTGGATACCACGGTTTTAGAGCAGAAGAGGGTGTGCACTTTTTTCAGGCTTACTCAACCACTACATATGAGACATAACAAGGACATAGTGACCTAGAACACAAAAACATCATTATCCAGGCAGCTCTGTTCCTGGGGAGCAGCCCACAACCTGGAGCAGCAGGAGGCAGCCGCAGTCAGATCATCCATGAGTTTGCAACCTCTTTTTGCCTATCTATGGAATTAGCCCTCCCCACACCCCAGCTCTGGCATCAGACAAGTCCTTACCTGCCTCAGGGAATTTTGAAGCTATTTTGAACTCTGCTTTTCTGTTAGTTTGACCTGAAAGGGGTTCATCATGCTGACTCATGGATCCCTATGGATGACCCTAAAAACTGGGACCCCGTTATGCCCTTTTCAGACCCCTGTCTGAGGACTTGTGCTCTAGCAAAGAACTTACTGCTTTGCAAGAACAGGGTCTCTTAAGGGAACTTTTATTTTAGAGATGGGGCAAATGTGGAGAAAGGAGAAACTTTCCACAAACCTAGTCTAATCTGTTGATCCTGCAGGAACTTGGTGCCTATTAGTTAGTAGACAGGGACTGCAGAAAAAAAAATTACTTTCATATTTTTATTCAGTGATATTTTTATTGCACATCTGCTGTGTGCTTGGTGATATGCAGCCTGGAGATACAGCAGGAAACAGGACACACGAAGTCCCTAATGAAGCATTTATTCCAGTAGGCCAGATAGACATTATGCAGGTAACATCAGTGAAATATAAGAATAGGGAAGCTCAGGGAACTTTCCCTTGGAGAGGTTAACCTTGTTTTATGTTTTTGTTGTTTAATAGGAGGAAAAAATTGAAACACTCTAAGCACAGGATCTATGCCAGCGGTTCTCAACTTGGACTGATTTTGTCCCCAGGGGACATTTGGCAATGCCTGGAAACATATTTGGAGCACCTAGTGGGTGATATCCCTGGATGCTGCTGAACATATTACAGTGCACAAGACAGTCTCCTACTATAAAGAACTATCCAGTCCCCAACAAATGGGATAACCCAGGAGACATGGATAAATTCTTAGACTCACACAACCTCCAAAAACTGAATCAGAAGATACAGAGAACCTGAATAGACCAACCACAAGTAAAGAGATTGAAACGGTAATCAAAAACCTCCCCCAAAACAAAAGTCCAGGACCAGATGGCTTCTCTGGAGAATTCTACCAAACATTCAAAGAAAATTTAGTACATATCCTTCTCAAACTATTCCAAAAAATTGAAGAAGATGGAATGCTTCCTAACTCACTCTATGAGGCCAACATTACCTTGATACCAAAACCAGACAAGGACAACACAAAGAAGGAAAATTACAGGCTGATATCACTGATGAACATAAGTGCAAAAATCCTCTACAAAATATTGGTAAACCGAATACAGCAATACATTAAATGGTGATACACCATGATCAAGTGGGATTTATACCAGAGACACAGGGATGCTTTAACATCTTTGAGTCAATCAATACGCATCATTGATTGACTGATACACCACATTAACAAAATGAGGAATAAAAATCACATGATCATCTTTATAGATGCAGAGAAAGCATTTGACAAGATCTAACATCCATTTATGGTAAAAACTCTCAATAAAGTGGGTACAGAAGGAAACTCCCTCAACATAACAAAGCCCATATACGACCAACCCACAGCCAATGTCATACTCAATGGGGAAAAACAGAAAGCCATCCCTCTGAGGACAGTAACAAGACAAGGGTGCCAACTCTCACCACTCCTATTCAACATAGTACTGGAGGTTTTGCGCAGAGCAGTTAGGCAAGAAAAATAAATAAAAGGTATGCAAATTGGAAAGAAGAAGTGAAACTCTTGCTGTTTGCAGACCACATGAGCCTATATGTAGAAAACCCTAAAGAATCCACCAGAAAACTATTAGAAATAATCAACAACTACAGCAAAGTTGCAGGGTACAAAATCAACTTACAAAAATCAGTTGCATTTCTATACACTAATAATGAACTAGCAGAAGGAGAACTCAAGAAGACAGTCCCATTTACAATAACAACCAAAAGAATAAAATATCTAGGAATAAATTTAACCAAGGAGGTGAAAGACCTATACACTGAAAATTATAAGACATTATTGAAAGAAATCGAAGATGACATAAAGAAATGCAAAGATATTCCATGTACATGGCTTGGAAGAATAAACATAGTTAAAATGTCCACATTACCTAAAGCAATCTACAGATTCAAAGCAATTCTAATCAGAATCCCAATGATATTCTTCATGGAAATAGAACAAAGAATCCTAAAATTTATATGGAACAACAAAGGACCCTGAATAGCTAAAGCAATCCTGAGGAAAAAAACATAGCTGGAGGCGTCACAATCCCTGACTTCAAAGTATACTACAAAGCTACAGTAATCAAAACAGCATGGTACTGGCACAAAAACAGACACACAGATCAATGGAACATAATTGAAATCTCAGAAATAAAACCACACATCTATGGACAGCTAATCTTCAACAAAGGAGCCAGGAACATATAATGGAGAAAGGAAAATTCTCTTCAATAAATGGTGCCAGGAAAACTGGACAGCCACATGCAAAAGAATGAAAGTAGACCCTTATCTTACACCATACACCGAAATTAACTCAAGATGGATTAAAGACTTGAATGTAGGACCTGAAACCATAAAACTCCTAGAAGAAAATATAGGCAGTACGTTCTTTGATGTTGGTCTTAGCAGAGTGAACTTTTTGAATACCATGTCTACTCAGGCATGAAAGACAAAATAAAAAATGAACAAATGGGACTACATCAGACTAAAGAGCTTCTGCAAGGCAAAGGAAATCATGAACAAAACAAAAAGACAACCCACCAACTGGGAGAAAATATTTACAAATCATATATCCAACAAGGGTTTAATTTTCAAAATATAAAAAGAACGCATACAACTCAACAACAACAAAAACTGACAACCTGATCAAAAAAAGAGCAGAGGATATGAACAGACATTTTTCCAAAGAAGATATACAGATGGCCAACAGGCACATAAAAAGAAGTTCAACATCACTAATTATTAGGGAAATGCAAATCAAAACTACAATGAGATATCACCTTACACCTGTTAGAATGGCTGTGATTACGAAAACAAAAAATAACAAATGTGGGAGAGGACGTGGAGAAAAAGGAATCCCCATACACACCCACAGCTGGTAGGTGTGCAAACTGGTGCAGCCACTAGGGAAAACAGTATGGAGATTTCTCAAAAAATTAAAAATAGCAACACCTTATGATCCAGCTATCCCAGTACTGGGTATTTATCCAAAGAACTTGAAATAAAGAATTCAGAGACTTATGCACCTCTATGTTCATTGCATCATTATTCATAATAGCTAAGATGTGGAAGCAACCCAAGTGTCCATCAACTGATGAATGGATAAAGAAGATGTGGTATATATACATACAATGGAATACTACTCAGCCATAAAAAAGACAAAATCGTCCCATTTGCAACAACATGGATGGACCTGGAGGGTATTACGTTAAGCAAAATAAGCCAGACAGAGAAAGACAAACACTGCATGATTTCACTCATATGTGGAAGATAAACAAACACATGGATAAATAGAACAGATTAGTAGTTGCCAGAGGGGAAGGGCATTGGGGGTTGTACAAAAGGGGTAAAGGAGCACATATACACGGTGATGGACAAAAACTAGACTATTGGTGGTGAGCATGATGCAGTCTATACAGAAACTGACAAATGATGTACACCTGAAATTTCACAATGTATAAACTATTATGACCTCAATAAAATAACTGAAGAGAAAAAAAGAAGTATCCAGCCCAAGACATCAATAATGACAAGGTTTAGAAACCCTGATCTATACTATATGGCTAATACTTCAATACCTTGCCTAAACATTGTACAGTATACAGGATAGCGCCCACAGCAAAGAATTATCTGACCCCCAAATTTCAATAATGCTGCAGTTGAGAAACCTTGTTCTGCACTAAATCCTGGCTCTTTCTAAGCCCAGGAGTAGCTTTTTCTTTTTTCAATCAAATTCTTTGGTATTATATTTACTACAAATAATTTGTTAGCACTTATAATGGGCCAGGTATTGTGCTAAGAACTTTGCATTCATTATCTCATTTACTCATTGGGAAAATATGAGATGAAAAAGATTATCCTCATTTTACAAACAAGGAAGCAGGTTCAAAGAGATTAAATAATGTCCCCCAAGGTCACACAGCTCATAAGTGGCAGAGGCAGCATTTGAAACCAGGCTTGACAAAGTCTAGGCCTTTAACCGCCTCACTCTCCTCCCTCTTGTGATAATGTCATTGCTTTGCATTTTTATGAGGTTTCGTAGTTTTCAAAGCACTTGCACAAGATCATCCCCAAAGCATGGGTTTATGGTAAAGCATTGGCTTGAAGTCTAATGTGTGTTTGATCCTCTCTTACTCTGTGACCTCAGAGAAATTACTTGACCTCTTTTGGCCTCAGTATTCTCATCTCTAAAATGAGAGCATTGAACTGGATGATTTCCAAGGGCGCTTCCAGTTCTAATCTTTTTACTGATAAATGATACAAGGTAAAACTGCAATCTGTATCATTGGCTATCAGTCTTCTCAATTATAGCACACAGGAAGAGATTCATTTTGCACGATGACTCAGTACATACACAAATATAACTGAAATATAAGTTTTACAGAGCATACAGAAATGGTCAGCTCCACTAGGTTATGCTGCTGTAATAAGCAACCCCAAAATCTTAAAGCAATAAAGATTTTATTCTGGCTCATGTCATGTGCATCACGAGGTGGCTGGGGATTCTGTCTCACTTTGTCCTCATTCCAGGACTCAGGCTGATGGAGCAGCCTCCATCTCAAAGGTCACCAGTCTTGGTGGCAGAGGGAAAGAGAGCGTGGAGAATCCCACATTGGCACTTAAAACTTCCACCCAGAGTGACACATGTTACTTCTGCTCACATTTCTTTTGGCCAAGTTGTGCGGTCACACCTAACTTCAAGGGGATGGGTAAATGCAATTCTACCATGTGCCTGGGAAAAAAAACCAAAAATATCTGGTGAACAGCATGAATGACTACCACAAATACATACTGTGATAGATAATTTTATGTGTCAAATTGGCTGGGCCACAATGCCCAGATACTAGGTCAAACGTTATTCTGGATGTTTCTGTGAGGATGTTTTTAGATGAGATTCACATTTAAATCAGTGGACTTTGAGGAAAGCAGATTGCCTTCCACAATGTGGATGGGCCTCATTCAATCAGTCGATGGTCTGAGTAGAACAAAAGACTGACCATCCCTTAGCAAGAGGGAATTCTGTCAACAGATGGCCTTTGGACTTGAAATGCAACCGTATCTCTTCCTGAGTCTCCAGCCTGCTAGCCTACTCTGCAGATTTTGGTCTTGCTAGCCTCTATAATCATATGAGCCAATTCCTCAAAATAATTTTCTTTATATATGTATATACACATCCTACTGGTTCTGTTATTCTGGAGAATCCTGACTCATACACCCAGCCATACCACATAGGATGCATTCTGATGGGTTTTCTTCTCAATTCAATTGAGTTCTATTCTATCCTACCCTATTCTATTCTACTTCATTTTTTTTAATGCTAGTCACAATCTGATAAGTTTATTTGAAACTTGCCTCTGGACTGCAATCATAAACTTCAAAAATACTGGCTTATATACAATAGGACGTTAAATAGTTAATAGTAAGCCCTGATTTTAACCAATCAGAGATTATTTTATTGGTTTTACACCGGAAATGTAATAGTGTCCATGTTTCTGCTCAAAGGGAAAACAAAACAAATCAGAACCCTGCTTTATTTTAGCACAATTAGCAAAACTCTCTTCTCATCAAAGGAAGCAAACTCGAATCACATTCATTGAAACAGCAGGAGCAGATTATTGATCTGGCAGAACAGGTGCAAACCCCAGGTGATTGAACTGAGCAGATGTCCAGAATCAGGCTGCAATATTTAGCAAACAAAGAAAAGCCATCCCTTGGATAAAAGATGTTATAGGTTGCATCATTAGGAAGCCTCCAGTACCTCAGACTTTATGAAACAACAATAGAATTTGTTGGGATAGTGAACTCACCCTCTAGAATGAGAATTATTTACACTTTACTATACAATCAACGTTCCATAATTATATAGCTCAAACTCCAGTTACTATACAATGGTATTCTGCCAGAGAATATCAATTACTCTTCACAAAGGAACTGCTGGAAATCGTTAGTTTGTATCAGTAAGTCTGTCCCAACAAATTCTATTGTTGTTTCATAAAGTCCTGGGTTAAAGAAACCCTCTAGGAGTTGTTACAAATAGATATATGAAATGGACAGACCTTACCTATTTAAAACAGTTGTATCCAGGTACAGAGTAGGAGAAACCATGCTTTACACGGCCAATGCACACAGGCCATGCTGGTTGTATACAGCACAACTGGGGACACATTCACACAGACTTTGAGGAATGGTGCCCCTGGAGTTGTGCAACATGGTGGCATTGGCCAGATAAGCAGTCTCCTGTATAGCATGTGCCTTGTAGGACTTTTTCCCTTGGGCTCTACGAGGTAACCAAAGCTCCTAGCACAAGGTGATGGACTCAAAAATATTCTTTGACTCTATTTCCGTATGAAGGAAGTGAGCCTTTATGAAATGGTGGTGGGGGCACCACCAAAGTGTCATAGCTGATAAGACACCAAGCCATTACAGTAACTTAGACCAGTGTTCTTCTCTCTGCTCCTCTGTCTACTCTCTAAGATATTTCACTCTTTCTAGTTGAAGAGCAAACAACAAAAACAAAAATAAAAAACCCAAAGAAAAAACAATTGACAATCTTTGAGACAATGCAATAATGGAATTTTTAAACTGGGAACGTGTGGTTGAACATAGGTATGTAAAGACAGAATAAATGTCTAAATTCTCAGTGACTATAACAGTTCACTTTCAGGGAACTTGATCTGATTTATGACATGCCTGAAGACAGGAATTAAAAATGGTGTCACCAAAAGGTCGGGCTTCATATGATAAGGCATGAAAGAAAGAAAAGGAGTCCTAAAATCTGGAAGCTTCTCCCACCCAGCTGGAAGCTTGGTGTTGTCTTTGCACCTATAGCTTTCCAATGAGTCAGAAGTTACCTGAAGGCTTGGATCTGCCTCCTGCTTTGTTGTTTACTTAGGAGAAGTCCAAGCAAAGAGTCACATAGATTAAAAACTGTAAAAAGAAGCAAGTGATTTGTCTTGCCTATTAAAAAGGTGGGAAACATTGAAAAGATTAATGGAGCCTCTTCCTTTCTGCTGAATGCAACCCCGCACACTGGGGGTGGGGGGTAAAAGTGAACTGTGAAGAAGAGAGAAGGGAAGGCAGGTCTAGGAGTTGGTGGATTGTGGTTGTGTGTGGATCTGTGTTTGTGAGAGGGCATGCACGACAGTCTTTTTTCTTTCTTTCATTTTTTTTTTTTTTGGTGAGGAAGATTGGCCCTGAGCTAACATCCGTGCCCATCTTCCTCCACTTTGCATATAGGACGCCTCCACAGCAGGGCTCGATGAGGGGTCTGTGCCTAGGATCCAAATCTACGAACCCAGGGCCACCAAAGCAGAGCGCGTGAACCTAACTACTATGCTGCCACCGGGCAGGCCCCACAACAGTCTTTCTGCAATGAGAAGACAGAAACTCAGGTGGGTCCTGGTCCACAGAGACCTTCTGTTTTTTGAAGAGATGCTAACCTCAAATGCCTAAATGATGGTTGGATGATGAAAATTTGTGGAGAGACAGGGACTAGGACAAGAGAGAGCAGTGGGGCTACCGTTAGTGTCGAACGCGCGCTTCTCCAAAAGCATTCAATTCACATCATTGCTGGTTTTAAAACAAAATAGAACAAAACCACTGCTCTAACAAAGCAAAACACCTCTGCGAGCGCAATTCTCGCCTCAACCCACACGTTTATGGTCCCTGATTGAAAGGGTCAGAAGCTGGAGAGAGCTGCGCCTCCGCATTTTCTGAAGGTCACAATCTGCCATTCAATGTTTCTTTCACTTGCCGCTCCAGTCTTGTCATAAGTGCAGTCTTACTCAGGCGGTTTACTCGAGAACGTGGTGATAATTCTTCCTGGAGACCAGGGTAGAGCGAATCATATTAATTACATCCAGGTGCGGCTATTTATAGGCTAGGTTTTAGAATCTAGACCAGTAAATATAAATTAAAGATGATTTTGTATTAATCAGTACAATCTGGGTATGAGAATGTGTTGATTTGTAGCTCTATTTGAGCTTTGTCTCTTTTAGCAAGCTAAAACCATTAAGCCAATAATAATAACCCGTGACATTTATTGTCTTTCCTATGAGTCAGATACCATATACTTACACGGATTATCTCCCTCTGTCTCACTTAATGCTTGCAACAAGCCTATAAGGTGTTGTTATTATCCTCATTTTACAGGTGAGAATGCTGAGGTACAGAGAGATTAAGCGACTTTCTCAAAGTCACACAGTAAATGACAGAGATGGGATTTGAACCCACGGGATGTGGTCAAGTTACCATCCATAAAACTAACTAATTAACTAACATTAAATCTCCTGTCTTCCCATAGGACTCCACCAATTCTCTTGAGTTCTTGCCCAGACCACTGGAGGGAGTCACCCCAGAGCCTTAGACCTGCAGCCATCCCCAGCGCCACTGCCTGGCAGAGAGGTTCATGAGAAGTTGCAGTCCCTTGAACTCTGTTTCTGATTGGAGTATCATTATTTCTATTGAAGTTCCTCAGAACAATGGTGAGGGTCTCTGAGTAAAGGTCTAGCTGCATATTTATGGCTAGCTGGAGCATGTGAAAGAATGTCCAGGTTATGCACTGACAGGCCGATGAGAGTCCTATGAACGTGAAAGCTGATGCATCCCTAGGTGCATGAGTTAGGACTGATGTCTGGTCCTCTGGGCTAAGACTTCCAGAATTGGAGAGACCAATGGCTATCTTTTGACCTCCCAGATAGCATGCCAGATATGGAAAGCACACCCCCTGAAGAGTGAAAATGTTTTGAGGTGCAGAAGCTTGAGACACCCTCCCAATTTGTTGGGAATTAACAAAGGGAGAAGATTTTTAAGTTTAACGCCATTCAAGTTTTTTTCTGCTTTTGTACCACGGAGACTTAGTATAAGGTCCCTCGAGGAACAGGGACGTAAAGCGATTATTAATGAATCAAAAAGCAAAGGAGAGCTGGGCTAACATGCACCCTTAGCAAATGGAGGGAGCAAAGCTGTCTTGCTTGTGAATTAAAAGAGGAGTTTGGCCCAAATGGGAGGACATTTCAATGTCTTCAGACTTGAAGAGGCTGTAGCTGTTGTAATTTGTCATCTACTTTCTCTCTGTCTGGCCGGGGCCTGGGTTCCTCCTTGCCTGTCTTAGTCTCACTTTGGCTCTTTCTGGCCCTATAGATCACCCGGGTTTCTGCTGTCTTCTGCCTCGCCCTCTGACGTGCCCATCACCCTCAGGCTCTGCCTCAGAGCAATCTCATCCTTTGACACAGCGGGCATGTGGTGGGTCTGCAGGCTTTCCACTCTGGTGCCTTCCGAGGTCTCCTGGAGCTTCAGGAACTCCTGGACCCTTGGACAGAGACCTGGCTGGAGAAGCTCAAAGTCAAGGCCTCCTTCCACTAACCGCAATGGACCACCAGGTTGCTAAGCAGTGGCTATCACTTTCCATCACCTTAACTGAGGAGGAAGGTAGAAATCTCTCTTCCTGTACCTGTTCTTCTCCAAGTTTTAGGCTTTATCTCGGAGAGGGGAAATCAGGACACACACTCTGAGCACTTCATCCTACTTCTCTCTTTCTACTCACCTTCTTTTTCCCTCAATCCCTTCAGTTAGAAGAGGTGAGCTTTTGTCTTATTTCCCTAACAATGTAGCCACCTTTAAACATGTAGCAGCAAGTCTTGTGTTCTGGCTGTCACGGGCAAAAAGGATGGCTTATTTATACTATGAAGAACTCTGTGAATTAATCCACTGGGCCTAACCTTGACATAGTAACGGACTCTATGGTTAAAGCTACAGCAAACCTACATTTTCTTTCCCCATAAAGCCTGATTTTATTGTCTTTCTAAAGAGGGTAAATACGCTATATCTACCTCTCTGAGGCTTAATAATAGCTCCTCAGAGGTGAGAGAATGCAATAAAACACCATTCAAGGGCAAAATTAAAATGCACAGCTTTAATACTTGCAAACCATATTTTTAAAACTATCACAATCTAACCATTCCCTCAAGGCCTCCCTATGTTGAAGATTAGCACATAATTAACTTAGGAGCATATTTCTGCTCTGCAAGTTGATTCATGTTTTACTCAAATTGAACTGCTCTTCTCAGTAACAGATGTTGGGCACCTATGCCCTAATCTGCGTCCATAGTAAATGGAGACCTTATCTATGGGTCTTTTGGTGAGAAGTCAACCATTTTCAGGATGCAGCAAGAAATCTTTAATCTAGGAAGACCACTTGAGACAATATGGGGGTTTGGAAAAACACTCAAGACAACAAGTGGGAAACATAAGCTATGGTCCTTGTTTTGCCACTCCTGACCCCTGTGATTTAAGGGAACTTAAGGTGACGCACCTAATAACCTCTTTAGACTTTAGTTTCCTCATTCAATAAAATGCTGTCTTTGAGGTCCACTCTCAATCTATGTATCTTTACCAAAAATGCTCATTCAGCATTCTTCATTTAGAATGTTATGAAATGCTGCCCTCTTGTGTTTTCTCAGGATTCATCTAGTTTAAAAATTTTTTAATAAATTCTTAATTTTAAATTAATTAAAACGTCTTAATTTTAAAATTGATCTGTCACGCTCAGTTCCCATCGGACCAAATATTTCTGATACTTGGTTTAAAAAAAAAATAAAGTCCACTTCTAAATGCCAATCCCATTCCAGTAAAACGGTCATCCTTTCTTTTGGAATGCCAAAGCCACGCAGATGAACTAGCCTGTTATAGCCCATATGTCACTTGGGGACACCGTGTCCTTGGGGAATTGTGGAAAACATGGCCCAAACACAAATTCCAGTGCCTAGGAATGCTTAAGGATTTTAAAATGATTTCCATTGCTCAGTTCCCTCAGTCAGACTTAGTGCAAATCATATTTTTTAAATAAATGTCTTAAAAGAAGTATAATGTATATAGAGAAAAAGGCACAAACCATACGTGAAAAACTCAGCAAATTATCAACAAATGAACCCAAGTCTATAACCAACACCAGAATCAGGAAAAAGAACATGCCCAGGGCTCCTGAAATCTCCCTACTTTCGCTTCCTAATCACTACTTCACTCTTTCTCCCCAAAGGTAACCATTCTCTTGACTTCTAATACCACAGATTTATGAGGTGAGGGTGAGGGAAGCATTCTATATCTTGATCTGGGTTGGGTATATGGGGGATGTCACCATATATTACATATAAAAAAATACATTGAGCTCTATACTTAAGATTGATGCATTTTGCTACATGCAAATTATACCTTGATAATTTATTCCAGCTTTTCCAGCTGTTCTCAATGGTAGAGCTGGCCCCAAATAACCTTCTTAAATTTTATGCTAACATCTTCAATAATCATAGTACAATGATCAAAATCAGGAAATTGAAATTGATACTATGCTGTTAACTAAAATACAGACCTTATTCCCATTTCATCAGTTTTTCAACAATTGTTCCTTTTCTGTTCCGGGATCCCACATTACATTTAGCTGTTATTTCTCCTTCATCTTCTCCAGTCGGTAATAGTTCTTACTAGAAGCAGAACTTTCCACCCCTTCTCTTTTAGACACACAAATCCAGTCACACCTGGAATTTCATGATGTTGAACAGCTAGATTTCTACCATCTCACCAGGTCTTCTCTTCAAGCTCCACTTTATCGCAATACAATAACCCTCTGTCACCAAGGAGATGTGACTCTGTCCCCAGGTCTCATTGCTTCTCTCAAGGAATAGCTATGTCAGATAAGGCTGACACTACTCACTTCCTGGAATTCTAGTAATGACATTGTATCTATCTTGTGAACTTAGAAATTCAAGAGATCTTTACTGTCATTTCAAGGCTGGCCCACTGGTGGCGCTGATGTACCGCTGGGTGCACCACTGCTTACGTTTACCAGCTTTGACATGTGGTAGGGTGTGGTGAGCTTGAGGTGGCTTAGACATCACTACCATAGCCAGAAACTGTCCAGCTCTCTATGGCCAGGTTAAATAGGATAGTGGGAAGAATATACAGGTGTGTGTGAGAGAGAATGGTGAATGCAGAGCCGGGACAAAGGTAAAAGAGGGAAGGCAGAAGCTTGGACAGAAAAAGAGCACATGTTGAACGCTTACTATATGTCAGGCACTTTCCACGCCCTGTCTCATTTAACTCTCACAGCAACTCCATCTAGTTAGGTATTTTAATATCCACTGTAGTAACAAACAACCTGAGAGAGATTAAATAATTTGTTTAGGGGATGGCCCGGTGGCGCAAGTTGTTAAGTGCACGCGCCCTGCTGCCGCGGCCCGGGGTTCACCAGTTCGGAGGGGTCGCTCAATTTATATATTTTATCTTACTTAATTCTCATACCAGCACTAGAAATTAAGGACTACCATTATGCCTAAGAGACAATGGAAATGGAGCGCAAAGGATGATGTTATTTTCACAAGATCATTCAGTTATTAAGTATTGGGGCAGGATTAGGAAGTATTGGGCAAAAGAAAATTTTGTGTGGAAGATAAGCCCATGAAAATTTAAGAGCTAATTTCAAAAAAAAAATTGCTTGAAGCAGTCTTATGTAAATGACGTAGGTAGGTTTTGACCCATTATTGGATTGTGAAATATATTGAGTGGGTTGAAAACAGCATCAAAAAAAGAGAAATAGGATAGAGTAGAAACGATCTATTTACACGTAGTAAAAGCGTGTATTGTTTTGTAAAGCTTTTCTTTGTAAGTGTGTGTGTTAGAGGGCATGTGTATAAGGGATCATGATGTAAATTTTCTTATTGTAGTGAAAAAGGTTTTAAAAACACTGATATATTTGGTGACAGTATTGCATGGTTTAAAAAACAAAACAAAACACGTTTTTGGAGTCAGAGACATCTAGGCTCAAATTTTTGCCCAACTATAATTTTTGGAAGAGCTTAAGTCTAGTCTGCTTGCTCACTTGCCGCTCTCCAATGGGAGGGTCTTGTGGAAAAGGTTTAGAGAGTCTCGTGTATTTTCTTTTCATAAGGAAGCCCATGTCTCGATGCTTACAGAATATCACTGAAATGCATTTCGTGGAGGCTCTGCCCCAAACATACTTCTACACATGATGGACTGGGCCCCACAGACCTTTGCACCTGGCTCTCACGTATCATCCGTCATGGCATCTTTCTCACTCTCTCAACACCTGGGAGAATCTTAAGGTTGTTGAGGGACAGAGGCTAACCCTTGATTCAGAGTCGGACACATCTTTGGCATAGAAAATGTTTATTCTCAGAATGACTGGAATTTCTTTCCAGATGGTTCATACCTGAGACCCGACTAAGCATCCAAGCTTTAGGGAGATTCTTGGGAAGGAGAAGATCAGGAGGTCATCTAGTCATGGAGAAATGGAAAATGATTAAACTCTTCAGGAATTTGAACTCCTTTTCGGCAAGTACCCTCCATTTTTCCAGGCTCGCTGCCCAAACATAGATACAATCTGTCTCTTGCAGGTGTCTGCATCACACAGAGGGAATCATTTCATGGCAGAAGTGTGGGCTGGAGAAGACCTGGCTTGGTATCAGAACAGCGAGTCTGAAGATGGGGAGGAGAATCAACCTCTTAATGTTTCCCCAACCCTCCCCTTTGAACTAGATTCCTCTTCCCTGAAATTTTAACCTGTACTCCTGGAGGAGAGAACATTTTTAAATGCTTTCACACTCAGAAAAGACCTACACACAAATTTAAATAATAAAAATTAAAATAACCTCTGTAAAAAATTTAAAAGCAAGGCACAATAATTATAGAGAGCATTAGCAATAGAGAAAAACAAAAAGAAGAAAATTTATATTATCCATTATCTTATCACCCAGGAAAAACTTTGGTATACAGCTTGGTATATATTCTTCCAGACCTTCTTTATACATATGAGACACAATTTGTTTGTTTTGCTCTTATGATGATCCTTGTCACTTAAACTTCATGTATAGCCATGATCATTCTTTAAGATAATTCCTACAAGTGTAATTACTGCATTTCCTGAGTGAAACAGTACACACACTTTGAAGGTCCTCTCTTTCAGAACCAGTTTTCACACACATTCCCAGTCCTGCCTCTCCCTTCTAACCTTCATATACAACCTGGATGTGTGTTGAGACTCACAGCACTGCTGTTGTTCTGCTGTAGTCTATAATATCCCCTTTTGCGGAGGAATTATTTGATAAAAGGCAGTGTCTGGTTATTCCCCTGAAGGGTAGCAGAATATGCCACTCCAAAATATGCCACTCTGGGCTGGCCCCGTGGCTTAGCGGTTAAGTGCCCACGCTCCACTGCTGGCGGCCCGGGTTCAGATCCCGGGCGCGCACCGACGCACCGCTTCTCCGGCCATGCTGAGGCCACGTCCCACATACAGCAACTAGAAGGATGTGCAACTATGACATACAACTATCTACTGGGGCTTTGGGGGAAAAAGAATAAATAAATAAAAATAAAAATATGCCACTTTGGTATAATGATTATCGCAGGCTGAAGGCAATTGAGAAGAAGCAGATATAAGAAAAACTCGCTGCTCTCCTCCTATTTGCCTAAAAGCAGGACATAACTTTATAAATGCCCCCACCTCCTCTTTCAAGAAGGACAGAAGTTAATCACCAGAGGCAACTCTAGACCTAGAGTTATCAGCCTCTAGACATAACTTATCAGCCTAGAGACAGCACCAGAGGAATCTACATAGCAAATCTTGCTACAACTAGCCCTTATCCAGCATTAATTTCCCCATACATTTGCCTTACCATAATTTGCTGCCCCTAGAAGCTCAAAATCCTTTTCTTTTCTCTTGCTACTTCTCTAAAAATCTATTGTTCTTTTGTCGAGATGCTATACTGTATAAGTCCAAGTTCTAACCACCCCTTTGAGTTACTCATTACTGGACACTCCCATGTGTATGCACAATGCACATGTTAATAAATTTCTGTTTGTGTTTCTCTTCTTAATCTGCCTTTTGTTAGACAAATTTACAGAGCCCCAGCTGGAAAACCTAAGATGGGTAGGTGGAAAAGACTTTTTTCCATCTGCTATGTGATGAAAATGAGCTCAAGGGACAATCTTGATAAATCTTAGATATAAATATTGTGAACTGAATTTCATGGGTATAAGTGCTTAGAAGTATAAATATGACCAGGAAGCACAGAGGAGTTAGCTTTTTACAGGGTGAACATAACGCATGGTGAAAGGGAGAGAGAGGAGGTTGTCTTTTATGTGGTATCCCAAAAAGGCAACATTGCAGCAAAAACAAAAGTTACAAGATAAGAGAGGCGATTGGTTTGCATATTCATACTTATCAAGTTTTACATGAGAGGGCCAGCCCTGGTGGCCTAGTGGTTAAGTTCAGCACGCTACGCTTTGGCAGCCTGGGTTCAGTTTCCGGGCACGGACCTACACCACTCGTCTGTCAATGACCATGCAGTGGTGGCGGCTCACATACAAATAGAGGAAGATTGGCAGCAGATGTTAGCACAGGGTGAACCTCCCTTAGCAAAAAAAAAAAAAAATTTGGGGCCGGCCCGGTGGCGCAAGCGGTTGGGTGCGCGCGCTCCGCTGCGGCAGCCCAGGGTTCGCTGGTTCGGATCCCGGGCGCGCACCGACGCACTGCTTGGTAAGCCATGCTGTGGCGGCGTCCCATATAAAGTGGAGGAAGATGGGCACCGATGTTAGCCCAGGGCCGTCTTCCTCAGCAAAAAAAAGAGGAGGATTGGCGGATGTTAGCTCAGGGCTGATCTCCTCACAAAAAAAAAAAAAAAAAAAAAAAAAATTTATATGAGAAATCCAACTTATTATACTCTGAGGTATAGCTCAAATTTTACTTCCTTAATGGGGCCTTCTGTATCAGTCAGGGTGCAGAGAAGCAGAACCATTAGGAGACACATACAATTAGGAGACATACACAATTGTAAAAGCCACTTTAACAGTCTTTGTAACACTATTCTCTGGATAGAGAGTGCACCACTTTGCACACCCATCAGCAATGTATAAGAGTACTAGTTACCCTACAGCTTTGCCAACAGAATCTGTCATCATAAGTATTAATTTTTGCTGCTCTGATAAGTAAGAAATGGTGTTTCTCCTTTTAATTTGAATTTAATTATGAGTGAGATCGAAGAGCTTTTCATAAGTGTAAGGAATATTTTATATCTTTTTAGGGGGCTATTTTCTACTTCATGAGTTCTGCTCATTTATCTATCAGGTTTTGGTCATTTTTTATTTGATGTTTAAGAGTTCTTTACATGTTAGTGGTATTAGCTCTTTATCTGTAATATATGCTGCAAATATTTTCTTCCATTTTGGAATTTATCTTTTGACTTTGCTTATAGAGATTTGTGCCATGCAAAACTTCTTTTAAAAACTTTTAATTTTTATCTAGTTGAATTCATGGATCTTTTTTTTTTTTTTACTGCATCTGAATTTTAAGACATATTTAGATAGCCTTTCTTTACAGGTTTTAAAGGAATCTATCTACATTTTCTTCTAGTATTTGCATGGCTTCGTTTTTATAATCAGGTTTCATATCCATTTGGTTTTTTTTTTCTTGTGTATAGTGTGTGTTAGGGATACAATTTTATCTCTTTCTAAATAACCTTCCAGTTGTCCACAATTTTGGTCCCAGTGATTGGAGATGCCAACTTTATGATACATTACATTTCCATATATACTCGTACGTTCTAGTCTGTTCCACTGATCCCGTGGGTCTATTCATAAACCAGCACAACACTCTTGTACTTATAACAGCTTTCTGATATATTTGTCTATCTGATAGAGATGTCTACCTCCCCCACCCCTTAGTGGCTCTTCTTGTTCGGTGTTTCCCTGCCTATCTTGCATGTTTATTTTTTCATGTGACTTTTAGTATTAACTTATCTCATTTTAAAACTAAAGCTTTTTGGTATTTTTATGGAGGCTTTACGAAATTTTTATTAAATTGTGTAAAACTGACATCTTTATCATGTTGAGTCATTTTATTCAAGAATAAGGGGTGGCTGCCCATTTGTTTAAGTTCGTAAGTCTTTCAGGAGTGTTTTAACATTTTCCTCATGTAGATTTTGCAAATTTCATCTTAAGTTTATTTCTAATTATTTTATCTTTTTTCTTGCTATTGTAAATGGGATTCATTCTTCCATTATTTTTGTGTATATCAAGGATATTTGTTTTTATATGTTAATTTTATATCTCGCTATCTTTCTGATTTTTAAAATTGTATGTGTTTTAGTATTGATTCTCAAGATGCATTGTGTTTTTAATTTTTTAAGTATTAGGTTTTCTTTTCTTAAAGCTCCCTTTTTTTTCCAAATCTTCTTAGCCATTTTTATAATCTCTTGTTCTTAGTTATAGTCTCAATTCCACCTTTTTTTTTTTAAACATTTTAAACATAACTTACTGTGTGCTCATTAATTTCATTACCTAAAATCTTTGCAGATCTCATTCTATTGTCCGTTTGTTTTATTTCTGCTGGCTGTTGCTCTTGGTCTCTTATTTTGTGATGTGTTTTGTCATCTTTTTTTGACTATGTATTCATATTACTTAGAACTGTATCTGTGGAATTATTCAAGGCCTGTGTTTAAAGTGAGTTGCTCTAGAGAGGATTGAGTTTGCTTCTGCTAGATGTTTAGGGACCATATCAACATGTGACCAATTCAAAATAATTCTTAGTCTTGAGGCCTTTTAATTCACATGGATAGTATGAATGTAGGCCACAAATCTGGATGAAGGCTATTTTTGGGCTACAGTTTCTTAAGGAATTTCTCTCCCCATCCATTCACCCAGTTCCAAGATTTCAAAAAAAAAAAAAAGAAATTCTTTACTCTCGTATCTGAGAGTGAGTTTATTTCTGGATCTCCCTTTCACTGATGGGGTAGCCATTCAGGTTCCTAGCTGTACATGGGAGTCTCCTAGAAGAATTCCCCCTTGGGGCCCTCTAGCTTTGAGCCCGAGAGGCTGTCAAAATAGATCAGTCTCCAGGGGTTGGCGGACGCACCAGGAAAAAAGCATGCTTAAGTGCTTGCCCACATCTGGACTCCTGCCTTTGATTAATTTTTGGCTTCTAAGGATTTTTTTTTTTTTTTTTTACTTTCTTACTTGTTTGACAATGTATTTTTAAAGCTTTTATTTAAATATATTATATAGCTCTCTGATTTTTTTCAATAGAAAAGTTTTTAAGAGCACCCAGGCTGTCCCACCTCCCCGGCTTGGATACCTAAGGTGACTTTTAAAACATCAAATACATTTTAAATTAATTAAAATTATGATATAGATATCTATTTATACAGATGGCAAGATGGTGATGTAATGGTCAGTGAGAATAAAGAGTTACAAAAGTGTAACAAATATGAGCTCATCATAAAATATTCACAGAGATCCTTACGTACAGAGGAAATAGTTTTAAACAGTGGCTATTGACAGTAACATTTTCAAGGAGATTGAATTTTGGGTGATTCTTTTTTCTTTTATAGTTTTGCATAATGAACATGAATTATTTGGCTAAAAATATTAAAAAACTATTTAAAAAATCATATAAATCTGAACCGAAGCATTTCACTACTAAGCAGGAATGGTGTTAGTTTTTTTCAAAGCCATTTGAGTATCTTTTAGAATTTCTCAGCTTGGACTTAAAGTCTCTCTCTCTCTCTACACACACACACACACACACACACACACACACACACACACATCTTTTTTTGGCCTCTTGGCAAAATCACTTGGGTATAGGCTTCTAACTTCTGTAGAGCTATTTGGATTCTAGGAATGCAAGACTTTCCTTAAAATGAGCTTGTCAGTAGAAAGTGAGCAGATGAGGATGGTTCTCCTTCACTGGAGTCCTCCAGAAGTTTGAGGGTAGTTTGAGGAGTTGAAATGACTTAGATAATGTCTTCCTTGTAAACAGAAAATAGAGGAGATAATCCTCCAAATACTTTCCAGCAGATGATTCTATTATTTTGTTTGAATGTTCCCTGGCTGGACTGATTTCTCACTTTTTCCCCCTACTACTCCATTTAACTAACTCCAGATGAAGAATCTTACAGCTTTCAACTCTTTTAGAGACTATCTTATTAATGGATCTTTCTAGAACTGATTAGAGAAGTATATAGACAGAAATTTAGTATGGAAGTCATGAGCTCTGAGGACAGTATAACAGACCCTTTTATGGGCAAATGTGCAAGAAAATGCCACTCCAACAAGACCAGCTGTGCATAAAAAGCAGATGCTATAACACAATGAAAAAGTTCGGGAAAACAAAAACATACACTGAGACTCCAGAAAATTCCACTTGCATGCATCATAAAATTAGAGAAAAAGGAAAGACTGTGTAAGACTATTCAAGTCAATTCTTCTCTTTCAGATAGCCCCACAGACTTGGTGACGACCAATAGTCATTTTCATTGTAAAGTTCAAATGTATAAACTATATTCATAATTTTTAAAGGGAACTACATTCTGAGACATACTTAAGGTTTATCAGAATTTCACCCCCTCACCCACAGAATTTTTGCTTCCTCTAGATGTGATTGGGTTTAAGTACTAAATAAAATTATTAAAAGCACTTACAGGGTTACAAATGAATATAAATTGCTCCCCAGTAATAATTCAACTATGCCTCATTTACTTATTTCAAAGATTAAATGGATATATTTTGATCATTGATTTGAAACCTCTTAGATGAAAATGCATTTTTGTTTTGTGTAGTAAGAAAAGATTTTGAAATCTTCTTCAATCTATCATCACAGCTGTCATAAATTACTTCACTATAGCACATGCTGATGGATCAGACTTGGCAAGTTCACTCCACAGGAGGTTTGGAATGAGCTGACGGATGGTCAGCATTTCTCCCCCAGTGTAAGGCTGGATCCCCGTGTTGGATACTTCCTTGAGGCAAGGAATATATCTAACCCTTTATGGTCCTGGATCTTCTTCTGGGTTTCACAACGGAAGTGTTCAGCAGCATTTGAGAAATCAAGCAGATTAATTATGCAGGAAGTTGAATCCTGTCCTGAAGAGGCAGATCTTCCTGGGAATCTGCCATGGCCTACAAGAAACCTTTCTCTTATTTAATTTCTTTATGCCTCCATTTAGTTTTCTAAATGGATGATGCTATGTGCTTTTTCTATAACCATAGATTTATAGTGAGGATCATGCGTGATAGTTTATTTCAGGAAGCTTTTGTTGTTGTTATTGTTTAAGAAGATTCGCCCTGAGCTAACATCTGTGCCAATCTTCCTCCATTTTGTATGTGGGATGCCACAGCATGGCTGATGAGTGGTGTAGGTCTGCGCCCAGGATCTGAACCCATGAACCCAGTCCGCCAAATCGGAGCACACCAAACTTAACCACTATGCCATGGGGCCAGCCCCTCAGGAAGCTTTGAAAGCAAAATGGCTAGCCCATAAAAATTCTTCTTCTTATCACTCTCAAAAACAAGATTTTCAGAGAAGAGAAGCAAATGAGAAAGACAGATCTGGATGCTTGAGTGATCCAATCCTCCTGGTAGTCAAATCCAACCACATCACTCTTATGCTTAGAACTCCCCTTCTCACACAGAGTAAAACCCTAAGTCTTTGCCTATGTACAGGCCTTACACTCTCCGGGCCCAGCTACCTCTGATCTCATCCCTCAACTGTGCTCACCTTGCTCACTCCTCTTATGCCTTACAGGCCTCCTTGCAGTTCCTCCATCCTCAGAGATTTTGCGTTTTTGGCTCTCTCTACGCTTCCTCCAATTTGTTCCATGCTGGCTCCCTGCCTTCACTCAGTCTCTGCTCAAATGCCTTCTCCTGGGACTCCTCCCTGATCCCCCCATCTAAAAGAGCAGGTTTTGTCCATTTGCACCCCCTTGTCTTATTCTTCTTTCCATCACTTACCAACGACATTGTTGTTAGTGGCCTCAAGTGAGTTCTCACTCCCAGTGACCTTGTGTACAGCAGAGTGGAACCCTGCCCAGTCTTTCTGTACCATCCTCTCAACTTCTAGGGCTATATCAGACAATGCTTTGCTGCTATTCATAGAGTTTACATTACCAATTTTTTTGGAATTGGGTGGCAAGTCCTTCTTCCTAGTCTGTCTTAGCCTGGAAGCTCTGCTGAAACCTGTCCACCATGGGTGACCCTGATGGTATTTGAAATACCAGTGGCATAGCTCTTAGCATCATAGCAACACACAGCCAACACAGTATGACAACCGACAAACACCTGGTATGGTTGAGAAATGAACACGGGCTGTGGTGGTGAAATCACTGAATCTTAACCACTAGATCACCAACGACATTATGTCATATATTTATCAGCATATATGAGTCCCCCACTCCCCATGAGTAAGTTCCAAGAAGCAGGAACTTATCTTCTTTATTGTGTATCCCCAATATCTAGAATATCTCCTGGAAGGTCATAGGTCATGAATAGATGTTTCCTGTTTGAATAAATGTGTAAATAAGTGGGATGGCTCTTGAGGCTTCTGTCGCCTGCTCTGTTAGTCAGACAGCCAGCATGTGCTACACATATGAATTCAAGTGGATGACTTAAACTGATGACAGCCACATGGGAAGAATCAAGGAGGCATAACGGATTAATTTCATCCAATTCAATGTAGCAAACACTTTCCAAGCCCCTATTATGAGTAAGGCTCTAAGTTGGAGTTGATATTAGCCATCTGCTTCTCTGAAGAAGCCTTATAATTGATAGTTTTTACACAGGAAGAACCAAAACAGAAAGACTTCCTTAACCAGTTGGGAACAACCTTCTGATTCCTATTGAAATAAATTTAAGTCGACAAGCGTTTATCAAATTCCTGCTGCAAGCAAGGTGCTAGGCTACTGACTATCCCCATTGACTCATTTCAAAACAGCACCACTCTTTCAAGTTTAAATAATGGCAAATCTAATACTGAGGAAAAAGAATTCAGTGCAGTAATACAGCATAAGGTTATAGACTTTTGCAAATCTGTATTAACCTGAATGCCTCTAGAAGTACAAATATTAAAGCTATTAGAATTCCATTAGAGTCATGCACCCACACTGCTCATTGATGTGCACTTTTGATTGAGACAATAAAAAAGTGCATATTACAAACTAGCCAAAAAAACACATAGCTTTTCCTCTTTATTGTCTGAACGTTTAGGACTCATTTTTGTGCAAATATTTATAGAGTTTATTTCTGGTATGTTTTATCTATGTGATTTCATAGGAGTAAATTTAAATGCACATGTATATATTAGGACCTCGTTATACAAAAGAATGTAATAAAAAGAGTGGAGGGTACAAAGTAGTGTCTGGCACAATCAATATCAGCGAACAATGAGAACTTACTGGGTGCCTAGTACTCTTCGAAGGACTTTAATGGATTAATTAGATTGGATGAATTAATTGATTTAATAGTCACAACATGCTCATGAGGTAAGTATTCCTACCATTCCTATTTTACAAATTAGGAAACAGGAACAAGGAGGTTTAGTAACTCGTCCAAGGTTAGTAACTGTGCCAGACCTTCGTGCTAGAATCCATGCTCCTCATCACTATTATATTGCCTCCAGGAAGCATACATTCTACCTGGGAAAGTAAGAAAGAAATATATTAAATATCAACCAGACTTGACAGCAATAGAAGAGCTCTCCCAAAGTCATACATAATTTTTTTTTTTTTTTTTTTTTTGCAAAAACAGACAATAATTACCGTAGAGCTCAAAGGAGGGAAAGGCAAGTTCTGCCTGGAATGGAGTTGACCAAAAATCAGAATGGTTTCTTCATCACAACAGCAATGCTGGGAGCAAGAAATAAGGGAGCAATGCCTTCAAAATTTTGAAGGAAAGTTATTTCCAAGCTAGACTTCTATGCACAGCCAAACTGGTAAGGAAATTTGAGAGTAAATACCTACAAAATCTCAAAAATGTATCTCTGCTTCCCCATGCACCAATCTTAAGATACCACTAGAGGATGTCCTTCGTCAAAATGAGGGAGTGAAATTCGATCTAGGAAGATGTGCGACAGTGAAACCAGGATATCCAACAGAGGAGAGAAATAGAGAGAACCTCCAGAATAATAACCGTGCTTCGGGTGTAGAGGGCAGCTATCCAGAGTGAAGAGCATGACTCAAGAGACAAGCTTTTGAGAGCTGTCATCGCCATGCCTGCTGCTGTTGAACCATCTGTTTAACCAGAGAAAACACCTGGAGGATGTACTCAGCCAAAACAAGGGAATATGCTACAAAAGAGGAAGACATGATATCCAGGAAGTAGAAAAGCCAATCTTGGAGAAAGGCAGAGGGAATTCCAGGTGTGGTAGAAAAGCAAAGGCCAAGCTGACAACCGAGCAGCAGGTCTAAAAGAAAACCTGTCCAGAGAAGGAAAGACATTTAAGAAAAAATTTTTACCTGATATAAGTTACCTCATGGAACTTTGTACTGAAATGTTATTGGAAATAGTTGGAAAGATTAGCAAAAAACAAAGAGAAAATGAAGCAAATGAAAAAGCAAGGTAACTATGAACTTCAAGAAAAACTAAAAATAGATAGGGAAAATAATTATAACACATTATGATGCTTTTATATGAATAATATTTGCATAGCATATGAATGGAAACACTGAATATGGATTTAACCAAAAATTGTGATATAATTATATTGGGAAGATAGAAGAGGAGAAGAGGGGGTGGCAGCATAGAAGAGCTACCTCCTCTTCTACCATAATAGGAAATATATAAGTGATGTTTAAAATTGATTAATAATCACATAGCAGCAGTTGCACATTACTTAGGAATATGGACATATGCAAATTTCAGAAAAAAAGTACTAGAAGAGTCTAAAGTGGTTACTTCTGACAAGGACGACGTTTTTTTAACAAGCTTTTAGTATTATTTGAATTTTTAAATTACATGTATGAATTATTTTAATAAAGTAATAATTAAAAATTAAAATAGTTCATGTGAGCTTTCCCAAAATGTTTGGTATCTAAAAGCCTCTCAATAAAGCTTCTTCTTCTTATGGTATTATTATTATTGGAAAGAGTCTTGGCTTATTGTCAGATGACATTGAATCTAGTAATATCTGCTACCGACTCTTTCTGGGGATTTTAGCAGGGGATTTTAATTCAGTGGACCTTAGTTTCTTCCTTTGTAAAATGAAGGGGTTAGCATATAGGTATAATCTGTTGAGCCTGCTCCCACCCTATTATGTTATGAATAGAGCCTTTTATGCAGCACGCATACACTGATAGGGTGCTGTCACACAGGAAAAACTTGGCTGCTTTTAAAGTCCTGCCTTTGATCTGGGCCATGGAGCCGAGAAGATGAGAAATGTCTTCATCACTGGTTCAAGAACACGAAAGGTGATTGTGAGGAGAAGGAGAGACCCCAACACCAGAAAGGACAGAATAAGACAATATAATTTTAACCTCTGGAATGATTCTTACCTTGCAGAGCCGATGTACTAGAATAGGATGATGTACTTGAATGCATTTTGTAAAGTGAAAACACTATACACAGGTGGTCTTGCTAGTTTTGTTTAGAAAGGAGTCAGCGCACTCTAGTGGGAAAAGCTCTGGTCTGGGAGTTAAGACATTTGAATTCTAGCGTTGACTTTGCTCTTAATCCTCCAGATGAGCTCGGACAAGCTCTCTCATGTCCTTTGTCTCAGCGTTAGGACTGGTAAAATGAAGATTGACTCAGTTGGGGTTTTTCAGTAGCAGAAAAAGAAATCAAATTGGCAAAAATGGGATAGTTCATAGAACTGAGACAAAAGCTTCAGGAAGGACAGGAACCAAAGATGTTCTAGAGCTCTGGGCTGATATTCAAGATTGAACTACAAGATGGCACAGACACAGCCCAATCAGAAGGGATGCAGTAGCCACGCTTGTGCAGGGCTCTAGAGGCCCTCCACTGATGTATGTGTCTTAGTCCATTCCGTTTGGGCCACTATAACAAAACACTATAGACTGGGTGGCTTATAAACAGGAATTTATTTCTCCAGTTCTGGAGGCTGGAAGTCAAGGTCAGGGTGCTAGGCATGGTCGGGTGAGGGCTTGTTTCCAGAGTCCCAGACTTCTCGGATTCTCATATGGCGGAAGGGGCTAGGGATCTTTCCAGGGCATCTTTTATAAGAGCACTAATCTCATTCATGAAGATTCAACCCTTATGACTTAAGCAACTCCCAAAGGCCCTATCTCCTAATACCATTATCTTTGGGGGTTAGGATTTCAACATATGAATTTTGGGGAACACAAACATTCAGACCATAGCACAGGGCTAACTCTTCAGTTGTTGGATCAAAGGGAGATCTGGGGTAGTGGTCCCAGGAAGGAGATGGTGGAGAAGACATTCAGGGTTTGGGGAGGCAGCTATTTACCAACTGGTATGGAAGTATTTCAATATTTTAACAAGTGGTACAGCTGTATCGGTGTGTTTCTGCTGGATGTTATAGCTATGTCTAGGCATAAGGAGCTATTTATTGTTACTTCAGCCCTCATTGCTAGGATGAATTGAGATAAAAATTCAGCAAACACTTTTTTCCACCCTTTTGTCCCACCACTTTGCACTCACAATTGAGGGAGAGAGTATCTGATTGGCCCGGTTTAGAGTTTATGCCCACACTTGGCCAGAGGAGAAGAGAGCACCCTGAATGACAGTACTACCATAACAGCATCCAATGGAGTGGAGGCAATTTCCTAAAAAGAATTCAGAGCTCTGTTACCCTAGGGTGAGATACAAAGTATTTAATAGCTGGTATGGCAAGGACATCAATCAATTAGAAGACACGTCAGCCTTTGATTATGGGGCAGGGTCCTGAAGGCTCCCTGCTGCGCTGGGGGTTAACCCTCTTTACCAGCTGTGCTGTTGCAAGAACAGGACAAACACTGGGAGTCTCAACAAGCAGGAATGGGATAGTCAGCATGGCGCGGGGGAAGAGGGGAGCAGGGGCTTGGACCATGGTTATTGTTCGTAGATATGGCATATTAGTATCAGCTGCTGCCTGCCTACTGGCTGAGTACGAACCCTCTGTTACCAAAAGAAGCGAGAGGAGAGGAACGCTGGGCTGAGGAAAAATCATAGCTGGCTGTTACAGAAGGCTTGAAGTAGAACTCGGCCTTGAATTGAAGGGGCTCTGCCCCCTTGCTTGCGTCATTTTGGTGAAGATATTTTGCCTCCCTGAGCCTAACTCCTTGTGTATAAGAAGGGGGTCATAAATAACCCATGAAGCTGGAAACCACGGTTGCTACAGAGTGTATGAGGAAATGCGTGGTGGTATTTTTGGTTTTCACAATGACTAGGAAATGGGGAGGCTGCTACTGGAATTTGGTGGTGGAGTCAGGAATAATAAATGTCCTACAATGTCTGGGGTAGTCATTGCTGTCCTACCCAAAATATCAATAGGACCTCTGTTGAGAAACATTGCAAGGAGAATTTTCCGGAAGAGGTTGCTGAAGAGAATACTGCCATATGCAATGGGCAGAAGAGGGATAGACCTAGTTTGGGTAATAAAGTGGCCATTTATTATTTATTGTGGATTAGGTCTATAAACACATCTGTCATTTAATCCTCATGACCACCCCCTGAGATACAATTAATGACCCCTTCTTATACACAAGAAGTTAGGCTCAGAGAGGCAAAATATTTTCACCAAAGTGACACAAGCAAGGGGCAGAGCAACTTCAATTCAAGTTTGAGTCCAAAGTCTTTCTGCAAAGTTTCAGGGGGTTGAGAGGAGAGGGACTACAGGGTGTGTGTGGAGTCCTCTGAGAGAAACAAGGTCACAGTCATGTCACATACCCATGATAAGAGTCTAGGAAGAGTTGTTGAGTCCTGAAATCAATTACTGTGGGAAGCTGGAATTTCTGGATATCTTTGAAAAAGCCTCCAGAAATTCAAGTTTGTTCAGACAAAGTTTTTCCTAGATTGAGGGAGGAGATCATTAACCGGTCTTCTGGTCTTGTTTCTATGATCAGTTCTCAGTACCCTACCAGACTCTGGGGGCTGAACTTAAGATAAATTTTGAATAAACTCTCCCTTGAAAGGGCTGGAAATTCACACACAACTGCAACTTAATGGAAAACTGATTGAAACCAGCCATTCTGACTGAAGATTAGTTGGAGTCTCTACATTGAAAGTGAAATGCAAGAAGTCAAAAGTTAAAGAGATGAAGGAAGGATGAGTTAGGATTTTAAAAAATCACATTTATACCATTACAAAATCAATATACATTATCGTATAAGATTTTTATCGAACAAATATTATTCTTCTTTATTTGCTATATATAGATTTCCGTACACGTCATATTTGAAAATCATCAGAGAATTCTCATTTCCAATTTTCTATAATTCCATCATAAGTACTTTTTCACCCCCTTTGCTTATAACTTTGTGCTAAGATGCCACTACCTCCCCCAAGGGAATTACAAGAAAAGCTGAACTTATTAGCCATCTACCTCTTGGTAAAAATGAAGGACATAAGAGTCATTTTATTAGTTAAAAGGCAGCACAGAGTATGAGGGAAGCAGGCACTTGCGGGGGTCGGGGGCAGAAGAAAGGACATCTAACCAAAGTGGTAGCTGTCTCCAGGGATAAATACTGCGTTTCAGGAATTCTGGTCCCTGCGCCTCAATCTAGGGTGGATGGATCTCTTTCCAGTTCCCGTCCTCTCCCAAACCCCAGGTGCAGACACCAGGTGGCGCTCGCACCCTTGCAGTACTGCGTCTGGAGCCCCTACACTTAGGGCCTGTCTCCTAAAAAGCCGCGCGGGCTGCCTGACCCCGGAGAACCGCGTTCAGTGAAGCGCAGAAGCAAAGGGACGGCTAGCTCGGCCCCGCCCTGAGGCTGAGCTGAGGCCAATGTGGAAAGGGACCAGTGGACGCAAGGAGGCAGTGAGGGCTGTGGAATCCGCCGTCGTCACTCCAACCGCGGGACCAGCAGGGAAGTTCAGAGCTTGGGCAAGAGGATGGAAGCACCATGCAAATTCGGGGAAAGCAGAAGAGGTGGCTAACATTGGGATGGTTAGAATGTCGGAAGGACCCCTCTGAAAGATTTCAAACGTTACAGACCCTCTTTCTGGATTCTCAGCGGGGCATGATGGAAGCAGGTTCGGGGACCTTTGAAGAGTATCACTTGCCCTTTCTCTTCTCTCCATCACCAGCCTTTAGGGGTGGTGAAATACCCTCTTTTCAGTTTTCCAAGGCGAGCAAGTATTTTCGCACAAAAATGGGTTCTTGCTAAATTCCCAGTTTCTATACCTCCCTCCCTAACATTCGTGTGCGCACAAGCTGGATTGTAAAGGACGCCGCGGTGGGTTTATTTGCACGGTTCAAAAGTGGGTAACGATGATGAATTTCTAAGGGGGCCCAGAGGGTGACAGCGCAGGGCCGAGTCCCTAGAGACCCGGCGCCAGGCTGTGGCGCGCCTCCTGTGTTGCACGTCTCAGGGTGGAGCCTCTCGGAGGGTGGGCTGCGTGGATCAGAACTACCAGGGTGTTTGATGAATGCAGAGTCCCTGGCCTCAGCCCCGACCTGTTGAAGCAGGATCTCTGAGTGGGAATCTGCAGGTTAGGAACTCCAGCCACAGGCCACTGCCGACATTCGTCCTTCTAAACCTGCAAAAATGTCCATTTCAACGCTCCCAGAAGATTCTCCTGAACTTTAGAGTTTGATCATCGTTGCTTTGGCGTTTTACAACCCTTGTTCCGAACTGTTCGGAAAGGGAAGGGAGAGGAGGGGAGGAAGGGAACCCTTTTACAGTGAGTACGGGCCCCCAGAGCGCAGGCTTCTTGCCGCGGGTCGGCAAGGGTGGTCTTGAGGAGTGGAGAAGTGGGCACACAGCACCTGCGTAGCAAAGGGCTCCAGACCTCCCAAAGCGGCTGCAGTTTAGCAGCCTCACACTAGCCTGGGCCGAGTGGAGGAGCAAAAGAGGCTCTTTCCCTCGCTGGACACCCGGCTGCGGCGCGCACCTGGAACCCCCGCCAGGTTTGGGAGGAGGGGCCCGTGGGCGGTGCGGGGCGCGCTCCTCAGAGCAACTCCTGTGGGGCGGGGGTGGGAGAGGAGGAGGAGATAAAGTGGGGGGTGTTTGGGATTTAGGCCTGCCTCCCACCTCCCCACCCTCCGCCCCCGCGGCCACCTTCCGCTCTATAATTGGCCGCCGGCTGGCCTTCCTTCCCTCTTATCAGATCCTGGGCGCCCAGCAGGAGGGAAGCGCTGGAGAGGAGGAGGCAGCTCCAGGCGGCCAGGAGTGGGAGCAGGAGAGGGAGGAGGAGAGGGAGAGGGCAAGGAAGAAGGATAGGGAGAGGGACAGGGAGGGGGACTGGGAGAGGGAAAGAGGCTAATTAAAACGGGCACACAGCGGAAAGGGAGTGAGAGCGGTGCGCCGCCAAGAACCAACGCGCAGCGGCACTTGGATCTCCCCTAGGCACCGAGAGGTCCCCAACCTGGGCTGGAACCTTGCTCTGCACAGGTCAGTTCTAATCTTTCTCTGCCCTTCTTCGGGTCGACTTTGAAAAGTCTGTTCGCGAGGAAGGAAAAGTGGAGAGGGCGAAACACCTGCAGACGCAACGCAATTCCGTGGACATTTTCTACAGCGCGCGCCCAGGATGGTCCAGGGACCTTTGGGGTGGGATGGGGCGGTGCACCCGGACTGCGCAGGAAGAATAGGAGGTGCTGCGTGACACGAATGCACAGACTGTGAAGACGTGTTGCTCCCGGGAGCTTTTCCCTGTATTTGGGTGTTGTGAGCGCGCGGCGGGAAGAAGCGGCTTTGGGTCCGAGACAGTGGCGACTCTAACCTTTCCAAGAAGAAAGGGTTTAGTAAAGGCGACAATCTGGTGAGAAAAGGGCTTAGGGATATGTCTTGGAGGGCAGTATATAAATAGAAAGCACGCTATCTTTATTTAGATTGTATTTGGGGTCGCTTGGGAGAGCAGTCGAAGAGGATCATGGGGGACAAAACTCACCCAGCCACCCCTCGGTACTACCACAGATTAGTGCAGGGGACCAGGCACTAGACGCAAAGAGGAGCACCCAAGCAGGGCGCATCGTTGGAGGGTGTTGGCGGTAGCCGCTCTTCCTCTTTGCTTCAGGAAACCCAGATGCTTCGCGCGTTTTGTTTTGGTATCTGGGACCAGGAGGTTGCGGCTTTGAGATGCACCAACGGGATGTGGTGTTGGAGGGTTCTCTCTGCCCTGGCTTTTCCACTCCTAACCTCCGCCCTTTTTATTCCTCTGGACCTTTCCTTCAAGCCTCCTAATACGCAGCGCCTGGGCGGAGATGCATCCGGCGGAGTTAGGTTTTGGCGTGTAACGTGCACAAGCAAGACAGAGTTAGAGCCTGGCCAGGAGGATCCGGCGTGGGGCCACTGGAGTGGCCTCAGTCCTAGGTGAGGGCCTGGGCGCCGCCTGCAAGTCCAGGACCACAGGCTATCCGATTTTGGAGCTGGATTCTTGGGTCCTCTGCGGGAAGCATGCTCTGTGGCGCGCGAGCTCAGGGCTGACAGGGGGTCGCCCCTTTTGCCTAGGTGCCGGCTTGGGCTTGTCCTTAGGGAAAGTGCCCAAATGGGGCTCGTATGCAGCTCTCGCAGGGACTTGCATTTCCCCCCGAAAATCGGTTCTGGAGCTGCTACTGAGAGCCCCATTCCCTCTGAAAGTTTTGGATTCTATTCTGGAAGTTTTGGAGAGTCCGCTGCTGGCAGCAGCTGAAGGGGGTGGGAGGGGGCAGGAACAAAGAAATATGGAGATAAGACTTTGGTGCCTCTGTGGGGAGCAGGAATGAAAAGGAGTTTTTCTGAAATTCCCCTGTTAAAGGCTCTGGGGCTTTTCACCTGCAGAGGACCGCGGGGGGGACCCTTCCTAGTTGCCGCATGTGGTGAAGGGGCCCTATTCAAATCCAGCAGACGAGCTTAAGCTGGGTGCAGTGAGAACTGGTGTTCTGTTTCTGACAAGGTAGTCCAATTCTACAAGCAGAGAACTCACTGGTCAATTTAGAACAAGTGAATGAATAAATGAATGAATGAACGGATAGCATTTGGATTTTTGGTTGTTGGGAAAAGGCAACTTGGTTGGATTTCCTCTGAACCTGGTGGCAGTGGCGTGATTACTGTAAGATAGAGTTCAGGATCGTATTTTTTTTTAAGCAACTTTATTGAGATATAATTCACATATCATACAAGTGTCCAATTCAGTGGTTTTAAGTATATTCACAGAGTTGTGCAATCATCACCACAATGAATTTTAGAACATTTTTATCACTCTAAAAAGAAACTTCGTACCTATTAGCAGTAATGCTCGTTTCTTCCCAACCTCTCCTCCACCCCACCCCACCCAGCCCCTGGTAACCACTAATCTACTTTCTGTTGACATTTCGTATAAATGGAAACATACAATATGTGTGTGGTCTTTTGTGACTGGCTTCTTTCACCTAGCAAAATGTTTTCAAGGTTTATCCATGATGCACAGGATCCTCTTTAACTAAACACAGAGCATCTCCTCCTTCTCTGCCTGGGGAGCCCTGAGCTAGGAGAGACCTGAACCTCCAGTGCAGCCCTGACCTCCTGGGGGTCCCTTTGAAAAGACAGGAGCCACACTGGTGAGGCCTCTCAGTAATTCCCTGGGTAGAATTTCTTGGAACCCATCAGAATTCCTGGAGCAGTTTTGGGTAGGTCCCAGGCTTCAGGATTGATGGGAGGAGCCCTTTGGCCCTTATTCTGCTGCTAACATTCCAGCTGAGGATTTCAGAGAACTCTCGGGGCCTTCCGTGCGTGTCTTGTTTTTCAGAATCATCCAGGGCTGGCCTTAAGAATGGGCTGAGCAAACTGGTATTTGAGGGGTACTGGGACAAGACCCAGCACCCCCAAAAGGCCCTTGGGGGTGTGCTCCCTTTGGCTTTTAAATACTTCCTAGTGTCACCTAGTAAAACACAAAGATCTTTTGCCAGTTTTCAGCTGACAGTCTCTGCAGTTCTGTGATTCTAGAGCCACACTGCTGTCATTTTAATCCTAATACAGCCAAATAACTGCTGTTTTGCTGGCCTGTGGAGTGTAACCTGATTCCTTTGAAGGACAGGGCCTTTGTGAATTGCTGCAGGCTGAGGTGGTGGTGTTTGAGTGCGGAGCTAACAAATCATCTGGGATTACCACACTCTGTGTAGAGCAAGATCCTTGGTAAATGAGACACTAGATGGTCCCAGGGGCAACAGAGGGGCCACTGGGGGTAGGGGGAGGGAGGGAGAGGAAAGTTTAAAGGACAATGGCAAAAACAAATTCCTCCTTGTCAGATTTGCCCCTGATAATGCTGGATGTCGGGAAAACAATCTCCTCTTGCTCCTTCTGTAACTAAATAAAAAGTGGCAGGGATCCAGTTACTCCTCTGTGTACAATAAGCCTTGAGTGAAGACCAAACTTCATGCTGTTCCCGTGGGGGTGATGGGTGTGTGTGTGTGTGTGTGTGTGTGGTGGAAGTGCTGGCATTTTTTTTTTTTTTGAGTACCTATTGAGTACCTATCCTTTTCTCTTTTAGAAACATATTTAAGTCTTCCAATTACTTGCAGAAGTAAATATTATTCTTCTTTTAGAGATAAGATCACTGAGCTTCAGGGACATAAATTACCTTGCCTGGGGTCACAAAACCAGCAAGTGACAGACACCTGATTAAGATAAGTCTATGAGATTTGAACCCAGATCCCATTGGACACATTCTCCTTCAGTTTCTTTGATGGGGTTGGGGGAGGGGTGTGTGACTGGAAATGGATGATGTCAACTGAGGCCCTACAATCTAATAACTAAACAGGAGATGGAAGGCAGACAGATACAGGTGAAATCTAAACTTGCTCCTTCTGTGCACTGTCCATGGACACATCAATGCTCTTGACAAACTTTTCTGCCAGTGGGCCTTTGTTGGAGCTACCCTGGCAGGTGTCTCTAACTTTGAATTTTATGGAGCAGTGCTTGATCTCTTTCTTCCCAGAAATTACCTGGATTGTTTATGAAAATTGATCTAGAGGGAGACCAGGCTTTGCTGAGTCCATCTGAGTGTCTTAGGATGTGTCTATAACCAGGGCTACTCAGGAGACCCTTTATTGGATAAAGATTTGTTCCTGGGTGGCTTTCTACCTGGTTTTGTAGAGAGGAGCACTGAATTGCTATCTAAAAATGATATTCTACTGCAGGGTTTTTGCTTCCATTCTTCCTTTACTTTCCAGCCCTTCCTCCTGCTATGTACTGAAACTGTGCTAAGCATTCAAAATATAGTGGTGAATATTACACTTTGGTAGGTAGAAATGCAAATATCTGATTATAATACAGTGTTAAGTGCTACAGAATGGAAAATAAAAATTACTACTGTAGGAAACTTGGGGTAGCATCTGGCCCACACTTGGAAGATCAGGGAAGCCTTCCTGAAGGATGTCTATCTATACTGAGATGTGCGGCTATCCTTTATACTGCTTATACATGGTATAGAGTTTAGTTAAAAACAATCTTCCATTTCTTTGACCAAGAAGCTGTGTCAGTCCTTAAAAAAAGGAGAAAAAAAAAAAAAAAGCCAGGTGATGGATCATTCCCAAGTCAAGGAGCTGTCATTCCGATTATGCCATACTTTTGGGACGGCTGTGCCTTCTATCGCGTAGAACTTACAGCACTAGTTTAAGACTGAGCAGCTACATTCCTAGGGCTGATTTGCAGTCAATTCTCTTGCACTGGAGTCATTACCAGGGCTGCTGTTAACCTATATAGGGTCTTTCTGTGAATTAGAAACAGGTGGTCTCTCTGGGTAGGCCCATGCCATTGGGAGAAGACAACAGCGTCCTTTCGTCTGGATAACACAGCTTTGCATACAACTTGGAGAGCAGAGTGTCTGCTAGTTTCAAGCATCACTCACTCTAGGCCAAGTGCGAATTGTGCAGTGCATCAGCGGTGACCTGTACACATCAACCCTGATCATTCAATCATTGATCATTCAGTCAATCAATATTTATTCATTGCCTTTTATGCACTTTGAGCCTTTTTGATTGTGGTTGAACTCCGCGTCTAGATGTCCTGTAGTACCTAAGACCCAGAAGGTAAAAATAGTTACTGAGGCCATGACGTTAGCTGGAGATTTGGAATGGGATATGGGGCAGATGCACCCCACTGGAGGTCTGATTGGTGAGGGATCTAGGTCACTGCTACACAAATTGTGGTCTGCTGGTTGATGCCCATCCACAAACTGTTACTTCCCCCTGATTAGATAAAATTGCACCAGAGTGTGAATCAAATATGTCACTATGCATACTGTTAGTTCAGCTGAGATATTTTTTCATAGCAAAGCTTTCTTGATGAAGGAAGCAAGACAATGCATAGATTTACATTTTGGCATAAGCTCCTTATCTCATTGTGGACCAGTAACAGTTCACAGAACAGGTATTTTGAGTAGCACCAATCTAGGCAACATTGCCCGGTATCTGGCCAGGAAGGCGATCTTGGCTCCTTCTGTCTTTATACTATTTTCCTTTCTCTCTTTCTCTTTCCCTTATTCTTTTCTTTGTTTCTTCTGCCTCCTCATGCTCATCGTTATAATTTTCCCTCTCCTCCTCCTTCTCTTCTTACTACTTTGCCAATTCTTTCCCTTCCTTTTGATGGTTCTCTCTCTTACTATTTTACCATTTCTTTCTCTACATTTTTGATGTTGTGAATTTGATTCAGTTGTTTGTGTTTTAAAAAACAAAGTTAGAGGAGCCCAAATACAAAAGATAAGAAATGAGAATGGAAAACAATCACAAAATGAGAGGAAATTAAAAGAATTGAATAGTAATTTAAAAATTTTATGCCAATAAATTAGAAAACTTGGGTGAAATGGATTTATTTTTAAACAAAATACAAAACTGACCCTAGATTTACAGAATTACGAATAAAACAATAGGTGTAAAAACTTTGAAAAAGTTTTTAAAAAGTAGCCTCCCCCAGATGCCAGACTTCCATGGTTTTGCAATTGAATGCTAGCAAAAATATTAAAAAATTGATAATACCAATGCTACTATAATTGTTCCATAGTACTGTATACAGAAAGAAGGGAAACTTCAAAGTTATTTTTATAAAAAAATAATAAGATAATACTGATATAAAAACTTGACACAGCATAAAATAAGAAAGCTACAGGCTATCTCACTTATTAATATAGTATACTTATTAATATAAATAGCATATTAGCAAATAGAACCCAGTAACACATCAAAAGAATAATATGTATCTCTATTGTCATTACAGTTGATTTAAGGTAAGGCTTGCTATCAGAAATTGTGATTCATCTGTCTTTGTTCTTCTTTTTAAAGATTATTTTGGCTGTTCTAAATCCTTCACATTTCCATGTAGTTTTTAGAAACAATTTGTTAATTTCTACAAAAATTGAATTGTTGAGATTTTAATTGATTGTTTTGAATCTATACATTAATTTGAGGACATCCTAACAATATTGAGTTTTTCAATCCATGAACATGGTACACTGCACTATTTATTAAGGCCTTCTTTAATATCTCTCATGAAAGCAGTTTTGTATTTTTGTAGTTTTTACACTAAACAGTATGGAAGACTTCCAAGTCTTACTAATTTCTAAGTATTTTGCCTTTTTTCAAGTTACTGCACATGGAATTAAAAAAAATTTTTTCTTTTCCATTCGTTTGCTGCTATAAGAATATGATTGATTTTTGCCCATTGACCTGTGTCCTGCAGCCTTCCTAAATTAGTTCAAGTAGGTTTTATTTCTTTAGTAAGTTTTTAAGGATTTTCTATGTAAACAATCATGTTGATTATGAATAAATACAGTTTTACTTCTTCTTTCCCATTCTTTCTGCCTTTTATTTCTTTTTCTTACCTTATTGGACTGGCTGGGACCTCTAGTACAATGTTGAATGAAATGGTAAAATGTTACAATGTTGACATCCTTGTCCTATTTTTTATCTTAGGAAGAAGCATTCAATATTTCACTGTTAAATATGATATTAGCTGTGGGTTTTTCATAGATGCCCTTTATCAGATTGATGAAGTTCCCTTTTATTCTTAGTTTCCTGAGTTTCTTCTTAATCATGATGGGTTGTGAATTTTCTCAAATACTTTCTCTGCTTCTATTGAAATTATATGTATATATAAATTCTATATATATATATGTTTTTGGTCTGTTAACATGCTGAATGATATTGATTTTAAAATATTAAACCAATCTTACTTCCCTAGAGTAAACCTCACTTGGTAATGATTATTATTATTATTTTTATATATTACTGAATGTTATTTGACAATATTTTGTGAAGTATTTTTGTATCAATGTTCATGAGGGATATGGTTCATAAGGGATATGAACATTGTATCAATGTTCATAAGGAAAATTTTTATTTTTTGTAATGATGTCTTGTTTTGATAAAAAGATTATGCTAGCTCACCTTTGTTTTCTGAAAGGACTCCTGTGGGATTGATATTATGTCTTCCTTAGATATTTGATAAAATTTAGTAGTGAAACCATCCAGGGCTGCAATTTTCTTTGTAGGAATATTTTTAATAAAAAATTCAATCTCTGTAATAGATATAGAGATATTTGGATATTTGATTTCTTCATATGTCTGTTTTAGCAAGTTGAGTATTTCAAGGATTTTTTTTCCAATTAAGCTAAATTGTTGAATTTATTGACATAAAGTTATTAATATTTTTCCTTTTTATCATTTTTTGATGTGTGAAATATGTAGTGATATTGTTTCTTTTATTCCTGGTATTGTTAATTGTGTTTTCTACCTTTGTTCCCTGATCACTCTTTCTAAAGATTTTTCAATTTTATTAATATTTCAAAGGAGCAAATTTTGACTTTTTTAATTTTCACTAATATTAGTTTTATATTTCTTTGGTTTTTACTCTTATCCTTGTTAATTCCTTTCTTAAACTTAATTTGGATTTAATTTGCTCTTCTTTTTCTGGCTTCTTTAGGTGGAAAATTAGATCATCAATTTTAAATCTTTCTTCTTTTTTATGTAAACATTTTAATGTATAAATTTCTCTCTAATCCTTTAGGTGCATCTGCCAAATTTTTGTATGTTGTCTTTTTATTTCCAAATTTCTAAAAAATTCCAAATATTGAAAAAATATCAAATATTTTTAAAATTTCCATCGTGATTTCTCCTTTGACCCATGGATTAATTAGAAGTATGTTGTTGAATTTCCAAATATTTTGAATTTGTAGAGATATTTTATTATTATTGATTTCTAATTTAATTCTGTTGCTGTCAGAAAACATACTCTGTAAGCTTGCAATGATTTGAAATTTATTGAGTTTCATTTTATGGCCCAGAATATGGCCTATTTTGGAAAACTTTCCATGTAAACTCAAATAAAAGTACATTCTGCAGTTGTTGGTTGTAGTGTTCAATAAATATCAATTAGTTGATAGAGTTGTTCACATTTTCTATATCTTTACTGATATTTTGTCTAGTTGTTCAACCAATTCCTGAGAGTAGTGGTAGCATCTCTAACTTTGCTTATTTTTTCTTTCTTTAGTTCTATCAATTTTTGCTTCATGTATTTTGAAGCTCTATTATTAAGTACTTACACATTTATGATTAAGTTTTCTTGATTAATTGACCCTTACCATTCTGAAACATCCAGGATTTGAGGGGAGTTTCTAATGCAGATTTTATTCCTCCTCATTTTGACTCAGTTTTTTTTTCGACATTTTCTTTCTCAATTTCCAGTCTCTCTGGCATTCCTGAACTCTTCTACCCTTTAATACTTTGTGCTAAGAAGACTATGGGTTTCCACTTGATTTCTATTCACCATGCCATGTATTGTGGAGAGTTCACTCAGGGGGAAAAAGACTAATCACCAAGCTAAAAGTAACAAAACCAAGTCTTCTTTATTACTAACATGGAGTTGTTTTTTACTATGTCATGATGCTAACAGATAAGAGTAATAATCACCAATTTCCTCTAGGGCCTCATAAACTAATCCTGAAAACCCTTTTGATGATTCTGGATGTGAGGGGGGTGGTATTTTCATTAGAAAGAAGAAATAAGGAATGCTAAGCAAGGTCAACACACTGGGCTGATACGTTAGGCCTGTTTTTAGTTCTTTCTTTTTTATCTACATACCTGTATGACCTAGATCATCAATTGACTGTAAAATTCTCTTTCTATAAGGTGGATATTAAAATATTAACAATGTCGAGTTGGAGAAGGCATCTTGGATGTCATTTTGTTCAGTTCCCCTACCCACAAATTTAGGAATCTCTTCTATAACATCTCTTATGGGTAAACCTTAGCCAGCTTCTGCCTCAGAACTAGTGAAAGAAAAGAACCCGTTCTAGGGCCGGCCCTGTGGCTTAGCGGTTAAGTGTGTGTGCTCTGCTGCTGGTGGCCCGGGTTCGGATCCCGGGCATGCACCTACGCACCGCTTCTCCGGCCATGCTGAGGCCGTGTCCCACATACAGCAACTAAGAAGGATGTGCAGCTATGACATACAACTATCTACTGGGGCTTTGGGGGGGAAAAAAAATTATAAAAAAAAAAAAGAACCTGTTCTAATTGTTAGAGAATTTTTATATCCAAATCCACATATCTGTGTATCAGTCTATTGATTCAAGTTCTATTTGCAGACGCTGCACAAAATAATCTTGTTTTATCTTCCACATGAAAGCTCTTCAAATATTTGAAGACATCCATTTCGTGCCTCTGATTCTTGTTTTTCCTATGCTTAAAACATGCTTCAACATCCTCATTTCTTTCAAAACTTCTTTGCATGAACTCGTCAGCTGGAACTGCTGTCTTTTTCTAAGTCTGTCAATTGCTCTTAAGTCAAGTCTTCCATGTCTTCATATGGTTTATTTTGAACCTGTAGAGAACTGTCATCTGGAAAATGATAAAAATGGATAGGAATTGGGCTGGCCCTGTGGCTTAGCGGTTGGGTGCCCGCACTCCACTGCTGGCGGCCCTGGTTTGGATCCCGGGCGTGCACCAGCGCACTGCTTCTCTGGCCATGCTGAAGCCGCGTCCCACATACAGCAGCTGGAGGGATGTGCAGCTATGACATGCAACTATCTACTAGGGCTTTGGCGGGAAAATAAATAAATAAAATCTTAAAAAAAAAAATGGATAGGAATGTATTTTGAAAAGTTTAGAGCAGTTCACCCATGCAAATAATTGTTACCCCTGTCATTATCTGGATCCTTAGTTTTTGCCTAAACCTTTTTGTGAAGTTAATCCTAGAAACTTAATGAGATGGGGGAGATAAAGACTTCCTGAATCTCCTTCCTCCTCTAGTATCTACCCAACTAGCAAATTCATTGATTATAATCATTCTCTTTTCCTTCATGTTCTTTCAACCTGTTGCTAAAATATGCTATGGTTGGAACTTTTTGACAGCTGCCTGTATTCTAGTACATTATCACAGTCATTCTATAAGGTAGATGTTATCTTGCACATTTTATTGGTAAAGAAATCAAGTCATAGAGTGGTTAAACTAGTTAGTGAAGGAGCCCTGGCAAATTATTGGCAGAACTGTCTTCCTAACTCCCAGTTTTCTATTCATACTACCACTTTGTGCTAACTCTTTGCTCTGTTTCACACTTATTTCATTTAGCTTTGCAATACATTTGCTTGTGATCTTCCTTTTCAGTAAAATTGTAAGTGAGATCACTGCAGGCAGGGATTATATAGCATGAAGTTTTGTATCTTCCTTAGTACCAAGTAGAGAGCTTTGGTTATATAGTAGGACTCTCAATAAGAGATTGTGGAATGAAAATTCCAATACTATGAATAATGAACTCTCTCAGGGCTGGTATACCAGATGGCTAGCAACCATTTTGTTTTGTTTATGGTTTTTTTTAAGTCAGCACTAATTCAATAGAATATTATCCAAGGTTTGAGTGTATATATATGTGTAAGTCTGTGCAGGTCTCTGTGTGTGTGTGTGTATGAGTGGTTTACAAAAACTTTAGAATAAATATTTTAAGGAATTTTGATAAAACTGGCTTGTAACCAGGGCCTTTGCTCCTTGTTAATGGTACAAATGAGATTAAATAAAACAAACATGTGAAGTAGAAGGAGGGCTAATTACCCCTAATGGGGATAGTTTTAAGTTACTGATTACAAAATTGGGACTCTGTTTTGAGAAAACTTCTACTAAACATTAGCAACTTTCCCCAAATTGGGTTTATACCTTCTGAACTTAGAGCTAAGTAGCCATTTCTAACATGATGTTTTTAAACCAAAAAAAAAAAAAAAAAAAAAGGCAGAGTTACTTGTTTCATGCAAGCTTTTGGGCAAAGTCCCAACAAATTAGGCCTTGACATTTTGGTAAATGTTAAAATATCTTGTGGCACTTTAATAGGAATTGAGATTTTTCTTGCCCCTATTTTACTGTCCAAAAATTTGGAGTCTTGGCAGAAAACCTTGGGAAAACTAAAATTCCACTTCTCCCAATATGATATTACTCATCCTAATTTAAAATAAACAACAAAAAGGGAAGAATTTAAAGATACGCTATGGCTACGTTTTTTTTTTCCATATAAATAATACTCAGTTTTCAAAAAAAAGGTGCCAAGACTAGGCTAGCCATTATTTATTTATTTATTTAAATTAAATTAGGTGAAATGCAGATTAAGTTCCAATGTGGCTGGCAGGTTAAGTATTGCTTCAAAACACCTGGACATGGGAACTGCGGTGCTTGGATGAGAACAGAGACAGGCTATTGGATGGTGGATTATCAAAGGACCTTTTTCTCCTATGTTAAGATAGTATCATGTGATAACTGATAAAAGTCCCCTGATCTTATAGTGCATGCCAGGGCTGGCCTCGTGGCTTAGCGCTTAAGTGCGTGAGCTCCGCTGCTGGCGGCCCAGGTTCGGATCCCGGGCGTGCACCGACGCACCGCTTCTCCGGCCATGCTGAGGCCGCGTCCCACATACAGCAACTAGAAGGATGTGCTGCTATGACATACAACTGTCTACTGGGGCTTTGGGGGAAAAAAAAATTAAATTAAATTAAAGTGCATGCCAAAAAGACAAACGTGGCCTGTTTCCTTACCTCTCTCTCTCTTTGCCTTGTTCTAGTTGAAACCTGTGGTTATAATGTTTGGGGAACAAATCTCAGAATATTTTGTTCGAGTTGAGAGAGTGATTCTGCTGCTGTAGTTTTCTTGGGGTGTAGTGGACAGCTATCTGGGTGACTGGCAGATTTACTGATGTCTTGGTTGTGATAGGGCTGGAGCCTGCTCCCATATCTTTTCAAGTCCCCTGTATTCATGCCTTCTGTCTACCTAAGTGTTACTCACATCCCTTTGGATAACTCACCTAGTGTTGTTCTACCTGCCTCTGAAGGGTTAGGGTTCTAAAGATGCCCCAGGGCCTTTCCTCCAGTATTTCATCAAAATTTACTCACCGTTTGTCCCACTTCCTCTGTGCCCTGACAAATGGTTGGTTTCCTAATTGGCAGTAAATTAATCCAGGCTACAATGCTATATATTATATATACATATATTAGTCACTTAATATGTTGCCTATTTTTTTAGAATGGGCATTTAATGTATTGCCTATTCCATTAGGAATTTTAAGGAGCATGTAGTATGTGAATGTCTTAATCCAAGGAACTATTCTTTAGTAATTAGCATTTTGGAACTAGAGTAAGCTGGTAGAGGAAGATATTTTTTTGGACTCCTAAGCACAATTGAGTACATTCTTTAATTTTTATTATGGGATCTTAACTTGATTATTTATACGATTATCAAAGCATACGGATCTCCCTTTAATTGGCAACACAGCGGAGTTGCATATTAGACTGTCATTGGATATTATAAAAACACATACTTGCCAAGAAAAAGTTTTTTGAATGTTTGCTTGAGGGAAATACAATTATTTATTCTTCTGGATATACTGTAATACTCTGGAATAAAACCAGAATAGCAGAGGTTTAAGCGCATGAGTCATGTTGCTTTGAAGGTTCATGGAATAATGCTTTGCTACATTCACTGAAATAACTCTTGGGTAAAAAGGAAATGAAAACTTATATGATGATGCCAAAGCATATTCAGAGGAAAATTAATGGCCTCAGAAAAAGAATAGTATTGCATTAATTAAGGATTCAACAAAACAATACAAAGAACAACAAAACAATCACAAAGAACAACAAAAATTCATAAAATAAAAACAGAAAAGCAAAAAGAAGCAATTCCTAATGATAAATGCAGAAAAATATAAATCAGAAAATAAAACATAACATTGACAAGAAAAAAAAAACTTATCCTCAAAAAAATTGGAAACTGGAAAAATATATAGCTTATCTATTCCAGAAAGAGAAGTCAGGAATACACCATCTTAATACTGATAAGGGAGCTGTGACCAGAAAAGATATGCTTTAAGCTGAGAGATCGCACAACTCTGTGCTGATAAATTTGAAAATCAAAATAAAAAGGATCACTTTATGGGAAAATATCCAAGCTAGGACCGGGAAGTAGAAAACTTAAGTAGATGTATACACAAGAAAAAAGTTTTAAAAAATTGTGTAGGAATTAGGTTCAAAAAGGGAAATACGCCCACATGATTTTTTCACTCAAATTATTCCTAGGCCTTCATTGAACAGATCATTCTTATGCTATTTAAACTATTACAAAACAATGAAAATATGGAAAACTTTCTAACTTTACTTTATGAAGCTAGAATAATCTTGACACCAAAACCTTTAAAGAAAAGAAAACTATTGGTCAATTTCAGTTATTAATATAGATCCAAAAAATTAGCTGTACAAAGTTGACATTATATAAAAACAATAATATGAAGATACAACAAAAATAAGTTAGCCTGAGAGGAGGGTCCCCTGAGGGGTCTTTAGACTCTGGGAAATTGTCTAATTGGAAGGGATTCTTTGGTAATCCAATGCATCAATGAGCTGCACAAATTCAGTCCAGGACTACAAGAATTCAGGCATGAAAACACCCTGTACGGAAGGCTTGTCCAGCGGACCCAAGATGAACAGAACCTTGGAATCCCTGAGACATAGCGTTGCCCAAGTCTTGCCTCACAGAGATCTGGCTCTCCTCTCTAAAGACTTGAATGTTGTGTCAATGTTATAGGAACTTTGGGAAAGCAAACAGCAGCAAAGTGCTGTTTTCCCAAGTGGAGCCATGGTGGTCTACAAGTCCAGGCCATCTCTTGGACCTCCCTTTGTGAGTTATGTGACCCTCTAGGGGGACCCTGTTTTGGCAACTTTCAGTGCTGCTTAAGTAGAGCTGAGGCCTGACGGGATGCAGCTAAAGGGGTCTTACTTGGTCAAGTGGTCTTCGTCTTGGTCATCCTTCAGTGAGCTGCCCTCTTGAAGGATCACCAAGGATTTCATTACGGGAAGTGTTCAGGAAGTAGTTGCCTGCACCAGCGGCACTCTAGATGTGCTTATGACCCCAGCATCAGCATCAGAGCCCATCATGTTAGAATCAGATATGGGAAAGACCATGTTTGGAATTTTGGGAGCTGATGACCATTTTCCAACTATTGCCCTAGAAGGGAAGCCTAAAAGCCATTTGTGAAACGACAGAAAATCGTCTCCTGTTTTCAATATTCCCTAGATGAAAAGATGAGCAGCCATGTGGCCCTGGACTGGATCATAAAGGAGTAAGAGTCACCAGGAATCCTCTCTCAAGTGCAATGAATGAATGGTCTTGAGGGAGTTAGAGCAAGCAAAGAAAGCAGGATAACCATAGTGTTACCTAGAAAAGAAATCTGGAGCTTAGCCTTGACTCAGCTCTACAGTGGCCTTGACACTTCCTCACTAGGTGATGATCTGCTGAGCCACATGGCCCTGTATGGCTATCACTAGCAAGGCCAGATCCCAAGTGCCCCCAAGGATGGCAGAGGCCATTAGGAAGTTCATTGAAGGGGGTCATCAGAAGCTTTGGCACCTATACCTACTACCTGAAGGCTGCACTAATCCTCCCACCCATTCTGTTCACAGAATCTGAGACTAGTAGGACTCTTACAGGACCCAACAACCACCCGATGCAATTTCCCCATTATACTCTTCAGACTGGAAGAATGGAAACAGGGTTGTTTGACAAATATTTTCCAGGACTGGCTCCAACCTAAAGCCTGGCTGACACATGCCTCACTAGATTACAGATGTTGTTTCAAAGAATGGATTAGTGTAGATTCCCTCAAAAGAACAGCAGCCAGGACTGGGATAAGTAGCATGATAGCAATTTAAAAAATACTTGGGATTAAATAAGCAATGTGGATTATTTTAAAAAAACATACAAGTGTTACAGTCTCTTCCCAAGCTAGGTAAGTAAAGAGATAGCTCACACTCTACTAGGTATAATCCACATCTACAGCAGGGATTTTATCTGGATCTATCAAAGTTCTTGAAGTGGTAATAGCCTGGAAATACTAGATAAATCTAATGTGGCTTAAAATATCACTATAATAATAATTTTTTAAAACCCATACTCATTTGGAGATAAATGTCACCTAGAATAGTGCCCTCACTCCTGTACCTCTAGAAAAATTAATATCCAATTTTTATGAGTCTTGCAATCGATCATATTCACTTTTAATTTGCAAATAAGTAATTTGAGTTGATTTGTTTTTATTTTTGCCACCACACACACATCTCTATAATAGAGAAAATTATAGGCATTTTAAAGTCTAAAACATTTTGAAAAATACCATGCAACAAAGAGTGCTTGCATTTGATTAGTTTCTTAGGGGTAAGGGAGAATGAATATTTTGCTGTCTTTGTTGTTGTTCAAGAACATAAAAAACCAGTAGCTCAAACGTAGTGTCATTATTAAGTTCAATTACCAGGATCTTCTTTAAGGAAGTAATATGACTTTGCCATCTATTTGAAAATGGCTTGGCTGAAAGCCAAAACCATTATAATTACATTAAAGTTAAAAAAAAAAACCACAGTAATTGCCATGAATAGGTAGGATTTCTTTCTGTATCGAAAGGATAGATTAATGTTAGACATTATCAAAATAATTAATTACACTAAGAGGTAAAGATGAAAAATATGAATATCTCAATAGATGAAAAATCATAAAGGCAAGATTTAGCATCCATTCCTGATGGAAAAAAAAATACTCTTAGTAAAAAATCAAGAAGTATTTTCTTAACAGAAAAATAAAATGTATGCGAACTCCACTACTAGCAATATAATTAATGATGAAATATTTGAGGCCTTTCTAGTAAAATAATTGTTTTAAAACTACTAGCCTATACAATAAGAAAAAACACGTTGATTGCAAATGATGTGATTGTCAACCTGGAAAATCCAAAAGATTAAATTGAAAAAACAGAGCTAGAAAGAGTTCAGAATGGTGGTCTATTATAAAATAAATACATAAAATCAGTATCTTCTCTGTATTAAAACATAATCCAAGATTCCATTCACAATTGGAACTAAAAAGTTAAAATAACTGAAATATACTTTGAGGTGAGAAAGACCATTTTACTCATGACACTGAATCAGAAACTATACAGAAAAAGATCAAGTCAGATGCCTTAACTTGAAAAAAAAATTCTTTGCCCAATAAACAAAATTGAAAGGCAAAAACAAAAACTGGAAAAATACTGCAATATATATGTTAAAATTAATAATATGTAAAAAGTTCTTATAAATCAATGATAAAATCATTAAAAGATATGAATGGATATTTTATAAAAAGTATAAATAGCCAACGAACACAAAATGTTACATTTTACTGATTGTAAATAATCAAATTAAGATGATATTGTGATAATCACATTTTACCTATCAAATCAACATATATTGAAAACAGTTAACCCTTGTGATGGTGGAAGTGATGTGATGTGGTACTCATATAAGATGCTGGTGCACACGGAAATCAGCATAATTTTCTATAGGGCATTATGTACACATCTTTCAAAAATCTTAAAAACACATCGTTTTACTTAGCATTTCCATAATTGAGAATTTAGCCAAAGGAAATCAATAGTCATGTATTCAAGGAGATGTGAATAATGATGTTTATTGCAATGTTATGTGTATTAGGGAAATTTGGAAATAAACTAAATTTCCAAATAGAGATAGATAATAAATAGATTGTGCTACAGCCATATATATTGACAGGATATTTACTGTCATCAGAAAATACTCACACTTCAGTAAGGGAAAAGTAGATAGCAAAAAGTGCATACTCTTTGTTGCGCTTTCTTGTATTTTCTAATTTTCCACCATTAAAACTCATTATTTTTGTAATCAGAGCAAGAAAAGATATTTTAAAATGAAAAGAAAGTGGTATGAAGTGTGATACTGTAGAAACGTTCTCCTAAGATGCTTCTACCATGTCTGACTGCCTTATGTGTAGGTTCAAATCCCGGATCCGGGGGCCAGCCCAGTGGTGTAGTGGTTAAGTTCACGCATTCCACTTCGGTAGCCCAGGGTTTGCAGGTTTGGATGCCGGGCACAGACCTATGCACCTGTGTGGCAGGTGTCCCACATATAAAATAGAGGAAGATGGGCACTGATGTTAGCCCAGGGCTGATCTTCCTTGGCAAAAAGAGGAAGATTAGCAAGAGATGTTAGCTCATGGCTAATCTTCCTCATCAAAAAAAAAAAAAAAAATCCTGGATCCTGAACTCACTAGCTATGTGAGTGAGTTCACACTAGCCTCATTTTCCTCATCTGTAAATTGATATTATAATCATACCTACTTTGATTAAACTAATTAAAGGAATTGCTGTGAGGATTAAAGGAATTTATATATGTGTAAAGTACTTAGAATTGTCTTCACACATAGTAAGGGCTCAATAAATGTTGTGAATAAAGTACAGTGACCTTTTTCTGGATGAACCATGGAAAAAGTTCTACTCAGATTTTAGTATTGGGGAAAGGTACACATCTCCAGAAAAATATGTTTGAAAATTTAATCTAGAGCCAGCCCTGATGGCCTAGTGGTTAAAGTTTGGGGCTCTCACCACTTCAGTGGCCTAGGTTCAGTTCCCGGGTGTGGAACCACACCACCTGTCTGTCAGTTGTCATGCTGTGGTGGCGGCTAGCATAGAAAAACTAGAAGGACTTAACAACTAGGATATACAACCGTATACTGGGGCTTTGGGGAGAAAAAAAAAAATAGGAAGATTGGTAACAGATGTTAGCTCAGGGTGACTCTTTCCCGGAAAAAAAAATTAATCTAATAATATAGTAAACCTTAAAATTTAGCATGATCCTTCTTTCTTTGACTGCTAATTCATAAATTCTGGGTCAAATTCATGGTCACTTCTACTGTATCTGGACCAGATACATTTTTCTCTGTGTTTGTTTTACTCAGTACTATATTATATTTCCACCAAATTTTCCCTTATGTTAGGATTTCCAGGACACCCAGTTAAATTTTAATTTCAGATAAACAATAATAATTTTTTTTTAGTGTTAAGTATGTCTCAAATATTGCATGAGACACACTAAAAAATTAATTACTATTTATCTGAAATTAAAATTTAACTGGGATTCCTGTGTTTTTATTTGTTAAATCTGGCAGCCCTACCTTATACATTATATTTGTTTATATTTATTTATTATTACGTTGCCTCAGATCCTTTGTGATACAATATTGGGGAATAAATGAATGAAAGAATGTATAAATGAAAAAAATACCCTGGGTCGAAGGAAACTTTTGAGATGTCAATCTCTGAGGAAAGGACTCAGAATTTATCCTCATATCCTTCACACATATGAGAAAAAAAAGTTATAATACAAGATTAGAGATGATTCAGCCCAGTGAAGTGAAAGCTAAGTAGTGATTTAATATTAGCACAAAGTGGTTTTTCAAATTCTCTTTGATCATTAGAAGAAAGTCCTATATATCTTTACTTTGTAAGCAACATAAGGCAATGTAGGACTTTTAAATTTATGTGATAAATACTGGAGGAGCACATTACTGCCAAGGAAATTGTGATTGTCTGATTATAATGCTCATTTCAGGTAAACTTTTGGAATTTATCCATTTGGGAAATTCACTGTGCAATTTACGCCTTACAAAAGAGTCACAAAACACTGTCTGAACTTCTCTTCCAAATATGTCAAATTATTCTCTCTATTTACAGCATCTTCTCAAAAATTTTTCTTTTATCAGTTTATATGTTAGAGTGAAATACATGATGCGCTAGGGAATGAATTACTTCCTGACAATTCTAATCCATGTTGTCTTGTTTGCCTGTCCTAGATGACTGCATATACTTCATTTTCAGCCTTCTCAGAATATCCCTGTGCTCTCTGTTTCCAGGCCTGCTGCTGGATCCCATGTGAAAAGCAGGAAATAAAATGAAGATTTTTCAGTGCAAGATGCAGTACTGGCTGTTTCAAGCCTTTTTGGCAATTGCTTATTTTTGCACCGGTGTCCAGGGTCAAGGTAATTGAAAACTTTAAGATAATCATTAAGGTCTAGGACTCTAGCCATCTTGGTTCTGATTACCATTTTTTATTTTATTTACCCTAATAGTGCTTCATTGATTCCGCTATGTTTCTAGGCAGGGTTATATGTGGGCTTTTACTCAATTTTACCAGCTGTTTACACTGTAGAAATGTGCCACAACTTTGATGAGGGTTACGACCTCACCAGTGACTGAGCATAGTAATTTTGTGGCAACTGGTTAAACAGCTCATTCTTAATGTGCTTCTGGAAAGTCTGTGCAAATTTAATCAGTAAAAGTCAAATGTGCATGTTACAAAATCAGTTCTATTAATAAGGAACTATGTGTGTGTGTATGTATCCCGATTGTGCCTCTCTCTTAAATAGAGTGTCTACAAAATATTTCTGCCATGTCATACTTGGTCCTTAATTTCGTTCCTTTCTTTAAAAACTGAGCACGTAGCCCACAGGTTACTAAGGGTCTGACAGAGGCTGCTGATGCGCCATTTTAAGCATTTCTAATGATTTCTAGTTTTGTTTTAATTGAATTTAGTATTTAAAATCTATTTATATTACTGGGATCCACACTTTAATTTTTAATTTCCACTAATTTCATAAAGTATGTCAGGAATTGACAAACTACCACCTTTGGGCCAAACCTGGCCCACTTCTTGCTTTTGTAAATAAAGTTTTATTGGAACACAGCCATGCTCATTTGTTTACATATTATCCGTGGCTACTTTCTCACTGCAGTGGTAAAGTTGAGTAGTTGTGACAGAGACTGGATAGCCCACAAAGCCTAAAATACTTATTATCTGGCCTTTTGCAGAAAAAGGGAGCTAACCTCTGAAGTGCATAATATGTGCAAAGCGACATTACTAGACAAACATGGTAATCCTGCAGAAACAGAAATATCGGTGCTGAAACAGTCATTCATCAGCTGAGCAAAGAAGCCTAAATGTGATAAAGAAGGTGGTTTTAGACTTTTTTGGAATGTTTGGAATTGAAGATTGTAGAAAAGTCAAATGCAAGCACCACCATGCCCTGCTTCCTTAAAGTGAGGCACGCTCGTTTGGAGAGGAGTAGAACTTGACTCCGCAGGCTGAAATAGTGTTAAAACACGTGGAGTTAATGCCCATACATCCATCTACTTCACGTCACACAGAGGGACCAGTTGGGTAGACAAATTCTGTTTACCTTATTTACATTAATGAAAGAAGGCTTTCAGGTGTGGCAATTAGCAAAGTGATCATGGGAATCCTAGATAACTCACCCTCTCGACTATGGGATACAAGACACGGGTCCTTAGGAGCACAGGGTAGGCAAATCCTGAAGCCCTTCAGAGTTGCCATCTCAGTGTAGCTTGATTCAGAAATGGTCATTCATGGAGTAACTGATCAGATAGAGCTCTTCTGGGATTCTTTCAGGCATTCTGTTTACCAGATATACATTTTTAGCCAAATTCTGTTTTAAATGAACATTTCTGCGGCACATATTTTGTGTCAGGTTCAGGATACAAAGCTGAATGAAACTCTATTCTTTGCCTTCTAGCAGTGTACTGTCCGCTAGGGAGACAGAGTACAAGCAGATAAATCTCAATACAAGTTCTGTGGGGGGTAGTGGACAAAAGACAAAGATGGAAAGATAGATTGGAGCCAGATCATGAAAGATTTTAAACAGCTCTGTTTTTTAGAGAGATACTTTGATAACAGTGTGGATGATACTCATAGTTCTGACTCATTGGGGGTCGGGGAATTAGAATGACTAAAGCAAGAGAGACCATTAGAAGATTATATTAAGTTGTCCAGGAAATAGGTGTTGAGGGCCTGAAGTCAGTAGAGGGATAGAGAGAAGAGAAGGAATCCCAGAAATATTTAAGTGGTAGAAGTGAGAGGACTTGTTTATTAATTAGATGTGGAGGGAGCTGAAGGAAAGGGAAATATCAAAGATGATTCTGAGGCTTTTTGCTGGAGAACTGAGTCGATGGGGCCTTTAATTTCCACCCCTGTGTTATTATTGCTTCTATATCTTTGTGTCCTAATTGTTTGTTTGCCTAAGCTCATTGAAGGCAGTGGTTCTCTCTTTAGTGTCTGTATCTCCAGTACAGAACAATGCCTCAATCATGGTAGACATCTGTTGGAGGGCTTAATAAGAGAATCAAGGATGGAGCAAGTATTTGAAGCTGAAGATAATGAGTTTAGTCTTAGACAAATAGTCGAACTTGAGGTGCTTGTGGGACACCCAGGAGGAGATGTCTGATAGGTAGTCGGTGGTCTGGATCTTAGGAGAAAGAGATGGGGGCAGGAGATTATATCTGAATTGCATTATGCTTGGGAATTAGCTTATAGGGACCTTTAAAGTCCTATAGGTAGAATGAGAGAGTGATGGTCCACTGGAGAGAAGTGAGGATGAAATTTGGCAGACATCAACAGTTAAGAGGTTCAGGGAAGAAAAAGGACCAATTGAAAGTGTCAAAAAAGCAATTATAAGGAGAGTCAGGGGAGTGTGGTGGTCTAGAAGGGAAGTCTGGAGAAACTTTCAAGAAGGAAGATGGTGGGCACATGCTGGAGGAAACTCCAGTAGGAAAAGGCTTCAGATGTGGTTGGCTTTGGTTTTTGGGAAAGTTATGTGTGACCTTTGAAAAACTGAATCTTATTTCTACCATGACACCATTTATTTACATGAGTGATTTTGAGCAAAGAATAAAGAATATGAATTGCTTTATTTGATTGATTTTCTACTTTTAAAGCAAACATAGTAGTGAGCTCCTGTGGGTTGGCCAATTTTGACACTAATTTGCCAAGCCATACGTGAATATGTTTGATGTTCAATCAAGTACTTTGCTAATGACAGGTGTGTTGACTTGCCAGCTGACACTAATTACTCTGAAACCTTAAATTCTTATAGACATCTTTGGAGTCATGTTTATGCATGAAATGAAGGAAAAAAAAAAAAAAAGGTCAGTGTGGTAGGCAGAATAATGTGCCTGCAAAGATATTCACATCCTAATCCCCAGAACCTGAAAATATGTTAAAAGATATGGCAAAGGGGAATTAAGATGTCAGATGGAATTAAGGTTGTTAGTCATCTGACCTTAAAAATAGAGAAATTATCTTGGAATTGTCTGGGTGGGTCCAATCTGGACCCAATCACAGGGGTCCTTCAATATGGAAGAGGGAGGCAGAGGTGCCAGTGTCAGAGTAATGCCATGTGAGAAAGACTTGACCAGCCTTTGCTGGCTTTGAAGATGGAAGGGGGCCCCAAGTCAAGAAATGATGGTAAAGGCAAGAAAATGGATTCTCCCCTGGAGCCTCCAAAAAGGAATGCAACCCTACCAACACTGTGATTTTAGCCTAGCGAAAGCCATTTCAGACTTCTGACCTGAGAACTGTATGATAGCACATTTCTGATGTTTTAAGCTACTAACTTTGTGATAATTTGTTACAGCAACAATAGAGAACTAATGCAGTCAGGATTAAAAGGCATACAGGAAGTTAACTCTCCCCTCTTAAATTGCTCATCAACAGAATGTGCTTTACCTCTTAGTCTCTCTATGTAATTCTTTATGAAGACCTTGCCCTCTCCAGAGGATGTGAACCCCTATTGGCTCAAATAACTGTTTATACCTGGATTATTCCAGCATCTTCTTTTCAAGACAAGTTGTTAAATGAACTGGAACACAGAGAAAGTAATGTGGTATTAGCTGTAGGGAAAAATTGTGTATAGCATGGCAGAATGGTGGCACCAATACTTTTTCAGAATTTCACAGCAAATCTATATTTGGTTCTAGCAATGTTTGTTTTGGATGGCTACAAAAAAGAACCACTAAAGGTAAAGTAACTGTCATTTAAAAACCTCAAAGTATATAAAATTGGAGACTTTGCATGGGGGCTAGATTTAACTTTATAAAGACCTCTGTGTTAACACATTTACACATATTTTTTGCTGTTATTAGTAGTCACACATATTTGGAAGTTGAGAATATTTTCTTTACTGCTGTTTTCAGCATCTTTATAATGGATCATGAAATTACAACAAATTAGATTCTATGCAAGATAAAAAGAACTCTCCAGCATATCCTATGGTAAATTTCTCTCAAGTTTTAGTTCCTCTTATCTATAGAACATTTGGGCAATGCATTTAATTGGAAAATTACTGATATAAAAAACTAAGGATTTTTGATGTTTGTTTGGGGTTTTGTTAGATCACTTGAAAAAATAAGCCAAATACTTCTCTGCTATTTAAAGGTATTTTGTTTTATGAATATAATAGGTTGTTCCATTGATGTGCACCCTAAACTATGTTTTGAAGTGGAAAACACTCCCAGTGTCTATACTGCTCCATCTCAACCAGAGATTTCTGGTTGCAAATAAAAGAAACTTTCTCCAGCCAATTTAAGCAAAAAATGTATTCACTGGAGGTAATGAAGTAGCTCATATAATTAAAGTAAAAGCTACATAATTAAGCTTTGACAAGGATAGGAATCTGGGAACACCCTGGATATAGTTTCTAGCTCACAAATGGATATAGTAACCATTTTTTTTTTAGCTCATGTCATTGGAATGAAACGACTAGAGCTATTTTTCTTCCTTCCATTGGGAACAGAAGTTTCAGATTCTTGAGAGAGTCTGCCTGGCCTGGTTTGAGTCATTTTCTCACCCCTTAACCAGAGGAGGATGGCTGATAGGGTAGTCAAGATCCCTTGCAGTGGGGAGGTAGTGCTGTTCCCTTGGAAGAAAACCAGGGTGCTGTTAGAAAAGGCAGAGGGGAGGTGGATTATGGGTAGTGAAAAACAGAACATCTCCATTTCAGTGTTCCTGTGTCAAAAGTAGTGTTTCGGGAAATTAATGAGAATATTTCATTAGAAATAAACCTTTGCATAGGTTGCCACTTGTCAAAGCAGCAAGATTTCAGTTGAGTTGAATTGAATTGAAATGAAAGAAAAAGGAAAGAAAGGAAGGAAGAGGAAGGAAGGAAGGAGGAGGAAAGAAGGAAGGAACGAAAGAAGGAAGGAAGGAAAGAAAGAAGGGAGGGAAGGGCAGAAAATTAACCCTTTAATAAATAGTCATATTATGAAATAAAATTTCCCAAGTACCTGATAACAATAAGGCTTCAATGGAATGACATGAACATTCCTTTTCTGCCTTGAGATTTCATTTCTACAAGAATGACTGCAGTGAAATTCTTTGAGTTTAAAGAAAATCTTCTCTCTCAAAAAAATACCACACAACAAAAGAAAAATACCCTTGTACTTTCCACAACAAGCCTAACCCTGTAGTAGAGAGGAAGATAAGAAATGGACCCTCCTCAGTCTTCCTCCTCAATCTCCCTTTGGGATGAAGTTCATATATTCACAAATGTTGTCTTTGGCTCAACCCCACATAGGAAGCCTGACTTCACCATACAAAGGATGAGTTTGTTGGCTTGCTCCAGGCTCTTAGTATGTGCCAGAAATCAAACTTTACATTTGATTTTTGTCTTTTTAAAAAGGTTAAGATTTTAACTGATACAAATTAACTTTTGAGTCAAGTTCATGCAAGCATTTATAATTATTACTGGAAGTTAAGTATACGTATAGATGCACCTCCTCTGTGCTCACAAAAAGAAAAATCATGGGTCTAGTATTAAATACACACAAATTTTTGTTCCATGAGATAAGAACAGTTATTTCTCCACTGCACTTAGAGTGTTTCTGTCAATCTTGCTTCTCTTGCTTTGGCATGAGTCCCAGTGCCTTGCAGACAGGGAAAAAGGAGCTAACTTGGAAGTTCAAAACTGACTTCATGCCTCTTTCTTTCTTAACCAGCATTTCTTCTTTTCAGTGTTTTTCCCCTAAAAGCAAAAACTTAAAGGTAATGTGAATTTTGTGTCTAGCCAAGATTTTTTTTAACGATCGTGAGAGTATTTATGCTTACATAGGCAATAGTTGTGGGTGTTGATGAAAGAAAATGGTGGTGTTGCTTTTTGCTAGCAGTTGTGATGGGACTGTAGTCACATGAATCATTTGCAAGTTGTTTAAAAAGTAGAATATTGATGGATTTTGTTACTGCATATGCTTCTCACTTTATTTCCTGGGTAGTTCAACAGAAGCCAGTGCACTCTGGGTTCTGGAGCACCATCCGTGGTGTCTGAGCATGAACTGTGATGTCAGGGCATAATCAGTTTTACCCTCATTACTTTCTCCTGAGGTTCAGAAGCTTAGCTATTGACTAAAAAAATGTTGCAGACTATCAACTCAGACCACGTTTAAAGAACAATCGCCTGGGTAGAACGTGCTATAAAGATTTCTAATCTTTAACCTAGGAATCCTGAATGTTGTTAACTTCTTTGCCCTCCTTGGATGTTAACACACCTGGGGTGCTGACAGAGTTGGCTGACCCTCTTGGAACTGCCTAGACTGAAGTTTCCGTCTTGCTTATGGTACTTTTCCACTTGGTGGTCCTCAGGCATCCCCAGCTTTCTTCCACCAGTGCGTTCATGCAAAACTCTGCAATAAGCTTGGCCAATGGTGTCTACCAGCCCACTGGCAAGATTTGGTTCAGAAACTGGATACATAGTTTACAATTTTTTAATTCTTACCTTTAATTTTCTTCCACAAGTAATAAGAACCTATCTATAAATAGATTTTTCTACTCAAGTTCCAGACTAAGAAAAATAGTAATAATTTCTCTGTTTATCCAAATGTTAGGTTTGGCCACCTTCCTCTTCTATTTCAAGATAGTTGTTCTTATGATAAATCTATATTTTCCCATAAACCAGAGAAATGTAAACTCTTCCATTCATGTCAAATTTAGAATGGGAAGCTAATGTTTTTGCTTTGCATGGCTAGCCTTCTCTACTGAGAGGTAGTAAAGGGCAGCTAGAAAGAGAATACTACTCTTAAGATTGTGCCCTTCACTGCTCACTGATTTCAGATGAGGGGATAGTTTGTACAGGAGTAAATTACTCATTTATCTAGCTCAGTGAAGGGTGACTTCTTAATATGAATCTTCTCCCAAAGAAACAGAGCATTTTGTTTGGAGTCAGAGATTGTCATTCATCAGTATGTGAACTTGGGCAAGTGTCTTAGCTTCTCCTTGGTTCCCTTATATGTAAAATTGGTATACCAATATGTTTTTGTGAGGATTAAACGAGCTTTTGAGATCACCCATTAGATGAAGTAAGGGGAAAGGGGAACAAACATTTATTGACCACCTATTATAATGCATTATATCCATTATCCTATTTAACATTGTCATCTATCCTGTGCAGAAAGTATTGCTGTCACCTTTTCTAAAAATAAGGCTTTGGAAAAAACAATCACTTGCTCAAGTTTATTTATCTAATAAGTGACAGAACTGGGAATCAAACTAATGTCCAAATCTCATATTATGCTACATACCTATTAAGGAGAATGTTATTTCCTTCCCCCACACTCTGTTTTCTAAAGTAGAAAGAAAGGCTGGGCATATAAGTGGGTAATAAGTGCTAACTTTTCTGTTAAGCATTAGCTGTTCTTTTTTGACAAACTAATTTAGATATTACATAATAAAAGTCTTCTTACTAAAGTATTTCTTTTGAAATTCTGGAACATTGATACAGGGTTCCAAAAATATGTTTTGAAGTTTGAATGACTTATACAAAAATGATATAGATCTACCAATTTTGTGAACATCAGAAAAGATTAAATATACTGGCATGATTCATTACCATGTGCTGTGTATCATTCTGAAAGGTATACATCAGCTACACTTGAAGAGTGGATCAAAGTTTATAAAACATAATTATCTTTTATTTGGTCCTTTACAATCCATTTCTCAAATGTTTTAAAATGAAGATCTTATTACTATAATATGTCCATAATAGCCTTCTTAAATGATCTTATCATAAAAAATATTGGATTACTAACGTGAAAAACCTAAAGGCATAAAACAGGTCCCAGTAGAGTAGATTATGAAAGCTCATATGTTCCAAGTAGAAAAATTCGTCCTTGTAACATAATGAAAGCATTTTACAAGATTGGCTTCAGTTTTTAAACTACACTAGAGAATTAAATTCTACCCCTAACTCATAGTCCTTTGTGAAAAGGTCAGTACTATTTGACAAATGCTTATCTCTCGAGTAAGAAACAAATGCCCTTGGGTTTGCGTTCTTTTGCAAACTGATCAATTCATGAAGGGGTTGTAGAAACAACATATTTTGAGGCTGATAAAGTCTCATGAATTTTGATTACATTACCTTAAGTTTTCAATGTAACAAACGGAAGCTTAAACGTTCCTGCATGTAAACAGTTTTTGTTTTTCCTTTCAGTGCCTCCACCCACACGGTTAAGATATAGCGTATTATCTCATGATAGTATACAGATTTCATGGAAGGCTCCAAGAGGGAAATTTGGTGGATACAAACTTCTTGTGACTCCAGCTACAGGTAAAAATAATCAACTGCATTTGCTAGAGTATAGCAACTTTTTACACCTAGCTAACTAAAAATGTGTAGTGCTGTTGCTTTAAACTCATTTGAAAGTTTTTTTTTAATTTAATCTTTTGAACTTTAAATCTAACCTTCTAATCAAGGAAAAAGTGTTCCCAAAGTCTAAATGTGACTATTGGGCTCACCATAATTCTCCTCAGGCGAAATTTCCAAACCAAAACATTCACTACTTCTGTTTCAACATAGGATGAGTAATTTTGGTCTATCGGCATTTAAAAAATATGATACATCAACAAATATAGACAGTAGTGACTGGCTGAGTAAATTATGATTAATTAACTTGATAGAACATTATTGGAAATTATACGTTAAAATTATAAAAGCTAAGAAGACGTAAAAATAAGTGATAAATTAAAGCAAGAAAAGCAAAAGTTAAATTTCTTGATCATGAAGAAAAAGTAGTCAGGAAAAAACTTTTTAAAATTAAATTTGGTTTGAATTTTTTCCTTCTCGTATTTTGTGTTTTTATTATATAAATATAATCAAAGAAAACAATACAGAGCATGTAGAGGAATTGCCACTGTTATATGGGTGTCATGGAGACAAAGATGGGGTTAGCAACTGGATTGCTTGAGTTCAAAACCTGGTTCTGTGACTTATAAGTAATGTCATTAGGGCAAGTTGTTTAATCTCTCCATGCTTCAGTTTCCTCTTTTGTAAAATGTGCAAACAATATTAGTACCCAGCTCATGGACTTGTTGTGGGCTTGGAACTCAAAATGTGGTCTAGGAGCCAACAGCATTGGCATCACCTGAGAGCAAATGCAGAATATTGGGCCTACCTCCTACCTACTGAATCAGCATCGAAATTTTAAAAGGATCCTCAGATGATTTCTATGCATATTAAATTTGGGAAGCACTGGTTATGAGGGCTAAATGAATTAGTAAATGTAAAGTCCTTAGAACAGAGACTGCCAGATAGTAAGTGCTCAGTAAATCTCACCCATGATTATTATAAAGATGTTCTTTAGTATATCTCTCAGGTCTCATTTCTCTTCCTAGGATCAATTTTCACATAGTGCAAAATAAACACGTAATAATAGCATATTTGTATAATATATATATTTATGGAAATATAATAATTTTTTTCTCTTTATTGGTGATAAAGATGATTATATGGATCTGGACTCCTTTCTGTTGGAGACCTTTTCCATACTCATTTAATGAGACAGACAGATGTTCTGTTGTTCATAAATATAGATATCTTACCCAATAGTGGATTTAAAATGTCAAACAAAACAAGTAGATGAAACACCTGGCTTCTTGCTCGGTCACTAAAGAGGAACCTCCTTTTATTAATGAATAGTACCCATAGGCTCCTTAGAATGACTTCTGGTTCGGTAATACCACATGCCAATTTCTCCCATGTTGGCCTACAGAAGTGACTCACTTGTGGAAAGCAATATTTTACTCTCAAGCCTGGTTCAGAGTTTTCGTTTTGGAGTATGGCCCAATTTTGAAATAACTTTGACTTTTTAAAATGCAGTTCATTTTCTAAAATAAGCCATCCTGGGAAATTTAACTTTAAGAGATTCTTGAACATCATTATGACTCTAAAGGTCAAAATACAAGTTACCAGTTTATGGTACGTTTGAGAATTCCCCTTGTCCCATCTTAAAAGGTTACTTTTCCTACAGATAATCCATGTTTTAACTTTTCCTATTTCATTGCTGATAACGCCAAAGTATTAAGCATCCCAAGCAGGTATTATTGAGGAATCATAGAATCTTAGAAGTGACTTGGGTCTCCTCTGGACCAAACTTCAGCCTGATCCTTCGATCCCCTTTGGCCCAGCACACCCAAAAAGTAGACCTCCAGCTCTTGCTTCAACACTTCCAGTGACGAAATAAAAATTGAGGATGAAAGCAAATTATTTCTTCGTAAATACTGGGTTTATTTTCCCCAGTGAGCCAATGTCCTTACTGCAGTGGCCCAAGCCAATAACACAGTCTTAACACTCTGGTATCTACTTGATCAACTATAATAAATACAACTAGACACAAAATATTTGTAGACATTTTAGTACTATGAGACATGTTCCAAATACTGTTTATACCAGTCTTTCTCAAAGCGTGTTCCATGGTACTCTGCAGGAAGCTAATAGCTATTACACAACCAAAAGTTTAATGGCCAAATAAATTTGAGAAGTACTGGTTTAAACAGAGTTTAAAGCTTTTTTATTGCAGGGTTCACAAAGCCTTTAATAAAATAATACATCCTGTGCCTCTCAGAGAGGGACTCTAATATACAGAGTTTTCCGAGGCATTTTTTTTTAGTACATTATGAAAAATTTATTTGGTACACTTTGTAGTAGATGAGTTTTAGATGATAGAGGAAGTTAGTGAAGCCAGAGTTAAGATCTTGGACACAAACGTGTTTAAGGAATTGGGTTTTGGCAAGAGAGAGGCTCAGTTCTGCCTTCTAGTAGCAGGCAACATGGATGATAGCAGCATCAAATTTCAGACTTAATGTCATTAATTTTATTAGAATATGATTAACGTATATTGTAATCTATGTTATGTGTGATGAATTCAGCAAGTTTCAGACTCTTTTTTTCTGTTATTGCTGGAGGGGCAGAAGTTTTAAATTAATTTCCCTTTTCTCAAACACAGTGATCGCTGCCAGTAATTAGAGAAGAAAGGTGTATTTGGAATTTTGCGCAAAAGTTGAGTATTTAATCAAGAGCGTTTTCAGGAAAGCCTTAGACGGCAGTCTAATTTGATAGAGAGATAATGGAGGTTTGAAATCTTTTTATGAACCAAGCTAACTTTTCAGTAGCCAGGTAGTGAGTAGTTCCTTTAACATCCTGAGATAGTGATGGTCAGATTAAAGCTAATTAAATTGCTAATGCTTCAAGGATGCTTTGACTCACTTTAGAGACGGGGTAGGAATAAGTCCAGCGTAGATAATTACATTCAATCTGCCCATGTCTTTCCCTTCACTTTTAAGTGGCATTCTTTCCTTGAAGAATATATCTGATGTTGAGGGCTTACTGTCTTCTAATCTTGCACTATGGCTTTCCCTAGTATATAAAAGCAACAACGTGTTATGGTGAAAGATTTTTGTGAATGTGTTTTTATCTAATTTAAGCCATTGTTTAAGTTGTCTAATACAAAGAGTACAACTGAAAATGAGAATGAAAACTGTATTAAAATTAAGTGCTAGGCGCATATGAACCATTATATATATTTTTAAATGTCTTCACCTTTTAAAATCTTGATTGCTGGTTAATAAATTTTCTTAATGTACACAGTTAACCTATTTCTTAGAACTGATTGATCTTTCTGTTTTATTAAGGTGGAAAAACCAATCAACTGAATCTCCAGAACACTGCAACTAAAGCAATTATTCAAGGTCTTATGCCAGATCAGAATTACACAGTTCAACTTATTGCATTCCATAAAGACAAAGAAAGCAAGCCAGCCCAGGGTCAATTCAGAAGTACGTATTTATAGATCTTAAAGTGCCGCCAAGGGACTCTGTCCCAGCTCTGAGTTTGAGTCTGTGTTAGATATTATAACAGGTTAAAATCCTAGATGCTTTTAAATTTGAAAAGATTTTAAAAGACATTTAGTACAATCTTTCATGAGTTCCTTCTATCTCTAATACTCCTCTGCCCCTCCCTTTACCCATTTCACTGGACTCCTACTTATCCTTTAAGTTTTAGTTTTCAAATGCTCTACCCTGAACTTTACCCAGATGTCTCATCTACGTGGGACATAATAGATGCTCAATAAATACTTACCAAATGACTGAATGGATGATGCAAGAATTTCCTCCGTAGTAACCCCAGCAAGTGCCAATCCAGCCTCTGCTAAAACACCCTACACAGTAAGGAATTTAACTCCTTCCAATAATTAATCAGTTGGCATTTATTAACAGCCTATTATGTGCTAGGTCCCATGACAAACATTGGTAAACAAATACAACGTGGTAACTATTAGAGAGAGATACACTTAGGACTCTGTGAAGGGAGGGCTCTCTTTGCCCCAGTAATGGGCTGTGAAGAGAGTGGAAGGGGGATGGCTTCCTTTTGGAGCCAGTTCTCAAATAGTAAGTTGGGCAGACAGAGAAAGCATGGGGCATGCAGAGACATTCTAAGCAGGGGAGAAATCTCTGAGGCAACCCAGCCCTTATCTGCACCATTCCATTAGAAAGCTTTTCTTTCCATTGAGTTTAAAAGTTGTCCACGCTGGCCCTGATTCTTCAGTCTTTAAAGAGATATTCACTCATTCATTCTTCTTTTTTTCACATTTAACAAATATAGATTGCATAGCTACTGTGTCAGGCCCTGTTCTAGGCACTGGGAACACGACAAATCCCTGCCCCTATAGACCTTATATGCTAGTGACTGGAGACCACAGCAACTCCCTCTTCCTGGAGGTGGCCTTTCAAATATGGAGGGCAGAGTTTTGTGTGTCATGAATGCAAACAGAAGAGGCCTGTCCTGGTTAACTTTCTGTGTTACTTCATTGTTAAGATAGACTCTTTAAAAAACCTAACTTATTGTTAAGGACAATTTTCAACATAATAAAAAGATCAGCAGAATAGTATAATGAACCCCTAAGTATCCATCACTTGCTTCAACAATTAGCCATTCATGTCCAGTCTTATTTCATCCGTACCCCACTGCCACCCCTCCCCATATTATTTAGAAGCAAATCCTAGACATCATTTCAAATAACACCAGCTTTTTAAATCCTTCCTTTAGGATTGATGCACAAATCTGGGAGGCCGTGGATTCTAGAATTGTATGTGCAAGCAATGTTCTATCTGGATTTTCTATCCCTCCCTCCATTTTTTTCCTTATTCTTTTAAGTAATGTTTTATGAGACATATTTTGTGATTTTTTTTTAATTAACTTAAAATTAATTTAAATTTTAATTTAAAGTTTAAATTTAAAAAAACCCCAACTTTGTAAACCTACTACCTCTTGAAACTTCTGGACAAAGACTTTTAGTAAATCCACCTGTCAGCAGAACATACAGATGTTTTAAATGTTACATTCTTTTGAGATTCGCGTTGTCTGGAAGCTCTGGAAAAGGTTTTTTATGTTATTTTCAATATAAATCAGCCTTCTGTCTCGTTTTATTGGCACTGTGCTTCAGTTCCTGGCCTCCAACATTCCTACATGAGTAAGCGAAATAACTTTTCTTAAAAGTTTGTGAGAAGCAGTAAAAGGGACCAGGAGAAACGATTCATTTTATGTTAGTCTGAAGGTATTGCGATGGATTGTTTCAAATATTCCACTGACTGAGCAGCATAAGAAACACAGACAGCCTTAAAAATCCTTTCCAATAGCTATTTACTCAAAATACTTAAAAGAAAATGCAGTTTTGGCCTTATTGAGCTCTGCTGAAATAATCTTAACGAAATAGTCTAACTGATTAGTTGGATAAATTATAGGTAAGCATATATTTTTTTTAGCTATGTTATTTTTATTGGCAGGATAGAGGGATTAGTTCTTCCTAAATGACAGTTTGTAGAATGAAATTCAAATAACTTTATTTGGATGGCTTCCTTTTCCATTTTGCATTTTAGTTGTATTTTTGCTCCCTGTGAGATGGAGCTAAAGCCTGGTCTCCCCTCCCTGGAAAACTTGCATGGTTGGATACAGGAAAATGAGGATCCAGAGAAATCCTGTGGATATACGTTTGCAATTTGTGTAGGGATTTGAATTCTTCATAAGTCCATCTTCTGATACACAGTGATGCTTAAAAAACAGTCTTTGGAATTTGAAGACAGAAAGGCATGTCTGATCTGCTGGATATTATGATTCCAAATCTGGTGTGGGTATTTGGCCAAGCAACTCAACCTCTTCCAGCCTCAGTTTGCTCATCTGTAAATGGGGGTGATGATGTGTGCCCATTATGGTGTGGACCAGCTCACTTCAGCACAGAGTAGGGGCATGGGAACTATTGTTGTTATGATTAATATCGCTTGGCTTGTGACAGTCTGTTTTCTAGCTAATTTTGCCCCCTGCCTGAGGGGGACTGCAGTTTGGTGTGACCTGTGTGTTACGTCTTATACGTGAACTAGTTGCCTAATTCAAAGTGACTGTCATTTTTCTTGTTCATCTGTAGACTAGTTTATGACCCTATTTGGCAAACTTTCTTTCCGACCACCATTTTCCTCTTTGGAATGATATTTTGCTAATCTTTGCCTGCAAAGTCTTGCTCATCTTTCAAAGTCTGGCTTCCCTGTCACCTTCCCAGTGAAGTTTCCCCGAGTCTCCACCTCTGGAATTATTCTTCCCCAGATGTATTTCTACTTCGGCACAATTTTCCTCACATTAAAGTTGCGGACTTATTTGCTTTTACAGAATGTAAGCAGTTTGAGGCCACGGCTTATGTGTGGGTGGGATTGAAGATGCAGATTTGGAAATTACCCACAGAAGGGTGAGAATTAAAATTATGGGATGATAAAATTATAGGTGGGATTTGCAGAGATGCAAGATAACTTTAGTACATGATCCTGTTTCAGGAATGAAAGCAGAAAAAAGATTGAAAAAATGAGAATGTAAACGAGGGGTCAGAGGAATACAAGAAAAGCCAGGATAATGCCTTTGTAAAAACTGAGACAGAAAAGAATTTAAAAAGCGGGGGTGTTCCAAAGTGGCCAAGGCTTATAAAAAAGTCAGAGAACGAGAGCTAAAAAAATGGATTTAGATAACTAGAAAGTCAGTGGGAATAGAAGGATCAAGGCATCTTATATCTATTATTATTTTTTTTAATCTTGGAATTTAATCTCTAGGTGCCAGAAAGCCAAGGAGGGTTTCTAAGGAAAAGAATAATAGAACTGGAACAACATGACCTTGGCAGATGGCAGGTCTCAAACTCTTTTAGCAAAGGGATGGAAGCCAGTGGAAAGAAGAGAAGGAGGAGGTGATAAAGACAGGATTAATGGAATAATACCCTAGAGACAGCAGGAGGGATGGTTCAGAGGAAATCATCGCTTCCTTTATATAGCCCACCCTCCAATAAATTTGCTGATTTCCATGAAGTGAATGCAACAATTAAATGAAATATCTTGCCGTAAGGTCACTTCTGCCTTTTCACGGGGTATTTTATTTGTGTAGAAACCATTGCCATTTGGCAGTGGTCTCGACGTACTCAGACAACTTAAGGTGCCAAACAATAGCAAGAAAGCTGCTGTGGAGTTTTAAGCAGTGGAAAGTGTAGCTAATGGTGTAGACTGGTATGACTGTATTAAAGCACAAGGGGCATTCTGGGTCCCTGAATATTTCCTAATGAAAGTGACCAAGAAACACTACTATTTTTGGAAGGGAAACTTTTCTTTTAAGTTTGTAGGGAAATTATTATAGGGTTCCCCACCTTCTACTGCAGATAGGCCAACTCCAAATGAGGCTATTCATGGCTAAGATCTTTCTAGAACAGGGACTAACTCATAGGCCTTGTCCAGAGACCTGAAGATATGGCTTGAATCTTGTGCCAACAATTTCTGGTTTTATGAGATATCTTTTAGTTACTTAGCTTCCTGGTCCTTTGTTCCCTCGTGTATGAAATGGGGATAATCACGCTGATTTTACAGCAGTTATGAAGGATTAAATTTATTTGATACATCTGTCCATGGTGAGTACTTGACCAAAGTAATTCCTTAAGTGTTTTCCACACCTTCCGATGACAACATTAAAAGAAATAGAAGTTCTAATCTTTGAGAATGAGTTTCTACCATGGAGCTAATTTCTACTCAATACTCAATACTTGGAAGGGTTTTAGTAAAACTCGTTGAATATTTTCTTCTAGACTAATGTAACATGTTTCTGTATTTCTACTTTTCTTCCAGTTAAAGATTTAGAAAAAAGAAAGGATCCAAAACCCAGAGTCAAGGTTGTGGACAGAGGAAACGGAAGTAAACCATCTTCACCAGACGGTCATATTTTTTTTTATTTGCTTATTTGGGGGGTTGAGTTGTTTTAATAACACAGGCAATACAAACACTCCTGGCCGTTGGCCCCATCAGAACAGTACAGAGCGTACATGAAAATCTCCCTCTGCCCCTTTTCTTTCCTCCTTCCTTCCTCACATATAATGGCTGTCAACACCTCCCTCTCCCTTACTCTCCCATATTCAATACATCACCAAGTTCCAGTGAATTTATTTTCTATTGAAATAATGACAGAATCTGTTCATTTCTTTCCATGTCTATTGCCAATACTCAGGCTAAGCTCCCATTTCTTTCCCGGTGTACAGTATTATTTAGCAAATCTCAATTTGCTCTCTACCCAGAAGTTGGAGCAATCTTTTCAAGACAGATCCAACCCTATGCTCTCCCCACACACACCTTAAAACTCCTTCAGTAGTTTCCCACTGCTCTTAGGATAGAGGACAAAATCCTTAACAAGACCCCCAAGGCCCCATGTAGTCTGGTAACCTACCGACCTGCCTCTCCTTCCTCATCTAACAACCCTCACTCACTACTCTCTAGGCCGCCGGCCTTCTTTCAAATCCTTTAAAGACTGTGTATCTCCCATACAAAGTCATAGCACCTGTTCTACTCTCTGCGTGAAACACTCTTCCCCATCAACACTCTGCTTAAATACTTCCTTCTCTTTCTTCAGAGCTCAGCTCAATCACGACGTTCTCAGAAACCTTCTCCAACCATTTTCCTCTATTAGAGGCCCCCTTACACCAGCTAACTTTCTTTCACAGCATTTCAATGTTTGTCTTCTCCCCTAGACTGTAAGATCCAAGAGAACAAGGATTGTGTCTGTTTTTGCTCCTCAGTATCTAGCAGTTTCCGATACATAACAGGTGTCCAGTAAATACTCACTGAATGGAAAGATGGATCAATGATCTACTAGAAATGTTACCTACTAGTGGCGAAAAATATAGTCAACCATCAACTCACCCCAGTGTTTCTTGTCACACTTTGGCATGCGACTTTTCAGTCACTTTTCTATCAATATACAAACCTATATGTATGGTCATACAATATGGCAATATTGTACTTCTTATTCAAAAAGTGTTGCTTTTTCACTTTGAGAACTTTCCATGTTACCGCATACAGGAGGCACGATGGCCTGGTGGCACATTGCATGGACATCACTTTTGCCTGTGGGAATTTAAAGCCTGACTTTGCTGCTTTTAAGATTGGGTGATTTATACTGGTTATCCTAATGTCCATGTCTCTGTTTCTTCGTCTGTGAAAGGTGGATAATAGGGTTTAAATCATAGAGTTCTTTGAGATTAAATGTGTCAATATATGTAAAATACTTAGAATACTGCCTACCATTGAATGATGTTAGCTATTATTGTTAGGCTATTGTTAGCCTCATTCCTTTTAATGGCCGGATAGTATACAAAGGAGTAGATTATCTTAATTTATTAACCATTCCCCATACTAATGAGCATTTAGATGCTTTCTAATTTTAACTATTACAAACATGTTGCAAAAAATGTACTTCTAAAAGTGGAATTGCAGAGTTAAAAGGATATGCAAATTTTACATTTTTGATAGAGTATACCAAATTGACTTAACTTTATTCAAAAAGTTATACTTCTGCCAACAATGTAGAACCGTGCTTATTTTCATTCATTCTTTCCAACATTTGAAATTCTTAATACTTAAAAAATTTTCCCAATGATATCTCAACACTTTAATTTACATTTCTTTGATTATTAGTGAGGTTGAGCATTTTTTTCATATCTTTAGTGGTCATTTGTATTTTTTCCCATCTTTGATCCATTTTGGTCTTGTGCTTTTTGTCTTTTTTATATGAAAATAATAATTTATAGATTTCTTTGTGCTCCCAGAATCAAGATTTATATCTTTCACCAGTTCTGGAAAATTCTCAGCCTTTAACTCTTCAAATGGTCTTTTTCTCAATTATCTGTTCTCTTCATTTCTCTCTCCTTTCTTTTTTTTTTTGCTGAGGAAGATTACCCCTGAGCTAACATCTGTGCCACTCTTCCTCTATATTGTATGTAGGGGGCCGCCACAGCATGACTTGAGAGGTGTAGGTCTGCACCCAGGATCCAAACCCGCAAACCTGAGCCGCCAAAGCGGAGCGCACTGAACTTGACCACTATGCCACAGACTGGCCTCCTCTCTCTCCTGTCTGTCTTTCTCTGTATTCAAATTAGATTTGTCATAGACAGTCTTTTTCCGTGGTCTATGTCTCTTAATTTTCATATTGTCTACCTCTCTGATTCTATCATTGATATTTTGGGTAATTTCCTTTATCTTTCTATTAGTACACTAATTATCTCTTACCCTCTTTTTAATCTGCTTTTTAGTCTGTGGTTTTCAACGAGTAATTCTTTTATTTCTAGAAATTCTATTTGCTTCTTTTAAAAATTTGCTAGGAATTTTTACAGTACTTTGTTCCATTTTAATGTTTTGTAAAAATTATCCTGATATTTCAGTCATGTTTGTTTTGTATTCTGAACCCAATAATTATATTATCTAAAGTATTTTGGAGTTAAATTCATCTTTTCTTTTTTATACTGGTTTTCATTCATGGTGCTTGTTTTCTTGTTTGGCTTGTCACTTTGGTTTGTGAGCTCATTTGTGAGAATTCTTTGCAGCGTGGTTTAGGAGTATGCCCCTCCAGAAATGTGTCCTTTGGTTGCTACCAAATTGAAACCATTTTATGTTAATTTTTTGTCTTAGGACACTCAGAGCTTGTCCATGGTTACAAATTCATAAGAGAGACAATTTTCTCCCACACAGAGCTTAGGCCAATACAAACACTTTTTTTTTGGTCATCTCCCTTGCTTGAAAAAGCAGATATTTCCCTAGTCCATCTTTTCACTAAGGGTATAGCCCTTTGAGGGTGCCTCCTTTACATGAGAAGTATCAATTCAACCTTTCCACATTGAATGCATCCAAGATCTTTTTTCCTGTTCCTGTATGACCATTGAAGCTTAACTTCTTGACTTGTAAACTCCTAGTTAATGTTAAGTCTGCCAGATATATATATATATACACACACACATATATACATACATATATATATTTCCCCTTGCAATAAATAAGTAATTTGTGAGAAGATATCTTGAGACTATTTAAATATTGCTTTTCTGCTAAGGATCTTAAAATTTTACCCAATTGTTTTAATATCCATTTGTAATTCTCGCCTGGGTCAGCTACTACTATAATGTTTCTGAAATGGTAATTTTCCTAACACCATTGTTTATTCTACATTTTATTAGTTGCCATTCTACTGTAAGGAAGATCTTTCCCTTCTCCCACATTTATTTGTCTATTTATGTCGGTAGGGGCTCGTGGATTCTTATTTTATGTGATGGATCGTAGTCCATTACTATCATTATTTATTTTGATGTTCAAATTGTTCCATTTTTCTCAGTGGGAGCTATTTCAAGCTATCGCCTATGGCCATTTTTTTAATTGATGTCATAATAGTTTATAACACTGTGAAATTTCAGTTGTACATTATTATTTGTCAGTCACCATATAAATGTGCCCCTTCACCGCTTATGCCCACCCCCCAACCCCCTTCCCCCTGGTAACCACCAAACTGTGTATGTTGGTTTATCTTCCACATATGAGTGAAATCATATGGTGTTTGTCTTTCTCTGTCTGGCTTATTTCACTTAAGATAATACCCTCCAGGTCCATCCATGTTGTTGCAAATGGGACGATTTCCCTACGGCCTTTTAATATATCTCCATCATTCTTTAAGCTTTTCCTACTTTCTGGCACAAACCTTACATTCCAGGCTCTTCTTGTACTTTTTCTGCCCTGTTCTAAATTCAACCATTTCTTCAAGGAATCCTGGTTTCTTTTCATGGAAAATAGTATTTAGAAACCAAGATGTGGGTACCAGATGTGCTTATTGCTTCTGGGTTGTCATTGCTTCTAGGCACTCTTAGCAGAGAGTACACACACACACACCATTATCTATCTATCTATCTATCTATCTATCTATCTATCTATCTATCTATCATCTATCTTATTGTATCATATATCTATATTCTACCCTTAACACAGGGTTCATTCTAGCCCTCCTCTTTCCATATTTATCAATATATCCCTTTTCAAGAGAATTTGGAAACATAGCTCCCAGTATCTTAAATGTATCTACTTATATGCTCAATTGTAAAAATAGTTTTAGAATTGGTAATCTATACACACTGCAAAAAAATCTATTAACTGGAGTTCAATATTTGCCTCTAGTGTGGGGTATATTATAAAATACCCATGTTCAAAATGATCTTGGGTTAGTCCTTTTGTTCCCAACTCACTGTGGTTTTGTTATTCGTTTTTAATACAGCTATGTTAATTCGTGGTTACATAAAACATTAACGTGGTTTTGAAAGTAAAAACTGTACAAAAGGGTGGGGTGTAGCAGTTATATAAAAGCCCGTGGTGTAGCAGTTAAGTGCGCACACTCCGCTGCTGGCAGCCCAGGTTTGGATCCCGGGCGTGCACAAACGCACCATGTGTCAGGCCATGCTGTGGCGGTGTCCCACACAAAGTGGAGGAAGACGGGCACGGATGTTAGCTCAGGGTCAGTCTTCCTCAGCCAAAAAAAGAGGAGGATTGGTGTGGATGTTAGCTCAGGGCTGATCTTCCTCACAAAAAAAAAAAAAAAAAACTATACAAAAGGGTAATACTCAAAAGAAACCTCACTTCTCTTATTTCATCCACCAAGCTTTACTCACCTCTTCTGAATAACCAAACTCAATAGTTTCTGACTTGTCTTTCCTGTGTTTCTTTTTGAAAAAACAGATTTGTAAATATTTTTATGGAGGATTTTACATGTAAGTTCTCAACTGAGTTTTGGCTTAGCATTCTTTGCTTAAAGAATGGCACTCAAGGTGAAATCTATCTCCCGTCCGTGGATTAGAGTTGGCCCTAGAATTTAGCTACAGCCAGATATTCCTGAAATGTCCTAAATTCTCCATTCTTTTCCCTGATGCATCTTCCCCTTGCCCTTCTAAAACTTAGCATTGAGTGAAGTGAATCAAAAACAGGAAAATAGATAATGGAAAGGTGGGGGTAATACGTTCTGATAAATGCTAATGAACACCTGGGGAAGGGCCATTCGTTCAGCAGTTCATTGGCTCTACTCACTAAACACATGTTATGGAGGGGCCTTCCCTGAGCCCATTGTTGCACAAGAGCTGTTTCAAGTTGTTTATTGCAGTGATCAGGACCTGAGCTAGGGCAAAAAGTTTCAAGAGGCTTGTGGAAAAAAGGCAATTTCCTCTTTTAGGTGAGGGCTCCCATGCGGTATGCACAGGGGCAGTGAGGATTCAAGGGCACTGCTTGTCTGGGAGAATTGTCTAAAGAAGTAAGTTGTAAACAGTGGTGACAATCCAGGCCAGAGTTAGGGCTCCCAGGAGGTTAAAGGGAGCAGTAATGGGACCCACTGGAGATGAAATGGCCTTCCCCACCAGGCTTTAGCCTCTCTTCCAAGATGAGGTAGTCCCATGGTTCACATTGAACTATGCTGCTCTTTGTTTGCCCTACGATCTACAATTTTTCGTACAAGAGACTACATTGATAGTGGCTCAGATACAATCAGACATATTTTACATATTTTAGAATTTGAGTTTAAATGCAAAGAGCTAAGATCCTTAACAGAAGTTGCTGTGCCAGTTAAATAATTCCTTGTTTTCGATCTATTCTACATGTTTCTTCAATAATCCAAAGCAAACTCCCAAACAAAAGTGGTATTTGCCTTTGAGCATAATGTTGGCACATTTGCATCAACGGCTATTTCTCTTTCGTTGTCCAGACAGTTTTCTCCAGTTATTTTTGGTGTTTTGCACAAGAATTCAGAACCTGATTGAAAAATATTGTGAGACAGATAGGAAAAGTAGCATAGGATTTCTTTTTTTCTCATAATGGTTTTTCAGTTAAGATCTCTGACCCTCTTTTTTTTTTTTTTTTTAAATAGAATATATATTTAGTTTACTACAATGAGAAGATAAGGAGAGGGTCCCAGTGCTCTCATTTTCTGGGGAAAAAAATAAGATGAGCTTAGATTATTCTTTCCAGGGGTTGGCAAGCTATGGCCCACAGGCTAAGCCCAGTCCTCTGTTTTCTTAAATAAGGTTTTATTGGGGACCAGCTTGGTGATGTAGTGGTTAAGTTCGTGTGCTCCGCTTTGGTGGCCTGGGATTCGTGGGTTCAGATCCCAGGTACGGACCTATGCACCACTCATCAAGCCGTGCTGTGGCGGCAACCCACGTACAACATAGAGGAAGATGGGCACAGATGTTAGCTCAGGGCCAATCTTCCTCAGCAAAAAGAGGAAGATTGGCAACAGATGTGAGCTCAGGGCCAATCTTCCTCACACACAAAAAAATAAAAATAAAAAAATAAGGTTTTATTGGAACCTAGCTATGCTTATTCCTTTACATGTTGTCTATAGCTGCTTTCCCGCAATATCAGAGTTAAGCAGATGCAACAGATATCGTATGTCTGCAAAGACTAAAATATTTTCTATTTTGCCCTATTCAGGAAGAGTTTGCTGATCCTTGCTTTTGAATGTGTTGGAACAGAATTACTTGATAACTGGGTAATTCATTGTTTTTCTGAGGACAGCTGGTCTATTTTGGTATTTCCAATAAGAAATGTGTAGGATGTACTCTAATATATAAACCTTCAAAGGATCCTGCTTCTCATACTCCTATATTTGATTTTTTTTATCTGAAACATGAGAACTCCCAAAAGTTAGTTGTGAAGATTAAATGAGTTAATATGTGTGAAGTGCCTAGGACCTAGTAAATGCTAAGTATTTGCTATTAATATTACCGTGTATAGTTTACATTAATTAATTTCAAAAACATATCTTTTATGTTATTGATTTAACAATAAATGCATAGAGGAGGTTTGGTGATTACCCCCTAGAGCACTGAGTTAGGCATTGGGAATTAATTGGTGATTATTGTAGGCAGGATTCTACCGTCATGAAACTTACATAGTCTAGCAGGGACTCAACACACGTACCCAGTACTTTCTCTTGGAGAAGAGTCGGTTCTGAATTTTCTATAGTTGTTACAGTTGAGCGTAACCAGGGCACACGATTATGCTCAAGGTGTATTTTCTCTTACTGGGATTTCTTACTTCCCATTAGTGCTTTCACGGTTCTTGGCTCACAGTTAAGAGATCAGTTTGAAATTTTACCACCTTTCCACCGTTTTTTCTGGATCTTAGATCTGCCAAACCCAGGACTGTGAGCTCGGTTCAGCAAGAGTGGGACTGGTGGGGATTTTAATTTCAGTAAGGCAGGAATCAGATGATCAGCTAAAGTGTAGGGAAATTGGTGGGTTTTGTAGGTTAATGCTTGCTCTTAGAGGTGAGAGGGAAGGGATTGGGTCCAGTCATAAACTGGACATTGGTATTAGTTTGTGGAATTCATGCATTAAAGGGTTTAAAATGATGCCTGGCCCATAAAGTAAGCTCTATAAGTGTTTCTCCTTCTCCTCCTCCTTGTTCTTCTTCATCTCCTTCTTCTTTTGCTTCATTCTCATCTTCCTCCTCCTCCTTATTCTCTTTATTGTTATAATTACTATTATCTAGATAGCTGATATGGTGTACCAGTGACAACACTAGGATGGTCTAGAATATCTCTGCTCATAAGCCCAGGGAGAATTTGAGGAGGCCCCTCTGTCTGTGCCTGTGCCTTGAGTGGGGAAAAAGTCTCCTTGAGAATTCATAACCATGGACCTGTACCACATTCAGATTAGGCATTCACATTTACACTCCTCAAATGCTCTGGGATCCTCCCATTCAAGAAATTAATGTAAAAATTGTTCAGAGCTTGTAAAAGTAGAGTGCCTGGCAGAAACAAATACAAAATCACATTTGAAGCACATATGCCCAACTCACATTCTAAAGATTGCCGCAGATAAGGCAATGCCAAAGAAGAGTTCATAATCCAAACTTTTGAAACACAGAAGAGAACCATGTGCCATGATAAGAGTCAGAAGACACAGAAATGGTGGTCTCAGAATCCCATGGGTTTCAATCGTGGAATGATTACATAAACACTATAAAATATTATTAAAGTCATAGAAATATTCAAAACAAGAAAGTAAAGAATGAGAGACTATGAAGGAGAGAATAGGTAGATTTGAAAAGGAATCAAATAGAAAATAAAGAGCTCTGAAGAGCATAAATAAAAAGTTAGCCACAATCAGAATCATGTTGGTGAAACTGTAGAACACCAAAGTCAAAGATAAGATTTTAAAAGACAAAAGGGGAACAAGGAGGAAGAAAAAGACTTGCTGACACTGTTTCTAAATGATGGAGATCTAGCTATGTGTACTTGGCTGTTCTTCAATTCTTTGGCATGTTAAATAAAACTACTGTTTTTAAAAAAGTGATGTTAATTAATTTACGTTATTAATTTATTAATTTAAAGAAAGGTTAAGTTCAGCAAGTTCAGTTTGCTCAATAAACTTGTGACGTATTTGAGAAAGAAAAAAAATTATTAATTAAGAAAAGGTTGAGAAGCCCTGATCTAACACAAGTTGGCCCTGTTTCTCCTCCCTCTGCATTCCATAACATTTCATGGAAACACAGAGCAACTGCAGAGATAGTCTATAAAGCATAAGGCATTAGACACATTGTAGGCCCCTGGAGTCCAAGTAACCATGCTCAGAGGAGAAATCAGAAGATGATATGTGTTGCTTTCCAGCCCAAGGGTTAAGAGGATAAACAACATTTTCATCAGGATATTTTTTTCTTCTCATATTGAACTTTCCTTTTTTTCCTCATTTTCCTTGTTACTTATTGAGATCAGTGTGGCTTAGTATAGAACACAAGTTTTGTGGTCACATATCTCTTGGAATGAAATCTTCCCCTGCTTTCTACCTAGCTGTGCACTTTAGGTATGTTAACCTTTCTAAGCCCTAGTTTCCTCATTGGCAAAATGAGCATAATAGTGGTAATGAGTATATAGGCTTGTGAGCGTTAAATGTTATCGCATATAGGACATAGCAGGACATAGCAGGCACTTAGGGAATGTCAGTTTCCATCTCTTTTTTTAAAAAATGTCTTCTTTTCAAAGAGAAGATATTAGCATACAGAATGTAGTAGAGTGTCCTACATTATCAATAGCTATTTGTTGAATATTTGGGTTTGCTTTATATTAGAATCAAGGAGAGAGGTTCACAATCCCTTGGAGAAGTGAAGAAAGACTGTTTTTATGAAAAGAATGTTTTTATCATAAAAAAGCAGAATGTAGGGCCAACCCTGGTGCCTAGTGGTTAAGTTTTGCACATTCAACTTCAGCTGCCCAGGTTCAGTTCCCGGGTGTGGACCTACACCCCTTGTCTGTTAGTGGCTGTGCTACAGTAGCAGCTCACATACAAAAAAAAAAAAGAGGAAGATTGGCAGCAGATGTTAGCTCAGGGTGAATCTTCCTCAGCAAAAAAAAAGCACAAAGTAGATTTCTGTTTTTTCCTCGATTTGTGGCGTTATAATTCATGTTTTCAAGAATTCAAAAAAACACAAGATAGAATCAGTCGTTCAGAAAATAATCATTGAACACCTGCCAAGTACATTGTACCTGTGCATAAAATCATAAGGTTTCCCTGAGGGCAAGGGGATGGAATTCTTCCAGCCATAGACCTCTAGTTTTCTCTTAGTTCTCTCCTCACTCTCGTTAAGACATTTTTAAAGAATTTTGATGCCTTTTCTGTTGGCCTCCAGCAAATTTTATCAATCTTAACCTGTGAATTCTTCAGTGGAACAAAATCATAGCTCTGCCTTAAATAAGTTTTCAAAAGTCCTAATTTTTAAAAGACCTTGTAACATATCTTTTTTTTAAAATCAGATACTTTACAACTGTGAGCACTGCTGTAGATTTTGGCAGAGTCTATTCCCCACAGGGATGCTTGGACTTGTCTGATTGATACCTTCCTTCTTGTCTAAGAATTTTCTATTAAACATCTTGTTTCTATACCTGCAAGGTTGACTGTTGGTTTCAAATTGAGCAGGCATTTCAACCTTAGAAATGGCAAAATGTCAGGATCTCTTTGTTATTGATGAATTAGAATAACAGGGATGATTAAGTTGTGGCATTTTTCAGAAAATTACCTTGAACAGCCAAAGTAAGCATATAGCCAAATCATGTAGTACTACATACAGAGCTGAAAATAAATGTGAATGTAATACACTGGCTCCTGAAGTTGAGCAAGTTTTATTTTTTTATTTATTTTTATTTGGCAAGGAAGTTTGGCTCTGAGCTAACTCTGTTGCCAATCTTCCTCTTTTTGCTTAAGGAAGATTATCGCTGAGCTAACGTCTGTGCCCATCTTCCTTTATTTTGTATATGGGATGCTGCCACAGCATGGCTTGATGAGTGGTATGTAGGTCCACATCCAGGATCCAAACCTGCGAACCCTGGGCCACCGAAGCAGAATGCAAGAACTTAACCACTATGCCACCCAGCCAGCCCTGAGCAGGTTTTATTCTTAAATAGAGGTGTTCAGGCAAAATAGCCTCTCTTGGGTCAGTATTAACTTATGAACATCAGGAAATAACCAGGTAATTGTGTAAGTAAAATTTTAGAGCAAACTTTATATAAAAGTATTTAAAAAGGGCCATATATTTTCAAAACCCATTTTAGGTTTCTTGCATTGTGGTAGGTAGAGTTTGGAGAGGGTAGATAAAAAGAGATGGTGGGGGGATAAAAATTGAGTCCAAAACCTCAGAGATGAGAATGTTATTGGGGGAAAGAAGAGTAATTGTATTGGCAGGAAGTGAGAAATAAATATGGACAGGTCAAGTGGAGTTGAATTATGGAGAGCTTTGAAGAATGAATAGTTTAGGCTTAATTTAGTAGGTGGAGGAGGGAAGAGATAATCTTAAAATTTAGAGGTGGAAGATACTTTAAGACTCTTGCTGTTCAACCAATTAGGAAGATGGTTGAGGCTCTTCAGCCATGCCATTGAGGATTGACAAGCATCTGCTTTCATTGAAATATCACTATTTCCCAAGGCAGTGGTCTATGGAAATCTTGACTGTTAGAAAGTTCTTTCTTGAATTGAGTTGAAATCTGTCTCCTGGTGGGCATGCAGAACACTCCTAATCCCCCTTCTGTATGGCAGCCCTTTAAATATTTGAAGACAGCTGTCATGTCCTATCTCAGTCTCTTACGGTTTATGAGCAGAGGAGAAATATGATGTTTACAGGACTGTCAGTTACTGTTAAGATGCAGGGCTCTGAGTGACAGCTGAAATGTTCTTTTGGCTGTGGCTCAGGGCTTGGGCTTCACATGCCTGCAAGTTGTAAGGTGTTATTCATCCCACATTGGATATAGGACACGTGAAGATGACTTTGATTACATGCTATCTTTAATGGCAAGGCTTGGCAATCTTCCCTTCCTTCCTTCCTTCCTTCTTTCCTTCCTTCCTCCCTCCCTCCCTCCTTCCCTCCCTCCCTTCCTTCCTTCCTCCCTTTTCTTCCTCTCTCTCTCCCTCTCCCCCTTCCCTCCCTCCTTTTCTTTTTCCCTTCCTTCCTTTCAAATACCTTTCTCTCTTCTGTGATAGGAGTTGAATAGCACAACAGCTAAGTGGTTGAGTCTTTGGAGTCTATCCTGGATTTGAATTCCAGCTTTTCCACCTGCTCAGTGTGTGATGATGGGCAAGTTATTTAACCTTTCTAATTACTTAACCTGTCTTTTTCAATAGAGTGAGAAGAACCTATCTTATAGGATTAATATCAGGCTTAAACGGAAAAGACGTGCAAAGCATCTGATGAAAGCAGTCACTAAATTGATCTTTTTATTATTGTAAAAAAGAAAAGCAATGAAAAGTGTCTGTCACAATAAATAAATAACTATATGTATTAGTCGGGGTTCTCTAGAGAAACAGAACCAATAGGATGTATATATATATAGAAAGAGATTTATTATAAGGCATTGGCTCACATGATTATGGAAGCTAAGAAGTCGCAAGATCTGCAGTCAGCACTGGAGACCCAGGAGAGCCAATGGTGTTAAGTTCCAGTCTGAAAACTGACGGGCTCTAGATCCAAGAAGGGGTAATGTTTCAGTTTGAGTCCAATGCTGCAGCTCAAGGCAGTCAGGCAGAACCAGTTCCCTCTTACTCAGCCTTTGTGTTCTATTCAGGTCTTCAATCAATTGGATGAGGGCCGCCTACATTAGGGAGGGCAGTCTGCTTTACTCAATCTACAGATTCAAATGTTAATCTCATCTAGAAGCACCCTCATAGACACACCCAGAAGAATGTTTGATCAAATGTCTGGGCACATAAAATTAAGCATCACACTATATAGTATGTTTCTAGGAAGAAAGAGTTTCTGCAAAGAAAAATAAAACAGAGTAAAGGAAGAGAGTGATGGGAAGTGCTGTTTTAGATAGGGTGGTCATCTGTCAGGGATGCTTCGAAAGGTGAGGCTCCACCAAGACTAGACTAAATGAGTATGAAGCTCACTCTGATTTATGTGAACTCCAAACACAATCGAAATGAGCCCCCTGCTCCACATCTGCTAGGTGGACAACTTATAACATTTATACGACGGATAACTAGTGACCATCAGTGTTGCATTATGTGAGAACATGTATGGTAGTGATAGCATGGTATGTTGGAAAAGGCATGTTGGACTGGACCTGGTGTCCAGTCCTGGCTCTTCCAGTAACCACAGAGCCATTCACTTGTCTCTCTGAATGTCAATTTCATTTCTTGCAAAATGAGGACAATAATGGCTCCTCATGGGAATGTTGTGAGAATCAGAATGTGCCAATGTATTGAAAAACACTTTTAGAACCGCTGAGCTTTTAGAAGATGTAAAATGATGTTAACTCCTATTAAAAAAATATCTTCAGTATGTGGCCAAAGCCAAACTTGGAAGCGAGCTTCCAAAAGTTCTACTGCACCAAATTTTTAGGGATTTTCTTTTGCTCCTGGTTTGGAAACTTGAATTTCACCTCACAGGAGACTTAAGTGAAAAATTGTTCTGTGACCACAGTTTTCCTTCAGATGTCTTGGTTCATGAATAGCCTAGCTAGATATTTTGCTAGTGGCATAGAGAAAATAATTCAAAGCCACTAAGTGAATCATAGACCAGTTATGAAAATCATCGTGAGGTCTTCTGATTGTATGTTAAGAAAATGGGAGTAAAAATAGTATGTGCTCCCCTTTAATCTGGCTTAGCCTCCAGCATTGGGGAAATATCAAGGAAGACAGGCAAACCTGATCCAATCTCCCTGATCCCTAAATTACTATAATCCACTTGCACAGAGTGGTAGTACAGCAGGGCAGGAGAAGAGGCCTGATTTAATTAAGCCCTCATGGTTCGTTTTTCTTATTTTCTGCTGGAGGTGTGAATTACGTGAAAAGAGGAATTCTTTTTTAAGAACACAATTCAATGCGGTTCACATTCATTGATATACTTGTGCCAAAGCTGGGCAAGACAAAGGGGATAAAAGGGGATAAAGGGGATAAAAAGATAAGACACAAAGATCTCATCCCTTAAGGAGTTCAGTCTAGTCAGGGAGATAGAAATAGAAAAAAATCATAATAGTCCAGTGTTATGAGTACAACAGACCATACACAAATGAAGAGGCTGTAAAGAGAGGCAGATAATGAATCCTATCTGAGGACTGTTGGAAAGGCTTCATGGAGTTGGTGAAGTGTAACCCAGGTTTTGAAGGATGAATAGGAGTTCACCTGGCAGAAAAAGGCTTCTGTCAATTCTCCCTTTTCTATTTGCATCAACTGTGTTAGTGAATACCTTTCTCCACAAATATATTGTAAACATTTCTCTATAAACCACAATTAGGTCTTTAATTTGAATGTCATTAAAACAAAAGGAATAATATCATATAAAAGTAAGACATAATTTGGTAATTTCATACTATTCTAACTAAAGTAGACCTCCCTTCCCCCATACACACACCTATTTCTTTATATCATTCTGTTCATTTTTATAAAGCACTTTTAAAAATCTGAACTTATATTGTTTTGTTAGAGTCTGTTTCCTCTCATTGAGGAAATTTAATTTGCCACTAGACGGTGGGGACTTCGGTTGTGTTCCTGGTTGCCCAGAACAGTGCTTGGTATACAGTAAGCAGTAAATAAATACATTTTTAATAAATAAATAAATTTCATCCAGGAAATTAGTTCTGTAATATCAAATTAATAAACATAGGTTTAGAGTAAAGTGGTTTATGTCAGTTCCAACTACTTGAATTAACTTGTATTTTCAACACAAAGTTTTCTCTTGTCAGTAACACAGTAAAATTTGTATAAAATTGTTAAAGGGATGCTTTTCACATGGGCTATTTAAATACTAAGTGCCTACATCTTCAAGGGGAAAAAGTTCTAGATGGATAATTGGAGATGCTTGCAAATAATGCATACTCGCTGTGGACTCAGCAGGGGCAAGCCCTGTGGGCACACAGCTTCCTATTAGAGGCTTTATTTCCCCTGCTTTCTAAATTTATATGATGTAGGGTACCTTGCTGAAGTCCATGTAGCTCTGTGGTTAAGAGTGTAGATTATGGGGATGTATTACCTGGGTTCAGATCCCAGTTTTGCCTCTTATTTGTATGACACCCTGGGCACATCACACAGTCCATGTATGTCGTACTTTTTGGCTGCAAATGAGACTGATAATGTTGGTGCCTGTCGCATAGAGCTGTTGCGAGGATTAAATCAATAGATAAGTGTAGAGGGCTCAACGTTTAATATAAGGACATACACAGCTTTCAGATACGGACAGTTAGGGAAGTGTTGGTTTCTCCTGGGCCTCCTCGTCATGCACTTCCAGAGGGTGGAGAACATAATGGGAATCACGCCTTTTGATTCTGCCTATGACGTCAGAGTGTTATTATCTTCGTGAGCTAGCCTATATATTGAGTGCCTTCTTTGATTGAGTTCAGCTGCTTAGCTTTTTTTATTTTTTTTTACACTACCTGTATTTTCAGAATTGCATTTTACATAAAGCCCGTGTTAAGCCAAGAGCTGAATTAAAATACAGTTCAAGAAGTCGTTTTCCCTGTTCCTTTGCTTCAACTTTAAATACAGTATTGAGGGCAAAGAGGATTTATTGTATTCTTTAAAAATTAATTACAAAATACCATTTAACAATAGAAACATATGTACTTACTTATCCCTTTTAAATGCAGTTTTAAATTACATTTGGCTGCAGAGTTTTATATAACAGTCACCTGGACTCCCAGGTGTGTCTGGTTTCCCACCACTTGGTTCCATAACACATTTTAAGGTGCTTAATGCTTTCTTTCTCATTGGTCCCTCTCCATTTAAGAATGCTGAAATGTGGGGCCAGCCTGGTGGCGTAGTGGTTGGGTTCACGTGCTCCACTTCGGCAGCCTGGGGTTCACAGGTTCAGATCCCGGGCACGGACCTACACATGCTTGTCAGGTCATGCTGTGGCAGGCATCCCACATATAAAGTAGAGGAAGATGGGCATGGATGTTAGCCCAGGGCCAATCTTCCTCAGCAAAAAGAGGAGGATTGACAATATATGTTAGCTCAGGGCTAATCTTCCTCACCAAAATAAAGAAAGAAAGAAAGAAAAGAAAAGAAAAAAAAGAATGCTGAAATGAGTAACATATTTGCCAGTGGAAGGGGATGTTATTTGTCTTCAGGGCTGAATCTGGGCTCTTATTTTTGGTAAGATTTGAATATACTCAAAATTTAATAAATTCAAATTTTGGTAAAATTTGAATATTGAAATTCAAATTTTGGTAAAATTTGAATATATCTTTTAAAAGAGTCACTGTAACATCTGGAGTTATGTTTGAGATGTGTGATTATTGAACTTGAACTTGGAAATGTTAAAACTACCTCTTACCCCGGGTATTCGAACAATTGTTGTCTCTGGCACAGACAAGCCTGTTATCGGGGCAGACATGGCACATGGTAGGTGGAGTTCTCCCTACACCAGATCTTACTGGAGTTGGACACACTGCGTCTGTGCCTGCTGCAGTGGGAAATAGCCCTTAGGGTCATTGTGTTTGGATATGTCTTAGAGCAAATGACCAGGGTTTTGGGCATTTGAAAAAGCAATATTTTTTTCACAGTTCCCAAGTGAATGTGCACTAACCTTGAAGAGAAATCATACTTTGGAATGCAAAACGTATTATAGATTTTGACTTCTGAGATCCTTGGAAACAGCATCTTTCTGCTGATGTAACAGATACTAGTCATTAAATTAGAAAACAGGGCATAGGTCTGAATTTCACATGAAACGTGCAGAATTGTAGCTTGTGTTTAAGGTTTGGTTCTTAAACTGGGCAACATAAACACTAAAATTATTTTCCTACTTAATATTTTCTGCATGCCAGATAGGATTACTTTCCTCTTTTGTAAATTAGTTATTAACTAGTTATTTTTAATGGCATAATAAGCACCCGAACCCCCTCTACTCCCCAAAGCTTAAGACCTTGGGCACACCTGTGTATAACCATGTGGCACTGCTGCCATCTGCCTCCTCCGTTCCCCTCACCCAAGGCAATCACCATCTGGGATCCTGTCTTCATCACCATCTTGCTTTTCTTTTTTAAATAGGTCTACAGCATCTATATGTATTTCTAAAAAGATTATAAATATATACATACGTTTTATTTCGCTGAGGAAGATTAGCCCTGAGCTAACATCTGTGCCAATCTTCCTCTACTTTGTGGGTCACTGCCACAGCGTGGCTCACAAGTGGTGTAGGTCCGCTCCTGGGACCGAACCCATGAACCTGGGCTGCTGAAGCGGAGTGCACCAAAATTAACCACTACGCCATGGGGCTGTCCGCAAAAGATTATATTTTATATTAGTTATTTTAAACATTAGAAAAAGATATCATGCTAAATGCAATCTTTTGAGGCTTATTTTCCCCCACCAAATATTGCTACCCACCAAATAGCAATATGTAGCTAAGATTCATCCAGATTGTTGCATTTCAATATAGCTCATTTATTTTTGCCTTTATATAATATTCCATTGTATGCCACAGTTACCGATCTACTCTCCTATTGGAGGGCATTGGAATTGTTTCCAGCTTTTTGCTATTGTGAACAGTGCTTCTATCAAACTTCTTCTACTTGCTTCCTATTGTCCGTGTGCAAGAATTCCCCTTGGGTATAGACTTAAGAGAGGAATTGCTGCGTGGCAAGATTGGTGAATTTCCAGCTAGAGAAGGAAATGCCAAAAATCTGTTCTAAAGAATTTGCAACAATTTACATTTCTACCAGCAATGTACAAGAGATCCTGAGGGTCCATCTCTTTGCTTACATTAGTATTATTAGACTTATTTTTTTTTATTATTTATGCTTTTTAAATTGATTTTTATTGAGATAATTGTAGACTCACAAGAAGCTATAAGAAATGATAAAGATCTGTGTACCTTTTACCTAGTTTCCCTCAGTAGTAACATTTTGCAAAGTTATAGTGCAATATCACATGAGCGTATTGACATTGCTACAATACATCCACTTGTTCAGATCTCCTCAATTTTACTTGTATCATTTGTATGTGTGTGTGTTTAGTTCTATACAGTTTTATCACATGTGTATGTTTGTGTATCGATAAGTACAGTCAAGAGGCTGGACGGTTCCATGACCATGAAGATCCCCATGTTGCCCTTTTATAACCACCTCTACCTCCTTTCTATTCCCCATCCTTAACCCCTGAGAACCAAAAATCTGTCCGCAATTTCTAAATTATTTTCGTTTTAAAAATTTTACGTAGGTGTAGTCATGAAGTAGGTAACTTTTGGAGATAGGCTTTTTTCACTCAGGATAATTCCCTGAAGATTCATTCAAGTCATTGTGTGTATCAATAGTTCTTTCCTTTTTACTACTGAGAGGTATTACGTGGTAGGGATGTACCACAGTTTGTTTATCCATTAACTTGTTGAAGGACATCTTGATTGGTTTCAGTTTTTGACTATTCTGAATAAAACCGCTGTGAACATTTGTGTACAGTTTTTTTGTGTGAATATAAGTTTTCGTTTCTCTGGGATAAATGTCCAAGAGCGCAATTGTTGGATTGTATGATAAATTCATGTACGATTTTTAAAGGAACTGCCAAACTGTTTTCAGAGTGGTTATACCATTTTATACTCCCACATGCAATGTGGGAGTGATCCAGTTTCTAAACATCCTTGACAGCATTTGTTGTCATCACCATGTTTTATTTTAGCCGTTTTGACAGATGTATACAGTGAAATATCATTGTGGTTTTAATTTGTGTTTCCCTGATGGCTAATAAAGTTGAATATCTTTTCACATGCTTATTTTGCAACTGTGTATCCTCTTTGGTGAATGTCTCTTTATCTCTTTTGCCCATTTTCTAATTGAATTATTTTTCGTCTTGTTTTTCGTGTGTTTTTGTTTTTTTTTTTGTGAGGAAGATTAGCCCTGAGTTAACATCCATTGCCAATCCTCTTCTTTTTGCTGAGGAAGATAGGCCCTGGGCTAACATCTGTGCCCATCTTCCTCTACTTTATATGGGACGCTGCCACAGCATGGCTTGATGAGCGGTGTGTTGGTCCACGCCCAGGATCTGAACCTGCAAACTCCGGGCCACCGAAACAGAGCATGTGAACTTAACCGCCATGCCGCCGGGCTGGCCCCTTTTGTGTTTAGTTTTTAACTGTTGAGTTTTGAGAGTTATTTATTTAGATTCTAGATTCTAATTCTTTGTTCGATATTTGATTGGCTAATATTTTCTCCCAATCTATAACTTATCTTTTCATCCTTTTAACAAGGTCTTTTGCAGAGCAAGTTTTTAATTTTGATGAGGTCCAATCTATCAATCTTTTATTTTGTGGTTAGTGCTTTTGGTGTCAAGCCTAAGAACTCTTTGCCTGGCCTTAGAATATAGAGATTTTCACCTTTGATTTTTTTTTTCTAAAAGTTTTCTGTTTTACATTTAAGTCTGTGATCTGAGTTAATTTTTGTAAAAGATTTGAAGTATAGTTCAAGGTTCACTATTTTGTCTATTGATGTACAATTATTACAGCACTACTTGTTGAAAAAGCTATATTTCTGCCATTGAATTGCTTTGCACCTTTGTCAAGTATCACTTGCGCAAATTTGTGTGAGTTTATATTTGGGTTCTCTAATCTGTTCCATTGGGTCCGTGTGTCTAACCCTCTTCCAATATCATACAGTCTTGATTTACTCTGGCTATAGGGTAAATCTTGACATTGGGTAGACTGAGTTCTCCCACTTGATGATTCTTTTTCAAAATTGTTTTTGTTATTCTTCATCCTTTATCTTTTCATATAAATATTAGAATAATCTTTATTCTACAAAAAACCTTGGGATTTTGATAGGAATTGCATTAAATCAATTCTCAATTATCAAATATCAAATATCAATTTGAGAATTGACATCTTTTCTATGTTGATTCTTCCAATCCATGAACCCAGGAAACCTCTCCAATTATTTAGGTCTTCTTTGATTTCTCCTATCAGGAGTGTAATTTTCTGCACACAGATCCTGCATATGTTTTGTTAAGTATGTATCTAAATATTTAATTATCTTTGGAGTGCTTATAAATGGTATTCAATTTTTTTTCAGTTAAATGAGCACAAATTATTTCTCATTGTGATCTCGATTTTTTTTATTACTGTGATCACTAATGTAATTAGACATTCTCTTCATTCATTTATCACTCATAAATATTTCCTATTCTCTGAGGTGTCTATTCATGATTCTTTATATATTCTTGATACCTTCTTTTTCAGTTTTTTATATTATACATGTCTTCTCCCAGTTTCAACTTGTCTTTTTATTTTCTTTAAAGTGCTTTTTGATGAACAACTTTAAAATTTTGATATCATTAAATTTATCGACCTTCTAATTTATAGTCAGTTCACTTTATATCTTGCTTTGGAACTATATAGACTTTATATCACCAAGTCAAAATAATTTGAATGAGCTAAATCAACAGAACATTTTTATTGGAAACTATTTTAAAATAGAAAATACTGGTTTTGTAGTCCTCTTCTAAATAAGCAGAGAGAAATTGTTTTCTTTCTAAGATCCTGTCTATAATGTACCCAAACAATTAATTAAAAAGCAAAATAATATCCCTAATAATTTTGGAAGAAAAAGAAAACTACTTTTCATTTGAGGTAAGTTTCCCCATAAAAACTGAAAGAAATAGGTTTTTGGAACTACGTAAGACTTCAGTTTTCCCTGATTATTTCCCAAAACCAAATTAATTTCTGTCCCATGACTTCTTGCAGTATTCTGTTTTAGAATATTTCAGTGTGGTACAGTAGAGCAGACTCCCAAGTTGGAGGTAGCTTTGTATTTGGTTATTAAAGAAGGGATATTTGGAGCCAAAAAATGTAGTATATAAACTTTGGATCAAGCTGTACTGTTTAGCTTCCTTATTCAGATGAGAATTTGAGTATTTCATTGGCAAGTATATTTTTTCCCCATCTGGTAAAAGGATCTAGGTATTTTATGCATATTTATGTCTGGGGCAAAAAACCAAGATCCTTTAAGCAAAATGTGGCCTGGTAGGTGAAGAGACATATTAAACTGCCTGCCCCAACCATATGTAGTTCAAGTATTTTTTTTCCCCTAGGAAAAACAAATATTCAAATGAACACCTCTGTATTTTGCTTTTCATTACATACATTATATTTCAAATATTGTTTTATTGTCAGTTTAATGTTAGAAAACAAACTAAATAGGGATTTGCTGGGCAATTTCAGCAAGTAGACGTGGACTCAAAGAAACACACACACACACACACACACACACACATACAATATTCATGATCTCCAGTCCTAATATAAAATTCATCAAAGTTAAGCAGTCCTTTTGGAAGCACAAACTACTGTATGAAGCAATGCTTCCAAAGGTACCAACACTATCGTGAAATTTTCGAGAGTTCTTGAACACGTTAAGAATATTTTAGGGGCTGGCCCGGTGGCGCAAGCGGTTAAGTGCACGCGCTCCGCTGCGGTGGCCTGGGGTTCGCCTGTTTGGATCCCGGGCGCGCACCGACGCACCGCTTGTCAAGCCATGCTGTGGCTGCGTCCCATATAAAGTGGAGGAAGATGGGCATGGATGTTAGCCCAGGGCCAGTCTTCCCCAGCAAAAAGAGGAGGATTTGCAACAGATGTTAGCTCAGGGCTGATCTTCCTCACAAAAAAAAAAAATAAAGAATATTTTAGTATCTTGGCTCTGAGTGAATGTAAGTGGTGGTTTTCACCTGGTGAGCGCAGACCTACCCTGTATCAGACAGCCTCCTCCTTTGTTTGCAGACAGCTGTTTGCCCTCTGCGTCTCGTCCACACTGTGGGCTGGGACTTTCCCAGAGGGCAAAGCTTAAGGTAGTGCCATACCAGCCACTGGGCATCCTTTTTCAGATCATTATTCTGAGGCCAAATTGAGCTACTTAAAAAATCAATTACTTAAGTGATTTTGGGGATCAAAATCTTATTGTCACATAGATGCAATATGCAAAAGAATTTGAATTTGGGGAAACTCTTGGGCCCTTTTGCAATTTTCTTCTTTCACAAGCCCTTCCTACTTTAGCAAAGGTCTGTGGACCTTTCTTAGATTAAATGCATGGCCCCCACTTTTCCTGGAATTCAGGAAGCCCATATTTCTTTTCTCCTATCATATCCTCTAGCAAAGACTTATCAAAATAGGACAGCCGCCTCTCTGCGTTCTGGTCATCTTCCCATCTCTGCTAACTGTCCCATACTGGTGTTGCTAAGACCTTTCCTGGAAAGAATCTGTAGGCTAAAACCCAAAGCTGGATGATTTTGCACAGACACTGCTTTCTAAAATATGCAGAAGGCTTGAGTTGCCAGGATGGTGTGAACCTGCCAGTGTTTTGCTAACTATTTGCAGAACACTGGCTCTGCTGCCAGCTGTTACCACAATTTTTTCCTAGTAGAAATGGGTTTAAGGGAAGGGGTGTAAAAACATGGTAACTGTAATGGGGACTTGATCGTATTCTTAGCACTAAGTTATCTGAAAGACGTTAAAATTAACTCACTCTTTTAAAAGTTCCACCAGTAACATGGATGCTTTTCTGGTTTGTACTTTGCAGAAGAGAAATTTTTCTGTCAAACTCCAGCTGTTGCTGATATTGTAATCCTGGTTGATGGCTCATGGAGTATTGGAAGATTCAACTTCAGACTGGTTCGGCTTTTCTTGGAAAACCTGGTTACAGCATTCGACGTGGGCTCAGAGAAGACACGAATTGGTATATCTTCTATTAATAACAGCAGTTAGCTGTCAGTGTAAAACTGCTGGGAAGCTTCTTAAGAAATTTCAAAAACTCTTTGCAGAATGACTTTCAGAATCACAAGATATTCCCAAAAGAGCAAGCTCGGATCAATAAATATTTACTCCTACTAATTTTTGCTGCAACACTGTCATTCAATTAATTACTGAATACATTTTAATGTTCTGGAAAGTCAAAATCTTCTTTGCCTAATAATAATAATAATAATAAACTTTTAAAATTACAGTTGGTTTAAGAATTTATAAGGCAAAAGTTTTTTTTCTTTAAAAGATAACAGCTGAATCCAGTGAAATGTTGAACTAAGAAAATTGGAAATTGGAAATAGTTTTATAGTACAAGGTAATCTTTGCCAAATTAATTCAAGCTGAGATAAAAAGCAAAAAAAAGAAGTTGTAAATTGTTGAGCAACATAGCCACTTTATTAAATTCTTATGGTGTCACATTTAAATAGCCATGAAGGAGACTCATTCCTTTGAAAATAAAAACAAACAAATAAATCTAGATCTTTTATCTACGAACACAATCAGACCTTTTTTTTTCTTTTTTGGTGAGGAAGATTGGCCCTGAAGTAACATATGTTACCAATCTTCCTCCTTTTGCTTGAGGAAGATTGTCCCTGAGCCAACATCTGTGCCAGTCTTCTTCTATTTTGTTGTATGTGTGACAGAGCCACAGCATGGCTTGATGAGCAGCGTGTAGGTCCACGCTCAGGATCCAAACCCGAGAACCCTGGGCTGCTGAAGCAGAGCACGCGAATTTAACCACTACGTCACTGGGCCGGCCCCCACATGTTTTTTAAAAAGTGCTAAATGCCTAACTGGGTGCTCACTACTAAATAGCTAGAAGATATGTACATTCCCCCAGCCCCCAAATAGTCCAAATTAATTCCTTAAATTGATGTAAGGAATTCTTTTTGAAAGTACATAGTGAGGCAGAGAAAAAAATATTACAAAAATTAGACACTTCATCATTCTAGTTTCTTGAATAGGCCACTAGCTCTTTGAGTAACCTGTCATTTCTGGGTGGACTTTCTCATCTTTCTTTTCCAGGTCTTGCACAGTATAGTGGAGACCCCAGAATAGAATGGCACTTGAATGCCTTTACCACAAAAGATGAGGTGATCGAAGCTGTCCGAAATCTACCATACAAGGGAGGAAATACACTCACAGGTACGTTCTGTTCAGTCCACATTTTTAGCAACATATCTTGCTGAAGAATAGTTTTTTTACTTCATTCTGTCACTTGGTAAGACTGAGCATAGTATTTTTTTTTTTTCTTTTGTGAGGAGATCAGCCCTGTGCTAGCATCCGCCAATCCTCCTCTTTTTTTTTTTTTTTTTTTGGTGAGGAAGACGGCCCTGGGCTAACATCTGTGCCCATCTTCCTCCACTTTATATGGGACGCCGCCACAGCATGGCTTGCCAAGCAGTGCGTCGGTGTGCGCCCGGGATCCGAACCAGCGAACCCCGGGCCCCCACAGCGGAGCGCGCGCACTTAACCGCTTGCGCCACCAGGCCGGCCCCTGAGCATAGTATTTTTTAACTAAACTAGCATCTAAAGTTCTGAGTTGGCTCTTTTCTCAAACTCAGCTTCAAGGGTTAAAGCCTAGACATCTCATTCCTTTTGCTGTATGAATATGATGCCCTAGGAAGGCCTTGGTTGGGCTGGAAGACAACAGACCAATCCCTGAGCCTGACAGCCTACAGGAGCTCTCTTAACCTTTGTTAGTTCCTTTTCCTTCCTTTGTTTTCACCTGTCTTCTCCTCCAGCCACCCTGTCAATTAAATAAAAGCAAATTTCTGCCTTGTTTTCAAGGAAGGTATTTTCTTTGCCCTTATCCTGCAATCAGTAGTTATCATGAAAATATTTATAGATCTTTGGCTTACGAATATTTTTTATAATGAGTAATGTAAGAATATTTAGATTATAATTATCCATGGCCCAACCACAAGGGGTTATTACAGGTTTTAACCTTAGCACATGCTATTTCCTTCCGCAGGCGCAAGATGTAGATGCTCAGTTCAACAATATAGATGCTGTCCTTGACTTTTAAGTAAACCACTGAAATCCTGATCATTGCTTTGCCCATCTGAGGCATAATCGAATGGGTTTTTTGTTAATACAACAAAACATTTATTAAACACAAACCCTATAACAATATTGCCGTGTTTCTTATTTTTTCCAGGTGAAAAGTGTCACACTAAAAGGCAGGCATTCAATTATCATTTTAGATCTGCTCCCACTACCCCTAAAAAAGAGAGAAAAAGAATTTTTGTTCTTTACACCATCATGAACAAAATTGAAAGCATAGTGATAATATTTGGGACTGTAGCTTCTGCGTGGGTATTCTTGCTTCATCCTAAATTATAAAGGTCTAGATTTTCTTGTTCACACATTTGTTAACATCTATTGGCCATGAATTCAAAGTTCTTTATAAATGCTAGTTTCTGAAATGATGCAATATTCAGTTATTTTTACTACCTCTATTCTGGTGGATTTTAGTTTTTCATCAGATCTGTCAGAGAAAAGATCATTGTAAAAATGAAGAAGAAAGTTCACATCTAATAAAAACTCTTTTAGCTCAATAAGTTAATCATCTTGTGGTTACGTTTTGCAGAATTGGAAAGCTTTTTATTAGAGATGGTTGGTTTGTGTTTATTTTTCCTTATTTTCCCCCAGGTCTTGCTTTGAACTACATTTTTGAAAATAGCTTTAAACCAGAAGCAGGAGCAAGGTCTGGAGTATCCAAAATTGGCATTTTAATCACAGATGGAAAGTCCCAAGATGATATTATTCCACCATCCAGAAACCTTCGTGAGTCTGGTATAGAACTGTTTGCCATAGGTATGTATTATTTATTCTATGGTCCTGTTTCCACAACGGGCACAGACACACAACCAGTTGAAACAATATGTAATATAAAGCGCATTTCACTAAAAGCCAGGACTTTCTAGTGCTGGCTCTAGTCGTAGCCCTCATGTGACCTGAGCCCAACTTCCTTACATTTAAAATGGAAGTGATGGTAACTGTCATGTATCCAACGGCATGAGGATCTCTAGGTGAGTCTTTGTTATCTTTTAATGTCAGGACTTTTAAGTTTCGCTTTATAGCTATCTCTTCTCTGGTCGCATAGGGAGAAACTAATTTATCATTTTCATGGAATTAGGGTCCTGAAGCTACTTAAAGAAAGCACAAAGTTCTAGATATGCAGTATTATTTCTTTGAAACTAATTCTTTATAAGGTGTCATTCTTGTGGGAAAGGATACATAAGGCACACATTCAGAATAAGTGCAAAATACTTAGATGTCGAGGCAACTTTGCTCTTGATTACAATGTTTACGTTTTCTTTAGCAACGGGAGGGTCTTTTGTTAGTAGAGACTGGGAAACTTTCTCAGCAGAAAAAAAGCCTAATTGCTAAGCAGCACTGAAGTACAGATCAAAATGTCACAGCAAATTCCTCAACAGGGCTCTGAAGACCTTTAAAATTGCTTATTATGAATGGTCCATTTCATTATGTTTTACATATTTAATTATTCTATTTATTATCAATATTTAGTCTCATTAAAATGCATTTATCTCCCAGCATTTATTGAGAATATGATGCAATCTTCTTTTTGTGAACTATGGGATGTTTCTTCTGTTTGAAGAGAATGCGCTCCATCGTGGACTTATACACCAGTTAGGAGAGACAAACTGACTGTCAACATAAAAAAATACAGATGCCAGGGACCCATTCTATTCCTACTCAATTGAAATATCCAGAAAGCAGGGGCTTAGGAAGCTGTACTTTTAAAACATTCTCTAAGGTTGAGAACTACTGGTAAACCCATTGCATTATCTACTCCTTGTGTATCGTTCAAGTTTCTCTCCTTTAGAGAAAAGTCCTAAAATGTTTCCCTATTTATACATTTTTTTTCATCAGAGCATGATTCTGATCCGTCATTTTTTCAGAACTTATTTCCTATTAGTGTCCAGCCAAGTACTGACTGAGAACAGGTGCAGAAGCAAGAAGCGGCTATAGAAACTGTTCTTCTCTCTCTTTCCTGTTCCTTATCCCTGCCAGCGCCTCTAGACAGTGACTTCCTGGAGGACGAGCTTGTGTCTTCTTCATCATTTCATTCCCAGAACCTAACCCAGTGCTTGACACTTAATAAGTGTCCAGTAAATGGTTATTGAATAATTTAGTGCGTCTAAAGGATTTCTAAGGCAGCAATATTATGTTTAGTGTTAAAATACTTGTGAAAGATACACGTAAGAGAAAAGTGTATTATTATTACTATTCAGGTAAGTGAAGGGTGTTTTTCTATGGTAAAAGCCATTTTAAAATACTGCTGGTAAAGGCTATGTATTCTGTTCACAAAAGAAAGAGCAAAGGAAATTCAGAGGAAAAAATTAATGTATTATGTTCAAGCTTTGGTTTGGGTAGATTATATTCTTATTATTGTGTGTGTGTGTGTGTATTATATCTCAGTGATGTGCTGAGGCCAGGTCATGCCAGTTTGCAAGAGCCAATTGCAAAGTTTGCATCTCTTCCCAAGTCTGTATTCTGTGACTTGCGTTGGTAGTTTGAAATTAGTCATAGTGTGGGTATTTACAACAGAAATCAGCAGACACGACAAATCAGTGCCGAAAGCTGATTGTTAAACATTTACCAACACATCCTTGGAACTTATACAAGCAATAAACTAAATGGCCTGAGCCATATGGCAACTTCAGTCCTTCAGTCCCAACTTAAAATATGAATTTGGTCGTAGGAATTATTTCAGATTTATTTGGCATTTACATTTCTCATCCTGAAGTTTAACAGGACATCTTTCAAAGCTATCAACGAACAACAACAAAAAACTCAAATAACAAGAAACAATTCCTTGGACCCATTCCTAGATTTGCTACTCAAAATACGGTTCATAGAATGTTTCATTAAAGAAGTATTTGTTTATTTGCCGTGTGCCAGGCGTTGTGGGGGGTGCTGGATGCGCAAAGAAGAGCAAGGCAAAATTCCTACAAAACAAATGCCTTCCAAGTCATGATGACCATTTCATCTCTTTGCCAGGCTTTTTGCAACAGTCAAACAATTCTGTTTGGAAAAATGAGAGAGAGAGAAAGAGACAGATTGGGAGCTATCTTCCCTAGAATATTCTTATACGAATCCAAACTTGTTGGTTTTAACTATATGCCATGAAAAGCATTATTGACATTAAGCTCATTGCTTCCGCATGCACTCAGTGTTACTTTGTTATTGTGGACACAGATCCAACTGTGCATTTTAGAAGCTATTGTAGAAGTCCTTCAGGCAAGATACATCAGATTGATTTTTTTTTTTCTATCCTTTTGTCCAGCAAAGGAAATCCCTGCGGAAGACTTAAAATAATGAAGGATTAATTTATGTGTTTCCTCTCCATTTTCTGGTCTTGTTAATAGTGAGTGGATGAGTTTTTAAGCAAAACTTTGTGAACTCATTTAGATGTGACCTGGACTTTTTCTATTGAAATTACCTGGAAATCAGTAGTATTTATTATCTTATAACCCTCTAAAGCAAATAGTTCGGAGACAATCATAGCTTTGTTACTTAATACGTTGAGGTTGGAAGATAAATTAAATGGCACAGCAAGGCATCTAAGAAGTTATTCATGTTGTCCCAAGTAATTTCTCTTCCCTGCTTCCATAGTACCTCTTTTTAATGCCCTCAGATGATTGCAATGACAGGGATTTATAAAGAAATGCTCCTTGTTCGCTGAAGCCTGGGGAAGAGAAATCTACCTTCACACTCATAAAAACATCCAACCCTTGGGGCTGGCCCAGTGGTGCAAGCGGTTAAGTGCACGTGCTCAGCTGTGGCGGCCCAGGGTTTGCTGGTTCGGATCCCGGGCGCACACCAATGCACTGCTTGGTAAGCCATGCTGTGGCGGCGTCCCATATAAAGTGGAGGAAGATGGGCATGGATGTTAGCCCAGGGCCAGTCTTCCTCAGCAAAAAAATAAATAAATAAATAAAAGAGGAGGATTGGTAGATGTTAGCACAGGGCTGATCTCACAAAAAAAAAAAAAAATCCAACCCTTGCCTTCTTTTTTCAATTTCTAATTTCATTGGTAAATATTTACTCATTTTAATGTACACTCTTCTGAGAGGCAGCTTGATTTCGTGGTTAAAACCATACGACTTTGAGTCTAGACCACCTGGGTGGAATCCCAGCTGTATACTTACTAGTTGTGTTTCCTTGAAACCTCTCTGTGCATCAGTTTACTCATCCGTAAAATGGAAGAAACACTAGTGCCAAACTCATTGGATTGGTTGTGAGGATTAAATATGTCAATATACATAAAACACTGAAGTGCTTGAGGCAGAGTAAGCACACCCTTAAATGTTAGCAACCATTGCTAAGATAGACTGGAAAAGTTGCATGAAGAATGAGGATTTTCTGTCTCACTCTATTCTCTGCTGTATTCCAAACACCCAGCGTTGCGCTTGACCTGTAATAATGGAATTCAATAAATATTGTGGAAGAACCAGAGCTTCCCTATTTCCATTAGCAAAATTGCACTGATTACTAGCCAGCCAATTATACTTAGGTATGTTAGAAGAAATTTTCCCAAGCTTTCTCTTAATGCTATGTATTAATAATAATAATAATAATTTTATATATATAATTTTTATTCTAGCAATATCTCTCAATTTAAGTAAACTTATTTAATAGAAATTTGGACCTGAAGATAGTTTAGAATACTGGTTTAATTACTACTGCCTCTGCAATATATTCATGCAAGACAGAAGTTAGTTTCATCAGGATATCTTCCTGTTAACAAAGTTAAGATCTAATCAGTTAAAAATGATTCTGAAGGTGATTTTAAAAGCCAGTCTGACATGAGCACTGCCTCTTTAAAGTAGCTGATGCTTTGATTGCAGGGGAGACTGATGGGCTCTGGTCAGGCTCCGTGTAGTTGCTTTTTCAAATGGGGCATGAATGTCACGACCCTCTCTGTTGTCCTCAATGCAAGGGGTGAAAAATGCGGATGAGAATGAACTGCAGGAGATCGCCTCTGAACCAGACAGCACTCACGTGTACAACGTCGCCGAATTTGACCTGATGCACACAGTGGTGGAGAGCCTGACGAGGACTGTCTGCTCCAGGGTGGAAGAACAGGACAGGGAGATCAAAGGTAAAAGAGTGACAGAGCAGTCATTCTGGGCATGGGGGTATCACCCTGCGCAAAAGTCTACCGTGGATGATGAAAATTCGTACCATTTTTCATGTTGACTTTCTAAATAGAGTCCTTTATTGTAAGACGTGAATCATCAGAGTAGAAAAGAGAGTGTATTGGTAGGTTCTGTGGTGGAGAAGGGGAATATTTTAACCACTAGATAATTTTCTCCATGGTATTGCATTTAGACCATCATTTTTTTTTTAATTAAAATTTGGATTTTGAAATCATTGTACATTCATGTAAAGTTGTAATAAATAATCTAGAGATCGTGTATATTTTACCAGTTTCCCTCAATGGTAACATATTGAGAAACCACAGGCAGGATATTGGCATTGATACAGTCAAGATACAGAACATTTCCATCACAAGGATCCTTCCTGTGGTCCTTTTATAGCCACATTCACTTATAGCCTTCCTCCAACCCCTCCTGAAGCCCTGACAACAACTAATCTGTTCTCCATCTCTAAATATTTTTCATTTTGAAAATATTATATAAGTGGAATTATGTAGTACATAACTATTGGGGATTGGCTTTTTTCAGTCAGAGTAATTCCCTGGAGATTCATCCCAAGTTCTTGCATATATCAATAGCTCTTTTCTTTTTATTGCTGTGTTGTAGTCCATGGTATAGATGTACCATAGTTTGTTTAACCATTCACACATTGAAAGATATCTGTGTTGTTTCCATTTTTTGGCTGGGGCAAGTAAAGCTGCTATGAACATTCATGTATATGTCCTTGTGTGAACATCAGTTTTCATGTCTCTGGGATAATGCCCAGGAGTGCAATTGCTACATCATATGGTAGCTGCATGTTTAATTTAGTTTAGTTTTAGTTAAGAAACTGCTACACTGTTTTCCAGGGTACCTGTAGTATTCTACATTCCCACCAACAATATATGAGTGATCCAGCTTCTAGGCATTGTCACCAACATTTTTTGTTGTTATTATCTTTTATTTTAGCCATTCTGATGTGTATGTAGTAATATCTCGTGGTTTTCATTTGCATTTCTCTGATAGCTAATGAAGTTGAATATCTTTTCACATGCTTATTTTGCATCTGTATATCCTCTTGGGTGAAATGTTTGTTCATGTATTTTGCCCATTTTCTAATTGGACTTTTTTTGGTTTTATTTTTTGTGTTTAGTTTTTAACTGTTGAGTTTTGACAATTCTTTATATTCTAGAAACTAATCCTTTGTTGGATATGTAGTTTGTTAGTGTTTTCTCCCAATCTGTAGCTTGTCTTTTCATCCTTTTAACAAGGGTTTTTGCAGAGCAAAAGTCTTTCAATTTTGATGAGATCCAATTTATCAATTTTTAATTTAATGGTTAGCGCTTTTGGTGTCAACTCTAAGAATACTTTGCCTGTCCTCAGATCCTGAAGATTTTCCTTTGTATTTTTTTTTAAAAGTTTTACATTTTTTTCTAAAATATTTTGCATTTAATTCCATGATCTGAGTTAATTTTTTTATAAAATATTTGAAATTTAGTTCAAGCTTCATTTTGGCCTATCAATGTACAATTACTTCAGCAGTACTTGTTGAAAAAGCTGTATTTCTGCCATTGAATTGCTTTGCACCTTTGTCACGTACCACTTGGGCAAATTTGTGTGGGTTTATATCTGGGTTCTCTAATCTGTTCCATTGGGGCCACATGTCTAACCTTCTTCCAGTGTCATACAGTCTTGATTTACTCTGGCTGTAGAGTATGTCCTGACATTGGGTAGACTTTCTTCCACTTGATTATTCTTTTTCAAATTTATTTTTGGCTATTCTTCTTCCTTTACCTTTTCATATAAATATGAGAATAATCTTTATTATACAAAAAATCTTGTTGGGATTTTGATAGAAATTGCATTAATCAATTCTCAAGTATCAAATATCAACTCAGAAAGAATTGACATCTTTACTATGTTGATTCTTTCAATCCATGAAGACGGTAAATCCTTCCATTTGTTTAGATATTCTTTTATTTCTTCATCAGGATTTTGTAGTTTTCAGAATACAAGTTCTTACAGGTTTTTTTCTATTTACATCTAAGTATGTAAATTGTTTTTGGAGAGATTTTAGTTGTATTGTATTTTTAATTTCAGTGTCCACGTGTTTATTGCTGCTATATACAGATAAAATTATATTTTTTATGTTATCTTTTATACTGTAACTCTACTATTTGAACTCGCTAATTCATTCTAGGAGTTTTTTTCTAAATTTGGGGGGATTTTCTATGCAGAACATCACATCATTTGCAAATAGGGATAGTTTTATTTCTTCCCTTTTGATCTCTGTGCTTTTTATTTCCTTCTCTTGCTTTATTTCACTGGCTATAACTCCAGTACTGTGTTGAATAAGAGTGATGAGAATGAACATCCTTGCCTATTCTCCATCTTGGGGGGAGAGCTTCTGTTTTTCAAAGAATTGGTCCATTTCACACAACTCGTAGAATTTTTGTGTGTAGAGTTGTTCATAGCATTTCTTTATTGTTCTGTTGATGTCTTGAGGGTCTGTAGTGATAGCTCCTCTTTCTTTCCTAATATTGGTAATTTTTGTCGTCTCTATTTTTTTTCTTTATTGATCTTGCTAGAGGCTTGTCCTTTTTTAAAAAAAAAAAATCTTTTCAAAGAACTGGCTCTTGGTTTCATTGATTTTCTCTATTTTTCTTCTGTTTTAAATTTCATTGATTTCTGCTCTTATTTTTATTCTTTTCTTCCTTTTGCTGGTTTTGGATTTATTTTGTTCTTATTGTTCTAGATTCTTGAGGTAGAAACAGATTATTGATTGGAGATGTTTTCTCTTTTAATGTAATTACTTAAATACTATAAATTTCCTTCTCAACATTGCATCAGCAATGTCCCACATATTTTGATATGTTATATTTTCATTCAATTCAAAATAATTTCTGATCTTCTTTAACATGTCCTCTGATCCATTGATTATTTAGAAGTGTGTTGTTTATAGTTTCCAAGTGTTTAGATGTTTTTCTATTATCTTTCTGTTGTTGGTTTCTATTTTGATTTCAGTGTCATCAGAGAGCATACTCTGTATGATTTCAATTTTTAAATTTGCTGAGTTTGTTTTATGGCCCAGGATATGGTTTATCTTTACATTAGTATATGCTCCATGAATGCTTGTAAAGGATGTGTATTCTGCTGTTACGTGCAATGTTCTGTTTTGACCGAATCTTGTTAGTTGATGGTCTTGTTGAGTTCTGTATCCTTGCTGATTTTTTCTCTAGTTGTCTTATTAATTGTTGAGAGAGGAGTGTTAAAGTCTCCATCTTTAATTGTAGATTTGTCTATTTCTTCCTTCAGTTCTATCGGTTTTTACTTTACATATTTTGCAGCTCTTTGGTGCATACACATTTAGGATGCTATGTTTTCTTGGTGGATTAACCATTTATCATTATGTAATGTCCCTCTGTCTCTGGTAATTTTCTTTGTTCTGAACTCTACTTTATCTGATACTTATATAGCCATTTCTACTCCCTTTTGGTTAATGTTTACATGATAAAACTTTTTTTATCCATTTACTTTCAACCTACCCATATCATATTTGAAGTGGATTTCATGTAGACAGCATATAGTTGGTCATGTTTTTTAACCCACTCTGCTGATCTCTTCCTTTTAATTGGAGTGTTTAGGCCATTTCCATTTAATGTAATTATTGATATGTTTGGGCTTAAGCCTGCTATTTTATTTGTGTTTTTTTCCCTGTTTGTTCTCTCCAGTTTTCATTTCTCTGTTTTCTTTATCTTTCCTTCCTGTGGGTTACTCAAACATTTTTTAGAACTCCATTTTGATTTATTCATAATGTTTTTGATAGAATCTGTTTATATAGCTTTTTTAGTGGTTGCTCTAAGTATTACATTAAATATACATTTGGTGTTGACATTTTACTAGTTTTAGTGAAGTGTAGAAACCTCACCATCCTTCAAGTTCTTTTACCATACCTATGTATAATATAATTGTCTTAAATATTTCCTCTCTCTGTATTTAGAATTCATCAGAAATTGTTATAATTCTTCAACCATCAAAAATAATATAGAAAACTCAAGAGGAGAATTAAAATGTATTATATTTATCTATATTTTTATGCTTTTCTGTCATTCTTTCATCCTTTCTCTGGTCCCGAGATTCCTTCTTTTGATTATTTTCCTTCTGTTTAAAGAACTTCTTTTAGTCATTCTTTTAGGATAGCTCTTGGTGGAAATTTCTCTTAATTATTTAATTTTACTTCATCTGAGAAAGCCTTGGTTTTTCCCTTCATTCCTGAAAGAAATTTTTTCTAGATATAGAGTTTGGGGTTGACAACTTTTTTATTTTAATACTTGAAAAACATTGTACCACTTCCCTCTGGCCTCCATGGTTTCTGATGAGAAATCTGCTGTCATTAGAAATTCTTCCCCCTATAAGTAAGGCGTCATTTCTCGCCCATTGCTTTTAAGATTTTTCCGCTGAGTTTAGTTTTCAGAAGCTTGACTAAGGTATGTCCTGGTGTGAATTTCTGTTGGCCTATCGGTTTGGGGTGCACTCATTTTCTGGAATCTGTAGTTTACATCTTTTGCCAAATTTGGGAAATTTTCAGGCATTATTTCTTCAAGTACTGACTCACCACTAGATGTCCTCTGACACCAGCCCAGAGGGAAAAAGGAGTGGTGCTTTACTACTACCATGTGGTGTTGGAAGTCTAGGCTCTTCATGTGGTCTCCACTGGTATCACAGATGGGAGTGTAGTGGAAGGATTCATTATCACCTGTCAGGGATGATTATCTCTCTTCCCTACTTGGCCTTTTCTCACATGACCCTGGCTGTGTGATGGGATGGGGGTGAATGTTGGGTCACTCTGTTACAGCCAAGAAAAGTGGAAGTCTTGGCTGCCTACTTGGCCTTTTCTAGCATGAGGTGGGGTGGGGCCACAGTTTTTTTCTGAGATATTTGTCTAGAGTAGAGCAGTGATTGCCTAAAAATTTTCTGTCTTGGCCGGTTGGCCCTTTCCTGGTCCTTTGGCTAGAGAAAGCAGGCTTTGTTGGGGCTTTTTTGTCCATAACTATTGGCGTTTCTAGGTTACTGGATTCTTCAGCACAAGTCTGGGATATATAACGCAAAAGGAAAACTCAGGGAACTCACCACTGTATTATTTCTTGGGTCCCATAGTCCCTTGCTCATCTACCTTCTTTTCTCTGTCAGCGTCTTCTTATGCTTGTCTTATATATAATTTCCAGAGTTTTACTTGTACTTAGCAGGAAAAATAGGGAAAAGTACATCTACTCTATCTTCCTGGAAACACAGCCATCATGAATTTTTAACCCTTGTCCTTCATATCATTGGTCTGCAGGTTACACCTGGCTTGTAGCGATGTGATCTGAGAAGAGGGTAACGTTCAGATCCTCCTTTAAGAGTTTGGTTTTATTTCCTGCCCTCATTGTATCCAGAGTGTGGAGTGATTCTATTTGGCTACATGTTCCTTCTGTCTTCCATCATTCTCCCTTCCCTGGACCAGATCTCTTGGGACTAGGTTGAGCAGCCAAGCAGTAGTTTCCTGAACAAATTTCTCTGAGCTTCTTAATGAGACTACTTGAGAGCCCAGCTATTGCCACAAAAAAACATGTGATTGCTGATAAATCATGTAATACAGTTCCTAGCCACAGTTAGTGTTCAATAACTATGGTTTTTTCCCATTACTATGGTTACTAAAATTCCTTTGAGTAAGTGCCCCTGGAGAATAAGAAATCCTAAAGTTCAAAGACTTTGAACTTTATGTGTCCCAAATCTTTTATAGAATCATTTGCTTTAACATGTATATAACACACACAAAGTACTTACATAGTGTCTAGCTCTTAGTGGGCATTCAGTATATGTTAGTTGCCTTTTTATCTCTTTTTACTTTTAGATATTGACCACTTGTTCAGCTGAAATCTTCATTATAGGAGCTGTACCCTCTGATGCTTAAAAACACAGGCTCTTGTATCAAGAAGCTTGAGAATAAATCTCAGCTCTGATACTTACTAATTGTGAGACTTGGGCAAGTTATTTAACTTCACTATGCCTTGATTTTCTCACCTACAAAATGGGAACAATAATGGTAACTACTGAAAATTAAATGAGATAATACTTCTAAAGAGCGCAGAAGACAACCTTTAGTATACGTATGCTCAATTAATGTTGTGTTTTTGTTTTTATTATTCTATAGCATATCTTTAAGAAAGTTAAAGAGAGTCAAGGACTATGTCTTATTTAAGTTCGCATCCTCAAAATCTAGCATAGTGATTGGTCCCTAATAGACACTTAAATGTTTCAATGAACAAATGTAGGAATGAATAACTGAATCAACTTACCTAGAGATGAAAATCTTAGAGGTAGCATAAAATCAGTAGTCATTTCTAATTAATGGAGTTTGCTAGGTTCATAAGAAATAATTTTGGGAAAGAGGTTCATTTTATGTATTTCTTTAATTTAGCATCAGCCTTTGCCACCATTGGGCCACCTACGGAGTTGATTACTTCTGAAGTCACTGCCAGAAGCTTTATGGTTAACTGGACTCATGCCCCAGGAAAAGTGGAAAAATACAGAATTGTATATTATCCTGCCAGGGGTGGAAAACCAGAAGAGGTAATAAGGAGACAATATTTTCAAACCATTATTTTTATTCTCTCAAGTCTTCTATAGTAGTGAGGACAAGAAAGAAATGTATGTAGAAGGAGATTATTCTGTCACAAACATTTAAAATTATTTGAGGGAAATACATTTCCATATGTCCATGTTGTTCTATCTCTCTGGGTTATGATATTTACATCTTCTCTTCTCACCTCCATCGAATAACTCTCAAAACTGGTCATGTATCCATTTCTAACACAAGTTGTCTTGACTTTATTTTTCTTTTTAAAATTAATGTGTTCTAAAGCAAAAGGAATCAGTAGTTATTATCTGGCCAGAACCCTCTTTTACTATTCATTTATTCTTTCTTGTTTGGGAGTGGTCTGAGCTTCTGCCTTAATGAAGTCTGTGTGTTCCAAATTATGTGGTCATATAGTCCTCCAGGATTTGGGATTTCCTGGATATTTGTGGAGATTAGTGCAATGGAGAAGCCATAATGAAGCATCTGTGGCTGGTTTTTTTCATAGGTTGGCCCACAGGAGAGAACACCTATTGCCAGGTGATTGGATCCTTCCTGTTTCCTATCTTTGATACAGAAATTCACAGGGAATATGTTAAAATTTGATGAAATTGCCCTTTCTTTTTTTTTTGAAGTACTAACCTTTTGTTTTTTAAACCTCTGATTGACCTCAGAATGTTTCACAATTTTCTTCTGTCTTATGGCAGGATTTATGATTTCTTTTTTAAGTGTTAGAGAAGTAGATCATGGAGTTTTAAATCATCTGGACTAAAAAAAAATCAGAGTGCTTCCAATGGTTCTATCTTTTTCATGACTAATAAACCTTTTAAATGCTTCCCAAAGCTCCATGGAAAAATATCACATGTCTACTGTTATTAAGTGAACAAGAATAGGGTAATAATTAGCCTGAGAATGACACAATTTACACTAGATATAAATTAGTAAGGGATTTTTGGACATATTCCATAAAAGATATGTCACTTCATGTAGAAATTCAAGGAGAATTGACTGCCACAGTGGAAAAAATGACATGGCATAAATAAGAAAATATTTAATGAAATATTCTTGCTAAAGATATTCTTGCTTTTGATTTCAGTTCTGCATGTGAGATATTCCATAGTCTTATTTCTCAAACTATTCTTTAAACAGGTGGTGGTAGATGGGAGTGTATCTTCCACAATGTTGAAGAACTTGATGTCTTTAACTGAGTATCAGATAGCAGTCTTCGCAATATATGCCCACACCGCTAGTGAAGCCCTACGGGGAACTGAAACTACACGTATGTATTGAATTCTACCCCACTTATGACTTTGTACAGCATTGCTTAGATGGCCTTGCCTAAACTGGAATTCTGCTTAGGTTGTATTGAGGGCATCAAATTCATAGGCAATGGTTCTCACGCTGTTTGCAGGTGCCACACATTGGGAGAGATATTACAAAACTCTGATATATTTAGGAGAAAGCAAACTCAGTGGTGAAGGGTGCAAAATATTTAATCATTTAATAAACAAATATTTAGTGAATGCATTTTATGAACTAAGCACTGGGCTTGAATTTGTCAATAGATGTAGAGAAGGAGCTCTGTAGCTCTCCTGCCCAGTAGAATACCAAGGAAATTACATTACATCAGTTCTCATTATTCCCGTCATTGTAGTTAAAACAAGCTTATGAATACTAGTAATTCCTTACCTGAGCATGATCATGATAACACACACACAAACACTCAAAGAATCCTGAGAAAGATAACCTTAAAAAATGTGATTACCCACTCATTTAGTTATTTCAAACATTAACTGAGTTCCTATTACATGCCAGGCACTATATAAAGTTGGTCTAAAAACTCTGCCTTTGATGGAGCAATAGCAATGTAAACACACCAATAACAATGTGCCAGGCATATTGATAATCACAGTCACATCCAATACATTGTTGAATTTATCTCTGCAACAATTTGTAAGGCAGGTGTTAATACCTTCACTTTGCAGAAATATCTTAGCAACAATCCCTGCCTTCAAGTAAGTTTTAGTCTAGTAAGAGAAGGAATTCAATCCAAGGACATACAAACACATTAGTGCAGTAAAGTGCTATAGACACTCCAATAGAAGTGTGACACAGAGATGCATGTGTAAGCAAAATCCCAAACTTGATACTGTGGTTGGAAAAGCAGGTAGGAACCGACTATGGAGGGCTTAGAATTATGTTTGAAAACAACTTTTCATGGTTTTCATTGGCTTGGTTTAACCCAGGAACTTGCAATTTATCCTTTTTTTTTTTTTTTGTGAGGAAGATCAGCCCTGAGCTAACATCCATGCTAATCCTCCTCTTGTTGCTGAGGAAGACCAGCTCTGAGCTAACATCTATCGCCAATCCTCTTCCTTTTTTTTTTCCCCAAAGCCCCAGTAGATAGTTGTATGTCATAGGTGCACATCCTTCTAGTTGCTGTATGTGGGACGCAGCCTCAGCATGGCCGGACAAGCGGTGCGTCGGGGCGTGCCCAGGATCCAAACCCCGGGCCGCCAGCAGCAGAGCGCGCGCACTTAACCGCTAAGCCACGGGGCCGGCTCGCAATTTATCCTTAATCTCTTTCTCCCTACTTGTCAAATATGGCCGATCTTGTTTCTTGATTATTCCGTTTTTCTCAAACCCTATTGCTACTGACTTAGTGATGCTTTATCACTGTCTCTAATTAAATGTATCGATGAGTAATTTATTCATTCAAGTATTTGTTTGTCCAGCCACCCATTTTGTCATTCATTAAGTGACCCAACAACTATTTTTTAATGACCACTGCATGTCAGACACTGTGAGTGGTGATAGGCATAAAGTGATGGTCAGAATAGTCTCTCTGCTCTTGACTGGCTCCCAGAGAAGTGTGTCCGTCACTGTAGTGGGATATAACAAACTGGAAGATGTCATTCCTGCTTCTAAACATTCACTATGTTTACTCTCCAGAAGGGGCTTACAAGGCTATGTGAACAGATTTAAGGGTGAAAATTATCTGAAAAATAAACTATGTTTATATAATAGATACTAATGCATAGATGCTTTGAAATAAGCACACTGATAAATGACTGAACATTAAAAAAAAATCTTCTCTTGCAGTTTCTTTACCTATAGCTTCCGACCTTGAACTGTATGATGTGACTGAGAATAGTCTGAGGGCAAAATGGAACGCAGTGGCTGGCGCATCAGGATACCTGATCCTCTATGCTCCTCTCACGGAGGGTCTGGCTAGCAATGAAAAAGAGGTAATTGCCTGCTGCCTACTAGAGTCCTAGCATCTTTGACTTCCTTAAAATAGATTTTTTTGCTACAAAAATTTAATGTATAAAATTTAGAAAATTCACATTAGCTAAAGGAAAAAAAATCACTTGTAATTCCATCGTCTAGAGATATCCATTGTTAACATTTAGTTAACAATCTTTTTCCGTGCATTTTCACAGAAAAAAGGAAACGGTTTTGTAGTCTTCTGTTTTTATTCTGTTTATTGTGAATATTTTTTAATACTATTAAATAATATTTTATTTAGTCATTTTACTAGGTCATGTTTAATTAATCTCATGTTACTGCATGCTCAGCTACTTTGCTGTATAAATAATGCCTTTGTGACCATTCCTAACATATAACTTTGCTAGGTTGTCTGATTATTTCCCTAGGATAAGTTCCTAGAAATGGAGTTTCTTTTTCAAACCGTATGCAAATTGTTGAGGCTTATGCTAGGTATTACGAATTGACTCTAGAGAAATTTTACATAATTTATGTTGTCATATGAAGTTTGCAAATGACTGTTTTCCACTATGTACACTGACTCGGAAAATATTTTTTTACTAATTTGAGAGAGAAATCTATCTCATCGATGTGGATTTCTTTGCATTTATTCCATTTAAATGGTGAATCTTTGACTTTCAAATGATTTATTTTACTCCTCATTTTAAATTAATTAATTAAATTAAATATTTATTTTAAATATTTAACTTGTTTAATTTTTAGGGAACAATTACTATAATATAGATATTCAAGGAATAAAGAAGAAATGTCTCTGACACTTGGGAGTGTCTTGGCGAGGCAGGTGGAGTGGATGAGAGAGGGAGTTCAGAACTCGATTCTTTAACATTTTCTAAAACCTGCCTCTGGTGACAGAAATCTTTAGGGCCAAAAATATGGTGAATCTGAGCACCGAGAACAGAGCATGGATGACATGTGTTCTTTTCTTTCCAAGATTTAGACAGCTTTTGCCCATTTGGGTTTAATATGGATCTGAATTATTTTGACAGAAGGGAGACTTAAAAATGATGCTATAAATATGTTCAGCTTTACTAGCAAAGAGAAAAATCAAAAAGACAGGTATATCAGTTCACACCCAATAGATCAGCAAACAGTTTTTAAGGTCTGATAATACTACATATTCATGAGCATGTGGGGAAACAGAATCACTCATGTAAATTGGTATGTAAATTGGTAGAGCTGACTTGGAGAATAATTTGAAATATCTCATCAAGTTGAAGATATATACAACTTTTTGGGTATATATCATAAGGAAATATCCCACGAGGAATTTTCAATGTGGGCACTTGGTCAGAATAAAATATTGCAAACAACTGACATGTTCATCAATAGAGGAATGGAAAATAGTGGCATATTTATACAAAGAATACCATAAAGGAATTAAATAGTGTCAACTCTGTCCCTGTGTATTGACATGGATAAGTTATGAAGCATAATATTGACAGAGAAAATAATTGTAAAAATATTATGTTGATATGGTCCAATTTATGTACATCGTTAAACATGCAGAACCGTGAATTATTTACAGATATACACATATGTATGCGGAAGTAAAAAAAATGGATCAGTAAGATACACCTCAACCTTAGAGGAGAAGTGGTAAACAGAAAGAATGAGAAAGAACTTCTTTTTTATCTGAATATATCAGTTGAAGTCAATATGACAAAATGTTGATATTTATTAAACTCGACTGGTGGTACATCAGGGTGCATTATATTATTTTCTCTATATTTATATTATGTATAATGAAATATTTCAAAATTAAAAATGTTGTGTCAATAACACTGGCAGTTGTGTGACTGAAGACTGTCTATGGAGATATTTTTCTTCTTTCCAAAACAAAATAAAACCATCTTGTCACGCAGTTGTCACATAACTGAGAATGTTGGCTGGTTTGACTAACTCCAAGGGTCAGAAAACTCATCCTAGAATCAAAAGCAAATTGCCAAGTTGAGTGTGAAGGTGGGTTGATCTCTTCTGAATCCCGGAAGCGACTTACAATCCAAGTGGACTGGTCCCTTTGTAGAATGGGGCAGTAAAACTGGTCCAGCTCAGTCATATTTGAAACAAAAACTGGGCATCCAGCCAAGAGACTAGTTAGAATTAGCCAACTGGTGACAGATGCCCATTTGGCCCTGCCTCCAACACGCTGGCCTGGAGCTTACACTCTTTAGAGAGAACATTTCTGATTCAATTCCTCCCACACTCTTCTGGGAACCAAATATTTGACACTGTTATTCTGGCTGCAGTTGCCACTTATCCACATGTAAAGAGTTATCCTAAAACAGCACGCACGGGTACATTCAGTTTTGTATGGTTCCATAGCATCTGTTTCTAATATACGATGACAAGAAGCAATGTAAAAATGATGACCGAAGCCTGTTTGATGAAGGGGTTGTGAGGGGACAAAGTCTTATTACGTGAAGTCTCACCTTTACTCAGTTCCATTCTAATCAACATGGATAATACACATTGGCAAACGATCTGATACCATGTGTTCTTTTCAGATGAGAATTGGAGACACCCACACAGATATTGAGTTGAGTGGGTTGTTGCCCAATACGGAATACACAGTTACAGTTTATGCTATGTTTGGAGAAGAGGCCAGTGATCCCGTTACAGGACAAGAAACAACATGTGAGCAGTTCAGTCCTTCAGACGAAATACTGTAATAAAAGCCCAAATAAATGTTGGGATTCTGAATTGGAAATACTGGTTTAGGTTGAAACCTCTTAGGAGCTAATCGTAACTTAAGACAGTGTGTATTTTATTTAGGGGAAGGAAATGTATTTCTTCTAGTCTTATTATTATGAGTCATATCGATGCTAGAACTGAACTTTAGCGTCTTCTAGTTGATGCCACCAGTGCCTTTGTCTAAATCCAAATGCTAGATCAGAATACAGGGGAAAGAACACGAGCTTTGGAATCAGAGCAGCCAAGATGGGAATCCCAGCTCAAGTCATGTTGTAACTGGGTGACAATGAGCAAGTCATGTAATGTTTTGAATCTGTAGATGGAGGAACAATAATCTTACAGCATGTTGTTGATAGAAGATAAATGTAGTCGTACAGATGAAAGCACTTGGCACATAGATACCCAATATTTCTTTTTTCCCCCACTCTCATCAAAATTACCACTTTTTCCTATAAATTTTTGCTGTCCTTCTTATCTCAGACTATCATTATTATAATTAGCTTTTAAAAATTGAGTAGAAATTTTATTGGCAAGTCTAATTTTGCCTAAATGTTGAAAATTTATAATATTTTTAGGAGATGTATGTAATTATCTATTTTATTTGAAAATATGATATAAACAAAATGCTACCCTGGCATACTAACAGTGCTTTGCCACCTACTCTTAAAAATATGACTCTATTCATGTTTTGAAACATAAGAAAGCGCAGGGAGACTTGGGGTCTTGTGCATCACTCCGAGCCTTGGGAAGAGGTGAATAGCACAATTTCTGTAGATTCTACTTGGGAAACATTCATAGAAATTTAATGATAAGTAAAGAAGTTTTCTCCCACATCCAGTCTTTGTTAGTTAAGGCTATGTTGTTCTTGGTCTTCAAAGACCAATGTAATTAAAAAAAAACAAACAAAAAACTGGGAGAGCCCAAGACAGAAAAGAAATGAATCATGCCAGAAAGCATCTAATATATCACTTGACTTAAGTGAATTTTGGGACTCTGTCAGTTTGGAAGAAAAACCTTTCCAACTGCCCATCTCTCTTTCACTCAGAATACTCATTTCTTTATATTTTTAAAAAATGTGCATAACACTTTTCTGCTATTAGTAGTTGATTTTTTTTAAAAAAAAATAAAGGTCAAAAAAATGATGTTCTGGGTACATGTTCCTGAGACTGGCATTTTTATGCACTGAGGAAACCAGACATTGTTCCACCATACTGCCAAATTTAACTGATCTCCAGAAAAATTTACAGCTAAGTGTGCACAACACTTAAAATACTTATATTGCTTTTCTCTCTCCTACACTTTCTCTCCAGCCCCTGAAGTATTAAGACAGTCACTAGGTTCTACAGGCTGTTTATTGCCAAATAATCAATATGTATTGAATTAATGAAAGAAGTGGCCTTTGGTGTTAGGAAGCATCATGCTTTGTGGTGTAGAGGAGGAAGATAAATCCTCTACCCTCTGAGTCCTTCTGGCTGGGGTACGAATTAAATTGACATGAGACAGAATAACAGGAGAAAATCAAACAAAGCTTTATAACATGTATACATGGGAGAGACTCAGGAAAACTGAGCAACTTGCCAAAATGGCCGGGGCTCTCATTTTAAATACTATCTTCAGCTAAAGACAAAGGAGGATGTTGGGATTGGGGGAAGTCAGTTATGGGAGATTACCAGAAAAGCACAGTAAACAAGAGTAAGGTTATTATGCAAATTTAAGTCCTTGCCTTCTGCACTGAAACGAGTTTCTAGAGATGAGGTCATCCCCACTTCTTCCTGGTACAGAGAGGGAGATATTTTTACAGATGGAGATTTCCCTTACAAATGTAAATGTCTCTTACAAAGGGTAAATTCTACTTTTCAGAGCTTTTCCCATGTCTGCAGTTTTTAAAAGTAATAATCATCATTAGCCCAAAATAATCCTCATGCCAAAGAGACACACTTTGGGGTGGCCAATTCTGATCCCCCACCACAGCTATGGCTGATAACTGTCATTATTTATCTTCTAGGTTTTTGCTCTGCTGGCTTATCACAAGCTCTTGAATCAAGTGATCAATTGTCTGTGTTAAATTCTAACTGCTCTTTTGCTCCTAACTGTGACCTTGGCCAATTATCTCAATTTCATGATCTATATATAAGGAGGATAACTGTAACTCTATCCTTGTAGTCTAATGTAAGGATTTAATGAGATAACGTGTGTTATGTCTCAGATTCATAGAAAGCACACAATAAACCTTAACAATTGTTTTTACTATAAACCTGTAAAAGTTCATGAAACTCAAAGATTATTGACGAATTTTAATCTGTTGAATCAGAAGGGGGTCTTTGAAGAAGTGCAAAAACCTATGGAATTGATAGGGATCTATAGAAATACCAACACCTCTTTAAATATTTTTACAGCAAGAGCAAAGTGTTTGTTTTTATCTAGTCTCACAAAGCCACTGGGATTTATCCAGGGCAGGCCTCCTACTTATTGATTCAACAAATATTTATTGAGTATTTGCTATATTGGGGATAAAGCCGAGAACAAAATTAAACCAAATTCCCTAATCCTTTGGGATTACAATGTATTGGGGGAGAGAAACAGTAGACCAATATATGTGCAGTAAAAAATAAATTAATCAGGGAAGGAAGATAGGTAGCATAGAGGTAGACGGATTATTTTACATCAGGTGATCATGGAAAGGTGATTATCTTACTGAGAAGGTGACATATGTTTGGAAACCTGAATCTTAGATGACTCCAAGGTATTTGGCTTGAGCAACGGGAAGAATGGAGTTTCCAAATGCTCAGAGGGAGAGGCTGAGAGAGAAGGTTGGGAGAGGTGGCAGGAGTCAATGGTTCAGTTTTGGACAAGTTAAGTTGGAAATGCCTCATAGATACCCAAGTGGAGATGACAAATGGGCATCACCCTCATTTGACACATGGGAAATTGTGGAGCGGAGAAGTAGACGGACTTTCCCAGAATCATTTGATAGTTGAATGGAATAGCTAAGACTTAATTTCAGATATCCTGGTTTTTGATCCATTAGGTTTCTTATTTATATCAGGCTGTAATAATAACATTGATTGGAAAAGAAAGGCCCAGAAAATTTGTTTAAATCTTATTTATTTCTAAGCATGTATAATTTATTACTACTCTCCATTCTCTACAAGGAAAACTTTTTTCTTTGTTAATTTGCTAATCTTCTTTGTCGTAAGTTAGTTTCTGGGTGAAATTTTTCATATGTAAGTAGTTTAGAAGTCAAAGATGCTGTTTTTTTGTCTTTTTTGCACATATGTTATTTAAAATTTTAATTATTTTCTATTCCACTTACTGTAAAGTGCCCTTAAGTCCACCAAGAAACCTGAGAATCTCCAATGTTGGCTCTAACAGTGCTCGGTTAGCCTGGGACCCTACTTCAATAAAGATCAGTGGCTATCGAATTGTATATAACAACGCAGATGGGACTGAAATCAATGAGGTAAGCTGTGGAACATGATGTCTGTTTTCCCATGGTTGTGTGTGAGTTTTTTATGCCTCATAACCAATCATCCCAGAACATAGTGGCTTAAAACAATACCAGGTATTTATTTTCTCTCGCAATTTCCGTGGGTCAGGAATTGGGACTTAGACATGTGGTTCTGGCTTGGGGTCACTCCTGATATTGTAGCCAGATAGCAGCTGGAGTTGACATATCATAGTGGCTTCTTTATTTGCATGTCTCGTGCCTGGTCTGGGAAGACTGATCAGCTGGGAGCTGGAGCAGCTCTCTGTATTCTAAGTAGAATTTTCACATGATCCCTCCAGTGTGACAGCTTTATGGAAGCTGGACTTTTTACATGTTGGCTCAGGAGTCCCCAGACACGTGTCCAAAGAGACAGAGAGAGACACAGGGGAGCTGTGTGACCTTTAGGTAACTAAAGGTTACCTAACATCAAAAGTCACAGAATATCACCTCCACCACACTGCATTGGTGGGAGATATCACAAGCCCTTGCATAGATTCAAGATGGGGAGGAACACAGGTCCTGCCTATGGTGGGAGGCATGTGGGATGGGAGATATATGTTGATGTGGCCATCTTTGGTAAATACAATCCACTCCAGTGGACAGGGGTGGGGAAGTATATATCTTCATGGAAGTAGTAACCTAGAAATAATGCCAGTTTACCCATCTGCTTTTGAGTAAACTGGCATCTGAAAGACCCTAGTTGGAGGAGCTTAAATTGAAAATTGAATAATTCAAGTTTTGTCTGAGAAGATACTTTCAAATAACAGAACTTACTAAAACCCATGAAGATATAGTATCTTGCACTCAGTGACTACTACTCTTCAGAAATCCTTTCCTTGGAAATATGTTTTAGCAGGATAGATGGCAAAGTTATTTTTATGCCTTATCTTGGTCCAAGAAGCTAAGGCAAAGAGGGAAATATGTTGGATTACATCATTTCTATTTTCTAACCAAATAAAGCAAGTATTTTCATATGCAGAGACAAACTTTTCCTACAATTAAATCCGAGCAGTATTTTGCCAAATGCACCCCCCATGGGATGTTGGGTAACGAATGGACAAAAACTGCACATCCACTGACCGTACAGAAATATGGTTCAACATCTTTCATTAAATCTTCATAAATTCTGCGGGCAAATAATTTTGACGAAGCTGGGATCATTTGGACTATGCTTAGCTTTTGAAGGCAGGAGTCTGGAGTAGTAAAAAGATTGAAACCAAAAACACTGAGCTCTCGGTGTCTCTTTGTTATCAGTGATAAATAAACTACTTTCCCAAGGGTTGCAAATTTCACCCGTGTAGGAAGATCAGGCAGGTAATTTCAATGAGTGAGGATTGTCATTAAATGTGCAGAAGTAGTCACACCTGCAAAGAAATACACTCTCACCTGTTTTTCTTGAAACATGAGGCTAACTTGGGCTATATTTCGTATTCCCATTTTTAAGACATGGATGTAGAAGAAATTCTCTACTGAAAGTAAGACAATTCAAGACTGATGAGAAGTGACGATGAACAATGCGGTGCAGTGACAAGGATGCTAGGGTGTGGTGGGCACTAATGAGCTGGGGAGTGCCTACGTGTTCATCCAAGATGCAGCCAGTGTAGGCTCCTGCAGAGCCAGGGTCAGCTCCTGCATACTGCTGCTGCCTAGAAATCCAGCTGGGGGCTGCCGGATCTTGTGACCTCTGATCTTGTGACGAGGGATTTCTATTTTTATGCATAACTTACCAATTTAAAAATGTGGACTCATTGAACAACCAAAATAATACAACTGTATTCACCAATGAATGTTTGTTCACTGTAGAGCATCTTCCTTTGGTAATAATTTTTCATAAAACAAAAATAAACTGTCATATATATGTATATATAAGTAATATTTATAAATATAATTATAGAATTAAAAATTATTTTTATTGAGGTATAATTGACATATAACATTATATTAGTTTCAGATGTACAACATAATGATTCAATATATACATACATTGCAAAATGATCACCACGAGAGGTCTAGTGAACATCTACTTAAAAAAATTATAGCTGTTGTGGCCTCTTCTGGTATTTTACATTATTTGCCTTTATAAAGAAGGACCCCAGACTAAAATATTTGTTGAGAAATATGTGTACTTTTTTTTTGTAGTGTTTTTCAATCTTGGGGATGCTTTTGGCACTTGCTATTTCTAATTCGTCTTGTGCTGGGAAATTAGAAAAGTATATTTGGTAAAACTGAATTTAAAATGAGTAAATGGATGAAAATCTATGAATGAAAATCTTAGAAAATTTTATTTTAATAAAATGCATACACAGTGTGTGGATTTTGTAACATTTCCATTTTGACTGGGGTGTGTGTGTGTGTGTGTGTGTGTGTGTGTTCTTATTTCTTAATTCTTAACCTGTGCAATTGAGACTAGAGGTTGTGGACAAGTGTCTTTTAAGAGAAATATTACTTTACCTAATCTTGGAATATGTGATTTTAAGGGTGAGTATTCCTACCATATTTTGCTTTAACTTCTATTAATTTAAACTTTTATTTGTAGCTGATGCTACAGTTGGATTTTTAGGAAATTCTCAAAACATTCTGGAATGAACTTTAAAATGTCCCAACTAAAATCTCTCTAGTTTGTAACATGTAATTGATTGTAAAAGCTTTGCTTTCGACTCAATTTATATTTCTCTGCTTCATTTCCTCTTCTTCCTGTCTTCCCTCCTTTACTTCCTTTTCCTTCCTCTGTATCTTTTCTGCATTACCCCTCTCTCCAACTTTTTGGAGACCAAGGAAGAAAAAGAAGACAGAGTACTTAAACAACTGTCAGTAGTGGTGATAATGATGGCAGCTAACACATGTTGAGTGTTGACTCTGAGCCAGAGACTGTTCTGAGAGCTTTACAGAGAGCACCTCCTGCGATCCTTATAAAAAGTGCTGCCAAAGCATGACTTGTCAAACTAAGGACAGAAGCCATCTCAAATAGCATGTACTGTGAAAGAATTTGGGGAAGTGTGCAAACGGAGAATTAAGTGCTGCCATTTGAGTTTTATAAATGAAAGACCACAGCTTTTATGGTCTGAGAGGCAACTTGAGTTCCCAGCAGCCATGACTCAACAACAGAGCCCAGCGCGGAGACCCAGTCCCTCGTTCCTCCTCAAGGCCTCTTTCTTCATTCGTCCCAGAATTAGGGTGAAGTTAAGCTGTTAGCTAGACTGAAAAATTCTTCTCAAAAATAGTTGCATAACAATGAGATCATGGTCTTTGTTATCATTTTCTCAAATTCTTCTTCTATATCTTAAAAGTACTACCAACAAAATCAGTTCCAGAACTTAGTCTAAAACGTAATATAACATAAAAATCAATGATACCTAAAAGTTTTCATTTGATGAAATAAAATAACCAATAATTAATGCAGAAAATATGGTCTGTTCAGTATCAAATAAAATGCTTTAATAAATAAACTACATCTTTTCAACATACATATGTTATGTCTATATATATAAAAAGGGAGAAAACCTTGTGTATATGTATGAATGCTTTTTTCTCTTGGGGTACCTAAGAAAATTTGATTTTAGTTGCTTTTGTGTATGTTTGATATCTTCACAAAATTCCTATTTGTCACAGATTTGAGACTTAGAAGTCAAGGCCTAACTGTCCATTCCATTTAATAGTTTTATGGCTCCAGGAAATTTAGTTAAGGTCTTTGGGCCTCAGGTTCCTTGTTTGTAAAATAGTTATTATAAACACCTAGGGTTTGGTAGGAGGAGGAGGAGGCTAAATAAGACAATGAATGTGAAGTTACAATTCAAAACAACGGAAAGCAATATGTAAATATAGTTAAGAAAAACATATCTTGAGCTCATATTTTATATGTGGAATTGTCTTTTCTGTGAGTTTAAATAATGAAGGCATACTGTAAATCGTGTTTATGAACATAGGATTTAGAGTCTGAAACACTTGTTTTTAAGTCCTAGATACTAGTTGGTTTTCCCTTAAGCAAGTTTCCTTAACTTTTTGGAGTTTCATTTTCTCATCTTCAAAGTAGGGGTAGTAATTAGCGACCCTACAAGGTTGTATAAGGATTAAGTGAGTTAATGCATGTAAAGCATGCAGATAGTACCCAGACCAGAGTAAACACTAAACGCTAAGAATGACTGATAACATTACAGGCCCAGACTCAGAAGAAGATAATATATATTTTCAGTTAACTATTGCTATGTGAACAACATCTCAGCTTAAAATAACAACCCATGGTTATGCATCTTGGACAGGGCTCAGCAGGGACAGCTCATCTTTGCTCCATGAAGTGTCAGCTGGGGTGACTCGCACACTCATCTGAGCTTGGCTGGGCTAGAACTTCCAAGATGACTTCACTCCCATGTCTGGGGTGACGGAAAAGGCTACGATCAGCTGGCCCTCTCCAACAGCGTGACTCAGAGTTCCCAAAGGGTGAAAATGGAAACTCCTTTCCCCAGGGTTCACACTCTTTTTTTTGAACCGAAGTTGATTCCTTAGAGATGTATTTGGTTTCTGGATTGGCTCTTAGTTTAGGTGAGCCCTTTATTATCTCTTTTAAAAAGGCTCTTTGGTACCTCCATCTTAATTTTCATTTATTATTCTATTCACTCAAAAAAAATATACAATTCAACATACAGTGATGAAGAAGCTAAACAAAGTCCTGCCCTCAAGGGCCTTGCACTCTGTGCAGGAGATCAACAATGAGCAGGTACATCAGGAAATAAAGTAATTTCAGGCTGTGATTGGTGCTAGGGAGGAAACAAACAAGGGCAGTGTTAAAGATTAACCCTACTGAGATAGTTGAAAAGAGAAACCCCCTCTGAGGAGATGAAATTTAAGCACAGACCTGACAGATGAGGAAGGCCTAATTTTGAAAAGAGCTAGGGAAATAGGGTCCTAGGCAGAATGAATTGCATGTGCAAAGGCCCTGAGGTGGGAAAGACATGGACCTGATGGAAGGTCAGTGTGGCTGGAGCCCAGCGGGCGATTGGGAGTATGGCATAAAAAAGGAGCAGTGCTCCAGATTATGCAAGGCTAAGAGGTCATTGCAATGTGCTTGGTTTTGATTTGGAAGGCAATAGATGGCTAATACAGGTTTTAAATAGGAAAGTGATGCATTGTATATTTTGGTAAAGGTTACTTTGACTGTCGTGAACAAATATATACAGTGAGCTTAGTCACTTTCCTCTTATCCCCAGGTAGCATCAAGATTACTCATCGATAGTATTGTAAATAACGGATTTAATTGATATTGCTCCAAAATGTCTCTTGAAAACATTTTAAATGAGATCTTTTTTGGCAGAGTCTGCTCTCAGATAAATAGGTACATTTCTTCAATTCCCTAGAGTATCACCAGAGCTAGCATGCTTCATTATAAGTACTTGCCTTATAGGGATTTTGTGAGGGTTCATTGAGACAATGTGTGTACAATGTATGTATGCAGGTGGGGGCACCATTTGCTTGGTCTACAATATGTCCCCTGTGCTACGTAGCTCAGCGGCCCAACACCCACCCTGTCAATGCTAAAGCTGTGTCTATTCTTTTTCTTACACTGAGGATGACTTTGCTCAGAGCTCTGTCTTCTAATCATGCCCTCATCTCTTACTTTATGGTTTCTTTTGTCAAGGTCCGTTCTTTGTTGTTCCTTTTTCTAATTTTTCCCTTTCCTTACACCCTCAGCCCTTATCTTCAGGGCTCCATCCCTTATGTGCCCTAAAGAGGTTGGTATATATTTTTCCCAAATATGTCTCTCTAAGTGGAAGATAAAGGAATATTTCAAATATTGACTCTTATCTGTAATATGACTATTCCCTGATTCTTCTCCTGCGTGATTGCTCACCTGTGCAACTCTTAGAGGAGTTATTGTGTATACTTAATCACAGAGTCAGCAGAGCCCAGGCAGTGAAACCAAAAACCAGCCTCTCCAGAAGATCAGGCTGGAAACGTTATATTTATTTATATTAGCATCGTAAATTGTCTGCGCTTTACTCTCTATTTTTAATGAATGGAAATAATATTGGTTGCAAAGATGTCCTGAGAATTAACTACTAGGTAATCTATTTGACAGTATAAGATTAGAAATGTGTATATATAAACTGACTGATTTAATAGTTCAATCATTTTTGCAGTATTTATAGCTCTACTGCCAGCCAAGTGAACTACAGACAATAATAAAATGATTTCTGTTTCCTGTACTTAGAGAACATCTGATACAGCTATTATGCATTCTCTCTTTTGCAGGTTGAAGTCGATCCTATTACTACATTCCCTCTGAAAGGCTTGACGCCCCTCACAGAGTATACTGTTGCCATCTTCTCCATCTATGATGAAGGGCAGTCAGAACCTCTGACAGGAATTTTCACCACGGGTAAGTCTTATTACAGTTTGAAAAGTTTCCAAGAGAAACTATAGAGAAACCAGAAGCCAGAGCAGCTTCTTCCATGGTGATTTTCAAGAGACTATATTTTAATTTTTGTTTATTTTATGTTATTAACAAATGAACAATTGGGTGACTAGAATGTGTACTGGCTAATGATTTTCTTTTTTTTTTTAATAATTTTATTTATTTATTTTTCCCCCCAAAGTCCCAGTAGATAGTTGTATGTCATAGCTGCACATCCTTCCAGTTGCTGTATGTGGGACGCGGCCCCAGCATGGCCAGAGAAGCGGTGCGGCGGTGCGCGCCCAGGGTCCCAACCCGGGCCTCCAGCAGTGGAGCGCGCGCACTTAACCGCCAAGCCACGGGGCCGGCCCTGGCTAATGATTTTCTATCAAAGCAAAGGAAAGAGTAAAAAGACCATCTAAATTCAAAAGATCTCAGTTAAATATAAGTGTACATACCTTATTTTCTTCCTATTAACATACCATTTCTTTTGTCCTATCTATGTAGAATTTTCACATCTTTCTTCCATTCATATGTGTGTATGTTGAGTTGAGCTTCCCAAATTGCTGATATCAACAGTTCTTGACCTACAAAAATGACAGTTTCATACTATTGAACGTAATACATCAATCTATAGCCAATAATGTGTTTCATGCAGCCTGAAGTACTAATAGAATAATATGGGATATTTTAAATACCAAAATTTAAAATAAGGCATGAATACGTTATTTTCCTTTTCCCTATATGCCTTGTAGTCACTCAATAAATTTAAAACTTTTTGCCTCTTGGTGGCAACAATTCTATTGTTTGCTTTCTAAACCCGTCATTGATTGCACTTGGAAACAAATTTAGTGCTATATTAAGGAGATGAGAAGGTAATTTGGAAAGAAATGAGAAATAAGCTAGATTGAAAAATAATGTTCAAGAAAAAATTTCAGTAATTTCATAAAATCTCCTGAGGACTTACTCTAGTTGGAATTCTCATGGTGTGTTGTCAAAGAGTTTAAAATCCCTGATTTAAAATAATAAAAATCAATGAACTGACAATTCGTTTTGGGTGTAGTTGGATGTTATGCTTTCTGTTGTATTTCCAAAAAGTGTGTAAGGCATGAAATAGTGAAAGATCTGATAAATTATATTTCACTTCTGATGGCAGCCATATGTACAAGTTAAAAGGATGAAGGTTGTTCTCTAGGATTTAACTTATTACTAGACATACAAGCAAATAGAGCTACAAGGGACATTTCTCAGTCATCTAGGGCACCATTTTGTTAATTTCCTCAAAATACTTGGAAAATATTATCTTTGTAAAATAATGAATATGGCACTCTTATTTCTTATAGTTAATGAAAGGAGCCAAATAGAGAACCTAACAGTTCTGGAAATTACTGGAAAATTTAAAAATCTGTTGTATCCATGGTCTTCTTAATTTATGCTGTGGGTAAATGCTGGAAATAGAGATGTAAGGCTATACTGGACTGATCAATGCTGCTTTCTGCCTTCCATCTGCTTTCCTCAAGCAAGGAATTCCTCAGAGAATGTTCTCTTCCTTTGGCTGGCCCTGGGAGCTGCTTGAGTTTTGGTGTTCTTGCTTTCTCAGATCCCTAACAAAATCTCCTCCCTTGGCTTACAGAGGATGTTCCAGTCCAGCAATACTTGGAAATTGATGAGGTGACGACAGATAGTTTTAGAGTGACCTGGCATCCCCTTTCAGCTGATGAAGGGCAACACAAGTTGATGTGGATTCCAGTCTATGGTGGGAGGGCTGAAGAGGTGAGTTGTCTGAAACAGACTGAAAGTTAATCCAGAGCATTTATCTGGAAGTGAATACGCACTGCTGCATTTGTGTTGGTCTTCGCTTTAAAATAGATTGAGGATCCCAGAAGTAATTGATATTTTGCATGGCATGGAGTTTTATAAATGTCAAAGCATATGATTTTTCTAAGATTAAAATACATTGTTGCTAGGGCTTTAGTTATATATTTGATATATTTTCAGATTCTTTGACTTTCATAAGTGATATTTAATAAAACTTCAAAATGCCACTTTTGCATTTATCCAACAGTTTTATTTGCTAAGGGAGTTGAAAGGAATAAAGTCTCTGGTTTAACTTTAAAACTGATTCCAACAGCCTGGGAGTTCTTTATGCTTAGTTGCTTCTTGCTTACACTCAGGACAACATTTTTCATTTTCATTATTTTTTCTTAACTTTCTTTTTCCTCTATTATTCAAGCAAACCCAGTTACTAAGCACCAAATACTTTTCAGATTGTCCTGTTAGAAGACCAAGACTCATATGTTGTTGAAGGCCTGGAGTCTGGCACTGAATATGAAGTGTCACTGTTGGCGGTACTGGATGATGGAAGCGAGAGTGAAGTGGTGACTGCTGTTGGGACCACACGTAAGTCTTGTTCTGGCCAAGATGGACTTCATGAGCTCCCACCATCCATTCTGACACCCTCTTCACCCCACTAAGTTCCCTCGCCATCAGCCTTATCTCAAGCTACAGAGGCTTCAATTTCTCTTTGTCCCCCAGAATACATTATATAACTTCACCTTTAATGAAACTGGTATATGAAGCATTTTAGAATCCTAAGCTATTATCATCATGAAGGCAGGGACCATATCTTTCTTGTTCGCCATTATATCCCCAGCACTTAGCACAGTACTTGGCATATTTTAACTGCACAGTAAATACCTATTGAGTGGATGGATGGATCAATGGATGGATCAATGGATGGATGGAGGGATTAAATAATTTATAAATGAATAAGTGAGCAAACAAATAAACCTAGGGCTAACATGTCCAAGAGTTTCTGGAATTTCCCAAGTTGATCTTGATTCCAAGAATCTTGTACAAAATTCACTCACTGATTCATTCATCCCTTCATTTTTTAAATATGAGGTATTAACCATATATTAAATTGTCTTTGTATTCCCTGGAATCAGATTCTGAGACAGAAAATTGCATCCAGAAGGTTTATTGAAGAGTGTAGTTGGGAAATAGATCTGTAAGGAAGTAAGGATGGCTGGATGGGGCAGAGGGAGAAGCTAAAACTGAACCCTCCGCTAATTCTGTTAGGAGTTCTGGGCCTGGGATGACCCTTCTGATGTGTCCCAAATTGAGTCAAAGGGGCTGGGCCTTTGTATCCCTTAATCCCCAGTCATTGGAGGTGGGCCATCCCCTGACAGAGTCTGTGACCTCAGGCAAGGCAATTCCCAGAGCTCTGAGCCATGGGCAGCCACTATTCTAGAAGCTGGTGGCTGAGTGTGTTGACCCTGAAGAGGGGATCTGGGTCGAGCACCACACAGCCGCTCCATTCCACTGATTGCCTAGGGTGGATATAAGAAAGGGAAGATGCACTTCTTATGCAAGCATATTGCCTTCCTTGGTGGTCTTGTTTGGCAGCCCTTTCACGACTTGATCTACAGCACTGTTTAATTTCTTTTAATTATCACAGTTATGCCTCATTTCAAAGTAACTGGGAGGTTTCACAATTTTATAGGTGTAATTCAAATGTTTATGTGAAGTCTGGCATCTCTGATTAGAAACTTTAGGTTCTTTGGGTTTCAGTTTCCCTACCTGCGGAATAGATATAAAGTCTGATTACTCCTCACTTCTTCGGTCTTGCGACCATAGTCAAGGTTGTTGTGAGAAGCAAGTGAGGTAATATAGGTGAAATTTTCTTTGAAAACTATAAAATGCTATACACAAATGTATAGAATTATTATTGTGACAAAATTTTTAAGTAACGAATATTTTTTTAGTTGACAGTTTTTGGACAGAACCAGCCACGACTATAGCACCTACCAGACCTGTGACTTCAGGTAAGGACAAATCGAAGCCCATTTACCCATAAGCAAAGTTTGATTTAAACAGAAATTATGTTATCCTAGTTTTGTTTATTTTAAATTATTAATTATGAACAGGGCATGCCAGTTCACATTTCACTCCTTTCAGAACCTCCCAACATCTTCCTATCCCTAAATGCCAATTGGTCTTCTAGTCTACTAGTCACTGGTACCTCTCTCTACCTTTTCCATCTTTGTTTTCATCAGAGGATGTCAGCATAGCAGCCCCCAAGATCTCTGCCCTCCTCTTCATCTTGATGACTTCACCTGTTGCTCTCTGTTGAGAATTATTCGTATTACTGTTTCCTTGCATCTCTGTGGGTAACTGAGACGTGGATGGTCTATTGTTCTTCCTACATCAGCTGTGTTCTCTCTCAGAGTAACTTTCCCCTCCATTATAATACACCTCCCAACTAGCTGTCAGAGTCAAGTAGGTAAAACATAAGTTTGACAATGTCATTTATTTTCCTACCTAAAACCCTCCAGTGGCTCTCCATTACCCATTCTTTCATTCATTATTCACTGATTCATTCATTTTTCAGTTAATCTTTATGAAGCCCTTCTTTGCACCCCAAAATCTCTTTATCATAGTATTCGAGATCCTTCCTAATTAGATTCTGCTTCCCTTCCTGGCCTCAACCATATTTTTCATGCTTTCTTTATCCCTCCTGCCATCTGGAACTCCTACTCCTGAAGGTGAGAAATTGCCTCCTGTTCCCACTGCCTGGTACCCTCCCCCAATTTTGCTTGGTGAATGCCACCCTCCTACCTACTATGTGACATTTTTATTATTTTTGTCAAAGTAAATCACTATATATCTCAAAGGCCTAACACAGTCTGACATACAGGAAAAGCGCAATGAATGTTTGTTGAATGAATGAATAAATGAATAAAGAAAGAGTCAGTGGAGATGGACAGAATGAAAAGAAGTTAGCACAGAAGGGAGAAGAAAAAAAATGGGACAAATGAGGGAGCAGGTACCTTGTGAGATGAGAAGGAATGTGCCAGAGAACACCAGTGAAGGATTGGACAGATATCAGAGGAAGGATAATATCTGTGTGGGCTGATGGATAGAGGCACCCATGGGGAGAGATGTGTGCTTTGAGTGACAAGTGTTAAAACAGAAATGGGGGAGCAGGTGAGTGGGAAGTGTGTTGGTTGCTGGATTGCACACTGAAGCTTACGACATCCAGCCCATTATGTCCACTTCTCCAACTCAGGGCTAGGTGAAGTTCTCATGATCATTTGGGCTCCCCTTCGGGTTTCCTAGTTCAAGGGCTTCTCCCTAGTTCCTCTTACCAGCGTATATACAGAGCTGATAGTTTTAAGGTGTCCACGGTCTCACCTTGTAAGCATCTCTGAAACCTATTTTTGTTTGTTACCTGTAAGTATCATGGCCCCCGCCTTAACCACTAAAGCTGAGTTGTTCTTGCTTCACGTGGGTCTACACTAGAGAAATACATTAAATGATACTTGTTGCCCTGTCCACAAATGGTCTCATTTTGGAATATGGTGGGTTAAATGTTCTTTAATCCTTGGTCGTGTTTATTCCAGTTTTCCGGACAGGAATCAGAAACCTGGTTGTAGATGATGAAACCACTTCTAGCCTGCGGGTCAAATGGGACATTTCAGACAGCAGTGTGCAGCAGTTCAGGGTGACCTACCTGACTGCTCAAGGGGACCCTGCGGAAGAAGTGGTAGGAATGGTCTGTATACACATAGCTCACCAGAAACTCCACGGAGTTTCCTGACTGACAGAGCTAACGAGGCTATCTCTAGATTAATGCAAGCTTAACTGCTCATTTCTTGGTGACTCCAGAAACTAATCATTTCTTGGTGATCTCCAGAAACTAATGTTTTTGCTTAATTCAAACTAACTGCTGGTTTCTCCGTGACCTTTCTGTCTCAGGATCTTTCTCCACATACAACCTGCTTCAAATTGATAAAGCTTCTGAACCTTGTTTCCCATGTTCCTCTCCTGCCTTGACAACTTGTTAAAGCACCAAGGCTGGGTCATAAATAGTCTGTTATACACTTGTCTCTGTATATATATATGTATATATATATAAAATTTTGATATATGAACTTTTTAATTTATATATATTAAATTTTTTGCCCTTAGGAATCTGATTAAACATTTTTAAGCAAAGCATACATGAAAGGTCTTCTTTATGTAGTTGAATTGTTCGTAATAAAGTGCCATCCATTAACAAATAGGTATAGTTTTCACTGACATCAACTCATTTTGAGCAGATTTATAGTCATTTCTAATTTATCCTTAATCGTGAGTGTCTCCCTTAGGGGATTTAGATTTTTATATGTTGGGTTTTCTTTAATTTGTTTCATCTGTGTTTTTCTATATTGGAAATCTAGGTACATTCTTAATCATGGCCTTCCCATGTTTTCTTAATTTACAAGTTATCATTTCTTTTAGTCTAGAACCTGAAAATTATTCCCTAGACATGCTTCCCACCAGACCAGATAACTCCAGCCAAAAGAAATTTTTTTTTTTTTAGTCATGGAATATGCTTTATTTAGCCTCATTACTTGCATTTCTTGTCTGCTGCATTATTTTTGGGACACTCGATGAGAGAAGTCTCCAAATTCATTATTGCTCAAGAATAACATTTATTATCCTTTCTTCCTCTTCCTTACTTATAGAGCTTTTGATGGAAAATTATTTTTATTTATGTGCTTATGTAAACAATTATTTGAGCCCAAAATTCTCTCGGGAAAGTACTTTATTTCAGGCTGATAGAGGAATTGTTACAGAACACAATGATAACCCTGAGGATAGCCATGCCCACTGTGAGTAGCCAGAAGGTCCATGAAATTGGTCTGGGAGTAGTTTTAGAAAGTTGATGGACACTTAAACAAAATAGATTGGACTATAAATTCACTCAGACCATACATTTCAAGTGATCCATGATTGGAAAATTCAAAAAGATTAAAATTGTGCTTAGGAATGCTCACTAAAGATATAATTTGAATGCCTCATTTTTCCCTGTTATTGTCCTCGTATTTTAATTTAGTTCCTAAAAATGAGACCCTTAAAACCTACCAGAAGGAGACTTTTATTTTTTGGTTTTTGTTTCTCCTCTTTCCAAGAAACACATTCAACTTCTTGCTAAATTATTCCTGCAAATTTGGAAAGAGTAACAATTTAATCTCATGCATGCACTTGTACACTATGCAAGGTAAAATAATAATAATATTTACTTTGGGTTGTCTCTAGACAATTTTCCCCTTGCTAGTTTCTTTCATTTCACACTGTTTATTTTGAAACACTTGGACACCTAGATGAAGGGAAAAAAGATCAAAAGTCTTAAACACACATGTGCCCCAGTTAAATAAACCGTTAATAAAAATGAAAAATATTGACAAATTTGGTGGTGATTATTTACCATGCAGAAGTGTTTTTGCTATCCAGAACAAAGTACTGTAGAATTCTTTAAATATCAGGCTCCACTAGTGAATTCCAATTAAAGTTGGATTTGTGCACACAATTTACAGGCATGTTTTCAACTGAGGATTGATTGAGAATTTATAGCTCAGTGTTTTATGAAGTATTACTGCTACATAAATGTAGTGTATTATTATTGGAGACAGAAAGTGGGGTGCATCTCAATTTAGATTATAAAACCAAGGTAGGACAGGCGGTTGTAGACCTATATCAAAATCCAAGAGTCTTGAACTTCCAAACACCAAATGAGTATCTTAAAATAATGATGCATAGCAGAGAAAGACAGATGGCTGAAACATATTACAAAAGTGGGAAAGGAAAAGTGTCCAGATAAGAGAAATGCCTCTTACCATCTTTCCTAATTTTCCTTACCTATAAAAACTGATTAAATTTACATGAAGAGATAAGTTGGAGAATAGTGTACATATATAAGATTGTAAACCAAAGTTAAGCTTTCAAATATGTAAAACAAGGGGAATTAAATTTTCTTTTCCAATTGAGATAAGAGAAATAATTATATATTTTCTAGGCATAATCAAATCAACCAAATATTTCCAATAAAAATCCTTTGAACTCTTAGAAAGGAAAACCACCTGTCAAATATTTCATAAGGATTGACTTTCAACTCTGCTCTGAAATATGGAGGAGTGACAATGACATTGCCCTGGATTTTGCTGTCAGGATAGGGAGGTCTCACACTTCTTTATTTGTGAAATGTTGATCAGGATTTCAGACTTTTCTAAAGCCTAGATGTCAAAATCCATAACCATCACCTGAATTCCAAGTTGCAGGAAATTTTCTAGAGCAGAGATACTTACAGGACGGCTTAGTCTCCTACAAAGTAAGGTCAGGTATGAAGATTAAGCTTTTAGAAACATTTATAGCAAGGTACATTGCTGCAGCATCAAAGAACATGCTAGTTTTTTCTAGTAATTTTGTTTTATTATATTTTATAAAAATATTGATCTTCAATGGATTGGAATTAAAACAACAGCACCAACACCACCTAGTCCTTCCCTACAGATAGCATGAGAATCTCTTTGTAGAAACAGAACTTTGTAAGACGAGAACACAGTGAAATGCAGGGAATCCTCTTTCTATTGAGGGAACAGCTTGCTGGATAGGATCCAGGCTGTTCTGAAGAGCTTTGGGCAATATGGAGCCAGACATAAAGACGGATTTCTGAAAAAATTAAAAACATGAAACTCACTGGTTAGATCTGCATCTCATTTAACCATAAGCATCTTTTATAGAGTTGTTTTATAAACAAAACCACCGTCTGCTACCACCTGTAGCATCTGTTTTTAGTAGTAGCCCATCTTTACCTTGCTTTGTGCAAACCAGAAGAGGCCAAGTGGAAGAACTTTGCATACCCCAGAGGAGATTTACATTTGATTCTTGGGAATGAATATCATTAGGGTAAAGAGATCCAGGTGGTGCCATTCTGCGGCGTAGAGGACAGTGGTTAAAGAGAGGCTCAGGCCAGATAGCCAGAATTTCAGTATGGCTCCTTTACTCAATGGCTGTGTGGGCCTCAGTTTCTCCATCTGTAAAATGAGTGTAATGATATCCTTACCTCAAAGAGTTGTGGTGAAAATTAAATGAATTATTATATTAGAAACTGGGGAAGCACCTGGCACATACTAATCGCTAGGTAAATGATGGCTGTTATCATAAACCGCAGCAACTACTTCCTGGCAAGCTAAATGAGTCCTCCAAAATGGCCCCATTGCTATTCAGTATTCCACAGGCTAAATTTGATTGGTTCCAAGGCCATGCATTTCTCAGTTTGAGAGATGACCTTGTTTAAGGAATATCAACAAGGGTGGTTTGCTAAACAGATGGCTTGGAATGAATGCCCAGGCTCTGTGCTCCAGAGGAGTTATATTTAAAGAAATGCCCTGAAGGAAGCTACATTGATGGGGTAACACAAGTCAGAGCAACCACAATTCTTCCTTTACATGTCCTTAATGCCAGGGTTATCTAACTCATTCTAGAATAAAGCAGAGCTCCTTTTAAAAAATCTCCCTCCCAGGACCACATCAATACAACCTTGTATATTTCAATGTCCCTTTCACATGAGGAACAAAATCATATTAATCCAATATATAAACACTTAATTCAGACTCCTTGTTTTTCATATATTAAAAAAGAATATTGCTTTTAGAGCTTAGTAATATCTTAGCAACAGTTGCTTCTGGGTTCAAGTTGAGGCTTTCTAGGGCTTATTCCATGATTTATAGGTTCCTTCTCTCATCCAGAAGTAGACAGCACAGCCCTTTGCCTGCTGGCATTTTACCCGGCCTTTGAATCAAAAAGCATCTCCAGCTGTCCTGGTCTTATGACTCCCTCAAACCTATTTGGGTCAGTTCTTACATCCTAGCATTTTTCCAGCCGTGATTAAGTTCCTTAAATGGCCCAGAGATGTGCCAGCATCTAACTGCTTGAGCGCAGGCAGAAAGTTCTGTGGTTTTAGCATTGAGAACACATGGCTTTTCTGGTGCGTGTATTCTTTTAGGGATGCCAGAATTTGCACTATTGAGCCACAGTTCACATGGCACTGATGCTTGTGTGGGGTCAACCCCACCGCTGCATTTCATTTCTTGCAGCCTTTAGAAACAGGGCAATTTCAGATTGAAGAACACATCTCCTTTCAGAAGTAAAAGAGCTGCAACATTTTTTAGTATTAATGGCAAATATGTTTCAATCTGGAAAACTTGGATTTAATGTGTGGTTCTGTTGTTCTTGGCTGGCATCCCTCCTTTTCTAAAATGCTGGGATTAGATTTATCTCTGAAAGGGCAAAGAACGGAAGGCTGCATTTTCAAGAGGACATTTAAGTAGAATCAAAAATGGTAAGCAGGCTGGGTTATAGAATGAACACTTGTAAGCTATAAACACCTGCTTTTCAAATAGATGGTTATTCTTACTTCTGGAGACTTTCCAAATGCTGAAAAGATGTTGAGAGAAGACCATTCCTCAGAGCCTAAGAGCTTCGAATTTAAACCTTCTGCATTAGTGATTATAAATTAAGGGTGGCTGAGGGGAATTTCAGAGAGCAATATTTTTGCATGAATGCCTTTTTTTCCCCTCACTCTCCAAGCACATCTCCTTGCTTCTGATTACTTCAGAGTGCCTACAGTCCTGCTCCATTAGTGGACCAACGGGAACAGAGGTCTTTCTAAGACCAGGGTCCTTTGCTTTTCTGTTTAGGTTATGGTGCCTGGAAGCCAGAACGATCTCCTTCTGAAGAGCCTGCTTTCCAATACTGAATACAAGGTCACGGTGACCCCCATTTACGATGACGGAGAAGGTGTTAGTGTCTCTGCGCCTGGAAAAACCTGTGAGTGAAGCTTTCTCCCTGTGGATACTGACTGACTAACTGAAAATGCTAATGCTCTGTAATGTACCCTGATAGCCACAGTGTAGTGTGGTGAAAAGAGCAAAAGAGATTTGGACACAGAAAATCTGTGTTTGAGTTCTGTCTTCACACATTCAAGCTGTGTGACTTTGGGCAAGTTGCTGAACTGCTCTGGGCTTCAGTTTTCTTGCTGTAAATGCTAAGACTTAAACAACAACTACATCTTACTCCTCCAGCATCTCATTCATCACAAGTCCTGTTGATTCTCCAAAATGCATTCTACATGCCTGTTCACTTTCTCATCATCCAACTGCTCCAGCCCAATCCAAGCCACACTCCCTCACACTAAAATGAGCGCACAAGCCTCCTAGTGAGTCTTCCTGCTTTCGCTCTTGGATCCTTTATTCTCCTCACAGTGGCCTGAGGAGCTTTTCCAGATATAAATTATCTCATGTCACGCCTCTGTTTCACGCCTCCCAGTGGCTTCCCATTGTACTCAGGATAAAACCCAACGTCCTTCCCACGGCCCTACGAGGCCTTATGTGACCCGGACCCTGCCGATCTCTTTGATCTCACCTCCTAACAGTTGCCCCAGCTATACCTCCTTTCCTGTCTTCATTGACTTTTGAAGCTTGCTCCTGCCTTAGGACTGTGCACAAGCTATTCCTTCCGTAGGGAATTTCCTTTCCCAGATATTTGCATTTCTGGCTTTTTCTTGGTATTTTGGTCTCAATTGAATGTCACCCCACCTCCTCATGCTTTTCTGACCACCCATGCAAAGTGGCTCCCACTTTCTATGATATTAACCTTTTTTTGATCATGTCCTGGCACAATTTACTATCTGATATTTTCTTGTTTACTCGTGTATTTGTACATTGTCTGTCTCCTATCTCTGGAGAGTAGCATCGTGAGAGCCTGGGACCTCATCTGGGCTGTTCACCTCTGCATGCCAAGCTCCCACAGCACTGCATGGCACAGAGGAGGCCTCGCAAAATGTTTGTTTTCGATGAATGGGCCATGATGATCGAGTGAGGAGAATGCGTGAAAACCCTTGGTCAAAGCACTACAGAGTCTTAGTTGTCTTCAATACTGTTGTGATTGTCTATGCTTGCGTGAAGACTACCCCAGAACCTAGTGGCTTAAAACAGCAACCATTTTATTATATCACACGATTTTGTGGGTCAAGAAATTAGGCAAGGCTTGCTGGGAAATCCTTCTGTCTCACAAAGTATTGATTATGGTCACCTGGTGGCTGGGTTGTTCTGGAGGGTCCACGACAACTTTACCCACATGCCTGATATGTTGGTGGGGAGCCTGGAAGGCTGGACTCAGCTGAACCTCTCTCTCTCCAGGTCTCCAGGTCTCTCTGAGGTCTCAGAGCCTCTCCAGCAGGATAGTCGTAGTTATTCTATGAGGACTCAGGACTATAAGAGCAAGAGTTTTAAGAGGCAAAAAGTGGACACTGTCAGCACAGTTAAGGCCTGTACTTGAAAATAGTACAGTATCACTTCTGGCGTGGTCTATTTTATTGGTCAAGGTGGTCGTAGAACCCACCCAGATTCAAAGACAGGGTCATAGCCTCCACCCCTCAATGGGAGGAGGGTCAAAAAACCTGTGCCCATCTTTAATCTACCACAGCTACCAAATGGTTGTGTGTGATTAGGTGCAGAATGGTGGCAAAGGCTGACTTCTGTACCTGGCCACCTAAGGATGGATTTTTCAAGTAAGTGTGCAAGTCATTAAAATTCTGTAGCTGCAGCCCAAAGCCCTGATTCAGCTGACCAAATGGATATTATCTCTCATTCCACAGTGCTGGCATCGCTCCTCCTCCCGTGCCCATGCTACGATGCCTGCACCCAGAGTCTGCACATTTTGCCAAAGATCACCCAGAGTATTATCAACCCTAAGGGTCTCTACAGTTACTTCCTCGGGGTCCTGTGGGAGGAAAGAAGCAAAGAGGAGAGGGGAGCAGTGGGAGAGCTCTAAGTTCTTCACTACCCGCACATCGGCATCTTGACTTCATCTTGATTTGATCTACACACTGGAATTTCTAGCATATTTTGGTATTTTGCTACTAAATAAATGTTTGAAAACCACAGCAATTAAAGAAGAAAATTAAGTAGTATTCGCCTAACGTTTATGGAGCACCTACTATGTGTTTTTAAATACATCATCCTTGTCTGTCTTAAATCCAGGTTGTTAAAAACGAAAAAAAGCAGCAAGAATGGTTTAAAATAAGCACAGTAATGGGGCCGGCCTGGTGGTGTAGTGGTTAAGTTCGCAGGCTTCGCTTTGGTGGCCCAGGGTTTGCAGGTTCGGATCCCAGGCGCAGACCCATGCACCACTCATCAAGCCATGCTGTGGTGGCGTCCCATATAAAGTAGAGGAAGATGGGCATGGATGTTAGCCCAGGGCCAATCTTCCTCAGCAAAAAGAGGAGGATTGGCAATAGGTGTTAGCTCAGGGCTAATCTTCCTCACCAAAAAAACAAAAAGCACAGTAAATTCTGCTGTTCTGAGATGGCGTTGGACTGTATTATTTAACACTTTATTGTTCCCCAAAATTACCACAGCCCTGCCACTGTGGGGAGGAAAAGGAGGGGAGAAAGGAGGTAAGAAGGTGAAGGGCTCCATCTAATTGCCAGTCACCTGGCCTTGCAGATCTATTTTTAACTTTCCTATGTTAAAAATTAGCATAATTTGTAAAAGTGTTCTATGATGAACACACATCATTCTTCAATGAACTCACACAAATCAAAACTATTTAGACTGTTACTATAGAAATATGACTTAAATCTCATTACAGAAATATCATTCCATGTAACAATATCTATATAGTAAAATAGTTTCAAAGTGTTAGTGGCTGGTCTACGTATTTTAGACCATCCACTAAATTCTATCAACAACAAAATGATAATGATAATATCTGTCAATATGCACAATAGTTTACAAGTTTCCTCCATATAAATGGCTTTAATGTTTGGATAAAAAATTGATAAATGATAATATAAAATTTCAAACAATATAAGCAATATGAAGATGAAAGCAAAAAAAAAATGTCATCAGGGGCTGGCTCTGTGGTATAGTGGTTAAATCTGGCACACTCTGCTTCAGTGGCCCAGGGTTTGCAGGTTCGGATCCCAGGCACGGACCTATGCAACACTTATCAACCCATGCTATGGCAGGCATCCCACATATAAAATAGAGGAAGATGGGCACATATGTTGGCTCAGGGCCACTCTTCCTTGGGAAAAAGAGGAGGATTGGCAACGGAGGTTAGCTCAGGGCTAATCTTCCTCACCAAAAAAAAAAAAAAATCGTCAGAATCTTACCTCTGAGAATTACCATTGTGTGAACGTCACCCGTGATATTGCTGTACACACATACTTTGATAATGGAACAGAGTGGCATGTAGACAGAAATTTTTAATAAACACTATTCACTTCAGTTTCACTTAAAATTAAATGAAGAAAAGGGAACCAAAATGACATTGAATGAACTTCAGATCTTCAGAGCGATTATTTTCTATATATTTAGTATTTAAAACAACCACAGTTTCTCAAAGGCTTCTCACCTTTGGGAAGAAGGTGAAGAAGAAGGTGGGAAGATAACTTAGATTTTGTTAACAACAGTGCAGGTGGTAAAGATCAAAACCACACTGAACCCCTGTTTTTCCTTTTCTTTCCTGCTCAGTGCCACCCTCCAGTCCCCAAAACTTACAGGTCTCAGAAGAATGGTACAACAGGTTGCGCATTACATGGGACCCCCCATCTTCCCCTGTAAAGGGCTATAGGATCGTCTACAAACCTGTTAGTGGTAAGTAATGCTTTTTTAAAAATATTGTTACTGTAACTAGACACCTAAAATGTCTTCTAAGTTATTTTTGTTTTGACTTTCTATTTTTGGTTGTATCTCTAGTTTTAAGTAGTGGGAAGAGCCTCTTACCTGTTTTGAAAAAAAAAGCTTTTCTAGCATGTGCAGTGTTTGGGTAGATATTGTCAGAAAGATGAAGTCATGATCCTACCTAGAAAAAGACTGGGCACATTAATAAGCAGAATATATACTTGGTATACACCTGACCTATGCACACCCTAGACAAGGAACCAGCCCAAGGAAACTTTGATTCCATAGAAATGGGAAGCTTCAATGGCTCAATGGATATGTATAGCTCTAAATATTCAGAATCGACCTCTTCTACCCCTTACTTCTTGGATTAGTTGGAAAAAGTCCATTTACCAACTTATCAGTCTCCTCCTTTTGGAAACTACTTTGGGGTATAAAATTCATCAGACCTAAAGAATGTGGTAGGAAAAGGCTTTCCATCAGCCTCTTAGCCACCTTGATAAAAGACCCCTCTCTCATTGCCTCCCAGGTTATTATGTCCTGAAGGCAGGAGAATGACCCAAATATGGGTGATTGTACCCTTGGTCCATATGCCTTGAGATGAGACCGTGTACCCCTTCACCTGTTACAGTATCATCTCCCGACACTTAACATTTTCGTGAAATTTAAACAGGAGACTAAAAATAGGTATTACAAGGGTCTTTTTGGTTTTCTGGACCTGGACCTTCAGTACTCTGGTTGTTCAGCCAAAAAGAGGTTCTCCAATTATTTTTCTTCATTTGGCAGGAAATTTAAAAAACATTATTTGGGCCATTAAAAAATTCTTTCTGCCCTCGAAAATGTTGTTAGTCTCAGTTTGTCATCTGAGATGTTGCTCTTGCGTCTGTAACGCTGTTCAGCCTTTTCTGTTGTGTCCATTTTCCAGGTCCATATAACTAAAATACCCCACCCCCAATTTCTCCAGATAAGCATCTCTATGACTCATGAAAATGAAATAGCAAGAATATACCATGGATGCACTAGCCTGCTCGAGACTGATTCCTTGAGATCCAGCACCAATGTTTTTGTTTCTTTTCTTTCGGCCTGAGACGTGTTAAATCACATAACAACCTTGCTAAATTTGTTCTTTTGACCATTTTATAAATACTTATCAGATTTTCTGAGGGAAATAGCTTTGTTTTAAGCCAGTGGTTCTCAATTGGTGCAATTTTGCTGCCAAACAGAGATATTTTTGATTGTCACAACTTGGGAGGTAGGGAGTTGCTGTTGGCATCTAGCAGGTATTGTTAAGTATCCTGTAAGTCACAGTACTCCCCCCCACCCAACAACTCCATAATAAAGAATTATCCAGCCCAAAATGTCAACAGTGCTGAGGTTGAGAAATCCTGTTCTAGGTCAAGTGGAAGAATTTTATGTGGTTATTTGCATTAAGAGTTTGAGGCACGGGAAAATCGCTACAGAGATAACACATACATACAGAAATATGTAAATATATATAAATCTATTGTTGGAAGTGGGGTCTGGAGTAAAGTAATGAGTCTTTTGAGAACTTGTCACTAACTCAAAGCTCTTAAAGAATGAGCACATACGAGAAGAGGCAAAAAGTAAATAAATTTGTATAGGATTTAGCGAGGAATGTTTTTAATGCTAAATCAAAGATTCCAGTGGGTTGAAACAGAGTTGAAAATGTAAAGGCCTAAAGAAGCCAGCTTGGGGCCGGCCCCATGGCTTAGCAGTGAAGTGCGCATGCTCCGCTACTGGCAGCCCGGGGTTCGGACCCCGGGCGCGCACCGACTCACCGCCTCTCCAGCCATGCTGAGGCCTCGTCCCACATACAGCAACTAGAAGGATGTGCATCTGGGACATACAACTATCTACTGGGGCTTTGGGGGAAAAAATAAATAAATAAAATTAAAAAAAAAAAAAGAAGAAGCCAGCTTGGTCAAGGGCTTTGGAATAAGAGCGTCATGTGTTGGTCTTAAAAATCCTAAGAGGAGTGAATAGAACTAATAATGGTAACATATATGCTGGTCCCCCATGTGGCAAGGTATGGCATGGTGTCTATGATAAAATTTGCTGCCATTGCTACTTGCGTGCCTGCTGGGGACAAAGCTGGGTCTGAGAAGGGAAATTGGGAATGATTTCTTCATTTTGACAAGTGCCGCAAAGCCTATGGCAACGTGGCAGCTCCACTGGGAGGGCCTCACAATATGGTGGATGGTGGGTTGTGAGGCGGACCAGCCTGTTTGAGTAAACACTAGGGAAAGAACTACATGTGAGAAAAGAAATAGATTTCTAAAACGATCCCTAGCGTGGTAGTCAGGTTTGGAAGCCTTAGCTAGATGGGGCTCGATTCAAACCCCGGCTCTGCTGTTGCCTTCTATATAATCCTGGCCAGCTGAAAACCAGTTGAATAAGTACAATTCATCTCAGGAGTGTTGTTTCCATGTTTCCATATTCTGTTGTAACTGAAATATACTTTTTCTCCTCTAGTGGCTGGCCCAACACTGGAAACTTTTGTGGGCGCTAACATTAATACCATTCTGATCACGAACCTCCTCAGTGGAATGGACTACAACGTGAAAATATTTGCCTCCCAGGCCTCAGGCTTCAGCGACGCTCTGACAGGCGTGGTGAAAACATGTAAGACTGATGTCCTGTGGCCTCAGCCCCCACACGTGGTTTTGCTGCTTTGTTTTCGCTGTAACTCAACCCCCGCTTCAGCTTGCTGGTTGGTTTCTCTTTCCTTCAGCGTTTCTCTTTCTGGATGGTGTTGCGTGGAAAGAAAGGTGTGCTCCTTACTCGGGGTTTTCCTTCCGAGTCCTAGTTGGCAGGCGGAATGTCAGCCTGGCATTCAAATATACTTGATGGTGGCAGATAGGATTTCCTTCTGGACAGTCTTTGTTGGCATTTTTCAAATTAGGTGCAATTTTCCAACCAGCCTGTAGGTAGCCTGACACAGCCAAGGCCAGTCAAAGTTGGACCAGGGGGAAGTTTACCTTTTCTCAAAGCCTTTGCCCCTCCCCATTCCACACACACACTCTCTCTCACACATACAAACACACACACACACACACACACACACACTTGCCATCCACAAAGGATACATTCACCACTCTAAGGACTTTCTCCTCTACCTTTTAAGGATTTTCATGGTGTCTGCATCCCATCTGGGCCTTCTCCTTGGCATATGCCACTCCCAGACACCCATGGCATAATGCAATGTTGTCCAAACTCCAGCATGTGTGTTTCATACTCCTGATGTTTGTTATTCTTCCACACCATCTGTTTAATGTATTTCTTTAAATCGACTTATAGGGTTTTTTTCACTTAAATACTTTTCAAAACTCACATAGTTACTCTAAACAGAAGACCAGTATTTTTATTACATGTTAAAGATAATACATAAATGACCAAAATAAAAATGGTTTGGCTGTGTGCTAATTAAAATCACCCTGAGTGCCATCAACAGTACACGCCCCATGCTTGAGAATGATCGTCATGGTGTCATCAAAAGCATAAGCCTTAAATCTGCTACTTATTAGCTATGGCCTTGAGCAAATTACTTCTCTGAGCTCAAGTTTTTTCTCAACTCTGAAATGAAGATAATAATAACCATTTACAGGCTGATTGTGAAGATTAAAGAGATAATGTATAAAAAGCATCTACGTATGGCAATCACTTGAGGAATAACCACTATGATTATTGTAATAAGCGTGCTTCATGAACTTGGCTCATATCTCACTCTCATCTCTAATCAAATAATTAATCTGATAAGTGGAATTATGCAAAATTGGGGCAAATACTAAACCAGACCCCGAGCCACCTATATTTGGCCACCTATATTTTGTACAGGGCCAGCCCTTTTATTAGAGGATGCTTCCTGCATTCTCTTTTATGGAATACCTTGAGACCTTAAAAGCTAGATACAGAATCAGTTTAATCTCAAAAGAAATAGTCTCTGTCTTCAACAGATCTAGGAAGCGTTTGGCCTGTGGTTCTGATCTCATACTTGGCTGTTGAAGTGACGCTGTTCTGGGCACTACTGTAACCTCCAAGTAATTTCCCTCTGCTGTGCCACGATAACAATCCCACAGTCCTTCCTGAGACACACCTTAGAATCTTAGAACACCTTAGGTGTGCATTTTCCCACCCTCTATCTCCTCTCTCACTCTCTAGTTTATCTTTATTTTCCTCTCGAGATTACCCTTTCTGTCTGTGCCACTTCTTCTGTCTCTGTGATTTCTTTATTGGTCTCTCTTCTCCTTACCCTTTCTTGTATCTTTCTATCCTCCTTTCTCTGCTTCTCTCTTTCTTCTGTTCCATCCCTCTTCTCTCCTTTCATAAATCTATTGAGTACTCCAAATATATTTTAAAATGTTGAGAGTATTGAATTGTTTTATATTTTGTTCTTCAAGTAAAAATTAGATGGGCTTATTATTTTCTTTCTCTCTCTCAGGCAAAACAAAACCCCATACAATGGTAAATAAATTAACTTAAGGTGTTTTTAAAATTTAGTATAGTTTTATAAATCATTATTGATTTCCTTTTTTGGGGGGAAGAGGGATTGTTTAATTGGCCTTAGGAAAAAAAGGTCTTCCCTCTCTGATCTAACAGAAAGGAACAATGTAAAGATGTAAATTGTGATTAGACAAGATTATTCTTATCATCTTGAAAAATAATTTTAAGCTATTTTTTAATTTTCTGAGGTAGCTAAGAGAGAAGGAGAAGTAAGAGCAAATGATATGGATGGAAGTCAGAGGTCATTACAGAAAGTAAATATTATTAATTTTCTGCTTTTTCTCTCTGGATCTAAATGATAAACACCAGAGGCCTACTTCCTGTTGTATTGGAGAAACAATATTTTTTACTACTTCCCAAAATAATCTTTATTATAATAACCTAATCATTTTTGTATATCAGTGTTCCAAGATTAATAGGAATCTATGTGTTTTTTATGATTTTTTTGTTATCTATGTTAAATCTTTCATTTTTAAATTTTCAAAAATTTGTTCATTTTCACTCAATTGTATTTTGAAGGCCAAGTCCTTGTGAAACTGCTCCTCTTTGAGTAAGACTTCCATTTTATCTACTTTGCTTTTCCCTTTTCTTCAAACCATGACTTTCAGTAGTTGATAAGTACATATTGTATTTAATTTTTTTATTATAAAAGTATCATATATTAATTGTGGAATATTTAGAAACCACAAATAAATAAAGAGGGAAGATTAAAAGTCACCCATAGTTTCACCACTCATTGCATCCGGTCTTTTTCCTGTGAATATGTATTTCTTTTTTTGGTTTACAAATAACAGACAGACCATATTATACGTAATGTTTTGCCACTGCTTTTTCAAGTCATAAAGTAGTTATCTTTTGTGCACTAATTTATTGTGAGTTGATGGATTTCCCATCTCTGGCTATGGAAATCTGAATTAGAATTTTATTGTGTTAATTTCAGACTTGAGGACATTTGTGGCATTGTGTGCAGTGTGACGTAGTTGTGTTTCTTTTTTATTATAGTGTTTTTGGGTGTGACCAATCTTCAAGCAGAGCAGATTCAAATGACCAGCTTGTGTGCTCGGTGGCAGGTGCAGCGTCATGCCACTGCCTACAGGGTAGTTATAGAATCCCTCCAGGGTAAGTGCCATCCATCACTATGTTTTTGTCAAGCACTCAGTACTAAGTTCTGTGCAAGCCACTGTGGACCACACACAAGAAACATTACACAAGAGCCTTCTTCTTGAGGAGGCAATATTGCGTTACGGGTCATGCAGGACATGGAGTTAGAGTGGCTGGTTAAGTCAATTATTTAACCTCCCCAAACTGCCATTTTCTCATCTGTTAATGGGTAGAACCATGGTGTTGATCTTGTGGCATTCTGTGGGGATTAAGCTGAGATAAATCCATGTAAAGCGCTTACAATAGTGCTTTGCACACATTAAGCACCAAGAAATGTTAGCTGCTACCGGTAGTAGGAACCGAGTAGCCAGGACTAACATATACTGAAATTATATGGTGCCATGCTTTCGGCATTTACTCCATGGGGATCTAGGTTTGACTTTAATGTTTTTCTTAGTGATTCTTTTTAATTTGGGGGATAGTTGGTTCTTCAGCATTACAGTTCTCAAGTACATCTATAATTCAGGACTTTGTTTCAAAGGTGAAACACTACGAATGTCTGCTTATTTTCATTAAAAGTGTCAAGAACATCAACAAAAGGCTGATTCCCAAAAAGTGAGTTTCTAGGAACTGTTGATCCTCTTTTCACATTATCAGCATGGATAATATTCAGAAGATGAGATCAAATGATTTAATCGCATTTGTATTATCAGTAGAAAAGATATGTCTTGTTATTTTGGGGGGAATTATAGGATACACTAGAGAATCCCAAATGATTCTTCTTTTATCTTGCTAACTTACTAATAAAATGGTTAAAAATTTTTCTTTCTGGACAAATGATCATAGTTTCCCCATTTTCAAAAGCAGAAGGAGCTAATTTTTCAGGTCTGGATAAGACTGGGTTTAGTCTTAATCCCTGGCTATAACCATATTCAAAATGCAGAAATCCCACTTTTGATCCAATCCAGAAAGTGAAAAGCACAGTTTAGCAGAGTGCTGAGAGCACTTGGAAATATGCTGAAAATAGGAGAATAGAATATGAGCAACACGAGAAGAGATTTCTGCCAACAGCCAAGGCATCGTCTCAGCAGACATGCTAAGCCACTAATTCCTTGATTCCCTGCCTGTAATCATCCCTTTAGCTGGACATTGGCTAAACATATGGGAGTGGCTTTAATATGGAATAAACATTGAGTAAAGGAAAGTCAGGACAAGTCACGTGGATTTTGTGGTTGTATTAATACGATTTATGAGATGCTTAAGCGGAAGCAGATGACAGATATGCAGCTATTTGAGAAGCAACTATAAAATCTTGAGAAGTTATTTTTCATATGTCTTTATACAACTAGCTAAGTCACGCTTTAATATAGAAGGGTTGACATTTAACAGTATTTGTTAAGCTATAAAAAAAAAACCGGAGCATAAAAAATCACACTTCCAAAATACCCCGCAATATTTTTATTTTTTTATGTCATTTAAAAAGTTAACATGAAGAGACATAGCCTCCTGTGGATGTTGGCTGTCTTTCATAAAAATTATAGTTAGATAGATTGACATAAAGATGTATCAAAACTGGCTGTATCAGTGGAATTAGTGACATCCATAATTATTTTTTATCAAATGCTTTTAGTTTAGCATATTTTCAAAGTAACCTTGGGATTCTTACCAGAGGATGTGATTGATGTGTGTGATAACATTGGTCTGGTAATCTAAAACCTCGATAAGCTCTTTCTGAAGCCAAGATCTTCGCTAGAAAAAAAGGAATCCACATTTCCTTCTTATCTTCAACTTAAATTAACTTGTACTCCCTCAGTATTATTTTCAGGCTGCCAAAAACCTCTTCAACTGAGCCTCAGTCATCTCAATTAAACAAGAATGAACAGAAGTGTTGTTCCATTTATTTTTTCATCAACATTTGTAGCTGAGAGATTTATGAGCCCAATTAGCCTACATTTCATTCACTCAATTGTCTAACTGAATATTCTTAACCAACTGGACAGCAACAGGTTCTAATTGACAGCCTCAAAAAGGAGTGTTGGGATGGGGAGTGAGTGTGGGGATAGCAGTAGGGAATATGTTTAATAATAAGTTAAATATTTTAACTTATACAGTTTAGGTCAAGGAATAGTCGTTCTGCTTTGGAGTGGGGAAGGATTAGGTTGAGTTTCTTTATCTTACAGAGAAATGCGATCGTCATCCTGATCACTGCCTTTGAAGGACTTGTGGTGTGATGCCCATTCTCCCAAGGGCAGTTGAGTCCTAGAGTCCCCACTATTTTAACTCTGTAATATCTCCCATTGGTACATATGCTGCCTCTGCAGAAATTTCAGTCCTTCCACCCCAGAGGAGACACTAGAGAGAACTGAGACCCAACTCCTCCATGTGATGGAGAAAAGAAAAGCTTTATCCAAGGGTGACCTATTTCTGAATGCCTCTGCCAAATTCCTACTGTTTGACTGGTAATTTTTTCCAGTTCTTTATGTATGTATATTCCCTATGGTCTGGTCATGTGTACTTTTATTCTGAGATGAGGTTAGTGGAGAAGTCTCTGTTCTAACCATAACTGCTGGTCAACTTTCTTCCCAGGGCTTCAGTTTCTCTAAAATTACTTCTTTTGAGGCTTTTACCTGAGGTAGTAGCTACAAATTTCCAGAGTTTTCGTGAATAAAGTAGCCAGGCTGTGTCATTCAACATTAGTTTGTAAGTGGCAGAAATGCAGATAAAAGAGACTTAAGCAAAAGGGTCAAATTATTGGCTAATATTCTTAAAAGTTCAAAAGTATTTGGCTTCAGGCACATCTGGATCTAGGTGGTCAAACAGTGCCGAGATTAAGTCTTGATCCATCCTTCTGCTCTGCTGTCCTCTGCCTCTCTGCCAGATTCTGTGAGTTGGCCCCAGTTAAATCCAGAATTACATCCTCCTAGCTTCCAGCTTAACAGTCTTAGTGAAAAGAGAGCTTCTCTTTCTCAATAATTCCAACAAAAGCCCAGAAACTGAGTCATATTGGCCTGGTTTGGGTCACATGCCATTAAATCTGTCGTTGAGTTCAAGGGCACGAAACAAACTGGTCGGTCCTGATTGCCTCCCGCCCCTGTATCTGGATGAGGGCAGGGGCTTGTTATTCAATCCTTCCCAAATCATAAAGACCAAGAGTGGGGAAGAACAGATTCAAATAAACAGAGATTAGATACAAGACAGGCAAAAACAACAGATGTCCTCTATGCGTGTAAATATTATGACATTTTTTATAGCCAAGAATTAAAAAAAGGAAAGATTACCAGAAGGATAAGGTCCTCTCAGGAGAGGCTGAAATAAGATCTGCTCTTGAGTCAGTCATCCACTTGCCAAAATAAATTGTAGGCTTTTGGTTAATTGTAGGACCAACCAAAATCAGAGACACTTGGTTGGTCTTGGGTAACTTGGAACCCTATGAGAGCCTCTGTTAGTTCTGTGGATGCTCTAGATTTCTGTCTCTCTCCAGCTGTTTTTAGTTGACTTGGCACCTGAGGTTAAGTATAGCATTTCCCTTCAAGTTCATGTATTTTTACAGCACATGGGGCCAAGTACTGTATTCCCTCCCTAATCCCCATAACTCGGTGAATTTCTTTGTTGCCTCCTTTAAAAGATTTCAGAGGATGTTCAACTTGTCTTTTATATTTAGGTGTTGAAATGTCAATTTTGCAGTATCATCCATTAATAAAGAGAGAGAATTGCAGCACAGTGGAGAGCCTACCTTACCAGACACCAGGTCCAAAAACTAAAAGATCATATGAAACAAAACGTATTTTCAAGATTAAACTTTTTGAAGCAGTGACATCATGACTGAGGGTCAGGGTATTTGAGAGACCTGGGGAATGGAAGTATTTATATCATAAAATTTCAGCAGAGTATCCTGGATCCTGGCTATTCTTTGCTTGTGGGTCTCAGTAACTACTCGTAGGACATTTTGTTGAGTCACATTGATGGCATCTTTATCAGCATGATGATAACCCAGAGAATGTATTTAGCCTTGCTTCATAAGAATGAATGCACAAGACAGAATTTTTTCCCCTGTTTCAAAAAAATAAGTTAACTCTCTACTTTTGGCACAAAGGGTTGAGGAAATTAGTCATCATTTGATCAGTTTAAATGTTTTCCTTTAAGGCAAAACCATTAGATCTGAATCACACATGCCAAAAGCAACATGGATACACCCCCCATTCGTGTAACCCTTCTTTGTTAGTATTGGGAATCAAACCAATACTGTTTCCCATTAATTTTACAGTGCCTCTTCCAGTTTTCCTATGGTTTGTAGGTTTTTTTGTTTTGTTTTAGGAGTAAAACCCATTTATATTCTATAGGTCTAGGATCTGTAAAGTGCGTAGATAACCATGAGAAATAGGAGATGACAGAAAGCACATTTCTAGAGTTGATTCCTGGGGAGTGCCTGGAAGCCTTTGTGAAGAGGTAAATATGATCCAATAGCATTTAGGAAATGTTTGTATTACAGGTGGCTCACAGAAACTTGCAGCAGGCTCCAAAGTTGTGGTTAAGAGTTAGAAAGAAGCAGCTATTATGGGGTTCTGAGCCTGGGAACTGCAGACTGAACGTGGACTCAGCAAAGAAGAGCACAGGGTTTACTAACATTTCCTTGCTATCAAACTCCTTTCACAGCAATATATATAATCTCAGAAACATCTTAACAAATTTTTTATTTCATCACTTTGTAAAATATGTGATAAAGAAATTATTGAGGTAGACCTTAATTCATTCTGAACCAATATATTAATAAAGATTATATTATAAAGTTCACTTTTGAAACTCTTTAATATTCACAATTATAAAAATAAATTGCAAATTCCATTTAACAAATGGCTTTAATTTGTTTATATTTTTAAAAATCAGGATTTGTTCATTGGCAAACTTTTAAATGACATGTCATATTTGTTCTGGCATATGTATATTGTAAAATATATGTTGTATTCCTATATATTAAAATATAGATTGAAGTTTAATAGCTATTATATAAAAATAGACAAAAATCACTAACAGTTTTGATTTCACACTTAAAAAAGCAACTGGTCTGTTTTTATGTTTTCCACATTTTGTTTATGTTTAATAAACTGCAAATAACATTTTGAAAGAGTTCTTTTTAACCACTAAGTAATATGTGTAATGTATTTAATCAATGCAATTTTTTAACACTGGTTTTTAAATTCCTAGAAATAAAACTGTATAAGGCTTTGACTAGATGAATGCAACTTATGAATCAGATGAAGATCAATCTAGAGGGAAATTTGCGTAATTGTTCTTTTAATAGTAGCAGCCATTCTTCCTTTTAACCAATTATCCGTATGGTAAAAAAAATAAACACTCTATGCCTATGAAGAAAACCCGTTTGAAACTCTTTAGTAATTAAAGCCACCAAGGAAGGCAGCCATGGCCAATGGAGTGATGAATCCCTGGGCCGTAAGGGATCCGCATCTGATCTCCACAAGTTATTGTGTTTGCTAATTTCGTATGTACCCAGCAGCTCTCAAAGTGCTTCATGTTGGAAAACCATATAGTTAACTTATATTGTGTTATGATATATGAATGGAAATTAAAGCAACATCCTCTGAGACTGGGGGTTAGAGTTCTGAATTTAAATTTCATTTCTTCTACTTAGTGTGAGGACTTGGTTAAGTTACTAACTTTTATGTCCTTCAGTTTCTTGTCTTTATAATTATAAATATTATAAGGATCAAATGGGTTAATACATATAAAATCCTTAGACTAGTGCCTGGCACATGGTAACTGCTCATTAAGTGTTGGCTATTATTATCTTTGTTGTTGTTGTTATAATTAAATACCGAGCACAGAACCTGGCACATGGTAAATCCTCAGGAAATGATGAATAGAATTAATTCAGCTTCCCCAGACTCCAGACCCAAGGGCCAGGACTAGTTCCTCCAGAATGGCAAAGCAATGTTGCTGTGGATGTGGGAATGAAGAAAGAAGCCAACAGCTAATCAGGCCTGCTAAGTTCTATGTGCCTCTGCCATAGTGGAGACAAGGCAGCAAAGGTGCTATGTGGAAATGGCTATATATGGCACGTCTCCACGGTAGAACAAAAAGAACCTTGGAACCAGGACTCAGTAGACTGTGTTCTATAGCATGTATGGCCGTAAGCAGTTAAGCTCCACGTCCTGTTTCCTCACATTATGATTTTAAAAGAATAGGAAAGGATTTTCAGAGTGGACCCAGAGAGTTTGGAGAGCCTCCTCTGAGCTCCCTAGGAGTCTCTTTTGCAACTGAAAGAAATCATGGGTGTCAGTTAAGAGTCAAGCCTGAGAGCTAGGAAATTAGGCAGGCTGGACCCATGGATGAAGCTTCTGAGACCCTGGAAGCCCACCTCTTGGCCCACAGGCATAAGGACTTTCTAGAACCCTACAATTTCTAACTCTATACCTATACCTTTAGACCTCTGCCAAGAAGGGCATCCTGTTGCATGGTAATAAGTTGTATGGGGGCCAAAAGAATGTATCTTTTTATGTTAATTTGTAATCAGTTGACTTCTTTCTGGAGAATCGTGTTGAATAAAGGGGAATTCTAATTATTGAAAAGTAAATATACTCTCCTCCACACCTGTTCAAAAGATCAATTAAGACTTGTACATATAATTATATAAATTAATAATTCTCCATTCATTGGAGGGCTGATCTCAGGAGTCTTTTAATAGTAAGTAACATTTTTGAACATTTGAAGTATGATTTTCAATTATAAAAAAATGATTGGCTATATTAATTTTTTAGAAAAAGATACAATACCTCAAACCAGTATAATTCACTCTGGAATTATCTGATTAGGACATGCATATTAAGCATTTTAAAAGCAAATCGTCTACTGATGGCTGTTTCTAAAAATTTCATATGTATATGTTTTGTTTTGTTTTGTTTTTATTATAGATACAAAAAAGCAAGAAGCCATTGTGGGTGGAGGGACAACCAGGCATTGCTTCTATGGACTTCAGCCTGATTCAGAATATAAAATCAGTGTTTACACAAAGCTCCAGGAGATTGAGGGACCCAGTGTGAGCATAATGGAAAACACACGTAAGTCTGGTGTGTTCTTTTCTGATCTCCATCTCCATGAACAAACAGTATTTTAGCCATCCTGTTTTGGTTCAAAAACCTTATTCCCTTTAGAAAAATATTAGCTATTGCTGCCCAGGAATATCTGTAAAACAAGTCTTCTTATCCAGTCTCAGAATTCACTGCATGTGGCCCACTGACATCACCTGTATGGTTTTTTCCCCTTCTCCATATGTTTCATAAGAGACTATAAGACCATATGATGGCATAGTGCTTGAAACAATGATCTATATTGTGATCTATATCCATAAGGAACATTTGTGCTTTGTGGAATGTGAAATGAAGTTTAAGGACTAGGTTCTGACATTAAAACAATGGCATATTACCACAGCCATGAGGGTGGGAATGGAGCCAAGATGTTCCAACTGGCTGACCCTAGAGTTATTGCCTACTTAAGGGTCTCTTGCAATCTTTCCGAGTTGGCTGCAGATCTGATGCACTGAAGGGAGAGGCAAAGTACAAAATTAAAACAAAGCACTTTTTACATGTTCAAAAGAGCAAGGAGGGTGTCAACTTCTTGGAATGGCTTTTAATCAAAGATTCCTGACCTAAAGGCCACAAACATTAAAATGGTTTGAATTATAATGAATTCTGGGGAACATTTGTGTGCTTAACTCAGTATCTTGAACTTAAACTCAAAATCCCTGAGGATTTGTGTCTTAATAGGTAGTGGACAATGGGCTTTCTTGGTAGCCCCTCTATCATGTATCTGACATTTAGAAAGTTCTTCTGTTTGTTTATAGATCTTTCAGTTGATATGGCACATGCAGAAAGAAATCATCATCAATGTGTGAGCTTCCAAAACAGAAAGTGAAAGTATAATAAATGGAATCATCTAATTTTTTTCTTTCTTTTTTAAATTTTTTATATATGACATTTTTAATTTTTAAATTTTTTATTTTTTTATTGCGGTAACAGTGGCTTATAACATTATATAAATTTCAGGTGTACATCATTATATTTTGATTTCTGTATAGAATACATCATGTTCACCACCTAAAGATTACAGTTACAATCCATCACCACATACATGTGCCTAATCACCCCTTTTGTCTTCCTCCCTCCCCACTTCCCCTCTGGTAACCACCAATCCAATCTCTGTCTCTACGTGATTGTTTGTTGTTTTTATCTTCTACTTATGAGTGAGATCACATGGTATTTGACTTTCTCTCTCTGACTTATTTCGCTTAGCATAATACCCTCAAGGTCCCTTCGTGTTGTCACAAATGGCCGGATTTCATCGTTTGTGATGGCTAAGTAGTATTCCATTGTGTATATATACCACATCTTCTTTATCTATTCATTCCTTGATGGGCACTTAGGTTGCTTCCAAGTCTTGGCTTTTGTGAATAATGCTGCAATGAACAAGGAGTGCATGTATCTTTACACATCCATGTTTTCATGTTCTTGGGATAAATACCCAGTAGTGGAATAGTTGGATTGTACGGTAGTTCTACTCTTAATTTTTTGAGAAATCTCCATACTGTTTTCCATAGTGGCTGCACCAGTTTGCACTCCCACCAGCAGTGTATGAGAGTTCCCTTCTTTCCACATCCTCTCTAACACTTATGGTTTCGGCTCCTGTTAATTATAGCCATTCTGATGGGAGTGAGGTGATGTCTCTTTGTAGTTTTGATTCGCATTTCCCTGATAGTTAATGATGTCGAACATTTTTTCGTGTGCCTGTTGGCCATCTGTATATCTTCTTTGGAGAAATGTCTGTTCAGATCCCTTGCCCATTTTTTAATTGGGTTGTTAGTTTTTTTGTTGTTGAGGTGTATGAGTTCTTTATATATTTTGGCAATTGTTAGGTTGTCTTTTCATTTTGTTGATGGTTTCCTTCACTGTGCAGAGCTTTTCAGTTTGATGTAGTCCCATTTGTTTATTTTTTCTGTTGTTTCTCTTGCCCGGTCAGACGTGGTGTTTGAGAAGATGTTGCTAAGACTGATGTTGAAGAGCGTACTGCCTATGTTTTCTTATAGAAGTTTCATGGTTTCAGGTCTTGCATTCAAGTCTTTAATCCATTTCTTTTTTTTTTTTTTTAATTTTTTGTTTATTGCAGTAACATTGGTTTATGACATTGTAAAAATTTCAGGTGTACATCATTGTACTTCTATTTCTGCATAGATTACATCATATTCACCACCAAAATACTAATTACAACCCATCACCACACACATGTACCGAATTATCCCTTTCACCCTCCTCCCTCCCCCCTTCCCCTCTGGTAACCACCAATCCAATCTCTGTCCCTATGTGTTTGTTTATTGTTGTTATTATCTACTACTTAATGAAGGAAATCATGTGGTATTTGACCTTCTCCCTCTGACTTATTTCACTTTGCAAAGAAATTGAAGAAGACACAAAGAAATGGAAAGATATTCCGTGCTCTTGGATTGGAAGAATTAACATAGTTAAGATGTCCATACTTCCTAAAGCCATCTATAGATTCAATGCAATCCCTATCAAAGTTCCAACAACATTTTCACAGAAATAGAACAAAGAATCCTAAAATTTATATGGAACAACAAAAGACCCCGAATAGCTTTAATCCATTTCGAGTTAATTTTTGTGTACCGTGTAAGATAATGGTCTAATACAAAGATTTTATTTCATAACACTGAAATAGTCAACATTTTATATTACACATGTATTTTTGTGGTATAATTTATATACCATAAACTTCACTCATTTTCAGTGTACAATTCAATGATTTTTAGTACATTTAAAGAATTGTGCAGCCATCACTACAGTCCAATTTTAGAACATTTCCATCATCCAAAAGAGATCTTTCATGCCCATTCATAGTCAATCTCATGTCCCATCTTCAGCCCTAGGCACTTTACTTTCTTTTCTTATACATTTGCCTTTTCTGGAACATTTCATAGAAATAGAAATACGTAATAGGCAGTCTTTTGCATCTGGCATCTTTCACTTAGCATGTGTTTTTCAGGTTTGTTTATGTTGTAGAATGTATCAGTAGTTTGTTTCTTTTTATTGCTGATTAGAATTCTGTTTTACATGTAGAGGAGCATGTAATTTTGAAGTTATTAGAGGCCTGATAGTGCATAAGATTTAGAGAAAAACAGGCTTGAGGAGCCCTTCCTAGCATTGTGGCCTTGGGAAATTCAACATCTCTGAGCTTCCTTTTGCTCATCAGTAAAATTAAATACCTACTCTCTTACCTCCTGTGGTGGTGGTAAAGATCCAAGAGAACCCAGCTGAGGAACTGTTCACCTGTATCTTACTGAACAAGTATTTTGTCATCACCATTACAGTCTTCTTGGAAATCACAAACTGATGGCCATGGGGTTAGCTCTCAAAGTCAGACACATTTTCTCTGTGCCATGCTTCTTTTGTTGTTGTTTTAAAGTATTTTTTGAAAGTTCAAACAACCTAACACATGGCACGCATGTCCTCATGCCAATCTGCTGAAACCAAGTAACTGCCGTCTCTTTTAGACGGTGTATGTGCTCTCAAGTTTGCTAGTCCTTAATGTTTAGGCTAGTTCTTTGCTCAGACTCATTACTTGCCTGACCTCTAAAAATATTTGAGTTTGGGACCCCTGGTCTACTTCAACTTCCCCTAACCTTAACCCCACAACTGTTACTACCAACCCAGGGTTTATTTGGATGGCTTTGTTGGATGTAAATGTTTTCCTTATGTTGAGGACATCTATCTTCTTGTAGCTTCCCCCCACTGGCTCTAGTTCAAACTTTTAAAGCAATACAGCTTAAGACTTCTCCCTCTCCTATGTGACAGCCCCTCACATACTTGAAGACAGGGACCATCTGTATGCCACATAGAGAATATAAACATGGGTCACCAGTTCATTGTGGTTTTTCAGACCCAAGAGATTCTTTGGCCGGATGTTCTGCCTAAACATGTTGATCTGTCTGCCGTAGGCTCTCATTGATTTGGTTCTTGATTTATTGACTGAATTTAATTTTCCACTTAGAGAAGATGCACAATTAAAAAGATGATCCACTGCTTCCAGAGATTTCCAGATAAGTCAATCTGGCTTTAGAAACACTTTGTGGTGCTTTCAAGAAAGTTCTGCAATCTAGTTTTAGTATTAAGATTTATCAAAATATTTTACTTTTGAAACTTTTTAGCTTCAAAAGATTGCCTTTAAAGGATAAAAGTGATATATACCCATAATAATGCAACAGAGGATATAAAGTACCTTGTCAACCTCCCTCTTTCCACGTTCTCCCTTTCCAGACATACCCATCTGTACCAGTTTGGTTTCCTTCAAGAGATTGTACCTGACATGTATCTATCAGATATCTATCTATCTATCTCTCTATCTATCTATCTATCTATCTAATGTCTATCTATATATCTGTATGTCTATATCTATATATACAGATATATCAATATATATCATATGTATCAGATAGATTTTTTTATTTTTTATTCTCACAAATAGAATCATAGATTTTTTTTATTTTTTATTTTCACGAATAGAATCATACCATGGTATTCTATAACTTCCTTCATTTCACATAATAGTTAATCTCAAGTATTTTTCCATATCAGTAATATGCAGTTATTTTATTCTTTTAAAAGTTGAATCATTTTATTCAAATAATTTTATTTTATTGGCTCTTAGAATTGGGAGAGACCTTAAAATTCATCTCCTCCAAGCTTCCTGCTAGTGAAGGAATTCCTTTTACAACATTCCTGAAAGTAATCAGTCTGCCTGAAAAGTCCTTCCAGCTATTTGGTGCTTACTGTCTCCAGAGGCTGAACATTCCCCTCTGTGAATGGCTATGATTAATCAAGAGTTTTCCCTTTTCCATATTAAACTGGAATAACAGAAATAATTTTCTAAGTTTTTCTTAAATTTTTAGTGTCAAATATGAATTAGAAAAGAATATGTAAAAAATTAAAATTTAGAATGTTTACCTAATGATGCTCTAACTTCCTGGTGCTTTGCCACATGAACTGGTATGATAGTCACCACTGTGATGTAGCTATCCCCAGGTCCTTTAAGCAAACCTCACACCTCATATATCACACAGGCTTCTCATCCCTCATCACCAGGTTGAACTGATCTGGACACACTGTATTCTCCCAATGTTGTGCCATTTGGTCTTCAGAACTGAAAGTGTTGCAGATACAGTCTGAGCAGAATAGACAGTGAATCAGATTCCACAGGGGACCATGTTCGGGGGATGCCGGGTGAGAAGGAGGAAAGTGCTATTGAAGAAGGATTGATGGTCAATGCTTAGTTAGGCAGAATGGAAATGAAGTTTATTCTATGTGTGAAAGCAGCCACAGACCAATCTGAAATAGGTCGGCAGGATTCCTGCCCTAAATCAGCATTAGAACTACTTTGTAGTTGACAGTTTGATTGCAATGATTCCTGCTGGGTAAAATGAATTGTGGCAAAATGACATTTCAAGCCTTTAGTCTGAGGTGGAGGGGATGGATGGAGCCAGTTTTCATAGGCTGTGGCTGATTTACAGTATTCACTAAATTCCCTAAAGTCTCAAAGAAGACAATTGTCAAAATCATTGATGTCCCTGAAGAATTATTACTCCATGACCTCCCTTTCTTCACCAGAGATGAGATGGATAATTGATGTTCTTTTTCCTTCTCCTTTACAGAATCACTGCCTACTCAACCACCTACTTTTCCTCCTACTATTCCACCAGCAAAAGAAGGTAAAATAATAATACAACAATGCTGTGATTCTAGGTTTAGGATTTCTGTTGGTTTTGTTTGTTTGTTTGTTCATTTAAAAACCAAGATATTACTAAAAGGTATTTTCTCTTTAATACAAATGCTTATCAAACCCTGATAGGGTACAAACTTGCAATGAATGGTAAATAAGACATAGAGATCTAATGCACAGTGTAATGAATAAAGACAGCAATATTGTGCTATAATTATGTAATGTGATAGAGGTGCTAACTATCACTACAATGACAACCATATAACAATATATAAATATATCAAATTAACATGTTGTACACTTTAAATTACACAATGTCATATGTCAAATATATTCAATAAAAAAGAGAAAAAAATATCCATATAGATTCTATACACACAGAGTAGATTTTCTAACAGAATTGCTTCATATTTATTTCATTGCAAATATCAGAGTAGTAAGTGTTTACCAAGGAAGAAAAGTTACATAATTTGTGAGTGAGAATCTGGTTTATAATTCTGTAGACAAGGGTAATAGTTTTCCAGCTTACCTCTGAAATGCCTCTCCCAGTTGTTTCTTTCTATCTTCATCACAAGAGTTCTTCCTCACCTCTTACCTGAGTTGTTAAGGTAACTTTCTAAATAACTTCCCAACACAGAAGTGATTGTTAATCTTTTTTCATTCTATTAATGAACATTTATTAACCCTACTATTCATTCTCAAAGCTCTTATGCTGGGCATTTGGAATGCAATAATAATATATGATTGCTGCTCTTTGCTTCTCATTATTGCAGTAGAAATAGGTGCTTGCCTAGATAATTACCAGTCAAGGATATGAGTTAGAAAATTGAGATTATACTATGGTAATCCAGAATTGAGAACAGTTAATGCTGCTGCAGGTTAATTAATTATAAAGGATGAGGAGGAATTTGATCTACATTTTGAAGAAAGAGTTTTGCAGGTAAATAATGGGAAGAATAGCACTCAAAGTCATGGACTGATCTAAGTACAAATTGTATTTGGAGGAACTGTAAGTGCTTTAGTGTGGCACAGAGAAAGGGGTGAAGACAGAGTTATGAAGTGGTTTGTGTGCCAGAATAAGGAGTTTGGGCTTTATCCTATAGTAAACAGTGTGCCATGAGAAGTCTTATGAAGAGAGGGTGACCCAAGGAAATCTATGTTTGAGAAACATAACCTTGGTGGGATGAGGAGGACGGACTAGAGGAAGGAGAGGATAAAGGTAGAATGTGTAGTTGGAAAGTTATATTGGAAGAGTTCTTTCATTCATCGTGCATATTAAAGTCCCTGTTACATATCAGGGATACAATAAAAAATAAGTTGTTCTTGCCTTACAGAAGCTTAAAGTCAGTGGGGTCAGATGCTGGAGAGTGTAAGGGTCAAGGAAACAAAGAGGCAATGAGAAACTCTACTAAAGCTCAACATCCTCCTAGCAGCATGCAAATTCTTCAGTGATCAACCTACTTTGTGGCATCATTTCCCAGACTATGTTAGGTAACAGCAAAATTATACAACTCAGGGTTTCCCATACATGTCTTTTGCTGTCCTGCATCTTTTAATACTATTTACTCTATCGGGAAGGCAGACTCTTTCTTCTTCCATCTTCGTATCTAGCCTTTTCTAGTCTTAATATCCATAATTATTTTCACTATTGAAACTGAAAACAGAATCCTAATTGATGAATTTCCTAATTAGACATTTCTGATACAGATATTACAGAACTCTCTGAGGTCAGAATATTTTTATCTATAGCTGAGCATGGATATCATTCAGTAAACATTCATGAATTCTCATGGAAGACATGCAATTTCGAAGAGTCTGTGAGAGTAAGGATTGACAAAGTAGAACTATTGGTCCTAAAGTTTTCATCATGATGGTTTTAGACAGTGGGACTTTTGCAATTGGAATGTGTTATTCACTTTAGGTTCTGTTTCTCCTGGGTGTATTTAATTTAAAAATCCTGTAAATTTTTATTATTAATATCACACTGAATATTTATTAAACAAACATGAAGAAGTAGAAAAGAGTACAAAGAAGAAAATTAAAAACACAATTTCATATCCCAGAGGTAATTCCTTCATGTGTTTTGCTGTATTTTCTTTTTTTCTTTGATTTTTTAAGTAAAATTTTCATTTTGAGTATATTTTCAAATAGATTTTGCTCTCACTTCAAAGGTGAAACCTAATCTTGATTTCATCTTTACTTGGAAACAAAGGACCAGGTTTTCTTTTATAAGCTTATAGTGAGCAGATCTTGAGATTCTTTTCAGCTTTAAATTCAAACCATAAATTTGTAAAATTTTAATAATCACCACACTCATGAGAACAACCTCACCGGATCCTTATTGTCCCTGGAGTATTACCTCACTTGGAGATGTTTATTTTACACTATAAATAGCTTTAAGAGAATAAAGTTGCACTTAAGATAAAAAGCAATTGAGTTTTTTTCCCTAAATAAAGGAGCAAGGCACATTAGCACACAGAATATTTGTGTGCAACTGGTCTGAGATTAAAAGATTCAGATTATTGAAGAGTAAATTGTTTGTTTCATCATAAAACAGAGTCAACCACAATGATCGACACTAACGAAGGGGAAGAGAACATTGTGTCACATGTCTTCCTTCTGAAGTTGAGTCTCTCTGAAGTTACTAACTCAATAAGCAGAGGACAGAGTGCTCAGAGTGATAGCTTGGACTTCCTTCTAATCAGTAGGCACTACAGAGTGTTTGCTGAAGTTTCTGTCTCTAAATCACTTTAGTTTCACATTTTTCTATTCTCTCGTTTCTATTCTTTGTGGCTGAGATTGGTGGATTCTTTTTTTTTTTTTTTTTTTTACTTATTTTTCCCCCAAAGCCCCAGTAGATAGTTGTATGTCATAGCTGCACATTCTTCTAGTTGCTGTATGTGGGACGTGGCCTCAGCATGGCTGGAGAGGCGGTGCGTAGCTGCGAGCCCGGGGTCCGAACCCGGGCCACCAGCAGCGGAGCGCGCGCACTTAACCGCTAAGCCACGGGGCCGGCCCTGGTGGATTTTTTTTTTCTCTGTTCCACATGTTCAATAGAAGCTTCTGAGTCACCAATAGGAACCTTGAGCATAGCAGAGAAATGATGGTCAGGAAGCATAGTGAACAAGAGCTTGGAATATGATTTATACCTTTCCTTTGGGAAAGAGCTCTAGTTACCGGAGGGAAATCAGCATTTGCTTTGTTGGTTTAATAACTGCTATGTTTTCCCCTTGTCTCTGATTCAAAATTCATTCTTTGTCTTTAGTATGTAAAGCTGCCAAGGCAGACCTAGTGTTTATGGTGGATGGATCCTGGAGCATTGGAGATGAAAATTTCAATAAGATCATTAACTTTCTGTCTAGCACTGTTGGAGCGCTGGACAAGATTGGTGCAGATGGGACTCAAGTAAGGCTAATAGATCAATTTTTAATTCATTTTGTGTGTCAAAAAGTTATCCCAAGCTATTATTATGGCTGCTTGTCAGGGGACTTGGGTAAAGAACTGTAACAATTGGATCCAACCCTAAATGAGAGGCTATAAAAGTCTGGGTAGAAGCAACTTACTGATGCCTGATAGGGCTTGAGAAGATGCTAATCTTTAAAAGCTATTGAGTTCAGCAAACTAAGACAGGGTAGAATGGCCATGTCAGCAGATGTTTCTTTTATATACTCAGATAGAGTATCTCCTCTACGGATACACCCAATATTTTTCCTGTCCTCAAGGACATTAAAATCTTGAAAGAGAGAGGTTGTGGTCACAATTACAATAGATCAAGTAGACTATAAAACTAATTTATTCATTCAACAAATATTTATTGAGGGTTTTTTATGGTCAGGTATAGTACTTTAGTAAATTATAGTACATAACGGATATGATAATGTCCTTAATTTCATGGTGCTTATATTCTTAAAGGCAGGGAGAGGAGGAAGATGGCAGACAGATATAAATAAGCAAACAAATAAATTCACAATGTAGGGATGTGAGCTATGAAAATAAAGTTATGTGCTTTAAATTCACTGAAGATTATTTTAAATTGTGTGTGGGGGTTATTTTACATTGTGTGGTTAACAAAGGCCTCTTTGAGGAGACAGCATTTGAACTGAGATATGAATGATGCAGAGAAGATTTGAGCGTAGAATTTCCAGACGGGGGAAATTATAAGGGCAAAGGGCCTAAGGTGAGAATGAGTTTTGAGGCTTCAGAGGCTAAAACTTGTGGCTAGAATATAGTGGATGGGCATTCGGGGGGGGGGCGGGGGGAGGGGGAGAAGAGGTGGAAGAAATAGGCAAAGCCAGATCATCTTGAGTCTTATGAACCATTGAACGAGTTGGGTGTCATCATAAACACAATGGGAAGCCACTGGAAAGTTTTAACAAGAGAAGATCTGATGTGCTTTTTAAAAAAGATCATTCTGACTGCTTTGTGGAGCAGAAATACTAATAAGGGTCAGAGCGAAAGTGGAGAAACCAGTTAGGATGCTGCTCTCATGGTCCAGCACAGAGATGAGGGAGGCCTGGGCTAGCATGGTAGCAATGAAGTGCACCGAAATGAACAGATTTGAAATATGTTTTGGAGGAACAGCTGAGAAACTTTGGATGTAAGGGGTACCATAAGAGAAGAATAGATACAGTGTTGAGGCATTTCAAGGAGGAAGAAATTTGTTTTGAAGAAAGGAATCGGAGGAGGTTTCCTAAAGATAGTGATGTCTGCAGTAGACCCTGATAAACTGGTAGCAGTTGAAAGCTCACAAAATCAAAGAAAGCACTCTGAAGATGCTGTATTTACTTCCTCCATCGTAGTTCTGAAAAATGAACAAAAAAACAATAAATTAAAAATGGGCCCAAAGTTCCACAGGAATAACAGCAAATGGTAGGAAATGAAGCCAGGAAGATTTATATTGTAGTGGTTAAGAACACAGATTTTGAAATAGAATATACCTGGCTTCAACTGTTGGTTCTGCCGATGACTACTCTTGTAATCTTATGCAAGTTACTTGACTTTGTGTGCCTCAGTTTCCTCCTCTGTAAAATGGTAGAATAGTAGTAATTACTTCACAGATTTGCTTCATAAGGAAATCCTTGTAAAGAATCGGACTCTGATTCTCTGACCTTTGTCAAGTTACAAGGCCTAGGCTGCCATTTTTCCCTCTGTCAAATGAGAAGGCAAAAGGCCTACATGCTTTAGAGACAGATTTTTAAAATAAAATACTTCCTGAAAAGTACTTAGAGAAAAAAATGCTATTGAATGTGTTGTCAGATTTGGTATATAACTTGTATGCAATTTTAAACCCAGGAGATTGTGGATTGGGTAAAAAAGAAGTTAAAATTGTAGGTGTAATCATGCTATCATGTGGGCTCTCTGGCCCAGAGGAAGTCTACGTACATGTAAAAACAAATACACCTTCTCTTTCTAGGTTGCAATGGTTCAGTTCACTGATGACCCCAGAACAGAATTTAAACTGAATGCTTACAAAACCAAAGAGACTCTTCTTGATGCAATTAAACATGTTTCATACAAAGGAGGAAATACAAAAACAGGTAAGACTAAAAAAAGGCCAGCTAAGTCCTAAAGTAACTAATTATTAGTAATTACTGAAATGATTTTTTTTGAGGCATAGTAATATCGATTTTTTAAAAAATATTTTTCGTTGATTCAAGAACTTTGTTCCCACCCTTCTCTCCCCAGCAAAACAAAAATGGGAGGTATTTCTATTTTTAATTTTTTGAGAAATCTCCATACTGTTTTCCATAGCGGCTGCACCAGTTTGCATTCTCACCAGCAATATATGAGGTTCCCTTTTCTCCACATCTTTTCCAACACTTGTTATGTCTTGTCTTTTTAATATTAGCTATTCTGACAGGTGTGAGTTTATATCTCATTGTAGTTTTGATTTGCATTTCCCTAATAATTAAGTGATGTGGTTACCAGAGGGGAAGGGTGTGGGGGGAGGGTGAAAGGGGTACAGGGGCACATCTGTATGGTGACGGATAAAAGCTAGACTATTGGTGGTGAACATGATGCAGTCTATACAGAAACTGAAATATAATAATGTACACCTAAAATTTACACAAAATTATAAACCAATATGACCTCAATAAAATCATTTTTTAAAAAAAAACACAAAAAAATGGGAGGGAAAGAAATTGAATGGCTGCCTTCCTTTGTTTCAGGAAAAGCAATTAAGCATGTCCGAGATACCTTGTTTGCTGCAGAGTCAGGTACCAGAAGAGGCATCCCAAAGGTCATCGTGGTTATCACTGATGGAAGATCACAAGACGATGTGTACAAAATCTCCAAGGAGATGCAATCAGATGGTAAGTTTTATATAAACAACAGTGGCTACCAATAATAATGTTAGCATCGTTGTTTTGTGAATACAAATTTATAGACTGCATCAGCATGACTTAAGTGTTTCTAAATCTTTCTTAGTATTAACTGAACAATGTGATTTAAAACATACTTTCCAGGTTACAAATGTATTATTTTGCTGTATTTTCTCTAATCCTTTTGTTACATACAGGATGCCCTGTATAAGAAACTCTAGCAATTAAGTGCAGTACCATGAAAAAGACCATTATAAAGGGCCAGGGAGGGAACCTGATCACAGAAACCCTCAGCCTCCTCATCTGGCAAATGGAGATTCTCAAAGGACTGTAGTGAAGATTACATTATATAAGATATGCCTGGCGAATACTAGTTTAATATTTATTTGCCAAGCATTGAACCATGACCCACCTCAGGCTGCAAAGCCTATTAATATCTCCATTTCTATATCTGAAAAAAAAAAGACTAAGAAAAAGTTTCTCTGTTTCAAGTACACTTCATCCCATAAATCTTAAAATAATTATTAAAAATATACAGATGTAAAGATGTTATTCAAACGACAACTATTTTATCTGAAGCAATAATCGTGGCATTGACGTTCTTGAGTTTCTTTAAAATGGAAAATTTCTTTAGGGGATGATGGGATAACTATCATATAATGAAATATGTGCATAAAGAATGCTGATGAATTGTAATGAATGAATTATCCACCCCCACTAGCCCTCCTTAATAAACATATTTTAAACATTTGGACATGCCTTTTATGTATTTTGTGCAATTTAAGTAATTAGACATCTGTTCGCCTTCTCCTACAGGCTACAGCATTTTTGCCGTTGGTGTGGCTGATGCAGATTACTCAGAGTTGGTTAGCATTGGCAGCAAGCCCAGCGCTCGTCACGTCTTCTTTGTGGATGACTTTGACGCATTTAAGAAAATTGAAGATGAGTTGATTACTTTTGTCTGCGAAACCGCATCAGCAAGTTAGTTCTTTGGAATTTGTACTTACTCATCTTGTTGAAAGGCTGAAATGTTTAGCACTGGTTAAAGAGTGAGTCCCAACTTGATCTGAGGAAAGAATATTGACTTGCAGAGCTGTTTGTTAGGCAGACACTAGGTTTTATGGTTTTGAGCATGGAAGTAAACCTCCCCTCTCCCTAGTTTAGAGTTTTAGGTTGATAAAGACTTTCCCTAATGAGATGAGAGTCTGTGTTTAAAAGCAACTCTGCTTAAGTAGTTGTAGCAAATAGTTTTCAAAAATGTTTTAAGACTGCTCTTCAGGGTAAGACATTAGAAGTGCTCTCAAGTGATCGCCATAGATTTTAATGGACCCGGGAGAGCAGAAGGAAGCTGTGGCCCTTTGGTTTTAGTAGAAGTAAGAGCATTTCAATCTTTAGGAATCCACAGAAGACCATAGCCACATCTGGTTCGGATTCCCTCCACAACTGACTTCCAGAAAGATTATGTTAGCTTCCTACTCTCAGGACAGAGAAAGAATATGTTTGGGAAATATCTAAATTAAGGTTTTATATTGTTTGTTTTGTTTTCCAGCCTGCCCACTGGTGCACAAAGATGGCGTTGATATTGCAGGTATGCCTTATCACAATTTCTCCAAATACAAATATATTAAATAACTCCCATTTGGAATCTTTTTTTAATCATTAATAAACTAATCTTGAAATTTAAAGTCCTAAAATGCCTGTTTATTCTTTTTCTCTATCTTTTTGTTTTGTATAGGTTTTAAGATGATGGAAATGTTTGGTTTGGATGAAAAGGATTTTTCATCGGTGAAAGGAGTTTCTATGGAGCCTGGTACCTTCAATGTGTATCCTTGTTACCAAATTCATAAAGATGCCCTGGTTTCCCAACCAACCAAGTATGTTTCCATTGCAAGATATTAAAGCCAATCATTTATTATATCTCAACATAAAAATGATGTCAACTTGGAATATGCTGTAATAGTTCCCGGTAGGATTTTCCATGACTTTTAGAGATGTTGTTTAGATTTCTTTGTTTAAAACATCGGATTCACATATAGTGCTGGTTGAACTTTAATATCTGTTGATCTGAGAAAATATATAATGATCATTGGTACTTACATAGCGGTACCATATAGCAGGCATGATTCTAAATGCTTATGTATATTAACTCACTTAAACCTCCAAACAACTCTATGAAGTAGATTCACTTATTATCTCAATTTTATAAATAATGAAACTGAAGCACAAAGAAGCCGAATGACCTGATTGAGATCACTAAGTTTGTTAAGTGACAATGCTGGGATTTGCACTTGGAATCAGGCCCCAGAGCCCACACCCTGAACCACTTCACGCCAGTGCCATGAATTCAGAGAGTTTTTATCTTTGGGTAATCACACAGCAACTCCATAGAATTGAAGAGTATTATCAGGTTTATGTCAAAATCACATTATCTAGTCGCTTTATAGTCTGTGATGCACATAGGGATTCCTGGGGCCCGTTGCAGCAATTCTGCAGGCTCTGGAGGTACTTGAGATTACAGGTTTGGAATTCCCGGTTTAAGGGTTATCTGCTACTTTACATCCCAAAACGACATTTGTTTTTGTCTCAAAATGCCTTCAGTATTTTAATGTAAAACATTTTCAGTGTCCAAATGTTGATGTAGTGTGTACATATATGTGAAAAAGTGGGAGACATCATATTAGAGTATTAAATTAATCTATCCAATTTATAAACAAATTGCTCTTCTATATTCTTCCAAAATATTGTTTATTACATTCTAGCCTATTGCAGTACTATCCAAATTATTTTATTGTGCTTCATTTTGGGGAATAATTTTGAAATAAGTACACCTCTTTTAATAATTTAAAATATTTCTTGTTATAGATATATCTTCATTTTCTAGAAACTGTTGTAAATGTCTTTGAGCTACAGAATATATGTGGTTTTAGATAAAGCCAACATCTGATGTTACCTTTTGGCAGGTTTTTTTACACTGTGTAGTGATGAATATTAAAATGGGCATTTGAGAAATCCTTTCTGGAGGTCTAGCAAAAATGAGAGTTGCCAAAGGGAAAATCCTCTGCTACTTCACTGAAGTTGCTCTTCTGGTCAGCAGTGCCCTCCACCTTGCAAATCCAAACATTGGCTCCCAGCCCTTATCTTACACAACTGTTCACCAGCATTTGACACATTTAGTCGCTTCCTTCTTCTGGATTCGCTCTCCTCACTGGGCTTCGGGGACACACACTCTCTTGAGTCTCTGCCTATGTTACTACTGTTCCTTTTCAATACTGGCTTCTCTTTTCTCCTCCACCTCTTCAGGTCGGAGGGACCAGGTCTTGCTCCTTGGTCTCCTTGTTTTCTCTGTGTATACCTACTCCCTAGGGATCTTTTCAGCATCATAATGTTAAGCACTATCTATATGCCAAGGACTCCTAAATTTGTATTTCCACTCCAGATCTATTTCCCCAAATTGAGACCTGCATATCCAATTGCTTACCAGACATCTCTACTTGGATATCTAATGGGCATTTCAAACTTCATACGTTCGGTACCATTCCCCTGATCCTCCCTCCAGAAGCAGCTTCACTTCACCTTCTCCGTCTCAATTAAATTAATGAAAACTACGTCTAACTGGTTTCTCAGGCAAAAAAGCCTAACTCCTTTCTTTCTCTCATATTCTACATCCAATCTATCAAGAAATCCTATTGTCATGCCTTCTCACCACCTCCACCGCCATCACCCCAATGTGGGCCACCATCGTCTCTTCCCTAGATCATTGCAGCAGCCTCCTCGTTGGTCTTCCGGCTTCCATCCTTACCTTCTTGGAGTCTATTGCCCAAGTTGCATTCAGAGTGATTCTTTTACAATGTAAATCAGATCATGTCACTCCAAAATCTGCCAATGATTCTCCATTCTGCTTGGAATAAAAGTCAAAGCTCTTGAATGGCCTATAGGGCTCTACATTATCTGGGTACCTATTACCTCTGGCTTCACCTCCTGTCTCGTTTAGTCTGTTCTCCAAACACACTAGGCACACTTTGATGTCTTTGCACTGACTGGATGTCTTTGTCTCCTTTGAGATCTTCTTCAAATATAACCTTTTCAGTGAACCTTTCCTCAAATGTAACCTTCTCAATGAACCTTCTAAGTGAAGCCAGTGCTAATGATTTTGATTAAAATTGCAGAGTAATCCACTCCAGCATTCCTGATCCTCACCATGCTGCTCTATTTTTTTGTTTTTCTATGGTACTTATTATCTTCTAACATACTGTAAAATCCACCCTGCTAGAATTTAAGTGCTTGTCAGTTACTTATCAGTTTTACTTATCAGTTTTATTCACTGATGTATCTTAAATGCCTATTACAATGTCTAGCATATAGTAGGCACTCAATAAATATTTGTTGAATGAATGAATGAATGAACTAACTACTATGTAAATAAATAAATGAAGGAAACATTTTTCTCTATGCAAATCAACCTTTCATTTTAAAATCCATGCTAAATTCTCACATATTAACAAATTTATCCATTTAATTAGTAACTGTGATGGGGCTCCTATATATGTAAAGCATTATATTTGTTGCCTGAGGGAAACATTTAAAAGTATATAAGTGATCTGCTTAATTGTTAGAGAGACAAGATGGTGTTGCAGATTGGGTTCCCCAGGAAGCAGATCCAGAGGTGGAGATTAGTGTGCAGGGAAGTTGACGAGGGTGTGCTCTTGTGGAGGGGATCGGAGGGAAGTAGAATAGGGCAGAGAGAGAAGTCAAGCTGTGAAACAGTCTCAGTAAAGCCTCAGTTGACTCACACACAGGAGTCTTGAAAATGAAACTATCTCCAATGGAATGAGAAGCTCTGGTCCTTATTTCCCCTCAAAGACCCGTCGTTGAAAACAGGTGCCATAGAAGAGTCGACATGACCTTGAGAGATGCATCTTTCTTCAGCCAAGGCAATTACTGGAGGGGGTTGATATCTGAGGGCTGTCTACAGACATCCCTCCCAGTAGCAGGAGTAATATATCCTTAATTCTTGAAGGCGGATCTGGATGGTGCATCAGAGCACGAAGCATAGACAGGAATGCAGCTAACTACAACGTGTGGTAGAAAGTTACAAGGCCTTAAGTTTTACAAAAGGATATAGATAAGCATTATTTATAATACTAAAACTGTTGAAACTACTTAAATGTTCAATAAGAAGTTGCCAGTTAGATAAATTATGGAATAGGCAAACAAAAAAAAAAAGATTGTACAGACATTAAACATCGTGATTTTAAAAATATTTAAGGCAATATTAAATGCATAGTAAATAGGGCTAATAAAGAAAGGTGCAAAATTATATAAATTGGATAAATACTTACAGACATTCTTTAAAAATTGGAGGGAAATGCACCACACCGAAACAATGATCACCTCTGGATGGAATTAATGGTGATCTGTTATTTTCTTCTTTTTTGTATTTCCAAGTCTTGTATGATGAAAGAATATTTGCTTTTATAATCAGATAAATAACTTTATGAGGAAAGAATCCGATAAAATATTGTTTTCTTTCTATTTTTAGGTATTTGCATCCAGAAGGATTGCCCTCTGATTACACAATCAGTTTTCTATTCCGGATTCTTCCTGACACTCCAGAGGAGCCGTTTGCTATTTGGGAGATTTTAAATAAAAATTCTGACCCATTGGTTGGAGTCATTTTAGATAGTAAGTATATTTATTTATATAATATTTGCACATACATGTATGAGTAATGTATGTGGCATGCCATCTTGCTTGTTTTGTGTATTTGTAGAGTAACTCATTTATCTTAAGCCATGTGTAAATACTAACAGTGAATTATGTAACAGTTGATTCATTCATTTATCCACTCATGCTTTCAACAAATATTCAGAGTTCCTACTATGTGCCAGCACTAGGCTCTGGGATTCAGTAGTGAGCAAGGTGGAGAGGGACAATTAGTAGACAGTGAAGACTGCAGAAAGCGCAAGGTTGATGGTGGGGAGGGAGATCACTGGGAGGGGTGGGACCAGAAGTCATTTTTTGCACATGGATATGATAAGTGGAGATGCCTTTTTTGGGTTCTTTGATCCAATTCTAACATGTGTGTTGGGGGGGGGGGGCTTCCCACACAACACCAAGCTCAATTCTGACGCTATCTACCCAGAGATAGAGTCAGATTCCACAGGTTGAGGGCTTAGTCCTACGAGAATGCCCCACACTTCTTCAGGGACCAGTTGCAAGCCCAGGTTGTTACCTGTGCTTCTGACCAACTGGCTATAAATCAGAGATTCCCACAAGCTCCTCCTTGGGTTCAATTAATTTGCTAGAGTGGCTCACAGAACTCAGAGAAACATTTTACTTACTAGATTACTGATTTATTATAAAAGGATGTAACTTAGGAACAGCTAGATGGAAGAGAGGCACAGGACAAGGTCTGGGGGAAGGGGTGCAGAGCTTCCAGGCCCTCTCCAGGTGCACCACTCTCCCCAATCTCTACATGTACACCAACCCAGAAGCTCTCTGAACCCCATCTTTTGGGGGTTTTGTGGAGGCTTCATTATACAGGCATGATTGATTAGATAATTGGCTCTTCGCAATTGACCTCAATCTCCAGTTCCTCTCCCTTCCCTGGAGGTGAGGGGAACAGGGTGAGACTGAAAATTCCAACCCTCTATTTGCATGGCTTGTTCTCCTAGCAACCAGCCCTCCATCCTTTGGTTACCTAACGGCTTTCCAAAAGTCACCTCATTAATGTAATAAAAGACATCTTTAGTGTTATTATCCAGGAAATGTGGATTAAAACCAAACTGTGGAAAAGAACAAATTAAAAACCATTCAAATGACCAAATATATATTTCTCATAAATCACAATATCACAATGCCTATTTCATATTCCAGGGGGAAAAAAATCAGATTGACAGCATATTTTGGGAAGAATTCTAGGGTGGAGATATAAATTTGGAAGTTGTATATGTATGATATATAAGCCATGATACTGGGTGAGATCATTTGGAGAGTAAGTCTAGAAAGAGAAAAGAATAGGTCTGAAACTAGGAAACTGCATTGTTTGGAGATTGGAAATTTGAGGGGGAACCAATGAAGGAAGCTTCTTAACCTCATGCTCTTGGATATCACACATGATGTTCACTTAAGAGGATCATCAAGTTTTTGGTTAATATCCTTGAGTTTTCTAAATATATTTTTAGTTTAGGATTCCATTCAAGCTAGAAACCAAAATTTGGTGGCTATTGTTAGGTGCTAACTCAAACATTTGAGGAAAATATTTTAGGCTTATTTCCAACTATTTGTGAAAGGACTTTTCAGTACATGGAAATGAATCAACAACTAAATATGGTATTTTGAACCCATTTTGCATTGATATTGAAACTAAGGAAAAGCTGTAGATTAAAAGAGCATAAATAACTAACTCTGTATACATCCATGACTTGAAAACAAAGGCTCTCAAAATGATTAAGACTAGTTTGTTCCTTATGGAAGTTGAGTAAAGAATTAAATTTTAGCCTAAGAAGGAATTCGGGAGAAAAATATTCCTATTTTTTTGTGTGTGTGTGATAAAATACTCCTTGTAACATGCAGTACTCAAGATTAGGAAGGTTTTGTTTGTTCATTTCTTCATAATAAAGACATATTGGAGGGGCTGGCCCTGTGGCTTGGCGGTTAAGTGCGTGCACCCCGCTACTGGCAGCCCGGGTTCATATCCCGGGCGCACGCTGACACACCGCTTCTCTGGCCATGCTGAGGCCTCGTCCCACATACAGCAACTAGAAGGATGTGCAACTATGACATACAACTATCTACTGGGGCTTTGGGGAAAAAAAAGGAGGAGGATTGGCAATAGATGTTAGCTCAGATCCGGTCTTCCTCAGCAAAAAAAAAGAGGAGGATTAGCACGGATGTTAGCTCAGGGCTGATCTTCCTCACACACACACAAAAAAAGACATATTGGAATATCACTATTTTGGGGTGGCATAAGACGCATATCCTGGGAAAGTTGGTTGCTCCAGTGGGTTAATAAGATAAAGAGTCTGGTTTCTATTTCTTAAGATTTGGTTAACTTCATTCTCCCTTTTTGTCTGCCTCTACTCCCAGTTTCAGACAACCATCTCCCAGGAGGGTGATAGGGATGAGAGTACAGGGAGAACAGAGAAAGGAATATGTTTAGGAGTCCTTGCCTCACCATCATCACCACATGGTTAAATTGGTTAATCTGGCCAACTGAAAGCCTGGGGCAACCCAAGGCCCGTAGATCATTTCCTTACTTACTCATCACTCTGGTCTAAACACAGCCTCAAAACAATGGATGCATTATTTTCAGTCTTGAGTTGAATTTTAGAAAAACTATTTACCCATTTAAATTCTTTCTAAAGGGTTTTTATTTTTCTTTATTTGATTAGATGGTGGGAAAACCCTAACATATTTCAACTATGACTACAGTGGGGATTTTCAAACGGCTACTTTTGAAGGACCTGAAGTTAAGAAAATTTTCTATGGAAGCTTTCACAAAGTGAGTAATGCCTTAGATACGTATATTCTTTATTCTATTTGCTATGAGCAAGGCAGCAGAAAGATATTTTAAAAATTCCACAAGCTTGAGATCTCCAGTTACAACTGGAGTCAGAATGACCTGTGGGGCTTGTTAACAGTGCCCAGAGATTCTGATTTTGTAGTTCTGAGAGGGGACCCTGAAACGTGCCTTTTTAGCAAGTACCCCAGGAGATGTTGATAGATGTGGTCCAGGTTCCCACTTTGAGGAACAACGTAGTAGAGGGTACCGTATTATTAAGCGGACAGTTATTAATTCACTACACTATGTGTAATGTAGAAAAAAGATTGCTGGTCTACCTGGCCACCAATGGAGATGAGAGCTCAATTAGCCAAATCATGTTAAAGTGTGAAGATAGATGGCACTGATATTTTATATATATACAGACAACCCATCACTGTGATCATAAAAGTTACCCTAAGGAAGAATTTTGTAAAATCTGAATTTAGTTGTTCTGATTTTAACCTGGCACTTAAAGAACTCTGTTGTTTAACATTTCACATCTCTGAAACACTTAGTTTTGGTGATCACCAGAGTAGACCTGCTTCCTTCCGAAATTCACTGTTTCATTTGTGTTTTGTGAATAACCCCACTGATCTCTGGGCTGTTAAGGAATGCAACACCAAGACTGCAGGGAGCGCAGAGCATTTACCAGGTAGAGCTGCCAAAAGCCTGGCCTTTTAACCAAGCCCTTCTTACCCCTTTAGAGTGAGGAAAGGGATGTTGAATAGTGGTCTTCATCTTGGCTTCTGTCTCCTGACCTAGAACATGTCAAGTCCATCTAACTTACACAACTTTGCTACTTTCTGGGGTTTTAAATAACATAACTATATAGGAACAATTTCCTAACAAAATTCCTCCTCTTTTTTGCATAAGAAAAGTTGCATAAAAATATTACTTTTTCTGGTTTAATAAGACTGTACAACCAGAAGTACAAGGTATCTTAGAAACACATGAAATGCAGGTGGAAATTTATTAGTTCTTGGTTCAAAACGATCCCATTAGCAGCTATTTGGACTTAATTGTCATTTACTCACCAAGTTCCTCTTGACATGATTCTTTTCTTGGTTAGGCAGAATCTATTGCAAAGTAGTCCAGAAAAATTTTAGAGGAGATGAAAATCATGTGAGATTTCATGTGTGTTAAAAAAACATTGCCATCTTAGCCTGTGGTATCGGCATGAACTTGTAATTCTCATTCCAAGGAATCCTTTATGAGTCTTAGGTAAATGTTAAGCTTTACTTACCTTACCTCACCTTTGAGAAGAGCTCAAGAGCCTGTAAGTAAGGTTCATTAAAAATAGGTTTCAAATTTATAAGCCTTCAAATTTTTTAAAATTATATGAAGAAAAACTTTTCTCTCTTTGTTAAGTGTTAAAAAAGCCAAACAACCAAACAAAGAAAAAAGAAAAGCTTATAATGTAACAAACTACATTATTAATAGATCTGTTAGTGGAAAATCTTGATGGAAATTCAATTGTAGAGATCACATTTGATTTGTTCATGGACTTATATTATAATTGAATAAATACTTTATCATTAATTTTTAGTTGGCTTTATTTTTTTACACTTTGGGTGTGAAGTATGGCTCCAAAGTCTCTTTCAAAAAATTAATAATTATATAAATGAATCCTTAAATGTAACCAAAGAAGAAAAATATTTTTGAAAACTTTTCAATGTCTCCTTTTGTAAAGCAAAAGTTGTTTTTTTTAAAAAAGTATGAATAATTTTCCCACAACCTAACAGTTCTTAAATCATGAATATTATATGCTAAGTTGTCTAGCATGAACATTTCTGTAATTTGTAATAATGAAAGGTGTTGCAAGGCGCAAAAAGACACAAGAGTCAAATTATACTCTTCTAAATGATCATAAAAGAGATGTTAATATGAAGCAAGTAATGTGGGGGATTTGCTCCGGCAACATTTCTCCAGTTGAGTAATGGTTAACTCTTGGCTGAAGGAAAAAGAATTCTCAAGAGCCTCCACTGCTGACTTACATTATTTTTATCATGATGTAACTTAAATAAACATTAAATAAAAATTGGTATAAATCCTTATGCTTTCAGTTCCTATGCAACAATGAAACAAAAATAAATGAAGATTAAATAAAACCAATAAAATTAAAAGTAACACTATTTTACTATGAAAAGTGATGTTACATCCCTGACGTTCAACCTCTGCTCACAATGCAAATACAGTCCTAGCTGCTATAACTGTGTATCTCATGACCATCAATAGTGCCTAGTACTTTTTCTCTTTGAACCGTCATGATACCTTCCCTTATGCAGCTATTTGTAGCTTCTTTTGGCTTTCACTTGATGTGGAATCATTATTTGCCTATTAATTCCACTCTTTCAGCTTACTAAACAAGTAGCTTGCCACAAACAGTAGTATTTGCAGGGCAAGTGCCATCATAAATTGAAATATATATATAAGCACTGAAATTTCATGGCAGAACTTGCTTACAATGTGGTTCATCTAGAATATACTTAGCTTTGACTGTCACCTACATGATAACACAAATTTTTACAAATCCTTACAAAGAATGTGTAGACTCCTAAGTATATTACCATGGACCTCCAGATTCTAGAGGTTTCAGTTTGAGAAAACCACACCTGTTAAGCCAAGGGGCTTTATTTCATTTGGGCCTGGAGTAACCAGAAAGCATTCCTCTTTCCCCTTCAGATTCTAGGTCTCCTCTCCTCATCCTAAATTAAATAAATATTATCAAAGTGTGGTCTGCCAACCACTGGAAGTACCTTAGATAATTTTTGCTCGTAAATCAATCAGAAGTTTTTTATTTTAATATTTTCGGATTTATTTTAATGTACCTTCAGAAAAGACACAACTAGAGCAACAAATCTGTGATTTCAAAATGTTACTGCTTTAGAGGAAGGCTAGATTTTAAAAAGTGAATCCTTTCAAAGTCACTTTAAAGAAAAGTATTAATTAAATACAAATAGAGACGCTACCTGAATGTGAGACAATCACGCAGGTGGTAAAAATAGAACCTTTCTCCTCTAGCAAAACGCATTGTGACAGAATCCCTTCTCTTCTCTTTCATACTTTTTAGTGATGAATCATGCAATTATGTAAATTTGGTTGATATTTCTTCCTGCTTCTTACCTCCTAAAACATCTTTATTTTCACCCAGCTACACATTATTGTCAGCAAGACTTTGGCCAAAGTGGTTATTGACTGCAAGCAAGTGGGCGAGAAGGCAATAAACGCATCGGCTAATGTCACATCGGATGGTGTCGAAGTCCTAGGGAGAATGGTTAGATCAAGAGGACCAAATGGAAACTCTGTACCAGTAAGTGGATGAACAAATGAAGCTGTGTTGTTGTTATGGAAAAAAAATCTTTTAAAATATAATTATCTATTTTCCAGGGGAAAAGTCTGGTAAAAGGATGAATAGATGGATGGATGGACAGATGGATTGATGGATCAATAGATAAAACCCTCTTTAAATGAACAAAAACATACCTTCAAAGCTCCTGGCAGTATTCTTCTGCTATATTATAATAAGGAGAATGCTCCAGGAATTCGGCTAGTTTATTTTCTAAGTGTATTTTAAAATTCAAATAGTAAAATATTCATCACACGGTTTGTGGCATAAATTGTTTGTAAATGAGAATCAAAACTGTTCATGATTCTCATATATATAAGCCAATACAAATCCACACAAAATATGTGATTATTGTGTACGGGAAATTTACATAAGCCTCTCATTTGGATTAGATTTGGATATTCTAATACTAGGTTTTTGCTATTGCTAATGTGAAGTTTACCCTTTAATCGTTACTAGTTATTTAAGTGAGAAATCATCTAAGATAATACATTTTTCATCATCCAATATGGAATTTAAGATGGGAGACTTCCAATTGGCAAAGAAACCACATTCCCTTCACTCACTACCCACAAAAAAGAATAGTGTACACAAGCTTTTGTTTTAACACTCTGTGTTCACAGCTAATTAGCAACATTCTCTAATTTGAGCCATTCTATAATTAGAACAAATTAGCCTGGAGGGCACTTATTCTTGTAAACAATTCCAATTATTCTAATCTACATTTGTCTTCTATGTGACAGAAAAATCAAGTTAATTATGAATCACTGTTATTGTCTTGCAATTTCATAGATCTGGAGAATTAGCCAGCTGTATGGAACTTTAGAAAGATTTGGTGGTTCTCAAAGTCTTTCTAAGCTGAAGATTGCTTTGTACAAATGAAATCTTCTAGTATGTCAAGTAAATAAATAAGATTAAAACAGAGCCATGCTGATTAAATGGGAGAGGGGACATGGGGTAGCAGGTATCTCCACCCGCCAATGGCCCCTAAGGGAGCTTCAAGGAGCACAGGTCTAATTCCACTATTCTAGTATAACCCATTCACTTCATACACCAGCGAACAGTCCCAGAACAGTAAAGTGATGACTTTGGGACACTTTGCTATGTCATGGCATTTCTCTTTGTGGTAACAATAGAGGTGAAATCCTTGTGTACATAGGAGGACACTGATGCTTTCACACCTTGGTAGATGTGTGCTAAGTAATTGAACACTTAGCTTTGAAGTATCTTTACAAGTACTTTTGTCCCTACTTTGCTTTGGAGAATTATGGATTAGATGTTTGGAAAGAAAGAATACTCTAAAAGCTATGGAAAGCGCTCTTGTTTTCAGTTACTGTAACAGATTTTAAGAATGTTTACATGATATTGAAGTGTTGTCTCCTCTTAAGGTGTGGTATTTCATGCTGATTAAGAAACACATCATCTTCTGCTTCTTGAAGGATACGTTTATGATAGCACACTCCAGAATTTATAAGACTCCTGAATTAGCAAACTAATGATATCTTGTATGGATAAATGGGTGTATATAGATGCATGTGTGGATGGATGAATGAATAGACTCTAATTTAAGAAAGAAAAACAATTTTAGGTGTATGAGATTCTGGGCCCAAATCACTTAGTATTATTATTATTTTTTTATTTTAGAAAGAATGCACATAAAATCCCTGACAATTAGTAGGTATTCAATGAAGAGCAGCTATTACTATTGAAGGATGTCAATAATACTTTCTCTATCTCAACTTTTCTAAACCTCTAGTACTTGTTTAACGCTTGATTATTTGTAGTCATATATTATTTTCTTGCTTTTTCATATATCTGCATTTCACCTCTCTAGCCAGAGTATAAATCTCTCAAAATAGAAACTTTGGGGGCCAGCCCGGTGGCGTAGCAGTTGGGTTCACACACTCTGCTTCGGTGGCCTGGGGTTTGCAGGTTTGGATCCCGGGCTCAGACCTAGCACTGCTTATCAAGCCATGCTGTGGCAGGCGTCCCACATATAAAGTAGAGGAAGATGGCCATGGATGTTAGCCCAGGACCAATTTTCCTCAGCAAACAAAAAAGAAAGAAAGAAAAAGAAACTATGTCATAGTCTTCGTTTGCAACCACCCTCTTCCACCCCACATCACAGTATCTAATAAATGCATATGAACAGAGTGAGTTCTCAAGAAACATTGATAGAAGTTAAATAGAATATCATCTATTTGAATTGTATCATGTCTTTTCTTAAAATGTTGTTTTGCATATACTGTATTCCATGTTTGGTATTGACAACAGTCTGGTAATTTATATCATACCATCATATCATTTATATCATACCATCTCCAAATTATAATTTGTATTTTACAATTACAGTTTTATAATTACAATTACAATAATTGTATTTCAAATTATACTCTATGTAATAATTGCTCTCCAAATATATGACCGATTAAATATCAAAGAATCTATATCTGAAAGTAAAAATGCCTGTAGGTTTTAGGCCTACCAGGGGTAAATCTTTACTTTTAGCCATGAAAGAAAAGCAATTAAACAGAGCACCCTCTGTGGTAACTTTCAACCAGTAGTAGACAAAGGGGAATTTATAGAAGTCAATTTAAAGAGTTCTTTGTAAGAGTAGGAGGAAAATAGTTGTGGCTTTTGTTAGAATCTAGAAGTCTACAAAGGATTACTAAATAGATTTTCAGTCTACCCACTTATTGAAGAATTTGATTATGTTGAAATGGGTGTATTAGATTAGATCTCAAGAATGTGATTGGAAACTCAGTTGCTTTTTGGGTTATTACTTGTTTCCGTGCAAAGCAAAAGAGAAGCTTCCATCTTCGGTTTTCAATTTAGAAATCACAGATTGCTAACATCATCTTGATTGCTAACATCATCTAGACTCCAATACCCAGCAAAAGGGAATGTATAATGTGCAAGTCTGGGATTATTCCAGGAGGAATAATTACCATATGAGACAGACTAGTAGTTTATAGGTCAGCATTCCTGACAAATTCAGCAATGATTCGAAAAAGGCCAGATGATGGAAAAACTCTAAATATTCAGTCTTTAAAGAAAATACATTCTTTTTAAACCAAAGTTGAGTGGAAGAGAGATTAATGGATTTAGGGATACAGTAACTACTGCAATGAAATTACTCACATTAGTAATGAAAACAACTTGTGTTCAGCAATGCAAGATTTTATAGGCAGCGAAAGTCCCTCGTGGGACTAAACTCATAAGCAGGCTTAGCTTCGCCGTCAAAACACATGTGGGAAGAAACTTGACAACTGTGCCTCTCCTTTCTAATCTTCTTTCTCCTAAGAAGTTTCTTCTACTTTTTCTGATACCTAATAAAATTATAATTCTGCCCGTCAGAGACGATTCCAGAAAAATTTTGAACTTCTTGTATAAGATCATGTTCCTTAGTGGCTTTCTTCCACCTTTTCAAGTCTAACACATAGAATTATCCAACTGACATTTGTTTAGCCCTCTGCTGTGTAAACAAAGACAAATACAAGTTATGTTGTGAAATTTTTTTTATAATTTCATTTACTGAGTTAAAGCTTTTATGTAGGAGTCAACAGCAGACTAGTCAAGGATCCTGTAGAAACAAGTGTTTTCAGATTACAAGAGAATGATTGTGTTTTTGCATGAATTATGTCTTTTAATCCTTAAAATGATAGTAGTAGCTAATATTTATTGCAATGCCTACCATGGACGAGGCAGTATGTACTTTTCTGAGATTATCTCATTTAATCCTCCAATTACCTAAGAAGGAATACTTATATTATCTCCACTTTATAGATGCAGAAATTGAGATATGACAAAGTTAGAGAGGGATCCCTTTTCAAAAAGTGAGTAAAATGAGATATAAGACTGTATCTGACTTGCATAAGAGAGACTGATTATTATGGAACTTAAGACAGAGGAGGGAGTCTGGTCTGAACCAGTCACCTTATGCCCTGTCTGTTCACTGGTAAGTTCAAAGACTCACTATTATTTGAGTCATGACCTTGAAAGTAAATGTGATCAAAATGATCCCCCCAAAGTGTGTCTACACCCAAACACTCTAATTACTACAAGTACAACAGCTGTTAATTTTCATCTCCTAATTTAATTAGTGCCATTATGATTTTCCTTAAATTCAGTAAATTGAGAAAAAGTAAAAATACTATCTTTGATGACTGGCAAATGGTAAATGCATAATAAATCTTAGTTTTGAGATGGAGTCAATAAAAGTTAAACACCAAATTAAAAGCAGAAGATGCACTAGGTCCCCAGTAATCTTTCTCCAGTGTTCTTGTGCAATGTGAAGCTCTCTAAATGTTTGCATAAGTTCAGGTACAGCTTGACTTCAAATTATCATCTTAGTTACGTTATGCTAAAAAGAAACAAATGATAAAATCTAGTACTGAGTGGAAAGTGGAGGCAGGGGTACACTTTAATTCCCATTCACAGATCACAGTGACTCACTGCTGAGAAATATTTTAATCTTATATTCATGCTAACATCTGACCCCAAATGACTTGCCTTTTGTGGTACACCCAGAGGAAAATGTCCAATAATGGAAAACAAGCATTTGTAATTGGCTAAGTATTCCCTTGAAAGAGATTATAAAAAGTGAAAGTAGGAGACTATGCATCGTTCTCTCTTCTTTTTTTTTCAGCATAGACATATTTTTTATAATGTTGTTAGTTAAAAAGGAAAAAAGTTACAGCAGTAAAAAGGGGCTGCCTCTTGGTGTTAGTTGCTTGAAGTATAATTTATTTTTAACCACATTGTCTTGCATTTATAGGCACTTGAATTTAAGATCTTTCAACATACCATCTCTGGACTGTTTCCTATGTAATCGGTACAAATATGTGTGTCATTGCTTTTGGAATAAAAGCCAGTGGTTTTTATTTTGATCAATCCCCAGAAATGTGCCTTGGGAAAGAAGTCCCTATATAAAGGCTGAGGAATCTAAACTATTACGGATGCAGAACAATTATGAATAAATTTGTTGTACTCACACAAAAAAAGGCTACTGACTTCATCCAACTTGAGAAAGAAAAGACAGCCCACGAGCATTCCTCAAATAATGGTATTAGTTTCATTCAGCACTTAGTAGGCATTCAACCTCTGAATAAATAAAACAAGCTCATAAGAATCCCAATAACTCAATAGGGCAAAAGAAGTTTAGCCAAAGGTTTGTATGTAGATGTTATACTGTTATAGGTGATTAGGTAGTGAATATTTATTTTAAAAACTTCAAAAAAGTCTAGTGTGTACTGGGGCTAGTGAAAGGCCTTTGCTTTAAATAAATCTTTCCATTCATTAAAGTGTTTTTACACTGAGGGCTCTATTCAGAAATGGAAAATTTCTTAATGGATGAATGACTGACAGATTTAACTGACTATCTAATGCTGTCGTAATGGGACCCATTTAATAAATGTCCCCAGACAAATGGCATTATGAAGTTAAGCTGGGATATTGCATCTTAAACATTAGATCAAAGATCTGTTCACTGCAAAATGAACCACAAGAAAATGAGGTATGCTGTTCAAATCCCAAGCAGACCTCTGCTTTCAACATGTGCTTAAATGACTTAGGCTCTTTCATCCCAGGTCCTAATCTACAGAATGGGCTTGACTTTGCTGTTATCATACCTCACAGTGGTGATCTGAGGATTATATGATACAGGTAAAGTCCTTAGGATAGGGCCTGGTACCTAGTAGATTTTCAATAAATATTCACTGCTGCTGTTGCGATTTGCTAAAATGCTTCTCAACCAAAACGTGAAACAGATATTGTCATGGAAACAAACTACTGTTCTATTTCTGTCCTCAATACTCTATCACATTCATTTTGATTTTACTCTTTTGGCCTTTGTATTATATACTCCTGGACCTTAAAGAATTCAATTATGAAAGGGCTGTACATGTTACATTAAAATGATATTTTATGGCCGGCCCCATGGCTTAGCGGTTAAGTGTGCGTGCTCCGCTACTGGTGGCCCGGGTTGGGATCCCGGGCGCACACCGACGCGCTGCTTCTCCGGCCATGCTGGGGCCACCTCCCACATACAGCAACTAGAAGGATGTGCAACTATGACATACAACTATCTACCGGGGCTTTAGGGGAAAAAAAAAAGGAGGAGGGCAGGCAATAGATGTTATCTCAGAGCCGGTCTTTCTCAGCAAAAACAGGAGGATTAGCATGGATGTTAGCTCAAGGCTGATCTTCCTCAAAAAAAAAAAAAAAAAGATATTTTGTTATTTATGATAAATATATTCCAGGCACTGTTCTCAATATTTCCCTATATTGACTCATTTTATTGTTATAGCTACTATTATTACACTAATAAGTAGCGACTATTATTATACAAATTTTACAGATGAGGAAACTTGAGACTCCAGCACATTAAATAATTTGTTCCAAATGACTTAGCTTGTGAGTGGAGGACTCAAGAATTACACCCAGGCAGTCTCTATCCGTAGCCTCTTAACCCCTGTGCTCCTTGAAATATTTTTGTTGCTATTGTTGTTGTTCATGAAAATCAGCAGCCATGTTCTTTAAAAATGTTTTAATTTTAAAGCCTAATTTTTAAGTGATAATTTGGTCATATGGTTGCCTTGCCCAGACTCAGATATCATACTCTTTGGGGAAAAAAAAATGTTTTAATCTGGAAAAAAACAAAGGACAGTGAGTGATGCATGTATTTCTTCAAACAACACAATAGTTGTATACAGAAGCAAGAAAACACGATGCCTTAATTCATGATCTGCTTTCAAAATTTATGGGTTATTTTATTAATCTTGCAAAACCCACTTGAGGAAAGATGTTTGCAGCAAGGCACAATTCTTCTTTGGTATAACATGAGAAAACCTGACTTGATTCTCTTTACTGTCAGATAGGGTGAGCCCTTTTGTGATACTGTATGCGTTGCTAGTAACCTGTTTCAGTAGTACTATCTACTTCGGAATTCTCATTTTCAGCCAGGGGACCCTTGACAGGAGTGAATAGTATTCCTTGGGAAAAAATAAAGCACCAAAAGTTTCTAGCTCTTGCTGAAAACAACACTTGCTGAAACCAGTTTGCAGATTTAAAATGAAAAAAACTTTATCCTTCTCCCAGCTCTGTAATCCTTGATGCTTTCAATATTTGAAAAAAAATAGGAAGAAATATAGTATTAGAAATGATTAGGTCATGAAATTAGTGTTAGCCCTTAATATATTATAATGATGTTTCTGTTTATTTCAAAATTTGAGTTGAGTTGTTGCCAATGTACATGAGTAGAATAAGACTAAATATTTTTGGCATGATCAATGGCTTAAATAAAAATACACTTGGCAGAGATTCTCACAATCCCATATGTGAATTTGTCATGACACTTACCACACTGTAAACAGTATTCGTGTGCCTGTCTCTCACTCCCTTTAAGATCTTTGAGGAAAGGATTCTGGTTTTGTTCATTTTCATATCCTAAAGGTCTACATAGTATCTGGCTTGTATTATGCACTAAAGAAAAATTTGCTGAATGTATGCATAAATGATTGATGCCAAACTTAATTCGACAAGCTTTGTGAATATCTACTACATGCTACATATTATGATGGGGGACACAAAGATGAATAAGTGGTTCTCTGTGCCTTAAAGAGCTCACTGTCTAAGGAGGAGATAATACAAATAAGTGTATGTGGTAGATGTGCTGTAAAAGAGACACATGGAGTGCTGTGGGATTACAGAAGCACCTGGAGAAACTGTGAGGGGCAGTGCAGGGAAGGTTTCAACAGAGGTGCTAAGTTTCTTTAGGTAGAGATGGGAGGGGGAGGTTGGGATAAATAAGGGAGTTTGGATGGTGGATGGAGTAAATGTAGACAAAATCTTAAATCACTGTGTGTTTGAGGAACAAAATTAGTTTGATATTGTTGGAATGACTTTTTAATTTATTTACTGTAATCTTATGTTATAAATGTATTGGTGTTCTATTATGTGATATATAATATGAAGTCGTTTAATTATAAACACAATGTATCTCTATATCTTTTACTGAATGACAATTTTCTTTTTGAATTGCAGTTCCAGTTACAAATGTTTGATATCATTTGTTCCACATCGTGGGCCAATAGAGACAAGTGCTGTGAACTTCCAGGCCTGGTAAGAATTCTTTCATTACTTGGTCTGTTCTTTATTGAAATTTTCTATAGTTATATTTAATTTTCTCTGGAAATCAAGTGCTATTTTGCAAGATTTATATCAGACATAATTCATTGTGATGCTAATGAAAATTAAAAAGAGGTTAAGAAGCAGGCATGTCTGAAATCAGCAGGACACACTGACATACGCAGTGGGAACCACACAGCTCCAGGGGGTGCCGTTGTCCACATGTCCCCAAAGTTCCTGGCTCATGAAGCCTTTACTGTTGAGATAGTTTTTTTCATAGCACCCCTAAGCCAAAAGAAATACCTAACAATTTCACACATGAAGTAATTATGTCCAAACATCTTAATAAGTGTTTATGTCCTAACAACTCAGTAGCCATAAGAAAAAATAATACACATAAATTGAAAAAAAATATATTATTTTATTCTTTAATAACCACAATTACTTACTAACGGGATGTGTGTGCCTATTGAGAATACACAATTTCTCCTATCTTGGAATCTGATTGGATGTCACCATCCTCACTTCTTTTTCTACAATGATTTTTCCCATGGTACTTGCTTTCCATTGCAGCGACTGCCAGAAATCCAGTTTTGCAAATATATGACATCATCAAAAAAAGTATTTTAAAATCTAATGTTGAAACTGTGAACTACCTTGATCTAGTTGTTCATACAAAATCCAATGGGGGCCAAATATTGTTGATTCTCTTGAGTTTTTAAAACATTCACAGTGCCTCTGTGAATTTGCTGTGGTGCCCCAGGGCATCTTGGCACACAGTTTTGGAATTGTAGTCATAATCTATGTAACCTATGTGATGCTACTAGAAAACCAAACCTTTTCTCATTATTAAAAACAAGTGTAATTCACGGTGGTATACCTGTATATATAAAAACGGATTCATATCTTAGGATCCTTAGGGCCAGTGAGCTGAAATAGATGAACCTGTCGTGGTTGCACAGTACATGTCTTCATAATTAAACCTGGAGAATGGACATGGAGAAACCTTCATAAAGTCTAAGAGATTTGCCTTTTTAAGATCTTACACCAGATCAAATCATCTATTGCAGGCAGTAAATTCATGGTGACTGTGTTTGAGAAAGAAATAACTTACTCTTTTTTCATCAAAATAAATTTCACAGTAAACTCTGGTGAGGAATTAAATCAATGACACTGTAATGTTATGCTTACGTGCAGGTAGATCGGAAATCAGAAGGGGAAACACACAGAGTCCTTTGCTGTATCAAGCAAAATGTGATCATCACTTCTAGGAAGGACCCAGGCCTTATCAGAGTTTTTCTTTTCATTTCTATCACTGAAGATGTGTAAATTCCATAGTAGGAAGGCAAGGACGGAGACATAGTCAACAGCAATGGCAAAACCATTACTGAGTCTCTGGTCACAGGAGGCCTGCTGTCAGCCTTATTTGGGGGATCTTTCAGGATGCTTAAGTTTGAACTTCATAGCTGCCCCGATATCAGATGTGTTAGCAGGGGTTTTTCCTGTAATGAGCTGAAAGCTTTAACTATTGTCCAACATTTACAGAAAAGCATGTACAGTACATACAGGCCCTTTGCTCAGCCTTTTTTGGGTTTCCGTTGTGAATATTTTAGAGACTGAGATTATTTTCAACTTAATAATTTAATTATCATCCGTGCTCCATCCGCTCTAACTTTCCTTTCCCCCAAAGTCTTAAATAATGAAGCTCATTTTCTGTTTATCCAAAGAGACTGAGGAACCCTATGAAGTTCTACAGTTTCTTATCCCAGTGCAGACTTCTTTTTGGCTACTACTTCGAATGGGATACTCACAGATTGTTCACTAGCTGTTAGCAGGTGCTCTGTCTTCCTCTACACTCCAGCAACTCATTCAGATATATGCAGCCTGACATTCACAATCTATCTTGTAATGTCACATAACAACGGAATTCCCCAAGAGGAGAAAAATGGCCTCCTATCCCAAAGCTTTAGATTGATGATGTCATGTTTTTCTTATTTTCAGCCATAGAATGTAAGCAGTAAAAATTGTTAAGAGGAAACTGATGATGCCTTTAAGCACTGTTTTTATTTTGTTTTGTTTGTTTGCTTTAGTATAGATGCAGTTATTTTGATTGACTTTTCCAACAAGTTTTCTTTTATCCTTTGAAATGGAAAAAATATTGTAACACAAAGAAAGTTTTCAGGACCTTTAGTTCATAGAAAACTACTACTTCGCTGAGTTAAATAGTAACCAGGATTCCTTTGTATCCACTTCTGCCTTTCTTTCTTCACCTAAATTCCCAAGCTGGTTTTGTCAACATCCTTTGATAATGATGAGTATCAATGACTCACTAGACAACCATTCATTTTTCTTTAAAGAAAAGATTTTGTGGTCAAGAGAAAATATTCTCTGGCTTTCTAGACTAATACTCACTTAAAAACTTTTTAAAAGTGTTTTAAATCGAAGTGTTTTCTTTGAGTCCATAAAGCCATTTGTATGGATGGTCTTGTTAACAGTTATGCTATTTTTTTTCTCCCCAGAGGGACGAGGAGACCTGCCCAGAGCTTCCACATTCCTGCTCCTGTTCTGAAATCAGTAAAGGGGCTCTGGGACCAGCAGGCCCACCAGTAAGTCTTGCCTCGTTTGGGCTTAAATGTTCTTTAATATTTATAGCTATCACTTGTTGCTTGTCTAATATCTGCTCACCACTGTGCTAAACACTTATATGCTTAATCCTATGAGCAAACTGAAGCAAAGAGATGTTAAGTAACTTGCCTGAAGAACACAGCTTGGAGGAGCTGCTCTTCAAGATCAGGTCCTGTGTCTCCGATAGGTGGCGCTCCTATAGGTGATACTATGCCATACTATCTCTCACATTGCTATATATTCAAAATCTTCCCTTTAGATTCCTGGGGTTGATTTTCAGTGTGACTGTTCCAAACATTGGCCCTCTACTTCAACCTGCAAGATTTGCATACCTTCCCTTGGCCCATTCCATGGCCCATGGCCCATACATGCCAAAATTTACATGTAAAGGGAGGATTTTGAATTCACTAGGAAAAGTACCCCATCTGAGCATGAAGTTCTGCACCACTAACTGGAACTTCCTAGAGAAAAGAAGAGAGAAAGAGAGAGAGAGAAGGAAGGAAGGGAGGGAGGGAGGGAGGAAGGAAAAATGGAGGGAAGAAGGATGGGGGAGGGAAAGAAAACATGTTTGTAAAATATAAAATGTATATAATTACACTATCTGGGTCTCTGAATTTACCATGATAAATCCTTTGTAATATGTTTAAATGCTTTATCAGTATTTCTTTAAGACAAGTATGATATAGCTGGTCTGTGGTTAGGAAATGGCAAATGTATCAAGGCAGAAAGGTGCAGAAAGAAGATGCACAAGCAAATAAAGAAATCTAGACCTTGCAGGAGGAATATTCTGATGCCCAACCAGTCTTTGCTTGTTGGCTTGCCAGAGGCAGCCAAGCTCATTCAGCATGCGTGCAGTAGATGACCCACGCTGACAGCTGGCTTCAGTGTCAGAGTTCACTCCAGGTTGGCCCTACCAACATGATTTTCCTTCATTTCTGTACCGCATTTCCTGATCTGAACAAAAAGGAAGAGAACCTGCTGAATGTATCTGAAATACATGCCAGCAGTTTCTCCTTTGTCTTTGGCACACAGAACATTCTTTCAAACTCTGAATATAGAACCCAAATACTTTTTTTTTTTTTTAAACAAAAGACTCTTAATCCTGAAGAAGCAAGTGTGCAGTAATGGTAAAAACATTAAATTTAACTCCTTAGACAAGGGAAGTCACTGAACCATTGTGGCGAACCTCCATTTCCTCATATATAAAACAGCACCCACCCCATTAAGTGGTATTGTGAGGAATACATAAGGTAATGTGTATACAAGTATTCTGTGCATTATAAAACTTGAATCAAATGTAAGGAGTTGTCTAGTTTAATCTGAGAATTGAAAACAAAGATTTATTTTCAACTGTGTGCAGCTTGCTTTTTTTCACCCAAAAGTATGTCTTTGAACTTTATCAAGGTTAATGAGCATTGTTTAGTTTATTTATTGTACTTGCTGTAAGGTATTCCATTACGTAAACTACAGTTTATTGACCCATTACTGTGCAGTATTTCCCTACTACAAACATTGCTACTGTGAACATCCTTTGTATGTCTCTTGTCAAACATGAGTGAGTGCTCTAGAAATAACACTGAGAATCAGATTTGTGGGATAATAAGGAAGGTACGTCTTCAATTTCATGAAGAAACCACAAATTGCTCTTCAAGGTGGTTGTACCAATGTCCTCTCCCACAAACTCTGAGTAAGAGATCTGGCTTCTCTGCATCTCACCAGCTCTGTCTGATGTTGCCAGATATGAGAGTGTTTGTTTATCTGATGACTGCAAAACCCTATGTCATTGTTATTTTAAATATGACTTTCCCTCTCTGCTAATGACATTGGGCCCTTTTTCATTTGTTTGTAAGCCATTTGGATTTCTTCCTGTGTAAATACCTGTTTATAAACTTTGCTGGGTTTTTGTTGTGCAAGTTTTTTTCTTGTTGATTTGTAGGTGGTTTTATGTATTCTAGACACTAATCCTTATTAATGATGTGATTCGCAAATATCTTTTCCTGGTCTGTGGCTTGCTTGTTGTTTATGGGAATTTATATTGTATAGAAATTTTAATTCTGATGTAGTTAAATTTAATATTTCTGTGAGCTATCATTTATATTTTTCTTTATTCCTTCTTTTAGCCCTGATTTACTTAGAAGTGTCTTTTTATTTTTATTAAAAACGTTTTTTATTGAGGTATAATAAGCATACATTATATTAGTTTCAGGTGTACAACATAATGATTCGATATTTGTATATATAGCAAAATGATCACCACAGTAAGTCTAGTTAACATCTGTCACCACAGATAGTTACAGAATTGTTTTTTCTTGTGATGAGAACTTTTATGATTTACTCTCTTAGCAACTTTCAAATATGCAGCACAGTATTATTAACTATAGTTGCCGTGCAACTATGTACATTACATATATGTGACCTACTTATTTTATAACTGGAAGTTTGTACCTTTTGACTCCCTTCATCCATTTTACCTACCCTACATCTCCTGCCTCTGACAACCACTAATCTATTCTCTCTATGAGCTTGTTTTTTCTTTTTTTTTTATAGTCCACGTATAAGTGAGATCATACGGTATTTGTCTTTGTCTGATTTATTTCACTTAGCATAATGTCCCCAAAGTCCGTCCATGTTGTCACAAATGGCAAGATTTCATTCTTTTTTGTAGCTGAATAATATTCCATTGTGTTTATACACCACATTTTCTTTATTCATTGACTCATCGATGGACACTTAAGTTGTTTCTATATCTTGTCTATTGTAAATAATGCTGCAATGAACATAGGGCTGTATATATCTCTCCAAGGTAGTGTTTTCATTTTCTTCAGATAAATACCCAGAAGTGAGATTGCTGAATCACCTGGTAGTTCTATTTTAATTTTTGAGGAACCTCCATACTGTTTTCCATAGTGGTTGTACCAGTTTACATTCCCTCCTACAGTGCACAAGGGTTCCCTTTTCTCCACAAAGTGTCTTTTTAAATTTCCAATCATATATGTGATTTTTGTTATCTTTTCTTTATTGACATGTTAATTTTATTGCACTTGATTAGGGAAGACAGTCTGTATGGTACCAATTCTTTGACATTTTTTGATATTTGCTTTGTGGCCTTTTGTCAAGTTGTACAGATGTTCCATGTATGCTTTAGAAGAAAGTGTGTTCTCTAATTGTGGAGTTCAGATTTCTATATGTAAATACCCAGTAATCAAATTGTTAATTGTGTTGTTGACATCTTCTTTATCTGTACTAATTCTTTATCTTTTAATTACTGAGAAAGATGTTTAAAATCTTCTCCTCCAATTGTCAATTTGTCAAATTCTCTTTGTAATTCTGCATTATATATCCTGAGATTGTATTATAATGTGCAAAAAAAAAAAATAAAAGCATTATCTTACTAGTGACTTGCTATGTCAATATTTCTCTTTTGGATTATTTTCTTGGTATATATTTTCTTCATCCTTTTAGTTTCAGCCTTTCCATGACTTATATTTTAGATGTGTCTCTTTAAACAGCATATGCCTGGATTTTGTTTTTAATCAGACTTTACAAGTTTTGTTTTTAGTCCTTTTTTATTGTTTGTGATAATTGACCTACTTGGGTTTACATTTCTATATCCATTACCTTAATCTTTGCTTTCTATTTGTCCCACATAATATATGTGGCTTTCTTGGTATATTGAGGTTTTATTTATCTATTCGCACTTTTTGGCTTTTTGCTTTTATTCTGTCTTTTCTTTTCCCCTCCACTAGTTTGGAAATTATATTCTCTATGACTATTGTTTGTTTTTTTTTTTTTTTGGTGAGGAAGATTGTCCCTGAGCTAACATCTGTGCCCATCTTCCTCTATTTTGTATGTGGGACTCTGCCACAGAATGGCTTGATGAGTGGTGTGTAGATCTGCGCCTGGGATCCAAACCTGCAAACCCCCGGCCGCCGAAGCCGAGGGCACAAACTTAGCCACTATGCCACCGGGCCAGCCCCCTCTGTATCTGTTCTTTTAAGAGTTAACTTCTTTTCTGTAGACATATCTAGCTTGACAAAGTCTAAAAACAATCAAGATTTCTCCCCTTCTTTCAACCAACATGATATTCTTGGAATTCTTTTCTCTTGGATCATCCTTTTTATAATTTATGTGCTGTTGCTATCCAGTATTTTAGTACTTTTTTAACATCACAAATTAAACTGATAAGAACAGATACTACACTTGATCTGAGCCAAAAGGCTGAGAAGCAATAATAATATCACAAATTAGATATTTTGTTATTATTACTTGTTATAAATTAATGCGTTAAGATTTGCCTACATATTTGCTATTTCTTTGCTCACCATGTCTTCTGGGATCATTTTTATTTTTCCTAAAGTACATCCTTTGGATGTTCCTTTAATGAGAAACTATCGGTAGTAAATTTTCAGTTTTTGTGCATCTGAAAATGCTTTTATTTCCCATGTTATCAAAAGATAGTTTTGATGGTTGTTACAGATATTGCTAATTGTCCCCCATATTCATTGCCACTGCTTCTTTTTAATAATAGAATCCCCTGAGTTTTAGCCAAGTACATGGCCGTTCATCTAGGGACTTGATGTCTTAGCACCTATGCAAGTAAGTATGACCTTATGACTAAGTTCCAGCTAATGAGAGAGAGGGTATATGCAATCTCCCTGGATGTTGTTCTTTAGTGAAAGCAAATGTCCTCCTTAACCATTTTCATCCTTCTCAACAGGTTAGAATGGGAACATGTGGTAGTGAGTTCACTTTGATAAGCGATGTCCTAGGGCCTAGCAGAACAATAAGATAGAAGCAACTGAGATTTCACACTGCCTTACATAGTAAAGCTACTGTACTATTTTGGATCAGCCATCACCTCAGATTTTAATATAAGAGAATAATAAACCTCCTATCTTGCTTAAAACTTTTAATATTGATCTCAGATAAGCAGCCAGACAACTTTCCAAACTAATAAACTGCAGGTACAATTCTAGATTAACAGTTATTCCTCTGAGCACGTAGTAGATGCTACTATACTGTTTTATAGCTTCCATTGTTGCTATTGAAAAGTCAGCTGTCAGCCTAATTAATTGTCTTCTGTGGGAAATCTGTCCTCCCTGAGTGTTTTCAAGATCCCTTTGTCTTTAGCCATCTGAAGTTTCACTACACTATGTCTTGGTGTGGATTTTTGTTATTGTTGTTGTTTTGCCTTTTTAGAAATTTTGGGGCTTCTTGAATTTGAATATCAATGTTTCTCATTAAATTTGGAGTATGCTTAGTCATTATCTCTTCGAATATTGCCTCTCTCCTGTCATCTCCATTGTGTTTTTCTAAAACTCTAACTAGTAGTGGTAGTAGTACATTATGACTTCTAATTTTCCTCTCATGTCTCTTAACTTCTCTTGTTTATTTTCTATTTGTCTCTCCATGCTTCATTCTGTGTAATTTCTTCAAATTTATCTCCTGGTGTATTCTCTGTTTAGCTATGTTTAATACGCTCTTTAACCTATCCATTGTGTTTCTGATTTTGATTATTATATATCAGATCTAGAAGTTATATTTGGTTCCTTTTTAAACCTGGTCATTTGTATACTCTCTTCTTTTGTAACACTTTCAAAACTATTTTTCCTTTAAATATATTAATTACAGTTTATATTCTTTATCTGATCATTTCAATATCTGCAGGGTATGTGGTTCTGATTCTGCCATTTGTTTTTCTGCTGATTTTACTCATGCTGTCTTGTTTCGAGGTGTATTTTGTGATTTTTTTTGGTGTCTATTTGAGTTCCTATTACTTCAAACTTTACTTCTGAGAATATTTTGAGCCTGTGTTTGAACTGTAGTCCTCCAGAGAATATCTTTGCTTGCTCCTGCTAAGCTTCTGGGTATACAACCGACCTTAGGGTTTGACTTTGGGGTTTTGTTTGATTCACAAGCAGTTAAATTCTGGCCCCTAGATCATACGAGAATCAGCTTCTGGGGAATATTTCTTAGCAGAGACATTTCCTACTCCTCCAGTACCTAAAGTGGAAACAACATCTTGGTAACCCACCTGCTAGCAGGCCTTTTTTTTTTTTCTAGCTCATTCAGAGTACAGCCTTTCAAGTTCCTCAGCTTTAAAGAATGTTTCATCTTCTACCCTCTCCCCGCCTATCATAGGCCCAAGTTCACATTTTGTTGCCTTGTGTGAGCTATAAAATACAAGCGTTGCAGCAAACCGCAGCCGTCTTCCCCATCCTCCCCCAGGGTAGTCTCAGTGCACCTGCCTGCTGCCCTGGTTTTCTTTGTGTTGTCTTGATTCCTGTACTTAGGGATTCAGTTCTTAATTACAATAATGTTTATTTTAGTTTAAACAGCGTTAATAAGCTTTGTTAGCTGGAGGGTTTTCAAGTTTTTTCATCTGCAATACTGCTGGAACAACTTATGAAATATTTACATATGACCTAAGAGTCAAAGTTTGTAATGATAAAAAAGCAACAGAGAAGTGAGAGAGAAGGGTTGGTCTCTGACTTGGAGGAGAAGATGTATAGTAGAAAAACTATTGAAATTTTCAAATATTTAAAGTATAATAAACTATTGAAGAAATAGTGTCCCAAAAATATGTAATACACCCTGTCTGATGATTTAACATAATTGTAATTATTTTCTCGTTCAGGAATTTACACAGTATTATTAGGTGCCAATAAGACTGTAGAAGAGCTGGAGGGAGACGTGGGTGAAAGAACCACATTCCCTTTGCCTAGACTAACTCTTTCTTCTTAAAAGGATGAAATTTTACATCCATAAAAATTTTTTGAATTCTTGTCATGTACTCAGTGATGAATTAGGGATCAGATGGAAAAAATAATAACTTAGAAGTATAAAATGGTCCCTGGTTTTTAGACCAGTGCCTCTGGCATGAATATCTGTGAGTCAACTAGTCATATTTGAACAAAACTTTCCATTAAAAACCCATCATTTAAGAGGCACAAACAAAATTAAAGAGTTGTGACAGACTGGGTATGTTAATTAGGATGCCTTAGACTTGCTGCAAGGAACAGAAAATTTGACTAGTAAAGTGGTGTAAACTATTAGGACATTTGGACATTCATTGTTTGCTCAACCAAAGATTTAGAAGTAGATGGTCCCAAAGGCAAATGAGCCGGGTCAACAATTTCATCAATGACCCAGATTGATCCAGCTTCCCAATTTGCTTTCCTTAGACTTGTTGCTTCTTGATCAAATTAGCCCGAACTGGTTCACATGCCCATTCCTGGTTGCAAAAGATGCTGGGAAAGCAAATCTTTTTTTAGCCTTTATAGTAGGAGAAATAAAATGGAGAAGGGAGTCAGGGAAACTCTTTGGTAGCCAACCAACAGTGTCTCCCACACTGGGGAAAAATATTTGCATCACCTATAACAGTTGAAGGTGTAGTATCCAAGTGTATGAAGAATTTCTGCGCATCAAAGAGACACGCAACCAATAGAAAACTGAGTAAAGTATATAAATAGGGAGTTGCCTTGAGATAAAATGCAAATGGACAAATGTTATGAAAAGATGCTCAATCATACTAGTTTTCAGGGAAAATAAAATTAAAATAAGAGTAAGGTATTATTTCTACCAATTAGGTGGGTAAAAATGTAAAGTTTGACAATATCAAGTGTTGACTAAGGTTTAGAGAAACAGGAACCTTCTTAAACTCTTGGGAGATGAATAAATTGGCATAGCTTTTCTGGAGCACAATTTGACAATATATCTGTATATGCATCAAATTTCATTTATAGTTCTACTTGTTGCTATCTTAAATATTAACATTTGTACTTAAGGGATGTTTCAGGATATTAATTACTGTATTGCTTAAACAACAAAAAATTGTGGGGAAACCCTCTACATTTCCAATAATAGGAAATGATTAAACTATTATATATCCATGATTTGGATAACTATGCAATTCATTAAGAATAAGTTACGTCCATGAACAGACATTTCTCCAAAGAAGATATACAGATGGCCAACAGACACATGAAAAGATGTTCAAAATCATTAACTATCAGGGAAATGCAAATCAAAACTACAATGAGATATCACCTCACGCCCGTCAGAATGGCTATAATTAACAAGACAGGAAACAACATGTGTTGGAGAGGATGTGGAGAGAAGGGAACTCTCATACACTGCTGGTGGGAGTGCAAACTGGTGCAGCCACTATGGAAAACAGTATGGAGATTCCTCAAAAAATCAAGGATAGAACTACCATATGATCCAGCCATCCCACTGCTGGGTATTTATCCAAAGAACTTGAAAACACCAATGTGTAAAGGTACATGCACCCATGTGTTCATTGCAGCATTATTCACAATAGCCAAGACTTGGAAGCAACCTAAGTGCCCATCAAGGGACGAATGGATAAAGAAGCTGTGGTATATATACACAATGGAATACTACTCAGCCATAAGAAACGATGAAATCCAGCCATTTGTGACATCATGGATGGACATTGAGGGTATAATGCAAAGTGAAATAAGTCAGAGGGAGAAGGTCAAATACCGCATGATTTCCTTCATTAAGTAGTAGATAATAACAACAATAAACAAACACATAGGGACAGAGATTGGATTGGTGGTTACCAGAGGGGAAGGGGGGAGGGAGGAGGGTGAAAGGGATAATTTGGTACATGTGTGTGGTGATGGGTTGTAATTAGTATTTTGGTGGTGAACATGATGTAATCTATGCAGAAATAGAAGTACAATGATGTACACCTGAAATTTTTACAATGTTATAAACCAATGTTACTGCAATAAACAAAAAATTTAAAAAAAGAAAAAAGAAAAAAAAGAATAAGTTAGGTCCACATGTTATGTCATGGAAAAATCTCTAAAATGTATTAAGTTAAAAAACTCAGAACTATACAAAAAGTGTGATATCACACATGAAATCTATTACATATCAATACCACAAAAATTCTGTAGGTAATATTTTTTATAGATACACATGCATAAAATACAATTTTATAATTATGTATAAAAACTCTGGAAGATAAGCAACCAACTGATATTGGGGAGGGGAGTGAATTTAAGTGGTTAACAAAACTGGAAGAAACCACAAAGATCACCTGATTCAGTCTTTTCCCAAGTGATGCAATCTGATGTGCACAAAATGATTGTCAGTAGTCATGGGCATCGCAGGAAATAAATTGGAATCACACAGTGAGAAAGCTATTCCATCTTCAATGATCTTTTAATCCTTCTGCTCAGGTGAAAGAGAAATTCTCAGGCTGGTGCCCATGTGGCCTAATACTTACTCATCTCTCTTTTTAACAAAAAGCAAACCCACAGCTCCCAGACTTCAATAAGAACAAAATGTAGCTAAATTTAATAACATTATTTATAGTACATTTTTAAGGTTACATTCTGTTCTTAGTAATTAATACCTTTTTCCATTTACAGTAGTGCTATAATATTCCCTTTTAAAATGTTTATTTAAGTGAAATAATGAGTCAATTAAAAAATATTCAAAGGGTATATATGCACGTATATACAAAGAATGTATGTTCGCAAATAATACATATATGTTCTATATGTTTATTATGTGTGTTCATCTATTGCTATGTAAAGAAAAATGCTGTTAAGTAATAATGCAGGTGGTACAGTAAAATGGCAAAAATCTTGAGAGGAAATGCAAATAACTGAAGTTTCAGAAACACTAATTAGCTTTTTATGGTGTAAATAAAGAAAATTAAATTGTTACTATTTTCTTATGTCTTTTCCAATTTAATTAAATAATGTAATCTCAAAGTTGTGGTATAAAACACACACAATTTTAGGCTAACAGTATTTTATTACTTGAATCCATTAATAGCAGCAGTCCTACCTCACTAAAAAAAATCCTATAATTTTTTTTAATTTAAAAGGATTTGGCATCAAAAGTTTGCTCAAACTATGAAATCATCAGCAGGGAGAGCTCAATCTGGGTGGCAAATTTCCAGTTACGGATCATGATGAGCATATACCATTACACAATGTGTTGGCTTTGATACAAAATAAAAATTACATAATCCGTATTGCTAAAGAAAATACATGCAATATACTGCTTTAAGATGTGTCTTTGTGCTAATATTTAACATCTGTTTGCCAGGGTGGTCCAGGACTCCGAGGACCAAAGGGTCAACGAGGTGAACAGGGCCTCAAGGTAATGTTCTCTCTCTCTCTTTCTCTCTGACACACACACGTAACTAGACATAATATAATTTTGGAGTTAAGTACTACTTTTTGCAATCTAAAGCTCCTTACATTTTTATGAACGTTATGGCTAAGCCTTTTCCCTTATTCTTAAAGACTTGCACTTTTTCATCAAAAAATATTTAATAACTTAGTGAAAAGAAAAGTTCCTGGGTCAGAAATAGAGTGTCATTGTTCTGATTGGTTTAGTTGACAAAGTAGTTCTCTCGTACATTCTTCTCTTCCTCCGTCTACACCAAAGATGTATCTTTAGGAGAGCACTGGATCACAACTAGGCAGCAGTCCCCCTCAGGTAATTTCTCAGGTTTTAGATTCTTCCTTGTCCCTTCCCACCACGTATAATCAAACACACAGCTCTATTTTCCACTCTCACTGTCCAAGGCCGCCGAGTGTGGTGGTTCAAGTTGTACACTGTACAAAGGCACCAACCGAGAGGACCAAACCGTGCCAGGCCATGTCAAGGCACATGTTTTCTTACTTTGCACGAAGGCGCCCTAAGGGATGGCAGAAGCTCAGCCACTAACTGAGTTCAGGCCTCACCATCTTCTATCTGGTTTTTGGCAAATCTTCTAACTGGTCTCCTGGCTCCAGTGGCTTGATTTTCTCATTAATTCTTCACATCTGCTCCCAGATTCATTTCTTTAAAGTTATGCTGGGTCATACTCTTAAAACCTGCAGTCATATGCTATTGCCTTGTGAATACAATTCACCCTCCTTGGTATGTCATTCAAGGCCCTATATAATTTGACTCTCTATCTCATTTTCACCATGTTGCTCCTCATGATCGCCTCTCCATCCATCTTGCTTGATTTACTGCTTCAATGTGGTTACTTATTAAATCTGTGTAGTATTTATTCATGGAGAAGAGAACACTGCAAGGTTTCTTACTATAAAATTGGAAACAAGCAAAGCAGTGTAGAAGAGAATGTGGAGAAAAAAAGAAGTAAGGGAAAGAAGCCTGAAAATAATTAATCAGGCACTACTAGCCAACTCAAAACTCAAACCAGAAGATGTCTCCTTTTTTTTGGTTTGTTTTATTTTCTGAGATTATGACACATTTTCTCAGGCAGAAACTTGATGTATCTTACTTGGCTCCATCTCGCATGTGCTACAAGGGAGGCCAGTGGTTTGAAAGCCTCTTCTCAGACAATGATACACTGGGTCTTCCTGAGCTCATGAGCTCCTGCAGATTCTGGGTCCCTCCTCCCAACACCTCTAACACCATCATCCCGTTGCTTTTCTAACTTTCTCGCTGGATGATGGTTCTGATTATGAAGACATAGTAGGAGTTCATAGATGTTTGAGGATCTCAAGATTACCCCTTTCCTCTAATAATCCATTCCCCCATGACCACTACTGATGTGGTAATTTCTGTATGTTGATTCTGATGAATCACCGATACAAGTATGTAGCAGTTGTAGGAAAAAGTTTTGTTGGACAAAGGATGCTCACATGTCCACCAGTGCAGACAGGGTAGGAACAGATAAGCTATACTGTCCAAATGGAAAGCTCCAATAAGTATTATTTCTCATTTTGTAGCTTCGTATTTCAGTTGCAGCAAATAGATAATAAGAATTTAGGAGTTTGAAGCCACCCTGTCGCTGGTCTCTTCTAGTTATTTTTGTCTCATACTTTACAGAATAAAATGGGACCACCTCCTTTCTGTCCTTCTACTCCATTCTCAATTCCTCAATAATATACAAGTGATTTGTTATTAAGCTATTATAAATATTAAGTAATATTTTTAAAGTAATTCCTTGTCTGTGCCATCATATTTTTTTAAAAATCTAGCTACCTCTCTTTCCCCTCCTCTTATACCATATTTCTTATAAGAATAGTTTTCATTTAGTTCTTCTGCATCCCCACCTCCAAAATAATTTTTTGGGGTGTACATAAATGTTCATAGCACCTTTATTCACAGTGGAAAAAAACTGGAAGCAACCCAAATGTCCATTAACAGGTGAATGAACAATTTTCCCTATATCCATGCAATGGAATACTACTCAGCAGTGAAACATGCAAACTACTGAAACATGCAACAAAATGGATAAACCTCAGAAACACTCTGCGGTGTGAGAGAAGCAATAAACAAAGGAGTACATAGTCTATAATTCCACTTATATGCAACCCAAATCATTCTTAACCCACATATAATTTCTTTTCCTCTAGGAGTCCTGTAAAATTGCTTCCGTTAAAGTCATCAATTACCTCCTTGTTACCAAATCCACAGGCTATGGTTTAATTCTTACCTTACTTGAGATCTCTGCAGCATTTGACATGGTTGGACACTTATTTGAAATTTTGTCCTCTTTTGGCCCTTCCTGTACCACTACACCTCTCCATCTTCATGCTCTTCCTAATTCTTAGGCTTTTTCATTTCAAATTCTTTCCCAGGCATTCTCTTCCTCTCCCTTCTGCCTGATTTTCATCTCATCCTTATCCATTTCCTCTTTCATTCTATCAACAATCTTCTTAATAGCCTCACCCACAAACACATCTTTAACTACTTCAAAATCCATCCCAGCTCAGACCTCTCTTAAGCCCCAAACTACTGGACATTTCCACGTGGTTATTCTAGGCACCTAAAACTTAACAGGCTACACTCATTGTTTATCCCCACTTTAGGCCATTTTGCTTTTTCTTCTGTATTGCTTGTCCCAAGTAATGGATTCATCATTCTCACATTTAAGATGATGCCCAGGTGTTGGAAATCTTAACTTATAAAAGAATAGCTTTTGTTGGAGTCACAGAATGAGAGAAGGGAAAGAAGAAGAGGTTGAGAATAAGTAGGTTTTCCAGGTCTAAGATTACAGAGGTCGTGTAGCTTTAGCTCAACCACAAGGTCCAAACCATAGAAGTAAGTGTTGCTAAGCGAAAGTAATGCCTGATCTTGAGAAGAAAGGAAACCAAATAACGTTGAGCCTAGGGCAGGTTATTCAGTGGATATTGAAGAGGCATAGGGTGATGGCAGGATCAAGGCAAGGGAGAAAGCAGAGGCTAGGTGCAAAGTCTTCAATAAATGCAGAGGAGTGCCCTAGAGGTGGGTGGTTGACTGTAGTGAAGTTGGAGAGAATGTAGTTCATCTGGATGGTGTGCATCTTCACAGACCAGGAAGGTGGTCTTGAAGCACTTATATCTTTTGGATTCGTTATGGAGTGTGGGGGGTCTAGTTACTCACATAGTTGGCACAGTGTTCTTATTTATGGAATCAGAAAAAAGAAAATTTGCAGCAACCTCTGTGTGTTTACTCTTTTGGTTTACTGATGACATTTTCCTGGGAGGTGAATCATCTGAGTCTTGGTATATTGTTATCCTATGAGTGTTTCATGTCTTAAGAAAAATTATTTAAGGAAATAAGTGCCCTAAGCAAAAATATCTTCTGGGTACCAGAGGGTCTAACTTACCTCTGGGATGACTTTCCTTTCTCGTCTTCCAGGGACCAGATGGCCCTCGAGGTGAAACAGGCCCTCCAGGACCTCAAGGTCCCCCGGGACCCCAAGGACCAAGTGGTCTGTCCATTCAAGGAATGCCTGTGAGTTGTGGGTGAACGTTCAGATGGGTTTTATTGTCATGCTGAGTTATAAAGAATGAACTTTTGTCTTCTGTGCTTTCATAATGAGCCTCAATCCCTTCCAACCCCTAAAAATAGGAATTGATAAATAAAAGTAATGATTGAGACTTCATTCATTAGCCAATTTTTTGTTCAATGGTGGGGGTCTTTTATAAACAGATACATGCCTGGAAGTAGGTTTATCCACAATTTGTCTACAGAAAAGAAAACAGGGCTTGACATGTAGGGCCCTTTTTCTTATTTGACTAAGTCCTTAATGGATGTGTTGAAATCTAGAAAATAACAAATGTTATAGAAATTTAAGTTATTCGTTATGTGTTTGCAGTAGTGGTGGGTATAGATTCATGAAAGCCATTTAGTTATGATCTTTATCTCGATGGCCATCAAAGTGCAGTGGACCAAGTATGAGTTTTAGATTATAAACAGTATGCTGTATACAACCGCATTTCTTTGTAAAAGCTGTTTTTACCAGTGAAAGCAAATTTAGTTCCACTCACAGATTTTCATGAATCTAATTGTAGGGATCTCAATTTAAAGGATAAAACCAATCCCTGTAATTAACATTGGAAGCAAACACATCTTTTTAAACACGTTTTTAGCAATCTTTGTGTGCATATGATTGTGTTTCCCTAGCTAAGAAGTTTTCCTTTCCAGAGTTATTTTCACATTTTAGAAAGCATTAACATGCCAATTCGTACAATTACTGCTACTAATAAGCATTTGTTGAGGTCTTGTTACCAGTCAGGTACTGTGTTGGTTTTCCATTCTTATAAATTTCTAGTGAAAACAAAATGAAAATCTATATAGATATAAGCTTTAAAATCTAAACTATAAATAATACTGAAATGTTCAAGACTCCACGTATTTACAGTATGGGCTTAGCCATATCGGACTGTATATTCTGTGTTTAAACTATCCTGATAAATAAACATTCAGCTCCATAGGAATGCTTACATAAGTGGTGTAGCATATGTGAAAAGTGAAATATACCATATTTGGTTGTTAACATGAGAGCAATTTAATGTTGAAAATATTAGAACAGTCAGTGGAGAAAAAAGACTAAGAATTTACCTCTGTGAACTTAACCCCATGTACTTTTGGATATTCAGGGAATGCCAGGCGAAAAAGGAGAGAAGGGAGAGTCTGGCCTTCCTGGCCCGCAGGTATTATTTTTATTATTATTATTTTAATTTTTTATTAGAGTCTGTTGCTTTCAGCTCTAGAGCTTTGCCAAGGAAAAAAAAGGCTATAGCTTCTGAAGTCAGCTGTGATCTTGGCAATAAGTGATTTCTATATTAAATACTGTTAGCCTGTATTCACTTACCTTAAGCCCCCTCTCAGGATCATACTGATGGTCCCCAGGATGAGCCCTGGTGAGGGGACATTTCTTTCCCATGAATAACTTCTGGCTTCTGAATTCTCAGTCACAAAGGCCTCAGCTTTATGCTACTAGGTTTGTTTGGAGGCCTTGATCTATTTCAGGGAAGCTGGGTAAGAGAGTAATTGATTTCCGTGAATCTGACTCTTTTCTCTCCTTGCTTTATCTAGGGTATCCCGGGAGCTGTTGGTTCACCAGGACGTGATGGTTCACCAGGCCAGCGGGTAAGGACTTGCCTAAGGTTGGCTTTGCTCCGGCAGATTTCCATGCAAGGAAGTCAAACCAGGTGTTATTTTTTTTGGTTTTCCTCCTCTCTACCTACATTCTACCTATCCTGTGTCTATTCCTGTTCACTGACATCTTCTATGTCCATTAGTTTCATCAAAATCTGGGAACTTTCATCAAACCTTCCCAAATTAGCAGTACAATTTTCTGAACGTTGCCATAACCTGAACACAGTTTGCACTGAATTGTGTGCATTGGTTTAGCAGATTTTCCAGTTTTTTAAGGCATAAACCTAAAGGCAATCAAGAATCATTTGAATTAAAATTTCAGTATTATGACTATCTGTAGTATTCTCCATTTATTTATGTCAATTATCTATTCTTTCAACCTGTTCAAGTGGACACCCGGGAAAGAAATTATGAGGATGATCAGGAGAGGGATGAGTTAACGTCTACAGTTTGTTTAGTCAACATGTCTTCACTGGGCCAGGCTTGAGGTTCCTGTCATCAAAGAGTTTATATCTAAATGGGAGGAAATATAACCAGATAAGAAACAATAATACAAGCTATAATGGGGATATTTACAGAGCCCCACGGGAGTACAAAGAACAGAGAACTAAGTTAGACCTAGGGGGTTGGGGAAAGCTTCCCAGAGGAGGCATTATCGAGGCTAAGTCTCAAATGAGAGAGAGAAATTAGCTAGTTGAATGAGGAAAGAAAAGCTACTGCAAGCAGAGAGTGGCATATACAAAGGAGTGGAGATGAGACATTGGGGCATTTCCAATGTCGCGTGTAGTTCTGTACGGTTGGATATTAGAGTACAGTGTGTGTGTGTACGCATGCACACATGCATATGCACAGATGTATGCACACACTTAGATGTGGAAAGATTGTCAAGAAATGAACCTGGAAAGGTAAACATAAATTTACCTAAATCATCTATTTTTTTTAGGCTAGGGATTTTGAGCTTTAACAGGAGGGCAATAGGAAGTCATTAAATTTTCAGCAAGGGTAAGAGACGCTGGTCTTCCTTAAGCTGGCACTGGTTTAGACATGTGGGCAGCTCCACAGTTTTCTCTCAAGACTGAATTATGTGGAGTGGCAACCACTTAGATCCAGTCCAGAAAAGGACAACACGTTTGGCATGCACTAGTTATTTTTGGTACAACTTACCCTCTAGGTTAGCCAACAATCGGCTGAAAGACTCACTTTTCTACTCAAACAAGGCTTGCCTTTAGCTCAGGGTAGCTATACCACTCAAGAATAAGGAAATTTTCTTTTCTATATAAGTGTAGGTGTGGGACCTTAAATTCCTTCCATGTTCTTTTTTTTTACACCAAACTTTCATTTACTTAAAATCTCAGTTTAGTCTCTGTCCATCAAATGGAATTACTTAGTCTGTGAAGCATGTCCAGATGAATGTATCTAAACGAGACATTCTCTAAAAGGTAGATTTAAGTAGGTTTCTTGTACATGTAGGAGTGTCTAGAAGTATTTATATGTTTTGGCAAAGGGCTTGGGCTAAGATCCTGTGTGGTTACATACCTAGATTCCTTCGTGATTCCTGAAGCTCTGAAAATGGCAATTCCAAAGATTTGTTTCAATGAATTTACTTGATTTACCCATGCATGGAGTTCAGTCTTGACAAAGAACTCCCAAATCAAACATATCGTATTAATGTTTGGATCATTTGGTTTTGGAATTCTTTCTTTCAAAACCAATATACCAACACAGACTTTTTTTATAAATATTTTTCTATTTCTCCAAACATGTTTTCTTTTATGGGATGAAAAGTCTTAGAGCTGTAATGAAGTGATAAGATATCTGTACATGGATTTACTTTCTTCTCTCCCTCAATTTGGAAGTAAAACTTGCAGAATGTGTTCAATTTCTATTTTGAAAAATTCTTGGATGGGGGTAGACTTACTTTTGGAAACTGGTTTTCAGAAGATACTTGTTCTTTATAGGGCCATGTTAAAAAAAGATTGTGCAAATCCTGTGACAATTGTTTTAGAAAGATATTTAAGGGCAATACTATTCCAGTGTACAACTCTAGTGGGCACCATTCACACAGAATAAAATATAATGGTGCCCCCTGGAATTGTGTAGCATGGCTGCCCTCCTTGAGAGAGGGACCACATATATTTTTTTCAATATCTTGATATCTTGTTTAATAAGATATTAATTAAGCACATATCTTAATTGAACAAATACTGTGTGCGATGTACGATGCTCAGCCTAGAAAGAGTTGTCCATTACTGCCTCCAGAGGGGAAGGATCCAGAAGAAGAGAGACCCAATAGCTAAAGGAGGCAATTCGTAGACCATCTACCTGGAGGAGCTGGAGGGATGGGATGATGTCAAGAGCATGACTCTTCCCCTGGACCAGGAAACAAATGGGTCTTCCTCAGAGACAGCAGAAAAGGAAGGAAAGGGAGGTGAAAACAGAGTTATTTAGGTGGCCCTGATCTGTTTAGTTAAATATCTGGGGCTTAAGGAAAGTTAAAGGTCTAAAACAGTTAGATAGTTACTTGGCAAGACTGTAAAGTAGGAGGCCCAGCACCAACTTTCATGGTGGTCGGGACAGATCTAGGCCATGGAGCGCCTTCATTGATGGCCAGGTCTCTCTGGGGCAGTGGGAGTATCCAGATCTCTGGGGTTAGGCCGTGGGAGAGGGGCTGAAAGAGTACTAAGGACAATTACTTCATGATTAGTCCTACTCTGTCTTAGGCCGTGCTAAAAGGCAAAGCTGCACTCAGAAAATAATAATAACAATAACAACCATGGCAAAGAAGAGACAGAGCAAACACACTGGATGATGAGACTTACTGCTGAAATGCCTGAGAAGCCACTTTCAAAAAATTGCCCAGTTAGGCTTGACTGTCCAGGGAATCAGGAAGGCAGAGTTATTTTGTCTTTTCTTCACTCTATACCCTTAAATCATGTACTGTTACTGTGTCTTCATTTCTCCTGCTCCTGAGTGAGTAAAGCCCACTCTAGGCAAAGAAGGAGGAAGCAGGAATAAATCTGTGTTTTGATGTCCCCTCAGTGCTTCTAGCTCTTTGGAGAGTCTCAGTGGGTGAGTGAGTGAGGAGTGCTGTAGGAGTGGTGGGCTTTTCCTCCCTGTTCATTCTTCTTTCTTTTTAATCTTCATCTTCTCTTATTGACAGTTAAGACCTCACAGTCCAAAGCTAGCACCATCACCTTGACAATTAGCTTAAGGAAATGTTGGCACCTCTTTCCTGGAGCGGTGTCAATGTTACTCGTTAATTTAGCCTGGAAGGAGGGAATGCTTAGCAAAGAATGAAAAGAAGATTAAACATCTCCTCTTTAAACAGGGAACATGTTTTCTAATGTTTCTAGCTTATTTTGGCTTTTCCCAAGGGGAATCTTTGACTCTTAGCGGCAGTACATATCCAACCCCGGGCCTGATGCCATAAGCAAGTCCAGCAAAAGTTGGACTTCTTCATTGAACAATTCTTAGCCTCTTACTGGGAAGCCAATAGAGCCCAATGCAGGACCACACTTTATACAGCAACAGTGCAAGTTCAGATTTAATAGCTGAACACATTCAGGCATCCAGTTTTCATTCTGAGCCATTCCAACCAACAGTATTCTGGTCTCATGTTTCCTTTCCGCTGTAAATCTTGCCACCTCTCTCTGGCCTCCTTCCTCCTCTTTTGTTGGTGTCTGTGACCCAAGGGTCCATCCCGTGGTCTTTGAGCTCCTCTGATGTAGGGTGGATCTCTCAGCCCCCACCCTAGACATCCAGGTGGTCCTTAGAGAAACTAGGAAGAACAGGCAAGACATGGCTAAGCCTAAGAAGTAGAGAAACAACTGAAGAAGAAAGAAAGAAGAGAAAAAACAACCTCTTCTCTAGTTCTGAGGCTTACTTGCATCCAAGACCAGAAGCTTTCTGTCAAGTACTCCAAATGGAAACTTTAAAAATCATTTTTATTCTCCAGTTCTTAATATGGTTATATAAAAAGCCAGAGAGACAAGAAATAAAAATGACAAGAAGATATATATTTTATGGCACCTGGAAGATAGTAATTCCTCCATTGAACAGAGGGTATTTTAAATTCCAAGTAAGCTTAATTTGGAAGCCGTCCTCTTCCCCAAGTTACTGCTTCCTCGCATCTCCATGCCATAACCACAGGCTTCCTTTCCCATCTATAAAAGATGAAATACTGTAAAAAACAAAGAAACCCTTCTGCCTGTGAATTCTGCTGAACTTGTGAGATTATGAGAAGCAGGATGGCACAGTGGTGAATATCAGATTTGGGCTGTTAGCCAGACCTGAGTTTGAACCCTAACCATATGACTTTGAGCCAGTTACTTAATATTTCCAAGCCTCGCTTTCCTCATCTGTGAAGTGGAAAAAATAATATTTGACTCCACAGAGTTATTGTGGGAATTAATTCATATAAAGAATTTCTATATAAAAATTCAATTATAGCTGATGTTAGTATTCACTGTTTTCAATGTAAACCTAATGGGTTAGGGCAGTATAACATTTTATAATGCCTGTTCTTGACGTATTAAGGCGTCTTAGAAGATTTTAAAGAACATAAAAAAGTCTAAAGGAAAAGTAAGTGGTTAGTTGTTGTTGTTTAATTTTCTGGGATTCCCCATTGAAAGGACATTTGGAATATGCTGCCTTTTCATGTGGGTTTGATGTATACAACGGCCGTATTCGTGATGAATGTCCCATTTCATTAAAGTGAGTTGAACTTAAAATGTACTCGAGAAATTGAACTTGAGTCAACTATCTGGATTTATTCCTGTCCTAAATGTCAAACTGTGATGAGAGATTCATCTAATGAGTATTTTGTTAAATACTAAGATTCATGATAATTACCCCCTTGAGTATCTTCCTCCTTCAGAAGAGGAAATGTAAAATACCATTACAAAGCTAGTGGAGAGAATGATTTGATTTTCTTTTTCATGGGTCTAGATGGGTTTTTATAAATCCTCAGGAAAACATTCTTACAGCCACCATGATGATAGTGTATGCAATCAGGACTTGGCAGATTATTTGAATAAAAATAGCAGCAACCACTATCATTAATTACTGACTAAGTGTGAGTGTTTTGCAAATGTTATGTTCTCTAATCCGCAGAACAATCATGAATGCTGGGTACTGTTACCTCCTTCTATAGATGAGGAATCTGAAGCTCAGAGAGTGGAAGTATCGAACAATGCCACACAGCTAGTAAGTGTTGGAGCCAGGATTATAATCCATCTCTCTGCCTCCAACACAGCACTCTTTCTTTCCACAAAATTATGTTAATAAAGGTGACCAAGATATTTGTTAATGTGAGCAAGTCTTCCACTAAAGATATTTAATAAGCCAGGACTCCACCACTGAAGTTATCTTGCCCAGCATTTTGGGGCACTAGGAACCCACTTTGGGTAACTTTCTTGGTGAAGTAGAAATTGATGTATTTCACACATAAGAATATGTGTCTTTGATTATTTTCCACCTATCCTTGGAGGGTGGCACACCTTGGCACATCTCAGGAGAGAACAGTTACTTAGGGAATTGGTTTCGTGTTATTACTGGCCTTAAAGATACTTCTGTTGGAGCACAGGGTACAAATAATAACATCTGCTTTGTGCTCTGAGTCTAATGCTGTCCTTCAGGGTCAGGCCAGACATTTTTATATTTGTAAACCAGCAGTTCCACAGCTTAAATGATCAGGTTGTTTTTTTGTGTTTTACCTTGTTTTTTCAATATACAGATTCCTGGCCTTCAACCTCATAGATTCAGATACAAAAAGTCTTGGGCATGACTTAGGAATGTATGGTTTGCAAAAGCTTAATGATTCCAATAATCAGCTAGGTTTTGGAATAACTGGATAGTATATTGTGTCAGGCCAACTGGATGTCAAAGTAACATCTTAGAACGCTGCTGCTGTTTTTTTGTTTTAAATCCCTGAAGTCATTCCTACAGCATCGCTAAAAATACACACGTTTATATTTATACATATACATTTAAATTCTGTGTGTAATCTATATACATATATATGTACTTTTTTGTTGTTGTTGTTGAGGAAGATCAGCCCCTAAGCTAACATCCGTTGCCAATCTTCCTCTTTTTGCTGAGGAAGATTAGCCCTGAGCTAACATCTGTGCCCATCTTCCTCTATGGGCATATATGGGATGCCGCCACAGCATGGCTTGATGAGCGGTGCATAGGTCCATGCCCGGGATCCAAACCTGTGGACCCCAGGCATTGAAGCACAGCACGCAAACTTAACCATTACACCACCGGGCCAGCCCCTATATGTACATATTTAAAATAGTGTATTGTGTGTATACAACATATATAAATATGAATGCATTTTTTGTGTGTGTGTGTGTGTATGTGACTGAAAATTCCCCAGCGTGACTCAACGTGGTATCACAGATAAGGACTGAGCTTGGATCTCTAGCCTGGGCCATTGTTTGCAGAGTCTGTGGCTTTCTGCTGCTTGGCCCCTTCATCTGGTGGTTGGTGTTAATCCTTTGCTGCAAATAGTAGCCTAATTTCTTATGGCCGACTGCCACACCGGTCTGTCGGCTGTTGCTCACAGCAGTTCAGAGCCATGCCACAGGGTTGAAATTGTGCATCAGGAGTTTCTTCAAGTATTTCCCTAGCCCTCACTGCTAGAGTTTGGTCCGTTTCAACAAACTCATCAGATGCCAGCTGCTTACAGATCCCAGAATGCCCAAGAGGGTAGAGTCAGTCCAAGGACCGTAACAATTGGTGTTCCAGAATCTTAAGGTTAGTATCCATGGCCCACCATTGTAGGCTTCAAAGAAGGCAAGGATGGTGAATATCATAATTGAGTCACTAGTTCGGAGTGCTATTTCTAATAGCTACATAAACATAACTATTCCACCTTCTGCCTTTAATTTCAGTTACAACACTATTTCTGGGCACATCAGTTTCATCCTTTAAACACCATAGGCATAGTACCTAGAAACGAGAAACTTTAAGAACCTGTGAAAAAATACTTATGACTGGAAAAAAGCATATATATTTGCTCTAGAGTATGGAAAAGAAAACTGGAAAATGGAAATTAATAAATGTTTAGTGTTATAATGGTACACTTTGCCAATTTCAGCCATAGTTAAATTTAGTAGTCACTCGGATATTAGTGATTTGTAGAGCAAATTTTAGGTTAGGTTTCCTTTTGCTGATAAATCATAGCCAACCATAACTTAATAAGTTGCTGATAGCCAAATATTTTCAAAAACAAATTACAAAAATCCTTTCAAGTGTTTATAGCAAAAATTATTCTTAATGTGGGCTGTGGGTACATATGAATACTTTGAGGTGGGAATCTCAAAAAGGAAGATTTCCTGGAGCTACTCATGTTATAAAACATCCCTGTTTGTGGATGGCTGATTTCACGCACTTTAAAAAACGTATTTGTTGGCTTAACTGAATTCCCACGTTATGCTTATCGTTTAGTCTTCTATGCCCTCATATTCATTCTTCATCACTTAATTAAGGGTTTCTGCTTTTTATGAGGGTGCTTAATCTATAAACAAACATCTTCTCAGACTGGCTGTCTGATATCAAATGGAAAACTTAGAGATATAGAAATGTTTGGGGAAATGCAAACGCACGTTTAGCTGTTAAATGTTCAAGACCATTCAGTGAGCTTTGATTAAAGTTAAACTGAGTCACTAAGCTAGAATTTGCCAATTATTTTGCCCAGTAAAATGCAGACATTTTACAAAGCTTTTCTTTTCACTGAGTTTACTGCGTTTCTATGAAAAGCTCTGCCATTTCTGCTCACCCTGGATGAAGAAGTGAGAAAAGAGACCTGAACTCTGCCTAAGAATTGACTGGCTTTGCGAGGGTGGGCTGTAACGTGGGTGCTGCTGTGGTACTTAGCAGGCAGCTGATGTGGTGGACCCGCCATCCTGAGTCCCTTGACTTAAATACCACCTCTCCTGTGAGACCTTCCTTGTATCCCCATACCTGGATTAGGTGCTGTTCCTACATGATACCATGGAACTTTCTAGTCCATCATCATAGCACATTGTCGTTTTCTTTCAATTGTTGACTTTTCTCAAAACTGTAAACTTCTCAGAGAGAGATTGTCTTGTTCATCATCGTTTACCCAAGACCTAGCAGAATACCGAGCACCTAGCTCTGCAAATATTTTTTAACAGTGTGACAAATGCGAAGCTTATGATAAAAATCTTTCAAAGGTAGATTTATTAGTGCGATTCAAAAGTTAAAAAATAAAACTGTGTGATGAAAAAATGTGAACACCTTTTATTTTCTAGGGTTAGGAAGAAATTTTGGAAAGAAAATGATTTTGATTTTGTTTCTAAAATGGTATTAAGCCTAACATACTTTTAGTTATAACAACGTGTAACAAATAAATTTTAATTTGGGATGATGTAAACAGGTAACTCACAGTAGCCTTAAGAATTCCTTTATTCTTGAACTGTTATATCTAAAAATGCTCAGTAGTTCATGACAGTCCATGAAAGAAAGTGCCAGAGTAAAATGCACCAGAGTGGACTCTCTTGGTGCCCTGATCAGATCCTCTTCACCTGGCAGGTGTAGTCCATTCCCCAGCTGCTGTGGGTGTTGACTGCTAACAACTCACAATTGTGTCTTCTACAGAGAATTGCCCTTGGAAATGCCACCTTGGCCCCAGTCAATGACCAACTGATATGGGTGTATAAAATCTTACCATGGGTAGACTGTGAGATATAACTCACACTCCAGAGCTCTTCATGGGATCAGGCTGAGGTCAAACTTCAGCTAAATCCAGTTCTCCACTTAACCTCTTCCTCTGCCCTCTCCTGCCTCCTTCACTACCTTACAGGTTCCTCCCAAGAATACTCTGTCTGTAAATCAAATGCACAAGAATCCAGGTCTGCTTCTAGGAAACCATCCCCAAGATATTCACTGAAATGAAATTTCAGCTTCTGAGGGTAGATGACTCCTGATGCCTTTCCTCCATGCTTGTGGAGGGTTCAAGAGCAAGGAGGGATGACAGTGGCTTTGCCCCCTTGCCCTGTACATTTCCAGACTAATTATACCTGCAATTAATATTTATTTATCCAACATGATAATCAGAGCACTTCTTCTAAGAGCCTCAGTTGTATTCAAATTAAACATTTTATTAGTACCTAGTTTGTGCCTACAATGTGCTAGGATGGTGTTAGGAATGTAACAATGAAGAAAACAATTTCTGTCCCCCAAAAAAACAAACCTCAGCTTCTGAAGATGCTTTTTAGGTAGGAGAACATAGAGTGAACTTCTTATCTAGTCTCCTCTTTTGAGTTGATCACACTAAAGCATTAACCCCTCCGCCAAATTAAGCTCATATGTAAGAACAACACTTCATCGTCTTCCCTTCCAGACAACATACACGTAGTGTCTATAAATCAAGTGAATTCAAAACTGTTCACAAGAGTATCCTCATAGTGCTGCCATGGAGGAGAGCACTGACAGATCATCACTTTTAAACTCCTTCCACATGATTGTGAAAGGGTGGTAAATGTGTTATTTCCTGCAAATCTTCTTTGGAATAATGCAGTTTTCTTTTAAGAAAATATGCCATGGCTTGCCTCCTTCTGTGAATAAAATTGTCCCCACTTGTTTTTGAGACTTTTTTTCCTCTGGACACAACCTCGGAAAAGAGTCCGAGAAGACCTCCCATAGCAATGCTACAGTTTTGATTGCTGGGCAGTTGTGTTGGCTGTGTGTCATGTGTGGGCTTACACATGGGTGCGGGTTTGCTTCCCGGCCAGTGCTGGAAGAGTTTTAAGGCAGGAAGCAAAACATGTCCTTTTAAAATATCTTCTTAAATTATGGAATATGTGCCCAGAGTCCATTTTTTTCTTCTGAGATCTTCATCTAGGAAATAAGAATAGATTAAGAAAAATTCCTTTTTTTTTAAATAAGATTTCCTAACCTCTCTTGGTCTAAGTTTTCTCTCTTATAATATGAGAGAGTTGGACTGGATGAGTTCTAAGGTCCTGTTCATCTCTCATATATCCTTATTTTTTATGCCCTTCTTCCCGAACATGCTATATTCAAACTCCATGTAAAATAATTTCTTTCAGTTTAGTTAGCAGGTCCAAGGAAGAATGTGTGTGTGTGTGTGTGTGTGTGTGTGAAAGAGAGAGAGAGAGAGAGAGTAACTTAATGTGTATCAGGGCGCATCGCTGCAACTTTTGGACTTAATAATATTTTTAACTCTATAACTTCAGTGAAAGAACAGAAGCAGTAGTGAAAAAAAAACTAGCTTGCATAGTATTATAGGATAACTGCTATAACAAACAACCCTAAAATCTCTGGTTTAATGCAATAAAAGAATTCAAATACAATAAAATTAAAAAAAGAAGTCTATTGCTTGTTCACAATCCAATGTTGTCAATAATAATAGGTAGAGGAGTGGGAACGTCCAGCCTCTGTTCCATATAGTGGTTTAGGAACTCAGGGTCTTTCTGTCTGGAGACACTTTCATCTTCAACACGTGGCCTCTAAAGTTGCTACAGAAGGGAAAAAGAAAGAGGAGAATTACCCATGGGAAATTTTTATGAGCCATAATTGGAACTGGCCCATTTCTATTGGCCAGAAATCAGCCCTGTGGTTCCAACATAATTGCTGGAACAGGAGACTGAGAAATGTAGCCTCTCAATGTGCCCAGGCAGAAAAGGAAAACCACGGTTATTGGTGAGCTCTAGATCCTTTGGCCTTATCTGGTCTTAAGATTTGCTAGTACTCGAGCTTAAGAGCATGATGAAAGGGCCTTACCGACCAATGCTTTTCCTACGTACTTATCCTACCCCCTTTTCATGCCATCTCTTGTATCCTCTCTCCTAACTCACACAACATTCCTTTCATCTAGCTTCATCTTTACTCTCTGTTTTATTTTACACCATGAGGTAGGGAGAGATAATGTGACTGTGAATGGGGAGCCCAAAAATGATGGATTTTCATAAGCAAGATAAGTGGAAATGACAGCTCATTGGAAAAGTGGCAGGAATTTCAGAAAGGGAGTTAGGAGAGGCAGCAAGGAAGCTGGGAGAGGCTGATGTGGGTTAGTTTGAGATGGGAATGGATTATCCCAATAGGAGACAAATCCCAAGATGAAAAGTCCATATCTCCACTTACTAGAAGGTAATGTTTTGAACAAAATTTTATGGGCCTATGATAAAATTTAGATTGAAGATCCTCTTTCATGTTTTTAACAGTATTGGTAAGACCAACACTCGCAATTAAGAACTATAACCATTTAAGAGTAAGTCATTCCAGCTGTTATATTTTTTAACAGTCACATGAAAATAACACACACGTACACACATTCAATAATTTAGGAAGATATTTTTATAAATAACCTCATTTGCTTTCTGTCTTAAACACTTCCAGCATGGGGTAGGAAGCAAACATGTACCCATTTGTAAGCCCAGGATGACACACATTTGACAAACCTGCCCAGCAGTCAAAATCATATCATTACAGCAGCAAATCCCCCCATATTCTCCTCCAGGCTGCTCCTGAAGAGTTGCAGAGATTCAGATATTGTAGTAGTCCTAATTTGTAATATAGATCCCTGTGATAGGGATTCCCTGCCCAAAACTCTCTTAGGTCATGAAAGACACCAATTCCTCTTTTTGTCTGGTCATTAATTACCAGGAATTGATCTCATTTGTTATGCTTAGTTTAATAAAAACACTTTCTGGAAACAAGTTCCTATTTAAGTTTGTAAGTGGCATTTCTCACACCTAAAATTCTTGCACTGGACAATTTAATAGAGCCAACAGACACAAAAGTCTTGCCAAGAACAATTCCCATGAAGAGTTTAAAAGCAGAGAATCCTTGGAAGTCCAGAGCAAGCGACAGGACTTGACCCCAGAATATTAAATAGGATTAGGTCCACCTATCCCGAAAGCCATATAAAGCAACCGCGTAGTTGACACACTGTTTCTTTTCCCTAGGGCTTTCCTGGAAAGGACGGATCATCTGGCCCTCCAGGACCACCAGGGCCAATTGTAAGTAGTTCCAGAAACTACTGGAATATACTCTGCTTTAGAGCATTTCATTTCTTTTGAGAGATTTCCTTTTGCCAGACCTTTCACCTCAGCAACTATCATCTCTTGGTACAGAGCTTTCCCTAAAACATTCTTTAAAAATAATATATCCATATGGTTTCATCATTCTATCTCTGAGCCACTTTGCCATAAGGTCACCTGCATTGATTTAGTTTTTATTAGACACAGGTAAGTCTTGAATTTGAAAGAACTAAACTTGACTGATAGTGTGGAGACTTCTCAAAAACAGTCTTCCCTACTTTTTTGGTAGTTGGGAATAGGAATGAGCAATGAATCCTGAAGTCTTGATGTTGAGGAGGAGGGAAGCCATCACTGTGTGTGTTTGTGACTCCTTCTTGAGAGTTGGCTTTCTCTGATGAGAATGTGGGAGTACTCACCTTTGCTCCATTTTCTTGCCTCCCTAACAGGGCATTCCTGGAGCCCCTGGAGTCCCAGGGATCACAGGAAGCATGGGACCCCAAGGCGCCTTGGGACCACCTGTGAGTATACAGCAGTAGCCAGTCAAGATGGTTGCCCAGCCATCCCTCTAGTTTATTTATGTATTTAAATTTACCAGCATTTCTGTTGGTCCAAAATGTTTATTCAGTATTGGACCCTGTGGGAATCCATAAAGGAAAACAGAGAAGCTCCTAGGTTAAAGATCAAGATCAGTATGTGCATGTGTCATGGCTAAAGACAAATGGTCCTCACAGGGAATAATCAGCTATGCTTCCGCTCATATATATTTCCGTTTTTTGTTATTCTGTATTTGGCTAAGTAAACTCAGCGACGGCTTTATAGGGATTGGGAATAATAGCTATGTGTTAATTAGGACTGTCTCCTGGGTAAAAAATACAAGGCTTAAGAAATTCAAGTGAGACTAGGAATAGATTTTTCTTTTCTAAGTTCTACAAGAAAGACAGAATTTCCCATTAAAACACACACTCACACATAAGTGGATAGTGGTGTAAATGAAAGCACAAAGGATGAAATTCATTACTTCCATTTTTGTACTTCTAATTTCTTAGGTAGGTGTTTAAATGTGATCAGTGTGAGGGAGTAGGATGGGGGAGAAACGAATGAGCACATCTGAGCCTGTTTCCTCTTCTGTGAAATGAGGTAGCTGCATTATTTGGCCTCTGAAGCCACATCTGGCATCTTCTGTGACTTGCAAGTTGTTCCTTCTAGGTGTGGGTATTAGTCGGTATTTTGATTTACCTGTGATGTACTACATCTATATCTATAAACTGAAGCAACTGAGATGTGTAAATGTATATACTACTGCAACCATGCTAAGAATGTGTAGAATAGTGAAATCTGAAGAGTGAGAGAATAGGCTAATGAGTTAGATTTCCATTTCTGCTATAACAAATTACTACTATCTCAGTTGCTTAACATGACAGAAAATTGTTACCTTACAGTTCTGTAGGTCAGAAGTCTGACACCAGTCTCACTGGGTTAAAATCAAGGTGCTGGCATGTCCTCTCTGGAGGTTGTAGGGGAGAATCTATTTCCTCGCCTTTTCTAGCTTCTAAAGGCTGCCCACATTCCTTGGCTCATGGCCCACTTCCATTTCAAAGCCAGCAATGTTGCATCCCTTTGACCGTTCTTCCATAGTCACATCTCCCTCTGAACATAGCCAAGAAAGGTTCTTTGCTTTTTTTTTTTTTTTTTTATAATTTTATTTATTTTTTTTTCCCCAAAGCCCCAGTAGACAGTTGTATGTCACAGTTGCACATCCTTCCAGTTGCTGCATGTGGGACGCGGCCTCAGCATGGCCAGAGAAGTGGTGCATTGGTGCGCACCCGGGATCCGAACCCGGGCCGCCAGCAGCGGAGCGCGCGCACTCAACCGCTAAGCCACGGGGCCGGCCCGGTTCTTTGCTTTTAAGGACCTATGTGATTACATTGGGCCACCCAGATAATCCTAGAGAATCTCCCTAGATAACCTCAAGATCCTTAAGTAAGTCACATTTGCAAAGTCCTTTTTACCACATACAGTAACATATACATGGGTTCCAGGGATTAGGGTATGAACACTTTGAGGACCCTTTTTCTGCCTATCAAGTGAGCAAGACATAACAGAAACATTGATTCTCGTTCAGAAAGACAACTCTTTCCTTCTAGCTACCCAGATAGCCCTGTTAGTCTTTATTCTTGAAACTCATTTCAATAAAATTATTTCATCCTTGGAGTCCTTTTCTAGGCTATGATTCGCATGATACAAATGCAGGTACAAAAACACATGCAAGGGGTGAACATAAAAAAAGTCCTCCAGATTTTAGCAAACACATCCTAATTTGCACACCCAAATAAACACTTTCCTTAGAAGTCACTTTACAAAGCTGTGTACTTATTCCAACTGCATTGTTATTGTTCAAAACACTTTTAGATCTCTTCTTTCAAATTCTGCCAGTGATGGGTCACAGAAGAAAATTCAATTGCTGTATCTTCACACATCTCTTTTTTATCCAAAATAATGTTATGAAGTATGGTCATGCACCGGGAAACGTACACTGACACCCACATACGTGAACACATGCAAGCACATTCCCCCACCCCGCCACACACACACAATCCGGTCTCCACCATCCTTTCACTGCAAACTTATCTGCCTTTGATTCTAGGCTATTCCTCATCAGAAAAGAGATTTAAAAACATTTTCTTTGCTACAAGGGGTTCTGGTTAAAGATGTATCAGAGACAGAATATACTTAATCTGTTTCTCAGAAAGTCATGAGAGATTTCAGAACATCAAAAGCTTTGAGGTTTCCTGAAGTGAAACAAGAAAAAACAAGAAAATGGTTTCATTTGGTTAGACAATAGATGAATGTATTTGTGCATGAGGTGATCTGCTTGTTCTTTGCGCTCTGACTGTGCTCTTACTCCTAGAACTAGTTCCCTTTAACCCAAACTGGGTTGATCCTGATCCAAGAGGGATGGGATGGAAAAGAAGGTTCTGGGGGCCTTGGGAGAGGAAAGTGGGGTGTGTGAGGGTAGAGCGAGGCATGGAATATATTAGGTAAGTAGATCCCCACCTTATCCACCTGGCCTTTCGTAGCTCTGGAATAGACTCTAAATATGGGACATACAGAAATACCAATAAACCTTTTCCCAGAAATAAAACACTTGTTAATAATGTTATCTTCGATTGTCATAAATCAACAGAAATGGGCCCTTGATGGTAGCATTTTTATCGGAGATAGAAACCATTTGGTCTACAGGCACTGGATGGGGATGCCGGAGTAGGCTTTGGGTATCCTGTCAGAAGCCAGCTGTTCTCTGAACTGTCCAGCCCAGACTTTTCCCCCTGCTTTGGGGGGTGAGCAGCCAGATGTCTGCTGGCTGCCAGACTGGCGTGACTAGTAAGGCAGTCTTGCTGTCATGGTGTTGAAGCCTTGATTGATTTCCCATGGATGTCTGTCTAGGAAGGCAGGAGGGAAAGAGACCAAGAAAGACAGACTGCCCCACTGGAAATAGCAACGTGTTTCCTAAAGTCTGTGCCAGGAACGCTTGCTTTCATGCACTCTGCCTTCAGCTGCCGACTTCCCGGGGGGGAATGTACATTGCCGCTGCTGCGGTCATAATTCCTACCTGAGGCTTAAGCATACGCTAAAATACAGTGCCTCCCTGCAGGGGAGCAGAGAGAGATGAAGCCCGTGGAAGAAGGGGCCATGCGCTTAGCTTGAAAGCAATGTAGGTAGATAGGTACAGGGCTACATCATTTAAAGAACACTGCATTAGAAGTCAGCATACCTGGGTTCTAGATGTGGCCCTGACATGACCTTAACTACCTGTGTGAGCCACGTAACTTAAGCAACTTATCTAGCCTCTCAGGAGGTCAGTTTCCTAATTCATTCATTTAAAAATATTTACTGAGTAGCCACAATATATACAAGATACATAGGGGAGAGGGATTCTGAGGGGTATGAAAGATGACCAAGATATTTTTCCACATTCATGGAAAATCTAGAGAGAGTGATTTTTTTATATAAGTAGGTATAATAAAAGGCAGAAAGTGGGAAATGCCTTAAGGGAAAGACGAGTTAAGTTGCTATGAAAGTTCCATTGAGACAGACAGACAGAGACAGAGAGACAGAGAGGGAGCTGAGGAGCTGTTCTCCTGAAGGAGACAGCATTTCAGTGGGATTTTGAAAGATGGGTGTGATTTCCACCCACAAAGACAGGAAGATAGCATCATTTAGATGGAGATTGTAGTAAAACACGAAGCAAACACAGGGCACCTCCTGTCTTTTGTACATTTGAATATTTTTCAACTCTTTCTCTTGCTTCATTGCCACTGTCACAATTTTATTTCAAGCCCTCTTCATTTCTCACCAAAATTATCACAAGAAGCCCTAATGGGCCCCCTTGCCTCTGCTCTAGCCCTGGTCTGTTCCATTCCTCAGCTGCCAGAAGATCTTTCTAGTATAATTCTGATGTGTCATTCCCTGGCTTGCATCTCCTCACTGGATCCCTGTCACCAGAGGATGGGGCTCAAATATTCAGCCAGGTATAGGTGGCCCTTCATGATGGGCCCTTACTTTCCCCTCCAACTTGATCTCGCATCATCCCTTTGCTTGGAGTTGAGACACCCAAAATTATTTAAAGCTCCCTCAATATATTCCATACTCTTTCACACTTTTTTGCCTTTGGGGATGCTCTTCATTGGTCTGGGCTGCTTTCTCCTCCTTTCTCCACCTGGTGAGTTCCTGGCTATTCTCTCTTTAAAACTGTGCACTTCCTGTGTGAGGCTATCCTCACCTCCTCAGGCTGAGATACTTCATTTGAACTGTTGATATCCATCTCTCCACTAAAATGATCGTTCCTTGTGGGCAGAAATTTTATCTTACTCATCTTTTTATTCCTAGATCCCAGCTCAGTATCATAAGGGTACTTCATAAGTATTTGTTGAAAGAAAGAATGAAGGTATGTTTGTGTTCTAGTTAGTCTGATGTTCAGGGCAGTATTAGAAGATTACTCTTATAGATTGGGGGTCAGACCATGACTGAGCTAGGTCTTTTAGAGTGGAGCTAGGATGTTTTGATTTGGGTTAACAGACGTCTTTCATATGTGGGACTTGGACCATGAGATTATTCCTCTTCGTTTCAGCCTTAAAAGTCTGTGAACCTATGAATGTAGCTACTGTGTTTTCTTTACATTTCAAATGTTCCTGAAATTAAAGGAATATGTGCCACTTTTTCCTGCCTACATCTACAGAGAATCTGTGTTTTTCCTCAAAGCATACATTGGCGGAGTTATGGCCCTTTACTTGCTCAGGAATTTTTATTTTGTTTTGCTTTACTTTGCCAAAATCAAAGGAAAGATGTCAGAGAAGTTGGAATAAAAAATAACTTCTTGCCGTACAGATATTTCACTAACTGGATCTTTTACTGAGGCTGCCTAGCTGTGTCCTGTCACTACTTAATAACAAGCATCCTGAGGCTGAGTTTGAGGAATTTCAGTCCTGATTAAACACATCCGTCCTTATATACCAGAAGGTGCCACCCGCTGTTGTTGTCATTTACCTTATCACTCAGGTTTGCATTGTAATTTCTTTTTCTAAGTTTCAAGAATTTCAAATAAGCCAATTTAATAAATGACGGCTAGCGATGGAAATGTCAAATAGTATATTGGCTGAAAAGTACAAATATTCAAGATAAAATTGATTTTAAGAAATGACTCAAGTTGAAACTTAATTCTGAATTACTAGAGTTAGGTTTGGGGGACATATGTTTGCTTTTGTATTATTATTTAATGAGGAAAAATATTATCTTCCCTGGTATAGAAGATATTGGCTAGCGAATTTGTTGAGCAGTGTTCTCTTTGATGGTAGCAGTAGAGTGTACTGGGGAGTACATGGATTCTGGAGCCCGGCTGATTGGGTTCTGGTCTGGGCTTTTCCACTTGCTTATTGTGTGACCTTGGGCAAGTTACTTAACCTCTCAATACATCACTTTCCTTATATGTAAAATGGAAATATTATCTCAGAGGGCTGTTATAAAAAATAAATGAGTTTGTCTTATAAGCATCTTAAAAAGATTAAATGAACTAATCTTATAAGGCTGTTTTAAGGGTTAAGTGAGTTAATACACCAAGAACAGAGCTTGGGACATGGTAAAAGCAGCTGAAGTATTAAACTGCTAGTATTTATAAACAGTTTCTTAATATATTAAAAATTTATAATATTTACTTATTTTTGTTTGCTGATTTTTGTTTTTGTTTTGCATCTAATGCTTGAAAAATGGGTTCTATTAGAGATTTATTTAGTGGCAACATAAGTGGCTCTTTTCTCCAGTTAGACCTACCGGTGGACATTACTGTGTTGTTGCGACATGGCCATTTGTGGAGCCTAAGAAATGAGGGAAGAGGGCACGGCCAGAACATTTATTTCCAAAAAGAATTGGAGGGAAGAGGTGCTTTGTAAATCTTACTTTTGGAAAAACTTTTATAATGGAAGTTGGATACTTTTTAACAGAATCAACTTTTTCTAGTGATCTAGAGGCCCACTGCCTGAGTATGTCTTAAATATTTTTCTTCTATTTTTCAAGCAAGGCAGTTAAAATGAAGTGCAAATTGGCTTGTCATCAGACTTGAAGTGAAATTCAACCATTCATTCATTCAGTTAACACGTATTTTTTGAGCACCTGCCATGTCTCAAGCATGGAACTGGGGATACAGCAGTCCACAAGCTAGACACAGACTGCCTTATGGAACTCACATGCCCAGAGAGGTCACAAACAGTGAAGATCTGCTTTCTTTGTAGAAGTTGAGGTTTTTGTTTGGCAAGCCCAGCTTTTGTGTTTTTCTTTAATTTCTGTCCCTTATGCTACCTTGTTCCAAATAATGACTACATCATGAGATGCTAGCATCATAAGGGATCCCAGAGACCTTTTAACTTAATGGCCTCATGTTACAAAGAAACTCAGAGCATTTAAGTGGTTTGCAGATCCCACGGCCTAAATATACTTTTCCCAAAATATTAGTATGAATATTTTCAAACACACGAAAATAAAAAGAATTTTAGAGTGAATACCCATATGCCCAACACTAAGATTCTACCATTGTGTGTATGAGTATGTGTGTATTTTTTAATAAAGTTATCTTGGGCGTAGTTGATTATTGATCTCATTTGCAATTTTAGAAAATTATCTTATGGCACACTAAAGGGTGGATTTATACTTTTTGTTGAAGCCAGTTAATATTTTCTTTTCTTTTAGTAACAAAACAAAAGGAAACTCAAGGTCAGAGGGAGTAGACAACAGCCATAGATTTATAATAAATATTTCAGTTTAATATTGGACTTAGTTCAACGTTTGAGCACCTCTTTTATGCAAGACACTGGCTAGGTGGTTTTGGAAATATAAAGTAACATACAGTCCCCAGTATCAGAGACCTTACCATGTACACAGAGAGAAGAGAAATCCATGCATTGACCTGTAGTTAAATATATATGACAATAAAAATTTAGTGTCAAATAACTGATACTCCAACTAAGTACTGCAGTAGAATATCCCTACTGTTGATACTAATTTATAAGATTTAGGGTTAATACTTTTCTCACATCTCAAATATTTTCATACATTGAGTAGACCAGGCCTAAGGGAATGAGAAATTGCAATTTTGAGGAGTAGGAGATAGGAAGGTTGGGGCTAAATTGCAGAAGACTTTAAATTTGAGGACTTTGACTTTGTCACATGGATGTCTAAGAATTGCTGAGTGATTTTGAATAGACGAAGAGCTGCCATCAATCAATAGTCACTGAGCATTCTAAGTTGTGTACTGGTAGTATCTGGGGAAGGTGAGACTAGTGGTTGTGTGGAGGATGAACTGGAAGGGAGATGTTTAGTTAGGGAAGTCAGTTAGAAGGAAGTTGCAAATGCCCTGGGGTGAGAAGGTAAGGGTAGCATGTGAGTGATGGAATAGAAGGGATGGATATAAGAGGAATTGCAAAGCAAAAAATATATGTGTGTGTGTGTGTGGAATAGACATGCAAGAGGCAAGGGAAAGGAGCAGAAAAGATAGAACCAGCGGTGGCCTCAAGTTGGCTTGTACCTGCTCTGGGGAGTCAATTATGTGCTTCTCTTCCCTTCCCAACTCCTTCTTCAGTGACAGTGCATTTGTGGCTTGAAATCAGCTATGCTAGAAGTATTTACACCCCCAATAGCAAATCAAGGCATTTTATTTTTCCAGAAAACCAGTTTACCTGCACACCACAGGATGAACCCAGAATTTTGAGTTTGGGTGACTGTTAACTGAATAGAGATTTTGGAGAACATACTGAGTGTGGTTTGGAACCTATTGAGACTATAGTAACAACTGGGAATAGTCTGACAACGTGGCGAATTCCATCTATAAATGTCGTTCATCATCCTTTTGGTAGAGACTGTAAAAATGTTGTTCAATGAACTTATTACACTGCCTCAGAGTTGAAACATAAAGATGAAATCCTTCTGAAGACACATGTTTTGTATTATAAGTGTAATTTCATTGCAGAAACACTGAGAATGCCATTGTTATTTTAGTAAATTTTTTTACAGTAATACTAAAGCTTCTTATGAGGCAGCGAGTAGCTAAGCCACAAAACAAAATATAATTCAGCTGAGCATTCATGTTAATATGAGCTCCCGTATCAGGGAGAAGCAGAGAGAAAGAAGCGTGTGCCATTATGCTGGACGGAAAGCAGAATGTGGCTGTGGGACTTCACACATCTCATCTCTTACTTGAACTCTTAGGTTGGAAGATCTTTTCCTTCCTTTGGGAGATATTCTTTAAAAACTTGAAACAATTTAGCTATTCAGCAGAGATTTGTGCAATAAATCATGAAGCATCAGTAGAGTACAATTCATAGAGGGGTGTTTAGTATGGAAAGATGGGAATGACCTGTTCAGTGAAAGTAGGTTACAAAGCAGTATTGCTGCATGATCCCCGTTATGTATTAAACATACTGTGTCTATGCCGTACAAGGCTGGATGAGTAAAGTGTTTAACAGAGCTATTTCTGCTTGGTGGGTTTATAGCTTGCTGTTTGTTTCTTACCGTTGTATAGCTATTTTTGCTACAGAATTACTAGAGCTAAGAAAAATATTCTAATAAAATAAGAAAAGATGCATTATCACTATGCTTGGCTGAGTGCAATGTTACAAGTAACTTGACTGTTTAAAAATTTTACAGGGTGTCCCTGGAGCAAAGGGAGAGCGAGGAGAACGAGTAAGTATGCTCTGGCTCTGTTTCCCAGCCGCAGCTGGTTGCACACCTTTCACTGCATAAGCCTGATAAAGGATGACCATTTACTATCACGATTATTCATTGCTCTTATACAATTCCTTCTCTCCTCCCTCTCCTCAGCTCATCTAACTGTGAGCACATTTTCAAGTGGAAAACACCCTGTGGGCTAGAAGTCGGGAGAGTTACTAGATGCAGATCTGTTACCATCCAGCTAGATGACCTTAGGCCCATTTCTTTAAGGATAAAATGGAGGGAATCAAATTCATCTAACTCATAAAGTGGATTTAATGAAAAAATTATATAATGGATGTGAAAAGGCTTCAGAATAGTAAAGGCTATATACAAATGCCAGGTAGTAGAATAGGGCTCATGTTTTTCCAATATCGGCACCCTGGAAGACAATGGAAGGCCTAGAATCAAAGAACTGGCCATGAAACTTAAATCAGTTTATTCTAGGGGCCTTCTCTCTCCTTTGAGAAATTGTGCAGCTGCTAATATAATTGTGCTGTCGCTATGGCAGAAACAGCAGTGACCTTGGGCTCATCCAGTTACCTTGGTGAAACCTTGGGCAATGTGTTTAACTCTGTTCATCTATAAAATGAGTTTAGCATCCTTTCTCTGAGTTGTTATTAGTATTAAATAAGCCACTGCTTGAGAAAGTGCTGCATTTTATAAGCTCTAAAGAGCTATAAATGAAGCATCAAATATATAAGGGTTTGTTTAAAAACTGTTAAATTTTTTAGAATCTGGGACCATAAATGCTTACTTCAGCTTTTTAATTTAATAAAGGTTCTCAGGAACCTCGCACCATGAGTGTCAAATTGCTTACTCCTCTGTGTGCACCGCGGTGGTCAATCCTACCTGTTGCTAGGAGCCGAAGAACCCAAGTGGGAACAATGGGTCAAGTCGGATTTTCATCATGGAAGTATTGCCATGTGGCTGGGCTTGTGGTGAAAGTCAGGAGTATGCTTTTTTCTCATCCAGGGTGACCTGCAGTCTCAAACCATGGTGAGAGCAGTGGCACGTCAGGTGTGTGAACAGCTCATCCAAAGTAAGTGCATTATAGTTACAGATGTTTTCTATTTCTCCTCCAATGGGGAATTTGCTTTTCCCATAAGTGTAATGACTAAGGAAGACACCTCTAAACCTTTATCTTGGTGCAGACATGTAAGCTTTACAGATAGCCATCACTAACCCATCTATGACATCACTACAGATGACCCTAAAGTTCTACATGGATGGTACAGAGGCCAAATTCCTCTGTGTCATTTGTCCAAGAACTCTCTATTTGCCCATGTAGATTCAACTTGACTGCCCAGATCAAATCTTTTATTCCTTCTTCATCTCTCCAAATAGACAGATTTTTTATTCTCAAGTACCCAGCACTTGAAAGCTGCCAGACTCTAAGGCATCAGAAGCTACCTTCAAAAACATGATTCATGGTGTTGGGCTCTATTAACTCACTAGATTTAAATCAATACTTCTTTCTTATCCATTTATTTGAGGGCAACTTCAGGTCCTTTCCTTTATTCTTTAAGATTTATGCCAAAAAGTATATATACACACGCACACGCACAGGCTTCATGTGACATTTGATATGATACTTGGGCTTCATGCCAAAAATTACACTGGAATACACTTTATATGACACCTGTCCCATTTCTTCCTTTTAAACTTGAACTTTCCCACAGCCCAGTATTTCAGTTACTGATTCCTGCTCATTCACTTACACACCCACCCATTTTGCACATTTCCCCTCCATCCGCTATGTATTTTGTCTCAGTAATCTAAGCAGGGGGTTACTAGTTTTACTTCTCTTTGCCAGTAATTTGTTCACTTCCAGGAAGGTCTGAGACCACATAGAGATGAAATACTCCTCTCAAACCCAGCCGGCTCTGGCCTAGCTCTGCTGTCAAGCCCCACACCCCAAAAACACCCTCCACCTCCAGAGCTGACATTACCTGAGTGGCTGCCTTAACTGCTTTGGGCATGTATTTCTTCTAGCCCAGGGAACTTTTGAGAGTCCTGTAAGTATCCAAGAAAGCCCCATTGTCTGGGTCCAAAATTCCGTCTCTTGTAGATAAACCCATGTCTGTCCAAAATTCCGTCTGTTGTAGATAAACCCATATCTCTCCTTGAGGAAGGTATGGAATAAATGGGCTTGGGAGAGTTTTCATTAAGACAAAAATCTCAGGGCAAACTGACTACAAAGCCACCATCTCAGACATAGTAGTAATGCTCCCTGTATTTTAACTTTATTTAAGTTGACATTATATGCCCCAAGTAAATGTACGTGTGTAACAGAATTTACCAGTTAAATGAAACTGATCAGGTTTAACGCCAAAATAGGATCTTTAAAAACACAAGTCATAGGGGCCAGCCCCGTGGCTTAGCGGTTAAGTGCGCGCGCTCCACTACTGGTGGCCCAGGTTCGGATCCTGGGTGCGCACCAACGCACCGCTTCTCCAGCCATGCTGAGGCCGTGTCCCACATACAGCAACTAGAAGGATGTGCAACTATGACATACAACTATCTACTGGGGCTTTGGGGGGGGGGGGGAAGGAGGAAGATTGGCAATAGATGTTAGCTCAGAGCCAGTCTTCCTCAACAAAAAGAGGAGGATTAGCACAGATGTTAGCTCAGGGCTGATCTTCCTCACAAAAAATAAACACAAGTTATAAAAGAGAAATTGAACATTAGTCACTTTTGTAGTAGAATACGTCCAAAACTAATCTATATCTTGGATTATTTTGTAGGTTTCTCATTTCAACTATACAATGTAAATAAGCAGGTAATTATTGTAAGGAAACCTAAGGGTTAAATCCTAATATGCTCACTTGCCACAATATGTGGAGGATTTCACAAGAGTTGCTGTCTTATTCCACTGTAGAATAAAAATCATGTATTAAATATACGATTATTTAAAACATGCCCTGCAAATTGAGAGTTCAAAATCGAGTTTTTCCCCTCAGGAATTCTCAGCTTCTTGTGAATGGCTTCTAGGAAATGGAAGCCAGCAGGGGATTATACAGGAAAGCTGAAACAGGTCTGTGAAATGGGGAGGCCCTGCCTGTCATTCCGGTTGTGAGCGAAAGAAAGAGAAGAGATCGTACGCGACTTTATGAGCAAGACCCAACCTCCCCAGCAGCTGTATTTCTGGCCCCTCCATCATCTGCCCACACGCTACTCAGGTTTCTCAGGGCTCCTCACTTCATCCTTAGGCTCCACTTCAGACGTGATTTATCAGTCAGCCTAGAATTTCTCCCATGCTCAATTATGTGAGTCCAGAGCTGATGAGAAGAATGATGCTAGGAAGGGTTATTTGGGAAACTGTGCAAGGCCAAAGCGATGACAGAGAAGTGATGAAAGACATCCTCCTTGTCAAAGGAAGAAGCTGAAAAACAGCTGCAGAAATGTCTGACCTCCCCCCAGACAGTCACGGGCGGGCCTACTGATGGCCCCTGAGTCAGGAAGCCAGTCCCACGTATAGTCATTGTCCTACGCTTAAGAATGCATTGAATATATTTTGGAAATAACTCCTCTAAAAATGTTATTTTTTTCTTGGTGAGGAAGATTAGCCCTGAGCTAACATCTGTTGCCAATCCTCCTCTTTTTGCTGAGGAAGATTGGCCCTAGGCTAACATCTGTGCCCATCTTCCAGTATTTTATATGTGGGACGCCACCACAGCATGGCTTGATAAGTGGTGTGTACGTCCACACCCGGGATCCGAACCTGCAAACCCCGGGCCGCTGAAGCAGAGCACACGAACTTAACTACTACCAGGCCAGCCTGGTTACTCTTCTTTATTTAGTTTTGAATGTTTGAAAAGAGATAAATCACAGTCATCTAGAAAACTCACTTATGTGGGAAAATCTCAATCTGATGATGCTGGAAAAATGAGGCATGATGGTATCAAGTACTTTATCACTCTATACTTCTAGTTATTCAAATACATTCTTCCAGTCATAACTGAGTTAAGGGATTATAGGAGAGAGGGCCAGAGTTTTTAAAAAATAAAGCTAGTGGAATAAAAAAAAGTAAAGCTGGTGGAAGTTTCTACAGCTGGGACCCAAGTAAAGGTTCCTGCAAAAAGGCTTGGCAACAAAGAGATGAGTTGAAACAAAGCACTTGTCTGGGGATTTGCGAGCAAAAGGGTGGAGCAGCCTTTGTGGGTTGGAAAAAAAGACAAATAACTTCAGGAGAAATTGCTAGAGAAAAAGGGCAGCTGGATGAGGGTTTAGGGGTCAGATAAATGTTGGGGGTGAAGATAAAATTTATGACTTCTGCTCCGTGATGTTTACTGCGATGTTGACGTGAGCTGTGGAATTCCAAACACATGAGATGCGACTTGAATACAGTCCAGCTGTTAATATCATCCGAAGTAAAATGCAAAAATTTTTAAGTTGGAAATCAACATATTTCAGAGGGATGTGCTTTACCCCTTGGTCGGCGCCTGAGAGAATTGTTCGGAGCCTTGACAAAAATACTTCCAGTCCTGCCTTTCTTTGTGTGACAGCTCATTGAGTGCTATCTTTGTCCCGCATGTCTCAGGTCACATGGCCAGTTTCACAGCCATCCTCAACCAGATTCCCAGCCACTCCTCTTCTATCCGGACCATCCAAGGGCCGCCTGGGGAGCCTGGGAGACCAGGCTCTCCTGGAACCCCTGGTGAACAAGGACCCCCAGGGACCCCAGGCTTCCCAGGAAGTGCAGGTGTGCCAGGGACCCCAGGAGAACGAGGTAAGCTGGGCCACTCTCTCATTAAGTACAAGAAGCAGAATGTTAACGGTGGTGCCTATGCAATGATAAAACCCAAAACAATGGACCTGAATTAATTCTACCCCATCTGTTCTTCAGCTTTTTGTGTATTTATCCCTAAGATTGAGAAAACTGAGTAATCTACAAAGTGTTTATCAAGAGCCACATCTGCTTGTATGAAAAAGGAGGATCAGAACTCCCAACTCACCTCTAAGAAGCTTTTGAGCTAATGAGAGAAAACTGTCCCCTCTAGATGAGTGAATTAAGAAAAGGTGCCCCTTCCAGGTAGAAGAATAATAAAATGATATCCCCCTCTGGACAGATGTAGCATGACACATGTGTCATGGCAAGTAGAGAGCTCACTGCCTAGGTCTGGTGCTTTTTTTGTGCAGTCCCCATGCTAGGCAACAGTCAGTGGTGGCTCTGAGGTGAGTCATGAGTCATATTAACATGATTCACATATGCCAATATAGACCATGCCAGCTCTAAACTTCAAATTAAATACTGTTTGTGGCTCATCTTCCTATAATATGAGGCAGTGTTTTGTTTAATAGTTTCATGGGCCAATGTTTTATCTTTCCTACTAAAGTTTCTTTAAAATAGAGATCCTGCTTAGCCTTGTCTTCTACCCTTACAGGTCTTAGCAGTATCATACAATACAATAACAAGACTCTTTTGATTGAATTTCACCCAATTCTGTAATTGACCAAGATCTCCCACTCCAGAAGCAGATCAAAGAGATGTGGGAAATTGAGGTTACGTATTAACCACAAAGAAAGTGATAAAAAAAGAGACAACTGATAAAAGTATTTTCTAAGACACAATTTTATAGAATGTAGATCTGGGGAAAAGCTATTTCCTATCTCCTCCATGAGTCATGTTACTTTTATGAAATGGATAGGATATATTCCTTTTATCAAATTTGGGATGTAAAATGCAGATTATGAGATAGCATTTCACGTTCATTCTTGATCCATGCCAACAGGCCATGTGCATTTCTGCCTCTGCACTTATGTACACGTTCTTCCTCCTTTGGAAATGTCCTTTCCTTCCCCCTTCTTATGTGTGTCTTACTCTTAGTTCAAGGCTCAGCTTAACGGGTCTCATGCATGAAGTTTTGTTGATTGCCCCAGAGCACAAATGTCTCCACCCGCTGAACCCCTGAGGCACTGAGTGTCTCTCCCACCCTTGTTAACACTCATCAGGTGTTCGTGAACAGCTAGATTGCCAAGAGCACGTGGGTCTGAATTGCTTTGCACGTAATAGTTCCTCACTAGGTAATAGTTGTTTTGATTTTCCTTTCTGAAGGTTTTTCCTGAGGCAGGGACCTAAGTCAGCAGATGTAGAGAAGGGCATAAGTCCCTCGCAGCACACCAAAGATCTGGCAGCCAGGAAGGTGGTCCCCTCTGTCAGCAGGGCACCCTCTGCTGGTGTCAGTGATGGATAAACTGCGACTCAGGGAGCACAGAGCCAGCACCTGAGTCACTCTCAGCAGGTCACAAGTTGTCTTTGTTCTTTTTGGAAGTCTTAGCCTTGTTCTTGCCAGACTGAGTCTTTCCTGCTCTGCAAGAGCACTTGAATGATTAGAGCAGAGGAAAATCACCAGGGAGTTGCCAACAGTGGCCTGGACAACTCTTGAAATATGAATTTCTCTGATATAATTTTCTTATGTACATCGAATAGATGTATATATTCTTAAGGAGTATAGTAGACAAGCAAAATCCTGTATTTCACAGATACATGGAAGATGACAGTAAGACAGAAAGTGAAAAATGCCCTTTGAGCATGGGGGAAGGTGATTTTAGCTGATCACTCATTGAAGGATGTGGTTTTGGCGTTAAAATTGGGTTTATAGGCCAACACTCAAGGGAGTTTCCATTCCCGATAAAATATTTCCTTTGCAGTTGAGATTCGTTGCTGTAAGGTGGACCTTGATGTTTTGAACTTAGCCTTGTGGTCCAAATACCCAGGAAAGATTGAGAGAGAAAAATATCTGCCTTTCCACTAAATCAAAACAATAGAATTTTAAAACTGAAGAATCTTCAGCCGTCTTTTCTCCTGACTCTCTCATTTTATGTAAAAGGAAGCATATGAAGATATCGAGTCCCAAAGAAGCTTCAAGTCAGCCAGCCTCAGAACTAGAAATAAAAACCAGAGATCATGGGGTTTTTTTTTTCTGTGTAAAATGTGATTATCACTATGCTCTATAATATAATTTTAAAAGGACACTATATTGTAATGAGTAAAAATAAGTATTATTACTAAGCAGTTTATTTAGACAAATAATAAACTACAGAAGCAAGATTAAAAGAAATAGGTCTGTTGAGTACTCTGGCCTAGCACTTAAGTGAACCTCACTTTCTGCTGAGGCTTCTGCATGAGTCTCACATGAGTCTTCCCCCAAAAATTCATGACTCATTGACTTTGGCTAATTTTTCATCAGAAGTCTTCCATCTGATTTCTCTATTATAATTTTTCAAGTTTTTCAAACTTTTTAAAACATGATGCACAGGAAGAAATACATTTTACATCATGATGCAGTATGCACATGCATGTGGATGCATACAAACTTATATAACTGAGGCAAAAATATAATAATACCTACTCTTAGTATTGTTCCCTGTTTTCTTCTTTTCTAAAGGCTGAGAGGCAACCTTGGATGTCATGACCTCAGTTTGAACTACTGTTCTAGTACAAGATCTTTGATTAACCCCATCATTATCACTGAAATAGCCAAAGAATATGCATTTTTAGACCACAAATATTCCCTCCATATTAACAAACTGAAGTAGATGACTATTCATGACTTCTGTTGTTACCTAACAGAAGACTCTATTTTTGTTCGATCTGATTGTCTACCTCTCTCTCATTAACACTTTGTCTCTTTTAACTTGAAGTATTTATCACAAGTTTGTGAAGACTGATTAGAACAGTGTTTTAGCGATCTTCTCACATAGATTGTAATATTCAGAGAATGCTTAGAATTTAAGGATTCAGAGAGATCCTGCAGCTCATGTGGTTCATCTAAACTTTGAGCCTGTCAATTGTCTAATTATTGGCATCCAGAATTGAAGAGGTTCCATTTACATGACATAAGCAAAAATGGATGCAGCCCAATTTCTCACCTGCTTTTTCTTGTCACTTATATTACACTGTTAATTTATGTCAAAGAAAAGCTGTTCCTCTATGGGCTATGATGTTGTTGCCTCTCCCCATTAAACCCTACATTGTCTTCAGGTCTTCCAAAATTCAGAAAAGGGGTCAGATCAGCTCTAAGTTTCCTCTTTTGTTCTCTGAACTGTGACAATTGAATCCTGACTATTCTGACCTTAATTCACTCTCCAATCACAACCTTGTGTGACTCTAACTAGACTTTTTGATAAGAGCTGCATTTCTAATTCTGATTTCTGCGTATCATTCGCAGATGACTAATCTGTTTGTTTTCTTATTCCATTTATTTAAATGTTCATTATTCACATTGGTATTAAATCATATATGAACCCAGTCAACAATAAGTTTACTGTCTACAGTTCACAAAATTAAGTTTATTTACTTGAGAAGAACGGGGAAATTTTCCTGATTTCAGTCTTTATACAACTCCTTCAATTTCCATGATTCTCCAAAAAATATTGGATCAGAGGAACCATCCAACTAAAGATTTTGTTATTTTTCATTGTATATCCATAACAGCTGGAATTGATATCTGGTTTATTTTTTATAATAAATCAGCAAATATTTATTGAATGCAGGGGTTATGTAAGGCTTTTGGCATGGCAGTGTGTGAGATAAACTATTATTTATGGCTTTTACTTATTAGGCACCAAATGCATCTGCCAATATTATGCTCAGTGCTCTATTCAGACTCTCTCATTTGGATAAAATAGAAGACCTGGTGTGGATAAGGAAGGAATATAAACATTACTGAAGGTACAAGTTGGGACATGGTAACTGCTAAGTGAGTCATGTAGGAAGTAAATGCTGTCAGAATGTAGAGGAAGACATCACTGTGGCCTTTCATAAGAAAGTGCTAGAATTTATTAAGCAACTACTTAGTAAACTATCAGATGCTTAGCACATTATTAGTGCTCATAAAAGTCTTATGAGATCAGTATTAGCCCCATTTTTAGGTGAGGAAACTGAGGTTCAGCTAGATTGTCAATTGTCCAAGGTCACGCAACTGAACAATAGGGGACTAGAATTCAAATTCAGGTCTGTGCTTGCTCCACTCTGCTCAGTTCCACCTTTGACCCCATTGCTTAGTGGGGGTTTCACAGAGGAGAGGCCAGAACTGTGCAGGGTCTGGTGAACCCGGTTTCATGATGGCTCCTAATAACCACTATTCAGAACATGGGAACTGCTAGCCTGACCAGAATGTCTGAGTAGGTTGTGGTTGTACTGTTTGCAAGCTCCTTGTGCACCCCGTTCTGCTGTATTTGGATAGCCTTGTGGCATCCATGACCTGTTGGGTAAATATGAACACGATAAAACCATTTTCCATGACTATACATTTTGGCACTTGACAATTCTTCTAGGATTTAGCATGTGCCCAGGCTATGTAAGAGTCCAAATAGGGGAATTACCTATAGGAAAGTGGTCATGGATCTGGCAATTTGGGGTGCACTGTAGAAGTTATACTTCTATTATAATATCTCACCCTGGAGGCAGATTGGGGAGAAACCTGGAACAAGGCAATTTGATCTTGTGTTACTTCTGATATTCTAGAAGAGAAACTGTTTCACCATCACCTTGTGATATTGCCTTAGCTGGAAGCAGCATGAATGGATGGAAGAATGTGGTTTGGAGCATCAGTCATCTATGGGTTAGGATCCTAGCTTTGTCACTTACCAGCTATGTAATCTTGACAGCTTAATCTTACAACTTAATCTTTCTGAATCTTCATTCATTCACCTAACCCACACTTGCTGAGCATTCACTACACATCAGGCATGGTGCTGGGCATCGACGACATATGGTTAAGCAGGCATCCATTTCCTGCCTTTTGTAACGCCTAGTATGGAGACAGATATTAAACAAAAAAAATACATGGACAGTTTAATTTCAGTGTTATAAGTGCTATGACAAAGTGGAGGATGCTACGTGAGCATAGAAGATGGGACTCTGACTTTGTTGAGTCAGTGATGTTTTAGCTAAGACCTGAAAGTTTAGGAGTTTGGCATATCAATAAGGGAGTCAGAGGAGAGCATTCTAGGCAGAGACAGCAATAGCGTGTGCAAAGGTCCTGAGGTGGGAAAGGGCTTGAAACCCAAAGTCATGATTCTCAAACCTAGCAAACATATTGTCTCCTTTTTATAACAAATAATTTGCAACATCTCTTTTATTGTTCTAAAATTAAATTCATAGATAATAAATATAATGTATCTTCCCACATAATTAAAAAAAAAACTAGAGTCTCCCCTAGTGTAACATAAAGAAGTTAAAGAAAGGTAATTTGTAGTCAAATAGCTTATTCCAATATGCAAATTCTCAGCGTGACTACACTGGAAATATAATGAAAAAGTCAGAATGTACTTATATTTAAGAATTACCAGGAATGTAACAGCTACAAATTCAGGCTGATAGAGTTGAGCTTTATCAATTACTTATGTCTTTCTACATTTGTGTTCACAGTCCAAATCTATTAAGATAGCAAATACATCATTGGCATCACGCAAATAAATATAAATTACCTTCTCCTGCTTTTCCAGGCACATGTTCCTTGGTTAACAGATCTCTTGGTTTTCCGCTATGTTTCTTTTTCCTACTAGGGTGCTCTCCAGAGAAGCATTACAATACTGACTATCCCTTCCCACCAATTGATGGTGGCAATGTCTTTCCCCAAACCAGTCCCTGGAAAAAGTTGAGTGGAAATGACTGGGAGGTGTCATTCCAAAGACTTTCCCCATTGGAACTCATTGGTTTCTATAAATGTCATTAGCACTTTACATCTACTCTGTGGGATCAGATATTTTGGGTGCTAAGAGCTCTAGTCACTCCAATATTATTACTGAGTATAAAAATAATAATAATCATGTTGGAATATCATCTTTAATCAAGAGAAAATTTCACGTTTTTGTTTAGAGCTTGATGCTAGGGCAGTTTCCCTCATCTGTTTTCTCCCCAGATTAGTTGTTTATTGTTCTTTGAGGATAAAATCCCTGAGTGACTTTTGAAGTTGGCAAATTATTCCCATCGAGCTTTTCCTGCCACAGAAGAGCAAATTTCTAATGTAAAGAAACATAAGATTTAAGGATCAATTTTTTATTAGTCCTAAGGTTCTGTGGTTAACTTGGAAAAATGGACTTTGTTTCATAAAATGAGAAAAGGGGGATGGCAGAAGGACGAGAAGATGAAAACAACTGAACTCCACCAAGCAAACACAGATAGAAAGGAATCAGCCATACTCTGGACACCATAAGTCAATGATGATCCCTCTGAGAGACAGAAATTGCAGTCAGGGCAGGGAAATGCTGCACACACACTAAAGCTAAATCCGTCCCTAGTGCTCATGCCACAGTTAACTGTGAATTAACAAGGCTGAGAAGTCTAGAGAAAACTGAGTCCCAGATTGATTCAAATCTGGGAGACAGAAGTAGGGTTCTTATGTTCAATATTCCTGAGGTTGAAAAAAGCTGTTGGCACTGAAGATACATTTATCAGAAAACTTTGGACACAAATTCAGATTAATGCATAGCAATTATGAGCCAAGAATGCCTCAGTGGTAAGCATCTGTGAAACTTCTCTTTTTTTTTTCCTCATCTTGTGAAACTTCTTAATGCCCCTTATATCCTGGTTTATTCCTGGAAAAAATTATCTTTATGTTACAGATCAACTTAATTAAAGACAGAGGGCTGGTAGAGCTCTCATAATAATTTGCTGGTTGACGCTTACACATTTCCAAGTCTTCCCTGTGATGTTGTGTTATAGTTGATATTCACTTGCATGAGACGTAGGCTTGTCATTGCTGTTAAAAATCTACTGAAATATCTTCTTCTTCTTCTCTCCTTCCTCTCTATTTTCTGCCTCTCATCTCCTGGGTGATGAACTCCAGAGAAGTCAAGATAGAGTTTTCTCTCTTCTCACTCAATAATTATCTAGTAAAGTCTAATTTGAATGTCCTTTAGAAAAAGATCTTTCTCTGAAGGTTTGATGGATTGTGTTTTCCTAATGTGTAGTAACCTTAAGGCATTGGCAATGCCTTTTTTTTCTCTTTGTATCATCTGTTATTTTATAGGGCTTTTTTCCCCCTATTATGCAGTGACTCTTTCTGCGTGGCTGCAGAGAGATCTATGTGTTCGTGATCTATTACTATGTAACTAATTACCCTAAAACTTAGCAGCCTAAAACAACAAAACATATATGATCACCGTTGCTATGTGTCAGGGATCCAGGAGTGGTGCTTCTGGGTCAGGGTCTTTCAAGGTTGCAGTCAAGATGTCAGCCAGGGCTACAGTCATCTGAAAGCTTGACTGGAGCTGACATATCTGCTTCCAAGATGGCTCACTCACAGCACTACTGGCAGGAGTCTCAGGCCCTCCCTGACTGCTCCACTCATATTCAGCATGAGAGGAGTGGGTCTTTCCATAGGAGTGCTTGAATGCTCTTGCAACATGGCAGCTGCTTCCCTCACAGCCAGTGATCCAAGAGAGAGATCAGGGAGGAGTTCACAATGCCTTTTTTGGCTAGTTCCAGAAGTCACAAGCTTTTACGTTCAGTATATTCTATTTATTAGAAAGGAGTCACTAACCCCAGCCCACACCCAAGTAGGGGGGAATTGGGCTTCACGTTTTGAAGAGAGGAATATCACACAATTTGTGAATATGTGTTTAATCACACTCCGCTAAGTTAAACCAAGGCCTTCTGGCCTTGCACTGTAAACAGGGTGATGCTTTCATCTGTAAGAATGGTTTCCAAGCAGTCTGACTTCTAGAACACTCGTGAGAGGTTGGCTGGCTGTGTTTCTGCCTGTTTTCACCATTTGAGTGTTTTTCTCTCCCACCTCTTTTAAAATTATTCAAATGCCAGATGTAGCTTTTTAGAGGGAAATATAAGATGTAGATTTAAGCACCTTGAAAGAGTAGCACCTATTGGAAAAATGGTTTTGTAGACGAACTTTTTTGTGTCCTTGTTTCTGGAATTAATTATAGTCAAGATAAAATCATTTTCCAAACAAAAGAACGATAAAAAAAAAAAAGTCACTGACAAATTAAAATAACCATCAAATTGTGTCCAAACCCTTCGTACTGAGTAGAATATGACTATTACAATAACAAAAAGCTGTAACTGGTGTTTTGTCTTCTTTTTGCCATGAAAGCGAATATAATTGTTTCTGTAGCTTAAAATTTTTATGCAACTCTGAATGGGAAAGTCTGTATAGTAGGTCTTAGCCGATTCTTTGTATTGGATTTCAGTCTCTGTCAGGGGTAATGGGTATTGTGCTACAAATACTGCTCAAGGTTAATGCCATCTCAGTAAGATATCTTTGTGTGGTCCCGGTTGGTATTTTCCCATCAGCTTCACTTCAAGTATGTACCCTTTGCTCTAGCAAAACTGAACAGCTCAGTGCTCTTGGTATTAGTCAACTTTTGCTGCATAACAAACCACAAAAATCTCAGGAACATACAACAATAGATATTATTTCTCACCACATGTCTGGGGGAGGCAGGGGCAGCTCTGCTCTGCTCTGCTGGGGCCCTAGCTGGAAGGGCAATAGCTCTCTAGAGTATGTTCTCCTCGTGGCAATGGCAGAAACAAAACAGGGCAAACCAAACACCCAATCATATTTCAAGACTCTGTTCATGTCATTGCCACTAATATACCATTGGTTAAAGCAAGTCACATGGCCAAGCCCAAATCCAAGGGGTAAGGAAATGCATGACCCCCTAACAAGAGAATGGGTGGATCATTCTATTGTAGAGTAGTGAGGAATTCAGACCACTAATCTAGTTTACCACGTTCTTCATACATGCCTTTTCCTTTCCTATCACATTCAGTGCTGACCCCTGTTGTGCCCTTTTCTTATACCCTTTCCTAGATTTTTACATGCTCTTCTCACTCCCGAGAACCTCTTTCTTCCTCTGGCTCATTCATACTCAAACTTTAAAGCTCATCTCAAGCGTGACCTCTGCCAGACCACTCCTTCCTCCCCATGGTTTATTTGTTTGGCCAGTGTATTTGTTGTTGCTACCCTGCCTTATTCCAAAGGAACCAGACTGAGTAAGATCTCCCTCGTTTGTGCTTCCCTGTCCTCAAGCACATGTCTCCATCACAGCAGTTTCCCATTATATTGTAATTGTTGGTCTTATTTATTTTCCCTCTGGACTGTGAGTTCCTTGAACGGGGCTGTGCCTTTCATCTCCACATCCCCCCACAAAAAGCCTGAACAAATATTTGATAAATGAATAGTTGGCTGATCCCTACCTCATTAGTGTGTGAAACATAGCATTTAGCACCCAGGTAGAATATACTTTCTTGAATTGCCCTTTAATGATTTCACTTCTGTTAATTCTATCTCACCAGTGAAGCTACATGCTCCCCAAAGGCTAAATTTAATGTCTATTTTCCTTTTATATCTCTTAATACCTGAAATACAATGGTTATTTCACGAATCATAAATGAGTTATGGTGTCGATTACCACTGGGCCAGCATCTTGGCTGCGATCCTTCGTGCCCCTAGAGCCATGGTGAAAGTAGAAGCCCATGCAGTTACGGTCCCTCAGTCCCAAGACATCCTGTTAATAGCCAATTACTGCCAAGTTGACAATGTCAGCATTTTCTTCCAATCGTCATCATATAAATTTAGCCAGAAAAGCAGGGCGAGATTTTTAAATAGGAGTTTTGGTTATCCTGGGTAGGAAATGCATATAAAATAGCAAATGCATTGGACATTTCAGCGCCCAAATGTAAGTGTGTCTAATTTAGATGTCTGTGGTCAAAAGATTAAAGAATTCCCTGCCTATATTGCCTATAAATATATGTGTGTGTGTATATATATAGATATAGATTTATACATAGAGAGAGAGAGAGAAAGCGAAAGAAACTACTTTTCTTTTAATTGTAGGAATATACTTTGCCATTTTGTACATTTTTGGCCTTGAACTTAAACAAGTGAAATGGAAATGTAACATGTACTAGTTTATCTGATAAAACTAAAGCTTTTTATATTATCTATGATAAACCATTTTAGTGAATTTTTTGACATGGCTATTAAAGCAATAAATATATTATAATAAATATATCAAAATGCATTTGTATAGCTGGGTGAAAACATACACAGAAAAGATATATTTATTAACCCTTTCTATTTGCATTGGTTCTAGATTTAACTTTGACATTAAATTACTACGTGAATATGGCAAAGTAGTTTGACTTTCTGAACTTTTTTGCTGGTGTGGGAAAACATGATGAGGATCCTAGATATAAGATGTATTTATCTTAGTAGCGGATTCTTCATGCTTATTATGAAGGTCATAACACATTTCGTTTTAAACTCTGTAGACCCAGGCCTACAATGTGACAGTGTCTTGATACAACTCTCTTCTTTTCCAAGAATGGAGAGCATCATATCACTTTTCAGTTCTGCAAGGAATGAAGACCAAACCAAGCTCTAATTGAAATATCATCGACTGGTTGAATATTCATGTTGAACCTGAAATGTTCATTTTTTAAGCCATAGAAATTGGCTCATTTTTCTGCTAACTTTGAATTATTTATAATTTTCCTAACAGTCATTGCTTGAAATAATATAAGAGCATTTAAGGAAGAGCAATCAAAATGTTTGGAGCTGAAAGTGATAGACTGGCATTTGGGCTGACATTCTTATTACGTACCCGTAAGGTCATAGTATCAGTGCCAAAATGAGGTGGGCAAAAGCCAGGATTCCTGGTGCCCAATTAAATCCCTGTTCCTCTTCACCATTGCACCTACAGTTGTGAACAGTCAACCTGCAAACAACTACACAGGGTCAGTGTGCATAGATGAGCTGTGCACTTCATTTTCTTTCCTCTCTCCTCCGTTCTCCCTTTACAGCTCCCATTCTCCTTCCTTCACCTCCCTCCTTCCTGCTGTCCTTCCTTCCTCCCCCTCATTGCCCAAATGGAAGCGCGTCTAATTTAGATGTCTGTGGTCAGAAGACCAAAGGACCTCCTGCCTATATTACCATGTCTCTAACTGATAGAAAAATCTGAACTGCAAAATATCCTGCTGTCTTGATCTTGATCTGGTTAGTGGATTCCTCTGAGCACTGGGTAGCCCTACCTAACGATTCAACATGTTTTCCTCTGGCTTTTCTGTGGAACCAGTACAGTGTTTAATAATGGAGTTGAGCTCTGCAGGATTCCAGTCCACCTTGACTAATTGTATGGCTTTGTAGCACCCAGCAGGGGCACATCCAGGTTTTGTGGGGCCTGAAGCTTAAACAGTTTGGAGTTCCTCTTTAAGAAAAAGAGTATGAAGTTACAAATAAAAAACTAGGTAGAGGGTATTGAAGGAGTTCTGTGCACGTAAGGGGCCATATACAAATCCTTAGTCTGATATACAAAGCTTGTCTTGACCTGGCCCAGACTGGGCTCTTAACCTACCACTCACTGCAGCTGCCAAAGCCATACTAAACAGCCTCTAGTTCCCCACGCTTGCGCTGTTCTCTCTCACCCGCAAGCCTCTGCGCATGCGCTTCCGTCAACCCCTCTTTACACAGCTAATGCCAGCTCTTCAAGGCAACTTTCAGGGTCAGCTATATTGGAAAGCCTTCTGCCATCCCGCACAGATGCCTCGAATCTGTGCTCTCATCTCATGTTGTAGCTATTCTCACAGTGCATTATAGCTACTCATTTATTTGTCTGTCTTCCCTACTACGTGGTGACCTGCTACAGGCAGGAAGGGTGCTTTTGACTCTGAATTCTCAGTGCCTGATATTGGGACCCGGCCAGGCAGTTTGCCCTTCTCCCTTCTTTAGCTGTGCGTCACTTATGTTTCCAGGCACCCTTGCCCGCTGCTTCTGGGTGGAGGCATTGAGGAGGATTAGAGGGTATGAAGATGGGAAAGTCAGGATATTTCCCCCCTTACTCCCACCCCTGCCTCCTCCGTGACCCCAGTTGTGGCTACAACCCCTGTGTGACTCCTGCTTCCACTGCACAATCCGTTACTCTGGTTCTAGATCCTGCCAGAAGGCCCTAGGCACTGGGCTCCAGTCACACCATTTCTTCCCATTGTTTCTGCACTCCTAGAGGTGGTTAGTGGCTTTCTGCTGTTGCTAATTTGTGGGTTGCCTCATCAACTTTATTTGGCTTCTCAGTCCTTCTATCACCTATGTAACCAAGTATTAAATTGTGTTAAAGTCCTTCAGCCTGAACGATCTAGAGAGCTTTACCTTTCCCCGGCTGAGCCCTGAATTATAGAGGCGCACTAGGTGGCCACTTGTCTCATGAAAAAGACAATAGGAAGAGGAACCCTTAGCAATGGTTTGTAAAGTTTGTTTACATTTAAAGCAACCATGTATTTTCCAATCTTGGCCACCTTAGCACAAAACGTGGAGCTCCACATGCTGGTACTAATCCTACAGGCCAAACATGTAGAAAGAGCAGAGCCTGGAAAAGTGCATAAAATACTTGTTGAATTAAGTCCAATTAATCTGTCATCTTGTAGCTGGGTACTCAGTCCAGTACCTTGCACCTAGTAGGCATTCAAACATACGATGAATGAGAAACACATTGTAGTCGCAATTTGTTGCCAGCATTTCCCAGGTAACAGACACTATAATAACACAGCTGAAGCCTTGTCTCACATTTTCTGTGACCTTTTGGTAGAATTACAATGGCATTACCCAGGCCTTGCATATCTGCCTGGGCATAAATCCTGGGAGTTGCTCAGAATGTCTGAGATCCAGAGGGAGTGGCTCTGCTCCATGGAGCAGCATGAGACTCCAGGCTGGAGTGCTTACTGTGGTCAGGGGGGCATAGAAATGAGTAAAATCTCCCTACTCAGAGGCCAACAGGCCAATGAAAATAGGAAACCAGGAACTAAGGGCCAGCTCCTGTAGTCAGTGTGAGCAGGATAAATCCTCTTAAAATCAACCCCAAGTCTTGCTTAGAGCAGAGGGCAAGTGTGCAAACTAAGGAAAGTAAGCTGAGGAAATGTGATAACCACAAGGCTGATTGCTGAGTGTGGAACCAGAGAAAATGTGCAGACTGATTTGGCAGGCAGTTCAGGAAGCGCGGACTACAGCAAGCAAGACAAGAGATGCAGCCCGCAGGCCCAGCTTGGGCTGGAGAGGCAGGGAGAGCAGTTCTTACTGTATAGGCTTCAGTACCAACCTGCCTGGGTTGAAATCTTGGCTCTGTTACTTACTAGCTAAGGACAAGTGACTTAACCTGTCTGTATCACAGCCCTCTTTTAGTTAATAGTAGTGCCCGCCCTCTTGGTTCTTGTGAAGACTAAATGAGTTTATACATGTAAAGCATTTAGCATTCAAAACCTAGTGAGGTAATTATAAGCATAGCCGATACACCAACCGACCATATTTATGGTTTGTTAAAGTCTACAATCGTACTTTGTGTTGCATTCATTCATCCATTTGTTTGACAGGTATTTCTTGAGTGCATAATCTGTGCCTGGCACTGGGAATACAATGAAGAACTAAAACAAATAAGTCTCTCTCTTAGTAGACCAGTAAAAGAAAATATTGGAGGGTCAGTGTTAGGTTAGTGGTAAGGGAGAATCAGATACCCTGATATGATTTCTCATGAGACTCTTAAGAAAGAATGAATATGACAAATGTACCACTCTAGTGGGGGATGTTGATAATGGGGGAGGCTATGCATGAATAGGGGAAGGGGATATCTCTGTAGTTTCTACTTAATATTTCGGTGAACCTAAAATGGCTCTGAAAAAATAAAGTCTGTTGAAAATTTTTTTAAAAAGAAAGACTGAATAACAGAAGAGACTTCTCTCTGATTATCCTAGTTATTTTGATAATTCCACGGAAAGCTAAAGATATTTTAATCTTAGCTAAATCATATTTTTGTTAAGTTAGATCTTCATTTATATGCTTATGAAAAAAATGGCAGAAACTTAAACTTAATTGAATTCAATTATTTTCATCTCTAAAAGGCATTAGTAGTTGATATTGCCACACAAGGAACTTATTAGAAGAAGCAGTGTTCACGTAAGCCAGGCATGTGAAGGTAAAAGGGAAGCTCCAGCCTAAAGAATTTTGTTTGTTGATCCTTCAAAGGTGATGCTGGCTTTTAGCAGCCAGCTGCATGTTGGTGTAGATATTTAATCATTCAGTTAGTCTTCCAATATTTACTGGGCCACCTACTATGTGTGTGTGACTCTGCTAGGATCTGATACTAGAGCAATAAATAAGGCATGACCCCTACAGTCACCAGGCTCATAGTTCCAGGCTAGATGAACATGACAACAAGCAATGCAATGGGATAAGTGCCAAAGCAGGCACTGATAATATGGAAGCAAAGAATTCATTCATTTATTTGTTCACTCAATAAATACTTGTTAGTTATGTACATGTGCAAGACACCGTATTAATAACATAGATAATCTTTGCCCTCTTGAATCCATTGTGTTTCTGCCCATTATGATTGTAGAGAAGCTTTGAGTTGGGTCTTGAAGAATGAGGAGTATTTATGGAGACTGCCAAGGTGAGAAGGGTGTTTCAGAAGGAGGGAATATCCTGTGCACTCAGGAGTCCCATGCCTTTATGGAAAAGATGCTGGCCTTTAGTTCTGGTGACCCCATCTGAGCACCACCTTGGGTCCTTGCAGAAGAGTTGTATGAGAGAAGCCCTTATTATGGGCGATGACTCCAATTTTGTCTGTAAAGAATGACACTGCCCAGACTCCATTGCCCTCTGTCATCTCATGGAGAGTCACAGGCTGATGTTTTGGGACATCGGATTTCCCTCCTTTTAATCAGGGCCTACAAGGCTTATCAAACATATATCCAGATCTATATTTAGAGATCTGAGGTTTCTAAACTTCACCTCTAATTTCAATCCTCATCTTAGTTACTTAGATTTTTTTTTTTTGCTGAGGAAGATCCACCCTGAGTTAACATCTATTGCCAGTCTTCCTCCTTTAGCTTGAGGAAGATTCACCCTGAGCTGTGGGTCACCACTGCAGCATAGCTGATGAGTGGTGTAGGTCTGCACCTGGGATCCAAACCCATGAACCTGGGCTGCCAAAGTGGAGCGGGCCAAACTTAACCACTATGCCACTGTGCTGGCCCTCAAATATTGATTTTTAACATGGTTTTTTCATTCCAAAAAAAGATTTATAGCCAAGTTCAGTTGTCATCAACGTGAATATTCCTTCTGAGAACCATAAGTGAACACATGGTCAAATAATATACTAGCCTACATGTAGCGGGAACATATAACTTCAAGGATAGTAAATTCTAAAATTCTCTGTTAATGTATAATTATATTCTTAGAATTTATTTATTTATTTATTTATTTATTTTAGGCATCTTGAGGGGCTGGAATATTTTTATGAGGCTCTTCCTCTCTCACCTTGATTTGTATTGCAGATAATGTCAAATGAAGCTTGTTTTTCTCTACATAACTGGAAAATTAAAACAACGAGATTTTCTGCTTCCTAATCTTCTCCGCCTTTTGCTTTCTTTATGAATAAGCAAAGGATAAGTCAGGAAACTCTTATCAGGGGACATTCCCGAGAATACCTTCCTGGATGTCCTATTCAGCCTAATCTACATCTTCCGCTTGTGGAGAATCACTGAGAAGCCAGGTTGTTAACGCTGATCCTTGAGTACCGTAAGGTCATGGGAGGCCTCTGGATCACCACACAGTTAATCAGGGGCAGCCTGGCTTTAGTCATCGGTGTATTTCATTGTGTTCTAATCCTTTAAAAATTAGTAGTTCCCTGTGGGAAAAGTGACTCCAATTCTAACAGAAGAAGAGGCAGTTTCTGCTAAATTCGCAGATGCACGTTAGGACACAATCGTTGGCAAGTGAGGTACTACCAGCTCAAAAGTACTCACTCCAATTATTACCCAATTAGCTGAACTAGTAAGTAGACGTACTCAGGGATGGTTTTCTGTCTGAACAACCTGATTAGCTATCAAGCATTAAATGTTGACTAGTCTGAATAAGTTCTGTGCTCTTTAAACTTAGATGAGATTGTATTTTTACTTTTGAGCAATCCCTCTCTTCCTTATCAGCTCCTAATAGAAGAGTCAGGCCAGAAACAGGAGGTCACAGGCTTGCTGGTTGGTGCCCTGCCCTCTCCTTGTGTACTGGTCTTTTGTGAGCTCAGAAAACTCCACCCAGGCCACGTGCAATAGTTATGGGTGTTGGGGAAGCAGAGCAGTGGTGGACCAGCCTGGAGGACTGACTGCTAACAAGGAAGGACTTGTTTAAAGATGCCAGGTATACCTTGCCCCCAAGAGCTGGTCACAAGGAAGCACAGCAGACAGCAAAGCTTCAAATCCAGGGATAATCATATGCAGAGATGTGGTTATATGCGCTGTGTAGATAAAACTGTTAGTTGCTCATCAGTCTATTTTTTGCCAACTATTCTCAGAGCAAATGCTACATAAACACCTTTCTTGCTGGAAGTTCTAAACCAAGATGTTACAAGTGATTATTTTCAAGGGCTGGAGTCCTTGTTTGTGTCTTCTTATTTGTCTACAGTGAATACGTATTGCATTTAGTAAAGGAAAAAAAAGTTATTTATTATTTGAAACATTTTAAATCACTTGCATGCCTGTCACTTATCAAACTGGTTTTCATTTATTTATATTCCCTTCTAGGCTTTGCTATTTCACACATAATTTCTTTGTAGGTGTAATTATATAGAGACGCAGTTCCACATTCTGCTGTTTCACAGCATTGTTGCATATGAAAAACAGACACCAGAGACCTTCTGTGTTGTGAGCCAGGGTAACCAGTCTGGCTGGTTGGGCTTCAATACAGTGTGCTCTCACCTGTCCAGCGATCTTGCAATAGAACCTGTTTGGACGGTGAGGTGTCAGAGTATATGTTTCTCTGTTTCTTGACTGTGAAAATGTATAGTTTGTTAATAGCACTGTAAATTATTTGGAATAAGAAGTCTTCTCAGTGGAAAAGAAACATGAATAGGTTTTGATTTTTATGGGACAGAATCAGCCAAATCAAACACAGGCTTTCCCGAAGCTTCCAAGTTTTTAATGGAAACTCACGCTCTTCAGAACTTTGTTGCCTAATTATAATTCATGCCTTTTACAGATATATTACAGGGTGGACCAAAAGGAAAATGTTAGACATGTTCACTTGTGATTTCTATTGTGTTATTTGTGGAGTGCCAACTGCATACGTCGAATGGCCTAGTGCGTGCAAAGACACAGACCAGTTCCTGGCAGGCTGAACCACTTCAGTAGGAAAGAGGAAGATAGACTTGCAGTATTACAAATACAGACGACATGCTCAGACACAGAACCAGCCCTCTATATATGATTGTGCATAGATCATCAGTGTCAGAATATAATTTGAATGTCCCATGGTAACCATAACCCAAAGGCACCCACATCACTGTCTTCATCAGAGAGGTCCTCTTGAAACCCAGAAAAATGGAACTACCCAGATTTCTTGTTCAGGACAACTTTTTCTTTTCTTTCTTCTTCTTCTTCTTTTTTTTTTAAACAGGTCTAACAGGTGTCAAGGGAGAAAAAGGAAATCCAGGCATTGGAACCCAAGGTCCAAGAGGCCCCCCTGGGCCAGCAGGTAAATCTTCCTACCTAACAGGAAACTGCGAGGTGAAAATCCTAAATCTTTCTATTCACTGGATATCACTGGTGAGGAAAATGGCCGTATGATCTCCTTGTACCTAACTGGAATGGCTGTATTTCTCATTCATTTTATTGAAAGGCCAATTTGTTAGTAATAATCCTCCCAGCATACAAGCCCTAAAAGTTACAGCATAATCTGGGATCTTATTGGTAGCATGAGTTAGGCTAGGTGAGGCTGTGCTGTTGAAACAAATCAATCCCAAATGCTCTGTGTTTTGACACAATAAAGGTTAATTCACACTCACACAAAGCTCAATGTGGGTAAAGTGTCTTTCCCCAATTTGGGAACAAAAGGCCTCCAGGAGAAAGATAACAGAGACACATCAGCTCCCAACTTCCCAAATGCAGAATGACGTATGTCACTTCCAATCCTACTTCCCTGGCTGGAACTAATCATACGGTCCCAACTCACCTTTGCAAGGGAAGCCTGAAATCCAGAGGAACGCATGGATGTTTCATGAGCACTAATAGCTTCTGCCACCATGGTAGTCTTCCTGGATGAGTTTTGTGTAAGTTTTCAGTTTCATGTACATTACTATGTGCTGCTAGAATTGTCTTCAGATGATCAGACATATTATTAGAATTGTTTAAGTTTTCAATCTTATTGCATATTTATAATCCCAGTCTCAGCCACATTGAATCAAATGCTTTACAGATTTTGGAAAATACTTTTTCTAGGAGAGATTCATGATGCAATAGGTTCACTTTGGTTGTACATATTCCTGTTATTAGAGATTGTATGGGGAACTGGTCCAGCATCATGTGTTACACAGAATGGATGGTTGGTGAATGTTGATTGAATGGAACTGAATGTATCTGAGAGTCACAACACTGTTCAAATATAAAGAGATACTTGTGCCTAATTTTCATTTTGATTTTAGTTGAAGAATTTCATTTCTAGCTGAAGAATTCCTTTTAAGCACTCTTGGATTCCAGGCCTAAAAACAAACACACAAACCAAAAAAACCCAGCCTGACGCACTTCTTAAATGCACAAAAATTTTAATCCTCCTCCCATTTTCACTCAATCGAAATTCTCAGTTGATATAAGCTAGCCTAAAGAAATTTGCATTGGTATATTGGGTCCAATTTCAGACTTTTCATTTTTCTCCTCCAGGATAATTTCTTTCAGACTCAGACTAATTTATTTCAATTACCTGGGGCCATAAACCAGTAGAAGTTATAAGATTGAGACCGAGTGTGTTCGTGTGTGTGTGTGTGTGTGTGTGCACCCATTCATTGGATTCATAAAGAACTGCACTGGGAAACAGAAGATCCATAAAGAAAACCAGGTTGATGGTGGTATGCTCCTTTCCCTTTAATATCCAAGAGGTGATGGAAAAGAATACGTTTTTCTTTCCAGTGTCCTGAGCTAATTAAGAGCATTGACCTCCAGGAGAATATGTGATTACAGTATGATCTTCTGTCCAGAGAATCCAATTTAGGAATAAGAACTCAATGAGTAGAGAGAGGCAGATGACCCTAATTGTCAAGACGTATAAAGTGGCTTCTTACAAGAGTTAGTTTACTTCTTGGTGGTCTCAAAACCCACCCTGCATTGGTAAAAGACCAACTATTTTTATTTGTGGGTACTTCTTAGGACCTTCAGGGGAGAGTCGGCCAGGAAGCCCTGGGCCCCCTGGGTCTCCTGGACCAAGGGGCCCTCCAGGTCACTTGGGAGTGCCTGGACCACAAGGTCCTTCCGGCCAGCCTGGATATTGCGACCCCTCTTCGTGTTCTGCCTACGGGGTGGGAGGTAAGTGCCAGCCTCTCGGGGGCTTTGAGCAATGTTTTACTACGGTTAGTACCATAATGGTGAGGGGTGCTATGAAAAGTAGACCAATTATGGGAGGGAAGCAGAGCTTGAACTCCTCACTACCTTAAATTATCCAGAGGCATCTTCTATAAAGTGCAAATTACTCTAGAGGCTACCCCTTAAAAACCTTAAAAGGAAATTCAAAATAACAGCACATGTAAGTCTTCCTTGCTTCCAAATGGCGATCCATGCAGATTTGGCCTCTGACCTCATATTTGGTCAGTTAGGGACATGTTTGAACATTCTTTTGGGCCTCTCGTTCTATGTTAGTGCTGTGATGTGGCCATGGTGTCCTATAAATTTTTACTCTTGTCTTGGGGAAACCTCAAACTTAGAACTTCCCCCATAATTAGGAGGGTCATCTCAATTCTGTTGGGTGACATCCTGCCCGCCACATGCATTTCAGGTGACCATGGATAATTTCAAGAAGAAGCAAAATGGTTATGCTGTCCTTGCCTCATTACTAACTACTAGACTGAGATTCTGAAAAGATTATGCTCCCTAAAAACATCTGCCATCTGCATGCTGGCATGTTGTGCAACGGGACATCTTCTGACATAGTCACTCTTGGAAGCATCAAGAGAGAAGTTCAGAGATGGCTTTGGGGCAATGAACTTATTAGTCAATGAATTCAAATTTTCTGCTTTAGGAGAAATTAAACCTTAATTGCCAGAGGAACTGGTCAACATTTTGCTGATGTGTTTTTCTCTGTTCGTCTCTTCCCTCCCTATTCTCTCAAATCTCTCTGTCCCTTGTTAAGATCTGATCCCTTATAATGATTACCAGCACTGAAGTGGAACTCCTCCACTCTGATTACATTGGCCTGGGCAATTGGCCACGGATACAGAACTGTCCTGTTGACCACCACCACCCAGCCTCTGCCCCTAACAATGGGCACTTTGCTTCCCTGCCTCACTTGCTTCCCTACCTGCCCACTGTCACATCTCTTGCTCTCCCTGCTCCAAACACATACAATGATAATACTGGAACTTAACCAAATCACATGTGTCAATTGTAATAGAAACTGACTGCTCCGTATCAACCTGGATATATGTATATGATTGTGTACCAAGAATTTATCCCCAACTTCCCTATGTGAAGGCTCGGTAATAGTTACTTAAATGTGCCTTCTCCTCTTTCCTGTCCCCACACAAGATGGATGGGCATCTTTCTGCCTGACCACCCTACTCCCTAGTCCTCCTCTGATCACCTGCCCTCCCCACTGTCCCCTGGTGATGGACTTCTAACATGAGATGGGTTTTTAAATTTATTTGTCTTTCATAATTCTGCTGAATTTTCAGGGTTCTTTTTGTAAATAAAACACACAATATTTAAGCAGTTGCCTATGATTCTAGTTTTCTAACCATTTCTGTAATGTGTCTGTCCCTTTCTTCTTTTGCTAACCATCTGAAACCTCGTGGGGAGGGCGCAAGCGGCGCGGCGGGTCAAGGTTGCTACTGCTTTCCACCCAAGCAGGATATCTCTGTAGTTTCATGACCAAATCCATGTCTCTATGGACCCACATGAGGGGAGAATATCAATTTATGGTTCCTGGGTCCCATCAAGTCCCCACCCCCACTCTTCCTCTCTAGCTCCCCATCCTGATCAGCCGGAATTCACCCCTGTCCAAGACGAGCTGGAAGCCTTGGAACTATGGGGCTCGGGAATCTGACAGCCTGAGGAGAAATTTGAAGACCAACCGCAAAAACTTTTAGGGAAACTTATACAAGAAGAATGTCATTATGTGGTTTGTATGCTACCTTTGGGGGGCTTATTTCATCAGCCTAAATCTCCTCCTTGGATATTGTTAATATTATTGTTATTATTAACAAAAAAATTATATTTTTTAAAAATCCCCTTAATCTATGACCCCATAGGATTGATTTCTCTTTGTTGTCTTAATGGCATGCCAGATTATTTTCTTTCCAGAGAAGAATGCTCAAAGAAAAATTGGCAAAAAATTTGAACTCGGGAATCTTTTGTGTGTTATATGATCTCAAGTTCCAAAATACAACAAGACAGATATGACTGTATTCAAGGGACATGGGGTCCTAGCAGAGCAGGAATTTAAAGAGATTCAAAATCATGCCATTTATCCCTATCCCCTATAGCCTTGCTGAAGAGAAAAAGGGATATTATTGGAGAAACTACCTCTTGTTTAATTGATCTATTCAACTCTGAGATCCCTTGTTAACTAGTTTGACCAGTATCCAGGAATATGAGTTAGAATATAACCTTTCTGAATTTAGTGATTTTAAAAATAGATTTAGTTTTTCAGTGTTTTTCGACTGTTAAAAAATGACTTTTCACCAGTTTTAATGCAAAGAGATCCAACTTTGATGAACAATTTAGCTAGCAGTATTCCAAGGCTTGCCCTCCTTGTCTACATGGATTACTTTGTACATGCAGATAAGTTTTTGCAAACCTATTTTCATTCTCTTTTGTAAGCAAATAAAAATTTAAAACAACATATATGGATTCTTTTTATTTCATTTCTAAATGTCACCTTAAACTTTTGTAGTCTTATCTGAATTTTAACGATAAAAACAACAGTTGCCTTCCTTTAGACAGGCATTCAAACTTTCATTCATTCAGGCACTCATTCATTCATTCATACTGAGTGTAGTAGGAAGCATAACAGAAGAAGCAGTTGACTTGGGCCTAAGAGACTGGTAGAATTTTATCATTCATTTATAACTCACCAGACAGCAATGGCAGTGTCCTTGCAAGACTGATGCTAAATAAATGTTTACCAGTTGACTGAGGAGACTATCTATCTTCTTGTATCAAGAACAACCTGAAAAACTCTAGAAGGCAGAGAGGAAATGAGGTTGAATCTAATAGACTCTAACCCCTAAACTAGAATTTGTCTTTTGCTCACAAAGGAAAAATCTAGATATTTGAGAAAGATTTGGGTTCTGTTATTTGCTTGTTGAAAATAGAAATGAAAGAGAACCATAAACTTAATGTATGCTCCTTTTCCTGCAGCATCTCCCTCATAACAGCTCATTTTAAAAAGTAGAGATGGGGTCATTTACAACCAGAAGCTGGATTCTTCCTGGATCAGGAAGGTCTTCTGACCTTCTTGGTTCCCTCACTGCACAGATCTGGTTTAAGACCTTTTCAGCCAAAGGATTCAAACAATAGGGTCTACTTGGTGTGCCTTTGGGGATCCAGGCAAAGAGTTTTTTGGTGAGTTTGCAGGAAAGGAAAGAAGACAGTGAGCCGATAACCCACAGATGTTCCCTTTTAGTTACGGCATATGATTCCACATGTAGAAAGCAGGACAGATGAGGAGGAAAGCTTGCAACAAGGTTGATCAGGATGGCTGACTCAGAATCACCCAAGAAAACTCCTCCTTAAATGACTGGGGTATGTGATTAGTCACTTCATACATCTGTATCCCAGATTTCTTAGTCTTTAACAAGTGAGTAGAGACAAGGATATTCTGTATGTTTTAGTGTTTGGCCCTTGGAAATGCATAGTCTAATACCATGTCATTCAGATGACTCTCCAAGTTTGTTATAAATGGTGAGGTGTAAACCACTGGAGGTTCTAATCCATTCACATCATTCTTGAGTTGTGCAGATACTCTTGGCTTTGATTTTACTTGGTGAAATCAAGTAAACAAATCTAAATTTGTTTATTTAAGCTACAGGAAAGGTTCATTAGTTTGGAATATGTCATCACTTGGACCCAGTATATCAGATTTTTATTGAGTGAAATGTTCAAAATAAAAGGTGTAACTCAGATTCAGGACTTCTGTGTTTATGATACATTGCCTTGTGATACATTGCCTTGCCTTCAAAAGCTGATTTTGAATTGTATTTTTATTGACTTTCCTATTTTGGCAGGAATATACTTATATCTTAATTTATAGTTTATGCCATTTCTGAAAGTAATAAAGCATCATTTCATAAAAAAGACATTACCTTCAGAGTTTTCATCACTTTTGTTAGAAACTCTCAATTTCTTTTTGAAATAATCATTTTAGGGTAGTATTTTGTATTGAGAAGGACTTCAATTTAATTCCAGGACAACTCTCTCTCCCTCTTTCTTTTCTACCTCCTCTGCCTCACCCCATCTTTCCATAACTAATCCTGCTGTGTATCAGGAACTATTTTAGTTCTGAGGATAAAACCATGAACAAGAGAGAGATGGGCTTGTCTTCATGGCACTTCCTCTACTGCGCTGGAGAAAGACAGGAAATGAATGAACAAAGAAGCAGAATTAATGTCAAATTTTGATGAAAGACGTAGGAAAAGTGCTGAGACAGGAATATGAAAAGGGTGTAAAGAAGTATCTACTTTCAACTGGGTGGACAGAAAAGGCTTCTCTGAGGGGCTGACATTTAAGTTGAGACATGAGGATGAGAAAAGGCATGGGAGGAAAATTCAAGCCCGGATCTTGTCAAGTACAAAGTTCTTTTGTCAGAAGGTGCTTGTCATGTTCGAGGAACTAAAAGAAGGCCAGTATGGCAGGAGAGTGAATGGAAGAGTGAGCGAGATGAGCCTGGAGACCAAAGCAAGTTAGACTGAGTGCACCAAGTTGGTGATTTAGATTTTATTTTAAATTCCGTGAGAAGCAATTGAGGGGTTTCAGCAAGGGAGTGACATGATCTGGTGTATGTTTTTAGTTAGTGAAGGGAAATTTGCTCCTTCTTGGAGCCACGTTGCTGAACTTCTCTTCTGAAGCTGTCATTGAGCAGTTACTCTAAGCCACGCCTACTGCAAGGGCTTTAAAGTTGTACCAGTTAGGTTGGGCTAGGCTATGCTGTGGCAACAACAATCCACATTTCATTGGCCTGAGTAAATCACATGAGACCATTTAACTTCATAGGGGTAGAGAAGTACAATCTTCCTATTTGCTAGGAAGCAGAAGAGAACCAGAAATGTTGGTAAGAAGCAATAAAAGCTACCACTTATGGTTTAACTCTTTTGATCATCACAGCAACCCAATTAGGATAATTCACTATTATCCTAATTGTCCTAGTGAGGAGACAGAAGCACAGAAAAGTTGAGTTACTTGTCCAAGGACACACAGCTAGAATTCAATTCTAGGCATTTGGCTCAAGGTATCTACTCTTAACCTCTAGGCTATTCTGCCTCACATATTGGTGATTCTTGAACGTTAATGGCAAAAGTGGGTGGAGATGGGCCTTATTAAGTACAGATACCTGGATTCTGAGGCATCCCCAAAGATTCTGTTTCAGTGTTGTGGGCTGGGAACTTTGCATTTTTTTTACCAAGCACCTCAGGTGATCAATGGGCTACGGCTTGAGAAACACTATTTTGAGATCATTCTGTTTGCACAGTGGAGAATGGGTTGGAGGGGATCATAGTGGATGAGAAAATATTAGTTACACCATTGTAATAGTCAAGTGGTGGAGGTGGTGTAGAATGGAACTAAGCTAGTGGAATTGACAGGAGTTGTTAATTAACAAGTGGAGACGCGGAGAGGAACGTATCTAGATTAACTCAGGTGTCTGGCATAAGCAACTGGGTGGAGATACATTTATATTTCTGGGAATTACAGCTTTGGGGCAGGGAGGTTGAAGAGTTCAGTTGAGGACATAACTGGGTGTGAGGTATTAAATAGGTGAGTTGGAGCTTGGGAGAGTCGTGAGGTCTAGAGGTATAAATTTAGGAGTCGTCCACACGTAGGTAGTATTTAACGACTACAGGAATGAACGAGATCACCTGGAGAGCCTCCTACCTTCTATCCCTCTTTCACTTTTGTTTCCACAAATTCTCCAACCTAGTTTTCCCTATTTTATTTTGAAATGTGTTTCTCAGCCAAATATTCTCTAAACTACAGCCAAAGTGAACGAGTTGCAAAACCTTTGATGCATGCTGTCTCTTGTTTCTCTGTTTGACATGCTTTTTCTTCCACTTGGAAAACCCTTCTTCTCTGTTCCACCCCAGTTTAAATGACCTACTTATATTCATACTCAACCTTCAGAACTCAGTTTGGGGGGCTGGCCCCGTGGCTTAGTGGTTGAGTGCGCGCGCTCCGCTACTGGGGGCCTGGGTTCAGATCCCGGGCGCACACCGATGCACCACTTCTCTGGCCATGCTGAGGCCGCGTCCCACATACAGCAACTAGAAGGATGTGCAACTATGACATACAACTATCTACTGGGGCTTTGGGGGAAAAAAAAAAGGAGGAGGATTGGCAATAGATGTTAGCTCAGAGCTGGTCTTCCTCAGCAAAAAGAGGAGGATTAGCATGGATGTTAGCTCAGGGCTGATCTTCCTCACAAAAAAAAAAAAGAACTCAGTTTGGACTCCTCTTCTTGTGTGAAGCCTTCCCTGATCCCCACCACAACCACCTGGACAACCTCAACAACCATGACACCCTTTTCTAGTTAGTTCTTTAACCTCTGTGCTCCCATATTACTTGTGTGCATTCTTTAAGAGGTCTCAGACTGCCCACAATGTGCTTAGCACTTGACAGCTACTCAATAAATGTTTGTAGAATCATCTCATCCTAGCACAGTTTCATTTATAATCTGAGTCAAATTGCATACTCTGTCTACAGTGGGAAGAATTTCCTCTAGATACAAACCAGAACATTTGGGAGACAAGAATAATGCCTAGGAACAAATGATCAGCTTCTATAGAAGCTTGCTAATTCAGATCTATTGAGTATTTCAGAATCTGAGGAAGAAGTATTTAAATCTTGTCTTCTTATAAATTTATTCATTCTTGTGTTCATGTATTCTTCCATCTCTCTGTGCATCCATCCATCCATCTATCAAACTTTTAATTATTGTCTGCCATGGGTTCAGCCATGTACTGGGGTGTTGGAGAAGAAAAGATGAATACAGTGGCAAAGGAGCTTCCTAATTTCCTGCTCTAAGTTGAAGCAGGTAAGGTAATTTGGACTAGACTGTAGAAAATCTATCCCATGCAAAAATGTTCAGATTTCGGCCTGAAGGCAATGGGAAGTCAGTGAGTGTCTTTAAGCAGATGAGTAACTTGATTGGGCTTATTACTTGGAGGCACAATTTTGATATAATGTACAAGATAGACTGGTGTGGGGAAAGATCAGGAAAGGAAAAGGACATTTAATGAAGACTTCTCATGTACTAGGTTCAGTTCTGGACACTTCATACTAAGTTTATTTTCATAAGTTAAGATAAATATTCCCTTTTTACAAATGATCATACAGGTAAGGTAAGTAGCATGTCCAAGGTTACACACACAGAGAAGAGGCGGAGAAGGGATTCTCACTCTGATTGGTTTCCTCCCATAGCGCAGGAACACTTTCCTATAAGCAGCATGCTGCCTGTTGCAATAGTTCAGATCATGAGGGCCTGGACCACAACAGTGCAGGGAGGAATAGGAGGAGGAGCCAGCTTCGAGAACTGATGAGTAAGGACAATGGGCAGAACCTGATGACTGGTGGGTTTCGAGGTTTTTCTGCTTTCTCTAGAGTAAATGCAGTATTAGTAGCAGATAAGAAGGATAAGACAGGGTGGAATGATTTTGGATGACTAATTTAGCCTATGAGAGCTAGGCAGGACTTATTCTCTTTGGGTTTGGCCCGAACAAGAAAGGCTGTTCAAATGCAGAATGGGGGTTTCCAAGGTATGAACCAAAATCTTAGGTTTTAAAAAAATAGTAACTTTTCCTTCTGATTTGATGTGGCATTGGAAACACTGATATAAAGGGCTCATTTGTGCTAGACAAGCTCAGAGTTCAGAGAATTCTTTTGCCACAAAGTCCGGTTAGTCTATACTCTTTAGAATATCTTTATCATTAACAAAAATTAGCTACATGAATATACTTGCAATAGTTTTACATTATTTATCAGATTGAATAATTTGATAAGAAATATGACTCACACAAGATATTCAAATCTCTTATTACACGAAAAAAGCAAGTTGCAGAACAGTATGTACAACATTTATCTATTATTCTGTTCATCTATCCATATTGAAAAAATGGGATGAATAAACTCCAGACACAACCATGGTTACCTCCTGGGTATTGTGGGTAACTTTCACTTTTAAAAATAAAGTGTGTTAATTTCTCTTATATGTTAATATTTTTTTTCATGTGAGCCACCGCCACAGCATGGCCACTAGCAGATGAGTGGTGTGGTTCCACACTCAGGAACTGAACCCGGGCCACCAAAGCAGAGTGCGCAGAACTTTAACCACAAGGCCATCGGGGCTGGCTCTCTTATATGTTAATTTTTAACATTTCTATATTGTTTGAAAAAATACTGTGCAACAAACGTGTGCTCTCAGAAGCTTAATACTTTACAGGAGAATCACAAGATTTCAGAGTCATGTTCTACTTTACAAAATATTCTACAGTTATTACCTTTTCAATATATCATCATAATTAATAATATGGGACGAGTGAAGAAAAATGAGTCACTGATGTTTAGAAAGATGGTAGGCAATGATTATTTTAAAAGCAGAATAAAAGGGGCAGTAGGCTAAATGCATTCCCAGGGGTGGTGGAATGATTTGCTTGTTTTGGAAGCATTTTTAAATGCATAAATGTTAGTAATGATGTTTTTCTCTGTATCTTGCTAATAAAAAACATATGCTGGCATGAGTAACCATATTTTGCTGTTTGTTTTTTCTAGAATGTCTAATTGCATTTTATTTTATTGATTAAAAAATATCCATGACCGAGGTAGTGAAATTCAACTTTATTAATCTAACTTAAAAGAAGTTTCATAATGAAATCCAGAGAAGTAAAAATATCTTTTTTTTCAGATCTGAAATGAATTTTGTATGGTAACAAAGCAAAACTAACCAAGTGAGACAGAAAAGAGAAGTAATTACTGAACACATTTATCTCCATTTTTCACTGTCCTGTCACCTGGCCCAAATTTATTGAATCTTGATAAAACTGTATCATGTCGCAAAATTGTTAACCAGCTCAGCTTTCACTATGAGAAATCATTATTTGAGTGTGTTATTGAATAGATGTATTGAAGACAATTTGGTTATTAGAAAATTCACGTTTTAACTTTACCTGTTCTTTCTCATGTATATGCTTATGTCCATGAACTGGCAAGTTTGGAGGCTGAAAGGCTTGAACTTCACAAATAGAGTTCTTTTTACAAACATCCCAGTTATCAGATTTGGACACGACAAGTAGAATCCTTGCTCACTAAATCTCCATTATCACCGGCTGCCTGCTCATGTTCTTGGAGTGTTGCCAACAGGTTCTATCTCTGATTCCATTCTCAAGTGGGAGCATGTTTTATCAAACCAAGAGGCAGCCACACCTTTTGCAACTGTGAGCAACAGAGGCCAGAAGAATGAGTAGAATTCAAAAGCTGATTGTGCAGGGAGCAATACCAGTCTGCCCATGTTCTACAGCTTTGAGGAAATATCTACCAGTCCATCTCCAGAGTGCTTTCCGAAGGAATTGGATCTGTACCTGCATGGCTAAAGAGAGCTTTCAAGGATGGGAGTGACCCAAGTGACTATTAACCCAGTAGCCTGTTTTCCCAGCTGCTTGGCCATGTGGAAGTAGGCTAATGGTTTCTGCTGTCATATTTCTAGACAGCTGAACAATGACATTTGTGGTTACCTGAAGATTGTGGCTTGGACAACATTTCCAAACCTTCACATTTACTCGTTTTTTTTTGTTTTTTTTTATGCCTATCAAAGCAGAAACTGACTGCAGCAAAATCAGGTGTGTTTAGAAGCAATTACCTGCTTTGTTACTCATTAGGGACTTATATTAGCACGGAGTTGGTGTCCATGCCTTCTTTCCTTAAGTGATTCGTCTGGATTTCTCATCTCCCTAATTCTGGTATTACCAAAGAGACACTCCTATCTGGTTCACAGATAATTTCTTGTGTGTGTGTGTGTGTGTGTGTGTGTGTGTGTGTGTGTGTGTGTGTGTGAGGAAAATCAGCCCTGAGCTAACATCCATGCCAATCCTCCTCCTTTTGCTGAGGAAGACCGGCTCTGAGCTACCATCTATTGCCAATCCTCCTCCTTTTTCTTTTTTTCCCTTTTTCTCCCCAAAGCCCCAGTAGATAGTTGTATGTCATAGTTGCACATCCTTCTAGTTGCTGCATGTGGGACGCCGCCTCAGCATGGCCGGACAAGCGGTGCGTCGGTGCACGCCTGGGATCCGAACCGGGGCTGCCAGCAGTGGAGTGCGCGCACTTAACAGCTAAGCCACGGGGCCAGCCCCCAGATAATTTCTTATTGGCTGCTGTGTTAGAGACTGGCTAGCTTCATACAAACTATATTCTCTTCTTTTTTTTTTTTGTGAGGAAGCTCAGCCCTGAGCTAACATCCGATGCCAATCCTCCTCTTTTTGCTGAGGAAGACCGGCCCTGCACTAACACCCGTGCCCATCTTCCTCTACTTTATATGGGATGCCGCCACAACATGGCTTGACAAGCGGTGCGTCGGCGCGCACCCGGGATCCGAACCTGTGAACCCTGGGCCGCCAAAGTGGAGTGCACGCACTTAACCGCTGCGCCACCGGGCCAGCCCCCTGTATTCTCTTCTTGAGTGTAAATTAGATTCTGATTTTCAGACCCCCTCAGTAGGGCTCCACGGCATGTTCTCCACCAGTGAAATATGTGTGTGACTTCTGAGTTAGGAGAGTTAAGTACGTGTGTCTTGTCCACCTGCTTCTTTCCCATTTGCTACCTGAATGCAGAAGACTCCAAGGTCTTATAGGAGGGTGGACTCATGAGATAGAAGGTGTTTAGGTACCCGAATGACTTTGTGGAAGGCCAGAGACTGATCAGGAACATTTACATTGTATTGTTACATGAACAAGAAATAAACTTTTATTGAGTAACAGCCCAGAAATGTGTGTGTGTGTGTTATACTAGCTAGCATTACCATAGCCAATATAACTGCCGTCACTCATGTGACAAACGTTTATTGTAGACTATGGGTCTACTATGTGCCAGGCACTTTTTTAGAGGTTTCCAAGGCCAGACACTGTGCTAAGTGATGGGGATACACAAAAGAAAAGACACAGTCTCTGCTCTCCATAAGCTTAACTCATCAATGGAGAGACAAGCAATTATAACACAACAAGGGAATAGTCATAATGGATGTCTGTAGAGGGAATAGAGATAGCAAGGGAGAAGAAATACCTAAGAATGCCTGGAAAGAACCGAGATGTATGAGACACGGGGGAAATAGAGTTGGTAGAGGATAACTGGAGAGAAGTATTCCAGGGCATGGAGGGATGAGGGCATAGTGGTTTGGGAATTATCAATGTGTAAGAGGGACTGGAATGTAAAGTCCAACAATAGGAGCAGGTGGAGATGGGGATGGAGAGGTGGGATTACTAAAATCTGAGAGTGACTTACAGGCATTGCTCAGGTGTGTGGAGTTTAGGCCAGGTGATGGAGAATTATCACAGTATTTTGGTTTGGGGGTGATATGAAGAGAACTTTATGTTAGAAACATCTCCTTAGCGTCAATGTGAAGATGGTCTAGAGCATGTGTTAGCTTGGGTTCTTTTGGAAGTAGACATGGACGAAGATTTTGGTGCAGGTAATTTATTTGGCAGGTGATCCAAAGAAACAGCAGTGAGCGAGCAGAGCAAATGAGACAGGAAACAAGGAAAAGCCAATATGAAGGTGTATAATCAGGGTCTCTGCAGTAGGCAGTGGGGACTCAGTTCCTCCGTGACAAAAAATTTTTGCCTCCGGGCAAAAATGCTTCTTAGGATTGTCCCCTAGAGGATGGGAGGCTGAAGCTTTCCTCCTCTGTCTCCTGTCTCCCACCAGTTGAGCCTTGCCCTTCAGGGTGTTAACGTCTAACCTTGAGAAAAAGAGAGAGTACTCTGCTTAGAAGTTAACCTTGCATGAGAGGACTCGGAGACAGAAAGCAGAAGTTCCTCGAATATGTGTGAGATAGGACACTAACAGCAGAGTTGAGTCTGAACTCTCAAAACTGCCACCATAACTCTGGCTAAAGTCACAGGTGAGCGGAAGGGATCTGTAACAAGAGGGTAGAAATTGGAGTCCAAGAGACTAATTAGGAGACTTGTGATTGCCCAAGTTATCATGTACATTTGAACTTTGGGAATGTGTTTATGGAGCAACAGCTGTATATCCCTGGCGTGTTTTAGGCACTTGAAATACATTAGCAAGCATGACACACAAAAATCTCTCTCGTTGAGCTTGTATTCTAGTGGGAATGATGGAAAATAAACAATAAACTTAAGTAAGTAAATGATACAGCGCATACAAAGAATGTATTACAGGAACATAAAGGCAAGAGGATGGGGAGTGCTGGGGGTGAGAAGGAGAGGGCTACAGTTTTAAATAAGGTGGTCAGAGTAGTAGAGACTTTTGAGCAAAGACTGGAAGGAGGCGAGGGCGTAATTACTGCCCATGAGGCGATAATAGAGGAAGAGCATTCCGGGCAGTGGGAATGCTCAGAGCACAGGCCCTGTGAAGGGAAGGCACTTGAGGTCTTCCAGGAAAGCAAGGAGCTAGCAGGGCCAAGCAGAAGGAGAATTGTAGGAGATGAGATTAGAGAGACGACTGGGGGCCAGATTATATATTGGCCTGTGGGCCATTGTACAAATGTTGGCTTTTACTCTGAGATAAATGGAAAGTGTGAAGGTCATTTGAGACCTTCAAGAAAGGAATTTTGTTGGAATGGTGAGGGCAAAAGCTTGAGAGAATTGAAAAGAAAAAGAGAGGCTTAAAAAAATGGAGATGGCAAGTATATTCTACTCTTTGGATGAGTCTTATGCAAAAATGAACAAAAACATAGCGGGGTGACTGCTCAGAGAAACAGGGTCAAGAAAAAACATTTTTTTTTACTCCCTTAGGTCTCAATAGATTTGTTTTCTTTTCTTCCTTATTTCACCCTCTTAGGATGAGGTGAGTGCCCAAAGGATTCCTTAAAGGATGAAAGTGATCAACCTGGAGTCATCTTTTAGTACTCTTTCTTTCCTACTCTATTCAATCTGTCAAAAATCCTACCAGCTCTACCTTAAAAACATAGAATCCAACCTTTTCTCTCCATTGCTCTTTGAGTAAATTATATATAAAAAATACCCAGTCTTCCCTGCCCCCTTCCGTCACCACTGTGGGAGCAGAATACCTCCCAAGCCCTTGACTTGGCCTTATACTGGCCTACACGGGATGTTAGTGCACACATGGCAAGCAGACATTTGAAATCTGCTTACGTAGTTAGGCTTGCTCTCTTGTGTTTCTGCCTTTCACCATGAGAACATGCCTCAGGTAGCTGCGGACAAGGATTGTCAGAGACATGTGGACTAGACCTGGACCCACAACAAAAAAGACCTTTATCGCTCTCACCACTTAGGACATTTCAAGGATTATAGGAGCTCTGTGCCAGAAACAGGGACAAAGATCAAATATATATATATATTTCTTATTATAAATCACAATAGCACACCACGATAGCAGGCAACCTCTATCCGCATATGTATCTCAAGCATCTAGAATAGTCTCTGGAACTATTGGTTGAATGAATGCATGAAATATAGCAGCTGATCCCTTGTTAACATAGATTGGAGAGTTGGCTAATTAATCACTGCTTCCAAAATTTAGACTTCTAGATACAATTTTCTGAAGAATATACATATTCACATTTCTCCATAATTTACTGGCTCTGCATATACACCGTACTGGTAACAGTGTGTAATAATAAAATACCTGGGTAATACTTTTCTACCAAGTTATAAAAATATTTTATTTGGACTTTGTGAATTTGCCAAAAAGTAAAAGATGCTTTATACTCAGAATTTCCTCTAAATGTCAAAAACAGTTTTTAGTTTTGAGATTGCTAAAGAAGATGCCAGATGGTATCATAATTTCAAAGTGTTGATTCTAAACAATTTAATGCAGGTTGACAAGTTGGAGCGCCATAACATCAACCTATAAAGCACAGGTGTCCACTAGCAACAGAACAGTCTTCTAGCAGCCACTGTTTGCAAGGTTTTAATAGGTATTAACTTTGGAATTGAAAAGTGAAGGCAATAAGTGCAAAGTTAAGCCTTGAAACAAAGATTTGTTTGAAATCAAAGAGTTTTTCGCGGACCAAGTGGCACTGATACAAATGTGTGTCTCCTTCAGACGTCCTGTTTATGCCATCTTCATGTGGAAAATGTATCCTCAGCCTTCCTGGCAGCCACCCTAATAAAAATTGGCCCTCAGGTGGAGTGACCGTTTCTTTTACGGGTAGCCGATCTTAGATTTACATTCTTCCAAGGCAAAGCCTTGAGTAGTAGTGATGCTGCAAAACTACTCAACTCTCTTATTTTAGATTTTTTGGGCAAAGAGAGAGAAATACCATTTCTCTGCAAGAGCCCTGTTTAAGTTGAAATGGAGCCTTAATGTCTGTTTTGGAAAGATCATACCTTCTTAAATAGGGTCCTAGCCAATTCAAACTCAGCATTGTGGAGATTGGCAGCAGAATCCCTCCTGGGACTTTTAGGCTTTACAGCCTCAGAACTTGCTACTACGCAGGAATTTTCAGCCAGGAGACAGCTGGACGTTTAATGTTGTTCTTGGCTGCATGTGGAACTAACCCCCTTTTCCAGGAGAAGGTAGGAAAACAAATCAGTCAACTGCAGCCTAGAAACAAGATGGGGCACGGGCATAGTGACAGTGTCTAGGTCTGGCTTGGAGGGAATTAGCAATAAAGGAGAGGAAGGAACGACAGTAAGAATCTGATAACTGCAACTTACATGCATTTTTTTTTAACTTCCGTCATCTAGGTTAAACTTGAAAGGTAAAACAAAATTCTGCTCCTTTAATCTCTTGTAAAGATGGCGGCGTTGATTCATTACCACAACCCTAGCCTCTGGGCCAACACATGACTCAGTTTGTCTAAACCAAGACATATTATTTACCACTCTCACCAATCATAGTTCTTAGTATTCACTTTGTAAATTTAGAGTAGGAATTAGGATAAGAAGGGAAAAGATGGCAGTCTGAGCAGATCTGTAAAGATCTGCTTTAGAATTATCTTGGCCCACCTGCTAGGTCCTGACTGAACACCAGAGATACCCCATGCCTGGAGATGAGGACATGCTTGGCAACAGCATCACTATGCCCACTCAGGAGGCTTACAGTGAGGTGCTCCCTACTCCAACCCAGGCATGCCAAGGTGATGGCACCAGACTTTTTGGCACAATATCTCCCAGGTGGCCACCTCTAGGGGGATTGGGACAGTGTGACCTCTTAGAAACCTGGAGGAAGAGTCAGCCTGGCAGAAAGATGTGCTAAACCAGTAATTACAGTGAGTACAGCCATCTGTCCTATAATGTGGCATATGCTTTCCTAAGAAAATAATCCCTGCATGATGGAATTTTGTGCTCCAAAAGTAACAGGGTTCATAGGAAAAAATGGAGTTGGGGCAGAAAACTCAAAACTTGTACAGTCTGGTAAGAGATACAAGAAAACTACAATTCTAAACATTCCAATAAAGAAACATAATAGCAAATACAGAACTATTTTGACAAGACATGAAGTTTGTTTGGTGGAGGTGTTTATAGTGAAGAGTTGTGGTTTTTGAACTATGGAGAACAGGTGGAAGATTACAGTTTTTCGAACAAAATGATACCAGAGGTAGATGGCTGTGGCTTATTGTCCTGTTTTTGTTCTTCTCAAATGGCTTAGAACAGAAATCTCACTTTTATTGTTTTGTTAATTGCCCTTTCTCATAAAGAAGCTATTTGTATGGCCCCAAATGAGATCAGATGACATCATGCACTGATGCCACATGAGATTTGCAGTTATCTTCAGCCCACTGCAAATGAGTGCTTTTCAGTTTTCAGTTCCTCAGAAAGCAGGTGATTATTGGGAAGTTAATATTAAGCTCTTGTTTCTTCTGTTTTCAGTGTTGTGTCCTTGTTCATCAATGTGATTACTTTGGCCAAGTGGCTATTGCAATGTCACGTTTTCTCTTGTTTCCCAACTTCGAAATACTTAAGGCTTTTCCTTTTTCCTTCGCGACATATAATCAAGACACTTACTCATGTTTTACTGAGAAAGTCTACAAAGTTGGAATACAGCAGGCAATGCAATGGGTAAAATGGGGTAAGAGAGATAAGGTGTTTTGTATATTCTTCCCCAGGTCATTATGCTCAGCTGGATGGTGTTTTTCACATTTACCTGGTGTTACCTGTTAAAAGGTAAATTGAGGCATGTTAACAATTTTAAGTTTATTTGAGCAAAAATTGATTCAAATTGGGCAGCATCTAACCTAGCAGATAGATAGGAGCTCCAAGGAGCTGTTCAAAATGAAAAACTTGTATAAGGCAGAAGGAAGCAGGAACAAGGAAGTTATACTAGGCAAAAAAAGGGGGTTACTTTCCTTTAGGGGACGGCAGGGGTCTCACTGGGCAGATTATCGAACTAGTGCCGATCATGCGATTCCGACTGACTAATTTAAGATTCCATTTCTGGGAGAGCTGAAACCGTAATTAAGTCTTGATTTGGTGACATGAGGCTTAGCATAATTGACTCCATTTTGGGCCTGTTGTCTTGTTTTTAACATACCCAATAGCATAAAGCAGTCACCTGGTGAAAAGTTGCATATGAACAAATATGATTTTGGTTTTGGTGAATTTATTTATCTGCACTAATTTGCACATTACAGGCACACATAGCACCAGAAGATATATATCAATCTTGTCCTTGCCATAAACTTCTTGTAATAATTAGGGTTTCCTTCTTTTTCTGTAAGACTTCTTATTTTTTTGAAGTTCTGCTTCTTCTATTCATTTTACTTCAATAGGAGCTGCAATTCTAGTGGTCCCCCTCAGGTTACTGAGTCCCACACAGAGAGCTGTGATTTTTATTTGGCTACTTGTGGTTGTGTTCTCTCAGGATATGGACAGGTCAGGCTGTTAAACTCTCAAGCAATGGCAAATGGGCACGCGGTGGACGGTCTAAGAGTTTCTGCTTCTGAAGGCCACTTACTTGGTGCAAAAGCCTCTGTGCTCTGGTTCTCTCTGAATCAAAATGGAGTGAGCTCCCAACTGCGAGGAGGAGCAATTCAGTCCACCAACATAGCCCCCGTGTAGGTCTACGTGGGTCTGTAGGATCAGGCAGCTCCTCCCCTGCCAAGGGGGCTCTCACACAGCAAGTGAGAGTGAGGTTGCTGGCGATTAGTCTCAATATTCTTATCGAATCTTTAATATTATGATGACTGGGCTCAATATTCTTATACAGCATGTCACTATGATCTCACCTGTTCAAATCCTGCAGTTTTGTTGGAAACAAGGGCTTTCTTCAGTGAGCCTTTCAGCAACCAAGAAATATGTGCCAGGCATCGTTCTAGGTGCTTTGGATATACCAGATAAAAATGCCTCCCTATTAACGCTGCTGCATCAGGAGCTGGGGGCTTATTTTATATTGGCTCACATCTAAGATTATCACATCGAAAGTAAGCGGTGGAGCTTCTTTTTGGTCTAACAGTTTAAAATGTAATTACCATTTCGTTGTGAATGGTAGCTGTTGACCTGTACCAGGTTATGCTTGCTTTATTACAGAATTTGTGATACATAAGTATAAATATTCCTTCCCATCTAGCAGTGGCTAAGTCCATGGGCTTTTGAACCAGGCTGCCTGGTCAAATCCAGATTTTACCACTCAGTTCTGTGACCTTGGCCAAGTTACTTACTGCTGCCTCAGCGTGCCCATTTTTCAATGAGGAAGATAACTATGTACGTTATAGGGTTGATGTATGGATTAAATGAATTAAATAAAGCAGTTGTGTTTGGCACATTAGCAGGTGCTTACTAGCAATGCTTCCTATTTAAGGCCAGTTACTCTTGCCCCCTAAACACACTTACATCATAGGTCACACATTGTTACATCAGCACCTCCAACGCCCAGGTGTGACCTCCAACGCCCAGGTGTGGTTATTTACAAGTCTCTATCAGCTCCTTTCTACCCTGCAATAGACTGTTTTTGGTGTGGCCTGTGTTGGGGGAAGACGTGTGACTTCTGTTTCCCCGACGCCTAGCACTGTGCCTGGCATAGAGCAGGCACTCAATACATGTTTGCTGAATGAATGGGAAAGGTGGTAAGAAACTCACTCCCAGTTGGCTAGGGCAAGAGAAGAAAAAAAAAAAAAACTACCATAAAAATGCCCAAATACAGTAGCTCAGCATCTTAACTTCTAGAGAAGAGATTTTGCTAGGGATAGTTATCCCCACAGCCCAATCTAAGTGCCCAGCACAGAATTTAATAGGAACCAATAAGAGAGATATGGAGATATAGAGCAGAGGTCTGCAAACAGCATCACAGGCAGGGCAGTGAGATTTCTAGGCAGTAGACAGGCATTATTTTGTTATTTTGGTATCAGGGAGACCAAAGAGGCTACGTGGAAAAAGATGACAGCAGTTTGTAAATACCTCAGGGCAAATCTTACCCTCCTGAGCTGGAGGGATGAACTCAGATGAATGGGAGGTTAGATAAAATAGTCACTGAAAGGAAAAGTGAAGGTGGGCCTTGTTTTCCCAGGTGGCAAGAACAGTGATCCAGAACTTGAAGAAATCTGCACGGATGGGTACGTGCTGGCAACTTAAACTGCGATGCTACGTAGGGTTTTTTTTCATTAAATGCAAAATCGAATAGTCAACCAAGTAAGCCATTTTATTCTTATCATCATTTATAACATTCAAATCAGATTACATAATAAAACAATTCTATAAAATATTTTACTGCAATTTCCTGTTGAAGGAATATCCTTTCCTGACCTTTCTCCACAAACTTCCAGTACTCATAACAACTTTGTCAAAATGCAGTCCTTGGTTCACTCTGCCCTGTAGGTTAGGAGAAATTCATCAGGAAGAAGTTTCAATCACTTTGTTGTTATTTTCTGTAATTTTCATTCTCTTATAGCCGATAATCTTCAGGTCTGAAAGACAAAAATCAACATTTATTTCTTCATGAATCATTATTTCATTTTCCCCTCCCTGATGAAGGAAGATTATTTTTCCAATGTAAAATGAAAGCAACTGTTTATCAAGAAATATCTGCAAACATTATATCTAAATTTTTGGTGAAAACCACTAAAGCCAAACCATTACAAAGTAGAATGGTTAAGTGACAATTCTCAAGTTCTTTTGAGAGTATAATAAATATAGGCCACCTTGTACCTATGCATGAATGTATTCAGTAAGTTAAAAAATTTGAATTCAATTTCTGTTCTATTTTAGAGCATTTTTAAAAAATCTTTTATTTAATTGATTAATTTATTTGCTGGGGAAGATTCGCCCTGAGCTAACATCTATGCTAACCTTCCTCTATTTTGTACGTGGGTCGCCGCCACAGCATGGCTGCAGATGAGTGGTGAAGGAACGAGCCTGGGAACTGAACCCAGGCCGCTGAAGCAGAGTGTGCCGAACTTAATCACTGGGCCATGGAGCTGGCCCCTAGAGCATTTTTCCATCAAGTCCTTTTCATAGAAAGGATTACTGTGACCTGTAAAATCCATACGAGATGGATTTACCTAATAAAGGCAAATTTTGGTTTTGTTTTTTTTTTGTGAGGAAGATCAGCCCTGAGCTAACATCCATGCTAATCCTCCTCTTTTTGCTGAGGAAGACTGGCTCTGAGCTAACATCTATTGCCAATCCTCCTCCTTTTTTTTTTTCCCCCAAAGCCCCAGTAGATAGTTGTATGTCATAGCTGCACATCCTTCTAGTTGCTGTATGTGGGACGCCGCCTCAGCATGGCCTGAGAAGCGGTGCGTCGGTGCGCGCCCGGTATCTGAACCCGGGCCGCCAGTAGGGGAGCGCGCGCACTTAACCGCTAAGCCACGGGGCCAGCCCAATAAAGGCAAATTTTGAATGAGTAATTTCCCCATTTATTTTAGCATATGCTAAATTTAATTTTCATTATGATACACATAGAAAATAAATGTATAAACACCAGCTCTTTGATATTTAATTATACACATATAACTGGTATTTTCCTCATTTATATATTTATAGGATTAATCATACCTGAAAGTTGCTTCCAGTAGTAAATTAAAACAAAGAATATTTTCAGGGAAATGTCAAATCATACCAGTGGAGAAAATGAAGAGTAGGAAATAATAAAATGCAAAAAATTTTAAAAAGTGTCTTGTTATCTTTTACATAGTGTAAGTGTGGAACTCATATGGAATTTTCAGAAGGAAGTTAGTAATAAGCAGCTAAACAGATATTTTTGAAATAGCTATAAAAATATTCGATAGTTTGAGTTCCTTTAAAAAGTAGACGAACTTGGGGCCGGCCTGGTGGTATAGTGGTCAGGTTCGTGCACTCCACTTGGGTGGCCCGAGATTCGCAGGTTCGGATCCCAGGCACAGACCTACGTGCCGCTTCTGAAGCCATGCTGCAGCAGGTGTCTCACATATAAAGTAGAGGAAGATGAGCGTGGATGTTAGCTCAGGGCCAATCTTCCTCAGTAAAAAGAGGACTGGCAACGGATGTTAGCTCAGGGCTAATATTCCTCACACACGAAAAAAAAGTTGTTGGCCCTGAAACAACTTATCTAGTCCCTTTCTACATTTACAGCCTGTTTTCTTAAACAAAATGCTCACAAGATACCAGACAGCCCAGCTATGAAGACCAACAGTCTAGTGGCTGAGTAAATGAACTATATTACAATTTAAAGTTATTATTTAACTCTGAGGGACACAGGCACTTGTCTGGGAAACCAGCCAAATATGCTTCACCATATCAGCCATCCTATAACAACAAGAAGAGAAACTGCAGAATTTTGTCACTGTTTTTGAAATCTCTTTCCAAATGTAAAAACTGTATCCAAAGTCTGGGAAATGACAATTTGATGTGAAAACTGTCACATCAAATTGTGAAAAAAAAAAAATAGCTGAAAGCGGCTCCAAAGTGTATGCTTTTAATCTCTGGTATGTGACTCAATGCAATCAAAGCAGTTCCCAGTCAAGAAACACCAGTACATTTTAAGAAACAATTTATTCTCATGACCAGCTGGTTCCTATAATTACAAAAGGGTGGTGGTGATGCCATTGGAAAGAAATCTAAGCTAATGTCCCAACAAGAAATCTCTGCAACTCCACTCAATAAATAAAATGTGCTTAGTCACAGTCTAGTTCTTTCCACACCAAAGGTTAATTTATTAAGTAACAATGAGATAACAAATGCACCTTTTAATGGAATTTAGAAGTAAAATTGGAAATGTGTATGAAGCATGTATCTGTCATGCAAGGCACGTAGACAGTGACCTGAAGGCTATAGGGGGCTAATAGAGCCCAAATTTGCTTCAGGAAGATTTTTTGAGGAAGTGAGGAAGGAGATGAGTGGTCTCTTAGGGCTGTCGCAGTGATGAGTGAGAAGAAAGGCCAGGTTCAGGATTGAGAAGCAGAAAAGTAACATGTTTGGGGGAGAGAGGGTAGGAAGAGAGAGGGAAGAGGGAAAAGGCCAGGGAGATGACAGAGGAAGGAGCTACTGGAAAATGACAATCCAAGGATGACTACTAATTTTCAGCTTGAAGAACTCAGTGAATGGCAATGCTAGTTTACTTTTTCAATATAGGGAACACAGGCACAAGAACAGATTCTGAAGGAAAGAATCTTGGTTTCGAGTATGATGAAATCTGCACATGGCAGGCAGCTAGCAATTAGGATTTGAAGTTTAGGAGAAATGAGGCCCAGGGGAAGACATCTGAGAGTCTCTAACATAGATTCCTTCTTTTCATCCCACTTCCACATAGCAAGCGGTCCTGTTTAAAAATCTTCAATAGCCCTCCACTGCTTTGTCAAAGTTCAAACACGCTGGAATTTAATATATAACCTTCCCGGGGCTGGCCCGGTGGTGTAGTAGTTGAGTTCGAGTGCTCTGCTTTGGCGGCCCAGGGTTCGCTGGTTCGGATCCTGGGCACAGACCTACTCACCACTCATCAAGCCATGCTGAGGCGGCGTCCCACATAGAAGAGCTACAACTCTACAACTATGATACACAACTATGCATCTGGGGCTTTGGGGAGAAAAAAGAAAAAAGAGGAAGATTGGCAACAGATGTTAGCTCAGGGCCACTCTTCCTCAAAAAAAAAAAACAACATATACATATATATACATATAAAACCTTCCATGACATGGCCCCAGCTAACCTTTCTGAGTTTCTGAGTCATTCTTTCTACACCCTATCCCTCTACGTTCTAGTCCCACTACGCTACTTGCTATTGCTCAGATAAAAACTTTCACACCTCTGGACTTAGGTACTTGAGATTTTTTTTGCTTGGAATATCTCTTATCTTTTCTCTGCCTGGTTGAACTTGACTGATTCTTCAAAATCCACCTCAAAAATCACATCTCTGGGAAGCCCTCCACAACTCTTCCTTTCTAACTTAGGCAGGGCTCCTTTCTCTGAGAGGACCAGAGAACTTCATGCATACTTCTCTTACAGCGTTTCTGAAATTAAACTTGCCCTTACTTATGTAAATAGATTTTGTTATTTATGTAAATAATATGTGCTGAGTGTTTATTAGATGGCACAAAGTATAGTAACTACTTCACATGCATTATCTTCATTTTATCTTCATTTTTGAGAAAGACACGGGTATCAACCCCATTTTACAAGTGACAAAACGGAGGCTCAGAGGAGCTGAGTAACTTGTCTAAGAATACACAGCTAGGAAATGGATAGTAGGGATCTAGTGCAGACCTCTGACTCCAGTGCTTGCAAGCACCATTTTATTCTACATGACTCCTATTAGGCTGTCAGTTTTTTTGAAAGCAGGGTCCCAATATAATTGATCTTACACTTCCAGTAATTAGCACTGTGCCCAGCATGTACTGGATGCTTGTTAAGGTATCTGTCATTAGAGTATAGTGACTGCCTTGAAAATGGCACTTTGTTTGCAAACCCCTCCTTTCCTTTTGCTATTGACAAGTAATCAGGATCTTTTGCAGATGGTTAATTTGCTTCCAAAGGGAGAAAACAGTATCACGGCCAAGGGCCTAGATACTTCAGATGCTCGCATAGCTAGAAACATCAACTCACACTGGAGACAATTAACGATATTACACTGCTTCACGAGGTACCCCTGTGGGGAAAAGTGAGGTTTTTATACTACATGTGGTTCTGTTTCTCTCTTTCCACACACAAACGAAAGCAGACACACATACACCCCATTTGTATTCTTACTCCCTTCCACTAAAAGAAGGAAATCTACGATAACATAAGAAATGAAAGGGGAGGGCTATTTACCTGAGTGCTTCTCAAACTTCAGTAGGTAAACAAATCACTTGGGCTCTTGTAAAAAGCAGATTCTGATTCATTTGGTCTGTAGAGGGGCTCATGATTCTGCATTTCTAACAAGCTCCCATGTGACGCAATGCTGGTCTATGGACCACACGCTGAACCCTAGCAAGCGTTCACCTCAGGCCTTAGACAGAGCTCTTCATAAGTCAGGAGATGACTATTTGAGGATGTTGAAGAAGCAAAAGAGGCATCTTCAGTAAGAAATTGCTAACACTATGCCGTGCCTAACAGAAGGTAACATACTTCCTCCTTAGCTAGAAATGATTCCAGTTGATATGTAACATCCTTCCTGGCTCTTTCCCCACCAGAGGACTTTATTAACATGCAGTTTTATGCTTTTCTGATACAATAATAACTAATTTTTAATTAAGTTAATGTGTACTGGATACTGAAATTTTTAGTATCTATCATCAAAGAAAGATTAAGTTGTAGTTCATGTAGCTTTAATGAGTAAATGTCACCGTATTTAGGTTCTTTAAAACTTGTTAATCCATATATGGCAACACTATATTAATCAGAATTGAATTCTCAGATTATGTTGCCTACACATTTATCCTACTTTATGTTTAGATCTACGTAATCTCCTCACTAGACTAAATAATTTTTAAAAACAAGAAACCTGGCATCTAGCATATTGCTTTTTATACTATGGATGTTTAATGCTGTTTGAAACTTTAATTAACTTTAATGAAAGGCTTAATCTTTTGTCAGAGGAATAATGGTTGAATTTATAGTCTATATTAGCCTCAGTTCTTTTTCACTTTTCATTGCAAATAACAAATTATGAAGTTTTAAAGTAAAAGATAATATCATATAAATTTAACATTTGTAAATAACAACAGCATTCTACAATAATCTCAGGAAATCTTTGAAGCGACATTTCAAATGCTGTTATAGAAAGCTAATATCTATTAATTTGTTTTTTTTCATAGAAATTTACCCTTTGACAGAAACATAAATATAGTTATATATTAACAAAATTACCATGATCTTTTCTTTATATATGTAATACAAAGCATCCCAAATTGGATATATCAGAGTTATACTAAACCACAGACTGTTACAAAAAATTTCTGTTTTAGCTCTAGTTATTAACCAAGTTTTAAGTAAGTAGCAAACACCAAAATATGAATTTATCACACTTCATGAAGTGAAAGTCAATTCTTCCTTCAGGGAAATAAAATTCCATTCATTCATTCAACAAAGATTACTGAGTGTCAGGTCCAGCTGTGGGCACAGGGAACACAGCAGTGAGCAAGATAAAATCTTGTCTTGAGAGAGTGCATTTTCTAACAGAGGGAGACACACACACACATTTTGACCTTTGAAGTGAAAGCTAAAAGTTTTAAGCTTTCATATATGTGCTCAAGGTATACTTGGGAAATTAATGAATCTTCGAAGAATTAGCCAACATAACACTTTTTCTAATTCATTTTCTAAATTGTCCTAAACTTTCATAGCTATTAAATGTTCAATAGCAATAATTAATTTTGCACTTAATATTTGTCACCAGCAGAAAACTGCCTTTAAACAATATAGTTTTAAAAAATAATATTATCACTTTTTTGAATGAGGAAACAGAACTTACAAAAAGGCCTGAGTTATAGAAAAGTATTCTTGTGATTGCTCAAAAAGTTAAAATCACACTATATCTCACATAATTCTCAATTTTCTATGGCAAATCCTTTACCATAGATGTCCCTGTGCAAAACGCTGCCTGCCACACATTAAATGAAACAAACAAAATATTGCCACTCATTAAAATTAAACAAGTACATCTCAAAAATGCAGAGACTCAAATCAGAAAACAGAAAGGAGAGAGGCCAACATGTTTATATTATCTTAAAAATGGGGACATTTCTATAAAAGAATTTATCCCTCAGGAAGAATCTTTTGGGAGATTTTAGTTTTTATTGTAAACTAGTGGGTAAAATCCATTTGATTTATGAATAAAATGAAATATAAACCTATAAAACACATGGTTTATGTCACAGTCCAACTAGAGACACTTCATATTATTTGTCCCATTAAGATAATTTATTATCCATGGGGAAAATGCCCTCAAATTTCAGTTGTAAATCCATGAAATTGGGTATAACTTAAGTGCAATAAATCTCCCTTAGGTCTTATGTGTTTTTACTCCTAAATAATGTTTCTCAGTATAATGTATACTCCAACAAAACAGTTAAAAGACTACAATAAAATTTGGATGGTGGAGTAATCTTAAGAACAATAAAAGGACAGTTTGATTGAATTTTAAATCATTTCCATTATATGGGGGGAATTATTTAGAATAAACCATTCTAGGAAATCTGGCGACATCACATATTCCTTGAACTCAAGACGTTAGCTGTAGAGGAATAGTGAGGCAGAGTAATGGTGCCTTTTATACACATTTCTCCAGGCATTGTACCACGAGCTTGATCAGAAAAAGCTCACCAGTGCTTTTTTGAAAAACTAAACTCATAAGATTGTTAAAAATTTTTTTAAATAAAATTATTATTATTTTTTTTTTTTGTGAGGAAGATCGGCCCTGTGCTGACATCTGCCAATCCTCCTCTTTTTTTGCTGAGGAAGACTGGCCCTGGGCTAACATCCATGCCCATCTTCCTCCGCTTTATATGGGACGCCGCCACAGCATGGCTTGACAACCAGTGCGATGGTGCGCGCCTGGGATCCAAACCGGCGAACCCTGGGCCGCTGCAGCGGAGCGCGGGCTTAAACCACTTGCGCCACTGGGACGGCCCTGAACATAAAATTATTGTTTCTTCACTTAAAACGAATAGGAATATTTGTTACATTCAATTATCACTTATAAGTCATAACTTCTATTGGCTAGGACTATAAATGATTTGGTTTTGATTGTATAAATAGAGATTGCTTCTTATTTTAATAACCAGTCCTAATCTGTTCATACCAAAAGAATGGTTTAGAACAGTTTAGAATGCCTAATTTGAGCAAAATTCAGCCGTGGAAATACTGAGGTCTGTGGTTGAAGCCAATGCTGAGCTGGTTGAAATGATGGGACAGTTGGAATGTAACCTTGCTCTCCCAGTCCAGCTAATAGCTTCTGACTGTGAAGAGCAGCAAATTAAGTTAAATCTCGTAGGAAAATGCCACATGACCAGACTAGTACAAAATTCTGGAAAATCTTGAAGATGTCCAGATCCCAGCTCCTCATGGGTTTGGAAAAAGTAAAACTTCTTCTCCATTGTCTTTAATTAAGTCTCTGAACTGAAGCACATTTTATAAAGGCATAGGTGAAAATATTTTTCCTGGGTATTAATTTAACTGTAGATTAAAATCTGTAGATTTTTAGGATTAATAATAGCTTTTGTATCAGAAGACATGTGCTAAGCTTAAATGTTTACTCTCTTCTAGAACTAAAGACTGGACAGATGCTCACCAAGTCCCTTTTCCGGTACAAACGTTCCCAGCATGTGGAAGCCTGTTTTCTTTTTACAGTGCTGCATGGGTTACCTATTTAACTCAACAAACCTAATCCTACTTTACCACCCTTTCTCTCTCCAGCAGGCACACTCCTAATAGCACACGCTGTAAAGAGCATTAAACACCAGGAACACGAGTTTTCATTATAAACATCTGTTTTCAAGCATTTCCTGATGCTGAAACTTTCCACACTCTGTTTCTCTACAAAGGTGAGGGTTTTGCTTAAAATAAAGCATTACTGATTTAACGAGTAAGGAATAAAAAATACATTTCTTTTTTGGTTTTGTTTCATCACTTTGTGGATAATGTGAAGCAATTCAAGTTGAAAATTTCCACATACCTGGTTTTTCCTAAAGCACTCCTACAGAACTTTGTAAAAATGAAAATAAAAAAAGTTTAAAATGAAGCAAGTTTTATTTTTACCCTACATATTAAAAAATTTCCATTAGAGTGACAGCATTATAATTTCCATGATTATTGTGGCTTTGTAATATGTTGGCAAAACCGCAATGATTATGGAAATAATTATTGACAGTATTAAAATAAGTTGACCATGTGCAAGCTACAATCTCAGGTAACCGAATTGTGAAGAAAGGATAGTGCTATTGCTTGTTCTTTGAGAAATGAATTCTAAGTGCATACCCTACAATCACCACTGGCACATGGCAAACATATTTCTACTTTGTACCATCAAGAAACACAAAATATACATATTATATCCTAATTTATGTATCCATGAGATGTAAAAAACACTAATACACCAATTATATCCACTAATTTAAGAAGTGATGTGTATAGGCAATACGTCTCATATGAGAAAATGGCTTTTAGTTATAAAAAATTATTTATAGTTTTCTCATTAATATCAGTTTCTTTCTTTCTTGTCTACCATTGTTTTATTTTATTTTTTTTAAATTTGTTATTTATTGCAGTAACGTTGGTTTATAACATTGTATAAATTGCAGGTGTACATCATTATACTTCTATTTCTGCATAGATTACATCATGTTCACCACCCAAATACTAATTACAACCCATCACCACACACATGTGCCAAATTTTCCCTTTCGCCCTCCCCTGTCCCCCCTTCCCCTCTGGTAACCACCAATCCAATCTCTGTCTCTATGTGTTTGTTTATTGTTGTTATTATCTACTACTTAATGAAGGAAATCACACGGTATTTGACCTTCTCCCTCTGACTTATTTCACTTTGCATAATACCCGAAATGTCCATCCATGCTGTCACAAATGGCTGGATTTCATCGTTTCTTATAGCTGAGTAGTATTCCATTGTGTATACCATTGTTTTAAAAATGACTAAACACCTAGCATAAGAAAATCTAAGGTATGCTGAAATTAGACCTGAGAGAATATAACTTTTCTAAGTGATTTAAAATAATTTAAATGAAATCACAACAATGGCAGCTTTTAATTAAGAGTAAAATAATCTTGTCAATCACCACTGGGTTCAAAGCTTAGTTTGACAATTGTTAAGTGTTGCTGAAAAGCTTTTCGTCTCTCATAGAAAAGCTAATAAACTTACATTTAACCAAAAGCTAATAATAGTTCCAATTACAAAATGTACATTTTTATACTATAAACATATTTTAAGTTTTACTGCTAGGGAAACAAAAACCAAAGCAAGCTGTTTTTGTGTCTACTTATTTACGGTGCAATCCAGGTACATCTGTTTCAGTCAAGTCTCTGCAGATTCACCATCACATCTCTGGAATAAATTCCAATTACTACATTCCAAAGGAAGATTATATTGTTGACTTAGCTATTTTGGGTAGAAAGAAAGCATATTCTAAGCAGGTTCCTTCTCCAAAAGGAGAAACAAGTTTTTTTCTCGTGAAAGCAGATTACCAGTAATGAGAAATCCCATTTTCAAAGGATTGCATTGCATGGTGTGTCAAATATTTTAATTCTAATCCTAATGCATATAATATTCAATACTAGAACTTTATGAAATGGCAAACAACTAAAATGGCATAGTCCATTACAGTAGTCACTAGCCACATGAGACTACTGAAATTTAAAATTAAAAATTTAGTTCCTCAGTAACACTAGCCAGTGTAAGTACTCAAGAGCCACATGTGGCCAGGAGCTACTGAATTAGACAGCTCAGATATAGAGCTTTTTCATCATTTTGGAAAGTTCTATTAGACAGCCTTGAACTAAAAGATCATCTATTTCTTAGACAACAAGTTTTTTGCTAATCCAAAAATACATATTTTTTCCTGGTCACATGCATTCCATGGTAATAAAAAGTAACTGGACTTGATGTCAGATCTAATGTGCAGAACAATGAAACGGTGAATGATTTATGTTAAGTAACTAGTATACCTAAACCATGATATATCCTCAAATAGTAACGTGTAAGTGTATATCCACATTATTTTTGGGGGAACACAAGTTAACATATGTTGTGCGGCTACTTTTGAGGAAAAATCACAACTTTAGTAAAGCATAAAAAAGACCCTTGGTGTTTAATGCATATTCCTGCCACAGGGAAATCTGGAATGAAAAGAAAGGGCAGGAAAATCCATTCCCAGAGTAGGAACTCAAAAATGCATCAAGCGGCTCTAAGTTTCTTTAAAAGTCTCCTTAAAAATAATTACAGAAAGCCCTTTCTAATTCCATTAGTATAATAAAGGCACTCAGTCACCTTCTAATCTGTTTTAAATGAACCAGGAATCACTCAGTAACATGAGTACTTTGATCAATACTCTTCAACTATAATAACACTAAATATAATCTGTTGTGAATGGTTATTATATTACTATACTGCCTGGTTTAACTGATTTAGAATACACTTCAGAATATTCGTGATATATAACTCCAAATGCATAATATATGTTTGGTCACATATTTGATTAAATAGCACCTTTGGTGTTTCTAGTCAAAAAAAAGTATCACACTCCTCTTGGTTAGGAATACAAATTCATTTATGACGGTGTTTTATAAGACAATCAGATATGACATACTTAGATTTACAGAATTTCACACAGCATGATAACCAACAAAACTGCAAAGATTACTTAAAATACTTTTTTAGGATATAACTTTTTAAAGCAGAACATTTGAGAACTACATACGACTTAAGTACATTTACTTAAGCCACTACAAGAGGAAACAAGAGGCACTCTAGTAGAGTGGTTAGGGCCACGACACAGGAGCTAGTCACCCTAGGCCTGTATCCCTAATCCATCACTTACAATTATCTGATCATAGGCAAGTTACTTTACCCTTCTATGCCTACATTTTCTTCTTTATTAAAAAATGGAGGAAAACGTTGTACTAACTCATCAAAGCAAAGTATTCTGGAACACTGCACCTATTCTGAAAGAAGTGCAGTAAAATGGAAGCCTGCTAAATAAGAAGAGTGGAAGCACTTTTCACACTCATTTGGCTTAAAAAAATTGCACTCACTTATTAGATTGCTGCAAAGATTAAATAGGTTAATACATGTAAAGCAGCACATAATAAACCCTCTATTATTAGTGCTTGTTATTTTTTTATTGCTAATAATGTAGGGAGACAAGAACATGCACATAAATAAAGGAGATTATTCTGGATAGTGATAAATGCTTTAAAAAAAATGAAAAGGAGTTCCAGTTCTACTAGAATGGTGTAAACCCCTTACAATCCTTCTCTCCCACTAATTACAACCATGAACTCAGAACTAAATTCAAAAACCCAAACAAAACAAAAACTATCCAAGGGTTCTGAAAAGTAAAACTACAGATGGATTATGGAAGGGATTAAAACTTGGAGAAGCAACCAGCATGGGGATGGGTTTTGCATTTTCTTTTTCCTCTCATGGCTTTGCCCTGAGGGTGAAAAAGAACGTATTACACATAAGGGAACAAAGATTCTAGTGTCCACAGATTTGTCATCAGAAACGAAGGAGGCGAGGCCAGAAGAAAGTAAAGCAACATCTTTAAAGAAGTGAAAGAAAAGCACTGGCAACCCAGCTGCCGGTTGCCAAAATTCTATATGTAGTGCAAATATCTTTTAGGAAGGAAGGAAAAAATACAGACATTTTCAGATGAAGGAAAACTCACAGAATTTGTCACCAGCAGAACTGTTGTTTATGTTATGTGCAAAGTCTATACTATGTGAATTCCTAGTAAAGAAAAGATCCCAGAGTGGTAAATTTAAGCTAATAAATGGTTTCTACAAATTAGGGGTTGATTTCAATTTGTGGCAAATTCCACATCTCTTTTAAGGAATTTTTAAAAATTACAATGCATAAAAACATCTTCCTAGAAAAATGTTGTATATTTATATGGGTTCAGTTTTAAGGAAAAGTTCTATGTAGTTTAAGTAGGAAAAAGCACATTGGATGTGTCTTGAATAAAGGACCATGTAAGTCTCTAAGAACATGTTAAATTAAAATTACTTGAGCTTTCCTAGAATGTAAAATTTATGAAAGTATAGAAGCCTCACCTCTTCTATGCCAAAGGGGGACAAATTGTAACTATCGTGCATATAAAACAAATTTTAAAACCTTTTATTTTCACAAACTACTGATTTATCTAAATAAACCACTATATAATCTGGATAAAAAATGAATTTAAATAAAAAAAATTTAAAATAGACTCTTAGGTTTTGACAAGATGGCCAACTATTAATTAGACATCTAAAAAGGTGCCAAAGAGAGAAAATCACCTCACACTTAACTGAGTTGTTAGAATCAAATGAGGTCACATAATGTATGGTTTCTAGTCTATGATTTATGTGATTGTCAAGCAATCAAAACTGGAACATAAGAGAATGATAGAAATACTCTTCCTTATTTTAGAGAGAAATATTTATTGTGAGAATGTGTCCTGGTAACTAGCTGATAAAAATATCATACAATAAAATCAATTTTTTAATCTTTCACGTATATTTTGTTAATCACTCATTTGATATCAACTGAAAAGCAGCCAGATAATTCAGATGATACACTGAACAGAAACAAAAACAACAGAGTGTTTTTAAGGCTAGTCAATTTCATTGATTCTAACATCAAAAATTAGTATTAAATTGGAGCATTTTACTACCTTCACTTCATATCTTCTAGAGATTCTTCCCTAACTTCATTTGTACAAGTTGTTAAAAGGATATTCTATTTCATCATTTGTTCATTCAATAAATATTTGCTGAGTGTCTACTTATATTTAATGAGCCAGGCACTGTGCTCAGTGCTAAACAAGACAACATACAGTTCCCTCATGGAGTCTGGTAATGGAAAGAAATTAAACAGATGATCACACAAATATTTAATTACATTAGAATAAATGCAGCAAATGAAAAGGAAAGTGTCCACTGAGACCCTATGATGGGGGCCTACCCCTGTTCAAGGATTATAGGAAGGACTTCTGGAGGAAGTTACATTTAAATGCTTCATCATCTATATATCCCAGGCATCTATCAAAGGGTACAGCACATAGTATAAACTCAATAAAAGTTTGTGAAACTGAATTAAATAATTGCTTTAATGGTAATTTCTCCAATGTGTGCCTTAGTGCCTATTACAGTGTTTTGCACAGTAGAGGTAGCTAATATGAATTTGTTGAATAAATAAATTAATGAAGCAGTTTGCTTCAATAAATAAATTAATGAAGCAGTTTGCTTCAGTGAAAAGAACTCAGGCTTTGGAATCAGACAGTTCAAATGCAGGCTGTACTACAAACCAGCTGACCCTTGGCTTACTCTTAAAGATAGGAGTAGCATATTTATGTTACAGGCCTGTGCAGAGGATTAGGTACAAAGCATATAAACCACCTAGCACAGTGCTGAACAACTGGAAAGAGCTCACTCAATGATCACTAATAGTATTATTTTGCTCATCATTTGCAGAATTACTAAAGGAGAACCTTGACAGCAAAGTCAAGCAAAGTCAAAAAGATTTAAACAGAATACCCTAAAGACGTCTCCTGTGTGGAAAGAGTTTGAAGATACATATACAGGCAATAACGAGAGAGTTAAGGATTAGATTCCTGGGCATAAGCCAGACATAAGCTTGGATTTTCATGAAGCTATCTGGCCAAAGAGCCAATAAAGAGACAGGACTTTCAAAGTACAGAGGGTAGTATCTGTGGAAAGATTAGCTGTTTTGTGTAGATTAAGCAATGAGGACGTGCTGTTCTCTCTAGACTTACTGTGTAAATCCTACAAACACTTCTGAGGCTCTATCATGTGAAATACTGTTCTATTCACTGGAGATGCAACGATGAACAAGATGGAGCCCTTGCTTTTGAGGGGCTAACTGGGCTAATGACAGAATTACACAGCAGGTGCTACAGCGGAAGATGCTTGAGCACTTAGTCTGGTCTTAATATTTAAGCAAGACTTCTTAAAAGAGAAGACATCTGAACTAAGGTCTTAAGAATGAGTGAGAGTTATTCCATATGATGAGGTAAAGGACATATTGTTTTATGAATAAGTAATAGCAGAAAAGGCAAGGAAGACTTAAATTGCATAAAAAGAGTGCCAATCTTAAACAGTCAGTCTGCTATCGCTAGAACAGTATAGTGGAGTGGGAAGAATTTAAGTGGAAGAGATAGGGAGAAGCCAGGTCATGAAGCCCGGAAACAATTAGATGGGAGATAGTATGTCAAATCTAAGAAGCTTTCCGGACCGTAGGTAGAAGAAACTGTATAGGGGAGAGCAAAAAGTAATTTTTATTTTGTTTTTCTATTTGGATCAAGACTATCTATAAGTATCCAGAATTAATGACTTTTCATTAGATGATATTCTCGGCTTAATGAAGCAATCTGGAAAACAGAGAATCACTATGTTTTAGGTAATGACACTTCATTTATCATTCCAAGAGACTACAGTCAATCCAAGTAATGTCATCCCAAACAAAATATCTGACAATTATAGGCACCTATAAACACCCTTGCACTTACCTAGCAGAGTCTTAAGACTTCGAGACTTTTGGTTCTAACACCTACATCTAGAGTTTATTTGCAAGTAGAAGCTGCAAAAAGTATCCAAGGGAGTAAAAAAAAAGTTCACTCTTCCTACCCTCAATGATCTTGTCATTTGGTTAAGGAAACAGGGGATACTAAATTCAGCTTAAAAAACAAAAAAATAAAAACAAAGACAGGAAAGAGAAAAGAAAGACTTACGGAGACCACACTCTTGGGAAAGCCTCTATTTCTTCTTGTGTATACTCATCTAGACGTCTGGGCACTTTCCGTGGTTGAGGAAGCTCTTCCACTAAATTCTTAAGAATATCTTCCGGTATATCCTAGGTTACATAAAAATTTAGGCTTAATTTTCTTAAAATACATTCCTTAGCAATACTTAGTAATAAAAGATAACAAACAAAATAATATTTATAGAATGAGGAAAACAATATACTCTTTAAGTTAAAACTTTCTGAAAATCCCTGAAAAGTACATTAAATCAATGATATAAGTAATCTCATTATAATAATACACTCTATATTTTAATCTTGAAAAACGTATTTCTCATGATAAATTAGACATCTTCAATTTTGACAACTATCAAGTCACTAAGTTCTATCTACTTTTTCCAAATACTGTTTAATTTATTCCCCTCCTTTCAACTACAAAAAGGCACTGCCTTGGCTCATTCTCATAATTTTTTATCTGATGAGTGTATGTACGTACTGGGTCTACTGCTTCCAGTGCCACAACCTTTCAATCCATACTCCATGTTGTTGCCAGAAAAAACTTACAAAAATGAAAATCTGATGGATCTTTGAGTCATTTAGCCAACAAACATTTATTGAACTCCTTCCATGAACCAGAAATTGTGCTAGGTGCTGAGTATATAAAAGAAAATAAAAAGATCATAGCTTCTAAAGGCTTGCAATTTTTAAAAAGTTACTCCTAAAACCAGCGTCCTCACTTCCAGCCCACCTCTCCAACTTCACTTCATACGCACACCCACAGCTTCTGAGTTATCAGCCTCCTCGCCTTTCATGCACTGGTCTACACTCAAATCCTGGTGCCTTTATGAATGGTATTCCCTCTGCCCAGAACGACTTTCCCCTGGTTATATATCCAAATGTTTAGAAAAATGAAAGAAAAAGTAAAATGCAAAAAAATCTGAATTTAGGTAATGAAAAGCAAACTAATGAGTAAAACATATATTTGAGAGATATTTTAAAAGAAGAAAGAACAGGAATTGAATAAATAAAGGGAATGGTAAAATGAAGAGCACGAGTAACCAAAAGAATTAACATTTATATCGTGCTCATGATACAGAAATAAGGGAAAGGGAATTAACTGTATTGTGAGTTTGGATGATAAGTAAATTTTGGAGACTCTATTGAAATAATGGTAAGATATCAATATGGAAGTGTCCTCTGGGCATTTCCACAGGGACAGTAGATATAATTCCCTCTTTTCTTTATAGGGTGTTCCTAGAAATTAAAAAAGAAAAAGATTATTATACAGTAAATTACAGTTCTCTGCAGAGAGCACATTATAATTGAGAATCAAATACCTGGGCAAAGACGTGGCATGAAATAAGCCATTGTTTTGACCAATGAATGTCTTAAGAATCAAGATACAATTTTAAAATAGCTTTAAAGAATCACAGAGCTCTACTGCATTGTAGCCTTGTTCTAAAATCTATTATGGCAAAATTTTAATAACATTTTTTAAAATTTAAGTTGACATTTTAAAATTATGGTTTGGACATGCTGAGTCACTATTAACATATACAAAACACAATCAATAGTATTGACAATGTGTTTCTTGACTGAAAAGCATTTTAAAAATATTTAATATCCCTTCCCCAGTATTTAAGCCTGCAAATATAATTATACAGAATCAGAACAAGCAGAGGATGCTTGGATAGATGAAATATTATTAAATGACTCTTATTTTTTACTTCCTGAAGGAGCCTACCTGCCAAAGTTTGATATTTATAAAAATTTATGAATATGTCATACTTCTTTGGGAAGCCATTAAAAAATCTCTAGGTTACTTGCAAAGACAACTTCCAAAGTTCCAAGTGTTCACTCAGCATAGAGGGTGTGGAACATAGTGGATTCTTAGTAAATGTTTGCTGAATTGATAGAACTTGGACTGAAATGAGCTTACCAATTTCCCCACTATTAGAAGAATTCACTCAAAGAACGAATAAAATCAATGCAAAAAGAGAAATGAAAGCTGTTGATTAGGCATTACACATGAAACCAGCAAGGGGGAAGTGCAGCCTTTAACCTGCACACAGAGAATATAACCCAGAAATGCTAACTGAATGTGTTCATGGAGATTTAAGAGTCCTCGGCACAGAGAGGGTGGTTAACCTAAGAGGGGAGTAAGCAAAAGAGTAAGAGGAGAAAAAAGAAACATGGAGGTGAGGTGACCATTTACTTTATTACTACTTTTTTGTATTTTTTTTTTTTTTTTTGTGAGGAGATCAGCCCTGAGCTAACATCCGCCAATCCTCCTCCTTTTTTGCTGAGGAAGACGGCCCTGGGCTAACATCTGTGCCCATCTTCCTCCACTTTATATGGGACGCCGCCACAGCATGGCTTACCAAGCAGTGCGTCGGTGCGCGCCCGGGATCCGAACCAGCGAACCCCGGGCCACCGCAGCGGAGCGCGCGCACTTAACCGCTTGCGCCACCGGGCCGGCCCTACTTTTTTGTATTTTTTAAAGAAATTTCAAATCTACAGAAAAGTTGTGCAAATACAGTGAACACTCATCTAACCTTTACCTAAATTCACCAATTGTTAAAATATGACATGTTTGCTTTCTCTCTTTTTAGCTATATACAAACACATGTACATAAACACTTTCTTTTTGGTTGAACCATTTGAGTAATTTGCAGTTATGTCACCCCTAAAAGTTTCAGGATATATCTAAATATAAGGATTGTCTCCTATGTAACCTCATTACAAATTCATGTTCAGGAAAATTAACATTGATGAAATACTTGTTATCTAATATACAGCGTATATTCAAATTTCCCAAACTGGCCTAATAATAATGTCTTACATATCTTTTTTTCCAATCCAAGATCCAGTCAAGGATGACAGGCTCCATTTAGCTATTATATTATGTTGTTATTATGTTGTTTAACATGCATAATATTTTCTTTAGTCTAGTCTCCTTTAATCTGAAGAGTTCCCTTGCTTTTTCTATCTTTAATGAAATTAATACTTTTAAAAAGGGTACAGACCAGTTATGTTGCAGAATGTTCTTTTATTTGGATATGTAGTATTGTTTCCTCATGATTAGATTCAGGTTAAATATTTCTGGCAGGGCAGTATGTAGATTATGTTGGGTCTTCAGTGCTTCAGTCACAGTAGGAGGCACATGATGTCAGTTTGTCCCATGTTGATGACACATTTGATCTCTTGGTTATGGTTGGTGTCTACCAGATATCTTTAATGTAAAAGTATCTTTTCCACTTTCAAATAGTAAGTAAGTAAACTGTGAATATCCTGTTCCACATAATCTTTTACCCGACGACCATAGAACATGCTGATAATGGTCACTTTTCTAATTCAGTATTATTTCCATAGTTTTTTAGATGACATTTTTCTCTAAAGAAGAGCTTTTCTTTTTCCAGAAAGGAGAAGGGAAATTATAAGAAGTTAAAAATCATTTTTAGACTATCATCATGGGCTCAAAGACTTTTGTTTCCTATTCAATGTAATCCATTATTATTACCACTCATTTTGTGACTCACACAATCCTATAGTTGGTCAGCGGGCACCAATTCAAGCTGCCTCATATGTTCTCTTGATATTTCTCCATTGGTTTTTGAGCACTGCCTCACCTTCTGTTACTTATTATTTTACTATTTGCATGTGTATACTCCCTAATAACTTTGCTCTTTCTCTGCTCCAGACCTAGAATCAACCACTTCTCCAAGGAGAACCAGGTTCCTTTTAACAGGGAATAGCATTTAGAAAGCAAGATCTGGGCACTTGTTGTGCTTACTTCTATGGGTGCTGTCATTTTAGTTTTTAAATATATAAAATCTTAACATGATAAAAAAGTTAAAGTAAAAAAAATCAATAATCTAAAAGTCATTCTCCAAAAAAATCTCATTCTCTTCCCTATTCCTTCCACCTCTTTGTGCCCATGCTCCAGTAAGCAGCCAATTTCATTTTCTCATTTATTCTTCCTCTGTTTACGCAAAAAGCAGGTATAGTATTTATACTGTGTGTGTAAACATACATATGAGTATATGCATACAAAAGGTAGTATGCTATCTATATTCTTTTTCACCTTGCTTTTTTTTACTTAACAATATACCCTGGAAAGCATTACTTATCAAGTCACAACAACATTTGTCATTCTTTTTTTTTATAATTGCATAGTACTCAATTGAATGGATATAACAGTTTATCCAATTTCCTATAAATGAGCATTTATTTGTTGATATTATTTTACTATTATAAATAATGTGGAAACAATAATCTTGTGTATCTTCAAAGTAAATTGCTATAAATGAGATTTTTACTGGATCAAGTACAAATCTCCTTATGTATATATTTTGTTATATGTTACCTAATTCCCAGATTCCTTATGGGGTGTACAATTTGTACTCCCACCAGCAATGTGTAAGTGCCTGATTCCCCAGGGCTTTGACAATAAAATATGTTATCAAGCTTTTGAATATTTAACAATCCGTTTTTGGAGAAATGGGCTCATTTTTTTTAATAGTCTAAAATTATTTAAGTAATTTACTGTTCAAGTGAACTACCATGAATACTTAAAAACCACATTCAAACCTGACTACCTTATAACTGGGATAAATAATACCATTATTTTTTGTGTCTTTTAGAAATTATGGTTTCTAAAAACAGTGACAGTACAATTAGAACTAGGAGTTTTAAAATTCTTGTGATTTCATGAAGGTCATTTATCCTTAGATGATGATATTGCTTCCGTACTTGTTACCTCAGAGGTAAAGTGAATGGTGGAAAATTATTCTACTCATTCATGCAAAGCAATGGTAATAAATTAACCATTTTTATAAAAGTATGAATAATTTACTCATGTGTATGAGTACAATGAGCATGTACAATGAGTACATGAGTATGTACAATGAGCACACAAGTGGCTTGGATAGTTGATATAACTTGATATTCTGGAATGACTTTCTACACTATTCCTCTAGTAGGAACTACAAGGACAACAATCATAACCATGGTGATGACAGCAACTAGCACTTAGTGTGGCACGCCCTGTGCTAAGCACTCTACAAATATCTCATTTAACTCTTACAACAATCTTACAAAGTAGGTACTATTATTACACCCATTTCACAGATGAGAAAACAGAGATAATAAATAACTAGCCCATGGCTATGAAGTCAGTAAATGGTGGGACATGGATTCTAATCCAGATAGTCTGATTCCAGAGCCTGCACTCAACTATTTTATTATAGAACCTCTAGTGTTGCATTGTATTACACTAAAGAGAAAAGCTAAGTACTTAAAATAGTACAATAATAATAAAAATGTTTATACTTATTTTCAAGTACTTTTTTAGCTGAATAATTTTGAGTACCAACAAGTATTCTAAAGTTAAATCATGGGAAATAATTAGCAACCAAACCTAATGATTCACAGAAGTTTTGCTACTGGTCACATACCAAGTAAACTAAATTTATACTTTTTTATAGTTGATGAAATCATCAATGAGTACCCTCAATTTAACAAAAGCTCTGATGATAGTTCCTTGTTCAAAAGAAAGCAGTTATTAAAATGAAAAAACAGAACTCACAGATTTTTAATTTTTGGTCCAATGATGGCTCACTTTATTATTTAAAATAAGAGCAATTGTTATTATGATGTGCTTACTATAAAATATTTCAGAAGTTGACTATGAAATTATTGAAACTGAGTCTATGGCAATTATTTTAAAAGGAGAGAATGTATTTAATTGAAAATCTAGGAAAAGCACCATTACAACGACCACTGACTTACCTCATCTGGGAAAAGATGCAACCTCTGCATCATGGTTCTTCTGTGAAGGTTTTTTGGCAGCATGCCATAAATAGCCAGTTTTACAATCTGAAAAACAGATATGTGTAGGACTCAGTAAGAAAAATATGACGAGATATAAAGAAGGCAAACATAATTAGAGATGGTGATCAAAACGAGTGGGCTAAAATTCAACATGAATATGAAAGGAAAGAAACTGAGACCTAAGTAGATATGACAGCAACAGAAAAGGAACTTTTATTATTTTGTACATTACTATTTTCTTTAGGCTCTATTTGTTTAATTTATTTTTATTTAGAAAAAGGACAAAAGGAAGAGATTAAAAATAATCTATGTATATGCGAATTTTAGCCAGAATAAAAAGAAATTCTCCAAGCTTATACAAGAACCTGTGGCTCAAATAATCTCTCACATACTGAGTAGAGCAGAATGTAGGGAGGCTTTAATCCTGTTTCCTCCAGCTAGGAGATCAGGTGGTTGGCAACATTGGCAACAATGTTGATGATTAAAATTCACTGAAAACTTACTACGTGTACAGTGGTCAGTGCATCACATTGTTATCTTGTTTATGATGCTAAGTCTCATTTCACAGATGAGGAACCAGATTTAGTGAGGTTAAAGACCTCCCCCAGTTTCATATATCTAATAACTGGTGGTGCTGAATTCAAACCAGGCAGTCTTACTCCCAGAACAGACACGTAGTACATGTAATCACATCTATAATGTGTTTCTCTTCATAACTTAACAAGAAGACCAAGTCCCTTCTCTCTACCATACCCATTCCCAAGATGGCAAACGAGCCTTTCCATGATTTACTTTTTCCTTTTAAGGTTATCATCATTGTTGGTCTGAACATGATTTTATGTATCTTTTGTCAAGAGAAGGCCACAGTGTCACCCTGTGCTCCATAATCTCCTAGGGGCCTCCTGATATATAGTGTATATAAATATACTGCAAGCTCCTCATAAAACTACTGATAGAGACTTCTGAAGTATGACATCGATTTTTATCACCTATACTCATATTTCAAGGATATAATAGGACATGTATTAAAGCTAAACCCAGCAAAACAATACATGTTAGAATAGAGTTGCACTATAAGAGAATTTCCTATTCCTTTTATTTTCTCATCTCCTATTCCTTTCATTTTCTCATCAAACCAGACTACAAAACCTTACTATATACAAAAGCCAACGGCATCCCATACATATTTTCCATCTATTTTTTAGGTTATTGCTGTTAACACTTTATGTTCTGGAGACTTTATTTAAATATAGATTTATGTTGCAAAATTAAAAGCAATTAAAAATTCAGTTCCTCAGTAGCACAAGCCACATTTTAAGTGGTCAACTGCCACATGTGGCGAGTGGTTACCATATTTGACAGCGCAGACACAGAACATTCTCATCACGGCAGAAATTTTTATTGGACAGCACTGATCTAGATGTTAGTCTTTAGAATGTTTAACGTTTTAAAAGTCTTACACAGAAACTGACCCAGCAGTTAAGAGTTACGACTACTCAGCATCTTTTCTCAATAAGCAAGTCATTACATCCTCTGAATATCATCCTACTAGCAAGTTTATTGGTTTTTTTAATGGCATTCGGTTTTCATGTTCTTAAAAAATTTTGTTGCGTTTACTCAAATTAAAAAGTTGGCATTTTTAAAATTTGACCTATTAAAAAATGCAAGCGTAACACTCAAATTAGGGAAAGCTCAAAAATGTGAAAACGTCATAAGCTGAAGGGAGAGAAAAAGAGAGACCCACAAACATACGTACCCCAAAAATAAATGTGACACAACACACACAGGCAATCAAGTAATTCTAGCTGTATAGACTTAAGCATAAACTCTAAGGAATTCAGAAAGTGAGAAAGATAGAAAAAGGTAAGGTTAATAAACATTAAAGACCTTCCTCATATAATCTGTATCCCAGGACATCTGTTTCACACAAAATAATTTTATTAACTATATGAAGGGGGAAAAACATAAGAAAGGAACCATATTAGAAGAACAATATAAGGACACAGAAACTTATAAAGAAACTAATATATATGACAGAGGGATACAGGATATAAGAAAAGGGCTGAATCAATATATTTGAGTTTAGAATTAATGATCTTCTATGTAATTGTAAAATATTTTTAAATACTTAACCTACTAGTAACTATTTAAATATTAATGTATTTTAAAATAATATTTCAAGACTGCTAACAATCAGAAGGAAGCATTATGAAACAAATTCTCTTACAAGTCACATACACTTAGTACTGATTAGCAAATTATGTCTGCTGTCAGAAGACCTACTGTTCCAAACACTTAGTGTTTGAACTCTAAGTAAAATAACTGACCTCTTCCACAAAAACCATTCTTTTTCAAAACACAAAGTCGAAATTAACACTTAAAAAAAAATTAAGATCTTTTAATGAGGTAATCATTCAAATGGATTTAACTCTGACATATTTTCCAAGCCTTCATCAAACATTTTGTAATGCATTTCAATCTTCATTCATAAAAAAGAATTTGAAACGATTTCTACAAATGTTATCCAATGCCAAATTCTTAACACCAAAAAGTTGGACTATACTGCCTCCTAGTGTATAGTGAGCATACCTGAATAAAATAGAAACTAATTTTAAAAACATTTAAAAATACTTATAAAATACAAAAACTGTAATTTGTAGTAAAAGTTGTGGTATATATTACCAGCAGCCCTTAAAATTTTTTAATACCATTATATGCAATCCATATTAATCGTCAAAGTAGGATACTTTATTTGATCTGTAATAGTCTAAAAACATGAGTTATGAAACAGAACATTAAATATTTCTTAAGAAACAATCTCTGAGCATGTTTTTGTAAAACAGATATGAATGATAAAGAGTAAAAATAAACAGTAAAGCATGAGACTTCCAAATATTATGTGAGGCCTTATTATAATAAAATATGCCCCTCCTCCCACCCCTTTACCAAGAAAATTTTAGGCAATACTACTCCAAATGGTTGCATATTGACAACGGATATTTATTTTTATTCACCATTTCAGGGAAATACAAAAGAATGTCTTCACAGTCTAGCACTTTGTTCATTTAAGAATGCATTTAAGTAAAAAGCTAAAATAGTTCCTAATGGGGAAAATGCTATCTATCCTATGAGTATAGTTCAAAGAGTTAAAGAAGGAAAAACTGTGAAATGGCAACAAGAGACTTCGCTTTTAGCAATATTGAGGACTAACATTTGGATTAGAAACCTCTTCCAGGGGCCGGCCCGGTGGCGCAAGCGGTTGAGTGCGCGTGCTCTGCTGAGGCGGCCCAGGGTTCGCCAATTCGGATCCCGGGCGCGCACCGACGCACCACTTGTCAAGCCATGCTGTGGCGGCATCCCCTATAAAGTGGAGGAAGATGGGCACGGATGTTAGCCCACGGCCAGTCTTCCTCAGCAAAAAAACAGAGGAGGATTGGCAGATGTTAGCTCAGGGCTGATCTCCTCACAAAATAAATAAATAAAGTCATTCTTTTGGCCCCGTGGCTTAGCGGTTAAGTGCGTGCACTCCGATGCAGGCTGCCCGGGTTCGGATCCCAGGCGCGCACAGACGCACTGCTTCTCCGGCCATGCTGAGGCCGCGTCCCACATACAGCAACTAGAAGAATGTGCAACTGTGACATACAACTATCGCCTGGGGCTTTAGGGGAAAAATAAATAAATAAAAAATTAAAAAAAAAAAAAAAAGAAACCTCTTCCAGTAGTATATAACTCAAATCATAAAGTAATAAACATTTAGTGAAATTAATAATATTGTTTTTAAAAATCTTTTTTAAAGCATGGAACCAACTGGAGGCCAGAAACAGGAGAAAAAACTACAAGAAAAAGAGAGTCCTAGGGCTGGCATTTGCCCTGCCAGCATCAGCTTAGTGCAGGGGTTGAGTTTTAAAGGACTATGACTTTGGGGTCAGGAAGTAGGATCAAAGATTCCCTCATTAACCTAGATTTTTAACAGAACGGCAACATCCACGACGTAGAGTGGGGAAATAAAAAATAAAAGTCTTTCCTGACAGGTAACCGCTAACTATGAGCCTGAGCTCACGTGGCTTTGAGGCCCCAAGTCCAGAAGCCTCAGTATAGCTTAAAGAGGTGTCAGTTGGTATAGCCTCATGTGCCTGCTAGAAGCTAGGTGAATCTTATCTGAAGAAATTCATTTTTAACATAGGTCTCAAAGAATTCCCAGAGATGAAGTTCCAAGGTACATGAGCTTACTACGACAAAAGAACAGAAAGACTATCAAAACTGACCAGCAAACCTGAAAAAGAAACAAATAGTAAAACTGCAAGAAAAGAAAAAAATGTAATAATTGAAATTAGCAACTCAATAAAAGGGTTAATTAGATCAGACGCAGGTAAAAAGATAGACAACTAGATCATAGATGTAAAGAAATTACGGACAATGCAGCACCGAGACAGGGAAATATAAAACATGCAAGATATGTATTGAATCACATACAATAAAATGAGACACTCTACTGTTAAGTATAATCAGACTTCCAAAGAGAAAGAACAGAGACTAAAGGGAGCCAATATTAGAAGACATAGAGCTGACAAATTTTCAGAACTGAAGATACCAATCCTCAAACAAAACAAATAACAAGACTCAAAAAGAAACATATGAAAACCAAAGCCAAAGAAAAGATCTTAAAAATATCCAGACAGAAAAGAGAATATGTTTAAAGAAACAATTAAACTGACATCTGACTTACCAATAACAATAAGGGAAGCTAAAATCTGTTGGAATACTAGCTTCAAAAAGCTGAGAGAAAAAAATGGCTATCCTAGAATTGCATATAGTATAAGTAAAACTCTTTCAAGAATGAGGGCAAAAATAAAGACAGTTTCAGGCAAAAAAGAAGAGTTCACTATTAAAAGAATGTTACTACAGGAATGCCCACAAGAAGTACTTTAAAGAGAAGGAAACTGATCCCAGTAGGAAGGCTGAGTTACAAGAAGGGACTGTAAGCAAAGAAAATCATAAAAAATCAGTAACTGAGGGCCGGCCCGGTGACACAGTGGTTAAGTTCAAGTGCTCTGCTTCGGTGGCCCAGGGGTTCATGGGTTCAGATCCTGGGTGCGGACCTACACACTGCTCGTCAAGCCATGCTGTGGCAGTGTCCCACATACAAAATAGAGGAAGATTGGCACAGATGTTAGCTCAGGGACAGTCTTCCTCACCAAAAAAAAAAAAAATCACTAACTGTATAAAACAATAGCAAGAATGTTGAATTGGAACATTCTCTGTTCTCTTGAACAGAGAAAGCATATAGATTGGGAGGGAGAGTGGGTGTTAAAAATCTTCTAAGGGCCTTGATTTGATTTAGAGGAAAGTAAAGATATTGACTATTCTTAGACTTCTAATAAATAAATTCAATCAATCCAAAAGAAGCCAAAAAAGAAGGGGCGAAAAAGAAAATAAAATCTAGCTCAGTAAAGTTTAAACTATAAAATGATGTATCAGGCAAACACTATCAAAAGAAGGCTGATATAGCTATAATAATATTAAAAAAAAATTGAGCTCAAGTTAAAAGGCATTACTGGAGATAAAGAACATACCCTGATCAATTCTTTAGTAAGATTATAATTCCAAACTTAAACTCATCTAACACTAAATCTTCAAAACATACAAAGCAAAAACTGAAAGAACTACAAGGAAAAATTAACAATCCACAATTGATATTTTAACATAACTCTTCCAGGTAATCAATAAATCAAGTGAACAAAAAAAAAGTCAGTAAGAATATAAGACTGGGACAACATACTTAGCATATTTGATATAATGGATATGTAAAAATATATACATACATATATACATACATACATACATTTCTCTTTCCAACACATTTTCAGCAAATACATCGTATTCTAGGTGATCACACAGGTGTCAAGAAATTAACAAGAAAGGCAACAAAATTTTTTGACTAAATGCAAAACATTCAAAATAGTAATTAGAAAATATATAGAACTGGATGATAACGAAATACTACTAATCAAAATCTGCATGATACTGTTAAAGTGAAGAATTTATAGTCTTGAATGCTAGCTACATTAGAAGAGAAGACTGAAAAAACAGTGTCTGAACTAGTTTTCCCACAGATGAAGATAAATAAAAAATACAATAGACTTACTGCCACTGGATCCTTCAGGTGAAGTTGAGCAGCTGTTACTTGTTTAAATCCACCTGGGTAGCTGTTAATAGAAGCAAAGACATTAAAACTGGGAGTAGGCTATGGTACAGTATTCTTGAAATGAATACTTTTATAATACAAAAACTATTTTTATTAGGAAATTACCCTTGTTTCTGGAAACCATGCTGTTCATTAGTGTCTTAAAAATAAGTAGTAACCTATGCTATCTGAAATGCTATTCTCTTAAGTGGTCAACTACCATTATTTCATAAAAAGTTCCACATCTTGGAAAATTTCTTGGCATAACTATTTATATTTCTACCAAAATTTACAGTTATTCATCATTCATTCATTTATTATGGGGTAGTTTATCACTCCTTGAATTGAGAAAGAAAAAGCAATGAGCCAAAATGTTTCAGATTCCCTGCCAAATTAGACAAAGTGTCTGTATAAGCTAGGAGTCAGGTTTGGGGAAAGTATTGGTAGACCACTTGGTTCTGAAGTCAAGTTCATACTCTAAACAGGTCATGATCCTGTCACCTATTAACAGGATAATAGATCACCAAGGTCTAAGGTAAAAGACCACCAAGAATTATATATCGGTTCTAAGGATTTCATTGTGTTCAGATCAAAATTGTATATAAAACAGATAAACTGGAGATTAAAAAAAAAAAACTGGGGATAGTACTAGAAGAAGCTTAGTAACTTGAATACACCAGATCCAGGTCTGGAATATAGGTTTTGTAGTTACTACCAGTGTATTATTAGGCAACTTATTTTACTTCTTTATATGTGAGTTTACTCATATAACAAAAATGATAGGGGCCAGCCCGGTGGCGCAAGCAGTTAACTGCGTGCACTCCGCTGCAGCGGCCCACGGTTCGCTGGATTGGATCCCAGGCGCGCACCAATGCACCGCTTGGCAAGCCATGTGTGGCAGCATCCCATATAAAGTGGAGGAAGATGGGCATGGATGTTAGCCCAGGGCCAGTCTTCCTCAGCAAAAAAAAAGAGGAGGATTGGCAGATGTTAGCTCAGGGCTGATATTCCTCACAAAAAAAAACAAAACAGAAAACAGAAAAATGATAATCTCTGCCTCATCTACCTCTCAACATTTTTATGAGAGTCAAATCAGAAAACGTTCGTGAAAGTGCTTAAAAAATTTAAAACAAAAACAATATAAACATGTAAGATCTTAATACACTGAATGGATAAATAAAGCCTAAATGATTTCCAAGGAAGAGGAAAAGAAAATGTAAAGTCAGTGGACTCTGTAAGAAAAGTTTCAATATTCTAACCACATCTTGCATGATAGTGTAGAAGGTATGCTTCATTAAATTTGTACATGACCTGAAGATGAGGGGTTAACTCACACATTACATGATACAATCAAGATCTCAAAAGATCTTAAAAGCTTGGAGATAAAACTTAACATGGAGTTAACCTAAGGTACTGTAGTTGGATTAAAATGCAACTAAACATACAGGAAGGAGACATGGTTGAACAGCATATTGTTTGATAAAGACTTAGGAGTTCTAGCTGATAGTGAACTTAGCGTACCACATAGTGATATGGCCTTGAAGAAAAGTTCTGCTGCAATAGAATACTGCGTAACTGAGAGATGGAGGAAAGAGTCACATTATACTAGGAAAACATCAGAACACAGCCAGACGAGTGTATTTAGTTAAGAAAGGTACTGACAAACAATGACTTTATCTAAAGAAGAGTGACCAAGATATAACGGGCATATTTGAAGTGAGGCCATATAAAGAACTCTGAAGGAACTAGAGATGTTTAACCTAGAGAAAAGACAAATCAGTGAGCACTTGCTGATCACTGTCTCAAAATTATCTGAAGGATGTCATGTGGAATTGGTATAATTATTTTACAGTGTCCCAATCAGGAAAACTAAGACCAATATGAAAGCTAGACAAATATAGATTATGACTCAATAGCATAAAGATCTTTCTAAAACTTAGACCATTTCAAAGGTGGTATGAATGTGCTGTCTCATAAGCTATGAGATTGCTATTATTCAGACATAGGCGGAGAGACCTATAACTTGAAAGGTATATCGTGGAGATTTTAGGTATTTTCCAAACTTGGGATTTTGTTCACTACTCCTTAAATGTCTCATGTACTTTCAGATGTTTAGGATGGTTCTAGATACAGAGTAAGATGAATTATAGGAAGCAGAAAGAAATAAGTGAGAAGATCGACTAAAAATGAGAATAATCTTATCAGAGAGGTTATGTGAAAAGCTTCCAAGAAAAACAAATAGTATCATTAATAACTAGTATTTGGTATAGTTTTGTGTTTTTTTTGATTAAGTTATATATGTAGCATGAGTAAAATTAGTATTTTCTTAAATGCCAAATTTTGAAAATACTTTTTTCTTTTAAATAAGATCAATAGTATTAAAGTATCAATAAATTAAAGTAATACATTTCAACTGCCTATCTTCCTTGACAATGCATTATCTTACCCAGTATGTGAGGAATACACTTTTTGTTCCCATTTGTTTCCAGAAAATGCAATGTGCCTTGTGTTCATTATGACAACATGATCCCCGCAGTCACCTAGATTTAAAAAGAAAAAAGAAAGAAAAAAGATTTTATATGATAAATCATGATTTTAAGAAAACGTGGCCTTGGTTATTATAAAGCTTACTGAAGTCCAAACAACACATTAAAAAATATAAAGCAAGTCATAGTGCAACATCAAAATCCTTGAACAGATTTCTGTTACTCTTTTATATAACGTCTAAGTATAGAAAGAGTTGGCTGGCCATTTGGAAAATCTCAACACTGGAAGGTAAAGAGAATTTAATAAAGATGCCAATAACAACAATATATCTTTCAAAGGCAAACTATTGTTATTTTATTATTTCTTCCCATTAATAATTATACTTCATAAAAATGTCTATATTAAGCACCTTTAAATATCTAATACAGATTTTTTCTTAAAAATAGAAGAGAAAATGAAAACAGTATGCATATAGATATAAAAAAGTAAGTTTTACCAATAGGTAAATTGAAAACAAATGTAAAACATCATAACTGATTATTATTATTCTCAAATTTAGAGAACAATAGAGTACTATGATCTTATGCTTAACTACTTACCCAAGGTTTTTTCCAACCACATTTAACTAGATAAATTTAAACTGCCACTACTTTCAACTATGACTACACACATATATAACAGGACAAATGACTTGAAAATCAAAATATATGTACAGGACTAATTTGCCAGTGAAAAGTACCCCTAAGTAGGGCTGTTCATCTAAACAAAACCTAAAAAGTCAACATGTAAGTTTTCACATGAATCACTACACAATCAGAAATATTTATTAAATGCTTGCTGTACTAATAGAAAAACAACACAAGATTCTAGAAGCTTATTTATTTTAGAAAAAACATTACTGAAAAAATAAGTGTAAGTACAATATATGAAAAGCAAGATTATAAGATTCTATGCAGAGCTTTAAATCTGAATGGTAGACTTTTCAGAGAGAAGTTCATAATCTATACAGGACAAGGGGAAAGGAAAGAGAATAAAGCAGGTGGGTTTTCTTCACTAGAGTGAAAGGGAATCCAGAGGTGTGAAGGAAAGACCTGGGAAGCCTGCTGTTAGTGGGTTGAAAAGGATAGTTTGACAGTATTTGGCAAATTAAGTCACTAAAGTTCCTAAAAGTGACACATGGTGGGCTACTAAGGCAGTTGGGCAAATGAACGAGAAGAACAAATAAAGAGGGCGAGAAGATATCTACACAGTCTCAAAGAATGCTGAAGTTACTTTAGTTTTCATCCAGACATTTATAGTTGAAGAAGCTAAGACCCCTTAAGATTAAGTGATTTGCCAAAGCTCACACACCGAGTTATTTAACACCCTGTTCAGGCTCTTTCCATGACATCTATCTGGAGGAAAAATGGAATCTTTAATTATCTACTAAAGCTGAATTTATTTTTTAAATGTTGTTTAAGCTTTAAATATGCAAAAAGTATCTTGAGTCACTCAAAACACATTGTAGAGATCAAAAAGGATCTTTTAAGGGACATTAGAAAGAATACCACAATTCAGGTGAAAATCATGTTCTTTCAGATCTAAGGTATGAAAATCTAATCTGGGAAAAATCACGCCCCCTTAATAAATTTATGTCAAAGCTTTATTAAATACATTCTTAGAAGCACTTCTCTACTGACTATAAATAAAACCAACCAGCAATTAAATATTTGTTTTAACTGCATTACATATTAAAACAACAGCCGATATTATTGTTGAAGGCTGAAATCCAGGATACAGTGCAATCATTTCTGTCTAAATTTCTAAGTTAAATCAATAGATATATTTTGTTTAAAAATTTTAATTAGAGAATTTTACATTTTATAAAATGTACCAAATGTACATAAATTGGAGCTCTATTGCCTGATCTAGAGATATTGGAAGAGAAATCAATGTCTTTAAAATTAAAAAAAATTAAAGTTCGGTAAGCAATTTTTAGAAATAAGAATTGTGAGTTTTTCCCAAAAATTCCCACCTTAGATTTCTGACCTTATCTGACTCTTTTTTATAATACTAGATGTTAAATTAAATGGCCAAATAAGATTCAAACTAATTCAATCAAAGTGAAAACTCAGAAGTTTCATGCCAGGGAATCTCAGGTCTCATCACAGGTTACACTATCAGGGGCACTTCTCAGTCCTGTGGCCTCAGTGTTCCGGCCCATCTTCTGCTCTGAGCCAGAACTCACTCAAGTTTTTTCTTCAAAATTGCCTGGGAGGAAGGCAAATAACATTTATTCAGTATCTTCTACATGCAAGGGACTAAGCTAGGCATTTTATATTTACATTCTAACACTGAAAGTCTCATAGTCATCTTATTAAGTTGGCTTTACCTCCCGCCTCTCACTTTTATTTTTTAATCAGAAAACTGAGTCAGAGATTAAACAATGCAGCTAAGAGTATATGACTAATAAGTAGTAAAGTTAAGCTTCAAATCCAATTCTAGTGACTTCAAAGATAACTCTTATCCTTTTCACTACAACCAAGATGGAAGTAAGTGGTGGGTGGAATGCCACGTGGAGGCAATGATATCACTCAGTAATCGGTCATGCACCCTTTTCTGCTAGGTTCTGAGAAAAACTCAGAAATCTTTCTCAATGTACTGCTCCTAGGTTAAAGTTATTTGCCACCTTTGTGATTCACTATGTATCAACTCCTCAGGTAGGTGTTCAAGGAGACTTACAGTACCGGCTCAAATTTTCTAGCCTTATTTACCAGTTCTTTCCCACACCACTGTATGTACCAGGTAGGCCATACTACTTGCTATACTTGCTATTCCCTGAAGCATTACCCCATTATCTCTTTCTCTCTCTCACACACACACACACAGGCATGCATACATACATCCTCCAATCTTTTTTGTGTTTGTTCCTTTCACTAGAAATGCCCTCCTAATTTATCTCCACTTGTTAAGTTTTATCCATAAAATTTAAGTTCAACATAAATATCAAGTTCCAACATAAATATCAGTCCTTCTTCCATAAAGTCTTTCCTAATACTAAAACCAACTTCCTTTAATTCTGCAAAGATGCCTGGATCTCTCTTATGATCTGATTTAACTCTATCTGTCCTATCGTTTGTGTGATTTTATTCTCTCCAACTAGATTATAAGCTACCTGTTCAAGACTGTTAATTGTAGATCTCTTATATAAGAGAGTTACCAGTCATGGTAAATGTTCAAGAAAAAATCCCTGGTGTTCACTTTGATGTAAATAGGGCTTGTTCCATCATTTCTGGCTCCCACACAATTCCTTTCTTAGGTTTCATGGGAGAAGCTCCTACTTTTTATCTTAGAAATCACACCATTCAAACTTGGTCCGAGCTAGTCAGACCTCACACAAGGGTAGATTCAGATGGAGACATCTCTTGAGTTTGTTGGGAGTCTTGAGCTCCTCCAAAATGTGCTTTATAGTCCTTTTCCATTGATTAATTAACCAACTCATTACTTAGTATGTACATACTAATGCCAGGTACTGTTCTTGATGCTGGGAATATAGCAAAGAGTGTAACTGAAGCCCCTGTCCGTAATGAATCTTACTTTCTAGTGGAAGGAGCTAGACAATAAACAAATACGTAACTAACAATACGCCAGGAGCTGATAACACAGGGGGATAAAGAGTAATGGGATGGAGGTATTATTAATTGGTACCGGTTTTTGTGTTAATTTAAATCTTCATTTCTCTTGATAAATGTCAAAGAGTACAATCGATGCGTTGTATGGTAAGCTCATGTTTAGTTTTTATAAGAAACTGCCATACTCTTTTCCAGACTGGCTGTACCGCTTTACACTCCCACCAGCAACGTACGAGTAATCCAGTTTCTCTGCATCCTCACCAGCATTTGTTGTTGTCATTGTTTTTTATTTTAGCTATTTGAATAGATATGTAATAATATTTCCTTGTGGTTTTAATCTGTTATCTCCCTAATGGCAAAGGATGTTGAACATTTTTTTATGTTCCATCTGGTCATGTATTTTGCCCATTTTCTAATTAGCTCATTTTTTTTTTTACTGTTGAGTTTTGAGAGTTTTTATGAGACTGACATGCTGCCGACTGCACCAAGAATGTGGATTGCTGAGTTTTGAGAGTTTTTAATATATTCTAGATATAAGTCTTTTGTTGGTTATGTGGCTTGCAAATATTCTCTTCCAGTCTGTAGGTTGTCTTTTCATCCCCTTCAGAGTCAAATTCCTCCTTATAAGCTCTTTGCTTTAGCTCAGTGGTTTTTAAACTGCATCTGATAGAATCTCAGGGTCCTAAGAAGGTGACTCAAAGGGGCAAGGATCTAGGGTCTTCTCCCTCCTTCAACCAGCACAGCACTGCTTTTATATATGGGTCTCCATACAAGATTTGGTTTGAGAAATGTTTGAAAAATAGCTATTCCAATTTAGTGGTAAACAGCAAAGTTTGGCTTTGGCCTTTATGTTTGTATCCAGCCTTGAAGGACTAATGTTCAAATGCCTACTTCAATGTTATTTTTGGCATCTTTGAACATGTACATGGGATACAATATTAGGGATGATCACGTAGGTTACCACAAAGCCTACTGAGTGTAAAGATGCTGTGATAGGAAAAATGCTGTAAGGCGCTGTGATAGGAACAAGATGTGTTGTTCAAATTTATTGCTAATATCTAAATGTTCACTTCCAAAAGAGGTAAGTATTATAGATATAACCTGGAGCAAAAATCTCCTTCAGTGCTTTGTACAATAATATTCTAGGAGTAAGCTGAAGAATAAATTGTGCATTTAAGATCGCAAAATTAAAATGATGCAATTGTTAACATCTGAAATAGATTGCATTTAACTGACTAGTAAAAGAGAAAAATATGTTAGCTGGGTAGCTTTAAGATGAGCATCCTAAACTTTTTTTTCTAACAAGTCCTTATAGATTTAAGTAAATAATACAAGGCAGAACACTAGAGATTAGATTAGATATAATCTAATATTAACCTTTAAGAACTGTATGCAACTTTTATTTTATTTCAGTCCACGTAGACCAGGAGTATTTTAAGATAATTTAATAATAACTTTAGATAATGCTAAAGAAAGGTTTCCCTCTGCTTCTTTTAAATACTCCTATAGTCCTCCTCAACGAATTAAATCTGTGGCCAGTGAAAAGAGTGGAGTCCTCATGAGGAATAAATCATAATCCAAAAATCACCACGTGCCCTTTCTTTTCATTTATCAGTGAAAAAGAAACATGTTCAAAAAGCTAGCAAGTCCAAAATTCAGGAGGGCAGCTCTAATTAGAAGCAGGGAGGAATACCTTTGCAGGTCCAATGGATTTTCTAAAGTGTTGTAGCAAACCAACTTTCCATTTATAAGCCTATTTTTTATGGAAAATGTGTTCTGGGTAAAGATGGAAATTACGTGGAACTAAGGAAAGAATTCCTCCCTCCTACAAAATTTGGGGGAAGTGGCATTACAAGTAGTCATCTAATTTCTTCCTAAAGCATAGCACATACCTGTCCACTGAATTAAAGTTCTGCTTCCTTACAAGCAGTCATTATTGCAAAAGTATTCCTTAAGTACTGATGAATAAATGTTCTGCTGAAACACCATAGAGCTTTTGTGGCTGCCTGTCAGGGCATCCTTTTCTAGTAATGAAGAATAGCTTTTCTACGAAATTAGAAATTTACTTTTTAGAGACTGAATTGCATCTTTGTTTCACTGTGTTTAATACATAACTTGTAACAGCAAAACTTCATGTCCACAAGATGTCACTAAAATCAAAACTTAAATTGCAAACAATTTTCAATTTATAAGTATGTTGTAAGTTTTTTCTAACATTTATTGGTTTAATCAGCATTTATTTTTATTTATTTTTTTTAAAGATTTTATTTATTTATTTATTTCCCCCCCCAAGGCCCCAGTAGACAGTTGTATGTCATAGCTGCACATCCTTCTAGTTGCTGTATGTGGGACGCGGCCTCAGCATGGGCGGAGAAGCGGTGCGTCGGTGCATGCCCGGGATCCGAACCCGGGCCGCCAGAGGCGGAACGCACGCACTTAACCGCTAAGCCACGGGGCCGGCCCATAATCAGCATTTATTAAGTATGTATTATGTGCTCATAATCACCGTAAACATGAAAATTGACATACAAGTTCCCAGAAAAATAATATTACAAATGATGGTCATATATCCAGGAATGGCTGTAAAAGTTAACATTTAGGTGTGATAATGGCATTTTGGTTACATAGGCAAATAACTTTATTCTTAGGAGACATACGCTGAAGTATTTAGGTATTTAGTATTTAGATATAACAATATTCGCAACTTATTTTCAAATGATTGAGCAAAAAAAATATGGTAAAATGTTAACAGTTGTGTGATCTAGGTGGAAGGTAAAAAGAAATTCACTGTAGTACTCTTTGAGCTTTTCTGAAAATGTGAAAACTTTCATAATAAAAGTTAGAAAAAAGTAAAGGACAAATAACCCAGTGGAAAAATGGGCAAAGGACATGCAAAGACATTTCATAGAACAATAAATGATAAAAGGCCAATAAAACAAATGAAAAGATACTCAGCTCCATTTGTAATCAAGAAATTGCAAATTAAAACCACAAAGAGAGGGGCCGGTTCAGCGGCGCAGCGGTTAGGTGCATGCGCTCTGCTTCGGTGGCCGAGGGTTCGAAGGTTCGGATCCCAGGCACACACCGATGCACCACTTGTCAAGCCATGCTGTGGCGGTGTCCCATATGAGGTGAAAGAAGATGGGCATGGATGTTAGCTCAGGGCCGATGTTCCTCAGCAAAAAAAAGAGGGGATTGGCATCGGATGTTAGCTCGGGGCTAGTCTTCCTCACAAAAAAAAAAAAAAAAAAACCCCACCATAAAGAGAGAGCATTTCACATCTACCAGGTAGCCAAAATTAAAAAGAATGAAAATATAAATGTTACGGAAGATGAGGAGTAATGAAAACTCTTACACGCTGCTGACAGGAGAGGACTCGTGCATAAAGACTAACTAGCTTCCCACACACCTTTGAACCCAGTAATTCCTGTCCTATGGGCAGACCTTGGAGAAAGTCTTCCACATGCCCACGGGGAAAAAGGTACAAGAATATTGATAGCAATGTTGTTTGTAATGGCAAAAAAACTGGAAACAACCCAAATGCTTAGTGTAGGGGTAGTCATTTCATCATCATCATTACTGTTAATTTTCTTTAAAATATTATCTATATTTATAGATAGACACATCTCTACCTATATATATCTTTGTATATTTCTTTTGTGTGTGTGTGTGTGTGTGTGTGTGTGTGTGTGTGTGAGAGGAAGATCAGCCCCGAGCTAACATCTGCCAATCCTCCTCTTTGCTGAGGAAGACTGGCCCTGGGTTAACACCCGTGCCCATCTTCCTCTACTTTATATGGGACACCACCACAACATGGCTTGCCAAGCAGTGCGTCGGTGTGCGCCCAGGATCCGAACCGGCGAACCCCAGGCTGCCGCAGCGAAGCACGAGCACTTAACTGCTTGCGCCACCGGGCCGGCCCATGTATATTTCATATTTCAAAATAAAAAGTTAAAACTGTGGTCAACTGCAACAAATGTCGACAGGTCAAGCAAGACGAAGAGTAAGATTTGACACCTGGATCTTGCAGGGTAAACAGTGAAGTGCCTGGGTAAGTGAAGTCAATCAAAATTACCTATAATAAGCAGGAGTCTTTTATTATGAAAATGACTTTTTTGTTTTGTTTTGGAAAAGGATACAGAAAAGCAAATCTATTAATTGAAAACAGTGAAAAGCAAAAACTTTCCATGCCTAGCTAGCTCTATATATCTTTCTGGGGGAGAGGGTTTTTAGAAGAGAGGGAAGCTTATTTGCTCATTTTCAAAAACTCTCTATTCAAATGCACTTTGCCACACGAAGAGACATGTATATGAGTGAACCTTTAATTTATAGTCCAAATCAGGATATTTCTGAGACTGGAAGGAGGGATTTCTGATAATTTTGCTGGGGCAATGGTGTAAAATGCGGTTGTCCCAGGCAAACTGGTCTATAGGGTTTTCCTATGAATAATCCAAATTCATTTCAATGAATTAAAAACCCTAGTAGGTTTTTAGCATGAACGGAATAAGGGATCCTCAGGAAAAAAGAGGTCCTTAAAAGCAGCCCAGACAAACTTCTTCACGATTCTATTCTGGCATGAAAACTGTGGTTACTACTGACAGGTCTAAAATAATACTCACTCAGTTGATGGTACACAGGTTTATGCAATCCTTGAAGTTTAATTGATGCCATAGCAGCAAGTTTGCCAGGAGGCTGCATTTTCCCATCTAAGAGATACCAAACTCGAGCAAAAGTAGCCCATTGCTTGAAAAACAAAGAAGAGGAAACAAAGAAAATTCTAATTAAAATGGAAATATTTGAGTTTATTATTATATACCATTACATGCAGTCTATAGTTAATGTCATTAATCTTTGAAAAAAGATCCTATCACTAAATAATTTTTGTTTTGTTTTGATTTCTATTTCTGAAAACGAGGGGTCTTTTCTCAGTATTCTGCGAAGGTTAACACAGGAATTTTTCCTGGCTGCTTTTCTATTAGCAATATGGATCACGCTTTATTAAAAACAGTCCAAAGACATATATCCCTTTACATATGACTTATATTTTTAATATCACATAGAATAATATCTGGAGAGGTAATGAGAAGCTCTTATGAAAGTTGAAGTTGTTTATAAGGTTTTCGAAAATATTCTGAGATTAATAGATACATTACATTAAAAGATGAGTGGCCAATTAGGAACTAAAGACTATTCAGTACTTTAATTTCAAGGGAGAGTTAAATAGCAGAACACAGCTGGGAGAGTATAGATGGATGATGTTGAATACGCTTAAATTTTTAAAAAGTGCCTTAGACAGACATCTTTAGCCTGCCTCATGCATAGACCACCGTCTTTGCATGCCCATCGGTGCCTTCAAACTGTAAGAAAATTATAGCCCAAAAAGCACTTGACCAGATGCTTTCTCTATGCATATACACAACCAGTTAAACAATGCTGGAAAAAAAAAAAAACTAGGCTAGCTGGTTTTATTTTAAATTTAATTATCACAAACCTCAAATTAGCTTACCAATTCTGTTTTATTCCTGTTATTTTTCTAGTTTCTACCTCATTCCCCTTGCACATCTTTTGTCAGATTTATCCCTATTTCAAATATTTTGATGCCATTTTTAATGGTATTGTACTTTTAATTTAAATTTCTAATTGTTCCTAGTATATAAAAATATACTTCATTTTTGTATTGGTCTTTTATCTTGCAACCTTGCTAAATTTATCAATTCTAGCAGCTTTTCCATCTGATTTTTTTACATAGATGATCATGTCCTTTGCAAACAAAGACAGCTTCTAGCCCATATCCTTTCCCCACCACTCGCAGCTTATGAACTAATAAAAAAAATTCAAACTGTGGGACCTCCACAGGACAATCCTGTTTCTTCAGTAAACTGCAAGGAAAAAAGAAAGGAATAAGAATTGGAACCTATTTATTAAGAGAGACTTATGAGAAAATTGGAAATTTGGACACATACTGGATATTTGATGATATTAAGGAATTGCAGTTAATTTTTCTTTTAGCTTTGATAAGTGGTATTGAGATTATGTATTTTTTTAAAAAAATCTTTATCTTGTAGAGAACATATTGAAATATTTACTGATGAAATAATATGAGTCTGAAATTTACCTCAAATTCATAAGGAAAGAATTGAACGGGAGTACAGATGAAATGATATTGGCTATGAGTTTTTTAAAACTGGGTAATATCTACTTTTAATATATGATTGAAATTCTCCATAATAAAGTTAAAAACAAAAAGGAACTCTTGACCTCACTTCCCTGCCAGCTACTGCCTCATTCTTTCTTCTCCTTTGTAGCTAAACTCTTCCAAAGAGTTGACTCCAATTTGAGTTTACTCCAAGGTCTCCCCTTATTCTCTCTTCAACCTACTCTAACCTGGCTTTTGTCTTCCCACGCCCAGCACCATCACTCGACTTCCTGCCAAAGTTACCATGAACTTCATGTTACTAAACCCACTGGTCAATTCGAAGTCTTCGACACAGCTCATCATTCTCCTGTCCTGGGTATTCTTTCTTCACTTGATTTCCAGAACACCACCCTCTGTTGGTTTTTTCCCTACCTTGCTGGGTCTCCCCTTATCTCTTGCCTCTGAAATGTTGAAATGTCCTAGAACTCAGGACTTGGTGCTCCTCTCTTCTCTTTACTCATTTCCTCAAAGAATTCCTCCACACCCATAACTTTAAATGCCATTTGTATGCTTAAGACTTCCTAATTTATATCTTCAGCCTGGACCTCTTTCCCAAAATTCGACACTTGCTTCCAACTGCCCACTGGGGATCTGCACTACAGTGCTTCTTAAACCATATGTAAGAAAAGACTCTAGTTTTTCTCCAATCCACTGCAGACCAATACTTTGATAGAAAAAAAAAACTTTGTTAAAAAAATTAAAATACTGCCCTAATGTCAAATTGCTATAAAAGTTTTTAAATGTTTAACTTTACTTCCTGTATCAGGGACAAGTAAGAGTCCAAGGAAGGAATCACACTTGGAGCAGGACTGGGCTAAGAGGCATCTTACACGAACATATCCAAAACTGAAGTCTTGCTCTTGCACCAGAAACCTGCTTCAATCTCAGCCTTCCTACCTCAGCGGATGGCACACCGTTCCGGTTGTTGAAACAAAAAAACCCTGGAGTAATCCTTCTTTTTTCTTTTGCTGTTGGCCCACATTCAATCCTTCAGGAAATCCTACTGGCTGCACCGTCAACCAAACCTGACCACTTTTCAACACGACACTGTTACTAGCCTAGTTTGCGCCACCATCATGTCCAGCCTGGATTACCGCAATAGCCTCCAAACGGCTTCTTTGCCTCTATCTTCCACCAATGCCCATCTCTGAACAGTCTATTCTCGACTCAGCAGCCAGAGTGCCCCCCTTTAACACCGACGTGAGATCACGTTGCTCTGTGGCTCAAAACCCTTCAGTGGGTCCTCATTTTACTCAGTAAAAATCAGATTCTTACGATGGTCTACAATGCCCTATGTGACCCATCTTGTTACCTCTCTGACCTTCTCTCCTAACACTCTTTCCGGGAAAAAAAAATACCCGAACAGGGCTGACAGAAAGGAGGAGGGGCTGAGTAACAGGAGAACGAGAGCAAGCGGCGGCCAGAATCACTATCCTCGTTTGTGCCTTCTCGAGGTACCTCGCTTGGCCCAAAGACTCGCCTCCTGCCAACTCAGCTTCACTAAACGCGCCGGAGCCACTGACCTCCTTCTGCCAGTGTAACGAATCCCATCAAGCCACATGTGTCCGAGCTCACCTGGGGCGCCCTGGAGAAACTCGACATGTTCCCCCACTAGCAGGACAGTCCTATTTCCAGGCTCCCAGGCCGGTCCCGCAGCATCACTGGCCCGGCGGGAAACGCATAGACCCCAGCACGACAGTTCCTAGGCCAGACAGCACTCGTCTGCCTCTCCGCTTTTCCTGCGTCTCCTCCAATCTTCCCACGGTAGCAGTTTTGTCAAGAAAGGAGGGAATAATGCACTTATTGAGACAATGACTCCCGAAAATAATCCGCTTGCTGGAAAAGCTGCGGAAAACCAACCGAGGACCCACAATTTCCAGCTGACCTAAGTGGAAGGGAACCGGAAGTGCGTCAGCAGCGCGCGGCTGTTTGGATGTAGAAGCCGAGACCTGAGACACAGGCTTGGCTCGGAGGAGATGGATCGGTACCTGCTCCTCGTGATCTGGGGGGAAGGAAGAGGCCCGTCGGCAGCGGGTGGGGAGGCGGAGCGTGGGCTGGGGGCGTCATCCGTTGAGGGTACCGAGAAGCAGCCCGGTAAGCGTTGGGCTGAGAAAGAGCGGGAACGGCTTGCGGGGAGGGGAAGAAATTGGAGTTTGTTGTGATCAAGTTCTGCTGGGGAGGGACCTGCATCGAGTTGTCCCAGGAAGCTGTGACTCTATCTGGGGTCGACCTAATAGGGGCTGAAAAATATAATCTTCGTGGAAAAATAGGGACAAATTTGTGAATGCAAGATTCTAGAGCTCAGAAGTTCTTGGCACATTAAAAATTTAACTGAATAAATTCTCTGTGCCTTATTAATGGAATTTCTTCTCTTTGGAAATATATGCATTCAGTGGGTATTTCTGCCTCCTGTATTTCAAATGCAAGTAATACAGAAAGGAGCCAAATAGAAAAGGATCTTACTGTCCTAGAGTTTACATCCTAATGGAAAGAAACATCCGCACATAAATTAAGTAAAAAACAAGTGATAAATTTAAAACAATTTTAACCATTTGAGAGTACATTGCTTTTTGGCGCTCCTGTCTAGACTCTGTATTGCATTTTATTTGTTTGTTTTGCTAGAACAGCCATTTTGAGGAGGAAGTGTATATGGTTGTGTATAGAGTATTGTGACAGTTTCCCTTCCCTTTCCCTTTTGGGGGCCTTTTGGATTTGTGTTAACTGGCAGGCGTGTGTAAACCGGGAGCCTTTCCTGTTTTCTCTGCTTGCCTTAGATTTCTTATATCAAACTTGGACACAGTGTAGTTCTTTTATGTACAACATATTGTTCTTGAGAGTCTCTGATGGTGAAATTGGAATAAGCCTAGATTACATAATTCTTGAACCCACTGAGTTAGTCTGTCTTTTCTTTTTCAGACATAACAGCAGCAAATGTTTATCACCTCCTGAAAAGAAGCATTAGTGACTCAATTAGTCCAGAAGATAGTACTTTCCCTGGTAAGTAGAACATAAACCCTCTTTTCTCTGGCACAGCATTTGTATTGGAAATAAACTTAGTTTGGTCACTTAGGAGTATAAGAAATACTTGTTGACTGTGTACAAGTCACTGGGATAGGGAGATTACTAAGGAAATACAAAACCAAAGAAGATACTGCCCCTCTCTTCCTGATGCTTGAATGTCATAAAGTTATAAAAATTATTTTAGGTTTGCAGCTTGAGTTTCATTCCTATTATGAGATTTTCTTGCCCATCTTTAGTTCCATATAAAATAGGGTAATGTGGCATTATAAGAAGGATTTATAATTTTGTCCTGAGTACGAATACATTATTAATGCTCTTACACCCATTTCCTTACCATTTTTTTATCCTTATCTCTTACTGATTCTTTTAAAAGCACTTCATAATTGTTAATACAGTGATCTTTTCTCCATTCTTATCTGCTTTAACTTTTTCCAAGTATTTGACTTTTTTGACCACCCCTTACTTTGTAAAAATCTTTTTTCCTTGGGTTTCCATTGGCGTATACAAATCCATCTACTTATTTCTTTGGTAGTTATCTTCTCTTTTACTTCCTCTTCTTGGCCTCTCTCTGAGAGTGTCTTTCACAGGCTCAGAAAATGAAGGTGCCAAAACAGACCCCGTCTAAAAGCTGAAGGAAGTTTCTGGAGATGCCAGGGAGAGTGTGCTTGTTTTTATAACTTTGTAGTTCTCATGACTGTACAATCTGTTCCTTTCCCTTTTCTTTCATTGGAGAGCCTCTTGTCTCTGGGGTTTCAACTATCACCTTTGGGAAATGATTTCTAATATGTGTGTGCTGCCCTAGCCTGTTTGCCAAGTCCAAGTAATGCTCTCATTAATTTTTTTAAGTTGGTATGATTTAATTCAGTACTACTATTACTGTAAGAAAGATTTTCTTTCATTTGTGCTTTAAATGTATATGTAAAAGAGCTATTGGGAGCATTCTAGGGGTTCTCATGATAACTTTCACTTTCCATTTGGGTGGCTAGAAGTTTATTCTGCAAACAGTCGTTTGCACGGTAATAAGGGACCATATAAATGACTGTGCAAGCCATGCAAAGCAATCCTAACATAATAAGCAGTGGGAAAAATGACAAATGTTCCATGACATTTTTTGTCGAAACATTAAAAACTCTCTTACTATTGGTTATAAAGGTAGAGGAAATGAGAAAAATAGTACAACTAATATTTATTTCATATGCTGTAATTTAATACATTAGAAACATGGAGAATTAGTCTTTCATTTCTTTGTAGAAACCTTATCAAGAGTACTTTGAACAGTGTTTACTACCTTCTCATCATCGTATGACTCATGATACAGAGTGAGCATCTTTCTATGTTTTGGGGAATTGTCATACTCATAAGTTTGGGTTAGCTTCCAATGTTTTATCCTTTACACTTTTTTTTTTTAATAATTTTATTTATTTATTTTTCCCCCAAAGCCCCAGTAGATAGTCGTATGTCATAGCTGCACGTCCTTCTAGTTGCTGTATGTGGGACGTGGCCTCAGCATGGCCGGAGAAGCGGTACGTCGGTGCGCACCAGGGATCCGAACCTGGGCCGCCAGTAGCGGAGCACACGCACTTAACCGCTAAGCCACAGGGCCGGCCCTATCCTTTACACTTTTAATGTTATGAAATATCTCTGAGTTCCTTTAATGTAAAGATTTTTGCCAGCATCATTTTCTCTGGGACATCTTCATCCTTTTTGTCACACTGTTTTTATCACAGCAGCTATTTCTAGAATCCATTTATGTTGGATTTGAGTATCAATTTCAGTGTTATCACTATTTGGTTTTTTTGCTGTTCTTTCATCTCTTTTTCTCCCTTTTGCCAATTCCCTCTTCCTATTATTCCTTTTTGTAAAATACACATAGATTTATCACTGAGAGCGAAGGAGGCAACACAATTAAATCTTTTGCCATCTATGTGAACTGAATAACAGATGTGCAGTGACTGTTCAGCAACAAACTGCGAACAGAGTAATGTGATTGGTCACTGATCATGATACGTATCTTTTATTTATGTAGCGATTTGTGATCTGAGAAGCCAGCAGTAAAGTTTTACTTTATGTTAGTTAATAAACCACGGCAATGGGAATTTGAACCCTCTTTGGGGGGCACTGGTGTTATATAAACTATGGTAACTGAAATCTGTGCAGATTGGAACCATGCAAAGAGAGAACTGCCTGTATGGAATTTCCTACCCTGCTAGGATTATTGCTTTCAATATTATGGCAAGTCTGAGGAACTGGAAGTGCAATGTGATTATAATTGAGATAAGGCTGGAGAGATAGGCATAGCTATGTAGGGGATTTTGTAAATTTTCAGGATGTTTGGATTTTTTCCTAATGGTAATTAGCAGCCATTGAAGGCATTAATGAAGGAAGAGACATGATAAGATCTGTGCTGTTGAAGTATTCTGGCTACAGTATGGTAGACAGATTAGAGGAAATTATAGATATGAGGGAGCTGCTGCAGAAGACAAGCTAAGAAATGAGAGAGGCAGCCAGGGTGGAGGAAGATGGATAGATCTGAAGGAAATTATGGAGGTAGAATCCATCTGACTTAGTGTTGGATTGGTATGATTTAGGAGAAGGGAAGGGTGAGAAAGGAATCAAGGATGACATTAGATTTCTGGCTTGGGTAATGGTATAGATGGTATAGATGGTGGCATTTAGTGAGATAAGAGAATTAGATTTTGAGGGAATATGACATGTTCAATTCATAACGTTTAGTTGCCTGTAAGATGTCAAAGTGAAAATGTTTCATAACAGTTGGATATATGTGTCTGGAACTCAAAAGACAGAATAAGGCTGGAGGCACAGATTATAGAATCAATATATAGACGTCAGTTCAAGCCATGAGAAAGGTTGGGATTGCTTATGGGTAGCAGAAAATCTCGAAGTGAATCTCAGTATGTGTTTAAATGAACTGAACACCAGTTTTTAAAGGAATGAGAAAGAACAGCCTGAAAGATAGGTTGCACAGAAGCCAAGTATTTTAAGGAGAAAGCAGTCAACTGTGTCATCTGTGATTCCTTTTTTACCCTAATGTTGAGAGCTCAAGTAACAACAGAACTAAAAAGTGTCTGTTAGATGTAGTAACATGTTAGTTATTGGTGACTTTGGTGAGTGTAGTTAGAGTGGCATGTTGTAGACAAAAAACAGATTGAAATAGATTTGGAGAGGAGTAGAAAAGGTGATGAAATGGAGACAGACAAGTGTAGACAGCACTTTCAGAAAGTCTATCCTTGAAGAAGAATAAAGAAAAAGATATAGTAGTATCTGGAAAAGGGAGGTGAATTTAAAGGAGATCTTTTTTTTTTTTTTTTTAATAATTTGAGAAATACTTGTGCAAATTTAAATGCTATTGGGAGGGAACTGACAGAGGGGGAGAAATTGAAGATGCAAGAAAGATAGTATAATCAGTGTCCTGGGGTCCCAGCGGAAGTCTGAGGGATAACCGTGTTGGAAGGGCATTGCCTTTTATGTGTTAACAGGAAGGAATGAGGAAAGACGTAATGGGAATGCAAGCAGGGAATGCAAATGTTTGCTGACAGGATATTATGGAAGTTATTACCTAATGGTTTCTATTTTCTTAAGGAAGTAGGAGGTAAAGTCTTTTGCTGAGATTGTTGGCAGAAAGTGGTGATAGGAACTTAGCATCTTACCTACCTTCCATGAGTTAAGCCTCAGTTACCACATTTCTTCTTCTCCCTCCTTTGAATCCAATTTCTAACCATAGCTCTAAATTCTTCATAGTTCTTCTGACACACACCCTGGGGTGACCTTAATTTCATATCCTCGTAATATTACAATTTCCAAGAAGAGCATCTTTCTTTTTTATTTAGGTTATAGTTACTCTTTAAACCGTCTCTCTCTAGCCAGGTTGAACCAGACCTTCATGATCTTTGAAGAGGGAATCGTTTTCCCTAAAATGACTTGCATGGTTTTGTGTGACTCAATGGTAATTGAATGGGTGTATTTTTCAATATCTTTATGGTAGATTTTAGTGTTTCAAATAATGATTAAAATAGATTTTGAATTGTGACTAACTAAAACAAAGTATTCATTGCAAGTGAATAATTTTGCTTTTTAGGCAGAGATTTTAAAAAGATCCACGTAATCTATCTATCTATATACATACACAGATGGTCCCGTACTTACACAGTGGTTTGACTTAGGATTCAGTTTTTCAGCCTAACAATGGTGTGAAAGCGATAGCATTCAGTAGAAACCATACTTTGAATTTTGAATTGTGACCTTGTTCTGGGCTAGTGATATGCGGTAGATACTCTCTTGTGATGTTGAGCAGAAGCAGCGAGCCGCAGCTCCCAGTCAGCCATGTGGTCACTAGGGTAAACAACTGATATACTTACAACCATTCTGTACCCATACAACCATTCTGTTTTTCACTTTCACTATAGTATTCAATAAATTACATGAGATATTCAATGCTGTATTATAAAATAGGCTTTGTATTAGATGATTTTGCCCACTATGGGCTAACATAAGTGTTCTGAGCGCATTTAAGATAAGCTAGGCTAAGCTATGATGTTCAGTCTGTTAAGTATATTAAATGTGTTTTTGACTTAAGATATTTTCAACTTATGATGGGTTTATTGGGAAGTAACCCCATCGTAAATCGAGGAAGATCTGTGTATGTGTATATATTATATATATATATATATATATATCTTGGAAAACTATATAATAAATATCAAAATTATATAATTCTCTAAGTATATATGCTATAATATTTGCTTATTTGTGCTTTTCTTCTAATAAGCGTGATTTTGTTTTCAAGCTTGTTCGGTTGGCGGTGTACCTGGTTCCAAGAAGTGGTTCTTTGCAGTGCAGGCAATATATGGATTTTATCAGGTAATGGAAATCAAAAAATAGTCATTAGTGAATGTCTTTGCTAATACAAAAAATTCCATGAACCCATTATTTAATGCAATCTTTTCTTATATTAGTTTTGTAGTTCTGACTGGGAAGAGATACATTTTGGTACAGAAAAAGATGAAATTGAAGATGTTCTTCAAACAAATATCGAAGAATGTTTGAGTGCTGTTGAGTGTTTTGAGGAAGAAGATAGTAATAGCAGAGAATCATTATCCTTGGCTGAGTATGCTTATATGCTTTTTATGATATCTTTAAAATATTTAACATTAGATAGTATTTTAGCCATGAGAATGAAGATTACATATTTTAGCAGCTATAGTAAGGGAACTTCAGTTAATTGAAATTTTCAACTATTCATTTTGGAAGACATTCGGCAATTTGGGCCTTTTATTGAGTAAAAGTCTTGAAAATGCAAAAACTGGTATCTGAAAATGTGAAGCTTCTTAAGCTTATGTAATTGCAGGAATCATAAAAAGTGATATTTTAATTAATATGTCACTTTCTTAAAGATAAATTCTGCCTGATATTATATTTCAAGAGCTTGAATGTAAACTTTATTTAAGGTTGGTAACTGGCATTCAGACCAAATTATCATTTTTATTTTGCTATTTAAGGCTGAGATATATGATTTCTTCAATTTATGTGTATCTTCAGCATTTCAGGTACCTTTAAAATCCATAAAGAGTTTTTGAGGATTATATAGATGATTGAGTTTACTTTTAGGTTTTTTGAATTGTGGTACAAAATATAAGTTGAACCAAGTGATATAAGTGGTGATGATTTTTTTTCTTCATGAAATATCCCATCTCTGACTCGTAATTAATACCTTTCATTTTAGTCTTCCATAATATTTCATTATAAAAAACCACTTTTATTTCAGTATTCACATAATATTCCTATAAATTGTTGCAGACTTTAAAAATTTCATTTTTCTATTTTCAAATCATGTTTGTTTATACTGATTAATGAAGAGAGACATTGTAGGACTGTGGAAAGAGCATTGAACCAGGGGTCAGTAGAGGTAGTCTCTAGTTAAATGGTCTTGGGCCAGTCACTTGACTTCTCTGGTCCTTTGTTTTCTCATCTGTAAAGTGTTGAGATCCTTTCAGAGGATTTCTAAGGTACCTTCCAGCCTTTGGGCACTTATCATTCCTTATGTTTTCCCACCACTATTAAAAGATGATGAGTGTAAAAGTAAATATTTCTACTAAGTGATCTAATAATTGTTTCCACAAGAGGGAGCTTGAAAACTATACTTTACCATAAGATGCCTTAAGTCTTAGACAATAGTGGGTTTATAATAAAGGATTTAAGTACCTTTATGCTATATAATAAACTGTTTTGAGGAAAACATTTTAATCTTATGGATAAAATTAATAGGTTTTGAAGAATTGGAGGAGGGCATCATACTTTCCAGTCAGGGCTGTTACATGCCATTCAGAGAAAAACAATATCCTTCTTTATTTAACACTTAACAATACCTTTTAGGATTCAGAAAAATATTCTATTAGTTATAATTTATATTTAATATACTAGATATAATTTAGGGAGTTTTTTTTCCTTTTTTTGTTGTTATCTGTTTGTTTTTGGGTGTGGCTGAGAACTTGGACTCAGCCTAGCTTCCACACTTAGTAATTATGTGACTTTAGGCAAATTATTAAATTAAGGGTAATAACAGTATTATAGTAGTGCCTCATTGAATTGTCATGAGGATCAAATGAGATAGTGCGTCTAACATACTTAACAGTGTCTAGATCCATTTAGTTACTGTTACCTATTATGATTATATGTAATATGTATGTGTGGGTTTTTGTCTAACTTAACCTTTTGTTTTAGTCTGTATGAAGAATCTGCGGAAAATTTGCATCAGTTATCAGATAAACTTCCTGCTCCTGGTAATATTTTATGACTGCTTTCAATAATTTGTATCCTACCTTACCCTTGCTATGAATGAGTGATAAGTTCAATAATTTGTATCTTGCCTTAGACTTCCTATGAATGAGTAATAAGTTCAGTCTTTATGCTAGTGTTCTCATTTCTAGTTTTGAAATTCAAAATGAAAAAAATTTCTTAATTGAAGTTGATACAAAACATACTGCTCTAATTTAATAAGTACATTACTGAGACATTATAGTTCTCTTGATTGTTTTCATTTAGTGAGACAAAAATTAGAACTTAGAAAATTAAGTACCCGTCTCTGTTTCCTTATTTAGTTATTACTGAAGAAGAATCTTCCCACTATATACCATTATTTTCTAGAGTATGTTCTGTAGAACACCAATCCCATGAATAACTCCTGGAAAAAGAAGTTCTTTAACCTAGATAATTTGGATAACATTCGTTTATTGGTGTGAAGTCACTGTACTCATTATCAACAAGAAGGTTGTACGGTAAAAGAAGCACTTAGCATTTTTTTTACTGAACCCATTTTTTTCCTATAATGGAAAGCATATTTTTTGAAATAGTATACTTATTATACTATTATACTATTATATTATTATATTATTATATTATTATATTATACTATTCTTAAAACTGTTTTTTTTTGTCTTAAACTAATCTTTGTGTTAATCAAGCAGCTGTCATCTAAAACTTGGTACAATTTGACATCCACAAATAGTTTTGAAGAACTTTCTTTTCTGAATATTTTCATTATTGATGGTCATTTATTAAGCAGATATTTATTGTGTTTAGTATACGTCATGCGTTGTACTAGGAGCTGAGTATACAGTGATCAGTAAAGCATATGTGGTTACCGTAAAGGACTTCGTAGCTCACAGTCTAATCCTTATATTCAAGATCATATTTTAGTGTAAAAGATCCTACATGGAAAATAACTGAATACGTTGATAAATAAACATAAATTTTTTTAAATGTGTGAAATTCAAAATATGCATTGAAATATGCAATTGCTGTTTTGGCAAATTAGAGTACTTTCATTATCAGATTTTTATTTGGCTTCTGTTTTATTTTGATTTTTCTGGTCCTTCAGTAAACTTATAATTTTATAAAATTAAAAAAAAATTTAAAGTTTCATGAAATTATCCTTCTCAGGAACCAATGATGTCAGTATAATTGAATTTTCTGAGTGTTTTATTGTCTTTTAAAAAGAGAAATAATTTATTTGTACATTACAGTTTTATGCTAATTCATTCTCTTTTGTATAACAAAATTAAATATAGAAAAATGTAATGAAATTGCACAGGTTTTTTTTTCTCTGTTCAGTGCAACAATAGCATTGATGATCTCAAGAGCAATGTGTATAATTAACCACTGGTGCATAATTGGCAAGTCATTATGATATAGTTCATTGTTTTCTGGCATATGCTAGCTATTTCAAGATAATATGGCTTTAAATTAAATGATGAACATTTAAAATTTTTGAACTCCTAAAGATGTGTATTGTTTTGAAGAATTTCAGAAATTAAAGTTAAAATCCTCCTTTATCTTCTAAATAAACATAAAATTCAATTTTTCAGGGTACTATTTTGAGATATTTCAGATCTAACATCTTTAAAAAATTATAAAAATGCCTTTTTCTCTTTCTAGGTAGAGCAATGATAGATATAATACTGTTGCCGTCTGACAAAGATCCTCCTAAATTAAAAGACTGTTTACATACTGTAGGAGCATTAAAACATTTAAAGGAATGGTATTCAGCAAAAATCACTATAGCAGGAAATCATTGTGAAATGTAAGCTTCTTTGTCCATATTTGATTACTGTCTATGTTGTCTGTTTTTACAATTAACATGCTACTCTGTTTTTAATAGAAAGGGTTTGAAGATTATATTTATTTATTTATTTTTGTGAGGAAGACCAGCCCTGAGCTAACATCCCTGCCAACCCTCCTCTTTTTTGCTGAGGAAGACTAGCCCTGAGCTAACATCCATGCGCATCTTCCTCCACTTTATGTGGGACGCCGCCACAGCATGGCCTGACAAGCGGTGCATGCCCAGGATCCGAACCCGGGCCACCAGCAGCAGAGCGCGTGCGCTTAACCACGCTACGGGGCCGGCCCCTGAAGATTTTATTGTTTTTTTTTTTATCTGTTTATTTTTTTGGGGGGAGATCAGCCCTGTGCTGACATCCGCCAATCCTCCTCTTTTTTTGCTGAGGAAGACTGGCCCTGGGCTAACATCCATGCCCATCTTCCTCCACTTTATATGGCACGCCGCCACAGCATGGCTTGCCAAGCAGTGTGTCGGTGCACGCCCAGGATCCGAACCAGCTAACCCCGGGCCGCTGTAGCGGAGCGTGGGCACTTAACCACTTGCGCCACCGGGCCGGCCCCTGAAGATTTTATTTAATGTGACAAAATAGTTTTATGTCATACTGTGATTGGAGATTTATCTATTGAGAAGAATCTAGATTTTTCCTATTTCATACTTTACGTTTCTGAGATGTTTAAGATTTTAGTAAATGTTATCAATGCTGTTTTATAACTGTTATTGAGTATTAATTCTCCAGACACACTGTGTGCTTTTAAACAGGCTAGTATTGTCCAGTGAGCACCATGATGAATATCATGGATACATGGACATACTGGATTTGTAATGTCATATTTGTTTTTTGTGCCAATATAGAAATAAATATATACTGTTGTGTTTTATGACATTTTAATAAAGATCAGTTGTCTATTACAGTTTGATTCTTAAGTAAGTATTCAAATTGGATTTATTATCCTCATGATTTTCTTCATTTAACAAGTATTTATGGAGCACTAACTTTGTGCCAAGCACAGCAATAGATGCTGGTGGGTTAAGGAAGTGAGATTTGATTTTTTTCATTGAAGTGAGGAAGAAACGGGAATGCTAATAGTCATGATAGTCTGTGATAAGTGCTATTATGGAATTCCATACAAAAATGGAACAATTTAGGAGAGCAATTTTCTTTTTTAAGATAAGGAACTGGCATTGACTCTGTGTGTTTATGTGTGTGTGTGTGTGTGTGTGTGTGTGTATCTGACACATTTAAGCCAAGTAAGAGGAAAATAGATTTCTTCATCATTTAATACTTTTACCAGTATTAAAAGTAATTTCTATTAATTCATGGTGCTGTTGGGATTACATGAACATGTATTGGCAACTTACTCAGAGGCTGACTTAATGGGTGTTCTATAATATTTTAACAAGTAGATAAAAGCAGCAATATAAACTTTGCATTTTTTCCTGTTAGTGTTGTAGTTAACTATAACCATTAAATATAAGTAAAATCTAAAACCTTATATTTAATTATCATAATCTTTTATTTATAGAAATTGTCAGAAAATTGCCGAATACCTTTCTGCTAATGTTGTATCTTTAGAAGATCTCAGAAACGCTATTGACTCAAAGGAATTATGGAGGGGAAAAATTCAGATATGGGAAAGAAAGGTAAGTGGATTTCTCAATTATCATAGCTTGTAAAGCAGGCTTTTCAACTTTATTTACAACAGAGATAGTTTAAATGAATCTTAATGAAAATATATCTCATAAGAATATTCTAGAATAGCACTATGTAAAAGGAACTTTCTGCGATGATGGAAATGCTCTATCTGTATATTACTACAGTAGCCCACTAGCTTCATATTGTTACTGAGCACTTTATATGCGACAACTTCACCCCAAGAACTGTATTTTTAACTTTATTTTAATTAATTTAAATTTAAATAGTCACTGTGATTATGTTTTGGACACTGCAGTTCTAAAATGTAATATTCTTTTAAAACATAGAATTTGACATTAGTTGAGTTCGTGTTGTTTATCAAAGCTGCTTTGTTTTATTGCATGTGTAAACTACTGGAAAACTGCTTAAAATGTATTCTTTTGTCTATAATACCACCTTAGGTGATCTCTGCCCTCTACTAGGCAGTTCTTTGATTTTAAACAATATTTTTTTAACTGTACTAGACCCCAGATTTCTCAACCACAAGATGAGAATACTACATTAGTTGGAGCCTTCTAATCTTAAATTTCTATGAGGTTCCAGTTCTATTTGGCATCTATTACTATGAATATGTTTGGTGGTTTTTAGAAGTTGTGTCCATGTTGAAATGTGTTCCTAGTATTTTATGTATTTGTGTATTTTACGTATTTTTGTATATAGGCAAAACTAAAATTAAGTTTCTTAATATTTGTTCAGGGTGACATGGGAGCATGAGTAGGCCCTTCCGTTCCTATAAAGGTTTTTTGCATTAATTACTAGACATTTTTTCCCTTTTCCAATTCACCCTTAATAATGGTTTAATAAAACCTCTAATAAGACAAGAGAATCCTTCTTATTGATTTGAATGCTGTGTCATCCTTGTCTTAGGAAGGTAAAATCTTCAAGTAAACCTTCTCTGCAGGTGGTTTTAATGTACACAGACCATATAGCCACCTGGAAGAGTGCAGGATACGATTAGCTAGAAGAATTGCTTCTGTATACATTTTCTGAAACTGCATGTTTATATACGGACAAATAATGGCAGAGTTCTTTTCATATGATTCTTTTATGAATAGGAAATTAAATGTCTATATCTCCACAGGATGCATTTAAAAATTGAAATTGCTTTTTTCGGGGGAGAATAGCTCTTCGTCTAGAGGCGTTATAGTGGTTAAGAACATAGATTCTAGAGTTAGATTGCCTGCACTCAAATCCCAACTCTGTTTTTTGCTGGTTTTGTGTGACATGTTGGGTAATTAGCCTCCTGCTGCCACAGTTGTCTTTATCTATAAGATAGGGATAATAAGAGATCCTATCTATGAGTTCCTATCTCATAGATTTTTATGAGGATTAAATTATTTAAAGCACAAAGTAACCACTCAATAAGTGTTAGCTGTCATTGTTGTTACCATTACTGTTATTAGCACCCCTACTAATACTACTTTTGAAGGAATTGATCTTTTTCAGCAACTTATATTGAAAGCAAACTGTGTGTGGGGCACTGTGCTAAGGATCTAGTGGTGAATAAGATATACAGGTTCTGTTTTTGCAGAACTTTCAGACTGATAGGAAACCAGATATTGAAGAAGTATATGTAAAGGAGGTTGTTTGGTTCTGTGGTTGCATAGAATGGGCTTAATATACTTTTATGGGCTGGTGAAGGGCTAAGGAGACTTTTGCATCAAAAATCCATGTATAAGTTGAAATAAGAAGGGTGTGTACACATGTGGAAGAACTACACTTTGAGCTGAGGAAACAAAAATAAATTTACATGTGGTTTTCCTCTCAACTTTTACATTGCGATAAGATGTGTTAATCTTTGTAACTTTATTCATGATGTCTGTAACTGTGTTCTCTTGGTTTCTTTTCAGTTTGGATTTGAAATTAGTTTTCCTGAATTTTGCTTAAAGGGAGTCACACCTAATAATTTTAGTACATCTAATTTAAATACTTGCTTTCTTGCCAAAAAGATAATATCATCAAAGGATAAGAGTATTTTGCCAAAGGTAATCTATGTTTAATTTATTTTGCAGTTATGCATTCATGCATGTTTTTGTTCCTATATGTTTGAATCTTGAATTAACATTACTAATATATGTGCTTAAGTGTGCTCACTTGCATAACTTTTATTATAATTATAATTAAGTGCTTAAATTATGTTGTGTTATCAGCATTGAATGTTGGCAAAACAATAGTTGTTTTAGATTTTTTTAAAAAATGGGATGATCCTAACTTTAGATCAGTACAGTCCTGAAACTACCTTTGGTTTGGACTTTCCTGGGTGACCTTTCTAAGACTCAGTGTGGAGTATGGTATAGTGGAAACACAGGCTTTGATGTTAGGTAGACCTGGGTTTGAAAGCCGATGTTGTTACCTTTGAGGTATTGTAACCTTAGGTAGATTGATTAACTTATTTGTGAAATGGAGACAATAGTAACACATTTATCTTTCAAAGTTATTGTGAGGGTTAAAACAGGTAAGAAATTAGGATCCAACATATGCTATAGTGCCTGATATATGCTTCCTTTATAGTTTAAGAAATGTTCGTTCTTCTCTCATATCTCTATACTTTTATTCTTAAAATGCGAGTAATCATAAAGTATAATAGTTAAAAAGGGTTGAATTGGCTTTTTTTTTTTTACATTGGGAAAATAACATAAGAAGAGGTATTTATATAGAAGAACTTTAAAAATTCACTTTAAAAGACCCCATTCAAGAATTATGTGAAACATAATGGTCATGAAGTTACAAGGATGTCAGATTGATGGGTAATATTTTCTGATCAAAAGGTGGTACAGAAAAGGGCATATTTCTGATGTGAACACATTTCCCAATAGTTGTTCAGAATTGCTTACCTTAAGTAACTTATCATGGCCACGTTTCACAGGAATATTAAATTCTTTTCTAAAGATTACAATCATAAGATTGATGACCTCAACTTCTCTTCTTTGGTAGTACACCATTCAAGTATGAATAATGTTTCTAATCTTTGCTGCTATTGAAGAGAATCTTAGGATACAACCTCTTCAATAAATATAAGTCTTGGACCAGCCCTGGTGGCCTACTGGTTAAGTTCGGTGTGCTCCACTTCGGTGGCCTGGGTTCAGTTCCCGGGCACGGACCTTCACCACTTGTCTGTCAGTGGCCATGCTATGGTGGTGGCTCATATACAAAAAAAAAGATTGGCAGCAGATGTTAGCTCAGGCCAAATCTTCCTCAGCAAAAAAAATAAAATAAAAAAAAAATAAATCTCTCTCTCTCTCTCTCACTATATACATACACACATGTATACTATATACACACTATATATGTGTGTATTTATGTGTATATATAAACTCACATACATACTGTATATACACACATGTACATACACATATCATATGTTGTGAAATTACTCAGTTTTCCGCAAGTTTAAAACTTTGCATAGTTTCCTCAAGATGTGTTTGCTCTCCTTTGCCCTTCTTTTGAAGCACTCTAGTCCCAACTTGAAATACGTGTCCTTCTTTACTAGTTTAGTTTTAGGCTCTCCCCGAAGAAATACTGTAATTTTATTTCTCTAAGTAGGGCTTTCTTTGTTAATTAGCACTCTTGGCTTCACTACTTCTCTCTTTCATTTTCTCAGTATTTCCTCCAAAGATTTTTTTGTTTTTTTAAATCTCAGCATACTACTCAACCCAAGTTCATCTTAGAGTGTCTTTTCTTTCTCTTTCTCAGTCTTGCAGACCCTCTTAATTTGTTTCTTCCGCATCCTAGCATCTGGGGTCACGTGTGTCTGTCTTGCTGCAGATAACAGGAAAAGTTGAGAACTCTTGTCGTCTGTTACTTGCCTCTTTCTATACTCATTTTCTCCGTGTTAAAACTCTTCCTGGTTACTAAGGAATCTCCATGTCTGTCTCTCTACTCCGAAAGGTAGAATTAAAATGGAAGAAATTCTTGTCTGCTATAGAATATTAAATGTTTGGCTTGCATAATGTGTCAATACCTGCTTTTTAAGATCCATTTTAAAGTTTTAAACCCTAATCACTAATTTGTTCACTTTTATTTTATTTATAGTATATAAAGTATTACCTAATTTTGATTTCTTTTCTAGGTTTTCCATTATTATGGCCCTGCTTTAGAATTTGTGCAGATGATAAAATTATCAGATCTACCCTCCTGCTATATGTCGGACATTGAATTTGAGTTGTATCCTTTCATTTACATGCTCATTTTAGATTACATTTTCTATGTGAGGTAGAATGTTTCCTGGTACCACTCCACATTTAGATATTTGACCATCCTGGTTTTTTGTTTCTGTTTTTTTTTTTTTTTTCCACTAATATTTAGTATCCTTTTCATTGCCATTGTTTTAAGAGAAGTTCTACAACTTGCAAAAAAAATCCTCCTTCAAGAAGTACTATATTTATGCTTCTAGAATAAGCAGACTTCCTGGTGTTACTCCTCATTGCATATGGGGTAGGGAAGAGGGAGAAATATTAGGTATCTGTGGAAAAAAACAGAGTAATTTATATACTCCTTAAATGTTCACATGTTTCTCTTGCCCTCGGCAGGATGGATGTGTAAGTGCCAGGCCACTGTATCTTTTTATATACTTTACTTAAGTAAATATAAATGCTATCACATATATCTGTAAAGATTCAACATATTTTAAATTCTCTTTTAAGAAAATATATCTAAGAATATTTAGAAGTACACCTAAGAACAGAACGTTTTGTATGAAAGGAATTAGTTTTTGGCTGGAAATGTAGCATTAGCATAGTGTTCTTGAATTTTTGTTCATACGTCTCTTGTTCTGATAGTTTATAGTAATACTATTCACAGTAGCACTATTGTTGGTATATTCTCAGAATCAGAAAAATAATTATCCTTGAGGAAAGGAGTCATTGTGGGTTCCTACAGTTAAAATTTTTCAGAAATGAATTTAAGCACCTTGTGAATTGGAGAATCAAACTTATTTTAGGGAGTAGAATTGTTTCATAGTTACCATTCCATCAATTCTTTAACTCCGTAGTACAGGGGCTTGACAAAAAATAATACCAAACAGAATTCCATGTTGCTGTTGGAGCAGATGTCTTCTCTGTGTGGCAAGGTATAGATAGTGTGTTTTTTTTTTTTTTAACTTAACATGAACACTTTTTTAACTTAACATTTAAGAATTTGTGAGAAAAGGGAATGTAGTGTATTAATCTGTTGTTGTGTGATGATTTGGTTTCTTTAATATAATTTTGGTGTAATTCATATTAAGATACTTTGAACTTTTCATAATAACTCCAAAGTCTTCTGCAGACATGAAGTGATATTTTGCTTTTAGAAGAGATTTTCGAAAATAAGCTTCATGACTGGTGATTGCTTTAAAGTTGCAAAATTTTAGAACGCATTAGATTTTTGTTAACATACTCCTTCAACCTGTGGTTTCAGTTCTGTGAGAAGATATTTATATGCTTGCATTATCTTTTTCATGGTAGGACGGGTGGGTGGAAGTGAGAAAAATTTCTAAAGCTTCACTGAATTATCATTTGTAAGTTATCAGTTTCTCTTCCTTAATTCTGGTGATGTTTAGGAGAATTGTAGCTATTTCAGTAGTTACATATATATACATACACATACATATATCTATGATGATATGATAAAATTGGTATATTTAAAAAGTTTTTTAACTACAGCATAACAAATTTTAAGTGGAATCATCTATCCAAAGTCAAGTACAGTTTTAATAGGAAAAACTAAGTTTGCTTTTCTTTCTCGTTATTTGTTCAACTGCTATGTTTCTATGAAAACAATTTTTAATGTACAAACTATTCATTGGCAGTATTTACATAACATTTTCTTATTGTTTAACAACAAATACACTATTACCAAGCAATCCTGCAGGGAGTAAAATCATTATTATAATTATAGTTTCCCCGTGATACTATAATCAAATTTTGGTTATTGTTTCCTTAGAAAATTGACATAGTAAAGGAAATATGATTTTGGCATTAAGATGCTTGACTCTATGGTAACTTAAAATTTTTTTCCATGAAATTAATAGTTTTTGAATATATAAATAATATTTTTATGTCTGTTAATTAGGAATACATAAGTAAAAAATAATAAATAGCCAAAGCATTTATTTGATGAAATGGCCTTTGAAGGAACAGCCTGAAGTACATTAGCCTGTGTTTTCATCCGCTAAAGAAACCTAATGTGCTAAATTTTGAAATTTTAAAATTTATCTTTTATTATCCAACATATATCCTTCTGTGTGCTACACGCTGTGCTAGATATTAGAGATCCAGTGATGAATTGTACAGATGAAGACCCTATCCTCATGGAACTTATATTTTGGTGGGAAAAATAGAAAATAAATAATAAGAACTATGAAGAAAATAAGCAGACTGAGATAGGCTAATAGAGTGGAGGACGTACTTGAAACAGATTAAGATCATACACTGCTATAGGAATATGCACTGAGAAGTCTTGTGCAGTAGTATTAAAAAAAAAAAAAAAGCAATGAGAATAAACTTTGTTCCTATTTTAACCCAAGTAGCTAAGTAGTTCTCTGTGTAACCCCATCTAGTCACCTGATCTTTTGGGACCTCTTCATTCTAGGAAATGAGAATATCATTTGTCGTTAATCATCTCACCTATATTATCAAATAAGGGAGGGAAGGAATATGATATAGAAAGTCTCAAGTCAAAGAGCATGTACTTCAAAAAACTTGAGTTTAAGCCCTAGCTCTGCTGCTCACTGGCTTACAGCTTTTTAAATTGTAAACTGGAAATAATAATTCCTGTTTTACTAATTTCAAATTTCAGAAAGTTGTAATGAAAACCGAATTGGAATGTATTTTATAAGTTGTAAAGTGTAATATAAATGATGGTTGCCAACTAATTTTTATTGTCTTTGAAGTTTATGTGGCCCAAATGATAGACACATAAACATTTTTCTGAAATTTATAAAGCAGTAGATATCCTCTAGATATTTTGAAGATAAGATGAAATTTTTAGGAATTAGTTTTATAGATAATGTTTCAAGTCAAAATCAGACATATTCCTATAACTTGTTTAACATAGGTATAAAATAATCCTTAATCCATCTAGTTGTTGAAGATGGGCAATACTAATCCTTGAAGCCAGCTAAACTCTTGATATCTATTAATATCGTGTTTTCAATTATTTTGTTTTAAATTTGTTATAAGACTGTCATTTTTATTGCTTCTTGGACAATGACTATAAAATATTAAAATATGCTTTATCAGTAAGGAATAAATGGAACTATATATATGTTTCCACTTTAATGCAGCAAAAGGGATAATTTTTAGAAACGTACTTTATGTAATTTAGCTAATATATCACTAAATGTGAAGCAATTTATTTTTTTACATTGGGTCATAATTAGTCTTTTACATTAAAAAAAGTAGTTTTGAATTGCATGCTCATTTCTTGAAATAATTCTAGTGCTTTGTAACTTGGTTTTCATGTATTTATTCAACAATTTTTCTTTGGTTTCTTCTTTTTAACTGCCTGCTCTGTGCCCGTGCTCATTTCAGGTACTGGAGATAATAAAGCGAACAAGGCCCCTCCTCAGGAAGCTTTCATAGTGCTTAAATTCTAGTGATTTATGTGATCCTAAAACTACTTCTGAGCTTAACAAGAAAGTGTTTGATTAGCTCCAGAATAAAAATAAAAGCCTTTTAGAGTAAAGCTTATGTTATTAGATTAGAAAAAGACAAAATAGGATTGTTAGGGAACCATGATATCTATTAATCATATGGCCAGGAAATATTTTTTTTTTTAAAGAGGAGAATTTGCAAGGCTAGAAACATGATTGCCATCGTACTTGCTTTTTTGGGGGGTTCCTACTGAAAGACTGAATCAAGGTTTTGAAACTCAGGTTTAAAATGTTATTTGGCTTTTAAATTCTGGAGATAGAATGATAACCTAAAAGGATCATCCTCAAGTCTCTCAGAGTGTATCTAATGATTAGTATATTAGTGAGAATAAGTTATCAGAATCCAAGTTTATTATGAATGCAGTATAAGCAATTGACATACATTTATTTTGTAGGGAATCATAGCTCATGGGATTTAGAAATGTTTATTTTCATACTTGTAGCAAACGTTTAACCAAAAATAGACTGTCTAAAAAATGTGGCCACTTCTTTGGCTGAGGGGTCGGGACACATTTGTATCAGGCTATAAGTTATGCATTTAACTGCATTTAGTATCTCTAAATTGTAACTATAATTGTAACAAGCATATAATTGTTAAGCTATAACTCGGGCCTGATCTGGCAAACTCATATTATAACTTTGTATACCCTTTGGGCCAGAGAGTTGTGTCATGCATTTTGGGCTATGAAGTCTTACTTAGGCAAGAATGAAAAGTTAGGATTTAGTATTTAGAAAATTAAACATGCATCTTTTATACTTCATGATTATTTTCCAGTGCTAAATGTTTTTGTTTTTAATGTCTAATGCTTGACTATATAAAATACATTTAACTTAAAATATGAAAGGTTATGTCTTTAATAATAAAGAAAAGTAAAATAATTTACCTTCCTTATTTTGCTCGTAATATACTTATTTTTATATCTGTTTGTTAAGAATGCATAAGTAAAAATAATAAACAGCAATTAAACTAGCATGTTGTAGTACTAATTAACTTGATATCACATATCTCATGGAACCCGTCTATCTACACAGGACAATTAAGAGTGACTTTGCATTAGATTTGAGATCTATGGCAAAAGCCCTGCCTTAATTTCCCCAAAGTTAAAAAAAAAAGATATTTAGGGGGTGGCCTGGTGGCATAGGGGTTAAATTCGCCTGCTCTGCTTTGGTGGCCTGGGGTTTGCCGGTTCATATCCCGGGTGCAGACGTATGCACTGCTCATCAAGCCATACTGTGGCGGCATCCCACATACAAAATAGAGGAGGATGTGCACAGATGTTAGCTCAGGGCCAATCTTCCTCACCAAAAAAAAAAAAAAAGAGATATTTATTGAGATGTGCTGGTTGTTGTAGCTTAAACAACAACAACATTTCTAAAATAACAGGCAAAATACAGCTTTCACTGTTGCAGTTTGTTTTATTCAGTGCTTAATCAAACTGAGAATTTACCTAAATATATTATGCTGGTTTTTTGGGAACAAATATTTAATAAGCATCTGTATGCCCACTCCTGGGAATACAAAGATGGATACGTTGAATTTGCTCATAAATCAGTCAGAAGCTGCTGTGTGCTTTCTGGCATGTGATTCACGGTGTCTCTGCATTTGATACCTCTTAGCATTAAATCTCTGATTTCTAGGAACAAAATTTTTGAAATTGCCTTCAGATGTATTCTAATTTTGAAGCCAGAACAATAATCCATCCAAAAATTATGGCTAAATATGACAAAAATCTTTTGATGATAGAATTCCCAGCCTCTCATTAGTTTGCAGATATACAAGGAAATTACTCCCACAACCTGAACTTGAAGCAAATATTGTGAATAACAAGGTTTTCAGAGGTATATAACTCGGTGGAAAGGGGATGCCTGTATCTTTGAATCCCCTTCTTTGTTTTTTGGTGCTTTTTTTTTTTTTGGCAGAGGTAGGCATTGTTCTTTTTTAATTTTTTATAGTGGAGTTGTTGGGAAAGAGCATTACTAAATACATGTTATATATGTGAAATATGAGTGGAAAATTGTCAGGTGACACTATTTAAGAATTAATCTCAGTGTGCAGTCACGAAAAATGTGTTCTCTTTTATCCAGGTTGGTGCTCTTTTTGTATTGCCATGTACTGTTAGTAACATACTTATTCCGCCTCCCAACCAACTCAGTTCAAGAAAATGGAAGGAATATATAGCTAAAAAGCCTAAGACAATCAGTGGTAAGTTGTAGATCTTTAAGTTGTTTTAATGGTGCAATGTAGATAATGTATTTATCATATTTAAAATGGGAATAACATTTCTTTATGAGGAAATAATATTTATTATTACTTATTACAAAGGACCCACATCATTTTAAGATTTTTTATTATCTCTAACAACCTACTGTAACAAAAAGTATATACAATCTTATATATTCAAAAAATATCAGTGATCGAAAGGCAGAGTTTTTGGGTAGTTAGATAGCTAATTATATTGAGCATGAGTTTCTTAGAGACATTCCAGAAATAAAATTTGTGAAAATAAAGTAGTTAATTTATTATATGGTACATCAAAGAAACAAACTTGTGATTACAATTTTCTGAAGAAATTAATAGAACTTATTTAATGGCTTAATTATATGCTATACAGTGTTCTAAGTACTTTAGAAATATTGATTCATTTAATTTTTATAATAGCCCTATAAACGTATTTTTATACCCATTTAGTAGATGAGGAAGTTAGGGCTTACAGAAGTTATGGTGCTATTAAGTGGCAGAATCTTGGTTCAAATACTGACCCTGCCACTTACTGGCTCTGTATCTTCTGTAAGGATTTGAACTCAGGCTCTGTGCTCTTAACCACTGCACTGTGTTGCCTCTCTAATCATCTGTTACATTCAAGATGTTGTTATAAAAATGAAATCCTAATTTCTGTTATAAAATCAAATTATTTAGGGCCAGACCTGGTGGCCTAGTGGTTCAGTTCAGCACGCTCTGCTTCAGTGGCCTGGGTTTGGTTCCAAGACGTAGATCTACACCACTCCTCTGTCTGTGGCCATGCTATGGTGGCAGCTCACATACAAAAAGAGGAAGATTAGCAATAGATGTTAGCTCAGGGCAAATCTTCCTCAGCAAAAGAAAAAAAAAATTGGGTTATTTAAATCCAAACTCTAGTATTTCATGAGATAATTGCAGCTCAAAATGTTAAAATTACCTGCCCAAAGTCACATAACCAAAGTGTGTTATTTCGTTCTTTGCTTCAGTGTGTTTTTTTTTAATTGGACAATTATTTATTTAAATTATTTTTGAGCTTCTAGTTAGGTTTTGTTACCCTTTATATGATGGGACTAAGGACTGGAATTGAAACATGTCTACCCAGATTGTTCTAGAAGAAATCTCTAGAAATACTCCAGAGCACTAGAATTCTGAGGAATACAATTTTAAAATTAGCAATTTACACAGTACTATATAGGAAATAGGTGAGATACTGAAATCCGTTTTAGCAAATGTTGAATTTGAAAAGCAGATGCTGTAGCAGGTTAGCTAGAATTTTTACATGGTGGCTCACGACTCCAAAATGTACAAAAGTTGAAGGTGCCAGGACTTTTTAAGGCTTAGTTGTAAAACTGGCCCAGTGTCACTTCTGTTGTATTCTATTATTTAAAGCTACTCACAAGAATGTCCCAGATTTAAGGGAGAGGTGACTATACAAGGGTGTAAATACTGGGAAGCCACCAATGTAAAAGTCAGCCATGTGTGTATACAGGTAACAGCTGAAGCTTAGGAGTGGTTGGAAAAAACCATATAGACAACATGACTAGAGAAGAGAGCCAAGGATAGGGTCTTTAGAAATACCTGAATTTAAGGTAAAAGTGGAGGAAAAAACTTAGGAAATGATTTAGTAAATGGTAGTTGGAAGACCCTAGAGAGTTATAATCGTTAACATCAACATCAGAATACTGTTTATTGCACGATGTAGAGTTTGGTGCAAGGTGTGGGAAATAAAGGGGCGTCAAACTGGGTCCTTTCACTTGAAGAAGTAGATGCATGGACCTTTTCTTTGTGAAATTTATAGTCAAGTGAGGAAGGCACTTTGAAACATCATTATAAGTCTGTTCAGCTGACAGTGTGAAGGTGAAGTGGAGGATGCATCCAGAGTGTATGACCTAACATAGCCTTAAGAGGAAGGCTTCCTGGGGAAAGAGACATTGTTAATGTAGCTTTTTGCACTGTACTAGTACATGAAGAAGTGCAACTTTAACCCTTTTCAACTCCTCACAGGGAGTAAATGTATGCCTGGTGATTTTGGCAAATGCTAAAACAAAATCAGAAATAGATTTGCTGGGTGGCAATAGGGTCAGTTTCACTTATACTACATGAAATCATGGGATGTTATTTATCCATTTCTCAACATTATTTATGTTTAAGACTTATTAATATGAATTGAATATTAACATTTCCTAACTAAACTTGAGTATATTATGCACAGCCCATTATTTATTTTTCTTCTTATAACTTTTTCCAATGTAAATTATTGATTTAGAATTTACTTTTAACTTCGGTGTTTTTTTTATGATTTTCATTGCAACTTTAAGAAAATACTTTATCCTGTGGGTTGATTGGATTTTTTAAAATTCTCACCTCTCGAAATTTGAGGATTAATACTGGTAACTTCTGAATAATAATAAGACATATATCACTTGACAATCTTTGAAGCCAGATTGTTGATTACTGATTAGGCTGTATCATTAAGGGCTGATTAAACTGACACTTTACAGTATTTTTTTATCTTAGAAGTAGAAACAATCAAATTGGACAGTTGATTATTAATTTCTATTTTACCCATAACCCTTTCTGTAGTGGAAATTATTTATTTATCCCATTGACAGAACTTTTGTAAAAAGAGTAGCCAAGTTTTAGTTAGTGTAAAAGTTTTGATAGCTCTTACGTAGGAAAACTTCATATCCCATTCACAGCGCCACTACCAGTAGCCTCTCTCACTATCCCAGGTAAGATGCAACTATCAGATCAGCCTCCTAAATCTAAACTCGGTTCCTTGTAACCTGCTGAATTATACCCAACTGTTCTCTGCCATTGCCCTACGTGTGCCCCATCCTCCAAACTAAACTTTATACTGTTTCCTAACACTATTCCCTAATTATGTTCCTTTATGAGCTTGTTACTCATTGTCAGTCAGTCCTTCAGTCAGTCATACCTTTCATTCATTTTTTTCAAGATTAAGTAGATACTGTGTATCAGGCATAGTAATATAATCTGGGTAGTAGGGATGAGCAAGACAGACTTGGCTCCTCCTGTCCTGAAAGTTATACTGTAACATAGAAAATAGATATTGAGAAGTAACTGTCTTATTATAACATATATTCAGTAGCATCCAGCTAAAAACAATCCCCAAGAGATATTACCTGAAAAAAGCATGGTGTACAAAGTTTATTATGCTACCATTTGTGGTAAAAACAACAACTCAGGGTGTGTGTACGTAAGTGTTTATACATATTTGTTTGTATATGCATTAAATATTCAGTTTTTCAACAGATATTTTTATTGAGCACCTGCAATGTACTAGGCACTGTTTTACATACTGGACCAGCAGTAAATAGAACAGAGTCCTCCTCGGGGAGCTTCCATGATAGTGGAGGTAACAGATTTAGTTCTTTCCCCAGATGGCCATATAGCTAGGTCTCTCAATTTTGGGGGCCCTTTACTCCAAAGTCATTTTCTCACTCAGGACCTAATTTGCCATCCTGTCTAAAATTGCAAATAGACACTTCTCATGATATTATGTCCATCTTCCCAGCTTTATTAGTACTTATCACCATCTAATATACTAAATGTGTGTCTGTTTCTCTCACTAGACGTGAGAAGAGACAAGGTGAAATTTTTTACTTTTATTCACTGCTTTGTTCTCAGTGCCTGACACTTAATAGGTACTCACAAATATTTGTTAAATAACAAGTTCTAGGTAGTAATAACTGCTGTTTGGAAAAGTGAAAAAAGGCTGAATGGACTCCATTCATGCAGTGTGAACCAAAATTTGTGCTCCAGTTTTTATCAGTTCCTTAGGTTTAGAATATTATCCCTTGATGAAATAAAATACATACATATGTATTAGTTTGAACTATGTGGTTTTGCTGTATTTATATATCAAAAATTGTTAAATATCAGCAATTTCATATGGTTTGACCTAAAACAGAAAAATAATGCCCCATTTGAAGTATGCTTAAATTAAGAGTAGCAAAAGAATGATTTTTATTTTATTTTATTATCTTTTTTAAACAATTTTTATTTATTTTTTCCCCCAAAGCCCCAGTAGATAGTTGTATATCATAGCTGGACATCCTTCTAGTTGCTGTATGTGGGACGCGGCCTCAGCATGGCCGGAGAAGCGGTGCATCGGTGCGCACCGGGGATCCGAACCCGGGATGCCAGCAGTGTAGCACGTGCACTTAACTGCTAAGCCACGGGGCCGGCCCCAAAAGAATGATTTTTAAAAATGATTTTCAGTGAAATACCCAGAAAGTATTTTGATACTGGGAAAACGCAAAGGAACTATACGAACAAATGCAATTAACTAAACCCTATTACATTTCTGAAGAATGGCTTCTGTATTTAAAACTTGAATTGAAAAGCCAGTTGTATAATGAAAAGTGCCTGGCTCACCATATGTTCATAGAGAAGTTTTATTAGATTGTCAAAAAATTGGATGTTGATCATTGCCTAACTTTATGTTACAAATAAAACTAAGGTACAGAGAAATCAAGAAACTTCTCTAATGTTACAGGGTGAAATCAGAATTTTCACCCCCCTCTGAATGCATCTACAGGCCATTGATGGTAATTATTATTATTTTTTACTGTATGTGTTTATATATATATTTTTTTAATAATGCGGAGTTCTATTATTGCCTCATTTTTTTAAATTGCAATTCTTTTGAAAGGAAAAATTTTAAAAGTGCTCTTGGAAAAGAAAAGCTGTCTTATTTTTTTGTTGCCCGACAATTGTTCTAATGAAAATATTTTTCGAGGGACTAGACTAATAAGGACTCATGAAATGTTTTGACTTGATGAAGGATGTACTGCCTTCATACTCAAATCAGTGTGATAAAAGTGTTTCAAAATAGTGAACTGAAACTAATAAGGTTAACATGACACAGCATGACAAAGCATAACTGATCTATAAATAATTTCCATCTCGAGGAAAGGTAAAGGACTCTGATAAAGATTTTGAAAGAGATTTCAGTGGCAGAGACGATGTATTCTTTCAGTCAGCAAATATTTATTATGTGCCTACTGTGTTCAGGGCATTATTCTAGGTGCTAGAAATTCAATGGTGAACACTATCAACCAACTTTACTAACTTTTATTGAATATACCTCTCAAAAACATACTTGTTCTCTTCGAGCACATACGGAACATTCTTCAGAATAGACCATATACATATTAGGCCATTCAATGAGACTCAATAAATTTAAAAGGATAGAAATAATACACAGTATGTTCTCCAGTTACAATGGAATTAAATTAGAAGTCAACAACAGAAAGAAATCCGAGAAGTATTTTAAATATTTGGAAATTAAATAACACATTTCTAAATAACCCATAGGTCAAAGAAGAAATCAAAGAGGAAATTACAAAATAGTTTTAACTGAATGAAAATAAAAAACAAAACATATCAAATTTATAGAAAGCAGCTAAAACAGTACTAAGAATATCTTAAATACTTAGAGTGGAAGAAAGACCTGAAATCGATAATCTAAACATCAACCTCAAGAAGCTAGAAAACTAAATCCAAGTTAAGTAGAAGGAAGGAAATTAGAGCAGAAATCAATGAATAAAATACTGAGGACTGTATCTAACAAAAGAAGTGCAAAACCTGTACAATGAAAACTACAAAACATTACTGAGTGTAATTAAAGAAAGAAGTAAATGGAGAGATACACTGTGTTCATAGACTGGTAAACTCAGTATTATTAAGATGGCTCTTCTCTCCAAATTGACATATATATTCAATTTAATCTCTAACAAAATTCCAGGAGGACTTTTCAGAGAAATTGACAAACCAATACTAAATTTATATGGAATTGCAAAGGACCTAGAATGGTCAGAACAATTTTGAAAAGGAAGAACTTTTGAGAACTTACACTGCCTGATTAACTGTAAAGCCATGGTAATCAAGACAATGTAGTATAGGACTAAGAATACGCATATGTCAGTGGAACAGAATAGAGACAAAGATGCCAATGGGAAAAGAGCAGTCTCTTTAACACAGTTCTGGAAGAGTTGGATACCCGTATGTAAAAAACCATATATATTTTTTAGACTTTATATAAAATTTAACTCAAAATGGATCATATACTTAAATGTAAGCACTGAAACTACAAAACCTTTGTAAGAAAACATACACCAAAAAGATGATCTATAAAAAGAAAGAAAAATCTGTAAATTCACCAAAATTAAAAATGTCCACTTTTTGAAAAACACTGTAAGACAATCTTTTAAAAGACTCCTGACTAAGAGAAAATAGTTCCAATCATATATCTAACAGACAGATATAAAAAAAAATTCTTACAACACAATAATAAGGAGACAATAAATGAGTAAGAGATTTGAATAGACATTTCACTAAAGATACATAAATAGCTAATAAAGCACATGAAAGATGCTCAACAGCATTAGTCTTTTGGGAAATGCAAATTAAAACCATAATGCAATTCTATAATATACTCACTAGAATGGCTGTTATTTAAAACAGTGACTATCAAATGTCGTTGACAATGTGGAGAAACTGCAAATCTCACACATTGTTGGTGGGGATATGAAATGGTACAGATACCAGGGAAAACAGTTTGGCAGCTAAACTTACACTTAACTATACAACTCAGTATTTCCATCCCTTTGTATTTATCCAGGGGAAATGAGAACATATGTTCACACGACCTCTTGCAAGCAACTGTTTATAAAAGCAGTATTCCTAATAGCTAAAAATTGGAAACTATCTGAATATCCATCAACTGGTGAATAAACTGTCCATACGGTGGAATACTCCTCAGCAATAAAAAGGCATGAAAATTTTGGGTGTACCTAAATATGCTAAGTTTATAAAGTCAGGCTTAAAAGACTATTTATAATTTACATGATTTTATTTATAAGCAATTTCTATCAAAGGCAACAGGACCAGAAAGCAGATCAGTGGTTGCCTGAGGCCATGAGTAGGACAGGAGATTGACTGCAAAGAGATAATGGAAATTTCCCAAAAGTGGGTTGTAATGATGGATGCACAATTACCTTAAATTAATCAAACTCAGACTTTGATATATGTAGGTACATGTTACTGCACAAAATCGGGGTCCTCTTGCCCGATGTGCATAAAAAAACAGTTATTATTGCATCAGCTTTTGGGAAAAGAAATGTACCTTTATTTTGTGAGATCGCTCTGCAAGGAAGTGGGTCATGGGCCCTCAGATCTGTCTCCCTGATTCAGGATTTGGGGCACAATTTATGGGATGAAGGGTAGGGTGGTCTGAGGTGTGGAGATAGATGATTGAAGGTAAGGAGAAGTGGGCAATTGATGATCTGCACAAGTGTAGTCAAGCTTAATGCCTCTTCAAAGGATGCATTTTCACAAAAGGGCAGTGTTAAAATGATCTGAGGATGGAGTTTTTAGCTCCTTGATGTCTAAAAGGCATTTGCGCAGGCCCAGTTGCTGGGTTGGTGGTCACAACCAGCCTGAACTGGACAAGGGGTTTCAGTTCTAAAAGACAACTCTTAATTACTCTGTTGATAAAATGGGGTCAGTTGAACTGGTCCTGGAGGGCTACAGTTATATACATATGTAGATAAATATGTAAATTATATCTCATTAAAACTTTTTTTTTTTTCGGTGAGGAAGATTAGTCCTGAGCTAACATCCATTGCCAATCTTCCTCTTTTTTGCTGAGGAAGATTGGCCCTGGGCTAACATCTGTGCCCATCTTCCTCCACTTCATATGTGGGATGCCCGCCACAGCATGGCTTGATAAGCGGTAAGTAGGTCCAAGCCTGGGATCCGAACCTGTGAATCCCGGGTCACCGGAGCGGAGCACGCTAACTTAACCACTATGCCACCTGGCCGGCCCCCTCATTAAAACTTTTTTTGTAAGGATCACTTTATGGCCCTTGGACCTAAATGCAGTTTTGTTTCTCCCCTTAGTTCAGTGATTCTTAACACCAGCTCACATTAGAATCCCCTTGACAGTTATCAAAAAAAAAAAAAAAGGAAAGAAAGAAAGAAAGTCAAGCTGGGCCCTACCTGAGAAGAATTAAATCCGAATCTCTCGGGAGGAAACCAGGGCATCAATAGTTTGTAAAAACACCAGGTGTTTAAAATGTGCATCCAGGACTGAGATGCTCTGCCCTAGGTGTGCTCCCTTCACGCCTAGCTAGAGACCCACTGTTATTGACCAGAGTCCTTCAGATGCTTTGAGGCAGAAAAAGGATTAAGAATCCCTACTTGAGGACTTTTAATTCCTTGGCTAGAAAATGAGGATAATAATATTTGCTTAGTATATCTCACAAACTTGTTTGCATCACAATTGGTAATGAAGGTAAACACTTGGTAAACTCTGCAGTAGCTTTTTGTTATTCTGTCCAATCTTAAATGTCCATGTCTGTGGAACAAGAAAGAGATCATTGTTGCTCATGATAATGAGTAAGATCTGGAAGTATCTTCTGAATAGTTTCTGTATTCACTGTAGCTTTCAAACTGTATTTTTCTATGTTCTAACTAAGAGGAAATGTATGTTTATGATCTTAATATTATTTGTTTAACATAGTTATGGTGGAACTTATAAAGCCTGCATTTTTGGAATCTCCACAGTAGGAGGCTTCATACACCTATTCAACAATACAGTATTATCGTTTCCTAACCTGTTTTAGATTCTTTATAGAATTGAGCTAGGGTATTTTCTTGGACAGTCTCAGTGGCAGCTAAGTTTTAGCTAAGCTAAATCATTCAATGCTTATTCTGATGAATAAGGTGGGAGATCAAGGTAGGCAATACATTTTTTGGAAATGCTTTATGAATGTAAAGTAGTTAGATTGATTTTTTTTTTCTTCTGATACCCCAGCTGACCCTAAGACCATTTCAAAAGTTGAGTCTAGAATTGTTTGAACATTGGTATCATTGTTGGAAAATGTGTAGTCTTCTAAAATGCCTACACACAGGCCGGCCCCGTGGCTTAGCGGTTGGGTGCGCGAGCTCCACTACTGGCGGCCTGGGTTTGGATCTCGGGCGCGCACCGAGGCACCACTTCTCCGGCTATGCTCAGGCCGCGTCCCACATACAGCAGCTAGAAGGATGTGCAACTATGACATACAACTATCTACTGGGGCTTTGGGGGAAAAAAAAAAAAAAAGGAGGAGGATTGGCTATAGATGTTAGCTCAGAGCCAGTCTTCCTCAGCAAAAAGAGGAGGATTAGCATGGATGTTAGCTCAGGGCTGATCTTCCTCACAAAAAATAAAAAAATAAAATGCCTACCTTGAAGACTAGATTTTATTTTGTTTTTAGCATCATTATCAAAATAATTGGGTATATTATTTTGTCATTTCTTAAGGAATATGTAGAATGCTTGTCAATAAGTCAGAATATACACTTAACCAGAATATCCTGTTCCTCTAATCATCCTGGGATTTTTTCATTATATCATATGGAATATTATTTCCCCTTTATATTCATATGACTTTGTTTCTCTGTTGTTGAACTGTTTTAAAAAAGGGGACGTGGCTGTTACAATGTTTTATGAACCACTGAGAAATTTATTGATATAAACTATGACTTTATTTTTACTATATGAGAATTTTGTTTGCTAATGAAACTAATAATGATAAATCTCTTCATTATACTTTATATGTTATTTGTAAAATTTGATGCAACTAAAGGGCACTTGTAGTTTCTGCTTCTCCCACATTACCTGTATGGTAGATCCAAAATAGATGTTTGTTTTTAGTGGAGAGGGGGCATGCAACCCAATCAGTCTCTTATAAGTTGATAGTGTAAAAATAACAGATGAAAACAGAAATTTGCTGTTGTAATCATTTCCTCTTATTTGTTTAAGAAGAGCTATGAGAATTGAATAACTATACTAATTGTAAATCTGTTACTCTGCAGTATTTAAGTAAAAGTTATTTGATAAGTCTTCAATTAACACCTGCCAAATCTGGAAGAACATTTTTAAATGACTGCATAGTCATTATGGTTAGGGGAGTTCTTTAAAATAAATATTTTTCTTTGAGGAAAATAAGATTGTTGTAATTACAGGCTGCAGTGATTGAAGTGCTAATAAAAGTGATGGGATTTAAAATAAATGTGGAAAGGATGTCATGGATTGAAGAGACACATATAACTTGAATTGGCAAAGTGCTTAATTGGTAAATGAATTAAGGTCACCATAACTCTTGGCAAACCTTAGTTTCAAACACAACTGATAACAACAAATGTTTTTCCTTTCTAGCAATCTTTATTAAATTCTTTTTGTAAGACTAATGTTTATGAACAGGAATAATGTCTCTTGCAAGCTAATTGCAAAAATTGTTTTTGTACTTCATGGTTGTTTTGAAGGATGGGCTTTAACCTACAGTATGTTCATATTTGTGAAATAAAGCGTTGTAATAAAATTGCATATTTTTTTCTTAGCATATATTTATATACACACACACAGTATATATATACCCACACATATATACACATATATCATGTACACGTATATGACAAAATGCTAAGAACTTTTTTTGTGAGTGGAACATTACATTACTAAGATATTTATAAATTTAAAAAAACCCAGCTTTATTGAGATATAATTTATATACCATACAATTCAACCATTTAAAGTATACAGTTCCATGTTTCTTAGCCTATTCACAGGATAGATTGTGCAGTCGTCACCACAGTCAATTTTAGGACATTTTCATCTCCCCCAAAAGCAATTCCATACCCATTACCAATAACTCCCCATTCCCATTACCTACTCCTCCCCCCAGCCCTTGAGCTATCACTAATCTGTTTCTCACTGTATTGATTTGCCTGTTCTGGACATTTTATATAAGTGTAATCATACGGTATGTAGTCTTTAATGACTGGCTTCTTTCACATACAGCATAATATTTTCAGGGTTCATCCAAGTTGTAGTACATACCAGTAACGTCATTCCTTTTTATTGCTGAATAATATTCCATCATCTGGATATACCACATTTTATTTATTCTCCCATCAGTTGATGGACATTTGAGCTATTGGTGACACTTTGGGGCTATTATAAATAATGCTGCTATGAATATTTGTGAACAAGTTTTTGTGTGAACATATGTTTAAAATTATTTGGAGTATAAACCTAGGAGTGAAATTGCTGGGTTATATGTTAACTATGTGTTTAACTTTTTAAGGAATTGCCAAACTATTTTCTAAAGTGACTGTACCATTTATATTCCCACCAACAACCTATGAGAGTTCCAGTTTCTCTACATCCTCATTAACACTTGTTATTGTCTCTATTTTTTATTATACCCATCCAAGGTTTGTGAAATGGTATCTCTTTGTGGTTTCAATTTACACAACCCTATTGGCTAATCATGTTGAGCATCTTTCCATGTGCTTTCTGGCCATTTGTATATATCTTTGGAGGAATGTCTCTTCAGATCCTTTACCCAGTTATTAATTATTTGTCTTTTTATTATGATTTGTAGAAGTTATTTATATATTCTAGATATAAATCCCTTATGAGATAGATGATTTACAAAAATTTTCCCCTGTTCTTTGGGTTGACTTTTTAAAAAAATTCATAATATTTCTTGAGCAATTAGAATACATCAGGCAATGGTCTAAGTAACCACTTTCCATGCAGCATTCACCTTTAATCCTCACAGCAACCTTGTCATATGGATACTTGTTTTAAATTAATAAACTTTATTTTTTAAGTTTTAGGTACACAGCAAAATTGAGTGGAAAGTACAGAGAGTTTCCATATAGCCCATGTACCCACACACCTATAACCTCCCCCATTATCAACGTCCCACACCAGAATGGTACGTTTGTTCCAATTGATGAACCTGCCTTGACACATCTTTATCACCCAAAGTCCATACTGGGTTGACTTTTCATTATCTTGATGGTGTACTTTGAAACACAAATGTTCTTAATTTTGATGAAATCCAATTTTCTATTTTTTTCTTTTGTTACTTGTGCTTTGGGGCTCATATTTAACAAACCATTGCCTAATCCAAGGTCATGAAGATTTATGCCTTTGTTTTCTTCTAAGAGTTTTAAAGTTTTAGCTCTTACATTTATGTCTATGATCCATTTTGAATTAATTTTTGTATAGTGAGGTCAAGGAGTAAGGGGCCAACTTCATACTTTTGCATATGGATGTCCAGTTGTTCCAAGACCATTTGTTGAAAAGATTATTCTTTCTCCATCCAATTGTCTTGCCATTTTGTTGAAAACCATTTGACTGTAAATGTGAGAGTATATTTCTGGACTCGCAATTCTATTTTGTTAACCTGTATGTCTATCCTTATACCGATGACTCACTGTCTTGATTACGATAGCTTTGTGGTAAGTTTTCAGACTGGGAAGTATGAACCCTCTTTCACTCCTTTCCCTCACCACACACTCACATTCTTCCCATTTCCCTATCCTCCCAGAATGATCATATAGTAATTTTAGATTAATATTCATTGTTTTAATTATTATGATTATGTAATCACTATTCACAGTTGAGGCTTGTAACATATCTTATTTTCCTTTCCTGTACAATGTTTTGTTTTACCTAGAGTTAATGATTCTTTTTTTTTTTTTTTAGATTCAATCACAAAGCCTTCCCCAGTTGTAAAACTTCTTTCACTACATTCAAGCACAGTAGGTATTCCATCAATCACATATAGGTCAGAAATCTCTTCCTGATCTTGCAGATCTGCGTAATCCAGATTGGTTGGTTTTACTCTCTAGATTTCTTCCATAGCTTTTGAGTCTAAGACTATCTTTTCATCTTTTGCCATTTTTTGTTGGTTCCTTGGATCCTTTAATCTTCCTGTTTCTTCATTTACTCCCCCATTTTGGTGGAGCACATTATTTAAAATCTTCCTGTGAAAGGATGCATAGGAGGAAAATTTTTGAGACCCTCTATGCTGCAAATGTTTTTATTCTACCTTCTCACTTAGGTATAGCATTCTAGGTTGAAGAACATTTTTCTAGCAGAATTTTTAAGTCATTGCTCCATTGGCTTTTAGTGCTGTTGTTTAGAATTCTAGTGCCATTCTCATTCTTGATTTTTGTAAGAAACCTGGATGTTCCATGGAATTTTGTAGAATCTACTTGTTGTTCCTAGTGTTCTGAATTTTCATAATGATGCACCTTGTTGGGTTTATTTTGTTCTTGTATTGGGCGCTCGGCATGCCTGGAAGCTTGTCTTTTTATTGGGGAAAATGTTATTGAAATTATTTTGTTGATAATTTCCTTCTCTCTATTTTTTTGTTCTCTCCTTTGTTACTCTTATTTGGATATTGTTCCTCCTGATTTGTGTGTCTCTTTCCCTCTCTTCCTTTTCTATTTTTCATTTCGTTATCTTTTTATGCTATTTTCTGATAGATTCACTAAACTTTATCTTCTAGCCTTTTAGTTGAAATATACATTTCTGCTTCCTTAATTTTAATTTCCTTGAGTTCTTTCTTATTTAATATTCCTTTCTTATAATTTCCTGTTCTTATGTAATGGATGCAATATCTTCTTGGAGGATTTTAGTGATCTGATTTGTTTGTTTTTGTGATTTCTTTTTGCTGCATATTCTTTGTTGTTCTACAAGTCACTTTTTTCTCTTTGTTTATTTTGACATCTGGTTTTCGTACTGGAGACTTTCCTTGAGGTCCCATAATGTTTGGCTGCCTGCTCTCATTTAAGAGAGAGTACCAGAAAGCTGAATGGAAAATTTGGGTGCATGGTGGAGCTTGTTGACTGTGATCTTCCTTTTAAGATGATCTCACTGGAATATTAGATGACCCCAGTGTTGACATTTTTTAGTCTTATTTGTAGGACTGACCACATTTCCAGAAAAAGGCTCAATTCTGCTGTCTGGCTTCCAAAATTCTGGAAGTTATGTAGGCGAAGAAGGGTAAAGGGCTTCAATATACAGTATACAAGCATTCACTTAATCCACTGATAATCAGCTCCAACCTTAAGCTCTGTCTTATATCTCCTGGGCCAGAGACACCATGTTTTACTTTCTGCAGAGAATAAGTAGTGTTCTGGGTTGGGGAAAGGATAATCATTTGCCTGAAGAAAATAAGGAGGGATCAGGAAGCCAAACTGCTTCTCAGACAGACTTGCAACCTATTTTCCTGTTTCACCTTCATTTTGTTTCCAGTGCCATCTGGGGCCACCATCCCAGAGTCTCTTGTTGGGGGTTGTAGTATAAATTACGTTGCTTCTAAGATTTCTCCACTGTTTTTCTCAGCTTCCTTAGCAGTTGAGAGACTGAGAGGTCTGTTATCAATTGTTCATCTGCTTTTCTGCTTTCAAAATTTAGTTGCTTTTATCTCTTGTCTCAGATATTGGTCGTTGTACATTTATGCTATTTTTTAAATCTCTTTTTTCTTATTTTGTGGAATTTCAGGAGATAGTGAAAATAAAAGCTTATGTCTAATTCACCATCTTCAACACAAAGGACTCTGCTTCTATTTTTAGTCTCAGAGGCTTCACAGTTTTTCTTCAACCTTCACTGTAATCCTTACTTGATTTGTTTTTAAAATACACCAGAAGCTGTCTTAACTGACCTTCACGTAACTGGCATGCCAGATTAATGAATGCTCTCTATTCCCTCTATAAGATACATATGGATGCCTGCTGCAAAAACCAAAAAGCTACTCTTAAATATATCTTACACTTCTGCTCCCAGCAGTAGAGTTATGTGTGTTGCAGGGGTCAGTTTATTCCACTTTAAAGAAGTAGAAGCTGGAAATAATAGTTGATACGTTATAGGTGTGGTTATATAAGAAAGATATCCCGAAACTCTAGTGAGCCACATGAAAGCTTAATGAGTACACACAGTTTTAATTTAAAAAGTAAAACTAAACGTTAAAGTAAAATGTGTATGCTTTGTGAGTATCATTTTTGTTATGATTCTCTGCTTTAACAGCTTTTCTCAGTTAAATGAACAACTACTAGCCCCAAATGTATTGGGTAACAGCTTGCTTTAAAATAACATAGAAATGTCATTAGAGGTCCAGCCCAGTGGCGTAACGGTTAAATTCACGCATTCTGCTTTGGCTGCCTGGGGGTCGCTGGTTCAGATCCTGGGTGGACCCACTCACCCCTCATTAAGCTGTGCTGAGGCTGCCTCCCACATAGAAGAACTAGAAGGACTTACAACTAGGGTATACAACTGTGTACTGGGGCTTTGGGGAGAAAAAAGAGAAAAAAAAAGAAAAAAGAGGAAGATTGGCAACAGATGTTAGCTTAGGGCCAATCTTCCTTTAAAAAAAATGTCATCATATCCTATGGGTTAAATGTATAATTCTGCCATGTTGCATGCTGAATTTTCACCTACTTAAGATAATCATTTTTGTTTAGTTCCAGATGTTGAAGTGAAAGGCGAGTGTTCTAGCTATTATCTCTTGTTACGAGGTAATGGCGATAGAAAATGTAAAGCCACCCTGATTCACTCAGCCAACCAGATCAATGGCTCATTTGCACTCAATTTAATTCATGGAAAGATGAAATCAAGGACAGAAGAAGTCAAATTGAGTAAGTGTTAACTTTAGGTAGAAAACATTTTTACATTTATTTGTACATGTAATTAACTTCGTGGTTTTTAATGAACTTATTTTCCCCAAACTCCAGTTCACTTTCAGTAAATTTACTTTGTATTTTAAACATATTATAACATATTTAAACAATGTAGAGTGTAGAGAATTAATCCCTTTTGCATTATACTTAGTAAAATTTAGTAGGTCAGCCTTCAATTCCAAAGAGGAAATTTTTAGTATTTTCCACTTTAAACACATATTATTTTTCTATAATTTATTTCTCATTTTCATTTACTTTCTCTCAAGCATCTTATTCTATGTTATTGCTCATCTTTTCTTTTTTTTTCTCTGAGCTGTATGTTTTGGTTATTTATCACTGTATGATTAAACCTCTCCAAATTTAGTTTGAAAATAACTATTTATTATTACATCTCATAGTCCTGTGGGTTGACTGGGCTTAGCTGGGTGTTTTTATTTTGAAGTCCCACATATGACTGCAGTTGCACACAGCTGGGGCTCCAGGCATCTGAAGACTTAACAGGACTTGGTGAATAACAGAGGGCTTCTTCACCCATTTGTTTATCGCCTGGGTTAGGATAGCTGGAACAGATGAGAGCTGACTTTCTCTTCACGGGCCCTTTTCTCATGGCCAACTTGGGCTTCCTCATAACGTCATAATCTCAAGGTAGTCTGATTTCTTATATGGTCACTAACATGTCTTAGAGCATTTGTTCTAAGAAGCCTCAAAGCTTTCTATGACCTAGCCTAGAAGTCATTCAGTGTCACTTTCATTGTACCTTATCGATTTCATAGGGCCTGGATTCATTGGGGAAGGACTACACAACAGGTGAAGAGCAGGAGGTGTGGTTCACTGGGAGGCCATCTATAGAGACTAGCTACCATACTCCGTCTGTGTTTCATATAGGCGTTTCAATAGCTGAGCCTGTAGAAGAAAATGATGGAGGAAATTCTGCTCTGCTACCTAAATTCCCTCAATTTTAGAAGCAGGTCAATGTTTAAAATGCAAAATAATTTAGTATGCTTATTTTCTACAGCTTAATAATTATTTATTTTGAAATATGCAAGATCAAGAGAGATAAGTAATTGACTTTTATTTTTTTTAATTATATGATAACACATTTCTTGGGAACTGAATACTAATTTGTTGTCATAGAACATCTTTAATACTGACTTTTCTATTTCTCAGGCTTCCCTTTTGACTTCTTGTCACTTCCACGTTTTTCTGGGGAGCAACTTATACAGAGAGAGAAACAGTTAGCTAATGTTCAAGCTTTGGCTTTAAAAGAATGTCTGAGTAAGTAACAATTTGTACATTTCGTTCTACTGTAAGAATGTTGACTTATTCAGACATATTGACTTGTTCAGACATAATGTGTGGTTATTTTCATACTTATACACTTTGTCTTTTAGGTATGATACCTATTTGTAGAACTATTCTTGATAGAGGTGATATGCAGTAGAAAAGGTCTGCAACTTTTTTCCCACCAGATTCACAATATTCTTATTTATTTGTACATTGTTGTTAACATTTATAAAAATATTTCTCCAGGAAAATGTCATATTTCATTGTTTTTAACTGTATGCTGGAATAGATACTTAAGTTTTATTGTTCTGGTTAATGTAGATCTCTTTATAAAATTCCTCTTTATATATTTTTGGCTATAACAGGAGGATAGAGACTGCAGGAGGAAGAAAATGCAAGTCCAGAGAAATTAATATGTTAACCTGAGCATGATTCTTAGGCTTTAATTATGACCATCAGTAATAAGTAAGCACATTTCACCTACTATATGAAGTTGGCATTAAGGGTTTTTCCTTATTCAGGAAGTAAACACTTTTTTAAGGGTTACAATTTAAGGTTTTTCCTCTATTACTAAATGTTAATTTGGTTATCGGTCTTAACTTTTTTTTATAAATAATCATTCATTAGTACCTAATATGAACTTATTTTAAGCTAATTGATATAGAATTTCTAGGAAATTGATTCAAATTGTGAGGTCTCAGTTGCATATAGAAAAAAAATACTAGAATTAAGTACGTTATAAAATAAAAACTATCATTCTTTTCTTTAAAAGCATTTTAAAAATATCTTGACTTCGGTAGTCTGTTTTACTCAATGAAAAATAATTGTAAAATACTTGGTCTCAATTGTTCATGTAAGAATTACCTACTTTTTCAGTTATAGAAAGCAAGGGTAATTGTGTTCTCTTGAACTCCAACCATTGATTTTTTTTTTTAACTATGAAAATGATATTAGCTCAAGGAAAATATAATTAGAAAGGCAAATCAGTTTCAGTAAAAAATAGTACATGTTAAGACCAAGAAGAATAAATACTGAAATACTAGTATTTTAGTGGATGGAAAACCTTTATTTCAAACATCAACCAGCAGTGTTATTCACTTCTTGACTTTGTCCTGTCCCTGCTAAACCCCTCTGCAGGACCTGATTCTTTGCCATAAGCCTCCTGCAGCTCTTTATAACTCAGTTCCTTCAACATCTCCCCTCTCTTTCCTCTTCACCTCTCTTCCTTACCCTTCTAACCAGAAAAACTGCCAGAGTGGGAGAACAGGCAGCTTTCTGAAGCTGGTGCCTCTCTCCTTCGGGTAAGAAAAGTTTACCCCAGTAGGGCCATCCCTCCTGCTGCGTTGGGAAGGGAAATACTGACAGCTGTAACTACATTGCTGCTTACAGGTGTGACTGGAAGCTCTGCTGGGAGGAGGGGGAGATGAAAGTGCTAAATAAATGCTGAAAATGTAGAAGCACCAGCAGCTGAGCTGTAACACAGGCAGCAGCTGTAAGGATGCCACAGCACTGGGCAAAGAGCAAGGGCAAGCAGGGGGCCTGAAGTTGAAGGGAGCCTTAGTACTTAGCCTAGTAGCTGCTAGAGATACCAGATCTGGGAGTATCCATGAAATGGCCAATTTGCAATTTGAGGCATTAAATCTTAATTAAAATTAATGATCCAGTTAATCCATTTATGATGGAAATGCTTGCTGAACCAATCTCTACCCAGAAAGTTAAATCTGAATTAAAAATTTGGGAACAAACATGCATCTATTCAGAATTCTTGTGTCTCAAAAGACAGAGGAAAATGACAGCAAAACAAATTTTCCAATGTAAGAATGTCTGAGTATCTAATTCAGTGATTCTCAAAGAAGTGAAATATGAATATAAAAGTATTTAAATTGATATAGTTAATTAATTTATACATGGTGAAAACTAAATAATGTAATGGGAATAGCTTTCTTTGGGAAAAAAATCAACAATTCAGTATCAATACAAGGCTTATAGTTTTTGCTGAAAAACAAAAAGTTGTTCAAAAAGATTTATTCAAAATTATCAACAAGACATAGAGTAAACTTATTTTTATTTCACTGCTATTTCTGTGACGAGCACTGAATCAGAAAGAGCAACTGGAAAAATTTGCATGAAAATGTACTCACATTATTGAGGCACTTTGTTTTTAAAAATAACATAAAAGTCAAATGAAATTTCTGTTAGGGTTTAATTTTTTAGAATAATTTGTTTTTGTTCATTTTGTTTATTTTTAAAATTATATTTAATACTATTGTATTAGAGTGATATTTAAATTTTATAATTTATATTTTACTTGATTTTTTTGTAATTTATAACTTTTTGTATTTGGAAATATTAAATGTCTTATTTTACCAATATTTAAAGAAAAAGTTAAAGAATACTGAACAGTTTTTAAATAAAAGACTGTTCAGTATGATGCAAAACAAATACCAAAACAGTAGTATTGTCATTTTGCTCCCGTATGTGGTCACTACTCTGAGTTCCCTCATCTTTTTTAAATTTATGAAACTCAGTACAAACCTGATTGATGCTCAATCTGCTGATACTTTTAAATATTCTACTCCACATTTTTCTTTAAGAAATCCTTAGTTATTACTAGGTTTTTTAGGGGTAGTATTCTTTTGCTGATTCATTTTCAGACTTTAGTCCAATATTTTTCCCTCAAATCTTTATCTACCACTCGTGTGTGCAGACTCGTTTGTGTAGATTTTTTTTCACCTAAGTAAATTATCTTGCTCATAACCCTATTAAACTTGCTCTATTTTCTCTCTCTGTTTCTTAGTTGTCAAGGTCAATAGGCAATCTTACCCTGCTCTCCAAATTACCCAATGTTGTAATATAGTTGACAATTTTAATACGCGTAGGTTGGGTTTATGATTTAAGTATATTTTTAATGTTAATAAAAATGTAGCTAATTTCTGAAGCACATTACTTATTGTGCATCTTTCAGATGAAAACAAACCATTGATAACGTTTCATTTTAGAATGGCTTCCAGCAGACTGTAAAACTTCTTCTCCCGAAGAAGATGTAATAAAGCAGCATATGTCACAGCTCTTACTTTAGCGTTACTAATGTTCTTGACTGCAGAAACCGTGCGTCACTTATCTTGGACCAGAACTGGAACGATCCTACCAATATCCATGTTGGTGTGCTGGGATCCTACAGAGGCATGCATCATAAAGCTGGCGTTCTGAAGTCGAAGCTCGAGGCTGGCTACCTCCTTCTCAGCCTCCTTGCATTATTTATGCACCAACCTCACATGGTGTCATATAAAGTGCTTTAATCCTCTGTGTCTAAGGGCACAGCACAGTGCTTTGCAGGCAGCGCATACTCAATAAATGTTTGTTGAATAGAATTCTCTATGAATCTAGAGTTTACTATTTTATTACGGAAGAAAATGTTATTGGTCCAGAAGTATTTTAAAAATGAAATATTTTTATAAAAGTAATACATGGGTATAATTTAAAAATTCAAATGGTAGTCAAAAACTTAAAATGGAAAACAGCAGTACCCTACCCTCTCCTCCCTGTCTTTCATTCTCTGTCCATAGGCAGCTATCCTCAGCTCTCCCGGCTGGTTTTCCTGACATTTTCTCCAGTTTTCTAAATGGTGTATGTCTGCTGCTATTTCTTGATTTACCAGTTTCAGACATTATCTTAACATCTAACTACAGAAGATAATGACTTAGCTTTCCCACATCGTCTTTACTTTCCCTTTCCACCGTTTACAGGGAAGTCATGAAGTTTGGTATTCAATCGTAGTTTTAACATTATTATAACTAAGTAAATAAGTTTACTGCTGAGTCTCACATAATAGATCCCCTTTCCTGTATAAGCTTTGTTTTTCTTACGGTTGATAATCACTTATTTTAAATTTACCAACTCTTCTTTATTACAAAATATTGTCATGATTTTCCAAAGGCTCCAACATTCCTGCCACACACACCCCTATCATTAAATTCATCGTGTGTTCAGACACAGCAGTCCCTTTTATTTCTCTTATTGTTTTTTCCAGAGTGTTTCATATTTTGCTCTATAATGGATGAGTTGCTTCTTAGACCTGCTGACATCTTAGAAACTTTTTTTTCCTTCTTCTCTTCTTTTAGAATATCCTTTTGTCTAGACCCCTTGACCTCTTTTTTCTTGGATTACACCCTTGTTTGGTTGGAGCATATCTTCCAGTAGTTTCTTGAGTACATGGGGCATAAATTTTTCAAGCTCTTGCATGTCTGAAAATATCTTTACTTGGTTAATAATTCATATGGAACTCTAGGTTGAAAATCATTTATCCTCAGAATTTTGAAGACATTGCTCCATTGTCTTCTCCATTGCTGTGCTCCTGTTGATAAATTGAAGACTGTTCTTACCCTTTGCAGTGATCTATTTTTGATTTGTGTTTACCCTCTCTCTGGAACCTTTATCTCCAGAAGCTTTATCTCTGGAAGCTTTACTCTGAATCACAGTGTGAATATTTCCCTTCCTCTCCCAACCCCCCTCCCCCCAGTTTATTGAGCTGTGTACTTGATGGACCATTGCCATAGAAGATTCACATCCTTACGTCTGAACATTTTTCTTATCTCTTTACTAATTTCCTTGCTCCCATTTTCTCTTTTCTTTCTTTCTAGAACTCTTATTATATTATGGCTTTTGTGGACAGATTGTGTAATTTTCTTTCCTATTTCTATATTGTTATCTTTTTGTTCTAGTTTCTGGGGGCTATCTTGCATTTATTGTAAGCCCTTATGTCGAGTTTTAAAAATTTGAGCTCTTGTGCTTAACTTTCAAAAGACTTTTCTTGTTCATTGATTATTCCTTTATCAAAGCATCCTGTACTTGTTTCGTGGGTGTAGTATCTTCTCTTATTTCTGTGAGAATATTCATTATAGCAAGCTTTCCTTTGTTCCCTGCAATGTTTTTGTTTCTGCTGGGCTCCTTTTTGTCTTTGTTTGCTTTAGTCTCTCTTGTTCATCTTGAACTTTTTTTAGATTAAGAGTGCTAATATTATACTCCTTTCCCCTCCCAAAGTTGGAACTAATTGAGAAATAAACCTAAGAAATACACAGATGGAATTTAAATTACAGATAAAAGCTAGATTGGAGGATATGACTTTTTAGATCTATGTCCAGGTGAGTTTTCTGAAAATAGACCCAGAATAGATTTCACCCCCTGAATGACTATCAGAGCTATGCAACTGCAGATCAACCCTAAGGGCAAAGGGCCCTTTCCACATTACAGAGGGCATGTATCCTGAAGACCTGCTAACTCAGAGGAAAGTTGGAGAGGAAGGGTCTGATCAGACCATGCCTAGTTTCTTCTCCAGATTGGCTCAGTGAGTGGTAAGAGTGAGAGGGGAGCTGGAAGTGTTACTGAGTCAAAGTCCTTACACGTGTAAACATAAGACCATGGAAATGCAGAGTCCCCTCTCCCCTCAACACCTTTCCTTAAATGTCTGGTGATTCTTTGCTGTCTGTCCTGTTTTAAATTGGAAGTTTTATATGCCTCTCTCTAATATATCTGGCAATCTGCATTGTAGAGTGGTGAAGTGACAATTCAGCATTTTGGTTGTCAGCTCCTATCCCTGTCTCCACTTCAATATCAGTATCAAGCTCTTTTCTCTGGAGGCATTCAGTTTTTCAAAAGGAGAATCCTTTAATCTTTGCAGTGGGACATTTGTAGCTGCTAACGTTCTGGCTACAGGGCTGGGAGTCCAACCTTTCAGTATGTAGACTCTTATTTAATCTCTTAGTTTTAACCCCAGCATCAATACTACCTTTCGGTGTACCTGATATTCCATAGTCTGAGACTCCCTCCTTTCAGTTTCTGCCAAAAAAAGTGAAAGGAGAGCCTATGAGGGCTGGAGGTTGGGGGGGACCTTTAGTTCTCACTGTTGTCTCCCTAAACATCCATATCCTTGCCTCCTGTCCCGGTTTAGCCCAGGACCTCGCCACCGTCTTCCTAATACCTCACAGCTAGTGCCTCTGCAGGCACCCAGGTTGACCCTCTGCTCTGCCAGCTCAGTTACCACTCTGCCACCATCTTATTTTCCACAATTTGTTGAAAACTCGTTACTTATTGTTTCTTCTTTTGTTGTCCTTTCTTATTCCTTGGCTGTGATTTTGGTTTTGGGAAAGAAGAAGAAATAAGTGGAAGTGACCAAGCTACTATATTTAACTGACAGTCTTACAGGTTTTATTGTCACAGAAACACCAACATAAGGTCATTCTTAATGCTCTACAATATATTTCAGGAAACTTTTGTAAACTTGCCTTTACCATTTATCGCTTTTGGTGTTAACAAATTACTCTATTTCTGTTTATCTCACGTAACTGGAAATTCTACTCTTACCTACAAATGGAATGAAAATGAAACCAGGCCTACACAGGAATGATGATTTTGGAGAAATTCACTTGTTTTCCTTTTGAAAATATTTCCCATAAAAGTATAGTAGATACCCTCTAGAGAGGCTTTGAAATAACAATATGGTTAATCATATTAATTTTTTGTCTTACAGAAAGGAAAAAGTTGGCAAAGCAGCCTGAAGTAGTTTCTGTTGATGAACTCAAAGGTTTATTACTACTTGCAAGGGAACGCTTTTTAGATCATTTTGATGCTATTACTACTAAACCGGTTGTAATAAAGACAGACAAAATTAAAACCTCGAATGTGTTAAATGGTAAGTCTTTTGTTAATTTTTAGTTCTTTGTGGCATTTATGACAGTTCTTTATTATTAAAACCAATAGAATGTATTGATCTAATCAAACTGTAGCTTATAAATTTAAATAGTGATATATATATATTTGTGTATACACGTATGTATTTATATGTGATGATCTGTATTTCTCATCATTTAAGTATTAAAAACTTTCTGATAGCTTCTTTAATTAAGCATATTTAGTATAATTGTTTTTAAGCTGAGGGAGAAGCATTTTAAGGTAATCCCTCTTAACTGCTTTTACTAATCTGCTAGAATGGGTAGATTTCTATTAAGCTGTGTTTTCATAAGGTGAGAAAAGTAGAACCTACACAATAAATTTAATAGAGTTAAACTACATATAATAAGATGCTCCACGTTTGCCATTCATTATATAGAAGTCACCAAACTTCACTGAAGGAGCGGGAAATCATTTCTGTATTAACTTGCATTTCTTTCTATTTTCCTGGTTTCTGTTTTTTGTGATGAATTTGAGTAGTGTGAAGCTCTTCAAGATCTAACAAGAAAGCATTTGATGATTGCCTGGCATTTTAAATATACAAGATAATTTTTTGTTGTTATTCTGTGAGAATCGTTTTTATTCTATAGATTGATAAGAAAATGACCAAAGAATAAGGTGAACAGTAATGTTTGTTGAGTGCCTTTTCTCTGTTTGACACCTTGAAGGTACACAAAGAAGTAAAATTTTGGTCCTTGGCTTTCAGTGGGCTTATGATCTATTTGGGAAGCAAAATATAAATACAGCATATCGTGCCATGTTCTAAAGCCCGGGCTCTGGAGCTAGACTGCCAGGGTTCAGATCTCAGTTTTGTCACTTGGTAGCTGAATGTCTTTGGGCAAGTTCCATGCCTCTGTTTCCTCATGTTTAAAATGGGGATAATAATGCCCAGTTAACTAGAGTTATTATGAGGATTAAATGAGTTGATGCATATAAAACGCTTAGAACATAATAAATGCCCCAAAATTATTAGCTGTCATTTGTATTATAATCATCATTGTTACATATTAGTATCAAAGTTAAATAGCAGTGCAAAATAATCTGAAAGATGTTAGAAACAGTACAAGGTTACTTGTAAATGGGGGATGTATTCGATAAGTGAGGGAGAGTAGCTTCTTGTTACAGCCTGGGCTCTGGAGCAAGACTAACAAGATTGAATCCAGCTCTGCAGCTTGCTTGCTATGTAACGTTGGGCAAGTTTTCTAACCTCTCTGAGCCTCAGTTTTTTTATCTTTAAATTAGGGATGACGTAGATTGTTAGGAGAATTAAATGAATTATTGGTAAATTGCTTAGAAAGTTGCCTGGTACGAAGTATGTGCTATATATTTGTTGGTTAAATAAATAAATATGAATTTAGAGGAGAGGGATCTAATTAGGTTAGAGTAATCACAGAATCCTTTATCAGGAGCTTGATGTAGGTCTTGAGTGATGCGTAGCCTCTAGGTTGAGAGGGGAAGATGGGATTTTCCAGGTAGAAGAAGCAGCATACCCAGAGTCATGGAGGTAAGAAAGGGCAAACAGATCAGGAGAGAGGTGGGCTTACTCAGGATCTGTATAGGAGCTAACAGTTGAAACGTAGGAAGGGCTGAAATAATTGCAAGGCTTTTTATATAAATTTAAGGAAATGTATCTTATAGTTACCAGTACAAAGTCAAGTTCTAGGACACTGTTAACACGCTTAACTTCAGGAGTGCTCACCTTAAAATGTAAATCACATTATGTCACTCCTTTGCTCAAACCTTGTTGCTTGCTTCCCATTGTACATAGAATGTCGTCCTTAATATGGCTTGTAAAAACCCTAAATGATATCAGGCCTTGTGCTTATTCTAACTTCCTCCAGTGTCACATTTCTGTTTCCTTATTACCTCCAAGTCTTTCCGTTCCTTGAAGGTGTCACATTCCTTTCTACCTCAGGTATGTCCTGTTTCTGGAATACTTTTCTTCCAGTCTTTACCTGATTAACTGATAGTCATTCTTCAGATCTTGATTTAAATGTCACTTTCTGGAAAAGGCTTTCTCAGACCTTCCTCAATTTAAATTGTTTCCTGTTGTGCTCATTTCCAGTTTTTCTTCAAATTATTTCTCACAGTTTAAATTATGTGGTATGTATGTAATTGTTTATTAACTGTTTGTCTTCTCTCTAAACCGTGTGTTCTCTGAGGGTAAAGAGTATGCCCATTTGCTTTCTCCAATATCTAGAGCCTAGCACAGCACCTGGCACAGAGGAATAGGTCACCCCCGAAATAATTGTTAAACAAATGAAAGAAACCCTGAAGCTTTTCAGAACCTGAACTGAAATCAACAGTTTGTGTATTTGAACATGACTCCTAAAAATGAAGCTGTGATTTTTAACATCCTTTGTAGCTTTTGTTTGAATAAATACATCTACCTGCAAGTTACATAGCAAAAGTAGTAAGGTCAATGATGTTTCATATTCTGACCCATTATTTGCAACCGCACACATTAGGAGTTATTAGCAATTGTTAGGTTTATGGATCTGCTTATTTTTTTGTAAAAACTCTAGCATGTATAACAAATGAAAGTCAGTATGGAGAAAATGTCTTGATCTAACCATTTTATTTACTCCTTGCCACAAAGTTGCTAAAGACTTGCACAATGCCAGGTGTGGTATCTGAACTCATAATACAGTAACTATCTCCTTTACCCTGACCATTGGGGCACATAAACACACTACATAAGTGAGTTTTCTAGGTAATTCTATAAGATCACAATTTTATTATTTCAAACATTCTAATAAGAATCTTCTAGTATGTGTTTATAATTCTTGCTTTATTAAACAGAATATCCCGATTATAATATAAACTTTTCTTTGTGATTTATTCTTATTTAGGTATGTAAGACTATAATGGCCTGTATTCATTAATCACATACTGTCATCTGCAATATTATTTTCTTTTTGTTTGCCCTGATTTACGATTTCATAGGGTAGTTTTGAGTCCCTACTTCCCTGTTCTATGGTTTCCATATATCTTTGTTTCTCCTGTAAAGTAAAATGGTTTTTTGTTTTTTAAAAAAAAAAAAGTGTTCTTGATTTCTCAGAAGCCCTTTTTGTGCTTTTGGTTGTCAGCATGGCCCAGTGTTCTGACTGCCACATAAATAAATATTATGTTTATTTTACTGTCAGAATATTACATTATTATTACATAGTAATAATACATAGTATTACATTATTCCCCAAAAGACGTGGCACATATGAATGTTTGTCTGTCCATTGCTTAAGTTTAGCCAAGGTCATTTATATTTATGGAGGTTGCATAGTCAAAGTTAATAATTAATTATATTATAATATTTAGGAACAATTAATGTTTACTTTTATTTAACATGGCTTGTATTCTTTTGTGAACTCATGATGCAACTGTTAGAACTGCTAATGATTTTTTTCTTTATACTTTTAATGGAAAGTCATGTCAAACTTACAAAGCAGGTTATTTCATTATAAAGCTCATTATGCTATAAAATAGTTGGTATTCTACCACCCTTATTAAGAAATGGGAAGTGGTATATTTGGATGGTGTTTGGTGGGGGGAAATCCATTGTAGGTATTAAAAATATTTTGAAATATTCAAGGCTAAATAGTCTAATTAAGGTAAAGAGAAAATAACATGCAGTTGGCTTCTGTTTTCATTTATGTTTAAATTTTTTTGTTGTTGTTTAAAAATCCCTGTATCAAATCGTTACCATTTTATAAGACCCCAAAGTATAAAATGGGTGTTTTTGTCAGGCTTGATGGTTAGTCAAACTGCTAACTTATAATAATTTTCAATCAGTTTATTAGAACAATGTGTAATAGTTCAAAACTATTTTAAAAACCAGATAGTTTTGGAATCCAAAAAGTTGTATAGTTAGTAATTTTGCCTGTATTAAAACAGTTTGGATGTACTCATAATTTATAATGAGAATGGAAGCTATCCCTTTATGTTTTCCATGAGAATCGCAGTGTTATTCACAATCTCAATGTTAGTTCATTGCAGCATACTAGCTAGAAAGAAAGCCATACCCTTACATATAATGTTTTATTAATAATAAAATTACATTTAATGTTAGTGATTTACTTGAAGATGTATATGTTAAGGCATCTTACATTAATACATAATGTAATTATTTCTAAAGTAACCTTTACCCGAGAACATCAGAAGTTAATTTATTGTATTATTGTACTTTTGATAATGAGGTAATCTCTGTTAAAGGTAGGAATTTTTCTGGATACTGGTGCTAATTTCTGTTTGTAGTATGAAAAATCACAGTCTATCCGATATATTTTCCATAGAGTTGCCTCCTTTTCGTTTAGAACTAATTTCACAAAAAGTAGCAAAGTTATGCTTTTATTCCGCATGAGTCCTCACAGTGCTAATTCATTTTCAAAATTCTCACTCATAACTTTTATTATGAGGAGATAGTAAAATAGGTAAAGTTTAACGTGGATTTCTTTTTTTCATTTCCAAAAAACTTTTCTATGGCACTTTGCACAATCCAGGCCATCAGAGATATCCTTAATAAATGCCTGAGGTAAGTTATTGTACATTTAATCCCACATGCCTTTATACATACATTTGCATGCACACACATAGATGTGTGTATCTATCTACGTGTGTACATTTGTATATAGCAATATTCAGTATGTTAATACTTTTCAATACTTATGTGTATTTCTTTCTCTTTAGACACCAGTCCAGTAGAAGCTATTTCTTCAAGTCTACTGGAAACCAATCCTCTGGAATGGCCAGAAAGGCATGTCCTTCAAAATTTGGAAACTTTTGAAAAAGCCAAACAAAAAATGAGGTAATATTTAAATAGCTCAGTAATTGTAAATGAACTTTTTTTTCCTTAATCCTTACATTGTGTTTATGAGATATTAGTAGGTTATAGTTTTATTATAAAAGAAATATATGCTTGCTGTAAGTAGATAGGTAGATAGAGCGTTATAGAGCAGCAGGTTGAGGAAATGCTCTTCTTCCCCTTGTACTTGTACTTTCCAGGTGTACATAATCACAGTTAACATTTTAGTGGATGGCTTTTGAGACCCTCTTCTATAGATATACACAAGTATGTGAATACAGAAGGAAAATTTAAACAATACAGGAGCGTGTAAAATGAAGTAAAAGGACTCTTCTCCTTGGAGCCACTTTAAACTGTTCCACTCTTACATTCTTATCTGTTTATATAGTATTTATTAATTAACTTTAAGGGGCAGAGTTCATTTTTGTTTGCTTTGTTTTTGTTTTTTTGATTCAGTACATAGTATGCACTCGGTCGTAATTGTAGAATGATGGAACAAAAGAGGAGGAATTTAGCTCTCTTACATTGCCCTCCTCCCGAACATTGCAAATCACATTTTAATTTTTAGCTCTTCTATTGTAACATTTATGATTTACTATAATATTTTGTTTGTATAGCAACAAATATTTATTAAGCACCAACTATGTGTCAGGCTCTCCTCTTATAGCTTACCTTTTAAGAGGAGAGACAGTCAACAGAAAACAAGTAACAGGCAAGTAAGTGTAATAATTATAAGTTACTCTATGTATAAATGAATGAAACAAACAAAGGGACTGAGGGAGAATAATTTTAGTTGTTGAGGGGACGGAAGTGGTGGTAACTTAGCTGAGGTGGATGGTCAGGGATGCCTCTCTGAGGAGGTTACATTTGAGCTGAGACCTAGTGGATACATGAGTGAAGCACCTTTAGTTATACAAGACCTTATAGTTCATCATACCGGTTTTGGATTTTATTGTTAATGCATTGGTAAGCTTTTGAAGGATTGTATACAAAAGAGTGATGTGATCTGATTTTGCAAAGTTACTTTTGCTCTTTTGTGGCAAATAGATTGCAAGAGGAAGATATTAGGAAAAGAGAGATGAGTTAGGTGGTCTTTTCTGTAGACTAAGTGAGAGAGAGCTTTGATTTCTGACTAGAGTAGTAGTAGAGAACAAATTTGGAATATGCTTTTTTGGTAAACTGGAAAAAACTTTCTGTGATGGATTGGATGTGGAGGAGAGGGAAACAGGCATTCAAGATAATTTAGATTTCTGGCTTGAACAACAAGGTGAGTGGTATTCTCACTTAAGGGATGGGGAAGACTGGTGAGAAGTTGGGGTATGAATAGCTTTGGGGAGAAAAATCAAGCATTCTGCTTTAGGAATTTAAGTTTGATCTATGGGTTATGCAAATGGACATATCAAGTGGACCTGGGGAGAAATCTGGAAGTCAATTTGGAGTTATCATCAAAAGGGGGTTTTGAGGCTGGCCCAGTGGCATAGTGGTTGAGTTCCTGTGCTCCGCTGCGGCAGTTCAGGGTTCGCAGGTTCGGATCCTGGGTGCGGACCTATGCGTAGCTTATCAAGCCATGCTGTGGCAGGTGTCCCACATATAAAGTAGAGGAAGATGGGCACAGGTGTTAGCCCAGGGCCAATCTTCCTCAGCAAAAAGAGGAGGATTAGCAACAGATACTAGCTCAGGGCTAGTCTTCCTTGCCAAAAAAACAAAAAAGGAGGGAGTTTTAAATACATGCTAGTAGATGAGGTCACTTGGTGAGACCATGTAGAGAAAAGAAAGAGGGCTTAAGACCATTCCCTGAGGATCTCTAACATTTATAGTTCAGGAGGAAGAAGACAATCTAGAAAGAAGGTTGAGAAAAGGACAGGTTACCCACAAAAGAACTTCAGTTTCTTACCCATCAATTGTAGATGATATCCTTTAACTTCCCATTGTGAAAGATGAGGAAATTAACACCCCTATTTCTCTTCACTTTTTATCCTTCTTCTACCTCTGAACCTTGTGTTATTTGCAATAGACAATTGTTTTCTTCTTGAAGTCATTTTTCTTGCACCTCTCGACTCCCTGCTGTAATTTGGACTGACCCTTTCTGCCTGCACAGCTGTTTTCCTGGTATTTCTTTTGATCACATTTCTAGGTTAGGTCTGTAGTGTCTTGGATCTTACACCTTAATAAGAAGGCTGTTGCCATATTGATTTTTGTTCCTTAATAGTTATTTTATGCGGTCTCTGAAACTTTTAGAATTTTCTGTTTTCCTTAATGTTCTGAAATTACATGAGGCTATCATAGTGTGAGATGTTTTGGTCTCAAGACTTTTGTCTTTTTTTTTTGGCTCTAGGAAATATTCTTCTATTGTTTTTTTGATGATATTCTTCCTTCCATTTTCTTTTTTTTCTTTCTTCTCTTTCTGCAATATCTGTTTTAACTAATGTTAAACATCCTGGATTGATTTTTCATTCAAATGTGAATTTTCTCTCGAGAATCCATCTCTTTGTCTTTTCTGCTCTGTTCTGGGATATGTCCTTGACCTTTGCTTTCGTCTGTTCTGTTAAATTTTTTTGTAGTCATATTTTAAATTCCTAATAATTCTTTTTTGTTGTCTACCCTATTTTTTTCACAGCAACCTGTTCTTCTTATATTAGTAATGAGAATTGAGAAGATACTGTAAGGTTATTAAATGGAATTTTCTTTTAACTTGTTTTATATGTTCCTTGAATGATCTCATTATCCTTTGGATCTGTTTTGTTTGTTCCTCTGATATTTTTCTCTTAGGTGTCATTTTTCTCCTGTGTCCAGTGGCCCTTGATTGTTCATAGCTAAGAATTTAGTACTAAGCTTCTTTATGCAGATAGTTAGCATATGTTTTCTGTCTATATGTGCAGTCCTGTTCCCCACCTGCTCTCACCTCAATTAATGTTGGGAGGGGGGGAGATGCAGGTAGAGCATGCCTGGCAGGCTGCACTTTAGGCCATCTGGGGATATCGGAATGTAGGCAGCCTTGGTCAACTTCACCCAACCCTAAAATAAGGATGGTTTCTTCTGGGGGCATCATCACTGACACTGGGACAGGCATATAGTTCTAGATCTTCAGAGAGCAGATTCTGTTTTTAACGTGGAGATAAAAGCCTGAGGGTTAGTGAGGTGTGGGAGAGTGGTACTTAACTTTCTGGTAGGGTTCTTAAAATATATTTCCCGATTTCTGCCTATTGCCACTCTCTGAGCCCGTTTAGAGTCTCTCTGTAGCTTTGTGGGATGGGAAGAAAGCAGATTCTACCTTCCTTATAGGTTTCTCCCTAATTCTCATTGAGGCGCTTGCCCTAGTTTATCCCTTTTTGAAATTCATTGAACTCTTTGGTCCATCGTTTTCCTTCTTCCTTTTTTCAGCCCTCTTTTGAATTTAATGTCCAGTACTTCGACACGGTGATTTCAGTTTGTTTGAGTGGAGAGGTTAATATGTATCTTTAGTTCACCATCTTGAACAAGAAGCTTGTTTGTCATTTAAGTCTAGGTCAAATATCACCTTTTCCTTAAGCCTTTTATAAATGCTACAGCTCAATTTTATCTTCCTTCTTTAAACACCCAAGGGCTACGTTATTTCTTTTTTCATGAAACTTATTTTATTGTACCTTTTCTACCTCATTCTATGCTGGTTTATTTATCTCCTTTTATTCTTCTCACCTCCTTTCTCCTACTTCAAGTCACACCTACACACTAAATTATGAGCAGTGATTATGAGTCTATAAATTATCATCAGTGAACTCTTTTCAGTACCTCACATTGATATTTACAAAGTAAATGCTCAGTAAATACTTGTGGACATCTCAAAATATGGGGAAATACCATCAATTTCTTGGTTGGGGACAAAAGTTATGTTGCATATTTTCAGAAATTGTTTTGTTAAACAGATTTCACTGGAGAATAAGGGACCATTACATAGTGAAATTCAGGAGTCATAAGAGTTTGGTTTTAGAGAAAGTCAGTCACCTGTTGTGTGACTTTGTTGTCTCATCTTTAAGATGGGGATAACAATCCCATTTCTACTACAAAGTTGTGAAAATTTAATGAGATAATGTATGAAAAAATACTCTGTAAGATTTAATACACTGAACAAAATAAAGTGTTATTTTATTTTTTAACCTAAGACATATCTTGGTACTATATTTTATCATAAACCGGGCTTTTAAGTTGCTTTGATATCCTGTGTCCAGGGTTCTATATAGATGCAGATTATACTTTTCCGCATTGCATCTAGCCTGTAAAATGACTGAGAGTAATATTCATTAAGAAACCTTTGTGAGTCACTATTAGAGAAGAGCTATATAGAAGTTAAATTAAACTCATCATATAGTTCCTGCCCTCCTGGAGTATAAAGTTCAGACAAAATATTTGAGTATTCCTTGTTTGACTATTTTTATTAGATTTATAATTTCAATTTAAAGGTAAAGGAAATAGGAAGGGGAAAGGGGCACTGTCGGTATGTTATTGATCTTTAATGTATAGAAATAAAATAAGTCTAAAACCGTAATGTCAATATTTTAATCATATAATTTCTGGTAAAAATGCTTGATTTGAGTAATAAAATAATCAGGAAATAGTTAAATTAATATTAAGTCAGGAAATGAATTTTCTGTGCAGGTATTGGAAGACTTTATTTATGCTTTGCTGAAAGAGGAATAGCGTGATCTGTGACTCAGTGCTTGATGAAACCTTTAGTATTCTCTGGAACTATTTTCCAGTTTCTAAAACTTTCAGTGAGCTTTTTGGGTTTATAGAATGATAGGTAGAAATAGTATCTAATTCAGAGTCAGTCTAGTTCTGACTCTCTCATTTTAAACAGTTGTCTCACCCTGGGTCTGTAATACAAACTATTGTGTGTTAGAATCTTTATCTGAAAAATAGGAATAATGATTGTTTTTTAGGTTTGGTATGCTGATTTTCACTTTACAAAGTACTTACTTTCAGATGTTAATGTCGTTTTGAGATAAGACCTATTCTGTCTTTTTCAAGGAAATTTGTGAGGATTAAGAATATATTGTATGTAAAGTAGTTTGAAAAGTATAAAATCCTGCATATATTTCAGGTGTAATAATGATTCCGTGTGCTTATTCGTAATGTCGTAATCATGGCTAGAAGAGACTTTGGGGAGATTTCTGATTACTGTCTCATTTCATGGTTGTGCTTCAGCTAATCTTTCAAGTTTGTAGAAAATTGGAACATTCAATCTCTGCCCTCAAAATTTACAGTATCATGGGATTTCAGAACATACCAGAGTTTAGATTTAAATTTTATAGAATTGATAACTTCACACTACTAAATAATTAATCATGCCATCATTTATAAAGAATATAATTATGTTTATCTTAGTTAAGTAGTAGCATTGTTGACATGGTAACTGCAGGTTTCACTCTGACCTACAGATTTTTAAAAATATACTTTGATACTAAATGATTTGCAAAGATTTTACTTTATTTTTTTTTCTAAATGTGTATTTCAATTTTCTTTGTGTATTTTTCTGGTTTCTGCTCCTATCAGCTTTTCCTGACTATGGTAAATTCTAATCCACTTTTAATAAATGTACATAACATTGTTTTCCCAGAACTGGTTCATTACCTCCTTCATCTGAACAGTTGCTGGGCCATAAAGACGGTCCACGGGATTCCATCACATTATTGGATGCTAAAGAATTGCTGAAATTCTTTACCTCAGATGGATTACCAGTTGGAGATCTTCAACCTTTACAGATTCAAAAGGGGTATGTTATCAACTTATAATTTCCAATTAATTTTTTAAAAATCATTTTTAAAACACATTGCATCTCATTTCCCCAGTTAATTGAAGCCCTGTGCTGCTTAGGCAGAATTCACAAGTTTAATCCCAATGTTTATCATTTGGCCTTAGTCTTCACGTTTTACCTTAGCCAAGTGTCCTGCTGTTTTGTGGTATTGAATATAAAGGAAATCGGGATAATAAAAGCAACCTCAGCATATTCCCTATAGAAGTCAGTAGCTTCTACTTTGTATATAAAGGACAATACTTTTTAAGAAAAAATTATAATTTGACTTGCAAATTTTTTTAATTCTCTTTTCTGTGTTACTGTCTAGTTTTGATTTTGCCACTTCTGGTCGTGACATCGTTGGTCATGCCTAATAGCAGCAGAAAGCTCAGCCTTTCACCTGAAGAGAAAGGGAAAGTAAAATAAAAATGCTTTCGAAACTATAACGTTACCAAGTTCGAACTCAGTGTCTACATGAATAATTTACAACTAATTTGACTTACAAGACAACTTCCACTGTTACTAGTTCATAAATACTGGATGTTGCTGAAGTTGACTTAATTATAGGTAAAATTGTGACATCAAAGGGGCCGGCCCGGTGGCCCAGCGGTTAAGCACCAGCGCTCGCTGCTGGTGGCCCGGGCCCGGATCCCGGGTGCGCACCGATGTACCGCTTGTCAGGCCATGCTGTGGCGGCGTCCCACATAAAGTGGAGGAATATCAGCACGGGTGTTAGCTCAGGGCCAATCTTCCTCAGCAAAACAAGAGGAGGATTGGCATGGATCTTAGCTCAGAGCTGATCTTCTTCACAAAAGAAAAAAAATTGTGACATTAAATACTTGTGAGATTTGAATAATTACTCACTACCCTAATTTCTTTTCAATCGTTAATACATTATTTTGAAAACCTTCCAAAGGACCTTAAAAACTGTAGATCATTTTGATCACTTTTACAAAGCTTGTTTTGGCAAATATTGATTTTAAAGGTAAATTTTGGGAAGGATTTATTTGAAGGTAGTTATATCTCAAAAATAATGATAGAGCATTTTGCCTTCATGTGCGAGTTCACTAGAGAGAGAGAGATAGGGAGCAACTTTGAGAACTTGAGGATCTTAATAACTCTGGGTCTTAGTGACTTGATGATCTTAATGACACCAAAAATTGTGTAATTTTGGAATAATTTTCCTCTTCTCAGCTTTGAGAGATTGATACCCTTTTTTGTGGGAATCAAGAAAGTGAAGAAGTATACACACATTTTCATGTGTTTCGTTTTGGATTATTATCCTTCCACATCATTTAGCATGAACTGGCAGAGTCAGATGAATTTACCAAAACTGAATTTTATGTAGGTTGTACTCTTTTTGACCAGAACATCTTTCTAGATGCAATGTTATAGAGGAGATGTATTTAATTCTTTTTGTAGTTTACAGGTGAAATATTTAGGAAAGTTTGATATAATTCCTTGAAGTTAGTAAAGAACTGCATCATTATCAAATATATCTTCTATTAACATTAAAGTTAAAGAATGGCAATGAATCAAGAACCTGTGGACTCTTATTCAGTATCTACCTATGCAAGGAGCCATCCGAAATGCTGTATTAAATTAAGCAAAGTGTAGGCGTGACTATTATGCATATACCAAAGAAATATTAAATATTGACAAAACACGTGTTTATTAAAATATTTCTTTTAGAAAGAACAAAGTGTAAGTAAAATTAAAAATAGATAAGGTTGCTGAGAGGGCTTGAAATAAGAAATGGAAGACAACATGGTAAAGGAAAGAAGTGAAATGCTAGGTACCTAAGAGTTCTGTGTTATAAAATTACTCACTTTAATAGTCAGTCATCAAAATACTGGGGTCATTGCAATTTATTAGTGTTAGTTTTTATGGAACACTTTAAGTGGATGCATTAGAATATAAATTCTTTTTTTTAGGATTCACTATTTAGCATATATTACATTTTAATGTCATAATTTCAAATGCTTATCATAGTACCCTAGATAATTTCAGTGGCAAATGGGCAGTTTTCATTACTAATGCCATAGGGGAAAAAATGTGATAGCAAATTTATTCTTGGTACTCTACTATCTGCTTGCCTTTCTATATACGTTTTCTGAGTCCTCTGAATTCAAGTCTCTGGTATTTCATTCTGCCTGTTAATTGTGAAAGACCACTGTTGCATAATTCTCACCTTCCCATCTAACTTGTTCTGAGCTTCAGGAATAGAATCCAGTATGTTAGAACAGTGCCTCCCAATGCAGGGAGAGAAGGAGGGCACCTATTAGAATAACCAGGAGAGCTTAACCTAATTGCTGTGACCTTCTTCCTGAAATTTTGACATACCCCTGCAGGTCTGGGCATGAATATTTTATGTAAGCTCACCATATGATTAGTTCTAACATACCTGCTGATTGAAAACCTACCACAGAAGAACTGAAGTTAGTAGTTAGTGTCTATACCCTCTAATATTTAAAAGGTTGCTGACTCTTAAAGTCAATGTCAAGGTGACTACATTACCCAGTAAAGAAAGATCTGGGTCCTCCGTGTGTTATAGTAGGAAGTAAATACTTCTTTTATTACCAAAGATTTGTGTTGACTTTAATTATTCCGCTGCGAAAAAGAATTTAACTAAATGCATAAACATTAGTTCACTACACCAAAAAAAAAAAAAAAAAAATCCTTGAGGAATAAGGCTGCTTCTTGAATTTCCACTACAAATCGTTTTCCATTCTTGATTTATCCATTTCTCTGAATAGTATTGTGAAATAAGTAACATCATAGCTTCAGAAACTGGAGGCACAGAAAATGTAAGTGACAAACCCACAGGCCTAACCCTGCTCAATTTCCTTCTTAGGGTTTCTGATGTCATCTGATTTGTATCCCATATAAGATTCAATTATAGAGGAGGAAGTCAGGATTTCCGTCTTTACATACTCTCTTGAACTTTCTCTTTGTCAGTAAATAAACTTTAAATACAAACGAAAACCTTTTTGTTTTCAGGGAAAAGACTTTTGTTCTGACACCAGAACTTAGTCCTCGGAAACTTCGGGTTTTACCTTTTGAAAAAGCCTCAGTATGTCATTATCATGGAATTGAGTAAGTTTTTTATTTACACTTTACTCTTCTGCGTGTTGTCGATGTAGCTTATCTTATGTGAGTGTGAAGAGTGACTGTAATAAAATGATATAAATTGAGATATGGAGCCAAAGAGAAAGTATGTCAAAAAACCTCAAAAAACAAAGTATCACGTACTCAAATAATTTGTCTTCTATTGGGAAAAAAAAAAAGTTATTTGATGATTAATCAGTTTTACAGCTTTTAACATCCTATTATTAGTTACTAGATATTTTAATCAAAATTATTTTGGTCGCTGTGTTATAAATGTGTATTTATACTACTGGTCACATTACTATTCCCTGGTCACTAGTTACGTTGTACTTGCTCAGAAACTATTAGGTGAAATGTGTTCCCATTTGTAACATGTTAATTATGTGTACATTTTTATAGAATTTTAATTGACTAGTGTGAATAAAATTTCAAAGGATTCTCTTGCTTAAAGGTATTAGCAGTTTCTGAGGTCATGTGCACATCTACCATTTTTACAAAGATAAGAAATAAATGTTATAAATAATATACCTTACAATAAATTTTCAAGACCTTAGTGATTCCTTTGGCAAAATGTTTCCCATTCTTGAAGAAAAACATTACTTTACATTGATTTTCCATAAATGGAAATAGGAAAGGACTTGATTTTACCTTAATCTTTAAGAAACAACCTTATCAGTGAACAACAGAAACATTCTATTTTGATTGGCTTGTAAACTTAATCTTTATTTTATACAAACTTTAAAAATACTTTCTGACAGTTTTTCACTCAGGGGTTAAAGATACAAAAGACTGAAAGACAACTATTTCTGCCCTTAAGAAGCATACATACACAATCGGCCCTCCGTATCCACAGGTCTGCATCCACAGATCCAGCCAACTGGATGGAGAGACCCCTGATGGTTGTGTCTGTACTGAATATATGCAGACTTTTTTTCTTGTCATTATTCCCCAAACAATACAATACAACTATATAATAGCATTTAAATTGTATTAGATATTGTAAGGAATGTGGAGATGATTTAAAATATATGGGAGGATGTGTATAGTTTATATGCTAATATTACGCCATTTTGTGTAAAGGACTTGAGCATCCTCGGATTTTAGTATCTGCGGGGATCCTGGAACCAATCCCCTGCAGATACCGAAGGACAACCGTACTCTAATAGAGGAGAAAGAAAGAAACACATGATGTTAGTAGAATATAAATAGTGTTAGAATACGGATAACGTTGCTCAGTGGACGGAGCAAATAAATTCTAGGAACTATTTGAGAGAATTTCAAAGAAGACATCTGAACTACGTTTGAAAGAGTGAATAGGAGTTTACCTGGCAAAAAAGGGAATATCTGGGGAGGAACGAGATACAGAGGTACAGATTCTAGGAAGAGGAAATAGCGTTTTTGTTTCTGAATAAGAGTAGTAAGTATATTGTACTATAATGTGAGCAAATCATGAAGTCATGAAGATCATTGTTGACATGGCAGGAAAATTGATCTTTATTTTTGAGGCAGTAAAAAACGTTTATTTTTTATTTTTATTTTAATTTTTTTTTGTGAGGAAGATCAGCCCTGAGCTAACATCTGTGCTAATCCTCCTCTTTTTTGCTGAGGAAGACTGGCTCTGAGCTAACATCTATTGCCAATCCTCCTCCTTTTTTTTTCCCCCAAAGCCCCAGCAGACAGTTGTATGTCATAGTTGCACATCCTTCTAGTTGCTTTATGTGGGACGCAGCCTCCGCATGGCCGGAGAAGCGGTGCGTCAGTGCGTGCCCGGGATCCGAACCCGGGCCGCCAGTAAGGGAGTGCGAGCACTTAACCGGGCCGGCCCAAAAACGTTTATTTTTTTTTTTTTTTTTTTATTTTTTTGTGTGTGTGAGGAGATCAGCCCTGTGCTGACATCTGCCAATCCTCTCTTTTTTTGCTGAGGAAGACGGCCCTGGGCTAACATCTGTGCCCATCTTCCTCCACTTTATATGGGACGCCGCCACAGCATGGCTTGCCAAGCAGTGTGTCGGTGCGCGCCCAGGATCCGACCAGCGAACCCTGGGCCGCCGCAGCGGAGCGCGCGCACTTAACCGCTTGCGCCACCGGGCCGGCCCCCAAAAACGTTTATTTTTAAAGCATGAAATTATATGTTTGGGTTTGTGCCATTGAAAGAAATCTCATTGTCTTTTGATAAACTGAGTTGAAATATTTCAAGCAAGACATGTTGAAGGACTAAAATACTTTGAAGACAGTGAAAATAGCAAGGAGAATACAAACTTAAGACCTATCTAAAGAACTTGAGAACCCAATTAGATGTTGGGGATGAGAAAGAAGGAGGTAAGAATTTCTTCAGTGTTTCTAGCTTAGGCACATTGGGTGGATGGTTGTGCAATTGAGAAAGTACAGAAGGACACCCAACAAGTCATTCTAGGAATGCTTAGGTTCCTTGCTATGTTTAAATAAGATTTATTTCATTTAAAGAATATTTCTATAAAGTTTGACACTAGAGGCAAAATATTCAGTTACTTTATTTTCAAGGATCAAAATTAAACTCCCATTCAAGTCAGGTGCAAGAAAATCACTTTTCTTTTAAGCCATTGTTCTGTATGTTCTAGCCAGTGAATTAAAATAAGGAAACCTGAAGAGTTTGAGTTATATATATTGAAAAGGAGACAAAAAGAGGTTTTTGTTTATTTTTTGTTTTGCAGAGAAGAGACCTGAAAGACTATTAGAAGTAGTAGGAGGATTTGTAAAGTGTGCAGTGATAAAGTACATATAAAAAGCATAGTTTTCCTCTAAACCATCCATTTCCAATTTTAAATACAATGGAAAGGATCCCATTCAAACTAGCAAGTAAACCCAGAAAATATTAAAGTAATCTTAGCAAGAAATATAGAATGGAAAAAGCTTGCAATATTTATAACATCTGATTAATTTAGCTTAATGAAAAAAATGAATGATGTACAGTGAGAGTTATTATGCAAGGGTATTTTTTACTGTTATTTAAAAATAGAAAACAGGGAAATAATGTCAACTTTAGGGGCTTGGTTAAATAAATTATAGTACATCCATAAAATAAAATTCTGTGCTGCTACCAGAATGGCTAAAATTAAAAAGACTAATAAATATTGGCAAGTATGTGGAACAATCAGAGTACAAGGTACAATGTTGTACCTTGTTGGTGGGAGTATAAAATGATATATCTATTTCAGAAAAGGATCTCGCAGGTTCTTATAAAACTAAACATACTAAGACCCTATGGCTCTGCAGTTCCAATACTAGGTATTGGCCTAACAGAAATGAAAACCTAACTCCACAAAAAGACTTGTACAAGAATGTACAGAGCAGTTTTATTCATAACAGCCCCAAACTGGAAACAGCCTAGGTGTACATCAATAGAAGAATAATGAATAAACTTGTCTGTGTATACAAAGCAATACTATTCAACAATAACAAGGAGCAACATACTGATACAACAACTTCTGTCTGTCTGAGTGTGGAAGAAACAGTTGAAATAAGAACTTGAGCAAATAGGAACTACAACATCCACCAGTGAATCATTTCTGAAAAAAGTCCTATATGAAATGCTAATTTAAATCTTAAGTGGTTCAGATAAGAATTTTAAATTATTTTGTTAACAACAGAGAACTCAGAGATAACTACTGAATCATAAAAAGATAAGAAATGCCACTTGTTCACGCTTTTCACTTCTGATGTTTTGACAGGATTATTATTTTCTCTTTAACATGAAAAAGTTAGGTATGTTTCTCAAATGGCCTTGAATTTAGCTAAACCTTTTGTTTAAACTATTCATTTTTTTAGCTATATACCCTTTTTGTGCAATGATTACAAATTTGATTTTTTGTTTGTACTAAATTTGCCTTAATCCAATTTAAGTGGGAGCTTCTTTTTTCTAGTATATAAAAATTTGATTAATAGGATGTATATTTCTGTTTTCTCCCCTCAGTTTGATTTTTATTAAAGACCTAGAAATTATACATTACAGAAAAGCTTATAATAAAAACCAACAATTCCTTTTCTTATTTATCCTTACCTCCAGTCTCAGTTTTTAGAAACAAGGGTTTTATTTGTTTGATTTTAGTTTCTCTGATGGTTACTTCTCTTCATCTAAAGAATATCCTTCTATCAATATTTATTAATATCTCTATATAAAATATTATTGACTCTACTATGAAATATGAGGACTTGGTTCCCATTCTTCTCACTTTGAGTTTTCTGCTGTTTATTTTCATGTTTTCAAATAATGTGTCTAAACTTCTATTTATTATTCCATCAGCTATAGAGGAGTATTGTCTCTCATTTTGTTTGATAAGAATTTTGGGGCCTCCTAATCTGTTAGTAGAACATAACAACATTTTAAGGTATTTTGCATATAACCTGAATCTGAAAGTTGAAACCAGTAGACAGTGTTTATATTATTATGATCAACAATATTCTACTCTATTCAGAAAATGTAGTAGTATTAACATCTTCTTTGCTACGTGGCCAAAATATTGACCCCATGAGACACGTTTTTCTCCTCTTCAGCCCTACAAACTTACAGAAGCACTGATTTGAATGGAATTCGCTATAATAATTCCATTTTAACTCATGACTGAAGTATCTATCATATAACCATATTTTTGGTTATTTTTCCCAAAATACTATAGTTTAATTTTGGTCAAAGTCTTATCTCCCTACTTTTTTCTTCTGTTTTTTTTAGTTTGCTTTAGAAAACTTTTTAATGGTACGTATAAATTTATAGAATTTGTAAAAGATATATTCTTCATGATCATTTATCAAAATATTAAATTGAGTTATTTGAGCACTGTTTCTTGATGGGGCTAAATCTAGACAGAACTTAATTTATTGTTTTATACACATATAATTTTATGAGATTCTATTATAAAGCAATAGTTCTCTTCTCCTCTACTACCTACCTACCCCCATAGACAAATAAACAAATCTAGCTCTGAGTCAGTTTTCTGTACTGTGAATTTATGCTCATTAAGCTGGCAGCATTGAGACTGAACTAAGGAAGTTGTAGGAGGTGAGCATGGTGAATCCAGAAACATGCTTTTTTCAACATTTGGGTGTATAGTGTGGGGGCCTATTTATGTTAAACATGCGTTGTGGAGTAGAAACAAAAGTCAAGTGAAATTTTAAAGCAAATATGAAACTGCAAAGAACGTTCTCTCTTCTTGTGTTGCTGTAAGCCTTTAGAATCCTTGAGCAATTCCTCTACTCTGACATAAGGAATATTTGGAAAAAACATATAAACTGCTCAAGTGCAAATCAATGTTTCTTAAGGCAAGATGAAATATATCTGTTGTTGGCCAGTTTGTTTATTTTGTTTTTCAGTTATCTATCCTATCCTGGAGTATAAGATACTGTTGATTGTAAGATGCACTGTTTTCTTTAACAACAAATTAAACTCTGCTGTCAAACTGTGACAATTGGTTGGTCACACCAGCCTCTTGTTGCTTTAAAATTTCTTTCATCTATTCCAAGAGATTTGGCAGTTTCTCCTGCCTTCATTGGCATTGCTTGGTGTGTGATAGGCAATATCTTGCCTATTTTGTATTTACAAAACAAAAATAGCTTCATCTTCTTATAGGTATTTTTTTCCTTTGGATGCATAAAGCATTTGTTTATTTTTTCACAAAAAAATATGGAACTGTAGTCATTCATCCAAAAGTGAATATTTACTTCACTAATGTCAAATATACACCATGCTACTCTGTTTCTGTTCCTTTCTTATTTACGAAGTAACTTTTTGTTCGATGCCAATTCATAGTATAATCATTTTGAAGGCATTTTGAATGGCAAAGTCAGTGCACATAATTCAGTTGAAGGGATGATATTATGAACAGCTATGATCAAGAAGTGTTAAAACGGGAAGGAAAAAATATGCATCTTAGAATCAAAATTAGAGTAGAAAAAGAACCTTCATTTGGAGTCAAAATATACATCTTTTCTCTCAAAAATTTCCTGTAGGCTCATCAGGCATTACATTGCCTCTTGCCTAGTACCTTTCTTAACATTCATGGTTCTTAATTTTATTCTAGATTCTATCAGTTGCCCAGGGTAGAGTAGGATTCATCAGTAATCCTTAGGGTTGCTGCTCATTTTTAATGAAATCTATTTTATTAAACAAAAGACTAGAGAAAGAATGTTAGACAGAGAATTGAGAGACCTGAGTTCTAGTCTCTGTTCTGCCACCAGTTAGCATTCTGATTTAGGAGCTCAGTTTTCTCCCCTGTTAAATTAAACCGTTGGGTTAGAACAGGGATTTTTCAGTCCTAGTTACGCTTTAGCATCACCTAAACAGCTTTTTAAAGAAAAAACAGTCCATGACTGAGTATCACCCCAGACCAATTGAATCGGAAACTCTGGGCATGTATGTAGACCAGGCATCAGTTTTTGTAAAATCTTCTTCAGATAATTCTAATGTTCAGGCATAGGTTGATCCCTGAGTAAGATGATCCTTACACTTTACGTTGAGAGATAGTCTACTAAATTGGTTAAAGTCAGGCTCTGAAGTCACCAACCTGGATCTAAATCCTTACTGTGCTATATATTATCAGCATACTATAACATTTACTGTGGTGGAAAATAAACCTGCTGCTGCTGCTGCTGCTGATAATATTATTTTGCTTGCATGTTCCAGGAACTGGTTCTAAGTGCTTACATGTTACTCATTCAAGGAATCTTCACAGTAGCTCTTTGAGATAACTGCTATAAATCTCATTTTGCAGATGAAGCAACAGAAGCGTAGATCAAGTTAAGTAGGTTGGCCAAGTTCACACAGCTAATCAGTGGTAGAGCAGATTTAAATCCAGGGAGCCTGGCTCCCTAGTCGCTACTCTTGGAAATCAAATACATAAGTGTCACAAAGGAAAAAGAAAGTCCTTTAAACCTCCATTAGGCAATCAAATGTTAGGGTAACAGTATACTCCTTGGGAGATGAACTAACAGCTTATGGACTCAAAGTTCAGATTCTAGGGAGCATCTTAGAATTTTACAAGTGAGGAGGACAGATAACAGAGAAAGAGTTTAATTTTTGTAGTCCTACCGTCACATATATGAAACCATTTGTGTTTCCTTGATGCAGCTGTAGAAGGGCAGAAAGTAAAGAGTTTTTTAGAGTCGCACATCTCATAGGTAATTTTCCTGATATGCTTATTTGTTGTACTTAACAACATAGGATTTCTTTAAGTCCAGAAGCATTCACCGAGCTAACACTGCATTGATTCCTTGAATCAGATTTAGCTAGAAACCAGATGCACAGAGACAGCCAAAGTGTTTGAAGGAAAATCTGTCCGTCAGTCAATAAGATGGGAAGTGAGTTTCAAAGAAAAAGTCAAAATGTTCTGAGCTGTGTTTGGTGAGCCAGTTTAGAATGCTTTTATACCCTTTTAATCTTTGTGTTGAAAATAAACTTGCCCTTTCTAACAGAAGTCAGCATTTCACGTTGTTACATACCAGCCATGCCGAGGAGTCAGAGGTTGGTAGAGATTTAAAAAGTATTAAAACAGCAACTGTATTATTTTGAAAATAAGCCAGAGGATTAACTTAATCTATTGCCCAGAAACAGTCAAAGAGGAATCAGATTGTACTTCGAATTTTTTAATCTTTGGCCATGTCATCCAGCAAGCTAGAAAAAACTGGAATTGTGAGGAAAGTCAGCCACTCACTCAACCTTCCAACAATTATTAGAAAGTTAAGGAAGAACTTTTTAAGTAAATATTTTGCTATTTCTTAATTGGTAGGGAAAAGCCCATTACTGTCGTGGAGGCTTTGATTTTCATGAACTTTCTCTTGTTTAGATATTGCTTGGATGACCGAAAAGCACTGGAAAGAGATGGAGGATTTTCTGAACTTCAGTCTCGTCTTATTCGTTATGAAACTCAAACTACCTGCACCAGAGAAAGTTTTCCAGTACCGACTGTGTTGAGCCCTCTTCCATCGCCTGCAGTTTTATCAGAGCCTGGAAGTGTCCCTGACGGAGAAGCTTTACAAAGTGAACTCCAGACCAAAGCATCCCGGCTGAAAAGGAGATCAAAAGATCTGACTTGCCTTTATCCCAAAAAAAGGTGAGTGCATAAAGTGCATTAAGTGCATAAAGATAGTATCCAAACAAAAAGTATTATAGTCCTTAGGGTAATTTTTTTCTTCATATTAGTCTTTCATATTTTTAAGTTGCTTTCTGCATAGAATTTAGATTAATTCCTTCATACCAGGAATTTTGTTTTTATTGTGAACAGTTGACGATTATGCTTATAAGTTATAAAAAGAAATGATTTTGGAAAAACACACTGTTTCTTGCTTTATATGCTAATATACCATCCATTAGCACCATGGATGGTAAAATTTTGAAGCCATGGAACACTGGAGATCTTATCCAATAGATTAAGCAGCTGAGCTGCTGAGGGTGTTTGGGGACGGCAATTCTGTTAGCTCTTCCTTCCCTCTGCTCTCACCACTGTCTGCCTGCATTGGCCCCGTAAACAAAAGGTTCCATGAGGCACCATTTTAAAATCACTTGTTTCATATAAAATATAGTTTTAAAGCCTACATAGTAATACATTATATGAAACTTTTCTAGATACCTTTTTTTGCTACCTAATAAAATGCCCAAATACTTGAGCAGAAATTAGAACTTTATGAAATAAACACTCTAATTTCTATTGAATTTATATATTTTTAGAATCAAATTTAGGTCTTTGGCATCTAAATCAAGCCTAAAATTCTTATTGGATTTAAACCTTTCAAAAGTATGAAATACATTAAAGTGAAACTTTCAGATCTTTTTTTAAACAGTTAAAAATATTAGAATACTATTTCCCTAATATGGAATAGCTAAGTTATTTTCATGAGGACTTTACAAATTCATGGTACTTTTTACACCTGATAAAGCGAAAAAGCAAATCCATTGACATTTAGGGTACTGTATTTTGTAATAATATTTCTTATTTCTGACTTGTGACTAATAAAAAGATATGTGTTCCAGAAAAGAAAGTGCACTGTGGCTTGTGGGTAAGCAGAGTAGAAGGATATGAGACCCTATCTTGTAAAAGGAAATTTAAACATTTTAGAAAGATTGAAACAAGAGCTAGTTTATAGTTTTATTTGTATTTGTTTTAACACTGTTATTTATTTTGCACAGGTAGTTGCTTAGGTACAATAAGTATAGGTTTCTTCATCAAAATTATCGTAATAGAGAGTGTAAGTACTTAACAGATGAGTATTGAATTTATAAATAGCACCACCTGGCATGCCATAGTTGATTTATGTGAGAAATTCTAAATTGAGGGAGAGGGCGACAGTAATATTGCTTGTTGCTTTTCCTACTAGCTGAAATTCTAGTTTGTTATTCATTGCCTTCTATGTTTAAGTCACTCATTTGAAGAACTAAGGGAGCAAGTGTATAATATGATTTGTTTGCTTGTTTAAGGCAGTAGTAGCAAGAAATTTTATTTGCTTTTCTTGGGTTTATATGTCAGTGGACGTAGTTGCAACATTTAGGACAGAAAATGAGCCTCATTGTTGATTCACTTACTCTATATTTTTGATATTTTCCCCACAATAGACTTGTGAAATCGGAAAGTTCAGATTCTCTTCTTTCTCAGACAAGTGCCATTTCTAATCATCACCATCATGCAGTGACATCCAGAAAGACACGGGCAGAGAGATCATTATCTATGACCTGTCCATCTGTTCCAGTTCTTGGCTGTGAAACTTCAAAAATCACCACAAAGGCCAGTTCAGGTCAAAAAAGTACGCATGAATCAAAAACGTTAAGACAAACTAAGGAATCAAGATCACAGAAACACACACGGGTACAGATTTATTTCCTGTCTGTCTTAGTTCTGCATGGGAAGAAATCCTTTATTTGAGTCATGTAAAATGTATGTCTAAAACTTTTACAAATGAAATGAAATGATATCTATAATTTTAAAATAATCCAGTGTAAGAAGGATACTGGGAAAGTGGGCAAGGATAAAATGAAACAAAATTAGCCACAAATTGATCCTTGTTGAAGCTGGTTGATATATCAAGATAGGGGTTTGTTATAAAATTTCTCTCTACTTTTCAGTGTTCAAAATTTTCCATAATAAAAACTAAATACACATATATATATCCCTGCTGTGTGTAACTTTTACACTCTGATTTCAATGCACAGCTCGTGATTTGAATTCCTCTCTTAAGATACTCCAGTCATCTCTTACTAACAGATATTATCCTGTGACACGTGTGACTGTGTAAATGTTACAGATCTCTCTTGTTTTATCTTAATGAGCTTATCTGTCTTTAACATAGCTACATGACCGTGTAATTCACAGAATTGAACTCTAAAGCTGAAATATGTTTGTACCTTTTCCAAGAAATTTAGTCATATGTTATGTTCTGTTCAAGATATTGAAAGAAGTAGTTACTGAAACCCTGAAGAAACACAGCATTACTGAGGCTCATGAATGTTTCACTGCCTGCAGCCAGCGTCTCTTTGAGATCTCGAAGTTCTATCTAAAGGTACAGTGTCTTCTCTACTAATGGCAAAGTTAAGGTCACATTCTAATGTTCCTGTTTGGCACAAAAATGTTTACTGAGTATTACCTATACTGATAGCTTATAACTTGTTACCAGATGATTTTTAAATGGAGATAGAAAAATTGAAGCTAAAATGTTTTTTTTTATTTATTTGATTTTAGTCCTCATATATAGAAAACTACATTTTAACTTGTATCTTCAGTGTTTCCCTAACAAGTCTGACTTAAGTTGATACTAAGCTTTAATTAGTAATTTTAGTATATAGTGAAAAAGCTACTGGACTGCCTATGAAAACACCCAGTTTTTAACTTTGGATCCATTATCAGCTAGTTGTAAGACATTGGACAGATCAGCCCCTCACATGACTGTTTTCTGAAACTTAGGTGGTGTTAGATTATCTCCAGCCTTAAGAGTTTCTGACTTGAATCACAGTTATACGTGGGTTTCTGGTTAAAATTGCAGAATGACCACATGCATTCAATTCCCCTTCTCTCCAAAATCTCTCAAGAAAGACAACGTTAACGTATAAAAACCAAGAAAAGAGGAAAGAAAAAAAATGTAGAAATGTTTTCAGTACGTTGTTGAGTAAGAAAAAGCATACAGAAGTGTGGTATAGCAGAGTAAAAGAAGTTACAACCTAAGTACCTGCCTAATGGAATACCAAAGAGAATCAAACCAGTGCAGCTGACACAGTCTTTGGGGTGCTCAGGATTTGAAGACACTGGGTATCATGGAAAGCATGGGCAAGGTGCCATGTAGAAAATAAAGATCTACAAAGTAAACTGGGGACCCTTCAACTTGCTCTGCACGTCCTTCTCCTGCAATGTTAACTACAGGTGTATTACACATAATTCTCTCCTCCCACCTCTGTGACAGTGCAGGAAGTAGTCTGGAGAAAAAAAAATTGGAGGCTGCAGTGAAAAAGCCAACTGGCCCCCTTATCACCCTCCCTTGTAATGCCACCAGTGACCAACCTCTGCACAGACAGCGCTTCCAATAAAATTTTTAGTATCTCACTTTTAAATGTGACTGAACAGCCAAGGATCAGCAGACTTTTGAGGAAAGCTTCTAACACAAGAGATACCAAAACATAAAGGAGTGAAGGGAACTCTGAAGGAGCAGAAGCCTGAAGGAAACTTCATGAAAACTAGAATTCTCTCAGAAAGATAATTGCGTGTGTAAAACTAGAACAGGATGCTGTTTCCCAAAAACATGAAAGCTCCTTGAAATTAAAAATATGATAAAAATCAATTTAATAGAAAGGCTGAACAGTTGAGATTAAGAAGTTTACCAGAAATTAGAACCAAATGATAAAAACATTAAACACGGAATAAGAATATGGAGGACTTATCCAGAAGATCCAATATGCTAACAAGAGGAGTTTCAAAAATAGAGACTAGAGGAGAGAAAATTATCAAAAATATGACAGAAAGTGTTACCAGCCACAAACACAGGTTCTTTTTACCTGTCACACAAGAGGGACCAACATAAAAACTGGAATGCCAGGGTTATGGCAAGGAAAGGGGTTTATTTTGGGTGACGTCAGCCAGGAGATGAGAGTAAGCCCTCAAAATCCTCTCCTCGAAAGATGGGAGGCAGGGATTTTTAAAGGTTACCAGGAATGTGGCTGCTTGTAGAGAGGGGGAGCCTGTGGCCTTGCTGGTTGGCGCCTTCCCACCAGCCTGCCTTTGGCCTCGTGAGGCTGCTGGCAGAGAAGGGGATGGCCAGATAAGGGAATCTGCAGGTGGGTGTCCTTGGTTGTCTGCCTCCATGATGGAGGGTGGATTCTGGTGCCAGGAAGACGAGGAGTTGGGGTCTGGGAGCTTCAGCTTCTTGATGTTCTCTGGACATCAGTTTCCCTGTAAGAAACTTCAAGAACCTGTAATTAGAACTAGAGAAGAAGGGGATGGGGTGCTTTTGGTTTTAACCCCATATATGCTGGGTTTAATGTTGGGGAACAGATATCAGAGCAGGCATCAAAAGTTTTCCAGAACTGATGGACACAAGCCTCCTCCTGGAAAGGGCACACAGCTTGTCCAGCCTAGTTAATGACAATTCTACAACAAGCCACATCACTGTGGAGTTTCACACCCCCTGGGACAGAGAGAATGTTTCCTAAAAGCTTCCCAGGAGAGAAAGTAGTTTACATGGAAAGAATCAAGAATCAGAATGGCATTGGACTTCTCCACTGTAAGTACCATTTACGCTAGAAGACAGTAGAAAAGTATCTTCAGTTTCTGAGGGAAAGTGATTTACCTAGTATTTTATACCCAGTCTAGAATTCAATCAGGTGTGGTTCCATAAAGATACTTTCAGACATGGAAGGGCTAAAAAAATTTGTCTTTCGTGTACTCTTCTGAAGAATCTGCAAGAAGATGAAGTTCCCCAGAACGAGGGACTGAATCGAGACATTAAACAAAAGCTAATTAGACTGGGGAAGACAAGTCCTAACAGAACCAGGCCTAGGGAGCACTTAGACCAAATGGGAGCAGGCTGTGGGAGAAAGATTTCCAAGGTAAAATAGAATTAAAAAACAAAAAACTGAAATGAGAGATTATCCAGTATACTTGAGTGTTTGAAAAAGCTTTGTTGTACATTTAATCAATCTTTTACAGCATTTGGTGTGGGGTTGGGGGGCACCCAGAATTTTATACATGGAAAATTAAACAAATGTAGTTTAACTATAAGATAAACCAAATGTTAGATGAAAGAGAAATTATAACTGCAAAATATTAGCTCAAGATTGAACTGTATTTACCTAGATATAATAACGCAAACTCTGACTCTTTACTAATCAAAAAACGTGGTGCAACTGTTGTTGAGAGAAGGGAAAGGGAAGTGGAAGGATTCAGAGACCTGAATCCACGACCGTTATAACTGATGACAGTAGTCACTGTCTAAAATTGTTAAATCACAAAGTAGCAGTATAAGCATGCTATTGAGAAATATGAAGGTATAAACAAGAGAAACAGCTAAAAGAGTTGAAAGTGGCTGCCTCTATGGAGCATAACTTGGAGGTGCAGCAGTGGACTGCTTTGTTTTTTAATACATTTAGATTTTTTTTTTCACTTTGTAATGTAATTTGATAAAATCATTAATTTTTTTTTTTCTTTGTGAGGAAGATCAGCCCTGAGCTAACATCCATGCTAATCCTCCTCTTTTTGCTGAGGAAGACCGGCTCTGAGCTAACATCTATTGCCAATCCTCCTCCTTTTTTTTCCCCAAAGCCCCAGTAGATAGTTGTATGTCATAGTTGCACATCCTTCTAGTTGCTGTATGTGGGATGCAGCCTCAGCATGGCCGGAGAAGCAGTGCATCAGTGCGCGCCCAGGATCCAAACCCGGGCCGCCAGTAGCGGAGCGCATGCACTTAACTGCTAAGCCACAGGGCCGGCCCTAAAATCATTAATTTTTTAAAAGTCAGAAATTTCTGTTTCCCTACCTATGTCATTTTCTCTTTGTGGTGCAGTGAAATAGCCAAAAAGAAGAGAGAGAAAAAAGATAATTTTATCTGAAAAATAAATACAAACTGTATATTCATTTTTTGAGTAATAAAGCATTAGTAGATACTCATAGTCAAGGCTGGGCCTTAGATTTGGTCAGTGCTATTGGGAATAGGAGATCAGAGTGATTTACGTATATAAAGATTTATGTATATATGTATGAGTTTTTGTTAGAGCATTTTGATATTTCAAGATGGAGCTAAATTATAATCTATTACTTTGATTTTTTGTAATATTTCCCAAATTGCATTAATACTTAAAGAATGATCTTGGATAATCTCAAGTTTGTTTAATAATGACTTGTTCTCTGTAATTTAATGTACAAATTTTAAAATGCTGTATTTTGTTATGTTTAGGATCTTAAAACTTCAAGGGGTCTATTTGAAGAAATGAAGAAAACAGCAAACAATAATGTTGTACAGGTAAATAAATTAAGAAACTACATTCCATTAAATTGCTATTTTATTTCAGGGTAGCTATGATGCTGTTAGATATGTAGTAAAAACACTCTTTCAAGTACTTAAAATAGACTTAGGCAAGCAGAGCATTTAGTAGTGTTTAGTAGGTTGCTCTGTGAACAAGACTTTCTAAAATGATTTTTTGGGGGGGAGTAAGGGGGTTAGGAAGATTGGCCCTGAGCCAACACCTGTTGCCAATCTTCCTCTTTTTTTTTTTTTTTTTTTTTTTTGGCTTGAGGAAGAGTAGCCCTGAGCTAACATCTGTGCCGACCTTCCTGTTTTATATGTGGAACACCACCACAGCATGGCTTGGTGAGTGGTGTATGTCTGCACCCGGGATCCAAACCTGCAATCCCAGGCCACCGAAATGGAGTGTGTCAAGTCCAACCACCACACCACTGGGCTGGCCTCCGAAAATGATTTTAAGAAAGAAAAATATATAATGCAAAGGGCTAGAAAAATTAAGCCATTTTGATTTGTTTTCAAAGTTTGGTTTATTTCTTTGTAGTGACCATTTGAAAATATTTTCAAATAAAGGTGAGAAAATAGAGCAAAGTCTTCTTTTTAGCTGGTGAGACCAGTTCCTATACTCTGCAGTTCAAGTCCAGCAAAAACCATTCTTCAGTTAGAAAATAAAATGTGTTTTTAAGATACAAAGTGTTTTAAGATTTTGACGTTATTTTTTATTTTAAATTATCTACTATACTCTATTGAAGTTTTAACAGTGTTCTTTTTTGTCACTTGTGTTTTCAACAGAGATGTACCATAATCATTTTTTCTCCCCTTAGGTAATTCAATGGGTATTAGAAAAGACAAGCAAGAAATAACACAGAATCATTCTCTTTGGACGTTTATAAATTGGGTGAAGCTTTTATTTACTACTTCCTTCCTTAGTTTGAAAGTTATTTAAAAAATCAACTTCAATCAAAAAATAGCTATTACATCTCTAAAGAATTTTATAAATATCCTGTGTATATGTAGTTTTGAGGATGCTCAGTTAATGTATTTCTAATTGTATACTTGTTTTATAGTTTCACTGTATTTTAATTTTTAATAATATTTTTATGTATGTTTTTAAAATTTTACTCTTGGTTATTTAATTATTCCAATAAATAGAAAATATATTTCTCCTTGATAAATGTCTTTGTTGTTACTGAGTCTCAAGTAAGACATTGCCAATGCCTTTTCTCATGTGTTCCAACAGCATAATTTATTGGATGGCTCTTGATTTAGAAAATATTGGCAAGAAAATTCACACAGGTAGCCATCTTCCCTTACCCCTGCCCTAGAGCCACCACTGTTGGAGCTTAATAATAAGACATAACCCAGATTTTTCTTAATAGGCAAGGATTTGAAAAAACATTCCACAAAAGAAGATATAGGAATAGTAATAAACACATGAAAAGATGCTCAACATCATCAGTCGTAAGGGAATGCAAATTAAAACTACAATGAGATGCCAGTGAACACCCACTAGAATGGATAAAATTTTAAAACTGACAATACCATGTCTTGGTGACTATGTGGAGCATTTGGGAATCTCATGCATTGCTGGTGGGAATAGAAGATGCTATAATCACTTTGGAAAATATATGACTATTTCTTATAAAATTAAATTTACATTTACCATATGACTCAGCCTGTCCACTATTTACCCAAGATAAATTAGAACATATGTCTGTACGAAGAGTTGAACCTACATACCAGCTTAATTCTTAATAGTACCAAACTAGAAACAACCCAAATCTCCATCAACAAGCAAATGGATAAACAAATTATAAAATGTCCATACAATGGAATACTACTCATCAATAAAAAGGAACAAACTAAAATATGCAGCAACATGGATGACTCCCAAAACATTATGCTGAGAAGAAAATGCCAGAAATATGAATGCTGGAAAAGGCAAATATAGAGTCACAGACAGCAAAAAATGGTTTTCTGGGGCTAGATGTTGGAGTGATTGGGAAGTGCCAGAGGAGATTTTTGTGGTGATGTAAATGTTCTATACCCTGATTGTGATGTGGCTACACTGGATATACATTTTTCAAAACTCATCAAACTGTATACTTTAAATTGTTGCATGCTGTATAACATGGGCACTGGAGTGTTCTCTGAGACATTTAACTCAATAAGATCACTCTGGGGGCCGGCCCGGTGGCTTAGCGGTTAAGTGCGCGTGCTCCGCTACTGGCAGCCAGGGTTCGGATCCTGGGCGCGCACCGACGCACCGCTTTTCCAGCCATGCTGAGGCCGCGTCCCACATACAGCAACTAGAAGGATGTGCAAGTATGACATGCAACTATCTACTGGGGCTTTGGGGAAATAAAAGGAGGAGGATTGGCAATAGATGTTAGCTCAGAGCCGGTCTTCCTCAGCAAAAAGAGGAGGATTAGCATGGATGTTAGCTCAGGGCTGATCTTCCTCACAAAAAAAAAAAGATCACTCTGGCTTGATTTCTTCGTTAAATTCTATTGTCCTAAGTCCCTACTTTGTTCATATGCCCAGAAAATTAGGAGAGAAACCCCGGATCCAATCTACTTGATTAAATTTTTGTATTCTCTTTTGTATTAGGTTGAACCATATGAAACTGCTGACACCCAACCATTTTTGCCCTAAGTCAGTTTCAAAGAAATCTACCTAAAGTTTTCATGTTGTTGTTAACTCTTCATCCCTAGTTCCCAGCCACTGACATCACCAAAGTTAATTTCCAGAAGCATTGCACATTTGCTGTAGCTTTGCTTGCCACATGAGGCCAGTGAGCCTTAGGAGTGTGAGTGGGTGGTGGGGATGAGATAGAGCTACGTGGAAAGAGGCAAAGGAGACCAGATACATACTGGCGAAGGAAACTCAATAACTCCAATTCATTTGTGTTTTGGAGATTTTGTCTTGTTGAAATTATATCCCCAAAGTGGACCAATAATTGTGGCTTGGAAAGCTTTTTCAATCAATTCAATTAATCAAAGAAACTGGTTCCTCAATTTTTAGATGCCTACCTGGGATTCCAAAGCTCATCCCCACATTGTCTACCGCAGGGCCTGGACTCCGGCAGGGTCAGAGGTTTTGGCTTGGAGCCTCCCTCAACAGGGCTGGCTGAGAAGGGGAGGTACAAGCTTTCCCTATCCCTCCATGCTTTCCATATTCAGAGGCTACTTTCACTTGACCTCCATGCTGTGCTCAGACTTCATACCTTTTGTGAACTATCCATAAAAACTATATCAGAGCAAAAAGTGGTTACAGATATTTCAAATAAATCTGAAAGCAGGCACAAAGGAGAGACCTAAAAGACCCAAAAACTTGAGGTCAGTTTTTGACCCTGTGCGGACATTGAGCAAGGAACTTCTGGCAAATACCACTTGGTATAAGCTAAAACTCATGAAAGAAGAGGCAGGCTGGGTTGAAGTACAGCTGCACATACTTTGGGGCTATTCCAGGAGAAGAACCCAGCTGACCAGGTGCTCTGCCTTTCTATAGGGTAAGCATGAGAGGGACCTTGAAGGTATATGAGAGGGAGAAGATAGTCTGAGCTTAGACATCAGCTATTCTGGGGAGTGTTTACCAGTGCCGGGAATAATTCTGAAAGCTCCCACTCTTTAGGGTGAAAAGTTTAGAATGAAGCCTTTTCTCACGGGAAAGAGGGAGCCACAAGGCCCCATTAGCTTAGCTGTGTTATATAGTGACGGTACATTTTGCAAAATTGTTGCCTGCATAACCTGGAAAAGGGAAGTAGCTAATGAATTCATGGATCTAGTTAAGGTTATTCCCAAGCAGAAAGTTAAAAGTGTCAGGGGGCCACTTGTTTGTTTATTTAGCTGTATCTGATAAGGTATAGGAAAAGATGGATGAGCTAAAAAAGGAATTGTTCAGTTTTCCAGCAGCATTTAAAGGAGATACTGAGGTCTTAGGACATTCTGGACTGGAAAATAAAATGGTTTTCCACTTACAGTATCTCCAGTGGCAAAAGATTCTCAAAGTAAGACATAGCCTCAGGAAAAAGATCAAACCAAAGGTACGGCTATATAGTCCTTTATTAAGACTTTAGAAATATTTAAAGTTAATAATTTAAAAGTAGACCCTCTCTGCTAGACAAAGGGCTTTTAAGAATCTTAATGGTGTTGTCCCACAGCACCCTGACACTGAAAGTAAAGAGAGACCTGTCCTGGAAAGAACTGTGGGTGTGGCTTTCATCTAATAGACTAGACTATAACTTGATACATAGAAAGCCCACAAGATATATTTTTAGTTAAGATGCAATTCACATACCATAAAATTCACCCTTTAAAGTGTATAATTCAGTGGGTTTTAGTATATCCACAAAGTTGTACAATCATCATCACTGTCCAATTCCAGAACATTTTTATCACCCCAAACAGAAATCCACCATCTACTAGCAGTCATTTCCCATTCTCCCTTCCCTCAGCCCCTGGCAACCACTAATCTACTTTCTGTCTTTATGGATTTGCCTATTCTGGACATTTCACATAAATGGACTCATGCAATATATGGCCTTTTGTGTCTGGCTGGCTTCTTTTACTTAGCATGAGGTTTTCAAAGTTCATCCATGTTGTAGCATGTATCAGGATTTCATTCCTTTTTATAGCTGAATAATATTTCATTGTATGAATCCGCCTCATCTTGTGTATCCATTCATCAGTCGATGGACATGTGGGCTGCTTCCACTTTTTGCCTATTATGAATAACGCTGCTATGGACATTTTTGTACAAGTTTTTGCATGGACATAGGTTTTCAATTACCTTGAGTATATGCCCAGGAGTAGAATTGCCAGATTATGGTAACTCCATGTTTAACTTTTTGAGAAAATGGTAGACTGTTTTCCAAAGCAGCTGCACCATTTGACATTTCCACCAGCAGTGTATTAGGGTTCCAATTTCTCCACATCCTTGCCGACACTTGATTTTGTCTTTTTGACAAACGATGTGAAGTGTGAAGTGGTATCTCTTTGTGGTTTTGATTTGCATTTTCCTGATAACTAATGATGTTGAGCATTTTTTTATATGCTTATTGGCCATTTACATATCTTCTTTGGAGAAATGTCCACTCAAATCCTTCGATCCTTTTTTAATTGGATTATTTGTCTTTTTATTGTTGAGTTGTAAGAGTTATATTTTCTGGATTCTAGTCCCATATCTGATATATGATTTGCAAATATTTTCTCCAAATTGTGTGGGTTGTCTTTTCACTTCGTAGTTTTATCTCCTACATTTAGGTCTATGATCCATTTTGAGTTAATTTTTGTATATGGTGTGAAGAAGAGATCCACTTTCATTCTTTTGCACAAGGTATTCAGCTGTTCCAGTCCTATTTGTTGAAAAGACTATTCTTTCTCCATTGAATTTTCTTGGCAACAGAAAGTCCATAAAATTTGAAGGAATTTGTATCAAAATGAAAAGAGGGCTCTGAGCCAACAAATTTCAATGGGCAGGAGGCAGGATGAGAAAACTGTTCAGTTGCGAACATGGGCTATTTCTTGTGGAAAAGAAAGACTATAGAAAGTCAGAGCCAAGAGCCCACAGAGCAGGGCCAAGAATAGTGGAGTAGGGTACCACTCCAAGGTAGCAGAAATGAACCCTGATTCACATTCTCTGCCCCAGAAAGGGAGAACTGGTGACATCTACCCAGCTGGATTTCAGAATTACTGTGGACTAGTGACTGGTCCCTTAATGAAAGGAAGTAGCTATTGCAGTTATCCTATCCCTACCTCACCATTGTATGTTGGATGCATGGATGGCAGTTAACTTAGATTTTTTAGGTCACATATTCTGGATTTTAAAAAGCCATACCCTAAGAGTCTCATCCCTATCTGGACCAGATGAAGATCATGAAATACTGGACTTTAGCCCATATTGGGAGGAAATGAGCATATTTTGCATGTAGGAGGAATGAAAATAATTGTGGCCAGAGAGTGGAATGTGGTACATTAAATATGGCCACAAAGGTTTGAGCTTCTCCTATGAAGAGATAGAGTCTGTTTCCCAAGTCCTTGCATCTGGGCTGGCAATGTGATGGCTTTGACCAGTAGAATATGGCATAAATGACATGGTGTGAGCTAGAACCTAGGCCTCGAGGACCTTGCAGCTTCTGGTTTGCTCTTGTAGACCATGCCCTGAATGTAAGTGAGGCACGTAAGGGAACTGGTCTAGCCTACCAGACGATGAGAGGCCATAAGGAAGGGAACTGAGGTGCCCCATCTGACACCAGCTGCAAGACAGTGAGTGAGGCATCTTGGATCTTCCAGTCCAAGAGAATACTCCAGCTAAATACAGCCACGGGAATGAGCCCCGGCAAAACCAGCAAGGAGCTGCCCAGCCAACCCACAGAATAGTGAGAAATAGTACATTGCTCTGTTCTAAGCCACTAGGTTGTGAGGTGGTTTGTCTTGCATAAACATTAGGTTCCCTTCACATCGAAGAATTCATTGAGAGGCCAAGGCAAGAAGGAAAGTTGTGAAAACTTCGTTTACTAAGGCGTTAGTTTGCAGGCCCTACTTGAAGAAAAATAGAAATAGCTTCCTTTTGGGCTGGATTTGCCTTTCTCGTGAGACCCAGAAAACTTGCAGAGGAAGCCATTCCTTCACCCCTTGTGCAGGTGAGAATTCTGAAGCAGGGAAGCTGCAATTAGTGAGGCGTTAGGAGGGTCTTTCCTGGACATTGCCTTTGAGTCCTTGGGAGGAAATAGGCTATATTCATCCAAAGAATTATAGTTGAAAGTTACTGAAAATATAACTGGCTTTGTTTCTTGAGAAGAACGGAGTTTTCTTTCAACGTTCCCAGGCCCTAGTCCAAGCCAAGGCAGAATCGCAGCCATCAGGCCAAGTGTGAGAACAGGATGGGCTCTGCCTCTGAGGTTGGAGTCCGAGTTAGAGGGCTTGTCCGTGGTGCACCTTTCCCTCAGTGGATGGGCTGATTGTGTATCAGTTCCCACTCCTGTCTCTTGTTCTCATTGGGCATCCTTATTTTTCGCCATCCTCCACCTCTGCCCTCCTCGTCTTGCTATGACACTGAGCAATGTTCTCAGTATCGAGTCTTATACTCTTCCAAGAAAAGGCTTTATGTCCAAGGGAAAAATGGAATGAGGATAAAAGGCCAAAATAGAACTTCCTCCTGTTTTTCTGTTATCATCCAAATGTGATTCCATACCCTCCTTGGACAAGGCTTAGTCATGTTAATGAGGTATTGGATTCACTTCCCGGAGTGAAATCAAATTGAGTGTAATTCAGAAGACCACGGCGACATGATAATTAGTTTCTGGTCATATATTCAAATAGTTCTGTTTTTTAAGATTTTATAAACAAGTTAAAAATATTATTTGCCATTATCAGAACATTATTTACCCATAAAAAGAAAACCTTTTTTAAAAGAGAATTTTAAAATGCATATTTAAGAAATCCAGGTAATATAGAGGGGTAATTTTTTTTTTTTTTTGTGAGGAAGATCAGCCCTGAGCTAACATCCATGCTAATCCTCCTCTTTTTGCTGAGGAAGACCAGCTCTGAGCTAACATCTATTGCCTCTCCTCCTCCTTTTGTTTTCCCCAAAGCCCCAGTAGACAGTTGTATGTCATAGTTGCACATCCTTCTAGTTGCTGTATGTGGGACGTGGCCTCAGCATGGCCGGAGAAGTGGTGCATCGGTGCGCGCCCGGAATCCGAACCCTGGCCGCCAGTAGTGGAGCGCGCGCACTTAACCACTAAGCCACGGGGCCGGCCCTAGAGGGATATTAAAGTCATACCCATGATCCCTGGTCCCATTTCCTAGTAGTAACTGAGAGTCAGAGGCCTTTTTCTTTTTTTAATGTATCCTTCCAGACATCTGTATATATGTACAAGCATATTACACGTGTCCACTGCTTCTCAACTGAGCAGACCCAACACTCTTTTTATAAGAAGAATTTTTAATGCGTCCCCTTTGCTGTCATGAGGTGAAATTAATAAATAATGCTCTCAGGCCAAGTTCCCTAGAAAATGAAACTTGAGGCAAGGATTAGATGCTGATGCTTTGTTTGGGAGATCCAATTCCAGGGCACCGAGAGTGAGGAAGAAAAGGGAACAAAGTCAGGGAAGGCGGGAAAGCAAGACAAGGTGACTGGACTGCACTGGCCACTGCTTCCTGAGGCCAGAGACACAGCCAGGCTCCCAGCGGGCCTCTTCTCAGCCACATGGGATGTCTCTGAGGATATATGGTGTATGAAGAAACCATGTCTCAGAGAAGTACTCAGGAGGGAGGAAGAGGAGGATTACTTATCTCCTTGACTCCTTCCTGTTATTGTCTCCTGTTTGGCCCCACAAGGATTTAAAGCCCCTACAGTTCTGGGTTACTCGGCTTATTACCTTTAGCAGCTGCTCAGGATACCAGTTCTGATGCCCTACAATGTGGCTTTTCATCCAAGTCTGAAACTGATGACAGAACCAAAAATTCAGGTATGCATCTCCTTAGCCTGCCTGGCAGCAGCCAAGGGGGAAGGTAGGGGAAGCAGCATTTCCAGGCAAGCGATTAGTTGGCTCTAAGTGGCAGAAACAGGTCAAGCAGAGCCGGCTGTGATGTTGCCTAAGGTTGAGTAAGCAGCTCAGAGTCTAGGAGACCAGACGATGGCATTGAGGGAATCTGGGGAGATACACAGGATGAGCCCAGTACATTAATATAACCTACATGCCCTCAGGATTTTTTTTAAATTGTTATCCGCTAACTGTAAGATAAAGAAGTAATGATAATAAAATAATATGCATTTCAGGGGCCGGCCTGGTGGCATAGTGGTTAAGTTCATGCGCTCGGCTTCAGCGGCCCGGGGTTCCAGGGTTTGGATCCTGGGTGCGGACCTATGCACCACTTATCAGGTCACGCTGTGGCAGGCGTCCCACATATAAAGTTGAGGAAGATGGGCATGGTTATTAGCCCAGGGCCAGTCTTCCTCAGCAAAAAAGAGGTGGATTGGCAACAGATGTTAGCTCAGGGCTAATCTTCCTCACAAAAAAAATATAAAAAATAATCATAATAATATGCATTTCAACATGGAGATGCTGGGGTACGACTACCCTAAAAGACAAAAGAAATAGTCAAATATTTGACTTTTGCCTAGACTCAGCACGAATGCGGCACATATAAAAGTAGTCAGGTGTTTTGTGTTGGTGACTCAAGTACCATGCACACAATTGCTACCAGTGACTTGTTTTTATAAAATAAAATGCCCTGAGCAAAACAAAAACACAATCTTTCTTCCATATACAGGTAGTGACATACCTAGAAAATTCAGAATACAGTGAATCAGTCAAAAAATATTTTCAGGTGTAACATATAGCCAGGTTCTAGGCTGAAGATAACATAATCATGTTTTTCACCTACATGAATAACTCAGAGAACGTAAAAATTGTGTGGGCAATGGTTCCATTGGATGTAGGGACTGTCATCACATTGCAGGAAGTTTACCAACTCTGGCTCCTGTTCAGTAAATACCGATAGCGCCCCTCCCCCCACCATTGTGACAACCAAGCAGCACTAGCACAGACCGCCAAAATGCCCTGCCAGTGCCGCTCTTCTTGAGAACCCTCTTTAAAAAACAAATGGAATGTATATCAATATCTATATCTGCATCTTGCAGAACTTGCATTTAGAAATTTTGTCTGTATTAGCAGTTATAGATGGGCCATTCTTTGTAACAATTGCAGAATGTTCTAATGCCTCAGTGTGCCGGGATTTATTTAGCTATTGATGGTCACATTGACCTTTTCAGCTTCTTGTTACAAGCAATACTGCAAAGATTGCGGTACACCAGTCTTTGTGCACTTGCGCAGTTATATCTCCAGGATAAATTCCCCAAGTCAAAAAGTACATGTATTTTTAAATTTTTATAGATATTGCCAAATTGCCCTCCAAATTATTGCCAAATATATACCTACTAATGAGTGTATAAATGTGCGTTTTCCCATCACTTCCCACTACTAGGTATTATGGAAAGTTTTAATCTTGACCAATGTAAAGATGAAAATGAGGAATTTTAAACCTCCTATTTAAAGCCATCTTCAGATCATTTTATGTGACCTAGCTGTCCCCAGCCTTGGTTTGTCTTTTTATATAGGACATTCATGTGGAAAAGATATTGGACTTTCAGTGTTTTCTTGGGCAGAACAGGGTGGTCATTAGGCAGACATAAATTTTGGCCCTAAAGATGTAACAACTTTCCAACAACTCTAGCCATCCAGCAATGGAATGGCCTGCCTCAGGAGATAAGGAGTTCCCTCCCCATAGCTGGAGATTTTCAATTTCAGGTGGAATGAACAACTCCAAGGGATGTTCAGGAAGAGATTCCAGAGTTTAGTAGAATATTATACGAGGTCAACATTTCCCATATAGTACCCGGACCAGAGTGTATATGGGATGACTTTAGGTGGTACAAACTTAAAAAAGTTGTAGTTGGTGTATATCCATTTTTATATGTATATACTATGTTGCATATTACTAGCAAATCATATACCCTAAGATACTAAGGCAGTATTACTAAAATTATAAATAAACTTTGGGCAGTAATGTGCTTGATGACCTCCAAAGTCTCTTCAAAACTGAAAATCTACAGTTCTGAATGTAATCTCAACACTACTAAATTTTAAAATAGTAAAAAGATTTTTCAACCCAGCCTGTTAACATTTATTACAAGCAATTTAAACACAAACCAAGTTCTAGTACTACAGAGAATTCAAGTATTTGAAGCTTGGTGTACAAGTCGAATCCCATGAAAACTTAGTTAAAAATGAGATCCCTAGGCCCCAGGTGAAGACCCATCCTGAAACTGTACACAAAAAAACACGCAAAAAAAATTGCTAGTGGCATCCCCTTTACCCATTGGCACCTTCCAAGGCCAAGCTTGGAGGAAGAGAACAGCAGGATGTGTCTTCACACTCCCATAGCCCTCCATGGCTATCATGAAACCAACAGCCAGCCCACCATAGGTAGAGGTGAATATTTATTTAATTCATATATAAATTTTACATGATATCCATGGCGCTATAAACATAGGCACATTTTTTTTTTAACTCAGGGTACATTCAAAAATTACTCTCACCCCAGCTCACTCCAGTCCCCTTAAGATAGACTATCTAATATTTGTAAAACAGGAGCAGGAAAGGCCCTGCTCATTAATTTTAGGAGAATCCTTCTGACCGTTAAGACCAATCCTTCTGACCTCAACCAAGCAGGGTCAACAAGCTTTTCCGCAAAGGAGCATGCATTTTTCAGCATTTTAATTCCGTCAATTGATAGAATTAATTAAATGCCTCTGCCTGGGTATTTTTTAATAGATTTATGGTTTTGTTTCTCCTACATAGTTCAAGTCAGAAAAAAAAATTGGTCTATATTCCTATTGGTCTTCTTTAAATCCCTATGGGATGGTTTAAACAGGGGTTAGCACACCAAAGGGTTGGCCTAACCACATCTACTAATAAATGGACAGTTTCCCACTAAGTATAGATTAAAACATCATTCATTTGTATTGGTTTGCCCCTAAAGGGACAAACATTGTGAATTTAATAATTCATCGATTCAAATAAGAAATGAACACAGAGTGAATTATACAAAACCAAATTCCCCAAAATGACTCAGTTGATTCATTGGCTGTATCCAGGCATGATCCAGATGTATGAGTTTGTGTCATTCACAACATTCATAATACACATCAAGACGAAATTAAAATCTACAGTGTAAAGTCATTGTAACTTCTTGAATTCAGAATGAGAAAAAATGAGTATTTGAAATTGATTCATCATAGCCACTCTGATATGATACACTTTAACTTGGAGAAAAAAAAATGATTCATATACACAATTCTCTTAGTAAAATTTTCTATTTCTTGCTAAGAACACCTTTTAATTCAGAAAAATGCATTAATTTTATTCAAATATATTTTTTCTAAAATATAAATATTTAAATTAAAATTTTATAAATGCAGAGAATGTAGTTTCTGTTGACTCCCCACCCAGAAATTAATCAGTCCAAAACTTAAGTGATGAAGAAATAATATTTGTAATTATGATCATTTTAATTTGTCTATAAATATATATGATCTTTGCAACTTAATTATAAATGAGTAATTAACTCATACTTCATGTAGTACTGAGCACCTTAGATTACATATTGTTGAATTAAACTATTGGCATTAATATATGTATTTTAATATGTTATTTACAATACACAAGTGTAATTCTCTTGTATAAGAACATTCCAGTGATTCCGAAAATATATGATGAAAGAGTGCAGTATAATTTACAAATGCATCAAAGCTTTCCCACAATATTCAGTCTGGGACTTCACTCTTCAGCATTTTAAAATAGGAAACCAAAAAAAAAAAATTAATGTCTTAAAGCTGCGTTTTCCAACATGTTGTGTTTTGTTTTTAAACACTAGCTTCACAAGATGCTCCGTTAGATAGGAGTTCTGTAGGTAAGTGCGAGGAATGGCATACGGGATCCCGCCATGAAGAATCACAATGTGCATTAAAGTGAGGAGGCCTGCGATTATGAAATCTGTTGAACATTTCTTAACTCAGTGTTTAACAAACATTTTTGACAACCAAACCTCTTATTTCACCCACTACAAAACACCTCTCAGTCAGTGACCCTTGGAACTAATGTTACATGATACATACTTTGGAGAAACGCTGATCTAAAATAAAACTTTGCAAATCAATAAACACATATGTCTCAGTGAGCAAAATCACATTCCTTTAAAACAGTTTCACTTGTTAAATCTCTTTGCATAGGTATTTGCTAAAATATGATTCTGAAAAAAACACACAAATCTAACCTAGAACATTTGTCTATGTAAACTACAGGGGAAAGAAAGGTTACAAATGCTTACAGAAATTCTAGCACTAATTTTCAAGATTTGAAGAAAGTGACTCCAAAATAAAATAATAGATGTATTTTTAGTGCATTTGTTTTGAAAGACAAAGCAAAAGTATTAAATCAGTAATATGCTATATGGTGTCTGAAAATATTCTTGTAGAAAAATATCAGGTCACTATATTATTTCCCTGGAATTCCACAAGAGCTGGATGCTATCAATAGATCTGATCATAACGCTGGGTGTATCTGTAAAACCCAGCAGTAGCCCGAATTATATGAGGCTGCTCTATTACCAATTCCAAAATGCACGCACACAAGCAGAGGCAGAAACGAGGGTCAATAAATTGCTCAGTACTTCCACTGCAAAGCACGAAATGGGGATGATTAGTTAACCCCATGTGAGTTGTTATATATATATATAGCAAATGACGATCTTTTAAAAAAATATCCATAATTTGCTTTTTATAAATAAAGCTATCAGTCTTGGCTCTAAGACAGCAGACTTTGGTGTGAGTGCAGTCCCAGAATTAATCATCTTCCACGCACACCACGCTTCAGCAAAGCTTTGCAATTTAAGCGGTCTACTTTGGCTCGGATTCCACCAGCTTGCAGCTCAGATCAGTATCTGATGCTTTATTTAATTCCCGCTCAGCATATGCTAATGAGAACACTTCAGAATAATCATCCTACATCACTGAAAGATAATTCATTAAGAAAAAGTAACAGCTGCTTCATACTTAAATAAAAGGTGGGTTTCCATTTGAAATGCTTTTCTTTCCTTACCAGCTAAACTCAACACAATTAGAAGTAGGAAATAAGTCACAATAAACCAAGGGATCATTGTCATTGGGGGGGGGAAAGAGGGGAACATGTCCATTTCTCATGTCTTCAACTCTTGCTTACCTGGGTGAACCAGTTGCCTAGAAACTGGTGTGATTAAGATCTGCACATGCTGTTCTAATTTCATGTCCTTGATTGTCATTATTTAAAAGCTATGCTGTGTATTTCCAATCTCCCTCACCTCTTTTCCCTTTTACCGTTCTAAAAAGACAGTTTTAGTCTGATATTCCTTGCGGTGTTTTCTCAGGGTACCCCGTTGTAGTTGATGAAATTGACAGAGCAGTCTGGGACAGTTACACAGGACTCTTGGGATCTAAAGCTGACTGTGGCATGCTACGGCTGGTGCATTGCTCACTGCAAATGGTGTCTGATGTTACTTTCTGGCGGCACCGCAGCCTTCCTTTTCTCAAAGGCAAGTCGCCCCTCTATTCAGGCGACCAAGCCCAGTCTCGTAATCTTAGCTGACAGGAAGGAATGAATGATGAAAACAATCGGCTTGGGGCAGGAATGAAGGTCCAGTTGCTGAAATTGAAAAAGAAGAGAGCATGAGAGATTTTACATTAATGCTTGATACCCAATAACGATTTACACATCAAACGGATCTGTGCTTTTAAGTGTTAACGGGAGCAATTATGTTTTTAAGTCCCCGCCCCACTACCAAGGGATAAAATAACTCTGAACTTACTCCTTACATCTCATATATTTCTTTTCTGAAATAGGTTCTGTGAAGTTTATATATACCAATAGCATAAATATTGAAGTTGCCTTTCTTGACTGTCTAAACCATTTATTTTTGGTATCACAATAGTGATAGTATCTCTGTTGGATTAGGGACAGCATGAAGGAGTACTGAATTTCACATCTGATGACTAGGTTTGAGTCCTGGTTCTAACGCTTTTTAGGTGTGTAATCTTGGACAAGTCACTTAAAATTTTTCTCAGTCCTGCCTAACTCACGGGGTAATTAGAGTATTAAATGAAACGCTGTATGTGAAAATTCCTTATAATTTCTAAAACACAGAACCCATGCTGCTAAGCGGCTGCATCGTCAGTGTCCTACACCCTGGATGGTTGTGGGCACATATATCACGCGTGTACCTTCTAAAGTCTTATCCTTCTCAGTGTGGTCCTATAGAGCCGACTCATGGTCAGAGCATGAGAGTCAGCTTCCATTTTTATCCCCCAACCTAATTCAGGAGAACTGGGGGAGTTGTTCTCAATTCTCTTCTGCTGTCCCCAATTCTGCTCTGATGATGACACTGTTGAGGAATAACAACCTGAACGTATAATAACTTCTAGCGAAGTTAAGATTTTACATATCATGAACCAGGCCCTGTGCTAAATATATTCTATACACTATCTTATTTAATTCTCACAACATCCCTACGAGGTAGCTGTTGTTCTTATGTCTATGTTTTATACGGGAAACTAAGATTTGGAGAAGTTATAAAACTTCCTGAGATCATAGATCTTATGGTAAAGAGAAAGCGTGAAGTCAAACACAGGTCTGATGCCGGAGTTGTGGCTTAACCACAACGTTCTGCTTCACTAACACAGAATGCAACTTTTGGAAGTAACCTTAATGATTACCTACTTCAGTCCCTGTATTTTATGGATGGGAAGACTCAGATCCAAAGAAAGAAAAGGACTTACCCAAGACAATTGGTGAATTAGTTAAAAGACAGAAAGAGAACATGAGTCTCTTGACGGTCAATTTAGTCCATTTCCCACACCTCCTCTCTGCTCCCTTCCCCCACACCGGAAAGGCCTGGTGCTTGCCTCCTGGGGTTGCTTTACTAGACCCTGGGGAGCTGGATCTGAACTTGAGCTTATCAGCCTAATGTACTGTCAGCAAAAAGTCAGTCCTTCCTGAATCTTCCAAGTCGGGTTGTAAGTACAGGCAGAAAGGCTGAAATTTAAATCTAAGTGATTTTCCTTATGGGTAAAAAGAGCCTTAAATTTTCAAGTCAAGGATAAAACAGGATACTGCTCCTTGTTCTTTCCTACTTAGCCAGGGCATAGTCACCTTCAGGAAAAAGTACACAGTTGGGTGATTGAGAGAGCAGCAACTGAACTACAAGTATTCTCAGGAAAATGGACTTTCTAATCACTTATTTATTCCCAAACCGGGCTTCAGGCTGAACTTGGATTTGCGGATTGAAACACGCAAATAAACAACAACAAAATCCTATAAAATTCTGCAGATCCGTTTTAAAGGTTAGAAAAATGACTGCCTGGAAATTGTTCTTAGAAAGTGAGTTGAGATCGACTGTCAGCCACAGGGCATCGACGTCTTCCTGTCTGCCTGTGGCACCATAGTAAGAAATCTGGTCCCGTATTGGGCCCAGTAGTCCTGCATGATCCAGAACAGTGGTGCTGAAACTTTGAGATCAAGGGTCCCTACACTCTTCTAAGTGTGGCCCTTTCCTTCAGTCAACACCTACTATGTAACCTGAATGGTTTTCAGAGAATTATTGATAAAATCCCACAGGAGAAATGACTGAAATAACTGTGGAGAGACGGGGGGGGGGATTTTGGAAGGCTAGTAGCTGAGTTGAAATTACTGGATTTTTAAAACTGAGATTTATCTCTGCATTTTACATATTCCCCACCCCTGTTATCAAGTGAAAGTCAATAAATATTTGTTGATTAATCCGGTGACTAGGGAGGACCTAAGTTATTACAAAATCAAGGTCCTCTTAAAGTTCTACATTTGACAGCTTAAATGAGATGCTATGTCCTCCTCAGAAATGCCTCGAACTACACTTGTTAGAAAGCAGAACATGCAATTCTCACCCTTCTGTGGAACTGAAGTAATGCACTTTTTATTGTAGTAGGCAGTAAGGGTCCCAGGAAATCAGGAACTTAAACATACGGGCTATTTGCATTGACAGGAGACATATAAATGTTACCTTAACTGACAAATTTGCTAATTTTGTTGGACATTATTTGACATTAGCCTAAAACTACTGGGCCCTTCTCTGGCCCTCTCTCTACGCGGGTAGAGTTGACCAGTTTGTTTCCCCTGCTATCCTTTCTAGTCTGGCCTTGTCCAGCCCCTCCCCTCTCTCTGCTTTCTATGCTCTCTGCTCCTGAGACCTCCCAGAACACCTGGACAGAGTACTTTTCATCCCTGCATCCCTGACACCTAGCACAATACCGAGGTTGGATCAGATGCTTGATACTATTAAAAAATGAATGGGGGGCCAGCCCCATGGCGTAGTGGCTAAAGTTGGTGGCCCAGGCTCGTGGGTTCGTCTTCCAGGTGTGGACCTACACCACTCCACAGCCAGGCTTTGGTAGTGACCCACATACAAAATGGAGGAAGATTGGCACAAATGTTAGCTCAGGGTGAATCTTCCTCATCTTCCTCAGGGAACAAAAAAAAAAAAAAAAAAAGAATGGTACATTTTGAAGCTAGTGGGACTCTATTTGAGAAGAATTTGATGCTGGCTTGTAAGGAATTATTTCCTTTGATGCAAGTATTTATGTAGTATTCCAGTAGAAAACGAGACCAAAGTAAAGAACTGTGAAAAAATTGGATCTAATCACCGTTTTTCAAGAATCAAGACATGAACTTGCAAATACTTTAATAGTCAAATGCTAAATATACATATGGCAGCATTATGTTTGTGAGCCATTATAGGTGTGTTGCATAATGTAATATACGAAATTACACTATCTAAAGAAAACTGCACTTACAAGCTCTCCATCTTTGCCTCCAAAATCTAAATACAGCATCCTGATTCCATCATCTGAAGACATTTTCAGCTTTTCATAAGGAGACTGTATGATTGTCTTGGGAAAGGCACCCTCCTGTGGTTCAGTGGTAATAGAAAATCCATTCTCATAATGTATGGTCAAACGGCACTCCTGGTTTTTGTAGGTGCAAGCTGAAAGAGAGAGACAGACAGATAGACGGTATGAACAACGGAAGTCAATCCATTTTCTCAGGCACTTAACTTTCAAGTCTACTCAGTCCCAGGAGCCAGCCACAAATTACTAAGTTAAAAATTAGTAATTGTTCATGAAAATATTTTCCATTGATTTTGATATTGTAATTTAACGTGCCCCATGAAACTAAGGGAAATAAACCAAAAGAAATTCATTTTGCTGGGATTTATTGAATTTTATCTGGGCTCTAACCGTCATCTGACCATCTGACAACACATTACGTAGATAGGTGTACTTGCCTTCCAATGGCCTTGCCTTAAGCCTGAAAAAACCTGACATTTGATTTAGAGTAAGCTACCTCTGAATCATCACACACACACACACACACACAGACACACACACACAATCAATGCCACATCTACTACCTGGTGAAAGAAGCAAGCATTTCCCCCATTACATTACCAAAGTTAACAAATGTAATACACCTAAAAAGTCAGGAATGAGTAGTTCAAAAATGATCTAATCTTTAATTTTAAAAAAGTCAAACAAAGCTCAATTTATAAATAGAAAGGGATGCTTTTTTAATTTCTCTGATGATCTGATGATCTTAGGTCCTGGAAAGGCTACCATGTCAGAGAGATGCCAGATGTGGCACGTTCCATGCTTCCTCCCTCTGCCCAGCGTGGCATGTGGGAGCCCTCAGGTCCACATGGTGCCCTCTGATCCAAAGGTACAAGACGAAAACCTCTTGATCAGCTTTTTATCTGTGGTCCTCATTACATTTAGGAAAAGAGACCAGAGCTTTAAGCTTATGAGCTGAATGGGGGACTGACACCAAATCCCAGTTCCCATTCAGGAAGACTTGTGAATGTTTAAAACCGTTGAACAAAGAATTCCGAAAAAGTTATTAAGCATCAGATTGGATTTTTTGCCTCACAAAAAAACCACATTTAACAGACTCTGGCATGTAAATTGCCTCAGGCCTTCATATGCATCTGAAAGCTCTTTAGGGAAACCAGGAGATTTTCTTTGCTGGGAATGGGGATTGGGAGGAATAAGAGTAAGGACGTTATTGACTACTCTGTACCATCATTAGCTCAGCTCAGCTTTATAAACCAAACTTAATTTCACCTTACCACAAACTTCTGACGCAGGACCTTAGCTTAATGTTGTAAGTGACAAAAGCAAAGCTCAGAGAGGTGAATATGTCACAACTGAGGTGGTTTAGATTTCAAAATTGAAGTTCTTTCTACCATGTGCCATGTATCTTTCTCACGCTCTGGTACTCAGGATATGGAGGGATGTGTGGAGGGACTTGGGCAAAGAGTCTCTCAGAGTAGTAACAGTGGGATGGGGGAGGCCTTCAGAGTTTGGGGGAATAAACAGGGGTCTCTATCTGCTCACAGAATGAGGTGGCTTTTAATTGAAGCTCTGGTTAAAACATATACTCCTTCTATGAGTCTTTCTGGGCAAAGCCCCTGGGTAAATCTTAAGTTATCCTCTCAGAAGTACCCTAGACTTCTTCCGCCCCTCCAGTGCAAGGATGATCACGGACAGTGGCATAGACTTAGTTATGGCTTCCCATCTTAAATCCTCGGTGTTGACACCTTCGCTTCTACTACCTGCAGAATATATGGGCGAATGGGCTCTAAACATATTTTTTTTTCCCTCCTGTACGTTTGAACTTTAAAGCTAGGCCATCAGATATTGTGAATTAACTGATTGTGATTACTTTTAATTCTAGTTGACCTCAAATGGTATTTGTGGCCTTTAATATAATGGAATTGGTTATCTGAAGATGTTCTCAATCTACACAGGATAAGTTGAACACATTATCAAGTTAACTGAAGCTCTGATTAAAACATAAGCCTCTTTCCCCAACTCTCTGGAAGTATCTTTCAATTTGAAACTGGGTTGCACCTTTGGTCATTTCCATAATTTCTTCTCTCCCACCACCCAGCTAGCTCAAGTCACACAATTCCCTGTTATTCTCCTTTGGCTGGTCTATCAACAGCCTTGTTGTTTTCCTGTCGAAGTAGAGTTCAGTTTATTGAGAGAGAAGGAGTTTACAAAATTTGTGGAATGTAAACTAAACCAAATCCCTTTGGCCATCTTCATTCTTTCCTAGAACATGCCTGCATTTGTTGCAAGGAGTCTGAACTTCTCTGATATTACACATATAACTACATTAAATTTAGTTTTCAGGTGACTTGGGCCTTTTCCAACTCTAAGGCTCAAAACTCCACTTTATCTTGCCATACACAATAGACCAAAAATAAAAGTTTCAATGACACTCCAAAAAGGTTTCCAACAATGATGGAAAATATTTGGGGGCACTAATTAATTTCAGGATAATTTTTCTTTTTTGGGGGTGCGGAAGATTGGCCCTGCACTAACATCTGTTGCCAATCTTCCTCTTTTTGCTTGAGGAAGACTGTCCCTGAGCTAACATCCAAGCCCATCCTCCTCTGCTTTTTATATATGACATGCCACCACAGCATGGCTTGACGAGCGGTGCATAGATCTGCTCCCGGGATCCGAACCCGCAAACCCTGCGCTGCCAAAGCAGAGCGTGTGAACTTAACCACTACGCCACCCGGCCAGCCTCATTTTCAGGGTAATTTTAAAAAGACATTGATTATCTTGGAGCAGAAGTTCTGCAAAACATCTGGTTTTTCATATTTGCACAAGTAGAGGAAATGTGGAGAAACCTCGCTACACACAGATGTGTGTCCCTTATACTGCTGGGTGCCTGAGGAAGTTGCAGCCTAGTGCAGTACTGCTTGAAGAGTGGTCCATGGACCAGCAGCAGCAGCAACACCTGGTATCTTATTAGGTGCAAATCTCAGGCCCCATCCCAGAACTGCTAAACAGAGTCTCTGGATGTGGGGTCAGCAATCTGAGGCTTTTCAGGTTAAAATTAAAAAAAAATAGCATTATAGACACCATTAACTGTATATTGTGCTGGCTGATGAAAACCACTGGAATCCACCTTAGCAAATGTAGATTTTACAGCACATATTTTGTTAATTAATGTACCTCAGATTCATATTACTTTTCCAGTCTCCTATTTTGCCATTGCCCAGTTAAAAAAATTAAATTATCTATATGTATATATTTATATATGTATGTATTTATATCTATCATCTGTCTATCTTCTATCTATATGTATGATTTGGAGAGTGGCATGAAAATTATTTATCACAGCAGCCTAGACAGAATTGTGTTTTGACCACTAGTATAACAGTAAGAAGTTCCATGTCTCTGTAGACATTACAGTGAATAAGGAATGGACTTTAGAGTGATACAGCCAAGAAGTGGAGTCAGTTCTGTCCTTTATTTGTTGTGTGATCTTGGGCAGGTTACTTAACCTTTCTTAAGAATTTTCTTGCTGGGCCCAGCCTGGTGGTGTAAGTGGTTAAGTGCGCGCGTTCTGCTGCGGTGGCCCGGGGTTTGCAGGTTCGGATCCCGGGCGCGCACCGACGCACTGCTTGGTAAGCCATGCTGTGGCGGCGTCCCATATAAAGTAGAGGAAGATGGGCACGGATGTTAGCTCAGGGCCACTCTTCCTCAAGGAAAAAGGGGAGGATTGGCATCAGATGTTAGCTCAGGGCTAGTCCTCATCACAAAAAAAAAAAAAAAAAATTTTCTTCCTGACTTGTAAAATCAGGTTGAAAAGGGAATCATGAGGATTAGATGAGATGAGGCAATGTAGTGACCTAGGACACACACACACACACACCCCTGAATCAAAAGTTTTACAAAACAAAACAATATTTACACTGATATTTCTATTCTAATTAATTTCATTTTTAAAATGTTGGTCTTGCCTCAATTAATTTATTTTTGGACCCAAAAAGAGTTGTTTCTCGCAGTATGAAAAACACTAAAGACATTATATAAAATGCCTGGCATCTAGCAAGTACTCAGTAAGTAGTGTAGTAGAGAAGAGTTCTTCCTTCTACACACATATCCCTTTTCTACCCCTAACTAGTCCTTTCTCAGAGCTCTACATGAATGTGGATCGCACTCACTGCACACTCCTTCCATCCTGCCTCTGCCTCTCCATTCACACCAGGGGAAGGGGTCCCTGGGGACTCTTCCCAGGGCTTTTCCCTTTGCTTTGCTGACACTCGCCTAGATGCCTTTGGTTCATGCTCTTTTTCCCAGCCCTGGTTCTCCAGTTTTCTGATCAATTCTGTGAGCTACCTAATACATTTCCAATGATTCCATTCGGTGATAAATTCATTTCTTTATAACAAGAACTTTACTAGTCTGTACCTCAAAGTTCATTCCTCCAGGAAGCCACCCAGCGGTTTTAGGTAGGAAAATGACATCTGACTATCCAAATTACCAACTTTTCTTGAATGAAGATGGGATGAGGCTTTTCACAATCAAAACCTTAGTTTCCATTTTAGTAGGGCATACAGTGCACTGATTTAGAAGAATTTAAATTTACCCCTGGAATTTTAAGTACCCCTAAAGGACAGTAACGGAAACTACTTTGAGGCCAGGGTGGAGTAGAGGGTACATTCCTAGGAGTGTGACATCGGTAGCCCGTAGCCAACAGTGCTCACCTGTGGTGACTTCAGTAATGAGTTCAGCTGAGTTATGGCAACCCTGTACTATGTTCCTTGTCCAATGGGAGAGGTCCCTGCTGATCTCGGCCCTGAAGAGGTGTGTTTCAATCCCCTGCCTGGTGCCAGTTCGCGTTGCAAAGGACAGATCCATACCAGCCTGGGGCGATCCTTTCCCTGGACCTGAATGGACCAGCCTATTGAGAGAGAGAGAGAGGTATCGATCATCAAAATGGAAACTACTTCATTGACATGTCACTTGGTAAAAGCTCCCAAATTGGTGATTTGCTCTCATTTTTCTAATCTTGAACCAAAGAATCCACTATACCCTACTGTTCACCATGGTTTTCTGCCATCTCCTCACCCAGTTCCTCTCCAATGGTAGAATGAGATTAAGACATTGCCCGAGAACACTGCTTTTGGTCGATTATGTAGAGGAGTTGAAATATGACTTTAACTATAGTTAGACAAATTCAAGTATACTCACTCAGCCAAAAAGAAAGAGAATTAAATAAATGAGAGAGGGAACAATTTAAATAGTGTGTAAAACTGCCCCCAACATTCCATTCCTGGGCATATATATGTCCCAGTGTGAACATGAGATGGGAAAGGGAATCTGTTCTTTTCCCAATTAGGCTTAGTTCCCCTGTATTTTTTGCAGTTGGGAGCATCTGGCTGCATTGAATATACTTCCGGGTATGCATTTTTCATGCACACAGCCTCCAAAGGCAAACAAACAACCACGGGACTCAAATGAAAACGTAGCAATCTCTGTAACTCTGTTAAAGCTTGAGAAAGAACTGGTGATGCTGGACTTCTTGAGAAACAAAAGAGAACTGCACTTTATGGGAGATTTAAGGGATTTTCAAGAGTGATTTTTTACCGCACACCATTTTCACACTGACTTTAGAACTTAGGCTCATCATAAAATGTGACTCCCATAGTAAACATTTTCTGAAGGACCAGACTTAAAACATGAGGAATCAAAGTCTCTGAGTGCTACCTACTGAGCAGGCACTGGCTCCCACCTCTCACTTGCCCCCTTTAAACAATGGGATCTCTCCTGCTCTCTCCTACTCTTCAATATCTCAATCTCTTTTTGGGAGAGACTATCATATCAATAATTTGCGGGATAGCATGAGTATAATTTAATAAATGTTACTTCTCTCCAGAGTCTTTGCATTTTCAGCCTTATCTTTTCATACAGAAAGAAATTCTTTACCGTTTGCTACAGAAATTCCAGATGTCTATTCACTTAGTGGATGGGAGAGTTATTTTCTTAGGCAAACTACTTATTACCTCTAGATTAAAAGCTGCACAAAGGAAATCCAAAAACTTATTTTCTCTTCTAAGCTTAAATATCATAGAATTATCAGCGGAATAAAACATATTGTAGCCTGTTGAATTTCTATCAACAAGCTTGTTGTGTAACTTTGAGGAGCTTTGTTTTACTTATAAAGTTGGAGTTAGTGGTGTGCAATGCCAACCTGAAGAAAAAGGTTCATTGAGAAACCTTTTGGTTGTAAAATTCTTTGAAGACAGAGAAGTTCCTAAGAGACGACAAATGTTGGCAAGATGTAGAAAAAAAGAGAACTCTTGTGCACTGCTGGTGGGAATGTAAACTGGTGCAGCTACTATGGAAAATAGTATGGAGGTTCCTCAAAAAATTAAAATTCGAACTACCATATGATCCAGCAATCCCACTTCTGGGAATACATCCAAAGGAAGCAAAATCAGTATCTCAAAGAGATATCTTCATTCCCATGTTCATTGCAGCATTATTCACAATAGCCAAGATATGGAAACAACCTAAGTGTCCATTGATGGAAGAATGGATAAAGAAAATGTGAGATATATGTGTGTGTGTATATATATACACACACACACACAACACACACACAATGGAATATTATTCAGCCTTTAAAAAGAAAGAAATCCTGCCATTTATCACAACGTGGATGAACCTGGAGGGTACTATGCTAAGTGAAATAAGCCAGACAGAGAAAGACAAATGCTATATGGTATCATTTATATGTGGAATCTAAAAAAAAGTTGAATTCATAGAAACAAAGAGTAGAACGATGTTTGCCAGGGGCTGGGGGGTGGGGGAAGTGGGGAGATGTTGGTCAAAGGGCACAAACTTTTAGGTATAAGATGAATAAGTTCTGAGGATCTAATGTACAGCATAGTGACTACAGTTAATAACACTGTATTGTAAACTTGACATTTGCTAAGAGAGTAGATCTTAAGTGTTCTTACCAAACAAACAAAAGAAAAGGTAACTATGTGAGGTGATAAATGTGTTAACTAACTTGATTGTGGTAATCATTTCACATGTATATCAAATCATCATGTTGTACAATTTAAATATATGTCATTTGACAATTATGCCTCAATATAAAATATAATAAAAGGTAGAGAAATTCCACGAATCTCATCGAGAGGAGAGTCTAGGACAGTGTGAAGTCTGCTGACAAGGGTGCCCACACACAGGGATTTAACATGTAAGACTGAGTCCCATTCGCGAGGAGGGAAGAAAGCATTTTGTAATAAGAAGTGAACAAGAGTAACTGACAAGCTGCTGGAGGTTTCAAAATCTGTGTGAGGGTAAAGAAAACAGAAAGCATTTTTCAAAAGCCCAATGTAGGTTTTAAAGGGATTGAGGGTCGGGTAAAAATTCATTAAAAAAAGGTATGTGTAAACAGCGTGAATTTATATTGTGTTTTCTTAACTGCTCAAAAGTGTTTTTATCCTCAAAGGTGTTTAAGTTTTAGTTGCTTTAAAAAATACATCTAGCTCTTCCTTTTTAAAATCTTACAATCTGTATCAGTGTGGCACATCTGGCCCGCTACATGGTAAACTGAAAAGAGACATAGGTTTGGGAGGCATAAAAACCTGCATTAGAACCCCATTCTGCTATTTGTTAATGTTCTAAGAATCACTACCTCATAAGGTAGTATCGTGAAGATCAAATGAAATAATCTACATGCTGTACGTAGCACAGAACCTAGCATGTCGTTTGTACTCAATAAGTAATATTTCCATCCCTTGCCCCTACTCTCACTTGTCTTATTTTAAAAATATAATTCCTGCCTCATATGATTAGGATTAAACATAATAAAATCTATAAAGCACTTAATCCAGTATTCAGTGCATCATAGTAAGCATTCAATAAAAATTAGTTCCCCTATGCCTTCCCTGGCCTAACATGTTCTCACTTTCTATCCCCTAAATTTCCATCCAGGGGACATCAACCTTGTCACAATTCAGGGCCATGTAAATGTACCATACAGGCACAAGTGAAATGAGAAAAAGATATACCACTCTCATGGAAAATGTTGTTTTTCTGTGAATTTCCTATCAATATTTATTTTTCTCCAGAGAGACTATAAAATTGAAGCCAATAATAACTGGAAAATGCAATTCCTTAGAAAATCCACATTTGGTAGGACTGGGTATGAAGAATGAAATTACTAACAGAATGTAACAAAGTATGAGAAAGCCCTGTATCTAGCTAACCAACATCATGCCCAAGAAGTCCTTGATGGGAAAATTCAGAGCGTTATAGGAGGTAATGATGTAAAAAGAACCTTTGCAGGAATGACTCTGGGTATACTTTGTTATTAGCTTCATTACCAAATTCTCACTGATTGAAAAGAAAAGGGAAGAGGAAAAATTGATTTTTCAACTAACCAAATGTGAATTATCTAATATTTATATTAAAAAATAAGTTGATTTGCCATCTGAAGAATAGCAGGCACGCTGAATTATGTGTTCTTTTAAATAGACCAGTATTGGTTAATGAAACTTACAGTACTGTATGCAAACTCTGAGATAAAGCAAATTGTCTTTTCCGCTACCATGTGTGCGTACTGGTAACAAAAGGATACTTTTTCTAGATTAAAATCAAGTGAACTACATCAGATATCCACAGAATGCATATGGGTACACATCCACAGACCTTGAAAATTATTTTATAAATACATGTGTAAATGTGGGGAAATGCATATATATCTTTTGAAAATTTCTAGATATACAATTCAACTATGCAAACAAATGGAAACAAATCCATTAAAATGTCAAGCAATTTTATGGGTGATTTCATTTCTTCTTATTTTTTTTTATTCTTAAAATTTTCTGTAAGCAACATATGCTACACAATTTAAAGATTAGCTTTAAAAGGCTATGAGACTGAAATGAACCCAAATCTTTCGCTTTAATTTTTAGAGTCAGGACTTCCATTGCACTGAAAAATATATGCGTTCTGACTCAGTGTGGCATACATGTATTGTTTGTTGTTTGTTTAAAATTAGTGGCAATTCAGTGGTGGAATACCAGATGCACTCATCTATGTCCTCTTGCATTTGTTCATATCGGGGTTATTCTAAATTGTCTATGTCTAGCTCCTAACACCTGCAGGCTGGGCCTATGGAATAGCCTTTCTCAGAACGAAGTTAACTGATCCACATGGGATGAAACCTACGCCTGTGGCCTCATTAATCCATTACACAAACAAACTGGCCTCCAGCAAATGAGACAGGAGAGATGCTGAGACCTGCCACTTGAAGTTACACGATGCTTTTAAATTCAGGGGTGCTCTGAAGGGCCTTAGAGGAGCTTCCTGCTCTGTTCAAGTCTCTTCTCCCCTCCTTCCAACTGATCACCAAAAATCACTCACTAAGTCATTCATTCATTCAATCAATCAATAAAGATTTTGCCATTCACCAACTGATATATTCCACAAACATTTATGGAGCACTGCTATGGACTGAACTCTGTCCCCCTAAAATTTGTATGTTGAAGTCCTAATCCCCAGTGTGACTGTATTTCGAAATAGGGCCTATAAGGAGGTAATAAAGGTTAAGTGAGATAATAGGGGTGGGGCTTTAACCAATAGGATTGGTGTCCTTATAAGATAAGGAAGAGATTCCAGAGATCTCTCTCCCTCCGTGCACATACAGAGGGAAGGCCATATGAGGACAGAGCAAGAAGGCAGCTCTTTGTAAGCCAGGAAGAAAACCCTCACCAAATACTAAACCTGATGGCACCTTGATCTTGGACTTCCAGCCTCCAGAACTGTGAGAAAATTACTTTCTGTTGTTTAAGCCACCCAGTCTGTGGTATATTATTATGGCAGCCCTAGCAGACTAATAAAAGTACCTGCTCTATGCACACTCAGGACTAGGCATAGTGTGAGCAGAACAGACATGGCCCAAGCCTTGAGGAGACAGAGTTCAAGAGGAGAAATACTCTCCTCCCTTCTAATTCCTATAGCCTCTTCACTCCAGATTCAGGCCCAGTTCCTGGGAGACTCATTCTTGGAATAGAGAAGAGAGTCAGAACCAGCCTCTGGTAGATGACAAATGGAGGATATGAGCCAGGGTTGGGTGAGTGGGTGGAGAACCATTCCTCCTCATTGGGACAACTCGATTATTATGAAGATCTTCCTCCAGAGGGTGAATCTGAACCTCCAGGAAAAGCAGTTCTATCACAAGAATGGAGAGCAGTGGATTCTGGCATAAGAACAAAGAAGGACCTCACATTTATCAACATATTTGTTGTTTCATTCCTATCAAGATGTTGGAAATAATAGGTTTCCTTTGTTGCTTACATCATCCCCTACTAATTGCTTTTGATTGTCAACAGCAATAAGTTGGGAATGATACACAGAAAAGTGGACATTCACCACTCTGCCATCTGGAGGAGACCAAACAAAGAGTTGATTGTCTTATAAATTATGACATTGCAAAGGTATAGGCCACTGGACAAGATAAGAGCAAGGTCCTTTCTCTTACCTCTTTTTGTTATGCGGGCTGCCACAGTGAAAGGTGTGGCAACTACTAGGAAGAGACAGAGAAAAATACTGGAATGGTTACATTCATAAATGCTCTGTGAAATCTTTCTCTTGAGATGAATTTGTATTGGCATATTTCCAACTCCAAGCCAATAAAATAATATTGGATATACAACATCGGATACTATACCATCCAATAGTCTGCTCACTGAGCATCTCCACTCAGAGGGCTCATAGGCACCTCAGACTCAACATAAGTAAAAGCAATATTGCATAAGGTCCTTAAGATCTTAAGAACCCAATACCTAGGTTCTAAGTTAAGTAACACCAGGATCCACAAGGGCCATGTCCACTGCAAAGGACAGGAAGTTTGCACTGGAAGTCAAAACACTATTCAAAAGAAAATAGTCATTTAAATGCAGGATTGAGGGTCCAAATGAGGAAAGGTTTCCTAACAATGCCCGAGACAACATGAGTTGCTGTCTTTAGATGTCTATGGTGCAAGAAAATAAGGAAGAGGCAGCTCTGCATCTTCAGGCTAACAGTGACATTGATGGATGACTGAGAGAAGATATAACTTATAAGTTCTTGCTTTGTTGCTTTACAAAAAGAATGGTTTTATGATTTGGGTCTGAGTAAGGCGCAATGGAAGCTGAGAAGGGAGTGGCATTTGGAAGAGGGCAGGCTGCTGCCTCAAATGAACTCAGGTCCTTGCTGAGAAGATTACACACCAAGGTCCTAGAAGGACGCAAACACTATGTAAGTGAAACGCTGAGAGAATCTTTGGGAAATCAGGGAGAACAAGTGCGATGTTGGAAGACTGGAAAAGTGGAAATTATATCCTGATTTTCAAAATGTGGAATAAGGTAGATTCTGTGACCCTGTTCACAGGCAAGATTCTAGAATGGATTTTTTAAGTAATCATTTTTTTTCTTTGGAAAAGAGGAAACAGTAGTTCATGAGGGTCTACATGGCTTTCCTATGTCCAACTGTTTCATTCAGAAACAAAATTACTAAAAAAGTAATAGATAAAGTGAATATTCAGACAGAGCACATTGATGAAGTTTCCTGCAATATTCATTTGGACTTAAAAGGAATAAGTGTTGGGTACAAAGCTTATCAGTCAGAAGAGTGCTTTGTTAAGTGACCATAGCCATGATGAGTCCATTTAATCCGGGATGGAGGCAGAGCTATGGCCTCAGACCTGTCCTGTTAAACGTTTTTATCAATGACTTGCGTGAAGTTGCAAAGGACATGGACATCAAATCAGTGGATGGTCCAAAACTAGGAAGAAGAAGAAATATAGAATCAGGATATAAGATCATTAAGCACTGCTGTTAGAGCCAGAAACCAACAACAAAAACAAAACTAGAATGGGGGAGACATGGTGTAGAAGCACTACTGGAAATTTAGTTGATGGGAGACTCAACCCAGAGCTACTAACAACACTAATGTGAGCTTAAGCTGCATTAGTGGAATGAAAGCAAGTCATGGTCCTGTGTTCCCCTGCACTGATCAGAACATGCCTGAAATATAGCATTCAGTCCCAGGCACCAAGCTTTAAGAGGGGGCTTCTTAATCTTTTTGTGCCATGAATCCCTTTGGCAGTGTAATGAAGCCTATGGACCCCTACTCTGAATAATGTGTGTAAATTCACAAAGTAAACAGAATTACAAAGGAAACTAGTGGTAGTGAAACACAGTTCCATTCAAATATCATGATGTTAGAAGACAATAATCGGGGCCAGCCCAGTGGCAGAGAGGTTTAGTTCGTGCATTTGGATCCTGGGCACAGACCTACTCACCACTCATCAAGCCATGCTGAGGCGGCGTCCCACATAGAAGAACTAGAGGGACCTACAACTAGGATATACAACTATGTACTGGGGGCTTTGGGGAGAAAAAAGAAGAAAAGAGGAAGATTGGCCACAGATGTTAGCTCAGGGCCCATCTTCCTCAAAAAATAAATAAATAAATAAACTTAAAAAACAACAACAAAAACTTAAAAAAAAAAAAAGACGACAATAATCAAAAGAGCAAAGTACCTGAAGCTACTTCATTAAGAGCATAGTTTGGAGATATTTTGTCTGGAAAAGAGGACTTTGTGTGAAGAATAATAAGTAGGAAGGGGGTAAGCATAAATGTCTGCAGTATCTGTGGAAGTGTTCAAGCATAGGCTGGCCAGTGACTTCCCAGAGATGGTAGAGTTCTCACCTTGAGAGTCTATGGTTTGATCAAAGCCATCTCTGCACCTTGGCTCATCCAGGGAGAACCACACTTGGAGCAGATCATTTGCTTCTTGTGATCTAAGGTGAGGTGGGAGCACTTCCAGCAAGGCTGAGACAGCCTAGGCTGGCAGCCAGCAGGTGTTTTTGGGCGCCCACCCTGTAAGATTTGTAGCTTATGTGTCAAAGTTGACAACTCCTGGGAAGGAAGATGTTGGAGAAGACACACTCGCCATTGACCACACAGCAATCTCTTGGAGCTCGAGACCAAGCATAGCATGATCTCCTTGAGGTAGGCGCCCCTTCTTTGGACTCATACACATCATCAATCCATTTATCCCACTGTTTTAAGATGACCACCTCATCTCTCTTACTCATCCTGGATGTCCTTCAGGGTATGAGCCTTGTCCTATCTCTCATTGACTGTGTGGTATCTAGCACCTTACCTGACATGCGGTAGGTGTTCAATACATGTTGGCTGAGTAAGTGAATGAAGGCAAGTTTTTCAAAATATTTGTAAAATGTGAGTTCAATTTTGCAAAGGAAAGTACACACAGAAACACACAAACACACACACACACACACACACACCATTGACCTATTTTGAAATGCTTTGAAATTTGGGGCCAGAGAAAAGGCCTCCTAATGGGCTCTTCATTTATATACTGCATTTGGGAACACATACCATAGCCAGATTCTGGACACTAAATTCCAAATAAATGTCAGCTGGACATTAAGATTTTAAGTCATCATCTGGACATTTGAAAAGGTAGGGCTAAGGAAAGACTCTCTAGGCCTGAGTTTTTCCCGTTCTGCTAGGAACAGCCTTTTTACATTCCTCCCAAGATTCTTCCCAAAGATCTTTCCTGATCTGCTGTCTCAGGGGGGAACTCTGAAATAGCTATTATTTATCTTTCTATTATTTTACATTTTAAGCTATTTGTGTATCCTTAAAAATATGACGATCTGTCTCTTATCTGTGGCAGGGACTAAACTATAGCAACCAAGAAAATGCTGTCTCCCAAGAGAAGATAACTTCCTTTCCCAGTCAGAAAAATATACTGGCACCCTGGGACAGGCTTTCAAGCTGCAATTCACACCCAATTGCTAAGTTTTATCTGAAATTGTTTGAGAAGCCCAAGGACGTGCTTTGTTCCCTGGTTACAAAATTGAGATACACGTTCCCATGGTTGGAAGCAAAGCCACAAACTCCAGCAAGATTTTACATTTCCTATTAGCCAGGAGTGTGAATAAGTGAAGAAAGGATATAATATAATATTAGAGAGTGGGGCAAGAGAGTGAAGCCATCCATGGAAGGGGATAGAGCAGAGAGTCAGACACCCCAACTTGGCTACTTATCAACTGTGTGACCTTGGGAAGTTTCCTAACCTCTCCATGCCTCAGATTCCTCTAATGTAAGATGGGGATAACAATATGCCTACCTCATGGTGTTGTTGTGAGGATAAAATGAGTTATATGAATACTGCATGAAACAGCTCCTGGCACAGAATATATAGTAATAGCCATTATTATCATTAGTTCCATCAGGACAGGACTCTTTATTAGATTATTCACTTCCGTATGCCTAGCACCTAGAACAATTCCAGGCACATAGTGGGCACTCAGTAAATACTTGCTAAATAAATGACTAAAGGAATAGCTAGAATACAAGGAGGACTATCTTCCAAGAAGTTTGTGATTCATGACTGCTATAAGGTGTTATGAATTCTCTCCCACCCTCAGTCCCTCAACCACACAAAATGGTAGCTAATGCTAAATCCAAAGCATTTAGGTTCACATCCACTAAATGCTAATGTCCAGGTTAATTCAGCCCTGAAAAATAATGATCTTGAAAGGTAACTGGGATGAGATGTTCTATGAGGTTAGCCTAATATCCATTTCCTGTTTCTGCTTTCAAATCCATCTTTAGCAACTGGTGTTTTTAGGAGTGACTTGGTTATTTAGAGAGTCAGAGTTACCTTTTTTGGCCTGGGAGTAGAAGGTGACCATTTTATCAAAAAAGTGAAAGTCATTAAGATTTCACATTATGGATCCAGTATACATTTAAGGAATTGTACATAAATGGGTCCCTAACTCAGATAAAAAGAAAGGATGAGAGGCGTAGAAATTAATTCAGATGCCCAAAGTGGTGGATTCTAAGAAGCTCACACAGCCCACTTTCAGGTCAAATTCTTTGTCCAAGACTTGGGGGAACTTGGCAGTAGAAATACTCATTCCTGCAAGAGGCCAGGCGAAATTTTTCTCTATTGATAACTGAGCTGCTAGGCTGCACACTGTCTTTGGATCCTCAGATATGCCCCTTTGCCTGACTGGTTATGAGAAAAACAAAAACAAAAAACCTGTCTCACAAGGGATGCTTATACACTAATTTAATTCTGGATAGGTGTTAGAAAATGCTGCATAAAAGGTTCCATACAAAAACATTATTATTAATATCCTTAATTAAAACAAAAACAGTTGCAGCACACAGAATCAGCCAAATTAGTAAAATTACATATTAGGTAACTGGGTTGCTAAGCAATATTACATCCTCATTTTACTTAATTGCTGTAATTAGCATCTCCCAGCATATGCCATAATGCAAGCCACAAAGAAAGAAAGAAAAAGCAACCGGTCAGATCGCTTACATGGTGCTGGTGCTCTTGAATACTTTCATCCATTAGCCACCCCTAATGGGTTCAGTCAACAGACGTTCAAGGAGTGAAGCGAGGGGAAAGAATCACTAACAAGCACCAAACTGTCAGGAGGGGCTGCCCAGGAATCAGCATGCTGCCCCTCAGCCAAGAAGAGCTGAAAAATTGCCTCATTTGTATCTTCCAAACTTCTTTCATCTGAATATGGTGGTGAAAGAGGCAAGGTCCCATCTCTCGGAAAATTGATATCATTGAGGGATATTGACTGTAAGCAAAGACCAATTTAATATAAGAGAATGAACAGCAATGCAGATTGGACCCAATTCTTGACTATTTAGTAGTATCTTTTGGGTGGATTTCCAAAGACAAGTGATTTTCCTCCACACATTCTCCACGGCCTTATGACCTTTCATTGCCAGCTGCCAGCAGTAATATGGAGGCAGGAAAATCGATGCCTATTATGTGAAAGGTTACATCGATACACTATCTCATTTAGTCTCCACAAGGACTCTTGATTTATGAGTTCCACTTTACAAACAAGGAATCCACAGTGCTGTGTGGTGAAGTAGTTGCACAGGATCACATAGTGAGTGTCCAGAATTTGAATCCAGGTCCACATGCATACAAAGTCTATACTCTTTCCATCATTCCAGGAGAAGGGGCCAAACTCCAGCTCAACTAGAGGTAGCAAGGAAATTCAAGTGAGAGAGTATAATGAAGACTTCAGGTCATCCACGGATGTGACTCATCCATGCACTTTCCTTCTCCAGAGACAAACAAGACTTACAATCTATGGATACTCTCACATCATGATAGCCCAATGTCTTGGGAAATTTTTCCTTTTGAATTAACTGTCTTTGTATCATTTAGCAATCTTAGAACTCTAATTTTTAAATAAGTTCTTTGAATTTTCTGGCTATTTCTTACATATTCTCTCATCTTATCTATGCTTTAATTAGTTCAACATGTGTATAAAATATGTATTATAAAAAGATTGTCAAGAACTTCTTTATGTAAGGTAATGACAATTAAAATTAGTCCTATTTTACCGGGAAAATGAAACCATGAGTGAATAACCTGAACAATTAGCTCCTATAACACTTGGCTTTTATAGCTCACATTTTGCTTTTTTTTTTCCCCCTACCATCAGCTGCTAATACAATGTTGGCCCTTAACAGGAACCTGTTAAAAATTTTTTAAATTAAACGGAACATTCTTGCCCCCAGGAGGAAGCGATCAATAGGCAACCTCCCTGCGGTGTTGTTACAAGTAGCATTCAGAACTAGCTTTGTGGTATGAGTTGAGGGATCCCAGTTTCCCCATTTCCATCTCACACTTCCCTCTCCCCACAAACCAACCAACAACTCTTTATTAACCCAGTCCTTATATCTCAATGACTTTTATTTAAGACACTACGTGTCCCTGATAAATGCAATATTACATGTAGGATCAAATACGTCCAATTACTTAGTCATTCATACATTAATTTCAATTATTTTTCTCCAATCTTAACAATTGCTAACATTTATCAATCACTTATTATGTCTCAGTCATATGCTAAACATTTACAGATTGTGTTTCAGTGGGTCCTATCAATAACTGTATGAAGCAGAAGATAAAACTGGCCCCTTCATAGAGATGAGGAGACCTGGATTCAGAGAAAATGATATTTTGCCCAAGATCACGTTGCAAGCAGAGGTCTCAGGATTCAACTCCTGGTTTGTCTGATTCCAAAGTCCATGGATTTCCTCACTCTGCTAGCCTCCCACCCACCAACTCGGAGGATCTCCCAGGTTGGTAGGAGGGAGGGCAGGAGGTTGGCCGTCAGTGTGAGCACTAGGTATATGGAGATAAATGAGGTGGATGGATGTGTAGGCAAACCTCACACTTTTCAGTTTGATGGTATATGAATCCTTGGGTGTGTAGTCCTTTTATGCCACCCTAGGGAATGCCCTTGGAAGATGCCCACATTCCCTAAGAATGAGGAGGCAGCCCAGGCTTAGTGTGAAAACCACAAGCTGATGGGAATGTAATATTTGACAAATACAATTGGCCCAACTTTGCCGGTGGAAAGCATTCCTAAAATTTCTGAGGCTGGCCTGAGGCAGCAACTACTTTTAGCCCTTAGAAACAGGTTAGTTCCTTAAGCACAAAAGATTACCCAACATGTTTAGTGGACGTGCCCAGTATCTTTGGCTCCCAAGTGGTATCAAAGCAGAGAGTGCACATTCATCAGTTCCTCTTTTTCAGCCACCCCAAACCCTTCTCAGGCCCAGAGGTCAGAGAACTGGGCTCAGAGCAGCGTCACTTTTTACAAGTTCTGTGCTTCCAAAACTTTCGCCAACCAGTGGGACTGGGTGTGCAGAATTTCTGGGTTAAACCTCTTCTAGAATTCCAGAAATATTGTGACCTTAGTCCTCACTCTCTGTAGGCCTATCTCGCTTGCCAATTATGACGACAGTGAGAAAAAACCAACACACTTACTCCATATGGGCAAGAGTACCTTTTTTTCCTTTAATGTTCAGCCACATCAAATAAGCTTTGGCTAAGCAAAAAATGTTTTCCCAAGGACTCATAAAAAGCTGACGGATGAGAATAGCTAAAATTACAACATCTTTGCAAACTTCCCGAGTGCACCACTATAAATTGCACCATCGACGCACAGAGGCACCATTGAAGTTTGTCAGTGGGAGAAGTGACTGCTCATAAACGTCTCTGCATGGTACTCGACACCAAGAACATGTTGTGATCATTTCTGGCGCCACTGCTATGAAACACAATCAAATTTTTCATCTTCCAGAAAAACACAAATTAGATGTGCCTGGGCCTAAAAAAAAAAAAACAACTAAATAAATAAACAAATCCACTATGAACTCTCTAAGAGAGTAACTTGATTTTAGAAGAAACCTGTTTCTTACTGGCTATAGTCCCAGCCAGTTCTTCTCGTGCAAGGGGGAAAGAAAGACTGTCTCTGACATTCTGAACAACGCTTCCTAGCACTGCTAAGGCGAAAGGAAGGAGACTGACAGTGCCAGTCTTGCTCTGTGGCATTAGGCTAAATATGGCTGTACTTATGTCATTGCTATGGATTGAATTCTGCCCCAATCCCACCCTGTTAATTCATACGTTGAAGTCCTAACCCTCTCTGTGACTATATTTAGAGATGGGGCCAATAGGAAGGTCATTAAGGTTAAATAAGGTCATAAGGGTGGGGCCCTGCTCTGATGGGATTAGTATCTATATAAGAAAAGACATCTGAGCTTGCCTTCTCTCTCTCTCTCCTCTCAAGCACACAAAGAATTCATGTGAGCACACAGCAAGATGGTGGCCATCTACATACCAAGAAGAGAGCCCTTACTAGAAACTGACCATGAGGGCACCTTGATCTTAGACTTCCAGCCTCCAGAACTGTGAGAAAATCATTATCTATTGCTTATGCCACCTAGTCTATGGTATTTTGTTATGGCGGCCCAAGCCGACTAATATTGTCTTCATATTTTAATTTTTGTAATCAGTCTGTAGTAGATATTATGATCCTAGTTTTCAGACAAGGAAACAGAAGATCAGAAAGAAGTGATTTGTTCAAGGTCATATAGCCAACCTGTAAACTGGGACTTGACTGGGCAAAACTGGAGTGTGAACCCAAGTCTGTCAAATCCAATACTGTGATCTTTCCCCTTTACCAGTAAATGAAGTGGTTTTTTTTTTTAAGTTTTTTAAGCTTTTTGAGACTTTGTATACTTGCTTTTTTTTAATTACTTTTTACTAACAAGATGGGTTTTAAAAGATTTCTTAGAAGGTGCTATGATGATGGCCTGTGGATTTTAGGTGGTCACAGTGTTCAGTGTGATAGAGTTGTTTTGAAAATGTGGCCAATGCACTTATAAACCCAAAAGAAGAGAAAAGGTTAAAAACTAAGAGTAATAATAGCTAAATTTGTCTAGCACTCACCGTGTGTCAGGCACTGTCCTATGTACTGGTACATTGTCTAATGTAATCCTTATAACAACCCTCTTAGCTAGGTACAGATATTATCCACATTGACAGATGAGGGACACGAAGCAAAAAGAGATTGCAAAATGTGTCCAAGGTTCCAAAGCTGGTGAGTAGCTGGGTTTTGGAGCCAGGTTATAAGTTTCCAGAACCTGTGTCTCGGAGCATCCACGCTATGAGACGCTATGCCGTCATTAAAACGAAGCTGAGGTAGACTGCAAAATACCAGTGGAAAATGCCTACAAAATCATGTTAAGCGAAAAAAAGCAGAGTGGCCATACAGCACATTTTAGGAGCTGCTGATGACTCGGTGAACACCTGGACCCAGGAGACCCTTTGAACGAATTCATCGGTGGTCACCACAGCTTGAGGCAAAATGGTCCTTCTGCAGAACCACAGAAGAGAAAGAACCAAGTCCTTGCTGTGGAGTTTCTCTCCTACCACGAACGGTGGCAGTATGCGAGGTAGCAGAGCATAGTCTTCTAAACCAGTGGTTCTCAAACTGTAGCCTGGGTAAGAAAGCCTGGAGGTCTTGTTAACTCCCAGACGGACTGGGCCCCACCTCCAGAGCTCCTGACTCAATTGGTCTGGAGTGGGGCAGAGAATTTGCGTGTCTAACAAATTCCCAGGTGGTGATCATGCTGCTGGTCTGGGGACCACACTTTGAGAAGCCCTGGTCTAAGCCATGGGGAGAAACTCGAGGTTTCTGACAGCAGCCACAGCTCTGTCCTCACTCTGTTGTGTGAGCTGAGTGGCCATCTACTGCATGCTTAAATTGTCAGGAGAGCTAAGAAAAGATTTATATGATACACTCAGCAAATTCAAAGAGCCATTAAAACTCCAGGGAATAAGAAGATGTTCTTGGGAGGCTGCAGAGAGCAGTGGTTAAGAAGGTGAACTCAGAATCAGAATCTCAGGTCTATCTCTTACTAGCTGTATGAGTGTGTGTAAATTACTTAACCTCTTAGTTCCTCAGTTTACATATCAGTGAAACAGGAATAGGAATTCAGGAATAAATAGGAACAGAAATAAGGTGAAATAGGAATAAAAGCTAAACTTCACAGGGTTGTGACAGTTCAACGGGGTAACCCTGAGGACTACATTTGGCTGATGCTTGCCAAAAACAAATACTTCTGACTCCCAACCCTGGCCTGCTGAGCCAGAATCTCCAGGGCAAAGTTCTCAGGACTGGATTTGAATAAGTGGCCAGATGATTCTTAAATTGGGCAAGTTTTGCAAACTCAGATAGAATCCACGTAAACTACTTGACCTTGATCTGTGCTCCCTCCACAGAGGCCAGCCACTGGTTTATTACCACCTGGGTCTATTTGCAAATGATACTACCGTGGCCTTCTTGATAATCTCATCCAGGGTGATTAACTAGTAGATACTTTATAATAAAATTTTAGAACACATGGCTGTATATCCATAAGTAAAAATTGAGCTGTACATTTAAGATTTGATTACATTACTGTTTATCAATTATACCTCAATAGAAGGTTTAAAAAACAAATTTGGGGGCTGGCCCAGTGGCGCAAGTGGTTAAGTGTGCGCACTCCGCTGCGGTGGCCCGGGGTTCGCCGGTTCGGATCCTGGGTGCACACCAACGCACCACTTGTCAAGCCCTGCTGTGGCGGCATCCCACATAAAGTGGAGGAAGATGGGCACAGATGTTAGCCCAGGGCCAGTCTTCCTCAGCAAAAAGAGGAGGATTGGCAGGTGTTAGCTGAGGGCCTATCTTCCTCACAAAAAATAAAAACAAATTTGAAAAAGACATGACCCCCGTTCTTTAGAAAAACGCACTCAAAGACAAATAATGATACAAGACAGGCTATGAGCCTAAATGCTCATGTACAAAGGACACAGAGCCACAAGTGACTGTATGGAACACATGGGAAGTGAACAAAAGAGTCACTTGAATTATGCGGCTAGGGAAGCAGCCAATGGAAGTACTGGGATAACTTCTATAATGGAAGGATCCAGAGTTTTCCTTTGATTTCCACCACTTCTGGTAGAAACAGCCTCAGCCCAGCCTCCCATCTCAGAGAGCTGGCTTTACCTGTAAGGACAGAATTGCTTCAGTCTTCATCTGGGGTGAACCTTGCCTTCGCAGCAACTCATTCACAAGCCCAGCCTGGAACCACAAAGGGCCACATCTCCCCAGCATCATTACACAGGGAAAGGAGGGGTCCTTTTTCTCATTGTTTGTTTGCATTCCAAAAGTCTTTTTCTAGGCACATCCAGAGAGTCACAGAGTCATGGAGAGGAGGTGACCATGACCAATGCATGCAAACCATGGTGGCTGATGCACAAACCAAAAGATCAGTTAAAAATCTATTTTCCCAAAGTATATCTCCCCCTGGGCTTTGGAGACAAAGGCATTCCACCAAGTGCATTTAGCAGATGAGGACTCTGAAAGAGGAAGCTGGAGGGCTTAGCCTGCGGTTAAGCACCATCCTGGTGGGAGGAAAACCAGGATGTGAACTCCAGCTCTTACGTTTCAGGAGCAGGCAGCAAGTTACCTACTAGCTCGAGGGGATGAAGTAAGAACACAGCTAGTGCCACTTGAACATCATGCGCAGACTCTGCCCCACAGGCTACCAGCTGGAGATCAGGGGCATGATTATGGGCCTAATTTTACTATTGCTCATAGAGCTAATAGACACACACAACAATAAATTTTTAGTTTGCAGTTAAGTGGCCAGGCTGGGTGATTTGGGAAAGGGGCAGTGATTTGGGAGGTCAAGTATCACCATGGCTTCTCCTTTACGTTTAGACGGTAGACACTGATGTTTTTATGCTGCGTCTTCTGTTCTAAACGAGCACAGTTTGCACTGAAGTGGTTTCTGTTTCCTATTTGCATATCAGATGCAAGCGTATGGTTTTAGGCTATTCACGCGCTTTGCTCACGACCCAGACCTGGCATCCCTGTGGCTCGTGAGCCTGTGACAGACACTTTCGATGCCCCACCCAAACCTATTTGGATGCCATTTCCCGTGTCTGCCCACCCATCCTCTCTTCTGGGGAATTGCATCCCAGAAGTCAAATCCATGACCTTCTTTGGCAACTGCTTTGAGCCACTGGCGCCCTGCTTATGCTGACAGCCTGAAGAGCTTGCAAAATGAAACCCCGTCAGGCAGTCTGACTTGCGGGACTGTGCAAGTCCAGTCGCTAGCCCGAATTGGGACAAATTCGGAGGTGGTCATTTATGTTCTAGGACAGTGCTGTCCAATAGAACTTTCTGTGATGAAGGAAATGTTCTAGATCTGTGCTGTCCAAAATGGTAGCCACTGGCCACAACTGCTGAGTACTTGAAATGTGGTTAGTGCAAGTGAGGGAAGGAATTTTTAAAATCCTGAATGAATGCACGCACGTATGCATGAAAAAGCAGCCTCCATGAGTTGCAATACTCAGAATCTGTGAAGAGAAAGCTATGTCCTAGGGTAAGGTTCATTTTCAAGTTGCCTGAGGGTTACCTAGCAACTCTACCTTATTTAAACTTTTGTTCCTGGAAATCATTCCAAGAGGCATAAGTCCAATTTCTCTTCTTAGTAACTGAAATGTAGTGACTGTGGTCTAATTTTTCTTTGGTTTCAGTTGGAGGAATGTCTCAGAATCTGAACATCAGTGCCCGTGGATGAGCATTGTGGATGTAAACTGTAGGAAGTGTTGGAGATTGGGCTGAATTCGAATGGACCCCAAGGCATGGCCTGAATCTTCATATGAACATTTTAGGATGTTTAGATTCTGATTATTGAAGTTTTATTGTAATTGCCATCTTCAGGTCACCCTTGCTGTTCTCCATAATCAACCATGAGTGGAGGAGGGATTTTACGGAGTTTCCGCTCTATTCACTATTGTATTTTAATTTCATGTTGCCTCTTGCACTGCTGCTGGGTCTCATTCTCTTCCTTGCGCCTGAGCCTTGACTATAAGCTGTTTGGCACCTCAGTCCCTCCAGAACAGAGAACTTGTCTTGTTTCTGTCCATATTTTGCTCAGAACAGATGCCCCAAAACCTCAGTCCACTATGCTCTGTTAGACCAAACTCCTTCCAGAGTTTGTCCCACATTGTTCAACAACTCGTTCAACAGACATTTAAGGGCCCAATATTGCCAGGCACTGTGCCGGGGAGTCCACAAATCTTACATTAGCATACCTAGCTTCTAGGTAAAGAAAGAGAGATATAGAAATAATGAAAACTGTGTCCTATGAGAAAGCACATACAGAAAGAGCTGGCAACAGAAGGGAGGTCTGGGAGTTGTCAGCTACTTGAAGGCAAGACTCAGGTTTGATTCCCTTTTGTGTTCAGGATATAGTCTTTCAAAGAAGAGGGTAAGCATATGACACAGTAAGATAATATTTCACATAAACAATAAATGTACATTGAAGGTCCTAAGAAACAGACAGACCCTGGCAGCCCCAATTCCGTAGGAAGCTTCACATAACTATGGAAGAACTTGTTATGCGGTCTTCTGTGCTGAGCGAGCTTTAAAAAGTATAGTGGGACAGTCCCATATGACATTCTTTGTGCCACCAAGTGAAGACCCTTGCTTGATGATTCAACCTGAACTTCAAGATTGTAAACACATGTGTATAGTTTATCTCAAAGGAATGGGATGTAGACCTAGGAAGGTGACCAGGCTGGGATTGTCTCACAGACATGACTTTCCTTCATGATGGATAAGCAGTTTGTTCTTTGTCTCTGTGTTGCCCCATGTTTGGCCATAAATGGTAATTAATCTATCTAGCTAAAAATGTGTGGCTATATTCTCAAGGAGCTCTCAGCCACTGTTGTAACAGTAAGCAGTAATATAATGTGTTGAAGTAATCATAATTGATTAAAACTGCAAACACAGCCTACCCAAACACAAGGCCATGGCTACCTGGTGGCAAGAAGCGGGTATGTGTGAACTGGGCTGAACCAGGCTTCCTTCCTCCGGGGCATGCTGTCATAGATTAAAAGGTCCTTCTCAGTCAGTACAACCAGAGCTGGCTTCCACTGCTTCTCACTCTCCCCAGGCACCTGAAACAGAAAGCAGAGGACTGTCAAACAACAGCCTGAGAAAAGAGTGACTTAAGGAGAAGTTGCATCCCCCCAATCAGAGGACTCAACAACAGGAGTGTCTTTTGGTTCAGATTGTAAAACAAAAGTGGAAAGAAACCAATCATAGTGACATGATTCCTGATCCTTGAGAATATGTTTTCTCAAGGGCTCTGGTACGTACAGTTAGTGCAGCCAAGAAGCAGCCCATCTGCCAAACATCTGTCACTGTTTCTCACCTGCCAGTCACCACTGAAATCTTTATTTCACAGTGGGATGCAGATGCTTGGGGGAATAAGCACTCCCAGCTGGTTCTCTGGGAGAGGGTATTTGTTTTTATTATGAAATGGTCAAGTTGTAAAGCTTTTGAATAAATATCCAAAGGCTCTGAAAATGTATTATGGAGGTGAATGTCTGCCTGGATGGGTATGAGACATCACAGACTCTTCCCCCAGTCTTTCACTCTTAGATTATTTCTGTGTTTCAGGCACCATCTTGAAATTCTCTTGTTCTACTGAATGTTTAGTTCCAACATTCATCGCAGATAATTCTTTAACTCAAGGGGTGAGATTACCTGGCAGGGATACAAGAGGATTCAAACATCAGTTGGATGACTGGACCACAGGACCTTTAAGGTCTCTTCGAATCCTGAGAGTCTATGTAGCTCAGATCTTATCTCATGAGCCACCCGCCTCTGCCCAGTGTTGATTCTCCCAAACTCCCTAAATGTTCTTCCATCTATGAAAACGCCCTCCTTCCAATTTGAACTCTGGGCCCTGGGATAAGTCTTTATGTTCAGTTGGGAAAACCTCAATGCTCTAGACTTGTTGCTCAAAGCATGGATCATGTTCCAGTAGCATTGCATCACCTGGGAGCTTGCTAGAAACGCAAAGTCTCGGGACCATCCTAGACCTACTGAATGAATCAGAATCTGCATTTTAACAAGGTCTCCAGGTGATTCATATGCTCATTAAAGATTAAGAAACGCTATTCTAGATGAGGTTAAGATTGTCTTTGACATTGGCAATTAATTCAGCGAAGATTCAACCCTCTCATAGCAAACTACTCTCCAAATCTACTCAGAATTAAAGTAAAGTAGACAGTTAGCTAAATAAATGATAAAGCTAATTTCTTCCCTTTCTATTCTTATCATTAGCTTTTCTGAAGTGCCACAGTGAGATCTGTATTGAAGTTGAAAGCAAGTATGTGTGGCTTTAGGAATGAGTGATCATAGTAGAGAAGACGTGCAGGGTGGTATGAGGGTTAAGTTTTGTAGGTATGTCGTTTTATAGTCTGCTTGAGTCTGAGTCTCTCCTCCATTATTTATTGCCAGGGTGACTTTGGGCAAGTTATTATTCTCTGTGCTTCCGTTTCCTCCCTGATAAGGATAACATCATAGACAACCGTGGTTAAGAGTGCTGACTCGGGAGCTAGAATGCCTGAACTCCCAGTTCCACAATTGACTAGCTGTGGGATCTTGGGCAAGTCAGCGAATGTCTTTATATCCCAGTTTCTGTATCTGTAAAATGGAGAAATAATAGTACCTATATCACAGTGTTGTTGTGAAGATTAAATGAGTTAAAGTGCTTACAAGGCTAAGCATGGCACACAAGAAGCAACATTTAGAGCCTGTTAAGTAGCAGGTACCTCGTGATGCTACAGTGGAGATGAAATGAGACAGTGCATGCAATGTGCTTAGCGTGGTACCTGGCAGATGATAAGGCCCTCAGTGAAACTTAGGGTGGGAAAATTGCAGCAGACTCACCAATTTTTAAACTTGTCAAAAAAAGGTGTTCTTTAGAAATGGCAACAATATGACTTGGGAATGATTTTCCTTGGGAAAAATTATAAGGCAAGCCAAGAATATGTTTGGTGCTGACAATTTCCATACATTCTCCTCCCATCCTTTGCAAAGTTCTAATGGGAAGAACTCATTGCACAATGATTACCTTTATTTTTCAATGCCCCACTTCCAATAATTCCAAATAAAAACTCCCTTTCTAGAAGGAAGAAATCCCCTGTGAAGCTATTTATACTAGAATGTGAATGACTGCCTGGCATATTTCTCCCTCTGTGCATGTTATGCATATAAAAAAAAAATCTACCATTAGCCTATTACTTTTTCCAATAGAACAATGGTATCTTCAAGTCATCAAAATGGATTGTTAGAGAAGGCAATGTACCAGCCCTACAAGGTGAATAAGCTATGGTCTCAAGGCATAAAGTGTTTGGGGGGTTTGGAATAAATTGTTTCTAGCCTCTACATTAAACCTAGTAAATTACTTTTCCAGCTCATTAAATAGGACTGGAGAAGCCACAGATGATTCTCCCAAAGTGCCTATCTTACTTACCTATTCAGTCATTTAAACGTGAATACAACTAAGCATCATTCTTCAAAAACAGTATTCCATTTGCAAAATAAACCTCAACAGTAAATACCAACAGTAAAATGCAGACCTTTCTACTGGTAGAATCACTTGACCACATGTCAAGTGATATATAGGTTTGAACCATTCCAAAGCCCTGATACATTTTGTAGTTTATCAAAGAGCCCTGTGTGGATATGTTAACTCTGCTGTGAGAATATTCAGAGTGGGCATTTCCACCATTCCCATGTCCAGAGCTTTCATTTGAATACTATGTGAATGCTCAAAGGTAGAATTCTGCCCCTGAAATTGAGGAAAGTAGCTATAAATGTATGAAATCAGTACAAATGACTTTCCAAGGAGAAAAATTTCACTTTGAAGAACAGGTTTTTAAAACCATGCTTTGTGTTCTGTAGCTTCACATCACAAAGCTTTTCAAGAACACCTTTCTTCAGGCTCACATATTTGTGCTGTTGTTCTAGTGACAACTTTCATTACAAATCCAAATCTCCTGGCACCCAAAGATTCTCCAGTGTTAATGCAGCTGTTCTGAGAATGTCTACATTTTATTAAAACGTGACCGCTAAAACAGATGATTCAGGATTCTGTCTCGATCCCAGCTTCCCACCACTGGATGCTGTAGCAGGCAGTTTGTCAAGAACTGATCCTGTTTCTAACGGAGAAGGCAAAGGGAAGGAAACAGGAAAACAGACATTCAAGTCTAAAATTATTCTGAAGCACGACTGTGGTGAGCTGAAGCCTGTCCCCATAGGTAGACGCTTCTGCAGAGCATGAGAGAAAAGGTTTACCAGATGGCAAGAAGAATTTAAGAGAGAGTGGAAAGAAGTCACTGGTAAGAATTGAGGAAAGTAGCTATAAATGTATGAAATCAGTATATTGCACACCTTAAACTTACACAATGTCGTATGTCAATTATATCTCAATTTAAAAAAAAAGAATCGAGGGAAGTAGGGTCATTGAATACTTGATTTGAGACATATCTCGTAAGTCATGTAGTTCAGTGACTTTCAAACTTTTAAAATTCATAGGACCTTCTGATGAGATTAAATCACAAGTCATAGAACAAAAAGTAAAACAATTGAAAGAGGGTTTGCATGAGGTTATAGCCTGGTTGCGATCCCAGACTTTATGTCTTTATCTACCACCACCCACACCTCTGAGTGGGGCTCCTAGCAACCATTGGAATACAGTTTGAAAACTGCTGACCTCGGCTCCTCTAAGACACCCAGAATCTGCAGATTACTTTCAAAGAGACAGTTTCACCAAAATTTTTCAGTGCCTTTTTAAAAGTGTCTTCCAAAGAAAAGAAGGATACTGTTGCCTCTTAGGCAGAGTTGTAAGGATTAAATGAATTAATACACATAGAGGACTTAGAAACGTGTCTTGCATGCAGTAAGCAAGCAAGCCTTTAAAAATATTAGGTATTTTACTACTACATTAAGGTAAGACTAAGTGAATATCAAATTAAAGATCTGGGTGTACTTGGGCAAGAATTACATACCTTTGTGGGTCTAATGTCTGCAACTGCTCAAGAATGGGGTGAAACTAAATTATTGCTAACAGCTTCTCCAACTTCAAAATCTAATGATCTTTTTCAGTTTAAAACTCCCTGCTAGTAGGCTGGGACTGCTTTAGTTACTAGGACTCTTGCTTTATACTCCCCTCTTCTTTGCTCAGTGGACTCTGTTCATAGGGCAAAGAACAATGTGTGGGTCTCTTTTTCTCTCCTCATGCCAACTCACTCTTCCCAACATACTTATTTTCTTCCTTCTACTTGAGCACAAAAGCCAGCCCCAGTGGTCGAGAGGTTAAGATCTGGCATTCCTCATCTACTCTCCTGGATTTGTTTTTCCCTCAGAGAACCACAGCACCCATCTGGCTGTGTGTTGCTGTGATGCTGAAAGCTACGCCACTGGTATTTCAAATACCAGCAGAGTCACTCATGGTGGACAGGTTTCAGCAGAGCTTCCAGACTATAACGACCAGGAAGAAAGACCTGGCCACCCACTTCTGAAAAAATTGACCACGAAAACCCTACGAATAGCAGTGGAGCATTGTCTGACATAGTGCCAGAAGGGGAGAGGATGGCACAAAAAGACCAGGCAGGGTTCTACTTTGCTGTACACAGGGTCACTAGGCATTGGAATTGACTAGATGGCACTAATAGAAAAAAACTTGAGCACAGGGTGGCAGAAAGAGCTCATAGTCTTCACAGCCAAACAGCAATGTCTTCAAAATCTGGCTGCTGCTTCAAAATCTTGCCACTTCTCAGCTGGGGGATCTGAACAGATTACTTAACTGCTATTAGCACTTGCTCACTGATGTGTAACATGCTGATAATGGCCTCCTATGCATATTTTATGAGAATTAAATGAGACACTGTATAAAAAGCACTTCCCATATGGCAGATGCTGGAAATGTTAAACTATCCCCATCCCCCACCAAGTACACTCTTTCTTCCAGCTACCCTGCTCAGCAAGAAGGTCTAGATGGAGGGGGAGCAACTAAGAGCAGAGTGAAAAAACTTTGTGAAGGAAGAAGGTCAACTACAACTTTTGTTTTGGAGATCAGGGTTCTCTCAACAACTTTTTAAGTCTCTTCACCTCAGGATGCTAAGTATTTAGGAAAAAGGAGAAGATACCAGGGTAATAATAATTAGCAGTTATCAACTTCCAAATGCTTTACAAACATTAGATAATTAGTCCCTGCACAACTCTCAGAGAGGCAGATAAAGATCATCTCCACTTTACCAAGAGAAGAAGAAGAAGTTTAAATGCGGCCACAGGGAACATGGGGACGCGCTAAGCAAGTCCCGCTCAACCTGCACCTCTCTTCTAGCCAACCTAAGACCCAGCAATTGGGAGCCAGATGGGACATCTACACCCGGTTGCAAAGGAGAATGGAAAGAAAGAGAAGGCAAAGGAGAAAGGGAAAGAAGGCTAGAAAAAGAAAGTTCAGAACAGGGTTCTGTGGGAACCTCAGCTTCAGAGGACTAATTTCTCTCCTCTCACACAATTCCCAAATTGTTTGGCACCTGGATCACAGGTTGAATTTAAGGGTGGCTTACAGTGGGGAGCAGACTGAGTGATCCATCCTGTTTGATGGATGTCAAGACAATGATGAAAAATGTTAGAGAAAGCAGAGTGAAAAATATGGAATGAAAAATATGGTCTGACAGTGGGACACTAAAGGGGGTATCAGTTTTATATGCCTCTCCCAGCAACCAACTGAGCAGCAGTCCCCAGTTTCAAGCTTGCTCCCTCCTGCCAAATTCTGAAACTGGCTCTGGATTTCTATAAGTCACATGTAACAAAGCCCCAGTTCTGGGTATATAATTGGAATACTCATCAGAGTCAACACACAAGGTAGGATGGTGAGACTTTGGGCCATGGGTTATAGATAAAGCAGCTCAGATGTCAGCAGGACCATGCTTCCTGTAAATGCTCTATGGAAAAATCCTTCCTTGCCTCTTCCCAGCTTCTGGTGGCTACCAGTGTTCCTTGGTGTTCTGTGGCTTGAAGCAGCATCACTCCAATCTCTGCTTCTGTTGTCAGATGGACTTCTTTCTGTGTCTTCATATGGCCTTCTTGCAAGGATATCTGCCATTGGATTTAGAGCCCACACTATCCTAATATAAACTCAACTAATTACATCTGCAAAAACCCTATTTCCAAATCAGGTCACATTCTGAGGTCCCGACTTTTGAATTTTGGGAGATGGGGTAAAGACAAGAAATTAATGACAGGAAAGTGGCCAGAACCCACTACATTTTCAGTCAGTTTTCCAGTTTTCTTTTTCCCCTTTGAACACTTGCAGACATGGAGTAGATTTTTTGAAATTTATCTTATTTACTGAGCATGCAGGAGGTCAAGTGCTAATGTACTCTAATAGAGGCCTTTGATGGCTCTGTTAAAAGTAATGCCTTGGTCCCTGGGTTTCATAATGAAGCCAACCTTAGGGCAGATCACACATCCAAAGTGCACAGCCAGGGTTTTAAATCTCCTCTTATCATACAGCATTGTGGAAAGAGGAGGCGGAAGGCACGTGAAGCTCTAGGCCCCATCGCTGCACAGAGCATTTCAACCACAGGAGCCTGGCCTTTCAATTGTTTTGCCTCATTTGCTGACTGTTAATGAGACAGTTCTTCAAAATAACAACATTCTAATGTACAATCCAGGGAGTGATTCCAAGGTCTCTTCATGCTTTAAAAAGATTGCTGGATTCTACTCGGGTTACTCTGTATCTCTGTCTTACTGTGAGTTTAGGCTAAACATAATCAAGGTGGACTAAGAGATCAGAAGAACCAGATCCATCCACCCGAGCCTGTGCCTTATTAAGTTCGGGATGATTTTCCACTTTATGTCCTTCTCTGCCTTGTGAAAAGCAGAATGACAGCCTGGCTGGAGCCCTCTACTTCCTGCTACTACAGGATGGAGGAGCGCCATCCCATTCCCCTTTCTGCCCTTTTGTCCACCTCAATCTAATTAACTCCCTCTCCAAGGAAAGAGGTGCTATTACTCAAACTGTTCAGATCCAGGAACTGTCATTGGGCCTCTTTTAATAGCAGGCATGTGGTGTTTGTCAAAGGTGGGTGTCCATGGTCCCTGCCCAATCACTCCAAATCCCTGTATCTGCATGGTGAGAACATACATGCCAGACTGTTTCCAGGGGCTTTCCCTGGATTTGTTTCTCCCTCAGAGAACCACAGCACCTATCTGGCTGTGTGTTGCTGTGATGCTGAAAGCTACTGGCCATTTTGGTCCATACTGTGGACTCATTTCCATACCCAAACATCCTAGCTTCAAGAGAGGCCACAGGAGGCAAGGTGCATCACTTGGGCCACGTTCTATACAATCCGACATTTATCATAGTTTGGCAATGGGCTTACTGGGCACTTGCTCAGCTAAAAATAAATGTGTTTTTTTTTTCTTGTTTCCCACTAGTATATCATTCCCTCTAGCTCTTTGTTGGGACCCCCAGAAAGGAGAAGGAGTGAGTAGTAACAATACCCAAATCCTATTCTGAACCCTCCACTACTCAGCATTCTGGGACAAATCCTGGCCATGAACTTAGACCCTAAACTGGATTCTGCTGTGTGTGCCGGTTGTCAAGCCCACTTCGAATAATTCTGCCTTCTTTCCTCCCTGCCTACGTTAGTTTTTACTACTAGACAACTTATTCTCTCCTTCCCTCCAGAGAAGCACTGGCTCCATGACCATTAACTGTTCTCACGGCCCTCACCCACCTTTCTGGATCTAGACCTGCCCACTCTGTCAGTCCCTTCTCATTAGTGAGCCTCAACTCCTAGAAGGCTCTCTCACCAACCATTCCTTTTTAGAGTCAAAAGATTTATTTGTCGCCCCCCTCAGTGCCTTGGCTCAAATAGGAACATCCTGGGTTTTCCCCCAGGACACGGCAACTTCCTTTGGACCACTTCAAAACACCAGCTGTTTGAAATGGAGACCTGCTGTTTGTATGAAAATGAGTTTCTTAGAGTGCTTCACGAAGAGTGGTTTATTCTTCTAAACTTGTAAACATTCCCTTTCATCTTGTTTACCTGTTTGCTCAGCTCAACCTTTTCTGAGAAAAGTCCAAAAGAAAATTTCAACTCCATGCCTTGCCTGAATTATACAATATCATAATTGAGTAAGGTCAGAATTTTTTGAGATTTGCTATATCTTGAATCTCTTAAAAATAGTATTAAGTTAGCAGGGGCAGTTAAGAGAGAAAAGTTTAGAAAGAACGTGACATTAGATTTTGAGTCATTTAAATCTGATGATTTAAAAATCTACATGACAGGAAAAGAATTCTGTTTATTAAGGGAGGATAAGGCTGGGGGCGTAAATCTGTGTGGAGAGCCTATCCTGTGATGGGCACTGTTATGCGTTATATTGTACCTCCTCCTCCTCAAATTCATATGTTGAAGTCCTAACTCCCAGTACCTCAGAATGTGACCATATTTGGAATTATGGTCATTGCAGATATAATTAGTTAAGATGAGGTCATACTGGAATATGGTGGACACTAATCCAATATGACTGGTGTACTTACAAAAGGGGAAATTTAGAAGCAGACAGACACACAAGGAGAATGCCATGTGAACATGAAGACAGAGATCGGGGTGACGCATCTACAAGAGATGGAACACCTAAGATTGCCAGCAAACCACCAGAAGCTAGGAGAGAAGCGTGGAGCAGACTCTCCCTCGCAACCTTCAGAAGGGACCAACTGTGCCAATGCCTGAATCTTGGGCTTTTGGCCTCCAGAACTGTGAGACAATACATTTCTATCGTTTAAACCGCTCAGTTTGCAGTACTTTGTTATGGCAGCCCTAGGAAATAATACAAGCATCGTGCTATGTTTCACCTCCCTTAATCCTTTCCACACTTTGAGGCATTCATTATTATCCCCATTTTACAGAAGAAACTGTGGTTCTGAGAGGTCATGTACTAGCCAAGGATACATGATTAGAGTTATGAAGCCACTTAGGTGCCCTCCTGACTTCAAAGCTGTGATATTTCTAGATCACAAAGCTTCCTCGCATAAGAAAGGAAAAGGGGGATGATGAGGGAAAATGAGAAAGGCAGGAGGGGAGACAGCTGGGAACCCAGTGGCAATGTCTCCCGCTGGGTGGAGTGCACGGGGCCCTGCTCTGTGCAATTGTCCAGCAGGCTACGTCTCCCACTGTGGTCCTTCCCTTTTGCCCCTTTTTCCCACCTCCTGGTGCATGGAGCTTCACTCAGGCCAGACATCTGTTTAGTCCAAGTTCCTAAATTCCCCTTCAAATAACCAAAGCTCTTTATTCCCCAAGTCTCACATCTGATTAAAGTAATTCAAGACTAAGGTGTAAATGACTCATAGCCCTTAATATATTGTTCCACTAAGGGATATTTCTATTTATAACGAGTAGCTGGGACAAAATTGCTTGCTTATGTTTACTCTTCATTGCACAACTGAAGAGCTAGTAAATGAAACATAGTAAATTTAATTTGCATGTTCTTGTTATTTCAGCAAATCCTCTTTTTGGTGGTGATGCTCACCCCAGTATATATGTTTGCAAATTCTAAGACACAGAGAAATCCAGCTTAATGTGCTGTGCAGTTTTAAATCAACCATACATCATATGCTCAGCAATGTATAACAAATGAATACAGGAGACAATGAAATAGCATTTGGATATTTGTAACCACCAAACTTTTCTAGATATTTGAACCACTAGGAAGTTGTGGCTCCTGACCCTTCCAGCTTATGACTTAGAAAAGCACACGCTTTCAGCAACATTCTAATGGCTATATTAACCACAGAATCTTCTAGACAAGGAGTCACAAATTCAGAGACTACAGAAGACCGGATATAAGTAAAAAACAACCCACATCCCACGTATTGGGTAGCTTCTTTTCAGCACTAGTCTGTCATTACCAGGAATGACTGTGGGCACAGCATTGCCAAATCTTCCAATGTTTCAACAGAAGCCAGAGATCTGGATTATTTTTTTAGTGAACTCTCCCTATTTTTAAAAGTTAACATATAAGTTTCCTATTGCTTCTCTAAGAAATTACCACAAACACAGTGGTATTTATTATCTTACAGTTCCTGAGGTCAGAAGTCCTAAAATCAAGGTGTTGGCAGGACTGCTTCCTTCTGGAGGCTCTAGGGGAGAATCCATTTCCTTGCCTTCTCCAGTTTCTAGAGGCTGCCCACATTCCTTGGCTCATGGCCCCACATGGCCTTCTCTCCCTCTGTTTCTGTCATTGCATGGCCTTCTCTCGACTCTGACCCTCTTGCCTCCCTCTTATAAGGACCCATTTGATTAAATTGGGCCCACCCAGGTAATCCAGGATAATCTCTCCACCTCAAGATCCTTAATTTAATTATATTTGCAAGGTCCCTTTTGCCATGTAAGGCAACATATCCACAGGTTCTGAGGATTAGGATGTGGACCTATTTGGGGGGCCATTATTCTGCTTACCTCAGTTGGTAATTAATTCATGTTAGAAAAATAATGTGTGGAGTGAAGTAATGTAAAGTTTGGCAGTTGTTTTAAAATCTCCAGCACGCTCTCTTCCATCCCACCCCCAACCCTCTGAAATGGGTAGATGGAGGAAACAAGATGGACAAAATATTAATAACTATTAAAACTGGGTTATAAGCACCTGGAGGTTCATTATTGTTTTTTTCTTTTCTTGTATGTAAATTAAAAAAATTTCCGTAGTAAAAAAATTAAAAAGTAAACCATATGGAGACCATGGAAAATACACCTGCAAGTAAGACATGGCCCACAGACTGCTAGTTTGCAACTAAATAGTGAGCTTTTACCTGTTGAGAAATACACAACACACATAAACACAATCACTGCAAACACATTCACAGATCTAACACACAGGGTATCGACGAGTCCCTTGTGTTCCTCAAAGGCCCCATCATTCTGCTGAAATGCAAATGTGACGTGAATTAACTGAAGCCTGGGGTATGACAGTGAGTATTAGCTATTGAGAGAGACTGGTTAGGAGCAGCCTCCGTCCTCAAAACTCGTGTGCATGTATGTGTGTGTTTCACTCGTAGTGGACGAGCTAGTGGCTCTCTTAAAGGAAAACCATCTTTGTCTCTATATGAAAAGTGGATACCAAAAAAAGTGGATTTCTAGTGCAGGTGATACAAGTAAAGGGACAGAGAAAGATGTAAGTTAGTGATCCTTCTTGGAAAACTGCAGTTTACTGGAGAAAATTTTTATACAGTGGCTTCAAGATTTAGGGACTCTCAAAGCTCTTGAAACACAGCTTTCACAAATGACAAAGGTCTCTATAATAATCCTCTGCTTCTAACATGCTACCATTCCCACCCGCTTACTCATTCCTTCTAACTTTTGAAAAATCAGCCTCTGGAAATTCTCATCTTGTGCGGGATGCCTGTCCTTCATGTGCTCATGGTTCTATATTTTATCTAGGAATGCGTGGTACCTACACAATGCCTGGGATGTAGGGGGTGTTCAATAGATTCTGGCTGGGGCTGGCCCTGTGGCTTAGCGGTTAAGTGCGTGTGCTCCGCTACTGGCGGCCCAGGTTCGGATCCCGGGCGCGCACCGATGCACCGCTTCTCCATGCTGAGGCCGTGTCCCACATACAGCAACTAGAAGGATGTGCAACTATGACATACAACTATCTACTGGGGCTTTGGGGGGAAGAAAAAAAAAAAAAGGAGGAGGATTGGCAATAGATGTTAGCTCAGAGCCGGTCTTCCTCAGCAAAAAGAGGAGGACTAGCACGGATGTTAGCTCAGGGCTGATCTTCCTCACAAAAAAAAAAAAAAAGAACAACAACAAAAAAGTAGATTCTGGCTGAAATCTGAACAACTGTAGTCATACGTAACTGTCATAGGCCCCCAATAAGCACTGTGAACTGTATCTAACCAGCGTTGCCTAAAGAGCTCAGAGGCCTAGGACCTATGTGCTCTCTCATGGACGTTCTTCACCCATCCATGGTTCCCATTCCCTGTTCCCTTCACTAAGCGTGAGCTGTCCATGCTCAGTTTCTAGAAATGGATGAAAGGCTGCTTCTAATCTGTGACGCTCACAGATAATTAAATTAGACTCCTCTCAGTCTGGTGGGGAAAGCTATTTTATACTTTCTTGAACTCCAAAGGGCCATTTCAATTACAGTCCCTGTTTGGTAAATAAGTTATCTCTGACTTACAGCCTTTACTTCTGTAACACCCAGGAAACATGCCCTTTAAAGGGATGCTGATATACAGGAGAAATTCTAATTTTGTAAAAAGTTATCTTTTGAAAGGCAGTTGACATTATCACTAAATCCAAAAGGAGCAAGTTCTTTAAAAAAAAAGTCTCTGCTTCAGTAGTCTCTGTTTTGTTTTCACTGGGTATGTCTGTGAGTTTCCTTGTCGATCTTCTCATTTTATTTATCCTTCAAAGGAGAAAGCCAAGAGTTCTTTGAAGGAAGAGACTTTTAAAATATAGGGAGTTTTGGCCTCAATACATCAGCATTTTCTAGAGTTATGTCCTGGTCTAACAGCTATTCAGTAATGTCAGGCACCATAACACTATTTACTATTTGAAAGAAATATCAACATGTTTGCTTTCACTTGGAGTTATCAAAGTTTTATAACTAAACAAACAAAAGCAAAAAAGAATTCATTTTAGAGATATCTCAGAATTTGTGTGTCCAAGGACCAAGTGACAAATTTCAAAGTCCACTTACCCTACTGTTGTTTACATGCCTTCATACAACCTGTCCCAACTGGGAAGATTCTTTTTTTTTTTCCCTATGACCTCCTGGTAGCAAGGAGGCAATCTAGTATTAAGAACATAAATCTTGCTGCCAGACTGTTCTAGTCCACAGGTCAGCTCAGTTATTTACAGTGTGATCTTGGGCGGACTGGCCCGGTGGCTTAGCGGTTAAGTGCGGGTGCTCCGCTACTGGTGGCCCGGGTTCGGATCCCGGGCGCGCACCGACGTACCACTTCTCCGGCCATGCTGAGGCCGCGTCCCACATGCAGCGACTAGAAGGATGTGTAACTATGACATACAACTATCTACTGGGGCTTTGGTGAAGAAAAAAAAGGAGGAGGATTGGCAACAGATGTTAGCTCAGAGCCGATCTTCCTCAGCAAAAAGAGGAGGATTAGCACGGATGTTAGCTCAGGGTTGATCTCCCTCACAAAAAAAAATAAAAAAATAAATATTTACAGTGTGATCTTGAATGAACTACTTATCTTCACCACACTTTAGTTTCCTCATCTGTAAAACGGGTAATAAAAGTCCCTCTCCCATATGACTAGAGGAGGATGGAATCAGATAATGTGTATAAATAGCTTAGAGCACAGTGCCCGACAAAGTAAGTTCTCAAAAAGCAGTGTTGCTCAAAATTTGGTCTGCAGATCACCTGCTTCAGAATCAGCTGGGCAGCTAGTTACAAATTCAGATGTCTGTCCCTTCTAGGATCCAATTATTCAAAAGTGCTGGGGGTGGCACCAGGAGCCTGCATTTATAGCAAGGGCCCTGGGTAAACCTTCTGTATACTATTGCTTGAGAACATCTGCAGAGTCAATTACCATCACCACGATCATCATGTACATAGCACTCATTTCCACCAGTGATTTCCAAAGACCAGTCCCCTTGGATTTCCTGCCTCAGGATCACTGGGGCACACGTCAAAAATACAGATCCTTGAATCCCAAACCCACTGAATCCTGATATCTAGGGATTGAGACTAAACATCTCTATTTTTGCAACTTCTTCTGGAGACTCTGTTGCACAGCCTGCTTTGGGATTCCCCGACCCACGTAACTCATTCTGACACTGGATCATAGCCTTGTATTTTTTAACCCTTTAGTCAGTGTCTACAACACTATGATAAATGCTTGTTGAAATGAGCTGACCTGAATAAAGGTGTGCCTGCCCAAGTTAACCTCTAAACTGTGATAGGTTCTGCTCAGAGATTTCCTCCTCATTTCTTCCTAATGTCATATCCATGAACATGTGATTCCTGGATAGTAGTTTTTCCAAACTCTGGTCATTAATGTACCATTTTCATGATTTTTGTTGTATCCACTTGTACTATTATAGAAATAACTACTAGCTGCCCACCCAATATCTATTCTCTCCTTCTTTTTCCTAAAAGAACTCCAAAATTATCAGGAGTGACAATATTCTCAGTTAAAAAATTCTATTTCCTGGGGCCGGCCCCGTGGCTTGGAGGTTAAGTGTGTGCACTCTGCTACTGGCGGCCCGGGTTCAGATCCCGGGCATGCACCAACGCACTGCTTGTCCGACCATGCTGAGGCGGCGTCCCAACAACTAGCAGGATGTGCAACTATGACATACAACTATCTACTGGGGCTTTGGGGAGAAAAAGGGAAAAAAAGGAGGAGGATTGGCAATAGATGTTAGCTCAGGGCCTGTCTTCCTCAGCAAAAAGAGGAGGATTGGCATGGATGTTAGTTCAGGGCTGATCTTCCTCACAAACACACACACACACACACACAAAAATTCTATTTCCTGGGGCCGGCCCCATGGCCTAGTGGTTAAGTTTGGTGTGCTCTGCTTTGGCAGCCTGGGTTCAGTTTCTGGGTGTGGACCTACACCACTCATCAGCGGCCATGCTGTGGCAGGGAACCACATACAAAATGGAGGAAGACTGGCACAGATGTTAGCTCATGGTGAATATTCCTCAGCAAAAAAAAAAAAAAAAAAAAAAAAATCTATTTCCTAGGTCCAGCTTATCTTTCATTTCACTCTCCTCCAACAATTCTAACCCAGACAATCTTCCACCTCCACCCCATTAGGCTCCTTTAAATACCCAAGTTCACATGTACTTGGTTGGATCACATGTACGGGCACCTCCTACACTGAAAAGAGATCTCGTTCATGCCTGCTGGGGGACTGTTTGTGGTCATTAAACAGGACACAATATAAACGTTCTTTCTAAACAGAAAAGTAACTGTGAAAACACAGGGTGAGATGTTTTTCCTCCTCTATCTAGCCTCATGTTTTCTCTCTCTGATTTGCCTTACGCAATGAACAGTATATTTGTGGCCAACACGCTCCTTTCTGGAGTAAAAGAATCACGAGCAAATTTCCAAGGATATTTGAACATTCTTTGAAAGCTCAGCTGAATTAAATGAGACATAGGAAGACATTGTTTCAAATGTAATACCAAGTCTGAATTGAAATCTTTCTGAATATAGACATTTTTTGGATGATCTTGGACATGCAAAGGCTTTTAATAACAAGTTTCATATAAGCAAGGGCTTTTAATAACAAGTTTCATATAAAATTACCCTCATACTAATTAAATATGAGACCAAGAACTTCAGATTTATAAAACTGATAATGTAGTACACTACTAAGAACCTAAAAAGAACATTGCTTTCTGAAAAAAAAGTCTGTGATATTTTTTTCTGTCCTGCCCTCAGAACTCATTCATTTATTTAATAAATATTTATTTAGTATAAATTGTTTCCTAGGCCATGCACTCAGTGCCACTTGATAGCAGTAGAGGCAGACGAGTCAGGAAAGGGAGAGAAAACAAGCATCAAGTATAAAAAAAGTAAACTTGGCAAGCGTTACAAAGGGACACAATAGTTTAATATGGTTTAAACATGCTACAAAATATCATAAAAAATTTCATTTAGCAACAGTTCAATTGCTGTCCAATGACAGTTCAATGTTCTAACTCTGTGAAGGATTTTTTTGTGTGTGGAGAATTTTTTAAATCTAAACTTTGGCCTCCACAATATTAATTTTCCCATCCGTGTCACTTGCAAAAGTACTAAGCATTTCCTTAATGTTTCTAAAATAGTGATAAAAACGTGTGAAAGGACTATGTTTACTTTGATTTACTAATCTACAGTCTTTGGAAATATTTATTTGGAGAGTTTTGAGTCTACAAAATATTTAAACACTTGGAGTCTACAAAACAATATGTTAATTATCTTAATGGATGTATTGTCATCCATTCATTCATTCAATCACATAAGAAATCCTTACCAAACTCCTACTACAGGCCAAGCATGTGCCAGGCTTCAGGGAATAAAAACTGAGCAAGACTTTACTCTTATATGGGAGGAGTTAATATTCTCAGTAACACAAGCAGTAGAAGCCAGCAAGTGCTAGGACAAGGAATGTCCTGGGAGCTCCAGAGTAGACGACGTTGATACTTTCCGGGTAAGATGAAGAGATCTTGTTTGTCCTTGAGTGACAACTGGAACTCTCCCAGTCACAGAAGAGGAGGAGGATGACACAAGTAAAGCAGCAGTACAGAGCAAAGCTTGAGAAGAAAAATAATGCATCCAGGGAATGGCTGTTGGTTCTATGGGACAGGTATGTTGGTTGAAGAAGGAAATACAGCAGCCATCTCATGAACATCCTTTAATCACCACACAGAGGTATACAGAACCACTGAAGAGTTTTTTAAGAAAAGTGACTTATCTCCCTTAAAGCTATATACTATTCTTGATCCAGGCTCTCTTTCCTCTTAAGCCAGGCAGTTGTGCAGTAAGTTGGTCCTCAGAAGAGTGTTGATGAGAGTTGTCCCCTCTGTGCCCAGAGCACAAAGATCAGACCAACAGCTAAGAACACACGTGTCCCCTTCAACCCTGCACAGCAGAACTGCAGCTCATTAGAAGTGTTTCTACATCTTTATTACCTCAGATATTTTAAGTTCTGTTACCTCGTTGTACCTCATGTGTGTCTGGGAACCACCGGAAATTTCTTCATAACAAGGCCATGAATTCATGCAGATTACAGAGCTGAATCCCATGACGTCATCTGAGCCCTCGATTTTTTTGGCTATTTGGAGTGAGTGAAGAAGAAAATTGGCAGAGGGAAGGCAGGGAAGGCATCGGGCCATCCAAATAATTGGCCTTGATGCTGGGAAAGACACTGGCCCTGTGGCAAGAATCAGATCTACAGGGGTTTCAGTTCTTTCCCCTCCCATCTCTCACCCCCTACTCTCTGCCTTGCCTTTCTCAATTTGCAACCAGAATCTCTCACTACATCTTTCCACGGCAGGGCTCATGGTGCTGTTAGCCACCCCATTAGCTACCTGCTTCCTTCTCAGGTAAATGCTTCCCAAGCTTAGCCAGCACTTCCCACTTAGGCAACACCTTGGACTTTTGTGTACATTCTGAACTTGCAGCTCATCCGCTTTTGCTGTTTGTGGCATCATAGGTAAAGATTATTTTCATAGACTGACCCTAGCACTCACCCTCAAAACAAACCCTCATGCCCAATCAACATTATTCCTACCAGAACGAGCTGCACATGTTTATTTAACTGCTCCCCTTTAGCCCCACTTCATTCCATGTAACACCAATTTTAATGAATGAGCATTTCAGCACTGCAGTATAAAGAGCTCTCTTCTTTTTGAGAATTTATCTTGGGTTTTAATTTAAACATATGGTAAACTATCTCCATAGCACTATCTGAATATGCATTTATGCAACTGAGTCTATGGTTTCTTATAACTTCTGTGTATTTATGTTGCTGCAATAACAATACCCACAAGTATTTGAGTATTTACCAAGTGCCAGGCATTACTTTATATTCATTACCTTATTTAATCCTTAAAACAACCTTATGAGGTATGTGATTATCTTCATTGTACAGTTAAGGAAGCTATTGCTCAGAGATCTTAAGCCTCATTCCCAGTTTACACAGCTATATGTTCATGTTTATTACACCGCCATACTTGATAGTTTATTATTGATGGATACACAAAGGGTGCAAGATCCCCAACACCTAACACGGCACCTAGCATACAGTAGATGCTCAGGATATGTTTGGTGTATGAAAGACCAAGTGTTAATATATTATAACAGGAAAATCTCTCCCTGGGAAGAGGACCACAGTTACAGAATGGTCTCCCTCCGTGTTTTCTCCCCATCAGAAGTAGAGGACCAGAATGCTCGTATTTCTGTAGGGTAGTTGGACAAGGCCAAGTCACTAGAATCAGGGCCGGCTTCATAGGCAAGCAGCCCATGCTTAGAAGGGCCTCACACTTCGTTTAATACTTTCTATTGCTGTCTTGAAATTCTTAATAATTTTTGAACTAAGGGCCCCACATTTTTATTTTGCATTAGATCCCACACATTATGTAGCTGGTCCTGGCCAGACTGTAAGCTCCATGAAGACAGACACTGTCCGTTTTGTTCACTGCTCATCCTCAGCATCCAGGACAATGTTTGGTGCAGAGCTGGTGCTTTGTGTGTGTTTGTGTATATGTGTGTGTGTGTGTGATTTAATGAAAGACTACATTGAAGTAGAAACCAATGAGTTACTCAAGAGACTCCAAATTCTTGGTGGGAAGTTCAAATTGGATTGAAGGTTAGAGAGTCTAAAGTGCTCAGGACACCAGACAAGAGCTCTTGGCTATTATCAAGACTACTAGACAGCAGGGCATGAGTCCCCAATACCTGTAGGCTTTGCAGACAGGATTAGAACTCTACCATATGGTTGAAGCTGCCATTACAACTATGTGCACACATGTGCTCACATTGCTTATTTATTCCAGTGTGAGCATCCTCACCAGACAGTGAACCACTCATTTGTCTGTTCTCTGTTCTATTTCTTGCCCTTCTCCAGTGTGATGGTTAGTTTTACGTGCCAACATGGTTAGGCTATGGTGCCCACTTACTCAATTAAACACTAATCAAGGTGTTGCTGTGAAAGTATTCGTAGGTGTGGTTAACATCTATAATCAGTCGATTATATTATATTCCACTATCCTCTGAGCCACCCTTGATGCTCAGTGCATCCCAGCCCATCCTCTTCCTGCCCCTCCATCTGGATCCACACTTACTCCCCCACATACCCAAAGCCACAAAGCGCACCCTGAGGGCTCTAGCTGTGCCCTCCTTCCCTTCTGGGGAAACCCCACACTCTACCCACCTGGACCAGGCCCCCAGCTCACGGTTGTCCCCCATGAGGGAAAAAAAAAGAGATTATCCTTGATAATCTGGGTGGGCCTCATCCAATCCAATCCATTGAAAGGCCCTATCAGCGAAACTGAGGTTTCCCTGAGGAAAAAGAAATTCACCTGTGGAGTGCAGCTTCAGCTCCTGCCTGAGAGTTTCCAGCCTGTCTTTCTTGATGGTTTACCCTATTGATTTCAGATTTGCCAGCCCCACAATCACATAAGCCAATTCCTTGAACTAAATCTCTTTCTCTCTGGCTTCAAGAATATAGGTAAACACCTGTTTTCCTTGACACTACATCCAAAGTCATCTGGAAAATAGTATCTACATTGAACATAATATAAATCAGTTTACTACATATAATTCAGGGTCCAATCAAAAAAACAAAGCCTTGCCTGGTAGTTCAGAGAGGATTGAATATACAGAACTAGTTTCAAAGGCTTGGGAACAACTGAAAAGCCAAAGTGGGAATGAGGAATCAACCCTGAGGGGAGCATTAGCTTGAAGCTCTTCCCGTTGTAGAGCTGAAGCGACCAAGGGAGGAGGTGACGTTAGCAGAGCTCAGGAGTGAGGCCACCTAACAAGGACCAGAACTGTGGTGGGAGCCATAACTGGGAACTTGGCCAACAGAAGAAGGGCTTGTCACATAGGAGCTGGAACCAGATGAGGCACAGCTACTTCAGGAGATGGTCCTTCAAAGCAGAGAGGAGGGGCCGGCCCCGTGGCTTAGCAGTTAAGTGCGCACGCTCTGCTACTGGCGGCCCGGGTTCGGATCCCGGGCGCGCACCGACCACCGCTTCTCCGGCCAGGCTGAGGCCGCGTCCCACATACAACAACTAGAAGAATGTGCAACTATGACGTACAACTATCTACAGGGGCTTTGGGGAAAAAAAAAAAGGAGGAGGATTGGCAATAGATGTTAGCTCAGAGCTGGTCTTCCTCAGCAAAAAAAAAAAAAAAAAGAGGAGGATTAGCATGGATGTTAGCTCAGGGCTGATCTTCCTCACCAAAAAAAAAAAAGCAGAGAGGAGGAAGAATGGCTTTCCCCTTGCCTTCTCCCTGCTCCCATCCTCTGTCACCTACCAGTGCCTCCCACTGGCCTAATTTAACTAGACAACAGTATCTACATCACAGCATAACTGAGCGTCAAATGAGGTAACATGAAAAGTAGGAAGCACAGTAAAAGCATTGAATGGAGTACTAATTGGAATATGTGTTGTAAAAGTGTACACTGTTATTAATAATGTTTCCTGGAATCCCTACTCTCCCTGCTGGCCTCGCAGGGCTCATCAAATCTGAAATGACATCCACTGTCATATCAGCACATCCTTAACCATGTCTGATCCCTGCTACCCCTGTGCTAATCACAGGTTTCAACCTAACACAATGACGGTACCTTTGATTCTCTGGAATGCGTTGTCTGCAAGGCATTATACTTCCCTCACGAACGGATCTGCAGAAATGAGTAACACACAAAACATACACCATAACCAGCCTGAAACTCAGCATCACGGGTTCTCAGACACTTCTCTCCTGGATTTTCTTTGGTCCTTGGATCATCAGTAAATTCTGAAAATTAGCCATTCCAAACTCCTCAAGAACATACTTCTTGTCTTTTCATCTTTTGCTTCCAACAATTTACTTCTTCCTACAGCGTCTTCTTATCTGCTTTTCATTTACCAAACTCGGTTAGATTTAGTCCACTTCATCTCCACCTTTTGACCCTTAGAGAATTGGTGACCTTTTTCATTATAGTCGCTTTTTTCCTCAATCCATCTTAAGACCTGAGGGTCAAAGGCACACAGGCTATTCTAGATAGATTTGCCAGAGATGCATAGCAACTCCGGGACCTCCTCACTCTCTGCCAGGAAGGAACGTCTAAGAATAACTCTGGCCTTATACTCACAGCGTAGGGAGTGTAAGGTTTTGGATAGAAAACACATTAACCATGACAACGCGATGAATTGTAGATGTACTGCAGCTGGTATCAACAACTACCCTGTTTTATGTGTCTATAAACGCATTTATTCTGGCCTCTTCTTTTGCCTCATACTAACCTCGCCTCCAACAAATTTGGGGGTCGTTTCCAGCCTCATGCCCCTGAGTGTCCTACACAGTCCTATCAGTACCCTTTTCTCTCCCACCTTCATAAAAACTCAGTTCTCTTTTCATCCTTATTGTGTGCAAAGGGGTGTGACTTAGGTTAAAGAAAGTGATTTCCTTAATACGCAAGCTTCTTGGCCACAGTGGCTGCAAAGATCCATTCTCATTAAATTAAATTGAAAAAGAGATTGTTCAGTTGAAGATGATGATGATGATGAAAAAAGCAAAAAAAACATAGACCACTTAAGTTTAATTTTACTACCTTCTCATAAAGAGAATATTAGCAGGCAATGTCTTCCTACTGCTTCTATTAGGATAGTCACTAATTATCTATAGTTGATCCTATTCATGAGAAAAGCCAAGTCATCTATGAACATAGATATATTTTTTTTAAATGTGAAAAAACAAGGCTGAAAGCTTTGCAGGAAAGCCACTCAGACAAAAAATGTAAATAACAGTTCTATGTCAAACTAAGAAGCTGACCAATTTAAAAAAGTCCATTCACACTATTAGAACAGGCCATCCCAACTAAATGAGGTAATATCTATTCATTCATGTGACAAATATGTTTTGAGCACATGCTATATGGCAAGCACTGTGCTAGGAGCTGGGCATGTGTGAGAGGCAGAACCAGACAGTACTCCCTAGACAGAACTTACAGGCTGGCGGAGGAGACAGATGTTACATAAATCATCAAACAATAAATATACAATTATAAACTGTAGCAACTGCTGCCCCTCATCATAAGGCTTTTATATAAGATTTGGAATCTACTGAGTCAAGTTCACTTCCTCCTACTCTAGAGGCTTTGCTATTCTTAATTCTGAAATTCCCTTTGCATGAAATGCCACTAAAGGCAAGTGGTAACATGGTGAGTACATTTGATGCACACACCTGGAATAACAGGTGCACGAATGTTGCCGGTTTTCTGTAAATATTTCTGCAAACAGCAGATTCCTTTGCATAGGATCCTTCACCCACACCCTGTTCCCATGGCTTTTTTGGGGCAAATGTTTATACAGCTGTTAAAAAGGAAAAGTGGGGGAAAACAACTTTTGGGACTAAAAAAAAAAAAAAAAAACCCCACCCCAAACAGACACTCCTCTCTTGCTTTGATTTTCTATCTTCTCAGACATTTAAAAAAATCAATTCCAGAGAGTTTTGATTCACAGGGTGGATAAATAAGAGAACTATGAGGTCAGTAAAGTTTAATTGTGGTGCCAGGGGTGATATTCAAAATATTTAACAACCAGCACACCCACCAGTTGAAGTAGGAGCTATCAGAAAGCAAGCCCTTGATCCCAAGCAGTGCACACCAGCTGAAGAGCAGGCCTGGGGGCAGTCTCACCCTCTCACATCACATTTCCTTTGCCTTCCATTACATTCCAGCACCCTTATGTCTCATCTCTGATTGCATTATTTCAAGGTCTTCCATCCAATCAAATATTTACTGAGCACATCCTGCGTCCTTGTACCCCAGGAACTGGACAGTGAAGAAGGCACAAGTAGTCCCTGTTCTCATGGAACTTAAGAGTCTTCGGTGGTAATAGACGAAAAAACAAGGAAATACACAAATGATTACAAATTGTGATAATAAACAAAGGTGATGAGGTAAGGGAGCAGGGAGAGGGAATGACAATTTAAATAAACTCATTCTTATAAGGATTGTTAGGGCTTACAGGGTTAGTCTTGTATGAGGCATTTGCCTCCTAAGAAGGGGCAAACCATTAAGCCAAAGAAATGAATTGTGTTAATGAAGAGATTTCAGCCATAAAATGGCATAATGAGAAAATTATTTGGGGAGATGGCGCATTGGGCAGAGGTTTTTCCTAATCCCATAAATCACCTCATCTAGGAAGCCATCTGGGGAAGTCTATTTTTAAAGCTGGCCCAAATTCACAAACACAAAAAAGTCCTTGTTTGGAAGTGGGGAAATACTGAACTATTCAAGAGGTTCCTTCTTAGGATGGATCAGGCAGGAAAAGAGGAAGGACGTTCACTGTTTATTTTACCCAGTTCTCTATTATTTGAGTTTTTAATGAGTTTTTATTACATTTGTCCCTCAGAAAGTGTGTGGGGGGTTGTTTCTACTAAAAAGCTCATGTCTTAATGTATAAATCTCAAATGATTTTGACATTTCTGAATTATTGCAAACTTTGAACTTGAGGTTTGTGGTAATTTGTTACAGCAGTACAGGAAAGTAGTATGACATCTGGGATGGGGCATTAATCTGCCTCCCACAAGTCGTGTGATGGATTTTTATAAGCCTGTGTGATTCGCACACGCCTGTTTCATAGCCATAGTCAATTCTTGCTAAATTGACATTTTTACAGGATGGCAGTTTTCAGGAGAACCATTGGAAAATGAGTATCCTTCACAACAGAACCAAGAAGAAGGATCCTAATTAATGAGTTTGCTAACCGACCACCACTTTGACTAGTAAGCTCTTAATGAGCAAGTAAGTTATCAGCTAATTATACAAGGCAAGAGTTTGGGAACACCACCGTCAGAGGAGGCAGAGACCACTAATATGCTGATCTCTGCAGTCTGGAAATGGTCCACTACTGCTGAGCCACACGTGCAGCAGCAGAACACAGCCCCCTGCCGGGGATGAATCAGTGCTTCTGGCCCCTGGTGCAGTCCCAAAGGCTTAAGACCTGCAGAGGCCTAAAGTTCTGAAAAGATTGTGGTTCTACTTATTTACATATAATTCAAACTAAAATCAAGACTTAACTTTAAAACAGATCTATACATTGTATGCTGAAATTAAAAGAGTTCGTGGTAGATTTTCCAGCTGCAAAATTCTTCATTAATTCCTCAAAGCTAAACCTGTCTCTTTTTTGGAGGGGTGCTACTTTGCTGGTTCTTATCACTGCCCTCTGGGTAAACCATCTGCTCACCAGTCCAAGGCCATCCAGCCTTCACCACATCCCTTTCTACTCCTATTAGCCTCTCCTGATGGTTTTCAAAGTCCTTCCTAATCTGGCCTCATGTCATCCCTCCAGGGAAGAGTCTCCCGGATTCTCAGTGGGATCTCGGCTTATCTGGCCATTTTTTCATTGGGTCCCCCAAACCCCACGTTAATTCTTCATTCTCACCTTTGCACGTTTGCTTATAACAGTGCCCCCTATCTGTAATGCTCTCTCCCACTTTGTGCCATGCCAAGCTTTACCCATCCTTTATCATCCATGATCCTCCTCCAAAAAGCCTTCTCCAACGTGTCCTTAGCTGCAGAATCACTTAGTGTACATTCACGCTGTGCGAAGCACCCAACTGAGTACAGTGGATACAGCAGGCAAGACAAACAAGGTCCCCACCCCCAGGAGCTTAGTGTCCAGTAAGAGAGACAAGAATAAAAAAAGGTAAGCAAACAAATAATTCAAATTGTGATAGGTACTGTATTGGTTTCCTGTGGCTGCTATAACAAGTTACCGCAAAATTTCTGGCTTAAAACAACAGAAATTCATTCTCTTACCGCTTTGGAGGCTAGAAGTCTGAAATTAGTGACAGTAGGCTGAAGTCAAGGTGTCCACAGACCCTCACTCACTCCACTGGCTCTAGAGGAGAATCCTTTTAACTTTGCCTTTGTAGCATCTAGAGCTGAATTCTTTGCATTCCTTGGCTCAGGGGCCCCTTCATCCATCTTCAAAGCCACCTTCTCTCTCAGACTGTTTCCCTCTGCTTCCATTGCACCGCCTTTTCTCTTCTGTGTGAAGTTTCCCTTAGCCCCTCTCTTATAAAGATACTTGTGATTATAGGTAGAGCCCACCAGGATAATCCAGGATCACCTCCTCATCACATGATCCTTACCTTAATCACATACTCAAAGACCCTTAATCATATATTCAAAGACCCTTTTTCCATATAAGATAACATTCACAGGTTCCCGGACTTAGGACCTGGATATTTTTGGAGGCCATTATTGAGGCTCTCACAGGGGATCTGTAGATAACAAACAAGGTGGGAAGAAAGGACACTGTCTCTATGGCCAGGGAAGGTGAACGCCATGAGGGACCTTGAAGTGAAGTCTTGAAGAATGAGAACAAGCCTTGGTCCTTGATTCTTCACCACTGCCCATTTTGAAATATAAATGCACATTAAAAATGAACCAAATTCTCTGTAAATAATGTGTGATAATAGTGAGCTGTATAATTGTGTGATTTCTGTCTCATTAGAGTCTAGCTATTACCTCTTGAAATAGTAAGGGGGACAAAATGACACTATGTGCATGTACAGATTTTTTTGTATGTTTCTAAAGCTATTGGCTGGTCAATGCTTTTGCTAAAAACCTTGATTTTATATTTATTTACGCCTCATTTCAAAACAGATTTGAAAAATTAAATACCGTTTTGACAATAATAAAAGCTTAGACAAGAATATAGGCCATTGGTCAATTCACCGAACCTTCAGACTGGCCATTCAACTGTTGGGAAAACCCACTTCTATTCCTTTGTTGCAAATTGTTGGATATTAGTCAATTGAACCCTGAAATCTATAATTTGAAGAATAGTTAAGGGTTTGCGGTTATTTTACAAATGTCAAAGATGTGTTTTACTTGTAAAGAATAGAAGATTGGTAAGAACTGTTGTTGTTGTTTATAATAGATGATTCTCTTTAAATAATAAATGCTGTTTGTCTTAGCAAAAGTACTAGCTATTGAAGAAGCTCTCTGGGGCGCTGCTTATGTTCTTTTTCCTTGATCTGGATGCGAGTTACATAGGCATTTCAGTTTGTTAAAATTCATCAAGCTGTGCTAATAACATATGCACATTTATGCATGTATTATCCTGATTAAAGTTAAAAAATAGCGATTTATTTATTGCCAGAAAAATCAGAAAATGCAGCAAAGCAACGAGAAGTACATATAAACCACAATTACCTCTCTCCTCAAAATTTTAGTTGGAATGTTTCAATTCACCTATTCTTTATCCATCTGTTTATCTGTCTTGATGTGGTAGATTAAAGATGGCCACAAATCCAACTGGAGGTGGAATCTATTTCCCTTTCTAGGCTGGCCCTGTGACTAGTTTTGACTAATAGGATAAAGCAAAAGTGATGCTATGTAACTTCTGAGATCGGGTTTTAAGAGATCTACTTTTGCTTTTTTACGCTTGAACACTACCTCCTGGGATCCAGCCACCAAACTGCGAGAAGTCCAAGACATATGGAAAAGAGAGGACGCAGAGAACCAAGGTTCTCCAGTTGACAATCCCAGCTGAGCTCCCAGCTGACAACTAGTACGAATCGCCAGCCATAAGTGTGCGCCATCTTGGATGGGGTAGCTCCATTAAGCCTCCAGATGACTGCAGCCCCAGCTGATAGCACGTGGAGCAGAAGTATTTTCCAGCTAAATCTAGTCAGCCCACAGAATCAGGAGAGATAATAAAATGGTTGTTGTTTTTAAGCCACTACTCCAATTAAAAAAACATTAAACTTGAGCAATAGACAGCTGAAATTCTCTACATCTCTGTTATTATTTCAATTTGTCATTCAGTTTACCTATAAACTGTCTTGCTCAGTATGGTGTAGTGTCTCTACAGCCTGACCACATGGTCTGGTAGTCCAGTTTCAGGCTGGCCATGAGATGGGGGAAAACTGGGCTTGGTCATCGGGAAGTGGGATGGGCCACAGCTGCATGACTGTGGAGTGAAGGAGGCAGACATACAAGCCACAGGGCAGGGCCGTCCTGGGAAATCTGACTGGAGAGAGGAGAGAATGAGAGCCCAACACAGCAATGCCCAATCTGGTCCAGCCTGGGAAAAGGGGATTGGTTAGACTGAAGCTGGAAGGAAAAGCAAACAGTTCAGATAGAAGGCAAAACATGCCACCTCTTCCCCACACTCTCGTGGGTAAAAGAGTTGGGTGCTCAGGAGACCCAGACAAATGGGGAGGGGCATGGCAGTTAGGCTGGCTGCCCGTGGGGTTAGATCAAGAGGGGCTAGCTCATAGTAGAGGGGCTATCTCATAGTACTGCTTGGAATACAGCTGGGTCAGGCCCCAGGTGCTGGGCACTCCCCATCTGGGGAGATCCCAAATCTCAGCAAAGAATGGGGCCAGCTCCTGTTGTCATCATTAGACTGGTCTCGGGGGTGTGTGTGTGTAGGGGGTGGTGGCCAAGATGGTTGGGGGGTGCTCATTATATGCCCAAGGATGGCGAATTTAAATGTCAGAATTTAGATTTCACTAGTCTCATGAGGATGGAAGCATCTGATATTCTGACACAGCTTACTTTGATGAGATAATTTGAAATTACCTTAAAAAAACCCTTAAATTGTGTGTTACCAAAAATACCTCATAGATATCCTCACCTCATACTGAGCCTGACCCCATCTCTAATGCCGCTGAGAGCCTCACCTTATCCTTCGTGCTAAAAAACCAAGATCCTTCATTTTAAAGGCCTTATAAAACAAAAAATAGATAGTAATGTGTATCACGGACAACTTGGTGCACTTCCTGCGTCTCACCCCAACCATGACTCATATGGTGAGCCCTGCCTGAGATGTAGTGGGAGGTTGGGACCATCAGCTAGGCACATAACTAGTTAAGAAATCACAGTGTTTTTATGTTTTGAAGCTGCCACGTCAAAACAGCTTCCTCCAAATGAACTGCTTTGGTCGCATGTTAATGAAACACGGAGGCTCTGCTTAATCATCTTGATCTGTCTACAAGACATGTCTGCCAGCTTACACGTGTTTTCCACTTGGTTCAATCATCCCTGGCTTGGCATTACAAGCCCTCAGACAGTCACGAGCATATGGCTGTCTAGAGTAATAAAGGTGATAGCCAGATAAGGCTCCCGGAGTCTGGAGACTACTTTCTTTACCCTGGCTTTTAAAGGGTGGAGGCAAAAAAGACCTCATTGAATTCCATTTAGTGTGCTTTCACCAAAAGTATTAAAGCAGGTTTTTTGTTTATTTTATTTTATGAAGTTTTCTAAAGCACAGGCTTTTGTACTTTCTAAACTGCTACTCACAGTGATGAAGACATTTTGAATTACAATCCAGTTCACCCGATGCATGCTGTGTGTGTGAAAATGGAAACCACAGTTTCACAAAATGTTATTTTTACTGTGTGTGATGGTAAATTTTATGTGTCAATCTCGCTAGGCTATGATGTGCATTTGTTTGATCAAAAACATTCTAGGTATTGCCATGAAAGTATTTTTCAGATGCGATTAACATTTAAATTGGTGGTCTAGTGGTTAAGATTTGGCGTTCTCACTGCTGAGGCCCAGGTTCGTTTGTGTCTGTGGTTGTCACACTGTGGCGGCTGTGTGTTGCTGTGATGCTGAAAGCTATGCCACCAGTATTTCAAATTCCAGCAGGGTCACCCATGGTGGACAGCTTTCAGCGGACCTTCCAGACTAGAAAGACTAGGAAGAAGGATCTGGCCAACCACTTGCAAAAAAAATTGGCCATGAAAACTCTGTGAATAGCATTGGAGCATTGTTTAATATAGCGCCGGTAGGTGAGAGGATGGCGCAAAAACACTGGGCAGGGTTCCGCTCTGCTGTACAGAGGGTGGTAGGAGTCAGAATCCACTGGATGGCACTAACAACAACAATAAAACATTTAAATCAGTAGACTTTGAGTAAAGTAGATTCCCCTCCATAATATGGTTGGCTTCATCCAATCAGTTGAAGGCCTTAAGAGAAAAGGCTGAGGTGCCCCAAAGAGGGAAGAATTCTGTCTCTAGCCTGCCTTTGGACTCAAGACTGAAACTTCAACTCTTGCCAGGATTTCCAGCCTGCCCTGCAGATTTTGGGCTTGTCAATCCCCACAATCACATGAGACAATTCCTTAAAATAAAATCCATCAATCTCTCTCTTCCTACTGGTTCTGTTTCTCTGGAGAGCCCTAATACACTATGTAAAACACACGCTGATATTTTCTATTTCATTCTAATTAATTAAAAGAAAAATGTTGTTTGCAACCCACTCTAATAAGTTACGATTTTTTAAAAACAGTTTTATTAACATATGATTTACATACCACAACACTCCCACTTAAAGTGTACAATTCAATGACTCATTATATTTATAGAGTTGTGTGGCCATCACCATAATCTAATTTTAGAATGTTTTCAGCATCCCCAAAAGAAGCATGGAACCCTTTAGTAGTCATTCACCAGTTATCATTTGTTTTTGGAAAAGCATTGTTCTAAAGCAGTGTTTCTCAGAGTGTGATTTGGTACCAGCATCATCAGCATTGTCTGTGAACTTGTTAAAAATGGAAATTCTTGGCCCCCAACCCAGATCTACTGAATCAGAAACTCTTGGGGTGGGGCCCAACCATCTGCATTTTAGCAAACCTTCCAGGTGATTCTGATGCATATAAAAGTTTGAGAACCACTATCCTATAGGACATGACAGGAAGGCAGGTGGGCTCTATGCCCGTGTGCTCGAGTGTTCTTTGTGCTCTCAGGATGAGAAGGGGCATCTGCTGAGTCCAATGTTGTCCAGAGGTTCTGTAGGATTCAAGTTTCTTTCACAAATCATCTCAAAATGTTCAGACCTAAAATTCAGTTCAGTGATCAACTCACTAATCACTTGGGGGAACAGAGCTCTTTCTAACAGAATCAAAAGTGGTTGAGTCAAGTTCCCTTCTCCCCAGTGGGGATTCTGACCACAGACGACAGAGAAGATGTGGCTGCAGCCCTGCTTAGTAGGAACAAAGAGAGTTGTCAGGCCTGGGCTTTGGGTGAAAGGAATCCTGCTTCCCTGGAGATTCCATGTCCATGTGTCTGCGAGTGGCAGGTTGCTTTGGTATAAACACTCCAATTACGCAAATGAAAAATGACTCATATGGGCCCAAATAAAGATGAGGGTAGAAGGTGAAGAAGCAAAGGTCTCATGGAACCCAAACACCAGGAGGGAAGCCAAGCCAGGCCTCTTGAGAACTAGAAAGCCATCAGAGGCATAAGCAGTTAGTCTCTTCCTCTTCTGGTATCGCATCTGCTTCTCCCTCTGTGCGTTCACCTGTCTTTGCACATAGGTGTCCTCTACTTTCTCATGGCTCACGTGGAGCTCTCAGGACCTGAGTCTCCATCAACGGTCAGTTGGGCTTCCACAGTTAAGTGGCCCACTCTCATAGTCTCCCCAAAGATCGATTCTTCTTTTCCCATGCAGTCTTATCACGGGCCACTGATTAACCTATGGATTGGAAGCCTATGACTTTTGTGTCTTATATTCATACATCCAACTATTGCACAAATAGAAGCATTGGACCTAAAGACTTAACTATAGTAACCATTTCTGGGTAAGACAGACAGAAACCAGGATTCAAAGTCAGGCAATTGTTTCCAGTAAGATGTGCTTCTTTCTTCAAGCCATCGCTCTTCTCGAGATGATGAATACATGCAGTATGCATATCATAAATTGTTATTGAAGGAATGAAGTGTTTGAAATTTCACAAGGAGTGGGATCTTGAATCCCAAAGTAGAGGTCCATACTGCATTTTAGTCTCCACTCTCCCGTCAGCAAGTACGTGATCTTGGATTGGTACAGAATGTTCCTGCACCTACATTCCTTCAGGCGTGAGGGGTGTAGAGGGGATGACGTATAAAATTCCTTCCACCTCTATATTCATTTGATTCATCAGTGCTGACTCAGCAGTTGCCTTTCTCTGATGCTTGGAGAAGCAGCAAAAGATGGGTTGAGTCCTCTGTGGTGGACAAACTCACAGGACTTCTACCTGCTTTCAGGAGTCAGTATGCTCCTCCCACTTTTCATAACTTCCCTTGGAGGGAGTTCTTCCTTACTCCCTCCCATGAAGACTGTCAAACTTCCAGGAAGTAGCTACAAGGCTAACAGATGGGAATGTGTGGTTTCCAGTCATCCTTATCATGTCTGATCACAATGTGCATTCATAAGATGATCTGTGACACATAACCACGGTTACTGCTTGTTAGGTAGCCGTGCTACGTTATGTGTTCAACTCTTTTTCCATCTAGTGCTTATTAGTGATCCATGCTTAGTAGATGCCCAGTAGATGTTTGTTGTTGACAGCGATGAAGATGCATAGTGTTTCAAAAATGAGAGTTACAAAAAGGAACTTCCTGCAAAGATTATGTCACATTTCTTAAAACAAAGTCCAGATGAGGCAAAACCCTGGTGCAACACTAGTGTGAGGCTGCACTGTAATTCCCATGAGCTGTGTATGCAATTATGCTTTAGGAGATTGAGTTTAACCCATGACTTAAACTATGCGTTACACCTAACGGACTCCTTAAGCGAGTTGGTTTCAGCCTAATGGACTCCTTAAGCAAATTGGAAGAAGGTGCCCTCTTCTGGGAAGACGTAGTACTGCAGGCACACCATTTAGCTACAGACTGCCTTTGTACTGAAGAAAAAGGGACCCCTTCCTCTGGCGGGGTCAGGCCTCTGTCACAGCCCAAAGCACAGGGGTTGGCACATAGAACGTCAGTTGGATTTTTCCCCAACGAGTTTCCATTGCTGGGCACCTTTTTGGAGTACACAAGTTGCAGAACCTTACACAGCAGCCCTTAGTGAATACCAACAACGGTGTAAACACAGATCAGTCCAGGCATCTGCAGTGTTTTATATAAGCCTCTTAAAGCAACAGGTGTTACTCTAAAAGTTTATACCGCAACATATCAACCCAAAACATTACACTGCTTCTTGATTTTTCTTAGTCACTTTTTAGTTAAAGAAAAGAAGACCAGATTTGGGGTTTCAATAAGAAGTCTGTGGGTAAGCAGGTCTCTTCACTACATCTGGTAACCAGAGTTGATAAAACTTCCACCTGCAGGTACAACTGAAGGTCACTGGCCACTCGGGTAAAATTTTCAATAAGTTCTCTTTAAAAGAAAATTGAGCAAATTGGGCATTTTCAGTGTCTCACAAAACCAGGTGGTGGCGAGAATTCAACATGACAATGTGCAAGAAAGTGCTTTTAAATTCTGAAGACCTACATAAATGTCGGTCACTTTAATCTGCAAGTTAGCCAGTGTCAAGCTTAACGAGAAACGATGAGTAGCATTCCTGTTTAAGTTAGAGAAAATAAAAGAGGAATCTCTATCCTTACTATTACACAACACTGTTAAGAAAGTACTATCAAAAAGTACTATCAAAATACAGCAAAAAAGTACAGCAAAAGAAATAAAATAAGGGCATAAAAAATTGGAAGACGGGGCTGGCCCAGTGGTGTAGCAGTTAAGTTGCTCACTCTGGTTTGGCGGCCAGGGGTTTGCAGGTTCGGATCCCGGCACGGATCAAGGCACCACTCATCAAGCCGTGCTGTGGCGGCATCCAATATAAACTAGAGGAAGATGGGCACGGATGTTAGCCCAGAGCCAATCTTCCTCAGCAAAAAGAGGAGGATTGGCATCGAATGTTAGCTCAGGGCTAATCTTCCTCACACACACACACACACACACACAAAATTGGAAGATAGAGGTAAAATTATCATATTTGGGAGTTCAGAATTTTTTTTGTCAATTTACTCTGAAGCTAAAATTTTAATCTGATGAAAAATAACTTGATATAAGTGGCATGACAACCAATACAGTGAAATGGTCACTGTCACAAATGGTAATAAACAAGGATGTGAGGGTTCCACACTCAAGTCACCTAAGAGTTTGAATTACTGTACATATTGTGATTATAAACCTTGCAAACCCAAGAGAGGCAATTGGAAAACTGTTATAAGCAACAGAAGAATTCGACAAGTTGACTAGGCACAAAATTGATATATAGAAATCATAGCCTTCATATACACAATCAGTAAAAGTTAAAACTGAAAAGATCCTATGTATGATAGCTAAAAGTAAATTAAAAATAAAATACAAATCCACATAACGAAAATTCAAAAAATCTAATGGAGCGACACAAAAAGAATCTAAGCAAATACCCAGTTCTTGGGAGGGACTATTCATCATCATAAAGATGTCACTCCTCCCTAAATTAATCTATACGTTTAAAGCAATTTCAATGAACCCACCATTTAACTTTTCATTCCAGCAGTGGAAGACTAGATATCTTGAAAATGCTATGTTGTAAACACCTAAAAATGCCAGATAGAATCTAACACGTGTGCTTTTAAACAAATACCTGCAAGTCTCAGGTGCAAGAAAAAAAGAGGGAACTCTTGAGAAGCAATGAGTTGATGCTCTGGCCAAGCTAGGGTAGAATGAAGGAGAAGTCATTGGTCTCCATAACCAAAACCAGGTTTTAGCACCACTTGGGAATAGCTGGGTGCTGCACAACAACATGGGTGGCCATGCCTGCAAGGGGGGATGTTGGAATTGACATCCATGCATAAATCTAACACTTGAAGGGCGTCAGAGTCAATGAAAAAGTAGATAGAAAAATTTTCTTGACAACACCTTGTGATTTGAATAGGAAAAAAGTTCTCCTCTGATAATTTATAACTACAGGCTTATGCCCCATGAGGGTCTGGTGTTAGCATTTATACTGCCTACATGATCCGGAAAACCTCAAGCTGGCTAATTATCATAAACGTTGGCTTGAGCCATTGAAACTCTGGCAGCACCTGGCAGATCCCTCAGGATAAAGCTGCTTTGTAGGGACACGCCTCTGATCTAGGCACACAGTATTCCCACAATTAAACACCCAATGGAGATGAGCTCACGGTTCAAAATTTCAAAACATACGTGATAAAAATCTTCCATGAGAATGAGTTAACAGACACATCACATAGGGTTATTAGAACACTAAGAACTTATGTTATGGGCTGAATGGTGCCTCCCCTCACCCCCAAATTCATATGTTGAAAGTCCTAACCCCCAGTGTCTAAGAATGTGACTATATTTGGAGACAAAGCCTTTAAAGTAAAATGAGGTCACAAGGGTGGGCCTTTATCCAATATGACTTTTGTTCTTATAAGAAGAGGAGATTAGGAGACAGACAGACACAGAGGGAAGAACACGAAGACACAGGGAGAAGATGGCCATCTACAAGCCAAGGAGAGAGGCCTCAGAAGAAACCAACCCTACCAACACCTGGATCTCGAACTTCTAGCCTCCAGAATTGTGAGAAAATAAATTTCTATTGTTTAAGCCACTTAGTCCGGGGAGCTTTGTTACGGTAGCCCTAGTAAATAATGAAACTTATTAGAATATAATAAAAAGACAGACACTGTAATAGAAGTCTGCTTAAAATATTAGAAACCATAAACACAGAATGAGAAACTGAAAAAAAGAAAAAGACTCTTGCTAAAAAAAACAAAACAAAACACTAAAGAAGTACTTCACGAAGAAGGAAACAATTCTGAATGAAGGAGTGGGATGTAGAAAGCAATGGTGAGCAAAGAAATCAGTCAACTTGTGTGCAAATCTAAGCAAGTATCTGTTGTTGGATATAAAACTGACTAATTTGGGGAGTGTAAAATGAGATGGTAAGTAAGACAGTGAACAAAACAACATGTAAGACAGCAAGTCTATAAGATAATGTGCTTTCACTTAGGAAGCTAAAGCTTCCTAAGATCCTTATATTTGGGGGGGATGGGTTAGAAATATTAATTTTGTTAAGTCATAAATGTATATTAAAAATTAATGGGTAACCACTAAAAGAACAGAGAAGGACTATATAATGTCCAAAATAAGTATAAAGGAAAAATTTTTAAAAAGAAAAGAATAAAAAAAATAATAAATTCAGGAGCAGGCACAGAAGAAAGACTAAAAAATAAACAGAGAAAGCTAAGATCCTAACATAGGAAGAGATCTTTGTAGAATTGCTTACTTCCCTCTCGTGTAGTTCACATTCCATGTTCCTTACACTGAGGGAAATCACAGGGTAGACCACACGTACAGTTCCACACTGGAGCGTTTCTCATACCAGTGACCTAGGTGGGTGATCAAATAAATGACCACCCTACCAGCATTAGATCTGCCACCGAGAATCAGAGGCTGAAGCAGGACGCCCTGAGCCGTCAGAAGAGACTGCTGCTGCTAAGATGGAAAGTTTCAACTCAACCCACCTCCCATTATCATGGGAATATCTTTGGGGAGAACTGCCAGCGCTGCAGAGCCACCCTCGCAAAACCCACAATCACATTCAAAAATGAATGGGAAATAGTTTTTACAATGAGCACATATTAATTTAAAAAATAATTTTTTAAAAATCACCAGAATGAATAAAAAACAAATCATGTCAATCCTTTTATTCTTCCTCTTTTCCTGCTTGGGAGAGAGAGAAGAGAGATGTGTCTCACTTTATCTAATATTACACGTCTATGCACATGGATATTCCAGCAACACCTGGCCCTTGTTCTGCTTGATGTTTAGGAAATACTTGAAAAATTGGCCCAATACTGTCTGGAATCATAGCACAGACTTGCTGCCCCATGTGAAAATGTACAATCCCTAAGGGTACCAGAGGTGAGACTTACTAAATTCATATTTTGCAGTCAAATCTTTCCTTTTGGGATCCTCCATGAGACTGGCCAATGTTCTGAGCCCACCCAATCTCATATGTATCTAATTAATCACATAAAGACATACAGTTATTTAATCCAATAGGATTGGGTTTTGCTTTGCACATTTTCTCTGCTGATCACTATTTAATTCCTACTTTAACTTGCTACTTTGTTGCTTCCTCCATTAATCAGCTTATAAACTCGGTGAGGACAGGGACAATGTTCTGCATTTGTAGCCCACTAATGCCCTTAAGCAAGGCTGACCCTACAGCAGGCGATTAACCTAAATTTGCTGAATTTTCTTGATAATGCTAAACAGAGCACTTATGAAATTAATGCTGGTTGTTATTAGTCTTATCCACCACTAAGCTTGGAACTAATTAGACATTTGCTCGAGGTCACTTTTAGCCACCTGTTGGCCCGGTATCAAAGAGTGAGGAAAAGAAAGAAATAGCAAAATCAAGATATCAAATAGCAATCAGAAGCTCTAGGAAAAAAAAAAAAAAAGGCCAATAAAGTAACTGGAACTATTACTTTAAATTATTTTTGAAGATTTGCAGAGTTTTTTTTTCTCATGTTCGGTTTATGACAGTCTAAAGAAAATTAAATCAGAGAAAGAATAATTACCCCTGACACACAAGGTGATAGGAACCACCCCACACAGCTATCAAGAAGGCTGGGTCAGATATGTGGCCAATTTCCCTAGTGTTTGCCAGAAATACTCTTAGGATTTGTTTTTTTTTCTGTTTATTTGTGGGGCTGGTTCTTACCTAGAAGACACCTACTTCAAGGTTAGCTCAAATATCTTCTTCTTGAGTCCCTCCAAACAGAGTGAATCACTGAGTTTCCGTATGATTTCACTCATCTCTCTCCCACAGCGCGTATCATGCTCTCTGTAGTTAACTGCTAAAATCTAACTCCACCACTGGAGTGAGCGTTGGAGGAAAGTGATTATGTTTATTTTATATCTCCACCTTGTTTAGTGGTCCTAATAATAATAATAACAGTAACTATAATTATTAATGCGATCTTATTACATCAGATGTTGTTATGGTCTGAATGTTGGTGTCCCCCCGAAAAACTCATATGTAGAAAATCCTAATCCCCAAGGTGATGGTATTAGGAGGTGGGGCCTTTGGCAGATGATTACGTCATGAGAGTGGAGGCCTCCTGAATGGGATTAGCCCTCTTGTAAAAGAGGACCCACAGAGATACCTCTCCCCTTCTGCCACGTTAGGATACAAGGAGAAGTTTGCAACCTGGAAGAGGGCCCTCACCTGACCAAGTGGCACCCTGATCTCAGACTTCCAGCCTCCAGAACAGTGAGAAATACATTTCTGTTGTTTATAAGCCACCCGGTCTGTAGTATTTTGGTATAGCAGCCCAAACGATCTAAGATGTTGTAATAAGCACTTTGCATACATTATATCATTTAATCTTCACAAAACTTTTGCCAAGTAGTTATTATACCCCTGTCACAGATAAGAAAAATGGAGCTTAGAAACATTAGCCAGCCCAGGTCATGCAGCTAGTAAGTCATAAAACCAGGGTGACCTAACTCCATAGCCCATGTTCCTCTTTACCACAGTATACAGTGGTGGTTACTAAACTTCAGTGTGCATCCGAATCTCCTGGGAGCTTGCTAAAAATACATATTTTGGGCCGGCCCCATGGCATAGTGGTTAAGTCCAGCACGCTCTGCTTTGGTGGCCCGGGTTCCAGGGTGTGGATCCTGGGCGCAGACTACGCCCCTCATCAGTCATACTGTGGTGGTGACCCATATACGTGGTGGAGGAGGATTGGCACAGATGTTAGCTCAGGGCTAATCTTCCTCAAGCAAAAAAAGGAGGAAGGCTGGCAACAGATGTTAGCTCAGAGCGAATCTTCCTCACCAAAAAAAAGGCATATTTCCAGGCTCCACCTCCTAGGGTGATTCTGATTCATAGCTTTGGGGTAGGACCCCAAAATCTGCATTTTTAACTAGCACCATCCCCTTTCCAAGCAATTCTGACGGAGGTCCATACGACGCTCTTGAGAAACACTACACTACTGCTGCTTGCTCACCAGCTGCTCCCTCAGCGATGGTGAATGAACGAATATAATGTTTGTCGACATTTGTACAAAAGAGGTACAGGACATTCTTCACGTCCGTCTCTACAAGGGTAAAGGTGGAAAATGACAATGATGAGATTGATTTAGGAACCACTCTGTTAGACAAATTCAAATGGGTTTCTTTATGTCAGGACTCCTCAGAGCCTTAGGCAAAATATAGCATTTTTTTCAAAGTCATTTGATCAAGGATTCCATTTCTTCTTTTTCTCTCACATAACCCCGTTTAAACTGTAGTAAAAGAATTTGGAAAACAGTGTCTTGGAAAATAAATTAACAATAATCGCTTACATTTGTATGGGGCACTACAGTTTACAAAGGGCTTTCACATGCATTATTATTACCATTTCCAGGAATGGGAGCAGGAGTTTAGAGAGATTAGCAGTGTTTGCCCAAGAAGAAAGGCCTCTTACGTAAGAGCAGAGTCAAGATTAGAACTGGGTCTTTGGGCTCAGTATCCACCATTTATCCATGGCATCACAGGAGATACTCTTCTTGCCCATATAACCTTAGTGCTTAGAGGAAGCAGTGCAATAGAGTGCAAAGCCATTTATCCCATTTTTGCCTCAGTTTCCTCATCTGTAAAATGAAGAAGATGGAACAAATCTAAGAGAAGTACCTCGTCCTAAGTCAAATTGCTATCTTTAGTAGCACGGCTGAGTTTACAATCAATTTTCTCAACTCCTTAAGCAGTTCAACCAGTCTGCCTTGATCTAGGAGCCAGGAACAGCGCTAGGCACTCCGAGTGCAATAAATAATTAGGCAAATTCCTTCTCCGGCATATTACATCTCCCAGAATGTGCTGGTAGAAATTTTTGTACTCAACTGCCTTTCGAAAAATTGCTTCCAAGGCCAGAGTAGCATGCCCTTCTGTACGCTGGCTCTGGTCTCTGCCATCTCCTGAAAAAAAAAAAAAAAAAAAAACAGACAACACAGCACTGCTTTGAAATGTCACTAATGTCCTTGTGGTCAGTGCCACATGGCCATGCCTGAAGGTCTTAAATCTAACCGTTACTCAACAGCAGGGCTGGAAGTCAGCTTCGCTTTGGTAATAAAAGTTATTACCTGACTCTTTAAACATTTCAACTTGCCTCCCTATTTCACAGTACATAAAACACGTCTCTGATGTGGAGGGATTTTTTTTATTTAAGAGGAGATATAAGACAGCATGTTTTTTCCACCTCTTGATGGAATTATTACTTCACATAAGCCACCAAACGGTAATTCTGCAACACAGCTCTTCTAATTGCTTATGTCTGTTAAGATGCCAGTGCACTGGGCATCTTGCTGCCCTCTTCCCAACCCCATCTCATTGTGTGTCTGGCATTAGTACTGCCAGAGCCCGCGTAAATATGTACACCACGCAACTTATTAGCTGCCCATTAGCTTCAGAGCCAAGAATCAACATGATGGATCCAACAATATGTTGGAGCTTGGGTCAAAGTCTCAGCTGAGGACTCATCAAATGTAGAGGTCAGCAGCTTGGCGTCAGCTGCAAGGCACACACCAAGCACATCGTGCTCCAAGGGGCCATTGGGGAAGACAACAAATATGAGGCCTCATTAAAAACTGAGGGGAGGAAACATCCTTTTGCAGGACCCACAGGGCTTTATGGTTATCGATTTGCCTTTCCGCTCACATGAAGAATTTATTTGGTTTATCACCAAAATAAGATAAAACTGAACATTGAAGTGGCATTATCACATTTCCAGGAATCAAATACCATGCATCAGGGATCCAAGCGAGCAGCCCCAAGGTCGGGGCTGAAAGTTTGAAAGCACGTCTCTTTAAATCCAAATGTTATTTTTATCATCTGAATAACATAAGCTGGTTTAAATCCAATGGAGATAAAATGATTACAGCCTGTGTTTCTCCTTCTTTATTTCCTTCCTTCCTTCTTTCCTTTCGGTTTTCTTCCTTCCTTCCTTCCTACCAATTTCTTCCTTAACTGGATGTAGTAAAAAACAGCTCTTTAAAAACTAACTATTCTTCCCAGAGTGGGGCCTTTCAAGTCATCCCCTGCAATGCATCATTTGGCACACAAATACTGCTCACACACCTCCTATCACCTTTTCTCGAAGGACAACAAACCCTAGTAGTAGTGGAAAAATTATATTAGGGAAGAAAGGCTTCCTCACATCTCCAGGTCTGTTGTGTTTCAAAGTAATTATTTAATAGGACATTTAGGGTAGGACTGTCATGCTGTTACTAACAGTGTCCCATTTCTTTAAGGGTGGAAGAATGAGGTAGAGACTACCAGCAGTTGGTGACTTTAGAGATGATTACCTGACCCAGCATTGCTGTTTAAAATTAGCTTGATTTTTGTAGGGCTCGTTTGAAAAAGAGAAAAAAAACCCTCTACGTTTAAAATTACAGAGCATGCAGGGCTCACATTTTCATAAAACCACTTAAAAATGAAAGGTCAAACTAATCATTCCAACACTGAGGATCAGTTTTCTTGTCAGTACAATTCAAAGAGTAGCTTTTATTCTCAATGATCATAGCTTTTTTGGCAGAATCCCAATAATAAGCACTTTGCACCATGACAACCAGGAGGCATGCACAACATTGCCCATGGTGCCTGCGTTCTTTCTGGAAGGGAATGTGACTCCTGCAGAGCGCAGTGGCTCACCCCTCTAAACTAGGCACACGGCCTTGTGCACAGGCACGTATGCACTCATCAAGAGAACAGACTTCAACCGTGCTCTGGTCATTGAATGGTGCAGAATCAGTTCTCAGGAGTGTTAAAGGAAATAAATATGAAAATCACTCTATACAGCACCAGGTAAATATTTAATTGTTGCTATGGTCTGAATATTTGTGTTCCCCTGAAATTCACATGTTGAAAACCTAATGCCCAAGGTGATGGTATTAGGAGGTGGGGCCTTTGGGAGGTGATTAGGTCCTGAGGGTGCAGCCCAAATGAATGGAATTAGTGTTCTTATAAAAGAGATCCTTTAGTGATCCCTCATCCTTCCACCATGTGAGGACACAAGAAGTCGAAGTCTGGAAAAGAGCCCTCACCTGACCACACCTGCACCCTGATCTTGGACTTCGAGTCTCTAGAACTTTTGTAAGCTACCCAGTCTCTGGTATTTTGTTACAGCAACCCAAGCAGATCAAGACAATTGTTTATTAGAACTTGTGTAGTTCCTACAATTGAGACACGAAGGAAGAACAATTTTGTGGGAGAGACATTGGAGTGTTCACTTCTAAATCTATTTTGGTACAATATGTAAAGCCCTAGACCATATTTCATAAAAAGCAATATGCTACAGCTCTCTAACTTTTTAAAAGAAAGATAGTCCTGAGTTTACACATTTATATATACTGGGTAAAGATGGTATTAATATGTAAGACTCACTAGAACTAGTAGTAAAGTAGAATAGAGCACCTGGTGGGCCCAGTGGTAGGCACTCAAAAAATGCTGTTGAATTATCTTCCATAAGAATTTATAGCATTCAGCTTCCTCATGCATTTTGGATGTGGTGCCCCTGGTGGTCAGCCTTAGTTGGCAGAACAGCTTGCCCAACCACATTCCCTGGTCAAATCTCACCTCCAGGTCCCCAGCTCTGCAAGGAGGCTGGAGCTATTATCTAAAGGGGTGGAGGGTGCTGAGCTGAGCCAAGCAGGCTGAAAGTGAAAAATATAGAGAGAGAGGACACATTTGAACCAAGGGGGTTGCCCACGTAACTCTAAAGCAGATTTTCATACATTGCTAAAAAATCATCTTTGAAGGCAATTCCAAAGAATTCTAAAAATGCAATACAGTAGCATAGGAGTGAAGGTACAACTGCCTATGGGTGTTGCTAAGCAAGGCAGCACCACCTGAATATATATATTCAGTGCTCCAGTCACCCAAGATTAATGGCTATTCTTAAATGACGCCATGCCGTTTGCACCTTTAACTCTTTACACATGTTATTCCTGCCACCTGGAAAGTCTGTCTCTACCTGATCTTTAAGATTCAGCGTCATACCTTTCTTACCCTCCTATCCTAGGCCAAGTTAGCTGATTCCTTCTTATGAGCCCTCAGAAGATTTAATACAGAAATTATTGCAGTCATGGTTCTGTATTTGAAATTCTTAGTTTTCATGTCTTCTTCTGTCTTCCACATTTGTTAGTGAGTTCCTAGAGACTAGTTTTGTATGTCCAACCCACTGCTTTGCCCATTATAAACAATTACCTAAAATCAATTCCCTAGTCCCTTACATTCACATCACTCATTCCCTTCATAGCACTTATCACTACCTGAACTGTTTGTTTTCTTGTATGTTATTCATCTCCTCTGCTGAAATGTAAGTTTTAACATAGCAAGGACTTTGTCTGCCTTGTTCACCATCGTATTCCCAGGACTTAAACCTGCCTGGCATATTGTATGTACTCAATAGTTACTTACTGAATGAATGACTTATAGGTGCTGAATAATGTTTACCAAATGGATGAGCAAATAACTAATCATACATCTGTTTTTAAAAATCAATTGATTATTTATAATCAGATAGATGTTCAACTCCTAAAAGACAATGGAGAAATAAAAAACAGATTCCTGTGACAGCTCCATTCTGGACTTATGGCTGTTGGATTCTAGATAAAATTGCCTTTCAACCCAGTTATTATTCAAGCAAAAGCTTTAAAATTTGAAATGGAGGAAAAACAATGTGACAGAGAGTCAAATGGCAGAAAACCATATGCCAGGAGAAGTTGGCTTCTACAGTTCTAAGGTCCACTTTCTCAGAATAATATAAGGGGGCAGGGTGAAGCTTCCAGAAACCTGAATGACTAGCAGCAATTTTTAAGGTCCTTGTTTGCCATGAGAAAAGTTTAAAGATAAAATGGAGAAAACAACAAAATACAAATCTATAGATTAGTTTCTACAAAAGTCATCAAGAACCCTAGACTTCCTACAAATGATTGTTCCTTCAACTTCTGATCTCTTCCAGTGAAAAGAAAAACAGCAATTATGAGTTCATTATTTTATACTTTTGCTTGAAATTCATTTTTACACATTTAGATATAATTACTTTATTTAATCAAGTTTATGTAAACTTTAGAAAGGTGTTTTTATAATTTGTAGTTGATTAAATATGGAATTACTTCTGCCATCTTGATAGTAGAATCTTGGTTAAAATTATACCTATGTATATGAACTTCACATTCTGTTTACAGGAAAAGTGAAATTGATTTACGTAACTTTGACTTATGATATCTTGTCCAGCCATCACGTAATATGCTCCTTTATTTAAGGACTTTCTCTGTGAAATTAAGCAATGGGCCAAATACAACCCATTCAAATCTTTCAAATCTTTCCACTTTTTGAAGACCAGCTCAAGTCTGATTTTTTCCCCTGCAGTCTTTCCCTGGAAACTCCAGTTCACATTGTCCTTTATCCCTCCGTAATTTGGCAGCACTATTGGTGGGTATACATTTTGATTCAGTTTTTACTCTACCCCATACAGAATATCTTTGGCCTTCATGCATTTAATGCTGTTGTTACTGCGCATGACCTTGAATACCGATGATCTGTAGTCATTCGTAATTTTGCTAAGGGCCAGTTCTCATGTGTGTGGGCTGACACAGTCCCAGAAGAAGCTAGCTGGCTGCACTCCACAGACACGTCAACATGGCTCTGCTGTTCAGCCCTTACATGAAGTCATTAAAGACACACACACCACACATGTACACTCTATTCAGTTTCTTTTTGGATAATGACCTAAAAAGCCAAATGACAGTATTGATGATGGCAGCTCTGTGAAAGTGATAGTTCTTTGCCAGAAAATATAAGTTGGGGATAAGTTGAAGAATAGATTTTGCTTTAGTAGCTCTGAGCCATACGGTATGTCAATATTTTGATGAAAGGACCAGTGCAAATCTTTTTTACTGCATTTAATAGAAGAAAGTATATACATATATTTTAGTAGCATTCACAAATTTGAGGATTTCAAAAGGCCTCTATACAAATTCCACTTCAAAAATATTCCTTAGAAGAGAGTGCTACCTTTCCAATAAGATGTGCAAGCTAGAGAGCTGACTGCCTTCATATGTTGCATTAATTTATTGGCGGCTATGTGCCAGGCATTATACATAAAATTACTCATTTAAACCATACAAATTCTCTTTTGAGGTAGGTATTAACATCTCTTTTTTTTTTTTTACCGACAGAAAAACTGAGGCTTAATGACTTTAAAAAACTTGCTTACAGTCACCCAACCAGTATGTAACAAAGTGGGGATAAAAACCCAAGTAGGTCCCCGTCCAAAGCCCACGTTCCTCCTTCTAGATTTATGCTGTTTCACAACCCCACTGCCCTTCCCTGCCTTCTACATAATTCACTCAATTGGTAGTTATTGGATTTATTTGACTTCGACCTTATTTCTAGGTATCCCAAACTCATCCTAGCAAAACGCTTGGTGCTTGAATTCAACAGCTAAGATATATGCAATTAAATTGTGCAGTGTGTTCACATATACATACACACACACACACACACACACAGAGGATATTTTTGTGCTGGAGTGCTAAGAATATTAATTTCAGGTTTTCTTAATTCATCTGAATTTTTGTAAAACATAGAAGTGCCTACATGCTCCATCTTCACTGATGGAGCCCCCGACACATTTTTTTCCAATGTCTCTGACAAGAATCCAGTTGAGTTGATTTGCATTTCTCCCTCTTTCCCACTAATTAGTGGAGGTGCTAATGAGCAGAAAGCAGCCCTACAGGTAGACAGCTAACTAGGGAAAAGGATGTGCAGTAAAGAGTCTAGGAGACTTGCAACTGAGAAGAAGAAACACAGATTATAGTTCACACAAGATTTAGCTCATCTGTACGCAGAGCAGAGAATAAGAGAACAAAGAGTGAGGAATGGGGAGGGGGAGAGGTAAGAGATGGAGGTGGAGAATTAGATGAACCATAGCCACATGTTTTGTGAGCCAAAATAAAGTTGTTTGACAAGCAAGTGCAATAATAAGCATTGCTAATACTATTTTAGAAGTCTTTCAGGACAGGAGGAAGTGCCAATTCTACTTAGAGCAAGAGAGGCCTTGGCCAATGGGTCATCGTGGCCAGAAACCAACTCTCATCTCATCGTCTTCCTCCTCATGCTCCCTAAGGTTTCACTCTTTCATTCTCTTTCTCATTTTCCCAGAGGTCTCTTCCACTCTTTGACTCTTCCTGTCTACGAAGGACTCCCAGTCTCTATCCCAACCTCTGATCTCACCCAAGTGCCAGACCAGAAGATCCCCACACTCCCCAATTGCAAAACAGCAAGGAAAGGAACATATATTAGCATAATTCTGAATTGTTCTTACCATGCTTTACATGGATGGTGAGGTTCATCGGGCAGAGTGAATTATGCCCTGGACTGCAAGTCAGAGAGACGTGAATTTTAGTCTCACACCTAACGCAAACTAGCTGTGTGATTATGGTCAAGTCACATAAAATTTCTAATTCATACTCTATTATTTTTTCTGGCCCTCCCTAGCTCTAAGGCTCCATAAGAATTGATGGTTCTTAGAGCCCATGGAATAAATAAGGCATGTATCTGAGTTGTGTTATTTACTGGGGGTGACAGAGCATCTAGCAACCTGAGTCTAGAGTCCTCACTTTCTGACTTCAAATCTAGTGTTCTTTTCATTGAGAAGGATGATAAATTCATAGAAAATGAAGAACAGCTACTCAAAGACCACCACACCTGCACCTCACTCAAAAGAGAGAAACTTGACATTTTCAAGTAAGGAAATCCCTAAGTTACACGGAGTTTCTGGTTTGAGAGTTCTCCTGTGCAAGGATGATTGTTTAGAACACAGAAATGAGAGTCAGATGCCTGGGTTACCTCTCTCCTTCTCCAGCAAAGCCATTTTGAACATATAATGTGAGACTGTACTTTATTCCCAGAGAAAATGTGTTGCAGTAGTTGCTGGCAACAGGGAATAGGTGTTCTGGCTAGTACCACTCGTTCACTGACCCATTCGTGTGATAAACATAGATTGACCAACTCTTACTTCCCAGACACTGTTAGGCACTGGAGCCACAGACCTAAGTCAGAAATCACCTCTTTCCTCTACAAGGATACAACCTGCAGGGCAAAAACAGATCAAGGAATATTTTAAGGCCTCTCCCTGAATTGTTATGAAAGGGGATTGAGTGGGAGTAATTCTGAGAGTCCTGCCTCACCTCTAAGGCTCCATAAAGACCCTTCCTTTCATCTTGACATAGGCCGTATGTAGATATGGATGTTCTTAAATCGGATTCTAGAACTCTAGATACACCTCTATTTCTATCCCTAATTCTAAATAAAATCAATACAAAGAACTTCAAATTTACTCACTTTGATCCAGCTTACAAAACTTGAAAATACCAACGTGAAGGAGTTTCAGGATGGAAAATGAAGTGCGTTAATTTGCATCGTATTTGCAATAGTGCAGCCTAGTCCTACTAGAAGTAATAAAAAGCCCAAGCCAAAAATCTAAGGATGCAAAGAGACTCTGAAAACGACATTTGGGAATTTCACAGTGATAAAAAATAATCATTCCATGGTGTGAGAGAGGAAGGAGTGAGTAAATGCCAGGGTGAGTTACTAGAATTTGAATAGAGTTGTAAATAAAAGTAAACTTCTAGGTGGTGGCTATAACCTTCTGCATTTCACAGAACTGGCTACTCTCTCATCTCTCTGCCACTTAAAGGTCTTGTGGACATCTGCTAGATTTTTTCCCCCATGTGAACACACCAGTGATTATAGTAGATATTGTTGGTCCTCTGCCAAAATTCCGTTTACTAGGTTGGTGCACCCAACACGCACCTGATGTGAATAATGACTGCTCACAGATTAACCCTTCTCCTTCTCTAGAGCATTGCCCTTGGCTGACAGGAGTGGCTTCTCTCTACCTCCAAAGGAGCTCACAGCCAATGCATGCTACAGAGCTCCCTGTGGGATCATGCTGAGGCTAGATTTTAGCTGATAGCACATCTTGCTTAGCTTCCTCCACTGCCTATGTGGCTTCATTTACTTCCTTACAGGTTTCTCCCAAGAGTCCTCCCTCAGTAAATCACTCCCCAAGAATCTCCATCTCAGACCCAGCATCTAAAGAATTCTAACTAAGACATTGATCAACATACTGTAAGGCCTGAAACTTCATGTGCTGCCTTGACATCTTTGAGCCTCCCAGGGCTCCTGCTCTCATCTGATGTGCCTAACACCCAGCGGGAAAGGTTTCCCACTCAGCTAGTTCCCTGCACTCCGCCTGGTCCTCAACCTAATGAGTTTTACTTCCCTGACAGCCTGCAAAATTATTGCAACAAGCCAATCATATCCTCCCATGGGAACCAGGATGCACCTCACCCTCTTGTTACTACAAAGCTTGCCTCCCACAGCCCCTGCTGTTTCACTGTGCTCCCTAGTGCAACCCCCAGGTGGCTCTGCATGGCATGTGGTGTCCTCCCCAGGTACTGAGGATATATGACAAATGAACTGCTGCCAATCTCATCTGTCCAATGATGGGTGTCATGGGATTGGCCATCTCGTACTACTTAGGGTGGGGATCGCTCTGTCACCAAGGGAGTGAATAGGTGGTGATCAGAATAATCAAATAATGGAAATCAATTGGAAAATTGTTTTTTATTTACTAAAGCAAAGGAGTTTTCTGGAAGAAAACAAATTTCATAAAGGAAGGGCAATCTGTAACGACCAATAAGATAAAACAAAGTTTAGCAGAGCCTGCCAGCCATACAACCGGGCACCGGGAGCTTTCTATCTTGGGTCCCATGGTCCTCTCCAAAGAGAGCGAATCAGGCTCATGTGAATTTGTGGGAATCAGCCTATAAGAACACAATGTACGTGCCCCCATCTCTCTGATGTGGGCAGCTCTGATGAGCTGACTTGGTAAGAATGACTCACATCACTAAATTGCACAGCGAAGTCAGGCAGAAAGGTGGGCATATTTTCATGCTTTCATTATGGTTGCCTCTGCCACCCACCCACCCACCCATCCAAGTTTTAGATCTCTGATTTTTATTTGAGAGAACAGAAGATGGGGGCAATCTGAACTACACTCACACCGGCACGTTTAAACATTTGTAGTAAAGGACTAACAGGAAGAGAGCCAAGCTGTTGCCAGGTTTTCCTCAGTCCTGCTGCATTTCGAGGTGACTCACTCAGGAATTTGATGACTGCCTTTTAAAGCCACACAACAGGCCTATTAGCACTTAATTGCATTAACAGTCTGTGTTTCCTAGCATAACAAAAAGTCTTGATTTAGGGAAGATGCAAGTCAGGGGCAGCCTCGACAGTAGTTCTATTTCCATTTATCAGATGAGAGTTCCCTCAGGTCAGAGACTATTTTCTCCTTGGAAGAAGTGGTGGGAAATTCCTACTTAGGTGATTTTTAGGCAGATGGCAGAGCTGATATATTTAGAGGCTCCAGAAATATCATTCCATTAATTACACTGTCAAGATCTTGATTACCAGCAGCCTGTTTTACTCAGGCCAGGGCTATTTTACATTTACACTTGAGATTCTTCTAATATAGCTGGGCAATGTAGCTAGAGAATAAAATTACTTGGTTGGTTACATTTACCTGGAATTTTCGGGAATGAATAAATTGCTGTTGTTGGAACTGAAAATTAATGACGGTCTAGTGAATTATGTGAGAATATAGGAAAAAAAATATGCTGATAGATGGAAATAGAGACAGAGACAGACAGATAGACAGAGACAGACAGAGAGAGAGAGACAGATAGAGACAGACAGACAGAGACAGAGACAGTCAAATAGAGAGATAGAAACAGATAGCTGGATGGATGGATAGCTGGAGAGATAGCTAGAGAGATACTAGATAAATAGATAAGGATGAATAGATTGAGATGGATAAGGATAGACAGAGATGGATAAGGATAGATAGAGATGGATAAGGATAGATAGAGATGGATAAGGATAGATAGAGATGGATAAGGATGGATAGATAGAGATGGAGAAAGAGAGAGACAGCCCTGTGTTTGCAAAGTAGTGCTGGATAATAAAAATGATTGTGCAAGCTGAAACCCTACTAAGTGATCTCAATAATCAGAAAAATTAGTATTGTTCCATGAACTTTGAAAATTTTTACTAAAACATTAAAAATTGTCTTACTGTCAGTTATAAATGCATAGGGAAATGAAAACAATAGTAAAACTAATATGTACTTAGTAATCTATAATTTAGGATATTAGAAAGACCGAGAATTAAAGTGCTTTATTTCTTTGTAGAAAACTTATCAAGAGCAGTTTGACCAGTGCTTATTGCCTTCTTCTCATCATATATCTTATGGTACTGAGCGAGCATCTTTTCTGTGCCTTTGGAAGTTGTCATACTCCTTTCCAAGTCTGGATCAGCTAGCAACACTTTATACTTTGTATTTCCAGTGACGTGAAATAGCTCTGAGTTCCTTTCATATGAAGTTTTTCACTGGCATCACTTCTTCCAGGCCATCTTTATCCTTTCTTCACAGCTACTCTCTTCATTTATGTTTATAAATTTACCTTCACTGAGTTCTTCTGGCTGTGTATCGAGTCCCTTTAACACTATCAGTGTCAACACTCCCGTGGTCAGCTATGTCTTCTGTAATTCCATTTATGTTTGATTTGCATTTCACTTCCAGAATTCTTAGTTTTTGTTTTGCTGCATTTTCATCTTTTTTGGACAATTTCCCCTATCTATTATCTATTCTTGTAAAATGTCATCACTAGGAGACAAGGAGAAACACAACCACTCAGTTTGTTCTCTGCATGTGAAATAACAGATACACAATGACCCATCACCGACAGATCGTGACAGAAGTGATGTGACTGGTCACAGTCATGATTCACATCAGCTATTTACATAGTGGTTTGTGCAATGAAAAGCTAGGAGCAAAGTTTGTACTTCATAAAATTACTTACAGTTAATATACTATAGTAACTGAAATTTGAACTGTGCTGTTGAGAGACTGGGGTTATTTAATTAAACCGTGATAACTGAAATTCATAGATGTCAGAAACATGGAAAGCAAGGCCAACTGTGTGTGTGTGCACACGCGCATGTATTCTAGTCTTCCTTTAACCTATCCTATCAAAGATAATTTCAGTCTTTGTAGGACCTGTTCTTTGGGCTTTTGTAGTATAAAACAAGAAGAAAGAGGAGAAGCAAGGAGGACTATTGTGTGGAATACAAAGGGAGGGATCTAGCCAGAGAGATTGAATTGATTGACATACTCAAGAACGGACCAGAAGAAGAGAGAGGAGAAGATCTGTCCTCTGTCGCTCCGTCCTGGTATGTGAATTCTCCCTGTTGTGGAGTGAATGTTTGTGTACCCCCCTCCAAATTTATATATTGAAGCCATAATGTGATGGTATTTGGAGGTGGGGACTTTGGGAAGTAATTAGGTCATGAGGGTGGAGCCCCCCACAATGGGATTAGTGTCATTATAAGAAGAAGAGAGCTAGCCCTTTCTACATCTCTGCCATGTGAGGATACAATAAGAAGAGGGCTCTCATCAAAACTCTAACATGCTGGCACCCTGATCTCGGACTTCCAGCCTTCAGAACTGTGGGAAACAAATTTCTGTTGTTTATAAGCCACTCAGTCTATGGTATTTTGTTATAGCCGCCTGAACCGATGAAGGCACTCCTTATTTTCATAAATACAAACAAAAGATTTGAGTTATTTTGATATGTCTCTTCGTTCTGAAACTGTGCTTTTGGTATGTGATACCGCTCTGACACTGGGTTCTGGGGGGTTCCACTCATATGGACACATGTTCCCTGGGTCCCTTTATTAGCTCATTTTAGTGGAAAGTTCTGGGCTTTGAATTAGAAAGAGGAGTTCAAATTCTGGCTCTGCCACTTACTAGAGGAGTGATCTTAGAAAATCTGTTACTCAGCTTCTCCAAGCTTGCCTCATAGGATAGGGATTATTTAAAGTACATTGCCTGAGACAGACGAGACACATAATAAATATTAATTACCAACTTTCTGCCAATAACACCCTGGGGAGGCACAGGTATATCAACGCTCTTGTTTGAAAGAATCTGAAGTGGAAACGAGGAAATCTGAGAATTGAACTTACATCTCAGAGCTTCCTACTGAGTTTTTTTGCTTTGCTTTGTTGTGTTGTCTTTGTGTTTTTAATCTGACAAGAAATAGTTTGCAAACTGAGATAACCAGGTAAAGCAAAGGTAATGGCCGATGAACTGAACACAAAACAGAATTCAACAGCCCTGTCATGTCTGTGTTTAGTAACATCTTTCTAAGTAGCAAGACAGTCAGAATTTAGTTTGCGTTTCTCTGGTCTGAAATTGGACCATTGAAAACACCTCAATGATAACTGTAAAAAGATTAAGTAAAGAACAATGATGGAAAAAATGGGTTTGGGGGCATGATGGATTTTACAATTCAGGGAGAGATTAGCAGTCATGAGCCCTTTTGGGACAGACCAGGGCTTGCAAGGAGTTAAAGGTTTTGAGACTAATATGATTATGGGAAAGAACTTACATTGTGCACCTGGCAATCTACAGGTGAGGGCATTCACACGGTCAAGCAGTACAGGACCTGTCACTGTGGTGTGGTTCACAGGACCAGGAAGTCAAGGAGACAAGGAAAACAGCCCCAGCTCAAAGGCTATTGGCCTAGTGCTGACCTTGACACTGTAAAAAGTCCAGAGAGTGACTACTAGAGTTCAAGGAAAGAATAAAATGGATTGCAGTGGATGAGCTGCAGTGGATTCTTTAATAAATTAAATAAAAGAACTAATGATATCAAGCATTGACCCACTCTCTAATTATTCTTTTATCTTGATTTAGAGGGTGACTTTAGATAAAACACCTTCCATCCTCTGGGTCCAAGATTCCTCATCTGTAGAAAGAAAAGGTTGATTTAGATCACTATCTTAGTTCAGGCTGCTATAACAGAATACCGTAGACTGGGTGGCTTAAATAACAAACATTTATTTCTCACTATTCTGGAGGCTGGAAGTCCAAGATCAGGGTGCCAACATGGGGTTCTGGTGAGGGTGCTCTTCCCGGCTTGCAGACAGCTACCTTCTTGCTGTATCCTCACAATGATGGAGAGAGAGAGAGCTCTGGTCTCTTCATCTCCTCTAAGCGTACCAATCCCATCACGGGAGATCCACCCTCATGACCTCATCTACACCTAATTACCTCCCAAAGGGCCCACCTCCAAAGACCAACAAATTAGGGTCTCGAGCTTCAATATATGGATTTCGGGGGACATAAACATTCAGTCCATAGCAATTACCTCTAAGTCCCCTTCTCTCTGATTTTGTACATGAAGCTTCCTTACTGCTCACCAAATCAAATCATCTGTCTAGCTTTCAAGATCTTCTGTAAAAGATCTGGTGCACCCAAGGTATGAGATTTGCTTGTCACCTTCCTCCAGGATGAACCTTCACCTCCCTTTAGACTAGTCTGTGGTGTATCTTCCCTACAAGCTGTATTAATCCATTACCTCCACCTTTTTACTCACATTCATTCTCCTCTCTTGGAGTGCACTGAACTCTCTCTATTGACTGAAGAATTAGCCATTTGGTGGGAGCCGTTCTTCCAGTTCCCAGACCATTTCACAGGAAAGAATAATATTAATATAAAGTTTTCCTCCTGTGTAGTGTAGAAAAAGTTTTGGGATTTGCACTGAATAAGATTTTAAAAGGGAAGTCGTCGTTGTTTCATATTGTTTTAGCTCATGCAAATGTCAGTTCCACAAATTTGAAATTAAGATAATATGTACAAATCTTGTCCCAGAGCTACTGTTACTAATCCAAAAGATCAAAGATTAACAGTATAGGAAAAGACAAAGGACATCAATTTAAGGTAAATTACAGCTGAATATATATAGGATCACACTTTATATCTTTACAAATACCAAGCGAATTTGCTGATATTTGTGATAATATAAGAAAGCCACAGTATTAAGGATTTGCCATTCATTGTAACATTTTGCTAAAAACCGTTCATATGTCTCCACACTAGGATTCAGTATTAAATATTTATTCAAAAAAATTCCAGTTTGGTTTGTTCCCTTAGACTTAATCTATGGTAATCTTTTGAGAAGTTTTGAAGATGAAGGCCATAAAAGACATTCTTGCTTCTGATAATTGTCCATGATAAGTCATTATCGCTCTTATGGATACAATGCATAATACAATTTAAAGAAACATCTGTAAAGATTATCTGAAATTACATCAAAAGAACAGTAATGTTCTGAAAACAGAAAGAGCTTTTTAGGTGTCTTTATTACTGCTCCATGGGAATGCCTAATAATATGTCTATGATAATTTGGGATAAGCAAAAGGCATAAACAGACAATTTATAAGTGAGAAAATGAAAGCTTTGGGAAAAATTTCAATATCACTAACGACACAATACCATTTTTCAACTATCCAAATGGTAATGGTTTTAAATGTAGCTTGTATTAAAAGAGATGAGAGAAAAGAACCTTCCAGAGTTGAGACCATCTCAGTTACTTGGAAGGTGGAGAGATGTGTGTGCTGGACAGCCTCCAGATCCAGGCTCTACTCTTTTCCACCCTGCTCTGTGCCCTAGGAGGCTGACTTTAACAGAGTACATCAATGGGGCTCCCTTGCTTCTGGCTTCCAGTCAGCCTCAGCCAATGGGAGACACCAGCAGATCAGCGGGCAGGGGTTGGCAGGGGTTGTGTTTCTCTCCCAAAGACCACAGCTCTTAGTGGCTGGCCCTTTTCTACAGCTACAAGTCTTGCTAGTTTCAGATAATTGCTCCTTTTCCTTGCCATTTCAGGTTAAGGGATGGTAGTGGCCTCTCGCTGTTGCTAGCTCTGGAGTGCTTCTCCATCTCTTACTAGTTTCCCTGACCTTGGCCACACCTCATAAATTATTGCCTCGTTAAATCCTTTCCAATCATCCCTTTTGAGTTGGCCATCCATCTCCTGCCAGGACCCTGAGATACACAGTACATCTCTAAGTCCACTCAGGACCCTACCAAGCGAGGACATCTTCCATCCCAATCAACTCCTCCCCTCTTCCTTCTATAGCAAATGTCTGTTGCTTTTGCTCCCCAGAATCCATTCAGTCTTTTCCTTGCACAGCAGCCTAATTTTCCATTAGAGAACAACCTCTCTTTATCTCTCAGGGCACATGGCTTGAATAAGGCTGATCTCAGCCCCAACCCAGGGCTGAATATATGATCTAAGTCAGTCCAACGAGGCTTAATCTCAAAGACTTCTGTTGGAACTATGGGAGCAAAGAGGCCTCTATTCACTGAGATAGCCAGTTGTAAGGAAAAATACAACCGGGAACCATCAAGCCAAGGAAGAGGGGACTTGCCTGAGTGTAAACCAATGAAGTGGGCAGGGCAGAAAGAGTTGGAGAGGCAGGCCTAATATCATTATTTGAATCCCTGGATTCCACCATGCCTGAAGCTTACCCTTGGACATTGTAGTTATCAGAAGCAGACATCTCCTTTTTGCTCAAGCTGAGTTGAGCTTTCTGTCACTTGCAATTGAAAGATCCCTGACTAATAGGCCTTCTCCTAATAAAAAAACACAGAATTGGAAGCAGTAAAAAAGTAGGGAGTATTAGAGACTGTGAATTCTAAAATGATATCATCCAGGTTTGCAGTGTTGTTTTCATCAAAAACACATAATAAGGCCGTGAGAGGCTACCTGTGGTTTTTGTTTATTATGATCTTGGTGCTACCGCCACCTGCTTGTCCCTTTAGCCCTTTGAAATCTGTGACAGATGGGACAATACCAAACCAAACAACCTACTTTGTGTGGAACTTGGTGGCTGAGACCCATGCATGAACTGGTGTAAACAAAGAACAATGGTGGAAAAGAGCCGAATGCTGTGTTCAAGTGTTCTTTTCAAGTGCTATTTGACTGGGCCTTCTCAGGTGACACGGTTCACTGGCAGGAAAGCTGTTATTGTGACAATCATTCTTCCCATGTACTACCTATTAGAATCTGAGTCACTGGGAGGTCAGCCTGTCCCAAAAGCCCAGTGTTCCTGAGCACTCAAGGTCAAGTTCAAGGGACAGCAGTCAGGTGTAAGGACAACGGCTAAGGTGCAATCCTTTGAAATGAAGACAAGGGATAACTCCCAGGAGATCGCTGCAAAGTGAGTTTTACTATCTTCAACATATCACATAACTTGGGAAAAGAAATCAGAGTGACAGTGTTAACACAACCCCAGGTCCTTTAAACAGCAGCTGTCTTCCCTGGGGAAAGACAGTAAGTCTTATTCACCTTTATACAGCCCTCCCCACTCCTGCCTAGCACAAAATAGGTGCTCATAAATGATGACATGCAGGGCCTGCTGCTTTAAGAATACAGATAAAATATAATATATGAAAAGAATCAGCACATAGCAGTTGCTGAAGAAATCCTTGCTGTTATTATTATTGCTCTGATTTGTAAATGTATCTGTGTTATTAACAAGCAGTTCATCAAAAGCCACAAAAACCTTTTTTAATCAACAATTTCAACTTCCTTACTCCAAGGCAACAGCTCTGTAGTGAGTTTATTCTCCCTGCCCTTCACACATAGATGTGAGAATCAAATCAGTCACCCAATCGCTCACTCATTCATTCGTCCATTCAACACACATCTGTGACCACCTGCATTTTGCCACATATATGGAGGGATCAAGGTTGATTAAGACACAGCCTGTGTATAATGCAAAGGCCAACCTGTTGGAGATGGACAAGAGATCAGACCAGCCTGTGAAATGAGAGAATCAGGCTATGGAATGTGGGAACAGACTTCAGTGGTTGCAACAAGCGCTACGGAAACTCCAGGGGAAGCAACTATTTACTGGAGAGGCGTTTTCCTTACCTTTTCTGCGAGCCAGCCAAGATGCCTGACCTCTCGGCTCCCAGCAATGCCTGTTTTCCCCAGCTGCTCTCTGACCTCAGCAATCACTCGGGGCAGCAGGTCACTAACGTTGGAATGGATGGCACTGAACCAGGCCTGGGCAGTGGCTGAGTCCTTGCTCCTGAGGATCACCGTGTGCTTAGCATCTGGAGAGTGGATTTCCAGCTGCCTAGAGAAGCAAAGAGAGAAGGGTTAGAATGTTCCCTGGCAGACATGCTTTGTCACGTCCTGGGCCACAAAGGTGAATTAACTCTTTACTCTTACTTTTAGACACTGTCAGCTATGCGTGGTTTCCTTTAATGGTCCCATCATTTATTCATTCATTCGTGCACTCATTCATTCATCCACAAATATTTATCAAGTGCCCAGGCATTGCTCTAGATATGGGGGACATAGGTACGTGACCACCAAATCACTTGAATTAAGGACATCTGGTTTTCCGATTATTCAGCTGACTGGCTTATTAGTAGCATCATATTATAATTTTATTTATTTATTTATTTTTCCCCCAAAGCCCCAGTAGATAGTTGTATGTCATAGTTGCACTTCCTTCTGGTTGCTGTATGTGGGACGCGGCCTCAGCATGGCCGGACAAGCAGTGCGTCGGTGCGCACCCAGGATCCGAACCCTGGCCGCCAGCAGCGGAGCTCACGCACTTAACCACTAAGCCACAGGGCCGGCCCAGTAGCATTATATAAAAACTTCCAAACTCTGAGCTGATACTAATTTGCCTTACCTCTCAATCCACAGCGGATTTTAATAATATACTCACATCCTTGCCGCTGCTGGCAGGAAGTAGATTGAAATATCTAGCCACATGCTTCTCCTACTGCTCAGTGTTAATTATGAATATTTTAGAATCAAAGGTGGCCAAACTTTGCATTCTTTAGGAATCCTGTCTGTGGCACATTTACCTATCACATAAGCCTTAGACATGTGTAATGAAGGGGTAAATTGGCCGAGGAAGGGGTAACAATGGGGAGATAGATGCATTAAGCGTGTTATATTTAAAGTCAAACACCACAGCTTATGCCAGGACTCCAACTGGATTACCTCAGATACAGAGTGAGAGATCTGCATACTATAATTGTGGTAAAGGGGGGAAATTCTAGACAGATACTTTTTGTTTTTAAGTTATTTCGAACTATTTGTGGATTAACATGGCATTGTAAAAATAGTACAGAGAGGTCTGATAAACCCTTTCCCCAGGTCCCCCCATGGTTATATTTTATGTAATTATAGTACATTATCAAAACCAGGACACCAACATTGGTGCAATGTAAGTACGTAATTCTATGCCATTTTATCAGGTGTTGATTTGTGTAAGTACCATCGTAATCAGGGAACAGAACTATTCCATCACCACAAAGTTCTCCTTCCAGCTCCCCTTAGAGTTACAGCGCCCCCCCACCACACCCCAAATCTCTGGCAACCATTCACCTGTTCTCCACATCTGTAATTTTTAGACAAAAAATTTTTATTGTAGAAAGAAAAAAACATATTTTATTTATTTACTCATGTCTACACGCAAATAAATACCATTTATTCATTCATGTTTGCATTAGAAAGATATAGGGATTGGGAAATTCAAAACTGAATAAAATGATCCATTTATTAATTTCTTTTCGTCTCTTAATAATTATGCTACCGTTCATTGAATGTTTACTATTTATATATGTATTTTTCCTAATATCCCTATAACTGATATTATTAATCCCATCTAACAGAAGAAAAACACTGAAGTTTGGAGGGAGAGAGAAAGAAGTAATTTACCGAAGGCCACACAGTTGGCAATACTGGGATTCAATCGCATGTTGATTAGGCTTAGAAGCCCATGAATACGGATACTGTATACAATGTCTCTCCTATAGATTGGTGACATCCAACAGGGGAGCGGCCATTGTCTCCTCCAGTCGTCTGCAGTCCCGTCCTCATCACCAACAAATATGCCCAAGAGTGTCCTATTTAGCTCCTGAGGTCCAAAATAACGATTTTGCAGATCACCTGAAAATCAAATGTCCCAACACAACCTGGCCTCAGTTACGTTTGAAACCAACCTTTTAGAGTGAAGAAAACTTTTTACCCATAGACTTAACCAATAGAAAAGGAATGATTTAGAAAGTGGAATATCTCTAGGGGAGTTTCGTAATAATTAGCATTTTTTTGTAAGAAATGTGCAAAACAAGGCTTCTTACTAAGACACCAAAGGTTTTCTGTGATGAAACAGGGAAGTCTTTAAGTGACACTTGTCCTCAGCCAGAATAAAAAAATCACATGCCTCTTAGGCACTTTTCAAAGGAATGGGCAGTAAATCTAAAAAGAATTTTCCTTCCCTCCCAAAGTTCTTATTCTTCAGTAAAGGTGCGTAGTCGAACACAAACTAGGATTCTCCAAAAGCATTAATAATGCCTCATCTTGCTTTTCAAATTGTTCTATCAATATCTATTACTCTAGGAATTTAAAACATGCAAATATTTCTTTCACAATGTTTTCTTTTGAGGACCTGGCTTTGTTTTTATAGAAATGATAGCTGGAGAGGCAGCCACTTCCCAGGAATCACACACACACACACACACACACACACACACACACACACACACAAATGATGCCAGCAAAAAGGAAAGAATATTTTCTTTGTTGGGTTGCCAGCATACCCCCAGAGGAAAGCTGACTTGTAAACAGAGATACAGGCTAGTGAAGAGGAGGCCTGTTTCCCCCAAGTTTTGACAGCATTTATCATTGTTATTAATTTTTAAGTAAGCTTTTTAAGTATAACACATAGATAGAAAAGTGCACAAATTGCAGTGTAGAGCTCAAAGATATTTTCGCAAAGGGAACTCATTTGTGTAACCACCACTCAGACCAAGAAACAGAATATTAGAAACATTTCATGCTCCCTTTCCAGCTACTATCCCCCAAAATAACCACTACTAGGATTTCTATCACCATGGATTTCTTTTGTCTCAGGCAAAATGGATGCAGTTTTCTTTGTTTGTCTTCATTGGTTTTCATTGTTGCCTGCAGTATAGGGAGGATCTTAGACTATTTCTGAGGCAAGCCTGAGCACTAGGTCCTATACTTTTTAGTGATGGTTCTCAAAGTGCGGCCACAGACAAGCAGCAGCAGCAGCACCTGGGAACTTATTAGAAATGCAAACTCTCAGTTTCCACCCTGGACCCACTGAATTAGGAATTCTGGAGGCTGGCCCTGTGGTGCAGTGGTGAAGTTCAGCACGTTGCGCTTCAGTGGCCCGGGTGCGTGGGTTTGGATCCCAGGTGTGGACCTAAACCACTTATCAGCCATGCTGTGGTGGTGACCCATATACAAAATAGAGGAAGACTGGCACAGATGTTAGTTCAGGGCTAGTCTTCCTCAAGCAAAAAAAATAGGAAGATTGGCAATAGATGTTAGCTCAGGGCGAATCTTTCTCAGCAAAAAAACAAAAAATAAAAAGAATTCTGGGGGTAGGGCCCAACAATTACCCTCCAGGTAAATCTGATACAATTCAAGTTTGAGAAAGGCTGCTCTATGGGTTCATAAGAAAAAGCCCTGACCATGGTTGTTTGCCAGGGTTCCCAATGGCTGCGGTGGACATGGTAGAAGGTGAGCTGACCTCCCCCAAATCAGTCTCAAAGAAAGAACACAGACGACTCAGAATAGAGAGGCGTGTGGCTTTTTATGGTCAAATAAAGCAGCAGAAGTTCTCAATCAAAGTAGTCTTCAGAAACCCTTGAATAGTGTTTTTTTATTTTTAAATCATTTAATTAAATACAGATGCTTGGACCCCATCCCAGACCTACTGAGTAAGAATTTCCAGAGGTTGAGGCCTTGGTATATGCTTTAAATGTTTCACAAATTATATCGATTAAGGATCATGGTGGGCTTCTCTGAGCCCAAGCTCAAGCCCCCTAAAGAGCAGTGCCTTTAGGTGATTGTCACAGAGGGCTCTTGGAGAGTGTATTAGTTATCCACTGTTGAGTAACAAATTCCCCCACAATTAAGTGGCTTAAAACTCCAAACATTTATCTCACATTTTCTGTACACGATGAATTTAGGAATGCCTTAGCTGAGTGGTTCTGGCTCAGGGGTTCTTATGAGTTTGCTGTCAGGATGTCACCAGCAGCTGCAGGAATCTGAAGGCTTGACTGGGACTGAGGATCCACTTCTTAGATGGCACACTCACATGGCTATGGGCAGGAGGCCTCAGTTCATCACTACATGGGTCTCTCCAGAGGCTGCCTGAGTGTCCGCACACATGGTAGCTGGTTTCCCCAGAGAGCACAAAGGAACTACTCTTCCTTTTATGACCGGGTCTCTGACGTCATATACAATCATTTCCGATTCATTCTTTTTGTGAGAAGTGAGTCACTAAGTCCAATGCACACTCACAAGGAGGAGAATTAGGCTTCACCTCTTGAAAGGAAGAAAAATCAAAGAATTTGGGACATATCTTAAAACCACCACAGAGAGGCTTTGGAAGAAGCAAGGTTCTGGAAAGAACTTGTTTTAAATGTAGAGGGAGAGTTTTGAGGGCTGTGAACCAGCAGCCTATAAAGAACTTATAGATTTGGGTAAAGAGGGAGAAGACCATTCTCTCTGTCTAAGCTGTAGCTCCAAATTATAAAATAAGACACTGTGACTCAAGATAGGGGTCAATGACAGCAGGAGGGAGAGAAAGAGCCTCTTACTGACAGCATATGGGAGCAGCATGAAACCACCAAAAATGATAGTGGGTTAAGAATTTTGGCTGATCTGGCACAGAAAATGTGTTAATTATTTGTGCAATGAATAAATGAAAGAATTCAGGGATTTACATTCACTTCCCCCTCACCCCAACAAAACCCAAAGGGGAAGAAGGAAGAGGGGTACAAATTTTTTCCTTTAATACCAATGAGCTTTACTATGTAAAGCCAAACAGTTAAGTACCTAGCAGCACTAACGTCCCCAGAACCTCTGAGCGACAGCTCAAGATTCTGGAAAAGTTCAAGGGGTGATTTACAAAGGGATGATTTCTATTTATCTATCTATCTATCTATCTATCTATCTATCTATCTATCTATCTATCAATCATCTATCTATATTTATATCTATATCTATATCTATATCTATATCTATATCTATATCTGTATCTATATCATCTATATCTCTCTATATATCTAATCTAGCACAAACCTCAAATATACACTCTTTGGCCTAATTTATCATTTAATCTCATTAACCAAAATGTGATCCAGTGCAATGCATATTTTAGAGTAGAAAGAGACAGAGAGAAAGAAATTCTATCCCTAGGCTGGCTAGGCAGTGGTTCTTTTAGTAGCCCATTTTCTCACCAATTCAAAGCACGCGTGCCAGAAGGTAGTTGTTAAGCACATAGATTTTGGGTTCAGGCTGGCTTTAAAACTTGTTGGCTGTCAGCCATTAGACAAGTTACTTAACATCTTAAGCCTCAATTTCTTTATCTGTAAAAGAGCTCAATATACTTGCCTGTCAAGATTATTGGAAAGATTAAATGAGATAACACATGCATGAGATGTCACAATTGATCTCGCTCAATTCTAGTTTACAACGAATAGTCTTCCCAAATTTGTGTACAACAAAATGGTAGTGGTCCAATGAGGCAGGGAGAGTCCTCCAGGATAGGTTCTTGTTCAACACTTTTTCAGAGCACTTGGACTCAGAAGAAAATGCAAGCCCCAGGAAAAACCAAAAAGTTATACAAAGACTATTTCTAACATCCTGAAATAGAAAAAATAACTTTGGGGAGAGATGCATGAGTCTTTTGTGAGATATTGGAAGATTTGAGCATAAACTATATTCTCTTATGGACATCTGTGGTTCTGTCTACCCAGTTTCCATTCCCCCCTCTTCTAGTAACAGGCTTTACCCCCATTCTCAGTCTATGTGGTTTGGGGGCTTGATGGTTTGAGGGGTGGAGGTGTGATGCAATTTGGGCCAAGGAGATCCAGGCCCAGGACTTCTGCAGGAATAATTGTTGAAGAGACTTTTTTTCTCATCGTATATACTGAGAGAACAGATATAATCATGGATCTACTGATGGCCATCTTGCCATCAAGAGGGAAGGTCTGCCTGCAAATGAAGTCAACACAGAGGAAAGCAGAGCTAAGAGTCCTGGATCTAGTCATACCTGACACTCATATATCCTTGAGTTTTTCTTCTATTTTCCCCTTTTTGCTTAAGCCAGTTTGAGTTGTGTTATTCTCAAATACAATTAAAAGTCCTGACTCATACACTGACCACAAATAGGTCACAATTTCTATCAGTCTCAAGTTTCTTTATCCTCTATAAAATAAGGATGATGATGATGAAAGTGATAATGATGATTATAATGAAGGTGATAATAATAACCTTCAAGGGGTTACTAGAGCATCAAATGAGATAAGAATAGTGAAAGTACTTTGTGACTGATGTTAGCAGTTGTCACTTTTGCTTTGGCATTTTAAGACTCTTCTGTTGGCTCAGTAACTCGGAAAAGGAACTATAGTAGAGAATACAATGCTTTTGTACTATCTGTACATATGGGCACATGTAAGCAAGTTAGCTCTCTTTTAGCTACACTATTAGTAAAAGAGACAAGGCATGCATATTGAAGCAGAAAATCCTAGTAAATCTCTTGGGTTACAAACGGAGTTGGAAAAATGCAGCGATTTCTTTACACATGCACACAGAGATACGCTGTGAGTATTTGTAAGTATTCCAGAACATTCACAGGTGTTTAGCAGGTGTTGGGTGCTGCAGAGGCAAACAGAGTACATGATCCCTCTCTCCAAGAAGTCACCATATGTAGTAGGTTGAATAGTATCCTCCCAAATTCATGCCTACTCAGAACCCCAGAATGTGACTGATTTGGAAACAGAATCTTTGCAGAAGTAATTAGATTAAGGATGATGATGAAATCCTTATTTTATTAAGCTACCACTGGATTAGGGTGGGTCCTAAATCCAATGACAGTGTCATTATAAGAGACAAAAGAGACACACAGAGACAAAGAGAAGGCAATGTGAAGATGGAGGTGGAGATTGGAGTGATGCATCCACAGGCCAAGGAATGCCAAGAGTCTGGCAACTACCAGAAGTTAGGAGACAGGTATGGGATGGCCTCTCCCTCAAAGCCTTGGGAAGGAACCAACCCTGCCAACTCCTTGATTTCACACTTCTGGCCTTCAAACAGAGAAAATAAATTTCTGTTGTTTTCAGCTTTCCAGTTTGTGCTCACTGTGTTATGGTAGTCCTAGAAAACTAATACACCATGAAACTATCTTCCCAGCATAGCTGAATAAAGACTGCACTAGTGTTTAAAATATACAGATGCTTAAAGTAACTTGTAAGATGCAGATCACTTAGAACTGTGGCAAGCATGAGTCCATTTCAACACATGCTGGAGTTTAAAAGTCTTCTTGGCAAAAAAAAACTTGCTCCCACCAATGTGCAATTCTGTAACTCAGAAAGAAAAAAGGAAGCCTTCTGAGGTGAGGGACATACACAAAGCACCTGGAAGCATGCTGGCCCATAGTAGCCCTATGCTCAGTAAATCAGAGTGCCTTATACTTCCTTCTTGGCATAAAAAAAAAATCTAGACAACTCTCCTGCTGGCTGATGAGTCCTACATTGCTGGAACCGGGAAGGAGGAGGGAGCGAGGGAGTTAAGGAGCAATAAAGTCAGGACGGCTGATTGGAGCTATTTGCAGCAGGCCAGTCTATTATAACTCCTATTTTGTTCCCCAGTTGAACTGACCACTGCATGATGAATTGTGTTTATCTGTAGTTCAGCAATAAAGTTCTCTTTTAATTCCCTGCTGAATAGAAATATTTAGGGCAATGCCACAGCTGTGTTTATTCTCACACTCCACCACAGTTATGTAAATACTGCCTATGGAACTATTTCTGATAAAGGCCCATACCAACCCCAAGGAATTACACGCTCACTCTACACGTCTGCCAAGATGAGCAGTTTCGATCCAGCTTGGCACAGCATATGAATGATATCACTGCTTCTCAGAGATCATTTGGCAAACCTCACAATAAAAGAGTAATTTTCTTCCCCTCTCACTCTCTCAAAGGCTCCCACTGAGCCAAATAATATTTGTCAGCATTCTCTACTTCCCCTGTTTAGAAACGTGAGGCTGATACATAAAACTTGAAGCCTCCTAACACAAAATTAATAAATAAAACAAAACTTGCAACCTGGCAACAAAGATTTCCAGTGACCTTGCCCTTCCAATGGGAGGCTGGAGAAAACACAGATGGAGGTAGTAGTCAGAAGGATGAGGCCTGCGATCTTGCAGCCACCACCGCGAAATCAAGGAGAATTGAAACCACATGGTCATTATGGTTGCTTCCAGTTCCATAAATCTGTGATTCCTATGGTTGATAAAAAATACTTCCCAACAGACAAATATTACGGCACACGTTCATAGTGGCTCTCTTCAGATAGTGGACTTTTGAGGTGTTTTTATTTCTACCTTTCTGCTGTTCTATCATTTCTAAATTTTTTTTTGCAATGTAATCAGAAAAATATTAGAAAAAAAGTTTTTTAGGAAAATGAATGTGCACCTTTTGCAATAATGTTATTAGTAAAACAATTCACTAGGAGAAAATATTCTTATGTGAAAAAGACAACACTAAAGAAAAAAATAGATTCTTTTTAAAATCTTCAAATTGGTTGTAACTAAAAGACTTCAAAAGAGAGATGAAAAGACTGGTAGTAACGATAGTCATAATGAGGACGAGTACTTGTCCTGTGAGGATGTAAATTTCACCATCAAACGTGTTCATTTTTCTCATGTTATACTCATCACCATCTTATGAGATGAATGGTATTAATGTGTCTCCTTCAGAGATGAGAAGATGGTGCCTCAGAGGGGCGAGCTTGCCCAATCTTCCAGTCAATAAGAGGCAAAGGAACTGGAACCCAGGTTCCTCTGACTACAGAGCCTGTGCCTCAATCATTATGTTCCATTTAGTAGGATGTTTGTAAAGTGTGGTTTGTTGCTTAAAAGAGTAGAGAACATTTTTTATGTTGGTTGCTGCTCAATATCTTTCAAATACCCTTCCTGTGTATTGGAAAATCTTCCAAATTATGAACTGAGCTTCCCTGAGGTAGAAGCCAGAATTCAAGTCCCCAGCCTTCCTTGCTGCTAGGGTACAGAGCCACTCACTCAAAATGGCAGTTCTGAAGGAGGCAATGTCAGGAGGTAGATGTGTACGGAATCCATCTTCTGGCAAGTATGGCGCTGGACGCATCCAGCCCTTAATGGCAGCAGTGGCAGAGCTTGGCCAGTCTCAAGTTGTCATTGGTGCAAACTGAGGCAGTTGTGCAGGCTGTGGGACGGTAATTAAGTGGTGGCAACAGTGGTACTTTTCCTAGAAGAGCCCTCACAATGTGGTTGGGTTTTAAACCTTTCAGCCTGGCTCTCTGAACACTTGGAAAATATGTGAGCACCCTAAGATCCTTAGCTAGAGTTGATTCTATTCCCTGAAACCAAATCTCCAACTAAGTATGTAGATTTGGGAACCTGGTCGCCATGATGGGAGATAATGTGATCGTCTAAGGAATGTGTCAAGAGTGAGCAGTTAATGGAAAAGAAGCCAGAAAAGGTGTTCTGCTGTTTTTCTCAAAATCCCATTTCAAAAACAGGTCATGCATGATATAGTATTCTGCTAAGCTCTGAAGGGAACCTGACAATATCTCTCATGTTGGCTAGGTTTCAGTTTTTCAGTAACACATAAATTTATAAAATAGGTGAAGAATTTCAGCGCTTTGACCTTTCCTAGGGGAATGATATTGTTGTTAAAGTTTTAGAAGAAGAGTTAGCTGATGTCAAACTAGAGAAAACATTTTATTTTTTTACTACATACTTTATCTGTATTCACAAAATATTCTGTGGTTTGACCTTGCTCAACTGATTTTTTTTTTAAGCCATCTAAATATACAAGGTGCTATGCAGGTCAAATAAATATATATTTGCCTCTAGAATCTTAGGACCATATACTGACAAAATAAACAATTCATTTCACAGTCCAATCCAGATTGTAGCATTTAGAGTCTGAAGACCTATTTTTGGTTCTTTGGAATTAGATTATTTTGGGCTAGGGTTGCCAGATTTAGCAAATAAAAATATAAGATGCCCAGTTAAATTTGACTTTCAGATAAACAATGAATAATTTTTTAGTGTAAGTAGGTCCTATGCAATATCTAGTGGTAGAAATGGTATGAAGTACATGGATTAGAAAAATGCATAGAAAATAAAACTCATAAGACTTCATGATGTATTAGCTATAAGGGTGGGGAAGCGGGAAGTGTAAAAGATGTTGTTGGGTTTCTGGCTTAGACAACTGAATGAATGACAGTGCTAATTATTAAGATAAAAAATTGAAAGTGGTTCAGATTTTTTGAGAGACATTATGAGTTTGGGTACATATCTCTGATCTTCATTTAAGTGTCTTGTTACAACCTCAGACTTGTAGTGTATACATATACTAACTACTCCCCAAGAGTCTGCTTATTCTAAGGTTATTTTGTCTTAATAGCATCAACACCCTCCCAATAATCCAGGTTGGATGACCCAATCATTCTTGACACCTCCTGTCCTCTTCTCCTGGTACCACTCAGTCTTCAAGTTTTATCAGTATTATCTCGTAGTATCTCCCTTTCAGAAGAGCTAGCTAGATTGTAAGTTACTAAGTTATCTCAGTGGAGCTGGAGCAATCACTTATCTAGGATGGGATGTAAGTTTTATTTTATAGGCCAACTTTGATCAAATTGCAGTGATTGCCTATAATGGTGACTTGAAAAGAACCCTCAGGTCTCACTCTGGGCTCAACAAGAAATGTCATAATCATTTATTGTTGTCTGCCATGGGCATGGAAGAGGGAATGGGCAGCACTCATGTTGTCTATTTGGCATTTGTTGAAAATATTTTGACTTATAGTTCTCCAGAAATAGGCCACCTCTACTTCTCCTGATTGTTCCACCCTTAGAGAAAGTCCTGGCTTCTGGTTATCTGATAATTTCTCTTATTAGGCTTATTCTTTATAGTTTATCTCCCCCACTAGACTACAAATTTCTTGAGGGCATGATATATATCAGGATTATCTTGTTACCCCCATTACCTGACACATGGAGGGGGGACTCCCTAAGTATTTGCTGCCCTTAGTGAATGGACGGGTCTGTCTACTATTAAAAGCTTGTCCCATCTCTATGGTGGCTTCCTTTCTAGTCAAAATATCTATAACTGCCTCCTTTTACATTTTTGTTTTCCCCTTACTAGACGTTAACCCTTTCAGTCTTAAATAATGGAATTTAATTCCATGGTACGAAGTGCTTCAATTCTAAGTGGTAAGCTTGGTATATTAAGTAAAGTCAAACATGTTTTAACGTCCCATGAGAAGGCTAATTTCTACGGATATCGTGCAATAGTGGTCAACTCAGAAATATTTATTTTATTTCATATTATATTTATCACACAATTTGCCATACATGATTTTCTTGGGCTAAAATAATCAATTAGTGATCTTGAGAGCCTTACCCAGATTAGATGTAAAAGCAGGCAGCCTTGCACGTGTGCAAAGCAGGGTAAAAAGACGACACAGATTTAAAGCAATGAGGAATATCAATTTGAAGTGCTGATATCTGAGAGGTAAGAACAGCAGTGGATGCCATATAACTCATTCATGTCACAGTTTCACGTAAAATAGTAAGATTTATTTGTCTGACTCATCTACAAAATTGTAAGATGATTGTCATTCATTAACTTATCAATTATTTTTCCAGTGCCCAGTACCTATAGACATGGCATTAGGAACATGAGGAGAAGAATTCGACACAGATATGGTTCCCGTAATCACTGAGATCATGGTCTAGCAATCTTGGATAAGCCCACACTTTGTTAAGTTTTCAAATAATATGAGAAATTCCAAACATGAGAGAATAGTTTGTATCTCAATAAATTACTTAAGCAATAATTTACCATGTGAAGTTGGCAGCTGCTTACACACAGTAGCAGTATTTCACCAGCACCAAAATACTGTTCATCCATTCAGTTTTAATTTCTACTGTCTTTCTTTTCAAGGAGGGAGGAGAAGATGAGATCAAAAGCGTTGTATCTCTAGGGTCCCTACATAATTAAAGATGCATTACCTGTGGAAGGCAGCACATTAAGCCATTAATATCCATGAGCCCTTCAACAAGGATTATTAGTAGCCACCACCCAGTAGAGAAGAGGCCCCGAGAGAATGGCAAAGAGAAGACATAGTTGGATGGGACAAGGAGGATTTGAAGAGGCTCTACCACATGAAAGGACTAGAATAGGCAGAGAATTTGGGTTCAGGAAGTAGAAAAGACCATAAGGAATTTTAGTTAGCAGGAGAGAACTAGATATAGAGGAAAAGCAGAAACCAAAATTATTCTAGTTAAACATATGAACAAATGAATGATCAAAGACAGAATTAGCAATCTAGAAGGATCTTAGAGCTCATTTAATTCAACCACTCATTTCAAAGGTGAAAAACCCAACTTCTGGAGAGAAGTGATGTAGCCAAGGTCACACTTGCAGGTAGTAGTGTTATTGAGCCTAGAATGCAGACTTCTTAACAACCTCGTTTATCCAAGTTCAGAGGATGGGGACAGAGTGAGAACTCATGGCGTATGAGAGGCCAACTTAACTTTCTTTACAATTTTCCAGAGGGCTGGTCCTGAATTTGGGGCTAGTGGCTCTTTTTGTATTTGAAATACTCACAGTAGTACTTTGTAGATATTTCACTGTCAAGGTATTTATGGAAATGACGGCTTCATAATGATTTTCTCTGTAAAGGCTTTGCTCAAAGACACTTTCACCTCTTTTGTAGATAGCAGTAATCATTTTCATTACTTGAAAGATTTAAACAAGCACAAATAAATCAGCTACCCACAAAACTCCTCTTTTTAGAAAAATCTGTATCTGAACTATCTAGACAAGTTTTAAATTGTCATGCAGTTCTGTAGCAGTTGCAAGAGAGGGGGAAAATCATAATTATGCAAATGATCATTGCAAGTTTCAGAAGGTCATACTACATGAAATACAATCCTCCTCACTCTATTTTTTTTTTGTGAGAAAGATTGGCCCTGGGCTAACATCTGTGCCGGTCTTCCTCTACTTTATATGGGATGCTGCCACAGCATGTCTTGACAAGCGGTGCATCAGTCCACGCCCGGGATCCGAACCTGCAAACCCCAGGCCGCCGAAGTGGAGTGTGAGAAGTTAACTGCTACTCCACCGGGCTGGCCCCCTCAATCTTCCTCACTCTTAAAGTAGATGCTAAGGTACCAAACAAGTTGAGAAAAGAGTCAGTCTCTCTGCAAAGCAGCAAAGCTGTGGGTTAGATTTGTTTAATTTTATTTTGACTTCATTAGTTTTGTTTGTTTTTTTTTTTTAAAGAAAATATGTGTTAAAATAGTAGAACAGGAAAAATGTTACAAATGAAGGAAATTAACTCAAAGCTTTCGACTTCTTGACATGGAGGCACATGGGGGAGGAGGGCTGGGGAGGAGGGCAGGCTGTGGAGGAGAGAGGAGAATGCTGTGATTTCTCTGGTTGCTGCCAGAGAGATCTGAGCTCCTGGGCTGGTCAGATGCCTGCCTCTACCTCATAGTATTCCAAACATTTGTTCCCTCCAGATGGGCAAGTCCGTTGATTAAACTTTATATCCAGCTTCGCACCCTTGGGCAATCTGCATGAGGGCTGCTGATCAATCAGCCTAGACTGCTTTTACCAAGACTTCAATACACCCCCTCCAAAAAGAGAAACTGAAAGAAGCCAGATGTTGGGGTGAGGCAAGTACAGATAACCTTAATAATGTCTAAATCATTCATCCAAAAATATTTATTGAATGCCTGCTCTCTGCCAGGCAGTCTGTTAGGTGCTAGGGACGCTGAGTCCAACAACATGGCCATAGCCTTCAAAGAGCTCATTGTCCACAAGGGCTGAGCAGAGGTGGGGTTGAAGAGGTGGCAGACAAAGAACTGAATGACTGTTGTCCAGGAGAGGCCACGTAACACAGCGGTTAGAATATCATTAATGGAGTCAGTCGGTTTGGTTCATGTACTTAGTGGCTATGAGCTGAGCAGCCTTGAGCAAAGAACTCACGCTCTCTGCATCTCAGTTTCCTCATCTACAAATAGGAATAAGCTAAGTTATAACAAATACAATGTCTAGAACAGTGATGATCCTAGAGCTTACTTTTGAAGGAAGGGGGTAAGTTGGCTAGACCAAACAGGAGGAGTAGAAGCTGAAGGAAGCGCATCCCAAGGAGAGGGGCAGCCTGAGCAAAGCAGAGAGGTGGAAAACTGCATTGCAGGTGATGAAAACTGTGTATGGTTCTTTAATGGCTTAGATGAAGGGTGGGGGAAAGATGGGCAAGGGAGTGAGAGCGCAAACAGGGGAGAGAGTCTACAGGGGACCCACTGACAGAATTCCATTTAAGCAAGGGACATGATCAAACTCATATGTTAGTGAGATCATGCTGGGAAGATGAGAGTGGAAGGGAGAGAGACTGGAGGTGAGGAGACCTGCTAGGACATCTCTGCAGCAGTAGAAATGCAAAGAAGAGAACACTATAGATACTAAAGATTGGACCTACAGCAGAGTAAGAAGAACATTCTATTATGGCCGTTTGATTTCTGAATTAATACTTGTATCTTGGGGAAATTGTGTCCACTAAATATTGAATTCAAAAAATACCTACACGTGGATACAGGAGTTTGCTAGGCATAGGGGGGAGGCTGGGATACAAAGATCGGGTGGATCTAGTCCTAGCCATTTACAGCCTAGTGAGGGGGGTGGCAACAGAATAATTATAATATATGGCCGAACAGCTGTGCCATTAAAGAAGCACAGAGTACGCAAGGAAGGCACGCTGCAGTGTAAGGATCAGGAAATACGTCATGAAGATAAAGGCATTTGAGACGGGGCTTACGGAATAAGAGGATTTTGACGAGGTGGTGAATGGAGGGAGGGTGTTCCAGTCTGTGGGGACACCATGACCAGGGACAGACAGGCATGAAAGCTGAGAGTGTTCAGAAATAGCAAATAGTCCAGTTTATCCAGAAAACTTTTCTACAATTGCACTTATTTTTAACAGTATTGTTGAGGTATAATTGACATAAAATAAACTGTACATATTTTAAGTGTACAATAAGTTTAGACATATGTGTACCCACTGTGACTCTTCCTCCCTCCATTTCTCTTACTCTAGCTTAGCTTGCATTATCTAGAACTTTAATAAATGGAATCATACAGTATATATTGCCTTTTTCTGGATTCTTCTACACAGTATAATTATTTTGAGGTTCATACATGTTGTAGCATGTGTCAGTTCATTTCCATTTACTGCCAAGTAATAATTCATTGTATGGATATACCACTGTTTATCTACTCATCTTTTGATGGACCTGTGGGTTGTTTCTTGTTTTTGGTTATTACAAATAATGCTGCTATGAACATTTGTGGTTTTTTATGGACACATGCTTTCATTTCTCTTAGGTAAATAGCTAGGAGTGGAGTTGCTGGTTCATATGGTAGGTGTGTATATAATATTTTAAGAAATTGCTATATTGTATCAAAGAGGTTGTACCATTTTTCATTCCCAATCAGCAGTGTATGGAGGGTCAAAGTCTTCCACATCCTTGTCAACATTTGATATGATCAATCTTTTTAATTTTAGGCAGATTAATGTGCGTAGTGGTATCTCATTGTGGTTTTAATGTGCATGTCTGTAATGACTAACGATGTAGAACATCTTTTCACATGCTTATTTCCTGTCCATCTATCTTCTATGGTGAAATGTCTGTATAAATTTTTGCCCTTTTGAAAAATTGCATTATGCGTTTTTATTATTGAATTTAGAGAGATTTTAATATATATTTTGAATACAAATTCTTTATCAGACCTATGCTTTGCAAATATTTTCTCCTGGTCTGTGGCTTATGTTTTCATTCCCTTAAGAATAAGTTTTTAGGGGCCGGCCCCGTGGAGTAGAGGTTAAGTGCACGTGCTCTGCTGTTGGCGGCCCAGGTTTGGATCCCGGGCACACACCGAGACACTGCTTGTCAAGCCATGCTGTGGCAGCATCCCATATAAAGTGGAGGAAGATGGGCACAGATGTTAGCCCAGGGCCAGTCTTCCTCAGAAAAAAGAGGAGGATTGGCATGGATGTTAGCTCAGGGCTGATCTTCCTCACACACACACACAAAAAAACCACAATAAGTTTTTAATTTTAAGAAAATCCAATTTATCAATTTTTTCTTTTCTTTATGGATTGTGCTTTTTATGCTATATATAAAACCTCTGCCTAACCCAAACTCACAAAAGTTTTCTCTTATGTTTTCTTCTAGAAGTTTTAGGTTTTACATTCAAGTTGAGGATACATTTGAATTAGTTTTTGTATATGGTGTAAGATACGGATTGAAGTTCACTTTTTTGCTTTGGACATCCCATTTTTACAGCACTACTCACTAAAAAGGCTATCCTTTCTCCATTGAATTTCCTTTGCACTTTTCTTGAAAATCAGTTGTTCATCTATGTATGAGTCTGTTTCTGGACTCCCTATTATGTTCCATTGACCAATTCATCTGTCTTGCTGTCAGCACCCCACTATTTCGATTACTATAACTTTATAAAAAGTCTTGAATGAGGTGGTGTTACTTCTCCAACTTTGTTTTCTTTGAAGCTGTTTGGCTACTCTGGGTCCTTTGCATTTCCATATGAATTTTTTAAGCAGTTTGCCAATTCTATAGAAAAGCCTGCTGAGATTTTGATTAGTATGGCATTGCATCTACAGATTAGTGCAGGGAGAGTTGCCATCTTAACAATATAGAGCAACTCCTTTCTGTATATCCATATTTGTATTTCGCCTCATTTTCTTTCTGCCTGAAAAAACTTCTTTAGTATTTCTTGTAGTGCAGCCCTGAAATACAAGGTGATGTGTTCTTTCAGCCTTGGTATGTCTGAAGTAAGGCTTTATTTCACCTTAATTTTTGAAAGGTATTTTCACTGGATATAGAATTCTAACAATAGTTTTTTTTTTTCTTTCAGTACTTGGAAGATATTCCTTGACTATCTTCTCGTTTCCTTTGCTTCTAATGAGAAATAAGCTGCTGTCTTAGTCTGTTCAGGCTGCTATATCAGAATACCATAGACTGGGTGACTTATAAACAACAGAAATTTATTGCTCATGGTTCCAGAGCCTGGAAACTCTAAGACCAAGGCATCAGCAGATTCAGTGTCTGGTGAGGAGCTGCTTCCTGGTTCATAAATGGCCATCTTCTTGCTGTGTCCTCATGTGGTGGAAGGGGGGAAGAGCCTCCTAGGTTCTCTTTTATAAGGGCACTAATCCCATTCACGAGGGCTCCACCCTTATAACCTAATCACCTCCCAAAGGCCCACCTCCTAACACTATCACTGGGGATTAGGTTTCAACATATGAATTGGGTAGTGGGAGACAAAAACATTTGTCTGTTGCAACTGCCTTCTCTTTGTTTCTATGTAACGTGTCTTTTTTCCTTGGCAGTTTTTAAGATTTTCTTTTCATCACTGGTGTTGAGCGACTTCATGATAATGTGCTTTGGTATCACTTTCTTTTTTTCTTGTATATAGGGTTTATTGAGCTTCTGTGGATCTGTAGGTTTATAGTTTTTATAAAATTTGGATAATTTTCAGCTATTATTTCTTCAAATGTTGTTCTGTCCTTTGCCCCTTTTGAGGACCTAACTATAGGTATATTAGGCTGCTTGAATTTATACCACAGCTTACTGATTCTTTGTTCATTTCATTTTTAAAAATTATCCTTTCTCTCTGTGTTTCATTGTGGATAGTTTCTATTACTAGGTCTTCTCTGCTATTAATCCCATCCAGAGTGTTTTTCATTTCATACATTGTAGTTTTCATCTCCTGGAGTTTGATTTGGATCTTTTTTATATCTTCCATGTCTTTAATTAACTTTTTGAACATACAGAATATAGTTATATTAACTGTTTTAATGTCTTTATTGGCTAATTCTAAAATCTGTGTCAGTTCGGGGTCAGTTTCCATTGATTAGTTTTCCTCTTTATCATGGATCATATTTTCCCATTTCTTTGCATGTCTGGTAATTTTTCAGTAGATGACAGACATTGTGAACTTTACCTTGTTGAGTGCTAGATTTTTTATATTCCTAAAAATATTCTTCAGCATTTTTTTTTCTGGGACAAGGTTCCTTGGAAACCATTTGATCTTTTCAGATGTTAAGGTTTGTCAGGCAGGACTGGGGTGGTGTTCCGTCTGTCCCTCTGCTGAGAGGAGGTCCTCTGTGTACTCTACCCAATGTCCTGTGAATCATGACATTTTCCAGTCCCACTGGTAGGATAGGCATTATTCCTGGCCTTATGCGAGTGCTGAGCAAAGTTACCTCTAATCCTTTGGGGTAGTTTTTTCCTTGGCCTGTTGTAGTTTCCTCACACATGTGTGCTGATCAATACTCAGCTGAACTCAAGGGGATCCTCTTCAAATCTCCAGAATCCTCTCTGTGCGTCTTTCTCCTCTCTGCTATCTGCCTTGTGGATGCTAGATGTTTTGGTCTTCCCAAACTCTCAGCTCTGTCTTCCCAATTTAGGGAGCCTTTGGGCTCCCCTAATGTTCCCTCTCCCTGTGCCATGGCCTGAAAACTCTCTCAAGGCAGAAAGCTAGGGCAATCTTAGGGATTGCCTTGTTTATTTCCCATCTCTCAGGAATCATTGCCTGATATCCAAGATCTTAAGTGCATACTTTGCCTGTGTTTTGGTTGTTTCAGGTGAGAGGGTAAATTGAGTTCCTGTTACTCCATCTTGGTCAGAGTGGAAGTCTTGTCCCTTGCCTTTTAAGATAAGTCTTTAAGATATAGTCTTTTCAGCATGATAGTCTTTATTATGGAGGCATTCTGGCATTTGCTATCATTGATGTATTAAGTGACAGCTTAGATTGTAGCCGCTTCAGTCAGTTCAAAGGCATTTATTGGGCAGCTGCTATGTGCTAGGCACTGTTTTCATAAAGATGAACCAACCCTCTGCCTTCCTGGCATCAGTCTACAGATACAGCAAACAACTTTGGAAGGAATTGATGATAGGGCTTGGATATTATCCAAGCTTTTAATATTCTCTCCTTTTTTCTGGTGCCTGCCAACATCATCAAGAATTTTGCATCAAGGACAGCTGGAGGAAATAAGAAACTCAAGTCACACGATTTTACTAATTGTACGCAGCCCTGAGGCTTAGACTTAGGGACAGAAGTTGAAACTCTAGATGCTGATAAGCTGTTGATGTCTCTGTTTCACGCTATTACTCTACTCCCATAACTGTAACAGAAAGTTGGCTCTACTTCAGAGAGGAGAAAATGAAGCCTCTAATGGCTCCACCTTAGAACCTGAGGGAATGAAGCAGGCTGGGGTAAGGGTCCAAGGTTGATGGCATCGAGGAGCTGGATTACGTACAATCATCTCCATGGTGCTTCCACTTTTGAGATGAGCATTTCATAAAATGTTTGAAGCAATATGTTGACTTTTCATGAGTTGGAGCAGCTGACATTTTGGCTGGCTCTGAGCCAGGGTGGGTGCTATTCTAAACGAGAAATCAGTTATCCCATCTGTACTGAAGGAACTTTTTCTAATCGTTTGTTTAAAGCTTTATTTCCAAGGCACTGAGTGAATTTAATTAATTTCACCACCACCATCCCCTCCTTAATAAATTCCTCACACATGTGGATTCACTAGGAAATTGAATTTCACCTCCAGAAAACAAAAAAAAAAAAGGACATTCAACTAAAGGACGAGAGATGAGTTTGGTGAAAGCCCAGTGATCTAGTCAAAATGAAAATGCCTCTCAAACTGTAATGAGATGAATCATCTGAAAATGCAGATTCTGGTTCACCAGGCCTGGAGCGGGGCCTGAGATGTGGCATTTCCCACAAACTCCCAGGGGACACGCTACTGCTGGTGTCCCCACCCACCCTGGCTCAGATCCAGGCAACATGTCAACTGCTCCCACTCATGAAAGGTCAACATATTGCTTCAAACAACTTTTATGAAATGCTTATCTCAAAAGTGGAAGGACCATGGAGATGGTTATATGTAATCCAGCTTTGAGTACTTTTGAGTAGCAAGGAGCTAGAAGATATCAAGACATCATTCACATCTCATTTTGCCACTAAGTCGCTGTTATAACCTGGAAACCCTTCTCAATGGGGCTTCAGTTTACTCTAGAATAAATCATTCTCTAAGGTTCCTTCCAGCTCTTAAAAATGTATCATGTTCTCCAAAGTATAGGTCTAGCTTCCCTGTACTCATGATTTCACCCATTCTATTGGCAGACATGTATTGAGCACCTACTATGTGTCAGGCACTGAATAAGGTACTGGCTAATTAAGTATGCACTAGATCAAATGCCTGCACTGAGAACCAGTTCAGAGAGAGAATTGGGCAATGATAACATAATGCCATGCAGGCTATAAAGCTGCATGAGCAATGGCTGTTAAGAGTACACACAGGTCTGAAACTTTAACTGTGTTTTGGATACTAGGTAGGAGGGGTGTCATCCTAGAGTGGTTCTCAGACTTGAGTGTTCATCAGAGCCACCATTAGGACTTATTAAACACAGATTGCTGGATGCCACCCCCAGACCTCCAAGAATTTGCATTTCTACAAATTTCCAGGACATGCCGATATTGCTCGTCTGGGACCACACTTTGAGAACCACTGTTCTATTATAAATCAGGCATTGTGCTAGACTTCAGGACACAAAAATGAATGAGACATGGGTTTTTGGTTTGGAATGGATGACTAGAAGGAATCATAGTTCAGTGGAGGAAATAGGCTGTCTCTCTCTCCCCCCATACATTAGGGTTAGGGTAACTTTGGAAGGGGTTGAAAGAGAAAGAGAGTGTAAAGTGATGGTTCTATGCCCGAGGAGCATTGGAGTCAGAAAGGGTTGCGCTCCAATCCAGTTCTGTCTCTTGGTCTTAGTACAGCAAGTGCTAGAAAAATGATAGCTGGGGTTTCTCAGAATAATAACAACTATGATTCTGGCTTGAGGGAGGAAAACAGAAAAGACTGCCCAGAGTGATATCTGTGTGATGACTGAAGGATGACTAAGAGCTTGTGAAGTAGGTCTGCTAGGGTTTAGTAGGTAGGGAGGTGAGTGGATGGTTCTAGGTGGAAGATGTCACCAAGCGGTCAAATAACACATTGCTCTTTTCACTAAGTACTTTCTGGTAAGTGTGCATATATTATAGCTTAGTGCACAGAATCAAATTTAAAATTCTTTGAGGGAACATAGTTCTTTAAAGCACTCCTATGTACAATTCCTCTGTGAAGTCAAAAGGAAGACAGGTTTCAGTGGTAAGTGCAGGATGGACATGGACTCAGAAGTTCTGAGTTCAAGTCTCAGATCTGCCTCCTAGCAGCTCTGCAACATTTGGAGTTCATGTACACATATTCTTTCCATTTCTAGCAACCCTACAATGTAGCTACCATTATCATCACTACCATTCTATAGTTAGGAAGACTGAGGCCCAAACAAATTAGATAAAATGCCCAATACTGACACACTCAGTATTTGATCTCAAGTGTACTGGATCAAGTTTTATACTTTGGGATTTTTGCTTTTGTTTGATTATTTCTTTTCTTTTCTTTTTTTTTTTTTGTGAGGAAGATCAGCCCTGAGCTAACAACCATGCTAATCCTCCTCTTTCTACTGAGGAAGACCGGCTCTAAGCTAACATCTATTGCCAATCGTTCTCCTTTTTTTTTGGTCCCCCAAAGCCCCAGTAGATAGTTGTATGTCATAGTTGCACATCCTTCTAGTTGCTGTATGTGGGAGGTGGCCTCAACATGGCCAGAGAAGCGGTGCCTCGGCGCGCGCCCAGGATCTGAACCCGGGCCGCCAGCAGCGGAGTGCGCGCACCCAACCGCTAAGCCACGGGGCTGGCCCCTGTTTGATTATTTCAAAGGAGGATTTTCCATATTTATCCAATGATTAGACATGCTGAGAAAATTCATTAAACCCGTAGATTTCCAGGCTCCTTCTCTGGAGGTTCCAATTCTGTGGGTCTGGGATGGGGCCAGGAATCTGTATTTTCAATCATTGACTCCTCCCTCCCCCATATGAGTATTATCTTTAGGGAAATTTGAAAGCACATCCGGCAGTGGGTTGAACAATGTCCCCTGAAAATTCACGTCTATCCAGGACCTCAGGTGACATTACTTGGAAATAGGATCTTTGTAGATATAATTGGTTAAAATGAGGTCATTCTGGATTAGGGTGGCCCTAAATCCAATGACAAGCGTCTTTATAAGAAAAGGCAAGGACTCACAGAGATACACACACACAGAGAAGAAGGCCAGTAAAGATGGAGACCGAGATTGGAGTGATGCAATTAGCTATAAGCCAAGGAACACCAAAGATTGCTGAGAGCCACCAGAAACTGTAAGAGGCGAGGAAAGATTCCTCCCTAGATCCTTTGGAGGGAGCATGACCCTCCAGAACTGTGAGAGAATAAATTTCTGTTGTTTTAAGTCATTCAATTTGTGGTAATTTGTTATTGCAGCCTTACACACTTGCCTTCTGGAAATTTCAGGGAAATAATTATTGTCTTAAATTGGCATTTTGTTTTTTTTGGTGAGGAAGATTTGCCCTGAGCTAACTTCTGTGCCAATCTTCCTCTATCTTGTATGTGGGTCGTGCCCCAGCATGGCTAATGAGAGGTAGGTCCACGCTCAGGATCTGAACCCACGAACCTGGGCCACCAAAGCAGAGTGTGCCGAACTTAACCACTACACCATGGGGCCGGCCCCTTAAATTGACATTTTAACATGGAAAGTTGATAACAGCAGTTGCTTCTGGGGAGGAGAACCACGTGGCTTGGACATAAGAGTTAAAGGGAGACTTATTTTTCTCTGCATGTCCTTTTGTTCATGTTAAACCATATACAAGTATTATCTATTGAAAAAATAAATAAATGATTTTTTTTTTTTTTTTAAATCTGGGACCAGAGCCATCAATCAAAAATGTATTGGTTTCTTACACTCCACCAAAGAAATAAACAAATCATATTAAAGCCACTTAACATGAAGGTCTCATTCAAAAGAGTGACTTCCATGGTCAGTCTTGGGGGTCAGGGTGATGTAAGCCACTGATTGGAGAGTCTTGTACAATGAAAATAGAAGCTCTGCAAGATGACACAGAGCTCCTGCCAGATGCTAAAGATCAGAATCCTCTATTCATTAGAATAAGAATGAGGAAGCTATATTATCTCTATTTTATGTCCAGGAATACACTCAAAGAGATGAAATGACTTGCTTCATGTAACACACAGAGTTATGTATCAGAGCCACGTACTGATCATTCATTCCATTCAATGTAATATTTATTGGGTGTTTACTGGGTGCTAAGTACTGGAAATATAGAGATGACTCAGGTGCCTTCCTGGGCCTGTCTTGAGACTGTTTGCCCTCAATTCCATTCCTTGCACTTTCCCTGACTTTGCTCAGTATCACAGGGGAGATGATTACTTGAGGCTTCTGCGTCACATGGCTTTTACCCATATGAGGCACCAGCAGAGACTGGAGAGCAGAAGGAAGGAAAAACCCCTGTTGGTTTCTTCCTTTACCATTATAACTAATCCCCTGCATTCAATTCCCTCTGATTAGAATGCCTAAAGTAGTCTGTTTTCCTGGTTGGACCCTGACTGAAATGCTTCTGCAGGCTGGATTTTGATTTCCTGTGGCTGTAAGCTATTCTCTCTGCTTGGGCTATGTAGGGCAGTGCAGGGATGGCTGGACAACCTGGAGGAGTACCAACTCTGTCAGATTCCCAGAAGTGCCTGCAGCTGGGGCCCTCTAGCTCCATTATGACTGGTTAGCGCCACAGCCTCCTAGAAGGGGAAAGATGCTCACCTCCCCAAAGCCACCCCTCCTCCCAGCCCCCCTAGGCTTGAGTTCACAGCTCTTTGGGACAAGTACTTCTAAGCTGAAGGGCTGTAACTACAATCAGAACACTGGCCACGTGGAATTAGGGAACCTACTTGGAGCTCATGCCAATATTAAAGCTATCCAACTCTTACAAACAGGCCAACAGAGGTCACAGTTCTGGTTGCCGTGAAAAAAACGAATATGCTGCACTGTGGTCATAGTTGGAGGCCATTTTTCCTCTCATAAATGGTGCCTCATGATTTTTGCAACCTAATATACTGACTGAGGCAATCATTGTAAAGAAGACTTTTTCCATTTGGGGACCAGGAGTATCTTGGGGAACTTCCAAGGCACCATATAGATCACAGCTAAAGAAATTCTAACCATCCGTTTGGCCCTGCCAGTGGTAACACGCAGACTATAGGAAGGCTGAAGGGGAAGGCTGAGAAGCTCTTCCCTATCTCCTGGGTCTTTCTTCTGTTCTCTTTCCCTCATCCACTCATCAGTCCATTTGTTCATACGTATATTCATCCAATGAGTATTTATTCAATGCCTACCCTGAGCCAGTCACTGACTGGGCTGGGCTCTCGGGATAAAATGATGAGCAAAAGAAAACAAGGCCACTGTACTCATGGAGCTAGTGAGAGAGTCAGATGTTAGTCACATAAGGACACAAACAAATGTAAAACCACCACGTGGTAACAGCTACAAAGGGTGATACAGGGAGACTCGAGTTGGGGAAACTTTGGGTTTCTTGTGGGCCCCAATGAAGGGGTGATGAAGGGTAGACATCTTCAGAGGTTTGGTTTTTTTTTTAACATTCTTAAGGCTTTATAGCTTATGAAATACTTTTAACATACGTTATCTCATTTTATTTTCACACCAGTGCTACAATGACGAGATTTTACAAAGAAGCGTGAGCATTATAGTAGTGGAAGCTAATTCAGATGAAAATATGAGAGAACAGGTCAAGGGGCGAGGGTAAATAAGAGAGTAAAGCTTTTTCAAGTCTTTGTTTTTCGTTTGTCAAAATTGGTGGTCTTTTCTTCAAGCTCAGTAATTATAACCTAGAAAGACAGAAGAAATGCCACAAACGTAGACACGAATTCTAGCATTAGCTGTGGCAGAATTTGGTTACACCATAGTTACATCTAGTTTTGCTGAGGCAAACAGAGGCAAGGCTTCCTTTGAACAAAGGTGTCCTCTAGACCCAGAGGGAAAGAGCCTTAGCCACAAATAATAACACTCCAAAAGCAACAGCTATAATTGCAATAATGAAGAATGCTTTTCACATGTTCTGAGTGTGAAAAGGCCCAGTGGTCCTTCATCTCATAACTTTAGGTCATGCTTATTCACTTGGATGACTTCAGCTAAAAGGAAGCAACATGGTTGTTTTTAGGCTCTATATTAAAACCTATATAAAGTGGGAGAGAGAGAGGAAAAATTTCATTTACTAAAGACTCCTAGCTTCATGATAATTACTAGTGTCTGCCAGTAAATATTAATCATCTTGACTAAATGATGAGTTTATTTACATGATGCTCGTATTAGTCACGATAGGATAGGATTATGCTGTGGTATCAAATTATCCTGAAATCTCAATCATCTCACATAACCAGACTTTATGAAAATAACATGCTATATGTCCAAAAAGAATCTGAGGTAGGTGGAGTGGGGATCTGTTCCATTAGGTCATGAGGGACGCCAGGCTTAAGGAAGCTCTGCCATTTTGTAGTTGCACCTCCAAGAACACAGGTGCCCATTACTGCCTCAGCCCAGAAGTGCACACATCATTTCTGCTCATATTTCATTAGCCAGAATTAGTCACAAGGCCCAACATAAAATAAGAAGGCCTGGAAATTCAGGAGAACAAATGGACTATTTGGTGAGCACTATTGTCTCGGCCACTATAACCTATTTCCAGAACTCTAAAAAGTGATCCGGTAGGGGAGGTACTATCTTTGCCACAATTCTCCAAACTATATCAAGGCATAGAGTTTCCTTTAAGCTCTTATATTGAGTCATTACGGGAGAAGGGAAGAGAATTAGCATTTCCTGAGCTTCTACCACACAGCAAACACTTTGTGTGATGGATACTGTGAATTGGATTACTCAACCTCATTGTACTCTCTTTATGATGTAGAATGCTAAAAAAAAAAAAAAAAAAAAAAAAAAATCCATATATCCAGATTCCCTTGCAGCCAAGGTTCCGGAGACATATTAGGTTCTGCCAGATATATGGTTTATATAACCCCATGAGATTTGGAAGATGGAATTGAAAAGAAGGACATACTCCTGATGTTTTGACTATCACTGCTGGCAAGCAAGGCTGTCAGTGTCAAAAGGAAGAGGTGATGGCAGCTGGCTTGGAGCTCCAGTGTCCAATCACCAGCTTTCTGGGTGGTACCCTCATCCCAGTTTCCTGATTCCTAGATCACTGCTCTTGTGCTGTATAATTTCAACAGTTCCAATGGCCACCGCCTGGTCCTCTACTTCCCTGATTATTTCAATTTTATAGAGTTCTGAGGGTCATTAACGGAGACCCAATCTATAGTCTTCCCATTTTTTTGTAAGCAACTAATTCCTTATATTAAATCCCTTTCTGCTTAAGTTATCTGGTAGTTTCTACTTCTTTCACTGTAACATGACTGATATTTGCTAAATACTGTTATATACATAAATTCTTCTGCGAACCTTCTATCTGGGAGCTCTTAATTGTTGAAATGAGTGAAGTTGTATGTTTAGGGAGTCTAAGTTAGAGCTAAAATAACTACAAGCATAAATTTGCCATGTTTTAGCCTTAAAATTCATGAGAATGAACTCTATAATAAATTCTATTCTCTCAAAATTCAGAGAAAAATTCTTGTTCCTGGAAGGTACACCTTTTCATTCAGAGGCTTTATATATTCCCTGATAAAACCCACCTTATCCAAGAGGTTATGCATACCTCATTTTGAGAGGCATTCAATCTGTGTAACAATTCTGAAAAGTAGGCCTTATTATGCCCATTTTATAGATGGATTAACTGGGGCTTAGAAAGGTAAAATAAGGTGTCCAACATCACAAGGAGCTAGGATTTAAACCTAGGTTCTTCTGTTTTCAAAGCTATAAGTTCTTTCCCCTACAACACGCAGACTTCTAAGAGGGCAACAGTTCATAAGTTCTCAGCTGCTCTGAACATTGGTCCATAGTGGAAGTTTGGTTAGTTCATTTAGCTCAACACTGGTATGTATTAGTTAGTTCTTCTCTCCTCCACAGACATCAAAAGCTATAAGCATCTGCCTTGAAATGGTATACTTCTCATCTTATGAAGGATTCAGAAATAAAAGATGAATGGAACACAAGAGGAAAATCTGCAGAACTAGAAAAAAATGACTACACATTCTGTATTGCTGGTCGCCCATGAGCGACCATGACTATTATAACTTTGTACACAGACATGACAATAACAGATTTGTGATGCCCGGAAACCTGATGCAAATTGAAGTCAATAGGATCCTGGGATTACTATGGTATTAGCAGAAATACTTTGGTTTGAATTCCTACTCTGGCTCATGCACACTGTTCTATCTGTCACTCTCCTTCTGTACATAGCTGACAGCAGGCTGGAGAATTCCGCCTTCAAGACTTATTCGAATATTTCCATAAAACTGGATGTGGCCTTGGTAGGAGTTGACCCCTTCTTAGTGATTCAAGTCCTGTCTCTGTCTTCCCTGGAGAAATTAATCTAAAGATGCTATTTGCAAATTGACCCAGTTCTTCAAACTGTCAGCTAGCACAGATGCAGTGTCGACAAAAACGTATAAAATCATGATGTGGTTTTCATCTACCCAAACAGCTGTTTTATACTTTTCAACACAATATTTTACCCAGGGCTTTCCCAGCACTTAATAAAACTATCTAAAAAACTCTTAACACCTCTTGGGGAAGGGCAAAAGGGGTAAAGGGGGGCACATGAGCACAGTGATGGATGGCAACTAGACTTTGGGTGGTAAACATGATGTAGTCTATACAGAAGTCAAAATATAATGATGTACACCTGAAATTCATAATTTATATAATGTTATAAACCAAGATTATATCAATAAAAAAATATTCACGACACTGAAAGAATTATTTGATAATATTATTAGGAATAGATATTTCTGGAAAAAAAAAAAGTAAATGAGAAGAGATTACATTTGCTAAGTGCCTCTTATGTGCCAGGCATTAGGCACATATCAACTTATTCAATTCTTAAAATAATACATACATAGAGATACTACCACTCTCATTTAATATAGTAAAAAAAAAACATTCAAAGAAGTTAAGTAAATTGACCAAGGTAACTCAGATAATAAGGAGAAAAGCTGGTAATGAAACCATGTTGGCCTGGCCTGAAAGTCAATCATCTTTTCAAGACTGCACAATGCATCCAGTAAAAAACATTGTCAGGGAGCTTGAGAAAACAGCTCCAAGAATTCTAAGTTCTGGGTCTAGTGTTGTGTTTCCAGGTAACATGAAGAAACATTTTCCGATTGCCTGAATATTTAATAATACAGGAAACGAAAACAAATTGCATGACTTGGCCTTCACTGTGAGTTAGTTTCACAACAGAAGTGGAGGAGAGGGTTTTATTCAAGGAAAAAAGAAATGCACCACATTACAAGTGAAAGTGTGTCTATAAATGGTAGAGGATTTGGCATTTTAGATGAGAGCAAATTAACACTAAAAAGAGTTTGCCTTTTTGATTCCCACTGACCAATGGTTACTGCTCAAAAGTACTCCTTCCTCTCCTCACATCTCTGTCTCTCTATCTTTGCCTTTTTATGGATATTTCACTGTCAAAACCAGCGTGGTATGGTGACAGCAGCACTCTTACCAGCACCTTCTCCAGTCTCCAGCTTTGTCATCACGGAAGAGGACACTTCCTCTAGACCTCTGCCACCTTCCGAGGAGAGGACAACAATCTATCATCAAGGCCATTTCTTAGCTGAGCTGCCCTGCCCATTCCCTGTTGCACTGCCCTCCTGCCGCTTCCAGCTTGAGTGAAATAAACTCTTTTTTCCTGAGCCTCTTGATTGTCACCTCTATACCCAACTCACATCACCGTGGCTAAAAGAAATCTTGATCAAAACTCTAGTGGGGCATAACATTGTATTAAGCAGGAACTTATAAATATTGACTTGGGGCTGTCTGAGATGCTTCTATCCAACAGGTCAGGAAATGAAGTGTTTGGGTTACCATATTTTTCTTATAACTAGTTATCACTTGTCATATACATACCAGACCTATTTTCAAAGAGGCAGAACGTAAATCCACACTTGTGATTTTTTTTTTTCTATTTTTGCCTCCGGACTCATTCCCTGCCTTTCTCTGCCCTGCTCTGTGCTCCAAGATGTCATACTCTATGTACTAAACAGCATCACACAGGCTCCCCAGCCTCTGGCTCCCAGTTGTGTGCAGCCAATTGAAAGTGTCGACAGGAGATTCTAGGGCAAGAGAGGAGAAAGGTTGGGGGTATCGACCTACCTCCAACCCTCCCTGGGCTATGATCGTCTCCTGGGGCTCTAGTCCTTACCAGGCTGCAGCAATCTGCTGCCTTTGCCCCTCAGTCCCAGGGGTGGGAGCAGCTTTTCACTGTTGCTAAGCCTTGTTGCTTCCTTCAACACAGCCCACTCTTCTGTAAATAGTCTCTTCATTAAACGTTCTCCAGTTAACCCTTCAGGGTGACACCTGTGTCCTGCCAGGACCCTGACAGACACCGTTACAATGGTTGTTCTGTAGTTATTGATTTCTACCTGCTGTTCTAAGAACTGTGGCAAATGCAAAGGAGAAGCAAGACATGCTGCTGTCCTCACCGTGCATGAAAATCCAGTTGGGGACACAAAACTATCAAAAGGCAGTCATACTCTGACTCTCAGTCAAGGCAGTATCTCCAAAGGCCTAAACTCATCCTATGCCTCCTACGCCCAGCCTCCACCAAGACATACCTCTCCTCAGTCCCTTTCATTCAGGGCCAGTGTAATAATCTGGGAAATAGTGGCCAGGGGTGTGGCTGCCATGGCTCTATGTCCACGGATGACAGAGCAAAGTTAGTTTTGGACTCCTTCTTTTGTCTCATCCCTCCAAGTCCCCCGCCCTTTTTTTGTGTGTGTGTGTGTGAGGAAGATTGGCCCTGAGCTAACATCTATTGCCAGTCTTCCTCTTTTTGCTTGAGGAAGATTGTCCCTGAGCTAACATCTGTGCCAGTGCACTTTGTATGTGGGATGCCGCCACAGCATGGCTTGACGAGTGATGTGTAGGTCCACACCTGGGATCCGAACCCACAAACCCTGGGCCGCTGAAGTGTAGCATGCAAACTTAACCACTACGTCACCAGGCCGGCCCCCCTCCAAGCCCATTTTATCACCAACTTCTGCAGATTCTCTCTCTTAAAAGCTTTCAAATTCATCTAACTTCTCTTTAGTGCTACTGTCCTACTCTAGTAGAAGCCAGGATTATTTCTCATCTCGATTTCTGCAATAACCCCCTAATTGTTCCCCCGACCTCTAGTCTCACCTCCTTCCAGTCCATGCTTTATCGTGAAGCCAGAGGGATCACTGTTGAGTTCTTCCACTGCTTCAGACCCCTCCTGGGATAAAGTCCAAACCACAAAATGGCTTAGCTCTGATCGTGACAACCTCTCCAGACTCTCGACACCTTCTTCTTATAGATTCCTCTAAAGAGACTGAACCTCTTTTGGTCTTTTAACAGAACCATGTTTTTGCTTGCCTCAATGCCTAGACTCATACTATTTCCTTTGCCAAGAATATCCCCTCTGTCTTCCTATCCCAACCTGACCTGGTGAACTTATATTGTATTATTCAAGTTTCAGCATAGACATCACTTTTTCTGACAATCATTCCCTTTTGTCACCACCCACCCTTCTCCAAAAACAGAACTTTGGATTGGGTAGTTTTCCTGCAAGGGAGTTTCCATAGCATCCTTTCCTTCCCTCATCACCTTCCTATAGCCTGTTCTGTAATTGCCAGCTTAGTTGTACATATTCCCTACCTGATGGTGAGCTGTATCAGGGCAAGACCTCCATCACTGCTGTAGCCTCAGCATCTAGCAAAGAACCTGAATGATCAAAATTATCTATTTAAAAGCTGAAATTTAAGAAAAGGAAAGAGGGGCTGGCCCGTGGTGTAGTGGTTAAGTTCACGCACTCCGCTTTGGCAGCCCAGGGTTCACGGGCTCGAATCCCCAGTGCAGACCAATGCACCACTCATCAAGCCATGCTGTGGCAGTGTCCCATATACAAAAAACATAGAGGAGGATGGGCTCAGATGTTAGCTCAGGGCTAAGCTTTCTCAGCAAAATGAGGAAGATTGGCAGGGGGTGTTAGCTCAGATCTTCGTCACCAAAAAAACAAAAGAAAGGAAAGAAATCTCAACCAGGTTTAACAGATGGGCAATGTCAAAATTCCTGTTCTAGTATTATTGTGGAATAAATGGAATATCTGTCAACAGACACAAGCCCTGTATGTCCAAGTAGGTGTTTTTCTAAATTTATCTGCAGCTCTCTGTGCCCCAAACCCATCTTCCACTAAGGAAAATAAAATTCCACGCATGTAACAAAAGAAGGGAGGGCAGGGGCTTCTCTCTGAACACCCCCTCCCTTCTCTCCATCCCTGTGAGAGGTGATGCCTGCTTGAAAGAGGATGCCTGCATGATAGCACCAGGGTTATTTTCAGAGGCTTCATTATCTCAGCTGGAAAATCCTGGGGCAGCTTTTTGCAAACCAAATGGAGTTCAATTAATGTATCAAGAGCAAAGGATCAAGACCTAAATATTGAGAGTCAATGTTAGCAAAAATCTCTCAGCACCCAGATGGTCAAGTTCAACCTCTCGAAGTGCTCTTAGAAGACGGGAAACTGAGATTTTCCTAGAATGGTGCTCAGAGGCACGAGAATGGACTAAAATAAACTCATTTTACTGCGTATTGATGCATCACGGAACCATGCTTGGTGAGCTCCCTCCTCAACTCTTTTTCTCAAGGCTAACCAGAGATATTTAAATTCCTTTTTTTAACCAGCTTACCATCACCAGGGAAACCTTACTAATTCATATCCCACTGATTAAAAATGTATGATAATTAGGATGAATACCTAAGTTTATCTATGGAGAAAATAGATTTTCTTAAAAATAACAAGGCTATGAAAATGTTTTTTAAGCTCATTAAAATGAACCTTTCGTGCACTCTGTTGTCTACAAAGATGCCAATTATGCAACGGTTCTTATCGGGAAAAACATGGAGCCTTGGCCATTCATGTTCATCTCCTTTCCCTTAAAAGATCCCAGTAAAAAAACAGTAAAATAGGTAAAAATCCACACGAGAATAACAGAGGCAAGAGTTCAGTACGTGTTTGCAGGACAGACAGCAATGGAGCCAGGCAACTGGCTGCAGAGTGGAGGAAGAGCCAAGGAAGTTACAACCTAGCGGGCTGCAGAGCAGATTCCAGCAAAGCGTTAGCCCCTTGGAACCTCCAGAGAGAAGGTTAGGGGTAACGTAGGGCTGAAAACAAACGTCCTATTTGAGGGCTTCAAGTTGAGTGGTGGGACTCTGAAAGCTGGGAAGCGGTCTTCTCCCACTCTCTCCCCACCACCCATATCCAAGGAAAGAGACTGGATGGTTCTCACTTGAGTAACTCAATGGACCCAGAGAAAACTTCCAAACACCAACACTCAGAATCAGAAGGGCTCTCTTAGTAAGGCTGACATGCCAAGCAATAACTGTAGATGAATTCTCACCAATTGATAAGCACCCCCTCCCCACACACATAGGTTACAACAGGTTGCTTAGTCTCTCAATGTAAAACATGAACAGATAGAAAAGGATCACCAGACATTTGAGGAAAACTTCCAGCAAGGAAGATGAAGATCCAAAACAGAACAAAGGTAACTGGAGAAACAAAGAGCACAAACAAAAAAAGTAAACAAAACTAATGAGTAGGCCCCAAGAATTAAGAGAAAATACAGCACTCACAAAACAAGAACAAAATTCTATGAAAAAGGAACATTCCGAGAGCAAAAAGAGCTAAAATATAATAGCTGAAACTTAAACAGAATATATTCATGAGAAGGGTCAAAAAAATAAAGTAAAAAAATGTGATGGAAGTAATAGAGAAAGAAACAGACTTAGATAATCAATCCAGGAGGTTCAACATCCTCCCAACAGGGGATGCAGAGAGAGAGAACAAAGAAAACAGAGGAGGACATTATCAAATAAATAATATGAGACAATTACCCAGATCGCAGACATGAGTCTCTAGATTGGGCTACAAATGGGCTCCAAAATGTCCGATAAACATTCATTGCTTTTTTTTAAATAAATCTTTTAGATTTACTTGACTTTAAACTATCTTTATTGTTTTGATAACATTTAAACTTTCATTTAAAATAACTTTAAAAAGGGAGTCTCTTACCTATTTTCTTAGATCTGTTATGAATGCTACAAGGCATGCCTCATTACTTTGTCTCACTATGTACACTTAAAAATAACACAACTGTCTAGGACTTTATTTCCTATTTCAATTTCTGACTAATTCAGCTCAACTTCCCTGAAGTTCCCCTTCCCAACCACCTTTAAACAAGTTGTTGAAATGTTACTATATATTTCACTTCCTATATCTCTCAAATGCAGAATGTGAGCGCTGTTGAATCAAATACGAAGGTCATCTCTCTTTTTATGCATACCCTTTCTACAATAACAAAATATTTTACTAGTGGTTTTCTAGGTAAGAAACAAGAAGAGATAAATAGATAGATAGATAGATAGATAGATAGATAGATAGATAGATAGATAGACAGATAGATAGATGATAAATAGATAGATAGATAATATGATAGATGGAGGTGACAGGTAGATAGATATAGACAGATGAATAAGCATGACCAAAATGGTGCTCCTAGTGGTAGAGGGAAGTCCACACTTTCAAATCAAAGTGGTAGATCATTCCAAAGATAAAACTCATGATTTTTTGTTTGTCTGTTTGTGTTTAGTTTTAAACATGATGGTAAAAGTTTAACTTATTTTTTTTTAATTACAGTTGAAAAAATAGAACCCTGACTTTTGTTCATGATATACATAGCCAGTTACAAGCTATTCCATAGCTATGTGAGGTGGCTTCCAGTTCCAGCAAAATGGTAGTCCACACAAATTCAGCAATCTTTCTGCTATGAACACCTGGACATGCTACACAAGATATAATAAGAAAAGTTTGCTTGTTTGTGTTTTAATGTAATCCTGAGCTTGCAAGAAAGAAAACTCCCAGTTGTCAACAAAAGGGTGGGAGGGCACTCAAAACCAGGGTGGTGAGTATTCAAGCTGATCATAAGGCCTCCCTGGGAAGGTGGGATGGGGGTGGGGTCATGGCAGGTAGTGGGTCTGGTGGTGGCGGGCGGGCTGTAGACTTGGAGTTTGATACATAGATGATAGTTAAGGCTTTGTGAGCCCGTGAGTTGGGAAATTGGTACTGAGGTTCCTACAGAGAGCCAGAAATCTCAAAAGGCTAAAAACATCTATGAAAGAATGTCTTATAAAATAATCTCTGCTCAATAGCTTAGGGAGATGACCTGGAAACTTTGCTGGGAAAAAACTCTCTCCACCACCCCCTTGCACCCAGGAATGAGGATATGTTGATTGAAAGCTGCATTTATGTCATGGTTATGCTGCCAGGAATGAGAGGATGTCTACATTAAGTCATCCAATCATCACAACAATTTTACGTGGTCAGTATTATTAAGCATATTTTATAGATAAGAAATCTGGGAATCAGAGAGATTAGATAATTTTTCTGAAGTTAAAAGGAATAAATGACAGAATTGGGATTCAAACGCAAATTTTCTAACTTCACCTCTAAAGTTTTATTCACTGATACTGGCACATAGTTAATCTGGGCCTCTGTTTTAGCTATTTAAACTGTGTCCACCTACTACAGCACCATTATAAATTGATTTTACATTCTTGCTTTGTTTCCAAAATGTAATGTCAATCATGATCTGTTGGCAATAATTTCAGTTATGGATGTGTCCAACCAAGAATGAAGAAAACAGAACCAAGAAAATACATATTTTGTGAGCCTCTTAACAGGAGAAGCACTTTTCACAAGCAAGGACTTACTGTGGAAAGAAGACAGATATAAGTATCTCATGAATCTTCATTCTGGATGTACTAACCGAGGGGATTTTTCAATAATATTCCAAGTTTAAAGAGCACAGTTGAGAACTCTACAAAAGGTATAGGGGGTGGGGGTGGGGAGGTGGGGAACAGGACTGCAATAATATTCCCCAAACCCTAGAAAAGGAGGAAATGAGGCTAAACTAGTAAAACGATTACTTTTCTGCTAGTGGTCACCAAAAGATCATCTGTTTAGAAATGTGTAACTGAAGTATTTGGGATCATCTAAAACTCCAAACAAGGTGATATGTAAGCAACTTCAGGGAGCCAGGACTGGAAACGATTTAATTTGATAACCAAGACTAAGTCCACCATTATGATATCCATCAGGAATAAGATCATATGAACCAAAGGGGACAGGGGAAACTCACACGGGAGCACCCCGGCTCATTTACATACAGCCCAAAGGAGATGGGAGTCTCAGTAAAGCAGAAATTAACATAATGACCACCTTGGCAAGGCTCTCCTCCTCTGAGAAGGGACGGCTTCCAGCTTCCTTGTCTAAAATATACTTCTCGGGACCAGCCTGGTGGCGTAGCGGTTAAGTTTGCGCACTCTGCTTCGGCAGCCTGGGGTTCTCGGGTTCAGATCCCAGGTGCGGACAGACGCATCGCTTAACAAGCCATGCTGTGGTGGTGTCCCATATAAAGTAGAGGAAGATGGGCACAGATGTTAGCCCAGGGCCCATCTTCCTCGGCAAAAACCAGAAGGATTGGCAACAGATGTTAGCTCAGGGCTAATCTTCCTCACACACACACACACACACACACACACACACACTATATATATATCTATATACACACACATATATACTTCTTAAGGTCTATTAGCATCTCCTATATTGCTAACCTTGGTCACAATTTAATTTCTCACATAGCTGGCCTACATGGAGAGAATGCATTGCTTAGGCTGCCTTAAACGTCCACGTTGCTTTTGTTACTTGGTATTCTGATATTCTGCCTATACTCACACTTATCTTCCAATACAGCCTGCCCATAACGGGAGGACGCACAGATCCTCCTATGTGAGCATTTCCACCTGCTTGACAATTATGTTGCCCATTACAAGTGAATCCTGGCTTGTTTGGTTAATACAAGTCCACGCTTTAGAGATGATCCAGTGTCACTATGTCACTAATCAGGTTTCTGATCCTCTGTGGCTGAAGCTTGGGCACTGGATTGTGGTGACATTACTGAGGGCACTTTGTGGGAACATATCCACATGTCCTATAGGACCTACCAGATCACACCCCTCTGAATCACAGTGTGCTGAGTGGAGCTTTTCCATCTGAAACCACAACAGGGCCTTCTGTGAATCTTTCACTTATGTACCATAAATAGAGATGTGCACTGTTGAAATTTCAAGAAAGGTTGTGAGCATCACTCCATAATTTAACCATAAAGGTCTACAGTGGGGTCTGTTACTGGCATACAGTCATAACGAAAGCTTCATACACCACCCATATTGGTCCATCTGCTTTCAACCCAGTAGCAGGCTTAGTTAATGGACTGTCCTGGTTTCTTTAAGTTTGCTGAGCCTGGCAGAACAGAACTGTGTTATTATTTATTCTCTTATTCCCAAGGCTGTTTAGTGGGAGATTTTTTTGAAAAGGTAAGAATACCCAAAATGGACAGATAAATATGCCATTCATCATTTATTAATGGATCATATATTTCTGAATGCCTGCTTTGTACCAAGCAAAGTTCTAGAAAGCTGGAGTATTAAAATGAAAACACGGGGTACCCCAGACCTCCGGTGTTTTATGGCTGTAAGAATTGGGTAGGCATGTAAGAAAACAATCACAAGTCATTTGATGAAGGATGCTATAATGGACGGATAGCGGGACCTGTGCTACACCTGTGCTGATGCTTAAAGGGTGATGAGGAAGTCGTCAGGGAGGCAAGTGTAGGATATGCACAAATTGTTTAAAGGTTGCTGGAGCAAAAAGGATGAGATGGGAAGGAGCCGGACAGTCAGGGATGATCCAAAACCTCATGAGGTTTTTACGCAATACTGAGGAGTTTCGATATTAAAGAAGGTGACAGGGAGGCATTTTGACCAAATGGGTAAATTTTGAATGTTTCACACTCTGTTGGCTAGCCGAGTGTAGGGTAGATGGTAGGGGCTGGGGAAGGAGCACACTAGAAACAAAGCATCCGATAGGAGATACGTCCAAATAGTCTGCAGGACTGAGGATATGGGCCTGGGCTAGGGCAGTGGCTGTGAAGGCGAAGAGCTGAATAATGAAAAACAAGAGGTATGTAGGAGGTAGAATTTAAAAAAGTGTTGTAATCATTGACAACCACTAGCAGTGACATATTCTTGTGGATTCAGGGCCTGCTGGGTGACCTTTTCCACAGAAAGAGCAGCAATCCTGCCTGCTGTTCGATGGCTCTTTCTCTTTGAGAAATTGAACATTAGAGTTTTTAATGCAAACTCTAAGTAGCTGTGTGTCACCAACTGAGAGGATTAGCCCCAAGATGCTATGGCATTTGTCATCGGTTCTCAGGTTTTAGCATCCAGGAGACCATTATCTCCTGGCCATGGTGATTACAGGTCGGGTGAGCTGTTTTGCCAGGTGCTAAAGTCGGAGGCTTTATGTCATGATTAAGAAATTGGGTTTGGTGTCAGCCAGGCGTGGGTTTGAACCCAGATCTACTGTTTGCTTCAACTCCCATTTCTGGACTAAGTTCCATTGTCTATAAAATAGAGATTAGAGTACCTCTTACCTAGAATTGTTATTTGGATTAAATGAGATACTTCCTTAATTTCACGCATAAGTGGTAGAACTAAGATTCCATCGTGGATCTAGCTGACTCCAGAGTCGACACTCTCCCTTTCTCCTTCTTTCTCTTTTATGTTTAATATATGCAGTAGTTTCGTTATTATTATTTTTTTAGAAATGCTACAATTTCAGTTTCTATTTCCCCTTTGACCCAAGAGTTATTTCATAGAGAGTTTTTAAAAATTCATGAAGAAAGACTTTCTGTGGTTTGGTTTTATTATTAATTTTCTAGTTTTATTCCACTATCATCAGAGGATGTTGTTTGTATTATTTCTACTGTATCCATATTGCATTTTCCACCTTATCCTTATTGCATTTTTTTAATGATCTAATCTAGAGTTAATTTTGTGAATGTTCTAAGTGGATTCGAAAAGAAAGTGCATTCTTTATTATCAGAGTACAAAGTTTGCGATGTATCCAGATCTCCCTTATCGATTATGTTTGGGTCTTTTATAACTTTAATGTCCACTTGCCCTGTCTTGGACTGAGAGTGGTATGTTAAGTTACCTGATCTTAGTACGTTTCTATTTCTTCTTGCATCTTCTGCTCTAATGGTCGCTGCTGTGTTATTTGGTGTGCATTCAGAACTGCTGAATGTTCCTTGTGAACTCTGGCCTTTAGTGTAAATCAGTCCTTCTTTGTCCTGTTTTGTGCTTTTCGGCCTGCATTTTCCCCTGTCACAGATCAAGATCAAAATCGATATTTTCTGTTGTTGTTCTTAGTTTGCATTTGCCTTGTGTGCTTTGCCCATCTCTATATTTTTTGCCTTTTGCAATCGCTTTGTGCTAGGTGTGTCTCGTATGCAGCAAAGAGTTGGGTTTTGCAGAGTCCATGTTTCTGACTGGTACACTATACTGTGCCCGGCATGTAACTGGAGTTCCAAAAAATACTTGTTTCTTTTTCTTTTCGTCTGTTCCTCAATCAGGGTCAAGACTCACCTAAGCCTCTAACCTTTTTTTTTCTTTTCAGCTTTATTGAGATATAATTAATAAAATTGTAAGATATTTAAAGTGTACATTGTGGTGATTTGATACCTGTATACACAGTAAAAAGTTAATCTTATTATCAGCAGTTTGGATCTGTCTGGACTGAAGTCCCTTCTTGGACCCTCTGGCTTAGCTCGATTCTCATTTTCAGTCTTGCTCTGCTGGTTCTCACACCCTGTAGGACAGGCTTTCCCTCGCCACCTGGGAGGCCCCACATACACTCATCAATGGGACTTGAAGAGCACCAATATAAAAGCTTAAAAATGCATTCCCTCCACTGGCTTGACAGAATGAAGTTTCCAATATTTGAACTCAGGTCTGATGTCTCCCAAAATATTCTTTAAAATATAATTAAATGCCTTGGGAGAAATGTTATAGCATGTAAGTCCATAGCTGGAAGGAATCCTTGACATCATCTACTGGAACTCTCTCTCCAATGCATTAATCACTTCTGCAATATCCCGAGTTTTCTAGTCTCTGTTTGCATTTTTCTGGTACAGGTAAATGACACTATATGTACTCTACAGGCATAAGTTGGAAGCTCAGCTATACCACATATTAGCTAAATGATTTTTGGAACTTATATAACCACCGAGCCTCAGTTTTTTATCTACAGAATGGGGACAATGATAGAAACTCAGAGGGCTGTTAAAAGAACTAAGCAGGGTTACAGGGTTACAAATTCAAGGACTAGGCAGGAAATGTGAAGGACCAGGCATGTAATTAATTGAATCCCCTAAGTGTAAGGCAATAGAAGGGACCGGGAGAGTTCGTTCCCTTGTCAAAGGAGAAGCCTTTCCTGGGCTCATGTAGATTGGATCCCTGCCTGCAGCAACGTGGGGCTAATAATATCACCAGATCTTCCAATTTTTCTAGAAAAATTGGCTTTTTAACGTAAAATTTGCCAGCTATTCAATGTGGCAACTAATTGAAATTCCCTTAAAACACCAGATAGACCATTAAAAAAACATATCTGCGGGCTGGGTACACATATCTGTAGGCTGCCACTTGGCAGTCTCTGGTCTGAAGTAATTAGCATAATGCCCAGCACAAGAGAGGCTCTGGATAAATTATGAACTCATCAGATCTGAAACCTTAGACATCAGACTCTTGGGAGACAGGACTTGTCTCATTGGTGGGTAAGAGGCCAGGAAAGAGGAAACTCAGAGAAACCGGGACATCAACTTCAGGCCCAGGAAATCAGCAGAAATCAAGGGGACAAAACAGAGAACAGGCAGGCGGGAGTGGCTTATGGAAGAATCCTGCCTGCTTCCCAGTCTGTCTGCCCTGACTCATCTTTTGCTGATACTCCCCGGCTCTCTGAAACAACAGCGCATCTCTGATCCCCGTACAGCTACAACTGACATAGGAGCGGGGCAGGGAGTGGCGGAGATCCTGCAGCTGGCTGGAGTCAGAAGGGCTAGCAGCTTCCTTAGAGCGAGCTTATTGGGAAGAGAAAAAAAAAGTCTTGAGCTGCGAGCCAAGGAGGCAACTTTCTCCCTGCCCCTATTCCCTTTGGCTTTTCCCCATCAGCAGCTCTGAACCCAGCCAAACACTTCCTACTCCGGTGGGTAGCAGCTGTCCCACACATGTTATAAATAAGAGCCAGCAGAGCTGTTCCTATTTTTAGCATTTGAATGTGGATGCAAAGGTCACTGAGATTCCCCAGTTGCTGGCTCACTTCCTCCCTCTCTTCTCCACACAGCTCTTATTTTCCTCCAAGATGTATGTTTTCTGTTCCAGTGAGTTAAAGTAAGACTTTTGGGGGAAGGGGGACCCGAAATATTTGCTCGTCTTGGCTGGACTCCTTTTAATCGCCATGGTTGATATATCTCTCCTTGGCATGAGAAGTCACACACAGACTGGAAACAGCTCTCCAGGCTTGGATCAAAGCCGCTCCTTTTTCTCTTGAGCGTAAAGAGCGGTTTAGAGCAGAAAACAGTGTTAAGGATCCTCGTATCAAATCCTCCAAATACACAGTTGAGGGCACTGAGGCCCAGAGAGGCTGATTTGCTTATTACTATCTAAGATTAATAATGAATATTATTATAGCTTATATTCACGGAAGGTTTTCCTGTACTAAGCACTTCACATAGATTTCCTCATTTAATCCTCACAACCCAATGAGGTATCTTTCTCAATTATTCTCATTGTATAGATGACAAAACTAAGGTTTACTGGTTTGAGAAACTTGCCCAAAGCCACATAAATGAGCAACGGCAGACCCGGGGAAGGCACTTAGGATCCTGACTCCAATTCTTCAACTCTGTGCAGAACCAGAGCTCAGTATACAGATTCTTCCCGAGGATAAAGACAGGAAGAGGAAGGATGAAAGAAGAAAGGTAGGGAGGCCTGGCTTGAACACACACATCCTCTCAGCATGGCCCTTGCAGGCTCTTTTTCCGACACCACTGAGTGTTTTCAGAACAGGAGCACAGCCCTGGCAAAAGCCCCGTTTTAACCTCTGGGACCAAAGAGCTGCCGAGATACGGAAATCTTTGACCCTCTTTACCTGTTCTCAGGGTCAGCCAAGGCCATACTCCGGGTGACGTAGCACATCTTCAGGGGGATGCTCTTCCGATCTCTATGGAAGGAGAAGGATTGCGACGACAGAGGGTCTGAGGAGCCGCCCCCTAACCGAGGGGATTCAGGCGGAGGCGTTTCCCACCCAATCTCGGACACTGGGGAGCCTTTCTTCACGTAGGGCGTGGCCTCTCGCATGTACTTCACTGCAAGCAGAAAGACAAGAAGCGCTTTTAAGTACATCAGGGCTGAAGTTCCGGAAAGTCTGATTGCGTTTTTGAAACTTGCATTAGACAAGCTCTTAACACTCAACCTCTAAAATTCTGAACAAGATTCAGAATTTCTGCTCCTCTCAAAATAGATATTTTGTTATTTAAATTATATACCAAAGTGGTTTTTAAAAGTTACTATTAGGATGACCTGAACTTGAGAATTACTTTCAGCTTTTTTCAACTATGATGACTTTTATCTTTTCTGATTTTAAGTTGCATTCTGGGAAAGAGGCTGAAAAACAAACAGGCAGAGAACGAGAAAGCGTGACTTAGGCTAAAAGACACATAATCATTCAGTCTAGAAGTAGGGAAGCTGGTAGCCACATTCACTACCCGTGTCACCATTTTTCTGTTGAGAAACAAAGATAGGCTTTTCAATTTCATTGTGCTAAGAACATATATGCAAAGAAATACATCGATGAATACTTACTTATTCATGGCAGAAATCTGTAAGAGCAAAAATATTGTACTTAAGAGCTGAAAACTAGGGATAACCTAAATGTCCACTAAAAAAGAGACATTAAATATATTGTAAGACATCTACACAGTGACTTTAAAAAATGAGATAGATATAGATGTATCAATGTAGAAAGACCTATAAAAGGCCTATAAAAGGCCTATTTAAAACTATTACTAGTTTTAAAAAAAAGTCGAGAGAAGTACATATACTGTAATCTTTTTGTGTATAAAATCATAAATATATATGCGTGTATATCTATAACTGTTTCCGGATAGAAACACAAAAAATCTTAACAGTAGTTAGCTCTGGGGAGTGGAAATATAAGTCAAGATGATGGAGAAATAGACTTTTACTATGCATTTATTACCCTTTTATACCATTTTTATGTTTAGCCATATGTATATATTACTTTCATAGATTTTTAAAAAACAAAAATAGTTTAAGAGCTGAGTGGAACAGACTTAAATTCTGCTCTTCGATATGTTTGCTTAGTCTTAAGAAGTTATTTGCCTATTCTGAATTTAAGCATTTGGTCCTTAGACAGCTTTTGAGTTGATAGGGCAACTAGATTCTTGGAACATGCAACATAAACTTCCATATCCTTCTCTCCATCACTCACACAGTCTGGTTCTCTGCTGCTTAGGGGGATCTGGCTAAGTCCCCTACAGGTATCTGTTATTGCAAATGGCAGTGGATTGGAATGGGTGCAAACTACAGGGCATTTGCTCCAGATCTTTGAGGACTGAATTCCACAAACCAGCACCTTCACTGTGCAAGACATGGAGCCTGGTTTATGGAGACTGCAGAAATAAACAATACATACTTTCCATACTCAAGAGTTACAAAATCATGGGTGATTATAGTGGATGCTGTTGCTGTCCCTTTTTACCAGCCAGAGCACCTATTTCCTAGCTGCTGTGTGTTGGCTAGAACAACTCTTAGCTGCCCCCCTGCTCTGGAAAACTGCTCTTGGCTCAACAGAAGCCACCAAGCCTGGGAAGCTGTAGAGTTGTTGCCCGATCCCCCAGACAGAGGCTCTGCTTCTAGGGGACCCCACCTACGACAGTGACATAAGACAAGTACATAAACTATGGCACCAAGCAGAACGAGCTAAGTTTTATAACAGGAATAAATTAAAGTACCTTGGAAGAACTCATGAGAAAAATGGATCTGGGAGCATGAGTGACAGATTAGGTCCACAATTTAAGAAGCAGACCAAACATACCCAGATGCATGCAATATGGATATATACATTGGGGAACTCAGTCACAGATATCAAAAACAGCCATATTGGGGCCGGCCCGGTGGTGCAGCAGTTAAGTGTGCGCTCTCTGCTTCGGCTGCCTGGAGTTTGCAGGTTCGGATCCCAGGTGTGGACCGACGCACCGCTTATCAAGCTGTGCTGTGGCGGTCTCCCCTATAAAGTAGAGGCAGATGGGCACGGATGCTAGCCCAGAGCCAATCTTCCTCAGCAAAAAGAGGAGGATTGGCAATGGATGTTAGCTCAGGGCTAATCTTCCTCACACACGCACACACACACAAACAGCCATATTAATTCAAGACAGAAGAGATGTCATTTAGCACCAACACATATTGAAAACAAGATTTCAGGGTTTTAACTGAATATAAATGCAATTAGAAGAAAACAGTTCCATAGTTGCTGCAAACCTGTTACCACAGGTTACAGTTACAGAAAAAGAAAGGGTGTCCATGGACTGTGTATTTTAAGGAATATTGCTTATTTCTGAGCAATATATTTAAAGAGAAACACAGACATACCTAACAACAAATGCAGAAAATTTAGGGGAACAGATTTAAGCTGTCCAAAGCTGGAATAAATAGATCTCTTTGAACATACTGAATTTTTCATCTCTAAAAATGCTTTAGTAGAAACTAGAACACTGCTTAGCTTTGTATATGGTAGAATTATACTTATTGATATACAGAAAATTCAAGTATCCGCTGAGATGGTGTGAAGACTTTCCTTTGATTGCATTATTATCCTTCTGGCTGGAGTAGGGGATGAGTGTTGCAAAAGTGAGAATCCAGAGATGCTTCACGGATTAGGTGGCATGTGAACTTGGCCTTAAAGGGTAGATAGGACTTTAAAAAGTAGACATGAGAATAACAATCCCTATATAATGTACTTTGACTTATAATTTTTACTGTAATTCCATAGGAAATGAAAGTTGGACCTCAATTTGAAGAGGGATAAAGAAGGAACATTTATTATATACTTAATGATATGCCAAGTATGGGACCAGGTACTTTACATAGTTTCTCACATTTAAGCTTCAAAATGGCTGTTTAAGGTACCACCTTATACATAAGGAAATTAAGGTCCAGAGAAAAAAATGGGCAAGGGATTTTTCATTTATTGAGTATCCACGTATCCACAAGCAATGAAAGAAAAAATTGCCATCCCTTTCAGACCCTGCTAGAAAGAAATGTCTTGTAGGACTATTCTAATTCTAGTGGACACCAGGAGCTTTCCGTAGATTATCCCTTGCAAGACTAGTATTATTTTACACATCAGCACAGCAATGCTCAGAAGTTTAGCTTATATGGAGTCACATGGCTAGGAACTGGTGGAGCTGGGGTTTGATTTCCCAGAGATCTCATTCCTTCATGAAATCTGGCTACCCCACCTAGATGAAGGATGTAAAATGACAAGCTAATAGGTTTGGACTTTATTCTGCAGGCAGTAGTGATAGCCATGGTGGTCTATTAGCAAGAGAATGGTACAATCAGAGGGCAGCTGTACAGAGAACTCCTGGAAAGTGAGATTGGGTGCCTTAGAGGGAAAAGATATTAGCAGTAGATCTACCAGTTATAGGGCCATCGGGGGTTACTGTCAGAGATAACCTGAACAACATTCAGAATATCCATACAAGGTGTGAGGAATCCCAGAAATGTGTGGTTTGATCCACTCCTGGGCAGAAGCATGGGAAGTACAGCAAATCTTAGCCTGGAAGCAAATGTTTACCAAGTAACCACTTCCTATGTGGCAGAACTTGGGGAATTTACATACGAGAGAAGGCATAGCAATGCCTTGAATAAAAGACACCCCATTGGAAATGATATTCGATACAGAGTAATCCTTTTAACTGACCAACTGAAAATAAAATGGACAATATATGTTAACAAGGTAGGTGTGATAATTTAAAGATTCACTCATTCAGCCAAAACTCATCAGTTAATTTTCACGTGCTGTCCATGAAAGATGATAAGAAATGGTCCCTGCTTAAAGGAAGAAGGGAAGTGAGGTGATATCGTGAGTTCTTGTGTTACATCTTAAACCTGGTTTAAGGAGGTGCCAAGCTGGACAGGTCTCCAGAATCAAATGCAAATCCTTTCTGGAGGATGGCAATCTCATCCTAAATTTCAAAGAATCCCTGTGAATCAATTTCAAGGGCAATGAGCAGCATAAAAATCTAAGAAAATGTTGCACACAAAGAAACAAGGTACCCTGAGCGAGTCCTAGTAAAAATAACTGATAGCAGTAACAGTCCCACACAGACTACAAAGTGACAAGTATGTTTATTTTACCATGTGTAAAGAAACAAATGAAAGCTTGAGAGAATCTTCCAGAGATTATTTTTAAAAAGTGACCTAACAGATTGGCAAAATAACCGAATAGAATATCTAATAGTAATAAAAATAATAATAAAACCAGAATGAAAACTTCAATAGATAGACATGTCGGAAGAAGGAATTAGTGAGTGAATTGTAGATCAGAAGAAATTAGAATGCAGCACAAAGATACAAAAAAAAAAAAAGGAAAATATGAAATAGAGATTAAGAGATGTGGAGGATGAAGTGAAAAGGTTTAATATGTGTCTAACTGGAGCCCTGGAAGGATAGGATAGAAAGAATGTGGCAGAGGCTAAGAATTTTCCTGATGGAAAGACACCAACCCACAAGTTTAAGAAACCCGACTTGATTTTGCTGAACAACACCTTTGGTCTTCCCCATCAAGACAAACAGAAATAAGGTGTCATCCCTGGGTAGGTTAAACGGCTTAGCTTTTCCTTAGAACCCATGCTTCTTCTGAGAGTTTTAGAGATCACCTCTCCCTTTTACTAGTTTTGTGAGGAAAACTCAGCAAAATCCCTAAATGAGTCCAGAGATCTCTGGCACCACCAAAAAAAACAAGTTTCAATTTCAAGGATAAAAGGGAGACTAAGAGATCATCATCATTGTTCCTAAGACAGATACGCTGAGGTCACTGAACTGTTTCCATATCTGTCCTGAGGAAGAACAAGTAACATCAACGCGTCCCTGCTTCGTGCCCCTGAACCTCAGGGTTCAGGAGTCCTTCTTCTTTTTGATATGTATAGAAAATGGAGCAACTTGTTCTTGTGTGTAACAAACAAGGCAAAAGAAAACTGCCATGAGATTTCTCTAAGGGCCCACAGTTTCTGGTGCAGAGGAAGTAATAAAATTGTCAGAATATCCCTTTTTGCTGGAAGAGATTCTAAGTAATTTCTACAAGGCTCGGCCATCACTTATGAGCAGTCGCCTCCCGCAATCACAAATTGAGGCCTCAGGCTAAGTCCCCTCAGGCAGAGAGTAAGAGCAGCGCAGCTATGTCTGGGGGTGGGAAAGCAGTGCCTATGTTTGTTTGTTTTTTTTTTTTTGTGAGGAAGATCAGCCCTGAGCTAACATCCATGCCAATCCTCCTCTTTTTGCTGAGGAAGACCGGCCCTGAGCTAACATCTATTGCCAATCTTCCTCCTTTTTTTCCTTTTTCTCCCCAAAGCCCCAGTAGATAGTTGTGTGTCATAGTTGCACATCCTTCTAGTTGCTGTATGTGGGATGCGACCTCAGCATGGCCGGACAAGTGGTGTGTCAGTGCACGCCTGGAATCTGAACCCGGGCCGCCAGTAGCGGAGCGCGCACACTTAACGGCTAAACCACGGGGCTGGCCCCAGCAGTGCCTCTAATAGGAAATAAAGAGTGTGCGAAACTCTTTCATGATTCTTTGTGAATCAGTGTCCTGAAATTTCTACACATTGCAGTCAAAATAACGAAAATGTGGTCTAATTCAGGGAGGGTAAAGTGTTACTTAATATTAGATCTGACTGCAATAGGTACCTCAAATTACAGTGTACTAAATAATATAGAGGTTTTTTTTGTGTGTGAGGAAGATCAGCCCTGAGCTAACATCTGATGCCAATCCTCCTCTTTTTTCTGAGGACGCTTGGCCCTGAGCTAACATCCGTGCCCATGTTCCTCTACTTTACATGGGATGCCGCCACAGCATGGCTCGACAAGCAGTGCATGGGTGCACGCCCGGGATCCGAACTGGTGAACCCCGGGCGGCCACAATGGAGCGCGGGCACTTAACCGCTTGTGCCACCAGGCTGGCCCCATAGAGTTTTGTTTTTCTTTATCAAAAGTCTAGGTAAAAGAAAAAGATTGCTAGGGCAGTTCTGCTCCCTGAAGTTGTCAGGGCCTCAGGCTTCTGCTTCCTTCCTGCTCTGCATCCCTAGTCTGCCATCTAATGACCCAAGATGGCTGCTTGAGTTCCAGCCATCATGACCAAATTCCTATCAGTAGGAAGGCAAAAGAAGTGAAGGACACACTATCCTTCTTCCTTTAGGGCCATTTTTCAGAAGTTGACACACTATATCTACTTACAACCCACTGGCCAGAATTTAGTCATATGGTCACTTCTAGATGGAAAATAAATTTACTCTTAACTCTGGACAACCCTGTGCCAACCCAGCTAAAATTTGGTGGGGAGGGGAGGCTATTACTGTGGAAGAAGAAGAGAATAGATATTAGGAGACGACTCAGCTTTTGCTGTAGGGAGGCATCCCTAATTCTGTCAGCTTAACACAACTAGATTTTATAACACATAAATACAAGTAAATATGTCAGAGCAATCAGTAAAAAATGCGATGACTTTGCTAAATGCTTTTTGTGTAGTAACTCATTAGAACCTCACATCAATCCTATGAAACAGACATTGCAATCATCTCCATTTTACCAAAGACACTGCAATAGAGAAAAGTCAAACCATATGCCCAAGTTACTGTGCTAGAAAGTGGCAGACATATCCAGGCAGCCGGACTCCAGTGTTATTACTTTTAACCATGAAGCAATATAGTTTCTCACACTTTTTTAAAAAAAATTAATTGTATATGTGTGTGTATGCGTGTGTATTTAAGCCAACATTTTTATGTACTGGGAGAAAACATCCAATTAAGAGGCTATTGCCTGTAACATAAGACAGCTTGATTTTGTAAGCCTGAACTATTAAACTATGGCATTTCCATAAATTCCTTTTAAGACACTATAATATGTGTTCATAATAGAGGGTTTAACCCGGCAGAACTGAACAGCCAGTGTCTGCATAATTACACCTCCGTGTGCTTACAGACAGTCATTTCAGGCAAAGAGCTGTTGAAACTGATCAAGAAGCAGCCAGGCCCAGGTTCAGGGCGCCTCGTAATCAGAACTAATTAATAAACCATGCCCTTTCTGGGCATCATGAATTAAAAACTGTGGTCGAGCAATTAAAATTCCAATCTTCACTTGCAAAGAAAGGGGTGGATTGCAGAAAGAAGGGGTCTTCAAGCCAATAACCCACCAAGTCACTTTCAATATGTCTCTAGTTTTTCATTTGAAGGACAGGCAGTTGTGAAGATTTCAAAAAGAACATTCAGTGAAGCCCTAGTTTGCGAAGGCCCCAGGTTGCCACAATTAGATCTTTGTTGAGGAGGACAGAAGACATTTGAAAGGAAAAGCGCACACAGGCTACTAATGAGGAAATGCTTTAGGCAAATCCAATCAGCCTTCCTACCAGGCTGGTTTCTGAGGAGCCAGCAAGTCCCTCTGATACGTGCAAGTTTTCTTAAAAATAACAACAGAGACAACAAAAAAAGGATTTCCAGATTACAGGAAGGAAAAGAAATATTTCATTATGTTAGGGGATGTGAACACAAAATGGGAATTTTCTGATGTGATTAAGGGGAAAGGGGATCAGGTGAAGGCAAGAAACCTGGGTATTTAGACCTTTGGTGAAACTTTCAAGTTGGGGAAATGTTGGTGACAGTGGGGTTTGCTGACAAAATGCCATGTAAGACGTACCCTTAATGGCATTTTCCTAGGTCATCTTAGAGAGGAAATATGCAGAGGGAGATCATCAGTATTTCCAAAAAGACCAAGAAACGATGAAAGAGGTAATATAAGCTTCTCAGAAACTATAGCTAATCTCTCAGGAGGCTGAGTGGTGAAGTGGAAGGATAATTGGCCCTGGGAGTTGGGGACCTGGATTACAGTGCCAGCTCTGTCGCTAACTAGTTCTCCAGCCCTGGGCAAGTCCATTCACCTCCTGGACCTTATGTTCCTCACCTGTCAAGGGAGGGAAATAAGGTCGCTACCCTTCAAACATTCTATTATTCTTTAGGAAGCTGCCTCTTCTGACAACAACAAAAAAACCCAAAAGAGTATTTCTTACTCACCTTGCTATTTGTGTCATCACCAACACCATGTTAAAATGTGTGCCAAATTCTTAGGCCTTAGGCAGATGTGTGTTCTGATTTTTACCAAACCCTACAGGCACCTGACAAATATGAAAATAAGCCAACATGGAGATTATGTACTCAAGTTACTTTTTCTTTGGTTTGGCAGAATTGTCTAGAAGAATCATTGTTTTCATTCGCTTACTGATATCTATTTCTCTTCCATTCTGCCAGGTGGGTCCTTGAAAGTAGAATTTTAAGAGACATTTGAATGATGATCAAAAGGCTCTCATGAGGTCATAAGGACATTCTGAGTGAGGGTGCTGGGTTTTAATATGTGGAGTCAGGAGTAAAATAAACTGGGTATGAATTTGGTGAGTAATATTGGGCCTCCAATGAAAAACTATCTCAAATTATCCTATTTTAGATAGTGCTATCATTTGATGTGATCTGCCTTGATTCTTCAACAAAACAAGATCCTTGCCCCCAGCAATGCCTCTGGAGACCCAGGGAGAGTATCCTATCCCATGAGTCCTACAGCCACCCAGAAGCACGCTGATTGGTTTAGTTATCCATTAATTCAACAGACGTTTAATGAGCTCCTGCCACGGGCAGGGCCCTGAGTGTTGGAGTTATCCCAGTGAACAAGACAGACTGGGCCCCTGCCCTTGAGGTGCTTACATTCCAGTGTACACGTGCGTGGTGGGGAGTAGAGTGGAGACATTAAACTGATAGATACATATAGGGCACTCCTCTGAAAGAGACACACACTCGAGGACTTGGGTCTGTCCCAGTTCACACAGAGCCATTCACCATCTGGCCCCTGCCTACCTCCTGTTCTCATCTCAGCTGACTACCTCTCGGTCCCCATAGTTCACATGCCAGCCATAGAGAAATACTGTTTAATTCTCTGAACATGCCGTGTTCTCTCCTGCCTCTGTTCTTTGTGCATGTGGTTTCGTCTACATGGAAACCTTTCTGGAAAACTCCTCCCTACATCCTATAAGTCTCAATTCAGGTAAGACCTCCTTCTGGAAGCCCTCCAGGGATGCCTCCCTTAAGCTCCAACCCTGCTTTATGGCGACCTCCACTCATACCAACAGCATCAGGACACAAACATTATGATGATAGCTTATGCCGTGAAGGCACTGTGCTGATCATCTCACATTTAAACACTTACACATCACATGTAGTTATTTGTCTGCATGTATGTTTGTGCCTAGTCATTTACATCTCTGTTAGAATCACAAAGTTGAGTGACTACAGTAGAAGTTAAAACTCTAGGCTCTGGAGCCACACTACATAGTTTCAAATCTTGCCTCTGCCACCTGCCAAATGTGGCAGTTAACTGTGAGGTTAAATTTCCTTAACCTTTCAATGCCTCCCTTTCTCCACCCGTAAGATGAGGATCAACAGTAGTGCCCATCTCAGAGAGTCGCTATGAGGATTAAATGAGTCAACACACACCAAGGGCTTAGAACTACGTCTAGCACATGGTCACTGCTCATTAGTGTTAGAAAAAATAAAAAATTGATATTCACATCTATATCCAAGCAAGCAACACAAATGTCTGGCTGTAAAATATGGAATTGTTGAGCAAATGAATGGCAATGTTAATAGGATCTCCAAGATATAATTTTTCACAGATTTGTTCTTTGGGAGGAGGTGTCTTATAAGTGAAGCGGCAGAGGCCAGAGAGTATCTGTCACTTGTCCAAGGTTTCAAGACAAAGAAGCAACAGATGAGGGTCAGAAATCCATTTCCTCTATCCTGTTGAATGGGCGTTGGCAAGCTTTTTCTGTAAAGGGCCAGATAGAAAATTTGGAAGTCTTCGTGGACGTTAGAGTGTCTGTCACAACTACTCCATTCTGCTGTTGTAGTGTGAAAGAGCCACAGATAATATGAAAACAAATGAGCGTGACAGCATTCCAACACCACTTTATTTACAAAAACAGGCAGTGGGCCTGATTTGACCCATGGGCTTTACAATAACTAGTGTATAATAATAACAATAACTAGTAATTGTTGACTACTTACCATGCATTGGGCCCTGCTCTAACTGTCTGAAGTAGACTAGCTCATTTAAAAGCAATGAAGTAGGAATAGTATTATAACCACCTTACAAGCCAGGGGAGTGTGGCATGGAGAGTTGAAGTGACTTGCGCAAGGTCACACTGCAGCGTTGGCAGAGCTGGGATTTGAACTGAGGCAGTCGGCTCCAAGCCTCCAGTCCTGCTCCCTTTCCTGGTACCCTGGATGCTGCTCCTACTCATGGGCAAATACCCATGCCTGAATCCTGTTTGTCCAACCCCCAACATTTTAGATGTCATGCCTTTACAAAGACCTTTTTTTTCTGAAATATTTTTCTTATATTCCTTTTCTTATATTGAACTCAAATCTCACCCTTATAATTTGTATTCACTGTTCATGGCTCTACTGTGCAGAGATACAGAAAGCATCTTGAGCATCTTATAAACTGATCAAATGTAAATGTGTGGCTTTACATAAAGAAAATGATGAGCCCGGTTAAAAGGAGGCTGGAACTATTGGTACGTTGCTCACTTTGCATCCTGATTTTATAGGGCTCCTGGCCCACATTCTCTAAGACCCTAAAGGTGGTAATGGATGAACCTAACATATGACAGGCATGAAAGATGTTGTTCTTACTACTTCAGGCCCCTACATAGCTGCTGAATGATGATTTAGATGACAAAAACTAAGATTTTAAGAGTTTCACACAGGCCCAAACTAAAAAGATGAAATATAATGGGAATAAGATGAAAAATTCTGTCATTGTGTATTCTAAATAAAAATCACTGACTCTGTGTCACATGTAGGACACAGAGAAGTGTATTATAAGCAATCCGTGTGAAGAAAGGTTCTAGGGGTTTCAATGGCTATAACTGCCATAATAAAGTAACAGGATGTTAGGATCCACTGATAGAAGTATGGTGTTCAGAAAAGAAGAAGTTGGTTCCCCTCTTTACCCCCTTGATCAGCCTATACCTGAAGCCCTAATAGGTTAGACAATATTTAAAGGAGGGTAAAGAAGGTGACCAGGTTGTTGAAAGGTTCAAGAAATAAAGAAAAAAAATTAAATGAAGGGGTTAGAGCACAGAAGTAAGAGCATAAACTCTGGAGTCTGACTGCTGGGGTCCAATTCCTAACTTTTCTATCACCTAGCTCTGAGGCCTTGAGCAAATTACTTAGTTTCCCCATGTGTTATTTATTTCACCTATCTCATAGAATTGTTGTGAGGATTAAATGAGTTAATATAAATAAAAAATTTATAAGGAACTTGGCATAGTAAACACTATAAGGATCAGTTACTGTTATTAGGAGTTAACCTAGAGAAGAGAAGATTTATGGGACCTAAATAACAGAGGGTTGGGCTAAACTCACTTTGGTATCTCTGCAGAGTAGAGCCAAAATGAATACAAATTAGGGGTAATATTTGAGTCCAGTAAAAGAAAACATTGTGAGGTAGTGAGTTCCCTATTGCTAGTGACATTCAAGCAGAAAGTGGATGAGGTATCACCTAGCCATGCTGCAGAAAGGATTCTTCTACTCTGGAAAAACACATTGTTTCTAAAATCCCTTCAAGCTGTCATGTTCTATGTTCCTTCTGGAATGTGATTGATTAAGACACCTAATCCAAAGACTCCAGTCCAGTGAGGGCAGGTCATGGTGTGTACCATGTAGAATCATGCTGTCCATGTCTTTATTATTATTATTAGCTACGTGACAATGGGACAGTCTGTTAAGCTATCTGACTCTTAGAATCCTCATCTGTAAAATGAGGAAAACAATGCTCTCCACAGAGAGGCAATACAATGTAGTAATTTAATAAATGAACTCCAGTGTCAGAGGATCTGGGTTAGAATCACAAATCTTCCACTGACAAGCTGGGCTTCTTTGAGCCAGGTGTGTAACCTCTCTGTGTCTCAGTTTCCTTACCTGATAATAACAGGACCTATCTCATAGAATTGTTACCAGGATTAAATAATTTTTAAAAATGTATACAAAGCCCTTACAACAGTGCCTGACACATACTTGGCACTCAAATTTAACTATTGCTATTCTTGTTGCTGTTATTGTTATGAGATTTAAATGAGAAAATGCATTGCAAGGATACCAATCACTTTTCTGACTCTAGGAATTATCAAAATCATAAATGCTTGAAAGTATCATTTCATTCATTCATTTATTGCACATAAACTAAGCCCTGACTCTGTGCACTGGAGGGGACTAGACTCTGTAGGGTAGTCAGTTGCACACATAAGTTCCTGCTTCTGAGGATTTTATAATCACGTGAGGGAGAAAAGACATACAAACCTCAAACCTGGGGATTGCTATAGAATATAATTCAATACACACACACACACAAATAGTCTACAGTGTATTCATCAGATATTAGTAAATGCAGAGAGGACGTCGATTAATGATGTCCACAGACTCAATCCCTCAACAGTTTGCTAGCACGCTCCTCACCATCGCAAATAATCGTAATTTCTCTTCCTTGGGAAAATACATTAACTATTTTAACAGCTCCACCCCAACATGTGAAGACAGGAAGTGAGGAATGGGCAGAAAGGATGTCTGAGTACTCAACTCCTAATATTGTTTTTACTCTTTCCTCGGCAGAAGATCGTACGTGAATGGGACTTGACGTCAAGAGGCAGGAAGTGCCGCTCTCACTTCCTCCTTACAGGTATCTCCAGAAAATGAACCTCTATGATTCCAGGTGTAGCTTGGTAATAACATGCTGCAAATCAAACTTGGGGCTCCGTAAATTTGCAGTTACTTTTCAGCGGCATACGCCCAGAGTCATAAAGCTTTTCTAAAGGAAATCACATTAAGTAAACAAATCATTAGTGAGGCAGACGCAGGCCGGGTCTGAGATGTTTTTTTTCACCCTAGCCCGGATATGCTGCAGACCCAAAGCAATCATAGAGGCATCTGCAGGTAAAGAAGGTGGTGAGGGGGGCCTTTGAAGCATCAGCGTCCATCACGCTAGACAATGTTATGAATACCTACTATTTTGAAAATGCTTTACAATTTAAGACACTTCTATGTGCACAATCTCATTTCGTGCTCATTGTCATCCTCATCTGAACTATGCATGAACTAAAAGTCCTATAAGAATCTGACTGTGCATTTATTTGCTTAAGACTTCCACGGCTCAGGAGGCAAGAACCTAACAACTTTCCCCATCAAATTCTACCCCGCCCCAAGCTCGCGCGCGCGACACACACACACACACACACACATTTCGCTCTAAAGAACTAATGCCTGTAGGACTCACCTGATGCCCTGGGCTTTCTCCTCAAAGCCAAACTTAGCTTGGCCTCGCTTACAACTCTTTTGGGAGAGTAATTGCCAAGAACTACAAGAACTAGATCAGGAGGACAGAGGAGAGGCCTAAGCAAGCTTCTTGGTTCTGACTGTAAGAGACAGGAGAACAAAACCTCACAAGTTTTTCCTCCAAACTTCCAGAATCTTCACTTGACTCTGAGCAGTCAAGATAGAAGGGCTTATTTTTGTTGTTTGTTTGTTTTGTTTTTTAAGGAGATAGGAAGGGGATGGTGATGAGCATCGAGAAGAGATACAAGTGCTTTATAATAAACAGACCCATAGGAAAATTTAACAATTAAAATTTAACAATGAAAAAGGGCAAATTGGGGTTCAGAGAGCTTAAATATCTTACCTCAAGTAAGCAGCAGACCTGGAATTTGATCCCTCATGTTCTAAATCTTATATCTAATCTGATAAATCTAATAACCACAGCTGTAACAATACATCTGGTTCAAGTGACATAAAGACATAGGCTAGATTATTGTGGCTAATGAGTAATGAGTTGCTATTGATGCTGGGAAAATCTATGGCTATTGGGAGGGAAGTTAAATTAATAAACATACTCTGTAATGATTATATAAGAATTTGAATTATCAAAATATTCCATATCTGTCATAAGGGAAAAAATCTAAAGGTAGGAGAGGACAGACTAAAAAAATAGACAGCCTCCTGGCATGTGTGGTGAAATAAAAAGAGGTAACAGAAAATCAGTATTATAAAGAGAAGAGGAAATAACTACAGATACAAAAGAGATTAAAAAGATAATAAAGTAACACTTTTGACACATTAATGATAAATTTGAAGACTTAGATGAAATAATTTCCTAGAAAAAAATAAAGTTACTAAAGTTGACCTGAGTAGAAATAGGAAGCATGGCTAGTCCTATAACTCTTAAAGGAATAGAAACACTGGTTAATATTCTTCCCACAAAGAAAACACCAGAACCAGAGTTTATTAGTGACTTCTACCAAATTTTCAGAGTAGACCATTCAGATCTTAATTAAACTATTTCAGAAAACAAATAAAGGAAGAGCCTCCCCAATTTATTCCATGAAGCTAATATAACACTCATAACAAAACCAGACAAAGAAAATTTCAGAGAAGAAAATTCCCAACCCATTTCATTATAAACATAAGTGCAAAAATTCTAAACAAAATAACAGCAAACCAAGTCCAACAATATATACAGAAGACAGTACAGCTTTAATCTGGGGGATCCATGAGACCTTGTCTCAGAGGGTTTTTGGGTAGACTCTGCCTTAGGGCAACAAAATTTAAAATATATAAAGATTTTTTTAATGATTTTTAAAATTATTTAAAAATAACTTTTTTAATTTAAAGATGTTATTTACATTGACACAATTCAAGCACTCTTTCAGCCTATAGAAAACTGTTGAATTTCATACCTAGAGTCAGTAAACCATATTACCGTATTAGTACTTGTCTATAAGCAACATTACGAATCACAAAATTGGTTTGAGATGTTTCTCAGGCTGCTTGCCCCAAGCTTGTTAAAACTCTTGTTTTAGTCTCTGCCAATGAATATCTGGGTTCCAATGTTCTCCCACAAACAATGGTTTGTCCCTTGCACAAGCCAAAAAGATTTTTGGTTTAAATTCTTCTCTAAGTGCAGGCAGATATGCCTTAAAATATTTTCTGATGATTGTTTTGAGATTCAAAATGGTACTTACACAAAGCTGCCTTTTAGAACCTTTCTGAATATGTGCCAAATATTATCCAATTGAACATTTACAGCAAATATACGGGTCACGTGTTATTAGCCCCATTTAACAGTTGCGGATATTGAGGCTTAGCGAGGTCAGGGAACGTTCCATGTAGCCATTTGTGGAGGAGGCAGAAGTGTAAACCAGACTGGTCTGACTCAAGGTCTGTAATCCTTTAGCTAAACTATATTGGTTCTTGAATAACCCAATAAGCTTCCTGTTTAGTTTGAGCTTTCCCTTCACAACACTGACAACATCCTCCCTCTTCTTTCCTGCTCCCAGGTTAGAGGAATGTAGATAGTGTTTTAGAACAGGAGGAAGAGTTTAAGTCATCTCTCCAGCTCTCCAGCTACTTCCCTTTTGAGCTTTGATCTTTACCTTTTGCCCTTTGCTTGGCCCTGGGCTGTCTGCAAAGGAGCTGGGAGGATGGTGGAGATATGGATATCCTGGAACATAAGAAAGTATCACTAAGGTTGGAATCTCTAAAATGGTTCTAGGGTGTTACACACCTGCCCTCTCCCTCTTTGTTCTCTCTGTCTGTTTCTGGGAAGTTTGCCTTGGTCAAAAAGCACAAAGGAAGCTACCACTTATGATAGACTTTTTTTTTTATACCAGACACTATACATATATTATCTGGTTTAATACACACAAGAAGCCCATGAGATTAGTATTGCAAAATGGAAAATCCTGGCTGTGAATTGCAGACTGAACACTGTCACTGTCATCTTCCTGGGCATCCAGGCTTTCCTCCACGCAAATATGCCATGGAAATAGTAGCTGCAGGTGTAGTTGGGTATCTTGAACCAAGGAGTTCGAAGTATTTTTGCATGGAAAAATATAAGTGCTTTACTTTCTATTAGGCTCCAAACTTTTCACTCCTTTTTCTTTTTTGTTCAACAGATAATGCTTATCTAAAATATATTGCCTTTTAGGATAAGCCTACAAGTCAAGCAGGATTTGCAACCTGAGTAGGCTCAAGAGGGCTCTGATATAAAAGAATCAAATATTTATAGTCTAATATGCTGTCTACAATAACAGAAGCAGAACCCGAAAAACAAACTTCTACCATCGAAGCAATTTATTCTGTTTGTCAGGTAGTCAAAAAAGAAATAAAAAAGGCTCTTTCTTTCTTCTTCCTTTTTAATCCTTGGGTAATGCCCAAACACTATTAAAATGGATATTCTGCTTTAAGAAAGTCCACCCACATTTAACTGTATACTATACTAATTACTTCCAAGTAATTTACATTGATCTACAATCATTTACAAACATTAAGACATATTTCAGTGAATCATACCCGGAGTTCATGGAATTGTAGATTTATAAGTGAATTACACGTGGAATGAATTTTCTACCAGAACTTAGAAATAACGTGACATTATTCATACAGCGAATGAAGTACACACAATTCTAAATTGTTCAACAATTCCTGTTGCCAAAACAAAGTCAGAGAAAGAAGAACAGGAACTACCGAATCTTAGCTTTATATGCATTTCTTTTATATGATAATGAATTAATTATGTAGCCACTTGGAAAGGTACAGTGCGGACAAAGATTTCACATTGTAAGACATATAATGATGCAGTAAACCTGTTAATACCACAGGGGCATTTATTCCTCCTTTAACCCAAGTTGTGACTAATAATAGGAAACATGGATTGATAATTCATAGACACTTATAAACTGTCTATGAATGATCACATTTATGTCTCACAACAACCCATCTTACAAAGAAGCTGAAGCTCAGCCAGGTTGACTTGCCCAACATCACATGCATAGTAAGTTCCAGAGTGGGAATTTGAACCCACTTTATGAGTCCAGCATCGGCCATTAACCATCATACATGCTGCAGATCTGTGACGCTGGCCCCATTCTCTTTGCTCTTGCCACTACTGACTCACGTGCTTTCAGAAACCCATCTCTATTCCCAGGAAGAAAAGCACCTGAAAATGCACTGACCCCATAGTGGAGTAATACAAATATTATCATTCTTGGAAATTGTTTTAGCCTGGAAAAACATGGACTTAAGAGTTGGTTTGAGGCACAGCTCTCTCCTTCAGCTGCACAATGATGGACAACTCATTCAGTCTTCCTAAAGCTCAGCCTCCTCATCTGTGTAGACCAAAAAATCGTGATTTTTAAAATTTAGGCATAATTTACATAGAATGAAGTGCTCAGATCTTAAGTGTATCATTTAGTCAGTTTGGATGAATGCATATTAAGACACAGAACATTTTCATTGGCCTAGAAATTTCCCTCATCCTCCTTTTCAGTCAACCCTCCCTACCCCTATCCCACAGAAAAGGAACCTGATTTGCTTATTCTAGAACTTTCCATAATGGAATCATGTAGTATATCGTTTTTTGTGTGTCTGGCTTCTTTCACTCAGCATAATATTTTTGAGATTCACCTATGTTGTAGTGTGTAATAATAGTTCATTCTCAATAATAACAATTTGATATAACATTAAAAGAGATAATGTACATTATTACCTATTAAAGGCTCTACCAAAAAATAATTATCATTATTATTCAAAAGAGGAAACCCAGGAACAGGAGAGTAGAAGGGCCAAAAGGAGGAATATCTAAATCTGTCACAAGCTGGAGTATATTTGGAGAAAGGGGTTCCTTATTAGTAGCTCTCATATCACATTCTTTACATGTTTAAGGATCTCGATGCCAGAAACACATATATTTGGCATTTTGGGTGGAATTGGATTGAATTTAGTCTACCAGACCAGAAATTAACTTTTTGCTGTGCAGAGATAATTTTGATAAAGTACATTTCCAGTGTATTTTTGAAACATTCCCTTCTGTCCACTACGGAGATGGAGGCCCACCTGCATCAGAAGATTACATTTGAGAGACCAGCATGTGAAAAGCCATCCGTAATGCTAGGCTTCAGCAGGAGCCAAAGCTTGTGCTGTCAATTCTGGCCAGCTGTGTAATTCAATTTTTCCAAGGGAACAGGAGCCTGGCTCTCCCAAGTACGATACCAGTACTGCATTTCACAGAAGGCTATTTGGCCATAATAAATAAATCTGCACTCTAGAAGGAAACAGAATTATTGAGATGGATCTCTTAAGTCCTTTCTTTCTGGCAGAGGCATTCTTCACTAAAAGCATGGTCTTCAACTCTAAATAGGAGGCAGGTACCATTCTCAAAGAGTTTTCCCAAGAATCAATCTTTACAGGGTGAGGGGTAAATATACATTTCAAATTCTCAAGCAAAAAGTTCAGAAGCCTCTGTTAACTGAACTAACAGATGAGCTTTGGAAATGACCCTTTGTCCATCAAAGTATACAAAGTTTATTAAAATATCAAGTCACATTTAGAGCAAGGTGGAGAAAAAAGTCTCCTCAAAGTTACTGCAAGCCTGTGGTTGTCAGTTTCTACCCTGCTTCCTGCAAAAATAACATCTGTTCTTACATTCAACACAAGCCACCTCTGATATTCATTGCATTTGCTGAATGCTGAAAGGATCTGAAATGTTAAACCTCTTGATCTGTCAGCAGTCTTGGATTTCTGTGAAAAGATGAGCTACATAATAGCACAAATTGGAGAAATTTCATGTGCCCAAAAGACATAAATCCCCACCACAATCCAATTCTCTTTCAATACACAACTGTAGAAGTCGTAACAAATATATCCAACCTTCATCTTGTAACTTTCTCTTCTTTTCATTTTCTTCTATATACATAGCTCCATTTCCTTTAATAAGGTACATTCAAGGTCATTCAGTCTCAACTCATTCACTTCTCCAAAACAAGTTTAGATTAAACTCACAAAAGTTAAAGCACGTGTTTGGTCTCATTAAGCTCACAATATCCTTATAAGAGAAACAGGGAATTTGGTTTATTATCCTAGCTGCTAATGAAGGATAAATTGCTTGTATTTAAGTGGGGTTGACATTGTATTTTTATCCAATGCACAAGTATCTTGATTCTCATCAAAGTGTGAGGCTGGCAGTTACTCAACAGAGCCCAGGAAACAACACCAAATTAGTTTGCATCACAGGAGTTGTGCATCTGAGGGAGAAAAGTGGTTCAAAAAGAGAAAAAGACAGAGTTGGGTTTTACGATTTAAAGATGTCTCCTTTAAAGGAGTGATAAACAAAAGAAGATGTCTAGAAGGTATGATAATCAAAGAAGGTGGATAGGACTTGATTAAATTTCTACGCAAGATTTCATGTGATATCAAGCACCGAGCTAGAGTTACTTGGCACAGACCAGAGTGTCCCATCACCAGAGGCTGAAATGACAGGTCAGAGAGATTATTCTCTTTCCTTTCTTCTCCCCCTCCTCATTTCATACGTATTAAGCATTCCCTTTATTCATGATACTGTCCTGTTTGCAGAGCAGCGGGGGAAATACTTTGAAAAACCAAGCCAATGGTGAACATGATGCAATCTATGCAGAAATAGAAGTACAATGATGTACACCTGAAATTTTTACAATGTCATAAACCAATGTTACTGCAATAAACAAAAAATTAAAAAAAAAAAAAAAAGAAACCAAGCCAAGTCTCTCACTCATCAAGGAACTAGGGATTCTTGAGAAAGCAATGACAAGAATCAGCTGATATCAATCTGTGATGTTCCATTTACCTTGGGAAATTCCTTCTGATTTAATCCAGATGCAATTCCTCAGTCCTGGTAGAACCCTGGGAATACTTTTCTCGGTGAGTCATAATGAATAGTTTAAGTCATCATCTCTCGCTCTAGACTTTGGGCTCCTTTGTATGGGAAAAACCCAGGCCTTTCATCCCTGTTGTTTTAGGGCTGAGCTCATAGTTGGTGTCCAATAAATGTTTGATGGATGTATAAATAAACAAATGAATGAATAAAGGAATAAGTTTTCCTACCCCAAGTATGTCTGCCACAGACTGCCTGAGGATAAAGAATATACTCTGTGCAGAATTCTATTACTATTATTGACAATATTTACCCAAAAAATACTTCAAAATGTTTTCACATATTAGTAACCTTAAGTTTTTATCCCTATTTGAGCTACTCACATAATATAATGTTATTTTCTTCACACATCCACACAGAACAAAACTGATTCCTCAGCCAACATTCTAGGCAAACTATTCTACTTTTGTGAAGGTCAATAGTTAATCATCTATTCCAGCGGCTGACTTTGCAAATATATGTCCTCCCTCCTTTGGGGAGGATGCTAGAGGTGAAGACATAGGTGTCTGTTTTTGGACAGCTGATGTTCAGGATTTTGATAGGTAATAAGAAGAACTTTTAACCATCAGACATGCTCACAACTACAAACAGTGAGCACCCCCTCATCGGAGGTTTCTCGCGGAGGCTAGAAGTCCACTAGGCAGCACCTTGGAGAGGAACTGAGCGTCACATTACAGTTTAGATACCCTTGACCTTCTCTTCCTGAAATTCTAAAATTTCGTGATTTAGCACTGGAAATAGAAGATTTTGCTAGTACTAGGAAGTAGTTTGGCGACTGCTAAATAATTCACAGGAGGGCAGAGGCCAAGAGGACCAGAGCCTGGGCTTCTCTGAACAGCAATTTCCTTCCTGATTTCCTGCTAGTAGTTTTCATGGATTTTAATATCCTAGCCAAGAGAACCAATCCTCTCTGCAGAAATCCTTAGGTTTCTCAGGAGTGAGCCTTTTGTTCATAGTGCAAGCCCTTTAGCTTGTCAACACCCTTCAGGCATTCTTGTAGATGGCCTTGTAGATCTTGTAGACTCTTTCCCCTATGAAAAGTGGTTCAAGCTTCCTGTGAAACTAATCATAGGTCTGTAGGAGGCTTCCCAGGAAAACATTAGGCAGACTGATTAGAATGATCCAATTTGATCCTCAGGCCACTAAGGACCTCACTGATAATGGAAATGTAGTTTCATGGTTCTTTCGGTTCTCCCTAGATGATATGAAATATCACCCGCTATCACCGAGCCTGGGACGTAGCCCACTGAACCCCACTCAAATGGGCCCGCTCTATATTAAGACTGCTTGCCCAGTGCACAAGTCAAAAGCTAAGATACTGAGCCCTTGCAGAAAGGTGGCCCAAGCCAAAAGAATGCTTGGGAAACTCCACTGGCCCAGGGAATGTGACTAAAACTCCTGCTCATCAGCTGCTTTTTTGTTCCATCTTTGCCACACCATACTGTCTCTCTGATTTCAGTCTTACTGATGGAGACTCTCAGCTAGCAAACAATGCTAAGCCTCCTGAGCACTGAGGTTGGCCTTTCTCCAACATGGGGAAGTTTTCGGCCTTGCTGCAGAGGCCAGGAAGGAGTCTACAGAGTTGGTTTGCATTGTCTGATGGGTCCTTCCCCTGGTGCAGATGGTAAATGGCCAAGAATGATGTGCAGGGTGGAAGGGAGCAAGGGAAGGTCAAGATGAACTTTCTTTAGTGTGCTCCAGACATGCAAATAGGGCCAGGGTTAGAAGCTGTATATTCAATCCCCATATTTTAAAGAGAGGATCTTCAGGGTATTTTTAAAGAAAACAGAAACGAAATGGAAAACAGAGCCCTCCTCCCTCAAGTGGCTCAAAGAAGAGAACACTTCAATGTGCCTGAGGACAGGCTTTAAGGTGGAAGAAAAAAGATACTAGATGTGTCCATCCATCAGCCCAGAGCAGTCCTGTCCTTTGAACTAGGCAAGACAGGCTGTTGCCCCAAGCTCCACTCAGAAGGCTCTGCTCTGGTCCTTCTCCAGCCACATCCCTTCCCATGGGGTGAGGAGTCCTCCTGGACAAGGGGATGTGCCCAACTGGAGCCTGTGTGCCCCTTCAGGTCCCTGGAATTTTCTGTCTAAATGGCCCTAAGCCAGCTCCAGGGCATGTGGGCATCTCTCCTCCCTGTCTGTCCTCCTGAGGGTCACTGAGCCACAGTATGTCAACCTCTAGGCTCAAGAGGAGCAAAAAGGACAGCTGTTTGCAGGGGCAGGGCACAGACAGAGCTTGTGTGGGCTGACGTGTCCATTCACGTGAGCACAAAGCGTGCTGTGGCACCTGTGGAGCCAGGAGTGGGGAGAGAAGAGGACGCAGGCTTCAGACCAGGGCCACTTCTCTGCCTGATCTCCCACCAGCTTTCCCTCCACTAGTTTCTGGAGTGGAACTTGAAGGTATCTGAGAATTCTAAATACAATCTAGCAAAGGAGGTGGCCGAATAGATTTTATTTAATGTTTACAAGTTTGATTGATAACGTTAAACTATTTAGACCTATAGTATGTGGACCTCCATTTGTATTCATGCCCAGGACTCTGAAAATAGTAGGAGTGGGCCTGGGTCTGACACAGCCCCTGCCCACTAACTGCTTCTTGGGAGGGAAAGGGAAAGAAAGACTAAGCATTTTTCTGGAGGTGGGAAGTTAGAGTATTGGGAATCTGGGTAGGAGGCACTATGGAGCCACTAGAACCAATGAAGAAGTTAAGGGAAATTAAAACTACGAGGAAGAAATCAAAATAGAGCACGTTTTCCCCCTGAGGTTCCCTAGAAACTCCACATGTTACAGGCACTCAGGCAAAAGAGTGTCAATTCTGTACAAGAAAGGAAGAAAGAACACTCTCTTCTGCCTTGGCTTTTATGATTCGGGAACTCCTTGGATACCATGAATAGGAAAGTGCAGTGAAGGACATCAATCAGGCTCTATTTCAAACACCAACACTCTCACTATCTCAGGAGCAAACAGCAGGGTAAAACAAAGCCTTGTCCAACAGCGGAGGGGTTGATTAGAGAAGCAACTCATTAACCTGGTAATTCAAGTTTTCCACAATTGGGTTCCAAGCCGCCAGTCCCAACTCTCCTCACTACACCCCGCACCAGTGCCCTGCTCCGGGCACACTCCTACTTTCTCGGAAGCACAGACAGTTTGCTGGGCTGAGTCTCTCTGGTTTGCTCAGGTTGAGATGGCTGATCCGGTTGATGTTCCTGCCTTCTGTCCTCACCGCATGCAATGCTCTCCTGAAGCTATGGCACGTCAGGTGGAAGAAGATGGTCTCATTTTTGAACTCACTGTCTTAGTTTAGCTTCTCCCCAAAAGCAGAGCTTGAGACAAGGACTTGGGTGCAGGTGGCTTGTTTGAGAAGTGATTCCAAGAAGCATGAACAAGGATGTGGGGAGAGAGAGACAGAGAAGGGAGAAAAGCCAATATGGTGCGCTGGGGTCTAAACATAATTATTCACCCAGCTTTCAACTTTGCCCACATCATTCCTCCTACCACGGGATGTGCTTGACCTTTTCCTCTCTCTCATGCAGGAATCCAATTACATGAGTAGTAGCCAAGGCTCAGAAAACCAAAAGCTCTTATCTTCCTCTTTGTAAAACAATTTAAAACTATCCATATATTTCAATAAAAATGTCATACTCACTACCAGGGTTAGAACATAACTACAAATTCTCTTAGAAGTCTGGACTACCACTACACCTTCTGGCTACAGGTGATGTAACAAATATACGGGCGAGAGGAAAGGGGCAGGCAGCAAAATAAAGAGCTCACTAAAAACTTTGAATCACCTCCTGGTGTGCCACGTCCAGGATAGCCCCCGCTATACCATGAGACTCTGGGGGCAAATCCCCATATGCTCTTTGGGGTGTCCCAATGCTAAGTGTTTTAGACCTTGTCTGGCACCCAAACTCTGAAGTTTTCCTCTCTCCCAGGTCCCCACTTGTCCGAGGGTCCAGCATCCTCGTTCTCACACAAGCCTGACATGAACCAGAAGGGACAGATTTAAGCACCCTCAGCATAACACATAGCCAGTCAGTATCAAGTCCTTTTGACTCTCTGATCTTGTGACCCCATTCTGACAACTTGGTCTTTTCCTTATTCCTCAGCTCTGCCTACCATCTCTGTTCCTATTCATTGCAAGTGAATCCAGCTTCCCAAACAACTAGTTGGCTCAGGTGGACAGGTCAAATTACTGGCTTTCCCTTTTTGCCCGACCCACTGCAATCACCTCCATCCCAGACTGAGTTAAGACAAGATGTATTAGAGACACACATAAGTGCCATGAAGGGCATTGACCAGGGTCTTTCACAAACCCAAACTCTGAAAATTCAGCGAGTCAAATGTCTTCTATGCAGAGGTGACTTAAAGAAGCCATTACTGCATTGTCAGGACATTAGGCTAATCAGAAAATGATGCTGCCTAATCACACGTAATCACAATTCCAAGTCAGGAGTGGGAGAGACAATGTATCATATTTATTTGGTGAGAAGGAAGATGATCAATTACCTTACCCCTCCACAGAAGCCTCCATCTATCAGTCATCAAGTATTTTCCAAGAGCCTTCTATATACTTTGCTAATCTTAGGCAGCAGCTTAAGAGACTTGAGTCAGGCATGAGGAAGAATTTTCTGACCATTATTAGGGGATTTAAATACTTGGGTGTATTCCTAAGGCAATCTCGGGTAGCCTCCCTGTTTTCCAGCTTTATAAGTTTGTTAGACTTTGTGGGGATGCTAAATCAGTGGTTTCCTAGCTAAATTCCAGAAAACCCTAGAGTGGCATGGAATCCCAGATTTCTATAAAGCATGATTTAAGAGGTTACACAAATATTTGGTTAAGATTTAATTTGTACTGAAAATTTACTTTTGACTATTTAAAAAATGGCAATAAAAAGTGGTGCTCATGTATTTAAATGTGTCTTATAGGAAACTTGGGCATGTTGGAGCACACCAAGGTTTGCCTGCTGCAACAAGGTGAATTCATTTTTGTACAGACCTTGGAATGAAGCTTCTCCTCCAGCATGTACTAAGATAATTGCAACAGCATCTGTTAAATAATGATGACCACTTGCAAATACTCACCTGTCGGGCCATGATCCTCCCATCACTACACAATCAATCAAGATGCTTCAGCATCTTTAACTTCCAATTAAAAAGTGTTGTCTAATTGAAGCAGCCTTATTACTCCAATTGGCTGGCTTCTTAATAAGAAAATGTGTAAAGCTGCACTTATGAAGTAAACTCATACACATATACCCCTAATTCCATTTATTGATATTCTATATAGATTTATTTTGGAAAAAGAAAGTCATGGTTAGAAATAAGTTTGACGAAAAGACAACCTAACAATTGGGAGAAGATATTTGCAAACCATACATTGGATAAGGGGTTAATCTCCAAAATATATAAAGAACTCATGCATCTCAACAACAAAAAAACTAACAACCCAATTAAAAAATGGGCAAAAGACCTGAACAGACATTTCTCCAAAGAAGATGTACAGATGGCCAACAGACACATGAAAAGATGTTCAACATCATTAACTATCAGGGAAATGCAAATCAAAACTACAATGAGATATCACCTCACGCCCGTCAGAATGGCTATAATTAACAAGACAGGAAACAACATGTGTTGGAGAGGATGTGGAGAGAAGGGAACTCTCATACACTGCTGGTGGGAGTACAAACTGGTGTAGCTACTATGAAAAACAGTATGGAGATTCCTCAAAAAATTAAGGATAGAACTACTATATGATCCAGCTATTCCACTGCTGGGTATTTATCCAAAGAACTTGAAAACACCAACGCGTAAATATACATGCACCCCTATGTTCATTGCAGCGTTATTCACAATAGCCAAGACTTGGAAGCAACCTAAGTGCCCATCAAGGGACGAATGGATAAAGAAGATGTGGTATATATACACAATGAAATACTACTCAGCCATAAGGAACGGTGAAATCCAGCCATTTATGACAACATGGATGGACATTGAGGGTATTATGCAAAGTGAAATAAGTCAGAGGGAGAAGGTCAAATACTGTATGATTTCCCTCATTAAGTAGTAGATAATAACAACAATAAAGACACATAGAGACAGAGATTGGATTGGTGGTTACCAGAGGGGGAGGGGGGAGGGAGGAGGGTGAAAGGGATAATTCGGCACAAGTGTGCGGTGATGGGTTGTAATTAGTATTTGGGTGGTGAACATGATGTAATCTACGCAGAAATAGAAGTAGAATGATGTTCACCTGAAATTTATACAATGTTATAAACCAATGTTACTGCAATAAACAAACAAACAAATAAATAAATAAATAGGTACAAAAGCAAAACAAAGAAATAAGTTTGAGACCAGTGGTTTAGATAAAGATGGGTGGTGACTTCAAAAAGTCGCTTCCAACCTGATTATTTTATCACACCACTTGTTCCAACTATGTCAGAGAAATGAAATTTTAATATGTAAGAATATTCATGGCGTTATGTTCTTGTTAAATGAACAAAGGAGATTCAACTAAGCTATACACAGAACGATATTTTATATGTATACACACATATACATGCCATATTTATATGCTTAAAAAAGACTTAAAGTGTATATGCCAATGTTACACACTATACAAAAATTAGAATTGTTTTTAGAAAGCAAAGCAAATAAACATGACACTTCCTAAGCGTAGAAGGATGAGTGTGATTGGCATGACTTCCAAATGCAGAAAGTAAATAAATGTGTGAGATGAGCCTGGGGTTTGCTAAGTCCACTCTGTGTATCCTTCATTCACTCCTAGTCGGTTACTTGGCAAAGAGACACGTGTACATAAGCAGTGAGGCCATGCAGCGCACTGGTCATGTGCACTGACTTGGACACACAGGCAACTGGGTCCAAGTTCCACTCTGTCCCTCAAAAGCTGTATATCCTTGGGCATTCTTGACCTCTCTCAACGTCAAATTTTCTCATCTACAAAATGAAAATAATATTACCTACCCAGCAGGACTATTGTAAAGAAAATGAAATACTCTTAAAGCCCTAGTACCATGCCTAGCTCATACTGAATGTCCAATAAATGGCAACTATAATCATTACTAGGACATATTCCCTGTCATATGTTGCTTTCAGTCTAGTGGGGGAGGCAGCAGCCATGTGAACAGATAAATTACACCACAACCCATCATCACTGCTACAGAAGCATGAACAATGTGTTTCGGGAACTCAAAGTCTACGTGCTTGATGAAGTTAAAGCCGGGAAGTCTGAAGCTCTTGCTCATGCCCCATGAAGGAAAGAGATTACTGGGCCGGCCCCGTGGCTTAGCGGTTAAGTGCGCGCGTTCCGCTGCTGGCGGCCCGGGTTCGGATCCCGGGTGCGCACCGACGCACCGCTTCTCCAGCCATGCTGAGGCCGCGTCCCACATACAGCAACTAGAAGGATGTGCAGCTATGACATACAACTATCTACTGGGGCTTTGGGGGAAAAATAAGTAAATAAAAAAATTTAAAAATAAATTAATTAATTAATTAAATTAAGGAAAGAGATTACTTCAGGCTCTGTCAAGATCTTTTGGGTCTCTGAAGCTGGAAAGGAAACCCACAGAAGACAGCAGAAGGCAGAAGGCTTCGGAGATTCGTCAGCCTTTTTGCTGCAGGTTCAGCCTGGGTGCCCTGCAAAGACACGCTGTTTCAGGGGACACTGAACGGCATGTGTGTGGGTACTATGGCCAGCCAGAGCTCTTGGACACCCTGACAAGGTTCAGGCTTAGAGAGGCGGCCGTGGGCCCAGGCCTGCCTGCTTTAATTAGTTGTAGTTGGCGTACATTCTTCACTGCTGCTATAGAACATGGAGTCCCATCATCTTGCGTCTCCTGCTAAGCAGGGATGTGTGTCTCCTGTAACTCTCAGAATAAAGTTTTCTCTCCAAGAGGCTGAACTCCTCAACCCACACGACATTTCAGCTTTCAAATTCTGAAAACTATTTTCAGTAGTGATTCCCTTCCAGGAAACATGGAGTAGGGAAGAGGTTTGAGTAATCTGATGGAAAAGAAGCACTAGATTTTAAAGATACAGCTGCAAATTAGCTCACAATATCTTGTACAATCTCCAACGCAATGTAAGATCCGAGCCTTGGAAACCACTTTTTTATTTGGTCTTTTGTTGTTTTGATGAAATGAAAAGCAGATAAGAAACATAAGGCCCCTAAACAAGGATGATATCAGCTAGAGAGGGAGAAGAGCAGGAGTGTCAAATGGGCACAGTTGAATTAGGAATACAGCAGGAAGATAAGAGATAGAGATGAGGAGGAATGCAAGAAGCCTTAAGGACCACTGAAGCCAGAGGAACGGAAAGTGCAAGGCAGAGAGTGAACAGTAGTGAAGCAGGTTGGGTGATGGAGATGAAGCGCGGCTGAGTAGAAGGAGTTAGAATATTGTGGCAGCTGCTAATGGGGTACCAGCCACATCCTTTTGGCCGCTTCTGACTTGAACTACACCTAACATCAGCTCCAGCAGTGGTGGACAGTTCCTTTAGACACTGAGAGCCTCCTGTCTTAAGGCTTCTCAGCTCCTCTGCCTCAGAATTTTCTCCAAAGCTGCAGAGCCCATTCAGCCAAGTGTGGAGGAGTTAAAGTGAGGCAGGGAAGGGGGAGGTAAGAAGAGGGAGCAGGGACGGGGTGAGGAGTTGGTGAATAATGCTCCAGCCTTCAAACCTATGGAGGGAGAGGGGGAATTATTCCAGGTGCTGTTCTGACCACTTCCTCAAAAGGCCACCGGTGAGATTCAGCCCCAGCTGCCCAAAGTGGTCACCAGCTCAATATTTCCATATTACGCTCTTTATGGACTTTCCGCTCTTCCCTGCATCCATCTCTGCCCTCATTCCAGCTTCTTCAGGTCACCTCCTAAATAAACTACCTGTACCTAAGTTCTTGTCTCGGACTCTGCTTTCAAGAGATTCCAAACTAAAAGAAAATTAAAGGAAAGAAGTTGGTGGCAGCAGCAGCCACAACAGAGAAAGAACAGATGTTATGCCCATGAAAAGGTCCCAAACACGCAGTATTAATCACAGTAACATAGGGCTGAAAGCAATTTTTCGACACTATCTAGTCTGTCTTCTTACCTGAGGCCGCTACTTCATCATCCCAGGCAAGAGAGACTTTCTTAAAAGTTGCTATGTGAAAATTCCTCAATGTCATTAACAAAACCTATGAAGTTAATCATCATCATTAACACTGATAATGAATCGGACCACTAGTACTAAAAGCCTAAAAAAAGATATCACTGTTGACTTGTTATAAACCAATCTGATCAATCTGATCAATGATCATGTGGGAGGTCTGTGTGTGAGTTCAGTGCTCATTATACTGACACACTAACTCTCTCTCTTCCCACCTCAATGAGGGCTTCTGTTTTCACTATGTATTCAGCCAGAACTAAAGTTTTCCCTGCTCACTGGTGTAGGATAAGCAAAGGATTATCCTTAGCTCGCCCTTGCTTAAGGACTCCGTGTTCATTCAGTTTTGAATATCTATATTTTTTTTTTTGGTGAGGAAGATTGGCCACGAGCTAACATCTACTGCCAACCTTCCTCTTTTTGCTGAGGAAGATTGGCCCTGAGCTAACATCTGTGCCCATCTTCCTCTATTTTGTATAGATAGGATGCTGATGCAGCATGGCTTGATGAATGGTGCGTAGGTCTGTGCCTGGAATCCGAACCTGTGAACCTCGAACTCTGAAGCAGAGCACGCAAACTTAACCACTACACCACCGGGCCGGCCCCTTGAAAAATTTATTTTTTAACATTATATTTCTTAAAACATCATTAGCTATCACTTAAAAATCTAAATATTATTTTAGTCCTCAGATTATCTCTTCTAGAGTTTCTTAAATGTTCTCAGAGACATTGCTGACCAGTGAGTATAAATTTTATTGGAGAAGGATTTGATTTGCCCTGTAAAAGAGAACCAGATATTTCCACAGCAAAGCTATTTTTTTGATAAAGTTACCCTCTATGCATTAAACTCTTCTTTCAATATCAATATCAAATATGTAACTCCCAGAATTATTCAAACGGTTAATTAAATTTATGAATGAATTTCAGATAACATGTAAGATGAGAGCAGACATTGTGAAACAGATGTCTGTTTAAATAATCGTTACAAGGAAAAAATCACTTTTCAGCAGAAAGAAAACAGTTCCATCAGATTTTTTTTTCATGGGACACAAGGGAAAAATATATGAGTTCAAGGAGGGAAAATTAGAGCTGTTATCTGGACTGTTTGTGACAGTGCTGCAGAATGAAGAAAGCTATTAAAGATCCGCAGTGTGGAGACTGCACGTAGCCAGTTGTAATTGACAACGAACTTCCAGTAGTGTCTGGAAGAGGCACATCCTGGCAATGTGGAATAGTGGTGGTAATTAAACAGTCATAAAAATCTGAAACTGGAATGCCGACAAGAAAGCATCCTGGCATCACCAGCACTAATAGTCTAATAGTCAATCTGCAGCGCTCCTCTTCAGCTTAAATAATGTTTGCCAGAATTCCCAGTCAACGCTTTTCTTCCTTTCTTTTTGCATTACACTGCAGGAATTGTATGGAGCCTGCTGTGATCAAGAGACGAAAAGGCACAAAGGCTCTCCTGGACAGGGTGCTGGAAGACGGGATTAAGAGAGATCAGAAAATGCACCTCAATACAAGCCCTTCCCTGATGCCCAATCCAGTGAAGAAAAATATGGGATCTCTGACATGTGGGGTCAAAGCGTGCCTCATCTTGTTATTTGCGTTTGCAACAAATTAAGAAGGTGCATAAAGCTGCATAAAACTTCACGGATGTGTGCTGAGACCTGGGCTGAGGCGGTAACAAGTCCATTTCTTCTCTGTGATGTCCAACGGCTGTGTCTACAGAAGGTGAAACCACGTCATGCAAACAAGAGGCAGGCGAGTGTCTCCGGAGCATGCACACTGGTGTCAGGCAGATCAGGGTGTAAGTCCTGTAGTTGTCATTTACCTGAGGGGTGACTGTGAGAAAATTATTTTCCAGTTTCCGGTTTGAAAAATAATGGTAATAACTTTGTAGAGTTGCTGTGAGCCTTAAGTGTGATCGTGAATGCAAAGTGCTTCAGACAGCACCTAGAACGTAGTAATACTCACTAAATGCTGGCCACTGCTTTCAGAGAGGAGGAAACTCCTGCCAGATTTTTTTCACAGTATGTGGAATATTGCAACAAGACCCAGACTGAAGTAGAACCAAAATACTGCAGAGGAGATTCATGACAGAGTAGAAGTTTCTATCATTCCTGTGTAAAATCCACCCTGTGCCTAGTACGAGGCTGGGTGGTTTCCTATGGGAATTCTCAGTTTGCTGACCCCTGGGCGAATAAATGGCTAACAAATTCTGTGTGAGTTTGATTCGGGGGCCCTGTGGTCTTTTAGCTACACCCCATAGCTTCCCACTGTAGCACGGAGGAACGCACCAGAGATTAGAAGCCACCTTCCTGGGAAAATCTTCATGAGCTTTACTGTGGGATGGTATTACCATGCAAACATTCTTTCTCTCATCCCTCTCTCTTGCCTGTTAGCTTTGTGAATTAATTTGTTTACCTAAATATTTTTTAACTCACGTTGGTGTGCTGGGCACTTTTTTTTTTTTTTTTATAGAAAGCCCCATTCTCCAAGCAAGGTACAGAATTGTGTAAAATGTGTTACTTTTTGTGGAGAAAAATACATAAGTATCTAAGTGCTTGTATATGTCTAGAATATATCTGGAATATTCTGGAAGAGACTGGTTACTTCTGGGAGAGGAATTGGGTGAATGAGAGTGAGGACTGGAGGTGGGACTTTGGGTTTGTGTTGAATGAGGTACCCCATGCATCCATTAATTATTCAAAATTACTTCTAAAAATATTTTTCCCTATGTAACTATAATTATCATCACTAATGATTACACACGCTCTGCCTACATGCTCTACGCTTATCAAAGATCCCCAAAGTGAAAGTCCTGTCGCTTGCGGAGAAGGCTGACGAAAAAGGGCAGAGACCGTGCCTAACTTACCATCAACCTCACAAAAGAGCAGTGCGACTGAAATCATGTCTGACGTGAAATTCGGTTTCTTAGATCCAATCTTTCCACTGACATATTTTTAAGCAAAGAGTGTGGATTACTATCCCAGGACTCTGAATCCTGTGTGTGCTGCGCCCACAGCCACCGTGCCAATGACCACGGCATCAGGTCAAAGTGCAGGAGCAGTCATCTCGATTCAAGACACAGCAAACGCACTGCCAGTTCTATCACAAACCCCATGGTGATGTTCCGTACAGAAATCTCATCTTCATAAATCCAAGTATCTGTTCAACCAAACTGAGAACCTCCCGTCTGCAAAGGACTGTCGTAATGAACTCTAAATAGTCAAGTGGTAAAGCTTAACAGGGACTTCAGACTGAATTTCATTTTGCGACAAACTGTTTTACAAATGGAAACATTACCCCTACCTACATCTCTCCAATATGTTTTATACCTACACACACATGTGATCTCTATATAGTACATTGTGGTTAGGATCACTGGGATGAATCGGAATCTCAGTTCCATCACAAGTTGAGTGACTCTGGGCAAGTTACTTAATAGCTCCGCACTTCAATTTTGTCTTCTGTAAAGGGCATAATGACACCTATCTTTCATGGTGATTTAAAAATTTTATTTTATTATTTTATTTTTTTTTAAGTGAAATTCATGTATTTATTTATTTTTTTTTGTGAGGAAGATCAGCCCTGAGCTAACATCCATGCTAATCCTCCTCTTTTCGCTGAGGAAGACCGGCTCTGAGCTAACATCTATTGCCAATCCTCCTCCTTTTTTTTTTTTTTTTCCCCCAAAGCCCCAGTAGATGGTTGTATGTCATAGCTGCACATCTTTCTAGTTGCTGTATGTGGGACGCAGCCTCAGCATGGCGAGAGAAGCGGTGTATCAGTGCGCGCCTGGGATCCGAACCCGGGCCGCCAGTAGCAGAGTGCGCGCACCTAACCGCTACGCCACGGGGCCGGCCCTGATTTAAAGATTTTAAATGGTATATATCTAGAAAGTGAGCTTAGCACAGTGCCTGCCATAGGGTGGCTTAATAAATAATAGCTAAGAAGAAAAAGTACAGGTGTTTTCAGTTAACTGAATAAATTAACTGACTTATAAATTTGACCTATAAATCCAGGTCAAATTATACCCTGTCTATTTTAGTTTGCTAAAGGAAATAAAAAAAAAAGGTTAGCTCTCTTTTTTAACTTTCTCCAGTTAGTAAAGAAACTACACAGTCACAATATTATGGAACCACACACGTTTCATAAAATGAGATAGCAGCTCCTTATTTTCTGACTCAGAGAGTGAAAGATGGTTAATGGCAGAGCATTAGAAATGGATCAAGAGGATCAATATCATGTCTCTGGGCCAGTTTATGAAATCTTAGATGGACTGGGTTTGGAAAAGATGACTGCTGAGACTTAGAGTCCTGATCGCTTAACATTTCATTAGGAAAGGTTAGCTCCCTTGCCTTGCCAGGAGTCACAGAATGTCAGTGCAGGCAAGGACCTCGGTGAGCATGCAGACATCAGGCTCATGTCACGAGGGAGGAGACTGGAGCCCACTGAGAGACTTGCCCTGAATCACTCAGTGAAAAGTACCAAACCTGGAATCAGAAGCCAAACTTGCAGATGCCCGTGGCAGAACTTCCCTCTCCATCACTCAGCACGCCAGCTGTTACTAGATACCATGGGTTTAATTCTGGGTAATGATTATGACTTGTTGAATTTTTAACTCCTCGTATAACAAACTACAACTGAAAACACTCAGCATTCCCAAATGCTGTATAATTTCTGCAAAGGCGACTAGTATGATGATTTTATTTCATGAAAATGGGGGGACTGCATAAGCAGTGAGCAGTGTTTCAAAACTAGAGCTTCCTCTGACAGCCAAATGAAGCAATTTGGCTCTTTTCAAGATGCTTATCTTTCCACGAGGGTATGAAAATTAAAAGTTGAAACGCTCAAAACCTTTGTAAAGATTTTATTACTGACACTTTTAATAGGCTACGGTGGCTGTGTTCTTTTCTTCAAAGCGCTGATATGACTTGTTGATAAATCAGCAACTTTTTTTCCAGTCTCCTTTGGTTATCAAACAGCTTCCTACAACTTGTATGTTAACTCTACTCATTTCTGCAACCTTGAACCACTGAGAGGAAGACAACATTTCAGTTATAATTGAAAAAAAAAAAATAAGCAAAGACATCCAAAATGGTGTTTGCTGCCTCTAGCCAAACTCATACTTGAAAGTAGACTTTTCCGGTTACTCCTCACATTTAACCAGAAAAGCAGAAACCTCACTCTGAGGATGTGGGTTCTGGGCCCTTGAGCATGAAAACTTTTTCTTTTGCTTTCAGATCATTATGCCTTTTACTTCAGTTCAGAGCTGATCATTTCTATTTTGATAAAAGGAATAATCTGTGAATAGGGAGCACATACAACATTTCTTAGAGACACTTGCAGGCTGACAAATAGCAAGGGCATGGCAGCCAACATAACAGGCATGAGTCAAGTCTGTCTGCTTATGCCTGCAGGAGTTTGCACTTTGGGGTAAAACACTTCTGTCGCAAGGGGCAGTTAGAAATATAGTTATTAGGCAATATCAAGAATGCTAGTTCATGTGACAAACATCACCAGGGTGACAGAGAAAACTAGTTTTACCCAATACACTCCCACTAGGAGTAAAATTATATGTACGTAAAGTATGAGGTAGACAAACAACCATCTCTGAGAAGTACTCATAAAGTGGTAAAAAAAAAATACAATAATTTATTTCATAATCATTGAGTGGCCCTTTCCTTCCTCTTCCTGGAGTGAGTCATCGTACCTGAGGGATCATGTTGTATGGATAAGAATTCCTATCCACGTTAAAAATCTGGCTGCGGTTTTTAATTGAGGGCTAGGAAAGGTATCAGTGGCTGGCAATTGGTGGTACATGCACAGGCATCTGTATCATTTTTCTCCCTAAAACATTAGTTCTGTGTTCAGTACATAGCTCCATGAAGTTGTGAGGCCCAGGCTCAGTGATGCTGGATCTCCAAGCAATAGACCTGTTCTAAACTCCCATTTGGCCAACCAAGTAACTTTTCTCTTTCATCAACCACCTCCTATGAGGATGCCGGCTGGGAATTCCAAGCTCTTTGGTCCCTTCTGAAAGAAGGAATGGAGCAAGGGTCTGTCTCTCTTGTTTACTAGGTAATAACAAACAGTCAGCTCTAACCTAACAAATACAAGCAACCATATCCTTTCCATTCTCTTCCATATCTAAGTTTTCAGGATTTTCATTGATAAGACCCCTAAGGGATGCAAGAGTTTGGTGATATAATTTCACAACATGCAGCACTTAGCAATAGAAAGGCAAAGTCGATTTAAACTCCAGGATCCAGTAATCACTATCTAGAAGTAGGCACCGCCTCAAGGAGGAGCAGGCTGGTGTGATTACTTTATTCTAATGACTAGTTTAACATCTGACTTTCCCACTCTACTGGAAGCTCTGGCAGGAAGGTACAATATCTGTCTTGTTCAAGGCTATACCCCCAGGACTGTAAAGTTCTGTTAGTAATAACACCACCCTCCAGGCTTATTGTGAGAAATTAAACAAGATCAGTGAATGTAAAGACCTTAGCATAATGCTTCACACATACTAGATAGTCAATAAATATTTTGTTGAAGAAAAAAAAATAGAGGAGCACAAAGAGGAGGAAGGAAGCGTATAACTTAATAAGTTCAAGACTGTCACTAAGTTTTAATTCCATAATAGTCATGAAAGCTAGTATTTATTGAGTGCTTACCATGTGCCAGGCTTCATGCTACCTTATTATTATTATTATTTTTTTTTGGTGAGGAAGATTAGCCCTGAGCTAACATCTGTTGCCAATCCTCCTCTTTTTGCTGAGGAAGATTGGCTCTGAGCTAACATCTGTGTCTTCCTCTATTTTATATGTGGGACACCACCACAGCATAGCTTGATAATTGGCGCGTAGGTCTGTGCCCGGGATCTGAACCTGTGAACCCTGGGCCACCGAAGCAGAGTCTGCAAACTTAACCACTATGCCACCGGGCTGGCCCCATATGCTACCTTATTTAATGCCTGACAGCAAAGCTAAGAAATAGATTCTCCCATTATCACCACCTTATAGATGAAGAAGCTGAGACCTTTGGGAAATAATACTCCTTAGGTTATCAAATGAGTAGATGGAAATTCTGGGGTTCAAACTAGGATTTACCCCAGAACCAGAGGGATGAAGCCCTATGGTGCAGGCTCTGATCCAAGTTGGTGGAACTTCCAAAGAGAGAGCATGACTGGAGTATTTGGACATTGTGGCCAGCCCTCAACTGAATGAGTACCTTTTAACTGTCTACGAAGTCTCAGAGGAAAAAAGAGCCCCCCAGCATAGTGATTCTGAGAGTTTCCAGATGATTCTAGGATGACTGGCAATAAGTTGACAGGGAAGCTTTGGAGCTAAACACATCCCAATTGTTTTTCAACCCAGCTCATAGAGAACTTGTGAAGTTCTAAGAGGGAGAGTACACAAAATAGAAAGAGCGAGTCAGGAAAAGCAGTCAAAATACTTGGGAACATCTAAGAAAGAAAATGCCAGTCTGCCCATTTTATCTCTTAAGAAAGAATCGTTACTCTGGTGGAAGAGGACCATAGCCCAACTCAGCAGTGGCGGTAGCCATGTTGACAACATGAGGTCAGTGCAGCAAAGTTTCCAGAATAAGACTGAAAGTTGGCAAACCTTTGCAGGGTCCAGAGCATAGGAGAGGGGCTTGGAGGACAAGACAAGAGATCTCCATGAGACAATCCCTAGGGTGAGGTGAGGCCACAAGAAACCAAAGGAGCAGAAAGCTGAGGCAGCAAAGCATGAAGATTCAAGGGCTGAATTGTGTTCCCCTCAAAATTTATATGTTGAAGCCCTAACTCCTAGTACCTCAGAATGAAACTATTTGGAGATAGGGCCGTTAAAGAGGTGATGAAGTTAAAATGAGGCTGTTAGGGTGGACCCTAATTCAATCTGACCAGTGTCTTTATAAGAAGAGGAGATGAGGACACACAAGAAGAGACATCAGGTTACATGCTCACGGAGACAAGACTGTAGGAGGACACAGCAAGAAGGTGGCCATCTGCAAAACAAAGGAAGAGGCTTCAGGAGAAATCAAACCTGCTGACACCTTGATCTTAGAATTCTAGCCCCCGGAACTGTGAGAAAACACATTTCTGTTGTTTAAGCCATCCAGTCTGTGGTATTTTGTTACGCAAGCCCCTAGCAAACTAATACACAAGGAAACAAATGCGTCTCCCTGGGATTCTCCTAGGATGGAGGAAGAACTGGGAGGAGGCAGGAAGAGACTGGCTCAAGCAGTTCCAAAGGTGGTTCACAATATTCCCCCAAGTATTTTTATTGTTAACTCTGTTCTTTCTAAGGTAGCCCTTAGACTGGTGGACCACGGGAAACTGGAAATATAATAGCTAAGGCACAGGACAAAAGTGGATATTCTGAAGAGGCCTTAGATAAGGATAAGGCTTTGCAGCAGGAAGATGTCAGAGAAGATGGCTGAAAGTATGGTAGAGGGGCCATAAAGGAAAGCTGCGAACCAATGAACAGGAATCTGCTTCCGTCAGAGTTCTATCAACGGCTGGTTTCACTCGAGACAGAAACTCCTGTGACTGGAAATAACATTTCCATGATGTTTATTGGGAGGTCAAGAAGCAAAGTAGATATAAAAAGCCTTCCCAAACACCTTCAGCTGAACCAGCTTGGATTTTATTCCAGGCCCTCTCCCTGACCCTGGGCCCCTCAGGGATTGCCATGCCAACCACCTATTAATATGCAAGAGCTGATGCGGCAGGGCTAAAACATGGAAGCTTTAGAAGACAGACGCTGGAGGAAAATTAAATGCACTTCATTCCCATAAACCCTTTTGATTACATTACCATGCCTAAGCCACACGCACACATATTTTTTACATGATATCCTAACCGCACCTGGGTGAGGTACGCATTATCTCTCACCTGTGTCTTAACAAGTCAACATTTTTAAATGTCTCTGTCTTAGTTCAGACTGCTATAACAAAAAACCACAGACTGGGTAGTTTGGAACAACAGAAATTTATTTCTCACGGTTCTGGAGGCTGAAAGTCCGAGATCAGGGTGAGAGCATGGTTGAGTGAGGGCCCTCTTCCAGGGTCACAGACTTCTTGTATCCTCACATGATGGAAGGGGCTAGGGGACTCTGGGGGGGTCTCTTTTATGAGTGTTAATCTCACTCATAAGAGATCCACCCTCATTACCTAGGCATCTCTCAAAGGCCCCATCTCCTAATACCATCACATTGGGCATTAGGATTTCAACATATGAATTTGGGGGGGACACAAACATTCAGACCACCGCACCCTGTCCCCTCCCCTCCTCTCCCCTCCTTTGTTCTTTCTCTTCTCTTCCCTTCCCTTCCCTTCCCTTCCCTTCCCTTCCCTTCCCTTCCCTTCTCTCTTTTGCTCTCTCCGTCTCTCTCTTTCTCAACAGTTTGTAACATGGAATCCCAAACTTAAATGGTTTAACAGTTCGCTGACATGTTAGCATGGTAGAGTGGCAGTCTGAATGATGGATCCACCTTTGACTTGTCCTGTGGCCTTGAACACATCACATAACCTCTCTGAATTTGTTTCTTCATCCATAAACTAGGGGCATTAGAAATAAGTGTTTTCTATATGCCAGGGGGCTGTGCAAAGTCCTTTACAAATGTTGTCTCATTTAATCCTATCAATCTTATAAGGTAGGTATATATTATTACCTTCATTTCCCCCAAAATACTTAGGATACCTACTCCAAAGAGTTAATACTCTAAATAAGTTACATAACATGAGAAAAATATTTTGTCAACTATGAAGCATCAAAGAAATGTTATTTAGCTATAAATTTGTTCTCAGTTTAAACAAATCTCATGACTTAGTGTATATTCCTATTGATACTTTCTAAGAGGGGAAGAAAAGGCAATTTGTGTTCAAACTTGACATTATCTCCCATAAACCGGCAATTTTTAATGGAAGAAATGAAAACCAAAGCAAGCTCAGAAAGACCTAATCACAAACAACATCCAGAGATTTGGGGGACACGAGTTTTGAAGTCACCTAGGAGAAGAGCAGTTGCTGACTTTTTGGCTAAGGGCAGATCTAGGGCCAGCTCTGTCAAGGCCTATCTTCCTGAAGTCGGCTTCAGTGTGCTCCCCGCTGCCCTCGCAATGCAGTCCTCATTTCCTCCTTGTTATTCTCCAATTCAGAACTTTTCTCAACCCCTTCTCATTTATCATAATGTATAATCCCATTTTTCATCCCTACCAGGTCTCCCTAGAAGATAATATGTAAGAAGCTAGACCAATCCAGTTGATGAGTTGATGAATGCTATGGAGTTAGTCTGTTACCCCTGAAAGTGGGAACTTTACAGAGCGTTAGGCCAGTGAACAAAACAATTTTAAGTGGACCAGCTTCTCACGAATCATAATAATATAAGCAACAACACCCACTAGAACTTCTAAAGCACTTTTTGGATGAAGTAGGACTTTCATGTAGAGTCTACTGCAGGTAATATAAGACTTTATGTGACAAATAGAATAAAGATTATTATTATCTTCATATTCCAGATAAAGAAAGCAAGTGTTGGAGAGGCGAAGTGACTGACTTCTCTCATTCCCTCCCTCCGTACATTGTTTTCTTCCTTCTTTCTTTGTTTTTTGTGAGGAACATCAGCCCTGAGCTAACATCCATGCCAATTCTCCTCTTTTTGCTGAGGAAGACTGGCCCTGAGCTAACATCCGTGCCCATCTTCCTCCACTTTATGTGGGACACCGCCACAGCATGACAAGCGGTGCGACGTTGCGCGCCTAGGATCTGAACCCCGGCCGCCAGGAGCGGAGCATGCACACTTAACTGCTACGCCATGGGGCCCGCCCTCCTTCCTTCCTTCTTAAATGTAACAGAAATACATTTACCCCCAACAATTCCCAATCATTCATCCTAGCTCTGTCCTCTACAGCTGTCACTGAACATTATCAACCAAAAGCCTCAAAAATAGTACTTTAAAGCTGAGAAGACCAGGTACATAAAAATCCTATGCAAATTGCATAGCTCAATGTAAATATAAGCTGTCTAGCCTCAAATAGCTGCATGCATCACCATTAAGCTTTAAAAACAAAAACAAAAAGCATAGGGTTTTATTGTTTTTCTTTTTTTCACCAAACACATGGCAGCCTCAAGAATTCCTGAATCTATGCCCCATTCTGTTCCAATAAAAAGTTACCAGAAGACTTCACTCATCAACCATTTCTGCAATTTAGGAATAAACTAAAACTGCGAAGCAAATCATTGTTCATAAGAATTGTTCTTCTGTGTGGCAGCGGAGGTGGGTGTGACATGAGCATAGCAACAAACAATAGAGGCAAAAGCTATCCTCAGAGTGTGGCAAAGCTCCCTTGTGAAACTGTGTCCAGACAAGTGTTTACTGAAAAGCTCTTGTGGTTTCAAGAGAAAGAACAGAGTTAATCTGGAAAGATCTCCATGCATTATTAAATGTATTTTTAAAATAATCTCTCTGCCTCTCCAATTTACCTCTACCCCTCCTAACCTCAGTCAGAGAACTTGCTGCAGTAGCAGGTACAGGATCTCATTAGTTACAAGGACCCAGTAGGGTTATGAAGTGGAAGGGCAATTATTGTAGCCTATCCGTGGAAATAAGCTGGCCTAACGAGAAGAGAGGACTTCCAACAGTGGGGGCTGTTCTGGGACAAAGGCATTCAGTCCAGTTCTAACACAAAGGGGCACTTCTGTCAAAAAAGGGAATCTCCCAATGAAGCCTGTTTTTCTGCATAAACATTTAGGAAGTCAAGATGGAGAGCAGCACATCGGATTCCTAATGAACTGAAATTACCTTTTGCAGAAGAATTAGAATGAACTGTTATTGGATGTTGGATGGGAAATATTTGGGGATAGTGGAAGAAAAAATATAAGAAAAGGAGAAAGGGTCAGAAAACTTCAGGGTCCCCTGTGTTTGGATTGGGAAATTAAACACACCTAAAGAGCTGTCACAATAGAAAGATTAATGTTGGGGTCCATACTCTCCTGACATTTACCTCAACTATTAAATATTAAATATTTACAAAGCACTTGGGCTTGTAGAGTATTTTCTAATTCTTCTTCAAATTTTTGCCTTCTGCCCAGATGGGGAAGTGTTGCTATTACTCCTGTTTTATTGGTGAGGAAGTGGAGGATCATAAATGCCAAGTGACTTACTCAAAATTGCAAAGTTAATGAAGAGTTGGGGCTAGCATGAGTGAAAATGATACAGCCATGCGTGAACCCACATCCCTGGAGTAACCAATCCAGACTCAGGGGAAATCAGTCAATGGTCCTAAAAGAAATTCAACAGGAAAGCAGTTGTCTGCTTCCTTTCTATAAAAAAATTTCTATGATCTGTGTGTGCCATAGGCAAGATACTGGATTCTTTAACTTTAGTGACGTGAGGAGAGCTGAAAGGGAAGAGAAGTGATGTACCGCTTATAAAAATGGCTGAAGACAAGATGAATTTCATAGCAGCTGCTGCCCTGATCACTTTCTCTACCTTCTGAGCCATAAAGCTGTCACGGTCAAGAATTTGGCACATGCTATATTTCATATTTTATATAGAAAAAACCATCCAAGTTCAGGTTTCCCATCACTTCCACATCTTTCTTCTATAAAGTGATCTTTCAGGAAGGCATCTACCATTTCCTTTATTGGATTTTGCAGTCAAACAATAATAGTCACAATAACAATAGCTAATATTATGGAGCATTTACCATGTGCCAGACACATTTCAAGCACCTTAAATCTATGTACTCACTTAATCTTCACAGCAGCACTATGAAGTGGCTACAATTATTACTGCCATTTTACAGATGTGGAAACTGAGGCCCAGAGAGTTTAAGACTGGTCATACCACAGCTAGATAGTGGCAGAGCAAGGATTTGAACCCACAGTTCATGCTGTTAATCAGGCATAATAACATCACATCAGCCTTCAGTCCACACCCTAACATCCGGCAGTGAGTTTGCACGCCAGGATGTCCCTTCTTGGTGTTCAGTGGATCCACCTCAACTTCTCACAGCTCTTTTCCTTTTGGATAAGGCAATATCCTTGCATGACCATAAGTCCAGACTTATGTCCAAGTCTACCAAGTCTTGGTGGCAACTACTCATTGATTTCATTTCCTTGTATTAAAAATCTCTAGGTAACTTTGATTCATGTTCTATGCATTGGTACTCAGATAAATATGGTTAGAAATATAGTATTTTACCCCCTCCTAATTTTAAAAAATATGAATCTGTGCATCTTCCCCACTTTTATTCTTCTATATCAGGAGTCTACAAGCTATAGCCCCTGAGCCAATCTGGCTCTCGGCCTGTATTTGTAAGGCCCGAATGCTAAGAAGGAGTGTGATAAAGACTGTATGTGACCTACAAAGCCTACAACATTTACTATTTGGTCCTTTGAAAAAAAAATGTCATCTCCTATTTTATATAATTTCTAAAGTTTACCAGAGAAATGTATTTTCTCTGGGTATTTTGCTCTGTCCATTGCCACAAGCAGATGTCCTCTTCATCTGATTAGCTCATACCTGAGGAAATAAATCAGAAGGAGATCACACAATTAGTGATGTGCTGGGAGCCGGTTTGTACCACCAATGATGCGCACATCTTCCCAAATCAGCATTTGACGATTTTGCCCTGGTAGCCTGGAATCGGCCACGGTGGGAATACTTACACCACGGAAAGTAGCAAACATCACCACATTTTACCAAACTGTTGTGGGAGAAAAACGCATCATATTAACTCCTCATTCTCTGAACATATTCTAGGGTCAGGCCTGAAGTAGAGTATGGGTAGGAGAAGTAGAGGTGACCATTTAAATCTTGTCTTTTATGAAAAAAGTTGAGAAAGTAAGAGTTTAAGTCAAGAGTCACAAACCCAAACATCCACAGGGGCTGGGGAGGTAGAATACACAGGTGAATGGGCTGGATGAAAAACAATAGGAAACAACAGGGCCTGTGGGAACAAGAGAACAGAATCAAAGAGATACAACTTAAAAAAAAAACAACAACAACACAAGCCCTCTGCCAGCCAAGCAAAACAATGCCTGCCAATTTACGGCCCCTGGCTTAAGGGAAAGCATTTTGAGCTAGACAACTGTGCCTTTAAGAGATATTTTCCTACCCCTCAGGGGTATTGTATTGAATTGGTTTGAAAAGCAATAGAAAGGATTTACATGAGGTGTAAGGAAAAGTGTACCAAACCAGGATTATTGAATAAGGGATAAGTTATTGAGGGAGGTGACTGGCTCACCTGTTTTAGAGGATATTTCCAACTGAAAGCATCATATTCATCTGAGGGCATTTATTTTCCTAGAGAAGGCAGACGGATTGATTGACAGGATGGAGCATCCCCTACGCATCCCTGCCCTAGATGTCTGACTCCAAGATAGAGCTTCCTCCTACAGTTGGGGGAAGACGGATCAATTCACACCTTGAGGGTGGAGGGGGGGGTGGGGGACAAGTAAATACCCCAGGGATCAGTCCTATGCCAAGTGTCAATTCATAGTTTTAAAAATGATTGGGAAGAGAGAATGCATAGAGATTTCCAAGTGTGTAAAAATAAGACAATCAAAAGAAATGTTAAGTGAGGTGGGGGCTAAACTACAGGAGCTCTCTGGAGGTCCTGCAGAGGATCACCAAAGGGGCTGCATGCAAAGTAATGCATTTAGGGAAAAGATGATGAGATTGCAGAGAAAGGATACTGAAGCATCATTCACAGTCACAGGAAGGCACAGAGGAAGCAAGGAGGCTGTATCCTAAAGACACCACCCAAGGTAGGCACAAAGTTCAGCACAGCAAATAATCTGTCCTGTTCTTTTAGTCCCTCATCACTGATACTATACCTATTATGTGTTGTGATCACAAGATACTGTAACTAAAGTGGTTTAAAATGAAGTGACTAAAAAGTCTTTTTTTGTTTGTTTTTACAATTGCTACAGACTGAATATTTGTGCCCCCTCAAAATTCATATGTTGAAATCTTAACCCCCAGGGTGATGGTATGAGGAGGTTGGGGCTTTGGGAGGTGCTCTGCCCTCATGAATGGGATTAGTGCTCTTATAGAAGAGGCCCTGAGAAATCTCTCTTGCCCCTTCTGCCATGTGAGGACACAGTGAAAACACGTCCTCTAGGAACCAAGATGTCGTCCCTCACCAGACACGGAATGTGCCAGCACCTTGATCTTGGAGTTCCCAGCCTCTAGAACCGTGAGAAATAAATGTCTGTTGTTTATAAGCCACCCAGCTTTTGGTATTTTGTTATAGCAGCCCAAACAGACTAAGAGAACAATCAATAGTTACTTACCAGGGTACTAGAGACCCTGAAGTGTATACACAACAAGGTTACAGAATTATTCTGCTGAACAAGGGTGAAAGCTCATCTTATATCAATGGTAGGGCTGGCATTTGGCTCTAACATATAAGGCAAAAATCCTGAAGGGCCAAAATTACTGCTGGGAAATTTCTCAAAGCGTCCTACATGGTATTATGCATGCAAACTTCTAAAGTAATTCTTAGGCATGTTCACGTCCTTATAACAACAGAACTCCTAAAGGAAAGGTCAGAAAATTCTATAAGCAAATGTCTGGACAATAGAGTATTCTTCCTTTAGGACAACTATCAAAACTCTAGCTGTTCTTGGAAGATAGGTCCAGTTTAAAATGTTCTGACTTGCCTTCTGGGTTTCTGGTCATTCCATTAATATAAGCCCAACACAGATGAATAGATTTGATTTTCTCTTGTAAGTATTAAAGAAGATATGGTGTTGGCAACTTGCTCTTTGGGGTTCTAAGTCACTAACTATACAATGGAAGCAGAAATTCCTCTTTATGCGTCTTTCGGCTCAATTATACTGCAACGAAACCTCTGATCAGTGGGGACGAAGTATGTGAGGGTAATCTCAATGAAGCTTAATCTTCAAAGGACACGGATCTTAAAATGACACCAAGTGTCTGACTGTGTTTCATTATCACGTGGAGTCTGGAAATTGCATGTAACACAGAGGTAATTACAAAAACACGCTCGACATCCTTTCCTTGGCTTCTTGATCAATGTTCCTGATACCTGGCCAGCATCACTCTTGTTAAATGATATCCATAACGCAAGCAGGAGTAATCAGACCATATTACCAGGAAGCCGAGTGAAGGGTCTGCAAAGGTCTATGTTTAAGGGGCCGTGCATCTGCAAAGGAAGTTGAAAATCTAATAGAGTTAGATTTGCAGCAAAGGTACAAGTAGTAAATCCTTATCTCCTGATAAGGTAAGGCCCCCTTGTAATCTATGAATAAAACATTAAACAGCAGGTAGTCTAGCGACTGAGGCGCTTTTGGAGGGGTGAGGCTTTTGTGGGGGTCATCATTATTATGTTGGCGGATGGTGCTGAAATAACCTGTCTGTTCCTAAACTTGTGTGTCTCAGACTAAAGCACAGAACACACTACTGTTAGACAACAGGGCCCAATACAAGAAAGTGTCATGCCTTTTTTTTTTTTTTTTTTTGGTCAGGGAATCCCTCTTGCAAGAAGCTAATGTTAACCCTTGGAAGAAGGTGCGTCACATCTCTTTCACTAAAAATTAACTAGTACCTCTCACTTCCCTTTAAAATCCAACAGATCCATTTAAGTGAAGATCAATGCTAACAAGGCGATTCCCTGCAACAGAAAGATGTACGTATTCCTTGAGCTACTCAAGAAAATGATTACAAAACATCATGGTCTTGGACCCTCAACCAGCCCTGGAGGCTGACTCTTTTGGAGAGGATGGATCAATCTCACTCCCTCAGAATACAAAGCTAAACTTTTCCGTTACTCTTAATATGTTTGATGTGGCACAAATTCAATTTTTTACCAGTGAATATAACATGTGGCTATATTGCAGAGAAACTCAATGGGCATAATATTTTCCTTTCATTTTAATATTTTATTATTATTTTTTAGTGTTGATAGAGTTTTCCCCAGACAAAGGAAACTTTGAATAGTTGCCACACAGAGATTAATTTGGGGCATATTTCAGCCTCCTTAAACCAAAACAAGAGCAAGCAATCCATGCAAATCACATACATATCTGCCATCCCCTCTTTCTACGTCCAAAGCACCTAGTATTGTTGCCATGTTTAAAAAAAACACAAAAAACATAGAATTAAAGTAATATGGTATCATTTTCCATTAACTAATTCGGCAGATTTTTAAAAATCCAATAGCCCCAGCTTTCAAGCTTTCTGACGACGTCCTTTCTTTTATTACCCAAATAAAATGCCTGGTTATTCTCCATTACAACTCCTTGCCTCCAAGTCCACTCTGCCCTTCTTGGTGTCCTGGGAGACTGCATGTGTGGTTTCCTCTGCCCATCTCGTTGCCCGCCGACCTACATTTGATCTGGCCACTGGGGGCACAGGCAGGAAAACAAAGATGGGAAGAAAGAGGTCTGAGTGATTATTTTAACAGCCTGTCCACCTAGATGTCGGATCTGATCTTGGCTGTACACAGCTACAAGTGCCAGCAGGGGGACCTCTTCCATGGCTCCAGCTCTCATCAGCTCCTAGTGACAAGACTCTCTCCCCTACCTCCCCATGCCTAGGGGTGTTGATGGCTCCCTGCAGTTACTAGTCCCTGGGCCCATCCCCATCTTGGTTGATTCCCTTAACTCTGCCCACGCCTCTGCTTCAGCATTCCATCTGTTTCCTGCCAGCACCGTGCCGGATACAGCTCCATCCCACAGCCTGAAAGAAGTCCAGCATTCCCCCAGGACTTCTGAAGATTCCGGAGAAGAAGTGGAATTACACTCTCCTGTCTCAATTGTCTTATTCCTTCTCCCGGCTTAATTCTCAAACACTCCATTTACCATGGCACCCCCGGCCCATGCTCACTTCTTTCCACCTACCCTACCCATGGAACCATTCCTATCTCTCTCATTCCTCCAAAGCACACTACCACAATGAAGCAAATGTAGCAAAATCTTACTGAAGCCTCGAGAAAGATGGAGGAGGACTCCTGCTTGGAGCAAAACAGGAAACAAGTTAAAATTAATCTTAGACGTGATGAAATTCCTCAGCCAATTTTATTCAGCCACCCACATCATAGGTAATTATTCTCTGGCAGGCTTCTCCTTAAGGCTTGCTAGCTGCCATGACACTGGACTTCTTCTCTTGCCCCAGAGCCCTAGTCCACCTCCCCCAAACCTTCACCCCCTCTTACCAAGAGTTTGCCAAGTTACTCCATCATGCAGGGAACTATTGCTCTGTCTTTGTCTCAATCTTATCCTTCAAGACCACGCCCAAGGGTCTAGCCCCAGATTGGCAAACGATGGGTGAAATCCACCTGTGTTTGTACATAAAATTTTGTTGGAACACAGCCACACCCATTATGTATGGCTTCTTTGGGGCCACTACAGAATTGAGTAGTTGTGACACAAACCTTATGGCCTAAAATATTTACTATCTGATCCCTTACAGAAAAAGTTTGTCAACCCCTAGTCTAGTCTTTCACAACTAAAAAAGTCAAGCAAGTATCTTCCTAAATAAAAGTTGCCGTCTTTTTTTTTTAAATCTTTCAATGGGACTTACAAGCCCTTTTTTTTTTTTTGAGGAAGACTGGCCCTGAGATAACATCCATTGCCAATCTTCCTCTTTTTCTCTTTTTTCCCCAAAGCCCCAGTACATAGTTGTATATCCTACTTGTAGGTCCTTCAGTTCTTCTATGTGGGATGCCACCTCAGCATGGCTTGATGAGTGGTGAGTAGGTTCATGCCCAGGATCCGAACGGGCAAACTCAGGGCTGCCAAAGTGGAACATGCCAACTTAACTGCTACGCCACCGGGCTGGCCTCAAAAGTTGCAGTCTAAAGATAAATTTTGCCATTTGTCAGGATACCAACCAAAATGAATAAATAGTCAGCTTTTAAAATGATGATTTTCTTTTTATTATTCAGTATCATAGATCCTCAGTGTTAGTGAAGATTAGAGAAATGGTCTTTCCTATATGCAGACTGTAGACCTTTCTGAGGGCAGTGTAATGTTGAATATGTGCACAGATTTTAGTGCATTAATGCCACTTTTATTAATTTATCCTAAGGAAATTAGTTAGTATTGAATAAGAATTCAGCTACCAGGATGCCAACATAGATAGTGTGTAATAGGTAAGTAGAAAGCAACGTACATAGCCAACAACTGTGATATATCCACTCAAGGAATACCCTGAAACAATGAAAAATAATCATGTAAAATTTTTTTCTTCTTTATTTTTTTTACCAGAGAAAGATGTCCATGGTGTATTTTCAAGTAAAAAAGGCAGGTGAAAATACAAAATATGTAGTATGGTCCTATTTTTATTTAAAAATATATACAGGCATACCCATGCACACATATGTATACATACAAACAAAATAATCCAGAACAATATACCAATTTGTGTGTGTGTGTGTGTGTGTGTGTGTGTGTGTGTAAGATTGGCCCTGAGCTAACATTCATTGCCAATCTTCCTCTTTTTGCTTGAGGAAGATTGTCCCTGAGCTAACACCTGTGCCAGTCTTCCTCTATTTTGTATGTGGGATGCCGCCACAGCACGGCTTGATGAGCAGTGTGTAGGTCTGCACCCAGGATCCAAACTGGCGAACCCCGGGGCTGTTGAAGTGGAGCACACAAACTTAACCACTACGCCACTGGGCTGGCCCAACCAATTTTTAAACATGGTTGTCTTTGGGTGGAGAGATAAAAAGTTACTATTTTTCGTTTTTCTGCCGTCTACTTTTTCCCCACAAGAAATACATTTCACACATTACTAGGCATTTTCTGTTTGAATGGACATGTTTGCCAGAGTTTTAGCTGTTTGATGCCTTTGAAGAATAACCGTTGGCTTCTCTAACTAACCCAAACCTTTCACTCCCTTTTCTCGGCTGCGATCAGATGTTCCCTCAGATAAATGACACTCTGACTCTATCCTAACAAGCTCTGTTGTGGTAACAGTTGACATCCTGTCCATTCTACCGAGCGTGAAGACTCCTGCAGTCTCTGTATTAGATTAGGGAGTTGTTTGTTTGGGAGTGGGTTTTTTCCTCTCCCTTTTAACTTGCTCTAAAAATATGTCTATCCACAAAAATAGAGATGACGGAACACAAAAAATTTGGTCCTCATCCTTCCGTGGTCTGGGAATTGTGGTCTGGAAATTCAATACAAAGGATCTGTTTTCTGAAGCATCTGGCACATGCAGGAATGGTAAAGACCAGAGAGGAAGGGGGATGGTAAAGTCATTTGCTGTCTGGAAAAGTCAAATTCCTGCATCGCGGGCCACAGGACCACTTCGGGGCTGCCCAGAGAAGAAACATGTTAGTTCTTAAATTGACTACATAACTTCAAGGTAGAGAATTCCGAAGGAAAATAAAATATGAAAATTTCTTACAGGGGTAATGCTGTTAATACTTCAGTGCCCAGCAAAAGACTAGAATGGTGCTAATGACATATCTTTGTTTCACTGCATAGGGCAGTGTTCTGGTTTTCTCGAGCCCAGTGCGGTGGAAACAGCCCAGGCTTGGGAGCTGCACAGACTCAAGCATTAAGTCTCCAGCCACGTAACTTCACAGCTGTGGGACTACGACTAAATCATTTGCATCTCTCTGGGCCTCAATTTCCTTTTCTAAAAATAATAGAAATGGTGCCGGCCCAGTGGCGTAGCGGTTAAGTGCGAGAGCTCCGCTTCAGCGGCCCGGGATTCGCAGGTTTGGATCCTGGGCACGGACCGACGCACGGTTTGTCACGCCATGATGTTGCAGTGACCCATATGACGTACAGGAAGATGGGCACAGATGTTAGCCCAGGGATGGTCTTCCTCAGCAAAAAGAGGAGGATTGGCAACAGATGTTAGCTCAGGGCTAAACTTCCTCACAAAAAAAAAAAAGAAAAGAAACAATACTACCAATCTTGTAGTGATTTTGTTATTGTTAGTAATTATGTAAGTAATGGGTAGTATTGTGCCTGGCACCCAGAAAGGAAATAATAAAGGCTAGTTATTTAACTAATGATATAAATATAATTAATAAATATTACATCAAACACTGGTTATAATAACAATAATCTTCTAGTTTGCTTGACTTTTCAAACTCTGAATCAGAGGAGGGTCTGCAAAAAATTCAGAGGATAGCCTTCCAGGGATTAGTTAGGCAGTCTGGGTCAGAGCTTATTTCTAGATAGTTCTTCCCATGACCTGTTCTCCCCAACTTTTTAAATTAACTGCTAGGGCAAACCTTCAACAGTCCACTGGTTGCAGGAGGAAGCAAAAGAGAAAGGAAAATCATTCTCTTTCTTCTGTGCATGTTTGCAGAATCTAGTTGTAACTGAGGCTAAGTCCTAAATTATTCCTTTCATTGCATGCTAATAGTTGACCAGACTGTTTACTGAGAAGCCAAATCTCTTTTTTTACATCAACTTAAATTTATCGATTTTTTCAGGTCTAGGAGTCAGATCAATAAAGTCTACATAAACCACTACGGCCCCTCTATGTATCCACCTAGTACATTTTATTCTGCTTCTCTGGTAGCATATTGTGGTTGTCTGTACGCTGTGAGGAGGCCTTCTCTTGTGGTTGACTGTTGAGTTTTTTGGTTATTATGAAAGTCCTGTGAAAAAATGTTGATAAAGGTTTACAAAGAAGAAAACTGAAACAGACTTGGGGAAGTTAGGAGGCAAATATCTTTCTCATCTTTACATTTCCACTAAAAGCCCAGCTATGTGCAGCTCAGCAGCTCTAACACTTGGGTTGGTTGACACATTAGTATGGAAATGTCTGTGTTGGTCTTAGAATCCCAGTCTGCTAAAGTGCCCATTTGTGAACTTCTCTAACTCCTCATGAGTCTAGATTCTGTTTCTTCTTTGGGTGAACAGACTGTCCAAGTCTTTGTATCAAAGCCATCATATGGTTCTTTCCAAGCTTTAGAGTTTTCACTTTATAAATCTCTAGCAACCACGGGATGTGAACAGAAATTTCCACTTTCCATTTTTTAATTGAATCAATAGTATACATGATTATTTTCGTTATTAAGAAGCATTAAGAAAGCTCATTTGATCTTTCAAGGCCAGACTTCTCTACTGGAGACAAATTATTCCATTACTTAAGGCTAATAATTCTTTCTTCTTTCTTTCCGTCTTTCCTTCCTTGCTTCCTTTTCATCCTTTCTTGCCTCCTTCATTTATGCATTCATCATTGCACACTCCACAAAGGCCAAGACTGATCTATCCCGAGCTTCTAAAACAACACTATGCACACAATGAGCCTCCAATATATACTGTTTGAATGAATGAATAAATAAGGTCCCTTTGTTCAGCCAGTCATTGTTATTACTACTCAGTAATAATATGGCAGTAATTATTACTCTACAGTATTATTACTATGTAAAACATTTTTTTAATAGTTATTTTTATAAGTATTACTCTACAGTGATAATGTGACTACTACAACATGGCAGTCACTGTGCTACCTGCTTGGGGTTGGGGCAGGTGATGCAATGGGCAAGACAGATACAACCTACCCCTGCTACTTGGAACTTACAAGTTGAATGATAGTGGCAACCATTGAGCAGATAATTACATGAGCAATTAAATTTTTATATGTTCTCTGGCAGAGAAGCATAAGGACATTTTGAGAACGTATATAAGGAGACCTAATCGGGCCAGGTCAGGGCAAGGTACCCTAAGTTAGTGACAATTAAGCTGCGACCTGAAGGGTGGGCAGGAGCTTGCCATAGGGAAATTAAAATCTAGGCAGGGACACAGAATGTAGGAAGCCCTGAGGTGAGAAGAAACACATCTAGGAACTAGGGAAGGGCCTGGAAGGAATGCAGTGAATAAGAGAGAGAGTGATGTGAGATGAAGATGGAAAGGAGTGGAAATTGAGGAATATTTAGAAGGTGGAATTGGCAGGGCTTGATAATAAATTCATGAAGGGGTAGAGACAGAAGAATCAAGGGTGGGCTCATGGCTCTGGCCTAAATAACTAAGTGGCTTTATTTTTAACTCATTTTTAGAATTTTAATTCATTGTATTAGTGTCTTTGGGCAGAGGGTGCTGTAGAGAGAAAGAGGCTATATAGGTATACAAACTCCTCAGCTTGCCAAGCAAAGTCCCCCATGATCCTGCCTTTCCCTATCTCCCTAATCCCTTCCCAACACTATGCTTCAGGCAAAACCTCACAGCTCCCCTAATAATTTATGCATTTGTTTGCCTTTCCTTTTCTATCCCCTCTGCACGGACTGTCCGTCCACCATTTTCCACCTAATTAACATTTCAGCTTTTAACAACACTGAAGAGCCACTTCCTCTCTGACACCTTTCAAAATAGGACTGACACCTCCTTTCTTCATTCCCCACTGCACTCTACAGCAGCATTTTCAACCTTAAATGCTTAGAGTGGCAAGGAGGTATATGTACAAAAGAGGGTCACTTGTGTAAATGTGTGTCTGTATTGCGCACGGGGTGGGGGTGAGAAGCCATGGCTAATCAGAGACACATTGCCCTATCTAAAAGGCTACCCAGCCTCAACTAGTTGTTACAATGGGAATTAGGGGCTAATGTTACCAGATTTGAGCTACTCAAAAGAAGCTCAAAATCTGATGGGCGTGCTTGCATGCATATGTGTGTGTGTGCGTGTGTGTGAGATCTCCCAATTTTTCAATATTGACTCAAAAGAACATTTTTTAAACTCTGAGCAGGCCATTATAACTACATCACTTTGTTACCTCTGCTCTATAGATTTCATCTTCATTGTGCTTATTTGTCTTCTTGTGTCTCCTGCTCATCTTTATTATGTGTATTTTTGTTATGTGTGTTCATATAAGCTTCTTGAAGGCAAGCACCGTGGTATATTCATTCACTACTGCGTCCTACAGCAGCATCCCCAAACCTCTGTATCCTCAGGGCTGAGCCCAGTGTCTGACACATAGCCGAAGCCCAACAAACATTTTGCATTAATACATTTATACAGTTAATCATTCAATAGAGATTTACTAAGTGTCCACATTGTGAAATGACTTGCTGGTCTCTCAACTGCCCCCAACACCAACTGGCTTGCCTGAAATTCCTTCATTAGTGATGTATTTGCTGACCTGGTTTCTCTAGGTGTCACCTTATGTAGGTAACACACAGAGCACTTATCATTCATTGATCAAAATCAAATTTGTCATTTCATATTCACTCGCTCCTAAATCACTGTCCTAGGATGCCTGTCACTGTGCTCCAAATTGTGATAAGGTTGCCAATACAGTTTGTAAAGTGCTCTCTGACCCTTGGAATAAAGATGCTGCAGAAAAGGGAACTGATTATAAAATAATTGAATACACTGTGGTGTATCTGGCCTTCTGTTTAAATGGACTTGACCCACTAAGGGTCACGAATGCTCATTTGTTCAGAGAAGAAGGATGCTGAGGGATAAGAAAGAGAAGTGGAAGGGACATTTCCATCTGTCTTGAAGTGTCAGGTGGAAAATGAAGGGCTGGCTTCTATTTTACAAGCAGAACCAGCTCTATACATAAGCAAAGGGACTTGTGACTTAAGAATGTGGAAAGGCTCCTGGTGAATTTAAAAGAACCATGTTCAAATGTTGAACTACAATTCAAATTGTAATATACTACAATTCAAATGTTGAAAACTCACAAAATCAGCCTGATGCTTAAATATTACAGTACGGTTTTCCAAGAGGAGAGGAATCACATTATCTATGGCTAAGAGATTTCATCTAATACATGACCCATTATCACCTACTGTCAGCTTTGGAGAACAAAGGAGTGAGGGACAGAGTCACAGAATGGAGACAATGCAGTGAGTCTCAGTGCATAAGCAAAAGATCAAGTGAGGACACTAGGTTATCTCAGGGTAGCAAGTAGGAAGGAGTGGATGTGAAAAGACAAACTCTGAATTTCGATGAAATCTGATAGGCTATGAATGTGTTGCCCACATTACGAGGACACCTAGAAAAACTGGGCAAGGGTATTAGTCAATAATGAAGGAATTTCAGACATGATAACTGGGTAAAGGAGATAATTTGGGACAGGAAGTTTTTATGAAACCCCTCAAGTCACTTCTTACACGCATCTATTTCCAATTTTTTTTTCCAGCCCCTGCAGATATCCATACAAGTTAAATCTTCAAAACTAGATTTTATGTACAAGAAGTCTGGTCCCATGAACGTGTCTCTACCTGCAGCGGTGACAATATTGTTATTGGCACTGGAAGACAATGTCTGTTCTTACAGCTGGCTCCAGTTTTTCTTTTCCCTTATGCATTTGGCTCATGATTAAAGGTTTCTTCCCTTGGGGGCCAATGAACTATTTTATTAAAACAAAGTTCTTGGGGCTGGCCCAGTGGCATAGTGGTTATGTTTGCGTGCTCCGCTTTGGTGGGCGGGGTTCGGAGGTTGGGATCCCGAGTGCAGACTTATGCACCACTTATCAAGCCATGCTGTGGTGGCGTCCCATGTACAAAAAAATAGAGGAGGATGGGCACGGATGTTAGTTCAGGGCCAATCTTCCTCAGCAAAAGGAGGAAGATTGACAACAGAATTAGCTCGGAACGAATCTTCCCAAAAAAAGGAAAAAAAAAAAAATAAAAATAATAAATTAAAAAAAAAAGTTCTCAACCCAGTAGCTTCATACCTTATTAGTTACATCATCTTGAGCTACCTACTTAAACTCTATGAGCTCTCATTTTTTTTTTTCTGTAATGTGGGGATAATAATAGGTTGAGTCAAATCATAGAAAGAGAACAATTATAGTAATAATAATCATAATCAATAACAAGAGAAAAATCATGTAAGAGAAAAAAAAATCAGCACCTGTACACACTGGGTGCCTGATAAATGTCAGACATTATGATTAGGTAGCTTTTCCAATCCATTCTCATCTGTTCTTGCTCTAGCTTAAAGCAGTTAACCGCAAATGTTGCAACTCTGCACATGGATCACCATGTCATTTAAAATGTTTTAGGGAATCTTGACATTATAACCTGCGACCCATTGTGGGTGATGGCCTTGTTTTTTTCTTGCCTATAAACCTCCCCAAAACACTGCCTCACGTATTTGTCTCATTAAAAATGACAAACAGAGTGAGAAAAGAAGAACATCAGATTGAAAGAGATAATTAACAAAAGCTAAGCCAAATAGAAGGGCAGGTTTACTTGGTTCATTAGACAAAAAGGCAAGGAAAAATCCAATTTGATTTCAGGTCCAGCAACTTGGCTAAGTTAAAGTTCCCAGAAACACTGGAGTTAGCAAAAAAAAAAAAAAACCTATCTAGATATAGATGTATAAATATATATACGCACATACATACATATGTATACATACATTATATATAACTTTAAATAAATATTAAATACATATCATTTAAAAATCACATCTCTGAGATGGTAGCAAGTGGTTAACAAGTGGTTGACCTGGAATTCAAACCCAGGTTAATCCAACTCCACGGCCCGTGCTTTTGAGAGCAATGGTGTATTGTCTCTATGGCTAGTCGTCTTTCAGAGGGATCTCTAAATTGAGTGGAATTCTGGACTACACGACCTTCCATTTCCCAATCCTTCAAATCATTAAGAGTCTAGGATCCATAATGAACTTATCCAACATAGTCATTCCCTACCCTCCCCACTCCCAACAACACCTTCTATTTCCTTTTTGCTTTAGTTTTCAATACAATACTTAACACACCTGGCATTAAAGTATCTATCTATGTGTTTGTTTTCTGTTTCTTTCACTAGAATGTAAACTCCATGAGGTCAGGAACTTGGTCTTGTTCACATCTGTATCCTTAGTGCCTGGAATAGAACAATAATAGAATAGACAAATATTAATTTGTTCAACGGATGGATGGATGAGTGGATGGATAAGGATGTAAAGATGGATTTAGTTTGGTATAGGACACCCACTTTAATGATGTAGGAAAATTTCAGAGGCGCTTATTCACAGGGCAGGATTTGGGGACAGTAAATCGACCTTATCTGAATGGGTAGAAGGTGAGTATAAGAGAGTAAAGAGAGTTAAAGCTGGAAAAGTAGGCTAACGACAAAATTTGGAGAGACTCAAATGCTAAGGTATTTAGCCAGAGTAATGGTATGAAAACCATCTTTCCTCCATTGAGTTGAGCAAATTGAGCTGGCACTCTGAGTAAAGCCCCAGAGAAGAATCAGCTCTACCTTTGGGGTCTCTAATAGCTGACCTGGATGGAATTCACATTCTGTCCCATTCTCAATAGCTTGGGATAAGGGGGCTTTTATTTCCCTCAAGACAATTGGCCTAAGATTTTAGGTAAAAAATAAGAGAAAATCAATGGCTACATTCCCAGTGGCCTAAGCACTGAAATTGAAATCTAATGCCTGCAGGAAAAAGAAATTGAAGTCCCAAGGTCTAATTTTTGCCTGCCTATGCAGTCAGTCCACATCTTCAAGTTGTCTTTTCCAGGATAGGAGAAGTCTTATCTTTTTCTCCATGGGCAAAAGAATGGAGCATAAGGTCTCTAACCACATGTCCCTTTCCTGTGGGATGTCAGAATTGAGATAACACTAATGAGGACAATGACCACAGCTATTGTTTATTGAGTGCCTACTCACATGCCAGGCTTTGGGGTAGGACGTAGGTGCCAGGTATGAGTCCATAATCCTTACAACAACAATGCAAAAGGCTAAGGCAATTTCTCAAGGTCACACTTTTACTCAATGGGAGAGATGGAATCAAAACAGATCTATCAGGTTCCCAAACCTGTTTTCTACTGAAAAGGCTGCATTGCTACATGATCCTCGGTAATAGGTCTGCAGCTGCCAAGGCCAGCAGGGAGATATATTAAGGGGAACTCTGGGGACTGGAGCAGGGTGAGTGGAATGGCAGGGTGATCAAGGAGGCTAAAGAAAAAGAGTCAGCAGGGAGAGATCCAGGAGGGTCTTATTGGAGCTGAAAGTGAGAGTGAAAGGTAACTCAGAGACAGGACACCTAGGCCAGGAGACTGCCCCTAATAGGCCAAGTGGTCAGACATGGAAGCTGTATTTAAATATTTGAAAGGTCACAAAGAAGAAAGAACTGATTCATTTTGTGTTTCAAGAGAAGGCAAAGCTAGGAAGTACAAGCATTCAGTTTTAATTTACGAAAGCGTTCCCAATCACCCAAGATGTTTCTAGTGTCCATCTCTACTTTCATCAGCCTAACACTCTTCTCCTCTTCCTTTCTTCTGTAAAAACCTTTCCTCTATTACAACCATAACATTCTAGTGGAAGTGTCCTTCCTTCCTGGCCACTGTGACCACATAGGTACAGACACCAGATGGAAGTTAAGCTAACCAGGTCACTCCCCCACACAGGGAACATGGGAAACAGAAAGAACAAATACCAAACCCTCTCTAGTTGGGAAGCAGGGATACGTGAGCTCAGGAAGTTACTGGTGGCCATGTTTTCCACTAAGTGGAGAAAGCAAATCTGAAAGAATGAAGGAAAAGAACAGAGAAAATGAGAGATGGAAAGAGGAAAGTAACGGAGGCAGGGAAAGAGATAGAGAAATTGATTGATTTCTAGTTTTCAAGCTTAGTTTCTAGTCATCCCTGAGACCTGGCTCTTCCCAAGTTTTGTCAAGAGAGCTTACAAAACGTTGCTTTTTCCTAAAACTAGTTTGAATTGAATTCTGTCACTTGCAACCACAAGATCTAATGCAATCATTAGTGAACCCTAATGCATGTGAGCTGAGGAAAGGGCATGATTTCCCCACATCTGGATGTATTCAAGAAGAACCTGGATGATGATAATAAGACACAGTTTTCATTAAAATGATCTTTGTATTGAATGGGAGGTCCTCATCAAGTCTAAATTCCACGAAACCTTCAAGCAAGTCAAGAACATGCTCTTTATTTGTGTCTCAGTCACTTCTGCATGGGTCATTTGCTTCATCATGTCTCCAACTCCATTAAAATGCAATGTGATATGTTGATGGCTCACTTACAAGACCTCCTGGGGGGATTTCACAATCACCCCGATAAAGAATATGAGAAAAGGCACGGGAATATACTCTTGTTTCCATGCCAAACCACGGCATAGCGTGCAATCAGGGTTGCCGTTTGAGGACATAGCCAGAAAGACTCAAAGCTACTACTCAATTGTGAACTAAGCTGACCTTAATACTATGGCCTCCAAAGGGGGCCCAAGAGGCTAGTGTGGTCACCTCACTTTCCTAAAGACTCTGGGCCTCAGGGAAGTTGACTTTAATGAATAAGGAAATCCAGATTGTATAACTACTTATTGCCTGCATCCATCATATCATATAAGCCCAGCACAGACCCTCCTCAGCATCAACCCACCTAAGATAAGGAAGTCTTTCTGAGATCTTACGGCTGTTGTACATAACAATAAGGACTGAGTCTACAACAGGTCATGGCCAAGAGCTCTAAAGTTTCTATTCTCTATGGAGATCATAATAGACCTAATCTGTATTATAGGATATACACGAGCTCCTAATCTGTATTATAGGATATACATGAGCTCAACAGTTTGTGGTTTAGCTTCTTTTCTAGATGAAATCCAAAACAGGATTCAGAGGACAGAGAGAGCGGTAATCACTACCAACAGAGTTAAGACCAACCCAGAAATGTTCAAGCATTTCTACCTGCTTATATATGTTAAGGAATTTTTCCCCAGTCATTGGTCATTACTTCCCGAGATTAGGGTGGTGGTCTGCTTTGAATACTTTTTGATAAATGAGCCCACTCCCTTCCCCAAAGTAGTATACTTCTTGGTAACTTAAGAATTGAAAATCACATTGAACACAGTTATGCATATTTGAAAGTGGCATAACAGTACTGAGGTGGCCACAGCAGTCACTGGGTGTCCATAACTGTTAAGGAGTATTGCTGAGTCAGCAAGTGCAGCACATCAATGTCCTCCTGACCTTGACACTCCGAAGAAGATCCAGCCCTTGGCCCATCATCAAGTACTTCCTGTTCTACCAAACAGACTGAGCTCCAATGACCCTCTCTTGCCCAAGACTAACTCCAATGTCTTTCATTCTGAACCAGTCCGGTAAATGCTTATTTGGTTGACCCTCCAAGTCTCTCTCACAAACCTCTAGGCCCCTTGCAGGCAGGACTATGTCTTCACTCATCTCTGAATGTGATGATCCTCACCAACACTGGATAGGTGCTCGATTTGATTTTCCACTCAAGTACAGCGTCAAAAAGGATTTGAACTTCACCAGGACTGGTGTCCAGAGTGTGCTAACCCAGAGATCAGCAAACTTTTCCTGGAAAGGGTCACACGCTAAACATTTTTAGGAGAAGAAACCCTGCTGGCGCCAACATTGGGTAGAAATACTTAAAGGGTAATTGGCTAATTATCCTTTAATTTCCAATTACTGGAAACTGAGCTCAGCCAAAATTGAGAGATTAAAAACTCCTGGGGGCCTCGCCTTGAGGGGCCCTCACACTTTCCTGAATTTATCTCCAGGAGCCCCAGCAGGTTCTCACTGTGAAGACTGGAGGAAAATCCCATCATATTTCCAGCAGGGGGAAGGAAAAATAACCATTTTTGAAATACACCCAGATTGTTCTGTTCTTCTTAACAAGACCTGCCCTCAAAGGAAACTATTTTACCAGAGCCTAAACTCCTGGGCTTTTATCAGAGCCTGACTGACCCCGGGGGGGGGAATACTCAACTCCAGCCCTTTCTAGCTTCCTGTCTCACCTAAGGGGTGAAAAAACTCCTGAAAACCACTTGTGAAGAGTTTTATATAGTCAAATTTCTCTTTTTTCATTTTCTGCATGAAAAACAAAAGACCATAAACAAAGTCAAAAGACAAATGGGAAACATATTTGCAACTAATGGGAAGCTAATTTCCTTAAACTACAAAGAACGCCTACAAAAGTTAATCAACCCAACAGAAAAATGGGCAAAGAATATAAACAGGAAAAGAAATTAAAAGGCTCTTAAATCTACATTGATAGAGACTCACTAACGACTAAGACCTAATCACAGGATAAAAGGGTGCTTCCCCTCCCCCGACATCTGTCGCCACATCAGTAGGGCTCCTGTACAATAACAGGGGATTACAGCGCAAAAGAACTGCAAGGCTCAGATCCTATTTATAAAGGAGTCTCTAGGGAAATCCAAGACAACAAGGAAGACAAAAACAAGGACATCAGAGAAAATTTAGCCTCTGACACCTACAGCAACAGCAAACAATGAACATAGCCTAACTCCTGGGCAGATAACCAAAAAATGAGGTGGTAGACCAGACTTGAACCATAGGCCATAGTTAACCCACCTCTATGCCAAACTCTAAGTTGGTTTCAGCACCTTTACAGTCACTGTACCACCTCCCAACAGCTCCAGGCATTCCATGCCACTCTCTATGGTAGCAAGCAGGAAGCTCAGGCCCATATGGGAAAACTGGCCTAGACGCTGACAACAAGAATGATGGGGGGCCCGTAGACATACCCAACCACAATTCTTTTACTTTTGAACACATTTTATTATTTTTTTTTACAGCACATAAAATGTAAAAAGAAAAAGAGAAAACTGAACACATTCCGTTATCCAAACATAGCCAATATTTTTAATTGAAGAGACCTCTTCCAACTCTTGTCCATATGCACACAGTGGTGACTACAGGTAGATGCAGCTGGAGTCAGCTTTTTTTAGTCATCACTTCCCAGACGTTTTTCCAAGCTACTGTACAATCTTTATACTTATAATTTTGAGTAGGTATAGGACATTCTGTAAAGCAACCAGAGACTTTAGTAGACATGTTTCTTCTTATCAAAATCATAACTCAGACCATAATACCGGATTCACATAAAGGTTGGGTTCCAGCTATCCACATTGCAATGGTCTGACTGTGTCCCCCCAAACTTCGTATGTTGAAATCCTAATGCCCAAGGTGATGATGTTAGGAGGTGAGGCCTTTGGGAGGTGCTTAGGTCACGAGGGTGGAGCCCTCATGAACATGATTAGTGCCCTTATAAAAGAGATCCCTGAGAGATCCTTCCCCCCTCCTTCCATTATGTGAGGATACAGTGAGAAGTCTGCAACCCAAAGAGGGCCCTCACCCAACCAGGCTGGCACCCTGATCTTAGACTTTCAGCCTCCAGAACTGTGAGGAATAAATTTCTGTTGTTTATAAGCTACCCAGTCTGTGCTATTTTGTTATAGCAGCCAGAATGGACTAAGACACACGTCCTTCAGTTCATGGATTATTGGTTCTTCTTAAAAATAAAACCACTGGAAAGAACCCAAATGATTCTTTGTAAAAATATCTCTGATACATTTTCAGGAATAACCTGTTTTCCTCAAATTCTCAGAAGTTTTCCACTTTCCGTGGGACAGATACCCCCATTTAGAAGCCACCACTACTATGGATTCCAGGGAAGTGAATTTGATTACTCATTATGCCCTGCCTTTACGTTAAGGATGGATTATAGTGAATTTCAAGAGTCACGTCAAAGAGCACTAACAGCATCAGCTGGCATGGGGCATGAGACCCTCCAGCATTTTTATAAATGTCCTCCCTGTCACTACAGCTCTATTCACGGACAAAGGCCCTGCTGTTTTCAACCAACTGCAGGTCCAGCAAATTGAACTTAACTACGGTAGTGGTTCTGCAAAGCACGCAGAATGTTTACCAGGATGAGACCAGCCAGGAAACCCATTTCCTTTATCCCCTAAGCAGGATGAAAAGAGGGGCTGGGTTCATGAAAGGCTGTGCATTAGGACCTGATCCTGTGCTGTCATCTCTCGTTACCTGCATGAAAGAAGCGGATTGTTTAGGTTTGGAGGGTGAGAGGAAAGCTTCCCCTTGATTTTCCAATCCAGCTGCTATTCATTCATAGGCTCATTGCCAACATAAATTACTTTCCCATATGCACCATTCATTTTTTGGTTTAGATTAGAATCCAGAGTTTGTACAGTGCTTTTGGCCTTATTGATCTAAGAGTAGATTTCATTAGTATTTTGTCCCTAAACCTCTGTACAACCAAAGGCTGTGGTCTTTGTGAACAGGTTCCCTGTTTAATCTTCTTTGTTTATGCCCCAGAATCCAATAACAGTGTTTAGTACACACAGTGGGTGCTCAATAAATGCTTGCTGGAAGAAAAAAATACTAGGCAATGGAAATTTGCCTAAAGAAAATGATAATACAAATAGGTAATATTTATGGAGAATTTAAACTTTCAAGAGTGCCTGACAACAATCCCTTTTGGTGGACAGTATTAGTATCCCCATTTTATAGATGGGGAAACTGAGGCTCAGAGGCACACATCTGAGAGTGAACCGGCCCTCTGACTCCGAAGCCCAGTCTCTTACCACCACACCGAACTAGCTCAGAAATTTCCACCTCTAATACAATGTACATGGCTCCCAAGAAATTTCTTTTGATATTTAGACACTATGAGTCTGCCATATCCCATTACTACATGTGCTTATCTTCCAGGAACTGCTTGGTAATGATGCCCATTGTACACGTGAAGCTTTTCTTAAAAAGTAGGCAGAGAGCTGCAGAAATAAGGAATGCAGGCTTCCTGGAACGCTCAGAAAAATGGTGAGCTTCCTAAGCCACAAAGAAAACCACAATGAGGAGCCAATTCCATTGCCGGACTCGCTAATTCTTAAAATGTTCTTTCTTCCTGGAGGAGCTGAAATCGGCCCCCTTGTAACTCGTAGTTACGCTGCTCTTTGTCCTGCCCTCTGGAGAAACGGAACTGACATGCTCCTTCTTTCTGACAACCACCCGGCTGATATCTGGAGCTAGCTGCCTGGTCCCCCTGTGTTTGTTTTAGACACCAAAAGGCATGGTATGAATAGAACAACTTGTTTTTATTTTATTTTATTTTTTTAGTTTATTTATTTATTTATTTATTTTTGTGAGGAAGATCAGCCCTGAGCTAACGTCTATTGCAATCCTCCTCATTTTTCTCCCCAAAGCCCCAGTAGATAGTTGTGTGTCATAGCTGCACATCCTTCTAGTTGCTGTATGTGGGACGCGGCCTCAGCGTGGCCGGACAAGCGGTGTGTTGGTGCGCCCCCCGGGATCCGAACCCGGGTCGCCAGCAGCAGAGCGCGCGCACTTAACCGCTAAGCCACGGGGCTGGCCCCACAACGTGTTTTTAGTACCCAAAATTTATAGGTCATTTTAAAACAATGCACCTTCAACAAAATGACATAAATTACAGATGGATCCAGATATGGATAATGGAAACGTAAAATATTAGAAGAAAAGTAACCTTTTAAAATAATCTTAAGATGAGGCAGGCCTTTCTACATCTGACATAAAACCTGACTGCTATTTTTAAAAAGATTAATAAATTTGGCTATATAAACATTTTTTAAAATTTCTGCATGAAAAAACTACTATTAGACGAAGTTAAAAGACAAATGGAAAATATATTTGCCACTAATAAGAGGCTAATTTCCTTAATCTATAAAGAACACCTACAAGAGTTAACCCCTCCAGAAATGGGCAAAGAATAGAAACAGGAAAAGATAATAAAAGGCTCTTAAATCTACCATATGATAGTCAATCTCACTCAAAATAAGTGAAACGCAAATCAAGGCTACAATCCTGATTTTTTAAAATTTTTAACGATTAGGTGAGCAAAGATCACAAAGCTTGGTAATACAAGGTCACGGACAAGGAATGTATGAAGAAATAGACATTCTCAGTACTTTGCTAGTGGAGTGTAGACTGGCACACTACTTACGGAGAGTAATCTGGCAATAATCTCAAAATCATAAGTACACATATTTTTTACTCAGGATAAATTCTAATTTTGAAGTACTTTTACACATACCCAAAGTAACATATTTCTAAGAATATTCCTTACAGTCTTGTTTATGACAATAAAATATTGGAAATTACCCAATGTCCTATTTAAGGTGTGGTTAAATAATTTATGGTATACACAAACCCATCTAGAGAATAAATAATGGTACATCCGTGCAGTGATATACTGGGAAGCTGTTAAAAAGAATGAGGCAGCTTCTTAAGGATAATCTGGAAAGATATCTAAGAAACATTGTTAAGTGAAATAATGTGCAGGGCAGTGTGTCTGTTATGGTCTCACTTAAAAAAAAAAAAAAACTAGAATGCATACTTCTATGTGTCTGTATACAGAGAGACAATATCCAGAAATCTATATAAAATCCTAACAGTGGTTAGCAATCATGGTTGCTTCTTGCAAATGGGCTTAAGGCCCGGGAGCCAAGGGTAGGAGGAAAACTTACTCTTCACTTGTACTTCTTTTGTACCTGTTGAATTGTTTACGTATGTTTCATACAGTCAAATAAACTAACAAATACCCTTCAATAATCCCTAGCCACCCTTAATTGCTCTGTGACCTCTAAAGTCAATCTCTTAGAGAATATCTATCAGGTAGAAGCCACAAAAGACAGCACCATGGTCACTTCTGGACTTCACTCCAGGCCCTACCCAGTTGGAATAAACCTACCTGGAGGCAGACCAATAAATACATAAGTGTGGAGTTTCATATGTGATGTGTGAAATTTCCATCCAAGAAAACCATCAATCCTTCTGACAGATAGTTTGTTGCCTCCCCAGTATCAATTCCCCCTTTCTTCACTAACATTAAAACCTCTATTTTATTTGAGGTGGCCAAGCACACAGCTAAAAAACAAAACATTTCCCTGTCTTCCTTAGAGAGAGCGGCGGATGGGATGAGATATAAGCAGAATTTGTGGCTGGGGATTCCAGGAGAGCTTTTAAAGAGAGAGAACTCAGGCTGGAGAAGTGTCTTTTACTGTTCTCCTTCCCCTTCCTCTGACTTGGATTGTGGATATAATGGCTAGAACTTCAGCAGCCATTCTGTGACCTAGAGCACGGAAGGAAAGTGCTAAGGTTGGTAGAACTAAAGGAGAGAAGGAGCTTGGGTCCTTGATAACTTCATGGAGCCATCCCTGGACCATCAACGTCTGGACTTTATGTAAAAAAATAAACCCCTAATTTTTAAAGCTACAAGAGTCAGATCTCTGTTACTAAGCAGGCAAAAAGAGTCTAAGTGATACACTCCTTTTAAAGATTATTCAGTATTCAGCAGACATCTGAATGTCTAATAAGGCTTTATACTGGCACTGGGGGACTGTGAAAATGACAAGGACATGGTGCTTGCCGCAGGATATTTATTGACCAAGTGCTGTATAACCACCGAGAACAGGGCTCTCTCTCCCCTTCTCTCCCTCCTCCCTCCCTTCTTCCTTCCTTCTTGCCTTCCTTCCTTTCTTTGTCCAAAGTTAAAGGACCTGGTGAGGAAGGAAGGCTGAGTACCATGGGCCAGTACTTTACCTACATCCCCTCGCTTAATCCTCACAACAATGAGGTTATTCGCATTTTTGCAGATAATGAAAATGAGGCTCAGAAAGGATAAATAATTGGCCCAAGTGAATAAATAGCAGAGCCATGATTCAAATCCAGGTATCACTGATTACAAAGCCCATAATCTTACTACCAATTTATCTTTGTATTTCTAACAGTTTTTGCTGCATATATTTTATAGTGATGCTCTTTGGCACATAAAGTTTCGAATCCATTATGTCTTCAGCCTTGATTTTACCATTTATCAACGTGAAACCACCCACTGCCTTGTGTATAATACTTTTTTATTAAATACTATTTTCCTCATCTCTTATCCATTTATCATTTTATTATTAAATCATTTAACAAATATTTGAGCACCAACCATATACCAACTATACACTGGCAATACCAAAGTGAGTAAGACATAAAATCTGTCTTCAAGGTAATTAGAGAAGATATTAACTAACAGAATACTGTATAATGTGATAATTGACTACATGATTTTTATTCATTGAGTAATGGATGCAAATTACTGCATATTGCTTTTAAATCCACTTTGAAATATTTTATATTTTAACAGAATATAAACCCATGTATTTGCTGTAATGCATACACTTTGAGGTTTATTCTTGGTGTTCCTTTGTTTCCTTGCTTTTTCTTTTCCACTATTTTTTTTTCCTGTATAGACTGTGTTTTATATCCTACATCCACTTAGAAGACAGGCATCGTATTTCTAATTATATGAATGGTTATCAAGAGTTTTTTCACAAACACAAAAAAATCTTATCTAACCAAAATGAATAAACAAAAAAAAAAAGTGTCTGACAACATTTCATAGATGTCCAGAAGTTTAGTGCTTATATATCTTTCACACACACTCTGCTCCATTATCCAGCCTTGATTAATTTATTTAAGTTCCCAAACCTAGTCATTTCCTTGTGCGTGTTTTTAATTCTCTTTTAAGAAACTTTTTTGTCCTTTGTATTCCAGTGTGTTTCCATAGCTATAGCAATTATTAGCATCAGTTCTTATGCTGGCCGTTAGTATTTTTATTCACCTGACCTTAAAGTTCAAGCAAAGCTGAATGATGATTCTCTGGGGATCCCTGCACTGGGTGGGAAGCTGGAATAAACTGCTTCTAAAATCCCTTTCCACTCCAATGCACTTTATAACTGTACACAACGTCTGTATATTGTTCACACACATACCATGCTTATATATTTCAATAATACAAACAGCTTTCATGTGAGGTGTATTAGTTGGCTTGCTGATATACTTTTAAGACCTTGAAAATGCTAACAACAGAAAAAAACAAAAAAGGCAGTAAAGGGATCTAGTGCTATAGCTGTTTAGAACACAACCTCTACAACTAGACTATCTTGGTTCAAACGTGGCTTCTGACACTTATTGTGTGACCTTGGGCAAATCACTTAGCATCTCTGTGCCTCAGCCTTCTCGTATGTGAAATGGGGATAACAGTTCCTCAGAGCATTGTTCTGAGCCTTCAATGGGGTAAAACACATAAAACCTTGTTTTATAAGGTGTTTCAATAAAAAGTCTCTTCAATTACTTGGCTTTTATCAGGCGTTGTTGTTTGATGAGCACAGTGGCATTATAATTAATATACTAGTGACTACAGTTTATATCTTTATGTATTTTCCAATACTAACCTCTCTCATTCTTGATAAATTGTAAGTAATAACTCTGATGATTGAAAAGAGAGATGCTACTTCTCCACTCCCCCCCAAAAGTCCTGCAGGGGTCACTCAGGAAGATGGTCACAACCCAGCCAGGCTGTGGTATCTTTCTAAGGCCTGGATTATTTAACTGCAACTGCATTCAACTGGTTTGCGATCTGCCCAAGAGCCAGACAATCGTTTTGATGTTCTAAGCGCTCTGCTGGAAAGAAAGGCAGTTGTTCCTGTCTGTGAAATGTGCCACAGAAAACAGCAGCAAAGCCAGGAACAATTAACCTGACACCGAGAAGACTCGGCCTGTCATGACCACACAACAGTTTCCCATGGAACACACTATCCTCATGCTGCTCAAGTTCCAGCAAAACAGCACCAATCACTAGCCCCTCGGCCGTGGGTAAGTACCCTATAGCCAGGAGCATGGCAGCCCACATCCTCAGAACTTCACCACGGGGATATTCTAAAGGCAGAGGTACTTACTGACTACTATAGGGTACACAGTGGTATATCCTGTGTGCAAAAAACATTAGCTATATTTGTACCTCTTCTATACTCCAACAACATGTTTACATTTGATCATATTATAGTGAGAGGGGCAGACGACACGTACATGAACAAATACACACAGACTATGGAAGATGATAATAAGAAATATGGCTAAAAATAAGTAGGGGAGTGTTTTAGGGAGTAGTGCATGTTGAGGGTGGTGGTGGTGGTCGTAAGGTTTGCCACACATACATTTGTTCCATTTGAGAGATGCTGAAATAGAGAGAGTATGATGCCCTGAGAGCATGGCTCTACCCGTTGTCAGCTTGTGACCCTTGGGAGGTGGTGAATTTATTCTGAGTTTCTACTTTCTTGGTTCTGGACAAAATATATGATTTGGCGGGTCAGCCAATTTAGACTCCTGGGCTCCTCTGCTTTCAATTCAGGGGGAAAGAGGTAGAAAGCCCTCATTTCAGCTGGAGCAGGTTGTGGCTTTCAACACAGTTTTCACAACAACATCACGGCTGATATTTTAATCATCATTTGGCAGTAGTTCCTTATAGCTATCTTTTCTTGAACAGATTTCTGGAGAAGAGGACCTCAGTCGGAACTTTAACAGGAGTATTAAATAATGTAGTGAAGTAACAATGGCCACATATTCTTTGACACTCCTCCCATTGAGAGGTGGGGTTGATGTCTCTTCCCCTTTAATTTGGGAGGGGGGACTTTGGAACTGCTTTGACCTATAGAGCATGTGGCAGAAATGATATTACGCCAGTTTCTGGGCCCAGACTGTGAAAATTAATAGAGGAAATCTCAACTAAAATTGGAGTTGGGAAGGCCTGTTGATGGAGCTTTCATGCCCTACCACTCATCCTCAATTACCCCAAACAGGAAGAGACATACCTTACATCTCCAACAGGAAGTTGCCTACTACTTTACTACTCCAGCAGGAGGAAGGAAGATTTTCTTCTTGCCCAGCAACAAGCCCAGCCAATGGCAAATGCCATAGCTCAGCCAATAAGGACCCATTGCCACCCTGAACTCTTACTCTCCTCCAATGAACTTTCATTTAGAATAGCCCCTCCCTTTTTCTCTATAAAAGCAAGCTCCCTTCCTTTGTTCTCTGGACTTGCCTGTGGTTTGCCATAGTTTGCATGTCCAGAATTGCATTTTTTTTGCTATTCCCAAATAAACTCATTTTGCTGGTAAAATAACTGGCTATTTTATTTTAAAGTTGAAAGACCTAAGAGACTTGAAGCTTCTACTTCCTGTCTCTTGACAGGAATGCTCGCTCTAGGGGATGCCAGCAGTCATGAAAGAAGTCCAACAATCTCAGCCCACCACATTGTGAGGAAGCCCAAGCTAGCCACATGGAGAGCCTTAAAAGAGAGAGCTGCCCAAAGAATCCTCAGCTGATCCAGCCATCTCAGCCCAGGTTGTAGACATGTGATTAAAGCCTTCAAATGCTTTACAACTTGACTGCAACTGTATGGAGTGACCCAAAGAAAGAAATGCTCAGCTGAGTACATCAACCCCAGAAGTGTAAGAGAGAATAATACTTTTTTTTTTAAGTTACTAAGCGTTGGATGGTTTATTATACAACAACAGATAACCAGCACATATAAAATGCCACACAGAATGCTCAATATATTCCTAATATATCATGTTATTATTATTATGTGATTTTCCCAAACTCACATAGCAAATTTGCCGTTGGGAAGAACATAACACACAGGCAGGTCTGTACTCGTAGTCCAGTGCTCTCTCTGCTACACAAAGTTGTTCTCACTGATCGGTGGACAGTTGGTTATAATCAGCCACAGTATTTTGTGGAAAACATTTCTATGCACCCTACCGGTCTTTTCTATCATGAAATATGTCTCTTCCTACCAATTTATGTCTATAACTATTTCAATATCTGACTCTACAGTAATTGTGCTTGTGATGTCTTTTCCTATTAATCTTACATTGCCAGGTGGCTTTTCTTCCCAATAAACATTGATCTTGGTGGAAGGATTGACACAAAGAGACAAGAAAACAACCACCATTCACTTTGCAGAAAGTGAGGTCAGTGAGGATTCTTTCCTTAACTTCCCTCTCCTCACTTCCTACATCCATCCCTGCCTTCATGACATGAGCCATGCCCAACAACAGGGCATTTCTTTGCCTGATTTCAAATGCTTACTGAAAATTTGGACCTTAAAACAATTTAGCCTTCAGTATTAAAAGGGAGAATATAAATCCTATGTGTAAGATGCACCTCTTAAAATACAGACCCTTAACTACGGAATCACATCATTTAAATGGACATGCTTGTTTTCTTAAGCAGTTTATTTCTGGTAGCAATCTTGGTCTATATTTAAATTTAGCTGGGGAATAGGAAAGACAGGCAGAGGTATGGAGTAACGATCTCGGAATTCTAACAAGAAGAGTCACTGTGGATCGCTATTTCCAGATTGTTCACTCAATGGAAGGGTAAGAGAAGTCATTCTGGGGGGAGATCAGGCAGATTTGACAGCCGCAGTGACACTGGATGTGTGGCTGGACTAGAATGGAGCCAGCAGCCCAAGATCCCCAAGAAAGGAAACTGCTCTGTCCCAGAGGGAGGTGAACAGGTTTTGGGAAAAGAGAAAGGTCCAGGAACCCAGTCAAAAATTAGACTCTCAGAATCCAGAGAATGAGATAAAAGAAGATAAGAATTTAGGGAACTGAAGGAAACCTGGGTGCTGTTCTCTTTTAGTCTCTATTATTTCTGTTATCTGAAGAGTGGAGAAATAATTATTCTTCAGGAAAACGCACCTAAAAAATTTGTTTGTGTACAAAAGTCAAGAAAAAGACAGATTTAGGGGAAAATGTATAAGTAATTTCTGTTCCATTAGATCACAAGTGTTTAAATTTCTTTGCTAAGAAAGTGAATACAATTAAGATTATATAAATGCAAGTGGACTATGCTTACATTTCTTAATAGTAGTCAGTCAGTTTGGACTGGAGAAGTCCTTTATTGGTTTCTGTCTTCTTCCCAGTCAAGATTCATTTTCAACTTGAGGGTTTGACTTGAAAACAATGGAAAAACATGCTTAAAACAGAACAAAACCATATCTTCTTTTCTTTGAAACTTAATCTCAAACAGAAGTTTAATCAAGCTCTCTAAGCATCTTTATAACCAAATTTAGCCCCACTAACTGAAATCTTCCCAAATATGCTGCTCTCAGGAGTTCTGTTGGGTAAAAATGTTACAATACATGTTTATCTCTGTCCTATACCTGTCCTGTCACGAACCTTCTGGATTGCCTCACAGATATGAGGTTAGGGACACATTTTTTTTTTTTTTAATATAAAGTATAACAAAGGAGATTGATAAATGTCTCCTGGCATCTAATACCACTGGAGTCAACTAAGCTGAAATGAGAAGGATGAGGCACACCCAAAATTGTGTGTGCCTGCCGCAGATAGGACGAGGAAAGAACAGGCCTTAAACTGACAGATTCTGGGATCCAGAGCAGGAGTGGAAGTTCTCTAGTCTAAAGCAGCGATCAACAACATTCATTCAAGGCTGGAGGGGCCCTTGGAGGAAATGGGAAGAGAAGAAAGGGGAAAGGAATTGGAAAAACAAAGACGCAGCCACATAAGCCAGCCTGATAGGTAATAGTTTGCATTGAAAGCACCCACAATTATGCCTGTTGGTGGTACCAACACCACTCACAGACCAGGGAAAAAGGCATCGCTGTCATTTACATGTCTACAGTACCACAGAGGATACACAATCAAAATAATAATTATTTCTTTAAAAACTAATAAAGCAACAGGCACTGAGATCTAACGGAGAAATCTGAAGGGACTTGGGGTAATATGGGGCAAAGCTTCTTGGAGGAGCCTATTTTGAATGGCTCTTACAGGATGACTGCATGGATATGAGAAGGGGGCAGTATCCTAGAAGAAGCCCAGATTGTGTTGTTAACTGTGGTACAGAATGCAAATTTCATATGAAATGTTCCTGGCTCTATCCATCTGAAGAAACAACTTCTGAATGCTTATTCTGTGTTTCATGGTGGTGGCTGAAGATACAAGTATAACTAAGTTACAGTCTGGTCCCTGTAGGAATCCTGAAGTTAACAGGGAAAGAACCATGTAGACAAACAATTATGATACAGTATGGCAAGTGCCATACTGTAAAAATAATTACAGCCAACATCCATTGTGTGATTACTGTGTGTCAAACACAATAACTTTACATTTATCTCATTTAATATTCCCAAGCTCCCTACAAAGTAGAGACTATGTTCATCCAGATGAGGACACTGAAAAGAGAGTAATTTGCTCAAGCATATGTAATTGCTCAAGGTCACTGATATCAGTAAGTGGTGGGGCCAGGCTTTAAAGCCACATGTTCTAGATTCAAAGCCATATTCTTTTAACCACTATGCCATCTCTGTACAATTTGCTGCAGGAAGGAAACTAATATTTATTGGAAACTTAGTGCTATTTTGTTTAATTGTCTCAATGATTCTATGAAGTTGGCACTGTGTCTATGTTACAGATGAGGCAAGTGAGATTCAGAGTGGAACAGGTCCTCAAGATCCGTTTGGTCTAACTCTGAAGCCCACGTTCTTTCTAGTAAGCCAGACTCCAGGTAAAAGGATGAAGCCACCAACTAATTGGGAGGTCTCGGAAGACTTGATAACAGTGGAGAGAGCTGAGCTGAATCTGGAAGAAAGCATAGGATGTGATCAGCTCTAAAAGAATATTCCAGGCGGTGTGACTCACTGGAGCGAAGATACCGAGACATTTACAAGCACACCCCATGAAGACATGGTCAGACATTCGCTGTGGCTGCAGAGGAGGCTGTAACAGGGCTGCCTTGGTGAGCTGCAGCCAGGCTGTGCAGGACCATGTGGCTACAGCATGCTTAAGAGAATGGATGTGATCCTCTGAGTCGGGGGGATCTTTGGAGCTTTCTAAGAAGGAGAAGGGGACAATCAGATTTGCATTTTAGACAGATCTCTCGTAGCTGAGTGGAGTGAGGAGTAGAGGGGAGGCAGTAATTGGATTCACAGACATTTAGGTGGTAGAATTGACAGAACACAGTGAGTCAGAAAGAAGTGTAGGATAAATTGAAGGTTTCTAGCTTGGGAACCTGGTGGCAGATTACGAAAACTGAAGAGGAAGAGCAGGTTTCTAGGAAAAAATGGTACATTCAGTCTTGGCATGTTGAGTTTGAAAAGCCTTTGGCACATTGAGGGTGCTATCCATAAGGCAGCCCAGACATAATTCTGGAACTCCAGGGAAAATACGGAGTTAAACTTTTGTCATATTGCACTTGTCTAAAACCCAAAGACAAATAAATAATAAGAACAGGAGAGGCAGGTAAATGTCACTCTGGTCTAGTTCGTCTTCTGTGTATTTTGGAGGGAGAAAGGAGTTGCTTCTTTGTATGGGTTTTTTTCCTCCCTCTCTTCCTCAGAGTTGGGATTTACTGAGAAAAACTGGTTGCAGGCTTTTAATCCAAGTAATACTGGTTCTGCAACAGGCTAACCGCATCCTGACCATCCCAGCTCCAGAGAGGAGAACACGAGGCCTTAAGTTCACTGTTGTGGTGACGTCCTGCTCTGGCCTTAGGCAGGAGAGTCAAGATCAAAGTTCACAACACAAATATTGTTCTGATTAAAACCAAACTTTCTGCTTTTGATGTGGGTCAACCTCTATTGTTGGTAGGAACAATGGAGTAGTTTAGCAAGAAGACACTGGCAGTTAAGTATAAACCAGGATGTACTCAATTAAAAAAGAAAGAGAGAGAGATAGAGAGAGAATGAGAGAGGAAGAAAAGAAGGAAGGCAGGAAGGGAGGAAGGGAAATAAAGAAACTGAAGTCAGCTTATGTTCCAAGGATGGATGCAGGGGACCATGCAGCAAGGTAAAGCACGGTATCTTCTGTTGAAGGTCCCCTTCTTCAGAGGAAAAAGCAGAGCACACTGGATTAGGAAACTTTTGCTCTATTCTCACTGTGCCATAAACTTCCTATGAAGCTTTAGAATGTCCCACACCTTTGCAGGTCTATCCCCTAGAGGCTGTCTCTGGCCCCTGTCTAATGTTTATATTCCATGGCTGCTCCCAGGAGATGCTCTTGTATCTCAGCATACCACCTTCTTTCTTTCTTGGGAGGAAGGGTGCCTGATCTCCTGCGAGGTAATGAAACACAGGGAAGTGTCTGAGCCATTTCTAAAAACTCTCAGAGGTGGTAAGGGGCCCACATCACTTTCACTTTTTTTTTTTTTTGGTGAGGAAGATTGGCCCTGAACTAACATCTGTGCCAATCTTCCTCTTCTTGCTTGAGGAAGATTGTCCTTGAGCTAACATCTGTGCCAATCTTCCTCTATTTTGTATGTGGGACACCTCCACAGCATGGCTTGATGAGCGGTGTGCAGGTCCACACCCGGGATCTGAACCTGTGAATCCTGGGCCGCTGAAGTGGAGCGTGCGAGCCTAACCACTAAGCCACCAGGCTTGCCTCCACTTCCACTTTTGAAACTTCCAATATGCTATGAAATTAAGAAATGCCAAAGCAGGATTACCAAAATTCTTGTATATTCTAAAATGCTTATATTTCACAAATTACCCTTATTTACAATCAAAATAAAACTTCATTTGGGAACAATGTCAAGAGTTCTCAATTTGAGGGCTTTTATGAATATGAGACCTAGGGTCAAATGGCCCAGCTGCTCTTCTCTCATAAACCTGGTCATTTCACTACCCCCAGGAGCTTAGCACATCATTGTCACATGGTAGATAATAAAGGAGTACTTGGTCAGTGAATAAATACACATATCGATGAATAAACAGTCTGCATGTCCTTGGGCTCTTATACTTCATTAGGAAAATAATAAGATGGCAATATGTTTATCTGAGAAGCATGTCGATTAAAGTCAGGCCCTATGACTAAGCAAATCCTCAGGAATCACCCTCAATCTATAGATCTAAGGGCCAGAAAGGAAACTCTTACCTAAAAGTAGGAATAATATCCCAGTTTCAGCTATAAGCATCCAATACCAATCTTCAACCAGGATACATTTCTACCATTCAGATTTAGAATGAGGAAGGATAGAACTTTCCAAAAGCCAGACACTGGTTCCCTTGAAAGAGCACCTACCATGGTTTTATTCATAACTGTTTTTGAGGGGATTAGGAGAAAACAGTTGGTTAAGCAAACTCTTACCCCAGGGATAAACAGGAGACTCAAAAGACAGACGAACATGTTGAATTTGGCAAAACTCCAAAATCATGCATCGTCTTGATGTTACAAGTATCCATTCTCCACCCAACCAAGCAGTGCTATTGCTCTCAAAGTTTTATTTTTCCGCCAATGTCTCCTGCTAGGTTTACCCAATGAGGACTTCTGATTAGTGCCTACTGAGGCGAGCACCATATGGGAGTTATAGAAAAAAAAGGAATCAGCTGCTAAACGTTGGTTTCAGACACCTGAAAATAGTAGGATCACTTCTCAGGATTTGCCACAGATGTGCCCAAACAGCCTGTACAAATTCGTGCTTCAAATTCACAGCCCTTGGAATGAACAAAACACGACTTGATATCTACCTTCCTCCTAGGGTTCACGGAAAGGATTAATGAGTTAATAAGCATTAAGTACTTTGCAAGCCACAGGTGACAGGCAAACATTATTAGGACCACATTTTTGCTACCAAAGTGGTTCATGCTTTGAACAGAAGGTTAAATCCCAGGAGGAATGTCTACTTCTAATATAGAAAACTAGATACCTACTCCCAGGTAACAGGATGCCTGTTAAAATGCCCTAGGTTGTCCAGTCACTGGTGGAGGGACAGATTTAGACAATATGAAGGCAACAGTATCCCCCAAAGCACTATCGAAAGTAATCGAAGTAATAAGCGATTCCAATTAACAGTAGCATCTGCAGCAGCAGAAGAAACTTTGGTTAGACTGAAGTTTCTCTGAACTTTCTCCCTTCGTCCAGTCTAAAACTTATTTAGCTGTTTTGCAAACTACAGCTCTGTTAACAATGTCCAGTCATTTGCTTCAGCCACATCCAGCTGTTACGTGCGCATGAACATAACCTAGTCAAACTGCAATTATTGTATTTATCTGATACAACTCAGGTGGTTTCCAAGACTTCTGTTAGCAGGGAAAATACAGAGTTATTAATTTCACTTTGGGCTTAGGATGTCTCATTCCTGTTCCCAGAACATTTCTTCCTGACTCTATATTCACTCTCAAAGTGCAAATACTGTGAAATGGTTAGGTAGCTAAAATTTATTGAAACATCTCCCCCATCCCACAAAATGACATTCTATTTATTTTTCAACCTAGGCTACCTAAAACTCTAAAATGATCTGTTACGAAAAAGAGAAAACTTCAGATGCTTTTAAGAAGGCACTGACATCTCAATCAGGAGTCCTGACCCCTAATTTCATCAGTGTTCTAGCATTTTTACAAACTAGAAACAAGTTTCCTTTGTAGGACATAAGGATTAATCTAGAAGGGCTGGGAAGAGTAGGTTTTAGGATGAGAGAATGGAGGTGAGGAAAACACTTATGAAGCTATTGTAGAACTCCAGGAGAAATATAATGAGACCCTGAAAGAAATTAGAGGTGGTGGGAATTCAAACATGGACTAATTTCCTATGTATGCCAGGCTTTGTGTTAGGGACTAAGCCTCATTACCATAAGGGTCCCAGTCTCCGTGAACACCCAAGACACACATAAATAAACATGACATACATATATATTTGTGTGTGTGTGTGTGTGTGTGTGTGTGTGTGTGTGTGAGGAAGATCAGCCCCGAGCTAACATCCATGCTAACCCTCCTCTTTTTGCTGAGGAAGACCAGCTCTGAGCTAACATCTATTGCCAGTCCTCCTCCTTTTTTGCCCCAAAGCCCCAGTAGATAGTTGTATGTCATAGCTGTACGTCCTTCTAGTTGCTGTATGTGGGACGCGGCCTCAGCATGGCCGGAGAAGTGGTGCATCAGTGTGCACCCGGGATCTGAACCCGGGCCGCCAGTAGTGGAGCGCGCGCACTTAACCGCTATGCCACGGGGCTGGCCCAGCATGACATATATTAACTGCTATGACTACAGCGTGAATAAAATGTCCCAGAGTGACAAATTGAGAGGAAACTGATTGAGACTGAGATAGTCATGAAAAACTTCACCAAAATGACATTTTGAATAGGATTTCATCCATGTTATAAGGAGGGAAATAGCTTCCCTGGCAGCATGAGACATATGTTTGGCAAGTTCAATACCTGTTGAGCCATTCATTCATTTATTCATTCAATCATTCCTTTATTCATTACTCATTTATTCATCAGGCCTCTACCATGTGCCAGGCTCCACGTGGGGCCCTGGATATATTAAATTGAGTAAAGCCCAGTGGGACAGACGAAAAAGTGGCAAATGTCAGGTGATGAAGATTTGATTGTATTCTGATAGTCATTAGAACCCAGAAGTTCTATGCAGGCAAATGACATGATCACAACTTCTATTAAGTAAAAAGCTCTGGCCAAAAATAAAACTTTAAAAAGGAGGGGTAGGGAAGCTGACCACTGACAGCCCAAATATGAAGACATTGCTACAGTCTACAAACAGGATGATAAGACCTGATGAGGACAAGAGTGGTGGGCACTGAGAGAAGCATAAGGATTTGCAAACTGTGTGGGTAGAAGGAACAAAACTCTGCGAGAGGGGCAGGGACAGAGCCCGAGCCTTGGTTTCCTAGCTTGGGTAAGTGGATAGAGCATGAACTTGTTACCCAATTGAGGGGCGCTGGGAGGAGGGAAGTTTGAGGAGAGTGAAAGATGATTTTGGTTTAGGGCATGTCAAATTTTAGAAATTTCTGGGTCATTCATGCAGGAATATCCAGCCATCAAGCCTGAAGTTCAGGATAGAGGCAACAGCTAGAGAAAGGGATTTGAGAGTTGTCTGCAAACAAGTGACAGCTGAAGCTGTGGAAGTAGAAAAGAAGCAGATTACAGATGGAAACTTACCAAAGCCTATGAGAGACATATAGGGGATCATGGCGATGATTATCTAGAGAAAAAAGATCTGTGGCAGAACAGGAGAACCAGGAAAGACTGCTATTACGAAGTCAACTTGGCAAGAGAGAGTTTCCAGAAAGGGGGCTGGTAAGCAGCAAAAAGTGCTGAAAACACAAGCCCTTCTACATTTCTTTTCACCCCAAATTTGTTTGTCCCATTTGCAGACACATCTTATGATAACTCCTTTTAAGCTATGCCTTTAATATTTATCTGTGCCTATGGTATATATAATAGTTAAATCTGAAACTCCATTAACATCAGTGTTTCCTGTCTCCACTTTGGTGAGGTATCCAATGTGATCAAGAGATAGAAATGAGTAGTGGACATGTGTCAGATGATTTGAGAAGTGGTCAACATAAAAACCATCGTAAAATATATTCAATTGTCATCATGGTTGACAAAGAGGTTTTCTACATTATAAGTCAAAGTCATTTACTTAACAGCTTTTCCAGAAAAATCTGAATTGCAGAAATGTTGTGTTTCCAAGAAACAGTAATGGTTTCTTCAACTCTTTTCCCTCTTGTGTCTTACTCTTTGAATAACAAATTGGAATTTTCTGGAAGAGGAAAGCTGCTAGTGCAAATAAAGCTGGTACTACAAAGAAACATCAATTGACACTCTCACAGCAGTTGGGTTAAGTATTTAAGTTCAAAGAATGGAGCATCTTACCTGTTCAGCAACTCTTAATTTTTTTTTTAAGTTATGAGCTAGCAGGGCAGATATTTTTCCTTCTTACAGTAGTAACGTACACATTTTAAGTTCTGCTTTTGTTTGATTTTATTTCATTTAAAATAAATATGCAGATAGAAAAACATAGAAGAGTAGACACATAACAACTCGGGCCCAATTTGAGCTTGAGTAATTAAACCAAACTCCTTCTCATCTTGTGTTATGCCCCATGGAACTCATCTAGTCCCAGGTTTCCCTTTGACTGAAGCTAAAGTTCTTTTCTCAAATTAGATCCACAGAGAGTGAGACTCCTAAAGAGGCCCGTTGACCTACAGGCTATCAGGAATGTCTACTGAATCAGTGATTCTCCACTTTAAAACTAGTAAGTGGTGGGGAATGAAGAGAGAATGTTTAGAGTTGCTCATCAAGGAAATGTACCATAAGCATATTATTAAAGTTAGGGTGGTAACCACTAAAAGAGCTAAATATGGAAACTGTTAAAAGTGGTTTCCTCTGGGAAGTGAGCTGGGGGTTAAGAAGGGTGCGGATGGCTGAGGCAGAAGACTGTGCTTTTCATCATAAGACGCTCTGTAGTTTGCAATTTTTTTAACCAACAATATTTTTATTTGGATACTATGAAAGTGGAAAAAAGCAATTAAATGTGATTGTTACATGTACGCTTACTTTGTCTTATGTAATATAGACTTTTGGATTTATATTCACAAAAGCACAAAAAGATAGAGATTATCTTCTGTTTTCTAAATAAAAAGACTGAGACCCAGATAAGTTAAGTGAGTATCCAGCCCAAGCAAGAATCCAGCCCCTCTACTAGGTCTGTATTTTATCCATGTACTCCCAAGCTGTGTCTTTTTATGAATATCACAAAACAGGGAAGGGATTCGTTCTTATTCAGAAATTTTCAGACTATACTACAGGCCCTCCTGTAAAAGTATTACATCACAGCTCAGTCTCATTAGACATTATAAATGTCTGACGTTAAACAGAAAAAGAAGGAAAGTACCAGAAGCTGGGGTATGGAATTTGGATTTCCAAAATGAAAGTCTAGACAGAGTGTAGGGACAGAGAAATCATGGCCACCACTGCTGGTGTGATTACATAGCCAGGTGTATTAGTTTGCTAGGGCTGCTGTAACAAGTATGATAGACAAAGATGATAAACAAAGATGATAGAAATTTATCATCTCCCAGTTCTGGAGACCAGAAGTCCAAAATCAAGGTGTTGGCAGGGTTGGTTCTCTTTGAGTGCTGTGAGTGAGGGAAGGATCTGTTCTGGGCCTCTCTCCCTAGCATGTAGAAAGCTGTCTTCTCCCTGTGTCTCTTACGTGGTCTTCCTTCTCTGCATGGCTGCACGCCCAGATTTCCCCTTTTTATAAGGATACTAGTGATATTGGATTACAGGCTCACCCTACTCCAGTATGATTTCATCTTAACTAATTATATCTGCAACAACTCCAGTTTCCAAATGAGGTCACCTTTGAGGTACTGGGAGTTAGGACTTCAACATACAAATTTGGGGGCGGGGAGCAATTCAACCCAAAACACCAGGAGATGACCAAATCCTTGAAAGCTTCTCCCAAACATTTACAGAGTTTGCTGAAGATTTTCTTTTTATGGGAATACATCCCATTAAAAGTTAAAATCAATTGGGAAACAAGATTTTTTGGTTAGAAATTCACTTCACAATTGCCTATTTTTAAATACTCTGCCAAATAAAAAGAAGAATGTTAACAGTAATATTTATCTCCTCTAAATGAATATATGCTCTAGGATGCTTTAGGATCAAAGAAAGCAATAATAATTTAAATTATAAATAAATATGTATACATTTATATACATATAGAAAATGTTATGTTATAAACATAACAAATGTTATACAACAGTCATCACCTAATAATGTAAAAGTATTCCCCTAATAGCTACATTAGAAAGTTCAACCCTCACATAGATATGTCACATTTAAAGGGGTCTTGTCAATTACAACGGAACAGCTGAATGAAGTCTGACCGCCTCAAACTGGGAAAACACACATAAAAATTTAAAATCCAATTTACTTTTCCATTCGACCATAATATTTACCATTTGCTTTTTGCTCAGAAAGAAAAACAAGGATAACAGGTTTCCCTTTGATTTCTAGTCAATTCTTCTTTTACAGCTCTTTACAGCAAGGACACATCATAGGAAGCTTAAAAGGGGAAAAATTTCCTCTTAGTAGGTCTATCTATTCAACAGTTCTCCTATAATATGTAATTGTATATTAGCCTACAAAGCTTTTGCAAATGCGTCTATCTAACTCGGGACAACTATTCTTGGTTAATTTTGAAACCAAGTTTTGGCAGCAAACTAATAGAGAGTAGCAAATATTTCTTATGAGAATAAATTATATAAAGCTGACAGTTTTCCGAATACACTGACTTCTCACTAACTCAGTCACTCACTCACTCACTTTTCACTGAGTCATTCAACAATCATGGGTAAATTCCAACCGAAAAGTCGGTTGCTTTCCTTAAATTTAGTATTGCTGTTTGGAATTGGAATGCATGATTTAAAATAAAAGCAATGTTACACACGTAGACTTGGTCTTGTGTATTCAATAGTAAATGCATATCTAATCATAGTGAGATATTAAGGATGTCAATACTTGTTGTTAAAGCATAAAATAAAATGAATTATGTTTTCTTAAGAAAAAAAATTCTTCCTCCTTATCTTTAATCTTTCTTAAACACTCTCTCCTGCTCCTACTTGCCCCAGCGGAAGCCTGGCTTTCCCCTGAAAATACCACTTCCTTTGTAACTTTTTCCAGTACTGGCCTCTCCTTCAACCTCTGTCCAACTTTGAGGGTAAAGAAGAAAAATCAGCAAACTCGGTGTTCCCCACTGCCCTTTCCAGATACGTCATCCCCTAAAATCTCTCATGAACTCTGCTCCTTGGGCTACGCAGAGGTGTGGTGGGTCATACTCATGCCACACTTCCCAGAGAGTGTGCTCCGAATCCCTGCTGAGGGAGCAACTGGCCACGTGGCCCGATTTCTTGGACACAGATGTCTGGACAAAGGAGAGACGCCTGACCCGAGTAACAACAACCAGATTCCCTCTCTCTCAGGAACTTGAAATTGGAACATTCTTGGTGTAGAATGCTGTGAAAAATGGTGTTAAAAAATAGCATGAAGAGGAAATACATACATTCATATTGATTCATTCAGTCTTCATTCATTCATTCATTCATTATTCATTCTCTAAATATTTACTAATTGCTGCTGCTAGCTAAGTACTGTGGCAGGTCCTACAGTGTACCGTGTTTTCAGGAGATAAGAAGTAGAATAATTCAGCTAAAGTGTAGCACTCACGTGGGCAGTTAGAAAAGTAGGTTGAGGCTAAAATTGTAGCAGGTTCTGATGGCAGACCAAAGATATGGGGTTTTATCCTGAAGTTAAAATAAAAAGGAAGCTGCTATTACGAAATGTTTCTTAACTGATTCACATCAAGAAGTCCTCTGGGGCCGGCCCCGTGGCTTAGCGGTTAAGTGCACCCGCTCAGCTACTGGTGGCCCGGGTTGGGATCCCAGGCGCACACCCACGCACCACTTCTCCGGCCATGCTGAGGCTGCGTCCCACATACAGCAACTAGAAGGATGTGCAACTATGACGTACAACTATCTACTGGGGCTTTGGGGGAAAAAAATGGGAGGATGATTGGCAATAGATGTTAGCTCAGAGCCGGTCTTCCTCAGCAAAAAGAGGAGGATTAGCACAGATGTTAGCTCAGGGCTGATCTTCCTCACAAAAAAAAAAAAAAAGTCCTCTGTTTCTCCATCGCTTACCTTTCAAGACTCATACTTTGAATGTAACCAAAATCGACTGAAATACAATTCCAACCCACCCTTTTTATTACTAGGACTGAACTCTGTTACATCATGGTTCTCCCTGATGCAATGTAACGCAAACTCTAATGGAAGACTCCTTTGTCAAAAATTAGCTGTCCATAGATGTGTGGGTTTATTTCTGGGCTTTTGATTCTATTCCATTGATCTGTGTGTCTGTTTTTGTGCCAGTACCATGCTGTTTTGGTTACTATAGCTTTGTAGTATATTTTGAAATCAGGGAGTGTGATATCTCCAACTTTGTTCTTTTTTCTCAGGATTCCTTTAGCTATTCGGGGTCTTTTGTTGTTTCACATAAATTTTAGAAAACACCAATGTGTAAAGATACACGCACCCCTGTGTTCATTGCAGCCACAATAGCCAAGACTTGGAAGCAACCTAAGTGCCCATCAAGGGACGAATGGATAAAGAAGATGTGGTGTATATACACAGTGGAGTACTACTCAGCCATAAGAAACGATGAAATCCAGCCATTTGTGACAACATGGATGGACACTGAGAGTATTATGCAAAGTGAAATAAGTCAGAGGGAGAAGGTCAAATAACATATGATTTCCTTCATTAAGTAGTAGATAATAACAACAATAAACAAACACATAGAGACAGAGACTGGATTGGTGGTTACCAGAGGGGAAGGGGGGAGGGAGGAGGGCGAAAGGGATAATTCAGCACATGTGTGTGGTGATGGGTTGTAGTTGGTGTTTGGGTGGTGGACAGGATGTGGTCTATGCAGGGGTGGAAGTGTAGTGATGTGCACCTGAGATTTGTACAGTGTTGTGAACCAATGTTACTGCAATAAACAACAACAAAAAAACTCTAATGGAAAAGAAGAACATGGCCTCTCTATAGGTCTTGTCCCCCAGTGGATTGTAAGCATCTTGCGGACTGGTGCTTTGTTAACATGCTTCTACCTCTGGAACCTGCTATAATGCTTGGTTCATAGGAGATGCTCAGTCAATATGTGCAGCCTGAACTGAAAGAGAAACATGCATTGTGAGTTTGCAGATGCAACTGGGATGGAATGAGTTAAAAAAAAATCACTCAGGATTTCTGAAAGAATACCTGACTGGATGTGGAGAGTAAGTTGGGAAATGTGCCTTCTTTGGCATAAAGAGGGGGTGGGAGGAAAAAGAGTTGGAAGGAGAGCCAAATACTTTCAAAGAACAACGTTATGTCCTAAGGATAGAGTGATTTAATGGTATGCAACACACCTGTGCTTGCCCGACTGCACAGTGATTAAGAAATACTGTTATCGCCTTCAAAAGGAAGTTTTCTGAAACATTAAATATGATAACCTCCTGGTGGATTTTTCCACAGGAATTGCTGCAGCCACTTCTAATCATGCTGCTAAGAAGATAAGGCAAGTTGAAATCTAAGAGAGGGGACACAGGCTGCCCATGAAGAAATGCTGTTCCCAAATGTAATCTATCAGCATATAATCTATCAAGTGTCCCACTCAAGGGACCAACTCCAGTTCAAAAACTTTTTTTTCTTCCAGAGTCCTGGGCTTCTGAGAACTCGAATTATGAAGATTTGGGTGGTTAGGGTGCAAGGAGTTGTGTAATTGCAAATCAGCCTATATAACTTCAAACCCTACATTGTTTTACCTAGTCAAATACGGATTTTTCTAAGGTGATTAAAAAAAATCCTATTTACAAGATTCTGGAACACATTAACAATCAAAGATTTAATCTGAATTTTAACGCTGCTGCCAAAGAACAAAAAATTATTAGAGTTTTTTTTCATCTTCATATATTTGTTATTTGAAGCACATGAAAGGACTTATAAGTATGACTAGCTCACAGTGTATTTTTCAATGATAAATATATGATTCAACTTATTTTTAATATAGGTCAAGCGTGATAAATTTTTTTTATGCCATGGAAAGGAAAAAATCCTGCAACTGGTTTAGTTATGACAATAATAAGGTGAGATCAGGAAATGAGGCCTTCTTCCCATGTGTCTCTGTCCCCCCTCATGAATCAAACTGGAGGAATGCAGAAACAGCTGGCAAATTCAGTATTAAGAAGGTTAACTTCCCTATCAGTTAACAAGAAACTGGAGCGACTTCGAGAAATTCTTTAGACCATACAATGTCCTGAGGCCTGACACAGCTCGATAACAGAACAGAATGCTGAAAATTTTTGAAAAATGGATCTTTCCCTCTCCATACCTCTCATACCTTCACATGGAAAGTTCAGAGGGTACCCTTTCTTTCAAATTGACTAACTAGAGGGTCTTCTGTAAAGCCTTAGGTTACTTACAGAAAGCTATTCATTCATTCATTCATTCATTCATTTGTTCATTCAACTAGTATTTATTGAGTGGCCACTAATCCTCTAGGCAATGGGACTATAGCTGTGAACAGAGGAAGACAGATAAGAAACCAATAAATAAAATATAGTATGTGCACTATATTTATATATACTAGAGTACATAAAAATTGGTACTATAATGTGCTAGAAAGAAAGCAGGGTAAAGATATAAGGAGGGGCTGTTATTAATAACAATCTTGTTAATTCGTTTTAGAACTACATCATCAAGATGCTAATTCTTCAATTTTCAGATGACAACTACTTCAAGTCACGTTGGTAACATTACTGTTTATTAGTAACTCAGTCAGTGCTGATTCTAGATTTACGGTCATCCTATTCTGGCCCCTCCCCCATTTCTTAGTTGCTGCTCCCAAACTCTGATCCCTCTAAAATTGGGATGAGGAGCAAAGGTTTCAGAGAAGGAATGCCACCCTCCATTTGCTGCTCTTGTCTTCTCCTGAGAAGGGTCACAGCCACACCTTCTGAGCAACTTCTGGGTTTCCTCTATATTTACAAAACCATTTTCGAATGATCCACCCTCTGATTAGTCTATCTTCAGTGACTCATGGTTTTGTCACTGGCTGGCTGCAAGGCCACGATTTTGAAAGCCATGTAAGTAGGGTTGTCAGCTTTAGTAAATAAAAATGCAGGATGCCCAGTTAAATTTTACTTTCAGATAAACCACAAATATTTTTTAGCATAAGTATACCCCATGCAAGATTTGCATACTTATACCTAGAAACATCTATGCTTAGAAAAGTATACTTATACTTAGAAAAAGACTTATAAGTGTTTTATACAAACAAGGGTTATAGCACTTAGCAAAATTGTTTGTGTCAAATAACTGTATTTTATCCAGCAACCCTATATGTGAAGATTCTGGGAACACTGTTAATGATGGTAATTGCATGGATATTAGGTTTTGATTCATCCAGAAGTAGAGAAATTGCTCCCAAGTAACAGTACTCATGGCAAGGCTGACATGCATGAGAGCAAAATTTAGCAGTGCTGGGGGCACCATAACCGAGACTGGTCCCCACCTAGTTCAGGAACACAGATCAATGTGTAACAACCTTTGCCACTGCCCAGCGTGCTCGGTGCTGACTCACACACCTAGAGGTGATGAGGAATTTATCTGAATGCTTAGTTAGTAAAGACAGAAGGTCTCATTAGACATTTGACAAAGAGAAAAAAATGTGCTAGAAATTTAATTACTATTCAGTCACTCCTTAAACTCCTTGCCAAATTTTTATGAAATTAATTCTAAAGCCTCCCATAGGAGGTGTAATTTTTTGCTAGGGCTGCCATAACAAAGTACCACACTGGGTGGCTGAAACAACAGAAACTTATGCCCTCACAGTTCTGGAGGCCAGAAGTCTGAAATCAAGCCATTAGCACGGTGGCTCCTTCTGTGAGAGAGAACCAGTTGCATGCCTCCTCCAAATTCTGATGGGTTCCTGGCAATCTTGGGAGTTTCTTGGCTGATAGATGCATCACTCCAATCTCTGCCTTTGTGTTCACATGGTATTCTCTGTGGGTGTGTGTCTGTGTCCAAATTTTCCCTTTTTATAAGGATATAAGTCATATTGGACTAGGGGTGCACTCTACTCCAGTGCGACCTCACCTTAACTAATTACACCTGCAATGACCCTATTTCCAAATATGGTCACACTCTGAACTACCAGGGGTTAGAACATATGAATTTGGAGGGGACACATTCAACCTATAACAGGGGATAAAATCTGTAAAAGTGTTAGAAAGACCAGAGAGGAGAGCCAAAAATCAATAAGACAGGTCTGAAAATGAAAAGTGACAGGAGGAATGTGTGAAGTGCGGGTTTCCGGGGGCCTGGGGCCTGCCCCCAAGAGTCTAAGTATTCCACCCTAGTGGGAAAGGGCCGGTGAGGAGACTTAGATTAAGGCTCCTCTGCATTTCAAGCATGCTGTTTTCACACAGCGTGGAAGTAGGCAGTGGCATACAAGAATGAATTATGCCATGTCTAGTGCAGGCCCCGGCTCTGCGAATGCTTTCCTTACTGTCCCCAACTTTCAGGATTCCTCCCTCATTATATGTGTAGCATTTACTATCTGTAACTCCCATTTAGCAAAGGTGTCATATAGTGTCATGTGCATTTTCCATGTATGTTCTGTCTCCACAACAATATCTTGGAAACTTTCAATTATCCCGAAGTATATTTTGTACACAAATATATAAATATGAACACTAAAAACATATTAAGTAGCTGAGAATGAATTTTACAAATCAGTGTCTAAGATTCATTCTTTAAAAAATTTCTTCTTTCGCATGATTCTTCCAGGCCTTTGGGGCATTTTCAAAGGATACACAACATAATTCAGTACCTGGAACAGTTATAAAGTTATGTTCATTTTTTTCCCTGATAAATACAGATTGATAAGCATACCATCCTGAGAACATGGTCTCCTGTCATTTCATAATTATTGAGGCAAAGATGAATTTGTGGAGAGTACATTTTCCAGCAAAATGCGAAAGAACAATTCTGGGACACGAGTTATAATTTAATATAAAATGCACCCATATGAAAATCTTACAGTGCTGAAAATATTTGAAAACCAGTAAATCCACTTCAAATCCATTTTCCAAGTGTTAGAAGTAAAGATTGGGATAGCACATCTGGCTTTGTTAATTTAGGTCCTCTTTCAACCAGGAATTGATACAATAAAGGCCTACAGCCTGGAGACATTCTTGAGTAGTTATTGACCCAACGCCACGTACATTATTTAACAGTCAGTAAATCTCACCAAGCAAAGATGCTTGTCTCTTACTTTTGCCCAAATCCTGCTGTGTTAGGGCCACCACTAATGACCAATAGACAATTGCCAGTGGATCAATTCTGTTCAGTTCACTGAAGTTTTTAAGAAGGAATAAGACCTGATCCCTTCTCTTAGGGTCATATAGTCTAATGGAGAAAGACAGACATATCATAATAATCACCAACACACTGTGAACTCTTTGTGCTGGATACTGTACTAAATTCTATAATAACTCTTTTAATTCTCACATCAGCCCTATAAAGCACTATTGTAATCCCCATGTTATCAATGAGAAAACTGAGTTCTAGACAGGTAAGGCCATTGCCCAAGGTGACAAAGCTAGTTTGTCCACTTGCTCATGCCTAGTCCGAGCTTTTGACTGTCACTCTGTGACTCAATAGTTTCTTTGTTGCCACAACAGGATTAGTATTCTCAAAAGAGAGGTGTTGACTGGTCTTCCTCACAAAAAAAAAAGAAAAAGAGAGATGTGCTGTTAATGTCTTTTGTGTGCTCCAAAGCACAAATAAAGGAAAATCAATCTACAAGATCCAGAGATTCTGGGCAAAACAGAAAAGAGATCTTTTCATTATGGCAACAGGAGCTTAGGTTGCCCACCTTAGATGAGATCTACTTACTACAGTTCACCCATCGCCCCTGATTGTCTTAGACCCTGTCTGTTTCACTACTTTACAGTTAATGACCAGAGATTTTTGGTCAGTAGGTCTCAGCTCTGATTGTATATTAGAATCACCTGCAGAGCTTGTAAACAAACTAATATGCAGAACAAATCCCTGACTAATCAAAATCAGGATCTCTTGGGGAGGGAATCAGTCATGAGGGTTTTTAAGGCTTCCCAAGTGTCTCTAATGCATGGCAAACTTTGTGAACCAGTGCTATAGGCAGTACACCAGTGCCTCTCAACTGGGAGCTATTTTGCCCTCCAAGGGACATTTGGTAAAGTCTGGAGACATTTTTAGTTATTACAACTATGGGGAGAGGATGCTACTTGCATCTAGTGGGTAGAGACCAGGGATGCTGCTAAATATCATACATTGCAAAAGACAGCCCCCTCTCCCCCGACAAAGAATTATCGAGTCCAAATGTCAATAGCACGGAGGTAGAGAAACACAATACTCCCCTTCGGTTCAATTAATCTAACTTGTGCATAGCCTATTCACGGGAACTGTGCAATCAACTAACCGGATCTACAAGACTCTCTGCTAACAACACATTCAAAAATATTAAAAATCAGGTATAGGTGGCCAAATCTTTGCCTTGCAAGGCTTCTCGAGGATAATATACTCAATCTTGATCATGTCTGAACCAGCCTTTACAAAAGATTTGGGATGGAAATGTGTCTGGGCCTGCGTGCAGTACATCATCCACCATGATTTCCTCTGAACACTTTTAAATTAGGAAATGTGGTTCTGATGAAGCCTAAGCTAGTGCATATGTCTCCTCTGCAGTCAACTCTACATGTAGAAGGCTGCTTACAGTGAATACATGCAATTCTTTGCCTAAGGGCATCTTTTTGACAGGGAAGTACTTGTCACCCTCATAGAGATGCCAGCCAGATGCCTGAGAAGAAATGCCCTAGCAGTAACCCTTAACGAAAGGACTGGTGGAGAGCTGGTGAATAAGTTTTACCTGCCTCCTCACCCCTCAGTTGGGATATGCTAAACTTCAGACTGACTGAGTGGTTCAGAGTGGGGCTCGTATGGGTTCATTCCCTTCACCATCTCATGTTCCCACTCCACTACCAGCATTTTCTGGGATCATATCCCCAATAAACTTCTTACACTGAGATCCTCATCTCAGGTTCTGCCTCTGGGGGAACACAAAAATGGAACAAATCTCAAAATAGATGAAACTATCAGATATGCATAACACACTGAAAAATGAAGTAGAGGGAAAGGAACTTGGAGACATCTGAGTCACTACTCGTGCAAAAAATATCTCCAAAAAACTATTATTAATATATTCAGAGAGATCAGCAAAGATATTGCATCCACAAAACAACAAGAGGGTGCTATAAAAAACAAAGGAACAATGAGAACAAGAAAACGTTCTTGGAACTTAAAGATATGACAGATAAAATGAAAAACAAAACAATACAAGAGTTGTAGATAAAAATCTAGTAATTTTCTACGAAAAAGAATAAAAATAAAAAGATAAGGACAACCAGAGAAAAAACAAGACAACAACAAAAATCAGTTTATTAGCATGTCAATAAAGAGGGCCCAAGACCCAACTAAAAAGATTTCTATACACTGAGAGCCAAGAAAATGGAGGAGAGGAATTGTCAAAGAAATAACACAAGAAAATGTTCCAGAACTGAAGTGTAAGAGTCTTCAGATCACAGGTCCCAACCTTCTCAGTAAATGGCACCCTTAATGTCTCAGTTATTTTTTTTCATGACACTCCTAGGCCCAAAGAAATACTTATCAATTCAGTTTATTAAGTAGTTAAGTCCGAACAATGTAGTACATCTTCATATCCCCAAAACTTAGTACCTACTGGGCACCATACCACTTCTTAAACCTTGGAATCATACTGGATACTGCCACCCTTATTCCTCGTTCCATGATAATGTTTGTGATACCTTTTTTTTTTTTTAAATCACATCCACTGCAGAAAACCCAGCCTTGCAAAGATACTGACATCACTGAAGGAATGTAGCAATGTAATATTGAAACAAGTTAGCCGTTTGCCTGGCATCCAACAGATGGTGCTATGTTTTCCTAGAAATTTAAAAATATTCCATGGCACCTTTGTGAGTTCACTGGGGCACCCTAGCGCACTTTGGCACACAATTTGGGAACCATAGCTGTAGCCCATTAGAGTGCATCAAGTGCATCAAAATTGATTAACAAAAATCCCACACCAAGGCAAATCACTATGTACAACCGAGAATACAGTGATAAAAAGAAGTTATTAAAACTTTCCAGAAAGAAGAAACAGGTTACATAGAAGAGAAAGAGAATGAGAATAGCATAAGACGTCTCACCAGCAACGCTGAAAACTGCTGAGGGAAAATGATAGCTAACTTAGACTATTATGCCCAAAGTATCAATCCTGTAAGAGAAGAGATTAGATATTGTCACACATTTACCTCCTACATATTCTTTCTCAGGAAGCTACTGAAGAATGTGCGCCAGCAAAACTAGAGAGTAAACTAAAAGTGAAGGTGACACTGGATCCAGGAAAACAGACACAGGAGAAAGCCAAGGACAGCCCGAGGAAGATGGCGTGCACCAGGCCAAGACAGAACCAGTCCAGAGTGGCAGGGCTCCAGGAGAAAAGCAAACAGATGGGTGGATTACTTGATATGTGTGAGCATTTGAAAAAAAATTATTGCTAGAAATTTGATAAATCTAGTGCTGCATTTGGAAAAAAAAGTTGAGATAGGTATAAGAAAACTAAGCAAATGGAAAAAAAAAAAGAGAAGCTGTTGGTAACTGCAAGAAACCTGATCATAAAATATTACTTTGCAGGAAAGTGGAACAATATTGGACATGACCATAATTTTATAAAGATATACTGATTTAGTCAATAATAGCTAAAATTGATATATCAAGAAATAGCAATACAGGCATATTATTTAGAATATTAGAATTTATATATTCTATATACCTATAGAATATATATCTAACTGTATAATATAAATATAAATATATTTAAATATATATTACACTGCTATTAGAATTTATATTTAATATGAATATATTATATTAATTTTAATAAATATTAAATATAATAAAAATATATATTCTAATGTTCTGGGGAACAGGAGAGAAGATACAGGGAAGGGTAGGCATACGAATGCTATAAGCATATATTTTTTTGATTTAGACAAATTCTAAAGATGAAGTAGAGAACAGAGGACAATATATGGATATTGCAAGCAAAAAAGAAAAATCATTAACCTGGATTTTCATTGCAGATGAAAGGATGTTTTAGATGAAAGTATTTGAAATGCAGGGCCTCGAATAGCCAAGTAATTACCTATATTTTAAATTTCCCTTTGCTTATGTAACCCTACTGTACAAGTCACCTCTTCTGTGAAGCATTCCTTCCCACTTCTGAGATCCTTGGTACCTTCAGATAGTCCATAAGTTCTGTTATAGCATTTACTCCTTTAAATTTATTATTATTATTACTATAGAATTTATTTGTAATTTACATAAATGTAACTTATTACTCTATACCTATCTCCCCTCTGGACTTGCTCTATTTAAGAAGAACAGGAATTTCATCTCATTCCTCTACAGAATTTTGCTTCAATCTACCAACAAGGTTTCACCTTACAAACATTAAAGAAAAATTATTTTAATCTCTAATTGTGTAACTATTATACACCATATCTCATCAATTCAAAGTGCCCATTTTTTCATATTTTATCTTCAGTTTGGGCTGGAGGCCTGGATAGAAGCCGAGTTCTTGCAAAGTATTTACAACTGCTCCTATCATTCATGGGGACCCTCCCAATCTGAGACCATTTTAGATTAAATTACCTGCCTAAGGATTTTTTTAAACTCACACTGACGTTGTCAATTCAGACCTAAATAGTTATTAGAACTGACTTGCAATTCAAAATCTCAGGGAATATATTTTTTATTCCTTCTACCAGTATGAAATTTGAGAGGTGTGAGGTCCTTTATTGTCCCTTTCTGTGTGATGGGTTTATTTCTCGTTTATCCCCCCATGGAAAGGAGAGCCTTTTGGTGTTCCAGCTTTAAGGAGATAGACCATTTGACTCCCTATCTTAGACATTTTTTCTCTCTTAAGGGTACATCAAACAATGATATATCTTCCACTGGATGGCCTCTTGGAGTCCATGAAATACAGTACTAAACAACAGAATAAAAAACCAAAATCTAATGCCAGCTTAGTAACAGTTATGTAAATATTTTATTTTTTTAATGAAAGAAAAATTTGGGCTTCTTGGGCCGGCCCCGTGGCTTAGCAGTTAAGAGCGCGCGCTCCGCTGCTGGCGGCCCGGGTTCGGATCCCGCGCACACACTGACGCACCGCTTCTCCGACCATGCTGAGGCCGCGTCCCACATACGGCAACTAGAAGGATGTGCAGCTATGACATACAACCATCTACTGGGGCTTTGGGGAAAAAAAAAAAAATTGGGGCTTCTTTTAGCTAATAAGATCTCCACATTCCTATAACTACTAGAAAATTTTTCAAAGAATTTTGAATTTTTCCATGTAGGTTAAATCCTGACTTGCCTGCTTTCCCTTTACAAAACACTTTTCTGCATGTTCCTGCATAATCACCGTTTTAAAATAGTTCACATTTGCCCACCAAAAACCACAGCAGCCTACACTGCAGTTTGGTTGATGGAAAACACCTGATGCTACTAAAAATCATCAATGAAATACACCCTTGTGGAATTAGAATTCACTCCTACAAGGCAAATGAACTTTCCTAGACCATCAGTTACATCGTTGGATTCCCTAACATGGCAAATCCCAAAGAGTCCATTGTGCCCCCAAAAGACTTTATATAACATATGATTGAACCCTTCATTTCACTTATATGATTGAACTCTCTATCTGAAAATAATACTTAGCCAAGCATGAGATGTGACATATTATATAGTTAGTAATTATTTAGCGCTTCTTCCTATATTCCAGGCCATGAGCTAACGACTTTACATACGTAATCACTTTACTCCTCACAATGAACCTACTGATGAAGAAATTGAGGCTTGCAGTTAAGTAACTTGTACAAGATTACCCAGCTAGAAAGACGTAGAATAAGAATTTAAGCCCAGACAGAGTAAATCCAAGGCCCACCCTCTAAACCACCGCACTATACTGCTTTGAGAAAAAAATGGCGACGGGCAGAAACAATGGCAGTTTGTACAGCAATGCAAATAAACTGCATATGTCAATTGCAGTAATACTCAGCAGCCAGCCAAAGTTTAGCTAGAGCTTCCCACATTTATCAACATGCTAAGAACGAGGCTTCAAACCACAGGGTGGAGAAGTAGTTTTAAAAAGTACCGAGCCCAAGTATGGGTCATCATTTTAACTTCCATTATAATCACTATTAATCATGAACTTTTCCATCTTGTCTATTCCACTTTGCGAGTGGGGCTCATTTGCATGGGTCTGTTGGGACATTTACTTCGTGGTGTGTATTACATATTTTCTCTTAAGTCTCACTCTGCAGGCCAGAGCTAAAGGCAAGCCTTATTATAGATCAAAGCCAGTGAAGTGGGTAATGAGGTTGGATATATAAAACACTTGGTATAAATGCAGGGGAAATTCTGGCTTTCCTTTAACATTAACTGCTTTGAAATGCATCATTTGAAATAGAATTCTTAGTAGGCCACTAGCTGCCAGAGAATAATTTCCCTTCGCCAAGTAGACCACTGGTAGCTTCAGCTAGATGCCTCTTACAAATGCAGAGCTGTGTGCAGTGAGTTATTTTTAATGCATACTCCATGGGGTGACTGTTAAAACGCACCGCTGAGCATGAAGAGCATCACCCACCACAGCAGAAATAAGCACCTAAGGACCCGTCCGATCAGCTTCACTTAAGGAATATGGTCTGAAATCTCAGGCTGATACATAGGCTTAAAAAAGAAACAATTAAAATATCTATGCCAACAGTTTTCATCTCCTTAGGTAGAAAGGATTCTTCCATATACAGACTTGCAAGTCCCTGAGTCACAGGGGGGCAAAGGAAAGGTGATTATAAATATAACATTAAAATGATAATCACATTTTCCAATAATTTTTAAAATCATGCCTGACTCCTCTTTGGTCGACTGTCTTTCAAGCCTGGTCTATGTTAAGGAGGCGCTTCATAGATCTATAAAGTCATTTCTTTATTCATCTTCTCTACCGAGCAAGCTACAGTTTTCATTTTCAGATGCCAAATGTGTATCACCATAGTCCAATAGCACAAGTGGTGGGGGATGGGGGTCACAAAAAAAGGATAACTAAATTCCCAAATTTCTTTCCCTTCCTCCCTTCCTCTCTCCCTCCTTCCTTCTTTCCTTCCTTCCACCCTTCCTTCTTTTCTTCCTTTCCTTCTTTACCTTCTTCCCTTCCTTTCTCCTTCCTCCTTCCTTCCTTCCATTTGTCTTTCCATTTTATCCCTTTCTAACACATTTTTAACAGCCTAATGTGTGCCAGGTACTATGCTATATATGCTGGGATAAAAATCACACTAATTTGTATTACTCATCTCAAGTACTTCACAATCAGCCTCAAATGCCCTACCTCCTTAATTACTATAAGTTCCCTGAAATTGGAGGCCAGACCTTATACCTCATCGACTTTTTGTCCACGGCAAGATGTCTTGAGTTTGTGTGGTATGCAGCAGGAAGACCTTGATGGGGTGTTAGATAATTTGAAGCCCAGCTCTCTCATTTACAAGGTAACCTCAGACCAGTTACCTAATCTCTGGAACTTCCATTTCCTCCTGTGCAAAGGGGGGTCATTACACCAGTCCAACCATCCGCAGAGGGTTGACCTGGTGAAAAATCCTAATGTGAGTGAAGCCACTTTACAAACCTAAGCCTTGCTCGGGAAGGTGCTCAGGGTTAAGTGGTTGAATACCAGCGCTGCTGGGTGGGCACAAGGAGCCGGATCATTTCACTAGAACCTTGCCAACCTCATGATGGAAGCATGGCTCTAGAGAGCTATCTTCTTGAAATGTGAAACTGAGCATGACATTTCCCTACTTAAGACATCTCACCCTGAGAATGAAATTCAACTCTGTCTCCAGGCCTACAAGCCTTGGTCCCTGCTCAGTTCTCTGGTCTTTTTTCACTCTCCCCGCCTCAGCAAGGTCTGGAGGTCACATTCTGTGCTCTAAGCCACACTGAGCTACAGCTGATGCCCAAGCTCTTTTATGGGCTGCCTTGAGACACTTGCCTTCCATAGCCCTGTCCAGGAATGGACCAAATGCCCTTCTCATGGGCTCCCCCAACATGCCATAATGCCTTTGATGTAGCACTTTTTACTCTGTGCCATATTTGCTGCACAGTGCTTATCTGTGTCTACCACTAGACTGTTGCTTCTTGAGGGCAATGCCTTCTTGGTGTGTGGCACACGGAAGACACTGAATAAATAACCTGCTAAATGGGTAAATAAATGAATGAATGAGGAACTCCTTTGCAATGAGACAGGAAGTGATTATTTACTGAGGTTCAGTATATTCTTGAAGTGCTACCTGGGAACTCTGTATCATTACAACTTCAGCAAAACCATATGTGGTAGGCAGAATAATGGTGCCCCAAAGATGCTCAAATCCTAGTCTCCAGATCCTGTGATTATGTTACCTTATATGGCAAAGGGGAATTGGGGTTGCAAAATGAATTAAAGTTGCTAATCAATTGATTTTAAAATAGGGAGATTATCCAGGATTACCTGGGTATAACTAATGTAATCACAAAGGTCCTTAAAAATGCAAGAGAGAGGCAGAATAGAGGTTAGAGTGATTCAATGTGAGAAGGATTCAAGCTGCCATCACAGGCTTAAAATGGAAGGGAGCCATGAGCCAAGGCATATGAGCGGTCTCTAGAAGCTTCTGGAAAATGCTGTCCTAGGGCCTCCAGAAAGGAATGCAGCCTTGTGGACACCTTGATTTTAGCTCAATGATACCTGCATCAGACTCCTGACTTTAAAAAACTGTAAGATAGTGGAGGGCCGGCCCCGTGGCGTAGCGGTTAAGTGCATGTGCTCCACTGCTGGCGGCCCAGGTTCAGATCCCGGGCGTGCACCAACGCACTGCTTGTCACACCATATAAAGTGGAGAAAGATGGGGATGGATGTTAGCCCAGGGCCAGTCTTCCTCAGCAAAAAGAGGAGGATTGGCAGATATTAGCTCAGGGCCAATCCTCCTCACAAAACTGTAAGATAGTAAATTTGTGTTTTAATTTACTAAGGTTTTTGGTAATCTGTTATAGCAGCAATAGAAAACTAAAATACTAGACAAGAAAGTGGAAGACCTAATAAGGACAAATCATTCCACCTCCTGGAGCTTCACTTTCCTAATCAACAAACTGAGGATAAGCAACCCTAATCTGCTTATCTCATAACACTGTTTATGAGGATCAAAAGCTATAAGGCCTGTGCTTGAATCGCAGCCTCAGCACTTATTCCCTGTGTTTCTTTGGCAACTGACTTAAATGATCTATGCCTCAGTTTTCTCATCTGTGAAACAGACATACTAATAGTTATTGGGTTAAAAAATCCAATGATCTGGTCCATGTAAAGTGCTTAGAACAGCCTCTGGCACAATTTCAGAATTATACGAGTGTTAGCTATTATTACATATGTAAAAAGAGTTTCCAAAGGGTTAGGCATTACAAAGTAGTTAGGTAGAATTAGCATTCTTATATAGAACACTGGTTCTCAGGAAGGCAGAGAGTCAAGATGCCCCTCCCCAATAGCAGTTCATAAATTTATGGAGTCATTTAGCATTTAGTGATAGGAGCCAGGAATCTGAGACATCTTGCAACCTCTGAGGCAGTTCTTCACAGAGCAAGATTTTTCCGGATCCCAAATGAGACCACACACCCCTATCCATCTTCATTTGTGCTATGCATTGATGGTGATATCACATACAAGTTCTAGTATCTACTGCCTTCATTACGACCTCTGGTGTAGTTGTACCAGGCATTTATCTATTGAAACATTTTTTTTTTTGTAATTCACTTCATTTCTCCATTTTATTAATGTTAATTATATAATAATAATAGGGCATTATATTGATTTTTAAATTTAAATTAGAGTGAGGTTATATTATTTAAGAAACTAATTTCATGATAATAAAGGGGTATCAGAAATATTTGCTATTAAAAATGTGCTGAGTCTGAATTTATAGGATTTAAGGTGAAATAAGATTTAGAGATGGCTTAATCCAGCTCCCTATCTTTCCAATGAAGAAAATCAAGGCCCAAAGAGATAAAGTGTCTTATAAAAATGTAACTATTAGTTAAAAGATAAGAACCCAAGTTTTAAGACTCTAATTCCAGGGTTCTTGGGTATTCTTTGAGAATCTGTACATCCTAAACAAAGTAAGTTTCCTTAATGTTTGTATTCTCATCCAATCCTGTGATTTTATGCTGGCAAAATCAATGCCCCTCCCTTGCACCCATCTCCCTGCCCCACCATCTCCACTTCTACCACTGGAGAAAATGATTGTGAAAGTGACATTTTTTGATGATGTCAATAGCTATGCATTCCTGGGAGCAGTACTGGGGGAAAAGCTTTGATGCACATGGTTAATGTCAACAACCGTCCCTGATTTTCTCCTTCAAGTTTCCACTTTTTCTGGCCCAGTTCTACAGGAGACCTTTTGGACTCAAAGATGATTCTTTCCACACCCCACCTCCCCACCCGGATATGAGTCTTCCAGAATATTCTGCACTCCTCGATCTTGACAAAGGTATGGAGAAACTAATTTTATTGTAGCTTCAGTCACAGAAAGGTCGATATATTTCAAATTACTATTTTGCTATTAATATAAGGGCAAAAAAACTCCTCCCTCCCCCCACCCAGAGCTGCCAAGGATGTTCATGTGGGTGTCTCTGTGCAACTCCAGAGGGTGCCATTCACATTGTAGTCTATGTGAATGGTGTCTCCTGGAGTTATGGGGTTCAACATCTGCAAGGCTGAATGCAGGGCTCCTACTCTCACTTTCTGAAATGGGAAATGAGTTCATAGTGCGAGGATTTCTGATCTTAACCTTAATGTATATTTGATTAAACACTGATTTAACTGGCATAGTTTACTCACTGTTTATTTTAACTTTGAATTGCAATTTAAGTTCCTTGCTGGCCATGTGTTCAACGACGGACGCCCTGTGACATTGTCAAGTTGGGCCATATCGCAGCAGCTCCCTGTTGATAGCCAGACACTTGGTGCATTAGGATTTTAAGCGTCAGTCCTCTGTCCTGTCCCTCCCTTTTGAGCAGCCCACACAATTGCTGTTTCCTGCTCAACATTGTCCCAAGCACTTCAGCATATTTGAGGAGTGGGGAAGAACATCTTGAGCCCAATAACTGATGAAGCTTCAACTGACTCGAGTACACAGTTGAAGTAGAAGCTCAGAGTATCAATTTCACTGAGAGGTTACAAGTGCAAACTTTTAAGTTGCATAGACCTGGAAGCCTTTTAGCTATGTTACTTTAGGCAAATAACCTACTGTCTGTAAACTTTAGTTTCCTCATTAGTAAAATGAACAACAGTAGTACAGGCCTCATGGAGTTCTAGAAGTATAACATGAACAAACCCAAGTAAAGCCTGGACATATTAAGGGCTCAAGAAATGTTAGTTATTGCTATGATTCTCTTTCCCCAGAGGAATAGTCTCCTAACATTACAGTTCTATAGTACCAAAAAAAAAAAAAAAGTAGACTAAAATTAAGAAATATAAAATAGAGGAAAGGAGTGTCCCTTAGAAGGGGCAATTTCATCTTCTTTACATTTGAATTGTAAAAATAGCTATCACAGCAGGCGTTTCATACGTTTTTTTTTTTCTTTCATTCTCAGAGTGCTCTTCATACAGCAGCCCAGTGAGTAAGCATGTCCAGCAGGTTTCTTTATTCCCATTTTTCAGAAGAAGACATTGAGGCTGGGAAGTTAAGATGATTCTGCAGCGGAATCGACGACTAGAAGGCAGGCATGGCAGCTTGCTGTTCAGGGTTTCATTTCACAGGATGTTCCACTAGTAGAGGTAGTGACTCTTCACTAGGGGGCGCATATCACGCAAAGGGGTGCGTATTGGCAGCGGTGGAGGGACTAAACCAACCTCCACCGGCTCCCTCAAAAAACAAACCAAAAAAAGCAATCTAAGTAAAAAACTGTGTATTTGCCATATAAATATACCTTTAAAACACCTCCTTTAGTTCTCTCATCCAACTAAATGACAAAGCCTGTCCTATGTAAAAATTCTGGAATGAAGGCTGCGTTTCAGAATATGAGCAAGTGGGTACGTGATTTAAAAAGCCGTTTGCGTGATTCTCAGAAGCCCCTCCAGGTGGGAATCCATGTACTAGGCCAAGTTACGAAAGAGAGGATGCGCGATATTTGACTGGATAGTATGTGATTACTTCCATCGCTTTTAGGACCAACACTTCGCCTCAGAATATGAGACACTCTTTTGAATGGGGCCGATGCTTGCTTCTCTTAATAGCAGTGGATTTCTGAAAACTCAGGATGGGGATAAGGTAAGCCCAGGTGCTTCATGTCTAGGAGGCCCACAGGTCTTTCCCAGATGTCCTGCTTACAACACATGACAACGTGTTGTGAGAATGACATGTTAGACGTTTACAAAACTCACTTTTCAGTTGCTGCATCAATACTCACATAACTGCTTGATTTTATTTTTCTTTAAGTTTATTTTCAACTGCAGGGAGTCATCTTTTCTTCCTCTTTTTTGGGTGAGAGATATTTTTCACCTCTTTGCTAAGTCATTATTCATCAAATTGAAACCAAGGAGAAGAAGGGAAAAAAGGCACATAATGAAGGGCAGTGCCTGAAATAAAAATGACCTGCCTTTCATCCCCCTGATATTTTACAGTAAATATTGAAGCTGTGCAGGTGCCCAGTAGTTTATAGTCCAAACTACACTTGCTCCAGATCCCACCTGCCCCTTGTCACACAATCCAACACACACTTGAGTCAAAAAAACTTTTTTATGTTTACTTATATTAATCATAAGCCAAAGCAAATAGCTTGCCACTTTCTGGATCCAGGGTAGCAATTAAATATGAAGACATCGCAAATCCTCTAGACCAATAAGGGGGAGAAAATCCTCTGTATTCTAGGCCAGGAGGTGGGCCATCATGTACCAGACAGTTGCATCAGCTGTCATATGTAACAAAGCTGGTTTCCCAACTTTGAATTTTCTCAGTTTCACAGCCAGCACAACTGTTGAGCAGGAAATTGATTTAAGTCCTTAATTTAGGGACCTAAATCAACCACCAGTTTACAAGGGTCTCTGTCGAAACATTGTTTCAATGGCTATGGGTTCATTTATTCATTCACTCAGCATGCATGTCACTGAGCACCTAAGCTCAATGGAGAGGACCCATAAGCAAATAAAAGACCCCAGAACTCAGTCTACAGTTAGAGGGAAGATGAAATAATTACATGATATTAGTGCTGACAGAGTTTTGTACAAAGTGAGCTAAGGGGCAGAGAGACAGATATCAAGAGAGAAATACAGCTGCAGTGGAAAGAAGGCATTACCCACAACTTCCCCACTGACCTTCTCCGGAAATAACCACACATAACCACGAGAGGGTACAAACGATGCTACCTATTCTACTCACACGCAGTAATTAGGGGATTGGGGACATCAGATCTCAAGAGAGTAGTTTCTAAGATGCCTCACACACAGGGAAACTGTTTACAAATGCAAAGTTGTTTCCACACCACTCGGGAAGAATCCCCGGAAAACTCTGGCAGAGAAATCACTTCACCAGCCCTCCACCCAGCGCAACCTGGAATCCAGACTGACGGGCCTAAAACCTGGCAGCAGAAGTGAACGTCTGCATAAACTTCCCAGCCCGTGGCACAACTCCCCAGCCATCACCCCAGCTTCCAATCTGAAAGGAGGGAAGTCTTGAAGGGTGGTCGGAGCTTTAGCCTTCAAACACTGCCAGCGCTCTCCGGCCCCTTTATGTTTCAACCCTTTTAGTTGAGTTGCCCGGGCTTCTTTGGAGAAAATTATGCCAAAGCAGAAAACTATCCGAGTTGCGGTTACTCAGTGTGCTCGCTTCGTAACGTGGACGTCTACTCTTCATTTTCAGTTCCACTTCCCAGCCCCTACACGACACTTGGATTATCCGCGGATAAAAATGAGACAACGTGCACTAAGCATGCAAACCGTGCTTGGCACATAGGAGCTCAAGAATCCCTGCTCGCCTAGCCTTTTCATACACCCTACTGGATCAAAGCCAGTAACGACTCTAAGTGGGGACAAGTTGCCCCCAGGTGGGTAAAAGTTGTCAAAACTCCAGGCCGCCCCCACTCCCGGCCCCCTGGGGTGTGAGGCACGTGGGTGAGTGTGAGAGTGCGGCGGGAGGGCGAGAGGGTGTGTGCGCGCCCGGCGCGGCCCGCGCGGCATTAACCCCTTACCTTCCAGCAGCACTTCCTTGCCAGCGCGCTTCAGCGCCTGCACCGCCTCGTCGTGGGTGGCGTCCCGCAGGTCGGCTCCGTTCACCGACAGGATGGCGTCGCCCACGTACAGGGCTTGGGTCTGATCGGCCGCCAGCCCCTTGAAGATCTTGCTGATAAGGATGGGCATCTTGTTCTCCTTGCCCCCCTTGATGCTGATGCCCAGCCCGCCCAGCTCCTGCTTCAGCACCTTCACGCCACGCTTCTGGTTTGAGATGGACTCGGGCACCTGCTCCGGGAGGTCGGTGAAGGCGGTGCGGACCCCGGCGGGCGAGTCCGGGGGCTGCGCGCCGCCCGCGCCCGGGTGCCCGCTGCCGGCGCCCTTGCAGAACGAGCCATTGGTGGCGGTCCCGATGCCGTTGTACGCCGCAGCGCCCTCCTCGCAGCTCAAAACCAGGGCGTCCTCGCTCAAGTTCACCAGAACTTTGTGCCAGCGATCCCGCACCAAAACTTCCAGCAGCCCGCTCCGCTGCGCGCGGCCGCCTCCCCCGCCGACCGGCCCTGCCGCCGCCGCCGCCGCTACCGCCATCTTTCCGGCATTCTTAAAATGCCATGTGATTGCAAAAGGGGGGAAAAGTGGGGAAGGGTTGCGCGGGGAGGACGCGGGCCCTGGGGGAGCGAGGAGCGCGCGCCCCGCGGGCAGGAGGCAGGACGTGGGACTCCACTCCGGGAGTTCGCAGACGCGCTCGGCGCGAGTTGGCAGCCGCAGCCAAGCCGGTTCCCCCTCGCCTGATCCTGGGCGGGGTGGAGCAACCTAAAAGAAGAAGGAGAGACAGAAACAGGGGACGGGGAAAAAAAAAAAAGCCAGCTGCCAGTTGCAAAACCCCAAACCAAGGGGAGCCGCGGAAGAGCTAAGCGCCGGGGAGAGTCGGTAGGAGGAGGCACGTCGCGGGGAAGGGCGGGGACCCGCCACCCGGCGGCCGCTCACCTGTTCCAGCCGCCGCAGCCTCGGCTGTCACACGCCGCACGCCGCCCCAGACCCACCCCGCCTCCCTCCTCCGAGCGCACGGCGCTGCAGGGACAGCTTCCCAGCGCCTTCTCTCCACCCCGCCCCAGCCCTCTCGTCTCGACTCTCCCTTTTCCGCGGGCGCCCGCACCTCACCTTTGCCTGGTCTGTGTGTCCTGCCTTGATCCCCTCACTCGATGCTCCTGATCCCCCATCCCTTTCATACCCTCCACTGAATTGTCCCTCAGTCCTAACCCCCAACTGTATCTAGATCCAGGTCTCCTCACTACCAAGGCTTGGCTTCTCCCGCTGAGTTCTTACCTGTCTCTCCTTTCCGCGAGGACTCTCAGGTAGACGCAGACGGAGGCCCTGGGTTCTCTGAGAGTCAAGAGGGAAGGCTGTCCCAAGAACCCAGAATGAAACGTCAGCATAACCCGAGTGCCCGAAACTTCCTGTCTTCAAATGCAAGACATCTTTCTGCGGGGTCTCTGGAGAGGTGTCTCTGCTGGCCGGGGTATTCAGCAGCTCACTGCCTGGCCCACACCCCAGGGACAAATGTTCTTCCAGCTCCAACACATTATGTGCTCTATGCTTCTGACCTTTTTTCCCCAATGCCACACCAAATGCTTCCTGGGACTTTCTCTTTCTTCCCAAGATCTGATATAGGAAGTCCACTATTTAAGAACTCAGTTACATGGATTGTATCTCAAAAGTTCCTTTACAAGTTATGTATCGGGAGTTCAAGCTGCATTTTTCCAGGGCAACAATATTATAATCGTTGGTTACCTTCCCAGGCCAATCCGGAAATGCCAACCTAACCCATGTCATAGCTGAACCTCCCACGGTCCACCTGGTCCTTGAACCTCTCAATTTCTCCCCCCACCCTGAGCAGGTCTCATGGACCTCTCTAAGTGTTTCAGCCTTCTCATTTACCTCCCCTTTCCATCTCTCTCTTTCTTCTCTCCAAAAACAAAACAAAACAAAACTCACAAATCTTCGAATTCTTAGAGGTAAACCCAATCCAGCAAGGTGTCAGGAAGAAGGAAATCTTATTTGAACACATTCCCACTGATGTGTATCATCTCTGAGAGATCTCTAACCCTTCCAGAATGACTCACACTTTTAACTGAGAATGCTTAAAATGCAGACAAATCCCTAAAGGGTGGTTGGTGTTCCAGGTAGGGTCACAGAATAAAATGAAAATATTTGGACTTTTTTTTTTTTTGTCAAGGAAAAGTCACTGCTGGCAGGTCAGCAGGAACTCTTGGATTAATGCTTCTGCTTGTATCATCCTCCTTTCCTATATTTTTAACCCACTAGTTTTCCAAAAGCTCTTTGTTCTTTCACATAAAGTTACCCACGGCAGGGACAGCAGCCGCTGTGTGCAGGACTGGACAGGGAGCTGATACAGGTGGCACCACTGTGGGGTGGGAAAACCAGCTGGGACTGCCCTCTGCTTTAAGGACTGAGGACTCGGGCATATGGCTCATCAGGAAAATCAGAGCCTGAGTGTCTGCATTCTAACCCAAGCACACTAAGGTAGAGATAAGCACCAGAAAACCAGTGTGTTGATTTGGAAATCAAAACAGATCTGCCCCTGGGCCAAAATCCTCCATTCACATCATGCCTGCATCTTGCTTCTGTGGTCAAGCAATGTGGGAGGCCCAGGCATAACTGGAAGTAATTTATCGATTGGCCATGAGATATTGCAGGCTCTGGGATGCGGATTTCTCAGAATCTCTGTGATAAGCACATTTTTTCTGTGTAAGCAAACCTACACAAGAAGGAGTAGGTTGCTTGTTGAAAATGACATCAGAAGGAGGAGAAACAAATATTTAACATCATTAGGCCCGAGGCATGCATGCTAGCCAGAGATGACTTTGCCAATGAAATTATAATAAAGCCCCTATTCTAAGTGCTATACATATATTAACTTAATTCCTCCAGCAATTCTTGGGGATACTTACTGTTATCATCAGTCCCATCTCACAGGTGAAAAAATAGAGATACAGGTTTAATAACTTGCCCTGGTCATGTAGCTAGTGAATGGAAGAGTCGAGATTTGACGCCAGTTTTGAAGAGTTTGGACTTTTAACTATTGTCCTACACTCTCCTGAACATACTCAGAACCTATAAGCTAAAGTGTTCATCTTACACCGAGGCCAGCCTTTCCACTGGGAGGGAAGCCCAGAGAGTGAAGACCCTTCCCCTAGACGGCACTAGAAGTGTAGAGCCAGCCCTTGCCTCTGGCCTCTCCTTCTTTCCAAGGTTAGAGAACACTCTGCTCTCCCCTAATGGACACAATTTTTTTCTTTAGACACATTAATATGTTTAAACAGGTGACTGTTGTGGTCTTGCTGGCCTAGAGACCCTGTCTTATCCCTCAGAGAACTCCGCATATCTGACCTCTGATTGGTAACGCTGACTCTCAGAGGTAAACCTTACTTACCTCCTTTCTTAGTTCTTGGTGGGAATTGGGACTACTGCACTATAGCCCCTTAACACTTACAATAGGACAGATCATATTTTCCTAGGGCTCTCCTTTTAAAGAATGGTCACTGGAAAGGACCAAAAAGACTTGCAGCTTCCTCATTTTATAAGTGTGGCATTTCAAACCCAGAGTAGAGCAATGACGAACCCAAGGCCACATAGTGAGTTTGTGGCAAAGTTCTCAACTGGGTCATGGTGACTACCAGTCCAATTTCAGTATTCTAGCCTTTCCACCTGAAGGGGCCCTTACTTTTTTTTTTTTTTTTTTTAACCACATTTCTTTTGCTTAGCTCTGTCTCTGGTTCTGTTTCCTCCTTCTGTCCTACACTTTTGACTTCCGTTTCCTACTCAGCCAAAACTGGGATCCTCCTGTGTGTGCCCCTTTCCTGTGGGAGGTGCATTTCCCTACAGAGGTTTGGGTGGACTTAAAACTACAAGAGCCGATCACACAGTTCTCAGCTCCACAGAGCTGAGGATACGTGAGTGAGCCGCCACATGCGACAGAAGGGGCAGTGTCCATCCATTCATTCCACAGCTTTGTTGTGCACCTACCGTGTCTCAGGCACTGTTCTAGGTGCTGGGGTATGGGAGCGGACAAACTGGCAAAAATGTGCTCTGTGATGCTTCCATTGTAATGGATGGTAGGTTGAGGTGGAGAAAAACTGTGAACATAAGATACTTTGTGGAGAAGTAAGTACTAGGAAGAAAATAAAACAGAGTCATAGGGTCAAGAGTAACTAGGGGCAAGGGACATCTGGAGGTGGCAGCTGTTAAGGAAAGCCTCTGTGAGAAGGTAAATTTTGGGCTGAGACATGGATGATAAGAAGATGAGAGTCTTGCAAAGATCTAGGGAAGAGGGTTCCAGGAAGAAGGAAGAGCCAGTGCAAAGCACTTAAGAGAGGACCAAGCTTGTCTAGTTCAAGGGACCAAAAAGGGGTCGCCGTGGCTGGGGCAGCCCATGGGAGGCAGAGAGAGGTAGGAGGGGAGATCAGAGAGATAGGCTGGACCAAATCACAAGGCGCAGCCGTGGAGGATTACAACACAGACCATTCTCCTTGTCCTCTTTGAGCTTCAACAACCATACATTTTGGATTGTCAGGGGCAGTCTTGTTTCAATATTACTTCCTATTAGCTACTGAGTAAACTTCTACTGGTTAGAACACATGCTCCAATATTTAGATTTGGAAAATATGAGGATTGTATTTTTGGTACTGTTCCCTAAAGAGTAGGTTGAGCATCTTTAGGGGGATTAGTCCATATACAAGATGGAGAGTGGATACAAGGGCAATAGTGAAGAAGAGAAAAATGGAAAGCTCCTTGATATCTGGGGGAGAATGAGAGAACAGAAGAAGAGAGGAGCAAGAGGGGGGCTTGAAATGCAAAACTCCTAAGATGAGGCATACCTATGTGAATATGTATTGACTAAACGCTTATTGAGTAGCTACTCTTCTAAGTAACTGAGGCAGGTGCTGGGGGCAGGCCCATCCAAAGATGCAAAGGTAATTAAGACAGGAAGACAGATATGTACACAAAGAGCACATGGCGACAATGTGGCGGCTGCAATGCTGAGCGTGAAATGCGTGGAGGTAGCCAGCCTTTAATTGCAAATCATAATGTTGGGTTAGCGATTCTGATTTGAAAGATGAAGCCCTGAGACAGGAGGATGGCACAGGAACAGAGGCTGAGCAGCTGCTTCTCTGGGGTTTCCCACTTGGCTAACAGGTGCATCATCAATTTTAAGTGGGTTTGCAAACAACTTCTATTGCAAGTACGTGGCATTTGCCTGGGCGGATCCTTGGTAAAGTAGGTAGACTACCACCCAGACTATCAGCCATCCAGTCAGTCGGGTGAGAGTTCTTTGAGTGCTCACTGTGCTTAGAATGTTGTAGTGGGGAGCAGGACTAGCCCAAGGCAGAATTTAAAGTACTTAGATGTTTATCTTCCACCTTCTCTTATAGAGTTCCACTTCTTTTACTTCCCTTCCATAACTACTGTTGTTGAAACAAACCTTACACCAGTCTTTTAGTATCTATGATATAAATTTAAGTGACTTTTCCTAAGGGATTATGCATTTGATCCTTTTTTAAAACTGTACAGTGATAGGTTAGATCCCATATTAAAGACATGAACAAAATGACTCTGAAATCCTAGTAGGCAAGATATCCCACCACATACTAGAAACTTCAGCAAGTTGGCCTTAGCGGGCCTAGAAGATGTCCTGGTGTGATGGTGAAGAGGAATAAGAAATCAGTTTCTTCCATACACATCTTTAAAATATGGTAGCAAGAAAATGAAAAGTTAAGGATGATCTTGAAAAATGTTGAAAGCAGAATTGATAGGGTCTGGCACTCTATTTGGCTTTGGGGAGCAAAGGAAAAGATTGATTTTGGGGAGAGAAATTCATAACTATATGCCAACTTTTGAATTGCTTCTATGCATAATTAAACTAGAACTATACAAAAATAGCCCCGATTAATTGCAAAACTTGGAAGCCCAGAGGCAGAAGACACATTTATAGGCAAATGTTCCTGCCCTACTTCTAGAATGAAAATTTAAGCCCTCTGAGGCATCATAAGACACTGTATTTACGTATTTACATACAGTATCCACTTGATTAAACTCTAAGGAGACATTGATGCCTGCAAGCTCTGGTCTGCCTGGTAAAGGGATGAAGAAAACTAGAGCAAGCGAAAGGCAGAGCCTGGAGATAATCCCAGGCAGCTGCCTCCTTTTCCCTTTTCCATGGGTGTCAATATTTTGCACTGCAGGGGCAGGGGACTGTGGTGGAAGTAAGGGCGAAGGAGTTCTCCCAGGACCACGCTGGAATAGAATGGCAAGTTTCAGGAGTAGCCAGAATGACTGGTGTAGAAAACAGTAGGAAAAATACTTTCAGAAGTATTTTAAAGGAGAAAACAAATTGTCACAGGCTGAGTAGAATTTCATGTTTCATATATTTCTGTTCAGTATCCGTTTTTCCAGGGCAGGGGCTACATTTAAGATTTCATAGCTATTATAGCATTAAAGAGCTTCAAGGTAACAGCTAGCAGTTGTTCCCAAACTTTGGAGGGAATTAGAACCACTTGGGGAATGTGTTAAAAAAGCAGGTATCGAATTCAATAATTCCTTCTACATTTATTAGCAGACATACTTCTGAAATGAGGAAATTTCTTCCATATACTCTTATTTCTGTTGCTGTTGTTTCTTAATTTCACTATGCTATCGATGCTTATTTAATGTACTATGATCCATTACTATTATTATTCTCTTTTCTGTTTAGACATACCGAATTTGGCTGGTATGAGCCTCTTCAAACTGACTCCTGGGTTCTTTCGACAGGTCTCCGTTGTCTTGACGCACATTTTTTTTCTTTCTGACATAACAAGCTAGTCCATGATCAACGTGTATTTTATCTGCCTAGCCCTGGAATCAGTCATTCCTTAAGGAGCCCTGGTTCCCTTTAGTGTGAAATGTTATTTAAAAACCAAGATCTGAAGACCAGATGTGCTTATTTCTACTATGGTAGTAGATAGAGTTCATACTCATATCCCGAATTCAAATCCAACACCATAGGTACTTTCTTACTTTTCCTTATTCCATATTTTATCACCCAATATATGAGAAATTTGGTTTTCAAAAATGCCAACGTATTTATTCATTTTGCTGTCATACATAGTGTCCTACAATACAGAAAAAAATTGTTTCAGAATTACTATCACTATTCCAGTAGCAATACCAACAGCAAACCTACTTAGTAAGTTCAAAATTTCTTTGCAGTTCATTTTGCACTTAGAATATATTCCGGTAAAGGTGCACAGAGTACTGTATAGATGCTTGATCTAATTACCATCTAAAAATCTACATATGGGCAAATGCAGATCCAGACAGAGGAGCATTCTACAAAACCAGTGGCCTGAGCTCCCCAAAAATATCAACTCGTGGAAGACAAAAATTTTTCTAAACAAAAGGAAGCTAAAGAGACATGAAAATCAAATAAAACACAACATTTTGGATTAGATCCTCAAAGAAAAACTTCAAGGACATTTTCTGTAGCAATTAAAGATGTTTAAATATAGACAGTATATTTGATAATATAATTGCCTCAATATTAATTAAATTCCTTGTGAGTGGTAATGGTGTTATGGTTGTAGAATGTCTTTGTTCTTAGAAGATATGCACTGATGTGTTCAGAGGTGAAATAATGACTGTAACTGACTTTCAAATGGAGAAAGAGAGGAATTACCAAGAAAATGTGGCAAACTATGAACTGACTTTCAATTATAGAGACAGAAAGAGAGAGAGCAAGAGAAAAAAGAGATCTATGAAGCAAATGTGGCAAAATTAACAATAATTGAATCTAGTGAAAGGTAAATGGGGGTTCATTCTATGATTCTTTCAACTTTTTTGTAGGTTTAATACTTTTTTTCAAAATAGAGTTGGGGATAATAATGCAGAAACCTAAGCCCCACTCCGAAAGATTCTGATGATTCTGGTCTTGGGTAGGGTCTGGAAATGTGCATTTTATCAAGGGGGTTTTGATGCAGATAAGATAGCACCATAAGAAAGGCTGAGCAGATACCTGTCATTCTACAGAGTGGAAACTCTACACCAAAGACCCTCTCAGGTCACACATCCTTGGAGGCAAAGTCAGGACTAAAACTTCTTTCTCTTAGGAAACAGTGGCTCTAGATCAGTCAAACTTGAGAAAATAGTGGGTAAGCAATAAATATTTAATAATTGCTGGATAATCCCAAATGGTAGAGTAGAGAAAGAAAAAAGAACTGACTTAGTGCTCCCTGATTCTGACCCAGGCACTTTCAGTTAATTTCACAATTGTACTCTTTCCAAGAAACCGAGGGTTGGATGGATAAGCCACTTTTTATGCGTGAAGAAAATAAGGCTGAGAGGTTAAGCAATTGTGAAATCCAACTGCCTAGATTTAAATCCCAGATCCCTAACTTACTAGCTCTGTGACATCAAGGAAATTATTTAACTCTCTTAAGCTTCAGTGTACTCACTAAAATATGTGTTTAACAATTATTTTTATTTCATGGGATTATTGTAAGGATTTAATAGACCAGTGCATGTAAGCACTTGATACAAAACCCACATCAAGTAAAAAAAAAGTGATCAAGAAATGTTAATTAGTGTTACTAGGTCTGAGATGACAGAGGTAGTGGCAAACGCTTTAGTCAAGGTGTATAGATTTAAGATAAGTGGAAAAAGAATCTTCTCTACATGTAGTTAAATACAATAGTATACAGCGTATAAATTCACCTTGAATTCTCTTGCTGTTTCTTTCCTCCCTTCTTCTTATCTTCCTCCCTCCCTCCTAAAACAAACTGAAATTTTAACTATGCCTTAGGATAGCAAGAATTATGTATAGGATGCTGAAGCTGCATAGTCCAGTGCAAGAGTCGGCACACTGTGGCCCTTGGTCCAGTTGTTTGTTTTTGTAAATAAAGTTCTATTGGAACACAGCCACATGCATTTGCCTGCATCTTGTCTATGGCTGCTGTCATACTACAAGGGCAGGCAGAGTGGGTAATCTGACAGAGACTGTAGAACCCTCTGACCCTTGAGCCCTTTGACTGTAGAGATAGTCAAAAATATTTCTAACCCGGTCCTTTACAGAAAAAGAATGATTCTTGGTCTAGTGTATTAAAATGCTGGGAAAAGCATTTTAAAAGCAGGGGAAAACTGGAAGTCACGTTAAGGGGCACTTGTCCGGCAAATAGTAGGCATTTCAGTCCATGATAGCTATTATTACTGTATACAAAGAGAACACAAAATAGCATCAGAACTAACATTTGATAGTGCTTACAAAGGGCTAGTTTATGTTTTCTCATGCAATATTCACATCAACTCCGTGAAGCAAAAGTCATCCAAGTTTCATAAATGGGAGTGTGGAACACAGAGAAATAAAGAAATGCACTCAGGATCACATCAGTATGGGGATTCAGACTCATTTTGACAAACTCTGCATCATGTCCCCTTTCTGCTGGGTCACCCTGCCCCTTTGCGACATTTTAGGCTCCAGTTGATTGAAACTCAGATTTTACATCTGTGGTCCTCTGAGTGGGGGCCTTTAAAATCACTTTTAAAGGGAAGCCCCCAAGAGGATCAACCTTCCTTTCAAAGAGCGAGTCTTTGGCAGCCCTAACATTGCTGTGTTTTAAACTCTGTCCCACAGGCTTTCTGAAAGGTTAAAAAACTGTGACTGTTCCTCTTGGTGTCACGAACACCAATGTCCCCAAGTAAAAAGCGGCTTTAGATTACAGCCAAAGCGAGGAAGCCCGATTTTTGCATGAAGGCAAAAAACACTTTATTACCATTTTTTTCTTTCCAGAAAGTCAAGCAACTGAAAAATTTGTCTTGGGATTGTTGGGGATTTCTTTCTTTTTTTTTAAGAGAGAATTTTGTTTTGCCTGATAGAATCTACTTAGAGTGAACTTAGATTCTGTCACAAGAAGTCCATTATAATCAGTGAGTTCTGAAATTCTTTCAAGGCTAAAATTATTGTGTTCTACTTTGGGGAAAGGAGAAGCTTGTGACAGTAGGATTCCAAATTTTGGTAGAGACATAGGTATCAAAGAGATATTTCTCTATTACAAGAAAAACAATACAAGTACTATGATAAATGGCCACAGTGTTGGGTAATAAATAATCAATGATGAGAGAGATGCAAATCTGGAGAACACAAACTTCCTGCAAAGGGCCAACTGTGCTCCCCAACAGCCAGCAATCATTGCCATCTGGGAAAGCACGGGAACCAGATCTTATGATTTTCCAAGACAATCCATAAATCTACTTTTAAATGATTTTTAAAATTTAGCTCAACCTGTTAGAACGGCTATTATCAAAAAGACAAGAGCTAACAAGTGCTGGTGAGGATGTGGCAAAAAGGCAACTCTTATGCCCTGTTGGTAGGAATGCAAATTGGTGTAGCCACTCTGGAACAGAATATGGAGGTCCCTCAAAAGGTTAAAAATAAAACAATCATATGATCCAGAAATCCTACTTCTGAGTACATATCTGAACGAAACAAAATCACTATCTCGAAGAGATATCTGCACTCCCATGTTCATTGTAGCCAATGTTTGCAATAGCCAAGACAGGGTAACAGTACAAGTGTCCAGGGGTGAATGGATAAAGAAATCTTATATATATACAATGGAATACTATTCAGTGGGAAAAAAAAGAAGGAAATCTTGCCATTTGTGACAACATAGATGGACCTTGAGAGCATTATACTAAATGGAATAAGTCAGACAGAGAGAAAGATAAATATTCTATTATCTCACTCCTATGTAGAATCTAAAAAAACTGAATTCATAGAAACAGAGAGTAGATTGGCGGTTGTCTGAGGGGTGGGGGGATAGGTGAAGGTGGTTAAGGGGTACAAACTTTCTGCTATAAGATGAAAAAGTTCTGGGGCTCTAATGTACAGCATGGTGGCTATAGTTAACAATACTGTATTATATACTTGAAAGTTGCTAAGAGAGTAGGTCTTAAAAGTTTTCACCATAAAAAAAAGATAACTATTTGAAGTGATGGGTATATTAACTAACCATATTGTGGTAATCATTTCACAATATATACGTATATCGAATCATCATGTTGGACACCTTACACAATGTTACATATCAATTATATCACAATAAAGCTGGAAAAACGCTTTGGCTCTAATTTGCATAAAATATCATTTGGCCCCACAAATAAAATAAAAGACAAGCAAACCAAAGACTTGTGCAGGTTGGATTTGGTCTTTAGGTCATAATTTTGTACCTCCCACTATAAGTAACTGAATTGAAGGTCTGGATTTCCATATCAGTCTCTGGGAAGTTTGCATATTTTAAGTCTGTCCTCAGTACTCTGATAAAATCTTATGTTCCCATAGAATGAAATCTCTGAGCGCCAAGGACTACCCATCCCTGCTCACACAATAAATGCAATGCTACAAGATAGGTTTTTTTGGCAACTAGCCAGCTGGCCTTCCATTTGCTTCATGGTATGCTCCTTCAACCTACACCAGTGTCTAAACTAGTGACAGAAATAAGAAGGTAGATATTTGTTTTCTACAACACCAGACTAGATGCTTTTATATTAGGTTCTTGCAAAAAAGAGACAGAACAGCTATCCGATAGCAATTTTCCATCTCTTTCCAAACTCCCCGTTGTCAAGAGGCAAGCACTTCCACAAACTTGCTGCAAAAACAAATGAAAAGAAACCAAAGGAACGTGATCCAAAAAGCACTAAAAATGGGACTTGTATAGAGATGAAGTTGGGTTTATCTGACTCTATAGGAGTTCCGGAATTCTCTGAATTTTATATTCTCTGTAATCATAAGTCAACCCAGAGAATATTTCTGGGTAAATACCTGGACTTTGCTCCTCATAAATGCTCCTAATATTTTAGAAATTAGCTTTAGCCACTATAGGCTTAACTCAGGTGCAGGAGCAGAGTTTATGGAGCAAGCAGATCCAGTTCCGAGCAGCCTTGGGAAGTACAGCCTGACCCTCCGTCATCTGGGGGAGGATCAGATTATGAAAACATTTCAAGGCTACAAACTCTAACAATGTCAGAGATGGGGCAGTTTCCAGGAGACATAGCCTGCCTCTTTTTTCCTTTCCTAAGTAATCATTTACCAGCCAATCTCAGAGGTCTTTCATTTTTATATTATATTACTGTTTGAAAATATTTTCATATGGATGATGGCAATTCATTCTCAAAATGTCCTGGAAAAGTAGGCAGGTCAGATATTGTTAAGCATCATTTACTGACGAGGACACAAAAGCTTAGCAAGCTTGTATGACTTTACCAAGGTTACTATAATTCAGGTTTTCTGAGTCAAACTTAAGCATTTTTTTCTTCGGTATCCGGAGAATCATTGCTCTATGTAATACTGTGCCAATTCTGTTGAGGCCATCAGCTTTTAAACCTGATTCATGTGTCCCTCTCACCTTTGACCTCAATGTTATGTAAATATTCCAATAATTTCAGAAACAATTATTGACTAATCCATAAACTGCCTGTGCTAGACACTTTTTATGGGATTAAAAAACACACAATTTGGTTTCTGATCTGAAGGGATGGACAATTTGGATTTTAAAGAAAAGAATTAAGTGAAACTACCCGAAAATAGAGGTAAAACTAAGAATAATAAGTCTCATAGCATGAGTCAAGAACAGAGCTAAGTACTTTACATATATTATCTGATTTATTCCCTAGAACAACTCTCCAAGGCAATTGTGATTATCCATCTGACAGTGTAGGAAACTATTAAGTAACTTGCCCAAGGTCATAGCTGGCTAACACCAGAGCTGGGATTCAACTGCACTTCTGCCAGATGCCAAAGTCCTAGAGAGTTTTGCTGTGCCGTTCTGACTCCCTGAACACACACAGGAGCCCATTGTGATGAGGACTGAACACTTCAGTGTCCAGGAAGGTGGGCATTCCCAGAGACCGGCAGGGCCAGAGACATGAGTGTTGAGTTAGAATTTGAAAGAAATGGTGAGCATGGATTGGTACAGACCTGGTGGTGGTGAGGAGGGCACAGGTGAGTTGGGAAAGCATAAGTATTGGATGAGTGATTGCTTAGAGCTGTGGGATGCAGTCATTCTCAGAGATCAGATGGCTTACCTGGCTGGAGGGCTGTAGGTTGGCACAGTGTGTTCTTGGAGCTGGGTTTATAACTGTGCCTCTTTGTTCTGAAAGGGAATTTGTTGCTTTTGCCAAGTGCCCTAGCTTCCTGAGTTCAGGTACTCCCTGGAGTGGATGAAAAGCAAGATTTTGCAACATCCGTGGGAGTAGAGGGAAGGGGCTCCCCTGAGTAAGGAAGAGTGGGTTGAACTATGCCTTTTCTAGGGGATGCTGAAGGAGAGTTTGCGAGACTTCTGGAGGGTGTTGTACACACTTGTTTCACAATACAGGACTTTGCACAAGTTCTTGAAAAAGTGATTCAAATTTTGTACCTACCAAAATCATGGCCCAGAGATGTATTTTACTTGATCTGCCTATTTTGAAAAGCTAGAACATGATTTTTCTGGGCTCCACTTTCTCTATTATTTCCTCTGTCTTCCAAAGCTTTCATTGGTGCTGGGAGGTGATGCCAGAAGGACTGGGGAATGTATTAGCCAGAGTCAACCTTTTGAGTTATAGACGAATGCAGGCTGGAGAGACTTTATTGCCTGGAGGACTCTGCCCCTCTCAGCGGTACCCAAAGGGATTCAACTCATATTGATACAGAATAACAGTAGGATGGTAGAATTGTTGGGCTTTCTGCATGTTCCTCACTAAAGAGTAATGATTTTTCACCAGGAAAGGAGATGCTATTGGAGACCTTGGAACTCTGGGTGAGGACTCACACCAGCTTAGAGAGGCCTGGGGTTATATAACCTATCCCTCTGTCTCATGGAGGAGACATGACCTAGGAAGAGCTACAGTTTTTCGTTCTGTCACCTAACTCTCCCGGATGGTTGTGACCAAATCTGGCCCCCACCCTCACTCCGAACCCCTCTCCTATCTACTTAGAACAGGGCAATAGGAGCCAGGACTCTCAGGCCAAGATGCCAACTGAATGGCTGATGTCAGAAATCAGGATTGAATTATAGCAAGTGTCTCTATGTGAAGTAGCCTACAGCACAGAAAGCCAGAGTCCTTGAAGAAATGGCAAGATTCAAATACTGGAAGGACATACACAAAAGACATCCCATAAAAAAACAAAGAAAACAGATGATAAATTTCCAAAAAGCTTCTCAGCCTTGTTCACAATAAATATTAAAATAATAAAGCATAATTTTTCATCGCTCAGGTTGGCAAAGATTTAAACAGTTTGATAATATCCAATCTTAAAGATAGCATGGGGAGATAGAGCTTGAATTCCCTATAAATGGACTGTACATTAAAAAACTTTTTGGAGAACTTTTCAGCACCATCTCTGATGTACATACACTTTGATCCACCCATTCTGTTTTTGGGAAATTTTCTGACAGGTATGCTCACACAAGCGCACAAAGGTACCTTTGAAGGAACTTCATTTCAGCATTTTTTTTTTTTATAATTTTATTTATTTTTTTTTTCCCCCAAAGCCCCAGTAGATAGTTGTATGTCATAGCTGCACATCCTTCTAGTTGCTGTATGTGGGACGCGGCCTCAGCATGGCCGGAGAAGCGGTGCATTGGTGCGCGCCCGTGATCCGAACCCGGGCCACCAGTAGCGGACTGCACGCACTCAACCGCTAAGCCACGGGGCCGGCCCAGCATTTTTTATTATAGTAAAAAACTGGAAACTATTTAGATGTCCATGAATAGGTAACATCATGCAAACATTTTTAAAAATGTCAAAATAATATTAAGTCAAAATGTACAAGCTTCCAGTTGTGAGATAAATAAGTTCTGGGGATGTAATGTATAGCGTGGTGACTATAGTTAACAATACTGTATATTTGAAAGCTGCTAAGAGACTAGATCTTAAGAGTTCTCATCACACACACACACATAAATTGTAACAATGTGTGGTGATGGATGTTAACTAAACTTATTGTGGTAATCATTTCACAATATATACATATATCAAATCATTATATTGTATACATGAAGCTAACACAGTGTTATATGTCAATTATATGTCAATTTAAAAAATAATAATATTAAGTCAAAAATAATAGAATAGTAGGTATAGTATAAGCTTTTTTGTATAAAACAACAAAAGGATGTATGTATCCATATATGTCGCTCTTTCTCTCTGCATATGTCTATGTAGGCTTCTCCAGGCATAGGACATATCTGAAAGGATGCACGTGCAACAGTTAATAATGATTGTCACTTGGAATGAGAGCTGGAAGACCAACATGATAAGGGGCCTTTCCAGTTTTACTTTGTTGACTTAGGTACAACTTGAATGTTTTCAATAGTGAATGTCTATTTCTTTTATAATTAAAACAGTATTTTAAATGAACTTATAAAGGAGTAAAATAAGCAACAACTCTATAGTATGAAGATCAAGTGCTATCAATACCAAGTTCAAAGCATCAAAGATACTAATGATAATAATATTAATCATAATAGCACACACACAGCACTTCTTTGTGCTAGACATTGTTTACACACTTTGCATACATTAATTTATTTAAGCCTTACAATAATCCTATGAAGTAGTGACAGTAGCCCCCCTTATCCGCGGTTTTGCTTTCTGAAGTTGCAGTTATCCATGGTCAACTGCAGTCAGACAATATTAAATGGAAAATTCCAGAAACAAACCATTCTTTTTTTTTTTTTTTTGTGAGGAAGATCAGCCATGAGCTAACATCCATGCTAATCCTCCTCTTTTTGCTGAGGAAGACCGGCTCTGAGCTAACATCTATTGCCAATCCTCCTCCTTTTTTTTCCCCAAAGCCGCAGTAGATAGTTGCATGTCATACTTGCACATCCTTCTAGTTGCTGTATGTGGGACGCGGCCTCAGCATGACCCGAGAAGTGGTGCGTCGGTGCGCGCCCGGGATCCAAACCTGAGCCGCCAGTAGCGGAGTGCGCGCACTTAACCGCTAAGCCACAGGGCCAGTCCGAAACAAACCATTCTTAAGTTTTAGTTTGCAGCGCTGTTCTAAGTAGTGTGATGAAATCTCCCATCTTATCACCTGGGACATGATTCATCCCTTTGTCCAGCGTATCCAACCTGTGTATGATACACACAAGTTAATCACATTAACCATCTAGGTGGTCAGATCAAGTGTTGTGGGTATCCCACGCAGTGCTTGTGTTCTACATAGCCCTTATTTTACTTAATAACAGCCCCAAAGCACAACAGCAGTGATGCTGGCAATCAGATATGCCAAAAAGAAGCCATAAAGTGCTTCCTTTAAGTGGAAAGGTGAAAGTTCTCAACTAAATAAGGAAAGAAAAAAATTGTATACTGAGGTTGCTAAGATCTACGGTAACTTTTATTACAGTATATTATTATGGTTGTTATATTTTATTATTAGTTATTGTTGTTAAACTCTTTCTTGTGCCTAATTTATAAATTAAACTTTATCATAGGTACGTATGTATAGGAAAAAACAGTATATGTGGAGTTTGGTACTAACCGAGGTTTCAGGCACTCACTGAGGGTTTTGGAACAGACCCTTGTGGATAAGGCGGGACTACTGTACTATTCATATCACCATTTTAGTGATGAGGAACTGAACCATTGGGGGTTAACTTACTCCAGGACACACAGGTAGTAAGTGGTTGAGCAGGTATGGGAGAGGGAAGTCCTGAGTTTCTGCTCTTGACCTCTACCCTATCCTGTGGCCCTAGATAAGACGGAGTTCAAAGCTGAGCTGAGAACTGATCTGGAACTGACAAGTAGGAGCCAGGAAATTGTTGTAATAGTCTTGGAGGTGCCCCTGGTCACCTTCACTGGCCACTGAGTACCTGGTGGTATATGAGTTGAATTGCCTCAAAAAACCACAGAGACAATATTTCTGTTCATGTAAGTTTGGCTAAGTAGGGGGAGCTGTGTATAATAGGAACCCAAGAAAGTGATTGCTTAAATAAGATAAGGATTTGTTTTTTGCCCTTGTATGAGAAATCCAGAGATAGTCTAGAGCTAATTTGGTGGCTGTGTGAAATTAGGGACTGAAGTTCCTTCCAGCTCTCCAACCACTATCCCTTGTGTGTGGCCTTCATAGTCATGGTCGAGATGGCTATTGGAGCTTTAGCCATAGGTAGCATCCTTATTTCAAGGAGAAAGAAACAATAAGAAGGGACAACAGGGGTGCATACCAGATACCTAAGTATGCTTCTCGAAAGCTGCTAAATGGCAGTTCCCCTTATACATCATCGTTCAGAATGTAGTCATTTGTTCACAGCTGGCTGTAAGGAAGCTGGGAAAATTAGTCTTTATTCTACACAGTCAATCGCCTCGATAACAATTTTGGGTTCTATTCCTAAGGAAGAAGGGGAGAATAGATATTAAAGTAGGCAAGTAGCAGTTCTGCCAAAACTTGTCCATTTCTGAGTGTCTGGAAGGACAGAGTTCTCATCCTATAGTTTCGAGATACCAAAGGCCATTCTGCCACTGACTCTGATCTGAGTGGCTAAGCAAATGATGTTTTGAGGACACTGGACACCTAAGGTTGCAGGTAGGTAAGCAGATGCTAAGCAGACATAAAGGATTCTAAGAAAGGATGGAAGGGCTCCAAAAATAAGTTCTACTCCTTTACAATTATTATAAGAATCAGACTTGAACGTGGACAATTTTACTTTATTTGGGCCTTTCCTACAAGAAGCCTTTCACACCACAGTGTCTACGAGAGAGCCTTTAACTTCTTATCATTGGAAAACGGAAGGAATGTTCTAGGGCTCACCCAACACCTCTATGTGGTAAGGAACTGAAGGGTCATTTTCTTGGCTTTACTCATCAGTCTCCCCACCTGGACTTATAAAGGAATGAATCTCGTAACTCAGAAGGATGTGCTGGGGAATAGAGAGGAAAAAACAAAATGGGCTGAAAGAATAAGAAGTAAAGTTCTTCCAAATATTTCAGAGTCATAGCAGAGCAGACAGACTGTAATGGGTTCTAATTGGCACCCACATAAGCCGTAACATTCTTACCTTTGGCTAAGTGGCACTCCGGGAAGGTAAGAAATTATTTTCTACCTTAGAAAACATCAAAGAAAATCCAGTAACTCACATTTTAATAAAAACAAAATAAAACCAACAAAAGTCCCAGCCATCACAAAGGAGGGGAAAACAGCAAGCAAGAATCAGAGAGGAATTCAGGCATAAAATGATTTAAATCAGGAATTGGCAATCGATGGCCCGGAGGCCAAATCTGGCCCACCACCTGTTTGAATATGGCCTGTTTTTATAAGGCTAAGAAAGGCTTTTACATTTTTAAATAGTTGAAAAAAATCAGAAGAAGAGGAATGTTCAGTGACACAGGAAAATTATATGAAATTCAAATTTCAGTGTCTGTACATAAAATTTAATTGGAACACAGCCATGCCCATTGATTTATGCATGCTCTATGGCTGTATTCGTTCTATAACAGCAGAGTAGAGAGTAGTTGCAAAGTCTAAAATATTCATTATTCAGCCTTTTACAGAAAAAATTTGTTGAATCCTGATTTAAAGTACAAAAAATTGCGTGCCTCCATTCTCATCACTTACAAGTTGCATGAGCTCAAAAAAATTTACTTTTTGAGTCTCCATTTCCTCTTGTTCAGATGGGAGTAATAACAATCTACTTCTCAGATTGTCATGAGGATTAAATGAGATAATTCATGTAAAGAACTTACCTGGAACATAGCACGTTGTTGATAAATGGTAGTTGTTTTGTTATTTATTGTTTTGATGGCTAAATTTTCATTTTCATTTAAGACTCAGCTTGTTTCTTGTGCTTTCCTTGAGCCCCTCAGGTCGGATTAGGTGTCTTTCTTCTGTGTTCTCATAATACCCAGTGCTTATCTCAGTCATTACTTATCACGTTTTGTTGTAATTATATGTTTATGTGTCTGGTCCCTCCCATGAGCCATGAGTTTCTTGAGTGAAGGGACTGTGACTTCCTGGTACTTGTCTTCCCAATGGCTGTCACAGTGAACACAACATAGTAGTGTTGGAGTTTTAGGGGCAGTTAGGTTGGAGGATGTTGCTTTCTAACACTGAACTCCAGGGTTGGACACAGCTACCCACTCAATCATAGGGTCTCTTGGGCCAAGACAGGCCCCCTCTCACAGAAGCAGAGCTGGCTCAGTAGCTCTTATGGAATGAAGTTGTCCTATCCCTTCTCGCAAATTCCTTAGTTAGACAAATCACTTCTCTCATGGAGAGGAGTGAGTGAGAGGGTGGGGAAGGAGGTCATGAGTGTTACTCTAGTGGGGCTACCTCTCTGGAAACATGAAGTAGAGGAGGATAGTGTTCCCTGTTAGCAAGTGGCCACTTTTTATATGAAAGCCATATGAATGACTCCCATGTGATGGTGCTCTATTTTACCTCACTGTCTTCACTGTGTTTTAGAAACTTGTCATAATTGCCATGTGAAAACCAATGATGCCCTTTAGGCAGTCACCTAAGCTATACAATTGTATGGAAAATATTGGGAAGGGCTTCTTGTCTATGTAGCAATAGAAGTATAGTGATGTACACCTGAAATTTATACAATGTTATGAACCAATGTTACTGCAATAAAAAAAAAAAAAAGAAAAGGAAGGGCTTCTCGTCCCCTAATATTTTCACAACATGTATCTATTCAAATGCCAGAGCTTTGCCTAACATAAATGAATATATTCATATGTGTGTGAAGACACACACACAGAAAGTAAAAAAAGCTTTGATCCACATGGTGTGTGTGTGTGTATATATATACACATATACCCAATTTTCTTTTACTTTTTACTTTAAAATTTTTACTTTCATGATCTCTTTTTAAAAACAAATACAGGGAACCGTCTAGATTCTTATGTTTAGTTCTCTTTAGTTTGATTCACCTACTGCTGTGTAAGTGCTGGGCTCTGACCAGGCCACATAGAATTAAGAGCAGAATGACCCCTTTCTATGGATGGCCCCTGTCCACAGGGGGAGTTATTGTAGGACAATAAGAGAAGTAAGGAAAAGAATAGAAGTGTTATATTAGAAGGAATGGCAAAATTCAGAAAAGATTTCACACACCAAATAATATCTGAAAGGAGTTTTGAAGGAAAAATTAGGAGTGACATCATGGGGCTAAGCTGGAAAGGACATTCCTGAAAAGAAACAGATTGTTGGTGACATGAATGCAAGAAACAGCCGGGACATTTCAGTTAACTTGTGCTGGGATGGCAGTAAACGCTAAGGGCGGTGCTAGAGGAAGCAGGACCCATAGGCAGGGGTCTGTATGCCATTTCAATTCAACTCAAGTTTCTCCAGGTCTCATTTAAAACAGGGGTAAAACAGTTAAATTAAAATTAAAACTGAAATTTTCTACTCATGACACTCCTTTTCATTTCTACAGGACCTCAGGTCTGTGAGCCAAACTCCTTCAGATTTTCAATGATTTCTCAGAGTATCTCACAAGAGATGGACCTACCATGTTCTGCTTCTCCATCTTTCACCTCTATGTCTTGGGCACACTCATGAGAATGCTACTTCCTTCCTCACCGACCATCTTGTGGCACTCGAAAGGTTGCAAAGCCATGAGGTACCCATTGACAAAGTTCTCCTCACTGTGCCCGGGCCCCTCCAAGTCCCTTGAAGAAATGGGAAGATTGCCTATTTCCCTAATCCAGGACCGTACTTTCTCCTGTGCTCTTACAGCCCAACTGCTTGTTCCTGGGATTTAACAAAGATTCAACGAAACTGTTCCTTTACTTTTTACTTATAGCCCCCTTTTTCTTGGGGCTCAGGCCAAGTGTATGGTGTTGGATTGCCTTTTTTCCCCACAAGTACCTTCTCATACTCTTCCTCCTTAAACATGCCTGACTCCTAAAGAGAATAAATTTATATTATTAGAATTATCAGTGTTCAGGTGAGAGTTGAAACCAGGTGAGTGCATTAAATCATGCAAAAAACATGTTGAGTTGATTGAGAAGAAAGTGGAGGATGAAGCCTTGGGGAATATTGATGTTAAAGAAATGGGTGCTGTCGGGGGCAGAGGGTGGGCTGAGGACAGAATCTCCTTCCTTCTCGATCCGATTTCCATATTGTGGAAGTTCAGTTAGAGTAACAGAGCTGACCTCTCACTGCCTTGTCAATCAGAGGATAGAGGAGTGATTTATCTGATTGGCAACTTTGGAAGGAAGAACTTAGCAAGGGAGATTCAGTCATTTTTTTCCCCTTCTGCTTTGGTATCTGCCTTCTTACAGAAAGCATTCTGAAAAGCAGTAAAAAAAAGTCTGCCGCTAGGTGTAGGCCTGTGAGAGTTCACCACTGCCTGTGAGTAAGTCTACTCCTGAGTTTCAGTTTTAGGAAGCTCATTATTGCTGCACATCTAAGCCACATTTCCAATGTAGCTTTTATCAATAAATGTAGCTTGCTTTTTTATCTGCCTGACTTCCCTATCTTCCAATTGGTTCCAAAAGGATGCAGGAAAAGGGGGTATTATTTATCGAGCCTTCACAAACATACCACAAGAGGAGAAGGCGTTCTCAGAAGATACTTAGAGTTAATGGCCAGAAGGATGGGAAGAAAACTAGGAGAGGATGTATCAGAATTACTAAACGGGGTGGGAACCTCAAGAGTGGTCAACAGTGCCCTCATCTTGGCCAAGAAGTCAAGTAAGATGAAGACTGAAAAAGCACTCATTGGAGTTAGCAACTAAGAGGGTACAGCTAACCTTGGCAACAGCCACTTCAAGGTTTTGTGGGTAGGATGGGAAACGCCATAACGCAGTGGGATAAAGAGGGAATAGAGGCAGCAGACTTTAATTCCTCTTATAAGAATCTTGGGGAAAAGAGGAGTGATTGGATAGTAGATGGACAGAACTTGGATTTGCAGGATAATTTGTTGTTTATTTTAATGAAAAGGACATAAGCTTGCTTATACACAGAAGAAACAGAGCGAGGAGAGAGATTGAAGATATGGGAAAGAGAGAGGGGATCATCAATGCAGGAAGTTTCACAGGAAGCAAGAGGGATCCTATGCTAAATTATATTATTATTCAAAATTGTTCACTTCCCTTCCCTGTAAGACAATTATACATCCCCATCCCACTAACTCTGGTCTTGGGTACTTGACATGCTTTGATCAGTAAAATGTGAGTGGACTTGACATACGTCATCAGCTCTCTCGTTCTTCCTTTTCACTCCAAAAAGCAATGTGTTCTATGGAGTCTGCATCCTGGAGTGAGGAGACTTGTGGAGTAGGAGCTGTAATCTCAGGTGAGCCATAGTTGGTCAACCGATGACAAATAATGCGACTGAGAAGTGCACCTTTGATGTTGTAAGTCACTGAGATTTTGGAGTTTGTTATTACAACAAAGCTGACTAATACACATCCCAAGTATAGTGAGAGGGACTTGCTTTTAAAAAGAGGGGAAAAACATTCGTTATACTGAAGAGGATCAAAGGATGGAAGGGTAGTAATGGATACAGATAATTTTTTAGTGAGTGAAGCAAAAAATTGAGTTCTGTCAACCTGGGGACATGTTGAGGGCACCAGAGTCTCATCCACACTCTGTCTTATTTTTTTATTTATTTTCCCTTAAATGAAAGCTGATTTTGCAGGGCTTGTTGGCCTAGCAGTAATTTGCAGGCTCTTTCCACATTAGAATTGGTAGGGGACTTAGCAATCTTGCCATCCAAGTTTCTCATACAAAAGTGGAAAGAAAATAAGCCCATGAACTTTTTGCTTGATTGAAAGAGGTTTGAAATGTTCTGGATTGCATTCTGCTTGTCTGATGCATACACCATTGAAGGTTCAGACCATGACTATAAGGTCTGGTTTTTTTGCTATTGAGATAGTTGCCATGTTGATATACTAATTCATGTGGGCAGCCTGAGAAAGTGATGGAGATAGCTCAAATTTGGCAGATCTTAGGAAACGTGGGGTCAATGTAAATCTTATGGAATATTCTTCATGCATTCATTCATTTATATAATCTATATTTATTGAGCCAAGTACTATACTAGTTACTAGAGACAGATTAAAAACAAAGAAGCCATTATCTGAATCTGTGGTTTTCTTGGTGTTTGTCCCTGGTTAATTGGTTAAAACGTTCATGTATGTTTTTTTCTCCTTGTATTTCCCGTTCTTCCCTGTTGTACCACATCTCGCCTCCTGTACCAGGTAGAAGCCAGAGCTTTGGTTAAAGCAATCTGGAGTCACTAACTCTCTCTGTCTCTTATAAAATCCTTTGGGTGTTTAAAAAGATTATGTCCCAGAGAAAGAGGTGAGAGTGAAGGCTTTTGAGGGTGAGGAAATGAGAGAGATTCCCCCCAATGGGGAAAAGGGAAGAGATTTGTGTGTGTACATACTACTCTGTGGCCGCCCCTGAAGAGGAGACAAGAACTTAGAAGTTAAGACTGTAAAGAATGCCTAGGGAGGTGGGACCTATATTGTGAAGGTTCTCAGTTTTAGAAAGAGTTCCCAGACCCCATGAGTGGCACGGTAAAGGCCAGGGGGCTACTGTGGGCTTGAACTCTGAGACATCAGTGGTCCTCATGTAGACTGGCGATGAGAAGACCTTCCCTGTAATATTTAGATTTTACTTGCATATCCCATGTTGTTGTGCAAACCTGGGACAGAGGGGGACCCCAACAAAGCCTGAGATTGAATAGTCTGCCAGCCTGGTAGGATGGAATAGAGAATCAGAATTAAGCTGAATTAAAGAAAACAAGGGGAGTGATATTTTTTATAGTTCTTAGTTACTGCATTCTGCATCATGTAAATCTTCTTTCTCAGCATCCCACTCTCCTGACAAGTAATCTGAAGAACAGGTAACTTTTTATATTCTCAGTAGTTTCCCAAAGCTCCTAACCACCATGGATTTCTGGGCAGAAATTGTTCCCTCTTGTAGGGAGTATGACAATGTCATCTGTGGAATCAAGTGGACTCTGAAGCTGATACTCTTTCATTAGGAATAATTCATACTGCCAAGGCAAAGAGCTCAAAGCAGTAATCTCTCCTCAGTCTAACACCTTGTTTCTGTGGGCACAATTTAGAGTTAGCTGGGAAGGCTAAGAGGCGAAAACTGAGATAGGATTCCTCCTGCCCAAGGCCAGAGGAGGAAGACAGAACCAACATCTGTAGTGGCATCAAACATCAAAGCTAGCAAAGTCAAATATTGACTTCTGACCAAAGGGCAGAAGAGAATTCAAAACAAGACATGAAACTAAAGATCAGAAGCCAAGAGTAAACTGGACTGAAATGGAAGATGTTTGGAAATAATTTGCAGAGGAAACTGGAAAACTGTTTTCCAGGGAAGCTCTCAGTATTTGGTGAATGTGGGCTATTTTCCAGTTTTTCCATTGATCACACTAACTTCTTACTTATTTATTTTACAGCAGAAAAGCAGCAGCTGGTAGCAAAGGTCTAAGAAAAATTCATGAACAAAAAATACTAGTTTAAGAAAATTTTTTCGTTTGACTTTCCCCCTCTGAAAACTGAGAAGAGACCATTATTATATTTGAGTGGTGAATCACCACCATCTAGTTCCAAGAACATTAGAGTTTGGAGAGAAATTTTGGTAACAACTGTCCTTTCCTGTGTTATACAGTGCCAGGTGGCCCTTCTGTCTCCTTTTAATGCTTCCTGATGGGTGTGTTGTAAACTATGTGACAGGCACCATTTTAGGCACAAAAGATGCAGAAATGAGAAGCCCATAGAGTAGAGTACTGTCCAATAAAAATATAATGCAAGCCACAAATGTGAGCCACATAAAAGAAACAGATGAAATTAATTTCAATAAAATATTTTGTATAAACATATTTATTTAACTCAATGCATCATATTATTTTAACTTGTAATTGATATACAATTACTAATTAGATAGTTAATATATTTTTTGTAGCAAATTTGTGAAATCTAGTGCATATTTTACACTTAGAGTACATCTCAATTCTGAATAGCCACGCTTTAAGTATTCAATAGCCACATGTAGTCAGTGGCTACCATACCAGACAGGGCAAGTCTAGAGGAGCTCACTTTATACCTGCACATTACAAGGTCAAGAACTCCTTGAGTACACAGACCGAGTCTGCCTTGATTGCCATCTTATCCCCAGTGCTTTTTACAGTGCCTGGCATGTGGGAGGTGTCAATATTTGTTGAGTGAATGAATGGAATTTTCAAATTTCTCTTCTCTCTAGTTTTAGTAAATGTCACTCCATGTAATCACATTGCATTTGGAATTGCCACTTCTCTTGCATTATTTCATACCTCACTCAATTGTGATCATTCCCAGAAGCCAAATAGTTTCCACAAAGCTCTCAGCATCTGTTACTCTGCTGTGGACCATGGGAGGAGGGGTTGTGATGATGGAATCTAATGTGGGACTGTCGTTTTTCTTGCCTTTGGATATTTAGTTTGCTATATAAAACACAGAATTAATGCTATTTCTAGTGTGTGAAATTTTGTGACTTATTTTGTACACTATTAGTTAATCAAATCTTTATTTTCTCTCTATTATTTTGATTTGAGAATTTTTGCTGTGTTTCTATGTGTCATCTCAAGGCCAATCATTTTCCAAAGGAATTTACCTCCAATTTTATAATACGAGTCATTGGAAAATTAGGAATTGAGAATGATAATCAAAACAGTTTAGATACTCTGTTTCTGTTTGATTCCACTGAAAGAGTCCATCAAGCCCTCCAAGGTGGACACCACCTACGGTGACCCCTCAATGAGTCACACTCATATAATTCCCTCCCCTTGAGTGTAGGAAGAACTAGTGGTTTTCTTATAACACATAGAATATGGTAATGGTGCTGGGATATCACTCTTTTGATTAGGCTACATTATATAAGACTCTGTCTTAAGAGACTAGAGAGAGAGACTTTCTTGCTGACTTTGAAGAAGCAAACTTCCATGCTGTGAACTGCTTAAAGAGAGAGCCACATGGTGGGGAAGTGTGGGTAGCCTCTAGGATGTGAGGGCGACCTCTCGCTACCAGCCAGCAGAGGGGGGACCCTTACTCATATAACCACAAGGAAATTAGTCCTACCAACAACCTGAATGAGCTTGAAAGAGAATTCTTCCCCAGATAAGCCTCTAGGTAAGAACACAGTCAATAGACATCTTGACCGTATCCTTGTGAGACCTTGAGCAGAGGACTCAACTAAGCCATCGCCAGACTCAAGACCCATGCAAACTGTAAGATAACAAAGGTGTGTAGTTTTAAGCCGCTAAGGTTGTAGTAGTTTGTTACATAATACAACCTCCTTAACATAATCTGATCCGTGGGCACCTTTTTAAAATGGCTGAAATATTAAAGTGTAAATATATGTATGTGTGTATCTTTGGAATCTTCAGTTCCCACTGTTCTCCTGAATATATGTTACGCTCCAATCAAACTGAACTTATACATTTCTCCAAATCTGCCATCATATTTCATACCTCTGCTGGGATGCCTCTTGTTCCCCTTGTCTACGAAGAGTACTCCTACTCAGCTTTCAATCTTAGTCCAAATAACTGCTTTAGAAAAGTCTTCTCTGAGCTTCCCAAGTGGAATTGATCACTCCTTCCTTTCTGTCATCATTGTTTTATATTCTTATTCACCCAACACCTAGCACAATGTGTAAAGGTAAACACCCAAATTTTAAATTACAGACACACCTGCAGCCCCTTAAATGCATCTGTTAACTTCCTCGATGGTAGAGAGTTTGTTTGCCCAGCTATTTAAAATTTCTTATTTAGACACAGTGAAGCTTGTGTAGTACAAAAACTCGTAAAACGGGGCCGGCCCGGTGGCGCAAGCGGTTAAGTGCGCGCGCTCCGCTGCGGTGGCCCGGGGTTCGCTGGTTCGGATCCCGGGCGCGCACCGACGCACTGCTTGGTAAGTCATGCTGTGGCGGCGTCCCATATAAAGTGGAGGAAGATGGGCACCGATGTTAGCCCAGGGCCGTCTTCCTCAGCAAAAAAAAAAAAAGAGGAGGATTGGCGGATGTTAGCTCAGGGCTGATCTCCTCACAAAAAAAAAAAAAAAAAAAAACTCGTAAAACAATCTGATCAATTTTTGAAATTAAGAAAGAAAACTTGTGTTTAGAAATCAGATTCTCAGCTGTATATGTCATCAGATTTTCAAAAATTTCTGTTGGATTCATTTTGTGTATGAACCAGATAGATTATCCTGGGATAAAATCTGATTGCTGACAATAATTTAGGTGCTTTTCGTTGTTTGCTTAGCTCTTCTGACTCTGTGGTGCCATTTTAATAAATGAGTACTCAGCCCAATCCAGGGCGCCTGGATTCATGAAAGAGTTCACTTAACATCCCCAAAGGCCTATTTTACAGCTAGCGAATTGCTCATATAAGAGGCTATTTCATTATGGAACAAAGGCTTCAAAACTAAAATTTTAAAAAAGAGACATTTGGATTAAATTTATTTCTAGAATATTCTCTTAGAACAACTCTTTTTTCAAACAAGTGTCATGAAAAGGTTTATTTTTAGATTTAAGGTTTATAAGAGCTGTGGTGTACTTGGCTCTCCATGCTAGATTTTTATAGTCCTCTCACTTTTCTCAGATGAGAGGGCTATTAATGTTGCCTTCCAAATAGTTTTGATTCTGTAGGGAAGATTTCTAAAAAATCATTTTAGCCCTTGGGAAAAAATTAAGTCAGTGCAAATGTCATATCAAACATTTGATATCCAATGAAATACAGTGTGGGTAAAAATATAATTTTTAAAAAAATGCCAAGGAATATTTGGGTAACATTATAGAGAGCATAATGTTCTCTCTTTGCATGTTAGAAAAGAACCCGAGAGAAACCTTCCCATTATGCTTAGTTACTCGTTACTGTTATTTTCATTTAAGTGCTGAAAATATCATTTAATAATTCTTCCCCCTCTGTAGAAATACAATAGAAATAGCATAAAACAATATTCATAGTACAGGTGTTGAGAATGGACTACATCAAAAAAGTCTAGTCTGCTGAGAGATATGGACATATTTCTCATATATTTAGAAACAATGATATGGAAGCAATGAGAATAATGGGTTTTCTCTTGTGGCTCTCACACAAGTAACTTTCTATTTTCAGGAGGTACTCAGCATTGCCAGAATGTTCACTTTCGCTGCAGTGAATTTTCATTGCTACAGTAAAAGTGTATATTTCTTGCCTGTGAAGTCTTCACTTATGAATTCATAAATAAGATGCCTAGGTATGTTGTTTCTAGTCATTAATGCAAAGGTGAAATTGTTCTTCCATGGCAGGTGGGCCAATTTGCATCTTTAAAAGGAGCCATCATTGGGGCCAGCCCGGTGGCGCAGGCGGTTAAGTGCGCACGTTCCGCTGCGGCGGCCCGGGGTTCGCCGGTTCGGATCCCGGGTGCGCACTGACCCACCGCTTGTTAGGCCATGCTATGGCGGCGTCCCATATAAAGTAGAGGAAGATGGGCATGGATGTTAGCCCAGGGCCAGTCTTCCTCGGCAAAAAAGAGGAGGATTGGCATTGGATGTTAGCTCAGGGCTGGTCCTCCTCACAAAAAAAAAAAAAAAAAAAAAAAGGAGCCATCATTATGATAACAAAAAACGTGGATTTGCTGATGGATAAAGATTTCATTTCAAAAAGCACTTTGAAAACATTGACTAATTAATATGACTGAGAAGACTCAAATAAAAATATATTCTCTGCCCTTAGACTTTTAGTTCCACAGAAGCACTTTGGGAAACAAAGAACGATCAATAGGAAAATTACATTTCTCTTTTGCCAGTTGTAATGCCAGTTGCAATACAGCTTTTTTTACAACTGTTTGTGTCAGAATGAGGAGAACCTACATTTTACTATTGGAAACATTTTAAAATAATAGTCATACTTTTATATCTGGAAACATGGTGGAATAGATAACCTAAACTCTCCTAACAAAGACAGCTCAAAATGCCATTTAACTTAAAGACAACATCCTTTTGAATGCATAGCTTAAATTATCAAGAACTAAGGGAAGATGCAGGGCACCAAGAGAGCTATAAAAAGTGAGTTGATATTGCATTACTGTGGAAGTCCTGGAGTGGGTAGTTGTCAGTCTTCATAACCAAGGGTGTTAGGTGCACACACTGGGACAGGAGAGAATGGGCCCACATGAGACAAAGGATCGTAACCAAGACCTTTGTGTTAAGCCTGGCTCCTTAAAGGCTACCATTTTGCTGAAAGGGTAGACTAGCCACAAAGGACACAGTGACACAGTGAGATAAAAAGGACCCTGTCTGTCAGCCTAGACTCTGAGTGGGAACAAAGTTTCTCCTGGTAAATTTAACTACTGGCATGTTCTCGCTTGGATAAGAGATTGTGCTTTTTACTGTCTGTGTGGTTTGAGAATTCCATGGTGACAAACTAACATAAAAATGGAATTTTTCAGAAGGACAAAATTTTCTCTTGAAGATGTACTCTCAACTATGACACATAGGTTATTTACCGATAAATCCTATCTGAAGAAAAACTTACAATAGAAAATTACAAAACAATCGAAGAAAAAATTCACCATGAGAATCAGTAGACATGATAAATAGCAGGAACCCCTGTTGTATAGAAACTACAGGATAAGTGCACTTAAAATGATTAAAGAACTACAACAGGACTTTAGTAAAAGATAAAAGAATAAGAAACTATGGGAAAACAACAGACAAATTTGAAAATGAATCAAATAGAACTTCTGGAAGTGTAACCTGGAGTCATTTATATTAGGAACTCAATGGATAGATGAAATTGCAGATTAGATACATTGGAAGAGAGAATGGGAAGAGTAGAAGGTAGAGCTGAGGAAATGATCAGCACAGAGTGGTAAATAGATAATACGAAAGAAAGATTAAAGAGATACAGGTTAGAATGAAGAGGCCTAGCATATGTCTAAAAGAAGTACAGGAGGAAAAGTTAGGGAAAATAAGAAAGAGGCAATGCGTGAAGAGAAAATGGGTGAGAATATTCCTGAATTGCTGAAAGGCATGGATTCTCATATTTGGAAGTGCAAAAAGAACCTAACAGGAGTGGGGTGGGGCTAGATATATCACTGTCAAACTGCAGGATATCATAGACAAAGAGATGATCTTCAAAGCACCTAGAGTGAAAATGACAGAGTACTTTCTAAACACTCCAGGGTGCAGAGGCAAGCAGCAGGCATATTGCAGGTGGTGCCAGGCACGCCGGCACCACAGTGGCAAGAGATCACTGTGTGTTGCACACTGTGTATGGTTCCTGTTGGGAGGGCTGTAGCATCAGGAAGGCTGCAGGAGCAAGCAGTGGGAGTCAGGACGCGAGAGCGCACAGGAAGCCTGGAGCACAGGCCTCAGTGTCATGGGAGACAAACCTCTAGGGAGGGACGGGTGTGCAGAGGGAGTTGGGGTGCCAGTGTGAGCAGAACTCATAGTGTCCCTATGGAGAGGAGCATGAAAGGTGATCACCAGGCTAGGCTGCAGCTACAAGATTGCCAAGGTATCATATGATCTGGGTGTGCAGCTGGGGCAAAGCACTACTGAACATCCTCACATCCACACTGCTGACTGACAGTGCATCCAGAAAGAGCAGCAGAATTCCTCCCTACTGCAGTGCCCCTCCACACGCTCTGCTGAGAAAGCTGAACATCACACTCACTGTGAAGAAGAAATGCTTAAAAGAATTTACCTATTATCACAGAGCAGATGTTGAAGGGTGAATTTGACTCTGAAAAGCAATAAATTGATAGCTGACATAATAAACTTTAGATAAAAGCATGTTGAATACAGAAGGAAGGAGTGTGATACAAGAAGTTGGCAAGTTAAAAAAAAAAACCAGATAATATTGTGGGCAAATCGAAATGGCAAGGTCTATGTATGAAACAATAAAGATAATAATGATTCATTTTGGAGGGTGTAAAGCAAGATGGAAGTAAATTACTAGAAAACTAACACATATAAAAAGGAGAGGCAGGATTAGAGTGGAAGTTTTCAAAATCTGTTTAGTGTTGTGGAAGGAGGCAAGAGATTAACTTCTCTTGGAGTTATTTCTTACTCCTTTTTTTTTCTTATACGCTAAGTCTGATCTGTTAGCAAATCTTGCCAGCTGCATCTTCAAGCTGTTTTCAGAATACATTCACCTTACTGCCTCCTCTGATACCATCCTGGGTCAGGTCACAATGGTTTTTTGCATGTACATTTCAATTACCTTCTAGTTGTTCTCTCTGGTGCTGCTCTTTGCCTACTAGAGTTGGTTCCTGCCCCACCTCCAAAAAATGATATCCACATGACCTGGTTATGATAATATTCAGATTTATCACTTTGCATCCCTCCAATGACTTTCCATATCACTTAGAATAAAAGCCAAATTCCTGAAAATAGCTAAAAGACCCTACACGATCTCCCTCCCCACCACAACGCAAAGCCTTTCCTGGCTGAACTCATCATCTCCTACCCTCTCCCTTACTTATTCCACTGTAGCTTCACTGGCTTCCTCATGTTCCTTGATCATACTGAGCATGCTCCCACTTTAGGATCTTTGTGTTTGCCCATTCCTCTGACTTCAGATATGCAGATGGCTCACACCCTCACTTCCTTGAGTCTTTACTCAAGTGTGGCTTTCTCAGTGAGTCCTTTCTTTTCAATCCTACTTAAAATCCAGCCCTCTTCCCTCTCCCCCTCTTGCCCTCCTTGTCTTTTTCTTCTTTATTTTTCCCACTATACTTATCATCATCTGAAATGCTATACGCTCCTTCATCCTTTTCCTCCTTTGCTCCCTCTTAAATTGTCAAGATATTAAATATCTTACTTCTCCCCCATAGGAAAGTAAGCTTCATGATGACAGCAACTTTTGTTTTTATTGTTGTTTTCACTGTATCTTGAGGTTCTAAAGTAGTGCCTGGCATGTAGCAGTCACTTAATAAACTTTGTTGAGTAAATGAATGAGTGCATGAATGAATCAAGGTGAAATAAAAATGAGGAGAAATACAGAAAAATTAAAAGATACAACTAACAAGCTTGATCTAATAGACTTATATAGAACTCTGTATTTAACAATTATCAAATATACATTATTTTTTGTGCAAATGTATTAGTCATTTGCCAATCATGAATCTACCTCCAAAGCACATCTTAGTGAAAACCACATTTTCAGTTGTAATACACTGACTCCTTTCTATAACCACAATGCAATTAGAAAACAATAACAAAAAGAAAACTAAAAAGTTACCAGATGTGATTGGAAAGCAAAACAAACAAATCAAAAAATTAAGCTTCCTTATTACCCTCTGATTGAATAGTAGTCGTTATGGAGTTCAGAAAATATTTAAAACTGAAATATAGGAAATTTTTACATATCAAAAACCTAAAATAGTACTATAGGGAAATTTGTAACTTCAGGAAAAATCCCCAGCAGTTTAAGCACAAAATAAGCAGAGGGAAAGAAATCATAAATTTAAAAGCAGAAATGAGTGAAGTAGAAAACAAAAAAGTAGAGAGGATCAATAACCCCCAAATTGATTCAATGTAAAGAGTAGTAACATAGACAAACCTATGAACCAATTGATTAAAAAAGAGAGAATACACAAATACACATGATTGGGTTACATAAGTATACACAACAGAGATTTAAAAAAAATTATAACAAATATTTTTATGCTGATGTTTTATAAATCAGAGAAAATGGACAATTTCTAAAATGACAGTCAAATTATTTTTCCAAGTTAACAATTTCGTTAAAAATTTAAAGTATCTCTGTATATTAAGTTTCTAAAGAAGGCAAACATTTAGTTTTCTCCATCCAATCATCTTTGGCAAAATGGTAAAATGATATATACTTCAGTTTCTTTATAGATATTTAGAATTCTAAAGTGCATTAATCAAAATCCATATAGTTGAAATCTCATATTGAACTTCTCTAGGTGAAAAGGGATTTATTGGCTCAAAGAGCTAGAACTTCAGAGGGTTTTTCTAGCTTCAGGACGGCTGAATCCAGTGGCTCAAATAATGCCATCAGTAAATTACCTTGTTCTTGCTCTCTCTATCTTGACCCTGTCTTCCTCAGTTTTGGATTCATTCTCATGAAACTACACTAATGTGATGGTTAACACGGTCACTAGAATTTCAAGGCTTACATCATTCTCATAGCTAGTGATCACAGAGAACAAAGAACTTCTCTTTCCTGTGAGTTTCAACAAAAGTCCTGAGGGTTAACACTCACTAATTGACCTGCTGACTTCATGCGCTATCCCTCAATTGAACCTTTTGACCAAAGAGGGGAATTTTCCAGCAATGTGTCCCCCTCTGAATCAGGGGAATGGAATTCTTTCTTTCCATACCATATGGACCCAGAGTTGAGAGAAGGCATGATTCTCCAAAAGAAAGAGATGCTGTGAGGGGCCAAAAGAAAAAGAAAAGTTTCCAACTGTCTTCTACAGATGCCACATTAGTAAAAGTGACACAGAGGTTACCAGATAATTATTTTTGCATGCTTTATCCTTAATCAGGGAAACCAGGGACCAGCACTGTCTACAATATAAACTGGCAGAAGACAATTACTCTTTTGCCTTCTTCTCTTGTCCAACAGCAGCAGTGAAGCTGGGATATTAATCTAATTTGAATTTACCTTTATACATATATTGTCCTGATTTGTGGTTATTTTTCCTCAGCATTTCCAAGTGCTGGGAGCATGGTGCACACTCAACATCACTAACTAATAACTAATAACATGGTGCCTACTCAGCATCAGCAACTAATATATAACAACATGGTGCATCTTCAACATCAGTTGAACTAATAACTAGCTGCACTCCTAGAAGTCCCTTCTCTTTAGGATCCTACTGGAGGGAAGAAAGTGCTGGATCCGTGGTCCAGGAGGAAGGAGGTGGCTTTCCCCTGGCCCTGTATCCAGTCTTTGGAGAAAAAGGAGAGAACATAGGAATGAAAAAAATGGTAGAATTTGGAGGGAGATTGAGAAAGAATTCTGCTATTGTTTGCGTGGGTCACAGCTGTTTTAATGGAGAGCCATATGGAATTAGGTAAAATCCAAGGGGGCAGGAGCCGACAACATCATATATGGAGATTATGTCAGTTAAGTATTTGAGAAACTGTAAGTTACTATGTGCATGTAAGAAATTCCACCATATTTTATCTAGAGTTCTTATCTCTTTCACTTTTTACAAATGTAACTGAGCAAATTGTATTCCACAGAACATTCTGTGACATAGACTGTGAGAAAATATTTCCACAATCACACAAATTTGGGAAATCCAATGTACTTTGTACTCATCTTGCCTTACAATTCCCATTCACATATTAAAGTTCATAAATATAGAAAACTTCAAATTTTATTTAGCCCAGTTTTGACTATAAGACCTCCTATCCCCTTCCCCCTTCTTTTTTTTTTTTCTTTTTAATGTGGTGAAGCCTGTTAGCATCATGTCTTTACACATACTTTGGGATCTTTATACATACTCTGGGAAAAACGAATTTTTCTCACTGCAAGGAGGAATTAAATGTGGAAATCGGTAATCGACTTACAGGAAGATTTTTGTGGTTTCCCATGCTACTGTTTCTCCTTTCTCTTTCTCCTTTCCCTCTCCATCTCCCATTTCCACAGCCCTCTGACCTCTGCTAATGATATTAATCATAAAAATGCTGATTGCCTTTAGAAATTCTCATTCAGGCTTTACAATGAAGCAATTGATATGTATCTTCATTTCATGAGTGAAGGATGGAGGGTCAGAAGCTTGCCTGAGGTCATGTGATTAAGGACAACAGTAATGATTGCATTATTGCTGAAAACATAAAACAGTAGCTGCATTGTGAGGGTGTTTAAAAGAATGGTGGGCTTACTGGAGACAAAGGAGTGACCTCTATCTCCTCCTTCGTTAAGACTCCAGTGAGTTGTACTCAAATATGCAAATATGCTCGGTTTTGTATTACCCCAAATTTTGTAGCCTTAAATCATTGTTCTCAAGGATAGTTGGAGACAAAAGAATACTTATATGATCACAACAGACACAGTTGTGGTGCAAATTATGGGCACCATTAAACAGTATCCATGTTTATCCATATTAGCCAACAAAAATACCTAGAATAGCTGAGATGTAAGGTAAGGTCATCACATTTGGAAGATGTGATCAAGCTAAAATTTCAAGTTTGGCACAGATCAGGTTTGAGATTTTGCTTTTGGATTATTGGAACGGGCATATGGCCACAAATTTGCCAGTCAATGACTGAGCTAAATGTCTGCCTGACTGAATTCAAGGAATTCGATAGTTAGTGACTACTAGGAGAAAGGATAGAAAGGAGGGATGGAGGGAGAGAAGAAGGAAAAGCAAGTGGTAAGTCCAAGTGGTAGGTCTACTCAGCTCCAGAGTCCATGCTATTCCTACAACATGACATTGAATCCATTAGCCTCTATCAGGAGAGTCAGTTATCCTCTTGGAGTCTTAGGTTTTTCATAGGTGAAATGGGAGTGATGGCACATTTTTGAGTTACTTTGCAGGATTATTTTAAGGCTAAACGGAAAGAGACAGGGGTTTGCTATGAGTGAAAAGCAATATAGATGTCTTTATACATTTCACGGCACAGTGATGAACACATTTATATCCAACTTTGGACTATGTAGCATGAGAAATATAACACACGTGGCATATGCACGGGCCAAGTGTGAATTTGTGCCTAAGTGAGCACTTTCTCTGCAGTTTGGAGGATGGACTACACAAAGCACAGAAAAAAAAAGTCTTAAAAATAGGAATCTGAAAAATAGTGTAATTGAATTATTTTAATGAATTAAATAAAAGCTACTTTCAGAGTTGAGAAGGTGTTAATATTGGTTCTGGACAGTTATTTGGAACCAAGTTTAACTATGGCTTTGTAGCCTTACCCCTCAGCTTTGGTTTTTGCTGGTTTTCTTTTCACTAGGTGCGTTCCTAACTTGATGGACACACTTCAGGCGCTCAGAGGAAGCCAATTGCTAGATGGCCACATTTGATGAGTTGATTTCTGGCCCCTAACATACCTCTTCTACCTGAGACATACTGGGACTAACATTTCAAGATTGCCACAGAGCGGGATTTGGGTTATGACTTGGGATCAGGAGCGTGGCTGCAAGTTTGCCAGGCAGTGATGGAACTAATTGTCTCCCTGACATAAGTCAAGGCTGCCTGTGGGGCTGATTTCAGTCCTCTTTTGCAGATGACCACGGGTGACACCTTAAAGGAAAGATGAGAGCAAATTCACAGAAAGTTTTGTTCCTGATAATTCTTTCTGAATGTCTACTGTTCTAAAGAAGAGTTATTGAATTAAAAATTTTTGTTGTCAGTTTTCCAGGCTTGTTTGTTTTGTTTTGATTTTGATTTTTTGCTTGTGGTTGAAAAAAATAAGTGTCTAGGCCTGCAAAGGTCAGTTCCTGAAGTTCTTTGTAGGAGCCCCAGATAAACTTTATTTATCTGAGTTCATTGTGCTGAAGTTACCTGGGCCTAGATACAAAAAAAAATTTTGACAGTAGTGACCACACATCTCTTGATTAAGCTGTCAAATTTGTAGACTGATTGACCTGGAGATATGATTTCAATTATTGCTTTTGATGGTTCTGGAATTTGTATCAGGAGATAAGACATTTGGCTCTAGGAGACAATTTCTGTTGCTGGGGGCTGGGATGTATGTCATTATAAGTGCATGAAATTTTACAAACCAATTTAGTTAGTTTTCTCCAAGAGTTTTACAGCCATTTATGTTTTTTTCTTGCTAAGTTGAAGTCGGGTCTGTTTTATAGAAATCACATATGCATGGCCTTCACTTCCAAGCCTTCTGAGTTGCAGACATTGTTTGAATCCCAGACCCTCCAACTCCTGGCCTTGGGAACATGGGCAAACACTTCACCTCGCTGTGCCTCAGTTACCGCTGGTTGTAAGGAAATAATGCTGCCTACCTGGCAGGATGTTGAAATGATTAAATGATCCTAGTACAGTGCCTGGTACATTATTGTTATTAACTAGCATCTCTCAAAAGCACTGTATTCAAAATCTTTGTTTGCATTTGAAACGTGATTCACGGTGTATAAAGTATTGATATTTTGTGTGTGAAGATCTCAAGGCAAGTAGTAAAACTTCCCCGTCTAAAGATGAGAAAACTGAGGCTGAAAGATGTAAAATGGATTTTTCAAAGGTCACATTGCAAATCATGGCAGAGCAGGAAACTTGTCTTAGCTCAACCTTGTCCCCTATTACCTATAATAAAGATTGTCTTCTTGACCAAACTCTACTCAAGCTCTCCTGAACTCTTTTTCAACTAGGCCTCAACTTTTGGATTTCCATGTTTGTTTCTGCGTTGTTCAATTTTAGCAAGAATCATGCTACACTAATTTATCCAGAATCCCCCATCTTTAATATCTGATCATCCTCTATCATCCCCCAAGTGATGTCTGGTCACCCTGACCTGAATTCAGCAAGAATCCTGTTGGGTCGATTTAGCAAGAATCCCCCCCATCCCCTTAGGCTTCCTCTTAGTAATTTTATATCTACTGACTGCCCCTGCCCCTTTAGCCATAAATTCCCCCTTGCCCATGCTGTGATCTGAATTGAGCCCAATCTCTCTGTCCCACTGCAAGACCCTATCACAGTGGTCCCTATACCTCTGTAGCCCCCCTTTGAATGAAGTCTGGCTTCCATCTTTAATAAGTGTCATGAATAAGTTTTTCTTTAACATCTAGTATAGGGCTTGGCTTTTAGCAGGCCTTAACAACATTTCTGGTGAATAAATTATCTAACGAAGTACCCGAAACAAAGATTTTTTGAACTCCAAGTTCATTGCTATTTTTATTGTGCTAAAGATGCATATCTAAACCAGGGTTGGATTTTCTGCTATTGACAGCAGAATTAGGGATATGCAGATAAAGTAGAGCTTGCCTAATGTTAAGTGTGAACTGAATCACACTTGCATTTTCCAGGATGTTAGAAGGATCCCCTTTTCAAACGAAGCTCATTGAGTATGCAGTCTTCAGGGCACTGCACTGAGATGGCAAAAGCACTCTAGCTATCTGAAAAGATTGATTTACCAACAACAAACCTCTGATCAGGTCATCTGAAAGGGACAAGCTGTTGATATCTAAAGTCTACACAAGCCACAGAACGTGCTGCTTCAGGAAACATGCCTGTATCTGAAAGAACAACACATTCTTTTCTTTGATTCCCCCAGGCTGTCCAGTGTACAGGGCCTTCCTTTCCTTGAGTGGAAAGGTAGCATTGATTCAACAAGAAGGCCATGAGAAATCTGACTGGACTTCATATTTGACTACTAAGAAAAAGTTGCTGGGAGACGATTCTTGCTTGGCACTTATTAGCAAAGAAAATTTAATGGTGAATTAGAGCTCTCTCTTTTTTTTGTTTTTATAATTTTATTTATTTTATTTTTTCCCCCAAAGCCCCAGTAGACAGTTGTATGTCATAGCTGCACATCCTTCTAGTTGCTGTACGTGGGACTCGGCCTCAGCATGGCTGGAGAAGTGGTGTGTTGCTGCGCGCCCGGGATCTGAACCCGGGCCACCACTAGCGGAGCACGCGCAATTAACCTCTAAGCCACGGGGCCGGCCCTAGAGCTCTCTTTAACAAAAATATTTCTGATGACACAGCCTGGTACAGTAAAAAAAAATGCTGGGTGGAGAGTGAAGACACTGGATCCTAGTTCCCAGTCCATCATTAAGTAGCAGTGCTGCTTCAACCAAGTTACGCAGCCTTTCTGGGCTGCATTCTCCTCTATGAACGCGTTGGTTAAATAAATAATATCAAAAGTTCCTAGATGTTTTAAAATTCTGAATCTGTATTTTTATGAGAAATATTTTTGATCCACTACGATTAAAAAAGAAAACCTGCTGTGTTTAAAAAAAAAAAACTGGGTGATGATCAGCATTGAAAGAGCAGTTAATTCATTAGCATTTAAAAAAAATCTTGGTGGCAATATTTCCGGAACAATGACTCCCATTGATGGCGTGAGTGGGCCATTATGCCTCCTGCCAGTTAAACAGACACCACTTTATTCTTAGCAGCTGTGATCCCTAATTGGAAAGGGGACTGGTCCAAAAATGATGACAGGAAATCACATCACAGTGGTGCAAATCAGCATGGAGCTTAGCAGCTTCTGCCTCCCTGGTCACTGTTCTTCCCCTGAGCCCTTTCAAGGAACTTGCCCTTTGGAGATGGAAGCCCTACAAGGACATAACTTTGGCTTTGGGGGTACTTGTCTGAAAAGCTTCCTTTTGCTCTATTTATTGCTAAAAAGGATAAAGAAGGATCTTATTGATAGAACCAATTCTTCACCAATGCAGTATCCCCTACACTCAAGCTTTATTTAAACAGATTCTCATATTTTCCATTTCCAAATAACTTTGAAATAGGGCAAAGCAGAAGAAAATACATTGATTCTTTTTTTTTTTATTTATTTTTTTGCTGAGGAAGATTAGCCCTGAGCTAATATCTGTGCCAATCTTCCTCCACTTTATATGTGGGTCACATCCACAGCACGGCTGACAAGTGGTGTAGGTCCGCGCCCAGGATCTGAACCCACAAACCTGGGCTGCCGAAGCAGAGCACACTGAACTTAACCACTACACCACAGGGCCGGCCCAGCACATTGATTCTTTGATCAAATGATCAAGTTCTGAGAAGAGAGGATTCTCTAGATTTACTGTAAAAAGTGGCCATTGGTTTTTGCTGCTCTCTTTGTCAGGGAGGGTCTTTAAGTAAATGCCCAAGGCTCTTGCTCTCACTCACTTTGGGGCTTTGCTCAAATATATCTCCAGTGACCTTTCCCTTTCCAAACATGTGTACTACCTCCCAGCCCATTCCCTGTTCCCCACCCCTGATTTATTTTTCATTACAGTGCATTTTTTTCCCCAGAACCTCATCAAGGATAGGATCTTTCTGGATTTTGTCTGGATCTTAAGTACCTAGAACAGTACTTGATACGCAGTATGTATCCCATATCTATTTGTTGAATGACTGAATGTTGAATGGCACACAAGAAAGCACTTTAATAAATATTTCATAAATAGGTGAATGAATTGTTAAGAAAGAGAGTCCTTAGATTTCCTTCTGGTCCTTTGATTTTTATTCTGGCAGAGCACAGAAGTAAATTGGCCTGTCATTTGATGTAGCCTTTCTGAAAGTCACCTACGTCTACCGTGTTTCCTCACTGCTAGGGGGTATTTCACCCTCCGCAGGAGAGGAAGCTGCAGAACACCAAAAGGACACGCTAAAATTTGCTGTGATATCCCTCTGGCTCTCTTTCAACCAACTCAGTCTGGTCTTGGTGTCTCCTGGAGGCTTTCTTTCCTCTTGCCCTCCCCAGGGATCTCTTACCCCACATTCAAACAGTGAATTGTGTTAGAGTACAAAGACATAGACCAAAGCACGTTAAATTTTGGAAGAGACATCTAGTCTAGTGGCTCCTAAGTCTTCCTGCACCTTATAACCATTTGGAGAGCTTTTATGAGTACTGATACTCAGACCTTACCTCGGATTGTTAAATCATAATCTCTGGAGCCAGATTCACATGAGAATAATTTAAAAGCTCTCCTGCTGATTCTATTGTGTAGCCTGTGTTGCGGACCACTGACTTATTCTGCCTCCCATCCCCAATTCAACAGATGAGAAACTTGTACTTAGATGTATTGTATTAGTTTCCTATGGCTGCTGTAACAAATTACCACAAACTTTATGGCTTAAAACAATAGAAATATATTTTCTCAGAGTTCTGGAGGCCAGAAGTCCAAAATCAGTACCATTGAGTCAAAATCAAGCTATCAGAAGAGCAGTGCTCTCCCTGGAGGCTCTAGGGAGGAATTCTTTTAATTGCCTTTGCCAGTTACTGGTGGATGTGGACATTCCTTCCATCGTTGGCTCATGATGACCTCTTCCTCCATCTTCAAGGTCAGCAGTGTAGCATCTTCAAATCTCTCCGTTCCATCTTCACATTACCTTCTCCTTTCTGTGTATCTGAAATCTCCCTCTGCCTAGCTCTTACAAAGGTACTTGCACACTTATACAGTGATGTATGTCAATTATTTCTCAACAAAACTGAAAAAAAAAATCATAGGAAGCAACAACAACAAACCTGCCCCCCACACCACCACCGTGATTGCATTTAGAGCCAGATAACCCAGGATAATCTCTTCATCTCAAGGTCTTTAGTTTAATTACACTTGCAGTGATTCCTTTCCATATAAGGTAACGTTTACAGTTTCATGAGACTAGGACTTGGTATCTTTGGGAACTTATTCAGTCAGGTGTTCAGTGACCAGCCCCGGATACACAGCTAATACCAGCAGAGCAACATAGTACCTGGGTTCCTGCTCCCCATTGAAAGCCCTTTTGACTACTTTTACATTAAATGACCTTCACACAGTGAATGTGACCCTGTGATTTTGCCTTAATGAGGCAGAGGAGTCTCCACTATCAATTATGTATTGACCAGATCTTTGAATAATAATAATATTTTTGAGTTGATATATATGTTTCACCCAGTCCACTTTCCTTCTGAGGCCTGAAGCCCTTCCTATTACCACACAGCTAAACATCTATTGTCTGTTAACTTGGGGAAAGTAAACAGAGAGGAGCAGAGAAGAGAGTAATCAAACTCTTGACGCTTTAGCTTTGAAAATTTCAGGAAGAAGAACTGAAAGATTATTTGATCCAGTATAACTTCTCCTGACCATATTGAACCTTTCGCTACTTTAGATTAGATGAAGATTCCGTTATGTGAAGGCGAGAGAGAGGACTGCATGGATAAGATAGAGTTACAATGCCAGGCCTGAGCGAAGAACGTCTGGCGCTAGTGTCAGGAAGCAGCATGGGGACCAGTCGTTGTTCCCAGGCCATTTGCTCTGGACAGATCCTCCCATCCACAGCTTCCTCATCACATGCTGGTCATCAGCAGGATTGGTACCCAGCTGTGCCTGGGATTTACTTAGTCCTCCTCTGACCTACACCATGTGGATAACAATGGTGAGAGGGGTGTGTTCTAAACACCTAGACGGTTGGAGATGCTGGTAGGGCCAGCACAGCTAGCTCAAGTGCTCAGCGGGACAGTAGTGAAATGTATCTACTATTACATGAAGAACTAGCATTTGTATAGTGCTTTATGATTTATAAAAAGCTTTTACATGCACTTTGATGAGTACAATTATACTACTGAGATTATGTTATTAAGTCTGAGTTGTTACAGCTAGTATGTGGCCCTGAGGCAACTTTAGGCAGGTCCTGCCTGACTTGCAATTGTTGGCTTTTGTGGTTTGCCCCCGGGGAATTGCAGAGATTCCATCAGCCATATGCCCAGGGACACTCCCGTGACACTGAGGAACCGAAGCTTGCCTTGAAGTTCAGGGTCGTGGACCATCTGATTTGCCTCCAGGAAGACTCAGAACTCAGTGTCAATCTCTGTGAAAAGTTTATCTTGTTCTTCAGACCAAACACGATAACAAAGGATCAAGTTGGAATTTTAATGGGCACAGAAAACAGGCAAGGCTAAGTGGCTTGTAAACATTCAGCTTGGATGGGAATTAGAACAATAGTAATACAGGCGGCTTTAGAAAAATAAATCATGCATGGAGAAGAGGCAATATAATCTAATCTTGGAGTAAAATCACTGGCGTAGAACTCAGGATACTGGGAAACTAAGTGTTGGAAACAATTGTGTGAATTTAGGAATGCCACTTACTTTCTTTATGCTCCTCTTACCTCATATCTATAAATGGAAAATGATAACATGATCTACCTGGAAACTATGAAGTTTTTAGAAAGGGAGAAAAGTACTATGTGAATGCAGCATAGCAATATGTTTAAAAATAGAAGAATCTGGAATGCATGTGTTGTGGGTTGAATTGTGTCCCTCTCAAACTCATATGTTGAAATCCTACGAATCAGAACTTCAGAATATGACCTTACTTAGAAATAGAGTCTTTGCAGTTGTAATTAGTTAAGATGAAGTAATGTAGTAGGGTGGGCCCCATAACCCAATATGACCGGTGTCCTTATAAAAAGGGGAAATTTGGACACAGACACATACACACACAGGGAGAATGCTGCATGAAGATTGGAGTTATGTTGCCACAAGCCAAGGAACTACCAGAAGCTAGGAGAGAGGCCCACAGCAGAGTCTTCTGTAGTGTTTTCAGAGGGAGCATGGTCCTGTCAGCAACTTGATCTTGGACTTCTAGCCTCTAGAGCTGTGAGACAACACATTTCTGTTGCTTAAACCATTCAGTTTGTGGTACTTTGTTACGGCAGCCCTAGCAAACAAATATGGTGTCCCTGAAATGGTGTTCCTGTAATGAGGAATGCCCAGATGTACCATTTTTGTAGTCATCTCATGAGACAGACTGAACAATTCTGTTAGAAGCCCAGACGGTGAACATAACAACACCTTAGTAAAGATCAAGAAGATGGATTCTTTTTCCAATATGAAAACCTCGATTTACAGATAAAACTGAATCCCAGGAAGGTGATATAGTTTGCCAAGATCGTCTCAGGACTATAGCTAAATGTGTCAAATTATTGGACCCCCAAAAGCAACTGATTGCAAAGCCCCTCCTAGTGTTGGTGGGAGTGGTGCATATGGATGTGGGCTTTGTTCATTCATTTAATCAATCATTGCTAATTGAACATTGATTATACAAGGTCCTGGCCTCCTCCCTCGGAATAGTGAACATTTTCATGGAAATGAAGTTATGGTCAGAAGCTGCCAATTACCATTTCTCTCCATGTTTGGGCATCCTGAGTAGAGAAAGCAAGAGAGAGAGCGGGGTAAACCAATCTCTGTGTCCTACTGTCCTTCCTCTTCTCCCCACCTCCTTTTTCAACTCAGGATCTTCCTTTTCACCCACATGCCTCACCCTAGATTTGGGCAAGAGGAGCCCTAGACCTAGGACTCCATTTTAGAAGGTCTCAGGTAGCACAAAATCCGTGCAGGCCCCAACAAAACACTTCTTCACATCTTTGTCCTGGGAGGGACAATATGGTGGAGACAGACACTATACCAGAGCATGAGAATAATTTGAGTGGCGGAAGTTTTAAGTAAGAGAAAGACAAATTAATTAAGAAATCCTTCCTCTCAGATAGCATGAAGTCAGTAGATTTTGCATAATGAAATAGAGTTTCCAAGCAGGGAGAAGCAGGCATTCATTAATTAGTACAAGATTGGCAACTGAGAAATATTTTCAATGTGAAAAATTCATATTACTTTTAAATTTATTTATATGTAGGTCAAAGTCTGTACTGTCCAATACGGTAGCCAGTCTCATGTGACTATTTAAATTTAAATAAACTGAAATTAAACAAAATTAAATATCCAGGTCCTTGGTTGCATTCACCACATTTTGAGCGCTCAATAGCCACAGGTGGTGCGTGGCTACCATATTGGACAGTTCAGATATAGAACATTTCCATCACTGCAGAAAATTCTATTGGACAGCCCTGTTCTAGATAGAACAGATGTGGAGCATGATACTGATTCTTTACATCGGCAACTAGATCGATACTGAAGCTAAGATAGCAGACAGTTTTATTTTTATAAAAATGTTTCATACAATTTAACAAATTCTCAAAAAAAATATTCAGCTTATTTAAGTAACTAAAAGATCACTGAGAAATGGCTTAGGCACAAACTTGGTGGGTAAGGAAAAAAGTGTGTGAAGTAGAATGTCGTCTAAAAATACAGAAACATTTTGTGTGCCACGTAAAGTACATAATTTGAATTTGTTACTAGGGAATGGTCTCAATGACGGTCTCATAGCAATGACATTGGGAAGAATTCACAGATTATATATAATGTTTTCTGGATCTAGTCAAAGGAGGGATATCTTGATGAAACACGTATCAAGTCTGATGTCATAACTACTCTCAGACACGTGCTGAGAATAATGACTAAATCTGTTAAAGCTACTAAATTAAATTTAGACAACATGAGATTCACTAGAAGAGATAAATGAAACACAAATCTTATGAAGTTGGATATTTCATGAAGAGATGATAAAATTACAATGCAATTGTGTCTTATGTGCTAAAATTAAGATATTTTATGACATTTTTGTGATAATTTGTTATATGTGACCACATTAAAATGTTTTAACATGATATGTAAAATTAAGGTTAATTTCTGAATCTAAATATTGCTTAAAGAATTTGTTGACAATTCCAATTGCTATTGCCTCAGAAGAGGAAAATTTCTCTAAATTGAAATTAATTAAAGAAACTACAATGACTCAAGAAACTTTGTCTGATTTGGCTTTGCTATCAGCAGAAGCCAAATTATGTGAAAAATCTTTAACAATGTAATTAGTGATGTGCTGAAATAAAGGCAAGAAAATATTTTTGTGAAAAAATATAATAATTTGTGAATTGTATGTCTTTACTTAGGAACTCAATCTAACATTGGCAGCTTACCAACAGAACATCCCAACTTGAATGAAATTCAGTTATCTTTGATATGCTGACTTTCAGGCATTTAAAATAAACAGAATTAGAAATATTTTTCAATTTTGTCATTATGAAGATATACCTTTCAAGGAAGGAGGATAGAACATATTTTAACGAACAATTTGTTAGCTTGATTTATATCTTAGAAATATATTCATATGTGGTATGTTGGCCTCCATTTGTCTCCTGGCCTTTGGTCCAGGAATGATGAGTGGATCTGGCCCTGTCAGTCCTTCTGGAGGAAGTAAAAGCGCCTTTTCCCACAGCCTCTGTTTCAGACCCCCAGGGAGCTCACTGAGACAAGTGCACTGGATTCTAGTTCAACTTCATGGCTCACCTATAACAGCCACATAACTCCAGACATTAGAGGTTGAGAATATTTAGAGAAGAGAAGATTGTGTTTAAGTGTTTGCAATGGATTATACTTCAGTGGATAGTGACCAGTCTCACGCCATCTCCACAAACAGAAAACAAGAGGGAGGAGAAACTAGTAAGCTCTGATTTGAGGGATTTCACTTATGCCCCAAGAAAAATGTGTTTCATTTTTAAGGAACCAGTATCCGTAGGCTTTTGACTGGTTGATGGAAGGAAAAGGTGGGAGCCTCCACCCACTCTTCCCTTGGGCTATGACTAGATTTCTCTGATATGAAAGTTATAGTTCTGGTGTAGTCCTGTCTGAAAGTAGAGGAATGGGCTGTATGAATTTTTTTCCAGCTTTATTGAGGTATAACTGACAAATAATAATTGTAAATATTTAAGGTGTACAACTTGATGTTTTGATAAATGTATACATCATGAAATAATCAATACAATCAAGCTAATTAACGTAGCCATCACCTCAATAGTTACCATTTTCTTTTTTTTTTGTATAGTCCTTACAGGTCTAAAAGGTTAGGATTCCATGGCCTACTGCTTAAGCATTGCGCGATTACATCGCTTCAGCTCAAAGGCAGGAAATGAGCTTTATCACAGTTTCCAAGGAAGTAGGGAAGTAGTCTGCATGAGCCATAAAGGTATCCGCTCTTATTTTGCATTCTTGCTTAATGCCAAAGGGAGCCCTTCCACAGGTGGACCACTGGGGGGCCTTTGGGTTCTGTTTTACCGGTGACCCAATCCATGGTGAATGACCACCAAGAGAGGTGCCTGAATTAGGCTCATACTGGACACGTAGCTGTGACATTTTGTAATAAAGAACAGCTTCCTCAGACGTGTGTCCTAAGTGAATGTTGAGCTGTAGCCTGGGCTGACTTTCCGTCTGTCTCAGGCCCAGCGTGCACCGGTTACCAGGCGGGAGGGGCGTTCATGGAGCCAGCTTGAAAGGGCTCCTGGCTCAGGTTTCCCTAGGGTAGCTGCTAGTCATTTAGGCATCTGAAACCTTTGAATAGAGCGTGTGAGATGTCTGACTTACAAGGAAAGCTCTGCAGCTCTGAACTTAGGGAGTGAAACGGCTTTGGAAGGGAAAGACAAGAGAGGGAGCAAGAAATGGCAGAGGCCACTGGATAAAAGCGGCAGGCATTTGTGGGCTGAGATGGCAGAAAGAGGAACACGCATCTAAAAAGAAAAAGGAAACTAATCGGCCTTTCTTTTTTTTTTTTTTTAAATATTTCAGAAGGAAATGCTTGTGGTGACAACTGGCTAAAATGAAGGTCTGGGGCCCCTTAGAATGTGAGCTGCGTGAGGCAGAGACTAAATGAAGATAGAACCTGTTTAGTTCCCTGCTGCATGGCCAGGGCCTGAAAGAGTGCTGAGTGTGTAGGAGGCGATCAATAAATACTGTTCAATTAACCGATGAGTGAATGGCTCAACAAATCTGTGAATTTCATGAATGGCCATGTGGGCTAGTGGAAAGAGCCTGAAGGTTCGAACAGTCCTGCGGACTTGAGACTAAGTGGCTCCTCTTATTGTGTGATCTCAATGCTTTCAGCCTCAATTTTTTCATTTTTAAAATTTGTTTAACAATAACCACTTTACTCAGCTGGGTGAGAATTAAATGAACTGTCATATATAAATTCCAGGTATACATTTTTACTGACGACTTAATTTCTTTAATCCCTGTTTTTCCTTTCCTGAACTTGTAGAGGTATAGTTGTGAAAGACCAGCCCATAAAATCTGCTTCATGTTCTCGAAATTATCTGATACTTAGAAACAAGGCAAAGAGGATTGCGTGTCCTTTCAGTGTCATTCTGGAGCATTATCTAATAGACCTACCCAAGGACTACTCAATAATTGAGGAGAAAATGTCTGTTTGATATTCTATTTTTTATGGATCAGAGCCCCGACTCTGTGATGTTACATTTTAACTTGTAGATTTTTGTCCAATACAAATGCAAATTTCTGTCTAGTAAGAAAATTTAACTGCAAAAACAGCTTATTTGTTTTATATCTAACCTAGCAATTTTACTCGAATATTCTTTCTTTAATCCAGATAAATTCTCAGTTCCCTAATGCTCTTCATTTTATGATTTTATGTTTTATATAATTCTGCTGATTTCCTCTTAAATTAGTCAAATAAATGTATCATTCTATATTAGTTAAATTGATCATTCTATATTAAATTTATTAAACAAAATTGATATATGAGTCATGTTTTTAACTTTTTGAAAATCATACTTTGACAATATTTAGAGACCTCCATCTCTTGCTAGTGATTCCTAGAACATACTAGGCACTCAACGTAGGTTTGTTGAATAAATGAGTGACGAATAAACTGAAGCATGAACTACTAAAGGGAGACTGAAGAAGCCCTGCCATCTTTTGATCCCACCCACTCTAATATCTTTGTTGGTGACTTCAGGCCCAATCTTTGCCTTTCACATCAACCACCAAACCAGAGATTTGGTTCACACTTAAACTTTATATCAGTGTGAGTAGAAGTTGCGAGTATTATATGCAGTTGAAGAGTACTATCAGTTGAGTTCATGCTGCCCCATCAGATTTAGCTTGGATGGGAAGCCTCTATCTGCCCCTGGACTCAGAAGCCCATGTTAATTCAGCCTAGACATTGATCACTGAGGTTCTGTGTTTTCAGCTTTTAATATTTACCATCTGGTCCATCTCTTGACCTTTTCTCCACTCAAATTCACAGTTTCCTTTCCTCCCTCCCTTGCTCCATGTTTCCACCTTGGAAGGCATCCTACTTACATCTCTTGGCAATTCCCAGTGCCTACAGTTGAGCATCCAAATTCTTTACTTGATACCCTAATAATTCCTTAATATACAGCCACATTTTAAATCCCTTTATTATTTTTTTTTAAAAAAGACATGTCTGTATCATTGATCAGTTAGGGATTGAGTTCTGCCACATGTACTAAGAATCTGAAAAAAGTGGTTCTTTAAGAATGAGAGGATCTATTTTTTTCACCCAACAAGGAGTCTTGATGTGGGCAGTCCAGACCTAATCTGGTAGCTGAATGACACTACCAGCAACACAGGTTTCTTCTGTGTTTCTACAGAGACTTCCTTGGCATGTGGTTTTCATTTACAAAAATATTGTTTTGTGGTTGCAAGACGAACGCTCCTTTTCCAGCACCAAGTTCACAATCTAGGTAGAATGAAGGAAAAGGTGAAGTGCAAAGAGCGCATTTTAGCTGAATGAGTTTCCTTTTAAAGAGCTTTTCCAGAATCCCTTCCTGGTGACTTCCAATCACATCTCCTCAATCACAACTGTATCGCATAGCTACCCTGAGCTGCAAAGGAAGCAGAGAAATACCCAACCATCCTAAACCAAATCTTGGCTCTTTTACTAAGGAAAAAGGGAAAACTAAATATAGTTTGAGTGTCTAGTGGTGCCTTCCATAATTTTCCTTCTTTTCATTTTAACATATTTGATTTTATTTTAACACAGAGATATACCGCGTATGTCTGGTATATCTCTCAAAATTCACAATTACTAGACAAAGAAATAAATATTTATAAGTCATTGTTTTAAGTTATATGACTATATTATCAGAACAAATAAGTTGGGGCATTGAGAAATAGCATAATGATCAGACATAATAGGCAAATTGAAGTTGAATCCCAATTACGCAGTTTACTGTCCACGTAACCCTGGGCAAACTTAAGTCTCCTATGTCTTAATCTCTAAAATGAAGATAAAAGAATAGCGCTGTCTAAGCACAGGTTTCTTAGAAAACAGAGTCTATGTCAAGGCTCACATATTAAGGCCTTACTGAAAGGTCTAGTGTCAGGGCAGCTAGAGAGGGAGTGAAATGAGGAAAATAATATTTAATGAGTTTTTCGTAAAGTAAAGTTTGTAATAGAATTTTAGAATTCTGAGATAATTTCTTTCCCACTGGGGTTAAAATGTTCTTTGTATTATGACATTATGGTAGTAGTAGTTTGAGTTTACTTTTGAATGCTTTCATTGGAAATAAAAAATTGGAAATTTGGTATCTCTGTGTTGGCTTCTAGTTTTTAGAAATGCCCCTGGCCCTTGTAATCCACTTGATCACCAAGATTTCTTCTTCTCTTGATATTATCATTATGGGAAGATGAGATCTTGTTTACTTTGAGTCATATAGCTTCCAGCAAGATTTCCAAGACTTGTTGTTATTAAGAGAAATGGCTGTTTTTGAAAGACATTGTGCATGCAAGCCCTGTTATTTTATTCCCATTAACTCCAGTTTTTAAGTAGCTTCCAGGATAAAGGAGAAAAAAACCTTTGTTTTCATCATAAAAAGAAGAAAGACTCTATAGCTTATGTCAAATATCCACATAATATCGTGATACAGGTAGAATGCCTGGAATATTAGGTGCTCACCGTTATGTTTGTGGAATGAATTTAGACAAGATTCCTTCTTGTCTCTTGTCTTTTGTTGGTCAAGGCTCACTTAGGGCTTTAACTCCCCAGGATTTCACATGTTTGTAGAATGAATGGAAAATATAGGCCTGGTTTGGGCATCTATAATATCTCTACGTCATAAAACATAACCAATAATAATCCTATGGGTATTACATGAGAAAATTATGGGACATATTTAAAAAAATCTCTTTATATCATTGTCACTCTTAAGGAATGATAGGAGTGGACTGTAGCAATACCAAGTAAAGCAAACCTTCTAAAAGAGGAATCACACATGCCTCACATTTCCTTAGGAGGCTGAAGCAAAGATAAAAGTGCCAACGGATGAGCGTTAATTCTCTTTACCACAACAGATGACAGGCCTTTGTTCAAAACAGTTGCTGAGAAAAGATACTCCATCAGGAAGAACACAACAGAGTCAGAGGGAAAGCAATAAACCAATTGGCAAACAGAAAAAACGACAAGTGATTACAAAACCCCTTTATGTCTCATAAAGTAATGATGAGTTGACACTGAATTTCCAGTTGAAAGGTGAATTGTCTACAGATATGTCTGTGTCACTGATGCGTGTTCCCAGTCACCTGTGACTACCCATCTTTTGGGTTTATTTTATTTAGGTCACTGCAGCATCCAGAACTTGAATCCAAGTACGTCTGTCTTTTTTTTCCTGGAAAAAATGGTTTAAGTTGGAAGGTAGGAGCTGAACAAATAGTTGAAGTTGATGAAGGTGTGGTGAGTAGAAGAAGAACCTCAGCTAGCCTTTGACAAGATTGGGCATCAATCGATGTTGAGTATCTAAAGCAATGGTACGTGTGTGTGTGGGGAGGTACACTTTGAACTTGGTTCACATGATTGGATTGTAGATACTTTCCTGCTTTTCAAGAAAACGGAATATATACATGGAGCTTTCAAACATGTGTTCTTCCAACTTGATATTGCCCAGCTCAAGGAACACCCACAAGAAAACCCAGGCTAAAGTAAACATTCAGATGTTTCTACTGAGTAGCTCATATCTTGTGCTGATTATGGGTTATTCTGTTCTGTGGCTGCAATTCTGTGTGGGTAATAGTTGGAGACATTTTACAATGTTGAAGTATTCTATGGAGAATTTCGCTCCCTTTACATTCAAGGATCAGTACCACCCGAGATTGTATTGCTTCCAGAAATACAGTCATAGTTATAAAAATTATGGCTAAATTTTGCATAATAATCTTTTTCCTTTTTATTTTTGATTTATCTCTAAGTAGATCATATGTTTATGGATAAGAACTTTTTGAGACACTTTACTTGTTCTATTACTTCATTGTTATCTCTTTCAAGGTACACATTTGGGTGAGTACTGACAGGACTTGAAATTTTTGAGCAGGCGTTATTTTTTCACTCAGAAAATAATATGTGCTCATTATGAAAAGAATGATCTTATGGAAAGAAAAAAATCACCTATATTCTCATCATTCAGTGATAATCAATGTTAGCATTTGAGTGTATTTCCTCAGTTTCATTTCTTAAATGAATCATCTATTTTTTAAATATAGTTGTGATCGTACTGAATATACAAGTTTGTGCAAGACCTTGAACTAGATGTTAATGAGTCATGATAAAGAATGCTAGAGGGCCCGCCCGTGACTTAGCGGTTAAGTGCGCGGGCTCCGCTACTGGCGGCCCGGGTTTGGATGCCGGGCGCGCACCGATGCACCGCTTCTCCGGCCATGCTGAGGCCGCGTCCCACATACAGCAACTAGAAGGATGTGCAACTATAAGATACAACTATCTACTGGGGCCTTGGGAAGAAAAAGGGAAAAAAAAAAAAAAAGGAGGAGGATTGGCAATAGATGTTAGCTCAGAGCCGGTCTTCCTCAGCAAAAAGAGGAGGATTAACACGGATGTTAGCTCAGGGCTGATCTTCCTCATAAAAAAAAAAGAAAAAAAAAGAATGCTAGGAAAAAAAAAAAAAAGGCCAGGATAAATAAAAACAGAAAATAGATGAAAATTCACTGTAATCAATGATCTAAAATTCTTCTTCCACCAAACCTTTCCTTAAAAGGCAAAAGAGCACCTTCTTTAAACTTCTATTACTTTTCTTTACTTCTTTTTTTAAATAAAAGAAATAATTATGTTGTTACTGTGATTAGTTCTGCATTATCTAATGTGAGCTTCCCGACAAAAATAGTAAGTAGTAGTTGTACCACCATTTAACATTAATTGATACAGTTGGGTCTAAAACCCAGGTGTCTGAACTCCACAGACAGTATTCTTTCCATTACATCAGGCTCCCACCCTTGGTATTTGGTTGGTTCCAAATCCTCTTGTGAGCTCTGCCCTGGCCACAACTGTCTTAGTCACCTTGTTTGGCATCTGAACTAGAACAAGGAGAAGAGGTCTGAGAAGCTTGGTCTAAACCCTGAGGGTCATGCCTGGACCCCAAGTCCAGAGGTTCTCTGGGAAGCTGGTCGGTTTGCTCTGTTATGCCTGCAATATGAACATGAGAATATCTGAAAGCAAGACGTTTTGATTGGATTCTATGTTCCATTATTTCTAGTTGTGTGACATTTGAAAAATTATTGCACATCTCTGAGCCTTAGTTTTCAGATCAGTAAGATGGGGATGTTACTCTCTTAGGGCATAATATTATCTCATGAGGTTTGAATATAATTACAAACCTTACACTGATAGGAAGTAACTGATCATCACATGCGCTCATCACATATTAGTAGGATAAACCCTACCAACAAGAAAACATAACCCTTAGGATTATGCCAATAAATAGCGAAACCTCCTAAAGACCCCTCAAACTAGGGGTTGGAGCATTTGGCTCCACACTTAACTTTACATACAAGGAGAGATGAGGAGATATTCAGGACTCTGGATGGGAAAAAGGATGGAGGCAATAGAAACAAAGACTTTCTCATTGCTTTCCAAAAACCTTCAGATAGCAGTGACCCATCATATTTGTCTTTGAACCTCCATTACCCAAACACTTATTGAGTGACTAATATGTTCCAGAAACCTTTCTAAATGCTAGGGATGCCCTACCAAAAAATAGAAAACTTCTCATAATGGTTTTTCAAATGAATCTGTGTATGGCGGGGATGACTTGTGTATGTTGTAAAGGCATGTTTTGAAACAGTTTTTATCGTTTTTCTCCCTCATTCTGCCCTTCAGTTTGGACCAACCTTCAGAGAATTATATTCTGACTTAACCGATATTATTTAGTCCTGTGATATGAACTCAAGTTTGCCCGGTTCCATATCTGTTTCTTCTTCTGCTATGAAGACCTATCGTGCATCCACCTCCATGGTACCCTCAGAAGGGATCCAATAAATGTAAATCTTTGATCTCTACACTCAAAGAGCAGAGGAGACAGGACCAAATGATACTGACCAATGTAAGACAGTATGTTAATTCCTTAATTATCTCCCCGCAGCAGAATGAGGCATGCCACATGAGTGAATTTTCCAAGTAATTGAGGTAATACTTCTTTAAGGTTCAATACAATTTTGATTTTCATCATTTTTTGAGAGAAACCATATGCTAGGACATTATATTATTTTCTGCATTCTTAACCAGATAACTTTGAACAAAATTTTATCTTTGTTCAAGGATTGGGATGTCATTATTTTGCTAATGAATGTCCTTGGGACTTCTGTTTGATTCTTTTGTCTCTCTCTTTCTTCTTAGTCTGAATCTCATTCTTCACTTCTGCCATGTTTGTGGATCTCTTCTTTTGCTTTTCCCATCTTGGTGTCTTCTTCTCTGTTTGCTGGTGCTAGTCTTTCTGGCCTGAAAATCAGATGACTGCACAAGTTAAAACTGTGGTCAATGCCTTGTGTGCACAGAGTAAAGTACAAGTATTAATAAGGGTGCTATTTACTCTGTTTTGCCTGAATTCATCCCTTTCCCATTTATTTCAATTGTGGGTGTGTTTAGGGGAGGGGGGAAGGGGATTTAGCCAAAGACAGACTGACCTCTAGGAAATGAATGGGATTCTACAGTTCTTCAAGAAAGGCAAATATGTCAAAAACAGATGGGGTTAGTAAAGGCTGGATGATCAGGGCTGGAGCCAGGCCTCTGGGAAGAATTAGACTTGGGAGAGATTTGCAAGAGGAGAAGAATGACAGGAAACAAGGCTGTTAAGTGCTAGAAAGGAAAGGGAAATGAGCTGCCACATATTATGCATCCACTATAGCCTGGCTATTCCATTTAATCCTCAGAGCACACTGTGTAAGTACCGTGCTATTTACATGCCCCCCTCCTACTCTCTACTCTTCTACTATTCTCTACCCTTCTCCTTTGTCCTCCAGCTTCCTGTTGAGTTTGGTCTATGGGACGTACTGACATGCAACTTGAAAGTGAGGGGAGAGTGAGGTCAGGGTATATATTTGCCCGGTCACCGTGGGTTGGCTGCATCCCACTTCCGAAACATTCAGCTTCTGTCAGGCAGTCTTCTCCATACAGTGACTTCCCAGGAACTCTCCTGTCCCTTCAGGCCTAGTGTCATAATTGCTCCACATTGCGGGTTCCCCTGAACCCTGTCCACACCTTTGTGAATAGTCCTTGTATTAAATTCTCATCAATTAACAAATTTATGGTGTCATCAGTGTCATGCTCTTACCTTGACTAATCCAGGCATTATGTTTTTATCCTCCTTTAGTAGAATTGGATAAGTGAATTTTAGAGATTATTTTTAAAGATTTTTATGTAATATGCCCGGTTAGAAATAGTTGGTTCTGGGGTCTGAAGCAAAATCTGTCCAATGCCTGCATCCTTTGCACGATGGCAGCCTATATGAGTATTCATGGGAGAAATTAGGGGATTAGTATCTTTAGCTGGGAGGGATCCCACTGTGAGGTGAAGGAAAAAAAAGTTATATCCTATAAACTTTAATTGACTGCCTAACCTGGGCAAGATGCTGTAACTATACGGTTACAGGATATTACACCTGGAATGGTCCTTATCTGTAAAGAGTTTTCATGTTGTGCTCAGTGGAGCCCTAGCAGTTCTACATAGAAGCGTCTGGGATTCCATGAGGAGCAAAGGGATATTGGGCTGGCCTTAGACCTCCTCATCTGCTTCATTGAGAGCAGATATACCTTAATCAGTTTTATTGTTTTTTTTTTTCTGTGCTCACTGAATAAAATCATGAGAGAGAATTTTCTAAAGCTTTCCTTGGTTTCTTCTTTAAAATGAGGCTATCCTATACCGTAAGATTGTTGGTGCTATTGTCAAGATTGCACTTATAAAATACCTGGCTCTCAATAAATGTATGTTTCCTTCATGTTTTCGTCTTTTTTGAGTATATTCAGAGAAGAAAATCCAGTTTAGGATGTGAAGTCTTTTAATTCAATCCCTGAGTCAGTAGAAGTGGATTAACCCTCAATAATTCCCCAAGTGTGGCTTTGGTCTGAAAAACAGCAGCAACTGGGGAGTGGAGGAGAGGCATATAAGCTCTCCTCTGAGCCCAGGCACGCCAGACATACCTTATCTGGTAGGATTCAGTTGTAGCCACTGTGACTCACACTAATGAGCAGATGATCAAGTGGTTAATTCATGAAATATAGGCCCCTACCCAATTACAAACAGCTGCTCCTAATGGCCTTCTGTAACTTGAACAGCATTGTGTACTCTTTTTTTAGGGCTGGCTAGGCACACCCTGAGCTGGAAAAATACCTTTCTGTAGGAATTTATCTTGAGAGGCGTTTCTTTAACAATAATGTTTAAGAACTACTGATCTAGAGAGCTAGGTGGAGGGCGTACTCCATGTATATATATATACTCAGTTGTGTGTGTACACAAACACCCCCCCTACACACACACGCACACAAACACACTGCATTTACCCCTTTGTAGTATAATATCAGTCACTAAACACTGGCTATACCAAATCAGTGGTTCTCAAGATTGGCTGCATAGTAGAATCACCAAGGGGGCTTTAAAAATTTCTGATGCCCAAGTGACATCCCAGACCATTTAAATCCGAAACTCTGCGAGTGAGACTCCAGGTTATCAGAATGTGCAACCAAGTTTGAAAATCAGTGTACTAGATCAGATGTTTCTTAGGATGAGATGCCCTTGGAATCCATTTGCTTTTTAAAAATAAAACATTTTTATTTTTAGAAATTGCCGAATTTCACACAAGCTTACTTCTGCTTCTGGCTATGATGGAGTAACTGTGATGGGACATACCCTCTCGTGGTAAATAATGAGAAAACTGGATGAAATATATGAAGCAACAGTTTCTGGACATTAGACACTAGGCAGTGCAGGACTGTGATTCACAAGAGAAGGGAAGTAAACAGTGTAAACATTATGTTCATCCAGCTTTCTGTCTGGAAGAACTTCTCAGATCGTAGTGAAGGGAGGGGAATCTCAAGCAGAGCATAGGAGGAGATAGAGGTTGGAATTTTGGAAGAGTGAGGTGTCTGGAATTTGAAGGTCAGAGTATTGGAGAGGAGGGAGCAGCCTGAAGAATGAGCTCCAAAATGTGCATAAAGGCCCCCTTGAGTATTCTGTTGAATGCTAAAGCACAGATGTGAAGGGTGTGACTCTGGAAGGCTGGGCAAAAACAACCTAGGAACTGTAGACTGAAGAGTTCCTAGGACACACATGGGGCTGGGAGATGTTCGAGTTCTCTTCAACGATAGTGAAGAGTCCTTGTGGAAGCCCTGAGGTATTCAGTGGAGACCCTGGGGGGTCATGCCTTACGAGACAAAAAAAGCTAGCTCTAGAGTCAAGAACACTCAAAACCTGCTTTACAAAGCTTATGAGAAAACTTTGAAAACCTTAAGCTGAATAACGAGTAATTTAAGTGCCTGCCTGAATAAAGTCCAATATCTTTTAAAGGAATGTATGTTTTTTTAAAAATCCAGCACTCAACATTGTAAAGTGCACCATGTCCAGGATCTAACAAAAAAAATACTAGACAAGTGAAGAAGCAGAAAAAGTACAACCTACTACAAAGGGAAGCATTAATCATTATAAACAAAATAAAGAATGACAAAAGTAATGGAATGAGCAGACAAGGATCTTAAAACAGCTAACATAAATACTTTCAAGGATTTAAAAGGGAAACATAAGCCTAATGAAGAGAGGAGCAAAGGATTTTTTTTTGTGAGGAAGATCAGCCCTGAGCTAACATCCATGCCAATCCTCCTCTTTGCTGAGGAAGACCGGCCCTGAGCTAACATCTATTGCCTATCCTCCTCCTTTTTTTCCCCCTTTTCTCCCCAAAGCCCCAGTAGATAGTTGTATGTCATAGTTGCACATCCTTCTAGTTCCTCTATGTGGGATGCCGCCTCAGCACGGCCAGACAAGCAGTGCGTCTGTGCGCGCCCAGGGTCCGAACCCGGGCTGGCAGTAGCAGAGTGAGTGCATTTAACTGCTAAGCCACGGGGCCAGGCCCTGCAAAGGACTTTTAAAAATGGAATTCCTAGAAATGAAACAATATCTGAAATAGAAAATTTTACTGGAAAGGATTAACAACCGATTAGGCACTAAGAAAGAAAAAAATCACTGAATTTGAAAGCATAGCAATTGAAATTATGCAAACCGAAGCACAGAGGGAAAAAAGAAAAAATGAACAGACCCTTATTGGCCAGGGGACAACAGCAAGTGTCAACATATGTGTAATTAGAGTTTTAAAGAAAGGAGAGAGGGAAAAAAAACCCCAAAATTACTTGAAGAAACACTGGCAAAAATTTTTGCAAATTTGATGAAAACTCTTGAATCTATATATTCAAGATGCTCAACAGAACCCCAAGCAAGATAAGCAAAGAAAACCTCATGTATTATACTTAAATTTTTGAGAAACCATGATAAAGAGTAAATCTTAAAAGCAACCAGAGAAAGGAAACACACAAGCCTCACGGAGTAAAAGATAAGAATCTGTGGACCTCTAATCAGAAACAATGTAGGCCAGAAGACAGAATGACATATTCACAGTGCTGAAAAAACAAAAGCTATCCACCTAGAATTCTCTATTCAGTGAAAATATCTTGAAAAATAAAAGAAAAATAAAGACTTTGTCAGATGAACAAAATCTGAGAGAATTCATCACCAGCAGACCTGTACTATAAAAAAAATATTAAAAGAAAATTTTTTTTCCATGGAAGGAAAATAATAACAAATGAGAACTTGAAACTTGAAAAAGATAAAGGGCTGGCCTGGTGGCTTAGTGGTTAAGTGCGCACACTCCGCTACTAGCGGCCTGGGGTTCGGATCCCGGGTGCGCACCGACGCGCCGCTTCTCCCGCCATGCTGCAGCAGTGTCCCACATACAGCAACTAGAAGGATGTGCAACTATGACATACAACTATCTACTGGGGCTTTGGGGAGAAAAGGGGGAAAAAAAGGAGGAGGATAGGCAACAGATGTTAGCTCAGGGCCGGTCTTCCTCAGCAAAAAGAGGAGGATTAGCATGGATGTTAGCTCAGGCTGATCTTCCTCACAAAAAAAAAAAAAGAAAAAGATAAAGAACACTGGAAACGGTAAATATGTTGTTTTATACATAAAAGATTCTTTTCCTTATCAGCATGTAATAAACATATAAAAATTATTGAGATATTTTACACTTTTTTTTAGCACTAAATGTTTGAAATTCATGTGTGTTTTACACTTATGTCACATTTCAATTTGTGATTGGACCAACAGTTTGGACCAACCACATTTTAAGTACTCAATAGCCACATGTGGCTACTGTATCGGGCAGCACAACTCTGGCTTATCCGCCTAGTTTATTTCCACAATTACTTATTGTCACCTGAAGATAATATGTTTGTGTTTGTTTTCTTATTTGTTTTCCATCTCTTCCTACTAGAATGTAAGATCTAAGAGGAAGGACATCATCTTGTTTACTACTGTATGCCTGGTGCCTATAACAGAACCCAGTGTGTGGTAGGTACTACTATTTATTTCTTGAACAAAAGGAGTTTCAAAGAAGACACAGATACTATATACAGCAGATAGGGATCTAAGATATGTATTCTAAGAACAAGAACGGCCCTGAGACGAAGTTTAGTCAGTGTGGACTTTGAAACGTGATGGATATGGGTTTGAATCTCATCTCTCCCACCTGTAGTTGTGTGACTTTGGACAACTTACTTAAACTCGATACAGGGATGTCCAAGGTGGGTGGGGCCTGGGAACAGTTGGAGAGATTTTATCTCTAACATTGTTTTGAGTTGCCAGGGCATGGTTGATGATAAAAAGTCTTATTTTGGGGGCTGGCCCAGTGGTGTAGCCGTTAAGTTCACACGCTCTGCTTTGGTGGCCCGGGGTTTGCAGGTTTGGATCCCGGGCATGGACCTATACACCGCTTATCAAGCCATGCTGTGGCAGCTGTCTCACATATAAAGTAGAGGAAGATGGGCATGGATGTTAGCACAGGATCAATCTTCCTCAGCAAAAAGAGGAGGATTGGCAACAGATGTTAGCTCGGGGCTAATCTTCCTCACCAAAAACAAAAAACAGAAAAAAGTCTTATTTTTCTTATTAAAAAAAACAAACAGCATACAAGGCACACCCTCACTGTCGGCACTTGGGGTGTAGCGCTCCCACGGCCCCACCCTTGCTATGCTGTTGTCACTGTGAGCTTGTGTTTTCTCATCTTTAAAGTGATTTTTGTCATTTTATTTGGCAAATACGTTTATAGCTCTTGGTACATGCCAGACATACTCTCAATGCTTTAATATTAATCTGTTTAATGCTAGCAACAAATCCTGGGAGAAAGGTCATTTTATTATCCCCATTTTACAGATGAAGAGACCAAGACCCAAGTTCACACATTTAAGAAGCAGCAAAACCAGGTTTTTAACTCCAGGAATCTGACTCCAGAGAACATTCTGTATTACCTCTTAATAACAAGACCTGCCACACAAGGTGGATATACTATGTGCAAAATGATCAGCACAGTGTCCAGTTCATAACAAATATGCAGCAGACAGGAGCTATGCTCATTACTGCTAGTAATAATATTTGTATCGATGGGGAATCTGAAATCACAGGGAGAGTAACTGACTCCTCCAGGTGCAGGAGCTTAAAGTATAACCTGCTGATCCCCGCTCAGGCCAGATCTGTCCATTGTCAACCCTTATGGGAAACTAAAAAGAAATAACCACTGGACAAGTAAGAAATATGTTGACATCTTAATTAAATAAACTGAGAGCTTGCTTTTTTCTTGTGTGGCTCAGAGACTCTTCTCACCCCATCCTGAGAATTCCCTAACACCCTCCAGAGGGATTTTTACAAAGAGAGTGTTCTAAAGGCATCCTCCCCCAGCCCCTTATCCACACAACAAGAATAGTGTTTAGTATTCTAGGTCTGTGATATATCATCATAATTTTTTGATATTTTTCACAAAATTTTAAAGCATGATTTAAACTTTCAAAAACTCTTAAATTATGGTGTAATTTACATACAGTAAAGTGCACTGATTTTAAGTGTGCAATTCAATGGATTTTTACATGTGTATACAGCTGTGTTACCACCACCCAGGTCAAGAGAGAATATTTTCAGCTTTCCAGAAGGCTCCTCACGTCCCCTCCCAGATAATACTCCCTACCAAAAATAGTACCATTCTGACTTCTACCAACTTAGATTTGTTTTGCTTATTCTTAACTTAGTTTGAATGGAATTTTGGGTCTGGCATTTTTTGATCAACATTGTTTGAGATTCAGCTGTATTGTTGTGGGTAGCAGTAGTTCATTTTTTATTGCTGAAAAGTAGTATTCCGTTTTGTGAATATACTACAATTTATTTCTCCATGTTTTGTTTTTGGACATTTCATGAGTTTCCCATGTAATTTTCAGTTGCATAAGAGAATCTATGTAATTCTTGTATATTTTATTTGATGGACATAAAACTTATTTCTAGCAGATACGTACCCACACATGGGATGGCTAGGTCATAGAATATGTACATATTTAGGGTTAATAGACAATGCAAAAGAGTTTTCAAAAGCAGTTGTATCAATTTACACTCCCATCGCAGTGTGTGAGAGTTCTAGTTGCTCCATATCCTCAATGATAGTTGGTATTGTTACCCGGCTCTTTAGAGTAATCTGTATTTTGAATATTTTGCTTCATTATCATAACATGTGTCAGATTACATGTAACTCATTAATTAGCAAAAGATTACAGTCTCATAGTTAAGACAATTCCATTAACAACTAAATTTAAACAACAAAAACTTTTCATTGACAATTAAATCACTAGGACTCTAGGCATTTTCTTCTGCACTCTATTTTTAAAATTATTAGCATTATTGAAGCGTAATTCACATGCAATAAAATTCACTAATTTTAAGTGTAAAATTTGTTGAGTTTCAATAATTGTATACAGTTGTGTAACTTTCCTAGTAATCATGATATTTTCAGCACTCTAAAAATTTTGTTTATGCCCTTTTAAAGTCAGTCCCCTCTTCCTGACTCCTGGTTCTTGGCAACTGTTGATCTGCTTTCTTTTACTATAGTTTTGGCTTTTCTAGAATTTTACATGAATGAAATCAACTGTAGTCTTCTGTGTCTGGATTCTTTTACTTAGAAAAACGTTCTTCAGATTTATTCACATTATTGCTTTTATCAGTAATTCATTCCTTTGATTGTTGAGTTGTATTTCATTGTATGTATATACCACAATATACTTAGTCATTCATATGTTGATGGTAACTTGGATTCTTTCCAATTTGGGGCTATTATGAATAAATCTGCTTTTTGGGTATAAGTGTGAACTAATGTTTCCATATCCCTTGGATAAATACCTGGGGATGGAATTTCCTGTTACCGTAGTCCTCTAATCCACAGGGGATCATTCCTAGACCCCCAGTGGATGGCTGAAACTGCAGATAGTACTGAACCCTATACACATTATGTTTTTCCTATACATACATACCTGTGATAAAGTTTAATTTCTAAATTAGGCACTGTAAGAGATTAACAATAACTAATAATAAAATAGAACAATTATAACAATATATTGTAATAAAAGTTATGCAAATGTGGTTGCTCTCTCTTTCAGTGCAAACCTATTCCTGACTCTGTGTAACCATCCATTACTTGCAGTAAATCATTGTGTCACTTGTTTCGGGGAATCCTTTACTGAAGTCTTCGAATACGTTACAGCTTTCTGCTGCCACCAATCAGAACACATTTTCTGTTTGCGTCTTCTGCTCACAAATTTAATGCCTTTTCCATCTTAACTAAGCACTTAATCACGCACTGCGGCCCCATCTTTTGCAATTTGAGGTGCGACAGTGAAACCAGCATGAATTTCTTTTTCCTTCTTCACAATTTCACAGATAGGAGATTCTTTCTTACTAGATTTTAGTAACCTGAGCGTAAGATTTTTTTTCTTATTATTAAGCAAAGAACTTTCACCTTTTCACTTAAAGGAAGCACTTTGTGGTTTCTCTTTGGCGTATCCTAATTGCCAGCATCACTAGTCTGGCACTTTGAGGTCATTATTAAGTAAAATAAGAGTGACAGGAACACAAGCACTGTGATACTGAGATAGTCGATCTGATAACCAAGATGGCTACTAAGTGACTAACAGGTGGGTGGCGTATATAGTATACGCTAGGCAAAGGGATGAATCACATTCTGGGTGGGACAGAGCAGGTAGGTGCAAGATTTCATCACGCTACTCAGAACTGTGCAGAATTTAAAATTTAAGAATTGTTTATTTCTAGAATTTTCCATCTAACATTTTCAGGTTAACCGCAGGTAACTGAAACCATGGAAAGTGAAATCGAGGATAAACGGGACTACTGTATATGGTAAGAGTATGTATAACTTTTTAAGAAATTGCCACTGTTTTCCAGTGTGTATTCTCACTAACAGTGTAGGAGAGCTCCAGTTGTTCCATATACTTTTCAATAATTGGTATTGTCAATCTTTTTAATTCTAGCCATTCTAATGGTTATGTAATAGCATCTCATTTAGATTTTAGTTTGAATTTCTGTAATGATGAATGATAAGCGTGTTTTCAAGCACTATTTGCCATCTGTATACCTTATTTTGCAAAGTATAATCTTTTGCCCATATATATGTATTTTAATCAGGTTATTTGTCTTATTATTATTGTAATGTAAGAATTCTTTATGCATTCTGGATGCAAATACTTGTCAGATACATGCGTTGTGAATATTTTCTTCCAGTCTATGATTGCCTTTTCATTTTTTTTTCTTTTCTTTTTTGGTGAGGAAGATTTGCCCTGAGCTAACATCCACACCGATCTTCCTCTATTTTGTATACGGGACGCCACCACAGCATGGCTGGATGAGTGGTGTGTAGGTCCGCACCCGGGATCTGAACCCACGGACCCCGGGCTGCCTAAGCGTAGTGCTCAAACCCAACCACTAGGCCACCAGGCCAGCCCCCCCTTTTCATTTTTTTAACAATGTCTTCTGAAGAGCAAAATTTAAATTTCAATGAAGTCAAATTTGTCAACTTTTTCTTTTATACTCTATACTTTTGGGATCCTATTTATTTAATCTATTTAATCTTTGCTGAATTAGAGTTGCTGAGATTTTTATTGTTTTTTTTCTTGAAGCTTGAGCATTTTAGCTCTGATATTCAGATCTGTGATTCATTTTGAGGTAATTTTTACATATGGTATGATGCAAGGGTCAAGGTTCTTTTTTTCTTGCATTTGGATATGCAATTGTTCAAACATTATTTCTTGAAAATATTATCTTTTCCCCTTGAATTGTCTTCGTATCTTTATTAAAAATCGATTTACCATATGTATGCGTGGGTCTATTTCTGGGGTATCTTTTCTATTTTATTGATCTGTCTATCTTTATACCAGCGCCATACTGCTTTGATTACCGTGCCTTAGAAGTAAGCTTTAAAATCAGGTAGTATAAGTTTCCTGACTTTGTTCTTCTTTGTCAACATTGTGTGCTTTACTATTTCCTTTCTCATTTTATACACAATTTAGAATAAGCTTGCCAGTTTTTACAAAAGTGTCTGCTGGAATTTTGGATGAGATTGCATTGAATTAATAGATCAGTTAGGGGAGAATTGACATCTTAACGGTAATTAGTCTTCTATAGTATGTCTCTCTGTTTACTTCTTCTTTCATTTCTCTCGCTAACATTTTATTTTCAGGTTACTAGTCTTGCATATTTTTCCTTAAATTTATTTCTAATTATTTCATGTTTTTATGCTTTTGTAAATGGCCTATTTTAAAATTTTCCATTTCAGCAGGACATGCAATTGATTTTTCTATATTGACGTTTTTTCTACCACCTTGCTAAACTCACTTATTAGTTTTGCTATTTTCTTTTGGTATATTTTACACAGACAATCATGTGTTCTGCAAATAGGGAAAAATCTTGCTTCTTCTTTCCCAATCTGTAAGCATTTGGTCCTTGTTTCTTGCTTTATTGCATGAGCTAGCGCCTCTAGTACAATGTTGAATAGACGTAGTGAGAGGATGTTTTTGACTTGTTCCTATCTTAAGCGTAAAGTGTGAAAGATGATGTTAATTGTAGGTTTTTTATAGGTACTTTTTATCAGTTTGAGGAGGTTTCCCTCCATTCTTAGTTTGCTGAGAGTTTAATTTTTTAATCATCAATGGGTGTTGAATTTTGTCAAATGCTTTTTTTGCATATATTGGGATGATGATATATTTTTCTTTTTTAGTCTATTGATAGGATGAATTATGTTGATTGATTTTCAAATGTTAAATCAACTTTGTATTCCTGGAATAAATAATTGATGATGATGTATTATCTTCTTCATATATTGATTAATTCTATTTGCTAAAAAATTTTTAAGAATATTTGCATCAGTGTTCTTAAGGGATATTTGTCTATAGTTTTCTTGTAACATTTTTGTCTGATTTTAGTATCAGGGTAATGCTGACCTCATAGAACAAGTTGGGAAATATTCCCTTCCCTGCTGGGAAGAGTTTGTGTAGAATTGGTATTATTTCCTTTTTAAGTATGTGGTAGAATTTTCCAGTAAGCCGTTTGAGACTGAATATTTCTGTCTGAGAAGTTTTTTAATGAATAATCTAATTTTTTGAATACAGGGTGTTCAGGTTATCTACTTTTTTAGTAGTGGGTGTATTTTAAGTAATTTGTCTATTTCATCTAAGTTGTTAGATTTATTAATCTAAGATGTTCATAATGTTTACTTACTATAATTTAATACTTGTAGGGTCTTAAGTGATGTCTTTATTTTTATTACTGATACTGGAAAATTGTATCTTTTCTCTTTTTTCTTGATCAGTATGGCTAGAGGTTTATAGATTTCATTGATCCTCCCAAGAACCAGTTTTTGGTTCATTGATGGTCTCTATTGTTTTTATCTTTTCTGTTTCATTGATTTTCAAATTTCCTTTAGTATTTCATTTTCTGCTAAATTTAGGATTAATTTGTTTTCTTTTTCTAGTTTATTAAGGTGGAAGCTTAAATCATAAATTTGAGACCTTTCATCTTTTCTAATAAGAACATTTAAAACTACAGATTTCCCTCTAAGCACTACCTCAATTGCATCCACATATTTTGATATGATGCATTTTTATTTTCACTCAGTTCAAAATATTTTCTAATTTTCTTTTTGAATTCTTCTTTGACTCCTGGGCTATTTAGAAATGGTTGTTTGATTTCCAAATACTTGGGAATTTTCCAGATATATTTATATTATTGATTTCCAGTTTAATTTGTTGTGGTCAGATGATATAACTTATGATTATATGATGATTTCAATACTTATAAATCCATCAAACCTTCTTTCTGGTCCAGTATATTGTCTATATTGGTCAATATTCTATGTGCACTTGCAAAGAATGTGTACTATGCTTTTGTTGAGTAGAGTGTTAAATTCTAATTATGACCAATATACTGTTAGGTCTTCTATATCCTTTTGATTTTCTGTGTATTTGTTCTGTCAAACATTGAAAAAAAAATGTGCTAAAGTCTCCAACTATAATTATGGATTTGTCTACTTATCCTTTCAGTCTAACAATTTTTCTTTTGTGTATATTGAATCTCTGTTATTAGGTGCATATACGTTTAGAATTGTTATGTCCTCTTTATGAATTTGTTCATTTAGCTTTAGGCAATGCCCCTTCATATTCCTGGTAATAGTCCTTGTTCTGAAATATTAATATAGCCACTACAGCTTTCTCGATTACTGTTTATGTTACATATTTTTTTCCATCCTTTTATTCTCTTTACCTATCTATGCCTTTATGTTTAAGGAGGGTTTCTTGTAGACAATACAGAGTTTTTGTTTGTTTGTTTGTTACACAGTCTGACAATCTTTTCTTTTTTTAAGAGTGTTTACATTTCATGTGATTATTGATATGGTTGGATTTAAATCTACCAAGTTACTATTTGTTTTCTCTTTGTCACATCTATTCTCTATTGCTTTTTACCTCTTTTCTTGTCTAAAATCACTTTTCCATGATTTTATCGTATTTCTACCATTGGCTTATTAGATATATCTCTTTGTTTTGTATTTTTATTAGTAGTTTATGTTTCTGGCAGTTTTGAATGAGAGTGAAGGCAATATATAAAAGCTTCAGGTTTATAGATCAACTTCTTATTCATTATAATAGCTGTGTTTGGAGACAATTAAAACAATCCTAAATAATGATATGTTACTACCTAGGCAATGGAAAAATGACACCAGGCAGTAATGACAGTGTGGTTTAATGGGAAGGCTAGTGGACTGGTAGCCAGCTCTCTTATAGCTATATTTTCCTCCTAGATAATCACTATTTATGAAGGTGTATTTAGCTTTGCTTTAGCGTTGCTTCTCTAGGCCTTAATTTAGTCATTCATAAAATGAAGAATTGTAGAAGGATATTTCAGTTGAGAAAAGGTTCGAATTCAGTATCTCTTGGGTTTTGCTCCTGTTCCCTTAACATATTCAGATGATCCAGTCTCTGGGATGTTTCTGCTTCACAATTATTCCCAAACACAAATAGATTGTACCTTCATCTCATTTTCCCAATAACCATTTGGAGTTAATGGTAGATACCATCTTTCTGTGATAAAATCACTGTTATCATACCAGTTGCCACCAAAATCCAGGAGGATGTATTTCTGCTTTAAATTTGGTGTTCTTTTTGGAGTATGTCTCAATTCCTTCACATTCAGAAGGTGTCTCTAGCCCTCCAAACATTTGCAGTGAAGGTGTGACTAATGTGTTGGTATGTTCCTTTCCCTCAGATCCATTACCCGCTCTTGACAGGCTGTTCTTTAGGATGCCACTCAAGGCTGAGGTGCTGCTAGCTCTGGGTCCTTACCATAACTTCTTGGTTTCCTTTAAATTTGCCCTCACCTCTGGAAATAGCTTCTTTATTAACTTCTCTTCAGTTAAACTCTTTGATCTTGTCCGTCCTTTAACTGATAAAACCAACATGTTCAAATATCAGGCAGAATTCAAGCTTTATTAAGCTAGAATTATTATCTAAACCTTTTCCTTTAAAAAAAAATCATACAAAGGTCATCTGGTCTTAAGGGATAGGTAGATACTTCTAAATGCCACTTTATAATTCTGTCTTTACACTCAAGCATAGATTTTTCTCAAGTGAAATCTGAAATTTGGTTCCTCTTCCCCAACCCCTACACCATGGGAGCAAAGAGAAAGTTCAAGGAGTTGGACTAATTCGCATGTCATTTAACCTTTCTTTGTCTCTGGATTCCTCTATAGTGAAATGGAAAGAGTTGTTTGGGAGGATTGAGTGAGATGACATTTATAATATACTTAGTATGGTATTTTGAATATAGTTGTTATTTAAAGAATCTTTTAGCTTAAAAGCGTGATGATTTTATTCTATTCTGTCTTGACCTTCACCTAGTTTAGGTTATAGCCTCAGCTTTATTTTTTCCAAAGAGTTTCTGTAATCAGATTTTTTGCTCATAATCTTTAGATATGCCTTCATGAACCTAAGACTTCTCTGCTTCGGCAAATAACATAAAATGTTCGATATTGTATGTTTCCTAATTTTTTCCTCCCTCTGCTTGTCCATTTAATTGCATATTGCAGTATTAAAGCAAGCTTCCACTGTGTTTTGGGAAGTTTTGTTTGTGCACTTTTGATTAAAAAAGAGGGGTAATTACCGCAGACTATTTTTTCTTATTTAATTACATAAGTCAGCTTTGGGGGCTGTTATCTGCCATTGACTCTGAGGTCACACTGCTTAAATACCAAGGTCTTCTTCATTTTGCTGATTTTCTTGACCACTGTCTTCAGTAACATTGTACTCCTCGCATTATAGTTGGACACATATACATATTTGAGATTCCTTTGCGTTTCTGCTCTTGAGCGTTTAAAGCAGAAAGGCCAAAATTGAGTGCCCTCAAATCTAGGGAAATTACCTGTGAGTTACAAGATGACACCAATAGCTGGATTAGGCTTTAAGAGAATAAAACTTCGGAATCACCGAGTACAAAAACGGACACTTCAAGGCTCTTTATATTTGCAGAGGGTGAAATGTAAGACGCAGTTTCAAATTAATTTTTCCTTATTATAAGCAACATATATGTTCTTTGAGGAAAAGATTAAAAATATGCGCACCTAAAGGAGATAAACTTATAAACAAGATATTACTTTTATTGAAAATGTGCAAAATTTGTCTTAAAATGTATATACGGACATAACTTTACAATTAATAAATGTGGTCATATTGTATCTATCGTTTTTCTGCTGTAGTTTTTGTCTTCTTGGCTCCCTTTCCCTCTTTCTTTTCTTCATATACTCGCCAAAATAATTCCCTTTTTAAACTTGACCTATACTCCTAATGTATTTTTGTCCATGTTTATGTAATAATAATATATAGCAGTTATATACATACTTTTAAAGCTCATATATATTGAACATTTACTAAATATTAAAGATTGTGCTAAGTGCTTTATGTAAGTTTTCACATTTCACTCTCACGAAAATACCCTATGAGTTTTTAAATTTTTTTTATTGATGTCTTACTAGTTTATAACATTGTGAAGTTTTGGTTGTACATTTTTGCTTGTCAATCACCATATACATGTCTCCCTTCACCCCTTGTGCCCACCCCCCACCCCCTTTGCCCCTGGTAACCACAATACAGTTCTTTCTGACCATGTGTTGGTTTATATTCCACATATGAGTGAAATCATGAGGTGTTTGTCTTTCTCTTTCTGGCTTATTTCACTTAACATAATACCCTCCAGGTCTGTCCCTGTTGTTGCAGATGGGACAATTTTGTCTTTTTTATGGCTGAATAGTATTCCATTGTATATATATACACCACATTTTCTTGATCCAATCGTCAGTTGAGGGACACTTGAGTTGCTTCCTGGCTATAGTGAATAATGCTGCAATGAACATAGGGGTGCAGAAACCTCTTTGGATTGTTGATTTCAGATTCATTGGATAGATTCCCAGTAATGGGATAGCTGGATCATAGGGAAATACCCTATGAGGTTTTTACTACATTTTTCCCCCAGTTTATGGATGAAGAATTTTAGTCACATAGAAGTTAAATGATTTGATGAAAGTTAGTAAGTAAAAGAATTGGAATTTATACTTTGGTTCATATGTATATATTTTAAAAAATCATACACTGCGTTATGCTCAAGAGATTTGTTTTTCATTTAATATGTTATAAATATTTACTGGATAGATATTTGTTCTAATGCTACTATATGCCAGATACTGTTCTAGGGAATTTCTTCTCCTTAACTCGTATATCTAATCTATTGCCAAGTATCATTAATTTGACCTCCTAAATATCTCTCAAATCTTTCTTTCCTTGTGCAATGCCACCAATGTAATCCATGCCACTGTCATCTGCCATCTAGATTGTGGCAACAGCCAGAATCCTAATAGGGATACCAACATCTGTTCCTGGCTCCATCCAATTCCTTCTGTGCTCTACAGTCAGACTGATCGTTTCAAACCAAAAATCTGATCACAACACATCTCTGTGTGAAATCCTCTAATGCTTTTGGGATAAGTATGCAAATCTGAATATTTGGACCTTTAACTACTTTCCAGTCTTCAGCTAGTCTCATGAATTTTTTCTCTTAGTGCTCCAGTCACATTGAAGCTCTTTCAGTTCCTTGAATCTGACCCTAGGGCCATGACACTTGCCGTTCCATAAACTGGAGCATTTCCTCTCTGTCTGCTAATTACCTCTCCGTCTCAGATCTTCCCTTAGTCATCACGTCCTCCAGAAGCAAGGAGGCCTTCCTCACCCTGGCCTTCTTGACTAGGTCAGTCTCTCCATTATAGGTGTCACAAAACTTAACTTTCCTTTGCAACATTTACCGGAATTAGATTTTGTATGCGACCATTTGATCAATGTCTGTTTCCCTCGGTAGGCTATAAGAGACATGAAGGCACTCTTATATTTGGTTTTCCTTACCATTGCCATTCTAGAACTAGATCTGCAATACTATTTGTTGAATCAATGAATGGTGAACATGGACATGATGTCTGTCCTCAGAAATTTTATAATAAAACAAGTAGACAGGTAACAGAAATTATTGTCTTGGGTTAGGTGTTATGATAGAGTTTCTAAATGCTCTGGGAACTAAGAAGAGGCACCCAAACTAGACTTGTAGGCATGAGAAAGGACCTGCACCTGAAAGGAGCAGTGTCTAATCTGAGATCTGAAGTGTGAGTAGGTGTTAGTCAGATGCAGTTGTCAGGTATGGGAGAGTGGTTTTGGAGGAAGGGAGAATGTTACAGGGAAAGTGACCAGAATGAGCAAAGGCCCCACAGTGTGAGATAGAATGGATCACCTGATGAACTCCAAGATTTTCAGGATGTCAGGAGCATAGAGAGAGAAGAAAGGTAGCATTTGAAAGACAAAAATCTTAGAGGTAAGCAGGTATCCTACTAATACGAAACCCGGAGAACATCATAAGGGTTTTATAGTTTATTCTGAGGCCAACAGAAGGGCACTGAAAGGGTGTTCAGTAGGAGCATAAGATACATTTTAGAAATGCCCTGGTTGTTGTAATATAGGGAACAGACTGGAGTGTGGCATCACAGAGGCAGGAAAATTAGCTGTGAGGCAGGAATCCAGTGAGAGATGATGGAGGTCTGGAATAGGGTAGTGTCAGTGGGGATGGGGAGAGGCTGATGGATTTGAGAAATATTGAGAAGGTGGATTCTGTATGTCATGGTGGTTGAGTGGATGTTGAAAGTAAAGAGAGGGAAGAACTAAGAATTCTATCTGGGTTTCTTGCTTGGATGGTGGTGAGGCTGTCCATTGAGAAAGGAAGCAAAGGGGGAGCATGCTGAGTGTGGTGGAGTGGGGCATTATGGCTTCGGTTTGGAAAATGTTGAGAGACGGTGCTCATAGGACAGTCAAGCGGAGATGTCTATGAGGCAGTTGGATGTATGAGATTGGAGCTGAAAAGAGGAGATTGGACAAAAACTATAAACTCCATCTCTGTGAGTCATCAGCACAAAGATGGAAATGCCTATGAGTAATGCGTAGAGTAGGAAGAGAAGAGGATCTAGATGGAGACACAGAGAGATATGTAGATTTAAGGGATGTCAGAGGAAGGGGAGCCCACAAAGGGAAATCAAGAAAGGCAGAAGCAAAACCACATAAAGTGTAGTTTGACAACAACCAGAGAAAAGTGGACTGCAGGGAGGAGCTGTCCAAATCATCGTGTAACTGCTTAAAGTTTGAAGTAATAAAAGGTTCTAGTGATAAGGAGGTAAGTGATGATTTTGATGAGTTTTGTTTTGTTTTTAAGTGGAGGAGAAGGGAGCTAGATTTCAGTGTGAGGGGAAGTGCGCAGTAGATGAAACTCAGGAAACAAGGAGAGAATTGACTCCATCAAGAAGTTTTTCTATCAACAGGATGCAGGGTAACATGAGGTGGTTATTTTCTTAAGTACAAATATATGAGCATTTAAAAATGCCATTGGGAAGAAGCTGAGGGGGGTGGTGAGAGAGAGAGAGATTGAGGGAGACAGAGAGAGAGAGTGTTTGAAAATAAAGAAGTTTCAAGGGATAATCAAAACAGTGAAGGATGAAAGAAGACAGTGGGGGAAAACATTGAGCACACGTGGGGAAATTAGTCTTAAAAAAATGAATGAAATCTCTTTCATTGTAACCACATGGAAGAAGGACAGGATGGATACACATGCAGGTGAGTTTGTATGTTTGGTGACAAAATTCGAAAAAATCTAATCTGGTTGTTTTCTCTATGAGTTAGTAGGTAAAGTCATCTTGCTGAGAGTGAAGAGAAAGATGATGAGTTTGAGAGTTTGAGATGAGGTAAGTAGTTTGAAAAAGCTACTAAGGAGAAAAGAAGAGAGGGACAGCCTGGAAATCTCTTCTAATTCATCATTTTTAATGACTGTATAGTATTCCATTTTGTGGATACAAAATAATTATTTAAGCAATACTTTGTTATTGGATAATTAGGTTAAGTTTGCTCAGACATTATTAGCCATTGTTATGGTTAGCATTGATAAATGTATCCAAAAGTGCATGTTAAATGTCTACTATGTACAACATAGAGGATTCAATGATGACTAAGGCATTATTAAATTATGAACTTCTAATTTAATGGAAGAGGTGACACCCTTGGCTTTGAATAAAGACGGAATGTGATAAGTTCCAAAACGGAAAGTTGAAACAACAGTTCTATAGGGGAATAAAAGAGTGATTCTGGTTCTGGAGGCCCTCCAGAGGTTTCATAGACAAGATATCGTCTGGGAAAGACACCAAAGGATAAGTATAACAGTAAAGGAAAGAGTTTGCAGAAGGGCATCCATGTGGAAGGATCAGCCTGGGCCAATACATTCCAAAAGGGGTGTACAGAATTCATTTGGTAATGGGACATAACCTGGGTTGTTTGGCATACAGGGTATATGAAAGGAAAACATGGGGATAACTCTGGGAAGATGGGTTGTTGCCACTTCACGGAGGAATGTGAGTTGGATCTTTACTCTTTAGGCAAAGATGTGCCAAGATTCCAGCCCTCAAGAAACACAGACTTTTGTTGAGAGAGAGAAGACATACCAGATTTCCAATTATATGACAGGGCAGAAGATGTCACCAGTTGGTAACTAACTACTAGCTTTTAGCTTTAACCCATCACAGTTGCACAATGAATTCTTGTTGAATAAATGAAAATGAAGGTTAGAAACTGTAAATGCTGCTAGAAATTGTAAGGCAAAAAGCATTGACTACGAAAAACTCCCCAAATCAGGTGTTCATGTCTTTAAGGATACAGCTTGACGTATGAAACCCTTCCTCTCTTTCTTTCTTTCCCTAAAATGCAAGCTGGCCACTGAGGATGGCTTTCCTCCTTTTTGGGGACTTCATAACCTTGATATACTTATCACTACTGATGGACATATATGGGTGCTGGCAAAAGGTGTTGTTTTGGGACGTTGATATTAGGAACTTTGATGGTAGACCCCCAAAGATCTTTTCATAGATTAAATTGTAGGAGAAAAGCTATACTTTTCCAAACACCTCCTTTCTGAGAGGTTGTATATCATGGCGATAAGAAGAGTTGATACATATTGGGTCAGTATAAAAAGAGCAGGCATACACGTGGATTGGAAGAATAAACATAGTTAAAATGTCTGTATTACCTAAAGCAATCTACAGATTCAATGCAATCCCAATCAGAATCTCAATGACATTCTTCACGGAAATAGAAAAAAGAATACTAAAATTTATATGGGGCAACAAAAGACCCCGAATAGCTAAAGCAATCCTAAGAAAAAAGAATAAAGCAGAGGCATCACAATCCCTGACTTCAAAACATATTACAAAGCAATAATAATCAAAACAGCATGTACTGGTACAAAAACAGACACACAGATCAATGGAACAGAATTGAAAGCCCAGAAATAAAACCACACATATATGGACAGCTAATTTTCGACAAAGGAGCTAAGAACATACAATGGAGAAAGGAAAGTCTCTTAAATAAATGGTGCTGGGAAAACTGGACAGCCACATGCAAAAAAATGAAAGTGGACCATCTGCTATCGCCACTCACAAAAATTAACTCAAAATGGATCAAAGACCTGAAGGTAAGACCTGAAACTATAAAACTCATAGAAGAAAATATAGGCAACATGCTATTTGACATTGGTCATAAAGGAATCTTTTCGGATGACATGCCTACCCAGACTAGGGAAACAAAAGAAAAAATAAACAAGTGGGACTTTATCAGATTAAAGAGCTTCTACAAGACAAACGAAACCAGAATCAAGATGAACAGACAACCCACCAGCTGGGAGAGAATATTTGCAAAACATACATCTGACAAGGGGTTGATCTCCATAATATATAAAGAAATCACACAACTGAACAACAAAAAAACAAACAACCTGATCAAAAAATGGGCAGAGGAAATGAACAGACACTTCTGCAAAGAAGATATACAGATGGCCAATAGGCACACGAAAAGATGTTCAACGTCATTAATCATCAGGGAAATGCAAATCAAAACAACACTAAGATATCACCTCACGCCTGTTAGAATGGCTATAATCACCAAGACAAAAAACAACAAACGTTGGAGAGGATGTGGAGAAACAGGAATCCTCATACACAGCTGGTGGGAATGCAAACTGGTGCCGCCTCTATGGAAAATGGTATGCAGATCCCTCAAAGAATTAAAAATAGAGATGCCCTATGATCCAGCCATCCCACTACTGGGAATCTGTCCAATGAACCTGAAATCTACAATCCAAAGAGGCTTATGCACCCCTATGTTCATTGCAGCATTATTCACCATAGCCAAGAAGTGCAAGCAAACTCAGCGTCCCTCAACTGACGATTGGATCAAGAAGATGTGGTATATATATACAATGGAATACTACTCAGCCATAAAAAAAAGACAAAATTGTCCCATTTGCAACAACATGGATGGGCCTGGAGGGTATTATGTTAAGTGAAGTAAGCCAGAAGGAGAAAGACAAACACTGTATGATCTCACTCATATGTGGAATATAAACCAACACATGGACAGAGAAAACTGTATTGTGGTTACCAGGGGCAATGGGGGTGGGGGGTGGGCACAAGGGGTGAAGGGAGACATATATATGGTGATGGACAAACAAAAATGTACAACCCAAAATTTCACAATGTTAAAAACTATTAAAACATCAATAAAAAAAAATGACCAGGCATACGACAATGATAAGTAGTTAGTGGAATTAGGACTTGATTCAGACAAACCTTTCACTGGCATATTCACCAGAAAGTTCTAGGTGGAACTTGGTTGTTTTGAAGTGCCCCCTCTCTCACTCATGTCTACTCTAGCATCTCCAGTCATGTTTTAGATATTTCCCTGGAATTAATGGCTCAGTACAACATCTGCTACTTTGGCCAAAAGAATTACTTTGGAGTCTGCATTCCCTACTCATCATGGTTTAAGCCTCCCCTAGCATTTGAATGCAGTTGCCTGGAGGGAGAATGGAGGTCGCTACTGGAATGTGCATTTGCAGCAGCGAGTTAACCAGTAGTTCAGTCATTGTGTGTTTTGAGGTTTCATTTATTTTACAGTGCAGTAACACCTTGATGTCCCATTCAGTTTGAATTTTATTTCCATTAAATCAGATTATAGGATGGGATCTGAGAGTCCTTTCTCCCTTTCTGTTGAATAGTCTGGAAAGATACCATCTACCCTTTCTTTGAACAAAAGGAAAAGCAGACTAAAGGCAATCAGGGAACAGTTCACCTGGCAGCAATTTGGAGGAGCTAAAAATTGTGTCACACTTCTGCGACACTTTCACTGCCCTGGCCTTAAAACCCCGTATCATATCAGGCCTTGCCTTTCCTCCATTATGGCCAAATATATGCCCAGAGTTAGACCAATCAGCTGCCAAAGGGGACAGATTTTTGTCTCTCATACTCGTTCATATAGAGATGAGTAGATTTGACCCTCAGACATTTGTTCCCATGGAAACCCAACAGGGAGCTGAAAGGGGAATCCAAAATTATACCTCTTTCAGGGGCAGAATCCATTAGGCCTGGATATGTGGCTATGTGTTCCTTCGTGTGCTTATTTTAAAGTAATGAACCTAAACCTTTCTAGGGTCTGACTCATGCTTTTAAACAGTAATAAGAGAAAACTTTCTGGAAAAGAGGTTGTGTTTAGTCTATGTTCACTGTTGAGGCAGACTGTAAGATCATGCATTGGGAAATGAAGCCATGTCCTGCTACCATTTGAAAACTGACATTGGCTTAAAGCCTGGGCCTGACAGGATATATGTAGACACTGCAGAGACTTCTAGAATCTTCTTAGTTTTCTGCATGATTTATTCACCTTCCTGAGACACTTCTCTATCTCTGATTGTGTTCTTGGAGCCAAATCCTGTTAGATGTAGAATAGTGTGAGTGGTTGTCATGTAAGGAAAATATTGTAAAGGCAAGAGGTAACTAGTGTTCTTTGAAGGTCTACTATTTCCCAGGCCTTTGATAGGGAGATTTTATACATATATACATTATTTTTACATATTATATATATATGGGAGATTTTATTATGTGTTATAAATAAATAAAATATAAATATATACAAAAACTTAAACATAGGGGCAGACCTGATGATTAGGTTCCCACGCTCCACTTGGGTGGCTCAGGGTTCGCAGGTTCAGATCCCAGGCACAGACCTACATACCACTCGTCAAGCCATGCTGTGGCGGCGTCCCACATACAAAATAGAGGTAGATTGGCACAGGTGTTAGCTCAGGAACAATCTTCCTCACCAAAACATAATATATTAAAAAGTATATTTTATTTTATATATCAATTATTTATGTATAATTGAATCCTGACAGCAACATTTTGAAGTAGATATTATCTCCAGTGAGAACTAACCTCTACAAATATTTTTGGTGCATATACTTCCAAAGTATTCGTATTTCTCTATTCGTGTGTGGGTTTGTGAACAGCTACATATACATATGTTATATGAAATTTTCAAGAATTGGACTATACTCATGTAACATCTTTCTTCCTTTTAAAAAATGGCAACCTAGCATTTTATCATACTGATCCACCAAAATTAACTTGCTAATCTTTTATTTGTGGTCATTTAGGTAGGAAAATATCCCATCATACATGCCATAACTGATTTATTTAACTACATCTTCTTTTTTACATTTAGTGGTATCCTTTTGTTTTCCATGATACATAATATTGTGATAAATATTTTCGTATACATTTGATAATTTCCTTAGGGCAAATTGCTACAAGTAGAATTACTGAATTAAAGGGTATGAATATTTTTTAATGGTTCTAAACACACATTTCCAGGTCGGCCTGCAGAAAGATTATACTGCCTACACTTGCCCTAAAAAGTGTGGTGATTACTTTAGTCCTAGAAGTATATGTGTTTTCCCCTTTCCCTGCATTCTCGCTAAACTCGATACTTACATTCTTTTTTTTTTCTTCTGGGAAAGATTCGCCCTGGGCTAACATCTGTTGCCAATCTTCCTCCTTTTCTCCCCAAAGCCTCAGCACATAGTTGTATATCGTAGTTGTAAGCCCTTCTAACTCTTCTCTGTGAGCCACCACCACAGCATGGCAACTGACAGACAGGTGATGTGGTTCCGCAGCTGGGAACCGAATGTGGGCTGCTGAAGCAGTAAGAGTGCCAAACTTTAACCACTAGGCCATCAGGGCTGGCAATTCTTGCATTCTTAATCATTACCAACCTGATAGGCAACAGATAATGTCTCATTTTAATTTGCATTTTCTGATTAGGGTTTTAAGGATCTTAATATTTTATCTTGAGCAGAAGTTTATTGGTTAAGAAAAACAGGACTTAATTTCTACTAAAACAAGAAAAGTTAAAGATGATCGTGTTAGTACCCAGGATATATTTTGAAACAATTTAAAATCAAGTGAATTGATTAGAACTTTATTTTAGCTGTCCATTGTATTTAGGGAATCTCTTTTCCATCTAATCATGCTACGTATAATTGCATAAAGACACAGCAGGAAATAGACTTTTTTGAAGAAAATTCTGAAGCCAAGTTGGAAGGGAATCCCTCACGATGCATGTCACTTTGGTAATTACTTTTGCAAGCATTTAGTACACAGTTTGAACCTCAGTGTTCATAGAAGCCACCATTTTTTCCAGATATGATAGAATTGTGCATTTGAAAAGATGGATAGAGTAGAATTTCTATTATGATTTATTGCATAAAAATTTAAAAAATTCTGAATGATTGTCAGATTTACTTTTCAGTTGGCAATTGTCTATTTGCTTCTACATCATTTTTTTTAAAAGAACCTTATAATGTGAGAAGAATGCACAAAATTTGAGCAATGGTGTACAATAGAAAAAGTACTACACCACCTGGAAGGAAACGTGAATTTTAACCCAAGATTCATCTAATAAAAAACTGCATAACTTTTGCCAGGTAACTTCACTTCTCCAGTCTTCAATTCCATAATCTGCAAAATGAGAAAGATGGACTAGACACTATTTAAAGCCCTTTTCTAGACCCAACATTTAGCTCTACATTTTTTTTTCAGGTGGGAGGCAATCTTAATGATTACTTTTTGCATAAGTAACCAAATTAACCAGAAATTTGTTATTTTTCATTGAAAACCTGTAAATAACAAGAGATATTTGGCAGAGAGACTATATCTTGTGCTGTTTACTGCTCTGAATTTCTAATTTGATAGAGAGGAGAGAAAATGTCCTGAATTTGCATGTTGGCTCTTTGGTAGGTTGGAGGTATATACTTAGTATACCAGGTGTCTAGCTGTATATTAGAAAGGCATTCTATTTTTTCTATGTTTAATATCCTTTTCCTAACCACCAAGCAGAATGGACTGTGATAGCTACTATTTTTTTCTCTGCTCAGCATGTTTTGTAGCCTGTTTTTTGGTTTCTGGGGAAAACCTTCCCCACTCCTTGTGCTTCTGGTGGGGAAGTCAATCATAGTATCTGCTCCCTCTCCCTGAACCGCCACCCAGATCCCCTCACTGACAGGTGGGTGACTGAAGGTAGGCCAGTGAGAGTCCACTCGGGGACTTTTCTGCTGGTGCTGTAGGGGAAGACTCTCTCTTCTCTCTGGACCTCAAGTTCCAACTTGTAGGGCTGGCATTGCCAGTGGCCATCATTCCCAACATGTGGAAAAAGGCTGTCTACAAGAAGAGGGAATCAGGCCAACCTAGAAAGAGAATTAAAAATTAGTAGACATGAGTGATTGACCGACAGAGCTCTGATGATATTGGTTCTATCCTTGAATCCTACAGTATCTACATGATCCAATAAATTCCTTTTTTAAAAAATTAAGCTAGTTTGAGTTGTTTTTCATTGTTAGCAATTGAAAGAATTCTAATATAGCAAGCAGAAGGGAAATTAAAACAAAAATAAAACTATCTCCAAATACTCTTTTCCAAAAGCCTTTTTAGGGCATATATGCATCCTAGTAAATATTCAGTGAAAAATAATTTAAACAGTAATAGTTCAAATGAGGGGCTCTGGGTTGTTAGTTTGGATTCTAAGAATGCTTATCAAATATATGCTTTCTAGGTCAAAACTACTGACAAAATATTAGACATTATTATATAGCCTCAGAGTACTTAAAAACTACATGGAAATGTTATTGTATCTTTGTACCAAATTTTGACATACAAACATGTGAAATAATAGTGTATTGATAAGAATCTTGGACAGGGAAGTAAGAGAGCTGGGTTGAAGTTCCAGTTTTATATTTAAAGATATGTGGCCTTGGGTGAGTCACTTCTTTCTGGGATTCAGTGTCCTTTCTGTGAAATGAAGTGTTTGAGATGTATTCCTTCTCAGGTCCTTTCAGTCAGAAGCTCTCTGCTCTCCTTTCATCTCCTCCCCTCTCATCTCTGCTAGTAGGGTGTGTAATTCTGATGTCTCAGGTCACAAGAAGCATAATTGAGCCGGAGAATTTACAGGGAAGGGTGGTCACACATTCAGGGGAATAAAAGCACAAAAGTAAAGAATTCTTCAAATTGGAAAATAGTTTGAGAAGGACCAGATCAACATGGTTGAATGTACTTAGCTGCTCAAAAAACCATTTTCCTTTTGCATCTGGACACATATCTAGACTATATTTCTGGCTTTCTTGGAAGTGAGGTGTGAATGAGCCGGGTGAATGAGCTCTTGCCAGTGAGATGTGAGAACATATTATGTACGTCATCTGTAGACCTGGCCCATAAACTTCCCACTCAGTCCACCACATTCATTCTCTTCCTTCATCTACTGGTTGGAAGCAGAGGGTCCAGTGGAGGACTCCAAAGGCCATTAGGATAGATGGAAAGAGCCTGGGTCCCTGAATGGCTGCATGGAGCAGAGCCCATCACCACCAGCAGAACTGGAGAATGACATGGGAAGAAATAAACTTTTATTATCTTAAGCCACTGAGATTTTGAGGTTAATATTACAATAGTTAGGCTATTCCAAATAATAGAGATCAATGTTTATAAGACTATGAGGATGTGAACATGATAGATACAGATATGCTCACTAAATCTCAGAATTAAGGACCCAAACTTGGAAATTGAACTAGGTGGTTTAGTTTAAATAAAAGGAGATATAGCAAGATTTCATTGTCCTTAGGATTTAGGTGTTCTAATAAGAATGTTCTGGTTAACTTAAGGCCAACATGAAGACCCTTCTAGCTGATGTGGGTGAAAATCTACCTAAAGTGTCTTAGTACTAATAATAAGCCCAATACTATTTAATGTTTCTAGATAGAGACACTTATAGTGCCTCCAGGTTATGATTCTGACTATCATCTTCCCTGGCTCCTGTCTATTGCTCAACTTGTTCCCTGTATGTTGGAGGACTCCTAAATTTATTTTTCCAAACCTGATCACCTCTCTGAGCTCTACATTTTTTCATAGAATTTCCACATAGACTGCTGTTAACTTAGACTCAGCTTAGATGCTATCTTAGCTAATTTTATGTGTCAACTTGACTGGACCATGGGGTGCCCAGAAATTTTGTCAAACATTATTCTGAATGTTTCTGTGAGGATGTTTTTGGATGAGATTAACATTTAAATCAGTAGAGTGAGTAAAGCAGATTGCCCTCCCTAACATGGGTGAGCCTCATCCGGTCAGGTGAAGGCCTGAATAGAACAATAGGGCTGACCCTCCCCTGAGTAACTCTGTTTCTGAATTCCTCCCGCCTGACTGTCTTTGAACTGGGATGTCAGCTTTTTTCTGCCATCAGACTCAAACTGGAACATCGGCTCTTCCTGGGTCTTGAGCCTGCTGGCCTTTGGGCTAGAACTACACCATTGGCTGTCCTGGGTCTCCAGCTTGCCAACTCATACTGCAGATCTCAGGACTCGTCATCCTCCACAAACACATGAGCTAATTCCTTATGACTGCTCCTTCTCTTTCTCTCGGTATATGTACATCCCCCCACCACCCGCCACACATATATCCTATTGGTTCTGTTTCTCTGGAGAACTCTGACTAATACAGATGCTCTTCCTTGTACACCTTTTCTCCTGATTTCTTTATTTGTGTCCAATGGCATGATTGAAGCATATACCTGGACACCTTTTCTTCTTTACCCTTTATAGCCTACTAGTCATCGAGTCCCAGCTTCTCTTCTCTTCTCTTTAATTGATGTGCTGGTCTTTCACCTGTTAACTCTCAGATCCATTCTCCAACCTCCTTTTCTGCTTTTACATGCAGGGAACTATATTTTTCAAGATACCTTGCCAGTTGCCTTCTGTCTAGGTTCAGCCAAAGAAAGCACCAGTGGGAGATTGGAGGAAGGGCAAGGCCATGGTATTTTCTTCCTATTGCTTTCTTTCCTTGGACAGCGTCTCCAGCAGAAGATAGATCTGCTCCATGGCTCCAGGTCTGATAAACAACCTTTACATCCTGGAAGAATCTCTTTGTTTCCAGCTTCTAAGAGGCAGCCCCAGATCCTAGACTTCAGTTATAACCTTATTCCCATTGTTGCACCAACTCCAAGTGTGGTAATAGCTTCCTGATGTTGTTAATTCCTCACTATCCCCTGTTTTACTTCTCAGCACTTATATTATCTGTGTAGCCAGTTCTCCACATTGAATTCCTTCTGTTTAAAATACTTGAGGTGGTTTCTGATTCTCTGAATGGACCTTGATTGATACAATTAAACACTTTTTCTACTTCCACTGCCAAGCACCTGGATAAATGCAGTCACTCTGTAAGAATCCTTCCTTTTCCAGCATCTCTTTATGACAGTTCACCTATTCACAAACAAATTAATTTTCCTCAAATGTAATTTTCATCATAACCAAACTTTTCGTGGTTTGTTCTTGTGTGAAGCATAAGCTATGGTCTCCTCAGCCTAGAATTTAAGGAATTCCAGAATGCAGACAGCATCAATGTTTCTAACTTCTTCTTGACATGAGACATCCACCATTTTGATCTCTCCACTGTTTTTCCTCCTGCTCTGTGTTGACTCCTTTACCATTTGTACTTTGTTCCTGCTCTTCTCTCTGCAAGGACTAACCATCCTTTTCCTCTCTACCTTCAGAATGTCCTCCTTTCTTCAAGACTCAGTTTAAGCCCCACATCTCCTATGAAGCCACTTCTGACCATTCTAATCTATACTGATGCTAGTTTTCCCTGAAGGATGATATGTGCACAAGCTATTTCTTATCGTTATTTAAATGTCTCACATCTGTAGATGAGGAAAGACAATGAAGTAGTACGATTTGTTTTTCTAATTGTATTTATCCCAGACTTATTAGAGGAATTACAAGAAATGACATAAATGCTATAAGTTATGAAAGATAAATGCTAGTTCCCTTGTTGCCTTTCCTGATTTTCTTGTTGAATGAGCTATTCTTGTTTAGTGCTTAGTTGTAAATGTAAAAGATGTAATACTTAGGCTGAATATTTATTGCCCACAGGATATATCCTGGAAATTTTTGTTTTGAATGTCTTTGTTAATATAAACTTGTTTCCTTTTTTTTTCCTCATTTACTTACAATTGTAACAAGAGGAGTGGGAATATATTCGTTTGTTCAACATTTATTTGTTTATCTCATATCATGTAATAGTTACTCTATTAGCCCTGAGGATAAAATAAAGAGCCAGGTAGACCTTGCACCTGCCTTCATAGGGCTTGAATTGTAGTGAGAAGAAAAGAGAAGCACGGGGTTGGTGTCATGGCATAGTGGTTAAGTTTGGCATGCTCTGCTTTGGTGGCCTGGGTTCATGGGTTCAGATCCTGGGTGCGGACCTACACCACTCATCAGCCATGCTGTGGCAGTGACCCACATATAAAGTGGAGGAAGATTGGCAGAGATGTTAGCTCAAGGCTAATCTTCCTCAGCACAAAAACAACAAAAAGAAGAAAGAAAAGAAAAAGCAAGAACATATACAAGTAAATAAAGATACTGAAAGAGAAGAAAAAGGCTTCCTTCTACCCTCCTAGGTTCTGCAGCTGGTTATTAGGATAGCTGTTATTCATCCTATATGGGCAATTGATGAGTAGGCTATCATTTTTCATAGCTGGGTTAAGATTTAAATTGACATAAGATAGATTAACAGGAGATAAAAAAATAATTTTAATCATGTACATACACATGGGAGTTTCTCAAAAATGTGAGACTCGAGGAAGTGGCCAGAAGATTGAGATTTGTATACTATTCTGAGCTACAGAAGGGGTTTGGTGCTTGCTGGGAAGGCAAATTAGGGGATGTGGAGGGAGGAACATATGGTAAATAAAGGTTGCCTTGTTATGCAGATAAGAGTCTCTCAGGTGAAAAATTTGTCTTTGGGAGTAGCTTTCTTCCTAATACAGACGCCTTTACAAATGGAAATTTCCTTTACAGAAGCGGAAATTTATTTTAGGCAGTTAAGGTGGAGGTAAAGAGCTTTTCCTGCTGGTTCTGATTACCTTTAGCTCAAAATAACCCATATGCCAAAGTGATATACTTTGTGGTGGCATCTTCTGAACATCTTCCATACGAATGATTGAAAGTGCTGTGAAGAAGTCAAACAAGGATCTAGCTAAGGGGGAAGGTCTTCTGTACACAGACTGATCAGAGGGGTCTTGTCAGCAGTAGTAACACTTATGATGAGACCAGAGTTGGTCTTCTCGTTGGTGAGGGGATGAGAGGCTGAGAGGTGGTGGATTGGGGCACAGCCAGAGGAAACAAGATGTTCCAAGTCCCTGAGGCAGACAAAAGCTGAATGTATTTGGGGAATAGAGAAAAGCCCAATATGGTCAGAGCATAATGAGCATGGGGGAGTGTGGAACAAGAGGATGGTGAAAGGATTGGTATAGATTGTAATACGGAAGGTTCTGATAAACTGTACTCCATTGGTCATTGGTCTTCAACTCTTTTAGAAGAGTATAAAATGAATTCCCTGAAAGATTCCTGGTGATGGGTAACAGGCATAGAGGTTCAATGAAGCTGGCTGTTGAATATTATATTTATCTATTTATTTTCCTTCCTTCCTTCACTTATTTATTCATTTACATAACGTGGGCCAACAGTGCCCTTCACCAAAATACCTTTAAATACTCTTCCAGGGGCAGAATCTTTGGTAGAATGGACTGTGACAGTGCTTTATTTTTTGTTTTATTTTTTGACTATTTAAAAAAAATGCTACACAAAGCAGTAGACTACAGTTTTGGGGAACAGTAACTGAATCTCTCCTTCTGTACCTGGCATTATATATATTCTGCAGCCATCACAAGTCCTAGCAACTCAGAACCCTTTTTTAATTTATTTTATCCATCATTGCAGTTCTGAAGCCTATTGTGCCTTTGTGAGTCTTCCTGAAGAGAGCTCCCAGAGTCTGTGAAACTTCAGTGACTCTTTTGTCTTCCCTCTGCAGCAGTGGGCTAAATGTTCTCTAGAATGGCAGGGATTATTTATGACAAAGGTTCCCTCAATGTCAATTTATCCACAGAGGGAAGTACGGCTCCAAGGGCATGTTCCTCTCTGGATGCCAGACCCAACTTCCATTAGCAGTAACGAGCATTACGTGTGTGACTGTTGCCTTTTCTGGGCCGTTGCAACACGGAGAGAAGCCTTTTGTCATCCATCACGTCACCATAAACCCTTGCTCACTCACTTCCCTCTTCTCTAAATAGCTTTCCAAACAAGAAAGTGGAAACATTCCATTGTTTATCTCTGACCAAAATGTGTTTTTCAATAACAGTAATGAGGTCTTCTGAAACCAAAAGGCAGAGTTTGCTCTTCCTGGACACTGGACAGTGCTAAAGGGATTGACCTCATGGGAAGATCAAATCATGACTGTTTTGGGAGTTGATTGTAATTTCTTGGAGCTCAGGAACTCTGACTTCTTTTCACTCAACACAGGACTTAGTATCCTGCTAGGCAAGCAGTAGATACTCCATAGTTATAACTAGGTACTTGCTCAGCCTTTAACATTCATTATTGGAGACAATCCTCAAATCAGTTGGCTTGTCTAGTGGATATTGTCATTCTTTTTGTCTGCCCAGCTTTAGGAATCCATCCCATGTGTGAATCCCTCACACGTGAAACTCAGAAGGATACTAGATAATTATTTCCCCAGCTTCTTCTGCAGCTAAGAGGTGAGTGGCCATAAACTCAGTCTCCTCTGATCATATAAATTCTCTGCAGACTTGTAATGGGAGTTATTGACTTGAAAAAATGGGAACCACAGAAAGCTTTTTTTTTTTCTGGCAGCAGTGGTGGAAGCAAGACTACCCCTGAACAGCAGAGGTAGTGGAACTACTGGGAGGCAGGTTCCGATATCAAGGGTCAGTGGTGTTCGCAGTGCAGATCACAGTGGGAGAGCTTAGAAGAAGCAATAATAATTTCCTCTCTAGACGGGTTCTGTAGCATAATTTTGGGAACTGTTCCTTGCTTTCTAGACTCAAACCGGGTTATCTATTGTTCCAGCAAGTCTGTGAGCTATTCAACATCTTTTTATAATGAATTCTTGTTAAAGAAATAAATATTCGATGACACTTGTTAAATCATAGCAAGGAAGGATTTATTCAAGGAGAGGGGGCTGTCATGATGCGTTTAGGGTCCACTGTGATGGAATTTTGCAGTGGATGAGAGAGATTGGGTTTAACTCCAATACAGCATGGGCAAGTGGGAATTTATAACCAAGGACCAGGGTGTGGGTCACTGGATGGAAAATTACTAAAAGGAAACATCAAAGGTAAAGGGGATTCTGGTTAAACTGACCTAATAGGATTGTTGCTAAAGACAGGCCAGTGATCAGACATCACCTGGCGGATGGTGGAGGGTGAGGAACCCAATTAGATATTGAGGGTGATCAGATATTCAGGATGGGGGATTTGGGCTAAACTGACTTAGCATAGTTCTTACTAAAACCAGATTTTATAAGGAAGTGTACTGATGGGCCTAGGAGAAGGTTCAAGAGTCTGACTAAAATTTGGTTGCATGAAGAATCTTTGTCATTTCCTTTCTGTCTCAACCCACTAGAGCAGTGGTTCTCAACTGGGGGTGATTCCCTCCCCCCACCAGGGGATGTTAGTAATGTCTGAAGACATTTTTGGTTTCCACGTTTTGGGGAAGTGCCTGACATGTGGTGGGTCGAGGCTTAGGATGATGCTAAACATTCTACAGTGCTCAAGACAGTCCTTCATCACAAAGAATTATCTGGCCCAAAATGTCAATAGTGCTGAGTTTGAGAAATCCTGCGTTGAGTTAGTTTCTGTAATATAACTAAGAAGTTTGTCTAAAACAGGTGATATTATTAACTCCATTTTATAATGAAGGGAGAAATTGAATGAGGTTCAATAAAATGCTTCTGAAAAAATGCCAAGGATAGCTTGGAAAAAAGATTCATTTTAGTTCATATTTTCACAATCTTTTATTATGAAAACTATTGGTGTTCTTGACAAAAAACACAGTATGACTTTGTGGTGGCTTCGCAATATTTCAACTTGGCTACAGTGACCTACATTTCCCCCAATTCTCATTTCTTGTATGTTTGTGGTTAAGGTTGAACAAAAGAGATATTCTTGGGTGAGATACAGAGGGCAATGTGACACAGTCACCATTGTGTAGCTCACACGTATAGTACTGTCACTGATCCGCTAGCTCACATGCTTGGCGTGAGGCAGGAGCAAGCCTGCAGCTACTTCACCTTCCCCTGGATCTTTCTACAATTTCTCTGACTCTCAGGTCAACTGTACCTGTTTAACTGTGAGGAGGGGCCTTGGCTCCTACAGAACACCCGTGCTGACAAGAATGAACATGAGTTTCAATCTCTCCTCTGGGCTCAAGTTCATGCTTGTGGGTGCCAGCTTGATCTTGCTCACTCCCACTTTACATTCATCTTCTCTTCCTGACTCTCTGTCCTGTGGACTTCAAGCTCCAGCATCAGACACAAAGACAGCAGGCTTACAGTGACTGCTTAATCAGCTCCCAAAACTGGGTAAGGTCAAATCCCTGTAACAAATGTGTATGTATGTATCTATGTGTGTATGTATGTGTACACTGTGGGGGATCAGAATTGGCCACCTCAAAATACGTGTCTTTGCCTTGATTATTTTCGCTGAAAGAAACTATGACCTCCCTCCCACTAACTGTCTAAAAGAATTTAAGATAGAAGGCCTGTCCCCAGGATAGGCCATCACCATAGATAACTCTGGGTATGGATAGACTGGGGGGGGTCCTTGCTAAGCCCATTCTTATCAAAGCTCTGAAAAGCAAGTAAAAGTAGAAGTTACCCGTTGTAAGAAACATTTACATTCATAAGGGAAATCTCCATTTGTAAAGGTATCTCTGTCTCTGTACTGGGAAGAAGCAGGGATGACCTATCTCTAGAAACTCTTGTCAGTGTGGAAGGGAAGAACTTAAATCTGCATACCCTTGTTTGCTGTGCTTTTCTGGTAATCTCCCGTAGCTGACTTCCCCCACCCCCAACATCCTCCTTTGGCTTTACCTGAATATGCTATTTAAGATGAAAATCTCCACCATTTTGTCGAGTTACTCAGTTTCCCTGGTCTCGCCCATGTATACGTGTTATAAAACTCTGTTTGATTTTCTCATGCTATTGGGTCTAATGTCAATTTAATTTGTGGCCCAGCCAGAAAGGACCCAGAATGGGTAGAGGCTAGTCTTCCTTCCCTACAACACACACACACACACACACACACACAAATACTTGTGTGTACCCCAGTGGTTCGGCTTCTCTGATTATGCCCTGATACAACTGGTAACATTCTAGACTAAAGTATTATTATGAGAAAGTCAGAAATTAATAACAACATAAAAAATTTTAGATAAAGGGAAGAAGACACTTATAATCCCCTCACCTTAAAACAACTGCTTTTCATTTCTGTGTCACCGTCTCACCTTTTGCCACAGGCATACATTAAAACAAAAACACAGGTACAGGTAAAAACTTGTACATTTATAGGTATCAATTTCTTTTTTGTCCTGACTCCCTCAACTCTATCATAACCTCATAACTGATGTTCTCTCTGCTTATTTTTCATTCTTAGTGAGGTGGCCTTTAGTATCTCTATTCCTTGCTCCAATATTTATCAGTTAAATGGGAAAATTATCCCCTCCATGATCTGGTACTATGTTCTGTTAAACAGCTGAAACATATCATTCCTTGTGATTTCAGTTTATTAGAGACAAATATTTTTAATCTTAAATTTAATTTGTTTCTGTAATAGCCTCAACACTTTGGGGAATGGAGTAAGGTGTAGGACCAAAAGACAATTTGAGAAGTCTACATCCCCTTGTGCTCAAAATGACCACTTCCCTGCTCTGAGGACCCATAATCACTGTCAAGGCTAATGGGCCTCCATCCTCTCTTTCCTTAGAGAAAAGATCTTCCCATGAGCAGGAAGACCATATAATTTCATGTGCTTTCTGGGACCTTTTTTGAGAATGGAAGGTGGAGTCTAATGAATGATTATGCATATTAATAAGTAGGCACACATATCAACTTACTCACACTTACTTCTTTATATGTTCTCAATCAGACATATGATTTAATTAATACATCAGATATATGATTTGCAAATATTTGCCCCATTATCTGGATATCTTTCACCTTCTTGATAGTGCCCTTTAATGTGCATAAGTTTTTAATTTTGGTGAAGTCAAATTTATCTGGTTTTTCTCTTGTTGCTTGTGCTTTTGGTGTCCTATTTAAGACACAGTTTAATCTCAGGTCACAAATATTGACCTTAAAGAAAATCTTCTGTTTTCTTCTAAGAGTTCTAGAGTTTTAGCTCATAAATTTAGGTCTTTGATCCATTTTGAGTAAATTTTCGTATATGGTGTGTGGTAGAGGTCCAACTTCATTCTTTTGCATGTGGCTATCCAGTGATCTCAGCACCATTTGTTGAAAAAACTATTCTTTCCATTTAAGATATTGATGTCCCTGTCAGAAATTAAGTGACCATAGATGTGTGGGTCTATTCTTATGCCAGTAACACACTGTTTTGGTTACCATAGCTTTGTAGAAAGTTTTGAAACTGGGAAGTGAGTCCTTCAACTTTATTCTTTTTTTCAAGATTGATTTTGCTATTTCATATGAATTTTAGGTTCAGCTTGTCAATTTCTGCAAAAAGGCAGTTGGAACTTTCGTAGGAATTTCATTGACTCTGTATATCACTTTTGATTGTATTGACATCTTAACAATATTAAGTCCTCCAATTCCTGAACACAGGATGTCTTTGCATTGATTTAGTCATTCTTTAATTTCCTTCAACAATGCTCTGTATTTTTAATGTTATAAGTCTTGCACTTCCTTGATTAAATTTATTCTTAAGTATTTTATTGATTTTGATGCTATTGTAAATAGAACTGTTTTCTTAATTTCATTTTCAGATTGTTGATTTTCTAGTGTGTAGAAATACAACTGATTTTGTATGTTGATATTTTTCAACTTTTCAGAACTGGTTTATGAGCATTAATAGCTTCTTTGCGTATTCTTTAGGTTTTCTATATATAAGATCATGTCATCTAGAAATAGTTTTACTTCTTCTTTTTCAATTTGTATACCCTTTCATTTCCTTCTTAGCTTCTTTCCTTCCCTCCCTCCCTCCCTCTTTCCTTCCTTCTTTCCTTCCTTCCCATTAATTTTCCCGGCTTGAACTTCCAGTAAAATGTTGAATAGAAATGGAGAGAGTGGACATTCGTATCTTGTTCCTGATTTTAGGTGTAAAGGTTTTAACATTCAATATGATAGCTGTGGATTTTTCATGAATGCCATTTATTAGATTGATGAAGTTCTCTTCTATTCCTAGTTAGTTGAGTGTTTTTATCATGAAATGATGTTGGATTTTGTCAAATGCTTTTTCTTCATCTTTTGAGATGATCATGTGGTTTTTGTTTTTATTTTATTGACATGATCTATTAAATTAATTGATTTTTGGATGTTAAATCAAACTTGCATTCTCGCTTGGTCATGGTATACAATCCTTTAAATATGCTGCTGGATTTGGTTTGCCAGTATCTTGTTGAGGATTTTTGCATCTATATATTCATGGGGGATATTAGTCTGTATTTTTCTTTTCTTGTGATATCTTTGTGTGGCTTTGGTATCAGGTTAATAGTAACCTTGTATAATGAAGAGGAAGTGTTTCTTCCACTTCTGTTTTTTGGAGAAGTCTGTGAAGGATTGATATTAATTTTTTAAATGTTTGGTAAAATTCGTCAGTGAAACCATCTGGTCCTGGGATTTTCTTAGTTGAAAGATATTTGATTACTGATTCAATCTCTTTATTTGTTGTAGATCTATTCAGATTTTCTATTTATTTCTGAATCTGCTTTGGCAGTTTGTGTATTTCTAGGATTTGTACATATCATGTAGGTTTTCTAATTTGCTGTTACCTTTTTATTTCTGTTAAATAGGTTATAATGTCCCCATTTTCATTTCTGATTTTAGGGATTTGAGTATTTTTCCTTTTTTCTTGGTTAGTCTAGGCTAAAGTTTGTCAATTTTGTTGATTTTTTGAAAGAATCAAATTTTGCTTTTGTTTAGTCTCTGTTTTGTGTATCTCTACTTTAATCTTTATTATTTCCTTCCGACTGCTTGCTTTGGCTTTACTTTGTTTTTCTTTTTCTAGTACCTTAAGGTAGAAGGCTAGATTATAAGTTTTAGGTCTTTCTTCTTTTTAAACGCAGTCATTTACAGTTGTAAATTTCTCTTTGAGCACTGCTTCCCTGTGGTATGTTGTGTTGTCATTTTCTTATATCTCAAAGTATTTTCTAATTTACCTTTCATTTCTTCTTTGACTCTCTGGTTGATTAATAATGTGCCTTGTAATTTACACATATTTGTGAATTTTCCAGATTTCCTTCTGTTATTAATTTCTAATTTTACTCCATTGTTATTGAGAAGATATTTCATAGTATTTCAATCTTTTAAAGCTTGCTTAGACTTGTTTTGTTGCTTTACATGTAGTCTATCCTGTGTACAATGTGTGTGATCTATGTGCACTTGAGAAGAATGAGTGAATTAAGAAAGAGCAAGTCGAAAGTTACAATGTCTTTTGTGACCTAGCCTCAGAAATTATGTTCCATCATTTTTGCAATATTCTATTGGTTACACAAGCCAGCCTTATTCATTTTGGGAAGGATTACATAAATGCATAAATACCAGAAGGTGAGAATCATTTGTTGAAGCCTGACAACTAGAGTTTTCTCTCTGGTTCCCAGTGATTCACAACCCTCACACATGCAAAATACACTCACCCCCTTCTGAGGCCCCCCAAAATCTCATCCTATTATAGCATTAACTCAAAGTCCAGAATCTCTTTATCATTTAGATGGTTCAGGTGTGAACGGGGCTTCTAAGATGTTCCTTTAGAAGATTTCCTTCAGTACCATTGCTCTCAAGCCGAAGATCTGTGAAGTAAAAAGACAAGTTATCTTCTCCACACACACCCAATATTCAACGGTGGGACTCACATCGGATAGTTGCTATAGATGTTCCTATTCAAAAAAGGGACAAATGGGAGGCATATAGGATTCATAAGTTCATAGAAATTTTGATATTCAGCAGGACACAGTCTGGTACTTCCTTGAGTTGGATTAAAGACTTGGAAATGATTCCTCATGACTCTCGGCTCCACTTTCCGGGCTCTTACTTCCAACTTCTGAGTTATCCTTTCTTTCATGAAATGTAGCCATGTTTTCAGGTTTGTAGCTTTCTCAGGGATTCTAAAGATATCTTTTCGTTTTGTCTATATCTGTCCTTTCAACCAATCTGGTGCTATTTCTGCCAATTCATTTTTCTTAAAAACTTCATGAATCTCCTGGGAATCTTATTGGGGTTCATATTATTAGATCAAAACTACCTCTACAAATATCTTTACAATAACATCTCCTTTTCTTTAGGCTTCTGCTGAGACTGCTGTGGGACAACACTCTTAAATTCCTTTAAAGCCTTCTTGTTTCAGTAAATGGGGTTGCCTTAGATCTTTCTGAGGTTTTCATCAATTTAAAGGAGCATGCCCCAAAATCAGCATCTTAGAGACCAGTCAGAGGTTGGAGGTCAGGGAACCTAAAGCATCCTTAGAATAAATCCAAATTATGGTGTCTCAGGTTTCTAGCACACATAACTTGTGAGGCTTAATTAGTCCTACTCCTGCCAAAATAGAGAGCTTCCTCAAGTGGAAGAGAGAAAAGGCTCTCCTTGTTATCACCCATCTATCTCTATTGAGTGTTGTGACTCACATGTCCAGGCTTAGCTGAAAGTCTGTTGAAATTCTAAAAATGAATAATGCATGATATAGTGCTGTATCCCAGAATTTGTTTTATTATAAATTTTGCACACGTTAATATGCCTCCAGATAAGGTGTCTTGTTTATTAAGCATCATAAGAAAATGAAAGAGAAACAAGAACTTCAGAGAAAGGAAAATGATTTTGCCAAATTATTTCAGTGCTTTGGTAAGTGAATTTGAATTAGTAAGTGAATCTATTTCAGTATAAATTTTATTTAGAGAAAAATCTGTTTTCTCCCTGCCCAACTAAATAAGTACTCAACATTTGTTTGAAACAATACCAAATTATTAGCTATTGAGAGTGCCTGCATGTCTTGGTGTAAACTTGTGAAAAAATCTAACAAGTCAGCAGTAAAATGATGGAACAAGGTATGGTGGACTTGGTCCCATATATTGTGTGAGTTGTAAATCATGCCTAGGGTACTTAGGAAGAAAGACACCACTCAAGACTTGACCTTAGAAAACTGTTTGCTATGGACTGAATGTCCGTGTCCGCCCAAAATTCATGTGTTGAAATCCTAACCCCCAATATGATGATATTAGGAGGTGGGTACTTTGGGAAGTAATTAGGTCATGGGGATGGAGGCCTCATGAGTGGGATTAGTGCCCTTATAAGAAGAGATATGAGAGGGCTTGCATCCTGCCTCTCTCTGCTCTCTGCCCTGAGAAGATGTCTGTCTGCAAACCAGGAAGAATTCCTTCGCCAGACATCAGATCTGCCAGTGCTTTTATCTTGATCTTGGGCTTCCCAGCCTCCAGAACTGTGAGAAATAAATATTTGTTGTTTAAGCCACTCAGTCTGTGGTATTCTGTTTTAGCAGCATGAACTGACTATAAGACACTGTTTCTCCTCTTCATGTAAATACATGGAGGGATGTTGTTCTTTTTTTCTAAGAAGAATATCACAGAAGGTTTCAAATAAAATTATTCACTTACCTGGTTTGTCTTTTTATTAAAGTAATTTAAGAATAGTTACTTAAATACTTCTGACATAAGTGATTTTCCTAACTAATTATGAATTTTACCTTTGAGAGAGAAATGAGCTTATATATAAAAAAAATGAATTGAGAATCTGTTATATACCAGGCTTTGTGTTAACTGCTGAGCATATACAGATGAGTAAGAAACATTCCCAGACCCTAGAAAACATATAATGTAGTGTGGAAGATTATTTAAATACAATACAAAATTTGCTACTAGGGGAGATGAGTGCTAGGGCACAAGAAGTCATGAATTTGGTGCCTGGTTCCAATGCTCAATTCAGAAAAGTGCTAAGGGAAATTGATCACCAGTTCACATCCCATGACCATTAATATCTCCGAAAGTTCAATTTGTACACATTAGGTTACTTTAAAGACCATGTTGAATAAACAATTGGATAACCCAGCAGGCGACTAATAGCTTTTTGCTTACTTTGGGTTAAGCCCTATGTGATTCTCAGAAATCTCTCAATTGTTTGATTATTTAACAAAAGGTTCTGGCCTGTTAAGACTTAAAAACCTTTTAAAGTCATAGTGAGAATTGGTTTTTCATGCTCTCAGTCATAGTGGGCTCATTTTCCTCTTGTTCTGGGAAGGGTGACAAGATAGGTTTGTTTTCAAGGTAGCTCTCAATCAGTGAGATGATGTCTCATTCAACTGGGCTCTCACTCTAAAGCAGACCACTGTCTCCCTTAGTCTGTGATCAAGTTATTCCAAGTAGGATCACAGTGATTAGCTCAGTAGGTAATCAATAGAGGTTTGTGGAATGACTGAATGAGCCATTTACTGTGGGCCAATTTCCAAAGCCGATCTCTGATTCTGTCACTTACATTCCCAGCCCTACAGCCGCATGTTTTTTCTACGTGCCACGCAGTTTAGTTTCCATTTTCAAGGACACAAGTGCTATGCTTTTGTCCGCAGCTCACCCTGTGTTGTGATGCAGAGACTTCTGAAGGTGGATATTATCTTGAAATGATGCATCTCTATACTCCATGAAGTCCAGTCCTACCCATTAGACAGTACACTGTGAAGATAAACCTTCCATCTAAAGAACCAGGCATTGGAGCAAGCAGAAGCCCTTGTCTCCTGAATAACATGAAGACTCTTGCACTTGTGGTTTATTTTTTATCTAACATTCTGCTCCTCTTATTCTTTGTGCCCCAGTTTACTCACAGTTTACAGTTTCAGGAAGCCAACTCAAATCCTCTAACCCCGCCTATCACTAATCTCTTTAGCAACCACAGTGTGTAAGTGCCTTGTTGATTACCTTTTTGTAGAAGTTCTGAGAACTATATCTTATTGCTTTTTACCTTTTGAGGAAATGGTGTAAACATCCTTCTGCTTATAGCTTAAAAGACAATGACTGTACAAGACATATTAGCTTGTCAATTTAAATCATTACAAGAGATGGAGGCAATTACTGGCATTTAAGTTAAGTTGGAGACCTTATTATTGGCTACAAAATAGATGTATTTTTTGCCTACTGTGTTGAGACAGCAGTAGCCTCAATAGCCTGGTAGGTTTGTAAGCCTCTACCTTGAATAATCAACTAAATTGTGAACCCCACTGTGTCCTAAAGCCAGTAAAGGAAGTATCTTGCAAACTGCAGACATGATTGTTACTTCTATGTCATAACGGCGAACATTACTCTGGCCCAAGCTACTTAAAGGGAAACTCTAAATTTTTGTCCAAAGCAAATAAAGTTCTTACATGCAAAAATTTGGAGAAAGAATGACTCAGGCTTGAAGCCTACCTCTACATTTTGGGCAATTATTGTAACCTCTCTGAATCCTAGTTCTTCATCTTAATGTGGAAATAAAAGTAACATAAATAAATAGCTCACTAAATGATGTCTTCTCCCCACATCCTGCCTTGGTCAAGAATCAACTCACTCAATACTGATTCTCAAATATCTTCTCCTTTGCTTTCCTCTAACATGGAGACTAGAGAGCTAAAGATTCAATTTTTCTAGCTGCAATCTGGCCGCCAGGGGTGATGTGACACAGTTCTGGTCAAAGGTGTAGAAGTTTAAGTCTGATGGGAAGAGTTTCCACTAGGTAGAAGGCAGTTAGCCCTCCTGTTTCTTCCTACTTGGAAGAAGGCGTGATGGCCAGAGGTACAGCAGATCACCTGCCACCACGAGGATGAAACTCATGTGATAAGGGTTGTGGAGCAAGAGGGTAGAAAGAGCTTTGTCCCTGACAACATTATAGAATAGATATTTAAAGGTACTGGGCAGGCAAAAACTTTCATTCAGAAAAACTTCTATCCTCCTCCATGAAAAATTAGTTTTCTTCCTATTAACACAACATTGAACCCATTTCTTATAAACTAATAATCTGGTTTGGCTATGCTGAGAGAGAATGTGCCTACTCACTGCCTTGAGTTACATTTTGGAATGATTGAATGCTGGAAAGATCAAGTGGTTCAACTTTAAATATTTGACAGAGTCAGTACTCAGACCCAAGTTTTTCTGATTCTGATGTCCATGTTGCTAATCACTGACTCATATGCTGCCCCAATGCCAGGTACCCAGCAAAATCTTAAGGAAAATAAAAGTTGCTGATGGACTGATGAATTAAATAGGTTCTCTCTATTTTTACGTTAAAAAGTCTCCTCTTTCGACACAATCTCATGCTGACACTGAAATCAAAGGTTTCCATTAACTGATTCTTCTCTCTGTAGAAGTGAGAACTGAGCTGAGAGACAGATGAAATAAATTTTGTGCAACGTTGGCCTTGAATGTTCTGATGAAAGGCGCGTACTGAAGTTCCTTGGCTGGGACCCATGGGACGCACACTTGTGGCCTTAGAGGCATTGCACTGGGGAACTAGTCAGAGAAAACTGGCAAATGCGCATGCAGCAAGAATGCGCCTCTGCCTCAGATGGCCTTGCTTGGCTCTGTAACCGTAGCCCTTTTAAGGGATCATCGCAGAGACAGCAAATTCCACATTAATCCACTTTTTAAGAACAGAAGGGATGTTGTTTGATATTAGCCAATAAGCTGTGGTGACTAAAAAATGGGTCACAGATATTGTCTTTTGCCCAGGTTGAAGGCCAAAAACATACTGGGCCTCGTGTCTAAAATGGGATTAAACTAGTCTAGCTCCAGGCGACTTACAACCTCGATTATATGGCTTAGTAAAGCACTGTGGTTATTGGAAACAGAATCTAGATTTTCTCCTATTTACACAAATCCTGAAGTATTTGTTTCGACATAAGATGCCTGGGAGAGCTATATATTTCCTCTTAAATACTCAGTTGCCTATTTCCAATAACATAATGAAGAAAGTCTCCATTAGGCATTAATGATAGTAATTTTTTAATCAGGAAAATAGTATATGCTCATGGTTAAAATTTTCAAGTAGTGTTGAAAGGTGGAAAGCAAAAGATAAAGATTCCCTGATGTCACAGTCCAACTCCTTGGAAGTTATCACTGTTAACATTTTCTTGAGTATTTTTGCAGAAATCTTCTATAAATGGCATATTGCTATGAGTTGAATTGTATCCCCTGAAAAAGATATCTTGAAGTCCTAATCCCCAATACCATACCTTGGAATGTGACCTTATTTGGTAGAGGGTCTTTGTAGAGATAATCAAGTTAAAATGAAGTCATTAGGGTGGGCCCTAATCCAATATGACTGGTGTCCTTATAAAAAAGGAAAATATGAACCCAAGACAGATACACAGAGGGAGAATACCATGTGAAGATTTAAGGCAGAGATCAGGGTGATGCTTTTACAAGCCAAGGAACGCCAAAGATTGCCAGCAAACCACCAGAAGCTGGAGAGAGGCATGGAACAGTTTCTCCTTCACAGCCCTCAGAATGAACCAACCGTGCTGACACCCTGATTTTGAATTTCTAGCTTCCGGAACTATGAGACAGTAAATTTCTGTTATGTAAGTCACTCAGTTTGTAGTATGTTGTTAGAGCAGCCCTAGCAAACTAATACACATATAAAGATTGATATTCGTATAGACATAGGTATATACATAATATTGTCTTATTTACGATTTCATTGTGAATCACAACTCATTTTGCTTTCCCTTTGCATCTGTTTGGTTTCAGGAACTCTATGCCTGATTTTTTTCTAGTATAATAACAGTCGCGATTTCAACAATGCTGTTATCCTAAATCCTTCCCTACTTATGAGCATGTGAATCTCTGGCTCTGGATATGTTGCCACTGTTTTGTAGTTTTTCATAAATTACTAGATGTCCAGTAGATGCCAAGCACCACACAATGCTTTGGGGGATGTGGAGATAAGTAAAATAAGGAGATAATGTGCAGCTCTCTGCTTGAAGCTAATGAGATCCCAGGAAAAGAGTACATCCGGGATGAAATACTGTATTTGTGATCTAAGAACCTGATGCCACGTCTTCTTAAATCGACATACTAGATGAAGAAGAGTAGGAAGATATAAACATCAACCCATCAGAGTTAGGTGAAATTATCCATTGAGACCATCAGATTCTCTTTTCTCTGATTCTATATGCAAAAAGTAACCTTTTCCATTTTAATGAGGTTTCCCATTCAGACTTTCCCATTGGAGAGACTTGCCCAATGGCACCATATCATAGATTTGCTCACCACTGTATCCCCCATGCTAAGTTCAGTGTCTGGCTATCACAGTGTGTACTCGTTAAATATTTGTTGAATTGACTAAATATTATACATAGTCAATAAATAATGTTGTGTGCCTACTGTGAGTCAGAAATTGGACTAAGCACTTTTGTATGTTAAAAGTTAAGATTTCTCATAGTAAATTAGCAATTTGACACTCTGATTGATTAGTCACTGATTTAACCCAGGTTAAATGGGTTAAAACCCTGAGAATCTATCATTTCATCAGTCTAGATAACATCTAGTTCCTAAGTTTGTAAACCCAAGGCCTAGACACTGCTCTAACTCTTTAGGCACTTTAAAAAGCCCTATTGAGCAATTTTTCAAACTCTTCATATATTCATCCTTCAATTACACAGTCAGTTATTCAGTTATTTCCTCAAATCTTCCTTCTTTTGACTTTTCTTTCGTGCTTTTATCAGACAATGACCGCCTACACCTATGATATATCAAGAACTATGCTTGTGTGGGAGATCAAGATTTGGCCACCCTGAAATATATCTCTTTACCTTGACTGTTTTCTCTGAGGGACATTTGACCTCCCCCACTAACTGCCTAAAGAATTTGACATGGTGGCTCCCTCCTGGAACAGATCTTCTATCATGATGGCTGTAACGATAATGTAAAATAGATGTTATGATGGGAGGGGCACCAAGCCCCTTTTATCAAAAACTCTATCTCTCCCTGACCACATTATCTATAGATGACCTTGAAAAGAATTGTCTTCTTGCCCTCTGAAGTCCCAGACCACTACCCACCCCCAACACCTTCCTCGCCTTTAGCTACAATACTTAAGCAAGCAGCTTAGACAGAGGGATGAGTTGCTCATTTCTGAGTTTCTCCCATGTATACATATTATTAAGCTTGGTATTATTTTCTCCTGCTAACCTGTCTTGTTGATTATTTGGCCAGCCATAAGAACCTTAAGGGAAAGCGCAGAGGGGGATTCTCCCTCTCTCCCCACACTTGGTACTGAGTGAGAATTCAAAGACATTAAGACAATCTTCTTCTGCAGGAGCTAATACACAATATTCTCTTTAAGAAGATTGCTGGGAGTTACACTCCTTGGCTGTTTTGAAGGCGACAAACAGTACTGAGGGCCTCTTGCTCCCCACCAAGGCAATTTCCAGACCAAGGAAAGCCAATGCAGGAGCCTGGGTGCCTGATCCCTACTTGTATCCTTCCCTCTCTCCAAGCCAAATTCCAGGCCTTGGAATCCAAGACTCAGGGTAATGGAAGAGATTCAGGAACTCATTCAATTGCAGAGAATTTTAATGAGAAATTCAGGCCAGAAGTTAATTATTTTTTTTTCAGTCCTGAAAGGGAAACTGTTGTGGTAGCTATTTTGTGGCAAACTTTGTTATCCTCTGTTGTGCTGCAGTATTTTCAGAAGCTGTCTAAGCCTATATGTCTCTTTTTATAATTATCAAGATTTCAAATAAGCATTGAGCTGCTCTGCTACAAAAATGACCTTATGGTTGTGACCCCACCCACACAAATGACCCCACCCACTTGAAGAGAGATTGAAGCCAGCCCACACTCATATATTTGATATGATTTTGCAGGAAAAACCCCAAGTGAAATACCTCTGTACAGAGGCTGAAAGGGACCTAACCCATGCATCTGAGTTAATTTCAGGGTTTTCAAGGCTGGGGTGAAGTCTAATGGAGCCTTTAAAAAATTCAGCAGTTGGCAGAACATTGGTCATTTAAAATGCATACTTTACACCTACATTAAACTAACATTTCTTGAATGTTTATTGCACGTACTAGACGCTTTCATAGCCATTAGCTCAGTTACTTCTCAAACCACTTCACAAACCAATACAGTGAAATAATAACATATTGAATAATCTCATTTTTATAAATGAGAAAATAGAAGCTCAGAAAGCTTAAGGAACTGTCTCAAGTTCAGAAAGCTCTCACATATTGGAACCACATCTAAATATCATAAAAATGGTTTCTCCTTTTTATTACCAGTGAAGACAATGCTCTTCAAGTGTCTTTGCTCGTTTTCCAGTCTCTCCTTCCTTCTTCCCTCCCTGCGTTCTTCTTTCCTTTCATCTTTCTTGTGTCCTTTCCCTCAATCACCTCCTTCCATTCTTTCTTTCTTGAGTGTCTACTATGGGTCAGACCCTGTCTTGAGACTGGAAGATGGAGAGGTAAAGATACAGCCCCTAGTGAGAAGCAGAGGGGAGAGTCGAGGTGAGATATTTACTAAGAAATAGGTTATATGGGCCTGACACACAGCAGAAAGAAAATTTGGAGCAAGAAATAAAAATGTTCAGTGAAATCACTCATGCTTTTGAGGCCACTTAGAAAGTCTACCTACAGTTAGATGAGGGCTGAGAACAGGGGCCTGGGACCCACTGGCCTTCATGAGGATTTGTGGAAATTGAAGAGCCTCTGACAAATTCAGAGGAAGAAATGGCCTCAGAAACAGGAAGCAAACTGGAAGCTGTTTGTGTCATTGAAAGCATCATGAAATTTAGCAAAGGTAAATAATGTGACTGAACTCCCAGGGTTGGAGAGTAGAAGAGTCATACGTAAATGTCATTATTAGGAAAAACGTTATTCCCCATTCATGTTTCCAATGGAGGGACATCAATTAGTGTCTTTCTTTCTGTCCCTTAGACACTCTGCTAGAGGACGGGGGGTGACATTTTATTGGCGATTATAGAAGAGAAACTGGACATTGGATAGCTCTCTTGTCTTTGGGATCCGCCTGCCAGAAAAAAAATCACAATTTCCTGTCTCCTTTGGGCCGTGATGTAATCTTAGCAGCAAATGCCCTGTCCTGGAGGGAGGAGGTCTGGGGTAGACCAGAGCTGCCTGTGACTGGGTCTGTCCAATTCTGGGGTTTAGTATAAGGAACCCAATGTAGTTGCATACCTAAGCTGCATTTCTGTATCAGCTTTGTCAGTATTAAATCTGACATTTGTCCTTCATTTACCTGACTCTTCTCTGACTCTTTCTCAGTGGATTCTCCCTTTGCATGAGACAGAAGGGTGATACTATTTGTGGCCTCTTCAACAGTCATAAAAAGTTTCCTCCTATTAACAAGCAACAAAGAACATATTTCAAAAATATAGACAGATATCAAAATGGACAACAGCTTATTTATGTCTTTGGTGGAAAGTAAAAACGAAGATTGCATGAATATAATTTAGAAGCCATGTCTTCTCAGCTGTTGGCAGGGTCTGAAGTTCCCTTCTTCTGTTTTTCAAAGGTACTATACTAGTACTTCCCCATGGAAATTTTTACATTCATATGGGAGGAAGGGCTTGGAGAAGTTGGTTGGCAAGAGTCTTCCAAAAAACCCAAAAAACTTATTCAGACTTTTCACATGTCAGAGACTGTCTAAGGGCTTCACATATATCAATTCATACAATCCTCATCACAGCTTCATTTTATAGATGAGGAAACTGAGGCACGTGGACATTAAGTGACTCACACAAGGTCACAGAGTCGTGGGAATGACACAACCTTAGCTGATCTGTCATTGACATCCATGCTCTTAACTACTACACCCTTTGTCCCTTCTCTACTATACCCATTTCACCTACTTTACCATCTTCCTTACGGCAGGACCCCATAGCAATGCCTCTCCTAAATAACTGCCATGAAACACACACTTGAGTAGCCAAATAGCCTCTCTTTTAACCTGTCTCTAAGTCACTTGGTGGTTTAAAATCTGTGTGGCACTAAGAGAGGTGCAGGGGTGGCTGTGATCACAAGGAAAGGTCAAGAAGAGCATCCATTCTATGTCAGATACTGGTCCAGGGCCTTTCCATGTTTGTGTGGATTTCCCATGGATGAAACAACTCATCCAGGTGTAGGAGATGGGGATGGGCTTGAGAGGGTGAGAGGGAGGGTCTTTCTCTACATTCAGGGGCCCAGGGGACTTAAAAAGTCATGAGAGAGAATGCTTCTGTCTTGGTGTGCTGTTGAGTCTGGAAACACTCTCCAACTCAGCCACGCTAGATGGGGTCTGTGCTTTGGGAATGTGGCTGAGAGGGTGTGTCAGCAAAAGCAGCTGGGTAATCTAAAAGTCTGTAATGTGGGAACTGACCCGAGAGGTGGGATAGGCAGATGAAGCTTCCATAGCAACATAAACCTCCAAAGGAGAGAGACTTCTCCTGTATTCAGAGAGCTTCTTTCTGCACCTGTGGCACGTGCCTGGTGACTACAGCAGCAGAATTAAGCTGGGGCCCTCCCTGGCCTCATGGGTTCGGTGGTCGGAGCCATGCAGCAGCACAGTGGGATGATTTGGTAGTGAGTTTGCCAAGGAGGCCAGATGGCTTTCACCCTGAAACAGTGACAGCTGCAGCCACATTGCAATTATGCAGCCACCAGTGGGACTGAGCAGCTCTTCTCTCTGTAAACTCAGGGCTAAATATTTGGATTGAGAAAGGGCCACACAGGAGTGGAAACCTGGAGGAAGCAAGAAGAAACTTCTTATGAAGAAAAGATGAGAGTTGGGGCTGGAGAGGTTAATTTAATGTAAATATTCAAACAACTGGGTTTGAAGTTATTTTATACCCTAAATGGGTGAAGAAGGAAGTGTACACCTATCATTTGCATTTAATCCTTAGAATAGTCCCCAAGGCACATATTATTAACTACATTTTGTGGATGAAGAAATTAAAGGTGAAACAGATTAAGTGACTCGCCCAAGGTCATCCAATTGGCAGGTAGGGGGACACCAGTTTGGCCTGTAAAATGTGTTTTGGTGCTGTAGCACCAAAGCACAAACATACTAGTGTAAAGAGTGAGAGTGTCCAATTTTACCAGCATGAGGTATCTACCCCTCTAGGCCACCCGATAACCAGAAGGAGCATGTAGCTTGCCAAAGAGATCCTATTATTACTGTTTTTACAACAGGCATTATTAGGGCAGATAAGGATGACCTAAGATGTGGGATGGGATTGGTCCAATGTCTAGGAGCCATTCCTCTCTCCTTAGCTTTTTTTAAATGATCAGGTGAAGTCCAGTTAGGCTATCATGGTAGAGTAAATGATCATTTGCCTTTTAGGCAGCAGATTGCAGGGACACTGGCTAACTGTGCTCAGAGGCTATCTCAAAGTTGTTGCAGGGGCTGCCAGCAGCAATGGAGTTATATAGTAGGCATAGTTTCTGAACTTGAAATTGTGACAATCCTGTAGTCAGTGACTCTTTATGTGCCCGCCTCATCATAAACTCCCTTTTGAGAAAAGCACATATAACTGCTTATTTTAGTGTTTGCCAACTCAAATGCCTACAGGGTTCAGGCGTGTAAATAAATGAATGAAGCTAGTTGACAATAAATAGGGAGATTTGGGGACTGTGGTGAACTGGAAAGCACTGGAGCCTTTTAAAGGGGTCAGCCACTACTCAGTATCTGTTGACTGTAGTGAGTGTTTTCTGATATTCCAATTTTTCAAGGGAAGCTGGAAATCTGGGTATTTACAATGAAATCTCCCTATTTAAAAAAAGTTGGGGGCGGCCAGGTGGCACAAGCAGTTAAGTGCACGCGCTCCGCTGCGGCGCCCCGGGGTTTGGATCCCGGGCGCACACTGACGCACCGCTTGGCAAGACATGCTGTAGCAGTGTCCCATATAAAGTGGAGGAAGATGGGCACAGACGTTAGTCCAGGGCCAGTCTTCCTCAGCAAAAAGAGGAGGATTGGCAGATATTAGCTCAGGGCTGGTCTTCCTCACAAAAAAAAAAAAAAATGTTGATTGAACATTAAAAAAAAATAATAATGTGTGAGCCAATATTGTGCAAATCAAACCAAACATATCTGTGGCTGGTCACATTGCAGTCACCACTCTACATAAAAGTTTAGTACTTCACCCTCAGCACTGCTGTGCCACCTTCAGCTGACTGGAGAGGAAGCAGCCCTGGAGCAATGGCAGCCCTCTTTAGGGTCTCCCCGGAAATGACCTGTGGGAAGCGTCCTCCTCAACAGGGAAGCCATATACCGGAAGGTGACTGCTCAGCTCCAATTCCCTCTTGGGGAATTGGAACAGAAGACACAGAGAGAATTAAGTCATAATAACAGGAGGAGAAGAAGCAGAGCCAGAGACTCACCAAGGAATCTTAATGGCAGAGCATTCAAATTGGATGCCTGCTGCTGAGAGGCTGATCACGTGACAGAATGGCAAGAGCTGTTGAGGGCTACAGTGGATTGCTGGAGCTAACGCTGTTTTCTGAATGAATGTTGAGTTTTTCTTAAGGTCCCGTTTTATCTTTACAATATAATCCATTGACCTAGGTAAACTTGGGTATATCTGGGAATTTTGTGATTTCAGAGATGCTGGGCAACCCCAGGAATCTGTGGTCTGATACATATACTTGTTCATAGTAGACCACCCCTCTTCCTCACACTGACCGGCTCTGGCATCCACGTGATCCAGCCCCTCCTGCTGACTGGATAAGCAGGGCATCCAGGTGGAACCAATCAGATTCTGTACCTTGTGAATTTGAAATAATTTCATTTACGACCGGTGCTTGAAGAGGTGATGTAAACTCGGGCCTTGAGGCTCTTCTTCTTGTGGGATGACCGTTTCCAGTAAAATTCATTACCATAGTTTACAAGGTCCAGCCAGAGGTAGCCTCTTCTTCCTTTTCTAGCCTCATGACTCACCAATCTCCTCGACACTCTCTGCTCCAGGCATTCTGGCCTTCTTTCAGGTCCGCAAGAGGCTGCGCGTGCTATTCTTGCTTCCTGCTGACTAGTTAGGTCCTATACAACTTTTCAGATCTCAACCCAAATGTCACTTCTTCAGAGAGATCTCTTCTTATGCTTCAGATTAGGTCAGAGCTTGCCCATTCTCCCCTCCCTCCTCATTACACACTCTTACAGCACTATACATTTTCTGTGTCTTCATAGGGTTAGTTCACTATGACCCTTCATTATGACTTTTCTTCCTGCATCCTTCATTGTCACAAAAGTGGTTAAGAGCATTACACTGGGGTCAGATTTCTTGGGCTCAAATCCTGGTTTTACTATTTAGTAGGTAGGTGACTTTGAGCATGTTACTTAACCTCTCTCAGTCTTGGTTTGGTCACCCATGGAATGAGGATAGTAATAGTAACCAGGAGACTCCTCCATTCTCTTCTTGGGGCAGCTATTGCATTTGAGTGATCTTCTTAACTTATTGTGCGCCCTCAGTTTATACTTGGAGAAGACTTACGCTTTTTGGAATATCAATTTAAATGTTCTTGTTCCTAGTATTTCTTTCTGCTAGTTAGGTAACAGAAAGGAAGTTCTGAGCTCATCGCCTCAAGAAAATGATGGCATATCAGAAGGGGAAACAAAGAGTATTTCCTTGATTTTTGTATTTTAAAAGTCTAGGCATTCAGAGGGCGTCTGAGAGGGTGTGTGTGAACCAACCAAGCCAGAGATTTGGGAGAATGCAGATGAAGAAAGAGATATAAACAGAGTTATAAGAGATATAAACTAGAGTTCCTGTAGTTCTGTGTGGCATGGGAACAAAGAACGATCCCAAGAGCTCTGGAAGTTAGCCAGGAGAAAGCTTATGGTCAAGAATTGAGACGACATATCCCAAACCTGAGGGGATCAATGATTGAAGACCAGGAAGGGGACCCAAGGAGGGAGACAACCTAATCGATGCCTGTGAGGTTAAATCACAACCCATATCAGATGCTCTCACCCTAACAATGCATTAGCACTCCATAAGCTCCTCCCAGATTAGAGGCAACCCTTTCCAAAGGAGAGAAACTCCTCAATTGCCTAAGATTAAACCTCCACTAATAGGGGAACTTGCAATCGAAATAAAGTTCAGAAATTAAAACAAACATATTTCTCACACATTTGAGCCTGGAGACTAACATAGTCATATATTTTCTGAAGAGAATATATAATGAGGTTGTTTTGTTACCATTTGACAAGGAAGACGTCTTTTTTGCTGTAGTTCACAATAGCTGCTCAGAGGTAACCAAACCATGTCCAATCACTTGAGCTCAAGCACTTCTTCTTGGGTGGTCTCGTCAGCAATGGCAAGGGTAACAGGCGACTGTACCTTATTAACAGTAATGACAACTCTGGCAGGGAAAGGCACTTGGGACCACTTTCCTGGAAGAGTGACTGGGTCTGTGGCAGGCACTTAAAGGTATATGAACTCCTTAGAGATGGTCTATCATTGGTCCATGAGGCTTTGGGAAGAGAGGCAGGACATTTAAGTGGATTAAGTTTCATAATATAGAGTCCCATTGGGTGCTCTGATTAATTTCACATAGGATTTGCTTAGCATTTTTAGGAGAGCACTGTTGGAGATTTGGCACTGTATATGAGGGTTGGGGGACTTTGGGGGTGCCCATAAGTTGTAGGTTTAAAAACACAGGATTGGTGTGGAGTGGGAAAATTTTAATTTGGTCTTTGCTGCATTAATAGATTGAGGATGGTGAGATTTCTTTTCTTCTTGGTGAGGCCAGATGACAGCTGAAATCTTTTGGGTCACATTTTAAGAGGAACACATAAGTAGAAAGCAATCAAGAAAGTGAAACCATGTTATATGAAAGATGGCTGAAGCATCTGGGAATATTTATCCACCAGAAAGAAGGTTCCAGGTGACACTACTGCCAGCTTTAAATATTCAAAAGCCTGTCATTTGGAAGAGGGATTACGCTTATTCAGTAAGGCCCCAGGCTAGATCTAGGATCAGGAGATAGGAGTTATAGGAAGATAACTTTTAATTCACTACATACAGCTAGTGACTCAAATAGAGATATCTGAGAATTGGATGGGCTGAGTTCATGGTCAAACAAAGAATTCGAGCATAGGTTGTCAGGAATATTACAGAGATGAGATGGTGCAGTGTAGCGGTGAAGGTTTAGAGACGGAATTGGGTTCCAATTTTGGCATTTACCAAATATAGGACATATAGCAAGTTGCTTCATTTTTCTGATTCAGTTTCATAATCTTTAAAATGGAAATAATAATGTCTACTGCATAATAGTTGGCAAGGATTAAATAATTAACTTTAGTTTTTAGTTGTCTAGAGAAGGGAGGTGTGTGTATAGGTATATGTGTGTATACATGTGTGTATGTGGCATTTCTGGCGTTCCTAACCTGAAGTTCTGTGATTCCAAAGCCGTTGGCAGAGAAAAGTTGAAAGAAGGAGCTATTCTACTGTGTTCCTTAGCTCCTTCTCAGTATTTTGAAATGGGCTTAAAAGCCTTTGAAATTGCTTCAGTTTCTTATAGAATTGTTTGTTTTGATGTGGTTTTCCCCAGTCAAAAATTAAGTTTATAACAGGTAGAAAATATTTGACACTTATTCTAGTGCCACCCAAAACTGAAAAATGCCCCTCACTTTGCTTGTGCAGAATGAGGTATGAGGATATTTTACCGAGGAGTTGAAAAGGACAGAGAAGGATGAGCAATCACGATTCGGTCCCCTGGTTACTAGCATGATTTGATTGTGTTTACACATCAGACTTGTGTTTGGGGACCTCTGAGCCTCTGTGCACGTTTATCAAATTGCAAACATCACCATTTATGCACAGCTGGTGATAAAGCACTACCACACAGCTGAATAGCTCTCCCAGTAGAAGATGATTATTTCCCAAGATAAAAACTGGCTACCTGATGCCAAAGCAATTCATCAATTCAATGATAAAAAAAAAGAAAGAAAAATCAGACAAACCCCTCTCTTGGTGTAGTGTAGGGCGAACAATTGGTTGATTGACTGGGTTTTGGCTGCGAACACAGCCAAAGCAAACCTAAAACAGTGTGAGGTGTTCATGGGAATTTTCATTTACAATGTAATTGTTTCTGCTAAACTTTCTTTATGGTTTCCAATTTGATCCTAAGTTAACTGTGGAGGTCAAAGTTAAGCGGTCACATCATCATTAAGGGTAATGGCTTTGTTTGCTAACAAGAATTGTCTTTTCCTTTCCCATTTGATGGCACTGTGTAGTTTTTAATGATAACTTCTATGGATGGGGGAGGTTTGGTTTGTAAAGGAAGAAACTCTATCCTGAAACCAATACCCTTCAGAGGAGACATCTCAAAATCTAAGAGCAACTGCTGTTTGAGTTTTGTTTGTCTAGCGACAATTAAGGTGGAGCGCAATAACCCTGGGCTTTGAAGTCAGAAAGAACTCATTCATTTGTTCGTTTATTCAGTATATTTACATTGAGCCCTTTTTTATATGCTAAGTACCATGTTAGGCACTGGGGATTCAGCAACAGACTAACAAGGTATTTGGTCCCACAGACATTATAACTTAGTAGGATGGTGGAGGTGAAGAGGCCAGACAATCAATATATAAATGTTCTTCAAATCCTGGCCTCTGTGTTTTCCATTTTTGTGACCTAGAGTAAGTTATTAACTTACTCAATAGTGCCTCACACATAGCAAGAATCAGCAAATGATAGTTTTCTTAGCTGCTCTACTCCCTACCCTACAGGGCCCTAGAAAAAGAACAAACTGGCTACTTCTCAGTTTTGGTTGATCTCTTTCTTTGGGCCAGAAAAATGAAGATCCTTGTTATGAAGTGTAGGTAGATTCCGGATGAATTGGCTTATTGTCCAATGTTCCTGTAAGGGTCTGTCTTTTAAGTACCGGAGCTAATCAACATTTTTTTCCTCTTCATCTTGACTTACCAAAGAAAGTACTTCCAGATGAACTAGTTTCAACGCACAAATGTTATTTTTTAAAAATCCTATTGCATATAGTTTGTCTTGACTGAAGACTTATTCTACCTTTTCCTGAATTTCTACCAATTAAGCTGTTAAGAAAAGCTGTGAAGGATAGTCGTTCTTATAATCATCCTCCAGGAGGTAGAGCTTGTTTTAGGGTGCTGTTAGGATGACTGTGTAGTTGCCTTGTTAGAGTTTGGGACATAGAAGATGGTGAATCTATTGATAGAGAAATAAATATCATTGTTAATTAATAATTATAATTTTAAGTGCAAACACAATTTATGATGGATAAAAAATGTAGTTTATAATGCTGTTTCTCAAAATACGTCTGGAGTTCCAAACAATTGAATTGAAACAAATATTTATACTATATACAGCCCATTGGGAAGTTGAGGGAATGAATAAGATATGAATGGAATATTCCCTTCATCCTCTCCCACTACTCTTCCTTTGCTCCAGGTACTTGTAATTTATATTTCATCTTTAGTATACATTTCATATGTGATACTGAAATCCTCTCTCCTTGAAAACAGTAAATTTATATTATCTAGCAGAAAAAAATATTTTAAAATATTAACAAAACTCCCACTCTCCCCAGAAGATGCTTGTATTACTCTGGTAGCTATTGATCTAGCTTTTTGGTTGTGCTAACTGGGCAAGGTGCCAAAAGGAAATCTGGAGAAGCCTGGAAGAGGCAAGAAGGATTTTCACTGGAAAAGGCAGAGGTATGGGCAGGAGGGGAAAAAAATCCAGAAAGGATGAAGGAACTAGGAGGCAAAGAGCATATTAGGAGAGATCTTGAGAGCTTGGAGGTGGCTAGGAAAAAGATTTTGTGGGTAGCTGCCATATATGAGGTACATAGAGAGAATGATAAAGGAAAGAAAGAAGCTTTTAAGAAGTTTGGCTCTGCATTATAAATGTAATTTACTCTTTTAGGAGAATACAATAAAGATGTAAATTGCATCCCAATTGTTGTGGCTGCTGGGTATTTTTTTTTATTTTTTTCTCTTTGCAGTACTGAGGAGAGTTGGGACCTCAGAGTGGCTTTATGAAATTTAACTTTGATTAAAGCACTTAAACCATTCTGGCATTTTTGTGCCTTGAAACTCCCTGTTTCTCCAGGCATTGCCTAAGACATTTCTTCAGTGCCGGGAAGAAATAGCTGAAAAACCAAGGGTTTTGGAGTTAGACAAATCCAAGTTCAAATCCTAACTCCTCGCTTGCTAGCTGTGTCTCCTAGGACACGTCATGTCACTCAATGAGCTTCAGTTTCCGCATCTATAATATGGGGTTAAGAGTACTGCTCTGTAAGACTGTTGTAAATGCTGAAATAAAGGGACAGCTAGCAAAAGATCTTGAAAGGATTGGGCTTCATCAATCTGAGTCCCTTTAGGAAAGAGATGGCCCGTTCGTTCAAATTAGGAAAGTGAGGAAAGTGTCATAGCAGGACTATTTTAAAAAAATGTATAGGCAGGGTATAGGAAACTACAAAGGATAGTGCGATACTCTGGGGCTTCCAGCTTTAGGTCTGAAGGACTGAGTAGAAGTATTGGGCCCTGGAGACAGAGAAGGCTGTGTGGAGAGAGCTACCAGAGAGCTGCTGAGACCCTCTGGGGAGGGATGTGGCCAGCCCTTGGCAATGACTGGGGGATTGGGAAATGAATAGGGCAACTTCAATTCTTCTCTCCTTTTCTCCCTCCAGTTCCTCCAAGCTCCTCTACCAAACCTACCTTGAAGCCATTTGGTAAGAAAGTCCACTAAGGTCATGGGAGGTGAGCCATGGAGCAGATTGGAGAAGGATGGAGAGTGGATCTTGGGGGAAATCGAACATATCCATATGCTCAGTAAGTGTTATTTCCCTTCTCCTTTTTTCCTTCCCTATAGTGTGGATGAGAGGGTATCTTACCCATGGAAGAATAAGCATACTGCAGAGCTGTTACTGGTCTCTGAAATACTGTGCCTTATATGTGAGTTCTATAGATTATGACACATCACAGACATAGCTCTAGAGTTGGAAATGAACACACATCAATCTTTATTTAAAGGGCAGCAAGAGAAGCACAGCTGGTGTAGTGGCTGACTCTCTATGAGAATGACTGATACAGAGAACTTGCTATGCTGGTCAGAGATAAACAGGAGCTCCTGTTTCAACAGTGGCTTTTCAAGTTTGCCGCTTGGCATGAAACTATCTCTGGCAGAGGGTGCCACATAAACAGGGCACACACCCAAGCATGTAAGATGGTCACAACTTGTTGGATACATTCTCACCCTCTAGCCCAAGACCCATAGCTAGCAGACAAAGCTGATGGTAGGGCATCCTTTCAGAGAACACACTATGGACCACTTGGATCTTTTCAAAATTTGCAAGTGAGTTGAAGACCAACTTTGGGAAAGAATGCTTTGCTATCACTGGTGGTACAGATCTTTGATTCAAAACATTTGTAAAGCTCCTGATCTTTGGATAAATAACTCTTCTCCTAAAAAGAAAAATCTCCTTGCTCCCATAGTAGGCTGAATGGTGGCCCAAAAAGACATATTCTATGTCCTGATCCCCAGAACCTGTGAATGTTACCTTATTTGGAAAAAGGGTCTTTGCAGATATAATTAAGTTAAGGATATTGAGATGAGGAAATAGTCCTGTGTTATCTGGGTGGGCCCTAAATCCAATGCCAAATATCCTTATAAGATACATACATAGGACAGACATAATGAGGAGAAGTCTATATGAAGACAGAGGCAGAGATTGGTGTGATGTGGCCACAAGCCAAGGAAGCCAACACCACTAGAAACTGGAAGAGGCATGGAACGGATTCTCCCTTAGAGCCTGTGTAGGCAGTATGACCCTGGTTGTTGACTTCTGGCCTCCAGAATTGTGAGAGAATGAATTTCCATTGTTGCAAGCCAACAAGTGTGTGGTTATTTGTTATGGCAGCTCTGGAAACTAATACACCTCCTGTGAAACCATCTGTGCTGACACCTTGGCTACTAAGCAGTTCAAGTCTTAGCACCCTAAAGAATTCTGGAAACAGTACAGAGAACAAACATCTTGGAATATATTTTTCTGAAGTTTATGAGAAGTCATCTCAAATCCTGGGAAACTATCTAATTTATACCTTAAGCATTTGCAAAAATATCACTGAGTCGAAAGAGGCAGAAGAAAGAGCGTTGGAGGGAGGAATCACACGCCCTAGGTTCTAGTGCTGGCTTTACTACTCACTGGCTATCTGACCTTAGAAAAGTCATTCAAGTATTCCAGGCCTAGATTTTCTTATTTCTACAATACCTGTCCCACCTTCTTTATGAAGTTGGTAAGAAGATTACATTATATATGATGCTTTGAAATAGTAAAGTGCTACCCATTAAATTGCAAAATGTTATATTATACATTTAGTTATTCATAATATAAACACAATATATTTTATTAATTAAATCCTACTAACTCAGAATTTGCAACGATTTGGAAAAGGGATACATAGGAGTCAGGGAATCAGAGTTTTAGTCCTGATTCTGTCATGAAGTAACCTTGGACAAATTATTGAACCTTTTAGGGAAACAGTTTTCAGAATTGTTAAATTGAAAGAGTTGGATTGGATAATGTCTAATGTTGCTCCCATATCTCTGATTTTATAACATTTAAATAAAATTATGATTATCAGGATGGTTCTCTCCCTTGGTGAGCTTCTTCCTTCTGATGGATTAAATTTTCACTAAATTCTGTCAACCCGGAACTTGTCCACTGAGCTTCAGATTTATATAACCAAGTATCTGGATGTCACACAGTATACCAGCTAAGATTCTCTGAATGTAAAAGAAAGGAAAAACAAAATTTACTTACACTGAAAAGAAAGAAAAAGAAAAGAAGAAAAAGCAAAAGAGAATTTATTGGCTCACTTAATTGAAAAGTCTATGAGTAGAGTTAGTTTTAGCAACAGCTAGATTTATGGCTCAAATAATGTCATCTTTCCATCTCTCAGTTCTGCTTTGCACAAGGTTGGCTCCAGTCTGGGACTTCACATGGTGCAATAGTGCTGTTGCATCATCTCTTAATTACGCGAGTCAAGGGAAAGTAAGTCTTTTCCCAAGATGCATAGCAACAGTCTCATTGCATTGCATTGGCTCTGATTGGCTGAAATGTCCATCTCTGAACCAATCACCATGACCAGAGGAATTCAGTGTGCTCACTGGCTTAAGTCTGGGTAATGTGATTCATTGCTAAGCCAGGGATATAGCCCTGGTGTGCTGGAGCCATTTTATTATAACATTTCACTAATTTTCTGAGCTGGTTGTTAGACTGTTGGTAGCATTAAATTGGAAAAGGTGGGATTATCTGCACCACAAATTAGTGCTTTATTTCTTTATTTATTTTGGAGAGCTGGTTTACCAGCACACCACTGGGTGTAGTCCTGTTAAAGCAGAGCAGGTAAGGGTAGGATCACCCTCAAAAAAGGAGCTTATCAAAATAAGATAAGAATAAATGCTGCAGTTACAAAAAAACAAGCATCCATTAAGCCTGGAAGCTCAAAATCAAAATATCCAATGTTGAGCTCTCTTGTTCCTCAACCTGCTTTGTCTCATGGATTTTCTGTCTGGATTGGTAGCCATCACTCCAATCACACACTCAAGTCTAAAATATGACATTTAATTAATGGATGCTTTTCTTTCTCTCGTAACACAATTAAGCCTCTTTAATGTTTTTCAAATCTATCTTTTCCTCTATTGTCACTACCCAGTATGCTGACTTAGGCTTGTTTGATCTCTCCCTGGGCTATTTCAGGATTCTCCTAATTTATCTACCTGTCTTCAGTCTGATCTTTCTCAAATCCATCAGGCATATCACCACCAGAGTGAGCCATCTAAAATACATCTGACCAGGTCCTTACTTCTTCCTAAATCACCTTTCATTGCATAGTGGGTGAGGTCTGTGGTGGTTTTAAAACATGTTCACAAATTCTTCAATATGTCTCCTTTTAAGAGGTGGAGCTTAATTCTCTCTCCTTGAGTACAGGCTCGATGAATAGAATGCAATGAAAATGATGGTGTGTGACTTCCATGACTAGTTCGTCAAGGACGTTACAGCTTCCTCCTGTTCTCTCTCCTGGTTCATTCACTCTAGGGGAAGCCAGTCGTCATTTTGTGAGAACACACCAAGCAGCACTACGGAGGGTCCACAGAGCAAAAAACTGAGGCCTTTTGCCAACAACCATCTTGGAAGCAGATTCTGCAGCCCCAGCAAAAACTTTAAATGACTACAGTCCAGGCTGAGGTCTTGATTGCAACCTCATGAGACATTCTGAACCAGAACCACCTAAGTCACTACTGATTCCTAACCCATTGAAATTGTGAGATAGCAACTGATTGTTTTAGGCTGCTAAATTCTGGCTGCAGCAACAGATAATCTGGTCTCAGCCTACCACTTTTTTCCTCCATCATTGAACTTACCACTTTTAAAAAACATATAAGTCTGTCTTCCCTATTATAGTCTGAGCTTCCTGGGGGCAGGTACTGTCACTCCCCAGTACACTGCTATATCCCCGTGTAGCAGATTGTTTTTCATAAAGATGGCTGCAACACTATCTCCCATCCCAAGAGCTCTTCTAGAACCTTGTCACATCCTCATCAAGAGGCGGATTCTGTGTCTGCTCCCCTGGAACCTGGATGGGACTTTGTGACTGCCTCAAACAAGAGTAGAGCTAAAGCGATGCCATGTTACTTCCAAAGGAAAGTCATAAAAATGCCATACACTTCTGCCTCTCTCTCTTCAGATCCTTGCTCTTGGAATTCTGGCACTGTGCTGTGAGAAAACCCAAGCAGTCTGTAGAAACGCCTGCATGGAGAGGAAGCACATGGAGAGAAAGCGAGGGCCCCGGCTCCCAGCCAGAGCGGCGCTCCTAGAGAGCAGTCAAGGCTAACTAGCCATGTGAGTGAACCATGGCGGAAATGGATCTTCCAGCCCCTAGTTGAGCCTCCCAAGTCAATGCCATGGGGATCAGAAACGAGCTGTTCCTGCTCAAATTGCAGATTTGTGAGGAATAAAATGATTGTGATTGTTTTAAGCCACAAAGTTTTGGGTTAGTCTGTTATGCAGCAATACAGAGCTGGAACATCTAGCCCTGTATCTGTAATATCACAGGCATTTGACAAGTATTTGTAAACTGGCTGATGATCCTGATTTCCCCATAGAGCTTCTTTCGGGGCACATTCATACACTTGTTCTTCTTTAAACAAACATTGAACTCATCTGCTTTGAGACTTGTATTCAAACTGTCCTCTGTAATGTAAATTACCTCCTTACTTTCCTTATACATTTACCTGCTCAAGTCTTACGCTTCTGAAAAAAATCCAGTTGAATCCTCCTTCCTTTTCTCTCTTCTTTTCTTTTTTCATTCCTTCCTTTTAGTAAATATGTCTGTAACATCAACTACAAGCTCAGGATATCATGTAGAGCAATATAGACAAAATCCCCATCCTCTTGCAGCTTTACATTCCAATGGGGGATCCAGTCAATAAATAAATACATAATTAAAAAAATTACAGAGCATGATTAGTGCCTTCAAAGAATTAAACAGTGTGCAGCAATAGAGAATATCAGTGGGGATGGGAGGGGGCAGGAATGGGGCCTTATTCTAGATGGAATGTTTAAAGAAGGTCTCTCTAAGGAGGTGACGTTTGAGATCTGATCTAAACAATAAAAAGGAACAAGTCAGGAAGAAGAGACAACAGCGTCCTGGGCAGAGAAAACAGCAAGCACAAAGCAATGAGGAAGGATAAAAAATGTCTTCTGTTGGATAAAACAAAGGAGATGTTTATGGCTGCAGCGTAATGAGTGGGGAGAAAAAGTTCACTAGATGAAGTGGGAAAGATAAGCAGGCACCAGATCATGCAGACTTAAAAGCCACAAAAGAATTTAGATTTAATTCTAAATACAATTGATAATTATTGAAAGACTTTAAATTAGGGGAGTGCCATGATCTGACTGGCATTTTAAGCTTACTCTTGCTGCTGTGCAGGGAATGGAGTACAGGTTGGCAGGAAGAGGTGCAGGGAGATCATTACGGAAACCAAACACGAGATGATGGTGCCTTGGATTAGCGTGGTGGCAGTGGGTATAGAGAGAAATGCATATATTGGGAAAACATTTGTAGTTATAACTTATAAAACACTGCTGGTGACTCAGTTGTGGGGGCTGTAGGGAAAGGAGGATTTCTGGCTTTGGTAAGGGGTTTGCGTTTTTATTGTAAAGCAGTGAGAAGCCACGGAAGGTCCAGCAGGGAGCATATGCTCCAATTTCTTCCTGCAAGAAGCCTCTCTAGAATCCTCTTGTTGGAATTCATCTCTCCCTCCTCTGTGTATTTATGGCTTGATGGTTTTGACTCTTACAGAGAAGTAGCATAAAATAAAGGGTAAAAGCATAAGGAATTTTAGAGCCAGACTGATGTGAGTTGATCCGGGTCCCTTCTCTACTTATGTGAAATGTATACTTGGATAAATCCATTCAAGTCTGTGGCCTCAACGTCTTCAAATGTGGATGGCATCTATGTTACAGGTTTGTTGGGTTAATTAAATGAAACACAAGAGGAGAAATATGCTTTAGGCAGGATAGAAAGTCTAGCTCTAAATTCAGAGAAGCGACACTTAAAAATTAATTATATCTAATCTTTATGGAGCACCTACCATGTGCCAGATACATTCTAGGTGTTTTACTCCTCCTAACTACCTTATGACTTAGTTACTTTTGTTATCTTCCTTTACAAGTGAATAAATAGAGGCACAAAGAGCTTAAAAATATATCCCAAGTCATACTGCAACACTTAATTTGTGTAGAATTGTTTTTCTAGATTCGTTTTTCTCCCTATTGCTCTCAGACAGCGGGCAGTGGTGTGTCTTGCTCACAACTCTCTTCCTTGTCCCTGGCACATTGCAGAAAGTGAATTCATACATACTGAGTGAGTGAACCTTCAGGCGTTGACTCACATGACAAAGTTTGTGTTGGAGTGATGATGTACTGGCTTTATTTGAGAGGGTTCATACCGCTGAACTTGGAGTGTCCTGAGCCAGGCTAGCTTGGGAAGCTGGTCGGCTCCATGGTGAGGTCAGATCCCCACGTGGTCAACCACTGCTGCCCAGCCCGTGGGGCGATGATATTGTGGCTAATTTGCTTGTGCTGTTTGGTTTCAGAAGCTTAGCAATAGCACAAAAAAACCTTTATATTAACAAGACTACTCAAGGAATGGCGTATTCCGACTAGTGAGACAGAAAAGAAAGATCCTTTGTTTAAACTCTTTTGGAAAATCTCTGTAAAATGTAGTGGCCATCTGCTCGGCCGTGGTAAGGACTGTGAGTGAATATGCTTTGTGTCTTGAAATTGAAAAGCTGATCATCCTTATATCTTACAGTGATGTCTGGTCTTCATTCTAAACATGATTATTTCAGAGAAGGAAAGTGGAGAAGAGTGGGCTAAAAGTATTCTTAGATGAGGCACTACCTTGAGATGCTCATTTTAAAATAACATAATGATACAGACATTTTCCCTCAGAATTGACCTTTTTCCTTTAAAAAATGGAGAGAGGGAAAAAGGGGAAATTAATGAGAGATTCTGGTCAAAATCCTAAGGCTTCCTTCAAATCTCAGCTTAAGTTCTCCTCTAAAAAGACTGCAAAATAATTCTACTTAATCAGAACTGTGCTTGATCTGTTTAATTTAGTGTGTGTAACTTCCCACTAGTCTGTGGAGTAAAAAGGAAGAAGGAGGTCATCACTGATGAGGGAAGGGTGGAGAGTGGGTTGTTCTATTCCCTTCAAAGGGAGTCTTGAGTGTATTTACCATGGGCGCAAAGTGCACTGAGCTAGAAGGGGACAAGACGTGATTTTAGCAGGCCCTGAGGAGGTCCTTCTGCCAAAAATAGACCCACCTGCTTGTGAATGTCTGGCATTCCTTTGACTGAGGACAAAGCCAGAAAGGCCAGCTGTTCCCTCTGATACTCTTCCCACAGGCTGGCTGAGACCTGACATTCCACACTTGAACTTCAGGCTAAATTTTCCTCCACAATCTACCCCAAAGCACTCTCTCTCCCCCAACTCTGGAATAAAGGTGTTAGCAGATATTTACACTGCAATATGACTGCAGTGTAAATATACAGACTTGTGCAAAGAACAGAAATTATGGAAGTGGGAGAATCCTCCCTACTTGACTCTGTGACTTTGGTCAAGTCCTAAACTGCTTATGCAGCAGTTTCCTCTCCTGTAAAATAAGAATAAGCCAAAAGGACTGGACTCTTGGGGGGCTAAATAAGACAAATGTAGACCAATTAGTTTGCTGAGAGTTATGCCACCAGCATTTCAGATACCAGCAGAGTCATCCATGGTGGACAGGTTTCAGCAGAGCTTCCAGACTCAGACAGACTAGTAAGAAGGCCTTGGCCACCCACTTCTGAAAAAAATTGGCCCTGAAAACCCTATGAATAGCAGTGGAGCATTGTCTGACATAGCGCCAGAAGGGGAGAGGATGGCACAAAAAAAAAAGGCAGGGTTCCACTCTGCTGTACACAGGGTCACTTGGAGTCGGAATCGACTCTACGGCACTCTAACAACAAAAAGCACAAATTAAGAAATGACCCAAATGTCTATCAGAGGGAGACTAGTTAGATAAACTTTGGAGCATTCACACAATGCTGTATTATGTAGCTGTGAAAAGGAATGAGGAAGATCTCTATGTACTGATACAAAGCGATGGCCAGGGCATACTTGTTAAGTAACAAAAGCAAAAGTGTTTATAGTATGCTATAGTTAAGAAAGGGGGAAAATAGGAAATACATATTTGTTTATAATTTCAATAGCAGGATAAACCAAAAATGAATTAAAAATGGGATGGAGGGAACCGGGAGAAGGGGAGATAGACTTCTCTATAAACCTTATTTTATTTTTTGACTTTGGAATCATGTAAATGTCTTATGTAATTAAAAACAAAGTTAAATCAAAGAGAAAAACATGCCAAAACATAAGTCCTAAAAATTTAAACTGGGAAAAAAATTAAATCTCACTTTATATCAATTCTGTGGCATAACCATCTTAAGAGTTATTTCAAATGATTTTAAAACACATATTTGGATTATACATCCCAGGAGGGCATATCCTAATGACAAAAAGAAGTGCAAAGACATCTTAGACCGAATTCTATTGACTAGCTGTTATTTACATTATTATTTTGAATATTATTATATATAGAGTAGGATAAAGCAACTAAGTAGTTGAATTAATAGCCTTAGGAGATAAGATTTTCAGAGTAAGGAAAAGATAAATTTCAAATAAAAGAATTGAAGTAAAAATTTCGTCATTTTTGATTTGAATTAGAAATATCAATATGAATTTATGATTTATTTTTCTCTTGCTAACAACTACCAATTTCCTAGGTCTGTCCACTAGAAGCGTGATGAACTCAGTTTTAATGATCACTGCAGGTACCCAGAATGTACAAGTACCATTTCCATCTTAAAGGAGCCAGGGATCCTTGGAGAAATGGTCAGTTCTAGATCTGGGGCAGGAAGTGTTTGAGATGAGCCTGAGACATATTGTTATGCCCAAAGGCAAGAATATATGAGTCAGCTTGAAGGAGCTCCCACTGGCTAAATTTGGGAAGAAAATAAAAACAAATGGTGGCTGCGCCATATTGAAACACATCAGATACATAAAATCCACAAGTTCATTTGGAGGTTGCTGGGGCACCAGCTCACTATTCTGAAGATAAATAAATAAAAGGAAAAAATCAAGCCTTTATTCTGCCTTTTTTGTTTGTTTCAGGTAATCAAAAATTTGGTGAAGGTAAAATTCTTCTTTATTGGAGTATTCTAGCTTCAAAAATGCAGGAGGAATGATGGGATTAAAAAATCTCCATTCTTGGTGGCAAATCATTTTGCAATATATAAATGTATCAAATCAACACATTGTACACCTTAAACTTACACAATGTTATATGTCAATGATATCTCAATAGAGCTGGAAAAAAATCCTCCATTCTGCTAATTCTAATGAAATAATGGATCTAGGCAACTGTCATCAATGTCTGCCAAAACTATTAAGTGAAGACTGATGAGACACTTTACAAAGGAAGTATCGTGTGATGCTCAAAACAAAACAAATAGCAAGGAGTTTAAAGGTAGTAAGACAAAAATGGATTTCTTCACTGAGGACACAGACACAAGCCTGCCCAGTCCCTGTGGGTGGACCCACATTTCTCCACCTCCCACTCTTCTGATCTTTTCCATCAGCTGAACAGGGTGGGGAACCGCCCACAGGAGGGCAGGGGCAGGGGCCTGGACTGAATTCAGAGCCCTCAGCCTGTGGCCCTGAGTTTCTTTCTGCTTTGTCATATTTGTAGCCACAGAGGAGGAAAGAGTCTTGGCCTTGGAGCCTTCCGTCTTCCACCCCTTAGTAGTTGTGGGGGCACTGGGCATGTTATTTAATCTCTCTGAGCCTCAGTTTTCTTTTCTGTGGAATGAGGATGATAACATAGGGTCCTTGGAGTTATCAGGCGAGAGGATGTAATTCAAGTGTTTAGCGCATCAAAAGCCTGGAGAGCTTCCCCAAGGCCAGAAACAACTTGTGGATCTCTTCCTTCATTCAAAGGGAAAATAGAAGCCAGGGGTTATGTAGTTGCTTCTACAGAGGCTTTATTTGCATGCTCTTTTCTCTCTCAGAGGGACGATTGTGATTAGTCAACTAGAGCAGAATGTTGGCTAAGAGAACTCAGCCTAGCTCTGCAGAAGTGAAGTAGCACTTGCCAATTATGCTCTTTCAGATAAATCACTTTTTTTTTAATACTGCTCATTTTTCTTCACCCAGAATGCCTTAAAATATTTTGTTTAGTTCAAGTTTCACTCTTGAAAATAAAGAGTAAATTTTCCCTCCCTCTCCCTATTGCGACATTGTCCTTGGCTCCATGTAAGGAGAGTGAAACTTAAGTCCTGTCCTGTACTCATGTCAAAGTTTTACTTAGGTGAAATGCTTTCAGCACAAGAATCGATGATTTACCTAAAATCCTGATTTACCTTATGTTAAATCAGATCTATATGATCCAACCGCAAGATCATATTTGCTATAATATTTTCTCATGCATCCAATATTATTTGAATAGTCAAAAGCCTGCAATATAGCAATGGAAGAACACTTTTACAGCATTCTGTTCTCCAGCAGATATTGTTTTATTGTTCTTTGAAATCCTCCCAGACTGAACACCCAGAGGTGTTTTTTTCCAAGCAGGCTATCAGATGGGGAACAATGAAGGAAAATGAAAATTTAAGCCTATTGAAAGACTATCTCAGGCTACTTACTCATCTCTCACCATACGAACTACTTTACTTTCCCATGTGTGGCTCTTCTCCCCTAGAAAAAAAAACAACCCCAGCTTGCACTACACAGTTATTTGCCACTGCTGCCATCTACTGTTGTCAGGTGGTAACAGGACAAAGTGAAGACCTTGGGTGGTTTTCTGTTCCCTGGAATATAGGTAGACTAGACTTGCTTTAAGAGGCGGAGGTGACTGATTATATGATATGACTTCAAGGGTGATAGGAAAGCTGGACGTTCCCTCAAATACCACGTGTACCTGCTGATTGGTGCCTGAAAGATCAGCATTGGGCTTTTATTTCTCAGCTCCGTATTTTGAGCCTGTCACCTTTCAGAAGGATGACCTTGTGTCAATGCGATATCCACTAGGCGCTCATATCAAAAGAAGAGAATGTTTCTTTAGTGGCGGGCGCTGGGGTAGGATCAATACACACTAATTCCTGAGGAAACAACCTCAACAGTCCTGCATGTCACCAAATAGTCTTCCTTTCTCTTTACTTATTTGCGGCAAACATTTAATTTCCTCCTTTATTCCCTACAGCCCTCCTTGGGAACACTTGGTCAGACAGTATTCACACAATTTACTAACTAAAGAGATACAACATAGCAATTTAGGAGGTGGTGTGTGTGTGTGCGCGTATGTGTTTATTACTTACTAATGACCATAGACACTGGACTGAACCTGTGACTGAACAATTTGGTGTGAATAGAATATATTTTACCTGAAATGCTTCCAGAGCTGACTGATTTTGTCGTTAAGAGACAATACTGCCACCTGTTCAAACTGGTTGACATTTTCTTGAACTTTGATAGATAAACTTTAGGCGAAAGGGTGAGCTGGAGACCATGGATCACATGTGTATCACCCAGGAAGTTGGGTCTCTGGTATCTTTCCCAATATTGTCAAGACTGTTGTTTCAGAGCTCAGTTATGGACACATAGCCTTGGATTAGTAAGAAAGGGGAACGGCTGTGTATTTCCCAAATAAGAAAGATGGAGTGTAAAAAAAGAAATGGAACCAATGAAAAAAGGGAATTAGAGAAATACGTCTTGTGGAAACAGTCAGAGCGAGGAGGAAAGTAACTCCTTGATGATGCTCACACATCCTTATGGGCTTGCTGTTCCAGCAAATATTGACCAAATTTTGTTCTTCCATTCTGAGTGACAACTCCTCCCCCAATTCTCAAGAGCCCTGTACACAGATAATCTGGGCTAGCTTTCCCAGTTATCAGCTCCTACACCATTATTCTTTCGTTCCTTCTCTGCCCCCTCTCCAACACCATCAGAATTTATCCAGTAGAGCCACCAATCATACACTGTCATTCTTGAAAATGATAGATGGGCACTTAATTATGATTATTATTATGGCAGGTAATAATAAAGCCACCAGAACTCAAGACTTCTCTTGGGCAGTGGTCTTTCTATTCTTGAAGAGACTTGTTGGGGCACTTTGACTGACAAGAAATTAAAAGTGAATGATGACCATTGTCTTGTTTGCAGGAGGATATATAGGGAGAAAACCTCTAGATACAATTACAGGGGGTACATGGGATATGAAGCACAGGTGTAAAGAAAAAAAATCATGTCTAGTTGATGAATTGATAACATTACTTTTCAGAATTGTTACGATCAGTATAACTAGTATTACTTTGAGATAAGTGTGGCGGATGTGAATGCATGCACAAACTCATTTTGTCAGGGAGTGGACCTCTCATCTTTTTATTTTCCAGCTTTACTGAGATATTATTGACATATAACATATGTAAATTTAAGGTGCTCAAAATGATGATTTGATACATGTATTTATTGCAAAATGATTACCACAATGAGGTTAGTTAACACCTCCATCCCCTCACATAATTATACCTTTTTTTTTGTGGTGATAACATTTAAGATCCACTCTCTTAACAACTTTTAAGTATGTAATACAGTATTAATAATTATAGTTACCATGCTGTACATTAGATCTCCAGAGCTTATTCATCTTATAGCTGAGGGTTTGTGCCCTTTGACCAGCATTTCCTTATTTCCCCCCGTCCCCAGCCCCTGGCAACCACCATTCTACTCTCTGTTTCTACAAATTTGGCTTTCTTAGATTCCCCATATAAGTGAGAACATATGGTATTTGTCTTTCTCTGACTATCCTGACAACTATGGATTAATTCCCTCATCTTCATATATCTGGCATCCAGCACCAAACTTGGGTCATGGTTGTTACTCAATTACTGTTTGTGGAATAAATAAGTAGAAAAATAAAAGATGTCTAAATAAAGCAAGAGCATCTAGCTAAAATGGGGGAAATTCTCAATAAAACATCTATTAACAATAAAAATAAAATAACCTAGAATAGAGAATTGGAATTTGTGAAGTAATTGTAAGCAATTTGTTGTATACTGCAAAAAAAAAAGTAATTACTAAGTTTCTATGTTAAAAACAAAGTGGAACTACAAATTTTAGACAGTAACAGGGATGATGGAAGAGGAGATTTCAAAGAAAAGTATTTAGGTCCTGGTCAATTTCTGGATAAGGATAGAAATACTGATTAAATCTATACGTTATAACTAAAATATAAAGGTAAATTTATATATGTGTTATATTATTTTATTTTTTATTGCAGTAACATTGGTTCATAACATTCTACAAATTTCAGGTGTACATCATTATATTTTGATTTCTGTGTAGATTACATCATGTTCACCACCCAAAGACTAATCACAGTCCATCACCACACACATGTGCCTAATTATGTCTTTCAGCACCCCCCTCCCTTCCCCTCTGGTAACCACCAATCTCTGTCTCTATGTGTTTGTTTGTTGTTGTTTTTATTTTATACTTATGAGTGAGAGCATACAGTATTTAACCTTCTCCCTCTTACTTATTTTACTAAGCCTAATACCCTCATGGTCTATCCATGTTGTCACAAATGGCTAGATTTCATCATTTCTTATGGCTGTGTAGTATTCCATTGTGTATATATACCACAGCTTCTTTATCCATTCGTCCCTTGATGTGCACTTAGGTTGCTTCCAAGCCTTGGCTATTGTGAATCATGCTGCATTGAACATAGGGGTGCATGTATCTTGACACATTCATGTTTTCATGTTCTTTTGATAGATACCCACCAATGGAATAGCTGGATTGTGTGGTAGTTCTATTCTTAATTTTTTGAGGAATCGCCATACTCTTTTCCATAGTGGCTGCACCAGTTTGCACTCCCACCAGCAGTGTATGAGAGTTCCCTTCTCTCCACATCCTCTCCAACACTTGTTGTTTCCTGTCTTGTTAATTATAGCCATTCTGACGGGCGTGAGGTGATATCCCATTGTAGTTTTGATTTGCATTTCCCTGATAGTTAATGATGTTGAACATGTTTTCATGTGCCTGTTGGCCTTCTGTATATCTTCTTTGGAGAAATGTTTGTTCAGGTCTTTTGCCCATCTTTTAATGAGGTTGTTAGTTTTCTTTGGTGTTGAGATGTATCGGTTCTTCATATATATTTGGCAATTAACCCCTTATCAGATATATGATTTGCAAATATCTTCTCCCAATTATTAGGTTGTCTTTTGATTTGGTTTATGGTTTCCTTTGCTGTGTAGAAACTTTTTAGTTTGATGTAGTCCCATTTGTTTTTCTATTGTTTCCCCTGTCCAGTCAGACGTACTTGAAAATATGTTGCTAAGACTAATGTCGAAAAGTGTACTCCCTGTGTTTTCATCTACAAGTTTCATGGTTTCAGGTCTTACATTCAAGTCTTTAATCCATTTTGAGTTGATTTTTGTGTATGGTGTAAGATAATGGTCTACTTTCATTTTTTTTGCATGTGTCTGTCCACTTTTCCCAACACCATTTATTGAAGAGATTTTCCTTTCTCCATTGTATGTTCTTGGCTCCCTTGTTGAAGATTAGCTGTCAATAGATGTGTGGGTTTATTTCTGGGCTTTTGATTCTATTCCATTGATCTGTGTGTCTGTTTTTGTGTCAGTACCATGCTGTTTTGGTTACTATAGCTTTGTGGTGTATTTTGAAATCAGGGAGTGTGATACCTCTAGCTTTGTTCTTTTCTCTCAGGATCCCTTTGGCTATTCGGGGTCTTTTGTTGTTCCATATAAATTTTAAGATTCTTTGTTCTACTTCTGTGAAAAATGTCGTTGGAACTTTGACAGGGATTGCACTGAATCTATAGATTGCTTTAGGAAGTATGGACTTTGTAACTACGTTAATTCTTCCAATCCAAGAGCATGGCATTTCTTTCCATTGTTTTGTGTCTTCTTCAGTTTCTTTCAACAATGTTTTATAGTTTTCAGTGTACAGCTCTTTCATCTCTTTGGTTAAGTTTATTCCTAGGTATTTTATTCTTTTTTGCAATTGTAAATGGGATTGTATTATTAATTTCTCTTTCTACTACTTTGTTGTTAGTGTATAGAAGCACAACTGATTTTTCTATGTTGATTTTGTATCCTGTAACTTTACTGTATTCATTTATTATTTTTAAAAGTGTTTTGGTAGATTCTTTAGGGTTCTCTGTTTATAAAATCATGTCATCTGCAAATAGTGACAGTTTCACTTCTTCCTTTCCAATTTGGATCCCTTTTATTTCTTTTTCTTGCCTGATTGCTCTGGCTAGGACTTCCAATACTGTGTTAAATAAAAGTGGAAAAAGTGGGCATCCTTGTCTGGTTCCTGTTCTTAGAGGGATGGCTTTCAGTTATTCACCATTGAGAATGATATTAGCTGTGGGTTTGTCATATATGGTCTTTATTATGTTGAGGTACTTTCCTTCTATACCCATTTTATTCAGAGTTTTTAATCATAAATGGATGCAGTATCTTGTCAAATGCTTTTTCTGCATTGAGATGATCATGTGATATATATATATATTTTTTTGGTGAGGAAGATTAGCCCTGAGCTAACATCTGTTGCCAATCCTCCTTTTTGCTGAGGAAGATTTGCCCTGGGCTAACATCCATGCCCATCTTTCTCTACTTTATATGTGGGATGCCTGCCACAGCATGGCTTGGTAAGCAGTGCATAGGTCATGCCTGGGATCCAAACCTGCGAACCCCTGGCCGCCAATGTGACGTGTGCGAACTTAACCACTATGCCACTGGGCTGGCCTGATGATCAGGTGATTGTTAGTCTTCATTTTGTTAATGTGGTTTATCATGTTGATTGATTTGGGGTTGTTGAACCATCCTTGCATCCTTGGAATAAGTCCCACTTGATCATGGTGTATGATATTTTAAATGTATTGTATTTGATTTGCTAGTATTTTGTTGAGGATTTTTGCATCGATGTTCATCAGTGATATTGGCCTATAATTTTCTTTTTTTGTGTTGTCCTTGTCTGGTTTTCATATCAGGGTAATGTTGGTTTCATAGAATGAGTTAGGAAGCTTCCCCTCCTCTTCAATTTTTTGGAAGAGTTTGAGAAGGATAGGTGTTAAGTCTTCTTTGAATGGTAGAATTCACCAGGGAAGCCGTTTTGTTCCAGACTTTTATCTTTGGGGAGGTTTTTGATTACTGTTTTGATCTCCTTACTGGTGGTTGGTCTATTCAAATTCTCCATTTCTTCTTGATTCAGTGACTGTGTCAGCATGCCAGTACTAGGTCACAATAATGGCTGCCACCAAGGTCTTAGTCCCTGGAGAGCTCTCACCTCTCACTGAGATGCACCCGGGGCCGATCTGTTGAGCCTCTTTTCACCAAAGGACTATGCACTTTTCTTTCTGGTGATTTTAGGTTGCTTTTTGAAATAGGTGAATTTGCACATGGGCCCTTTAATAGCTGGTTTTTATTTTCTTATGTCTAATAGCTTTTCTGGAGATATTCCTCATTGTTGTTAGTAGCCAGCAAGGCCAGATATTATGACACTTGTCTCGGTTGTTCTGGATCCAAAAAATGCCTATAGCAGCAGTGATCCCTCACTCAGATCGTCCGCTCTTCCAGGGAAGGCTGTGTAACTTTGGATTGCTCCTGGGTGGCCATGAAGTACTGGGGCTTGCGAAGGTGGCTTTTTTCTCTTCAGAAGGGAATTTCTGTCTCTTTCACCTCAGTCAGGACTGTCGCATGCTGCAGGGTTCCTCTTATCCATTTTTCCGTTCTCTCTCAGAGGTAATTGTTCCAAGAGTAGTTGTAGGTCTGCTGTGTCCGTGGGAAGAGGTGAGTTCAGAGTCCACCTACACTGCCATCTTGACACCAATGCTACCTGTATATGTGTTAAAAGATTATAGATGACCACTAAAACAATTGTAATCCTCCAAATTATAGAGTAAAATTAAGCTGACTTGTTAAAAGATAGTCTTGGATTAGAGAAAAACATCCAAGAAGGTGCACTTTAGAAAAGATATACCCAAATTACAGAGACACACTAAGTTTAGTAAAAAAAGTTTTGAGTAAAGATGTACCAGGGAAATTGAAAACTAAAATAAAAAAGATTTAGCACTATTAATATCAGACAAAATATAATTCAAACAATAAACTAGACAAAGAGAGATATTTCATATTGATAAAAGCTAACTTACCAAGATGATACAATACTCAAGAATATTTATGCATTTAACAATGTATCCTTGAAATAATGAAAGCAAAAATCTGACGTAATATCAAGGACAAAATAGTAAATCTACAGTCATAGTGGGTGATTTTAACACATTTGTCTCAAGAACTTACAGATAAAGCAGACCAATAATTAAAAAGACAGTGAGAGATTTGAACAAAACAATTAACACACTTGATCTAATATTTTTCAAGCTCCACTGCCCACAGGGCCACACACATGGTCAACATGTGAAATATTTACAAAAATTGGTCACATAGCAAGTTATAAGAGAGTCCAGAGAATTGATATCATGTAGACTACATTCTCTGACCATAATACAAAATATTGAAACACAAAATCAAAAGGTGGTCCCCATGCCTTATATATTTGAATATTAAGAATATGTATTTCTAAATAATTGATTAAAACTTTGAAATTAAAATACAAATTACCAAAAAGATTAGAAAATAATAATCATTAAATCATTATACGCCAAATCCTATGGAATGCAAGCTAAAAGAGAAATGAAAAAGAGGATGTAAATGCAGTTACAATAGAGATTTAAAAATTCTGAAATTCTGAGAATACCACATTGTCATAAAAATGACTATGTAAACTTAGATAAAATGGATAACTTTCTTAAAAAGTATAAATAAGCATGTATTGCCAAAAATTAATGAAAACTCTGAAATATCCAGTTAAGAAGTAGAATTTGCAGTCAAAAATCTCAAACCACTGGTTCCAGTGGTACTGCAGGTGAGTTCCAATGCTATTATTAATGTTGCTTCCAAATAGGAAAACTAAATCGTGTCGTCTAAGTAAGTTTATAGAATAATTCAGCTATTTCAACATCATAGCTAAAATAGTCTTCAAATAAAAAATGCTTTGTAGGTATTTAACAAAAAACCACCAGGAAAGTATGCAAAATTTATAATTTCTTTTTGGAGCACAGAAATGGTTATCCATTGTAATGGACCATGGTAATAAATAGTCTTTAATCTAATGACTGTTGCTCTGCTTATTTGCAGCTTAGGTTTCTCAAAGTTTCTTTCTTTCTTTAATTATACTTGCTATGATGTTGAAATAGCTGAATTATTCTATAAACTTACTTAGACGACACGATTTAGTTTTCCTATTTGGAAGCAACCTTAATAATAGCACCTAATAAATTTGTTTGTTCTCCCATCCATTTTAATAACTATAGCAAATACTTATTAAATAACCAGTATGTTACTAGGTACTATTCTAGGAACTTTGGATATCTTTTAAATATAAAAAATGATATAGCTGTGGTTACTCTAACAAATTGTTGGCTGACATAGTGTGTTCCTTGGGGAAACCGAGAATGGTTTTTATCAAAAGTGTGGCATCGGGGCCGGCCCAGTGGCGCAAGCGGTTAAGTGTGCGCGCTCCGCTGCGGCGGCCCCGGGGTTCGCTGGTTCGGATCCCGGGCGCGCACCGACGCACTGCTTGGCAAGCCATGCTGTGGCGGCGTCCCATATAAAATGGAGGAAGATGGGCACAGATGTTAGCCCAGGGCCGTCTTCCTCAGCAAAAAAAGAGGAGGATTGGCGGATGTTAGCACCGGGCTGATCTCCTCACAAAAAAAAAAAAAAAAAAAAAAAGTGTGGCATCCATCGCCTTAACTCTTACCCAGTTGCTAAGTAATTAGATCCTAGATTTAGTATTTGAATCATTCCCTCCATTCCAACAGTAGTATCATGGGGAGAGTTATTACTTTTCCTTAAAAGATACTTATGATAACAGGATTGCTACCTGCAACAGGTAAGACACCAGTGGCTGCTCAGCGGTCTCAGAGCCTCCCAAGGCAGGCCCTCCTCTGAAGTTGTTGCACAGTTGATATGAAGCTGGCATCCAAACTCTGGGCAATGACAAAGTAGTCAGCGGTGGGTCCTCTGCTGGTGAAGGGATATATGGATTATGCATTTCTTTGAAAGGTCAGTTGTAGAATTAAGAATTGCCATCTAAAGTGAACTTTTTTTTTTTTTACTCATTGGGCAGGGAAAGTTCTGTAGTCATTTCCCTAAAAACATTAGCAAGTAAGGAGGATGTGATTAAGCAGCTTTTGGTGAGACTTTAGCGATATCAGAAGTTTGGGATTAGCTACTGACAATACAGTCTTGGTTGGCAAGAGAGAGCTAAAATTGCAGGTAATGATCAAGGGGTTTGAAGAATAATGTATTCATGTCCCTTAACCCTTCTCTTGAGGTATTTCTCACTACATTTAAGGCTGAGAGCCAGGGACATCACTCTGGTTACAAGGTCCTTTACTAGGGGAAAGGGCAGGATAGATGTTCCGTTCCTGGAATTTAGAAGAGCAAATTCCATGATTCTGAGATTGTGTACCTATGAGTGTGGTAAGGTTTGGAAAAAGACCTTGCAGTATAGTCCACATAAATTCACCAATGCTCCTCTCTGGAAATCCAGAGTATCAAAGATATTCTGAGAAATTCCAAGTGTGGTAGAGGAGGAAATTTTTCTTCTCTCCTGTTCCGTATATGTTCACCCAGGAATAGAAGAGCCTCTATGGATTAATCAATGACAGTTTACTAAGCAGCCGTTTCATGAGGACCTACTTTGTGATAGGACTTTGCGTACATCAACTCTAACCCCCAGAACAACTTTTATCTCATTTTAATACAGAGACACTAAAACTCAAGATAAATATATTGGCCAAGATCACACAACACAACGTGTAAGCTGCAGAGCTGTTATTTAACTCAAGTATGTTTATTCTACTGGAGGATCATGTCAGTTTCCTGTATGTAGTGTCATTAATTGGGGAAAATTCAATTACCTCCCTCTCCTGCCCCCCCAAAAACTCTAACCACAACATGTATTCTTTGAACTAAACCCATTCTTTCTTCTAAAAGAAGTTCAAATAATGTTCTCTCTCAGTGTAAGGTTGATGTTGAGGTAGAGCCGATATTTTATTCAGAGGGTATTCTGTGCCTTTCGTGGGGATCTTGAGCAAGATTACAAATAGCAAGATCATTAATCATGTAAGTTGTTCCCATCTGTAAAAATGTCAATGGATTACGTTCCTCAGAGCACAAATGAGAATGGCCGTCTCTGGCATTGTATATTGTGAACAGTTCTAAATTACTGTGAAACCACCTACTCTCAGTAATTCCTGACAGTAGAAGGAAGTAATGGGGCATTTAATTGAAAATAGCAGACAATATCCAGGTCTTTGATAATTGCTTTTGGAATCCATTATATGATTTGGACAGAGGAAATTTTCCAATTCCTAATTATTTTCTTTGGCTTGTATAAAAATGATTTTACATTCCCTTGACTTTCCTAGGAGAAAAAAAGAAGTAAGTAGCCCAGATGTGCTGGTTAGCAAAAAAAATCCCAAGGTTAAAATGCTGGGATGTATATGCAAATATAAATAATAGCCAACCTGTTGTATCTTACAGTCACTTTCCCCAAGATATTTCATTGTGTATATGTGGCGTGTGCCAAGTATTTATGAATGTATTAGAAACATTAACCATTTTTTTGAAGTTATTTTGCTGAACACCTTGATCAGTACTTTCATTCCATATGTGCAAATGAAAACGTCTTGTGTTCAAACAAATCCTAATATATCTGAAGCAGTTTGCTCTCTTAAACAGAGTAATTAAAGCATTCTTTCATATTTCCCTCCTCTAAATGTTGCTAACAGAATTTGCTTAGTAGACATTTTCTTGCTTATGAATCAAAACTAATTGTCTCCTCCAAGCCTTTGAGAATTATGAATTCTACATCAGTGTAGAAGTTGAAGTTTTACTTTATTAAATAATATATTTTTAACAGCAAGTGCTGGATGTATGGTTATATGTGCATGTGTAAATTACATATTTATGGGTGTGAGTGTAAAATATATATACATTATATATATTAAATACATTACATATAATACGTATACATGTGTATATCTGTATGCACAAGTTGTTCTGTGTGGGCTCAGTTGAACTTTGAATTTTTATTTATTTATTCTTTTACTCGTAGAAGTTTTTTTCTACTAAAAATTGTATTTTATAAACATAAAGATTAAAAAAATATATATATATATCATGATATATATCATGAGAGTAAAACTCAAAAATTCATTCACTAGATTCTACCAAGTAGGCGTGATTCTACCAAGTCCTATTATCTGGGAATGTGTGAGTAATTGATTATAATTTTCAGTTTTTACCTAGGTGTTTGGTAGAATTCAGTTATAATCATCATGGTGAATGTCATACACACATGCATTTAGTAGAACCTTCTTTCAATCTCTTTTGGGAATAGGCAATAATTTGGCCAAAAAAAAGAGTACAAATTGAGCAAATTAAAAGCCTAAAAGGATATTTATTTCTATGGCAACAATGATCAACATTGCCAATTGTGTGTTCAGATTTGCTAAGTACATTTTTTGGGTCCTATCTTATTTGATGCTTAGAATAATACAGAAAGTAAAGTAGGCCAATTCTGTATTCATCCAACTTTTATTTTTGAGTGCTTACTATGGGCAGGATTTATTATCTCCATTTTAGTGAGCCGATACTCTGGACTGTGCACTTCACAACTGTTTCTCTCAGTTTTTTGTCTGCACTCCCCCCTCCCCGCCCCCGCTTTAGGTGAGAGAGGATGGCCAGAGTGGGCTGGAGCTAGATATTTCCCTCTCTCAGGTCAGTTAGGCTCTGATACTACATCAGCAGATCAGGCTCTGGTTAACTAGTTTCCCCCTAGGGCAGGCCTTATGAAGAACAGAGTGGTCTGATGCATTTCAAAATGGTTCCTTTTCCGGTCCCCTTGCCAGAAGCTCACGGAGATTTTTCTCTCTGATATTTACTGTGAGAACCTGGTGGAGCTCCTGGAGGTTGTTCTCACAAAATTGTGGGGGCCTCCCTGTGGGGGTCCCCCTGGAGTTTTCAACTCTCGGAGTTGTCCACACTGAGCCTCCAGCAATTCATCCATGACAGTTCATCCATTACAGTTCAGGTCTCCTATGATGGCGCTGTGGTTTCCACTGGTGAATCTCTGCTGTAAGCCGTGACTCTCTGTATTTGCCTGTCTGTCTCTTCAATCTTGGAGGCAGTGGTTTGTCTTATGTCCTCCCCTCTCTTACAGATCCAAGAGGAGTTGTTGATTTTTCAGTCTGTTTAGCTTTTTACTTGTTAGGATAGAGTGGCGACTTCCAAGATCTTTAAGTGTGGAACTGGAAACCAGAAGTGGTTACCTCCATTTTACAGACAAGAGAACTTAGTCTAAAAGATTGTAAGTGATGCTCAAGTCTCACTAGTATTCCAGCTGTCTGATTCTAAATCCAGCCTCCTTCATGGGAGTGGGACTCCTTCTCCCTATAGTAGAAGCTTTAGAAATGGCCGAATCTCTGCCCTTAACTAGAGCTAAGAAGGAGTCAACTTTCTATCCTGTGATTGACCTAGAAATAAATTGAAGTAGGATGTATGTATGATGGAGTATTGGACACTGACTCTTTCAGAACAATCTTGGTAACCTTGAACAAATTACTTAGCCTCTCTTTGCCCCCTTTCTTCATCTATGAAAAGGGAATAATAACATTTCTTGTAGGATCGGTATGAGGATTAAATACAGGTAGAGTCTGTGGGACAGTGCATAGCACATATTCAGTGCTCAATTAATGCTATTATTATTCGTAGTAGAAGAAGTAGGAGTGATTTTAACCTTGACCCTGTCCTGGTGCCTGGCTGGCCCCCACATTTCCTTCTCTCACAATTCTCTATGTCTTTTATTTTTGCTTATTGCCGGGGGCTCTTCTTTTTCCTGTTCACTTTCATCTTCTAAAACTCTTATTCTGAGAAGCTCTTCAGAATTGTCTGTTGGAGAAATCTCCTGAACCAAAGGAGAATTCTCACTTGTCATGGATTGAACCACAATTACTGATGATCTGCTCTAGGTCTAAACGGTTTATTTCTGAAACATAACTCCTGGTTGCTGAGGTCATGTTGTTTTCTTCCCAGAATAAACTTGGGCCACGTATGTCATTAATACTCAATATCCATAGAGACAATGAGATAAACTGTCTGTGCACAATTCTTACTAGAAGCAGTAGGAATTACCATAGACTGTGACTGTAAAATCTGGCCAATAACAAGCATATAGGCATTTTCTGATAATCTCGGCTTAACCATTATACATATATTGAGGCCTGGCTTCAAATATTTGGAACTAGCTTTACAATCCCACAGGAGTAGCTTAAGCCTCATCACAGGAATTGCTATGTCATATCCCCAAGGAGTGTGGTTTTGCCTCTTATATTAAATGACCATAATTACTGATAGGACAATGACGGTCCTATTTTGACCCAGAGAGAATTACTGGGACCTCTTTTCCACGGAATAGTGTTGAGGGAAGTGAATGCGCCATGAGTACTTTTCATGGAGATATGGTTCTTGGCATCAAAAGATGGTTATGGGACAAAAGAAGATTAAAGAAGAAAGTGTCAAGGGAAAATTAAGAAGAGAGAAGTGCAATGGTTAGAGTTGTGTATGGAACAGGTCATTAAATAATGTAAAGTGATGAAAATATAGGCCATGGATTTAGAAATAAAAATCATCTTGGCTATACATTTGAAAAGGAATCTAAGGTACTCAAATAGCAGAGTCATGAAATCTAGGTTTCTGAGGTGGTGGGGAGGTGGGCTGGGAAGGGTGGAGGTAGGAAGGAAATATTTTAATCAAAGAGTATTATTTTGTTGGCATTAAAGAGAAAGACACTCCCAGATTACACCTGGAAGTTGTTCTTTTTTGATCATTGTGGAGGGTCTACAAATCCCCATACATCCTGCAATGGGAGACAGAGAACAATTCTAGAGTATTGGCAGAGAATTTCAGCAGGCCATTTTGCTGAAGCATATAGAAAACTTAGCAAAAGTTATAGAACCATAGACTGTGATGTCTCTGACATCTCAAATATAAGCAATTGTAAACAGAGAGGCTCAGAATAACTCGCGGTTCGATTTGAATTCTTTGGGAGGCAGAAATAGTAAAAACCATTTCCACCAGATAGGGATGTGCTGATTCATTCATTTATACATTCAGTAAATATTTATTGGGACTTACAATATGCCAGCCACTGTGCTAGAATCTAGGTGTGCAACGGTGAGTGATGCAGACATAGTCCTTATATTTCTGGCTCTAAAAAAAAAGAAAGCATTAATTTATCATTTCAAACTGGTGTAAGGGCTATGAAGGAAATAATCAAAGTCTAGTATGAGACAGCTATGGGTAGGATGAGGCATCTAATTGGACAGCATGGCTGGTAGGTGGGGTGATGGGGAAGTGTCAATTAAGAAGAAACCTGAAGTAGGAGGAGACATCCATTCAATCATAAGTGGGAGAGAAAGAGAAGGTTTGATGTGGAAAGAGCATGATGTTTTCAACAAACTGAAAGGAAGCATGTGCAACAGAAGGTTCTTCCATTAACACAACTGAGCTCCCACACCTCAGTTTTGTGTCTATTAGTTAAATTTCTCAAGAAAGAGAGTCTGATTGGTCCAGCTTGAGTCAGGTGGTGACTCAAGGTGACCATTTCACCTGCCCAATCATCTGTGGCCAGTAGGGCAAGATCAGGCAACCAAATACTATAGCCAGGGGATTTTCTCTGGGTATGGGGTGGGAGTTTCAAACAGTGGGGCTGACATCTCCTGGCGTGTGGGCTCTATACTGGATATTGCCCTTGGTACATTTCCTTGCTCTTTGACAGTCTGTTGAATGAATGCATAAATGGGCAGCACTAGTGTACAGAGGAGTACTAGGCTATGTGGTGAGAATTCAGGAACTCAGACTTGGTCTCCGCACCTTACACAATGGTATAGATTTTACTTCTTAACACTCAAGGGTAAGAAATGACACTTGTATTTATTTCTCTAAATCAAATATGATCAATTCAAGCAATCCCACCTCTGTGTCCCAGCCTGGCCAGCAGGAAACCAAATCTTAGGATTTCTGGGAGTCTTTCCCATTGTAAGGTTAGGACAATATTCTAGAGGCTCTACTAAGTGCAGAAGACTTGGAAAGGGCTCCCTTGTATTTAGTCCTGTCTAAGCTCACGACACCTCTTGACTGTGAGTGCTTCCACCATTTCCAGACAAGCCTTGGACATGGCTCTTAGTAGTCCATGCTCCGTCATCCTCTAGCTGCCCTAGCAGAGGACATGGCATTTTGGGGCCGGGAGTGTCGGGAGAGAGAGATTCTGCCACTTGTAGAATCAACACCCAAGCTGCTTCTTCATCTTTTATCTCAGGGAAAACCACCTGTACCTCCCCAATTCTGAATGTCTGACTTTGGAGCTATTTTTTATGAGAAAATAATAGCTCTGTGTACCAGACAGCAGAACATCACATACAACAATGCAGGCGAAACTGTGTGATTCCAGGGGATGCCACTCACCTAGGTCAGGATGTGAATGGAGCTCCCTGGAGTTGCTCAGTGCAGCCGATCTAACAAAACACTTTTTGGCCTTGCAACAACAACAAAAAGCCTATGACTGTTTTACTAAGCTGCTGTTTCATGAGCACCTACTGTGTGCTAAGGACTTCGTGTACATCAGCTCTAATTCTCAAAACAACTTTTATTCCATTTTAATATGAAGACACTAAAACTCAGGTTAAATGAATTAACTAAGAACAGACAGCATGTAAGTTGCAGAGTTGTTATTTAACTCAGGTGTGTTTATTCTACTAGAGGATTATGTCAGTTTCCTGCATTTAGTGTCATTACTCGGTGGGGTGGGATCGAATTGCTCCCCCCCACCAACTAACCCAATATATATTCTTTAAATTAAACCCATCTGAAAAAATTCTGAAGAAACGCAAATAATGTTCTCTCTTGGTGTAATGCTGATGTGGAGTAGAGCAGATATTTTTTTCAGTTGGTTCCATGTCTGTCAAAGGGATCTTGCCCATTTTCCATGTGATAAAACATGAAAGTTTGACTCCTTTTTGAGTACAGAGAGGAATAAATACCTTAGTTTAGCCTAATATAAAACATCAATTAATATATTACATATATTATCTTTCCATAACTAAAAATTGCCTGTTTCCTCCTAGATGAAATTCTTTAAAGTCAAATCCTTTTAAAGCAAAATCCTTTGGTTCCCTTTTAAGGCATGGCTTAGACTATAAATGTCCTTGGAAAGGGAATATGTGGTCATAGATGTCAATTTTGTTTAGATCTACAAATTAGGATCTATTGATTTAACCAAAGTTTTGGTTTTCAGTTGATGAATGGGACAAAACATTTGAAATGGGGACTAACCAGACTTCCCATTGTTTGGTCATATCAGTCATGACCATTTTGTGCTGGAGAAGCTATTGGTTCCTTTGTTATGCATTCTGTTGTGACCCTCTCGTCCAAACCTTAAAACCAAACACATCGTCTGACATTGATTTTTGTTCCCCTTTCAAGTGCCAGGGACAGTCTGAGATATAGAATTTGAAACCCCAGATTATTGGTTTTAGACATTATGATGGTTAATGATAGGAAGGGCAAATACATTTAATCTCATGTCAACTCTGTTCAGCTGGTAGTGGTTACCCAGCCTGCAGTGTTGAGGAGGATTCTGAAGGTGTGTCTGGGAACAGCGAGAAAGATTGATAAATGATACCTGTCATAGAAGCTGCATGGTGGAATTGTAGCACAAGTTTAATCCTGTTTCTGAAGATTAGAGGGCAAAGTATGTGAAATTAGAAATAGTCAGGAAAATCAGGGCCAGAGAAATGGGAAGTCTTTTCTTGGACTTTATGTCCATCATCTCTAATCCTCAAAACAATTTTTGTTCCATTTTCATATGAAGACACTAAAACTCAGACGGGTTAAATGCATTGACTAAGATTTTTCATGGTTTGTGAATAGAATTGTGGAGACACAAGGGACAGAAGGGAAGCAAATGATACAGAAGTGATGGCTGATGGGCTGATGGCAAGACTTAGAGACCTCATTGCTTTACCCACAGAAGGTCTTTACATTGGAGGAATGGTAATGGTAAAAGTGGTAGAATTAAAGATGGTGGTGGTATGGAAGGGATAGGTGGAGGGGCTCTGATCATCTTTGTTCTTTTGTTCCGGAAATTCCTCTAACACTGACTGAAGGACACCAACGAAGACCAACCATGGGACTAAAATATCAAACCTATTTAAGCTTTTCTGTGTGTTTGTCTGTTTTTTGTCTCAATGTCCATATGACCAGAACTGATTGATATTTTTGATTATTGATTATTTTTGAGTATTGATATTTTTGGCTCCAAATCATATTTTGTACAGAAAACTCTAAAGTTATCAAAATGTCTTTTGCTCTATGTCATGTCTCTGAAAGTATGAGCTAAGATTAAACTTTTGTCACAAGAGAGGAAGCTATTTTTTGAAAAAGTTTTTAATAGGTGTTTCTAAATTAGGTAAGTGCAAAAACAGTAATAAAATTTTATTTGGTGTCACATGATATTTTTGCACCCTTAAATTTCAACCACTTGAATTGCTTAAATAAATTACTTTAGCAAATAATCAGACCATAATGTTCCAATTATTGTTAGTGCTTTACAAATAAACCATATAAATGCCTGACATTTCCAACTTTGAAAAATGCCTGAGGACGGCTGAACATATGGTCTATAAACTCACCCACGGGTTGAAAAGCCAGCCTGTCTCTTTAAGGCTTGTAATTTGGGGGTTTTTTGGTGTGTAACACAACTTCCATACTTAGCAAAATGAGGCAGTATATGTTTGATGCTAAAATGACTTGTCTCCTCAATGAAAGAAAAAAAATTCAACAGATTTTTGAGGAGAACAATAACCACTAAAAGAGTGAAAATTTTACTCTTTTTCCTGATTTGCCGATAACATATAGGTAAGGACTTGGTCTATCCATGACAGCAATGTGTCTGAACAAAGAAGGAAAATGCCATTTTGGTGCTTTATCTTACAATGTACATACCTGATTTCAACAGACTAGACCGGAAAGCAAAAAGCATAATTGGGCAACCTATCATTTTTTTTTGGGGGGGAGAATCAAAGAGCATTACCTAGATCAGTGTTTTAGTAAGTGTTTAATAAGAAATGCGTTTTACATCACAACACAGAAAGTACTAAGTACTTACTTACATATGCTCACACACACACACACACCTGAAACAAAGGTTTATGTAAAAATACTTATTCTTACTATGTGTGACTACATATGATGTTTACATTTTATTGATTCTGTTTTTTTTTAAAAAGGTGGTTATCATCAACTAAATTTATTTCACAACTCCCTAATGGGTTGCTCTCTATTTTCCCTAATGGGAAAAACAACAGATGACCTGAAATCTTAATTTTCACTGCCCAATTGTTTTGGTGTCATCTAGGTGTAGTTTGGGTGTAACTGTCAAATTTGAATCACAGTATAATCATATCACATAATTCTGACCGAGAGTTACAGAAGTGGGAAGAAAGGAGGGATGTGAGTTTGGATTTTGGCTTCAGACACTTTTGCGCGCACAGCCTGTTGAGGGCTGGTTTCCCGTGGTGGCTAAGGGCACAGACTCTGTAGTCAGACTGCCTGGGTCTGAATTCTGGCTCGCGCTGGTGTGTGAGTGAACATGGGTGAGCTGCTTAACTTCTTTGAGCCACAGTTTTCTCACCTGTAAAATGGAAATAATATTATCCCTTTTTGACATATTGTGAGGATTTACTATTAGGCTCATAGAGTAAGCACTCAATAAATATTAGCTGTTATTATTGAAAAGTTTCATGAAAAATGTCAGAATCAAGAAGGTGTTTACAAATGTCTGTGTCTATAAATTCACATGGCCAAAAGTGACATAGGTGTTCACTGATGTTTATTGTATACTGGCCTGGCCCTGGGCAAAGCACTTTATGTGCATTTCATCTTTACAACATTTGATCTTCCAACAAGGTGATGAGGAAAGTATTATTCCCATTTTGTGGATGAAGAAATTGAAGCTTCAGGAGCTCAAGTAACAGAGTTGGCAAATGGTAAACTGGGATTCTAACTCAGGTGTGACCGACCCCAGAACCCGAGCATCTGCTTTATTAAATTTATTAGTTTATTAGTGACCTTTGGATCTATTTTACCCGGTAGTCACACGACTCTCTCCCTCACTATTTCATGTCTCTGTTCGATTTTCGTTTTGTCCACCCCGTATAAAATAGCAATCCCCTCTCTCACCCCTACACTTCCTGTCTGCCACCCCTGCTTTAGTTGGCATCAGAGCACCTAACACCCTCTGGCACTTTATATTTACTTGCTTATTTCTTGATTATCTGTGTCCCACTGGAACAAAAGCTTCAAAGGGCAGGCTGTTGGTATTATTCACTGCTGTACCCCCAGCATCCAGAGTGGTATCTGGGGACATAATTATACTTAATAAATATTCATGGTTGAATGAATAAATGAATTAACTGAGGCAGAGGAAACAGAAGTAAGCCACAGGAAACTTAAGAACATTTTACTTACAAATTTCCTTATTTTTAGATTTCTTCTGGATGTTTTCATGTGTATCTCATCTTTTTAATATTTAATGTTTGAAATGTTCTATGAGCCATTGCTTCTCCTAAGAAGAGTTTCAGTCCATACATTGGGCCTTTCTCTCTATTTAATTTCATTTGGTTCATTGTAATCGTACCAAGAAAGTGATGATGTTACTGTTTGCAGTTACTGTAGTTGAGAAAAAGGAATAAGGTATCAGAAGCCCTCAGCTGCACTATCCTTCATTCCACAAGATGGCGCTCCTGTCCTATAGAAGTTAGCTTCTTGCATCTCGCCAGCTCGTTTCTGTGACCCTGTCGTGTTTTTCTTGGTTTGTCTTTTTAATTTGATTGTGTTTGTCCTTACCTCTGCTTTTTTCTTGGGATTTTTGTTTTCTGTTTCCATCTCTCTTTCTACCCTTCTTTCTGTCTTTTCTATTTATAGCTTTACCTGAGCAGTGTATTATAGAGAACATCTTTATTGTTTGTTTAACAAAGTAAGATGAGTGTATGTTCTTTGATTTTATCTTTCAAGTCCAGTGGATGCATAATAATATAGATTATATGTTTATTCCTCTAAGGAAAACCAAATGCCTAATTAAGTTGCTTTTGAGGTCACTCAAGTGGCGGTTAGTTGTTTTTTTCCCTTGTTAGGTTAATTATGTTAGATTTTTTAAGAGTTGCGAGGGTTGGAGGTACTAAATTGTTTTTGAAGTCTCTCCTGTGGCTGATGGCTGACTGTTTTTTTTCCCTTGTTGGGTTAACGTTGTAAGAGTTTTTAGGCGTTTGAAGGCTCGGAGATATGAAGTGATTTGCCCCAAGTTGTACAGCTTCCTTGAGGAAACAGGAATTGGATTTCAGCCAGCTGGCCTTAAGTCTACCCCACTTTCACTCTGCCTCAAAGATATCCTGCTCTTTGATTCCTTTAATCAATCCTAACATTCAAGGAAGACTTTAAAAAGTAGATTATTAAAAAGGCAGAAGGAGATGATTACTGACAACTGAGACAAAACCAGAAAACATGAGCCAGCAAATGTGATCTGCCCCACACGGGCACTGTGATGTCCGTCTACTGTTTCTCTCTTCCAGTATCCTTGCCTGTTGGGAAATATTCTTTACCACCTCTACTCGTTTACAGTAGGACCAACTGGACCATCAATCTTGGGGCTCGATCTCCTTCAATTCATAAATGTGTATGTGACTCAGATTGAACCACTGGAGAAACTTTTCTCCCCAGGGAAAGGGGTTGGCCCGGGGAGGGCAGAGGGCTCACAGGGAGCCTCTTAAAGTTGCTTTGTGTGTATGTGGGGGAGTACATTGCCATTAGTGTTGGATGTTGGATTGTAAACCCATGTGTTACAGACCATGCGTTAGTACCATGTGTTAGTACCATGTGCAACCATTTTCTTGATTGGATTAATTTGACACGAAGAGGAGATAACATTATTTTTTGCTTACTGCTGCCTTCTCTGTTGGCTCTCTCTTCCCTGTTCCTTGATAATATCTTGGAAAAATCTCATGGTTGCCAAGTCGCTTTAACAGAAAGAAACAGTCTTATTTTGAAAAATATATTCTGGTCCAAGTCAAAACTTCAATTTCATGTCATAATCAAAGTTGTTTCCCTCCATCCAGCTCAAGTTTGCTTTGTAATTCACGGTCATATAACAGTGAAGAGGTAGATAGATGCCCCTTCTCCTCCACTGTGCTGCGTATCAGTCTCTCACCTTTCTTCACCAGTTGTTGGATCAAGGAGGAGAGGATGGGGAAGAGCAGGAGGGTCTCCCATGTTTGATGATATTTTAATCTGACCACCCCAGGTGGGTTTATCAGAGATATCCTGTGGTCTTCACTTCCTGGACATGAGCAATGCATGACCTGATTCTTTTTCAAGTTGGTTCTTCCATCTTGCCTTTGTTCTTTTGGTTGCAGTGTCTGTTTCAGGACTTCTGGGGGGTGGGGGTGGGGGTGGGGAGGGGGTGATAATTATTGAATGGCTTTGATTCATGTAAACTCTATACTTTTGGCTTAAAGGTTCTTCTTGTCATTTTCAAATCTCCACCTCATTTTATGCTATTTGAACCTATTTAAAATCACTTCTCTGTTGCAAGGAACAGACTAGGTAGGTTTTAGTGAATGGTGTAAATTTCTTTTGAGTTTTCGTATCACACAACTGATCAGATCATCATGCTATTTTATAGTTGACTGTATAAAACACCAATTCTGTGGGGTTTTTGTCCTATCAGTACAGCCTCAGAGAAGCTTGACATCAGATAGGTGATTTTTCAGCTGATATGTAGCCACTGTAATCCCATTATAGCACAATTTAATTACACCAAATATTTTAACTGTGGGTGAAATCATTATTATGATTTTCATTATTACACTGTAAGTCTGACAAGGGTAGTTCTCCTAAGCAGATAGTTTGGGTTCTGTTCCCAATACTGGAGTCATAAAAGACCCTCTAGTCCAACTGTTTGCATTGTGTTCAAGTTTAATTACTGGGTTTAAATGATATTTTTCTTAAGATTGGGCCTACGCTAAAATAACATGAGTAGGTAAGCAGCGAACAATCCAATCGTCTGGTTGTTACTTGAAGTGAAACGTTTGGCAATTTTTTCCACTAAAATGACAGATTTTTGGACAAGTTATTTTAAAGGCAACCTGACTCGGCCTGAGTGACTCTTCTAACTCCAGGACTTTGTTAACTGCCCTCCTAATGGGACGCCATAACTCGCCTTTGGCACGCCACCTGCCCCAGCGTTAGCCTCTGTTCGAATGGCTCTGTGCTCTGGGAGTCTGGGAGGCTGCACTAGGTAAATTACCAGCTGCATGTTCACAAGGGGCTGCTGTGTGCAAGCCAATACCAGCACCTAGAGGCCTGTACAGATGCTGCTACAAAACGTTGGAAATCCCACGTAAAGTTGCACTTTTCTTTTTTTTCTTAAATACATGTATATAAACCTTTACCAATTTACTACCTCTTAGGGTTTGAAACGCCAAATAGAAACTATATTTCTTTGCCCAAGTTATTATGCCTTATACATTTAGAGGGGAGGGAGATCCAGTACGTAATTAAAGATAAAACATCAAGTCATATAAAATGTCAGGTAACAGTGAACTACAGGATTCATTGGAATTTCTTGGAACGTGGGCAGTTGTGCCTTCCAAACTCTGCTAAACCAGGAGGCTTAGAGTGAGCGTATTGGAATTCAGGGGTACAATAGCCGTGATCATAACTTGAGGATGAGACAACTCCTGACTTGGAAACTACTTGGCAGTCTGGTTGGTTCCACTCAGTTCAAAGCAATTCAGTTCAATTCTGTTTCATTCAGTTCCATTTAGTTGATCCATTTTCATGGGTGCTTATGGCCCACTGTCTATGTGCTGGGCATAAGGGGGAAGCACAGAAATGTATAGCTGAGACTTGCCTCTGCTGGTGCTCGGTACCGCTCCAAATGGACTCTCCATCCTTCTCCACCCTGCCCTGCACCCGGGAAGCCTGGTTTAGATGGACCGCATCACAGTGCTGCCTTGCCCTCTGGCTTTTGGTGCAGACAGCACCACAGGAGATGGGAGTTGGCAGGAGAGAGAGGTTGGGGGATTATCCCCTGACTCCCTTCTGAACTGTCGGCTCCTGTCAGCTTTGCTTCTGCTCAGGCATCCTTCTCCCTACAGCTCTATCTCTGAGTTGGTCCTGGTCAAGGCTGCCGCCCTTCCCCTTTGTGCCTGGGTGCCGTAAGTGCCCCTGATGTTCACGTCCCCAGGAGGCTGTGCCACTCTTACTTCTTTCTTTAAGCTATGCCCAGTGTTTCAAAAATACTCCTTTTATTCAACTCTTTTTGATTATTCAGTTTGTGTCCTGCAGAGAATTCCGACAGATACCCTTAATCTGATAGACTTTAATCTGAGTTTATGAATTCATTTCTATTTAAGCACTTATAGTGGGTCAAGTGACTAGGTGCTAGGTCCTGGGGGTATAAACCCCTATAAATATGGCAGATGTGAGACCAGCTCTCAGCAAAAGCATTGCCTATTAGAGAGAAGTGAAATCAAATAGTTGCAAGATAGCATAATGAGTGTATGACAGGTGATGAAAGGGTACATGGGGACCTTGCCTTTTCTCAGATGGGGGGACTACCTGGGGGAGTGTGGTTTAAACTGAAATCTGAGGAATGAGTGGGCACTGATCAGCTGAAGGGTGGAGGCAGATGCGATGGCACTGGGGATGGTGGAGAGCGTGCTGGAAAAAGGAAGCGTGTGTGTGCAGACCTGTGGGTTGGAAGGAGTGTGGCTCATTGGAGACGGGTGAGCATTCAGTCCAGCTAGGCTGGGAGAGGAGGTGAAGGTAGATGGTAAGGAGAGGCTAGATGCCAGCCTCATATTCCCTGTTAATATGTTTGTAGCTTTTCCTAAATGTGCGAGAAATCATCGAAAGGTTTTTAAGCAAATGGACGTGAGTTTTAGAAGGAGTCCTCTGGCTTCAGTGTAGAGAACGAACTGGAGGGGAGTGGGAGGCAGGGAGCTGGGGGAAAAGAGAGAATGGTGGCCAGAGCTCATGGTGACAGGAATGAAGAGAAACCAATGCGTCAAAAGGTATTTCATTGCTTTCTCTTTATTTTAACTCTCTCAGCTCCCCATGACAGGTAAGCCCCAGAGGCTTCCTTCCGGAGTGACTTAGTTGCTCAAGTAGAAGGCCAGCAGCAGAAGGTTCTGCGGGAACATCACAGTGGTGGGAGAGAAGTAGACGTGTGCGAGGAGTGGCTGCACAGCCAAAGCTTGCAAATCACGGAGCCCTGTGAAGGATGGTTCTGCAGGGCCCACCAGGCAGCCTCCTGAGCTATTGCCCCTTTGCCCTCCAAAGAAGAGCTAGGGCCAAAAGAAGGAGAGCAGGGCCTGCCCCAGAAGCCGACCATACTCCTTCCCCACCCCACCTTAGAGAAAGTGCAGGCCACGGCCCCCTCTCCACCTTAAAGCCCCTAAGCTAGGACACGACCTGGTGTTGGAGCAAGAGAGAGCACTGAATAAGACAGGAAATTCTGTTTTAAACCAAAAAGATTGCTTTCAAATAATTGGAATTGTCCAGAAATTGTGGAATATGTCCAGGGTGTCAACATGGAAGGGAAAAGGGAGATATCACAGAATAGGATGAGAATGAAATGATTTCTTGTTTATACCCCGTTGAGTTTAAACTTCTCAATGAACACGCACGCATATACTTAAATAATATAAACTTAAATGTGCATAAATTTTTAAAATTTCATTTATTTGTGCATATGTATAAATTCATCCATGTATATATAGCAATGGGTGTGTATATGTGTATGCACACACACGTTTTCCTGTAGATATTCATTGTAAAAACTTTAAAAATATAGACATGTATAAAAGGAGATGAAAATCGTCCTGCCAGCCAATAACTGCATTGCATTTTATCATATAAATGCAGCATATTTTTAAAACTCTCCCCCATTGAGGCACAGTGTAATGACATTATGTAAGGCATTTGGTGAATATTATCCAAGAATTCTCTGGAGAAGCTGTATCCATTGACACTGCCCTGTCTCCTTGACTGTATTGGGTGTTATAATAGTATTGATACCACTATAAAAATTTTTGTCAATGTGGTAAGTGAAAAATAGAAGCTTATAATTTTTTAAATTTTATTTCTTTTATTATTAGAGAACATACATTTTTTATTAGCTGTGTTCTGCCCACGTATGCTACTTCTGTGATTTGACTGTTTATGACTGTTGCATATTTTTAAAAATTGAAATGTTTATTCGTTTATTTTGTTTTAGAAGAAATATTTATATACTAAAACTATTCATCTTGCTTAATGTATTTTGGAAATATTTTTTCCTGTCTTTGAATTCGACTCCTAGTACTTTTTGGGCTACAGATGTTTTTAATTGGTATGCAGTCAAATATATCAGTAATTTCCTTTAAGATGCTTTCTTTGTTTTTTTGCTTAGAAAGGCTTTCCTCACCCTGAGATCAGAAAAATCTTGCCTATATTTTATTCTACTTGGTCTATTATTTCATTTTTAAACATTGAACTCTTGAATCTACTCTGAATTAATCTTGATTTATGTGCAGTGGTAGGGATCTGCTCCCTCTACGGTTAACCCAATTATCAAGTAATATTTATTGAAAATTTATTCTGATTCAGATCCATTAAGGGTTTATTTTTTCCCCTATTGTAGAGAGTCAATATGATGTAGGATGAAGGACACAGATGTCACAGTTAGCACCACTGGTTTGCATTGCCTCACTCTTCTAATTTGCTAGCTGAGGGCTAGGACAGTTAACTTATGCTCAATTACTTCATAGTGTTAAATTAGCCTAATAGTGTCTTAGAGGATTATGAAGAGAATTAAAGGAGATAAGGCATCTATAATACGTCAGTAGTGAGTGTTAAAACACTTAGTTTTATCCTTTTGTGTATTGTTTACTTGAAAGCATTCTGGGCTGGAGTCGGAAAATCTGAGCATTTTTACAACCCCGCTGGTTTTCTGAGCAACTCACTTTACTGTTTTCTGTGTTTCACTTAATAATTTCTACAAACAATAGTTACTTATGTCACGGAGTTGTTTTGTTTTTTTTAGTCTCAATTGAGACTGAGTCTCTCATTTCTCTGTCTCTGTTTCTCTCTCTCTCTCTCTCTGTGAGCATGTACTTATATATGTTGTGTGTGTGTGTGTGTGTGTGTGTGTGTGTGTGTGTATGTAGAGAGAGACGGAGAGAAAGTGCTTTAAAGTCTGTAAAATGCTACAGAAGTATAAGGTACATTTATTAAGCTTTCCTTGGAGGATTGGAAGCATAGACCACCTTTAGAGACCAGGTTCTTAGTTCGATGCTTGAGTTGGCTTTATTAAACTGAGAAAAATTGAACCTATTATGCAGCTGCTTGGTTTCAAGTAACAGAAACTGACTCTGGTTAAATTATGCAAAGAGAGAATTTATTGGAAGGATATGGAGTTGCTCATGGAACAGAAGGGGGGGTGAAGGACAAGGGATTTCAACAGCTGTCTGTGTGTGTTGGGGTGGTGGGAGGTGGAGAAGTGGATTCTTTATATCAGGAACTGGTGAAACATCTTCCCCTAAACACTCTTGTCACCCCCCGCCCCAAATCGAACTGTGTTCAGTTTGTTTGTTTTTTTATCATTCTGCTGAAGGTTGAAATTTTGGGGAGAGAATATACATGGCCCCATCTTATGGCATGTGCTTGCTTGTTGGTTAGTGATGGGCAGGGTAGTTCATTGCCAGTTGCCAGGCCCTGTCTAGAGATGGTAGAGGGAACTCCCAAAAAGGAAATTGGGTTGACATTCATATGAGAAGAGAGATATGATTACGAGGTGGCCTACATACAACAAATGTCCCAAAGCAGCATCAGGCCTGATTTCCTGCTCCAGTGTTAGGAGAACCCAACAGAGAGAAGCAATCAGGAGAGGACTCCTAGGATAAAAGCCAAAAAGCTCTTAACTTTGCTTGTCTAACAAAGCTCCAGCCCCTAGGATGTAGCCAGCATTGCTTGTGACCCTGACTCAACAATAATCCACCTCTTCAAGAAGGATGAGGGTGGCTAGAGGGATCCATGATGCTGATGCTGATGCTGTGAGGCCCATGAGGTCTGCTTAGGGAAAATTTAGTGTTGAGAGATTCTGGAGCGCAGGACCATGGCTACAAGCAAGCACCAAATTTCCCACAGCTGAGAAATGGCAGAGGCAGGCTACAACTGATTGCTGTTTGCTGTCTTGGTCTTAAGACTCAAGACTTTTCTGCCTCGGCATAATTAAATCTCCTTAAGTCTGTTTCTAAAGAGAATAAAAGAAATGGAAACTTGAATTCATAAGGCTGCACCTTTCTCCCTGGGCATATTCCCGGGGGAAGGTGATCCATTAGAAACAGAGGCAGACATGCCAAGAGCAATAAAGGGGCAGGCTCTGTGGGCTAAGCAGGCTGTAGTTAAAGGCTTTCCCTGAGAATCTTGCTCATTCATTAATTCTAGCCTTGGAAGGGGGCCAAGCCGTGTGGTTTCACCACAGCAAGGGGCAAGATCCTAATGATTAAATGCTCTTTGTTGCCTTGCATTTCACTTTTTCTAGTAATGCCCTTTGAAGAATGGAAAATTGAGTTTTCAATACTTTGTTGTTTGCTGAAGCTAAAGCTAGAGGTAATTGAAGCCAGTTGAAAGCTGAAGAGAATGGCCAAGGTAAAGCATAGAGCACAGAGGAGACTGAAGGACTCAAGTTTGGTGCATCATGCTCTCTCCCGTGCCTTTTCTCCCTTTTTATTGTGTTGGAAACTGTTTGGAGAATCAGGTTATTCATTGGAAAATGCATTCCTTTCAACATTCTTTAGGGATCAATAATACTCAAGTGTGTATAGAAGACGTAAGACCTGAGTAATAAGAAATGGTTTCTCATTGGACAGTAAAGTGTCACCATTCTTTGCTTAAAAATCTTAGGCAACTAAAGTATCCTTTTTACTTTTTCTGGATGTCTGACTAGATCTTAATTAAATTAAATTTCCATTCCTATTGCATCTCCATGAGCACACCTGAGTCATCTTGAGGAAATGAAATGCTTTCATTTGGTGATGGCCAAATAGATCAATAATTTGAGCATATCTCACACCCGGACTAGTTCTTTGCATAGAGTAGGTGATCTATAAGTATTAATGAAATGAATAAATGCTAGGTTACTTTCCTTAAACAACACATAAACACAGAGGAAAATTTCATTCAAATGGTGGTGTGTTTGAATAAATAATTAAAATCTTTTAGTCTGGTGACCTTGTTAAAACAGAGTCTGATCATCAAACTATTTGGTTGTGTGTGAAAGAGAATGTATTTGTAGGTGAGAAATTATTGCTCTTTTAGACTGAAGAACCAGGCAGCATGAAGTCTAGTTCCTATACCTACTGTATAGGAATATACACCAATACCTACTGTAACAAAAATTTCCCTACTTTCAACTTCCTTAGGTTTGCTTGAGCACTTAATTCAACTTGATTTCTAGCTAGGAAGACAGTAGACTCTCTGGTAATGGCCGGAATTTCAGAGGAAAAGTTGGGTTTCTCTATTTTGCTTTTCATTCAATAGCTGCATTTTGAATGTTTATAGCACACAAAGCAGTATGTTGGACATTCCAGCTAAGAACTTATAGAACATATAGTTACCATTACATACATTCTTTGTAAACAGCTTTATTGAGATATGATTTATATACCATAAAATTCACCTGTTTTAAGTGTATAATTCAATGGTTTTAGTATGTTTACAGAGTTATGCAGCCATTATCACAATTGAGTTTTAGAATATTTTCATACCTCACAAAAGAAACCCCACACCAATTAGATCCTCATCTCCTCCCCCCAGCTCTTGGCAACCACTAATCTCTTTCAGTCTCTGTAGACTTGCCTATTCTGAATATTCCATACAAACAGAATCACACAACATGTAGTCATTTGTGTTTGGCTTCTTTCACTTAGCATAAAGTTTTTGAGATCCATCCATGTCATAGAATGTATCAGTACTTCGTTACTTTGTATTGCTAAATAGTATTTGATAGTGTTTTTCCATTCATCCGTTGAAGGACGTTTAGGTTGTTTTCACATTTTGGATATTATGACTCAAGCTGCTATAAACATTTGTGTATATATTTTTGTGTGGACATATGTTTTTGTTTTTTTGAGTCTATACCTAGGAGAAGAATTGGTGGATCACATAGCAATCCTATATTTAAATTTTTAAGGAACCGCCAAACTTTTTCCATTGTGACTACACCATTTTACATTCACATTTACCTTGTCTTTATTTAAAGAAAAATGAGAATCCATTGCAAGGCTTAAAGGATTTCTGTACTCATTGAAGACCTACTATGTTTATAAAGTGTTTAGCACAGTGTCTGTCACATCAGACTTAATCTTCATAGTCAGCCTATAAACATGGTATTACTATAAAGCCCGTTTAAAAACAAGAATGCAGAGGAGTGGAAAACTTCAGTGACTTGCACAAGGTCACACAGAATGTGGGACTCCTAATACGTCTATCTGTCCCCAAAACTGAGCTTTTAACGACTGTACTGTAAAGCCTTTTCTCCCCTTTTAGTTCTGAAGGTGCAAATTAGCATTACACTGATCTCGTGCTGGGTAAGCAGTGTAAATGTAGTTGAAAGGATAAACATTCTGGAGCTATGTGCCACCCTTCTGATACAGGACAAGAGGCAGGCTCCATCCATAGGTTGATCATCAGTACTGTATTGATTGATGGGCTCAGCATATTAGAAAGAGGAAATTTCTGTCTGCTCCATTTAGAGGGGTCCTAAATCTAAGAAAATAAATGGGAAAATTAGATACCTTACTACCTTACACATTCTGGCGAAAGCTTACTATGGACCAAGCTTTATGCTAAGTGATTACATCAGACACCTTAAGTCCTTTAATCTTCACAACAACACTCTAAAATAGGCACTGGATTTGTCCCCATTTCACAGATTGGAAAATACTGGCTTAGAGAAATTAAGTGCATTTGCCCTGGTCACACAGCTAGGAGAAATGACAGGGCTGGGATTTAAACATATGCAACCTGGCTCCGAAGCCTGGGCTCATAAGCACAATGCCATGAAATCCTTTTAGAAGGAGCAACCACTATGAAATTTACTCTGGTATAAGACTCCACTGTAAAAAATTGGTCTGTGGTTACTTTGAAAATATAGGTTTTAAGATCTATATCCAGTAAATGCAATTTTAGTTTTCAACTTCAAAGTAATATATGAATAGAATTACTGCTTTTTAGTCTTGACAAATGTCACCATTTAATGGTAAACTTTTTGAGACGAATGTTCTGTTCCAAAAGCTGCCAGTACATTAAATCTTTGTGTCGAAAGCCAAAACCTTTTTCTCTCATTGGGGTGTTTTATTGTGGTTTCCTGGATAACCCACTGCAAGGATTATCTGAAAAGTGAGATAATGTAGTGATGGCACCCTACAGACCAAAATAACAGCCCATTGGATGTCTTGGGGCCTTTGGTGGCATCCTGGGGGAGACAGCTCAGTTCTGCTCCTGGGATAACTGGTAGAAGACGTTCTTTGAGGCTGATCTCAGAACTTGGCTTTAGGGTTGCACACAGAGCTGGAACAGTACTGGGAAGTTGTCAAGATCAGGGAATGGGGTGGTGCAGGCCTTGATCAAACACATACTCTATCACACAATTGTCTTGAAAGAATTGAACAAGCTGTTTAATCCTTCTGGGTCATGCTTTCTTTGTCTATCAAATAACAGAACTCACTTCATAGAGTTGTTGTGAGGGTGAAATTCTTTGAAACGTGTACAGCACTGAGGGGCAATGCTGGGCCCATAGGTGGCTCTTATAATTACTAGTATTTAGAAGCATGGACTTTGGAGACAGACAGACAGACCTGGGTTGGAATCATGGCTTTGAACTTATTTTTTTGTCTAGAGAAGGCTGAAGATACACAAGTATTTATGCTCCCCATTCCATTGTATAGTTATGGCCAGTTACTTGTCCAGCCAAGGTGTACATTTCCCATTTCTCCCTGGAGTTGAGTGGCCAAGTGACCAAATTCTAGACTATGGAAACTTAGCAAAAGTGATGTGCACCACTTCAAGGCCTGGCCCACTATACTGCCCGTGTACTCTCTCCATCCTTTTTCTCCTTCCTATTTTATTACAATATACATGTTGACAGAACTTCAGGCAGCCTGGATCTCTGCCTTCCTATTCACCAACCATATTTCTACCTAGGCAAGAGATAAACTTCTATTGTGTTTGTGCCATTACACATTTTCAGGTTTATTTGTTAGAGCAGTTACACTTGATATGTGACTTGATTACACTTGATGTTGGAGGAGGTCATGGAGAGGACATGACCGCTGGTTGACCCTCAAGCTGGACCCAGGCAATCAGAGGCTCTTCACTCCTCCCCTGTCCTTGGAATGTACGCTCCTCCCACCACTCCCATAGCTGGAGCCATTTCAAGGACGTTGTCTTGAGAGAGTAAGGTGTTGTTGAGACCATCTGGACTGAATATGTGACTGAACCCAGTTAAGGCCTCTATATAAACTTTTAAGATTCTGGCAGGTGGGTGTTGAGATCTACTCGTCCTGCAGCCGCTCAAAAGAAGCCTTGTATGTAAGTTCCTTTGGTTATTAAAACTGCCATCTACTAATCTGGAGTGGCCTGCCTCTTTCTGCGGTTTCTCCCTGTCCTCCATGTAGAGGGAGGTAGTTTCGGATTTCACCCAGAAAATTCCCGAGATTGCGAACCAACAATTGAAGAAGTAGCCAGGATACCGAAGAAATAGGCCTTGGGAAGGAGGCATCTGTGAAGGAAATCCTGGGTTGGCCATCGACCTTTATGTGGGAAGGAGTGGCCTGTGCGTTAGAAGCTTATGGACCGCCACGTGAGTATGAGGACGCCCCGAAAACACTGGCTGGTTTGATGCATTTGTTTGAGGAACTGCAGAGTGCACTGTGGCAGAGAAGGGAGGTGCATGGTGGCTGCAGTGGGCTGGCCTCACTGTGGGCAATTCATCTGGCCACTGGTGCCCAAGTAGAGGCTGAAGCTCCAATTAGGAGGTTGGAAGAAAAGCTGAGCTTAGAGAAGGACATGCGATGTCCACTACTCTTCTGGATTGGGGGCTGGCAGACAGGTGGGAGAGCAGGATAATCAGTTGGAGACCTCAGTGTGCCATTGTGCAAAGCTAGGAGGGTGCAAACTGCCTCGGATTAAGGTCCGAGCCCTTGTGACAAAGCCTGATTGGGAAGCTAAGAAGTGGAATCCCTGGGAAGGTGAGGAGAGCGAAGAGGAGGATATGGTGGTGATGGCCCCATGCCATCTGACCCCTAATACAGAGAAAAGCAAGAGCACAGTAACCACCCCACTCAGCGGTGCAACTCCCACTTCAAGAAAAGTTTCTGATGAGAGAATATATTTCCGCTGAGCTCATTAACATAGCTGCCAAGTGCCAGCACAAAGCCAGCAAAAGCATCCAGGCATGGTTAGCGTGGCTATGGGATATGCTTGATATGTGACCTTGGGCAATTATTTATCTTCTCTGAATTTCAATCTGTAAAATGAAGGTAACCATACTTATTTTACAATTGTGTTGTAGGGATTAAATATAAAATTTTCAGCACTGTCAGGTTATTATTATTATTACTTCTGCTTTTATTATTTATATCCAGCTCACATCCAAGACCTGAAGTGAGGCGTTTAACAGTCCATTTACTTGGCTGCTATAAAAATCCTTTTTTGCTCAATTATTTGCTGGTCCAGAGCTCTGGGAGAATAGAGGGAATGTCCAACATCCCTGTTATCAATTATTCCCCAGTTGAGATCTTTTCTGCCCAGAATCCAGACTCCATGAGTGTTGGGACTGGCTCTTGTCTCTCTTTCCCCCATAGCAACTAGCTGAGTTTCTTGTATATAACAAGTGATTAATAAGTGTTTCTTGGGTTTTCTTTATTTACTTAATATTTATTGAGTACTTACTGTGTTCCTACCACCAGCCGTGTATTCCATTTTCTTGCGTTATCTTCAAACATAGTATCTCATGTGAGCCTCACAGTGATGCTATGACGTAGGTAGAGGTATTTCCCTGTTAGAGAGCTAAAGTAAGGAGGCTGTGAGAAGTTGAGATACATGGCTGGGGTCACATAAAAACAGTAGCAGAATTGGGATATGATTCCAGGTAACCTGGCTTCAGAGCCACTATTCTGCCTCTCGTAAATAAATGAATAAAGTAATCTTCAGCTTATTGAGGAAGTATCACATAAATGCTAAACTCTTTACGTGCATAAACCCATTTAGTACTCACTACAACTGTATAAAGATTGAAATTGTACATTAGGTGGAACTGTGTTATTGAAAAAAACACAAAAGTATGCCTTAGTCTTTGTTCTCTTTGGAAAGATACCCATAGGAGGGGAAAAATCTACTCATGAAAATTTGATAATCATATGGAGAAGAGAATTTGGCTGTGCATGCTGTTAACTCTTTAATTCTCATTCATTCCTTCACCATTGACTGAGCACTTGCTGTGTGGCAGGCACTGAACGAGTTGCTGAGGATATGACAAAGTCAGTCCCTGCCCTGAAGGCCTTTTCTTTCCAGCCAGAGGGAGACACGTAAACTTAGTGAACCTAAGACACATCTGCAAGAGCTAGCTAGATTCTTTATGCCAGGAGCAGTTGGGCTTAACATGGCCAGTTTGCACAGTCAGAAGCAGCCAAGTTGGAGGTAACAACTGTGCTTATACATAAAATGAATGATTTATGAGTGTCTTTCGTTGGGGGGCAGGGAAGCGAGAGAAATGTGATTTACAAGTATTTGTTGGGTTCACTTATTTTAACATTTCCCATATGCTCAGAAGACAACAGACATGGAATATATTTTCTTGGTTCACACTGAAGGGTCTGGCAGGGCTTCCTATTTACTCCTCGTCTTATGCAGTCTCTTGTCATGATTTCCGCTAGTATTTATGCTTGTCCAAACAATAACAACAACAAAATATATACACACAACAATAACAATTCAAGTGGTTTCTGTTCCACCTTTTCTGGGGAGTATATTTGTTATAAGGAAGTAAATTAAAATGGTACTATCAAAAATTACAGACCACTAATAAGATCTTAGATTTCTAGAGCACTTTGGAGCCCCTCAAGGCTTGTTGTGTGCCTGTTCATCTTTTGCCCTATATAATCATCTTGGGAAGTTTGCAAAGCAAATAATATTATGTTTATTTTTCAAATGAGGAAACAAAGTCTCAGAGAAGCTAAATTACTTGCGTCAGATCAGATCAATAGTAAGTCGCAAAACCATGATTTGAACCAAGCTCTTTCTACATAACCATTCCAACTCTAATACACTACAGTTATCTTGATTTGAATTATGGCCAGAAACTGATATTTTAACATTTGTTATCTATTTTTTAATCAAAAATCTTACATTTTGTTCAAAATTTCACCTAGACAAAGTGTTGCTTTGTGTATTTAAACAGATCCTGCAAGGGTATTTAAAAAAATTATTTTTCTGGTTCCTACCTGTCCATCAATTTAAAAATTGATGCTTTCCTGAGTCTTTTATGGAAAATATGTAAAGATTTTCTCAGTGAGTTTACATGAGCTTTGCCCAGCTTTACTGAACACAAGCTTTTTGACAAAGGATTAGATGTTTCAGACCCATTTACACCTCAACAGCCCATCAGTTTGGAGCAAACATAACAGTGATGTGGTCAGCTCAGGGTAGGTCCTTCTGTCATCCACCATGACATCCATGAGGTCCCCTTGCTGATAGGTCCCCTGCCTAGAATGCGTTAGTGGGGGTCTGTGCTTGTTCATTGCTTGGCGAGGCACAAGAACAATCTTCCTAAGCTTGGCATTGAGTTCTTCAGGAGTGCTGCTGAATATTTATAACCCATTCACCCCTCACTTATAGGTGGAATCTAAGATAGTCAAACTCATAGAAGCAGAGAGTAGAATGGTGATTGCCAATGGCTGGGAGGAGTGGAAGTGGGGGGGAGGGTGATGGTCAAAGGGTACAAAGTTTCATTTATGTAAGATAAGTCCTGGAGATCTACTATACAGCGTGTAGTGCCTACAGCTAACAATACTGTATTGTATACTTACAGTTTCCTAAGAGGGTAAATCTTATGCTAAGTGTTGTTACCACACACACACACTAATAATAATACTAAAGAGGGGTGAATGGGAACTTTGAGAGGTGATGGATGTTTACGGCTTGCTGGTGGTGATGATTTCATGGGTGTATACTTATTCTGAAATTCATCAAGTTGTATAAATATGTACAGCTCTTTACATGTCAATCATAACTCAAAGTGGTTTAAAAAACATTTCAAAAAAAGAAATATGTAAATTTCTGGCAATTTTCTTTGTCTTTTTAAAAGGAGGAAGAGCCACTGCAGTATGTCTTCTATTTATCTCTTTTCTACATGTAGCACAGGGTCTCATCTCGCCCTTGGTGTTATCAACTATTTCCTCATAGTTTTCTTTGTCTCTAGTCCCTTTCTTCTCTGATCCATTACAACTGGAGTTATTTTTTTTTCCCTAGAATTCTAGAAGTGATTATGTCATTCTCCAACTTAAAAACCTTGGAAGGCTGAGTATATCCAATTCAAATTCCAAATTTGAAGTCCAAATGTAAGGAATTCAAGGCTCCAGGAGCCAGTAATTGACCTCAAGTGACTTTCTAGGTTTATCACTACTGCATCACCTACAGCACTCTATGTTCTAGCCCCTGTAGCCTTCCTGTTTCTTCTCTATCAAAGCCAACTTTCTCACACCACAAAATTTTTTTTGTGCTGTTTCTCAGCCAAGAAAGCATTTGATCACACTCTCTACGTATAAAAGTGTCTCCACTCATCTAAATTCCAGTGTAAATACTTCCTACTCTGGGCTGCCTATCTTGATTATCCTTTAGAATCACATGCCTATAACATGTTGCTTGTATAGATATTTAACATAACTGTCATTCTTGTTTCCTTTATAAAGTAACTACTTTTGTGTCTATCTCATCTACTAGATGATGAAGACCGGCTTCATGAGCATGAGTGACAGAGTACTCCATGTTTAGAAGGACCTCGTGCTTGGTTTAATGCTATGCTGTCACCTATCACCATCTTGAAAATCGTAAGAATTTTCAAACAAGTGGCCCTATATTTTCATTTTGCACTGAGTCCTTCAAATATTGTATGTAGTTCTGTACATAAGGATAGGGATGATTTCAGATTCATCTTTCTCTATGCCAGCGCTGCCTTTCATCTAGTTGCTGCCTACGTTAAAATGCTTGTGTAAAAAAAAAATGGATATGAGTAGCCAAGTGACTTGTTTAATTAGAACATGTCAGAGCAGAAAACAGGGTTGGAACCTGTCTGAGAAGTCTGGGTATCAAGGGATATAAGATTTCCCATGGTGTAGTCTCTGTGGCATTAAGTTCCAAGGATTTTCCATAAACCACACTTACTACTTATTGGGGAGCAACATATTTCTACCAGAAGCAAATAACAGGCTTCAAGATGAAGCTACCTCAGGGACTGCCCAGTGAAGCTCTGAGGCATGGGATTGGAATCTCTTATAAAGATGGGAGGCAATGAATTCCCTTCCAAAAGCTCACATGATGTGAGATTCTTGACATTCATCTTGTAGTAGCCACACATTTGGCCTGACTAGCCCACGCATTTGCTTTCTTTTCTTTTTTTTTGGCTGAGGAAGATTCACCCTGAGCTAACATCTGTGCCAGTCTTCCCCTATTTTGTATGTGGGTTGCTGCCACAGCATGGCTGCTGACAAGTGGTGTAGGTCCGTGCCCCGGAACCGAACCCAGGCCGCTAAAGCGGAGTGCATCGAACTTAACTACTAGACAAGCGGGCTGGCCGCCACGTTCGGTTTCTTAAGGAGTCATCTTTGGTTTTTTCTAGACCAAGTTGCTCCAGGGAGAGGGAACAGGATTCTTCCTAGGAAGGATTGCCTCTAAGTGAGAACAAGTATGAAATATAGGAAGCAGGTGGCAGAAACTGTAAAAAGAACAACTCTTTTACTTTCAAACAGCATTCTTTACTCTTGTTTGTGTCAGTCACACCTAAGCTACTATCCCCAGGATGAACACGATGATTTTCCTTTACCTTCCAGACCATTTGAAATTTAATGTTTTTGCCTTCAAGAAAAGGAAATTATTTTTTTGAGCAGCTGCTAATAATTTAGGATGTTTCTTTAAAGGACTATGAAGATTAGGATTTTTTTTTTTTAAAGCAAGAGAGAGAAAACTAGGCCTTCGTGAATGGAGGGATATAGAATTTTTATGTTGAAGATTGCGGAAATGAGGAGCCATTCAGGAGAGCAGATGGGATCTTGTGTTGCAATAGTGGGAAAGCAACCATAGCTGATATGTAAACAATGGCTGTGGCTGTTTTCCAATAAAACTTTATTTAAAAAAAAATGATGGCAGGTTGACACTAACAACGAAGTAGCAGAAAGAGAAATTAAGAATACCATCCCATTTACAATTGCAACAAAAAGAATAAAATACCTAGGAATAAACTTAACCAAAGAGGTGAAAGAGCTGTATATGGAAAAGTATAAAATATTACTGAAAGAAATTGAAGAAGACACAAAGAAATGGAAAGATATTCCATGCTCTTGGATTGGAAGAATTAACATAGTTAAGATGTCCATACTTCCTAAAGCAATCTATAGATTCAATGCAATCCCTATCAAAGATCCAACAACATTTTCACAGAAATAGAACAAAGAATCCTAAAATTTATATGGAACAACAAAAGACCCTGAATAGCTAAAGGAATCCTAAGAAAAAAGAACAAAGCTGGAGGTATCACACTCCCTGATTTCAAAATATACTACAAAGCTATAGTAACCAAAATAGCATGGTACTGGCACAAAAACAGACACACAGATCAATGGAATAGAATCAAAAGCCCAGAAATAAACCCACACATCTATGGACAGCTAATCTTTGACAAAGGAGCCAAGAACATACAATGGAGAAAAGAAAGTCTCTTCAACAAATGGTGTTGGGAAAACTGGATGGCCACATGCAAAAAAATGAAAGTAGACCCTTACCTTACACCATACACAAAAATTAACTCCAAATGGATTAAAGACTTGAATGTAAGACCTGAAAGTATGAAACTTCTAGAAGAAAACATAGGCAGTACGCTCTTCGACATCGATCTTAGCAACATCTTTTCAAGCACCATGTCTGACCGGGCAAGAGAAACAAAAGAAAAAATAAACAAATGGGACTACATCAAACTAAGAAGCTTCTGCACAGCAAAGGAAACCATCAACAAAACGAAAAGACAACCTAACAACTGGGAGAAGATATTTACAAACCATACATCTGATAAGGGCTTAATCTCCAAAATATATAAAGAACTCATGCATCTCAACAACAAAAAAACTACCAACCCAATTAAAAAATGGGCAAAAGACCTGAACAGACATTTCTCCAAAGAAGATATACAGATAGTCACCAGACACATGAAAAGATGTTCAAAGTCATTAACTATCAAAGAAATACAAATCAAAACTAAGATGAGATATCACCTCACGCCCGTCAGAATGGCTATAATTAACAAGACAGGAAACAACATGTGTTGGAGAGGATGTGGAGAGAAGGGAACGCTCATACACGGCTGGTGGGAGTGCAAACTGGTGCAGCCACTATGGAAAACAGTATAGAGATTCCTCAAAAAATCAAGGATAGAACTACCATATGATCCAGCTATTCCACTGCTGGGTATTTATCCAAAGAACTTGAAAACACCAATTTGTAAAGGTACATGCACCCCTGTGTTCATTGCAGCGTTATTCACAATAGCCAAGACTTGGAAGCAACCTAAGTGCCCATCAAGGGACGAATGGATAAAGATGATGTGGTATATATACACAATGGAATACTACTCAGCCATAAGAAACGATGAAATCCAGCCATTTGTGACAACATGAATGGACATTGAGGGTATTATGCAAAGTGAAATAAGTCAGAGGGAGAAGGTCAAATACCGTCTGATTTCCTTCATTAAGTAGTAGACAATAACAACAATAAACAAACACATAGGGACAGAGATTGGATTGGTGGTTACCAGAGGGGAAGGGGGGAGGGAGGAGGGCGAAAGGGATAATTCGGCACATGTGTGTGGTGATGGGTTGTAATTAGTCTTTGGGTGGTGAACATGATGTAATCTGTGCAGAAATAGAAGTATAATGATGTACACCTGAAATTTGCACAATGTTATAAACCAATGTTACAGCAATAAACAAAATAAATTAAAAAAAAAAAAAAGAAGCAATGATGGTTGGGGAAAAAAAAAAAATGATGGCAGGCTGGATTCAGCCCTTGAGCTGTAGTTTGTTGATTCCTGCTCTAGAGAAATGGACAATTATATACAGGGAGAAGTTTTCCAGAAATGTTTCTTTTAATATTGTTCATAACACCAAGCATGTAAATGGCCATCGGCAGTGGAATGGTTGTGCACGTTGTTTTGTATTCGTTCAGTGAACACTATATCTTAGTGAAAATAAATGATTTCTAGCCACATACATCAATGTGAACTAATCTTAGACACACTGTAGAGCAAATGGAGTAAGTCACAGAAAACACACATGTAACATGATTCTAAAGTTCAGAACAGGTAAGCAGAATATAAATATATTTAGGGATTCATATACAGGTGGGGAAATTATAGAAGAAAAGAAGGGGATGATTAAGAGAGGCTTGAAGTTAACACTGGGGACAAAGGAGGTGTGAGAATGGGTAGAATTCTTGGAGCTTGGAGAGTACTGGTCAGTTCTATTTCTTAAGCTGGAGTGTTGAGCATAAAGATATTTATTTTATTATTTTATTTAAGAAGCACACCCATTTCTAAATGCACTCTTTGGGTTGATATACAGTTAAGAATAGTAGTAGGGCTAAGTAACTTGTGCAAGGCCGTTCAACTAGTAAGTGGCAGAACTGCAATTTGAACTTTGGTCTCTTTGGCTCCAAAGCTCAGAATCTTTCTATTCACTCCTCATGTGTCTGGGTTTAAGCCAGTATTGTTTTCTTATAGTCCTTGCACGTACTCACTTCTCTCTTTATACTGAGATACCACAGAACAGATTTGTACAGCCTCCATTTCTACCCGAATCAGCGGAGCCTGTCAAGTTAATTGGTTGTGACACTCGGCTTCCAGAATGTGTAATTATCAGACGCATTGAGTGGGAAGCTCAGATGACAGTTAATAGTACATGTAGACAGAAATCTATGTGTTGCTCTAAGTGCAGAACAAGCCAAGAATGTAACATTAATCAAAATGCCAACGTAGTGTACCAGAAAATAGTTCTACATGGAAACGCAGGCCAGAACAATCTAAAACATTCCTATTTATAGTTCATAATTAGCCTCTGTGCATCTTATTCTTCTTTTAACCCTAGATATGGAAGACCAGTCTACCCTACTAGGCACAGATGGAAGAATGTCCCTACCTCAGCTCCGTAATGAAACTAAAGTTTCGTCCCTGACACTTGCAGCAGCTGGTAGATGAGTGTGGCTGATTAGTCAGCCAAACAAGCTTTCAAATATGAGCAGCAAAAGCTCTGGAAATAGCATCAGACAGCTGATAATGTACCAGGAGCTCTTGTATCACATACAGTGGAAGGAGTTTTGCAGCTAGACAACCAGAATTTGTGTCCTGGCTTTGCCACTTGAAACCTATCTGATCTTGAGCTTCATCTCAGGTGAAATGACTTCACCTGAGTCAGTGTCCTCATTAGTAAAAATCTGTAAAATAGCTCATAGTTTTCAATCCTGGCTGCTCATTAGAATCCCTGGAGAGGTTTTTAAAAAATACCAAGGCAATGGGCTCACCTGTCCTGGACCAATTCACCAATTTGGGGTCAGGGAGAAGAGGAGAGTCCTGGGTCTTGGCATTTTGGGAAAGCTTAATCCATTTTAAAAAGTGGGCTAAGCTTCTGCCTTTTGGGTGGTTGTATGACTCCTGCCCTGGGAGGGAGGACCTTACGAAAGCATCAGTTTTGATTGTCTCCTGTACGATAGGAAGGTGATATTCAGGGAAGTGAATTGACCCAGCCGATATCCAGTGGCCAGTTATGTAGCAGAACCAGCTCTAGACCAAAGGTCTCTTAACCTCTAGCCTTGTACTCGCTAGAGAGACATTGAATATTCAAACTAAAAACACCAAAGACTCTTTGGAAGAAATAGTATACCTTCTCACTTTCAAAAACATCTGGCTTGGATGATAACTAATATGTTACCTTGCATTTAAAAATGCATTACAGGCAGAGAGATGAAACAAACAAACCAACCAGATGCTTGTGTGTGTGCTTGGGAGGTGCTAGCAGTGGTAAATAGGACTGTAGAGTTTTGAAGAGAAATGATATATATTAGACAGCTCAGGTATTTTTGTAATAAAATACCATTGACTGGGTGGCTTAAACAACAGACAGTTATTTCTCACATTTTTGGAGGCTGGGGAGTCCAAGTCCAAGTCCAAAGGCAGTTTCATTCTGAGGCCTCTTCTCTTGGCTGGTAGATGGTCACCATCTTGCTCTCTACGCACATAACCTCTTCTTTGTGTTAGTATAGAGAGAGAAAGCAAGCCCTCTGGTGTCTCTTTACAAGGGTAGTAATCCCATCATGTAGGCCTAACCCTCATGACCTCATCTAACCCTAATTACTGCCCAAAGTCCCTGTCTGCAAATACTATCACATTGGGATTTAAGGTTTTAATATATGAATTTTGGGGAGACACAAACATTGAGTCTATAACAAATAGTATGTGAATCTCCTTATCAGAGTGGCTTGCTAGACCAATAATCAGGTCTATTACCCTGGTCCATGAGATTTTGTTAAAAATTCTACGTTAGTAATTCTTAATCCTGGATGTAAATTAGAATAACCCGGGAGCCTTTACATAGCACTAATTCTCAGCACCTCTTCTCCCAACAATTGAATCAGAATCTTTGGGGAGGGGTGGGGACTAGACATGAGGGTTACAGTCAAGGTTGAGAACCAGTGATCTCCATGCCTCTGGGCCCCGAAGCAGAAGGAGGTAGTCAGTTCACCTAGTGACAAGAAGGTGGTGAGCTTCATATGCTATAAATATCTGAATATAAAGTGAGAACTTTCTCCAAAATTATCCCTTATAAAAGAGGAGTTGCATTATGTGCAAGTCCTTACAAAGTTTCCCATGTTATTGCGTGCTCTCTCCTTTACTAAGTTTTGTGCAACACCGGTTTTACATCTATCTTAATACTATGAAAACTGAGTGGTTTTGGATTGCTTTACATTTAGATATATATGGTTTACATTGTCACCTAACTTCTTTTCCTTCCATCATACTCTTAAACTCCCACACTATCAGGTCATGGGCTGGTCCACAGACTTGTAGGGCCTTGGGTAAGTTATTTCCCCTCCTTGGGCTTCCATTTTTTCATTTCATAAAGTGAGGGTATTGGACAAGACTAAGAAACTGACAAAATTGGAGAAGCCCCAAACTGCAGTGACTTTGACTCTACCCTGTTCCCCCTTCCACACACATGCCTTGGGCAAACCATTTATATCATTTTATTTGTCTCTTTATATTTGCCATTGTTCACTGTGGTAGATTGTATTTTGTTCGAAATATTTGCTGCCCTTCCTTGGGGGCAATTATACCTTCTCACCCTATTGAACCAGAAGTGGATGTGATTTTCTTTAGCCAATGAAATGTGGGCAGAGATGACGAGTCATTTCTGAACAGAAACTTTTAGGAGCCAGCTTGTGTTTTTGCCACATCTCTTTTTTCTTTGCCAGGAAATCATCAATGACCCAGACTAGGAAAGGTGACATATAATTTATTGTCAAACCAGGCATTTTAGAAAGTGAGAGAGTATACTACTGAAAGCGAAAAGATATGCTATTAATAATTACTCTGAGACAATAAGCATAAGCTAGAAGTTGAGTAAAGTGGAAGGTATGGTTCAGGTAGAGGTTGCTTTGTCAGCTTGGGTCCTGGAGAGATGATGACATGGAGCAGAACCACAGCCAACCCATAATGGACACACATGAGAAAGAAGTCACCCTTCGTAAGCCATTAAGATTTTGGGGTCCACTGTTATTACAGTACAACTTAGCCAACTGACATAGAAGTTTAACTAATACAGCTGACTGATGCAGAAAACTCCTTGAAAAAGTGGCCTTATGTTGGCATAAGTTACTGGGTCATTCAAGTGACTGCTGAACACTGAAGCTATGTTCAGAGGTATCTAGAGTTGCTGGCAGCTCCTTCCAATTTAAAACAAGGAAAGCTATTGCCTGCTATCCAGCGGGCCTTGTGATTATGTCCTGGAGAGGCCAAATCTGAGTGCCTTCCTCACCCAAAATATCCTTCCAAGGGGTTTCTTTTGTGAATATCAAAGTTGATTCATTTGACGATTCTGCTCTGGCCAAAGCTGATAGAACCAGAGTGGAGAACCAAGTGTGAATAATTTGCAAGCTGGCCAGCAACGTACTTAGTGGCATGTGTAAATGCTTTGACAATCAGAGTGGATGTTAACACTGGAGTGTTCAAATCCTCTCTCTGGAAAATATCCGATCTAGGGATATAAGGAGACAACATGTGAGTTTGCAGAAGTTGAAAGTCCCACAGAAAAGGGACAATGGATATAATTGAGTCATGCTAACAGTGGATAATAGAGTATGGGTTAACAAATTTGGGTGGCCAAAGATACAAACAGTTTACTTAGCTACTAGAGATGTTTACTTGGCTACCAGAGATGTTGAAATTTGTGTTCCCAGATTACATTCTGGTCTTGGTGAGGCCATCACAGCGGTCACTCCCAGGTTCCCATGAAACTTGATTTTCGCTGTTCCTTGCAGCGATAGCACATATAAATGCAGATAGCACAGATAAAATCACCATTAGCCTGCCTTCTATGCATCCTTTAAGTGCCATCTCTCCCCATTCCAAAATATCAACTAGTGAATCCCTGTTCTTGCAACCAAAAAATGTTCTAACACAGGCCAGAAAAGACAACCAAGGCAAACTGCAAATATCAGTAATTGACAATAGCAAAACCATGTGTGCAAAGTTAAAATTCCTGTCTGTTTTGAGTGTGGAGCTTCTGGGTCCAACTCAGGAAGACCTTTGCACCACTGACTTCCACTAAATGAAACTGCTTTGCATTGGAATGGACCTTTAATTTGTTGAGGTTTTTTGTTTTGTTTTGTTTTTGGGGAGTTGGCTCAGATCTTCTCATGAAAAAATTATTTCCCCTTACTTCATGTGATTTGTCCCACATCCAGAGAGTGTCCTTTGTATTTTGCTTCTGAGTAAATATTCCTTTTTCTTGTGTCTCTAAAACTGTTGCTTAGAAATGCTGTGGCTCTTTCTTCCTGGCCTCAATGAGGAAAGAGGTTTTTGTATGATAGAACTTCATAGGCATGTGAACTAACTCTTATAACATGCAGAGAAAGATTTAGGTCATTGGTTAGCCTGTTGTTCTCTTTCAAGCCTTATGGCATCTTAGAGTAGGAAGGGATATCAGAGATCATTGAGTCTAAGAGTCCTGAGGGGTAAAATGACACCATTATGGCCACATGGCTAGTGAGTGGCATGGATGGAACGATGTTGCAGATGTATGGATTCTTAGTCTAGTGCTCTTTCTTCAAATCAGATTCTCATTCTCCTTTGTAGCTTTTACATCAGTGTATTGGAATTTATATCCTCAAGTTGGATATTTTGGCTTCAATTTGTAAAAACTTCATTCATTCATGCTGTATATACTTTCCTTCAGATATCTTTTTTAATCCTCACAACAGCTGTATATGCCGGATAGCGTGCTAAGCACTCGGGATACAAAGATAAAGATGACACAACTTTTGCTCCTGAGGAAGGGCAGGAATTAGAAAACAGATATCACAATTCAATATATTAAGTGCTGTGGAAACTCAGAGTAGAAATCAACCAACTAGGCTGCTGGGAGTGGGAGAAAAAGCTTTTGCAGAGGAAAAGCAGCCTTTTGAAGGACGTGTAAGAGATTGCCAGATGGGGTAGGGTTGGGAGGAGGACAGAAGAGCAGCTTGCACAAAGGGTCTGGAAGGAATAGTGATGATGTCAGGATGGCAGGAGTATAAAGCGTGATGAGAGAAGGGAGCTGGAGACTTGGAAGAGGAGGTCTAGAGTACCAGGCCTGATTTGCCATCTATGGAGTTTGGAGTTTATAGGGAGTGTAGACGAGAGGTCTCTAAACAAGGAGAGAGACGAGGTAGAAGCAGAGGGACCAGCTGGGTGAGGTGTCACATAGAATCCAGTTGGGAAGGTGTTACATACAATTAAAGGGTGAAAAGATCCAGCTGTCCAAAGCTACCAGAGGTAGGAAATGAGGCAGTGGGCTCAATTCCGAATCTACCTTGAAACAATGATTTTATGTGCTGAAGAGAATGGAGGTGATTCTGAAGATACTAATTTTGGGAAACCGGGTAGGTAATGGCAGCAAATTGTGAAAACGGGGAATGGACAGAGCAACAAGATTTTGGACAAAATGATTGAAGATTTAGACGTGTCACAAAGAAGGCGCTGCTGAAGTGGTAGCTATAATTATTTGATTTGCAATTGCTGAAAAGCATCAGCCTAAGCTCTAGAAAGAAGGAAGTGAGAATTTAGCATCTTCCTATTGGTTCCAAGTTTAAAAGGAGAGAAATAAAGATACTTGAGTGTTCTTTCAAGTTGTCCAGGCTAGGTCACATAAGAAGGATAAGAAAAGGAATTTAAGGCAGTTTGTACAGTGGATTAGGGTATGAAAGACTTTAACTTAAAAACTGCTTTTAACTTAACTTAAAAACTGAAAAGCCTTGGGGTCAGCCCCATGGCCTAGTGGTTAAGTTCAGCATGCTCTGCTTTGGTGGCCTGGGTTCGTGGGTTCGGATTCTGGGCGTGGACCCATACCACTCGGCAGCCGTGCTGTGGTGGTGACCCACATGTAAAATAGAGGAAGACTGGCACAGACGGTGTTAGCTCAGGGCTAATCTTCCTCAGCAAAAACCAAACCAAAACAAAAAAACCCTGAGAAACCTCAATATAAACATTGTAGACCTAGAAAAGATGCTTAACATTTCTGGTTCTCATTTTCCTTAACCTCTAAAATGGGAATACCAGTGGTACTTATTTCAAATGTTTATTGTGAAGGTTAAATGAAAGAGTACACCTAAAGTCCTTAGCACATTGCTCCAAGTGTAGTAAGTAATCTGTACATATTTACTACCATTATGATGACCGTTTTAGAAACTCTTGACCTCTTGATTCCCATTTCTGTATGTGATTATTCCTACAAACCATTGCCCAGAGAAAGCTGAATTCCAGACAATAATATATATATATTATTTTAGCCATATTTTTATTTTATATATATATATACATATATATATATATGTATATATATATATAGTTTATTTTGTTTTTGGAAAAAGGTGATCTTGTGGGAGTGGAGTATGAGAATGTTCTGTGTGGGTGGCTGAATTCTAATCACATTTATAAGCTTATTCTAAAGTCACAAAATTGTATGGAATTCATGAGTCAATTAGAGGTATGAAGATGCTTTGTGTACTTTTTATGGATGTATAAACTACATTTGGTAAGCTGAAAAAATCTTAAGTTACAACTTGATGAACTTTTACAAAGTGAGCACACTGGTGTAACACCCAAGTGATGCTCCAGATAAAACTAAAGAACGTTGCCAGCACCACGTGATCCCCCCTCATGCCTCCCCAGTCAACCCCTTCTCCCACCAAAGGTAACCACTATACTGGCTTCTATCACCCTCCCCTGATTAGTTCCACACCCCCTTTAAACATTATATAAAAGGAATCATGCAACGTATATTTTGCTTAACATTATGTTTTTGAAATTCATTCATATCATTGTGTATAGCAGTAATTTATTCTTTTTTATTGGTATTTGATATTCTATTAAATGAATTTACCACCACCATTTTTTTTTCCACAGGTTTATGAAACAAAAGTTTCATAAAACAAAGTTTATAAAACAAAAGTTTATGAACTTTTGTGTTGTGTCTCACTTTTGGCTACTACAATAATTCTACTTTGAGCATTCTTAAATATATCTTTGTTCTTATAGGGACACATATGCATTTCTGTTGGGAATATGCCCAGGAGAGGAATTGCTGGGTCATAGGATATGTATCTATTCAGGTTCAGTAGTTATTGTCAATAGTTTCTAAAGTAGTTGTACCAGTCTTCACTCTTACCAGCAAGATATGAGAGTTCCACCTACTCTTTAACACTGATCCATTCCGTTGTTATTTTTAAATTTTAGCCATTTTAGCGGTTGTATAGAATTTTTTTTACTGTGATTGGAATCAGGAGCTCTCTAATGCCTTCCAATGTTGAGCACCTTTTCATGTGCTTATTGCTATTTAAATTTCCTCTTCTGTGAATTATCTATTGAAGTCTTTCACCTATCTTTAAAAATTGGGTTGTCCTTTCTTATTAATGTAAAGTAGATTTAAAAACATTTGGATACAAGTTCTTTGTCAGATTTATGTATTGCCAATACATTCCCAGAGCTTTTTCACCCTCTTAGTGATATCTTTTAATGAGCAAAAGTTCTTAGTTTTACTGAAGTTCAATTTATCAATATTTCCCCTTAAGATAGTGTTCATTTGTCCTGTTTTGTATGCTGGATAGTAGACACTTGTGAGACAGCTATGACTGTTGATGGGTGATAGGAGTAAAAGAGAAGTGTTGAAAGTGTTTGATTCAACCGAAGAGGATGCAGACATTTTTTTTTTTTTAGAGAAACATAGTGATTGTTTATTAAACCTAATGCTTCAAATTATCTCTCTCCACAGCCTTTGAAGCCAATCTGTCAAATAATCATCAAGAGTAATTAGTTTATGCTAAACACCCCATATGAAATTTAAGGATGACAAAACAAATGATTGGCTCCATTACAATTCAATTTGTTATTACTTGATTGCTATTCTAAACATATAGTAAGACGACAATGCTGCCATCATCATACCTATCCCAAGCTGCCTTTAAATGCTAGGTCCTCTAAACATAAAAGAGAACCTGTAATGCTATTGTCAAGGCTTATGACATTTCATATCAAGCAGTGGGGATTAGAGAAAGAGATATAGAGAGTGGACAATACTCAAAATAAACTGGAGTGGCAGAATTGCCATTTTGAGTGATTGGTTAATTGCTTTAAGAACCTAACCAGTGTGTGCAACAGACTAATCTATTTCATTTTTTTCAATTATTTTATTGAAATAATAAAAGTTTATAACATTGTATAATTTTGTGTACATTATTATTTATCAATTTCTGTATAGACTGCATCTTGCTCACCACCAGTAGTCTAATTTTTATCCGTCACCATATGTATGTGTGAAGGGGGTGAGGATATACTTTTGAGGCTGTGGAACGTAGAGGCTAGAGGAGTCATGATTTGGGGTCAGGGAGTTTGTATTAGAACAGGAAAACACTGAAAAAACTGTAGAGGTCTGACCTGGGCAAGGATAAGATTACTCCTTTATTTTTCAGTAGAGAGATGTTTAACCTCAAGACAAGACCCTGGATGGAGTCCAGAGTTATGGTTTGATTTTTCTTTTTATTTTTATACTTGTGCCCAATCTATGGCAAGGTGGTGTAGAGCTGATTCAGAGCTTCTGAAGTCTGAGAGGTTGCAGATGGTGTAAAACCAAACCTAAATTGTTTTCAGGATTCCATGTTTTAGCTGAGGCCGTGTTTTTATGCATTATATGCTTAATAAATGCCTCTTCCTCTCCCTGTACATAATTATATTAACGTAAGTAACAACATGGGGATGATTTAGAATTGTGACAGGGTGAAAGTCAAGGTAAGTTTTTTTATTTTGGCGTTCTTTTGTTTATTTTAAAGCATGGACCATGGTTTTTATTTTATTTTAAAAAAGAAACTCACATTCATTTAATTAGTGTTACATAGTTTATTTTATTTTACATATGTTATCTAGGTGCATTTATATGGGTTATCTCATTTTATTTCCACAATAAACAGTGTTATTATTACTATCTTACATATGGGAAAACAGAGGGTAAGAGAAGTGAAATAATTTGCCCAAGGACCCTTGGCTAGTAGAAGACACAGTCCAAATTGAAGCTATATTTTTATTATGAAAATCTCTGTTGCAATTTTGAATTTTAGGATTCAGAATTATTCACAACAATAAGCCTCCATTTTAATGCATCCCGTTTTTCAAGCACATAGGAATGGTGACCCAGAGGTTGAGACCTCGGCTAAAATTCTCAGTTGCTGACTTATGAGAATGTAACTAAGCTATTCAACCTCTGAAACTCATTTTCCTTTGTTGTTAAATGGGGTAAATAATACCTAACTTAAAAAGTTGCTCTGCATTTGTTTATTCTTTCATTCCTTCTTCTATGCACATATGCATTCATTTCCATCACCAACAATGAATGAATGAATGATGTGCTTTCACAGTATTGTCATCCAGTTACAACTTGGTCAAACTTCCTCCTTAACACAGTGCTTAGTGACTGCCTTGTGGTTGAAGCCTTGTGGTTGAACAGATTTACTGTCCCCTTTTCCTCTCCAATTCCCCACCCTCAGATCAATTCAATCAGGATTCAGTCCTAGTCAGGTCATGTTCAACATGCTTTTCCATATTTTCAGCTTCTGCTATTCATGTCCTTTTTTCTATTATTTCTTTTTTTTTTTTTACCCAGAATCTCTTGTTCTGGTAAAAGAAACCTCGAATTTTATTTAGAGAATCAGTTCTCTTTCACTCTTGGTCTATATCATGTGGGCAGAGGTGACCCCATCCTTGGACTCCAGCCATGAGTATGTGTCTCGGTCCTGACCAGTCAGAGAGCTGGCTGCATGATCTTGGCCACAGTGATTGTTTCGGGATAGCCAAGTGATGCAAGCTGGGCCAGTCAGAGGGAATCTAAGAATTTATCAGCTAATAATTGGAAAAGAGTCCCCTTTATCCACCAGGCTTGCTAAGTGAATAGATGTAAGCTTGAAGCTGCTGGAAACCATTTTTGGTGGCTCCAAATGAGAACCTATCCGAGAATGCAGCCAAATGCCAAAGAATACAGAAGCAAGAGCTGGAAAGACAGGAAATGTCTTGATGACATTTTTTGAGGCATTGGTCTAGTGGTTCCTAAAGTTATACACATCTCTTCAATGTACCAATTACAGGAGCCAAGTATTGTTTCCGCCAGTTTGAGAAAGATTTCTATTACTTGAAACTGATGAGTTCTGATGGGAGTCCAACCCAGTGGGCTGGTCTTCATGAACCCCGAGACTTCCTATTTCCTCTCATTTCAGGGCTTTTGTTCTCTTCACCACAACCTTTAGCAACTCAATGCCTGCTGGTGTCACTATGCTCTGCCCCCTGGTGTGGTTGCTACTGGCTCTACGGGTGAAAAAGCTCTGACTGAATGATTATCAGCAAAACATGCATTTATTATGCATGTCCCTGACTGAAGTTGGTGATGGGTAGTGTTATAAAATTAGACTTAAAATGAACAAGACTTACCCAAACTATAATTTGATTTAGCCAATTCCAAATCCTTGCTCAATTGTTTGTTTAAGGCTCAAATCCTTGAAAATAAAAGCCATCAACTGTTGGGCATCGTGCACAATCTGTTGTTCAATCTGTCCTCCAATGGTACTTTATACCTTTCAACTTCTAGCTGGATATTTAAAGTGCAGTCAGAGTCTCAGTTTATCTGTTTTTTTATTCAGCATCCACAATACGCCAAGCATGGTGCACTGTGGACACAATAGTGATGAGACATAGTGCCTGCCCGTATGGGGCTCATGTTCTGGTTGTGGCCTCTTAATTCCTTAGTCTCATGCAGCTTCTATGTCTCTGTGTGTGTATGTGGGTTTGCAATGTCAAAAACTTACATTGAGTCAGGGATTTGCAGGACTTACACTTAAATAATCACAGTTACCGTAAAGGTCTAAGATGCTGACCAGTGAAAGAGCTGCAGAATAGATACTGAGAATCCCTTTGCTGTTGGAGTAGCTTTGTCACCAGGATCTCTGTCTTTGTCTTTCCTAGAGAGAGTATTGCCTAGTTCTTAAGGGTGCAGTCTGCCATACCAGGCTAGATTCAGCTCTCAGATACACTGCTGACCAGATGCATATCTCTTGGCAAATTACCTAATCTCTGTAACTCTCAGTTTCTCCCCCTGCAAAATTGGATAACATGTCTACCTATTTGGGTGGTTGTAAGGATTAAGTGAGGTCATGCATTTAAGCCCTTAGCACTGTGTCTCAACGGTAGTCAATCCTCAATAAATATACAGCTATTGCATTGTTCCTAGTATTCTTATTATTTGAATAGAAGGACCAAAGATAAGATGTCAATCTACTTGTCTTTCAAGAACCAGCTTAAATGCTCTCTCGTTTTTAAGGGAATTAGTTGTACAATTCCTCATCATTCAGTCTGCTCTTACCTTCATTGTAGTGAATATAATGATTTTCTATAAGCTTTTCTGTTTCCTTTACAAAACAGGTACAACATCTTGGTTATCACTTTATCATCAATGCTTGGAATCGTGTACAACTTATGGTGGACATTCATTAATTTTTTAATTTAATGGAGGTATATTTAAGTGATTTACTTTGAAAGGATTCCTCTGACTCTGTTGTGCACGGACTGTAATGAGTCAAATGCAGAAGCAGGAGATGGGTTAGATCACTGCATCGATCCAGGGAGAAGTGATGGTGGCACAAGTTGGTGGCACAAGTAGTACAAATTGGTCATATTCTGGGTATGCTTTGGAACTAGAGCTGTATATTTGGAGGAAGAACAATGAGAATAACAAGACATAAAAATAAGAGTAATAAGAAAGAAAAACTTTCTTGTTCTATGATGACAAATTCAAGGAGTGAGTTTTGTTTGATGGTATAGTGATTTGGCCTATAGATGGCTCCATTTTCCTAAAGAAATGTAAGGATTCTTTCTTTGTACGTGTTTTAGAAAATTTCAGTGCTGCTGTGTGTTTGGTTTTCCCAGACTGACATTATGTTTCACTGTAAATTAATAAGCAGTTTTGACTTTGTTCAGATAGAATTATGTATGTTGGCTCACATTTCTAACATAAATTCTTCATTTTTGAGCCACTATTTAAGAGCCACTAAGAAACTTGAGAAGCCAGGGTAACCTTGTGTAGGTTCGTTACTTTAATGGGTTTCCAAATGTTTTCATTTACTCATTTATTCATTTATTTATTGAATGACTGCTGTGTTTCGGGCACAATGTTAGAGGCTGTAAAAAAATATGAATGAAATGTATTTTCTGTCCTTTATCTATTACAATTTAAATAAGAGCACCAAGATACTTGTTTTTAGATAGCATTATTAAACATTTACCACGTGAAAGGCACAGTGCCTTAGCACTCTATGTGCCTGCTTTCATTGAAATCTTCAAAATAACCCTATGAGGTAAATGCTATCCAAGTAGATTAGGAAATTGAAGAACAGAGAAGTTAAGCAACTAGTTTAAGTTTAACTGGGATTTTTAATCACAGATACCCGTCCTTCTAATCCACTTGGCTCTGACTCATTCTCTCCAAGGTGGTACAGACCTGCGAAGTCGGAGTAGCAGCAACAACTCCTCTGAACAATCCTCACAGAAGCCTGACTCCCTTCGTCTGCCCTTCTTTATTCCTTTTGCATTCACCTCAAGTCCTACCTCTTCTATAAAACTATTACAGATTATGTTAGTTATTTCTCCTGTCTCTGAGCTCATCTGAGTTGCTATTGCGCATGTGCAGAAAAACGTCCTTATTGCCACGAATATGTCTAACAAAACAATGGAGAATGAGTCTAATCTTTGAAACCTTCAAGTGGAGGATGGGCTTCTATATAATTTGGAGAAATATCCTCTTAGAAGACAAAAGGGAAGACTTAGTTTAGAGGTAACTCTTCCTAAGGAATTAACAGCTTCAGAATGTCACACTTAAAATCAGCTCAGGGTAAGGTCCCTACCTAATCATTTACACTGCTTTTCTCTGTGAGTTCTTCACTCCCTCTCTCTCCTGGCTCCTATTCTGACCTGGTGGGTAATTGTAGTAGAGATTGCTGATTGTCCATCACTATATATTCCCTCATCTTTAGTTTTGGCTATACACATGACTACATAGCTAGGGGCTACATTTTCCAGCTATCCTTGCAGCCTGGTGTGGCCACGTGACTAAGTCCTGTCCAATTGGATGGAAACAGAGAGTATGCCACCTGTTTCTGTGTTTTATCATTAAAATGAATGAGTCTGTGCTGCCCTTACCCCTTTCCTTTTTTCTACCATTTGAGAGAGGATGAGAGGTGGAACAGCCACTTTTAGACCTAGAGTTGAAAGTTGTGCATTGAAAATGTCAAAGCTACCCTTCAATTCTTAGACTGCTGTGTAAGAGAGAAATGAAGTTGACTCCTGCTTAAGCACTATATTTTGGGTCTCATGCAATTGAGTTTATTTTCTACAATTAATATAGAAATTGATTCTTAGAATTGGGCCATTGTCCTAACAGATGTGTAAAACATGCTGTTAGGTTAGCATTTGGTCTTAAGGGGTAGAGCACACATGTTGTAGGATGGAAATGTGGTGATCCATATCATGTTTTAGCAAAAACAATTGATGAAACTCTTTTTCTGCAATACCTTGGAAGGCAGACCATAAGCCAACAGAGTCTATATCTAGCAAAATTTGTTGGAAAAAAAGTGACACTGTTGATGTGTCCTAGCTTCTTTTTGCTACATTTAGCAAAATTCTACAAGAGAGAGTTGAAGTCAAACTAATTATTAGGGGTAGTGCTGATGAAACCATTTTTACAAGGGTGGGACATCAAACCTTTAATGCCTCCCTCCTGTTACATGTTATTTAGAAACTGGGAGACAACTCAGTGCCAAAGATCAGATAAACAGTTTTGTCTACTTACCTAAACCCATTGTTTCAAATTATCTTAAGGTAGATACAATTAAATTGAGAGAAAAAGGAATGAGAAGGAAACTTTTGGCTGTGGTTATTTATATAGGAAGTAACTAGGAGCAAATAGGTCAAATGCCTACAAAGATTATGAGGGAATATTACTACTGAAGAAACCAGAAGCCTAGACTGTAAAAGCCTGTGACTCTGATGACTAGGCTCCCAAATATACACAATCTGTGTATGAGATTGGGGCTGGTGTAGAAATAGAAGTCCTTATAATGCATAGCATTTAAAAATTATAAATCGAGCTAACAAACATTAAATAATACTTTTTCTATCCTCCTACCTTGAAAAACATATCTTAATAATGACCTGGATATCCAAGTTTAGAATTTAGAATCCTGGAATTCATTTGGAGTTACACTGCAACAGTGCATGGATAGCCAACCAGTGGCCCACAGCACATCCTCCTTCTCTTCCCAGTCTTATTTCTAGCTTGCATCGAAAGACCTTGGAAGCCCATGTAGATATTCTGCACCTTATGCCCACATTGAAGATCCATACACAACCCTTGTCTCTTCTACCACCACGAATAGCTTAAATGCTTAGCAAGTTACCATTAACAGCACTGATGTGGCACAAATTTCTGGGTAATACATCTCAGGGCAACCTGTTATACCTGAGTTCTTCCTCCTACTCTCCTTTTTTCTACATCTTTCTTGTTGTTGTTGCCACTTCAACCATCAGCAGCGAAAAAAAAAAAATGCATTTGTTCTCCAAAGAGCTATACATTTATCATACTGCATCATAAAAATTTGTTTACACATCTCTAAAATCTGTGAGTTTCTTGAAGACAGAGCTGATGGGTGTATTCATGTCTGAATTTTGCAGCAGCTATTATCCTGCTTACACAAAGTAAGAGTTCAGTGAGTATTAGTTGAGAATACACGAGCGAATGAATGAATGCATGCATAAATGAGTGTGTCTTCATATTGCTAGGATCTATGCAATAAATTGGAAATGTACCAAGACTTCTAGGGTTTCCTGTCTAAGAGAGACCACACTAAAATTTGGATAGCTGGATTAGAGCAGAAGGTTCAGAAATGTGTCATCAGTGCGAAGACCTAGAAAATGGTCAGCCCTGTTTATATTTCAAATTGCCCAGAAATATTTGGTTTTGCTTCAGTTCTAGGGAGAGCTCAGGTTTGGAGTGAGGTCATACTTTTATCAGCAACAGTTCACTTAATATTGCTTATACAAGCTTTCTAAAGCAATGACTAGGGCATATGTTTAGACTTTCCCAAGTGTTTGGGCTAAAGAAACCATCTATAGGTTAGTGCAATGATTCTCAATAGTTGTTTCAGAGGCTTCTAAGGTAAGAGGATCACAATGTATGGTTTAGTAACTCTGAAACCTTTCCATGCTCCCTTGTCATTTTATCTTTGTTCTCTTAGAAAAACTCAGAATGGTGCAAAACATATCTTTATTTTCACATTTCCAACATTACTTTCTGTATGCACATATACTGAAACCATCTGTCTAAATTGTGGCAAAATCTGCCAGTTCCAGATTGGCCTCATTAGTCATTTGAGAACACATAAACAGAGGGATTATGGAAAAATAAATAGATCTTGGATAGATCATCCTGGCCTGGGAAGGTTTTTCTCATCATCGGTATCGTTGCCAGACATGAAAAGGCACAGGTTTACATCTTTAAAACACTTGGAGGAGTTTTTGCTCCACAAAGTGGCTAAAAATTTCCCAATGGCCCACTTGATCCTTTATCGTATGACTGAGTGGCCTCAGCTATGAACCAAAGGAAAAACTAGCATCCTAAATAGCTGGAAAGGGCTTGCAGAGTGAAATCTACAAATGTTGTTCCAATAGAGAGGAATATATCCAAGGAGTGAGATGAGAGCTAAAGAGAGTGCAAGAGTACAAAAAAAAACTTCTTTTGGACACTTTCGTCAAAGGTGGTGTCTTTCTAAGATAGTCATGAGCTCACCTCCCAGATGTTTGCATATGCTCCTAGCAGCTATCTCTTCCCTATGAATAACAGTAGTTTAATTGTAAGATTGAATTGTAAGAAATATATGCTAAGTGAATCTCTGCCACAGTAGGAAGTCCCTTCATCTATATTTTCTTTGGAGCTAACAGAGCCCAAGGGACTAATAGATATCATCAGGGAAGATGTTCTAGTAAATAGAGAGAAGACTGCTAGCATGGTATAAAATGAGGGGGAATTTTCTCCTCAATCCCCAAGAAAAACAGCAGCAAAAAATCTCTATCATCAGACTTCCGCCATGTCCTACATTCTATTATTTGAGACTCTTTCTTTTAGTTCTCAGATTTTATCAGTTAGGGTATGTTAGATTGTAGTGTGTTTAAATCTCAGTGGCTTAATGCAATACAATTTTGTTTCTCATTCATGTCCAAATTCAATGAAAATCAGATGGTTTTCCTTCAAAAAACCCTGAGGGGTCAGTGTTCCTTCTATGTCGTGATGTTGCCATCTTGAGCACATGCTGTTGCAGGGCTGGGGGAAGACAGATCACAGAGTATATGCTGTACCTGGAAGTACTGTGAATCCAAGTGCTTAGATTCAACCCACCTACAGGGAGGCTGGGAAATGTAGTTCTGTTTCATGTCCAGAGAGTGGAAGTAGGGTTGGTGAGCATCTAGCTGATTTCTGCCATAAAGACAGTTGGGCTGATGGTAGATTGAAAGCATAGCCATGACATTTTCCAGCTCTTTTTATTACGAGATGAAAGCTATAACCCCACTCCTTGAACCCAGGCTAGACTTAGTGTCTTGCTTTTACCAAAAGAATGTGGTTGAAGTGGTATTTGCTAGTTCCAGAGCCGAGCTTTCTAGAGGCCTTTTAGCTTCTGTCTTTGTCCTCTTGGAATGCTGTCTTGGTACTTCCATGTAAGGAAGGTAGCTCTGGTCTCCTGGATGATGAGAGGCCACATGCAAGAAAATCATGTCACTCCAGATGACAGCAAGCATCAATTGTCCTAGATGAGTGAGACAAATTTGGACCGTCAAGCCTAACCGACTCTCCTCCTGAAGGCAACCGCATGAGTGAGCTAGATGAAATGAGCAGAAGAATTGCACAGCCAATGAATAGAATTGTGATAAATAACAAATCATTGTCATTTCAAGTCACTGAGTTTGGGGTGGTTTGTTATGCAGCAATAGACAACTGATACAGGTTTTAAAATTTTCAGATTAAAATGGGAGAGTCCACCTTTGTAAACCTGAAGCTAGTGGCTTATGAAGTATCCCACTTAGTGTCATTTCCGGCATTCCTGATGTGTGTGCCATCTCCTGATTGGTTACGTTTTAGGTTGGGTTCCCCCAGAACATGACCTGAGAAAATGATGCGAGTGTGAGTTGTTTATTTGGGAGGTGAGTCCATAAAGCATTAATAGGCGAGTGGGAAATGATACAGGGAAGGGAAGGAAATTAATAAAGGCATATTATTGAACTTGTTATTACTGGACAACTAGGTCTCAGTTCTGCTACAGAACTCTGGTGGATAGAATAGAAACTCAGAGTTATCCCAGCTGAGAGGTGGGTAGCTGAGGTATTTATCCACTAAATCCCATCAATTATTGAAGAGGGCTTCTGGGGGTGGAGAGGGTGTCTTAACTCCTCAGTACCTCTGGTTTACCTTGTGTGCAGGCTGAGTGGGCTCCTGTGATTAGAGAAAGCCTTCAGGGGAAGAGTTCCAGGGCTCCTATTGGCAAGGTTACAGTTGGCCTTGCCCGGAGTATGAGAGCTTATGGATTTGGGTGGGGCACCAACACTGACATTTAAATTCATTGTCAATATCTGAATATTATGAATATTAATGTCTAAATATATAGTGTTTCCCTGTCAAATAATAAATTAGCAAGCTAGATATAACTTTTAGTGAAAAATCTCCTTAAGTGCTCTATTGTTGGAATTTTAAAAGTCCACTGAAATATACATGTATATTCATTATTGCACAATTAAAATGGTGCAAATAAATCATGATTTTGAAGTATGTTAATTTTATATTAAAACATAATTATTAGGAAATTTAAGATGATTTAAAAAATATTGTCCTTCAATATGAATATTGAGGATATTTTTGCTGGATAACTTGGAAAAATATATTATTTTTGAGTCAAAAATGTATGTAAAATTTTAATAATATAAAGCCAAATACTAATAGATTATATCTTAATCCAAACTTTGTAAAATTGTCACGTGTATTAGTGTTCTTAATGTTAACCAATTAACTGCTGAAATCTTCGTTTAATTTTTAGTTATTTAATTTCATGTATGGATTTTTTTGTGTGTGTGAGGAAGATAGGCCCTGAGCTAACATCTACCAATCCTCCTCTTTTTGCTGAGGAAGACTGGCCCTGGGCTAACATCCATGCCCATCTTCCTCCACTTTATATGGGACGCCACCACAGCATGGCTTGACAAGCAGTGCATTGGTGCGTGCCCGGGACCCAAATCGGGGAACCCCAGGCCGCTGCAGCGGAGCACGAGCACTTAACCTCTTGTGCCACCGGGCCGGCCCCTCATGTATGGATTTTTTAATGAAAAAGAATATCTTGGAATTATTCACCAATAAAAATAGAATATCAACTTAGCTATCTCAAAATTTTAACAGTTGGAAAGACTTCAAACTCATTCCTATAACATCCAGAATACCCATCTTTGATCCACACATAATAAAAATTTCAAGGGCAAGAAGAAAAAAGTTCTTTATTTCTTGAAAGTCTAACAGTCCATTGAAATATAAATCAATATTCATTATCATAAAAGTAACACTTGCAAATATTAGAGGAAAAAGGTGGGAGAAAACACACACCAAAACACATTTTGTTCATTCAACTCAAACTTCAAAACAACAGGCTTTACAAGAATGCTTTTAGAATAAAATTCCTTATTGTTTTGAGTCCATGGAGACTTTATTTTGGTTATGATGGAGAGGAAGAAAAGCTTAATAACTTTGTGGCAACTTACTGTTAGCCGTGCTCTGTACTGCAGAGCCAGCAAATTGCTCTCCTACCCATGGCAATGAAAGTGAGCCTCTATTTTGTATTGTTGAAGTGCAATTCAGAAACCATGGGCGCAGTCAGGCAGCTGACAGGGCCAAGAAATCATTGTTTCTGTATTATAATGTCAAATCTGTAAAATTTGGCTACCACTACAATTTTAATAATCAAATAATAGTAATGACTGTGATAAATTTAAATAAAATTTTAGATTTATTTCTGTATTCTAGAGGTTCCTTCCATGATGGTGATTCAGCTCTGGTTAGGCTGTGGTCCAACACTGATTTTAACTCTTGGCTCTTTGGCACTTAGCCAAAAAGTACATTGCACACATCTCTACTGTGTGTGTGTGCGTCTTGCAACCAGAAGCATTTATTCTCTTGGTACATGTTGGCAACTGCAGGTGAACTGTTGTGGCTCTACCTAGCTTTCAGTTCTGGGACCCAGGTTAAAGGAGTAGCTCTGATGGGGGACATCCAGGTTCTTTTTCTTGTCCTCATAGTTCTAAAGGCTATAGTTCAACATCAAGGTGTTGGCAGGCTTAGTTTCTTCTGAGGCTTCTCTCCTTGGCTTGTAGATTTGATGGCCACCTTCTCGCCATGTCCTCGTATGGTCTCATCCCTGTGAGTGCACATCCACAAATAGTGTCTCTTTGTATGTCCAAATGTCCTTTTATTATAAGGACACCAGTCAGATTAGATTAGATCCCACCCTAATGGCCTCATTTTAACTCAATCACCTCTTTAAAGGCTCTAAATCCAAATACAGTCACATTTGGAGGTACTGGGTGTTAGGGCTTCAACATATGAATTTTTAGGGGACACAATTCAGCCCACAACATTCTTATAGTTTCCCCTTGGACTTGGCATATGTCAGATGTGCTCAAATGCCATTGGTCAGAGCAAGTCACATGATAATGAGTGGAGCTGTAATCCATTTGGTGCCTATCATCCAGGCTTAACACTGTGTCATAGTTGCTCTAGATCCCTCCTTCCCATCTTAACCTATTGCTCTATTTGCTTTATCATGTATCTATTCACCTGTCCATCCCTCCATACATCCATCATTCCACCATTTTTTAAAATGTATTTCAAAATAAGTTTAAGACATCAGTATATGCATTGCTAAACACGTAAGCGTACAAATCACTCCTAAAGTTAGAAATTTGTTTATGATTATTTTTCTGACATAAGATTTAAATACAGTGAAATACATAAATCGTTAAGTGTACTAGCTAATAAATTTTGACCAACATAGAAAACACTGTACCCAAAACCCTCTCAAGATATAACTGTCACCCCAGAAAGTGCCTTTGTACAACTCCACAGCCAATCTTCACCCTCATCCACCCTAGGGGCAACGGCTGTTCTGAATTTTTTTATTTGCCTGTTTTAGAACTCCATAAAAATGGAATCATACAGTATTTATTTACTCTTGTTTCAAGCTTTCTTTACTCATCATAACATTTCTGAGGTTCAGCTATGTTGTTGCCTGTATCAGTAGCTCATTTCTTATTGTTGCTGAGTAGCATTCCATTGTTTGAATGTCCTACAAATTATTTGTCTATTTTCTTCTTAATGGACACATGGGCTATTTCCAGCTCTTGGGCATTTTAAATAAATCTTAAGATTTTGGTAGACATAGATTTCCTTTTCACTTGGGTAAATACCTAGAAGATGATACCTAGAGTCATAGGGTAAATGCATGTTAAGTTTTCAAAGAAACTGCCAGATATTTTCCCAAAGCGGCTGTACCATTTGATACTCCTACCAACAATGTTTGAGAGTTCAGATTGCTCCACATCCTTGCTAACGTTAGTGTTGTGAGTCTTTTTAATTTGGGCCATCCTGGTGGGTATATTGTGGTATCTAATTTTTCCTTTGATTTTCATTTCCCTGAAGACTAATGATGTTGAACTGTTTATCGTGTGCTTACTGTCTGTTCACAGATCTCCCTTTGTGAAGTAACTGTTCAAACCTTTTGCCTATTTGCACCTCTACTTTTAATAGAGGAATTGGCTCTTTTATTGGATACTAATGAACTGATTGAGATTTGATTTGTTTCCTCCTCGGTTTCTGTTCTTCGTGATTTGGAAGTTATATATCCTAGTTTTAAATCACTAGGGCTTATAATATTACAATACTGGCTCTATGTATTTTCAGACTACTAGTATAGCAGGCTACTATAGAATAACTAAATACTGGTATTTTTAGTGTTGTTACACTATTATTTTTACACTTAAAAATCTATATGCTGAATCATGTATATCTTGAGACGCAACTAGAGAGTTGTATATTGAATTAAAATTTTGAATCAAATCTCTATCTATTTATCTATCTACACTTCTTTCAAAAGCAATCTGACTCACTCCTCTTCTGTTTAAATCTTTTCAAGGAATATTATTAGTGTTTTAATCACCATTTCCATAAATATGCTTGATATTTGTATTCATCTGTTTAAGCTGCCATAACAAAATATCATCGACTCAGTGGCTTAAACAGCAGAGATTTATATTCTCACAGTTCTGGAGGCAAGAAGTCCAAGATTAAGGTTTAGCTGATTCAGTTTCTAGTGAGATCTCTCTTCCTGGCCTGCAAATGGCTGGCTTCCTTCTGGCTATGTCCTCACATGAACTTTCCTTGGTGTGTGCATGTTGGAAGAGGAGAGATAACTCTCTGGTGTCTCTTCTTTAATGACACCAGTCCTATAGGATCAGGGCCCCATGGGCTTATGATCTCATTTAACCTTAATTACTTCCTTAGAGGCTCCTATCTTCAAATACAGCTATACTGGGGGTTATGAATTGGGTTGCGGGGGCACAAACGTTTGGTCCATAACAAGGTTTAATGTCTTTCTTTTGTTTAGTAGTCATCTGTATTTACCTCAGGGGTCCCTGACGAAGTCATCACGGGGTGGGAATATATGAAAGGAAATAAGAGGAGGATGTGATAGGGGGATTAGGAGATGAAAGAGGAGGGGAGAAGGAGATTCTCTGGCCCAATTCTTAGTCTTTCCCATAGAATCTGATCATGTCCATTCATCAAGAGCTAGATTTCTTCTATTCAACTCTCTTTTTTCCTTCTAAGACCAAATCCATTCCTTTAAGGGCTGATTCTTCCTTCCTCTTGGATAATTTATTTTACCCTGGAACTTCTTCCCCAATCATCCTGCCTGGAAAGACTCAAGGAGGAATGAAAGAGTATCCTTACATAGATGCTAGTCCTATTTCAGGTGGAGTGGTATCTGCAGGCAAAATGTGAATGATGATTATATCTTATATATTTATAAAACATATAAAATATCAGTCTGTCAGTGTTGAATAAATTGCAATGCAACATCAATTCTAATTTGTTTAATGTCTATCACCTTGTGTATGTTTCTTCCTTTTTTTTCTTTTTTACCAGCACAGGGATATTAATATCCATCCATTGGATGGTGACTCTTTCCCACATTATATCTCTCCATTCTCCTGGTGACAGACAACCTCATAGCCTCCGACTCCCTGCCGCCACCACAATTCTGCAACGATCATCCTCATATGCAGTCCCATTTAGGTGAGAATACCTTCGGGATCTAGACCTGAGAGTGGAAATTCTGAGTCACAGGGAAAGTATCTGCGTAATTTGACTAAGTTGTGCCAGCTTTCATCCAGAATAGCTGTAAGTCTTTCACTTACACTTACAGGGCTCAAGGACTCCTGTATCCCACCATCCCTTGGCATTAGCCAGCTTTCTAATTTTTGTTAGTCTACTATTTGTCTGGCTATTGTCAAAAATTCATTGTTCTTTAGGGAAAGTTTCATGAGCAAAAAGCAAGTCATTAAAAAGGAAGACTAGGGCCGGCCCCGTGGCTTGGTGGTTAAGTGCGCGTGCTCCGATGCTGGTGGCCCGGGTTCGGATCCCGGGCACGCACCAAGGCACCACTTCTCCGTCCATCCTGAGGCCGAGTCCCACATACAGCAACTAGAGGGATGTGCAGCTATGACATACAACTATCTACTGGGGCTTTGGGGGGAAAAAATAAATAAATAAAATCTTTAAAAAAAAAAAAAAAAAAAAAAAAGGAAGACTATGGCAAAGAGCCATGGTTTGTTTATGTATTTATTTTAGAAATATAATTTAGGAGTTAGCCGATGGTCATAGAGACACAAATTAATAAATGTATTTGAATTGATAACTAAAATGAAACATTTTCTTACAGAAAGTAAGTCTGGGATCAATAAATTGGTTAGGCAATGTGGACTGAATTTGCCAGTTAGGTTTTGAGGTGAATAGTTTCCATAAACTGAATGGGTTCAACTGTGGGGCCAAGATTCTGAGGAAAATATATTTAAGCCACATGATAAGACAAAATTATTTTATTAAAAATTACTGTTGCCAAAAGTGTATTGAAAATAGTAATATTTTGATTTTCTCAAACCTTTCTGAGGATATTGGGTTAAATAATGCACCGCTGTGTGAAAGACCAAGAGTCATTTAATAAGACTTGGTAAAACCTTTTTGGTGTATTTCCCAGAAACTGAGAAAGTGAATGACTTTCATGATGATAACAAATGATTTCACAGGTCAGGTACTTTCCAATTCTTGGCTTTCAATAAAATTGAAGGAGGAAATAACTAAGTTGTCAGTTGAGAGACTGTTAAAAATAATTTAAGATGATAGATCACTATATGAATTTTGGCATATAACTTGGAGGAAATTCAAAGAAATGTTTGATATTGCTGTAGAAAAATTCCTGTATCTCATTCAACTTATTGTAAGAACAAATTTTCTCAGAATTTACATCTACAAAAATGAAAATAGAAATAGACACAATACTGAAAAGTCTCATTCTAGTGGCAAGTAATACTTATCCACGGACATATGAGCTAATTGCCAAAAACAAATATTCTCTTTACGTGATAAACTTTCCGAAATTAATTTTTGTTTGATGGCTTTCAAAATTTTGGTATAGTTGTTCTTGTTTTTTTTTTGTGAGGAGATCAGCCCTGTTCTAACATCTGCAATCCTCCTCTTTTTTTGCTGAGGAAGACTGGCCCTGGGCTAACATCCGTGCCTATCTTCCTCCACTTTATATGGGATACCGCCACAGCATGGTTTGCCAAGCAGTGCGTCGGTGCATGCCTGAGATCTGAACTGGCGAACCCCAGGCCGCCGGCAGTGGAGTGCGCGCACTTAACTGCTTGAGCCACTGGGCCAGCCCCTAGTTGTTCTTTTGTTTAATTGTGGACCAATAATAATTATAATTATGACAGAATTCAAACAAAATTTCTTAATACCTAAAGCCTAAAATCTTTGTTTAAAATTTACATAATTATTTTTGTTGTAGAGTTTGATAAGTATGATAAGTATGTAAGGTGATCTTTTAAATATAAAAATACATTATGCTAGGATATTTTGTGTGTGTGAAGTGGAATGGGAAATAGGTTCAAGGAGTAAGGAAATGAGATGAAATTCCTAACTGTTAAGGAAGATCTTGTTCATACATATTTTTTAATGTGGGATGGTAAGTATCTATCGTTACGGTATTTAGATTTACGGGACACATTTAAGAGGGTGATATAACCATATTATTTAAAAATATCAATATTTACAATATACCAAAAATCACAGACATTGTACCAAATCACAATTTTGGTTTCAAAAAATTGAGACATCAACCTAAATATCATGCATTTTAAGGAGAATATAAGTATAATATTTTGAAAACCACCAACCTAATTCACACAGGCGGTAGGAAGAAAAGAAGGCATTTAAAACCAGATTTTTGACTCCAGGTTGCAGCATTTGGTGTCTGTTATAACTCATTGGAAGGAAGATCACATGGTAGTAGGAAGCATCCTCGTTTTAGTTATGTTATTTTATTTTTTTCACCAATGAACTCAAGACTTGCAGACAGGCAAGAATGGAAACAACATGTCCAGAGAACTGGGGAAAAACTGTCAGAGTCACAAATTATATATATGCTTCTACCTAGCACAGTACCTGCCACACATTACTAAGTATTAATAAAAGTTTGTTGAATGGGGCTGGCCCCATGGCTTAGTGGTTAAGTGCGCGCGCTCCGCTGCTGGCGGCCCAGGGTTCGGATCCGGGCTCGCACCGACACGCCGCTTCTCTGGCGGTGCTGGGGCCATGTCCCACATGCAGCAGCTAGAAGGATGTGCAGCTATGACATGCAACTATCTACTGGGGCTTTGGGGGAAGAAAAATAAATAAAATTATAAAAAAAAAGTTTGTTGAATGAACGGACAAATAAAGAGCCAAGGGCTTTGCTACAAACTTTGTTGTAAGTTGCAATGATGCCAAAAAATAATGATCCCAAATAAACAAATAATAACAAGAAGAATCCCTGACACCTTTTTGCCAGACTCATTGCCAGTCCTATTTTTAAACTCAATCTTGTATCAGAATTGAAGATAGTAACTTTAGTGGATAATACTCAATTACCAAATGTAAGCAATGTTTATACCATATTCAGAACAGAGTCAACTCAGTCCTTAAAAAAATACAAGACAGATTATACCTTTACTTAGTTTAATCGACAAGAGGACTTTACAACCAACTCTTGTTTGTTCATGGTTAAGTGGAAATAGGCTAGAAATGATTGAAATTAATGCATAATCTCAAAATAATTTAAACATATGCCTGTGCATTTACCAATCTTTCTCCTTCACTTCTTTTTCTTCTTCTTCCTTTTCTTTTCTAAGCCATATTTGATTGATTTTTAGCTACTTTAGTTTCTCAGAACCATTTTTGGAATTAGGAGAGTCTTAGATAGAAATGGTTTTACGGCGAAGGTACCAAAGCTTAAGCGTTAGGGTTCCTCACTTACGTGGGATCTTTCCAAGATCGTGGGAAGATCCCTAGCAATATCTTCACATGGTTATATATTTTTTATAAAATTTGAAAAAGTAAGATATGTTTAACCGCAGTTTGAGTTTAATGGGCTATATTTATGTGATTTGCGGTCTCTTCCTGGTATTATTAAATTATTGCTAGCCATCTCATTATAGAATGGCTTTCAGGAATATTTCTACCAACCATTTTATGACTCACTCAGGGTCATGTCTCAAAGATGCCAGAAATAATGTTTCAGTACAAATGCGTCTACGGTATCTGGGTTAGGAGTATGTGGATAGTGGAGAAGATAAAAAGTTTCAAACATAGAGAGCCAGAAGCTGGTCTATGGAAGATTCTCCTGAATCTTCTAGCTTGTATACAAAGACACTGGATAGAGGGTTCCCCAAATTTGACAACATATTAAATGTTTACATGAGATTACTAATAATGGATTATGAAACTGAAAGAAACTTTTCTAAACAATAAACTATAAACAATATAAATTTTGACCAACCCTGCAAGAAGAAAGACTGAGTTGTCTTTCTCTTCTCTCTGTAGACAATAATATTACAAAATTATTGTCAAATGAAGAGGCAATCAAGAATATGCAGCCAAAAAATGTAGGGAAATAGGTATTATAGAGATGTGCTAGGCAGATAATTAATAATATTATTTCATTTTTCTTTATTTAATGATGTCTGTGGTATTTTTCATCCTTTTAAAATCAGTAATTTGTTATTTCTTACCATAAATAAATGTTTTCCTTTATATATAACTTTATGTTCATAATTTTGAATTAGTTTTTCTTATAAAGGCCCCCTAAATTCTATATACTTCAGGCCTAGAGATAATTTCTTACTTCATGGGATCACCTATTAAGGACAGGATTGTAACAAAATCCAGGCCCTTGGGCAGTGAGTCAAATCTCTCACCATTAATCTATGGATAGAATAATTTGTTTTCTCCCTATATGAATCTGCACCTAGAATTTTAGCTGAGAAGACGATATTGTAGAGCTGAGTTCTAGGACTCAAAGTCTGCTCTAAATAGAGAGATTGTGCAGAAAAAATGTAAGCAGTTGTGCATGAATTTCTCTGAGAAAATAGCATTTGTCAAAGTGGCTAGAAATGATGAGGGAACCACATTAGGGTTCTGCCAATTCTTTCCAGCTAGAAAGTCCCAGAAATCTTGGCCAAGGCACTCTGAAATTTAGAGATGCAAATTCAAATGACATTCAACAGTATTGTTGAATAAAGCAGGAAAGAACCAGATAATGTGAGACTCATTTGTTACTGATTAAAATGACATGGCCTGTGTTCAGATTCCCTAAGGCTGAATTCTCTCTGAATAATACACAAGGGAAACTAGAGGATGTTTCAGAGCTTGGAGAGTGAGAGGGAATTTCATTAACTCAGGGCTGTCATTGCAATCTCACCACACATGTGGTCTAGAAATCCATTTTAATTATATTTTGTAACTGTCTCTGCACGACTAAAGTGAATGTGTATTAGGGAATCTCCAATTACTAAAAGTGTGCAGAGGGCAAATAAAATATTGATTTTGTCTTCTAATAAGACAGAATTTGGAAACCAAATAAATCAGACTTTCTCATACTGATGAAGACTAACTGGACCATAATAGAATTTAAGCCTATAAGTGATAGTGATTTACTGAGAAGGCTTACAGTAGCCGTCCCAAGGATATCAGCCTGTCATTAAAGACAAGCTTTTCAGGCTAAGCAAAGACTTTACAGCAAGGGTGCTATCCAGCCTTCTCAAATTTCAAAGGCCAGTTGAAAGCACGTTTAAATGCTAGGGCAGACTCAGCCCCTAATGGAAGCAGGGCTGTCTGGGGTTGTCTTTGAACTCGGGAAAGAAATGGGTGTTCACTCTATTTCTGTGGCTTTAAAGGCAAATGGTCCCTGTAAGCACCTCAGGCGTTCTCTAAGTACTGAGAGGTCTCCTCTCCCATAGTCAGCTCAGGGTTTTGTAAGAACTCCCGTCTTTGTTTGAATTCCTAGAATCTTCTGTCCTCAGTGAGGGAAATTAGAACAGTGAAAAAGGAAAATAAAGCAAACTCTAACAGCGGTGGTTAAAAAATTACATTGATGGAGAATTATACTATGGAGTGGAAGCTACCAACTGGCTGGCTGTAGGCCCATCTAGATTGTAGATGTATTGTTTGGCTTGCATAGAATTTTTAAGAAAAATTTGAACCAGTATTTAAAAATCCTGAATTGGACATATAAAAGGTAGATTTTCAGTTTCTCCAGAAATATTTTGCAACACTGGGTCTCGTTCTTACAGGGCTACCATGAGCGTTTGCTGGACAGTGGGGCAGTAGACTGGGCACACACTCTCTCATGTTACTGTGCCTCTTCAGAGCCGCAGTTGCTAATTCAGGTCCGACTGGCAAGAGCCGGTGAGGTGAAAGGGAGAGAGAGCTGCGGGAAGCTGAGAGAGTGGTAGATTACAACACTGATTGGACCCTTTGAAGGAAAGAAGGAGGGAAGAAAGGTTGGTTGGGAGGAAGAGTGTAAGATAGCAATGCAGTTCTAAGAAGGTTTAGCAAGGCCCTTGGGAAGTCTTAGAAATTCACCTGCCCTGAAGTCCTAAGACTCTCAGTAAAGGGCCTTTGGTATCCTTGCAGCTCAGACAAGGCTGGGAGCAGCCCACAGAGGCCTCTGGTGGATTTCAGAGCTCGCTGCTGGGGTGGTTTTAGCTGGTTATCTCCCCTCTGTCTGGGATCTGAGAGGGTATTCTCATAGCCTGCATGCCTTCATTTACTCCAGTCTTCCCACTACTTGTTGTTTGTAAAGAAAGTTTGATTAGGATTCTGGCAGTCTAATTTTCCCGTGTCCAACTGTTTCCTTATTTCCCAGGCCGTTGTTGGCACTGCATTTGCTTTTTTGTCTCAAGCCCAGGATTTCAAGGCCACTTTAAGAATGTTCTTCGGTCCTTTAAACTACAAAAAACAAGAACAGGATCAACAAAGCAACAATGAAACCAACAAACACTCAGACGAAAATCCAGAGGTTATATTTATCTTGTGATGAAAAGTAATATTATTGTGGTCATTGACAGATTTACACTCATTCATTCATTCATTCAACAAATATTGAATATTTACTATGTATCAGGCACATCGAACACACATGAGGGCTATCTACTGCTTGGTGTACCTCTAGCCTGTTGGTTTGGAGAAATACCAACGTAACAGACTTCACGAAGGTAATAGAATAAGGCTGTAGTATTTCTTTTTCAAATATATCAATACCTGAGCAATTTTGCTACCACAACATTTTCCACGCACGTGGACATCTCACAGTTTTTTCTTCCTCTCAGCTGAGAGGCGTCCTAGGCCTGACTCTAGCAGGGGCATTTTTGTGCTGGGCACTTCTTGACTGGTGATGATAAGCAATTTTCTTTCCTTTCTTTGTTTCTTAGGGAGCAGTTTCCCTCCTTACCATACCACTGTACCTTGCATTACTGCCTTCTTCCCTTAGGCACTGGCTTTGTTTTTCAGCCCTTCCACATTTTATCAAATAATTGGCAGTTGATGGGAGCCAGGCTATACAAAGATTTGTTCATGTGGTCCTGGGACGTGTGGGGTCGGCTCTGGAACATCCGGGTATTTGCCTCTGTGGCATCGATCAATTCACGCCGTGCCGGCATTGCGGGGAAACAGAGGAAAAAGAAGTCATGACTCTGCTCCTGAATCCAGAGGGGGAAAAGGAAGACTCACAACTGGTAAGTCACCTGAACGTCCTAATATCACTTCAAGTTGTAAACACAGTTTAATTTTTAAATATAAATTTTTAACCCCAGAAAATAATCAAAATGTGGAACTTCATTTAATGTTCATTTTTTCCCCTCCTCCCAGCTGGAGCCCACTTGGGTCTGGTAGCTTGCACTGGCAGTGAGGGTGTGGTTGCTCTCTCTTTTCCACCTTCACTCCCCTACCTACTAATCCTGCCAATCTAAAGAAGGAATGTAGGGAGGGAGGAGGAGAGAAGGAAACAATTAATTCTTGAGTTGGTGCTGTCAGAAGATGACTTGACGTCTCTGGCGCTGCGGATGAGTGAAGCTCTCTCTCTCTGTGCTTTTGTGGGCTCATGTGTGTCACTCGCGTTGAAGGCTTCTGGCTGCAGCTCCTCCATTCTGAGGGCAATGCCCATTCCTTGGTTGCTTCCTTATAGTCTTTGGTTCTTCATGGGTCCTCTCTATAGGTACCTTCACTTTTGGAAACCCAATATTCCTTCTAGAAGACCCTCTTGGATAGAACTTCAAAAAAGCCTCCAAGCTAGTTTTCTCTACCCCAAGACCACAAAACTGGTCCGTGGGAAGCATGCAACACTTTTATACCACCTCTCAAAGGGAAGTGCAGTTTCTTTCCAGATGCACCTGACCAAAGCTTAGCAGGCAATATAGCTTGCCCACTCACCTATCCTGCCTTCCAGCCTCCTGGGCAGGAGTCAGATCTCTGCCTACCACGCCTATGGAACTCATCTGAAGCTCTGCAAGGAGACCTGGTGAGGGTTCACTGGCTAGGCCCCCACATGATCCAGAGCTGGCAGCAACTCTGTTTAAATCCTCTCTCTACTCTTTCAACTTTTCATATACTCAATTTGGGAAAGGTGTCATTGGTCCAAGGGCCGAGATTTGAGAAACCAATCCAAAACACTTATATTGAAACTTTCCATTTTGGTCTGGCACTTTGGAGTGCTGTATCTGTTTATCTTGGTGTATCAATGAAACTACAGTAATATTCTGTAATGCTACCTATACAGCATTTGATATGCTAGTAATCTCTTCTCAGTTTCCTCATCTGTAATTTTGGGATAATAATATCTGCCTTGTGAGGAATAGATAAATTGTATATGTGAAGCACCAAGCACAATATCTAGCACACAGGAAGAATTAACAAAAGTTAATTTCCTTCTTCCCCGTCCTCTGCCCTCCTCCACTTAAGTAAAAAGGCACTTTATTTTGTTATACTGAAGAGAGATTTGGGGTCAAAGTTATTTACAAAAATAGCCAAAATTGGCCTTTGACTCATGATTCAGTAATATCTTTCCAACAGATTCATCTTATGTTTTTGCTTGAGGAAGATTAGCCCTGAGCTAAAGTCTGTGCCAATCCTCCACTTTGTATGTGGATCGCCACCGCAGCATGGTTGATGAGTGGTGTAGGTCTGCACTGGGGATCCAAACCTGCGGACCCAGGCCACCGAAGTGGAGTGTGCTGAACTCAACCACTACGCCACAGGGCCGACCTCCAGATTCATCTTTTAAAAAATATTCAATATGTAACTATATGCTGTCACACATAGTGATGAGTGCCTTTTCTAAATGCATTGTTGCTTAGTCGTTATCAACAAAATGCAATGATAATTTCAGCAAAGCCGTGAGGATTTGAGCACAATAAACCTAGTTTTTTTCAGTCTGTTCATTGTTGTTTCTATTGAATTACTTTTTTTTTTTTTGGTCACATGAATAGGCACAACACTATTCACTTGATGGTTAGCTAAAGTAGAATCCAATTTTATGCAGACTGGAAAAATTAATATTCATAAATATTTATGAAGAGTAGTTGGAGTTTTTTTTCTATTTCTGTTAATGTCCCCGTCTATTTTTTACAGTATTACTACGGGATGAATATTTTCATGACAATTAGTCTCTTTCACAATCTAAAAATGAATAATAGCTCATGAATTGCTACTTGTTATTTTTATATAACTACAAACATAGAAAGATTCTGTTTTACTCTAGGGAAAGCAAGAGTTATTCTGTTTTGCAGGAGTATTCACTTTCATATTTATATCTAGAATAGGCAAAAAAAAGCCGTAACAACTCTTTCATTAACTTACTTCCTTCTCAATCATTTCCTGTAGTAATCATGGCTCTTTCAATCTCTCCTTTTATGTTCCAAAAGCATATAACCTTCTTATTTGAATGTTCCCTTATGTTACATTTTGATTTGGCCAAGCTGATGAATTACAAATGAAGTTCACAAGAAAACTTCATTGCCCTCAAAGAATATTACTTTATTTCAGATTGAGACAAACCAATTAATACCCTTTTTCCCCCTTGTGTGTGTCTGAGAACTCATTGCTTCTTCACCATTGCATTTAATTTTAGTATAAAGGATAATAGCTTGCATTATAAGACTCTAAAGGCTTCTCCAACTGGTTCTTGGTTCTAGACAGCTTTTCAGCTTAATTTAAGGCTGGTTTAATTCTCATATTTCAGCACTACAGAAATCAAGGACTTGTAAGCTGGTTAATTTGGAAAGGATAGAGGTCAAAATATATTAAGGTTATAGATCCTCACCAGACTAGGAAGCCCAAATTTGAAGAAATTATAAAAAAGAGAGAGGGCCTAGTGGTTAAGTTCAGCGTGCTCCACTTTGGTGGCCCAGGGTTCAGTTTCTGGTGTGGACCTGCACCATTCGTCTGTCAGTGGCCATGCTGTGGCAGTGGCTCACATACCAAAAGAGGAAGATTGGCAGCAGATGTTAGCTCAGGGTGAATCTTCCTCAGCGGGAAAAAAAAAGAGAGAGAGAGAGAAGGTCAACAAAAGGGAACATGGAACATGCCTATATATCAGTAAAATATAATCAATTTAGTCAATACTTTGAGTCAAGCCAGACGATGGACTAATTGACTAAAATAAATATTTTTGGCATCATAAAAACATAAAGTTTAACTTGGGATATAAGGAGATAGTTCAAGATCATTACATTTATAGAATAACCAATGCAGCATGATAATTTTTTTTTCTTTTGTGGTGGGATGGGAGGAAAGAGAAGAGGCATTAATTCATTTGCAATTCAATACAATTCAACAAATTTTTATTAAACACCTATTGTGTTCTACACCCTTTGCTAATCACTGGAATTGAGTAATGTTTAAATCATATAAACAATTTGCGACTGAATTTTTAGTTTCAAACAAGTTGATTTTGTTTGAAGAGGGTGGGAGAATTCTGCCACCTGGAGCAAATATGTCAAGTATGGACTCAAACTGTGACCCACTTTACTCCATTTGGACTCATATGGCTCTCCTCACATGATCCGTATTCACTGAGCACCTAGAATCCATCACATCAACTTTTCCTCCACGTTGAAAGAAATGCTGACCTGAACGTATTTTTGCTGGATAGTGAATGTGAGGTGACATTGTGTAGGAAAGCTTGTTATTTTTGCATGAAGCCGATAGTTAAATCCATAATCAAACATTGATGGAACGATACTTAAGAAGGAAGCTGGACTTCGCTCCTTTCCTGTTTCCAAACATTCAAGGCCATTTAATGGTCTGCAATCTAAACACGCGCATCAAAATTGAGTCTTTTCTTCCCTAAAGGCATCACAGTAATCTGATCTTTCCTGAAAACATTTTTCATTCATCATTTTCTATAGATTCTCCGGCTGCATTGGAACAAAATTTGTTGCTGCTATTGTGGCCTAGGCAGAGAAATTTAAACTTTGAGGAAATGTATATCTTGTTCTATATTAACTGTTCTACTCCATACAGAGCTATTTTCTTTTCTTCTATCTGTACACACTGTTGGAGTACTTATTAGAGACAGAGATATTACTGCTGCTCTGGGTTTACAGAGATGATTTAATCATGATCCCTGCTCTATAAGAGCTTACAGTGTAATGTGTGTGTGGAGACCTGAAAAGAAATAAAACAATATAGACAAATAGAAATAGACCCTCTAAGAGAGGTACACAGTGCTTTGAGAGTGGTGAATTCCCCTGAAGGGATCAGAAAAGCTTCCTACACGGGTAGTATTTGAGTTTCTTATGAAGGATGATAGAGTTTCTTTTTTATTCTCTCCAATTTTCTGTATGTGCAGGTATGGAAGGCATTGACCCGATGGGAGACATTTGTGGTGGTGGGCTGAACAAAGGTGTTCAGGTGTCAGATGCCACTGAGGACACTTTTCAGGAGTCACATGTGGCTGAAGTGCAGGAAGCATGAGAGGATTTAGTTGGAGATGGCCTAGAAAGGTAGATTGGGACCACGTTGTGACAGATGTTTCCTGTAGTCAGTGAACAGTTCTTGAGTAGGGAATAAAAAGTATCTACCCGTGGCGGCAACCCGAGAGTTGGATTATATTGTTGACGAATTAGAGGCAGGAAAACCATGGCATTTGTCCTTGGAAGAGGTGCTGAGGGCTTTAATTAGGGGAGAATGAATGAAAGCAAGAAGAGGGATGTGTGAACCAACAGAGTATGGTTATAAAGCAGCGTTTTCCAGAAATAGTCAAGAAACTTAGACTATCCAATTCTGTGATGAAGTTCCTCTCCTTGACGCTCCACCTATGAAAGTGGTGGAGGGTGTCATGTTCCAGTAGACCTGGTTTATACTGGGAATATGAATCATTCTCTTCTCATGTACAAATTATGGCAAAATACAGTATTTTTCTATTCACATATGTGTTGGTTTGGATACTTACTTGCAAATAACAGAGTTATCTCTGGCTAGTTTAATTTAAAAAAATAACTTATTAATGACAATTTAGAAGGTATAGAGACATGGACTCTGAAGCTATAAAACTAGGCACAATGTAGAACAGTGTGGAAGGATCTTCTCAGTGTCAGTGTTGTCCAGCTCCTTTCGCTCAGGGCAGAATGCAGGAAATGTCATCAAATGCCATTTCTCAAGAACTAAATGTTTCTGTTCCAAGTTTGCTAAAGATCAATTTCCCTGAATGAAGCTTCATTAGATCATTGCTTCATTCCAAATATAAGTCTCATATGGTTGCATCAGATTGGAAGGATGGAAGTCATTTGCATTTGCATTGAAAGGATGTTTTCTGAATTCTACTCCAGAAGAGCAGGATTCAGAATGTGGGAAATGATTAAAATATAGGGAGGCTGTTCAAAATACATAAATACTATTTTGTATTAGTAATCCTCAAATGAAATATTATTATATATTACTAGTTCACAAGCAAAATATCTCTACTATACATACCAGAATTGATAATTGTTAGGCAATGCTCTTTTTCATTCTTGGAAAAATTAGAGTGTCTTTTCTATGCATGTCTTATTAAATGCAATACCTCGCCTATATATTACTAATCAATTTTTGTTAGGCTAGGCTGTGATAAAAATGACCCCCAAATCTCAGTGTCTTAAAACAACCCAAGTTTTCTTTCTTACTCATGCTACATAATCTTTTGTGATTATCTGTAATTCTATTCCTGTTCTAAAGGTTAATTCTAAAGGTTATCAGTAATTCTATTACTGTTTACTTTGAGATGGCTGTAATTCTGCTTTCTGCATTGTTTGATCCTGGCTAAGGAGCTGCAATATCTTGGAAATGCTGTTTCCATTGAAGAGGGAAAAGAGAAAAACAAAAACAGAACCATATAATCACTAAAAGCTTCTGCTTAGATATGGCATACATCACTGCTAATGTCATTGGTCAAAAAAAAAAAGTGAAATTGTTAAATCTCATACCATTTGAGTAGGAAAATAAAATGTTGTTATAGAAAGGACAGTGAATAATTGACAATAATAATAAACTATTTGAATCCTTCTTCATCATCTCAAATAATTGTTTGCCAGCCTTAATTTAAAAACATTGACCCTGTCTATAAGAAATACTCATCAAATTGGCATTCAATCATAGCAAGTGATTCAATCATTCAATCAAGGACTAATCTAGGATATTGTGATAATCTTTTTTTTAAATTTTTTGTTTAATGCAGTAACATTGGTTTATAACGTATAAATTTCAGGTGTACATCATTATACTTCTATTTCTGCATAGATTACATCATGTTCACCACCCAAATACTAATTACAAGCCATGACCACACACATGTGCCAAATTATCCCTTTCACCCTCCTCCCTCCCCCCTTCCCCTCTGGTAACCACCAATCCAATCTCTGTCTCTATGTGTTTGTTTATTGTTGTTATTATCTACTACTTAATGAAGGAAATCATACGGTATTTGACCTTCTCCCTCTGACTTATTTCACTTTGCATAATACCCTCAATGTCCATCCATGTTGTCACAAATGTCTGGATTTCATCGTTTCTTATGGCTCAGTAGTATTCCATTGTGTATATATACCACATCTTCTTTATGCATTCGTCCCTTGATGGGCACTTAGGTTGCTTCCAAGTCTTGGCTATTGTGAATAATGCTGCAATGAACACAGGGGTGCATGTATCTTTATGCATTGGTGTTTTCAAGTTCTTTGGATAAATACCCAGCAGTGGAATAGCTGGATCATATGGTAGTTCTATCCTTGATTTTTTGAGGAATCTCCATACTGTTTTCCATAGTGGCTGCACCAGTTTGCACTCCCACCAGCCGTGTATGAGAGTTCCCTTCTCTCCACATCCTCTCCAACATATGTTGTTTCTTGTCTTGTTAATTATAGCCATTCTGATGGGCGTGAAGTGATATCTCATTGTAGTTTTGATTTGCATTTCCCTGATAGTTAATGACTTTGAACATCTTTTCATGTGTCTGTTGGCCATCTGTATATCTTCTTTGGAGAAATGTCTGTTCAGGTCTTTTGCCCATTTTTTAATTGAGTTGGTAGTTTTTTTGTTGTTGAGATGCATGAGTTCTTTATATATTTTGGAGATTAAGCCCTTATCAGATGTATGGTTTGCAAATATCTTCTCCCAGTTGTTAGGTTGTCTTTTCGTTTTGTTGATGGTTTCCTTTGCTGTGCAGAAGCTTTTTAGTTTGATGTAGTCCCATTTGTTTATTTTTTCTACTGTTTCTTTTGCCCGGTCAGATGTGGTGCTTGAAAAGATGTTGCTAAGACCGATGTCGAAGAGTACTGCCTATGTTTTCTTCTAGAAGTTTCATAGTTTCAGGTCTCACATTCAAGTCTTTAATCCATTTGGAGTTAATTTTTGTGTATGGTGTAAGGTAAGGGTCTACTTTCATTTTTTTGCATGTGGCTATCCAGTTTTCCCAACACCATTTGTTGAAGACACTTTCTTTTCCCCATTGTATGTTCTTGGCTCCTTTGTCAAAGATTAGCTGTCCATAGATGTGTGGATTTGTTTCTGGGCTTTCGATTCTATTCCATTGATCTGTGTGTCTGTTCTTGTGCCAGTACCATGCTGTTTTGGTTAGTATAGCTTTGTAGTATATTTTGAAATCAGGGAATGTGATACCTCCAGCTTTGTTCTTTTTTCTTAGGATTCCTTTAGCTATTCAGGGTCTTTTGTTGTTCCATATAAATTTTAGGATTCTTTGTTCTATTTCTGTGAAAATGTTGTTGGATCTTTGATAGGGATTGCATTGAATCTATAGATGGCTTTAGGAAGTATGGACATCTTAACTATGTTAATTCTTCCAATCCAAGAGCATGGAATATCTTTCCATTTCTTTGTGTCTTCTTCAATTTCTTTCAGCAATGTTTTATAGTTTTCGGTGTACAGCTCTTTCACCTCTTTGGTTAAGTTTATTCCTAGGTATTTTATTCTTTTTGTTGCAATTGTAAATGGGATGGTATTCTTAATTTCTCTTTCTGCTACTTCGTTGTTAGTGTTTAGAAATGCAAATGATTTTTGTACGTTGATTTTGTATCCTGCAACTTTACCATATTCATTCATTACTACTAAAAGTTTTCTGGTGGATTCTTTAGGGTTTTCTATATATAAAATCATGTCATCTGCAAAAAGTGACAGTTTCACTTCTTCCTTTCCAATTTGGATCCCTTTTATTTCTTTCTCTTGCCTGATTGCTCTGGCTAGGACTTCCAGTACTATGTTAAATAGGAGTGGTGACAGTGGGCATCCTTGTCTGGTTCCTGTTCTTAGAGACATAGCTCTAAACAAAACAAAAAAATAGTTTTTCACCATTGGTGATGATCTTAGCTGTGGGTTTCTCATATATGGCCTTTATTATGTTGAGATACTTTCCTTCTATACCCATTTTATTCAGAGTTTTTATCATAAATGGGTGCTGTATCTTGTCAAATGCTTTCTCTGCATCTATTGAGATGATCATGTGATTTTTATTCTTCATTTTATTAATGTGGTGTATTACGTTGATTGATTTGCGAATGTTAAACCATCCCTGCATCCGTGGAATAAATCCCACTTGATCATGGTGTATAATCTTTTTAACATATGTTGTATGCGATTTGCTAGTATTTTATTGAGGATTTTTGCATCGATGTTCATCAGTGATATTGGCCTGTAATTTTCTTTTTTTGTGTTGTCCTTGTCTGGTTTTGGTATCAGGGTAATGTCAGCTTCGTAGAATGAGTTAGGGAGCTTCCCCCCCTCCTCAGTTTTTTGGAAGAGTTTGAGAAGGATACGTATTAAGTCTTCTTTGAATGTTTGGTAGAATTCCCCAGGGAAGCCGTCTGGTCCTGGACTTTTATTTTTGGGGAGGTTTGTGATTACTGTTTCGATCTCCTTACTGGTGATTGATCTATTCAAATTCTCTACTTCTTCTTGATCCAGTTTTGGAAGGTTGTATGATTCTAAGAATTTATCCATTTCTTCCAGATTGTCGAATTGGTTGGCATATAGCTTTTCATAGTATTCTCTTATAATCTTTTGTGTTTCCGAGGTGTCTGTTGTAACCTCTCCTCTTTCATTTCTGATTTTACTTATTTGTGCCTTCTCTCTTTTTTTCTTGGTGAGTCTAGCTAAAGATTTGTCAATTTTGTTGATCTTTTCAAGGAACCAGCTCTTGGTTTTATTAATTTTTTCTATTGTTTTTTTGGTCTCTATTTCATTTATTTCTGCTCTGATTTTTATTATTTCCCTTCTTCTACTGATTTGGGGCTTGGTTTGTTCTTCTTTTTCCAGTTCCTTTAGGTGCATTGTTAGATTGTTTATTTGAGATTTTTCTTGTTTGTTGAGATAGGCCTGTATCGCTATAAACTTCCCTCTTAGAACCGCTTTTGCTGTATCCCATAAATTCTGGCATGTTGTATTTTCATTTTCATTTGTCTCCAGGTATTTTTTGATTTCTTCTTTGATTTCTTCATTAACCCAGTCGTTGTTCACTAGCATTTTGTTTAATCTCCACATATTTGTGGCTTTTCTGATTTTCTTCCTATAGTTGGTTTCTAGTTTCATACTGTTGTGGTCAGAAAAGATGCTTGGTATTATTTCAATCTTCTTTAATTTATGGAGACTTGTTTTGTGGCCTAATATGTGATCAATCCTGGAGAATGTTCCATGTGCATTTGAAAAGAACGTGTATTCTTCGGTTTTTGGATGGAATGCTCTGTATATATCTACTAGGTCCATCTGTTCTAGTGTGCCGTTTAAGGCCAATGTTTCCTTATTGATCTTCTGTTTGGATGATCTATCCGTTGGTGTAAGTGGAGTGTTAAAGTCCCCTACTATTATTGTGTTACTGTCTATTTCTGTTTTTATGTCTGTTAATAATTGCTTTATATATTTAGGTGCACCTACATTGGGTGCATAGATATTTACAAGTGTTATATCCTCTTGTTGGATTGTTCCCTTGATCATTATGTAATGCCCTTCTTTGTCTCTTTTTACAGTTTTTGTTTTAAAGTCTATTTTGTCTGATATGAGTACTGCTACCCCAGCTTTCTTTTCATTGCCATTTGTGTGGAGTATCTTTTTCCATCCCTTCACTTTCAGTTTGTGAGTGTCTTTAGGTCTGAAGTGTGTCTCTTGTATGCAGCATATATATGGGTCCTGTTTTTTTATCCAGTCAGCCACCCTATGCCTTTTAATTGGAGCATTTAGTCCATTGACGTTTAAAATAGCTATTGATAAGTATGTACTTACTGCCATTTTTCAACTTTTTTTTTCTCAATGTTTTAATAGTACTTCTTTGTTCCTTTCTTCTTCTATACAGAATTGATGGTCTCTTTAGTTTGACCTCTGTCTGAAAGCTCTACTCTTTAACTCCCCTCCTCCCTCCTTTTATGCTTTTGATATCATATCTAACCTCTTTTTTGTGCATTTGTATCCATTACCCTCTTATCATGGAAATAGATAATTTTTCCTATTTGTGGTCTTCTCTTTTCCCTTTAAATCAGTTCTTTTAACATTTCTTGTAGCACTGGTTTCTTGGTGACAAACTCCTTTAATTTTTGCTTGTCTGGGAAATCTTTGATCTCTCCTTCCATTTTGAATGATAACCTTGCTGGGTAGAGTATTCTTGGCTGTAAGTTTTTCCTTTTAGCACTTTAAATATATTGTGCCACTCTCTTCTAGCCTGTAAGGTTTCTGCTGAGAAGTCAGCTGATAGCCTTATGGGGTTTCCTTTGTATGTAACTTGACTTTCTCTTGCGGCTTTTAGGATTCTCTCTTTATCTTTAATTCTGGACATTTTGATTATGATGTGTCTTGGTGTGGGCCTCTTTGGGTTTATCTTGTTTGGGGCTCTCTGTGCTTCCTGTACCTGGATGTCTGTTTCCTTCTGTAGGTTAGCGAAGTTTTCATCTATAATTTCTTGAAATAGATTCTCTGCCCCTTTGTCTCGCTCTTCTCCTTCTGGGACACCTATAACATGGATGTTAGTGTGCTTGATGTTGTCCCAGAGGTCCCTTAGACTGTCCTCACTCTTTTTAATTCTTTTCTCTTTTACCTGATCAGCTTGGGTAATTTCTTTTAGTCTTTCGTGCAGCTCGCAGATCCGTTCTTCTGTATCCTCTACTCTGCTTTTGAGTCCCTCTAGTGAATTTTCATTTCCAGTGTTGTATTCTTCATTTCTGATTGGTTCTTTTTTATATCTTCCATTTCTTTGTTGACATTCTCACTGAGTTCATCTATTCTTCTCCCCAGATCAGTGAGCATCCTTAACACTCTTTGTTTGAACTCTCTGTCGGGTAGGTTGCTCATTTCTGTTTCACTTAGTTCCTTTTCTGGGGTTTTGTTCTGTTCCCTTACTTGGAATGTATTCCTTTGCCTCCTCATTTTGCCTCTTTTCCTGTGCTTGTGTCTGCATATTAGGTAGGTCAGCTACGTCTCCTGCTCTTGGATAGGTGACCTTATGTAAGTGATGCCTTAGGAGTTCTGCAGTGTGCTTCCCTCAGTTCTCAATGTTCCGGGGGTGACCCCTATGTGGGCTACGTGTGTCCTTCTGTTGTGGCCTGTTTGCTGTACCTGTAGGCGCCCAGGAAGGCCAAGTTATGCTCTTGGCCAGCTGTTGTAATGCTCAGCTGCTTGTAGTTGTTGTGGGCCCTTCAGTCTCTTTATCAGGTGTTGGGAGCCCCAGCACAGTTGGCTGCAAGTTCTAATACCACATTTGTGTTGCAGTATTTCTTTTAAGTGAGTAGGCCCCCAGTGTGGCAGGTTGTTAGGCTCAGGGCCTTACAATTGCTATAAGACTCCAGCCTTTAGGTCTCTTGTCAGCTCTCTGAGGATTGCAGCTGGGTGGGGCTGGCCTCAGGCATGGGAGCACCCAATTGTTTCAGGCTTTGGAAGGTGGGGCAAACCCCCTGTGTGGGTCTTTGAGAAGCACAAGTCTTCTGCAGTTGACAAGCCCTGTCGCCTACAGGTCCACACGCACAGTCAACACAGTCCTGCCCTGTGTGCATGCCCCGACCTCCCGAAGCAGACCCAGTCTCTCCACCGCAGGAGCCCCACACACTCCACCTCCGGCCCACACTCTCCACCTGCTCCTTGTGCACACCCTGCCCTGCTCAAGTCGGCTCAGTTGCCAGGCTGCAGAGAATCCAGTCACCAATCTATGCAGGCCCACAAGTTGCCTTAGGGCTTGTTGTTGGGTGGGACCAGTCTCTAGGGTGGGCTGCCTGCCCTGGCTGAGCTGGATTAAATTGGTGCTCTAGTGGGTGGGGCAGACCCTGGGCTAGCAGGCCTCAGGGAGAACTCCAATGGAGTCTGTGTCAGCAAGCCCACACCAGGCCACAACATGGCTGCCGCCAATGTCCCAGTCCCTGGAGAGGTCTCACCTCTCACTGAGATGCACTCAGGGCCTATTAGGTGAGTCTCTTTTCACCAAAGCACTGTGCACCTTTCTTTCTGGTGATTTTAGGTTGCTCTCTGAAACGGGTGAGTTTGTGCGTGGGCCCTTTAAGAGCCGGTTTTAATTTCTTTGTGAACCAGCTTTTCTGGGGGTACTCCCCAATGTTTCAGTAGCAGGCAAACTCAGATATTATGCCGCTTGTCTCGATTGTGCTGGGTCCACAAAATGCCCACAGCGGGGGCACTCCCCGGCTCAGGTCCCCGCTCCTCCAGGGAGGGCTGCGTACCTTTGGGCTGCTCCCAGCGGCCGTGAGGTGCTGCAGCTTGTGAAGGTGGCGTTTTTTGTCTCTAGAAGGGAGTTTCTGCCTCTTCTACCTCAATCAGGATTGTCCTTTGTTGCAGGAGTTCCTCTTATCCAGTTTTCAATTCTGTCTCAGGGGTAATTTTTAAACAAGTAGTTGTAAATTGGTTGTGTCCACGGGAGGAGGTGAGTTCAGAGTCTGCCTACACCACCATCTTGACTTCCCCCCATGTATTGTGATAATCTGTATCTTAGATTTTGATGTGAATTTCTTTGAGACCCATGAACAAAAACTATTTTTCTGGCTCTACCTTTGTGGGCTACATGTAAAGACAGACAGGGCACTTCCACTGGGGAAGGAAACAAATGGGAGATTTGCAGGAGTCACTGTTCCATAGCAATTCTGAAATCATCCTGGGGAGACAATCAGAAGGCCTCCTGTGAAAGGGATTTTTAAAAAACATTTTTTAAAATCCAGATTCTGCTCCTTGAAATTAGTTCCTTAGTCCATTGTTCTGCTTGACTCTGGCTGTATTATTGGAAAGTTCCTCCTTTTCTTTCTTGGCCATATCTGAGCAAGGCATTGGAGAAAATACCTTACTTGGGTGCTTAACAGATTTCTGATTTGACTTTTGTTACAGAAGGTAGAAGTGGCGAAGGTCAAGTTAAGCCTCAAATGGCCAGTCTCTTTTAATCCAGGTTATTGGCACTTTTAGCATTACAACTATTTTTATTTATTTTATTCCAGGAAACTGCATACAAAATTCTTTCTGAAACATATCTCTGTACCTCTGTAGATTTACTTATAGGTAACTCAAGCTTATTATGTTTCCATGGGAGAGCCATAGCTTTTATCTCTTTTCTGTGAGCCACCTTATCTATCTGAATGTCTTAATAGGCAGTCCTTTAATGAATTGAGAGGTTAGAAATATGAGCATGTTTTTCTCTCCTTTGGATTGAGCATTGCCATGAGGTTGATTCTTGATTGGCCTTTGTATCTCAAAGTATTTCTCAAATTGATCTTATGCTAGTAGGAGATGAGAAACAGTTTCATATTACAACTCTGCTTGCCAACTAGCTAGTTGTTTCTGATTAAAAAAATTTTTTGATAGTACCTTGTCAAATGCAATTTATATCAATTAAGTAAATCTAGTAGCATTCTGTTTCTCAATCTCTTTTCTTAAAACCAGAGGTCTTATGATGTATTATCTTCCAAATTATTGCAGACAATGGTTTATCACTGCATAATATGGGCCATCATTTAGTAAGTTTCTTTTTCATTTATGCCTTAAAACAATGCCCTCTATTTTAGCTTTCCTATCATGGCAGTATCTTACTCTAGACTATTTTTGTATTAGTCAGCTTTTTCTAGGTTATGCTGTGGTAACAAACAATTCTCAAATATCAGTGGCTTAACATAACAAAGATTAATTCCCCGCATATATCAAAAGTACTTTGGGTTACCTGTATCTCTGCTATTGTCAGTTCTGAATTGACTGCAGTTATGCTTCACAAGTCTTTCTTTCAGAGTTCCAGAACTGAAGGGGAAATTCCATACTAATCTTGATGAGGTGGAGAAAAAGCAATGATGAGATCACCAGATAACCCTTAAAGTTTCTGCTTAGATGTAGCTTATGTTACTTTCACATTTCTTTTGCCAAAGTAAGTAAAATGACCAAGCCTGGTGCTCATGAGGCAGAAGCATATAATCTTTTTATAGAGAAGGCAGTGAATAAATGAAAAATAATCTACCACATGTATCAACTTTCTAATACTGACCTTTTATTTCTGTATTTGCTTGGGCATGTTAACTTTTTCTTGCTAAAAAATCAGTTGAGATAAGAGAGTTAATTTATTTAAGCAAAAATATATCAGGATCTCTCTGAAAAAGAAGTGCCTATGTGAAATACCAATGGTAATATAACAAAAAAACATTAATCTGAGTCTCACAAGCCTTATAAAATTATTTAGAAGGGATTGATCAACTAGCAATGTCAAACTTTTTGAGAAATATGGTGTCATTTGAAAAATGAATTATCTCCAAGTGCAACAATGTAGAAGTATTAATAATAAAAGTGATGTAATTATAATAGTTAATATCTCTTGAGTGTTTACTGTTCCAGATACTGTCTTTAATTTCATCTCAACTTTATTTTTTATTTTTAGTTTTTTAACAGGCTAACATTTAATGTCATAACTTTATGATATGTTACAAATCTTTGTGAAAGCCAGTGTCTCCTGCAAGTTTACATTCCATGAGTGTTTCACATCCCACCCATTCTGAATAGTATACTCTTTGAAATGACATTTTGGCCTCTACCGTGAAACGTTAAGTAAATCCAGGCCCTAAAGCTCTTTGGGCTGTCAGACTGAGAGAAGTTAGGATCGAGTGCTCACCACCCACAAACCTTTGAGATAGGGAGGTAGCAAATGTACATATTACTGACCTACTATTAGAGATTCATTCCTGTAGGTCAGTGGTTCTCATTCTGGCTGCACACTGGAATTACCTGGACATCTTTTCAAAATGATTGGTGCCAGAGTGCCACCTCCAGAGATTCTGAGGATCTGCAGTTGGGGCCCCAGCAAAGATATTTTAAATAGCTTCCTAGGTGTGTGTGAAAAAATAGCCAGAGTCAAGAACCACTGCTTTAAGTTAATGAATATGCAAGTAAATTCAGCTTTATTTTAAATGAGGAAACTAAACTTTGATCACAGTCATGCAGCTAGGAGGTAAAGAACAAGAATATGAATTCAGTTCTATCTGACTTAAGAGACCAATTCCTAATAGTTAAGTTTGGCTATACAAGGTGTATATAGGTATCCTTATTTTATAATACATTTCAAATCTAAATTTAAAAATGATATTAAATGAAGTGATCAATGCTGGATTCTGCTTGATTAGGGTGTAATTCATCCCGGTGGGAGACTTTTAAACCCGTGATAATAGCTGAAATTCCTATACTCTGGGTAAGCAAGGAACTAAAAATAGAGCGGCAAACATTAAAATAAGTCTTCAGAATTTACTTAAAAATTATCATTCATACAAAGAACTGAATATGAAAATTCTGCCTACTCCTGGGAGGCACTGCAGGATGAAAATATGACGGTCTCAGAACCGTAGCTGCACTCTCGTGGTCACACTTAATGCTGCCCTGGAGATGTACACATGGAACATTTGGCAGTGTTCTGGAGCCTGGGACTCCTGCTTTGTTCAAATGGGACTTTAGCAAGCCAATGTTGGCAGAAGATGAGTGAGTTATTTTGCATACAGATGCTATTGCACAATCATTTGCATCTATAACACTCAGGCTTATGGTTATTTAATAGAACATGGAATCCTGGGGACTCTATTTAATATCTGTTCTTAACCAGGTAGAAACGCCTCTAGGAAGGGATTAGCTTCCTCTGAGTTACCTGATCCTGTGACCCAAAATAGAAGAACTCAAGAGGCAGGAAGCAAGATTAAAAAGTCCTGTAAACATGTTTTGTTGACCCTCTTTATTACTTCTTAGTTGGTTGCTTTGCTGAAGTCAGTTGAAACTTCTATATAAGCCCAATTATGGTTTATCATTTGCATGTGAATTCAGGCAAATCAACCTGGAAATCTTTCTAAGCCTGGGAGGGAATGAATTGGTGGAGAATCCTTTTGTTCCCCCCTAGCTTTATTGAGATATAATTGACAAACAAAATTGTAATATATTTAAAGTATACAGGTGATGATTTGATATATGTATACACTGTGAAATGATTCCCACAATCAAGTTAACACATCCATCACCTCACATAGTTACTTTTTTTGTGTGTGTGGGAATACTTAAGATCTACTCTCTTAGCAAATTTTGAGTATACAATACAGTATTATCAATATAGTCATCACGTTGAGCATTAGATTCTCAGAACTTATTCACCTTGTAATTAAAAGTTTGTATCCTTTGGCTATCCTCTCCCCGTTTCCACTGCCACACCCCTCCCCCTCGCCACACCCCCACCTCCACCGTCCTGATCCTGGCCCCTCGCAACTACCATTCTACTCTCTGTTTCTAAAAGTTGGACTTTTTTTTTTTTTCAGATTCCACATATAAGTGATACCATACAGTATTTGTCTCTTCTGGCTTATTTCGCTTAGTGTAATACCCTCCAGTTTCATCCATGTTGTCACAAATAGCAGAATTTCCTTCTTTTTTAAGGCTGAAAAATATTCTATTGTGTGTATATATATTTTCTGTCTGTCTATCTATCTATCTATCTATCTATCTATCTATCTATCTATCTATATATCTGCCTACCTACCTACCTACCTATGTTTACATTTTAAAAAATCCATTCATCCATCAATGGACACTTAGGTTGTTTCCATATCTTGGTAATCGTGAATAATGCTGCAATGAATGTGGAAGTGCAGGTATCTCTTCAAGATAGTGATTTTGTTTCCTTTGGATAAATGTCCAGAAGTAGCATCGCTGGATCATATGGTAGTTCTATTTTTAATTTCTTGAGGAATATCCATATGGTTTTCCATAAGGTGGAGATTCCGTTTGATTAGCTGCCGTAGAGTCAGTAAGATCAGACAAAAGTCAAGTAAATTATATTAAGAAAAAAAAATCCGTAGTCAATCTCAGCTACCTGTGTGTGTGTGTGTGTGTGTGTGTGCGTGCAAGTGCGTGTTTGAGAGACAGAGTGAGACAGAGAATTCCATGACATTTTGAAGACAGAGATTGACAGCTGGTCTCTGGGGCTGCTTAGATTGTTTGGTTGGACCTCAATAGCCTTAATTTAATTCCCTCTGTCAGCCATATAACTTGAATCTGACATAACCATAGACTCTATAGTGTTTTAGGGATTTCCGAAGCAAAATATTGAGACATGTTTTTTCTTTGCGTTAAATCCTGGTTTCTGCCTACATGTGCTAGAAATAAAAACAGGCAATCAAATTTAACCCACAGCACAGTACATTTACAGCCTCTGGATATTTGACATAGCAGGTAGGAAGGAGGTGAGACATGGATTCAGTGTTTGGGATTCAGATGTTGGGTTGTCTGTTTCCAGCTTGGTGAGTATGGGCTCTGCCAGCTGGACTAGAATGCAAGGCTGTGTTGAATTGACTCCAAGTTTTGGTCTGGGGAAGCACTTTCCTTTTTGGTTCTTTAGGCTGTTAACAAGTGCCCTGGAGCTTTGTAGGGAACCCATTAAATTTTCTTCTTTGAATATCTCATTTATATTCACAGTTTAAAAAGTCAAATTGGTCCTGAGAAAGGGTATCCACTGATATGAAAATCAATGTCCCCTTTCTTCCTCTCTCCCCATTTTGTACTCTCTAGAGGCAGTATCTTTTAAGTATTTTTACTGATTCTTTAGTATTTACGTTTGTATCTCTAAATAATTTGCTTTTATTACTTCTTCATGTTTTAGTTTTAGGAATTATGAACTGGTTTTCCTACCATGGAAGGTGAGGATTTAGCTTTATTCCACCCCCCCACCCCGTGTTCTTTATACATGTACTTCCTCTGCCTTCCTATCCACCTGTCTCTTAAAATAATTGTGTTTTATTTAAGTCAATTCAATAGTGAATATTTACATTTCATGACATGAAAATCATACTCACACTGAACTTGAGTTTGATATCTTCTTTGTGTTCCATAACATGTACATAATTTTAGGAACCTTCTGAAGTGAGATCAAGGCATAATTTTTTGCCTTATATTCTATGGTAACTTTTTCTTTTTCCCCTCTGAACACTTTTTTGTTTTTCCTGAAGTTTTTTGTTTGTTTATGCATTTGGTGGTTTAGTTTTCTATCTCCTCAGCACAGTACAACCCCAAACACTGGGTGTTCTACCAATTTTCACTCCTGATGGAATTTCCCCCAGAGCGTTCTTTCTGCCCCAGTCTGGACTGGTTGTCCCTCAGCCCGATTCACAGCTTTTTTCACTTTGAATTGTCCCTCAGTGGTTTCTTTCACTTCCTTCCTGTGTTGGATCTACTTTTACCTCCAGTGGTCATCTTAAATGATTCTTTATCCCTAAGTTGATCACTCCCAGATGTGTCTCTGACCCAATTCTCAGGCTTGCATGGTTGACTCCAAGATGAGAAAAGCCCATTTGTTTACTGGGTGGATCTCTGGATCCTCCTAAGACTTGTTTGATGGGGTTAACATGTAGTTCATTTAATCCTCCTCTTTTGAGAATGATACGTCTGCTCACAAATGTACCTGATGTTCCTCATGTAAAGGCTCTTTATCCTTTCTTGAGAATAAATCCCCAAAGTTTGGCCAGTCCTCAGCTTTGTACAATTAGGGACAAGATTTGGATATCTATTCCTCAAATTGACTTTCTATCAACTCTCCTTATTATGTCACTCCTTTATTTCCACTTTCAGAACTGTTAGCAATTCCTAGCCTTTACGGAATTCTGGACAAATCAAATTGGATCATGGCGTTTCCCAGTTCTATATTCAAATTTACTTTTCTTGGATTCACTGAGGCATTTACTACTTATCTATCTACTTTCCATCTTCTAATATTTTATTATCATTTTCTCCTCTGTTATTTCTCCTCATCCTTATGGATTTATGTCTTAAAAAAATCCTTTACCATCATTTTAATGGTGTTGTGGAAGACAGCAAAAGTAGATAAATATGTTCCATTTCCCACCTTTTCTTAGAGACGCATTATATTTACATATTTTAAACGCACTCTTTTTCAATCAATACAATTAAAACAAAACACTTAAAACCTGTCTGCCTTCTCTCTCCTCAAACAACAAACTTCAAACCTGAACTGCTGTACACCACAAAGGAAATCCTTTCTTAAAATATTTGTTATACTTGAAATATTTATTGTGTCAATACAAGATATTAATAATTTCAAGCTATGTGTTTTTAATTATCAGGGTCATCAAGTGACCTCCCCAAATAATCACTTGGGGAAGACATTACAAAATGTCCTGCCAGGGGCATGCTAGCCCATTTAAAAAGGATTTTCCTGTACCCTTTGGAGAAAAGAGATATTATGTGTCATGTATTATATAGTACTGAAAATGTGGAATGGATTGTTCTGTGGGGGAAGGAGTACCATATCACTGGAAGTGCTCAAAGAGAGGCTGAGTAACCATCTGTCAGTGATTTGAATGTTTTTATATGAAATTAGAATAATTGAAGTCTAGAAATCTCTTCCAGTCTCTACGCATCTATGAGTCTATGAATTTTGGTAAGAATTCCTCTCAAATTTGCATCCTTGAACATTAGCTCTGTTATGGTATGATGACCTTGTGCGATGCTTGGAGGAATCAACTAGTCTTAGATCCTAGGTTCCACGTGGACAGGTCCTATGTCCATTATATGTGCCCCTCTGTCACTAGTGGCTAACATTTGTGATTGCTCATATAGGATACTCCAGAAATATTTAAAGAAAGAAGAAGAGAGCAAGAAAAGAAGAGTTCAGAATGTTGAAGTAGTCCAGAAAAATAGCAGCAGCAACAACAGTAGTGGTGAGCTGTTGTGTGTTATTATAATTTTGGCTGAAGGTAGGGTCATTCCAAGAGAGAAAGGCATGAGGTCCAGCATCAACTTCAGAGAGTCCAGTCAGAGCTTTCCTTCTGGCTTCTCCTTCTCTCATCTGAAATGTTTTAGTTCGCATTGAGGTGGAATAGCAGTCAAATAACAGCATTACCATAGTGCTTAGTTTTTAGAGCCTCTTCACCTAATCCTCTATTTTATAGATGAAGTAGTGGAAGCTCAGAAGGTTTAAGTGACTTGGTCAGATAAACCAGGCCTCAAAAGTTAGGAACATGACTCAAAAGTCATGTTCCCATACCATGAGATTTTTTCATAGTGTTGTCTCTATCGTTTTCTTTTTTTTTTTTTTAATTTTTTTTGTGAGGAAGATCAGCCCTGAGCTAACATCCGTGCTAATCCTCCTCTTTTTCTGAGGAAGACCGGCTCTGAGCTAACATCTATTGCCAATCCTCCTCCTTTTTTCCCCCAAAGCCCCAGTAGATAGTTGTATGTCATAGTTGCACATCCTTCTAGTTGCTGTATGTGGGACGCAGCCTCAGCGTGGCTGGAGAAGCGGTGTGTTGGTGCGCGCCCGGGATCCGAACCTGGGCCGCCAGTAGCGGAGCGCGCGCACTTAACCACTAAGCCACGGGGCCGGCCCTCTATCGTCTTCTAAAGACAACTTTTCAAGGGAAAAGAATTTGAGAACTCTCAAGGTAGTCTGAGGGCTGTGTGGAACACTGGCTTGTTGATGATGGCAGTATTGGTGGGAGTGAAGTTGACGAGAGTTTGTTTTGTGTTCTGTTGTGACGAGATTTTTTTTTTAAGCACCAGTTGGCAGTTGGTAGCCAACACTGCCTCTTCCTCTGCGTGCAACATGAGAATGCCTTTTTAAATCATGGTCTCTTCTCCTTGAAGAAGTTAGAGTTCCAACTTTCAGGCCAACAAGCTGGTGATACCATTCTAATTTAGGGGTGAGACTCTATGAGAAGGAGGGAACATCTTTCTCATTGTCAGAATAAATCAGTACATGCCAAAGACATATTTCAGATAACGTCTTCCCCTGTCTTATGGAGAATAAGCCAGTGTGTCCCCATGTATTCACATAGGAATGGGAGAAGAGGTGAGAAGGACTGGAAAAAAGGTGATTTTGGCTTTTAAGGATGACTTTGATAATGATGCCTATATAGGAAACTTTCTAGTTAATATAATATACCTGGGAATGCTGTCATTCCACAATATTCCCAGACATTTTATAGGTTGTATTAATCAATAAAAGAACTCTAGATTTTGAGAATTTTAAAGTCTCTTAAATAGCCTAAATTTCACAAAACTCTGAGTGTTATTTCTTAAGAACTGGCTCTTTAAAATTTTAAGCAGTTATATTTGGTTTTCCCCTAATTTTCCCAAAGAATTGCAAAACTTGTCTGCATGCAAGTTATGCAAAAATAGGACTTTGGCTTGGATAAGCTAAAACAAGAAATTCCCATAATTCATTGCTTTATTGTCTGTATTTATTGTGTTGTCTTCGTGTGAAATTTCCCTTTATTTATCAAAGTTTTAATTGAGGGGATTTTATTGCTGCTTAATTGCCCATGATCCATAGTAAACGTTAAATAAAGCACTGCTCTTGACTTTTTATAGAGTATACAGTTTGGCCAGTTTGGACAGAGGTTCTTTTAAGTCTGGTTTTCCTTCTGTCTTCCAACTATCTTGACCAGGAACATTATCTCTCTCCCATTTTTCAAACTAGGAAATTGGACTCTTCTCTCATCTACACTAGTTGCTTTTTCAGTCTTGTTATGTTTTTTTTCCCCTTAAATAAAGGTGCCATACTAGTTCCCTCCCTTTTAAATCTGTTGTTTCTGTTTTTGTCTAAGTCCTCATTAACTTGAGCCTAGGCTATTTAATGGTATCCTAAGCACAGCCTGTATTCAGTCTTTCCTGCTCCATCCAGCTCCTTCTATGTCTCACATCCGTATTACCGTATGTGAGGAAGTGCTGTAGACTGTGGTGGCTAAGAGCACCAGTTGTGCTTAATCACAGCTCTGCCTCAGCTTAACTGTATGCCTTTGGCAAATTATATAATATCTCTCTGTGTTTCATAATCTCTAAAATGGAGACAATAATAGTGAAAACATCTAATGTTGTTAGGGTAATTAACATGAATTTATGCATGGGAAACACTAAAAACAGTGCCCAGAGTGTCATAAATGCACACTATATCTTAGCTATTACTATTGCATTTCAGTACCTGTCCCACCATGTGTTTTTATTTTAGCATTTTTAAGCTTGCATTTATTGAGTATCAACTATGTGATGAAGACTCTGTTAAGCATATTTTTATTGTTTCATTCATATACTGCCCTTATAAGATGGCTATTATTATCATCCAATTGCAGATTGGGAATTGAAGTTTCGGGAAGTTAAATCACAAGCTCAAAGTCCCACAGCTAGCAAGGGATACATTTGAGATGGGAATACAGACTTCCTTGGCTCCAGAGTCTATGCACTTATCCAACAGGCTATGCTACCTCAATATGCAAACTCTGGCCAATGACTTAACCTAGCCATTTGTAAAACAGGCATAATATTGTCTTCAACAGAGGCTTGTGTGGAAGTTAAATAATGTTGCAAAGTATTTATTCCAAAGCCAGTCAAATAATAGTCCCCCAATAACTATTATTATTATTATTATTTTTGCTGAGGACGATTAGCCCTAAGCTAACATCTGTTGGCAATCTTCCTCTTTTTTTTCTTGAGGAAGATTAGCCTTGAGCTAACATCCATGGCAATCTTTCCCCACTTTATATGTGGGTCACCGCCACAGCATGGCTGACTAGTGGTGTAGGTCCGTGCCCGGGATCGAACCCATGACCCTGGGCTGCTGAAGTGGAGTGTGCTGAAATTAACCACTACTACACCATGGGGCCGGCCCCTCAACAACTATTATTACTGTTGTTATGCACTATTATCATTACATCAATGTTTTCAGTAATAGAGAGAAGTAATCTGTCTTTAATATTAAACATTATGTTACTCTTCTTTTTCAAATTTTTCTTAATCACTTCAATTTATTCTCCTAGCTTAACTTTAAAATTATTTCACCAAATTACTTACCCTTTCTCAAAAAACTCCATTGGTAATTTGTTCAGAATTGTGTTAAGACCACAAACTAATTTTAGAAGAGGTGACATCTTTATAGCAGTTTTCTTATTAAGGAGCCTGCAATGTCTTGAAATAATAAGAAATGTTTCTAATTCTTTTGTTCTTTTATAGCCTCAGTAAAATTTTAGAGGTATCTTTTTTATAGGCTTTGTCTATTTTCTTAATATTTTTGTAAGCATTTTATGTTTTGATTAATATTATAAGTGCTGTCTTTGCACCTTTTTTTTAGGGTCTGTCATCTTTCCTATTTTTGTGTACATTACTTCAATAGTCTACGGTTTCTCCTGCTCTGGAACTGTACAGGTAAGCAGTCAAATGACTCCAAGATTTCACTGTTCTTGTACAGAATGCTTCATTTGTTTTTAATAGCATGTGTTATATACTCATATTTTTCATACGTTTATGTGCACTCATCCACCAGGTCACATGTTCTCATCTCCATTTGGCTGATGAGGATGTACATATTTGAGTACAACATTGAAAGGCAAATTTCTGCAAACTTGGGCTTTGGTTATAATAAATCCAGGATACTGGATTTCTTTGATTGGAATATCTGGGAAGGCTCTGTGGAGGTGGTATGTTTTGAAGTCAGTCAGAAAAAATTGACAGACTTTAATGAAAAAGAAGTATGTTGAGATAAGGTGGGAGGGGGAGAAGAAGTAAGAGAGGGAAAGAAGTGAGAGATATGAGCATATGATTATGAGTAGTTAAGGAGACCTAGGCTAGAAGTATAAATATTTTTATGTGGTTAAACTCATACCTTAGGGCAGAGATGGAAAATAGGGTTCTTGTGTCAACCCAGAGCAACTGATAGAGAGATTCTTGACTACTGTGTTGTAGAGGATTCTGAGGCTAAGTCTGAGCTCTATAGAAAAGAATGCTGTGATGTCAGACTTGGGCTCTAGAGGGATGAGTGTTGGCTTATTTGTCACATATTACCCTCAATAATTTTTAGGAATTGATTGATAGCTATAAGGAAGTTCCCTAGGAATAAATCAAATTATGGGCATGTAGAGGAAGAAAAGATGATTCATAAAAGAGGAAAGCTAAGTTAACCACACCACAGAGAAAAATTTTTCCTATGTTACTATTTTGCCTAAATTGGCAAATATATTCCTAATATTGGTGGTATTTATTGATAGTATAATGAGTATTGCCCATCAGACCTTGTTCTTCTCTTATGGCTAGTATGCTCTGTTGGTAAGAGCATATTAGCCTCCTCTTCTGCATCTCTCAGGCCCATCTTGTGTCACAGCACTGCCTAGCAGTGGTATGTTCTGCATGTGATAGGGGTTGGGAGACCTAGGGCCATTTTAAATTATTTTTCAGGGCTTGCCTTAGTTTTAGATCTCTGAAATGAGAGATTTGTCTTTCACAACAGATGGACATAAGCTTGAAGACATTGTTCTTTTGTTAAATTCTAAAAATTAGACTCCCATTTTCTTTTTAGAGTTCAAATTTGCTGACTGAGAAGGAAATCCTATGTCTGTGAGACTGTCTAGGAATTGATTCAATAATTCAATGTATGGGTGTTTGATAAGAGTCTATGCAGTAATGAGACCATTTTCAATTTCATATTTTCCATAGGAATATATTTCCCTTTCAAATAACTTTTCAAAGTGATTGCCACATGGATTCTTAACATTATATATGAGATTTTTGTTTGTTTTGCTCTTTTAAAGTATATTTTGTTCATAGTGAAATTAGTGTATAGAAGATATGCCAGGGTATGTTGAGATGAAAAATTACGTTTGGCTTCTTCTAAAAACTATATTTGAAAAGAATATTTTGAAGGAAATGAGTATTTTTAGCTTCATTTATAAGCCAGTCTGTGATTATATAATTTAAGATAAGCGCATATAGTAGGTTGCCAATAAATATTTTTTTTTTAATCAATGGATAAAGAATGAAATGGCTTTGTCTCTAGGATTAGCCATGCAAATGTAAAAACTTTGTCTAGTATTTCCATCATAGCTGAGATTTTCTTTTTTCTTTCTTGATTTCCGTGATGGTCAAGATGAGCTAGCAGTAACAGTGAGAAAAGATGGCTGAAATATTGCCATAGATCTGAGAAGTTCTTCCAGATTTTATGGCTGCTGGAGTTGGTCCTAGCAATAAACTTAAGGAGACACACTTAGCTCAAAGCTTAAGGCAAGATGAAAAACTTGTAGAAAACTCTCCATCTTTGAGCAAGGCTTAGAGAGAGACTCAAGGAGGGGAATTACTTGTCCTGTCTTGGCAGCCATAATGAGGCAAATGGACATGTTAAGACTCAGCTTGCCTGGCAGAAGTGTTAGCTTCAACGTGTGGTTTAAAAATTAAATATTAAATTTTACTTTGTATCCTAAAGTATTTGAAAGTTGAAGTTTAAGAATTTTTTTCTGAAACAGAGTAAAGAGGAATGGTGGCACAACCTTGATTGTACTGTACAATCTTGGTGACAATATAATTTATCACACAAAGCAGGATACGTCTGAGAATGAAAGGGATTGTTATTAATAATTATGCCTGGAAAACAGGTGTAAACCTAGACTGTCCCAGACAAAGCAGGACATGTGGTCACCCTATGTATCGCAGATTGTTCTCAGAGCATTGGGAAAAGAAATACTAGCTTTGGCTTCTTCTTCCACATTTCCATGGAGACCACTCCCTTCATGCATCCCAATGAGTTATCTGTGGTTAAAACACTGTACACTTTTCAGTAGAAATCTTTTTAAATAGTGGATCCCTAATTTTTTGAAGTCAGGATCCCCTTACACTTTAAAACATTTACAAGGACCTCAAAAAACTTTTATTTATGTGGGACATATCTATTGATGTTTACCATATTAGAAATTAAAACAGAAATTTTTAAATATTTATTCATATATTTAAAAATAACAATTAGACCTCTACGTCTGTAAAGGTAGAGGAGACACACTTTCCTCTATTCTTCCCACTAAGTACAACTAAAAACCCTGGCTGATACGTGTAAAACACACACAAGAAGACTGAAAGTTGAAGAGAAGAGGGCTGAGCAGCTAAGGACCTCAGGACCCCAGGAATGACAAGGTGGTGGCTCTAGGTATTATATTCATAACTTTTTGCCTTGTATATCCCAGACTGTATATTGGATACTGGAGAAGCCAGCAACTCAGAAATGCCAATGGGCACAGACACCAAAACAAAACAAAACCCTAACAGAAACCTTTTTCCCTTAGCCAAAGGACCTGGAAAGGGATGTTCTAGCAAGATAAAAAATTGACAATAGTTGGTAGATAATAACTATTCTATTCCAGCCAAACACCACAGAAAAAACTGTCTCCAACCTAGTCCTGTGGGTAAAGGTCAAATGAAGAGTGTAGACTTCTATTCTTGCCAGGATGTAAGGATATACCCCAATCCCCCTGCCTGCTCCTCATTCCCCACCACCCCCACCACCGAGGTGGTATCAGAGAAGGCTGAGTGTGGAGCAAGTCCTGACTTTCATTACTGCTCACCTCTAATGAGGGCCCCCTATCAATGCAGACCACACAGGAAGCCTAGATTTCCACCCCCACATAAAGTAACAAGGCACTCTTTTCCCTGCCCACAAGTGTGGTGTCAGAGTTTTCATGGAGAGTCAGGACTTTCACCACTGCTCAGCACTAACAAGGCCATCCTCTCCCCCTCTGCCTGCCAATGAAAGTGAAGGTTACTTATGCAGTGGTACTGAGGAGCTCCTTCTCCTACCTCTCAGGAGGTATCAGCAGAGACCTAGTGGGGAACCTGGCCAAATGTTGACACCAGTAGACTTTGATAAGTTATGAATATAATACCTAGAGCCACCACCAAAAAAAAAAGCTATGCAAAGAAGAAGGTAGAGAAATTAAAATGGAATTCTAAAACATGTTCAAGTAACCTACAGGAAAGCAAGAAAAAGAAATAGAGAAAAAACAGACACAAGAAAAAAAATAAAATGGCAGACTTAAGCCATAACATACCAATACATTAAACATAAATGGTCTAAATATACAAGTTAAAAGAGAGAGATTGGTAGAGTGGATAAAAAAAGGACCCAATTATATCCTCTCTATAAGACACTCACTTCAAATATAATATAATAATTCATAATAATGTGAAAATAAAAGGATAGAAAAGATACATAATACAAACATTAATCAAAAGAAAGTAGGAGGGACAATATTAATATCAGATAAAGTAGACTTCAGAGCAAAGAAATTACCAGGGACAGAGAGGGACATTACATAATAATAGAAGAGTTATTCCACACAAGATGACATAGAAATCCTAAATGTTTATGCACCAAATAATATTTAAAATATGTGAAAAAACATGTGAAGCAAAAACTGATAGAATTGCATGGAGGAATAGACAAACCAACAGTTATAGTTGGAGACAATAATGTTTCCCTCAACAACTGATAGCAACTAGACAGAAAATCAGCAAGAATACAGACGAACTCAACAACACCATCAACCAACAGGATTAATTTGACATTTATAGAACACTGCACATGGCAACAGCAGAATGCATGTTTTTTTCAAGTGCCCATAGGAGATATACTGACATAGAACATATCCTGGGTCATAAAAAAAGAAAAATCTCATCAAATTTAAAATAATTTAAATCATATGGAGTGTGTTCTGTAACCACAATGGAATCAAAGTAGAAAAGAATAACAGAAAGATAACAGGTAAAATGAGTCAAAGAGAAAGTCTCAAAAGAAATTTAAAAAAACATTGAAATGAATTAAAATAAAAATAAAACATATTACAATTTGTAAGACACAGCTAAAGCAGAGCTGAGAGAAAAGTTTACACTGCTAAATACTTACATTAGAAAAAAGAAAGTCTTAAATCAATAATCTAAGCTCCCAAGAAAAAAAAAGAAACCAGGGGAAAAAACAATAAAATAAACCCAGAGGAATTAATAATAAATATAAAAGCAGAAATCAATTAAGTTGAAAACAGGAGAACAATAGAGAAAATCAAAGAAACAAAAAGGTGGTTCTTTGAAAAGGTCAATAAAATAGACAAACTTCTAGAAAAACTGACAAAGAACAAAAGGATAAGAGATAAATGTGGAATGAAACAGGGGATATCACTACTGATCCTTCAGGCGTTGAAAGGATATTAAGGGAATCCTATGAACAACTCCATGCACATAAATTTGACAACTTCAGTGAAATGGACCAATTCCTTGAAAAGTACAAACTACAACAACTAATTCAATATGAAATAGATTATTTGAATAGCCCTATACCAATGAAGGAAATTGGGTTCATAATTAAAAGTCTCCCAGAGTAGAAATCACAAGGCCCAGGTAGTTTCACTGGAGTAATTGGATATCTATAGGGAAAAAAATGAACCTCAACCGACACCTCGCACTTGATACAAAAATTTACCCAAAATGGATTAAATTTAACCGTAAAATGTAAAGCATGATCCATAAATGTAAAAAATCAATAAATTGACTTCACCAATATTAAAATTTTTTTGATCTGAGAAAGACCTTACTAAGAGGATGAAAAGATAAGCTGCAGACCTAGAGAAAATATTTGCAAACTACATATCCAACAAAGGAGTTATCTCTAGAATGCATAAAGAACTCTCAAAACTGAACATTAAAATAACCAAACACTCTAATTAGAAAATGGGCAAAAGATACGGAGAGATGTTTCACCAAAGTGGATATCCAGATGACAAATAAGCACATGAAAAGACATTTCGCCATCACTAGCCACGAGGGAAATGGAGAGCAACACCACGAGGATGAGATATCACTATGTACCTGTCAAATAGCTAAAATAAAAAATAGTGACAATACCAAATTCTGCCTAGGATGCAGAGAAACTGGATCTCTCATGTTGCTAGTGGCAGAGTAAAACGGTACAAGCATTGTGGAAAATAGTATCAATGTTTCTTAAAAAACGAAGCCTACGCTTACCATAGGACTCAGCAATTGAACTCCCGGGCATTTATCCCCCCAAAATGAAATCCTATGTCTCCAGGAAAACTAACACACATAGTGATCACACATGGCATCTCGTGCCTCCCTGTACTCCCAGCCCCAACTTAACTCTGAGAAAGTTGCATGGACGTTTCCAATTATTTGACTCGAACCTAAATGTGCTTCAAATATGTCCTGATTTTCTTCCCACCACTGTGTGTTCTTGTTGCTTTTTTTTTTTTTTGCTGAAGAAGATTCACCCTGAGCTAACATCTGTTGACAATTTTCCTTTTTGTATGTGAGCCGCCACCACAGCATGGCCACTGACAAGTGGTGTAGGTCTGCACCCAGGAACCAAACCTGGGCTGCTGAAGTGGAGCACACTGGACTTAACCACTAGGTCACCAGGGCTGGCCCTCTTGTAGCTTTTATTAGGGTTCTCTTCAGGTGAGGCTAGGTTATTAGAATTCAAAGAACATTAGGAGTCTGAATTACTAAGGGAGAGAAGATTAAATTAGAAGTAATAGTGCATTCCTCCCATCCTCACACAAAATGGTGAGAAGGATAATTATGTCTTTGTTGTTCTGCTACTTCTTTTAATATCTATTTCTTTTCTACTTATCTTCCTGCTCCAAACCAGTTAGCCAGCCTGTATCCCATTCCCCTGAAGGGGCCAGCTGATAAAGCATGAGATGTAGTGCTTTCGGGGCTATTTGCATTTTAGTAGGTGTATCCTAAAGAATGGAAAACTTTAAGACTCAAGTAAATTAATTTCCAGAGATGAAATTTCTAGCTAATGGAGAATATTTGGAGCAAGGAGAATTAGCCAACCCTATCAGCACAGTGTGTACCCAATTCATTCATGGAGTACTTTTGCTCGTACTCCCATCCCAGTGATCCTACAGAGTTGCCTATCTAGCAAGGAATAACCTATCTGGAAGGAGAATAGCAAAATCGTCTTGGGCCAGAAGTCAGATTAAGTGAAACAAAATTTTTTGAGCCTCAAAAGAATGGCAACAATTTCAAAGTAGAATGTAGGAGCAATTTTGGCCCATTTCAACACAGAGTCAGATTGGTTTAGGATCAGCACGCTGTGATAGTGGGTACTTTAAGCCATGTAAGTTTTGAGAAGTGTGTGTCCATATTCAAGTTTAGAATGTTGGCAGGTCTCCTTTCACTTGGCAGACTATTCATCACACAAGAGGGGGAGAAAGCAGTGCAAATTACCATGGGAAGCACGGTCACCTGTTTGCAGGGATGTGTGGGGAATCAGCAGCCCAATAATAGTTTTACTTCCAAGAGACATTGGCTAAGTAGCCGTGCTGACCCTGTACTTTGTGCTTTGATAACCACTAATTAAAGCTTTTCTTCTCCAGACTCAGCAAGAGTACTCAGCATTTTGTTGCCAAGTTTTCTGAGACCTCTGGTCATTAAGCCTTCACTAGCAATCTATTCTACCCCTGAAAATTTACTCCTATTGCAAATGGATTGTGACGTTAATTGTCAACATGCCTGGATGAAGAATGGGCCATGTCCATTCTTACTGGAAAGATTTGGGAAATTTCCCTGAAAATCGTGTATCCTTTGGACTTACTTCTCTAACTCTGAATGGTCGTTTTTCCAAATGTTGCCAAATCTTCTAGTAATGCTTTTCAACCTGTATAATTAAAGAGATTAAAAGTGACAGCATTTTTCTTGTTGAATTAATGATGTTTTTTTTTTTCACTTTTCAAAAAATATAATAACCACCATCTTATGCAAGAACAATATCAGAAACAATTGTATGATTAAATCAAGGAGAAAATGCAAGCAGAGAAAAATATCAATATGATATTACGATTAAAATGTTTTATGTTTTTATTGTCTCAGATTCTTCACTCAGCATTTGAGACTCCCATAAATCCGGCCCTAGTTTATCTTTCTGACGTCATCTCCTCCTATTTCATAACACATATTTTTTACTTTAGTTAAACTAATTTATTGGGCTTCTTTTAACTTTTTCAATTTTTTCTTCTCCTTATCTTTCCATATGCTCTACACGTTATACATTTGTCATATCATCCCCATTTCTGACCAGGTTAGGAAATCCTTCCCATTTCTAAGTGACCAGCGATAATGCCCCTTCTTGGATTCCACCATTGAACACAACCTTTTTCTCTTTTCAACTCCTTCGTTCTTACTACATGTATTGCAGTGGTTTCATCTTGTTATCGATAATTGTGTATAAACCCATTTCTTAGTTAAGAATTGAAGCAATGAGAGTAAGCGAAATACTCAAGGGAGAGTGTGTAGATGGAGAAAAGAGGAAATGGATTTCCAGAACACATCAATGAAAGTATTTAGAATTAGCTCACATCCTCCCCTTTTACTACATATTCTTTCTCTGCTTAGTGTATGAACAAATATTCACCTTTCTTCTGTCTGTCTCAATGGACCACTTGAGCTAATTGTTATGTGTTAATCTTATCTGTGTTCCTAAAGCAAGGACTTTCTACAGGTGAGTCCCAAACTGGTAACTGATAGGATACGCCCATTCCTGGAAAATTGTCTTGTTTTCCAAATGTGCTTTTCTTTAAGATACAAATACTTATTACATGGGAACACATGCATATACTGACCCCATTCACCCACACTACTGGCCATTTCGATTGATAAAATAAGATAACATATCATCAGGTTTCACATAAAGAGCTTTGTATTTTTCTCCTTTTAATTTTTCTTCTTTCCCTCCACCTTCTTTTTCTTCCACAAACTGGTTAAGGAGATAGTATTTTATATACAGGGATTTCTCTTTTAGGGTCACTATGATCTCAACTCAGGATAGTCCTGACTTTGTGATGTCACAAGTGCTAAGATGAAGACTAATTGTGGTGACATTGGATCATAGTATCACTGAACAGCGAATGCAAGAGGCAGCCAGAGAAAGGATTGGAGCAGGAGAGGAAAAGGCAATTTACCATAAAAGTTAAATGTTATTTATTTCAATTAGGTAAACAGAAGAGAGAGGAAAAAAATTACCCCTTCAAAATGAACAATCTTTTTTTTATTATAATAAAAATAATACAGGCTTATTGAAAAATAATTTAATAATATCAACTATTATTCTTACCATGGGTAACATCTTGTCTATTATGCTATATTACAAAAATTTAATTAAACTCTGCATATAGTTTCAAACTATTTTTGTTAATATGTCATGAATATATCATAATATACCAGGAACATCTTAATATATCATAAATTTCAATAAATATAGAAGCATATGAATGCTTGTAACAGCTGCATATTTTATTAAGTGAACTATAAACTATACTATAATTTATATAACTAGTGCTATATTTATGCACTCTACTATTTACTGACTCCGATTTTTCTGTATTTTAAACAATGCTATAATGAATTTCTTACATACATCTTGTTTAGTGTAATTGTTTTCTTAAGATAATTTCTAGAAATTGACTTCATCTGTCCCAGGATATGCACATTTAAATTTTGCTATATATTTTACCAAATTGCCCTTGAGAAAAGCTGTACTAATTTGTTCCTATGAACAGGTTGTGAGAGTATCTTTCCTTCCCACATCTGCTGCCTAGTGTATTATTAGTTTTTCAACTTTTGCCAAAATGATAAATAAAACCCTCTATATTTCACTATCATCATTTCTATGATTACAAAAGAACTTGAATATTTTTGTTTATTAACAATTTTTATTTCTATGATTATTATATATTGAACTTTATATCTATTTATATTATTTTATATAGAGAAATATAATTTTTCTATATATACTGCATAATATATATACTGGTTTTCTGTATATACTGGTTATCTTCTCTTGGCTCCATTCATGATTTTAAAAAATTTTTACTTTAAAGTTTTATGATGTAAAGGCTGTTTTTATGTGTTCTGGCTTTTATATCAACATCCTAATTTAATTTATAATTGTGTGAAACTTTTTAAAGAACCTATATATGAATAATTACCACTTATTAGCATTAATAATAATATTAATGGAAATAATACATTATATTTACATTGTGCTTTCTAGTTTAGCCAATACTAGTCCCAGACTCTTTGAAACATTCATTCATTCATTCAAAAGTATCTCACTTAGGGGCCAGCTCTGTGCCATAGTGGTTAAGTTCGTGCGCTCTGCTTCAGTGGCCCAGGGTTTGCTGGTTTCGTCCCAGACCCCTTCCTACACACCGCTCATCAAGGCATGCTGTGGCGGCAGCCCACATATGAAATAGAGGAAGATTGGCACAGATGTTAACTCAGTGACAATCTTCCTCAAGCAAAAAGAGAAAGATTGGCAACAGATGTTAGCTCAGGGCCAATCTTCCTCACCAAAAAGAAGAAAAAGGAAAAGTATCTCATTTAATCTTTATAAGTCGTGTAAGGCAGAGAATATGATTCCCATTTAATAGATAGGGGAAGAGATTTAAAGAACTTAAAAGATATTTTTTTGAGTTTAGGTAACTAGTTAAATGGCAGCCCTAGAGCTTAAACCTAGTTGAGAAATTTAAAATAGACCTCATGATTTCAAAATCTAGAAATTGATTTACTTGGTAACAATGATGTCCTACTACCTTTCGACTTCACAATCTTTCTGGAAAGATGGTCTCTGTTCATATGGGTAAAATGAACACATGCGAAAAATCAGAAGCAGTAAATGTTTTTTGAACACTTCAAAATTCCCAGGTTGGATATTTAGGAAAGACAGTGGCTCGTTGTCTGTCATCTCCGAAGAGGGCTTACTCGCAAGGACCAATGACATTTCACTATAGTGCTGAGATTTTGCAGACCAGCCACTGGTGTGACAATCCTGCTCAGGCCATTAGCAGCTGGGTGTTGGCTGAGGCTGCCTGGAACAGTGACAGTGGTGATTCAATTACCCCAAAGCATCCCTGCACAAGGTGGGAGTCCAGCTACTTCATGCCCCTGTCTACAGAAGGAGGACCAGAAAACTTCTTAGACTTAGAAGCGAGTTTCCTACAAATTTGTTTCCATTAGGGCCTGATGATGTGTACTGAGACTGGGGAGAGGATTAACACCTCCTCTTTCTACTCACTCCTGTATTTAGAGAATTCAGAAGCCTTTTCCTTATTCAAGCAAACAGTTCCTTTTGGAAACCTGAAGGGAAAGAAAAATTATACCTGGAAATCTGAACTGTTTTAAATATATAGTATCTTAAAAGTGAAAAAATACTTGAAGAGGTTTTGTCCATTGACTCTAAAATTGGCGCTAGTGCTTTAGTTCTAATGTTTTTTGGCTGCTGTTAAAGTCAAAGTTTTTTTTTTTTGGTAAAAGTTTAAAACTGAATGTGTAGAGAGAATCAGGAGCATTGGATGTCAGCACGCCCAGGATCCTTTCTCTGATTGTCCGACTGTTGGTTTGGGTCAGCTGGCACTCATCTGTGCCTCCTTTGCACCTCGTGTTTACCTCTATCACAGTTCTTAACACAAGGGGGTTGTAGTGATATTTACTGTCTGTCTCTCTTCCTGGATGATGAGCTTCTTGAAGATAAGGACTATCTCTTATTTATCTTTGTACTTCAGGGCCAAATTGTGTCTGGCACAGAAGTATTTTGGAAAAAGTTGACTCTGATTTCCTAAGCACTAGAATGTCACCATTGAGAAGAGATAAGACAAATCAGCCATTAAAATTTGGTGGGAAATAAGCAATGAAACTCCTCACAAGGTTCCATGGGAGCACGGAGGACTTCTCTACTTACTTGAGTGGGATTAAAGGAGACTTCCTGGAGGAGATGACCCCTCAGCCAGAATCTTCAGTGTGTCCCATTGTGTGCTGGCATCTGCTTACACTTACTCATGAGAGCCAAGGTTAGATTTTCAGGAATTTTGTGAGCCAGCTGCTAAACACTGCTGTTATCAAAAAATCAAATCATATAAACTTAGAACTGAATAAACTATATTAAAAACAAAAGTAATAAATACTCAAAACTCATCACTTCCTAATTATTCTACTACATTTTGCTATTATCTATGCCCTTGAGGTGATTTACTTCTATTGTATCTCTATGATGGAATTACTCACATTTAGTATTTATACCATGGACATTGACAAATATACAAACGAGGATATTGCTATTTTTTTTTCCTGGAGAGCAGGTTGTTAAACACTTACCAGCACACCACTGCTTCATCCCTTTTCTCTGACTCATTTACCATATCCATTTGGGCACTGAATCCTGCTGATTCTACCTCATTCATATCTCAGACTCGCAAAAATAAGTATCTTATTTCTAGTCCACAGTCCTTTCCTTAAATCAGGATTCTCTGCACCATTATGGCAACTGCTTCCTTAATGGTCTTTGTGTTCCAGTCTGTCCACCTTCCAGTCCATTTTCTTATGGTGGTCAGAATGATTCTTGCTAAAGGCAAATTTACTAGATCATTTTTCTTTTCTTAAATCCTCTAATGGCGCCTATAGTTGGCACTCATACATTTAAAGGCCTTCCCTAGACACAGGGCACTCTGTTAGGATCTCAGCCTCATTTCCTCTCATTGGCATTCTATCCAGCTCTTTAAACTTCCTGCAGCTTCTCCAATGCAAAGTGTTGTATCATACCTCTGTGCTTGTCTCATCTTGTTCCCTCTGCCTGGAATCCTTTATACAAATTCTTGTATTGAAGAAGACAGCATAGCTAAGAGCATGTGTTTTGTCATGTTTTGTCCTCACATTAGACTGTTTCATTTCTCAGCTCTGCTAGTTACCATCTGGGAGAATTTGGGCAAGTGACTTAACTGCTCTGAGCTTTAGTTTTCTCATCTGAGTACCATAATGCTTGCTTCATGGGGTCATTGGAAAGATTAAAAGAGAAAAAAACATATATATATATATATAAAATCCTTAGCATAATGCCTCCAATATAATACTAAATGAGTGTTAGTTTTTTTCATTATTATTATGGAATTTTATTTCCTTTATTATATTTCATCCTTTAAAATTCAGGACCACTTTTGCCCCTTTGGGATAATCATCCCTGAGCACCCATCTGTTCCTTGCAGTGTGATTGAAATACTCCTCTCCTCTTTTTTGATGTCCCCTTATAAAGCTTTCACAATGTACCATTGACCAAATTTTACAAACTAGTTTTAATTGTAGCATAGTATTAGGTTTAAGTGGTTTTAAAAAGAAATAAGTTGAAGCACAGGCAACAAAACTAAAAATAGACAAATTGGACTACATCAAAATTAAAAACTTCTGTCTATCAAAAGACCCAATCAACAGAGTAAGAAGGCAGCCTATGGAATGGGAGAAAATATTTGCAAATCATATATCTGATAAGGTGTTAATAACCAGAATATATAAAGAACTCCTACAACTCAACAACAACAACAAAAAACTAATGCAATTAAAAAATGGGCAAAGGGCTTGAATAGACATTTATTCAAGGATGATACACAAATGACCAATAAGCACATGACAATATACTTAACATCATTTATCATTAGGGAAATGCAAACAAAATCAAGATCACAATGAGAAAATACCTCACACTGGTTAAGATGTCAATTATCAAAAAATAAAACTGAACAAAACAGAAAATAATAAGTATTGGCATAGATGTGGAGAAATTGGAACCCTTGTGCACTGTTGGTGGGAAGGTAAAATAGTGCAGCCACTATGGAAAACAATATGGCCGTTTCTCAAGCAAATAAAAATAGAATTACTATATGATCCAGCAATTTTACTTCTGGGTATATATCCAAAAGAATTGAAGGCAGGATCTAAAAGAGTTCAATCTGTGGCAGGACTTGAAGGTAGTAGTCGGCTGACATCTCCACGAAAGACGTAATAGAGGAGGTTAGTGGAACAAGCTACCTTTTTCCTACCCCTGAGTCACCAGGTGATAGTCTTAGCTGTAAGAAGCTTCCCCAAACCTGCATCCCTGATCCAGGAATAAGAACGTCTAATTCAGTGGAGTCCTAGTGACTGATGGTGAGAGAGGTCAATCCTACTTCCACAGTTTGGGTCTCAGACACATGTATTTTAATGACTAAGACACAACAGCTATATTGGCCTTTGCTTTAGTGTACATCCTGCATCCTGGATGATGCTGCACCTGAGCCCACATCTTGGTTGAGAATTTAGTAGGCCATTCTGTTGTTGTGTTAGGCAACTGCTTTTGGGTGAGGAGGTATAAGGTAGGTCCAATAGTCATATGACTTACTGTCATACCGCTTTGGATGGAAAATTAACCCTTTGTTTTGAGGAAACTTGTGGGATACCATGTTGAAAATCAGGCATCCCATGTTGTTCTCTTTCTTGATTTTATTGCCTTGTGTTATTAAACAACTTCTTTAGTAACTTCCCAAGAAAAGTTCTGTAGGAGGCAATATTTTGGAGCATATCTAAAAATGTCTTTATTCTGATTTCACCCTTGAAGGATACTTTGGCCGATTTTAGAATTCTCAAGTTAAAAATCACATTGGCTTTAGAATATCAAACATTTTCGAATTATATTATAGCCAATATTTCTTTGAGAAGTCTTAAGCCATTCTGACACCTGATTCTTCATACGTGACCTTTTTGTTTACAATTTTTCCTGAAGTTTTGATATTGTCAAGTTTCAAGATGATGTGCCTTAGTGTAGATTCTTTCTTCCTAAAAATTTGGTGGACTATTTTTGTCTTTAGGGAAATGTTTATTTCACACTTCATTTCTTGGGCTCTTGTTAGTTGGATGTTGGACTTTCTGGATTGATCCTTGAATTATCCTTTCTTATCTTTGATATCTTCACCATTTTGTTCTACTCTCTGGAATATTTTCTTGTCATTGTCTTCTATCCTTTTTTTTTCTGATTTTAAGCTTTGATAATTTTGTTTTTTAATTTGCAGGGCTAATTCTTATTCTCTGATTATTCATTTTTTATGATGTCGTGTTCTTACTTGCAGATCCACTGTCTTCTCTTATCTCATTTTAAGTGTTCTGCCCTGGCATTGTCTTTGTTTCCTTCAACTTCCTTTTAATCCTTTTTTTTTTTAACCTTTCTTATGTTGAAGTCTTTTCTCAACAGTTTGGTAATCCTTGGCTGTTCTCTTTTTTAAATGTTTTATTTTATGATGTAGAAGTTAGTATGGCAATTTTACAGGGCTATGAAATCCATTCATTAGTTCATTCATCCATTCAACAAATAGCTATTGCATGCTCTTTGTATACCAGGGACTATTCCAAGTGTTGGAAATACCAAGCTGTAGCTACTTATTCTTACATAAGAGTGAGGTATTAAAATGTGAGTGTCAGTGGGGATGGTTGAATGGTAAGGGTATCGGAGTGAATTTGGCTGTTTCTCTGTAGAACTGCCCCCACCCTCTCCAGCAAACTAGGCCTTCCCTCAGGGTTGGTTCAGCTTTTCTAGAGACACTTCCTGCAATCTTCTGACAATGGGCTGGAGAGGCTCAGTGATAGTAAGTTTGATTGCCTATGTTCTGTACCTAGGTGTGAGCTCGTTGTCTCCTTGTTCAATATGTAGTCTTTTATTATTCCCATCTTTAAAATCTAGGTTCTCACCCTTACTCTCCTCTCTGTCTTGTGTTCCCAAGTTTAGTGCCTCTCTGGTTCAATTATTCCACATATTATAATCCCCATATCCTTCCAACTGGACTCAATTCTTTGGAGTGGAGCTGGGGAGTTTTGGTGTATAATTTCCCACTATGCAGATTTTTGAACTATTTTTTTTTTTTGTTTTATGAATATCTGGTGCCTTACATCCCAGAATTTCTCCAGGATTATGTGGGCAAACAATTGACTTCTCATTTGTGTCCCTGTCTGTGGGTCCTTAGGTTTGACCTTTCTCTGCTCTTTTAAGTCCTTTACCACATTCCTATGACCTCAGCTATCAAGAGTTCATTAAAGAAGAAACTTGTGTTTTTCTTTCTTGTTCTCTTTGTTTTGCCTTGATGGGGGGAGGGATATGATGTTTAGAAATGTCTTTATTCTGCCACCTTAAAACCAGATGTCCTATAGTTCTCTCTCTCTGTCTCCTACTAGAATGTAACTCCATGAGGGAGTTTGTATCTCCAGAGCTTGACTCATGGTAGGTTTTAATTAATGTTTTTTAAGATGAATGACTTGGATCTCAAGGAATATGAAATAGTCAGCTAATTTGGGAGCAGGGATTGAGAAAAAGGCTCTTTTAAAAAGATGAAACAGCATGTCTGAAGGAAGAATGAAAAGGACAGCACAGTGAATTTTTGCAATTGCAGAGAGTATTTTGAGTTTGCACCTTAGAGTATGTTTATAGGTATAGCTGAAATGAACTATGTCTTTCTGAAGGATCTCTTAGCGTGAATGCCATGTATGGTAGAAAGAATTTTAAACTAGCCTCAAAGATTCTTCCCTCTGGTGTACAAGCCTCTCCCCTGGATTGTTGGCAGGACCTGCGAATAAGATATAACATCACTCCTGTGATTAGGCTACACTATATGGCAAAGGTAAAGGGATTTACAGATGTAATTAAGGTCCCTACTCAGTTGACTTTGAGTTAGTCAAGAGAGGTTATCCTGGATGGGCTTGACCCGATCAGGTGATATCTTAAAATAAGTCAGAAAGATTCCAAGTGAAAGAGATTTTCTTGCTGGCTTTGTAGAAGTAAGCTGCCCCACTGTGATAGGGTCACATGGCTGGCAACTGAAGGTGGCTTCTAGGAGCAGAAAGCAACCCCTGGCTGACAGCCAGCAAGAAAATGGGGATCTCAAACCTACAGCTACAAGGAACTAGATTCTGCCAACAACCTGAACGAGCTTGGAAGAAGACTCGAGCCCTAGAATAAAACCCAACCTGGCCCACACCTTGATGTCAGCCTTGTGAGACTGAGCAGAGAACTCAGTTATACTAGCCCAGCCTTCTGACCTACAGAAACTGCAAGATAGTGAATGCACGATGTTTTTAGCTGCTACTTGTGTTAATTAGTTATACAGCAATAGAAAATTAAAGCACCATCTTTAATGCCCGATATGGACAATTTATGACTATTGTTGCTGAACTTACATCTTAAGCTAGTGACATTTTTATTCCTAATTTGAGTAAGAAAAAAAAGCAAGCTTGATCATGTATGTGATAATTTACCCTAGAAATATGCTCAGAAAAGCTCAGGCCTAATTTTGGAGGTAGAATTTGAGAAAATGCTGAGCGAAACTGCTTCAAATAATAAGGGAACATGACTATTAATATTCTCCTCTGGAAGCCCTGGGCTACAGCAGTTTGGAGGACTCAGGAAGGAAGAAGGGGTTTCTGGAGATGGAGTGAAGAATGACTTCTGCACAGGGCAGAAGATTCAGGCATATGGGACATGAGCTGTGAGAGATGCCTGGGTGAGAAATGCTCAGTGGATCTTAGGAATAGTGAAGTCTGATATCAATATTTAACTACTTCCTGTTTAGTGTGGTAATTTGTCTGGTATTCTTTATATTTGGCAAATTCTGTATTGCATTTAAAAAATTAAAAAAAGCAGTGTGGTCCAGTTTTGATTTCTTTCATACACACATTTCATATATCTATATCTATATATATATATGCTTTAGAGAGTAGACCACCACGATGTGTTAGAAGTTTGGCCTCCCAAGTCAAACACATTTCCAGCTCTCCTCACGTGTCCTGTTCTCATGATCATCTGGACACATATGGTTGGGAATATAAAAGTCATCTTATTGAAAACAGCCTCATTGCAAACCACATCACATAGAATGAGCCCTGATATAAAATGACCACCCTTTATGTAGATGGCTCGCATACAATAAAAGTTTATTAACTTCAAATACCAGGCACCAGAATATTAAAAGACTCTGAATAAAAGGAGAATGAGTGGATCTGGTCATCTGGGAAGTAGCAATTTGTTGCATTGAGTTAGACATAACTTGCAACAAATTAACATTTGATTGATTTGATTTAAGGCGGTGTGACTATGTTTGTACGTGTGGAAGAAGCGTGAAAAATGAGCAGATTTTTCTGTCTGTCAGGGGCTGGAGGAATGGGACAGATCACAGCAGGGTCTATGAGCTCTGTTTAACTTCCAGGAGTCGTGCTTTCAAGGCCAGCCGGTCAGGCTTGCACTGTCCTCTGCGGTGCCTATGGCATGCTGCTTCACGTCAGTATAAAAATGAAGAGCAGCTCCTAGAACAAAATGCAAATTTAGAATCCTCGTGTGAGGTTGATTCTGCAAGCAGGGTATTGAACAAGTTAAAAGCAACATGTGAGGATGAGGTAATATCACCTGCAAGGGGTTTAGATGAGCACAAAATGTTTAGAAAAAGTTGGGAAGTTGTTCACAGCGACACAAGTCTTCCATCCAGTCATTTGTAGGATGTAGGAAAATGCTAGAACTGTCAGAGACTGATTTTATTTAAAGATGTTATTTTGAGAATGGTTGATGAGAAATAATATGGAAAGAAATGCACTCAGTGGAACAGAAACATACGAAAGGTTTGTGCGTTTTTGAATGATGAAGTCAAATATGGAAGGCTTGACCAGAAGACATGATTTTAGCGGCTGTCGACAAACTACAGTGTTTTGCTAAGAAGCAAGACTCACGATTTCAAGTAAAGCCTCTAATATTTCCAAGAACTCCAACTAAAAGCCAGCATTTAGTGAGTGTCTTCTGTATACCTTGCACTTTACATTTGTTACTTCATTTAATTCTCACAACAACCATCTGAGATGGAAACTTTCACTGTCCCCATTTCAAACAGAAGTCAACTGAGAGTTATAGTCACACATAACTAGGTGAAAGCAGGAAGCAAATCTCATCAGTGAAGTTAAGAGCGCTGTTTTGAGCTGCTGTTTACTACTGTCTCCCAGGAAAGTATGTGGCAATTTGCAAACAACCTACTGCTGACTTGCCACTTGGACTTGTTAGGACAAAATTGCTGAAGCATCTCAGACTTTCTGTGTGATGCAAATGGAATGGGATGACTACTGGCTTGGTGACTGATCTTGTGTTTGTAATTTAAAAAAATGGCACAGTACACGCACTGTCAGTGCACTAAATGCTATTGTCTTGGTGCCGTTGCCCAGGATCATCTTTTTTACCAAATTGTGTTCAGAAAACACAATCCACCCTCAAAGCCACTCTTGATTGGTAATAGGTTGAATAGTACTCCTGCTACAGGGAGCAGTAAATGAGGCAGCAACTTCCTGGCCACATGACTTAATTTTATATCTTTCTCTTGGTGCTTTGTTCTTTTGACATTCTTTTAATTATAGATTTTTCGATCAAGGCTGGATTTCTCTAGTTATGTACATTCAGAAAGAAGTTTGAATTCTTCGTCAGATGTGGTCTTAATGGAAAGGTAGTAGTGGAGTTGATCATTGATAGGGCTGCCTAATATGAAAAGTAATTTGACCATTCAATCAGCTCCAAATGAGAAGCTTCCAGAAAGTTATTGGAGTACATCTCCATCTCCATGGCACCTAGAGGTGAGCAGAGACCAAATTCTAAGCATCATGGAGCAAGTAATAGGAATATTTGCACTGAAATCTTCTGACTGCTTTGAGAGTCAATTGAGTAGGGTACAACAGAAATCTAATAGGATCTACACACATAAGATCCAGAAATAAAATTTGAAGAACACCAAAAGTCACTCAAATTTAGGATAAATTCACTGCCATCTCCATCTAATCTTGCACATCATTCTGATAATTTCCATCCTGCCAAGTGGCCATAGCAACTGTCTCTGGAATTGTATGACCATAGGTGAGTTGAGATAGAGAAAACACAGCTAGTGCTGAGCTATTTCCACATATCACCTCTTTTCTTAGAAAAGTAAATCTCATTGGCTGCCGAGTTCTGTGTACATGATCAGAAAGCTCCATGCAGGGAGGATCCTGAATTAAAAACAGAGCTCTTTCACATTATTCATCACCACAGACTTGGGCTTCCTTGTTGGAAGAAACCGTGGAGATCTTAAGAGTGGAGACCTATGAATAAAAAATCACAGATCAAAGAGTAGAAACATTTATAGTCATAAATACTTTTAAGTAATCCATAAAACAGCCTTTACATCATTCATGTTGCTTAATTTGAACATCCTGTTTTTGATCCTATAAGAGTCTGTGGGTTAAATGTGATGGGAATATTGGCAGTGCAGTAGGCAGTGTTCTCCTGGAGGGCAACTTGTAATAGTGTAAGTAGTCATTCTAGGGCAGAAAATAGAAATTAGAAAATAATTTTGAAACTATAAATTTGATATAATTAGAACCTAAGCCATCAGCAAATGCCCTTACAATATAAGTTACCATTTTTTGTTCCTTTTTACTACTTTATGACATTGTGACTCAATGAAAATGGAACAACAAAATGATGATGTAAAATAGATCTTAATATTAGGAGCTGGAGTTTCTCAGTTTTCTCAATATTTAACTTATTTATATATTCATTCATTCATTTATCAAATAAACATATATTGAGTGTCTATAAATGTGGTGTAGATTTCAAGTGTTGCCTTGTTGTAGATGTATGGTCCTAGACAAGGTATTTGAACTCTGAGAGTTAATTTCCTCTTGTCTATAATAGAGAAAAATGACATATTTCTCATAAAAGAGAAAATACCTGAAAGATTGTGTGTATGTATATGTATGTTGTAAGTAATAAATTTAGATACTATTTAGAATAACAATTTATAAAATGCGATATTGCATAGTATACACTAGCAACATAACTATCTTAAAAGAAATGAAAACACTATATCTCCCAGACTATTTCTCTAAAGAGGTAAGCTAATACTCGATAATATGTCTTTGTATTGTTTGGGTTGATTTTGCACTTGAAATTAGTGAAATTTTCCATTGGTGCCCATAAAGAAGAACCATCTTTTTCTGAACCAGATTCCTACTGCCTTGACCATGGGTTCCTATGGCTGTTCCTTTTCTTGCCCTTCATTGTTGGCTTTTCACCATGACAGTGGTCTAACTCACAGTGAGTACACTTTGACTAAAATGGCATTACTGAGACTGGGATTGTTGTTACTGTTGCTGAATGGATCCCTTATAGTTGCAGATCCTTTCATACTTAATTTTGGCTGAATAGTTTCCTCTTTAAATCCGGGAGGTTAGGTCAGGTATTAATATCGCATGCTACAGATGACAGAACTGAGGCTCAGAGTGTCATAAACCAGTAAATGGTAGTTTGAGGGAAGGAGCTCAACACTAACATTTCTCAGTGTTTTTTCCACTACTGCATGATTCTCAGTGAGGTGCTATATCTCATTATGGGGAGGCATTAGAATTTCAGAATGCGGAGGTATATGAACAGTTTGAAAATATGAAAATACTTGAACTACACTATAATTCACTTGCTTTTAGCATATTTAATTTATTTGGAAATATTAATAAAGAGAGAATGAAATATTTATGTTTATTAAAGGAGTATAGAGTAAGTCATTTGTATACCACCTTAGCAATTTTTGTCACCTGAATTTCGTGTCTATATTATAATTTACTAGATATTTTTCTTTAAATGTGATTCTCTGCTTTTGTTTAAATTTATTTTTAAATGAAACTTTATATCATTGTTATAAATGAAAAGCTGGGATAGCTTGCCATAACAATAAGGTAGCCAATAAATAAAAGAATAACTATTAAAATGAAATATATAGGTATCCATAGACTCATACAATTGTCACTTGTTCCCTTTACCTAGAATGAACCATAGTTTAAGAAACTCTGGGTTTAAAAAATATGATAAATATTATATTGTTATACACTGCCTCTCCCAATAACTTTCAATATTACGATACCGCATTAAAGTGGATTTAAACTTACAGAACCCACAATTTTGTGTGTTCTGTTATTTGTGAAAATTGCTTCTTTATTTCTACCTATTGTGTGGTGTGGTGTCTCATAATTGTTCTCTAAAATCCATTTTCTTTTTATTTTTAGTATTAGGTCCCTTTCCATGCTACCAAATTTTAATTGGACATATGGCTGGCTAACCATAAACTACATTTCCTAGTCTTTGTTGAGATTAGATGTGGCGGTGTAACTAAATTATGGCCTGTGAGATGTGAGCAGAGGTGATATATATAACTTTCACATTATTAACTTAAAAGGAACCTATCTGTGTTCTGCTTTTCCCTCCTCTTTCCTACAAGTTGGAATATGGGCACAGTGGGGGTGAACTATCTTTTTTTTTGCTGAGGAAGATTTGCCCTGAGCTAACATCTGTTGCCAATCTTCCTCTATTTTGTATGTGGGTTGCCGCCACAGCATGGCTGCTGACGGGTGGTGTAGGTTCCCGCCTGGGAGCTGAACCCCAGCTACCAAGGCGAAACATGCTGAACTTAACCACTAGGCCACAGGGCCAGCCTGAACAATCTTTGAACATACAAAGATGATACCCTAGAGAATCAGAGAAAGAAAGGACTTGAGTCCTGGGATAACCTTGTGAGGAAGACTACTTACTCTTCTGGACTGGTGACCAGAATGGATTTTTATGCAAGAAAGAATTAAACATTTGCTTTTATTTAATCTTGAGTAAAGAGCTAAACTAATGGCCTAATAAATTTAGTACTCTCATTTTTTTAGTGGAGCGATATTCATTAATGAGAAAATATTTGCAAGAGAAATATCTGATAAAGAACTGTTATCCAAAATATACAAAGAACTCTTAAACTCTTTGTAAGAAAACAAACAACCCAATTTAAAAAATGGGCCAAAGACCTGAGCAGACACCTCACCAAAGAAGATATATAGGTGGCAATTAACATATGAAAAGATATTCCACATCATATGTCATCAGGGAAATGCAAATTAAAACAATGAGATACCACTAAACACCTTTTAGATGCTGGTGAGGATGTAGAGCAACAGGAATTCTCATTCACTGCTGGTGGGAATGCAAAATGGTACAACCCCTTTGGAAGGTAGTTTGTCAGTTTCTTACAAAACTAAACATACTCTTATCATACCATCCAGTGATCACACTCCTTGGTATTTGGTAATAGTATGTATTCAGAGTATAAGGGAAAGAGAGTAATCAAGAATGACTCCAAGATGGTTGATGTGAGCCACTGGATGAATAAAAATGCTTATGAAGATTGGGTTGGGCCTGGAGATAAAATTTGGGAGTCATCAGTATCCAGATGACTTTTAAAACCATAGGACTCAATGATATCAATTAGGGAATAACTGAGGATAGTAAGCACTCAATAAATAGTATCTATAACGATACTAATAATACAATAATAATATCCATAACGATAGCTGTTATGGACAAATCCAAATTTATTTCTTGAAGAAAATCTTGACCCTGTCTGAAGATTCCCCAGAAGTGACATGTCCCACTGTCCTCATAAAATAAAAACATGTAACATGCAAGTCATGTAGCTTTTCTCAAAGTAAGCAAGTCAAAAAATTTAGTCATATCTTAAGGTTCTGTCAGAATCATGATTGAGGGCATTGGAATTAGAGAAAGATAGACATAGAGATAGGATCCCTACCTACAACTATAGGGAAAATAAACAATAAAATTATATCAAGTGACATAAATATTAATTATTTTCCTATTTCACTTATTTAACAAATATTGAAAATGTTTACCTTAACACAGGTAATATATCAGGCATTTGGGATATAAAGATGAATAAAGCATAGTCTTGCCTTCAACAAGCATTGACTCTAGCAGCAGGAAAATTATGATATCATAAAGGCATACTATTATAAAGGCATGTATGGGTAAAGGTAAAGGTATGGTAAAGGTAAACAGTGGTGCCATGCAGTGTATGGAAAAACACCAAACTCAGCCCGGGAGACAAAAAGGTAATTAAGGCAAGCTTTGAGAAGGAGGCAACACCCACAATAAATATAAGCAGATGAGTGGAAATTAACAATGTGCAGGAGGTAGGTATAAAATTCAAGTCCAAGAGGGTATACATACCAAGACCACATGTCTTAGCCTTCTAAAGAGATGACTTATCTGAATAATGCCTCAATGTTAAACTCTGATTTTTTAACTTATGGTTTACAGGAAAATATTCATATAAAGAATCCTTCTGCATCTGCGTCTGTTTCGTGGTTGCCCTTTATATTTTTTATTATCTTTTGAATAAGGATATGATAAATTTATTCCCAGGAAAACTTTTGTCTCTCATGATGAACTAGCATCTCTCATTATTCAGACTCTGAGTACCTTTTTCTTTCGGTGTCAAGAAGCCCAGAGCCAGATTTAATGCTCAGTCATGATAGCTATAACTTCTGTTTCTGATCAGTTTATTTTCCCTTAGAGTCTATGGTGTTGTCTGTTTCTACTGTTGAATAATCCGATTATGTGTTTGTCTTTCATGGTAAGCCAACACAAAATCTTTTTGAAGTAGGTTGAGAATAAACTATATATAAATATATGCATAAATACTACATGGTCCAGATGGAAAGCAGGCATCATTTGATGCTTTTGGAGCTGTAAAAGTTATGTACATGTTAGATTGTAACGCATTCTATGGTTCGCGTTTATGCAGCTGTTCAACCATGTACAAGCCCACTTGGCATTGTTCCTTCTAGTTTATGTAACCATTTTGTTTTTTTGCTACTTTTAACCTCCTTTCTTCTTGCATTCAATCACTAAATGTCTATCCTGTACAAAGTACTTGGTATTTGTTTTCTCTCTGTTATAACTTTCCCTGTTTCTGAGAAATTCCCCTGGTAATTTTCCCTTCCCACTCTCCCCCTATACTCTTCCCACTCTCCCCCTATACTCTCCCAGTTACTCTGGGAGCCATCATGGTGGTACAACTTGACTCCCTGACCTCAAATCATGGGTGCATGGGTAGCTACCTTACCCAAGATCAACAAATAAAAACCATTATCAGGTTGGAAATGGGAGGTTCTAGTTTAGTCTAACTGTTTTCTAGAGGAAACGAATATTCAGGAGTTGTTGGCCATGTTCTGTTATATGGCAGAAAGAGTTGTTCAGTGGAAACAGTGAAATAGCTGCGCAGAGTGGGATAGAGATGAAGGCAGTAGTTCCAACGTATGAGATTGCCAAAGTAGGCTTGTTGGCCTCAGAAATAAAGGTAGCACACCAGGAAACCTATAGCTCACACAGGGAACTAGAAACTAAGTTTTACGTGCCAAGTTATCACATGCCATTTTCTCATTCCCTGCACAATACTCAGAGGTAGGACTCCTGCATTCAGGCTCTGGACTATTTTCCTGGGAAAGAGGGATTCTGACTTAGGTCATAGAAATACACTCTACTTACAATATTGTGCAAAGTAAACACTCAATTCCTGATGAATAAAAATTACCAAACCTTTGCAGAGCACCAAGACATAAAAATGGAGTAAATTTAACAGAAGCACTATCTTCTCGTGAAAAAGATTTAGCATAGAAAGTGGAAGAAAATATAAAAGTAGGTATAAATAACAGTCTTATAAATATTTGAGAGAGTAACCTGTTCTTAAAAACAAACAAAAATGGCTTCTCATAAAAGGAATCATCAGTCTTCATAATGAAAAACATAAGTGATGAAATAAAAACTTAATAGGTTAGTTGAGTAGCATAAAAGACAAAGGAGAAGATTAAATTAGCGATTCAAGATTCTTGTATTAGGTAAACAAATGTATCAAATTCAGTTAAATTCTATTTAGATGGCACATATCCAAAAGAAAAATAAAACGATACAAAGTGAGAAATAATGTGGTGAATACTTTGTGAAAATGTTAACAAAAACAATGGCAGTGTATGTGACAAAATAGAAATCAAAGTGAAAAATATTACATAGATAAAGCAATAACTTATATAGATAAAAGTTGCAATCCACCAGAAGCATTTATCCATCCTATTTAGAAGAAATACATATTAGAAATATAAGTAATAGAAGAAACACACACGCACATATAATATATATAGTAAAAGCTATTAGATATATAAGCAATAGAAAAATCCACACACATAGTACAGTGGAAGGTTTTACCATACTTGTCTCAGAAACCAATGAATTAAATAGGCAAAAATAAAAAGAACATGTAAAAATATAAAGAAGATGGATGAATCATTCTAGAAACTTGATTTAATTTTATTTTACCCAATAAAGAGAGAATATATTTGGTTTTGAAACACCAATAGTTTTAAAGTTGCCTGTTATGAGGTCACAAAGAAAATTGAAGAATATTTTAAAAACATGAGATTGTATAATCCATATTTCATTACAAAAATTTAATGATTCTATATATTAGCAACAAAAGATAAGAACTCAATCAATCGATAAATAGAACTCAATTATTTAGAAAATTAACAACAAAGACATGTCGACCTCCTCTCAATTTTTGAGTTTAAGAGGAAATTAGAACTGAAATCACAGACTATTCAGAAATGAATAACAATGCAAACTAACAGGATGCAGTCAAAGTGGCACTCAGGAAAATTAATATCCTTAATTGCATTTAATGAAAACTAATAAAGACTTAAAATGAATGAATTAAGCTTTCATTTTTAGAAGCAAATAAAAGAATTAATAAATAAAACTAAACGAAATAGATTAAAAGAATTATCAAATATAACAGCATAAATTAATAATTTGAAAACAGAATCATTCTTTGAAAAAAAAGTAAATATATGAAAAAATTGACCTGTGTGAGAGAAGCAGAGAGAAAGAGAGAGAAAGAGAGAGAGAGACAGATATACTGAAAATAGAAGAGGAGGCATGAGTACCTTTATGGAGAAGATTTTTTAAAAGAAGAAAACTCTCTTTGGTACTTCAGATCCCGCTTGAAACAGGCGGTGGATTTTATTTATTTATTTATTTTTTAATTTTTTGTTTATTGCAGTAACATTTGTTTATAACATTGTATAAATTTCAAGTGTACATCATTATGCTTCTATTTCTGCATAGATTACATCATGTTCACCACCCAAATACTAATTACAACCCATGACCACACACATGTGCCAAATTATCCCTTTTGCCCTCCTCCCTCCCCCCTTCCCCTCTGGTAACCACCAATCCAATCTCTGTCTCTATGTGTTTGTTTATTGTTGTTATTATCTACTACTTAATGAAGGAAATCATACGGTATTTGACCTTCTCCCTCTGACTTATTTCACTTTGCATAATACCCTAAATGTCCATCCATGTTGTCACAAATGGCTGGATTTCATCGTTTCTTATGGCTGAGTAGCAGGCAGCCCAGTGAATGGGTCTAAAAATACTCCCAAGTATAGTGCATGTTGCCTCAAAAATCTTAAGTGATCTATTTTTCTTAACGGTAAAAAGTGTAAGATGCAACAATTTGATTTGTATTTTAGCAGGGATTTACACGCTAGTGTGGTATTCTGCGAACTAAGACAATTAAGGTTACTGTGAACTATTTTGTGGTAGAGCACAGCAGCATTGGCATAGCCCATGGCAAAACAATGAATATTACTGTTTTCTTCTCTATGGAAAAGCAAATTGCTATTATCCTCCCTACTTGTGGGTTTCAAGAAGAACGCATTCACCAGATTAGTAGGGCATACCAAGTACCACATCCGGCACAGCAGCTGAGATTGGGACTACCACCTGATTAAGATTATGATAGTTGACCATCATCTATGACAATTCATATGGCTTTTGCAGAGATGAGACAGGTGAATTGAATGGGGATACAGTGGAGACCATCACTCCTACATTTTGTCTAACTCCCTGTATAAGTCTTGGATGGTGGCATTAGGGGACGATTCTTCCCAGGATGAAGTATTCTTTCTGATTATCTATCTGGACTAGGGGTGAGGGGTCTTTCTCAGAAGCTTCTGCTTGGTCCTTCCTACCATAACGACTTTAATCTACAGAGCAGAGAACTGAAGTGAAGGTTTTTCTGCTTACTAAGTGTATTTATCCTAGTTATACACTTGACCGGGGAGATAACCACAGGATGGTTCTGTGGATCCATTAGAACAGTGTAAGACAGATCTGGACAAGACTCCACTTATCCTCTGGCTTCATAAATTCCTTTTCTAGCAAGGGGAACATGGTGGTGTTTTGGTTCACTTGGGATCGATGTCAACTCAGACACTGCATCTAACAGTTATTGAAATATCTGACTCACCAATATGTCCCTTCTGCAGTACATAGTTACCTTGGCAAATGGGCATGGGTCACTTTCGGGGAAGGATTAAGAGAATATTTGCCATATGTTATTCTGTGGCATTTCAGGATCCTTTAGCCCCTTCAATAATTGGCTCAGCCTGTGAATTGGCTTAAATCTGGAAACTGGATGAAGAATCATAATTTTTCATTGTGTCGAAATCTGAAAAATCTTATGTCAAAGAATCTGAAGGAATTGCAATTTTTCATTATGCTTGCTAACATCAGGCCCTTTTTCATATGACCTCAGTTATTTACTTATTTTTTTTTCTTTGTAAAAGTTGAGTAACACAGTAGTCGGTTGTCCTTCTATCTTGCCCTTGGGGCACCATGAAACACTAGCCATTGCCAGATTCTGTAGGTTCCTGCAAACCAATCTGGTTTACTGTACATTATTAAAACTATATTCAGTTAACTTTAACTGAAGTTTAAGTATGCCACTTGGCCTCTGCTATTGCAGAATCCAATTATGCCCATTGTCAAGATCTCTCAGCATCTACCCTACCCTATAAGAAGAGAGCCACTATCAAACTTCTCAAAGCTGTTGGTGTACCCTTCATTGGTGAGTTTCTTATTGTTTTAGTGAAGGTAGTGTCCTCTGATCCCTTCTTGTTTCACAAATAAACTCTTTCTGATATTCCTACCTCTTAGCTTTATAATCCTTTCTCAAGACTGTGCCAAGAAGTCTTGTCATCTACTTGGCCATTGCCATGTCAAATTTCAAGGAGTGATCATGGGAGAATTTTAGGATAGACTTCAGATATCTCTGCCAGAATAGTGACTCTAAGTCATGTATGAGTTCTCTAATGTCAATACATCCCCAAGCCTTATTTTCTGCCCCACTCTCCATTCCAACACCCTCAAACACACTGTTATAATACTCTGTTCCTCCAATTCCTGCTAATATACATGACACAGAATATTAGTTTTTTTATTGCTGCTGTAACAAATAACCACAAATTTAGTGACTTAAAACAACACAACTTTAGTCACACTTTTGTAGCTCAAAGTCAGTATGGGTCTCATTGGACTAAAATCAAGTTGTCTGCAGATTGAGTTCCCTCCTGGAGGCTGTAGGAGAGAATCTATTTCCTGCTCATTTGGGTTGTTTGTGGAATTCAGTGACTTGCAGTTGTAGGACTGAGGTCCACATTTTCTTACTGGCTGTAAGATAAGGACTGTTTCCAGCTTCCAGAGGCTGCCACATTCCTTGGCTGGTAGCCCTGTTCCTGCCTCTTCACAGCCAGAAGAAGTGAGTTGAGTCTTTCTCTGGTCACATCTCTCTGACCTTGCCTTCTGCCTTTCTTTTCCTCATGCGATTACATTAGGCTAATCTGAGGAAATCTTCCCATTTTAAGGTTCTTAATCTTAATCACATCGTCAAGTCCTTTTGGCATGTAATACTCCCAGGTCTCAGGGGTTAGGGGATGAACATTCTTTGTTGTTAATGCTGTCAAATTGATTCCAACTCCCAGCCACCCTGTGTACGGCAGAGCAGAACTCTGCCAGGTTTTTTTGTGCCATCCTCTCCCCTTCCAGCTCTATATCAGACAATGCTCTGCTGCTATTCACAAGGGTTTTCATGGCTAGTTTTTTCAGAAGTGGGTGGCCAGGTCCTTCTTCCTAGTCTGTCAGCTCCACTGAAACGTGTCCACCATGGGTGACCCTGCTGATATTTGAAATACCAGTGGCACAGCTTTCAGCATCACAGCAACATGCAGCTGCCACTGTATGATAACCGGCCGACGAGTGGTGCGGTTCCCTGACTGAGAAACAAACCTTGGCTGAAGTGGTGAGAGAGCTGAATTTTAACCAGTAGACAACCAGGCTGGCATGAACATTTTAGGGGGGAAGTATTCTGTCTAACACACCCAGATTCTATTACTCCTTTGGTGTGTATGATATTTCCTCCTAAAGCAGGGGCTATAATTCCCTGCTTGGTCTGTGTGACCACTTAATAGTACAGGGTCTCCAGGTAAGGGGGAACTATTCCCTGGCAAGAGGGAGGGGACTGCTCTTGTTGACATGGATGGTCCAGGGAAATCTGGGGGTTCAAGATTCTTAGGCTCAGATGAGTGCATAAACAAATTGTGATATACACAATGGAATGCTATTTAGCAATTAAAAGGAACAAACTATTAATATGTGCAACAAAAAGGATGAATCTTAAAAGTATTATGCTAGGGGCTGGCCTAGTGGCTTAGTGGTTAAGTTTGCGCACTCTGCTTCCGTAGCCGGGGGCTCATGGGTTCCAATCCTGGGCGCGGATCTATACACCGCTCATCAAGCCATTCTGTGGCAGTGTCCCACATACCAAATAGAGGAAGATTGGCACAGATGTTAGCTCAGGGACAATCTTCCTCAAGCAAAAAGAGGAAGATTGAAACAGATGTTAGTTCAGGGACAATCTTCCTCAAGCAAAAAGGGGAAGATTGGCAATAGATGTTAGCTCAGGGCCATTCCTCCTCACCAAAAAAAAAAAAAAAAAAAAAGGAAAAGTATTATGTTAAATGAAAGAATACAGACATAAAACCCCTCATACTGTATATTTCCATTTATATAACATTCTAGAAAAAGTGAAACTATAGGGATAGAAAACAGATCAGTTGTTGCCAGAGGCTGGGGTGGGGGAGGGGATTGACCACAAGGGGGAAATTTTTAGGATGATGAAAATATTTTGTATCTTGAGTGTGGTAGTGGTTGTGTGTGTGTGCTAATTTGTCAAAACTCATTGAACTGTACACCTAAAAGGGGTGAATTTGTTGTTTGTAAATTATACTTTAATAAATCCGATTTTACAAAAAAAAAAAGTCTCAGGCTTATCCTTTAAATGTCCCTCTCCTAGGTCACACAGTTGCACTTTTTCCTACCAGGTCCCTGACTTTGACGTGAGAGATCTGTTGAGGCTTGCATTTAATCTCCTTTAAAGCTCTGTCCCCTCACAATTAGATCAGGGGCCTGATTTTCAGCACAATCTGCCTTGTAGCTGCAGGAGATTAGGGTCTTTTTCAAGCTTCCATAGGGGATCTACGGCTTTTACAGCATGCTCTGAGTTGAAACTGGCTGTTATGATCCTATTTGCTTTTTTCAAGACTTCCAACAAATAAAACCAGTCTGTTCTACAATTATTATAATTATCATTGGCTCCATATACAATTAACATGCCACAGCCACCATATAACCCAATGCCTTACCTTCTACCTGCACCTTATCCAAAGTAACAACAGGTAAAAGTCTTAGTAATTCTAATTCTATTATAGAATTCCAGTGGAATTCCTCACCTCAACTACCAGTAGAAATAGGGATCTTATTGCCATTTGACTGGTGAGTGATGAGGCTCCAAAATTCCATCTTGAGAGTTTACTGTCTAGGTCCACTCTTGGTACTCACTGGATTATTACCAAGTTCCCCAGAAAGCTGATCCTGAGACAAAGTCTTACTAGTGAGATGAGTGAGTATATTTTTGGTGAGTATTCCCTCCTTCAGGGAGGAGGAATAAGGGACAGAGTAGTGAAGCAGAGAAGAAGGTAGAGCCAATACAAAGATATATTATTGACTTGGCCATTGCTACATGCTACTGGTTACTTAATTCTGCAGTACTATATAAGAATCCATAAGAAAAAACATTTCCAGATTGTCCATCTTTGGGAAAAAATTAATCCATCAGCTCCTGATCCTCACTGAATAAAGACTTGCCTAGGGGTTAACTCCTTTTTATCTCTGGGTTGCATATGTAGACATTGAGCTGGTTACCATGGTCTCCTACTCTGGGGCATCAAAAGACATCTTGGGGTTGGAGATAAAAGAACGAATGGAATGGGTGGTACTATGGACTAAATGTTTGTGTCTCCCCAAAATTCATATGTTGAAATCCTAACCTGTCAATGTAATAGTATTAGGAAGTAGAGCCTTTGGGAGATGAATAGCTCATGAGGCTAGAACCCTCATGAATGGGATTAGTGCCCTCAAAAAAGAGACCCCAGAGAGCTCCCTATCTCCTTCCATCATGTGAGGACACAGCTCGAAGATGCCTGTCTATGAATCAGGAAGCAGGCCTTCACTAGATAGCCTTGATCAGACTTCTCAGCCTCCAGGACTGTGAGAAATTTCTGTTGTTTATAAGCCACCCAGTCTGTGGTGCTTTGTTATGGCAGCCTGAACTGAGTAAGGTAGATGGCATGAAGCTAGATGCTATGAGTTGTACAACCTGCAGCTAATGGAAATCCAGCCAGGGCTGATTGCTATAGTTGTGGTGGAATATTGGACAGGAGAGACCAAGACAATGTGAAGTGGTGATTAAAAGGTGTCCAATACGCTATCTGATAGAGTTGTAAGGATTAGATGAGTTAATATGTGTAAAGAAGTTAGAATATTGACTGGCATGTTACATATATAGTCAATAAATCATTTCTGTTCCATATCATGACGGACTTAATCAAAATGTAGAGCTTTGCTGATCTTATTTGATCTTTCTTCTAATCACTGATGCTAATAAATATTCTATATTTCGATTTCAACCAAGAAAACACTTAAAGTATACAGATCAAAACCAGGGAGAAATAATGGAAGCTTTCCTGCCTGAGGATTTTCTCCACATGGTCTGAGCTTGAGTAAAGCCTGTTAAATTTGCCACAGCCCTTTCTTGTAAATTAGCTACTTTTTAAGACCTATGAGTCTTTAGCTTAATTTGCTTCTAGCAGGAATCTCATTGCCCGTTATGGTTCTTAGGGTTGTGGCCAAAAGGATAATGTTTCCTAATTATGCCAACCTTGAGGATCACCTTCTAGATATTTATTTCAAGAAAGCCCATTTCCTCATTGTATGAAATTATATAAAAATAAAGAAATAGAAGATCTGACACTGTGAATACATCATTTTATAGGAAATACAGTGCATTTTGACAAATAAGTTAGGAAATCATTTTTAAGGAAGAAGAGAAAGAATTGTGTCATTGCAATGATTGTAAAAATCATGAAGCACTTACTATGTTTTAGGCTCTGTGCTGAGGACATGACACACAATTTATCATTTAGTGCCCATGCAACTTGTAAATAAGTCTGGCTTGTATGGCTTAGCCACTTTTCATGGCCAACATACTTTCTTATTGATCAATGCCTCACACCATATTGGTTATTAAAGGTTTTAAATGTCAGCCTTGGAAGTAGCTACATATTATGATTTCCATTTCATAGAGAAGAAAACTGAAGGCTTGGAGGATGAATTCCCTTAATAGATTAGGCCACTTAGTAGTTAAGCGGCAGGATGAATCCTTAAGTTCCTATTTCTTATCTTCCAAAACTTCTACCATGTGTGTTGCCTCTGACCTAAATATATCATGCTACTGTGCAGGTGGTTGGAGCATAAAAAACATTGGAGGGTGGGTTAGCCATGCATATGGGTGAGAATTAGGCTAATAAAAATTCATTGAAAGTGTTTTGCCCTGAAGAAAGCAAGGTGCCTGCCATTTTTGGAGTTTATGTGTTGACAGTGTAAAGAACTGGTACAAAGAAGGTTGCCTTGCTTCCAACTTTATAGTCTCCATCTGGTCAGGAAAGGAGTAAATTGACCACATCTGCTGCAAATCTGTGGCTGTGCTATTGGGCCTTGTGGCTTTGTCACTAGCTCTCACAGTGTTTTTCCCCAGGATACCATACCCTGCATGGAAGTGTGTCAATTTTCACACCTTTTGTACTCTTCTCTAGCATTCTTCAAACTCAGATTCTCTTGGGCATCGATTAGGATAGCAGTTGGCAAACTTTTTCTTTAAAGAGACAGGTAGTAAATATGTTAAACTTTGTGGGCCAACAGGACAAATTAAGAATAATACATATGATGTTATATAACAAGAAAGAAAGCACATTTCTACAAAATTTTTAGTGGTAAAATTCAAAATATAACAATAATAGTAAAGTATAATTTCTTTGTAATATGTCTATTAGTGAAAAGAATAGAATTATATTTGGAGGGATAACATTTCACTTAATTAGGGTTCAAAGTTAGCATTCCCTATTATCAAGTTGATTACAAATGTTCATCTGTAAAAACCTTTCTTAACTCATGGGCTGTCTCAAAACAGGTAGTAGGCCAGATTTGGCCCATAGGCCATAGTTTGCCAACTCTTGCTTTAGGGAAAGCTTGAGTTTCTATTGGGAGACAGGCAAAAATATGCATATTTAATAAACCAATGCAGGAAGCCATCATGAGCAGATTTCTGTAAAGATTTTTATTAGGATTTTGTGTGTGCAAAGGCAAAGAGGGAGGATTTAATATTTTGAGGATCCAGTGATACCTGTCTAAGAGACTGGTTTCCAGGCCCAGCTCCATGGAGTCAGGTCTATGTATGTGGAAAGTGGGGGCATCAGACAGAGTATAGAGGGATGTTGTTGAGGGGCTTTGTGTTACACAGGGAATACAAGTATTTTTCCTTCAGGGCCCACTTACAGTGACAAAGTGTGGTCTAGAGTGAGGAAGGAGGGATATTTTCCTTTTTTGTAAACACTGAGTAGCCAGGAACAGTGAGGATGTAGAAAATACAAGTTTGGGAGCAGTGAGAGGCAGTGGCTTTGACACAAATATCTGTGTTTTTACAGAGGGCACCAGCAGTGGTGACAAGGTGTGGCTTCATCCTCAACTAGCTATGGGATAATTAACATTTTAAAAAGTCCTGAAAGTACTATTATATTTTACAAACTCGACAGTGAATCATTTTTTAGTGCAAAGCTACTACATGACCGTTTTGGACTGGTCACTGAGATTTTCTTAAGATATCTCAGAATGGTTAAAAAGTGGCACATTTGTGAGTTCCAATTCCACAAGACAGCATGAGGAGCTCCATGGACTCACTCCCCAGAGAAGCAAGCAAACCTGGCAAAAACTATTTAAAAACCCCCAACCATTTAAAGTCTCTATAAATTGTCTTAAGGAAGAAACATTTATTCAAGGAAATCTACTAACTTGCAGTAAGAACCGTGAGAGTCTGTGGCATTGGAGCCACAGTCTGCTCCTTCTCCATCCCCCTCTCTAGTGCAGCTTGAGAGAAGCTCCACTCTGGTGAATGAAGCCAAGAATAGGGGGTTCCCACTCCCCTCCACTACCAATCAATGCTTACAGTACCTCAATAGGAAAGGCAAGCTGCCGGCGTTTCTCACCCCTTCCACCTCCAAGTTGAAGAGACTAAATTCCTGGTTAGTGCAGCCAAGAGGATGGGCCCTCCATTCCTCCACCCAGATCCTATTCACAGAACAGAGGCTCTATTCTAGAATGTTTTCAAGATTCTCTCTTTGTCCTTGACTTTTGGCAATTTGATTATAATGTGTCTCAGTGTGGATCTATTTGCATTTTTTCTTCTTAGAGTTCGTTGATCTTCTTGAATATGTAAAATAATGTCTTTTATCAGATTTGGAGGTTTTCAGCCATTATTTCTTCAGATGTTCTTTCTGCCTCTTTCTCTCTCTCCTCTCCTTCTGGGATTCCCATTATGCTTATATTGGTACACTTTATGGTTTCCCAATGTCTCTTAGACTCTATTTTCTTTATTATTTTTTCTTTCTTCTCCTTAGACTAGATCATATCTTCATTTAAGTTTGCTGATTCTTTTTTCTGCCTGCTCAAATCTGGTGTTAAATCCCTCTAAAGAATTTTTCAGTTCTGTTATTTTACTTTTCAGCTCCAGAATTATATGTTTCCTTTCTATGATTTATATTAATTGATAGTCTCTATTTCTCCTGGTTTATGTTAGCTCTTTGTTCACGGTTTTCTTTAGCCATTTGAGCATATTTGAACTCCCAGACTCTCCTGAATCTTTTGGGATGACAGAAGTGACCCTCTCCTCCTTGTTAAGATAGCCTTTCAGGGCCGGCCCCGTGGCTTGGTGGTTAAGTGAGTGCGCTCCGCTGCTGGCGACCCGGGTTCGGATCCCGGGCTCACACCGACGCGCTGCTTCTCTGGCCATGCTGAGGCCGCATCCCACATACAGCAACTAGAAGGATGTGCAGCTATGACACACAACTATCTACTGGGGCTTTGGGGGGAAAAAATAAATAAATAAAATCTTTAAAAAAAAAAAAAAAAAAAAAAAAAAAAAAAAGATAGCCTTTCATTTATGTAAAATCTCTCCCTGGATAAATGATTTACAAGATGATGCTTGTCCTTAATATTTGCCCCTGCCTCTCCTCTTTGCCTCCAGATAAATAACTAAGGATGATCTCAATCTAGCATGAGTAGGAAAGTACAGTTCCTGTACTGGAAGGAAATAGCTTTCTTATTAAAAGAGTTGCAGGACCTGGCAATTATGTATCAACATCAAACAGAAGAATACATGAGAGAGCGGATATTGAAGATATTGGACTAGAGTTGGGACAGAGCATGTTGTGGGTTGAATTGTGTCCACTAAAAAGATACACTGAAGTTCTAAACCCTGGTACCTGTGAATGTGACCTTATTTGTAAATAGGGACTTTTCAGAGGTAATCAAGTTATGAAGAGATCATATTGGTTTACCCTAGATACAATGACTCATATTCTTATAAGACAGCAGTGTGAAGACATAGGGACACAGAGACACACAGGGCGAATGCCATGTGACAATGAGACAGAGATTGGGGTGATGTATCTACAAGCCTCAGGATTGCTGGCAATCATCAGAAGCTAGGAAGAAGCAAGGAAGGATCCTCCCCTATAGCTTTCAGAGACAGCATGCCATGCCAATGTCTTGATTTCAGACTTCTAGACTCCAGAACTGTGAGGGAATAAATTTCTATTATTTTAAGCTACCTAGTTTGTGGTACTTAGTTACAGCAGCCCTAGGAAACTAATACAGAGTGGACAGAATATAAAGCCAGGTAGGTAAGAGTTTGTTGGTTTAGGGACACTTTCCCATGACTATAGCTTTAACACCTTGGCAAATATGACTAGAGCTGGTCCTAATACTTTGCTAGATTGTCTTGTTAAAGCTTGGACATAACAATAATCTAGATCTACAGCAAATTAGTTGGAGATGTTGAAACTGCCTTGGCAATACTCTGTGGGATCCAAAGGCTCGGAGAATTGGGAATATTTGAGTATATTTACTTTATTTACTTTGTGAGATGAGACAACCTGCCACCTGACTATGCTCCCCTGTGAATCCAGAATATTCTCCCTCTCTCTTTCTTTCTTTCTCTCTCTCGTAGTCAGAATTAGCCAAGCGGATGCTGCCTTGGAACTTGACTCCCTAATGGAAATGGAGATGCTAGGACTCTGGAAGAATAGAGGCTAGGTGCCAGTACTTAATACCAGAGGGAAGGTGGTGACACACAATGGTAAATAAATTGTGTTGTTCCTAGGGACAAATAATGGATGGGAGGAATGATTGACTTATGTAACTGGAAAAACCAAATCAAGCAAGCAGAAGGCTGCTGTTAGCCACTAAAATGGAAAATTGTGATTTCTCACCTAGCTTCTAATTTGGAGCCCGTTCTCAAATTTAGAGCCCATTGATTCTAGCAAGCAGCCTGGAATGTCACTACGAGCATATAAAATAAATATTCCACCAATCCTTCCTCAAAAGTACCTGAACTATTTATCAAAGTAACTCTACCATGGGGTAAGGCAATACCCAGGCCACTTGAGGGCTGTTTAATACAACTGACACTGCCCCCAAGGACCCAGAATGCCATCATGGCCTTACTATTTGAGTGAGGGTATTGGGACGCCAAATGATAAATGGAATTTGGGATTAGGTACATCTCACATTAGGTCCAGTTTGTCCATAGGCTCAGCCTATGATTATTTTCCTAGTGCCTGAATACATAATTGGGATGAATATATTTAGCAGCTTGTAGAACCATAATATTGGTTCTCTGGCCTCTGGAGTGAGAGATGTCATGGTAAAAATGCTAAGCCAAATACACAAGACTGCCCTCTCCCCCATGTCAATATCCCAAAGAAATTCTCACATAGTTAAATAAAGGAACATGGTGTCAGGAAGTCCATTGCAGAATTATATATGGTGATGGGGTTTAGACACAGCTTAATTATCCCTCACTTGGACAGCAGATTGATAAATTATGGTGGATGCACACCGTAGATATTGTGCAACAATTGGAAGCAACAGGTAAGTTGTATACATAGCAAGATTGAGGAATCTTCAACATATAGGAAAAAACTTAGTGAAAAACTAAGAAATGGAATAAATAATATAAAATAAAATGAGCAACATAAATTATATAATTAAAAAACACATGCATACAAAAAGTATAAATTTTGTATAATATATTTAAAAAAAGAGAAGATATTAAATGGCCTATAATGGTTGCCTCTGTAGGGAAGAGATTTAGAAGTGAGAAAAGAGGATAAAAGGACATACATTGTGAAATGAATGAATGAATGAACATATGAATAAATAAATGAGTGGGACTTGCCTGAACCAAAGATAATAAAATATTATGAAGTGAGGAAAATGATTGATTAAACCTTCTGCACCTGGGGTACATTAAGAAAAAGAATGCCCTACTGAAAGCCCTTGCGACATATGACAAGGTTAGACTGTCCATAAATAGAGTAGAAAATTTAGAATGTGCCAGTTGGCCAACTAACAGCAAGTGTCTGGGGGCCAGTCTCTTATTTCCAAGGGAAGATATTCCAAGGAACAATTGGCAATGGTTCCCTAATGAAAGTTTTCACATCCTTTTGGGGCCTTCTTTGCATCTGGATGTGGATGACCTTCACAAGATGTGGACTGCATGTATTAGAGACTCTTTAATTTCTTCAACCTCAGGGGGATAGGGTGCCCTTTTAGAGGTAACATCCTGTCTTCCCCTCTGACATTTCAAACAGTTCTTCATTAATACTCAGGAGAGTAAGATGGGAAGAAAATTGGATATGGGAACCTGGAAATTGCTTTCAGACCTATTTTTCTTTGAACAGAGTTGCTCATGTATGGTCTTTCTTAGCCAGGGAATGGAGAGAGGAGGAAGATGGATCCGGAGTGTATAGTACTCTTTTGTACTTCTTAACAGCTGCTTATCCAGCTGAACCCAGAGGGAAGGAGATGCTAGTAAGATGAGCCAAAATAGTTACGGCTCCATGGAGGCAGGGGAGAGCTGTCCTGAGGACATAGTGGTGAAGCAGAATGCAGGATTTAACACAAGCTGGGCTGAATCCCTGAAGCTCTGCATTTATAGAAAGGTTTTTCTTAGCCAGGGCAGGAAGAACATGGGGAGAAGTACGGGCCAAATTCACAAGCTGGAAATATTGCAGTCTCTGAAAGAATAAGTTAGAGAATGAAGAAGTGCACAGGAAATGGGGAAATTCCATTTCTGCAAGTTGTTTCATTTTCCAATTTTGTTCTGGTAGGAAATCCCAGCATCTAAATCTGAATAGTGATAACTTTTCATCATACTTGTCTTGGTCTCACTGCAAGATCAACTCATTTTATATTTCATCTAAATTTTGTTAGTGTTTTATTTTTCTGGAGCTTCATGGTCCGCTAGGGTATCCACAAGGCACATGCAGCTACTGAGTGCTTGAAATGGGGTCAGTGTGACCCAAGAAGGAAATTTTTAGTTATTTCATTTTAATTAATGTATTTTTATGTTTAAAAATGGAAGCAGTATTTAAAAATAGTTCTCTATTAAGCACAACTTTATTGTTTTTGTAGGACTGTTTCATGTAAACCAATGGAGACTTAGCATCCAGATTGAGATGTGCTAAGTGTAAAATTTTGAAGACTTAGTTCAATAAAATAATGCAAATTATCTCATTAATAATTGTATATTAAATATTAAAATGATACTATTTTGCATAAATTAGGTTAAATAAAATACATTTTGTTTACTTTATTCACTTTTTTCTTTTTTAATATGGCTAACAGAAAACTTAAAATTACATATGTGGTACTCTTTAGATTTCTATTAGACCATGCTAATCTAGAGAATAGATTTTTCTGGGCTTGCATTGCCTAGTACCAGAGCTGTTAGTCATAAATGTGTTTAAATTTAAATTAATTAAAATGAAATAAAATTAGAAATCCAGTTCCTCAGCACCATTCAAGTGCTCGATAGCCATATGTGGCTAGTTGGATACCGTAGTCTAGGACATTGAGGTAGATTTGATTGTTGGCTCTTATTCTTAACCTCTTCTCAAAGTGTACCCTTTGCCAGGTAACTTCTCAGTTCCCTCCACGGAAGGTATGTTATAGATCATTTCTATCATTGCAGAAAGTTCTGTTGGAGAGTGCTGCTCAAATCAATGCAACACCTCTCACTGGGAAAATTAATTTTAGAATTACACCAATATACGAACAAGGACCAGATTGCCAGCTCCAGAGTGAACTATAGGTCTTCAACAACCCTTCACTGACCACAGGGTCGGGCCCAACGGGTATGTCATTTACAATATGGCCCCAGTTATGTTTTTATCCTCAAGGTCTACTTTGGCTCTTTATGCCCCGTGATGGCCACTCTAGTATACTCTCTTGTGGAAGCCTCACCTGCATGGAAATAATAACCTTCCCTCCCATATGCAAAAATAGGTAACATAAGAAGTTAAAAGTAAAACTCCGGGGAGTTGAGGAAGGGATCTACATGAAGGCAGGTCTGGTCCCACTGATATCTAAGTTCTTTCATCTGAAGTTTTCCTAAGACTGTATCCAACAAACTGTGCCTGTTCTTCTCTGTAATAGTTAGAAGAAAAAAACAACTTAAATTAATAATTTTTAAAAAGCTTTTACAAATCATTAATAGTGTTGTGGCCCTATTTGGAGATAGGGCAGAAGAGTTGAGCAGGAATTTTTTTTTCTATTCATGCTTGATGCCTGGCCTGAGACAGTGCCTGCACATAAGTAAGCACTTAATACACATTTATTGTTGCTTTTCTTTGGAAGATAAATAAAACTCTAGGGTCTGCAAAAGAGAAACAAAAATGTCAGGTACCTGGCCCATGATGAAGAAACAGCCCTTGAGACAACTTGATGGAGGTTCTCTTTACAATAGTATTTATTGTATTAGCTTAATAATACACTATTGATAAATTATTTTATTCCATGAATTTAAGATGAAAGGTAAATAAGCCACGATCCCTGACTTCAAGAGATTTATACTCTAGAAAGAGGTCTCAACTCAGAATTATTGACATTTTGGGCCAGATAGTTTTTTGTTGTGTTGTTGCCTGTCCTGTGCATTGTATGTTTAGCAGAATCTCTGACCTCTACCTGCCAAATGTCAATATCATCCCCAACCCCCTGACTCCCACCCCTGCAAGTTGTGACAACCAAAAATATCTCCACTCATTGCTAAATGTCTCCTGGTTGAGAACTCCTTCTCTAGAGAGAGTGAAATATGTAAGCAGGGAAGAGTTATGTTATAGTAACTGTGATAGAAATACCAACAGGGTAAAATGGGAGCATTGAGAAGGACATTTTCTCCCTGTGAGTGTAGCTGGGTCAAGAAAGACTCCATAAAGATGTTATCTCAAGGATTCCTAGCCCAGTGCTTTTCCCATTTACCTTTAACCCTGACCCTGGGGAAAATGCTAAGGACAAAAATGCATGTGCCTGTTTTTAAAAGTTATAATAATTCCGGTGATGTAAAAATAGTGTGTAATATCTACCAATGCTTAACTCCTTTCATGAATTAATATGAGCTTTAGGAGAAACTCTTTTAAAAAGGTCAGAAATTCCAAATCAAAAATTTGACAGTGCAATCAATTACTATATAAATGACTTTGAAAAACTCACCCTCTTATCAATTAATCAATATTTTTACACATCTAGTTTCTAGAAGTAGTATTAGACACAAAATGTAAGATTAGTCTTAGCCAGAAAGTATTTCATAATCATATTATAGAGTGAAGACATAAATATCTGAAAAATTTAATAACCATATTGAATTTAAAAACTGTACTGGGGTTGAGTTTCACCATTCTCCAGTCCCTCCCAGTTTCCAGAACTGAACTTTACATTGCACATCCCCTCCACATCATCTCCTGGGTGTTAAGGTTGAAAAATTCTTTTTTAAATTTAGCTGGATGAAGGTAGGGAACCTTTCCTTCTGGGCCAGTTCCACAGCATCATGCAACTCCAGGGTATGACATTCATATTGTCCTGGACCATTGACAGAGGGCTATGGTCAGTTCTAATGGAGTTCAGGAAAGCCCCAGGGCCTGGTGGATTTCCTTCTTCAGGATGATTCATTGGCAACTAAAGAGGACAGTTGACAGATGGTCCACACCCTATTACAATGAAGCCACTCTAATTTGGCGGCTTCTTTTGGGTGACATAGGATACTTCCTCGAATGAGCAAAAATGTCTGTGTGTCACCTTGGGCCTGGCCACTCAGCCTGGTTGGCAATCCTAAGATGCTGGCCCTGGTAACTTTGCCATATAGACCACAAATAGTTTCTCTTGAGTATAGATGTAGGAATAGGAGAATGAATTGGCTGGTTCTTTTTTCATTTCATTTCCAATTTTATTATTATAGTCTATATTTTATTTGGTATTTTTACCCTTCAAAATAAGGGTAAAATATTTTGAAGGGTAAAAAAAAGTTTTGAAGGGTAAAAATATGAAGAAACATTAAGCCTTTCTTAGATTTTTAAAATTCTTGCTCTAAAATCCTACCTTCACCATGGTAAGGTTAATGAGTCTGAATGACCAGGGAAAAGTATTGGGAAAAAAACAAAGGAAAAGAAAACTCAAAGATTAATATTATAAGAATTTAGTCTTGCTAAATAAGAGGGAATGGACCAGCCTAATTCTAATATGACAATGACCCAGGAGAGTTCTTTCCAAAGAGGCCTGATTGGCTTCTGATCTAAAATCCAAAGACATGGACGCGAGCCTCAGTCTGCCACCATGCTAGCTGTGAGATCTTGGGTGAGTCATTCAGTCTTCTGCTCAGCATCAGGGTCTTCAGAAATAAGTTATAATATACTCTGTTCTATCCATCCCACAGAATCAAATGAGCTTCTGATCAAAAAAGGGCTTCATGCCTTCTTAAACACACTAGAAGTGGAAGATAGTTTGCTGGGGAATTACCATATTGCTAAAAGTGTTGAAACTATAGAACTCTTAAGATGTCTCCATCTGGGAAATGAAATGAAGAAATTAATTTTCTTTCTCAATGGCAACAAATTAAATTTGTAGAGAAGTTTAATTTCAGGTATTCTTCTCCATATGTTCATTTTTCATTTGGGACACCAAATTCTATGTCCTGCCATCCAAGGGCGATTCAAGGACTTTTCTGACCTTGCCCTGCTTACAGCTCCAGCTGTGTCTGCCATCGCTTTTGCATGCATGCCTTGCAATCTAGCCATGGCAAACTATTTCAGATTCTTAGAAAACAACATACCACTGTGTCTTTGTGTCTATTGTTCCCTTTGCTTCAAATGCACTTCCATTCCTTATCTACTTGATTACTAAATCTTTTTTTTCATTTTTTTTATCAAGGTAACATTGGTTTATAACATTATATAAATTTCAGGTGTGCATCATTATATTTTGATTTATGTGTAAACTATATCATGTTCACCACCCAAAGACTCATTACCATACATCACCACACCCATGTGTCCAGTTACTCCTTTCGCCCTTCTCCCTCTCCTCTTCCCCTCTGGCGATCACCAATCTAGTCTCTGTACCTATGTGTTTGTTTGTTTGTTGTTTTTATTTCTATTTATGAGTGAGATCATATGGTATTTGACTTTCTCCAGCTGACTTATTTCACTTAGCATAATATCCTCAAGGTCCATCCATGTTGTTGCAAATGGCAAGATTTCATCATTTTTTATGGCAGAGTAGTATTCCATTGTGTATATATACCACACCTTCTTTATCCTTTCTTCCCTTGACGGGCACTTAGGTTGTTTCCAAGTCTTGGCTATTGTGAATAATGCCGCAGTGAATATAGAGGTGCATGTATCTTTACGCATTTGTGTTTTCATGTTCTTTGGATGAATACCCAGCAGTGGAATAGCTGGATCATATGGTAGTTCTGTTCTTAATTTTTTGAGGAATCTCCATACTGTTTTCCATAGTAGCTGTACCAGTTTACACTCCTGCCAGCACTGTAGGGGAGTTCCCTTTTCTCCACATCATGTCCAACACTTGTTATTTCTTGTCTTGTTAATTATAGCCATTCTGACAGGTGTGAGATGATATCTCATTGTAGTTTTGATCTGTATTTCCCTAATAATTAGTGATGTTGAACATCTTTTCATTTGCCTGTTGGCCATCTGTATATCTTCTTTGGAGAAATGTCTGTTCAGGTGTTTTGCCCATTTTTTGATTGGGTTGTTTGTTTTTTTGTTGTTGAGATGTATGAGTTCTTTATATATTTTGGATACTAACCCCTTATCAGATATATGGTTTGCAAATATCTTCTCCCAATTGTTAGGTTGTCTTTTCGTTTTGTTGATGGTTTCCTTTGCTGTGCAGAAGCCTTTTAGTCTGATGTAGTCCCATTTGTTTATTTTTTCTATTGTTTCCCATGCCAGGTCAGACATGGTACTTGAAAATATGTTGCTAAGGCCGATGTCAAAAGAGAGTACTGCCTATGTTTTCTTCTAGAAGTTCCATGGTTTCAGGTCTTACATTCAAGTCTTTAATCCATGTTGAGTTAATTTTTGTGTATGGTGTAAGGTAATGGTCTACTTTCATTCTTGTGCATGTGGCTGTCCAGTTTTGCCAATGCCGTTTATTGAAAAGACTTTCCTCTCTCCATTGTATGTTCTTGGCTCCCTGTCTGTACATGTGTGGGTTTATTTCTGGGCTTTTTATTCTGTTCCATTGATCTGTGTATCTGTTTTTGCGCCAGTATCATGCTGTTTTGGTTACTATAGCTTTGTACTATATTTTGAAATCAGGGAGTGTGATACCTCCAGTTGTGTTCTTTTTTCTCAGGATTCCTTTGGCTATTTGGGTTCTTTTGTTGTTCCATATAAATTTTAGGATTCTTTGTTCTATTTCTATGAAAAATGTCATTGGAACTTTGGTAGGGATTGCATTAAGTCTATTGATTGCTTTAGGAAGTATGGACATTTTAACTATGTTGATCCTTCCAATCCAAGAGCACAGAATATCTTTCCATTTCTTTGTGAATTCTTCAATTTCCTTCAACTATATTTTACAGTTTTAAGTGTATAAGTCTTGCACCTCTTTGGTTAAATTTATTCCTAGGTACTTTATTCTTTTTGTTGCTATTGTAAATGGGATTGTATTCTTAAATTCTCTTTCTGCTACTTTGTTCTTAGTGCATAGAAATGCAATTGATTTTTGTATGTTGATTTTGTATCCTGCAACTTTACCGTATTCATTTATTATTTCTAAAAGTGTTTTGATGGATGCTTTAGGGTTTTCTATATATAAAATCATGTCATCTGCAAATAGTGACAGTTTCACTTCTTCCTTTACAATTTGGATCCCTTTTATTTCTTTTTCTTACCTGACTGCTCTGGCTAGCACTTCTAATACTATGTTAAATAAGAGTGGCAAAAGTGGGCATTCTTGTTTGGTTCCTGTTCCTAGAGGGATAGCTTTCAGTTTTTCTCCATTGAGTATGATATCAGCTGTGCGTGTGTCATATAAGGCCTTTCTTATGTTAAGGCACTTTCCTTCTATAGCCATTTTATTCAGAGTTTTTATCATAAATGGATGCTGTATCTTGTCAAATCCTTTCTCTGCAATTATGGAGATGATCAGTGATTTTTACTCTTCATTTTGTTAACATGGTGTATCACATTGATTCATTTACAGAGGCTGAACCATCCCTGCATGCCTGGAATAAATCCCACTTGATCATGGTGTATGATCTTTTTTTTAATTTTTGTTTATTGCAGTAACATTGGTTTATAACATTGTATAAATTTCAGGTGTACATCATTATACTTCTATTTCTGCATAGATTACATCATGTTCACCACCCAAATACTAATTACAACCCATCACCACACACATGTGCCAAATTATCCCTTTCGCCCTCCTCCCTCCCCCCTTCCCCTCTGGTAACCACCAATCCAATCTCTGTCTCTATGTGTTTGTTTATTGTTGTTATTATCTACTACTTAATGAAGGAAATCAGATGGTATTTGACCTTCTCCCTCTGACTTATTTTACTTTGCATAATACCCTCAATGTCCATCCATGTTGTCACAAATGGCTGGATATGATCTTTTTAATGTATTGTTGTATTCGATTTGCCAGTATTTTGTTGAGGACTTTTGCATTGATGTTCATCAGTGATATTGGCCTATAATTTTCGTTTTTGTGTTGTCCTTGTCTGGTTTTGGTATCAGGGTAATGTTGGCCTGGTAGAATGAGTTAGGAAACTTCCTCTTCTCTTCAATTTTTTGGAAGAGTTTGACCAGGATAGGTATTACGTCCTCACTGAATTTTTGGTAGAATTCACCAGAGGAGCCGTCTGATCCTGGATTTTTATTTTTGGGAAGGTGTTTGATTACTGTTTTGATTTCCTTACTGGGGATTGGTCTATTCAAGTTCTCTATTTCTTCTTGATTCAGTTTTGGAAAGTTGTTTCATTCTAAGAATTTATCGATTTCTTCTAGATTATCCAATTTGTTGGCATATAGCTTTTCATATTATTCTCATATAAACTTTTGTATTTCTGAGGTGTCCATTGTAATTTCTCCTCTTTCCTTTCTGATTTTATTGATTTGAACCTTCTCTCTTTCTTTCTTGGCGAGTCTAGCTAAAGGTTTGTCAATTTTGTTTATCTTTTCAAAGAACCAGCTTTCAGTTTCTCTGATTTTTCCTTTTTTTAATTTTAGTGTCTATTTCATCTATTCCTGCTCTGATTTTTAATATTTCCTTCCATCTGATTTTGGGCTTTGTTTGTTCTTCTTTTTCCAGTTCCTTTAGGTGCACTGTTAGATTGTTTATTTGAGATTTTTCTTGTTTGTTGAGGTAGGCCTGTATTGCTATAAACTTCCCTCTTAAAACCGCTTTTGCTGTATCCCATAAATTTTGGCATGTTTTATTTTCTTTTTCATTTGTCTCCAGGTATTTTTTGACTTCTCCTTTGATTTCTTCATTGACCCAATTGTTGTTCAGTGGCATTTTGTTTAATCTCCATATATTTATGGCTTTTCCATTTTTCTTCCTGTAGTTCATTTCTAGTTTCATACTGTTGTGGTCAGAAAAGATGCTTGGTATTCTTTCAATCTTATTAAATTTATGGAGACGTTTTGTGGCCTAATATGTGATTTATCCTGGAGAATGTTCCATGTGCATTTGAAAAGAATGTGTATCCTGTGGTTTTGGGACAGAATGTTTCCTTTTTGATCTTCTGTTTGGATGATCTATCCATTGATGTAACTGGAGTGTTAAAGCCCCCTACTATTATTGTTAGTCTACTTCTATTTCTGCATAGATTACATCATGCAGATGTCTGTTAATAATTGCTTTATATAATTAAGTGTTCTTATGTTGGGTGAATAGATATTTATGAGTGTTATATCTTTTTGTTCGATTTTTCTCTGTATCACTATGTAGTGCCCTTCTTTGATTCTTGTTACAGTTTTTGTTTTAAAGTCTATTTTGTCTGATATAAGTATTGCTACCCCAGCTTTCTTTTCATTGGCATTTGCATGGAGTATCTTTATCCATCCCTTCACCTTCAGTTTGTGAGTGACTTTAGGTCTGAAGTGTGTCTCCTGTGAGGAGCATTTTTTGGGTCTTGTTTTTTTTATTCGATCAGCCACCCTATATCTTTTGATTGGAAAATTTAGTCCATTGATGTTTAAAGTAGCTATTGATAAGTATGTACTTATTGCCATTTTGTTACTTTTTTTCTGGGTGTTTTAGTAGTTCTTCTCTGTTCCTTTCTTCTTCTCTTGCTCTCATCTCTTGTGGTTTGATGGCTTTCTTTAGTATTATGTTTGGGGTCATTTCTCTTAATTTTTTGCGTACTTATTATAGGTTTCTGGTTTGTGATTACCATGAGGTTAGTATACAATAAACTTTGTAAATAACAATCTCTGTTAAGTTGATAGTCTCTTAAGTTTGACCTCTTGCTAAAAGCTCTACTCTTTTACCTGCCTCCTCCCACATTTTATGTTTTTGGTATCATATTTAACCTCTTTTTTGTGTATGTGTATCAATTAACCTCTTATCTTGGAAATATAAAATTTTAATGCTTTTGTCTTTTGACCTTCATATTAGCTTCATAGGTGGTTGATCTGCTACTTTTACTGTATATTTGCCTTTACCAGTGATTTTATTTTTTATTTTTTGATAATTTTCTTATTCCTATTTGTGGTCTTTTCTTTTCCACTTAAATAAGTCCCTTTAGCATTTCTTGTAAGACTGGTTCATTGATGATAAACTCCTTTAGTTTTTGCTTATCTAGAAAACTCTTTAGCTCTTCTTCCGTTCTGAGTCATAACCTTGCTGTGTAGAGTATTCTTGGCTATAGGTTTTTTTCTTTTAGCACTTTAAATATATTGTACCGCTCCCTTCTAGCCTGTAAGGTTTCTGCTGAGAAGTCAGCTGATAGCCTTATGGGGTTTTCTATGTATGTAATTTGTTATCTTTCTCTTGCAGCTTTTAGGATTCTTACTTTGTCTCTAGTTCTTGACGTTTTAATTCTAATGTGTCTTGGTGTGGGCCTCTTTGGGTTCATCTTGTTTGGTGCTCTCTGTGCTTTCTGTACCTGGATGTCTGTTTCCTTCCTTAGGTTAGGAAAGTTTTCAGCTATTATTTCTTCAGATAAATTCTCTGCCCCTTTCTCTCTCTCTTCTCTTTCTGGGACGCCTATAATACGGATGTTAATGTGCTTGGTGTTGTTTCAGAGGTCCCTTAGACTGTCCTCATTCTTTTTAATTCTTTTTTCTTCTATCTGTTCAGCTTCGGTGATTTTCTCTAGTCTTTCGTCCAGTTCACTGATCCGTTTTTCTGTATCATCTACTCTGCTATTGAGCCCCTCTAGTGAATTTTTCATTTCTGTTATTATATCTTGAAGTTCTGATTGGTTCTTTTTTATATTTTTCAATTCTTTGTTGAAGTTCTCCCTGAATTCACCCATTCTTCTCTCAGGATCAGTGAGCATCCTTATGACTATTAGTTTGTTGCCTTTGTCAGGTAGATTGTTTATCTCTGTTTCATTTAGTTCTTTTTCTGAGGATTTGTCCTATTCCCTTATTTGGAACATATTCCTTTGTCTCTTCATTTTGCCTATTTCTCTGTACTTATATCTATGTGTTGGGTATATCAACTACGTTCTTCCAACTTGGAGAAGTGGCCTTATATAAGAGATGCCTTATGAGGCCCAGCAATATGCTTCCCACTCATCACCAGTTCCAAATATTCCAGGAGTGTCCCCTGTGTTGGCTAAGTGTGTCCTTCTGTTGTTGTGGGGTTCCTCTTCCTGGAGGTGCACAGGAAGGCTAGGCTATCCCCCTGGCTGGCTGGTTGTAAGGCTCAGCTGAGTGCAGCTGCTATGGTCCCTTCAGTCACTTTATGGGGCTGGAAGAGCCCCAGCATAGTTGGCTGCAAGGTCTGATAGCACATTATTGCTGCAATTTTTCTGTTAAGTGAGTAGGCTTTCATCATGGGTCATTGCTAGGCTCAGGGGCTTAGAATTGCTATCGGCCTCTGGCCTGCAAGGCTGTTGTCAGCTCTCTCAGTAGTGCAGCTGGGTGGAGCCAGCCCTAGGCAGAGCAACACCCAATAGTTTCAGGCATTGGAAGGTGGGGCAGATCCCCCATATGGTTCTTTGAGAAGCACAAGTCTGCTGCAGCTGACAAGCTCCAACACCCACTGGCCCACACACCCTGTCCACACAGCCCTGCCCCATGTGCACACCCCGCCCCACTGAAGCGGACCTACTCATGCTGCTGCAGAGGCCCCATGCTCTGCCAGTGCAGGCCCACGCTTCACACCCACCCTGTCCCACAAAGGCAGACCCACTCACCCCACTGCAGAGGTCTCACACACCCCGCCTATGGAGGCCCCCAAGTTGCTCAAGGTCTTGCTGGTGGGTGGGACCCATCCTTAGGGTGTGCTGCCTCCCCTGGCTGAGATGGATTAAATTGGTGTTCTAGTGGGTGGGGCAAACCCATGCACTAACAGGCTAGGGGAAGAACTCCAACGGCATCTGCCAGTATCTGTGTCAGCATGCCTGTATTAGGTTACAATATTGGCTGCTGCCAATGTCTCAATCCCTGGGGAGGTGGTCCCAGCCGCCTCTTGCCTCCCTGAGATGTACCCAGAGCCTATCAAGTGATTATCTTTTCACCAAAGGACTATGCATTTTCTTTCTGGTGATTTTGTGTTGCTTTCCCAAACAGGTGAATTTGTGCATAGGCCCTTTAAGAGCAGGCTTTTCTTTCTCTTATGTTGGATAGGTTTTCTGGGGCTATTCCCTGTTGTTGTTAATAGCCAGTACAGCCAGATATTATGACACTCATCTCAGTTGCGCTGAGTTCAAAAGCTGCTTATTGTGGCAGAGCTCTCCCACTTAGATCCCCCGCTCCTCCAGGGAGAGCTTCGTACCTTAAGATTCCTCCCAGCCATGAAGGACTGTGGCTCGAAGGTAGTGTTTTTCTCTCCAGAAAGGTATTTCTGCCTCTTCCACTTTCAGCACTATCCCTTGTTGTGGGGGTTCTTTTTATCCAGTTTCCAGTTCTCTTTCAGGAGTAGTTGTTCCAAGGGTAGTTGTACCTTTGTTGTGTCTGTGGGAGGAGGTGAGTTCAGAGTTCTCCTATGCTGCCATCTTCCCAGCCAGAGTGATTAGTAAATCTTGAAGAGTCAGCTTCAATATTACCTCTACTGTAGAGCTTATCTTACGGGTCAGATAGTTAAACTCCTTCCTCACATCTAAGTACTATCCTACTGTTAATTCAGTAACAGTAATGGCAATAAGAGCTACCGTTTATAAGATGCCTATTATGTGTTTTTCCTCCTCCTTACAACCTACTATTAAACAGGGAGTTTTTAAATCAATGATACTTTAAAATCAAGGTACTATGGTCTTATTCTTATTTCCGAGATTTGGAAACTAAGACACACAGAGGACACAGAGATGAACGAGGCTAAAATTTTTCCACTTGAAAAATAAGCCAGGACTTGCAAAACAGTGAGATTAATTACTTAATAGAAAAGCAGTGTGAAATAGTGCTGGAAAAAGCACAGGCTTGGGAGTGTAATGTTACTGGGTTCAAGTTCTTGGTTTGTCACTTTTTAAAATATGTGACTTGGGCAAGTTACTTAAACTCTGTGCTCGAATCACATATATTTCTTTTAAATAATTTATCTCATTGTTTTGAAAATACTGGCTAATTTTTCTATTACCCCAACAAAATCCTGAACTTGTCAAATGGAGGAATTTGACTTGTTCATCTCTGCTCCCTCCATGTTAGCCTAAAGACTCAAGATAGGCATTGGACAAATATCTATTGAGTGAAAGAAGTGATTGCCTTCTGTCACTGCCTCTGTCACATTGCTATAATAAAAGCCTGAATATAACAGAAAATATTTCTTAGCATTCATTCCCCTCAAGAGAGATGAGTAGCCAAAAAAATGGATTGCTGAGAGTTTAAACTGCTTAGACAGAGGAAAAAGATGGGAGAAAGAATTTTCTTAAGGACAAAACTACTTATCATTTCGTTTTGAGTGTTCCAGGAACGGAAATGGTGGAAGACAGAACTTTCTCATACTCTGCCCACCTTCTCATGGGGCTGGGAGACTGCAGATCCTTTCTGGAACACCACCATATGAAAAACAGCTGCAGCTAAATGTGGAAAAGCTAAGTTCAGTCTTGTTGGGAAGTAGTTTTATTAACTGCAGAAAGAAACACCAAAGTTAACTACTATTATTAAAACCTGCAGCAGAGAACGGCGTGGGTCCTATGCTGCTTACTCAAAGTGGGGAAAATCTAGTTATGTTTAAGCTATAGCTCTCAGTCTATCATTGATTTTTAGTTATCATAATTCTTAGCTCTATTTGAAGAGCTATTTTTATGGTGAAACCTAGTGAATTAGAGAAGCAGGAAATAAAAATAAGTGAATCTCAATGAACTAAGGTTCAGTTATTTTTATTAAAGATAACAAGGCATTTAAGAGAAGTAACAGTTGCTTTGAATTATCCTCTAGTTGGAACAAACTTATATTGGAATAATGAGATGTTAGTCTGTTACACAAGCCTGAAGAAGCTATTTGTAGCTTTTTCCCCAACATAGGCATTTTTCATAATTCACTTTAAATAGAATTCAAACACCAAAAGTCTGTCAGCAAAATCAAGGACTTTCTGTTTTGCCTTTAAAGTAAAATGCAACTACTTTAAATAAAGTTAATGTCTTCACCATCCTTGTTCACACACTGTAGGCCAAACTGCAAAGGCTAGAGGACGTATGCCAACTAAAATTGTTTCCTGAAAAAAGTAGAAATCATTGGCAAAAGCGACTTGGAAGAGTCTACAAATAATTTTACATCTGTCATACATTTTTTTCTTTCTAAAATTACAAATGAGGATGTGGTGGTTCTGTGCCATGGGTGTCAATAACATGGGGCCTACAAATTCAGGAGCAGGTGGATATTTTGCATTGTTGATTAGCGAACAGGACTGAGGCTGCAAACATTAGGTATCCCATGATTCTTACCACACCGTGTATTTACACAAAATTGGTTCTCTAGCCCAGAGCTTCCCAAAGAGTATGCCAGTCACATGCGTGCCATAGATATTGATGTCCTTGGATCTTGGGGAAGAAGGCAGGGCCTAGGGTGACCTAGTCAGTTTCCTGAAGCAGCAAGCATCCTTCTTCAGGATATACCTGAGACAAGAATTTGTATGTAAGTGATTTAATGAGGAAGTACTCCCAGGAGAAACCTGCAAGAGAGTGGAGGAAGCAGGATAGAGAAGGCAAAGAAGCTGAGCAGGTAGAAATTTCTAGTGAAGTCTCAGACACAGCCTGATTCTGCAGGGAGCTCTGGAGCATAAAGGACACCTCAGATTTTGTCCTACCTTGAAGTGTGGAAGATGAGCTTTCCTACTCCTGCAATAGTCAGTCATTGGCTACAGGCTGCTCCAGAGGGACACAAATTACCAAGCACCACTGGTTCTCTGTACGTGAGGAGAGTGTGGGTGAAGCAGCACAAGCAACTCACGGGTAATACTCTGAATAAAGCTGTGGGGTGCTAGCCCTAAGAAGCAAAGCTCGTAGAAGTAGGAGGATGGGAACAGAACCAGTAAAAGAGAGGCAAGTGTTTTGAGGTAGAACAACTATGGTCTCTACCACACCCTCAGACTGTAGTCTTGAGGAGTGGATTCTGGCAGTACTTCCCCCATTGTGCCCAGTGGCAGCCAAAAAGATGATGAGCAATGAGTGGTCTTGAGTATTCAACTTTGTTGTATAGAGACTTGCTACTCACCAGCATCAGCATCACCTGGGAGCTTGCACCAAAATACAGAATCTCAGGCCCCATGCTGGATTTACTTAATCAGAATCTGGATTTCAACAAGATGACTGGATGATTTGGATGCACAATAAATTTAGAGAAACACTAGTGTAGAACATAGTCAAGTAAGTGCTTTGCTTCCTGGACATATTCCAGCAGCAAGCTGCAGAATGGCTACTGCCCACTGGGAATGAGAGATCCTGGAGCTGCTGGAGAATTTCGTGTCCTAGGCAGCCCAGGAATATGGTGCATAGACCACAGTATGGCTGGCTGAAGTGGGCTGAAGTTGCCAAGATTATAATTAGTGAGGCTTTGATCACGAGTGGCGTAGAGCCATTGTGATAGGCAGCCTCTAACATGGCCCCCAATGATCCTCACCTGCTGTTATTCACATCCTTATCTACTCCCCACCTGTAGAGTGTGGGCTGGACTTATCGACGCACCACTAAGGAATAGAATGCAGCAAAAAGATGAGATGTCACTTTTGAGATGAGGTTGCAAAATGACTAATTTGCATCTTGGCCGTCCTCTCTTTCTTATTTGCTTCCTTTGAGGGAAGTTGGCTGTCTTCTTGTGAGCTGCCCTATAGAGAGGCCTATTGGGAAAATAACTGAGGGAGGCTTCTCACCAACATCCACTGAAGAACTGAGGATCTTAGTCCAACAACCTGCGAGGAAATATATCTTGCCAACAACCACATATATGATGTTCTCCCAGACAGTACTTCAGATGAGACTGCAGCCCTGGTTGACAGCTTGACTGCAACCTCATGAGACACCTTGAGCCAGGGATAAGCAGCTTTGCAAAGCCTGGATTTCTGACCACAGAAATTGTGCGATAATAAGTGTTTTGTTGTTTTAAGTAGTTAAGTTTTGGGATAATCTGTTACACAGCAATAGATAAACTAATACCATATTAAGCATAAACCTACTATAAAAAACGTTAACAAATTAAACTCATTTCTTATTTAACAATTTAAAAATATTTTATTTGAAGGTTTTTTATAACTTTAATATTTTCCTTAATATTTTGTTTATTATTTTTCTTATAATAATAAAATATGTAGAAAATATAATGATTTTTTTCACCAAGCTTGCTGTTCCTAAATCATCTCTACTTTACTTAGTTATGAGCTTCCAAGGATATTATAAAAGATATACTTAATAAAAACATATGGTAATTTAGAAGAATAATAAAGAAGAATAATAAAAACCTTAAAAGAAGATGACCTTTCATTTGGGAGAGTAGTATGATTTTAAGAGCATGGGCTTTGAGATCAGACAGATTCAAGTCTATTCGCAACTTTGCCCTTTTCTAGTTCGGTGACTTTGGGAAGAATATTAACTAGTTGAGCCTTATATCCTTATCTGTAAAATGGTAATAATTGTAACACATATATAACAGGCTTGTTGTGAGGCTTATATGAAATGTGGTAAATAGAATGCTTAGTATATATTTGCTGGCATGCAGAAAGTGTTCAATAAATATTAGCGGTTCTTATTGCAATTTAAAAGAATCTACTTTCTAAACACTTTCACCTTCACTAGAAAATTAGTTTAATATTTTAACTAAAAATTATTCCTGTATTCATTAAAATAGTCTTCAATCAATCTCTATTTGCTAAAACGTCACTGTCCTGTTTCAAGATACTGTAGGGACTTGGAAGGACAAAAGCTATCTTTTGTGAATACACCATAATTAGAATGTCACCATTTCATTTCACTTTTATCCATTAATTTGAATCAATAGTTTATTGTATTTTTCCTGAATCTTTCTTAAATTTTTATATCTTAAGCCAATCTATTTATTGCAGATAATGGAAAAATCATAGACTTATTTAGAATATTGCTAAACCTGAAAAAAATAATGCTGATGTTTTATAAAAAGCTATTATTCATATAATCCTAGAAGTTCTAAATTCTGATGATTAATATTTTTCCTTCCTCCTTCCTTTTCTCCCTCCTTCTTCTGTTTTTATCTCCTTCCTTCCTTTTTTGCCTACTCATTTTGAAATTGAGTTATTTAAAAAATGATAAAAGGATAAAAACAGGTAAAGACATCGAGATAAAGATAAAAACGTTGAAGTAAAATGAAGCAAGCAGAGATTATTATATACAGAAATATATAAGAAGAGATTTTGCAGCAAAAGAGACATAGAGTCAGTTATAAAGTTCACAGTGTCAATAAGATAAAAGTATAGATATAAGTTGCTGAGGAAATATAGAGGTTTACACTGGCATTAAAAAATAAAACAAATTTTTCTTGAGATAAATCATAAGGGAAAATATTAAAATGTACACCCAATAATAAACGTCAGTTTCCTATGGCTGCTTGTTATAGCCCATGCTATGGGTTGAATTGTAGCCCCTCCAAAATTCCTATCTTGAAGTCCTAACCCCCAGCACTTCAGAATATAAACTTATATGGAAATAGCACAGTTGCAGATGTAATTAGTTAAATCGAATTGAGGTCATAGGGGTGCGCCTCTAATCCAATATGATCGGTGTCCTTATAAAAGAGGAAAATTTAGACACAGGCACGCATACAGGGCAAAGGCCATTTGAACGTGAATACAGCTGTCTACCAGCCAAGGGGAGAGGCCTGGAACAGGTCATTCACTCACAGCCCTCGGAAGGAACCAAGCCTGCTGATACCTTGATTTCAAACAATTTTTGTTGTTTAAGCTACCCAGTTTGTAGTACTTTGTTATGACAGCCCTAGAAAACTAAAAAGCACCCCCTGAGTTATATGCTAAGAACATAACCTCAGAGTCAAAGTTATAGGGGGGATCATGGAAGGCAGTCCAAAATGAAATATCTTTGATTGTCATCCACTTATTTATTTATGCATGATTTAGCAAGCATTTATGAAAGCCTGGTATGTTCCAAAGGGCATGTCAGGCATAGGGAATTCAAAGAGTGGTAAATTCCCCAACGTCCATTCATCTCCAAACGATAGATCTAAGCCAATCAGAGCAATCTCATTCTCCTTGACAAGGATTGGATTGGGAACAAGCATAAGACCCAATGGGATGTGGCAGAAAATTAGGGGTTTCCTCACTCTTAAGGAGACATAGGAAGAGATCACCCTCTTATTTTCTTCATTTACACATTTTCTTGCTTCACTGTGTTATCTGGGAAGAGCTGAATCTGTTTTGAGACTAAGAGCTTGAGGACAAAGCCAACTTATTGAAGATGGTAGATCCAAGAGATGAAAATAACCTGGGTTCTGGATGACACTATTGAGCCATTAAATCAGTCCATGCTGGAGTCTGCCCTATTATTAGACTTCTTCTTTTGTGGGAAAATGCATTTCCTTATTATTTCAGACAAGCTGAGTTTGGTTTTCTGTTACTTATAGTCAAAGCATTCTAACAGACAGTTTAAGATATAGTCCCTTCTTGTGGTATTCTTTAGAGCTCTTAGCAAGTTTTGCATTTCTCCTCCTTCTGGCATGTGATAGGATTGCATTTCTCTTACTATCAGAACCCCCCCAACCCCCTCCACACACACATGACTCACCTTGACCAATGAAATGTGAGCAGAAGAGATGTGAGTTAGTTTTGGGAGAAAGATTTTAGAACCAGAGGGTGATTCTCTATTTTCTCTTTCCCTTTGCTACAGAGATAAGAAACATACATAGTGATGGCTGCTCTGCTGGCCTGAGTCCCAAAGAGTGAGTGATAAAGAGCAGATCCCCAGCCAACCCACTAAGGACCCATAATGAGAGTGATAAATGTCCTTGTTGCTTTAACCCCTAATATCTTCCTGTTGTTTTTTTCTTCCTGCAACAGAATCTAGCCCATTTTATAAGGGACTAATACAATTTATTATTTATTTGCTTATTTAGTTATCATCAGTCTATGACATTGAATTGTAAGTAGTATCAGGGGAAGGATTATGTCTGTTTTGCTCCACATGCAATGACTTGTGCCCAGCATGGTGCATAACATACAGCAGATTTTCAATAAACGTTTGTTGATGAAATGAATCTAATAGGAGACAAGAGGGATAAAATAACTATAATTTAAGCTAATTTGAGCATATTACCTGTTTCTGCAATTTTTAAATAAACTCAGACACTACCCCAAATTTCTCCAAATATATTAATTAGATTTCAGTTATATGGAGTCTTAGAAATGTCTATAGTCTTAAAAATCTACACGTATATATTTGCATTAGGAGGAAAGCCTTCATCATAAGAAAGGGTGGAGCCAGTGCTGGCTACACTGAAAGCACATTGACAAAGGAAGTGGACTGGATTATACTTTCAAAATAACTAATGTAAAACAGCTTTGAGATTTATGAATGAGAAGATGAAAGGAAATTAAGTGAAAGCTGAAGAGAATATTTTGAAGTAGATGATTGACAAAAGGAAATCTATTGGAAACAGAAGGCCTTACACTACACAAAGCAAAAATGGAATTCATTGAAAAAGAAAAAAAACAAAAAACCCTAAATGTCAACATAAAAGATGGCCCAATGCAACAGGTGTGGGATTTGGAAGCAGGGGGGTATGAGATTGGATGGGGCTCTGATGGGTTCCAGCAGGGTTTGAAGGTGTTCTGGAAGATGGGCTGAACTGGGAGAAAGTTGGCTAGGCTGAACTACTATAGGGTAGATGAAGTGTTCTTTTTGTCTTGTGACGCATTATCGGCATTGTTATGAGAATTAACAGTCATAGCAATTGTATCTGGAGGTAATTTAGTATGAGGCAAAAATACTGAAATGTCAATGTGAAAATTAAGAGCAAAGGGCGCCAAGGGCAGAACTATGGGCACTGTCAAAGCCACTGCCGGACGCTCATCCTATTTCTCCAAGCTGAGCTTTATCGTTGTGGTCTTGTGGAGGGATCAGAAAGAGTTATTGCCACCTTGGTGACTACAACAGGTTGGAGGTGCCTGGAAATGTTAGCTTACTGAGATGATTGGAGGAGGACATGTTAAATATATGTTTACAAAAAAGAAAAGAAAAGAGAAAAAGTTCCCCGGCAATCTTGTGAGAGGGAAGAAGGATAAACTGAGGGTGCTGGGGGAAATACTAGAAGATGGCTCTGACAGCATTGGCTTGGGGGCCCAGAAGGAAAGGAAAAGAGTGTCAGTAATTACTGTAGGAGAAAGGGGATTAAAGCAAGATTAGAAAGAAGGAAAAGGAAGGGAAGTGTGGGTGTGGATGACCAAGAACCAGGATGGTAGGTCAGTAGGTTGATAGCATCATTCCCATTGACAGATCATGAAAACAAGGGTTCTAGAAATGTAACAACTTGTCCATGATGACGTAGCAAGTAAGTCGACTCCTCTCTGCTTTCTCCTAGGCCTTATCTATTTAAAGTGTGTCTTTAATGATTCATTTACATGATGAATTTCTTCCTTTACTATTAAGATTACCACAACTGATAACAATAGTTAATATTTGTTGGGTCATTATTATATTCAAGGTACCTTTCTAAATACTTTACATGTGTTATTTCATTTAATTTTTACAACAATCCTGCAAGATACATACGCCCGTGGTTACACAGCTGGGAAAGGGATGATGGAAAATTCTCCATCTGCATGTGAGACCGTAAAACTTGGCCAACTGCCTTCAGTGTTTGACTTTGGTGATGGCTCACTAGCTGTGTAACTTTGGGCAAGTCACTTTGACTTTCGAAGTCTCAGTTTCCTCATCTGTCAACCTAAGATAGTTTAAAACGCCATGGAGGATATTTTTGAGCATTAAATGGGACAGTAAATGTGAAATTGCATGGTAAATAATAATGTGATTGTACATGTTAGTTGTTCCCACGGTTATCGTGATTGTTCTATGTTTGAATTAGAAAGTGGGGGATCTTTTTTATAAATTTTTAGAGAAGGCCTCTGACTATCATGATCAATAACACTGATTTAGAATCATGAGAGATGTATCAATCAGGGATCTATTAGAGAAGCAGAACCATTGTGATTTATTATAGGGGTCTGACTTTATGCAATCGTTGTTGTTAGTGCCCTCAAGTCGATTCTGAATCCTATGACCATGTGTACAGCAGAGCAGAACCCTGCCTGGTATTTTTGCACCATTCTCTCCTCTTCTGGTGCTATATCAGACAATACTCCACTGCTACTCATAGGTTTTCATAGCCAATTATTTTTCCAAAGTAGGTGGCCAGGACTTTCCCCCTAGTCTGTTTTAGTCTGGAAGCTCTACTGAAACCTGTCCATCATGGGTGAACCTGCTAGTATTTGAAATAACAGTGTTATAACTTTCAGTATCACAGCAACATGCAGCCATCATAGGATGACAACTGACAGACAACATATGGGTAGAGTGGTTCTTTGACTGGGAAAGGAACCCAGGCCGTGGTGTAAGAGCACTGAATCTTAACCACTACACCACCAGGGCTGGCTTATGCAATCATGATACCTGGTTAAATAGTTTATGTTTAAGTATGTCTCTTATCCCAGTTTCAGGGGCTGTAGCCTGAGGTCACTAGAGTTGGTGATCAGGGATGAAAGATGGATATGAGCTGTGGGAGAAGTAACTGAAACCTGAGAAGATAGGCTGGAACTCTTGAGGACAGATTGGAACCTACGTTGGTCACTCATCAACAACCAGCCTCCAATTTCAAGAGCTAGTAGAGTCACCACAGAGCTCACGTGAACCTAGTACAGGATCTGGAATGCTGCAGGATGAGAGCCAATAGGCGCTGGGGAGCTGCAGTTCTGGCTCAACAAGGTGAGCCAGCAGACCTGCTAGTGAGCTGCAGCAGTGCTTGACCCAACACCCACCTTTCAAGTGGAAACGTAGATGTTTGGTGCTTCAGCCTCCCAAATCTCATGCAAATTTCTCTATTGCCAAAACCTAACTCCGAAACATGCAGGAGGGGGAATTCTGGGAATTGTATTCCCAGCTTAGCTAAACTGACACAATACAAATCTCCCACAATAGACTTATGGCAAAAGTGGAAAAATCAAATGTCTACAAAGATCAAGTCATTAAAATTAATAAATAAAGCAGGCTGGATTTAAGAAAGAAAGCACATGCCCCATCTAAAAAGGGCAGACCATTTTGGAGGGGTATAGTGATTGATGATTTTCTTACTGCTTTGTGGAAACCCTACATTTTTTGGGGAAATTAACCTCTCGCAAATGCATACACTTTCTTTTCCTCTCAGACTTTGTGATATTTATTTTTAACTTTTCTTTTCACTAGTTTTTATATATAAGAGATTTTTGATCAACTTTATCAATATTTTCTTGTATGGCTTATGCTTTCATGTTATAGTTAGAATAACTTCTCTGCTCCAAGATAAAAAAATAATAATTCTAAGTTCTTTTCTTCAAAGAGTGAGGGAAGATGGTAATATAAGCTTCAGCTTGTATTAGACTTGTTGAGTTTATTGTATGTTATTGAGCACAATGTTGTCAGAATTGTTTGAAAAGAAAAATTGAGAATATAGATTTTCATATGAAATATCCCAGTTGTTAAATATTGGCAACTAATTCAAATGCATTTTTGAAACTAAGGAAGACAGACAAACCTTTGTGCTTATTTCCAGTGCACAGCCCCTTATCGTTCTCTTAATGTTTGCTAAGTGCTTTCGATGTGTAAGGTATGAGCTAGTAATCAGGCATTTAGAAATGAAAAAGTCTGATTCTTGTCCTTCAGGACCTCACAAATGAATGGGCAGATATTTAAACAAATACAGTCATGCGCTGCATAATGATGTTTCGGTCAACTATGGATGGCATATACAATGGTGGTCCCATGAGATTAGTACCATATAGCCTAGTGTGTAGTAGGCTATACCATCTAGGTTTGTGTAAGTACACTCTATGATGTTCACACAATGACGAAATCGCCTAACGACACATTTCTGAGAACATAGCCCCGCTGTTGAGCAACGCTTGACTGTAATTACATATATAGCACTACAGGAGCACAGAAGACGAGCAGGCTTCAGTTCAAGTCAGGAGAGACTTCATGTATAAGTCAATATTTGAGGTTCATCTTTGGGAGAAGCAGGAGGGAAAAAGAAAAGGGAATTTAAACACTGAGTCAAATACAGATATTTTGAAGTGTTTTATGTGTTCAGATACAGATATTTTGAAGTGTTTTATGTGTTCAGGCCTTCCTTTTCACTTTTCTTTATTTTGTAAGCTTGATATTTACTTTCAGAAACCCTCTATGAGGTAGCAAAGAGTAAAATAGGTTGGATGGGGCCATACAACATAAATGTGATTTCAGTTCCATTAGTCAGGAATCTATAACCCTACTATTCACATCACTTACCTCTTTGGCTGATGATTCTATACTAGCAGCTGTCTTGCCCATTAAAATGTAAACATCTCTGAGAGGAAGAGCGCCATGAAACTTTTTAAGTAATTTCCCCCCAGGGAATGAGTTTATCACACCCTTTCTTAAGAATAGATTTAGATAGAAGTAGGGGGAAGAGTATGAGAACTCTGGGTGCCCCTCCATAGGGGAAGAAGACTGGGGTAGCATGTATTATGGAGTATGGGAAAAAGTACAAAACCTAAAAACAGATTTCATTACATTCTTGAGGTGGTCATAATGGTGAAACTTTTTCTCAAAGATAAATTATAGACTAAGCTAGCCTTTGCCTAGAATTCTCTGCCATTCTTCCTGGTTTGTTTTAACATGGTTGTCTGAAATCTGTGGTCAGCATGGGTTCATTGCCTCCTACCCTATTTCAAGGTCAGAGATTTTCCACGCCCTCAATCTTTTTCCAGATGGAGAGACAAGCCAACTGGTGGAGTACACATGTGGGCTCAATACTTAAGTCTGCTTTCTTCCTATTAAGTTCACAGATGTTGCCAGATGAGCCCTTCTCTTGCAGTACACCTTGACCAGGGAGGATCTTACCAAGTCCTGGAAAATGGCTGTAACATGTTTTGTCATCAGAGGAATACAGAAATTGGAAAATTTGATCAAAAACATTTGTGTCCTGGTCTTGTTAAGAGATCTATCACATGTGTTTTAGGAGGCTGACATAAGACATATAGTCTATGGACAAAGAAACTGGAATTTTTAAATTTTGACACTTTTTTTTCACCAGGATCAGATTTTGAAGAGATATTGTTACCTGGCAATCAAGGTCACACCCATGATTACTTTTGTCCAAATGCTTATGTTGGTTCTTGAAAGTAAAATTGTAGGAAAATCTTGCTATTCTTAATATCTCTTCTAATGTTTTACTAACTAGCTAAATCCTAGAGTCAGAGTGATATTGGATTAAGCCCTAGCCCTGCCAAACCCCATTTATATGACCTTGGGTAAGGTACTCTTTCACAATCTCAGTTTCTTCATCTGTACATTAGGAATGTTAATAGTTTCTCCTAAATAGCCTTATGTGGAGGGGAAAGCAGGTAAGGATGTAAAACAGTAGAATTTCTGGTGTATAACAAACCTGCTACATGTTATCTATTTCATAGTTAACATAAAGGATCTCATACAACCTTATTTGATTGTTATTTCAGTCCTAAAAGGTAGGCAGAGGAGTTATGATTGCCATTTTAAATCTTTTTAAACGAAGAAAAAGAAATATAGAGAAGTTAGGGGAATTGCCAAGTATTTCATCCCAAATTAGTGGCAGAGCTGAGGCTCAAGCTACTCTCTTTGAGCTCCAGATCATCTCACTACACCACTGCTCCAACTTGACCACGAATACCAAGGCTTTAACCCAGGGCTGAGTCTTGAAGTGTTTGTCACCAGCGAAGAGTTTCAGGGTATGGCTTTTCACTAACAGATATGGAAGTATTTCACAACTTTAGCTACTGGCATATAGTGTTTAAAATATCAGTGTGGCCATCTAAATATCAGTTCTACTTGTACCATTTCATATGTTGAAGAACTTTAGGAATTTTAGGTTAGTTGTATTGTCAAAATCTCTGCAAAGGGTTAATCTCAATAATGTAAACTTTAGTTCCAGTGTATTATTAGGAAGTGAAAAATAAGACAAAACCAGAAGATTCTCTTTTTTTTCATCAAGTTTACCCCATAGTATAAGATTCACACCCAAGACTATTATTTTGTGGGGTTCTAAGGTACCAGCCTAGAAGTAGTTACTTATTCAGTCTCTACATCTTAATGCCAAATATATTTGTGGAGGGTTATTAACAACCTTCAAACTTCTCTGAATCATGTATTTTTGTGTAGTTGCTGCTTTCACCATTTCCAGTTTTATGGTAGATTTTACAAAATTTAGCCCTTAGCTCATGTGAAATGGCTCATGAACACTTATGTTTTTCTTATGGTCAAAATAGGACTCTGCTGCTAAGGAGGATACTGGGCAGGGATTCTGGAAGAAAGAAGAAAGAGAGAATTGGAGAAGGCTATCCATGTTGGTGTTAAAAATTGTTTAAGTTTAACCATATGTTCTTCCATGTTATCACTAAGACAAAGGATATGATTCCTTTTCTTTCCTTTACATATATACTGCCAGCAAACCTTCTTTAGCTTGGTCCTCTGCCAGTTTTTCCTTTCTGTGGTATTGTGACTTACAATAAGAAATATATGTTTGGTCTTCATCTCCCCTTGCTGGCTCAGAGCTCCTAAAACTCTTAGAATGATAAGAGCGATAAAGGTGTCTTGTTATTCATAACAAACCTCTTTCAACTACGCCTGAGTTTATGTTAATGAGGTGACTTTTGGAAAGCATCTAAGGATTGGGGTTGATTTCCAGGGGAACTAACCCTGTGATTAGTGGATTGAAACTTTCAGTCCCACTCACCTGACCTCCAGGGAGGAGAGGGGGACTGGAGGTTGAATCAATCACCAAAAGCCAATGATTTAATCAATCATGCCTATGTAAAACACAAAAGGATGGTGTTTGGAGAGCATCCAGGTGGGTGAACATGTGGAGATAGGGGGCAGTGGCATGCCCAGAGAGAGCATGGAAGCTCTGAGCCCCTTCCCACATACCTTGCCCTATATCTTGCCCTCTTCATCTGGCCGTTCATCTGTATCCTTTATGATACTCTTTATAACAAGCTGGTAAACATAAGTAAGTGTTTCTCTGAGTTTTGTGAGCTGCTCTAGCAAATTAATCAAATCTGAAGAGGGGGCTGTGGGAACCTCTGATGTACAGCCAGTTGGTCAGAAGCAAATGTGACAACCTGGACTTGCAATTGGTGTCTGAAGGGCAGTCTTGTGGGACTGAGCCCTTAACCTGTGAGATCTGACACTACCTCCAGGTATAGTATCAGAATTGAGTTAATTACTTAGTGGAGTTGGAAAAAGCATGCAAATAAGACTTTCATATAGCCATTTTTGAGGTTAAGGGTAGGGGAGTATAGGTTTAAGAGCAAAGAGGAAATAGATGTAGAGTTCCGGCCACAGCAACATTCAATAATTGTTTGTTGAATAAATATGTGGATTAAATTTAAAGAAACTCCTCTCAAAACCCTGATAATAAACATTTCACATATCTTGATATTTCAATAGCCACTGAATTATTCTAAATTCAAATGAGAATGATTTTGAATGTCTCTGTTTAGTATATGTGGTAGATGGTAGATTTTTACTATTGTTCTGTGTATTTGCTGTACATCTCTTCTAGGAGAAGATTAAATATCCTCACCAATTTCCACCTCTTTGATGTTGGTCTTAGCCATGAAACTTGTTTTGGCCAGGCTGCTTTTTCCTGTATGAACAGAAGTGATATGAGACTCTTCTTTGCAGAATGTTTAAGAACTATTGCATAGTTCTTCCCTTGCTCAGCTTAGAGCTGGAACCAAGCCATCACCAAAATGTAAGGCAAGCAAGAAGTAAAATTTTGTTTTGATCAACGCTGTAATTTTGGAGTATTTGCAGCATTACCTAGTGAATACTGGCTAACATACTATAAAAACATATATTGAAATAAAAATTAGGACTATCTCAATTTTGCTTGGACAGTTTTTTAAAGAAGACCTGGGCTTTCATATCATCCCCTATCCAGCCTGACACATAGATGATGAGACTGGATTAGATTTGTGGCCCTTTGAGACTGGGCAGCTGCTAAGCTAATCTCATGAGCAAATGGCTGGCCACTTGTCTCATTTTCCCTTCCATGTGGGGTCCACAGCACGCTGTGGTATAATGTTGAGAGCCATATTAATCAGGAATTTAAGCTGTGATCTTGACTTTAATGGGCTTGAAATTCAACAATGGGCAAATTACTTGACCTCAATTAGCCTCACTTTCATCCCCTGTAAGAGGGCTGTAATCATACTTTTCCTACCACAAGTCTTTGCAGAGGCTATTCTTTTGACTGGAATGTTCTTATTTCTGCACATCCCTGGCTGGCTTCTCACCCTTCAGTGTCAACTTCAAGGTCCCATCCTTTTCTGATTCTGACTACCTTATTTAAACCAGCTTCCCCTTCCCCTTCCAGCTCTCATAGCCCTGTTTGGCTCCTTTGTAGCACATATTTCAATTTGCAACTATTGATTTATTTGTTTTTTCCTTGCTTGCTGTCTGTTTTTCCAAGGCTGTATGCCCCTGAGAGTAGATGTGATTTCATCTTGTGTATTACTGTAAACCCAGCTCAGACCACAGTGTGTGGCATACAGCAGGCACTGAAATATCTTGAGTGTATAAATGAATAATAGTGGCTCATACTTATATCATGTTTAACACGTGTAGGCACTGGTCTAAGCATCTCACGTACATTAACATATTTATTCTCAAAACACCCCTATGAGGCAGAAACTATTATTATTCTCATTTTATAGATGGGAAATAGAAGCTCAACATTGTTATTTAACTTTCCCAAGATCACTGGCAGAGGCAGGAATCAAAACCACTGAGTTGGGTTTTGGAGTTTGTGTGTGCCCTTAACATGTACACTCCTTGTCTCACAGAGCAGTTGGGAATGAACATTAAAAGAAATATATATGTGAAAGTGGTTTGTATTAAGGGTAATGCAAGTATCATAAAATAAATATTATTATTTGGAGCCAACTTGCTTTTACCTCCTTTGCTGTACCTCAACAATCAAAGAAAAGGTGCTGTCTAGAGCCTCTCTTTCATCAATTCTTTTTCAGAGTTTCTGAATAAAAATGAAAAAGCCAAGGTTTACTTTGAGTGATGTGTTGCAATTGAATGAAGTCAACACAGAAGGTAGTTTCTGGTAGCTCTGTTCAACATTCAAAAAGAATTAATGTTAGATAATGACACAAGGTCAATTCATCTAAAATGTTTTACATATTCACATGTGTGTTGGGTTCTAGAGATTCAATGATGAGTAAATCCAGGCCCTAATGTTAGGAAGTTCATGACTGAGAAAGGAAATATACAAGGAATTATATTTTTCCTGCTCAAGTGTGGTCTGTGATCAGCAGCTTCAGCATGACTTGGGAACTTGGAAATGCGGATTTTCAGATCCCACTATCCCAGACCAAGGGAATCAGAATCTGCATTTCACCAAGATTCTTATGTGATTTGTATGAACATTAGAGTTTGATAAGCTCTGAGTGTTAATTGATGTTAGAAGTGGCATATTAGCATATGTATAAATGATCATGAAAGCACAGAGTTTGGAACACCAACCTGGGGTGTGGAGTGTGAGTGTCAGTTTGTCCAGAGAAGGCTTCCCAGAGGAGATACAATGTGGCTGAGGCTTGAAGGATGAATGGTAATTACCAAGGGGAATTGGAGAGACAAGTGCATCCTAGAAGGAAGAGCAGAGCTGGGCAGATAGGCAGCAGGTGTACCTTAAGCTCTGAGAACTTCTGAATAGTTCAATATGTTTGGAGGTAGGAGAGGGTGTGTGTTAGGAGTTGAAGAAAAAGTAAACAAGGAGCGAATTGTGCAAGTCCTTGAGTTCCATAATGGGGAGTCATATTTCAATTGCATGTGGGTGGGGAATGAGAAGATCAAATTTTTATTACGGAAGGATCACTCTGGCTGCCATGTGGTAGATGGATTGGATAGAAGAGGCAAAGAGAAAAGAGAGGATGTTTGTGAAATTTTCAGATGACGTAAAGCTGGGTGGAGTAGTTCAATAATGGATGACAGAAGCAAAATTCATAATGATTTCACCAGATTTGGAGATTGAATCCAACCAGTAGGATGAAATTCCACAGGAAAAAATGATAAAGTTCAGCGTTTGTGTTTTTTTTTTTTTTTTAAATCAGTTGAGAAAGTACAAGAGGGAGGCAAAGGGTTTTGACACAGTTTGTGAAAAATTCCCTAAAACTTTTGGTGGTGGATATGGTCATGATTTAGATGACCACAAGTTAAACCTGTATGAACAGGGTACTAAAGAGTCGAGCCTTTGGCTTTAGGGATAGAAATATAATGTCTGGTCCCTGAGAAGTAACTCTTTCTCTTGTCTGACAATCTTCTCTCAACTGTGCCTTTTCCCACCCTGTCTTCCACCACTTTACCAAAAGGCAAATCTAGTAGTCTCTGATGGTCTAAGAACCAGCACATATTTACCGTGGGATTGAGAGTCAAAGAATGGAAATTTTCCACATAATGACTTTTTATATATTAAACCTCTATACAAGCTTTTCAAAATGCATTCTAATTATATGCTAGCTGTTGTCTGCCACCACTGGAGAGAGAACAGAGAACCCCTTGAAGAAGTATTTTCCATTCCTTCTTGTATTCCCAGTCCCCAGTATAGTGCCTGACACAGTCCAGGCACTTAGCACCATTGAGGGAATGAATGAATGGATGAATAAATGAATGAATGAGGAGAGTTAAACAGAGCATTAATGTGAAAGAGCTGAAGGGGCACATGTAGATATGCATTCCACATAGGCGTATGGAGAGCAGTTGTAACATGTCTTAAAAAGAAAATATACAACCCTGTTACTGTCTTCTCTGAGAAGTAAATGGTCCATTAGCAGCAATTTAGTTCTTTCTACAACCCCAAATCATATGTGCACACCCAGCAAAAATTTCCCTACTGAGCTCCCTTCCAGTCTCAGGTGTCTTTCCCTGGAGCCTCCCTCCCCTGTGATCAGTGAGGGATTTGTGTCTCTCCCTGGGTATTGTTCCCTGGGAGAAGTCACTGGAGCGATGCCTCTGGAGTCCATTCTTCTGGCATAATAACAGCTGGGCATCAGATGTCAGAGCCCCAGGATGGATAAACATGTGGTCTCTGTCAGTTCAGGTTAGAAAGCTGTAAATGCCCTGTCTGGCAGCCAGAATAGGGGATTGTAAACCAAGAACTCATGATGAGAGCTCTGGTTAAGAGATGAACCCTGGGTCATCCTAAGAGTGTTGGGCTCTGAAAACCCTTCTCTGAACAGCTCTGCGTGGAGGACCAAAGAGGCCTGGAATTGTGATATGTTCTCCAGTGAGGGACAGTCATTTCTAGAGTCTACCATCCTGCTTTATAAAGAGTGCTTTATTACTAGTCAGTCTCAATGGCCTATGTTTCCTTGATAACACCAAATGAAAGCATCAAAGCTAAGTACATTTTATGTGATATTTTAAAAGCCATGCAAGCAGAATCATAGCCAAGCAAGAGCTATGCTCCCATAACTATTCCTATTGGTACCAAGGACTGGCATGAAATTCTTTAATGTTTAAAACAATGCTTACCTTTTGCTTTATTAGACTGTTTTGATAGTAGACTGTTCCTTGCCTTTTTTGCATAGCAAGGGCATTTGGGCAGGAGAAAGAGTAAGGCAATTCTTTGCTCTTAGAATGAGCCAAGCCCATAGCTATGACTATACCAGGAAGATGGGTTTACTCTCTCCTCTGAGGACGGCTAGAAATGTCTAGAACTACATTCTTGGAGGTTAAATGGGAATGGTCACAAAATATATTCTTTATCCTTTGAAACTAGAGAAGTCAACTAGTGAATTTGTTTTTATTATTATTTTTCTACTTGGCCTCAATTTCATTACTTTTTACAGCCTGTTTTTGCTCATCAGAGTAAAGACAACTGGTCTCAGTGACTGTTGTTGTTAGTAGTAGTAGTAGTTATAATTTCCTTTGTTGGATAGTTATTCTGAGCAGGCAATGTGCTATAAACCTTATGTAATAATAACCTCACAAAAATCCATTACTCAGAGTCTGGCTTATACTTTGTCAGAGTTCCATCATCATAGCAGCTCGGTTTGAATCAATAAATCTTTTCTATCAGCATGTCCAATAGTGGCATAGCAACAGGAGTTCCAAATTATGCTCACATTTAAGGAGGGATGACATATTGGTTCTGAGTCACTTGGCGTGTTTTCTTTTAAGGGACTAAGTCAAACAACTATCTGCTGGTACTCAGCCCCAGAGCAACCTTTCTTTACTCCTTTTTGTATTGGTGGGGCTAGAAGCCTGAAAACTATATTTCCCAGATTCCCTTGCCAATTGGATATCAACAGGCCCAGTTTGCCTGGGACTGAAAGTTTCCAGGGATGTGGGACTTTCACTACTAAAACCTGAAAAATCCTTGGCAAAAAGGAATGAGTTGGTCACTTGACTTCACAGCTATATCTGTGTTACATTAGTGGTAAGCACTCACATGGGATTAGAAGACTTGAGGAAGGTAGATGTCATTTCTGCTACTGGTAGCAGCACTGATGTGTGTGTGGACTCATCGTCTCCTGATTAGCGGCAGGAGGGTGAGCTCTTAGTGTGGTTGGGAATGCCAGCTCTTGCAATCTATAGTGAAAGCAGAGGCTCCCTGTAGTTACAGATGTCTGGGTAACATTAACTTTCCTCTTTTGTTTCTTAGTCCTTCTAATATTGTGTAAATGAATCCCTATATTAATCTCTCTGCCTGAAATACTTACAGCGATTTCTATATCCCTGATTTAACGTTGACTGTTAGACAGCCCTAGTGAAAGACTGCTTCTAAATAATGGGAGAGACAAGAATTAGAAGGGAAATGAAGTGCTAATCAGAGAAACTGTAGAAAGCCCAATCGAATAGATTTTTCCAAGACGGCAGAGGTCAGGAAATAGGAATGATGCAAGTTGGAGGACAATGGAGAACCAGGTTACCAGCACTGTAACAGTGATATATTTTAAGTCCTCTAGGTCTCTGTGAAATAGGCTTTGGATATCCTTCCAAGATTGACCCAGGAATTAGAAGGGTCCCAGACCAGTTGTTGGGGCCCATTAACAATTAGAACCATGAGGGAAAAACGAAGATGAAATTGATTCCGTATCTCTGCTTCTTCCTCAGTTTAGATATCACTTCCTCTGATGGGGTATGTGGCCATCTGAATTGCTTCCTGGAAATAGCCTTAGCATGTTACTTCATCATATACAATAACGTTTTAACTATATGCCTGTCTCCAATAGCGGATTGTGAGCTCCTTAAGAATGTGATGTTACATCTTCATGGCTAAACAGTGCTTGACATGGGGTATGATGTCCAGTGGTTTCTCATTTCATTTAGAGTAAAATTCCAAACTCTTACCAAAGGCCCACGTGACACAAATTCCGGCCACAGCTCTAAACTCATCTGTTATTTTCTCCCTTAATCATTTTGCTTCAGCCATGCTGGTCTCCTTGGTATTCTTCAGCCATGCCAAGCTTGCTTCTATTTCATGGTCTTTGCAGTTGTTATTTTTATCTGCCTGAAATACTTTTAAACTAGTTGTCTACATTTCTTGCTCCTTGCTTTCGTCTGATTTCTGCACAAATGATATCTTTGCAGTGGGCTTTCCTTGACCACACAATACAAAAACTAACTAACTAACTAACTAACACAACAACGACAACAACAAACCTGCCCTCTAGCACTTCTTGTTCCTCTTGTGCTGTTTCATTTTTCTCCATAGCATTTTCAGCATTAGACAGAATATATATTGACCTGTTAGTTATTATTGTTCCTTTCTTTTAATAGCATATAGTCAGCTTCTTTAAAGAGAAGTAGGAGATAATTATATAGGTATAGCATTTGGAATAACAGTTAAAGACAGCTCATTTCCAATGCAGAATCTTGTTACAGATAGAAATAACTAACCACTTCTAAGTCATTTAGCACTCAAATACAGATTCCTAGAGAGGACAATTTGAACTAAAATTCTAAAGAAATCATAAGTACTCTTGATTGCAACACAGCTTCTCTTGGCATGCTAATGCACCTGGCTCATTAGATGTTACAGCTATGAGGTATCATATTCATGCATGCATTCTTTCATTCATTCCACAGATACCTAATGAGCACCTATCATGCTGCAGTCACTATATAGGCTAAGCAAAAATAGACGTAGTTTCTGTCCTTGTCTCTTCAGTAGGAGAGACAACCAATCAAATCATCACACAGATAATGAGAAATTGATGTTCTAAGAAGTGCAATGATGGAGAAGTAGGCACTGATATAGAAGTTAGGAAAGGTGTTCCTGAAAGGTGACACTCCAAGAGGTGAGTCAGAGATAACTAGACTGAGACCAATCTGATAGCCATTCATTAAGCTAGCAAACACCAGAGGAAGACCAACTTGTGTGGAATGATCTTAAGTTTGGTATGTTTTGGATATGTGAGGCAGGTTCTGAGCTATTCTAATGGGGGTAGAAATTAACACTCAGGTGTATTTAAAAATATACATCATAAAAAAGGACACAATGCTATGAAAAAGAAACACTAGAATGAGAAAAGATCTTAGTGATTTAGACTATGCTGCTTGAAAAAAATTCAGTCAGAGGAGTGTAATATAAAATCAATGAAATTTCCAAGAATATGGAGCAATAACTAGACAAAGAATATATGAGAATATATTAGAATGAATAGGAATAATCCTTTTAGTCAATATCCTATTAATAGAAGGTACAGAAAGAAAGAATGGAAAAAATGGAAGTGACAGATATCTTAAACAAATTATAGAAGAATTTTCCAGAGTTAATATAGGATACTAGAACACCCTTCTTCAGATTCCAAATACCCACCTCAGGTCTATTAGGAGGGAATACTTCTTCCCCATTTGTGATATGTCTCTCTAGGCAAAGAAAAATCCTTAGTGTTACTCCAGGTCTCTTTCTACCTCTTCCTCTGTCCCAGAGGATACAAAGTGATTCACGTCATTGGTAACTTTGTGATGATAAAAGTGGCCTTGCTGAACTCTGTCCTTTTACTTAGGAACAAATTCCCCTGATGGAGCAAGCATTCGCCTTGGGTCCTCTAGGGGGAGACTCGAACACCTTGGGGATGGGATAGGCTGTCCCAGTGCACTAGTGCTATGCCTAGGTCCTCCTAATTTCAGCTGCAGTGTTACGAAGCTGTTTGACTCTATTAAAGTACGTTCTCCAATGAAGCCTAATACTGCAGTCTCTATCTGGACTTTAAAAAACCTGTTTACTGAGAATCCACGTAAGAAGACGTGCTATTAATGGGCCTCCTAATGGTCAAAAGGTACTGGGCCCAGTCCGGTGGCATAGCAGTTAAGTTTGTGCATTCTGCTTTAGTGGCCTGGGTTCGCCGGTTTGGATCCTGGGCGTGGACCTACTCACCGCTCATCAAGCCATGCTGAGGCGGCATCCCATATAGAAGAGCTACAACTCTGCAACTATGACACACAACGATGTACTGGGGCTTTGGGAGAAAAAAGAAATAAAAAAGAGGAGATTGGCAACAGACATTAGCGCAGGGCCAATCTTCCTCAAAAAAAAAAAAGGTGGATAATATATTAAAAAAAAAGGTACAAACTTCCAGTTATAAAATGAATAAGTCATGGGGCCATAATTAATATACGGCGTAGTGACTGTAGTTAACAATACTGTATTGTGTATTTGAAAGTTGCTAAGAGAGTAGGTCTTAAAAGTTCTCATCACAAGAAAAAAATTTAACTCTGTGTGGTGATGGATGTTAACTAGACTTATTGTGGTGCTCATTTCACAATATATACAAATATCGAATTGTTATGTTGTACACCTGAAACTAACGTAATGTTATTTGTCAATTATATCTCAATAAAAAAAAAAAATGAGCCTCCTGAGAGACAGCAACAGTGCCTGGCAAAATAAACTGAAAAAAGACGCAAATGCCTAAGCATATTCTCATTATCAGAACACCAAAAATTAAAAGAAATTCCTAAAATTTTCCAGACTAAAATGACAAATCACTTCCAAAGGAACATTAATCAGACTAGTATTATGATTCTCATCAATAATATTGGATATGGAAGTCACGGGGGAATTTATTCAAATTTATAGGCAAAAATATTTTCAACCTTGGATTTCTATGTCCGTAAACTATTGATCAAGTGTGAGAATGTAAGAAAGGCATTCGTGATTCACGTAGTTTACTTCTCATGCATCTTTGTCTTAGGAATTTACTTGAGTATGGACTAAAAAAAAAAAAATCAAGGATCAGGGCCGGCCCGGTGGCGCAAGCGGTTAAGTGCGCGCGCTCCGCTGCGGCGGCCCGGGGTTCGCTGGTTCAGATCCCGGGCGCGCACCGACACACTGCTTGGTAAGCCATGCTGTGGCGGCGTCCCATATAAAGTGGAGGAAGATGGGCACCGATGTTAGCCCAGGGCCGTCTTTCTCAGCAAAACAAAAAAAAAAAAAGAGGAGGATTGGCGGATGTTAGCTCAGGGCTGATCTCCTCACAAAAAAAAAAAAAAAAAATCAAGGATCTAAACAAAAGTTAAAAGATATCAGATCCAAATTTTAGCAGGTCTAGTTTAGGGGAGCATTGAAGGAATGTAGGTTTCAAGATGATTCTTATCAGATCATGTAATTTGGTTTGGAGTAGGACGATGGTTTTCTGTGAAAAGGAGAGCAATATTTTAAGAAAAAAAGTGGGATTCAACAAGTTAGAAAGCACATTTAAAATTCAGAAAAGCTGAAGATATGGGAAAGGCAAATAATGCTCTTAAAAGACGATGGGGAGCTCCAGGAGGAGCAAAGAGTTATTGAAAAAAGTCACAATCCAGATACAAAGTAAACATGAATTTTTAGCAACTGTTGAGCATAAGAAAAAAAGTCCTTTGGATATGGATGATAAAACGAATTGTCTTTTGAGTGGTCCAGGAATCATAACATTAAATATGCAAGGAAGGAAATAAAATCCTAGTTTATAATGCCCTTTAACCATGAATAGTATTCACATACTCATTTTAATATAGATGTTCTTTATTCATATTTTAATATGTAGAGTAAATTTCTGGATACAATGGAAAACTTGGTTGTGGTTGCAGGATAAAGAGTAAACATCAACCAAGTATAAGTGCAGCTGACAGAGAGTAGAATAGAATGAATGTGTGTGTGTTGGGGGGAGGGGTGAGAGGAAATGTAGAGGGAAAGCAAAGCAATTTAATATCTTGACCTTATGAGGCTGGCTTGGTTGAAAACCCAACTTTCACACCTACTAGCCTCTCTGAGCTTCAATTTCTTCATCTGTTTAATAAAGTTTGGATTAATCAAACAGAAAGAATTTTCCAGAAATATTTAATTATACAGGTAGGAAAGTAGTGACAAATATTCAAGTTTGTCGAGAGAGCAAGTACAGAGAAGTACCTTGAAAATCATTGAAAGTAGTCATTCTGAGGGACTAAGTGGGGGTCTTATAATTCTTTGAGTCATACGCCCTGATATTGTAAATCACCTTGAAACTACAGAGAATGGCATCATCAGAAAGATGGATGGCGACATAACTAGGGTCACTGAGAGTAGCATCACTCACTAGCATGAGTTAGGTTATATTTCTCTCATCTGTGTGTGCATATGAGTATCTAAAAGAAAAAGTGGCCAGATTCCAGGAAGATGGGGGAGGGTTAAGGGTGGGTGAAGGTAGAGAGCACAGGTATACTAGTTTGAGCCTATATAAGATACCTTAACAAAGAGACAACAAAATGTGATTGTCCGGATGTCAGCAGGTATCTGGGTCAGGTAAGCGTCTCTGCTCCACGAGGTCATCCAGGAGCCCAGATTTCTTCACTCAGGCTGCTATGTCATCTTCTGTGATATTGTGTGCATCTGCGTAGTTGAAACTGGCTCACCATGACGTGTATGGTCTAGCCCAAGTGAAAGAGGAAGGAGACGAAATAAGAGGATAAGAGATTTCCTTTTCAGGAAGTAATACACAAGTTGCCCATATCACTTGTGCTCACATTCCATTGGTGAGAACTTAGGCTACGCAAAACTGAGAGAGAGACTGGGAAATAGGATCTCTGGTTGAGAGACACGTAGCTTTAGGAATCTCCTTCTCTGCCACTGTAGGGAAGGTGGTCAGGGCTGTGGGTTCTTCAAGTGAGAGGCTTCTCTTGACACCTACTCCAGATTAAATGCTGTCCAAGAGAGCCAGGGCCGGTGGATTAAGGGAAGGACAACTGTGAACAGGCGCTATGCTAGTGTCTGGAACAGGTTAAGGGATAATAAAACAAGCCAGCACTGTGTTTCAACACCCAGCTTTCTCAGATTAGCTGCTTTCTACAATTTCATCCTTGCTCTTTCTATCTTTGGAAACTCTGCTTGCTAACATTCAAGTAGTTAGTTGTTGCAACACGACACACCTGTGCAACACATAGGTGACCCACGCCATCCAAGGTCTGCGCATCTGAGGAGCGTGAGGGGGAACGCATAGAGTGGAGATGAACAGGACTAAATCAGCATACTCCAGATAGAGACAGAGAGAATTATGACTCCCTTTTACATAGTAAATATTCCTATCTGAGAGAGCAGTCACAAAAAACAGTGGAGAATAGAAGGGTTACATAATGTATTGATTAAGTAAGAAATTACAAACCACCAATTTTTGGGGAAAAATGAGTCAAATCTTATTTTATACTCTATTTACTGTTCCTCAGCTTGCAACTTTTCTAAATTGGACCATGTATTATAATAAATAATAACTATATTAATTATATTTATATAATTATATTCAACATATTATAATCATAAATGATACATTAATTACATGTATATAATTATATTTAATCATATTCATTTATTGTGTGTGTATATGTGTGTGTATATATATATATATATATATATTTTTTTTTCAATCTCAGACCGCCTAAATGTAGACTATTGGGGGTTGGTTCTGCCCATTTTTGCTCAGGAAAAAAAAATTCCACGTGTGATTCTCTGTGTCTGTGGAATACGACCACAGAACATGCCCCAAGAAAACTCCAAATGGCTTAAAGAGTTAGGTATAAAGTAAAATGAAATCATGGGATAACTAGCAGAAAATAAATTTGAGTATTTATTAGTTCCTTTGTGGGTAACATTTTAAGCGACAAACTAATGTTTTTAAAAATGATCAATTGATTCAGTCACAAAACTTTTAAACTTGCAAAGAATGAAAAAGACTAAAACAATACCATAAAGAATTTATATAAAAAAATAAAACTTTTGGGGGCCGGCCCGGTGGCGCAAGCGGTTAAGTGCGCGCGCTCCGCTGCGGCGGCCCGGGGTTCGCTGGTTCGGATCCCGGGCGCGCACCGATGCACTGCTTGGTAAGCCATGCTGTGGCGGCGTCCCATGTAAAGTGGAGGAAGATAGGCACAGATGTTAGCCCAGGGCCGTCTTCCTCAGCAAAAAAAGAGGAGGATTGGCGGATGTTAGCTCAGGGCTGATCTCCTCACAAAAAAAAAAAAAATAAAACTTTTGGTTTTTCATTATACAAAACATTCATACAAATTGATTAGAATAAAAAACAAGACCTCAATGGTTAAATAAAAAACATTTATGAGCAATTTACAAAAAATATATGCAATTTTAAAACTGCATTGAAAATATTTCATCTTATTGATTTTTTAAATATAGCTTATGTTCTCAAAATACATACATTTATGCAACAAGTCTGACATGGGATTTGGCAATTTATATCATGAAACCTGTTCTTTAACCTGGTATTGAAAAGAGACATGAAGAATAATGGTCTGTCATTTTTAGTAACAAAAATGGAAATCAATGTAATTGTCCAATAATAAAGTAGTTAAATGAAAAAGGGTATGTTAACCTCACAAATATCATGCAACCATTAAAAATGAAAATTATAAATACCACATAACCATGTATGGCAATGTTTAATATAATTTTTATATTGCATATGATGTTATGTAAAAATATTTAGTTAAAAAACAGAAAATAGATTTATGTGTGCGAACTGATTATACGGAAGCACAGTTAGTTATCTATATAGACTAGAATTGGTAGAGGATTTGAAAAAGGATAAGTGCTGAGTTGTCTGGAAGTAAGATTGAGATAAACTTTCTTAAGATATTTTCTTTATATTTGTTATAATGCTGTTACAAAGCTGGAAAAATTGTAAGAACATAAATAGAGATATATGTTCAATGGTGAACTTTAGGATCTCTAATCCAAGCTACTTTTAAATAACTGCCCCCAAAAAATTCTATTGAAAAATATGATGAAGTCCTAATTCTAGAGCAGGGAGAGGGAACAAGACTGACAGAAGGGGACTGAATACGGTTTATATGGTATGTGTGTGTGAAGAGACAGAAGAAGGATTCAAAGGTGACAAGAATAGAGGTGAGGTTTACCAGAAATAGGACTTCTTCAAGACAGAGGCTTGGTTTAGTGGTAGTTGTAGTCTTTGTTGTGGTTTGATGGGACTTTTCACCTTTCACTGTACAAACCAGTGTCCAGAGATGCAATTGATGCACAAGTTCAACGTTATCCATAGGAGTGAACTAAATGTCTCTGCTTTGAAATTTTGACTGGAAATCGTATGATACATCTGCCAGCAATTACCATGGGTGTTTCTAAAGTGAGCACAGCCCACTGCCCCTCAATAACATGGTTCTCAAACAATAATGTTGGAAAGAGGCACTGTCTAAAACTTTTGTGATCTATAATCTCCCAGACTACTTTTGCAATTGACTGTTTTTTTTTTTGGCTAAATATATTATTTTATTTTTGGCTACTGACCAAAAGGCAAACAATTGTTGGTGAATTTGTAACTTTTCAATTTTAAATAAAGCAACATCTGAGCAGTGATTTCACTTTTCTGTTTCAGTCTTTGACACTGAACTGCAAAATGTCACCTTTAGTGACCCAGAAAAAGCAGCCGGCTTGAGAAGAAAAAGTTGGGTTGTGCAATGTCTGAGTGGATTGGTTTTCTCTGCTGATGCATTAGAAGAGGCAAGAGCAACCCCCTGCATGACTGGGGGAGAAAATACCCCTCATTAGCATGATGGCCAAAACGTCCTTGTTCATAACCAAACATACTGTTTTACTCAGAAGAAAATTTTAAAAATAGAAAAACCTAAAATCCAAAATCAGTTGCTCTAAACAACATCTCAGGTATTGATTTCCAAAGCATATCTGGAAACACTACCTAAAGATTAGAAACTGTCTGTGTAGTCCACAGATTGGATATTATATAACATTTATTTCAGCCAATGATGCTCTCAGAACTATGCTAGTTGGATGTCACAGACGGATTCATGATTTAGTTGTTCTTACAAACCCATTTCCCCTGGCCAATTGTGCTCCAGCTGGCACATCACAAAATGTGTAACCCAAACCTGCTTAGCATCATCATTTGGCCAGCCCGCTAAAGGCATCATAGAGAAAATAACACTACATTAAGTGGGACATCCCCAAATTTCAGTCTAGCAATAAAGCTTGTGTTTTTCCTTTAGATGAGAGTAAGCATGTTATTATGGAAATAGCAAAGATTTTGGAGGAAGACATCTGCAAGCCCCAATTTCCTGTGAAATTTATGTAATAATTCCTACCACATAACATTGCTTTAATAATGAAATGACATGAAAAGCCTTACTTATATTAGACTTTCAATAAAAGTTTGTCAGCCCCGTGACTTTGGATAAGTTACTTAACCACTCTATGACTCAGTTTCCTCACCTATAAACTGGATATCAGTTTAGTATGTTACTTCAGAGGGTTCAGTGAGGATTAAATGATTTAATAAGTGACAAGCTCTTTGAATAGTACCTGTTAATAGTAAGTGCTCAGTAAATGTATTTGTTGCTCTCATTGTTATTCATTGCCTGTGTGCTAATAGGATATTCCAGATAAAGAGAACAACAGGAGCACAAAAGGACTTAAGGTATTAGGCACATTTTTTGTTGAGGGGATGGGGTGTAAATAGGGGATTAAAGCTGAAGTGGGAGCTGCACAATAGTGTGAGACTACTAAAGAGTACTGATGAATGTACTGATGAGAAGTACTAATTAACTGGTTAGGTTTTCAACTGTGAAGGATCTTGAAGACTTGTACATGGGCTTTTTTATTACAGAAGCTGGAAAGCCAGCAAAGGCTTAAATTAGCAGGTCATATGACCATATCTATTTTTGAAAGATGATTAGAGGGGGTGTAGATGATTAATAAAGGGAGAGTGATGAGAAGCAGGGAGATATTTAGGAAGTTAGTCCAAAAGGTAGGGTACCGTAAAGCAAGAAGGCAGTGATGGAAAAGAGGAAATAGCTACAGAAAACAATGCAGGCATAAAATTAATAAGATTTGTTGGCTAATTGATTGGGAGAGTTAAAGGAAAGGAAATAGCTAAAGCTATCTGGAGGTGTCTAATTTGTGAAAATGGTTAGATGATGAAACCGAGATAAAGAAGTTGTGTACACGATGGGACATGTTGAGTTTATCTTTGTGGATCATCCAATGGTTGAAATCATTGGTGTGAGACACTGCCTACAAATATTGCTTAGGAAGAAAGACAAAAGGATAGAGCATGGAACTTTGAAGTGTGTCTACATTTAATAAGAGGTCAGAAAATAAGAGGTGTCAAGGAGCAGCACTGAGAAAGCAGTCAGAGAGTAGGAAGCAGGCAGAAGGAAGTAGCAGCCTAGAAATCCAGAGAGATATGCATTCCAAAAGAAACAAGAGGTGAACAGTTATGGTTTTAGGAATATTTAATCATTAGGGAAAAGACAGTCCATTCAAAATGTTTATTTAATGCTGAAAAATGTGCCAGTCTCTCCAATTTCCTTTTATTTTTCATGTTCTTTCTTCTTATTCCTCAAACCGAGTAGACTTGATAAACTCACTTTGCTTCCTCAGTTTTCTTTCAAGCCCTTCAGTTCCTGGATGGTAGGCAGATGATCTAAATGTTATCAAAGAGAAGGCTAAAATAAGATATGGGGGATGTAAGTGTATCTGAGTCTAGCAATCCCTGCTCACAATGATTCAAAACAGATCTCTGCTGTGTTGTGTTGCATATCTGGACAAAAACAGAAAAATTCAGTCCTGTGTTTTTCTGTGTTATAAGTGATTCTTATTTTTAAAATACTTGAATTACTCAATAAATTTTTTTCTATTTGAAAGTTGGGGTCATATAAATATGATCCTCGAAAAGAGCTCCTGAATGGGCAAAGGAAACAAATCTTGCATGGTCAGTTCAGTGTGTTAAAGGCGTGGGACAATTTTGTGCCTAAGGGTGATAGTTTCATAATTTGTCTTTTATCCAACTTGCTTAACAATCTGCCTGTTCTTTAGTTACTTGAAATAATATAAATAATCCATTGTAAACTGTAAAATCTTATGTACCCCAAATGTTCCTACTCTTTCCAGTTTTTGGACACAAATGAAGTTACATTGATATCAATAACTCAAAGTTTTTTAACTTAGTCTGATGCAATATTGTGATTTATAAGAAATATATATTTGGTCATGCAGATGACCAAGAATATATTTCTTATATGTATGTGGTCTTCATCCAAAGTTCCTGGCTCACAGCTCCCAAAACCCTTGGATTTTCTTGTTTACATTAATGAAGGTTAGTTTTGGACCCCATCCAGGTATTGGGGCTGGTTGCCAGGAGAACCAGCCATGTGATCAGAGGATTGGAACTTTCAGTCTCACCTCCTGATTTCTGGGGAGGGGACGTTGAATCAATTGCCAATGGCCAATGACTTAGTCAATCATGACTACATAATGTAGCCTCCATAAAAACCAAAAGGACAGCTCATCAGTCCTTTATTGGAGAGCTTCTGGGTTGGTGAACATATGGAGCGTTTGGGAGAGTGGTGTGCCCTGAGAGGGCATGGAAGCTCTGCACCCCTACCCTCGTACTTTGCCCTATGCGTCTTTTCCATTTAGGTGTTCATCTGTATCCATTATAATATCCTTTAACAAACTGGTAAATGTAAGTAAGTCCCTGAGTTCTGTAAGCTATTATAGTAAAATAATAAAACCCAAGGCAGGGGTTGTGGGAACCTCTGATTTATAGCCAGTCCATCAAAAGTACAGGTAATAACTTGGGTTTCTGGCTGGCGTCTGAAGAGAGGGGTGGTCTTGTGGGACTGAGCCCTTTACCTGGAGAGTCTGATTCTATCTCTGGATAGAGGTGTCAGAATTGAGTTGAATTTTCAGACACCCTGTTGGCATCCAAGAACTAATTGTTGGTGTGGGGAAGCCTCCACATACACATGTTGGAATTGGGTCCAGGAATCCTTTACATCGGTACCACTAAGCTTTGTACCTTAGCATGTAGGATTTACTTACTCCTTACCATGTAAGCAGCAGGCAGGATTGACTTAATATTCCACTTTTATTCAGATTTGATGTGGTCTGCTTGTCCCATTGCCACTGCTTTTGGTGCCCATGTGGGAAGAACATTGCCCATGTCTGGGGTGCTATTTCCCAGTTATAAGGCCACCAGTATATGGAATGCCAAGTGGTCCTAGGTTTTAAGCAGAGGTGAGAAAAGTGGCTTTTTTTTTCCCACTCTGTACCAAGATTTGTCAACTTGGTCCCGGACGAACATTGTTGTGGGCTAAAGTCTATAAAAACACTCTCTTAACAAAATATCTCCTCCATTTTTTGGCCAACACCCTTCTAAATCCTAGGGAAGAAAGATAGTAGGAGAAGGGGTTAGGAGTGGAACAGAAACTCTTCCGTTCTCCTCCTCTTTATTATCGTTATCCCCCTTACTCTTCTTCCAATGTTCCATGGTCCCATACTCAAATTCTTCCTCTTTGCTTGGTCAAGGGACCCAAAAAGATCCTTGGGGTGGGGTTCTCTACACTAGAAGTGTCTGTGTCCCAGCAATTTGTTTAAATTTCCTATTATACTTGCACGAATATAAAGATTTACTATAGTAGGTAGATATAGATATAACATAGGTATATCTTACTTTCCACTGAGATATGAAAGGCCAAGAGCAATTCAGTCGGTGCCAAGAGCCATCCTATAAAGCTGAGTGCTTGACTGCCTGTTCATGCCATAAGAGACTGCAAAACAGGTTCTGTTCAGTCTTATCCCACCATCCAATTCTAGGCTACATATGAAGAAGAAAGCAAAAGGGACTATTTTGAAAAGTGTTTTAATGCTTTATTTCTTGTTGTTCCATATCTCCCAAGGGGGAAGTGTTTTCCTATCTTACTTTAAGCCAATGAAAGAATTTTAATGAGACCGCTTGGAGTGATTCACACAACTTCTTGAAGTTTGGTGAACTTAAGTATTATGAGTCAGACTTAGAAAGTCCAAAAGTCATAAGCTATGACTGGATTGCTCCAAGGGCAGCATGGGGAGCAAGCTGCATTTCCATCATGGAAGGGAGCTAGCCTGGGGTCAACTGTCCAATTTGACTTGTGACTCCAACAGAGGGAGAGAATGTGGGAAATCTAGTACTGTGAGGGGAGTTCTAACAGCTAACTGAGTGGAAGCATGTAGCATGCTTCATGTTCAAGCAACTGTAGCATGAGGAATGCAGATGGAGTTTCCCAGCGGAGGATCTTCAAGGAGCCCACACAAGCACCCAATGAAACAAGGAGCCAGCAATTGCATATGGCATTAAAGGGCACTAGTGTCAGAGGTTCAAGCCCATAAAAACAATGCCCCTCCTCCATGAGCCTGGCTAGATGGGAAACAGCAGTTATTGATACGGGGAAGAGATAGTAAAGAAGCAAGTTGGAGTTAACCCTACACTCACCTCCCTACCCACTCCGGAATTCTAGGCCTGTAGCAGTACTAGTTGGGAAGCTAGGAGAAGTTACAATTGAATTTTAGTTAGGAATGTTGAAAATATTCATGGGGATATTTTAAAAAATTACTTAAATTACTAAGGAACTGGATCTGTGTGATCACGTCTGTGTGACCTGCCTGAGATTTCAACCAGAGCCAGAGAAAGACAATTTGGACAATATCATTTAACAAGAGGGATGTGGTATATATAACAATGGCCTCCCAAAGATGCCCGTGTTTTAATCCCTGGGACCTATGAATATGTTACATTACATGGCAAAGGGGAATTAAGGTAGCAGATGGAGTTAAGGTTGCTAATCAACTGACCTTAAAAAAGAGAGATTACTCTGGATTATCCAGATGGGCCCAATGTAATCACAAGCGTCCTTAAATGTGGAAGAGAGAGGCAGACGGGTCAGTGCCAAGTGATGTCATATGAGACTCAGCTGACCATTGCTGGCTTTGAAGATGAAAGGGCACATGGGCCAAGGAATACAGGCACCTTCTAGAAGTTGTAAAGGGCAAGAAAATGGATTCTCCAGAAAGGAATACAGTAATGTAAAAACTATTACTCTGGAGTTTACTGGAACAAATGCACTGGCTTTCCACAAAAAAATTTTGTATAGAGCTGCACTAATAGCCATACTAGCAAACTGTACTATTGAGCACTTGAAGTGTGTCTAGTCTGAACTGAGATGTGCTGTAAGTGCAAAATACACACTGAATTTCAAACACTTAGTACAAAAAATAAGGATGTAAAATATCTCATTATTTTTAAATTGATAATGTTGCTTGGTTTATATTAATATTTTGGATATATTGGGCTAAATAAAATATATTGTTAGAATTAATTTCACCTCTTTTTACTTTTTAAATGTAGCTATTTGAAAATTGAAAATTATATATGTGGCTCACATTATATCTCTATTGAACAGCGTTGATAAAGAGAAAACCTTTCTAGAAATTTTACAATTACACTTTACATTTTATAATCTATAGCACTTTATAAATTTCTCTAATACATACTTAATTCTCATAGCAGTCATGTGTGATGAGTAGGATATAACTTATCATTCCTAGTTTTTAAAACGTGAAAACTGAGGCTCAGTTAATATAAAAGACCCACACGAAAAATCACAAAAGTAGCAAGTGACAGAGCTAAGAGAAAATAAAACATCTGTCTTTCAAACCAAGGCTTTTTTCCTACTTTCCCATTCTGTGGGTGGTGGAGATCCCAGCGCCTAACCTGGAGTTCTCATTTTCTCCAGAGGAGAGTTACTTAAAGGAAAGAGTCTAGAACACTTGAGCTGATGAGAAAGGAGAGTCTTCTATGTATCTCAGCCTGTCTCTAGAAGAGCATTCACAAAACCAAACTTCGTAACCTACTGTTTCTCACAACTTATCAATGATGCTTGGTTATAAAAGCGTTCTGTAGTCATGTGGGTTTGAGAAGCACTGGATGTAAAGTTGGTTTCTTTTAACCACAGCACTTTTGAATCATTATTAATCTCTCAGAGGGAGTACATTACAATTTCCAAAACTTATTTCAACAGATCGTGATGTTCTGGAAAAAGCAATTTAGGAAATTCTGCCCTACAACAAAAGGAAGATTCAAGGACAGGTCTGACTTTTAGCTCCCCGCCATGTGTGAGCCAATCTCCAGTGTTGAAAGAGGATCTGAGGGAGGAGGTGGCAGCTTGTTCCCCAGCCGAGATGCGTTTGCTCGCTTTGGCAACTATCCTGGACAAAGATGGATGTTTAAAAGTGATTTTTAAACGATAGAAAATTAGAATCAGTTCAATAAATAATTTGTGTAGCATCTTAATAAGATTTAAATACAGAGCCAGATATCTGTTCTTTTAAACCACGAGAACACTTTGAGTACTTGGAAGTATTCCTTGGCATTCTAGTGACTTTCTAAATGAAATTCTAGCAAGATAGGAAAAGGACATGTAACAACCCAAAGTTCAGGGAGAGATTTTGACATTTGAAACCGTTAGGTTTGCCGGTATTAATGACTACCAATTGGTATTAAGAAGTATAAATTTTGTTTTCCAAAGCAACTTTTCATCAAGTGATGAAAAAATATGCCAAAAATACACATTAATTTGCTTTTTATTTTCTTCAGACTAACCAGGACCAGATACTGAGGCAAGAAATGTCAGTAGGAAGAACAGAATGAGAATCTGCTTATTCAACAACATTTTGTGCTGGCTTTATTTTTGATGCTGGGGATTCAGTGATGATAAAATAAAAGTACGCTTGCAATGGAGCTTACAGTATTGTGGAGTTCAAGAAATAAAAATGTTATTTTATGTTTCTAAGTAATTAATTCATTCATCAAACATTAAGAAAATGAACAAGCACCTCCTATGTGCCAAACACTGTGCTAGGTATTATGACTACGAAGAAAAAGAAGACAAAACTTCTGACATGGATGAGTCCATTATATAGTGCAGGAAGCAGAGAAGAAAACAATTAATTACCAAAGGGTGTTTCCTCTCACTCAAACTTGCTCCAGCCACGTTCTTCCCCTGCTGACTAATCGGGCACTCCATTCAACCATCTGCCCAGACTAAATATCTTAGGATCCTTGACCACTCTCTTTGTCTTATAACCCATACCCAAACCATCAGTGAATTCTATTTTTCTTCCATCAAAATATATCTTTAAAAAAATTCCACCACTTCTCATCTATGTCCACTGCTGTCAACATGTTCCAAGCCACCATTATCTTTTGTAGTGTCCTAACTGGTCTATCTGCTTCCAATCTTTTCCCCCTAGCATCTGTTCTCCGTAGGGCATCCAAAGTGGTCATAGGACACTATTTCTCTTTCATAATTTTCCTTTAGTCTGCCTCAAAGCATTTATAACAACCTGCTATGTTTTATATGTTCATCTGTTTATTTGTGCATTGTCTGTCTCCCTCTTGAATGTAAATTTTTAAGAGGAGCGGGTCTGTTTTTAATATGCAAATCACCATTTAGTTTATTCTGTATAGTAAATTATATAGTATGATAAATATTTATATGGTGTAAGCAACAGTGATGTCACAAATGAGGATTTGATTAGTTTGCCTGGGATTCAGATGGTGGGAAGATCACGGAAGGTTTGCAAAGGAATTAAAGCTTGTTTCAGATGCTGTCATCTGACTTCTACCTCTGCATCCTCTATACAAGATCAACAACAACCTATTTGATAAAACATTTCCTCATCACTTATCCTAAACAGCCTCTTCCTTAAGACATCTTTCTTGATTTGTTGTTTATGTATTTAATAAAAATTTATGGAGTGAGTGCCCTCTGTATGCAGGCCATAAAGAATACAATCATAGATGAGATCAAAATGGAGACCATTAGAATGCAGTAAGATCAGAGCCATCAGGAGGCAAGTGAAGAAGGCTATGGGTCTTTGAGTCTTCTATTTTATCGCTCCCCTTCTCCTCTGCATTCTGCTTAAAGTTTTGTGTTTCTCCAATATACTTGCAGCCCCCATTTCCAGCAAAGTCAATTATTCTTATTTGGGTAGATTTTGAGTTTTAAATGTAATTACATCATACATCCCTGCTTGGCTCAGTCCATTTCAGCTGCCTGTACTGAAGACCACAAACCTGTAGCCTCTAGTCTCTAGTCGTTAGGTCCCAATAACAATAAGAGGTTAAAACTGGAACCATTTTGCTTCACTAATCACTTGTGTGGTGTGATGACCACATTGAAAACACTTGACAATGCTTATGTTTCCAAACGAATACTAGAGGGGCAAGGCAGGTAATGTAAACGAGTGAAGCAAGCTGGGTGTGAGATGATTAAGAAGTAGTAGGGTCTGCTGTGAAGTGGAGAACCTACACTCTGCGACCGCAGTTCCAGAAGCTTTTGTTGCCACATGAGGAATTTAGGCCCAGGAGTGCAAAGGAAAATTCTTTTCCCCTTTCTCTAAGTGGAGGGGCCTCCTGGTCTCTCTCCATGCTCTCATCTACTCCTACCCGGAAATAAGTGACTCATCAGGTTAGTTAAATTTGGAGGAGGACCTGGACTTCATAGCCCCGCCTCTTTCTTGCTTTTTCTCTCTGGCACTTTCCTGTATGAGAAGGTGCGTGCTTTAGTCTGCTCCTCAATGTGTAAGTGTTATGGAGACGGGCTTCTACATGGGAAGGCCTACAGTAGTCCAGTGCTGCCTGTGACTGGATGAAGAAGCCTGACTTTTTCTGGGGTTTGATATTAAGAAGTCCATTGTTTCTGCTCACCTAGGCCACATCTTGCATCTAAGACTTTGTCAGCAGTAAATGAGATATTTTGATCTTCACCTCCTTAATCATTTTTCCTCACTTTTCAATTTTTATTCATAAACTCGGGTGAGAAAAACAGGGGTGTGATTTATTGGGCCCCCACAAATCATATGACCAATGTTGCTTTATTTTCTAATTTTTGAAGAGAAACCAAACGTTCAGATTTTTTCTTTTTTTTTTTTGTTGAGGAAGATTCATCCTGAGCTAACATTTGTTGCCAATATTCCTCTTTTTTTGTGCTTGAGGAAGGTTAGATCTAAGCTAACATCTGCGCCAATCTTCCTCTACTTTGTATGTGGGTTGCTGACACAGCATGGCTGATGAGTGTAGATGTGTGCCTGGGGTCCAAACCCACAAACCCAGGCAGCCAAAGCAGAGTGCACCAAAATCAACTACCACACCATGGAACCGGCCCCCAGATTTTTTATATGAAAAACTCATGATTCTTGGCAAAGAATTCATATATTTAAAAAAATCTTATGTTTTAAATGAAATATATTTATAGGCCAATTTTCACAAGAAGTCACTAGATTGCAGTTATGCTCTAAACTCTGCAGTTTGGGGTCAGTCTACATATCTAGATTTCTGTCCCAGTCCCTTCTGATGAATCCAGTTCTCATTTGGATTTGGAGCACTGATCTTTACCTCAGCTCACTAATCTGGATTCCTGATATTTTGACTACCCAATCATCCCTCTCCAGAACCTTCTGGAGGGTAGACCGTATTCTCCTCGCCCTTCTTCTCTACCCAGCTACAAACTATAGCTCTTCTTCAATCTAGCCATGCCACACTCCAGCCTCCAAAATTACTGATCCTTGGAGATCTCTATAGTCTTGCCTCATCTACCAGCTCTGACCTCTTGGATCAATGACCATACCTCGTTAATCCTTAATCATAAAGATTTATATAATTAGCTATCACCACTGCTTTCCCGTACGAGAGGAAAGCCCAGTTAACCCATATTCCTCTCCATTCCCAGGCTATTCCTCTCTCTCGATCTACCTCCCGTTGAGATCCCAAATGCATGGTATTAACATGCATACTGTAAAACTTGGGAATTTTATTTCTTCTTTTCTCTCCCTTTCTCACTTGGAATGTGGCCACTGATAGGAATTTTTTTCCTCTTTCTCTTATCAAATAAGAATCACTGATACAAGGTATTCTAGGTTTTTTGTTCTAATTTCCTTCCCTTGGCACATTCTTTATTCTTCTTGCTTTCTTTCAAGTCTCTGGCTCCAATGACAATCTCATTCCCTAGGTCCTCATTCAGCCAGTCTGATAGCAGCCCTCAGGAAGTGCAATCTAAATTAATTTTGTTTGATTTTGGATTATTTTCCAAACTTTAGACTAGTCAATAAGACATCTCAGTCTCCCCTGGGACCACCCATTTAGTCTTCAACCCAGCTTCTTTGACTTTTTTCCAGCCATCTGTTTTACTTGGGCAAAGAAAGCCAGTTTTAATGTCTACATATTTTTCCTCTCATCTATATTTTTGGCACCTTTAGTTAATTCAGAGTTAGCTCCAGAAAGGAAACATTTACCATCCCTCAGCAGCTGTTCAGTCCTGGAGGAGGAAGCGGAGAGTCTTGTTCCTCTTCCCATTGGCCTGTTCTCCCTTATTCTGGCCATAGGTATTTCATCATCCTTGCACTCTAGCCTGCCTGACACCTGGATGCACTGATTTTTGCTTTAGAATGAGAATAATAACTTCTGAGCTCAACTCTCGTCAACTCATTTTTCAACGTGTATGAATCTTGAATCCCAGTATATAATCCGAGGCTCAGAGTCCAGAGCCTGGGGTTCACCTTTGACTCCATCAGCCATCAAATAAACTACATCATCAAGTTGGACCTCACTTCCTCCATCTGTGAAATGAGAGTACTGATCTGTAACAGAGATTTTGAATTCAAATGTCGTTAGATACCTACAGATCAAGGAAAGGAGAAACTACTAAATAGAGGAGCTGTTTGCCATAAGGTAACTGGGCATGACAAGGATTTAAAACTAAGAAGGCATACCCTACCTAAAGACATTTGCTGGCTCAGCTAAATCTATCTACGAGCTCCTTGGCTGAAGACTGACTGGCTGACAGTTTGTGAGCTGTATGATACCTTAAGCCCTGACATTCTGTAAACCCTAAGTCCCTCTGTGTTACAGCTCTTTCCTCTGAATAATTTCCCCTTACATAATATTTAAAACAGAGTACATGTAATGTGATGTAAGATGGCATATAATTTTATGAATCACACTGGCCAGCTCTGTGCTCATAGATGGAGATAACATCTTAGCATGGAGCTGATTTATTAGTAGGTAGCAATCACTTGAATGGGAGCAGATATATAAATGCATTGCAGAAAATTTTGTGGCCTGAAAAAAGACAAATTCTTAAAGTACTGTTTGCTTATCAGAGCTGGAATTTGGAGAAGGCTGGATGAAATGTGCAGAGGTGACAATGACTTCAAGGAAGATGACTATCAGCATCTCCTTTACCTTGATCTTCTCCATTATTAGAAGCTCTCTGGTGGTTTGGCGTGGACTTGGCTGGCAGAAAATGCCCCCAAAAAGCATAAAGAGTGCTTATTGTAGACCTGGTCTCAAACAACGGTTTTAGGAGCATGCCGGTTATAATACAATGTGCTGTGGTTGTAGCCACATTGACTGGAGGTATGCTTGTGGGACAGAGGCTAAGGAGGTAAGTATGAATAAAGATTAATACTCTTAAAACCCAAACCTCAAGAATCATATGGTCAGTGCAGGAATATCCTCCAACAATGCTATCACAAATGTTTATAGGATTGTGTGGGGCACTCTTCTATAGCAACACCTAATGGCAGCAAGCAGCAATAGCCGTAGTGGACTGATCTCCCTCTTCAATTCTCTCATCACCTTGCATTTGGAAGGACAACTTCCTTCCAAATAATCACCATTTAAACCACATAAGTCCAGATGTTCTTGGAAAATTCATCATGGAGTATGCCTCTAGAAGGGGAAAAGGTGATTTTGTGATAATATGGGAATGTTGGCTCTTGAGCAAAAATTTTAAAACTGAAATACATTATCTCAGTTAGCTATTGCCACAATAATGTTGTATAACAAATAATCATGGTATTTCAGTAGCATTTAGCAATAAACATTCTCACAGATTTATGAGATCACTAGAATGCAGCTGATCTCGGCTGAGCTCAGCTAGGCCACTGTGCTTCTCAGTGCAGATTTCTGGATCAGCTGCAGCAGCCCTGTTCTACATGTCTCTCATCTTTCTTGGACCATCAGGCTAGCTGTGGTATGTTCTTTGAATGGCGCTGGTAGAGGTGCCAGAGGGAATATTCAAATGTACAAGTACATTTTAAGCCCTTGCTTGTGACATGTTTTCTAACATCCTATTAGCCAAAGAAGTTACATGGCTGAGCTCAAAGTGAAGGCACAGGAAAGTATATTCCTCTAGTAGAGGAATAAAAAGTTATATGGCAAAGGCATGAAGAATCAAGGCCAATAATTGAATCTACAACAGATGTGAACATACTTTGTATCCTGAATTGAGGAAAAGAGTTTATCAGATAATTATAGATTTGGATGAGCTTCAAGGTTTTATATGTGGCCTGTAAAATAAAACACATTGCTTTTTGCCAGAGTGACATGTGGTTGAAAAATATGTAAAAGATCCTATGTGAGATGTGTGTTTATGTGCATATACACAAACATCCTTATATCAAATGTAAGTTGAATTCTATGGCAGAAACTAACTGATCACCAAAGATCCATGCTTCCACTTAAATATTTAGAATTGTTGCTAGGAAGTGGCTGCACATCCAGCAACTCTATTTTCCAGTCTTCCTTGCATCTAGGTGATGCCAAGTGACTAGTTCTTGCCAATAGAAAGGAATAGAAGAGATGTGCTGTGACTCAGGCCAGGTTACTTGAGAAGCGGATATCCCTTCTCCACCTGCTCTTGCTCGCCTGCCCAGCGAATGCAGAAGATTCTGAGCCCCCATCTGACAACTTAGTCTCAAGATAGAACAACTGTAGGTCTCTGAACCTTATGGAAGACCATCTGCCCACTACGAACACTTACATACTGTCACATGATTAAGAAATGAACCTTCATTGTATTTGTGTTATGCCACTAAAGCAGGGTAAGATTTTCTTATGGCAACTAAAAAAGTTATATAGAGAAGATCAGAAGCTCTTCTCACTGTAAAGAATTTATAGAGAAGGATAAAATAATCAAAGAGAACATTTACTGCACATCTACCATGTGCAAGGCTCACAGCTGATATATTACATGGTTAAATGTTTGAGAGCTGTGCTACAGTTTAATGAGTTGGGGGACCGGAGCAGAAAGAGAATCTCATTCTTCCATCATCTGCTACGTTGAGCTGTGCAAGTGGCAGATAAGTAAAGAATGGTAAACACCCTCTACTTTGGCATGGTGAGACATACACCGAGCCTATAGAGCTATGTTATACAAGTCAGTAACATAGCAAATTTAGGACCCTTTACAGTAGGATGTGTGGATGAACTTAAACAAAAGGGGTATTCAATTATCTCAGAGGCAGTACAAATGTGAATTTATATTGTAAAAGTTCAGTAGTTAGGAGGATTGGGCCACTGGAATCCTGAGAAATTGTCTTAAGGAACCCACTCTTATTTGGGACACCTTAACCCTAGACAATGGGTGGGGATGACCATATTATGGAGGGAAGGTTGTAGGTTATAGAGCTGTTGAGAAATGTCTTAGGACTGGAGCACATATTTTCAAAACAGGAGTGATCATGTAAAAAATTTATAGAAGTGGTGGTAATGGTGGTGGTGTTGATAGCTAGATATTCTAGGAAGGAGCTGTGCTAAAACTACAAGAAAAGTTCTTAAATTGTTATTTTTGTGCTTTTTAAAAATTTCCCACACTTCCTGAGTTGTCCAAAACTATGCTTCAAGAATTAGCATTTTTATAGCAGGATTGCAAAAAGAAAAAAAGTAATCTCTTACTGTTATAAGCCAAAATAGACACTTAAAGTCAAAAGAGAAGTACTAAATGAAGTGGATAGACCTTACAATAAATGAAAGATGTGTGTGTATGTATAAAACGTGTACCCATGGGCAGGATTAGGGAGAGTCTCTCTCAGGCTGAGAGTTTGGACTTGAACAGGAGAGTACTCAGCAAGTTACTTCATATAAATATTTTTCCAAGAACACGATGTAAGAAATTTCTCTCATTTATTCTGTTGGTAGCAACTTTAAGCTGAGACAACAGGAGGGAGGACTGGGGTTTATCTTCTGTTTTCAACCAAATTAACAGCTATTTCAGGCATGTTGGTGTTAACCATTGCCTTTATGCTTTCTCTCCAGAAGGAAACCAGACAACATGTAAATTAATGAAATGTTCCTCCACTAAAGGACTCAGAAATTTGTTTGTCCTTAGCTCCCAGGACTCAAATGATTTCAGCATTCTACTTTACGAAAAAGGAAGCTGCCAACCTCATAAAGAGGGATGACACCATTCCAAAAACAATTTAATAATGGGCGTTCTCATTTCTCCTTGGTCATACCTTTGGCTTGGAAAACTCTTTTGGAACCTTCAACAGAATGAGGTCGAGTGTGTAAGAAGCCCCCTTCCCTAGTAGTAGTTTGAATTTTAAACCAAACAGCCTCATCCATTTTATAAGAATTGTGGAGGGGTTCCCTTGGAAGATAAAGCAAGTTCACCGAATGATAAAATACAGCACATGGTATCCCTTGCTAGGAGAATTTTCCCTCTCACATAATTGGCGTATGCCATATGGTTCCTTAACTCATGTAACTTAGATATAATAGAAGTAATAGTCACCAATTTCGTTATTTCTCTTCATTCCCTGTGTTAGTTTCCTATGACTGTTGTAGCTTATTGATACCAACTTAGTGGCTTAAAACATACACATTTATTATCTTATATTCTGAAGGTCAAATGTCCTAAATGGGTCTCATTCCTATTTACAAAAACATTTTAGAAAACAGGAGGCAGCTGGATTTGGCCTGGGGGCCATAGTTTGGTAATTCCTGCTCTGATAGGCTAGGGTCTACATCATATTAATCCTTGTGTTCCTTGAACCTAGCAAAAAATAACTTGCACATACTGGGGACTCAATAAATGTTATTTTGTTTAAATGATTTAACATCTGTCCCCTAGGATATAGATTGGTGCAACCTTTCTGGAGGGGGATTTAGCAATTGCTCTTAAAATTGGACCAAGCAATTAACTTCTAGGAATTTATGGTCCAGCTGTGTTCTGTTGAGTCTTCTAAGGAATGTGAACAAAAGTTTTCATTGCAGTATCATTGTAATAGCAAAAAAATTGGAGATAACCTTAATTTCTTTCAATAACAGATTGTATGAGATTCAAGAAATAGATATCCTACAACAGGTTTAGCCCAATCCAGACTCACTGCCTGTTTTTGTAAATAAAGTTTTATTGAGCCAGAGTCTGCTTATTTGTTTACATATTGTTCATGGATTCTTTTGTGCTACAATGGCAGAGTTGAGTAGTTGTAAGATAGATTGCATGGACAGCAAAACCGAAAATATTTACTATCTGCCCTTTACAGAAAGTTTTTCCAACTCCTTTTCTAGAGTTTTGTGGGGAAATAGATTCATAATAAACTAAACTCAATAATATATTGGAACTGAGTGACCCTGAACTCTTCTTAGCCACATATGATACTACCCTTCCTTTTAGTTTTGTTAGGTTTTAGCCAGATATTATAAAATATTTGGAGTTCAAATCAAAGTCAGCCTTATATAGTAGTAATAAGAAACGCAAATGGATAGCCACAGTTAAAAGATAATTTTTTAAATGATAAAATAATGACTCATACCTATATAAAATGAACACAGGTCACAGATTTTAATTAACTCATTAATTAATAAGATATTACAACCAGTTCAAAGATGAATCCAAAGAACATACAAATATATAATTATCAAAGATACTGCAAAAAATTTACAAATAGATGCAAAACTGCTAAAATTGTTAAATATTCATAGGACGATAATCAATTGCATTCCACTGCATACAATTTCCACTTCAATGGACATGGATCCTTTGCCTTTTTATCAGTTCTCTCTAATTGATAGCATTGTAGAATAGCTCAAAGACAATGATAGATTGAGATCATCTGAAAGCTGTCAGACACTATCCTCAGTAATCTTTTCATTTCAAAGTTTTTCACAATTTTTCCTCTATGACATAAAACTGAATATAAAATGCAACACTCAGCCTGATTATGCAGTATAAATGTGATGTCTTTCTTCAGGCATATAAAAGTAGATAAAGCATCTGATTGTCACACACCTGGGAAGGGGAGACTTAGCTTGAGCTACCCTGTGAACCCTACTAAGGGTCGGAGGTAAATAGGGAGGAGGCAGTCTTATCAAAAATCCTATATTAATGAACAACTGAGGGCTCTCGTGGCAATTAACTCATCCTAAGGAAAGAATAAGCTAAGCATGACTCTGTAACAGAGGTAGCCATTGAAGTGGAGGGGTGATTCTGATTATGGAAAAAAAATGTCTGTTTCTCCAATTTGTCTCCTGGCTTTTTCCAAAATTATATTCACTTGTGGTCCTAATGGCGGTGTTGTAAGTAAATTAAAATAAAGAAATCATTACAAACTCTGTAAGATATTGGACCCAAGCTGTTGAAGTTGAACCAACTACAACATAAAAAGGAAAAAGACATTCTCCCCCACTTCAATTTTTCACATCAAGGGTTCCAGTGAATTGGTAGCTGGGGAGGTAAAAAATGAAGGAAAGAAAATGTCATTAATACAGAAGAATAGTTTGAACATACCATCAGATGTTAATATCCATAGCCATAGAATCTACTAAGTTGTCTAATATTCCACCAGTGGAAAATTATATATTGAAAGGTGGAAGAACATGGAATATGATAGTTCAAGAACTCAAGCAACCCAAATTGTGAAACACATGCTAGGGTTTAGGTTGGTCTATGACAACATAAAAATTGCAAATTTAAATATTTCTCAAATTCACTCACTTCTTTCCATTTTCGTTGTAATCATCCCAGACCAAACCACTATCTTTTCCCACTGGGACTATGTAGAAAGTCTCTTTTGAGTAAAAGGAACAAATCCAACAAACTGAAAATGGCTTAAAACCTTCAATGGCTTCCTATTGACTTGCAAAGAAAGTCTTAACATGCCCTGGAAGACCACACTCCATCTCGCCCGTAGTTGCCTCTCTATTTTTAGCTCATCCACTTTCTCCCTTCCTTAATCCACTGTCTCTCCATCTCTCAGTAACTGGAAGCTGCTTTGTTTTCTCCTTTCTCTGGATGACTGGTTTCTCTGTTTAGTAATGAGTAGCAGTTAGCCAACAAAAAGAAGGGGAAAGAACGTTCTAAAGGAAGCCTCCACATCCAAGCTAGATTACATGATCCTATGAAACCACACTTTTCCTCACCAATCCAGTATTCTATTACTGACATTTTTTTTATAATTCATTTTTCAATGTCGGTTTGTCTCTCTAGACTTTAAGTGTTTAAAGACAGGTTTTGCTTGGCATGTAATAGATAGGAACTAAGTGAAGTATACATTGATTAAAAGTAAAGAAAAAATTTGATCATCATCTCTAGGAGATATCTGCCACTCTCATATATCTAATTATACCCCTATCCAACCATTCTCTTGTGTGACAATATTCTACTTATTTATTTATATATGGTTTACTTTTACTTTTACTTAGGCGTGGTTTCCATGCATTGGATTGTATGAAAGCTTCTTGAATCAGGCCGGGTGTGTGATCCATGCTGTATAATAATAGATTCTATTTCTTCATTTTCCAATACTGATATACAAAAAGTCTAGATCTTATGGGATCTGAGAGCTGCTGAGTCATTTGTAGGTTTTTGGCTTTGCCTGCAGAGGCAAATGTGGCCTACAGAGCTAAAGCCTTCAATCATTGTAAGTGGGTATAGAGTTAGAGACTTAGAGAGAAGACTCACTGGCCAGGTCAGGAGATGTCCTCTTGTAAATTCTAGGCAGTGTTGCTGCCTTCTGTAGAGCTGTGAATGCCGTGAGACAGCCTAGAGATTCCTCTGGACTTGCAATTAGGCAACCTGGTTTCAGAAAAGCTTTAGACCAAGGAGTAAGTAACCATTGGAAGGCCTCAGTCCAGAGACCGAGGACTCACAGGCACAATTTCTGCCAGCAGCAGGAGATATGGTGGGCATCATTGGGATAGCTGTGCCGTACACTCACCCATTTTCGAACTACAAGAGATGTTAAAAGTCATCCAATCCTAAGATTACAAGCTGGCAGCATGTGGGCAAGGATTGGGCTTCCAGATGTGTTCATCTTGTACAATATTTTAAGGACTGTTCAATCTCATCTAAGAATACTGAGAGTCAATCTTTCTTGAAAAATTTGATCAGGCCACATTGTCACAAGGCAGCAGTGAGACAACAGAGGAGAATATCTGCCTCCCTTACACAGGTGCCTCACTCCTTGTTGGAATACTTGGAACCCATTCAGTTCTTTTATAGGCAGTTATTTTGTTACTCTTTTTGTAATCTCATCATTTCATTTCACAATGAAGAAACCATCTCTTTCAGGAGATAATTTTGGGAGAGAAGAAGCGGGTGAGAAGAACTGGCCACAGTAACACAGCAAACTAGTGGCAGAGTTGGGAGTAGCATCCCAGTCCATTGCTGTTTCTACTATATCATACTGTGGATATCTCTGCTAAGAATCTAGTGTGTTAGAGGGTAGAATAGCTGAATGCTGCCACTCAAAATGATCTCACCAGAGAGGTTAAGCACCTTTCCCAAGGTCATGTTCCTTATAAATGGGTAAGAGTGACTGGCCTTGTACTTATTTCTACATCCCACATAGCACCTAACAGTGCAAAAATATAGTATTTAGGAATTGAACTGAGTTAGATTGAATAGTGCAAAAAAAAGTACTTGGGAAGTGAATTGAGTTAGATTGAATATCCTCTGTGAAGTTGTCTTATCAGTAAATTTTCTTCCTACTCCTCCTTTTCATTTGGTTGCATTGAATCCAGCCAAACACATTAATCAGATGAGCAGGGTTACACACTGTTTTCACAGGAAATCCTCCCTTCCTCCTTCAGTTTACCTAAAAGGATGGGAAGTGGAGAGGGGGGTTTGCCAGTGTATACACACACATGTCGATGTATATATTTATACACCACACATATCCATACACACATATGTCTGTAAAACAATATGTGCTCACTGCAGCATCTGGCTTTCTGTGAAGTCTTGACCTCTGCTCCATCACAGCTGTGTTGGCTCAGAGTTTAGAGCAAGACTTGCAAGATTCCCTGAAGAACATATGTTTCTAAGCACTCCCCTAGTTCTCTACCCATTTTTTTGCAGAGGGAGTCATAAAAGGTTACCCCCTAGGACCTTGTACTGGTAGCCCTGCTTCCCTGAAGAATTTCTCATGGTTAAAGGAATCATCCACTAAAGACAGTGTTGGTGTGAAAAATCACATTCTGTAATCTCCCTCCCTCTCTCCCTCTCCCTCCCCAGCTTGCCCACAGAAGAGTTGGTTATGTTTTATTTTATAATTGCTTATGCTCTTCGTATTGACTGCTTTGTCAGGAAAAAGAAATTGGCAACTTTGGACAAGAGTGAGTTTCTTTGCCTCATTGTTTTACAGTAGCAGTTAAAAGAATTCAGTGGCAATCCAAGATGCTCTGATTCATCAACACCTTGACCCTGTCACTTCCACAAGTGCTGTCTTTATAGACCTGAGTCTGGTTTGGTGGGTTTTGGGAGGTCTACTTTCATTTAAAATGGTCTGCCAGTATTACTTGACATAGCTCATGCATGCAGGTGGGAATCAAACAGTCATGAAAAAACAGGTGCTCTGATTCCTGTTGTGCTTTTGTTTTGGGGGGACCATTATGTATTTGATGTTATCAATGGCTGCACAATAATATAATTTTAATGAATTAAAAATATGTTTAAGACAGTGTGCTTTAGGAAGGCACAGCTCAGCCTCTCAGGTTTTATAAACTAGGTGAGTTCCCTTAACATTGCTTGACACCTTCAGATTCCACCAGCTGAGCGCTAAGCCATGATTACAGGGGAAGGAAGGGAAATTCATCAGTTTTGTATTCACAGCTTGCTGGATTCCACACATTTAATCTACTTCCTTTCTCCACTCCCAAACATCTTCTCCTCCAGTCTTTCCTAATTCAGCAAAACACGTGGAGCGTTCCTTATTTCTCTTTCTCTTAGAAACCACATCAATTCATTAAAAAATCCAGTTGGGGGGCCAGCTCCGTGGCGTAGTGGTTAAGTGCACGCGCTCTGCTGCTGGCGGCCTGGGTTCGGATCCTGGGCGCTCACCGACGCACCGCTTGTCAGGCCATGCTGTGGCGGCATCCCCTATAAAGTGGAGGAAGATGCAGGATGTTAGCCCAGGGCCAGTCTTCCTCAGCAAAAAGAGGAGGATTGGCATGGATGTTAGTTCAAGGCTGATCGTCCTCACAAAAAAAATAAATAAATAAAATAAATAAATAAATAAATAATAAAAAAAATAAAAAATCCAGTTGGTTTTATCTGCAAAATATAAACAAACTCCAGTAACTTCTTATCAAGGCTTCCACTTCCACCTTTTATCACGGCTCTGGAGAAAGAGTGAGAAAGATGTGAGAAGTCATATTTAGCCTGGACTTATTGCAATCACGTCCTAACTGATCTTGCTTCCAACTTACCCTCTTAAAAGCTATTCTTCAAACAGTAGCTAGAGTGATCCTTTAAATATACAAGGCACATCATGCTCTCCTCTACTCTGAATCCTCCAATGGTTTCTTTATTATATTATATTATATTGTGTTGTATCGTATCGTATCGTATCGTACCATACCATACCATACCATACCATATCATATCATATCATATTATATTATAAAGCCCAATCCAAGTCATGGCTTACAAGGCTGTAGGTGACCAAGCTCCTATTTCCTCTTTCACCTTACCCCTGAGGTGTCAGGATGACTGCATTCTTCTCTTGATTTATTTAGGTCAATATTAAAATACCACCTTGTCAGAGAGACATTCTCTGACCCACTGATATATACCCTGCCCCAGCTCTACATACTCTCATTCTGCCTTTATTTTCATAGCATTTAACACTATCTGACATATTATATATTCACTTTCCTACTTATCTTTTTTTCTCCTTTCACTAGAAAGTATGTTTTATGAGAAGAGGGACTTTGTTTTATTCACTGTTTTATACCCGGTTCTTTACATACTGACTGGTTCATAGTAAGTGTTTAGTTAATATTTGTGGAATAGATGAATGAGCTGGATTGGCTGGGTCAGGTATGTGGGACTCAGAGCCACTGGCAAAGCTTACAGGAGAATATGCAGGATGCTCTTTAGCCCAGGTCTGGAGAATAAGAAAAGTGGATGAATGGCTGAAATTGAGACCTGGAGGGGTCAAAACTGGTAAAATAGGACCAAATTAAGTTACCAATCCAAGGATAGCAAGGTAGTCATCAGAATATAGAGTAAACTCCCCCTGAGGCAGAGCTGACTTTCATTAAGCACCTACTATACACTTGAATTATTTTCCTAGGGCTGCTGCAACAAAGTACCACAAATTGGGTGGCTTCAAACAACAAAAATTTATTCTCACAGCTCTGGAGGCTAGAAGTCTGAAATCAAGGTGTTGGCAGGGCCATGTCCCCTCTAAGGGCTCCAGGGAAAAATCCTTCCTTGTCTTTTCCAGCATCTGGGGACCCCAGACATTGCTTGACCTGTAGCAGCATAATTGCAATGTCCACCTCTGTCTTCACATAGCCTTCTTCTCTTCGTCTCTGTGTGTCCTCTCCTCTTCTTATAAGGACACCAGTCGTTGGATTTAGGGCCCACCCTAATCCAGTATGACCTCATTTTAACTCAATTATATCTGCAAAGACTCCATTTCCAAATAAGGTCACATTCTGAGGTTCTAGGTGGACAAAAATTTTGGGGGACACTATTCATGTCATTACAATACTCAAACCTTTTATTTGATGTATATCCTCACAACAACTCTCTGAGATAGATACTATTATTGGCAACATTTTCCAGACACTGAAACTGAGACTCAGAGAATTTCAGTAAATTGCCTAAGGCCACAGAGCTAGAAAGTGGATTCAAACCTAAATATATCTGCCTTCACAACTCATCTAGTTTGATCCTTTGACTATACCATGTTGACTCCAATCCTTACCACAATAATATGTTCAGAATATGTTTGATGGTTAGGAAAGTACTTATCTTAGTAACCCTGTGTTTAATACCATGGAACTGGGCCACCTTGCAAATACAACCAACACTTATAATTGTTCACAGCACTTTTACAAGTCACTGAACAACAGCCCAAATGTCAGAAAGATGGGAGAGACTCCATTCCAGAAGTTTCTAGGCTTGAGATCACTGTCCAGGGAAGCTCTTGCTAGTGATCTGGGAGAGAGGAGGCAAGTTAAAGCAGTTCCTCACAGGGGCACTGAGGAACCACTGAGAGAACAATCTTCACCTTGGACAGAGCGTGAAATTGAAGGCAGTTGTCAAATGGTCTAGGACCACCTCGGGATCTGCTTTAGGCTGGAATGCACATGAAAGAAAAAACAAATCTTTGCAGCACAGCAACTGTCTCCTATCTGCTCAGAATGACGTATTCACTGTGTATGGGTTTATTTGTAGTAAGAAGACAGGAAAATTATACCTTATCATGTTTTTTTTTTCCCTCTGACCTTTATAAATAATGTGCACTGCAACTACAAGCAAAATTTTTCATGATTTCCCCTGTGAAATACTCCACCACTTTTCCGCCTGGGAATATATTTCCTTCTGTGATCTAAATTCTCTCCCTGGTTTGCATTAGCTTTTACCAAACCTCTGACCTAGAATTTATCATTGGTTGAAAGCCAGCTAGGCAACAAGAACATTTAAGAGTTTAAGTCTTTGTTTGGTTTTCCCCTTTCTAGGAATTTAAGCACAAAATGAGACATTTCAATTTTCTGAATTGTTGTCTGTATCTTTCTTCCTGCAGCTTCTCTCTTCTCTACCCCATTTATCTCTTCTCCTTCTAGCCGCCTCCCTCTCCTCCTCTCCTTCTTCTATCTCTCTTTCCTCATCCCTCTCTTTTTCTCTCTTCTGCCTCTCCCTCTCACCCCTGCCCCAACCATCTCCCTCCCCTCTCTCTCCCCAGCCTTTCTTAATCATTTTGATATTTGTCAGATCCTTGTGGCCTTATGAAGCCAGGCAATTAGTTTTTTTTTGTCTAGTGTCTTAAAAAATAATTTCCGCCAACTCCCTAGCTTCCAGTGTGCATTGGTGCCAAGACTGTCCAGAATGTTTACTCTGCTGAGAAAATTAATCGCGGCTTTCAGGCACAAACTCTCTCAACTTCCCTCCCAGCTCCTCTGGACTTTTGGATAGATCCACACCCATCCTTTCTTTCTTCTCTGGTATTTCAGAGACAGAGATGTTCATCTCTTTCTTGCTTCCTCAATCATCCCATCTTTAAAGTTTTTTTCCTTCTCTGCCTAGAAACATTTCTAAATATTTCTTACATTACAAGTCTCCCCCACCCTTCCTTCTCTTCCTTCCCTTCACTGCCACAATTCTTGAAATAGTAGGTTTTACTCACTTTCGCACTTCTCTTTCACTCCTTTGTGCACTCAATACCGATTTCTGCTACCCCCAACCAAACTCATCATTCTTCAAAAATTACTTTTGCAAGATTAATCAAGTATCTGCTATCAATAAATCTGATAGTCTTTTTTTTATTTCCCAAAAGTAATACCACTTGAATTTTCTGTAGTTTAATGCTTTTATTGACCAATCATTTCAACTCTCTTAAAACTATCCTCTCCCTTAGCTTGCATGACACAACTTTCTCCTGGTTCTTTGAACTCTGTGTGCTTTATAATTCCTCCTAAGGTTTCTTTTGCACTTCATTTAATTTGTCCCATTCCCAAACTTTATTTCCGATGATGAGATCCTTGATTGCTTCTCCTTTCTCCTTTCCCCTCCTCCTGTCTCCTCTCCCCTCCCCTCTCTCTCTCTCTCTCCTCTCCCCTTCTCTTCCACTGGTTTGTCTCAGTGCTTCTAGAGCTTCAGTGATCACCTTTGGATTTAGGTTCCCTAAATACAAATTTGCCCCAAAGGCACCCAGAGGGTGTACAATACTGGGGACCTTGGGAAACAGAATTTTCGTAGACATAATCTGCCACAGTGGCAATAGATTTCAGTTGTGGTAGGGAAGTGGCAGAACAGAGGAAGATATGTACATTTCAGATGGACATGTGAATTTCTAGACATACCCAATGAGAGGTTGGTAGGGATAGCAGGGAATTTTCAGTTGGCTGGGGGATGTGTTTTGCAGATTATGCAGGGGCAAGAAATTAGGATATTGTGTACAATATGGACTACCTGCAGTTTGGTGAAGCTTAAGTAAATCAGGTCATATCTTAATTTTTTACAGATGTGTGAATTGAGTGCTCTTAGAGGACTTCAGTGTCAGGGCAACAAGCGTAGTGCACAGCTCATAAACTCCTATGAGGAGGGCCTCTGATTTTCCAGCTGGAACTGCTATTTCTAGGAAGGCTTGTGACAATATCAAATCTTGGATTGCAGGGCTATATATTTCAAGACAGACTGGGGCTTGTCTACCATTGCTGGGAAGAGGCCTTGGAGTGGGGACTTAGATCCTCACAGAAAGTCTCTTGGAAATAAGTCTGTGCCCAGGTGAATTCATCTGTGATAACCCTGGACAAATCTTAGTTCCTGATCTTGTCTTTTTGTCAGATATTTGTTTTTGTTGTGGGGTGATTGTTCATTTGATTCCTAGTTTTGTTTTATTTTAAGTAGAACTTGCTCACTGACGCTGTGCTTCTAACATTAACCCCATTCAGATTTGTCATCTTCTCTAGTCACCTAAGTAGCTTCTCTTTATTTTGCTTATGCCTCAATCAATGGAGAAATTCTGCTGGAAAATGTTATTCCAGCACAAGAACCAGGATTTGGCAGTGGTCCTAATTAACACCTAGAATGTAACACCTCTGTGATCTTATAACTTATAACTTATATATTTGAAATTTCTCTAGTTTAGTGGTTCTCAAACTTTAGGGTGTGTCAGAATCACCTGGAGGGCTTGGAAAAACACATATTCTTGGGCGCCACCCCTGGAGTTTCTAATTCAGTACACCTTGAATGGGAAGTGAAAATTTGCATCTCTAACAAGTTCCCAGGTGACATTGATGCTGCTGGTATTAGGATTATACTTTAAGAATAATTGCTGTAGTTTATGAAGTCCCTTTGAAAAATACTACAAATCATTTTTATCTCAAGTACAAGAGGAACTTAGAGAACTTTTTAACATTTTTTTCTTTTGTTTCTACTTTTGCTTTATGATTTTTTTTTTTCTTTTCCTCTCCCTCTGTACTTGCTTCCACTAAATCCCCACAGAACATATTCCTGCTGTCCAGCTAATGTATGGTTTGGGTACAGAAGAACCAGAATCCATTCATTTCTGGCCTTTGGATCCAGCAACAGAAGATTCCTAGAACTCAGATAAGTGATGGATCCAAGCGAAATTTTTGAGGTTTTAGATTCGAAATCAATTAGTCTGCTTTTCAAAGTCAAAATAGCTGCGTAGTCTCTAGGAGGGTTTTTGCTATTGAGAACATCTACCCTGAGTTTTTGAAACAACTTCATTCAAGGCTGGGAATCTAAACATGCTAAAATTCAAAACAGGATCCTCCAAGTTGAAAGATACGTAATGTCAATGAACCATTTCTTGAAATGTTATCCTTCGTCCTCTATCTGTTCAGTATAGTAAAGCCTTGATTAATCGTATGAAACCAACCAAACTGACCCACTAATTGCCTGGATTTTTTTTTCACAGCATCTGAATAAAGTCAATCTGAACAAACACATTTCAGAAAATTATCACAAAAAAAAAAAAAAAGATGGACCTAGTCACACTATTCACACTAAGTCCTATTCACACTAAGCTCAAACTTTTACATCTTCTTCATATATAATTTTGGACAGCAGAATTACTAACACTCAGAAACACCAAACTAAAGCTTAAAGTTTTAAAGACAAAAAAATAAAGCACTGGAGTTCACCACTTAAGGCAGGAAGGTAGATGACTTATTATTAAAACAAACAAAAATAAGCACCTAAAACAAATTGAGAAAAAGGTTTTCTCGTTAATCTTTGGTTAATCAGGAAATATAGATAACTGGAACTTTCTATTCGAGAACATTTTGTTTAACTAAATATTAGTCTGTCCTATTGTCCTTCAGCCACTGAGATTCAGATTTAGCTCATAATTTAAGAGCATTTGTAATATCAGATCCTGAGCTAGGTGCTCTCAAATACGTTATGTATTCATCCTGAGGACAATTATGAGAGGTTAAGTTGTAGCCACTGGATAGAAAAGTTCAGATTCAAATTAGGATATCTGACAGTATAGTTGAAAGACAACAGGTCTTAAAATTAGAAAAAGTTGATTCCAGTCTCACAGTGACCACTTATAAGCCTATGAATGTTTGGGTGGTATTGTAGCCCTTCCAAGTTTCAGTTTCTTTGCTTGTAAATTCAAGGGGAAACATCTTTTGCAAATCTATCTTTCAGAGTTGTTTTGAGATTAAATGAGAATAAATGCAAATTAATGTGTAAGGAATTGTAACTAATATATTTTTCTTACAAAAGTGAATCTCATCTTAGATAAAAGCAGTTCCCACTTTCCCCCAATCTTAGCCACCCTGCAGATGTAAAGGGCTGACGTGGTCCTGCTCTCAGGGAGTGTGTAGTCTATTCAGCAGTAAAGGCCAATACTGAGATGAAAATACACTGGATGTTGGTCTAGTTTAAGATTATATGTCTGGATTGGCTCCACATTATTCCCCATCTAGAGAATCCCTCAAAGATGGACTCACACTTCATATCTATCCAACTGTAGCTTTGGGGCCCTGATGTGCACCCAATCTGGAAAGGCCCTAGACCTTCTAAGTCTGCATAAAATAAAGTACTCAATGTGTTTAAGTGAACAGTATTAACAACAGTAGCAGCAGCAGCAGACTCTCATAGCCTTCATTGTGTGCCAAGACACATCCTGCCTCATATAATCCTTCTGAAGAAGGCCCCGTATAGGCCTTCTGAGGGAGGTCCCATTATGATGCCCATTCTACCTAAATGGAATTGGAGGCACAGAGAGATTAAGTAGTAGTTATTTCTAATATTTATTGGTGTATTAAGTACAATAAACACTGTGCTAATCGCTTGACATGAATTTTCCCATTTGATTTTCACAATAGCCTTTTGAAGCAAGTACTATTATTATCCCAAGGGTATAAAGGGGGAGAAAGAGTCCCAGAAGGTTAAATGATTTGCCTAAGGCCATGCAATCAGCTAATTGTTGAGCTGAGACTTGAACAAGGGAAACCTACATCAAAGTGAACTCTATTAACTGTCCGCTATAGGACTTGAAACCATTCCAGACGAATGATCATGTCAACTAAACAAGTGATTAACTGGCAAATTTCACTGAATTCATAGAATTTCATTGTCTTTGGTGGTATATTTAGTCTTTTCAGTGGTGACTCAGAATCTTGCAGAGCATATTGGTTTCAGCTGGTGTTGGCCTGAGACGCATGCTTTTGACCTTTTCCAGGACTAACTTGAAACATGCCTGGATCCAGTGATGGGAGATCATCTGCTGTACTATCAAAGTCACCTTAGAGATTCTTTTATCTTTTTACTTTGGCTTTCTGCCAGCTTCCAACTTTGTCCTGGCCTTTTGAAAGTTATATAATAGACCAGAAATATATCGTATCCCTTCCTAATTCTTCTGGCTCAGATTATTTATCATGACTTGTATGAAAGTATAATTACCTGAATTTTAAATTTTATTAAATTTATTAAGTTTTAGATGGAGGGATAAACCTGAGGAAATACAGGGAGGGAGGGAAATGGCAGAGTTTAGGATTATATTGAGAAAACTAGAATGGGTTTCTCTAAGGGGAGGTGGTGGGAGATGAGTTTAAAAGGAAGGACTTGATGGAGACAGGATTAGAGGGGGTCCTTATTGGTTTTCTGGAAGTGGTTCTGAGCTGTCCCTGGCATCAGCAGCACTAGAAAACTTAAAAATAAAGGTAATTGTCAAGGCTCTACCCTCAGAGATTCTGATTCAATCAAGCTGGATTGGGGCCTTGGCACTGGCTTTCTGAAATCTCCCTAGGGGATCCTACTGTGCAGCCAACATTGAGAAGCGCTGGTACAGGGGCAACGTGGTATTATAGAGAGCATTTTGGAACTGAACTAGTATACCTCCCAGGGTTGAGTCTTTCTTCTGCCACAGCCGTAAAGTATCACCTTAAATATACTGCTGAATCTTCTTTCTGGATTTGGATTGAACATCATTTATGACAGTATGATGAATATATAAAAAAGTATTGTTATTGATGACCTTTTGTAAAACGTAAAGTACCATAGAAATTATAGCAGGTAGCTTCTGAAACGGATCTCAATGATCTCACCTCTTGGTATTGATGCCCATGTTTAATCATCTTCTCTTCTGTATGGGCTGGACCTAGTAACTTGCTTTTAAAAAACAGAATATGATAAAAGTGATAGGATGTCATGTTCAGATTAGGTTATAAAAGACTGTAACTTCCATCTTTCTTTCTTTCTCTCCTCTCCTTGCTTACTCACTCTGCTGAAACAAGTGCCATGTTGTTAGCTACCCTATGAAGAGGCCCATGTGGCAAGCACAGGAGGGCTTCCTCCAGCCAACAGCCAGCAGGGTACTGAAGCCCTCAGTCAAACACCCCATGAGATATTAAATCCTGCCAGCAACCACATAAGGGAGCTTTGAAGTTAATCTTTCCCCAGTTCAGCCTTGAGAAGTCTACAGCTAACGACTTGATCACAGTCTCGGGATGGACTTGAGGCAAAGGACCCATGAAATCTGCACCCATATTACTCACCCACAGAAACTGTGAGATAATAAATGTGTGCTGTTTTATACAACTATGTTATAGGGTGATTTGTTACACAGTGATAGATAACCAATAAAGAAATGAAAGGTGGAATAATTCGAACACTGCAACTCCTTTTCAGGAAGTAGGAAGGGAATAGGAAGAAAATGAATATTTACTGAATGCACACTTTATTTATTTATTTATTTTTGTGAGGAAGATTGGCCCTGAGCTAACATCTGCCAATCCTTCTCTTTTTGCTGAGGAAGACTGGCCATGGGCTAACATCCATACCCATCTTCCTCCACTTTATATGGGATGCCGCCACAGCATGGCTTGACAAGCCGTGCGTCGGTGTGCGCCCTGGATCAGAACTGGAGAACTCCGGGGCGCCGCAGTGGAGCGCGCGCACTTAACTGCTTGTGCCACTGGGCCGGCCCCCCTGAATGCACACTTTAAAGTGAAGAAGTTTGCTAGATACTTTACAGCTTACTTCGTTTAAGTCATATAATAGCATCATTATCCTCATTCTTCAGACAAGGAAACTGAAATACAATCAATCAAAATTATTTGACCAAGATTACAGTTGCAGGCAAGTAGTAGATCCTTGAATTAATATCTGCACCTGATTTTCAAGTCCACTTGCTTTCCTCTACATCCTTTGTTATAGACAGATGAATAAGTGTTTAACAAATGAGCCAACACCATCAGGTGGCTATGAAGCAACTCTTTTTTTCATAAAAGGTGGGTTTCTCCATTAGTTACTCTCTCTTTTCCACTGGAACCAGTTTGACTTATCTGATGAACTACTGAAGGACAGGCCTAGTGTAGACTACTGGTCCTCAGTGGTTAAAAAATCGCATTCAGGGTATGCCACACTGCACCATGTTCACTGCTGGTATGCAGGCAGTTTATTTCACCATAGCAGCTGGAGCAAAGGTTATCCAAGAGTTTGGGAGCCACTTAGAAGGAATTATTTCCCGATAGAAAAAAAAAAAAAGAAAAAGAATTGTCTCAGCTTTAAGCCAGAACACTGAAAACCACCTGGATTGTTTTAAAAATTGTGTTCATAGTATCACTGAAATTTTAGAGGTAAAAAAGGTCACTTGTTTCTATTCTGAAATTAAGACAAGGATTCTATCTTATGAAAGCCCTGGAAAGTTGCCCTTCTTGAATATTTCCAATGACATCAAGTTCATTACTTAGCTAGGGATAGCATTCTGTTTGCAGCTGAATCTGATTGGTGTGGGAGGCCACCCTTTTCGGAGCAGCATCTGGCTTCCAGTCTTACCCAAACCACCAATTTGGTAGGGAGAAAAACTGGAGAAAAACTGCATAAATCTAGAAATAGTAAGATATACATGTAAAAATTGGACCTGATTATTTCTGTTTATAACCTTCATGTCTTTGAGAAACATTTTATCTCAAAGGCTAGGAGCATGCTCTTTGCAATCAGATTAATCCAGATTCAAATCCTTATTTCAAAATGGACTTAGAGAAGTCACTTCTAATCTCCATGAACTTGGTTTCTACATCTTTAAAATTGGAAAATGATAGTCACTTGGTTGGATTGTTGCAAGTCTTGAATCTAATAGCAATAATTATACATCAGAAATGATTAGCATAGTGCCAACAAATAGTAAATGTTCAACTACTGATATCCATAGCATAAATTCTGTCTCTGAAACCTCCTCCTACTCAAGTGGTGCTCCTATTATATGTCTACATGGACTCTGATTTGTATCTGACACGTATCAGAGAGGCTTTTGCTTTAAGATGGAGTGAAAGAGGTTTCGAATGGGGATAAATTACTGAATGGAGTGGGGCCCCTGATGTTTTGAGCTTCCCCTTGTGACTAGAGTAGTGTTTCTAAAAGTGGCAGCACACATCCCACTTTTAAAGTGAAGATTAAAAGTGTTAAATGAAGATTCTTTCTTTCTTTTTTTTTTTTGAGGAAGATCAGCTCTGAGCTAACATCCTTGCTAATCCTCTTCTTTTTGCTGAGGAAGACTGGCTCTGAGCTAACATCTATTGCTAATCCTTCTCCTTTTTTTTTCTCCCCAAAGCCCCAAAAGATAGTTGTATGTCATAGTTGCACATTCTTCTAGTTGCTGTATATGGGATGCGGCCTCAGCATGGCCGGAGAAGCAGTGCGTCGATGCGCCCCCGGGATCCGAACCTGGGCCGCCAGTAGTGGAGCGCACGCACTTAACCTCTAAGCCACGGGGCCAGCCCAAAATGAAGATACTTGAACCTCTCTCCAGAATTCTCTCTATGAATCTGAACCTCTTGGGGTGAAGTACTGGAATTTCACTGTTGACCAGCCGCCACTACCACCACCGCACATCTACACACACTCCTGTGATTCTCAGACACTCTCAAGCATGAGAAATGGTGGGCTACAATACACTAAAACACCATTATAGATGTGTTTTTCCCAGAAGGGAATAGAAGAGCACCATAACTCTGTTCTTTTTAAACTCTAAACTTCAATGTCTGTGAACCTTAAACACTACCATGCTCCAAGGTTTAATCAACCCTGGGCTATTTTGCAGTATTTTACACTTTTGAAATTTTTACAAGATTCTGATTTGCTGACAAAACCACATCTTTAAGAAATCTTTATTTTCCCAGATGGATATTTCTTATTTAATTTCACACATCCTTAGATCCTGGTAAGTCTTGCTATCTCCTCTCAAGTCAATTATCCCTTTTCCACATAACTTGTTTCTTCTGGAACTTATCTTACAAAAAGTTATCTTAATTGTTTTAGTTCAAGGAGCACACGGATGTGATGGAGGGTTCACTAAGTTAGTAGAAACAGTGCTCTCTCCAAGTTCTCAAACAATCAGTTAGCAAACCCTGTAAAAAGTAGGGTTTACTGCAAGTGATGGTAAGTCAAATCTGATGCAGACACAAGACACAAAAATTAATTCAAGATAATCATAGACCTAAGCATAAAAGCTAAAACCATAAGGATTTTAGAAGAAAAGATAGGTGACTATTTTCCCAAACATGGGCTAGGCAAAGATTGCATGGAGAGAACACAGAAAGCACTAATCATTGAAGTGATAAAATTAATGGATTAGACTTCATCAAAATTAAAATCTTTTTCTCATCAAAAGATACCAATAAGGAAATAAATAGGTAAGCCAGAAACTGGGAGAAAATATTTACAAAACATATATCTAACAAAGGACTTTTTCCATAATATATGAAGAATCCCTAAAATTCAATAATGAAAAGACAAATGACTCATTTTATATATATATCTCATATAGAGAGAGAGAGCTTGGCAGAAGACTTGAACAGGCATGTCACACAAAAAAAATATATATGAATAGCTAATGAACACATGAAAAAGTTCTCAACATCAATATTTACCAGGGAAAGACATTAAAATTACAATGAGATACATTCCCACTAGAAAGGGTAAAAAACTAACCACACTAGTGCTGTCATGGATTCACTAAGTCTAGTACAAGACTGTTCATAGCAGCTTTATTCGTAATATCCAATCAGTCTATCAGCAGGAAAGTGGATAAACAAACTGTAGAATATTCACATAATGGAAAACTACTTAGCAATAAAAAAGAAGAACTTCTGATATACCTAACAACGTGAATCTGGAAAACATAGGCTGAGTGAAAGAAGCAAGATGCAAAAAGAGTTCTTACTTATGTACTTAACTATATGATTACATTTAAATGAAATCCTAGAAGAGGTAAAACTAATCCGTGATGATAGAAACCAGAACAGTGGCTTGGTTGGAGGAAGGCTGGAATTGATTGAGAAGGGACTTGAGGAGACCTTCTGAGATGGTGGAAACATTCCATATCTTGATAGAGGTTTGGAATATATGGCTGTCTGCATTTACCAAAACTGATGGAACTGTACACTTAAGACCTGTTCATTTCACTTTATGTAAATTATACCTAAATATTAGAGATGTTGAGTTTGAGTAAATGCAGGCTTGTGCTGAGTTTTGAAAGGAAAGAGGAGTGTGTGTGTGTGTGTGAGGGATGCTTATATTGGCAACCACGGGAGAAACATTATAGTGATTATATAACTATGCCCGCTTGGGGGAAGAATGAAAAAGGAAGACACTAAATAAAACATTCTCTGACTTTTAAATTTTTCCTAAAATCCTTAAAAGCAGAAAATATTTTCACCAGGAGCACATAAAGATAACAATATCAGTTTTTACTTTGATCTAGATAGTTGGCAAGTTTATCTGCGTGTCAGGTGTAGTAAACATGACCAGGTTTCTATGCATTATGCGGACAATTGTTCTGAAATCATTTGAGAAATTAAACATCCCAAATGTTACCCAAATGTTATCAATGTCATCTTGCTATCTATCCTGTGACAAAAAAATAAAGATCACCAACATTTTTTTTTTTTTTGCCTTTAACATTAATTTGGTCACAATATGTAGAGGTGGAAAAAAAAGAGTTTTGCTCAGTCTTCTTGCTTTCATGGCCAATGTAGACATGTCATTGTTGGTTAAAACCCTATCTGTGAAAAAATTACGTTTTGAAGACCTATTGATTTCTTCTCTTTAGAGTCCTAAGATGCAGGCCGGCCGTGGAATTATTGCTGTGCTTGCGTCGATGCTGGTGGTTTACCATTAATGGAAGCATTCCAGTGTCTTCGGGTGGACTCAAGAGAGAGGATGGCAACAGACAGCATGTGGTTAGTAAAACAAAGCCAAGCATTGTGCAGTAGAACCCCAAACTCCACCAAAATAGATCTTTCCATGGAGAAAGTGGGTTTCTTGAGCCTCAGCTGTTATGTTTAGTCTGATTTTGTAAAGTATCAGGGAACAATGCTTGGATATGTTCAACTGTGGTGTGCATTTGTGGCATTGTTTTTTCTAATCAAGAAGTAATTTTTTGGTAGTTGCTTGCTATTATTATAAGCTCAATTAACTGTGGGTTCTGGTAGTAGAATCAGGATGTTGGTAGGACAGGGATTTTAAATGGAAAGCAATCAATCAGGACAAATACTAGAGTTTAGCAAGCAAGTTTATATATTGATTGATATTTTCTTTTTAGTAGCCACAAGACTGATCAATATTATCCATTGTTTTCTTATTGCCCATTCATAACATTATGGCATTTGGACCATCTCTGCACTGGGAAGTTGAAGAAAATAGAATTAGAAATAAGTCTGAGTATATTGGCAGTTTCTCTGCAAAACCCTAACATGAATTCAGTGTTCACTATTATGCTAGCACTTTACATTCTTTACATCATTTGATCCTCCTCACAGAACTCTGCACATTTAAATATCATGAACATATGAGGAAATGAAGGCTTAATTGATTTATGTCATGTCTGTATCTGGTAGGTGACAGATTTGGGATTTAACCCTAGAATTTTTGATTCCCAAATTCATGATATAGTGGAAAGCAACCAGTGAAAATGATAGCATGCCAGTGGTAATTTGGTTGTTCAATCTGTACATGCACAAAACAATGACTAAATTGATTTAATTCAATTGGGAGAATAATTGGACTACAGTAACTGAAATATGACTCAGTGAAAATAGATGAATTAACCATGCATCTAGATATGCCCTTTTTTCACCCATGGCTATTAATATTTACAAAAATTTATCTTGGTACAGCTTTTACAGGTGTTTTCACAAACATTACATTCCTTTTTAAACTTCGCAACAACCATAGACTGAAAACAAGATAGTCATTATTATTTAATATATTATTATTCCCATTTTATAGATGAGGAAACTGAGGTTCAGAGAGCCTTAGTTGCTTCCCAAGATCACACAACAGGTGAGTGGCAGTTAGAAGCAATAATGAGTTAGCCCTACCCTCCTCTTTCCGTCTTTTTGAGAAGACCACATGCTGACAAATGTTCTAGCTGTTTCTTCTTCACAGGGATGGAGAACTACGTTGATAAACTCCACATTACTGCAGCTTAAGTAGCTCTAATGAAGTTTAATTTCCAGAAAATGTTCTTTTCTCATTGTCTATTCTTATTAACAGTGACAGAAAATGTGGGACTGCTTTCTTACATTCTTGAATTTGTGACAGAGCATTATGAAGGGAAAGATCATTTTGGTTAAAATAAATTTTCATTTGGGTATAGTTAGCTCAGAAAATAACCAAACATTTCGCAAGTCTGGACTTTGTTTGGGAGAATTAAAATGAGTTTATAGTTGTGCTTTAAAAAGAATCAAGGTAGCAAGCATCCCAGTATTGAAAATATTCAGTGGGAGATGTCCCTGGCTTTGGGATGTTATTTAAAGCTATTTTTATCCTGCCATTTCATTTGGTATTTCTCTATTGAGTGGCTCATTTAAAACTGGCAGAGTTTTGTGAAACCCCCTAGGGACAGCCCTTAAAGGACTTCTTAATCATGTAAATTGTAGATCACTATAGTTTGCCAGATAACACAGTAATTACAAAAAAAAAAAAAAAATCCTCAAGCAAGAGGACCCAAAATATAAAGCTTTTTCTCTCCACTGCAGGAACTGAAGTTTGTGCCTGAGGCTCATCTTTAATAAAGGTCCTTTGGTTACCAATCACCAGCTGAGTGAATTAAGCTCCTTTATTATACAAGCCAAATCAATCCCTTCCAAAGTGAAGGTCTTATATTTTTCTCTGACTATTTCTTCACTTTGTAACCCGTCTCCAAGTTCATCTCATTACCCTCATCATTATCAAAACCATGTATTGCCTATGGGCAATATAGTTACAAAGAAAGGAAAATAGGGAACAGATTACTTGGATTGTAAAAGATCATTTGGTTGGCTGAGACTCTAACTGACTTTTCCTAAATCCCCTCCCCTTTTGGGGGGGTTTTATGTATATATACTGATTTTGCTGATTAGGTCCTTTCCCAAAGGGAGAACAATTGATGCCAGAGACTCATTAGAGATGTGGTAGCACATTCAACGATGAGAGGTTTCTTCAATCAAAGAAATTGAGGACAGAGTGAGAGCTAAGGAAAAGAGGAAGGACACTGCTGATTAATGTAACATTTCAAGAAATCAAAGACCCAAGACAACAAATGGCTTAGGCACATTGATCTGATATTGGTGGGCACATTGCTGAGAAAGAATTTAAAATATTTATAACTTTTGTGGCAATCGCTGTCTTGATTCATTTTTTCGCCTCCAGGAGTAAATTAATTGATTCTAAACACAGGTATTAATTGCTCTAAATAATACCACTTACTCCTTGGAAATTACAGTATGCTGTCCTGCTGCCTCTAAAGCAACGTTTCTGTCTTAGCCCTCCTGACATTTTAAACCAGATAATTTTTTGCAGTAGGCCCTATCCTCTGCATTGTAGGATGTTCAGCAGCACCCTGGCCTCTACCCACTAGATGCCTACGTAGCAGCTCTTTGGCTGTGACAACCCCAAATGTCTCCAGACATTTGCCAATTGTCCCTTGGAACACAAAATCACCCCCAGTAGGGACAGAGAAGAAGGAAATACCAACTGCAAATTATACCAGCCAGTCTATTTTGTATGTGACTCTGTGTTCTACATGGAATATACCACTAACAATAATAATTGCTCCAATTTATTGGGTTCCTACAATGTCCCAGTAGCTGAACAAACATGTCTCGTTCAGGAATCTTTGGTTAAAAGCAAAAAAACTGACTCCTCTGGTAAACATAAGCCACAAAAAATCTTATAGGAAATTCAGTCCTATGAAAGAAATCCTAGGATCAAAGAAAAAGCTAAAGAACCAGGTATTAGAAAGGACAGGCACCAATGAAGCTTCTGTCATTTAGGAAGTTCCTGTCTTCTAGGTCACAGGAAATGATGAATTATCTCAGGGCTCATGCATTAGGGAGTCATTTTGAACCTTGTTTTCGGGATTAATTATCACTGGTTCTGCGATTCAAATTCCAAGAAGGAAGTCTGACAGCCTAGCTTCGGTTACTTGACCATCCATTGATCAGAAGCAGATAGCACCTTGACTATCATTACATGGGGACCTTACCTAATGGGACAAAATTAGGTACTACTATCACAAGAAGGTGTGAATGTATTCTGGGAAGAAAAGAACAACCATGTGTAGATACACATGACATTGTTGCAATTCCCTTCAACAAGGTTGGAAAGTAAGTGTTATCATTGCTTACAGATGAGGAAATTGCAATTCAGCATGTAAGTAACTCACACCAGATCACAAGGTTAGTAAATGGCTGAAACAAGATTGAAACTCAGGTCTGTTTGACTTTGAAGTCTCTACTGCTTCCTGCGTATCCCATTGTTTTTATATTTATGGAACTTAGTCTATCATTTATTTGATCAATCACAATTAGTCAATCAAAGATAGGTGTTTTGGAGGGCTGATGGGACCCACCTTCATGATATGATATAATGTGCTGTAAACAAATTACTAGATAGTTCCAGCTCAGGGGAACCTGCATCCCAGTTAGAGAGACAAAGTTAACTATGACGAAATGAGGAGATAAGATTGAATGCCAAATTATGTGATGCACATAGCTAAACATCAAGGAACATGTACATTGATACTAGTTACATCAAAAAAGGAGTTGGAGGAAAACAAGCCTGATATATATTAGTTTTATTAGATGAGATTATGGAAGAAGTGGGACTTGAGGTAATTAATAAATGATTTTTAAATTTAAATTTACATCAATCTTGAAAAAAGATGTATTAGTTTCCTAGGGCTGTCATAACAAATTACCAGAAACTTATTCTTTCATAGTTCTATAGTCCAGAAATCTGAAATCAAATGTTGCTAGGGTCATATTCCCTCCAGAGGCTCTAGAAAATATTCTGTTTCTTGTATTTTCCAGATTCTGGTGGCTGTCAGCATTTCTTGCCTTGTGGCCCCATCACTCCAATCTCTGCTTCTGTCATCACATGGCTTTCTCCTTTGTGTGTGTGTGTGAAATCTCCCTCTGCATCACTCTTATGATGACATTTGTCATTGGATTTTGGGATAATCCTGGATGATATCCTAATCTTAAAATCCTTAATTTAATTATATCTGCAAAGACCCCTTTTCCAAATAAGGTAACATTCATAGTTCTGGGAATTATGAAATGGACATATCTTTTGGGGCCACCATTTAACCCACTACCCAAATTTGGTATCCTTGTTGACTCTGTCCAAAACTCTGGATTTGTTCCTTGTGGAGATATAGCCCACAGACTTTGAGAAAGATACAATATAGCAATTAAGTTCACAAACCCCGGAATCAGAGAGTGAGTGTTTGATTTGCAATTCTGACACATTCAAGCTGTGTGTAATTGGGTTATTATTGACTTTTCAAAGCCTCAATACCTCATATTTAATAATCATCATAATAATGCTTGTTGAATGTTTATTATGTAACAATACCAGTGTGTACATTACACACATCATATTTAGCTTTGAAAGAAATCCTTTGAAGCAGGTGTTATCATTATCTTCATCTTAATGATGAGGAAGCTGGAGCATTAGAGAGCCTAAGTAACATGTCCAGTCATAAGCCACTAAGTGGCATAAAACCCACATCTATGAACTATAACTGTCTTAATATTAGGTTATAATAATACCTAACTAGAAGATTGCTGAAAGTATTGAAAGAGATATTGTCAGGTGTATAAGAGTCCCTTAACAAAGAGTCATTATTAAAACTAAACCCTAACACCTCACCAAAGAAGATATACAGATGTAAAATAAACATATGAAAAGATGCTCCATGTTATACATCCTTATGGCCGTGGTACAATCACAATACCCATCAGAACAGCATTTTCCAAGAACTGTTTTTTTTTTGGAAGCCTTGTGGTTTATCAGCAAGTAAAAGTTCATGGGGTGAGGGAGTTAGAGAGCAAACATGCAAGAAAGTGGGGGGACAAAGAAAGAAGGCAGTGGGAGAACAGGAGACCCTTTATCATGTTTGTTTTAGTCCTTTTACATACGTATTGAGTAGTTACCACATTCTAGACTCTGTGCTGTTTACATACCTTGTCTTTACAATCTTTGCATCAATCGCTGAGGGTGGGGATACTTAGCTGCCATTGTCTGCTTAGACTCCAGGCCCTACAATGCCAACAAATGAGCAAATATCTCGAGAAAAAAGCCATAGAGAATGTGGGGCTCACTTCAATGTATTTCCCTTTGCTTCAGGATCTTTACCCCTCAAGTCCTGACTGTCTTGGTTTTTCTCTGATGTGTATGGCTATCTTTTTTTTGTATTTTATCCATATTTTGTAGTTGTTTTCTGGTAGAAAGATGAGCTTGCTATAAACAACTCAATTTTACATAAAAGGGAACTGAGGCTCAGAGTAATTACCCAAAATAGGGGAGCTAGCAAGCAGTGAAGTTAACATTATAACCCAGAACTCTCTGATTCTAGTAAGTACACCCATAACCCATTGTCTTCACTGAACTCACTGGTCACTTGCAAACATCAGAATATGATGGACATTTTATGTTCTAATTGGATATTTTTATGAAATAAATGAGTTAGTAGTTGATTCAATTCTCCCAAAAAATGCAAATACCACTGCAAAATCATATCCTATGTTTAATGGACCTTTGCTTCAAACCATTATTTTTTACTGACTTGTTCTATTTTTAAGTTACACCAGCATAAAAATAAAGCATATTCACTCAACACAGTAACCTACACTTAGTGATAAACATTAGGCAATTCTTAAACAAACACAAGGAATTACTAGGACAACTGAAATAACATAAGCTTGCAACATGCCAAGAGGTCACATGCCCTGAAAAAGAGTGGGAAAAATGAGTCTGTATTGTTTACTGCTACTTTTGTTGAAAGAAACTCTGGATGTGCAGTTTTTCCTATGAAGAATTGTGGTTTTACTGGTGGTTTTTCTGAATCTGTATAGCATGTAATTGATGGTTTTTCAGTTATGAAGAGAATTACTGATATGTACCCAAAAACACTTTATGAGGGTGAGAACATTCAAGCACTGACTAGAAAATTAGGAAATCTCAAATATAATAAAGACACTAAATGGAGGAAGAATTTGTCTTTTTAAAATTTAATTTGTGTAGAACTTCTATTATAGTTTAGTTTTTTTTAAGACTTTATATTTTTAGAGCAGTTTTAGGTTCACAGCAAAATTGAAAGGAAGGTACAGAGATTTCCCATGTACCACCTGCACTCACATATGCATAGCCTCCCTCATTATCAACATCCCCCATCACGATGGTACATTTGTTACAATTGATGAACTTACACTGACATCATAATCACCCAAAGTCCATAGTTTACATTAGAGCTCACTCTTGGTACTATATAGTATATAGGTTTGAACAAAAGTGTAATGACACGTGTCCACCATTCTAGCATCATACAGTATATTCTCACTGCCCTAAAGTTCTCTGTGCTCCATCTATTCATCCCTCCCTCCCCAATGCCAGATCATTTTACTCTCTCTGTAGTTTTTCCTTTTCCAGAACAAAATATAATTGGAATTAAGCAACATTTATAACAGGGCTCAGCAAACATTTAGCATTAGACTTGGGAGTAGAGTTAAGTAATCCCCATGAATGCTACTTAGAAGTTCTAAAACTTGTTTGCAAATTTTTGGACACTCCTCCAATTGACGGGTGAGTACTGTGTCCCCTTCTTTTCAATTTGGGATGAACTAAGGGACTCACTTGTCACTGGTAGAATATAGTACAAATGATATTATGTAACTCCTAAAGCTAGGTCAGAAAAGGCTATACAGTATCCACATGGTTATCTTGGAACACTCACCTTTGGAGCCTCAAAACAGTATGTAAAAAGTCTACCACCTTGAGGCTACCGTGGTGTGAGGGAGCTCAAGCAAGAGAGGCCACTGGTAGGTGTTCCAACTGACAGCTGCGGCTGAGGTCCCAGCTGATAGTCAGCATCAACCACTAGGTATGTGAAATAAGATAGCTCCTGATAATCCCAGCCTCAACTTTCAGTCACCCCTGGCCATTGAGTTTCTTCGGCTGAGGCCCCAGAACCATAGAGCCCTCTCTGAATTCCTGACCTTCAGAATCTTGAACTTAAGAAAATGGTTGTTTTATGTCAGAAAGTTTTTGGGTACAATAGTCTCCCCTTATCCATGGGGGATATGTTCTAAGACCCCCAGTGGATACCTGAAACCGTGAATAGTACCGAACCCTATATATACTATGTTTTTTCCTATACATACCTACCTATGATAAAGTTTAATTTATAAATTAGACACAGTAAGAGATTAACAACAATAACTAATAATAAAATAGAACAATTATAACAATATATGTGCATAAAAGTTACTGTAGGTCTTGGAAACCTCAGCATACAATTTCTTTTCTTTCCTTATGATTTTCTTTCCTTCTCAAGTCAAGAACCTTCACCTTTTTACTTAAAGCAAGACTCTGGAATATACAAATTGCCAACATCACTATTCTTGTGTTTTGGGGCCATTACTAAGTAAAATAAGGGTTACTTGAACACAAGCACTGTAATACTGCAACAGTCAATCTGATAACCAAGATGGCTAATAGGTGACTGATGGGCGGGTAGTGTATACAGCGTGGGTACTCTGGACAAGGGATGATTCAAATTCTGGGTGGGACAGTGAGAGATTTCATCATGCTACTCAGAACGGCATGCAATTTAAAATTTATGAATTGTTTATTTCTAGAATTTTCCGTCTAATATTTTCCTATTGCGGTTGACCCAGGGTAACTGAAACCATGGAAAGCAAAACTGCGCATAAGGGGGGACTACTATAGTTTGTTACGGAGCAATACTAATGGGAATAGTTACCAAATTCTCTTCTTTCCTGTTCCTAAGTCTTGTGTTAGTGTTAGGTCAGGTGCTTAGGGAAGTAATTAAATTATTACAACACACCAAGGGAACATTTATATCAGGGATCAGCAAACTCTTAGCAGTAGATCTTCAATTAGGATTTAGCAAACTCTGTGAATACTACAATGGATTGGTGGCTAATTTAGGAGCTATCAAGGAAAAAACAAGACTTTAATATCTGGGTCACAATTTTCCTCTCTACCACACACCCTACGAATATCCTCAATGACCCAAGAATCAATGCAAATGACCCATCTAACCCTACTCTAAGGCATCTTTACTATCCCAACATTCCACTTTATGCATCCATACCCTTAACTTATCATCTGGAATCAGTCCAGACCAATATCTTCCAGCTTTCACAGCAACTTGTTCTTCCACCTCAAGGAACCATCTATTCTCAGTCTTTCCACTTATTTCTCTATCTGTCCCCTCTTGGCTTCATTTACTTCACTATTCAGCCTAGACTTCATGGTTAATCATTGCCACAACTTTAATACCAACTCTTGCTCTCTTTTATGTCCAAAGCACCTGCCTCACAACTAGGACCCTAGATCAACTCGCCATCTGCCTTCTCACCTCCTACAATTGGGCTATAAAGAAAACTGCAGGAAAAGAATCACTGTATTATATAAATTGGTGCTATCATATATGTATGATTTTTCAACTTTACCCAGACATTAATCATAGCTAGTTAACCCAACTTTTCACTTATTCTTAGTCATGATCCTTTTCTTTCCCTCAGTAAATGTTCCAAAGTTCACTTCTTTCCAAAATGTAGCACTCACTCTCCCTTCCTCAGATGTTTTCACCTTCAATATTACCACAAAAATGCACACATCCTCACTTTTATCTCCTTACTTAAGATTTCATCTTGTCTGTATGGTTCTTCCTTCCAGGATCAGAGGAGGGATTATCCCTGTGTGCGTGGATCAAGTTTCCATCTATATTCTTATCCTATCTCCACTCATGTCCCTTGGGACCAGCTGTATATATGATTTCTTTTTCTTCTGTATATTAAACCATTTTAATTCTACTGACTCTTTCCTTTCCCACACTCTAGTTTATCCTGTCCTAAAAAAATGTTCATAAATCTTCCCTTGACTCTGAGACCCTCTGTACAAACCCTCCTGGTACTCTCTATTTCCTCTAGATTAAGCTTCCTATGAGTGTCTTCTAACATCACTATCTGTATTTCACTTCCCATTAAATATGCTATTTTTCTCCCATCTTAAAATATAAACAAACTTCTTTTTACCGTACTTCCCCTGCAAGCTTGCGCAATTTCCTTATACCCATTTATATAAACATTCCTTGAAGAGCTGTTTCCAGTCGGGTTCTGATGACCACCACTCCACTGAAATTTTTGTCATATCCTTTAGTTGCTTCCAGGATGTTAAATCGAATTGCTAATTTTCAGGCCACACCCTGATGCGTTGGTAACATCTGACATACTGGACCATTCCCTCTCTCCTTCTACATATACCTTGTATACTCAGCCTATAGGCATCCACATTTTTTGGGTTTTCTTCTTTCTTTCTCTGTCTTCATTCTGGTTCCAAGGCTTAATCAATCGTCCTCCTCTGATCTACTCTTGCTGTCTTGTTGATCTCAGCTACTCACATACATTAAGTTCCCTCTGTAGGCCAATGACTCCCAAGTTTATAGTTCTAGACTAGCTGTCTCACAAACACCAGACTCATATAACAACTGCCTTCTTGAAATTTCCTTTTGACCATCTAAGATTTATCTCAATCTTAACATGTCCAAAACTGAATTCTCTACTTCCAATTAAAACCTACTCCGTTCACAGCCTTTCCTATCTCAGATGATGGTCATTCCATTCTTGAAGTTTCTCTTCAAGAAACTTTGAAGTACTCTTCAAACACTTAGAGTAATCCTTGACTGTTCTCTTTCTGTTACACCTACATATAATTTACATGCAGATCTTATTGGTTCTACCTTTAAAATATATTCACAATTCAAGCAATTCTTACTTCCTCCACTCTTACTATCTTTGTCTGAGCCATCATCATCTCTTTCCTTAATAGTGTTCTCACTGGTAATTCTGTATCTACGTTTGCCTGTCATATTGCCTATTCAAAACACAGTGGTCAGAGTGTTTCGTTCCTCTGCTTAAAACCCTGCAATGGCATCCCAGTTCACTCAGTAAAAGTCAGAGACAAGACAATGGCCTTTAAGTGTCTACATGACCCTCCACCACCACATCTTTGACCTCATCCCTCTCAGTGCCCTTACTTGCCCACTCCACTCCAGCTGCGCTGACCTCTTTATTCCTCAGACATTCCAGAGACTTTGCACTGGCTATTTCTTAGACTCGAAATTATCAGACACTCGCATGGCTAACTCTCTAAATTCTTCAAACCTTTGTTCAAAGGTCATTTCCTCAATGTGGCATGATCTGACCATACTGTTAAAAGGAGTCGACTTCATTGATGTTTTTTGGCTTATTTTATAGGCTTCTTATTTTTTCCTCTTAAGTATTGGAATCTCCCAGAATTTCATTCTTGCCCTCTTTTGATTTCTTTTTCCTCTATTCATGCAATTTCTAGTGAGTCCCAGATATGAATCTCTTTCCTGTGTTTTAATTTATGTGCTAAACATACGGAAAGATCTTTAAGTAGAGGTTTGCATTAAATATCCTTCTATTTCTTCCTTCCTTTCATCTCTATTTTCTGGTGCTGGACCACTAATATCCAATATCCAATAATATCCTCCCTCCTATCAATTTGCATCTGGCTTATCTAGCTAAGATCATCCTCCTTAATGTGGAGAGCCTCTCCTGAGGAGCACTCGAGGCTGTGCATGTCAAATGGGAAATCCTTGTCCTTGTGGATACATGGTAATATGGAGGCTACAAAAATCCATAGCATAACTTTGACACATATTCATGCAGCATCAATTACTCTCAGGTGCTAGTGAAAAATGTTAAGTCATTAAAATATTAGTTCTATATCAAAAATAACATAGGAGACAAATATTATGTCCAACAATCCTCTGAGAAAGATATTTATTTATTTTCTTTTTCTTAGGAGCACTTGTCTGAAGAATTAAGAAAAATTGGCTTATGCTATGAGTCCTATCTGGAGTAATGTGCAAGGTAATCTGGGATTCCCATGGAACAATACACCTTTGAAACAACAGAAATAAATCTCCGTGATGAAAGATTTTCGGGTACCACAGATAGAAGAGAAAATTTTAGTTGGAGTTTTTTTCCACAAAACATAGGACTTGATTCCTCCTCTGAGCATACATAATTGAGACCTGGCAAAGATAAAAACAAATAGCAATAAAATAAAGTCTTAAGAGTAATCCTAGATCCCTCTTTCTCTTTTATTCATGCCCTCCAATATGCAGTCATTCATCTTCATTTGTTTGGCATTTCATATCTGTCCTCTCCTGCCTACTCCAATTGCTGCCATCTTAATCCAAATGCTCCTAGATCTTCCCTGAAACACTGCAATAGTCTCTAATGTCTTTTCCCTCTTTTTCCAATGTCATCTGCGCTAATATATTCTCTACACTGACCCCAAAATAATTTTTCTAAAAGGTAAATCTGATCACGTCAAGATCCCTTCAAAGATTTGTCATGATGTACGATGCAGACCTAAACAGCGGCGTCACATAAATTTTCTCCATGATCTTGCCTCTGCTATTTCCTTCATCTTCTCTACCATTGCTCCTTCACACACTTACTTCAGCCACAGTACTCTGCTTCATAGATCTGTGGGGCTGCGGGGCTTCTTCTTTCATTTGATCCACTATTCACATTCAACTCATTCCGTCTAGATGACCCTTTCTTCCTCCTCTCTTCTGTCACATCCCTCTTACTCATTTTTCATGACTCATATCAAGCATCTCTCCTTTTGTAGCACTAACTTCCCACCCTGACTTGCTTTGTACTCTTATGGAACCTTATGTATAGCTTTAATATAGTAAATATTACTCAATTCAACTACTGTATGTAGTTTTATTTTTACTCTTCTGGACTGAGAGCTACCTGAATTTAGGGGCTATAGTTTCCATCTCTGTACAAGTAGTGCTTAGAACTATAATAACCTAATAAATATAGAGGCCATATATAGTTTTTAAGTGGAGAAAGGCAGGAAGGCAGGAGAGAATAAAGGAAGGAAGGAATGTAGGAAGGAAGGAAGAGAGAAAAGAGAAAAGAAAAGGATCAGGAAAAATGTTTTATTATAGACGTAACCATGGGAATGAAATCTGTGTCTTTTCTGAGCTGGTCTTTTCTTTCTGCAGATATTTTATGCTCTTGTCACTTTACTACTTTGGAATGAGCATATTTATCTAGACAGTAGGGAAGCTGCAAAAGCTCTGTGACTTCAGTGGTTGTGGTTATCTCTTTCTAAACACATAGGAGAGGAACTTCAGCTAGATGCTGCCTGTGGTGTCAGCTACACTGTTTGAAGTCCATGGTGAGGAGACAGCTGGATGCCACAGTGGCAGTTTGGGGGCCACAAAGAATTGTTAGCTGGACTTGATGTTCTAGTTGGCAAGTTTAACACATACTCCACTCCCACATAATTGGATAGCATTATGATCACATCATACCACCAGTGCTGCCATTATTATAGAGGGGCTTTTCATGGTAAGAAGGCATGAGTAGCTTCCTCACAATTATAATTTTGGCTAGACTAGCTTCCTTTCCTCCTAGGCTCAAAGTTAATTGACCATAGAAGTACTGATATTTTTGTGAAATTCATTTCACTTGCATTTTTTCCAAGTTTGATATAATTAGCTTCACATCTGCTTAAAGAAAGAACCATTCATTCCCCAATTTCAACTTCTTGCTGTTGGAAATATAATTGATTTAAAAATCATTTCATTGTCAGAAATACTTTAGTGATCTGAAATATGAAGAGATAACACTATTTCTTATATTCAGAGTAAGAAAGCTTAAAAAAATCTTGGGCATTGCCCTGTTCGAGTTCCTTGGTTTACTTTTAAGGGAAGTGGAAAGCAGAGCAATTCAGTGACCTGCCCACAGTCACACGTTAATTAGTTAGCAGAAGAGCTAGGATTAAGTTTCCCAAGACAGTGCTCATTGTGGTACGGCCAAAACTTGTGTAGAGCACTGTTTTCTTTTTTTCTCAAAATGAAAATATCATTATCTGATGATGAAAATAATCTGTGCCCATTGTAGAGAGATAATAACATACATAAAGAATGTTGACTAAAAAGAATGAAGCCAATTTTGAAGATGGGTTCTAATGACATGAAATAAGTTTTCATCTTTAGCCTTGTGCTATTTATTTGACCTTATTGGCATTATCTTGGATGAAGGCATAGAAGGGATGCTTATCAAATATGGAGAAGGTATGAACCTGGGAGAGAGAGCTAATGCAGTGGTTTGCTCTAAATGAGGAATCAAGTAGTAACTAATGGGAATCTACTATGAGCCAGATAAAAATTAATCTCCAAAACAGTCCTACAAAGTAGCTATCCTGTATCAGTTATACTCCAGTCAACATACCTAGCGTTGTTGTGGCTTTTTGATATTATCAAAGAATATTGATAATTAGTTAATTTGGATTGGTAGTCTGAAATAGCAAAATAATGAAACAATGAGGTAACGCAAGAAGCAGCTTCTGTCCTTAGGCTGGAGAAAGAGAGGGAAAGGGTTGGGGTTCTCAGAATCTAGAAACTCAGATGAGGGCCTTGCAGAGACAGGACCCAGACCTCTGAGGAGAAGTAGCTAACTGATTGGTACTGCTGGTACGCAGAAACTCACAGGAGTACCTGTGGAGCTAAGGACTCAGGCTTCTGGGGAGGAAGTGCTCCCTGGCTGATGCTGATACCTCAAGAGCCTGGAGGAGAGGGTTCGCAGAGCTAGGGCTCAGACCTCTGAGCAGGGGCCCTGACTGGCTGCTGCTGGTAGCTCTGAGGGGTTGCAGTGAGGCTGGTTCTGGACGTGTGAAAGAAACTGAAGATCAGAACCAACTGCTGCTGTTGGGAGAAGGGTAGTTGCTGATGTGGTGCTGAATGGAATGGCAAGCTCAAGGAGGAAGTCCTCTCTCCAATTCCTGCCTTCCAGTTCCTTCTTGTGGCCCCTACTAACAAAACCTAATCAGAACACAATAAACAAATGAAAATGAAGTTTTTAGAGTCTCAGCCCCACATGACAGCATAAAATATAGAAAGGAAAGCTTTTGTCACTCACTTAGACTTTTAACAAATGTTTATCGAGCACCTTCTCTGTGCTATGAATTATCCTAGGCCCTGACTACAATCTCAGTTTCCTCTTCTATAAAATGAAGATAATCATGCCTACCTCAGAGAATTAAAGATTAAGTGAAATAAAGTATTTGAGGATTTTGCACAGTGCCTGGTAATGATTGTCTAGTGCAGCACAGCGAAACATGGCAAGTACTTGATGTACATCAAATATTGCTGATATTCAAGATACAGTAGACTTTGACTTTATTCCAACTTGGTATTTTAAATGGTGAGATTTTGAATTTTATTAGATGGAAAATACACTCTCTAGTTTTCCGCAGTCTCCACCTCTCCACATTGCTTACATCTTGCTATTTCACACATTTAAGCCTAGCTCTCAAAACCTTTTCAGTTTTGAAGATCTGTTCTAGAATGTAATTCCATACTGAGTCTTCTCTTTCTCAGGTAACTAATTTCATATTTTAGCTCCTTTGGTTATCAATTTTTAAAATTATTTCTAGCTCTATATTTATGATTTTCAAGCAGTGAAAACTTAAGGACTAGTTTCTGCTCTCTTTAGTAGAGTAAACCAAAATCCATGAGTAAAAATCCTTTTGGCATTATTTGTCGAAAGTTTAGAGGTAAAGAAGGAGAAAAACAATGCCTATCGCATTTTTCTTTAAAATATTTTTAAACATGAGTTTTATATGATCAGATTTGAGTATGGTAGGAGCTCTGGGAAATTAAATATATTTCAATGATTTGTTCTAGAAGTGTACTCTTCTTAATCTTTGCCATATTGTCGTATTAGTATTTAATATCCCCTGGCCCAAATCTATCATTTCTGTGTTGATTTATTTGGGAGCTGATCTCTCTAAATTCTTGGCCATTGAAATCATGCTAATAAAAGACTGTATAAAAGTGTTCTGTTCTTGTATTTTTGAGGGTTTTTTTGTTAGTTATTTTTATTTAGGAAACATTTTCTAGAGCAATGAACCATTGAATAATCAAGTGACCTGCATTTTTCATGAAAAACAAAATGCTTCCAGATGGTGTGAGACACTTGGAAAAGGACGTGTTATTCAGCCTAAGTAGCCAGTTCCGGTTTTCTAAGGCAGTGTTTCCAAAGTTGCTACCCGTTCCAAGCATAACAGGGACAAGGCTTATGGGGTATGACATGGATAAGTATTGGGAATAGTTGTAACTATCTAGATGCTGTTAATGTAACAGATTAAGCAGACCTATGTGAGAAGAATCCTGCTAGAATAGTAGGTTAACCAGTTCATAAATCAAGCTGTGGGGGAATCAGGTATGAACCTTAGATCTGAGAGGCTAATGCCATAAAGGGGCTCTTATTTACCTTATAGAGGTGTCCACAGTCTTGAGCCACCTCTTGGATACCTGGAGCAATCTCTCTTCTGCAACTCTACTGGCCACAACATGCAAAAATAACTTTTCATTACAACAAAATATAACTTACATTATCAGGAAATGAAAAAACAGGTGAATCAAATGGTCTGAAATGCTCTAAGTATACATTAAGTCCTATGCCTTTAGGTCAGTTGACCTGTCCCCATTCCTTAAAGCCCACATCCAGTTTAAGAATGGGGCCCTGGACACACACCCTTTTTCTCATTGTCTCTATCCTAATACTTTGCCTCCTTCCATTTATTCCAATTTACTCTGATTCATAATAGGTTTCTGACCTTCTCAATGACCTGTTTCTTGTTTAAACCCTCACTTCACTCCTTGGACTTAATCCTGGGAATTTCTCTGACTTTCACCCATGCCTTATTCCCTCCAACTCACAATGTTCATTTTTATTCCAGGCCACTCTGAGGGATGAGTTTAGCCCGTCCCTGCCCCTAGGACTCATGCTCTAAACTGAGGCTGCCATGGGCATATTCCTCCCAGGTTAGCTTTCGCATCATAAATGAGTCAAGATTTTCACTACTAATGTCACTTTCAAGCCATAGAAGGCTTGGATCACACAGGAGCCTACCACACTTCCTTCAGCCCAAACCTGTAGGGCCATCTATAAAAACTCCTTTGCAACGTTCCTGCTAGTGAAGATCTCCTTGGGTCAGGCTGCTTCATTTTGCTCTCTGTAGGATATTTCCCTGTCCATCAGTCACTTTGGTCTCTTGGCCTGGGTCACTCTATGGGCATTTTACATGATCTTCATGATGCCCTCTGTTGTCTTCAGCTCTCTGCATACCTCATGCATTATTTTACAGAAAGAAATTAGTAACTACCTCTTTGCTTTTAGCTGCAGAGTAAGGGAAGGGACTCTTTCACTTGAGCAGCTGCCCTACTAGCCTGCATCTCCATTTCTTTCAGACGGTCCAACTACTTTCATAAGCAGATTCCTTGCATCCTCAAAGAAATATTTCCTAACTTTCCAAATTCAGTGCTCCACTTTCTCAGGTCACTATCATAACAGCTTTTTTTCCTGAGTGAATGATCCTGTGACTCAAACTTGCGTTCCTGTTGTAGTCCATTCAGGCTGCTATAATAAAATACATAAACTGGGTGGCTTATAAACAACAGAAATTTATTTCTTACAGTTCTGGAGTCTGAGAGGTTCAAGATGAAGGTGCCGGCAGATTCAGTGTCTGGTGAAAGCCTTCTTCCTCATAGATGGCTGTCTTTTTGCTGTGTTCTCACATGGTAGAAGGGGCAAGGAATCTCTCTGGGGTCTCTTTTATAAGGGCACTAATCCCATTTACAAGGGCTCCATCGCATGACCTTCTCACCACCTAAAGACTCCACCTCCTAATACCATCACATTGGGGGTTAGTTCATTCCACATATGAATTTGGAGTGGGGAGGGCACAAACATTCTGACTGTAGCAGTCCTCTTCTACTTATTCTAGGATAGAATTTGAAGAAGAAAGAAAGATGAAGAAAGAGCTTATGAATATCATCCAGTTCATATATTGGGACAGAGGTAAAAACACAGGAATTCCTGCCCAGTCCTTGGTGAAGCAGCAACTTCAATGCAGTCTTATGGACCACTGAACTTCTTTGTCAAGAGTTTGTATTGAAAAATTAAGTGATCAAAATTCTGTTCTAACTAGCTACGGTTTCTGAAAGAAGAGTGGAATGACATGAAATTCAAGAGAATTCTCTCCCTAGAAGAGGTTGAACTAGAGCAAGGATTGCAAACTTTTTCTGTGAAGAGGCCAGGTAGTAAATATTTTAGGCTCTGTGGGTCATATAGTTTGGTTCCAATACTCAGCTCTGCTCTTGTAGCACTAAAGTATCCTTGCTCAACATGTAAATGAATGAGGGTGGCTTTATTACAATAAAACTTTATTTACAAAAACAGATGATGGGCTGGATTTGGCCCACAGGCGGATATAAGAAAATCTGGATTCTAACATGTCTTGTCTAAAGCAAAATTTTGACATAAGCGATCAACTAAGTTGACTTAATTGATTAAATCATGTACTTAACTGTGTCATGATTTCATTATTAACCTCATCAAACAAAACATGAAACTAGCTCAAAGAGGTAAAATACCTAGACCCAGGTCACAGTAGTAAGTGATGAATACAGATCTTCCTCAATTCAGGGCCCAGAACTTTTTCAGTTATATCATGATTTCTTTCCTACCATACAGGCACCTTCTATGATATAAAATTAATGTTTAAAAGCTAGGAAAGTACTTTGTACACCCCACTTCCAATGTATGTGGACAAAATATGACTACGCAAAATATGTCTACACAGAAACACACTCATACCTATTAAGCAATTCTTCTATGAATAATGTATATGAGAAAGCTTATTAATTTTGTTTCGAGGTGTATTTTTTTCTATTTTAGTAAAATTGCATAAGAATTCAATTTATTTGGGGTACAATTTAAGAGAGAAAATTAAAAATAAGCAATTTAAATAAATTTAATTTTCTATGTAATTTATTCTGATAATTCCACAGAAACTTCTGTGTACAAATAAATACTTTGATCTTACTGGGTTTTTTTAGTATTATTACTGAAATAAGTACAGAGTTTAAGACATATATGGGAAAATAGTATAATTTTTCCAAATGTTACATTTTATGGAATCTTGACACCTTATATTGCCTGAACCAAATATTACATACTGAGTCTAAATCTTTTATTTACTTATTTATTTACTTATGGAAGAAAAGTCAGTTGGTTGAGGTTACTATTTGGTTTTCATCTTCCCATCACAATTTTTTATCTTCCTTCTTCTAGTCAAGTACCCATTTTGAGAATCTTTCCCAGATTTCATGTGACCCAGGGGTGCTGTCAATCATTTCCTCTATGCCCCAGCACAAGGATGTCATGTCCCTCCGGCCAGACCAATCATAACACCCCATCTTGACACAATAATTGATACAAGGGATAGGCTTGTAACCCAAGCAAGTTAACTCAGGACTCTTTTGTAGGATTGTTAAATGACTTCTAGGAAAAACTTTCCTTCTGCGGATATTGAGAGATTGGAGGTTATGAAGTTGGGTACTGGTTACCATTTTCAATAATATTCTAATAAATCCAAAAAGAGACAATCAGAAATTAAATATAAGTGGAGTGAGCGCAAGACAGTCCTGATGAGCTGAGTTTCTTGAAATCGTGCCCTGTTTCTTGTAGCTCTTTGATTCTCTTTGCTACTCTAGTATTCTTCCTGGGCATATGAGCCAATAAACCCTCCTGTTAAATTTAAACTTGTTTGAATTGGGTCTCTGGCAGTTGAAATTGAACATCTAGCCCAGCATGAGATGAGATGATTTTAAGAGGTGTGTTTGTAGGAGTGGGGAATGGTAAGGCTCTCCTTCAATAGATTCAAACAATCTAGGGCAGAAACTTTCAATTTTTTTCCTTTTGAGATACAAATGGCAGAATATGCCCTTTGGAGAGACATATTCCCACACATAGTTTCCAGATTAATAGTAGCTGTCATTCCATCTCTTTCTCTCCCGTTGTTGAAAGCATATTAAAATACTGGTGTTCTTGTTATCAGATGTTACATAACAAACCGCCCCAAAACCAAGTATCATAAACCAACAAACAGTTTATTAGTGCACACCTGGATGGCTTGTTTCTGCTCCATAATGTCTAGAGCCTTGGCTGTAAGGACTCAAATGGCTAAGAGCGAACTGAATGGCTAGAGCTTGGAATTGTTTGGCAGCTTCTGCACTCATGCCTTGGCAGATATGGCGGAGAGAATGGACTTGGCTTGGACTGTTGACTGGAATGCATAAGCATGGCCTCAATATCATGGTGGTTTCAGAGAAGTCAGACCTCTTATGTGACAGTGCAGGGCTCCCAGAGAAAGCATCCCAGTGAACAAGGAGGAAGTTGTATGACCTTTAAGTCCTAGCTTCAGAAGTCACATAACAACGTAACAACGTTTCTGCCATATTCCATTGGTGAATGTAGTCACAAGCTCATCCAGATGCAAGAAGTGGGGACATAGACATCATTTCTCAACAGGAGGAGTGACAAAAATTTGCAGCCATGTTTTAAAACTGCGAAGTAAGGGGCTGGTCCGGTGGCACAAGCGGTTAAGTGAGCGCGCCCCACTTCGGCGGTCTGGGGTTCCCAGTTTCGGATCCGGGATGCGCACCAACGCACCACTTGTTAAGCCGCGCTGTGGCGGTGTCCCATATAAAAAGTAGAGGAAGATGGGCACGGATGTTAGCCCAGGGTCAATCTTCCTCAAGAAAAAAGGGGAGGATTGGCATAGGATGTTAGCTCAGGGCTAGTCCTCCTCACACACACACAAAAAAAATCTAAAACTGCCGAAGTAATATGTGGAAAGGGCACTATTATAGGCATGACTTTGCAGCCATTTTAAATATATATATATTTTAATAACAAGATAGTATTAGTAGCAAGGTAAGTATACCTTGTGTTTTTGTAACACTTTATAATACCTGAATTGCAGAACTCCTGGACTGGGGGGGATTCAGGGTACTATCTATACAGATAGTATAAGAATGGGAGAAAAAGACTGAAGCAGAAAGAATTGAAAGAGATTAGTTGAATAAGAAGTTGGAAAATGTTAAAGCCACACTTGGCAGGCATTCTAATTTTTTCAGAGTTATCTCTGGTAATAGGATTCCGCTTCCCATATCTGATTCATGTGGTCTCTGCTGGAATGTGTAGAGACAACATCTGTGAGCAGAAAGCATTGCCATGTACTCCAACCAGCTAGCAATGATCTGAGAATCTCTGGGCAAGGTCAGCTAGGAAGCCTTGAAAAATAAAGGAGAGAAGTGCTAGAATGTTTTCCTCTAACCCTCCTTCTGTAGCCCTGGCATAGGTTGCTTCATTCACTCCTATATACTGAATAATACACCGCTGCCTCCTATAGACTGTTTGGGGAAAAGAGTTTTTGTGTCAGATCCACCCTATAGCCACTTTCTTCACTCTCATCTGGTTGCTACTTACCACTAACCACTCAATCTCAGGCATTGACATGCCCTGTGGAAAACTCCTCCCAAACTACTTTTTCTTTGAAATGCTACTTTACCAATGTGATGGCCTCTGACGAGGGCAAGTGTGGGGATGGCTGCAACACCACCATCATTGAAAGTGGTTCAGAGTGAAGACCCAGGTTCAAATCCCACCTGCAGCTTTTACTAGCTATGTAGTCATGGCCAAGGTTTGTAATCTCTTTGGCCCTCAGCTTCAACAGAAAAAAAATGGACATAATAAGAACACTTAGCACTTACCTCCTATATTTATCATGATGAGGTAACATACATAAATAGATGAGGACAGTGATCTGCACAATGTAAGCATCTAGTAAGTACTAGGTATTAGTGCTTACTGACCTGCTCCATGTGTGGACAGGGCTTCCGAGGCATATCTGATATACATTTCCTATGCGTATTAGACTTTCTTGTGAATTTGAGTATAGCATAAGAAGTTAATAAAATAGAAAAGAAAAACTTTAACCTTAGTAACATATATCATTTCTTCCAACATCCCCGAGTCTCATTCCTTCATAAGGAGTCACTGCTGGCCATCATTGTCCAAGACCTACTCATCTCAAACTTTAGACACTTTTCTCTCCCTAAGTATCACATCAATGACCCCAAGTTTTCTCTCTTTCTCTCTCTCTCTCTCTACTTTTATTGCAGAGAAAACTAAAAAAAAAAAAATCAATTAATATTAGAAGAACATGTCCACGTAAATAAAACACCTATTTGCTTCATTAGATAGATAAGTTTAGCTTCTGTACCTTCAACTCCATATTAGGTTTCCATAACCTAAAGGTGCATTGGTGGATTTTCCCAAACCAAACAGGAGTTTTCTGCCTGCAGGGAGTGCTGTCACTACACTTGATCATAGAAATAGTACAGTTTCAAAAATACCTCTCTTTGACCTTTTATCTCCTTAGAAATTAAAAATAAAAGAAAGAGAAAAAATGTAGTTTTTTTATTGTAATTAAAATCATCCTTTCAAAACTTGGATAGAACATTTTTTGTTTTTTCCTGACTTTGAGAGATTATTATGAGTTTTGGAGTTTGAGAGACCAGTATTTGAATAACTGGCTCAGTTATTTATGAGTCATGCATTTTGGGGCAAATCTTTTCCTCTTGCACTGCATCAGTTTTTACTTCTGGGGATAATAATTCTGACTTCACTGGTTTGTTTTGATAATTAAACAATATACTGTGTGTAAGAAGCTGTCATGCAGTAGATGCTCATGTTAGTCTTCTTTTCTCCCTGAAAGAGAGAATTGGTTTTGTTTTCTGCCCCTAAAATCTACATGTCACTGGGATCATACTTGGATGTGTCTCAAATTTAAATTACAGTCCGTGCCCAACTGACACAATGATTGTTCGTTCTGTTAAGAACATATTAAAAAGAGAAATACTTCAGGGGATCAGACCCAAGATTCAGCCAAATAAGACTTATGAATACGTGATACAGGATTTCAAGATTAAAATATGAAGGATATTCAAGAGTATTCTCTAACTCTTTAAAACTCTTTATGGATGCGTGGCTATTCTTTGACCTTAGTAAACTTTAGAAGAAATATCCGTATTGTAGGTAATGATCATTAACTGGAGTATTTACTAGAAATTCCGTTTGTATACTTTCATTTTACCTATCTCAGTGTCCAAAATTTTTCTCTAATTCTAGCTACGTGGAATTTAGCAAAACTTCTGGAGATCATAAATGGTTATTCAGTAAATTAATTTTATTTGTTTAGACACTTCCACAGAGCCCCTTCAGTATTAGAACATAGTGAAAAAGAATGGGGCTCTTGGAACAAAGAGAATTGACTTCGCATACTACCTCTACACTCACTGGCTGTATAACAATGAACCATTTATGTAGCCTTTCTAAGCTTTAGTTTTTGTGTCTATCAATTGGGGAGTATACTAGGGCCTACTTCTTGGGGTTGTTAGGATTATGTGAGATCACGTACTAAGCACAGTGCTTGGGGGTAATAAGTGCATCTCCTCCTCTGTCTTCTCTTCCTTCTTCTTCAATAATTCTCCCAAATGGTACAGACCTCATTATTTAGTTTGATCCCATACAATGGGATCTTTATGTTTTTTATTATTTAATTTCTGATTATTTCTTTCTTGGAGAAGTTGATCTGGCCTACATGTGGTATTCCAGGAAGGAGTAATTGAGTGACATAATTTTATACAAGGAGTAGATAATTTCTTGAGCTCTATTATGGCCAGTTTCTCTGTTAAAATGTATAATTCTGCCATTACTTTAAGGAGGGTGATAATGTCATGTTGCTTTAATTTTAATGAGATCTGTGCTGAAGGTAGAACCCTTTGAGGGTTCCTTTATGAAACACCAACCCCAGCTGTTTTATGTTCTGCAGGTGCTATGTAAATGTCAAATATTAATGTTTTACTATCTAGTAAAAGAGATGAAATAAGATTTTTGTTGCTCTGTGTTTCATAGACTGCAAATAAGACTGGATCATTGTCCTTTTGATTATTCAGCTGCAAAGTTTCTTTGCTTTAAAAAAGTACCGTGAAAATAACTGCCAGGAATGCTGTCATATCAATAATACGAGTTAGCATAGTTAACATTTAGAGAGCGCTTATTAGGTACCGGGAGGTGTTCTAATCCCTCCTCATGTATTGTCTCTTCTAATCCTCACAAAACCTTATGAAGTGAGTAAGAGTCTCAGCTTCACATTGCAGTTAAAGAAACTGACCTTTTAAAACATAAGAGGACTTACTTGCTAGTACAGAGCCAGTGGGTGGATGAGCGGAGAATTGAATCTAAGTTGGTTTGATCCAAAGTCTACGTTCTCAGTCATCTGTCAAATGCCATCTAACTCAAGAAGGATCAAAAAAACATTTTCTAATTAATCACATTTCAAGATAGACAAAGGGAATTCCATAGAATAAATTATAAGATACTATGAAGATGAACAAAAATGGGTAGGGCATACCTGGTAGGGTGCATTAGAAAAGTATTTATGAAGACATTGGCTGTTGATGGGAGACGGGATGTGGCAGGGTCACCCATATAGAGGGAACAATTCAAAAAATTGAGTGGAGGCAAGATAATTAGACTAATAGCAAATTATCCAGTATGGCTAGTGTAGGGGCCTCAAATACAGGTGTCTGCAGAGGTTTGACAGGGAATGAAAATGAATAAGACTGGTGGGTACAAGAGTCATAGGGAATGATGGCATCTGCAAAGAACTGGAGAGGGTCTGACCATCCAAAGGGGACTGCTGCTACTTGGTGATACTTGTGAGTATTGTCACACAAGAATGAAGACCAAGTGTTGCCACAGATTCTGAATTTTTAAAGAAGGACAGAAATCCAGGTTTTCACATGTTCTCTTCTGATTTTTAAATGTTGATAACTCATGCAATATTTTTAATACTACTAACTAAATCAAAATATTTTAGACACAACACAGTTTAAAGATTGCCAGTTTGCTTTTCTGAACTTGAGTATGAGAAACTAAAATGTCAGTTGGGTCCATACTGTGGAAGACACTGAGTGCCAAGCTAAAGACTGTTCTTAAATTATTAGGCAAAGAGAAGGAGCAATTGAAGGCTTTTCAGCTGAAGAGTGGTACAGAGGGTGCTGTGATGGAGAATGATTAATTTGGGAGTATTCCACAAATGGTTTGTGGATGAGAGAAAGATCAGGCAAGATGACCAAGTTGGCAGCAATTGCATTCATTAGAAGAGCCAAATGGAATTGAAACATAAATAACTGTGATTTGTACAAATAAGAGCTGCCTATCACTATTATCAACTATTTAATTCTACTTTTCAGACTACATTAGTGGAAAAAAAAAAAAACTTATCTAAGAACAGGGGCATCCCACTTTAAGGGATCCTTCCTAAACTCAATGAAAATATGACTTATCAAAGAACATGGATGTCCTTGATCTCCAAGGTCCTATGATTCATTCTTTGCCTCCTCATCTTCCCTTGGCCTCACGTACTTTCATAATTAAACTCTGCTCTTAAGCCTTAGCGTGGCATTGTTACCCCAGCCAGACCAAAAATTGCTAAGGGAGAGGCCCATTTTCTATACTTAGAACTCTCCATGAAAAACTGAGATACAAGAAAGAAGAAAAAGATTGCCCACCCAAATTATCCCATACATAGGAGATGGGATGAGATTTAAAGTCAGATCCAGACAATTTAAGCATTTTTTTAAAATGGAACATATCAGATTCATTTATACAATTATATATTTCATTGAGTGTCTGTATCATGCCAGGTACTGTGAGAAATTAAAATATGAATAAGACAGAAACCCTGCCTCACAAGTAGCATACAATTTAATTATCTGATTGTTTATTGGTGATGTTATGATATGGGAATAAAGCAGTACAATGCAAAGTAAGAAGTGATATATTTTGTAATGGAAACTAGATGAAATTCTGGTCCTCTGCCTTTCAATGGAGGGAAAGATTAAATCTATTTAAGAGAATTAGGAAAAGCTTTAAGTGAGAAGAGATATTTAATATAGGCTTTGAAATGCAAGTAGGATTCAGACATTATAAGAAGATAAGGGTAACCAGATTCTTGAAAGAAGAAGTAGTATAAACATGAGGTCAGAGGAGGGAATGTTTAGGGAATTTTCAGCTTGTCAGGAACATAAGGTAAGCGATGAATACTATTGGGAAATAAGAGTGGAAAGATGGGTTGGGACCCTAAAGTCTAGTCAAGTTTTTTGATTTTGTGGGCATGTAGTAACCCTTAAGTGACTCTGTTCAGAAAAAGGAGATGATAGAAGCTAGTCACTGGGAATATTAACCTCACACTAACTCGAACAGGGTTTCCCAAAGTGTGGTGTAAGTATCATTGGTGATATACAAGATGATCTCAGATTGTTCATGAAAAAACATTTACTTAATAGATCCATGTCTATCTTAATGTGTTAAATTCACAGAGTTACCAGGGTATTTATATGTAAAAATAAGAATTGAGAAAGAATGGAATCCCAACAATTGAAATGGCTAGATTACAGAGGTTTGGGAATGTGGAGAACCCTGAAATTCAACATTCCCATCCCAGAATCACTCCCATTTGTGTCCCCTTACCTGAAGAAATAGTTTCTTTCTTGCAGGGGAAAACTGCCTCTCTCTTTCCAGAAAAATATAAGACTTTCCCTCATGTCCCACCCTTTATTGTTGCTTGACCTACGATAAGAATTCCAGTTTTACTATTTATCGAGTTATCAAGCTAGATGCTAGGGTAAGCAAAACCTTCATGGAACTTCCAGTCTATTGGGGAAGACATGCATTAAACAAAGAAATGCAAAAGAAGTGTAAATTGCCACAGAATAAGGCATACAAGGGAATGGTGCACAGTGATTTCAGATATGGGAAAATTTGTCTTAGTCACAGAGACAGGGAAAGTTTTCCTGAGGAAGTGACCTTGAGCTGAGGTCTGAAACCTGAAGATCAAACAGAAATGTGGGAAGGGGATCTGGACGAAACTTACCTATAGGGAAAATAGCCTGTAAAAGCCCTGATGAAGAAGAGCCACGATAATGAAAAACTAAAAGATGTTCACTGGGGCTGGAGTAAAGCAATCTAGAGACTGTGTTGGGGAGGCTGAAGAGGTAGATTGGTACAGTGTGCTCACACGGGTGTTAAAGACTATGTTAAATAGTGTTTAGTGCTCATCTTTAAAATTAATTTTTGGTTAATTTTAATTTTTAAAATTTAGTAGAAATATTTTGTTTATTCTTTATGGTATGGTTTACTTCTAACTATGGTTTTCTTTTTACAATAGTGAAAAAGTCATTTTAAATAAATTAATGACATTAAAATGATGAATCTATTTAAACAAAAATGTGAATTCACAAAATTCCTGCAGGTGGCATATGAATGACATTTGGGAAATATGAAGCTGTGACTTGTCAAATGATGACACATCACAACTGTAGTACCCAAAGTCTGGAGAATATCTCTCTCCAGGCCAGTCCTAATATTGGAGACTGTTTATTCTAGCCAAACTCTGTTGCAGGCTCTTCCAAACAATGTTATCTGCCCTTTGGCAAAGTGAACTCATATTAAATGCTTGTGTTCCAAGTACAATGGTCTATCTTATTTTGTTTCAGACACAATGGCCAACTTTCACCACGGGTGGTCGTCAATATCTCAGCTCTTCCGAAGTATGAACTTTGGCCATCGCTACACATGGAACAAGATATGAGATCAGGGACCAGAACAACAGTGATCCAGATATCATACCATATTGATAACAATTATATTCCACACTAAGAAATTCTGATATTTAGATTGGCAGCTCAAAAACTTCCTCCGAAGAAATGACTTTGCCATGAGGAAGAATTCTATGAAAACTATTGCTTTTTTAGTATATGGAATATTAGAGCTTGAGGAAAAGGAGGTTTGTCTAATCTCAGCTTATCCAATTTATAAATGAAACACTGAGACTCAGGGAAATAACTTAAGGAAATAACTTTCCCAAAGTCACATAGATAGCTCATGTCCTGAATCAACCTTCCATTTCACACCACGTCAGGCAAGAGGAGCGCTAACAGAAACTAGGACATAGGATTGGAATGTGTATTATGGTAAGACTTGCATGGAATCATCATCACCAGCCTTTTCTTGCTCATTGGATTCTGTGTTTCATAGCACATATACAACTCTGGTGTTTGGTCCATCTTCGATACTCTTAAAACAGTGGGACAACTTCCTGGCTCTGAAGGAAGTGAATAAAAATAAGAGTATACACAAGTTAAAGGTTTACTTCTCTTCTGTTCCTGAATCACGTGCACATTTGACCATCTTCACCATCTACCTGCTGCCACTCCAGCCACATTTCATCTTGAAAAAAGATGGCCTGTAGAAAAGACATCTGGCTCTATTCATTAAATGTGGAGAGCTCCTTGAAGAAATCACATTCAGCTTTGGGAAGAAACTTCATTTGCTTCCAAGATGCAAATAAAGTGGTCATTTAAACTAAAAAGTAAAATATGTTTCCTGTTTAAAAAAGTGGAACAGAAGAGAGGGTCCTTTGAGATTTTTTATTCTATAAAGAATTTAGATCACATCACTTGAATTAAGATGCAGACACAACCAGACTCCTGTGACAGGAAGGGACTAGCAATTGTTCTTTCCCAAGAGCAGTACTTTGTCCTGGAGCAGAGAGAGAGCACTAGCCTTATCACAGTGTCAATTATTTAATTCTTCTATTTTAAGCTCCTTTTCTTAAACAGGAAATTTCTGGGGCATAATTGCACTCCAATATAGTATGTAACCAGGAAAAGACACACTAGTAATGTGTGATAATGAAAAAGAAACATTTCTTTGTAACAACTTGAAATCGAGTTAATGAAGCAGATGACTAGTCATATTTAAAAAAGGATGCTTTGTCTAACAGAAGAAATCACTACATTTTCCCTTAATTCATAAGCACTCCTATTGCGTTAAAAAGAGACTATAATATACTCTGTTTGCAGACAACTATGCATTCAATAAGACTAAACAATAGGGAGATTTCTATGCTTTTCCATTTGAATGAAAGCAAACTGTACTTTCTCCAGGCCTCTTCACTTCACCAGGTCTGAGATCCAGTCTGTAAAGGCCATCTGACTGTTGGGCAGACTCAACAAAGGAGGAAACTTGCTCCCCTGCCCCACCACCTCTTCTTCCCGACTCCCCTTGCAGGAGTCAATACACATTTCATGGTATAATTTTGTCTGTGTTCCGGCAGCTGCTCAAAGGGAGAAGGCATTACGATTAGATGGGCAGCAGACATTTTGGAAGATCATTTCCTTCAACTATTTTGAATCCTGAATAATGTTAGTGCGATTTTCAAGAGTTACAGTGATGAACATGGGCTTTGGTACCAGGTACACCTGGATCAGTGGATCCAAATCCTAATTTTCCCACTGATTAGCTGTATGGTCACAGGTAACATACTTAACATCTCTGGGCCTCTATGTTTTTTATTTATAAAAATAGAAATAATCACTCCCTTGCAACATTTTTCTGAAATTTAAATGGAATGAAACAGTGAATAAATAGCTAGTAAAATTTTGTAACATAATAGTTGTAAAATTAATAGTTATTGTTTCAGTTAAAAAATATTTCCTAAATTCAGAGTTTTTCATTCTTGATAGTGATAATCTAGTTATGTATTCTCAACAGCACCTAACCTGTGCTTTTGAACAAAATTGTGGCTCAATAATCATTTGTTGCATTCAATTCAACTCCCAAGACTGAATGAGCAATAAAACTGACACATGCTGTGTCTGTCAGGAAATTCACTGGCAAGGCTCAGATTGTTCACATATGTGAGTTGGAAATGGTCTAGGAGGAGAGAGAAGCCAGGTCTTTTAAACAGCACTTTGGAAGCTATCCAGCGATCAACTTCACTTATCTAACAGAAAGCATGTCTGTTTTTGCGCTTTTCGGTAGCAGTCATTAAAACCAATGTCCAGCGGGGTTGGTCAAGAGTCTCTTCTGTAGAGTGATGGGATCTTGTAAGCTCTTTTTCAATGAAATAATAAACAGTATGGTGTTACTATAAATAAATAAAAATAATGATTCTTACATAGTTAAAAAAATACACAGAACATGTATATCTAAACAAGTGTGGTTAGGACTGCCTGATACAGAGGAGGTGCTTGAATTTTTCACGGGCTGGTAGGAAACAAATAATGTTCTCAAAATGGATTATTTGAAGAGGGTTTAATAGGGTGCAGGGAAACTACAAGCTGGTAGCACAATGTCCCTGAAACTGTGACATCAAAGTGCTGTTATCACCTTAAACCACTGGTAACAGCAACCCGGATGAGTTGGGTGGAGATGGCTAACTTGACCGGAGCTGTGAGTTTCAGTTGAGGGATACAGTCAATCCCTCAGCAACCATTTAAGGAAATAGTTCAATCAGGGAGGAAATACCCTAATCTCACTTCCCTTCCTCCATTCTCTGCCATTGCTCCCATCTGGAGCCAGATGGCAAAGACATCTGTTGATATAAGCCATACAAAGGCACAAAGTAGGGAGGAGAAAATGAGGTGTAAGTTTGGAGGGACAAATTAATTAAATCATTTTTTAAAATGGTTCTACTACTAGTGAATATAAAGTGGCTTGATGGGATGCTGTAGAATGAAGGTCTGTGTTCCCCTAAAATTCATATGTTGAAACCTAATTCCCAGTGTGATGGTATTTGGAGGTGGGGCCTTTGGGAGGTGAGTAAGTCATAAGGGTGGAGCCCTCATGATTGGAATTGATGCCTTTATAAAAGAGACCCCAGAAAACTCCTTGCCTCTTCCCCCATGTGAGGATACAGTAAGAAAACAGCTGTCTATGAACCAGGAAGTAGGCTCTTACCAGACACTGAATCTGCTGGCGCCTTGATCTTGGAATTCCCAGCCTCCAGAACTGTGAGAAATAAATGTTTGGTATTTATAAGCTACTCATTCTATGATATTTTGTGAACAGATAGAGCAGGGGAGTTAACAGCTCTCCTTTAAAGTGAAAATGCGCTTAGAGTTCTGGTGTATTTTATTTTCTTTGCCTCCTAGTAGAGAGATTTAGAAGAATGACAAGTTGCTTTTCCTTCTACTACCCTAACTCCTCCCCATCACCAATACTGTACCCATCCCCTATACTGCTAAATGTGCACTTCCAAAAATTATTCCCCATTCTCAGTTATCAAGTTGGAATCCTTTCCTTGTATAAGTTGACATCATGTCCATATTTATGGGTCTAGGGTAGATACTACTTGCCTATTCTTCCTTTGCTACACATAGGTGTGAGTTAGGCTAAAGGGAAATGATCATTAAATAAAAAATTACTTTAGTAAATGGATGAAATGTGATTTAACTATGTGGTCAGTCTTTATGAATGCCGTGTGTGGTAGTAATACTATTTTATATTCTTTCAGAGTTTACAAAATGCTTTCCATATTATTTTTTCTCCATTTCTAAAACATAAGAACTCAAACTCAAAGAGGTTGGGTGGCTACCCCAAGGTCACAGAACTGCTGTGTAAAGAGTGAAGACTTGAAGCTACATCTAATATATGCAAATCCAGAATTGTGTCTTCTACGTCACATCGATGTACACGGTGTGGACTGAGGATGGCTGAGCATCTTCTGTAGTCTCCAAAATCTCTCCTTTTCATGTTTCCACTTACATATTTCTTTGAGATAAAGGCTTGACGACTCTTATTAAATTGACAATCCTGTTAGAGAAGGGAGGCCTTATATGGATTATTATTAGTTTATCAGATTTGTTTTCTAGTGACATTTTACAGAAGGAAATGTGACATGGGAATGTTAAGCTTGCATGGAAACAGATAAAAATGGAATTAGATGGGAGATCTTAATCAGCCATGGGACAACATTATACCCAGACGCCTTGGAGAGCTTTTATGAATAGAACAAAAGTGACCAACTTAGCTCAGTTTGTCTGGGACTTTATGGGTTTTAGCCTTGAGAGTCCCACATCCCAACAAACTTTTCATATTCTAGTAAACAGGGATGGTTGTTCACTTTACAGGTAATTCCTACATTATTCACTGTTTGGAGAGCATTACTTTCGTGAAGGAATCATAGCTACTTCTACCCTCATTTCCTTGGCCAAAGCATACCACATGGACACTCCTGGGTTCAATAAGGTGAAGATAACATAATCATTCTACTGGGAGCAGCAAAACTGGACCATTTGGCCAAGGGTAATGCAATCCACCATGACTAGTAATTAGTACATCTAATGGTCCAACATAAAGGGAGGAAGGATCCCTTCCTTTATGTGTGGAGGAAGCATCAGAAAGCCTTCAGAGCTCTACCTTCCACTTGTCCTGGAGGCCCAGGTAATTGTCACCTCCATCCATTAACTTTTTACCAGAATTTAGATTTGGATTTTAGAACTGGAAGGGACCTCAGAGAACATGTGGTTCAGCCCTCTGTCTTTGGATGGGTAACGTGTGACTATCATTTTCTTAAAGGTGAGTCATCTGATGCCCAGGTGGGTGGATCCCTAAGGTGTCCCAGATAGAAAGTAGTAGAGGAAAAGCTATGGCCCAATCTTTCTGTCTTACAATTCTTCCCCCTTCTTTTCTCTTCATTACCTCATGGATTGGAATTTGGCTCAAGGTCCGTTTGTTATGTCTCCAATTATTATTTAATAGTCTTCACTTTTTAAGTGAAGCCAGCAACATCAAAACTCATAAAAGTAAATATCCCAAATTATAGCATTCTAAGCAAAACTATGTTTCCTTGGTTTACTTTTCTTAATTATCCTAGTTATTTTACACGTGAAAACATGATTATATCTTTGGGTTCATCTCTTATTTAGCATATAAAGCATTCCCCCAAAAGAAATGATATTAACTATTGCCTTGACATCATAATTGGTCTTGGACATGAAATTGATTATTGGACACTGCGTGAACATTTTGTTTAGGTGTCTCCACCTTCTTCTTGAAAAAAATCTCCAAATCATTCTCTTGAACTAGATTCAGAAGAGTAGTGAGAAACACAGAGGTGTCAGGACATATTGTGCAGAAAACTGTTGTGAGTCCCTGAATTTAAGAAGTGAAGGCCAGAGAAGAAATGCCACTCTTCCATTCTCTTGGCTAGATCTTCAACCCAAAGTAAAATTACATGGTCACATATTTGGCCTTTAATGTCATCCAAATATCATGAAAGACATCTTCAAAGAGATAGCTAAGAGCCATGTCATTCTTAAATTATTTCCTTTTTTGATCAATCTGGAAGCCAAAGCGAGCCAGAAGAAATAAGTGACAAGCCATGAACTAATAACACCCACCCTCCAAAGTCTTCTGCCAGCTTACATATTTCTAATTCCCATATCATTCTACCTACTCTAATTTCAATTCACTCTTTATACTAGTATTCTTCAAGACATTAAGAAAAGAGCCTAATTAGCTCTCTATTTCTTTGTACAACAAGAATTTTTACTCCGTGTGGGTTTTGAAATCCTCATGGCCTAATCCCACTCTACCTATTTGTCCTTAATCTTTGTGTAGGTAGGTAAGTGTATTTGTGTGTGTGTGTGTATGTGCTTATTCCCACGCTTCTTATGTTTCCACAGATGGGAATGTATTGGAGAATTAATGCTCCTGGTCACTCTTCATACTACTTCCATCCCCATCTTTGTCACTCCTCCACACTGAAAGAACATTGACTTGTCTTACTTAGTGAGATTACAGAGGATCTGGTATTTATTGGACCACTTGTTCCAGCAGCTGGATCATTGCACTGAATCATAATAGCATAAGTCTCTCTCTTTTCTTTTCTTACTTTTCACTCCTCAAACATGCTATTCTCCTCCATTTCCCACCCTCTTGCAGTAAGTCCAGTGGGTGAGGAAATTATCTTTTCAGAGAAGCTCTGCCATTCTAAAGTGACTATGTGTGTAAATTCAAATTTATGTGGGAAGTAGGAGACTCAAGCATGTTCTCAAATCCACCCATTGCCAGAGATCTTATACAAAGCTGATTCTATGAATAACATTTGGGTTAGTTCTGGAGAAATAAAGAAGAGACTGAAAACCCAAAGCTATGTACTTCCAAATAGGATGTATGGCTTAGCCCAAATAGATCCTTTTTGTCAGTTTTGGAAATATCATTAAGACAGTGCAAACTAAGAAAGAGAAATCAGAACCAGGGCTGGGTTCTGTGCAGTTCTTGGGGCCAGATAGAGGACCATGAATTGACTGTACTTGTTGGAGGCCTTTGCACATACGATTCTGACAAATCGCTTCTGACCAGGTGCGTTGGTCAATGATGAAAAACCAGCAAATTATTTGTTTTTGTAAACCATGACACTTGGTCATTAATGCCTTCCTGATTCTTTAGGTAGACTTCCAGTGAATTTAAGTTGTTTTATAATTTTTCTCTTTTCTCTCTTTTCCTTTCTCCATAGGGAATCATTTCTGTGCTTTATTGGGTTTTCCAAAGGTCTTTCTTCCCCATATATCTCCAGTGTCTTTGCATACATCCACGTTTTAAAGTGAGTGCTTATTTCTCTTTCCACAATAGGCTGTAATCTTCATGACTGTAGCACTGTTTTGATCATCTTTGAATCTTCAGTAACTAGCACAGTTCTTAGAACATGGTAGATGCTCAACAAATATTTGCCTCATCACTTTTTGCATAAGTGAATCAATGAATTCATACGTTTATGTAAAATGAATTAATGAAAGAAATTGTAATTGTAAGGTTTGATCTTTATCAGTAACTGATAGAGCTATATGACATATTTAAGATGAGAACAAAATAAACAAAAATCACTTGAATGTTTATCTGTGTGATCTTCAATCATTCTCTAGTTTTCTTTCATTTTCTATTTTCTTACATATAAAGTGAAATCAGTGGGTTTCAAATTGTACTCGAATGAGTTCTAGAGGTTCTATTGTAATCCTTAGGGGCAACATTGGGAGATGGTAGGGACAGGGGTGTAGAGGGCGTTGGGGTCTGAACTCATCCTTTCCAAGCAGAACAAAATTAAATATTGAACATGAATAAAGTAGATAAGTTTCTAGGTCTCTTTCAGCTTTAAAATTGCATAACTGCATCAGATTATTTTTATCTTTCTATTTTACGACCTGTCATAGAAAGATGTTTTTAACTATGTATTAGAATAGAAGTTTTTCCCAATCATACAGAAATAAACAAAACACTATGCAATCCTAGATGAAATTACACTAACTAGCTGGATGATTTTGCCTTTTTCACCAAATGTATGTCTCAGATTATAATTATATGCATAATTTAAATGCAAATATTAGTCATTAATTTGTTGTTTCCTTTTAAAGGATCAATGGACTTTTTTTGACAGAGTTCTTTTTCTCATTGCATTGATTAACTTTGATTAAATTACTAAAATTTGATCTTTTGGAAACAAGTAACATGGCCTCCAATTTCCAAGGAATTTTGAGAACCATGGTATATTTTTCTGAAGAAAAATATATGAAAAATCACATCTCTTGTCTCCTTAGCTTAAGCAAGCTTGTAGTTGCCACTGTCAGGGATTTAAATGTGTGTGTGTGTGTGTGTGTGTGTGTGTGTGTGTGTGTGAAGGACTATAGTTCATTCGGTTAAACACTTGAGATCATCCAAGATGAATGTGATTATATACAGACATGTAATATAACATGTTGGAATTTGACATAACAGTTTTTTCCCTGACTCCTCTACTTATTTCTGAGTCTCATTTTTCTCCTTGGTAATATGAGGATTAACTAAAATAAGCATATGAAGTGCCTAGAAGACAATAATAGCTCAACTAAAGGCAGAATGACATAAGAGCTGGAGTAGTGGCAGGTGCAGGGGCAACAACAATAGTGACATTGGTCTTAGGAGCAAAAAATCCCTAATGAAGCAGCAAAGAATGCCCTCATCAGCTCTTTTCCTCATCTCAGAGAGGGGCTGTGTGTGACATAGCAGAGATTGTGAGCTGATCACCAAAAATACGTGTTATACTTTTTGTCCTGGGCACCCAGCTAGAATATGCTTCCCATTCTTCTCTGCAGTTAGGTGTGGCTGTACAAATAAGTTCTAGCCAATGAAATATGAGCAGAAATGATGTACACCACTTCTAGACCTGGATCACATAAACCTCTGATATATTCTCCAGGCTCTTTTTTAACATCTGGGCTCGATGAAATGAAGATGACTTCAAAACAACTTTTTTAAAACCACATTAACCTTCAACTTGCTTGCCTGCCTGGTTCTACTGAATAGGTTTGAACTAGCATACATGTTGGGGTCTCCTTGTTAAAGCAGTTAGCCCATACTTCGTGGCACTGAATCTGTATCTTAAACATGCACCATATCAAAAATCTGTGGCATTGGCTTAGTGGTAGGACAGTAGGCAACTGTCAGTAAGGAAATAGTGGAGACTATAAAGATGAAGATCCATTTTATGCAGAGTGTATCAGTTAGCTATTGCTACATAACAAACCACTCCAAAACTCAGCAGCTCCAACAACAATAGTTTTTGCTCCCTCACACATCTGCGGGCTGGCTGAGAGACAGCTGTTCAAGACTGGGTTTGGCTGGGCAAGTCTGTTTCAATCTGCAGGACTGGCTGGCTTTGGATCTTTGCTACGGACTGTGCTCAGTCTTACTCCATGTGCATTCATTCTGGGGCCAAGGCTAAAAAGGCAGCAGCTACTCAGAGGAATTTCTTTGCACGGTAATAGTAGTGATGTTTGTGATAGGGCAAACCCGATAACCAAGCACATTTCAAGTATCTGTTTATGTCATATCTGCTAACATCTTACTGGATGACACAAGTCATATGTCCATATTCAACATCAGTGGGCTGGAAAGTATACTCTTTCCATGGAGTTGGAGGATACGGAGTGAATATTTGAATAATAGTGTCATCTATTACACTGGGGAAAATATTAGGCAAAAGCTGTCATCAGAAATCACTTAGAAAGCAGACCTAGTACTTACTGAGCTAAGGGAAATTCTTAAAATGAATCAGAATTTTAATGTTTACAATTTCTTTTTTTTAAGACAAGGAGCTATAGGAGTTGAGCTTAGAATTTCCCACTTTATATACAGAAATGAAATGGAAGGACAGAATCCAGAAATGTGGGTCCTCTGTGAGTTGGAAAATGTGATTGTGAAAAATCCCTAGCTGTGCAGACAATAAGACTAAAAAAGGCTTTGGGCACCAAAAGCTCATTAAAACTTCAGAGTTAGACAAAATATCTGTCCCTCGTAACAAAGTTCAAACTGATGGTGTTACCTTCCCCACCCACCACTCCCTGCAAGCGTATTGTTTCACAGGTTTCAAGGAAGCCACCATTAATTTGAAAAAGGTGGCATGTGAGTGAAGAAGTAAAGAAAGGAGTCCTGGGACATATCCAGGAAGAAACCTTGGGTTTGATTACTGGCATATGGAACAGACCAAAACATAGGTCTTGCCTCAAAAAGCCTCTGATTGTAAAAAAAAAAAAAAATCTACAACCTCTAAGCTGCAGAAATAGGAAGAATGCTGTGAAAACTGTGCATCCCTCAAGGTTTTCTTACACTCAACATTCCCTGCAAACTTGGCCTTGGGGAAGAACCTCCCAGTGAGTGGAGTCAAGGCCATGGAGAACAGTGGTCCGGGGAGCTCCTCCCAAGAAGGAGAACCTGAGTCTAATCAAAGGACTTTCCCTACTCCTGGAATAGGAGGTACTTCTTTAATCCTGCCCAGCAGAATTCCATCATCGGCATTGACCAGTGATATCTGAATATCTCTCATACGTCTATTTTCTAACTAGGAATTTTTATTACAGTTATCCTGTCTTTATTCCATATTGTCTATTGGATGTGTGTATTTGTGGTGGTGCAGATACCATTGTCTTTTTAGTTTGTAATTTACTGGACCACAAGGAACCACATCTTGAAAGTAAGAACCTCACGTTGCTCAGAGATCCCAGACTTTGAGCTGGATATACTAATTTGATGAGAATAATTTGGATTGTGTCCTTGGGGAGGAGTGAGTGCATTCTATTTGTGTCAAGTAGAATGCTCATCGACATGATAACTGGAGATGGACAATATGGAGGTGACTTCAAGCTTTTAACAGGAATCCATGTTTTCCCTTTTATCCCCGGCAGTCAATTAGACTTCATTTTTCACCGTCCTTGTAGCTCCATGTGACCCAGTGACAAAGTTCCAGCCAATGGAATGTGAGTAGAATTGAAAAGTGTCTCTTCTGAGCCTGCACCTCTAAGGTACACTCCTCCATACTCTCCTTCCCTTCTGGCAGGCTAGAGGTAAAATCTTCAAGGCGACCTTGGAAGCCATTTGTTGAAGTTAGCAGATCTCCCTAGCCTGTGTCCCTGAATTACTGTGTAGAGAAGGGAAATCCTTCTGATCTGTTGACCAGCCTAGTACTGTTTCATGAGTGAGAAAGAAACCTTTATTGTTTTTGAACCATTATATATTTTGGGTCTATTTGGTTAGTCCACCTAAACTAATATACTTTGCACTATCAGATGACTTAGCATCTACACATGTATTCTGTCCTTCAGGCTAGGGACCAGGCTGGAATTGCCTGGGATTTGTGAAAAGTGATGCACAGCCATTATTTTCTAATACTAGAACCCTGCTAATGCTGGGGAATAGTGATTGCAGTAATGTTATAGTACATATGCAAGGCATGATTTTATTTTATTTTACTGTTCTATGGAACAGTGAGAGGCTCTACAACACAGTTTTACTGCATTTTTCTTTTGCTGATGCTTCCCCTGATATTTGAATCAAATAAAATATGATATACCAGAGCATTGAATCAGAAAAGTGTTCTAGTTTTCTTATGACTTTAATTCCCATAGCATAAGTACTCACTGAATGTCTGAAGAGGTAGAAATTCACTCTTCTTTTTCAAAAAAAAATTACAAATATACCAGTGCAGGACTATTATTGATGTGTTACTTATCTTACTAAATTTATGTAGAAATCAACTCTGAATATACAAACCCTCCTGTTGCTTTCATTTGTGATGGGACAAGCACTTCATTACCCTAAAGTTATGGAAAATATTTTAGGGATTTTATTATTTTTTTCACATCAGAAAGATTAAATTGTCTTAGTAGTTTGGTTGCCATCTGTAATCACATATGTAGATATAAATATTTTATAGGTAGAATTATGCACCCCAACGTAGGTTCATGGTTATGAGTTGTATATGGTTCTTGGCGTTACCCTGCCAACAGCAGCAGACATCTATAAGTATCTCACCAGTTTTGTATGCCCTCTGTAAATTTTTGCAGTATTTATTCTGTCTGTGCTGTTCTTCAGATGGAGGATTTATTTCCACCATTCTGTTAGTTTCTTAGTTGTTTAACCTCTCTGAGGCTTAGTTTCTCTGTCTGTAAAATGGAGATATTAAAATCTATCTTTAAGATTTAGAGCTAGTACACATAATGTTTCCAGCCCAGTTCCCTGCATGGTAATACATGCTCAGTTAATAGTAGCTAATATCATTTTGAATTTCAAAAAGTTAGTACATGGCATTTAAGACTATTTCAGAGCAGGGGCTATTTCAGAGCACGGGGGGCAGTGTGTGTGTGTGTGTGGGGGGGTGTTTCTGTGTGTGTGTGTGAGTTGTGATGTTCTTGTGAAACCCTAACTTATCTTGAGCTGCTAGAGAATGGAACAACTATCAGGATTGGGAAAGGAGTTATTAGTGGGGGTCAAGGATGAAAAAATGAGATAATATAGCCTCTGGATATATAGAGCATCTAGCCAAATTATTTGATATTTGTATCTTGTATATAACATCCCTTAGAAATTTAATTATTTTTATAGCGAACCAGCAACTTCTCTCTGCTTATAAACCACCAACAGGTAGATGTCAAAGATGTACATTTCTCAGGCCTAAAAATTTGATGCAAACAAAATTAAGTTGATTTAGAAAATTAATTTTGATCCCAAAGTTCATTTTATTTTCTTCTTCCAAAAACTTGGATGGTGAGAGTCAGTTGCTCTCAAAGGAGAAGCCTTACTCAGATAAGGAAAGAGACTAAGATTAACTATCTTTTAAGAACCGTAATTAGATTAGGCTCTTTACATGTGCTTTGCCAATTAGTCTTCATAGCAACACTCTGAAGAAGTATTATTTAATTTTCTTCATTTTTGAATGTGGAAATTGTGCATTTAACCCGTTGGAAAGTGGCAGAGCTGGTACTTGACTCCTGAACCTGGAATTCCAGATTTCATGTGTGTTCCATTACATCGTGCAGCCCCCAGATATGCTGAAATAGGTTTAATAACAATTAAGCTGGGGTAGTACATATGCTCCTTCCTTTTCAGAGCGATGGAAGAGCCAAAAGATTGCCTGCAAGGCCCATTTCTGAATATCTTACCATGTTTCCATTGGTTTAGAAAACTTCTAAAGAAGTTTTCAGGGGTCATAATTGAGTTCTCACGTAGTCCAGTTAGCATTACTAAGTTCCATGTCCACTTACCGCACGCTTAACCCCACCTAACCATGAGTCCTTGGTCACTGGCGAAAGTGGTTTAGAAAGTGTAGCTAGATTACTGAATGCTCTCTCCTTAGTAGGTCAGTATAATTAGTCTTCATAGGTCATTGGACAGGTTAGAGATTTCACCACTGGGTTGATTTTCTTGTTTAAACAGTTTCTTTCCAAAACAAACTTGCAAGGGCATAATTTTCATTCTAGGTATGAGGAAAACAGAGATACAGAGAAGCAAAATGACTCATTCAAATTCCGTGTCCTCTGACTGGAACCCAGATATTTGACTTTAATCCAGATCTATTCTCACAACAGCACACCATTTCTTAAAAATCAAAAGAAGTCACAAAATACCAGTACAAGGGGGTTAGGATTGTTTTGTGCATAGGGCACAATAGTTTGTAGGTCTCGACGGAAAGCATTATCAACTGGAACAGCCGCTCTGCTGATTTACTATAATATATGTTGAGTGCTTACTCTGTGCCAGACAGACATTGGACTGAGTGCTTACATCATTATTCCACCTAATCTTCAAAAACCCTGGGTTAGGTGTTAATTTAGCCTCTGTTACAGCTGAGGAAACTGAGGTGTAGAGAAGTTAAGTGTCTTTCTGCAGGTAATTTAGCTGATAAGGAGTTATGCTGAACCTAGGGATTCATGTTCTAACCGTGGGTAGGAAATGCTTGGATCTTGTTGGATGGAAGGTTCTGGAAATTGGTTTATGTTAGAAATTCACCGCCAAATTTGGCCTGAAGGTATTAGGAAATGCTGAAACAAGGAGGCAATGATTCCAAGCCACAGGAATTTCTCTCTCTACTCAATTCAATTCAACAATTTACTATATCCCAAACTGAGGGAATGCTGTTGGAAAACTCTTAAAAATAAATAAAATGATGGGCAAACATATTCAAACAATCTGAAAAAGAAAAGATCTATAAGGGCTTAATTTATAGGCTATTGAATTGGTTGCCTCTTTTCTATTTTTTGGTGAAAGCATAATTCTGTATAACACTCTACACTTGTTCCATGAAAACAGCTGCAGTGCATGTTCGGTTTATTTCCCAAGGTATGGACATGGCTGACACTGTAATTTGTGTCCTTCTACGTATAGGACATTGCTATTTTAATAGATTCGGACTCAGTCTGTATAACAGTGGCCCTGATCCAATCTCTGGCTCTAGGTACATTTCCTTAGCAGATGATTTTGCTATGATAATTTTCCTTCTATACTTTCCAAGAATATTCTATGGAGAGCAATTCCACCTTGGTCATGTACAAAGTGACCTAACCAAACTAGTCTCTTTCTCATATGCTTGATACTCAGTAATAAATTGGAGACTTTGTAAATGGAATAAGAACACTGTGACTTCTGTGCAGCCAGAGTCAATTATTATTATTGTTATTCTTATTCTTATCGCTATTTGCACACAAGTGAATCCTGCATTTGCTTTTGAGGTACATGAATTCCTTTGAAGGAGTACCAGACTGATTGGAGGACTAAGTTTGAAGGCTGACTCTTCCTTGTCTTTAAGATGATCAATTTCAACGGAACGATGATAAAGTTTCCGACAGCAGTAAATTCTTATTTTCATGAAATACTTTATAATCTCTATAATATTCACTTAGAAAGGATCTCAGTGAAAATTGCTGCATAAGTAAGCTCACTCAGAGATGTACTATTCTTTTATCTTCTGTTACTTTATCTCTAATTATCTTGAAAATTATAGGCAGTATATTTTACTGGTTAAGGCAGCTGCTCTGGAATCAGAATGCCCAACCCAAATTTTGGCTCCACCACGCATGAGATGTATGAAATAGGCCAATCACATAACCTTCCTGGACCATAAACTCTCCTCTGTGAATGAGTAATGATATTATTACCAATGTCAAAGTTTTATTGTACAGATTAAATGATTAATACAAATCAAGTGCCTAATAAATGTAGAAAAAAACAATTTTTTGATGTGTCACCTATTATTATCATCTATTTGAAATAAAAGCTTGGTGGCTTGATAAATTCCTTGAAACCCAACTCAAACATGTCTGAAAATATATACTTTGTATTTTATTGGGTTGATATTATTCAGTAGTCATTTATTTGAATATTCATTCACAAAATCGATGATAACTTAGCCATGTGTCCATTCCTTGTTTCTCCTGTCTAACCATTCTCTCACTGTCTCTCCATTGGGAAATGGAAACTTGAGCGTGTTCTACTAAATAATAATTCTTCCAGGAAAAATAACATATGACTTGGAGAGAAGGGAAGGTTAGTTTGTTTCTTGGATGAAGAACTACCCCATCACCTGGTCGATCCAGATAGGAGCCAAATGTGTTCTCTAAGTAAGTTTTGCTGAGTAAATGAGCATTTCATTGCAGAGTCGCATCTCATCCCTAATAATGTTATATATAATTTCTTGAGAGTTTATTCTGTGCTAGAAACTGAACTGAACTCTGCAATTAATTTGTATTATTCATCTCATATCACTTTCTCAACAGTTTTATGCAGATAGAATTATTAAACCAATTTTACAGATTATATAAACAGAAAACAAGAGAAATGAAGAGAATTACCCAAGCTCACACAGTGAGGTGGTGGAAAAACTTAAATCAGAACTCAGAACCCTGGTTCCCATTTCCTCCCTCCTTCCTTCCTTTCCTCTTTCCTTTCTTTCCCCCTTCCTTCCTTCCTTCTTTTCCCCCTTCCTTCCTTCCTTCTCTGCTTCCTCCCTTCCTCCTTCCCCACTTCCTCTCTTCCTTCCTTCCCCCCATCCTTCTTTCCTCCCTCTCTTCCTCCCTCCCTCCCTCCTTCCCTCCCTCCCTCCCTTCCCTTCTTCTTTTCTTTCATTTTTAAACCATACCACATATGGGATAAGTCTCTGAAGGAGGAGTTGGTTGATATGTTTCTCTTGGGTCAGAAAGCTTTTTCAGCTTGGTGCCCAGGTTTTTAAGGGAAATCTCTCACTGCCAAGTTTTGTCTGGGTTCTCCTGAAGGAATGCAATTTTGGGAGATGGAGGGTACATGACACAGCTCTGGGAAATCCTCTCAAAAGGAAAACAACAGGAAATAAATTTAAAATGACTCTCATCTACCTACATGCTCAGGCTAACAACTGAAGGCAGTTGAAGGCACAATTTGCTTGTAAACTGAATGAGGTCGGAGCAATGGTCTGAGAGCACAGAAAGGGAGGAAAATTGCCATTGCAAAAATTGGCTCAAAAACTAGCTATTAAACTCCCACTTGCAGTTAATGCTTAGAGCATGTGTAATATGACCCTTTGTAATTTTATCTTTTATACTTCTAAGGAAAAAAGAAGTATTAATCTAGAGGATAATGCCATACATCGGCAATAGCAGAGGAGAGTGGCTATAGCTTTAATTCCATCGGAGTTTCTGACTTCTTTTTGACCTTTTCGATTTGAGACTAGAATACTCAACGTAAGATAAGGAAAAAAAATACTGAACTTAGATGATTGGGTGCCAGACACTTACCAGTATTAATCTGTTTTAAGGCAATATGTATGGTAAGGAGGGAAGAGGGCAGGCTTTGCAGCCAGCAGACCTATGCTACTTCAAACCTCAAATCTTGCATGTAATAGCTGTGTGATCATTTGTGGGTCACGTAACTCCTCTGACATTCACTTTTTTCATCCTTATATGAGCATGAGAAGCACTTGAGAAAATTCTGTTATACTTTGCTTTCCTGGAACTCTGCCCTCAGGAGCTCTGCATTCTTGAATTGTCCTTTGTTTAGCATCCCAGAGGATTTTACATGCCTCAGCAGTGCACCCAAGAAAGATTTCAAATGGAGGAGAGAGATGCTTTTATTTTGTAAGCTAGGCAAAGGCTGATTGTGAAAGGGAAGTGGAAAGGTAAGGTCCCAGACCTCAGGTGTCTCCTTGGGCAAGGATGATAAACGTTAGAAAAGAGTACAGACAAATTTGAATGTGATTCTATTAAAACTAGCCTTTCTGTAGTCTTCCCTAGGAAGTCATTGAATTCTCAAAGTGGCTCCAGTAAGGAGACCCTGAGCTGGATGCTTTCTGAGGTGCCTCAGGGCTATGACATTATTTGGTCCTAAGAACTGACTTGAAGATAACGTGCAGGATAAAAAGGGATGGAGCACTCTTCCTCGGCTCCTAAATCTGGGTGTTATAGAAGCAGATCAAGTGCTTAGGTTCCAGATATCAGTGTGTTATCACAAAATACTCTAAGGTTTGCAAATGTGAGTCAGCCACTTTCTCAGCAAAGCCCAGGAGAGAATGCAGCCATCCTAAAATGCTCAAGTGTGAGTTGAGAAGCAGGACAGTAATTCCTTTGCTGCTTCCTCAGGAGCAGGAAACACCAATTCCTTTGTAATCTCTATGGATCCAACTCATCATCCGATGGTACAGCTGCTTGAACAGGATTCAAGGACCTTTGGTTTAGTTCACTCCAAATGAGCAAGGCCTACTTTTCCCTTTTCTTTTCCTTAAAAAAAAAAATCTCCTTCAGAAAAAGAAAAGCAATATCTGAGAGTTAACCTAGTTAATTGTTCAGGGGAGGTATAGTTGGAGTCTAGTGTCCTGACTCTTAGAATGTGGATTTCAATAGGCTCAAAATCATAATATAGACTTGATTCTTTTAAACTGTTTAGTGAAAAATATTTGGAATTGACTAGACTTTAAGCTTTAGATCTTCCAGATACGTTGGAGTACAAGCTCAAGATTGTTCTTTGCTTTCTGTAATTGTCAGTTTCCTCCACAAGGAAATAGGGACAATAACAGCAGCACAGATTCCATGCGGTTGTGATGATATTAAAAAAGATAATGGAAATAAAGGGTTAAACTTACTTCCTGGCACATGGGAACAGGTCCATACATTGTTGTTGTTTTTATCCTAACTCTGAAAGAAGAAAACTTAGACTAACATCTTGGAACTTCAGGAAAAACATGAAAGAGCATTTTGTGAATCAACTTAAAATTTCTGCAAAGTCCCCCATCCTCTCTCTCCTGCTCCCACTTCCTCCCAAGCAGCAACAATCTAATAGGTGACACACTGGGGAAACTAATCTAACCAGGAAACAGTGAGGCCATTAGGCACATATTAAATAAAATAATTCGCTTCTGAGAATGAGATTAATCCTGCAATGAGAGGATGCTATTCACTTCTGGCCCTGCCTATATCATAAAGATTCTCAAATAAAGGTGATGAATTTGAGATATTGCATGGACAGCAAGAAAATGCATGTGACTGCAGTGAAATAACCCAAATATCTACTCCACTGTTTTTAGCTTCGTAAATTTAAAAAATATATATTTTAAAGCATTTGTTGAAAATTTTGATGTATTGGAATTCCTCTTATTGTGTGGTCATCTCTACATGCCCTTCTGTTTATCTTAAACTTGATTGGTGAATCTACTCCTTTTGGATGAAGCCTCTGACCAGACTGTCAAATGATTAGCACCACTTCAGAATAAATATTTATTAAATAATAACAATAAATAGCATAAATGTGATCAAATAATAAAAATAACAGTAACTGTCTTACTGTACTTTAGCACCATGATCCAATAGCAAAGTATCATTTTGAGTTGGATGATCAACATAAATTATACATTAAATCTTCATTAGAACTTGAAAACTTTCACAATTGGATCCAATCGTTTCCTTGGAATGTGTGAAGTGTTACAAATGCCGCCTAATTCTTTTTGAAGCTCAAGGCAAAGGCAAAAAATCTTGTAACATACTGGAATGATTTGAATGATTGTACCATAAAATGGCTTGGATTTGCTCATCTGGCTTCAAGTTCAGAGGAATGACCAACAAACTGACTTATGTTCTCAGCAGTGTAGACTCTGAAGGGCCTGAGCAGATGTTGAAGGCTTACTCCAGGCCAATGCACAAGGTTTTTTGTGGTTTCTCTTAAGTGTTTGCTAATATCTACCACATTGCAAACTCAATGTCCCTTTTCAACTGGCCTGACTGCTCATAATATAACACAGATGATTACATCTCTCGCAGAGCCTTTTGCTACAGTGAACTAAAGTCTGCAGGGCTCAGACTTCTCTAATAACATACATGTTTCTTTAAGAACAGGAAAATCCTTTCCCCTTAAAAGTTTTGCTGCTCTGTCTTGGTTCTATAATATAAGATCATATGTAATTCCTGTTTAAATAACGTCCTACTTTTCCTCCAAGTATTCATTTAGGCTTCTGTTGTTTGACGTTTTTTTAAATAGGCTCTACCTTTGGTAAACACAAAATACCTTTTCTATTAGAAGACAATACCATCACTCAGATGGTATTAGGAATGCTTCATTTTAAAGTAAACAGAATAAAAAGACTCTCCTTATTCTGTATTAAATGCAAACTGAACAGTCCTTTAACACAGATAATGAAGAAATTGTATGCTTTTTTACTCTTGGGAAGAAGAAAGAAAAGTCATGGGCAATATCTGCCCCATTCTGATTTTGACCTGATTTTCATTGTCTTTCACCTTTTCTCATGTTGAACAGAATCACTTGATCGATTTGTGTGTTTGTACCTGTTCCAAGTCTAAAGACTGGTAGTGGACATTGCCTTTCATTTTAGCATATGAAAGAGTCTTAGAGGGTACTGATAACACTTTGTAAACATTTTCTTTTAGATTATCAGAATGATTAGAAGAAAACAGCCATTGAACCCTATAAAAGTTTCCTCTGTTCCTTTTAGCCCATAATCCTGTAGGCCCTGACCAATGCTAGCTATACTTATGAGTGTCCCTAAGATCTATCCCTCCACCTTAGCAAGGTCAAGAATATACATGTAACAAGTATGTTAACAAAATGTTAAATTTGTCTTTTTGTTTTGTTTAGAAGTGTTTACAGAGGCCCTAAAGGCTGAGAAATACACCCTAGGTGCCAGATAACCCTTCATCCTGTAATAAAGTGCTAGTGTTGTATAGTAAGACCGTGTTGTCTATATCAAAGAATTTTTACAGGCATACTTTGTTTTACTGCACTTTGCGTTATTGGGCTTCGCAGATATTGTGTTTTTCACAAATTGAAGGTTTGTGGCAACCCTGTGTTGAACAAGTCTATTGGCACCATATTTCCAAAAGCATTTGCTCACTTTGTGTCTCTGTGGCACATTTTGGTAATTCTCACCATATTTCAAACTTTTTCATTATTTATGTTTGTTATGGTGATCTGTGATCAGTGATCTTTGATGTTACTATTGTAATTGTTTTGGGGCGCCACAAACCACACTCATACAAGATGGCAGACTTACTAGATAAATGTTGTGTGTGTTCTGACTGCTCCAGCAACCGGCCCGTTCCCTGTCTCTCTGCCTCTCCGTGGGCCTCCATATTCCTCAAGACACAAAAATATCAAAATTATGCCAATTAATAACCCCGCAATAACCTTTAAGCAGTCAAGTGAAAGGAAGAGTTGCACATCTCTCACTTTAAACCAAAAGCCAGAAGTGATTAAGCTTAGTGAGGAAGGCATGTTGAAAGCTGAGATAGGCCAAAAGCTAGGTGTCTCGTGCCAAACAATTAGCCAAGTTGTAAATGCAAAGGAAAAGTCCTTGAAGGAAATTGAAAGTGTTACTCCAGTGAACTCATGAATGATAAAAAGGCAAAACAGCCTTATTGCTGATATGGAGAAAGTTTTAGTGGTCTGGTTAGAAAATCAAACAAGCCACAAATTCCCTTAAGCCAAAGCCTAATCTAGAGCAAGGCCCTAACTCTCTTCCATTCTATGAAGGCTGAGAGAGGTGAGGAAGCTGCAGAAGAAAAGTTTGAAGCTAGCAGAGGTGGGTTCACGAGGTTTAAGGAAAGAAGCCATCTCTATAACATAAAAGCGCAGGGTGAAGCAGCAAGTGCTGAGGTAGAAGCTGCAGCAAGTTATCCAGAAGATCTAGCTAGGATAATTAATGATGCTGGCTCCACAAAACAACAGATTTTCAAAGTAGACAAAGCAGCCTTATATTGGAAGAAGATGCCATCTAAGACTTTCATAGCTACAAAGAAGTCAATGCTTGGCTTCAAAGATTCAAAGGACAGGCTGACTCTCTTGTTAGGGGCTAAGAAGCCTCTTGCTACTTCTGGAGACTTTAAGTTGAAGCCAATGCTCACTTACCATTCCAAAAATCCTAGGGCCCTTAAGAATTATGCTAAATCTGCTCTGCCCATGCTCTATAAATAGAACAACAAAGCCTGAATGACAGCACATCTCTTTCCAACATGTTTTACTGAATATTTTAAGCCCATTGTTGAGACCTGCTGCTTAGAAAAAAAGATTCCTTTCAAAGTATTACTGCTTATTAACAATGTACCTGGTCACCTAAGAGCTCTGATGGAGATGTACAATGAGATTAATGTTGTTTTCATGTCTGCTAACACAACATCTATTCTGCAGCCCATGGATCAAGGAGTAATTTCTACTTTCGAGTCTTGTTATTTAAGGAATACATTTCATAAGGCTACAGCTGCCTTAGATAGTGATTATTCTTACGGACTGGACAAAGTGAATTGAAAACCCTCTGGGAAAGATTCGCCATTCTAGATACCATTAAGAACATTCATGATTCATGGGAAGAGGTAAAAATATCAACTTAAACAGGAATTTGGAAGAAGTTGATTCCAACTCTTGTGGATGACTTTGAGGGGTTCAAGACTTTAGTGGATGAAGTAAATGCAGATGTGGCGGAAATAGCAAGAGAAGTACGATTAGAAGTGGAGCCTGAAGATGGAACTGACTTACTGCAATCTCACGACAAAAGTTTAATGAATGAAGAGTTGCTTTTTTATGGATGAGCAAAGAAAGTAGTTTCTTGAGATGGAATCTACTCCTGGTGAAGATGCTGTGAAGATTGTTGAAATGACAACAAAGGATTTATAATATTCCATAAACTTAGTGGATAAAGCAGCAGCAAGGTTTGAGAGGATTGACTCTGATTTGAAAAGAAGTCCTACTGCGGGTAAAATGCTACCAACCAGCATCGCATGCTACAAAGAAATTGTTTCTCTGTGAAAGGAAGAGTCGATAAATGTGGGAAAATTCATTGTTGCCATATTTTAAGAAATTGCTGCAGGCACCTCAGCCTTCAGCAACCACTATCATGATCAGTAAGCAGTCATCAAGATCGAGGCAAGACGCTCCACCAGCAAAAAATGTACGACGCACTGAAGACTCCGATGATGGTTAGCATTTTTTTGCAATAAAGTATTTTTTAATTGGGTTAAGTACATTGTTGTTTTTTTGACATAATGCTATTGAAAGCTTACTAGACTACAGTGTAGTGTAAACATAACTTTTATATGCACTGAGAAACCAAAAAATTTGTGTGATTCACTTTATTGTGATATTTGCTTTATTGTAGTGATCTGGAACTGAACCCGCAATATCTCCAAGGTATGCCTGCATTAATTTTATGAAAAACACTTTCCACTGTGCTACTGGACCCTGGTAAAGAGAGAATGCCTGACCATGGAACATCAAGTGGCCATGCAACCAGAAGTGTCCATCATGAGCAGAGTTCCGCAAACTCACCACGTCATAATTTTGGCCAGAGCCAAGAGTGATTCATTTGAAGAAGGAAGTGGTACAGCTGGGATCGGACAAGAATAGGGCCAGAAGTCATAAGTGGGGTCACTAGCTGGTGGCCCAAGCCTAGACCCTCATGTTACCCATCACACTTGTAACAGCCCTGTCTCTTAGCTTACACCTATGAACATATGGGGGACTCCCTTATGACCAGTTAACAGAGCAGGGACTAAACCAAGCTTTGGTCATGGATGGGTCATCCTAGTATGTAGACGCAAACTTAAATTGGACTGAGGTGCACCATAGCCCACTCAGGACTGGCAATGAAAGACATTGTAAGGGAAAATCATCCTGATGGCCAGAACTTTGGGCAGTACACCTAGCCATCCACTTTGTGTGGAAAGAGAAGTGGCCTGAGATAATAATAATATAGATATATGGGAAGTGGAAAATGGCTTGGCTGGTTAATCAGAGGCCTGGAAGAAGAAAGAGTAGAAGATTGGAGACAAGGAGTTCTGGGGAAAACGCATTTGGATAACCAATTGGGAGTGGGCGTGAAGTGTGATGGACTTTCTACTGCTTATTAATGCCCATTAGAGAACATCCACCATAGAAGAGATGCTAAACAACCCATGACTGAGTGACTCAGCCAGTTGACATCAACCACTGTAATATTGGCACATTGGGCACATGAGCAGAGTAGACTTGGTTGCAGGGATAAAGGCTGTGCATCAGCCAAACTGTATGGATTCCCATTCACCAATGCTGATCTAGCTACTGCCTTTACCAATTTCCAGTCTGAAAACAACAGAGACCAACTCTGAACCCCAAATATACCATCATCCTTTGAGGAACCAAGCAGTCCCTTGGTGGCAAATTGATTACACCCTGGGAAAGGCTACCATTCATAACAACTGGAATCCACGCTCTGAGTTTGCCTTTTCTGCCAGTATGGCTCAGCCAGTACCACAATCAGAGAACTTGCAGAGTATGGGATCCATTGTTATGTAAGTCCATATAGGTAACATCAGACTGAGTGACCTACCTCATGGCAGAGTAGATCAGGTATTAGCCTGTTCTCATGGGATCCATTGGTCCTATCACAAACCACATTTCTCAGGAGCTGTCAGTCATTTTGGCAGTGGTACAGCTGGCCTGCTGAACAAACGTCTGAGGCACCAGCTTGGAGAGGATACCTTGGGAAATGCTGTATATATCCTAAGTCAAAAACTATACATGGTGCTATGTCCCCAAAAGATAGAATACATGGGTCCTGGAACTAAGAAGTGAAGATATGAGTAGCCTGATTGTCACTCCCAGTGACCCACTTAGAGAATTTGTGTTTCTTATTCTGACAGCTCTGTGTCTTGGTTACCAGAGGGAGAGAGCTTCCACCAGGGAACACAGCAAGAATCCCATTGAAGCTCAAGCTTTTACAACTGTTTAGTGACTTTAAGCTTCTTGTGCCATGAGGATAGCATGCAAGGAAAGAGTCACCAACGTGGCAAGAGATTCTGATTATCTTGAGGAAGTAGGGCTGCTCTTAAATGAGCAGTAAATAATACAGTGGGCACTCAGATGATCCACTGGAGTATATTTGGTATTCCCTTGCCCAATTTGATAGTAAATGGACAATTTCATTGGCTAAAGCTTGAGAAGAGCATGGTAACTCTTCAGGCATAAGGGTCTGGGTCCCTATATCAGGTAAGCCATTAAGGCTAACAGAGTTGTCAGTTGAGGGTAAGGGGAATCTTGAAGGAGGGATATGATGAATATCAGGCTTCAACAGTAGCTTCATTGGTGGTGCCTGTAGTTGATCTCATTAACCAGCTTCCTATAAGCTTCCTCCAGGAAAAATGGGACTGCTTCTAGAACTGAGTACATGATGTATGTGGATCTGAAAGGCACAAGGCATGGACTGGAGTGGACTCAGTGGTGTTCACCCAGATCGCATTCCCAGGATGAAGAATTTAACTCCCTGACTCCGGGGAGTGTTTGTGACTGATATCTCTAAGATAAGTCCTGCTCTGGGACTTATCCTCAGCTAAAGAAAGCCACCTTGCTTAAGGTTACCCTCTTTCCCTGAGATAGCCTATGTCAAGTCAATATAGGGATATAAAAGGTCTGCCCCCTTGCCCTAATTGGAGACAACACTGAGGGGCCGTGCCAACTCCAGACCTTCCCATAGGATCTGCTGAAGCTTTTGCTACAAGTTCATCACAGTTCAACTCCTTCTTCTGCTGAATCCTGACTCCTTCACTTTCTATAGATGTTAATCCCAAAAGTATTCCAAAATACACTTGCAAGCCAATCTGCCCCTAAGAGTCTACTTCCTGGGTAACTCAATCTTGAAATATCCTTTTTTAAGTTTAGGATAATATATCAGTTAATAAATCTTATTATTTCTATTAATGTTTTACTCTTATACATTTTAAGTGTTCATGTGGGTATATGCTTGCACATATGCACATATGTTTTTAAGTCCATGGGCATTTCTCCCCCTTAGTAGAATGCATCTTTAATTTTATTTCAGTGTCACTTGGGAAACGAGATTAATTAGGTAGAAATTAAATTTCCAGCAAAACTTCCTTGAAAGGACTGTGGGAAGGAGATACTTGGAAAGCCAGGATCAGCATTGAATCTGGTGGTGACTTTGAAGCCAAGAGTCTGCAAAATGTGACAATGATAGAAAACTCAGCTCTACCTTCTGGCTTCAAAATTTCTTGAACAAACAACTTGAATTACTGCAAAATTACCCTCAAAGGTTGACAGTAGCTCTCTGTAACAGTCACATTTTACAGCAGTGTGAAGAACGAGAAGAGCTCCTTACCTCTCTAATTGCTTTGTGATTTACACATATGATCTCACAACAGCCCAGGGACTTACTCAAGGCAGGCATTGTTATTCTCCTTTCCTTCTGATAAAACTGGGCTGTAGATGAACTAAGCATGTTTCCCAAGTGTACACAGCTAATAATTGGCAGCAAGACATCTCAGAGGTCTGAAATGAACTGACCTCCTTTTGATGCTTTTAGACACTGCCTCATTAAGAAACAAAAGAAAGGAAAAGACAAGTTTGCATTAGAAAACTGTACTGTGTTTTGAGTGTTTCTATTTAATAAATAATGTATTTTCCATGCCAAAACAAAAGGAAAAAATTAACACGAAATAATATATAAATTGATTTGGAAATATTGTCATTGTATTACCTTACTTGCAGGTAACATACAAATTATGTATTTGTACCACCTTTTACAAATAGTGGTTCTGATCAAATAGCCTCCCTGTTCACCACCCTTCTGCCGCTGATCTATTAAATTCCAAGCTCTGATCCAAGCCCAGTGCTCTTTCTGTAACATTCCATCGCATTCTTCTCTGAATTTAACTTGGGTTTTGATTTTTGACCTCTAGTTTTCCTTTTTACTTAAGCTTATTTTCTCAAAAGAGGATTTATTTATTATTGGGGTTGTATTTTCTTTCATCCAATAAAATATCCATTTTTTTCTCTACCTTGCAAGAAAACGAATCCTTCACCTTCTTCTCTACCTCACCTCCCCCACTATTTCTACACAAGTACACACACACTTTCTTATTTGGGGTAGATTTATTCCTTTGAATGGCTTTGGCTATGATGAACTTGACTTAAGACATTAATAATTCTTGACAAGGGCTTCTTTTAGCTTTGAAAGGAAAACTTTCTATGCATAATTGCCCCCTTCTTAACTGTGTTATAGATTGAAAGCAGCAGAAGCTGATAACAAACAGCTTTGCCCCAAATATACAAACTTCAGCTCTGCCTGTTATCCCTGCAGAATTTAGCTTCTACCTATATATGAAGAAATTTTGAGTAAAATTAAGACTGGGAATGCATGAGAGAATAGGCAAAAAGGACAATTAATTTAGAGTTGGATTTGAATTCTCAGGCATCAAATACAGTGTTCCTTATACTTTAAGAATAAAGTAGATAATATTAAAAAAAATTATGTTTTAATCAAAAACAAATTTTGGAAAACAAAAGAGCAAATATTGAATTTTGCATTTGTGGGCACTATAAGAGAGTCAAATGTGTTGAGGGTGAAAATTATTATTTTAATATCTAGCATAGAATTCCTTTCAGAAAGACAATTGTTTTTGTTTAAAAACACAGTTTAATGGAAGTATTTATAAAGATACGGCCTTTGGGAATGGCAGAGATGATTCAGTGATGGAGATAAAGATATAAATCCACTCATCAATCACTAACACAAACCTGTCTAAGAAAGTGACAAGAATTTTGAGATTGGAGAAGATAGAATAGAGAAGAAAGGACAAATGAAGGGAAAAGGAGGGCTAAACAACAAGGCTGAGGACCTGAGTGGAAATGTCAATCAGTGAGTAATTTCAGAGGCAAGAGTGACAGGCAAATTTGTAAGAATGGATGTCTATGTGGCAGACTGGATTTTCCTAAGATGGCTGAACAGTATCTCTTCCCTCATTTGCTCTATAGCAAGGTGACCATGTCAATCCTGTGACTGAAGTGGTACTCTACCAATTCTCATGTAGCTCTTAAGTGGTCTAGCAGTGTCTGTTTCCTGTCTGGAAGTGTTGGAAAGGAAAAAAAAACACAGAAGTCAGGACCAAAATGTAACAATTAATAAGTATAAAATTAGCTGATTTTGTCATTGAGCAAAACAAATACTCCAAATGCATGCAGGTAACCAGCAAGTGGAGACAAAATTGTAGTGGATTTTCAGCTCTATTTATATGGAATTAAAGCTATAGTTGTTGTACATCACCCTACTCTTAGTAAACAGTCAGCAGATACTCAATTTGCATCACTATTTACATGAGTTTACTCCAATATCCTGCTTTTCTTAATGCTTTATCAGGCTTACTTCAATGTTGAATTCTTCATAACTCTTTATCAGTACCTCCTATGGTCTGGTTGCCCTTGAGAAGTGTATGCAGCATCTATGATTAGTCACTTCCTTGGACATTCCTCAGTAAGGTTATATTAAGTTTGGTTTCCCTGCAGAAGACATCCACCATGTAAGAAATGTAACTACCCTGAGACCACTTACCTATGGGATGCTCAAGCCTTGAGAAGAGGCCCTGGAGGATGTGACTCCCCATGGATGGAAAGGCCAAGGAGCCTCAAGGCATCAGATATGTGAGTGAAGAAGCCATCTTGGAAGAAGGTCTCCATCCCCAGTTGCCCAATGGACTCCATATTAAATCAAAGATGAACTGCTCAGTCAAGTACTTTCTCAATTCCTGGCCCAAAATATCATACTCAAATAAAATAGTTGTCTTAAACCACTGCATTTGGCGTAGGTTATTAATTTCCAAGGGATAACCAAAACAGTCTAGCATTTGACACTTTTCATTATGTGGTATAACTTTGCTCTGTCGCCCAAAATGGGTCAACATATGAATTGCTCCTGGACGGATTGGAAAAGAAAAAGTCCTTGGAAGGTGAGAAGCAAGCAGAGAGGAAGAGATTAATGGGATAACAAACCCAAAGTCAGATAAATCCAGGGAAGGGAGCTGGGCTTAAGATAGGCGATTGAAGACTATTTTATTTAAGTTGCGAGGATGAGTGACCTGAAGTGACAGCTAAGTAACACTTGAAATTTCCCAAACTGTAAATTTTAGATTGCTAGTAATTTTAATAAAAGAAGTAAATTCAAATTGACACTGATGACTTAGAAGAATGATACCTTGATGTGGTGAAATTCAAAAGCTCTGTACCTGCAGCTCATAAGAAAGCACCTGGCATAAAGTCTGTTCTCAATAAATGATGAATATATGAATGAATGAGATGAGTCTATTTCTACTTCCTGGCGAAGTAAACATGAAAGGTGTCAATGCTTTCTAGTGGAAGAGGCTGGTCCCTCTTGAGACTCCAGTTATGCTTTGTTAGAGGAATCCCTGGGGCTTCTTTCTCTTCCATGCTCTACCCTCTGCCCACCCCCATTACCCCTTGTTCAGCGCCTTCCTTCATGAGTGGATGATGATTATCATGATTTTCTAACTGATATGTCTGCCTTCATTGACTTTTGCCTCAAATACCTCCTGCTTTCTATCTCCTTCTATCCTGTGTTCACAAGCTGAGCTAAAGGGCCCTTCTGAGTTCTCATAGCACTCTATATTCACTTTTATTCCTAATGCTGAGTTACCCATTTATAACACTTTAAGAGCCAGTGCTATATTTTACTTATTTGGGATATCTAGAACCTAGAATGGTGCCAGGCAAGTAGTAGTTTCTGTGTAATAATTTGTTGAACTTGAGAGTTCAAAAACATCAATTCTATCTGTGTCGAGCCATTGTTGTAATAATATTTTATTTCCTCAAAACATCTTTTAGGTTTTAATCATTTCCTATTAATATCCATAAGTCCTTAGCTTAGTGGTGACTCCTTAAGTCCTTAATTTCTGAAGTCTCAAAATAAAATTGGTGGCTCAACTACTCCAGATTTAACATACTGTCATAACATGGACATTAAGCTAGACTCTTTTATTGTTGCTGAGATAAAATCTTCTGCTCCAACATGCATTTCAAAAAGTATCATTCTTCGGAATAAAGGCCATTAGGTGATGAAATATCCATCCTGAAAAATGATCAATGTTTGAAAATCTCTGCCAGTTGCTGAGAGGGGATTGGTCTTTAGTGGGACATTCACCTTACCGGTCACATATTTTCCTTCTAATTTTTTAGAACTCCATTTTTATCTTTTTTTTGGGGGGCGGGGGAGGAAGGTGGTGGGGAGTATGTATACTTAAATGTCTTCTGTATGAAGTGTCAGTTTCACCGGTTACGTGTTTCTAGTTAATTTAGCAAGCACTGGCTTTCTGGTTAGTTGACCTGAAATTGTTGACCCCTTATCATAGCTTTGATTTCATGCATTTTAAAAGTAGTTAAATTTATTATTTTAATTAAGAGACATGACATCCTTACATTAGGTACACAAAACATATTTAACACGTGGTTATAAAATGAACACCAATATGGTAATCACCAAAGTTAAGAAATAGCACAGTGTCAATACCCCAGAAGTCAATGCTTCCACACCAGGCGTTCCCTCCCAGCATAACTTTCTTCCTTTTCCATCTCAAACATCTACATTGTATTTGTTTTTTAATGTTGGTGGTAAATTATCACAAACATAGCAACTTAAAACAATATAATTTTATTATCTCATGGTTTCCATGAGTCAGGTGTCTGGTCATGGGCTAGCTGTGTCCTCTGCTCAGGGTCTCACAAGACTGAAATCAAGGTGTCAGCTGAGCTGCATTCCTTTCTGGAGCTCAGGGCTCCCTTTCAAGCTTATGTGATGGCTGGCAGAATCCAGTTTCTTGCACTGGTAGGACAGAGGCAGCCATCTTGTTGAGGATCTGTTGTATATGATGAGTCACTTTTTTCTTGCTGCTTTCAAGGTTCTCTCTTCAGCTTTGTATTTTGACAGTTTGATTATGATGTGTCTAGGTTGGGATCTCTTTGAATTTGTCCTATTTGAAGTCCGTTGATCTTCTTGGAAGTATAGATTAGTGTTTTTCTTCAAGTTGGGAAGCTTTTGAAGATTATTTTCCCAAATATTCTTTCTGCCCTTTTCTCTCTCTCTCATCTCCTTCAGGGACTCACATTTATGCATATGTTGGTGTGCTTTATGGTGTTCCATATGTCTGAGACTGTTAACTTTTCTTCATTCTTTTTTCTTTCTGTTCCTTAGACTGGATGATCTCAACTGACTAATCTTCCAGTTTTTATTCTGCCAGCTCAAATCTGCTGTCAATCTTCTCTAGTGAATTTTTCATTACACTTATTGTATTTTTCAACTCCATAATTTTTATTTGGCTCTTTTCTATAATTTCTATCTCCTTATTGATATTCTCTATTTGGTGAAACATCATTCCCATTCATTACTTTATTTCTTTAGGCATGGTTTCAGTTAGTTCTTGGAATATGTTTAAAATAGGTGATTTAAAAATCTTTGTCTAGTAAGTCCAATGTCTGGGCTTCCTCAGTGACAGTTTCTACTGTATATAGGCCATGCTTCTTTCTTCCTTGTATGTCTCATGATTTTTTAAGTTGACATTTCTCATGGACATTTTAAGCAACATAATGTAGCAATTCTGGAAATAAGTTCACTCCACTGTGGGTCTTGTTGTATTACTGTTGTTATTATTGTTGTTGCATATGTTTAGTGCCTTTCTGAATTAATATTGCAAAGTCTTTATTCTTTGTAGTATGTGGCCAATGAAGTCTCTGCTTGGTTAGCTTAGTGGTTAGCCTATGATTGGACAGAGGTTTCCTTAAATGCCTAGAAGCAATAAGTCTCCCAGCCTTTGCTAAGAGGTTCTGTGTGTGCGTTGGGGCATGCCTTCAATGCTCAGGCAGCCAGTGGCTTAGCTGTAGCTTAACTTTTACTTCCTGTGTTAGTAAAGCCTATCAGAAGTGTCAGCCGTAGCCTCCTTAGGTCTATTCTGGACATGAGCACAGTGCATGCACACAGCTGCAATGTTAAACAAAGGCTGCTTGTCCTGAATGAACTCTGGGTGAAGAAACATGAAGACAAGTTCTATGAGTGAGGATTTCCAGGAAACTGCCAGATAGGTCAAATAGTGACAGTTCTCTGAGAAGGATGCTGTTGAGGAAGTTCAAATCTGTTTTGGCTTTTCTAGTGATTGCTAAGCTGTTGCTTTTCACTATGACTGTGAGGCTACTCTTTTTTAAGGCTTCTGTGGAATTGGGAAAAGGGTATTGAAAGAGGCATGTTAAAATGTCATAGGGCTTGCTATTCTTACTAAGACTCAGCCACTTTTCTTGAATAAATGCTCCTCGAATTGTTGCAAGGTTTTGGCTAATTTCTAGAGTTCTGAAAAAGTTGATTTTGCCAATTTTTGCCTGTTTTCTTATTGTTTGTATAGAGGGGCAGATCTTGGGTTTTCTTTACTCTGCCATTCCTGCTGATACCCTTTTAATGGTGTCTTGATGAACAATAATTTTATTTTAATGTATCCTACTTTATCAATTTTCCTTTATGATTTTTAGAAATCCTTCCCTACCATGAGATCATAATCTAACACATATTGTAGAACCTATTTTTCACCATACTCTTGGGTTTAAGCTAATGATACTTGGTAAATTGACATACTAACTCACATTATAAGCTGTTACAGTATTATTGTCAAATTTATTCGTGACAGGTGGCAAATCATCTTACCATAATTTATGTACAAATCAATCTTTTAAAAATTATATATTCTTCTCTTCCAGTTCTAAATTTTGGACTCATGGAACCAGAGGGTCCTTAAAAATCATCAAATAAATATGTTTCAGTGGGCTAGGGACTCTTGGAATATACTGCCTGGTGGCCCAGCCTTTTGTAATTTGTCACATAACAGTCTTTTAAAAATTGTCACTAAAGATCAGAGTACATCAGAATTTGGAACATTTGTTGCCCAGGATAATTTATATAAGTTATAAAAAGAGGAAGGGTAACAAAAAAGCATACAGTGTCCTGCAGTCTTTACATTTGCTCTATGTCATGAGAATTCTGGTATGCTAGTTTCTTTGAAATATCTGTGTTTAGAGAATAGAAGAAGCCAGCCTCTGAAAGGAAAATTGTGATTGTATATCATACCATCAATAATTTTGAGTACAAAAAAGGTACAATCAAATTCTCTACCCCATATCCCCAGCGAAGAAATGATCATGTTATGTCCACCAAGCTTGACTATGGATGAAACTTCTTTGTTGGCCCCACCAAAAAAAAAGCTGAGGATTCTTTTTTGAGCATATCTTTAAAATAATTTGAGATAAGAAATCAAAACTGTAGAGGAGTGAAACAAGCATATAATTATAATATGTTTTGAGTAGAAAATAAAGGACAACACCATAAGCATTAGATTGGTGCTTCTCTCTTGGTTGACTGAAAGTTAAATCTCATAGTGCATATTTTAAAGGCATTGTTAATTAGATGGAGGCCTGAGACAGGTGTTATCCCTGATTTTGTCAACCACCTATTTGATCTAAGCCCAGCTCCCTCGTTTTGCTGATGAGGCAACTGAAGCCCAAGATTACACCCGTAGTTTGTGAAAAGCCCAGAATTAAAACTTATTTCTGACTTCTGATATGAAGTTATTCTTACCTCGGATCTTCTTCCTTGATGACATCTCAAATAATTACTTAACAGCCAATGGAAAACCACTCTTGCTATTGCTGCATTTTAGGGATGAGTTCTGGAAGAATTTGGCATAATGATTACCCAGAGCACGTGGGTATTCCTCAGCCCTACTTCCTTGCTTAAACTTAATGCCTTCTCTTTACTTTTGCAGAAACCAGTTTCTCTAATCATGGAGAGTTTGCATACCATATTGCACAGTGAGATCCAAAAGTGCTCATCAAAATGACCACAGCATTCATTAAAAGATTAAAAGTCTAACATCCAGAGAGATTAAATCTGTGCAACAAAGCATGTTATCAATGTTAAGGGACATGCAACTGTAGACATTTTTCTTTCTCATCAGATAGACTGGTGATATAATTTTTGTCTGTAAAAGGGAACTGTTTAAGTAGAGCTATGGCTTCTCAATATTATTTTTATCTGTATACTTTCATAGCAATTGAGAAACTCCACAATCACATTTCTTAAAGTTTTGCCTAATTTAAATTCTACTAAAATATTTCAGGTAATAATAGAAAATATGTTAAGGGAGACTGTTCTCTCAACTACGTGTGTAAGGAGATATGAACACTAGGGAAAAAGCTTCTGTATAAAATTTTAGCAGCCATATATCACAAAAATCTGAGACACACGTCAAAAGATATCTAAATCTCAGAGGAAATGCCCGCTATCCTGTTAATAAGGGCATTTTGTTTTAATTCTATTTTTAAGGAAAAATAGCCTCTCAGTGGTTTGATGGGTTTTCATGAACACAACCCAGCAAACGCTTCCTGATGAGGGCCACCTGCTCACACTACCCAAGAAGGGTCCCTAGGAGGTTCCCACATCCATTCTTCTGTTGTTCATTATGTGGCCCGTGTCCTCAGGAACATCAGTGGAGATCTTCCCCAGCTGGTACTTCCTGTTTTAATTGTCTGGGTCTTTTCCTTTACTAGCTTAGAAGAGTTTTATAAGCCTCTCCCAGGGTGGTCAAATGTGACTGTTTTTCCTAGTGAAGCATACAGTCCCTACTGAATGAGGACCTCCTTCACCAGTTGTCTTTTGCTAACACTGGATGGGAAAACTCTCAAATGTGCTGTGTATTAATTCTTTTCTTGTTTCACACTCCTTAGCTGGAAATGATTTATAATTTCTTATAAATTACGTGTCTTGCTCACTCCATATTTCTTCTCTTTATAGATAATTTTCCATTTTACCGACTCAAGAGTTTTACTTGGTGCATTATAAATGGCTAATTTTTTGAGTTTACACTATTCCTTAAGGCTCAATTTCAGTATAAGACATAAAAATCTTGTGTGATTTCTAAAAGATAGCCTGAGCAAAGCATAATTATTAAGATAAAGAGCAGTATGTTTCCTTTTGTCCTGTGAAAACTGTATAATAAATCATGCTTCTTCTTTGTTGTAATTTCTAGGAAGTTTAGGGCTTTTACTTTTCAAATACCTTATTCCAGAATTCTGGTACAATAATCATTTGCTTCATTCTTTAGCCATGTTTCTTAACATTTTCTGAGTTACGGAAATGTTTGAGAATTAAAAGAAAGCTGTGTTTTCCTAGAATCATGTACATAGGAACACAAATTTTCCATTTAATTCGGGAACTTCTGACTTTCTTCCATGGAACTTTGGATTCTATATGTTCTCTGATTTTTCTCTTTAATTATAATTTTAATTTTTCCTATTGTGTAAGAAAAATTTTATTACCTTCTGAATTTACTGAAGATATGTTATAAAGTGCTTCATATTTCTTTGTGACATAGCCAGAAATTTTGAATGAGTAGGAAAGTCTGTTTGTTTGAAAGTAAAAAAAAAGTCAACATTTTGAAGAATGGATTTAAAAGTTAAAGATAGATAAATTGCTATGGGCTTATAAATTGATATAACCACTTTAAAAAAATTATTGTATAATGCCAAATTTTCACATACCTTATCACCTAACAATTCTGCTTTAGGGTGTAAACCCAAGAGAAAGAAACTCCTCACACTTGTATCAAGATATGTACACACACACACACACACACACACACACACACACACACTGGATTAGTAAATAGTGAATCATTGCTCCTAGGGGAAATACAGGGTTAGGTTTCTGTGAGCCTGTGATCACAATATTTTCATCAATTGGTCAATAAATCACCTTGTTTTAAATGTGGACTTACACACAAATAATCCTCATAACATTTTTGGGGGGAATGAAGTTTGAATTTAGAAATTTGACAGTTTCTAGAGGGGACCATGTTTAGGGAAAGGATATACAACAAGCTTGGACACATCCAGACCCATCCCATTCACCTGTTGTCACTCCCCTCAATGCAACAGTCTCTAGTACGCCTCTAGTAAATATGTCTAGAACAGTGCTATCCAATTGAAATATAAGGTGATCCTACAAATGCAATTCACATAGCTGATTTCAGTTTTTCTAGTAGCCATAATAAAAAAAGTAAAAATAAACAGATGAAATTAATTTTAATAACTTTTTTTAACCCAATATATGTAAAACATTATCATTTTGGCTTACAATTCATATGAAATTAATGAGATATTTTACATTTTTTAAATCACATTGTCTTCAAAATCTGGTGAGTATTTTATACTTTTGGCGCATCTCAATTTGGACTATACATTTCAAGGGCTCAGTAGTCAGACGTAGCTGATGGCTATGATTTGGATAGCACAGGTTTCTAGACCAATTTCTACAGCTGGTATTTCCTCTGTGTGTGTGTGTGTGTATGTTTCTGACATGTGTTTTTACATCAGCTTCCTTATGGTCCCTTTTTATGTTTGTTGTTAAACTTCCAGAATATGGACATGGGCCTTGGCTACAATATGTATGTATATTCTAATGGCATCACATATAATTTTCTGCCCAGAGTGGGCTCTCAATTAGTGTTACTTTACTGATAATTGGCTGCATGAGCCCACGCAGAAATAAATGGGGTCTTCTGTATTCAAAAACAACTAAAAATAAACATCTATTTTTTTATATACAAATAACTCAAAGAAATGGACATCTTTTAAGCCTTCTGGGAAACTATATTTTTTATAAAAATTATGTCTTATTCTTTTTGTTTGTTTATTCCTGGTTCTTCCTTATAAAACTCTTTAGAAAAATGATGAATGCTTGAAGACTTCTTATTTCTTTCTTAATTTCAGGGCGTAGACAGAGCTTGTGAGTCAATGTGGACTTTTCAGTCCTTTTTACTATATTGTGGAGTTGTAGTTGTGTAGTAGATAAGAGCAAGCTCTTGGAAACAGGCTAGAGATTATATCCTGGATCTTTACTTTGCTAGCTGCATGACTGGGCATTTTCTTTTAGCTCTATAAACCTCAATTATTTCATTTATAAAGTGAGATATTCCTATTGGTTTTTACTCTTAAATGTGTCTTGAATCCCATTATTTTTTTCAGACTCTAATACCACTACCTTAGTCAAGCAATTGTCAAGTCTTTTATGAATTATCTAAAACTATAGTCTTTCCTGTATCTATTTATTTCTCACCTACAACATATTCCTGCATAGTAGCCTGAGGTGACCTCTCAAACACATCTGTTTTTCACATTGCTTATTAATGACTTTTTGCTGAGATGGTCTACTTGTTTCTATTGATGATTAATTTTCATTTGAGCCACCAGGAGGTGCCAGTGATCTATATATCAGTTAAACCCCAACTGGCTTTTCTTCACTGACAATTTCCTTTCCTCTTGATACCATTATCAGTCTCAAGAGAAGCAAGATTGTTTCTCTCTCTAACTTCGACTAAAATAGCCTTTAAAAGAATAAAAAAACTAGCCAATTTACCTAACAAATCATAGAGTACCTAGTACTACTATTCCTTTATCAGATATTAGAAGAAGGATTCTAGATAGAGGATTAGGACCAAAAATCACATTATCTCATTTGTCTGCTGGGAATGCACAATGGTCTCTCATATATTACAAGTTTGCCTCCTTTGGTCTCATTCTTTACCTATTCAACTCACCACCTCCCCAACTGGACATATGTTTTATCCCTCCAAGTTCATTTCTTGCTCCTCCCCAACCAAGTTGCAGTGTTTACCATCAATTATTCCTTGATTATGTGCTTTTACTCTGATTTTTTCTGTTTTAAATGACCTCTATAACTTATCATTTTGTTCCCATTTGCCTCACATAAAACCTGATTCAAATCTTCCATTCATGAAATCGTCACTGAATTAAGTCCTATGACTGTTACTCTGCTACCAAACTCATCTCATCTATCTCCAAATACTCATTTTAAACTATTTTGATACACTGATGGGAATGTTGTGTTGCACCATTCTTAAGTCTTTTCATATGCCTATGTTGTCTCCCCAAATATGTGATAAATTCTTAAACAGCAGAAATATTGTCGTTTGTTTGTTTATTTGTTTGTTTGTTTTTTAATGATGTGAACAATGCCTTGGAGGCTGTTCTAGTCATCATAAGAACTCATTATTTAGGGAATAAGTGAATACATCATATCTTTGGGCACCCATTATTACAGGTACATAAATATAGAGTCTGCACTTCTTTCTTTCCTTCCTTCCTTTCTAATTTCCTTCCTTCCTTCCTTCTTTTCTTCTTTCCATCCTTCCTCTTCTCCTTCCACATTGTGCTATTGTCATAGGATAATGAAAGAACATGTGTTTCTTTCCCTGTAGAGATTGGGAAGAGAATAAGTAACAAATGAATGGCTAAGAAAGTAATTATTAAAAAGACAGATTTTACCAAAACAGAAAGACATGCGTGGTAGGCAGAATAATGGTTCCCCAAAGACATCCACATCCTACCCTATGAATATGCTACCTTACATGGCAAAAGAGACTTTGCATGATTAAATTAAGGATCTTGAGATGGGGGGTTTAGCCTGGATTATCTATGTGAGCCCACTGTAATCACAAAGACCTTTATAGGAGGAAGGTAGCCGAGTCAGAGTGAGAAAAGGACGTGTGACGACAGAAGCAGAGACTGGAGTGATGTGGGGCCATGAGCCAAGGAAAGCAGGCAGCCTCCAGAAGTTGGAAAAGGCAAGGAATGAAATCTTGCTAGAGGCTTTAGGAAGAATGTAGCCCAATTGACACCTTGATTTTAGCCTAAAGACCCATTTCAGACTTCTGGTCTCCAGAACTGTAAGAAAATTTAAGTAGGAGTTGTCCACATATTTAAAATTTGTGGTACAGGACCTATAGGACACTAATATAACATGTAATGTTTAAATTTAGGTTTCTGATTTGTGAAAAAATAAAAATTTCCTTTCTCATTTTTTTAACTTCAGAATATATTGTGAACATTTTTTTCCACATCAGTGATATATTGAATTATCTCATTCCTTTTAAGAGTTGCATATTATTCTGTCATATGGATACAACATAACTTGACTAAACAGTTTTCTTGTTGACGATCATTTAGATTGCTCTCAATTTTCTGAATGATTAACAAAATACTTCGATGAACAATCAGTGTCATTGAGAATTTGTGCAACTATAATCAATGAAAAATTGTGGGTGTAGAATTTAAATGTTTAGAAGTACAAGATGTCAATGTTTATTAAATATTTAAGTGGTTTTGGAAGGTTCATGCCTTGCTAGTTTAGATGAATTTCCTCTTCTTCTTACTGGAAAATACAAGGAATAGTCAGAAAAAATACAACTTGATCACTAGGGTGATCACATGCTGGGAGAGATGGCTGGACAAAACGCTGAGGGTAAACTTGGTCATCCCAAGATATGGTATGTGTGGACATTTTGATCAAACCACTGATAATATGATGTGTTAGACACTTCGTATATCTATATGTGTGTGTGTATATATATATCAAATCTTATTTAATTCCAACAATAAACCTACAAGGCTTTTAAGATGAAGATGCTGCTCAGGAGAATACAAATAACTTCACCAACATCTCACAGCTGCTTAAGTGGTACAGTTGAGAGCTAAACACAGGCTTGAATGACACCATAGCCCATCTTCTTTGGGTCTTTCTTCAAGGGTTCCAGATTGGTTTAAATTTGGGCTTATCTATCAAACAATGAATAGACGTTCTTACAGCTAGACGTTTGGGGGGTCAGATAGACATTTGATCCTGGGAGTGTGTGTGTGTGCATTCATATTTCTGAGCCTTTCATCACAATTTGGTAATTGCTTATATCGAGGGTTCCAATTGACCCATAATTCCCTACAATTCCCTTTTCTTTTGCACATTCCTTTCTTATTCTTCCCTCTTTTCTTTCTCTCTTTTTGCCTCCCTCCCTCCCTGTTTCTCTCTTTATTATCGGCATATTTTCATTGTTAATTACCAGCCACATTCTCTCGTAGTATGAATCAGATTAAGAAGCATTCATCGTCTCTACTGTTTTCTTCCATTTTGGCATTAGCCATGACATCCTCAGAGTTCTAATGATCTATTGTATGATGATGTATGTATAGTATGTGAGTTACTTTGTCAGATGATACATTGGAAATATCTGCAAAACTGCCATCTCTGCAGAATAAATGTGATAAGCACCACATAGTAAACAGTAGAATAAAGCCAATATAAATGAGGAAAGCTAAGTGGGTTTATTCTGAATCAAATGTCCTCCTCCAATATTTCAACTTTTAAAAAAGATCTCCGAAAATGGAATGTTCCACCTTTGCCTTGCACCATGGAATAGAATGGATCCATTCAAAACACATCTTATTGTGTAATCTTGTTTGCTGACACTTACTGATTCTCACCGCAGTAATCAGATGTATCTTTGTGAAATATGAAGATGCTCAGCTGATTAGACAAATGTGTCTCCTTACAGGCCCATTCTCTCAAACAATTCTTCCTGTCCTTACACCAGACACTTACCTTCTGTCATTTTCCTTTGTGTTATAATGGCAAAGGCTAGGATTCTGGTTTTAGAAATATCTGGACTTAATTCTGCCTCTAATACTCATTGGATGATCATTAGCCATTTATTCAACCTCACTAAGCCTCAGTTTCCACTCAAGCAACTGAGGAACTTATGCCTTGCTTGCATTAGACAGTGTAACCTCCCAGCAATAAAGAGAAGGATGGAGGAAATGTCTCTGAGTTTGTCAAAGTTGCTGTTAGCCACCTCTTGTGCAAAACAGGTCATTGAGTCATGTCTGAAATATGGCCAGATAAGAACTACACTGTTGCTTTGCTGTTTTCAGCCAAGCTCTACTCATGGCTGTGTGTACATTGATACTTTCCTTTTTCCCCTCCCTCCTACCCTGATCTCACACAAAAAGGTATATAAGGAGTATAATACAGAGAACCAGCCCTTAATTAGCTCATCATCCATAACATTGATGTTTTCATTGCCAGCTGTTATTAAATCCACGTCATCTGTAGCACTGGCCTTCTATAAAGAGCCAGGCTGGATACTTTTAGGAATCACCATTTGGGACAAACTATGCTGTAATTGCACTTGGCCTGCCATGCACATTCTTTCACATCGCAGATCTTACATCTTCTCTACCTCTTGGGGTTAGCATCTTTCTCTTAGGATGCAAACACTTGAAAGAAAAATTGAACTTATGATGCATAAACAAAACCCCCAAAGAGTCCCAAATTTGAGTTGTGGATATCTATATGAATATGTCAATAATTACAAGCCTCATTTATTATGAATCATTTCGTAGATGTGGGCAGAGGGAAATTCTGAAGGTAATGCAGAAGCATACGGAAAACAGATGCTGAATAGTCAGAATTTCTGAGTCCTGATAAAAGCTTGTGAATTATTAACTACAGTGAACTGTCCGTGAACCTAGAACAATGTAATGAGAGTAACAATATTCATTGTGTGTTTAGTATGTGAAAGATACTGGGCCACACAACCTAAATGTATTTGATCCCCACAGTGATTCTTGAAGGTAGGCATACTCATCATTATATCCCCAATTTGTGGATAGGTAAGTTGAGACTCAGCAAATAAATCACAGTCCAAAGGTGGTATTACTGGAATTCAGATGCTAAAGCTCTTACCAACTATGATTCAAAAAGAAAAAGAGAAAAAGTATGAAAGCTAGGAAGCTGAGAGAGTGAGAGAGGATAGAAACTTATAATGGTAACCTTTTAATTTTTCTTCAAAATGGGACCCAGTTCAAGGTCAATATTTCTATGACAAACGTGAAGTGCAATTATAAGAACAAAGGCAATGTGGGATTAAGGAGAATGATTTAATAGGGAAAGTAGGATATAGCAATATCAAGAAACTGGCCACATCTTATAAATAACAGGATAGAACATTTACAGAAAACATATCCTCAAACAACACAAAGGATGCTAAAGAACTGTGAGCTGGATGTGAATGAGTGGGAGATGAAGCAGTTTCAAGGGAGGCACACACGTGGAGCCAGCTGCAGACAGGAGGATGTCAATGATTAGAGCTGATTCCAATGTGTGTTAGAGGAAGTCTTCACTCTTTCCAGCAGGAGGGCACAACAGAGCTGGCTCTTGATTAGGCAGGGACCAATGGTCTCTTTGGTGGATTATCCAGGTCTCCGTTGTGCTTCATCTCTTTTGTTACTTATTTTCTTTGCCTTTCCTCTAACAAAGGATCTGACCAAAAAAGGAAAATGCACGCTGCAAGATAATAGCTTTTTAGAAAGCACACATAATTGTTAAGTGAACCCAGGAACCATTGCCCATTTATTTATTATGAGTGAGAGATGAGGATGTAGGGTAGAAGTTTGAAATGCACACACTTAACACAACTCAGATTTGCAAAACTAATAATAACGAGAAGAAAAAGAATAAGAAAAGAAAAAAAGTAACTTTATACTTCTCTATATTCAAAATAAACTTCCTCAGTCCCCCTTAAAGGGACTCAGTGAGGTCCCTTTAAGACCTTATTTTAAAACTTAAAAAAATTTTTAACTTATCATTTCAAAGTAACAATCTCTTCCATTTTGTAACACTTTAATTTTACACAAATATTCTTCCAATATCAAGTTCAAATTCACTATCAGAGCTGATTTTCTCTCCAAAAGGTCTCTCAACACCTCCTCTACTACCCACAGGACATCTTGCAACTTGGAAAGAAAATCTGATGATCACACTAAGCAATTCCAGGGAAGCTACACCCAGGGAAGTGACTGCAGAAAGGAGGTTGTCAACGATTAGCGTGGATCCTGGAATTGAATTGTTTATTTATATTTTTTGTGAGGAAGATCAGCCCTGAGCTAACATCCCTGCCAATCCTCCTCTTTTTGCTGAGGAAGACTGGCCCTGGGCTAACATCCGAGCCCATCTTCCTCCACTTTACGCGGGACACCACCACAGCATGGCCTGACAAGTGGTGCATTGATCCCGGGCCGCCAGCAGCGGAGTGTGCGCACCTAACCGCTACAAGATGGGGCAGGCCCACTGGAATTGAATTAGAAAAAGCTCTTGCTCTTTCAAGCAGGAGGGGTACAACAGAGCCTGCTCTTGATCAGCCAGAGGTCAGTGGTTTTCCCACAGCTAGGAAAACACCTCAATTTCCTCTAGTGTGATAGGACACTGCTAACATTTCCATGAATCCGTTGCTGTATAAGTTAGCTAAAGCTGTGTAGTAACAAACCATCTCAAAACTTCATGGCTTAAGATGACTACTATTTTTTTGGTTCACAATTTAAGTTAGTCATCCAGGCTATGCTCCTTAGTCTTGGCTGGTCTCACTCACGTGCACAAAATTAATCTCTAGGTCTTCCGGGAACTGGTTGGTCTGAGGGGGGCCTCAGCTGAGATGACTAACTTGGTTCCTCAAGGTCTCTCACCCTCCAGCAGGCTGGCCTGGACAAGTTCACATGGCAAAAGGGAAGCACATTGGAAGAGTCAGGGACTCTATTGTTTTAAAGAACACAAAAAATATCTCATCATCAAATATAGCTTCTGACTATTTTGCTTCTGTAAAAATGAGTCCTTTTCATTCTACTCTTAAATTAATAGTGGCTCAGCTATCATTGATTTGAAAAGTATATGTTACTGAATTCAATCCCAGGTTTATTCTCCCCCCAAAAATTATAGGTGAGCTACAGATCAGAGCTACCTCAATCTCGTGAGCATACCTAAGCTGATCACTGTTTGCTCAGAAAATCATCCTTTGTTACATGGAGAAAAGATCAAATGTATACTAAGCCAGAAGTGTAAATTGTTTAAAAGGTTGAACTCTTGCTTCAAATCTCAAAAAAGGAAAATTCAAACCCCTTGGGGTAAAGATAACAACTATGGTACTGCTTTTGAGACAGCTGGTGGTGCTAAAGCTACCTTGGGTTGGTTGTGGAAGGGTCTCTTCCCAGCACAGTGAGGTCTGGGTCATTGGGTTGTAAGTTGTAAGACGTAGATCCAAACAGACTTCAGAATCAGGGGAAGGAGAAGAGATGAAAAATGAGGGGGGGGGCGGCCCCCTGGCTTAGCTGTTAAGTGCACGGGCTCCGCTACTGGCGGCCCGGGTTCAGATCCCGGGCGCGCACTGACGCACCGCTTCTCGGGCCATGCTGAGGCCGTGTCCCACATACAGCAACTAGAAGGATGTGCAACTATGACATACAACTATCTACTGGAGCTTTGGGGGAAAAAAAAAGGAGGAGGATTGGCAATAGATGTTAGCTCAGAGCCAGTCTTCCTCAGCAAAAAAAAAACAGGAGGATTAGCATGGATCTTAGCTCAGGGCTGATCTTCCTCACAAAAAAAAAAAAAGAAAAAGAAAAATGAGAGAGAGGAAGTTAGTTGAAAGGAATAGAGGAAGAAAGATAGCGAGAAAGAGAGAAAAGAAAAGTGGGAGGGGGGACATGAAGGAGAGAAGGGAAAGGAGGCCCAGCACAGTTGCTGTTATATAGCAGGAAAAAAATGTAAACAACACCTAGGCTTTGTCATCAAGACTTTCTTGCACCTACAATGTTTGGAAATAAGCAAGAAAAGATGAGCAGAGCCAGGAGTAGGGGGAGGTGAGTGCAGCATTCACCTCGGGTCCAAAATTTAAGGGGACAAAAAAAATCTCAGTAATCGAGATAAATAATATTTTAATGACAGGTTTTAAAATATCAAACTTCAGGCAAAAAAATCTATGATGAAGAAAATATCAAAATTTCACATAAAGAGAGGGTCAGCATTATTGATTTTTCCTTTTACCTCAGGTTTCCAATACATGGCTCAGCACGGAACAATTGTATTTAAAAATTTAATATTGGTTCATCATGGTTTTTGTATTAATTTTTGTTTCAAAAAACATCATATTAAAATATTATTTATCTTGATGACTGAGTTTTTTATGTCCCCTTAAATTTTGCGTCTGAGGTCAGTGCCTCACTCACCTCACTCGAGGCCCAGCCCTGGATGTGGGAGATGAAGTAACCAGATGTAGTGGTGATCAAGTAGGAGGGCTCTGATCCAGACTGCCTGGATTGAATCCTGTTTCTCTGTGTTGTAGCTCTCTCCATTCATGCTGTCGGGTTTGGGGCAAATTACTTAATGCTGGACTCTCTGTTTTCCCCTCTGTAAAATAGGGCTAAAAATAGTACCTCCGCAGGGGACTGTGGGGATTAAAGAGTTAATACATGAATATAATGAATAAATGAATAAACAGTCCCTGGGACATAGCAAGTACTTAAAAAGCATTAGCGCTAAGGACTAGGAGTATGTCTGTTCTGACACCAACCCAAGGCAGTACTACAGTATTAGGTACTGATCTGCCTAATACCTCAGTATCATTAAATTCCAAACACCTTCCACGTTTGTTCCTCCTACTCCAAAATACTTTTATGAAAGACATAGTTTCATTTCTGATTTTGTGATCTGTAATCTCCATGTGAAACTTTAAACAGTGTTTCTCGACTTTGGCTGAACATTAGAAACATCTGGGAAGATTTTTAGAATCCCCAAGCCCAGGCTCACCCCAGAAATTAACTAGGTTCTCTGGGGGACAGACCCAAGCATTAGGATATTTTTTGCAGCTTTGAAGGTGATTCCATTGTAGAGGTCAATTTGAGACTCACTGCCTTGGAGGCTGCATGCTGTAGGATAGGGCACGTGTGTGGGGCTCAGACAGACAGGAGCCCCATTCCAAGTTCTATCTTTTGCTAATTGGGTGAATGTGAGCTTAAGCGTCTGAATCTCTTTCGTCGATGGCAATAAGAAAAAAATATTGGGGTAAAGATGTGGTATACAGTAGGTGCATATTTAATGCTGCTTTTCTCTATCTTCCCCACGTTTTCTTTTCTCCTTTCCTTTGTCCCTCCCTCCTTATCCTAATTCCCTTTCTACTTCTTTTCTCTTTTCCTCCCTTCAGCCATCAAGCATTTATTAAGCACCTGCAATGAAACAGGATTTGTACTACACCCGCCCCGATAAAGCCGGGATAAGACCTACACTATAGGAACTCACCAACGGAGAGAAAGGAAATACATGTAAATGAATGCCAGTGAAGAAGTATGTTAAATGCTATAATTAAAATGGTTCTGATATTTCACAAGCTCCTCATGTAGACTCTTGTGGGAAATGAGAGAACATAAAGATTTTTCTGAGCCTGGGCAAAACTCTCTTTGAAATAAATATTGATAAATAGGCAGAAGGACTGTTTCCATTTGGAGGTAAACCAACAGAACAACACAAAAGGATGATAATCTTTTCCCATTGAGTAATAGAAGAAAATACCTAGTCAAAATAGAACACAATGAAGTAAAACCATGCTTCCGTTATTTATTTCTATGAACAGATTGCGATGTGATCAAAATTACAAACTGTGTGTGTTACTTTGGCGAGAATTTCCAGTGAGTCTTTGAATACAAGGAGTTAAATTTTAACATGGAATTGAAAATGGAAAATTTGTCACAAAGAAGTGGCTACAAATATAAAAATAGAATTCAAATAATGCTAAGACATCAAAAGCCATCTGAACATGCCTACTAAACACAACTAGTTAGTTGACTGTATTTGCCCAAGGGGAATTAAAAAAGTCCTTTCACATATTCTATTTTTATTTGAAAAAAAAAATTTCTCATGGTTTTTATGTTTTAGATGAGAAGCTGTACCCTTCTTTTGAATGTGGAAGAAGGGATCAGAAGGAGAAACAACATTCTCTGTGGACACACTTGCAAGTAATAATAAGAGCTAACATTTATTACATGTTTACTATGGGTAAGGGACAATGCCAACCATGTATTTTCATAAATATGTTACATAATTGGTCTCAAAAGCCTATGAAGTAAGTAAGAATATTTTCTTCACTCTCAGATGTGGAATAGGCACAGAGAAGTAAAATACTTTGCTCAACTTCACACATTCAGTGACTGAAGTAGAATTCTGAGCCATACTGTCTAAATTCAGAGTCTGATCTTTAATTCTTAGGTCTAAAAGCTTTGTTACATCATTCTCTAGAGCTTTGCTATTCAAATTGTGGCCCATGTGCTAGTTTCATCACCATCAATTGACAGCTTGATAGAATGCAGACTCTCAGGCCCCAACTTAGACCTAGTGTACTGGAATCTGCATATTTCGTGTGTGTGAGAGGAAGATTAGCCCTGAGCTAACATCCATTGCCAATCCTCCTCTTTTTGCTGAGGAAGATTGGCCCTGGGCTAACATCTGTGCCCACCTTCCTCTACTTTATATGGGACGCCACCATAGCATGGCTTGACAAGCGGTGCATCGGTCTGCACCCGGGATCCGAACCTGCGAACCCCGGGCCACCGAAGCAGAGTGCATGAACTTAACTGCTATGCCACCAGGCCAGCCCCCTGGATTCTTCATTTTAACAAGATCTCTTGGTGAAGCATGAACACATTAAAGTTTGAGAAGCACTGCTATAGAGCAGTTTAGAACACTAATATTTTTGCACTAGATTGTGAAATGTCTCTATCTTTGCTGGAAAAGCTCTGAAGATGTTTTTAAGTCTAATTCTCTGCTTCCAAACTTATGTTGTCAAGTTGATCATGCCATGATATTCTTAAACTCCTTTAGGGATTATAATTCTGGACTCAATTTTTAAAATGTTGCCCGAAGTTGATCCTGTCTCTACACGTAAATGGGTTTCAGGAAAAGAACCATCCTGATACATTCTATAAAGCTCAGAGTCCCAAAGAATGAATCGACCCAAAGCAACAAAAGCAGAAGTCATGGCAGACTTTACTAACAACAGTTTGATCCTTTCCTCCTTGAACAACTATAACTAATATTTATACAGTGCTTTACAGTTTACAATAACATCTTATACACACACACAGAAAAATATATATTTGATGAACTTGAGGTTGAAATGCTTCAAAATGGAATACTTGTCCAGGATTACAAAGTCTCTCAGGTATCTATAAAGTCCTAGGTTTGCGTGTGAATCATTTCACTGTCCTTACATAAACTAGCTGACAATGAGCTTGTTGAAGGGAATTGATGTGGCTGTGGTCTTCAAGGAACTATTTCACAAGACAAAGGAGAACAGGCTAAAATCAAAGAAAAGAAAACTGTATCTGGCCAGTCAGGTATCTCAAATTTTGTAATCAGTGTGTATTCTCACTCTCAGACTTTAGAATCTTAGATCAAAATTTAGACAAACCATAGAGCATACACTGAATGAGTATATGCATTAAACAACATATATTGGTACACTCAAAGAAGTAAGTAAATATTTGGGGCTATCTCCAGAGAGGAATTCAGGGAATATGTGCTAGACAAAGAGGTCCAAGGAGAATTTTTTGCCAATTAGTGAGGCGACTTTTTAATGATAGTAGTTAGGTATTTCCTTCTATGGTGTCAATTGAAATGCTTCTTATTGAAAGTTAAGTCCACGTTCATCAAGACTATCCGGAGCGAGCCTTACAAGACCAGAGGTTAATAGAATAAGACAAACCTACCCTTGGACCCTAGTTCCACGCCTTATTAAGTTCATGGCCTTAGTAGGCTGCTTAATGTTTCTAAGCTTTCATTTCATCATCTGTAAAAGTGGGGATCCCAAGAGCACACACCTCCTAGGTTTATTGTGAGCATCCAATGGAATTTAATGCACCCCGGCTGTCATATAGTAACGCCTCATTAAATCCATTCAGCAAATATTTTTGAGCACTTACATGATGGCAGACCCAAGCGTTACAATAAGACAAAACACTAGCAGAGACCTTGGGTGTTACTGACATAATCACACAAGCAAACGCAAAATTGCTCTGAGAGCTTGTATCAGGATTTGACCTATTAACAAAGACTTTGCTGGAATTAGGCTAGACAATCTCAGATACTGCATATACTGCAGAATACACTACCAATGGAGAAGTAACGCAGGTGAAAGATAGAAGGAGATACCTTGAACGCAATATTCACATGTGAGCTCTGGCAATTTCTTTTGTAGAAACTTGCCTTGTTTGTGAGTCAGGCACTTGAGCTATTATCACATGCTAAAGGAAGCATAGATTTTGGCAAAACATTTGTGCAATTTAAAGATGGGGTGTGTCTTTTCATGACTGTATTTCAGATGTGTGGGAAGGGGGAAGTGACTGGTCTCTGTTTTCTACCCTACTCGAAGAAAAGAACGTCTGTATTATGTCTGCTTTTTCTGAGGATGTAATGCGGTGGCTATCCTCATTTTTTCTTTTATTTTTTATGATTTTTTTCCCAATAGAAATGAGGACAGAAATCTGTCCCTCTGAACCTCCTCTCTGTGAAAGGACTTCTAGGGATTTTCAGCCTGTGGAGGAAGATCAGAGAGCCTCCGTGGAACTTCTGCCAAGCTGCTGAAGTCAGAGACTCTTCCCACACTCCCCTGGGGCTCATCAATTCTTATCGAGGATTCAGGGGCGGCAGCAACAGCCTTTCTACTTTAGAAAAGGAAGCAAGTAGAGCCACATGGAAAAGAAAACTAACATTGGGAAGCACAAGGCTCCCGTCAAATGTCAGCTATTCTGTCTCTGACCATCAAAGAGGCTAAGGTTTGTGTGGAGGGGGTGTCAAAGCCAGCAGCACTCCGCTTGATGGGTGTCATGGAGAGGAATGTTGATTTCTCTGTACACTTTGCAAAAGTCAGGTGATTGGGACCCAGAAATTAAAGGGAATATGTTGGGTCAAATTTGCAAACCACCTGACCTTCCTTGCTTCTGTCTTTAAAACCTAGTCCCATTCATTCAGCATGGTAGGTGCCTGCATGGCTAGCAAAGCCCAACCTCCTGGCTCAGTGCACTGAAGGCTTCTTGGAGGGCTTACAAAGCATTTTGAAGAGTTAAATGTAAATGAATCAGGAACACATGGATTCAATTTCCCTGGAAATTCACATGTGCTTGGAAATGAAGGGGGACAGTGTCTGGCCAAATGTGCTTTGATTTACCTGACCCCAAAATATACCCCTCCCCTCTTCTTCCTCCCCTCAAAATCATTCAAAACTTTGCTTTATGTCAAACCATGGCTGGGTTCTTGAGACCCTTGAAACCTGGAGTGGTTTGAGTTCCTGGAATGCCCCACTGAGTTAAAAAGGGCATTCAGAGAAACTTATTCCACCCCCCCTCCCCAGCTAAAGGATCTCACCTGGTTTTTTTCTATTTAATGGGGTTAAATTAAGGCAAGGATGTGATGATGTTAGTTCAATCACAAAGCTAACCACCTACTGCAATCCACGGAAACCTTTGCTTCCTACAGTGAACATTCTTATTCAGAGGACATGGCTATGCAAGTCATTTCTGCCAGTCAAAAACAGATTTCCTTTTTTTAGGAAACCACTACTTGGATAAAGGAGTAGAATTATACAACCGTCATTATCGTCATCGTCATCATTAACATCATACACCTGACATTTGTTCAGTGTTTTAGAGTTTCAGAGCACCTTTTAACACAATTATCACATTTAATAGCCCTCACTTCCCCTTGATGGAGTGTTAAAGATGGCATTGCTTAGAACACATTTGAGGCTGTCAGGCAGAGAGATCCCTTAGTGGAGGAGCTGGGGGCCGGACAACTGAAAGAAACCTTCTGAGTCTCATAAGTCTGACTCAGCTTTAGACTCAATTCTTCTGGTTCCCTTCTTTCTTGGGATTTTCTGACAGTGTAGAGAAGGGAAAATTCAGCCTTTAATCCTAAAGTCTCATCAGAGACAGGGATCAGGCTAATATTGACTGCAGTGATTATTCAGATCATCTAGAAGAAGCTGGATAAAGCATCCATGCTTTTGGCTCCTTGCCAGGATTAATTGGTTTTCCCATGTCCTTTTGCTCCCTCTTAAGCCAATTGGAGACCACTGCCTATGTAGACACACACTCCTTCCTGGCTGGCTTTCTCCCTACCCACCATTGTTTTCTTGGTACGTTTGCATGTGGCAACCACCAGAGGGCGATGTTTAGTAACCTTAATGACTGAGGGAGGGCAGAGCAGGAAGATGGTTTGGGCTACTTCTGGCTAACTCGCTAAGGGCATAATGGACAATTCTCAGCTTTTCTTGCTATATTTCAGCCATACTCACTCCTTTATTTTCCTGCCTTTTTTTCTCTTATACCTAGACTCTCTGCTTCCAGCGTATTGGATGACTGCCTCCTCCTAGAATCCTTAAAGTTCTGGCTTAAATGTCAGCTTTTCAGAAAGGCCTTCCTGGATCACTCTATGAAATGAAGACCCCATACTCCCTGAACTTTCACCTGTAATATATAATCTTGTTTATTTCCTTGATAACATATCATGATCTGAAATGATACCGTTGGTTTATATGTTTACCTGTGTACTATCTTTCTCTCCTGTTAGGACTGAAATCTCTTGTGACTAGGGGTAGCTTCTGACTTGTACATCACTGTTTCCTCAATGCCTAGAAAAACCCAGCGTATAGTGGCTGATCAATAAAAAATTACCAATTGATGTATTATTCTAGTGAGCCGTCCAAATGTTGAGGGTAGTGTCCCTTTGGAGGACTATGGGGCCAGGAACCAATTGCCATAGTGAGTAGTGAATATCCTCACACATTTTTTAAAAGACAGAGTACTTTATCAGCCATTTTTACTCATATAAAGTGAGTAGGCATCCAAATTTTTTTTTTTTTTTTTGCTGAGGATGATTTGCCCTGAGCTAACAAACATCTGCTGCCAATCTTCCTCTTTTTCTATGTGAGCCACTGCCATGGCATGGCCACTGACAGACGAGTGGTGTATGTCCATGCCCAGGAACCGAACCCAGGCCGTCGAAGCGGAGTGTGCCGAACTTAACCACTTGGGGGGGGGGGCTGGCTCAATAGCCATCCAGTTCTAAAAAGGCAATGTTTATAAGGTGACCACTCTAGGCCATGTACTCTGTGAGATGCTGGGATAAAACATGGAACGTGACAGATTCTATTCATGGCATCATCACTGAACATTTCAGCCAGTGAAGAAGTTAGATAGCTCCCAAATCTGATGAGTGTGACAAGAGGGAAAGTATTAAAACAGTACCAATTGCAATGATGGTAAATTCCTACATGAAGTAAATGATCACAAGTCATATCAAACAAGCTTTTATTGAGTTCTATAAGAGTGTGTTAAGTACATAATTAGCTTGTTATTTAATTGGTGACTATTTCTACCCTAGATAAGTACATAAGAAGGATTCAAGTTTTCAGAGATAAATGAAAAATAAGATTTTTCCCTTTGGGTACATAAAGAGATAAAGGGAAATAAAATCAAGAAATATAAGATAAAAAGATGGGTGGAAGGTTATTTCACTACTCAAAATGTATTTTTGATATATAAATTCTTTGATGTTGTGCTAAAGTTGGTTGTAAGTTTTGTTCTGATTTTCCTAGCCGCCAATGTAATGAGTAAAATATGATTTAGTATGTGATTTATAGGCAGGGCCAGCTACATAATTTGCTGGCCCCAGTGCAAAATGAAAATGTGGGGCCCCTTATTCAAAAAGCAGGAAAAATTCCATTAAATGTAATAAAACATGAAACTTTTTCCTTTCTTCCACGCTCTCACTCTAGACCTGTCATGGTGTTTTTTATTTGTTATTTAATGTCTCACTCCCTCAAGCCTGGGATACTGGCTGGTAAAACAGACTCTCAACAGGCACTGGGATGTCCTGCCTGACTTGGCTCATGTGGCCCACCTGCTGCTGGGTTGTCCTTCCTGCAACCACCAGACCTACATACTGTGTCCTTTCTAGGGGCAAGGAAGTCAGTCTACTCTTCCCACAGTCTGCTGCCCCAACACACCAAGAGTAGGAAAACCCCTAAGTGATTAAAAATCCTTTTCTAGGATATGATCAGAACCTGGATTGGGGACAAGCAAAAGGCTTGCCCCACCAGACAGCCCAAGGCAGAGGCCACCACTGCTATGCCCCACCCTGAGATGCCACAGGGTCCATACTGCCTAACCCTGACCCTCCCCATGGCCCAAGCTTGTGGACAAAGTCTCCCCAGGTGCAGAGCGGCCGCTGGTCTGAGAGGGAGAGGCCAGGCAGTGCTTGAGGTGCAAAGGGGCAGGGGGCATCAGCAGTGTCTGGGTGCGGCTGGAGCCAGGGAGGTCAGGCATTGTGGGGCAACAGAAGGCAAGGAAATGGGAAGCAAGAACCCACCCCAGGGAGGCAAGAGGTTGGCGGGAGAGAGATGGGGCTGCATGTGAGCTGAAGCTCCAAGCCCAGTGCATGCTCCATTGTCCTAAGATACTTCATATACAACATACAAATTTAAAAGTAAAATTATTAAGGATTTCAAAACAGCCACCCAAGAGCATTAAACCCCAAGCAAGGAACCTTTTTGAGCATAGGGTCTTGTGGAACTGCACCAGTCTCACACTCATGAAGTCAGCCCTGCTTATAAGGTCTGTAAGTTAAAAACAAAACAAAACAAATCACCTTAGTTACTAAAGAGCAACACAACTGACCTTGATACCGAGAATTGAAAACTCAGAGAAATTTCTCCCAGAGGTTTGCATAATGAAGACACTGTGTGGTATAATTGGCAATGCCCTTAGAATCTTTCATTAATGCAGTAAGACTACCATTTTTAAGTACCTATATGTAACATCATGGCTTTTACTGTCTAGTAGGAAGAGCAGAATATAAATACATAAATAAATAAACTGAAAATCACCAGATAATGATTCCACAAGCTGTAGGAAATACTGGACTGTTTTTTTGAACTCTGGCCCTACCTTTTCTTATTCTGTACCTATGTAGCCAGCCATCATTCATTCCACATCTTCCCATCTTTAATATTTCAGCTCGAAGTCTCCTCTTTTAAGGAAGGCTTCCTTATTCCCCAGACTAGGTGAGGTACCTTATTCCTCTCTACTTTTCCTTTGTGGCACTGTTCATAGAATTCATAATTATGAATTTGCTTATATTTCTATTTGATTATTGTCTGCTCACCCCCGGTTAAACTACAGGCTAACCTACAATATGCTTTGTCCTGCCTCCATTGTGTGTTCTTGGAGGCTAGCGCAATTATCCTAGCATTTGTGGAAGCTGCATCTTCCTGCAATGGGTGAATTCAATAAGTGTCCTGAAAATGCACTTACTATGTGCCAGATTTAGCTCTAAATTCTGGGGAAAGCATAATGACTCATGATCCATACCCACATAGAGGATTCTGTTCCTCTCCAGACTTACTCGTCATTAATTTTCACCCATGATCTCTCTGCTCCAACCATATATTTCACTTATTGTTTCTTGAACACATTCTATCCATTTCCACTGCCATGTTTTTGATCAAAAAAAGTCATTCTCCCAGATATTTCCTTTTTTTCCTTCCTACTTTTCTAAACTTTAGATTGACTTCTATGTTGTGGAAGATTTGTAGGAGTTCTCAAAACAAATTCTTCTTTTCTATTGTTACAGATTTTAACAGGTACGTGACAACCCAGTTTAAGACTACCTTTCCCAGTCTCTCTTGCAGTGGGCTGTGAGCGTGTCCTCCATCCTTGCCAGTGAGTGGAAGACATGGCCGCAACTTCCATATCATGTCCTTAAAAGAAAATTGTTTGTTCTCTACTTCAAATTTGTTTGCTGCCTAACTTGACCTGGAATGAGAGCAATTATGGTGGAAACCCAGTTTCAACCACGCGTGCACAAACAAGTCCCCAGGAGAGACTAGAAAAACAAGATAAAGTGAACACTTGGTTATCCTCCAGCGTTGTCAGCTAGCGTTCTTCTGGACTCTCTGGTGAGACAGAAATAAACTTCCATCTTATTTAAGACACTGTATTTTGGGGTCCCTTTGTTCTAGTAGCTAATCTGTACCCTAAGTAATACATATGTTTTCATAGAATTTTGAACTGGAAATGATCAATTCTAAACTCCGTGAGGTAGGCAGAATGCTCCCCCCAGCAAAGATGTCCATGCCCTGGGCCCGCCCCTTGGCTTAGCAGTTAAGTGTGCGCGCACTGCTACTGGCGGCCCAGGTTCGATCCCGGGCGTGCACCAACGCACCGCTTCTCCGGCCATGCTGAGTCCGCGTCCCACATACAGCAACTAGAAGGATGTGCAACTATGACATACAACTATCTACTGGGGCTTTGGGGGAAAAAAGGAGGAGGATTGGCAATAGATGTTAGCTCAGAGCCAGTCTTCCTCAGCAAAAAGAGGGGGATTAGCATGGATGTTAGCTCAGGACTGATCTTCCTCACAAAAAACAAATAAAAATAAAAAAAAAAAAGAGTCATTTAAAAACAAAAAAATGATGTCCATATCCTAATCCTTGGAAATTGTGAATATGTTATGTTACATGGAAAAAGGGACTTTGCAGATGTAATTAAGATTATAAACCTTAAAATAGGAAGATTAATTTGGATTATTTGGGTATACACAATCTACTCTCACGAGCCCTTAAAAGCCAACAATTTCCAAAGTGGGAAGTACTCAATGCGCTATTACTGGTTCAAAGATGGAGGACGTAATGTGACAAGAAATACAAGCTTAAAGGAGCTTCGAGAAGTTCTCTGCTGGAACAGGGACCTCGGCCTTACAGTCACAAGGAATTGAATTCTGCCAAGAACTTGAATGTGCTTGGCAGTGAATTCCCACCCAGAGCCTCCAGGTAAAAGCCCAGACCCGCTGACTCGGTTTCAGTCTTATGAAACTTAGAGCAAAGGAACTAGCTGAGCCCACCTGGACTCATTTCAGATTTCTGACTACAGAACTGTGGGATAATACATTTGTGTTGTTTGAATCTGCCAAACGTGTGGTCATTTGTTATGACATTGTATGAGTTTCCTAAGGCTACTGTAAGAAATGACTACAACCTTGGTGGCTTAACACAACAAGAATTTAAATTTCATTTAGGACTCACCCTGATAATCCAGGATAAACTCTTCTCAAGATCCTTAACTTAATCACATCTTTTGCCACATAAGGTAATATTCATAGGTTCTGGGGATTAGGAAGTAAATGTATCTTTGTGCAGAGAGTTTTTCAGCTTACCATAGAAAGCAATAGGAAATTAATACGTTACAGACTAAGAAAATAATGACTGAAAATGTTATATGGCTTGTACACTGTCACATGGCTTGTTAGGGAAAGAGAAGAGCATAGGATGAATTGGAATACTGGCTTCATCACCCATTCTGGGCAAATATTTAGCCATTTCTTTATCTGTAAAATATAGATAATAATATCTACATTGTAAGATTAAATGATTAAATGTGATACTATCAAGTACCTCAGAGTGTACTTAGCATATAGTAGATGCTCAATAAATGGCTGTTATAATCATTATCATATTGTATATGAAGATGACAATTTCTTTGTAACTTCCTGTTCTGAACGTTTGTAGACTTGTTGACTGTACTCATTGGAACTTAGTATTTACTCCCTATAGCATACGTATTAATTTGTTTATATTATTTTAGATGTAGCAGATTGTAAGACACTTGAGCCAGGGGCCGGGCCTTATTTTGGTTTTCAGCTTTCTCTGGTTGGTAAACATTTAAGCAGTGCTTGTGGATCGTATTTATTTAACACAAATAAATTCAGGTTGACTTGGAACACAGTCTTAACATATCACATTCAATAGAAACAGATTCAATTGCAAAAGCACTGAAGGACAAAGCAGATTTTTTTTTTAAAAAGCTGGAGATATACAGTAAGACCTCCTCCAAACATCTTTTGCTTATTTATCTCCCTCAGATCCTTACCTCGTGACAACTGCTTCTTTCTTTCCCTTTCTCTTCTCCTAACTTTAGCTTATCCCATCCCAATCCCTCCTTCTCCTTCACTGATCTTTGCTTCTCTAGAAGCTCCGTAGCCTTTAAATCATGTGGGTCAATTTAGTATCTCTTGGATTTTCCAAATACACGTCTCCACAACTGACCATGATCAGCACATCAGTGGGCTGACCAAAGCAAATGGGTAATTCTTTAGAAGACAGATGAGTCAAAATTACTACTTTAGGTTTTTCCCATATTGTTTCCATCATAGTCTCATGCCTTAAAAAAAAACAGAAGGTGAGAAACAGAAACTCAGGATATCAGTATTGGCATAGGGATTATTGAACTGTAAACACAATCTGAATAGACTTATTGGGAGGATGTTTTGTTCTGGGGAAAGGAATGACCTTAAGGAAGTACACTGTTTTGTTGGTTCTTCTTGAAAAGCTAGAATGTATGAGATGTCTGATAAATCCACTAGAATCATATAGAATTTGAATATTGGAATAGCATATGTAAAATATCCTTTATATTAAAAAAAATCACATACTCACTCAGAAGGTTAAAAACCAACACTTTTCAGGTAATTGTAGAATCTCATGTATGTTTTTATGTACTATGGAAGAAGTAAGGGTGTAATAGACAGAATATGACCTCCCAAAGATATCTGTGTCTTAATCCTTGGAACCTGTGAATACAAGTCAAAGAGGAATTAAAATTGCTTTTTGAAGTAAGGTTGCTCATCAGCAGACAGGGAGACCACCCCCATACTGTGGTGGGCTCAGTGTAATCAAGAGGGTCCTCAAAGGCAAAAGAAAGAGACAGAAGAAGAGAGTCAGAAGGAGATGTGAATACAGAAGAATGGTCAGAGAGATGCAATGTTTTTGGCTTTGAAGATGGAGGAAGGGGCTTCGAGCCAAAGAATGTGGGTGGCTTCTAGAAGCTAGAAAGACAAAGAAATGGATTTAGCCCTAGAGCTTCCAGAAGGAAATACATCCCTGCTGACGCCTTGATTTTAGTCTAGTGAGACTTGTAGCTGACTTCTAATCTACAGAACTCTAAGATAACAAACTAATATTGTTTTCCAACAAGTGTGTGGTGATTTTTTATGGCTGTCATAGAAACCTAACACTGTTAGACTTAGTCTAAATTGTATTATTTCACTTAAGTGTCTTAATGTGCTGTTTTATTTATGCATATCCTCTCTTTATACAATTCTCTCTCACGCTAACTGCTGTCCCTAATTATCAATTTGTCTATGTATGTATGACATATTGGACCAAGGTCAGAATATCAAGTTCTATTTTTTTGAGAAAGGATGATAATTAATCAACTGACAGTTGCAAAAAAAAAAATAGAATCACTTGAAATTATCCTGGAGATACAGTCTTTCCCCTTTTTTAACAGGAAATGAGGATGAGGAATCATACATATTTGAGATATTTCTACAGCAGGAGGACTTGACCAGTAATGCATGCACCGACTGTCCCATCCTGAAACAGCATCTCTTATCATGATTACATCTCTGAGGATTAGACAGGAAGCTTTATTAGTAAAATGGTGAGTCTTGAGGACTCTTTTTTCTCCTTCCAATCTCCAAAGAACAATCTGACTAACTCTAAACACCAACATAAGCCTTTCTTCCTGGGACATCTTCCATAGCAACATTAGATCATTGGGTATAGTAATTTAAAGTCCTTTATTCTTATATTTGAACTTCACTTTTTTTCAGAGTGGGAAAATGATGGAGATAGAGGAAATCATTGATTTTTTTCCTGAACTTTTTAACCTGTCAATCATATTTAGTAAAATAATCATCAACTTCATGATTCCAGAGCAGGACAACCAACAATAAATCCCTAATTGTTTCTATTGAAGGGATGGACTCCTTGGAGACAATTGACTGAGAAGTTATTATGTATCAATGCAACATAGTATAAATTTTAAAAAGCAGTATCACCTGAAAGAGGTAAAAGTATAGGGATACTTTCATGTGAGAATCATTCTCAGTAGAGGAGCTCTTCACAAATAAACTAGAGGCTCTAAGGCAAGAAATTCTTCAACTCCTGCTCATTCCCAAAATATCCCTCAGTCTTAAAATATCTTAAATATCTCCCAGACAGTCTCTTTCTGTCTCCACTTTTCATACTGTTTTGGGAAACTTGAGTGTTAGCATCCTCTCTACACTGATTCCTTTCTCTCAGCTGGCCTCTGATCTGAGGTCACCTCCACAGGATAACTTATAAGACCTCTGTGATCTAACCCCTGCCTGTCTTTTTATTCATTCACAATCTGCCACTCTACCAAGTACACCCAGGATTTCCACACTGTCTTTCTTCTATAGCATTTTCTTCAAATGTGCTCTTCTCCCCTCTGGAAGACCTAAAGGCATCCCCACTCCCCATCTACTGCTTTGGTTCCAACACCTCTTTCTGGAAAAGTCTCATTTGTTCTCCAAATCTTGGTTCTTCTTCCTGATATTGTCTCTGCCCTCCCTCCTTGCCCCAGATCCTTTCTGTATGTTCTGTGCCTGGGCAGTTTTACCCATATGCTCTCCTATCATATTAAATTCCAATCATTTGTTTACCACTTGAAGCCTTTTATGACCCTGAGTAATTTGACAGCTTGGTTGCTGTAAATCCATATTTTTTTATTGCCAAAGCTTAAAATAGTGCCTTCACATATAGTAGATGCTCAATAAATGTTGAATTAGTAGATGAACAGGTGAAACAAAACCTGACATAATATTTTTACATTTCTCTAATTATAGACTTAATCCAGGTTGTTAGCAAATGTCAATCTGTGGAAGAAAAATTAGGATCAAGCCTGTTATAGCCAAGTACGTATCTTCCTCTATAGTTTCAAAGTTCTTTTGAAAGAGGAATTAGCAGTTCTTTAATACATCAGCACTATTATCCCCTTTCTGAAAATGCCAGAGGTCACCTGGAAATTGAATGGCTGAACAAGGATTAAAACCTAAGAATAGGGGGACTTTGGTTAAGTTAACTGGATCACTGCTTCCATGTACTTGTTAAATATGCTTTGTGGACCATGACAAGAAAGCATGGTGGAGGTCACAGGTTGAAGAGGTTAAGGGAGAAAGAAGGTTTACTGATCAATAGTAATCAATTCATCTTATACCATGATTCTCTTCTTGTGATTCACTGCTTATAGTCTTCAACCTGATAATCTTCATTCGTGACAGACAAGTTACATGTCCCCAGATTTTGTGATGCATATTTTTTTTACATAGACATCCTTTTCAGATCTCTAAACACTGGCAATCCCCCTGTAAATAAAAAATCCCCAAAGCATTTGACAAGAGTGGAGAGAATTTTAAGTTTTCTTGAAGAATAAAAGATGATATGATATATCTGATTCTTCTTTGGAATTAACCGTTTGCCTCTGCCAAAAGAGATGTTTACCTACAGCCCACGAATTTCCCCTCCATTTATAGACTGAAATCTCCCATAAAAGCCACCAAAATCATTTCTCTAGTTTATTGGTTTATCATGGTGGACTGGGGGAAAGTAATGGAATTTTGTATAAATAACGATCTAGGCTTACATCTTGGTGAATTTCAGTAGACTTCCGTCAAAGAAGGGAACCGAACCACAGGCATGAGTACTTTATGCAACATATTCTGCTGGTAATCTGAGCTGAAACTGTGAGACGTAGAGACAGAAAGAGTAGCTGCCTGATGACTAATTTTTTATTTACATTTAGTCTGGCTGTACTTCTCGTTGGGTTCCATGAAGTCCCTGCATCATCAAATAGAACTTCCATGTTCTTAAACTTCCTTGAGGGAGTGGTTATAAACAAATAGTAAAAGGATTCAGTCTGCCAAACAATCTCTTATATTCTGAGGAGAGAATTAATACTTACTAGGAACTTTCTATGTTCCAGGCACTATGCTTGCACCTTTATATTTTATATACACATAAGATGAATATTAAAATGTATATAATGTCTTTCAAAAAGTTGACTTACAAGGCAGGCATTGTTAAGTCCATTTGCTAGATAAAGGAACTGAAACTAAAAGGTAATAAGCCATTTGCTCAAGGTCTTCTATTTAGTAATTACGGGAGATAGAACTCAAGTCTTTTTTTTAATCTCATAAAAATTTTGTCAAAGTCGCCATCACCATCAAAATGGGAAACCTTGCAAGAAATAAAAATAGAATGAAAAACATATATAAAATGGAAAGGAGTAGTGAAAAAAAAAAATCACTGAGAAAAATTAAGCCCATTCTTCTAGACATAAAATGGAGCAAAATTGTGTGACTGGGGATGGGGTGGGAAGAAAGTGAAGAAGAGGAAGAGAGAGTAGAAAGATGGAGAAACCAGAATGGTCCCATCAGGGAAACTTTTCTGAATCCAAGTACTGAGGGGATTACCAAAGCTGAATTTTTTGAAATGTACTCTTTGACTTTGAGAACACATAGAATAAAAATGTTTCTCTCACTTAAAATTAAATAACAACCCAGTCAACAAAACCAACCAATGTTTTAACTTCTACCTTTCCCCCATATATTTGATAAAGCAAAACAAGAACATGATATGAATGATTTAAATATATCCAGTTTTATGGTGGTTATCATGTCTAATTTCCTTCATATCATTTCCTTGTTGTCAGGTCTACAACTTCCAAATCCAGATTCTTAAGATATTCCTTGCTTGCCTTGAACTTCCATGTACTTGCCTCAAGATCAGTGTTACCAAATTTAGTTTCACAGATTTAGTTTGATAGGGTATTAACAAATACATAGGGGCTATGATTATTTATGCTTGGAAAACGTGAGGTTTTCCTCACGTTTGGCAAAGTTAAACAGTTTTTCATGTTTTTCCTTGGTTATTAAATTACAGAACTCCTCAGAGCCCATTCTGAATCCTCATGTGCAGGACCTCTCAAATGTTTTTATCCCAGTTTCTTCTTTTAGAGGAAAAGCCCATGATACTCATGTTTGGGGAAACATATAACGGGAACTGTTCTTGATCAAGATTTCATAATACATAGACCTGGAAATACAAATGGATCTTCAAATCTTGCTTAGATATCTACCAGTGCCCCTCTCCTATGCTACTTTTTAGGGTTGACTTTCACTAGAGAGTGGAATGGCAACCATTATCCCTTCTCAAACATTAGTACCTTGCTCTCTGAGAATCTCCTCATTTCTTCCCCGAGGATCCAGAAGACCAGAAACTACAAAAGCAGCTTCTCTTCAGTGAAAGTTTAAGAACTCCTTTTAAAGTCAATGAGATATAATAGAAAGACTTTTGTTTGAAATCTGTTAGCATCAGTTCGTAACATTGTGACATCCAGCTTGTTACTTAACCTTTCTGAGGCTCAGTTTTCTTATTTGTAAATGGAAAATTCTATCAACATTTCAGGGGTATAGTAGGAATCTATGATGTAGTGAATTCTTTCTCTATATACCTAGACATTGCAAGGTCAATAAAGACCCAGTCTCCTCTTTCTTGCTCAGTCTCCTGAGTGTCTCAAGGGATTACGGCTTCCTGGACTGATCCCCCAGAAATCTGGATCATACCCGGAACGTGGATTCCCCATTGGTTAATGTCTCTCTTTGCACATATTACTTTACCAAGTTGTATATGAAGAAAATCCAATCAACTGGACAAGGAAAAACTAAATAAACAATTCAGATATTCAAAACAAGGTCTTTGTTCCTAAGGAACTCATATTAGAGTTGAAAACACTTTACAAATTCATATATAAAAAACATTAATAGCACAAGGCAGCTCATGATACTCAAAGAAAGAGTAGAAATAAAGAGAAAATGCTATAAAATTTCAGAGGAGGGAGAAAATGAGGGTGGGGGACTTGAGTTGTGAACTCTTGAAAGGGTAGGGTCTTCCCACGGAATCTGCAAGGCTATTGAGGAGTTTGGTGGTGACAATTGAGATCGTTTTAACTCCACCGTGCACCTTCAGCATGCACATTTTGGGTAAGGACTCCTGTCCCTGAAGCATAGTGAGCTTCCGAGTGGTCTGGATATGAGTTCTTAGCATGGACATTATTGTAGGTGACAGCTGGAGAGAGGGAGGTTGTGGGGGACAGGGCAGAGAAACAGTAGCATGCCTGAGCCACCGTGAAGATCATAACTAAATGCCAGCCCTGCTACCAGGAAAGCAAGAATAGTGGCCTCAGAGATCCTAACCACTCCTTTCATGTCCATTGTTTTACTTCTTTATCTGGTTTCCCAAACGTGGGATACATAGGCAAGGTCATGGAGAAGAGTTTGGCTCATGTCAGCAATCTGGATATTTCCTAGATGTAGTTTAAAATATGGAAGCAAAACAAAACCCTGGAAAACAAGAATTAAAAGACTCAAAACAATGAAGTTTTAGAAGTTTCCTCAAAAATAAGTCATGCTAATTTAATATAATAATATTATGCTTTTAGAGTTAAGAGCCATAACACATGGCGGTGAGAGCTTAGTGCCAAAGGAAACTATAAACTATGAAATGACTTGCCATTCACCAAGTCGTCACTAGAGGGGGTAGTTGCACGCAGATAGGGTCAAATTCCCGGGCAAGCCGTTCATCCGTCTACAAAGTCGATTTCTCACCTCCACTAGCGGTCACAGCTTTTCGTTGCCATGGGAATTCCTAAACAAGGAGTAAATATGTCGACAATAGCCATAGACAATTTTATTTTTCATCCTTTTTTAATGCATGGCAGTCTCAGTGCACTCCATCTGCAGCCTGATGTTACTCACTGGCCTAAGTCTGGGCGGCACAAGCCATCCATTATTGCTAAAGGGTATCACAGCATGTAGCTCTGTTCACACACTGTGGTGCATTGTAAATGTCCCTCCTCTGTGGAAAGAGAGAGAGAAAAAAACAACTCTTTTCTCCCTCTCCCTTTTCCCTAGCTTGCGCCTCCTTCCAAGCACAGCTGAATCTTCAAATGTGGATAACTCCTGAGCCTGTCTCTATCAGGCTGGTAGGCACTCACAATGATTAAGTATGCAGAAAGCCAATTTAATTTGGGGCAAGGAAGAATTGAAAAAGAGGCATTCAATTCATTCTTTGGGGCTCAAAGGTAGATGTATGCGGTGGCTGTAATATAGTTAAAATAATTTGACTTACTAAAATGTATTCCTTTAAATGGAGTTGTGATAGAATTAAAGCTAAAAATATCAATGCCTGTGCCATCACTGAGTATATATCAAGACAGCCTAGTTTGTAGGGGAAAGCTCTAAGCCATTAGGAAGAGCCCTAGACAGGGATGTGGATTAAACAGAGAATGGGGCTGTGTTACCAGTAGCAATTTACCTTATTATCTCTGCCTGGATTTCCGTAGTTCTGCTCCTCACTTACTATGTACCTACTAGGTGTTAGGCACTCTTCTAGATACGAGCGTTAGTAAAGATGACCCTGCATTTGAGATGCTTACACTCAGGGGAAATTTTAGCCCTTGAGAACTGAACCTGATACAAGGGGACCTAGGGTTGCTATGGCAATAACACAGATTCCTAACTCACAATTAAATCCCTCCTCTCCACCAAGCCCGCTTCTCATGTTAAGTGAAGGAAGACTGTCCTCACAGGGAGGAGGAGCAGGGTGTAGGCCTAATTCCTTGAGCTCAAGAACCAAGTCAGCTGGTTCCCAGAAGCACCCTTGGTGGATATGCCAATACGTGGCACATAAGATACATTCAATAGATTCGTGCTCCCTAAATGAAAACAGATGAATGGATGGATGGGTGGAATAGTGAAATGGGTGAAGCACTTTGAGGATTCTTGGTGGATATGTTTAAAATGGAAAAATATTGATACTCACTGTATCACAGAACACCAGATTTGCATAAAAATAAAAACATTCAGCCTTTAATTTTAGCTTAAGCTCTCTGTTCTATCTTTCAGTGAGCTAAAATTTCTTTTGTCATTCTAAACCGGAATATTTAAATCATAGCGCAAATAAATCCCATTTTACCATCTTTAGGGTGGTAAAATTCATGTGTAAATTATTAGGCATGAGAAAGGAAATGAAATAATTGGCTGTCCAGTTTCTGGGAGGGATGTTCCAAATACCATTCCTTTAGAGAATTACCGGCCTTTCCTTGAAAATTCCGTTGATGATTTGGGTTCCTGACACGTGGGAAATTCCCGTCTCAGTCTGAGATTGCCCGGAGGACGTATTCCTGGGAGCTTCAAGGACATAAAACTAAGAAGGGTGGAGGGATCCTTGGATTGTGTGTCCTTATCACCTAGCCATTGGTGATGCTACTATGATGATATTGGCCAGTGTTGGCTTCTTCCCAAAAGGGCCTCGGGGTGTCTACTTAACTGGAAACACATTCTGCAGTTAAGGCCAAGAGGGGCGACCTTTCCCCAAATGGTTCTTGTTTTGTGATTCAGCATGTGAGTCATTTGGTTATTAACAACTTCCTTTCTGTCCCAGACACCCCCTGGGAAATTTGAATCTCTTCTGATTTGGGGAGGAATCTTCCGGTCAGTTGCTAAGACTGCTGGTTTGAGATTACTTGTCCATGAAGTGGAGATGATGAAGACTTGCTGTAGCTTACTGAACTTCACAGGAACTGGTAGGATTATGGTAAGAAATCAGACCTTGGCATTAGAAGGTTGCCTGTCTTACAGACAATTATGAAATGTTCCCAGAAGAATGCCGTGCTACTACACTACTAAAAATGAGCATATGTGATTGTTCAGAGTGGAAAAATCCATTCATTCATTCACACATGTCATGGACTGTGATTGTCCCGTAACATCCATTCCATCCCTTCCTTATTATTGAGTAACCATCAAGTTGATGTAGAATGGACTCACCACTAGTTCTAGGGGTGGATTTAAGCTCATAAACTATTCCTATCCACCTTGGTACAATGCTGAGGTTAGGAATGGGCAATTAACCAGCCTTCAGTTAACCAGGACAAGGCATTTTCCTTGTCCTAGGAAATCTAGGTCATTCCCATCAGGGTGAAGCTAGCAAGTGTTCCGTGAGTTGAGGAAAGATACTTTTTTTTGGGGGGGGGGGGTACAGAAAAGCATGTATGTAGCTCTAGAAACTGTAGACAGCCATACTGTGTCTACTTGGGGACCTCAGCCTTAATGAACTCACAGGAAGAAAAGAGAACCAGAAAGAAACTGGCAACATCAACAAGCTCCTGGATGAAACCAAAAACCATTTTATGCTACACTCTTTTTATATAAACTGAAATATTTCCTTTATAGCCAGTTTGAGTTGGGTTTTCTATTACCAATGATAGAAATAATGCTTAATGCTTAGGTGATATAATTAATTAATTGGTTGTTCAATCACTTATTCTGTAAATACTTACTGGCTGTCTATTATGTGCAAGGCTTGAAGACAGAGGTAGTCCTTTGTCTCCAGGAGGACAGAATATCCTGGAAAAGCAGGCATATAAATGGAAAATAAATGTAGAACATGGTAAATCTAAATGCAGGTAAATATATACAAGGTACAATGGGAATGAGGAGGAAGGAACCCTAAAATATGCCTTGATGGAGGCAGTCAGGGGACCTTCATGGAAGAGATGGTGCTTGAGATAACTATTAGAGAAAGGTCTGGAAATAAGGCAGGTGAGGGCAATCCAGGAAGAGGAAAACATACCTACAAAGAAGTTTAGGCACGAGAAGCCATGGCTTATTTGAAATAGGTAGAGCATAAAAAGCAAAGTAGAGAAATGGCCACAGATGAGGCTGGACAAATGGCCAGGGCTTGATGTAAAGAGTCTTTCATTTAAGATAAGAGTTATTTTTCTTCCTTGTTGTAATGGGAGACTATTAAAAATTTTGAGGGGCTGGCCCTGTGGCCTAGTGGTTAAGTTCAGTGCATTACGCTTCCCCGGCCCTGGTTGGGCTCCTGGGTGCAGACCTAAACCACTCAGTAGCCATGCTGTGGTGGTGACCCGCATACAAAATAGAGGAAGATTGGCACAGATGCTAGTTCAGGGTGAATCTTCCTCAGCAAAAAAAAAAAAAAAAAAATTGACTTGAGTTTCCATTTTGAAACCACATGCCTTATAAGTTCTTAGCCTCTATATGACGGAAAGTAGTAAAACACTGTGTTAAAGAATATGGGATTTAGAGTAAAACTCCTTGGTCTTAAATCTTGGTTCTGTTTTCTCCCAGTGCCTCAGTTTCCTCTTCTGAAAAATGGATGCAATGGGATCATTGTCATGTTTAAAGAAGAACATCTTAGTATTGTCGCAGGCACATGATATACTTATACAATGGTGGGTCTTTTAATCCCAAGTCCCCCTTGTTGATTTCAGCTCCTAACAACACATACTATGAATAAGTTCCCTTTGCCATGAACGAACTCAGTGCCGAAAAGCTGTCACCCAGCTACTTTGTTATACGCTGTGTAATCTCAAACCTGAGACTTTGTTTTAAATGTTGGGTAACCATTGTTTCTTGCAGTTTAGTGAACTCTGTCTAGGCTGTTTATATTTCAGCTATTTTTGTGTTTCTGGAGCACTGTGTGCATACCGATAGATAGGGTATGCACAAAATAAAACATCCTCCTAAATAAAACATCTCCATACGTGAAAAATAAGGTAAAAGATACAGACGTAGTAAGAGGTGTGTGATAGGAGGTCCGTGATAGCTCATGGTATTTCTACAAAGTACGCAAAGTGGTTGCCTATGTAAGATTTTGCTGAAATGGAAAAGAGTAACCCTGATAGAGGCGTGCGCCCGGCACAGTCCATATTCAGCTGGTATTTAGACCAATACGGCCACACTAGTTGTTTATTATTAGTGTCTCTTCTGATTGGTCAGGACTCCTTTTGATTAGCTAAGGGTTGAGCCATAGTACACAGTAAGTATTTCGAACATTATTCTTGCAGCTAGGGCTCCCACTCTTTATACCTAAAACTCACAGAGAGGAAAGAGTGGTGTTGGTAGGCAAAAACAGTGGGCTAAGTCAGTACCAGTTGTGTGGGAATTGAGTTCAGGGGAATAAAAATTAACAAATCCTGATGAAGAGTGTGGAAGGAGGACAGGGATAGCAACAGTGTGTTACTATGGGGAGTGGGGCATCAGCTTGCCAAAGAACCGGACAGACCTAGGTTTGCATCCCACCTTCACTCTCTCTAACTGCATGAATTTTTATAAGTTGTTTGACTTCTCTGAGTCTCAGCTTAGCTGGAGAATGCAGACAATTATTCTTACCACCATGCGTTGCTGGAAAATTAAAAGAGATCATTATCTAGTATGGAATCTGGCCTACAGAGTGAATGCAAATGGTACGTTTTATTATTATTGGTCTCTGACTAGCAGTACTGGGAAGATTACTTACTTTATATATTATGAGCTATTTAGGCAAAGAGTACAGGTTAGGGATATCTACTAAAATTTACCTGCTGCCCGACAGCTAGAGAAGTTTTAAAGAATTTCTAAGAAATATTTCCAGAATACTTATTCCACCTTAAGTATACTATATTATTCAGGGGTGATATATCACAAGTTCAACAAACTGTTGAGACTATATTTTGCCCAGATGGAAGCAAACACTAATTCCAGTCTATTTCATTTTACTCTATCATTACATCCCCAGGCCTGACATAGCATCCTGTACTTAACAAATGCTCAGTGAGCATGTATTGAATGCATGAATACATGGGTAGCCTATAACTGATGATTAATACCAGAAATCAAGCATTGCCTATAAGATGTAATTGTTCTTTTCTTGGATGCTCTCATTTTAATTCCTTCACTCTTGAAATTTTCTCATTCAGTTCTGCCTTGTAATATGATTATTTTGTTCTTCTCTTATATCCCTTACTGAGTTATAAGCTCCTTGAAATCAGACCCTGTGTCTCACTTTTTCTTTTCTAAAGATCCCAATAGATAATTGATTCTAAACAAATATCTATTGGATGTTGAAGTAACCTAAGAAATGCTGTATTCAGTTTTAAGATGACTTGTCCTTCAATGTGCGTACACACCATGCACATATCATCTCTTTATTTGAGACAAGACACCTGCTCTCAGTTTCACTGACTCTTTAGTGGATCACAAAGTGCTTTGCCTCTTGAACCAGCATAATCAGTGAGAGAGATGCAAGTGTTGTAGTCATACATCTCATGGTAGTCATCTGTTCTGAATCACTCTAGCCTTGGCTGCCTCCCCATACTTTGTCAGTGCCAGCAATGGGATGGTCACCATGAGTTACTAGGCGGGACCTAGCCCAGTATGTGCCTCCTTCTGTATCATACAGAGCATCTTGCCTGCTTCTGTTTGCATTAATGGAAGCTTTTATGGAGTGCCAGCTATTGTGAAATAGATAGTCATGGCAAAGTGTGTGCAGAGATGTAGGGTTTCCAGAAGGTATAAAAGAAAGCACTTCACTTGGCTGAAATGACATCCAGAATCACATCTGAAATTCTACCGTGTTCTTGATCTTCCTCCTTCCTGGTATGTCCATTTGACAAAGCACATTGACTCAGAGATGTGATGAACAGAGAGAGTCTTACATCCTTACACAGCAGAATCTTGTGAGTTGCTGACATTTATTCACAACAAACATTGTTGCCCAGTAGTTCATTAAAACAAGGTCTCACAAAAGTAATGGGATAAGTCAAGACGGCTTGACTGCGTGATCCTGCTTGCTGACTCTTGTTTTCTATGTCTCTGCTTTTTGATTTTTCTTTCTCAGATATTGCTTCTGTCCATTTTGTTTCTTCTCAGAATAAACTCCCTGCTTCTTGCCATGTCTTTGGATAAGAAAGTGTCTATTTTAGAAGTTTTACAAGCACATGAAGGCACTTTCTAACACTTTTATGCATTCTCTTGGCCGACTAGGGAGTTTCCACTCAGCATCAACTTCAAAAGAGAACTTGGATCAAAACTGTAAACAAGTTGTGGAGAAGGGGCGTTTCAGACTGTCATTTTCTCATTAAGTAAATCAGTTGGTAAATTACTGCCGATTCTAACCAGATTCAGAGAGACTTGGGTATTTTCTCATTTTTTGTTCCATCTAGGAACAGAATGTTTTCAGTTAATCTGAGTTATACCCAAAGAAAACCTAAAATACTTTAAAAGATATAAACCAGGAAAGATTGTGATGCTTAATAGATTATCTGTATTTTTATATTGTGTTTTATTGAAATAAAATTGTATCACCTTTTTCTTGTAACCTTACCTTGCTTTCCTCATCTTCATATCTATTCCCACAACTAAAATACTTTGTTATTGTAAAATACATTTTATGGTATAAGGAGAAACAGGAAGATCAGTAAAGAACTAATAGGGTTTTGTGACTTTGAATAGTATATTTAGCATTTTTGTCAACATTACCAGTAGTTTTGAATCCTGAATTAACAGGTAGGAAATTTCAGGGTACAATAATTCTTAACCATTAATGTATTGTAAAAAGGAAGACTAGTTTGAGAAGAGAAAGCTGTGCCTTTAAATAGTGTAAATTCTTGCATATTTTATTTTTGTATGAAATGAGTCTTTTCTTAATGCATAAGAGGAATTCTGGGGTATAGGACAGGATCTGATAAGACAACACAGAGTCGAGTAATATGTTTCCCAGATCAAATGGTGAAAGACATCATTTTCAATAATAGTAGAAAGCATAGAGGTCAATGTGCCTGCTGGGACATTTGGACCATGTTTAGAGCAACTATTCCAATAATTTTGGTGCAAAATATTATTTGACACTGTCTTATAATGGATTCCACTGAAACAGGCTCTGAGACTGAGATTTTGGGGCAAAAGTTTATTGGGGAGTGGTCTTGGAAGATATACATATAAGGAAGTGAGTAAAGTAGGAATAAGCACAGGGGAAAACTGACCCACAATGCAGTTGAAACTGAGACCTCAGCTGATCACGTGGTGAGCTCTGTAATTGGGATGATGGGTTAGATGATCTCAAATTGAGACAAGTTGGCAAAGCCTTTGTTTTCCTCCTTCAACCAGTAATTTGCTTCATGCCAAGCCCTGGGTGAGGTCAAAATCTTGGAAGAGGCTGAGAGTATTTTCCAATAAACATCACAACTTGAGCGGTCAATAGCCAATATTACCATTTCGGGAGTGGGAGAATGGGTGCATTAGCCTTGAAGAAGGGAATGGGAGCACTAGAGTATTGATACTAGAGCAGAAGTTCTTAGAGTTTAGTACCCAGACGAGCAACATTAGTGTTACCTGGAAACTTGTTAGAAATGCAAATTCTCAAGACCTATCCCAGATCTACTGAATTGGAAATTCTAGGGGTGGAACAAAGGAATCTATGGCTTAATAAGCCCTCCAGATGATTCTGATGAACAATAAAATTTGAGAACTCCTTCACTGATGCGTCTATCATAGGAACCCAACAAGATAGCATCAACAAAAATGTTTGGTTATCAGAATAAATTTTTTTGTGGTTAGATCTTTTCTTCTGATAGTAATGCACTGATTTCTGCATCTGGTATTTGTGTTATTTGACAGGCGGGAATCAGACATGATTTAAAGCTTTAGTCAGTTTGGTTATGATGGCCAATCGTCACAATATCCCAATGTCAGGGAAATGTGAAATGCTAGTCTCTATCATGCTATGGGAACCTAACCAAGGGAAATAGCTAAGAGGAGTGAGTGAAGAAGACAAACAGAGATGCAGACCTCACCTGTGCCATTTCTGATATGGGATTGTGAACGTTCAATATTGCGAAAACCTCTAACTTGCATTGGGTTGAGTTTAGTTAGGTACCAAATGTCTGCTGTTTTGCTTTGGAGAAGAAAACAAATACAGTCTTGCTCTTGTTATAGAAAAATTTATACAAACATTGATTGGCCATGAAGATAACACCAATAGCCAAGGAAAAAAACTACTACCAAATAGTAAATGATATGATATTTACAAAGTGTGGATTGTCTATAGACCATGAAAATCGGAACATATTTTTAAAACGAACAAAAGAGGAAACTAAAGATGAAAGTGCTTATTCATTAAATCTTATTTCCGAGTGCAGTTACAAAGTTCATTGCAAAGCTGGTATCCTTGCCTCCAAATATGATTCAGAATGCCCATGTTTTAGAAAGCTCTGAGAATTTGCAAGTCCTTAGACACGGCTTCAGTTGATTCAGTGTGGGTTTCTGTTGTCTGCCTCAAAGAACTGTTAGAAAAAAATAAATCTAAGGGACAAAGACTCTGTTCAGTCTCTCCCATCCCATCTTGATCACCAATTTGCCATTTGTATTGACGCTCACCTGTGTTGTTCACCTAACTGAACTTCTCTGGAATGGCAGATTCCAGCGTACTCCACAACTAAGCGCTTAATCCCTTCTTCTTTTCAAATAGCATTTGGACTTCATTAACTTTTTCAACTACAACTCACTTATTGGCTGGGATATTGCAGCTTCCAAAATCACTTTTACTGTATGAGTGGGAGACTTAGATAACTGGGAATACTTAATTAAATCCAATATATTTTTCCAATGAATCCTCCATGGTGCACTCATTTTTAATAGCATCTTAAGCTTCTTTAACTCTAGGACAACTGGTCTTGAATTTACTAACAGGTGGATTCATCATGGAGATACATCAACTCTGGTAAGTCCAAAGATGCTCTCAAGTGACTCTTCACATCTGTTTTTGTATTTTGCAGCTTGGGTTCCCAATCAGTTGGGGAAAATGCAAACATTCTCACTGCATGGAGGCCCTGTTATAAACTTCAATCTGAAGAGCTACTCAGTTCATTTCACAAGTCACCTTGAAATACTAAATTCCAGAATTCTCTATGATGGAGAAAGTTAATAATATTCCCAAGGCTGTTTTTCCTCCCTGAAACTTTTAAATAAAAAGATTAGCCTTTCAGTACGTTCAAAGGACTTCCTAAAAGACAGGATGTTCATACTTATCTCAAGGAGAAGCTGTTTGAGTATCTACTCATATGGTGTCTCATGTTCCATTGGCTAAAAGGAAGCTACTCTTTTATTATCACACATATAAACAGAACAATGATAACAAATTATTTCATAGTTATTGTTATTAATGTTTGTCCAATGTCAGCGATGAGTTGGATATTCCAAGAATCAATAAATGATAGCCTCATTAGTTTTTTTATGATGTAAAAATGGTCTAAGTTATATAGAGAAGAAATCTATGCTAATTTAATTTTGGTGCCTTAAAAAATTGCTTAGAAGAAAACTCAATACAGCTTACGTAAAAATTTGAATAGAAAGATACATTAAATACCCTTATTAATATAATTTGTGAGTGGTTATTTTGTTCGGTGTTGTTAAGAGGAATGCCATGTGTATGAAATGTACACTGTAAGTTTTCCCCACATTACATGAGGCCCCATAGCTTAGAGGCCATAAGCACAGACTCATCTGTGTCCTTTCTTATGTGGGATATGAGGCAACACCACTTACTGGCTGTGTGACCTTGAGAAAGTCACTTAATCTCTCTGTATTATTGTTTATTCTTCTGCAAAAGGGGGGATAATGAAATACCTACCTCACTGAGTTATTGTGAGAATTAAACGTGTCAGACCATGTGAAGGAGTTAGACCAGTGCCTGGCACGTTGTTAGTGCCATATAAATGTTGGCTTTTATTATTCCGTTGTTAACACAGTGTGGCAGAAGCAATGCTGTGTACACTCCACACCACTTGCTCTTCCAGAACACCAGGAAGGTAATATTTTTTAATATCCTTTGTAAGACAGTTATTACCATGTGACTGAATTCTGGCAAGTGCAACATGAAGGAAAGTTATGTACCGTTTCTAATCTGGAGCATGTGAAGGGCCTTCTTTTTCTTCCCTTTTCCCAGCGTGGAGGCAATGTGTTATGAGGGTTCTGTTGAAAAGCTGACTTCCCACCTATCACCAACACACCTGTTGGTTAGATAAAGCTGAATTTATTGCTTTCCCCCAGAGGAGAGACCACCTCACAATCACAATTCAATAGCACGGGACTGACGGAAACGACAAGGTAAGGATTTTGAGGCAAAGGATTCAAAGAATCTTAGGTCACAGTCTGTTGATACTTTCCATTGAATAGTTAATGGGTTTTTTAGAAAGTTCCTGTAATGAACAGTCAAACCATAAACTCTCCCAGGACAGTAGTGGGAGAGTAAAGAGATGCTAATGATGAAATTAAAATATCAAAGTCATGTTAATGTAGACAGTGAGGTGTGGTTAAGTTCTCAGTGTCCAGGTTGAGTGTGTCGTTGGTAGATGGTTTTGGTTCTCAGTGGTATCACAGATGGAGCAAACCTGGATTCCAGAGTCAATGGATGGTAGAGAGCTTCTACTAACTGGCATCAGACTTAACGTGAACAAGAAATAAGCTTTTGTTTTATTAATATGATTGAGATTTTGGAGGGGCCAGCCCCGTGGCATAATGGTTAAGTTTGGCATGGTCTGCTTCGGTAGCCCAGGTTCGCAGGTTTGGATCCTGAGCGCAGACCTGCACCACCTGTCACCCATGCTATGGCAGCAACCCACATGTAAAGTAGAGGAAGATTGGCAACAGATGTTAGCTCAGGGCTAATCTTTCTCAACAAAAAAAAGATTGAGATTTTGAGTTATCACAGTTTAGCCTAAATTATCCTGATGAACATATATTGATCATATGAAATAGTATGTGTGGCCGCTATGAAAACAAATGCAGGGTATTGTTCTTTGCCGAAGAATGAATTTTCCTCCCCAGCAGTTAGTTGAGGACTGTGGCATAGTACAACTGCAAAATACCCATCAAATTGACAGCATTCACACAATCTGAAGATGTCTATATGCACAAACTTTTAAAGATGCACATCAGATTAGTGTGATTTATTTTTTTGCTTCTTAATTTATAGTTTTGGCTTTTCAAAGACACAGCTTTTAAATTATAGCAAAAATAAACAGACTAAAATAAAAAGAACAACACAACCCATAGGAAAATGTCAACGAACGTAACTTCTGCCATTGTTTATGAAAATACAATCCTTCCACCTCCTACACTAGCACAAGAGCTTCCACCTCTTATGTTAATACAGATTCATGGTGAGAGCTATGAAAATATGTGCTATGTTAATAGCCGCCCTATATATCTTTCCCAAAAAGATTCAATCAAATCAAATGGTGGCAAATCCAGATAAATGCAGAGGAATCCATAAAAATTAAAATTATAATCCAAGGATTTAATTATATAGAGCGTTATAGGGTCAGTAATTATCTAAGACACAGAGGTTGCTTCCTAGAGGGTGGATGCATTAAATATGTACGAATGGGTAACAGATACCCTATGGACATTTCTAGAGCCATCAAGGATATTTGACAAGACTGGCCACTTTGTGCAAATTCCATATGATAAAGCTAACTTCATGACCAATTCACTTGCTGTGACTTCCCAAATGTGGGTCATAAGCTCACCTACAGAGTTACTCCAAGGAGTTCCTAACTCAAAGAATTATCAGCAGCCTGCACAATTTTAAAACATAGTTGCTAGCTATGATTAATAGCATACAAATTCATTTGAGATATTATTGAAGCCAAAGGAGCTCTTACAGTCTTTCCCAATTGACCGATATTAAAGTATTTCTTATTACTATGTCTGAAAGGAATGCCTGAAAAAACTATACTAATAAAATATTCAGATATTTTAAAAAGAAATTAGATTGTAAACTCAGGGCTGGGAACATCATGTGTTTCCTTTGTACCCCAGCACCCAGAAATCATACCCTGTACTCCAGGGCCTGTCATAAAGTGGAAGTGTCATAGCTCAGTGTTTAAGAAGATACAGTAAAATAGATCTAAAGATAATTCTTTGAGGTTTTGTGAGGTACAAAATGAAGTAATGTAGGTAACAGGCAATATCCTAAATAGTGAGAGCTATCATTATTTTGATAATCGTTCAAAACACACGTAATGTGTAAAAGGAAAACTCGTACATGCCAGTCTGTTGTTGTGTGCTCCCTGCTCTATTTGTAGGTACTCTGAACACTAACAGTGTATGGTTTAACGATAACTGAGAAGACAAAATTCTGAATAAAAGCTGTGGACCTAAGCCTTTGTCTAAACCTAAAGGCTTTTTGTTTTTTCGTTTCCTGTTTCAGTATTTTTGATGAACTCTTTTTCCTATACTCCTGAAGAAATAGAAGGATGGCAGTAGAAGGACTGCTGAAATATAAGATTTTTCATGAGATCTCAAATTATCCAAATATGAGTGAGATCAGGCATCCTAAATAATGCCAGGTGCATTGCTTTGACATATATAGCTTCTTAAGCATTTGAACTTAAGTGTAACAGGAGTGAACTTTAAATCTGTCTGACACGGTTGCTTGTGTGTGTCTGGCTCCTGTATTAGACTGGGAAAGCCTGGAGGGGAAGCATCATCTCTTCATCTTCTGTTTCTCCATATGGTCTAGTCTCGCATAGGATCTAAGTAAACAGTTGCTGAACTGAAATGAAGAGCTGAAAGTGGCAGGCTATTGGGAGCCCAGCATTGTCACACCTGTCGCTAGTCTGCTCTACATCCCAAGGGAAAAACACTTAGGGCTGCATTTCCCAGATCTCTTTTCTCTATTCGAGTTTGCCAATTGAGAGGTGCTCTTAAGAGATCTAGAAGGTGGATGAGAAGGAGAAGCCATATTCCTGGCTGCAACTGCAAAGAGATGCATGGGCAGAGAACAACCAGAGTGGCACAATGATGCTTTGGTGCTACAGACAGCTGATGTTGAGGGGGAAGCTCTCCCGAGGTTCCTGAAATTCACAGCGGCTTTTCAGCATACTCCTGGGAATCACACACGTGGGTTTCACAAACACTCAAGATCAACTATGTTTTCCTGTAGATCTAAGGCTTCTTGACATCAGAAACTCAGGCAGCAGCTCCCCTAGCACTCCAATACTTGTATAAGCTTTTAATTTCCTGTATTATGTATTGTCACTTGGAATACAATGAATGAGTTTTGTTTTATTAATAAAACTCTGTCTGAGATACTGGGGAGAGAGAAACAACCAACAGAAGAATTAAGTTGGAGATTCTTCAATGCTGTATGTCTCCACATCATATAAGATTAGGAAGTATTTCTAGGTAGTTTCTTGCCTTTTAGCTTCAATAGATATCTGGTAGTTAAAAACTAATGTTTGTAGGGTTAGGCAAAAGAGACCAAAAGAAGTACAGAGCTAAATGCAGTGGTATGTGACCTTCCAGTAGCAATTCTCACACAGTGGTCTTTAAACCTCTCATTTTAATTCTTCCTGGATTGCTGGTCAACTGAGGAAGGTCTCACAGAGAAAATAAAGACATTAATCACCTTGATAGTCAAAGATACTATCATTGGCATCACCTGGGTGCTTGTTAGAAATGCAGAACCTGGGGTATTTTAGCAGGATCCTGAGGTGATTAGGATGCACATTAATGCTGAGAACCACTGCTAGGGAGGATGTGTTAAAACAGATTGCTGGGTCCCACTCCCAGAGTTTCAGATTTACTTTATCTAGGGTGTGGCCCAGGCATCAGGATATTTAAAAGCTCCTCATGGATCCCACTGTGCAGCCAAGTTTGTGAGCCTCTAATAGAGCTCTTCTGTATGGTCTGAATACCTGCAGGAGAGTTGGCATGGCTGGTGACTTAACTGGAATGGAATTTGCTTCCAGGTGCATTTACCCTAAATAGCTGCGCTGAATCCAAGTTCTGGGCTCTCCTGCAATGGTGGGGATGTTTGGACTTTTGCCAACGTGTTACAGGGTTGCTTGGCTAAGCAACCTTTGTCTATTTCCTCCTGAGCATTATGCCTGTGATTCATTTATCAGCTACAAAGTAGATGGATGCTTTTTGGAGGTGTGGACATAGCTTTGTGGTCTAAAGAACTAGTCTTTCTAAAGACATGACATATTATCTCCTATTATTGCTGTAAGAAACCACCACAGATTTGGTGGCTTAAAACAACACAAATGTATTATGTTGCAGTTTTTGGAGGTCAGAAGTCCAAAAATGAGTCTGACAAGGCTCAAATCAAGGTGCTGTCAGGGGTGCGTTCCTTCTGAAGGCTTCAGCAGAGAATCTATTTCCTTCCCTTCTTCACCTTCTGGAGGCTGCCAGCATTTCTTGGCTTATGGTCTTTCCTCCTCCTTCAAAGTGCATCATTACAACCTCTGCTTCCATCATCTCATCTCCTTTTCTGACTTTGACCATCCTGCCTCCTTCTTCCAAAGACCCTTGTGATTATATTTGACCCACTCAGATAATCCTGAATAATCTTCCTATTTTAAGATCCTTAACTGAATCCCATCTACAAAGATCCTTTTGCCACGTAAGGTAACATATTCACATATTCATAATTCTGGGGATTAGGACATGGACATCTTGTGGGATGGGCACGTTATTCTAGCTACCACATATGGTTAAATGTATTAAAGGAATACCGTACACAATATTACTTTTTCTTAAAGAAAAAGGAATAATTTATTAAAACAGTAATGCATATGTAAACCAATCATTGTGGTTTTTAAGAACACATACAGCAAGATTTACAAAAATGTAATCACTACATTTCCATGCAGTTCAGGTTTCTTATTACCAATGTTAGTTTTTCTTGCACCATTTTGCAGGAACTTCCTTTTTCATCCCTAAACCCTTGCTTTACTGGGCATTATTTGCTGCCTAACTCTTTGACCCGTTAACAAAGCTCAAGTTGTCTTCTACCACAGGTGTTCATTTGCTTTAAACTTTATTCTAGATCAATCTTGGCTACACATGAGAATCATCTAGGGAGCTCTGAAAAATCCCAGTGTCCAGGCCACATATAGGACCAATTAACTCAGAACCTCTGGTAAGGAAACGCAGGCATCTCTATATTTTCAAAGCTTTCCAGGTTATTTCAATGTGCCTCTAAGTTTGGCAACGGCTGCTCAAGAGGTCCTGTGTCCTCTTTCAAGCTTCAGCCCTCCTCCTACTTCCTACCTTCCAATGCCTGAAAGAAAGAAGAAAATTGTACCACAGGCTGCTTTGCAGAACAATCCTGTGATGACCCTTTTCCAAAGGATACTACCAGCCAGGCAGTATTGAAAGCAGCAGCATCTCGTATTAGGAGGCAGGAGTTAACCTAGCAGTAGCCACACCCTCTCAAGAGTGTAGGAGGCTAGGAAATGCCAACAAGATTTCCCCACTCAGTGTTCCAAAATTGACAGAGGCAATGGAGGCTTCTTACAGGAGGGTTGAACTTTGCCCCCGCCTCACCTCCCCCTGGGAATGTTCCATCATCTTCTCTTCCACTCTAGTAATTCCCAAGGACAACTTTGGAGATGAAGAGCTCATAATCTGAGAACACCTAGGGGCCAGCTTTATGAGGAATGACCAGTGTCCACTCCTGCAAAGGACTTTTATGTTAATCCAGTGAAAAGGCAGAGGCCAATCCAATTCATCCTTCATAGTTGTCTCTCCACACAGGGTTTTTTGTTTTTATTTATTGCTTGTTTTTTCCCGGAATCAGGGCATCAGGAGTTTATAGGTAAATCATTTTATGACAAATTGGAAATAAACATTTCTGGTTTTAATTACAATAATATTTGCTAATTTTAGTCTGCTCTTACTCTGACAGGCACCTTGTTAAGTTCATTACATATGCTGCCATATTCAGCCTGCCTTTCCCACTTCCTGCTTAAATTTTCTCCATTAATAACACTTACTGACATCAAAGATACTATTTACTGTATTTATTTCATTTATTGTATGTCTCCTGCCCTTAGACTGCAGAAGAAATGAGAGTAGAAATCTTAGCCTTTTTCTGGCCACTACTTTATCCGCAATATCTAAAATACAGCCTGCACATAATAGTGATCAGTAAATATTTGTCAAATGAATGATTAATAATTTCATCCTCATAACAACCCTATGAGAGAAGTACAAAATTAGGCCCATTTTACACATGGTGGAACTGAGGCACTGGAAGTTAAGTACCCAATTAGAAAGTGCCAAAGATGATTTCAAACCCAGGCAGTTGCCTCTTAGATCCTGTCATTTGGCCAATATTTAATGATTCTTTCTCATTAACTACACTATTGAAAGCAATTCCCTAAAGGCAGCACTGTGGGGAGAAGATAGCGGCAGGCCTGAACATTTCCTCTGACAGTTCCTAACTTGGTGTTTTCTGACAGGTAATATCCGTCTCTGAGCCCTTCACTCGTACATGAAACCCCCTCTGGCTATGCAGGTGGGTGCAGCTGCTCACCAAGCCTTTCGGGGTCACTCTGTTCTTTGCTCGTGGCAAGTCCTTGGACAAAGGAAAGGGTACATGCAATTTGAGGATGAGACAGGTGTTTCAGAAGAGAAGAGTTTACTCCTCTCCATATTACGGAACATTTTCTTGCAAATGCGAAAGAAGTGCCCTTTCAGTCCCTAAAGAAGCTATGTCTATCTATCTACTCTTACTGTGCATGATGGTATTTAGATCTCTGTGTAGTTTGAGAGGTGACATATGGCTTTGCTGAAAGTATCTATGCAAATAAAACTGACTGGTAACTCATTTGTTTTAGAGAAATACCTGTTGTTGCATGTTTTTTTAATCCACTGACTTGCTCTTTTGAACGTAAATTTAAAAATTATTGATTATTTGCTGTGAGAAACAATATGTGGTTCCATAGATAGGAGGTGTGACCTTGAAAATTCTATTTTTGTGTGTGTGTGTGAGGAAGATCAGCCTTAAGCCAATGTCCGATGGCAATCCTCTTTTTTGCTGAGGAAGATTTGCTCTGGGCTAACATCCTCGCCCATCTTCTTCTACTTTAGCCGCCGCAGCATGGCTTGACAAGCGGTGCATCGGTGTGCGCCCGGGATCCAAACCGGCAAACCCCGTGCCGCCGCAGCAGAGCGTGTGCACTGAACCGCTGCACCACCAGGCCTGCCCCATGAACATTCTATTTTTTGATAACAACTTTATTGAGATATGATTCACATACCATAAAATTTACCCTTTTGAAGCATATAATTCGTTGGTTTTTAGAATATTCATAAAGTTATGCAACCTTCATGACTATCTAATTTCAGAATATTTTCATCACCCCAAAAAGAAACCCTGATCCCATTAGCAATCATTCCCCAACCCACCCTCTCCCCCAAGCTCCTGGCAACTGCTAATTTACTTTCTGTTTCTATAGATTTGCATATTTTGGAGATTTCATATAAGGGGATTCATACAATATGTGACCTTTTGTGTCTGGCTTCTTTCACTCAGCATAATGTTTTCAAGGTTCCTCCATGTTGTGGCATATATCACTACTTCATTCCTTTTTATTGCTGTATAATATTCCATCATATGGATATATTAAATTTTATTTATCCATCCATCAGTTGATGGATGGACATTTGCGTTTTTTCCACTTTTTGCCTATTATAAATAATACATGAAGTTTTTGTGTGGGAATATATTTTCCATTATCTTGAGTATATAACTAGGACTGGAATTCCTGGGTTACTAAACATAGTAATTCTATGTTGAACAGTATTTTTCATTTTGGTAAAATGGGCATTCTAAAAATTAAATCCATTATGTAATTTGAGTGGCAGGATGAGGGGTGAGTCCCAAAGTCAGACACTTTATATTTATTATACAATTCCATCTTCACAGATCCTCCGAGAATGACGTTCATATTTCTATTTTAAAGATGAGGAAACAACAATCTTAGAGAGGAAACTTAACCTTAGATAAGTGATTTGCACATTGCCACACGACTATAAATGGGAGAGCAGCAATTTAATCCAAGTCTATGGGACTTCAAATATGTCTATTATTATCTTGCTTATTATAAAACAGCATAAGCTGTTTTTTTTTTTTTTTTTTTTTTTTTTACTGCTTCATTTTTATCTGCCTCCATTAGACAAATTTAGAGTTTTTAGAATTTGGAGCTTTTAAGGAATGTTTCTGTTACTAAAAAGAAATGTGAAGTCATGGTCTAGGCAGTCCATCACTTCCGTGCTTTATGTAATTGGGCATCCATGCCAGACAGCAAACACTTCTTAACATCAAAACACTGATAAATAATATATGTCAATTGCTAATTAATAATATATTCCAATATATAATAAATATACATCAATATATAACAAATAATATATGCCAATTGGTTTTTGAAACATAAACTTTGTTACCAAATACACTAGAATGCAATTTGTACTTTAGAAAGCTGCTTTTTCTGCAACTCAGTGTTTTACTTTGATATTCACTCAAATTCTCCAAAGGAAATGTTGACATTTACCAGAGTTCTTTTCCCACAAATGAAAATAGTTGGTACATTGAAACAGTAAAAGCTATTTTTAATGGTTTAGAAATAGCCTTAAGGTCTGCTTACGTTAATGAAGATTACTGATTTCCACAGGGCATAAAAAATTATTTTCTCTGATAGTAACCTCAGTATTACAGCTCACATTTATACAGAGGAATTCCTCAAATAAAGCGCTACTTTAATGATTGTTTTTTGAAAACAGAAGTGATAATGTTAAAATTGATGCTTAGAGACTGGGAGAAAGCTTGATTTGAATCAGCCAAAGTAACAATTAACAATATGCATTAATTTCATACTCAGTACCATTTATTGGAATATTCCTATAAATAACAAAAATTTTCAGGTATATCAATGCATAAATAAGCATATTAGCAAAAACTTTTTAAACAATATAAAAGAATAAAGATAATGATTATGGTAACTTATAGAGTTATATTTGAAAATTGGAATGGCACTTTGAGCAATTGTTTGCTTTAAGTATTCCAGGAAAAAAATTCCCGAGGCAAAATGGTTAGTGAGATACACTAAAATCCTGTTGAGAAAATGTACAGTTTTGTGTTTTCTCTCTTAGAATTGCCAATTAGAAGTAGATAGACTGATTTTTTGAGGAATCTCCATACTGTTTTCCATGGTGGCTGCACCAGTTTGCACTCCCACCAACAGTGTATGAGAGTTCCCTTCTCTCCACATCCTCTCCAACACATGTTGTTTCCTGTCTTGTTAATTATAGCCATTCTGACGGGCGTGAGGTGATATCTGATTGTAGTTTTGATTTGCATTTCCCTGATAGTTAATGATTTTGAACATCTTTTCATGTGTCTGTTGGCCATCTGTATATCTTCTTTGGAGAAATGTCTGTTCAGGTCTTTTGCCCATTTTTTAATTGAGTTGGTAGATTTTTTGTTGTTGAGATGCATGAGTTCTTTATATATTTTGGAGATTAAGCCCTACCATATGATCCAGCTATTCCACTGCTGGGTATTTATCCAAAGAACTTGAAAACACCAATGCATAAAGATACATGCATCCCTGTGTTCACTGCAGCGTTATTCACAATAGCCAAGACTTGGAAGCAACCTAAGTGCCCATCAAGGGACGAATGGATGAAGAAGATGTGGTATATATACACAATGGAATACTACTCAGCCATAAGAAACGATGAAATCCAGCCATTTGTGACAACATGGATGGACATTGAGGGTATTATGCAAAGTGAAATAAGTCAGAGGGAGAAGGTCAAATACCATCTGATTTCCTTCATTAAGTAGTAGATAATAACAACAATAAACAAACACATAGAGACAGAGATTGGATTGGTGGTTACCAGAGGGGAAGGGGGGAGGGAGGAGGGTGAAAGGGATAATTCGGTACATGTGTCTGGTGATGGGTTGTGATTAGTATTTGGGTGGTGAACATGATGTAATCTATGCAGAAATAGAAGTATAATGATGTACACCTGAAATTTTTACATTTCATTACATTACATTACAATGTTACTGCAATAAGCAAAAAATTAAAAAAAAAAAAGAAGTAGATAGACAGAGTTGGGAACAATGAGGCAGAAGAAGTAAAAAATAAATCATTGCTGATTCATAACATAGATGACCCATCCAATAATAATTTCTTTAATATGTTAAAACTGTTTCTTTATAGAACCAATTTCTTTAAATCTACTTTGTTATAAGAAACCGTTCTGGGTTCCATGTCATTCATTCATTTATTCATTCATTCATTCACTCTCCTGTAACAAATTTTTATTGAGTGCCTACTTTGTACCAAGTACTGTGGTAACGGTGATCAGTGCAGCCATAATCCCTGCCCTCTGGGACACTGCTGTCTGTTAGGGAAATTTTCACAAAGTACAAAACTAATGGACGGCAAAGGACTTCCTCCTCCTCTATGATTCTTGGAAGAGTAGTCCCTTATAGCCCCAATTTTGAAAGCTCTTTGCAAAAATTTAATTGTCCCTCTACATAAGATTTTATTTTTTCCAATAAATTTATTTCTTCTTCCAAGTGGTAATTAATGAAAGAATGAATCCCCTAGTGAAATATTCTATAATAATAGAGGAACACTAAAATATGCATTAATTAGAATATATCTTTCCAAAGAAAAAAAAAACCTGTGGAAGGCTTGTGTGCTAGGTATCGTCTTTCACACAGAAAGAAGCCCAACAATAACAACTGAGTCAAGAGGAGCCAAAGCAATAAATTAAAGGACAATGTCAGTGGCAGGTGATGAGCAGAGTTCAGAGCCTAGAAAGGGAAAGAAGGAAGTTGAAGGAACAGGATCTTCTATAATTCATCGTTCTTATCACAGGCACTTTTACCCACTACTACTTTCTAAGCCCCCATCACATGAGCGGATCCCACCATCTATGTGATTCTTCTCTCAGAATCAAAAGACTTCTCGAGCATGCAGGAACCATTAGAGATCTCCCCAATATCTACCTATCAAAGACAGTTTACTGACCAAAACAGGAAATTAAGACATTAAAGAATATAGTTTTTCTTATAATCTAATTATTCATATCCTTCCCTTTGCATTTAAATTCCATGTGCGTAACTGGATTAAATGTCTATTTTATTATTTATTTGATGAAAACTTTGGCATTTATAAATTATTATGTGAGAGAGCACCAAGGGATGTCTGGTTTCTTTCCTTCAGTAATTTTGCCTGCTTCCGTTTGACAGAGGCATATTTATCTCAGGTTTCTGTTTCTTGCCCTCTGCAATGAATGACATTTCTTTCAGACATTTCCATTTCCAGATGTGATATTAGGTAGCTTCAATAACATAGAGAAAAATATCAAAGAAAGGAAACCCTCACAGAGGAGTATTCTTGTAAACAAATATCTTTTTTATTTGTACTTTTTTGAGAATTTTGGAAAGACATCTCACAGTTTTTTTCATACGCACACACACATACACACACACTTTTAATTGATAGGATGGTGTAAATTACATGTGCAAACAGCCTGCAGTGCATCTTTTTGATGTGACAGATCATGGGCTAGGAGGGGGCTGGTGAGTCTCTACTTTCAGTGTTATGTAAAATGAAGAGAGATGAGCCATTTTCACGGCTCAATAGGTATCACTTTTTAAGAATATGATTTTTCCTGGTTCTTTGAAGTATTATTTTTTCATCAGCCTTAGTCATGCTCACCAAGTCAGAGGTAAATATATGAAATAATCCCCAACTTTTGTTTCTATTGCTCATAAATCATTAATTTCTAGTTTGGGGTAATATCTTTTCCATGTCAAGTGTCTTCCTTCTTCTTCCAGCTCTTTCTTCAGTGAAAAGAATCTCACTCCATAGGGCAGTGGCTAAGAAAACTACACATGGAGTGAAAGAATATACAAAGAGCGGAGTGCTGAATTTGTATTAAATTATTGAAATATGAGTAACTGTAGCTTCCCTTCAAGCAAATTCTATGCAACACCCATGGAGGATGCTTTGTGGGGAAAAAAAGTCCCATGATCAGGTAAGTTTGGAAAATGCTCTGTATTTTCTTAGAGAGTAGGGTGCTAAGATTTAGCAAATAAAACTACAGAACACTTAGTTAAGTTTAAATTTGAGATAAACAAAAAATAAGTTTTTAGTATAAACACGTCCCAAATACTGCATGGGACAACATTCAGCACTTCTGAAGAGAATGGAGCTGATCCAATCCTAGTCGCTTAACTGGGCAAGTGATTTAGGCCTGACCATCAGTGTATTTCTTCCTCCTGGCAACAGTGATTGATTCAGGAATAGGCTACCAGACTTGGATTTCTGTTGGCACTACTTTAAAAGAGGCTCCGTTTCCCCTGGAGTTGCTATAGGATGGGAACTGAGGCCAGAGGTACTGGCAGCCATTTTTTCCCCCCTCTTTTGGAGAGCCTTCCTGCAAATGAATCCAGCCCAGATGAAGCAGAGCCAAAGGAAGGAGCAGCAAAGAATCCAGTGACATCACTGAAGCACTTGGATCTGGCTGCAGCTCAGGCCAACACTGAAGTTAATAAATTAACCCCTTCCTCTTTCTGTCCCTTTCATTCTTTTTAGCTTTCTTTCTTTCTTTTTTCTTAAGTCATTTTGAATTCGGTCATCACCTGTGACCTAAAGAGTCCTAACTTCCACATAAAAAATGTTTAGAGTTGGGTTATTGAAGGTATTTAATTTCAGGATAAGACTTGAGGATTTTAGTCTGTCTTCTGTCATTGAATATTTCTGAGGGAGAAATGGGATTAGAGATGTGACCTAGGAAGGCTAACGTGGGGAGGAGAAGGGTTAATGAAGAGAAGGTTTAAGAAGGGAGTGCATCAGTTAGGAGACTATCACAAATTCTTTGGCAAGCAGGGCTGGGACAGTAATCTGCAGTATTAGACATAGCATGGTTACAAGAGAGACTACAGAAAGAATTAAGATGAGATAGCTGATTAAATGATGGCAAGGGGGGGGAGTATTTTATCATTTAATAGATAAGGTTTACTAAACTCCTAGGAAGGTGCAACTTAGTATCAGGCTAGATCTTGAATTGGCTTCCCTAGAGATATAAAGAACATTCTTTAAAACTGTAATCTGGAGGAATTTAAGGGGCAGGATAGACCACTTGTAGAAATTCACTGGAGCTTTGTGGTTCTATTATTTGATTATTATAAGATTATGATAGCTATTGCCAGAAGCTGAGAAACTTCCTCTTTGGACTTAGGTTCTATTTATGTTGCTGAATAAACATCCATTTTTGAAAGCACAGCCATTAATAATTTGTCCATTTGTACATTTTCCCAAACCACCATGTTTTCCCAGTCTATGGGCTAACATGTATGGCAGTCACTGTTAAGCTTTTAATGGCCATTTATTTATTTCTGCAATATGTTCATTTGAATGTTTTCATTGAACATCCAGACATTTATTAGTCATTTGTTTACCATTCCACAAATTTATGGAACTGTTAAATGCACCATCTTGGTGAGCTGTCAGAGAAGAGTTATAGTGCAAAGGAGCATATTGTTTGGAATTTGTTAGAAGCTCATCCCAATACTATTAATTCTGTTTATTAGAGAACTGAGACGATTTGAGTAATCTCACACAGACATAAAAATCTGACTTGAAAAACATACTTCCCTTCAAATTGAGAGGCTATCATTTGGAGAGAAAAAAAGGCTGGGAGGAAGGTGGTTGCTTGTAGTAGGAACCCATTTAGAAAATGAACAAATAGCTAAATAACTGAGTTTAATAACTCACAAAACTCTAGGTATATTATTCTTTTTGGGTTCATGTTTCAGAATGGCCAGTGAAAGATCTTTCAGATAATCCAGCAATAATTCTTTCTTGGATGGGTTCTAGAAGCCCCTTTATACTGAAAATTTTTTCTTAGCATTGCAGTATGTTTTTGAGCTGTTTCCATGATAGCCCTAATTAATAAAACATGGTGTTTTGAAAGCAAGCAAAAGAAATAAAGTTATTAACTTTTTAAGTGAGGTAGATTTGTATTTGAATCCTGTCTCTGACTGTTCACTGCTGTGCAACCCTTGATAAGTGACTCAAACTCTCTGAGCCTCAGAAGTCTCATCTGTATGATGGGTATGACAATAATTTTCACTCCATATAGGAGTTAGAAAAACTGATATAATGCACATAAAACATGCATTTAGAACATGTTAGAACAAGATATACCACAGTAAGGACGTGAGGGAATATTAGTGTTAGTATCATTATTATTCTCATTATTTCTTTTTAACATTATTTTATCAGAGTGATGTCTTTGTGTTGGTGATCTGTGCACTGGTTTGATTGATTTAATGTCTGATACCTATATAGCATCAAAAGATGTTTTTTGAGACCACGGTTAGAGCATGATGACGATTAAACTGAATTTCTGCTTTTATGCAAGAGTTAATTTAAAGCTCCTGTTCTTAATTTAAATCCTAAAGTGGGCTTTCTCTGCTGAGATCCCGAATACTGTGTTTTAAGGCAGCACACAAAGAAAGCCATAGTATTTAAAGCGGGTATCCCTCCCTGCCCACTCAAGGCCTCTAAGGTGGAATCTGGAATGTTAGTAAACTTTCCTTCTTGGTCGAGCTCCAGCTCTCACAGCTGAGCAAGGACTCAGAATCGCTGCCTCCTGCATATTCTTCCCTCCCACTGTCCTTCCATTTACAGAAGACAATCTTCCTGCTCTCTTTGCTAAAGAGGAAGCTATTGAGTCCTAATTCAAGAAGGAGCTAACACCTTTTGATTATAACAGAATATGCAGAGTATTTTAAGATGATGAAGAGGAATGGAAATAAAAGGATGATAGGAACTAAACTGGGTCATCAGTTAATGTTAACATCTGGCAAATGGGGCCAAATGGCCTCTATTCAGCATTTCAACTCATTCAACTAAATATAGCATGGACTTCAAGCTTCTTATTCCAGCAAGAAACCGTGTGTAGCATGCAGCACGCATTAGCCCTCAATTTTAATTGTGCATCAGAATTACCTGTGATTCTTTTGAAAAATATAACTGCCACCTTTAAAATCAATAGGTTTGAAATGCAGCCTAAGACTTTGTTTGTGTTTTGTTTTTACATTTCCACAGATCATTCTGTTGAGAGCTAGGACTGAGAACTAGTGAATTATGAGGAAGCTTGTGGGTGAGGTGCTAACAGAGGGTGGCTAATTACCCCACAAACTAGCCTACCCTAAAAACAAGATTTAGGGAGTGAGTGAGCTGATACACATCAGTATGGAGGGTCTGCCAACAATGCATGAGAAAATTGGAATCCCTTCTGAAGAATTTCACTAAAACGTTTACTCGTGCCCTTCAAATAATGTGACCATTTCTAAACCACTTAAAGTTACATAGCCAAAATGATCTCTTGGCCTCTTTTAACCTAGCAACTCTCCTTGTCAAGTCTGACAGCTAAAGGTGTGGCTGGGTGAGGAGAGGTGGTTCTATAATAAACAGAGTTTTTGGTGACTCAAATTATCTATGTTCATCACAAGCAACCTCAGAATCGACTACAGACTGTTTTTAGTATGAATGTAATTGGACCAGAGTTCAAACACATCTCTGAGTCTCCTCACCTACAAAATAGGATTAGTAACATTTGCTTGTAACTAACAAGGCTAAGAGAGAAAGTCTGCTGAATATCTATTAATATAAAGCTCTAAAGTTATTATCTGGGAGTCCTGAATATAGTTCGCTTTGTTTTTTTTTTTTTTAATTTTTTGTTTATTGCAGAAACATTGGTTTATAACATTGTAAAAATTTCAGGTGTACCTCATTATACTTCTATTTCTGCATAGATTACATCATGTTCACCACCAAAATACTAATTACAACCCATCGCCACACACATGTACCGAATTATCCCTTTCACCCTCCTCCCCCCCCCCATCCCCTCTGGTAACCACCATAACTCATTCTATGAAGCTGACATTACCCTGATACCAAAACCAGACAAGGACAACACAAAAAAAGAAAATTACAGGCCAATAGAGACAGAGATCGCTTTGTTTTTAATAGGGGATAACTACTTTTATTATCGTTAATACTAGGTGAGCACAGAGAACCAGGTACTAGGAAAAGGTACTAGGTATTAGCATTGTTACTAGATGAAAGCCTGGAAGGTAAGGTTACCTAAACCTGCCCAGTGAAATCCCCTTCCATGGGAGAATCTTTCTTAATGAGGGCAAAGCAGCATTCATTCTGACAACTGTTAACCCCAGTGATTTTTTTAAACTTGGTCAGAAGCTCTGGACATATTGCAGACATCACTTTTTAATGTTCTGACATTTATGTCTGAGTTTTTCATTTTACATATTAAAATCTCAACAGAGAAATAAAATAAGCATGTTTATGAAGACTCAGCACCATTTTCCAATAGAATAGTCAAAGAGAACTTACCGTCTAGTTATGAACTCAAACCGAAATGAATTTGATAGTTCCTCACATAAACATTCATTCTACATTAAACTTTCTAATGCTCCTATTTAGGGAAAAACACTCATAACCATGTTAAATTGACATTTCCTATTTTGTGTTTTATACAATAAAGATACTACCTACCAGGAATTTTGGTGACTAACTGTCCCAGTTTGGTTGGGAGTAAGGAGGTTCCTGGGATGCTGGATTTTTCAGATTTAAAGCCAGGACAATCCTGGGCAAACCGTAACACCCTATTTGGCTGGTCACGTTTCATTTTAAGTTTGTGCACACTACAGCCTCTCGCACAGAGTGTAATATAACAGCTAGATCTATAGTCAGGAACTAGCAACAACGTGTGGAACTGCTGTCCATATTCCATCCCTCACCCCCACCATGTGCAGAGGCTAGGTTAGAAAGACCAGGAATGCTACCAAAGGAAACGCTCTAGGAAGCCTATATATTGAGTTATCATTGGCAATCATTTGTACTTGAATATTCATGAAAATTGTTACACAATATCTACATATTCAAAGACACTATTGTGTGTGGAAGTGCCTCGAAAACCATTCATCCCATATAAACATTCTATATTGTTATGAATATCACTGAAGAATAAAGGAACTTGTCTAATGTATTATAGTTTCACATTATTTAGCAAGTATCTATAGTGAACTAGGTGTTATTTAACATCCAAAGTATATGTTGATGCAGAAATCATCTGTTTCCAATGTGACAGAGATCAGTTGTTTAAGAAAAGGTCTACAATTGACTTTGCTATCAGTATCTACAAAGAAAAGAGAAGATTTTGCAGAGAAAGGATAAGGGCTATTGAAATGAGTTTCCTTTTAATAGTTGAAGTGAAAGTGAAAAAGACATAACAAACCCCAGATGGTCCTAGAGCAGCGATGGGAGGGTTAATTTTATTATGGATTTCATAGCACTGGGAAGTGTCAATTGATAAAGACAGTTTGCAGTTCTGAGTGTTTGAGCCAGCCACCCATCTGTTTCACAGAAGTTTGTTAACACAGCTGGAAAAGATGGAGTTGCCAAAGCTTTCTTAAGCCTTTCAAGTCTCATCTGCTTTTTTTTTTTTTTTTTTCCAGTAAAAGAGCTAAAACAATTAGAATGCTTTCTCCAAGGAACTAAGTAAGGGGGAAAAAAAAAAAAGACTTTTTCCTCTCTATTCTTTTGCCATAACTGGATATTATCCATATTTGTGGCATTAAAATATAGATACAATTGTACTTTCTAGCAGTCCTGAATATGCCTGTTAGTTGCTGTTTTTTTTTAAATGAACTATCTTATGGTGTTTAAGTATACATCATCACAATTTAGCCAGAGGTCACAACCCCCACTCAAAAACTATTTCTGTGATTGAATCTTCCCAGCCCCAATCTCAGTTTCCAAATCAGATCTCTTGTACCTTGATTGGTCTTAAGCCACTCGTAGTCCTAAAATGGTGATGATCAAGAAAAGACATTCTGCCAATTCAAGTTCAGTGCTGTATTCATTATCCTTTAAATTCCAATTAAGAACTGCCGTGCTCCCTAAACATTACTAAGAATGATGACAGAAGGACAGGAGTGCTGACTGCTTGCCAAAGGGTTTCCTGGTAGTTTTTAAAACAATTTGCTTGAACCTGGGAATCAGGCAGACAAGGGCTATCATTTATTGACTATCCTTTAAAGTCAAGCATAATGCAAGTTCTGTGTTTATATTTTCTTATTTAATTGTGCTGATAATCATATTTTAACAGAGCTATTGCTTTATAGATGGAGAAATCAAAACTCAGAAAGTTCAAGTAAATTGGCAAAAGTCACATAGCTAACGAGTGCCAGTCTAGTCTAGAGGGTTGCAAAATCTATTTCTTTCCCACTCTGTCAACTTCTTGGCGAAAATACAAGAGTTCCCACTTAGGTTTTAAGACATTTTACATGTGATAAAGGGTATTAAACATATCTTCTCTATTTTGAAGTCTAAATAATTGTGGAATTGAAGCATGCTTAAACTCTTTGTCTTTCAGTTTCTACAGCAGAAGAATAGGATTCACTAATAATTGTCTTTCTGATACTCAAATTTTTATTTTCATTCATTTAAAAAGGATGTATCATGGGCCTATTATTACCAAGCACTAAGTCGAATGCTGAAATATCAAAGCTCAGTGCAACTGATATGACCTCTGCCCTCAGAAAGCATAGACTTTCGTAAAATGGTTCTCAAACTTTAGTGTCAATAAAAAAATACCTGAGGCCAACCTTCTGTAATCATGATTCTGAAAGTTTGGGAGGGTGTCCAGGAGTCTGCATTTTAATAAATCTTCCAGGTGAATCATTATGTGGAGAGGGGTCTTCTGAGCAATACTAGGAGAGAGAGACTTTAAACAAATACTTGGATTACAAATTGTAGTTACAAATTGTGTTAAGTACATCGTGGGAACAGAACAAGATGATATGAAAGAGAATAAAAGAGACACTGAACTTGGACTGGGGATCAGAAGAGAGAACTGATTTTCATCAGAGAAGGTTGGAATTAGCCAGGTAGGGCCTGGAATGGAGAAAGAATGCAGACAGAGCAACAAAGGGTAATAAAATTACTGCAGATAGTCTACAAAAATCTGACTTGCTTCTTTGAAGATATAATTGTTCTCTGATTTGTGCAAAGAAATTAAGCCTCGCACAATGAAGAAACTGTTATTTTCACCAGAATCAGAATACAAAGGGTTAAGTTTTTGAAGTCATAGACTATATATGGACTGGCTGGCATCCCTGAATGAGGCCACAACTCCAGAATCTGACTTCAGCTCTTCCCAAGTAATTTTGAACAATATTGAAAGGGAAGAAAACTCAGTGTGATCTACCAAGCTCAATCCGTTCTCATTGTTTTGATGTGTTAGGGAACTTAACTGATAACTACTTCCTGTGAGAGGAATTGGCTGATCTTCAAGTTTCTATTATGAAGCATAGAAGAGGCCATAAACCCACTGCTTAAGCACCCAGGTGTGGGGCATGCTCTCAGACTCTCAAACAAGTAAGATTGTGTGGACCTCATGAATATGATCATTTTGTGCGGCCCAGTGTGGCAGGGGGGTTCTATGCTCTCTACAATATAATCAGTTCCTCTGAGGCTCCAGCCAGGCTGTGTGGCCACACAGTGGAGATGTTGTCAGAGGCCTCAGTTGGCTCACTATGACTGTGGGCTTTGCACACCCCTAAAATAGAGTTCATTGTGTCATGATGGTACAGTCCAGCTGAAAGCATCATTTGTACAGTGTAGAAATGATGGGCCTGTGTAGCTAAGCCTCCTTAGTAGGTGGCTTTGAGAAACTCAGGACAGATTTTGAATTCTAGATACTGCGTAGAAACAGGTAACTAGATTAACTTTATAGGTCAGTAAATTCTCCCCTGCCCCAAGGGGGAAAAAACACAAAAAACAAATACTTTCTTTTCTTTCTTTCCTTCCTTCCTTCCTTCCTTCCTTCCTTCCTTCCTTCCTTCCTTCCTTCCTTCCTTCCTTCCTTCCTTCCTTCCTCCCTCCCTCCCTCCCTCCCTTCCTCCCTTTCTTCCTTCCATTTTTATGCTTCACTTAAGGCAACATTCACAGAGCACCTACTATGTGCCAGGCACTCTGCAAGTCGTTGGGGAAATGGAAATTGCAGAATCCTAGCTCAAGTTACCCTCACAATCTAGTGGGTGAAACAGATGTGTAAACAATTCATTGCATTAAAATGATATAAATGCAATAGAATTGTTATATCTCAAACTAAAGTATTAACTATATGTCAAACATTATTTAAATGTTTTACAATAACTGACTTATTTAATTCTCACATGAGTCCTCAAAGATAGTCACTTTAGATATCCTCATTTTGAAGATCAGGAAACGGAGGTATAAGAGGGAAAGAAAATTGTCTGAGTACCTATTTAAACCCAGTAGTTTGACTCTAGAGCCAACACTTGATCCACTTTGATGTCCTACTGCTTAAATATGAACAGAATGTAGAAGGAACACAGAGGAGGAAGTTATTTATGCTACCAGGGATCAGTGGACGCTTCAAAGAGTAGATTTGGATCATTGGAACATCAACTACTAGATTTGGGATTGTGGTGGGGGAACATAGGGTGGTGTTACGAAGATGGATAAGTGACCCTTCCTGATTTCAAGGAATGTATAGTAGAGTGGGGATGACAAACTTCAAAAAAAGAAAACCTATATTACATAAATTCTAGGCATCACAATTGAAGACAATGTAGAGGAGAGACACTTTCTCCCAGAACTCCTTTTTATTATGGAGGAAAATCTTTAAATCCTCTCCTCCCCACACCCCTTTCTCTCTCCCCCTCCATCCCTCTCCCCCCACCCTAAACCTTCCCCTTAGTTTTTATTGACCAGGATGGGACCACATTATATTCACCGAACCAATCACTAATCTAATCAATGGAATTAACCATGATTGAATTAGAATGATCATGATTCAATTCAACTCTTGCATAGGGAAGGGTCACCTAATTGAGTACAAGGGAGAATAACTATGTGATCTGTACTAGCTTTCTGCCAGCAAGGAGGAAGACAGGCTGTAAAGCTATTTAGTGACCAATGGTGCTGTCACACTGAAACTCTGATATGGGTAAAACAATCTTGTAAAGGGGTTTATGACCCAGTCTAAAAATGGTTAGTGATGCTGAAAATCACTGGGGAACTCCTGGAGGGTATTAAGAGTTTCATTTGTTTTATAGTTCACAAGATAAAAGGATGAATGAAAGGGTATTGCTAAGTGAAGGGAGCAATGTAAAAAGGACAAGAAAATATATACATATATATGCTAATATATATATATATACTTTATATATAAAGCATTTATAATACGTGTGTCACATTAGTTAACCCACACCATTCCTATGAGCTAGGTAATATTATTCCATTTTACAGACCAGCAAACCTAAGCACAAGGAGGTTAAGCAACTTGCCCAAAGTCACATAGCACACAAGAAGTACAGGACAGTTAGCCATTATGCTGTACGATACTATGGAGAAACATGCCAATGCCTAGGTTTAAACAATATATAAATAGCCAAAGACTCCAGTCACTTAACAATTAAAGCTAAATTCATCTTATTTTTGACCATAGTCAAATTTCATTTACATACTCTTACAAGGGTTGCTAAGCACATTTGCTGAAAAAAGAAAAATACGTTAAGATTGTGTCTAAAATAAGGTTCAAAGCCAAGGCTGCGGCACTGCATTTCAGAGATTATTCTTTCCTTCATAGGGCGTTATAATTTCACCTAAAACCAAGATTCAACCCAGGTGAAAGGATTCTTTACTCCTATTTTGACTCTGAGAAGACGAGGAGGGCAAATGGGCAGCGATGGTTTTAGAATGTGGGGAGATATTCTTAGTCTTCGACACACATCTCTAACTTGATGTTCTTTTGGGGAAGTTAAATAAATAAACAACAAATTTGTCAAATTCTCTGCCCAGTGCATCTCATTCTGTGGTCTTTTAGGGTATATTTTGGACCCTAAGATATGTCATTAATTGACCCATTCACCTGTCCCGCGATAGTCAATATTTGTGACTTAAAATAGGTATTATGAGAATGGGAACATTACACATCTACATTTTTTTAGGTTATACAAAAGTGAATGCACATTTTTTAGAAAAGAAATAATAAAAGGGAATATGAACAAATGATAATCATTTTTAAATTTCAGATGGTGAAATGATATGAATGATATATTTTTCAATGTTTTATATTTTATCTAATGTTGTACTATGTTGATACTACAAAAATAAATTCACGTTTGTAGAAATAGCTCTCAGTTGGAGAGGATTTATAGGTGGCTCTTACTGTGTGCTAAGTATTTTCCAGGTGCTGTGCTTTAAATGTCGTATCTCATCTGAAAGAAACGGTGTTGACATGACACAGCTACCCAGTGTTTCATCTTCTTTTCTCTTATCTTTATTTAAAGCCTCCTTTCCTCTGTTCTCTGGTTCCTATCCAGCCTTACAGCAGTGCAGGTATGTCCTCTTCTCTCTATGTGTATTAGAAATATATAATTGTAATTATACAAGAAAGCCTAACTGTATTACTGTATCCTCCTATAGTAATGCTGTCTGAGTAACCAGTGTCTGAATGCCATGGAAGAGAAAAAAATTATTAGCTGAGTTGGAGGCAGCAGGCACGAGCTGGTCCCAGATCTCATACTCAATGTCCCCAGCAATCTTTGATTATTTGGCCACTGGATATGAAATCTGAGAGTGTCAGTCCTAAGCAAATGGTTAGAAGAGGCAAGACCACAGATGTCCCTTTTTTTCCCTCTTGGAACTGTTTCATACAGTTCCAAGGCATGGGCCTCAAGGTGAGGACTAAATAGCAGCAAGCTGCTGGCAAAGGTGATAGAAATTCTCCAAGGATTGTAATTAGTGACAATCAGATATTTAGTGACAATCAGATATTTAGTGTGTGTATGTGTGTGTGTATGGGGCGATAATAACCATTACCAAATTATAAATAATGTGAAAACATCCTTGGTCAACAGCAAGCCTACAGTTCAAGATACTGGCTGAAAGCAGTTATAGCATATGAGAAAGAATACAAGATCTACGATCATAAGTAGATTTCCAGCTCTTAGATCTGCCATTTCTGGACTGTGTGATTAGAATCAACTCAGTGCCTAAGTCAATGCCTGGCATAGAATAAAATTTATAGAGTGAAGAAAAAAAGAATAATTTGGAGTATGAAGGTAAATAATAGTAAAAAAGACTATACAATTTTTGCTACAGTATGATTTTAACTATGTGAATACATGTATGTATGCAAATATATAAAAACATATATGTGCATATATATTACAGGAGTTATATATTTCACTAGACACAAAAACACAGAAAAATTTATCAAACTAGTCAGAGTGAGGTTATGGCTGATTTTCATTTTTCTTCTTTATGTTTTTCTGTCGTTTTGAAATGTTCTGATTTGACCAGAGCTTTTACAATCAGAAGAAAAAATAGAAACATACACACACACATATAGATGAAAGAACACAGAATATACACACACACACATACCTTAATTTTCATTATCTTTAGTTTCTTCACTTTACCAATGGTGGAAAAAATGATAAATCCTAGGGTCATTTTGAAGGTTTAAATAAATATACAAATACATAACATACTTTATAAAATTGCTAATATGACAACGAGAATTTACTAGGTGTTTGGATACCAGAGTTTGTGATTATACTTCAGATTATTAATCAGCCTTGTAATAAATGGATATTCTCCAAGCTTACCAGACCATTCTTACTTTTTTAGTTTTCTTTTTTCTCCCTTGGACCTAGTCAAGTAACAAAAATCAATGAAAATTATGATCTTCTCACACTTGTGGCAAAAATTGAAATTCTGATGAGTAGTTAAGAACTCTTTAGGTTTGATTTAATTGATAAATAGGTAAAAATCAAACATTTGGTAAAAGAGCTAATATACCTATAGGTCATTTTTTAACTCATTGTTGGTTCTTTCCTGTCATTGCTCACCATACGTGGTAATGATTATTTCACGTGAAGAAGTAAGATCCTTCATCACTTAGTCTGCGTTTTTGTGGTTATCATCTATTTTGGTTCCTGGACCCAATTCCAACGTGTGTGTGTGTGTGTGTGTGTGTGTGTGTGTGTGTCTAGGCTTCCCCACACCAACAAGCAATTCTCAGATACCAGTAGGGTGTCCATGAATTCAACTCAATTCTGACACTATCCACCCAGATGTAACACCAGATTTCACTTCAGATGCCAATCTCAAGCCCAGGTTGTCATCTGTGCTTCCGACTGGCTATAAATCAGAGGTTCCCATGACCTCCTCCTTGGGTTCAATGAATTTGCTAGAATGGCTCACATTACTCAGGAAACCCGTTTACTCACTAGATTACCAGTTTATTTCAAAGAGTATTAAAGAATACGAATCAACAGGCAGATGAAGAGATACATAGGGTGAGGTCCTGAACAAGAGAGCTTCCGTCCTTGTAGGGCTTGGGACCCAGCATGGTGGCACTTGAAAGTGTTCTGGCTCCCCAACCTGGAAGCTCTCTGAACCTCCTGCTTTTGGGTTTTCATGGAGGCTTCATTACATAGGCATGATTGACTAACTCATTGGCCATTGGTGATTACTTCAACTTCTAGCCTCTCTCCCCTCCCCAGAAATCAGGGGATGGGACTGACAGTTCCAACCCTCTATTCACGATTGGTTCCTTGGCAACTAGCCTCCATCCTCAGGTGCTTTCCAAAAGTCACTTTCATTAATGTTATCACAGTTGTGGTGGAAAGGGGTTTATTATGAATAACAAGGCACCCATTTCATCTTTATGGATCTGAAGTGTTTTCAGGAACTGAGGGCAAGGGACCAAATATTATGACAAAAGATGCTCCCATTGCTCTTACTGTTCAGGAAATTCCAAAGGTTTTGGGAGCTGTGAGACAGGAACTGTAAAGACCAAATATATATGAGAAATATATTTTGCTCATCTGAATGAACATATTAAAAACACATTTCTTATAAATCACAATATCATACCATCCTTTCTGTGACCCTTGGAAATGATTAGCTCAGATTTTAGTTTTTATATTAAAATTATTTTTGGTCTCCTCTTCTCCTCTCCTTAGAGTCTATCCTATATACCATAGAAGCTTTGAACACCCTAAAGCATGGCTTCTATCATGTTGTGTCCATGTTCTGGTGGCTTCCATTGCTATTAGAATAATAAGAATGGAATTAAGACATATCCAGGATATTTTCAGGGTTCCAGCAAGAAAAGAATAAGAGACTTGAATGAAATGATTTCTTTTAAAGTAAGGACAAGATTAGAGAAACAATGAGGAATGTTGAGGCAACTGGAGACTAGCATCAAGGGAAGCTGCCTGAGCAGGGAAAGAAATTATGTTCTCAGAGCCCCCATAATATTGGGAGCCATGGAGAAGCTCCTGACCTACAGGTGCTGTGGGCATGGAAGGACACAGTCACTGCCTGAGCAGGGAGGGAGTGGGGAAAAAAATACAATGGCTTGTACCTCTTCCTGATACCAGCTTAAGACAAGGTTGACATAAGGGAAGCCATATTATAGAAAAGAAAGACCCTATTGTAACTTTGAACCATCTCTGACAAACTAGCCCAGCTGGACTTGCACTCTCCAGGGGATGTAACTGCTCTGTAGAATTTATAAGCCCTGCTTGTGCATGTACCTCTCAGCTGTGATAAGATGATACCTTTGTTCTTTTGAGTTCCCTAGGAATGTGATGACCCCTGAACAGAGAGTCTATGCCAAGAGCCATCATCAATGAACACTGAAAGATCTAGTGTGGCACTCCCAGTCTGTAACAGCAGAAGTTCAATGTTCCTAACCCCCTCCCCTACAACCCACTGACCTATGTAATTGCTGTAAGAATTTTTGCCCCCTTAAGATGGTTTTTTCAGGACATTAGTCAGCCATCTTCCCTCTTGCTAGCAAGCTGTAATAAAAAGTCCTTTCTTTCCTACCACCTTGCCTCTTGACTATTGGCATGTCTTGTGGCCAGCAGACACACCCCTTTTTGGGTGGTAACATTCCCACTTTCAAATCTCCTGCCAGTGCCTTCCACTGGCCAAGCCCAACCAGAAGCCAGAGAGTGTAGGAACCCAGATGATGTAGTTCGGGGAAGCCAGCCTCCATGGGCACAGAGCAAGTCAGAGAAGGGCAGATAATGGATGTGGAGGGTGGGTTAGTGGAGCCTCTATATCAAACCACGAGTATATCCAGCATGTAACACGTTAAAAATATTACGTTTTTATCTTTTCAAATTCCAACAGCATTCTTGAAAGTTGTTATTATCTTTATACTAGAGTTTGGGAAACTGAGAGTCATATTGGTCGAATAAATTGTACAGATTCTGGTCCCGGGAAATAGGCAAAGCCAGGATCCAAATTAAGGTATATTTGAATTCAAAATCTATATTCTTTATGAAGAAAATCCCAATATTTTTGGCCTAGCATTTAAGGGTTCAAATGCCTTTCCAATCTCTTGCTTAAATTTACTTCTTTAGCCAGCCTGAGTCAGTGTCAGCCAAGTAATACTCTCGCTCCTGACAGGAAAGCCTTGTGTTCTCCTTTGCAGTGATCAAATACGGTTTTCCCTGCTATCTGAAAGTAGAGCGCTCCTGTGAAACCTTTCCTAAGCAGAAATGACATAAAGTGAAGAAGCAATTAACTTAGGACACATCCTGCTAATGGATGCACAAAATCAGTTAAGATAAAGCACAGATGCTCACAGACACAGTTCAAACCCATGGCAGCGTGCACTGGGATGCTGAGTGTAGTTCCCAGAGAAGGAGCTGGGAGATGCCACTCTTGCTCCTTGGAGTGTGCGCGGCCTCTCTAATGGCTCCCTGTAAAACAAATGCTAAATGCTATTTTCACCTTTTTTCATAAAAGCAAAATTCTCTTTGGACTTATTTTGGTTAGCGAAATCAGGTACTAACATAGGTCTTTCGTGAAAGCGAAGTGGCGTAAAGCGAACTTTTGAAAAGTGGAGGATGCTTGTATATTATATATATCCATCTCTCCAAGCCCAACTCAAATTATTCCTTCCTTTTTAAAACTTCCCAGAGTGCACTAGCAGACAGGATTTCCTCTTTCACCTAAACTCTGGTAACTCTTGATTTCTCATTTAGCACAGTTAAAAGATAAACTGAGGGGGCTGCCCCATGGCACAGTGGTTGAGTTCCGCCTAGTGGTTGAGTGTGGCGTGCTCCGCTTTGGCTACCTGAGTTTGAGGGTTCAGATCCCAGGTGGGCACTTACACTGCTAGTCAGCTATGCGGTGTCAGTGACCCATGTATAGAGTGGAGGAAGAGTGGCACAGATGTTAGCTAAGGGCTAATATTCCTCAAGCAATAAAAGAGGAAGATTGGCAACAGATATTAGCTCAGGGTTAATCTTCCTCAGCAAAGAAAAAAAAAGGGTAAACTGAGGCATATTAAAAATTTTAAGAGTTTATTTGAGCAAAAATTTATTTAAATTGGGCAGCATCTAATCTAGCAGATAGAAAGGAGCTCTGAGGAGCTGTTCAAAACATGAAAGACTTTTTATAGGCAGAAGGGAGCAAGAACAAAGAAAATATATTAGGCAAAAAAGCAGGTTGGTTATTGCAAAGTTACTTTTCTTTAGGGGATGACAGGGGTCTATCAGGCACATTACCTAACTAGTGCTGATCGAACGATTTCTGATTGACTGGCTTAAGATTCCACTTGTGGGAGAGCTGAAACTGTAATCAAGTTAAGTCTTGGTTTGGTGAGGTGGGGCTTAGCATAAGTGACTCCATTTTGGGCCTGTTGTCTTGTTTTTAACAGCCCTCACCTGAATGCTGCCTTGTAATGTTATTGATCTGATGGCTCACCAACAAAAAAGGAAAATAGAACCCAGATATGGCAAATAAGTTGATCCTGAAAACATACCTAATAAGAGGTAGAGAGAGATTTCAATTCAAGTTCTTCTTAATTGACCATAATCAGAAATGTTTTCATGATACAATTGTAATTGGAGAGGTATTCTGGTAACATCTTACCTAGTTATCTGATATGTCAAAGGACCTAAGTCATTTTTGAATGGAGTTATAAGAGAGTTAGGAAATTAGCACTCAGTGGGAGATTTTGAAAGTTTGTGATCAGTGGTGTAACCAGAAAAGAAATATGACATAATTTAGAATATCTCTTAAGCCAGAATACTTTTATACTCGACAATCAACAGAAACTTTAAGCTCTGTCCCTGTTTGGCTGACACTTTTTAGGTCTTATTGTCTAAAAGTTGAGAATCACAGCGTCCTTATTGGGGAATATTTGAACTGGTCTCTCTCCAGCTTTCCAGGGCTGCAAAGCATTTCTTGCACCTTCCAATGAAACAGCCATGGATGTAAGTGTGAGCTTCAGAATTTTTGAATAGAGCACATTCATCACTGCATTCCTAATGAGCCAACCCTTGAAAATTGAAGACACCAGTTTCTTTCTTCCATATCCTGTTTGGTCTGCTTCAGACATATACAAGGCAAGTAGACATCATCTTAACATTCATTCAATTCAACAGTGGAAAACCAACTATGTGGCATTTTAGAGGCTAAGATGTTACTATTGTTCCACATAAGATCTGCAGATTAAAAAATCTCTTAAGTCCTGTCTCAAAGGTTCTTAGTCAACATAGCAAAAAGATTCTAAACAAATAATGAACTTTAGGGAGCTTTGGGAAATGCTCATTTAAAAGATTTCATTTTTCAGGACAGATTTATTGCACCTTATTGATGGGAAAAAATGGCTTTGTCCTTCTGAACACTTTCAGTTTGACAAAATGATTTTTAAATTAAGGCCAGACATAAGATAACATTTCGTTTTTTTAATTTTTGCTTTTATTCTCATTACAAAGCAAATTGAAAACCTCATGAACTCACTGAAAAAAAATAAGAGAAGGAAATATGTAAATGCATGTCTAAGGAAATTTTATATATAGATACAAGTTCAGTTGTTTTCAGTAAACAAGGGATTTGTGGCTTCTTGGATTAATCTCCGCTTCATTCATGCCAGTTTATCTAGGAATTAATTCATTGGTAATAGTAATAACAGTGAAGATTATAACTTCTATTTATGAAACATCTACTGAGTTTCAATCATTTTGTTAAATAGTTACATGTATCATCTATTTTAATTATAATATCTATCCAGTAAAGTAAGCATTATCATTCCATTGTCCATATGAAGAAATGTGAGGCTCAAAAAGATTGAGTTGCTTGTCCAAGATCACTTATTTTTTAAAAAATGACAGGATTTAAACCTAGCTCTTTGTAACTAACATCCCATGCTCCTAAGTCTCAGGCATATTTCTTACTATGACTAAAAAGCATTGTGTTATATATCATGGAGAGTTTAAGATATATATATAAATAAATAAATATATTTGTTTTAAAAATATATATTTATATAAAATATATAAATATATTATATTTATATATAGAGATAGATATAAATAAGTCTGTGTGTATACATATATAAATATATATATTTCCTTACTTTCAAATATCATGTAATGAATTTGAGGCGACAAAAACGAATATGTCAAAATAAGTGCCTCAAAACAGAGTGTGTATAGAAAGAATGGAACGTGTGGTATATCCTCCTAAGTCATGATCGTTCCCAGAAGAGCAAACTCAATATAGGCTGAAGAAACCAAGAAGACTTCATGAAAAAGGTGAGGTTTGAACTGGCTTTTGCTGGATGCGTATACTTTGAATAGGGACAAAAGAAAGGTCGATGGTTTGTTTGTTTTAGGGGAGCAGGAAGCAGGGATAGGATAGAGCACGACACCATCATGGAATCAGGAGTGAGAATGATGAAGGAAGGAGGGGATGAGGAGTAGAGAGATAACCCTGACACTCTGTTTGTGCAATAATAATAATAGCTATCATCAAATGAGTGTCAGATGTTGTGCTAATTATCGTATATTCATTATCACATTTAAGTATTAAATAACTCTGGGAGTAGGGTATTAATTGTTTGCCCATCTTTACTAACGTGGAAAATGGAACACACAGAAGTAAAAATAACTTGTTCAAGGTACACAATACATGATAAGGCCAGAGTAAAGATAAAGTCTTTTCTCTTACAAACTTGGATTCTTAACCACTCTATTATATTGTTTGTCAAGATATATGGATTGGGATATTGTGATATTTATTCAAAGGTGAAGAGTTATCACTAAGACTGAGTTTAAAATAAGTATAATATAGAGTGGAAGAGATAAAAGATATCCCTTGTCTCTTCTATCCAACAAATATTATTGAGTGCCTAAGTACACCAGGGCACCAAGTGCTATGGGAAGTCCAAGATTAAGGCAGAGTCTCTGACCTCAAGGAGGTTCTAATCTATTGTGGTAGGTGAGACATGTAGACTAATAAGTAGCATACGAAGTATTAGATGATAGGTATTTTTTTGTGTGTGTGTGAGGAAGTTCAGCCCTGAGCTAACATCTGTGCTAATCCTCCTCTTTTTGCTGAGGAAGACCGGCTCTGAGCTAACATCTATTGCCAATCCTCCTCCTTTTTTTTCCCCCAAAGCCCCAGTAGGTAGTTGTATGTCATAGTTGCACATCCTTCTAGTTGCTGTATGTGGGATGCGGCCTCAGCATGGCCGGAGAAGCAGTGCGTCGGTTCGCGCCGGGATCTGAACCTGGGCGACCAGTAGTGGAGCATGCGCACTTAACTGCTAAGCCATGGGGCCAGCCCAGATGATAGGTATTTTTAAAGAGGCAAAAACAGATGAAAAGGAATATAGAAAAGATTATCTCCAAATAAATGAGCAAATTAGAGAAGGCTTCATGGACGTGGTGGAATCAGATATGTGTAGGATTCTTATAGGATAGAGTCTGTTACACAGAGATAAACCAGTGTAAACTCAGAGATATGGAACAAGATTGATCATACATGGTCTGATTTGCCTAAGGCATGAATACATAGAGGGTTACGATGGAGATGAAGATGGGAAAGTTAGATGCAATCAGATGTGGAGAATCTCTCTTTTTTTTTAAATACTATATCATTATGTGACCTTTCTTTTTTTTTTTTGCTGGGAAAAATTCACCCTGAGCTAACGTCTGTTGCCAATCTTCCTCTTTGCTTTTTCCTTCCCAAAGCCCCCAGTGAATAGTTGTATATCCTAGTTGCAAGTCCTTCTAGTTCTTCTATGTGAGCTGCCGTCACAGCATGGCGACTGACAGACAGGCGGTGTGGTTCCCCAACCCAGAAACAAACCCAGGCTGCCGAAGTGGTGAGAGCACCAAACTGTAACCACTAGGCAATCAGGGCTGGCTCCAGATGCGGAGAATCTTGATGTCAATATAATAGTCCAGACTTTACTTTGTAGACGATGAGGAGTTATTGAAGAGTAATGAGCTGGGAATATAAACTCCACAAATGAAGAGACTTCTCTGTCTTTTCAGTCCTTGCCTGGCATATATTTGCTCTTGATAAATATTTGATGAAGGAATCAATGAGCTGCCATCACAGAGTCAAGGCTCTGTTTTAGGAAGGCAGCAATATATAAAATGAGTTATAAAAGTGAAAGACTACAGAAAGGGAAACCAGTTAGGAGGCTGTTGTGTTCAATCGGGAAAGAAAAAATGGGAATTTCAACTAGGCTTCTGGCAGTGGGAACAGAATTCAAAGGAAGGATATGAGAGCCATCATTAATGAAGCATAATCAACACTTGTTGACTCTTAGGATATATGGAGAAAAGTGAAAAAGGAGTCAGAGATGGAACCCAAGCCTTGAACCTAATGAGAAAATAAGACACTTAGCAAAAAAGGTTGATTCAAGAGTTGGAGTTGATTTGTTCATATGTTCAAAGAATATTTATGAAGGACTACTGTGTGCCAGGAATTTTTCTAAGAAATTTGATGTATATCAGATACAAAACAGACAAAATCCCTGCTCTTCTTGAGCTTACATTCTATAACAGTTGGGGAGAGGGTAGAATACGAAAAATAAGCAATAATTGGATTACTTATTTATTATATTTAAATGTTATGGAAAAACAGAGCATGGTAATGGGATTTGGGGTGCAGTGGCAGGGAATAGTTTTCATTTTAAACAGGGTAGTAGGGGTAGACATTAGGTCGAGGGGATATTTGAAGAAAGAATTGGGAGTTAAGAGAGCTGGACATAGAGATCTGCAAAAGAAAGACACTAGAAGTCATTTGCTTTGAGGTGACCATAGATGGGGTGTGGGTGGATAAGAGAAAAGAACATCTCTCTTCTACCTGAAGACCGAGGGTAGAACTTTGGGCAGCATCTATGTTTGCTGGTTGAAAGGTGCCAGAATAGTTATGAAGGGACAAAGGAAAAAGCTTTATACTCATTTAGAGATGAACACACTATACTGTTTTTTATCTGATTTAAAACATCTCCCTGCATAGAAATTAGGCCCAGGTATTAAAGCTCCATTAAAAACTTTCAAGTTTCTCCTTAAGTTTAGGAGGAAGAACTGATTGTCTTATATGTTGAGCCTTCTACGAACATTTTAATTATCATATAATAACAGAAAAAGCCAGAGGATGAAACTGCAGTTGTAAATATAATTTGGGAATAAATTTTCCAGTTTTGCTCTATTATCCCTTATACCTACCAGTACAGTAATCATAGAACTTGGCATATAGAAGGTTCTCAGGGCATGCCAGCTAACTTAAAATTAAGCTAATCAATGCCCATCCTTGGGGAAGTGTATTGATGATTAGGCTGTGCAACTACTATTTAGCAGAACAGACTTGAGTGTTGAGATATGCCAGCTTTGACTTAAGGTATCAATCCAGTGTGGTTACCATCTGCTGATTCTAGGACTGGAATGACCTTCCCACACAGAAAAGAGTCCACAGAAGGTCATGAGGTTCAGTTCCTTTCCTCCAGGCATTCAAAATCTAAAACATCAAAGCTAGTGATTATCTATTCTCTTTCCTTAAAGTATATTCTAAAACATCTTATACATTCAAGACAATATTTTATAATGAACCAAACCTCTCTTGATGACATTGAAATTTATTTCCAACTGTTCTTACTGCATGTTTGAGTATGTAAGGGATTCTAACATTTAGATACTGTTTGACTACAGCCCCATCAGTTCGTTCTCAAAAGAAATCATCATCTGCTTTTACATGGCAGTTAATGAAATGCTGCAATTTCAGGATAGGTTCATTCACAACAGACTGAAATTTCAATTTTTAAAATTTCATTTTCAAGAATTATATAGCTGGAGGGATATAAACTTCCGATTCGGTTCCCTAGAAAGTTTCCCTCTTGGTTCTTTTGCAGTTAGTCAAAGACAGCACTGGCAGTAGAATCTAGGTTCTATATTAAATGAAGAGGAAAAAATAACCTGCTCTTGATTTTTTGCTGAGATTTAAAAGATTTCCCCCAATGTTTTCCCTTTTCAGATAAGGGAGCCAAAGGCTATGATAGCAGCTTGTCTGGATTAGAAGGTTGATTGTTTGCACTCTTGTTTAGTTTTGTTCCTTAATGTAGACCAGAACGCCAGGGATCTTCTGTGAGAGAAGTTGAGGAGAGCAGAGACCCAGGGTGGGGCCTGGCGGAAGACTGACTGTGAGGTATGTGTGGGGCCACTGTGAGGGGAGGGGGATTGAGGCAGAGATCAAAGAATCCTCAAGAGCTCTTCAGCCTTCCCAGCAGAAAAGCCTTTGGCAACTCTTTGAAGTCTCATTTGCCCTCTGCCCCCAAACAGAAGTGTGTCTAGGGACTTGAATGAGGATGGATTTGGACAGGACCATTTTATAGATCCGGGAAGCAGATAGCATCTTTGAGTACCTTCTAAAAGAGATGTGCAGAAAAAATTACTGTAATTCCTGACCTACAGGAGCTTACAATCTAGTTCAGTGTGACGACCAATCAACTTTGCCAAGATCTTTCAACAAACAACGGAAATATTTGATTGTATCGTAATTGTGATTTCTAGCCTTAACACAACAGTTTACTAAATCAATTACTCTCCAGAATAAAAAACCTCCTGAACACAACGTCATCATTCTGCCTGGTAGGCTGTCCATCCTCAAGTCACGTTCCTATATTGACCCTCTTTTTCTTCTCTGTGATTCATTTCTAGTGTTTTGTTTTTTGCGTTCCAAAGCAGGTGTGTGTTCTATACGATGTTATGGTCATATATGTATTTTTCTTTCAGCAAACAAAATAACTGTTTTATCTGCCCTTTGGACCACATAGGTTTTGGAAGGACAACTTACTGCAAAATTAACCTTAAATTTAGAACTCTTGAAAGGACAAATCTGAGTAAATATCACTGACAGTACAGAACTGATAACTTCAAAATGACAACTCAGGTAGCTACTAATTAAATGACAAACAATTAATGCTCTATTTTCTAAGGTAAAACAGGAATCCTAAAGATGTGTAGGTATGTGAATTAAATAAGTAATATGTGGTTTCCTTTAAATCAGTGTCCTTCTTCCATGAAGTTAACTTCACATTGAGTTTACATCTAACACACGGACTGCCCCACAGAGAAGTTAAAAATAAATAAACTCCCTTCCTCATTTGACCCAGGTCTGCCTGCCTGAATTTCTTTGTTCTGGTTTCCTAGATTTGCACTTAGTGATTCTTCTACCTACTAAGATTGGAAGCACATTAGTCTCTCTTCTTATCTTAACTAGGCAGTAGAGACAGCAGAGAAGAGCTGCAGGGAAAAATCATCCAAAACTACCAGTAGCTTTAGAAGGCTACAGAAATTACCTTATGTGACCTGCCTGGCATCGTATGGTTGTTCAACCAGGACCATGATAGCAAGTTAAATTCTGATCTTCAAGAGAATGCTATCAGTTGTCTCTGGATACAGAACAAAATGGAGCTACATTTTTCACAATTAAGTTATCTTAAGTATCAGGACAATAAGCAACATTTTGCAATCCACCCTCTTCTCAAAATGCTCCCACTATGTCCTCAGTCCTTTCCTGGATCTTTAAAGGCAATAAGCTTAATATAAGGGAAAGTCATAGAAAAACATTGGTTAACTTTACGTTAGTGTATTGCATCTCTACACTGGAAAACTCCACTCATTTTTTTTTTATAATTATTAAAGCAACTTCGATTTTGAAAGACAGTTGGAGCCAATCCTTGAAATATACTTTGTAGACAATAAAAGAAATTTGATGATTCTAGTATTCTACCAGTTTTCAATCTTCAAAGGAAAATGCTGAGATTGCGTGTGTGTGCATCAGGAGAAAGATGTATAAAGAAGGCAGGTCACTCCGTGTGCCTCCTTAGTGCAGTAGGCAGTGCATCAGTCTCATAATCTGAGGGTCCTGAGTTCAAACCTCAGAGGAGACAGGTCTACTTTTGCCATTGTTTTTTGCCAAAAAGAAAAGAAAACTTTCAGAATAATCTTCTTTTAGTGATTTTACATTCTTCTTAGTCACTCTACTTTCTTTAACTATTATTAACTAATAGTAGTTGAAATGGAAAATCAAGAAATGGGCCGTGTCAAAGAATAAGCCAATTGAAAGTTATGATTATAATATTACTAGATTTCAAAACTTATGTCAAATATTTCATTAACAACATTGTTTCAGATAGGAAGTGCTACATCGATTGAGATAATGAACTGAACATAAAAACATTGTATAGGAGAAACTGGTTGTAAACCAAGATAAATATATAAATAAATATACATATATATATTTTAGTATCTTGGTAAGAAAAGCTTATGGAAGGAGTGCATTCCTTTTGACACCAGGAAGACTGGTAGTGGTTAAGAAATGTGTGCGGATATTTTAATGGGATGCTTTGAACCTTAGAGAATATATACTGACAAAAAAAAATCTTTGTGTATGTATGTTAATGGATGTATGAGGGAATGGGAGAGCAGGAAGGGACCTGGTAGGGTTCAATGTGCATTCAATTTCAAACACAGAAACCAGGCCAAGAGGCCGATACGCTTAGATATACATTAGGATTAGTATAAGCAATCACTCTAGGGCTTTTAAGAAATGTAACAGTCTTTAAAAAGGAACATTGGGCAATCTGTAAAAATAATCAAAGGGATGTGGAAAGGCTTGCTTTTTATCCCAACACTTTCAACCAATCACCAAGCATCCCTTTTGCCCTAATTACTGTGGATTGAAGAGAAACACGGAGTGGGTTGAAGAGAAATGGAGTGTTCTGGAAAAATGTGAATGGAGTCTGAGGATTAGGAGATGAAATTAATTAATCATTTTCTTTTTCTTTACAAAAGTGATTAAGGTAGAGTCCATCTCAGTATTGGTCATAGTTTGGTGTATAATTAAAGAGCCTTCATATTATGAGGCTGAATATATGAAAGAAAAGAGAATTGAGTGTTTAAACATTTTACGTCAAGGAAAATTCAGGCACCAAGACAATAGTATTAAAAATAACTGAATAGAAAAAATAATCATAGTATAGAATCCTAAAACTGTCCCTTGGATTTACTGTGAGAAATGGCATGTGGGACCTGACTTCGAAGGCCAACAGAGAACAGATGCATCAAAGTCTGGGTTATATTACTCTAATCTCTTAAGGGTCTTTTATCTAATCTTTCTGACCATTGCTAAGCGCTAGGGATATGATTGCCACTATATAAATATCAGAGATTATCTAAACCTCTCAGGAGAAATCCATCTATTAGACATCAAAACCAGTCTAGGCATTGTGTGTCCTTAGTCTTTCTTTGGCAGAAACAGAGACCAAGGCAAATCCAATCTTTCTTTAACAAAGGACATGTAACTTACCAACTTCTAAATATTTTCATTTTACCTTCTTGCATTTACAGTATCATTTTTGAACGTTAGATCTTCTAAAAGCAAAGAGCAGTAGAGAATATTTAGTTTATTAACTCCTGAGTTAAATAAAACTCAGTCATGAAATTAACCCTAATCTATAGGCCTGGTCACCAGAGAAAAAAAAAAAGCCAAGATGTCATGAAGTAGAGAAGTAAGCCCTGCAGTACAAATCATAGTGATCTATGTTCCAGAATGTTCTGTCTTGAGGCTATAGACTAACAACATGATTAAGCACATCGCAGGCTTTGGAGTTCAACATACATGGTTCTGAGGACCATCTCTGTCATGTGATAATGGTAAGATCCTTCCCAAGTTATTAATAATTTTGAGCCTCCAAGTTTCCTTAATCTATAAAATACAGAAAATACAAACCTCGTGGGGTTGTTGTGTATGCTAGAGAAGGCCACTTACATAAAATGTTTGGCAAAGTCCCTGACACCCAGTAAACACTCAATAAAGAGCAGATGTTTTGTTCCCATTAACTGTGACCAGTAAAACAAGTAAAAATTGAGCAAAAGTGTAGAAAATGGGCCTTTTGACAGAGAAAGGGACACTGTCTTATGTCTCTAAGGAAAATCTAGGGGGCGAAAGTGCTGAATCAGACGTATTACAGGAATAAGAGGGCAGATTTATTTTCAGACCTTTTCTTTCTCAGTCTGAGTCCTGGCTTCCCATTTCTCCTTTGAAAGACATCAGTAGATGTAGAGACAATGAATCTGCTTTAGTATGATTATCTAGTGAAAAAACGTGCCATATCTCTCTTCTTTTTTCTATCTTAATGTCTAACAAAGTGCATGAAAAATAGTAGTTACTCATATATGATCAACTTCATTTAGACAAACAGTGCAATACATTTAGTGCTATTTCTTTGTTCGATAAGCATTAGGCATTTTGGTTTCTTGAAGTATGTGTGTGTTTAATTATCTTTTTGCCTTTGACTTAGTACAGATTGAATTAATATGTGGGATCTCTAAAATGCTATGTGGTTGGCCATTATGACTTTATTTTTCTGGTTAAACATAGTAGGGCCAAAAATTGAATTGCCTTTTGTTGTTTATCTCAAAGAGTTAACTGAGAAACTGCTTGGGATTTTACCCTGAGATTTTCTTATATTTGTAAAGTGACTGTCTTCCAAAATATTCTACTGGAATATTTTGTTAGTACCTTGTCTAGTGTGTGCATTTCTCTTTCTTTCCCCATCCAGTTGCAAAACGATGGAGGGCAGGATTATTTTACTCATTTGTTCAATACCTGCCTCCATGACCCCTGTTGAATTGCAAAACCTTAGCTTCCTGCCTAAGTCCCTCACACTTCCATTTTTCTTTGCTTAGATTTCCACTTTTTCTTACTAGCATTTTCATTGAAGAAAGAGAGCAAAGGCTCAACTTTGTTGACATTTTTTCTCCCATGGAGTTTTCTGGTACAGAGAAAGAAGAGTGTCAAAAAGAAAGCATATTTATGTTCAGGAACCCAGATTGGCCCAAATTGACCCATAGTTTTCTGGATGCTTGTCTGTTTTATTCGGGAGACAATAAACCAAATTCCTGTTTGAAAAGAATATCACTATATACTTGTCAGTATTTTCTGAAAAATAATTTCCTGGAAGTGGGGTGCTAGATCAAATGATATGCATACTTATAGTTTAAAATAATATAACCAGATTTATTTTCTAAAATTTATATTAATTTCCAGACTCAGCACTGCTCTTGAGAAACAGTGTATGAGAGTGTTATTTTCCTTCCAATCTCATGAGCACTGGGCGTTAACTTGATCTTACATTTTTGCCAGTCTGAAGAGCCAAAAGTTTTATTTTATTGTTGCTTTTATTTTTGTTTCCCTGAATATCAATTTTCCTTGTGCTATATATTGTTCTTACTAATTTGAAGGACTACTTATATCTTAAGAGTATTAATTATTTTTTTGTGCATAGCCAATATTTTTCCGGGGCTGTCATTGTCTTTTTAATTTGATTAAGTTACTTTTTCCCATTCAAAGGTTTTTTGCTTCATTGTTTGATAATTTCATCTGGTATTTTATTTTTGCTTTATAATTTTTTTGTTTTTCTCTTCCTTACTAAGCTTCCCTTTACCCTAAGGTTATATACATTCATAACTTAATTTTTTTCTTTTAATACTTTTATTTTTGTGATTAGAACTTTTATCTTAAATTTATATTTATCTATGGGCACACAATTGGGGCTACATTTATTTTCTTCCAATAAGTAATGATTACCTCAATACTGATTGCCGGTAAATCCATCATTTCCCCATTGACTTGTAGATTAGTTGTTTCATTAAGTTCTCCCATGCATCTGGATTTTTTTCTGGCTTTTGAATTCAGTTCTTTGATTTAATTGTATAGGCCTCAGCAAGTGCTTTATTATTTTGAACATAGTATCTTTGGATTAAGTTTCAATAAACAATAAACCCTCGCACCAAATTACCATTATTGTGTTTGAGGACTTTTAGACAATTCTTGCATATTTTTCTCCCACATGGACTTCAGAATCAGCTTATCAAATTCTAAAAATAACTGCAGTATGTTTTTGATTTTAAGAAGTTGGAAACAATGTAAATGTTAAATAGGAAAATGGTTGAATAATATAGTGCTTCCAAGTTATGGAATTAATTTAGATCATCCAAATTATAGAATACTATGCAGCTATCAAAAAGAATGAGGTAGACCAAATGTATGTAGAAGTCAGTACATATATATGTAGGAAAGGTGCCAAGTATAATAAATATAGGAAATTATAAGATAAAATATTTAATATAATTCCATATTTGTAAGAAAAATAAATCAACAATCTCTACATATGTGCATATATGTTTGAATAAGCAAAGAAAAAAACTATGGAATGATACAAAATTCTTAGCAATGATTTTCAGGGATGTGGGCTTATTTCTGCAGGGACTAATAATTTTACTTAGAATCCCTCATTCATGTATTACTTATATAATTAAAAATTCAAATGTCTGAAATTAAGAAAAAAATGTATTCTTGCTATATGCAAAAAAGTAAACAACAAGAAATGAGTTAAATCTTCATTGACCCTTTTATATTTCTCTACTTTGCAGAATTTGTATTAGATAGAGAACCTCTCATCATGAAGTAATTTACCCAGTTGTCTCCCATAGTGTGCAATCCACACTGTTTTTCTCTCAATTTGTGTACAAATCTCAAATGGCATATAATTGTAGATTAAAGTATTTTCAGATATCTCATAGACCAAGTTTCTCAATGTACAGATGAAGTGTCTAAAAGGTTAAATGCCTTGGCCAAGTGTAACCTGTGCTGTGCCCAGATGGAAATAAATAAGCTTTATAAATAAAACTTCAGGTGGTGTTCCTTGACTGACTCTGCTCATGTCTTGATCCTGTAAGTCACTAGGATTCACAATTTTAACATTTAAAATACTTGTGGAGTTCTTTTACTTAAGACCTTATAATGACCACAAAGGATTCTTTGTGGATGACTGAATTCCATACACATATGGTCAAAGTTGCTATCTAGTAGCTGATGAGCCAGATGAAGCCCATGAGTGGCTTTGTTCCCCTGAAGGAAATTATTATAAAATTTAAGATAATTGACAATATTTGGAAATCACGATATTTTTCTGATTACTGTTGAAAAATCAGAATATCTGGAGAATCTAGATTTACTTTCTTGCACGATAACTATTGGTCATACCTGAGGATTATTTGGAAATCTCAAGCTTTATCTGCTCATGAAATCCAGCAATTAAACTTACTACTTCCTCTTTCATTGTTAGCAACTGGAAACTCAATTATATCGTGTGATTGGATTCACCATGAATAAGTGGCTTTGTCATTATAAACCACAGGCTCCAGTTCTATAAAAACTATAAACCTGACTCCAGCTAAGAAATTGGAAGTTGTCAGTGACTTCAGGGCTGAAGTCCCCCATGTTGCCTATCTAACATGACCCCCATACAAGTTTCTGTTCTTGGATGCAAACCAGGGATCATATGCTGAGCTCATCAAAACCTGTGGCAATAAGAAGGCCATATCAACAAGACCTGACCTGTTGAGACCACACAAGGGTGGGACTCAGACTTTGCTGTTATGGCTGTCATGGTATTCCTATTATAGCAAGTGTCCCATTAGACAAAAGTAACATAATGCCTTTTAGTTAAGAGCTAGTGGAATTTATACTTTTACTTTGGACAAACATACATGGAAAGGGAGGGATGTAGAAAAGTGGAGGCATCTCCCGCTCCTGCTTATACAAACTCGGAAACGGAGAGCTCACTCCCTTCCAGGGCAGGCTTTCCCCTCACTAACTGGTTCTGATTGTGACACAGGGACTGTGTTTCCTGGCTTGACCCTCCCCTGTCTCACTTTCTTAACTCCACTCACTGAGGTCACTTAGGAGGCATTTGTTCAAAGTTCCTCTCAGTGGACACTTTGTCCAAACTCAGTCATCACTCCAGCCCAAGTCAGGAAGCATTTGCTCATTCATTCATTGTTTCAGTCATTCAGAATGGCCTAGAGGTTAAAAGCCTGGGTCCTGGAAACTGACAAATCTGCAATTCAATCCTGGTTGTGTAGTTTTATACAAATTACTAAACATCTATGAGCTTCCCCTTACCCATCTGCAAAGATATCATGAAGCCACTGACCTCCAGAGTTTTAAGAATTAAATGGGATAATCACTGTAAAGAACTTAGCACAGGATCTAGCACCTAGTAAGTGCTTGTCTAAAGTGGGGGAATAGTCAAATGCTGAGACCAAGACTTAATTCCTCTACAGTTGGAAATAGGAGGTGTGTATAGTTCAGTTGGAAAGCTTTGTAGATATTATGCGCTAATGAGGTTTTATCACCAAATAAGTTTGGGAATACTAAATTATGCCAAATTGAATAGATTTATTTCCTCAAGACTGTCTGAGTCTTTAATAAGCTAATATACATTGTTACTTTCTAAGAAAGGGTATACCAGGCAGCATCTCCCCAATTTTTTTTTCGTTCAAGGAATAATTTTACAAAGGAACATCTTGAAGTATTATTGTTCCTATGAACAACATTTTGGGCAATGATCACCTATTAGGTATGACATTTTGATGAAAAAAAATGTCCAGGCCAGGGCTGAAGTTTTAGTTTCCTAAAACTCTTTTGTAATTTTTTGATGTAATTTAGCATTTTTAATAATAAATATAATAGTAATAAAAATAATAGGAGAACAAAAAATTACATAGTGCTTATTATATTCCAGACCTTATGCCAAGTGCTTTATATATATATTAACACTTTTAGATATTTTGTTGGTAAAATTTGTATAGAAATATTTTATCTACTTATAAAAAGATCTGGACCATAGGATGTCAGAGATGGAAGTCCATCTAGTTCTGAAGCTCACAGTGCTCTGAAATGATAGAGTTGGGACGAAGGTGCAAACCTCTTAGCCTCTTTAACTATCGTCCTTTTCAATTCCCAGTATCTGATTCTATGACACCACCTGGTCTTTTTTCCAGAGATCTAAATATTTAAAATAGCTGGGAGAGGTCACTTTGCTCAGCTATGCTTTTCTGCCATTATGAGGTCTTCTAAAATTCCACACTATAATTTATTGTCTTTCCAACTTAACGGTTTCAAAATAAGTCCTACAAATTCAAACAGAATTCAGCTGTTCAAAATTTTCCTCTACTGAAAATGTCCCCCAAAGAATTTGATTTAAGACTGTGACCTTAGAAATGTTGCATTTTCCTATCTAAAGTCAAAAGGAAATGACAGAGCAAAGAGGCTTTACAAATATTTTTTATTTCCTTCTAGTGCTCCTTTGAACTCTTGACTCCAGGCTCCTTAAGTAAGAAGTGTACTGCTGGAAATTCAAGTTCTCTAATGGGAGCAAATGGCAGAACAAGATTTCTTAGCTTTCCAGCTCTGTGCTGGAGGGACCACCAAGGTGAGATGTGATTTTAATCTCTGGGCATACTATGATTTTGGCCTTTCTGTAGAAACTGTCAACAAGAGTGCTAATGACTGCCAACCGTTATGGGAAGAAACAGGAGTCCATGCAGAACTGAGCTGAGATAGCTGCTTCATTTCATTCAGAGCATTAAATCACCTTCTGCTGCCAGCAGCTTTCATCTACTCTCAGTGTAAGTCAGGTTGAACCAGTGACCCACAAGGCAAAATTACCAAGCATCATATTACCAAGCCAGGCAGTCTGGGATCCCATGGACTGGTTTGCATCTCTTAGGCACTTCTCACATTTGACTGGATTTTTCCTCTGGCCTGTGGGCTTAGCATCACTTTTCACTACTTTGTCCCTCTTACGGGTAGGTTGTACCACTGGAAAGTAACAGTTGATCAGATGGTCCACACTGTCATACATTATGTGAATTTAGAATCTATTATCTTCCTTCCATCCTTTGTATTATACTAAGTTGCTTACATGAGATAGAGAAGAAAAGAGACAGATCTCCTGGAGTTTTTTAAAAGTCTCTTGGGTTGAGTATTCGCTAACATTCTCTAGGAACTGTCATTTTGAAGTGTTTGTACTCACAAGCTGTCACTAGTATCACCAAGACAGTTAATTTTTTTTAAGTCAGTGAATTCATATTATATCTTTTGAATGAGTGTAACATAAACTTGAGGTTTCCTCACATAACCTAAATTATTTAGGAAAATTTTTTTGTGACTTCTATTTTAATACTCATGACCCTTGGCAGTGGTACTGTTAAATGTTTAACAACCGACTACATAGGGGAATAAATGCACTGATTTGTAGCGTTTGCCCATTTATGTGGTGTACATATTCCTACTGTGGCCAATTTCAAGCCACCAACATGACATCACTAAAGGCAGAGTTGGGAAAAGAAGTGTGATAGCCCACTGCTATATAGTATTCCCACCATACAGATATAATAGACACATAATCTCAAGAGCCTAGGTAACAGTAAAATGTAGCAAAATAACTAGGGTTGGGAATATAATATAGTAATATAGTGTATAATAGTAGTGTATAATAAGTAGTATAGTAGTAATATAATATAGTGTATAATAAGTATATAGTATACAGTATTAACAGTAGTAATATTATTAATGATATTGGTATTATCAGTATTATTTATTAACTTTATTATTAATGTTCTTATCATTAATATTATTAGTATGACAAATAAAATGGGTGACAAAGGAACAAAAAGATTTACCTTTATTTTTAATATAATTTATTTAATTGGAAGTTTATATAATTTAACTTTTGATAATGACTATGTTTGACCATCAGCTCACAAAATCCTGGAAATTTAACAATTGGCTCTTGCAAGTTGGTCTGATGTGGCCCCAGGAGACTCTTGCCCCTGGGGCAGAAATGGAAAGCATCATGGCACCCTGGAGAGGGTGTTGCGTTGAGAGATGGCTAACCCAGGGAGTGAACAGCAGCTAAGGGCAAAAATTCAGGAGCCAGGCTGCCTGTGTCCAAAGCCCAGCTTCTCTCGTGGCCTTGGACAAGTTGCTTAACTTCTCCGAATTTCAGTTTCCTTTAAGGTAAAGAGGGGATTATACAGGAACTAACTTACATGGATATTGGGGCTTTAGATAAGATAATGTTTGAACAGTGACTCTGCATAGTAAGCAAACAATAAGACTATTATTACCAAATTTCAGCTAGGCCCATAAAAGCTGTGTAATCACAGGCAATTTATTTCCCTCACCATTTCTTCATATGTAAAATAAGGAGTTAAATACAAAATGATTTATAAGATTCCTCCTAGTTCTTAAATGCACAATGTGTAAGAACTAGAGCTTTCAAGTCAGAATTGAGATCCGCACCCTCTTCATAGAAGCTGTGCGGCTTTGGACAAGTTAATTCATCTCTCTTATCCTCAATTTCTTCATCTGGAAGTCAGGAAGTAACAAGAATTTGTTGCACAGAATTTTTTAAGGTTGAAATGAGGAACATCCTAAAAATGTCTTAGCCCAGTGTCTGGCATATAGTAGGTATTCAATAAAGTGAAGCCGTTTTATTATGTTATAGTATATAATGATATTAATAGTAGCAGGATTTTAGTATATCATATAGTATTAAATAGTATATAGTATTCATGTACTTTATAATATATTGCATATACATAGTAATAGTATTGGTATTATTATTATTATTTATTAATATTATTTAATACTATTAACATGAATAATATTTGTGTTATTAATAAAATAGAGTACAAAGGTACAAACATTTATTTTTCTGTAGATGGTATGCCTTCCCAAGCCAAGTCTCCATCCAAGCAACATGTCCCATGACATCAAAGTTAATATGAATAATAAAATATATAATGTTAGTAATAAAATAGGTAATATTATTAGGCATTTTCTAAGTGTCAACCATAGTAGTAAGTGCTTCACATATAATTTAATTAACCTCTTCAACTCTCAGCTTTATTATTTATAAAACTACTTTAATACCTAACATATAGAGTTGTTGAGAAGAATATAAATATTATTATTATAACACGTTCAACTCATGTCTGAAACAGTAGGCATGAAATAAAATGTACCTAGAATAATAATTGTAATAATAGTAGAATCTACTTTATACGTTGCGAGAATATATTTATACTTTTTGAAAAATGCTTACCATATTGCTTAGTGTATTATAGATGCTAATTAGTGGTAACTATTACAGTTATATAATAAAAATAAATGATGGACATTTACTATAAATATTTGCTATCAATTTACCATTGAGAATAGTTTGATAAGTCAGGATGGAGGTCAGAGAATTCAGAATACAGAGCTCAAAAGTGTTTTTAGAAAGCGTGGCTGTTGTATTTTAATCTCTTGCTCCTGTGGTGGAAGAGTTGGAATGGGAGAATCTTTTCTTGAGGGGGAGGGGCCAGCAGGGTTCTTGCAGGAAAAGGGTTAGATGTTGCCAACATGAGGTATGAGGTATTACTATTGTAAGGAAGAGGGGTTAGACTAGCATTGGCATGAAGTGGCAATGCTAATCATTATTCTTTCTAGTCTAGTAGTAGTGAATGAGGACAACTGAGTCTTGGGAGGAATCTGTTGAAAGCTATGGGTTTTTTGTTGTTGTCATTTGTTTATTTGCTGATACCATGTCTTTTGCTATTTTAAAACAGTTTTTGCTTCTTCTGTGGTGCTTTAATGTGTACTGTTAACTGTAGCTGTGTCCAAAGCATTATCAAATTATTAATGATCCCAGTTTTCATGTCTTTGTGTTTATCCATTGTAGTTACTATGAGTCATTTTAATAATTCCTTAAAATATCATCCCCAAGTCAGTCCATATGGCCTTCTGATCTCATACTTAGTAATAAACAGGGGGACATATGGTTATAAAATGAAGTCTTTCAGGATTCTCCAGTCCTTCATTCTGTTGCCCCTCGAAGGAACAGAGTGAGCGGATCCAAAAGGCCAGATACGAAATGAAAGTGATCTCATCCTCTCTCTTTGCATTGGCTGCCACCTCCATGGGGAATAATTACTTAATAAACTCAGGCTTCTCCCTTCAATGGCTCCATAAAACATGAGATTGGCTTTTTAGAAAAAATTCAGAATTAATGCTGCTCATACCTGGGAACAAAGAAGCCTAAATAGATCTGGTTGTATTGAGGGGTGTTGGGAAATCTGATCCTTGGTGAAGCGTTTCTCTGGAACATCTGAGCCTGAGTTCAAACCCAGGGTGGAGTTCTCAACCGAATCAGACATTGTGATTACATTCATAGAAATATAAACCCTAGGGGCAGTCTCAGAAAGATAAGTAAAATTACCATATAAGGACACATCCATGTACATATGCGAGTTGGTGGACATCGAGAAATATGAATGTGTGTGTGTGTATAACATACACACAAAATTTCAAAAATCCTGGTAATCAAAAATGCAGATTAGAATAATCAAGACATTCCACTTTGTTCATCAGATTTGAAAGGGAAAACAAATAATGCCCGATGCTCTTAAGATTGTAGTGAGAGGGATTGTTCTTAAATATTACATATGAGAAGGTAAACTTTTACCATCTTTTTAAAGTGTCTTTGGAAATAAGAATCAAACTCCTCAAAATATGTATAATATATATTCTTTGATACAGTAATTTCTCATCTGTAAATCTGTGCTTGGGAAATGTACAGAAACTCATGACTACAAAACTTATAATAGTAAAAAAGTGGAAAACTCCCTAAAAATCCAACATTAGTGAGCAATAAAATAATGTTTTTGAAGACATTTTTATGATGTAAATTCCTCAGGGTAAAATAATAAGGGTGAAAATTATGCAGAGAGCTTCATGACTTTAGATATATTAAAACATGTGAAGAAAATATCCAAGAATGAAGTTATTTCTAGCTAATGAGATTATGAGTCATTTTTGTTTGACTATTTCTTTAACGTTCTCCATAGAGTATATAATCTGAAAAATGAAAGTAATTTTTAAAAAAAGGTACTTAGTGCTCATTTGGAAAAACATCCTGAAATATGTGTGGAGAGACACAACAGAGAAAACTAAGGACATAAAGTGATAGACAATATTGGAGTAAATTGGGCTGACTTTTCCAGAATTGAAATAACTCTTTTCTCTCATTCGTTGCAAAATTGCTTTAAAAAAAAAATATTTTCAGTTTCAAATACCCAGAGAGCTCAGTTTGAGATACATTGAGTCTAAGGGAAAAAAATTTAAATAAGAAGAAAAGACATCATTTTTAAGGAGGGTGGATTCAGATGGGTTTGGCACAATTGAAAATGTGTCTCTGAAATGCGTTTAGCATTTCTAGACAAGAAGGAACAGTTGCCTCACATTGCTTGTGAATCACACTGCGCATCTGGTCCTTCTGCCGTGGGACAAGGCCTGCAGAGGGAAAAAGAAGACATTAAAAGAGAATGGACGTTGCTTTGCAATCAAACCTCAGATTTTTTTTTCATGCTTACCATGTTTGAGAAAAAATCGCACATCACGTTTCTCCACTCATGGGAATTTAGTTTGACATCATCTTACTTTGCACTTTCTGCTCAGCAGCCCTGCATGGAGGTAATTGCGGCTTTGGGTGGTATTCTCAACATGGGAAAGTGAACTCACACAATTAACTAGCTTCATCTCAGTTTCTTTGAAGGTTCCCCTGACCTAGTGGAGTGCTAAAATCTAGAATTGGGCACTTTCCTTACAGCTGAAATGCCACGATTTAGACCAGCTAAACTTTAAAAATAAAGAAATACATAAAAGGTTCAGAGCAGCAGTTTAAATCAACAAGAATTATTGGATTAGTTAAGGTTTAGTTTTTTTTCATTCTCATGATGTTTTTGTGGAGTGATAGTCATTTTTTTCTTATGGCATAGACATTTAAAATGGTTTTCTGCCTGGGCTGGAAATATTCAGTACCACTCAGGGTAATGGCATCTGTTGGCATAGAGACAGGGCAAGTGGCATGGAATGGAGGCCATGAAGGATGGATTTATTTTCTTTTTCTTGACAATTCCACCTTCCCTTTTCCCTCTCTACTGTTGGGTGTCTTTCATACATACAGTGTATCTTTGTCCAACTTTATATCTACTTATTTCAGAAATAATTTTCTTTTCTCGGGACTTTCAAGATGAAAGAACATAGTTTATCTTTCTAAAAAAATAAACAATGTGACTTTTCTGTCATTTTTCTTTCCCTTCCTTCCTTCCTCTTTTCCTTTCTTTTTTCAATCACATATTAATGAACTCCTATGATATGATGCTAGGAACATAAGAATAAACAAGACAAGGTCCTAAGCCTTAGAGAGTTTACAGTGAGACAGAGGTCACAGAAAAGTAAAGAAACATTTACCAAAGAGTGTGATCATTGCCACCTTTAGTAGAGGTAAGTATAGTGGATTTGGAAGAAAGATAAGATCGAATACAGAAAGTACAGTTGGGATTCTTTTGTTTCAAAATTCTTGATTCAAACAAGACAGGTAGTCTGAATCATGAATAGGTATAAAAAGTATTTAAAAGACAGAATTGTGAGGACTTGGGAACTGATTGTAGGTGTTGGAGAAAGGAGAAAAGGAAGTAAAGAAGATTGTGAGGGTTATGGCTTAAGCAACTGAGAGACTGATGGATGGCATTCACTGAAATTCAGAGCACAGATGAAGATGCAGTTTGGGGGTCGTAAGACTGTGAGTTCGGTTTTGGGAATATTGAGTATGAGGTATTTATCAGATATCAAAATGGAAATATCATATGAAATTGAATATAAAGGTCTGATGCTTAGGAGAGATATCTCGATGATAAACATATGTTTAGAAACATAAACATGATTGAAGTCAAAGGAATATATGAATTCACCCAAGGAGAATACATAAATTGATAAGAGGGCCTACGACAGAAACCTGAGAAACACCAACTCTTAGTCATTGGTGTCCAAGAGGCTGTTGATGACTTTGTCAAAATCAATTTCAGTGGTACAGTGGAATTAGAACCCAGATGGCAGGATGTTGAGAACCCAGGACACAAGTAAGCTGTAGAGTCTCCATCAGTTGATTCACGTGCATTTTTTGGACAGATTTAATTATAACAAACTGAATTCTCTAAGTTGTTTTGGGAGAGGTTAGCAAATGCCATTTGTACTTTATGGCAAAAATATAATTCTCTTCTTTTGAATTACAGCTTGTTAAAATTAGGTCATTTTAATTCTTTGGATATTTCTGATGATACAACCTGGTAAGAGGAATGGACTAGTTAATTAAGAATTTTACCATACTTCTCAGTGTGGGCATTTTCTAAATTTCACATTGTATGAAATCTTTTGTTTCTGGGCCTCTGAATAGGAGAAAAAGAAAAATAAATGATTATTTCTTTCTATTGGGGGTGAGATAAGTGGTGTTCTCTAACTAAAATAAAATATTTAATTCTGAAGTGCAATGAACAATGTGGAGTTTAACAGAATAAATATATTCAGTCACTGGAGATTGACAAAGATTAGTAAACAAAACAAAACACACAAACAGATTCCCACCCATAAATCTTAAGGAACACAGTGCTTCTCAGAGAAGAAAAAATATTCTGTGGTTATTTGTTCTTCTTCTTTGAATAATAAATATTAATACAATATGGCTGAAGTAAATTACAGTATTTAGCTTTCCAAAGATGGCGTGGGAATACATAGTTAAATGGAGAGCATGGCCAGCTGTTTCCTCAAGATAGAAATATCCCAAAAGCAATTTTAAAGTGCTTCTACTTTTACACAGGAAGATTTTGGAGGCAAGCTCACTTTATGATTACTTTTGAAATTTCACGGATATTGAAACTGTTCCAAAATTGACTGTAAGATTTCAAAAAGGCACATTTATATTTCTTATTGAATTTAGAGTCTGCCATTCTTCAAAATATTGGTTGATGATCCAGGAAAGAAAGATAGTCCCCTTTTCTTTGCTTATAAGATGGATTTTTGTCTAATAATCTCAAAGAACTTTACACAAATTAACTCATAGTCCAGTCCCTTTAATATTTTGAATGAGGATTAATGAGTCCTAGTCCACATATGGTAACATGGAGTTTCTGGAACCCCTGGATGAAGTGAATGAGACATGACATAGCTGCCAGCAAGTTTGCAGATGAGCCAAGAATAGCAAACAAGATTTCTACTTTACTGTTTTAACTGCCAGACACACAAAAATTCATAGATATTAAATAATTAAAACAACAGACTAAAGCATGGTCTAGAAGGAAAAGTTCTTTACTCCAAGTCCACCTGTGTCTTCAACAAACCTCTGAATTTTGATGGTCTTGATGGTCTCATTTCCCCATCTGGGGTAAATTGATTTCTAAGATTTCTTCTAGATATGATATTCTGATTCTCTGTGGACCTTACTCTGGAAAAGGAGTCTTGCTTGAAAATAAGAATAGTTCAAAATATTTGTGGAAATAGTGCGGCAGAACGTTCCAGTGTATCTCTTCGTTCTTCTCCTTAGTAATATTAACTGAATTCTGCTCTTCCTTGATAGTCCTCAAAACTAGCTTTTGTTCCTTTTAAATTACTATTTCTCTAACTCCTTTCCAACAAAGTCAGTTACAAATAAAGTCAGTTATGATATTCTCTAGATCATTATATAATTGGCTTCACTCTTTATCCTTTTCTCTGAGGATAAAGAACTTAGGTAAATAAAAGCAGAGCACTTAAGAATGCAAGTTCTGGAATCCTACTTACTAGGAATAAATTACAGCTCTGCAATATTTGGTGTGTGACTTTAGACAAATTAATTAATCCAGCCAAATTCCAGTTTCCTCGTCTCTGAAATGAGGAAGATAATATACTATGACCATAAACAATTTTGTAGGAAGTAAATGAATACAAAGACTTTAGCACAATACTTGACACATAGTAAACAGCCTTGCTTCTCCTTCTTTTTTGCATCTCTTTCTTTTTGATAGATACCTACCCAGACTCCATTCTATGCTATCCTTTGTATCACAGGCTGGAAACCCAAGAACTACATTTCCCAGAATCCATTACGATCAGTCTTCTGGTTTAAATTTCTTTAATGAGATGTATTTGAATGAGATTTTGAAGGCAAAAAAGAAAAGAAATTAATATAGCTTCTCCCCCAGGGGTAGGCAGCTGCGTGAGCTTTGGTAGCAGACAAATACGAGGTTTTGCTGGTGGCTTTAATGAGTTACCCTGAGAATTACCATTTTGGTGCCATAAGTAGCTGAGATCATTGGCAGTGGTTTCCAGAAATTTCTATAATATCCAATTTATTGAAAGAAAACTGTAGTTTCACTTAAATTTCACTTCTTCATATCTGTCAATGGTTTTGTAAGCACCTAATTCCCTCAATTAAATGCCTTCCAGCTTGAGAGGTTTCTGTTTTCTTGTTTAACCCCTGGCTGATATATTTTCCTTATTCTCCTCCTGCGTATTGAATTCTATCATAGATTACAAAGTAAGAAAGGGAAGATGGAAAATAATAGTAATAATAATAACTAACATTTAGGTCTTTACCCAAAGGACATCTTTTTAGTGAGTGCTTCCTGACTACTCTAGCTAAAATTTTGACCCTGCTCTTATTTTCCTATTTTTTGAAAATCTCCTTAGCATTTTTTCACAATTTTAAAATAATAGTGATTTTACTTGTTTATTTTGTTTGTTGTACTTTCTGGGAAATTATTAAGCTCATGAAGCTGTTTTTGACCATTTATTTTGCTGTTGACTCTTCAGCTCTTTAAAAAGTATCTGGCGTTTAGCAGATGATAAATATCTGTTGCGTTAGTGAATCAATTTGTACTTATTATGTATCAGATTTTATTTTAAGTGCTATATGTATATTATCTTATTTAATCCTTCTAAGAAAAAAAAACTATCCAATGGCTATTACTGTTACACCCAATTTATCAAAGCAAAGACTTAGACACAAAAGTGGCAGAGCAAAGATTTGAACTCAGACTGACTCCCAAACCTATGCTGTTAACCACGACAGCACATTGAATACCTACTCTTTTTCTGGTATTGAACTAGATATATGATATTTTCTTGAAATCTCAAAAGGACACAATATGGTATGTATGTTTATTCCATTTATAAAATGAGAAATTGAGCCTTATAGAAGCTAAGCAATTTTTACGAGATGATACAACAACTTAATGGCACAGCTCAAATCCTCACCCATGTGTGTCTGCTACTTAAGTCCCAGGACTATGCATCTTACCAAACTAGAGAATCTTTTCAAAGATTATCAGATGCTTTGCTCTTGAATTCAGACAAAACATATAAAGAAAAGTTATATGTACTGCCCATGAGTAAAACCAGAGAAATATGTTTAAATATGCATATACTTTTATTAGAAGAGACACATTTTAGTACAGGGGAGGTCTTCTTGTCAGATATTAATATAATCTTGGCTATAGCATATTATTTTCCTTAAGCAATAACTGTTTTCAGGGTGTGAGCCTATTTAGCTTACAATGGGACACAGTGTAAATACCCCAATTGCAAAGCACAGCAAAGGCAAAACAGCTGTCTAACATGAGGCATTTTTATAGGATGAATGGACAGCTTATACTGTTATGGAAAGGCCAATTTTATGAAACCGCATTTGAAAAAGCAAGTTGGACCCTGCCTATTTTCCCTTCTTTTGTTAGGCAAAAAAGCATAAGTTGTAGACAGCAGTATCTCTTAGAATGTCTGTGGTTATGGATGTTTCTTTGGAAGAGACCGTGTGCTCCATTCAGTAATCATATAAACATAGGAGGGAGAGTTTAGCCAAAAAAGAGAGATAAGATGCTTGAAATAGACACTGTAATTTCCATTATGGAGTGCCTAATAAGTGTCTACTTATTAGACAAAGTAGTCACTGCAGATGGATCTTCTTCGTTGACTACAGTCACCCATTTGCCTGGAAGAGGAGCATGTGATTCGGAAATGAGCTGCCCTTTCCCTCCAGTGTTCCATCCTCTCCCAAATATCCAAGATTTTCACACTCTAGTCATTAGAATCTGCTAACTTGGAATTTGTGGGTAAGAAAATGATTGTGCTTCTTCATTAAGTGTACATATTCCTCATTCCTCACTTTTGCAGCCCGAATTGAATATAGTAGGTTTTCAGATGATCTCATGTGATGTTTACTCTGCATTCTGTCAGGATCATGTTTTTAGCTTGATAATTATTTCATTTGTGGGATGAAAGAATTTCAGTACATAGGAAAACATTTTTTTTTTCTCTGTGTAATTATACTCTCGTTGAATGTGGTCATGTCTTTGAGGGTTTTTATGTGATGGAAAATTGAAGTCATTAGGAATATGGAGTATAGTTTAGTATCAGGATATGTGGAAAGAATCCTAGACTGGGAATCAGGAGACCTAAATCTTGACCCTGGTTGTTCCACTAATTAAGAGTGTAACCTCAGATAATTCATTTAACCTTTCTGGTCTTCAGAGTCTTCTTCAATAAAAGATAGAGACTCTCAGGTCCTACAAGTATATTATTTTATCTCATTACAAAAAAACAACACATAGTCAAAGAAAAAAACTCAAGATTAGACAAATCAAAAAGTTTAAGTCAGATTTTTATATAAATCACCAGAACAATTTCTTTTTTTCATTCATGTCAGGCCAATGATGACCAAATGAAGCCAAGAATAGGACAGTTTATCTAACTTAGTAAATATTAATAATGATATCTGAGCTTAATTATGAGGATAGTTTCGTAAAATCAGAATGAGTTTGGGGTTTGTAGATTGTTGTATTCTCATTTTATTTATAATTACAGATAGGCTTCATGGTACATGGCCCCCATATTTACTTACGGGAATTGAGAACTAGGATCTTTATTTGTTCTTATAAAGGACTAGCCATCGTAATGATGGGATAAAATTTAACAGAACAGGGTGAAATGCTACATACGATGTTCCCGCACTGGAATAGAGTGTTAGCTAAGGCAGATTTTGGGGGTCCTGGAATTATATTAAAGTTTTTAAAGCTAGTAAAACCATTCAAATCAGTTGTATTTCTAGGAAACAATGGTTTGGTAAACCTAACTATGTAATGGCCCTGAGAAGCAAATGATACATCCATCTCTGACAAGGTGAGAAGTAACTTCTGTGTTCCTTAACTGTTTCTGCTACATCCAACAGACATGATGGATTTGATCTCAGAGAAATATCTAAAGGAATAGATGGCAATGAAAACAAGCACTGTATGTACTATGCTTTTTGTAAATGGGCCTTTTTGAATTTATCAAATAGCTTGGAACAAGTAAGTGGCATGTAATACTAAAATGCCTTCTCAAGCTTTCGCATTAAGGATCTTCCATGGTTCCCAATTGGTGATAATCACAGGGTGTGTTTGCACAATTTAGACTTTGGTAGAATACTTTCTTCGGAGGGAAACTTCGGGTGGTTTCCTAGGTCTGATTTTTTTTTTTAATCACTAAAATATGTTTTGGCTTGATGCAAATTAACTTGCGTTATTGTACTACAATTAAATGTGTACAGCTTGGCAATTATTTCCCTTCTCTTTGAAAAACATTTCTGTTTGTTTATTCTTTCTCTGTAGCTCAGAAGAAACCCAATCCACACTGGAAAAAGGCTTTTTAAGACATGGATGTAATTTGGCGGTGAGATGGATTTGACATTATTCTCACGACCTTTCTCACTTTCACCTCCTCCCTTGTGCATTCATTTCATCATAGAGGTGGAAATGTAAAACAGTATAGTCAGTTATGTATTAGAGATCTCAAAGAAACCTACACTAAGTACTCTTTTAAAATCTAAATTGGCAACATGAAAATGTGCTGCCTTCAGGGTTGCTAAAATTTACCCACATCACACAATTATACAAAAATACTATAATCCTTGTAAAGGAGTAAATTACAATCATTATTTAGAAATGTATTTTTAAATAATTTGAGAAAGCTTGTGATAAACTCACAATGAAATCGAGAAATAAATATGTCATTTGGGTGATTCAAATAGGTCTATAACTTTATTTGCATTTGCATTATTTTATATTATCAGAATAGCTTTGCCTACACCAAAATATGCCTGATGGCTAACTCAAAGATATAATAACTGGGGGCAGCCCCGTGGCCTAGTGGGTAAGTTTGGTGTACTGCACTTCAGGGGCCCAGGTTTGGTTTCTGGGCATGACCTACATCGCTCTGTTAGCGGCCATGCTGTGGTGGCAACCCACATACAAAACAGAGGAAGATTGGCACAGATGTTAGCTCAGGGCGAATCTTCCTCAGCAAAAAAAACAAGAAAGAAAAAGAAAAGAAATAATAACTGAGATGTAGTAGGGTGTGTTCCTAATCTTTGCAGTTTTATGGAGGAACACAATGGGAAGTGGGAGAGAGAATCTCCTAATAGAGACTCTTCAGTGGGTTAACCATCATATTTCTTTTATTTTTTTGTGCAAGTACTACCTTTAATTTTAATCCATACAATGAACTCGATTAACACCTACAACATCTGAATTCCTCATGGACATGTAACCTCAGGCTGCCTTCTTTCTAGATTGAGCTCAACTGAAGGAGGGGGAATTATCTGTGGATGAACTTTGGACAGGCCATGATCTCTGAATAGTCTGTAAAATTTGAAACACATCAGCATTGTTCTGGGGCAACACCCCAGGATTTTACTGGTCCTCAAAAACATAACTTAGAAAAAGTTGATAACTCCTGCTTAGGTAGAAGGTTAACCACCTAGTTCAGGGTTCCCAAATTTTATACATCGAATTGTCTTTGCTCCTCATCTCACAAGCCGTTTAGCGTATATCTGGTAGAAGTGCCTGCTGATTGAGAAATGTGGGTGGGAAGGCAAAGAAGGTCCACTACAAAGAATGAGGATGTGTACACTGCTATCTGCCCATGTTTGTGGCTTTTCCATCTCTATCCTTGTAGGAAACTCCCCAAGACACAAAGAAAGTAGATAAAGTCAGCGGTGTCCACGAAAGAACTCACTCCCTTTCACACGCGTCCACCAAAGCAGACTTTCAAGAGCCTCTGACCAAAAGGAGACAGGCAGTGCCAGAGCGTGTCATGCTCCTCTAGACCATCAAAACGTCAAGGGCTCCTGACATAATCAGTCAAGCTTGAACTACAATGGCATCCTTGAAATAACATGGCCTCAAATCTCACTCTTTCCCGGTATCTTTCACCTTGCTTTCTTGGAGGATAGTTTTCTCCTGTAAGCAGCAAAGATTCTGACAGAGAATCAATTGGTGTAAACACTTCATTTGACGTAAGATGATCACCCAGGTCAGTTCCCGTGATTGACATGATGCTGTATATGTACATAACTTAAGATGTGTCAGACAACAAGAACACATCATAATTGGTTCTTCAGGCCCATTTTACTAACAGACTTTGATCTAGCAAACCATTTACTGTGCTGGTCTTGCACATCAACATCTTGCTTTTGCCACAGCACGATGTCTTTATGTGCCATTTTTCCTACCATAAATGCTCTTCTGGGCTTTCTCTGCCACTAAATAATATACCTCAAATTTTATCTCTACACCTTCTGGGTGGCAGTTTTATCATTGAGAAAAAGCAGGGCAGGAGTAGCAGAGTAATTTGTTCCAACCTTTTTTTCAGCAACATTTCCTTCAGATGAGATCTTACATGGGAGCCCAATAAAAAGAGTTAAATAAATTTTTTAAGTAGCTTTGTTTTAAGGATACACTGGCTCCCTAGTGGGTGGGAGTGAGAGGCTGAAACTAGGGCTCTGGAGAACCCAGTTAGAAGAAACACTAGTAGAGATGTTCTCTAAGGTTTTGATTATAATATCTATAAATTATTTTTAAACACTTCAGCAGATACTATGTGGGAAAACATGTGTATGATTTAGTTTAGCCTGTAACCCAGATGCTTCTAGTACTTAATAAAGAATGCACGATCCAGAGGTCATCCATGAAGGTGCTAATCAGAAATTCACAGTCCAGACTGGATCATGGCCCTCAGAAAGCCTCTCCTCCACAAGTAGCAACTTCAACGGTTTTGTTACTTGCATCTGGATCAATCACTGTTACTTTGATAATTAATATACTGGATGTCAGAAATGGGGCATTTATTGGTTAAAATAGTGGATTGTTGACAAGTGGATTGGATGCATGTTAAAAATGGGTCCTTACTAGGGAAATTAAAAATATTAAATGTATGTGTATTGGCTAAAATATTTAAAAGATACTTCCCACACATGCATGAACAATAAGAATTCAGGGAGGGTTTATAGTCTACATCCTTGTAAAAGATGTCCTAATCTAAATCCCCAAAAATTCCTGTGTCCAGCCTTGGATTCAGGAGGATTCTGGTTGTTTGGTTCAGCTGTAATGGTGGCAGAATCCTGGCTCTGCAATGTTGTTGTGTCTGCTTCTAGAATATTGCTGTGTCTGCCTCAAGTGAACTTTTCTTGCGATTTATGAAAACAGTATCTAAAAGGACAGTGAGCTTAGACTTCTTTAAGCTGACAGAACAGGTTGTATGAACAGTTTTGGTGTTTGCTTTCTAAGCATTGTTTTGTATGTGTTTTGTTTGTATGTAAGGCAGAATTTAGACTGAGACCTCATTTCATTATAACTGGTAGCAACACTATAGGTAGAGTAGCTAGCTCTCACTCACCTCAAAGTTCATTGTTGGTCACTGGCAGAGGCCAAATAGTTATTCATAATCAAGTTGGCTGAAGTCCATTTTCCATTGTCTCTCACTGCTCAAAACTTCTTTGATCTGAAGAATAAGAGCACAGTGGGCACAATTTATATACCTCCAAAAGACATTATTTAACTTCGACCCTATTTTAATCATTCACATCTGTGATTTTCCTGAGATAACTTGTTTTAGTGCCAAGAGAACTTCCAGAATCAGCTGACAGCTACTTTTAAAAAAAATTTTTTCCAGTTTTATTAAGAAATAATTGACATACATCACTGTATAATTTTAAGGTGTTTGATGGTTTGATTTACATATATCATGAAATGATTATCACAATAGGTTCAGCTAACATTCATCACTCACAATAAAAAGAAAAGAGGGCCAGCCCTGGTGGCCTAGTGGTTAAGTTTGGCGCACTCTGCTTTGGTGACCTGGGTTCAGTTCCTGGGCATGGACCTACACCACTCATCTGTCTGTGGCCGTGCTGTGGTAGCAGCTCACATGCAAAAAGAGGAGGATCGGCAGCAGATGTTAGCTCAGCGCAAATCTTCCTCGGCAAAAAAAGAAAAAAAAAAAGAAAAGAGAAAAACATTTTCTGCTTTTGATAAGAACTCTTAGGATTTCCCATCTTAACAACTTTCCTATATAGCATACAGCAGTATTAGCTATAGTCATCATGTTGTACATTACAACCTTAGTACTTATTTTTCTTATCACTGGAAGTTTGTACCTTTTGACCATCTTCCTCCAATTCCCCCTTTCCCTACCCTCCGCCTCTGCTAACAAGTCTAATCTCTTTTCCTGTTTTTGTTTGCTTGTTTGCTTTCTTTCTAGATTACACATATGAGTGAGATCATACAGTGCTTGTTTTTCTCTAACAGGTACTTTTGAAGCATTTACTAGATGCTATTTACTCGAGAAGAAAAATATGTGATCTCTTTCCTTAACAACTTTAATATTCTCTTGGTGAGATAAGATATTTGTGCAGAAAAATTACTTATAAAATATAAAAAGGTATGTAATGAATGAAAAAATAAATGATAAGAAAACAAATACAATAACAATTCAAAGAGAGAGATAAATCTGTGACTATTGTGACCAAGGAAGATGTGAGTATTGAAGCAGGTCCGTCATATGCTTGAGATTTAGTCAGGACTTAACACAGGCAGGAAATTACTCAAACCAGCCTTTGGGAATAAAGATGGGTTAGGTTGAGCTTATGAAGTATACTGAAATGCAGGCTAACGAGCTCAGATTCTAAAGTATATTTGGTATATATCTCTCCAATAAATCCCTTTTGTTCTGGTTGGGATGCAACCTACAACTTTTTGAAAGGGTAGCAACCCAGCCTGAGTAAAATGTTATGGGAAGGATGTTACGCTTCTATGAGATTTACTAGATGGGGAAGATGAGCCTTCACACTACAAAAGCCGGCAGGATGTTAGCCCTTTTCCCCTCCTTTTCAGGTACCTCCTAGGAAATAACTTTTGGTCACTTTCCCGGAACAAAGTACAGGGTGGAATTTTGAAATTAACCTGGCCAGTGTTTTCCCAAGATAGGAAACTAGCATTGAAGTTGATGAAGGGTCAGAGGGTAGAACTCGAAAGCATCCTGCCCTGAAAGACATTGAAATTTCAAATGTTTGCGAAACTCGCCTCTCTTTCCTCTCTGTAACCCATCTCTTTCTTCCACCACTCCCTAATCTCTGTTCTCCTATCTCATTAATCAGAAAAGTCTGATTATACCTAAGTAGATGGGGCAGGGTTGTCAGTTCCTAGATATTGCCATCAAACAGTGACTTCTTTATTTTTCTATAAATAATTTGATCTCCTTTGAGAGTTTACATCTTATTAGGTAGATGACTTGGAGGGATAAATTTATTCCAGCTAGGTATTCTCGCTCTGATTTAAAAACATAAACTATTTTTTCTGCTAGGATGACTTAGGTAATACACAATATATCTGTCGCTTCCCCTCTTTCTCTCCAAAAAAACAATTGAGGTTATGGAAGGAGGGTAATTTAGATGGCATCACAGCAACTAACACAGTTCTGTTAGTTGGAATCTTTGGGAAGCAGATGCTGAAACAAAGTAAGAGTTCAAGGGATTTATTGCAAGGCAAGACCTGTGAAAACTAAAAGGGAGAGGAAGCAGAATTGAACAGGGAAAGCCTTCAGACTATAGGTGTGGTGCCTGTGAAAGGAAGGATGGAAGGAAGTAGGACTGGGCAGGAAGACTGCAATGCAGATCTGACAGAAGCTCTGCCAAGCCAACAGCAAGCTCTCGAGGAAAGATTGGTTGTTGGAGGGGTCTCATGTTGGGCAGAAATAACGAGGCCCTAGTACCCCTGATATATTCAGTCATTGCAAGGGGCTACCCAGGAAGCGGGTGCTCTTGTCTCAAAAAGGTGAGTGCTATTGAAAGCATTAAAGAAGCTGTCAGCTAACTGCACTCTTTGCGACTAAATAGCGAGTTATATCTTCAACAGGGATCTGAGTGGTGAATTTCCATCGCTACCACAGGTTCTTTGGATTCTTGGGTTTTTATTGCTCTCTGCCTCAGCTGTCTTCTCTCTTAACAGATGACACTGCTGAGAGGCAACTGGTTCCATTCCTAGGGAGTCTTTCTCTTTCTTTTAATGAGGATGGCATAACTTGAGAGCTTTCCTTCTCTGTCTTGGTCAAGGCTTATTGATCTTCCTTGGAAACTTGGCCAAACCTTGGCTTTCAGTATGCTGTGACACCCTCTGGCAAGATCCCCAGACAGCTCTTAAATAACTTTTACATGCCTTTATGGGGGCTCCATGGGAAGCTAAGAATACGTTATACATAAAAATTGACAGCAGCTGAGTTGCCATTTAAGATACAGAATGCCATGTCAAATTTGAATTTGAACATGTTTTTTAGTGCCAGCCTGTCCGAAATATTGCAAGAGACATTTATATCCAAAAACCCCCACAAAAACCAAAAAACCGAACCCAAACTAGCGAACAAAAGCCAAATTCACCTCTTGATCCAAAACTCAAATGCAACCAGGTGCCTTGTATTTTTATTTGCTAAATCTGGCAACTCTAGAGAATAACTCTGTATAACTAAGATCAGATTCTCTCCTTACCTAATCATAGTTAATCATCCTATTTGGTGCAACTGCCTCCAGGATGGTGCGAGAATAGCTCACCAAGAGATAGCTTTCCAAAGACAAGTAGAGCAAAAGCTCTTCTACCTTTGGCATGACCCCCAACCTATCCAGCCTATTTAATCTCTCTCGGATTTTGGCCTGTGCAAGGGAGCTTGGAACACACTTCTAATCACCTGTTGTTCTTTTTTTTTCTCTCCCCCCTCTACATCACACCATTTCTTGGGATCAGAAAAGATAGGATTTGGGCTATTTCCTGTTTGTCATAATCGATTTCTCCTTATACCTGGCACTATATTGTGGTGAGTGAGCCTGCCTTTTGCTAAGTTCCAAAGAAGTTTGAAGAAATGTGAGAAAGTATTTTCTTACTCAACAAAGTCCAGTAATTGTTACTTTTGTTGTACTACAGAGATCAAGAGTAGCAGCTTTCATTCATTCAATAAGCATTTATTAGGTGCATACTATGTACTAGGCACTCCTACTGCTGAGATAGAGCAGGAAACAAAAGACATGGTCACCCTTCTCATGTACCTTAGAGTCTAAAGAATTGAAAACTCAGAGCCGATGACAGAACCTTTGTCCTAGGCAGTACCTGCCCTGCCTGTCCCTAATGTAGTTAACCTCATGGTTCTACTTTAGTTGTAGAAGATTACAAGAAAAGGTAACAGTGGGATGGGGTGGGGCTGGTGGGAAAACAGAGATTTGATATTTGGAAAAATATATGGTTATTTCAATGAAATAACTTCTCAACATGGGTGCCATAATATCCTTTGGGTGCAAATAGCAAACTCAAGGTATGGTTAAAAAGCAGAGTTATTAGAAAAAAAATAGTAGGAGTGGGAAAGGATTGAGAAAGTCAGAGATAACAGAGAGGATCTACAATCCTTGATGGAAATACAGCCTTCAGTAATTGTACTAGGTGCCAATTGAGCTCACCAGAACCATAAATCACCTGGTAGAATCTTTAATATGTTGTACTTGGTTTTGAATCAATTATCAATTGATTTATGCAACAACTATTTATTGGTCACCTGCTATGTGCTAAGGACAGTGAAAGGCTCTGGTGACATAATGGTATTTGAAGCATACACTCTGACTTCAAAAGAGCTCCAGTAGAGAGGAGAAGGACCTATAAAAATTACCAAAATGAGGGGTCAGCCTGGTGGCGTAGTGGCTAAGTTCAGCGTGCTTCACTTTGATGGCCCGGGTTTGCGGGTTCAGATCCTGTGTGCGGACCTACACTGCTCATCAAGCCATGCTGTGGTGGCAACCCACGTACAAAATAGAGGAAGATGGGCACAGATGTTAGCTCAGGGCCAATCTTCCTCAAGCACAAAAAGGGGAAGACTGGCAACAGGTGTTAGCTCAGGACCACTCTTCCTCACACACACAAAAAATTACCAAAATGATAAGAAACATAATGGAGGTATGGAACAAGGGAACTTAGTAGCACTATTTGCTTAGTGAATTCCAAGCAGTCTTCATAGAGGTGATGATGCTTATGTTCTAATGTGAACTCAAAGGAGTTTTCTAGCTCACAAATGCAGGAATGAAAGGCATTCTGAACAGAAGGGTTAGATTTTCCATGCACAGAGGGACCTGGAAGTAGTCCTATAATTGCAAAGGAGTTGTGGTGAGGATTTTGTGTCTGAAAAGGAAGATAGGTTACACAAAGAGCTTCAGAGTTTTTCCTGTAAGTAATAGATAGCCAAAAACAAATTTTGAGCAGGGAGGTAACATAAATATATAGGTTAGAAAGATTACTTAGACGATTGATCACTTCAATGGTTCTCAAACTTTAGTGTGTGTCACCTGGAGAGCTGGACCCCACCTCCAGGATTTCTGATTCAGTAGGTCTGGGGTGGGATCCAGGAATCTGCATTTATAACAAGTTCCGGGTGATGCTGATGTTGCAGGTCTCACAACTGTACCTCCAGAACTGCTGGAGTAGAGGGTAGAGTGGAGTCAGGCAGGACCAAAGGAGGGGTCATAATCAGATGTAATGTCTCTTTTTTATAGAAAATTTTTACTCAATCCTCTCAATAACCTTTTCAAAAAGTTCATCTTTGCTATTTCCCATTAGTGAAAATTCTTTAGTTTGTAGTCCCTTTTCCAAAGAAATGCATTATCTGCATTCCTAGGAATCAGGAAAAAAGGGAAAAATAATGACAAACATATTGCTGATTCAAAACCATTTTTAAAAATGAGGCATCTTCTGCTGTCTGTTTGGTAGCTCTGGGGAAATGTCAGGCCTGGACTATTTCATGACAGAAGGTGGTGTGGTGCAATGGCTTTGGAGCCAGACAGAATATCTGTTCTAAATGAAACCCTGTGCAAGTCGCTTATCTCTCCCAAGAATCAGTTTCCTTGTCTGTAGAAAATGACTAGTAACACTTCGCTCTCCAACTTAGTGAAGCTATAAATGAGATAGTATATGTAAAATGCAGATCCAAATTAGGCAGGCAGGTTATATTGGTTCTCCTCCTTTTTTTGACCTAAATAAAACTAAAGTGTGTGTGTGTGTGTGTATGAGTGGGTGTGTGTGTACACACATACTAGAGTGGAAGATAGATTGGAGTCAGCAGAACTAGAGGCAGGGCCATAATTAGACATAATTTCTCTTTTTTATGGATAATTCTTACTCTCCTCAAAAACTTTAAAAAAAGTTCATCTTTGACATCAGTGAAAGTTCTTTAGATTATAGTTCTTTTTCCAAAGAAATGCGTTATCTGCATTCTTAGAGGTCAGGAAAATACAAGGAAAAACATACATATAAACATATATGTGTGTACATATGTATAGATAAAATATATGTAGGTATGTGTGTATGTATATATATATATGTATATGTGTGTGTGAGTATTTGCTTTTAATTTTTTTTTCTTTTTGGTACTATTAAGAGTGAGCACCAGATGGGGGAAAGCAAGGACTAGTGTTAAAAATCTGATTTTTTTTTCCCGCACTGCCCACAAATTCCCTATATGTTCTGACTTACCTCTTAGCTTTCTAGGGGTTAACTGTGCTTAGACTATGAAGTCAGAGAATGATGTCAACTCCACCCCTGCACAGGAAGTCCTTGCACACCCTTACACCATTCCTCTGCTCTCATCTGTCCCAGGAACCTAGAGGAGTCTTTGTTCTTCTGGGTGGGTGGGCTCCTTGGAGGTCATTAAGCCGTAATGACCTTTGCCTCCCGTGAATAGTATACTCTGCCTGGCTGTCAGGCCGAGACACTTGCTCCCTCACTTCCCATCTGCAAAGGTAGGCCTGGTTCTGTGAGCCCAGAGTGCAAGGCTGCTCCTTGCATTACTCGAAAGGGAAAGAATGACGAAAACCACTTGCACACGATGCAGTTCAGCCCTGAGAGTCTGGTTCTTGCCAAGGACATACCCCACACAAACGCTTACTGAGACTTTTTAATAACCCCATTCAGAACCTGACATGTGAGCCACATTGAGTGTTTTCTTGATTGCTTCTGGATGTCATTAGTTGAGTCATTTTTAATCAGATAATGTCGTGCGTATTCCTATGAGAAACTGCCACTTAGAAGCTGGTTAAGAACTATAAAGCAAAAGTCAGCCAATTATCTAAGGCAGCTGTGATGTGGCAGAAAGAATACTGGAATTGCGTTTCTAAAAACCTGGTTGTGAGTCCTAAATCTGCCCAATAATTTAGCTGAGGGAACTCGGGCGTGTTACTGAATCACCCCGTTTCCTCTTCTGTTAGAAGGGCACAGTAATGCTTCCAGCCCAGGGCAGACTCAGTGAGAGAATCTGTGTGAATGTGTGTTATGTGATATATCGTAGGTGATGTACTCTGTATTGTTCATTATGGAGATATTACATTATCCATCTGGACCACCTAATCCCAGCCACTATTTCCTCTTTCCTGTTAAAAGCACAGTGAAACTTATATCACAGTGAAGAGTCAATGAGAAAGTATATGTGAAATGACTTTTTAAACTATAAAATATTGCATATATTATGAGTATTACTTATTACTTTAATATACTAAAGCATAATATGTATAGTTGTATATTATGTATTCTGCTATATAATATATACAATATATTATGTACTATGTGTTATACATTGTATATATGTTAAACATTAATACATATAGTATATTGTTATATTATTACACATTATATTAATATACAATGCACATATAATATGTTATATATTATTTGATATTATATACCAAGGTATATTATTTATGCATGATTACTTATTATTATTATTATTAGCTAAGTTTTTCAGACAATCTGACCATGGGATGATGCAAAAATAATTTTAAAATAGCTTTTGATTTTTTAATAATAATACTGTTGATGAGAGAAAAACCTAGAGGGTGAACATAATCAAATACTTTTAGAACCATATGAGGATGATTTTACTCACAGAGGCAGAATCTAATGAGCAGAGAGATTTGTAGAATCATTTTGTTGGTTCTTGTGAAAACAGTTCTGAAATATATTATGAAAATCTTGTCCTTGAACAATTCCTATCACTCATAAAGTCATGAAGATGGATTAAAATGAATTAATTCTAAAATATTTTCATAGGATCTGCCTCTTGACTCGTCTTCAGCTTGAGGAAGTTTTGAAATTAATTATCCCCTTATACTTTGCTTATCATCATTCATGTGTGATGTGTGCTGTAATTTATATACTTGGTGTTTGAGCATTTAAATTCTTTCCACCTCCTAGGTCATCTCTCCACCATTAAGGCACAAGGTCAACAAGTGGCAGCAGGGGATTCCAGATCCTTTGCAGGGGAGAGAGTCATGCATTTTCTGATGTTATTACAAAAACAAGAACATCTTTATTAAAACAGCTAAGAGAAATTATTAGACCATAAAACTAAACCTTATATAAGTTTCTACCACCCATCCATTTACAGGAGACAGAAAAATAGGCATCATCTTTGACATTTTTCTCTACTTCACTTCAACATTGAATTATCGTCAAGAGCAGTCAATTTTTTTTCCAGAAATTTACATAATCCACCCTCTTCTTTTGATCTCTGCTATGACCACTTAATCCCGGCCACTGTGGCCTCTCCTCTGGTCTGCAGCAGTCGTCTGCTGGATGTTCTCTCATCCACTCTGTTCTTTTAGTGCAGGGATCTTTTCACAGCAGAAATGGGAATATGTCAACTCCAGCCTCCATCCTTTCCCTTCACTCTCCCCAAGCCCTTTAAAGGCTTCTCTCTGTTCTTAGGATAAAAACCAAAACCTTGAACTCAGTTTACAAGGCTTTGAATTGTCTGCCCCATCTACCTGTGAGTGTCACCTGCACTTTGCTCTTCCTCATTCTGTCCTCATGCAATCCTTATTGTCCCTAATTGCTCCTACATACCAAGGTCCCTTCCATCTGCCATCTGCTCTTTGCACATGCTTCTCTCTCTGCCTGGGATACCCTCCACCCCAAGCCCCTTTATATCTGGCTATTCATCCTTCACATTTCCACTTATGTCACTTCCACAGGAAGCTGTCCCTAAACACCCAAGACAATTCAAGTCCCCTTGTTAATGCACTCACATGACTAACTTAACAACGCTAATCACCACTAGATTTCATTTCATTAACTTCTGTTGCTTGTAGCAATTACAGACTAGCAATTAGACAATTCCAACTTAAAAGGTCTGTTCAGGACAGTCCTGGGCAAATGAGGATGAGTTGGTTACTCTACTGTGTACTCAGAATTGGGTTGAAAAATGAAATTTAAGGATTAAAGTCCTTTTGTTCAATATGCTGTGTTTGTTACCAAAACTTAATTATTAAGATCTTAAAACTATCTCTTTTTTCTTCAAATTTAACAGATGAAATATTTTACTCTTAAAGTTAGTTGCTTTTGTGTCACTTTCATAAATTTCCCTAACTGTGGTTTCAGTTTCCTAGCTGGTAAAATTCATTACAAAGTAACTTTTAAAATAAAATCTAGTATTTTCTGAAGAAAGGAGTTCATACCTCAGTTCTGCCGTTTACTGAATGACCGTGAGGAAAAAAACTCAATATGTTATCCCATCTATAGAGCCAATAATTTCAAATTCACAGGATTATAATAGCAATCTACACATGTATAAATACATGTGTATATAAAATTCATAAAGTAGTATTTGCCATGGAGTAGATGCCCAATATATTTATATTTCCCTCTTCGGCCAGGAAGTTTCTGATTAGAGGAGTGAAAATCACCCCTCCCTTTACTGAGTTCATTTATGAGAGCCGAGGCTTCACTTAAGTAGAGAGGAGTATTTCTCTTAATTGCCCACTATTAACCTGAAAGCTCTGTGATTTGCAAAGTTATTATATGTCACTTCCCAGAGAATATTTTAAGCAAAATCAATTTTCATGTTCTTTCAGATATATATAAAGTGGTTTTGTCCTTTTTGGTGATTTTATTAGTAGATGTTCAGTGTTCATCTAAAACATTATAAGCAGTATGGGGCAGAAGGCCATGTGCCAGCTGCAGAGAGAGCAAGCCCCTCTCTGTTTCAGGTGAAAGCCCGTGCTTTTGTTTCCTTGAGACTTCAAGAGAAGGTTCTGCAGCAGTATTTATTTGGTTTATGGTAGCCTCTCAGATGTACTGCATCTGCTTTGCAGTAAAGGATGTGGGGCTCCCTTCTGGTGACTTGCCCCAGACAACAGGCATGTTTGTCCTCCTCAGCTTTGATCTTTTTTGCCTGGTATCTAAATGAAGCCTTTCTTGTGCCTTCAAAGCTAAGTGACTTGTGCAGCTTCCAGTTACAAAACAGCTCTGCTCCAGCCACCACTCGGGTTCCCCTGTCCTCGCTTCCATTCTCGCGTGCCTTCAGTTGGAGGGCTGCGGGGAGCCAAGATGAAGTATAGCTAACATGTAAAAAATCAAGCACGGTGAGCAGGAGAGGGAACTGGTGCTTCCTGGGGTGGTGCATGCCTGCAGATGGGGGAAGAGGAGACCGTAGGAAAAGTTGGCATTCTTAAAAGAGAGCATACCATTGTGGCTGTACGTGGATGCTAGATTCAGACAGCTTGGGCTGTGCACAGTTATTAGCTGTGATAAATTCTGCAAGTTGTCAAGCCTCAGTTTTCCTGTCTATTAGTGAAGGGTGATCATAGTACTTATCTATCTCATTGTAGGTATTAGATGAGAAAATACAAATAAAGTGCTTAGTACACCACTGGACACTGAGCAAGGACTCCGTGAACACTACCTTTTGGTTATTAATAGCAGTGAGGTACACTTTCGTCAATGTTACTCAGTGTCCAAATGCAATAGTCTCTCCCATTCCCTCTCTAGGGAAATGGTACTGATTCACAAAGGCCAAATTTAAATGTCTACTTCTGTGCATATTCTCTGATAGCCTTGGCATCTAGTCAGCATTGATGCTGGGTACCAGAGCTACACAGATAAAAACATAGTGTCTGCTTTAAAGAGTTATTTATTCTCTTTTCTGTCTTCCTATAACTCATTATTTATAATTTGATTATAGGACAAAAACAGTCTGAATTGAATTATTTATTTGGTTAATTCGCTAGTACCTGGGACCATAAGCTCCTTGAGGTCAGGGCCTTGGCATCAAGGCCACAGATACATGACCTTAAAGAGCAGGATTGTATGGTGAATTAGAGCTCAAGACCACCACTTAGTCGCCATGCCACCTGGAGCATGCTGCAAAAGCACTCTTGTTTTTAGTTTCCTCATCTGTAAACATATGTAAAGTACCTGAAACATATTGATTGCTCAGTTAATTGTGGTCAACATCATAATAATGTAGACAAATGACCTGAGTCATAAGATCTTGGTAACTTCTGTGTCCTTTGACACAGACAGGTTTCTGTTTCATTTTTGCCCTGTATTTAACTTATCAATTTCATTATATCTGTTTAGAGAGTGTGAAAAAAAATCCTAAATAAACAAATAGTGAAGATGGAGGAATTTTTGGATATGTTTGTGTGTATGCGAAACTAGAATATATTCATGATTTCTGAATGTCAGTAGGTTCCTCACTACATTTCACTGAGTCTATATGATAAATAGGACTTCCCTGCAAATTTTATTGACTGGTTTTAGAGTTCTTTACATTTCTTCTGTTGTAACTCCAGTACTTTTAAATCTTCCTCCTCTAAGGTCCTCTTTTCTAAACTCTACTTCTGCAAATTTGTGGTGGTATTTCAGAAGTTGGTTAGAACTTAAAGCAGAGAAACAAATAGAATGTGTCTTAATCTTATGCCTTCTATTTTATTTCTCCCAACAAACTGGCCATATGATGGTTTCCCTTTAAAAAGTGTTAGTGAATAGTTTTTCTCTCCAGATGTGTTGCAGTTTCATCTCATTAATGTTGCAGTGATACCACATATCAGATTTATAAATATATAGTATCCTGAATTGTCCCTAATTTCTTCTTAAATACAACTACGTGACCTATTGTCATTGAATTTGGATTCTTTGTACTAGATTTTTTTTACACGTAAGGATTTAAATAAGGCAAAATTCTATTATGTTTGTTTGCATTATATACTTTCTTAATTAAATTAGGACAGCAGACAGTGGAGAAAATATTAGAAAGAATAGAAAGATAGAAAGATAATGTTAGATAATGAAAAGACATTAGAAAGATATTAGAAAGAAAGAAAAAAGTTAAAATAACTTTCCTTTTGCTCTCCAAGGCAAAATATGAGCCCAAGTTTTCCAGATTTGTTTAATAAGCATGTGAGTATGATATATATTATATGTCATCATTCCATTTATCAGTGCCTCTCAAAGTTTCTGTTCAGGATTCTTTTCCATTCTAAAAAAAATTTTGGAGACATTAAAGATCTTTTGTTTACGTGTATTATATTTATTGTATTTGAAATTTTTAAAAATAGATTTTCAAATATTATTTATTAATTTATTTTAAATAATAAATCCATTATACATGAATACAAATAATTTATTTTTATCAATAATTAATATATTTTCCAAAACCAAAAAAAAGGTTTAGTGAAAAGAGTGGTATTGCTTTTACTTTTTTACAAATCTCTTTAATTCCCAGCTTAATACAAGACAGCTGGGTTCTCATATCTTCTTCTACATTCAATCTGTTGCAATGTGTTGTTGTGGTTAAAGTATAAGAAAAAAAATCTGGTTCCACAGAGATATATAGGAAAAGGGAAGAGTATTTTAACCTGATAATTAACTAGATAAAAGTATTTTAGTTAGGTAATTGTGAATGTTCTTTGATGCTACATCGAAATTCTACAAGTGTTATTTTCTTAAAGATTAATTGCAATATGCAAATTGAAACCAGATTAATGAACGTTTTGTACTTGGTGTACCCACAGGATAAGAATGGAAAAGGCAAATCATGCCTTAGTAATGTCATAAAAATAGTTTTGTCCTTTTATATCCCATGAAAATTTCCCAAAGATACATATGGGTGCCCAGACCACACTTTGAATACAACTGCCATATACTACCATAAATCCTTATAATCTTATCTTGGGACACAAAAAACCAGCATTACTGAGAAAATTATGCAAGAAGCTAAGTAACTTGCCTGGCTTTTGCCTAGTTAACTCAGGATAGAACCAAATTTGAATTTAGTCTTCCTTTTTTATCTCTCTTTTAGGACATATTCCTTCCAAAAAACATGAAAGTGAGGAAATACAGAGGCATACAGTATGATTTTTCCCTAGAGACCATAATTCTTGAGAGATAAATTGGTTTTATAGCTACTGAGCATCAAGTTCTGGAAAGAACATGGTTGGTCTTTTAGCATTGCTATAAAAGCACATTGCGTGAGAAGGTCTTCCAGTTTGATGGGAAACAAATTCTAGGGTGAAATTTAGGGAAAAACAAAAGGACCCAAGTAGGAATATAAAAGAAGAGTTTGGGAGAGTCACAGAATAGATAGTACAGTCCGTAACTAAAGCTCCAAAGATCCCAGGGGGAGATTAATTTTTTCACTCATGTCAAAGTAAAGCTGCTATCTTCTCCTCCAGGACTCAGAGAAAATGGATGGTGAGGTGACCATACCTATTCCTTTACTGACTTCTCTTTATCCTCTTCTCCCCTGACTATGCCTTCATTCCCATTTTCTATTCCAGGACAATGAAAGAACAGGGTTCCTTGTGATATTTATCAATGCCTTTGTCACTGTGGCACTATCAAAATAGAAATAGCAGAAAAGATAGAAGAATAATAAAAGAAATCAAAGAAATAAAAAATAAAAAAGTATTGATATTAGTGCAATGTCTTTCATATGGTATTGTGATATATGGAGGTATAACATCACCAATTTCTGCTTTAACCAGAAGGTGGAGAAGGGAGTTAGCAACTACTGTATACCTGCTACACGCATGGCACCCTATTCCTGCTGGGGATAAGGCAATAAAAAAGTCGGTTAACACCAAGAATGTCTCATACCTTTCCCTAGCAGAAAACTGGATTCACTGAGAATGTCTAAGAAATCTTAGACCATTCATTCCCATTAAACCTATATGATAACTGCAGAATCTTTCAAAATTGGAAAATACCACTAACTTAAAGAAATCAAACATTTTACATCTCATGACCTACGTTTTGTCTTTTTGTTTCTTTTCAAGAATGCAAGGTAAAACAAATAGTTTACAAGGCAAATCTAGGTAGGTTTCTATTTTTTATGTTAGTTTAGCAAACAATATAGCTATGTTGTTATGTTAGAAATAAAATTACAAGCCTAAAATAATTACTTAATGTTCAGTTTGGTTTACAAAATTAGATTTGGTTAAAATTTAACATCTGTGCCCATCTTCCTCTACTTTATATGTGGGACACCTGCCAAAGCATGGCCTGATAAGTGATATGTAGGTCCATGCCCAAGATCCGAACCTGAGAACCCCGGGCTGCCGAAGCAGAGTGCACGAACGTAACCATTACACCACCGGGCTGGCCCCTTAAAAACATTTTAATGTAAGGCAGTGATATGTTGAGGGAAGGAGAAAGTCATGTATTGGTCTGAGATTGCAAAGACTTGCAAGAGCTTTACAATAATTTTCTATAATGACTAGAAGAAATAAAAGCTGCCATAAGTTTTGTACTATTAAATTTGTTGTCATTTATATAGCAGCAATCCTTGGTAGAACCTTTTTAAAAATTATTTAAATTTTCAACCAGATAATGCTAGTGATCAAATACATTAGCTTTTAAGCTTTGCATCAACTGGAATTACATCTACGTGTCCTGTATTTTATTCCTAGGGCCTTACACAGTATCTGGGACATAGTAGTTGCACAATATTTGTTGAATATTTTCAAGGAATAAGTGTGTAAAGAGTACTGTCTTTATTATTCATTTTAAAAAAATTTAGAAATTTAAAAATACTGAGCATAGTTTGGTCTACCTGCTTCAGATATTTCTGTCTGGGTGTCACCTGTAAATCAGGGGTATGGATGGAGTTATTACAGGATCAGAGAGGAGAGATCCTGGATCAGACTGAGCCAGGAGAGGTACCACCCAGGGGTTCACTGGTAAAAACACAGAGCCGAGAAAGAAAGAAGAAAGTCCTATCTAAGAAGACTGCTGACTTTGGAAGGAAAAGGGCCAAGAGAAAGTGGAGATGTGAGACAACATCTAGAAAGAAATAGCCTGTGAGGTCAGTAGGCAATGGGGAAGGAAAAATTAATTAATTGAGCAGTTAACAAGACATAAATCTATGCATATTGACCATGTGCTGTGCTATTTATTTTACATACGTGTCTACATCCCCCAAGAAATGGAAGAATTCCCAGTCACAAACAACCAGACCAGATGCCTGCAGTGATTCTGTTTAGTGCTTTGATGGAGGAGAATATTTCTGAGAGCAAAATACTACCTTCCCCCTGCCTGTGGGACTAAGGAAATAAGAATTGTGTCATTTCTCTAACCATTATCATCTTTTTCCCACCCGTGGTGGATCTATGGAAGCTACTGCTTGGGAGACTCATCAATATTGAAGAGAGCAAGCCTATTCATTTAAACCCAGAATGTCTTACACCATCTTAGACACACCAACCTAGTTCTCCCCTCCATTCAGAGGACAGCATCCATTTAATACCATTTTCATTTAAACATAACCTTATTCTTTCCCCCACTTCCCAAGTCTATAACAGCTGAATTGAGAAATATGTAAGTCTCACCTCTTTCACAAAGACATTTGGTATATAAATGAATGAATCAATCAATGCATGCATGCATGAATGAATGAATGAATTCTTTTCAAAGTTAGGGCAAGAGCTGAAAAGATGACAAGTTATTTCAACACCTATAACCTTTGCCTATACATATGAAGACACGTAGTTTCAAGAGTGACTGTAATGACTTAAGTAAGGGAAAATAAAGTAGAAAAAATGGCAAGTTTTATTGTGGCTTATTTGGTAGAATAATTTGTGAAGACAGAGTGCCTAGACTGGAATACTTGCTCTGCCACTGCCGAGTCATGGGACCTTGTTAAATAGAGATAACAAGAGCTCCTCACCTTAGAAGGTTTGGGGGAGCATTAAGTATTTTAGAGCAATAGCTGGCACACAGTGTTTGCTAATTTGTTAAGCCTTGAGAGGGATAAAAGAATACAAGTCTCAGCCTCTATTTTCTAGTAGAAAACAAGATATTTGCAAAGGTAAGACACATGAGCTCAGAAACAGTGAAGTTAAAAATCTGTCTAAAGGTACTCACATAAAAACGAAGCCCAGTGCTGTTCAGTGCTTGTGCTTAGGGTGTGCTTGTGTGTTCTAACACTGTCTCTGTATTGGCTCTTTATTTTGAAGTTTTCGGGTTCAACAGCCACCGTATCCCCTGCCACATGTCACATGTTCCTGTCACCTCAGGGTCTGCCATGCTATTCAATCATGACTTGATCTCATGCAAAATCATTGACGCATTCTCAGTGGGATTCAGGCACAATGTGCACAGGAAGACTGGCTAGATCTGACTTCAGCAAAAGGGTTTGGCTGGCATTCACATCAGATATTCAGAAAGAGAAGCAACTGTCCTCCTTTAGTGCCACAAGTTTAACAAACGTGAACCACTGTTAGGTTTAGAAATGATTTGCTTTGAAAGAGCTGTGGTTACCGCACCCTTACCTCTAAGAAATAAGCCACTGCGTTCCGGAGCTGTGCCAGAAACTCATCTGTCCTCTCTAGGATCTGACTTGAGGCTGGCGATGCAGGGAGATTTCTGGTAGAGGGCAGAATACTCATGTCAATCTTTTCTTTCTCCATAAACCACGTTTCTCAACCTACCAAAACACCAGGAAATGTGCTCATTTCAAGGTCTGGATCATTTCAACCCTGAGTTAGAGGATTGGCATTCCTCTCGTGGATTTCAAAACACACACACACACACACACACACACACACACACACACACACGTCACTAATATAGACTTTGGGTTAAGACTTTTAAATGACATGTCTCTCTCTCTCCATCTCCTGTGTCTCCCTCCTACCACCCCCACCTTCTTTTTGGACTTTTATTTGTTTACAAGCCTTGCATTTCAAGCCACTGAAGAACTCAGGTCTTTTTCACTTGAAAAGTGACTTTCCATTCAGGGAGGAAATTCGTAGGAGCAGAAAGACTTAGCTGAACCCGTACTTACTGAATAGCTTCATGTCCCAATGATTCAAGGAACTGGCACTCGGGCGATCCCTCGCATTATTCTCTGAATGCCATGACCTATATGTCAGCGAGAGGACGCTGGGATGTTTCTCATCTTTGGAAAGCAATGCCCCAAGGACAAAGAGCTTCTTTTACTGGGCAGTAATGACGGCCACGAGGTGGGAGCCATAAACCAGGCAAGCCTGGGCAATGTGTGTGCTGACATTTTTCATTCCTAATATCCCACAAGTATTTCAGCTTCAACAGAGCCTCTGTGCAGATGAAAAGGAACTTTTTTGTTTCTTGATTTTGTTATATTATGTTTGAAAACTCCTACCAGCCTCCCAATTACCCATTTGGAGATAAACTGGCAAAACTATTTTTCACCACCTTTATATCCTCCATTTTACAAGCAAAAAGAAACACTAATATTGATGTTGTTTCCTCTAGATAAATGAAATCCATACTTGTTTCTTCCCCAGACTGCCTCACCTTTTTGCCTGTGGGGCTTAGAAATCCCAGAAGCTATTGTTCAGCCTGGCCTGCCCACAGCCCGGCCATCAGTGATGTGCAAGTAAGCGGATTAGATCAGACATTAAAATTTGAAAAAATGATAAAAAGCATGGCCAACTTTTGTAAACAGGAATGACCTATTCTGAAAGAAAAGAACATTTTGCACAAAGACAGATTGAGACGCGTGGGGGGCAAAACTGCCCAAGTCAGCAGGGGATGGATGTATGCGCTGTAAATGACTTCGAGAAGCAGCTACAATGCCTTTTTTTTTTTGAATGGGAGAGGAGTGCAGGAGTTTTTCATACCTTTGATAAACTCGCTACTTGTTTTTGTTATTGGTGGGCTTGTTTTTTCCATGTAGCAACAGCTTGCAAGACTTTTGTCCTTGCTGCCTCCTCTCCCAGAAAACACTCAACCTATCTTCTTTGGTGGAAAACTCCGTCCAGAGGCCCCCTTTCTCTCTCCCTTCCTTCCTTCCTCCCTCACTTCTTTCCTCCCTTCCTTCCTTTCTCCCTTCCTTCCTTCTTTTTTCTCCTCTCTAAATACCTTTTGAATATATGCTATGTGACAGGTACTGGGCTGAGTTCCAAGGAAAAAAACCATTAAAAATAATGACACAGTCCCTTCCCTAGTAGTTTATAGGCTGATTGGGAAGGGATATAAAATAGATAATTTTATGCATAAATACACCATTGTAACTGCTATGAAAGCAAAATCTAGACAATTACAGGAACATGCACTGAAGACTTAACCTCATCATAGGTATCCAAGAATTTTCCCTGAGGAATGGCTTTTAAGCTGATATATGAAGGGTGAGAAAGTGCAATGAAGTATCACAGAATTTATGAAAAAAATCTGTTTAGGATACTGTAAGGGTGCAAAGGAAGGTGAGTAAATTCTACCTGGGAGAAGAAGAGAGGTATCGAACTTTCTAGAGGAGGTTATTTTGAGTTGCATATTGAAACATTGAAAGTATCTGAATTAAAGCAAAATGGCAGCAGAAAATAATCTTGACTTCCATTCAACAGATGCACTCTCCTCTACTCTACTGAAGATTGTCTTACCTTTGCTGTCTGATCTATAAGTTTTTCTTAGTTTTCACCAGTTTGTACTTCTTTCTTCTCTTTGTGAACTTATAGTAAAATGAAGAAGTCATAGCCAAATTCATCTCCTTTTTTTATTCACTTACAGTAACTCACGGTAATCCCAACTATGTTTAAAAAATATCAGAAGGGTGGTGAACATGATGCAATCTATGCAGAAATAGAAGTATAATGATGTACGCCTGAAATTTATACAATGTTATAAACCAATGTTACTGCAATAAAACAATAAATTAATTAAAAAAAAGAAGCGAATAGTGATAACAATAGTTATCAGTGAGAATAGAATTATAGATGAATTTTCCCTTTTTTAGTTGGTTCCTATATTTTTCAAATACATATTCTTTTTTTAACCAAAAGTTTATATATCTGTCTTAAAAATGTTTAGTTTTTATAAACAGGTCCACTATCAAGACTTCTACTATTATTATTCTTGGTTGGATACAGGTCATCTGAAATTCACACTTCCTTAAAGCAAAGGTATTAGATATAGATTTCCAACAGTTGAGGCTTCCTTTGCCTACTTTTCTCTGAACTTTGTGCTGCTCTGTTTAATCAAATCCTCACCCAGCCTAAAACTCCCACTCCTAAGGCATCTTGAGCTCCTGCTCTGGATGATAGTATTAATTGGATGATAGTGTCATCGAAGTGATAATGTTATACAGATGGCTTTTGTCCCAGACTGTGGGCTAGATGTTATTGCACAGATTTTCATTTTTGCCTTCACTCATATGATTTATATCAATCTTTTTAAAAAAACAATTTAGAATTTTTATTTAAAACTGTAAAATTGAGAATATTTTTACTTAAAGTTAAATTTATGCTATAAAGATAATGAATTATTATTTTTCATTGTAAAAGTGATAAAAGACAGAAGTTTTCTCATCTTACAACCGTAATATACTTTCTTCCCACAACTAAATTAAATCAGTTATTTCTCATTGTTTTACCTCATTTGGGATACAAAATAGCAGTACTCAGCATTTTCTCAGTATTTGTTGAGAATTGACTACATATGAGGGCTTATGCTGGGTGCCCAGGTGCCATTGCACTGGCTGTGCCCTCCAGCACAACGTTGCATGCAAGTAGTGATAAAAATTCTTGTCTTGCACACAAGCTCAGTGAGAAATCATTCCGATTTTACTATAAAATGTAATATTTGCTGGTTTTTTAACCTATCATTTAACAAATTAAAGAAGTTAACTTCTATTCTGATTTTTCCAAGAGTTTTTATCATAAGTGGGTTATAACTTTTGTCAATATTTTGCATTCATTGAGTTTATTGTAACTTTCTTTCTCCTTTATTCTGTAATATAGTCATGCACCACGTTAACTATGTTTTGGTCTACGAGGGACTGCATATACAACGGTGGTCCCATAAGATTAGTACCATATAACCTAGGTGTGTAGTAGGCCATACCATCGAGATTTGTGTAAGTACACTCTATAATGTTCGCACAATGATGAAATTGCACAATGACACATTTCTCAGAACACATCCCAGTCGTTAAGTGACACATGACTGTATAACAAATCACCGTGATTTATTTTCAAATGTTAAATCACTATTCCTTTCATACAATGAACCTAATTGGGTTGTGATGTACTATCCATTTATATAACATTGAATTTGACTTTCTAGTATTTTGTTTAGGGTTTTTGCACCTATGTTCATGAGACAGAGATTAGCCTCTAATTTTCATCTCTTGTAGTGTTCTTTTAAGATTTATTGGGAAATGTTCCTTCTTTTTTAAATTATCTGGTACAGGTGTGCATCTCTTCCATAAATATTTGGAAAAAATTCACCCCTGAAATCACCTGAAACCAAGGATGTGTAAACTGAGCCCTACAAGGTAGTGGAATCACATGTCCAAAGTCACCCAGCAAGTTAATGGAAAAATTAAAACAAGAGCCTACGTTTCTGGACTTCCAGTTGAGTGCTCACTCTGGTTCTCATTTCAGTGCTATTTTATTATGCTATCTATAATAATCAAAAATTTGTTCTGGAAAAAAGATACCATCCTGGATATCTTAAGAAAAATGTAGCTAAATATATGGTATTAGACTTACATATCTGTTGATAGTCTGGAGCAGTGATGATTAGAAAGATCACTTTCAGGAATTCTGGAAGTCCAAGGAGAGCATGGAAGTCACCACCAGTGGTCTCAGTTTCCTATAGCACTAGGGAGGCAGATACTCAAAAGAAATCATGGAGCCATAAAACAAACCCCATATTCACCGTCTGCCATGGCCCAATTGACTACTGGTAGCTGTTGCCATAAAATAATGGCTTACTTCTCTTCTGCCATCCAAATCTTACATGAATGCCTCCCATTGGCTAACCTAGTAGAACACACTGGCCAAGAAGTCTGGTAAATACCGTTTCTGAGAGTCATACCCTTGAGGTACAAGGAAGAGCTTAAGAGAGTGGTGATATTTTTGAGCAACAACAATCAATATCCAGCATATCAGAATTTGAAGTGAATATTACTCTCATTTTTTTCTTAATGTACTTTGCTAATGCACTTAAAGATGAAAAATACAAGTAAATAGCCTTATTATATTGTTAACTATTTAATAAAAACTACTTTTCCTCTTAAATCCTTTCCTCCTTCTATTTACCTTTTTAAGTTGTCGTTTCAGAGTTTTTCAGCAAAGATCAACTAGATGGTGACATTATCAAATCACTCTTTTGAGCCCAGGTGTGTGTGCATGTGCAGGCTATACATTTAAGTACTTGCAAAATGCTGCCTGAGTTTTTCTGTATAGCCAATAGTCACCAAAAAGTGGTACCTGAAAGTTTATATGGCTATAAAAAGAAACCTGGGAATTTTGACACTTTTGAAAATCTCCGTGGAATGATTTCATTTATATAAGACAAAATATCTTGCCATTTAACCTATGTCAAAACAAATAATACAGACAGATACGTAAGTAAGAGATTACTAAATTTCAGGAGTGAAGAATCTGGAAAAAGTTGTAAACTTTTTCTGAGGGGAAAAAGGTCTACAGCTATGTACAGATAAAAATTTGCTTATGATTTAGGAATCATGGACTTTCTAAAACCTATCCAGTCATGAAATTCTTCACCCAGGTTAATAAACCCTGATAACAAATAATGAAAAACAATGACTAAAATAAACTGAAAATACAATACTTTAACATGTTTTTTCTAAATAGTTCAGATAAGAAAATTTCATTGCTTGACTTTTTGGAATAAATATTTCAATTCCCCATATTTTATTTACGTATAAAAACTGCCTTTATAGGATAATTTCTTCAACCACATATTCATAACAATATGCATTAAAAGTAGTAGTGATTGTTTGGAGGCACTCACTGTGTCTTTTTATATTTAACTTGTTTAATCCTCATAGTGATCCTATTATTTTTCTCTTTGTATAGACGGAGATAGGGAATTTTAGATAGGTTATGTAAATCATACGTTTACATATCTCATCAGTGTTGGAATGGAGTTCTATTCCTGAGTCTCCACCAAGAGTCCATGTTCTTAACCATGATGTGGAATTGTCTCTCAGTGAAAGACAGTGACATGAGTAGATCTCAAGCTTTAGTAGAAAGAACACAGTACTTAGAGTCAAATAAATCTTGTTTTGATTCCAATTTATGTGTTCCTTGAGCTCATAAATCTTTATTTTATTTTATTTTGGTAAGAATACTTAACATGAGATTTACTCTCTTAATAAAATTTCAAGTGTACAATATAGTTTTGTTGGTTATAGGTACAATGTTGCCCAGCAGATCCCTAGAATTTATTCATCTTGCTTAACTGAAACTTTATGCCCATTGGTTACTAATCCATGAGCTCAGTCTTTCAACCTCTCTGAGCTTCAGACAGGGAAAATCATTTAGAAAATCATTTAGAAAATTATAAAACCCAGCATATGCAGAGTTAATTTTAAAACTCAGGATTTAAATAATCTGCTCTCCCTAATGTCTTTTCCAAACATATTAGAGGGAGGTGACACTTGAGGTGAAAGAAAATACTGACACTTTGTTTATATGGTTTAAAACCACATACATTATAATATCACAATTTCCCAAACTGTGTTCCACAAACCATGAGAGTTTCTTGAAATATTTCTTGAAATATATTAATAATTCAAGAGGCCAAATAAATATAGAAAATTCTAAGTGCTATTTAACTCTTTTTGGAAGATCACAATGCACATTAAAGCATTGAACTCAACTCTGAAAAGTCCCACAATAAAGAAATTGCTTTAAGATTTTTAGCCCAGGCTATTTTTAAAACTTATTTTATCAAGGATCAAAACTCAATTTTGTTTCTTTATGAAGAACATCAGTTAAGTCTTTCCTGTTACTTATGTTCTGCAGAAGATATTTTGGTAAATGCTTTACATACCTCATTTGGACTGTGTGTCTACTTCAGAATAACTCACATGACAGTTACCTCATTTTCAAAATAGAAAAGTACAGGAATCTCCATAGATATTTTAAGGGATAACTAGAAAAATTCATTACGAACAGTGGGTTCTCAGAAAAGACATACTCCATTATTGCTGCTTCTGGGTGATTTGTAAGCAGTGTTTGGCTGGCCCAGGGAAAAGAATAAGACTGAGCTTGTGTTTGTTTCCACAGATGTATTTTGGTCACAGATTCCAATAACCCATCCAATGTTGAATCACAGAAAGATGACTTTGTTTGGTTTCTGTCTAAGCCCCTTGATTTGCCATGACATTTTCTAGGAAATAATAAGAATTTTACTCTTGGAGATAGCTTTAGCACCTTGTAAATCTTTTAAAAAATTAGATTATATTTTAATGCTAAATGTCATTAGCAAAAATATTTTATATTTTCTAATTATTCTATTATTCTGACTTAACTGTGATTTCCCATGAAAAAAATAATTTAAGTACTGTATGAAGGTATTTTATAATATCTTTTTCTAGACAATTCTTAAATTTCTTTCAGAAATAGGCATTTTCCAGGTCTATGTCCCTATATCAACTTTACCTTTTATGCCAAGAAACTCACTGTTAAGCTAATTAATTAATTTGTGCAATCATTCTTAAAATATTTATTGAGTGCCTTATGAGTTCTAGGCACTAGGATAAGTGTTGAAAATGGGGAGCAAAATCAGGCTTTCTCTGCCCTTACAAAATCTAAAATCTAATTTTGAGATGGATATTACTCAAAATAGCAGACATAAATATAAAACGACAACTTTAATCAGAATAGGTACAGTGTGCTATGTAAACTTCTAATTGGGTAATTTGATTTATACAAGGAGATCCACAAGACTTCCCAGAGGAGGTAATAACCAAGTTCAGACCCCCAAAATGAAAATATTATTAGATAAAGTTGAGGTAAAGAGCATTTCGGGTTGTGCGGACAGCATGTGCAAAGGCCGTGTGGTGGGAAGGAGCATGGCGTACTTGAGAACTATTAAAGTCCCGAGGGTCTATAGTAGAGAGAGGGGAATCTTGGCATAGATGAGGCTGGAGAAACAGGTATAGACCAAATTATGCCAGGCTGTGTTCTCCATAGTAAGAATTGTGTTCCTTATCCCCCAAACAATGGAAAACCATTGAAATATTTTAAGCATGATCAGATTTGCATTTTGAAAAGATCACTCAAGCTGCAATGTGGACAATAGACTAGAAAGGCACATGAGTGGTTGTCAGTGAAATGTTACCAGGAGAAATGATGGTGGCTTGCATCAGGTTGATGGTGTTGCAGATGGAGAGAATTGGAGGGACTCAAGATATATTTAGGATGTAAAATCAAAATTTGCACTTGATAATGGAAATGGATATGGGCATGGGCACTGAGAAAGAAGGAGCTGTCAAAGGTGATTTATTTTGTTTCTTTTTAAATTTAATCTGTGAATCTTTCAGCTTTTTATTCTAAATGATAAGGATCATTCATTTAAACATAGCCATAATACCATAATCACACCTGAAAAATAAACGTAATTTCCTAATATCAACAAATATCCGATGTTCAAATTCCCAATAGTCTGGCTTTTTTAAAAAATTATTTTGTCGAGGTCATAATGGTTTATAACTGTGTAATTTCAGATGTACATTATTACATATCGGTTTCTGTATAGACTACATCGTGCTCACCACCAATATTCTAGCTTTTATTCGTCACCATACATATGTGCCTCTTTAACCCTTTCACCCACCCCCACACCCCTTCCCCTCTGGTAACCACTCATCTGTTCTCTTTATCCATGTTTATCTTCCACATTTGAGCGAAATCATATGGCATTTGTCTTTCTCTGTCTAGCTTATTTCACTTAACATAACACCCTCAAGGTCCATCCACATTGTTGCAAATGGGACAATTTTGACTTTTTTATGGTTGAGTAATAGTCCGTTGTGTATATATACCACATCTCCTTTATCCATTCATCGGTTGATGGGCACTTAGGTTGCTTCCACATCTTGGCTATTGTGAATAATGCTGCAATGAACATAGAGGTGCATAAATCTCTTTGGATTCTTTTTGTGTGTGTGTGAGGAAGATCAGCCCTGAGCTAACATCCATGCCAATCCTCTTCTTCTTGCTGAGGAAGACTAGCCCTAAGCTAACATCTATTGCCAATCCTCCCCCTTTTTATTCCCTTCCTTTTTTCTCCCCAAAGCCCCACTAGATAGTTGTATGTCATAGTGGCACATCCTTCTGGTTGCTGTATGTGGGATGCCGCCTCAGCTTGGCTTGAGAAGCGGTGCCTCGGTGTGCGCCTGGGATCCGAACCCGGGCTGCCAGTAGCCGAGAACGTGCACCTAACAGCTAAGCCATAGGGCCGGCCCTCTTTGGGTTCTTGATTACATGTTCCTTGGATAAATATCCAGTAGTAGGATAGCTGGATTGTATGGTATTTCTATTTTTAATTTTTTGAGAAATCTCGATACTGTTTTCCATAGTGGCTGCACCAGTTTGCATTCCCACCAGCAGTGTATGAGGATTCCCTTTTCTCTACATCCTCTCCAACATTTGTCATTTTTTTGTCTTGTTAGTTCTAGTCATTCTGACAGGTGTAAGGTGATATCTCGTTGTAGTTTTGATTTGCATTTCCCTAATAATTAGTGACGTTGAACATCTTTTCCTGTGCCTGTTGGCCTTCTGTATATCTTATTCAGAAAAATGTCTGTTCATATCCTCTGCTCATTTTTTGATTGGGTTGTTTGTTTTTTTGTTGGAGTTGCGTGAGTTCTTTATATATTTTGGAAATTAACCCCTTGTCAGATATGATTTGCAAATATTTTCTCCCAGTTGGTAGGTTGTCTTTTTGTTTTGTTTGTGGTTTCCTTTACCTTGCAGAAGCTTTTTAGTCTAATGTAGTCCCATTTCTTTATTTTTTCTTTTGTTTCTCTTGCCTGAGTAGATGTGGTATTCAAAAAGATGCTGCTAAAATGGACATCAAAGAGTGTACTGCCTGTATTTTCTTCTAGAAGTTTCATGGTTTCAGGTCTTACATTCAAGTCTTTAATCCATTTTGAGTTAATTTTTGTTTATGGTATAAGATAATTGTCTACTTCGTTTTTTTGCATGTGGCTGTCCAGTTTTCCCAATACCATTTATTGAAGAGACTTTCCTTTCTCCATTGTATGTTCTTATCTCCTTTGTCAAAAATTAGCTGTCCATAGATGTGTGGTTTTATTTCTGGGCTTTCAATTCTGTTCCATTGTTCTGTGTGTCTGTTTTTGTGCCAGTACCATTCTGTTTTTATGACTATAGCTTTGTAGCATATTTTGAAGTCAGGGATTGTGATGCCTCCAGCTTTGTTCTTGTTTCTTGGGATTGCTTTGGCTATTCGGGGTCTTTTGTTGTTCCATATGAATTTTAGGATTCTCTGTTTTATTTCCATGAAGAATGTCATTGGGATTCTGATTGGAATTGCATTGAATCAGTAGATTTCTTTAGGTAATATGGACATTTTAACTATGTTTATTCTTCCAATCCATGAGCATGGACTATCTTTCCATTTCTTTGTCTTCCATGTCTTTCAATAATGTCTTATAGTTTTCAGTGTATAGGTCTTTCATCTCCTTGGCTAAATTTATTCCTAGATATTTTATTCTTTTTGTTGCAGTTGTAAAGGGGATTGTCTTCTTGACTTGTCTTTCTGCTACTTCGCTATTAATGTATAGAAATGCAACTGATTTTTGTAGGTTGATGTTGCACCTTGCAACTTTGCTGTAGTTGTTGATTATTTCTAATAGTTTTCTGGTGTATTCTTTAGGTTTTTCTATATATAGAATCATGTCATCTGCAAACAGCAAGAGTTTTACTTCTTCCTTTCCAATTTGGATTCCTTTATTTCTTTTTCTTGCCTAAATGCTCTGGCTAAAACCTCCAGTACTATGTTGAATAGGAGTGATGGAAGTGGGCACCCTTGTCTTCCTCCTGTTCTCAGAGGGATGACTTCCAGTTTTTCCCCATTGAGTATGATGTTGGCTGTGGGTCTGTCATATATGGCCTTTAATATGTTGAAGTACTTTCCTTCTATGCCCATTTTGTTGAGGGTTTTTATCATAAATGGATGTTGGATCTTGTCAACTGCTTTCTCTGTATCTATTGAGATGATCGTGTGATTTTTATTCTTCATTTTGTTAATGTGATGTATCATGTTGATTGACTTGTGGATGTTGAACCATTCCTGCATCCCTGGAATAAATCCCACTTGGTCATAGCATATGATCCTTTTAATGTATTGCTGTATTTGATTTGCCAATATTTGTTTGAGGATTTTTTCATCTATGTTCATCACTGATATCAGCCTGTAATTTTCATTCTTTGTGTTGTCCTTGGCTGGTTTTGGTATCAGGATAATGTTGGCCTCATAGAATGAGTTAGAAAGCATTCCGTCTTCTTCAATTTTTTGGAATAGTTTGAGAAGGATAGATATTAACTCTTTGAATGTTTTCTGGAATTCTGCATAGAAGCTATCTGGTCCTGGACTTTTTTGGGGAGGCTTTTGATTGCTATTTCTATCTCTTTACTTGTGTTTGATCTATTAAGATTCTCTATTTCTTTTTGATTCAGTTTTGGGAGGTTGTATAAGTCTAAGAATTTATCCATTTCTTTTAGGTTATCCAATTTGTTGGTGTATAGTTTTTCATAGTATTCTCTTATAATCCTTTATATTTCTGTGGTGTCTGTTGTAATGTCTCTTCTTTCATTTTTAATTTTATTTATTTGTGCCTTCTCTCTTCTTTTCTTAGTGAGTCTGGCTAAGGTTTGTCAGTTTTGCTTATCTTCTCAAAGAGCCAACTCTTAGTTTCATTGATCCTTTCTATTGTTTTTTTAGTCTCTCTTTCATTTATTTCTGCTCTAATTTTTATTATTTCCCTTCTGCTGATTTTGGGATTTGTTTGTTCTTCTATTTCTAGTTTTGTTAGTTGTAGTTTGAGATTATTTATTTGAGATTTTTCCTGTTTGTTGAGGTATGCCTGTATTGCTATAAAATTCCCTCTTAGTGCTGCTTTTGCTTCATCCCATAAGAGTTGGTATGTTGTGTTTTCATTTTCATTTGTCTCCAGATACTTTTTGATTTCTCCTTTGATTTCTCCATTGATCCAATGGTTGTTCAGTAGCGTGTTGTTTTGTCTCCACATATTTGTGACTTTTCTGGCTTTTTTCTTGTAGTTGATTTCTAGTTTCATAGCATTGTGCTCAGAAAAGATGCTTGATGTGATTTCAATCTTAAATTTATTGAGGCTGGCCTTGTTTCCCAACATATGGTCTATCTTTGGGAAAATGTTCCATGTGCACTCGAGAAGAATATGTATTCTGCTCTTTTTGGATGGAATGTTCTACAAATACCTATTAAGTCCATCTGATCCATTGTTTCATTTAAGGCCACTGTTCCCTTGTTGACTTTCTGTCTGGATGATCAATCCATTAATGTAAGTGGGGTGTTGAGGTCCCCTACTATTATTATGTTGCTGTCAATTTCTCCTTTTAGGTCTTTTGGTAGTTGCTTTATATACTTTGGTGTTCCTGTGTTAGGTGCATATATATTCATAAGTGTTATGTCCTCTTGGTGGAATGTCCCTTTTATCATTATATACTGCTCCTCCTTGTCTCTCATTGTCTTTTTTATCTTGAAGTCTGCTTTGTCTGATATAAGATGGCAACACCTGCATTCTTTTCTTGTCATTAGCTTGGAGTATCATCTTCCATCTCTTCACTCTGAGGCTATGTTTGTCTTTAGAGCTGAGATGTGTTTCCTGGAAGCAGCATATTGTTGGGTCTTTTTTTTTTTAATCCATCCAGCCATTCTGTGTCTTTTGATTGGAGAATTCAATCTATTTACATTTAGAGTGATTATTGATATATGAGAGCTTAATAGTGCCATTTTATCTCTTGTTTTCCTGGTGTTCTCTATTTCCATTGTTTCTTTTCCCTTGTATTTCTGACTGCCATTTCAGTTTGATGGTTTTCTGTGATAGTTTTCTCTTTATTTGTGACTTATGGCTCTGCTCTGATTTTTTGCTTAGTGGTTACCATCAGGTTTGTATAAAAGATCTCATAGGTGAGATAATCCATTTTCTGGTAGCCTCTCATCTCCATTAGCCTTCGCAGGTTCCATCCCTTTCCTCTTCCTCTTCTGAATTACTGTTGTCCCAAATTACTCTTTTTTGTGTTGTAAATTTGCAAAGAAATTGAAATGTTTATAGTTATTTTTGATGCTTTTCTTCCCTTTATCTTTTATGTTATAATCAAGTGTTTGCTAACCTCTTCTGATAGAGAGCTGCGATTTTCCAATTTTGTCTATTTACCTACTTGCTCAAAGCTCTGTACACTTTTGCCTTTTTTTTGTGTGTGAGGAAGATCAGCCCTGAGCTAACATCTCTCAATTCTCCTCTTTTTGCTGAGGAAGACTGGCCCTGGGCTAACATCTGTGCCTATCTTCCTCCATTTTATATGGGACGCCACCACAGCATGGCTTGACAAGCGGTGCATCGGTGCGTGCCCGGGATCCGAACCAGCAAACCCTGGGCCGCTGCAGCGGAGTGCACACACTAAACCACTTACGCCACTGGGCCAGCCCCCACTTTTGCCTTTTTGTTTCAGGTAGGATGGCTTCCTTCATCAGTTCTTGTAAGGCAGGTCTAGTTGTGGTGAACTCCCTCAGCTTTTGTTTATCTGGAAACCTTTTATTTCTCTATCATATCTAAAGGATAGTTTCACTGGATAGAGTATTCTTGGCTTAAAGATTTTATCTTTCAGTATTTTGAATGTATCATTCCATTCTCTCCTAGCCTGTGAGGTTTCTGCTGAGAAATCCGCTGAAAGCCTGATAGGGGTTCCTTTGTAGATTATTTTATTCTGCCTTCCTGCCCTTAGTATTTTTTCTTTGTCATTGACTTTTCCTAGTTTTAATATTATATGCCTTGGAGAAGGTCTTTTTGCATTGATGTAATTAGGAGTTCTATCGGCTTCCTGTACTTGTAAGTCTAGTTTCTTCCCCAGGTTTGGCAAGTTCTCAGCTATTGTTTCTCTGAAGAAGCTCTCTGCTCCTTTCCTCCTCTCTTCTCCCTCTGGAATACCTGTAATCCTTATATTGTTTTTCCTAATTAAGTTGGATATTTTTCGAAGAATTTCTTATTTTTTTAAAAATCTTAGTTCTCTCTCATCTTCTACCTGAAGTATTTCTATATCTCTGTCCTCTAATTCACTAGTCCTGTCCTCCATAATATCGGCTCTATTTTTTATGGCTTCTAGATTATTTTTTATCTCATTAATTGTGTTCTTCACCTCCAGAATTTCTGTTTGGTTTTTTCTTCCCCCAGAACTTCAATGTCTTTCATGAAGTATTCTCCCTGCTCATTAATTTATTCCTGAGCTCATTGAACTGTCTTTCTGAGTTTTCTTGTAGCTCATTGAGTTCCTTTATGTCAACTATTTTGAATTCTCTGTCATTTAGATTGTAAACTTCTGTGATTTCAAGATTGGTTTCTGGAGACTTCTCATTTTCCTTCTGCTCTGAAGTGTTAGTGTAGTTCTTAATGGTGTTTGATGAATTGATCCTTTGCCAGTGCATTTGTGGTAGCATCAGCTTGCAGATTCCACCTGCCCCTACTGGCAGGAACAGAAGCTGTGTTTTCTGATCCCGTCCTGTCTGCTGGAAGTTGTGTGAGTAGGGCTGCTCTGCATTTGTGTGGGCTGGCCCAGCCACTCTGCAGGTCGTGCTCACATGAGCAGGGCCTCTGTGCTGGGTTGGTGGGTCATGCACCATAGATGGGACCTCTGTGGTTGACAGGCAGGTTGCTGTCATGTGGATGGGGCCACTCTGCTCAGCAGGGGACCAGCTGAGCTACTGTGCTAGGCAGGAGGGTAGCTATACAGCCCCTATACAGGGGCAGACCCACCACTCGGTTGGTACTTCAGGCTGCTGTGCTCTGCAGCTGGAGCACCTTCTGAGCGAATGGGGAGCCTTCTCGCCTGCACTGCCCTTGGCTGGCAGGTACCTTCATGGGGGATGAGCCATCACTCAGTGGGTCCCACAGGCTGCTATGCTCCATTGGCAAGGTGCCTTCTGAGTGGATGGAACATCGTCTTGCCTGTGCTACACTCAGCACATGCATGCCTCACTGGGGCTGAGCCACCGCCACTTGGTGGGAATTGCTGCCATGAGTCAGGCCACTGCAGCCTGGTGGGTGCTCCTGCAGGCCAGGCTACCACCCTGAAAGTGTTCGTGCAAGCCAGGCTTCCTCTGCCTCCTCTTACAGTTGTGCCAGCCACTGCGTGAGGATCTGCAAACAGGCTTACTGCTGCCAGAGAGGGGGAGGGGTGTACTCACCTAGTTCCACTGCCTCCCAGGGATCCAGTCCACCCATTTTCAGATGCATGGCTGCCTGGACCTCTCAGATGTCCTGTTGTGTTGTTTGGGGAATCCTCTGCTGGTTAATGAATGTCCATTTAGTTGTAACTTAGAGGGAAGAGACAAAGGGAGCAACTCACTCCACCACGATGTTGACATCACTCCAAGGGTGATTTAAATGACTCCCTTAGTGTTGTCTTTTTGAGGAACTAGGAGCATGTAAGAGATCTAAGTTGGTTTGAGAGTCAAGACTTCCTGGTAAATTAAGAGAATGTAGGGCCGGCCCCGTGGCTTAGCGGTTAAGTGCACGCGCTCCGCTGCTGGCAGCCCGGGTTCAGATCCCGGGCATGCACCGACGCACCACTTCTCCGGCCATGCTGAGGCCGTGTCCCACATACAGCTACTAGAAGGATGTGCAACTATGACATACAACTATCTACTGGGGCATTGGGGAAAAATTAAAAAAAAAATGAAAAGAAAAAAAGAAAAGAAAAAAGAGAATGTAGCTACAGTGTACACATGGCTGGAGAGCAGGGTATGTGGTTCACTAAAACAGCATGTGCATTAGAGACAAAACAGACAAAGTTCACATCGTTTTTCCCCTTTTAATGACCTTTGCCTCAGTTTGGTCTATTTTAAATTTTTTTAATTAACATAATGGGATTTTTATAAGTATTTAATGAAAAAACAGTTTTTAAAGGCTACGTATTGAAACCTATCATCTGGTTTGCAGAAGAATGAGTAATAGAATGCATAGGCTGCTCAAGTCAAGGTGAATACAGAAACTTCCTCACGATAGGTAAGGAAAGAAGCCAATTTCTACAATTTCTATAGGTATGTTGTTTGTTGTTACCTTTCAGCTCCAAAGTTAAAGCACACAAACCATAGAAATTTAGAACTGAAAAGGAGACCACGTAGTCAACTCCTCATGCATTGGAATGCAGGTTGTGGTACAGTAGACAGAGTAGTGCTTCAAGTCAGAAGTACTAGACTTAAGTTTAACAACTTGCTCAAGGTTGTGTGAGTAGGAAAACCTGAAACACGATTCTGATATAGGTCTTTTTTTTCCTATTCCTCCATTCTTAGGTCTCTAGCTTTGAGATCTTAGATAGGGAACTTATGCAATATATTTTTTCAACAATTTTATCCGTAAAATTTGGGAAATAAATAGCCTCACAGGATTGTGATGGGTATGAACTAAGACAAGTGAATCCTTTGTAAGTACAGAGGTATATTCAGATATTAGGCGTCATTGTTTTTGTTATTGTTATCACTTTCACATTGCTGGCCATCCACTCTTAAACATATTTATAGTAATACAATCTTCAGAGTAATTATTGATTGTGGATCAGTAAATGGATGCGTTACTCTAGCTGATCTCCAATTTGCTCAAAAAACAGAACCTAAGAATCATCATGATGTTTTTCTTCATATCCCATATGGAATCTTTCAACAATCTTGTCAATAATACTTCCAAAGTACGTACTAGTTCCATCTTCTTCCACTTACATTGTTACCAATCTAGTGTCAATCACTACTGTGTCTTGTCTGGATTACTATAATAGCTTCACAGTTGGTCTCTTGAATTCTCCCCAGCAATCTGGGCTTCAGTCACACTACCCTTCTTGCTGTTTTTCTAACATACCAGGCATCTTTCTCTCATTAATCTCAGACCTGAACACAGCTGACATATTGCCTTTCAGGCAGGCCCACCCCCAACATTTGCTTGGCTTAGGCTAAGAGACTAGATGGAAACCCACAGACCTCATGTCTAAACGGCCAGCTAACAAGCTAACAAGAATGTGTTATAACATGTTATATCCTCCAAATATGTCCTTATAACAAAGAAATTAAATTGTACATATGTAGAACTATTGCAGGTGGACAAAATATCAGATAATTGAATCTAATTTAATTATTATTGCACATGTCTCAGTGTTCTGGTTGAAAGACCGGTGATGTTTAGAAGAATAATAGAATAAAACATACAGAGTTTATAAACTATTATGTAATAATTCCATGATTTTAATTTTCTTGCTTTCACTTAAACAATATCATTCATTTTATTGTTGTAATCAATATGTTTGTTCAATTTGGAATGTATTCACAATAGTGATCAAAAGGATCAAAAATAAAATTTAATTGATTGCGAGTATACAACATTTGGATATATTTGAAATAGATGATATTTGAATATGTTTTCATTAAAATAGTAAAAAATTAAATATAAAAATCAGTAATAATATTATTTATCATGTTTTCAAAAAGTTATTTTTAACTATTTAAATTTACCCATTAAAATTAGACAAGACAAAAGGCAAATAATAACTAATGACCATCAATTTAAAATAAAAGTTATATAACATTTAAATACATTTTATATAAATATTTATATCTTTAACTAAATTTATATATTTAAATAAATATTAATAATAAAAATACAACTTTTTCAATTCCAGAGTTCAAAGACTATCTAGATCCCAATGTAAAATATTGGTATAAGGCTTCATGTATATTACATATAGACCTATTATATATAAATAAAGGTATAGATATAGATATAGACACATATATATGTGTGCATGTGAACATATATACATATACATACATATATAACTTAGATGTGTAACATATATATATATAAGTTATATATTGCAAATACCATGCTGACTTGCAAATACCTCCAGAAACAAAAATTTAGAAGACAAGTAGCAAGAAAATAGACCTTTTATAGTGCTGGGAAATGATTCTTTCTGTGCAAGAATTTTATGCATTTATTTTAACTGAAAAGAATTTTGTCCTTTTTCTTACCTAAGCAAGTCAGCTACTCAAATCCTCCATGGACACAAAAGTGCCCACTTCTGAAATCAATAGTGGACCATGCTAAACCTCCACTGTCTTTTTTCGAAGACATAAGGCCAAAAGAGGTGAAGAAGCTTTTTCCTTGGGCCTGAATGCCATGACTCGTGAAGGTAGGTGTTTAAAGGTTAAAGCCAACACTGTGCCTGCAATGATGGATGCAAAGTAACAAATGCATCCGTGTATTTGTGTGTGTGTTTTGTAATGTGGGTGTGTGTGTGTGTGTGTATTGTGATAGGCAGGACCTTTAAAGCACAGACCCTAGATCTAACTTATTACAGTCAGACCATGATAGCTTCCTTGACTTTCAATGTAACTGTAACTTTCTCTCCCACTAATAATCACTTTCTATCATATCACCCTCTTTTATCTTCTAATAGTACTTCTAATTATCCAAACTTACCTTATAGTTTTCCACGTTTATAACCTGACTCCTTTCAATAAAATGTAAGTTCTGTGAGAGGAGGAATTTTTTCTGTGTATCTCACCAAAGTAACTTTGAGGATAAAACTGCTTGACACAGAGTAGGATCTCAATCAATATTTATTAAAGAGCTAAACTATATATTTAACTCCAATTAATTGGGCATCAGACAGAACTATGCCTCTGAAATGAATCATTTTTTCCTCATTAATATGCTCTTCCCTTTTCCCAGTTTTGAAATGTCATTTTCCACAAATATGGCCTTTCATTCTTGTGAAATAGGTATGAAAGCGAAATAGGAAACAAACCATTGTTGTTAGAAGTAAGGGGATATGAATTTGTCAGAATGTGCTATAGAGGGCATTGTGCAACATTTTTCTTCCTGATATATATTATATCACAAAGTTTCAGTTATTAAGAATTAACTGAATTGTTCTTTGTAAGTTCAAACAAGTAAAATTTAAAAATTTAACTTCTTGCTTTATTCTTCAAAAAAAAAAAAAAAACCTCTTATTCTTCAAAAGGAAAGATTGATTTTGTTTCCCTAAGGCATCAGAAAATTCTTAGAACAATACAATAAATTTCAGTAAGCGAGACTACAAATTCCAAATCTGTGATCATTTGAACAAGAACAGGTCAAAATTTACCTTTGTATTTATCTATGGAAAAGGAGTTTGCTAAGCATGAAATATTGTCAAAATTATTTCAAACAGAAGGTTTTGGAAAACAACTGATTTCATACACTTAATACAGATTTGTACAGCAAGATAATACACTAACTTCTATGATCTGTATCTATTTCCAGTGCAAATATGTTCAGGCCACAACTGGAAAATTTAGTCATTATTCTCTGTTATTGTTTGTGTCTGAGAGTAAGAACAAACTTGCTTAAGTAAAAAAAGTCCTATCATACAATCTAAGCTAAGAATTCAACTTTGTTATTTATACACACCCAAACATGCATGTGTGTGCACATGTGTATGCATACATACTCACCAGCACACACACACACAAAAAGTGGATTTTTTCTTTGTGAAAAATGACTGTTCATCTTCTCAGATAATTTTATATTGTAAGAGAAAATGTGATATCTCCAGAAATAATGAGAGCTCAGCTTTTGAAGAACATTCTCTCAGCTTTTAAAGTTAATTAGTTAAGTAGAAAGGACATAATTAAAAGTAGAGCTTAATGTTTTAAAAGTGCACAGACACAATATGTTCACACACATATATACAGAAACACACATACATGCAGAATTTCTTTTTCATCAACCTAGCTAATAATAATTTTCATAAAAGTTATAACTATGTTCGTCAAGAATAGACCCCATATCTAAAACCAAAAAAATTGAAAAACACATTAAGATCCTGGTATATAGTACCGGATTAAAATTACAATATAAATGGACATGTGCCTGTGCTAAAAATTTAAGTTTTCTGAAAGCTAAACATAGTTTGCAGAAAGCTAGATTTGAAATATCAGAGAGCACTCGCCTATATTTTTGTTCTTGTTGATGGTCATGAAGTGATATCAACACTTAGTTTTATTCCTACTGACCCAATGCATAAATAAACCCATGCTTAGAGGAAATTCAAGTACATAAGTCATTTACAACTTTTATTTTTTTGGCCCACCACAAGCAAAGTATAACAGAGGGCTGAGTTTGATATTTTTCTACACTTCCCTTTACAGCTGTTCAGTTCAGTCATTTATTGGGAAAATTATATGACAAGTATAATGCTAAGTGCTAAAGAAACAAAATTGACATATTTCCTGATTTTAAGGAGCTCACATTATAGTGGACTTGAAAAGTATATAAACAAATAATAAATATTTAGTACAGAAATGTTTTATTTATGTCTACATGATAGGAAATGGCTTTGCCACTTTTCCTAAATGAGTTCACAAACTTCAGTCATTTGAAAACCATCTTCTTGATATTTGCTCTTTTTGGATATGTGAACTATTATGTATTTAATATTTTTCCATAAATTGATCCATCATTTCCCCCAAATTATTGATAAAAGTAACATTTTATAACCCCTGTGTGTGAAAACCTATGTCATTTGCCACAAAGGAAAGTCACCTTAAAAATAAATGCAACGAAAGCACTGTTATAGAGTTCTGGCTAAATGGTGTCACCAGCCAAGACTCTTGAGTCTGAGACTTGCTCACTTTAGGTTAAAAAGAAGTTAGCAATGTCACAGAAATGTTAAAGACTCCTGTCACCAGTCTGGGACTTCTGCCTGACTTGATCAGAAGTTTGAAAGAAATTGAAAAGGGAATAATTTTCTTAGTGTGTAATTCAATACTATTTTTGTTTGTAGTTTGTTCTCTCTGTTTTGTTTTTTTTTTTTTTTGGTCCTGTCTTCCAGTAGGTTACTTGAATATTTCCTAGAATTTCAATTTGATTTATTGGTAGTGTTTTTTGAGTGTATATTTTACACTCAAAATAGGGTAACTTTTTAGTGGTTGCTCTGGATATTACATTATTTATCTATATACAGACATATAGATAGACTGATCACAGTGTATTTGTATCATCATTTCACCAGTTCCTGTGGAGTATAAAAAGTTTACCTTCGTTTACTTCCCTCTTCTCTCCCCCATTTATAAAATAATTTTCTTAAATATTTCCTCTACATACATTTAGAACCACATTAGACAGTGTTATAATGTTTGCTCCAACTGGCATAATTTAAAAAACATAATTTAGAAAATTCAAGAGGAAAAGCAAAGAATGTTGTATTTACACATATTTTTGCTTATTGAGTTCTTTCTTCCTTCCAAGGCTTTCTCTTTATTGTTTTCTTTCTCTTTAGATAGTTTCCTTTAATTGTTTTTTTTTTTGAGTAGGTCTACTGGTGACAAATTCCCTTAGTTTTCCTTTACCTGAGAATGTCGTGATTTCCCCTTCATTCCTGAAGGATATTTTCACTGGGTCTAGGATTTTTCAGCCCTTGAAAAATACTGTGCTACTTCTGTCTGACCTCCCTATTTTCTGATGAGAAATTGGCTGTCATTCTAATTATTTTTCCCCTACAGGAAAGGTGCCACTTTTCTCTGGCTGCTTTCAAGACTTTTTGTGTTTAGTTTTCAGAGTTTTAATTACAATGTGTCTGGGAATGGATTTATTTGGGTTTATCCTGTTTAGAGCTTGCTTCTTGAGTCTGTAGGTTTATGTCTCTGGCCAAACATGGGCAATTTTCAGCCATTATTTCTTTGAATACTTTGTCAGCTGTGCTCTTTCTCCTTTCTGTCTGAGACTCCAGTGACACAAATGTTAGATCTTTTGTTATAGTCCCACAGGTCCCTGAGGCTCTGCTCATTTTCTTTTCAGTCTATGTTCTCTCTGTTGTTCAGATCGGGTAATTTCTATTGTTCTCTCTTTCAGTCCCCAATTCTTTTCCTCGGTCCGCTCCGTTTTGTTGCTGCACTCATCCACTGATATTTTTATTTTGGTTATTGTATATTTTAGTTCTAATATTTCTCTTTGGTTCTTCTTTAATCTATTTCTTTGCTGAGGATTTCAATCTTTTTATTTGTCTCAAGCATGTTTATAATTTTTTGTTGAAGCATTTTATGATGGCTGCTTGAAAATTTTTGTCACATGATTCTAACATCTGTGTCACCTCTAAGTTCGCATCTATTGTCTTTTTTCATTCAGCTTGAGAGCCTCTTGGTTCCTAGTATGTTAAATAATTTTTAATTGAAATCTAGAAATTTTCTTATTATGTTATTAGACTCTGGATCTCATCTAAACCTTCTGTTTTATCTGGCACTTTCTGACCCTGCCCAAGCTCCAGAAGGGGGAGGGGTGACACATTGTTACTTCCAGGTAGAGATAGAAATCCAGATTTCTCACTCAGCCTCACACAGAAGAAGGAGGATTCCTCATTACTGCTGGTTGGGGGTATGAATTCCTGATACCCACATGGCCTCCACTGACACCACAGTGATGGGTGCCTCATTACCACTGAGTGATAGTGGAAGTCCTCACTGTTTACTAGGTTTCATTTGACACCATCTCAATGGCTAAGTGGAGGGGTACCTCATGACTATGGGTGAGGGCAAAGTTCAGGTTCTCAATAGTCTCCACTGATACTCCCTACTTAGCCTTCTCTGACACCACACAGGTAGAGGGGTTGGGATGCTTTATTACAGCCTCGCAAGATTGGAAGTCTAGGTTTCCTATTTTGCCTTTGCTGGCATAGGTGGAAGAAGGTCCAGAGGTTTTTTTCTACAATGTTTGGCTGGAGTACAGTGGTTATTGTCTAAAAGTTTTCTGTCTTGCTAAGCAGCCTCTTTCCTGGTTATGTGAGTAGAGAGAGAAAGGCTTTGTTGTGGCTTTTTTTTTACCCATTGGCATTTCCAGGTTACCAGCTGTCTTAGTCTGTTCAGGCTTCCACCAAAAAAAGCCATAGATTGGGTGGCTTATAAACAACATAAATTTACTTCTCACAATTTTGGAGGCTGGGAAATCCAAGATCAAGGTACTGGCGGATAAGGTTGTGATGATCCCACTTCCTAGTTCATAGATGGCTGTCTTCTCACTGTGTCCTCACATGGTGGAAGGAGCAAGTTTTGGAGTCTTTTTTATAAGGCCCCAAGTCTCATTCATGAGGGCTCCATCCTCAAAACCTTATCATCTCCCAAAGGCCCCACCTCCTAATGCCATCACTTTGGGGTTTAGGATTTCAACATATGAATTTTGGGAGGACACAAACATTCAGTCTATAGTATCAGCTTCTTTGGCTCTGGGTGTAGGATACATGAAACGAAAAAGAAAACCAAGGGAACTCACCGTTATGCCATTCCTTGGGAATCAACTCCCTAGTCAAGTTGTCATCTCTCCACCTTTCAGAAACTTCTTATGTTTGTTTCTATATAATGTCCAGGGATTTTAGTTGTACTTAGTGAGATGAATAGAAGGTACATCCACTCCATCTTCCTAGAAGCAGAAATCTAATTCAATACTATTGAATACCCTGTTAGATACCACCTAAATTATTTCAAGTTATACCAAATTATTTCAAGTACCCCTAGGACATGTATTCCACCTTTGAACATATTTGTCTAAACTCTTTAATATTATTTACTCTCACTCATCATGTCTTTTAAAGTAGTATATATTTTGGACCTCCTTTCCTTTAATTGAATTGATTTTCTAAGACTATAGGGTAGCATTGTGAAAAGTATACTGAATTTAGAGCCAAAAAACTTGGGTTTGTGTTTCATTTCTACCATTTGCTAGCTGGGTAGTCTTGAGTTCATTTAACCACCATATGAATTAGAAATGATAATATCAATATCTCCTTCTCCACAGACTTTCTGTGAGGTAAAAGTATAAAAACATATATGGAGACATATTGTCCTTGGAACACAATAGATGTTTAATAAATGTTTATGGAATCTGATGTCTTCAGAGCACACTATTTATCTGGCACTTTCCCTTTAAATAGATAAGATTAGTTTTACTATAGTTACTGAAAAGAAAGATAAGAAGGTCTAAGTTGAAGTGAGGATGGGCTTGGCGGTAGAACTGAGTAAGTTGCATCATTTTTGTGGTTAGCTGCATCAGAAAACAAAAAAGAGAGATAATCCTACTTGACCAGCTCTAGCAGTCATATCAAGCTGCCATGCTGTAAAAATGCAATCTCAGTGGCTTAAAACATCGAAGGTTTATTTCTCACTCATTCACTTTCTCCTGTATATCTGGAAGACTCCCAAGGGACGCTGTCTTTCATGAGATGGCTCAGTTTATACTTCCATTTCAACACCAGCTACCATGCATTGCCAAGGAAGGCTAAGAGAGCACTAGCAATTAGTATAGTAATTAAATGGCCTCTGCTTAGAAATAACACGTCATGAATGCTTAAATTTCACTGATCAAAAGAAGTCACATGACCTGATCTCGATGGGCATGGAATTTCATGCCTGTGGCTAAATGGAGGAGAATTGCACATGTTGGTGAGCATCATCAATGTCTATCATACAAACCTTCCTCATCGTACCACTATGAGGAGTAAAAATAAATAAGGTATATAGGGCAGACATAGCAGCTCACTCTTCTTTTTCTTGTTAACAGAAGCAGGATTTATTCAGGTATACAACAGGTATTTACTTTCCTATTAATCTTCCAATCACGGTCACTATTGCTCCTGGCTAATGAGTAGTGAGGGACTACTGTTGCAGATTTCTAGAAAATATTCATTGCTTTGAAAAAGGAACATTTTTTATAAAATAAAATAATTTTATAATATTTATCCAAGTGACAGCATTTATTTCAACTTTATTATGAAATTAAAGAAAATGTACTCATTTTTATGAATTCATCTAGGAAAATGTTATTACAGTGAACACTAGGAGCCAGGGGTTTGCTGGTTTGGATCCTGGGCGTAGACCTACGCACCGCTCATCAAGCCATGCTGTGGCAGGCGTCTCGCATACAGCAACTAGAAGGATGTGCAACTGTGACATACAACTATCTACTGGGGCTTTGGGGGGAAAAAGGGAAAAAAAGGAGGAAGATTGGCAACAGATGTTAGCTCAGGGCCAATCTTCCTCAAAAAAAGAAAAAAAAAACAAAAAAGTACTTGTCAAAACAGGCTGCTTATGAGTTGAGACTTCTACATAGAATTAAAACGTTTAGACAATATGGTAACTATTTGAGGCTATTTAGTGCTTTTTAGTATATTGGAGCCACAAATGAATAAATACACTCTCCAACAGTGTGCTGAAAGCACCAATTTACACTCAGGTAGACATTTTAAATCAGAGACTTCTCCCCCTTCTAAGCATGGCTAAATTTTTATTATTCATAGTATAGCTGAACTAGTAAACAAATTTTAATAATATTTTATATTTGTTTAGTAAATCTCCGATCCCCATTACAAATGGGGTTCAACGGGTTACCCGTTCCTGCTAGTGTTGGGTAGGCACACACTGAGCCAGTCAGAGTAGCATTGCATGCAGCTCTGGACATCTAAAGGCATCATAGACCTGTTATTGCTCAACCTTCGTTGCTCAACTTGTTCCTCTAAGAAGTTGGAGGATGCCGACTGCTCTGGGGTTGCATAACTAGTTAGCATGCCAGAGTCTCATTAGTTATCAGAATTAACCAGAAAAATTGCTCCACCAGCTAAGAACAGACATGCAACATTCCTTTCTGACTTGGTTATATGATGACATGAAACTGGGAGGTGCAGCATTTTTGATCTTGGGTGGGCAAGTGTGAGGACAAAGTCTAATGTGCTGAGAATGGCAAAGCAAAGAGATGGTAAGAACCTGGGTCCTCGAGGATTTTGTTGAACCACTGAATAACTGACCTTGTATACTGTATCGGCCACGTTGCTACACGAAATCACAATTTCTTCAATGTCTGTGTCACTTTTAGCTGTCTCTTATTTGGACAGAGTTTGCAAACATCTCATAAGTTACTACGCATATATAAAAAGAATTGTACAAACCATTATGTGTGTGTGTATATCTATATGATATTAATATATATTTAAGTAATATATATAAATATATGTTTAATATCAAAGGTTTTTGAAATAACATCTTTAACATATGGAGGTATGCTGTTTTTTCAATCTTGCTTCAAATAATTAAAAGAAAATTGGAAAATTGTAGCATAACCCCATTTTACCATCTTTAGGACAGCAGTAATTTCCTGTCTCCAAGCTAAACACTTTCATGGAAGTAGATTGTGCTTAGTAAAGGAAAAGTCCACTGATAGTTCTGCCTTGATAGACTGTGTAAATCTAGAGAGGACGTTCTATCACAGAGGCCAGTTGTTGACTGATTAGCAAGTGGTAACATCACTGTGTGAAGAAAGGGGCGGGTTGTTTTATGCAGATCCCCAAGGCCTAAATCTTCTGGCATCACTAACTGCTGGTGCTCCTCCCTCAAACATTAGCTTTAACCTTCGGAAGGTCGATACTCCCAGTGGGTGAGCACTGACGTACAGTTGAATGGTGTGTGAGGTCAGTAATGCACTTTTAATCATATTGGAATTTAACTTCAAAGCTAAAGACTCAATTAGGCGGATTAAAGGTAACTAAAGCTTGACTTAAGTCATCTTTATTTACACTCCCTTAATATGAGCAGAATCATTCTTATGTCAGGCTCTTTAAAAATCCACTCAGAGAAGTGTTCATCAATTCTTCGGTTATTTATCAGACATTCGGTGGGCAGAATGCTGGATCCTTTAAACAACACAGTCATGAGACCTGGACCTGGTTTTCAGGGAGGTCACAAACAGCCCACCACAGAAGATAAAGAATAAGGGGAATGATAATACAAGAAGAGGGAAGGACAAGGGTCTCAGGAGCAGAGCAAATAAGAGAAGATGATGTTTCAAATCTCGGGGTGTCTATTTGAGGGAATTAAGAAAGGTTTGTGCAGGAAGTGACTTTGAGATGGGTCATGAAGAAATGATGAATTTAAACCTAAGGAGTCACAGGCACAGAGGATTTTATAATCACAACACAGTTAAGAACAAAGGATTCATGTCTGAACCAACATGAGTTTGCAACCTGGCTTTGCTCTTAGTAACTGGACTTACTTCTGGAAATGAGTTAATTCGTTTGACTTTGTTTCTTCATGTTTAAAATGGGCATAATAATATTCACCTTATAGACTTAGAAAAATTAAATTCTATGGCCCATACAAAGGCACTAGTGTCTGACCTAGTTTTTATCTAAAGTATATTAACTGTATTATTTGCATTGAGTTTTCCTGAAAATGTGACATTTAAGATGGGTTCTTGAGGGAATTATAGCAAATGGAAATGTGGATGAAGAGCATTATAGATGACTGAGCAACATATTTGAAGACCCAGAAAACTCAAAGCATGGAAACCAGGGAGTAGTCTTTTGGAGAAGAGCACAAAAAGCAGAAGAAATGGCAAAAATGGAGAGAAGAGCATAAAATGCAGGTATGACTCCAAGAATGGGGTCTTGGCATACTAAAGTTCCAATCAAGATGTCAAAATACAGCTTTGTGGCAACTAGACTTTCGGTAGTGAACACAATGTAGTCTATACAGAAGTTGAACTATAATGATGTACACCTGAAATTTATGTAATGTTATAAACATATGTTACCTCAATAAAAAAATTAATTAAAAAAATACATATATAGCTTTGGTCAGCTGGTTGTATTAGCCTCCTAGAACCTTAGCATAAACAATAAGAAAGGAAGAATATATCAAACTTAACAGTCTAACTGTGAGATACAAGAGAACAGCTAGACTTGGCCAGCATTACTGGAGGAACCTTCTTATTGTGACTTAATTCTATAAGGATCTCCAATATGGAAGAGAATTCAGAGTTTTATGGACACAAACATTTGAGTCTTACAGAGAAATTTATGAATATTATAGGTTGTATGTTAGATGCTGCACAGCAAATGAGTGGCACACATGCTGAGACCTCCTTCTCCATGCACCACCTCTAGATCTACACAAGTACACATAGATGATATCACCAAGTATTCCTTGCAGGTTAGGTCTTGCTGAACTTCATTATAGACTCGATATCCTTCTGTACACAGCATGCTATATAGCCACTAGCATTTAGTTGGAGTTGAAACCCAGTTACATCCCTGTTTTAGTCTCTTGTTAGTTTGTTGTACCTGAGAACTAGAAAATTAAAATTTTTGAGCTGTGAAACTGAAGACCAGGCAAAGACATGCGGCAGAAGAGGAAGTCAGAGAGATTTGAAGCTTGACTTGATTCACCATTGCCGGCTTTGAAGATAGTGTTAAGGAATGATGAGCCAAAGAATGTAGGTAGCTTCTAGAAGATGAGAATGACTTCCAGCTAACAATCAGCAAGGAAATGAGGACTTCAGTTCTACAACCACATGAAACTGTATTCTTCCAACAACTGAATGAGTTTGGAAATGGATTTTTACAGTGCTTCCAGAAAAAAGGACAGCCCTGCTGATACCTTGGTATCAAGTCTCTTGTGAGACTCTAAGCAAAGAACCAGCTGACCCATACCATGCCCAGAATTTTACCTTCGGATACTGAGATAATAAATTTTTATTGTTTTAAGCCTCTAAGTATGTGGTAATTTGTTACAGCAACAATAGAAATCCAATATATAATTAATTGAAACTCTCTAGGAAATTTTTCTAACAACCGAATACCATGAGAGAATACCTCACCCCAGTACCGTCAAACCACACCGGGCAAGAGAGCACTCAGCAAACACTCAGACAGGCAGAAAGTTTGAGTTACCTCTAGTACAAAGTAAGGATTAATGTACATGGAAGTTACCTTACTGAACTCGTGGGGCTGTAGAAGTCCCTCCTGTAACTGAAGCTTCATGGGATATGAACACAGCTGCAACTTCCTGGTGTAAAATTTCCAGTGTTCGTTCTGAAGGAATGGGAAGCAGGAAATAAAGGAAGTAGAAAACCTAATTAGTAAGATTAATCATGATAAAACCCACAGCTAGTTTTCTGCTCTGTATAGCTGTGGATGAAATGGATACAATGCATGAAACTACAGATAAATCCTCCTATTTGTGAGAATTATTATATAACAGGTGTTTCCCAGCCTGAGGATACAAGAGCATGCAGGGTGGGGTTGGTTAGGAAGAGCTAAGAATAACAATCCTATGGCTCATCTCCACTGGCTAGATGGCTATGTTGCAAGAACTCCAGCTGGCTTCCTCTTCTTGCCTCTCACCCACACTTTCAGCACTTTCTGCTCCTGCCAGATCACTGATGGATATAGAGATCCATAAACTTCACCTTGAAGCTGACGTCAAATACACTAATATCATGCACACATTGCCTGGCCTGTGCGATGCTACTATATGATCATCATCTTTATCAATCATCACATTTATTGAGCATTTTCAACATGCCAGGCACTTTGTGTACATTGTCTCATTTCATGCTCAAAAATATGACCCTAAGGGGTAAGTAGTATTATTATTCTATTTTTCAGATAAAGAAACTGAGGTTTAGAGAAGTTAAATAGCTTGCCCAAGGTCTCAAAGCTGGAAGTGGTGATTGATCCCTTCAAGTCTGACTTCAGAGACCATGTTCTTTATCACATATTATATTTTCTCCTTGGGCAGATGCCCCAAATCCTCTAAAGTGCCATCCAAGGGCTGTCTGCTTCGGACCTGAGCCTGAGTACCACACTTAGAAAGTGACACAACCTTGAGTTGTGGGAAGTGAAAAGAACCTTATGCTCCTGTGCTGGTGCTAAATCCCGGCCCCTTACCGTTTGCTCTTATCTGCCCCAGCAGATGGCCAGGAGCAAAGGTCCAGGTCCCCAGAGCCCCAGGGGTCCTCCCCAGATCTGCCCTCTATCCTCTGTTCTGAACTTGGGGCTCTATCCTGACATCCCTCCTTCCATTCCCTCTACCTAGCTTCCTTCTCCTTCTCTTCGGAGGGAGTGTCTCGGCTTTCTTCATAACATTGCCTTGGGATGCTGCCTATAGCAGGATTCTTGGCTCCATGCTCCTTATCCCAAAAACCTTCCCCCTGCTGCTGCCTCACTCAGCCTAGCCCAGCCCCTTGGAACCAACACTTCTGTCGCGTCTTATGTTCCAGGCTCACAGCTTGTTGAGAAGACAATGTGAACTGTCCTCAAACTTGCCAAACATTCTCCTCACCATATCCCAACCTCTCACTGCAGTAGTCCTGCTTTCTGGCCTGAAATCTCAGATGATTTTAATTTATTTTAAAAGTTGGATCCTACAGCAAATACTCCTATTTTAAAACTAGCTCAGCTGCTTTTCTCACTTTGGTGTGTCTCTGGAAATGTGTTCACTGAAGTTGCGTCTACATCGACTGCTTGAGTTTCTCTCCCTCCCACACTTCCCTCAACCAGAGGGAGCGTTTTCTCTTCTGCAACCATAGTGCATGCTCCGGCTGGAATTCCACTGCTCTCAGTCTACAAGACGGCACTTCCTTTTTAACGTGATCTGAGAATTTAAAACAACAGTTTGTTCACAAAGTAATAAACGCACATGGGAAAAAGTTAAAACAGGACAAAAGTATTTTTAATGAATAACGTACTTTCTACTTTATTTAGCCAAAGAAACCACTGTTAACTCTTCCTGCTCTGGCTGTCTAGACATTTTCCATGCAGGTATACAAGCAGAGATACACACACTTGTGTGAGCGATATGTGAGTGTACACATAGATATGTATACATATATATTCTCTTGTGTATTTTAAATAAAGGAAGCATATTATATACCATATACAATATTTTGTGTTTTTTCCCTCTGTGTTGGAGATATGACCTTAATGGCATATGCAGAAAGCTCGACCTCAATTTTTACCAGCTATATAATAAACATTATTTAACTAACTGTACCTTAGTTTTCTCAACCAATCCCATATTAAGACATTTTAGTTGTTTCCTGTTATTTTTTGCTACTATGGCCTTATTTTAATGAATATATATGTATATACGTATGTATATATACACGTAATGTCTTTATTTAAATAGTCTTCCAATTTCCACTTTCATTCCCTTTATAGTATTATAAATTTATCTAATTATATTTATTTCTTAATTTACTTATTTATACTCTGCTTTCTTCACTAACCTATAACCTCCTTAAGGACAGGGATTTTATTTTTCTTGTTTACTACTGTATCTCTGGCATGTAAAATTATATTAGGAACATAGGAGATTATTCAATAATTTGTGAATAAATGAATCAGTGAAGAAAGAGACATTTTCTTGTACATTATTTACAGTACAGATGTGAGATAAAGTCCTCAAAGTAGAGATGAGAATTTAAAACATTTACTGGCATTGCCAAATGTCCCTTAAGAGAGGTTGGATCAATGTATAGTTCACCAAGAATGTTTGAAAAGTCTTCTCCAACCCTATAGGTGGTTCTGTACCAAATACTGTAAGATCAGAGCCCTTTTTCCAACCCCACAGCTGAGTCCCTTACCTCTAGAGTCTTTCAGGCATGTGGACTCCTCAGACTGCATGTCAAATCTCTGTTCACAACTTCCCCGCAGATGCCCTTGGCCTCCCCTTATCCCTACAGTTGCTCATACTAGCAACACAGTCACCATCAGGACCAGAGACTCAGGGAAGATGGCCACATAGGCCTGAAGCAGGCTTTGGCCTTTAGGGCAGGGAACCCCAGATCATTGCCAGAGCATGATCCAAAAGGATGTGTGCATGTGTGTGCGTGTGTGTGTGTGTGTGTGTGTGTGTGTGTTCTGGGTGGGCCTATCACCCTGGGTATGCTAGATCAGGGATCCTGCTTGCCCAAGTCTAATTTCAATACTGTTATTATTTGAAAATATTGGCATTTTAGACACTTTTGTAAGACTGGGTTTGAGTGTTTTTTGTCTATTTGTCTATCTTTTTAAACAAATCACTTAACATCATACCTCCTTCCCTCACAGTTCCTAACAAGAAGCAAAATAGATATGTCCACAGGAATTAAGAGCATTAGAAAAGATGAAGAAAATTTGTTCTCTAATGTAAACATTACTTTTTGAAGCAGATAAAATCAGGGAAAACAAAAGGATTTAGTGTGCTACATTATAGGTAATTAATGTATGGAACCTCTACCCCTAAGAAGGAATACAGATTGAAAATATAAAATGCTGTATAGTCCTCTAGATTGAGGGGCTATATTCCCAAAAAGTTCTGTTGCAAAAGAAATTGCTGTTAAAAATTATATGATATTAAAGTCAACTTATGATTAGGAGATAGAGGAGATAAAAGTGACTATCAAAGCCCTTATAAATATATATTGCATATACATCAAAATAAAAAGGATAAATTACCAAAGAAGATTGCCAATGACATTTTGCATATCTTAAAAACAGAAATACTGGAGAATGTAAAATGAACTTTCATTTACCTTCTCTTGCTTGGTAGAAACTTTTCATTTCCTTCCCCCACGGTTTTAATGTGATGGTTGTAAATTTGCTACACTTAGTAGGAAAAAGCATTCTAAAACAGCACTTCTCAAACTATCTATGGAAAAGAGTCAATTGCTTTTCGTTCCACAATACATCCTTGACTGATATTTTTGTAAAATAAAATAAAGAATGAATCACGAGAAACATAAAATAAAAATTAAAGGAATACATAAACCAAAAGAAAAAACCGACCACAAAACCAAGGCCTACATCACGGCCATAGTTTTATAATCAAATGAAACAGACATAAAATCACTTCCAATCTGCTGTACAAGTCTCTTACAGCTTATTTTCTATGTCTATTCTTCTCCAGCAGACAGATAAGAAACCTTCAGGGATCAGCCCTGGTTCACAGACCACAGTAGAGAACTCTCCCAGGGGTATATTTATTTTCTAGGGCTGGGTTCCATGTCCGTATATTCAATTCATTTCAGACTTTTTATGAAGTTTTGATTCTTATCTTTGGCATCCTATTTAAATCCTTCTTTTACTCTTCTTAGAAATTCAAAGTAACTTTTGATAGAAAAAGCTTTGGAGGATCTTGATTTAATCCAATAGCCAGAACTGAGTTGGTAAATTCCTTTCACCAATGTTGACTCCTTGCTGGACAGCACATTTCAGAAGGCCACAGAGCACAATGCCCCAGCCCTGTCAGGCTCTGTCCACTCAAACCCCTGCTCATCCTCGCAGACAGGTCCTCAAAAACATTTCTAAGGCTCAGGGTTATTTTAATTTAATTTCCTTTATTTCTCCCAGAATTGCAAAATCCTTACTCCTAGTCTCCCATTCTCTATAACTTCATTTTTATTTCCCCAATATTTGGTTTCTGCTTTTGCTAATGCTCCACAAGAGAAGTAGTGTAAGAATTAGTACGTGTTGAACATAAAACTCTCCTATTTGAGGAAGACATAAGCAAATGAAACCTACATATAACAGAATCTCAAGTAAAGGAGGAACTCATGGTTAAAGAAAAAGAGAAAAGGCAAGAAGAAAGCAAGACTTCCCATAAATCCATCATCCAAAGATAGCCATTGCATACATTCCAGTGAATACCTTTCAACTTAAAATTTTAATTAAAAATATTTCTCTTTAATCACCAAGAGTCTAATCAATTCCATCTTAACTGTACACTTCAGTTTTCTTTTGTGATTTATTTTATTTTTCTCTAGCAATATTACTTTGCCTTATGTTCAAGAGGAAAATTACTGTTAAATAGTGATGTCTGGATAAGTTACTATTTCTGACATATTCCTTTTGATCATCTGAAATTGTGTATTTTAAGACTTGAGAAAAATTCATTTTAGGCTCAAAAACATTTTAGCTAAATTTATGGAAGATAGATCTTTAACAGGCTATAACAAAAATCATGTTTGAAGAACTTTACTAAAGTTTTTGGTATTGGCCTCAGGTACAACTAGGCATGTCTGCACTGGCTGAATCGCTCTTGGGTCTGATGAGATTTGCCAAAACATATGCTTTATAAATAGTCAACAGTTGGCTTTTAAGCTCTTTATCAAACATACACAGCCAGTAGTGAGGTCTCCCTTGGAGAAATTCAGTAGGAAGCGCTTTGGGGGATCAAAACATCCCTGCTTTGAGCTCAGTTCTGGTGCTGACAATCTGTTGAATTTTAGCACATCACTTAATTTGGGGCTTTTGACTTGCCGTTTGTTAAATAAAGACACCGAAACCTTTCAGAGAAAGAGTGAAGATTGAAAGAGGTATTGCTGACATTTAAAAGCCAAGTCACCTCCCTGCAATGAAACAGTCACTACTGACTAATGACTTAATGAGAATTTAATCTGAGCTTTTCATTGAACACGTGCTATCTGCCAGGCTTTGTTCTCAGTGCTTTATAAGAATTAACTCCTGTAAATCTTAGAACCACACGATGAGGCATGTACTATATTCATTCCCATTTTGCATTTGAGCAAACTGAAGCACAGATGGTTTAAATCACTTGCCTAGCAGCACATGGCCAGGAAGTCAGGGTGCCGAGATTTGAGCTAAGAATAGTCCAGAGTTCACATTCTTAACACTATGCTATGCCTAGTCCTGGAGCTGCTGTGATCTAATTAATACAGGCACCCAGATGTCATTTTTAACTTTGGTTGGCAAGTTCTGGTACTTTTACCTCTTGAATATTTTAAAAATCTATCTCTTGCTATGAACTTATTCCCACTCCTTTCATTCAGGTCATTCACTCATACATCAATAAATAATTGTTCTTTAGTAAGATATTATCAGGCATTTGCTAAATGCTAGGGCTATCATTGTGAATAAGGCACATTCCCTACCATGAGTGCTTATTATCTTATAAGAAAGACAGCATTGAACACATATGTACAGAAAAAGAGATTATTTATGACTGTGACCAGCTTCCTTTTCAATTACTTCTTATATTCTTTGCATCTAGATCTTATGCTACAGTAATTAAAATTGTCTGTGGTCTCAAGTCTCCTATGTATACACCATGTTTCATAATTCTGTACCTTTGTTCAGGTTGTCCTCTCCACTTGAACCCCTTTCCATCTTTTATCTGCTGGCTCATACTAACCTTTTAAGAATCACCTCCTCTAGGAACCCTACTCAGACACAAGTTAAGATGGTCTAAAAGCAAACTACATTGGGATGTTCATTCTCTGATGAAGTACTGTGCCCTTTTCACCACAGAGTAGAGAAACTGTCTTAGTTCTTTCAGGCTGCTATAGCAAAATGCCATTGACTAGGTGGCTTATAAACAACAGAAATTTCTCTCTCACAGTTCTGGAGGCTGGGAAGTCCAAGATCATGGTGCTGGTAGATTCAGTGTCTGATAAGGGCCCACTTCCTGGTTCGTAGATAGCATCTTTTTGCTGTATCCTCATATGATAGAAGAGGAGAGAGATCTCTCTGGGGCCTCTTTTATAAGGGCAATAATCCCATTCATGAGGGCTCCACCCTCATGACCTAATCAGTTTGTAAAGGCCCCACCTCCTAATACCATCACCTTGGGTGTTACGATTTCAACACATGAATTTGGGGGGACACAAACATTCAGTCCACAGAAGGTGTCAAGGGCAGTACCTAGGTGCCAAGGGCAGTAGACTCAACACATGTTTGTAGAAATGAACCAGAGAATTTAACATGTTCTATACTCTCTTCCAAGTCTGTTGTCCCTTCTCCATTTCCCTCCCACCTTCCTGCTAGAGGAGAATATTTATGGCTGTATGAGAATGAATGTTCCTAGTGAATAATCAATGTTCTTTCCAATCACCGTTCTCAGACACTTGCTGAGTTCTTGCTTCACCCAGATTAGGTACATCAATTCTGCATATCTGGGAAAATTCATGGTCCTATTAATACCCATCATCTACACATTTGAAGATTAGGAAAACAACTATTTACTTTCAGCAGGCATAGATGAAAAACAAAAGCACTAAGTTGATTCTATAACAATATTACATTTTTTTTTTTTTTTAGTCTCAAAAATAGGTTGGGAGGTGTTGAACACATAATATAGGATGCAACAATTACATTTTGTTGTATTCTGGAACCAGGTTTCACATACACTATGAGTATTTAACAAGCTGATTCCATTTATTCCTCTAAGTAAACAGAACATATTCTCTTTGTTTCAATATGTTTGGGAAGGCCCATAAACATTATCCAGCAAAGATCATGGCTGAAATAGAGTTTCTACCAGAAATGGGATAGAAATTGTGAGTCAGAAAATAAGTTGAAATTACATTTGTAAACTAAGCAATCAACTCCCCAAACCCATCTGTCAATTGTTTCCTTTATGGTCACACTCCCATCAATGAGAAAATCAGCATTTTTAAAGCCTAACTTAGATTTTTAAATATGTTATATTTCCTAAAATTGTTCATTGTTGTATAAGCAATAAAAATTAATGTACTAAATTTTTACTTTCATAAAAACAAGTTTAATATTTAAAGCTTAAGAGGAAGAAACATCACTGTGCATTTCTGCCTCCGTCTGTGGAACTAGAAATTGAGAGAATTTTCTGCAAGTTTTAGAAAAGTCTTATGCGAAAAGCCAAGAAAACCAAAGAACCAACAGAATTCTACAGTATTATTGAAGTTAAGATTGTGAACTATGTATTTCTGTTTTAAGACAGAAGCAGTACCTAACCTTCAAAGTGCACTGAGCAGAGAATCATTTCCTGAGAAATTGGTCACCTCAGTCCTTCCGTACTCTGTAATAAAATGTGGCACAAGCAAATAAGAGTTTATTTACTGCTGCATAAAACTTTGGCTGAACAGGCAAGGAGAGGAAGTCTGCTTTCGATTTCAACCATCTGGAAATATTACAGCTCAAAGCCAAGATCTTTCCAATTTTCTTGTAGGATAAGTAGCGTGTCTTAACTCTACACTCTGTAGGCCACAGCAGATGTCATAGAAATGATGATGACCATAGGTAAATTTACCCATGTAAGTGTATCATTCCTCAAGAACTTTCAAAAGCTTGGGGAAAAAGATATTCATAATGCCCCCTTTTAAATGTGAAATCTCCACACGTTTTAAATTAGAGAAATTATTTGCAAAGTCATCATTGCTCTGTTTTGTAATCCCTCATAAATGTAGAACATAGCTCTTTTACATCTATTTACTCTCATGACTATTTTTCTTCTTCAAAATAAGTAAGAATCACTTTTTATCAAGAATATCTGGATAAGGAGATTTGCCCCGAGTTTCATGCCCTCTGAAGTATTGTTTGACATTTTGCAAGTCACTTAACCCCTTTGGAGCTTCTGTTTCTCTTTCTGTAAAATAATATTGGCCACCCACTGAACTCAGGGACATGGAGGCAGCGCTGTTTGGGGAATGTGCCAGTGTCATGTAAATTCCAGGGAGACAGTGTGGTCTGGTAGTGAAAGGGTTCAATTAACCCCCAGGAGACCAATGAGTTTTGTTCTCAATTCAGAGGCTAAGTGGCCTTGAGAGTCCACCTACTCTTAGAGCCTCAGATACTTGATAAGACAGTGTCCAACCTCAATCACTACTCAACGGAGTTTCAAACTCTCTTATTTGTCTTGCTTATTTTGGTTTCATTTTTTTTCCTCCTGTATTCTTAATGTCTTATATTCATTTTCTTTTTCTAACACATTTGAATTTATCTATTTTTTTGCTTAGAAAATCTAAAAATTATTAGAAGATCCCAAAGCTCTTCTTGGAAAAAGTCACTTGGAAACAATAAACACAAACAACAATAAGTAGTTGAAGAGTTCCCCAGACAGATGAAGTCCTTTTGCTATTTCCAAGCAATAGGTCAAAATGAAGCCAAGTTACTCAACTTCTCCCTTTTACTGGTCCTCAGTCTATTCTGACATTGGAGGAAAAGGCCCTATATTTAATTCTCCATGCCATTTTAATCATAAATTAAGACAAACAAAATTTTGCATTGAGAAATGAATTTTACTCAAGAGACAATGAACAGAGCTCATCCAATAAAAATTTTAAAATAAACAGCAGCAAAGATGTTCAAGGTAAGATGACGTAAGTCACCATTCACTACAGTTAATTCAAAGAGGCAATTCTAATTCACACTGTCTTTACTTGTGATTAGGGGCAGTATTACTTAAAATAAGAGGACTTCTGTACAGTACTTAACAGTTTTATTTCTTATTTGATGATTTGAGGTTTTCATGATATTTGCTGTTCAGGGACATGATTGCTTTAAAAAACCTTTGCGGCTCTCACTCTTCCTAAGCCAAAATAATCAGGAATGTGGGTTTCATGATGTTAGATATAATATACTTTCAGCTTGTTTCTGCTGGGTGCTTCTCTTTTGTTTCTTAGTACATTAATTGTTTTCAGTCTTGGACATCATTTGTAAACTCCCGGAAGTTGAATGGAGTATAGAATAGGCACCTGTGACACTAGCCCCAGGCGGGTGTCAAAGTGCTTAAATGTCCAGCAGCAGAGAGTGTGGCTCATTGACAGGAGCTTTAAAGAGGCTGTGTTCACTTGGATCCAGTCGTGCTTTTTTTGGAGTGGACCATTGGATCTTATTTCCGTATTGAGAGAGGAAAAATATAGAAAGCAGACAGAGAATCTGTAGGATGTTTTTAGTTGACATCAAGAAGTACGTATTTGAAGATAAAATAGAGATATGTATTTGATATGAAAAAAGAAACAAAAATAGAAGAAAAAATAAAAGCCTGTAAAGGGCATACGTTGCATACAAGTCCTTTGCAGAGAATCATAGCACATAAATCAGGACTGCGCAAATTAAGAACTTGGTTATGAAAAATTTGCCATGTTTTTCTGTTTTGTAGATTCACTCCAAAGTGAATGACATAGACCAGAAATACAAACTGGTTCCAAAGGTGATAAAAGCTGTAAAAATAAGTGGCAAAAAAAAAAAAAAAAAAAAAAAAAAAAAGAAGCTAAGAGAACAGTATGGATCTAGCATAGCGTGAGAGGAGAAGGATGAAAAGGCATGGGATGTGCACATCCTTCACAAGAGAAATGGACTAGAGAAGCTAAAAAATATTCCAAGCACCCTGAGAAATAAGGGGCTGCAAAATAATGGAGGAGGAAGGACATGAGCAGAGGGCAAAGCAGAAGGACAATAACTGATCTGCGAGTTCCTTTGGATGGAGTCCAGATGAGGAGAATGGAGGTACCCTAGCTGACAGCAGCACCAAACACCAGTTGTATGAATGAAGCCATCTTGGATCTCCCAGCCCAATCAGTTCAGCTGCTGTCTGATTGCAACTGCCCCAGAGATTGCAGGCAAGACCAGTAGAACCACCCTTCAACCCATAGAATAGTGGGAAAAAAATAAATTGTTGTTGTTCGAAAAATAGATCTATCTTTTTGAAGACTGTACACTCCAAACAAAATGGAGGCAAAAATTAATTTGAAGCATGTTATCCCATGCATAAGAAAAGCAACATTTAAAAAAAAATTATTTTGCTTTATATCTATAGTCAGTACTTTTGGCAAAAATATCTATCAATTCCTAATAAGATAATTTTTCACCAAAAACATTAATGTGCATTTGTTCAGAAAGCAAAACGGGTTGAATATCAAGGAGTGTACTAAGTTTCTTTTACGACAGTTGCTTAAGCTATGAAAATTCCAAAGACTTAGATTCAGTAAGGAATTTCAAAACCAGGGCATAAAGGAAAATGTTTTTCCATAAATCCTGGTGCAAGTTTTGAATTTCTTAATGAAATTATCTCTATATTGTTAAAAGAACCAATGCTATGGAATAATGAATAAATGCTTCTATGACAAATGCTGGGGAGATGGGAGTGTGTTATAACTTAGGACATTGATTAATGATCGCTTATCCATACTTCCCTAGATATATACAAAGCAAGTATATTCGAGGGATACCTAAGTATGGGTTCTTTGCTATTCCTTTAAATTGTAGATCCCTTTAAGTCAGCTTGAAGAATCATTATTTTCTTTGTGAAATGGAAATTATGGTTCTCATATTACACAAGACTTTTGCCATGACAACATAATAGTCACAGAAAGAAACAAATCCAATCTTAAGCCACCATAAAAATATTTAACCTAGTATTGCAGAACACTCACAGTTGCAATGAGCAACAGCTGAACTGATAGTGGGGGAAGGGAGGATCTTCAAGATCAAGACTGGAAGAGCAAGACTGGCCCCCAAAACACAAATCCAGGTTTTTTACAGAATGACCTTTAACAATCAGTGAGTTACACCAGTTCAAATATAAAAATACCATTTTACCCTTTCCTCCAACCTTCTAGTTTTTCATTTTTAATGTATTTGCATCTTTTCCAATAGCCCCTTCAGTATATTTAATAGAATCCTTTTTGTGTGTTGGTAGCTGTAATGCTCGGTCTGTAAAAGCAGGCTTTAAACAAACAAACAAACAAGCAAGCAAAAACCTCTATTCATTAATTTTTTAAAATTACTCTGGACAAACCCTACCCTAAGCATTGCAACAAACAACTTAGATTCAAAAAAGAATAAAATTACTCACGGTGATCAATAGCAACACTTGGATGCTGGACTTTTTTTCTAATATTGGACCAACTCATGCAATTTGGCACCAGTAAACAGGACTCATATTACCGACTTCCCTTTAACAGAGTTGGCTTTAAACTCTTCTCTAGCTGTTGCTGCCATCGAGGATTTGTCTGCATATTTGAGGAGGAGAGCCAGGAAAAACAGTTGTCTTTGCCCAAGAACATAAGTCTATCCAGTAGTGGAGTAAGCCAGGGATATCTAAGTGAGCTTTGGGTTTTGCACTGAGCTTAAAAGTGATCCTTCCCTTGATCTTCTCAATTCATTTTCTTAAAGGTATTGAAAGCTGAGCATCTCTAAAGAAAGGCTTCTGCAATCAAGGCCAAGAACACTAAAACCTCAAACCCATATAAATGGGATCTGCCGTTTGCTGTAAACCTCTTGCTCGCTAGTAGCCAGTCAGCTAACTCCACTCTCCCACGCACACCAGCGTGTTCTGAGAATAATAATTACATCTCAGGAGGGTTAAATAAGTGGCCAGAAATCACATAGCTAGTGAATGGACTAGCAGAGTGAGCATGAGAATCTATCCCAACACCCAAGCCTGTTCCTCCCGCCATGCTGTTTCTCTGTGTGCAGGACACCATTCCTAGTCTTTACAGCAAGTCTGAAGAAGTATGAGATAAATAACTGCCTTGAAGGAGTTTCATTCTCATTCAGGAAACAAGATGAAGACACATATTGATTAAATAACAATAAAATATTGAAATAGTCAGAAAGGTAACATAGCAGCAGAAGTGTCTTTAATGTCAAAATTTCCCAGAAAGTTCCAACTATAGAAAATACTTAACGTGTGTTCTGAAGGTGATAAGTTGAAATATAAGTTAACTTCTAATGGATATCTCACTTTGGGAGAGCAAAGAAGAGAAGAGACAAGTGGAACTGAACTGAGGAGAGCCTGAATACCTCACCTGGGGTCTGTATTTTCTAAACAGGGCATTCCGCTGCCTAGGGAAACGCATACCCTCCTTCCAACACACTCTGTACATTGTCCATTGTCTGTCTCTGGTCGAGGTTTTCCCTGCATTTTAAGATAGTTACTAACTGAATAAATAGAGGTTAAATTTTAGAAAGGCTAGGAAGGCACATAGTCACTGATAAAACATATATTTTAATCTTGTTCCTTGGAGCAAGCTCCCCCAACTCTTATTTTTTCCCCCTATTGGTGATTCATAGGTAGGGAAAGTGAACTCTTCTGCAAGTTGAGGTGGTGTAGTGTTTAGGTTAGAGAGAGCTTCCTTGGGTCCCTGAGTTATATCCAGAAGCCTACTTTGTGCATAACATCACCTTCTAGAGTAGTATCTACAGGGTACTGAAGCTCCAAGTACACACGACAATTAACATAACATTTTAATATGAGATTTGTTAAACTAACACAGAAATGATTGTTTCCTTTTTAGAAGCCAATCCTTAAGTTCAGGAACTTCTAATTCATAAACAGGGCTGCTGGCCATATAGTCATCCCTTCTCATGCTGAAGTCCCTTTGTGGTCAATTATCTTATCCATGCACTTATTTCTTTCACCCTTTTATACAACCCCAAGAACTTCAGATACAGTTTAAGTCGTAAGTTGCTCTGAAGTCCTCAAATTACCCTCCCAAATTTTTAAAATAAGAATAACGTTGACCATTTAGATGGAGAACAGACATAGGAAGAAAAAGTCTCTTTGTATCCATATTATTTGGAAGTTTTTATTTTTCCTTTTGGTTAAAAATAAGCACAGTGGTGTACCTTTCTAATAAGTAAAGTCAGAAATGAGAATTAATTTATACTACTGATTATTACTCATTTTAGGTGTATAAATAACAATTGCTGGACTTAGATGATCAAAAGTGTCACCAAATAGCTATGCGTTGGCCCACATTGTGTGAATCTTTCATAGAAACACTTTTACTAAATGTTTGATTTGCCTTTATTCTCACAGCTAGCAGTGGGGGATACAATAAGACTCAGTGCTGTTAAACCGGCTTGGCTTGGCCTCTAAAGGTGTAATTGAAATGGGGGGAAATATCTTTCAGGCCTTGACTCTAAGAAAAGCTTTGCTTCCCCTGAGGAGCAAATAAGAGTTTATTGCTATTGTGGGTTCTACAACTGATGTTGTTTACCTCTTTGTCTTGGCCACTGGGAAGTTCAGAATTAAGTGAAGTTATTAGTCAGGAGTTTACAAGATACTTTTTTTTTTGCAGTAGCTTAACCCCTGGCTTCATTTGCTATTTCACACTTTTATCCTGTCACGTTTTAGTTTTTTTAAACATGATATCTACTGTCATGGATTGAATTGGGCCCCTCAAAATTTATATGCTGAAGCCCTATTTGGAGATGGGACCTCTAAAGAGGTAATTAAATTTAAACGAGCTCATAAGGGTGGGGCCCTAATCCGATAGGACTGGTGTTAGCAGAGGCCTCTCTTTGTGTGCACACATAGAGGAAAGGCCATGTGAGGACACAGTGAGAGAGTGGGCCTCTGCAAACCAGGAAGAAATGTCTCATGAGAAACCAACCTTGCATCTTGATCTTGGACTTCCAGCCTCCAGAATTGTGAGAAAATAAATTTCAGTTGTTTAAGCTACCTAGTCTCTTGTGTTCCGTTATGGCAACCCCAACAGACTAATATATCTACGGTAATCTTTTTTTTTTTTTCCTCAGCAGTCAAAGCTTCAAGGTAGGAAAGAGAAATTACACTATGTAAGCCGTATGTCCATCCCTTTTTTTCCTGTCTTCTTGGAGGTATTGGTCTATCTCTGTACCCTCTTAGAGAATTCGTGTGGGTGCGACATACTCTGGGACATTTACTTATACCATTCTATCTAATGTTCAGAAGTTCTCTCTTTCTTTAACCACATCTTCCCTTTTGTCTGTTGGTGTGTCTGGAGAGAGGGAGCAAATCCAAGGAACTGTGCGTTTTTTATTCAAATAATAAAATCTCAGTCCATGTTAACCCATTTTTGTGTCTTGCAAATGCTGCAGCCTTAGATGTCAATGGCTTTCTTGGGTCTTACTCTCTGGCCTAACAACAGCTGTTCCATAAGGGCCAGGGATGGACTCTGATTTCAGTGGTCTCTGGCTCCTGCTCACTTATATAGAAGCAAAGATAAGACCAGGAGACCATGAAGTTGGGGCTGCATGTGGCATTTTATAGAGTTAGCTCGGGGTTAATCTTCCTCATGACAAAAAAAGAAAAAGAAAGTGGCCTCTTTATCATGCAACCCAAACATATGTATATTGGTACTATTGTAGAAATATGTATAAGACACATGTAAAATAGAAATTTTAAAATTGTGACATAAAGATGAAGTAAATGAAATCACATAAATAATTTTTATTATGTTTAATAGTGGTACAAAAATGTCTTGCTCTCATTAAAATATTATTAGTAGTTACATTAGTCTGAGTAGTACTGGCTTCCCAGCAGTAGCAATGAGTTCTCATTGGCTTATCTCAATAAAGTTTATTTCTTCCTCACATCAGAGGCCGGTGTGGGTGTGCTTTCATCAGAAATTTTCTCTCATGTAACTCCAGGCTGAGTCCATCTTGTAATGTTGCAACATGTGTCCTCCACAGTCACTTAAAAAGGGGAATTAAAATCTAAAAGATTGCACAAGAAGTTTTAAGGGCCAGACTCACAAGTAGTGCACCACTCAATTTACATTTCATTGGCCAGAAGTCAGTCAAATGACCCTGATCTTACTGCCAATGAGATCAGAAATGGAAACTGAAGTCTTGATGTGTGTCCAGGAAAAGAAAATGATGGAGTGAACACCTATCATTGTTTCTGCCATGATAACATTTATTATTGTTATTATTAATAGTATTATTATTAGTGTATTTTGATTAATTTAGTGAGAACAAGACAAATTAATAAGCTTAATATTTTATAAAATATTGATTTAACATACTGTATTATAGAAATTCAAAGAGCTGATTCTAAATTTAATTTATTTCAAAACTGGCTTTAAGGGTTGTGATTGCTGAAAAAGTTACTTCACAAAGATAGGTAGATTCAAATGGGAAAAGAGAATTTAAAAAAGATATGTTTATGTTTTATATAAAACTTAACTCTTTTTGCCTAACAAGGGAAAGTATTTTAGCTTCTGCCCATATTGTCCATTGCTTCCTGCAGGCATTTCTCTGCAGCAGACAAAGCAAGTGTTTCTCTAATGATTTCAGTCTTTTGCTATTAATGAATCTCAAAAGTGGTTCCTAAGTATTTATTTTACCTTGAGGGAAATTTTGAAAAGTACTTATTTTAATACCAAATATCTTAAAGCATTATTAGAAAAATCAGAGTTGCGTCTTGGTCAGGATGGCATCATATTATTATTTACCGGTAAGCTCTCAAGGCACAATATGCCCTTAGGAGGAGGTTCACAATTAATTAAAATGGCTATAAATCCATGGTTGGAATAGTCTCTCTCATAATTTTAAATATTTTCAGGTTAACATCTTGTTTTCACTTTATAGCGTGGCTGATAAAGAGCTTATTCTAGTAGAATAGTTAGCTTCTCCATGCTCTTGGATTTGTGGTTGAGTTGTTAATATTATCTGCAATCTGAAATTTCTTAATAGAAATATTTTAAGCCACTTACTCATTTTATTACATGAGATTGTTTAAAACTAGATGCTGTGATTTATATATTCACTTAAGGAGGTAAAAGTAAACTACGAACTATTGCAATACACTGAGAGAAAAATGAATGAAAGTTCCTCTGCCAATCCCTTCCCATTTTGGAACTTCCCCTCTTCCCTCTGTATATCTCTTGACCATCTGCTAGGTGGCCTGAGTGAGGCCTCCCATGTCCATCTATATTTTAAATATTTATAAACTAATTGACTAATATTTACAAATAAACACAAGTAGAAGTTCTAATATTTTCTTCCTCCAGCCCAATGGATCATCTTAAGCAATCCCTAAGTGCGCATGCTCCACATTTTAGGACGCTGCTTTAGGAACCAGCAGATGGGTACCGCCTCCAAATGATGACTGATTACAATGAATTAATCCTAAAAGTTTTAGGTAGAAAAGCTTTGGAATAAAGCTATTTTTTGTTGCCTGTATATTAATTTTAGTTTCCCAGTTTAATGTTATTTTCATTTTATTGTGTATCATAATCTTTCAGTGTTTAAGTTTTATGAAGTCTTAATCTGGCTCTGGATATTAGCCTGGGTGAATTATTTTTATGTAAAAAGTTCTGGGGTAGGAGTGAGAGCAAGCATGTAGGGTTGAGCATGGAGAAAGTATTGGCCAACAAGGCTGTTTCTGCCCAAGTACTAAAATCAAGGTTGCTTCAACTTTTGATTTATGCAAGAAATCGGCAAGGTCCTGTATTTTAATGTCCATCCAGTTGAATGTTAAAAAAAATAAAAAGCAACTATTACCCATGTATACAATGAATTTCCCAAATTTGTATGTGGATTTTGCAATACTTTGGGTAAAATGTCAGTATATCAACTAAATATATTGTAGCGATTAAGACTGGGGACTTTGAAGTTAGACTTTCTGGGTTTAAATACTGGCCCTGCTACTTAGTATGTGCACAGCTTCGACAATTTATTTAATGTCCTTAAGACTCAATTTTCTATCCCGTAAATTTGAGGGTTAAATAAGATAATATACAAACCTGAGTACAATACCTGACAGACAATGTGTGTTGAATATGTTAGTTTTATTATTTTTATTACTACTATATCTATCACTACTACTACTGAATAGTGTAGGGAGATATATATATATATAATACCATTTTTAAGTTTCTTGATTCTTCCTTAGGCCATTCATACTGAAATCATCTGTCTAACCTAAATGATGTCCATTGTCCCTCTTGTGCTATATAAATCTAAAGGTAAAGTATGGATGTCAGAATGTGGGTTTCTTTGAAGCTCTTTAAAGGGTCTGCTAAGACCCTGGAGTGTTTTATTTTTTAAGCACTCTTGTATATTTATTTATTTATATATTTATTTTAATTTTTTACCGTAAGATCTATTATGGTTTTTCCAGTGATCCATTGATAAGGCATTTCTGGATTTTAGTGTGGAATACAAAAATATAAGAAGAACAACAAAATTGTCCTGTTTTTATCACAGTCTGGCTCATGACTCAAGATCAGTTTCAAAGCCAACAAAGAAATGAAAAATAAGCCAAGGACTGAATTCATATTTGGACTATTGCATTCTGGGTGTGTCACGGGGGCCTCACAACCTTTTAGGTTAGATTATTTACTCTGTTCTCATTTCCCCAGGCTTCATGTGTTTTTCAGGAAGAATTTCTGATGGAAAGGGCTCTGGTCCATACCAGCTGCAAGCAGTTTGTTTATAACGATCAATTCAAATGAACAACCAGTAATTGAACACCCATCATACTACTGTGCTAAGTGGCAGGACCTAAAGCAAGGAAACAAATATTGGGTCTGCCTTTCAAAAGCTCAAACTGCAGTTGAAGAGAGAGGAAGAGAGAGGGAGAAGGAGATGAGGGAGAAAAGGAGAGAGGGTGGGAAGGAGGAAAAGAGAGAGAGAGAAAGAAGGGGAAGAGAGAGAGGAAGGGAGGGAGGGTAGGTGTCCCATGGGACTTCCACAGAGATAAGCACTTTAACAAAAGAACAAAGGAATTGCAATAGTAGAGGAGAGGATATGAGCTAAATCATTCAAATAGTTCACAGAAGATAAGATTCCTTTCTTGACCCCAGCTATAAACTAAATTTCCTACTTGATTTTGAAACAGAAGAGGAACATCTAGGTTTCCATTTCTTATTCCTTTTATTTTTAAATTAAAATTATATTTTTAATTAATAAAGATGTGATGCTACAAATAGAGATTGTATTTGCTGAATTTATAGGATATCTCGCTGCTTTCAACAAGCCTACCTGGTTTTATACACAGTATTAATAAAGGCGGAACCCTTCTAGTCTCCCCCAGCCTTTGCCACCTAAAGCAGGGAGAGGCAGCCTGTAAGGAGTCTTCCTGGAAGCAAGTGGGAGTTATTTGGGAAAGGACAGGTTAGGGAAAGGTTCTGGCAATGGCTGCCCAGGCAGAGCAGGCAACAGGTCATTAGGATATGCATTTACATTTTCATTTCACAGCTGAGGAAACTTACAGAGAGTAAGTGCATTGCTCAGGTTCATATGGCTAGAAAGTTCAGACCTGGGATTTGAATGAAGTCTGTCTGATTCCTAAGCTAGTCCTCATTCCTGCTATATCATAATCATCTCCTGGCAACAATTAAAATCCTGCCAAAAGGGGAAAGGCTTCTTGGACATTGAATTGCAAATAATTTTTTATTCTATGTAAACTGTTCTTGTAGATGTTAGTTTATTATGGCTCAATTATTGGAGATGAGGAAGAATAATTAGAAAAATTGAACTAGGATTTCATCTGTTAGGAAGAGAGATATAGAATCTCCTAACTTAATGGAAAGTCAAAGCTCATCAGGTCCAGCCTCCATAATCAATTGATGAAGTCCAAAGAAGTGATGTGACATATCCTAGTTCTTAGCTACCTTGTAGCAAAGCTGATATTAGAATCTCAGTCTTCTGATACCTCAGCCAACAATTTGTCAGCACAGATTCTTCCCTCAGTCTGTCTGGTAGTTGTAGCAGCAAAGTTAGAACAATTGACAATATTTCAATCTTTCTTTAGCACTTTCTTGGCCGAATGAGTTTGAGCATCCAGGAGCAGGTAAGACTCTGCTAAAGAATCATCTTCACCCTGCATCTATGCTTGCTTAGGAGCAATGTGTAGATGGAAATATTTTAGCAGTTTTCCAAGATACTCTTTTAGTACCACACACCACTCCATGGATTTGATTATTTCAGGTGAACATACGGAAGCATAACATATTGTTTAGGAGCAAAGCATTTGGCACCACATCAGGATTTGATTCCTGGGTCTACCCCTCACTAGCTATCTGACTTTGGGCAAGTTATCATCTCTGTGCCTCAGTTTTCTAATATCTAAAATAGAGAGGATAATAATACGTCACAAAGTTGTTATGGGAATTAAAAAAGGTACTACATGGAAATATACATTGTTTATTGGGATCTCATTCTTTTTTATTGCTGAGTGATAATCCATTATATTTATTCATTGGCCTATTGATGGGCAAGTAGGCTGTTTCCAGTTTGGGGCTATAACAAATAAAGCTGCTATGAACATTTTTGTACAAGTCTTTTTGTGAATATATGTTTTCATTTTTCTGGAGTAACTACTTAGGAGTAGAATTTCTGGGTTATAGGGTAGGTGTATACTTAACACTACTAAAAACAGCCAGATCTTTTCCCAAAGTGGTTGCAGCATTTTATATTCCCACTAACAACGTATGAATGTTCAATTGGCTTTGTTAATTTTCGCTATTATATGTGTTTTCTTTTTCACTGATTTCTGCTGTTGTCTTTATAATTTCCTTCATTCCCCTTATTTTGGGATTACTCTTTTCCTTTTTTGTTTCCTAGCTTCTTAAGGTATAGTCTTATGTCTTTGGGTTTAGATCTTTCTTCCTTTTTAACATAAGCATATCAAGCTATACATTTTATTCTAAGCACTGCTTTAGCTAAGTCTTCAAATTTTGACTTTTTATTTTGCTGAGGAAGATGAGCCCTGAGCTAACATCTGTGCCCATCTTCCTCCACTTTGTATATGGGATGCCGCCACAGCATAGCTTGATGAGGGATGTGCAGGTGCACACCTGGGATCTGAACGCGCGAACCATGCCAAAGCAGAGCATGCAAACTCAACCACTACGCCACAGGGCCAGCCCTGACATGTATTTTCATTATTGTTTAGTTAGAAATATTTTATAATTTCTCTTTTTTAAATAAACTTTTAAATTTTGAAGCAGTTTTTTATTTACAGAAAAAATTGAGAATATAGTATAGAGAGTTCCCGTGTACCCCACACTCAGTTTTCCCTATTATTAACATCTATATCAGTTGGTAAATTTGGTACAATTAATGAACAATTATTGTTGTTGTTATGTGCTATCAAGTCAGCTCCGACTCCTGGCGACCCTATAAATGAGTGATGTCCACAATGTCCTGTCCTCAACAGCCTTACTCAGCTCCTGTAGACTCAAGCCTATGGCTTCTTTTAGGAAGTCAATTGATCTCGTATTTGGGCTTACTCTTTTCCTGCTGCCTTCTACCTTCCCCAGCATTATTGTCTTTTCCAAATAATCCTGTCTTCTCATGATGTGCCCAAAGTAGGACAGCTTCAGTTTTATTGTTTTTGCCTCTAGCAATAGTTCAGGCTTAATTTGCTCCAGGACCTGCTTGGTTCGTCTTTCTGGCAGTCCAGGGTATCCATAGAGCTCTCCTCCAACACTGTATTTCAAGTCAATTCTTTTCCTGTCAGCCTTCTTCCCTGTCCAGCTTTTGCGTGTGTACATAGTAATTGGGAATATGAGGCTGTGGATAAACTTTGCCTTAGTCTCTAACAACACACCCTTACACTTGATGATCTTTCCTAGTTCTTTCATTGCTGCCTTCCAAGTCTCAGTGTTCTCTTGATTTCTTGGCTGCAGTCTCCACTTAAATTGATGACTGAACCAAGTTAAACAAAATCTTTAACAATTTTGTGGTCTTCATTGTCTACTTAAGGTTGTGTAGTTCTTCTGTAGTCATGATTTTTGTCTTCTTGATGAATCATTATTTGTGCAGTATTATTCACTAACATCCCCACTTTATTCAGATTTCCTTAGTTTTTGCCTGATGTCTTTTTCTGTTCCAGGATCCCATAGGATATTACAATACATTTAGTAATCATATCTCCCCAGGATCCTCTTGGTTGTGGCAGTTTGTCAGACTTTCCTCGTTTTTGATGACTGACAGTTTTGAGGAGTACTGGTCAGATATATATTTTTTTTTTTGTGAGGGAGATCAGCCCTGAGCTAGCATCCTATGCTGATCCCCCTCTTTTTTTTTGTTGCAGAGGAAGATTGGCCCTGAGCTAACTTCTGTGCCCGTCTTCCTCTACTTTATATGGGATGCTGCCACAGCACGGTGTGAAAAGCAGTGTGTCAGTGCGCACCCGGGATCCGAACTCACCAACCCCAGGCAGCTGAAGCGGAGAATGCGCACTTAACCGCTTGCGCCACCAGGCCAGTCCCACCGGTCAGATATTTTATAAAATGTCTCTCAACTGGGAGTTATCTGATGTTTGTTCCAATGATTAGATTTGAGTTATATGTGATTTTTTAGTAGTGGATTCTTTATAAGTATGATGCATACTATCCAAATGTTTGGGATTATTTCCTGGATATGTTATTATTATTAATTTCTAATTTAATTTCATATGTAAAGAAAGCATGCTATTATGTTTTTTTAAGCAAATTTGAGAGTTGAACTATGACCCTGCATTGTACCATTTTTGAAGTACCATTCGAAGTACCTTTTTTCAGACCTTGGTGAATATACCATGAACAAGTGAAAAGAATGTGTATTTGGCAGTTATTGAGTTTATTGTTGCATAATTTTAAGTTATGGCCACATTAATGTTGTTCATTTTATCTCTGTTTTTTTCTGATTTTCTGATTTGTCCAGTTGTTCTATCAATTGTGGTAAAAAGGGTAATAAAATCTCTAACTGTGATTGTAGAATTGTCTCTCCTCCCTTTTTTTCTGTCAGTGTTGAAGCTTTGGAATTAAGTACACACATTTGTGGTCTCTGATGAATTGACATCATTATCATGGGATATCTCTATTTTAATCTGGTAATACTCTTTGCTTTAAAATGTATTTTATATAATATTAATATAGCCACTCCTGCTTTCTTATGCTTACTGTTTGCATGATATATTTATTTCCAGTTACTTTCTTTATTCCTATCTGTGTCTTTTTAGGTAAAGTGTATCTCTGATAGACTAGACTATATAGTTGGGGCTTACGGATTTAAGCATTGTGAGAATTCCTGCCTTTTAGTTAGAAGAATACTTTGAAATTTTACATGGCAGGATTGTGGACCACAACAAAGCACAGAATTATTAGCTTTTAATTTCAAAAGCCACAGTCTAGGTTTTTTCAGTCTTCAGGTTAAAGATTCCAGAAACTGGGTAAGGTGAACAAGAGAGTAACACACAGAGGAGTGGAGTTTGCATTTGAGATGCTGTCAAGCTCACTAAAAGTTCAACAACATTTGTCCCCAGGGACAAATAAGGTTTGGAACAGTGGTATTGTTGCATAGAAACTTCCTGAGTTATCCATTTCTCCCCTGTACAATCTTGAGCAAGTTGCTTTACCTCTCTGACGATAATTTTTCTCTTCCGGAAATATCTCAAACTTCTTAGATTCTTAAATTCTTAGCTTAAATAATTACCTCGCCAGAGAGACCTGTCACATAACATGATCAGAAGTTCATCTTTATGTTATTTTTTCATAATATTTTCCATCATAGCACTAATCACAATTTTCAATTTTTATTTATTGATCTAACTTTTTCATTATTTACTTTTCCAATAGGCTGCAATATACATGAGAACGTTTAGTGAATGTTTTTATCTATATGTATATCTAATGCCTAGTCCAATGCCCTGATATAATAATAATTATCATTTGTTGTGTATTATGATTAGCCAGACATTCCTCTAGGTATTTATATGAAATTTTAACAGCAATCCTATGAGGCAGATGTGATTATTTTTGTGCTAATTTTACAGGTGAGAAAAACAACATAGGATCTAAAAATGTTAAAAAACTTGCCTCAAGATAAAAGCTAGAATAAGGTACAGATAATTTGGCTCAGTACTGTTATCTTAACTAATTCTTAGAGAATGTGGAAAGTGCTCAGAGAATATTTTAAAATGAATAAATGAAAACTTAAAATCTAACAATTTGAGTTTTGTGCTAAATAATTTACACAGAATCATCTAACTTAATTCTCTCAACAATGTCATGACACAGAAACTATTATAATTCTATCTAATGATGAGGTATTAAATGACTGGACCAAAGTTATACAATTAATTTGTTTAAAGGTTAGAACTTAAACACGTATCTTCATCATTAATCTTCCTTCCAAAATTTTTGAGAGAAGGAAATAAAGAAGGATTGTGAAGGTTCTTTGTAAAGCGCAGAACAACCTCTGGTAGAAAATTCTAATAGCGATAGTGTCATGGATAGTCTGTGGTAGGGGAAATATCACTGCCACTCTTCACGCCTCCTAACATCACCTCCTTTGCAACGAGACTTGCAATTCCTCCCACTAAGAGTCGAAGTCTGTTTAACCACTCCTGTAATCTGAGCTTGTCCTGATGACTTGTTTGGCCAATGGGACAATAAATAATGTGACACAAATACAGTCTTGAAAATCACAGATTTATTGGGAATTCTCTGCTTGCTGCTCTTGGAAATACTGCAACCGTCACCATGGGAATAAGTCTGGGCGAGGTTTTGGGTTAGTGGGAGACATGTGGCCTGTCAACCAACTGACACTGAACCTACCACCAGACTTGTGAGTAATGCATTCTGACCATCCAGCCCCGGCTGAGCTGCTACATGGGCCCAGACTAGAACTGCCCAGCCAACTCACAGAATTATAAATAATAAATTTTGTTGTTTAACCCAAAATGTTTTGGGGCGATCATTACGCAGCAAGAATTAACTGACGCAATTCCCACCTTTGGTTTACCTAGAATATTCTCTTTTCATTTACACCACTAGATACATGTTCCACGTGGTGATTGTGGTAGAGGAGGAGTCGGTGTAGTGAAGATAAGATAAGCAGTTGGAATTCAAGTGCCCAATACTATGTAATAACCTGATTTACTTGTATTTAGAGAGGGAAATATGAAATCAATTATGGCTAAACACATTGTACTCTTAACCACAAAGAATTCTGTTGTAGATGAAATAATTTTTGGTGATTATATTTTACTGAAAAGAATGTTATGGAGAATTTTTTCTTCTATTATCCAAACACACTAGCTGGCTTATTTTGTAAGACATCTTGGAAAGGACATTAATTAATTTTCATGCTAAACTTGTTCGGCATTGTTGGCTTCATTTGAGGAACGATGTTAAGAAGTACTTCTGCAATGTTTCCTCGAGATCATTTTGTCTAATCATTTTCTAACCATAAGATATATCATATAAATGCAAATATTTGTTGTTACTTAAAACTGTAGGTAGAATCCACTTTATAAGTGGAAAACAGTGCCAAGATGATTGCGGTGAGCTCACAAAATCAAACATATGGTTGACTGTCATCAATCAAAAATAAACTGGATATTTTTATCATAAGGCAAATAGAAGTCCATTTAAAACATACAGTACTTAATGAGTTATGGAGATCATATTTGTGACTGTATGAGAGAGCTCATTCAGACACCAAATGCCAGGCTTCTTTCTTCTTGGACAACTCAGTTTAGTCTTTTGTCTTCGGCCAAATAGCATATGCCATGCACATGGAAACAACACAGAGTTCAGAGTCTAAAGAATCCTATTTGATTCTCAGTACTATAATTAACATGCCATGTTTTGTAGGATAATTAGACAACTTAATATCTTTGCAAATAAATTTTCTTATCTCTAAAAAAGCTTGTATTTATGAAATATTTATTATGTGCCAGGCACTGGACAATATGCCTCATATTGGATATCTCATTAATTCTCACGGAAACCCTATGAGTTAGACTTTTCATTACTTTCATTTTACCTACAAGGAAATTAAGGTTTGGAGAATTTAAGTAACTTGTCTGAAGTGATCAAGTCTGTGATTTCTAGAGTCAGGATTCTAGACAGTTCTGACTCCAGAGCCCAAAATTGTAATTACTTTCCCATAGTCCTTCTCTCCCCACATTACTTCCATCTCAGTTCTCTTGGCAATTTTCTTCCTTTTCAATATCAAAGGATTATAATAGGATAAAATGAGAATGCATATGTAAAAGTTTATGTACTTGAAAGCACTATACATATTAATAGCCATTCAACAAATAATTATTTTAAGCAGCTACCATGCAAACAACAATTGCCAGACTGGATTTCAACCAAAGCAGTGTGTATATACAGACAGTTACTTCAAGGAATGTGTGCTAAAAGTCAGAATAGTCCTCCATGACACCAATGTCAGAAAGTTAGCAATTTATCCAAAATATTTCTGTTGCCTTTAATAATTCTGTTGATCATTTGTGAATGTATGTAAATATTTTTGAATTAGTAAGTGTATGTTGATTCCCTACCTCTGGAATAACAAGTTCCATATGTTTATTCTTAACTCAGTTGTCCTTTTGTTTGTGGCTTGAAGTCTTTCTCAAATTTCAAAGACGGTTTCCAGTATTTTGATAGTTTATGAATGAGTTTATATTCAATTTATTTAAATCCTTCTTGATTGTATAGACTTCAATTATCTCTTTCTAGGTCTTCGTTTTCCTGTCTTCCCAAACTGAAGAGTCACAATATTTTTGAAACTCTTTTTAGAAACATTAGGTGTTGTCTAAGTAATGCCAAACATCTGGCTGAAAATGGAATAAAGAAAGGAAACATCAGGATGTATTCACATATCCAGCTGTTTGGCATTAGATAACTGAGCCTCTAGTTCTCGTCCAGATATTTAGAGGCAGGGAATATGTGACCATATCTTTCTTACTCTAAGGGTTACTGAGTGGTGCAAAAGGGTAATAGGGTTTAGGAATGATAAATCAGGATGTCATGGTGTCAACGCATCCAAAAAGGTGATTGGATTCAATTTCTGTTCTCTGGCTTTGAAACAATAAGATGATTTCCTCTAGTGAATTGCAATGGCAGAGAACTGAACATGAGTTTCCAAAAAGGAAGCCTCCAAGAGTATTTAGTAACCAGACGGGGGTTTTGTTGCTGTTGTGGTAGGTTTTTAAGTTGGGACATCCTGTGGTTTGGTAGGGATTAGAGATAGTGGCCAGGAAAAAATATGAAGGAAGTGTTCCCAAAAACCCTTTTCTCAAATGAGGCCATAATTGTCTAACTTGTATATAGTCACATTACTTTTGTAGTGTACTGCACAAGACATCTTACAAGATAGATTAGCTACAACATTTGGATAACGGAAGAAAAGGGCCATTATAATATTATATACAATGAGCAAAGTACTGCAGTTTCTAATTAAGTGCCCAAGTCTGTTGTACAATGAACTATTTGTTGAACTTTTAAAATATAATTTGGAATCTTTGAATAAATGACTTACGGCCATGCAGTGAAAACAGCGATGTTTATGCTGGGACACATGGATTACATTATCTTTTCTGAGGCTTGATTGTCTTCCACCGACTGGGCCTGACTACCTGGTACAGCCAGGAAGCCAGGAGCCACGTGGCTTGGCAGGAAGGACCCCACGCCACCTTAGCTGGCAGTAAGCCAAAGGTCACTTTGAAAGAAATCCTTAACTCAGATTAGCTGCTGTCTGGGAGGTGGTGCCTTCTGATTTTGAAATGTGAGAGACATCGAGGACAAAGAAATCCCAGTAGGGCCCAGGGAACTATGTAACACCTTAAGAAGGGTTCCTTGGGTCATATTGTGCAACTGCCCGTTTCTTGAAATTTACCTTCAGGGACAAATTGAAAACCTTCCTTGTGCATGGATGTATAACTTAAGAACAAGAGAGCACATGCCACGATATTCATGTGTATATATACATACGCATGAATATATATATAATATATATAGTAAAATATATATATATAATTTTCTTTTTGGTGAGGAAGGTTAGCCCTGAGCTAACATCTATGCCCATCTCTTCTATTTTATGTGGGATGCTTGCCACAGCGTAGCTTGATAAGTGGTGCATAGGTCCACACTCGGGATCCGAACCTGAGAACCCAGGGCTGAAGCGGAGCTTGCAAACTTCATCACTATGCCACTGGGCCGGCCGCTATGCGTATATTTTCATCCTTTTAACAGTCTTAAGTTATTTGAAGTTCCCATTTACTTGGATTTTGCTAGAAATAGTCTCTCAGTTCTCAGAATAAAATGTCTTAAAGCTCTACAAAGGAGGCTCAAGAGGCTTCTTGGACATCAAGCTTCTCTTACAAAACATTTTTGATGAGTCAAGTGTAAACAAATCAGATTCATAGAGGCCAAATTTTTCTTGACAAGCATGAGCTTAATAACAAGAGGATGGGCGTTGGAAGGGAGAAAGAAGAGAGGGAAAGGTCTTGAGAAAAAAATGTGCCGAGTTTGCTGATCACAAAGTATTATACAAAGATTTTTTGATACATGAACACAACCAGAGCTGGATTCACTCAAGACTGCTATTGTTCCAGCTAGAAATCTGGTGATAATATTTGGTTCAGTTGCTATCTAGTATTTACCCAAAGCGACTCTGATATGCAACCTCCATGTCAGAGTTCTGCATAGTAATTGATACTACCAATATCTTTAGGTGTTTGTTTTTTTTTTCCCCCCAGAATCAGAATACTTTCTTGCTTAGTAAGTGTGAATATATGCATGCCTAGAATTCAGGAAGTACACGTAAGGATATCAGAAAAGACTTCCTGTATAAAGGATGTTTAAAACGAGTTTTAAAGCATATGAAGGATGTAACCATTCATAGAAATATGCTCAAATCAATAAGGAAAAAAAAAACTTCAAAGTACAATAATACTGGATGGTATATTCAGGAAACTACAAGTAGTTTGGATTCCTAGAATGTCAAATTTGGGAGGAAGTGGAAGGGGATGAGAACAGAAAGGAAAACAAGGCTCCAATCATGGTAATATTTTGAGGGTGATGTTTAACCTTAGAAAGATTGTAATGAGGAAAAGGAATGATTATATTAAACATCATACTGGCTGCAAAGTGGAAAACGGAGCTAAGACTATAAGCGGGGTAAAAGATTTGAGCGATGTTGCAGTATTCCAGGAAAGAGCTGAGATGGGAAGGCACATGGGGAGATTAAATAAGAGAATTCCTTTCTCCAGTTACAATTTTTTCCCCCCAAAGCCCCAGGAGATAGTTGTATGTCATAGTTGTACATCCTTCTAGTTGCTGTATGTGGGACGCGGCCTCAGCATGGCCGGAGAAGCCGTGGGTCGGTGTGCGCGGGATCCGAACGCGGGCGCCAGCAGCGGAGCATGCACTTAACCACTAAGCCACGGGGCCGGCCCTTCCAGTTACAATATTGAGAGCTAGCAAACACGGAGAAGTAGTATAGAGCCTTCCAATAAGCACAGGCTCTAGAACACAGATTTTGGGTCCAAAAGTCTGGGTTCAAATTCCACCTTCATCACTTACCAGCTGCATGGCCTTAGATAACTCATTTAATCTCTCTGTCCCATAGTTTCCCCATTTGTCAAATGGGAAAAAAATAATATCTAACTCATAGAGTTGTTGTATGAGGATGAATTGAGTTAATATATAAAGCACTTAAAAAAATGTCTGGCAAAGAGTAGGCATTATATTATTAGTGCTACACTACAGGTATCGTGTCAAGCTTTTAATATATATTTTCTTGGTTAATCTTTAAAGTAACCTCATGAGAAGAGCACTGTCATTCTTATTTTTCAGATGCGGATACTGCAACTCGGAGAGTTTGCATAACTTTCCCATAGTCACAAAGCTGGTAAGTGATAAAGATGGAGTGTAAGTCCAGAGTCCTATGCTCTTAATATTTTGCTATGAGTCTTGAGAAAGTTTGGGCTTTTAAGTCTCTAAATAGGGAGAAACTCAGGAATGATGTAGAGTGTTACTATTGTGTCCATGAGAGAGTGCACATAGCACTATTCTTCGTGGGAAATGGCTCCGAATAGCAGTGAGTAGAGAAGTTAGAATTTAGGACACCTAGTTTAAATATCAACTCCTTAATTTATGATTATTACTTTGAGAAATGTCTTCACCTGGATGTGATTGAGGACGGAAGATAATCAAGTTGGAGAAAACCCTTTGTAAATGACATGCCAGATAAGCATTAGTCATTGATTGTCCTCCTAAAATGAGTGAAATAATAGTCATCCATGATCAGGATTCACTTTTTTTCTCAATTACCAAAGTAAGCCATAAATGAAAACTATCCCTCTCCACCATCATTAATTCTACATGTTTAGAAAGAATATCTTTGTCGCTTTGCATTGTACAAAAATTTGAAAATGTAATTCAGTGTTGCTTCTTACCTCCTTCCAGCCAGCTCTACTTTAGCATGACTCAGACATTATTCTAAATCATTTATGGCATAAACTAATGCTCCTTCAAGACAAGAGGAGACAACAGTTAGACCAACAGAAAACAGCTCAGAATTTCCAAACTAAGATCTCGGGTTCTATGGGGATCATTGAGCATATTCCCAAGAGTCCGTGAGAATTTTTAATTCGGGATTTTCTTATCAATGACAATGTAAAAATATGTATACATAAGCATATTTTGACCACCTAATGGCAACCTCACAACCAATAATTGCCCCCATATTCAAAGACTTTAATAGAGTTTTTGTTTTGAGTTAGTTTTACCCAAGTAGTTCTACTTTATCCTAGGCTAACATAAAAAAAAAAAATTGAAGCAGGATTACTATGTAAATTGTGAATTTCTGCCAAGTAAGGGCCAAATGACATCATGTTATGGTTTTGCAGTAGTTGGAGTAGAGAAGAGCGGTGGAAAAAATGACTGATCTCATAGAACACAGATGTATGGGCATGATGACCACAAAAGAACTTGAACTTCGACAGTGAGTAGCATGTTCCTATGTGAGTGGTTTTTAGTTTCAAGTAAACAACAACATCCATCACATTAAATAAAAGTTACTAAATTGAATTTTACTGGGTTGCATCTTTTGTCTGCATTTAATTAGAAAATGTGTTTGAATTTTATAGCTTAAATGATTTATAGGCATAAGGATTTACATGTAGGTTTATATTTGCACATATCTAGCAGCATTATAATAAAAATCATTGAATTCAACATCAATATTAAACAGAATTTTTGTTTCTTTTAAAAGGAGTCTGTCCATTACTGAAGTTTGAGAACCACTAAAATAATAAAAAACAAAACAAAACAAAACACAGGCTCTGGAATTAGATAGAATTGGGTTCAAATCCCAATTCCTCTACTCCCTGAGTGTGTCATCTTGGGTGACTTGCTTGACTCTTCTAAGCCTTAGCTTATTCTTTTCTAGAAAGTGTTCACTATAATAATCACGAACACTTACTCAGCTCTTCCTGTGGGCCAGAAATGTTTAAAGTGCTGAAGTTATATTAACTCTTACTGTTAAAATAATCCTATGAAGTAGATGCTAATATTTGTATTTACAGGTGAGGAAACTGAAACAGAAAAATTAAGAAACTTGTAGAAAATCACACATTTATTAGAATATGGATCTAGATAATCTGACTCTAGGGCTCAATCTTAACCACTTTGTTATGCTGCCTTTCAACCATCCACCGTGGTTTCTTACCTATATTTACATTACGTATGTTCATGTGTAGCTTTCCAAGATTAGTTTCTGAGCTCTGCCCTGACACTATACAAGTTCCACGATTGTACCTCACCAAACTGGTAGAAACACATTTGGGGAAAAGCTAGGACCAGTTTCAATGAAAATCCTAACTAGTGCCAGAACGAACTCTAACTAATTCTTACTGAATGTTTACTAAATATTAGGCATTGTGCTTAGCAATTTACAGGGTTATCTTCTTCAAATTAAAAAACACTGTTAAAAGGAAAACAAATACTTTAAATTTCATTTAGAACGAAACTTTTTTAAGGCTAAAGAATATTCCATTGTGTGTATGTATTATATTTTCTTTATCCATTTGTCATAGATGGACATTTAAGTTGCTTCCATTTCTTAGCCATTGTGAATAGTGCTGCAATGAACATGAAAGTGCAGACATCTCTTCAAGATCTTGATTTCGATTCCTTTGGATATATACCCAGAAGAAGGATTCTTAGATTGTATGGAAATCCTGCCATTTGTGACAACATGGATGAACTTGGAGGACATAATGCTTAGTGAAATAAGCCAGACACAGGAAGGACAAATACTACATGACACCATTTATATGAAAAAATCTAAAATAGTCAAACTCAAAGAAACAGAAAGTAGAAAGGTGGTTGCCACATGCTAGGAGGAAGAGGAAATGTGGAAACGTGGGACAAAGGATACAAAATTTCAGCTATGCAAGATGGATAAGTTCTGGAGATGTAATGTACAACATGGTGATGATAGTTAACAATACTGTATTGTATACTTGAAATTTGTGAAAAAGGTAGATGCTATATTAAATATTCTTATCACAAAAAATAATAATAGTAGGGGCTGGCCTGGTGGGGTAGTGGTTAAGTTTGAGAACTCTGCTTTGGCGGCCCAGCGTTCACAGGTTCAGATCCTGGGCGCGGACCTACACACTGCTCATCAAACCATGCTGTGGTGGTGTCCTGCAAATAAAATAGAGGAAGATTGGCACAAATGTTAGCTTAGCAACAATCTTCCTCAAGCTAAATAAATAAATAAATAAATAATAGTAATAAATAAAGAGGCTGGGGAAAAACTTTTGGAGATGATGGATATGTTTATGGCACAAACAAAGTGACCTCTATAATTGCCCTAATGTACTGCCTGGGGAAAATTCCCAGGTAGTAGAGGAAGAGGGGATACCCAAACAGGCACTGAAACTCTCTCTGAGTTGAGTAGACAGAGTTCAGAGTACAGGAAGGCTAAGGTGCCTAGAATTAACAGGGAAGAGTCCCAATGAGGAAAGAATTGCACAGAGAAAATGTTCCAGAAATCTGCAGGCAGCTTTTTGAGTCTTCGGCTTAGTACTGATCAGTGCTTGAATGTGAGGAAACTACTAGAATCTGGGGAAAGAACCACAAGTAAAAAACAGAAGAAACAGTCACTGGAGCTCACATGAGGCCAGAGATATTTTGTGTTTTCAATAGTCAGTGTGGAAAAGCCTTGTAATACATGGGCATTAGGTAGAATACTCAGAAGGCTGGTCTCAGTGATTGGGGCAAAATTATCCATGGACCTAAACCTGTTCTGGTCCCACCTAAAAAAGATCAAAACATTTCTGTATAACTTAACTGTGTCCCAGAACCAAGCTCAAGAATGTTGAAGAACATGCAAAACTGTCCAGCACCTAGCAAAGTAAAATTAATCCACTAAAAATTACCAGACATCCAAAGAAGCAGAAAAATACAACCCATGATAAGGAGAAAAATTCAATCAATAGAAACCTAACCAGAAATGATACAGATGATAGAATTAGTAGATAAAGACATTAGAAGTTATTATATATTTCTTATGTTCAGGAAAGTAGAGAAAGTTTGAGCGTATTAGGAAGATACATGGATAATACAAAAGACCTGAATAGGAATTCTAGAAATAAAAATTATAGTGACTAAGATGAAAAGTAGATGGGATGAGATTAACAGTAGGCTAGGCATTGTAAAGAAAAGATTGATGAATGTGAAGATATAACAATAGAAGCTATCCAAAATGAAACACCATGAGAAATAGAGACTGAAACGCAAAGAAAAACAGAGCATCAGTGATCTGTGGGACAATTTCAAGCAGGCTATTGTGTATGTAATTGTAGTCCCCAAAGGAGAAGAGGACCTGAAAAGTTATTTGATCAATCGCCAAAAATTTTCCAAATTTGATGAAAAATGAAAACCTACAAATCCAAGAATTTCACTAAATTCCAATCACAAGAAACATGGAGAAACTACACCAAGACACAGCATAATCAAATTGTTTTAAATCAGTAATAAATAGAAAATCTTAAAATCATCCAGAGAAAAAGAGACATTCTCCATACAGAGGACAGAGAGAAGAATGGCAGCAGACTCTAGTCAAAATAAATACAAGTCTAGAAATCTATAATCAGTGAAAAAGAATTTTTTAGAAATGAAGGTGAGACTTCTAGTGTAGTAAGATGGCGTAGACTTGTCTTTCCCTGCAGTTCTTGGAAATAAGGCAAGAAATAACCAAAAGAGAATTTTGAAAAGTGGAAAGGAGAAGACAATCTGGTTAGGGACTCCATCACCAGAAGAACGTACCCAATAGAAGAAGGTAAATCAGGCTGAGCATTTAGTAATCCTCAACCAAGCAACAAAATGTGACTCAGGGAGGCTTATTTCTCTCCTTATTGAACAGAAGTTCTGCCAACTACACCAGGTGAGCCCAGCAGAACTGGTAAGGGGGATCAACTGGAAGCCCCACTGAAAATAAGCAGCCAGGGAAAGCATGCTCCTTTCCCCTGGACCTGAGACTGTCCTCTTTAAACCAGAGAAACCATGAAGCCAGGTGCATTGGCAATAGGAATCATGCCACAACGGCCCTCACCTGGGAAGCACTCTTTCCCAAACAAGCATGGGGAGTCAGCCAAGACAAGCACCAGTTTGGAAATTGCTCCTTGTCCCTGAGGGACACAGACTTCCTTCCCTCACCTGGAGGCACCAGGTAGCCCAGCCTGCAATAGATCCTTCTATCTCCTCAAGCAGAACCATCAGGGACCAGTAGAAACCCCAGTGGCACCAGATAAAACAAGCAGACCAAAATAGTACCAGAAAGGCTCTGAACATTAGATTGTCATTGGAACCACAACTCACAAAAGTACTCCAGGGTCTTATGTGCTAAACCTAAACAGGAAGGCTGACTGCTAAAATAAAAATTTTAAGTAAGACCAAGAGTCTCCTAATGTAATAGCCTAAATATCCAGGAAATCGTCCATCATACCAAGAACCAGGAAAATAAAATCTTGAATAAAAAAACACAATCAAATAACACCAACACTGAGATAAATCAGATGTTAAAATTATCTGACAAGAATTTTAAAGCAACCATCATAAAATAATTCAACAAGCAGTTATAAATTCTCTTAAACAAATGAAAAATAATAATATCTCAGCAAAGAATTATGATACAAAAAAGAATTAAATGGGAATTGTAGAACTGAAAGCTACTCCAAATAGGATAAATCTGAAGAAACATAAAAATATATATTAATTAAATTTCTGAAAGCTAAAGACAATGGAAAAAAATCATGAAAGCAACCAGAAAGAAATAATGCATTATCTATAGGAGAACACTAATCTGAATGACAGCAGATTTCTCATCTGAATCCATGAAGGCTAGAAGAAATTGGCACATTTTTCCAGTTCTGAAGGAAAAAACCTGTCAACAATGAATTCTATATTCAACAAAAGATATCCTTCAGCAATGAAGGGTAAATAAAAGCATTCTCAGATGAAGGAAAACCAAAGAATTTGTCACAAACAGACTCACTCTTAAAAAATGGCCAAAGGAAGTTCTCCAAACAGAAAGGAAGTGATAAAAGAAGAAATCTTGGAGATCCAGAAGGAAGAAAGAATAATAGAAAGATAAGAAATATGAATAAACACAATAGACTAATATTTTCTTCATGAGTTTTCCAAATTTTATGTGATAATTGAAACAAAAATTATGGCACCATCTGAAACCCAAGAAAGACATATTAAAAAATGAGGATGGTAAAGGGACCTAAACAGAAGTAAAGTTTCCACACTTTACTTGAATTGATAAAACGTTAATACCAGAAGATTGTGATAAGTCACATAAGCATACTGTAATATCCAGAGCAACGACTGAAAAAACCATACAAATCAATATACTCAAAAACACCATAAAAAGATCAAGATGGACTCACAAAAAAACCTTTAAGTAACCCACAGGAAGGAAAAACATGACAAATAGAGCAATGAGAAAAAAAAAATGTCAAATAACTGATTTAGCTGATTTGCCCTAGCAAATCAATGTAAATGTAAAGGGTCTAAATATGCCAATTAAAAGGTGGAGATTGGAAGAGTGGATAAAAAGCTTAACCAAACTACATGTTGTTTAAAAGACTCTCATTTCAAATTCAATGATATAGGTAGGTTGAAGGTAAAAGGATGGATGAAAAAGATATGCCATGCAAACACTAATCAAAAAAAGCAGGATTGGCTATAGTAATATCAGAGAAAGTAGACTTCAGAGCAAAGAAATTGTTGCAGACAAAGAGGGCCATTACACAATGATAAAGGTAATAATCCACTAGGAAGACATAATGATCCTAAATGTGTATGCACCAGACAACAGAGCCTCAAAGTACATGAAGCAATAATTGATGGAGCTGAAAGGAAATATAGGCAACTAATAATAGTTGGGAACTTCAACATCTCCCTCTCCACAACTGATAGACTTATTACACAGATAATCAGCGGTGACATAGACAATCTGTATAACATAAACAACCAACAGTAGCTAATTTGCATATATAGAATACTCCATCCAACAAAAACAGAATACCATTTTTTTCAAGCTCACATGGAAATTTCACAAAAGTAGACAATCTCTTGAGCCATAAAACAAATCTCAACAAATTTAAAACACGTGAACCACTCATAGTATATTCTCTTACCATAACAGAAACGAACTAGAAATCAATAACAGAAAGACTACAAGAAAATCTCTATACACTTGTAAATTAAGCAACACGCTTCTAAATGATCATGGATCAAAAAGGAAGTCTCAACAGAAATAATTCACACATAAAACTAAATGCAAATAAAAGCACGACATATCAAAATATGTGAGATGAAACTAAAGCAGTGCAAAGCGGGAATTTTATAGCACTAAATCCTTACATTAGAAAAGAGGAGATATCTCAAATACATAATCTTGATTCTCACCTCAAGAATCTGGAAAAAGAATAGCACAATAAAGCAAACAAAGAAAGTCCTGAGGGAAGAAAATAAAGATAACAGAAATCAATGATATTGAAAACAATACAAAAAGTCAATGAAACAAAAATTTGGTTCTTCAATGTGGTATATACACACAATGGAATACTACTCAGCCATAAGAAACGATGAAATTCAGCCATTTGTGACAACACGGATGAACATTGAGGGTATTCTGCAAAGTGAAATAAGTCAGAGGGAGAAGGTCAAATACCCTATGATCTCACTCATTAAGTAGTAGATAATAACAACAACAAACAAACACGTAGAGACAGAGATTAGATTGGTGGTTACCAGAGGGGAAGGGTGGGGGGGAGGAAGGTAAAAGGGATAATGGGGCACATGTGTGTGGTGATGGATTGTAATTAGTTTTTGGGTGGTGAACGTGAGAACGTGATGTAATCCGTGCAGAAATAGAAGTATAATGATGTACACTTGAAATTTATACAATGTTATAAACCAATGTTACCCCCATAAACAAACAAACAAACAAAAATTTGCTTCTTCAAAAAAATGGTGGTATTAATTAACCTCTAACAAGATTGACAAAAGGGAGAGAGAGAACACAAATCATCATTAGCAGGTATACTTTCCACCTCATTTAATAAGGCTAATGTTACCCTGGTACCAAAAGCAGACAAAGACTTTAAAACAGACCAGTATCTCATGAACTTAGACATAAAATACCTCAAAAATATTGGCCAACTAAATACAACAATGTATAAAAAGAATTAAATACTATAACTAAATGGGATTTATTCTGGGTATGAAGTCTGATTCAACACTCACAAGTATATCAATGTATACTACCATATCAACAGGCTAAAAAGAAAAATTACATGATCATATTAATTGAAGTGGAAAAAGAATTTGACAGTATCCAACAGCATTTCGTGATAAAAAACCTCAGCAACTAAGAATTGAAGGAAACTTTTTCAACTTAAAGATAATCTACAAAAATCCTACAACTAACATTATTCTTAATGGTGTGAGTAGGATTCTTTCCCTCTAAGATTGGGAACAGGGCAATGATATGTGCTGTCCTCACTCTTATTCAACAAAGTACTGGATGTTCTCATTATTGCAATAGGGAAGATGAAGAAATAAAAGGCATACTGATTAGAAAGGGAGAAATAAAATTGTCACTACTTGTAGATGACATGATTTCTACATAGAAAATCCCAAGGAATCTACCCTAATCTACCAAACCCTGAAAAAAAACCCTGCTAGCATTAATTGAGTTCAGCAAAGCCATAGGATAAAAGATCAATACATAAAAATCAACCATATTTTTATATAATAAAATGAATGTGTGAAGTTGAAATTAAAAACAAAATACCATTTACAATTGATTTAAAGAAAATGAAATACTTAGGTACAAATCTAACAAAACATGTATCTGTATCCTAAAAATAGCAAGAGATTTTTTATTGAACCAAGCAATCAAGAAATACTGATGAACCAATCACCTCCACTAGATTAGACAATGTGGGGGATATAAAGAAAGTCAAGACTTGGTCTACTTTCTGAGAGCTTAGAATGTAAATGAGGAAATTAAACAACCACAAATAAGAAAGATTCTACAACAGAATGGAGGTGGCATGGAATGGTAGAAAGAATTTGAGATTGGGAAGCTGGCAAATGTGCATTTCAATCGCAGACCTTCCACTTACTCTCTGTGTAGATCTGGTAAATTTTTAAAATCTGTGAGTCTCATATCTCTCATCTATAAAACAGAGCTAGTAACAGCTACTCACAAAACTGTAAAGATTACATGAAACAACCTATGTGAGCTAACACTCAAGCACTCCCTCTGGTTCAGTCATCGTCCAGGTATTACCACATGTAATGTTTGCACCACCCCTAAGCATTGGATATGATCATCGTTCCCATATTACAGACGAGGAAATAAGACCCAGGGAATTAACTATCTCCTCCCAAGGTGTGACATCTATTAAATAGCAAAACTGTGTTCTAACTCTTATCTCTGAATCCAGAGCCCAAATTCTTACCTGCTACACAGTATTACCTCTCAATCCTTTTTCATAATCCCACAATTTTTTTTTTAAACCACCATTCTAAGGGCTGGAATGGGATGATGGGCATCCAAAGTAAATTATTAGTCTAAACTGCCCTCCTAAAAATTTTTCATTTCCTAAAAAAGACACAATAAGTGGTATACTCCATCCCTTACCTCTATTTCCTCCCACCCTACATTAGATTTTAATTCCAAAGTCCCTCCCATATACAATTTTTTAATCCCTGTAGTGCTTAATGCCCTGTATATGAGGTGGAATTTTCATTTTATTGTTTGGCAAGATGGACTAAACTTTTCTCTCCTACCTTCGTGTCTCATTCCCACTGCACCAAAGATACTTGTGGAGAAACTGAAACAAAATCTTACTCTTACTCCCCAATTTCCACTTCCATAGATGGTAACTAGAAACATATTCAAGTGGGACATAATTGAAGAGACACGTCTCGAGGGACACACCCTCTGAAAGACTCCAGCAGAGAGAATCAAAGCTCACAAAGTTAATTACTGCTTTTATTCCTGGATTTCAGGACTTTACCTACAAAAATGTCGCTTGAGCTTGGCTTCCATTTATAAAGTACAAAACCTGTATACTTTAAACACATTTACAAAATACTAAAGACTTCAATTCTTAAGGATCACAGAATGCTTTCTGAGGACAATTTTTACATTTTATTATGGGTAATAGTTGTTTATCAGTGTGACCAATAGGCTTTGTGATCTTGAGAACAAGATTACATTATTTTTCTTTGAATATTCAGCTTGTTATGGTGCCCAGCACATGAGAGACAGTAAAATACTTGTTAATTCACTGGCTGAATGAATGTCATCAATGTATGACTCAGCCAGCTAAAGGATTACTGTCATAGTTAATTTTATGTGTCAACTCGACTAGCAATGGAGTGCTCCGATATTTGGTCAAACATTATTTCTGGGTGTGTCTATGAAAAGTGTTTCTGGATGAGAGTAGCATTCGAATCAGTAGACTGAGTAAAGGAGATTGGCCTCCTCAGTGTGAGTGGGCCTCATCCAATCCAGTGAAGGCCTGAAGAAAAAAGCCTAAGCAAGAAATAACTCTGTCTCTGCCTGACTGTCTTCAGCTGGGGACATAGGTCTTCTGACTTTGGACTCAGACTCGAACTGGAATTTACACCATTGGCTCTCCTGGTTCTCAGGCCTTTAAACAGAAAGGAACTATGCTATGAGTTCTCTCAGACTTCATAATCATGTGAGTCAATTCCTTATATTGTCTCTCTCTCTCTCTATGCGTGTGTGTATATATATGTATGCATGTATATATGTATGTGTGTATATATATGTATATGGGATATATATATAGAGAGAGAAAAAGCTTACCTTGTCTCTACTCTATAATGCAGCAAGTCAGATTTTCCACTGTGTCTCTTACTCTCAGACCAAGAGTAGACATTCTCTTCTATGTGCTTGTGGGAAGGTTTGAGGTTTGCCTGGCTCCAAATAGCTAATTCAAGGAAACATCTTCCATTCCTCACTGGAATATTTATCCAAAAGAAAATTGGAGGCTGCTGTGGCTGAGCAATTGGAAATCCTTCTTCTTTCTAGAATTATAAAGGTGCATTGAATTGGTGAATTGGTATATACGTATATACACCATATATGTAAATATAGTCACCATTTATTGAGTGCTCTCTATGTGCTAGGCAATGTTTTAGGTGTTCTCTAAACATCATCTCCTTTGTTCTTAACAACAGTCCTGTGAAGTTGGCACTAATATCCCAAATTTACATATGAGAAACTTGAAGCTCAGAGAGATGAAGAAGCCTGAATTTAAATTCAGCTCTGCCTGAAAGATGAGCACCCCTTACCACCACATTATGGTAGACAGCTTTGTTAACAGATTTGACGCTTGAGTGAATTTGGAATGACTCAATTTGGTAAGGAAAGCCAGGCTCATAGTCTCATAACCTTTGACCACAGTGTTAATCCACATCTTTTTCCACCCTGGGGAGCATTGCAGAAGCAACCACAGCAGTGCTACTTTCAGAGTAGAGGCTGTTGCTCTCCGAGGGATAGACGGAATAGACAGCTTGTTAACTATGCTTTGGGCCACAGAAAACCTGCAAGCCACGTGCTCCAAAGAAAAGCCAGACTCCTCAGGAGAAGTTATCTTTTCCAGATTGTACAAACTTTGGAGAGCTGAGCTTAGTCAGGTTAATGCAGTTTAATGCACAGGCAAAGTAGGAGGGGAAGGAAAGCAAAACTAATGAAGGTCAGCCTTTGATCTCTGCTAATCAAGGCATTTCATGGGGGTACTTTATGATCATGTAGTACTCAGTGCCTAATGAAAATGGTTTAAGTATGATTTTACTGGAGAGATCTAAGAAGCAGCCATCTAGGGAAGCAAGCCAGATATTAGGTAACTCAAGACCACTCAGGAAATCAAAACAAAGTTACAGCTCCATTAGCCAAGTGTAATGTTTTTGGAGGGAAGGCAAGGGGGCCCAGGTAGTCAGAAATTTTCCCTGCCTTCCTTCTCCCTGGGGAAAATATCAAGTACATTGCACGTTCTGGGGCATCTTAATCCCTGTTCTTAACCCTTATTCAGGCAGGGCTACAAGTCTTTTACCACCTTTGCACGCTAGCTCTCAGCTGTTTACCTTATAATAATTTGCCTTTCCACTCTTGGCAGAGTCTGAATTGCCAGATGGACACTTCATTGAGTGTACATGTTCTGGAAGGAAGGAAATGTCTCTCGGGATGTGTCTGATGGAAAACAAAGATGTCCAGTGTATTACTCCACGTTTCAATAGCACTTCATATTTGCAGAGGGCTTTATCATAATGTTTTATTAGTGATTGCATACAACGACCCAATGAGGGAGATGGTGATGTTTTCACCATGCAAACAAATTTGAGACACAGTCAGGCTAATTTGCTCCAGCCCACACAGCAAGGATTAGAAATTTCAGACCCAAAGTTACATGTTTTCAGAGCCTCGCTTGTTTTAGGTGCTCTGAGTTTGCAGCTATGACTGCACAAGCCCAAATTGAAGTTGAATAGCAACTTAAGGTGGTACTCTAAGTACCCATGCTCAATATAAATTTTATATGAGATGCAATAAATACATCATAATGAAAAGACCATAAGAGTGGTTTGCCACATCTTTATTTACATGATCTCCCATTTTCTGGTTCTCCCAGTTGATCTTCAGTGACTCTTCTATCATGCCTCCCTTCATTCTACTGCCAAATGTGACCACCCCCAAGGGTCTAGCTCCTGTGTTTTTATCCCACTACTCTCTCCAGCTTCAAATACCACCACAGTATTAATAAATCCCAAATTACTAAAGTATTCTCTCTCTTCCAAATTCTGTTTTTTATTCATTTGTTGATTCAACACATATTTCTTGTATCTACCACACACTAGGGGCACAGGAAAAAGAGATGATTAAAACTCGGTGCTTCCTTTTGTATTGACATGTGGTCACATAGAGAGATTCCAATATTCCATGCCAAATGTCATAATGATCTTGGCACTATTAGAGTAGAGAAGCAACTTGCCCTGCCTGGGGCTGGAGAGTCAAGGAAGGAATCCTAGAGGAAATAAATTTGCTCCTAATTCTCAGTCCCAATTTATCACACAATCAGTCATATATCTAGTGATTACTAACTTAGCAGTTACTGTGTGTAAGGCTAGAGTGAGAATGCAAAACATTGCATAAGATACTTATCTGTGACCTCAAGGATTTGACTGTGTAGGCAAGAAGAAAGGACATTTCTACAAAACCAAGAGGTATCCTCATCTCATTGATATTCATCTCTCTTTATCTATCTAAACATTTTTTATCTCTGACCCTCAGTGTTTGTTTTTGGTTTTGTTTATTTTATTTGGTTCTAGCGGAAAACTAGTTTTTAGAAAGATAAATTGCTTAATGGAAAACTCTGTGTCCACTAGTTATTTACCATGTAGCTGAAAGGAAATTGAAGAGGCTCTTTGATTTTACTTCCTTGTTCCCCAAATGGGAATTATTAATAGTATTAATACTATAGGAGTATTGTGAGAATCAAATTACAGGGATGCTGTTATAAAAAGTGTTTTTCAAACTGTTCCCTGCTCAAACGTGAATAATGGTTAGGTTATTTTTACATTTTAAGTATGATAAATTTCTTTTAAATTTTTTAATTAAATCATTTGCAAATCCATGAATAATAGTGCTATTACACCTGTTTCAAATAAGATAGATTATAAAATGTTTAATAATCTTGAATCTATTTTCATCATAAGCTCCAAATAATTTGCACAGTGTTAGTAACTATCAAATGGCATTGAGAATCAGAATTTTAATATTATAGAATAGATTGTAGAAGTCATCAAGTAGTATCTCCCATTTCTGCAATAATATAGTTGGGGCTTAAAGTGGTTTAGTATCTTTCCTAGGGTCATAGAACTAACTAAACATAGATGTGGAATTAGAGCCATGTCTGCTGATTTCTCATGCATCACACTTTATTTGTTGGATTAATTTCTTACTGGAGGCAAATTACTTAGGTTATATTAGGCCAAGGCAAACAAGACCCCATCTGTGTGATATGTGATCCAAAAGATTTTATTTCTCTGCTGTTTTGCTTCCCTTAGCACCACGTTATACATGAGATGGAGTGGGAAACATGTTGGCACCAAGAATAAGGCACTTTCATAGGGCAGGAGTGGAAACGTGTATCCCATTACAAGGTCCCAGAAGTTCCGATCACTTATTCCTGGGAGTTCGATTCTGTGCCATCTCCAAACCCCTCCTTGCGTCGCCGACCACCGCCTGAGACCTACATACACATATCAAAGGCCTATCTGAAATGATCCTTTGAATGGTCCCCTGAGAGATGGAAGAGGTAGGTATTTATTCACTGGTTCCCATTCCACATTGGTCAAGGGTTGCCACATAGGGAGATAATTCACTCACACTGCCAGATATGATGTTGGGTGGGTGCAGATAGAGGAGCCGCACCATAGTGTCACGGAAGGCCCAGGGCATAAAGATGTGTGGTACAACTGTAGCATGTGTCACCAGGCTGTACCTAAACTAAGCTGCTGCTAAGGCCATGGCTGGAGTAGGGCGTGCCAGGAAGAGGAGAGGGCAGACACACCTTACTGCATATCTATCATATATTCTTCTATGCAAACATGAATATAATACTATGCATCATATATTCTATACAAACATTAACATAATATTAACTATCATACATTATTAAATAAAAATATTAATAGAGTGCTTACTACGCATCATATAATCTTCTGAGTGCTTTCCACATGAGTCATTTAATCCTCACAATAACTTATGATGTAGGCGCTAGTACTATGCCCATTGTGCAGATGATGAAACTGAGGCAGAGAGGTTAAGTTGCCTAAGTCCACACATTTACTAAGTGGTATAGCTGGGAGCTAAACTCAGGCATTCTGGCTCCAAAGACCATGCTCAGACTCTACTACACTAGGCAGTGCTTGGGAGGTGACCAAAGAAGAGAAAAGTTTTGACTTCTAAGTTGGCATAAAGAGAGTAACTATGAAAGACATCCTTGACTCTCATTTTAACGAACGTGACGAAGTGTAGTTTAACAGTTCAGAGAATGAATTTTCAGGTCAGAACAGGTATTAGTTCACTTTCTCACCCTCTTTCTAGCTACCTTGCACAAGCCACTTAACCTTTCTAAACCTCAATTCTTTCTTTTGTATAATGGATCATATTTATTTCATAGGGTTATCATGAAAAGCATTTTTAAGGTGTGTAGAGTACTCAGTAAATCCTTAAGAAATAAATGGTAGCTTAAAATTGTCTATTTTTAGAGAAGTTTTTTATTTCACAGATCTCTTCTGCTTTTGAACGCCTCTTTAAAGAGATGGGAAAGAATGAAGCTTCGTGCTGGCAGTACAGAGCTCAGAAGGAGGCAGGAAAATTATTTATTTATATACTTGCTTTTCAGTTGAAATTTCTTCAAAATGTTTTTCCTGCTCTTGACCAAAAGAAGAAACAAACAATCCTAACACCGAACAGGATCGAGTTCTCTCTGAAGAAAAATCCAGAGTCTGCAGCATGTATGGAGCCCTGGAGGCAGCTGGTTTGGGTTGGAATCCCAGATGCAGGATTACTAACCTGCTAGGTAATTTTTTTTCTTCTTAATATTACTGAGCATTAATTTTTGCATTTTTGAAGTAGGTATAATAATAACGCTTATTTAGCAGGGTTGTCCTGATGATTAAGTGACATGATATAGGTAAAGTGACTGACCCACACATGCTATATGGGTTAGGGTTGGAGTTAGAGTATAATGTATGCTAAACTAAGAATATCTGGTATGAAAGAAAATATAAGACCAAAATTCTGTCCAAAGAAAAAAATTCCTTGCTATGATTTTTCTTTTTTTCACCCTTATTTTCCTCTTTATCCTCTAAATTAGTGTTTTAGGGGATACCCTCTGTGTATACATAAGTAGACACTTGATTCTTAGCCCAATGAAATGGCAGCTGGCTAAAGACAGTGGGGCTAGTCTATGACAGAATGTCTACTATTACAGTGGAGGGATTGCTAAATAATAGTAGGGCAATGCAAATTTTGTTGGCAGAATACAATTTTTGAAGAATCATTTTCAATGCATGAAATAAGTGGATTTTTTTGGCATAGAGCTTGCTCTAGAACCAAGTTTTATTGATGAGTGATAAGACAATGGAAAAGAGAGGTCTCTCTGGGTGACATCTGTACCTAATATTTTCCCAGGAGATACATATGGGATATACTTGACCACACAATTGCTTTTTGGGTAGGTACTATATCTGCAAAATTGATTGAGTGGCAGTTCTTGCAGTTTTGATGTCTGGGAATGAGAACTGGGTCATATATAAGACTTCAACAGCATTTCCTTTGTTTGGGTCTTAATTTGATATTTGGCCAATGCCAACATTGGTCAGGTGCGTGGCTGCCTCTTAGGAGATGGTTGGATCCAGAATGCAGCATCTGGATCACAGCACGACATCCTGGATGTGATGTTGTGGGTAAGATGTACAGGCACTCATCATTGTCTCAGTCCATTTGGTACATAGTGTAGATTGGTTCTGAGATTTGGAAATAAAGCAGGCATTACCCAGATTCCCATAGGTGTAAATTTAGTGATATTAATAGAAATAACACATATTTCATAGTTCAGTACAAAGGCCTGCTCCCCAATAGTTTCTGGAAAAGCCCTGGTGGGAAGTCTTATCCTTGCTTATACTCTTCTCATGACTCACGCTCTTTCACAGTAGCCCCCGCCTTCCCCCTACTCCCCTACAATCACGCTGAGGTGCCCTGCCAATGAAGTTACCAATTTAGGGTGGTACATCACACTGATTGTTGCTTGTGACTTCTGAGAAATGCTGCTGACTGTATGAGGAATATTATTTCCCAATTCTCTCAAAGTTGTGACACCCTGGAGATTCCCAAATGATGTTTTACTCCCTTAAGTCTTCCTAGGACTGGAAAAATCATCTAGTTTATGCAGAAAAGGGGAAAATGCCTTTCTCTCTCACCCAAAGCCAGTTGTAATCTGGGACACTATACAGGGCCCTAGCAATGTGTTCACATGACTCTGTGTTTTATAATATTGGTAGCATATATTTAAACAGCAATTAGTTAAGACTACTGTCTCTTTCTGCTGCCCCCTCTCTCATATATATCCCCGTGTCTAGCAATGTTGGAACAGCTGAAGGTATTTTGGGGATCCAGCTGAATTGAAGACTCTTTAGTTAGGATTTAGTAGAATAGATGTATGTGGTTTGTCCTTACTTCTGTGTTATAATTAATACATTTCTAGCCACCCGGTATAGGAATGGCTTCTAGAAATACTTCTACTGCCCCATGTGCTGCCTGACACAGCATTGTGATATGAAGTTCAAGGCCAGATGACTTAATGTGATATTAATGGGTCCTCTGGCATCCAGAACTAGAATTATATGGCTAAAGGGGAGAAAGAAACAAGTTTGAAATGTATGAGCCAGGAGCTAATTCTGGAAAATTCCATCATTTTTCAAATGTGTAAGATTGCAAGCTGAGAATCTAGTTTTTACCAAAGCCTAGAGAAGATGGAGGTTCTCTTCCGTCAAAAACATACTTGATGATGTAACATAGATAATTGTAAATGCACCATATGTTTTTTGTCTTCATATAAATCACACAAAGTGGAATTTATCATAATTTTGTGTTTGTAAGGGCGCAATCTAGAAAAATACTACAAAGAGCTAGTATGTTTGTAAGTGAAGTTGCATGTTTTATGAATGCTATTAGTAATAAAAAGCAAATTTTGATCAAATATAGCAGAGCAAAGGCTGAGCTATCTTTCTATTCTATTTATTAAAAAAATCACAAAAATGTTGTCCTATGAATAGGTGGTGATCAAAGAGTATGTAGCCAAAAAATGCAGGAAAAAAATAGAGGTATCTCAGAGAGTTAATAAAAATACCATTTTTGTGGATATTTCAGTGATGTTTATATTGTTTGGCAGCTTTTTACATGTTGTAACTAACAGTGGCTCCTTTTCTCACAAATAAATATTCACTTCTTTCTTATTTTGTACTGATAATTTGTATTCATTTTCTCATGTACCTCGATTGTGTAAACTTCCAGCATCACAAAGCTCTACCTGCTTCTGCCTCTACCCTCTGGATATTTTGTCACCCAGACCTGTGCTGGTTGCACATGAGTTGTGCCTCTGTGTTGCACAATGAGCTACCTTTGAACAGTTCATTCAGCTCCCACTGCCAGCCCTCACTCTACAGTTTCTAAAGTGGAGCATGGGGTTAGGACAGGGAATGATAATCATTCTAACCTCTTCCAGACCCAAAGTGACCTCACTGTCTAACTCTAATCTGAATCATTGACTCTTTTCAGACTTTCTTTCCCCAGGCAGTCAACCTATAGATACCTGGGGGACCTTCACTCCTCACATATACATGTCTGAATCTCAGGACTGGCTCACGCAAGACCCCTGTGACAGGAGATATTATAACTGAGGTAACCAATGGGGGAAACAGCCTTGTGAGTGTGGGAACCAAAGATCTTAAAAAATTCCTAGGAAGAAGTTTAGAGAAGTTGAGTCACTCACTAGACAATGGGCAAGAGAACTGGTCTTCTTTGAAAAATAAATTGCATCATGCCACTCTCTGGCTTAAAGCCTGTCTGTAACTTTCCTTTTCATCTGAAATAAAACTGAAAGACCTGGCAATGGTCTTCAAAGTCCTTCATGATCTGCCCCTCCCTGCAAACTTTCTAACCACATCTGTTGCCATTTTCTGCTTTGCTCACCAAGGTCTAGGCACATTGGCCCACTTTGAGCCCATCAGACTTGCCTAGATCTTTTCCACCTCTCTGTGCCTTTAAATGTCTCATTTTTCTGGACATTCTTGTCTATACTCTTTAAACATTTTTTACCTTCTCGTGCTTCTGGTCTCCACTCAAATGTCTCTTCTTAAACTTCTCCTTGGAAAAGTCTTTCATGAACACATTACCTAAAGTGGATCCTATCCCTTACTTTCTATCTCAGAATCAATCACTTAGCATTTAGCACTTCTTATAATTCTTTAATTAATCTATATACTCACTTGTATTTTTGTCTGAATCCTCCACCACACTACGGACATTTTATGGCACCTAGAAGATTCTCCAAGATATTTGCTCATTACCTTCAAATAACATTATAAATATAACCACAGGAACCTACAAAAAAGACATACGTGATACAACTTTAAACTTGTGTACAATTCCGGATCACAATGGCTGTTGCTAGATAGATAGATAGATAGATAGATAGATAGATAGATAGACAGACAGACACAGACAGACAAATAGATATTCGCTGAATAAATACATGACACATGCATGAATTAATGAATCCATAAACTGAAGACAAGGATCAGGAGCAGAGTCAGATGAACTGGAGCAGATATGAAGATAAGCACATATTAATTACCTAGGGCACAAAACTTAAGGAGACACTCACTCTCGGTTCCCGCAAGTTTCTTGTAACGTTTCATATGCTGATTCTGCACTCGCATGAACTTAACAGAGAGCCTCCTTAAATGTTTGGCCCTAGCCACCTCTCTTATCTCATCCTACTCTGGGCCCTGAAGTAGTATCCTGGGAGACTCCAAACAGAGATAGATGGACTACATGTGCCTGCACTGACTGTAGTTCGGGGTGGGAATATATTATGGTGACCTAAACGTACATGATTAGCGTGGACAGCTTCATTCCTTAGCCATGTTATTGCTGGTACAGGTCTTGAGAACTTCTAGAACGATAGTTCTCCATCTTCAGTGTGCACAGAGAATCACACAGGATGCTAATTTAAAAGCGTAGTTTACCATCCATTACCCCTGTGTTCTGATTCAGTGATCCTAGAGCACACTTTGAAACTCACTTCTCTAGTTCCTCTTAATGTCAGCTGCTTGCTTTCCATTCAGCTCTCTGTGAAAATACAATAGGAACTTGTGGCAGAGACATTGCTATGTGGTCATCAAATTCTATTTCATTTTCTTTCTATAAACACAGACTGCAATTCCTACTTGCCTTGAATTGGGACTGATTTCTGGGCAGATGTGATAAACATCACATCCAAGCCAGGTCCATGAAAACACCTAGGCCATCCTCCATGCTGTCTTCCTTCTCTCATTGACCAACAGATGCAGAGCACACAGGAGACAATCTGAGGACACAGGAGATGAGAAGAACCACTAAATGGAAGGAGCCTCATCCCTAACTGACTGCATGGAGCAGCTCCCCTGGCTCCAACGTGTTCTGGTCTATAGCGTGGGTGAAAACTAAACATTTATTGTACCAAGACACTGAGATTGTATGTTCAACAGCTAGTGTTGCCTTCCTTGAATAACACAAAACTCACTTTTCCCTTCTGACCAAGGTAAAAAATGCAGTACTTAGCATTAGGGATGCTGTGTTACTTTTTAAACCTGACTTTGTATTCAGCCTATTTAAATGTCCTGAAATTCAGATTTGATGACAAAGAGACACATTACATTAATATTGAGGATAAAAACATGGGCTCTAGAATCAGACTACATGGGTTGTATCCTAACTCCATCGCTTACTAGCTGTGTGTTTTGGGAAAAGCGATCTAATCTCTTTAAGTCATAGTTTCTCATTTTTAAAGTGAAAGGAATAATAGCACCCTATAAATAGTAGTGGCAGAATGGTAGCTATCATCATCATCATTATTATTACGTAATTAAAACTATTAACATTTTTCGGTATTAATAATATACAAATTAACTGATATAACAATTAATAACATAAATAGTACTATGACATAATATACCTATTATATTATTATTATATACCAATAATATGTATTATTTCTGTTCATAATAAGAACTAATTGACATTAGTAATATATTAGTGTTCTGTATTACTATTGCTATTTATATATATAAAAATGTATTGTATTAGTAATATACATTAATATATATTTTACTGGTATTAGTAAAATTGAACAAGTCATGTGTATTTTTTTCTTGATCATATTTTTATGTTTTGCTAATTCAGAATTTTTATCCTATCTAAAAGATATTGATGTTATGATATTATTTTGAAAATAGTCTCAGTTAATCCACAAGGTTGTTTGATAACATTTCTCCCAAAGAATGAACATATCTTTGACTTTAGCAAATACGTGACCCTGTCGAGGCACAGAGCGGGTACCAGCAGCTGACCTGTAGCTGCACACAGGGGTTTATTTTGTTGGTTTTTACTGCTGCTAACAAATCGTGAAGCTATGTCATGACTTGCCCTCTAGGCTTTTTGTATTTGATTAAAGTAAATAAGAACGCCTGAATTTTGTACTAGCCCTCAGGTTTAAACAGATTTCAACAAGATGTCAAGTCGAATCCAACAAATGTGTATCAACAATCTTTGCCAATAGTGTTGCAAGAGACACTCAAGTTTCTCCTATGAAAAATTTGACTCAGAAAAATTTCTTCTTTGAAAGAATTGAAGGCAAAAAAAAAAAAAATGACCTTCCCACACATCAGAGATAGGCAACCTATATGTTGATACGTTACTTTAAATACATATATATGTGTGCATATAAAATAGTTATAATTTAATAGTTAATAAGTACAGATTTCTTGTTAACTGCTTTATTGAGCTATAAGTACATACATTAGACTTACATATTTAAAGTGCACAATTTGATAAGTTTTGACATATGTATATAGTCATGAGCTTATCACCACAATCAAGATCAGTAAGGTATCTATCACCCCCAAAAATTTCTTTGTGACTCTTTGGAATCCCCACTCCCTTCCCCTCCTCAGGGATCATTAATCTGCTTTCTGTAGCTATAGATTAGTTGGCATTTTCTATAGTTTTATAGAAATGGAATTATGCAGCATGTACTCTTCTTTTGTCTGTCTTCTTTCTTAGAATAATTATTTTGAGATTTAGCCATGTTGTTACATATGTAAATAGTTCACTCCTTTTTTATTGTTGAGTACTAGTCCACTGCGTGGATACAACACAATTTCTTTATCCATTCATCTGTTAATGGGCATTTGCATTATTTCCAGGTTTTGGCTATTACAAAATAAACTTATGTACATTCATGTAAATATCTTTGTATGGACACATGCTTTTGTTTCTTTTTCATAAATACCTAGAAATGGAATGGCTGGATCATATGAGAGATGTATGTTTGAGTTTTTAAAAAACTTTCAAACTGTTTTGCAAAGTGGTTGTACCATTTTACATTTCCACATACATAAGAGTTCAAGTTCTTCCGTATCCTCATCAACACTTAGTATGGTCAGTTTTTATTTTAGCCATTCTATAGGCATGTAGTGATATCACATTGTGGTTTAAATTTGCATTTCTTTAATGACTAAGGATGTTGAGCATCTTTACAAGTGCTTATTTCGATTCACATATCTTTGGTGACGTTTCTGGTCAAATTTTTTGCCCATTTCTTATTGGGTTTTTTGTTCATAATGTTGAGTTTTGAGAGTTCTTTAAATATTCTGGATATAAGTGCTTTATCAGACATATGATTTGCAGATATTTTCTCCTAGTCTATGGCTTTTCTTTCTATTCTCTTGACAGTGGTGCAGGAGATTTAGAGTTAATTTGTTAAGAAAACAGGACACTGGAGTAGAGTGAAGTTGGTTGTTTACAATATGAAATAAGTGACAATTGTGCTTATAAACTATGCCATATTAATCCACATACGATTGCCACAAGGGTTAACGGCACCTTGCTTAGTGGCCTTTGTTGGCATAGGTACCATTTGTACCCTAATTTTGATTATCTCTGCCTGCCTTACCTGTTTTTTAGTACAGGTAACTAAACTCTTCATTTAACTCTTCATTGCTACCAGAGGACTCTTTAAAATATATAAATCTGATCATGTGATTATTGTTTCTGTCTCTAACAGAAAGAGAATTATCCAAGATTCTGAATCCCCAGACCCTCACCAGCTGCCAGGTGTGGCCACCGCCTCTCAGGATGGTGTGATACCTCTCAGGATGGTGTGATACATAAGAGTACAGGAATGTACACGTAAATACAAGCATCTCATAGACCTATAGACAAACATACAAACTAGTGCAAAGTGTCTCTGGTAGAAGGAAATCCAAGAAATGTGGAGTCTACTCGCCCCATAGAGTGGATAAAAAAATAGGTTTTAATGTGCAAACATGTTCAATCCCTGGCTATGCCACTTACTAATTCTGCAACTTTGGGTAAGACATTTAATATCGTTGTACCTCAGTTTTCTTCTCTAAGTAATGGAGATAAGACCTAACTCAAAGAATTGCTATAGGATAAAGAGATAATGCATCTAGAACTTAGTATATAATGAGGGATTAAATGATAAATTATTTTCATTGCCAGGAAACAATAAAAGTATAGCAGGAAAGAGGACTTTGGATCAATAATTATAATTGTGAACATTTATAGAGACCTTTCCATGTGCTAGGGATGTACATGTATTATTATTCCTATTTCACACACGAAGAAACTGAGGAAAAGAGGTTAAAAAAACTTGTTCACATTAATATGTCTTGAACAGGAACTTTAACATAGGCCATCTGACTGGGATGAAATCTATCAAATTATCTTGTCTATTTATTATCCGTCTGGTTAATTCTGAATCAGGGTTTCTCAACACTATCAGTATGGATATTTTGAGCCAGCTAATTCTTTGTTGTAGAGGGCTGTCCTGTGCACTCTACAATGTTTAGCAGCATCCTTGGCCTCTATTCGCTAGACACCACTCCTAGTTGTAATAACCAAAAATATATCATCATTGCCAAATGTCACCCAAGGGGATAAAATCACCCCTGTTGAGGACCACTATGGTAGATAGAACTGCACCCTAGATGTAGATAGAGTCTTGGCCTTTATATATATGAGTTCATAGCACCATGTCACACCAAACAGTTAATACAGTCCCCAACTTCTGTGCTTGAAGCTTGTGAAGCTGTAATTTTGCAATCTGACCTGCTAGTATAATGCAGGAGGGTCTGAACTTTGACTCTTACTTACGAAGTAGAGTTTTGCAGGTGGCTGTCTCCATGGGGCATTCAGGGTCTTTTGTCACTGTCATCTAAAGCTGGAACATGTCTTTGGGACACCTTCCTGGCTGGGTGCCTCTGTAATGTTTTCAAGCTGTTGTACACTCGATGCCAATACATTCAAGTCAAGGAAAGAGAGCCCTCCAGGGAGCTGGAAGTAGGTCTCTAGATCTCGGTGGGAGCTCTCTGCTAAAGGAGTCAAAACTGCAGCTTCTCTTGGCCCCTGGTGTGGCATAACTTGCAAATGTTATTAAAACATATTTTCTGGGGTCTACAGGAAGGTTAAAAATGAGACATTGGTCATAAAAATCGCCAATAGGTCAATCTGGCTCTTGCTGAATTAACTTTATTACATAGACACATCCTGTTGCACACTTGTTTTTTTAAAAAATATAGCCCCAAAGCCTGGTATTAGCTCACATTCTATTATAAATTCGGTCCTTTTTGAAAGAAGAACCTTGGAACTGAAAATAAAGGAAGTACATTTTGTGGATTGCACCAGGCTCCTCTTGAGGAATGGTGGTCAGAGTAAATGGGAAGCTAAGGATATGTTTCCTGCTGATTATTCGCTAAACAAAACATTTTAGTGCTAAAAGGGACTTAGATGGTGGTATTGGTAGGCCTTGCTGTGTGAACTTGGGAATGGCTCTTCCCTCCGAACCTCACTTTCCTCACTTGTAATTTGAAGGAGTTGAGTAGATATTGTCTGATGTCCCTCTCAGCAAAAGTGTTCAGCAATACTATGACTAGAAACTGGATTTCCTGACCCCTGGCCATTTAGTGCCTTCTCCTGGAAGAGAATGGAGTCCTCAGTAAATCATCCTCAGAAAAGAGATTTAGTTCACACTTCTAAGGGTATCACAGATTTGTTCTTGTACACCGTTAACTTAAAGGAGGGGTTCTGAGAACAGGTAAGATGGCTATACTTATAATTGAGGTATTTCCATAACTCACTCGAGAGAGCTTTGGAGCAAATACTTTGATACTTTTGGTGCTGAGGAGGGCTCCTTTTGCTCAAGATAGTGATGATTCTCTGCCCTTGTGGAAATTATGGTCTGGTGATTAAGAAAATGTTGGACAAAAACCTACAGGTTCATGAATCCTCTGAGCTAGAAAATGCAATTAAACACAGAGAGAGAGAGAGAACCTCATTTTCTTGAATTGTAGTTATTTTTCTCTATTTTTTGCTTCTCTTCCTTGAAGAGTAAGCTAGAGGTGACATGTGGCATCAAAGAGAAGAAACTGACATACATCTTGGAATCAAATATATTTAAATGCAACACTAGCCATAATTCTTGCTATCTCTATGATCTTGAACCTAAGTTTTCTCATTTGCAAAATAGGAACAGTGTTTTGCTGAGGCTATTGTGATAAACAGACTTAACGCAAATGCCTGACAAATTTGTAATATATCCATAGTCTTAGAATCCCTGGACAAATGAAAAGCCAGTAGCTAAAGGGTCACTAACTGTTTCAGGCAGAAGAAACTTTCAAGAATATTAGAGAATATTGGGTTCATGTAATCTGCAAAAACTCAGGCAAAAAGTGTCTCCATAATGCCAAACACTTGTAAAACTTAGAACTGTGTGGAGAACTAAATTTTGAGGTTATCATGCAGATGCTTGGCATTGTACAAATATAACCAAAGAAGAGTTGGAGTATTTGCTTTTGTTATAACATATCCTTTGTGATCAGTCATTCTATATTTTCTAAATTCTCTCGGACAAGTGGGATGATGATGACAAAAAGCACTTGAATCTGTTCTATTTTCTGTAGCACAATTTTAGATCTGGCACTAGTTGTTCAACGGCACAGTTGGAAAGATATGAGAAATATAAAATTTAACCTTGCACATTTCCTGAACTCCATTTTAACATTCATTCATTCAAAATAATTTGTTGAATTCCTGCTATATGCCAAAGACAGTGCCAGCACTGGGGAAAGCAGAATCTTGCCCTTAGAAGAAGAATTGCCCAGTGAATATGTAGACATTAATTAAATAATCACATAAACAAACATAAAAGTGAAACTATGCTAAGTTCTTTTATGGAGAGATCTATGGTGCTACTAGTGTACATAATAAGGATTTGACATAGTGATGGCTTCTCTGAGGAAATGGAATTGATATCTTGGGAGAAAGTAAAAGAAATTGAATCAAGTGGGAGGGAAGATGATTTTAAGCAGGTGGAACAAGAAGCATCAAGACCACGTGTTGTGGGTGAGTATGTATAGGAAGTATATAAAACTGAAGAAAGTCTTGTAGCTAGAGAGGCCCAGTAAGGGGAAGAGTGGTGATGGTGAGTTTCAAGAAATGGGTAGTGGCTGCCAAAATCACATATGACTGTTTTAGTTTTAGCAAGAGACAAATCATTCCCGTTATCCTAAGAACAATGGGAAGACACTGATGACAGTTTTAAAACAAAGGAGATGACTGATTAGATTTATTCTTGGAAAGGTCCCTCTGGCTAGTGGGTGAAGAATAGATTTTGGAGGGAGGCAAGTAGAGGATGCAGTGAAACCAGTTAGGATTCTGTTCCTGAAGTTTATATGGAAGATAATCATAGCACAGAATAGTGTATTGTTTGAGACAGAGAAGAAAGATGCAAATATAGGAGAGACATATGAGATGTAAAATCCACTGGACTTGGCATGGACTAACTGTAGGCACTGGATAAGTAAGAGGAGGGGGTCAATGACAATTTTTAGGCTTCTGGTTTGTGCAGCTAGATCTATAATGGACCGTTTGTCAATATAGTGACATGGAATAAGGAACAGGCTCAAGAGTATTAAGAAACCACAAATTAAATTTTGGCCATATTAAGTTGAGGGAGCCTTTAGGATATTGAAGAGGAGATATTCACAAGGATTCTGAAGAGCCCAAGCCAAAGTGAAGGTTTCTCCAGTATCACTACGAAGAAAATGTAGGACACTGGAGAAAGTAAAGCATGGCACTGTAAGGAGCGTGTAGATGAGAGATGGGTCCTGATTTCCAGCCAGCCCTCCCTCCAGGGCTCAGCGAGGATCCAGGTCCACAAAGAGACTTGGATGCTTGGGCATTTTCTAGGATAACTATTTCCATCTCTTTGTATCATCTCTCCTGCTTTCTTCTAGATTCATAATTTTAGCTGCCTGTTCCCAGGGACAGTAGGTCTCTGGGACATCTGGGGGAAGGGGATTTGCAAGGACAACCAGGAAGAGTGTTCACTTTGCTTCAGAAAGGATGCCTCTGATTAAAAAGGAGGGTTTTTTTTTTGCCATTCAGAATCAAACATATGTCTCCTGGAGGGTGAGAATGAAGTCAAATAAAGATGGCATGTTGAAAGGAACATATGCAGAAGAGGGCGTCTAGAAAATGTTATTTTTCCTTCCCTATAGAGGAAATGACCTTATCCAGATGTGAGGAGAAAAATCAAGCTGAAAGGTATTATATGAGAGTGCCACTTTTGATTAAAGTTACAAAACCTAAATAATGTCTAATTACTAGATAAGCTCACTTCCCACTTTTTCACATTCTATACTTTTATTTGCCATATTTACTCTCATACACATTTTGAGAAAAAAAAATTTTTAAGTGTATTTGTGTGATAGACTTCTCCCTACCAACACCAGTTACTTTCTTCTCTGAAAATATGAACTATTGCTTTTAGCAGGGAAGTAATTGATGAATTGATCTCCAGGCAGAGAAAGTGTTACATTAAAGATTTGAGGTGCTTCAAAAATGCAGATTCTTGGACTCTGATTCTTGGAGATTCTAGTTTATTAAATCTTCAGTGGGGCCAAGTGATCTGCATTTTTAAAAGCTTCCTAGAGCAGAGTAATGCATACCACATTTTGAGAACTATAGATTTAGAACAGAAACCCATTGCTTTTCATTTGACAAGGATACAATTGAAGAGCTTTGGTGATGTTTGCTCTTTAACCTATCCAACTTTCTCACCTTCCTCTTTGTTTATCTTATTTGCAGAATTCCTACACCCAGAAGTTGTCGGTCTGTCAAGACAGCTCTGAAAAGGCAGAAAATCTCAGTTATTATTCTGTGGCCATCACAGCTGCTAGCTCCTTCTTCTGCAAGACTGAAGAGTCTTTATCTGTTTCTGCCACTGAAACTTGAAAGGAAAGGAACGGGAAACAAACATCTTACTTCAATCATTTGTAAAATTTTCCTCTTTCTATTTCATAAGCATCCACATTATTTTATTGAAGTAATATTTTATATGAACAGCGAGAAAACTCTAAAGCAAAGGAGAAATTCTTCTGTTAAAAGTGTTTGCATGATACTTGAGATTGGCTTGCTTAACATCATTTCCATCCTCCTTTGGATGTGTTTTGTAGGCTCAGAGACTGCAAAGCTGGGTTCCAGATGTGATTTAAGTTCTGCCAATTGGGTGCAGTGATTGGCAGTGAAACTGAATTTCAAATGGAATTAACTACAGAGAGAGGCAGCAGGATGAGAGACACTCATTTTGCTTGTGCAATATAATAGAGATAACGTAGCTCTGGAGATAATAATTCTAGAAATGGTTACTTGTCTCTCGACATAGAACATTGTTATGCTGAAGGCAGGCATTATTTCCAGTTCTCCAGCTCCTGTCTGTGCTGGAGGTAGCCATCTCCTTAGCAGGTCAGTTCTGCAATGTTATCCTAAAAGTCAATCCTGGAGGCACAGCCTTTCCAGTTCTTTCAGGAATTTGGAAAGTACCTTTAAGTACCTTATTCTCTGTACTTAAAGGCAGGAGAGCATAGTAATTAGGCATGTACACTCTGGGACCAGAACATTCAGGTTGAAATCCTGGCTCAGCTAATTGGTAGCTGTGTTACTTTGGGCAACACTCTGAACCTCAGGCTTTTCATCTGTGGGATGAGGAAATCAGCTACTGCTAGGACTGTTGTGAGGACTAAATCAGTATGTATACATAACACAGTCAGAGCAGAGGCTAGTACACAGGGAGTACTCAATAAATTTTAATGGCTATAATTATTAAATCCTTTTCTGCTTAACATAATGAAAGTGATTCCTGTTTCCTGCAACTGAATCCTGAGTGATACAAAGTGCATTCAAGTTTGTCTTCAATTGTGCAACTCTGGACGAGTCACTTTTTAGTTACAAGGTTCGTAGTCTCAAAGATGAACATGATTTTGATGGCCAACTAATTAGATTTGAACACTCGCAAAATATGTTTCTCCAACCACTATAATATATAAAAAATATTAAGGAAATAAGAGGTGAAAATATAAGGAAATGAGTGGGGAAAATAAAAGAGTAAATGCAGTACTCTGTAGGATAATAAGGAAATAACATGTTTTTTTAACATAATATATTTGTTCTTTTAAAATATACTTTCAATTTTCATGAAATCCACACAAAAGTTATGATTTACATTTCCGCATCTATCATTAGGAACACTATTCTGAAGTGCCGCCATCCCTATCCTTTGTAAAATATTTGTTCATTTCTTCTTGGCACATGCTGCCAATTGGAGGAAGAGTTTAGAAGCAAAAGACGGGAGCTTGTCTGAATTTGCACCCAAAGATTATTCTGAGGGATTAAAAACTAGTATAAGAACAATACACAGGCAACTGTGATGACTCCTAGTCCTTTTGAGAGATGGCTTGTGCTCAATCAATTAAGATCAGATAAAAAGGAAAGGAGTGAACAACATTAACAACCATGGCTACTGTTGGCTATAGGCTTACTATTGGCCAGGCCCTGTCCTCTTAGCACTAACAAGATCCCTGTGAGGTAGTATTATTATTATCCCCATTTTATAGATGAGGAAACTGAAGCACAGAGAAGTTACGCCATTTTCATTGTCACACAGTTATAAGTGACCGAGTCAGAGCTGAGCGCAAAAAACGAGCAATATCAAAATCCACGCACTTAGTCACTGCATCATACTGCCTCGTGGGTATTAGAGTAGCCTTGCCGGTTTTTAATCTTTAAATCCAAGATACAGTTCCCAAGGCATAGGGATCCATGCTCAACCCATGCAGGACAATCCCAAGTACAGACAGCTTGGAGATTCTTCTGATGAATCAGGGCTAGGCAGCCACAAATCTCTTTTTAAACACAGCAGAAGCCAATTTCCTTGTTTAATTGTGTGTGAGATGTAGCAGTTTATAAACTATGACATGTTCACTCATCCATAAGCAGGTAAAATACTCAAGGTGAAGAGTGAAATTACATCTGTCTTCTCACAAGCTGTGTGTCTTCTTAAATACTTTCAGACTAATTGCCGTAGGTAGAGGCAGAAAGTGCTTGAGTTTCACAAGGTCTTTAGTCTTCCGCTGATCCTCATATTTCCAACACATGAAAACATCCTGACAGCATTGTGAAGTATTAATGCTTATTACCAGGGTAGAGCCTATAATTTTTCATAACTTGGCAAGTGTTCAGGTGTGGCTAACTGAGTTTTAGAAACTAAGCATGTATTTTCCCATGAAAATATAGACTGATTATTATTATGGAGTGCAAGGCAATTTCTATTAGAAAGGTTGGCTGCATGTATAGAATCTTAATTATTTTTCTTTCATATCCAGTGGAAAGCTTAGTAGGTACTGTGAAAAATATGTATTGAAATTCCCATTTTGCTTTTCAATAGTAAATAAAGGCTGTTTTTGAAAACACACACACACACACACACACACACACACACACACAGAGTTGTCATATATTATGTATGGGATATATTCTGGAAACACTGTGATATCCAAAATTCAAAATAATACAAAACAAATCCTGATAAAAGATGGCCATTTTCTCTGTATATTTGTCTAAATCACTTGGTCCACCAATTTTAAACTACACAAGTGTTCACGCTTTTTTTCAAATTGTGCCAATAAAATGAAGCTCTCTTCATATGTACAGTATTTAATATTCGTAAAATCAAATTCATTTTGTATAAATGTATGAAATATACAAATAAAAACAAAAGAAGTGCTGCATTCAATTTTTCAATATTATGTGCACATATGTTAAAGCCTATGTGTAGAAACCAGCCTATTTATCAACAACTAGATCTGTCTGCAGTTGGGCCAAATGATGCTCGTCTAATATGAATGCATAGAAGGGACCCTTCAAAAACAGCTTAAATATGCATATACTTTGACAGAGGTCTGCTAGTGATTCAGACAGAGGCACATATGAGCAATCTAGGCTTTAATCTTGTGGCTGGAATTGAGTTGGAACCAGTTTGAGCAGAGTTTGTTTATCCTATGTATCTAAAGTCAGAGCCAATAAATCTCATAGTTTTGAATAGCTTTAAATGTCTATTCCCATTTGGACAGGGTTGATAAGCTTATTTGAAGATAACTAGGGCTCACATATGAGCTGTTGGACGTACATTGGTTGGACCAAGACATGTTTTGAAAAATAGCCTCCTCTGCAATAGTATCTGTATTTGTATTTCAGGCAGATGGGGTTTCCTTCTTCCTTGAGTGTTCAAGGTAAATGTATACATTGGCAAATGTGACTCTGTAACGGTTGGCCTATCAACCAGGAGATTAATGAGGGGCAAGTGAACAATAGATCAAAGACAAGTTATATTGATGTGTGTTCCTGGGGAAGGATGGGTCAAGGCACAGTGAGAGAACCCAGGTTTTGGATTGTTTAGTCCAGGGAGAAGAAAGAGGAAAGAGAACAAGATGATAGTAAGGCAGCTGGCTAGTAAAAACCTAGGGAGAACAGGAAAACAAGATGAGGACACTTAGCTGAAAAAAATTTGAAGAAAGAAGTGAAAGGGGTAAAGCTTTTGTGGGAAGAATGAGGGAAAAGTTGCAGAATTCAGAACGGCGGTGTTGGGAGTCACAATTAATCTTAATGAACACCTTAAGTAGTTTCCCAAAGAATGGTAGTCGTTCTTATTGTTAATAGTTTTTTTGTTTTTTCTTTTTGGTAGGGAAGATTGTCCCTGAGCTAACATCTCTGCCAACCTTCCTCCATTTTATATGTGCGATGCCACCACAGCATGGCTTGATGACAAATGTGTAGGTCTGCGCCTGGTATCCGATGCCAAAAACCCTGGGCCACCAAAGCAGAGCACGCAAACTTAACCAATATGCCACTGGGCTGGCCCCAATAGCTATTTTTTTTTTTTTTTTGGTTGAATCTTTTATTGTTTTGTTTTGCCCTCTTCACAACTGGTAATACTCAACGGACACTCAGAAAATCCAATATGTCTGTGCCTGTAGTCTAGTCCTTTGCAAAAATGGACTCAAATCACTAAATTGGAACAATTATTTTGAGATTTAATTTTCAGTTATTCAACTTATCAATATTAAAGCCAGGGTCAACTTCATGGGCATGTAACCGATACATTTGCACAGGACCCTACACTCAGAAAGAGGCCCATCCTTGAGGTTGAATGCTTTGTGGACGCCATCTTGAAATTTTTTATAATCTTATCTTTGACTTAGAGTTTTGTACGTGAAGTCTGATGCAACAGTGGAATATGAGCTAGGGGCTTGCAGCCTTGGCACACATGCAGTCCTGCATCCCTCTGCTTCCCTGCCTCTGGGATGTGTTCTTAGCCAACTTCTCGGCTTCTCCAACCAGCAACCATTGCCACCCTTCACCTGCAGTAGGGGGTTGGGTGTGGGTGCAGGAAGGGTTGGAGTCAGGTGTACATGCTCTGCATGCTGAACAGTGGGGTGGGGACCTGAGTGCCTGTGAGAGTCTGATTCACCCTCGAATATTCCTGTGCTTAAGGGAGCATAAGATTAAATAGAAAATAAAAACTACTCTGGAGAGAAAGAGAGAGAGAGAGACACTGCAAAAGACATGAAAAAAATTTGGTACGGCTTTTTGAACAAGGCGTTCCGTATTTTCATTTTGATCTGGGCCCCACAAATTATGTAGCTGGTTCTGATTAAAGATCCTTTATTTTTTTCAAACTAGAAAGAATCTTACAGAGATTATCTAGTCCTGTGCTATTCAAACATTGTTTAGAGAATAGGACTCAGTTTTCAAAGAAACATTATGGGAATCACCAATACTTAAAAGAGATCAAAGAGAGGCTGCTTTTTTCTGATATGCATATGAAGGGCAAGCCTCCACCAGTTCTGGTTTATTGCTGCCCCTCCTCACGAAGGTGACCCACAGCAGAGTCCTGCAATCCTACGGCTCTGAGGAATACAGTCTGAAAACCAGTCAACTACTCCAAACTCTTCATTTGATAGACGTGGAAATCTAGGAACAGAAATTAAGTAATTTCCTCAGGTTCACAAACGTTTCATGGTCAAATCCTGATTAGAATTCAGATTTCTTGATTTTCAACCCCATGCTTTTTTCTCACACAACATCCCTGTACTGCCTCCCCTGAGATATTTCCTTGGAGTTTTTGGAGGAACAAACCTGCCTTAATTATGGATTGGTTGCTCCAGGATGGCATCCATCATCAGCATGTTGGTTGTGGCTGACGGAGTGTACCAGGGGAATGTCCCACACCCAGGACACGAGTCCTTCTCACTCATCTAAATTTCCCCTTCTCCTTCACTTCTTCTGCCTTTTCACTGTGTACTTTCTGTATGCTAGACACTGAGCTAAGAGCTTTACACTTAATTCCACGCTTAATTCTCATGGTATCTCTAAGTGGTCAGAATCTGTGTTCCTTATTTTATGCATGAGAATGTGGACCCTTAAAATGGTTAAATGAAGTTTGTCCAGCTGGGATTGCAGAGCTGGTATTTGAACACATATCTGGCCGCCTCCATAGTCCTGTGCACTCCCTAGGCAAGCCTTCTCCCTTTCTGAAAGGAGGCAAAATCAGGACTAGTCGCTCCTGTGCTTGCTAGCGCTCCCTAACCCCCCTCAGCCAGCAACCAGGAGAGATTTGAGGCACCTAGTGGACCTCTCTTTTTCTCTCCAGTGAGGTGACAGGACTCGCTCCTCACAGGAAGCTGCCTGTGGTCCAGCAGCTCCTGGATTGCAAGGGTGGGATGGAGACGACTGTCAATGGAACCTCAGATAGAGTAGCTCAAGGTATCTATCTCAGGAGAGTGTTCCAGAGGAAGACAAAATCATAATTTTTAGTTACTGTGCAAGCTTCTGAGGCTGCAGCCCTAGCTGGAGTTGAAGAGTTGCCAGAGCCTGTTGCTTCCCTGAACTGCTTTCCAGCAGCCACTCTTGGAAAGTTGACAAGCTTTACCCATGAGTGGCAACTCTGTTGCAGCTTCTTATTTTGATCAATCATAACACTTAAGGACTTTGCTACAATTGATGTCCTGAACCACTAGATTCTGGGCCCTAAGTTTATTTACTGCACTAAAGAAAGGGGGAAGTTTAGAGTCATCATCTGTTTTATCAAGATTGCTCTTTTTCTGCCTCAAATGATTGAAATACTTTCTTTCACAACCTCTAATCTCAATCTTCAAATATCACTTGTTTTTAAAAAAAATCAGCTAAGGTTTAAAAATATCATTAGCCCAATTTTAAACTATTTTACAGAGCAATTATGCTTGACTTCTGTGCTTGATAAGTAAGTACTCATTTTGGGTGGCTTTATTATTTTTGGATAAGTCTCTCAGCTTAATCCACACTGAAAATTTCCTTCCCAGACTTACAAAGAATGAGGTTCTCATGCTAAAATTTAAAGTGATTACTTTGCAACTTAAATACTATTTAAAATATAATATTTGCATGTATTATAAATGCTCAATTTGTATGGAAGGTAGTTTTCTGATTTTAAATTTTATACCCGATTTCCAGGGACCCACAATTGCCCTGCCCTTGAAAGCTTCAGCAGAGCAATATAAAATAATAATGGTATACATGAATGGTGTGAGTTCGTGTATTTTTTTTCACAATATTATTGAATATCTGTGATCTTCCAAGCTTTGCACTAAGTGATGGGGATCCAAAGATGAATTGGCTCCATCCCCTCACCCACATATAACTGAGATCAAGATTTTTAGGTGCTGTGACTGAAACAAGTACCAGGTACAGCAAAGGCAGAAAAGAAAGAGTGGTTGGTGCTACTGGAGTTGACAGATGTTGGGCTGGGAGAGACACAGAATTCAAGAAAGCTTCATAGAATGGGAAAGTACATAACAGACAAAGGAAGACAGTAGGCAGAATAAATTAATTCAATTAATTTACATGTAGTGCTTTATTAGTTACTACTTTATGTAATTTATATGATCTTATTTGGCTTTTGTACTACACCCAGAATATATAACAAAGGGATCATCTCCATTTTACCAGTGAGATTATTTTTGAAGAAGATCGAGTAGAAGGTAAGAGACAGAACCAGGACTCAAGCTACAGTGTTTTTTGTTTGTTTTTGATCTGTTTTTAATCCCAGTCACAGTCTCTTTCCATTACATAAGAGTGGTCTGAGCAAAGTGAGGGCAGGGCATGTGCCTGGTATTCTTAGTTGTTATTGTCCACAAAACCCAGTGCATAGTCTCTTTTAATGACTTAGTGACACCCCAACAAGAACATAGTAGCTACAACACAACTCTGCTGTCATAAAAACAAAGAGGCCTTTGGAATCAGGACACCAGATTCAAGTCAGTGCACTGTGACTAACTAGCAGAATGACCTGGAGTAAGTCACTTGGCCCGTTAATAAGTTTCCTATTCCATACGGAGAGTCATGCCCATATCACAGAATTTCTGCACAGGAATGTTTCTGCTGCATAAGACAAATATATTCAACCTTAGTTGAATCTACATTTCAGTTCCCCACTAGCCGTCTAATCCAGCCTCTTCTTCTATCACTCCTATAACACACAGCAGCCACCCCCACCAACCTCCACATCCATCAAAGATGATGGATAGCTATGGGAAAGTTGTAAGCAGTGGAGTGATGAGGTCAAAACTGCTTTTAAATTTACCTTTCCTCTTCATATTATGTTTTCTTTATAGCTTTATTTATCTCATTTTTAAATTCTTTTTCAGAAAAGTTTGCCCTCCCACTTTCGACATACAAACCCTTACTTGTGTCCTTTATTCCACCCCAATTCCACCTATTGAAGCAAGGAAGTACAAAATCTCACTGCAAAGGATGTGGATACAGGGAGATGTGAACTATTGAGGGCATTTTTGTAATCAATCTATCACAAGAAAGGGGTAAAAATGAAGAATCTCCCTTCAGAGCCACAGTGAAATAATGTCCAGAAATAAAGTCAGAAGTGATTTTACGTGATTTATTTTCCTTAGTGAATCTACTTCTGATCATTCTGCCCACATTGGAGCAACAGTTCAGAACACGGGAATTTGTCTAAGATTCAAGCTTGGCAGGGTCATCAGAAATCAAATGAACAAGGATCCATTAAGCAGGGGAACTAATAGGCAGTGGCCAGACCCCACCCAGTCAGCATTCAGAGAACAGGGCAATCCGTTAGTTAGAGGGGGGAGCGAGTGGCTTTGTACAAGTCAGGAGGAGCAGGGAGGGGAAACCGAATGACCTAAGTGGCCTAACAGTCCAAGCTCTCTCCATCGCTATGACTAATGATTTGATAAATGAAAAAATGTACTTTAGCTGACAGGTCACTACATCACCATTGTGTGTTTTCCTTTAAACCATAAGAGCCAGAGAGGAGGTTCCTTGTGCCGTTTGCAAATGGAAACTAATGATTTATGTTCTCACACGTGGACCTGCATGCAGGGACTGCGTCACTGTTTTCTAAACTGTAAGCTGCCTGCTCAAGTAGCCTAGCAAACGCTCCCGGCATAGCATGTGTCTGCCTCCAGACTCTCCCGTATTTATTTCTGTTATGATGATTTTGGGTCATTTACATTATGGAAAGAAATAGAGAATAATTAAGTGTGACAGTTTATTATGGCTGTCTTCATAAGATTCTATAGCATGCCGCATCAAATTTGAAAGCAAAAACATATTATTCCAATGAAACGATTGGGTGAAAGATTAAAATGTGTAAAAGATATCTTTTGTGGTGTTAGAATATTACGGTATAGACTTTACAGATGCGTTTAAAATGTTTAGTATTAAATTGCATGTTTTCATAAAATTAACACACTACAAAAAGACACCTGCAGGTGTTTTCACAGTTTTTTTTTTTCTACTCATCTTTCAGGAAAAGTAGGTTTCAAGTATCTCACTCATCATTTACCCGTATCACGTAACTATGAGTCAGTTACGTACATCGGCGGACCAGAGTCAAAACTACCGTGCCAATATCTTGGCACCAGATTAACAATTACTGGTTCTTAATGGCTCTTTAAATCGACTTCTATTGCTTGAATGTCAAATGCAATTTCATCATTTGACTCAGTGATATAGGTAGAGATGTGGGTTTCCCAATTCCAAGTCTAATTCTCTTTCCACAATGTTGGTATAATGAATTCATGACTGATTTAATTCCAATCGCAAATTTTACAGGTGGTATTCAAACACAGTTTTAAACCTTTTGCTAGAAGTTGCCATGTAAGATGTGAAATATATTTAGACTCATTGGCTTTGTTTTTCTTTCGTTTAGCATGCAGAACTAATATTTTGGTCAATGGCCAAAATGCAGACTGTCTCTGCAGTCTAAAACAGAATTTCCTCCTAAGAAGTTCGCTCAAGAGAATTTCTTGTGAGATATAACTAATACAAGAGATTTGGGGACAAATTTACATATTCACCCATTTTTTAATTCTTCCAAAACCATTTTTATGGGATACTTTGCTAATTCCCCATGATCAAGGATTTTGGATTATAGTCGTCATTTGCTGGATTTTGTTTAAAGAATATTTAAAGCAGAGATGTATCTGATTGTAAGGCATTAAAAATAAGAAGAAAATCCAGTTTTGACAAGGACTTGGGGGAAATAGCTGCTCTCAAATACTGCTGTCAGATGTATTAATTGGTACAATCTCTCTGGAGGGCAATTTGGCAAGGTATGAAAGAGAAGCTATAAAACTGTGCATTCTCTTCTACGCATTAATTTTACTTCCAAGAATTTATCTCAAATAATGAATTGAATGAGTATTTGCACAAAGATGTGTACAAAAGGATGTTCAACTCAGCATTCTTAATTCCTGTTAAAATCGGAAACAATCTAAATGCCCATTAATTAGAGATTGGTCAAATAAATTATGCTACATTCAAAAAAGGAAATAATGTAACCACTAAAGTAATGATATAAATCTGAATGCAATGATATTAAAACTGATCTCAAATACTGTTAAGTGAAAAAACAGGTTACAGGAAAGCACATTTATGATTCCACTCTACTAACTATATAAGTAATTTTATGTTTGTATGTGTATGTTTGTTTATATATATTCATGTAGTTTTGTGTAACATAAAGTCAGCAGTAAAGTGAACAAAGCCAAAACAGTAGTTATACAGGGATAGTAGGATGATGATAAAGAAGATAATTGCTTTTTAATTTCTATTTTCTCATTTTCTATTTACATTTCTTAACTTAGATTACCTATACAAAAATAAATGCATAAAAGTAGAGAAAGCTAGTTCACTTGACTATATCTCCTTAAAGCAGAAAATAAACTGCTACCCAAATATAACTCATTGCTCAGACTAGCCTGGCTACTGAACTCTTGAGGGCATTTGAATATCTTACAAGGAAGTTAGGTAGCTAATACAGTGTCAGATGATCTATCTAAAGTTATTCTTATATAGAATCTCTCAATAACATATTTTTCTTGTTTTTTCCAAGTTTCCTTTTGTCCAGAACACTTTAATCACTTTTTTTTCCTATCCTGGTGATTGATTTGTACTCGTCTATTAGGAGAGAGACATGGACCCCTCCTCAGCATAAATCGGGATACAGCATTGCTCAGCACACACACACAGTATTTTAGTTCACAGTGACCCAAATTCTCTAGCTGTATTTTTCTTGTAAAACCTCCTCCATCCTCACAGTCTCTGCCTCAGACCGAGAACTAAGAAGAATATTCAGGTTTCCAAAAAGCAGCAAGAATTTGGATAGAGTTCTCAGACAACTTACTCATTTTTTTTTTTCTTCCTGGTTTCTGGCTGAGACATGTGATGTTCGAACTTTACAAATCCACATCCCAGTCTTTAGAAAATGAGGAAATACCTCAGTAAAGAAACAAAAGCTTTTGAATTGAATGCCCTTAGAAATCTATCCGGCTATAAATAGTCTTTAGAAGAAGCAGCCTGGGTGCTGAAAGTACTTGTACATGGGTATCTACTTTTGCATGGTGCTAAAAATGGTTTGACAAAATTAGAAATGGTTCAATGTCAAAGTACTTTTTGCTCATTAAGGCCTCAAAATGAGGTGTAAGAGTAATCTAATTTGTTATCATAGCCAAAAATTGACAATTAGGGGAGGAAGTAGCTAGTGAAACCCATTCAGATAGGTCTCAATGAATCCCCTCAATAACTTTGTGAAGAATTCTTAAGGTACTCGCTTTAGGGATGGAACTAAAGCCCAGAGACTAAATAAGTTCTCTGGAGTTACACTATTTGTATGTGGCACAGCCAGAATTTGACCTAAAGTCATCATACTCTTGGTCAAATTTGAGAGAGAGGGGACAGAACTAGGGAGAAGAACGTTCACAGTGTGAAAGAATGATATACAAAATATTTGATGAAATTAGAACCAATAATAACTCTCTTCTTTGACCAAGGTCTGAGCCACTTAACAAATATGAATAAGGCATATGGGACAGCAAAGATTGCCTTTATTACTGACAAAGGTGATATGGGAGGAAGTGGCTAATATCTCTGAGAAAATGGATTTATCAGTACTGAGCCCAGAATTAGGGAAGGCATCCTCATCCAGGTACAGAACATTCTGGACAATCACAGCCTCCCTTCTGGGAGCAGGTAGGGAACAAACAATAACCACTGTTGTCTGTAGGCAGGCTACCTCCAAGGTGGAGAAAAAGGGTGAGGTGAGCTGAGTATGCCTACTTTATGTTTCCTAAACTTACCAGTGAGGAAGTCTCTCCTCCTCCCCTACGGAGCAGAGATAAGAGGGCAGGAGAGAGACTAGGAATGTTACACTGGTACAGCTTCCTCCACATGGAAGGAAACACCAGAAGTGTGAAAGAGTCATTCCCACACAACAGTTTTAGTTTGTGCAGTCTGATAACTTCAAGCACCAAACAGTGTGTTTTCTTTTTCAGCTACTGATTTTTATGGATTCCTAGAAAACAATAAAGATACGACAAACCAGGAAAGCTGAGTCTTCTCCAACATTCCTCGTCCCCTCCATCCCATCACTTCCTGTCACTCCCTGTCCCAGATGCAGTATATATAATTCCAAGTTAGAGGAAGAAAACTTTATTTGTAAAGGGGAGGAGAGTTTGGGAAGATGAAATTCCCAGGTAGGAAAGGCAGTTGAGAGCACTAACTGGTATCCTCTTCAAGGTGGAAAGATCCACAGGGTAGAAGACACAGAGATTTTTCTCCACAGATGGAGTATGATGAGGGAGAGCCCAGCAGTTGTGTCTTGGGACTCTAGAACCTGAGAGAAGGTAAAAAAGAGAAGGTAGCATGGTCTATCCAGGAATACCTCCAGTACCTACAACCCACAAGTGGAACAGAGGAGATTCAGAAGTGCCACATTGCCAAAGAGATAAGTGTAGATTAGTTGACAGAAAGCTTGGGTCACAGGCCCTGGAAGTCCCACGGTCAAGAGAGGTGATCTCTCCGAAAACAGATGTGGAGTATTACTGGCTGGTTTCACAGCTGGAAAGTGTAAGGATAATCAACAAAGTTGAGAGTGTTGTGTGGAAACTGACATATTCTCTCAACACAGCCAGGCAGAGCAACCACTGAATATCCTCATCCATAACACAAAACAGACAACAGTGGGAATTGAATCTCACCTCGAGTATACCAGCGTGTGGCCAGTCATAAAGTAATTGCCCTCTGCTTGCATGAGAGGCTTCCTTCTCTTCTACTTCTACTCCATTCTTGAGAATTTAGGATTGGGATCTGATGGAAGAAAAGGAAAGTCTAAGATAGAGCTTTGACTGGACTGAACCTGAGATAACAATCCTGAATTTACACAAAAAGTCCTGGATTGAACTAAAAAATTCCAAGAAGAACTATATTAGTTTTTCTGTTAAGGATCAGAAATGGGGGCTTATAAGCTAAATTAAGAAAAGTTTCCTTTTGTATATATGGATTTTGTGAATTATTGTAACTGTGGGCCAGGTGTATCTGTATCCATAACTTCATTGTGCTATCGTATTGTTCTTTTCTCCTAACCACTTCAACTTCAACTGGGTCTTGGGGGGTCAGTTGAATAGGAAAATCATAATCTATCAAATGTGCTATAATTAACAGAGGAACAGATTTTTACAGACCTGATTCTAAAGTGTTCCAAGGAAGACAATTCTAAGTGCTTCCACAAGAAAATATTCTTTCTTTGGATTCTTTGGAAATCCAAAGCGGTTCTTTGGGTTTCAACCAAGACCCTCAAATGAGATAAATCCAACATCACAGCTCTTGACAGCAGTAACTGAGAAGTGGTTGTTTGGAGGATGTAATCTCTATGACAACCTTGGGCTTGTAGAGAGTTCTTTTTAGATTACATCAATAATACAAATTTCCTTGATGGATGATGTAATGGGTTTTAATATTCATTTTCTATTTCTTTATTTTGTACAGATGATGACGTAAAAGGCTGAACCAAAATTAACAACCAGTCTTAGATATATCATTCCTCTGCTGTGTTGGTAAATTATAGCTGTGGTCTCCACAAGGTAATTAAAAGGTGTTTATGGATAATTATCAGCATATGGAGTTAGCCAGATGTTCCACAATACATGATCCAAGAATCTTAGAATCAGAGAGTTAGAAGAGACTTTCAGGTTTTTCTAGTCCCCTCCCTCCATCTCAGTTTTACAGATGATGAATCCAAAGTTCAGGAAAGTGTTGTTATTTGGTTAAGATGACTGCATTAACTTCTGGTGAATACAGGTCTTGGGAAAGCTATCCTCGAGTTCCTTGTACTTGCAAGTAATATATTCCTATTTTGATTCATTCTACAGAAAACATAATCTATGAAGATGTGCTATCAATTCAAAATCAAGCAGGACACTATAGCTTCAGAGCCTGGCCTCTGAGATTAGACTGCTTGGTTTCAAAATTTGATGCCTCCACTCATTAGCCCTGTGAATGGTTAAGTAATTTAACCTCTATAGCCTAATTTCCTCATCTGTATAATGGAAAAATTAACAGCATCTACCTCATAAAGCTCTTGTGAAAATTGAATGATTTAGTCCAATAAAACACTTAGGACAGAGAGCTACATAATAAGATTCAGAAATGTTATCTCCTCATAGACATGGGGACATGCACCCCAGGAGAAATCATACAATGAGATGAGCACAGCGGAGGAGTTGAGGGGCCAACATTTTCCTATGTATGTTGAAATCTGCTTGCATATAGAAATAATATTTATTGGAATTGGGTAGGGATATAACATTGGTGAGAAAGACTAAGGAATCCTGAGTAATTCAGCCCCTTACCTTTGGATATCATCCCTTGTTCTGTTAGCTAGTTTTTCTCCCTTTCCTATTATTTCTAAAATATTTAGGAAAGTTTTAAAGGAAAAGAGAAAATTAAGAGCAGCTGATGGAACTCTTCTGCATTCTTTACTGGACACTCTGAAAATGTATAAAGAGCTACTTAAATTAAAAGACAAAACATCCCATGGATATCGTAGAATTCCAAATGCAAACCCTTTTTTCCTAATTAGCGCTATTCTCTACCCTAAGTCTCTCAGCCGGGGAATTCCAACTTGCAAATCTCTGTGCATCTCCATTCGTATGAATCCTGGGAACCCAGACATATCACACAGCATCTGGGAAACATGGGAAACACTTCAGTTTGCCTCCCCAGAGTTATCTGGGGATGAGAAACATCTGTTATCATCCTTTCAGAGACACGATATTTGACGGATTTACTTTTCTGCCTTGCTTTGGATAGTCTCAGCTCAGCAAAATATTTTCCATAAAGAAGTCATCACAAATAAGATATGATAAGTGTATAAACATGAGGCGTTATTAATCATAAAAATACTGTAAAACAGCCTAGCTATAATCATCTTCCATTATTGAAAAGAAATTACAGTTAAGATATTCAAAAGATTGTGCTTTTGGCTCTCTGCAGAACAGCACCCGAGAAGCAAGCTATCTGTGTTAGTGGTTTGAACACAACTGGAAGAAATAAAAAAATGTAGTGAGACAGGTGCAAGGGTGCTAGAGTCATCGATGCATTGATGCAACCATCTTTAAGTCCCATAAAATAGTAGCATTTGGCAGGTCTCTGTGTAAATGAGGTTAGGTTTGCCAAAAAAGTAAAATAATACTACTGGTAAGTTAAAAAATCATATCCTATCAGAATTTCCCTGCATTCCATCCAAAACTTCTATGAAACCTTAGTAATAGGCTGATTCATCACATATAAATTCCATTCCAAAAAATGAAAAGGAACTATAACTTTCACATTATTGCTCTGTAGAAAAGCAAAGAGCAATATTGAAGACGTGTATGCTAATTTCTTGCTACTAAAGAAATATTTTGCTTAGTGATTATTTCTCTGTTCACCTTCACCTCACTAACTAAGGCAGTAGTGTAATAATAAAAGGAGTATCTAAAATGATAAAAACTAGGTTATAGAATATTCTTTCTTTTGAATGAAATGGCTTTGGTTACATTATATAAATGAATATAGATGAGCTTGCCTGATTGCAAACAGTCATTTATCTGAGTTTCAAATTGAAGTAATCCACCCCGGACATTTAAGCAGCTAACTGACTTACAATAAGTTTATGACTGCAAATCAGATGGATGGCTTTAATCAGGGTTTAAATTACATGGAATTCATAGATCATAAGAGCTAGAATCTTTTCCCTATGGGTGTAGGAGAGAACAGGCTGGGAAACAAGTCTTTGGATGAGGTACTGGGAATAATTTTTTTTAACTATTAAAGATCTGTTTACAGTCTATAGTGTCCTTTTTGGGTTACACTTTAGCTAAATAAAATGACAACCATCCTCTGTTTATAGCTGAGAGATTCCTGTGGTTGTGGCTCTTCAACTCTGGGGATTAACCTTAACTCACAGAGACCTCCCCAAAACCCTACTCCACTTTTTCTTACTCATAAGACATTGTAATGACTCCACTTCCAGTTCAGGAATGAATGCTCTAGAAATATTGCTTAGGAGTGTGAATTGATGTGTACAAAAATCATAATTTAGGAATTTATTTGCTTAGCTGGTGACCAAAAATAAAAGTTCATTTGCTAAACTTAAGCGTAGATGGGGTTGAGCTAGTGCCCAGAGAAAAACAATCTGTAATAATATGTGTCATCTCACTTTCAAGGTAAGAGGTCCAGAATATAGAGAAGAGAGAGAGAGGTTCTACCCTGGGAACAACAGTCTAAGCTTCTGACTATTGGTTCATATGAAACAACTCCCCCAATTGAGTGGATAAAAATTCCAGCGAGCCATCCTCCAGGAGGAGCTTCATAGACCATTTCCAGGGCAGATGTTGGCATCTCCCTGGCATCTGCTCATCTGCCTGAGGAACTGACCGTAAAGCTGCTTGGATATGATGAGTCCCTCATGACGAGGAAGAAGGGTTGTGGGGTGATTGAGGGAAGGCAGTGGTTCCATCTGTATTCAGTAAAGAGACAAGGGGTCTGGGAGACGTTGTTGGTCCTTCCTCTGATCTCTCAGTTTTCCACTTTTATTCTCCAGATAAACAGAGTTGGGAAGAGAAATGAAAATAAACACTTTATACGTCATGCATATCTACCTTTGCTCTCTGTTTGTTGGGCAGGGTCAAAATTGTATACTATACTATAAGCAAAAGTTTTTTTGTACCCAATGCTATGGGAAAACAATTCAGGTTTTGATATCAAAAAGACAATTTCATTGTCACTATTCAAGCATTGTGTTGATCAATATCTAAAAAACAGTTTCTAGGAGGGATTAGTGTCTTCTGAAATATTAGTAAATTCTTCATTAAAAAAAATTCTGTGATCTAATCAGTTTGGAAATTACAGGCTAAACAAAGCTAAGTAGATTTATTTTCTATAAGAATTCTCATAGCCTTTAACGCATTATTAATTAACTATCCTAACTTTAAACAGTATTATCAGACAGAGACAGGGGAGAAAAAAGATAATAAATGGCTTTAGGGAGGCAATCAACCCCGTCTGTCACAATATAATCACATGCGTTATGGCCCTCAAATGGCCAGGTAAGAGAGATAAATAATACTGCATTTTAGCTTCAGTTATCTTTTAAACAGTGGCCACTAGCATCTCACAGTTACATATTTTGGAAAATGGAGGTATATGGTTTCAAATCTTGTTGATCGCTGCTGTGTGACTGTGCAAAATATTTAATTTCTCAGAGCCTTGATTTTCTCAGCCTTAAAAGTGAGCTAATACCTAGCTCTCAGGTTATGGTAAAGATTGCATGCAAGTATGCGTGCAGTGCTTGGCACAGACATAATCAATTGTTTTCTTCTTTCCTTCCTGGACCTTCACCCTCTCCCCAACCCCAATCAGCCATTTGAATTTAAAGTGCCTTGGAGAGAAATGAGGGCCACAGTCTTGCCGCAGCATAGATGGTTTCCCCCAGAGAACAGTCAGTGTCTGAGAGTGATTACCCCTAAAATACGTTTTGTCATTCATTCCATTTATCCGTTCAACTAGGCAGCCAACACATTCTTAAGAGGTATCTACCGTGGATCAAGCACTAGGGATAAGACAGGCATGGTTTCATTCCTTGATGAGCTTCCTGTCCAGTAGTGAAAGTGATCATTTAAACAAGCAAGAGCAGTCAAGTGCAACAACAGGTCTGATGGGGAATGCTCAGGGTGCTAATTGCCAGCCAAAGAATCCAGGGGAGGCCGTAGAGATTTAGTGTAGCTGCTCTTCCTCAGATACACAGTGAAGGAACCAGCATTAAAATTATATCCACAGTGAAATAAGAAGTGAGAGACTGGAGTGAAGAAAAGAATAGGAGGGACCAGTGCCTTCAAAATGGGTTTCTTACTTGACCACTATAGCAACTCAAAGGGTGGTAAAGCAGAGTAAGTAATTTTTCTCAAGGACAAAGAGCCAGTTCCCAGTGGAACCAAGGCCAAGGTTTCTGAGTTCTAGTCCATACTCTTCACCATTATACAGTATTAATTGGCCACAGGTGGGATAAACCTAGAGGAATTTTGTTAAAATCTCCAACTAAGATGTCTCCATCATTCGTTTTTTCGTAAATACTTCTTCCTCAGAATTCTGTTCTTTACCTTCTCACTTCTCATGCTCTCATGCTATTCCCCAAATTCCACTTTGTTCTCACCTATGTCATAATGTATTTAATTGTAATACAACAAGGCCAAGAACTATGTTATTTTCCTCTATATATATTTTAGTACCTAGCTTGTGTTGATTGGTATAATTAATTAATGAACATATTAGCTGAGATTAGCTTGTGCTAATTTATATAAATAATTAATAAAACCTTAGCGTTAAATTGGATATTCTTTTGTTAAATGTAATGTGTTCTCACTAAAATTATTTTGACCTTTAATTTTGCTGTCACTGTGTCTGTTCATGTAAATGCTAGAGCAGAGAAATTAGTAGTAAGAGGAAAGGTCTCCTCCTTGACCGATATACTGGAGTCTAAAAAAATTGTAGTCCTCATAATTCCTTCTGGGGAAAAATATATTAAAGACTAGAAGAAATTAGTCTTGATCCTCCCATTTCTACACAATTGGTAAGTTAGTTATCTTTTAGTGTAATAAAGATGATCAATCCAAGAATGTTCTGGAACAATTATTAAGACAAGTCAAATAGAATTCAGTTCAAGTCACTTAAAGTCTTATTAACTTCAAATATGTTTTGGAAATAACTTATACTTTTAAAAGGAAAAAAGAGTATATTAGATACCAAGTTAGCCTGGGGCTTAAAAATTAGGTTGATTGTGGATTTAGGAATCGGTAGGAAGAGTTTTCTATTGATGATGAATGGAGAGTGGGGATGAGGATGTTTCAACAGGCTTTAAAATAATATAATTGTGTCTCTATTTTGAGAACTTGAGGATCAACTTAGTTAGGGTCTGGTGATTCCATTCGTGGAAGTTGTCTGGTCACTTAGCAAAGAATGAACAAGCTAATTTTATGACTAAAATTATTTTAGCACTTCTCTAAATGATGAGCATGGTTTCTTTTAAACTGAAATTGGAAAATGGATTGCCTACTTGTTATTGGAAAGCATCCACTACGAATTTTCTGAGATCTACCTTCATTTGGATTAGTAGTCAAAATTTGGTTAAATAAATGTTCTCACTAAAGGTCTAAAGTACTGAACACAAGTCAGGAAAAAAAGTGTGCCTTGGGATATTTTGTCATAGCTTTTCTAGAATATTTTGACACAACTTTGATTTAGGTTGGGCATTGTCACCAAGGGTGGAAATGGAAATGTCTCCTTTACTCATCTTCTGAGGATGTTTATACAATTCCATTTGTCTGCTTCTAATTCCTTAGGGATAGAATTATATTATTGGGTTTCCTGAAGGGTGTTTCACATATTTATATGGTTTGTTTAATTTCACATTGCCCTTTGTGGACAGGACAATTTGTCTTGCCAAATGGAGAGCCCACACAAAAGTCACACGCACTAGTTTAAGGAAAGGAGTTTAAGATCATTTGCTTGAAGGAGAGACACCACCTCTTATTCTAGAAAAGATGGAAGAAATCAAAATATTCTTGACTACAATTATTAAGAAATCCTACTTAATTATCTCAGTACAAATGAAAAACATGCACATAAACCAAATACCTTTCAATTATAATTTCCCTTTATCAATTTATTTATTTTTTAAAATCAAGGGTGAGAATACAAAGCCAGATGCACTGTGGAGCTAGTGAAAACAAAAATGTTTGATAATTTGAGATGCCAAAAACCTCTGGATAGACAATATACACTCACACTGCTTCAGAATGATATGAAAGATGAAACTGTTTGGTAATTTTGGCTCTGGGTCTTTCTTATCTTGTGTGCTTTTTCTGTAGGTCTGAGACTGAGATACACATAGGAGTCAGATAAAAGTCAGAACCTTATGAAGAAAAGATTGCATTCTCAGAAGACTTGATTATACACAGGCAAAAATACACCACCACTGAGAATCTGCTCTCATTATCCAGACAAGACAAAATGATACTATCCAGACACGACCAACACACACACACACACACACACACACACACACACACACACACATACACACACACACATATTCTTCTCTCCTTTACCAATCATATACAGATGACGAAACTCACCTATGTCTGGATTTAAGGAAACATACAGATTTTGGATTTCAAATATTTCAGACACATTTTATCAAATCCCAGAAGGTCTCTACCACAATGACTCAAGAAGAATATCCTTGGCCACATCCTACTTTGTTTTTACTTTGAAATAAAACCCAACACAAAACATCATACCATTCACATTCTTTATGAGTATTAAAATCCCTGTATATAGCAAAAGATGCCAATTGTCTCTTTCCTACACCATGCTCCTGCTTAATGAAACTGGTTCACTTATATTCCCCAGGGGTCCCCCCTCACAGTTTTAGGTGAGAGGATTTTTGGTGAGAGGACTTTTTAGGTGAGAAGGCAATTCGAACCTTCTCCTGGCCTACCCCTGGTCCAAGATGGACCAGCCAGATTCCTTGGGGATCTGGAAATGGAATGCAGAATTCTAATTGGGCTTTGTTTGTCACTTTCAAGTCAGGGAAAAAATCATGGACGGTGAGAGTGCATACCGAGGTGGAGGCTCAAAACAAAGTTTTCAAGACACTAACTATAGTTCTTAATTTTCTGGTCCCTGGGTTCTGTCTCTCATGAGGCCCAGCTGTATTTCCTGCCTTTGTATTCTGTGAAATACTCCTGAATTATTCCAACAAACTCCCCCTTTTTGCCTAAGTTAGTTTGATTGAGTTAAGTGAATTGCTACTCAACTGTCCCTAACTAAGAGAACTACTATGGTATTTATGCAGAACTAAATGTTTTCAGTTAGTTCCTGAAACTCTGTGTTTTAAAAGACTATGGTAGGGGGCCGGCCCCATGGCTTAGCTGTTAAGCACATGCACTCCACTACTGGCGGCCCAGGTTCAGATCCCAGGCGCACACCAACGCACCACTTCTCCAGCCATGCTGAGGCCGCGTCCCACATACAGCAACTAGAAGGATGTGCAACTATGACATACAACTATCTACTGGGGCTTTGGGGAGAAAAAGGGAAAAAAAAAAAAAGGAGGAGGATTGGAAATAGATGTTAGCTCAGGGCTGATCTTCCTCACCAAAAAAAAAAAAAAAAGTCTATGGTATGCTATAATATGTTAACATATATGGAAAAATAAAATAAAATAATAGACTAACCTTACACTTTCAAGTCATATGTTCTTTCCCTACTTCACGAATTCTTCCCGTCTATATTAGCAAATTTATAGTTTTATTTTAAAAAATAAGTTTATTTTCATGAACAAATTTTATATATTTTCAGAAAAAGCCAGATTACTTGATTTCCCTAAATATTTCCTTTTAAAAAATAAAAGCTAAAAATAAGTAAATAAACAAAAAAAAAACACCAAAAGAAAAGCCCTTTTGATCCAGGAATTTTCGCAAAATAGTCTGTGATTATTAAGATAGTGTTGCGTGTCAGATGTTCTACTGTTAGAGGGGAAAACATGTTTGAACAGGGTTTATATACAGCACCTAATTGTTGGCTAGGCACCCACAGAAACTGCTTTTGTGCCACTAGACTGAACCTAACTAAGAGATATTTGAGCATACAGATGTTTCCTTGTGAGAATGCTGGTCCAATATTGGTATATCTGATATTTTAAAAGAACTTAAAAATCTAGATTTTATATGAAATTTTCCTATTTTAAAATGCTAGCAAATAATTGAATTAGACACATGTGTGCACGTGCGCGCGCACACACACACCCCCCCCAATCTTCAAGCAAACAAACAAACAAAAACTTCTGAAACCCAATTTAGCTCCTTTAGTTATTGCTTTGCCTTAAACTCTTATAATCTGGCTTTTACTGATGCTACTTGATTGCTTAGGCTGCTGAGGCCCCCCAAAATTTATGTGAATTGCCTAAGGCCAAACAAAATTATGCTGGAAGTGGGGAATTAACATATTTTGTGGCTACACATAAAGATCTGCAAGGCAATAAATACATCTGGTTCTGACATCAGCTATCAAATTACCCTTTTCACTAAAACATAAATATATGTTCCTGAGTTTCTAATACTTTTATAGGTATTATATCAAAAAAGTCAAAACTTCAAAATCAACCTCAACCCCAATACCGTTATGAGTTTATATCCTCATAAACTCTCCCTGGGGATGGAGAGGTAACTTCTAGCTAGTGCCCAGGTCTCCAATTGCTTTCGTTTCCATCTGTTATGCATCACAGTAGTTACCTTCAAAAGAAAACAAATTTCATCATGTAATTCTGCCATTTAAAAAAAAAGCTCTCATTTACATATAGAATAAAACCCTTAATTTTCCAGTGTGACCCAACTCAGCTCTCCATCTTATCACCCACCCTCTATGTACTACCTAAAACCCTGTACTCCAACAGCATTCTTCAAAATTTACTCATCCAAATGTGTTTTAAGGTATGCTAACAGCATTCTGGAATGTGTGTGTGGGCAGGGGAGGAGAGGAATTGTAGTCTATTAAACTTTGGAAAATCTAGCTAACATAGTTAAACCAATTTGTTCAATTGGGTCACCAGCAATTACTAAGTGCCTTACATGTACTGTACACTGTGACAAGCACTGGGGATGGACGGGTGGACATAAGAGACACAATTCTTGTTTCTCCTAGAGCTTAAGACCAAAACAGAAATTCGCAGAGCCGAGGATGTTTCATCACAAAGCATTGCTCCATAAGCATCTACAACAGTACATGTTTTTACGAAACGCTCTTCTCTTCCCTAATGATTTGAGACTTGCCCCACCCCAGCTCCCTTTCATAGGAGCTTTTTTCTACCTAGGATGTTTTTCATCTTCTTTTTGATTCAAAGAGCTCCTCTCCAGCTCTTAAGTTCCTTTCATTGAGAAGCTGCCACGAGAAGCTCAGAAGGGCCAGTTGCTCTGACCTCTGTCCTATAGCACTTTCACAAGTTTCTTCGCATACTTTCCGTAAAGGATTGGAGTAATTTTGTTCTCCTGGCCTCCACACATTGATTAGGGGCCACATTGTCAGACCTTGAATTTCTTGCAGACTGCTAAGCAGATACTCACTAAAACCCTCCAATGGCTTCCCAGTTCATGCAGAATAAAACCCAAAGTCCTTTCAATAGTCTTCAGGGTCCTACACATTCTGGCCCCAACTCTCTGGACGGGTCTCACGTTCTCTCCTTTTCTTATTTTACTGCAGATACGTGGGCCTCTTTGAAGATCGTCACACATACGTCATGCACGTATGCTCTTGCCTTAGAGGTTTTGCTGTTCCCTGTGCTTAGAAAGCTTTTCTTTGTGGGACTTCTCTAACCATCTGTATAAAATAGCAAATCTCCCTCATTACCCCTGGGATCCCCTATGCTCCTCACTCTTGTTATTCTCCAGAGCACCATGTGATATACTATGTAGTTAAACATTGCTACATAACAAAACCACCTCAAAGTTTAGTGACTTAAAACAACAATGATTTATTGTTTGTTATGATTTTGTTGGTTTGCCTGGGCTCATTCAAGCAGCTACATTCAGTTGGGGGTGTCAACTGAAAATGGCCCCACTCACATGTCTGGCATTTGATGCTAGCTGTTAGCTGGGCATAATAGTTCTCCCACATGTGGCCTCCCATCCTCCAGGAGGCTACAGTGAGTACCTTAGGTGACTGACTCAGGGCACTGTTCCAAGAGAGTGAGATGGAAGTGGCAAGGCTCCTTTAGGTCAAGGCTTCCAAACTCCAACAGCACTTCTGCTCTATTTTATTAATCAAATCACAATGATGAGAAGGGGATTCTACCTCTTGAAGGGATGGGCAGCAATGAATTGTGGCCATCTTTAATCTACTACAATATATTTTCTAGTTTATTTGTTTATTTACTTGCCTGCCTGCTTGCCTGTACCATTAAAATGTAAGCCCTATGAGGGTAAGGGCTTGGATGAGTTCCCTACTATATCCCCTGTGCATAGAACATAACAGGTACTCAATAAATATTTGTTGAATGAATGAAAAAAATGTTTGAATGGTCTCATTTGATCTTCACAATCATCCTGCAGAACAATTAGGAAGATTGAATTCTTTGAGGCCAAGGGCAGGTTCTGTCTTTTTGAAGCACTGTCTCTAGCTCCTAGCACAGGATGTGGCTCACAGAAGTTGGTGCTGGAAAATATTTGTTAAGTGGCTGCTGCTATTGTGGTTTTACAGATTCAGAAAACTGAACATTGAGATGCTAATTGACTTACCCAAGGACTTACAAGTACTGTTAAAGCTGGATTTAAAATATAGGTCTTTTATCTTGAAATATGATGTTCTTTTTGCCACACTTTTCTATATTCTTCTCACCAAATTATATTGTGTGCATACAATGGATTAGGCATTCTACTATGAGTTAGAGAAACAATGAAGAGCAAAAACTAATTTAGTCCATGGACTTCAGACATTTAATATGTACTGAGAGAGTTAGATGTCAGTTAAATAGGCACACAAACCATGTAGAAGTGGTACTATGACGCGGTCTACAGAGGACAGTGCTATGCAAGGCTACAATAATAGTTTTTGATATTAGAGAAATAGCAATAACCCAAACAGAGATTCTTGTTTCCCTCGTGGAGCTTATAGGTAATAATATACAGACAGTACATTAGAGAGACAATATTTTATTAATATAAGCATTGGGCTTCAATTCACAAGACCTGGTCATATTAATTATTGGTCTAACCATGGTAAAACACTTTAACCTTTCTGCTACGTAGGGATTCTGATACATGCTTTAAGTTGGGAAGAACATAAGGTACTAACATTATTGAGAATGACCACCCTGTTGCCATATTTATCTGCTAGATTCTGGTAAGTGCCCGATTTTAGATCTCACTGGACTGAGCTTGAAGTAGACGTGACCTCTTGAATACTATAGTAGCACAATTCCCGAAGGAGCAATCAATTCTGCAAATGAAAGACCCTGGTTCTACTTCTGACTCTACTCCTGGAGAGTGGTTGCCTTTGCACAAGTCAGTGCCCCCTTAGGACCTCAGTTTCCTCTTTTTGATGAAGGGATTTGGCTGGATTCTTTCTAAGGCTAATTCTCAATAAAGGGTCTGCTTCTTCTCACCACCACCGTTCTCCAGCATGCACATACCTCTCCCCCCCACACACACTTTATAATCCTCTTTGAGAATCTACCTCTGTTATTGTTCTATCAGCATCTGGTTACATGTCTATCACAGGCTGGGGAGGAGAGAAGGGAAAATAGGAAGAAGAAGCCCCAGGCACAAAAGATGATGTCATCTATACCCCATGCTGAGATATTGCTTGCTTTCCAGTTGCATCCACTCCCTGTAGCTTCTAACAAGTGCTCTGTTGGGGTGGGGGTGGACGTCTCTAAGTTCATTTAGTGTTGTGCTAATAGCCTTTTCAGCATTAATTTCTTGGATCAGGATTTATCTCTGAGCTGCATTCATAAATAAAGCTCATGGTGATCCTCTACAATCTCAGCTTTAGGGGAAATTTGTTCCAGGAAGGAAAGTGCTATTAACTACAGAATGCAAGGGTAAACAGAGTGCTTTGCAAATAACTCCTAATAAACAGACAGGGCCAGGTGTGAAGCATGATTTATATCCTCCCATGGTACAAAGCTTTACAATGCCTTGGCTGCCGATGGTCAGCTTGGAAATGTGCCATTCTCCTCCAGGACACAGTTACAGTCTAGCACTCTTGGTGGGGAGTAGCAATTCATTGGTTTTTATCCACTTTGAGAAAGAAAACTCTGGGCCAAAATTAATAAAGGCACAAGAGCATGAGGGAAAAAGGAGATATGTGACAACGGCGAAAGAAAACTCCTCGTGATCGAAAGTCACCTGGCCTGAGAATATGTCCTCCTTTCAGTTGCAATGAAAAGCAAACTCCTCCCGACTCCCAACAACCTTTTTCCAGGGTTTCTGCTAGTCCAGTCTATTTGAGACTAGACAAGACTGGCCTTATGCTAGGTCATAGAGGTGATAAACTTGAAGACATGGTATCATATTCTACCTAGCCTGCTGATCTTATATATAGTAGGGAAAAAGCACTAGAAGGGGAGAAAATGAGCAGATAGAGGAAAAGATCAGGAGAGAAACGATAGGAGAGAGGGATTTGGAAAGAGTAAAAATGAAGAAAAGATACAAAGATGGCATGGTGGAATGATCCCTGGTTGAGCACTGAGACATGGGTTAGTCCTAGTTCTAGTTGTATGTGACCCTAAACATTCACTTCTTATTTCTAAACCCTAGTTTTCTTATCTATATAATGGGTTTTATAATATGGAAGTACCTTCAATTCCTTGGATTGTGAAAATTAAAAGGTCTTTTCTAAAAGATGGAATAATTGTCCTAGCCTGAAGGAGACTAAGAAGACATAATGATTAAATGCAATGTGGTATCCTGGATTGTATCCTGGAACAGAAAAAAGGATATTATTGGAAAAACTGTTGAAAGGTGAATAGTCTGTAGTTTAGTTATTGGTATTGTGCCATTATTAATTTCTTAGTTTTGATAAATGCATTGTGGAAATATAAGATATTGGCATTAGAGGAGGCTGGGTGAAGGGTGTACAGGAACTCTCTGAACTATCTTTGAAACTCTTAGGTAAATCTAAGTTTATTTCAAAGTTAAAAGCTAAAAAGGAATAGAATCCTTTTGCTAGACATATTCTGCCCTCTCTTTGCAACCTGATTCAGTCCTATGTGTCTTACAAGGCCCAGTTCATGATATTTCCCTGATAACGTCATCCAGCTTCTTCAGGAAATTCCTGCCTTCTTCTTTAGTTACTTTGACTATTATATACCGTGAAGCCAGAAGGTCTTCATTTCTATTGAAGCTTAAATCCCTGGTCCAGTACTCATTAGATATCCATCTGGATAAAAGACAGGTTATTTTGAAATACAAGAGGGAAAAGCTATAAGTCACTCATATCTGAGGTTGATTTGCTTTGATGGCATTAGAATCTGCCGAATATGCCATTGAGAAAAATCAAGGTTTTCTTAGTGCAAGAAAGAAATGAGGGAGAAGGAGGCAGCTGGCAGCAGGAAGGCACGCTGTTACCTGAAGGATGGGGACAGGGGTTTAGAAGGAGAAAGAAAGATGAAGAAAAGACACTGAAAGGCAGCACATGTAAGCATATCTTCCATATGCCTTTGAGAATAAGTTCCGCTTTGGAGGGTTTCCTAGTTTGGGTTTCTTCAGAAGGTACCATGAGTCAGGCAATTTATGTGGGAAGTAACTGCAAGAAATACTCATAGTGGGGTGGGAAAGTAAGACAGGGAAGATAGTCCATAAAGTGTGCATTATGAAGCCAGTTCCCACTGTGAGTAGCAGGAGCTTTATCCCACTGGAGACCTCTGAAAGTCAATAATACATGAGCCTCAGAGTTTTACCACCCAGAAGGTATTGGAGTCAGAGTATTTATACACTGCCTGCCATCATCCATCATCGGCTGTCTCTTTGTGTGTGGGGGGTGCTCTCTGGGACTCCTAGCCTACCTGGGCACTGCCACTGAAAGTTCTCAGGCAGGGCAATGGCTGGCTTACTCATAGTAGGGGGGGATATGGATGGTCACCAACAATTTCTGCTTCCAATCTGCTTGCTTCAAATTTCGATTCTTCCACCTACTAGATGGGGAAGTTTTGACAAGTTACGCTGTGCCCTTTTCCCGGGTTTGTTGAGAAAATGAAGAGATTGTGTAACACCGTTTAACTCAGTCTCTGAAATGAAAGCTGCTCAATAATTATTCTCTCCCCACTCAGGCTCTCCCTAGACCATACTTACTCTGACCATGGCACAGACCCGGAGCTACAGCCTCAAAGATTGTGCTGGGGTACAGAAACCAAGTACACCTATGACTGCACAATTCCAGGCTGACATAGGGGATCTTTCCCTTCATTCCAGCGGGAAAAACGAGGGCAGAGGAGGGAAGCGAGTAACAGATAAAAACCAGCATCACAGCAGTTGAGTGATTCTTTCACTGGATTTTTAAGGCCCATGTAAAGAAGCAGGAAAGTCTGTTTCCATGAGTTTCTTTCTCATGGGGTCTCCCAGGGATCACTCCCATATAAAGCCCATTAGCCCCTCAACATATGTATTATATATTCCAGCCTGTGCGTTTGAGGCACCAAGATGTTTTTAATGAAGTGCATTTATGGTGCTTTGCCAAAAGCTACTCATAGAAAAACCAATCTATTTTCCATTTCTTGGGTCCTTAGGGAAAGATAATATTATAAACTATTATCCAGAGATCTTCTTAAGACTTTCTCAGCTTGACAACCCTTTCAGTTTCATATTCTTTTCCTTGAAGGCTGAGTTTCAGTTGTTTATACTCCAATGTTTTCCGAAGTTCCCCCTTTCATCCAAAATCCGACAAGGTTAAACACAAGCCACACATTTTAAACGTGAACTTCATGTTGCCCAACTTCAAATAACTGCTACCAAACAATGGAGGACCCTCAAAGAATTGAAATTCGGTGAGCAGTTCTTTTGGGAGCAAAGAAGAAAATAATACATCAGTCTAATATGAGATTTTTTTTTTTAGCAGTATTTTGCAGGGAATAGTTTAAGGTTACTTACCTTCAGTTTCATCTTTCAACCATTCTACGTTTATATCTCTATTGGGATAACACAAAGAAAACTACAAGGCTGTAATCATTTACAAAGAATCGTCGGGCCGGCCTGGTGGCGCAAACGTTGAGTGTGTGCACTCCACTGTGGCAGCCCGAGGTTCGCCGGTTCGGATCCCGGGCGCGCACCGACGCACTGCTTGTCGAGCTATGCTGTGGCGGCGTCCCGTATAAAGTGGAGGAAGATGGGCATGGATGTTAGCACAGGGCCAGTCTTCCTCAGCAAAAAGAGGAGGATTGGCAGATGTTAGCTCAGGGCTGATCTTCCTCAAAAAAAAAGAAAAGAATAGTTTATGCTAACAATACCATACTTACTAATAAAGACAAGTTAGCCAATTCTTTCTCTTTACTTCACTGAGAAAATTATGGTTAAATCCTTGGGACTAAACAGGGCTTATCCCCCATAAGAGAGGAGCAATTTATGATAGAAAACTTCAAGAATTAATTATACCTAATTAGTGACAAAATGTGGGCCATTTCTCCTTTGAGTGCTTCTCACATCAGTACCTTCCTTTCCATTTTTTTTTTTCTATTCTCATTTTCAAATTCTCACTCCCGTAGCAGAGTACTTCAATGGATACTTAATTAATCACGCTGCCTCTATCAATTCAGACCACTGACTTGATTACTTCAATTCATCATATCCCACACTTTCTCAGAAATCTGTAGCAGCTCTCAACTTCTCAGGGGAAAAAGTGACAACTCCCACAACTGGGATGCTGACCCCAGCCTTAATGTCCACTACTTCCCTATGTGAATCATGACTTTTTTCAGGCTAGTCCCTTATCGTCTCCCAAACACATCTTGCAATTTCCTCTGTCCACATGTTTTGCATTTCTTCTTTGCTCTTATTCAAATATCACCCACCTATCAAAGGCTGACAAAAATCATTCCTCCTCCATACACCTCACTGAGGCATAAAAGGCATGCAGAAAGAGAAAGAGAGGGAGAGAGAAAGAGAGGGAGAGGGAGAGAAGGAGAGGGAGAGAGGGACAGAGGGAGAGGAAGAGGAAGAGAGAGGGAGGGAGGGAGAGGGAAAGGGAGATGTACAGACAGAGAGACAGAGGTATAGGTTCTAGAGACACATTAAAACGTCTTTGAATCTCACCTTTGCAATTTACAAGTTTTATGAGGGAAGGTAAATTTCTTAACTTCTTTGAGTCTCTCTTATAAATAATTATATGTACTTTATAGAGTTTTTTGATTGCAATAAAAAAGATGAGATGCAAATTGTCCAGAAAAAATGAATTGATTTATTTATTCAAAAATGTTTAATTACATGCCTCATCATATTTAGTCACTGGAGCATGGTGAAGCTACCACTGAACTGACAGTGTGATTGAGATTCACCGACTACTCAGTCACAGAATAATATTACTACAATATTACTTAGCCATTCCATTCTTAGATATCTACTAAGGAGAAATGAAAATACATGTCCATACAAAGATTGTACCCAAACATTCACAGCAGCTTTATTTGGAATAGCCACAAAGTGGGAGAAACTCAATGTCCACTGGTGGGTAAATGGCACATCTGTGCAATAAAATACTACTTAGCAATAAAAAGGAATAAACGGTTGATACAAACAACAACATGAATGAATTTTAAAATATTTATGCTGAATTAAAGAAGCCAGACCAAAACGAAAAGACCGCATGTGGTATAATTCTATTTATATAGCATTCTAGAAAATGAAAACCAATTTATAGTGACAAAAGGCTGATCAGTGGATGCGGTGGGGGTGGGATGAGGGGGTGGGGGGTCGTGATCCAGAAGGAGGGATTACAAAGGGACATGAGGAAGTTATCTTGATTATGGTGATGGTTTCATGGATATAGACATCAAAATTTATCAAATTGTACATTTAACTTTGTGCAAATTATTATACGTCAGTTATACCTCAATAAAACTGTTGTTAAAAATTAAGCATAGCTGTCTTATTTATTTGGTGCAAATACCCTATGGAACCATGCAAGGCAGGAATATAACTTTTTGGCATCAACTTCATAGCCTTCAAATTACTAGGACCATACGTCTTTGTTGGGATGGATTATAGGCATGGAAGGGAGAAGAAAAGAATATGTTATGGAACAGAAAGGATTTTCATTCTCTTTTTGGAAATTTAAGTGAGAATTCACACATCAGATGTTCAGAATTCAAGAAACCTCTAAAAGATTAGAATTTCAAAAAAAGTTTCTTCCATTTCTTACTTAGTTTTATTACATGCAATCTTCAAATGACATTACTAGATAACTCTCAGAGAAACTTAAATATTGTTCTAACTTTTATTATTTTTTGAAAGTGTATTTATAGTGAAAATATACATCATAACAGATCTACTCTATTCCTCATTCCTAAACACATGGGCTTCAAACTCCAGAAGAGAAATTTCCCCCATGAAGAATGGAGAGCAGTTAGTATAATCCACAGAGAAGCTTTTGGCTAAACCTAAAGGAGAACTTTTCACAGTCAAAAATGTCACTAAGTGTTGTGAACTGCTTCAGTATGAAGTGAATCTCCTGTCATTGGAAGTATTTGAGATATGCTACACTCAGCAAGATAACATTGCAGGGAATGATGATGTGGGGAGGGTTCAGAAGGGAGATTGGAACAGAAGATCTTCTCATTCGCTGTGGAGATGTACATCCCAAACCATAGCCTAGGCAATAATGTCATTAAATTGCAATGGTAGAATTGCAGTAACATGTTTTTGGTCTATTGCAGAGTTCTTGCAATTTCTTCATAGTAAGGAAGAGGTCCTAGGAGATGTGTTATCCTCCTACAGACTGCCACTAACTTCTAGGATATTTTCTCTTCGCTATTTATGGCATAGAGTGGATAATTTTAACATAGGAGAAACATTGTGCGAATTGTTCCCCCTTGGCATTTAACGAAACATATTTGGCATCTTTTTCCAGTTGCAAAGGGAAAATCCAGAGGGAATTGGCTGAGCCAATGAAAGACAAACCCTGTCCAGTACACTTTCACATATCTATCTTTGGCTTGATTTATGCCACCATAAAGGAAAAAGATTATGCGAGCGCCTAACTATCAGCATTTTCTAAGTGCGAACTTTTCCCTGAAAAAGGAAATTGAAATCACTGACAATCTGACAACTCTTTCCCTCCCCCCCTTCCCAGGCCGCTTTCTGCCTCAGAGGAGAATCTTCTCATCTGTAATAATAACTTCCAGGTGGGAAAGTTAGCATGTTCAAATCTGTTTCCTCTTCTCATTCCCCTACCATATTTACCCACCCATCTGCCTATACATCCTGAATCTTACTTATCTGGGGTCCCTGAAAAATGCATAACCTAGGAGTATTGGTACTACAATTTTAAATAGGAAGGAAAAAGGGAAAGTATGAAAGGATGGGGCTGTGCAAGAGAAGACAATACCCACAAAAGTACATGTAAACTAGTCTTACTTGCAAATACTAGTGTTATATGGAGTCCTAAATTCATGCTTATGCTGGGGAAGAAATGAGGCTACAGAAATAGAAATGCGCTGGAATGAGGCTACTGGTTCTATCTAGTTCTGCCACAAACTGGTTCTGTGACCTTGACTAATTCCTTTCATTTGTCTGGGCCTTAATTTCTTTATCTATAAAATGTTGCCTTAAACTAGATAGTTTTCCGAATAATGCAAATTTAAGACAAGTATTGATGAAAAAAATGAAAAAGAGTAGACAATAGAGAGGAGGCACTCAGTTCTTCAGCAGTGGTGACATAATCTGTTAGTTTGGCAGGGTGGTAGAGGGGTTGAAATGTCATTGACACAAAACTACAAAATTGTGAAAATTTACCGGTGTCTCCTTTTCCATGTCTGAGGAAATGGTAAGGCATAGTGATGAAGGGGGAGGAGCTTGGTAAAGATCCAAAGTAGAACATTATTAGGAAACTGCAGCTGCTATCGACGCTGGTAAAGCATGAGGATTTCTTTGTAAGTAAGACTAACAATTCCAGCTTCATGGCTGTGTTTTGAATTATTTCTGAACTATCTGTGCCAAAGTTGTGGTAACTGCTTTATGAGGTAAAACTTATCAGCCTCTCCCAGCCTTCTTTTTATTAGTGATCAGAGGTTCAAATGTGAAAAATTGGCACTCTATTTTTGGAGGTGGTGTTCTTATCTGTATCACCCCCTGGACATGCCAATCTCGTAAACACACATACACACACACACACACACACACACACACACAAAATCTTGGATCAGATTGCTAGCCAAATTTAACCCTTAAATGTCACTGCCTTTCATTATATTTTTACATTTGCTATTTTTCTCGTCCTGAGTTAGAAGAAAGTGAAAGCTAAGGCTTCCCTCATCATCAACAGTTGTCCTATTTGACAGCTTAGCCAAACAAAAGTGGTCTTTATCTAAAGGAATTGCACCCAAAATCCCACAAAAATCATGCACTCATCTTTGGTAATTTGTTACGGGAATGCCAAGCCCATGAGTCTCTTCAAATCTGACAAATAATATTTCTTTAAATTGTCTTCTTTAAATCAGCCTCTGAAATCAAATTGAGGAAGAGGATGATGTAAGGCCTGAGGGAAAAGGGAACGAGGAATAAGAAATGAAGCAAACATCTTTGCTCACAAGGAGCCATTAAGATCACCAGAAAGGCAAGATTTTTTTCAAAAAGAAAGAAGAAAAAAGCATCAAGTCACATAAAAAACACAAAGTTGCATTAGCAGGAAGGACAAACCACAGCATTTGAGTGATGTACATTCAGTTGCAGAAAGGTTTGTGGATTTGGGTCTGGTCTGGCTTTCATTGGTTCTCCTGTGACTTAGCTCCATTTCCCACTACACATTCATTAATACACTACATACTCTCACCATGAAGTACCTCCGTGTCCCTTCCCACCACCCCCTTGTAATGTGAATCCTTCTTCCTGGAATTCTCTTTACCTTCTTGAGTGCCCAGAAGACTTCTACTCATCTGTGCAAATGTTTCCTCTCTGATAAAGCCTTCACTGACTAATGAAGCCTCAGTCAATAACCCTTTTCTCATAGTCTCCATAGCAATTTATGCATGGCTGTCAATGCTGGCATTTCAGCAGTATATTATTATCATTTGTTTACATGTTGCCGCTCCCCAAACCTCTATGCTCTCACTCTGTCTTTTCCTGGGAATTCTCATTCACTCCAATCGTACCAATGACCACTTACGAACTGATGCTGACTCATAGACGTGGAACTCTGGCCAAGGCCTCGCTCATGATTCCCTGGCTGCCCTACACAGACGCATGCTTACTGAAAATTTCCACATGGATATGATCATTCTCAAGCTTTAGCTATCAAACTTGATCCTGTTTACATATTTATTAGTAGTTTTTTTTTTTTCTGCTCTCCAAACTCCTGCTCTTATGAAGCAGACATCTATTGCTTAAATGAATGTCTGGCCTGTAGTAGGCACTGAATACATATATTTAAAGTATTTACTCCAACATGAACTTGTCATCTTCCCTGTGAAGTATGTATCATCTGCTGAGCTCCCTACTTTGATTAATGATATAATCATTTATCCATTCACTCAAAACAGGAGTCACTTTGAATCATTGTCAGTTTTACTCCTAACATCTAATTGGAGGATAAGCACTTCTCAACATTTTTTTTACCTCTCTCCATAATGACTGCCTCAGCCCAGGCATTCTCTATCCCCAGAAATATGGCAACTGTCTCTTACCTACTCTCCTTGCCTGCAGTCTTGACTCTCTCCAGGTCAACCACTACACTGCTTCAGAGTGACATTTCTGAACAGCAAACCCGAGTGTATGATTCCATTACTCTAAATTATTAAATAGTCTCCCTTTGCTTATGGGTTAGGCCCCAAGATGCTGAGATATTGTGTTTGGAAATGTTGGCTGTAGTTGCCTCTCCTGTTTCATTCACTTGGTAAATATCTACTATCTAAATATCTACTAACCTAAGCATCACCTCCTGCATGAAACCTTTTCCAAATCTTAGTATTCCAGGTAGAAAGGAACACTCTCCTTTGTGTGCCCACCGGGCCTTGAGTGTTGGGATAATGTCCTATTCATCTTTTATCCATTTGTCTAGTACAGTTTGGGCCAATAGCAAGGGCTTCAGAAAAGTGTACTGAGAAAATGTTGAAGGTTAAGAATAGGAAGAAGTAAATTGGCAAGGAAAGCTATTCTGAAAGAGGTAAACACAAAGCTGGGAGGATATGAAAGGAGGAGCATGGAGGTATGACTTATTGTATTATGTGCAGAGGATAATAACCCAGGGGACTTGTCCAGAATAGACAAGTCTTTCAGAGGAGCAACAGAATCAGGATATGGTCAAATAACCTATCCAGCCATGTCACCATGCCTTTTAGAATTTTCCCCTACTTTTCCTTTGCATAGTGACAGATCATAGAAGCTCAACCAAGATTTGGCCTCAGCAGGGTTTCTGCTGAGACATTGCATTTCACAATGGCAAATAAATTTTTCAACCAAAGTGGGTGGCAACTCGTCTTTTGAAGACAGAAAAAGCCTGCTAAAACTTATCTAGCTGCACATACTTTCCTTATAGCTGTTCATTTTGGTCAGCTGTATGGAATGACTGTTTGCTTTGGCTCATTCTTAATTAATTTTCTCTGGAACACCTTTCATTTCAGAACCTGTTTTGGACAAACATTCACTTATAAATCCAAGTCTGTGGATTGTAGATGAAAAGCACGCTAGTGTTAGTAGAGATATTGAAGGGGTTAATAAATATACCTGCACATCAAACATTATGATTAGATTGGAAGAAGGCTCCTACAAGTAAGATGCAGATAGATACAGTTAAATGAATGCCAATTCATTTAAAAAGGGATTGACTTCATAGCAGCTTTCACTCATTGTATTCTTTGGCAACCAACAAATCCTAAAATTCAAAACTATTATGTTAATGTCGTGGGACAGGATCTGTGATATCCTTTGGTATTATAAAGGGATACTCAGATTTAAAAAATCAGCTACTGTACAATTTCAAACTAAGGTTTAGAGCCACATGGTTTCTTAGACGTAGTTCATTTATCTACTCTATGCACCAAATCCTCTAACAAAATCCTAAACAATTAATTGGCTAGCTACTACTTTTCTTTCTCCCTCATTTTGTCTGCTTGTCCACCTTCCTGTCTGTCTATCTGTCTTTGTGTCCCTTACTTTCTTCACCTTTGGCACAAATAGTTCAGGTCCTTGGTGACTGAGAACTCAGTACCATATTAAATAGGTTATTCCATGCCTCACACTGAACTCTCTTTCTTTCTCCAGCCTGACAACTGCTCCTCCTGAGTTGTTCCCGTATTAGTTGATGGTAACGCCATCCATCCAGTTGCTTTCCCTGAAAACCTTGTAATGTTCTTGACTCATAATTCCTGTTGGTTCTCTCTCCAAAGTGTACCCCAAATCTGCTCACTTCTCACCATCCCCACTACCACCATGGGAGTGTGAGCCACCACACCCTGTCCTGTGGATGGTTGCAATAGCCTCCTCACAGTTGTCCCTGACTTTACTCTTATTCTCCTAAGGTCTGTCCTCAACCCAGCAGCCTATTGGATCAACACCCTTCAATCACTCAACTGCTCAATACTCTTTGATCACCTCCCATCTCAATCACAGTAGAACTCCCATAGTAGCCTACAAGGCCTTACATGATTTGGCCCCTGTTTCCTTTCCTAGTTCATCTCTTACAACTCTCTCCCTTGCTCACTCTGCTCTAGCTACATTGACTTCCTTGCTATTTTGAACATGTCGGGAATGCCCCCTTCCAAAGGGGCCTATTTCCTTAGCCTTGAATACTCTTCCTTCATATATCTTCATGCTAACTTCCTTGCCCTCTGCAAATCCTGGCCTGTTAAAGTGAGATCTACCATGATCACCATACTTAAAATTGCTACCTGTGACTATTTTATGAAAGCCTAAGCTGTAGGGGTTTCATCAGAGCCTAATTGACCTGAGAGAAGGGAAATATCAAACTCTAACCCCTCTAGCCATCCTGTCCCACATAAAGAGGGGGGCTGGGGTTGAGAAGGATTTGTGGAGTTCACAGCCCAGGGGCACAGGCTCATTAAAAGACTGAGACCCAATCATAGGACTATAGAATGCTTCCCCTCCACCCACACCTTAATACCTCATCACTAAAGTCTTGTTTACTGTGTTCCTTTTACCCAGTATATATACTCAGCTTTCAACAACAAATTACAAGCCATACTAGAAGCCAAAGAAATAAAAGGTTTGAAGAGACAGAGAAAACATCAGAACCAGACTCAGATATTACAGAGAAGTTGGAATTATTAAACTGGGAATTTAAAACAACTATATGCTAAGGGATCTAATGGGAAAAGTACACAGCATATAAGATGGGTAATGTAAGCAGAGAGATGGAAATTCTAAGAAAGAATAAAAAATAAATGTTAGAGATCAAAAACACTCTAGCAGAAATGAAGATGCCTTTGATGGGCTTATTAGTAGACTGGAAACAGCTGAGGAAAGAATCTCTGAGCTATAGGCTATGTCAATAGAAACTTCCAAAACTGAAAAACAAAGAGAAAAAAGAATGAAAACAAAAACAGAGCAGACTATTCAAGAACAGTGGAACAACTGCAGAAGGTGTAACATACGTATAACAGGAATACCAAAAAGAGAAGAAAGAGAGAAAGGAACAGAAGAAATATTTCAAGCAACTGTGACCAAGAAGTTCCCCAAATTAATATCAGACACTAAACCACAGATCCAGGAAGCTCAGACAACATCAAGAAAGATAAAAAATAAAAATAAAAAAATAACTACACCTAGGCGTAACATATTCAAACTTCACAAAAAATCATAGATAAAGAAAATATCTGGAAAAAAATAGAGGAAAAAAACAGCTTACCTATAAAGGAATAAGGGTAAGAATTACATCCAAGTGCTTTTCAGAAACCATATATATTAACTATATTTTCTGTATTCTTGATGATCTAGGATCTGGGGCCTCACTTACCAGGAAGAGACTGCTCCTCTCAGGGGTAGCCAAGTCTCAGAGATAACACAGGAGTTTCCTGTTACTGTGGCTTTTATATGCAAACAAACCAATCCAGACATATCCCCCAACTACCTCTTTCATCAAACTATCACGTGTCACCCCCTGCCCACCAGCACCAGGTGCTCGACAACTCTGGTTGTCAAACTAGCCAATCCTAAACCTGCTTAACTTGCTTCATCCATTCCTTCCTGCAGAAGCCACAGTAAAGGCTCTTGTCCATCCTTCCCCTCTCTCCTGCCTCTTGACCAACCCTGCTGCTTCCCTGTGTGGTGTGCTGTGCCTCTTGTTTCTAAGGATCTGTGAGTATAAAACTTCTTCCTTCATGACAGTCATTTCCATGACTGTATGTCTTACCATACCTGATTGCATTTAAGACAATTTGCACAGTGAGCAGATTAGTTTGACACCAGATGGAAATGAGATGCCCTTAGACTGCTCTTGATTTACTAATTGGATCCAACAGACAGCAGCAACTGCCTGGAAAGGCATGGCTGGTTGTTGGCACATTTGTTGCTTGATGGCTACTGCATTGTGTTGTTTTTTTGTCAGGTGTTACCATGAGTTCACAACCTAAATTGCAGAGCTTGAAAAGCTGAGTCACCCTTGAGCTGCCACATAGGCTAGAGCGTCAAGTGTCTGAGACTGAGCACCTGGGGGCATTTAATTTATTTCTCCATATTGGTGGAACACCCAGGGTCCAGGACCGGGTGACTGGGGGTATATAGGTAATTGGCTACATGACTTTTTAAAAAAGTCCTTCCAAAGGGGACAAGGAGTGATTACCCTCCTAGTACTGTGGAGGGGTCTAATCCATGGACTCAGAAGCACTGGCAAGTTGTCGGGCCAACTAAGTGATTTATACAAAAGCGCTTAGTGTCCAGCACATTATATGCCCCTGGGGGCACTTAATCAACCATTTCCCTTTTCCTTCTGAGCTTTGCTGAGTCAAATTTTGGCCTGTCCCATAGAGTAGTGGATCCGAGAGTGCTCGGACCGAACGTTCACTTATGTGTCACAGGCCATTCATAGAGTCATTGTGAGGAATTCTTCCTCAGGGGATTATGGCACTCCACAAACACTGGTCAAGTGTCAAACTTCTCTGCTGTTGTCTGCCTGCTACTGTCCAGATTTGTCCCCTGAGCCAGTGGGATGTAGGAGTTCCTATCCCTGGAGACTAGTTGCTCAATGTTTAATAAAAAAAAAGAAAGGAAAGAAACAACTGGTTCCAGCTGCCCCCAAAATGCCCCTAAGAGGTAGTTTACTCAATTCAAAAAATTGTAAAATACGTAATCAATATGCATGGGCTCTTTTTTTTTTTTTGCTTGAGGAAGATTACCCCTGAGCTAACTTCTGTGCCAATCATCCTCCATCCTTTATTTTGTATGTTGGATGCCTCCATAACATGGCTGATGAGTGGAGTAGTTCCATGCCCAGGATCCAAACCCGGGAACCCTGGCCTCTGAAGCGGAGTGTGTGGAAATTGAACCACTCGACCACACGGCTGGCCCGTACATAGACTCTTTGTGCTGCTGCTTGTCAGCAGCAATTGGTTTCACACTCAATATAAAGATAAAGCTGATGCCACTATTGTTCTGTTGGATGTAAACCCCAGCCCTCTGAGGTTGAGTAGGATACCCTAGAAAGGGAGGTCACCATTCACAGTAGAGGCCACTAGGGATAGTGAGGAGTTTATCACATAAACACCTAAAGGAAAAAAATGTCCAGGGACACAAAGGAGAAAAAAGAAAGAAAGAAAGAGAAATAAATTTACCGATCTAGAGACAGAAGTCATCCTAAAAGATTTTCTTTAAAAGAAAAAAGGAAAGAACGAGACAAACAAAGGAAACGAGCAAGCCTGGGAACCAAAAACCTGTCTTTTGGCCTTATGGCAGGCCACTGGGCCGTTTCTTGCTCCTCCTTTTCCTGTAATTGCCTAGAAGGCTTACACTGTGAGTTACCAGCTAGAAATAGAAACTTAAAAACCCCAGCCTCAGCCAGCTAAAAGATTAAAACATTTTAAAAAAAGGAGAGAAGGAAAGAGAGACAGAAAAAAAAGAAACAATCCTAGATTCAGGGGAAGAAAATAAAAGGCAAATAAATAAATTATATATATAAATATTTTATCTATTTTAATATAAGTATATAATAAATAAATATAACTACCTTAAAATAAATTTCCATAATTTAACTCAATTGAAAGTCTAAAATTTATATAAAACAAATTTTATATGTACAATAATTGTATAAAGCAAATATGTAACAAAATTTATACACTAAAAGAATTTATATAACTAAAAGATAAAAAGACCGTTGATTGGCTTTTGTGCCTTTACAACATAGATTCTAAGCTAATTTTAGCATTTACCAAAATGTACCAATTGACAAAGCTTCATAGACTTAATCTATACTGAGGCTCAAATTAGAGTTGCGCCTGAGGATCTCACTAAATTTAAACATTGTACCTTCTATAATCTAAAAAAGCAACTAAATATGAAGTAGAGAAAAAAATAAGTATGCCTCCTCACTTCTGTAGGCTTGCCTAAATTTCCCATAATCATAGTACTTATGGTCCTAAAATATCCCATATTGGGCATAGATGCTCTAATATAATAAATAAATTAAAATGAAAATAAGTCTGACACTTCTAAATTGGCTTAATAAACTGGGGCTCCACGAACTCACAGTTAAAATATTTAATATGTCCCAATACAAGTGAAAACAGCACCTTCCAGGATTAAAACTTATTATACAAAACTTAGTTAATAAAGGGGTAATTATTCATTGCTTCTCCATTCGACAGCCCAATTTTGTCTGTTCTTAAACAGGAAAAAAAAGAATAAGACCTGTTGGTCTTATTACTACTGGTTTGGGTGCTTTCATTGGTTTACCACTGTCCAAATAAACCATTGTCTCAATCAGACATGACAAATGATAATGACCACATGTCATTGAGCTTGGCCCTATAACCCGAATACATCCCGGTTTGCCTATCACCAACTAAACCAACGAGGCAAAGGATCTGTAGTAGTTGCCCAAATTACAGGGCTTGCCTGGAGGCTATGCTGGAGCTCCAACCTCAGCCTCATTATAGTACCATAGAGCCATAAGAACAAGACTCATATAGAGTGGACATCCATTTGAAAAGAATACCCCAGTCCCACAACCCAGGACATTGCCCTGGCCCAGAAGCTCACTGCTGGAGATGACAGTGTCTCATATGACATAGCCACAGTCCCAAACCTTGCCATTTGGGTTGACTTTGCCCCAACACTAAAATCCTCTGCCCCAGTGATGCTCATGGACTGTCACTCTTAAGGCACAAATTGGACACAGGACATTTAGTGATTTTTTTCCTTTAATATTAGGGGTTCCATTAATGTTTTTTGAGTTTGCTGTCTGTTAAGCCCTGGATCTTGGTATACTCCTTGCTCTCTGCCAGAACACACACTTCTATACTCTCATGCCTAAAGGGAAATCTGGTAGAGATTACTACTATCCCTGCCATTCTAACAATTAATGGAAATGATTGCTTTCCAAGTAAGCACTTGCCTGCTATCAGTCAACACCTCAACCCCCTGTGGAGAGGAGAGCCCACTCCCCAGTGCCTTCTCCTATTACTCCCTCCAGCTTTCCATCACAATCTCCCACCCTGAGTCTCAGACCATGACCACTACTTCCCCTTGGTTACACACAATACCACTAATCTCACATGTACTTTACTAATTTATGAGTTCATACCCTTCAATAACGTAACTGCCAGACCTGCCACATGCCACCTTGACCCGAGGAATACACCAAGATATTATTGTCAATTACTTTATAATTATATGTATATATAGTATATATACCACACCTTTTATAGTGCCATCAAAAAATTGTTAGAGACCCCAGAAATTTCAGAACTGTTTTCTTAGCTAATGTCACATAATTGGGAAACTTCGTTATGAGCTAGCCTGCAAGGATTCCTTATACTTCTACTTGTGTTTTCTCCTTTTTACTCTCATAGTAAAATGTTTTCTATGCTCTTTAGGGCAACTTATGCCCTACTCTCTAAATGACTCCACTAACATTACCTCAAAATTTCCTTAAAATGCTACCAGAGCATAAAAGAGCAAATTTTATTAACTATATTTTCTTATTTTCTGTATTCTTGATGCTATGTCATCCGGAATCTCACTGACTGTGGAGACACTGCCCAGCACTCACATCAGAGGCCACTTGGGACCACCCAAAGGATAAGGATAAACACCCGAAGGAAAAAAAAAAACACAAATGCTTGTGAACAACCAGGAGACCAAAGAAAGAAATGGAAAAATTTTGTACACATAGAGATACAAGCCATTCTAAAAGGTTTTGTTTAAAAAGAAAGAAAAGGAATGGATTGGGAAGCCTGCAACAAAAATGACTACCTATAAGGCAGGCCACTGGGCACTTCCCCCTCCCTCCTTTTTCTGTAGTTGCCTAGGAAGCTTACACTGCACTTTATCACCTGGAGAGAGAAACTAAAAAAAAACAGAGATTTAAGTGGCTATAAGCCCTCTACACCCAAAAAAAAAAGAAAGACAGAAAGGAAAGAAGAGAATAAAAAACCTCTCTAAATACAGAGAGAGAAAAGAAAAGGCAAATAAATAAAAAAATATATATATTATATAATTAAATTATATCTATTTATGTATATATATATATAAGTTAAAACAAAGGTACATAATTTGACTCAATTGAAAATCCAAAATTTATGTGCTAAAATTTATATAAAATAAATTATATATAATAATTATATAAAATATATATATAACAAAATTTATATATAACAAAAAGATTAAGATTGGCTTTAATACATCTACAACATAGGTTCTAAGCTAATTTTAGCATTTACTAAAATGCACCAACCAACAAATTTCATAGATTTAATCAATACTAGGGCTCAAATTATAGGTATACCTGGAGATCCCACTAAATTTAAACTTTGTACCCCCTATAATCTTAAAAAGTAACTAAGTATAAAATAGTGGAATAAATAGGTATGCCTCACTCTAACTGTAACCTTGCCTAAATTTCCCATAGTCATAGTACTTATTACTGTAACATATTTGCAGTGGTTTGAATATTCATGCCCCACACTCCCAAAATTCATATGTTGAAACCTTAATTTCATTGTGATGGTATTTGGAGGTGAGGCCTTTGAGAGGTAATTAGGCCATGAGGGTGGAGCCCTCACGAATGGGATTAGAGCCCTTAAATGAAGAAGGCAGAGAGCTAGGTAGCTCTCTTTCTGTTATGTGAGGATACAAGGAGAAGTCAGCAGCCTTCAACCCAGAAGAGGTTTCTCGTTAAAACCTGACAATGCTGGCACCCTGATCTCAGACTTCTAGCCTCTAGAACTGTGCAAAACAAGCCACGTAGTCTATGATACTTTGTTATAGCAGCCTGAACTAAGGCAATATCTCATATTGGGCAAAGACTCTATAACACAATCAATAATAAATTAAAGTAAGTCTTTGGCACTTACAAATTGGCCTAATAAAATGCGACTCCATGGACCTCAATTTAAAGAGTTGGTTAAAACAAATCCCAGGTACATTTTTAAAATGGAAGCAAGAAGAGAGTGGAGTGAAATACTTAAAGTGTTGAGAGAAAAACTCTACCAACCTAGAATTCTGTATCCTGTGAAATTATGCATCAAAGGTGAAGAAAAAATAAAGACTCTCTGAGACAAACAAAAATTTTGAGACTTTCTTGTCAGTAGACCTGCCTTGCAAAAAATGTTTGAAAAAGTTCTTTAAGAGAAAAGGAATATGGTCAGAGAAGGTCAGAAACTCAGATCTATATAAAGAAATGAAGAGCATTAGAGAAGGAGTAAGTGAAGGAAAAACAAAAACTTTTATTTTTCATATTCCTAATTGAGCTATCAGATAACACTGTTCAAAATAATAACAGCATAATGTATTCAATGATTATAGTTTATGTATAAGTGAAATGAATGATAGCAATGATAGAAGAGATGGGAGAAGGAATTTGGTTTTATTATTATAAAGTACTTGTACTACCTTCAAAGTTGTATAGTATTACTTGAAGGTGGAGTTGGATTAGTTGTAAATGTGTATTGCAAATTCTATGGCAATCACATAAAAATATATAAAAAGAAGTATCATTTATATGCTAATAGAGGAAATAAAATAGAATCATATAAAATTGTCAACTAAAACCGCAAAAGGAGGAAAAGAGTAGAAGACAAAAATAGGAATAAAGAAGAAGGGTAAAAAATGAAAAACAGTAACAAGTATGGTAAATTTTAATCCAACTATATCAACCATTACTTTAAATGGTTTAAATACACTAAATAAAAGACAGAGATTGTCATAATGAATCAAAAACAAGACCCAACTATATATTGTCTACAAGAAAGCACCTTAAATATAAAGATACATGTAGATTAAAAGTAAAGAGCTGGAGAAAAATATACTAAGCTATCACTAATCAAAAATAAGTGGAAATATATTAATTTCAGACAGAGCCAATTTCAGAGAAAATAAAATTATCAGGGATAAAGAAGGTCATTGCATAAGGGTAAAGGGGTAAATTCTCCAAGAAGACATAACAATCTTTAATGTATATGTACCTAATGACAGCATCAAAACATATGAGGCAAAAACTGATAGAACTACAAGGACAAATAGATTGATCCATTGTAATAGCTGGAGACTTCAACATCCCATCTGTCAGAAATGGACAGGTCCAGCAGGCAGAAAATCAGTAAGGAAATAGCTGAACTCAACAGCACCATCGCTCAAGTGGATCATATTGACATCTATAGACTACTTTATCCAACAACAACAAAATACACATTGTCCTCAAGCTCACGTGGAAAATTTACCAAAATAGACAAGATTTGTGGCCCTAAAACACACCTTAACAAATTAAAAAAAACCCAGAAATCATATAACATATGTTCTCGGACAATGATGGAATTAAACTAAATATCAATAACAGAAAGATAACTGGAAATCCCAAAATACTTGGATATTAAACAACACACTTCTAAACAACACATGGGTCAAAGAAGAACTCTCAACAGAAATTAAAATGCTTTGAACTAAACGAAAATGAAAATATAACTTAAAATTTGTGAGATACAGCAAAAGCAGTGCTTGGAGAGAAATTTATAGTATTGAATGCATATATAGAAAAGAAGAAATATCTAAATTCAATAATCTAAATTTCCACCTTACATAACTAGTAAAAGAAGAGCAAATTAAATCCAAAGTAACAGAATAAAAGAAATAATGAAAATTAGGACAAAAATCAATGAAATTGTAAACAGGAAATCACTAGGAAAAAACACAAAACCAAAAGCTGGTTCTTTGAAAAGATCAATAAAATCAGTAAGCCTCTACTTACGTTAACTAAGAAAAAATGAGATGAGATAAATTGCTATCTCTCAGAAAGAGGGAATGTCACTACAGATCTCATGGAAATGTAAAGTATAATAAAGGAATACTATAAACAACTTTATGTCCAAAAATTCAATAACTTAGATGAAGTAGAGCAGCTTCTTGAAAGACACAATCTGTCAAAACTCAACCAAGAAGAAATAGGCTATCTGAATAGATCTATGTCTATTAAAGAAGTTGAATAGATAAATAATAACATTTCAAAGCAGAAAGCACTGGGCCAGATGGGTTCACTGGTGAATTCTACCAAACATTTAAGGGAGAAATTATACCAATTTCCTACAACCTCTTTCAGAAGATAGGAGCAGAGAGAATACTTTCTTACTCATTCTATGACACCAGCATTATCATAATAACAAAACCAGATAAAGACATTGCAAGAAAAGAAAACTAAAGACCAATATCTCTCTTGAACATACATGCAAAAATCCTCAATAAGATATTGACAAATCAAATCTAACAACGTATAAAAAGAATTATATACCACAAACAAATGGGATTTTTCCCAGGCAAGAAAGGTTAGATCAACACTTGGAAATCAATTAATGTAATCCACCACATCAACAAGCTAAAGAAGAAAAATTATAAGATCATGTCAATAGATACAGAAAAAGTACTTGACAAAATTCAAGACTCACTCATGATAAAAACTCTCAGCAAATTAGGAATATAGGGGAACATATAAGGTCAGCATGGAATGCTGGAAAATGATACATCGAAGACAAAAATCTTTGGCAATATCTTTCCAATACAATGGCTAGGAAGGGAGTCCTGGCCTTTAGACTTGACCTCTCCGAGCCCTGTGACAAATATGACCTAATTTTGTATTGAGAAACAATTTGCACAGCAATTAGGGGTCTCAGCTGTGAAGTCAACTTCCCTGGGTGTGAAATGAATCTAGGCTCTACCTATCTTAGCAGAATGACGTTGTATCAAATATTTAACCCATTTAACACTCAATTTTCTCATGAGGTTGATGAAAATACCATATAGGATTATTGTTGGGATAAAGCAATTTGGCGCAGTGCCTAACAAAAAATCTCCCAATAAACGTTAGCTGTGAATTTTATTTCTGGCTGTTTATTTATTTATTGTATTGCTAATCCTGTTCAGCTGCTCTGATTCCCATTTCACTAGGCAACCTTAAAATGAAGATCGAGACAATGTAATAATATTTTTATGTGTTTATGTGTTTTTACGTGTTTTAGTACCTGGCCTAGGACCCATCAAATAGTAAGTGCTCACTAAAGTTTAAATTTTAATTTGTCTTCCCAGTTAAACTTTCCTATGAGATGAGATTCAAATAAATTAGCATTCTGATTACGTATCTACATCTTGCAAGCTTGGTTATAATAACAAAAAATAAATTTACAAGTACTTTAGGGAATTGAAAAGGGAGAGAAAACATGGTCCTGAAAAGTTGTAGAGAATAAAAATAGTTAATGGAGATTAATCAGGAAATATCTATCTAAGGTCGAGAGAGAGAGAAAGCACCATAGAACAGTTTGTGTTTATATCCTGTCTTTGTTTCATTTTAATTAACCTATAAATATTCATAAGCATTTTACAGGTTTATGTCTGACGTCAGATTGTTCATACTCTTGTTCTCACTAAGAGGTGAAATTTCTCAATTATCCTTTTTTGGGGGGTTTTACAATCCTAATTCCTGTGCTTGAGGAAAACCTATCATAACTTGACACTAAACTCTATGGAATAGAAATGAGAGGAGCAGTGGCTCTCTAGAAGCAAAAAAAGTGTAGTAGAAAGGTTTTTGTGCTGGGAGTCAGGAGACCAAGTCCTAATCTGGACTGGGCGTGGGTGAGTCCCACAACCAAGGGGGGACTCCATCCTCACATCTGTAACATAAAGGGGTTTGAGCTTCAATAAAGGTCTTTGAGGTCTCACTTTCTGAGATTCTATTACTCTATTTAGGAAAGACTTTGAAAAGGTATAACACAAATTCTCCAGGATTTTAACCAGTTTAAAGAGAAACAAGGAGTTTATTAGATTTTTATGGCTGCTGTAACAAATTACTACAAACTTGGTGGCTCCAAACAATGCAGATTTATTCTCTTTTAGTTCTAGAGGCCAGAAATCTGAAATCGGTTTCACCAGGCTAAAGTCAAGATGTTGGCAGAGCTGGTTCTTTACAGAGGCTCTGGGGGAGAATCCGTTTCCTTGCCTTCTCCAGCTTCTAGAAGCTCCCTGCATTCCTTATACATTCCTAACACATCACTCCAACTTCTTGCTTCCATCATCATATCTTCTACTTCTGTAGTCAAATCTCCTTCTGCTTCTCTCTCATATAAGGATGCTTGTGATTACATTTAGGGCCCACCAGAAAAATCCAGGACAATCTCTCCATTTCAAGATCCTTAACTTAATCACATTTGCAAAATCCCTTTTGCCATATAAGGTAACATTCATAGGTTCCAAGGATTAGGATTTAGATATCTTTGGGGTTGTAATTCATCCTACTACAAGAACCATCCCAAAAATCCAATAAATGAAGTCATATTGGAGCCAGTGCAGAGAGAGAAAAGATAGAGGTTGATTGGCATCAGATTATGAAAGCTTTTAAAAGTTAGTAGAATTTTAACCTGCCACAGTAGGGTAAAATTAACATCTGATATAATCTACTGCTAACAAGTATATGGGAATATGGAAAACAGTCTTTCTCTTACATTATTTTTTGGAGTGTAAATAAGTTCAGTTTTTTGGAGGGCAATTTGGCAATGTCTGTCTAAAATGTATAATAATGTTTGATCCAGTAGTTTCACTGTTTTAAATTTATCCTACCAATATATCAGTAAAAAATACAGCCTCCTTTACATTCAAAGATGTTCACTGTAACTTTGTTTATAATAGCAGAACTTGGAGAATTCAGTACGCCATTGCTGGAGAGCTGACTTAATAAATTTTGGTACTGACACACAAAGGAGCACTTTTTGCCTAATAAAATAAATGATGTAATGAAAATATTTACAAGATATTATTACATAACAAAGTTAAGGGGCACAGAAAACTGTATATTATGATCCATTTTGTGTAAGAATGATAGGTTATTTATAAATTGGAATGGACATGATTTTTTTCTGGGAGCAAACATAAGAAACTATCAATAGCAATTTCCTTTGAGAAGAAGGACTCTGGGGAAGGAAGAATGCGTTTCCCTTCTGCCTTATACTTTTTCTCTTCAGTTTGAAGTTTCTAGCTACGTGCACATATAGTACAGTTTTTAAAAGTGCAGCCTCTAATACCAGTCTGCCAGAGTTTGAATTGTGCTGCAAATAAGGTAAGTCAGTTACCTCTCTGTGCCACAGTTTCTACAACTATAAAATGGGGATAATAATAGTGCTTTATTCATAGGCTTGTTAAAAGGATTAAAAGTAAATGCACCTTAAGCACTTAGAGCAAGTTCCTAAAATATTATCTATTATTACATGTTGCTTTTATTTACTCAGAGTCAATAAATGTTATCTAGGCAGTAAAACTATGTGATATTTTGGGTCTTCTGAATACTTTCAGTATTTTAATGAAAGTCTAATGAGTCTTATTTTTTTAAAAGGACAGAATAAATTGCATGAGTCAGGACAGTTTAGGGAGCCTTTAGAGGTGTCCAAGCAGAGGAAGTTGTAGCACAAAAAAACATAGATATGACTTTTCTAGTCTTTTATAGTTTACAAAGCACTTTCAGGAATCAACATTTTAGATTTAAGAGTGCTCTCCCAATAGAACACAGGTAAATTGGAAGAAAGATTAGCACCAAATGGTCCAGAAGTTTGGCTGGTATAGCAATTCAGGTATGTGATATGATGAAATGGTAGAAGCAGGGGAGAATAAGATTGGATAGGAATGAGACTTGGTAATTAGTTGAATAAAGATGATGAAAGAAATGGATGAGTCAAGGATTTCCAGTGTGGCAATCCGTCAGAATGGTGGTATTAGCAATACAGAGCACGTTTGGTGACAGGGAAGAAAGTAGAGTCTGGTGTCACACTCAGGGACGGGACTGTGGTTAGTTTGAACAGAATGTTGTCTTTGACAGATTATGTAGTTAGAGTAAAATTCATAAAATAGAAAAGTGAATGAATCAAATAATAAAATTTCAGAGCAAGAGAGATCTTTATTATAAAATCCAACATTTGTTTTTTAATATATCTTGGAGTTGATTCATTTGGTCTGATGTTTTGAATATCTCAGGTTAAGAAATCAGGTAGACATGCTCTGTTATATAATCAGTAGTAATATGTCACCCAAGTCATTTGAGCCTCAATTTGCTCATGCATAAAATAGGGTAATAATACTGTCTACTTTATAGGGTTGTTATATTAAACAACATAATGTTTGTAAAATACATGGATGTGATAATGCTCAGTAAATTTTAAGGGTGTGAGAATGGGTACAGGTGGTGGTGTTTGTTCTTGCTGTCTTCTGACTGTATGTAGACTCTTCAACCAACCATCTAAATAGTCCAGACTAATTTACTATATATTCCGTTTCAGCTGCTGCTCTGAGTAGGGAAGCAGGGTTTTGAATAATCAAGAATCACTGTCTTCCGAAAAAGTTCATCAGAGACTCACTACTGGCTTTCTCCTTTGCTTGATAGATGTAATAGTGCAGGGTGGTTCCATTACCTAATTTGAACCCAAGCCATTAGCTTCCTGCAAAGTAAGTGTCCACGTGTTAGATGAAAGTTTTCTCATCCGAGGGCTTTCTGCTGAGGCCTTACAGTTAAGCGTGAGCATGTTTTATACAATCAGCCAGATGTTTGCGCAGCTCAAAGACCATAACAGCCTTCTGATGCTTGTCATTGGAATTTGGCAGTTTTGTCTCCACCCGAAGTTACAGGAAAAGGAACTTAGCAGAACTTGAAGGAGCTTAAAAAAAAGAGAAGGGAGAGGGTTTTTTCCCTCTTTAAAAATCGATTAAATGTGATCCTTCCCCACCCTTACTGAAATTTCCCGCATGTAAAATTCCAAAGAACAGACATTCAGACACTAAAATCTGAGAAAGGACGAAAGAACATAAATCTCTATTTGTCCACAAGGAAATGACTGACTCCATTCCCACTAGTTGCTTCAGTATGAGAAAGTCCCATAAAGCAATCTCAAGTGAGCACTTACACATACGTGTGTGTGCACACACATATACATGTGCAAATAAGTATATAAGTATAAGAGGATGAGACTGTGTTCTAGTACTTTCTATATCTTCTACCTCTAATTCCATTTTGTCTGAAATGACAGAATTGGTGAATTTCCTATACAGTTTCTGCAGTTTACCCAAATATCAGTGTTCCCTGCCTCCTAGACAGGTAGACATCCACATTTATGTTTTTGATGGCAAACTTATCTGCCTTTGGGAGTAAACTATAAAAGTATGAATGTCTGAATCATATTGGTTGTGAACTGATGCACAGAAATGACCCATATCCGTAGTAGCAGTAGTGGCTAGGAATGAGAACAGCCTTATATTAGAAGTCAAGAGACCTGCATCTCAGGTCAGGCTCAGCCACTGTGTGATGTTGTCTCTGTCTTCTAATCTTACTAGGCCTCAGTTTGTTTATCTGTAAAATAGATCTAACAATGACTGTTTCATAAGGTTGCTCTGAGGTGCCTGGCTCCTTCTCTCTTCACCTCGTTCCATTTAATCCCTGTTCAAAGCTTAATATTTTCTAATATTCATTCAAAATATTTTGTATCAGCAGACAGATTTGAGGCAAACTTTCTTCTTTTAAGTGTAGATAGGGTAGATACAGGATTATGGAAATAAGAGAATGTGCCAAAACGTAGTTTAGGAAACTCTCGGTAATACCCAGTCAACAGTGATATTCTGAAAACATGTTCTTAACAGATGTCAGTAGCTAATATAATGAAATAATATCAAAACCAAAAGAATTTAATGTTCAAATCAGATAGTGATAAATATATAATTATACAAACCCATATTTTATTTTATTTTTTTATTGGCTTATAACATTGTATAAATTACAGGTGTACATCATTATACTTCTATTTCTGCATGGATTACATCGTGTTCTCATGTTTCCCACCCAAATACTAATTACCATCCATCACCACACACATATGCCCCATTATCCCTTTTGCCCTCCTCCCCCTCACCCTTCCCCTCTGGTAACCACCAATCCAATCTATGTCTCTATGTGTTTGTTGTTGTTATTATCTACTACTTAATAAGTGAGATCATAGGGTATCTGACCTTCTCCCTCTGACTTATTTCACTTAGCATAATACCCTCAATGTCCATCCATGTTGTCACAAATGGCTGGATTTCATCATTTCTTATGGCTGAGTAGTATTCCATTGTATACATATACCACATCTTTTTCCATTCGTCCCTTGATGGGCACTTAGATTGCTTCCAAGTCTTGGCTATTGTGAATAACGCTGCAATGAACACAGGGGTGCATGTATCTTTATGCATTGGTGTTTTCACGTTCTTTGGGTAAATATCCAGCAGTGGAATAGCTGGATCATATGGTAGTTCTATCCTTAATTTTTTGAGGAATCTCCATACTGTTTTCCATAGTGGCTGCACCAGTTTGCACTCCCACTAGCAGTGTATGAGAGTTCCCTTCTCATCACATCCTCTCCAACACATGTTGTTTCCTGTCTTGTTAATTATAGCCATTCTGATGGGCTTGAGGTGATATCTCATTGCAGTTTTGATTTGCATTTCCCTGATAGTTGATGATGTTGAACATCTTTTCATGTGCCTGTTGGCCATCTGTATATCTTCTTAGGAGAAATGTCTGTTCAGGCCTTTTGCCCATTTTTTAATTGGGTTGTTAGTTTTTTTGTTGTTGAGATGCATGAGTTCTTTATATATTTTGGAGATTAGCACCTTATCAGATGTATGGTTTGCAAATATCTTCTCCCAATTGTTAGGTTGTCTTTTCATCTTGTTGATGGTTTCCTTTGCTGTACAGAAGCTTTTTAGTTTGATGTAGTCCCATTTGTTTATTTTTTCTATTGTTTCTCTTGCCCAGTCAGACATGGTACTTGAAACTATGTTGCTAAGACCAATGTTGAAGAGAGTACTGCCTATGTTTTCTTCTAGAAGTTTCATGATTTCAGGTCTTACATTCAAGTCTTTAATCCATTTTCAGTTAATTTTTGTGTATGGTGTAAGGCAATGGTCTACTTTCATTCCTTTGCATGTGGCTGTCCAGTTTTCCCAACACCATTTGTTGAAGAGACTTTCCTTTCTGCATTGTATATTCTTGGCTCCTTTGTCGAAGGTTAGCTGTCCATAGATGTGTGGGTTTATTTCTGGGATTTTGATTCTATTCCATTGATCTGTGTGTCTGTTTTTGTGCCAGTACCATGCTGTTTTGGTTACTATAGCTTTGAACTATATTTTGAAATCAGGGACTGTGATACCTCCAGCTTTGTTCTTTTTTCTCAGGATTCCTTTAGCTATTCTGGGTCTTTTAAATTTTAGGATTCTTTGTTCTATTTCTGTGAAAAATGTTGTTAGAACTTTGATAGGGATTGCATTGAATCTATAGATGGCTTTAGGAAGTATGGACATCTTAACTATGTTAATTCTTCCAATCCAAGAGCACGGAATATCTCTCCATTTGTTTGTATCTTCAATTTCTTTCAGCAATGTTTTATAGTTTTCCGTGTACAGATCTTTCACCTCTTTGGTTAAGTTTATTCTTAGGTATTTTATTCTTTTTGTTGCAATTATAAATGGGATTGTATTCTTAATTTCTCTTTCTGTTACTTCATTGTTAGTGTATAGTGTATAGAAAAATCACTGATTTTTGTATGTTGATTTTGTATCCTGCAACGTTACCGTACAAACGCATATTTAAAAAATCACATTTTCATCAGCTCTTATCCCAAGCCAGGGTGGAACTCCACCCCCACAGCCCCACCCACTTCTTGAGTCTGATATGAGGTCAGCCCATTTACTTCACAGGCACACCACTGGAGAACTACCAGAAGAAAGAAAAGAATGAAGAAAAACAGCAGATTTAGGATTTCATAGTCTAGTTAAATGGAAATTATACCTTGGCTTTCTCTAGTTCTTCCTCATTTTGGAAGTGGGAGGCAAGTGTAAAAGGAAAAGAGTATGATTTGTTCCTGATCATGAAAGGCAACTCCTTTTCTCTCTCCCTTCCTTATTAATGCCACATGGCAAATTTATCAGCTCTTTTCCTACAGGAAAGAGAACTAAGGATGTGGATAATCATGAAAATATGCTCTGCATGTAGATTTTCTTTTTAAGTAAATGAAATTTTAAATCGTATTTATTTTATTAAATTGAACACTCATTAATAGTTATTGAATGTAATTAATTGTTAAATGCAAATATGACACTAGATTTTTAAAATTAATATTGAGCCTTTAATAAATCAAATTTAAATAATCAACTCATATAAATGGAGAGAAACCACGATGAGCTCAGGGAGGCGATATAAGGACAACATTGTATGCCAAAATTTCTTTTTTAAAAAGGTTTATTAACATTTATTAAGCTCTTACTATGAATCAGAGACTGTTTTAAGTGTCTTATATGCACCTTATTTAATCTTCGCATTAGCTTTATGAAGGTAGATTCCATTATCCCTATATGACTCACAAGCAAACTAAGATACAAGTCACACAGGTGGTAACTGACAGAGTCAGGGTCTTAGTATAAAGAGCAGTGGGGAGGATATTATGGACTGGGAATAGAGAAAACCAGGTTTTGGAGGCAATAGAATACAGAAATCTTTCTCTGCTCATGGAGAAAGTGTGGACTTCCTTTCCTGTTGACAACAAAACTCTGGTTAAACAATGTGTTTCTCATTTAATCTAGGTTTCTCAACCTCAGGTATATAGACATCTTGAGCTAGATAATTCTTTGTTATGGGGGCTGTCCTGTGCATTGTAGAATGTTTACAGCATCTTTGGACGCCAGTAAGGACAGCCTACCCCCAAGGTTTGACGGCTAAAAATGTCTCCAGACATTTCTAAATGTCTCCCTGGAGGCAAAATCACGTCTTTTGAGAACGACTGCTTGAATCTAATCAAAACATTTACTTTGTGATAGAGAAGTGAATTGTATCCTGAAAATATATCCAAAATGATGTTAGATTTTAAGAGTAGCTCTCCAGGCTGGGGATCTAGATATAATCCTTTGTACTTAAGTGTTTTTGTGTTTTGAATTTATTTTATTTTATGTTTAATAGTCTTATGAGGTATAACTGACATACAAAAAACTGTACATAATTAATGTATACAATTTGATGTGTTTGGACATATGTATACATCCATGAAACCATCACCACAATCAAGGTAGTAGACATATCCATCACCTCCAAAAAAAAAAAAAAATTCACTTTGCTTTAGTATCTCTGCCTCCAAGCCTCATGCACTTGGCATAGAAAATACTGAGTTACATAAGTATATAAAATCATATTTATTTTATGTAAATGTCATAGACATTTCTAATTTTCAGAATATTTAAGTGAATACCTTTCTGTGAAATATACAGGAAAAATATTTTAAATCCCATTTGCAAATAGGGACATTGAAACACAACTGAAAGGAGGCATCAAGTTTTGTAGAAAGAACTCAAAACACAGAACAGAATTTGAATTTGACACCCGCACACTCATTAGCAGACATGGGCAAATCTTAAATTTTCAGTCTCAGTTTTCCTCATCTGTCAAATGAGAATAATAATCTTGGCTCTGCCCCACACAAAGCTCTTAGATAGATCAAGTCAGAAGATGCATGTAAAAGCACAAAGTGTAGCCAGCTGTTAGTACTGCTGATTTTCACATGGTCCTCCAGAAAAGTAAGGGCTGAGCTGAGGTTGAAACATCACAAGGAATAATCTCTTTTCTTAGACTAAGTATGACAAATACATGGGCCCCACTCCCCTGACTGTGCAGACATTGCTAATTAATCACAGATCTTCTTCCTGGTGTGAACCCAGAACTTCTCAGCAGCACACTCCAGACAGCTATAAACTAAAGGTCAGATTTCCAACTTGAAACCAAATCTATTGGTTATTTCTGAATCCTCCAGGGATCAGCTACTTTATATGTTACTTTTTATATAAAATATTAATATATTGGTGTTTTTTCAATGAACAGGCAAGTCAGGTATAATTAATCAATCCAACATTTATGTCAGGTATTCCAAGTTTATAGGCCATGATGAATCAGAAATCTCAAGCCTCATTTGGGAAGCATGCATTAGCACGACAGTTCTCAGACTTTAGAGGGCATCTGACACACTTGGAGAGCTTGTTGAAACCCAGATTGCTGGGTGCACCCTCAGAATTTCTGATTCAGTGGGTCTTTGAGGCAGCTTGAGAATTTGCATTTCTAACATGTTTCCAAATGATGCTCATACTGCTGGTCAAGGGAGCACATTTTGAAAACTACTGCTCTAGTGAAAAGACATCCACCTTAGAGCAAGACGGCCTTGGCTTGAGAAATCCTCCTGGCTTTTATAATTTCTGTAACCTTGGGAAATTGCTAGGCCTTTCTAGACTTGAGGTTAGGGCTTTGTAAAGTGGCTAATGAAGACTGATCTGCTCCCCTTATAGAGCAGTTTTAAAGAATAAATTACATAGAGGATGTGGAAGAGTCTTACAGATGGCAAATGCTCTAGATGAGTAAATGCTTGTTAGTGATTGTGTTGTTATTAGGGGAAGGTGCCTTTTTAGCCTGGAAATTGAATCAGCTATTTATGGACCCACCTCCCCCTGGGCAGCTGAACAGCTTTCTCTTCTGTCCCACAGCCATGGGAGAGAAGTAGCTGGGAGCAGCAAGGAGCTGGATGAACACATGTCAGGTCTCTATGCAATGTTCTCAAACCTACCTTTCTTAGGCTTAACCAGAGTCTACATGAAGGAAAAGCTTTCAGAATGTTCTAGATGTTTGGCCCAAGGCATTGTTCCCCTTTGCTGGTCTACAGGGACTAAAGGGAATCTGTCAATCAGAGACAAACTAGGGTGGAACCGTCAGCCATTGGCAGTTACTCCTCAGAGATTTGCTTGTGACTCATGACAGCAACTTGCCAGGGGGAGGGGAAGGAAATCATCTGGAAAACACCCTCAATAAAACTGAAACAAACATCCTGGGAAAGAGAAAAAAAGTGAAAATAGAGGAGAAACAAAGTCATGTTCCCTTTAGGATCTCTATCAGTTTCGCCTAAATTTTTTCACTGAGGGTAGAAAGAACCCAGATCTTGAAGTTCCAATTTCTGGCTCTGACACTTATTTGACTGTAAGTCATTGGAGATGTTATTTCCCAACTCTGATAGTTTAAAAGCTCCATGGAGGCAGAGACCATCTCTGTCTGTCAAAGCTGTATCCTCAGTGACAGACAGAGATCAGCTGTTCAACAAATATTTTTTCAGTAAAACTCTCCTAGCCCAGTTGCTTTATTGTCAAACAAGACTAATGCATAGCTCTTAGGGCTGTTGTAAATAGCCAATGAGCTAATGAACAGTGCCCAGAACACAGTAGGCTCTCAATAAGAGGACGCTGCAGTTATGAGAAGTGGATATATCAGTAAATATATTTTTGTCCTTAACTTAATGGCTTATTCACTTAACTTACAGGCATTGCCTTATTTAGGTCTTTTGGAACCCATGAGTTGATTATCTTTTAATAGTCGTAGAATGACAAGAATTAACCTAAGAACAATATATCACTGTTTTGGCTTTAAGCTCATGGCACAACTGACTATTCCTAATGTGATGAACAGAAACTAGAAACAATCTCTAGTCAACCATACCTTTCAGTTTAATACAGTTCTTTTAATTTTCTGTCAGTTGCATTGTTTTCAGAACCTCATTTTGTTTTTTCCAGGAGATAGTGTCCAGTGGGAGGAATAGAATGAAGATTATCCCAAGGCTTTGAAAGAAATAAAATCAGCAAGCCCTTGAGAAACCAAATCTCGTAACTGAGTCCACAGTCTGCTCATCAAGTGGAAAGACATAGCCTTTTACCCATCACTGTCTCTGAAGAGTAGGGGGGATCAAGAGTGACTAGAAAAGCCTTTAAGTGGCTGGAACAAGTGTTCTAGTCACAGAGTTTACCTGGAAAGCTTACACTTCTTTTTTCATCCAAAAGACCGTGGGGAGTTACAACATTCTTTCTCAAACCAGACCCATTTATTTCTTTATTCATTCATTCAACTCTTCTTGCTTAGTTTTAATGGGAATACTCCCTAAGAGTTTTCTGATCTTCAGAATTCCTTGTATTGCAGAAGGCCGGCCACCAGGGAAGTCTATTCCTGATTGTTCTGGGAGAGTGTACTCCTGATTGTTCTGGAAGTCCCTGGGTAGTATCTCAGATATACTCACGGAGAAATTCAATCAGGTAGGACGTGATATTTGAAATTTTCTCTCTTTACTCTGGTTCCTTTCTGATGGATCTGTTGCCTTTGCCTCCAGATACGGACATGATCATCTTCCCCTGAAGTCCTCAGGGTACCAAAGTGTACATTGTTCTTGCTTTCAGTTCTTTTTCTACATGGATACCAAGGCAGTGACTTTCAAAGTTCTCTGTAAAATAGCTGTTTGTTCAATTGTTCTTCTTAGCACTCTTCTCTCCAAAAACATGGACATGTCTCTATATGAACTGAAGTGGGATAACCAGAAAGGCAGGTACTCAGAGATCCTTTCTAAAATCTGATTTTCTTGATTCTCTTTTCTAGGCATGACTTCTCTTCCAGGAGACTCCACTACGGGCAAATCTGAAGCTCATGCTGGCACACCCTTTTCCATCCCAAATTATGCTTACTGTCTCTGACTTTAGCTCCAGCTTTTATTTTCTCAATGTCTGTGGACCCACCTTATACTTGTCAACCACATCTGTACTTCCATTGACCACTAATTCAGGCTTGATTCTCTTTCATGTCTAATTTTCCAGCCTGAATAATCATTTCATAAGACCATAGTCATAATCCCTCCAATGGGATGGATTATGGTCTGGTCCCAACACTAAGCTAAAGTCTGCTTTAAAATCAGCTAAAATTTATCAAGGTCTATGCATCAAACACTGCACTAATAGTAACAGGAAGCGTTTATAGTGTACTTACTTCTGCCGTACCCTGTGTGTTTTGCATTAATTAACTCAGTTTTCCTTATAGCAACCCCATGAGATGGGCATTATTATTATCCACATTTTGCAGATGAGAAAACTGAAGACCAAGGAGGTCAAGTAATTTCCCATACAGTTAGCAAATGGTATTGCCATGATCGGAGACCAGACAGTCTCCCTCCAGAGGCCACGTTCCTCACTACATGTCCATCCTAAAGGGTGAAGCATTTTATAAGGGTTATCTCAATGAGTCATCATGGCAACTCTATGAGATAATTGCTGTTGTCGTTCCCATTTTAATTTGGAAAAACAAAGATTTAGAAACGTGAAGTCCCACGATTTATTCACTGTAGAAATGGGACTGAAATTCAAGTACAACTGATACCAAATATTTTCCTCTTTAGCCCTTTCAGTGATACTTCACACCAGTGTTTCTCAAACTTAAGTAATGTCTGATATTATGAGACATATGAGAAGAAAAAAATATTTTGGACCCCCAAGTTGATTTAAATTATTTTTATCTTGTTGTATAAAGATAAATAAATATAAAACTAAATACATATTTTTTGTGGTTCTTTTATGATTGCAAAACCAAATTGATTTACAAATTAAAGAAGAATAAAGCCAAAAAATTAACAAAATTACAATTAATATGAATAAAATCGTGTCACTTCAGTTCAAGGTTTTGAGGAACAACTTTGTACTGAAGTGATGCTTGCAATGTGACTACAGTAATGATCGCTAAGGAACAGTTGTTTTGAGTGGGACACTCCTGACTACTGTGTATCCTGTGATAACGCAATACCCCACACGTTTTTATTCCAAGAACTGAGAAACTTTTGTCCATACAACGTCATTTGGCCTTCACATGCACAAACACATTTGCATCGTAAGTTCTTCTCTGATCCTACATAATTAGCTCACAGTAATGAAAATAGTTTAATTTGGTGCTGATTTGTCCATTACACAGGGCACACATGGCTGGTCCCCTAACAAACTCCTGTGGAGGGTGAAGACAAATTTGATCCATTAGCGAACTTCATTTGAAGGTCATCTAAAATGGAAAGGTCTCCCTGCAGCTCTCAGTCTTAAACAGCTGGAAACACTTAAATGTCTTAAAAACAAAACAAAAAAAAAGCTTTAAATGTTGTCTCAAAGTAGACCTGTATAAAATACCCAATACACGCTAACATACCAATGCACTCGCAAACACTCACACACACACGCACACACAACACTCTTTATGTTGTTTTAAATGCCAAATTAAATTCCGTTTTAATATGTTTTAAGACGTCAGTTCTGGAAGAAGGGAAATAGGTTTCAAAAAATGAGAAGCAGTTCCATAAGTAGTAAGTGCCTGTTAGTTTTGTTACCAGGAGAAATGGCAGCATTTAGAGATTCATGTTTAATCTTAGATTTTGATTCAACCTTGAGTTGCGTGTTCTGGCTTTTAAGTGAAGAGAGAAAGGGACCTGGGAGGGGATCAGGGGGAGGACAGTCACGGGAAGTCATTGTTTTTCTTTCTGCCGTGCTGCGTGGAAGAGGAAAAACTGCTCAGGAGAAGAGGAGCTGGTGTCCTACGGACGTGAACGTCTGTAACCACAGAAGAGACTGCGGCTCCAGAATAAAAAAAAGCTGTGGGACAACTTCATTTCTAGGACCAGGGAGATTTGTGTACAGCCTAGGAGGTCTAAAAACACCGTAGTTAAAAGAGATAAACTTCTATTTTGCCCAAAGTATAGAAAATTGAGGAAAAGAGAATTCACAATGGATAAGCATTCTGTTTTCAAAACTGAAAATGCTATTTAATTAGATTTTGATCGTTTGTTTATATTAGTCAGGATAATTTTAATAATAGTAATAAACTAATATTTATTTGCATTTTATATGCTAATTTCTTTTCAGAGATTATTCTATTTGGTCCTCTTGATGTCAGCAACCACATGAGGTGGGCACAATTAAAATCTCTGTTTTTATAAGTAAGGACATTTAGCCACGAAGAGGTTAAAGAGTTTGCTCAAGGTTACATATCTATCAAATGACAGCCAGGATCAGAGCCTGGGTCTCTATGATCCCTAAGCTGGAGCTCTTAATCCCTAGCACCAACTTTCCTTCCAAAAAGCACTCTCCAGGTAATCAGACACTAATAATATAATGCACCCTAGCAATTAACTGTCAAACCTTCTTATATTATTGACGAGAAAACTGAGACCCAGAGATGTTAAATGAATTCCTGTAAGTAATACAACTAGAAGTAAAACCAGGTTTCAAATTCCCAGTCAATGTAACTTCTACATATATTATTTTTTGAAAATATAGATACTATTAGCATTCAGTGTTTTCTATCTAATTTCATTCTCAGAATTCCGTGTATCTAGTAGAGACTTTAAATATTAATTTCATATATAAGAAAACAGAGGCTCAGAGAGGTTAAGCAAATTTTTAGTAATCTCAAAATTAATGGTTTTGATTTTTGTAAAACGAATTATAATTGAATATAAAATGGAACTATCCCTCCTCTTTCTGCTAACTTTGGCCAGACACTGCTGTCTCAAGACTGCGATGCTGGCCATCAAAGTAACTCAGCTCATTGACAGCTTTTGTTCATATTCGAATGCCTCCGGAGGGTTTCCAGTTTACACTAAGCCAGGTTACCTCTCATTGTCATTGCCTGACAGTGTCTAAAGGCCTTTGAGTTTATGAGCTTGTACTAGCCGAGTACTTAGAAACTGGAGTGACCAACTATCTTGGCTTGTTGAGGACTGAGAGGAGGAGAGTTTTCTGGACAAGTGTCCTTCAGTGCCAAAACCAGGAGAGGCTTGGAAAAACCAGGGTGAGTTGGTAACCCCATTAGGTATCTGTGGTGTATTCTCTATTTAAGAGAGAGGGACACTGGAGTCTAGCCTTATAAACACATTCTGAGCATCATTTATTCATGCATTTCAATAAAATTTATTTTCTCTTCTATGCCGGACAACTGCTAAGCATGGGTAATAAGAGTAGGACAGAGAATCCCTGCCTTCAACGACCATAGCATCTAGCAGAGGGAGATAAGGCAAAATTACAAATAATTGCAACCCCAGGCACAATGATGAAAGTGGTACTGGAAGTCCACACTAGTGCTTGTGCATATGTATTCATAATAGGGTCACATGACTTCCAGTGGGAGCCCCTTTATACAATTGCAGTCCACAGGAATCTGAACTCTCTGCTTGAAAAATATAACAAGGTCAATACAATGAAGGATACACTACTAACGTCAAGTGCAATTTCTTCAGCTGTTTCTAGGGGAATCCAACTTTTAATAGGAAATTTGAACCTTTAATAGAAAAGCCATTCTTATGGGGAAATCAATAATTATGAGATGCGGGGCTGACCTGTTGGCATAGTGGTTAAGTTCGTGTGCTCTGCTTCAGTGGCCTGGGGTTCGAGGGTTTGGATCCCAAGTGCGGACCTACACACTGCTCATCAAGCCATGCTGTGGCAGCATCCCACATACAAAATAGAGGAAGATTGGCACAGATGTTAGCTCAGGGCCAATCTTCCTCACCAAAAAAAATAATAATAATTATGAGATGATTTCTTTTTTTTTTTTAAAGAGCTATCCAGCTTTTAATTTTATTTATTTATTTTTTCCCCCAAAGCCCCAGTTGATAGTTGTATGTCATAGCTGCACATCCTTCTAGTTGCTGTATGTGGGATGCGGCCTCAGCATGGCCAGAGAGGTGGTGTGTCGGTGTGCGCCCGGATCCGAACCCTGGCCGCCAGCAGCGGAGCGCAAGCGCTTAACCTCTAAGCCATGGGGCCGGCCCTATGAGATGATTTCTTAACCACAGTCACTTTTCATATATGTTCTAACATCGTAATTGCTTTTACTTAGACACTGGCAGCTTAGTTAATCACAAGCTGTTTTTTCAGTTGAACCTGTGCTGTGGAGTGGGTGGGGCCATGAATACCACTCAGTGATATTAGCTATGGAAGATAAGTAGCTTATGGCAGCTAAGCTGTTAAAAGAAACCTTATTACCATTTTCCAAACTGCCACCAAGTTCTATATCACTGCTGGTAAGGACTGAGAAAACAAGTCAGTAGGGGCCTGACTTAACCTATCTGTATAATGGGCCATATCTATTTAACAATTTGAGAAACCTTTATTAATCATAGCCATTGACAGGGAGGGAAGTATTAATTACACCTTGAGGTTTTGGTGGGGTGAAGAAAGTAGAGAAAGACTTCACAGAGGACATTACACTTGAGTAGAGAATTGATGGCTCAGTAGTAGTTCACTAAAAGGGCAAAAGTAGAACTGTCAATTTTGGCTGCTAGAGATGAGATGAGCAGAGAGCTTGAGACATGAAAGATGGAATAAGTTTGGGAATGGAGAGTAGTTCTATATGGCTAGACCATCTGTGTTAGGCTGAATAATGTCCTCCTCTGTCCAAAGATGTCTACCTAATCCTGGGAACCTGCAAATATGTTACCTTACATGGCAAAAGGGCCTTTGTAGTTGTAGTTAAGTTAAGAATCTTGAGATCAGAAGATTGTCCTGGATTTGCTGAATAGGCCCAATGTAGTCACAATGGTCCTTATACCAGGGAGGCAAGACAATCAAAGTGAGTGTTAGATGTGACAACAGAAGCAAGAGATTGGAGTGCTGAGAGAAGGGGCCCTGAGTCCGGGAATGCAGGCAGCTCCTAGAAGCTGAAAAAGGAAAGAGAATGTATTTGACCTTGAAGACTCTGGAAAGAATGCAGCCTTGGTGACACCTCAATTTTAGACTTCTGACCTCCAAAACTGAAAGAGAATAAATTTGCATTGTTTTAAGCCACTAAATTTGTTCATGTTAAGTTTGTGCTAATTTGTTACAGTAGCAATAGGAAACTAAAATACTATCTTATTCAGCAAAGTGTCAGATCCTTGGGAACCTGGTGAGTTCTGCTAGGGAATTTCAATATTATCTTATTGCTAACAAGGAGTCACAAAGGGACTTCAAGGAAAGGGTAATAACACACAGCATAGTCAACCTTTCCAAATTCCCAACCTTTCCAAAAATAGAGCCGGCACAATCTTGACCCTGAAGGCATCAAACAAATTCTGTTTTTGCTATGCCTCCACAGATTCTTTAAGGACTTGGAAGGAATCATTTAACTTGAACGATGACTGTTGCTGAAAAGCTTTTCAATAGTTGGTATAGATCTTATAGCCAAGATCAATCTCAGGGATGGGAAATGCCAAACATAGATGCATACCCTTGCTTCAGATAGGGGTTAGCAGTAGACCCATGCTGTTGGCACGAGTTTACTGAATAAGCAGATTTCAATTACAGGAAATACTGAGGAGTAGGTAAGAGGTTGTTATGTTGCAATTCACACTACGAATCCAGCTAAGCCAGGAAAGTTAGCAAGCCTAGTGCTGCTTTCTTTGGCAGGAATTTAACAAACGGCAGTGTAGTGTCATGGCAAGAAACTAGGACTTTCCTATCAGGATCCAGGTGTTCTGGCCCTGGCTTCCTGATGTTTCATGCTCTAGCTCTTTCTTTTCTTATTCCTGTCTCTCTTCAGCCTCTCTTATTTTCTGAGAAGGGAGTATCATCTTACACAGCCTGCATTTTTGAGTCACCATGACCTAGATTTGAGTCAGGTGCTACCAATTAACATCCATATAATTTTAGCAAGGTACTTATGCTCTCTTTGCCTCAGTTTCCTCATTCATAAAATATAAGTAACAAAGTACTTGTCTCATGGGGCTATTGTGAAGACTAATTGTGATAATACATGTAAATTTCTGAGCATGATGCCACTCAGAATAATTACTCAATAGATGCTAGCTTCTCTTATTGTTGTTATTTTTATTCTAATCTCTGGATTCTAATATCTGAGGATCCTAATGACTATTTTCATGGTAAGATAAAATAGTGGAAACAGCTAGCTGATCAACCAATCCATTTCTCTTTTTCTTGTACATGTGCTATACTACATTCCATGCCTTCCCTTGCACTATTAGTTGAGCTGATGGAATGTGAGCAAAAGAGATGTGCATCCCTCTAGGCCTTGCCCATAACCTTCTGTGAGATTCTCCATATTTATTCTTCCTTTGGCTTGAAATAGACAAGTAAAGCAACCTTGGAAGCCATAAGTTGCAGATTGCAAAACCACGTAACTCAAGAAATCTATGTCATGAGCTCTCGTTTTTGGGCTTTATATACAGAAGACAAATTTTGATTGCATTAAGCCACTGAGATTTCAGGTCATATTTGTTTAGAACAATTAGGCCTACTCTAACTAATATTAAGAGTTTTTAAATCTCTTTGATCTCTTTCTGGTATGAACCAAAATGTAAGGAAAAACAGAAAAAGTCCAATTTTTCTCTTTTTTATTTTGCCATTTTTGCTTTTAGTGTCATATCCAAGAAACCATTGTTTAATCCAAACCCATGAACATTCTTCTAAGAATTTTATAGTTTCAGATCTTACATTGAGATCTGTGATCCATTTTGAGGTAATTTTTGTGTAAGGTCTCAAGTTAGAATCCAGTTTCATACTTTGCATACGGATATCCAATTCTCCTAGCACATTTTGTTGAAAAGATTATTCTTTCCATATTGAACTGTCTTTCTATCCTTGTCAAATATCAATTGACCATAGTTGTATGTGCTTATTTCTGGACTCTCAATTCTATTCCATTGATCCATGTGTCTATCCTATACCAGTACTGCACTGTCTTGATTACTCTAGCTTTGTTTTAAGTTTTGCAATCAAGAAGTGTAAGCTCTCTAACTTTGTTCTTCTTTTTCAAAATTGTTTTGGCTATTCTGATTCCTCTGCATTTCTATATGAATTTTAGGATCAGCTTATCAACATCTGAAACAAAAAAAAACAAGCTAGATTTTGATAGGGATTTCTTTGAATATGTAGATCAATTTGAGGAGTATGGCCATTTTAGCAATACTTCGTCTTCCAATTCCTAAACATGGGAGCTGCAGATATATAAGCAAGTCCAGCCTAGATTGTCTAACCTGCAGCCAACCCATACTTGTATAAGCTATAATAATACCTGATTTTTTTAAGCTGCAGAATATTTGTTAGTGTTTTGCAACGATTGTTGATTGATTCAATAGGGTATAACTTCGGGCAACCAAATTTTGAGATGGGAAGGATGAGGTGCCCGATAGACCGAAGGGAGTGGAGAGAGAAGTCCAGGAGCATCAGATACAAAGATTGTCCTAAGTCATCCTGGTGTGCTGCACTGAGATGGGCTAAATGGGTGCAGTGCTGGGTCTGGTACTGGAGAAGATCTAGGAGGATCTACTTTGTTTTCTTTAACAGATATATTGTGTGTCTAATAATAATAAAATTTAATATTTATTGACTGTTTACTATTTGGCACCTGTTGTGATAAGCAATACACAGAGATAAAATAACAAGCAAGGTATACTTGGACTTATTTACAGAAAGAAATTAACCAAATATACAATTACATTTACAATGTGGCATGATAAATGCTACATTAAGGGCACTGGAAGTTGCTAATGGATAAATCAGAAGAGATACCTAAACAAGACTTGGGGGGAAAGGAATGGCTGTGGCCCAAAATGAAAAAGAGTTGGCCAGGCAGAGGGGAAGGGGTGGGGAAAGAGAACATAGAATATAATCAACATTGCTATTGAATTCTTTACTTGTATGATCTCATTGAAGCCTTTACATCAACCATATGAAGCCAGCACTGTCCCAGTTTTGCAGATGAAGAAATAGGCTGAGAGTGGTTACGAGACTTGCCTAAGACCATGCAGTTGATTGGCAGAAGAGCTGTGATTGGAGCCCAGTCCTTCCATTCTTAACCAGTGCACCATAATGGTCTCACTCTCTCTCTCTTCAAGGCCACATTGGGGACACCAAGGTCCCAGGCTAGTGAAAAGAGAAGTCCCTTCCCCAAGTTCATCATCACTTTCCTATCTTCCTGCAGATGGAAATTTCTTTCTGACTTCAGTGGAAATAACCTTAAACAGCTGTGTCACACTACGCTCAGAATAAGAGGCCAGCCAGTTGGTATGAGGCCAGATTATTGGTTACAACATCCTGAAAGCAAGAAAAGATCTGTGCAGCTGTTTTGCTGTAACATTGGCCCCCAAGCTTCCCACATGGAGCCCTTCCAGCCAGAGCCACCATTCACTCTTAGTGCTCCCAAGCCAGTGACTACAGTTTGCAAGCCCAAAAAGGGAGGCAGGGGAAATGAGCTTGAGAGTCTTTTACCCTTAAAAGCACAGTGCCAAGACATAAAACAAGCAAGTGAATTTCAAAATGCAAAGCCCACCCAACTACCATTTGTAGAAACCGCTCTGGAGTACATGAGCTTTGCTGGTAAGCTGCTCGGCACAGCTGGACCTAATCGGGCTTTGGTCTGGGAAGCCTCTGCTTGCTGCAGACTGCCTGGCACACTGCTCAGAGGTGAAATCCAGTGAGACAAGAGTATGATTCTGCATTCCATCAGAAGCAGCCCGGGATACTCTCTAGGCGAGGGGACATGGAAATATTGTAACCTATAAAGAAAGGGGCTTTCCATGGATTTCCCAATAATACGCATTTATCTGAAAAGGAAAGTAAGAAAAAGCCCCGCTGGTCAGACAGAACGCAGGTCTGTCCTCTGCACAGTGCAGGCACTGTTCTAACTTCATTCTTATGGAAGAGACACCCATGACACATACCGTTTTAAATAACTGACTATTTGCTTCTTATTTGAGATGCATAATCTACTCAATGAAATGGGCACTTAATAACCCCCTTTTTGAAACAGAACAATTGAGTTAGTTGCTAGTCAAACATTTTTGTCTCTCACCCGGACCAAACATCCATAGAGAGAAAGAGGAAACGCTTCAGTGTTCTGCCAACACAGAAGGCTCTTTTCTGCCTTTCTCCCTTTGCATAAGCTGTTCACTTTGTCTAGAAAACTAGTTTCTCTCTGTTGAATGCTTAATAACTCTTCTAGATAATAATGATGGTGGTAATGATAATGATGAGTAGTAAATAGTATTTGTGATGGTGTACTGTGTGCCTGTCACTGAACCAAAAGGTTTGCATGGATTATTTCATTTATTTCTCAAAAATAAAGTGCTCTTAATATCCCCCATTTTACATATAAGAACTCAGACACAGAAGGGTGTATTGCCCAAGGCATACGGTAAGGAAGTTGCAAAAACACTGCACTACACATCACTAAAAAGGCTAAAATGGAAAATAGAGAACACACCAAATGTGGGTAAGGAAATGCTCGTGCATTGCTAGTGGGAGCATAAGTTGGTAGAACCACATTGGAAACCTATTTGACAGTATTGACTAAAGTTGATTTCCTTCATTAAGTAGTAGATAATAACAACAATAAACAAACACATAGGGACAGAGATTGGATTGGTGGTTACCAGAGGGGAAGGGGGGAGGGAGAAGGGTGAAAGGGATAATTCAGTACATGTGTGTGGTGATGGGTTGTAATTAGTATTTTGGTGATGAACATGATGTAATCTATGCAGAAATAGAAGTACAATGATGTACACCTGAAATTTTTACAATGTTAAAAACCAATGTTACTGCAATAAACAAAAAATTTAAAAAAAAAGAAAATAGGTAGACAAGTAATTCCACTCCAAGGTATATAGACCGCCCTCAAAAAGGCAAATATATGTTCATCTACTAAAGATGAACATGATTATAGCACTAATTCCATTCCAGGACATATAGACCCAAATGCAATGCAGTAAGAGATTCATACAATAATGTTAATAGTACTCTTTATAATAGTCCCAAATTTGAACTATTCAAATGCCATCAACAGTGGAATGAAGAAAGTTGGGTATAATTACACAATGGAATAATAAAATACAGCATGAAAATGAACAAATTACAACTGAGTGTAACTATATAGAAAAGCTCATGAAAATAACGTAGAAAGAAAGAAGCCTGATGCAGAAAAGTACATATGTCATTATTTTACTTATATAAACTTCAAAACCAAACAAAATGAGTCTACAGTGTCTTAAGTCAGGGTAGCGGTTTCCTTGGAGGATGGTGGTAACTGTAATGGGAGCTTCTGTGGTGTTAATTTTTTCTTGATCCTGGGTATGGTTACACAAGTGTGTTCACTTTATGAAAACTTATCCAATGGTATACTTACAGGTTGTTTTTTTTTCTTTTATTTTTTTTACTTTTCTGTATATGTGTATGAAATACAACATATTTCAATAAAAAATTTTAAATGAAAAAAAAAAAGTCTGAGCAAATTCGAAGCTTGTGCTCTTAAACCCTGAGTATATATTCATACTTTAAAAATAATTCAGAACACGATAATCCAACATACACACACACACATATACTATGCATACATATATATATATACACATACATATATATATACATAAATATAAATATATGTATAATATAATATTTTATTTTATAACATTCTGGTATATACACACACTATATTATGTATGTGCATATATTATAGTGCGTGCATATGTATGTAATAACATAATATATATTATATATATGTATATAGTGTGTGCATGTGTGTGCCAGGGTATACTCAGAATGTGTTCATCACAGCATTATTTATAACAAGAAATTGAAACAATGTATATGTCTCATAATATAAATAGTTGAATGAATTAAGAAACATTCCACTTCATGGAATATTATGCAGTTGTCAAAAAATTTTTCTTGGGAAAAGATTTTCAGAACCAAGGGGGGATATATTGTTATAATGTCAGGGAGAGACGGTAGTATACAATATGACTTTAATTACATTGACTGAAAAAAGAAGAAAAAGAAAAAGAAAATATGTGTAGGAAAAGGACTGAACCAACACATTTATAGTGGTTCTTATTGGGGTGATGAGATTATGGCCAGATTTTGTGTTCTTTAAGCATTTCTGTGTTTTCAAAATTTCAACGATCAGCTTTATTGAAAAATAAAAAAAAATACGTAAATTTTAAAATGACTTCTTTTGTGAAGCCTAACCCCTACTCTCCCAGGGGCTATTCATATGTACTCTACTTTAAAAGGTATTTTTACACATGGCGTCTTATTACACTAAACAATTTATGTTATAGTTATCTGGTTCCCACTAGACTGGGAGCTCCTTGATTGGACAACTCGGTTATGTTTCTTTGACCCCTAGCTCTTAGCACACGGTGTGGAAGATGATAGTGTGTCTTCAACTATTTGGTAAGGCAGTGAATACAAACGTATGTTGTAAATCGGTGCAGTCTATAGAAAGGCCAAATGTTTAAGATGTGATGTGTCTATGCTTTAAGAAACTGACGAGAGCCACTACTGTACTGTGATCAACACGCACCCATCCCAGCCAAAGCAATAACATTATTTTGTCAATAGGACAGAACTCTGAACTCTTGATATCCTTGATTAGAGGACTGCAAAGTACTTTCTCTTCAGCAAATACTCTCTTGGTTTTGAATGGAGAAATTGAAGCTCAGAATGTTGAGCAACTTGTATAAAGCCCGTGGGAACACTGTGAAGAGAGAGGAAAAAAAATAGAATCCATGCTATTTTATATGTTAGATTCCTGTATTTTATACTTGAAATTTGCTAACAGAGTAGATTTTAAGAGTTCTCACTACAAAAAAAAAAAAAAAGATAGCTATGTGAGGTGATGGATGCATTAATTAACTTAATTGAGTAATTAGCATTAGCAACTAATTGGCATTCACAACCTCTCTTAATATTACACTATCAGCTGTATGACACATGATTTGGCTCAGGACTTTTTCATAGATGCCCAAGGAAATCATAGTACACAAGCACATTTCTGCCAAGGACTTTTTATTCTAACTGCCTCTTTTTATTAATAAAATAAAGGCAGCCTTGTGTAGTGGTGCAGACAACAGATTTTAATCAGAGTTCAAATTCTGGCTCTGTTCTTTTAAATGTATAACCTTGGGCAACGTAATTAAGATCTCTAAAGACCTTAATTTTCTCATCTATAAAATGGAGATGGGTTTTCTATTCTGTTCCATTGATCTATGTGTCTATCCCTCTGCTATTGCCCTGTGGTCTTGATTATTGTAGCATTAACGTCAAGTAGATATGACCTCTCTTGCTTTATCTTTTTTCCAAGCTGTTTCAGCTATTTTTGGCCCTATGCCTTTCTATATGAATTTTAAAATAATCTTTCTGTGTCTACTAATAATCTTGCTAGGATTTTAATAGGAATTGACATTAAGCCTACAGGTCAGTTTCAGAATAATTGACATCCTTACTGTGATGAAAATTCCTATCAATGAACATGGTATGCCTCTTCATTTATTTAAACTTTAAAAAATATTTCTTTCATTAGCATTTTGTAATTTTCAGATATTACAAATGTTTTGTTAGATTTATACCTCAGTATTTCAATATCTTTGGAGAGATTGTAAATGATATTATGTTTTTAATGTGTGTCCATGTGTTTTCTGTTAGTATGTAGAAATATGCTTAATTTTTATGTGTTGATCTTGTATTCTACAACCTTGCTGAACTCACTTACTAGTTTTAGGAAGGTTTCTTTTGGTAGGTCTTGGAATTTTTTACATACATAATTATGTCATCTGCAGAAAAGACAGTTTTATTTCTTGCTTTCCAATCTGTATGCCATTTGTTTCTTTTTATTACTTTATTGTGGTGGCTAGATTTTCCATTACTATGTTAAATAGTAATGTTTCCATTACTATGTTAATTAAGAATGATGAGAGTGAACATTCTTATCTCTACAACATTTTAGCATCTTAAAAACCTCAAAATCAAATCAAGAAGTAGACATTTGTTGCCCTAAAAGCATTGCATTGTCTGTTGGAGTCCCCTTCTCTCCATGAACTTCCAGCCTTGTAGGAAGGCTATCCTCATGAAGAACAATACTAAATAACACAAAAATTATGTGCAAGGTTGAATTAAGGTAATATAGACTCTGTAACGAGAAAGATTTGTGGCTAAATTCCAGAGCCACAAATATTTATGGTGTGCCAATATGTATCAGATATTGTTCCAGCAGTTTGGGATACAGAGTGAACAAGATAGACAGATTCCCTGCCATTGTAAAGCTTACATTCCAGTGAAGGAGATAGCAAATAAACAGATATGTAATAATTCATATATTGTCAAGTGCTATAAAGAAAAACAACAAAGCAGGTGGAGAGAGAGAGACTGATGAGGTGGGGGCAAGCTATTTTAGATAATGTGGTCAAGAAAGTCCTCTTTGAACAGGTACCGTGTTTGTGAGCGCCCTCCAGAATCAGGGCAAAGAACATCAAGGGAGAAGCAGCAGCAAGTACAGAAGCCCTGAAGAAAAGGAGCTTTAGTGCATTTGTGAACTAGCAAGAGGGTCGATGTGGCTGAAAGGGACTGAGAATGAGAGAGAACAGGAAGAAACAAAGCTGGAGTTGTAAGCATGGGCTGAGTGAGGAAAGATCTTTTGGGCTATGGAAAATACTTTGGATTTTACTTCAAGAGTGATGAGAAGCGATTGATGGTTCCTATCAGGGAAGTGACTTGATGTGACCTATGTGTCAAAAAGAACACTCTGTGAGTGTTGCTGTAGAGTGTTATTATGAAGACTACATGCCTACAGAGTTCTGGCTTTTGTTGTGTTATTATTAACGCTATTTCATAGAATCAATTGATTTTCCTCATGACCAACAGAGATTAGTCACTTTGCTATCTGGTGGAAACCTAACTGTGCTGCCATTGGAGTAATGTGCTGTATGAATGGAATCTAGGAAAAAAATAATAAAAACCCTACCAATCATTACTTGGTAGCTCTGTAATATAATATTAGAATTTGAATTTTTAAAGGATCATGAATATTAACTTACAGGCACATTTTTGTCATTTTAATTACTAAGGTAAACTCCCCATCCAGATGTTCTGCTAGAGATCTTTGATTCTAAAAAGCCATTTTGATCTTTTTTGCTTTGATCAAAAAGCTAAAATCACTTCAGAGAAAAGAAAAATCCCATTGGTCACGGTCTTATTGCCATATGAGACATTTTAACCAAGAGGATACCTCATCTCGTGCCACACCCCATTCTTGTACTTACTCTCCAGCTATTTCCTGAATTAATCACCTCTATTTGCAATTTCCTTCCAAAGCTTATTCAGTTAAATAATTTTTCTTATCCTTCGAAATTCTATTCGGGCATCACTACTTTTATACTTTATACACTACCTTACAGAGAATTCATCACTCCTTATACATTAAGTCTCTACCTTTTTTGTAGTTTTATCACTACAAATAATAATAACAAAACTAGCCAACATTTGAGCACTTATTGTATACCAGAAAAACAAATAGCGTACTGTATTATTGTTCTCCTCATTATGGTTATAAAGAGACTTAGAGATGTTAAGTAACTTACATAAGGTTCTCGAACTATCAAGTTGCAGAAAAGAAACATTAGAACTTTGTCTAGCTTTATGTTGTTTCAGTTAGGATCACTATTTAGATCCAGAGTTTCCAAAGTGTGCATCAAGGACTTCCCAGCCTCTAACAAACTGTGGAGTGCTATGGTATATTGTAAAACGTCGAGGGAAACACAGTGATACTCTGTGTCCGTCAGACACTGCAGGAACCTCTAGCTCCAGATAGTTCAGTTTCACCATTAAATTACACTACATTCCTTTCAATGACATCATAAATTTACAAAGCTGGGTTTCCCATGGTTTCTGTGATGAAGAGAAAATGCTGAGCAAAAAACAAATATAGAACAGGAAATGAGGGTGATGATGTCCAATCTGATTCCTAGGTTTGAGAAGTCATGCCATGCCTGACAAGTGCACCCATCTCATTAGTAATTGTGGTTACTTAAGAATGAAATAAAAATATTTTTTTCAATGTATATGTTATTTTTGTCAAATGCGTATTATGTTAAGTCATAAGTACTGCCTAAGTTGCTTGGACCTAACTAGCTACTAAAGAGAACTTTTAGGTATTTCTTTTGGTCTAGGGGTGCTGTGAAAAACTTACTGAGACATCAAAGACACCATGAATGGAGAAAGTTTGGGAACCTCTGACTTAGATACTTGTCTCACCTACCAGACCATGATTTTCTTGACTGTAGGGTAAAATCAGATTGGTGGAAGTAAGAATCAGAAGCAATCTTTTCCTTCTGGTCTGTCTCTCCTCTGTGAGAGCTGGAAAACTTCCAGCTAACAAGAAACAGATAATCCAACTCATATTGTCTTAATTAATAAGGAGTCAGGGAAGCATGCGATGGGTACTGGCCTGCATAGTGTGTTCTCTTGTTTACTTCCTTTAAAGGAACTTGTCTCCTTTGTCTATGTTTGTTAGCATACTTTCGTCAATTACATCAGCAACACCCCTGGGATAATCACACAGATGCTTACTAAGAATATAACTGAAATGTCCTAATAAGGAATATGGAGAAATTATATGAAAAGAAAGGTATAGTGCTGTTTCTTGCTAAATTCTCTGGACAGCTACATCGAAGACATCTAATCAATCCTATTGGATATTAATCCCTATTAATAAGGGGAAAAAAAACTAAGTGGGTTTATAATTTCATGGCAAGTGATTAGCAGAGAATTGCCAGCTGACCTGAGGGCAAAACAGGAGTTGGGGAAAGGTATGTCAAATATTTTTCCTTTGTGGAACATTCACTGATAAAAGCAGCCCTGTTTTCCCCTTCCAGATGAAAACTACAGTTGCCAGATTTGTCAAATAAAAATTCAGGGTGCTCATGCAATGACCGTGATATACTAAAAAGTTATTTATCATTTATCTGAAATTCAAATCGAACTGGGTGTCCTATATTTAATCTAGCAACTCCAATGCAAACAGAAATTCCCTTCAAAACATAATTATTAATAGAATTCAAATATTACCATTTTGCAACTCCTAATGAAATATCGAATCCAGGACAGTGATTTTTGAAGTGTAGTTCCCTGACCAAGGGCATCCCCATCATCTGAGAATTTGTTAAAATGAAAATTCTTGAGATCTGCCCCATACCTACTAAATCAGAAATGCTGTGGGTTGGGCCCCCAAATCTGTATTTTAATAAACTTTCCAGGTGATTCTGACCCACAAGTTGGAGTAGGCAGAATAACCTTCCCCCAAGATGTCTATGTCCTAATCTCTGGAACTCGTGAATATTTTAGGTTTCATGGCAAAGAGGAAATAATATTGCAGAGGGAATTTTGTTTGCTAATCAGCCAATCTTAAAATAGGGATAGTATCCTGTATTATCCAGGTGGGACCAATATAATCACAAGGGTACTTAAAAGAGTCATTCAGAGGAAAATGTGACATGGAAAGAGGGCACAAAGTGATGCAACATTGCTGCTTTGAAGATAAAAGAAGAGGACTGTGAGCCAAGGAATGTGGGTGGCCTCTAGCAGCTAGAAAGGACAAGGCAACAAATTCTCCCCTAGAGCCTCCAGAAAAGAAAGCAGCCCTAGTGAGACCTGGATTTTAGTCCAGTGAGACTCTTGGACTTTTAATCTGCAAAACTGCAAAATAAATTTTTGATGTTTAAGCTGTTAAATTGGTTGTCATTTGTTACAGCAGTGATAGAAAACTAATACAACAATGATCATCAACGACTGCTAAAACCATCAGCTAAAAGGTAATACTCCAACACAGTGATGGGACTGGATTTGTAGTTAACATCAAACCCTTCTGTGGTTATTCATGTGTATTACTTATAACTTTTTTAATATACACACAGAGTTTATGTCTTTTAAACTAAGCATTTAGTTGTTTTTAATGTTTACAGTTATATAGAAATAATAATAACCATCAGGTATTCTATAGACCGAATGTTTGTGCCCTCCCAAAATCCATATGTTGAAATCCTAATGGCTAATGTGATGGTATTAGAAGCTGGGGCTTTGGAGAGGTGATTAGGTCATGAGAGCGAAGCCCTCATGAATGAGATTAGTGCACTTAAAAAAGAAGACTCCAAAAAGCTCCCTCTTCCCTTCCACCACGTGAGATCACAGCAAGAAGATTTCCATCTGTGAACCAGGATGTGGGCTCTCACCAGACATCAAATCTGCTGAAACCTTGATCTTGGACTTCCCTGCCTCTAGGAGTGTGACAAATAAATTTCTGTTGTATATAAGCCACCTAGTCTATGGTATTCTGTTATAGCAGCCTGAGCAGACTAAGACAGGTTATATTTTAAGAAATCAGGAGATTTTGATCACATGTTAGTAGTCAACATACTGTTGACCATATATTAGTAGTCAACATACTGTTGACCAGAGTTATCTAACCGGGTAAGCAGCACTGTTACAGACTAATTTGAACAACATGTTTGGTTGGGGATGATTTCTCATAGAACAAGTGTAATGTACCTATCTTCCTCTTTCCATTCTGAGCAACAAGAATCTCCTTGGTGAGTCATTCTGGGAATAGGCCTAGGAATAACTTGGGAAATAAAGACAAGAGCTAAGGACAGATGTCCCTCAGGCCTCAAAGCAGCCACAGAGGGAAATTTTTATATCATGACTTTACCACAGACACAACTGCATCAAATTTTAACAGTTTCCCAGGGAAGAGTTCTCATTTTCTCCACGTATTCTGTTTGTACTTAAGTCTGTCTAAATTAGCATGAAGGAAGAATATTCATGTGAATGCAACCAGTTACCTAAAACATGGAAAAATAAGGAATTTTCTGTTTCTTTTTATTTTTATTGAAAACATCATCTGTGGTCATCTAAAACCTCTGCCAACACTTCTGACTGACAAACGATCTTTAAATTTTTGCTTATTGAAATATTATTACTGTCACAGTATTAATAGTAATATACAACTGTAAAAATCCACTTGCATGGGATAGAGAACAGTAAATCCGTATGAAAGATTTGGACTTTGACTCAATAAGTTTAGCTTTGGAGAGTGTCTTATTGGTGTGCTTCAGCGGCCTCATCCTGAATCATAAGCACCAATTGATAAATTTTCAGGAATTTTGTAAACTTGTTGTTTAACATAATCATTATTAAAATTTGAATTATATTAACTTACAATTAAATAAATCATATTAAAAGCAGAGTTAATACTCAAAACATGTCATTTTCTAATTATTTTACTATCATCTATGCTCCGAGGTTGTTCACATTTATCATATCTGTATGGTAGATATACTACCTAATGGAATACTACTGGTCACCTCTTCCCAACTCCATGTTCAATGAAGTCACGTTGGTAGCTTGAAACTGACCATAGTGGGAGTATTTATACCACAGAAATGGGCAGATGCTACAAACGAGTTGTGATACGTTTGCCAACATTCCACTCATTCCAATTCAAATGAATCATTTAGAAGCAGCTGTATTACAACAGGCTATGATATTCTAATTTCATATTCAAAATAGATCAGTCCTTACTGATACTTAGAAATTTTCCTAATAAGGAGAGAATGTTATTGACAAAACAACACATAAATACCACAAGTCAACACTTTCCTAAAATGGTGCAGAGTCTTCAAAAATTTAGGAAGTTGAAATAACTTCTTTTTCAAATCCAGCTCTTTCTTTAATGGCAATTTTTATTTTTAACTTGAAGGATCATAAACTCTGAGAAATAAAAGGGGAAAACTTAAGTTCTACAGGATTTCCCCCCTCACTGTGTACTGCAAACATTCCCCCTCAAATAAGAAATGCTGTAGTCCTGAATTGGTTACCATTTTGAGAATTTATTGTTTGTACTCTGAAGAGAAGTGGTCTTTTTAACCTTTCCAAAGTGCTCATATTTTAATGTATTTTATCTTCACTATAACACTGTGAATAGTTAAAGTACTTTTACTAAACTATAAAGACACATTCCCATTGCATATTTTTTCAACCTATTTTACAGTTTACCATGTATTCTACGTTAATTACTATGCTTTGGTTCCATTTTTCTGCCATTTTTCTATTCAATCGTTACAAAATTTTGACAAATTCTTATATAAAATTCACCTAGTATGCTTGCTATAAGTATTTGGACATCCAGATTTCAAGATTTCACTCCCAGAGACCCTGCTTGAGAAAGTGAAACCAGTCAACAGAAGCTAGAAATGTGGGAATTCTTATTAGAGTGCAGATAAAAATAATCCTCAGTCTAGGAGGTTATAGATAATAAGACCCAGTCCATCATTATCACATTTTTTCTAGTTGAGAAACGGAGAGCCAGAGGGAAAAGAAGTTAACATCCTTCATTCATTCATTAAGTAAATATTTAACGTGTACTAGGGAGTACCCAGTTCTAGGTAATAGGATTACAATGTTGAACAAAACAAAAAAAAAAATCTCTGCATGGCCAAGAGTATTTAGAGAGAATACGTAAGATTAGACTGGAGATAAAAAGATGTGAAAATGAGAATATAGGTGTCTTAGTTGGTTGCTGGAAAGGTAGCACTGGGATGTGGGGGAAGAAAGAGAAGTTATAGAGTCCAGAAAGGGGACAGAACAAGAATATAGGGCAACTGAAGCCAAATCAGTCTACATATGTCACAGTTTTATATCTGTTCATTGTCCCGCACAAGCTGGGATTGTCTAATACACATGCTGACTGCCCTGTCAGAAACTTGAGAGACACCAGGTGCCCCTGAAGGAGAACCTTTGCGTGTGATCATGCAGGCCAGGCATGGCCCAACTCTGGGGAGCTCCATTTACCTAAGCATGTGACAATGGCACCTTGGTTGTGCCATGTGGCAGCTCTGCTCCAAGGCATGTTCCAACAGCTCACCACCCTCAGCACTGGGATATTGTCTCTTCTTTCATAGATTTATTCTAATCTAGATACTTTTTAAATCTTGCCATCTGACATGGAGGATGATTTACATCAGGACCACATAATTTCCTTTAGCTCTAACGTTCTATGGGGCTGTAATTCTGAAAGCTTTTGAAAAACGTGGGGATTTGGAAGAAGAATAAAATAAATCCCGTTCATTCTTCAAGGCTCAACTCAAGTCTCCTGTCTCCCTGACATCTTCTCCTCCCCCAATCACTGCCTTCTCTGAACTCCTCTAACAATCATGGTCTGAACTCTCCCAAGCTCAGATAAGAGCAAACTAGGCTCTCAGGAAAAGGGCTGTTGAGAATGAGAAAGACGTTAGAACAAGTCAGAATGGGGACCTAATGGAAAGCAACAAAGAGTGTAGCTAGTGGTCCAGAGTGCACTCTCCTGGTGAGTATGGTGGTCTCAGCCTTGGGTAGTAAGGCTGTCACTCTCCAGGAAGGTAAGCAGAAGGGCAGAACACATTCAGAAGAGAGAGGTTACTCCCCAGGTGCCTGTCTTTTGTGGGTTCAGGTGTTATTCTAATGGTAGCAGAATCACAGGAGGTGGGGCTAGGCTGGTGGGGTTAGCTCAGCATTGGCCTCCATAGAGAAGGTCACTGGTGAGAGACATGCAGATCGGCAGAGTGCTGAGACACAAATACATACACACACAAGCACACACACATATGTATACTAATGAACACACACAGTGTAACTTGTAATAGCCTAAGTATGGCTCACAGGTTGGAGTAGGGGGGAGGAGGTGTTATTTCATTTCTCTGATTGAAAAATAGTGTTTTATTTTGTTATTATAACCATTCTATCCTTTGTCATAAGATATTTAAGATTCATGAGGTTTAAGGTATCTCTGGAGTTTATACATTTATTTTTTTTTTAATTTTGATAAATCATTTCAAGTACAGATAAGACTGGGGTCCCTAAATGATTGCAATAACCTCGGTAACAAGTGGCTATTTCCTCCTTACTCGTGAATTTTAGAGTCCACCAAAGACGGTTAAAATAAGAAAAGGAGGGCTCACGGCACTCTAATTATTTGTTTTAGAGGAAAGAATTGATCCAGATGACAGAACCATCTACCAGATAGAGCAGCCAGGACGAAGAGTCCTTTGTGCGAGGCGCGTTAGCTTCTTTAGATAAAGAAAGGAAGTGACAGGAAATCAGAGAGTTTATTTTAACGATCCTATCCTGTCTTCCATCATAATGTAAACAACCATCCCCTTTTCTAGCCAGACAACACGGTTTTCCCTAGCCTCATGCGGCCACAAATGTGAGCCACGCTAAATAGCCATTGCTGGCAGAAGATAAGGAGGGAAGAAAGTGCCCATATGAGGTTTATTTATTTTATTAGAGGCTGCAACTGTCGGGGAAGACTGTAAATACCATCCACTTTATTCTGGACAGGCTGTCAACTTCAAAGCAGTGGTCCGTGGAGAAGAGTCTGGAATCTTCTCACTACCATTAAGCAAAGCCCCGCCAAGTTAAGCTGAACTTTTCTAGTGTCTGTGAAATGAAACACACACACTGTAGGTTGCAGTTTTTCTGGCAGGCAGGTGTTGTTAAGAAGGCCATTGCTTATTGAGAGAGTTAAGAACTGCCAAGGAAGAAACTGAGGGCACAGTGAACAAAAGCTGGAGTTTGTGTTAACCCTCGGCCAGTGGTATTCCTGGCTTTTTTGCATTACTCACTTCAGGATATTTTAAGAAAGAGGACTGTGTTTTCTGACTGTAAATATGAGTGCAGCAGGTTGAACCAGGATACACCAAATATTTTTTTAACTGAGGGGAGACCAATGTAGAATTTAGATGCCAACAAGATGACTAAACAGCCGTTTGTCTCATATTTACTCATTTAGGGCTGATGGGAGTGGAAAGAAACAGCTGGTGTGAGCTATTTCTATTGGGAAGCAACAAGATACAGCATACCATAAGAGATTATCTTAAACCCAAGGTATATTGTAGTCATGGGTCTTTTATAGAGCCCTCATATTCTGTAAGCTTCTTTGTCAGTCTATATACACATATACAAAGAAGTTTTAACTAGATCTCATTGGTGAGATTTTTTTTTGTGGTCATCACACTTTGCATTTCACCTATAAAGTACATTTGTGTCATAAGACAGAAAAAAAGACTGTATTCAAAGTTAGAAGTTAAGTTGCTTTAAGAAGAGCAATGAAAATTAAAAAGAAAACAAAAAAACACAAAAGTCATATTGTGCCATATTAGCCATTAACGGTGACAAGAACTACTCGTATTAATAATAAAGCAATGTCTATTTTTCATGTGTGATGTAGAACTTCTGAGTAGCCCTTTTTTCCACAAGCAGTTGGTAACCACTCACAAAAGCCTCCCAAGGACTGAATTCTTGAGTACATTTACTTTTCCATTACTAACACTTCCAATACATCCTCCAAAGCCAACTGTGTAGTCTCCCTTCCACCAGGGAAATAGCCAACTTAGGCTTTTCTGGAGAAGGACTTCAGGTAGTGGCCTATTTGTATTCCATTTAACATCTAAGGAAACTCAATCTAGAAACGCAATACTAAGGAAAGATCTCTGTTTTCATAGAATTTTAAAGCCAAAAGCAAATTTTAGAGAGCTTCCAAGTCAGTATCCTTTTGCATAGGTATACCTTCAACACCTAACAAATTGCCTGGCACATAATAAGTGCCCAATTAATGTTAGTTGATGGATACTGATGGCTTTTATTCAGACCCTCATAGTCTTTGTTTCCAATATGGGTTCTCATTATTCAAGAATCTTGCTGTAGACATGGAAGGGGAGTGTGTGGGTATTGAGTTGAATAGGCTTTGGATATCTGGCTTTTTTTTTTTTTTTTTGGTGCTAAATCCTTGCTTGTTGTCTTTTGCTGTAGTTGTTAATAGACATGGTTCTGCTTTTTTCGTTTGGTTTGGTTTGTGTTATCTGTTTCTTTCTCCAAAAGAGTAGAATGAGAAAACACACTAGATGTGTTTTCTTAACTGCTTCATCCTGATGCCGATCTGCTCCTATTACTCACACACACACACACACACACGCACACGCACACACACACACACAGCTTTGAGACTTCCTCTCAGGACCTCAATCGTTCTCAGAAATTCAATCAACTGCTTTTATCACCTACCACGTTCCCTACAAAGGAATATTTGCTTTTTAAGGCAACTCTTAATAGCTGAAGAAGTTTCTAGTCTTCCCATCCTCACTTCCAAGGCGTCTTTAAGGATGACATTTCAGCCCTGTGCTTGAAGCTATTTTATAGAAGGCCCTTTCTGACCACTTCTATGTTACAACCTTGAAAGAATTTAAGTGATTTGGCCAAGGTTTCATATGAATTAGTTGTAGATATAAGATGAGGATACAGATTTTCTAATTCCCAGTTCAAAGTACTTTTCACTACACCCAGCTGAAGACTTCCATCCAGGAAAACTAACAATCTCAAAAAAAAAATAATAATTGTAACATTAACAACAATAATCACATTATCTGTTGATTATAAATGTGTTATAAATGTCCTCCATGTTGCTCAATGAAAGAAAATGGTGCCAAGTCAAATATCGTTAAGCTGTGCCAAGAGGCAATTAGAAGGTAATGCTATAAATGATGCAACTTTAGGTAAATGGTAAAACAAGTGTGAGATTGATCAGAGTGCCAAGGAAATACTAGAATGGTGGTGACCTGAGAATTTTTTATGGGGAAGAGGTTAATGTGAGTTTAAGCAACTATGATGTCTCAAAAATTTCCACTCCAAACACAAAGTACATCTACTTTCTCATAAATAACATTATTGCTTACATTTTGGCTATTGTCAAAAGTGTCCTTCCTTTTCTATTGTCGAAGTCCTGCCTTTCCTTCAAAATTATATCCAGCTCCATATAGCCTTCTCTGAGTGTCTTGGCCCTAAATTTTTTCTCCTCACTCTGAAGACTTAATCTATGCTTTGACGCTGCTATAAACTTTTTTTTCAAAAAAATATTCTATGTCTTATTGCCCCGATTGACTGAAAATCCCTGGGCCTTCTGTTTATTTGTTTTTTCCAAACAACTCAATACATTTCTGTTAATGAACTGACTCCAAAGTCAGAGAGGAGGTGCACATGGGAGTTACAAGAGGAGGCACGGGGCATTCTGGATGTGTCTCAGAGGTGTGGGGCCTGCATTTATAGTCTGGTTTCCCCTTGCATCCCTTACTCCTCCATGTAGAAAGTCATCCATGACCATGAGTGTTTTGTCTAGAATTCTTGAATAACCCAGGAACTTATTTTACCACAGGGGCAAAGAGTTTGATGACAGTCAAAACTAGCAAGCAAAACATTATTTACAATTACAATTTTTAATGAGTCTTAAAATTGGAATACATGGCCAGGAAACGGATTTTCCTCTAATTTTAAATTTACGTTTTAGAGAAAGAATACATTATCTTTAACAAATTCACTTATTAGAATGACCAAAATCTGGAATAATGACAACACCAAATGATGGCAAGGATGTGGAGCAACAGGAATTCTCATTCATTGCTAGTAGGAATGCAAAATGGTACAGCCTCTTTGAAAGACAGTTTGGTGGTTTCTTACTAATCTAGAAATACTCTTATCATTTTATCCAGCAATCAGACTCCCTGGTATTTACCCAAAGGAATTGAAAACTTACATCTACACAAAAACTTGCACATGGATGTTTACAGCAGGTTTATTCACAATTGCCAAAACTTGGAAGCAACGAATATGTCCTCCAGTAGGTGAATGGATAGACAAACTGTGGTATATCCACATAATGGAGTATCGGTCAGCACTAAAAAGAAATGAACTATCAAGCCTGAGAAAGACTTGGAGGAACCTTAAATTCATATTACTAAGTAAAAGAAGCCATCTGAAAGGGCTACATACTCTATGATTCCAACTATATGACATTCCGGAAAAGACAAAACTATGGAGACAGTAAAAAGACTAGTGTTTGTGAGGGGTTGAGCAGGGGACGGATGAATAGGCAGAGCACAGAGGATTCTTAGGGCAGTGAAACTACTCTGTGTAATACTACAATGATGGATACATGTCCTCATACATTCGTCCAAACCCATAGAATGTACAACATCAAAAGTACACTGTAATGTAAACTGTAGACTTCGGGTGATAATGATGTGTCAGTGTAGGTTCATCAATTATTACAAATGCACCTTTCTGGTGGGAGATGTTGATAATGCGGGAGGCTATGTCTGTGTGGGGGCAGGGGTATATGGGAAATCTCTACCTTTCTCTCAGTTTTGCTGTGAACCTCAAACCTCTAAAAAAAAGTCTCAATTTTTTAAAAAAGGCACACAAAAACATAAAAATTACATTAAAAGTTACATTGATATGCTGACTGAAGTATTTAGGGGAAATATAGTGTTGTCTGCAGCTAACTTTGAAATGCATCAAATAAATATGATGGACTGTTGGATGGATAGATGGACAGATATGTGATATAGCAAAAATAGCACAATCTTAATTATTGACACTAAGAGGCGGGTTTATGGATGTTCATTGCAAAAATCTCTCAACTTTTCAATATGTTTGAAAATATTTATAATCATTGTTGAGAAAAAACCTAGTTATGATGTTAAAAAGAAAATAAAAATAGATGTCCCCTTATTTTATCCACTGATCAATCTATAAGCAGACTGTGATCTGTCAATAAAGCTCATGCATGTGTGTGTGTGTGTGTGTGTGTGTGTGTGTGTGTATCTGTAAAAAGGTCCATTTGTTAATAAAACCCACTAATACTGACTATGTCTAAAGGACGTGTTGGTATATCAGACTAAAACACATTCATCTCACTTGTAGTCTGCCTTGTCTCTGCATAGTGAAGAGAGTTCCTATCTAAATGGGGTGAAGGCATGTTTTGGAAACAGTAATTCATCTGAGCTTAAATATTTGACGTAAATAAAAGTTTACTTCTTTTTCCTATTATAAATATAATATAGGCCAGCCCAGTGGTATAGCGGTTGGGTTTGCGCATTCCACTTTGGCGGCCCAGGGTTCACCGGTTCAGATCCTGGGCACGGACCTACTCACCGTTCCTCAAGCTATGCTGAGGTGGCATCTCACATAGAAGAGCTACAACTCTACAACAATAATACACAACTATGTACTGGGGCTTTGGCGAGAAAAAAAAAAAGAGGAAGATTGACAACAGATTTTAGCGCAGGGCCAATCTTCCTCAAAAAATAAGTAAATAAATAAATAAAAATTAAAAAATAAAAAATAAATAGGGGCCAGCCCGGTGGCACAAGTGGTTAAGTGCTTGCGCTCTACTGTGGTGGCCCGGGGTTCGCCAGTTTGGAACCCAGGTGTGCACTGACGTGCTGCTTGTTAAGCCATGCTGTGGCGGCGTCCCATATAAAGTGGAGGAAGATGGGCATGGATGTTAGGCTAGACCAGTCTTCCTCAGCAAAAAGAGGAGAATTGACAGATGTTAGCTCAGGGCCGACCTTCCTCACAAAAAATTAATTAATTAATTAATTAATATATACTATTTATAGAAACATTAGATCATATAGGAAAAATAAAAAAAGTTTAAAAAATTCATATTTTTGTTTTTTCTACACATAATATTTTGTTTCCTTATTTGCTTCACATAGTTAAATTTGCTTGTTTATTTTTAATAATATTTATTTATTTCTCATTACAGAAGCAATACATTGTCATTGTAGTATTTTAGAGAATATAAAAATACACTAAGGGCAAGTAAAATTCAGCTACGCCTCCATGACTCACATGCAACTACTTATAAGTTTATTTTTGTAGAAAACTGAACAAAGCTATAAAAATTATAGCATAAGAATCAGATTCGATGAAAAATAATTGAGAAAAACTTTCTCAATTTCAGATTTCTCTGGATCTAGCCTGTCTAGACTCAGGTACTCTTCCTTGAAAAATACTTCTCCCTCTCTGCTTCGGCCATGGTCCCAAGTGAGCTTTCTCTGGGTTCTTCTAGCCGTGGAGGAGGCATCATTTTCTACCTATTTCCTAGAGCAATCTCCCTTCAGGCTGAACACTTCCCTTTAAAATAGTGGTTTAAATGTAACCTGGTTGGAGGCTCTTACAGAACAACCTCAAAGTTTAGTGCTTTTTCTCCTCTTGCCTGTGCCTCCCTCCTGGGGTGCCATCTCAGCTCTGATACATAAAAGCTGTGAAATCTGGGCAAGTTCCTTACTTCAACTTACTCAACCCTGTGGTAGGAATACTAGTGGTATGCACATGAAATTGTTGTGAAAGTGAAATGAGTCAATACATACAATACTCTCGGAACAGTGCTTAACATACAATAAACTCTGGATAAACATTAGTTATTGTACTCCATTGTCGTTGATCTTCCAAGTTAATTTCTTCTTTTAGCCGTTGTATCAATATGTCCTTATTATCTTTTAGTCATTAGTGTAAAATGAGATGACATTTTGAAATCTTTGGGATCTGTAAGAGCTTGGACTTAGTGTTTATCTCCAGATCTTTCCCTGGAAATGGAAATAAATATCCTGCCTAGGGGCCACAGGGACCCACACAAACCTGGCCCCACTTGATCTCCATAACTTTTATCTCTTAGTCCTAGTCCCGCATGAGCAATCCCATTACTGCCTGCTCAGCCTGACTTCACTTCCAGTAAACCAAACCCTACTGGAATCCCAAACCCTCCTTCAACTTCTCCTGATATCGATCTCTCAAAACACTTTCTGGCTGCATCCACTAATATCTGGATGTTACATATTTTTTTAGAGTAGCAAAATTTTGGGGCAAATGTTTTATTTAATGATGAAGTGTTAGAAATATGACATCACTTTTAATTTAACATTCTACTTCAGGTCCTAGCCAGTCCAACAAAAGAGGAAAAATAAATAAAATTATAAGAATTGTAAAGATACAAAATTGCAGTGATCACAAATGATATAATTATCTATTTAGAAAACACAAAGTAATCTACAAAATATCCTTCACGAGAGTTTACAGATTTACTGGATATGAGATCAATATATGTATGTACACCAGCAAAAAAAATAGAGGTATAAAAATAAATAAATAGAGTATTGTTTGTGCAATGATTAGTAGGCCAAAGAAACAACAGAATAAGAATCTAGAATTAGAGCCACACAGATATGTTACATTTTATAGATGTTTAATATTTTTCTTATACGTCTGTCTTTTTTTCTCAGGTGGACTGAATATCATTGAGGATAATGTTCATTTCTTCTAGAACACCTAACACAGAAGGACTGATCTTTTACATACTTTGCTTTTGTTGGTCTTTTTGGGTGCCAAGTTTGTCTTTGGCAGAATATATAAGGATGTCTAACCTACAAAGTAAAGCTACCATAGCTTTTTTGTTCCTATTTCACTTGCTAATGTGAAAAATCTGTACCCCGCGGAACTACTACATTTTCTCAGGTCCCTGATGTCCGTACTATCTAGTTTTGCACTAAACACTGTGCCCTACCTAGGACTATTCTTCAAAATATCTATCCTTCCTAATAGGCAATATTTATTTACGCATCTAATGTAGGCATATTGAAGACATTTTGGAAAATAAAAAATTGTATAAAAAAGAAAATAACATGACCATAATCCTATTTGTTTTTATTTTGCTCTGAATACATATAATAATGTGACTATCCCCAATGTAATTATACGTTGTATAGTCATATGGGTTATCACACTTTTATATAGTCATATAGGTTATTATGTTTTTATAAGTTAAATAGGTTATGCTTATACAGGTTATCACATTTGATCATTTCCCTGTTATTGCATATTTGGGTTATTTCTGTCTTTCCTGTTATAAAGAATGCTGTGAAGCATAAGACTTTGCGCATGCATGTTTGTCAAATCTCAACATTTCCTCAGTACACGTTCCAATCACAATTACTGGGATCAAGGTGTGAGTATTTGTACTCAGATGCTTGATGAATATTGCTTTTTCCAGATTGCCTTCAGAGAAGCCTGCAGAGATTCGACTATGATACCATGCGGGTCATACTTTCAGACCATTAAGTATTTTTTAAAATCTTTTCAAAATTGTTAGTTGAAAATGAGAAAATTATTGTTTTTACTTGCAGTTTTTGATAAAGGTGCTGAATATTTTCTAAAGTGTATTAACTATATGCACTTCTGTGAATTATATCCTCAGATATTTTAGCCATTTTTCTGCAATAATGTATTTTTCCAATATAACAAAGATATTAACTCTTTACCTATGTTATTTTGAGTAAATATTTCCCACCATTATTTTGTATTTTAATTGTGTTTAGGATATGTTGTAACATAGAAAGTATATAGTTGACGCACAACAAATGTACCCATCAGACATGTACAGATGGATGAGCTTTGAAAAATGCATAAATCCATGTAATCACCACCCCAATTAAGATGCAGAATCTTTCCATCACCACAAAATTTTCCTCATCACTCCTTCACAGGCAATTCCTCCTTACCCCCAGCCCTAGAAACCACTGGTTTGCTTTTTGTCTCTCTAGATTAGTTTTGCCTTTTCTAGAATTTCATATAAATGGAATCATATAGTATATTGTGGTCCTTTGTATCTTCTTTGTCTCAGCTTAATGCTTTTGCGATCCGTCCATAATATTGATGTTATTAGTAGTTCATTCCTTTTTATTTATTTTTTTGTTACAACAGCACTCTACAGCAAGATACCAAATTCTATTATTTTTTCTATCGCTGCAGAATGAAACACCCCACAATGTAGCAGCTTAAAAGAACACACATTTATTATCTCACAGTTTCTGTGGATTATGAATCTGGGCATGGCTTACTTGGGTCCTCTACCTCAGGGTCTTTTATAAGGCTGCAATCAAGTTGGCTGGATCTAAGGTCTCATCTGAAGATTTGAATGGGAAAGGAATCCTTTCCAATCTCACTCATGTGGTTTGTGACAGAATTCACTTCTTCAAGGGTTGTTGGATTGAGGACCTCAGTTTCTTGCTGATAATTCACTGTAGGCCACCCTTACATGGGCCTTTCCAGCTTACTTCATCAGAGCAAGCTCATGAGAAGAACCGGAGAGAGAATATAAGCAAGATGGAAGTCAGTCTTCTGGAACCTAATCTCAGAAGTGGGATCACATCTCTTTTGCCATACTTTATTCATTAAAAGCAAGTCACTAGGTCCAGCTGACACTCAAAGAGAGGAGATTGCACAAGTGTATGAATACCAGGAAACATGAATCAGAGGAAGTCACATCAGATGCTGCCAAAACATACAGTATGTGGTCTTTTATTTCTGTCTTCTTTCACTAGGCATAATTCTGTTAAGATATATGCATGTTGTTACCTCTATCAGTAGCAATTTTTTTTATTGATTCACCTCTTGATTGATATTTGAATTGTTTACTATTTGAGGCTTGTTATGGACTGAATGTTTGAGTCCCCTCAAAATTCATTTGTTGAAATCATAATCCCCAATGTGATAGCATTTGGAGAGGGGGCATTTGAGAGGTAATCAGGTGATGAGGGTCAAACTCTCATGACGGGATTAGAGCTCTGATAAGAAGAGGCAAGAGAGAACTTGCTTCATCCCTCTCTCTCCACCATATGAGGGCATGGCAAGAAAACGGCCACCTGCAAACTTGCTCTCTCAGAACCTGATGGTGCCAGCATGCTGATTTTGGACTTCCAGCCTCCAGAACTATGAGAAATAAATTTCTGTTGTTTCAGCCACCCAGTCTATGGTATTTTTGTTATAGCCACCCCAACTGACTAATAAGATAGGACTATTATGAAGAAAGCTGAAATGAATATTCCTGTACAAGACTTCGTGCAGACATATGTTTTCATTTCTCTTGAGTAAGTACTTAGGAGTGATATTATTGGGTCATATAGTAAATGTATTTTTGGCTTTAAAAGAAATTGCCAAAAGTCTTTCCAAAGTTATTTTCTCATCCAACAATCCCACCAGCATTGGAGGTTCCTTTTGCTCTACATCATCAACACTTGGTACTGTCAGTCTTTTTAATTTTAACCATTCTAAGGGTGCGTAGTATTATCTGTGTTTTAATTGGCATTTCCCTGATGACAAACGATATAGAGCTTAGTTTTGTGTCTTTATTGGCCATTCATATATTTCTTTTGTGAAATGTCTATTCAGATCTCTTGCCCACCTGTTTACTCGTAATATTCCATTGTAAGAGTACCTTATGTATTCTGGTTAAAGGCCCTTTGCAAGATATAAGTAATGGTGAAGATTTCCTCCTAGCCAGTGGCTTGCATTTTCATTTTCTTCAGAGTATATTTATAAAATCAGAAGTTTATAATTTTGATGAAATTTTGATCAAATTTATCATTTTTAATGGTTTGTGCTCTTAATGATCTGTCTAAGAAATCTTTGCCTATCACCAGTTCATAAAAATTTCCTCTTACATTTTTTTTCTGGAAGGTTTATAGATTTAGCTTTTATGTTTTTGTTTATGATCAATTTGGAGCTAACTTTTATATGACATGATATAAGGATTATGGTTTAATTGTTCAACATGGATATTCAGTTGATTTAGCACCATTTGTTGAAATGACTATTCTTTGCCTATTGAATTACCATTTGTGTCAAAAATCAATCGACCATATAAGTGTGTAGGTATAATTCTATATTGTGTTCCAATGATCTGTTTACCTATCTTTTTGCAATACCATGCTACGTTGATTATCGTAGCCTTATAATTTATCTTGAACTCAAGTAATGGAAGTCATCTAACTTAGTTACTCCCTTCAGCACATTTGCATTTCTGTAAAATTTTAGATTCAGTTTGTTTATTGTGGCACAAAAGAAAGAAATTTTTCTGTAATATTTATTGGGATTGTATTGAATTTATAGGTTTATTTGGAGAGGATTAACATCAATACTGAATTTTCCAATCTATAAATATAGTATGTTGCTATTTTTATGGGGCTTCTTAAATTTATATCAACATTTTATGTTGTAAATGTATTTTTAAGTGGATCTCGCACATATTTTATTAAACTTATCCCTAAGTATTTCATGATTTAAAAAAAATTTCAAACTGTTAATTGCTAGTTTATAGAAATACGATTAATTTTTGTATACTGACCTTGTATTCTGGAAACTTTGCTGAATTTGCTTATTAGTTGTAGTACCAGTTTTGTAGATTCCTTAGGCTATTCATTGTACATAATCATGTCATCTTCAACAAAGACAGTTTTACTTCTTTCTTTTCGTTTTGTATGCCTTTCACTATTTTTCTTGCTTTATTAAACTGGCTAGGGCCTCTAGTACCATGTTCAGTAGAAGTATTGATAGTAACAACCTTCTTCCCAATAGGGTGAAGCATTTAGTCTTTCACAGTTAAATATAATGTAGGTTTATTCTAAATGCTCTTCTTCATATTGAGGAAGTTTCCCCCTCCTAGTTTGCTGAGAACATTGAATTAATTATGAATTTTGAAAATATTTTTTCTGTCTCTCTTGTAATGATCATACAACTTTTCTCCTTTATTCCGGTATTATAGTGAATTACATTTACTGTATTTCAAATGCTAAACTAGCCTTGCATTCCTAGGATAAACTCCACATGGTGTTTTGTAGTATTTATTTTATATATTTTTGAATTCAATTTTCTCTCATTTTTTAAGGATATGTGTGTGTGTATGTTTGTGAGAGATATTAGTCTATAGTCTTGTTTTGTTTTCATGTAATATCCTTGTCTGGGATACCAAGGTAATGCTGAACTCATAAAATAAGTTGGGAAATATACTCTCATTTTATATTCTGAAAGAGTTTGTGAGGATTAGCATTCTTTCTTCTTTAAAATGTTGATGGAATTCACCAATGAAATTATCAGAGCCTGGGTTTTCTTTATGGGAAGGTTTTTAATTATGCATTCAATTTACATATGTATTCAATGTAATAGTGGTCTGAAAAAGCCTTAAGGCAGAAAGTCACACCAATCAAAGAGTTTACCTGTTTCGTGTCCCATCTCTCAGATATCATATTCGGACACTACCCGTGTCCGAAAATAGGTGTTTCACATATTTTTCCAGTTTTCTATTTGTTTACAGAAGAAGGGCAAGTTTAGTACCAGTAACTCCACCATAACTAGAAAAGGAATTCAAAAGTTTTAATTTTTCATATTGTGAAATCTATTCATGGATTTCATACTGCTTGGTGACTCTATGTGTTCAATCATTCTGTCATTCATTTACTCCTCATGCCCTCTAAAAATATCTATATGCCTGGCACACAATATACACAGATATGTGGTAGTCTTAGTGGGGGAGACAAATAGACATTAATGGAATAATCTCATAAATATATATAAAAATGATATGTGTAAATATTTTTTAAATAAAGTATGTGGTGCTATAGAACCTATAACAAGTGGATTTAACCCAGTCAGTGTGCTCAGGAGCATTCAAGTAGGCTTTTTATGTCTCTAGTCAGGCTTCTCTCCTGTTCCTCACAGTACTTCTTTCAAATTCTCTCTACTTTCCTCAAGGATCCTACCCGACTACCGAACTCCTCACTTCAGTAGAGTTCCTCCATAGGCTTCTGACAATTTGATTTATCTGGGAAGTCTCCCTCAATTTAGGTTTTGTAGACGGATCATAATTTTCTAATATTATTTTTCTTTATTCTCGAAATATAAAATCTTGTTTAGGATATATAAGGTGAGAGGTTTTTTTTCTCACTTTCTCTTGGAAGGGATGATCTCTTTTGAACTGCTCATTCAGGTCCTTTATCAGGGAAGGAAATTTTTCTTCAACTGGATCATTGATTATTTCAACTCATCTAAGACCATTCTAAGACCCTCTGTGTTAATACCTGTAACTCTTAAGATGGGTCTGTGTTCTCTGTCCTCTATACCCTTCATCTTCACTCTTATCATTTTTATCTTTTTTTGTCATTTTTGTCTTCCTTTTGTGAGCTTTTCTCACATGTGTCCTCTTCATCATTGATTTGTCCTGGTCAGACCCTCTCTGACCAAATAAAACTCTCCAATGTTTATTTTACTGTCTACTGTTTCTGTTGTATGTTTTGATGTAACTATCTTTATTTTCTTTGCGTATTTCACTTATTCCTTTATTAACTAGGTTTGGGGTCTTTTTTCTCATTCTGTTATTTCTTTCTCTCAGATATTATCTCCCTAGAATTTTTCTCCTATTTCATAAAGAAGCTCTCACATCCTGTTTCAAGATTTTATTTTAAAATTTCCTTTTGCTTCTTACATAAAATACATTTTAGAGGTAGGCCCTTCTTCTGAGTCCTCAGAATAATATACTTCTTCCCTTTCCATATATTTATTGGCCCCATGGTTTCTAATGTTGGGGATGGTTTTTTGTTTTATTTTTTCTTTATTTTGAAAGGAGAGATCTGTCCAGACATGGTATTTGCCAACAAATCTCTGTGAATTGCCCTTAGGTTCTCTCACTGCTCATTTGGCTGTTAGTTCAATCTTGTGTTCAGATTAATAACTGGGGTGGGGAGTGATGTAGGAGAGGATCGTTTGATTGGTTTTATATTGGACCACATTTCAAGGCATGAATTCATCTGCTATAACTCTGCTGACTTGAAATGGGATTCTCTCTAATCCCCAGTGTCTGATTCTTTACCACTCCACCTAAAATCCCCAACATGTTATCTTAGCAGAGATGAGGGATCTTCCCATCTCTGCATTGCCCTGATACCTACCTAGCTAACTTCCACAATTCCTTTATTATGGAGACATAACTCTCAGGAATCAATGCTCACCGCTTTGTATAAAAGGAAGACAAGGATAATATACACCTATGCGTTTGTGTCTGGTAGGTTGGGAGTACAGAGAAGTACGAAGAAAAATACTTTAACCCCAAAATATAGGCCTAGACATTAGAGGAGCAACTGCCTAACTTTTCTCATTCGTAATAGTTTAAACAGGATTTGAATTCAAGTCTGTTTGACTACAATGTTCAAGCTCAATACAATAGACACTGCTTCTAGAAGCTGATCCATTTTCTTAAAAAAGTAGAACCAGAAACTTTTCTGACACATTTATACTACCAGATACACAAAAGACAAAGACACGTTCCTAGCCCTCAAAGATGCAAACATCTACGTATAAAATAACAACACAACTTGTGTGGTAAACTCTAGAGTAGCGATAAGGTAAAGAATTAAATTTTTTAATACAAATATTAGAGGATCCGGTCTCATAATATAGCAAACTTCTCTTTGTACGGTACATTATAAAGAAATGGTATATTTGGGGTAAACAAGGGCTGCAGTCCGTTAGGTGTGGTCTGAGTCATGCCGAGACAGCAGGAGTATCACTCCCTTTGGTCTGGACACTACAATCCTGTTAATTCAGCCCCAGATCAAATTATCCTCTTGGCAGCCTCAACACACTGATGACTCATGTTGGGCTCGCAGTCAACTGAAATTGCTAATCCTTCTCACACGTGCAGCTGTTTAGCTACATCTCCCCCAGCCTGGCCTGATGCAGCACTTCACAAAGCCTGAATGCTGTGTTTTCATATTCTCTAAAACCAGCTCATTTACAAGTATGGAAATTTCACACACTGCATAATCATCGTGACATAGGGATGAAACAAGCTTAAACTGTTATTAATTTGCTCTTCAGGCTAAAGGATTAAGTAAGATAGAAAGGGATGCAAAAAATTAAGACTGATGTTAGTTTCCCGAACCTCTCATATCTAATAAATAAGCAGTTTTCTTCTATCCTCCTTCTGAATAAAAAACTTATTCAAATTCTCTGCATCCATATTTTCTTTGTAAAGGTCCCAGCTAAGGAACCTTGGGGAATTCTTAAATACAAGGCAGAGAGGTACTCTCTAGGATGGTCACCTTCTCCACGTCAAATGTAATTCTAAATGTCTATATGTTTCACTGGGAAAGATGCCCTCTTTTCCCAAAATGACTGGGCCACACTAAGGGGGAAACTAACATTTTCTGAGCATCTGCTATATTTATTTAGGTTTAGGCACTCTATTTATATATGCTATTTATTTCATTGTCATGACAACCTTGTAAGTTATACACGACTCTCTCCATTTTATAGTGGCAGATCTTAAGGTATAGGGAGAATAAAGATATTGTTCAAAGTTGCACAGAAAGGAGCTGGGATTTGACCATCAAATTGTCTGGATTTAAGGCTTAGTCTATTCAACAAACCATGTAAATAACCCTTGCCAACGCATAGAGAACAGCCAACTCTAGGAGAAAGCTCTCTGGTGGAAAAAGTGAAAGGACACTTGCTATGCAGCGAAGATAAACAAGGTAGTGTGCTTACTTTGGTCTTAGTTTCTAGAGTGATGCCAAACTCATAATAAGTGCTCATTGAAAATTAATAAATAGTCAAGAAATGGTCAGATATTTTCAATTTTGCTTATCAAACCGGTAACTTTCAACTAGTCAGCAGAAATTTTTTAAGGTCTTACTGTATGTTAAATACCTCATGTGAACTAAGACCATCTGATTTCAGTGAAACCCATAATACACGACCAATATTCTCCAATTTAATCAAGTAGCAAAATGTATAATACTGATTGTTGAGGCTATGGATATTTAGAGATAGAGCGCTTGAAAGGTTCTATCCATACCTTTTTAGAAAAGTATGGAGCACATAGTGCTCACACGATGTGAGCCTTGAAGGATAGACAGAAGGTTAGTGCGTTTCATGGAAGGAAAATATCAGGAGAAAGGAAGGCATAGGTACAGAATGTTTGCAGAAAGGGAGAAACAGAGATATAGGAGCGATAGGAAATGATTGTAAATTAGGGTAATGTTAGCTGCCGTAGCAAAGAGAAATGTATAATGCATGGCAGATCTTACTGGAAGCTCTTTAGGACCAGATTCAGACGTGGTATTCAACACATTTCCACTCACATTCCATTGACCAGAATTCAAATATGTGATCACACCTAAGTGCAAAAGAGAGTGGGAAAGGCTGTCTATCTGTGTATGCAGAAAGAAGAGAAGTGGTTTTGGCTAACAGCTAGCTAGTCTCTGCAACAGAAATGAACTAATTTGGCAGAAAAACAACCATGTAAAGCTGAAGGGTGAGACCCGATCTCTTTGTGCTTCAGTTTTCTTAGTTGTAAAATGGAGCTAAAACCCTTGACAGCATACTCATAGAGTTCTTTTTAGGAAGAACAAATGAGATAATGAAGATAAAATTGCTTTAAAAACTCAAACAGTGTCTAGTTACTTTCCTGATTAAGGGTTGGCCTCTCATCTCGGATGCTAGGAAGTTGTTATGCTGTGGCTACATAAAGAAGATAGAGGCTACAGCAATACATTCAAGAATCAATTGTAGCAAGGAGTTTGGACTGGGAAAAATAGGAAATGATCTTTTTAAGACTACTTCCCCTTGATCTAAGAATTTGCCAGCCATATGTTAGGTACTAGTTAAATATTTGTGGAATTAATGAATAGTGTCTTATTCTATTAGTACACAGAAAATATATATCAAGGTCGTATACATAAAACAGAATTCTATAGGGCCGGCCCCGTGGCTTATCGCTTAAGTGCTCGCACTCCGATGCTGGCAGTCCGGGTTCGGATCCCGGGTATGCACTGACGCACCGCTTCTCCGGCCATGCTGAGGCCACGTCCCACATACAGCAACTAGAAGGATGTGCAACTATGACATACAACTATGTACTGGGGCTTTGGGGGAAAAATAAATAAATAAATAAAAATTATAAAAAAAAACAAAACGGAATTCTAGGGGTGAAGGTGTAAGACAAAAGAAAGGGTGAGGGAGAAAAAGCTAGGAAGAGGGAATGTGGAAGGATCAGAGAACACTACCTTGTTTTACACCTGTAACTTTTGTTTATATATTATAATATTTAATCCTGGCAACTAAATTATGACGTAAGTATTATTATATTCATTTTTTTAGAGGAGGAAACAGAGTCCATGGAAATTATGTCAGTTGAGCAAGATTGCATCACTGATAATTAGCAGAACCAGAGTCTCAACCTGAATCAGATGCCAAAATCATACTTTTTCCCCTGCTCCCCCCTGCTGCTATTAATTAGCAAGGTAAGGGGAAGATGGAGGAAATAGTCTTTTTTAAAAAAATCTCTTTGGCAAAATCAGACTCAGAATCTCAGTGCTTGCAGGGCCACTAGAGAAAGCTAGTCAAATGTCTTATTCTACAGGGTGAGAGAGGAGAGTTGCTTTGCCCAGGGTCAGAGGGCCTTGAATGGCAGAGCCAGACCTAGAAAACTCAGGAATCCTGATTTATGGTCCATGACAAAAGTTTAGACTAGGGAATTGTGTTTTTAAAGCTACATGTAGTGTTGTAAAGTCACACACTATACATGACAATACACATCTAGAAATTGCTTCAGATTCGTGTTTCCCCTTGTAGGTTTTTGAAGTAGGATCATACTGCAAAGTAGAGCTGAATTAGTCTGTAGTTTCTGAACTAGGTTTCACTGAGTGTGGTGATGTAAGCACTGAGTTAGCTGTGATTACAAGAAGAGTCAATTTTATACAATTATATAAGACAGTCAGGATTCTTAAGCGAATGACAGAATGATTGGCGTGGTAGAAAGGACTCTAAGTTGAGATTTAGGAGATCTGGCTCTCAGACATGAGTACCCCTGCTCCTCTATGACCTTAGCCCTCACTTCGCTTATTTCAATAGCTTGCCATATCTCATTTCTTTCATAATAATCCTATGAGCTGAGTACCTAACATTTTAGGAAACCAAGGCTCAGAGAGATTGTCTTGATGAATATCTGTCTGGCTGCATGCCCAGTTGGGTAAGCAGTGTTGGATAGGTTGCAGAGAGACCAGAGACCCAGAGATAGCAAAGAAGACATATGGGTTTATCGGGAGTTACTTACAGGGAATGTCCAGTGGCAGCCAGCTGGATGGACGTGTACACTTGCCACTGCTGGTGGGGAGGGGCTTGGTCATATAAGCAGAGGGCACAAAGGCTATGTACTTGCCAAGGGGGGCTCTCCCTGGTATGGCCAGCGTTCCCAGGAAAAGTAGCTGATGTGGAGAGACTCTGTGTTCCTTCAAGACATGATGTTCTTTGAGTGAGATAATGTAAGATCCGGGCTGGCCAGGCCCTTGACCATCACAAATCCCAGCAGCTGGGCATCTTGCCCAACAGGGGCCAGAAGGAGACACGGCTTTTAAAGGGTACGAAGGCTAGTGCCCCTACAATATCACATAGGGTGGAGAGTGGGTTCCAGGTGTCTTGACTCTCAGCCTCATACTCAAAACACTACACCAGTGGTACTAATGCAGTCCTGATCAGGATCAGCATCACCTGAGAACTTGTTAGAAATGTCAATTTTTGGCGTCTCCCAGACTTCCTGAATCACTATATCTGGGGCTGGGGCCTGGAATCTGTGCTTTAACAAGCCCTTTAGGGAATTCTGATTTGAGAAGTGCTGTGGCATTGTGATCATGGCATGGAGGTCATCACTTGTTAAATACCCATGCAGAAGGGAACTGAAGAGATAGGTCAGACTGAAAGGAAAGTTCCAGAAAAAGAAGTGTTAAATCAAAGTTTATGTGAGTGTGAGAAGAAGAATGATGATGCATGGAGTCCAGAAACCGCCTGGAATGCAGCCTATTATTTTTAGATTAATTTTAACTTTTCATTTTGAAATAAGTATAGATTCATAGGAAGTTGCAAAGATTCTACAGACAAGTCCCATGTACTCTTTGCCCAGATTTCCCAATGATTACATCTTATATAACTATAGTAAAATATAATAACCAGGAAGTTGACATTGCTATAATATGCATTATAGTTATATGTTGTATTTATCACATGTGTATACACATGTAATCATCACTGCAATCAAGACACTGAGCTATTCCATCACCACAAAGATCTCCTCCAACCCTTTATAATCACATCCACTCCTCACCCCTACCATCCCATATACCTGGCAACTACTACTTTTGTCTCCATCTCTATAATTTTGTCATTTAGAAAATGTTATATAAATGGAATAATATAGCATATAACTCTTTGAGAATGGCTTTTTTTCACTCAGCATAATTCCTCTGAGATCCATCTAAGTTGTTATGTGTATCAATAGTTTATGCCTTTTTATCGCTGAATAACATTCCATGATATGGATGTATGGCAGTTTGTTTAATCATTTACTCATTGAAGGACATTTGGGTTGTTTCTAGTTTGGGGCTGTTATGAATAAAGCTGCTATGAACATTTGTGAACCAGTTTTTGTGTGGACATAGTTTTTCATTTCTCTGAAATAAATGTCTAGGAGTATGATTGCTTGGTTGTATGGTAAGCATATGTTTAGCTGTAGCTTTCAGTTTTTAGGAAACTGCCAAATGGTTTTCCAAAGTAGCTGCAAGATTTTATACTCCCAGCAACTATGTATGAGATATCCAGTTTCTCTGCATCCTCACCAGCATTTGGTATCGTCACTGTTTTGTTTTAGTTCCTCTTAAGCGTGTGGAGTGACATCTCATCACGGTCGTAATTTGCATTTCCTTAAAGGCAAGTAATATTGAACAAATTTTCACGTGAATATTTTTGTCATATCCTTTTTAGTGAAATATATCCTCTTCTATTCATGTTTTTCAGCCATTTTCTAGTTGGATTTTTCATGTTCTTACTATTGAATATTGTGTGTTCTCTATATATTCTGTATACTAGTCCTTGTTAGATATGAAGTTTACAAATATTTTCCTCCAATCTGTAACTTGTCTTTTCATCCTTTTAGTAGGGTTTTTCTCAGAGCAAAAGTTTTTACTTTTGCTGAAATTCAATTAATAAATTTTTCCCTTTAAGGATGGTGATTTGAGGTCATATCTAAGAATGCTTCACTGAGCCCTAAGGCCTGAAGATTTTTTTGTATGTCATTTTCTAAAAGTTTTACATTTAAATCTATGATCCATTGTGACCTTGATTATTTTTTAAAACTTTTTACTGTGCACAGATTTTGAACATATAGATGAAAAAATATTTGTAATGACTCTCCAAAGCTATCATCTAGATTTAATAACATGTTATGAAAAAAGAAGGCAAGGCAATGGGGCAATTGTCTAAATTTTGATTTGTTAGTGCTGTGGAGTCTATTCTGACTTCTACAACCCTGTATACAGCAGAGCATAACCCTGCCCGGTCTTTCTGCGCCATTCTCGCCCCTTCTAGCACTCTATCAGACAATGCTCTGCTGTTATTCACAGGGTTTTCATGACCAATTTTTTGGAAGTGGGTGGCCAGGTCTATCTTTCTAGTCTGTCTCAGTGGAAGCTCCACTAAAACCTGTCCCCCATGAGTGACCCTGCTGATATTTGAAATACCAGTGGCATAGCTTTTAGCATCACAGCAACAGGCAGCCACCACAGTATGACAACTGGCAGATGGGTGTTGTGATTCCCTGACCAGAAAACAAACTCTGAGCTGTGATAGCGAGAACACTGACTCATAACTGCTAGACCGCTAGGGCTGGCTAATTGTCTAAATTAAAAGTTACTTAAAAAATTGAACAACCAAATGCAATAAATGGAACCCAATTGGATCGCAGTTTGAATAGAACAAACGTGAAACACATTTTGAAACAAATAGGGAAAGATGAGATAATAAAAAGATAAAATGAACTAAGATAGTGTTTGTTGATAATTAATAAAATTAATAATAAGTTTCACTGGGTGTGATAATAATCTTGTCATTAAGGAAAAAAATGTTCTTACTTTTTAGAGATACATACTAATAAATTTAGTGGTAAAATATCAGGATGTCTGATATTTCTTTTAAAAATTCAGGAAAACAAATAAAGTATATATAGCAAAATGTTACCAATTGTTCCATTGGCTTGCTGAAGGGACTGGGGCCATTGTCCTGAACATCTAGGTCTTCAAGTGTGGGATAAAGGGACAGTAATTAGGTAAGTTATGAAGCAGAGCTTGAGACAGACTTGATTGAGAAAGCAAAAGGAAGGCAACAGGGAAAGTTTGACTAGTTCAATTCAATCTAATGGATATTTACTGAGCAACTGACTGCTTATTTCATACAAAGCACTTTTAATCATTTTGGAGAATTCAAAGGCTAGTAAAGCAGGCCCTCCTCTCAAGAAGACAAAATGATGATGTCCTGAAAAAGTTACAAAGAGTGGTAGGAAGGATGGGGAAAGGTCTTCCCGGCATGGGGCGCGGTGGGCGGGGGAGGGAGGGCATCAAGATGGAGAGATCACCTTAAGTAAACGTGTTTATTCATTCATTCATTCATTCATTCATTTACTGAACACTTGTTAAGCACTGGGGATGCAAGATAAATAAATAAGGCAAACTAGAAAGATTAGTAAAGTGTTGTATAATCTCTAACCTAGGGCAGATTTTTCTTCTATCTTAAACTGAGTCAGGCTTTATTCTCAGAACGACCTATATATTCATTTATCCTAGGGCCACTGTAACAAGGTAGCAAAAACTGAGTGGCTTAAAACAATCGAAATTTAATCTCTCTCAGTTCTGGAGGCTAGAAGTCTGAAATCAAGGTATTGGCAGGACCATGCTCTCTCTAATGTCTCTGGGAGAGAATGCTTCTTGCCTCTTTCTAGATTCTCGTGGTTGCTTGCAATTCTTGGCATTCTTTGGATTGTAGACTATAATTTCTGCCTCTCTTGTCACATGGCCATCTTCTCCTGGTGTCCCTCTCCTCTTCTTATAAGGACACCAGTTATATTGGATCAAGGGCCCACCCTACTCCAGAATGACCTCATCTTAATTTAATTATATCTGCAATGACCCTATTTCCAAATAAGGTCACATTCTGAAGTACTGAGGGTTAGGACTTCACCATATCTTTTTGAGGGGACACAATGCAACCCACAAAAACCTGTGATTCTAAAATCAATTACTTCTATAAACTGTGTGCCTTGGGTTTAGCACACTTAGAAATAGGACAGCCTTGCAACAAAAACAATCTTCTCAGCCTACGTTGAACTACTCAGTCTCTGGGTAGACATGGGAGGCCCTGACTCTGAGATGAGATTGATAGGGACAGTATTTAGTCCCTAAATTTTTGTGATCAGTGTGTTCTTCTCCCAATCTATATTATTTAAACATGAAAACACATTTTTAGGGTATTACAATGGACCCATACTATATTGTGCAAACATAAATTGAATCTTTAAAAAGCAATCTTGGAGAGTTTCATTTGACAACAAATTTGCGCATTTGCTTAGAGAGAACTTACCATCACTGATAGGTTTCTTGGCAACTGAGCTATTTTTACTTACAGAGAACTAAAGAGGAGCTGAAGGGTATTTAAAACAACAGATTCCCAACTGTTTGGAATTATAAGTCCACGTCCTTGTTTAATATCTTCCTGGACAGCTGCCTCCTGCTATAATAGCTCTGGAGCCCTACTTTCAACTGACCAGACACTTTCTGGATGGCCATTGTGCGGGGCCTGTAGAAGCCATCAGGCAGCCCAGGCCTCGTATCTACAAGATGCTCAATAACTGTTTGTCAAATGAGAGAATGCTATGAAGAGGTAGGGATGACTCTTACCATGAGGACTCTATGCAGTTTATTTCAATTATTTTCCACAAATAATTACTGATTACCACCATGGGCCTGGATTAAGCCCTGGCTCAGAGATTCTCTGGTTGTGGTAGCTCAGCAGGTTTCTTAGCCTCTTTAATGCTCAAATTTCTTAATTGGTAAAATTGTAAAACAATACACACCCAGCCAATTTACTGTAGGAATCAACTAATACAGGGCCTAAGGTTTAGGTCAAATTTGGGGAAGGAAGGTAGAGACATTCTTCTTTTGACTCTTTCCCTTTTTTTTCTTCTTCTCTTCCCTTCTCACCCAGGGACGGAAGGGCCCTAAGTAGGGCTTTATTTTTAAAGAGGAGGTCACTTCATTCTATTTCCATCAATCTAAGGTGATGAGACACTCTACCATCCTGGATTCCTGCCCTCAAGAAGGTTACATATGTTTGAGAAGGAGGGATATACATCTTCTCAAACTTCATCATCTCTTTCTCATAACTGTCATATTGTCATCACCCTCATCAATAATAATTACAGCCAGCATTTATTAAGTGTTTACTATGGTCCAGGAACTGTGCTAAAACCTGTTTGTGTAGAGCTCATTTAACATCACCATAACTCTTTGAGTTAGGTGCTATTCTTTTCTATCAAAGTTGGAGAAGCAATACAGCGTAGTAATTCAGCACTTAGTCACTGGAGATAAACTTGCTGGGTTTAAATCCTTGTCCACTGGGTGTGGACCTGCCACCTGGGGCATGTTATTTAATCACTCTGTGCTCTATTGTTCTCAATAAAATGTGGGTGATGACTGTGGTAAGAGTCCCTGCCTCATAGGAATATTATGAAGATTACATGAGTTGAAAGTATATAGTGCTTTGAACATATTTCATAAAGTAAGAATTCAACAAATGTTTGCTATTTTCCTTATCTCTATCCTTTAGATGGGGAAACAGACTCCGGCTTTAACTGACCAGACTGAGCTTACGCAATTTTTAAACAGTGGCACTGAGATTTGACCACAGGCAATCTGATTCTGCAGCTTGCATTTAAAGCCTCTAGACTCTACATCTAAATAAAGTTTAATCACTAAACCCGTCAACCATCAGAAAGCTGGCATGATGCCATCTAAACCCAAGGGCCTGGACTGGCCCAGATGATAGGGGCCACACCACATCCCCACAGGCTGGAGTGAAAGTGAATACAACTTTGTTTGGCAATTTCCATGACGCCCTCCAAACAGGGTGGAGACACCCTGATTTAAAACCCTTCAAATCCTGGAGATTGAATTGCAGAAAAGGTCAGAAGCAGGGATATGGGAATCTCTCTTTTGCCTTTTGAAGCCTGAGCTCAGCTGGAGTTTTAAAGGGCAGAAAAAAATTCCTCTTTGCCTTCCCTTTCCTCTGGGGTTCGGTAGACTAAGCCTGAGGACAGCTTGTTCTGAGTGTGGGTTGAGAGTAGAGGTTGGCCCCCCAGGGTGGCTAAAGTTACTAAGCCCCATGTGGAATCCGGTCTCTCTGTCAGATATAGCCAGTGGTGAGGCTGCCCTCACCACTGGTGAGGCGGGTGAGGAGGGTAATTAGCCTGGGTGTTGAAATTGACAGTTTTGTCAAGCAGAGATTCGATTCGCATAATCCCAACATAGGCACTCACCTACCAGCTCTTTCTCGGATGCATTTAGCAACAGCTGTGACTGAGGTTTGACACTGAAGTTCGATAATAAATAAAAGCACTGACTCTATATTTTATAAGAACAAACACCCACTTTTTTCCTCTTTGTTATTTTTTATCATGTGCTTGAGCCAAGCTTTTCTGGACTTCAAGAGTGTTTCTTGTTTTGCTTTTATTTTTTTTGTTCAAATCTGGCACCCCAAGCATTGCATGACAGAGTTGATTCAGAAGCCATCTCCAATCCTTCTACTTGGGGGGCCCAAGCTGGCCTAAATGAAAACCATCGTGGCCAGCCCTGGGGAGCCTAAAGCTTGAGCACAAGATTTGTAATCAGGGCAGGTTGCCAGGGACCCTCCTCTTTGTTATAAGGAGCTCAAGGTACTCAATTAGGTGTTCCAGAATGCCATGTTCTCTGCTAAGCCTCCAGAAAGCTGTGTACATGGCATTTGGCTCCTTGATTTTTTTTTTTCAATTTGAGGCTTTTTTTACCCCAAAATGAAGACAGAGTGTTAAGTTTCTTTAAGAAACCGCTTTCGCCTATACAGTGAGCTCTGAACAAATGGAAGTCTTGTCTGCAGAAGTCAAATAGTGTTATTACCTCTCTCAGATCATGTCTCATTTGCTTTCACTGGCTTCCTTTCCACAACTCCTAGGCTGAGACCAGACCGTTTGGCTCTTTAGTCAGAGTTCTGGCTTAGGGTTGATTTTTGTACACTGCTTCCAGAGTTCTGATCCCTGACATACAACTCATCTTCAGGGCACACAAGCCATGACCTAGGCCCACAGAACAACCTGGCACACACTGCCTTGAAGAATCTCTTGTACAAAAAAAGGATTTTATAGGCTACCTCATTCATTAGACTTTTTAATCCCAAGTTCTTCATATAATTGATAAAGACCTATGGTTACAAAGTACCCTTTGCAAGCCTCTTTTCTCATCTGAGCTTCCATTTTTTTTCTCAAATGTAGATGTTAGACTCATTTATGTCCAATGTTTCTTTTGACTCTGAAATTATGTTTCTGTGATTGATATTTTAGTGCCTCCTTCCTGAAAGGAGCTTCCTTAACCTCATGGAAGAAGTATTATAAACAAAGAAATATTGCAAGAAAAGCCAAGCTCTTATAATTCTTCCTGATTCTCAACTATGATCAATCTCATGGGACTTTTCAAATTCTAAAATATCAGGGCAATTACTCAGAAATATGATTATAAGAGAGCAATAATACTAATATTTAAGAACAGGAAAGAATACATGGAATTTTATCATGAACTCTTGCTCATTAATACTGATAAGCAATCTGTGGCTTGAAGACCAAGGATCTCCTCCTTTCTCTTACCCTCCTTCCAGTTCCCTCCCTTCAATTTACATCTTCCTTTATCTTTTCTTTCCTTCTACTTCTTTCCCTTTCTTTCTTTTCCTATCTATCGAAGTCAATTTTAAACAGTCAGCATCAACACCTAAATATCAGCATTGTACCTGAATAAGATACTATACTAGTTACTGATGTATTGCCTATCAGCTCCAAATTCACCCATTTTTCCTGCTCTGTGAAAATGGATCTGGGCCTTTGAAATATTTTTCCTTAGCTGGTTGGAATGACATTTAAGCTTTGTGGGTAGAGGATGCCGTGGCTCGGTACAACCATTTCAGGAGGAAGGGGATTTGCTTCCTGGTTGTGATATGATCCTCTTGGAAGGACTTCCCCAGTGATGGACATCTTCAGTGAGCCTCTTCTTCAGTAACCAACTCCTGCAGCACAGACAACTTCTCCAGCATTTTGCTATTACTGTGCACATGTTTTCTCTAGCACCAGGCTCCTGCATCATGGACTCAGATAACTTCTCCAGTACCCAGCTCCTACAGTAAAGCTTAGCCAGTGGCAACCATCATCTAGCAGCTGTCCCTGGCATGCCTGTTGAGCAGTTTCATAGTGGAGTGCCTTTGGAAAGACATTCCCTATGAACAGCTTTCCGGAACACCCTAGAAGACAGATTTCTGTCAAGTTCTGGAATGGGGATTTCCAGCAAGTTCTGCAGCATGGCATCACAGTGACTTCTTAGCCATTTGGTGACACACAGCCATGTCCTCTCCAACAAGATCCAGAACTCAGACTGGTGGGTAAGAAGAGAGATGTTTTTTCTTGGGCTCTGTAGCTCACCTTTAGAAGGAGTGGCTGTTCTCTGCCATTTCCAAATTCTTTACAATTTTATTTGGTTCTGACTAATCTAATGCTTCTTACTCCAGTCTGGGTTATGGTTAATAATTATTTACATTAAACTTTCCCTGTTCAAGTTACTGTGTGGTTTCTCTCTCTTGATTGAACCCAGACTGACACTGGCACTTTTCCTTAAATTAAATGTCAGTCTTCTGTAGGAAGCATGAAATAAACACATGAAGAAACTAGAAAGCATGTAAATAAGTAGATAATCAAGTAGAGAACTGAATGAATAGTTAAGTCAAGAAGGGGAACAAGATCTCAGCCTTCTTACCTGGTTACTCTTTCTTTCTCTGACCTGTTAACATGAAGTGTTCTGGAACCCAGACCTTAATCCTCTGTTCTCTGACTACACTCACTGCTTTGGTGATCTCCTCCAGTCCTATGGCTTTAAATACAGTCCATATGCTGATCACTACCAAATCTATGTTCCCAGCTTTGACTTGTTTTCTAAACCCCAGCTGCCCACTAAATATCTTTACTTGGATGTCTAATAGAAATCTCAAAATCAACACGTCTGAGCTTCTCTCTAAAGTCAAATCTACCCACAATCTTCCCCATCTGCACTGACAGCAACTCTCTCCTCCTAGTTACTCATAAAAAAATCTTGGAATCCTCCTTGACTCCTCTCTTTCTCCCGCTATCCTCATCCAATATGCCAGGAAATATTGTTGATTCTACTTTCCAAGTTTATTCAAAATCTAGTTTCCCCCACTCTGATGCAAACATCCTCATCTGACCATCATCACTTGCCAGCTGGAATGCTACAACAGCCTCCTAACTTGTCATCCTGCTTCTACACTCACCCCTTTGCAGCCTCTTCTCTACACAGCAGCCAGTGGTTTCCAGGATTTAGGGAAGTCGTGTGTGCAGGAGGTAAATTAATGTGATTATGAAAGGGCAACACAAAGATTCTTGTGGTGATGAAACTGTTCTGTATCTTGACTAGGGTAGTGGACACATGAACTCACACATGTGGCAAAATTCCACAGAACTAAATATACACAGAAACATACACACACATATGAGTACAAGCAAAACTGGGGAGATCTGAATAAGATTGGTGGATTGTATCAATGTCAATTTCCTGATAGTGATATTGTACTCTAGTTTTCAAGTTGTTACCATTGGGGGAATGAGGAAAACTGGTTAAAGGGTACAGGGTCGCTCGGTATGATTTCTTACGATGGCATGTGATTCTACAGTTCTCTTAAAATGAAAAGTTTAATTTAAAAAAAAGTTGGCTACAAAAAGAAATATTTTGTGGGTAACAGGTGGAGGCCATTCTAGTTGTGCTTTTATTGAGTGTAGCATCAACTCCTCTTTAGAAAAAGGATTTATCTTATCTGAGAAAGGAATCTCTTGACTTCTTTATGAAGTAAGACAGAGGGGAATTGATTAAGCTGTTTTGCTCCACAACGGATTTTCCTACTCTATAATAAGGGAAGATGCCCAGGTTTGGTTTGTTTCACTTCTGAGTTATCCTTATTTACACCTGCCTAGCTTGGTGGAAAGGATTCTTGGATTTGTATTTTCAGGAAACTTGAATTCAGGTCCAAGCCATGGCACCAACTTGATTTACCTCTCTATTAAAATAAAGAATCCTCAGAATTCTTAGTTTATTTTTCTGGAATACAGGAGGATCTGGAGATAAAGAATGACAATGGCTAGACAATCTGTCTATTCCCACCTACATCTAAAAGGTTTTGACTCTGGACTTCTACTCCTAGCACAAATGTTCTTTATAGGCACAAATAACCTCCACAGTTTGGCTTTGAAGAAAACACCTGGAGACACCATGCTTTACTTTTAAGCAATAGAGCAAATTTTTACAGAGCAGGGCTGGGGATATCCTCTTACCCAAATTTCCTTTAAAGTATTAGCTGAGTATTAGTGAAGTACTTCCAAGAGGCCCTGATATTTTGTCCCAAGTCTTGGCTGTAAAATGTAATATTTTATTGCAGGTTAGGGAGAGATAGGCTTATAACCTTTTGGAGAGATTGGCATCATAAGACGATCTCTTGAGTAAAGAAAAGCAGAGAAAATTATGGCTGTGAAGCAATTTAGAGAAAAATGAAATGGACCTTGTACTTAAGAACTTTCAAGTGTTAAGGAAGTCCTAAATCTACAAAGTCATCCTGGGGAATCTTGTAAAGAGAAGTTGGGCTGATGAACAGAGGAAAATTCTGAGAATGGGGAGAGAGAAAGAGTATTAAGAGAAGTGCTCTTTCAGGTGAGAAGTTAACTTCATTATTTATTGGAGCAATTTTTACCAAAATGTAGACAAAAATACAAACTATCTGCGAATCACCTGGGCAGGGCTGTTGTTAAGATGCACAGCGTCCTGGGGCCAGCCTGGTGGCATAGCGGTTAAGTTGGCACACTCCACTTCGGCAGTCTGGGGTTCACAGCTTCGGATGCTGGGTGTGGACCGAAGCACTGCTTACCAAGCCATGCTGTGGCAGATGTCCCATATAAAGTAGAGGAATATGGGCAAGGATGTTAGCCCAGGGCCAATCTTCTTCAGCAAAAAAGAGGAGGATTGGCAGATGTTAGCTCAGGGCTGATCTTCCTCCAATATATATATATATGTATATATGCATATACATATATATATATGTATATATATGCATAGCCTCCTAAGGCCCACCTTGAGTCTATTGACTCAGAAACTCTAACCACTTGGGAATCTGCACATTTAATGAGCACAGTCTAGTAGAGGCAAGACCTATTTCCCTGCTTTAGGACAGAGTTACTCATTCCCCTAGCCAGCAATAGTATTGGCTGTTGGTTGAATCCCTCCCTAGGAATTTCCCTAGGCTAAACCCAGCTGCCTTGCCCAAGGCTGAGTCTTTTCTCCTGCCTCCTACTCCAGAGTAGCCTTCATTCCATTGATATGGGGGCAGGGTGAGGTTAACAAAAACATGGCCCCTTTGTCTAAATTTAGGACAACTTGGAGAGCCATTCCATTTCTAGAACCCCCAAGGGGCAGGCTGAAGCCTTAGTTTCAATTACATCTTAGCTCAACTTTTTCCTCTGCCTATTCCTGCTTCCCTTACTATCTTCCAGGTGTTTTTCTTAAAAGCATCCCCCAATAAACCATCTATCTGCAAAAAGAATCTTCATCTTAAGATCTATTTCCTGAGGATCGGGATGTAAGACATAGTGTAAGTACTCAGAACTGTTCTAAGTGCTTATCTCCAGACTTGAGGGAAAATCACCAACAACAAAAAGCCTCAGTCCTGGACTATGGTATAAAAAGTACTTTGAAGATTCTTGGGTTGCCACCTACACTCTTGGGTCATTAAAAAGGAGCAGCAGAAGACCAAGTGGAAAAGACCACTATAAGAAGCACTATGCAAGTGACAGTGGAAACGTTGGCCACAAGAAACATCAGCAAGAGCCAAGCAGTGGAAATGATGTTAAGATGGCAGCTGCAACAGAGCGAGAGCACAGCATCACACGTAGCCCAACGGGGGTGTCTAGCATACAGAGCAGCATCATGCCTCCTTATGGAAGGAAGGGACTTAGGCAGACACAGCAGGGACTGGGAGTGCTGTAAGAAGTAGAATTAGTGGAAGACAGAGGGAGTTGGTATTCCAGCAGTCATGTTCATGAGGGTTCTCCAAGAGACTCTTGTTATTATCGACTTGTGGGTTTCCTGGTAGTCTGGGACAACCTGTATGTCACATATGAAATGTCTGCTCATTCTCTCTCATCTTCTAGGTTCTGCTCTCCGTGGTCACCATCGAGGAGGGTGACCCTGCTTCACAAGCTACATCTGCTCAGATGGGAGGGGATATTGAGCTGAGGTGAGCCAATCACAATTTCTTCCTCAGTGTCTTTAAAATAAATTTCCTCTTTAGTTAAATTAGCTCTACTTTGTTTCCTCTAACTTGAAACCAAAGAAGTTCTGACAATATGTTGGGTTAGGGATATAGAAGGAACATAATATTCATGGACCGCTGCTGTGTGCCAGGCATTCAAACGAGACTAAATTTACTAATTATAGTCTAAAATAATAGCAAGACATCTGACACTGAAAACAATCATATTTGGAAACTGTCGTAAATAAACATTACTAAATAATCCCAGCCCAGATCAACTCAATTTGGTTACTAAAGGGATTTCCCGTTCTCGTTCATTAGGATGCACTTCAAAACTTCAACAAGACTCCTTACTGAAGTTCTTTTATGATCCAAATGAGTGATGGTAAACACCTGCTCTTAAGATTTTTCAGACTTGAAATACCTTTTTAATTCTTTGTAAAGTCAAATTTTGAGTCTCAATCTAACAGCCATTCAAGTGTTTAAACAGATATAAAGCACATTAAATGGAGAAAACATTTGTCCCCTGTTACAGTGCAGCTCCTTCGGCTTATCTTTTTATGGAAATGAAATTGTCGAAGTCACAAGTCTTTTATAAAAGAATATTTCAGTTTTTGGTGTCTAAAGTATATGGATCCCTTCTTAACCAACAAAACAGAATATTGTGACTTCAGGGACTCAGTAGGAGAACCCAGCCAAGAAATCACTGTGATCAAGACTTGAGTGAGCCAGCCCTGATGGCCTAGTGGTTAAGGTTTGGTGCACTCTGCTTCAGCGGCCGGCCTGGGTTTGGTTCCCGAGCGGGAACAACACCACTCATCTGTCAGTGGCCGTGTTGTGGCGGTGGCTCACATAGAAGAACCAGAAGGACTTATAACTAGAGTATAGAACTATGTACTGGGACTTTGGGGAGTTAAAAAAAAAAAAAAAAAAGACTCAAGTAGATTTGTTCCAGCCATCACAGCTGAGATGACAAATATGTCAGTGAAAAAGCCATCTTGAACATTCCAGCCCCAAGAGACATGATGTGAAGCAGAAATACCATCCAGCTGAGTCCAGCCCAGGATTTAGAATTGTGAGAAATTTAAATAATCTTCATAACCCTTGAGATTAGTACTTTTATGATACCTTTTTACAAATACAGAAAGTGAGACAGAGAAGTTACTTAACCTGCCAAAGATAACACAAGTGATAAGCAGAACGACCAAGTTTCAAATGTAGGCCTTCTGCTTCAACCACTATGCTATTTTACTTTTCTAAGATCAAGACGCCTCTGTTAGTAATACTAAAAAGAATAAGACATTTGTGAATGTTTACTATAAACCCAGTACCGTTATAATTTTTTAAAACACACTTAATCTTCCCAATAACCTTGTGAAGGGGTCCCATAGATGTTTGTTGTTTTGAGATCTGTTGGTTTTTTTTTTTTTTTTTTTTTTTTTGTGAGATGACTTCTATTATCTTTTGGAGAATTACCTCCATTTTACTGTGTATAGAATTGTTGGCAATGGCTATTGAAGAGCTCTGCCCAACCTTAGCCAAAGGGTGGTCATGTAACCTAAGCTGGATCAATCAGAATCTCCCTTGTGAGAATCTGAATCTTGAGTGACAGTGGCGCAAAGACAGAAACAGAGCTGAAGCTCCTTCCTTATGGGAGGTGGGCAGGGGAAAGAGTAGGAATCAGGACAAAAATTCTCCTATAATTTTCCAGAGCTACTATGTCTCTACCCTTTTCTTTGCCTCGTTCTCAGGTGTTGCCTCATGATTTAACTCCAGTACATTCCTTCTCTGCTATAATCAGCTGGTCTTGTTCTGTTGCATTCAAAAAAAACATTAAAGATGAGGAAACTTAGTCTTGTTGAGTGTCTATAACCTGCCCAGGGTCACCCATCTTATAAATGGCAGAGCTGGGATTCTAACTCATGTCTTTACCCCAAAATCTATGCTTTTAACCACTTTCATCCTAGATGCATTAGTCTTTCAGATTCTCTAAGCTGCATACTGTTAGATGTACAGATATCTTTGTTGTATGATAATCAAAGTAACAAATGGACTCCATATTTTAACACTCTGCAAAAATATATCTATTGAGATGTGATTTAATTTAATACCATCAGTATTTATAAAAGAAAACAATTGTAAAGAGCTTATGAGACTGGAAAGAACATCAAACTTGAAGAGAATAAATCTGTTTTGAATTCTGCCTTCATGTATTAATGGACTTTGGAAAAACTTATACTTCGAAGTCCCAATTCTGTCATCTATAAAGTAGAGTTATTAATACTTAATTTATAGGCTTGTTTAATGTTAAATGATATCATGTATTCAAAACTGCTTGTCATTTAGTAGGCACTCAACCAATATTTACTTGTTAGTGACTTAAGGGTTCTGTATTTTTTGCTAAATTATAATAAATAACAAGATCAATTAATCTACTCACTTGATAAACAAATACAAAGTTCCCAGTCAATAAACATTTCATGTTGGTAAGCTATGTTTACAAAGATGAGTAAGATATAGTCCTCCTTTTGTACAGATATCAGACTATTAGACAGAAGGAGAAAGAAACTTTTAAATAATTAATAATGTTAAGGGCATTATTACTAGAAAATACAAGTGCCATTTGGAAATAAAGGATGGAATCACTGAGTCTTATTTAGTGACCACCAGAAAGGCTTCACAGAGGAGGTTTTTACTTCAGTCAGGCCTTGTAGGGTGATGTAACAAGTTGAGTGTTCTAGCTTAAAGAAATTAACCAAGCACATGGATAGGAACTAGTTAAATTAAAGTGATTATCTACTAATTTTTGCTCCAAATCTAAGCCTCTGTCCACCATACCATTTATATCTGTCAACATTGTTTAAACAGGAAAAAAAATGATTTTATCAGTGGGTTTAGAATAAAAAATTGGTCCATATGTTCTCATTTACAATGGTAGAAGGAAAGAGAGGATGAGGCTATCATTGCAAGGGCCCACAGTTATCTGACTCCAGAAGTTCAGCTGGGTTAGATCAACTCTGAAGAAATGTTTCAATGTTTATGTACAGATTCTCACCCAGCCATAGTTCTGTAGACTGCCCATTATCTGGTCTCTGAAGGAAATGACTTAAGCGTGGAAAGGAAAGATAGATAATACCTATGGCATCATTGGATTTGTCCCTTGCCAGATAGTATAATTCCAGTGGAGATGCTTTCTGAATTGGATGTTGTCCAGGCTGGGCTTCTATCCATGCAACGAGACATCAGCTCTATATGCCCAGAAGCAATGTGCTGAACAATTTGGAAGATGGCCATCTGATGGAGTCACAGCAACATAAGCAGCATCATTCACGGTCCTGGAAGGTCAATGGAAGATTTCAGCCTTCTTTATACTCCCTAATCTCTAGCTATGTTTCTTCTGCCAAAAATCTACTTGGGGAAGACTTTTACTGGCCCCAAATCACCATCCAGTGCCTAGATTCTCTGCTACACTGTGTGGGAATTCTCCTGGGTGGGGATGAAAATTGGGCCAGCAGTGGCTGCGGTCATCAGTATATACAGAATTAGTGTGTTTCCCTTCCTTAAATCGTCTCCTCCAGATACTCAGACATAAAAAATGTTGCCAGTTATCAAAGAAAGTAAAACATTTAAAATCTTGGTTTGTGTGCTTAAGTACACAACCATGCAATATTGATTAAAGCATTAAAAAAAGAAGAAATAAAGGAAGAAGCTCTAGCTCCACAGTCTACGTAACCAAGCCATACATTTTTAAGTATTACTTGAGTCTAACTTGTAGGGTAAGTTCTTGATTTGTGGGAATGAATAGCAGAGAGGGAGGGAAAAAGCACTTTTTAAAATTTGAGAAACAAATGAACCGTTCTTTAAACTCTTGATGCCCTCTGTGGCCTGTCCTTTGCTTCAATTTTGGTTAAGCAGGTACAAGATTTACAAAACTTGAGTATTTAGCACTGTTATTTTATACATGCACATATTCAATCATATTCACTGAGCACGTTCTATATGCCAACCACTGTTCTAGTCTCCGAGATACAGAATACATCCCTGGTCTCTGGATTTTATTTATACTCAGGGTGCTGAGAGAGACTACAGTCAGGTAAAAAGAAATAAATATCATAATTTCTAGTAATGATAAATGTTTTGAGAAAAATTGCAGGATAATGTGATAGAACATGACTGGGGGATGAGGATGTCACTTCAGATAGCATGGTCAGGAAAGGCCTCTCTGAGGAAGTGACCTAAACAACAAAAAGAAACCAACCATGCTAAGTTCTTGGAGAAGAGTGCTGTAGACAAAATAAATAGCACCACGTAATGATCCTGAAGTGGGAACAAGATTGTCTTGGCAGAGGAGCAGAAAACATACCAGTGTGTAGCGCAGTATAATAAGGAAGAAAGAAGTTCAACAAGAGGTCATGGAAACAGACGGAAGGCAGATCATGTAGGACCTTGTGGAGCATGGTATTCTAAGATAAGAAGATATTTGAAGGCTGCTAAGCAGGTGAATGACATGATCTCACGCTGACTGTTCCATGGAGAAATATAAAGGAGCAAGAGTGGAAGAAAGACAGACGATGTCTCTGACAGTAGGCACACGACGATGGCAGCACGGGTATGATGGTAGCAATACGGATGAAGAGAAGTGTCCATTAGGACTCAGGTCCTGAATCTGAACTCTGCTGTGGTGAAAATCTGAATATCTTCTTCTAATGCTCAGAACTAATAACAGGAACTCAAATCTGAAGAGTTATTTCTGAATTTTCAATGGCCTTTCCCTTGTATTATTTTTATGGATCCCGAGAGCAGCCCTATGAGGTTTGTAGCAGGGAAGCTCTTATACTCTTACAAATGAAGAAATTGGGGTGCCTCCACTGAGAGTCAACCAGAACACGTGGAGCCAGGACTCAGATCCATCGAATGACAATGCCACGCTCTTTCTCCTGGCCCAGCTACCACATTTTTAACAGTCCAAAGCATTTATTTTGTCAGATGCAAAATTGTCCATATTGAGTTGTGTTCTTCTGGAAGTCAGAACATGCTATTATAACAGTTTATCTGCTTTATGTTTAAAGGAGAAGAGGTCCACCTACTCCTAGATAAAAACTTAAGGCTTGTATAGAAGCCAACAAATGGGTAAAGTAAAATGCATTTTTGAGAAATAAAATTCCTTGGTATTTGAGTTAAATGTCCCAGCCCTTGGTCCAGCGGTTTGCTGAATAAAGAAATTTTAGAAAGGAAGAAATGAACAAAGGAACAAAAGAAGAAAGGAACACTAATCAACTCTGCTGTTTAGGAAGGAGAGAGGAAGAAAAGAAAATTTTATTAAACTCCTAGTGTGTCGCAACTATTTTTCCTATGTACATTTCGTATGCTCTCTTGATTACACAACTCTTAGAGGTGGTGTCATCCTATTATTATTCAGATGAGGAAAATAAGGCTCAAAAAAGTGGAGTAATTTTCTCAAGTTTACACAACTGATAAAGTAACAGAGCCACAGTTTGAATACAAGTCAATCTATAACCAAAGCCTAAATATGGCGTGAGTCAGAGCTCCAAACTCGTTCTGGCCTTATGCACTTCCAAAGTGGGTAATAGGACAACAATCTATTTCAGGGCAAGAACTTAAGAACCTCCATTTTTGATATGTTATAATATTTCTTAATGGTGCTGAAAATTTCAGGTACCGTGGTAGACTACCAGGGTGGCTTTTTATTTAAGATCTAAATAGCAAAGACTCGTAATCCTGAGAGCTTATAATTTACAAAGCCTTTAGAGGGGAATGGATTTAAGCCTAGCCTCAGTATGTCAGGTTTAAGAGTAGAGTAGCTGCCCAGAAATTGCAAATTTGAGGTTTTGTACATTATAAAGCAGGCACAAAACATCTGGGTAAAAGAGACCCAGATGCTAGTCCCAGAGCTTGTAGGCAGCTGTGTAGCCTTGAGCAAAGCGCTAAAATCAACTGGATTGCAGTTTACTCCTTTAAGATAAGGATCCTGGACTTTCTCCATTATCCCTCCCTCTCTTTATATCTTGCCTCCTTCCAACAAAGATTTGAGGTAACAGTTGGACTAAATGAACTTTAAGTTTCCTTTTTACAGTGCTACTAAATGCGTCATGAAAATGGCCATTCAACTTTGATTCCCAAAGATCCTTCTAGGATTTTTATTTCCTTAAAACTTGCATCTATGTTTTTTGTATTTTAATTGAAGAGACACATCACGTGTTTGAAGAGACAGGATGTGCACTTATATAACAGATTTGTACCTCTGTTCTTTCCGAGAATGAACACGTGTACTGTGATTCTATCCTGACCTGGTTAAAACATGATGGCATTTGACAAAGAGAACAGATTAGTGGTTACCAGAGGGGAAGGGGGTTGGCAGGCGGGTATAAGGGGTAAATGGGCACATATATATGGTGACGGACAAATAATAATGTACAACTGAAATTTCACAATGTTATAAACTGTTATGACTTCAATAAAATAAAATAAAATAAAATAAAATAAAAATTATGGCATTTGATTTTGTTAGTCAACAATCAACTCAATCCAAGACCGAATAAAACACGACCTCTCTCAATTTGTAGAGCTATTGTGCTTCTTTTCAGTCAGTGCTCTCATAAATTGCCAAAGTTGTTTCAAAGACTAGGTTCACCACTCATTGTACACTTTCCCAACCTATCAAGATTAAACTCTTTGTTGCCCTGAATAGCAGAGCTAAAACAAGTCCCTTAAGTTTGCCTATGCTACAGTGTGGAGAGCTTTCTGACAGCAAATAGGTAAATTGAACTCTTTTAAGAAAGGCCTGTTTCTGTAGCTCAGAGGCTGAACCAAATGAACCTGAAGGCTCCTCCCTCTTACCCCTGTGGTCTCCACACCTGGAGCTGATTACTCAAGTAATAAGGAGGTTAAGCTCTGAGTGTTGCTTCTAGATCTTAAGTAAAAACAAATTCAACTTGTGGTGTCGGGAATTATATACAAGCATTGCATAAACTATGTCCTACAGGATGATAATATTAATCCAGATGTTAACAAACACCCCTGTGGAAAAAATACCATATTCATCAAAGTGCAGCCATTTCTGTACGTGATGGGTCTCTTGCAGATTCGTAAAGCTCATCAACACATTGAAGATTTCTGAGAATTTCTGCAGCGAAGAAACCTAATGTTTTCTAAGCATGCCTGAGAATAGAACCCTTTTATTTCATGGACAATCTTTTAACATCTCAGAGCAATGGTATAGCAAGCCCTTACTGTATTAACAGTTCTTACTTCCAAGCACAAAGCCTGGTATATGGTAAACACCTAATAAATATTTTTGAAAATCAAGTAAGTGCATGAGCGAATGAAATCATATAAAGAGAGGACAAATATTTATAAGCAGACTTGTTCTGTAAATAATTTTTTTTCCTATAGAAACACATTTAACCTCACCCAACCCATGTTTATTGAGTTCCTCTGTTTGAGAGGCTTTGTGCTAGGTGTTGGGGACCTCAGAATCTAGAACAAGATAATGATAACACAATATCATATGTGGAAGGGAGATAGCTAATGGTAAGTGTACAGTCATACATTGCTTAAGGACGGGAAAGCATTCTTAGAAATGTGTCGTTAGGTGATTTCATCATTGTGCGAACATCATAGAATGTACTTACACAAACCTAGATGGTACAGCCTACTACACACCTAGGCTATATGGTAATTATCTATGGGACCACCGTCATACATGCAGTCCATCATTGACCAAAATGTTGTTATGCCACGCATGACTGAAGGTGCTATGGAATACAGGTGGCAGGGAAGATTTCTGGAGAAGGTGGTATCTGCGTTGAGTCTTAAATGACAAGTAACAGTCAGCCATGCAAAGAGGTGGCTCCAAAAATATGTATGATGTGCATGTATAGGAACATCTTCACATGTGCTGCATTTAAGCAATTATTAAGCAGATATAAATACATATATTTTGTTTTGAAGACAAAACTTAGCATCAGAAATGTTTTTGTTCGGTGAGAGAACTAATTTTATATTTCAAGAAACAAGATAACACATGAACACGTGTCAACAATACTTATCTAAATTACGTCAAGGAAAACATGAACCATGAACTGAAATAGGAAATGTAGCATTTAATATTTAAGTTAGTAAGTTAAAATATAATTTATGTGGAGATCTGTAAATCCTTGTTATAGGAATTCTAGTCAACTGCCGCTCCAGCTTTCTCACAACTGAAAAACAGCATCCTACCCATAGGTTTTCCTGTCCCTGAACTGATGAAACCTCCACCATCTCTATCTTCTCTTCCTGTCATAAGTTATAATTCTAGCCAGAGGTGAAGGAGTTCTTTATAAATGAAAAGCTAGGAATTTGACTTTGTTTTTATAACAGGTTCTATGGCTATTTCTCAACCTGTACTGGGAATAACATTCCTCACCCATTTATTCAGTCCACAAATTTATATTGAGTTCCTACCCAGTGACAAACTATGCACAAACATCAGAGGATGCAAAGCTGATACAATCTCATATAGTTCCTTCTTCCCTTGAGCTTATCCTCTAATGAGGGAGACAGATATTAAAAAAAGAGTCATAGAGATGGAAATAAAAATAAGCACTAAGGTATTCTATAAGGGAATATAATAGAGAAATGAACCTGGTCATAGTAGTCATGGAAGACATCCCTGAGGAAGAGCTGATTGAACTAGGGCTGAAAGGTGGAATAGGAATTAACTAGACAAAGGTGGTGGTGCGAAGGAAGTGGGGTTGGAAAGAGCTTTTGGGAATGCCCACAGGAGACTAGGAGCATGGCTTTCTGGAGAAACTCAAAGAATTTCTTGAAGGCAGGCGTAATTTCTTATTTTTGAAATCTCAGCAAATTCTGGCACATAATCACACTCAAAAACTGTTTATCGAACTGGGTGCCTTAACTTGAGAGACAGTGCCAAGGTGCTCTCTTTCCAGTGACAAAGGCATCAGCCCACTGTCCAAATCAAAAAGAAAGTGTAGCCCTCACACCTTAAAACTTTTCTGGTAGCAAAGCTCCAAGAATGTCATAAACTTTCCTAAAAGAATGTTCATTACTTGAGTCCATCCCTCCTTCCTTGTTCTCTCATGTATTCATTTGCTTATTCACCAAATATTGCACACCTGACTGTGCTAGTCACCATGGAGAATTCAAAAACGATGAAAACATAACCTCAGCCCAAAAAAACCTTTTCGTCTACCATGATATCATGTGCACTGATATTCATAACACAAGGCAGAAGAAAGCCTGGGCTACATGGCAGAGATGAAATGAAATATTATGAGAGTGAAGGAGAGTGAGAGATCTCTTTAAGTTGAGGTATTTGGGGAAGGAGATAGTAGTAAAATTATGTCTTGAATGAAGGATATAGACAAATTTCAACAGGTAGATATAAGGGTCCAGGGAGACAGGAAAAGCCATTTCAGGTTGAGAGCAAAATGTAGACAAAGATAAAGGAAAAGGGCAAAGTGTGTGCAAAGGGAACAAAAAATCTAGTTTAGTAGGACCACAAAAAAATAGGATGGAGACCTGCAAGAGGGGATATAAACAGATAATCATCAACCTTGAATCTCTCAAAGACTTAATTCTTTTATCTCGCTGATAATGAGATAAAATTAAACCTTTGTATACAGAGTTAGGCCTTAACAAGATAATTTTGACAGAAATGTAGAGAATCCACTGGATGAAACAGAAATAGGAAAAAGAGAGGTAGTTAGGAAGTATTTTTAACAGTTCAGGTAAGAGATACAGAATGTCTCAACTAGGATGAGAGATGAATTTGAATGGCAAAGGTGGAATCAAATGGGTGTGGTGACTAGCTGGTTACAGGGCATATAAAAGAAGAAGCTAAAGATAGTATTTGGGCAACTGGCAGGAGGTGCTTCCATTCGTTAACTGGGGATGTGAAACAGGAGGCAGATTTGAAGGGAATATGATGAAAGTAGTCAAGTGCCTAGAAGAAGAATACCAGTTTATTATAAGCACACTGGAACCAAATCATATTTCTAAACATAATTGTTTATGCGGGATGTTCAAATTCAAACCACCATAAAGTAATTCCATTTACAATGATGTTAGCACCCTATTCAAAGACATGTGCATGTCCTGTGATCTGTTAAATTTAGTTTAAACATCTCATTCTAGTATTTCTCCCAGTTGGATTATGGTCTTCTATGACACACCTTCAAACTTACTTTCTATACTTAAGTCTCAATTCTTAATTAAATACAGCCCACACCTTAATTAAAATTGTTCATTCTGTTTAAAGATCACATATCAAAATCACACCTCTATTACTTTACCAGTATTATTTCTTTCATCTGGAAAGTCCTTAGTTCTCATCCAAATTTGCACCCAATACCACGCTATTTTGAAGCCTACCTTTAGAGAGCTAATTGTACATTTTATTCCTTCTTTTTATATCTCATGCTGCTGTTTATACCCCTATGACTCCATTTTGCATCAAATGTTTGGTGATTATATCCCTCTTACTCAATTATAAGCTCTTTGAGTATAGAGACAATGTGTACCTCTTGATTTCTTGCTCATAATAGGTGTTCAGTAAACTTAATTAAAAACAGATATCTGCCAACACCTGTATATGATATTAAAAATAGAAAAGTTCAATAGAATACAAATATTTGAATTGAAGTTATAGAAATTATACTTAGTCTGAGGGGAACCAAACAAGACACTGGATTAGAACAATGCTTCTCAAACTTTAATGTGAGTAAAATCTGGGGATCTGATTAAACACAAATTCCTGAGCCCAGCCTGCAATTTCGATTCAGTGGGCCTGGGGTAGGGCTATGAATTTGCATTTCTAACAAATTCCCAGGTGATGGGGGACAGCGGATGACATAGTGAATAGCACTAGTTTAAAGGTTCAGTCTGACATCTGAATGCCTGGATTTAAATTCCATCACCACAGTTTGCTAGCTTTATGCTCTCAAGGTACCAAGTCACTTTAAGCCGAGATTTCTCACCTGTAAAGTTGCGATAATGGAACCCCTGGGGACTGACATGAGAGCTAAAATAGCTGTTCTATAAAACACGCTCCTGACAGTAGCTGACACACAGCATGTGCTTAAAAATTGGACGTGATTGTGAGTATTTAATGATACAAATAAGTCAACAGATTCCTAAAGAACCAGGGTCATTAAACCATGGCCTGCAGGCCGGATCCGGCTCATCACCTGTTTTGGTAATGCTGCTGAACCAAGAATAGTTTTAAAATCTTTGAAAAATATTGAAAAAAAAGATGAAAAATATCAAAAGAATATTTTTTAACATGTGAAATTTACATAAAATTCAAATTTCATGTTCAGTGTCTATAAATAGAGTGTTATTGGAACACAGCCACACGCATTCATTGACATATCGCCTATAGATGCTTTTGTGCTACAGTAGCAGAGCCGAGTAGTCACGTGACAAACCATATGCCCAGCAAAGCCTAAAATGGATACTATCTGGCTCTTTACTTTAAAAGTTTGCCAAATTCTAACATAGCACCAGGTGACTTTATCAGTGAATCATTGGGACTAGAACCATTAATATTTCTGCTGTCTATAGTGGCAATAATGTTCTGTGGGTATAGTTTTTTTTAATAATGAAACTGTACCAAGGTAAGGAAGGATTCTTAGGAACCAAATAATAAAATGAAGAATTGGGAAATAAGATGAATTTAAGGGATAAGTGGTAAAATGGAGTAATTTCCATCAGAGCCCCTCAAACCAGGAAATGCTATTAGATGCCCCAACCCACTTTTTTGAAAAAGCAATATTTATTGTCCTTTTTCTGATTATAAAAGCAATACATGATTATGGTATTTGGAAAATACAAAAATGTATACAGAATATAAATCGACCATATTCCCAGTATTAGAAATAACCACATTTAAACATTTTTGTTTTACAAAATTGGGATGTTACTGTACAGAATGGTTATATATTTTTTAATGTAACATTCCTCCAACATCCTCATATTCTCTGAGAACATTGTGGTTAATGGCTAATGATGTTCCATTGTTTGAAAATGCCATAATTCATTTAATTATTGCCCTCATTATTGGATTTTATTTAAAGGTTTTGTTATTATTTATAAATAATGCTATAATAAACGAATTTGCTTATGATTTTTCTGAAAATCTGTGATTTTTTTCCTGCTCTAATAAATTACTATAATAAAACAACTTTTGTCTAAATTTGGGCTGCTTTAAAGGGACGTAGAAGAAAGAGATTAGAGACAAGGTGTATGTTAATTCGGACAGTCTTTCTCTCAGTTTTCTAGACTTCCAAACCACACCAGTTTTGGGGATTTCTACCTCATGATTGTAACATTAAATGACTTCTATTATCTTTGACCAACCATTTTGGTTTTTTTTATATACCCCATTCTTAAATCCATACCATTACAATCAGGAAAACAAAGTTTTTCTGTTTTAAAATTCCCCCTTCCCTTAGAAAAAAAGGCAATAATCTTATCAAAAATATTTTATTTACAAAAAAATCAATTATACTATACATCCTATACTGGAAATACATTGAATAATTGCTAAAATAAATACAGGCAATTAATTCAATCTTTTTATAAGAATGAGAGAATTTGACATTTGAATGTTATCAAAGCTTAACTTAGAACATAAATAGTTAAAAAGGCAAACTCAAGTTTTAGTCTCATTTATTGGCATGGTGTGTTTGTTTCCCACAAGCTCTCCAACCAGTGAGAGTTGGCATTGCAGAATGTTATGTACCTTTTTGGATTCCAAAGGTAGAATGTGCAGCTTTTTCTTAGGCAGGATAGATGGAACATAGTTGTTTGCATGCAAAAGAAGCAGACAGGCAGGAAGCACATGACTGAACACTTCTCCACGTCTCTGCTTCACACAATACTTTTTATGCAACTATTCATGTGTTCGATTGTGTTTTTTATTTAGCACAGGTCTACACAGCACCAGCTACAAGACAAGATGGGTCATGTCAAAAGTCCAACTGAATAACTGAGGCTCTGGAGTAGTTAATTAGCTGGGTTAAAGGTACCTGGTTCATCAATTTTTTTATGTGCTAATTCTCAATACATTTATTAAACCTTGATATCATTTCTACTATGTAAACATATTTAGGTAGGCTAAGAACAGGAGAGATGAAGAAATTATCTGTATAATCCAGAAAAAGTCCTCCCTAGAAAGTAAAAGCCAATTTTGAATCTATATGCTTTATATTTATTATAATTTACCCAACTCGACCGTGTAAACCTCCTACTAACATGTAAAGTGAACTGACAAGCTGAAAACAAAAAGATAGATAAGATGTGTTCAATATATAGACAGGATCTGGTGAATTCAGGCCACAGAACAAAATGATGAACTCCTTTGAATTTACCCAAATCATATACATAATTTTTTCCACTTTCCATTTTACTTAGCCTGAGAAAACACTGCCAGAATCTCCAAAGATTATTCATCTTTGGTACTCATGTTTTGTCCAGTGCTGGATGCCTAATGTTTTAATTCACGGACTAGCATTCCCTTTTTTTTTAATCTTGTGAAAAAAATTGCACTTTTCTACCCCTTTGGCCTTGATTTTCAATGATTTTCTTTTTTTGTACACACAAGTATGTATTTCTACTCCCAAAGTGTGACAGGTACATTGGCCTTTTTGGAAAGAAATGAAAAAAAATTTAAAATATTGAAAGTTGAAATACTTCTTCACAGAAATAAACTATTCAATTTTAAAAAGTAAAGAGAAAGAGAAACGTTTTTATTTTTTCTATCATGAACAACATCAGTCAACCAAGCTTCACATTTTGGGTAGGTTTTTTTAAGTATGAATTTTTTCAGAACCTATTTTATTAAAAAAAAAAAAAAGGAAGAACAGGTGTATTTTGGCAGAGAAGTAAAATATAGAATATGCAAAATTGTTTTAAAAATTGGCATACAAAATTTTAAAACACAGTACAATTATATAAAAATACAGCACAGCCAACGGCCTTTAAAATTTCCTTTGGCATTTCATTTGGTAGAGTTAAACAGAAAATCCTTTCTAAAAAAAAAAAAAATTAGCCATCAACACAGTCCATAAGTTAGGTTGTATACGTTGAAAGAACTTTTCCTTGAGTTTCCAAATCCTCTTCTTCCGTGATAACCCACATAAAGCATGGCTAGTGAGGTATATAGAGAAAAACATTGTTAGGCGATGTACAGTAAGGAAAAAGTGCATAAACAAAAAATTCTTCCCATTTTCATAGAAATAACAGGTTAAATCTGAGTTTCTTCTTGTTGATGTATCATTTTACTTTGGCAGAATCAAAATAAACCCATAGAAATGTCTTTGTTCAAGTCCCAGCAGCAGTGATATGTCTCCATTGGTGGCATTATCCGATGCCACAATACTGTACAGTCCCTAGAGGAACTAAGGTTTTGTGTGTGTCTGCATGTGTGACTGCAAACGTCAATGTACGATCATACATCAAGCACCATGTCATACTGTTGTCCCTTCTTCCGCCTGCCACATTTATTGATGAGAACCACATACAGCGTCAAAAGCATGACCCAATAGCATGCATAGAGCAACGTTCCAACAATTAGAACTGTCTGTTTGGATTCTGTGAATGGCTTTTTAGATTCTTTATAAATGGTGAAAATGACTCCACCCAGCAGGATTGTAAACCAAACGGACACTGGAATGAGCCCTATGAAATTAACAACAATGGTTTTCCTTCCAGATGTGCCCCACCCAGCTTTGTTGATCGTTGCAATTGCAAACATTTTGGCGGGAAGTAAACTTGACATGTATAACACTGAGTAGAGGGACATGAAGACCATGACGATATTTCCTCTAAGGCAGCTGGCAAAGGATGATTTTATGAGACCTACTAACTGGACAGTTAACAAGAAGAGGAGGATATTCCAAATTTTACCCCTGTAGAAGAGCTGGATTACTGTGGCAATGAGAAAGAAAGGGAAGAATCCAGTGATAACCGCTTCGTAGGTCATCCACAAGTGATGTTTATGAAACCACATCGCATTGTACAGCCACTCTCGGAAGTAGGACTTGCTCCAACGGGTCTGCTGGTTTAACCATCTGAGATATTCTATAGGTGTCTCAGTAAGGCACTTGGATCGAGCTGTGTACTTTGTTGCATAGCCCAGACTCAGCACTCGGTTCGTTAGATGCCGGTCATCACCAAAACTACATTGGCTGCCCATAAATTCCTGATTGTACCAGTCTTCCACAAATTCATGCAGCAATGAGTTTCTGTACATTCCCAGAGGTCCACTAATGCACTGGACACACCCAAAATAAGACTGACAAGCCCTTTCTATGTTAAAAGCCATCCAGTATCTCACACTGCTGAGGAAGGAAATCCAGGAATCGTACTTGTTTAAAATCTGCGAGAAGAAAAAAATAAGTAAATAAAAGGTAAACTTTAGCCAAAAATACCAACAAAATCTACACTATCATAAGGTTACTCCCTAGAGTGAGGTTTGTTATTTTATCCTCCTGTTTTGGCTTCCTTCCTCTTTTTAACATGGTTATATTTTCTTTTCTCTGATTCTATACCACTAGATTGATTTGATAGGTTGTGTGCACGTGTTGGGACTCTTTGATAAATATTTTTTCTACCTCATTATTCTCTGTCCTCTTTTTGCTATGTTTTTTGTTCTTGTTCTTGTTGTTATGTGATAATGTTGAGATTTTTTTAGGCTTTAGTTCTCAGCCCCTAAATTCTTCTCCCGCTCTTTACTACCATTTAAGATTTGAAGGTTTTTAAGTTCTATTCTCTCCAGTTCTGGTTAATTTCCAACTCATCCAATTCTGTTAATTTTCCTTCTCCTTCCTCCTCTCTTTTATACAATAGTGATAAAAAGAGTTTGTTCTGGCCTCCCCCCAAAACTTGAATCCTGAAATAATAATCTATGTAAAGGCTATTGAAAATTATCAGCTTTTTCTTGGCAATATTTCTAAATTCTCTCCTCTGTCTCAGTTTTGTTCAGTTTTCATCTGGATTTTGCATGCTTCCTTTTTATCACCAGGCTATTTCTTTGTCCATTCTAGTGTGTTTTCTTTGCCTTCACTATCACCATGAATACACAAAATGGGTTATACAGCAAGATAATACCTAAATTTTAAAGTCATATTTCTCTGCGCTTCTCACCTTCTGCTAAATTCGAATCACACATTTGCAAAGAACACATTTTAATCTTCATATATTTTCACATATTCATTTTCCCATCCCACAAATTTCAAATTGCCTTCATTGATATTTGTTTCACTAATTTTTTCTTCATTTATAGTAAATAATGAGAAATAAGGAGAAATTAGTGGGATATAAATAATAAATTGGAAAACCCACTTATTAATGAATTGTTCTTTTGCCTTTCTCACTAGTATAAATTTGAGCTGGTGTTCCTCTTTTCTTCCTTTGTTTTCCAATTTGGATTTTTTTGTTGTTGTTGTTTGAGGAAGATTGGCCCTGAGCTAACATCTGTTGCCAATCTTCCTCCTTTTTTCCTTTATTCTCCCCAAAGCCCCAGTAGATAGGGGATGCATATAACAGTTGTACATCCTTCTGCTCTATGTGGGACGCCGCCTCAGCGTGGCTTGATGTGATATGCGTAGGTCTGCGCCCAGGATCCGAACCGGCGTACCCTGGGCCGCTGAAGTGGAGTGCGTGAATTTAACCATTATGCCACTGGGCCGGCCCCTCCAACTTGGATTCCTTTTTTTTTTTTTTTTTTTTTTGTGAGGAGATCAGCCCTGTGCTAACATCTGCCAATCCTCCTCTTTTTGCTGAGGAAGACTGGCCCTTGGCTAACATCCATGCCCATCTTCCTCTACTTTATATGGGACGCCACCACAGCATGGCTTGCCAAGCGGTGCATCAGTGCGTGCCCGGGATCTGAACCGGCAAACCCCTGGCCGCCGCAGCGGAGCACACGCACTTAACCTCTTGAGCCACTGGACCAGCCCCCTCCAACTTGGATTTTTGATCACCCACCCACATATTAAATACATAGGTATAAGATATAGAATCTATCCTCCGCTGTACTTCCATTTTTCTTACCCTTGCAACTAAATGAATTCCAACATCAGATTTTTACCAGAAAGTTAAGTTATGGCTCAAGAAGATATGGTGGAAATCACTCCTACACATTTACATTATATTGTATGTAACTTATCAACCACAACAGACATGTGTTATACCCGAGGATTACGCAAAGAAACACTAAATTATTTCAGTTTAGGAGAAAAGGCAGTCAAGTGAGTCCGAGGCACATTCTAATGTGTCTTCAGCACCAAAAACAATACCTGGCACAGAGTTTGGTGTGTAGTAAATATACGTTCAATGAATCAATGAGTAAGAGTGCACTAAAAGTGACCCATGCAAAAAGTGAAGCCATACACACCTGGACATCTCCCCCAACACCTCCAACCATGGGGTCTTCTTCTAAAACTTTTACCATCTCCACAGACGAGGCAGGGTCAAGCATGGTGTCTGAATCACAAACCTGCAAAGAAGAAAGCAGAAATGAGTTAAAGAAAAGGAACAACTGTGAGTGTGCTTCATACAGTTAAAATTGGGCGTATGTGTTATGCCTTCGGCCTTGTTGTCACAAGGCCTCAATAAGCAAGTATCACAGGGATGACAGAGTTGTTATATCATGGCCAAGACAAGAGCTTGTTTTTCAGCAAGCTCAATATTTAAGTTAATGGCATTGCTGGCAAGAACAGCTCAAGTGACGTACTAGGTATGTCTTACAGGATGATCTGCTTCTCCTGGTTTGCCATGGATTGTCCCAATTTTGGCAATGAAAATCTTATGTTCCAGGTAACATCCTAGTTTTCCAGGACTTGGAAAACATCCTGGGTTGGTCACTTTGGATGTTTGTTTTTTTTTCTCCCCGGTTGCCTTAAATAAAGTTTTTAGGCAACTTGTCCCTCAGGTCTGAATGATGTTTGGAAAATCCTATGACAGTATTGAAAGGGAGACATGTTTAACAGTGAATTGTTTTCCCCTATTTCAATATAGTGAAGAAAAGACAAGCAAGAAATTCTCCTACAGCTGGTTGTCTAGTTCTGAAGCAAGATGTCCATATGACCTGGGCTCAGCAGGTAACACTGCATCAGTAAGGGAACTAGTATGACCTCCAGACCACCTTTTTATCCTAGAGTATTAAGTATTCATCTAGCCCTTTGTATATAAAAGCAGATGTAAATTATCTTAAGCCATTCTAGAAATGCTAATTGTTGTTCATAAACACAATCTTTATGTGAGTCAAAAAAAGTAATTCTGAAACCAAACCAACTACAACTTCAAGAACATTATTAGGATTAGTCAATACCATGAGCTCCTGACAGACATTTCTATTGGAGGCCCAAAGAGGCAGGGTTACAAACAGTACTTTTCTTTCCAGCTTGATTTCGGAACCCTTTGGAAAATGAACCAGAAGAATGAGGCAGATGAAAAACTAAACTATCTCCTGTGTACTCAAAAAGCTGATGCGGAGAATAAGGCTTATATCTGTGGAGCAGCAGCCTTTCTAATTATGTTCCCCAGTATTAGACAGTCTTACTTAGTCCCATACTGCATCTAGGTGGGGCCAGCCTGCTCCTGCAGACACAGTGCATGCCTCTTCAAAAGGAATGGTAGCTCCTAGTGGTAGCTCACTCCTAGAAGAAAGGGGGAAGGATAAGCTGGGCTACCCCATACTCCTTCCACACTCACTAATCAGAGTAAGTCATTTCTCTTAGGGAGGAAGGAGTGAGACAGCTGGGAAAGGTTACTACTACTTAGGGAAAGGTTACTACTCCTTACTTACTTATTACTATTAAGGTGGGTTATATCTGTGGATGGAGCTTCTTCCACACGATCAAAGAAAACCAGAAGGAGGAAAAGTGCAGCCACCTCTCTCTCCCTGATTAATACTAATAAGACACAGTGTTCCCTTCTGGGGAATGCAGCAAGGCCGGAGCAGATGTAAACTGACCAGAGTTGACCTGTAATGAACCAGTTCCTCATCCCCACCCAAACAATAAATGACGTGATTGGAAGAGACTGGGGTGTTATCTGCAATTCCCATTATTTTCCCATCAAGTCTGGCTATACAGGATGGATTTAATCAAGATTTAGCCTATTTATTTATATCAAAAGTAATTATCTTTACAGTTCTCCAAACTACTTTATAAAAATAGTAGGGATTTGATATACCACTTTTGAATGGAGAAAAAACAACCTAAGAAAATAATTTGTAGAGGCATTAACTTTCAGAGTTGAAAGGGACCTTACACAGATATAGCATGAGTCCGTCACATAATTAGCTAAGGAATTCCAAATTTTAAAAAATGTATCTGTCTCAATTTTACTAATAGCTATTTTTTTTCTGAAAAGATTATATATTAATGTAGAATGTTGGTGAAAACAGCTATTTAAATGTATTATTGAAACTTACGACTTAAGGAGTATATGGGGTATCCAGTTATAAAAAATGAACTTATCACTTCTCTTTATTTAACTAATAGCAATTTTAGGGTTAACTTTTGAATTTTTAATTTTATTTTACGTATTTAGAGTCATCCATTTTCTAAATAAAAACCCATTTATTGTTTGTTTGTTGTTTGGCATTCTATTCTGGTCCAGCATGGTCTCATTTATTTTATAGAAAAAAAAAATTTAGGCTGAATCTAGGCATTAGTTTTTCACTGCAGAAAGTAGGATTTTACTAATACTTGGGTTTGTAGGTTTGTACCTAAGAGTCCTAAGCCTCAGAAGCCTAAACAAATGACTCCAAAAGTGATGTTTTGCTTCTCCCATGCCTTGTCTATCACTGGCTTGTGCATGGCTACAAGCCAGGCAGGAGGGTAAAGAAAGGTGAAGGCAGAAGGTCAACCCACCTTTAGAACCCTGCATCCTGAGTTTATGGCGACACCCACCTCTATTGACTCAAGCCAGGAAAGGTAGAACCAGAAAGCTAAAATAAGACTAAAAGCAACAGGAAGGGGCAACCCAGAATTAATGTTCAAGCCCCTCCGCCTGCTTGCGAGCGTAAACAAGCCAAGGCAACTGCCCCTTTGAAATGACTAACCTTGAACCAAACTTCTGAGGTTCTGCCTATTAAAATTGGCCCTGCCTCTCCCAGTTTCCAACAGCAAAGGGCCAGAAGTTCTCTGAGAGAGATTGTTCACGTTGTGAGTGTAACTGTGTTAGAAGGGAAAGCTCTCAGAAATCTCTTGGGAAGGTGTTTGTTATACGGGATTCAAGAACTTTCCAGAAGTTCAATTTCTGGATATTGTTTGGTTGTAGAATGCCAACTAGAAAGCCACCATCCAGGACAGTCTGTAAAAGCATGTATGTTCTTGGATCTAATAGTATTTATTTACTAGTGTGTAAAGAGTGTAACTTTAGGCCCTCTTAAAATCAGTATAGTAGGAACCGCATTTCTAGTTGTCTCCTCACAAATTAATAACAAGTATGTAATTTCACGAATGTTGGCTATTTAGCTCTAGGATAGAAGCTGTGGGGGACATACACCAGTTCACGCAGAGCTTAACCTCACATGGGGGAAAGCTACGGGACATGAACTGCACACAGAAAAATTAGAGGACAAATCAAAACCCCTTTCTGTCCACACGGAATGTATCATTATAATTTGTTTAAACCACATGATCACTGGGCATAAGATTTCTCACTAGGAGATATGGAAATGAAGCAAAGTCACCAAATTCTGACTAAAATGAATATTTTGTGATACATGGAAATTACAGAAAATTCAAATTTCAGTGTCCATAAATAAAGTTTAATTGGAACCCAGGCATGCTCATTCATTTTCATATTATCTACAGCTGCTTTCACACTAAAAAAGCAAAGTTGAATAGTTGCAACAGAGACCATATGGCCTGCAAAACCTGATATTTAGTAAATATAGTATCAGCCTTTTACAAGCAAAGTTTGCCAACCCTGGGACTAAAGTGATTGGTTGCAGGGGGAGGGTTCTCTTTCATAAAATTAAAAAAAAATTAAAAAGTTGAGATTAAATACATTCTAAGCTCCAATTTTAATTCTAGTAGATTTTTTTAAAGGTTCCCTCTGTCTCCATGTGTTATAAATAACAGTAACTGCATAAAAAGCGTAAAATGTAATAAACTAAATTTTTTTCTTTAGCAAAGATTTGCCTATTATAAGAACAAATGCCCTCAGAATCAAGAAGCCTCAATTAAGTCTTGAGTTCAATATCTTACTATTTCTATGACCCTGAACAAGCCATTTATCATCATCATGGTACTGGAGTGAGACACTGCATATAAAAGCACTTTGTAAATTACAAAGGACTGTAGAGAAGTACTCCATTAGTATTAGGTAATAATCTTTAAATTTTTATACTCCCTAAGTAAACCCATACCTAAAGGATCATGACAATCATTCCTAAAAATAGATGACTTAGAGAGACTCTCTAAAAGGAACATGGGAATTGATTATATATCGAGAATCTCTTATCACAATGAACAAACTCAAATGTATCTAGAACTATCTGTGATAGCTACGGACTATTGCTCTATAGTCTATTACACAAGTTATTAGACTATAAGTCCATTACAATTTATCTCACTGATCTTAATCTGCCTCACTGTAATTTAAATAAAAACCTCCTCTAGAAGTATTGTTCCTTACTGTACCAAATGCCTTTCAAATTCTAAGACCCAAGTCTAAAATGCCAAGTCTCTGTTTGACTTGTTTTTACCGCGTTTTCTTTCAGACTGACTCGTGGATTCCGCCCCCCTCCGCCTGCCCCATACCACTTCAAAGGGCATTGAGAGCTACACAGCAAGAGGAAATTACTCTGGCCGCCTTCAATAAGGAAACAGATTGGAAATAAATCAAGACCCCTTCTGTTGCTACTGCCTTCACTCTTTTCCTGATTGTAAGGCTCAGTCCTTTATTAACCTTGACCCTTCATCTTAACCTTTACCCAGTGAGACAATTTTTTTCTATAGTGTGTAGAATTTGCTCTTGGTCATGACCCCGCTACCCAGTTTCCCTGCCACAACTTAACGACAAAGTAAGTGGAAAGTCCCCCGTACCCCTCCTTCCCCTCGGGACATTTCACTAGTGAAAAGGAGTAGGCCAGAAGAAAAAAAATTCACACATAGTTATTTACTAGCAAACACGAGATGGTGCTGGTCTCCCTGAACTCCTAACAGTACAATACCAGAGTAAACACACAGCTGAAAGGAAAAGAAAGCACTGTTCAAATGTTAGAATCAAACAGATCTGAGTCCCAATCCACCATTTACCAGTTACATAAACTTGGACCTGCTTTTTGACCTTAGACTTCTTATCTCACCTTCCTAAGCCTGCACCCTTTTGCTGAGAAATATGGATAATCGTATCCACTTCATAAGTTTGTTGTAATGGTAAGTTAATTTGACAATGTATGTAAGGCACTCAATAATGGTCAGCTCGTACTAAATGCTCAATAAAAGGAAAACATATGTACTAAGAAGTGATAAACCAAAACCACGGGCACAAACTAAGGACATTTAGTCCAATGAGAAAAGGGGTCCTTCTTATTATTACCATAAATGATCTATGACTCACTCAGAGAGCAAGAAACTAATGCCTAGTCCAATATCCAATAAATTTAAATTAAACAAGTTGAATGCTTGAGCAGACAAAGTAAAGCCCTTAGATTGGGTTGTTTACTAGGGAAAAGAAATAGAAAAATTAGAGAGCAGTTTGCAGTTGATTTTGATTCATTTATAGCCTGGAATGTACCCTTGGAGTACAATGTGTGAAAGTTGATCATGTAGCAAAGGGTGTACCCTGGATTTACTGAAACTTACAAAAGTGTTTGTTGCATTTTGACTTGGTAACTCTTCATTGACATTGAATCTGCTAAATGTGATGCTACTTAAAATAGGAACATAATCTTTGCTTTCGGAAGTACTTAAACGTATATGACAGAATTTTATGTTTTTAATCTAGACCTTGAGAGCTAAATTGTTTGGTGAAAAAGAGTACATATCACTGGTAATTTGTGTGGGACTGTATACATGCAGGAAACGGGGAAAACCAAAGAATTAGGACAGAAAATAACCTTCACAAAAATAGAATATTGCACACAATTTAAAATTTCTCATATAACCAAAAAGGTCAATCAAAAGCTTATAGTGTATGGTAATTAATTATATTACAACAAACTCCTAGGACTTTATTAATATTGCATGATACTTTCATTTAAAAAAAAAATCTTGATTTTCTACTTATTTGGATTCTGGATAAAAGGAGTGCACAGGTAAGCCTTACAACTAAGTTTACTAGCCTCAGATTACGTGGCAAATACAAAATGGCAAATGATGGGAGTGGCAAATACAAAATCATAAAATCTAAGAATTTTAGACCTAAAAAGATCCTTTGAAATTAATCAGTAAAACCACTCCAGGAGGGGAAATACCCTCAAAGGAAAAGAAAGATAATCTTTCTTTTGGGGGACGGATGGGTGATGGGGAGATGATTCTCTCTTACAGTAATTTGGTTTATGGCATGGGATCTCAAATTTAGTCAATGGAAAGCCTCTACGTCATAGACACCTAAGCAATTTGGCCCTTCTTTGTGGCTCTTTTTAAAAGGAATTAGGAAGATATATGTCTTCGTTGGTAGAATGAATTACTCAAATTGTTATAAAATAATTCTTGACTTTGGTCAACCTAGAATCTCTTCAAACCATTAAGGTTAAAAAAGGAATCATTTGGTTATTCTCTCTTCCTTTTTTTAGGAAGGGTTAAACATTAGTGAAAGCTATAAAAGGTGCAAAGCAAAAGTGACAAGTCAGCTGGAGAAGTGGAAAACCAAATGTTGTCACCTCTAAAGCTTAAGCCACAAAACATCTTTATTCCAAATGGTTGGAATTCTCATTCTAAAGAAGGGAATCAGGAAATCCTATAATGATGGCACTTAAATCAGAGTTTACATTCAACAACCCAACTTTGGGGGAAACGGCAGATTAAAAATGAAAGTGAGAAACATGATAGTAACTGATTGATAAATAAAAAGCAAATTCTGATACCCCCTCTTTTTTTTTTTTAATTATACTCTGCCACAGCCTGGGTTTGTTGCTAGAAAGAAAATGTCAGAAAAATTAACAGTACTGAGTTAGGGTCCTGAGCTGGGCGTGATCTCAGAGATCATCTGTTCTACCAATTGAGACCCAGAGCAAGTGAATGACAGAGTTGAGTCTAGAATTCAGATTTCCCCATTTCTGGTTCAATGTGCTCTTTATCTTATCCTCTAAAATGAAGGATACAAAGAAACATATAACTTTCTCAACATTGGTCCTCAGAATATTTCCTATACAGAACAGGAACCAATCAAATGTTATATACTGTAGATTCTCATTATTCATGGTAATTGTGTTCTGCAAAGTTTCTGTGAACACTGAATTAGCAAATATCAAAAAATTCTCCTTTCTAGCAGAAATACAGCATTAGGTTCCTCTGAGTCTCTGGTTACAACATTTTTATCCACTGATCACTACCTAACCTTGTTTTACTTGTGTTTCTGTTTAAATATACCTCATTATATATATATAGAGAGAGAAACATTAACATTGAATTCACAGCCAACAGTACTATAACTCATGCCTGAACAAGCTCACCTAACAAACATATATCCTCTATAACGCAATCACAGCTTTCTTGTGCTTAGGAACACTGGACAGCACTTCAGCATTATACTTGGGGGACATTTAAAATAGCTACATCACCAACAAAAAGCACAAAAGTGTGAAAAACATGATAGTAAATAGGCTATGAAGAGGTTACTTGTTTAGAGCATAAAAGCTGAAACAAGAAGGCAAAGCATAGTCTTGTTTGACCTCAGCTGGGAACATGCACATGGGGCGACTCAAATGTTTTGCTGCTCTGCACCTTTGAAATGATCACAAAAGCACTGCAAGTATTGATTTGGGGATTACAAATACATTTTAGGGAGTAGGGTAATTTACAAATACAGAATCCATGAATAATGAGAGTCAACTCTACTATTATCAATGATTTAGTTTTACTTTTCTCCTGCTCAAAGAATCTTGAATACCCAGGATGCTGCCAGATTAGATTAATAATAAAATTGCCTCCTATAATCTTCCCTTTTAGAAAATGTTCATACTTTTTGTATATTTTCTACCAGAGAAATCCCTAATGCACACATCAGGGGATATTTGTTTTTTCCTTTGTCACATAGACTGGTGGCCACTTATGTTGTAATATCCATGTTTAGTAATAAGAGATATGAAAAGCAATTATATAATCTAGATATCAAAGGATACTTGAAATGTCTTCTGATATTAAGTAAATAAAAGATACAAAAAGTAAATATAATATAATCCCAAAATTGGTTTAAAAATAAGGGAAAAATAGAAAGGTATACACTAGAAAGTATTAAATTTGATAGTCTGTGTTTGCTGCAGAGTATTTTAATTTTCCTCATTGTGCTTTTCTATATTTTTTAAACATACTACCATAAAAATGTGTTATTTGGTAAATAAAAAAGCTAATATAAATACATTTTGGAAAGGTAAGAAAGATTTTTGCTCTACCTTAAGCCATATTCAGACAGGTCAGAATCTGTCCTTCTTTCAAAAAAAAAAAGGTTCTCCAGAAAATACTTTGATTCAAAATTAAGAAAGTCTTCCTCATTCTCATCTTTATTTCTCATTCCCTTCATCTTCTTCTCTCATTTTGTCTTTTTCTTCTGCTTTTTTTATCTTCTCTATCTCTGAAAGCAGCCACTAGATGAATAGCATCATAGATGAATTTACTACCACACTGGATTTTTCCTAAAGCTTCCCTCCATATTCCAAGTCAGCATTAATTCTTTAAATGGCTTCTAAAGCTGAGACAGTAGTCAGTAGAGAAGACTAGAGATGAAAGCAGAGAGAGAGAGGGAGAGGTGGTAATTGATAAAGCCTTGTTCTGGGGGAGACCAACCAGAGGGAGCCAACCTAGAAAACCCAGGAGTGTAGGTAGAAAGGTCAACCTTGAAATAGGAAACGAGGTTTGGTACCCTTGAATCTATAAGCAGGAGAGAGTGAAGAAGATCTTGACAGCATTCAGAAGCAGTATTTTTGATTTTCTCTTTCATAGGAGGCAAGGTCATCTGTTAGTAGTTAAACAGGGAGGAGTTTGGGGAGGGTGCTGGGGGAGAGGGGTGAAGGTATGAAATAATAGGTCATGAGAGCAATAAGCAAGACATCTATTAAACATCAAGCGAAGAGAGTGCTGACCAGTGCCAAAGACCCAGCTGCAACTGGAAACCAATCATTTTGGCCATCTCTCTGCACAGTTAAGCAGTGTTCTTCAGCCAGGTGAGCAAGTGTGTGAGCAGATGGTCAATTTCCTTCCTAAGCCTCCATTTACTCTCGTGTATTAGCACCTGAACTTTGCTTCCTTCCTTCTCTAACCAACCTGAAGTCCACGTTCAATCACTTGCAATACTTAGTAGCCAACATCCTCAACACCTCTTCTCTCCTTTGTCTTTCTGTGGTTTCTGCTTTGCAACTCTCAGACCCTGGGTCAGTCAGAACGGAAGGTGAGAGTACATTAGTTTGAACTTTATGATATTTCCATTTTTATAGGACACACATGGTTAAATATTGGGGAACTTGATGAGGGATGGCAGGATGGAATTACCTGGTTTCAGAATGCCAAAAGATTTTTTTATCCTTGTTTGAGCACTTAGAATGGACTGAGAATCCCAGGAGGATTCGGGGCCCAGTAACAGCTGCTGCTCCGGTCAGTCTATCCGGAGGCATCAGCCAGAAGGAAGGAAAGTTCTCAAGCCTGATTAGGGCTCTAGCAGAAAGCCTACTCTAACATTTCATATTTTGTATTATTTTTTCCTGGACAGGCCCAATATCAAGTTGTCAAGGATACAAACAAAATTCAAAACAAGAATGATGGGAGAAGGGGGTTTGAGAGGAATAGGTTTAAAAAAAAAGAAGAAAGAAAACCCACACAATGATGTCTTAATTAGAAATGGCAAACATAAGAATTGTTTTCACTAGAATCAAAGGCAAAATATCAAAACAGATGTTTTCGAATTTTAGGCCCAGACCTTCATTCTTCAATACCTCTGTAAGTTTCCCAGTCATCCCCTCCTTTAAAAGGATCATTTCATCCTCTCATCTGGGCCTGAAGCTGCACTACACAAATACGTAAAAATGTCCTGAGTTAACTGAAACTACCTTAATTGTGAAAGTTCTAGAAATTAGGAGAAACTTGGCAGTGAAACTCTATCAACTGCCTAGAAGGGAGAATAATATGCAGATTGGTCGCAACTGAAGAAATGCCTCAAAACTCTTCAGGTATTAACCAAAATTAAGTCTGTGGTGGCAATTGACATGTACTATAATTTTCAAGTAAGACTAGATGATCATTTAATACATAACAATAATATTAACAGCAAACGTTTTAATAATACCATCATTAACAACTTTTGCTATCTTTGTAACTTTTGTACCCTTTGGAAACTTTTTTTGAAATAATTATCTCAAAGCCCCTGTGAGATTGGTTTATTCTATCCACAAAACCGAGGTCAGGTAGGTGGTCTTGCTTAAGGTTAACCAGCTAGTAATACCTGGATTAGAACCTCAGTCAGTTGACCCTGAAACCAGAGCCCATTCCCCTCCCATTACACAAAGAGACCCATTGGGCATGGCTTTGCAGCAATAAAGGCCCCTAAAGTATATGACGGGTCTTCTAAAAACTACGATTTCACTTTTAAGAGAAAAGGAAGAGTGTCCCAGTGGATTTTTTTAACCAGAGACATTTCTCCCTTCTCGATATCATCATAGCCAAAATCAAACTAAAGTGTCTGCAGAAAATTACCACTAGAAAATTCACAGGGACCCTACAATCGTTCTAAAGAAGAAAACCTCAATGAGAACTAGGAGAAGAGAAACCCTAGAGTGAGCAGTCAGAGAATTAATGAGAGACACAGCCTGTCTAATTTTCATGCAAGCAAACACCATCACAAATGCTTTCAAAGGTCAAGTTGCAGAGAGTGAGGTAATGGTGTTTGGGGAGTGAAATAAACATTACTTTGGTTTTGCTCTGGGAATGTTTTTTTTTTTTCTCTCCCTTTTTCATTTCCTTTTCTCTGTCTCAGTTTTGAGTTCCTTACCATCTTAAATGAAAATTGTTCTCACCACTCCCATTTTTCCTGGTGTGCGTGAAAAATATTTTATAGCCTTCCCTTGAGCCTGCAGATTTTCTCAAGACCCTTCTGCTCAGCAGACACTGTTTTCTTACAAGGCTGGAGATTTTAAGAGTGTGGAAAATGACGTTGGATTTGACTTGGCAGAACCCAGGGGGCAGAGAAGGTAAGGGAGGGGGAGAGAAGGGAAGGAAGGGTCTCCTGTTCAAAATAATCTTGATTTCCAACCAATAACACTGCACAAGTTAAGCGTTTTCATAGATAGTCTTAACAGTGTTACATGTTTTTTTTTTCTCTCTTTCAAAATGTGCTTTCAACAGTCATGCTGTTTTCAAATGAACTGAAAGGAGCACTGTGTTCAGGACGGACAAGGATGGGCTATAACATATGACTGGAGAGATACAAAAGCCGCTTTATTTAAATGTATGTTTGCCCTGGCAGGAATTTGGAAACCTACCTGTACATAATCCACACTTCGTCCCAGTGCTCTGAAGGCCGTGTACATGACTTCTCTTTTTCCACCCCATTTTTGCATGATGCAAATACTTTTGTTGGACAAGACCAACTGGGTGACATGCTGAGAGCTTTCTTTATGTGACTCATCCGTCTCACCAGGACCCTTCTCGTGGAAGTTGTTCTTCCAGATATAAGTGGCTGATTTGTCCCCACCCATGACTTCACTGAAGATGTCCATCATGTAAAGGTCATCTTCCGAGTTCCCATCTATGACCATGACAACTTTAATCCCAGGGTAGGTTAGCCTTTTCACAGATTGCAAACATTTCCGTAAGTAGTCTGGATCTTCTTGATATGCAGCGATGCAAAGAGCAACAGTTTTGTTCAACTTAATGGGGGTTTCTAGGGATTTTTTCATTTTTCGATGCTCCAAAAAGGCAAACAGGCTTTGGATGATGAGGTGTGATGCTAAAAAGGCACCATATAGTCCAAAAGAGAAATAGTAATTATCCGTTTGGATAAATTGGTAGCCAACAATATAAGCAGCGGTGATTCCAAGGAGGAGAGAGACTCCAAAAAGTGTGGTTCCAATTATTCTCAGGATACATATAAACCTCTCACAATGCATCTGTAATATAATCAAACGATATTGGTTAACCACTCTTGTCCCATACTTGTATATACATGGCATTGTGGGGAGAGTATTGGACTAGAAGTATCCAGGAGTTCTAACCCTGAGTTTCTCACTTAACTAACTGTGACCTTCTGCACCTCAGTTTGCTCATCTGCAAAGTAGGGTTAAGGATATCCTTCTGGCACACCTCAGAGGGCTGCTTCAAGAATAAAGTGAGATGATGGTGCAAGGTATTATTTAATAAATAAATACATGGATGTTCTATGTTTAGTGTGTTAGATCATTTGTCTACAGATGCACTCTATGTATGTGGTTATTGCTAGGCACAGAACCTAAACTTCCTAGTGAGCAAGGCAATTTTTCTTTCTATGCCGTGTTGCCCCCTCACCTTCAATACTGACTAGTGAAAAGTCCACCAGAGATTTTGGTAAATTTCTCCTGTGTAATTTCCTCTCATCTCCAATGAAAATCCCTGAGCTCACACCCTTTCCATGCAGCCAGCTGAGGTTAGAGATCAGGATACCCAGATTCTAGTACTAGCTCGTCAATCAACTAGCTGCGTGACCTTGAGCGAGTCACTTTACTTCTCTGGGCCTCAGTTTTCTTAATCTGTTAAATGAGGGAGTTAGCACCCAATTATTTCTAAAGTCTCTTGTTGACATTAAACATTCTTTATGCCTAGGTATCCTGCACAGACATCTATCAAAGCTCCTGTAATTCTGAATTGCATTCCTTTGTTCAGATGGCTGTCTCCTCCATCCACCATCACTAACACCAGATGGTTAGATCTTGGGGATCAGGAAGCTTCCTGGAACACAATAAATGTTTGTAGAAATAAACCATAAATTAAAGAAGAAATACCATCATGCTTAATTTCAATAGGTAAGTTTTCCAACCTCTTAATAGCTGTAACACATTAGACCTGAAACACATTTCAGCTCTTAATAATAGTCAATTTTGTACTCCTCCCTATGATTTGTGTATCTCTTTAATAAGGTTTTGAACAAATACAGTAAAGGAGGACCATTTTTCCATATTTCCCAAATCATCTCCAATGTTGAGCATAGAAGAGATACCTGGTAGACATTTTATTTTGTTTTTCTTTTTGGGTTCCTAGACCCAATTCCCATGTGTGTGGGGGTGGGGGGTGGGGGCGAGGTGTTTTCCCACACATCCAACAAACAATTCTCCAGAACACCAGCTGGGTGTCTTACAATTCGACTCAATTCTGACACTATCAGCCAGGAGCTAGTGTCAGATTCCACAGGCTAAGGGTTCAGTCCTACAAGACAGACCCCTTCAACTTTAGACACCAATCATAAGCCCAGGTTGTTAGCTGTGCTTGTGACCAATGGCTATACATCAGAGGTTCCCAAGACTCCCTCCTTGGGTTCAGTTAATTTGCTAGAGTGGCTCACAGAACTCAGGAAACCTGTTTACTCATTAGATTCCTGGTTTATTATACAAGGATATAACTCAAGAACAACTAGACGGAAGAGAGGCATAGGGGAAGGTATGGGGAAAGGGCACAGAGCTTCCAGGCTCTCTCCGAGTGCACCACTTTCCCAGCACCTCCACCTGTTCACCAAATCAGAAGCTCTTCAAATTCTCTCCTTTTGGGTTTTTATGGAAGTTTCATTACACAGGCATGATTGGATAAATCATTGGCCATTGGCAATTGACTTCAATCTACAGCCGGTCTCCCCTCCCTGGAGGTGAAATTGGAAGTTCCAACTCTCTAATTATATGGTAGGCTCCACTGGCAACCAGCCTCCATTCTCAGAAGCTTTCCAAAAGTCACCCCATTAATAACCAAAAGACATCTCTATCGCTCTCATCACTTAGGAAACTCCAAGGGTTTCAGGAGCTCTGAGCCAGAAACAGGGACGGGGATGAAGACCAAATATATATTTCTTATTATAAATCACAATATCACAGTTTTTTCCCCCTGAAGAATACTTTCCTCCTCTTCCAAGACTGAACTATAATAAGGGGCATAGTTGGTATAAATGCAGTATCCCCATCTTCAGTCATTCACAACTTCAGGGTTTTGTCATACTTACATATAATTAGTACCTAATCTTTTTCTTTAACTCGACTAGGTTTTTTGTTTGTTTGTTTTGCTGAGGAAGATTCACCCTGGACTAATATCCATTGCCAATCTTCCTCTATTTTGTATGTGGGTCACTGCCACAGCATGGCCACTGGATGAGTGGGGTAGGTCCACACCCGGGTACTGAACCCGGGCTGCCGAAGTGGAGTGCACCAGACTTAACCACTCGGCCACCAGGGCTGGCCCCCGACTCGACTAGTGTTTGAAAGCTAAGTAACTGTATTTTAAATGGAAACTTAGGCTAAGCAATTATCTGTGCAAAATCTCTTGCTGGATATATTATTTATATCTTTCCTAGTCCACATTAAGACTTAAAATTAAATATCCACATAACACCTAGGATTATCTTGGCTGTTACTAGCTGTGTGGCCATCACATCACACAGCTCCAAGAGGCACCATGTACATTCTAGTCCCTATAGTCATACATTGAGGTGGTCCTGGGAAACTTTAACGTGGCTGCTCACCAATCGTGTTTCCTCTCCTTCTGAGCACAGACTGCTTGATGTGGCCGTGGTATTCCAGCCTTTGGAAATCTGAGGTGAGCCAGTGCCAATAGGGACTTTTAAAATAGAGAGTGGGCCTCCTGCAATCTGTTTTCCTTCCACAGGCTTGATGCTCATATCAACAAGGTCCTAGAGGATTGCAGTGCCCAAAGATAGAGGGCGCTTTGTCCTTCAACTGCCACATGGAAGGCAGCCAGCCACTAATCAGGAATACTTGCCTTGGACTCTTCTGTTAGCAAGAAATAATTTCTGAGTTTTTGCTTGTTTGTTTGCCCATTATGCATTTCGAGTTTAACTCACTCTAACTAAGCCCACCTAGGTATTTGTATTAACAAAGCAGCCTGGAGACCAGGATTCTAGCTTGTGGACATTATTTTCTTTTATTTAATGGAGATGATAGTAGCTGTCAATGACCCCTCACAGGACCACAGCGAGGAGCAAAATCAAAGCATTTGTGAAAGTGTTTTAAAAAACCAGAAACACAATGCAGTTTAAAGTATCAGCTAACAAGGAAGCTAAAAAAAACAAAAAGCAAATGCGTGTTCCACTTCTAGCACTTTATAGGACACCACAGTATGTAACATGTGAGCCTGATAAAGGTAATCACAACACAAATGAAAAGTTCGAGCTGCTGGGAAAATAGTGCTGGGGACGAGTGAAATGTTGAGTTTTCAGTGAAAGGTAAGAGAGCATCACATCCCTTGTTAATTAAAACAGCTGACGGGGCCGGCCTCGTGGCTTAGCGGTTAAGTGCGTGCGCTCTTAACCTGGGCTGCCTGGGCTGGCAGCCCAGGGTTCGGATCCCGGGCGCGCACTGAGGCACCGCTTCTCCGGCCATGTTGAGGCTGCGTCCCACATACAGCAACTAGAAGGATATGCAACTGCGACATACAACTATCTACTGGGGCTATGGGGAAAAAAAGGAGGAGGATTGGCAATAGATGTTAGCTCAGAGCCAGTCTTCCTCAGCAAAAGGAGGAGGATTAGCATGGATGTTAGCTCAGGGCTGATCTTCCTCACACACACACAAAAAAAAGCTGATGGGATGCTGAAAACTCCCAAAGGGTGCATTAACCAATGCCTAAAGGTGCTGGAGCACCAGACTTGGAACTTGTCACTTCCAAGACATGAGTCATTCTCACAAGGGTGAAAAATTTCAAGGGGACTGAAACACTCTGCCAGGGAGAAGCTTAAGTGTATGTTTCGCCTGTGTTTAAAATCACCATAGCCAGCAAAAGAACTGTCTGTCATTCTTTTCCATTATTCACATTTTCCTTGCTTTTATCAGCACACGTGGACACAGAGAGTGTCCGCATAGCATCTGCTGGCCACAGCTGAAGTGGGAACACCCTCTTACATCATAGGAGTCTACAGAATGTCCTTTTGAAGCCTGGGAAGAGTTGCTAGTAAACTGCAGCAACGTAGGTAGAATTGAACCTTTCTGTTTCTGCAGGGTACCACATTCTTGCCCAGTGTGACACACGCAGCATCTCAATACAGGCCAAAGGGCAAAAGGCACATTTCAGAGCCAGCTTTACCGAGGGAACACATTGATCTCAGGGACTGACACACAGGATGTGTTTCTTTATAATTCCCCCTGGGCGATTTCATAGATATGGGCACCATATGCGTAAGCCTTTCTGAGACAATCCCCAATTCAAAGACTCTGTTTCTTAAGCAAACCCTCCTTGTCAGACATATGGTTTTGTTGTTAAATTGGAAAATATAGTTAGTTCCATCCTAGATCATAAAAGCTCACTGCTAGATAGAAAGATGATTTAGAAATCTACCTTCCATAAATATCTAAAATATAAAACTTGGATTTTTTGCCCAGTATCAGACTTTAGCCGATTAATTAATTTTTAAGTTGCTACTGGACCTGATACCAATTATTCCCTGAGTACTAATCTTCAAAGAATTCTAGGCCAAACCAAATGTTAAAGAATAGCTTGATGCACCATAACGTAAACTCCACAAAATCAACAGATTTTTTTTTTTTTTATCTATTTTCACTAATGTGCCCCAAGGACTTAAAACATTGCCTGGCTTATGGTTGGTATTCAGTAAATATTTGTGGAATGAATAGATGTAACTTTATTCATCAATGTCATCATTGGCATCACTCTTATATCAATTAACATTTATTCATTTACTGGGTTTCAGGTAATGGGGCAAGTTTTGTTTGTTTTGTTGAATAGCACGATCCTATTTAATCTTAATAACTTTATGTGGTAAATACATTGTTAATCTCATGTTACGAGTAACCCATATGTGGAAGAAATCAAGACACTGAGTATTTAATTAACTTGCCCAAAGTCACAAAACCAGGAGTAGGATCCACATGGTGGTATAATGCCAGGCAATTAGAGTATTCTCAGTAAATATTTGCTGAATAGATTTGAACTCTCATGACAAAATAGGCAGCTTCCTTTTGTTTCTGGCTAATAAAACATGTTGTATAAGGAAAGCTTAGAAAAGAACTTTGAAAACTGTTTTCCTGCTATTATGGAAAATGAGGAACTGACACTCAGGTACAGATACAAGATCATCCACTACTCAGAGAATCTCTGGGCTCATATACTTTCCTATGTGGATAGAGCCAAAAGGGACACGGAATGAGATTGTCTCAAAGGAAGCTGGTGGTTCCCCCAAATCCTGTTTTATCATGAGAAAGGGACTCCTGTATCCATTGGTGCCACCTGTAGAGCAGATATAAGCCTTGCTGTTAGCTCATATACTCCAAGTGGGAATCCATAGGTCATTGAGTATCAGAGCATTTTCCTTCCCCTTGACCTTCTTGTATTAACCAGAAAGCAAATGTTGGATGAGAGGGAATAGCAGCTGCTCTCACTGCCCTGGCGCAGCGGCGAGAACTGAGCTCCCATAGCTTTCATAAAGTGTACCTTCCATTTCGGATCTGGGAGAAGCTGAAGTGAATTCACATTAGTCGAGTCAGCATCTGGGAAAGGCTACAGAGATTAGGCCAAGTGAGACCTCTTCTGAGAGGTCTTAGCTTGTCACTCCCTTCTAAAGTAACCCCTCCACCCTACCCTCTCTTCACTCCCTGTCACTCTCTCTTCCCTGACCCCATTTTTCTAAGTAGCACTATGTACACTCTACAGCCACAGGAACCATTGATTGCGTGTCTCAATCATTGTGTATTCCTGTATCAAAAAACTGGGTCTGGCACATTGTAGGTACTCAGTAGATACATTCTGAATAAATGAATAAGTCCATTTGGACTCAAGCAGTCAATGCAGACTGACAGAGCACAGGTCCCTATCTTTGCTGCAGGGGCCGTGAATACACGCTGAGCCCTTAAAAATACCCTTCATCCGGCATTTTTTCTTTCTTTTTAAAAAATCATTTCCGGGCTGGCCCCGTGGCATAGCGGTTAAGTGCGCGCACTCCGCTGCTGGCAGCCCTGGTTCGGATCCCGGTGCGCACCCGATGCACCGCTTGTCAGGCCATGCTGTGGCGGCGTCCCATATAAAGTGGAGGAAGATGGGCATGGATGTTAGCCCAGGGCTAGTCTTCCTCAGCAAAAAGAGGAGGATTGGCATGGATGTAAGTTCAGGGCTGATCTTCCTCACACACACAAAAAAATAATAAATTAAAAAAAATAAAAATAAAAACCATTTTTGTAATTTCTTGCCCACCTATCTAAATGTAATAGTTTGGGGGAGTACCAGCTCTAGAGGACCTTTGGATAACAAAGTTAGAAAAGGCAAATGGTCCCCAAGAGCATTTCCAAAAATTGTGAGTTGCAATCTGAGCAATCTTATGAGTTCAGGGGTCAAGTCTGGGGCATGAGGGATAATGAGATCATCTTCTATCAACCTGAACTCTGGTACTCGTACAGTATTTATTTTCCATTGATCCATACACTGCTTCGTGTCTCGGTTCTAACGACTTGTGTGTGCATATATATGCATATGCATGCATGTGCACATGTATTGGCCTCTGGAGCCAGATTGAACTGGGATAGACTCCTGCCTCTTCCTTTTAATAGCTGGGTAACTTTGAACAAGTTACATAATACTGGCTATCTTCAGTTTCTTCATGTACAAAATGGAGCTAATCATATTGACTTCACAAAACAGATTTTGAGATTAAAAGAGGGAAAGCCTTTAAGTACCTAAAAAGAAATCATTAACAGTTAGAGCTCAGTGATGTTAGCTCTTTGCCAGTTACTGCCCTGCCAGTAACTACCTCATCAGTCTGACTCTCCTTCTCTTTAACCCATTGTTTGTTAGTTAACCAGGGGTAACTGGCATAGTGGAAAGAACAGCTGGACCAGGAAGACATGGAGTCCAGCCCAAGTTCTGCCTCATATTAGCTGTCTGACTTCAGACAGACCACTTGAGGGTTCTGTGAACAAGCCATGTGTCCTTGGATAATTAATACCTCTGAACTTCACATTTTTAGGAGTAGGCTTGAGACTTTGTTAATTTTAATGTTGCTACCACCTATAGCTGAGTGTCTACAGGAAGGGCAAATGTAGGTTGCAATGTGGGCATGCTCTTCATCATAGTCACCTGAAGAAAGATGAGTACACTAGTAAATTCCTTTTGGTTTCTACCCTCTGAGCCTCATTACCTCATTTCCTCATCTGCAAAATGGGAATAATATCTTTTTGTAGGGTTACTGTAACTAGGTAAGGAATATATATATTTATCCTGGCTTCAATGGGATATTAATGGCTTCTGAACAAAGGAAGAGTAACAAGTTATAAAGTGCACTTGTCACTCTTCCTCATTATATTCTAAAGGCCACTGAAGACCACGTCAGTATCTTTTTAACTTGTAGCCAATATCTAAACACACAAAGGCACCAAGGCCAATAGGAGATATTTAAAGAGTGTTTGTTTAGTGAATGCATTGCTCAAGATCACATCTGATAAATAGCAGAACTGGTTCTAGGACATAGGTTTTCTTTACCCGAAAACTCATGTTGTATGGAGGAAGGGGGACTAGACCTCAAATTATACGTAGAATGAATAGAATTAGGAATATAAACTTAAGCAGGTGACGCTAGCAAGGAATATGGAAACCTGCTTCTTTGTAATAAGACATATTCTGCTTATAGCCAGTTGCTTGCTAATAATAGATTTGGAAAATATGGTGAGCAAAAGGTTAAAAAGTAGTGGTTCCCCAATTTTGCTGTACATTCAAATTACCTGGGGATCTGTAAAAATTACTGATGTGTGGCTCCTACAACACTCTGAGTTAATTGTATGGAGTGCTACTAGGGCATCAGGAGCTTTAAAACCCCCTTACGCCATTCTAATTGCAACAAAGTTTGGCAATCACCGGGTTAAAGTCTAAGAAAGCTTTCCTGATCTCATTTGCGTTGATACACACACCCCTTATGTGTACTGCCTCTGCTACTATCGAAATCTGAGATAGAAGTACCCAAAGGAAGCCTCCCAATGGTCCTCACCTTAGAGCACATTACCCTCTGGGACACATTAGGGCACGTGACCCTCCCCTTGTCCCCTTCTGACCTCCTCTCCCTGTCCAGCTTTGAAGTTGGCCTTTTTCTCTCCAGCCCCACTGCAGTTATCCTAGCAGAGAGCCTGGAGCCAAGGTTGCCGGCTTAGGCAATAAGCCTTTCAAAGGCCTTGTCACCCCAGCTGTGTCTGGCTCCAGAGCTTCAGGTTTCAGATTCCTCTTCATTTGTACCATCAATAATAATCTATTACTCCTAGGATGCCAATTCTCCCAACTGCGCTATCGGTTCCTGAATTTCATCATCCCAAACTTCATCCTAAAGTTCAGGTGGCAAAGAGGAAAATTACAAAAAGCTCTGGCATGGAATCATCATTCTACATGTTCCTCCGTCAGCTCTTGGGCACTGTCTCTATAGGTCAAAACCCTATGTAGCCATAAGAACTCCAAATGCCAAGTCTCTTCATGAAATCTTTCCTGATCTGTCTCAATCAGACATGATTTCTCCTCAATTTGAGACCCCATGAAACGCGTCTAATCCAGCTGCAGCATAGTTCAGTTCAAGGGTATTATACTCAAGAATTCTTAGATTCAATTCCATCCACACTCCTTACTAACACTGTGACTTTGTGTGAGTTGCTTAACCTTTCTGAAGCAAGGTTCCTTATTTATAAAATTTTCTTTGCAGGGAGGATTAGATATAATGTATGTAAAGTATCTAATTCAGTGTCTAATACATATTAGATTTGTGATAAACAGTAGCTATTATTTTACTTTTTTTATGGGCCAGATCACATTTTGCCTTACACTATGGTTTTTTAAAGACTTCCTGAGTACACTTTTTTTTTTTGGTGAGAAAGATCTGCCCTGAGCTAACATCTGCCAATCCTCCTCTTTTTTTTTTTTTTTTTTTTTGCTGAAGAAGACTGGCTCTGGGCTAACATCCATGCCCATCTTCCTCCACTTTATATGGGACGCCGACACAGCATGGTGTGCCAAGTGGTGCGTCGGTGCGCGTCCGGGATCTGAACCGGCGAACCCCGGGCTGGACCGCCGCAGCAGAGCGCTGGCACTTAACCACTTGTGCCACTGGGCCGGCCCCTGAATACACTTTTTATATGACAAATTCCATTAAGATGTGAACTGCAGCTTGTTGATTTTTTAATATTCTGAAGTAAAGATGTGTGCATTTGATGCATTCATTCACAAATATTTTATTATTTAAATTAAAGACTATGACCTCGCTATATTTATTTTGACTCATATATCAGCAACATTTTTCTAGATTGTGGGCAAGGTGGTATACATATGAACTTCACATAGATGACATCCAAAATACACCTGAATAATTTAAGGTATATGCTGTAGGATGATACTTATTCTGTGCAGATTGCTGCCAGAGAGGAAAGGATTAAAACCAAGTTGGGGTGATGGAAATGATTTTTCTACAGGGAGCTGTCCCCCCATTCAGCTGTCATACCAGCTGCCACTGGCTCTGTCCTTACAGCCTCTCAGTGAAACACAGCCTGGGTGTGCATAGATAAAAAAGAGAACCCAGAAAGGAACGGTGGGGTTTATGCTCTATTCTCCAAATACATGAATTCATCACTCCCACATCGTGTAAAAGTCAGGAAGCTAATAACGTAGCAAACTACTTGATCTTAGATTAAAAATGTTCCTGTGTAGGGGTCGCCCGGTGGCATAGCGATTAAGTGCGCGCACTCCGCCTCAGTGGCCTGGGGTTCGCAGGTTCGGATCCCGGGCGCCCACCGATGCACCCCTTGTCAAGCCATGCTTTGGTGGCGGCCCATATAAAGTAGAGGAAGACGGGCACAGATGTTAGCCCAGGGCCAATCTTCCTCGGCAAAAAGAGGAGGATTGGCATTGGATGTTAGCTCAGGGCTGATCTTCCTCACCAAAAAAAAAAAAAGATTTACCTGTGTAATATAACTTTGCCAAAGGGGACCTCTACATTGATCTATAGATAAGTGCTTTCCCCACAGTTTCAATAATAGAAAATAAATGAATCAGTGAAAGGTATGTGCTTAAAAATTTAAGAAAAAATTGTTTTAAAAGAGATCTTAGCTGGAAAACACGTGTGAAAAGGTATTTATGAAATTCAATATTGTGGGGCTATATTCTACGGACCTAACAAAAAATGATTAGTTCCAATGTGACTTACTTTCTAATAACAGTTTCTTATTCGTTTGTTGCACAATTCTTGTTTTCCAGGAAGATAGCTGGCTAAACATCATCTTTGCTTTGTGGAAAATGACATTTAAATTTGATTCTAGTCAACAATTTAAGACCTTGAATTTTTTTTTTTTCCCCTGAGCTAACACCCGTTGCCAATCTTCCTTTTTTTGCTGAGGAAGATGGGCCCTGGGCTAACATCGGTGCCCATCTTCCTCTACTTATATGGGACACTGCCACAGAATGGCTTGACAAGCAGTATGTCTGTCTGTGCCCGGGATCCGAACCTACAAACCCTGGCCCACAGAAGCAGAGCACGCGAACTTAATCGCTACACCACTGGGAGGCCCCAAGACCTTGAATTTTTATAAGCTGAATAACTTTCTCTGGTAAAGTAAGGATTCAGTTCTAGGTACAATACAAGCAACCTGGGTAATATACATTTGTCAATACATCTACCACACATTTTTCTATTCATCCAATTCAGACAATATATAAATAAGAAAAAGAGAATAGGAGTGATGATATCCTAATTACAATGTTATAATCCAGAAATGCCTACCTATAATTCTGAATTATTTTGTCCCAAAACTGCCAATGCATACACAACATAGTATACATTCTAAAATCTGTACTTTAAAGAGTTTAACTTTTATTGCAAATGTAAAAGAATAGCCAAAATACTAGGGAAATCTTTGATGGAGTATGTGGCTATTCCAAAAACCGTACCTCAGCTGTATGGGTAATCTTCTTCGGCCTCTAGAAAAATGCAGTAAAAACTAATATAATGACTGAGTCAACTTGCACACATTGGAATGAAAGGATAAAGTTTAGAATTTGAGTTCTTTTCAACTCTATTCTGTAAAATTTAAAATTGTATCTACAAATAGTTTGATGGGCATAAATACTTGTTCTAGCCAATTCTGTATAAATACATATTTTAATTTTAAACCTGGCATCAATGGCGTGTTTGACTATGTGTTAATCTTTACAAACTCTGTTAAAATTACTTTTTAAAAAGATCATAATCCTGTTTAACACTTCCAAAGGTATATTATCATATGCCTTCACTGCAATGAGAAATCTAAGAAAAAACCTTGAAATGTATAACGGGCAGTGGAGCTGTTCTCTCTTATTAGTCGCCTCATGTCTTCAGTAAAGCCCAACTACCAACTTCCTTTGCTTTACTCTAACACGGAGCTGCAAGTCTATATATACTCAGGCCGCCAGTTCGGGGAAGCCCTTCGTGACCAATCAGGGCTTCCCGATCTATTGCGTCACACCTCCCCCCTGGGTGTGACGTCAAAGGCAATCCCAGGCCAGCCACGTGGGTTGAAGGAGTGTAGCGTTTCTAGGCAGCTGTTCGGGAGACACCCAGCAGCAACGGTCCTCAAGGGTGGGGAACTGGGCAGGGAGGGGCCGACAGGGTTGCTACACGCACCGTCTGGGAACACGACTGTAGCAGAAAGCTCACCCCGGAGGCGCGCGGGGTCGGTGAGTCCAAGTACTCAGCGCGGGCGTTTAGGGGATGGAGGGAGTGGCGCAGGGGAAGCTGGCACCTAAGGCTATGTAATAGGACCCGGGTCTTGTAAACCCTCCTCCCCAGGCACCGCCTCTCCGCTCCCAGCCCCTCTTTCCAGCCTTAATTATTCCTTTCAGCGCCTTTTCCCCTCGGCTGCATTTCCTTGGCCAGAGGAAAAAGCCTCTCTCGCCTCCCCGTTCTCGCCCTCACACAGACCCTCCTTTCAGACCCGCCCTCCTGGTCACAGGGACCCATTTCGGAGCCCTCGCTCATGCTGGGCGGGAACCAGCGTGACGAATTCCGCCCAAGGTGTTGATTATCCATCCCAACCCAGCCTCTGGCTCGCCTCCCACCTTCACCCCGGTTCCCGCGAGCCCCCACTCCCACCCCCGGGCTGGGCGCTCGGGACGGCACCCCCAAATCCCCCACCCAGCCGTGCCCGCGCTGCAGCTGCGGCAAGGAGCGCCAGCGTGCTCGGTGCCACGTCGGAATTGGCTCCAGGGTCGCTGCAGCTGCCGGCGCGCAGCGCGCGGTCCCCACGCACGCCCTGCCCCCGGGCGGCGAGGGCGGGCGGGCCGCGGAGAGGAGGGATGCGCGCCCTTCTCCCGCTGGGGTCTGCGAGTGCCACTGCCTGCGTTACGGACCCCTGGCCCGAGTAAGGCCTCCGGAGCCTGGCTGAGCCCGGACAGAGCCAGCCTGACACTTTAATAGGGTGCAGGGAGTGCAAAGGAGGGGAGGCCGGGGAAAGAGGGGGAGTGGCCGAGCGAGGCCGGTAGCTGCGAGGAGGTGGCGAAGGACCCTCCTTCTCTGGGGTCCTAGCTCTCCGGAGCTGGGAGCCTGGCTCGCTTTAACCCTTTGTCTTCCAAGCAAGAAGCGGGCTTCCCACTTAGAAGTAAAACGCGCTGGGCTGTTCTAGGGCTTTCCCCCCTCCGTAGAGCGTATGGGAAAAAAGAAGGGAAGGGATGGGAAGGCAGAGGGGATGGGGGCGGCTGTGCGAAATGCATTTTCCCTGCACAGTAGAAATTCTTGTTTCCTAACTCCGGAGCCCTCTGCGGCTCCGGAAGATGCAGAATGGAAAAGTACATTCTGGGACGTGCAGTCTTTCCCAGGCAGAGAGGTTACCTGTTTTCGCAGAAAGGTAGCGGATTTCTGGAGAGCGCCGCAGGGATGGGAAAAGAGAGAAATACGTTGCTAAGCCTGACAGTGATCTGAAATAGCCCCTGATTTTGTCTGTTGGAAATTTTCAGACCTCAAACTTTTCTGTCGAAAACTGACTTAAAATTTTTTTAAGACTTATGTGGATAATTTCTTCCCTCTCCCTGGCCTATTCGAGGAACCTCATCGTTCACCAGATCGCGCCAATGTAACGTACCTTGTTCAGCTCTTGGTCATAAAGTTGTCCTCAGCCTGTCTGTGTGGTCCCGGAGGGTCGGTGGCGGGCAGTTTGCAAAATTGAGGTAATGAGAGATCAGATGAATTTGAGACGACCGGCCAAAAAAAATAAAAAATTTAAAAACAACATTTAAAAAGGGTGGGGGAGTCTTAAATGTTTGATTCTCCCCCACTTTAAAAGGAAATTTCACTACTATTCTTTTTAAGATTTCCGTTGCACAGCAGCCTTCTAATTCTTAAAAGAAAAATTTATGCTTTAAAAATAAATTAACTTTATTTTTTTTCTTTGCTCCAGTCCCCCTCCCCTGATAGCGGAAAGTCTCTTCTCTTTTTCGTATCAAAGAAAGACCGGTGAAGACTCTGCAGAAGCCAGGGAGCGCAGAATCGGGAGAAAGTCTTTGGCTGGGGCTGGTTCAAGTCCCTGGTTCAATGGGCTGCTGGAAGCCAGGACTGGGTAATTCTTTCCAGACGTCTTGACTTCTCCTTCCTCGCTGTTGTTGCCTTTCTGCCTCCTCCAACTTAAGGGGGTCTTAACAAGTGAGCTGGTGGGTGTTTTAATAGGGCGGAGGAGGGAGTGGGGGGTGAGGGGAGTGGAGAAGGGAGGTACGGACCGGGGAACCCGGAGGGGAGGGGACTGGGAGCGGGGGGTGGGGGCGGGAGGCGGGGAGGGGGAGAGGGAGAAAGAGAAATTGGCCATTCAAAGCCCTGTCTGAGCTAGAGGCCGGTTCTGAACGCCAATGAATTCAATTAACTTGATTGCTAACGTGTGCAGAGAAATGCCGTGCACACAGGCTGGCCACCACCTGATTCCCTCCTTTCCTCCAGCGGTGGAGTCCGGCGGCCACGCTGTGTGGACATCCTGAACTCTCGTCAGAGTTGCAAGGATTCCCTCTTCGCGATAAATTCTCCGCACTGTTGAAGTAATTTGCTTTAAGCCCAAACGGTGCCCTTAGGCTAAGTAACCGCCGTGGGGAGAGAAAGCTGGGCGGTGTGTGTGTGTGTGTGTGCGCGTGTGTGTGTCTACACCTGGAACCTCCGAAAGCCGGCTGCGCCTCTAAAAAGTCTAAAAAGTCGGCGACTGGTCTACCACTTGTTAACCCTTTCTTCCCGCCAACTCAAAAGTTTCCGAGCTGATGTTAAGTGTCAAAGTCTCCCTTACACAGAAGTTTCCACCCTAGTCCCCTAACGTAAAAATATGCAAACAGCGCGCATTATAAATAAAATATAAAATAAAAATAGTTCTCTGGAGGACTCGAAAATAGCACCCTTAAAAGAGCCATTTCTAAGTGAATGGCTAAATGGCTTTGCTTCTTGCGAGCCTTCTAAGATAACGAGTCAAAATACTTATTTTTGCTTCGAGATGGCCTTTTCTCATCTTTCTTCCAATGCCCCAAGGCTGGAAAGAGTTAGTTTTTTCAGTTACTTTTTTTTCCCTTTATTTCTCTTTGGTCCTCTCCAACAAGCCTCGTGATGACTTAAAATGGACAGTAGATGGCACTGTTTAGGAAAAAATGAGTGAGTTCGTAAATTAACTAATTTGGTTTTTGGAAAATCCCTCTGAAATTATTATAGGGTAAAAAAGGTTTCTTTTTTCTTTCTTTTTTTCTTTCCCTTCCGAGGTTCCTCTGAGGTTGGACTTCTTTCGAACTCGATAGGCTTTGAAAACTGGGTTCATGCTCCTTGTTATATATCTTGGACAATAATGAACAGGTCAAAACAGAAAAGTCGAGTAAACTGGAAGCGATGCTTTTCAGCATGTCGCGCAGGGTGTAGTGTTGGGGGATGTGATTTGAGGTCAAGAATTTTATTGCAAATATCAGGTAGTCAGCCAACCCGGTCCCCGGGGGCCGACCTGCAAAGTACTACGCGTTTCCGCCCCACCCCGGCACACGGTGGTTACACCTCTGGGAAGTATTACCTTGCCTGATGACTTCACACCCCTCCTGGGAAACCCGCTTACTAATTTTCCCCTGTAAAGCTTCAGGGCTTCAGCCTTTGTTTGAACCTTGCCTTAGGTGGTTCAGCTCTTGAGAAACTGGCTTAAATTTTGGAGCACAATTTCTTCCCACTTAGTCAGACTCCTCCTTCTCTAGTTTTAGTTGTATGGTAGTTTTTAAATGCTAAGTTATAATTTAAAATATATTGTCTAACTTATGTACTCTTAAATATAATGTGGATTTAACTGATTTAGGGGTAGGGTGGAAATTGTGAGTGTCACATGCCTAGCCGTGGGACCCCATGGGGACACTTAACCTCAGCTCCAAACTTTCAAACTTCCATGAATATTATATGTAATGCAGGATTGCTGATTATTGCTTAGTAGCACTTCTGTTCCTATGCTAATAGTTCAAGCAATGAGAACATTTAGTAAAACTGGGTTTCTTTATTAATCAAAAACACATCTGTTGTTTGTTCCCTTGAACTTGTAATTCATGGCCCATAAAGCAAAAGTAAAATGTTCCTTGACTGTGAATGAATATAAAAGCTAATTACACATCCATGCATTTCTGTGAGTTTCTCCCCAACCCCCCAAGAGAATAAGGAAGAGCCTAGAAGTGAAAGTTTAAATTTAAAGCCAGAGGTGAAAGTTCCTTGAAAGGAGAATATTATCTATCAGATTTTCTTAGGGAGGGGATCCAGAATAAGAGAGACCTTAAATTCAAATCCCACCTTTGATGTGGGATTGTGTGGTGTGAGATCTGTTTGTGTGATCCTGGAAGTATATTTCACCTCTCTAGACCTTTATTTCCTGATAAATGGAGAAAATACCTGCCTTACAGAGTTGTTATGGTAATAGAATGTGTTAAATTACATTAACAGATTAGTATAGTGCCTAAGCTCTACTCTTAGGTAGAGCTTCCTAATGTAACACAATGGTTCCTAATAGAATGACTGTGGGTATTCAAAAAACGTTAGCACCCTTCTCCTGGTTTTCTATTTTTTGTATTATTCGTGATAAGTATTAACTAAGGTTTCATCCTGTGCTCACTTATGTGACCTACTCCAGCTTTCTACTGTCCCCTCACTGACTTTCATAGATCGAATTATTCTTTGTGCTCAAGAATACACCCCAAACCTTCACATTTAACCAAAATTCCTTTGAGTCCCAGGCCTGAATTATGGCTACCAGCCATCTAGTATTGATTAGTAAGCAACAAATTAGGAGACCTGAGATCCAGTTTCTCAAACAAGCTATAGCACCAACTAAATTGAATATCATTTGACTATAAATTTAAATTTTAACTTTCTATTTTAAACGTGAGCTGTTTGGATCAGAAGATGACAGATGTTTCAGGTTTTGACATCCTAAGACATACCTTATCCAACCTACATCTGTTATGTTTTCAACTAGACAAGGCAACGTAGCAAAGAACTTCAGAAGTAGGAGTTTGACCTGTCAATGTGAGCCTGCAGTGTGTTGTTTGTGACTTCCCTCCCACAACACAAAGCAAGTATTCGTATGTCTGAGAGACCAAGTTTCCAGAACAAGGATTTAATACCTTCATACTTCTCTGTATAAATGGTTCTCAAACTTTTTGGTGTGAAGGATCTCTATATACTCTTAAAACTTACTGAGGACTTCAAAAAACTTGTTTATATGGGTTATACCTATCAATATACCACATTAGGTAGAAAATAGGACTGAAACATTTTTAAAATATTGATTAATTCATTTAAAATAATAGTAAACACAATGACTTGTCAATTTAACGTTTTTGTGAAATGTGGCGTTGTTTTCCATTTTCGCAAATCTCTACTATCTGGCTTAATAGAAGACAGCTGGATTCTCATATCTGCTACATCATTCAATTGCTGTTTTGACTGAAGTATTTAAAAAAAATCTGGCTTCAAACATATGTAATTGGGAAATGGAGAAGTATTTTAATAGTCTTTTTAGATATTCTTCTGTGATACTATGTAAAAACTTGACAAATAATTTTTTAAAGGTAAGTTGTAATGGGGAATCTAAAACAATAGGAATGAACTTTTCGTACTCTGTTACTTAAAGTCTGTTGGTTTATCTTATACTTTAAATGCATCTTTTACAACCATTCATGAATTTGTAATGTCATGTATCATTTGTATTGATCATTGAGTTATGCAGATTTTCCAAATGTTGATATATTTCATTTAAAAAAAAATCACAATCATTAAAATCACCATCAATCTCATCCAAAAAGTCTTCAAATATTGGGAAGCTGTCACAGTCATGGTGCCAAATAAAGTTTTCCAAAATTCTAATTGTCTCTTGAAAGCTCAGATATTTTCAGTAGCAACAAATACTGTCAGTTATTGATACTGTAGTAACAAGTTCACTTCTCTCATTTTTCAGAAAAATAAACTGTCTTCCCAATAGCCAAGGCTGAATAACAATAGTTTGTCTGTCAGTTGTTCTTTTAAGTAAAAATGATATTCCATGATAAAAGTGGCCAGCTCAGCTTACAACTCAATCACATCAAAGCTTTTCCTCCAGACAGCCATGGTAACTGGGTGACAGCAAGCCGTGGACTTTCCATTTCTTAACACAAAATATTAAAAAGATGTATACTTAAGGGTTGACATTTAATGAAATTAATCATTTTTACTGCTTTATCAAGGACTTTCTTAAATGAAATTTGCTTTTTCTTTCCCTGTGAGTACATGGGGGTAAAGAATACAAAGACTGATGGTACTTATACCAAGTTTGATGCCACTGCCTTGTTTCATGCTAAGGTACTAGCAGCTTTATTCACCATTATTTTTGCAACATCAGGGTAAATGTCAACAAAATGAAAGATGCAAATAATTTCTAGAATTATTATAAAAATAGTGTTGATCTTGCTAATCCCTTGAAAGGGTCTTGGGGTCCCCAAGGGTCTACAGACCACACTTTGGAAGGAACTGGGTTATATTAGGCATACCAAATGTAGCAGTACAAATCTGGGTATTTTACTTTAAGAAGGACATCCACAAACTATTGCACATTGAGGAGAAATCTAGCAGTGAGAAGAGGAAAATCAATAGTAATCCTGTCATATGAATTGTGACTATAGGAAATAGAAAAGCTTAGAATGACAGAGAAGATTCAGAGAACCTGGCAGACACTGGAAAACTTCTACAGGGCCTGCATATACATGTGTTAATTCCAAGGCTGACCTCTTGAGGCTCGAAGATTAATTCAGACAAAACTGTGAAGAGGTTATGGCTATGTTTATCACTAAATTTGGAGATGTGACTAGAGGGAGATATTGAAGCATCTCTCAGACACCCAAGACATTAGAATGAATAGATTGGAAGAGATCAAAATACTTACTGATTCACCGATATAGGTAGAAGAGGATAATGTTATTTCTCATCATAGTTTTTGAAGATCTCACTATATCAGAAAGTAGTAATTTATCAGTTGTTGATCATTTTAAATTAGATTCTGAATATAATTAGAGTTATGCTTTAAGGATTACCCAAATGAAAGGGACAAAAATCCCTTTCCTCATCAAACACTTTCTTTATAACCATATTTCAATATCCCTGTCCACAGGTGAGGAAACTAGCTTTAAAATATTACATGACTTAGTCTAAATCCTAAAAGGTGGATAATCAAAAGTACCTGAGATTAATGACTGTGATTTGATTGACAACAAAATCCTCCAATAAAACCATCTGGATGATCTTTTTTAAAAGAAAACCTTTTATTTTGAAACTTTACCTTAAATCACTGAATATGTGGGAGCTTTACATTCATGTTCTTGGACTATTTAAATTTTAAGAATTATCTCCAGATTCTTGTGTGTTTCAGGTTGGAGGAAGAAAAGTCATTTTACATAGCCTAACTGACATATTTATCACTTGCATTTTTCTGACCCAGATAACAGAAAAGGACAAAACTATTTATCCTTGATTTAAATGCCAAAAAATTCTGTCAACAAGGGTTTATATTTTACATGATAAATCAATAAAAGCAGAAAGTGCTACTCAACGGGAAGTCTGAAATCTAATTGTCCTTTGATATTTTAATAGTCTTAATTGTAATGACTAAAGGGAAGATTTTGAAATGTATGTGTTTGTCCACAAGCAATTGCTAATGGTCTTAATTGTGGAAATAGATTAAGTAATTACATTATTTAAATATTCTTCCTTGGAGATTATGTGGCATTTCATCTTATTCCTGAAAATCTTAACAAGCTTTCCAGCTGTTTAAAATCATAAAAAAGATATGCTTAGTTTCTGGAAACTATTTTTTGTTAGAGTGAGTAGTTGTTAAGGTTTTCTAGGTAAAGGGACTCTTTTTAGATAATTAAAAAAAAAAAAAGTGACTGTTCCCGGACAAGTGAATATATGCTCAAAAACTTCCATACAGTTTCACAGATTCCTTTCCCCAAAACCTGTTCATGGACAGATGAAAAATTCCCTTGTCCAAGAGAAGTGTTTTTCAGTTTTTGGAAATACTGTGAAACCCTAACTCTTCCTAATTCATTACAAACCACATCGTATAGTTAAAAGTTTAAAAAGAAGACAAAGGGGAAAAAACTAAGCAAAGCTTTTATTTTCTCTAATGATTCACACTAATTTTTTTAACAAATCAATTTGGGGAAGGGGAAATCTCAAATTAAGGGAATCTTAGGCATTTTGGAGAAAGCTATCCAAAGGGAATAGAAAACTGGGAATATAAGATTTTTCAAGAATCCATTACATTTCCCTTTCCTCAGGTATTGAAACTTGGTTTTATATTTTTAGGAGAACAAGAAAATCCAAATTCTATTCCAAGCTTTCACGGTAAGAAGACTGCTTTCAAATACAGGTGGCTGAAATCCTTGTGGGGGAAACCCTGAACCAATTCAGTAAAGTGTGACTTCCTACCTTTATCCATGAGAGGTGTTAGCTCCAAGACCCAATTAGCAGAATTACCATTCCAATGGCACCTGAGGGCTGGTACTGCCGCTGTCAGTCCTAAAATGCCATTAAGAAGTGTGACTCCTTGCCTGGCATTAGTCACATCCTGCCTACCATAGATGTCAGGATAACGTGAGGATGACAGCAAAGCAATTGTGATGCTGTTCAAAGGAATTACACTTTCCTGAATTATAGGAATGTTCTCTCCCATACCGTTTTCTGTCTAGTCTTTTAACGTTTCCAAGTTCAACTCAGATCTGAGGGGGTCTGAGAACTTAGTATACAATGGTTCCATCTAAATATTATGCATAAGCCAGGAACTGGGACATATGTTGAGTTTGTTCCTGACTCACCTCTTGCAGAGAACACCTGTTGTTTGTTCGCACCGAATTTGTCCAGCTTCTAATGAAGCAATTTGGGAAGTAGCCTCATTGCTTTGAAAAGCCAGGTGGCTCCGAGAATCAGAAGTGAAAAGAAATTTAAAGACTTCTCAAAGCGTGGACTGAGGGTGGCCTCTATCGAAATCACCTGGCTGCTTTTAAAAATACAGATTTTGTGTCCAAACCCCAAACCTATTCCATTAGAATTTATAGTGGTTAGTGTGGGAATATGCCTATTTTGAAAGCTTCCTCCGGTAATTCTTCTGCACTCTGAATTTTGGGAATTTCTGCTTTAGGGATGTTGTCGATGAAGAAATCAGTTTCCTGGGCTTTTTACACATAGCTCTTTAAAATTAGATTTTTGTCCTTAGCTCTACTTGGATAATAAAAGAGGAAAGCAACTCTTTTGCAAAATACAAATTGAATTGTAAATTCCAAAGAATTTCTCTGTTTAATGACAGTGTGTTTGTCTTGAACACGGTGAGATTTATATAATCAATAGACTATCTGCTGGTATATTAATCCAGTGATTTCTACCACAAGTGAGACAATATCAAGTACAGAAATGAGGGCTCCGGACTCGAACTGTTACCCAGCCCTAAGGGACCGTTGACCCGAAAGTGGGTCCTTTTGCCTGGAGCCACTGGCGCCAATACAGTGAGACAGGGTTTGGGAGAGCAGAGCAGAAATGTTATTCATTGATCAGCGACTGAAGGAGGCAGAGCTCATGCTCTAAAACACCTTCTGGAAGGGAAGGTGAGCAGGGTTCTTATGGGATGTGGAGGAGGAGAGGTCTCCATGTCATCGCTGGGGGCGGGGGCGGGGGGGCACGAGCAGATCTTCCCTTCTTGCACATGGCACCTTTTGTACACATTTCCTTTTGCACACAGCACCCCATCGCCTTCTTGGGCCTTTCTGGTTTGGACTGGTTCTGCTGCTTGGCCATCTGGCATTGTTCTGCCTTGGTGCCTGTAAGCAAGCACAACTTAAAAACAAAGCATTAGACATGGAAAATGTTTTAGGGACTTCTTTGGGTGACAGAACTACCTGTTTTGGACACCCACACACTTACTGTGTGTGTGGTCTTCAGCAAATTGCTTAATCTCTCTAAGCCTCAGTTTCTCTCTGTGTGAAATGGGAATAATAGTAAAACTTTACCTTAGAAGTTCATGTGGGAAGTAAATAACATTATCCATTGAAAGCTCTGATTAGATAAATATTAACCATAATTATTGGTGTTGGAAACACTGTTAGGTGGAAAGGCAAGTGCCTAAGAACTTCCTCGTCTGTTGCTGTGGAGATATTCAACTTCCCCTGTTCTGGTAGGCTTTCTGCTACTGCGTATTTCTAAATTATGCCCAGAATTCAAAAATTTAAAAAGCTATTCAATCTTGAAGATTTAAAAGCTACATTTTTGGTTTTTAATTCCTAAAGAAAATCTATTTAAAGTACTAACTGAGTACCAGCAGGAAGTATGTAGTTCAGAAGGAATTTTCTATATGAGTATTCACCAAGTCTACCTAAAGTATAAAAAGCTACATGTTTAAGAATTAAAGACCAAATTTAAAACACTTCTTTGAAAGAGCTGAATGTTGTTTTTCTTCCATAACGTATTTACCCAAGGAGGCTACCTTAGATGGAGCATCTGTTTTCAGCATTCTTGCTTTTCACCTATGATTCCAGCTGAGTGCTCTGAGGTACGGAGAGGTCAAGTGACTTGCTCCAGGTCGCATACAATGAGTCAGTGATTCAGGCCAGGCTGAATCAAGGATTTCTATGCCAGGGCTTCTGGCAAGTTTCTTTGGTAGGAGTGTCCAAAAATAAATGGTTAACTGAAAATAAATCTTTATGCCTCTGCTTTTAGAGAAAAGAGAAGGGATATGTTTGCTATTTTTCATGTCTTTATTCAATTTAAGTTTCTAAATAAAATAAAAGATATTTCTAACTATAATACCTCAAACGTGGCTTCCCAACTCTTTTCCAAATAACTGAATTTATGCTACTTAACTGACTATATTGAATTGGAAGTATAGCAGAAGAGTTTATCTCTTGGAAATTTTGGCCAATCTGGTCTACTCTCTGCCATCTCTCCTCGTTTTGAGTCATTATGTTCATTGTTGCCAAGTATTCATTCACCAAAACTTTATTGAGCATCTTCTATGGGCCATTTATAGTCTTGCCACTAACATTTGCAGGACTCAGCACAAGGGTCCTGATAGAGGCTCACAGGCTGTATGTCTAAATGCCTAATATTTATAAATAAAACTGGCAAAGTATTCAATAAAATTAGTTCTTCCTACCTTGACAAATATACCTTCACAAAAACTTACAAGACCAGTTTCAAATTTAGAATTGTCCAACACCTCAGTGTTCTGTGCCACATTAGCAGTACAAGAACATACTATCAGCTACTAGCCCCCTGGCGCCAGTCTCCTGCCTCTGGTCCTCAGCCCATCCTTCTTTTCTTCCCTCCCCTGGCTACTTCCTGTAATGTGATAGGCCTTGCACACAAGCCTTGACTTTCTTAGCTTTCACCTCCAAGCTCATCTAGAGTTCCCGAAATCAGGCACCACTGTGCCATTCTTTGGACCCCTGACCTTGTAAGGGTGGAAGCTTATGCTGGCCCTGGATGTAGGTTCAGAACTCGGGCCTTTCATGCCTGGGTCTAAGGGTGGTACTCACAAGTGCCATACTGGGGAATCCATATAAGGCTAAATTGTTCCACTGGGCAATCTGACTATACTATTCTCTTTTTTCAAAATATCACCACTTTCCATTGTCAACCCAGCAAAGGCCTGACTCTTTAGTCTGACCTGGCCTTAAACTTTCCAACCTGACAGCAAACTTTTCCATTTACAGCACACTATGTCAAACAAGTCAGAACACAGTTTCATCTCAGTACCTCTTAGTGCATTTGTCCTTTCTGCCTAAAATACTCTTTTCCCATCTCTGCCTGCCTCAATATTCTCACTTATCTCCCCTCTTCTTATCTCTTATGATACTCCATGCCCATCTTTCAGTGCATACTTATCCCTTACCAACTTCATAGTTATGTTCTATACATCCCATCTCTCGTAGTTTTGGTTGTGAAGTCTTTGAAGACTAGTCCTGTGCCATTCACTTCCTTTCAATTCTTTGAAAATAGCTTTATTGTTTTTCATAGAAATCATGCTTGTTCACTGTAAATGAGTAACACCATGAAAGAATGCAAAAAGAGTAAAATCTCAGAAATGTTGCCAATTTTTTCATATAGACCCATGGATTGATGTATAAAAGTTACACAGAGAGCAATATTTATTTTTTGTGACTTTTTTCTTCACTTAAATATTTTGTATATTTTCAGTTAATGATATAGAGATCTGCATAGTCCTTTTTAATGACTGCTTATTATTCTATGCTAGTAATACTTGAGGATGTATTTAACCAATCTCTCTTGTCTTATAAATATAGTTTTCTTTATTTTGTTCCTTGTTATCTGTTATAAAAATACTATAAGACGTGTCCTTCATTTAAAATCTTTTCAGTCATGTACAATTATCCCCTCGGGATAAATTCTTAAAACTAGAGTTTCTGTAATGTTAAAGTAATTGTACCATTCACTTCTGTATCTCTTGGAGCACCTGATACAAAGCCTTAAAAATAATAAAGATTAAATAAATATTGGCTGAAAAAATAAATTCATGAGTAAATTAGTGATTGGTTACTTAATATCTATTTCTATAACTGACCAAAGGCAGTACTGTGGTTGATGTTCTAGAAGGAGCCAATCTGGATTTATGCTGCTTCATTATACAACCAAAAGTTGCAAAAAAGAACAACAGCAACAAAAAAGGAAATAGTAGAGCTTGAAATAAACAGAGTAAGAGAGATTTGCAGTCAACATCGCGTGTGTTTATTTGATCTTTCTAACAACGATATGAGAAGCTAAAGCTGATGTTATTGAATCTATTTTGCAGATGAAGAATCTTGAACTCCTGTAGAACAAATTACTTGCTCAAGGCCACTTGACTTGCAGGAGGAGCCTCACACTTGGTCTTTCCACAAATCTAGTGTTTTCTCAGATACACCACTCTGCCTTTTAGCTAAATAATGGTTTTCCACCATTTCATCTAAATAAAGACCTCTTCCACAGGAATTGGTTTCTTAGAATAGCTGTTTGTACAGGAGGTCTCTCCTTTCACAGAAAAACATAAATGGAAGAAGACTAACAACCTTCTATTTCTTCAGCAGCCTCTAATAGACCAGCTACACCTCAGGGTGACGAGGCATTTACTTAGTAACCTGTTTTGCTTTTTTTCAGTTGGTGAAGGTTGCAAGTTTGTTGAAAATCTTGTGCCTTGTTTAGATGAAGGAGGAATGTGTCCTGCCTACTTACTCACGTGTAGGTCACTTTAGGCAGGGACAGATTCTGCCCCATTCTTTGATTAATCCTTAGCACCTGACATACTGCATGGTACCTGCTAGATTCTAAAAAATATATATACGTATGTAAAAGGAGGGAGGGAGGGAGGAAGGGAGACAGGAAGTCTAATACTGATATCTTCCATAAAATATTCTTTAGAAATAACTGTCATTGATTTATTTTTATTTTGATAAATGAAATTTTAATCATCTCAAAACCTCCAAAATGACTGACTCAATTAAGATTAGATCAGTCTTCAAATGTTCTTTGTTCTTTCTCCAAATAGTCCTATTTATATTTTGAAATATGGGATCTAATCTAAAAGGCTGAGTTTTATTTTTTTGGAAAATGACAACATTAGGATCCGTGGGGGAAAATAATTGTGGTTTAAAAATAATTGTTTAGACAAATTGGCATAAATTGTGCTTCGTTTGCTTTTACAAATATTCCTGTTCTTTGTGGAGACAGACATAAAAATATTTTCTATTGCTATAAAAATAATATTATTAATAAGTTGAAATAATTATATATTCATCCTCCCAACCTACACACGTACCCACATTCTTTAAATAAATTGGCTTGGTAGTGAAGATTTATTAGGCAGTCCCAATTTCAAATATCCTAAACCCTTGTTCACTTGATATATATCACACATACCATTCATCAAAGTCTTGCGTTGAGGAGAACAGTGGTTTCAATACCTACAGCTAAAAGAAATAATGTGCTCTGATAAGATAATAAGGAGAATTATTGGCATATATCAGTCAACTGAGCCTAAGTTATATTACAGTACAGAAAACGACCCCAAATCATAGTGACTTATGAAAGCAAAGGTTTATTTCTCACTGTGTTCCATGTGATGGACTAAGGTTCTGCTTCACAGCTCTTTACTTCAGGGTCCAGGCTGGAGAGAACACCTCCTGTCTGGGACCTGGCCTCTCTCAGGTCAAAGTAAAGAGAGAAGATGGTAGGGTAGGCTAGATTCAGGCAGCTTCTGCTCAGAGTGACACACCAGGTTTCTGCTCATAGTTCATTGGCCTAAACAAGTCATACAGACAAAGCTGACATCAATGGAGTGGAATGAAGTCTCCCACAGGGAGGGGCCCTGAAGGGACAGGACCTACAGGGAGAAGAATGGAACATTTTGTGCAACTGCACTACATACATCTATTATATGGTGACACCATTTATTAATTCTTCCCCGTTAGAGATTAGGAAGTCATCCTTTTTGTCTGCCACTTTCCTTATTCAATTAGCATTCAAATTATTTTAATTTTACTTTCTAAATATTTCTCAAATCTAATCTTCCCTCTCGATCTCACCTACTGTTCCTTTGTTCAGATCCTCAGCATTTATAAATAGCTCTTTTGGTCATAAATTAATTCCACATATAGCCACCGATATAAGGTATGCAAAGTACACAAATATAAAATATCATTTTTCTTTCCACCGATATAATTGTATAATAAATACAGTATATAAAACCAGAAGGTAGGGTCAGTCCCAGTTGCCTAGTGGTTAAGTTTGGTGCACTCTGCTTCAGTGGCCTGGGTTCAGTTCCCAGGTTCGGACCTACACCACTCGTCAGTGGCCATGCTGTGGCGGCAGCCTACATACAAAATAGAGGAAGATTGGCAACAGATGTTAGCTCAGGGTGAATTTTACTCAGCAAAAAAAGCCACAAAAAACAAAAAATGAAAAACTAGAATGTAAAAATCAGTCCAATTGTGATGGCAATATAGTAAATATAAATGTATTAAGCTTACTTGGATAGAAAAACACAGATTTCCATTTTGGCTATCTCACAACACATACACAATTCAACCATTTTTTCCCTAAACAGACAAGTTTTCAACAACAACAACAACAACAACAACAACAACAACAACAACAACAAAAAAACAAGAAAAAAAAGAAATTACGAAAAAACTAATAGAAATTTGGAAATAATGGATAATATACTCCAAATGAAAGCCAGGGTAGCAATTTAATCAGTTGCTACTGTCTTCCACTACTACTAAATTACAGGTATGTTTCTTATATTTTTTTGATTTGTTATTCATTTTAGCAATTAGCAATATCCTTTTTTGTCTCTTAGCCCCATAAATTTGTAGTAGAATGTAGTAACAACTGGTAGGATTATAAGAGTATATAGATTAATCTAAATCAATAGCTAGGTATTTCTTAAAATTTTTCTCATAATTATTTAGTGACTTCCTCTTTTCTAATGAAAAACTATAAATTTCCGTCTTAGCACGGTTTTAGCTACATCCCACATGTTTTGATATGCTGTATTTTTATTTTCATTCCATTTAGTATATGTTTTTATTTACCTTGAAAGTTCCTCTTTGACTCATGGATCATTTAAAAGTGCGTTGTTTAGTTTTCACGTTTGGTGATTTTCTTCCTTTTCTGTTATCAGTTTCTAGTTTGATTCCATTGTGGCCAGAAAATGCACTTTGTATGATTTCATTTCTTTTAAATATTTTGAGATTTGTTTTATGACTCATGATATGGTCCATCCAGGAATATTTCCTCTGGGCTCTTGGAAAGAATATATTCTGCTCTTGGTATATGGAGTGTTCTATAAATGTTGATTAGATGCCATTGGTTGGTGGTGTTATTGTTTTATTATTTTTCTAATTTTCTGTTTGTTTCTCTCAGTGGTTGAGAAAGAGATGTTGAAGTTTCTAACTATCATTATGAATTTGTCTATTTCTCCTTTCAATTCTATCTGTTTTCCCTTCACAGATTTTGAAGCCCTGTTGTTTGATTTATATACATTTAGGGTTACCATGTTTTCTTGGTAGATTGACACTTTTATCATTATATAATGTACCTCTTGTATGCTATAATTTTTGTTGTTTTGAAATCTTCTTTAGTTGATATTATTATAGCCACTCCTGCTTTCTTTTAATGTTTACATGATTTATCTTTTTCCATTCATTTACTTTTAACCTGCCTATATCATTGTATTTGAAGTGAGTTTCTTATTGACTGCATATACTTGCATCATGTTTTTTATCTACTCTGCTTATCTGTGTCTTATAATTGGTGTATAGTCCTGCACCACATAATGATGTTTTGGTCAACAACAGACTGCATATACGAGGGTGATCCCATAAGATTAGTACCATATAGCCTAGGTGTGAGGTAGGCTATACCATCTAAGTTTGTGTAAGCATACTCTATGATGTTTGCACAGCTACGAAATCACTGAGCCATGCATTTCCCAGAATGTATCCCTATTGTTAAGTGATGCATGACTGTATTTAAGACCATTTACATTTAATGTTGTTATTGATATGTTAGGGCTTAAGTCTGCCATTTAAATTTTTGTTTTCTGTTTTTCATTTCTGTCTTTTTTCCTTTCCTTCTGGTGGGTTGCTTAAACATTTTTTAAAAATTCCATTTTACTTCATCTGTAGTTTTTTCAGTGTATCTATCGATAAAACTTTCTTTCTTTTTTTTTTTTTCTTGCTGAGGAAGATTCACCCTGAGCTAACATCCATACCAATCTTCCTCTATTTTTCAGTATGCAGGCCCCCAGCACAGCATGGCCACTAACCGAGCAGTGTAGGTCCGTGCCTGGGAACCGAACCTAGGCTGCTGAAGCGGAGTGCACTGAACTTAACCACTAGGCCACCAGGGCTGGCCCTCTCCGTATAACTTTTTAATGGTTGCTCTAGGTACTACATTATATATATCTAATTTGTCACAGAATACTGGTGTTGAGATTTTATCAGCTTGATTGAAATGTAAAAACCTTACCTCCCTTTATCTTCCTTTAACTTCCACCTTTTGTATTGTCTTAAAATGTCCTCTTCACAAATGCTAGATCTTTTGTCATAGTGCCACAGGTTCCTGGAGTTCTGTTCCTTTTTATTTTTTTCTGTCTGTATTCTCTTTGTTTTTCAGGAAAGAACTTTCAAGGCCTTCTTTGTCTTATATATAATTTCCGAGGTTTTATTTGTATTCAGTAGAAGGAATAGGGAAGAGTGTATCTACTCTATCTTCTTAGAAGCAGAGGCATACTCCACTTTTGACAATTATTATTGTGATTACTTAATTTAGCAAATTATACATAAATTAACAAAACATAATGTGTGTGGGGGGAATTAATGGATCTATAAAAACTAACATTGTTTGACCTAATTGCTATCAAATTAGGGATGGATGAGAAACTATTACAAATATGGAAGGTTTCTGCATTGAGATTATGTTCCAACTGTTCCTAGAGTTCCCACTCCACTCTGAGGAAACCAAAACCGGAAATTACAGAAGTTGTATTACTGATATGGCTTATAAAAGATAGATGGCACAGATTAGTTACTTATGCCCCCCCAAAAAAGTGCCATAACTGTGCATCAAAAGACTGACAAATTAATGTGTATTTACATGCAAATTTAAAATTGAAATATAATATTTATCATTTCTTTAATACTCTAATTTAACTTTTGAAATCTTGACTGGGGAGGATAAGAGAGATAGGCATTCTTTATATGCTGCTAGGATTTTGTTTCTCACTTTTAAACCTATTGCTTTCAATTAGCTGAACTGGAAAAGTTAAGTTGTCCCTTAGAAAGTTTAGATTTTTTTCCTACAAGATCTAGATCATTATTGACAAATAACTGAGAAAATCTACCTTAAGAGAAATTTTAACTTAATATCAATGCTTTTGTAACTTACCTTTTAAAATATGCATTTTATGAGACTTCATCCTTATTCCTTATTGTGCACATGTGCACGTCCAAGCACAGACACACACACACACACACACACACACACACGAATATGCTTCATAAAACAAAGCTAACTATATCCTTGCACCTGCACCTTCTGGGTGGCAATAACTGGAATTACACTGAAAGCCGTGTGATGGAGATGTTAATTTCTCTACTCTCTTTGGACAGTGGAACAGATGCTGTCTTAAACTTCAAAGGGATTTGACTGCTGTCTGAGTTTCGTTAATGAACAACAACTTTTCACAGCCTGGTTAAAAAAAATCTAACAAAACATACAAAGGAAAAAGACCAATGAGGAATCCATCAGTCTTTTACTTCGGAAATGTTTTTTAGGGACAGAGAGGAAGTCAAACTCAAAACATTTGATCTTTCCCAAGAAACTGGACTGCACTGTATTTATTACTTTTCAAGTCTGACAGTTCATCCTGTGGCCTAACATCATGGTGAGGGACCCACCTGTCATCAGGAGAGGATGGGCTTTGGGAAATCCTTTGTTAAAGAGCTTGATAAAAGAAGAAAACCGAGTTGGTGATAAACGTTTCCCTTTTTGTTCTTCTCTTTACTAGCTTATCTAATACTGGCTGTTAAGTTTTAACTCTAGTAATACTTACAGTTTGAAGAGAGTAGACAAAGAAAAGAATAAAGACTCAATAGTTTTGAGTATTCTGATAGAACAGGTAGGTTCTGAAGAAAAGAAAGTAGGTTGATTAATGTTCTAACCCCTCAAATTAAGAAAATTTTATTAAAAAATAAAAATTAGGACATTTTTATATTTCTGTAACATTGATATATTACAGGGATTTTTTTTTTTTAAATCAATGCAAAAATCTTCCAGTGAAGCAGGTCAAGGTTTGGGTACTAAGCTTGCCAGACGTGAGTTGGAATACCAGCGCGACCCTTTAGTAGCTATATCATCTCGAGCAAGTAACTTAACGTTTCCAACCTTTGGTTTCTGTTTCTGTTTCTGTAAAACTGATGTAATAATAATGACCTATAATCCCTTAATTGAAACTTAGGATCAGATGTGTTTTGGAATTTAGAAGAAAAATATTTTTTGTGTATAAACTTTTATTGAGGAACTGGTTCAATATACTTCAGATATTCATTAGACCCCTATTTAAGCGTTTATTATGCACCATGAGTAATACAAAAATGAATAGAACTATCTTTGCTGTCTAGGGGCTTACTATTCTGTGTAACAGATGCAGATTACTAGGGTGCATTATTAAGTTTCGTTATAGAGTCATAAAATTCTATGGAAGCTCAGAGGAGGAAAATGAATTTTGACGGAACGGGGTAACTCAGGAAAAATTATAAAAGAGGTGGTATTTGGACTTATTCTTCAATTTCATTAATTTTTCATGATTTCCCTTTACTATTCTTTTTAGTCTATTTTTTGTGGTTTCCTTTCTCTTTTGTGAAAGCTGTTACAGTACTAATATGTCATTATAGATCCAACCCTGTATGGATAGCACACAAGTACTTTTATCAGCTAAGCCCAGCTTCAGTCTAAAACACCCAACACCACAGTCAGTCAGTGCTGGTATTAAACTTGAAAGGTTACAAGTGTTCCTAATTAACTTTGTTATTTGTAATAATTATATATGTTTTTTTAATGGCCTTTTGAAGATAGCTTTATTAAAGTATAATTTATATACTGTAACGTTGATCTGTTTTAAGTGTACAATTCAATGATTTTTAGTAAATTTACAGAGTTGTACAACTGTCACCACAATCCAGTTATAAAACATTTCCATCACCCTAAGAAGACAGAATTTAGAAGTTTTAAATGATAAAAGACAATGCAGTACAAACACTATATGTTATCTTACAACCTAATAATGTATATTAACATCCTTAGGGGATTTGGGACAGCACCCCATTATATAGAATATTAAATTTCTCTAGTGAATCATATAAATGTTCACACTAAATGGAATAAAGCCCATAATTAGCCTTATGTCATTTCAAGTCAGATTTTTGCTTCCAAAGGAGTTCAAGTCAAGTCATCCAATGAATTATGGAGCACTTTCAGTGTTCAGAGCTTGTTTGATTTTGAAATTGCAGGTAACATATTGTAGACCTGTAATATTCACCTCATAGGATTGTCGTGAGAAGTAAAGAGAAAAGATAATAAAGTGCTTAGCACAGTACGGAATACGTAACAGACTCAATCTTTTTGTACAGGTAAATATTGATAGTTAATTAAACTACTATGTTAGAGAGCATGTGGTACAGTTTAAGAAGCACTGTTTGTGTGGCCAGGAGACTTGGTTCCAGGCCTGTCTGCCTTGTTAACTGGTGTTAGACATTGGGTAAGGATGGGAGCTGATATTTAATACTTCTTATGAATCAGGCAGCCAGCCCTGGTTGTCTAGTGGTTAAGATTCATGCTCTCACTGTCACAACCTCGGTTTATTTCCTGGTCAGGGAGACACACCACCCATCTGTGTGTTGTCATAATGTAGCAGCTGTGTGTTGCCGTGATGCTGAAAGCTATGTCACCAGTATTTCAAATACCAGCAGGGTCACCCATGGTGGACAGGTTTCAGCAGAGCTTCCAGATTAGACAGACTAGGAAGAAGGACCTGCCCACCCTCTTCCAAAAATATTGACCACAAATTACCCTGTGAATAGCAGTGTAGCATTGTCTGATACAGCGCTGGAAGGTGAGAGGGTGGTGGGAAAAAAAAGACCTGGCAAGTTTCAGCACTGCTGTACACAGGGTTGCCAGAAGTCGGAATCAACTTGAGGGCAGTAGCAACAACAACCATCAATTAGGTACTCTTCTTAGCACTTTGCATATGTTAATTAATTGAATCTTTATATCAACCTATCGCATAGATACTATCATCATCTCCATTTTACAGGTAATAAAAAAAGAGAAAGTTTAAGCTACTTGCCTAAGTCACAGAGCAAGCAAGCAGTGGAGGCAAGACTCAAACCCAGGCATTCTGTCTGTAAAGTCCATTCTCTGAAACACCAAGCTCTATTTCCTAAATGCTACTAACATCACTTCAACTCTCTGAGCTCTGGCTTTCCAGTTTTTGAAATAAAGGGAGAATAAAACTGCAAATTTTAATGTACTTCATGTTACAATCTCATAGAATTTGAGAACCAAAAGGATCTTGGTGGTTACATAGTCCAAATTAACATTTTGTGGAAGTTCTAGAAATTAAGTAACTTACTCAGGGTCACACAATTAGTGATAGACATAAAACCTGGCCCTCTGGTACCTCAAGAGACAATCCTAGCTGAATGCCGAAAAACATATCTAATGAGGATACACATATCGATATGGTCAGACATGATAGCCCAAATTTCATAGATCAAAAATATAAACACATTAATCTATAACTCTTTGATATTATACACTATAATAGAGATATATGATAGAATGCAATAGAAACACTAAGGAGAGTGTAATTAATACTGCTGGGAGTGAAGGGCAAATAGAAAAAAACAGAGAGGAGGTAACTTGTGAACTGGCTCTTGAAGGGTAAGTAGGAGTTGCTTTGCAGAAAAAGAAGAAAGCCAATTGAAGCTGAGAAAATTACTTGTTCAAGTCACTGATTCAGGATAGCATGCTCCAGGAAAGAAGGTGTCTGCTCTCCTTGTTGACAAACTTCAGGCCACCTGAGCTCCAAACTGGAAGTTACAGTCATGTGTCGCTTAACGATGGGGATACATTCTGAGAAATGCACCGTTAGGCATTTTCGTCGTTGTGTGAACATCACAGAGTGTACTTACACAAACCGAGGTGGCATAGCCTACTATACACCTAGGCTACATGGTACTAATCTATGGGCCCACCATTGTATATGCAGTCTGTCATTGACCAAAACGTCCTTATGCGTATGTGATTAGCGTAAGATTGCAAACTTCTTTTGGCAATTAGAATCTCTAGCCTTTTAAGTATAAATATCAATAGAATGTTTTGGTCAGCTGGAGTTTCAGAAACATAAAGATTTTTATTTGCTTTTGGTGCCCGTGTTTTCCTGTTAGTAGTCAGAAGATAGTTTTGATTTTTTTCAGTTTCCTTGGTTTCTTCTAAATAAAGTAGGAGTAAGACAGGACTCTTCTTATCTTTATATAATCATGGCTTGGTACACTGCCTGAAACAGAGTAGAAACTTAATATATATTTTTTAACAATAAAATAAATGTTTATTGTTCATTTATAAGTGTCAGGCACTATGCTAAGCATTTTATGTGATTTTCTGTTTTAATCTTCACATCAGCCCTATGAAAGAGGTACCAAGATTTGCCCAGAGAATTGGAAGCTTAGAGAGGCTGAGAGTATGTCTGAGGACCCACAGTGATGGGGAGGCCACAGACTTATGCAGTCCACCTGCCTTCAAAACCTGTGGCATTTTCAAAGTATAATGAATTCGATTACAATTATTGTATAATTTTTATGTGGCTCATAATTTTCCCAATGAACTTTATAAGAATTGATATATAACTTTAAAATACTACTTTGTATGGAATGAATAAAAGTGTTTATTTGCTTTAAAGACACTTGAAAATCAGGAAGAGGTCAATATGTTTTTCAAAAAAAAAATTTAAAATATGATACCAATGTGCATTGAGATATTTTTAATGTACAAAGACTTTTTAGAAATGTAATAGGAGACCCTTTTTGCTAAGTTTTTTTTATCATTAAGCATTTTCTTTTTAAGTATTGCTTTTCCAAAAAATGATTATCATATTAAAAGCTCTTTTTAAAAAGCCCTTTAAAAAACTTCTAAGTGCATGTAAACTTAAACACATGTGAACAATGCAGCCTTCTTTTCATTCTGCTTGCTTTCAAAACTGAACCTATGGATAAGGCTGCGCTCTCTCAGAAGACACTTTCTGAATTAAAAGCATCCAGAGAGTTAGGGAGTTCATACATATTCCAGTCAGCTTGTTGGTTAAACCAACCCTTGTGCTCAATTCATCAGGCTGACTCCTTCTATAAGAAAAGGAAAGAAACTTTACAAAATTCTAATAATAATGTGGAATAGATTCTTGGTATCAATTTACATGTCTCTACAGTACTGCTTTTACATCCCTTATAATTACTCTTAAGGCAGCCCCATCCTATTCAATCCTGTTTGTTGTTTTAACTGCGGATCTCAAGAAACTAAACTGACAACACAATTCCAGTAAGAGGTAATTAGAATAAATCATCAAATGAGCGAGGACGTGAGAAGCAGCAGAGGCAAATGGTTTCACAAACTGCTCTCAGTTCCAACTAAATCAATCCAATGTTATCCCATCAAATGGGACAGAGAACTGCCATGTCCCTTAAAATGGGAGATAAAAAATGAAGATGACTCTTTTGGCAAGAAGTTCATAATCTAATAGACATAAGCCACAGGAGCCAGTCAGGCAATTAAATGCAGTGCTGTCAGGGAGGTGTGAACTAGTTGCCATGGAGTAACAGAGGATGGGGTGACTGTAACCTGTTGTATTTGGAAGGAGTGGGGAGGGGGGCTGTGGAAGGCAGATGGTGGGGAATCCAAGCAGACATCAGGGAGTCTCTGCATTCAGTTTGTATCTTGAAAGGCGGGTACAATTTCTAAAGGCTGGAAAGGAAGAGGCATTCAAAATAGAATGAAGTACATGAACAAAGGTGTTGTAATCATAGCACCAAGGATACTTTGGGGGGGCAAAAAAGGGTGTGGCTTGGCTGGAGTGCCCTTTTGTAAAAGAGTCAGAGGGTCTGAGGCACTAGCTCATCTAACTCTTGATCTACAGGTTAAATAATATCAAATTACTTGTGCATTTTTTGTCAATTATTTTATCTCCATGTGATATTTTAATAGTTATTTAGTTACAACTGTCAATAACATGTAAAGTGTATTGAACATTTAATAGTTACATTTTCCATTTTATTCTCAACAGAATAGTGAAGAAAGTGCTGTTGGTTTCTCCGTATTCCAGATGAGGAAAGAGAGCTGAAAAAGGTTAAGTAACTTGCCTGAAGTCCAACGGTAGCAAGAAAACTTTAGATTGCAAATTCAGATTCTAGAGCGACATACGTGACTCCTGATACACAGTGAGTGCCCGCTCTATGCCGTGCTCTTTGCTTAGCACTGGAGTTACACACATAACTAAGAGTGGCGCAGTCCATCCTCTCTGAGACCTCTTCTTATTCCTCAGAAGATTTCGGCAGCTTAGTTTAGATGGAGTAATCAAGTCAGTAATAAAAATCCAGTTATAAAAGGCCCCTTACTCTTTGCTACAACTACATGTAATTCAGTGGTTAAAAAGAAGAAGAAGAAGGAGAACTTTCTGAGAAGAGAGCAGAGGAAAGAGGTAAAGATGTCTGTGAGTCGGGGCCAGCCCAGTGGCGTAGTGGTTAATCCCGGGCGCGCACCAACACACTGCTTGTCAAGCCATGCTGTGGCGGCGTCCCATATAAAGTGGAGGAAGATGGGCATGGATGTTAGCCCAGGGCCAATCTTCCTCAGCAAAAGGCTAGTCTTCCTCACAAATAAACAAACAAAAAAGATGTTTGTATGTCAAGGATAGGGTGAGCTGACCAGACTGATAGGATTGTAGTGTTGATGATGAGATATCCTGGGGGAAAAAGAATATATATTAAACACCTGATATACTGCAAGCTACATGTTTTAACTTGCATTAGTCCATGTAATTCTCACAATAAACTTGTGAAGTAGGTATAATGATCTCATTTTATAAATAAGGAAAATACAAGGTGAATGGGTAATTTGAGACCACATTATATGAAGCCTTGAACATTCCCCTTCCCCTTCTTTAACCTGTAACCTCAGTTCAAACATTCTGCTGCAGATTAGAAATGACTATGAGAAACCATGGCAACCCCAGAAACATTCAGAACGCAACAAATGTATGTGGGATGAAAGTGTATCCAAGAACAGAGCATAATTCAGGGCAAGAAGGTTTGTAGGGCACTTCCTTGGGGTATTCAAGAGCTTAAGTGAAGGCTTAAATATGAGCTCCCAGGCAGAAAACCTAGGATTTCTTATAAACAGAAAAGAAGTTTCTCTGCAAAAGCTGGCAATGAGTTGTTCAGCTATCTGTAGAGATATGATTCCATGAGCTGCCTTCTTAACTTCAAGTTAGCAGTTTGTCTTCCTGATTTTTAATAATGACAATGATAATAATAATTACTATTTATTGAGCACAAACAGTGCCAAACACTATGTTGGATCCTTTCTATGCATTATCTAGAATTCTTTGGTCAACTCTGCAAGGTGAGAATTATCTCTGTTTTGTAGATGAAAAAGCTATGGCTCAGAGAGTTTAAGTAATTTGTCCAATTTACTAAAGATTAATAGAGTTAGAATTAAACTTATGCTCTTTCCTTTAGGCCATCTTGCATTCATTAGACACTGTTATTTCATTTTACCATGAGAAACTAGTGGACTACACTGAGCTGATGTAATTCCAGTCAAAAGCAAATAAATCACGTTTCAGTTAAGATACAACCTCGTTTCTGCTAAAGGTGGCAATAAACACTGAGTTTACTGAGATATTGATACAGGTGTTAGATCTCTATCCTACTACTCCATTTGTGAACACATCAGTGTACTGGGACTAGGTTTTAGACCTCTGACTTTACCTCTCCAAGTCTTGATTTCATTATGGGAAACACAAGAGTGTTGGATTAGAAATCTAAGGTCTATCACAGCTTTGTTGATGCTTTGACTTTAGCTTCCATGTTCCATTTCCCACAGGACTGAACATCTCAACCGACGGAGTGTCCTGAATTTCAGGTTTGGGACCTGTGATTTCTGAAGACCTAACTAAATAAAAGAGCATTTCCCTGTTTGCAAGCATAGTTTTTCTCCCTTCTTCCCTTGAGGTGCTGTGCTTAAAGTGTTTCTCAGGTTGAAGAGATGAATGAAAAGTTCCTGGTTATCTTTAGGTTACCTAACTTCTTGAGCTTATCAATTTGCCCTCTTTGATAGCTCTCTGTCCCAAACAGTAAGATGGACCTCGTGGCTTTATAGCTTCCTAGCAAATCATTACATGTGAAAGCCGGAAACATATCAGAGAAAATTATCTCTTTTTCCTGAGATAAGAAAAAGTTCTAAGAAGGTCATCCATTGAAGAGCACTTACGAGCACATCTTAGGGATCCTCGGAAATCCACATTCCAACTTGACTCTCAATATCTGTCAGGCAGAATCTGAAGGGGGTGCAGTCTGCTTTCTCTCCTCCACACCCAGCTGATAATGCAGAAATGCTAGAGTTGCGACTGGCAGCATGCCTAAATCAGGCTGTCTCTAATTTGGAAAATGGGAAGAGGCAATTCAGAGGGTCGAGATATAATCTAGGTTCAAGCTGGACCAGGTCTCCAGCCAGATCCAGGCTCAGCCAGTGTCTAGACATGGCAGCCAAGTTTCCATCAGCTTTGCCATAATTAACGTGTGGATAGACAGTCATTTCTTAGTAACATAATACGAAAGCAAACAGAAAGGTAACTAGTTGTTAGAGCTTGAGTTTCGTTTCTGGGTAAATCAGTAGTCATCTCACAGAGACATTCTTTCTGTGTATAATCTCAAAGCAGCTAAAACAAATGGGATGAAATAAGAGAAGATGTGTTAGCAGCTGCTCTTAAATTTCCCCTGGTCTTTGGGAGTTGTCTTAGTTTGGGTTTTAGACTCTTTAAAGTAGCAGTTGCCGTGTTCAACTTTAGATAACCCCACAGATCCGGAAATAGCTAATGTGATTCACCTGGGAATCAGTTATGGTAAAGACCTGTGTCCAAATGTGGGTGTTATAGTCATACCTATTCCAAGAATTGTGTTCTGTAAAAGGATGGCACGTCATGGTCTTTGCAACCTTGAGTCATGGCTGCTTGCTTACATAAAGCCTATGATCTAGCCTGATTTTGAAGTTGGCGGGTCTTTTAGACTTTTGGCCAAGTTTGGACCTCCAGGGCGGGAGAAAGGTGGGAGTGCGGGCGGAGGGGAAGGTCTGCTCACTGAGATGAGTAAAAAATTGATCAGCCGTTAGTAAAAGGACCTTTTAAGGGTTATAAGGTTACAAATGTTCCAAAGAATTATTTATATAAGCTGCCTTTATGATATAAGGCCTGAGGTATTTTTTTGTGAAGATGAAAGACATTCAAAGTTCTAGCAAAGTTGACACACCTTCCCCTCTTCCTCTTCAAAAACTTCATCACCTTCCTTTCAAATTCACCAAAAGTATATTGAGGATCTGCTACGTAAAAAGCTCCCATATCAGCGGTTACAAATATGAAGATAGAATCACATGTACACATGTGATTCTAAATCAGGGCAAACTAGGATGCGTGCAGAAATCATGTCCTCTTGGAATCTTTCTCTGGCCTCCCAAGTGTGGATTTATGACCCCTCATCTGAACCCCAATAACACACTGAATTTGTGGCAAAGAATGCCCATCATCAACCAATATGCAGTCTCCCCTTCTTCCTGGTAACAGAAACCCAATTTTATTTGGGATAACATTGTACACACTAGAATAATACATTTTCCATCATCGTTTGCGGCTAGATATGGCCATGTGACTAATTTCTGGCCAGTAAAATGTGAGTGTAACTACTGTGTGGGACTTCTGGGAAGCTGCTTAAAGGGACCTGACTCAGCTGAGAGAAGTACTCTTTTCATCCTTTCACATTCTGCCTTGAGAAGGCCTAGAATGTAGATGTGCTAGCTATGCACCCAAGAGCTATCTTGGACCATAAGTTGACCCTGAGGATGGAAGTCATGTACTAAGGACAGCAGAGCAGAAAACCAGGAACCTGGATCCTTGAGAACTTTGTGGAGATGCCATATCACCTGGACTATTTTATTCCTGGCCTTTTCTTATTTACATGAGAGAGAAATAAATTTATATCTTTTAAAAATTGTATCGGCTTTTCTCATAAAAGCAAGCAAACCTAATCATAACCAATACATCTGACATAAAACTTAACACACTGTGTTGTAATTGCTTATTTCGTTTTCTGATTCTCCACATATACAGACTTTAATGTCCTTAATGAAATAGATTTGGTTTGTTTGGTCCTCTTTGTAAAAATTTATGGATTAAATTGAAAGATGGAATAAATTGAAAGATTTAGAGATTCATGGAAAATTGGAAATGGGGTGTGAGAGCATGACAGGAGTCAAGCATGACTTGAAGATATTTAGTCTGAGCAACTGAAAGGATGATTCAGGGCAGGTTTGGGGGAGAAGATCCAGAGTTTGGTTCTGAACATACTAAGTTTTTGTTGGACATATACATTTGGGAGTTGTCAGAAAATAATGGCAATTAAAGCCATAAAACTGGATGAGATCTTTCAAGGAGTAATGCAGAGAGAACTTTAAACCTAAAGCATTCAGTGTTTAGAGATCTACAAGATAAGGATGATCTAAAAAAAGGAAACCAAGAATAGTCACTGAGTTAAGAGGAAAACCAAGAGAATGATTTCCTGGCAAGCTGCATTAAGAAAATATTTCAAGGAGAAGAGAATAATCACTGTGCCAAAGGCTGCTGATAGATCAAATAAGCTAAATACGTATCCTTGACAATTCGATTCAGTGCTGTGGAGGTCACCGGATATTTTGGTGGCATGGGCGTGACTAGATAGTCCCACTAGAAGGATTTTGAGAGAAAATGGAATGAAGGAAATTAGAGACTACATTCGCAAGGATAGGACTACATTCTTAGTGCCATAAAGTCACGATGAAATGGTACTGGAGGAGATTGCAGTGTCCTAGGAGAATTTTTTGTTGTTATTTGTGTGTTTAGATGGGAGAAATTAATGCACATTTCCAGATAGAGGCAATAACTGATAACTCATGAGAGAGGGAAGCACTGATAAAGCATGACTCTGAGTAGTCTTCTACCTCTTATTGTTTGCCCTATGTATTTGAATCTCTTATAAAGGGATTTATATGGTCTTAACTTCCTATATCTTTTCTTCTCTGCAATTACACTGTAAACTCCTTGTAGGCAGCGCCCAGGATTGAACTTTCTGCTCGGTGGTCAGTAGTTGATTGATTGATTGGCATCATAAAGTGTTAATGACTATTGGACACTTACAGAGTTACTAGCTCCCAGTGGCTTTGTAAAGCTAAAGCTTGGAGAGGTGCTGCCTTCTTCTTTAACAAAGGGATGGCTCTCTAATGATGGGGTTTTAGAAACCTGTAGCAAGGGATTAGGAGAATGGGACAGGAATTCTTCCAGTCTTTACCATACATTTTGCCTACAACAGCAGACTTCTACAATCTAGAGCAGACTCATGGAATAATTTGTGGAGTAATTCATGGAATAACTGCTAAGTCTTCCATGTGAAATCTCAGATGTTAAAATTTACTGTTGCTATCCATGAGCAATTAATAAACATATGCAGTACATCAAAATGATAGATTTGCTGAGCCTAGTTATACATTAAGACGGCATCATCCACACCCCTATTCCCTGCGATAATTTTCTTCCTAAACAAAGGGCTTCTGACATGCTCTCTTGAAGAACAGAGCATTCTCATTGACTTGCAATTGGAGAAGTAGGCTTGGGCAGTCAGGAAGTCCTTTGGTTTACCTGCGACTAGCAGGAGAAGAAGTGATTATAACAAGGCTCTCTTCTATTCTCTTCTAAAAGAAATCCTCTTCCTACAGAGTCTCCATCATTTGAGGACTGATTCATTCAATCTAGAAATGATCTAAAGAGAGCCATGATCCAGTAATCACTTTCCTTTTAGATGCTTTTCCTTCTCATCCACATCCTGCCTGACAGAAAATGATCATCTTTAATGCCACGCACATAGTACCGCTGGGCCCTGAAACAGGGAGTGAGCCCAGGGGTGACTGCAGGAAGAGGTGGCTGCCACTCTTAACCCACTCATGACCACTTTCATGGCAGTGAGGGGGAACCCACAGTGCCCTTGCAGCCCCAAGGAGTGGCCCTGGCTGGGTCCGCACAAGAAGCCCTGCCCACCAAGCACAGTCCACACAAGTGCCTGAATGCTCTCTGGGTCGGTGCGAGCGCCCGCAGTACCCACACAACTTCCGGCTGACGGGGTGGGACCAGAAACTCTGCCCCTGCTCCCCCTAATGGTAGCAGGTGGAATCTGTGACCTAATACTACCACAAATGCCCTGACAAAAGATTAGTTTATCAACCACCACGAGAAACCACAGCAACAGTTCAGACAGAAGCAAAATGACAATTCTCCAGAAACTAACCCTGAAGGCACAGAAATTTACAATCTAGATGACAGAGAATTCAAAATGGCTGTCATAAAGAAACTCAATGAGTTACAAGAGAACACAGAAAACACAGTTCAGTGAGCTCAGGAATAAAATGAACCTCTTCACCCAAGAGATTGAAACTGCAAAAAAAAATCAAGCAGAAATTCTGGATATGAAAAACAGTCAATGAAATAAAAAATAATCTAGAATCCTTAAAGAATGGAGCTGATTTTATGGAGGAAAGAATTGGTGATTTAGAGGATAAAAATATATACATGCTACAGGTGGAGGAGGAAACAGAAGTAAGACTTTTAAAAAATGAAAGAATCCTTCAAGAAATATCCAACTCAATTAGAAAAAGCAACATAAGCATTATAGGTATTCCAGAGGGAGAAGATAGGGAGAAAGGAGCAGAGAGCTTGTTCAAAGAAATAATAGCTGAGAACTTCCCAAACCTGGGGAAGGAAACAGATTTACAAATACACACAGCTAATAGAATGCCAAATTACATCAATGCTAAATGACTTTCCCCAAGGCATATAATAGTAAAACTGGCAAAAGTCAATGACAAAGAAAAAATATGAAGAGCAGCTAGACAAAAGAGAATAACGTACAAAGGAACTCCTGTCAGGCTTTTAGCAGATTTCTTGACAGAAACTCTATAGGCTAGGAGAGAATGGAACAATATATTCAAAATACTGAAAGAGAAAAACTTTCAGCCAAGAATATTCTATCCAGTGAAACTTTCCTTCAGATATGTTGGAGAAATAAAAGCTTTCCCAGATAAACAAAAGCTGAGAGAATTCATTGCCACTAGACCTCCTCTACAAGAAATAATTAAAGATGCGCTCACACCCCAAACAAAAAGGCAAAGGCCTATAAAGCTTTGAGTAAGGAGATAATTAGACAGACAAAATCAGAAAATTGAAGCTCTCTATCAGAGCAGGGAAACAAATACACAGTTATAACCTAAAGATAACAGGAAGGAAAGCATCAAGAATAACTATAAACACTTTAATTTAGTCACAAACTCACAGCATTAAAAACAGAATAATTTGTAACAACAATAACTCAGAAGGGGAAGAGGATAGGGATAGAACCTGCTTATTAATGGAGATAAGAGGCTATGAGAAAATGGACTATTTCATCTATGAGATCTTTTACACAAACCTCATGGTAACCACTAAACAAAAAATCAGAGCAGAGCCACAATTCACAAAAAGAGAGAAAACTAAGAAAACCTCCTCAGAAAACCAGCAAAATGAAATGGCAGTCAGAAATACAAAAGAAGAGAAACAATGGAAACCTAGGTCAACCAGAATGCAAGAGATAAAATGGCAGTATTAAGCCTTTATATATCAATAATTATTCTAAATGTAAATGGATTGAATTCTCCAATCAAAAGACACAGAATAGCTGGATGGATCAACAAACAAGATCCAACAGGGGCTGGCTCAGTGGCACAAGCGGTTGAGTGCGCGTGCTCCACTGTGGCAGCCTGGGATTTACCGGTTCAGATCCCGGGCACACACCAGCGCACTGCTTGGCAAGCCATGCTGTGGTGGCATCCCATATAAAAAAAGTGGAGGAAGATGGACACGGATGTTAGCCCAGGGCCAGTCTCCCTCAGCAAAAAAAGAGGAGGATTGGCAAGATCCAACAATATGTTGCCTCCAGGAAACACGTCGCAGCTCTAAAGACAAACATAGGCTCAGAGTGAAGGGATGGAAGATGATATTCCAAGCTAATGGCAAACAAAAGAAAGCAGGTTGCCATACTGATATCAGACAAAGCAGACTTCAAGTTAAAAGAGACAATGAGAGACAAAGAGGAGCAGTATATAATGATAAAAGGGACATTCTACCAAGAGGACATACCACTTATGAATACATATGCCCCTAATACAGGGTCCCAAAGTACATAAAGCAACTATTAACAGACCTAAAGAGAGAAATTAACAGCAACACAATAATAGTAAGGGACCTCAACACCCCTCTTACATCAATGGACAGATCATCCAGACAAAAAGTCAACAAGGAAATAGTAGATTGAAATGAATCACTTGATCAGATGGACTTAATAGACATATACAGAGCATTCCATCCAAAAAATAGCAGAAGACACATTCTTCTCAAGTGCATACTGATCATTCTCAAAGATAGATCATATGTTGGGAAACAAGGCAAGCCTAAATAAATTTAAGAAGATTGAAATCATCCCAAGCATCTTTTCTAACCACAGTGCTATGAAACTAGAAATCAACTACAAGAAAAAAATTGGGTGAGTTAGAAATATATGGAGACTAAACAACATGATACTGAATAACCATTGGATCAATGAAGAAATCAAAGGAGAAATTAAAAAATACCTGGAGATAAATGAGAATGAAAATACAACATACCAACTCCTATAGGATACAGCAAAAGTAGTCATAAGAGGGAAATTCATAGCAATACAGGCCCATCTCAACAAATAATAAAAATCTCAAATAAGTAACCTTAAACTGTGCCTAACAGAACTAGAAAAAGAAGAACAAAAAACACCCAAAATCAGCAGAAGGAGGAAAATAATAAAAATCAGAGCACAAATAAATGAAATAGAAACTAAAAAAAATGGTAGAAAGGATTAATGAAACTAAGATCTGGTTCTTTGAGAAGATAAACGAAATTGACAAACTCTTAGCCAGACTCACCAAGAAAAAAAGACAAAAGGCTCAAATAAATAAAATTAGAAATGAAAGAGGAGAAATTACAACAGATCCTGCAGAAACACAAAGGATTATAAGAGAATACTATGAAAAACTATGTGCCAATAAAGTGGATAACCTAGAAGAAATGGATAAATTTTTAGACTCATACAACCTCCCAAAACTGAATCAAGAAGAAATAGAGAATCTGAATAGACCAGTCACAAGTAAAGAGATTGAAACAGTAATCAAAAACCTCCCAAAAAACAAGTGTCGACCACATGGCTTCTACGGAGAATTTTACCAAACATTCAAAAAAAATTTAATACCTATCCTTCTCAAATTATTCCAAAAAATTGAAGAAGACGGAATGCTTCCTAACTCATTCTATGAGGCCAACATTACCCTTATACCAAAACCAGACAAGGACAACACAAAGAAGGAAAATTACAGGCCAATATTGTTAATGAACATAGATGCAAAAAATCCTCAAAAAAATATTGGCAAACCAAATACAGCAATTCATTAAAAGAATCATACACCATGATCAAGTGGGATTTATTCCAGAGGCACAGGGATGGTTCAACATCTGCAAATCAATAAATGTGATACACCACATTAACAAAATGAAGAATAAGAACTATATGATCATCTCAGTAGATGTAGAGAAAGCATTTGACAAGATCCAACATCGATTTTTGTTAAAAACTCTCAACAAAATGGGTATAGAAGGAAAGTACCTCAACACAATAAAGGCTATATATGACAAAGCCACAGCCAACATCATACTTAATGGTGGAAAACTGAAAGTCATCCCTCTGAGAACAGGAACAAGACGAGCGTGCCCACTCTTGCCACTACTATTCAACATAGTACTGGAGGTTTGGCCAGAGCAATTAGGCAAGAAAAAGAAACAAAAGGAATCCAAATTGGCAAGGAAGAAGTGAAACTCTTGCTGTTTGCACATGACATGATCCTATATATAGAAAACCCTAAAGAATCCATCAGAAAACTATTAGAAACAATCAACAATTACAGCAAAGTTGCAAGGTACAAAATCAGCTTTCAAAAATCAGTTGCATTTCTATACACTAACAATGAACTAACAGAAAGATAAATCCAGGGTACAATCACATTTACAATTGCAAGAAAAAGAATAAAGTGTCTGGGAATAAATTTAACCAAAGACGTGAAAGACTTACACACTGAAAACTATAAGACATTATTGAAAGAAATTGGAGATAACACAAAGAAATGGAAAAAATATTCCATGCTCATGGGTTAGAATAATCAACATAGTTAAAATGTCCATACCACCTAAAGCAATCTACAGATTCAATGCAATCCCAATTAGAATCCCAATGACATTATTCAGAGAAATTGAACAAAGAATCCTAAAACAAACCAAAAAGAGACCCAGAATAGCCAAAGCAATCCTGAGAAAAAGGAACAAAGCTGGAGGCATCACAATACTTGACTTCAAAATATGCTACAAAGCTATAGTAATCAAAACAGCATGGTACTGGCACAAAAACAGACACACAGATCAATAGAACAGAACTGAAAGCCCAAAAACAAAACCACACATCTATGGACAGTTCATCTTTCACAAAGGAGCCAAGAACATACAATGGAGAAAGGAAAGTCTCTTCAATAAATGGTGTTGGGAAAACTGGACAGCCACATGCAAAAGAATGAAAGTAGACCATTATCTTGCACCATACACAAAAAATTAACTCAAAATGGATTAAAGACTTGAATGTAAGAGCTGAAACTATAAAAATCCTAGAAGAAAATATAGGCAGTACACTATTTGACATTGACTTAGCAGCTTCTTTTTAAGTAACATGTCTGACCAGCCAAAGGAAACAAAAGAAAAAGTTAACAAATGGGACTACATCAGACTAAAAAGCTTCTGCAAAGCAAAGGAAAGCATGAACAAAACAAAAAGACAACCCACCAACCGGGAGAAAATATTTGGAAATCACTTATCTGACAAGGAGTTGATCTCCAAAACATATAAAGAACTCATACAACTCAACAACGAAAAGACAAAAACCCAATAAAAAAATGGGCATGGGATATAAACAGGCATTTTTCCAAGGAAGACATACAGATGGGCAACAGACATATGAAATGATATCCAACATCACAAATTATTAGGGAAATGCAAATCAAAACAACAAGATATCACCTTACACCTGTCAGAATTGCTATAAGTACCATGACAAAAAGAAAGAAATGTTGGAGAGGATGTGGAGAAAAAAGAACCCTCATGCACTGCTGGTGGCAATGCAAACTGGTGCAGCCACTATGGAAAACAGTATGGATATTTCTCAAAAAATTAAAAATAGAAATACCATATGATCCAGCTATCCCATTACTGGGCATTTATCCAAACAATTTGAAGTCAATAATCCAAAGAGATTTATGCACCCCTATGTTCATTGCAGCATTGTTCATAATAGCCAAGACGTGGAAGCAACCCAGGTGCTCATCAACTGATGATTGGATGAAGAAGATGTGGTATATATATATACAAGGGACTACTACTCAGTCATAAAAAAAGGCAAAATCGTCCCATTTGCAACAACATGGATGGACCTTGAGGGCATGATGTTAAGTGAAATAAACCAGAGAGAGAAAGACAAATACCAAATGACTTCACTCATATGTGGAATATAAAAAATACATGGATGAAGAGAACAGATTGGCAGTTACCAGAAGGGAAGGAAGGTGAGGGGTGGGTAAAAGGAGTAAAGGGATACATATGTATGGTGATGGACAATCATTAGACTACTTAGGGTGACCACGATGAAGTCTACTCAGAAACTGATGAACAATAATGTACACCTGAAATTACACAATGTTATAAACCATTATGATCTCAATCAAGTTACTGGAAAAAAATGATCATCTTTAAACAATCCTCTTTGCAACTTGTTAGGGAACATAGCTTCAAGATGACTAAGACAAAGAGAGCAAATACATTGACTAAAGAGGAAATCTGTGATTTTTGTGAAAATCTACACATTTCATTTATGCTCTAAACATGAAGTGATTTTTCCTGAGGTAATTACTCTATGTAGAAGAATGATCCTGATACTGTGAAGCTGCCTCAGATATCATCATCTTTTCCAAGGTTTATATAACAAACATTTCTTGAAGACTTATTTTTAAGAGTTTATGGATGAATGAATAAATATTTGCCTTTCTTTTCCCACAGCAATTGCCTCAGTGGAAGTGCTAATAACTGCTCCCGTGAATGAATGTAATAACTATTCAACTGAATTTCCTTCTTCTAATCAGGTGGCATTCACACTGTTTGCTGGCACACCTTCCAAAAGAATTTTGGAAAAACTATTTACCCACTCACATATTTCCAAACTGGCATCTAAACATTTTCATCTTAAGTTTGTGTAGTTGCAAAAAATGTAATATCTAACATGTTATAAAATTGACATTTAAAATATTGTTGCATCACTCTTTAAAAAATATCTAGTGGAATCTAAGTTTCAGAATGTTTTGATATGTAAAATTTAATTGTCTAAAACATCTTTATTAAGATATAATTCACATATTATATAAATAATCCATTTAAAGTGTCCAATTCAATGGTTTTTCGTATATTCACAGGGTTGTGCAACATTCACCACAACCTAAATTTGGAACATTTTCATCACCTCTAAAAGAAACCTTCTGCATGTTAACAGTGTCTCTTCCCTCTCCCATAATTCTCCCTCCCCTCAGCCCTAGGCAATCACTAATTTAATTTCTCTATATTTAGATTTTCCCATTCTGGACCTTTCTTATAAATGGAATAGTACACTCTGTGGTCTTTTGTGACTCGTTTCTTTCACATAGTAGAATGTTTTCAAGGTTCATCCATGTTATACTATGTATCAGTTACGTATCATATTATAATGTATCATATTATAACGTGACAAAACATGAATCGGTTATGATATATGTTGTAATATGTATTGGTACTGATATAAAAACAGGCACATAGACCTGTGGAACAGAATAGAGAGCCTAGACATAAAGTCACACCTATATAGTCAACTAATTTTTCACAGGAGTGCCAAGAGCACACAATGGGGATGGAACAGTATCTTCAATAAATGGTGTTGGGAAAACTGGATATCCACATGCAAAAGAATAAAACTGTACCCCTCTCTTACACCACTCACAAAAATTAACTTGAAATGCATCAAAGACTTAAATGTAAGACCTGAAACCATAAAACTACTAGATGAAACATAGGGGAAAAGATCCTTGACATTGTCCTTGGCGATAGTTTTTTTGGATAAGACACCAGGAGCACAGGCAACAAAAACTAAAATAAACAAGTGGGACTACATTAATTTAAAAAGCTTCTGTACAGCAAAAGAAACAATCAATAAATTGAAAAGGCATTCTACAGAATGGGAGAAAATATTTGCAAACCATGTATCTAATAAGGGATTAATATCCAAAATATGTAAATAATTCATACAACTCAATAGCAAAAAAGCAAATAATCCAATTAAAAAAAATGGACAAAGGACCTGAATAGACATTTTTCCAAAAAACCATGCAAATGGCCAATAGGTATATAAAAAGATGCTCAACATCATTAATCATCAAGGAAATTCAAATCAAAACCACAATGAGGTATCGCCTTCACATCTGTTAGGAAGGCTATTATCAAAAAGACAAGAGATAACAAATGTCGGTGAAAATGCAGGGAAAAGGGAGCCCTTATATGCTGTTGGTGGGAATGTGAAATGTACAGCCATTATTGGAAACAGTATGACGGTTCCTCAAAAAATTAAAAATTGAACTACTGTGTGATCCAGCAATCTCACTCCTGGGTATATATCCAAAGGAATTGAAATCAATATCTCAAAGAGATATCTGTATCCCCATGTTCATTGCAGCGTTATTCACAATAACCAAGGTCTGTTAATAGGAGAATGGATAAAGAAGATATGGTGTCTATATAGAAAATGAAATATTATTTAGCCCTGAGAAAGAAGGAAATCCTGCCATTTGCTACTACCTGGATGGACCTTGAGGACATTATGCTAAGTGAGATAAGTCAGACAGAGAAAGACAAACACTGTGTGATATCACTTACATGTGGAATCCAAGAAAGCTGAACAAATGTAAACAGAGATTAGAAGGGGTGGGGGAATTGGGGAGATATTGCTTAAGGGTACAAACTTGCAACTAGTAGATAAATAAATTCTGAAGATCTAATGCATGTGTCAACCTAACTAAAGAGGTAAACTGAGGCAAACTTGAATTACCAGAAATTGAGTTTGTTCGGGAATAGCAGAGGATTGCAATTGTAGAAATGCATGCTGTAGCAAGCTACAGGCGAGTCTGTTGAGGATTTGGGGCAGTCTGTATTTATGGGCAGGGAGTGCAAAGAACGGGAAGCCCAGGCAGAATCCAAGCAGTAAGTTCATTGGCTTGCGGACGGAGAGAGATTCTTGGTGGATGTTCATTGATCAGGAGATATGTCTTGGTCTTCTATAAATCAGACATTTATGAGAAATCAGTCTCTATGTACTTAAGTTCCATTCTTCTAAGTGTGTATACATGAGATTCTTCATTTCACATCCTCTGGTTCCATTTTAGATTGAATCCTTTCACACAGCCTACTGAATACAGTCAACAATACTATATTATAAAATTCAAGTTTGCTAAGGAACTAGATCTTAGTTGTTCTCACCACAAAAAAGGAATGATAAGTATGTGATATGTTGAAGGTGTTGGCTAATGCTATGGTCATAATCATATTGCAATATATAAATATATCAGACCAACACATTGCACATTTTAAACTTATATGATGTTATTCATCAATTTAAAAAAAAAATTAAAAACCTTGGAGGGGCATAAAATACCATCTCAGCAAGGGAATCAATATCTTCCTTCAGGAAACAACTGGGGACAACTTTTCTTTTCCAGGCTTTTACCCCTTGTACTATTTTTCATATGAAAACAATAGATTTGAACTATTAAAAAATATTTCTCAGCATTCTAACAAAATAGAATAATCTCTGTGTTTCCTTCTAGCCATTTTCCACATGTATGCACATTTTTACATCAATGAAATCATAGTGCACACACAATATGAAAGTCTTCTTTTTTCAATTAATATTATATCATAAGAATTTTTCATGTTGTTACTTAAATATCATTTACAGCTGCAAAATATCCCACTGAAGATGCAACCTAATTTGATTAAGCATCCTCCTATCCTCAGACATTTACTCCCCCCGAATTTCGGGGTTTATAAAAAGCAATATGGTGAACATCTGTGTCCATGTAAGTTCTTGCTTTCATTTGGATAATTACTTTCATTTGGATTATTAGGCTAGATTGATTTTTCAAATTAGTAGGATTTACTAAAGTCAAACGGCATGGCCTGTTTTTTCCTATTTAAATGACCAATTTTTTAAAAAATAGAGTACAATTTTTTTTGCCCTAAATTTCAGGGTCATAGAGAAATAGTGTTAGAGGGAAATTTTAGAAATGCTTCATTTATTAGATGAGGAAACAGAAGACCAAAGAAGCAAATTGACTTGTTGAGTGTTAGACATTAGATTATGCAATAGAGTGTGGCAAAACCAGAACCAGAACCAATGTGAGCGTCTTAAACAGCCGTTAAAAAAAATCCTTCCCCATCCTTTTAAAATGGAACCACTGAATTAAACAGGTACTCAAGGCATCGTGACTCTTTCCTGTCACTTTTACAGTAAGTATATTTTGGGCAAAAAGGTAAGGTATACTTTATTTTAGCACGTTAGCAAATTGGGGCTGGATAACAGAAGAAAATTGCATACAAATATAAGAACAGACATTAAGTATAAAATTAATCATTTTCTGAGTGAAAAAGGAAGTGGGATATTTGAGTCACATAGAAAATGACATATACATCCTACTTGGTTTTATATCAGATTTTGTTAAAGCTCTTTGTCAGAATGTAGCAAATCGCTTCGTATGTTCTTTTTTCTCTCTCTAGTGATGGAAGGTGCCAGGAGTTTCTCCTTTGTATGTGACGTCAGAGTGCCATATATTTCTTGATATACCCAGAAAAGAAAGAAGTTAGTCAAGTTTAGTAACAAGGAAATCAGAGTTGTGCTATACACCACATTTTATCAATTATAATACTTGCATGCATAAGATTTTTTTCTTTTTTCTTTTTACTAAAATAGAGCTAAGAGGTGGACAGCTACATATCAACTTTATGATAAAGTTGTGCTTTTTGACCAAAATATCTCTGGATGGATGTCTATGTCATAAGAACAGATTAAATCAGAGAAGTGGGTCAGAGATTGTCCTGCAGGTTGAATAGTTGTGATTAGGAAAATCTACTTGCAAAACAATAGATGTTGTGACACATTAAAAAAAATAATTGAGAGAGGGTCGTCATTTTTCAGGAGACAGTAATCATCATAAGAATCCATTCATACTTTCACTCATGAAAATATGTACTAATTTACTATATGTACTAATTTACATCCTAAGTGAAATGCCCTGTGCTAACTCCAGGGGAGCATGTTAGAATTTATGTTGAATTGATGCCTGGAGACATATTCTAGGTCATCTAGCCTTAAAGCTGTGGGGTAAGAATGTGACTCTAACTATTAGGATACAGAAAAAAATTCAGCAAAATCTATTTGGATCTCTTTGTTCTGGAAGACTATTCCTTATTCATTTTCCAAAACCTATCATTTCTTCAGAGCATAAATTCTAATTCAAATGATTAGGTTGCTGTTTTGGTTTGTTTATTTTGTTTTGTTTTTTCATTTTATTTCATGTCCAAGAACATATTCTGGCTACTGTAACTTAATTATTTCTCAAGAGTCATTAGGAAAACATTCACATACTACAACTTAGGGTGCTTACTAGTTTTCGCACCCTCCTGAAGCATGTATGTATTGGAAGGGGACAGTAGACAGAAGAGAGGAGATCTAGATGACAGTGTACTTTTTTTTTTAGTGTCAAGGATTTATTTATTTATTTATTTATTGAGGTAACATTGGTTTATAACATTATATAAATTTCAGGTGTACATCATTATATTTTGATTTCTGTATAGATTACAGCATGTTCACCATCCAAAGACTAATTACAATCCATCACCATACACATGTGCCTAGTCACCCCTTTTGCCCTCCTTCCTCCCCCCTTCCCCTCTGGTAACCACCAATCTAATCTCTGTCTCTATGTGTTTCTTGTTATTGTATTTATCTTCTATTTATGAGTGAGATCATATGGTATTTGACTTTCTCCCTCTGACTTATTTCTCTTAGCATAATACCCTCAAGTTCCACCCATATTGTTGCAAATGGAAAGACTACATCTTTTTTTATGGCTGAGTAGTATTGCATTGGGTATATATACCACATCCTCTTTATCCATTCATCCCTTGAAGGGCGCTTAGGTTGTTTCCAAGTCTTGGCTATTGTAAATAATGCCACAATGAACATAGGAGTGCATATATCTTTAAGCATTTGTGATTTCCTGTTCTTTGGGTAAATACCCAGAAGTGGAATAGCTGCATTGTATGGTAGTTCTCTTCTTAATTTTTTGAGGACTCTCCATACTGTTTTCCATAGTGGCTGCACCAGTTTGAACTCCTACCGGCAATGTATGAGAGTTCCCTTTTCTCCACATCCTCTCCAACATTTATTTCTTGTCTTGTTAATTATAGCCATTCTGATGGGCGTGAGGTGATAGCTCATTGTAGTTTTGATTTGCATTTCCCTAACAATTAATCATGTTGAACATCTTTTCATGTGTCTTTTGGCCATCTGTGTGTATACCTTCTTTGGAGAAGTGTCTGTTCAGATCTTTTGCCCATTTTTTAATTGGGTTGTTAGTTCTTTTGTTATCGAAATGTATGGGTTCTTTATATATTTTGGAAATTAACCCCTTATCAGAGATATAGTTCTCAAATATCTTCTCCCAATAGCATACTTTTAAGGCACTGATGAGAAGTACATATTGATTTAGAGCAGAGACTCCCCATTGTATCCTTTCGTTTCTATATCATCACCATGCTTTTTGTGAGCAATGGCTTCTTACCCTAGACCGGGACATAAGCAAGAGGAGGTGTCATAGTGATGGGTTAGTTATGGGGTGTTACTGAGAATGAGTCAGCAAGGTCACAGAATAGGGAAGGGACTTTTCTACAATGGGAATTCTGTAAACTTCAGAGAGATGTGATAACCAGGTTTAGAGAACAAGCAAGGAAAGCTTTACATTTTTATCAGTAGGTCTTTTTATTAGGCAATCCTCTGAGTGAAAGGGACAAATCCCTTTTGTCCTTTTCAAAGGGAAAATTTCTGGCATATGTATTGGCAAATTTCAGCTGAGGCTTTCTTCATTTATCATTAGATTAAAAGACTTAAGCAATGTGTTAAAAGATAAACTGAAGCATATTAAAATTTGTAAGAGTTTATTTGAGCAAAAATTGATTCCAATTAGGCAGCATCAAACTGGCAGTGGTTAGGAGCCCTCCTCTGATGGGAACCAGGGGAAATAATTATACAGGGAAAGTGTGGAAGCAAAGAAAGGAAATTATTTGATTGACTATAGCTTAAAACCTGGTTGGCTGCTTGTGACTGGTTGCCTTTAGCATTTGATTTCATAACCTTGAGGCATTTACAGGCTTAGATTTTGGTTTGCTTATGTAGCTGCCAGGGCATTGGAGCCACCTCAGTCTAATGGCCTGCAAACTTGTTTAATTTTACAAATGTCACCAGGGTTCTGTATCTCCCTGCCTTTCTTGGCTAGACTATTGTCTCTTTTAACTGCTTTTAAAAAGGCAGCCCATCTCCCTTACAAACATGGTGGTAAAATGAAGACAAGCCTTTCTTTATCATAGTGGGGAAGTGGCTGCCTCTATTCCAATACTTAGTGAATTTAAATTCGTTAACATGGCTTGAAACCTCATCCCTAAAGCAATCCCTGTTACCAGGATGATAGTGGAAACCCCAGGGTGTCAGGGAAAGAAACATCCTAGTGACCCTTTGAAATTAGAGTCTGGTGGTGAATGAATGTTGAATGGAATGGGGATATATAGGACATGAGGATTTCTTTTGAGTTATTACAGATAATTCTCAGAATAACCCAACAAAATTATTTTGTTTTTATTTAATTTAATTTTATTTTACCTTAAGTATCACAGAGTAGGCAAAGAAACTTGATTGAGATCCTGATACCACTAACTGTATGGCTTTTCCTTTTCCCACTGTGCCTTGTACTCCTGAGGGGAAACCCCGAGTATTGATTGATTTTAATATAAGATGTCAAAGATTAGCTGTCCATAGACGTGTGGGTTTATTTCTGGGCTTTCGATTCTATTCCATTGATCTGTGTGTCTGTTTTTGTGCCAGTACCATGCTGTTTTGGTTACATAGCTTTGTAGTATATTTTGAAATCAGGGAGTGTGATACCTCCAGCTTTGTTCTTTTTTCTCAGGATTTCTTTAGCTATTCGGGGTCTTTTGTTGTTCCATATAAATTTTAGGATTCTTTGTTCTATTTCTGTGAAAAATGTTGTTGGAACTTTGATAGGGATTGCATTGAATCTATAGATGGCTTTAGGAAGTATGGACATCTTAACTATGTTAATTCTTCCAATCCAAGAGCACGGAATATCTTTCCATTTCTTTGTGTCTTTGACAAAAAAACCAAGAACATACAATGGGGAAAAGAAAGTCTCTTCAACAAATGGTGTTGGGAAAACTGGATAGCCACATGCAAAAAAATGAAAGTAGACCCTTACCTTACACCATACACAAAAATTAACTCCAAATGGATTAAAGACTTGAATGTAAGACCTGAAACTATGAAACTTCTAGAAGAAAACATAGGCAGTACGCTCTTCGACATCGGTCTTAGCAACATCTTTTCAAACACCACATCTGACCGGGCAAGAGAAACAATAGAAAAAATAAACAAATGGGACTACATCAAACTAAAAAGCTTCTGCACAGCAAAGGAAACCATCAACAAAACGAAAAGACAACCTAACAATTGGGAGAAGATATTTGCAAACCATACATCTGATAAGGGCTTAATCTCCAAAATATATAAAGAACTCATGCATCTCAACAACAGCAAAACTAACAACCCAATTAAAAAATGGGCAAAAGACCTGAACAGACATTTCTCCAAAGAAGATATACAGATGGCCAACAGACACATGAAAAGATGTTCAAAATCACTAACCATCAGGGAAATGCAAATCAAAACTACAATGAGATATCACCTGACGCCCGTCAGAATGGCTATAATTAACAAGACAGGAAACAACATGTGTTGGAGAGGATGTGGAGAGAAGGGAACTCTCATACACTGCTGGTGGGAGTGCAAACTGGTGTAGCCACTATGGAAAACAGTATGGAGATTCCTCAAAAAATCAAGGATAGAACTACCATATGATCCAGCTATTCCACTGTTGGGTATTTATCCAAAGAACTTGAAAACACCAATTTGCAAAGGTACATGCACCCCTGTGTTCATTGCAGCATTATTCACAATAGCCAAGACTTGGAAGCAACCTAAGTGCCCATCAAGGGATGAATGGATAAAGAAGCTGTGGTATATATACACAATGGAATACTACTCAGCCATAAGAAACGATGAAATCCAGCCATTTGTGACAACATGGGTGGACGTTGAGGGTATAATGCAAAGTGAAATAAGTCAGAGGGAGAAGGTCAAATACCGTATGATTTCCTTCATTAAGTAGTAGATAATAACAACAATAAACAAACACATTAGTATTTTGGTGGTGAACATGATGTAATCTATGCAGAAATAGAAGTACAATGATGTACACCTGAAACTTTTACAATGTTATAAACCAATGTTATTGCAATAAACAAAAAATTAAAAAAATAATAATAATAATATAAGATGTCGATATTGAAGAGAATAGAAAACAGTCAGGATCACCCTTTATTCATCGTTACCCTCTCTTAGACCTTGGCCACTCTGGTTCATGCTGAACCTTCTATCCATATCATCTTACTCTTTAATTTTCCTGATGTGATTTTTACTGTTCTTATATAAACTTATGGTCGTATTTCATTATATTCACAGAGTTCAAGCTTGAGTGCTCCTGGATTATTGACCAAGGTGATCATATGATTAAGAATAATATTCATTGGCTACTTGCTATATACCCAACGCCATTCTAAGCCCTTTGCATGTATTGTTTCATTGAATCCACTAAAACACCCAAGATATGTGATATTATTAGCCTCACTTTGCAGATGAGGAAAATGAGGCCGAGAGAGGTTAAATAACTTGTGTGAAGTTGCACTCGATATAGTAGAGGGACCGGGATTTGAATGAAGGCAGCCTGGCATCAGAGCAAATGTTGGATAACGTTGTTTCTCAGTATGTCCTAAAAGGTCACAAATGAGGATTAGGCTGCAAAAAGCTGAGAGGGTAGCAGACCAGATAGGTGTTTCCAAATGGAAAGGACGAGAATCTGCCCTCAACTGATGGGTGATCTCTGGAGAAAGGAGAGCAAGATAGAGATCCTTCTGGACCGGAGATCAAAAACCATCTGGAGAGCCAGAAGGAATAAACCAGCAGAGAACAAAGTGTTTTTAGCATTGGGAAAGTATTGAGTAAGCTGACAGATAAACCTTTCCAGATAAAAGTCAGACTGGAAAGTCAGGAGGGCTAGCTCGAGCAAGGAAAGGCATGAGCTTGTCTCTATAGTCTCATGGGGCCCACACGATATGCCCAACATCTTGCCTCAGTGAGCAGGGAATTTATGGTGTTTAACGTCTGAGATGTTTAGGTTCAGTCTGAGTGAAATATCTCATCCCAACATTGGCATTTACAACTCTAAGCTTCATTCAGTATGAAAAAACAGTGTTTATTTGCTACACTTGTGGTCCTAAAAATTTTACCTTCTTCCGTTAAGATTGTATGCTTCCTAAACTGCACCTGTCATTAAAACAGCTCACACTAAGATTTGCACTAAGCTTGTTGAATCAATGACTTCATTTCAAAGGTGTCCCTAAGCATCTGTTGGATAAAGGAGAACTGTAGGAATCTCAAACAACAAAACTGCAGCCAATAGTCAGAGAATATAAAGTTACAAAACATCTGTAATGTCCTTCCAAACATCAGCGAGGGTTCTTTTTTCCTAAAAGCTGTAATGTATACAGGATAAAAAATTTCACCTCCTAAAAGAAGAAAATTTAGGCCAGTGAAAATTATAGAGCACATCAGCAGAAAAGGAAATTGTTGCTCCTCAGTCACTGGGAATGATCTAAAACAATTTATGGGGGAAAAACATATGTTTTAATTCTTCCCCTTGACATTTAATAATTGAGTTTGCACACACTTGGGCACACACACACACACACACATACACACAATGCTTAAACTTAATTTACAATGAACTTTTTTGCAGTATATAGCAGGATCAAAGTCTTTGTAAAACTCAGCTTAAGTAGGTAGTATATTCATGAATTTTCAGAGAGTTGTCTTAATATTCTTAGTGTCATCAGTATTATTGGAGATGCTGTAGCACATAACCCAAGATCTACAATTAACTCTGCATTAAGATCTGAAGTGACACAAATATTGCGTATGAATATCATCTCTCAATTTGTAAATCATCAGAGCATTGACCTGACTACAACTATTTCTCAGTACTTTCCCTTTTGTGCAATAAGGAATCTCCTAGTATGAGAACTCATTTTTTTCTCCCAGTTTATTTTTATAATCATTTATTAATTTTCCCTCTGGTAAAAGTAATTCTAGAGTTTGCCTTTTCTTTTTTTTGTTTTGAGGAGGAGGGTGTAACTTTTCAGGCAGTTTCCTTAGTCATTCTAGGCAGCTAGCCAATGAAATATAGACTAAACAACACAGAGGCTATTAATTTTACCTCACTATACATACACATAGCTAGTGATGCATAATGTCTTCATGACAATAAAAAGGTTGTGCAATTGTCTAGGGTCCAACGTCACTAACAGTTTTCTGAGGGAGTTGGAAGGAGATAAGACAACTGACCTTGGGGACTAATTTTAAAATGGCTAAATAGCGATGGCAGAGCCAAACTCATACCTACATCAGTGGGGTGCAGAGAATTAATCTCTGAGTATCCATATTGCTGGATTTGAGAAGAAAAACATCAATATGAAACTAGAAGAAAAAAAAATCCGTTTTTCACAGACATATGTGGTGTTTCCTGGTGGTAGAGACGCTGGGTAAAAAAAGGATTAAAAAAATCAAATTTTTTATTGAAGTATAAAATGCGCATACAGAACAATTTATAAATCATAAGTCTGTCTAGAACTTGATAAATGTTTAAACAAGAACACACCATGAAAGCAACTCAGATCAAGAAAGAGAACATCACTTACCTCTCAGAAGACACATCCATACCCCCATGTAGTTAGTACCCTCCCTCAGGTAAACCACATCCTGACCTCTATTATTAGATTAGTTTTGTTCATGAGCATTACATAAATGAACAACACAGTGCACATTCTTTTGTGATTGAATTTTTCTTAATTCAACATTTTCTTTGTTATTTAAATGTGGTTGTAGTAAATTCATTCTCACAGCTGTATAGCATTCTCAATGTGTGAATATACCTCAATTTGTCCATTCTTCTATTGAGGATATTTGGATAGAAAATATTATACATTTTGTATAGCACTGAGTTTGTTTCAATAATATTGTCTTTAAGACTTTTACATTGACATACGTGAGAGAGAGTGTTCTGTATTACTATTTTTTGTAGTGGTCTTGCTATGTTTCAGTATAAAGATTATTCTGGCTTTCTAAAATTGCTAGGAAGTGTTCCCTCTGTTTCCATTAGCTGGAACATTTTGTGTAAAATTAGTATTATTTTTTCCTTAAATTTTTGGAAGAATTAACTACCAAAGCCCATAATATCTTTTTCTTATTAACTCAGAGAGGTCATGGGTATTCCTATTCTGTCTTTGAGAGATGTTTGGCTTGCCTTTCTGTTCTCCTGACCCTATAACTTCAAAACTTGACAACGTCTTCTGACATTGATGTGTGTTTGATGTCCTTTAATTCTCCAATTTTGGCACTTCTGTTATGTGCAACTCCCCAAAGCTGTCCTGGTTTCCTGCCCCTAGTAAGACTTTTCCTAGGACAAGCTCAGGTTTCTAGCCTATAGTGCATTCCAAGATCAGCAAATGCTTTCAGGGAGAGCAAAAGATCACCAGCTCACGTCTGAAAGGTTTCTTTCCCTCTTGATGCTTCTGCAGATCTCTGATATCTTCAAATATATGAATTTACCAGATGTTTTTGGTGTTTTGGAGTATAAGTTGGCTTCCATGAATTAATCCATCCTCTTCAGAAGTTGAAACTGAAAGGAAGATTTTAAATATATTTTCTTTTATATTTGCTTTGTGCTAAATCACTGATTATAGTAAGAAGTTCTGGCACCACTTAGATTAGCTTACAGTCTAATGTGGACAACAGAGACTAAACAAAAACACATCTAAAGAATTTACAATTACAAATAGTAGTGTATACTTAACTCAGTTACCTTTGAAATGATAACTCCACTTAAATTATTGCTAGAACTTTCAAGCATTTCTTTGCATAACTATTCTAAAGATAGTAATCTTTAGAATTGTTAAAATTTTCCTCACTTTTTAATTAAACAATTGTTTCAAAAAAGATAACCTGAACAATAAGTAAAAAGCAAACAAACTGAAAGATCAACAATTCTTCTTAGAGAAATGAGATCACGGGGCAAACCATTGCACCCAAATTGAAGACGCCAACAGGCCAATACGGAGAATCGCAATTGACTTCAGTAGAAATCTCTGCAGGAACCAGTGCCAGGTTAGGGAAACCTGAATTGTAACTGATGAATTGCTAGAGGCTCAGTGCAGACAAGTCCAAGAGATAAAAACTCCAGGGAGACCTCGTTATCAGGGGAGCCCCACACTTTGTGAGTTGTACCCTCAGAGCTCTACCAGCTTCTTACAGAAATATCAGAGAAAAATCCTCTTGTGCTTCTGGCAGGGGGAGGGGAAAAGGAACCATTTTGAAATATCTCAGAGCAGTTGTTCTTCGTAACAAGGTCTGGGCTCAGTAGAAACTATTTAACCAGAGCGTAACCTGCTGAGGTTTTATCAGAGTCTAATTGAACTAGAAGAAGGAAATACCCAACTCCAGCCAGCTCTAGCCTTCCATGTAGGGTACAAGAAGTGGCAAACTTTGGCCCACTCTAGCTATCCTGTCCCACCTAAGGGGGAGAGGGAACTGAGAAGCATGTGTGAAGATCATAGTTCAAGGGTACAGGCCCACTAAAAGACTGAGACCTAATCATAAGACTATAGAATGCTTTCCCTCCCCTAATTTCTTACCGTCACATTAAAAAAGGCTTATTTACAGCAGTTCCTTTTACCCAGTACATCACGTGCGGCTATAAAGAAAAAATTACAAAACGTACTAAAAGACAGAAAACAGAATTTCAAGAGAAAAAGCACCCATCAGAATCAGACTCAGCTATGGCAGGGATGTTGGAAATATCAGATCAGGAATTTAATATAACTATGATTAATATGCTAAGGGCTCTAATGGATAAAGTAGACAGTAGGAAAAAACAAATAGATGATGTAGGCAGAGAGATGGAAATTCTAAGAAAAAAACACAAAGAAATGGTAGAGATCAAAAGCACTGTAACAGAAATGAAGAATGCCTTAGATGGGTTTATGGACATGGCTGAGGAAAGAATTGTTGAGCTTGAGGATATCTCGATAGAAACCTCCAAAACTGAAAAGCAAAGAGAAAAAAGATTTAAAAAAAAAGTGAAACAATATCCGAGAACTGTGAGACAACTATAAAACACATACACATAATGAGAATATCAGAAGGACAGGAAAGAGAGAAAGGAACAGAAAAATATTTGAACAATAATGCCAGAGAATTTTCCCAAATTAATGTTAGACACCAAACTACAGATCCAAGAAGCTCAGAGAACACCAAGAATGATCAATGTCCCCTCCCAAAAAATAACCACATCTTGGCATATCATATTCAAATTGTAGGAAATCAAAAATAAAGAAAAAAATCTTGAAAGAAGATGGACAGGGGAGAAAAAAACCTTACCTATAGAGAAGCAAAGAATATATTCACATCTGACTCTTCCTCAGAAACCATACAAGCAAGAAGTGAGCGGAGACAAATATTTAAAGTGTTCAAAGAAAAAAAACCCCACCAATCTAAATTTTACACCCTGTGAAATTATCCTTCAAAAGTCAAAGAGAAATAACTACTTTCTCAGACAAACAAAAATTGAAAAAAAATGTTGCCAGTAGCCCTGCCTTGAGAGAAATATTAAAAGAAGTTCTTTTGAGAGAAGGAAAAAATTATAGATCAGGAACTTGCAGCTACATAAAGGAAGAAAGACCATCAAGTAAGGAATAAGTGAAGGTAAAATAAAAACTTTTACGTTTCTCCTTCTTAATTGATCTCACAGATAACAGTTTGTTCAAAATAATACTAATGATGTATTTGATTATATACTTCTATGTATGCATAATCTTTTATGTATATATTATCATATATACATAATGCACATATATATGTATGCTTATATATAATTGAATGAGTGACAACAATGATATGAGATAGGATGGAGAAATTAGGATTATTTTGTTATTATAAGGTAATCACACTACCTGTGAAGTGGTACAGTGTATTTGAAAGTAGACTTGAATCGTAAATGTATATCGCAAACTTTAGGGAAACTGCTAAAAAAAAGTAAAAAATATGTATATATAACTGATATGCTAATAAAGGAGAGAAAATAGAATCATATAAAATGCTCAAGTAAAAGCACAAAAGGCATGGGTCAGCTGTGATAGCATCAGCAAAAAAAAAAGAAAGCACAAAAGTCAGAACAAATGCGGCAGACAAAAATAGGAACAATGAACAAGGGCAAAAAATAGAAAATGCAACAAATATGGTACATATATATATAAGAAATTGAGAAAGATCTAAAATCAATAATCTAAATTTCCACTTTAGAAAACTAGAAAAGGAAGTGGAAATTAAATCCATAGTAAGGAAAAGAAAAGAAATAGGAAGTAGAGCAGAAATCAATGAAATTGAAAATGGGAAATCAGTAGTGAAAATCAATGAAAACAAAAGGTGGTCTTTGAAAAGATCACTAAAATTAATAAGCCTCTAGCCAGTCTAACTAGAAAAAAGAGAGAGGACACAAATTACTAATGTTAGAAATGAAAGGGGGCTGGCCCCATGGCTTAGTGGTTAAGTGTGCGCACTCTGCTACTGGTGGCCCAGGTTCGGATCCCAGGTACGCACTGATGCACTGCTTGTCCAGCCATGCTGAGGTGGCATCCCACATACATCAACTAAGAAGGATGTGCAACTATGACATACAACTATCTACTGGGGCTTTGGGGAGAAAAAGGGGAAAAAAAAAAAGGAGGAGGATTGGCCATAGATGTTAGCTCAGGGCTGATCCTCAGCAAAAAGAGGGGGATTGGCATGGATGTTAGTTCAGGGCTGATCTTCCTCACCAAAAAAAAAAAAAAAGAAATGAAAGAGGTGATATCACTACAGATCCTATGGACATTTAAAGGATATTAAAGGAATACTATGAAAAACTGTCCATTTGAAGTTTTCCCATTATGATCAGGTATAAGGCAAGGATGGCCTCTCCCACCATTCCTTTTTAACATCAGACTAGAAGTTCTAGTTAATGCAATAAGACAAGAAAAAGAAATAAAATGTATACAGATTGGAAAGGAAGATATAGTATCTTTGCAGATGACATGATTGTTTACGTAGAAAATCCAAGAGAATCAACAAAAAAACTTCCTGAAACTAATAAGCAATTATAGCAAGGTTGTAGGATACAAGGTTAATATACAATTGCTTTCTTATATACTAGCAATGAACAAGTGGAATTTGAAACTAAAAACACAATACCATTTCCATTAGCACCACAAAAAATAAAATACTTGGTGTAAATCTCCCATAATGTGTACATATGAAGAAAACTACAGAACTTGAATGAAATCAAAGAAGAACTAAATAAATGAAGAGATATTCCATGTTCATTTATAGGAAGACACAATATATCAAGATTTCCGTTTTTCCCAATCCAATCTATACATTCAATGCTATCCCAATTGAAATCCCAACAAGTTATTTTGTAGATATCAACACACTGATTCTATGGTTTATACGGCTAGGCAAAAGACTCATAATAGCCAATACAATATTGAGGGAGAAGAACAAAGTTGGAGGACTGATGCAGGACTTACAATAAAGGTACAGTAATCAAGACAGTATTGAGTATTGGTACTGGAAAAAGAATAGATGAATAAATCAGTTGAAAAGAATAGAGAACCCAGAAATAGACCCAGATAATGTAATCAACTGACCTTTGACAAAGAAGCAAAGACAATACGATGGAACAGATATACTTTTCAACTTATAGTGCTGGAACGACTAGGACATCCACATGCAAAATAAAAAGAATCTAGACACAGACCTTACACTCTTCACAAAAATTGACTCAAAATGAACATAGACCTAAGGTAAAATGCAGAACTATAAAACTCCTGGAAGATAAGTGAAAATCTAGATGACCTTTGGTATGGTGATGAATTTTTAGATATAACACCAAAGGCACAATCCATGAAAGAAAGAATTGATAAGCTGGACTTCATTAAAATTAAAACTTCTGTTCTGTGAAGGATAATGTCAATAGAATGAGAGGACAAGCCACAGACTGGGAGAAAATATTTACAAAAGACCCATCTGATAAAGGTCTGTTTTCCAAAATGCACAAAGAACTCTTGAAACTCATTAGTAAGAAAACAAACAACTCAATTTAAAAAGAACTTAACAGACAACTCACCAAAGAAAATACACAGATGGCAAATAAGCATATGAAAAGATGCTCCACATTACCCGTCAATCAGGAAAATGCAAATTAAAGCAACAGTGAGATACCACTAGACATTTATTAGAATGGCCCAGATCCAGAACACTGAGAACCCCAAATGCTGCTGAAGATGTAGACCCACAGGCACTCTCATTCACTCCTCATGGGAATGCAAAATGGTACAGCCACTTTGGAAGACAGTTTGGCAGTTTCTTCCTAAACTAAACATACTATTATCATATGATCCAGCAATCATGCTCCCTGGTATTTACCCAAAGGAGTTGAAAACTTATGTCTTCACAAAACCTGCGCATGGATGTTTATAGCAATTTTATTCATAATTGCCCAAACCTGGAAGCAACCAAGATGTCCTTCAGCAGATGAATGGATAAATAAACTGTGGTACATCTAGATGACAGAATATTTTTGAGCACTAAAAAGAAATGAGCAATTAAAAAATGAAAACAGGGCCCGCCCGGTGGCGCAAGCGGTTAAGTGCGCGCGCTCCGCTGCGGCGGCCCGGGGTTCGCTGGTTCGGATCCCGGGCGCGCACCGAAGTACTGCTTGGTAAGCCATGCTGTGGCGGCGTCCCATATAAAGTGGAGGAAGATGGGCACCGATGTTAGCCCAGGGCCGTCTTCCTCAGCAAAAAAAAGAGGAGGATTGGCGGATGTTAGCTCAGGGCTGATCTCCTCACAAAAAAAAAAAAAAAAAAAAAAAAAAAAAAATGAAAACGCATAGAAGAACCTTCAATGCATATTACTAGCTGAAAGAAGCCAATCTGGGAATGCTACATACTGTATGATTCCAACTCTGTGACATTCTGGAAAAAGCGAAACTATGGAGACAATAAAAAGATCAGTGGTTGCCAGGGATTAGTGAGGGAGGGAGGAATGCATAGGTGGAGGATAGAGGACTTTTAGGGCAGTGACACTACTCTGTATAATACTATACTGGTGGATACATGTAATTATAAATTTATCTAAACCTATAGAATGTACAACACCAATATGAATCCTAATATAAACTGTGGACTTTAGGTGATAATGATGTGTCAGTATAGGTTCATCAATGTTAACAAATGTACCACTCTGGGTGGAGATGTTGATAATACGGGAGGCTGTACATGTGTGGAGGCTGGGGGTGTATGGGAATTCTCTGTATCCCCTGCTCAATTTTCCTGTGAACCTAAACCTGCTCTAAAAAAATAAAGTCTAGGGCTGGCCCGGTGGCGTAGTGGTTAAGTTTGCACACTCTGCTTTGGCGGCCCAGGGTTTGTGGGTTCAGATCCCAGGCGTGGACCTATGCACTGCTCATCAAGCCATGCTGTGGCGGTGTCCCACATACAAATAGAGGAAGATTGGCACAGATGCTAGCTCAGGGACAATCTTCCTCAAGCAAAAAATAGGAAGATTGGCAACAGATGGTAGCTCAGGACTGATCTTCTTCACAAAAAATAAAAATAAAAAAAATAAAGTCTATAAATAAAAAAGATAATCTCCTTGAGGGTACTTAAACATCTAATGCAAAAGAGAAATGGAACTTCTGAAAGAAAATCACTGAGTATTTTGAGATTTATAATAATTTATTCATATGTTACTATTGCAGTTTTGGGTGGATACATATTTGAACTTTTATTTATGCCAGATACTTGTGAATACTAACATCGCAAAGGAGTATCTCATTGCTATGTATGTTACTGTCACGGACATCATAAGTGAGGCTGTTCCACCAAACAACCTTGAATAGCGTTTAGTATATAATTCAATGATCTTTTTGGTTATATAGTATTTTCTTATGTATATGTAGCTTCTAGAAATTTAGACATTTATTCAACATTTAGTGATCACTGTATCAGGCACTATGCCAATTGCTGGGTATTGAAAGATTAAAAACTTAAAATGTATCTGCCCTAAAGAGTTCGTATTTATTGGAGAGCACAGACACTTAGTCATATAATTGTAGGCCCTTAATATTTTCCAAAGAATGGATAATTGGCTGAATTATAGAGGTAAGAAGACAGTGTTGGGCCAGCCCCGTGGCTTAGCGGTTGGGTGCGCACGCTCTGCTGCTGGTGGCCCGGGTTCGGATCCCCGGCGCGCACCGAGGCACCGTTTCTCCAGCCACGCTGAGGCCGCGTCCCACATACAGCAACTAGAAGGATATGTAGCAATGACATACAATTATCTACTGGGGCTTTGGGGGGAAAAAACAAATAAATTAAAAAAAAAGAAGACGGTGCTATGAGAAGTTTTCAGAGAGTCATCTAAGCCAGACAAAGAGGAAGATCAAGAAAAGTCTTTGGAGTACACTTGAGATGATATTTGAAGGATGTTAGGGAATTGGTTAGATGGGGTAAAGACCGAAAATAGGTTTGATACCCCGGCTAAGGGAATGACATGTGGGAACACATATATATGTGAAAAAATGCTTTGGGGAAATGTAAAAGTTTGAAACATGGTTACTGGATAGAAGTAAAATGGTAAAAAGTCCAAATACTCCTCTATGGAGTTATAATTTGGTATGCAAGATACTAGAGAACCACAGAAATACTCTAAGCAGAAAGTCACATAAAGTTATATGCACTCCAGAAAGATCAATCTATCAATTGTGTGAAAATTAAATAGGAGAGGGGTTAAGATTAAAAAGTGAGAAAGATAGAAGACTGAACTATGGTGGTGTAGTAGGATCTGAGAGATGGGGACAGATTGAAGACACTGAAACATACTCCCATATCACTATTGTCAATAATGAACATGAATTAAGAATCATCATCGTCAAGCAAGATTTTTTCATTGTTGCTCTAACTTCCAGAAATTCTACAAAGTGTATGCATGTGAATGAAAATATTGTCTTCTTATTTCTAATAAGTTATAAATATATCTCTTTGCTAACATCATCTTTTTTTCTTATTAGTTTAAAATCAAATGACAGCCAATTTTATATGTGAATGTTTTTCTAGAAGGATCTTTCAACCTGAAGTCTAGTCAAGTTATAATATAGCAGATGCACTGTGGGCGTGCCTAATAAAATGTTTTATTACCAACCTAATTTTTACATCATGTTATAATGAACATTTACACCATTTAACCAATGTGTGAGTTTACTCTTCTGAATGAGCTTTTTAAATCTTAATTGGGAATGGGGCATTAAGTGATTCAGCTGTTCCAGCTGATGAACACAGAGGTCTGGAGGAGCATCTGGTGATACACACGGGGAACTATGTTGCTCACCATACATGTGGGAAATGCCAGTTGGAGAGTACAGGCATACTGAAGAGAGCTGATGTCAATTTAAAAAGAAATAAAATAAATTTGATGTGAAAATATCCTTGTTAGTGGTATTGTCCTAATTTGTCATATTTTTGTTCAAATTGGGCATGAATTAAATAGACTAGTTATATAAACTCTCTGTGCCCTAGCTTCCTCATCTGTGAAGGTTTTTATGAGATTAGATTAATTTTCACCTAGGGAGGAAGCAGAGTCAAGAACACAAGACTTTAGACTTCACAGACAGAATGACTGGCTAAAATTCCAGCTTGACTACTAGCATCTGTGTGACCTTGGGCAAGTTACTTGCCCTCTCTGTACTCAGTGTCCTCATCTGTCAAGTAGAGATAATAATAGTAAAAATTTCATAGAGTTGTTGGAAGATTAAACAAGTTAATATTTACAGAGTGCTCAGAATAGTGCCTGGTATATAGTAAGTGCTATATAAGTTTTTACTAAATATATAAAACTAAAAACGAGGAAAAAAGAAAATAATTCAGTCTCAATAAAAGCTTGTTTCTTTCCCTTTCCATTCCAAATGCTTCAAAAAAAAAGAAATCTCCTCTGAATGAAATATAGTATATGACTTAGGTCAGATAGTGATCAGTGAAAAAGAACACGTCTTTGTAAAATAGCTTCCCATATCTTTCCTTTAAAATCCCTTCCTGGTGTATGGATACATATGAATGTTTATTTATGTAAGAGTATGAATTTGTGTATATATCAATGTTTATATACATAAATAAATGTATTTTTGTGTAAAAATGTATGTCCAACGACTTCTGATTACATCCTTTCTTATTGTATAATCCCCATGATAACATTAGTTTCTGAAAGGCTGGTCAGTCAATACTGCATTCTGGTCTGAGCCCCTTTTTTTTTCCTGTTCATTGACAGAACAGAACTGGAGATGAAAAGAATCAATAGTACTCTAATCTTGTTCTGATCTATCTTGCTTTCCAAAAAGAAATAGTGTTTACGTTAGAGTATTTGGCAAGTGGGAAGTAGATTTTTTGAAGGCCTGCTTTTAAGGCCAAATTTGCTCAGGGTGGGGCCCTGCTCTTGGCTTAGACGCCACATTCACTACTGGCCCCTCGGCTAGAAAACACAAATGGCCAATTATGCTGTGACCAGTTGCTGGACTGTTAACGGCCTGCAAAAAGAGAAGGTTTGCAGCAAAACAGCCTTTAAAATGCTGGAGGAGTGTAGGTGTCAAAGGATTTCCATCCCATGGGAACTATTTTAACACAATGCAGATCTCTCCTAACTTCTAAATTGGAGGCACTATGGTGACTATTTAATTTGGCAATAACTAGGGTGATCCTGTGAAATGAGAATGAACCATCCTGGCAAGAAAAAAATGTCATAGGCGTTTTTTTGACTATTTAAGCACCCCAATACTGGTAGGTAAGATATGACTCTAGATAGTTTCCCCAAATACCTCGTCTGGGGTTTTCACCTTTTCAGTCCTCAGTTTCAGTTTGATATGATTTGACAGTGGATGGTAACTTTTTTTTTTTAGTGATTTGCAGCTTTTTTTTTTTTTTGAGGAAGATGGGCTCTGAGCTAACATCTGTTTCCAATCTTCCTTCTTTTTTCCTTTTTTCTCCCCAAAACCCCAATAGATAGTTGTGTGTCATAGTTGTACATCTTCTTAGCTCTCTATGTGGGACACCGCCCAGCATGGCTTGATGAGCAGTGCGTAGGTCCACGCCCAGGATCACAACTGGCAAACCCAGGGCGGCTGAAGCGGAGCCCGCAAACTTAACCTCTGCACCACTGGGCTGGCCCCTGATGGTAACTTTTTTTATTTTGGTGCTTTTCATGACAGCTGAGGGAGGCAGAGAGGGGCCGTACGGGAGACTCTGAAAGAGAAGTGTACTGTGTACTGCATTCCCTTCATTTGAAGACACCACTCCACATTTTAAGCTTTTTGAAATCAAATGTGCTGCACAATCATCACTGCAGTAAATGTTGTGTGTGTGTTTTCTACAAAGAGCTGTCAGCTTTTACCTTCTTTCCTCCAATTTCCCTTCTCCAGTCTTAGGAGTTCCTCCCTAAATTGCCACCGGAAACTGTCTAAGTCAACGGGGAGGTGATTACAAACGATGGCCCACCTGCTGAGTGTAAAAAGTTTCACAGCAGGGCTGAGCTTCCCCTTTTGCCATTCATTTTATTTCTCTTTCCCTCAATCCCTCCCTCTGTGGAAAGGCAGTTTTACATCCTTATTTCCTTCCTCCAGAGCACACTGTGATAATGATGTGGTTCTATGTTGTTATGGGGTCTTCTGGTTGCTTTTTCTCTTCTCTTGGAAGAAGTGTTCAAATACTCAAGATCTACTCCCATTATTTCCTTGACGGTCCCTTTGCAAGCTCACCAGCTCTTTCCAAACTTCTAGAGCTCCTCATTTTTAGCAAGCACTGATACTTTTTCACGACCCATCTCAGCAAACAAAAATTGTCGGGGGGACAACTAGAGCAATGGCTATATTTATTCATTATTCTACAAGAGTCTGTTAAGCACTTAGTTACTTCCTAAAAACACTATGGCTTAATTAATTAAGGTGAACTGCTCCTACATGTGGATATTTCATATTTTGGCAATTAATTATATTACTCCTTTTATTCGTCTCTCTTGTGGCAGGAAGTATGGCGGCACAGATGGTCTTGTTAATCCTATCTCTTCAGATATGATTCAGATCTCTTCAGAGGCCCCTAACTCGTACATTCCCTTATTTTTTAAAGTTTTATCTTTTTAATAAAATTTGTATATATTTAAGGTATACATCATGTTGATTTGATACACATATACATAGTGATATGATTACCACAGTCAAGCTAATTAATATATCATCTCCTCACAGAGCTACCTTTTTTATTTTGTGAAAGGTTCACCTGAAGTCTACTCTCTGCAAATTTTCAGTGTTCAATAGAGTATTATTAACTATAGTCATCATGCTGTACATTAGCTCTCTAGACTTCATCCTGCATAACTGCAACTTTTTATCCTTTGACCAGCATCTCTCCATTTTCCCCTCCTACCCACCCCTGGTACCCACTGTTCTATCCTCTGCTTCTTTCTTTTTTGAGGAAGATCAGCCCTGTGTTAACAACTACCAATCCTCCTCTTTTTTTGCTGAGGAAGACTGGCCCTGGGCTAACATCCGTGCCCATCTTCCTCCACTTTATATGGGACGCTGCCACAGCATGGCTTGCCAAACGGTGCGTTGGTGCGCACCCAGGATCTGAACCGGCGAACCCTGGGCCACCCTGGGCCGCTGCAGTGGAGCGCACGCACTTAACCCCTTGCGCCACCAGGCCAGCCCCTACCCTCTGCTTCTATGTATTCAACTTTTTAAAATTCCACATATAAGTGAGACATAAAGTTTTTTTTTCTTTCTGTGTTCCCTTAACCTGTATTTTCTATAGTTTGAGGGGAAGAATAATTCTATGAGTGTACAGAAGGTTCAGCCATTTCACTTGTTATTATGAAAACCTGGGCATAGGCGATGGTCAGTAAAAGACTAAAATAGAACTGACAAAAATAAAACTCACAAACCTGGATGTATCTGGGTTTCTTAACTCTGTGGGGCTTAGGACAGGGGGTGTGAAGCCTGCCAGGAGGACTCTGGTGGTAATTACTTTTTAAATTCTCTTCCTGGGGCATAGGCTTTGGAAATGGGTAAGATAAGAGCTTTGATGATTTTTTTTACTTTTCAGAAAGGGCAATTTAGGGCTGCAACGGAGATGGTCTTTGAAATCAGGGAAAAAGGAGGCTTAGGAAGGCTAACATCAAATAAACCCATAATAATAAGAACAGTGCAAATAAAAACACTGTATCAGCAAGCACGCAGTGAGTGTTCCTCTTACAACACCTGGGGTGATTTTGGGTTCATTCATGATGAGTCTCCAGACTGTGATCAGGATTAGAGCACTGAATCCAGAGACTGTTGAGCCAAATTTTGGTATGCTGTACAGTTCCTTTATGTCGTTGTTGTTATTTGCAAGCCCACTTGATACTGTAGACTGCTTGAATCCTGGGTAGTTAATTATCTATCTGACCTTAAATAAGGGTTGGCTTGAGTTTTCTCTCTTGTAAATGGGAATGGTAATATTTACTTCATACTTTTGCTATGGGATTTCAATACATCTATGCAATATGCTTAGTACTAAAGAACATGCTCTTTCCTTCCCCCTTTTCCTATTTTATGGCCTTCATAAGAACTTACTTTCTACTTAAAAATTAAAGCACTTTCTAAAGAACCAAAGGACTATCCTTTAGTGACTGACTATATCCTTTAAAAAGATGCGACAGAAGAGTCATTCAACAGCTAATAACAGGGAATTAATTAGAGACACGATGAGGAATTGTTCTGAATGAGTAAGTGGCAAATTAAACTTCAGGAATGCCCCAAATGATGGCGTTAAAACTGCGAGAGATTAAAAAAATGGATTTCAGCAGGTGTATGCATCTTTGAGGACTGTTGGTTATTTCTCTGTGAGGAAGACGTTAGGATAGTTTTCTTATTTCTTGCAGCAGAGAGTCTAGGGGAAACCTCCAAGCTTGAGGAGTCAAGTTGCGGTAAGTGCTCCAGGCTGATGGTTCTTTCTTTAGCTTAGAGCTACTTCAACACTGCCTCCTGGTGGTGGAGAGAAGAGTATTTTATAAACCGCTTAAAAGGTAGAAGAGGAATTGGTTTAATTGTCATTCATAAAAGTTCCAAAGGAGAACTAAATTCTAAGAACCAAAATGAGAACAGTATCAGATCAAGTTAATATATGTTTCCTACTCTGGGCAAGAAACAGTGTTAGCTCCATGATGGGTGCGATTTTAAGAATCCTTTATAAAATATGAACAATGGGTGTTCCTTTGGCAGATGATAGATTTAGTGAGAAACGCTCACAGATTGGTTGAATGAGGGAGATGGAGATTATTTCATTTTAAGTGTTTTTGAGAGGAACGCTGTGTTTCCCTGTAGTCATTATAGTAAACTGGTGAACACCCAGGGAATTCAGTCAAGACTAGGAAAATATCAGAGTCGAAAAAGATAGTAAGCATCCTTTACGTCCAACTCCCTTATATTAAATGACTAGCCCAAAATCACACAGGCACTTAGTGGCAGATCTTAGGACCTGGAATAGTCGTTATTCATTGAGCCCTTATTAAGTGCCAGGTATTGTGCTAGATAACAGGGGTACAGTGATAAAAATTAAATATAGTCCCTGCCCTAATGGAGCCACCAGGGCATTGATAACCCCCACCCATTGTCTTCTGTGAGAAGACTATAAAAGGAATGATCTTCAAAACTAGTATTTGATTGTTTAGAGATATCATAAGCTTGGTCAGTGAAATTTCCTGCAATTTAAACTCGCTAGGGTAGGCAGAATTCTGCCTCTGCTTAATTTATAATTGTCAAGAGCAATGATGTCAAGCCCTTGTAGAAGATAAAAAATGAAATCTTTAACATTCAAGTAATAATGGATGAATCTCATTTTCACATTACTAGTGTTTGTCTATAAGTTTGGGTGTGTCCAGAATCTCTGGTCCCCACAGAGGAAAGTCAGTACGTCCTCATTTTAGCCTACATGGAAGAAGTTTACCTGTCACTGTTTAAAGTTATTACCCCATGCAACACTGTAATTGTCTAAGTACAAAATTCATGCATTAGTTCACAACATATTTCATCATAATGATTACTGTGGTTAAACAATAGTAAATGGACTCGATCCTTTTCTAATAGTGTAATGAACTCCCAATGCATTTCAATATAGAGGATCTAATTGTCTCAGAAATCACCGTTGATAGTTTTTAGATGTTCATGTTTATCTAAGCAGAGAAAACCACTTTGTTTTTTTTATGGCCCTCCCTCCCTCCTTCACCACTTTGCCAAAGTGAAACAAAATAGCTCAAAGGAAGTTCTCCTGTAGCTTCTTAGCTTTCATCTAATCTTCCCGGGTGGTGAGGGGGCAAGTGATTACCAAGTACTCATTCTATTGACAATTTAAGGATTTATGGTTTTTACACATGTATTATAAGGATTTAAAGCACATAGACCTTTATTTTCCATTATGTAAGTTATTCCTGCCAAGTTGTTTTGAATAAATATCTCTTTGCTTTCATACATGTTTAAAGAAGTATCCTGTTGGCCCAAGTTTAAATGGGATGGGTGATACTTGTTTCTCACAGGGATTTTTTTTTTTTTATATATTTTTTTAAATTTATTTTCCCCCCAAAGCCCCAGTAGATAGTTGTATATCATAGGTGCACATCCTTCTAGGTGCTGTATGTGGGACGTGGCCTCAGCATGACCGGAGAAGTGGTGCGTCAGTGCGCGCCCAGGATCCGAACAAGGGCCGCCAGCAGCAGAGCACACGCACTTAACCTCTAAGCCACGGGCCGGCCCATCTCACAGGGATGTTTTAAGAAACAAATAAAATAACCCAGGTAAAATGCTTAGCACATACTAGACACATATGTGCCTAATAAATAGTAGCAATTTCTTTTATTATTTGAGAAGATAATTGGCAAATGAGCTGATAACTGGCAATCGGCAGAAATCCAAGTATGCAGGTGGCTATCAGGCCATCACACTACAGACATCATAGGCCCTGTCACAGGGAGATCTGTGCCCAAGGTATACAATTGTGTCCATGCCAGGGGTGGATAAGATTAGAGCAACCACATAATTATTGTGAGATTGTGACATGAGATGGAAATCTCAGTCATGGAGGACTCTGAGGACAAAGTAGGCTATTTTAGAGCATTGATATACAAATGTGGGAAGAAATCCAACTCTGGGAACTGGAAGCTCAAATCAAAGCCAACCAGTTGGAAGTGATCCTTGCATAGGGATACACATCCTTCCTAGGGCATAGGGGCCAACACACCTTCCCAAATCTTCACCAGGACTGCACACCTCCCTGCCAGTCTCTTTGTCAGGGTTCCACTAACAAGGCTAGAGGGTCGAGGGGCAGGACCAGCAATTGGTTCAGTTCTCCAATTGTAGAGTCAAGATCGGTTAGAAAAGAGAAGATTTACTATAGAATCCAGCAAAGTGGGTGTCTGTGCAACTAAGAAAACCGGCCATTAGGGCCAGATCCAGTGGCCTAGTGGCTAAGTTCAGCATGATCCACTTCGGCAGCCGGGGTTCAGTTTCTGGGTGCGGGCCTACACTACTCATTTCTCAGTGGCCATGCTGTGGTGGGGGCTCACATACAAAAAAAAAAAAAAAAGAGGAAGATAGGCGGTGGATGTTAGCTCAGGGCTAATCTTCCTCAACAAAGAAAAAAAAGAAAATTGGCCATTGAACACTCCATGAAGAAATTGATCCCCAAACAAAATCTGGAAGTCCCTGTATTCTAGGAAAAAAGAAAAGGAAAAACAAGGTTTTGGAGTCAAGAGTTTATGTTTGATTTCCTACTCTGTCTTGAACAAAATGCTTACCTTCTCTGAGTGTTAATATTTTTTCTCTGTAAAAACAGTGCATATTAAAAATACAGAGCTATTGTGGCAAATAAGAAGATGCATGTGAAAACATGTTGTAGACTGTAAATCCTGTAAAATGTTTGTCATTATTTATTTTTACCCATTCTTACCTGTTATGTCTTTTTTTGTGTGTGTGAGGAAGAACAGCCCTGAACTAACATCCGATGCCAATCCTCCTCTTTTTCACTGAGGAAGATTGGCTCTGGGCTAACATCCATGTCCATCTTCCTCTACTTTCATGGGACGCTGCCACAACATGGCTTAACAAGAGGTATGTTGGTGCGCGCCCGGGATACGAACCTGCAAACCCCAGGCCTCCGAAGTGGAGCACGCTCACTTAACCGCTGCACCATCAGGCCGGCCCCCCGTTATGTCTTTCTTGATCCCTCTCCCTTTCTTTCTGACCAAAGAACACACATTCTTCTTCATTCAGAAGACAGTAGGTTAGACCATTGCCCTCTCCCCTCCTACGAGCTTTGGCAGCAGGGGTGTGTGAATATCCAGTGGCTTATGCCCTCTCAGAGGGACGGGGGAGGCAGCTGCACAGGCAAATGGACAGAGGCCCTGGCTGAGGGGCAGTAACCTAAGAGCCAGAGAACTCAGATTCTAAACCCATTAGCTCTTCACTTCTCATTCTTTGCTCTCAACAGAATGAAGACAGTACTTGACACAGAACTACTTCCCAAATAGGTGGGGGACCCCAGAGAAGCTCTCCTTTTTAAGGGATGTTCTTTTCTGATTGTAGATCCCATTAAGTTATCTGCCCTCTTCTAATTTCATGGTTTATTTGTAGTTTGTTATTATGATGCTCTTTCCATTTAGAACATCAACTGGCTTCCTTTCTGCAGGCTGAGCCCTGCTCTGCCGTCCTGTACCTGTGGAAATGAAAAGAGAGAGGCTGTCTTGTTTCAGGGGAAGGGAGGGGCCACTGTGAATGATGCAATGATTTCTTATGGGAAGGGAAACACACTTGTATGATTTCTATATATAAAATCCACCCAAAGTTGAGGAAACAAGGGGCGTTGCAGAGGAATTTGAGATTATTCTCTGATGAGAAGAGAACCATGACATCACAGAGGAGGAATCTGCATCAGTTTCATTGGAGTTTCACTGTAGTCAGGGCCTGTGGCCTAATTTCACTGTTAGGTGGGGTTAAACAGTTTAAAACTTACGTCTGTCTGCATGTCTTGCTGCTGACAGTTTAGCAAAAGATGGAACACAAGGTATAACCATCAAAATAAATTTATGGAGGGATCATTATTTGTTACTGTCATTGTTTTAATAGTTGCTTTGGGATTCATATTTTTTTCCTCACTCTAACAGTGATTTTTACGAAACTGAGCTCAAAACCTTTCACTCTGCTCTGAAACAAAACATATTTTTCTTTCTTTCACAAATGATTATCACAGAATTTATGTGGTTTTCCCACACAGAGGAATTACTATGTCAATGCAGTAACTTTCTAGATTGCACACATCTTCACCGTACTGCTCCTCTGCATTTGTGTCTTTTTTGTTTCTGGTAGACGTTTCTCAACATCCAAGCCTAAGACAAAAAGTTGGAAACAGGTTTATCTCCAGGGATGTTCTTTTCTACATTCAGGAAAATGTTTTATTTTTCCTCCACCCAGATTGGATAGTGTTGAACTCTCAGCAAACAGAGGAGATTTCCAGGTTCATCTAATCCCAACTTCTTATTTTTCAGGTGAGAAAATAGTCACGAGAAATGAAATTATTTGATCAATATTATAGTTAGTGCAAAAACCCAGTCTGATGAACTTTCCATTTCCATTTGATTAATTTGCTACCATCTTTTCTTAACTCCAGGAATACTCTTAATTGAGCCAAGGATTCCATCTATCTATCTATGTATCTATGTATCTATCTATCTGTTTGTCTGTCTGTATTTTTTTTATTGTGCTTGGCCTTGTGGAGTATGCTAGAATGTGAGATAGAAATAAATAAAATAATATATCCATTTCTCCTTCCATTGTGGCATATGAAGTAGTGATTTATAAATCTGTTGGTGAGCACTTTTACTAATTTTTGTGGAGTCTAAAGAATATGACTCTTTATGCACATGAGGAATCAAGAAAATATTTCTCTCCAAACTGAGCTCCAGTTTATATCTATTGGCCCTTCCTTCCATTGGTGGGCCATGGTTGGTGTGTCCTAGAGTAAGATCTCTCCTTTTATGAAGCTCTTTCTACCTATACCTTATATGACTGGTTCTCAACTAGGGGTGACCCCCTCTCCCCAGGGGACATTTGGCAATGCTTGGAGACCTTTTTGGTTGTCACAAATTGGGGGAGGGGGTGATACTGGCATTTACGGATAAAGGCCAAGGATGCTCCTAAACATCCGACAATACACAAGACAGCCTCCCACAAACAAGAATTATCAAGTCTAAGATGTCAATTGTGCTGAGGTTGAGAAACCCTGATCTAAACGATTGTCTTCCCCCTGTGCCCGTGAGAGCCGTGCCTTGTTTGCACAGCACCAGAACAGGTGTGAAGTTTATCTGCTTTCTATTATTCCTCCCAACAACCACTTCCACACGGTATCTGGGTGAGTAGCAGATTTTATTGAAGATTTAGGGCCACAAAGGGGATAAAGTCACAGCCCCACATGGTGAGAAACCAAGCACTTAGCTTTGGATCTCCCTTTCCTTAATAGTCCTTCAAGTCTTTTGCCTATGGAGTATTTTCATTTATCAACTTTCTCCATAGACCACTGCCTCCTTCCTGGTGGCTAAGCTCCTTCCTTTATGCAAGATTCCTCACTTTCCTCTTAACCAGGGTCTCCTTCTCTGAGCTCCTTCTTGGAAATCTAATTCTTCTCACTTTTTTTAATGGGGCATAATTTTGCTCTCCACTTGTGTCTGGATATCTTTCATATTAGTCAGGATTCTCCAGAGAAACAGAACCAATAGATATAGATATAGACTTATCTATCTATCTATCTATTGAGAGAAACTGATTGATTAAGGAATTGGCCTATATGATTGTGGCGCTGCCAAATCTGAAGTTCATAGAGCAGGCTGGCAGGCTACAAACTCAGGGAGAGATTCTATGTTGCAGTTTAGAGACAGAATTCCTTCTTCTTTGGGTAACCTCAGTCTTTGCTCTTAGGCCCTTCAACTGATTGGATGAGGCCTACCCACATTATAGAGGGTATATTCCTCAGGGTTCTCTAGAAACAACCAATAGGATGTATATATACACACACACACACATACATATATATGATAGATACATATCAACATACGTATATATATACATATATATGTGTGTGTGTATATATATATATATATATATATAGAGAGAGAGAGAGAGAGAGAGAGAGAGAGAGAGAGATTTGTTACAAGGAATTGACTCACATGCTTATGGAGATTGAGAAGTCCCAAGATCTGCAGTCAGCAAGCTGGAAACCCAGGAGAGCTGATGGTATAGTTCTAGTTCAAGTCTGAGGGTCTGAGAAGCAGGAGTGCCAATGGTGTAAGTTCTAGTCCAAGTCTGAAGACAGCAGAAGACCAATGTCCCAGCTTGAGGATAGGCAGAGAGAGTGAATTCTCTTCTACTCAGCCTTTTGTTCTATTCAGGCCTTCATTGGATTGGATAAAGCCCACCCACATTGGGGAGAGCTATCTGATTTACTCAGTCTGTTGATTCAAATGTTAATCTCATCCAGAAACACCCCACAGACATACCCAGAATGATGTTTAACCAAATATCTAAGCACCCTGTGGCCCAGTCAAGTTGATACATAGAATTAACTATCAAACTGTTCCATATCCATAGACCTATTATTGTGCTTGGCTACTCAATGTGCTTATGCTTTAGCTTCTAGAAAGTTACCAGGGGATGATAGTATTTTTCCCCTTCTTTCTGCCATTTCTGTCTCTCTGAGGGGAAGAGAATGGTATCAGGATTTATTTCCCTAATGTAGAATTATGCTCAAGTCTTTAGGAAGCAGTGGTGGCAAAGTAAGTTTCCTTTAAATAAAAAGATTTATTTTTCTTATCTCTCAATTATAATTTAGTTTGGTTGAGTCATTTCCTTTAATTTTGGGATGTCTAAGAGAAAAACTCTCACTCAGTTGTATTTTGTAGCATTGGCACAAAGACCATTATTTATCATCATTATCAGTTTAATTATGATTTTTTTTTTTTTTTTTTTGGTGAGGAAGATCAGCCCTAAGCTAACATCCATGCTAATCCTCCTCTTTTTGCTGAGGAAGACTGGCTCTGAGCTAACATCTATTGCCAATCCTCCTCCTTTTTTTTTTTTTCCCCAAAGCCCCAGTAGATAGTTGTATGTCATAGTTGCACATCCTTCTAGTTGCTGTATGTGGGACGTGGCCTCAGCATGGCCGGACAAGCGGTGCGTTGGTGCACGCCCGGGGTCCGAACCCGGGCCGCCAGTAGTGGAGCGCGCGTGCTTAACCGCTAAGCCATGGAACCGGCCCTGAATATTTGATATCAATATGTTTTTCCTAAAAGAGCTCAGGACATTTTCATGTCCATGGTGAACTAGATAGTTGATACTATATTCTATTACTTTATAATTGTCATATAGCTCATAGTTAATTATATTATTCAATTCCAGTTGCAAATGTTCAACTAATATTCTGTCTCCATTCCCTCTTTTGCCCCCAGCAATGGAAATTAGTCATGAAGGAAAAAAATAAAAAGACAAGCAGTTTTTCCATTTGGCCCCATATTGAACGTATTTATCAACACCTAGAATTAGCTCAGCAAATCCAACTCAAATTAAGAAAGCTTCCTTCTTTGTCCATCTACACTGCCACTCTTTTAGGTCAAGTTCTCATCATCCGCACCTGATTTATTATGATGGCCCCCTCCTGGTCATTTGCCTACAAATTTCTAGTCCTCCACCCTGTCCTAGTTACCTCTAATTCACCTTTCTAAAACTCGACTATAATCAAGTCATTACACTTCTCAAATATCCTTTGTTCTGGCCATTGTCTCCTAAATAAAAGTTCACGTCTTAACTTCACACACAAAGCCCTCACACAGAAGTGAATCCAGGTTCTTATATCAGCACTTAACTTAGCATATGATCGGCATTCATTCAGTGTTTGTTGACTGCAGGCATAAACATGGGACATAAACAGATTTTGGGACAGGGCTTGGCTGGACGACGAGCCTTACACCCTTGGTTGATGGAGGAACAAACTTGAAAGAGGTTTCACTCATCTATTCTACACTATCTACCAATATTTGCAAAGTTTCTTTAATTATTTTCATCATAATCATACTAACATTGGGCCAGTCTACTTTCTTTGAATTGAGATGAAGCTATGCCATTTGTTTAGAGTGGGCTTCAGGAACACAGGTTCTCCATCATCTCCCCAAAGCAAGGTTTCTGTCCTCAGGGCTCAACTCCTCTATCTAATTTATCTCTCACCATTTACATGTTACTTCTACTCTGAAAAACAACTTGAAAACCCTTGGAACAGTTGATCCCTTTCAATTTGAAAATTGTATTTATGTGCTTGCTCACCCAGAGATTATATTTATGTTTATATATTTCTTAGGTAGTAAGGTGACAGGCAAGTCCCTTTGAATTACTGATGGCTATCCTCTACACAACTCTACCCTGTGCTCCAGAAGGGTAAGTGTCTGTTGCCTGGAGTTGCTTTGGCAGTGTCTTTGAGAAGGCAGGCTCCCTTAGGTGCATTTCTACATCACTGCAGATCACCTGTCCCAGGACTGTGAGTGTTTGTGTGTGTGGTAGTGAGTGAGGTGGGAACAGGGTGTTCCTGGAGTCCTTGAGGATAGCCTCCTTTACAAGAGTGGACAAATAGATCACTATCCAGGTAAACAAGAAAAGAGAGAGTGATCAGATTCTTTAAATTTTGAGATTTTAAAGGTATAGCTTCTTTGGAAGCTAGCTATGAAAACCTGGGGAGGGAAAGGATTGTCATTTTAAATCCATGGGATGGTAGATGTAGAATCAAGTCCGGAAGGACAGGGACCTTCTCTAGGTTGTTGACCATTGTACATTCAGAGCCAAACATAGTACCTGGAACACGGTAGACATTCCACATCCCGTAGGCACATGATAAATATTTATTATATGAATAAATAAATGACCCAACACACCTGAGTTTGGCTGATTTGTAGGTGCCATGCATTTGAAGACAAATAACTGTAACCTTACAAACACATGCCCAGAATACCCCAAGATGGGTTTGAAATTGAATGAGTGAGATCCTCTGCAAAGACCACAGTGGTCAGTTCAGGAATCTGGATCAGCAGGTGACCTCTCTGTGTGACTGTCCCACCACTTTTCAACCTCAACTTCATATTGAGAATCATGAGCAGTTTTAGGCTGTTGAGATTATATCTCTGGCTCTGCATGAGTGTAGAAACCTGCTTGATCTCTTCTTTTGGACTGTATAAGTCCTTCGAGTTCTTTGGGAAATCCAAGTAAAGCCTCAGGAGGAAGATCTTGGACTTCTTTCTGCCAAAAAACACCTGTGTTTTAATATTATTACATAAACACGTAGAAGAACTGTGATTGCATTCGTACTCTGAGTTTGTGGAGCAGTTCTTACTGATTGAATAAACAGATGAATAAATGAGACCAAGTTGGTAATAAGGTATAAGTCACAAGGAATTGACAAGCCGTGCCTCTGCTTTCCTAGAGCTATTTATCGACACTCTGAATCACTCATTCACTCAAGCAGAAATGTAGCAAAGACTACACAAAACCTTTATATACATGCTAAAACACCTGCCAAATGCAATGGGATTAAAAACATGGTGAGGTGGAAAGAAGACTGAATTGGGCTCAGGCCCCCTGGCCTCTAGACCTTACAGGTAGCTCTGCCCTGCTGCTGTCATACAATACTGGCCAAGTCACTTCATTCCCTTAGATTCTCTCCTCTCTCCTCTGAAAACTGATGAGGGTAGATTAAGTAATCTTTTCCTTTCAAGGCTTAAGATTCTTTATCCCCTGAATGGGACATTTTGTCAAAGAACTTCTTGCATCTTGGCTCTAAGAGTAACCTTTTATAGGCTATGCTCTGGCAAGTGAGAAACTGAAAAGATAGGATTAGTGGTTATAAAACCAAAATGGTTTATGGGCTTTTAAAAGTAGTATTGTTCAGCATATTTTATTCATACAGCAAAATCTAGTGATGAGCTCATCATTTCCATTATAAATTGAATATTTCTTGGTGTTTGTAAGTTGATTGGAACATTTTGCTTAGAACTGAATCTTGCCAAGAAGTTTTCCAGCAGCTTTTAACACAAAAGTGATACTCCTCCATTAGGTAAGAAACCACAGGAAAAATTATATATACAAAAACACCAGTGACTTTAAAAACCAGGTACAAACCTTCACAAGCCATTTAGAGAATCTTCTCCTCCTTGTCTTGTCAAAGGCTAATACTTGAGGCCCAAGGAAGAAATCTGAGGAACAATTATAAGGAAACAATGGTTTGCATGATTGAAAAAATAAACAAAGGAGAAAAAAAATAAGCATATGTTGTGTTAGTTAAGCACTTAGGTTCTGGAGAGGGATTGACCTTCTGGATTTGAACACTGGTTCTGCCAGTTCATAGTTATATGACCAAAAAAGGGAAGAAGCAAGGCAGGATTCTCTGGGTTAAAGTCAAATGTCAAGGTTGTATACAAGAGAAAAAAAGAGATATACTCATCATCTGCTTAAATCCCAAAGAATAGTCTGAGCTTTATAGCCAAAATAAAAACATAATCCAACTTTACAATCAGATGTTGGCTCAATAGGTAGTGAAGAGTGAGGAAAGAAACACAGGATGTGGCAAGAATGGGCTCCCAAGGCTCTTCAAAATTGATCGGACTCCAGCCTAGCAGAGGACTGGCCCAAATGGATGGAGCTCTTTGGAGACTGACAACAATGATGAGAACGTAAAGCTCTGTCAGGGTGGTCCCATTTTGATCAGGACAAAAAAATATTATTTTACAGGATTTTGAATGTTTATAATATGAATTTCAAAAGCTCAACATAGGCAATACATCATCTTAAAAGGAACACTCCACTTCTAGTTAAAGAATTACAACAGACAAGATTACTCGAAACCACTTCCTAATAAAAAATCCTATAAATGATAGATAAACTATAACAAACATTTCTTTTAAATGCACCACTGAGCTCACAAGAATATAAAGTATGTCCTCAGGAGTTAAAAACAAAGCAAGATTGAAAGCCAGGTTGTTGGGCACATAGGCAACTAATAAAACTTCTCTAGAAGTTTTAGGTGGATGGGGGTAACTAGTTTTTGATATCCAACCAAGAATAGGAAAGAAAACTTTGAACCTATGCCTTGTTGGTAGTTGGAATTGACATCTCTCACTTGGGTCCAGAACCTATAAAGATTTACATCCAAAGTGAAAGATTGGACTCATGGAAAAATACACCTACCAGCACAGGTTGATAGAAAGAAAATCTCTCTTCAACTGGGCTCTAGATAGAAAAAAAAGTTTCTACTGAGGATTTATTTATACTGCAGACTTCTTCCTCCTGAGTTTTGATACTAGAAACACTTGTTTCTACCAGAGATTCATTGAAGAAACAAATGCAAAATCACTATAGAAAGACTCACATTCATCCTATTCTGCAGAAGATTTCTGTAGATTAAACCCTGAGGACAATAAGCTCACAATCTAAAATTTCAAAACACATTAAGAAACAAACAACCACGAGAGAATCAAAGAAACAAACAACCACGAGAGAATCAACAGACACAGGACTAGGCAACACTCCAGCATAAGAACCTTAGGTAAAAAATTACTGACTAGAGATTACAAAATCATTGTGTTTAAATAATTAAAAATATTAAAAGGGACATAAAAAAGGAAACTCTCAAAAAAAAATCAGGCAGATCTGGAAACAGAGTCAAATGAGATTTCTAGAAGGAAAAAATATTGTTGATATAAGTATTTAATTAATGGTGTGGCAGAGAATTATAACCTCACCTCTCCCTTCCATTCTCTCATTCTTGCTAATAGAATCCCAGAGAATGGGCCTACCTGTAAGAAACAAATAAACAGAAACAAAACAAAAACATTTCCAGCCTCCCATGTAAGTGGTCATGTGACTAAGTTTTAGCCAATGAAATATGAGCAGAGCTTATTGGCTAAGTTTCCAGGAGCCATGCCGAGATTTTAAGAATGGAAGCCAAATGCTAAAGATTCCTATGATTTCATAGAACTGCCTTAACAGCCCGAGGATGTGTACTTGGATATCTTTTATATGAGAGAAACAATAAGCTTATATTACTAAGCCATTGTTTTTTTTGGATTCTCTATTATAGGCAACTGAACCTAATGATAATTATTATAGATAAATTAAACAGCAGAATAGATACTGCTGAAGAGACACTTGGTAAACTAATAGATACAAATGAGGACATATTCTAGAGACCATCAAAAAGAGATAATGTGATAGAAAACATGAAAATGAAGGCTAGAACTATGGAAGATAGAATGAGAAGGTTATATGTGTGTGCCTTTGTGCTAGTGTGTGTATATATGTCACTGAAAAAGAACATAGAGTTTGGGGAGGAGCAGAGGCATCGTGAATGTGTGGGGAAGGAAAGAAATGTTTGAAGAGATTATGGCTGAGAGTTTTCTAGGATTTTGAGTCCTCGGCTTCAGAAAATATGTCTCAAGCTTATAAGTATAAATAAACCCACACCTAGACATTTCTTGGTAAAACTATAGAACACAACACAGAGGTCTTAAAAGCAACCAGAAAGAAAAGACAGAGTGTCTTCAAGGGAACAAAAGTAGGACTGAGAACAGAATTATCAATAAGAATAGAAGCAAAAAGACCATGGGAGAATGGGATACTATTTTCAAAATGTCGGTAGAAAAAAGACAATCTAGGATTCTATAACCAGCTAAAACATAATTTAAATTTGAGGGGAAAACAGAGACATTTTCATCCCTGCAAAGCCAAAGAGCTTTTACCTCTACACTCTGACAGAACTACAGAAGGAAGTACTTCCGAAAGAAGAAAGTTAAATCTAGGGAGAAGGGAAATGATTGAAGGAATAGTGAGCAAACAAATTTGTAAACATATGTGTAAGCCTAAATGAGTATTGACTATGAAAAATAACAAAAAATATTAGTGCCTAATTGTGGAGTTTAAAAATTCAAGGTGTAATTAATTGGCTAACAGTAACACAGAAGACAAGAGAGGCTAATCAGAGTTAAAGCATCCTAAGCTCCTTGCATTTCTATAGAGGAAGGCAGAATATTGATTAACATTAGATTTTTTTTTTTTTTTTTGGTGAGGAAGATCGTCCCTGAGCTAACATCTGTGCCAGTCTTCCTCTATTTTGTATATGGGATGTTGCCACAGGATGGCTTCATGAGTGGTGTGTAGGTCTGTGCCTGGGATCCAAACCCATGAAACCCCGGGCCGCGGCAGCAGACCACACGAACTTAACCACCATGCCAGTGGGCTTGCCCCGAGATTAGATTTTGCTAACTAAAATTTGAAAGGAAGCTCTAAAGTATTAGAAATAAAAGGGTAAATATGTAGAGTTAATATTTGGGTCCATTTAAAGAAACATTGATTTTTAAAACAATAATGTGTATGACCTGTGAGATTTACAATATATACAAAATTAAAATATATGACAACATTAGCATAAAAGACTGGGAGTAAGAATGAAGTTGTAAATTTATTACAAATGTTCCCAGGCTTTTCATTTGTCTGGAAATTGGTAAAAGTACAATTCGAAGTAGAGTGCAATAAGAATACTTTTACTACTTTTAACTTAACACTAAAAAAATAATAAATGAATAAATAACTAATCAGCTAATGGAAGGGAAATGGATAATTTAAAAATTCCATCAGAATTATAGAGGATCTAAAATTACAGAAAGTGAAATTACACTTTCTACACTAAACCGAAACCAAAGATACATTGCCTCCAAAGGAACAAAAGTCAACTGAGTGTAGAATTCTCAATAAGAATAGAAGCAAAAAAGACTAATACTTCAAATTCTTTTTTAAAAAGTCAAGTAAAAGGACAAAAAGGAACAGAGAAAAAATGAGACAAATACCAATCAGGATGATGGTAGCTTTAAAATCAAATATGTTAGCAATTACCTTAAATAAAAATGCAGTAAATATGTCTTTTATAAAACAAAGGTAATAAAACTAATTTTTTTTTCAAAGTTCAATCCTACTTACAAGAGGCACACCCTAAATATAGGAACCCAGAAAGGGTGAAAATAAAAGGATAAAACTATATCATTCAAAAATTAATCAAAATAAACTCAGACTAGCTATGCTAGTATCAGCAAAGTAGACTTGAAGGCAACAATTCATATTGAAGATAAAAAGCTATTTCATGAAAAAGAGGCCACATGAATAGGAAGATATAATAATTCCAAATTTTTATGCACCTAATGATATAGCCTCCAAATACATGAAAAACTGATAGAACTAAAGGGAGAATTTGACAATACACAATCATGGTTGGCAATTTTAACACCTTATTTAACTAATAGAAAAAGCCAACAATAAAGATTTAGTAGATCTGAATGTCAAGATTTAAAAATTTGAGCAACTGGCATGTTACAGAATCATCACAGAGATACCATCTCATCACCTTTGCCACGTAATGGGACCTAATCATGGGAGTGACACCCCATCACCGTTGACTTAATCTGTTGGTCACAAGCAAGTTACAAGGCAAGAGGATTAGACAAGGGTGTGACTCATTGGGGGTCACCTTAGCTGTGTCTCACAGCTACACTTATACATTTATTTGACATGCTCTATGGATTGGCTATTACATATCAGATGTCGTGCTAGAATGAGGACCACTGAGAGAAGTAAGCCACTGCTGTCTGCTCTCCAAGAGCTCCTAGTCTAATGGGAGACAAAGACTCATGGACATTAAACAAACAATATGGACGTATAATGACAGAGGTAGAAATATGAAGGAGAGTCTTCTTCCTCATCCTAGTGATAGGATGAGGGAGGTCAGGAAGACTGCATGGATGATGGCAAGCCTGAGCTGACTCTGGAAGGATAATTTCTAATTACACAGGTGGAGAGAGTGGGGAGAGACATCCTGGTAAAGGGCACACTTGAGCAACCCCCCACGTGCATGTGCAGTGTTGCTGAAGGGCAGGCATAAACTGCTTTTTAAAATCAGAGACGTCAGAGGAAGGGAGGGGCCTTGTACATCTCTTTCAAAGGATCGATCACCTTGCATTGTCAGTCACCATCCTTCTCTTACTTTTTGTCTTTCCAACTAGACTGTGAGCTCCCTGAGGTTAACGACCACTGCCTATGCATCTTATAACACCTTTACACCTTCTCCCATCCTTTATAGCACGACTCCTCTAGCACCCAGCCCTGTGCCTGGCAAATGGGTGTGGATTGAATAAATGAGCCAGCAAAGAGCACACTTTCCTGGGAGTGACTGTTTGCAGTCTGGGACCCCTGGCCTCTTTCCAACCCGGGGACCCATCTGCCACCCCACCCGGACGCTGAGTGTGCTGCTGTGTGGCCTCTCGCAGCTGCTGCACCCGCCCCACCTCAGCTGCGGCTGCGTCACCGGGAGGATGAAGGGATCCCCGTGTACCGTGCGCACATGGCCTCGTTTGTGATTAGCGGTCCCGAGGGAAAACAGACTGTCCAACCGGCGCTGCTCTTCGTGTTTCATGTTGTTGTGTTTTGTAGGAGGGCGGGGTGTGTGGCGAAGGGTTCGTTCGGGTGGGGGAGTCGTGTTTGCAGCCCGGGGTGACTCGCCTGCATGCTGCTATGCTCCGAGCACTGCTCCCCAAGCAGCAAGGGAGGGGACCCCGGCCGTTCCTTTCAGTGCTGCCAGGTCTCTGAGCAATTGGGGGAACACCCCCTCCCTTTGCCAAGTGAGCCGTGTTTAGGCTGGGCCTGGCTGGGGAAGCCTGCTGAGTCACTTGGGACTGAAGTAGACCCTGCTGCCTGGCTGCGGGGAGGAGGGATAGGCGGGGTGCAAAACCCCAAGCCCCAAGCAAAACAAACAATTCTGCTATCTGCAAACCTTGAACCACAAAACTGCACTTACGAGCATGTGTGTGTCTTTACACTCAGACGCAGCTTCTGCGAGTGGCAGACGGCAATGCCCAGGCCACCCTGAGATCCGGGTCAGGAGGGCAGCCAGATTTAGAGGGGTCTGGAGAAGATCTGGAAAAAAAAAAAAAAAGGGTCAGCTGTCGTTCCCCAGTTTTTCTCAGCCCTCTGCACTCATGCCCATTTTGGACTCCACTTCCCACCTCTGCTCTCCCTACACCTCCCCTCCCCTCCCCTCCAAAAAAAAAAAAAAAAAAAAAAAAAAAAACCAACCGTTAGATCTCAGTCCCAGGATGTGTCTGTTATTTTAAAAATTAATTGTATTTAATTGTGCTATTAAAAGGAAAACCAGAGCGGATAGATCAAAGCTAAAGTAAAACAAGGCTTTCTCCGCGGGCCAGAGGATATAGATGGAGCAATAAGTTACCTGGGGTTTATCCTCAAGTTGGGAAAAATATATAGAAGGAATATAGCACGGGAGTCAAGAGTCGGCAGCACGTCTCTGCCCTCTCCCCCACAGTGTTCTCATCTGGAGATGGCAGGGCTTGGGCCCCGGGATCTCTAAGTTTCCTAATGAACCAAAGTAAAGTCTAAGCTCAAATATGATCCCTGAAAGGATTTGAGGCGCTGTATCTTGAAAAGCTTCTCGAATTTCTCAGCCTCCTGAATCAGTGGAGTCTGATCCCAAATGGGACACCTCCAAATTAAAGGATGGGAGCCTTGAACGAGAGCGGGAAAGCAGAAGAGACGCAAGGAGCAGATGTCTGAAGTCTGGGAAGGGGCCGTGAACTGGGAGAACCAGGCTCAGAAGCTGCGATCTATTTTATAGCTTGTCTCATTAACTCTAGGCATCCACTAATTCAGAGGTTTGATTTAATGATGTTGTGAGAGGATCAGTTAACACTGAGGGCCCATGTTTCAGACGACTATGCTGAGGCCAGAGACTGACTGTGACAATGTTTTACTCCCAGCCGGCAGCGCTGCTTCCGAGGATGAATGAGCATGCGCACTGTTACAGTGTCGGAGGTTGGGGTAGGGGTAGGGGTAAGCATGGGGGTGGGAGGGGGGCGTGGAGAAGAGACAGGAAGCGGCGCTGGGAGAACTGGCTACTTGGCGGCTCATAGTCCGGCCCCCTGGGGACTGGTAGGATGGGGTTGGCTGTCCTGCCCTTAACACCTTCTAAGCGTATCGAATAATCCAGCAACAGATGTATCCAGAGTTGCTTTGGGTGCAAAGTTACGTGATGGGATTCTGAGGCTCACTGGACATGCTTTTTGACCTCCAGGTATTCTAAATCACATTCAAGAAATAGCCCTCTGTACATAAAAATCCACCACATCAAAAGGCATGGATGCTTGTTGATAAGATCACAAACTCCAAATCACACAGACTTAAGTTCCAGCTCTGATAGTCTTACCTCTGCGTGCCTGCAGAGCTGCTGGGTATGGTTGTGCAGGACGTTCACCGCCCAAGGGTGTCAGGCCTGGAAGTGAGTGGGATCTGAAATCCAGCCACTACTCTGCTCTTTAAGCCTAGTGCCCTGGCACAAGAGCTGCTTCCACTTGGAAGAAGAGGTTTATTTTTCTTAATAAAGCAGAGACATTAATCACTTGCTAAATCCTATGCCCTTGGGATGCATCCACCTGGAGGGACCTTTTCTAATTTGCATAAAGGCATCATATAAGCCAGTGTATCAGGTCAGGGGTGGCCCTGTGACCTTTTATGTTCCTCAATTTCCTTATCTGGGAAGTGAAGAGAATAAACCACACTTCATGAGTTTATGCAGTGATATGTATGAACAAGGAGTCTGGTAAAGTGCTCAGTGCTGGATAATAAATGCTTGCTAAATACCACCTTCAGTATCATCCCCATAATATCTACCTCAAAGATTTGCTCTGAGGATGAGTTTTGTAAAAATCATGGAACAACTGGCCTGTGCTCAATTAATATTAGCAGTTTTGGGTTTTTTTTGTCCTTTATTTCCCCACTAGTGTTCAATAATGTCATGATAAATAGCAGAAACTGGATGCGATGGGAATTGAGGAGGGGGGAGACCTTTAAGTCAGGGATCAGAAAACTCTTCACGGTAGAGGTAGAATTTAAATTGGGCATTCTATGCAAAGATACTTGGGAAAGGAGGATGTATGGACTAAAGCAATGTGGATGAAATTGAAATTTTTATCTCTATTCTTCTATGCCTTAACCCATTAATTAAACATCTGGAAAAGCCTCTAAGAGAGAAAAGATAACATTGGGCAATCAGAGAGCTGCTTCTGAAATGGCAGTGGGTGGACATTCTTCAGCGCAGGAGCCTTGTCTAGGGAGCCATGGTGGATTACCAGAGGCCTGATAGCTGCTCCCTAAGGAACGTGTCTGACATCTAAGAGGGCTGGCTGTGGAGTTGCAGCTGCACTGCGTAGAGAATATCTCTTTCACGATTATGCTGGTGACATTTCAGCGAGTGGGGAGAGCCAATGGCAGCAATGAATGGATTTGTCACTATCAATTGATACCCCATCAGATCCATTCTGTCAACAGGCCTGGCTGCTGCTAACCCCCTAGAAGAGTTAGGGGGATGTTCTTGTTTCTAGCCCACATTCAAAGGCACACTTAGTCTAAGATGATAGAGAACAAAAGGATGCAGTTTTCTTGCAGCGATTTTAAGACTAGTATAAGCCTTGTAGCTTTTCAGATCATCAAAAGCAAACATGAAAAGTCTTATTTCTTTTTTCCATTTTTCTGCTTTGTGGGTTGGATCTGGAATCTACTTCTAGCTCTGCCTCTAACTGCCTGTGTGACCTGGACCAGTCATTTAACCTTCTGAACCGATTTTTCTTCATTGTTTAAATGATAGAACCTCCCCCACTATCCTTTCCAAGGTAGCTCTTTTCCCCCTGTTACTCTTTATAGCACCATCATTTTTATTTCCTTTCTAGGACTTATCAAAAGTTGTAACTACTTCATGGATTTATTATTATTTTATTGTTTAAAATTCTGCCTCGCTGCTCTAGCAAAAACTATGTCTATCCTGTACACTGTTGTATCCTTAACATTCAAGATGGGGCCTTAGCACATAGGAAGCACAAAAATATTTGTTTAACAAATGATTACATTAGTTAAGTATATGGAAGTTTTTTTTTTTTAAAGAGTAAACTATTACATAATTTTAAGTCATTATTATAATCTTTATTTGCCATTTATTTATTTTCACTCTCATTTTTCCTCCTAATTCACTCTGGGGTAAAAAGTAAATCAGATGAGTGCCCTGAATCACTCGTATCACAACCCCTTAGACTGTAAAAATCTATGACCATTTTTAACCCAAGGCTATTTTGCGTGTTTTAAGGATGTCACTTCTGCTCTTAGGTCCTTTGCCGTCAGCCACAGAGCCCTAATTCTACCCCAAGACATTAACTTATTTGTTTAAGGTCTTATATCTCAGGTGCAAATAACATAGGATAGAGTGAACTCATTCATACATTACCAGTCACTAACAATTTTAGTTAAGCTAAGGAGCACTGTCATTCAGTAAAACCACGAGCAAAGATCTAACGTCCAGGAATCACACAGACACATATACACATACACATTTCCTTACGAACAAGCAATACATTCAGGCATGGGGTTAAAAAAGTATAGAAAAGAATTATGTCTTTAAGGGAAACAGAATCTGCAGAGATACAGCTCAATTATCACCAAACCTGTTTCATTGTTCACTAGTCAATTTGAAGCTAAGGGATATATCTCTTATAGAGGAGATTTCTAGAAGAGGTTACTTTTCTTTTCCTTCTTCAATTTTACAGTTACATAACTAAAAGCATCTTTTAAGCTTTGATTCCTTCCCCCTAACTGGGGAAATAGTTAGAAATAGAAATTTCTAGAAATAGAAATATCTCCCAAATTCAGCTTTCTGCTTCTTGAAAAGCAGATAACTATTTGCAACTTTAAATTTGTAACATTTCCATTTTCAAGATTAACAACAACAAAAATAACAATGTAGAAGTCCCATCTCAGACACATCTCATTTTATGCAAATCAAATATCTTCACAGCCTATCAATGTTTGTAAATAACAATAACAACAAGAAACTACAAATAATATTTTTAATTTATCACATCCTTATAATATTTCAGACATTATGGTAGGTGTCTGCAGGCATATGTATCTTTTAATCCTTCTTCATAGGTTACCCTTGAAGATTGAATCAGATAACACCTTGTAAATGCAGTTATCTAAACAGCTAGCCCTTTACTAAAATCCATTCTCTCCTTTGCTTCAGCAGCAGAGCTGTAGCTGTGTTCCTCTTTTTGCTTAAGAAAAACTTTCTGATTCTGTACTTACTCTTTTTCTCTGGTTCTTGATGAAGGAAATGATGCTGGCTCCAGCAAACATGGAAGCCTTGTCCTAAAGATGGTATCGCAGTTGTCACCCGTGGTCTCGAAATGACCACAAGGAGGAGAGTCTTGGACTCTTATGTGAGTGAGAAATAAAGTTCTGTCTTGTTTGAACCACTGAATTTTAGGGACTCTTGTTTTAATAGCAGTTATCATTACCCTAACTAATATGAACGTTGAGGAAAGTTCCTGAAACTTAGAAACAGCTGAATACTTGCTAGCTCTCATTATTTTTATTACCAGTAGTAATTATCCTCACAACAACCCTGTTTTCAGATGAGAATTATGGTAGACAATACAATGAATACTGAAAAACTATGTGTGGCATGAGTCAGTAATTAATTTCTAGTGCATGAAAGAAGGCGGCTCAGTGGAGGAGATGAACATTCCCCTAGTTGTTATTTTAATTACTGATTCGAAATCTGTCCTATTTTCAATAATTACATTTTTTCTCTGTTTTGCAAACCTTTATGATAATAGGAAGCTGAAAATAGCAAATACCTTTAAAAATAGAGAGATTCAGAATAAAACGTGTATGAGAAGGGAAGCTATTCCAACACCTAACCCTCCCCACAGATGAAGGGTCCCATAAATCTTAAACCTAAGGAAAGGAAACATTAGCTTGCACTTCTTCTAAGTCTTTGTGATGAGTATCGGCCCTTTGTAAAGGCCCTTTGCAAAGCTTTCCAGGGGGTCAATTCAGAAAAAGATGTGGGCAGCGCTGATTGCTATGTGCATGAGCTGAGGCCAGGATATGGAAGAAGGGTTCTGTATTCCATTTTTAAAATATGGATTGCTTGGTTCATACTTCAATGAGACATTTTCTCAGATCCTATCAGCTTTTCTCATTGTTCTACCCCAAAATAGTCTAGGCTTTAACTACTGAGACTCAGAAAGGGGGGAAAATAATCAATTGGAAACCCTCCAAAAGGAAGAATTGGGTCATGGTCTCTGAGAGCAGGCCTCCCTTTGTCTTTTCTTTTCTCTATAATGGCACCACCTTGTATGGTTCCAACACGCCCGACATGTACAGGAAAATCTGCATCTCATTTCTGCTGAAATATGTTTTCAATTTAGGATTTGAGTTTCCAGATTGACTTGTGAACATCTAAAGGACTCAATGTCACCGTGACATAATGTTCCCCAAAGGCCAGTTGGCCGTCAGCAGAGAAATGGGCAGTGATTAGCTAGCTGTCAGTGGTCAAAGGTGCTGATGTGACTGCGGAAACCAACGTGGGAAAACTGAGAAAGAAAGAGGGAAAGGCCGCCGGTGTTGTGGGGGAGGGGAGACGGTACAAGGGGAACTTTATAAGCTAAAGGATTGTTAGAAGACGAAATATGAAGAGGGACTAGATGGGAAAAGATGGAAATTTTACAGATAATTTGGAACGTGTTTAAGGGGCCACTTTAAATAGAAAAAGACCTTAAGATACATTTTCAAACCAACGGGTAGGAACCAGAACAAAAGGAAAAAGTAATCTATATTTGGAGAAATTAGATTCACAAAAGATCCAGAGGCTAATCATGATGGAATAGTTTTAAAAATCATGACAAAAATAATTTTTAAAAAGTAGTGATTCCAACGACTACTGTTACCATCCGTGAAGATCTGTTGATATGTCAGTTATTTTGTCAGTATTTCATTTAATCTTTTGCGGGAGGATTAATATCCCTGCTTTGTAGGAAAAAGCATAAAAATCAACAAGTTTAAAAAGTTATAACTTTCCTCTTCTTCCCCTCTACTCTCTCCCCTCTAAAACAGTGTTTTGATCAAGATGTATTTAACTGCATTTGTCTGAAAGGTGAAAAGGAATCACAAAAATATAACCCAGGGCATATAGAGAAGGGCGGAGGGAGCCATCCTGTTATATTTATTTTGTTAATGATGAAGATGGTGTTAATGGGATTTCTTTAATTTATTAATTTATATATGAATCCCCCATCCCCCTCCTATAGCAGCCCTGAGAGCCACTTTATTTCTCCTCATCGGCCACTCTCTGACTCTGATCTAGCTGCCCAGAGAGCAGTCATTCCCCTTACCTCCGAGGAGATGCTCTGATTCTGCTTGATTCATTGTATTTGAGGACGATTGCGTCCAAAATTCCATCCCTCACATAATTGAGAATTGTGAAAGGAGGAGTTCGTTTTTGTGCTATTTATGGGAAAGCAGCCTGGAGGGAAGACAGCCCCTTGCCAATACTTGGCTTGAGAGATTTCTGTGAGAAAAGGAAGCATCATTTGCTCAGCAAAGTTTTTATTCACTGTTTTGAGTATTCTGCCATTAAAAACCTCCTCAAAGGAGCTGCCTCTGAAAAATTAGAAAGTTATAAACTTTATGTGAGTGACCTAACAATCCCCTTTTAAGTCTCTTTTTCTCCTTTCTCTCTAACCCCCAGCCCTATTCCATTTCATCCTGGTTTAAGTTTATTTATGAGTGGGTTTCTGTTTAAAAAGGAATGAGATCAAGTGGACAGAAAAGTTGAACGCAAGGACAAGTAGTTCTGGAATTACATCAAATACTGCTTCTTAGTCGTTGTGGGACTGTAGTTTTAATATCTCTGAGTTTTAATTTTCTTAGTTGTAAAAATGGGGAAAATAAAGCCTCTCTTTCATGGTCTTTACGTAGAACTTATGTGAACAGGCTTAGCTTGTTCACAAATAGCAACTTCTCAATAAACAGTACTTTGTATTTTTGAAATCTAAAAAGCCTTTAAAAGTCAAAGAAAGAAAGCTATAATGATGGACTAGTATCTGCGAGGAGTGTATCTATGGAATTTGAATTCTCAGTCAGAACTAACTCTTGCTTTCCTTCTGCCCATAATACTTTCTTCAAGTGGGTAACAGCTCTCACCGCACTATATTAACTAGCTGTTAACATGTGTGGCCCAATACTAGATTATGAATTTCTTGAAAGTTGGGATTATGTTTCTTTATTCAGTTAGGTCCTACAGGACCAATCTATGTTATTGGATGCATAATTCTTGTAGGCTGTGTATGAATTTGTTTAGTGTTTCATACTCTTCTCAGACATCATAAAAGCCAAATCTTTTGCCCAGGTCCATGGCTAACTTGGCTTTTAAGACTTGCAATGAATGCATTCTCCTAGAATATTCTAGTCTTCCTCTTTATGAAATATCTTTCTATTTAAAGGTGACCAACACCTGCCCTAGGCTAGACAGGTTATGTAACACCTGTGTGAGTTGCAGCTGCTAGAATAGTGCTTCTATCAACCCATCGGCCACTTATTACATTGTGATATTAACAAAAATGATTTTTTTCCCAAAGCAATTCATTCAAATAAGAGAAAGAGTGACAGAAAAGCAAATACTTTTCTCACGGTTGCTCAAAACTTTTAGTTCAGGTTTCAGGTTTTCTTTCATCCTTTGGCAACAGAAGGGAAAGAAAATAACAAGCTTAACATCCAAACAAATAAAATTGGTTGAGTCAATTCTCAGCTTGTTCCAGTTGGGATAATTACTGTGGGAATAAATACCACCCAATTTCATATTTTACTGTCTGGGATTTTAGCTGCAGTAATTCTATTTTCTGCATCTCGAATATGTTTACTAAATCTGACTGGAAAGAAAAGTCCTCACAGAGGACCAATAAGTTCATTTTATCCACCTTGCCTCCTTAGCTTTCCAAATTTTTGCATGTATATATCTAAATTTTGATTGCCAAGACTTTGAAAAAAAATCTTTAAATTGGATATTCTGACCAGAAAATGAAATGGGAGAATCATCTTTTGTCAAAACAAATTTTATAACCACAAAGTTTCCTCAATGTGTTTGGTGTGGAGAAATCTAAGTTTTTCCTAGTGTCATTTCCTCATCTGGAAACAACTGAGTATTTAACGTTACAGATAATTTATCATGCTTAGTCACATTACCCAAACTTTATAGTACAAAGGCGCATTAGTATATACTTTAAGAAATTATCTATTTCAAAATATAATTGCAGTCTTTGCCTTTGAAGACCTTGAAGAAGACATGTCGTGATGTTGGGTCTGACTGAGTTAGGTGGGTGTGAGGCAATATTTAATCTACAATAGCACAGCTTTTGAAAGCCTCCTTCCATTTTTTTTCTGTTCTCCTGCACCCTACACTTATCAACCCTATTGAACTGAGAAAACTTTCTGCTTTTTCAAAGTTAATAAACCTACTCCTATTCTTCTGGCTTTGGTGCCTCTCTGGATGACCACGTTTTGTTAATGTCTGATAATTGGCTCCCTTCTGAGGAAGTTCTTCAGAGGTCAGAGGCTAATGGTATCAAACATCAGGTTGTCTGGTTTATTGTAAGGGTGTTTTGTTAAGATCAAGATCTCAGATAGGAGTGGAGTTGTTCTGGCTGGGAAAGGAACTGGTTTCCGATACAGCACAGCAATCCCTAGAGGGAAGCAGAGGGAGGACGAGCCACTGAATACATGATAAGTTGTAGTTTGTTTTACTCTAAAATCGTTAGATAGTCAAAATATCACCTTTTAATACTGGGAGAATAAAACCTTGAGTTATGGGTAAAAGTAAGACTCACTTTCAGATCTACACTATTAAGATGAGCAGCAAATCAGGTGACTAGGGGGAACAGTGAAGCGGAACAAATGAATTTCCAGTTCCCCGAGTTTAAACCCATACTCCCTGGAATTGGAGGTCAAAGCTCACCACTCAAGGTGACACCTCATATTTTATTTAAGCGCTTTTCTTCTGAGGAGCTGAAAGCACCTGGCAGACATTAACTCTTTTGTGCCGTGAAAGAAAACAGATATACCAAGTGAAGAGCTGCATTCAAAGACCTGAGTCCCTTGGTCCATCCAGTTTGATAATATTGACTTTATTTTCACATTACTTTGTTGCTTATGTACACTTTCAAGGTGATATGTCACTTTAGCCAGTCACCCCATTTACAGGAAGATAGCTTTATCTACCTGGAATCTTTTTTTCACAAGGGACTTCAGAGTCAGTGTCACCACAAAGTCCCCATACATGAGATTGTGTGCTCTCTTAATACTTGTTCTCATTTTTCTCTAAATTTCCCTTTCACTGGTCAAGGACTGTCTTAATAATATCCAACTATCAACTGAGGAGAAAATGTTCAGAAGAACATAGAGAACAATTAAAATATGGCAGAGAAGTGAGGGATAGTGTTTATGGTGACACTGTAGTTCAGCCTCTTCATTTTACTGATGAGGAAATTAAAACCTAGAGAATGCCAAGTCCTTTATTCCCAGAAGGAGAAAAAAATAAGAAAGATACTTTCATGGTGAAACTGTCCTTTAGAATTCCAACCTTAGAGGAAGTCTCGGTTATGGCAGTAGCTAGCCTGGGAATGGATGCTGTCCTGGATACACCCCTGTTTAGTCAGCACAGTCCTGAGTAACTGTGGGTTCTTGGGTTCTTCCTCAGAAAAGGGAGAATAGCACATTAAACCATGGCTGTGTCTTCCGGCCCTAAATGACTAGAGCCACCTTGTGTTCCTCCCTTAGATGCTTTCATTATACTTTGCTCCGAATTAGGTATGGACTTCATAGACCATGGTTTATATGGAGTTGTTGATTCATGTCTGGCTTTTTTTTTTTTAAACATGTCAGCACAGTTGTTACACTGGCTACATTTCTAAGCTTCCAGGTGCTCTTCTGGCACACAGTGGAGGAAAGCCAGAAAGCACTCGTCACTCCAGATAGAAGGTCATCCGTTACCTATTCTATTGGTTTGTGGGATTCCACGGAAGATTAATCACAACATTCCTCCGTATCTAGCCATCCTTTCAGAAACCGCATGAGTCTACGTCTTCCAGGAAGCCCTTACCTGACTTCCCTAAGCTTCTGACCGATTACAGCTCTAACCAGATTGCTGATTTGACGTTGGCTCTTACGTTGCTGATTTTTTGCGTGTGTCTTTTGCACCTGACTTTACCTCCTTGGTGATCCTGTGAAGCCTGTAGAGAAAGGAACTATGTGTCTTGCGTCACTGTCAAGGTTTGCTGTGCTGCTGGACATACGAGTAGTTGCTTACAGAATACTTTACAACAGTCTCGGCTTCAAAAGTTGTAGTTATACAGTGCATGATTTCACTCATATGTGGAAGATAAACCAACACATGGACAGATAGAACCGTTTGGTGGTTACCAGGGGCTAGAGGCTGGGGAGTGAGCACAAGGGGTGGAGGGATGCACTTATATGGTGACTGATAAGCAATAATGTACAACAAAAATTTCACAATAAAAAAAATAATAATAATAATGAAGTTGTAGTTACAAGAAAAAACTTCTCCTTCATTTTTATCCTCTTATTCACCTCCTCCCCACCCACTCTGACAATGGTGCTTGAGTGTGACTAATATTAGAATCACTTTAGGATCACTGGTTTATTCCTATACCTTGAATTTTCATTCTCATCATTGTACTCTGAGATAAATGTTATTACCCCCAATTTTCAAATGAGGAAATGGAGGCTCAAAGAGACTAAATAACTTGCCCGGGGTCATATAGGCAAAAGAGGCAGAGTAGGCATGCAAGACAGGCTGTAGGGTTCTATATTGAGAATGCTTTCTCTAGTCCTTGATGTCTCCTTGTTCTCTCTAAGACAATGTGACAGTGTTGCGTGATGCAAACTGTTCTGTACTTACGTTAAAAACGCCGAGATAAAGCCCAGGTGTAGATTGCACACAATTGTAATGTAGATGTCATTTATCTAGGCTACTATGGTTTTACTTTCAGGAATATTTCCCCTTTGTGATTCCTCTTCTCTGAAAACACTCAGGATTTGTCATTGTCCTCATACTCATACTTTCCTCCCTTGCTCCTCCTATCCCACTTACTCAGAGCCCTTACACTCATTGACATTGAAGGATAAATGACTGCTAAAGCTTAGTGTATTTTTTTTTCCATAGACACATGCAATTCTCAGGTGGAGAAAGTTAAGCAAGAGATGATTTTTGACTGGTAGAAGTCCAGTATACCAGAGAATGTGGCAGTGCCAAAAAGCACTCCCTGGCTGTTATTTTCCCACACAAAGAGCCACAGGATAAAAATAAATGTGGGGGAGGAGAACATTGTCTGTCCTCTAGGCAGATTTCCAAAATCACGTCCTGGTTTTCTAGGTCTCTGGATCATTCCACCACAGCAGTAGTCTGTGTGAAATATGGTACAGTAATAAAATCTACAGGTTGAGAATAAACCAGGTTAGTGTCCCCAAGTGAGTATAATCCAAAGTCCAGAGGCTCACCTCAGAACAACTCTATGGTAACCGTGAAACAGACAGGTGCAGGACAGGTGCAGTGGGATGAAGACAGCCTCAACCAGGGAGTTGTGCGTAGGTGTCAAAAAATACAAATAAAAATAAGAACTCATGCCATATCAATCTTTTATATTTTTCCCTATTAAACCATTTTACTTGGGACTAAAAGTAAAGTAAACGCATCAACATTTTCTGATTGAGAATTGTATCCAACTCCAGAAAAATCTTTTCTTTCTGTTAATTTTTTTGGTTGGTTACTCCACTTAGATTATTTTCCTCATTTATCGTTTTCCCCCAAATTCATCTACTTTGTGTAATTTGATTGCCTCCACAGCATCTATTCCACCCCTTGTACCCTCTGTAGGTGCCATGAGATCAAGTCAGGATTAATCCACTCCTACTTTCTGGGGTGGGTCCTGGTTGATATGACCTTAATCACGTCCACTCCTCCCTACCACAATGATTGGTTCATAGATGAGTATGTAACTCAGGCTTATTTCAGTTACTGTTTAGGTTAGGATCTAAGTTGGTCCGATCAGGGTGAAACATTTGACTTTTGTTTACTGGTTGATAGTGTAGAGAATCTGCATCTTTCCCTGGACAATGTGTAGATGCAAGGCCTAAGATGGCTATAGCCATTTTGCTATAACGAAAAGTGCCAACCTGGAAACAAAGTCTACTCCTATATGAGGATAGCAAAGAAGAGGTAATTGCAGAACAGTAGAGCTAGAGCCTTGATCAAACCGCATCTGCAGCTACAATTGGTCCTTTCATTTCAAAAACAATAAATCTTCTTCATTGTTTAAATCTACTTGTCCGATTTTCTATTCTTACTGCAAAAATCATACTAAATGATCTGTTATGTATCATAATACATTGGTGCTTCCATCTCAAAGGCACACATATATTTTTTCTTTTTAGTGTGTTTACTTTGAGATATAACTTACATAGTAGAACACACTGATTTTTTTCAAAAATATTTTCAAAACACTGATTTTGAGTATATGTTTGGACATTGTGTATACATCCGTGTAAATAACATTCCAATCAAGATGGGGATCTATTGAACAAATGGTTGTAAATTCTTGGAATCCTGAGATGGCCACACGAATGAGTCTGAGCTGGCCTGCTGGAAGGTGAGAGGACACTTGGAGGAGAACCAAGGTAACCCAGCTCAGAGCCTGCCAACAACCAGACACGTGAGAGAGGTTCTCCCGGGTCGTCCAGACCATACACGAGTATGTGTGGAAGCCATCTCAGGTCAGCTGGGCTCGTCCAGATGAGAAGAACACCCAGCTGACCAACAAAATCATGAGCTACATAAAGCGAACGTTGCTTTAAGCTGCTAGGCTCTGCAGTGGTTTGTTACACGGTGGAAATCAACCGATAGAAAAACGTAGAGTATTTCCCTCACCTCAGAACATTCCCTCGTGCCCCTTTTCTTTCAGGTCTTACCCACCCTCAGACAGCTACTCTTCTGATTTCTATCACCATAGTTTATTTCCGCCTGTTCTTTTTTTGTTTTATTTTTTTGGTGAGGAAGATTGGCCCTGGGCTAACATCTGTGCCACTCTTCCTCTATTTTGTATGTGGGACACCGCCACAGCATGGCTTGGTGAATGGTGCATAGGTCTGTGCCTGAGATTCGAGCCTGCGAACCCCAGGCTGCTGAAGTGGGGCGCGTGAACCTAACCACTATGCCACTGGGCTGGCTCCCATGTTATACTTCTTTATGTCTGACTTCTCTTACACAACATAATGTTTTTTTTTTTTTTTTTTTAAAGATTTTATTTATTTATTTTTTCCCCCCAAAGCCCCAGTAGATAGTTGTATGTCATAGCTGCACATCCTTCTAGTTGTTGTATGTGGGACTCGGCCTCAGGATGGACGGAGAAGTGGTGCCTCGGGGCGCGCCCGGGATCCGAACCCGGGCCACCAGCATCGGAGCGCGCGCACTTAACCACCAAGCCACGGGGCCGGCCCAACACAACATAATGTTTTTGAAATCCATGTTTTTGTATGTATATTCCTTTCACTGCCAGTGGTGCATCGTGTGACTATATGATAACTTGTTTATCCATTCTCCTTGATGGACTTTTGTGTTATTTCCAGTTACTCCAATTCTGTCTGTCTCCTAATCAAGCAAAGGCTTTTTTGCCTGCTTGGTTGAAGGTAGTTACTGGAGTTAATTCTTAGACCCTTTTTCTTGATTTATTTTAGCAGCTCTCTAGCAACTGGTTTATTTGTAGTAACATTACCCTTTAGACCAGAACTATAAATTGTACAAATAGTAGGTGGTTTTATTATCTAATTCTTAGTCAGACTTCAGTTGTTTTCTCTTCTGACACCATAATCTGAATAGTATGAAGACAACCCTGATGACAAAGTAAGCTAGAGAGGGAAGGGGCACTGAAATTTTTCTTGTAAATTGTTTGATCTGTTAATGTTGAAAAATTTCTATTTTACTGGGTAATCCTTACTTTTCTTTTATGCCACTCTAAAGTTACGTCCCCAGAGAGCTTTGTAATTCAAACCTCTTTGCTGTGCCAAACTAAGGAAATATTTATTTTCTTTTCATTGTGAGCATTTATTTTTTAATTTCTAAAATACATATTGCTCAGATTCTTTGCCTCACTACACTTAGAAATGCTTTATTCTAGAAAGAACACTTTATATATAAAAAGCTTTGCCAGGTGCCTAGCACTCGGTTGGTACTTAACATATATTAATTTGTTTTTTTCTTCCTTCTGGTAAGTGCAAAGGCATAGTTAAGGACCAGTGCACATGCTCTAAGACATGTATGTGGTGGGATTAAAGATATTTCTCATTATACTCCACTTGAGGAAATAACGCTAGTTCTTGCACGCAACAGTAATTGACAAACAAGTTGGTTAAATCTGCAAAGGCTGGATGAACAGAGCTTATTCATACCAAAACAAAAGGCTTGGATTTACAACCCACAAGCAATTTTAGGGAGTTCTAACTTCTCAGTGATTTCCTTTGTCTATGAATCGTAGTTCTAAAGAACACATGTGAATGCCAACTTGATGAAAGGATTCTACATAGATGGCAAGAAAACAAGAAGACCCTGGCAATCAAGATTTCTTGGAGGAATAATAACAAATATTTATATTGAATTTTAGAGTTATTTCACTTTGTCATTTTTTGAGGGACTAAAACATTTCCTACCTTGTACATCCACAAATTCTTCATTGCTAGAAAAGGAAATTCTATCTTAGTGTTTGACTTTTCCTCCATCTAGAGAATGAATGTTATCTCTCCATTGCTGAAAATAAAAGAGATTTCAGGATTTATTGGAATGGATTATAAATGTGTATAAATACAGAACAGAGTTTGTGGTTGACAAATGCCTGGGTCTATTGGTACCCTGCCATGTATTTCCCTGTTAGACCTACCTGCAGAATCACCACAAGACCTGGTTAACCGAAATCTGATAGCATGGGAACTAGGAGGACTCACTTAGGACAGCTCTCTCGGGCTTTGGAATCCAATGGAAAAAATCCTAGAGTTTTTCTGTGTAGCCTTGGGCAACATCACAAAGGTAGATTTGAAATGAAAAGTGGGAAGAGGTATAGAAACCAAACCATCTCTCCAATTGGCTATGCTATGCCACCATTGGAACACAAGTAAGATGAATGCCCAAAGGTAAGATGAACTATAAAGAATGTTTTCAGTATGGACCCTTATCTTGAACAGCTGCTTCTTTCATGTTTGCTGCTAAGGCTTAAATGATTTTTTATATGGCCAGGAATTTTCTTCTTTGTGTAAAATCAAATATGTTGAAGTGTATTTATGTCATACAAGAATGATCTAAAGAAATATGGTATCTTCTCTAAAATTAAAAGAAGAGCTTGTAATACACTTTAACAAATGTAGACATCTTAATCTCTCCTTAATAGAGCTGCTAGATTAAATGATAGTATCCATTCTCTCAATTAATCATACTGGCTGAAGCTCACAGTATACTGAAGGCTCGTGACGAGCAGGCTTTTCTCTAGATGTCCACACATGTCTATTCCCATTAAATGAGTTGAATACTTACCAAGTGTCAAGCGTGGTGGTTCCCAAACAAGTTTTTGCCAGTTATACTTTATAGTCATTATGTAATTTAGTTAAAAATCAATCAAACCGATTAAATATGAGCTTGAAAGAGGAGAGTCGTTTCTAAGAAAAATGAGCTCTAAAAAATGATATATAGAATATAGATGGATAAGGCAACTGTAAAAAAATTGGAGGAAAAACTATAACATTCCATAATGGCTCTGCACTTAGATTGCTTTGCAAGTGTATTTTCACAGATTCTGCTCCAATTTGAAGAAAGCAAATGTGGAAATCTCACAGATGCGTTGTGGGTGTGATTTTCATAAGAGAGATGATGCAGATTTCAAATCAGTGAACTTGTACTCGAAGAAATGTCTTGGCCTTACATCAAAAGTTTGGCCAATAAATGTACTTTTTGAAAGTTTTAACTTACATTAAATATTTTTGCATCTTTCTTTTTGTTCTTCTCTTTAACTGACTTTTTGATTAATTGACCTACTATGGATTTTAAGATAAAGAATCTTCTACTCTGTAGTGTTTTTTTTAAATCCTAACAAAAATGCTGCGAGAAGTGCAGGAAAAAATTATTGTAATTTAGATGTAAACTGGAATTCTTTTTGCTCAGAAATCTAGTTAAAATTTGTCTTCATGGGCTGACCCAGTGGCATAGTGGTTATGTTCGCGTGCTCTGCTTCTGCGGCCTGGGGTTCGCAGGTGCGGATCTCAGGCGGCGAGCTACACACTTCTTGTCAAGCCATGCTGTGGCAGCATCCCACATAGAAAATAGAGGAAGATTGGCACAGATGTTAGCTCAGGGCGAATTTTCCTCACCAAACACACACACACACACACACACACACACACAAAACCAAAATGTAACAAAATTTGTTTTCAGCCCCACCTTCTGTAATCTATAAAAACTCAGAGGAACCCATCCTGTTTTTTATAATTAATAGCTTTTCTTGGCAACTTTTGTTCGAGTGCTCTGAATCCACATGTAGTTCCAGTGTGATAACTACTTTTCATTCATTATTCTAGAGAAGTTGAGGGGGGTCAATAAAATATGGATACAAAGACATCAGCACAGTGCCTGGCACTCACTCAAACGTAGTAATTATTGCTATTAACATTTTTATTATTTTTAGCATTTGAAAATGATTGTGCAAAGTGGCATCTTTCCCATTTATCTGTTAGAAACTGAGACTCAGAAAAGTTGTGTTTTTTTTCCCCATGTTGTACAAAAATAAGCATCCTGACCAGGATTTTAACCTGGATCATTTGCTTTCCAAGCCTGAGGTCACTGCAGTGTATATCATGCATTGAAGGAAACAAGCCTTCCTTGAGCACACACAGAAGGGCCACCAATTCACGATAGGGGGAAAAATGTGTTTCCAGTCTTCTTTGCAACACTGATCTTAGATAAGTGTTTTATGTTCTAGCCTCAATGGATTAGTTGTTATTTTCTACCACCATGCCTCTGCTGATGTTTCTTGTTTCTTTTTTCTTTTGTTCAATCTCCTCATAACAATCTATTTTTTATTGTGGAACTCCTATCCATTGTCTGTGGATCCGTGTAATTTATCCAAACCTCCTAAAATACAGAGATTTTATCATTATTGATACTAAGATTATCCATAATAATACACAAAATTTAGTCACTATTTGTACAGACAGTGTGCTAAGTGGAATATTTGATGTGCAGAATTCCCCATGAGGTCGGCATACAGATGAGGATATTAGGGATCAGAAATGTTAGGTAAAATGCCATGGTCACACAACTATTATGTAACTGCTGTGGTCTGAATGTTTGTGTCTCTCCAAATTCGTATGTTAAAAACCTAATGCCCAAGGTGATGGTATTAGGAGGTGGGGACTTTGGGATGTGCTTAGGGCCTGAGAGCAGAGCCCTCATGAATGAGATGAGTACCCTCATGAAAGAGACCCCAGAGAACTCTCCCTGCCATGTGAGGATACAGTGAGAAGTTGGCAGTCAGCTGCAGGGAAGAAGAGGGCTTTCACTGGAACCTGGCCATGCTGGCACCCTGATCTTGAACTTCCAGAATCCAGAACTGTGAGAAATACATTTCTGTTGTTTATCAGCCACTCAATCCGGAATTTTGTTTTAGCAGTCAGAACTGACTAAGACAGTGATGTCGTGGGATTTGAACCCAGGAATCTTGATTCCAGAGTCTAGATTACTACCCACTGCATTCCATTTTATTCATAAGAAGCCTGGGGCAGTTTATCTTTCTCTAGGATTAGTATATCTATCAAGCCCAGGGTAAGGGTTTTGCCCAGGGTTGAGACCTTTGCATGGAGCAGAAGAAATAATTTTTAAGCCACCAGACTCATGGAGGTTTGATTACGAAACTAAGATGTTTTCAGCATGAAAACAGAAACATAATAACGATAATGAAATTGTTATTCAACTTAGAAAGAAAATGCCCTTGGAGAGAACAGAGCCTAGACTTCAGAGACAGAAGAAAGTCAAAGGAAATCTAGAGTGAAATAAATTTCAACAGAATTCCCCCCCCCCAAATTTGCCATATACAGATACACTTCTTAAATACTGAAATCACAGAAAACTATTTTTGCCATTTCTGCCTTTACAATTTAGTATTTCCCTTTGACCTATCTGGTTTCTTATTTTAAAAATAATAGATTAAATACGTGTAATTAGTATTTCGGTGGTGAACATGATGTAATCTATGCAGAAATATAATGATGTACACCTGAAATTTATACAATGTTATAAACCAATCTTACTGCAATAAACAATAAATAAATAAATAAATGCTTTGGAAAAAAATACATGTAAAGGTATCTTCTATAAATCAGTTTCAGACAAGTCCAAAAGAAAGGAAAATGTGTAAATTACTGTACTAAATAGAATTTGTTATTAAACTGTATAAGAAGTGTTCTTCAGTTGTATAAAAGATCTTTGTGAAGTATTTCTGCTGTCTTTGTTTCCTACATTGTATGAATAGACACTTAACCATGAACATAAAAATTCAGAGAATTGTTTAATAGTGCCTAGTAAAAATGCCCGCCAATCTCTATTGAGTAACCGATGGACAGATATTTAACAACTTGAAGTGTTAACATATTTTGGCATCCAATATTTTATCTGGCCAAAAAATGAATTCTTTGTTACTGCTACTAATTCTCTTCTTTCCCATTGAGCAGTCATAAGAATATGGTTATTATTATTCTAATCTTTAAGATTAGATATTTAATTAAAAGTTCATAGAACCAATATAAATATTAAACTTTGAATAAGAAATGCATGCCAGACAAGCTCGGGAGTAGAATATAAGACTAGATTGTAAGCTCAATATCCTAAGCGTGTAGCATAATGCCTGGTACATTGGAGATGCTCAATAATCTGTAAAAATCAAAAGAACTAAGCACAAAGAGTAACAATAAACTACATTTGAAAAAGTTCATGGTAAGCTCTCATATTGAATATATTGTCAAAGTATGTAATAGTCTATGAAGATTGATTTAGAATTTATATGACTGCAACTTATCCTTTTTAAGTACACATTTTTAAAAAAAGTAATAGTCAATGGAAATATATTTAAACTATTTTACACAGTATAGGGTAGTGTTTAACTGTTTAACAGAAAAACTTTCTAGAATCATACTGTATGAGTTTGAATCACTATTCTCTTATACTGTTACATTGTGTAAATTAATAACTGAGTCTCACTGGGAAATTGCTCTGTGCCTCACATTCTCTTCACTATAAAATGGGGATTGTCATTGTACTTTTTCGTAGAGTTGTGATATCCCAATGCCAGGCACATAGTCAAAAATATATAGATGCTAATCTTTTTTAATTTTATACTTTTTCTACCTTCCTATTCAATACCATTGCTATCTCTTGAACATTAAATTTTATGAAATCTCAAGGTAAGCGATGATTTTAAGGGACAGCTACTCCATGCATGGAATTACTTGAGGCTGTTTAGCTCTAATAATAGTAGAAGCTTAGCTGGACTTTGTGTTCTTAAGTTTGCATTTTCTAAGTAGATTTTTCTGTCTTCATCTATAGTTCCCATTTTTCTTTAGTTCCCTCTCAGCACCAATTATTCCCTTCTTCTTTTGTGACACCCTTGAAGTTTTTAAAGGAACCAACCTCCCTGCAACCTCAGTCTGTGTATTTCTGGTCAGGATCCAGCCCTCCTCACCCTAAGCTTTCTTTCTCTTTGGCCACTGTGTTTGTTTCACGTCTGTGCCCAGTGCTAACTAAAATTAAGAGCAATCATTGAGAAGTATTTCGGGGGGGACTGAAAGGAGCAAAGTGTATACTTTTCTTTTTTGCTTTTATTGAAATTGAAAAAATGTGATTCCAGAGCTGCTGGAGGTTACCACCTGGAAGTAGAATGTGACAATGGACAGGAACTGAGTCCTGGTCTCATGTTTGAGCCCCCGGAGTTCATATGACCAGGGTTCATAGGTAGGTGAATCATAAACCAATAGTTCTGTCACTTGCAACCAAAAGAAAGGAAAGTGATAACCTACCCATGGTTAGGTTACCAGTCACTCTTTCTTATTTTACCAGTGTCTTTGCCCCTCCCTCGCAGTCCTCCAAACACCCTACTAACGTGTAATAATAATTAACCAGCTCTGGGCTTAGAAATGAGATAACCTAGTTTGTTAATATTTTATCCTAAAATGAATAAATACGCTCTGAGGAGGATTGAGAGAGTTTTGGGACATGTGCGTTTAACTTCTTAGAAACATTCTTTTTTTTTTTTTTTTAACTTTTTTCAGAATCTTGGCTACACTTTGGGTAGCTCATGCTGCTTGATAGTGACATATTGCTGAGAATGTCTGTAGAGCCGTAGAGCCTAGCAGCAGAATCTCAGACTTCTCACCTAGGAGTGCTGTATATTTGAAAAAGGTACTGAATATTTCTCCATATCAATTTCTTATTTTGCAGAGTGGGGATAACAACACCTCACTTGGTTGAAATGAGGAGTAAAGATAAAACACTTAGAACAGGGCATGGCATATGATGGTTGCTTGTTAAATATGCTGCACCCTTCTTAGTTAATTTCTAACTCGATGGGGTATTTTCAGCTAGTCAAATGATAATTATGGACGCATGTATTCTGTTTATAGATTTTTTTCTATCCCTAAATGTTTACTTTAGGGTATTTCATTTTCTCCTTTTAAGTTACATGAAGGAAGGTCAGAAAGAAAGGGGAAAAGAAATGCACATAAATATTACTCTTTGTTGCCCAGTATCAAAAAATACTGGTCAGACATGTCAATAAAGGCTAAAGCCTTTCATTTCAATAAGCCTTGAGTTTGGATTTTTGGTAGCATATGCCTTTGTTCTTGTGCTTCCTCTTCGTTTAAAACTTGATTTTCCTGCATATACTATTTTCTCAAAAGAGCATTTTGCCAGACATTTTCATTTTCTAGAATGACAATGACTGAGGGAACTTCTGGTTTCACATCCATTTAGACACACCTATAATTTCAGAGGAGTTATTATGTGTTCCTGCAGTATTCTAATAGCTTAAATGTGCCTTAAACACACATGCTTTTATTGTCAATCTTCCTGTTTTACAGTCTCTCTAGCTCAATCCTGCCTTCCCCACATGGAAGACAGCTACGAAACCTGCTCAGATTTCTTTTTCTCAACCTCCCTGCTGCCAGCCCTTCTACTCCCCTCTATCCCATAGGAAGCCAAAAGGCTGCTCATATTTCCTCTGTGGGGTATGTCTCCCACCTGGCTTTTTCCTTTTCTGTTCCACAACAGGTGGTTATTTTTGTACTGTCAGCGCTCCCTACCCCATGGCTGTCAGAATTCATTCCCAGTGGAAATGTAGACATTTGAGTTTCTTCCAGACTTCAATGGGTAAATTGCCAATTTCCATTTTCTGAAAATAATTTTCTTTTGATGGAATAATATTGTTCCCAAACCATTCCATTAAACCAAAAAACTGGATTTTAGTCATACTTAAGGGCTGAATCAATGATTGATCTGTTTGTTGCCCCTTTTCTTATTTCTTTCAAAAGGTCTCCAAGCATGCATATCATATTGAGGTAACCAATGAACAATGGACTCAGAATTCTGGCAACCTCATTTTTTAGCCATGTTGCATTATAGATTTCAGTGTACTTCTCTCTACTGTTATTTTTTGGGTTTGAAAAAAGGTAATGAATCAGAATACCTAAGGATAGGACTCAGGACTATATACTTAAAAGGTATTCACCCCAGATAATAGTGAATGTTAGGTTTGGGAGCCACTAGGCAAAAGAGTATCTTAACAATGGAAAATGAGTGTATAATATGTTTTTTTTTTTTTATAGGAAGTGACTAGGAAAGTAATGCCTTTTTTTTTTTTTCAAAAAGGGAAAATGAAGGCTAAGGGACAATATGATCAAACTGATAAATGGCCTTATCAGTGTCTATCAGATATGAATTTTTCCCAGCAATCTCAGGAATGTGAGAAATGGCACATTATGTTGTGTAAAGATCTATTGAACTAAATTTTACTCTAGCTCTCATCTAGCTGATCTGCTCAGAAATTCAGTCTCTGTCATTACTAAGGATTATTTCTTGTCTCTTCCTCAAGGGTTGTGCAAAGCCTCATATGATCTGATATGGAACAGAATATTCCAGAAGGTCCCTCCATTCTTGGTCCATGTTGGTCGCCATTAATGGGCTTTCTATTCTAGTCCTCATGGTGACTTGGAGTTAGGAAGCACTCTGGCTCCCTCTGCACTTTTGGGCATTAAATTCTTGGCTTTGCCTGGAGGTCCAATACCTAGGGTGCACTAAATCCCTCTCTGAAAATATGTCTCCTTATCAAACTCTAAGAGTCAACAAGAGACTGGGGCTTGGAGCACTGCTGCTCACAGTTTCTGCTGATGTCTCTCCTCTCACAGTCTTGTGTAATCTCCCTGTCCTTACTCTCTGATTATTTGTTCTTCTACCCATTGTTTCGCAACCCTTTGCCACATATTACCCTCAGGATGTGGTATGAATTCCATGTACAAATAAGATTAAAGCATCTTTCATCAACCTTTTCGTTGTTAAGGAAAAAGGAGTTCTTGGGAAACAAAGGGCAAATGGTGTAATGGAAGGGACATCAGCTTGAGAGCTCTACGCAACTGGGCTTAAAATTGGAAATGGCCACTTAAGGGCAGGAGTATGTCTGAGTATAATTCTCTCATTCCTAAAGTGAGGACAGTAATATTCAACTGCTCTAGAGGTAATGTTGCTACAGAGGTAATGTGTGTAAGACACCTGGCCCAGAACAATTGTTCTCTTGGTATTAGATTACTGGTGGTTGATATGAGGCTAAGTGGACCATAATGAGCAAGATATGAATTTATATGAGTCTCTAGATGATACTCTCAACCAAGGGAGCTCTGTGCTTTTGAGTGAGTGAGTCCAATTCCCCCTCTTCATAAGACATCTTTTTTTCTGTTCTTTCATTCAACCAATGCTTATTACTTAAGATACATCGTATACTTTGCTATATTCTAAGATTTTAGTAATATAAGCCAATACTGCCTGTCACAGAGTTTATATTGAGGCATGTGGGGCGGAGAAGGCAACCAATTAAAACGAAGTGTGTTGAGTGCTAAGACAGAGTTGTGAAGGGAAACTTGTACACACAGGGACATCAGTCCAAGCTTGAGTGGTAAAGAGAAGTGATATCTAGGCAAAGAGATCATCATCTTCTACCTTATTAATTAATTGACTATTTGTTGCTTAGCTTTCTTTCAAGAGGCAAAATGTTTCATAGTTGTTCGGTTCTGCTATTCACACTTTAGAACACAATAAGTGCTTTTGCCAAAATTCTATTCCCTTGATTAATTTACATTTAGTTGCATCAGGAGAAAAAAAAAGAAAAAGGCTCTGAAGTCCACATTGATATGTCTCATATCCTTCCTTCTCTTAACTTGCCTGTTAGAAAGATTAAGGCACTGATATTCCTTTTACTTCTTTTTTCTTGTTTAAACTGGGAATATTTTCTTCATCCAAAAATCTTATTGAGATATTAAATATTTAAAACAGAAAAAAAAAAAAACACAGATGTGTTCCTTTTAATCAAGAGCTTCTCAAATTTTCTCTACCATCTCCCCACTGCTCTTTCCTAACACTCCAGAAATCTCTCGACAGAGCCCCAGTTTAGCTTGGATAAAGTTAGACAGGTCTAGGGAGACACCAGCCTTTCTGGAAGGGAATTATGATGAAGAAGTGATTCAGAATTTAGCATACCTGAAATTCAGGAGGATGGTCAGGATGACATTTCAAATAGTTTCCAATGGTAAGAGTTTATGGATAAATGCTGCTTTATTGAGATCTGAACACCTTTTATTCAGAACAGTTTTTCTTGTATTTTAGTGCTATTTTCTAGGCCGTAAAGATTAAGAACCCGCCAATGCCACTGGAAAGCAATATAAAATGCTTCATAACAGAATCTGAAGAAAGGGCTAGACGATATAGTCTAGTCAATCTTATTCTTGTGGAAAAGCAGGTAAACTCTGTGTTTCTTCTTGCTGTTCTTCAAAGTCTCACTGCTTTCATATATAAGGATTTGAAAAGGTTGCTATTCAGTAAAAGAGGAAAGATTTGGCCAGATTTTATGGAACTCTTGGGAGAAAGAGGGAGAGAGAGCAAGAAAGAAACTTTCCAAGTGGTTGTATTGCAGGCTTTATTGCGTGGTGTACATGCTTACAGCTGGTAGCAATCACTCCTCAACATCATACAGTTATTTCCCAGTGTAAAATGTGAACACATGTGAGCCTTTCCCTGCAAGGGCATTTTTTATTCATGTTCTTGAATATAGGTTATCATTGTGATCCTAACCCACTTTTTATTAGAGTCTGTTTTTAATCAAATGAAAGATCTTTACTGGAGAGTATTTCTTGTGGGTAAAAAAAAAAAAAAAAAGAAACCGTTGAAAAATTAATAACAGAAATTTCTTTGATAATTCACTTAGTTTTCTTTCTTCATTTTTGAAAACATGGCTCTGGTAACATGTATCTTTAGAGGCTGTTTTTTATTCACAACTGCCATCCATATCTATTTACAGTAGATAACGCAGAGTTAGCAGCTCAAGAAAGTAATTCTTTTGGAGAAGACTATCATCTATCTCATATTAAAATAAGGTTAATTAACTTCAAGGTAAAAGGTATTTTGGCCTCACTTCCATTTATTTTCAGAAAATTTAAAAGCAATTCTTTAAAATGTACTGCAATATGATGTCAAAATGATCCTCCAAAGACATATTCACTTCCTAATCCCTGAATCTGTGAATATTACTTTATATAGAAAAAGAGTGAATGCTCCCTTATGTGGCAAAAGATGTGATTGAGTTAAGGATCTTGAGAGGAAGTGCTTAGCCTGGATTATGTGCTAAACCCTAAATGCTATTGTAAGTGTCCTTATAAGATAAAGAGTAGAGGGATATTAGACAAATATACACAGATGAGAAGATGTGATAAAGATGGAACAGAGAGAGATGCGGCCACAAGCCAAGGAATGCTGACAGCCACCAGAAGCTGAAAGGGGCAAAGAATGAATTCTCTCCTAGAGCCTCTAGAGGGAGTGCAGCCCTGCCTAGACCCTGATTTCAGGCTTCTGGCCCCCAGAACTGTGAGAGAATAAATTTCACCTGTTTTAAAATACAAAGTTTGTGCTAATTGTTATAACAGTTACAGGGAACAAAGGCAGTTACATTAAAAATAAATAAATAAATGAAGCTACCTAAGCTACCTAAGGGAGGTTTAAATTCCTATTTTATGTGAAATGCAAAAGCACATGCTAGCGTCTATGAATTACTGAGTGGTTTGTATTTTTATGGCTTTTCATAGGTTAAATTCATCTTTAATCCATTTTCTTACCCAATCCTCTGTTGCATTTCCCATGTTGAAACATTTCTTCCAATTATGGCCATACATGAGGTACAACTCTGACTTGCTTGAATAAACCTGGGCCTGTGGTTGAAATTCAAGGTTGCTCCTGTCATCGGAGTTGCTGGATATTCTCTTTCTCTATTTTCATTCAGTGTATGCATGTTTATGCCCCAGAAATGATATTAAGCTTTGTAAGATTCATGATTAATTAATGTTAGGTATGTCCCTTGCCTTCACAGAGTGTACAGACCAGTGGAAGAATAAAATTAATTAAAAAAAATTGAAAAACAGTGAGAAAATGTTTATCCACTCTACATGAAGGCTTTGTATCTTGATCAAGTTCTAGAACAGTAATCATTTAATGGAATTCTTTAAAATGGTTTAATAGAAAGAAGATATTGATTGGAATCCATACACACAGCATTCGTGTGTGTGTGTATACATATATACACAAACATATATCTTGGATTCTTAATGTAATTTTTGTTATTCTTTCACCAAAAAGAGTAAAAAGAAGCCTAATTACAGTGGTATAAATCCACAACAGTTCTAGTGCTCTGGTGTTAAATGTACTAGCAGTTGTAGAAAGCAAAGGCAGGAATTGAAATTCTAGTCCCTCATGCCAAACTCATCAAGTCTTCTTCTGCCACCCAGAGCAACACACCAGGTTCTAAGGAATACCCCAGAACTTGGAATTTACTTCTTGCTTGAAGTTTCAAGTCCTTGTATCCTTTCTTTGTAATGCTATTCCGAATGTAGAATGTTTAGAAAGAATTTTAACTTATTTCATTACTAGCTTGTCAACAAATGTGTGCTATGCATTCGTTATGTTAAGTGGTGGAAAATAAAACAAAATCAGATGCAAAGCCTCACAGAGGAAAGCTGATGAAGAAGACGGATATTAAAACAGACTCCTTTCTTTGCAGAGCATCTTATGAAATCATATGAACCACATGAAATTGCCAATATTTAATTCTTTTTGACCAGCAAAAACTGATTTCATATCGTTCAACACAATCATTAGTGGAGATTTGGCAGCTCATTGGTGAATTTAATTTGACTTAGTGGAGTGTGCCAAACCTCATAAATTTACTCAGGCCAGTTTTCAGTTTGTTTCAATCATATTCACCAGAAATGAGTGGTTCTGTTTTTTCCCACAGCTCCATATAGACTAAATTGGATTTTTGCAAATGCCTCTAAGAAATATTCGACTTCTAATAGGCTGCAGTTTTAGGAAAAGAAGATATTTTTCTCACTCAATTCAGTTCCTTAATACTCTAGACTAGGGACTGACAAAACTATTTACTATTTACTAACTATTTACTAATAGATTTACAAGTCATATGGTCTCTGTAGTAACTATGCAATTCTGTCATTGTAGTGCGAAGGAGCCATAAATGATATGTAAGTGAATGAGCATGGCTGGGTTCCAATAAACTTTATTCACACTGAAATTTGAATTGAAATATTTTGACATTTGCTATTTTTGATGATTTTTCTTTTGATAATTTTTCAATAGTTAAAAAATGTAAAGTCCATTCTTAGTTAATGCGCCATATAAACGCACGCAGAGGGTCATAATTAGCCCACAGACTGTAGTTTGTTCACGCCTGTGCTGGAAGCACCCTTGTCAAAATGTTTAGGAAACTTTTTGTGATCTTCTTCTAGGTCCACGAGGCATTAGCCTCAATGGAAGAGCCAAGAGAATCCTTCAAGTTTAAACTTCCCAGAATCTTACAATTTTAAATTTCTACTTGGGGGGAGGCTGCCACAGATGCCATTATTCTAATATACAGCAGGTTCTGTTCTTAGAAAGGAGATGCACTTTGTTCTTCAAAAGATATTCTCAGCACTACTGTACACTAACTAACTGGAAAGAAAGGTAACTGAATCAGAGAGGAAACTAAACCGAGGGAAATTTCATTTCCTTTCTAGCAGAGAAATACCAAGTCAGGTTTTTCGCCTCCATTCATCAACACCTGTTCCAGATGAAGGTAGTGCTTTGAGGGTCAAATAGAACAGAGCACTGGGCATCCCCATTGAGATCCAAGGACTTCCTCACAAGCTGGTTTCCTCATTTTGCAAGTCCTAAACGAGATTAACTTGCTTCTTTCTTTTCCTCTGTCATTTTAACTATTCATATCTACTGAAGAATCTTTCATTTTGCCAGCTATAATCACAAACAGCCACCAGATTAGACAGTGTATGCCCCCGACATACAAAGGTTTCATTTAGTGATTGATTTCATGTCTGAAAGAAAAGAGCTTACCTACAAGGTGTAAGTAATGGGGTGTGAGCAGTCCCCGTTTTTCAGGAAAACGAGCACTTCATTCTGAGCTGGAGACTGGCCAACCCAACAGCGGTTTGAGAACTTCTATTCTTCCTCTCCTTCCTTAGCTAACTGCTCTTTCCACACTTGATAACTGACGTTTTCACTTTCATCCCTGAAAATCAAGCCATTTGCAAATCTATGCCACTTTACAGGAGCCGGTTTGAGAGGGAAGGTAATAGTGTCATTTCACCCTGCATCAAACAGAATCAGGTGATTTCAGTAGGGTAGACAAAGAACTCTAAGTCACACCTGAACCTTTTCTCCTTAATATGTAAAAAGTTCAGTCATAAATTATTGGTTTGAGAATAGTTAAAAAATGTAAAATCTCTTCTTAGTTAACGGGCTGTAAAAAAGCATGCAGAGGGTCATAATTAGCCCATGGGCTGTGGTTTGCTGACTCCTGCTCTATTTCATGCGGAGTCACTTTCTTTAGGCCATAGTGGTTGGTTGTAGATTTCTATATAATCTGTGCTTTGGAGCTACAATGCCTGGTTTGATTCAAAACCTCATCATTTACTTTGAATGAGTTTATTTACCTGTCTGTGCCTCAGTTTCCTCCTCTGTAGAATGGGGTAATAATAGCAGGTTGTCCCGAGAACAAACGAGTTGATTCATGGTCTTTGTATGGTTTGCCTCACTTAATTATTATTGTCCCAAATATCAATATCTCTATTACCTAAATTCCACTCACTGAGTACATTCTGTTGGGAAGGTGAGGATGTATATTAGCCCTTGCAAAACCCAGCTTCTGCTTAACTTTTGTGGCTTTTCTGCTCAAATCCTATACTCTAGTCACAAAGATGACTTACTTTGATCCAAAAGGATACGTTCTCCCTGCTTCTGTGCCTTTATACATGTAATATTCCATCAGGTTAGGAACACATTCCCTTTCTTCGACTTGCCTGAAAAACTAATTCCAAGAGGCTTAAATAGCTTCTCCTTGAGAAAGACATCCCTAGCATTTGCCCTTTGTTCCCCATTCCAAGACAGATGTCTCTGTGCTGTGTGCGGACTTCTATCTATTTGTCTGCTCCCAAGGTTTCCATACTGTGACCTCTTCACAGTAAAGGGCTGCTTTCCTTAGCTTTACTCCCTTAGCTTACCACTAAGTCGAAGTAAGAAGTGAATCTTATGTCCATAATTGACCAGTAAAAAATGATTTAATATTATAAGTAAGATTAGAATTGTAGGAAAAAGCTTGGAGAGGTTCTCTTTTTTCCCCCTTAGTCTTTTACACTTAATCGAAGGCAAAAAAATACTACAACTAGGAGGAGGTAGGCAATAAACCCTGTCCTGTGTACAACCTGTCCAGTGTTCCTGTATTCTCTTAGATTCTAGCTTCACTGCATTAGTCTCATTCTTTCTTCTATTATTGCATTCAGTTATGTCACATTCGTGGTTTTGTGTCACAAGAAACTCAATAAGAGCTGAAGGAAATGTAGGTATAAGATAGCTTCTGGGTACAACCACTTCTTGGAATGCTTTGATCATTTTACCAGGAGACAACCAAGAGGCAGTGAGAGTAACAAATTAGGTGATAGGAATGTAAAATTAAACCAGCTAACACATATTTGTCCCTATGACACAGACACCTTGTGTTACTTGCATCATAGCAGGCATATATATGTACTATAATGAAGGGTATCCTGGGCAAGAGTCAGAAAACTGGGTTCTCATCCTGATGTTGCCACTTCCCAGCTGTGTGAACTGTGCAATGTCGTCCTTTTACTCCCAATTTACCTATTTGTACAATAGAGTTGTTTATGCTTAAACCTGACCTGACTTTCATTTTTCTGTCAAAATGTCCAACTAAATTGGTCTGGGTCAGCTCTTCGATAAAAACCCGTCTTCCTACCTAGTGCTTGCCCAAGCTAAATCCGTTGTTCCTACCCCGCATCGGTGGGGAACACATTCTGCTTGAGAAGCTGTGGAGCAGCAAATCTGGGGGAAAGCCCTTCAGTAAACAAGATTGCTTCTAGTGTTAAAGAGCCCACGTGAAACGTGAAGAAAGCCCTGAGAGCTGGGTGGGCATTCTCCAGGACACTCTCTGAATTTTCAGTTTGGATCCATTTCATTCCCTTAATTAAGAAACTACATGATGGGATCTGTAGTAATCACTCCTCAGAAGAAAGTCCCCTAGGCCTTGTTTCTGGCTCTGTGAGAAAAACTAGTCCATTGCAGATTATCCCATTGTGCTTCTACAGCTGAAAGAGTGCCATAAAGCCGTTGTCTAAATCCTGGACAATCTACACAAGCACAGCTGCTGATGGGATTCAGATTCAGAAAATGGGCTCAGATGAGTTTAATTGACAAAGAAGTTTCCCATCTTTTGACAGATATCCTCTTGTTCTTGCTGAACCGGGTGTTCCTTGCTCCCTACCCCTTAATCTTGGTCCCAGAAGCCTAGGCGTGGTGGAAAAGCCCTTCATAAATTAAAAGAGATGACTTGTGTTTCTATTTGATTGAATGTACATCTTAGAAGCAGCTTTATTCTTTCTGTTAATTAAGAGGTTCTGCTCCTTCCCTTTCTCTGCACTCACACTTCCCGTCTCCTTCCAGAGTCCACTGCTCTTGTATAGCTATCTTCTCTCATAAGTCACCATTGCATCTCCCCCATGCCCCTGAAACACCCATTAAGTCCCCAGTCTGAACTCTACCCTGTCTGTGCTCTGCTATGTGAATAATTTAATAATCTAGTTGAAGTTAAATTGTCAATGGTAGATAAGAGTGTAAGGCATCAAATTTCCTAAATATCAATATTGTTTTAATGAGAATAAATTATAGCTATAATCTGTGGGGTGATATTTGCTAATATCAGACAATCAAATTGGCAGTTCTACATTCTGCCTTCAATAAACTTGGCCCTGCTCCTGTGTTCTGCCCTAGTGACCTGAGGCCTTTGTTATTTTAGAGCTCTATGTGCTACCATCTATCATTGCAGACATTTACTCCTATGCCAGGGAAGGAAAGTTTTGCTGAAAAAAACCATATTGTATGAAATCACTCACACTGATAATAAATTAGCCAAAGACAAGATCTTGAATCCTTCTTCCATCTCATCCTTGCTTTCCTCTGTGCCCTCACCCCTCCATTTCTGCAATTTCTTGGCACTGTGTTTTATGAAAACATTCCTTGTACTAGATGTGTTGAGAGAAGGATGAAGATTCATTCCAATCTGGCTCCCAATATTGTGAAGAAATAAATTGTCCCTAAACACCCTCCTGTCTCCACTCTGATAGTGATCATCAAAATTATTGACGAATGTCTGCTGAGAGCATCCTCATTCACTTGGATAGAATCTGAGAGGTACAATAAACAAAAATAAAACTTATTGCATTTGGAGGACTCAAACCTATTTTGAAACTTTCAGAATGAATTAATTTGTATAGGATTTTTCTTTTAAAAAGACATAATATGCTCTGTTCACTCCATAGGTTATCAAACTTCTTATCACTAATCTGGGGAAAAAGATATAAAAGCTTGAGTTTTTTTATTTATAAGAGATTCAAATCAACAGACAGATAGTAAAGGAATTGATTCAAATATATTTGGAAGAAAAAAAAGCCTTTGTAACGCACCTCTCCCATGCGCTTGCAGTTGCGAAACCACCTAACTCAATGAATGGGAGGACTCCCTCTCCTCTGGATGAGACATTGTCATGGTGACATCTGGATTGGACTGACTATTCCAAGTGAATGTTCACTCCCTGATTGAAGCAGGATCATGGTCAGACTGTAAACACTTAGCACAGGGGAAATGTCCAGAGACTGTTAGAGTCCATAGTCACCCTTTGAGACTTCACTGTCAGGCCACAGCAGGATTGACAGGCAAAAAGGGGAAGCGTATGTTACTTTCCCTACTATTGGTCTAGAGTTGTGTCCTCTCCCTCTTGCTGACTGACTCTTGTAGAAAGAAAAAAAAAAAAAAAGTGCAACAGCAAAGGGACCACACCCTGACATTTTATTTCACCAGGATTTCATAGCCAACTTGGGACCAGTGGAAAACAAAATTTCAAGTCAAGTCAAGTTACGTTCTAGGTCGTTTTGTGACAGTTTGTCCTTATGCAGCAAATAAATAATAAGGATGTGAGAAGCAACATGTCTGTTGTTTTTGATTTTTAAGACAACGCATACAAAATAAACCAACATTTTGCTCAGCATGAACTTTATCAGGGTCAATTCCTTTTGTTTCCCAGGGGAAGCTTAAATAACACATTCACAACTAGACCTTTGGCCGTCGCTACAGATTGTCAGGATTTCCTCAGCCTTTGAGAAAAATACATGTTTCTCTATCAATCTACTTTATTTTCCTTAATGTATTGATGATACTAGGTAGTTTCTGTGTAGGCTCCAGACTTAGCATATTACGACATGTGTAATTTGGACATATATAGTTAAATTCTTCACGGTAATTAATAATCTAAGAGCTAGCTCTCCTTTACATTCTTTCCTAGTTTTGAATGAAAATGTAACTAAATTAATATTTGCTTATTAGAAGTTTAATTTAAAGTCTTCTCTCAATTGAAAAGTTAACATTTGGGAAATTAGGTCCAGATATCATAGTGCCTATTTTCTAATATCCAAGATTCCTAGAATCAGGTTGCTTCTAATCCAGGTAACAAGAATACCATTTTTTCAATTTCTGAAGAGGGCAAAAATTAAGGAAAAGGAAAAAAATCCATTCCCAAATGACAGATTATGACTTTTAAAATGACAAATAATTAAGAAAACCATTTACTAGATTATAAATACTAGATCAACTTCAACTATATGAAATAAACAAGCAATATTTGAAATACTAGGAAATAATATCAACATTATCATCATTGTCATCAGCACTATGAAATATAGCCAGATGCCTCCTGGATACAATCATAGGCATGATGAATTTAAATGATAAGTTTTGGTCCTTATCCTATAAAAGTATTTAGTTAAGAAGATGAAACATACTTATAAAGAGATTGGCGTAATACGAGTCTCAATGAATGATTGAGTCACAAAATGTTGTGGGAATTCAGAAAGGGGAAACATATTGTGGTGTGATAACCAAAATAAGGAGATATGACTTGAGTTGGGCTTTGACTATTTGAACTTTGAAGAAGGGAGAGAAGAAGAGAGAACGTTTCAGGCAAGTAGACTCAGAGAGAAAAGCTTTAAAGACAGTAACAAGCACAACATATTAGGGAGACAATAAACAACTCTGTTTAACTTGTGAGAGAGGTCAGTGGAGACTATAGGAACCACATGTGGGGAGGCATTTGTGGAGACCTTCGGCACTGGGCTAAGGAATTATACTAGATTAGCAGGAAATGGAGACGCATACTCGACAGTACGGGAATTATGTGTAGCAGAGTTATAGGAATATGGATGCAGGAGGAATGGATCAGAATCTCTGGAGAGAGGTCTCAGAAATGATATTGCTGGACAGATCTTGGCTAATCTTAGAACCTCCTATCCTTTATTTCGTCTTTTCTGTCCTCACTTCACCTGGGCTGACCCTTTCACGGTACTTAACACAGCAGCTTGCAGTCCATGTTTCTTCTTCTAGACTGAAAGCTCTTTGTGGATAAGAATCATGTCTTTTTTTCTTTGTGTCTCTAGTTTGCAGCACATTGACTGACACATATTACACTCAACTATTTGTTAAGTAAAAGATGGATTAAGTGAATGAATAATTGAATAGGGCAATCTAGCAATTAAATAGTTCAGTTAGTGGAACAAGAATCCCAATATTCACGTAGACATAAAATGACAATATCTTTGATTTCTCCCTCTGTCATGTTTCCCACATCTAATCAGTCACCAAATCCTATAATTACAAGCCACATCTCTTACATCTATCCCTTCCTTATCACTCTAATTGCTGACATCATAATTCAAGACTCACTTTTTACCTTCTGGCCTATTACTATTACAATCACTACATTAGAGATTACCCCAAAACTTACTGCTGTAAAACGACAAACATTTTATTCTAATCATCATTTTGTGAATCAAGTATTTGGGAAAGGCTCAGCTAGGCAGTTCTTGCTTTCAGTCTCTCATGAATCTACGATGAGATGTCAGTTGGGGCTATAGTTATCTGAAGGTACAACTGGGTTGGACATTCAAAATGGCATAATCATATGTCAGACTGCTAGCCAGATTTCACACATGGTTGCTGGCTTTCCCCAGAGCAAGCATCCCCAGGGAACCAGGTTGAAGCTGCATGGCCTTTTGTGACCTAGTCTTGGAAGTCTCAGAGTATCCTTCTGCCGTACTCTATTGGTTGAAATGGTCACAAGTGTGCCCTGATTAAAGCGGAAGAGACAGAGACCCATCCCTAGGTGGGAGGAGTGTCTAAGTATATTGGAGCCATATTTTAGAACGGCCACATTGTCTATTGTGACGTTATCCTTTGCTAACCTATTTTGCATCCTGTTATATTTTTATTTATCCTGCATATTGCCACTGCCATTGTGTTCACCTTCCTCAAGTTTTTCACAGTGCTATTTCCCTCCTCAAAAGCCTTCAATGGATCCACGTTTCCTTTCAACTAAAGTGCAAACCCTTAATTTCAATCCACCTTTCCAGTATTTTCTTCCGCTATTCTTAATGCATTTAAACTATACTAGACCCAAATTTGCTGTTTCCTACAAATATATTTGCTTTCCTATTATTATTTGTTTTTACTAATGTTCTTTCTTCCATTTCAAAAATTAATTTATTTATATCTCCAGTTACTGATATTTCATCTATTCTTCAAGGCCTAACTAAAAAAATCACTGCTTCGTAGAAAACCTCCTCAATCTACTTCTAATTTGAAAAAAAATTATTCTCTCATCTACTATGATATTATTCTTTACCTCCCTTAGAGAACTTTTTATTTCTACCTAGCATTTTAGTTCTCTGTGTATGTATCTTTATCCCTCTTATTAGAGTTAAGGACAGAGATCTTATTCAACTTTATTTTTAACAGTGACTGAACAGAATGTTTTGCTTAAAATAGGTGCTCCTTAATGGTGTATTTAAATAATAAATGAAGGCTATTATTGTGAATCATATGGAAACAGATGCAGTGGATGATAGAGCAATAAGGTGGGTCTGTAACTTTAAAAGTGCTAATTATACATCAGTGCTAGAACTGTTGATAATTTTTGAGGCTGGTTCATGGGTACCTAGGGGTTCAGTATATATTCTTTCTTCTTTTGCCTGTATTTTGAAAATTTCCATAATGTAAAGGGTAAAGGAAATAAATCATGTATATCTATTAATTCCTTTAATACTCATTAATTCAGTGCCTGATATGTGCTAAGAGTATTTTAGACACTAGGACTATAGTGGTGAAGTTTAAATTCTAGTATGAAACAGCAGACTGTAAAATAAACAAATCAAATAAATGAGAAAAAATACATACTGCAAAGGATCTTGAAATAGGGTGAAGTGAGAAAGAGTGAATGAATAGATAACCAATTTGTATCGGGTGGTGAAGGGAGACCTCTCTGAGATCTGATTGACAAGAATTAGAGTCATGTGAAGAACATTCTTGCCAGAAGACACAGCTACAATAAATGGCTTAAAGCAAGAATGGGCTTGACATGTTGAACTAACTGAAAGAAGACCACTGATTTGGAGTGTATAGGGAGAAGGGGAGGAGCTGTGAGATGAAGTCGGAAAGACAGCAGCCAGACCATTTAGATTTTCGTGAGAATGATAGTAAGGAGTTTGGATTTATCCTAAGTGTGACTGAAAAGCCATTGGAGGGTTTTCAACTTATAAGTAAAGATTCAGTGTTCTCATCCTTGTGAAGAGTTCTCTGTAAGACATTACTCTGAAATATATCCTCCCATCTACATATAAGGAAACGAATTAAGTATGTAAGTGATGTTCATGACTTATAATTAAAACATTAAAATAGAGAACAAATGTCTATTTTTATGCTTATACATAAGTCTAAGTATTGGATGAAAGGAAAAGAATTAGGAAAAAATAATGCATGGGAAATAAAGCACATAAATGATTGCTTCTCATGGATTCATAGTCGTGTGGTAGATTTGGAAGTAACAATCTCAAAAAACAATGATCAGTCATATTAAGACATGGCTATCTTTGGCAAAGGAATTTTCCGGAAATGACAAAACTAGTGGTTATCTAGAAATTTCTGCGTTCGTTGTGCTATTTGGCCAAATAATTAGTCACTATGGTTGAATAACCTCTACAGAGTAAGTGGAAAAAATGTCCATGAATTCAAGGACAAATAGTTGGACGGAAAAAGAGAAATTCAGTTCAATGTCCAGATGTTTCATCAATGTAACACCAACCAAGCAGATACTGTGAAACAAGCTATATATACTCCATAGCGTTCATGGAGTTGTAGTGACTGGATTTCCAGGAAAGGGAAAATTTTAAATTAATAGCCTTATGTAAAGAGTGGAGTAGGCTGTGAGAGCTTCAGATATAAAGTGATCTTCCGTGTGATTTCAGATTTTTAAAATATAAGTGTTTTCCTTTTTAGTAATCCTTTGACCTATGTTTACATTGCCACTATCATGTTTCATTATTAACTAATAGAAAGCTGTGAAAGTACAAGGTAAATGAGACATACCCAATAAATGTTAGTTTCTCTTTTTTCTTGTTTAGTCATATCATTTGGTTAATTTGGAAACCCATTGAGTATAATATAGGCAGATAGGCCTGAACTCGTATTTTAGCATTTCCTCTCAATAGGACTATTGATAACCTGGGACTGTTTGGTAACTCTGCCTGCTCACAACCTACCCAACTTCCATATACTCAATTTTTTTTATTCTCCTTTTTTCTTTTAAACTGAGTAGTCAATCCAAGTCATCTAATTACCTTTGATTTATTTGTTAGTAAAATTTGAATTTATTCATTTATAAATTCTTTTCTAATTTCTTGTAATAATTACTTTAAGACAAATGTAACTAAGTAAAAAACTGAAAGCAGTGTTATCAGACTTTATTATAGTAAAAATGAATGATTTCTTCCTACTGATTTCTGTGTAGAAAATGGATATGTTTTATGTTTTAGCTTAGTTGTTTTCCACTTATTATTTTGTTTGTCGTTCAATCTACAAAAAACATAAAAACGCTATCTTCTTTTACCCAAAAATATTTGTCTAAATTATAAAGAAATTGCTTTAGTTCTCAACTTCGCTTTTCAAGTTTGGATATATCTAACATATGAACAAACATATTAAAAAAATAATTTGCTTTCTAGTATAGTGGTTTTTAACCATACAGCCATGAATTTTCAAAAGTATACTGCCAAATTTTTATGACTTGGTGTGTTTATTTTTGCTGTAGATCTGAATATATTTCATAAGGGTAATATTTGTTAGTTGTTATGTAGAACTGAATGCGAAATGGTAGATCACAATTTTATTAGAATACGTAATAATATTGTTTCAAGAGCATATAGAAGAGTACTATTTGCCAAAGCAACACAAATTTCTACTAAAATTGTGATGTATATTGAACAGTGACCAAGTGACTGAATGAATATTTTTATGGATATTAGTTCTTTGTTGATTTTCAACTTTAGGTTCCTTTGTGCATGCTACTCAAATCCCAGTATTTGAAAATATTCCAGGAGCACACAACAAGTGTGGCCCTTCACTCTATCCTTTCAGTGACTTACCAAACTTTGATCCTTGACCAAAGAGAACATGTAGCCATAGTCTTTCTCTGAAGGTAGGTAGTTATTTTATTACTTTAATTAATAATCTCATGATTAAAATCATAGTAAAGCAAGGGTACACTGTTACACTTCAATGCATTAAGATCTTAGAGTCATTTTCTTGATGCATTTCTAAGGACACAATCACATATTCCCAGAATGGTGATTTTTATGCAGTCTTCTGTTCATATAGACTGTACCCAAAGGTGCGGCTCAAAGTGATCTTCTCTTTTAATTTCCTATCTCCTTCCTTTTTCCTGGATACTTCCCTTTTATAAACTTTATGCCTAGTTCATTTGAAAAATTACGCATTCTACTTATTCCATGACACATTTGTTTCTCTTAAAATAAAACGTTTATGTTTCTACCAGGACAATCAAAATTTTCCTTTCATTATTTTTATCTGCTGGGAGAATGGATTTCCTAAATTTAATTTTTGGATGATTAGCTTTTTCAGTAACAAAACCACTGACCAAAGTTGCCGCTATTTATTGACCACCTATGTACAGGACTATGTGCTAGGCCTCTGACATCCTCATAACTCTTACAAAATAGATTTTTCCTTCTATTTTATATAGGAGGGACCTTTGCTCCAAGAGTGCAAGTGGACTCAACTGAGGTCGGAAGGTTGGTAAATGAAATTGGAATCAAGGTTGGTCTTGTTTTATAGCCTACACTCTTTACAGTATAACACACTGTTTACCTGTAACCTAATATAAATAGATAATATACAATTATTTATTGTGTGTATGCTCCAGCATATCCTTCATTGGATTACAGGATTATATTTGATTCTATTGAGTAGACCCAATTATACATTTCAGGAAAGATAGTTGACTCTGCAAAAAGTCTCTTCCAGTTACAAATTTGGTGATAACATAAAGCATGAAAAATTTAGCAATATGTAATCCTATGCTGAAGGTTATTATTTTTTGCCCAAATAAATCATCCAAGTATCTCTATCCTAATTTTTTTACTTATCATCTATTTGTGTCACATATTCATATATGTTACCAACAGAATTTTAAAAGAAGTATTTAAAACATAACCACCACAAAGATGGTCACCCCCTGCTGAATGTTGCATTTACTGAGTAGACAGGTGGCATGGGAACATTTCAAGGCCAAGGTCCAAAACAAAGCCACGAGATGTGTGATATATTTGATTTTCTTGAATTTCAAGCATTTTACCTATTGTGAAATAACTTGAACAATTCTACACTTTTAAATCTAAAGTCAAAATGGAAAATCTTCCCTTAAACTTGATTGATTAGGTTTCACATAGTTTCGTACACAATTCTGTATATTTCTAAAATCAAATGAAAATGCTTATGGTCAGATAATTTCTCTTTAGCGTACATACCAACTACATGATTTTTTTTCCTTTTTTTATATTTTTCTAACTAAAATATTTTCTATTTCTCTAAGTTTGAAGGTTTCTAGTACAAACATATAGGCCTTAGGTTATCTCTATGGCTGTATGGCATCTTCTTACAAACAAGTCTTGCATGGTCTGGTCTTCTGCCTGTAGTTTGCTCAATATTTGGAAAAGAATTCTTCTGCTCATCTAAGAATAGGCCCAGTCAAGCCATTTTTGATGATGGTGGCTTTGGGTCTGTAGTGACTAGAGCTGCAAGTGGCTGTATAGTCTATTGTCTCTTTCTTAAGGAAGTAGATAATTACATGTTTTAAATAAATTCTGTTCTGGGTAAATAAAATTATTTCTAGATGATATAGATAGATATATCCCCTTGAATAATTATGAAAATGGCTAAAAACACAAAAAATGTATTTATGTGATTAATCTGACCATTTATAGAAATGGATTTATGAATGATAAACTTTTTTGTATTAATAAGAGGTAAATAGCATAAACTGATCATTCTTAGACAAACTAAGAATGTATTTATGTAATAAATAAGACAAATTAAGAATCACTATGAGCTCCTTTTCTAGGTATTGTCTTATGTCATGGCCTTTTGCTCTACAAAACTCTCTGTGTATCATTTTCTGGGTGCAGAGCTTCTCCAAGAATAGAATTAAAACTATCCCAGCTCACTGTCTGTTTCTTTCCAGACTTCTAACTATAGTGGATGTAATAAAAAAGAAAATTATTGAACACATGGTTCTAATAATGAAAAACATGAAAGACATCATGCAATAGCAAGAACATATGTAAATCTCTCATTTTGCTAATTAACTAGATTTCAGAAAGATTCACTACTAGGTATTTAAATGTAGATTTAGGCCACTACGCTGGCCTGATCAAAACAAAGTAACAAGATCAGATTTTTTTAAAGTAATCTTAAAACTTTACAGTAGAAAATTTAGGAAAAAAAATAAAAAGAAAGCAATCATACATTGATTAAATAAATTTTAGAGTAAACATGCAATAGACTACTAGGAAACTGTTAAAAATAAAGTAGTTTTATATATCTTGACATGGAATGATGTTCATAATATATTGTGAATAAAAAAAATTAAGTTTCAGAAAAGTATGTTTACTGTGAACATCACTCTTTCAATTTCCCAGACTAAAATCTTGAATTCCTCCTTGACTCTTCTCTTTCTCTTACACTCTGCATCCAATTCTTCAAGAAACATTTTTGTTTCTATTTTTAAAATATGACACCATCTCTTCTATGCAATAGGCTCATAACAGTTCTCCTTGCTCTTACCTTTGCCTCCCTTAAGTCTGTTCTCAACACAGCAGTCAGAGTAATTTCTCTACAACATAAGTCATATCATATTTACTGTTTATTCAGCCACCCTCCAGTGGCTCGCACCTCACGCAAAGTGAAAACCAAACTCCTTACAATGGACTCTAAGGGTTTCCATGAGCTCATCTCCTGTTACCTCCTTGTCCTCATCTCCTCCTACTCTTCTTACTCCATTCCTCTCCTGCTCCATTAATTTCCTTGCTGGTCCTAGAATATATCAGGCAATCTGCCTTAAGGCTGTTTCATATTTCTGGAATAATCTTTGTCCAGATATCCACGTGGCTGACTTGCTCACTCCAAGTCTTTCCTCAGATGTCAGCTTCTCAGTGATAACCACCCTGTTTTAAATTTGCAAACCAGATTCCCAGCTTCATCCCTAGCATTCTCCAGTCCTTTTTCCTATTCTCTGTATTCTGCTTATTCTTTTTTCCCTAGGCTTTAGCATTTCCTAATATGCTGTTCGTTCCCTATTCGTTATAGTTATTATTTGTTGTCTGTTTCTCTCTAAAGAAAGTAAGTTCCATAAGAGGATGGGTCTTTGTGCATTCTGTTTACTCCTATATTCCAAGTTTCTAGAACAGTGCTTGACAAATAGAATGTATTTGATAAATATTTGTGGAATAAAGTTTTTTTTTTTTAATAACATAGAATCTAGTCTCAAGGAACTACAACACCTGATAGTGAAGATTATGACTGGAAAACAGGGAGGGGTAGATAGAATAGAATTTTTACCGTTTACTTTCTATAGATCTGTAATGTGATAATTTTTTAAACAGTATCATTTTTATAATAACAATGCATATCTAGAAACAAAAAGAGAAAACAAAGCCATCCTTAATTCTACCACATTTAGTGCTGATTTTTCCTATGTGATAAAATGGACTTGTAAAAAAACTTAGATTAAAATAGTTTTATAGCTTATATCCTTTTGGAAACTTGATTCTAATCTACTGTTCCAAACTTCTTCTCATTACGAAGGAGAGATTCTTGATACATCTTTCATGATGAGTTAAAGAGAGCAGTTAAAATGTAGACTGGAATTTTTAGTGCTATCCACCTTTGAGACTGCATTCACCCATAACTTCTGATGAAACTACCAAGGAAGAAGAAAAAAACCCAGAAAACTGTCCTTCAACTTATTGTGACTCAAAAGCCCTGGAGGTCTGTGTGAACATATGTACATGATAGTCATGTGTGTATTTATATTCGCAAAGCTCATCAGACTATGAGTATCATCCGTGATTCTTTTCCCAAAATGAAGCCTTCAATATGGGGAAAAAATTAGATAATAGATTAAAGATTTCATAAGAGTTGACTTTTGGCAAAATATATTGCTATTGGCTGGTCATAGTGCCCCAAATAAGCAGAAACAAAAAATTGTCTGCAAGACTACTGTTAAGATTTATCCATGTTTTCCGGGAGGATGAACACTGGAATTAACAGAATTGCATTTCATTCTAAACAAGTAGCTATTTCCTAGTATGGTCTTGAAACAACGGTTAAAAAAGAGAGAAATTTTATGGGATAAGAAGATTGAGGAGGGAAATGTCAAGAGTGTGGAGTAGTGGCATAGAGGGTGAGGCAGGAGAGAAGGGCTGTGAAAGAGGCAGGAGGCTGAAAGTCACTGGTTGCAAGGAGTTCCTTAAAGGACTTCAAAATACATCCTTTACTTTGTTATTGCCCCTACCAATAGCAAGCAGAATTGGGTCTCTTTCATGCATTCATGAATTCACTGAGCAAAATTTCATTGAGCACATACTGTGTAACAAGCACTGCGGTCGGCAAAAAGAGTATGTTTGTGGAAGATTAAGACACAGCATGTGCCCTTGAAATGGACTGCGTTGGAAATTCAATGAGATCAAGTGTGTGCTGCTTCCTGCCCCGGAGCAGCCCTTGTTAAGCTCACTTTGAGCTGTCCCTTCATTTCCTGAAGGGACCCAGCCAGTCCCAAAGCGGCCAGGAGCATACAGCAGTTTACACAATCCGACTCCAGGCTGCTGGAGCTCACGTGCCCAGCTGCTTGGACGGCGACAGGGAAAGCAGCTGTGCAAGCCCACAGGCCTTGCTTGGCCACCCAGGAGCTCTCCCTGGAGGGGAGAGGCCGGAGCTACAGCCCACCTGGCTACTGCAGGGCAATGAGAGGTCAAGCTGGGAAAGGCCTGGAGTCTACAAACCATCACCTTCAATCCTGAACAGTGCAGGACAGGGCTTTTGGGGGCATTCTGGAGCTCAAGTAGACAGTGTTAGGAGCTAAGGCTGGCATTTAGTTTTTTTGATTTCTGTTGCTTGGCATGGGGAGGAGATTAAGAGATGGGCTCTGGACAAACATAAAGCTTAGTTCAAGTAGAAGCTATACAACTTAATGTCCGTGTGACTATAAGTGAGTTACTTAACCTCTCTGGGGTTCAGTGGCCTCATCTGTAAAGTAGAGAAAATAATAAAAGCAACCTTATAGAGGTATCATGAGGATTAAGGGAGAAAGTGTATGTCAAGTAATTACTATATTTCCTAGAATATAGTAAAGGTCAATGCACTTGACCACACGGACCTTTATTTTTATTACTTTTTTTTCGTTTGCCAGTTTCTACACCTGCTTTCCTCATTTCCCTGATTTATCCTAATTTTTATTAAGCACCTCCTTCTTGCCCGACATATTACATGGTACTGAAGGATACAAAGATGAAACGGATATTGCTCCTTCACTCTAAGAGCTCTTGGACCACCATGGGAACAAAGGAGTCACCCAACGTTTATTGTGCACCTACGATGTGTCAGGATCTAAAAGGTCATCATATGCAGACTCATCCAATACTCACAGGAACCTCATAAGTAGCTAAATATTATGGCCAGTTTATAGATGAGGAACCTGAGCCCTGCCCTCAGCTAGTGTGTAATGAAGCAGTATGTAGTACAGGTTTACAAGCCGGAATGACCTGGAATAAATTCTCATCTCTCCCCTCACTACTAACCATGTTGTGTGGTTTGACTTCATGAGCCACTCTAAGCCTCATATTATTTTATTGTAAGATGGGAATAATAGCTAGTTCATTGGGTTTTCCTGAAGATTAAATGGTATTCAATACCCACTACTAAACTCAGTTTCCGACACACAAATGGCACTAAATAGTATTACCATGATGTTGTGAGAATTGATGTTTGAGTGTAGGTCCGACTCCAAAACTCTAAAACATACTCTCCTATTGTTGTAAGTTGTAAGAAAATGGGCTAATGGAATATTTATTTAGAATGCATTAAAAGTCAGTTTTGGATATGAGTCCTTTCTACAATCTAAGCGTATGTTTTTGCTTTTTAAACTTATTTTTAATTTTTGACAAGTGGGAAGAGTTGTCTGTATTAATTAGAGTATAGGCTACATTGCTCTAACAAACGGGACCAAAATATGGTGGCTTAAACAAGATAGAAACTTACTTCTCGTTCTCTCATGTAATAGTGTAGAAATGAATAGTCCAGTTTGGCCAAGCTGCTTTGTTCCACAGGTCATTAAAGGAACTCAGGCCAAAGCTGGACCCTACTCTATGTTTCAGCCCACAGGAAGACCAAGACGAGGACAAGTGGAGGGCAAACTACAACCGTTAAGCAAGTGACATGGAGGTGGCAAACAACATATCCACCTACGTTCCGTGGGCTCCATCAAACTGCAGAGGAGGCTGAGAAATAGTTTCTAGCTGAACAGTCAAATATTCAGATAAAACTCTCTGTCTACTACCCAAGACAATTTGAGAAGAGAGAAAAAGTTATGTCTGGGGAAATGCAATGCTGATTTTAAGTTACAATAAATTTATCATGCCCCTCTAAGAATTTGCTTTGTTTTCCTTTTATATGTCATTGAATGAGTTGACTAGTAGGGCTATGGGCTTGGCAATTTTTGAAGACTATAGCAGCCACCGCTTTCAGACACAGCCTGAAGAGAATCTCCTAGAGCACATCTTCTACTACCACAGATAAAACTATTTTTTCTCTTCTCTATTTTTATCAATCATTCACGTTTTATTTCAAGTATCTATTTATATGCATATCTTCTTTCCTAGAAGCTCTTTTTCACATAGGTAAGGATACTGTCTTATAGACCTTAATATCTCAAGGGGCTAGCAGTGAGTCTGCATATATTAGAAGGTTAATATTGAATAAATGAGTGAATAAACTGAAATATAATATGAATATATTCATATATACATTTATATATTACATATAAATATGTAACATATAAACAAATATACTCAGGTATTAAGAAATATATATATATTTCTTAAATGGTGGTTCACTCATTTATTTAGTACATTATTTGGGGTGTTGTCATATGACAATGCATGATGAAAGAATAGCTGTCCCCTCACCTCAATGTGTACTTTAAATATATTCAAATGTATTTATTCCCATATTGGGTATATTCTTGATTCCCTGAGGTATATAAAAGCATTTAGTCACTTACACAGCAAATAGTGATGCTTGGGCAACTTTAAGGTTAGGATATATAGCACTCTATGAAACAAAAAGTTTTCATAAAAGATCTTTTCCTTTCTCTTAGGGATCTGCAACATTTGTCCTTGTTCCCAGCCGAGTCTTTGAAAGGTTTGTCATTCAAGTAAAGTTTACAGGAAGCTTCTTACCTTCCTGAAGCAGTTTGTGAGAACTAAAAAGAGGTTTCTCTTTACTCTCAACAAAATAAGATTGTCTGTTGATTTATTGCACTTTCCTCTCTTTTCCTGAAATCTCAATCTTCATTTAAAAAAAAAGAACAAAAACTTTGCCTGCTTTTAATTTTCATTTCCTTGGCAAGCTGTCTCACTTTTTCTTTCCTTTCGTTTTTCAGAAATGATATCTTTCCCTCATTTCCCCTTCCCCCTCCACGGTCACCACTGGTTTGGACTTCTTTGTCGCAAATTTTTGCCTTTGTTTTGTCAGCTACCATGCAGTGAAATGTTTTCTTCCAAATGTTTTGACCTCAGACCAAATGGATTTCAGGATAAGCTCCCCTGCTCCTCAGCCTGTTGTGTATTATTGTATTATAGACCCTGGGAAACTGATATACTGTAGTCTGTTTATAATAACCTGCATATTTAACAAATATAGCTAAGAGTTCTTAAAATGTCTTTAACAGTTTCAAAGGAGACATGGAATACATAAAATCTATTGGTTGTTTGTAAATCTGGCAAAAATTTTTGAATTTGGTGAATGCTACTTATATCTATCTTAAAACAAACTTGGCTATGCTTATTCTTAACTATTTTCCAATCAAATACATGCCATTCAGCAAATAGCCTTTTCAAAAAAAGACTGCTACTTTAGTAAAGTTCAATAAAATGTTCTATGTGTCTATATGTAGCATATAAATTTTTCTATGTGTGTGTATGTACATGCAGACATTATGTGTCTGAATTTTGAGTTGTTTGCTGTTAGTCACCTCTTTACCTGTCACTAGAACCTAAAAATATTTTGCACAACTATACACTCAATAACTGTTTGTTGAGTACAAAAAATTCCTTTACTTACTAATTTGAACATCCACTCTGTGCCCAGCATTATACCAAGTACTGGCAAACGCAAGTGAATAAAGCAGTCTCTGCTCTCAAGGAGTTCACAGTCTAACTGGGGAGAGAGAGAGACAATTATAATCATTGTGATAAATTGCCTGATAAATGTGTTCAAGTGAAGAGATCCTAGACTTAGTTGGTCTGGGCACACCTCTAGATCTGGGTGGTAAATGTTTTAAAAGACAAATAGTTTCCCAGGCAAAGAAAAATAGGATTGAGTTGCAGATAGGGTATATATCTGGGAGTGTAAACACTACAAAAATGTAAACAATATGTTTTTCTAGTCATTAAAAATGATGGTAAACATGGAATAATCATTCCATTGCGATAATTGAAGTTTGAAGTTTGCTTTACCGAATTACACATTGAAGGCAAATAAATGCCCAGAGTTGATGTCATAGCTTTTGCTGCAGAAATAGTCTTTGATATACCTGAGATATCCCTCAGAATCTGTGTCCTTCCTTGACATCGTATGTGAATGCAGAGAATTCACATGGCTCGGTACTATGGAATTGAAGACGCTTATAAAAACCTCTGCCTACTTATCTCTCTTTATGCAAAAGAAATGGACACTGAAGTCGGACGATCCCCAGCATAGATAGTGGGCATTTATCAGGGGCGTAATCTTAAGTAAGTAACCTCAAAGTCACTGAGATCCAGGATCCTCAAATTTGAGAGAAGGCCAAGAATAACTAGCTCAGAGTGAGGATTAAATGTGGAAATTATCTGCGTTAGTCAGCGTTCCCCAGAGAATCAGAGCCAATAGAATGTGTATATATGCACGTATGGATGAAGAGATTTGCTATGAGGAATTGACTTACAAGACTATGGAGCCGAATAAGTCCCAAGATCTGTAGGGTAAATCGGCATCCTTGGGACCCAGGAAAGCAGATGGTGTATTCTGTTCTGAATCGGAAGGCCTGAGAGCCAGGAGAACAAATGTTGTAGTTTCAGTTCAAAGGCTGGCAGGCTTGGGACCAAGGAAAAGCCCATGTTTCAGCTCAAACCTGAAAGCACGAAAACAGCAAGGTTTCAGTTTGAAGGCAGTCAGGCAGGAGGAATTCTCTCTTACTCGGAGAGCGCCAGCCATTTTGTTCTATTCAGGCCTTCAACTCACTGTAAGATGCTCATCCACATTAGGGGGACAATCTATTTTACTCAGTCTACGGATTTAATGTTAAAATCATCCAAGAACACACTCGCCCAAACACCGAGGATAAAGGTTGACCAAATGTCTGGGCGCCTCGTGGCCCAATAAAGTTGACACGGGGTTGTCAATTTTATTAACCATCAGAATATCTAAAGTTCCTTATACAATGACTGAAGCAGGGCCTCATAAAAGTTTTAAATAAATGAAACGGTAAATAAAACCATCATAAAAACAAAGACAAATGTATTTCTTAATCATTGTTTAATAGGGAACAGGAAAAAACTGACAACATATGTAATTATTCCTGTAGAAGCTAACGATCATTTTGAGAGAATGAGATAGAAGAGTAAGGAGGAGCTGATCCCAGGAACTTACTATAAAATGTAGAGTATTGCCATAGTTTCCCCAGGAGTGACTATGGCACACAATCAAGCAGAGCAAACCACAGAATGAGAAAATCAGCTTGTGGCCAACGCAAAGGACAACTTTCTAACCACGAGCTAGGATGCCTGATGAGCCATAATTCCACTGGAAATGCAACATGGAAATGAAGGGAAAAATCCTTAGGTTTGATGCTGTATCTGTCAGTGGACTCTATATTCAACAACTCCTGCAAGACAACAGATAAGGGCATTGAAACCGAAGAGGACATTTAAGACTTAATTTTCCCCAGAAAAATAAAGGGAATTCTTAATGGAAAAGAAGCTATAGGCATGAATGTAGCATGGAGTATGTTTTTCAACAGACCCCACGATTTTGACTTGAATACATCTGAATACTTTATATTTATTCAGCGCCTGCTGATTCATTATGCTGATTACTGTCACTTATGTTGCATTCATATAAAAACATTGTAAGATAAATGCAGGTGTCTATCTTACAAATGCAGATACTGGACCTTAGAGAAGTAAAGGTTAATGTCACATATCCAGAGAACACTGGATCTGGGAGTGAAACCCAAGTCCTCCTATTCCAAAGTCAGGACATTTAATAGCCTTGGGTATTCTTTACAGTAGATCCTTGGCTGTTGTATGAAACATGATAAGTTGAGATGCATAGTTTTGAAGCTCCTTGAAGACTCTATAAGCTATAAGAAGTCTAGCCTCCCAGGCTTAGGTAAAATAAAATTTGTGTCCATATTTTGTCATTTGAATGTACAGCAAAATAGAAAAATCTTACCTAAAGAAAGTTACAGTATGCCCAGTTGCACCATCTATCACGGTGGAAAGGGAAATTTAGTATTTGTTTAGTCATGGTGGGAAGAGATGGAGAAGAACTGTCTCCTTACAATGTCTTTAATTCACCTTTATTATTAAATTCTTGCTACAGTTACTTGACAGTACTCATCAGTGGCTAAGAACATGAGCTTTTGGTATTATTCTAGAACAAAGGAGACCAAAGCGACGTGAAAACTAAATCTTTAGATCCTAGATTGAGGAAATATATCTACAAAGACTATTACCGGAACAATTGTTTTCAACAAAAATAAAAAATGCAGCACACATTTAACAATTGATGAATCCAGTTGAAGGAAATACTGGTGTCTCTTGTACCATTCTTACAACTTTTCTGTTAGTTTGAATTTTATCAAAATAAAAATTTTGGAGATAAAAACAAAAATAAATTAGGCTAAAATACCTGCTCTCCAAAAAGGAATATGGTCTTTGTAGGTGGATAGGCTTGATTTGAATATCAGTTGTCCCATTCCTTAAGTATGGGACTTTTAGAGGGTTATTTAATCTTTCCAAGCTTCAATACTCTGGTCAATAAAATGGGATAAAAGAAACTAATTATGAAAATTTGTTGTGAGAATTAAATAAAAGATTTTATTTAACATGCTTAGCAGAATTCAGCATACCATACCAAAAATAAATGTCTCATGATAATAATAATAATTACTATTTGTTTGATGAGTTTAACTTGCCAGTATTATCAGGACAATTATCTTATTTTTTTTTCTGAGAGAGATCTGTCTCAGAATTACTGTGAAAAGGGTTTGCTGCATGTAGCCTCTTTAAAACATCAACGTTGATCTCAGACACTGTCAAGGTATGTTATACACTACACTTTAGATAATTGTATATCTCTTTGGGAAAGGCTGCCAGGTTATTTTTATAAGGATAATAATAAAAATTTCTAGAAAGAGTCAACAGCTCTGTTTTATAGATTCCTGTCTTCTCCCTAGCAGTGTTTGTCAAAACAAGTCCTTTTCCCACAGGAAAATCTGTCAGAAAACCCAACCTCTCCCCAGTTACTGTTTAATACCAATTCCCTTTTAATGGGCCCACCAAATAAACCAGAAAACCTACTGCTTACAGAAAATTATAATTGTTTAAAAAAATATGATTGGTGTAAAAAATAACTTATAATTGTTAGTAAAATTACCATAAATAATAATAATAATACCAGCTGACTCTTCTTTACACTTTTAGGCAATTTGAAGTTACTGTATGATTACGTTTATATAACATTCTTTAGACGACAAAATTACGGTGATGGAGAATAGATCAGTGGTTGCCAGGGGTTCGCGTGGGATGAGGGAAAGAGTGAGAGAAAGAAATGTGTATGGTTATAAAAGGTCAACATGAGGGATCCTTGTGGTGATGGTAACGGCATTGTTCTGTGTTTTGATCATGGCGGTGGATACGAGAACCTACACCTGTGATAAAATTGCGTAGAACTAAATGCGCACATACACACAGACACACACACACACACACACACACACGTGAGTGTATGTAAAACTGATACAATCTAAATAAAATTGGTGAATTTTATCAATGTCAATTTCCTGGTTGTAACATTGTGCTACAGTTTTGCAAGATGTTACCATTAGAGGAAAGTAAGTAAAGGGTACTTGCGATCTATCTGTATTATTTCTTTCAACTGCATTTGATTTTACAATTTTCTCAAAATAAAATAGCTTAATTGGGAAAAAATTACCTAATGTCTTTTGTCTTTTTTTGGGAGGAAGATTAGCCCTGAGCTAACATCTGTTGCAATCCTCCTCTTTTTGCTGAGGAAGATTGACCCTGAGCTAACATCAGCACCGGTCTTCCTCTACTTTATATGTGGGATGCCTGCCACAGCGTGGCTTGATGAGCTTTGTGTAGGTCTGCATCCAGGATCCGAACCTGCAAACTCTGGGCTGCCAGAGCAGAACATGCAAACTTAACCACTAGGCCACCAGGCTGGCCCATAATGTCTTTTTTTTTTTTTTTATTGAGGTATAATTGACATACAACTCTGTATTAATTTCAGGTGTACAACATAATAATTTGATATTTGTATATATTGTGAAATGATCACCACAATAAGATTAGTTAACATCTGTCACCATACATAGTTACAGAATTTTTTTCTTGTGATGAGAACTTTTAAGATTTACTCTCTTAGCAACCTTCAAATATGTGATACAGTATTATTAACTATAGTCATCATGCTGTACATTACATCCCCATGACGTACTTATTTTATAACTGGAGGTTTGTGCCTTTTGACCCCTTTCAGCCACTTTGCCCACACCCCACCCGCCACTTCTGGCAACCACCAATCTCTTAATATCTTTCCTCTACCTTCACGCAGATAGTAACCTTTTGAGGCAGAGGAGAGATATTTTTCTCTAGGCCATTTATATACATTTTTATAACACTTTGATCTCTGTCCAATTTCCAGATAGAATCTTCTGCCTTTTAAAAGACCAGTAACTAATACAGAACTGCTGAATCCACCATCCTGAGATAAACAAGTTAGGCAAATGTGGATATAATAGATTGTCATTTGATGAACGAAGAGAAACTTCTCCAGGAAGAACAGGAGCAGCTTGAGTGAGCAGTTTCTTGAGCACCCCCAGGGGGAAAATGAAGTTATTGTTATCTGCTGTGACACCTAGAGCAGCCTGCCCGCCACCAACGATGACTGTCCATAACAAGAGTCTGGGATCAATTAAGGAAAAGTGAACTTCTAACCTATGTGAACTGTCACGGTTGAGTCCTGGCCTGGCTGATCTCTGAGTTTCCAGAGGTTAATCACAGCACTCCACAGCTGACAAGAACCTCCCCTCTTTTTTACCTCCATTGACTAAACTCTGCCCTCAGAAGCCCCAGAGGGAGAAAGTTCCCTTTCTCCTTGCTTCTAGAGTAGGAAAAAAAAAAAAAAGATAATTATAGTCTTGTTCAAGAATGAACCTCCTTTATCTAGAGCCGTGGCTGACATGTGATGGGTGCTCAATATATTTTTATCAAATATTAATATGAAATAAACACTAAGAGGAGTTCAGTTCACAGCTCCTGATTTATACACCACAAATAATAATAATAATAATAATATCAATCACCTATCTGTTAAATGCTTACTATGTATCAGACATTGTCTTTATATATGTAACTACCAATCATTTAAGTATTCTATACTATAGATGGTATTTTTAATGTCCATTTAATAGATGAGGTCATTGAGGAACAGGCAGATTGAACAGCTTCCCAGGTCACACAGCTGTTCAGAGGCAGAGCTGGATGTAATACAGCCAAAGCAATCCCAGTGCTTGTGGTTAAACCACCAGCTTGTTTTGCCTCTGATAATTTATGGGGAGCGTCCATTCATTAGGCAGAAGTATGTATTCAAAAGTGAAGGCATCCATCTTGGTTTAGAGCTTAACCAAAATTCTCGTATAAAATTTCAAAAAGGATTCTAACAGCTCATTTAATGTTTATAACAATCCTATGAAGTGACAGTTATCAGTTATTGATGAGAAAATGGTATCAATGTGGTTCAGTGGCTTAAAATTGTAACCCATTTTATAAATGTTGAACTCTGTCTCTTGAATTTTTTCTTCTAAACCGGGATCTTGGGTTTACCATATACTGTTCAATCTCGCATTTCAGAGTCAGATTTGCATCAGCAAGAGTTTTAATTCAATTTTAATGTCTGACTCTGACTAACTAGGTTAAATAAGTTCACTGAGGTACAATTTGCTCACCTTATAATATGAAGCTAGTAATAAAACCTGCACTTTCTGTCTCAGTGGGTTTTCGTGAAGAAAAGATGGGATGTGAAAAGTCTTTGTCAGATGTAAACTTGAAGGCACATTTAAATTGCCACTATGGTTATTATTTTTCAGAATCATTTTTACTTTCAGGAAACAATGCCAAAATGGGAAGCTCATTGGATTATAAGTTTGGGGGCATTATACATTCAAGTCTGAATTTATTTATTCATTCGTTCATTCATTTGTTCAACAACTGGGTTTTGAGTCTCTGTTATATGAGTATCCGTTATATGAGATGTGCTATATTAGACCCTGTAGAATATACAAAGTAGTAGTGCTCTAGGCAAATATTACCTGTCAAACTGTAGTTATACAGAAACCGTGTCTCATTCACCATTGCTCCATCCTACCCCCAAGATTATGTTCTGAGCTTGACTCAGTTATTAATTAATACTTTATACAAATTACTATAAAATTATTATGGTACTCACCCTTACCACCATCCACATTTTCTGCCGCAAACACACACACACACACACACACACACACACACACCCTGACTAGGCAATGTGTTAGGCTGTGGGTATTCAGAGTCTCATGGATCTCACAATCTATGTGTGAAATCAGGCAATTAAATCAATTACTGTAATTGTAAGGACTACGAAGGGGTTATGCAGAGACGTCTGTGACTTCGCAATCTACTACTAATGCAAGACCTTGCAACATCACTTAGCCTTAGTCTCAACCACATTGGACTAAAAGAACAAATGGGTCTGAAAGCTAGAAAATTCTATGTGGTGATATTTTAAAACAGCTAACAGCAAGGGGTTATTTGCAAACAAGCCTAAATGTTTTCTATTCAATCCAACAGGTGTTATTTTACACCCCGTATATGGCGGATACTGAATTTCTTGGCATCTTTGAAAATAACTCTACCTATTCTCTGTAGGCAGAAATGTATTCTCTAGAGCTGTTTTTCCAATAACATTTATTTTAACAATAATATGCTTAGTCTGCTGTGAAAATACAACTTCACTGATTAGGCAGCCAGCCCAGTCAAACATTGTTTGGGGTTATAATTATAGCCATTTAATTGTTGAACAGTCTCATAATAGCTGCAAAAGAATCTCAGTTTGTTTATATGCAGCAATTTGAAACTTGTTTTCTTCTCTTTATTCTTTTTCCTCTTTAAAGGAGAACTCAGGATAAGACTAGCCTGGAGCCCCAGAGTACGATTAAGCCCCCTACAAAATGCATCAGGACCAGAAGGCTCCCTTTTGGTTAAAGTAAGGAGCTGTTGTCATGATGTGTTTTAATTTAATGAACAGAGAGAGCTGTTCTGTTCTGAGACCTCTTTCCCCCCACTCAGAATGGGGGTGTTTACGTACAGCTGTGGGGAATTACTCACAAGAGGTTTCAACAGTGGAAAAAGAAAACATCCTCTTTTCTTTTTGGACCCACCCAGCCCACCAAGGTTTACAGACTTAGCCAATGGAAAGATAGACTACGGTTCACTGAAAACTCCAGTTGGAAAATGGAGACCCAGACTCCATCAGGAGTACAAGATCTGAAGGGCTGACAAAGCTGCCTTAGCAGCTACAGGGAGATGGCAAGGTAGAATCCTTTGAAGAGGTTTTGCTTCAGAGACAGCTTGTAGATTAGAACCCGACATAGAGCCATAGTGACCAGGATTGTGTAAAAACGGGTGATGGGAGTAAAAATATAAATTGCATTATGGTTCCTCCAGAGTCATTAAACTCCCTCTTAGCCAACAATGAACAAAATCTAGATTTTCTTCCTTTTAGTTTGTGCAATTTTTGGATAAAGAATAAATGGTCTCTTTCAAATTTTCCCTTGACTCAAGTAATCTTTTTCTAGGCATTTTACTTAATTACTTTAATCTGTGCAAAATAGAAGCAGAAAATTTATCTAAATGAGAAATTTGGTTAAAAAATCTCAGAGTAACTTGCCCAACAATACCTTGAAAAGAGTGGTTAAAATTTTAATAAATCAATCAGTAGTTATGCTGTTATTATTTCAAATTAAACATCTAGAGTTGTGATTTGTGGGCTATTTTTAAATATAGTAAGTATAGTCCCACTTGCTAAGACCTATAGGGAAGCACATTTAATTTTATGAACCGGATGGATTTTGATCTTTAAAAATATGCAGTATATGCTTTTTCTATTACTTTTCAGTTTTTATGACATTTTGAGAAGTGAGTCATGGAGTAGAGGTCTCATTATCTAATAAATAACAAGTATTTTAAATATTAATAGGTATATATATTATTTTGAAAGTATGGAATCAAATTGTTATGTTTTGTGGCATTATATTTTACCTCTTACAGTTTAAAAAAAGAAGAAAGTAAAGAGAAAAAAAATAGAGAGATAATTTTATGTTTGTTTCCTGGAGCAGAATTCACCAAAATAACTTCTATCAAAAGATCCTTATGTAGAGCTGTCATGGAAAAAATATTTAAAGAAAACTTTCCTGTATGCATGGCTTAATTAAATGGAGCTTTGTTAAATTTTCCTTGAACATTGATTAAATATAACAGTTCAGTAAATAATTTAACTTAGAATTCCTTAAAACATTAGTATGCCAGCTTTAAATATTTTCTTCAAATTGTCATGAAGATGTCAATCTAAGGGCAAAATTCTTAATTTTTCTCAGTATCTCTGCTGCACTGGACTCTTAAAGTATTCTTAAAATCCACTATCTCTCACTTGCATGTTTTTGTAGAGTGACATGAAAATGAGGTCAAATTCAATAATTCAAAATTAATTTTATTCACCATTTCTAAATTTACTTTGAATATTGCACCCAAATGTGGTGACTTAATTTATTAATGGTAAACTCAGGTGCTAGGCCATATACACATGCTTGGCAATTTTAGGCTCTCAAAAAGCAGATTCTTAGACCAAACAGCGTTCTTGTTTGAAAAAGTCTCTCATAATTAACCTACTTTTTTTCCTTAAAATATAAGTTCCAAGAATATCATTATGCCTATTTCACACAAATGGTTTTTCTTCCTTCAAGTGTATTTGATCATGAGGTAGAGATGGAATGAAATCAAACATAATCAGCAATGATGGTTGTAGAGACCCCATAAAGTAGTTAGAATTTTCCATAATACCCCATTTACAATGATAACAAACACTTGGTTTTTTATCATTTAATTCATATTTTTTATAAAAGAAAATATATCATGCATGGGAAGCACGTATGACATAACTGAGGAAGCGCATTGTAGTCATTGCCATGAGATTATTCCAGAGAAAATGTTCGGTTTATGTAAATTAGCCAGTGGCTGAAGTAGAGGAATGTGTATTCAGTTTTCTAAGGGAAATAAAATCAAAACCTTAACTTTCAATTTTTTGGTTTTTTTGAAGTAAGAAATAAATGACTTCAAGAGACAATTGTCCCCTCATCTCTCTCTCCCTCTATTCCTACCTTCCTTTCTCCTTCCTTTCATGATAAACTTGCTTTCATATTTTTAAATGTCATTGTTAAATTTATCCTTTTTCTCTTTAAAAAAAAATATCTTACTCTTTGTTTATTTCAATGTTGTAATCCTTCAATGTTGTAGAGTCTAACCTACCTGGTACATAATAGCTGCTCAAAAATGTTTGTTGAATGAAAATGAGTAAATTAAGTCATGCATACTAATTGTAGAAAATATGAAAAATATCCCCCTCCCTCCAGAAGAAGCACATGGAGGAAGAAAAGCCAGATGTTCAGTGTGCTGGACCTTCCATTGGTCTATCAATATCTGTGGAAAACCTGCCTTTGGGTTTGTGACTGCCTTTACTCAGTTTTCATGTCTAATTGTGTCCCTTTTTCACTCTTTGAAGTCCACTGAGGAGCTGAGCAGAGCTAGAAAGGATAACAGAAGAAAGCCATATAGAGATAGCCTTTAAAACATAATTACCATGGACTCCCTGGGCTTAGAAACAGTCCATTCACGGCTAGAAAATGAACACTATTTATCCAAAAGGTTGCAGCTGTTACATTCTCTGGAGAAAACACAAAGTAAGACCTATCCATGCCAGGTTTTTCTGATTGCCTAACTTCAATGATTCAGAGATAAAATCCCAAAATAGGCATTTATAAAGGCAAGGATGAGAGGAAGAAAAGACTCAGAACCAGGATTGGTACTCACTGCTGTTGGTTCTTAAACTCCAAACCTGTAAGCTGTTTTTCTTCCAATTTTGCCAGTTTGCCTAGGTGATAGTCTTGTGCCAGTCAAAACAGTCACAGACATTTCTGTACAACATATTCTGTTCTGTCTACACTGCTGGATATTTCCGAAAAACAGAATAACGGAAGCACTGAATCAAATAAGGAAACCAGAAAACTTAAGCCCTCAGATGAAAGAAGAAAACAAAAAAGTGAGAGGAGAGAATGTATTTTCCCAGGAATGTCCACATCTTTATAGACTCGGTTTCAAAGTGGATTTTCTTTGAATAGGGTTTGAATTTGCCAACAGGCTATTAGGATATAATACACTACTCACAATGCTCCAAGAAAGGAACTGAGGTTTGTTGTAATTTTCCCACTTTCCCAGAGATGGGTAGAGCCAAGAGTAAGGGGTGAAGGAAAGTGGGCAAAAGATTGTAAGAGCAGGAGAAAACTTGTTGGATCCTATCCAATCATCTTCAAAGGACAACCTCTTCCAAACAGAGCAGACCTTCAGGGGGAGATTATGCAAAGCCCCTGCCTTCCAGCACCCCTGAAAACCTGCCGCCCCCATCCATTCAGATTTGAGGATTAAGAAAACCAGGGAAATGAAAGCATCTATTTATCCCTGATCTACGTCAAGAATTGTTCTCTGGGCTGGTTCCTATGGCTTTATTGGTGGTGTGATCATCACTCTTACTTTTTTTTTTTTTGAGGGGGTGGGGAGGGCATCTGCATTATCTGATAGTTCTGTGTTTATTTTTTCAGCAACGATGCTTACTTGTGTAACTCCTGGCTAGGTTTCCCTTGCCAAATGATAGAAATCAGAGTTGGAAAAGACCTATTAGGTCATTTTATCCTAAGTCCTGCCAGTGAGAATTTTGCCTCTAATATGCAAGATGAAGCGTCCACCCCTTCCCTTGGGAGATTAGCTTCTACAATCCAATTAGTCCATGCTGCCAACACATTTTCCCTGACATTCAATTTACAATTAATATCATTGTTTTTCTTAATTCCACTCTCACAAATTAAGTGTTTACTTTCTCTCATTGTTCTCACATTTTAATCCACTGATGTCTAGTTCCTTATTTTTCCCAAAATACACTCATTTATTTCATTTATTTTTTCCTAGAATCTTTTGTTTATTTGTTATTCTTTGCACGGCTCTGTACTTCTGACACAAAGATAATAGAGGCTTCTAATTTCCCAATTTGGCACATCTCATTAGGCATGTGTGAAGTGGAATTAAACAGAGAATTGAGAAATTTTAATGTTTTCATAAAATTCAGCCTTCCTCAATATTTTGCTGTTATTTTCTGGAACGTTCCGGAACAGTGGTTCGTGGCTTGAGATATGTCAGCAATTTCTAGTGTCTCAGCTTTTCAGTTGTGTGTGTGTGTGTGTTTGCATGTATCAAATTTTCTGCTGTGGAAACCTGGCTCAGATGATCAGCGGAGATAAGGCAAGCAGAGATAGGAGGCAGAAGACGAGGAATACCACAATAATGAATTTAGGGACTGAAGAAACTCAGCCAGCCACCAGGAAACTTCACTCCCTGAAGAGATGGACCCTCTTCAGACTGAGGTGAACCATTGTGGGCCAAAGCTACCCAGTGCACTCATGTAGCAGACCTCTCTTTACAGCAAGGCTTTACCTTACTGGGATTTTATTTCTTCATTGCCTAAGGCTCTGGCTTTGTTCCTGCCTTGCCTTGTCTCCTTCTGATCCTCTGACCTTATTTTGGCTGGCAGATTGCATTTGCCTGTCCAGTTCACCATGTAGATTCAGTCTCCTCCTCATGACTTCCTCTCAGCCTGCCTGTCTAAGGGAGGAGCCCCTGTTTCTTGATCCCACCCTCTGACTAAGCCCTCTCTTGCTTCTCCTTCCTTTCCTGATGATTGAGTACAGACACCTGCCCAAACTCTGCTTTTTCTCTACATCTCCAATTATTCAGTTGTCAAGACTACCTGTCTACTCAAATTTACATCCTGCTCTATCACAGGCCACAGCCCTGACTCAAAGTAGCCTGCTCTTGTGGTTCTTTAAGAGAGTTTTACAGATAATTGACTGTCACAAACATAAGAAAAATCCTTAATGCCGTCTTGTAAGGCCCTGCAAAACTCCTGCCTAGCACCATAACCCAATCACGTACCATTGACCTCCCCACCTCATTCTGCTCCAGCTGTGTTGGCTTTTCCTCAGTTCCTTTGCTGTGCTAGCACCCATCTCTTTTCCATTTTGGGCTTTTCAACCTGTTGTTCCCTCTGCTTGCCTGAGTGTTACTTACTGATTAAGTCACAGCTTACATGGAACTTAGATCATCCTAAGTACCCTCCCCTGGACTAAGCAGACTGAGTAGATCCTACTGTTATACTTCATCCTTTGGCCCTATATTTGCATTGATAGCACTTACCAAAAATCATGAACATATATTCATTTATTTGTTAAGTTATTTGACATTTGTAAAACTCTATGGTACATGAAGATACTGTTCATTTCAGCTTGTGCCTAGTGTATTACAGGCGCTCAATCAGGTGACACTTCAACCATGACAACAAAAAGGTAGAGAGCAGAATAAAAGTTGAGAAAGTCAGCCAGCTCATTATTGATAATCAATTCATTGTCTTAATCTACATAATTCTGTCATTTTTCTTCATACTTGTAAACATCTAGCTTGGTTTATATTTTTAAAAACCTTGATGTTGTGCAAATCTGTATCAGGTATTGTATCAGTAAGGTTTTTTGATTTCAGGCAAGAGAGAGCAACTGTACTGTTTTTACTTGAAAAGGGTGGGAAAAATAGGGAGCTCACATAATTAACGAGAATATGGAGACTATGCTTGGTGCATAGAGAGAAACTAAAACAGCATAGAATCTGGGTATAAGAACACTGGTTTCCTGATGCTAGTTGTCACTGTAGCATTGCTGCCAGACACTGCTGGAATCTCTAGGCAATCATTGGCTTCCACCGCAGGACCCCACAGTAGCTGTCACGCATGAACTCCGACCACCTATTTGTTAGTAACTGACTTAAGCTTCAAAGTCTTGGGTTAGAGTGATGCTTCACCAAGGACTGATTAGGTAATCGAGCCCTGGTCTCTGGGTCAGGTGGAGAAAGGATTCCCCACCTTGTGCACAGGCATTTTGAGGTAGGGAACCTCACCCCTCCCACTCCTCACACATAAGTTATTCCTCCAAAATGAGGAGAAATGAATGATGGACATATCTCCAACGACCAGTCAATCAAACCAGCCAACCAACAAACCAACCAACAGCAACTGCTAAACCTTAGTTATCATGCTCAGGGTATGCCATTCCCAAATCCCAATGCATGAGGCATTATCTTTCTTCTTGATCTTCTCCTCTGCTGTTTTCTGTATTAATTCTGTAGGTCTTCTTCTCTAAAAGAAAAGGTCTAAAAGGAAAAGTCCATAAGGAATGGAGTTAAGCAGGATAGAGAAAGGGAAAGTGCTGAGCAAGTAAGTCAGATAAGTCTCAGATAAAGTCTAGCCTTGGCCTGATCCATAAGGGAAGGTCTTTGAATCACTTAGCTGTGTTGTTCCACTTGAGGGAAGGGGTTGACACTTTACATGCCACATGAGTCGGTCACTGGCTTTGAGTTGCCCCCAGGGCATGGGCATAACTCTCCAGTTGAAGCAGCTGATAGTTAGGGGCACACTCTTCAGAGAAGACGGGGTACCTGTGAGCCATTAGCAGTTGATCCTCACAGAAGTGGCGACTGGCATGTACCAGCAGGTTAAAGGGGATCTGAGAGGGACATCACAGTATTTACTACAGAATTCTTCTATGTAACCTCTGTTGGGTTTACTAATTTATTGTTTGTATTTTCAAACAAATCAGCAAAAGAGTAACATTACAAAACTAACCCTGAAACAACCCCTTAGCTTTTCTTTTTGACTTTCTCGAGGTGTGAAAAAAATTGTGACTACGTCATGCCAAACGTCTGAGTGGAACAGACATACAGTTGGCTCTCCTGTACCAGCAGGTTCTGCATCTGCGGATTCAACCAACTGTGGACCAAGAGACCTACAATAGTTGTGTCTGTATTGAACATGTACAGACTATTTTTCTTGTCATTATTCCCTAACCAATACAGTATAATAACTATTTACATTGCATTGGGTATTATAAGTAATCTAGAGATGATTCAAAGTATAAGGGAGGATGTGCATAGGTTATATACAAATACTAGGCCATTTTATATAAGGGACTTGAGTATCCTCAGATTTTGGTATCCACAGGAGTCTTGGAACCAATTCCTTGAGGATACTGAAGGATGACTGTCTTCAAACAGCTGAACACTTTGCCTAAGCAACCTTAAACACATGGATACTTGGAAGAACATAGATCAGTAACTAGTTTGTGATTTTATTTTTCCATCCAGAAGTTGACTGCTATGCTAGGGCACAAATATGGCAAATAAAAAGCTGTGCTTTTCTGCAAAATCAATTAGTCCTTGCACATAGGCCCCTATACACTGGAGTTGAGATTTATTATTCAGAAAACATCTATGATGGTAATATTATTAATAATAACAAAAATAGGGGCTGGCCCTGTGGCTTAGTGGTTAAGTTCAGTGCGCTCCACTTCAACAGCTGGAGGTTCTCAGATTTGGATCCCGGGCATGGACCTGCACCACTTGTCAGCCATGCTGTGGAAGTGACCCATGTACAAAGTGGAGGAAGACTGGCACAGATGTTAGCTCAGGGTTAATCTTCCTCACCAAAAACAATAATAATAAGTTAAAAAAAACAATAATAATAATCTCAAAGTTTTATTTTAAGTCTTTTACAGACAGTAACTCATTTTAATTGCTCAAAAGTATTCTATGAGAATCTAGGTATGATTATTATCCCCATGTAACCCTTGAGGAAATTGAAGCTTAGAAGGTTCATGACTCAATGAAGGGCACACAGCTAGTAAGTGATGCGGTAGGAATGATTTTTTCATTATTGCTGGGTGTGTCAAAATGACCTCAGCGTTCCCCATCAGATTGCTGTTCACTTTGACTCTGAATTAGACGGTCAATGGAGTCGTTAGTATTCTTTGTAAATTTCTCATTCTCAAATGCATGTAATTAACTCTCAAAAAATAGTAAACCTCTGCCCTTTAGAGGTAAAGATGTCATAAATGACTTGCCATTAGTAGGACACGCTCTAACCTAGCTGCAGCGGATGCTGCACTGAATACATTTCTCTCTTTTCTTGGGTCCCTCTCATGCTTATCACCAGAAACATACCTATGTGTGGCCCATAGACTAAAATTAAGCTAATTAATTGGTTGATCTAGGAAATGAAAATTAATCTCATTAATAATCTCATTAATCTCATTAATGATAACAATAACATTATCATATTTGAGTACTGATGCTTTGCAGGTAATTTAAATAACAAAGAAGCTATTTTGCTACTTTATTTTGGTTTGTCTCACACCTTTTCCTTTCTTTTTCAGTTGCATCACGCCTCTCATATCACAGGTCTGGACATATCACAGAGGTTGGGCCAATCATAGGATTCCATCCACCTGACCACCACTAATTGGTCCAAAAATGGGCATGTGACATAAGCAGGACCAATCAAATTTCTTCCCCAGGATTTTTCTTTCTTTTTTTTTTAATTTAATTAATTAATTTATTTATTTTTCCCCCCAAAGCCCCAGTAGATAGTTGTATGTCATAGCTGCACATCCTTCTAGTTGCTGTATGTGGGATGTGGCCTCAACATGGCGGAGAAGCAGTGTGTCGGTGCGCGCCCGGGATCTGAACCCGGGCCGCCAGCAGTGGAGCGTGTGCACTTAACCGCTAAGCCACAGAGCCGGCTCCCCCCTCAGGATTTTTCTAACAGGAGTTAGTTGAAGAGAATTTCTTTCTATTCATGAAATTTATGAGAATATAAGCTCATAGCTGGCTGTAGTTTTGTTTTGAACGCCGTGAGGATGGTTAGCTTGAGAGAACATGGCTCCTTGTAAAAAGAGGCAAATACAGAATGATAATCTAATGGTTTGAATCCACAGATATAGTTTCCATTGGTGGTGTTTTTTTTTTGTGTGTGTGTGTGGTAGATCGGCCATGAGCTAACATCTGCCAATCCTCCTCTTTTTTGCTGAGGAAGACTGGCCCTGGGCTAACATTCATGCCCATCTTCCTCTACTTTATATGTGATGCCGCCACAGCATGGCTTGCCAAGCCCTGAGTTGGTGCCTGCCTGGGATCCTAATTGGCGAACCGGGGCTGCCGCAGCAGAGCGTGTGCACTTAACTGCATGTGCCACTGGGCCGGGCTGGCCTCCAATTGGTGGTGTTTTTTGTTTGTTTTGTTTTTGTGGTTTGGTTAACTGAAATAAAATTTTTCTTGTCTTACTTATACTTCCTTCTTCTTGCAATCAAAGTGTTGTGTGTATTACACATATATTACTACGGATTCACACAGAAATCTCCTGATTTAGGTATTATTATTCTTATTTTACAAATATGAAAATGAAGGCCCAAAGAGTTGATGTCATTGGCCCAAGGTTGCACAATTAGCCAGTAAGGAATAGATGTTGGATTCCAAATTTTATCAGTTGAAAATCGTTAGCTAGATTCTATAACTCTTAGAGAAAACATTTATTAATTTAAAAAGAAAACCACAATTTTTTATCAACACCTAAGATGTCCTGACATAAATCACAATAGGGATTTTGCACATGTGCCAATGTGTATATCTTAGCTCATAGTTGGTTGTTTCTTGTAGGTCATCCAGGACTTTTGGCTACTTATTCTTTCACTCAAAATGGTGAGTGGAAATATAATGTTCAGGGAATGGAATAAAATAATCATAAAAATTTAAGAATTTTTGAAGAAATTTTTTTTACCGTGTATGTAGTACTGTACAATACTGGATTTGGAGCAGAGAAAAAAAAGTGCCAACTAAAATACAGCCTTTCTCATAGTGTTATTTACAAATCAAAAAGCCTTGGAAAATTCATGCTTATCTACTGGTTTTAATGATGTAGTTAGTCAGAAATATATGTTTTCAAACCTTAAGACACTTCACATGTTTTATCATCTAAGAAAACTTGGTTAACGGATTTTTTCCTTCTTTTATTATATGATTACATGTAGAAATGAAGAAATCAAACTTTTCTTCAAATTTCAGGATGACAAAGTAAGAGACATTCTTAGTTTCATGATGACCTCACATAATATGAATTATTTGTATATTTTATCTTCTATTTGTATCATTTATTAAAGTTTGTCTGAAAAGCCCTTATGAATACTCTAGGACATAGTCTAAGTTTCACTGCTTCTGAAATGCCCTCCCAAAGATCTCAGGTATTAGGTTTCAAGAGTTAGGGACGTTTGAAGAAGTAGAAAATGAAGGAAAATTACTATAAATGGGCAAATATGGAGTGGGGAAATGCTGATCCATTTCTTTCTTTCTTTTTTTTTTTTTGTGAGGAAGATCAGCCCTGAGCTAACATCTGCCAATACTCCTCTTTTTGCTGAAGAAGACTGGCCCTGAGCTAACATCCATGCCCATCTTCCTCCACTTTATATGGGACGCCACCACAGCATGGTTTACAAGCGGTGCGTCGGTGTGAGCCTAGGATCCAAACCGGCGAACCCTGGGCTGCTGCAGCGGAGCGTGCGCACTTAACGGCTTGCGCCACCAGGCTGGCCCCTGCTAGTCCATTTCTGATCTTATTGATTTGCTTTGTAATTAATATTTCTCCCATTTATTTGAATGATATTTATCAAGCACGTAATACATGCCAGATATTCTGCTAAACACTAGAAATGCAGTGGTGTTATAGGGATGATGACAGAACAGGAGTGACATATATTAATGTCAGAAGGTACATTTTTTTAATTTAAGGAAGCTTCCATATGCGTCTCTATATATGCAGAGACACACAGTCATGCATCTTGATGGTGCCACTCTTTGTCCTCCAAAGAGTCCCAGAGTGACCTTTTAGTTATGTGAATGAATGACAGTACGTGTTGGGGGCTTCAGAATGTCTATAAAAAGACCATTTTTTTGTGGGTCAGAGGGCTAATCTGAAACTGTCTCTGTGATTCAATGTTAGAGGAACTTCTCATGGTAGATGAGTCCCCTGATTAAAAGGACACCATGATGTAAAGGGAACTCCCCAGGAAGAAAGTGATGTGTGTCCTAATGGCCTAAACTCAACATGAGGCTAAGGGACAGAGAGGCAAGGTTACTTCCAGCACAGCATGTGACTGCATTTTGAGGAAATATGGCTGAGCAAGTGAGTGTGAAATAAAAGAGTGATATGCCCACGATAGAGGTCCAGGGCAACAACTGTAACATGGCATCAGTGGACAAATATCCATTAGACTGGACGGACCTAATCTCTAATATCTGCATCATGTGGCAGTGAAGGAAGCGTGGATGTTAGTGAACTCGTTAGAATTTTTTAGCGTTCTTTTTTTTCCCTCTCTGTCTATAGGACTGGTTCTCTTTGTACAGAGCAGAGAATTTGAAGAATAAGGATGAGGTTAAGATGGAGGCATCAAGAAGGAGAGACTAGGCTTCTCACTATTAATGGCAGAGTGACGACCAAAGGATTAACTAAAAGTGAAATAAAACATGAATGATGATAACCACAAACTCATGAAATTAAGTTTCACTAGTAATGTGTAAATATCTGTTTATGTGGTTTATCAGTTAGCTTTCACTTTGTAATACCACAGGAACAATCTCCAAATCTCAGTGGATTACAGCAATTAAGTTTTGGTCTCATTTACATTCCATGTCAGCACAGGTCAGCTGTAACTCTTCTTCAGTCTATGGCCCTGTACCTTGTATCTTATTCATTTTAGGATCCAGGTTGAAGGAACAGTTCCTATTTGGGAAATGGTGATCACATGACAGTTCTTAATGTTTCTGCTTACACGGCACACAAGTCACTTCGGCACACAATTCATTCTTTGGTCAAAAAAAGTCAATTAGCCAAGCCCACCTCAGTTTGGTGGTAAGTATGTTCCTTCCACAGGGAGTCCATGCAAGTCTCATGGCAAGAGAAGGGGATGCATAATCTTTTTAAAAGGAAGGCAGCAAATAATGGGAGCAATGATGCAACCTACTACATGTGAAATCTAAACTCTGGACAGCTCAAACAATCAATTTTTATTTCCTTTTTGCTGCATCATATTATTATGGGAAATAGAAACAAATCCCTTCAAATTAAGGATATACCATTTTTTTAAATTAATTTTACTTATTTATTTTCCCCCAAAGCCCCAGTAGATAGCTGTATGTCATAGCTGCACATCCTTCTAGTTGCTGCATGTGGGATGCGGCCCCAGCATGGCCCGAGAAGCAGTGCGTCGGTGCGCGCCTGGGATCCGAACCCGGGCCGCCAGCAGTGGAGCGCGTGCACTTAACCGCTAAGCCACGAGGCCGGCCCGAGGGTATACCATTTTTAATGGACTCTATAGGACATGGTTCAGGAGAAACACACAAATACAACTCTATCTCCATGGTACAGTTGTTGACCTCAGAGCCATCATGCATGAGCTGTCCGATGATGGTCCTCCTAAAAATTTCAAATCTCCACTTATGGTTGCCAGTATCCACAGTGGTGAGAGAGGATGCCAATTAGTATGCTTGCCAATGAAGATGAGGTTTAATGCAATAAGGATACTTCACCACAGATGGATAAGGGTGATTCACAAAGGAAACACTGTGGCCTATCTTCCCTTTAGTGAATCAACAACAACCATTCCAACCAGAAAATTTTTTTAGAATATTGCCCATAAAGGGACATAAAAAAATTGACTGCTGGGTGCCCAGCAGCTAGAAAAGTACTTGGTACGTTGTTGGGCGCAAAGACATTTTTATTAAAATAAATTGAATTGTTCTTAACTCTGACCTTCAAAGAAACAAGAACTGTAGAGATTCAGTAACTGACATAAGTGAATGTTTTGTGTTTGGTGAACAAAAAAATATCTTAAATGGAGCTAAAATACCCTTAATTAACTAACCTAAAATTTGTTCTGATTATCTTGATAGATATTTTTATTATATTTGAAAACATTTCAGAGAGTAGTAGCAGTATCCATAGCTGTGACAATCATGAAGGGAAAATGGTAAGACTTTAAAAATCTCTAAATACTCACAACAAATCTTAGCAAAAGTTTTTCTCTATAAAATGCAGTGTATGGGAAAAAAATTGAGAACTTTTTTTTTTTCCTGAGGAAGATTGGCCCTGAGCTAACATCCGTGCTAATCTTCTATTTTGTACATGGGTTGCCACCACATCATGGCCACCGATGAATGGTGTAGGTCCATGCCTGGGAACCACACCTGGGCTGCCGAAGCAGAGCACACCAAACTTAACCACTAGACCACAGGGCCAGCCCCAAGAGAACTTTATATACGCAATGACTAGATACATATATATGATGTATACATGTAAATTATATTATTATACATAATGATTAAATATAACAATTTATAAAAATGTTAAATTCCATTCTTATTAAATGAAAAATAGCCTCGTAATCCAAGTTAATTACCGTTGGCTAGCATTTTATCACTCATTGAATAAGACAATTTTGCATTGGCTAGAGCATTTGCTACAACAATTTCACAAATGCGTTTTCTTGTTTTTGGAAAGAGCAAGTGGTGGATAAGTTAGAGATCCTGACTCCCACCACCTTCGGCATCACTCTCTTCAATTTATATAATACTTCTATTTTTCTTCTAAGGAAACCTCACTGAAGCTTCTTCCCTTACTCTTCATGTCCATAGAAATTTTGTTTGATTTTTTCTCGTTTACTGCCAGGGCCATTTTGTTTTTTTTTTGATATAGAAAATGATATTTTCCCAGCTTCAGCAGACATGTAGCTTTAGAAATGGAAATGGAGGAGGATAAGACCACATGCAGAAGTGAGGGCCTCTGGCTTAGCGAGACACACTCTCAAGCGACTCATGCTTGCACATCTGCCTCTCTCCTGACTCATAGTTGCTTCACAGGACACATCATTCAAATTTGTGCCCCAGGAAAATACCCACTGCTTTATGACATGAGTTACTAGGTAATAATTGTAATATTCAATGTTCAATCTGCAGCTAGCCAAAGCCGCCCATTATCTAGGTATCCTAAAATACTGTTAATAATGTGATATTTTGCCTGAAGAACTTCTAAACAAGATTTTGACATAAATTTACACACTCAAACACACACACACACGGCTCTTGGGTCACATGAACTCTATCATTTACTCACTTATTCATTCATTTATTCACTATTTTTTTGTTTTGTTTTGATGAAGAAGATTCACCCTGAGCTAACATCTGTGCCAATCCTCCTCTACTTTGTATGTGGGTGACTGCCTCAGCATGGCTGACAAGTGGTGTAGGTCTCTGCCCGGGAACCAAACTCGCAAACCCAGGCCACCGAAGTAGAGTGTGCCGAACTCAACCACTATGCCACAGGGCCGGTCCCTTTTTATTCACCATTTTATCCTTCAACCATTAACTATTACTACAAGATCCTAAAATTCCCTCTGAGATGGTGCTACTACAGAACGCGTGAAGATTTGAAAATTTTCATAGAGTTCTTCTATGTGTCTGGACGAAAGCAAAGGTATTTGTTCCTAACATCACAACAATTACATCATATAAAAAGTTTGGTTCTGAGTGTCCAAACTGCCCTCATTATACCTCCTTTTTCCTTTCTAATAGTCTAAGTAAAACCCCTGAGTAAACCTCCTTACACATAGTACCCACTCTGGATTGCTCTCCTCCTCTTCCCTTCCTGCCATCTATGCATTTGTAGTACAGCATTTGGTATTTCACCGATATGAAGAATAAGATCCAATTGGCTACTATTTGTCTCAGGGGTATTTGACCCGTGTCTTTTATCCTCATTTGTCTTAAATTAAAGACCTCAAAGCATTGTCAAAGAGATATAAAAGGTAGATTTGTTTTAAGTCTTAAAAGAGAAATTAAACTGCAGTTGGGTTTGAACATAGACTTACACTTTTAGGTTTAAGATTCCGGGAGGCTTCTAGGAGATGGGAGTGAAATAGGGCTGCCTATTCAGTATTCTAGTGTTCCTATTCAGAAAAGGCTAAGATGTAATGACTGTTTTGCTATCTTTGGACACAGATGAGCATATTTGAGCATCATTGACTTCTCAACAACTCCTTTCTTCCCCTCACCATAGGCTCTAACTTGTAGCTGCTCACTTCTTGGGCCCAAGATATTAGTGTGTTTGTCTTCATGGTGACATATCCCTTCCTTTGTACAACATTGCCCTGGTCTAGATGACCTATGCCCTTGACAATCTCCTTTTGCCCCTTCTGAAGATCTTAATTTCACCTATGTGATAGCAGTTCATACTTGGTGACTGTCTCAAGTCCTCCGGCATCCAGGGGAACCCAGGGAAAAAGGCACATGGACTGCTAAGGCAAGAGGTGTGCTTCATGAGGCAATGACTTGTCTGTCTTTCTCATGGTAGGATTCCCAGGGGAAAGCATCAGATATAAACTAAGTATTTGTGGAATGAATAAATTGCAGAAGAAAGAGTTAATGAGAAAAGAGTCCATAAGTAGAACTCAGTAACCTTAGACATAGAGGGGAGCTGTCTAATGTTGGAGATGTTGGCTGCAGGGAAGGGTTAATAGTTGGGAAAGAAGTCTTCACTTTTGAGATGCAGTCTAGGATTTTAGTTTAAAAATGTTTATTCTAAAACGTTTTCAATGTGAATGCAGTATCTTTATGTGTCTGCGCTGATCGTGTTTAAAGAGTAGAATCAGGTAATCTTCTATCAGGAATTCCTCAGACTTCATCTAGCTCAATTTCTGATCAATGCAAAAACCACTGCCCACAAGGGAGCCCTGACACACTGTCCTTCCTCCCTCCTTCAGCATCTCTAGTGACAGACAACTTTTTGGAGTAACATTTCCCATCTCAGGCTGTGCTTATTATTAGAATGTTCTTTTTTGTACTGAAAACTACAAATTGGAGAGCATCTACCACAGTGGCTAGTATATAGAAGGCATTCTCTCCTGATGCTGATTCCAAATCAGAATTCCTACAACTTTGATTTTTATATTTTATGTCTTTTATTCTCAAACTAAATGATATCATGAGAAAGGTAGTCCGTTATTATAGATCTTGAAGATGTAACCCATTAAAAGGAATAAAAATCAAAACTGTGGTTCACTTGCTTTACATTAATTGCAGCAATTAATGTGGACAGCTTACCAGTTTTATCAACTATCTTGCAGCCCCATAACTAGTGTGTATGCACGTAAAAGTGCCAGTTTCACTGGGTTGTTGTTGTATTTGCTTATAGTCATCATACTTTGCTTGCCTATAAATCATGGTTACGGTTTACCTATAATTTCATATGATTAGAAAAACCACTGTGTTGGAGTATTTTCTAAATTGTCAAAAAAACACATTACATTATATCCTATTCATTTTAGGGTTTGGAATCTAGGTGCACTGGACACTTTAACATATTAGAAAGTTCTGAATGATATGGAGGGCAGTTCTCTCTAAGCAGATTGTTCAAATATTCAGAAGCCCCCTATACTTCAGAACAAAATACCCCTCAGCATTTTTTCATCTCTGTTCTTTCTTCTAACCAGAGACCAACTACTGAGCATCTTTATAGTCTGACAGCAATTTGTATTTTCATCTGCAGATTGCTTGGCCTCAGAGCTCCAGTTGCTTTGTATTGATCACTAGGACATATCTGGGAGAGCCCTGGATGTGCCCATCCTATCGCCACCAGTCCTCTGTGGGTTTGCTCCGACAGTTTCAATGTGGGCTCCAGAGAAGGGTTGGATTGTCAAAAGATTGTAAAAGTGAGTATTGGGTGTGGCCCAAGTCCTCCAGAGGTGACTGCTTTCATATTTTCAATGTGAATTCAGGGACCTAGCCTCCTCTCTGACAGAGATAAAAGTGTCTTTGGCCTCATTTCATAGTCAGAAAAATATAGTCATTTGAATGGAAATGTCTACAGCTTTTCCTTCCACCTACCCTGTGGCTAGTAAGTATGATAAGCCTGGGCTGCTCTTCTCTCTGGTCAACTGGGCATTCTAAGGCCGTGTCTGAGCGCTCATTACTTTTACTATGTCAAGGGTTTTGGCCTCATCTCTAACCTATCTTTCTGTGAGAAGAAATGAGAGACTTCTGACTGGACAAGAAAATTATCTGAGGAAGTAACTTATCAAATGAGTCAGTGAGTGTCTGACCAGAACTTCCTCCTTCTGTTGGCTTCCCCTGCATCTGACATACTCAGGGTTAGTGGTGGTAGGAAGTAGTTCAAGCTAAATTCCTGTGGTCACTTTTTCCATTTTCAGGCAATGGGTCATTCAGTGTGCATGGTGATTAGCCAGGCATTTTGCTTCACTTTCTACATCATTTAAATGTATTCCTTCGAAGGCACATTTTCTTTTTTCTTTTTTTTCTTTTTTTGAGGAAGATCAGCCCTGAGCTAACATCCATGCCAATCCTCCTCTTTTTGCTTAGGAAGTCTGGCCCTGAGCTAAAATCTATTGCCAATCCTTCAACTTTTTCTTTACCCCTTTTTCTCCCCAAAGCCCCAGTAGATAGTTGTATGTCATAGTTGTACATCCTTCTAGTTGCTGTATGTGGGACGCCACCTCAGCATGGCCTGACAAGCGATGCGGCGGTGCGCGCCCAGGATCCGAACCCAGGCCACCAGTAGCAGAGCGTGCGCACTTAATCGCTAAGCCACAGGCCGGCCCCGAAGACACATTTTCTACCCAAATGGGAAAACAGACAAAATATAAAGAAATCTTTAGCTACCTGTTGATTGCCATGGTACTGAATTCAGTGAGGGGGACTCGGTGGAATGAGAGGAAAACTTACCAGAGGTCAATAGGATCCACCTAGTCCTTTATTTACCTAAATTATCTCTATTTCCTTTGAAATATGATGTATAAAATCTCAAAATAAAACATATAGTAGGGCCGGCAAGTGGTATAGTGATTAAGTTTGTGCCCTGCTTTGGCAGCCCAGGGTTTGTGGGTTCAGATCCCAGGCACAGACCTACACACCACTCATCAAACCACACTGTGGTGGCGTCCCACATACAACATAGAGGAAGATTCGCACAGATGTTAGCTCAGGGCCAATCTTCCTCACCAAAACAAAACAAAACATATAAAACCAATGAGTAGAAGCAGTAGATACACCATTGTCTTCATGTTGTTAAGTGTGAAATGTTTTAAATATTTTGAAAGTTTGTAGTGTATTCAGTTTTTGGAACCAAAGGAGTAAATCTGATTTTATTTTGAACAGGCTTTTAATAGATACACCTCAATGAATATATAATTTTTCAAAGGCTATAAGCTTATTTTAACTATGCTTCTGTTGCTTAAGAAATAGCTAGTGCTCCTCTTTTTGTACAGATCAGTAGATTTCATCTTTTCTCCTAACCAAACACCTCTTCAGTATATCATGCTCTTCCCCCAACCCCACATCAGCCTATGGCTCATTATGACAGTGAGTTCCACACGAAGGTGGCAGCAAAACAGATACTTCTTAGAAGGGTGTACCAAAACTTTGGGGGACACAGAAATGTCTATGTTGAAGTTAGGGAAATATTTTTTTTGCATGATTTGAAATGTTTGGAAATAATCAAAACGTTCATCATTGAGGAAGTGACTAAGCAATTACAGAACATCTATATAATTCTATAAATTATTTGTACTACTTTTTACTATTAAAATGATGCTTATAAAGAACTTTCAATGGCATGGAAAAAAGGTAATAATATAAAGCAGGATATAAAAATGGATATAAAACAAAGATACTTTTATACTTTTAGCCTGATGTCAGCTGGGTAAACCCAAAAGAATAGGAATAAAACTGGAAAGAAATATATCAAAAATGATAAGGATAATTCCATGTGTTCACTGAAATTATAGATAGATTTTTGCTTCTTTACTTTTTTCTTTATTTGTTTGTTTTCTTTATTTGTTTAATTTTCTTTTTTTGTCTGTCTGTAATGAGCTGATATTATTTTGATAGTGGAATAACACAAAAATGGAATAAAATGAAAGAAAAGAGAGCTTGAAGTGAAGCTGGGGCTTATGTATTCTGTCTTCCTGCTTAAAAGCTAGATATTGGGGAGTTCTCTCCTCACTTAGAGTAAATAGGGTCATTCATAGATAACAGGCATGCTTGTGCCCCTATAGCTTCTTGGATTGTTTCTGCCACTCCTTTCTGTTAAGCTTCCCCTTCAAAGTTAAGTAGACACAGCTCTGCTTTCAATTCAGTTTACTTTCATTCCTATATATGAGAGGAGCTCTCTTCCCGGAAGGGGGTTTTCAGAAGTCTATGTGTGTCCTTCATGTTCTCACAGTCTCATCTTGAGCTGCTTTTTAGACATTGCCTATTCATTGCATGGGGCAGAATACTTAAAGATAGCTTTGTCTGCTTGTTCCCGTTGGTTGGCAGATGCCTCTGAAAAAAGACAGAAAGCCCATCCACCTCTTGGACCGTAAGCTAGCCATTCATGTATTGAAGTCACTGGAGGCTGATGTAATGATAGCAACCATTCATGTTGGCAGACAAGAGAACTCTGTATGTAAATAGAACACTGGGGTGATTTTAACTGGCCATTCCTCGCATGGAAATGGTGTGGTAGGGCTCTGATTGGCTGGGCTTTGACAGATTTTGAAGGGCATATGAGGTGGTCTGAGCTAGTACAATGCTTCCAGAGGGTGAGTCTCCTTCCTCCTTCAAATTGATACGTAAAACTTCAATTTCTAATTGCATTGGCCTTTTGGAATTAAGTGGTCAAAATATGTGAGGTATTATGAAAATCAGTCATAACAAAAACTTATCAACTTGATGAAAAACCATAATGGTATTTTTTTAAGTCCTGAGGTCAGTATCCCCAAATTTGTCTTTTTCTTGTATGAAACTAACACTACCATTAAAGAAAAGGCTACTGGAAAAAATGTGAATACTGGGCATTGTTTTCTGCCTCAGGATTAAAGGCATACAATGTGATAATTAAAACCATGCTGACTCTAGAAATTTGAGGCTTAATTAATGAGTTAATGAGGGGGATAGAGCTCTTTTTCTTTAGAATTTAAAATTCCAATTATAAGCAATTGTGTTTTTGGAAGTTCATCCACAAAAGGTCACTGGTGGGCTGTTATTGAATGGCTGAGTTATAATAACACCTGGGATCTGTGGATTGTCCAAAGAGGTAACAGAAACCTAGGATCTCATTAACATTTCTAAGGGAGAGGTTGTGGGCAGATACTTTATTCTGAAGATAATTTTCCAGTGTCTCATTTAGTAAATCTGTCATCAACAAAGTACAAAAGAGATTTGAATTCTTATTAGACAACGCATTCAGTATGTGAGCCAAAGTATGAATGGTCTCAAGTGGTACCTGTCTGATAAATTCTTCTTTCAAAGATTGAGAAATTTCAACTTAAATTGTCCAGATATTTTCTAATCTCTATTATTCAATCTGAATTGAATTAAGGTAGAATTTTCTTGAAAGTATGCTTATATATTAAGCTTCACTGATTTTTGTTTTGTTTTGTTTTGTCTTCTTTAGAGTTGGCTTTGCCATTTGGCCTAAATGAAGGTGATGGTGTGGCTGGCAGGTGGATTTAAATAGCTCTGGACAGTCACTGCATCTGCTTCTGGCTTCTAATGACCTTTGAACTCCCATTTCAATCCTTCTGTGATAAGAAATAACAATGGAGGCAATTAAAACAAAAACTATAAAAAATACAATTGAGGATGAAAAGAAAAAGAAAACATCAATCATTTCCCATCCATTCTTGAAATATATATATATATTTCGGGGGGCCTATGTGTCAGGCACTTATCTGGGTACTAAACCTATTGCAATGTATTAAACAAAGCTTGTCAGTGCGCCCAGAATACTTCCAATCAGTCAATAGAGATGGGCATTCAGATGAAGTATAATGATCTAATTACAGTTTGGATAAGGCATAATATCATGAGATGTATAGTTGTGCATTGGTCAGGATGCTTTTAGCTGAAAATGACAGAAACGCAATTCAAACTACTTTAAGGATAAAAGAAAATTCTTTGGCTCACAAACCTAGAAAGTCCAAGGGCAGACTGGCTGGATCCAGGAGCTCAAATTACATGGCTGGGACTTAATCTCTGTTCATCCTCTGCTGGGATTACCTCATGGAGTAGATCCTAAACTCTCCTTTCCCATGCTAATGCCTCGGTTCAAATCTTCACAGTTCTTAAGTCCAGCAGAAGAGAACTTCTTTGTTCCTCATAATTCTAAAATAGTCAGAGAATCAAGAATCATTGACTCTAATTGGCCACATCTAAGTCAAATACTCACACTTTGAGCTGAGAGTAGGGTCAATCTTACCCTAACTCTATAGACTAAGAGTAGGGACTATATTTTTCCTCAAGGATAATCAAGATGCTATTACCAGAAATAGGAGAAATGGTCATTGCACAGGAAAACCATAATAGTTGTCACCACAAAGAGGACACAGAAACATCTATTGAAATTTTCATTCTGCTATGAAAAGATTTAAGAAAACTTTGCTAATTGCACCTCTAAGAAGGCTGATGAGAGAAGGGAACTACTAGTTTGGGCATAAATTTCAGCCACTAAAGGAAGATCTGGTGGTGAAAGAATTGTGACCATTTCCCTTTGGGAAACATCTTCCACGCAGTCACTTATTATTTCGCTGGTACTCACTGTGTCAGGCAGTATCCAAGTCTCCTAGATCAGGATTAAGATGAGGATAGAGTCAGTTGTACCATAGACCCTATATTACTAAATTTTAAGTCTTTCAGACAAAAATTAAGAAGAGAATGACTCTAAGGAGAAGTATGTCTCAAGAGGAATGAGTGGAGTGTAAAAAAATGTTTCAGACTGCCCGGTCCAAACAAGTTTAATATTAGTCAACAACAAATATTATTTAAAATAAAATCAAGGTGGCTTCATAGGGAAGGAAACATATGATGAAGTCAAATCTGATGCTAAGAGCTCTGTGGAAATGATAGAAAATCCCTAACTTGTTCAGTTAGTCATATGTTCTCAGAGGTAGATTCTCTGATGTCCACCACTCACCATTAATGCAGTTATCTTTTAGTTGAGGTATCAATTGTGACTAAAGCAAGTGTATCATCTACATTGACACCACCATTTGGAGGTTATGATACCTAGAAACAAGATCTGGTGCGTTCCTGTTGACCTTCCCTTAGTATCCTTTTCCGCTATTCAGACTCAAACTCCAAGCATCAGTAAAGATGAGCCTGTGTACCAAATTGGCCAGATCCGAAATCCAAAATCCTGAGCATCTGCCCAATTACCTGCCTTGTCTCCAATTCTTTCTAAAACTAATCCATATTCCAAACTTTAGAAGCTTTCTGGACAATTAGGAACCAGAACTGAATCTGTCTGCTTAATCCATGATGGATGGGTGGATAAAAGGGATTAGGTTCATGGGAATGGATTTCCCAAGATGGTATGTGTGGGAGACAGAATAATGCTCCATCCCTGCCCACCCACCACCAAAGAGGTCCATGGCCTAATCTCCAGAAACTGTGAGTACCTTACATTACATGGCTAAAAGGGCTTTGCAGATGCAGTTAGGGTTACAGACCTTAAAGTAGGAAGATTATCCTAGATAATCCAGGTGAGTCCAATCTGATCACCTGAGACCTTAAAAAAGAAATTTATCTAGTTTGAATAAAAAAGATGTGGCATAAGAGGAAGGCAGAAGGGATGCAACGGAAGGGGAATTCAGAAAGTTACCAAGTGCAAGTACGACCTGAGGGACCATTGCTTGGCTCTAAGATGTAGGGACATATATGCAAGGACCAAAGAGAGGCCTTTAGGAGCTAAAGGTGCCCTCTCTCAGCTAACAGTGAACATAGAAATGGGGACCATAGTCCTACAACCACAAGGAACAGGATTCTGCCTGCAATCTGAAAGAGCTTAGAAGCAGATTCTTCCTAGACCCCCCTATAGGAGCCCAGCAGACTGACACCTTGATTTCAGCTCTGTGAAACCGAGAACAGAGAAACCAGCCAAGCAAACCTGGACTTCTGATCTATAGAATAATGAAATAATAAATTTGTATTGCTTTAAGCAGTAAATTAGTGGAAGTATTTTATAGAAGCAATAAAAATCTAATACAATATGCTTCTGGACAAGGAGGAAAATTGTGATTAGAAGGAGTTGAAGTCATGGCAATTGAAAGCATGGATGGATTTCAAATGGAAGAGTTTTCTAGAGATGCTCTGTGTGACTCTGATTTTAGTACTGTCTTGTTATAAAGAACGAGTAATTGTCCATTAAGCTGGGTAAAGCGGAACAAAAGTCTTTCTTTCTTATAGGGTCCAAGTCAGTATTTAAGTTACAGGCACAGTTTGTGGTAGGATAAAGAGACAGCAAAAGGTAAGAAACGGAAGATATAAGACCAGTCACATGAGCAATCATCAATCCTGCTAGTATATGCCTAGTTCTAGAGTCAGAAATAGACCTTATATGATTTGAAGACAAGTTTCAATTTTTAGAAGGCTCTCTTTTATGTCAAACTTCATCAGACTTGTTAGAAAAAAAATTTAAAACAAGAATGGTATATATAAAAGAGAAATAAAGCAATTGACAGACTTTTAAAATTCTTGTTGGTTGTTTTGGCTCCAAAAAAGGGACCTTCTGTGATATATTATGTACCTTATACTATGGTGGATGGCTCCATCATCCATACTGAGCAGGATTAAATGAATAGGATCTCACTATTTTGCAAGCAGTTGTACCACAGGATGAACATGAAATAGGCCTGTCAAGAAAGTTTTTCTTTAAAAGCCCTCACATACATTAGACATTTTTATCTGCAAAGGATGTTTATATACACCTTCGGCTGTTTCCAAGGTTTTACTTTGGGTATCTCTTTCAGATACAGGCCTGCACTTAGGGAACTCTTTCCTCCTTAAGAAGGAATAAAAATTCTTGCAACGTGGAGAGAAGAAAACCACCAGTGACACTTCATGCATTTTTAATGATGCACTGAAATCACCAGCCAACCTCCAGACTATGGCCTGGAAATGAAGAAAATATGTCATGTCTAAGAGAAATCAAAGGGGAATGTTAGCTTCTAGGGAATAACAACCAAAACACGTCCAAATTCTGAAAGTCAGGAAACCTCAGCAACTAAGTTCCAGAGATTCTTGTGATACGTAAATACTATCAGAGGAAAAGGGAAATTCCAGTTGTCTTTTGTACTATCCTTGATCTGATGGGGATTTCCTCAAAAGGTTATGACTGAAGGCATGCAGACAGCCTTTCTCCTCTAAGATTATTGACAAATGCTCTTTCTCACAGACAAAACATCCAGGAAAATCTACTCAAGTTGTGACCAAGTGTCTAATCCTTTGGAAATGGGTGTTCCTTACCATTCCCTTTCTTTGTCTTGAGCACATTTTATCCACCAGTCCCTTCATTCCAATTCATCACATTTTAATGAATGCTCTATAACACATTTGGGTCTCCACTCAATAATCAAAAAGAATGATAATTTGAAAGAAGTGGGGAAAAAATAAAACCTCCATAACTCTCAGATCAATGCCCATATTTGGCTTATCATCATACTTTATAAACCTTAGTGAATTAGATATTTGGTCATTCTTATTTCATTCATTAATTCGTTCATTCAAACAGGAGCTAGTCATGCAAAGAGCTGGGTGTGGTGTTCAGCTAAGGAAATAAACAGAAAGAGCAAAGTCTTAAGGCAGGAAAAGTTTTTACGGGCTTGAAGTACTCAAGAGAAGACCAGTTGACTTTCACAATGCCAAACACCTTGAGTTTTTCAAATATCCAAATGTTTTAAAAATACTATGGAGTTTAAATATACAAATAATTTCTATGAATTTTAAAAAGTGTTTCATCGTTATGTCTCATTGACTGTCACCTCCCTCTGAAATTGTAATTGGCATAATTTTGTCTACATCCGAAATTCTAGATCTGGAGTTAAACATTTCAGTGATGTAATTCAACTTCCCTTTGCAAAATGAACAGTAAGGTATAGAAAGTCAGTGGCTTATCTACCATCCACCCAGTTGCTCAAGACATTAATCTAGGATTCATTTTTCACTCCTTTTTTTTTTTACCTCTTCGCACTATGCTCCATCCCCATCCTATAAGTCCTGTTCATTTCTCTCCATCTCTACTCTAGTACAAACCATCATCAGCTCTCAATTCATCCACTGCATTAGCCACTCTTGTCTTCCCACATGCATTCTCAACCCAGAATCTTCAGAGTGATCTTTAAAAAATGTGATAACAACATGCCAATTTTATGTTTAAAACCTGCCAAAAGTTTTCCTTTAAAATCCAAACCTGTAGCCCTACAACAGCTGTCCCCTCCCTCCCTCCTTGACCTCATCTACTAATATTTGCCTTCTTGTTCGACGCATTTAAATCACACTATCTTTTTTGTTCCTTGATACTAAAGGTGTCATTCTTGACTTAAAGAAGATTACTTCTTCTGCCTGGAATGATTTCTGCTCCCAGATCTATTCTTGGTCAGTTCTTTTTTTTTTTTTTTTTTTTTGTTTATTGCAGTAACATTGGTTTATAACATTGTAAAAATTTCAGGTGTACATCATTGTACTTCTATTTCTGCATAGATTACATCATGTTCACCACCAAAATACTGATTACAACCCATCACCACACACATGTACCGAATTATCCCTTTCACCCTCCTCCCTCCCCCCTTCCCCTCTGGTAACCACCAATCCAATCTCTGTCCCTATGTGTTTGATTATTGTTGTTATTATCTACTACTTAATGAAGGAAATCATGCGGTATTTGACCTTCTCCCTCTGACTTATTTCACTTTGCATTATACCCTCAATGTCCATCCATGATGTCACAAATGGCTGGATTTCATCGTTTCTTATGGCTGAGTAGTATTCCATTGTGTATATATACCACAGCTTCTTTATCCATTCATCCCTTGATGGGCACTTAGGTTGCTTCCAAGTCTTGGCTATTGTGAATAATGCTGCAATGAACACAGGGGTGCATGTACCTTTACAAATTGGTGTTTTCAAGTTCTTTGAATAAATACCCAGCAGTGGGATGGCTGGATCATATGGTAGTTCTATCCTTGCTTTTTTGAGGAATCTCCATACTGTTTTCCATAGTGGCTGCACCAGTTTGCACTCCCACCAGCAGTGTATGAGAGTTCCCTTCTCTCCACATCCTCTCCAACACATGTTGTTTCCTGTCTTGTTAATTATAGCCATTCTGACCGGCGTCAGGTGATATCTCATTGTAGTTTTGATTTGCATTTTCCTGATAGTTAATGATTTTGAACATCTTTTCATGTGTCTGTTGGCCATCTGTATATCTTCTTTGGAGAAATGTCTGTTCAGGTCCTTTGCCCATTTTTGAATTGGGTTGGTAGATTTTTTTGTTGGTAAGATGAATGAGTTCTTTATATATTTTGGAGATTAAGCCCTTATCAGAAGTATGGTTTGCAAATATCTTCTCCCAATTGTTAGGTTGTCTTTTCGTTTTGCTGATGGTTTCCTTTGCTGTGCAGAAGATTTTCAGTTTGATGTAGTCCCATTTGTTTATTTTTTCTATTGTTTCTCTTGCCCGGTCAGACGTGGTGTTTGAGAAGATGTTGCTAAGACTGATGTTGAAGAGCGTACTGCCTATGTTTTCTTCTAGAAGTTTCACAGTTTCAGGTCTTACATTCAAGTCTTTAATCCATTTGGAGTTAATTTTTGTGTATGGTGTAAGGTAAGGGTCTACTTTCATTTTTTTGCATATGGCTATCCAGTTTTCCCAACACCATTTGTTGAAGAGACTTTCTTTTCCCCATTGTATGTTCTTGGCTCCTTTGTGAAAGATTAGCTGTCCATAGATGTGTGGGTTTATTTCTGGGCTTTCGATTCTATTCCATTGATCTCTGTGTCTGTTTTTGTGCCAGTACCATGCTGTTTTGGTTACTGTAGCTTTGTAGTATATTTTGAAATCAGGGAGTGTGATACCTCCAGCTTTGTTCTTTTTTCTCAGGATTCCGTTAGCTATTCGGGGTCTTTTGTTGTTCCATATAAATTTTAGGATTCTTTGTTCTATTTCTGTGAAAAATGTTGTTGGAACTTTGATAGGGATTGCATTGAATCTATAGATGGCTTTAGGAAGTATGGACATCTTAACTATGTTAATTCTTCCAATCCAAGAGCATGAAATATCTTTCCATTTCTTTGTGTCTTCTTCAATTTCTTTCAGAAATGTTGTATAGTTTTCGGTGTACAGATCTTTCACCTCTTTGGTTAAGTTTATTCCTAGGTATTTTATTCTTTTTGTTGCAATTGTAAATGGGATGGTATTCTTAATTTCTCTTTCTGCTACTTCGTTGTTAGTGTACAGAAATGCAACTGATTTTTGTATGTTGATTTTGTATCCTGCAACTTTACCATATTCGTTTATTACTTCTAAAAATTTTCTGGTGGATTCTTTGGGGTTTTCTATATATAAAATCATGTCATCTGCAAATAGTGACAGTTTCACTTCTTCCTTTCCAATTTGGATCCTGTTTATTTCTTTCTCTTGCCTGATTGCTCTGGCTAGGACTTCCAGTACTATGTTAAATAGGAGTGGTGACAGTGGGCATCCTTGTCTGGTTCCTGTTCTTAGAGGGATGGCTTTCAGTTTTTCACCATTGAGGATGATATTAGCTGTGGGTTTCTCATATATGGTCTTTATTATGTTGAGGTACTTTCCTTCTATACCCATTTTATTCAGTTTTTATCATAAATGGATGCTGTATCTTGTCAAATGCTTTCTCTGCATCTATTGAGATGATCATGTGATTTTTATTCTTCATTGTATTAATGTGGTGTATTACGTTGATTGATTTGCGAATGTTAAACCATCCCTGCATCCCTGGAATAAATCCCACTTGATCATGGTGTATAATCTTTTTAACGTATTGTTGTATGCGATTTGCTAGTATTTTATTGAGGATTTTTGCATCGATGTTCATCAGTGATATTGGCCTGTAATTTTATTTTTTTGGGTTGTCCTTGTCTGGTTTTGGTATCAGGGTAATGTCAGCTTCGTAGAATGAGTTAGGGAGCTTCCCCCCCTCCTCAATTTTTTGGAAGAGTTTGAGAAGGATAGGTATTAAGTCTTCTTTGAATGTTTGGTAGAATTCACCAGGGAAGCCGTCTGGTCCTGGACTTTTATTTTTGGGGAGGTTTGTGATTACTGTTTCGATCTCCTTACTGGTGATTGGTCTATTCAAATTCTCTACTTCTTCTTGATCCAGTTTTGGAAGGTTGTATGATTCTAAGACTTTATCCATTTCTTCCAGATTGTCGAATTGGTTGGCATATAGCTTTTCATAGTATTCTCTTATAATCTTTTGTATTTCTGAGGTGTCTGTTGTAACCTCTCCTCTTTCATTTCTGATTTTACTTATTTGTGCCTTCTCTCTTTTGTTCTTGGTGAGTCTAGCTAAAGGTTTGTCAATTTTGTTGATCTTTTCAAAGAACCAGCTCTTGGTTTTATTAATTTTTTCTATTGTTTTTTTGATCTCTATTTCATTTATTTCTGCTCTGATTTTTATTATTTCCCTTCTACTGATTTTGGGCTTTGTTTGTTCTTCTTTTTCTAGCTCCTTCAGGTGCATTGTTAGATTGTTTATTTGAGATTTTTCTTGTTTGTTGAGACAGGCCTGTATCGCAATAAACTTCCCTCTTAGAACTGCTTTTGCTGTATCCCATAAATTCTGGCATGTCGTATTTTCATTTTCATTTCTCTCCAGGTATTTTTTGATTTCTTCTTTGATTTCTTCGTTAACCCAGTCGTTGTTCAGTAGCATTTTGTTTAATCTCCACGTATATGTGGCTTTTCTGATTTTCTTCCTATAGTTGATTTCTAGTTTCATACTGTTGTGGTCAGAAAAGATGCTTGGTATTATTTCAATCTTCTTAAATTTATGGAGACTTGTTTTGTGGCCTAATATGTGATCAATCCTGGAGAATGTTCCATGTGCCTTTGAAAAGAACGTGTATTCTTCCGTTTTTGGATGGAATGCTCCGTATATATCTACTAGGTCCATCTGTTGTAGTGTGTCGTTTAAGGCCAATGTTTCCTTATTGATCTTCTGTTTGGATGATCTATCCGTTGGTGTAAGTGGAGTGTTAAAGTCCCCTACTATTATTGTGTTACTGTCTATTTCTGTTTTTATGTCTATTAATAATTGCTTTATATATTTAGGTGCACCTACATTGGGTGCGTAGATATTTACAAGTGTTATATCCTCTTGTTGGATTGTTCCCTTGATCATTATGTGATGCCCTTGTCTCTTTTTACAGTTTTTGTTTTAAAGTCTATTTTGTCTGATATGAGTACTGCTACCCCAGCTTTCTTTTCATTGCCATTTGCGTGGAGTATCTTTTTCCATCCCTTCACTTTCAGTTTTTGAGTGTCTTTAAGTCTCAAGTGTGTCTCTTGTATGCAGCATATATATGGGTCTTGTTTTTTTATCCAGTCAGCCACCCTATGCCTTTTAATTGGAGTATTTAGTCCATTGACGTTTAAAGTAGCTATTGCTAAGTATGTACTTACTGCCATTTTTTAACTTTTTTTTTTTTCTCAGTGTTTTAGTAGTCCTTCTCTGTTCCTTTCTTCTTCTATACAGAATTGATGGTCACTTTAGTTTGACCTCTGTCTGAAAGCTGTACTCTTTAGCTCCCATCCTCCCTCATGTTTTTGATATCATATCTAACCTCTTTGTTGTGCATTTGTATCCATTACGTTCTAATCATGGAAATAGATAATTTTTCCTATTTGTGGTCTTTTCTTTTCCCCTTAAATCAGTCCCTTTAACATTTCTTGTAGCACTGGTTTCTTGGTGACAAACTCCTTTAATTTTTGCTTATCTGGGAAAATTTTGATCTCTCCTTCCATTTTGAATGATAACCTTGCTGGGTAGAGTATTCTTGGCTGTAAGTTTTTTCCTTTTAGCACTTTAAATATATCGTGCCATTCTCTTCTAGCCTGTAAGGTTTCTGCAGAGAAGTCAGCTGATAGCCTTATGGCGTTTCCTTTGTACGTAACTTGATATTCTCTTGCAGCTTTTAGGATTCTCTCTTTATCTTTAATTCTGGACATTTTGATTATGATGTGTCTTGGTGTGGGCCTCTTTGGGTTTATCTTGTTTGGGGCTCTCTGTGATTCCTGTACCTGGATGTCTGTTTCCTTCCTTAGGTTAGGGAAATTTTCATCTATTATTTCTTGAAATAGATTCTCTGACCCCTTGTCTCGCTCTTCTCCTTCCGGGACACCTATAACACGGATGTTAGTGCACTTGATGTTGTCCCAGAGGTCCCTTAGACTGTCCTCAGTCTTTTTAATTCTTTTCTCTTTTACCTGTTCACCTCAGGTAATTTCTTCTAGTCTTTTGTCCAGCTCACAGATCCGTTCTTCTGTATCCTCTACTCTGCTTTTGAGTCCCTCTAATGAATTTTTCATTTCCAGTATGGTATTCTTCATTTCTGATTGGTTCTTTTTTATATCTTCCATTTCTTTGTTGACATTCTCACTGAGTTCATCTATTCTTCTCCCCAGATCAGTGAACATCCTTAACACTCTTAGTTTGAACTCTCTGTCGGGTAGGTTGCTCATTTCTGTTTCACTTAGTTCCTTTTCTGGGGTTTTGTCCTGTTCCCTTACTTGGAATGTATTCTTTTGCCTCTTCATTTTGCCTCTTTCCCTGTGCTTGTGTCTACGTATTAGGTAGGTCAGCTACGTCTCCTGCTCTTGGATAGGTGACCTTATGTAAGTGATGGCTTAGCAGGCTTCCAGTGTGCTTCCCTCAGTTCTCAATGTTCCAGGGGTGACCCCTATGTGGGCTACGTGTATCCTTCTGCTGTGGCCTGTTTGCTCTCCCTGTAGGCGCCCAGGGAGGCTGAGTTATGCTCCTGGCCAGCTGTTGTAATGCTCAGCTGCTTGTAGTTGTTGTGGGCCCTTCAGTCTCTTTATCAGGTGTGGGGATCCCCAGCACAGTTGGCTGCAAGTTCTAATACCACATTTGTGTTGCAGTATTTCTTTTAAGTGAGTAGGCCCCCACCGTGGCAGGTTGTTAGGCTCAGGGCCTTACAATTGCTGTAAGCCTCTAGCCTATTAGGTCTCTTGTCAGCTCTCTGAGGATTGAAGCTGGGTGGGGCTGGCCTCAGGCACAGGAGCACCCAATTGTTTCAGGTTTTGGAAGGTGGAGCAAACCTCCTATGTGGGTCTTTGAGAAGTACAAGTCTTCTGCGGCTGAGAAGCCCTGCCGCCCACAGGTCCACACACACAGTCAACACAGTCCTGCCCCGTGTGAGCGCCCCGACCTCCCCAAGCGGACCCAGTCTCTCCATGGCAGGAGCCCCACACACTCCGCCACCGCCCCACACTCTCCACCCGCTCCGCTCCTTGTGCACACCCTGCCCCGCTCAAGTCGGCTCAGTTGCCAGGCTGCAGAGAATCCAGTCACCAATCTATGCAGGCCCACAAGTTGCCTGAGGGCTTGTTGTTGGGTGGGGCCAGTCTCTAGGGTGGGCTGCCTGCCCTGGCTGAACTGGATTAAATCGGTGCTCTAGCGGGTGGGGCAGACCCTGGGCTAGCAGGCCTCAGGGAGAACTCCAATGGTGTCTGTGTCAGCACGCCCACACCAGGCCACAACAATGGCCGCCGCCAATGTCCCAGTCCCTGGCGAGGTCTCACCCCTCACCGAGATGCACTCAGGGCCTATTAGGTGAGTCTCTTGTCACCAAAGCACTGTACACCTTTCTTTCTGGCGGGCCCTTTAAGAGCCAGTTTTAGTTTCTTTGTGAACCGGGTTTTCTGGGTATACTCCCCAATGTTTTAGTAGCAGGCAAAGTCAGATATTATGCCGCTGGTCTCGATTGTGGTGGGTCCACAATATGCCCGCAGCAGGGGGCACTCCCCGGCTCAGGGCCCTGCGTCTCCAGGGAGGCTGCGTACCTGTGAGCTGCTCCCGGCGGCCGTGAAGCTGGCGGCTTGTGAAGGCGGCGTTTTTCCTCTCCAGAAGGGAGTCTCTCCCTCTTCCACTTCAGTTAGGATTGTCCGTTGTTGCAGGAGTTCCTCTCATCCAGTTTTCAGTTCTGTCTCAGGGGTAATTTTTCCACGAGTAGTTGTAAATTGGCTGTGTCTGCCGGAGGAGGTGCGTTCAGAGTCTGCTTACGCCGCCATCTTGACTCCTCTCTTGGTCAGTTCTTTGTCATTTACTCCTTAGTCAGGTCTTTCCTGACCAATCAATCCAATGAACACTTCTTCTCCCAACTCCAGTCACTTTCTTTCATATACTACTTTCTTCATAGCATTTATTGGAAATGTTGTTAATTTACATATTGCACGTTTATTTTCTGTCTCTCTGTACTATAATGTAAGCTCTATAAGAGCAGACATCTTGTCTAATTGTTCTACAGTTGATCTTCATCACTTTGAACAGTGTTATCACATAGTGGGCACTCAATGAATATTTACCCAATTGATTTGTTCAAGATCATACATCTTAATTCAGAAGCAATGTCTCCTAACACTCTACAGAGTACTCATTCCACTGGATTATAATTAGTCATGGTTATGACCTGACATTATTGAATTATAACCACCTTGAAGACATATCTTACACTCTGTGTAAAATCATTCCTCCCCATTTTCACACTTCCTAACATTAGAGTAGTAAAAAATGAGAAATATTAGGTGGCTGATTAATTGACAGACATTTTAAATAAACTGAACAAGGACACATTCAAATAGGCACTATCAAAGATGCAAATGTCCAAGTTGCAGTATCTCAGCTTCAAAAGTCCTCTCAGTGATTAGCTAGAAAGAGAATCTGCTTTAGGTAGATATGCCAGAGATAGTGATTCATATGGTCTGACAGCAGCTATTCAATCTGACCTCTATCAACCTACCATGAAGGATGTTTCTAGAGGTGTCTTCTGTTTGGTCAGCCAGTCTCAGGGTATCATTTTGTGTGTCAGTGCATTCACTCTCATCTTACACTTCTCTTATATTGCTACTAACACTCAATAAAATTCAACAATTTTTTTTTTATCCACACATTTAAGCCTTTTTACGAATGTAATTGTTGCTTCTGGGTATTTTCAGACCACTGAAAAAGCTCGTATTTTTCTAGATTTGTCTACTGAAACAGCCCAGAATCAGCGTGTTTCTTTTTAGAAAGAGAAAAAATAGTAAATGTATAAAATTTCCAATTCAAATTAAAGATTATATAATTTTAAATTTGTATCTCTTTTTTCTTACACTGAAAATCTGATTCTTAATGATTCCTGATACATTAACTTCTTTGCTTTATGTGTGTGTGTGTTTCAAAATAATATTATCTGTATTATTACTAACAATGAGACTATGGAGTGCAATGTATGACTCCTCTGTTGTATTGTTTGTCCTCTAGATATAGTTCATCAGAGCTGTATAGTCAAAACAATGTTTTGTAAAATTATTAGGATTATGTTTTATTTGGTTATATGACTAATTTGACACGAAGTAAGTGGATTTGTTTTTTCCTTTCAGTTTTCAGCGATAGCCTTTTTTTGATGTAAATTGTATTTATTTAACCAGTAAAATATTTCCATGGTTTCACAGTCAGAGCTATAAAACAAGAATAATTTAGAGAAGTGCTTGCAATCTGATGAGAGAGAAATGGTATCTCGATATAGTTTTAGTTGAATTTCTCTTATTATGAATAAAATTGAATTTTTTTCGAATGTTTGTGACTCATTTACATGTTTTTCCTGTGGAATGCCTGTTCATATCTTTTGGTCTTTTTCTATCAGATTGTTGCTTTTTTCTTCTCAATATTTAGAAGCTCTTCATATGTCAGTGAAATAGACTATTATGGTATAAGTAGCATATATTTATTCTCAGTTTGACACTTTCCTTTTTAGTTTCTTTTATTCCTTTTTTTCACACAAAATTACCTTTTAAATTTTATGTATTCAAATTTATCAAACTTGTCTTTAGAGCTTCTAGATTTTGGCTATACTAGATCATTTTTCTATCTCCCAGGTTATAAAGGAAGCCATCTATGTTTTATTTGAGTATTTATATAATTTATATAGATATTTATATAATTTTAGTTTTACATTCAAACATCTAAATCATTTTGAATTTATTCTGTTATATGGCATGAAAAATATATCCAATTTTATATTTGTGCTTCTCTGCCCAGTTATTGAAAGTTTTTATTTTTCCCCATTGAATTGAGATACACTCTTTATCGCATACTAAATTTCCACATGTATTTTTGCTTCCTCTGGATTTTCCATTCCACTTCATAGGTCTGTTTATTTCTGCACCAATATTACACTTTTTTTGTATAAAGAGGCTTTATAACATGTTTTAATGATCTGTAAGAATCAGCACACCTCCATTTTTAAAGTTTTGCTAGCTAGTCTCACGTTTTCTTTGTCTTTTTTTTTTTTTTCTTTAATTCTTTCAAATGAATGTTATAATCCGTTTGTCTTGCTCCAGGGAGATAGGGAAGGACATTATTATTGGGATCACATTACGTTGAACAATTAACATATGGAGAATTGGCATCTTTATTATGTGGAGTCATCCTAACCAAGAATATAGAGTGTTTTCCCATTTATTCAGTTTCTCTCTATGTCTTTTAAGTGTGTGTGTGTGTGTGTGTGTGTGTGTGTGTCTAGTATAGGTTTTCTGCTTTTAAGTTTGTGCATGTGTTTTATTTCACTTTATTTTATTTTGCTATTGAAAATTAAGTTTGTTCTTCCATTATTTCCTCCATCTGCTTATGTTGGTCTACATATAAGTTATCTCTCTACACAAATTTTACACCCTCTACTTTGCTAAATTGTCATGTTTGTAGTAGCTTTTGTACTAAGTTATTTAGGTTTTCCAGATTTATCATTTTATAATCTGTAATTAGAAATTGTTTGACGTTTCCTTCTACCTCTATTTGCTCTTTGTAACCTAACCATTAGCTAATTCCTCCAATAAAATATTAAATAGTAGAGGAGATCATGGGCATTTTTGGCTTGTTCCATGATCAATATCCTATGGTTTTATCCCAAAATAGCTATGGAGGCAGCGTGGTAAAATTGAAAGAGCATAGCCTTTGGAGTCAAGCAACCGTGGCTTTGAACTATGCTTCTCCCACTTGCTGACTACTTGACTTGAGGCGAAGAGCTTACACTGTATGAGTTTTAATTTTCCCATCTGTAAAATGGGTACGGTAACTTATGACCTGCCTTTGTGTTATGAAAATTAACTGCAATTGATTAATAAAATGACTGACACACGGTAGGTGTTCAATAAATGTTGACTTTCTTTTTTCCCCAATTTTGGATTCTTTCTAAATGAGCACTCTACCATCTGAAGATTCCTTGAGAGTGCAAGGGGAGGTAGAGGAGCTTAGACTGAAGAAAGTGCAGCATTCAAGTACTGAGTGAGACTGGCATAAGACGCAAATAAAGATCAAACACCCTGAGCTGAAAGTGCTATGTAGCAGGCAGTCAATTGCTTCAAGCAGCAAATAGGCATATCCGGTTTAAAAGAAAAATCTGGCTGTTATCTTTGCAGTGCCCTCTGGTGGTTAGGATAATATTGCTCTAGTTTAAAAAACTAGATCATGAAACAATATTAATACAAATAGTCAATTTTTAGGGATCACTTTCCACCTTCCAGTCCTCTTGTCAAATAATTTACATATATTCTCTCATTCCAGTCTAATAAAATTCTTTGAGATATGCATTGTTCACCCTTTCTACAAAGGAGGACATTGATACTTATAGAGGTTAATTAACTTAACCCAGATGACATAGCTAATGACTGGAGATGCTAGGATTCTATGCTGGATATGTTTGATTCTTATCTGCTGTGCTATTCTGTCCATAACTGAATAGAATATGAACAGAACACTAGACTTAGAAGGACCTTAGAGATCATCAAGTCCTCACCCAGTTTGACAAATGAATGAATGAAGGCTTAGAAGGAGAGTTGCACAGTTAGCTATTGAACAATTTGAGCTAAATTCTTAGGTCCCCGGACTCCTAATTTTTGTTCTTTTGATTGTACAAAAGCTGCCTGGCCTTATTTGATTTAATTCGCCTCCCTTGTGATTTTTTGACATTTCCCCAGGATAGTAGGACAGCCCTACCTATCCTTACAATCAAAAAAGGGAAGGCAGGGAAATAACCTCTATCAAATTTGACAACTCATTAACTACACTTTATTAAAGAGATTTAATTGCTTACTTTATATCCTGTTTTCAGCTTTCTTCTCCAGTAGCAAATATCAATTAAATTCTAATAACAAAGAGTCTTACTGCAGTTGACAAATAATCCTTTTCAGGAGAATTGCCCTCAGTGACTCTCCACAGGCAAAATTTACAATTCTTTCAGCCACAATTGTTTGCTGCTGTTTCCTCCAACATCAGATGTGACAGGCCTGCCAGGACAAGAAACAGGCTTGCCCTTTGAGGGCATTTTCCCATATAATGAGGTGGCCTCTGCAGAAATCACTCTGCCAGTGGTGACAGGCCACTATAACTCCTGAGTGCCGACCATAAGGCTGCCTATAATTTACCCAGCTGACCAGCATCAGTGTGGGACCAATTTCCTAGAATGATGCTCTAATTTTGCAGTTAAGTTGTTGACATAGAACAGTTTATGAATCACAAGGAGGAAAACTAGATTCTCTCACCAAAAGTCTCAGGGAGACAATTTTGGCTCAATTTTAGGTAGCTTTTTGTAATAACCAGAGTATATAAAAATGCTGCACACTGCCCAGAAGGCATTGGCCTCCAACCATGGGATATAATTCAAGTAGAGGCTGGTTCACTAACTGGCCGGAATACGGTGGAAATGACTTCAACAGGAGATTGACTAGATGATTTCCAAATTATTTTCCAATCCCTAGAATGTATGCTTTTTTTTTTAAATTTTTTGTTTATTGCAGTAACATTGGTTTATAACATTGTATAAATTTCAGGTGTACATCATTATACTTCTATTTCTGCATAGATTACATCGTGTTCACCACCCAAATACTAATTACAACCCATCACCACACACACGTGCCGAATTATCCCTTTCGCCCTCCTCCCTCCCCTCTTCCCCTCTGGTAACCACCAATCCAATCTCTGTCTCTATGTGTTTGTTTATTGTTGTTATAGAGTGTATGCTTTTTTGGTTTAGTCATAATTTTCCCTGTAATGTTCATTGTTCTTAATTTGCTCTAAGGAATAATTGCTGTAGCTACCTAGCCATAGACTTCAAAAATTATAAAAACAATGAATCATTACCATCAGGTGGGTGTACACAAACCAGGGGTGACCGTTGATGTCTGCGTATGAAACACAATGTTTTGTAATTTTTGATGCTAGATAAAGGACAGTGGGAGAGATCATAGCTCCAAGGAACTTAACTGCATGGTTACTAGCTAGACCAGGTGACTTGCAGAGTGATATTAGAGACTCAATATCTCATGCACAAAAGATGTGGGAAAAATTTAGATGATTCCCAGTATCTCTTTTATTCTAGGCTTCTATGATTCTAGAAATGACTTTGAGGAGATCATCAGTTACTAAGTGAACAAAACTAACAATAAAATCAACACTAGATTGAGAACTCAGAAGTCTGTGTTTAGTGTTGTACTTATTCTACTCTATGTGCATATAAATTTTATATAACCTGTTTGGATATCATGATGTGATATATATTTTATATATATATATATATATATAATAGATATATATTTTAAAGAGACCTAATCATGTCATATGAGGAAAAGCGGAATCAGCTGAGGATAGTAAACAGACTGAAGAGAAGACAAGGATTATGCAACAGGAGTCTTCAAATACAGAAAGGTCCATAAAAGTCTGTCATGGCAGTGGGACCCAACTTGTTTTACATGACTCTAATAGATATGTTAGGAGAAAAAATTTCATGTCAATGTAACACACTTACAACCAAGGTTTTTGAGGATAAAAAATTTTTTTGAGTTCTATTACACTGAAAGTTTCAGTGTACCCTTGATGCTGTTTGAACAGAATATTAAATAGAAAATCCAAATATCATGTCCCTTGCCATCCTGTGGTTTTGTCATTCTATGAATTTAGTCCTACTGTCTCATTTATAAAGTACAGTGTAGTATCAATAAGTCCTTCTGTAGTCAATCAAATCCTTTCAGAAAAGTTCATTACTTTTAGAGAATCTTCACAATCCAAACAGATTGGCATGGTCTTATTTTTGGTAATTTGGAATCTCTCCTTTAGCTACATTGCAAAAATCTATTTCCCCCAAAGATAGTCTCCTTGCAATTAAGTTTCACAAAACATGAGGTTTCACAGCCTGCAATCTTTAATTCACTCCTCCTGGGTAGAGTCAAACTTCATCATGCCACTAAGTGAAGGGATACCTACCACAGTCAGGAAGCTAAGTGGGGAAGTATATCTGTCAGAGCCTCTAGCCACCCAGAAGGAGCTCCAAGAATCTTAATCCTTAGTGAACCATGAAACTCCGGGGCAGGCAGTTTACAGCTGGGGATTTGTTTGCCTATGCAAATTCCATCATAAATCACCTCATCCTCAGCTAAAAGTCAAGGAGAAGGCCAAGGTGCCTGTGCAGCATTCTCATTGGGTCGCAAATGCTCAGGATTTATAAGGCAAAACAGGCATAGATTGGTTCAGTATTTTATTAAGTCAGTTAATTTAACTCCCATTTTCCAGGGGAAGAAAGCAAGATCCCAAGTATAATAGACTTTCCTTATTCTGAAGAGTTCAAGACAAATTCTGCCATCTGGTGCTCTATTTCCTCTCCAACCAATCTGCTGAGATCAGTGACTTCAGTTCCTGTTAATGTTTCAAAAGCTAGTAATGGTGGGAAGTACAGTGACATTAGGTCAGTGGATAAGCCATCATTGTCTCTAATCACTGACTGTGTAGTTGTGTATCACAGGCTGTTGCTAAACAGTCATAAGGCATTCCTCCCCTCACGTCATTAATCCTGCGTTTCCTTGGTGAGGAGTCACAACACGTGTTTCTTGACAAAATGCTTTCTGTTTTAAGAATGCTTAATGGTCTCTCTCTGCTGGATCTGAATAGTAATAACATTATAATGAAGCAAAAGGGATAGGTGATTTTACAAGGGATGGGAGTAGACCAAGGGAAGAAAGAGAAGGAGGGAGATAAAATGAAGACAACACTTAACTATAAATCCCATCAGTAATATTACAGCTTTGGAATTGTCTCAATGTGAATATAAATTTATGGGTGGATATAGAGTTGGAAGGTTTGAGCTGTATCTCTGTCTCTGATACACACTCACTAGTTCTGCAGACTCGAGAACTCATTTACCCTCCTCGAGCCTGAGCCTTCTCACCGGCAGAAAGAGGATGACACGCTCTGCCTCCCAACACACACACACACACACACACACACACACACACACTCTAGGTGCATGTGAGGACTGAACTAAAGAAGATGGCATGTGGAAAAGTTCTTCTGAAAATTATCAAGTAACATGTAAATAAAAAAGAAAATTATGTGTGTGAGGCTGACCTTGAGGTGGCAACAAGCACTTGGTTACCACAAGGCATCATCTAATGATAACTCTGGGGGCTGTCACCACTTCAACCTAGGCCCACTTGGGTTATAATTTTTACTCCATCACTTTCTAGTTTTGTGGCATTGAACAATGTTTTTAAATTCCCCGAGGCTCATTTTCACCTTTTGTAATGTAGGGACAACATTTCCTTCTCTAGCTCCCTCCCGGGGTTTTTGCAAGCCAAGATATGCAGAATAAAATGCTTTGAAACTTGAAACCTACATTCCATCCACTATTAAAGAAATCTTATTATTACTGAACCTTAGGCTCCCTTTGGTTGAGGAAGGAAGTCAGGAGACCAGGTCTCCTGGGAACTTTATATTCTGCGGCATGTGATGCTTTAGGTGCAATGATTAAGAGAACGATTCTGGGACACACTGCTTGAATTTGAATCCCGACCCTGGTATCGTACAGATGTATGACCTTAGGTAAACATTTTACTTCTCTATGCTTCAATTTCTTTGTCTATTAAATTAGGATAAAAATATAAATTCATAGTGTTATTTTAAAAATTAAATGAGCTAAGACATACAAAGAGCTTAGGACAGAGCACAGCACATTGACAATACTCTCTAAGTACTAGCTACTGCTATAAATGACCCCTTTCGCAGGCTCAGCCCAATTTGGACCTCCCCCCTTTCCCTAGGATTAGCCTGCAAAAAAGATTTGCCTCTGGGACCAGGGCATGGAAAGGCAGGTTAGTGTTTATCTCTTAGTTTGCCTGCCAGGATTTGCCTCATCTAGGGATTCTGGTTGGTCCTGGAGGTTCAGAAGCTTACTGTTGCAAATTTCCCTAAGCCAATTGGGCTGTTGTCAATTCTTGTTTTTTTTTTTTTTTTTTTTATTTTGGTAAATAGCCTCTTGGGATATGTTAGGGTTGTGGGTCTTTTCTTCATGATTTCACTACTAGGTTAAAATAAAAACAAGCAAGTGTGGGACCAAATTCAGCTACACATATTGATATATATTGGCAAGCAGCAGAAAGTCATATAACTTCTTGTGAAAGCTCAATGGAATTCCAGTTCTCTGTTGTTTTAGGCGCCACCTAGTAGTACTTTGAATAAACATATTCTTACTAGGATATGGACAAAAATCTGGCTGGAGTCCCATGAATTGTCCAAATCAGAAGCTGGACAGAGAATTTCTTAGAAATTAAGCTTATGGTCCTATTCCTACAGGTCTTGAATGGAGATGAAGAGTTGACACCTTTGTGGTAGTTGCCTCTGAGGTAGGGTTCATGATCAAAAGTCTGGGGTGTAAATTCCCAATTAGACCAAGTAATTGACCCTAGAGTGGAGATTAGAGATTAACACACACACACACACACACACACACACACACTAGGCTGAATCAATTTTCTAAATTAAATTACAGGCCACAGATCAATTATGGAGGGAACAGCTAATATATTTCAAAGAATGATAGTGCATTTGAGTCATTTTGTCTAAGAATTTTTCAAAAAGCTTTTTTTTTGGCTTTTTGGCCTAATCATCATCAGAGATGCTAATTGGCATAGATCCAAATTCTTTAGACAACTTCCTCTAACTCACTTGAATTCATGCTTCTCCTTCTGGCACCATTAGCTCCAGCCATATAAACCCAATGCCTTCTCATTTTTTTTTTTAACTTTGTCTCCACGGGGGGTTCTATTTTGAATATCTCTTTCTACTCATTCAATATACTAACATCCATCCACACTTGCAATACCGAATTCAAATCTCCCCTTTGACAAAACTTCCCTGAGTCTCCTAACATAAAACTCTCATTTTCATATGACACTTACCATTCTAACTCTAATTTAACCATGTATTTGCCTCTACTAGACTTTAGGTTTCCGAGGGCAGTAGATATATCTGATCCATCTCTATAATCATCACAGAAAAAATATAACGCCTTGCTAAGGTTAGCCAATCAATAACTACTGACAGAAAGGACCCATTCTTACTGGAGTAGAAAGAAGCCTTGAATTGTTTGAGTGCCATCTTCCCCACTTATTAGGAGTGTGAGCTTGTGAGAACCACTGGTTTTTCATCTATGAAATGTGAATAATGATGTCTGACTTACTTCAGCGTTGTTATAAGAATTGAATAAAAGTGAGGATATGAAAACTCTTTATTCATGGTGAATATATTACTAATTCACCTATTGAAAGGATTCTCCAATTCACAGAATTCAAAGCTATTTAGTAAACCGCCACCATCTTACAGATGAGAACAATGAGGTCCAGGAAGGAGAATTGACTTAAATAAGCTAGAACCACCGTGCAGATTCCGTGACTCCGCACTGGATGTTATGTTTCCTACATATGCCCTTTTGATCTAATATTTCAAAAGTTTTAGTTTCCAGTGAAAGACCCAGAGGTCTCTAAGCAATCAACTAGATGTTTTCTTTTTAGTTTGTATTAAATTTTAAGAAAAATATGGTTCGTTCAAAATATGGCTTTAGTCTGATCACTGCAGATGGGTTATTCTGATAGCCAATTTTCCATATTAAGCATTTTGTATCAATATAGTAGTGAATGAAGCCTTCTTCTTGACCAGATTATCTTCTTGACCATTTCTTTTTTCTCTTTTTCTCTCTTAATGTCGATATTTAGGTCTCATGGACCTCCACTGGTTTTCTTGGGGAACTCATTCCACATCCTTGAAATCCATTTGGGCAGTCATATCCTATGACTCAAAGAGAGCCAACCCTCCTTCCTCATAGGGTCTTTGTAATAACTAAATGATGTATATAATAATTTTGTTAAGTATGCTGTTTGATATGAAAATTTAGTTAAGTGCCAAATGAAGATTTGTTAGGGCCTAGTAGTCTTTAGAGTCAAATGATTTTGGTTTGAATCCAGTATTCACCATTCAGCAGCTGTTAGCCTTAGGCAAATTGATCAACTGCCTATATCTCATTTTCCTCATCACGAAATTAGAATTAAAAACTAGAACCTAATATTATTGTCTTGAGGACATCTGTATAATTTCTAACACAGTTCTAGTTGTATAGTAGGGACTTAATAAACAGCAACTGCTTTTATTTTTTTATTTTTATTGTACATTGTGTTATTGCTATAACATCGGTTTATAACATTGTATAAATTTCAGGTGTACATCATTATACTTCTATTTCTGCATAGATTACATCATGTTCACCACCCAAATACTAATTACAATGCATCACCATACACATGCCCCTAATCATCCCTTTCGCCCTCCTCCCTCCACGCTTCCCCTCTGGTAACGACCAATCCAATCTCTGTCTCTATGTGATTGTTGTTGTATTTATCTTCTACTTATGAGTGAGATCATACGGTATTTGGCTTTCTCCCTCTGACTTATTTCACTTAGCATAATACCCTAGATGTCCATCCATGTTGTCACAAATGGCTGGATTTCATCATTTCTTATGGCTGAGTAGTATTCCATTGTGTATATACACCACATCTTCTTTATCCATTCATCCCTTGATGGGCACTTAGGTTGCTTCCATGTCTTGGCTATTATGAATAACCCTGCAATGAACACAGGAGTGCATGTGTCTTTACACATTTGTGTTTTCATGTTCTTTGGATAAATACCCAGCAGTGGAATAGCTGGATCGTAAGGTAGTTCTATCCTTAATTTTTTGAGGAATCTCCATACTGTTTTCCATAGTGGCTGTACCAGTTTGCTCTCCCACCAGCAGTGTATGAGAGTTCCCTTCTCTCCACGTCTTCTCCAACACTTGATGTTTCCTGTGTTGTTTATTATAGCCATTCTGATGGGTGCGAGGTGATATCTCATTGTAGTTTTGATTTGCATTTCCCTACATATTTTCAAGCGCCATGTATGACCAGGCAAGAGAAACAATAGAAAAAATAAACAAATGGGACTACAGCAAACTAAAAAGCTTCTGCACAGCAAAGAAAACCATCAACAAAACAAAAAGTCAGCCTAACAATTGAGAGAAGATATTTGCAAACCGTATATCTGATAAGGGGTTAATATCCAAAATATATAAAGAACTCAGATATCTCAACAACAAAAAAACTAACAACCCGATTAAAAAATGTGCAAAAGACCTGAAAAGATATTTCTGCAAAGAAGGTATACAGATGGCCAACAGGCACATGAAAAGATGTTCAACAGCAACTGTTTTTAAAGTGTCACATACTTGTGAGGGTCTTTTATCACTATGTCTATACCTCTGCCAGCTATGAACAGGAGCAGGGATTTGGGCTCTCCCATTTATTGCTGTGTCTGCATATACTAGAACAGTGTTGACATGATAACAGTTAATAAATGTTTGATGAACCAGTAGATGAATAAGCAACTAAGAGGATTCAGAGGAGAATCTTAGCCTAGTCTTCACTGAAACATGTCAGTCCTATGTGACTTTGTGTGAGGATAATCTGGAGACTGGGGCCATCCGAGGAAGAACCATGATCCAGTGCATATAAAAATTGAGACCTTTTCTCCATTTTTTTCTCATTTGCAGTATTTTTATATAAATATTTTGTAATCTTAAATAAGCAACCACATAAGATGTAGTGACAATAAAGTAAACCAGCATGGACCTTGATGAAAGTGGAACAGCCAGGGCTGTTATCTGCATTGGGTTGGAAATAGTAGTCATGCTGAGAGTGTTAAAAGCTGATTCACATGGTTCTTGTTTTTGCATCTCCTAATGATGCCATCAACTTTTCTTCTTTCTGCTTCTTGCCACCCTGAGTGACTCTCTAGTGCCAGCTAATTGGATCCTGAAGTATTAACTTATCTCATTTAAAACCGTAGGGCTCAGTGTACTCTGTGCACGCCTAGAGATGGAATCATCCTCCTCCACCAGTTATATTGACTGTTGACCATTAAGGTGGGGGGTGATGATGAGTATATTGACAGTTCCAAGATCTAATCACTCTAACTTCACCTAATATATATAATATGTATCTGTTTTCCATAGCAAAGTTTTCATAGCTTTTAATATCAACTGGATCATAAGAAACCTGTGAAGGAGATAGAAAAGGTATTACATCATTACCTGAGAGATAAAGGAACTGAAGTTCATAAGTATTACCATTTCAGAGTGGGAAACTTCATGGTCTCAGTAAAACTTGGCCCTAATTTCATCTTTTAAATGAATTCGTTGTTTGATGTTAGGGCATTCATGCAGTTCAGGTCTAGATTAGCTCCTCTATAAAGTGATTAGATGCTTAGGAGCTGTCTTGGTCTCTTTCCGGCTCTAAGAATCAATGTTCCTTAATTATCTCTAACACAATTAGGGACAAAACGTGATGGCGGCAGAATTAGAACTTAGGTCTTCTGAGTCCTAATCTAGTCTTTTTATAGACAACTGCCAATAGCCAACATGAAGAGAGGCCTGGGCACATCTTCTGTGCCAGAAGTCTCCAGACCTGGCTGCTCATCATCCTGCCAGATTTACCTGGCTTTGTTAAAAATACAAACTCTGGAGTTCCTACTCAAAGATTCTGACTGTGTAGGTCTGGTTTCTCAGCTTGTTTTGGGATCTACTGATCTGGGTCATGAAATAGGATCCTGAATTTATTGTTTCCATGGCCTTCCCTTGAAGTGGTGCCAACAAAGTAACCTGGCTGTCCTTTGACTCTGACGCAGACCAGTTCAATGAGTAAGACAGGTTCTGCTGAGGATATGAAGATGCATTCTTCAAATTCCATTTTTTTCTACGAAGTCTAACATCCAACTCACAGTTATTGTTTCTCCCATTTTAAGGTACGGTCTTGCAGATAGAGAAAATAGGGTAAATGAACATGATATTTAAGACCTCAGAGCTATCTCTAGAGGGGGAAATTATACTGCATGACCTCCCCCAAGAATATCTTCCAACAGGAATAAATTAATATGGTCAGCCTCTACCAAACAATTGACGTTTAGACAATGATGCTTCATCTCCTCATTTCTCCCACAGAGAGAATGTGAAGGGCGGCCCGGTGGTTCCTGCTGTTAAGAGGGACCTAAGTGGAAGAGAAGAGAGACCTTTGTTTCTGAGTTGATAATCAGCTAAAAAAAAAGGCACTTAACAAAGTCCAGAAGGGACACCAACTGAGGTTTTTACTAGGCTCAAAAATTTTATGTTTCCAGGTCATCACAGGTTATACACGATAATAGATAAAGCTTGAGGAAATGAGACGAAAAAAAGCCGATCATATTATAGTATAAAATATATGTAATGTTTTTTCATATATTTAAAATTATATGCCAATACATTTTTTTATTTTTTTTCCACAAAATAAGCTAAAAGAAAAATCCAAAATAGCACAAGTCTCAAAATAACTTTCCACTTTGACAACTCATAGGAAAAGAAACTAACAACACCCATTAATAGCGACCTTTGGGTCACTACCTGTGGTCATCTACCACAGGAAGTGGCATCGCACAGTGGAAAGTTAGGCACATCAGGTGTGAATGCTGACTGTGCTACTGTGTATGCAACCTTGGGCATAACCACCAGCCACCTGAATTATGATATTAAGCCGCCTAACAAGCACCCTGCTTTTGTTGTTGCCCTTCGGGTGATTCTCGGCACAGCAGCCAAAGAGATCCGGTTGAAATGCAAGCCAGATCGTGCCAATTTAATGGCATGACCTCCCATCTCCCTCAGCGTCAAAGCCAAAGTTCTTACACTGGCTTAGAATGCCTGCATGATCTGATGCCCCTGTGGTTTCTTCTCTAACTTCGTCTTGTACTCCCCCTTGTTCACTCTGCTCCAACCATATTGGCCTCCGTAGCATTCCCCAAACACACCAGGAACCCTCCCAGCTTGGAGCTTTACAACTGCTGTTCTCTCTGCCTGGTTTTGCTCTTTCCTCAGATATCTATGTGGCTCATTCCTTCATGTCCTTCAGATCTTTGCATAAATGTTGCCTTCTCAGTGAAACACTTCTCAACCAGTCTTTAAAATCGCAACTTTTCCCCACCACATGCTGTCTCATTCCATGTGGATTTTTTTCCCCTTCTTATCTCTTATCACGACCCAACATGCTATATATTACTTATCTCATTTATTACCTATCTCTACCTGGTAGAAGGGAGCTTTATCAGGATAGGACAGGGAATTTTGTTTGTTATATTCGTTTATCAATTCTTAGTACCTAGATTTAATACCTAGAACATGGTAAACATTCAGTAAATTTAATAAATGAATGATGGAGATAATGAATGAATTAAAGATACTAGGATTCTATAAGATTCATTTTCTCATCTGTGAATTGGGAATGAAACCCCCTAGCACAGCCTTATCACATCCTAGTTACTTAATTCATCGCAAATCTCTTCTTTATATCCAGGCTCAAATAAAATTATTTTCTATCATCTATATCCCAAGGATAGAATTAAAAATAAATTTCTACCTGTAACACCAGCATTCCAATTCTACAGTCCCACTATCAAGCTTTTAGTTTTGCAAATTAGTTTGACAAATAGTCTATTTCTGGTTGGTTCATGCCCTTTTAGAGAGTAGATGCCCAATAAACATTAATTTCCTTTTTTCTTTCTCTTTTCATTTTTTTATTCACATAAACACTGTCTCAACCAATAAGCTTCTTTTAAAGATCCTTTGCTTATCTTGGTAAAATCCAAAATACCACAATTTGGATACTAAGCAGAGACTCAATAAATGTTGATTTAATTACAAATAAAAGATCAGGACCTTAATAACATTTTTCTTCTTCCAGAAATGCAGATGGTTATGATGCCTTAGCCAACTGTTCCCAGGCATGAGTTATTTTGAGGGAAAGTGTGGACTCAGCTAGAATAAAAATGATTTTTCATAGACACCTCCAGGTTGCTTATATCCCCGAGAGGCAGTGAACAAAGGCACAGCAGGCCTTGGAGCTGCTTTGGTTTGATTCTGCTGTCCACAGAGATCTTTTGGTGACCACATACACGCGCCAGTTTATTTATCTAAGCACTCCTCTTGTAGGGCCAGACCAGAGGAAAAAAGGAGGGTGTTGCCAGATGTGTTAAGGAAGGCAAGTGCCTGGAAAGCCTTGGGTTAGGTTTCAGCTAGTAATTATAAAAAGCTAAGTATAATTGGGGCACTCTAGTTTTCCTTCCCAGACCACAGAGCCCTGGGGGAAAGGACACTATAACAAATAAAGGTGCCCTTTCAGCACATAGGGAAGTATTCACAGATTTTCAGAGAATTTTTCATTCAAGAATCCAAACTAGAATTGGGTCACATTTGGGATGTTGTGTGTGTGTGTCCTACATAACAATGGGTGATGAAAGCAAAATAAGTAAAATCTCAAGCTTCAGTTCTGAGTGATATTACCTACACTCTGCTCAGTATGGGATCCCCTTTCCTTTACACCCAATATGGAAATTGTAGAACAATGGCTATAAACTTCCTCTGTGTGCTGCAATGAGGCTAAAAGCACAGACAGAGCAGACACAGAGGACCCCTGAGGGAGAAAAATTTTCAAAATATTATTAATATAGACAGAAGCAATTATCTGGGTGATACAAAGATATCAGATATTGGGAAATAGGAAATTATTAAAGAATAAAAAAGCCTCCTTGAGATGTGTGCAATTAAAAATGAAGAACTAAAGACATGTAAAAATATTGATGATACAGTATTACAATGCAATTAGCACTTTTTGAATGCTTAGCTGCAATACGGTTGGCCCTGCATGAGGCATTCTTATGTAATTATCTCAACTAATCACAATAGTAATCTTTTATGGTAGCTATTTTCCCATTTTACAGCTGATGAAATGAAGAACATAGAGGGCAAGTAACTTACCCAGGATAACAAAGCTACAGCCTGTGAGAACTAACAACCTAGATTTATCTGCCTCCAAAGTGTACAATCTATTCTTTATGCTATGTGGACTTACCAGTTAACAAATCTGAACTTTGAAACACTTAAAACCAGGAGACAGACAATTCGCTGAGGTATGGTGCAAGAAAAAGGCACATTTCAACCCAGGCTCACAAAATGCTAGTAAGTGTGAAAGGAATGAGATTTCTTTCCTAATAACAGTGGTATTATTAAAATATCTTTTTGAGGCCTTGGGTTTGGGAGCAAATGGCATAGACTCATTTTTCCCTGTTCCTCTTTGCTAAGTACAACTAAAAATTCCTGGAAATAATGCAGCAGGAAGCCATAGTAGAACTCTGAAAGGTAGAAAAAAGGAGATGGACTTACTGGGGTTCCCAGGACTTGAGGAAAAGCACAATGGTCCAATGTCTCCTGACTTTCCACCTGGTGGTGGAGGTTGGCACAGTCTTGGCATCTCCTGACCCTCCACCCAGCAGGAGAAAGTGGCTCAGGTAAAGTTTTCTTCCCCCCAAAATCCCAGCAGATCAAGTGGGATCCCCATCAACACTAGCCAGCCTGCAGAGCAAGCCAAGAGAAATGACATCTCAGCCCTTCACCAGGCAGCCTAGGGAAGTTCCTTCCTCACCCACGGATGGCACCAGGAAGGACCAAGCAGGAGCCCCACCAGCACCAGGCAGCCTGGAGAAGAGCTTTCCACCCCATTGGCCCTGAGTCTTCCTCCCACCACTAAACTAGTGGGACCAGGTCCAGGGAAGTGCATTTTGTCCCCATAGGCAGCACCAGTAGAAATCAAGCCAGAGCCCAATGTCACCTCGAAGAACAGAATAGCACTTCAAGGGCTCTGAAAACTAAATTGGAATTGGAACCACAGCCCATAAAAGTAGACCAGGACCTGTGTGCTAAACCAAAACAGAGTGACTACCTACAAAAATAGAAGATTTAAATAGGATCCAGAGTCTCCTAACATAATATCCAAAATGTCCAGGATATGATTAAAAATCACTCCTAACAAGAAACAGAAAAGTAACAACTTGAATGAGAAGACAATTAAGAGATTCTAACACTGAAATGAATAACATGTTAGAAGTATTTGACAAAGGTTTTAAAATAGCCATCATAAAAGTGCTTCAATGAACAATTTCAAATACTCTTAAAAATTAAAAAAAATAGAAAATCTCCTCAAAGAAATAGGAGATATAAAAAAAATAAATGGAATTTATGGAACTGAAAAATACAATAAGTTTAAAATTCTGACTGACTGGGCTTGACAGTGGAATGAATATGACAAAGGAAAAAAGTCAGCAGACTTGAAGATAGAACCATATAAACTATCCAATCTGAACAATGAAGAGAAAATCAGACTAAAAAAAAAAGAATAGAGTCTTATGGATGTATAGGACAACAACAAAGATCTAATATTCATACCCTCAGTGTCCAGAAAAAGAGGATAAAGAATGTAGAGCTGAAAATTTATTTGAAGAAATAATGACCGAAAACTTCCCAAATTTGGCAAAAGATATAAACCTACAGATTTAAAAAACTGAACTAATTACAAATAAGATAGACTCAAAGAATTCCTTACCAAGACTCATCATAATAAACTTCTGAAAATTGAAGACAAAGAAAACTTCTTGAAAGTAGGTAGAGAAAAATGACTCTATAAGGGGACGAACCATGTGAATCCACAGACTTTTCATCTGAGACCACTGTGACCAGAAGGAAGTGGAACATTTTTCAAGTACCAAAAGAAAATAATTGTCAATGTTGAATCCTATGTGTAGTGAGAATGTACTTTAAGTATGAAGAGGGGAAAAAAATTCCCAGATGATGAAAACCTAAGAGAATTTGTTGCTAGCAGAGTTAACTGTAAAGAAGAATGGCTAAAAAAAGTTCTTCAAACAGAAAGAAATGTTGACTGAAGAAGGCTTAGACCTTTAGAAGGGATAGAACAAACGAGTGAAAAAATAAGAATAAACATAATAAACTTTCTCCTCATGAGTTCTTAAATCATATTCGATAGTTAAAGCAAAAATTATAACGTGTTATGGTGCTCAAGTCATTAGAGGAATTAATTAAGATAATTATATTTTTTAAATGGGGGCGGGAAAGGGACCAAAATGGAAGTTAAGTTTCACTACAAAGGAAGTGGTAAAACATCAACACTAATAGACTGTAGTAAGTTATAAATGTATATAGTAACACCTAGAGCAATGACTAAGAAAACTATACAAAGCGATATACTCAAAAACACTAAATAAATCAAAGGTGGATTCTAAATAATATTTTTGTAACCCACAGGACATCAATAAAAGAGATACAGAAGAATGAGAAACAGAGGGAACAAACAGAAAACAAAAAATAAAAAGGCAGACTTAAGCCCCAGCACATCAATAATTACTTTAAATACAAATGGTCTAAATGTACCAATAAAAAAACAGAGCTTGACAGAATGGATAAAACAAAAGAAAACTATTTAGTCCAACTGTTATGGACTGAATGTTTGTGTCCTAGCCAAAATTCATATGTTAATGCCCTAACCCCCAAGGTGATAGTATTAGGAGGTGGGGCCTTTGGGAAGTAATCAGGTTTAGATGAGGTGCTGAGGGTTGAATCCCCATGATGGGATTAGTGTCCTTACAAGAAGAGGAAGAGACATGACAGCTTCCTCTCTCTGCCATGTGAGCATATAAGGATACAGTGAGAAGGGGGACATCTGAAAGCCAGAAAGAGGTCATCATCACGAATCGAATCTGTGGGCTCCTGATCTTGGATTTCCCAGCCTCTAGAACTGCGAGAAATAAATGTCTATTGTTTTAGCCAATGGTTCTATGGTATTCTGTTATAGCAGCCTGAGTTAAGACAACAACTATATTCTGTCTATAAGAATTCCACTTCAAATATAACATGAGTAGGTTGGAATTAAAAGGATGGAAAAAGATATATTATGCAAACATTATTAAAAATAGTTGGAGTGACTGTATTGATACTAGATAAAATAGACTTTAGAGAAAAGATAATTACTGGGGACAAAGAAGGACATTACATGATGCATTTTAATTTCTGACTTCAAGTGAGAAATATTCCCATATTTACAGTGATAATATTTCTAAAATGAAATACATAGGACTTTTGCTTTGTTATACACCAGAGATGAGAAGTACACAGTGTATCGCTGGGTTCTTGACACAACCTAGACTCTTTCACTAATATTAATATCATTATCATTTTTTCTAATTACCCAATTAATACCAAAACAAACAAAAATCCAGTAAAATAGAGAAGTAATCCAAAGGCCTAGAGGCAGGACCGTCTTTGGCATGTCTGAAAACAGAAATGTAGCCTTTATGACAGGAGGGAAGTTATTTGGAGGAATAGTAGGAGATAAGTTTAGAGAAACAGGTTGAGGCCAGACCATAGTGGGCCTTGTAGGCCATGGCAAGGAGTTGGGCTTTTTATTCTAAAGGCAATGTGAAATCAAGGGAGTATTTTAAGTAGAGTAGTGATCCGATCAGTATTATGATCCTATAACTGTTGAGGAGAAAGAGAATTTGAGTATAGCCTAGAGCATGCTGAGTTTGAGGGAAATGTGGAACATCCAGATGGAGATGCCCAGTTATTCAAACAGGTCAAGAACAAAAGTGACAGTTGGAGTTATAGATTTGTGAGTCATCTGCATAGATTTGGCATACAGGGGAACCAAAAGAAGACAAAAGAAGTGTTTTGGAAGAGACAAAAACTTCAAGAAAACAATCCCAGGGAACACCAATATACAAAGTGAGGGAGAGAAAGAGAAGCTCAAGAGAGTCCCCAGTTGCATACTTTTACATCTCGATTTATTTCCAGACTGAGCATCTGTCCCATAATCTTGTGTCTTTTCCTATCCTGATGAAATGGATTGGGAAGTCCTTTGACCTCTGGAGTATTTTATTGAACATAGGTTTCTTAACACTTTTATTGTATAAAAAGTGGTACTGATGCTAGACAAGAGGAAGGGAAGAGGGTTTAAAACTTTCAGGGTCATTTGTTTTAGATCATTATGTAGCTAAAAGAACAAACCAGCCACAGGTCGTTTAATCTGGATTTCTATCTCTCGCATGTCTGATTGATAGTAATCTTAACTTTATCTTCAGATCTGCTTAATTACCAATCTGAATGTCTAATCATTGTTCCTACTTAGAGGGTTTATTATACCTTAGGTTTTTGAGCCAATATGCTTATGGTAAGCTATAAATTCAGTGAGATTCCAAATTACCTGTTCTGAGTTTCTTCCCTCAATTACCACAAAATCAACCAAAGAAAGGATACATTTTAATAGCCCCTTTCATCTCATATCTTCTTTCCAAATCATTGCATATCACTTTGAGTTATGGCCAGGGAGACTATCCTCCTCCTTCCATCTCTGTGTTTCCATCTATCTATCTCTTCTTTACCATATTGATCATAATTTTGAATTTAGATCTACCATTGAATAACAAAAAAAGACTAAAAGTTTAGAAAAATAGTGTAAAGATAAAGAAAGCAAAATCAATAGCCCCAGCAAAAGTTTTCTTATTTTAGGAATAGATTAGGGTATTTAGTGAGCATAGTTAATTTGAACTTTCTCTTAGAAAAAAGCTTATCTGACTATTGAGCTGGCACATATGCTGTCAATAATGTCTTCTAACCTGAATCAGGAAAGCTATGACTTATAGATAAATGTGTTTGTGACAGGAAAGACTCGAATTTGCCTAAGGAAAGGTAACTCAACAGGTCAGAGCCCACCATGAAGAGTACATAAAATCCTGCAAGGAGATAGTGAGGAGGGTGACGTGCCACAGCCATGCAAACTTCACATCACAGAATATCTGACTCTTGCCTCCTTCTACAGTTTACTTTTTTGGGTGGGTTTCATGCTAGAACTGTTAGGTTATCCCCTTTAGTAATGCCTTTTACAGTCCTTTACAACAATATAAAGAAAGGTGACAAGAAACAAGCCAGAAGATTCAAATAGACTGGTTCCCGTTCCCTTGCTCCTGTCTGTGTTAAAGATTTATTAGAAAAGGTTTGGATTCTAGTTCCAGTTATGTGGTCCTTAATCTGCAATCTCACCTTATTCATTTATATCATATGAAACAGGTTGCACCCTGTAAGATTTCAGATAATTTTCTTAAAGCACTTGGTACATAAACAGTGGGCAAAATATTTATAATCATTGTTTATCTTGAAGTTTTACCAATCTCTTGAAAACCAAGAGTAGCTATATATTTCTAAATCTCACCAACCAAACCTCATTACAAAGTTTTCCAATCTGAAAGACTTTTAAAGAAGAGGAGAAAGGGCAGTGGTCTGGGATCCGGGCGTCATGGGTTTACACTACTTATGCAATGAACTTGGATAGAATCCCTCACTATTCTGGACTCCAGTTTCATCAGGTATAAAATGTGTTTATTTGCAACTGCATTTAGTTGTCTCCATTGCCCCACATTCAAGAACAGTTCAGCTTAGCCATGGTAATAATAGTAGTAATAATGATAACAATGGTGTTTATTACATGTCTGGCAGTATTCTAAGATCTTTATACATATTAACTGATGTAATATACTAACCATAAGCGGTAAGTACTATTATTATTATTCTCATATTTTACAGAAAAGGAACTGAGACACAGAGAGGTTAAGCTATTGTCCTGATGGCACCACACGTGGTAAATTGCAGAAGGAGAATTCACAGGCAGCACTCTGGACCCGCAGTCCAGTCCCTAACTACCATGCAAACTGCATGTTGTGCGATGGGTACATTTGACCATCTCCACTGCTGAAATATTTGGAGAGGAAATTCGGAATCTTAAGACAAGTCTTTATGGGTGAAAAGAGAAAGGACTCAAAATAATGCCCTAGAACTGGAGACGTCTACTCCAGTTCTCCAAGCATTAGGGCGTCCACACTGTTTGAAGGCTTTGATAGTCTGGAGTAATTTCAAAGTTTGTGCCCCTGGAACAAAAAAGGGTTGTTTGACAATGATAGCACGCTTAATATGCATGGATATTTCTTGCATGTTTTACATTTTATTTCCCACTCCATTCCTATCTGTTCTCTAACACACACAATTTGAGTTTTCTTCCTGATTCAGCTTGTGCACAGCTGGTTAATATTGCATCTTTGACAAAAGATGACAGGCAAGCACCTTGGATGTGATCTTTTCCCTATATGTTGTTCCCTTCTAGTTTTTACTTTATTCTTATTTAACAAATGTTGCTCCAAGCAATCAGAAGAGAATGAACAGTAAAGAGAAGGGAAGAGTTATATGATTTAGGCAATAATTTCCTCCTTGGTTTTAAAGTCCTAATTCATTTCCTGGATTATTATACCAAATCCTGCTAGGACAGAACAGGGAGTGTATGTGTGAGGGGGGGTGGCCAGAGAGGAGATGGGACTGAAATAATCTCACCTGTCCTTTTAAAACAATGTTTTAAATTATAGTTTGCAATGTGACAAACGCTGTCTTAGTAATGGAGACTCTGCAATAAATAATACTAACCTTAATTTCTGCTTCCTGAGTCATGCATTTCTGATCATGGGAAGGCTGGCATCTGTTCACAGACCCAATATTGCCTTTTCTGAATCCCTATTTCTTCATGTGGCTTGTCTGCTAAGGAACTATGTCCACATCAGTAGTAGATGAAATTTTCCTTGCTCATTATCCCCTAATGGAGTTTTGAAAACGCACAAGAGGAACTGTGTTACTTTTAACTAAAAGGAAAACTCATTGCAGTAGAAACACTACATAAATCAGAGAAGAGGCCCAGCTTGTTTTGCCTTTAGTTCCTCAGCTCCCTGCTTCACAATATCTTTTTCTTGTCGGTTATCCAAATGATTGTTGAATTTGTCACCCTCTGTAATGAATGTAACCAAAAAAATGGGAGTTCAGAATGGGACTCTTAGAGGACAAGGTTATATAGATATATATATATCTCCTTGATCCCTAAACCCCCAATTCCAGGTTTCTTGACTTGAGTTTATAATTCTTGAAAAGTGGAGCTCACTTTGTAAAGTGATCCCTGAACGCATATGCTACTACTCCAAGTCTGCAAATCCAGGTTATTCTACTTTCTAGTAAGGTTGAAGATAAGTGTTGAAACTGTCACTTCAGAAAATGAAAGATGACCAAGGCAAGGTTACTGGAGGAAATTTCTATTGGACTAGCATTGTCTTTAATTCTAAATTTAGTTTAATATGTTCCTTATTAAGTGGACCTAATTTTCCAGCAGTAATTTGCCAGAATAAAGAAGCACACGCTGCATAACCCCTTAAAATAAGCAATCCCCCATGTGTGCAAACGGGTCCTTCCCCACTGCCACCAGCCCATCATGCCTTTAAAACAGTCCATTGGCTTCTAAACTATCCATACGATTGAGTCTATAACATTCAGTGTGGCCTGCAAGCCCCCTGCCTATGCTGGCTCTTTCCTTTCCCTTCAGATGCAGCTACCCATCCGCTAAACTGCAGACACGTTGGCTTTCTGTTCGTTCATCCAGTGCTCAACACTGTTTCTCTCTTTAGGGCTTTGGGTGTGCTGTTTCCTCTCTTTGGCGTATTCCCCCACCCCCACATAAAACTCAACCTTTGCCTAGTTAACTCCACTAACTCTTAATAGCCTATGAGGTAAATATTACTGTCTGGGCTTCAGGAGACAAAAGCCCAGAGAGGCACAATAACAAGCAATTTGTCAGGAATGCAATGAGAAGGCGGTAGTCGGTATTGGGACTCAGTTCTCTGACTCATTAGCCTCTTTTCTCTTTACTGACTAGCACTGTCTCCCTTTCCAACTCTTGTACTCAAAGGTCTGAAATAGTAAAGAATGTTTTTGTTTACTAAGGCTGTTTATCAGAATGTTAGAAAAATCCAATTTTAGAGCATGATACTCCTGTCGCATTTGTGCTAACTTGACGTTCTACAGACTCCGAGTCTGAATGCTGAGCTGAGCCGTCATGGTGGTTTGGCAGTCCTTTCATTCGTCCCTTGATGATTCCAGCTCACACTGCTCTCTCTTTCTCTCTGCTCCAGTCTCTACTCCTTGGCAATTAATCATGCACTGTCTTGCAACATCTTTTGAATCTCTGTCTGGTCTTATTTAACTCTTATATTGTTATTAAATTCTAATCCTTCCAACTAGGCTATAAATTCCTTGAGCTTACAGGAGAATATTTTATAGATAATTGATCGTCATTATCATTGGTGTGCACGTCACATTATATCCAGTTCTTCAACACACATCCTCATGTTCACTTTTCACAACAGTTCTGTGAGAAGGCAAGATGGTTACTCTAACAGGTGAGGAAATAGAGATCAGATAAATAATTGACTTGCCTACAATACTATCATTTTTAGGAGCAAAAGCAGGTCTATGGATTTCTGATTTAAAGTTTTTTGTTTTTATTTTTCCCACCACAACAAACTGCCTCTCACATATTTCCATAGTACATAACACAGTCTTGCATACAATAGATATTTAATAATTATTTGTGGATTGATTTTAGAGTTTAAAGGAAACCAAATAAAGTAAGACTCAGCAAGGTCTGGATCTGCATGACAAACATCTGCATGAAAAGTAAATAAATGAACTCACTGCCTGGATTCTTCCAAAATGTTAGCGTTTGGTATTGAGGAAACAAATCATTTTGGCTGAATTAACAGATTTTACCTTTTTTGAATATTTATCTCATTGAGGGCAGAATACAGCCCAAATCTTGCAAAAACTGGAAAATACATGTGTGGATTAAAGTAACTTTTACAAGTTTCAGTTTTTTCAGGACCGCGCAGTCCTCTGTGATTATTGTAAAAGAGTAAACAGCTCTCCATGGCCTTCAGCTTGTGGCCAGTGAAGGAGGAGTGTGGAGTCTGTCTGGAAAGTGAGGAACATGTGGTGGCTCGTGATCCTGGGCAAAATCGGGTAACAATAATAGTCATTTTTCATTTTCAAGCTCTTGGTGTCTAGAGGACTTTGGGGAGTTTAACAAAATATACATAAAGCCCAATTCTGAAAACAAAGCAACACATCTCCCAGCATTAATAAAGCAAAGCCTTAGGGAAAATAATAATAAATGCGTTCTTTCCTTTGCCACCAACGTTATAAACCATCAGCAGTGACACTGGGAACAAAGAATTCAGAGGTTATGGGAAGGGGAAAGGTGAAACTAGAGAGGAAACCAAGAAGAAAATAAAAGTATATGACCTCTCTAGGAATTGCTTCTAGATGGAGGTAGAACACAAGTTGGACATAAAATGCCAGCCACCCTCAACCCCTCACACACATATGCAATATACACACACCCCCATCATCAACTGCAAGAAAATATCTCTCAGAGATAAACCAGGCACTTCAACATAAAGAGGAGGAAACCAACTGTCTGTTATGGTCACGGGAAGAGATACCTGACGTGCTTAATAAGTGATGTAACATACCTCTCCATAATTGAAAGATGCTTGCAATGTATTATCTAAAAAAGCAGATTATAATCAATATGTACATTTTTTTCCACTTTTAATACACGTATGGATATACATGTGTGGAAACATATGCATATCAGGAATGCATTAAAATGTGAATAATATTTTTCCCATTTTTTGGTGGTGAGAAGATGGACATTTTTTAACTCCATTCTTTAATTCCTCTCCATACTTACCCGAATTTGATATTTGTCTACAATGACCATTTATTGCTTCTGTCACAAAAATAAATGTTATCAAAAATCTAAAAATACCAGTCGTTAATGGCAAACACACACTCATACAGAAATCCAAAGAAACTTGTGCACAATCACTGTTTAGGAATTTGAAAAATTAGGGATATGATGAATTGGGGGCATTCAGATTCATGTCTGAAGAGGGACTTCTACTTTGAAGAAAGGATATATTACCAGATGTCTCAGTATCTCTTCCCACAATATATACCCACATTTCTGCTAACAGCTTACTGTCAAATTCTAGCTCCAAATGTATCATCTATTTGACTTGGACTTTGTTTACTCTTTCTTTGACTATATTTCCCCATCTGCAAAATGGAGCTACTAATGATGGTACCTTACCTCACTATGCTTGTTGAGTATTAACTGGGGTAGTTCATGTACAATTCTTGGCATGGTGCCTGGAAAACTGCAATCACAATCACAATACTATTGTGGCTGTCAAAATCTGCATCCTCATCATCAGAATTGTTACTCTTTCCTGAAAGGACCTTGGTTTTATGTATGCAGCCTGTACTTGCCCTCTATTCTCCAAATCCATATATATCAACAACTATTCAACATCCTATTCTTGAACATATTAATGGTCCTAAAAACTGAACATTTCAGACACAGCACTTATAAGTTTGTCTTCCTAAAACTAAGCCTCATGTAGTTGTTCCCATTTCTGTGAATGATAATACTCTCCATCCAGTTGTACTGGCCAGAACCTTAGAAAACATCTTTATATACCTCTTTCTATCCAACCCATATCAATTTTTTAAATTAAGTCTCACCAGTTTCACCATTGAAATATCCCTCAATTCTACCCATCTCACTTCATTTTGATTATTCTAGATTATTCTAACACCATCTCTTATGTGGACTACTGCAGGGGATTCCCAATTGGTTCTTCACCTTCATTGTATCGTCTCCCCAATGGATTTCTTCCCTGTAGGCAGAGTGATAATTTAAAAATGCATATATGATCATATTATCTTTATATCTTTATCTTAAAACCGTTCAGTGACTACCCACTACTTTAATGGATAATGATCAAAATCCTCAACAGAGACATGCATCTAGGCCCTGCTTACCTTTCCAGCCTCAATTCACACCTAGTAAATTGTGCTTGTGTCTTCGTCAATTGAGCTTTATTCACACTGGCATCTTGTTAGTTCCTCTATCCACCTACTCCCTTCTGTTGTAGGTTGTTACATGCTTCCTCTCCCTACTCTCCTCACACTGCCCCAGTTAATTGCTTATTCTCCACCCTTGCCACCTAAACACTCAGCAGATGCTCTTCCTTATATTTCAAGGATAAAATAAAAGCAAAAGGATGGTAAATCTCTCTTCTTTCTTGTAGCCAAATATGCCACCTTGCCCCCATCTGTACCTAAAATCTTTTGTTTCCTTCCTGTTACAATGTGTTTTAGACCAACTTCACCAGTGCTCTGCTCTTTTGACTTTCTCAGGGAATTCCCTGTGATTATCCCCCTTTATTCAGCACCATCAGTTCTCCCTTCAGCTGGTTTAATCTCAACAGCACCCAAACATGCTCTGTGGTCTCCTATCTGAAAACATAAACTAAACCTTTTTTTTTAATTTCACATTCCCTTTAGCTACCACCTTAACTCTCTGTCTCTGTTCTTGAAAGGAAGACTCTATTTCCTTATATGCTACTTGTTAACTTTTCCTATCAATCTCTACCCCCTCACACTCGACAGAACACTATCTGATCTAGTCACTGGATGTCCTCTCAATCTTTTTCTTATCTATTCTCATCCCACTTGATATCTCAGAAGCAATTGTTATAGATTGGCGTTCCCTCTTAAAACACCTTATTCTCTTTGTTTTCAGAGCAATACATTCTAGTTTTTCTCTAACCTGGATAGTTCATTTCAGTTTCCTTTCACGATTCCTTCTCTATTCAAATATCTAATGTTCCAGAGCTGGTACTAAGCATTAATTCCATTTTCATTTAAACTTAGCTATCCTCATTTAGTTCTATGACAGATAACTCACATAAACCACTCATCATAATTCATAGAAGGTGATTTGTGCACACTTAATGTGAGCTATCTTTCCCACTTCCCTTACAGTACATGTAGCCTGACTGATATAAACCTCAGAAATTTAGCTCACCCAAGAACTGAGGTGCCTCTAGGATGAGCAAATTCAGGATGATTAAAAGAAGACACACGGGTGCATGGGTTGGGAAAAATACCCAATAGTGCCTATCCTGAGTTGAAGTGTCTTGATTCGTCTAACCCATTTTCTCATGAAAATAAATTAAGGATATTTGTCAGACTTTATAGGCCCTGGGAAAATAAAAAGGTTTCCCTTGGTAAAGGAATTCCTCCAAACTTCAGTTGAAAGTAGAGACACTGTAATTGACTCTGTAACAAGACTGACATCTCTCTATTAGTCTTGTGATAAGAAAGAAACTGAGGAGTGGAAAAGCTTGCAAGAGGGAATTTGAAAATTCAGAAATAAACACTGAATTAGCCTAAAACGTCTACTAACGTATTATCACTGAAAAGGTTGTAATATCTATCCAGATCAAAACAGGAATACCTAGAATTTCTCTCATAAAGTCCTAAGGGTTCAGGAAGGATAGAGGATTCCCTAAACAGCTGGAGATATGAAAGTAAGAATTCTAGAGTCACCTAGAAGAGTCATACAGGGCAGACTAATGCAGGATTTCCTAATAGAAAAACTTTCTTCGTCCAGGATCTACAAATGACATTGAGATATCTTCCTTTTGGGATGCATAAGATGTAGGAATTGTAGGGTTCTGCAGTTGCTATAGTTTGCCTGTTGAAGAATAAATAATAAATGACACATAATTTATTTCTTTTTAATAAAATTTCCTTCTGAGGCACTGTGACTAGCAGGCATTCAAGTGGAGAGACTTTCCCAGGTTGCTGTGTTAGAGCCAAGCAAAATGAGCCATGTCATCACCATGAAGTAAAAAAGAAAACAGGCCTTTTGTGCCAAGGACATCTCAAATACCGTGGGGACTGAGGAGATGTGGTTTGGACCGCACAGATGAGGGGAAATGAGACCCATGAGTTTCAAAAGAAGTCCAAGTGGCAACAGTATCTCCATCTCCATTTTTAAACATAGAAACTACAGTTCAGTTACTTCAAGGGACCCATCATGTACAAAAGATATTATAATTGTCCTTATTATTAGTCAGGATACTTTGGTGTCAAATGACAAATACACATCTAAATTCTCTTTAATAAAAATAAAAAAATCATTGTTGGTTTATGTATCTGGGAAAAATACCAAGGTGAGGTCACAAAAATTGAAGGAGAAACTATAAAAATCAAAACGTGAAGAACTGGAACGTAGCACTCAAAAACACCAGCCACTACTCTTTCTCATCTTTGCTTTCTTTATTTGCTGATCTCATTCTTTCCCACTGTAGACAGATTTTCTCCATGTGGCAGGATACATGGCTACTGGCATCCTCATTTTAGCAGCCCTAGTAGAAAATAAGAACATAATTTCACCAGCATCTATATTAATCTCAGAGAAGGAAAATCACCAATCCAGAATAGGTCAGTTCTCCTTGCTTTGGGACAATTACTTTTGCCAGGTACGTCTGATGCTATAATTGGGCCAAGCCTGGGCCATAAACAGAGGAAAGAAAATGGATGTAAATCTTGCTGGGCAGATTCAAAAAATAAATCACCAGCTACCACAGACTACTATATTCTACATGACCCCAAGAATTATGATTGAAAAACAGGCCAGAAACTGGAGAATAAGGTTTCAGTATAATACTGTGTTAAATGTCTTTTATTATTTTTAAAGATTTTATTTATTTACTTTCCCCCCAAATCCCCAGTAGATAGTTGTATGTCATAGCTGCACATCCTTCTAGCTGCTGCATGTGGGACGCGGCCTCAGCATGGTCGGAGAAGCGGCGCGTTGGTGCGCACCCGGGATCCAAACCTGGGCCGCCAGCAGAGGAGCGCGCTCACCCAACCACCAAGCCACGGGGCTGGCCCTAAATGTTTTATTTTAAATAGTCAAAACTGGATAAAGATGTTAAAATGAGTTACTTTGTAAAGTAGTGAGTTGCCCATCTCTAAAGGTGTTCAAACAGGGGTTACAAGATAAGTTCAAAGTAGTGTTTCAAGGACATTTGTCAATTGTGTTTGGTTGAGCCTGGTGAGATATGGAGAAGTCATTCAGGATTTGCACAAGATGGCAGCAGGGAGAATTTGCCCCTTACTGCAATTCAACCAGAGCATTTCTACTTGATGTATTTCACATGATGGACTTCCATGTCAAGTTTTAAGAGTGGTTTGTCAACTAAAGATTAAGAACTAGAAATCCACTGTAGTAACTGTGGTAGATGTTCCTTAGATAGCAGGTAAGATAAGATCGCCTTTAGACTCTGAGATGACCTATAACTCTGTATACAAAAAGAGATAAAGAAAGATTATTAAAGTTCAGTTTAATGATAAAGTTCTATGATTTTACAAGCCTTTTGGGATGAGGCATTTCAGCTGTGGGGCACTCAAAGTACTAACATGAGTTTCAGAGTCTGGCTAGGTTTAAGAGATAACAAATTAACCTACTGGAGTCTTCCTATGTTGAGTTCTCATGAAACTAGTCAAAGCATGCTCCATTAGTAAGTAGGGGTCAGTGTTTCTTTCATATGTTGTGGGTCCACATTCTAATGGGTCCAACCCAAATCATATTGTTAAATTTAAACTATTTTTTAAGGAGGCAAGAGAGAGATGTCACGCTATTCTCATGTATTTCCAAAACATGATTCATTATCTTTATCATCTCGTCTAGGGAAGTCTGCAGAACAGGGTTTTGCAGATAAAGATACTGAGTTAATTGATTTGACTGAAATTTCATGGGTAGCTAAATCTCCTATGGGTTAGTTTATTCATTGTTTTTACGATTTTAAAAAATAAGATTGGACTTTAGAGTTAGGGAAAGAAATATGAGAATGGAAAGGGAAGATGATTCAGCTAGCAGGTAGATGTGGGAATGCTGAAATTCCATAATCTCAGGGATGGCAGAAAAAGAAGAACTGGTTCAATTCTATTCATTGATTCAGCTGACATTTATCAAGTGTCTTCTCTGTATCAGACACTCTGCTAGAGGCTGGGGTACAAACATGGATAAGATGGGCTTCTCTTTCTAGTAAGCCATCTAGAGAGGGAGAGATGGTAAACATAAAAACAGATAATGTTTCAACATATTCAAGCTTTTGTGCGGAAGTCATGGGGCATAAAGACAATTTATATAAGCAAGGAGCTTGAAATATATACAAATACATTTATTTGTGCTAGTAAATGTACTTGTTGTTTCTAAAGGCAAACTGTGGTAATATGAAACAATAGGACTGTAAACAGAATGCTCTGAGAACATAGAGGAGAGTTTTTTCTCCTGGAAGGTCTGCGGAAAGTTCTCAGAAGCAGCAGCGTTGCCAATTAACCTGGATGGAGGAACAGGATTTTGCTGCATCATTGAAGAATGATTCTAACAGTAGGAATTTCTGACACTCTGCTGGCTCAGCATAGATGATATGGGATATGTCTCAGCAGCTGGGTCAGTAATATCTCTCAGTTCACACCGACTCTGCTAGCTCGTGGACTTGGGCATCAGTGGAGTCTTTTAAAATGGCATTGCAAATTATTCACATATCTAAAAAGACTCTGCTGCCAGCCACCTTGATTATTTTCTCATGTGCAATGTTTTTAAGCTCTTCCAGAGTCCACGGGGATTGACTTTTTGGCTGTGTGTGTGTGGAAGTGTGTGTGTATGCATCTGTGTGTGTCTGTGTGTCTGTATGTTGGAAAGAGTAGTTGTGGTTAGGAGTTAAAAGTATATATATTAAATAGTAGAACCTTTCCTTTATTCACTAAATATATGTTTCTTGAATATTTACTATGGGCCAGGTATCACGCAAGGTGCTTGAAAATATGAAGAGGGATAAAATAACCCTCCATCTCTAACAACAAGTTGCTATTTTTAGCTCTCTCTCTCTTTCTCTCTGTATGTATATGATTATATATATGTCTATATATAATATAGACATTTGGTTTTTTGTCTATATATGATTGTGGGATTATGTGTGTGTATGTATACACACATACATATATATAAGTGTGTATATATGTAAGTTTTTTTCCCTGATCATTATTCCTTTAAGTTGTGACTAGGCAATTTCCCCAATCACTTGAGCCAGAGATGGTTCTTGTGGTGTGCTAGTAGATTTGGTCTCTTGAATTTAAAAATTTCTTTTTTGGCAGCGCTTGCTGATTTCCATGGTGGAAATATTTCCACTGTAGTCAATCTCCAGCTTCCATCTTGGTGTCACTGATCATAGAGTTGGGACAAGATGTATATAGTCAGCTCTTGCTCGATGGTACAAACTGATTCCAGCACACCACTAGATGACTCTGACAAGGACTGAGACTTATAACCAAGAAGGAAGTAATAAAGAAGCCACCTTTAAAAGTCATGTCACAATACAGGAAAGAAATTGGAGCCGAAATTATGACCATAATACCAGAGACATATGAAAATACATTTTTAAAAGAACAATTAGAACTTTTTCCTTAGAGGAGGATTGGCGAAAGAGGAGGATTGGCGACAGATGTTAGCTCAGGGCTGATCTTCCTCACACAAAAAAAAAAAATCTCAAATGACAGATACGCATGTGCCCAAATCTACCTTTATACCACCTGCACGCATCAAGCAAATGGAATTCTGAGGCAAGGACCATCCCAGGCCCTGTTACTAAATATCTTCCTCTCCAGTTTCATGTGTTAAACCTAATTAAACCAAGTCACCTAATATTTAAAAAAAAAAAAAAATCTTTACTTACCAATGATCTTAGGTTAAAGTCAAAAATCTTCACCAAGTCCTACAAGTGTCCACATCACCAGTGATCCATCCGTCTTCCTTATCACGCTCCCTTAGCTTCTTACAGTTTTGTAAAAATGCCATCTGCTCTTTTATGCCACAAGCCTGTGCGTGAGCTGCTCCTTCTGTCTGGAATGCTCTCTTGTTCTCCTCCAGGCCCTTGGGATATTCAGCAACTCATATTCATTTTTGGGTCTCAGATAAAATGTCTCTTCCTTAGAGAAGATTTCTGAGCCCTCCTCTCTCCATTGGGTCATGTCTCTTGTTAGATGCTCTCACAGGATACTCTAAGTTTTCCTAATAACACTTAGAGCTACTCTAATTAAGCAATTAGTGGTGAGTCTGTCTCCTCTTTTAACATGTAAGTTGACAGGAACTGTGTCTATCCTGTTTACTGTCAAATCCCCAGCACTCAGCACATTGTTTAGCCTATTAATTCCATTAATAACTGATGTAAGAATGGAGCAATGAGTGAAAAAGCAGGAATTTGTTCAAGTCTCAAAATGACCAGTTGAGATTCTCAAATAGTTCTAACAATTTTCTTCCATTCCAACTTTCCCTTTAAAACGAAGAGTTTGATTTGCTGTTATTTTGCCATACAGTGGTTAGGGGAAGATAAGGCTTCAAACCTAAAATAGTTGTTTTGGCTCCGTGTTAAGCTAGTGGGGACAGCAAGTAAAACAAATAACTAAACTTGTCTTTTGGGAGCATAGCTGTGACAAGAACATATTTTATTTTTTAATTATTTTCCATTTCTAAGAATCTCATATCCACTTGTCCTGCAGTAGTTTGACCAGTGATATCATCTTTCCTTGTGGGTTCCACCCATACTTGTCTCATCAAACCCATCAGCTCACTAGAAAAGTGGTCTTAGCTGCCTGAGAACTTTTTACCAAACCTCTGCTGACTGCTCCACATCAGGGAAGGGGTCTGGTGTTGAAGCCAGTGTGGAAGGGAAGGTGGGGGGAGACATTTGAAGTACAGTAAGTTCTTTGAAAGTTGTAAAGACTTCTAGGGAAACCTGAGTCCTCTCAGGCCCTCAGCCCAAGTCCTCGGGCAATTTTCATGGCTGTAGGTCAAAACAGGGAAACACGGAATTCTCCAGGCAGAACATCAAGAGGGTTTTTGGTTTCACATGAGTACTTGAGAACCATCTCCCTCAGCACATGTGGATTTCCACACACTTCGGTTCCACACTCTCGGAGGCAAACTGAAATATTTTTTCTATTAACCTCTTCCTCTTCTCCCCTTCTAATCTGAAATTTCCTCCCCAGGTTGATTTTCAACTGCAGGCTTAGGATTTGGATTTTGAATTTCTAGTGTTGACTGTCCCAATGCAATTTTGCCTTCCTTCAGCTTTGTTTCAAAGCTGTCTCTTGTCCCCCCCCCCCGCCCCCCGCCATGCCCCCCCCCCCCGTGCTTCCTCAGGCCATGCACCATTCTCTGCTCCTCCTTTGTCTTTACTTCTTCAGTCCACTTACTACCTCTCTAATCTCATTCACCCTTCTTGCATTACTGCTTGAGAGCTGAGCCTTCATTTCCGGAGTTAGGAGTATGGTTTTGATTAGAAAGCTCTGTTTTCCCCGTGGTCTTCGCATACTGGTATTCAGTATCCCGCTCCACTTTTCATTACTGTCTTCCTCTGGCCACAGTTTGCCTCGTTAGAGCATAATGATCTCATCTTCTCTTTAATGACTTGATCCCATTTCTTTCCCTGAACCGTGTTACATTAAGGGTGACTATTTATGTTTTCCTTTTTGCCCCTGTGACATGTTTTAGGCTGTCCGTTTTCCCATGTGCTCTGTCAGAAAGCATGTGCCATGTGCTTAGCACATCCTAAGTTAATTATTTCTTTCGAAACGACCCCTCCCAGGATTCTGTAGAAGCCCTCAGATCTAATCTATCGAAGTCACAAAGACAGTTTTGCCAAGGATATCAACCAGGTTGGAAAATCTTGGATTTGGAATCAAATTCCTATTTTTAGCTTAGAAAGGAAAATAAACTGTAGAGTCTTCTCCTTAGTAGACGGGGAGAGAAAGGAACTGTGCTTGCGGCTTATGACAGTTGACTGTGAGGAATGTAGATTAGGGCAATAGGGAGAAAAGGAACCTTGAGGCAGGAGACCTGGATTTATAATCCCATTTTGGGTTGTCACTTGAGTGACTTCTTCAGTCCTGAAGCTCATGTTGTGTTTTGTTCTCCATTTAAAAAATAGATCTAATAATGTTTTTCCTGTTTGCCACAGAACTAATCAATAAGTCTTGTGTACTTAAGTTTAGAAGCAAGGAGACAGTAAAGGTAGAGCGTAGTGTTTAACAGCATGGGCTTCTGAGCCATACTCGCTTGCTAAAGTTTAGATCTTGACCTTGAACGAGTTATTCAACATCTATAAACCTCAATTTCTTTGTCTAGAAAATTAGATAAATTTTCACTTCACAGATTTGTTATGAGAGATAAATACAATAAGTATACTAAAGCACTTAGAGTGTTTCATGGAATGTGCTTAACAAACATTGGGTGTTATTACTATTAACAATATCCTATATCTCTACAACTCCAAAGCAGTCTAAGAGAATGGAATTACATGCAATTACATTTGTTTACATGTTCACTTCTGTCAATCCGACTTTGGATTCCTTAGAACAGATATCATGTCTTAACTTTGTCTCCTTAGCACAAACCACAGGGCCTGAGACGTAGAAACTCAATAAAGATGTATAGACTTTAAAAAGATGTTGGTGACAATATCAGTGTCATTGTATCTGAGCCTCATCTAGCACAATAGCTGGACAATTTCAACTCCCCTCTTTCATTTGTCAGAATCCAAAGAAGCTCATTTGTTATGCTCTGTGCCACACGATTGAGCTTCCCTTTCTACTATTTGGAGGGTTCTGCTCTGTTACTTTGCTCTCCCTTCTTATTTTTTCTATAAATTCCAATCAAAGTTCTAACAACAAAAATAACTCAGAGTGATTCTAAAGTTCCAATTCAGATACAAAAAGAGTTAAAATTAAGGTTACTCCATCTTTTCCTCATACTGTTAAATAGTGTTGATAATCTGGTTTGTATCTTTCCAGATGTTTGTATGCAGAAATGTATACAAAAATATCCTATATAGAGTTATTTGTTTTGCTTTAAAAATGATATCATATTATAAACATTATTCTTGCTTTTTCCAATTGTATTGATAAATAATTTCATGAAAATACACAATTTGAAGAACATCATTTATATTGGGGATTTAGGTTATTTTCTTTTCAGTTCCACATTTCAAATTAATATCTATATATTGCTATCTCTTGTTTCAGCAAGTTTAAACATTAACTATTTATATCTTACTAAAAAAAGATGAAGATTTTAGTTCTCCTCCTTTCTTTCCTGCCATTCCACCAATATATGTATTTTGAAGTATCGGTTAAATCTATATTCTGTATTTTTGTTACTATGACTATGTAAACATTATTTTTCACTTCTGAACCAAGTAGTCCCTAGGATAGCACTTATTTTTTCCCTTGAATGCCTTCTCAAACTCCGTCTCCCTCATTTAATTATTGTATAACTTTCTCATTGTGTGAACATTTGGCTAAATCTTCCAACATTTGAAATAAGCTCTATAAAATGTCTCTCAATAAAAGTTTTCACAAAGTCAAACCAGCTGTATAATCTACCAGTTCCATTTTCCTAGAGGTATCTTCTAGATATCTTCTTTTATCTGTTCCAATCTGGATCTGGTTTTATCTATGCCTGCCATACTGCTATTGTCCTGGAACTTTCCATCACCAGTATCCTAGGAATTGCTTTCACTTTGAATTTGTTTTGGTTTGCCTGTTTCTAGGTCCTCCTGCCTTTTTTCTTGATTTACTTGCTTATTATGTTGACACATTTATTTGAGTAGATTGTTGAGAAAGAGTTCAAGGAGGTAATATTTTTGATATTTTTACTCTTCTGAAAATATTTTTATTCTACTCTTACATTTAATTGGTAGTTTGAATGGGTACAGAATTCTAGATGGTATTTATTTTCACTCAGAATTTCAAGTGTTGGTCCATTACCTTTCAGCTTCCATTATCATTCATACAATGTTGTTTTTATCCAAGATTCTCTTTATGTAAATTCTAGACCCTTTGGATGTGACAAGGTCTTATTTACTTCCTCTCTAGAAACTTTTGGAATCTCTTCTTTAACCCTGGTTTTTGAAATTTCCCAATTAGTTGCCCTCATTTGTGCCTTTTAAAATTTTATTTTGTTTTGAATTTTATGAGCTCTCTTATCTTGGAGACTCATGACCTTCATTTATAACATATTTTATTTTGTTATTTATTTGCTAATTTTCTCCATACTATCATCCAGGCATTTTATTTCTTTGATTCTTATTAGCTGTACCTGGGTACTTCATGGATTGATCTTCTAATATACTCATATTTTTCTCTCTTATTGTCTAGCTCTGTTGTTTTTATTCTATTTTCTGGCACATTTTCTCAGTTATTTCTTTTAGTGCTTTTACTGATTTTGAAAGAAAAAATCTATTACACTTTTTTCCTTCAGGAGTTAATTTTATCAGAGTTCTTGTTTACTCCTACTATCTTTTTCTTCTTTCCTTGATATAATGTCTTTTTTTATGCTGTTGAGATATGAGCTACCATTTAAAAATACTTTTGAATTCTTTCTAATTTTTTTTGTTGTTGTTCTCTGTATTTCACGCTGAAAACTTTCCTCCAAAATGTTGTGATCTTTGAGCCCTAAAAAAGCAGACACTTATTTTTGAGTCTTTAAAAAGCAGAAACTCAATGAGGGGGCAGAGTTTATGGATTAGTAGGCAATCAAGTGGGTGGCTGACATTTTTTAAAGGACTTTTTTCAAATTTCAGAATCAACAGGCCTCTTCTACGGGGCAGTTTAGGATCTTTAGAAAAGGACGGCAGTGGATCTGAGGTCCTGTCTTCCAGATTCTGTCCTTTGACTTCATCCTCTTGTTTTCCATCTGGAACGTTACTTTTTACCCTTTTCTGAGCTTTGTTTCCTCACTCAAGAGATTCTCTAGTTCACTTTCTCCAGAATATATCTCCATTGTCCTATGGAGAGAAACAAGGGGTAGCCAAATTTATCTGCATAGAATAGGAATGAAAATGACCCTTTCCCAGACTTTCAAATAATCCATGTGTTTTTAGCCCAATCTCTTCACCACCACCTTCTTCATGCCTTCTGCCTCTATTCCCTGAGGTTTGAGTGCTTTCTGTGGGGCAATCAGCTTGTTTCTCACCGGTATCCTACTCTGTTCCTACATTCTCTGCTCGGCTAAGCCATTTCCCATTCACCCTTTCAAATTGTGATTCAGAATAATAGATACTTCAGTTTCATTGAACACTAAAGATACACTCTGTTCTCTTTGTAGTCTTAGGGGGAGAAGAGGGCAGGAACATTTCTGGTGATTTTAACTAGCTTTGACAACTTCTGGATTTGCCATCAACTTGAGATATAACTACTCTCATTATCATATAGTCTTTATGTCCTAAAATAGATCATACGAATATTTTTACTCCCATTCTTCTTGCTGTGGTTGAGATAAGGAGAGGCCATCAGTCTAAGAATTATTTTCATTGGACCTTGATGGCTTTAATTGCTTAATTTCATAACTGATGTTACAATTCTTTCAGTTGATTCATTTCCTCACTACTTCTCTCTCAAGTCTCCTTTTTGGAAAATAAGAGAATAAATAAACAAATAAATAATGCAAAAGTCATGAGTGTATATTATGACCGTGAAGCAATAAAAAAAAGCTAGAAGTAAAACTAAAATGTTTTCATATTTTGCAACACTTAAGTTTAAGACTTTCTCTTACTATAAGATATTAAGGTTTCACACCACATTAATATTATAAATAAATTAATGACATATTTTATAAAATAAAAAATATGATCATAACCCTAAAAGTAATAGGCGTAAACTTAAAAAATATAAAATTAAAAATAACAACCCCTTCCCACATACCTACAGACAATAATGTTTCTATAACATATATTCGAGAGTAGCCACATGTATTAATTTTCACATGCATTTTGTTTGGTGCTTCTGTTGTGTGACCAGTGAGTCAGTGGGTTTTAAATTCAAATTGTTATTAAGAAGAGAATTTCAGTGACAAAGGCTGAATAAATAAGTTACCCCCCACTCCTACCTTTACCTTCATCCCATTCAGTTTCATGTTAATACTAAGTTGTTCATATCTATTTTCTAAATAACCCTTTTCTGTTCATAATGAATTCCCTATCCATCTGGAGGTAATCCCTGGGTGTTAGGAGGCCATCCCTGTAAGCTTATCTGCTTGAGACCATTTATTCCTGGCCTGACCTTCTGTTCCAACCATGTGCAGCTACTATCACTCCCAGGTGACTTACAAAGGTATCTGCCAAATGACACTTTAATGTCCAGCCTGGGATACTGGAATTATTTCACGATCAGTTTAAGGCCTTTCTCAGGCTGCTGATGTCTTATTGATAAAGTTGTGCCATCATAAAGGTATAACCAAAATAAAAATCTCCTGGATGGGCTATGGTGGAAAGAGTGTGGACTTGGATTTGGACAGAACCTAATTTGACTTCAGGCTCTGCCACTTTCTGGTTAATTGATCTGAGAAAAATAATCTCGCTGAGCTTATTTCCACAATCATCAAAATCCAGAGATTTTTCAAATAAGATAATGTAAGTGTCCAGCACTTAGGAGATTCTCAGAATATTGTAGTGTTTGTTACTGTTACTTTTAGCTATAGCAGAGAACTTCTGTAGGGATATTTGTGTGAGGAATAAAAGGGGTTTCAAGAGGTCTTCTGACCTAAATATTCCTTCCAAGGACTCCTCTTAGTGCTGGAAATACCTAGGGAACATAATTTGTCAGCCATCTCAGCAACTGACAAATCAATATGTGACAGTGATACTATATGATAGTCCTATGAGATCGATAGGATGCATCCTCAAATACTTTTTGGATGAAGCTGAAACATAAATAACTTTAACAAAAGTATAGACATGAGTTATGGGGGCATAATTTCCAATATATAATGCTTAACCTATGTGATTGTTAATATATTCAATAAATCATTGGAGCAATTAAATTTTACCTAAAAGTTATTGATCTGAATGATTATTTAACGAGATACCTCTAAGTGCCAAGAAGGAAAAAGACACAGAAAAGTCTGATTTTTTGAGGAGAATGTGGGTAGAAAACATGAAACATGAAGTAGGCATGTCTAGGTGAGGCTCCTTGGACAAGATAAAGATATTATGTTTCTAGCAAGAGGAGGGAGGTTCTAAATATTAGGGTTGGGCGGGCATATATCAGAATTTGGCTTGGGCCATTCTTAAATACTGGCTTAGTTAAACTGTCATTGGCCAGCTCTCCAGCCATATCTACTTTCTCACGACTCACTCCACTTTGGTATTGTATGGGTCACTTGGAAAAAAATCAACTCTGTAATGAGCATCATTTCCCTAGTATGTGGGATTATGCTATCAAATTTCTCTCTTGAGCCAACTTTCCTATGTCATTTTGTTGAATGAATTTTTTAGACCTCTTTGTAGAGAGGAGAAAGTGCTTTACTAGATCTTTTTGTCCATCTGGGTTGGCCCTAGAAATAAAGCCTGTGCTCCCTGAAGTGATGATGAGGCTTAGGTAAGATTCACTCACAGCCATGGCGGAACTTCTTGGAGGACTCCCACTGTCTCATCTTTGCTTATGTCTTCTGCCAAAAAAAAAAAGGACCTTCTTTAAGTTCTGGCTTCAATAGCTCTCACATCCTAGAATCTATAATCAAGCCCTATTGATTATTGCTGCACTGCTCAAAAATGCTCTTCATTTGTCTCTAAACCTTGATTTCCATCCAAGGTGTTTGGATGACTCAGAATCTTATTTTGATGATAAATACTTTTTGCAGCATGGGAGAGGGAATGCTTTAACTTATATAGGCACATACTTAACCTAAGGTTTCCTTTAAATTTTTTTCCAGACATTTTTGGTAATATCTTTCAAAGCAGAGATTTGAAAAAAAAACTATGGCATCTCTACATTGTTGTCAAGAAAAACTTTCCTTCCACTGCTCCCACTGCTTCATATTATATTCAAACCAAATGAATCTACGTGCTCCTCCAACCTCACTTGAATAGCACACTTGTACCTGCTCAGCAGGGTTTCCTATAAAGGCATGATTAACATGAAAAGATGAAAAGTGCTCTAGAGAATTAAACCTGCATAAGACATTTGTTATAGCAACTCTAAGTCATGAAATCATGTTTGAAGAAAACAAGTTAGAAAGATGATTCCTTAAAGGATAAGGCAGATTTTGGTAGTATACGTAATAGGCTTGGTAGGCACAGGAAACTTTATCAATAAAGGCAGGAAAGGTAGGGAAATAATTCAACACCTTCGGGGATATTGGCTAAAATATCCATTATAATTTGTAGATAATAGTAGCAGCAGCAGAGAAAACTACCACTTAGTGCTATTATTTACTGACTGCCTATTATGCGCAAAGTTCTTTATCTATTTTAATCCTATTTGACTCTCATTCCAGCAGCATTTCAGATAAGTAAAATATATAAATTTTTCACTTAAAAACACTCTACACTTCGTACCAAGCAGGATCCACTTTTATAAACATTGTTATTGTGTGTGTTTATAAACACTTCTATAAACACTTTACAGAAGAGCTTTTACTTCCATTCCCTGATATAACACTCTACTCAATATATCCAGCAAGAACCACTTTCATAAACATCTTTAATACAGGTGCTTTTAAACACTTCTCTAAAAGCATTACAGAACAGCTACAACGTCCATTCCTTGAAATAACACACTTGTCAAAGTTACTTGTACAGAATACAATATAATCATCATTAGTAGATGAGTGTTGAAGCACTTCAGATAAGTAATTTTAATTTGCAATCCAGAAAATGAAACCTCTCTGAGGTTGAATAACTTGCTAAAGCAGGTGGAAGAAATGAAATCCAACTGAACCAAAAATTTTTTGTCTTTCCACAACATCTTGAAATTTGGGGACTAAATGTGGTCTTTTTATTGAGGAATCATCAGAGTGATGCATAATTCTGGAACACCTCACTCATTGTATTGAAAGGGAGATGATACCGAAAGGGTGGGAATTTTCACAAAGAAACAAGTTTGGTGTACAGTGGACAAGAAGAATAGAATCTCTTCCATGAAGGCCCAGTAAAAATGTATCCAGTTACTCCTGGCATTGGTCACGGCCAAGGATAGCAGAAACCTGTGTTCTAATTATCTGTTATGAACTAGATGCAAAGACTCTGAGGAAGTCAGTAGCCTTTTGGGGGCAGCATTATTATCAGTTTATCTGCAAAAGAGAAGGTTTGAATATACATTTTTAAATGGCCATGAATAAAAGACTGAAAGAGAGGAATATAACCGATAACAAATGTAAATTTAGAACTCAACTTTAAGAATAATGCCTAGAAGGTAAAAGTCTAAAAAATGTTGAGACTTCTTTATATGGTGTAGTTGATAAAAGATATTCAGATTATGTTTGGTGTGGGAAAAATAATTAGAAAGTTCTAGCACCACAGCTTGGGGTCACTGGTATAACATTAAAAGATGAAAGGATTAAAGAAAGCAAATAGTGGAATCTCACTCACTTATAGAGAGAGAAATGAGAGCACTAAAGTGAACACTCTTGGTTTCCTACCCAGCATTTATGCCCTCTCTCTTTACCTTCTTCTAACAAAATCCTGATTTTAGGAGATAATCATACTTTCTCTGTTTGTTTTCCCTATTGCTCCCTGGGTGGATCCCAATTAGTTTAATCCACTTGGATTTCTTTCATTTACTAATGGGATTGTGATATACAGGCAACCTATCTTTCTAGAGGGAAGGTCTAATATTCCATTCTTAGAGTGATTTCTCTCTTGTTCACCTCCCTCTGTTTCTCTCTCTCTGTTTCTCTGTCTCTGTCTCTGTCTCTCTCCCCTCTCTCTCTCTCCAGTATAATATGAATAAGAAAATGTGGAACTCAGACTGTTGCTGGCAGACATTTTATGACTATGAGCAGAATCAGGCTTATTATGATGTTGATGCTATAAGCAATGCAATGGAAAGATAAAAAGCACAAACAGACAGGATAATATTGTTGAACCACAAATTAACAAATGGTGAAGCCTAACTTACCTCTGAAAGTTATACATATTTCGACTATTTCGGGCAGTTTGAGTTGGAATTTCTGTTGCTTTCAACCAAGAGCATCTTAACTGTTATATTCTGTGTTCTTTCTCAAGGAGAATGATCACCAAACTGGAACAAATAGAACATACGTGAATAGGTGAAAATTAAGGCTCTGGATATATCAGGGTGACAGTGTTAAAGAATCTGACTCTTTGGAATGAATTCAGGCTCTAGTGCATTTTGGAGTATGGGCATAACTTACTGATGTGATACCAAAAACATAATGCTAGTGTAGTCCCAGAATTACTGCAAATAATCTTAGAAATCTTAGAGATCAAAATAGGTATGGATTCTAGAAATTACAGACATTGTGTATCTCAGGGAAAACAGTCTACAATGAACAATAATTCAGATGATTTGTGTGTGCTTCTAAAGTGGAGAAGTGTGATCATTATGAGCTAACACAAGTACCTTAAGTCAGGGCAAATTTACTTCGTTTCCTTTCATGAGGAGTTTAATCAATGGATAGATAAGATAAATTTCCTAAGAATATATCTGGAATTCCCCAAGGAATTTGGCAAAGACTTACGTGATTTCTTGGCAGACAAGGCAGAGAAATACACAATAGATGATAGTACACTTAAAGTCACAGCTGGCTTAAAACTTGTAATCAATGAATTTTTATTGTTTGATAAATGCCACCTTGGAATGAGGTCTAGCAGGTTTCTCTCAAATGACTAAGCTCATTTAATATTTTGTACAAATAATGAAGATGAAGATAACAAAAGTCATTCTCATCAAGATTGCTAGTACCCTTATGTTGGTTAAAAGAGATAGCTAATGATTCAAAACTGAGAGTTTTGATTCAAAAATGCCGCCACAAGCTTCGATGATCATCTTTTCATAATAAAAGCTCATTTACCAGCATTTTTTTTAAAAAAAACTCACACTTAGGAGGGAAACAGATCAACTTCCCAAGAATAAGATGGTCACGATATATAGAAAGTGTGTAAATATGGTATGCATGTGTGTATACCTGTGTGTCTATTTGTGTGGATAACTTTCAAAAAAATTACACATACATATGGGTGACAAAATTCCTAGGTCAGAATTTAGTCAAGACTTAAGGCCCAGTAATTGGCCCAGTTTTTGTATCTTATAGGTCTTAGGGAGGGAGGCAAATTTGAAAGGAAGACAGTGACTGTAATACTACTCTGTTTATTCCTATTAGTGTGAAGAACTAGCTCCATTGTGAGAAGGACAGTCTTGTAAAATTATGGGACAATTAGGAATATAGCTCCCTTGGTCTTATAGTTTTAGATTGTTCTATCTTTTAAAATAAATATTTATACTTTGGAGGTGTATGTGTGTGTGTGTGTGTGTATGTGTTTCAAAATTATCCACTAATCACCTGGAATAGTAAAGACTTATGTGCCTCTCACGATGTTGCTATGATCTTGAAGGGGGTTGAGATTAAGATATCCATATCCAACCCAAATTCAGAGTGCCAAAGACCACCACTGATTCCCTATTGGAGCCACTGAGAGAATTTAGAGAGAGAATACATCAATCCTTGGTTGGAGAGAGGGAGGGGCTGGCAGGATAACTCCTAGGCTAAAAATAATCCTTTTGTATAGATGTTAGTTTTTCCCTAAAGATGAGTGGAAAGTCTCACAGTAGATATTAGAAAAAAAGAAGCAGTTACACAGATTAGGAAGTGACATGTACATGAGGCCACCTCTCTGAAATATTGTAACTTTCTTCTCTACTCTTTTTTGGATCATGAGAAAGTCATATTTCTCCTAGGGTTTCAAATAATTTGCTCTTCTAAGTTCCCAAGCTTCGTACATCTTAGAATCTCTATATTAGAGCAAGGTAACTCTTAAGGAGGGAATAAAGTTGTTTATTGGATTAATGTGCATGTCGCTATAGGTGTATAAATGGATCATAAAGTATATTCCAACAAGCATTTGAAAATAACTATCTGTGGAGGATATAATTATGGAAGGTTTAGATGGGTTGGCTTGTATTTTACACTTTCTTTTTGGTATGGGTTGAAATTTTTGAAATAAGAATGTACTGCTTGTATAATTTAAAAAGAGCATAGATTTAAGTTAATTTTAACTTCCAAATGTCACAGAAAAAATAAACTAAAATATTGTTTGGCTGAGCATAATGTATAGAAAATGGGAGGAAATTTTTCCATAAAATGGTCTGATCTTAACTTGGGTGTTTTATTTTTATTTAATCCTAGGTGCCACATTTTCAGCGGTGAAGTAAACACTCAAAAAGAGAGTTTATATCAATCGTTGACTATGGGACCCTGTTTTGCCACATAGGGATTGTGTTCAACTGGAAAAAGCAGGCTAAAATCTGAAGAAGACAGAGTCTCCTGCAGCATTTTGTAGCCATGGACGCAGGTGGGCAAACTGTCCTATGTTTTAAGAGACTTCTAAAATTGGCTGGTGTTTAAATGACAGCAATTAATTCAAATTCTTTGAAATCAGTATGTGGGATTAATACTTATGCCATGGGCCACCTGAGTGTGATCTCTGATCAAAGAGGAAAGTGGTCATGATCATTAAGACTCTAGAAATTAGTTCATAAGTGGGATAGGTGAAAGCATTGGCGAGTTTCCTCTTAAAGAATTCGAAGGAAAACTTTTAAATGATTCGAGAGGCTTAGAAAGGCCATGGACTGTCTTTTCAAGTAATGAACTTTTCTGCTTTATTTACAGAAGCTGGGTGACCACCTATTAAGGATACTGAATATGGGATCCCTGTACTGTGTGGGAAGCTTCATTATCTCTAAGGTCTTTCCAAAGAGGATTGTTTGAGTCTTCATCTAAGCCATAAAGGAAGGATATGATATCGCTACACTTGTTTTGTCTTTCAGGAAGTCAACGTAAATTGAGACTATGGACAATCAAGGCAGACTGTGGGAATGTTTTTTTTAATGGCTTTCTTTTCGAAGCCTGTTGAATTTCTAGGCTCCCCATTAGAAAAATCAAATATATACATATATCTTTTTTGTGTGTGAGGAAGATCGGCCCTGAGTTAACATCTGCCAATCCTCCTTTTTTTTTTTTTTTCTTTTGCTGAGGAAGGCTGGCCCTGGGCTAACATCTATGCCCATCTTCCTCCACTTTATATGGGACGCCGCCACAGCATGGCTTGACAAGCAGTGCGCGCCCAGGATCCGAACCAGTGAACACTGGGCCGCTGCAATGGAGTGTGCGCACTTAACCGCTTGCGCCACCAGGCTGGCCCCTACACGTACCTTTTTTAACAGCTAAACAAAAATGTAAAAATAAGTTTTCTCTGAATATCTTCACATTCCTAATTTTAACTGATTTTTTAAATGTGTGGTTGTGTTAAGATGTAATTTAACAATTTTTGATATCCAATGATGCTAGTTTTTCTTTTCTTTTCCTATTTCTACATCATGTCAAGAATTTTATTTCTTTGTGTAAAGGTCTTACTTTTAAATGAAAACAATATGTTGGAAGCCAGTAAGACTCTCTTTTATTAGGGTCTAATATTAAGTGCTTAAAATATTCTAGGTGCTGTTCTAAGCGCTGTGCTGGGGTGGGGCCATTTCATCCTTGCAACATCTGTACGCTAAAGATATTGTTTTATTCCTTATTGTTCATCTGTGGAAACTGAGCCACAAAGAAATTGGGCAAGTTGTTCAAGGTCAGAAAGCTGGTAAATGGTGTGAATTGGGATTTGAACCCAAGCAGTCTGTGCCCTTAACTACTATCTATGGTGCCTACCAAGTCTAGTCTCTGAAGATGCTTTCAAATAAACCCTTTCACTCATTTTGGTTTTAGATAGAAGATGACATTAAAGTATATTAATTTTTTTCTCCTCTTAGTATTCTAAGTAATTTTGGAAAAAAAACAAAATCTTAACACCTAGAGAGTAGCTAGCCCAAGATAGGTGCTCAGAAAATGTTTACTAAGTAAATGAATTAGTGAATTAATATACAAATGACTAACAAGTCCTGTAATTTACAGACACATACACACACATACATATTTGCATTCTTCATCATGCTTAAAATAACGTTGACCATAAAGGTAATGCATGATGTTAAAACAACACAGGACATTGAGGAACACAAGATTTCCTGAGACTTTTCATGAATACTTTTCTAATTGAGTAATCAAGGGTTATTCTGGTTAGATGGTGTTGTGGATATTAGTTGATTGACTCCTAGTATCCCTTTCCTCCTCTCTTCTTCTCAACAGCTTCTATTTTCTATAAGAGGATCCATGAGATTCTAGATAGACTGACTCCACTCCCAGGTTCAAGAGCGAGGTATGTGACACAGGATGAGGAAACCATTTATTCAGCTACGGTGATTGCTTTGGAGTGAGGCCCAACACATTCTAATGAGAATGAGTCTCTGGACATCTGATAGAATGTTGGGACAAAGGCCACTCATTGGATGGATGGTATCGTATGTGTATGAAGGAACCAAAGCTGTTGCATCTCTCTTTTGCTACTATGTGGGCAGCCAGACCAAGGATGAAACCAATGCATGGATTTGGGAGAAAAAAGAAACTCAGAAAAATGGAGCCAGAGCCCTAATGACAACATGAACATCTAGATCAACCTATACTTTAAGTCTAATCTATGTTGGATATTTTAATTGCATGAACTAATAAATTTTCTATTTTAAAAATTTATTCCTAATTCTTATTATAAAATATCTCAAACATTCAGAGAAATGTTTCATTAATGCTTTAATTAGTGAAATAATTTCACTAATGCTCATAGCCCAGACTTAACCAACAGCCCTGTTTGCCTCAGAACTTTTAAAGAAACAATAAAAATAATAACCAATTTCAGACACAACTGAAGCCATGTGTACATACCTTCCCGATCTAAATTCCTTTAGTTATAAAATATTAAGATTTTGCTAAATTTTCTTTAGAACCTTCAAAGAAATAAAAACAATTACAGAATTGGTTGAAGGCCTTTCTCTACCCCACCCTATCCTATTCCTTTTTTCTTTTTCTAGGGATAGCCAATGTGCTGAAATGTATCTTTCCCATTCTTTTTTAAATTTTAACAGTTTTGTCACATATGCCTCCATTGTAATAATAATCTAGTACCCTTTATGAGTTTTCAACTGCATAAATGATATCTTCTGTACATAATATTTTGCAACTTTTTTTAATTCGATATTATCTATCAACATTTTTTAAAATTTACCTAGTGTTCATACTTTTTCTCCTTTCCTACATTTTGTTAGATTGATAAAAGTCTCTGTATTCCTTTTTTCTTTGCTGTTTTGAAAACCATGTTTCTATTCCTTCTGTGGTAACTCTTAAATATTTAACATACATATCAAGTATATTATTTTCTAATAGAGTATAAGTTATTAAGTACTCTGGATTACTCTTGAACAAGACAAAGATCTTAGCATGCCTTAAGCATAAAATAACTCTCCTTCTTCCTTAGTATTGCTTTTGAAATTTAAGTTCTACTTTAAAAAAGAGAATAAAACAATATAATTATTTTCTCTGAGTTAGTTGTTTCAAAAAAGTGAGAAAATTGCATAATCAGGTTGGTTATATAGGAACAGGCCTTATATGACCCCCTTTCCTTCCCTTTTCTCTTTACCTAGTACAATCTCATCTCTTTGAGGCTGTATCAAATCTTCCTTCCTCTAAAAATCCTTCACTGCCCATCTTAGCCCAGTGATGAGTCGACCTCTGAAATTCTTCTGTACTTATTGACTTTGACTTTCATTTGACTGTCAATCATAAATTACATCCTAGTAACTTATAATCTTGGCTTTTATTTTAACTCATTATTGCTGTATTGGTAGTTCTGTTTCTCCTTAAGTGGGTATTGCATTCTTTGAGGAAAAGTAGCATGGTCTCATAATTCTTTGTAACCCCCTATTGGGGCTTTCCCACAGCGGGTGCTCAATAAATGCTCCTTGATTATCTCGGTAAGTGAAACATTCCCAAGGGGATTGAAAGTCAAGATTTAGTGCTTGATCATTAAGGAGCCATAGCAATAACTGATGAATTGTACAGAGACTTCATGCTGTGTCACGTGAAGAGAAATATCTTAGACTAAGAGAGCAGTTTACCCAACACCCAGACGGTGCTAATCAAGCTGTTCTCAATTCCCTTCCTGTGAGCTCCTGAACATATAAAGATAGTCAAACTTCTAGTGCAAGGCAAGAAGAAACACTGAGCCACTGAACAGTGAGACAGCCAAAAATGTCACACAACTCTCAGCACAGGAACTGACAATAACCAAACTTATCAGGTAAGTTTGTATGAGGAACAGCTTACTAGTAATTTTTTTCTGCTTGTAGATGTAATGGTGTCAGTATGTCTGCATGTGTGTGTGTGTGTGTGTGTGTGTGTGTGTGTGTGCAGAAATGTTGGGATATATAGAAGTAATATAGCACAGTAGGAGGCACTGTACTGTAAAAGTTGGAATAAGATATATGTGGATTTAAATCCTGGTTGTATTATTTACATGCTTTTTGTGAACTGGGAAAAGTTACTTAAATTGTTTGAGTATCTACTTCCTTGTCCAGAAAATGGATATAAAAATATTCAGCTCCCAGGATTATTTTTAAAGAGTAGAAAAAATATACTGCATGGAAAGTGTGTTGGCTAGCACATTGGATAACACTTGATAGCTAATATCTGAATTTTTATTAGTCTAATTGGTTGGAGAAAAAAGGCCAAAAGGATGCAGATATTAGGGGAGTGGTATTCCCTAGGGAAAAGCTCCATGGGAGAATTGCTTTTCGTGTGAATGAAGAACTCCTCCAGCGAAGCCAAGCTTAGGTCACGATAGATAATAAAAGTTATGTATACCTTTTTGGGTTCACTTTTTGATTTTCCTAAAAACCACTGCTACCACAATTCATTGTTTTGTTAATTATAAGGGGAACCTACCATGGATAAAAGCAAAGAACGTGCCTCTACTTCTGCCTTCTTGAACTTAGGAGTCTCTACAGCTTTTCTATGCTTTGCCTCAATTTTTATTTCTTGCCACACAAGAAGCTTCAATATAATGAGCGAAACAATAATAATGCAAGATGGAGCAGAGCTCAATAAGCATATCATTAGTTGCTAATATTTCCAGGAAAGTTTTGAAATATTTTTTTGTAATGAAATGTACTCCAGCTGTCCTCTCAAAAGCCTCTTACTGGAGGAGTGCAAAGAGACTCTGTCACTGATTATATGTCCTGATATTTTTGCACAGTCATGGATATATCTACAGAACCTTCTCATATTCACTCACTCACTCATTCATGTATTCAATAAACATTTGGCCCCTTCTATGAGCTCATGGATATGAACGACACTGCAGCTAGAGATACCTACAGCTCTTTTGGTTTAAATGAATTCAGTTTAGCCTAACGCTTGATACATAGTAGGAATTTATCTCATAATTGTTGAATGAATAGATGATTTTGTAAGAGCAAATGTCTGTTGGCATAGACAAGTAAGGAAATGTGCATGATCTCACAATATTGTGTGAGTAACTGTGCTGGAAATTTACATGGATATCTAGCACGGTGTTTTCGAAAGATGTTTAACTGTAATTTGTATTCATTTACCTCTTTTCTATTCATGAAGTCATTACACATTTTTCCCTTGGATCTGTCTTCTTCTTTGCTATTTTATAGTAGATACAATTCTTGGAAACAGAAAGCATTTATAAAACAGATTATGAAGATATCCCAACATGGATGGTATGTGGTGAATCTAAAAGAAGACTTGGGTTTGGGGCTTGGTTCCTTCACTGAGTTGTTATGTGACTTTCACTAAGTCCCTTCTCCTCTGTGGGCATCAGATCTCCAACCTGAGAACTAGGAAATGAGGTTAGATCAACTCTAAAGCTTTTTTCAGCTCTAAAATTTCAAGTGACATTGAAGTTCAAAGAATAGGAATATTGGAAAAGGCAGTGTGGTGTTGAAGAAAAAGGCAAGCAGGCATGGTTCAGATTCTAGCTGCCCTGCCAGCTGTGCGACTCGGGTTCAATCGCTTAGAGAAAACTTACAGAAACAACATGGTATAGTGGGTAAGAGCCTGGGATTGGGCTGAGCTCAGATCCTAGCTATACCTTTGAGTAACCCTTGGGAATTGGGCCTGTTTATTTAATATCTTTTCACTTCCTTTTCCTCCAGTTTAAACGTACACTTAAACCATAGGCTTGGTGTAAAGATTAAATAAATGAACACTTGGAAAGCAGAATAATATGTAAATATATATATATATATATTTTTAAGAGCTTTCTTTAAAATATATATATATCTATTTTTAACAGCTTTTATTTTATTAACACCTCTTGGCCCCACAATTCCTCACATACACAGTTAGGATAATAATGGATACATTGTCATTTCATTGTTTTTTGTAGGGTTGTTGTGAAGAATGTGTAGGCACTTGATCGTAATCATTGCATCCTCTTGCTCAGAGCTAAGCATATATTAGACAATAGCTTGGGTACTTTACATGTCATTGCTGTTTTTAGGGATTGATGTAATTGCAGAAGACTTTACAGAGATGTGACTAGAGCTGAATTGTGAAGGATTGTTAAGATTCATGATATCATTCTTACTAAATATTTAGCATATTATTTTTTGAAAGCAAACTGTGTGTGATAAACATTGTTCTAGGAGAGAGATGAATAAGAGAGACTAAGAACCCACCCTCTATTTAGCATATGTTCCAGAAGAAGATCCAGTCAATATAAGAATAAATATATAGTTTGGTAGCAAAAATTTCTACAAAGTAAATGAAGCAATGATAGGGAATCATGACTGATGGGAGAGGGGATGAAATGAGATTTAGAAAACTATTAAAGATGAAATTTACAGGCACTGAAGATATTTTGAGTATTTATTAAAGAGAATTTGTTCTTAGCACAGTAGTACAAAATTGAATAATACAATTTCTTTCGACATATTATTTTATAAAGGCTTTCTCTTGCTAATTAACCTGAATCTTAAACATCTGTGGTCTCCTCCCCCAACAAGTTGCTTCTCTGTTTTCAGGTTCTCTGACAGGTGGATGATCCAAAATGAAGTGAATCCACACTGGATTGTGTCTACACTGTGTCAGACAAGTGAGGCATTTGACAATTTTTATTTGAATTCATGGTTTATTTGAGGATTATATAGGCAGAACCATAGATGCTTGAAACACATTGAGTTTTAAGCTTCCTGCCCATTCTGGAAGCAAGTTTCAGGTGCGATGCTTAGTTCAGGGTTTTGGGTAGGTGTGGTTGTAATACATTCATCTTTCCTTCCATCCGTCTTTGACCACATGTGCAAAAACACAAGAAAGCCTTGTGAATCTTGGGAGGGGAAATTAAACAGTTGGAAAATGAAGCCAGGAGGTTAGCTTTGATGCTGTGCTCATAACCCCCTTGCTGCTCAAGCAATTTCAGATGGGGTGCACATGAACACTGTGAAGACACACTGTCAAAGAGTAAATGATGTGCAGGAGAGCAAGGTACATTCAAACCAAAACAGCTACAGAACATCTGGTACCAGTTTCGCATTTTCTTGTAATTCTTGAAGACTGGGGGTTATGGAAAGAAGAAAATAGAGCTATTTTGAAGTCCTTCCCATACGGGGGATGTGGCGACAGGAACAGCAGCTGCTTTCTACGGAGGAATGAATGGGAACTCATGTTTTTGAGAACTATGTCTTAGACTTTACACACTCTGACAAGCAATATTTCAAAACACAACTAAACAATGGTACTACCTAAATTTGACCAACAGTTTTCAGTCTACAAAGATCATTCATGCTTGTTCCTCAATGTAATCCTAACAAATCAGTTTTATAGGTATAGAGTGGTTTAAAAGCATGAGTTCTGGATCAGAATTGGTTCACTTCCAAACTTCACTACTTTCTTGGATTGTGATTTTAATGAACATCTTTCTCTCTGTGCTACATTTTTCTCAGTTGTAGAACAAGAATGAAGATAATATTTATTACCTGTGAGGATTAAGTACCATAATAAATGTAAAACACTGAAGCTAAGACAGTGGCTGGCACATGGCAAGTGTTCAATCAATGCTAGCTGATGTTATTATTCTAATATTACAGTCTAGGAGAAGAAGGCTTTGGAAAATTGAGTGTCTTCCCCAAAAACGTACAGATAACGAGTGGCAGTATTTGACATTAAGCCTCATTTTCCTGATTCTGATTCATTCTCTTATTTTTTCAATACGCATTGCATTTGATGCCCTGTGATTAACAAGAAGGAGAAAGATGCAAGATGTTATCACCTGCTCTGAAGATACTTTACTGATCTTTTCTTTCTTGAGGTAGAAGAGCATGTCATAAGAAGCAATGGGAAAAGGGTGTTGGCCTATATCTCATTTAATACTTATTAGCATTTACCCAAGAAGGTCAGAAAGTATTTACTGAATACATTCAAAAGTGTTTGAAGATTTTCACCAAATCTTCAGAGAGGTTACATTAAATGATGAATAAAACAGCATTAGTGAGTAGAAAGCTTTAATTTTGGGAACTAGAAAATTCCCCAAATATCCCATTATAATGGAATAAATAAATAATAATAATAATATCCTAATTATTTTTGCAAACTAGAGGTGCCTTGACTAGACCACAGGAAGATACATGATCAATAGAGAGGCTGGTTTGGAGCGGAGGAGTAAGTATAGGAGCAAGGTAAAGGAGATAAGCAGAAATTTTCTCTTTATGTGAATCTATTTCACTCTCTCTCCAACACACTTCAGTGATTTCCACCCCCCCAAAGGATAAAATCTAAGATGCTTAAAAGAGACTGAAAGGTTTTCCAGTAACTGAGCTCACCCACTTGAGCTCCGATCAATCTCCCACTCCTTCCGCTCGACACTTGAGAAATACTGAACTACTCAGTCCCACACGATATGATTCTACACGAGTCATCTTTCACACTTTTCCCATTGTCTGATATTCCTTTGACATTAATTCTTTTCCAGACTAAGTTCTACTCATTCTTTAAACCTCAATTCAGGCTTGTCCCTTCCAGGAACACTTGGCTGATGGAGTTAAAGCCCATGCTCACCCACATAGCGTCTTTATCATTGCTCTTACTTCATCATCCTAACATTACGTGTTCCCCCTCCGCTTCCTAACTTGGGTTTCTTAAGAGGCTTTCCTGGAAATTTGTCCTGACTTGCCCTTGCCTGGTAATAATCAGGGGCCGTGTCTCTCCTTCTAGCAACACAGTAAGATCTCTGGGGCAGTAAGCAGAGCAAAGCCCCACACATCCTCACACGTGTGGAGCCTCTTCCCACTTCATATGCCCCAACCCCTTCCCCAGATACAAACAATTACCATGGAAGATGAGTTTTCACACAAGGTAGAAAACTTTCTTTTTTTCAATCATTCAAAATCTCATCCTTATTACTAGCAGGAAATTTCCCAAGTTCATGAAATGTAAGGGCATCATATACTGAAATAAGCAAGTAAATAAAATAAATTCCAATAAAATTCCCATTTCTTTTGATTTCACATAAAAAAGGAGGTTTACCAGACTAACTTCTTATCACTAAAAATTCAACTCAGATATCAGCTACACCAGAAAGCCATTTCTGAGCCCCCACTTCAGCGAAGTGCCCTCATCCATGGGCTAATGTTCTTTACACAGAGGTAGTGTGGTGATGAGGACAGGGGCCATTCCACTGCATTCCTTTGTACTACCAGGGTAAAGAAAGAGGTCTTGTGGTATAATATTTTTAATGAAAGTTCAATTAATAAAAACATAATTCAAGAATAGAAGAAAATTTCATAAATATTAAGGATATGGATATATTTATATGAGGAAAATGTACTATTTTGTGACTGACACATTGTTTTGTGGTTTCCATAAACTTAGAAATAAGGAGCATTTTCTGGTGCAGATATAATATTTTCCAGTAGAGGGCAGAGATCTAACCTGTAACTAGACAGTGAGGGCTTAAGGGTACAAGATAGTTTTTTCAGTTTAGGGGAACTGTTCATATCTAAACTTTAGAAGTGGAAAACCAATAAAGTTTCTCACAAGCATATGATTTCATTGCACTGATCACCCAAACAACTTAGCCAATGGGTGTATGGGGTGGGAGGGGGGCTGTATTTCTTTCCCTTTCTGGTTTAAACTATCTTGATAAATGTCTAATTATTTAGTAGATGGACTACGTTAAGTAAGATTCACAAACCCCATTAGATAACAGTTCACACAGAAAGTTGATAGGTCTTCCCACATCCACTTTTTCCTAGAGATTATTTCATTAGTTGTTTTCTAAATTCCATAAATATTTTGACCTAAACCTCTTTGTCAGTGTCTCTGTATTGGCAAAGAATTTCTCAATCTCTGTGGCTTTCTCCTACTCTCTTCCCTCTTTTATTGTTCTTTGACATTCTTTATAAAGGCATACAGAGGAAAAGGAAAAGTACATGAGATTCAGTCATTTTTTCAGAGCTGGGAAGAATGTATTTTAAAGTTCTGAGACTTTTCTTGAGCAAACATGCCAGAACTTGTGCATTCACATGAGGGTTGCTTTACAATGTAGTCCTCTCAGAAAGCATCTTACTGAATTATCCCTTTCACCCACCTCCCTCCCCCCTTTTTGGTACATGTGTGTGGTGATGGGTTGTAATTAGTATTTTGGTGGTGAACATGATGTAGTCCATGCAGAAATAGAAGTACAATGATGTACACCTGAAATTTTTGCAATGTTATAAACCAATGTTACTGCAATAAACAAAAAATTTAAAAAAAAATAAATAAATAAATAAAAAAAAAAGAAAGCATCTTACTTGTTGTCACAATATTGCCCTGATAAAAATATTTCTGTGACTTCTAATGATACTGATTTCAGAATCAGCTTATAAGCAACTCCAAAATACCAGTCATTTCTTTAGCACATCTTGTTTTCTTTCTGAAACACTGCATTACTTATTTTAATAACACATATTTATTTGCAAGACTTACATTTGTGTACCTTTTGCCTGTTTTCAAGATAATATTCACTTACTAAAAATGATTTTTCAAAGATTTTGAAGGCAGTTCCTGAAAAATGTTGAGCAATTGTAGTATTATTGGAATAAGCATTCCGTCTCTCAAAGGAACTATTCTGAAACAGTATCTCTTGCTTAAGTGAGGGGTTTAGGCATCACTGAACAAAAGTTCATTCACCTCTAAGTAACTTCAAGGTAAAGTTAAGACTCTGCAGATAATCTTATTTGCACTTGATACCATCTTCTGACAATTAAAATTATGAACCAGAGAATGGGATAAGCCATAATATCCTTTATGTTGATAGCACACAATTGCTACATTGCTAATAATAGCAGACCCTGCTAGTCTATGAGGTCTTACACAGCAAGCCTGAACTCACCTCAATCTATTTGCAAATCCTTTCTGCCTGACTCTGTGAAGTTGGTCTATATCTATCTCTATCTACTCTACTCTCTACTCAAGTACAGCTTATTTTCTGTGTATTTCTTTTTCAGCTCAGTTCAATATCCATTGATTGAGCACTCACTCTGTCTACTGGGACTCCAAACATGAACGTGATACTGTCTTGAGCAGAGAGCTTAAAGTTGGTTAGGGAGCCAGAGACTTAAAGAGTTTATTTTAATTTCTCATAGTCAGTACTATGTTAAAGGGATGCAGTGGTTTCTATGAGAGGAGGTTCATTTATTCACCAAATATTATATATGCACTATGGGGCAAGTACTAATAACATAAGGTTTCTGGATGAAGTTTAGCTCCTAGTTGGAGCTCACAGAGAATTGGAACATGTAACAGATTTCTTAGTCACTGAAGAGAAAAGAACTCATTTGGTTCTCTGGGGTCTTCTCTCAGCTTGGATTGATCTGCATTTTAGGAAGGACCTTGTGTCTCTTGAGATTGTTTCTCCTGGTCCCAAGTTCTTCTGAACGTTTTACACTGCCAAATAATTCCATGTTTTCATTCACTGAATTCTGGCTTCTTTCTCTTGAGCTCTTCTTCTCCTTTTTCCCTCTTCCAACTACACTTAGTTCTGTTTTCTTCATTTACATACCTGGATCTTACATTAATCTAGTACACAAAGATTCTTACAAATGAGTCTTTTGCCCAATGATTTAACCATTGCAGATTACATGCATAAGCCTACAAACGGCATTCTGTGCATGGGGAAAGAATACTAAAATCATTTGTTGGCTGTTCAGGTATGAGTCTATTCCCCATAACCTGGAGATATGAATAGTTCAGTTTTCATACATTTTTGCTTTCAAGAAGCACAATTCACAAGCTAAACCTAAAAATGGCCAAAAAAATTTCCAGGCATTACTTGTGTTCCTTGTAAGACATTAAAGCATATAGTTCATAACTTCAGCAGGACGTCTCGTCTCATATCTCATTTTCTCTTCTCCCCACTTTGTCATACACAACATTCAAGAGACACTCTCCTTTATCACCCTCCTCACAACAGCTACATTCAATATTTCTCCTTCCAGGAAAAGCAGCTTTTTAATTCTATCTCCCATTCTGACTTCTCTCTGCCTCTGTCTCTCTCACACATGTTATATAAATTGACTTAGCCTTCCTTCTACCACTTCACTCTCTTTCTCTAGCCTTCTCTGCTTTTACTCTGACTCTGCATCTGACCAAGAATGAATCCCTGGCTTGAGAAGAGGGTGTTGTGGGCTAATAATAAGAGGAGCTCTCTTTGGAAGGCTGGAGGAGACAAAACGCTTGCAAATGCTCCCATACTATTAATTTTTTTCTTTATATATGCATGTTCATAGCTCTCACACACAATGAGATGAAACATTTTCTTAATCCAAGGTAAACTGAACCTAAGTTCTTCAAGAAAACCCTTGATTTCATGGTGGTTTTACTTTAATAAACTCAATGTAACTAGGTCTTATACTTTATTCACAGCCCGCATTGTCATAAATTGATGTCCAAAGGCTTAGAATCTTGTTTTTATTAAAATCAAAATCTAGTGCTCTAGGAATGGGAGTTGTTAGATGTGGCTTTGCCCCCAACAGTGTTTTCCAAATAATCTGTTGCAAATGTTGAAATAGGGTACCAGTGAGGAGTGTTCTGTAAGAATTTGGGTAATATGGATTTGTGTCTTGGATAACAAATTAATACAATGATATCTACTGTTGGCTTCTCCAGTCTTTAACCTTCCTAGTTTTCAGAAAGGGCTCTGGATATGTTTCAAATTGGAAAGAGCCAGGAGGAAAAAAAACAAGTCTTCTTGTTGACTTGAACTTTAGTAGGTTTTCTAGGAAATGTGTTGTGTTAGTTCGCATTTTGCTTCATTTTCTCTGAATTTCCAAAACAATGATACTATAGTTTAAACCACATTTTAGTGTTTGATGATAATCTGGTGCTTCTTTCTTCGGTTTTATTTGTATCATCTTTGTGTCCTTTAATGGCTTATAAGATACAGAGAAATAAATTCATCTCACATTTTTCTAGTATAGTCCCTAGATATACAATGGCTCCTTAAAAATTATACAATGATGGAAAATTCTGAGGGAAGTGAACTAGGATGAATCAATGGCTTTCTAAGTTCAGGTATTGTGCTAAATGTTTCAATGCATTATTTTTTACCGAAACCTCACAACAGGGCCAGCCCCGTGGCTTGGCGGTTAAATGCGCGAGCTCTGCTGCCGGCGGCCCGGGGTTCGGATCCCGGGGGGCGCACCCACGCACCGCTCCTCCGGCCATGCTGAGGCCACGTCCCACATACAGCAACTAGAAGGATGTGCAGCTATGACAGACAACTATCTACTGGGGCTTTGGGGGAAAAATAAATAGATAAAATCTTTAAAAAAAAAAAAAACCTCACAACAATGCAGTGAGATCCTATTATTCTTATTTTTAAGATGAATATTTTGAGATTCAGAGAAGCTATTCTAATTTATCCAATATTATACCACTGGGAAGTAGCATATCTGAGGTTTCTGTATTTTTTCTACTTACTTTTTATATCATGAAATACTTTTTCTATCTTTATATATTTATTCATGTAAACATCTATATATTTTAAAATGCTGGATTCAGTTGAGTACAGATACAAAATTGATTTTTTTTTCAAGCACCGCCTTCAAACCTGCTGTGTCAGTTTCCCCTTCTCTGCCTCTGACAGAAACTCAGGCAGTCCCACCTGTTTAAATCACAGCTCGTCAATCTTATCTTCAGTTTCAGACAAAACTTGGAAGTTCAAAATTTCTCCTTATCCTAGATCAGACCTGACCCTCAACTTGCACAGTCGAGCACCGGGAAAAGAGAGTATGATCTGTTCTTCATCTCCCGCTCTTTTACTCTCTTGCTTTCTCTTTCTTCCTTCAAGCCCATTGATGCTTCCGGATTCTCCAGTTTTGAAAAAGTGAAAATGGATGAGAGGAATGGATTGGTTTTGTTCTCCCTTATCTATTCAACGTCTCCTTTGTGGCAGATATCCAAAATTCAGATGTCAGTGAAGATTTGAATATGGAATAGTCTGTTAGATTGTTTCATTATAAAGAAAGACCTAGTAAATATGGCTTTTTATTCAGAAAAGTCTGGAGAATAAATAGGAGAGGACCCAATTGAGAAATGAGTTACAGTAGTAAGAGGGGAAAACAATAAACAATTCCAGTGGAGAAAACATTCAGAGAATGAGAATTGGTAAAAACACTCAAGTGAAAGAAAAAAAAAGATTTATGAAATCGATGCAAGCATATTGAAATGAATAAAATGGAGAAGACATGAAGTCGATTCCGGGTTGACAAAAGCGATAAAGAAGATATAGTCTGGAAGATCTCTGTCTTTCATTTCCCAAATACATGCTCATTGAAATCCTCATTCGCAACATCTGAGAATTTGATGCGGGATTCTGTAATTGCTCAGCCTCTATAAAGAGTTTTGGGATCAAGAAATAATAGGCAAACTCACCATGGGGATTGTGTGTTGAAGGGTAAAGAAGGAATATAAAGAAAAATAATAAATATGCGCTTTCATTTAGAAAAAATGCACTAAGTTTTACAAACCTATGGAAATTTTATTTCTGACGAGAGTTTTCCTATTTCCCATCAAACTGAAGTTTAGGTAACTTATCCTCTGAGAACATTAGTATGTACATTGTTTATTGTTTTGTGGCTTGTTGGGTGGTCTACTTGCCTGTTGGAATCAGACCTGAAAACTTTTATCTCTGGTCATATTTATTCAAAAATTATTTTTTGAGTGTCTTCAGATTTCACTATAAATATTCACAGACACATAAGCAGTATTTTCTAATGATTTTAAAGAACATTATGAAATATTAAATTTCTAAAAAAAGTTTATAACAGAGTGTCTATTTAGGTGCCTGAGCCTGTGGTAGCTGAAAAGATCACAAACTACAATGTGAATATATTGTGTTAATATTAGTTAAAAAATTACTGAGATTGGAAAATATCATAATTTTTGGATATTAACCCTCAGTCCTTGAATGTCAGTTAAGTCTCTATAGTAATAATAATAATAATAATAATCAGAATCAGAATCAGAATCCACTGACTCTTTCCTCCACTAGTTCAAACAGGACATCCTCCACTAGGACAAATATGAGCAAAAATGGTCATTTAGAGAAATTGTCAGATGGTATTTCTCTCTCAATCTCTGTCTCTCTCACACACACATGCACACACATACATGCACACACATACATACACACACTCACCCACACACTCTACTGTCCACATCTCTGTGTCTGCTAGGTATGGACTGTCTTTTCCTCTAATATAGCAATCTTTAAGAAACTTTCCAAGTAAGAGAGCCTTTCCAAATTCAAATATTTGAAAACAATTATACATTGTCACAACTAGGCCAGTAATAGGATTAAGTCACAATATAAGGTATTAGGGGATGTGCTGGTTCTGATAAGGGAGAAAAGGGACTATACTCTAAAGGAGCTGCAGGACTAGCTAGCACGTAGGGGCAGGAGCTGGGAGAAGATGCATGGGAGCAGATTCTGAAACGTGTTTGATCAAGGAGGCTGGAACCTAAGATTGAATAAGGGAGAGTTTATCCATTTGAGAACCCTCTCCTGATGTACAGAATTTAACATCCTGGCAAGAATGCCAGAAGATGGTACAAACATGCTACAAAGATGCCTCCTAGAAGAATGGAGAAAACTGTGGTCAGAATTGCTGTGGCCGATGATCGTAAAACGTATTAAATGTCTCAAACATGTGGGCATGCTAAAGTAGATATCCTATGTAAGGCCAGTGAACTATGTCCCATGGGAAGACAAAGAGGATACATTATTTGCCAAAGCAATAAAAAATGCACTGGTGAGTGGAGCACCAAAATAATTTAAAAGTTCAATGGTAGCCCCTGATTGACAGACAATAGGAGATGCTGTTACAGAACTGGGTTCTATAATACAGTAGAGTTGATAGGACCTCAAAACAATAGAGGCCAGATGGTTTTGCTTAACCGTCAGAAGGCAGGTAGACAGTATCAGATGGGTAGCAGGGGTGTCTGACTACAAAGAGCTATAGAGATAGTTAATGGAACATGGCATCTCTACCATTGATGGGTGACCAACAAGGTTACTACTCAATATGTACAATCATAAGAAAACAGAGAGGATTGATCAGGAGAATAAGGGCAACAGCCTCATGAAAAAAATCATGGTCCTTTGCCCAGTTTTTGGAACTGAGACTGTTTTTGGACTCAAAACCAATTGATTGAATGAGAAGTTGGATCTGTTACTACAGAAGGATTCCATAAACTCAAGGCAAGTTTCTACGGTAATTATTCCAGGTGGAATCTGTCCCTCAGGCCCCACATATCTATTATGTAACTGTGGGGAAAAAGAAAGCATAGCTATAACAGATACTCCAAATCAGATGAGAAGAATGAGAGAAATACAGCTGTCACTGATTTACTGCAAGGAGGAAATGCTGCCTAAAATTATTGTGAGGCTTCTCTGTTTGCAAGTGAGAGAAGTTGCTTGATTCAATCCTGATTCTGCTCTCTGGGAGTAACTCCAATGTTCAGTGTTCTCCCTGGTCCTCGGTGATGGTTGTGCCCTCTGGAGGGTTCTAACCTGTCCATTATCCTCCGTGATGACATTTGAAGAAGGTGTTGAAATCAGGCCATAATTGAGGGGTATACCACTTCCAAAGTCCATTTCCAATTAGTGCAAGTGTTGAGCTTGAAAGTTGTTTTATAGCTTGAAAAAAGAATTTTTTTTACTCTAAGGTCTTTTTTCAGTGGCAATACAATTCCCTTGAAATTGAGTAAGCCTCTATTTTATTTATTTACAGACAAATTCATATGCTAATACTCACATTGATCTTTTATAAATTTTATATTTATTATTTTATTTGTTCCCAAATCTGCTATCTTTTCTTCCTTCTCTCTATAATTCTCTTTCAAATTTAATGATGACTATTTTGAAGCTCCCTGAGATAATATCCTTTAGCAGAAAAGCCACATCTCTAAACTTATCTTTGCTTCAAGTTTGAATGTTACTGAGACCTTTTTGTTCTAATCTTTTTATAGGCCTATATCTCGTCACTTGATGTGGTAGATAGAAAGATAGTCTCTCCTCCTCAAAGATGTCCATGTCCCGGAACCTACAAATATGTTACCTGATGTGGCAGAAGGGACTTTGCAGATGTGATTAAGAATTTGAGATGAAGAGATTGTCCTGGATTATCTAGGTGGACCTAATGTAATAACAAGAGTACTTCTAAGAGGAGGCATGTGACATGACTGTGACATGTCATTTCCTGTCTGAAGTGTTTAAGAAGTAGGAGCAGTGGAAGAAAAAGACCTCAAATTGTCTAGCTTTTAGAGGCTCCCATCCCCATATCATTCTGACTTCTGCTTCCAACGGCAAATCTTCTCTGACATGTCACAGTTTTACTCACCTTCAATAGTTGAGTACCAGTCACCTGCCACCAGAGATGCAAGAACAGACTGAGAATTGTGGAATTGTGACCAGAAAGAAGAGTAAATAGGCTTCGCTGGACACCAAAGTTTCTGTCATAGTCAAATGAAGTCTTCTTATGGAAGTGGTTTTCATGCTGCAATCTGAATACTAGTAGGAAACAACCAGGTAAATAGGAAGCGGACGGCTTGATATTAATTAAGTACTTAATACATATAAATTAAATGAATACATGGATGAAAGAGAAGACCTGGGGCAGAAATGAGTGTAGCTGTTTGAGAAACAGGAGATTCTTGTAGGTAGAATGAAAAGAGTAAGAGAAAGGTTATTTGATGGTGAGGGTAAAATGAAATCAGGGGCCAAATCATGCCAGATTTTGTAGATAATGTTAATTTTTACGTTTGTTACATATGTGATGAGATTCATGGACGGATTTTAAGAGTGGGAGTGACACCAGTGATTCGCATTATTGAAAGCTCCTTAGACTGCTGCATAAAACAATGAATGGACAGAGGTACAGTGGATATAAGAGGACGGATGTGAGGTTCTCATATTTTTGGTGGGAGAAGCAGTAATTATACTTTGACTTAAAGAAACCAAGATGAAAAGAGGTGGATAAATTTGTGAAACGTTTTGGAATTTATTTCTCCCATTGGAGTCACTATCATTTCCAGTTTGAAATCACATACACACACCCCAAAGAATTTTCTTTCTTTTCATCACAGTCATTGATAAAAAATTACGCAGTATTTTTATTCCAAAGAAACACCTGATAGAGGGCACATAAATGTGGAAAATGCATGTTAAATTTAAATTAAGTATTAAATGACTGCAAGTAGACTGTGTGCCAGTTTTAGCTGACTGAATTATAATGTGTTGAGAAGAATTCAAAGCCAACATTGAGTTGGAAAGAGTGCCATAACTGACCCTTACTGTCTACCCACGGGCACAGAGAAAAAGGAGAGGTGACATACATACCACATGTTTATAGTAACACACTAGCGATGAGGCAGAAAGTCCTATTTTCCCCCTGCCTCCATTTCTAGATGCTTCATTGGATTGGGGACAGTGGAAAAGGCACAAAATGAGAAGGAACATGCCAAGAGGGGCCACTCAGGCACTTGCAGCAGCTGTCCTGCAAGGGAATTATAAAGGAAACATTAGCATATAAGAGAGACAATATATGTCCCATGATTGCAAAACCATACTGAATTCCCTGTTCCTTTAACTCATGTTTCACATCTGGCCCATATGTGTAATTGAAAATCTCAGAATTGCATTTTCATGAAGGAAGATAAAGATGCCAAATGCTTTACAAAGAGGAGTTATTTATCTGTGAGTAATACGCGTGGAAATGTGACAAAGGGAAAGCTATGCCTAGAACTGGGATTTAGCACGAGTAAGTGAGAGAAAAACTTCCTTTGTAAGGAGATACATAAGAAATTGTAAACTTTTACTTGATTTAGCAACAATTAATAACAGAAGACTGAAACAAAGCATAGATGGCATAAAGTCAATCTATAGTCTTCTGGGACTCTTTATTTAGACAAAAAAAAAAAGCGTGAGAGAAAGTAAAGATTGAAGTTCTATATTACTAAAAGCACATTGCTCAAATTCAGGAGACAATTCCCTTCTTAACGCAATGCTTAACTTAATTGAATCTACATGAAGCCAAGCATCCAGATGGTTGGATAATTAGAAATGAGAATAAAGAATAACTTGATGAATGGTGGAATTTTTGACTTGTCATCCAGATGTTATGACCCAATAATGAACAAATATTTTATTGCAGATGATAGTAATTTGGCTTCAACATGTTACATAAATCCATCAAAAAGAATACTGTTATATACAACAAACATTATATAGTTTTGTAGTCTAGGATTCATCCTTCTAATTATCAACAATTCTGACATTTTCTGCTATCAGCATTTTGCTACCCTCATTGTTTCCCTTCCTTGAACAGGCAGGTGCAGCAGAACCATAATCTTACCCAGTGGCCACAGGGTGTGTTTGGTAATATTCCAGGAGAGGCAGGGGCTCTTGTAATGTGCATCTCACCAAATATATTTCTGGCTCCGGTCAAATTGCTTGTTCTTATTGAGCCTCAGTTTTTTCCTCTTAAAAAATAAAGGCATTAGAATTAATAACTATAACAGGAGTACTTTTGGCTGCAGGTAGCAGAAACTGAACTAACAGTAACTTAAACAAATATAGGTTTATTTTTCTTACATAATAAGTAGTCTAGAGATGACTAATATGGACAGTGGCTCCATGGCACCCTCATAGACTTAGGCTTCTTCCGGATTTCTACTCTACTATTCCTAACTGTTTGCTTTTCACCTCATGGGTCATGCAATGGCCACATTAGTCCAAACATTGTGCCTACCTTCAAGTTAGCAGCAGGAAGGATAAATGGTACTGCCTGCTGTGCTGACTCCTTATCTTAGGAATACATAATTTTCAAAAAATAAAACCTTATCAGACATTGTCTTATGTATCCATAACCAGAAATATGTAACACAGCCACCTCTAGAGGGAAAAGGGAATGTAGAAGAAAATATAGACCTGAGCACATTTTTATTCCAAACCAAAAGAGGTGCTGTTCGCAAGGAGGAAATGGGAAATGACTGGCTCATACGCATCTGTTTCTCTCACAGGGATTGCTAAGGCCTCTTTCTGCTTCGAAACTCTGTGACAGAGAAAGTTAGGAGAGATAAGGATTAGTGGAATTGCCAAACTGGTATTACGAAATCTCGGTCCCGTTCTTAAGGCTATTTGGAGAGGTGCCTGTAACTGAGTCGACCCCTTTGGGTCTTCTCATTTATGATTACAAAATGTAGCTTTCACCAACAAGAATCACACGATTAAAAGAAGTAACTTATACAAACACTATCAGGATAACTTCTTACTTTTTGGAAAGATTGTCAGCATTACTGCTAGGATTCATGAGCTTTGCAAGAAAATTCATGCACAACTTCCAATTAAATGAACAGTTATTAAGATGTTGCGTTTTTAATAGGGTAGCCAGATGTATCTTTTTAGTCTGATTGTACTCATTCCTTTTCTGCCTTTCTGAAAAAGATTATATATCTTACTCTCTCTACAACCATTACATGTTAATTAACCATTAATTAATTTTAATAATTAATTAATGATTTTTATATAAATAATCTGTTTTTTTACTTTGCTAGATTCCTTCAATGTTCTGTGTGTGTGCATATGTGTGTTTAATGATCACGGTGTTTAATTTACCATAGAATTCTGAAAGCTGAGCACAGAGAAACAACACTTAGCTAGAGATTTGGAAGGGTTCAGATATCTTAACAGATATTCTCTTCTGCTAAATGACTAGAATCAAAGAAGCCCACATTAATATATGTAATTTGGGGACATTCATCAAATATTTATAGAGCACCTACTATATGCTTTATGGCAGACAGTGTTCGCGGCTCAGTGGGGGGGCATATAGTGATGAACAAGGTGAAACATATCGCTGCCTTTATGAAGATTATATTTTAGTGAAGACACAGAAGTAAAAAGTAATGTACATTCAATTCAGATAGAGCAACAGGATAGAAAGGGATTAGGCAGGGTGGGGGTGGGGTGTTCAGAGAAGGCATTTCAGTGACTTGAACTAACCACCAAGATTCCTTTCCTCTGTTTAATCCCAGTTCTTTCTACTTATTCTTAAACTGCTTTATAAGAGCTTCCTATTCTTCCTCAGGTAATTGAGTAATTCATCATTTTTCCCCATAAGTTTCAGTATACACCCTGAGGCAAATCCAAATTTTGTGGAATTTGATACATATTCACTTTGGGAGATCCTCTTTAAGAAAATATAATACAATTGCAATTAGAAAGTTAAATATAAATAGAAATATTTATTTGGACTAAGAAAAAAATGCAACAAACTAGAATTTTTTAAAAGCTGACAAATTCCAAAAATCACCAAGTCCAGAAAAGTAACAATATTTTAATTAACTAATTGATTAACACCTCTCTATAACAATTTCCCCTATATTTTGGCTATATAGTTGTGATTAACTTGCTATAACTTGACAACTTTATAATATTATTTCTATAAGGAAACTGAAAAATATAATTTAGCCTTACCTCTAGAATGAGAGATTGAATTTTTTTTGTGTATATTTAGAGTGCATGGAACATGTAAGTTCTCACAAAACGTCCTCTCACTTTATAGTATAGATTGTGCTGTAGAAACATAAAAAATATCTTATTATCATGAACACTGAAAAAGAAAGAACAGAGCAAATAAGTTTTATTTTGATTAGTTATCAATTAAGCCCTTTCCTTACAATTTTACACATTTGATGATTTGAAGAATTTTTTACAGAATAGCTTCTGGATTAGGACATTTCTAACCTGGCTTCTCCGGCCATTCCCAACCTATTTCTGGTGCCTGGTGTCATGGAACATATTAACATATGTCTATGTTAGCACATTAACATCATCTACATTAACATTACCTAATGGATTAACATTAGCAGGGCAACTTCTGGCCCTGCACATCTGTGTCTGAATAAGCCGATCCCATACAGGACAGAACTACACTATATTTTTAAGAACTATACTTGTAAGTGATGTTTCAAAAATCACATAGTTCTATTCCACTAAATCCAATCTAAATGTATCCCTAACCCAAATTCCTGTGAATCATATCCCACAAGTGCTGACTTCCATTCCAATGCCCCCTTGAGATAAGGGGAATTAGGGCAGAGGGGAAAAGCAATCTACTGATTTTAGGATTTTTCTTTGGGCAGAGTCTTGCTTCCGTGCTTATTTCAGATAGCAGAAGGTTATATCCCCATTTCTTCCTAGAGAGAGCTCTGGCAACACTTATAAAATATCTGGTTTAAGATCTGTCAGGGCCCCCATTGATGCATACCTGACTCACTGGTCTTCCATGTAGTCCCTGGAGAAAAGGTGAGGCTAAAAACAGGCATTCCATTCAGATCCCCCTGCCCTGGAATGGAAACAAATCAAGATGAATAAAGCAAATTACCCTTCATTTTCCATAAATTAGGATGTTTTGGATTTCAAGAAAGAGAAATTCCAAATCAACTGGCTTAAAATTATAGAGAGTTTTATTAGAATACATATCTGAAAAGGCAGAAGGAGGATAGATATAACTTAGTTTATTAGTGTCAACTCCAGTACTTAGCTATTCTCTTGGCTCTACTCTCTTGTGTATGCGGCTTCAATTTCAGGCTGATTTCCTTCATGGTAGTAAAATTACAGAAGCTTCAGGTCTTATATCCACACCATATATAATCTCAAAGAAGAGAAATCTTCTCTTAGGTCCCATACTTATATCAACACTGTGTCAGGGAAATGTTCTGTACGAATTTTCTGGGGCCTGGATATGGGCAGATCCCTGAACCAATACTTGAGGGGAGGTGGAGTACCACTTCATTAATTGGACCAGGCCATTAAGTCTAAGCCTTTCACAAGCTGGCTTCACAAAGGGGACAATTGGAGTGGAATCTGAGGGTGCAAACATTAGCTCCTACACATTTACAGAGCATTGCTCAGTTGACAAAGTACTTTCATGTACTATATATGTACAATTTCTTTGGGGCAAATTTTCTATATGCAATTAAAAAGTTAAAACTTAGGTACTATTATCTCCCAATAACTATTAGGTTCTCTTAATGGAAGATTTAAAATGTTTTCCAATTAAATCAACTTGAACTATGGACCCAAAGAGAATATGAGATGGCTTAGAAGAGGAATGGGGAACTAGGAAATTTGGGGCAAAGTCTTGGCTTTAGCTCTAGCTGTTTGTGCTATTCTGCACAACTCACACAACTTACCTGGGTCTCTCTTTCACCATCTTAAAGTAAGTAGGGAAATGCACTACGAAGTGTATAAGTTTCCACAACTAGAGGTATGTAACAATGTTGACTTTCCTTTATGGGAATGGAGACTATGGTTGAGAAGGAAGGGAATCAGGAAATAAAAGAAGGTTGATGGAAACAAAAAATTTTTTAAAAAACCTGTTTATAACCTCCACGTCTTCCTGTTTGTGCAGGCCCAGACAGGTAGACTCTGCCAGTATAGACCACCCAGGCTCAGAGCTGGTTCTAAGAAAGCCTCACTCAGGCTTTTCATTCTGAAGCTAAGATGATAGCAAAACTGCCTCCGTAAGATTGCCAGGATTAAAATATGGAGAAGGATGTTAAAGTATGCTGTCAAAATAACAAGGGCTTAGCAACTCCCCATTTCCCCTTCCCCCCAGACCCTGGCAACCACCTTTCTATTCTTTGCTTCTATCAGTTTGACTACTTTAGATACTCATATAACTGGAATCATGCAGTATTTGTCCTCCTGTGCCTAGCTTTTTTCACTTAGCATAATGTCCTCAGGATTCTTCCATGTTGTTTGATATTGTAGGATTTCCTCCTTTTTTAAGGTCGAATTGTATTCCACTGATGTACAACATTGTGCCTATAGATAATGATACTGGATTGTACACTCAAAAATCTCTTGAGAGGGCAGATCTCATGTTAAGCGTTCTTACCAAAATAATTTTTTTTTTTTAAAAAAGGAAAAAAAGTAACAAGGGCTTAAAGGAGACATTATAAGCTGGATAGATGGTAGAAATTAAAGAAAAGTGGAAATGAATAAATGAGAGATCCAGGAGAGGTCCAGGAGGCATCCAAAATGCCACACTCAGTGGCATTTTGAATGGGCATTTCAAATCCATTTACCAACTTGGGACATGATATTGTTTTTGTAAATGATAAAAATGGAGGCTTTAGTGAAGTCAATGTTTTGTTGGAACACTGTAACATTTTGAATTATATTCAGTTTTCAATAGCACATCTTTCAATAGGTGTGCAAAGGAATTTTCTATTGAATTCAGAAAGGAAATTTATTTCCTTTCTGTGCCATCCCCTCAAACAGGGTAAAAAGCAATATTCACCTGCAAAATTTTTAGACATTATGTTAAATAAAGATATTTGCTGGGTGGTATGCACAAAGTTAATCTATTGATAATATTGTTACCTATGGTAGAAATATAGTAGTAAAAGATAGTTGTATTTGAAATTTTAATAGAAACTTTGCCTACACACATAAAGCCATTTTAAAAAGTGTTAAATTAAATCACTAAATATTTTGCAATTTTCCTATAAATTAAATGTTTTGCTGAATCATGAACATTTTCCCCCAGAATTTAGTTTTTGTTTTTGTTGTTTTTTTAAATAGAACCTTCCAAATCATACATTAAGAGAGAACCACCACATTTTGCTGGGCTTGTACCATTAGTCTGTAGTTGACTTAAAATTTTAGATCTAGATATTTGGCTTCTACTTTTACTTGTTGGTTGGTAGGCAACCCTTCTATAATCTCCCCTAATTTTTTAAACTGAATACTTAAACAGATGAAAAATATGAGAATGGCAGATTTTCTTCCAATTGTGATATGCTAGAATTCAATGATTCTGCTTCGTATATAATAGCTTAGGATTGGGTGTGTGTGCATGCGTATGTGTGCATGTGTGTTTGTGTTGGAGGTGGGACAGGTTGTTGTGGAGGATACAAACTTAAATCCACGTGTGTGGATCTCTGGGCTGCTGGAGGCAGGAGGCAGCGGTGGAGAGCCTGACATGTCAAAGAAGTGGATCTTTGTACAAATTTCTGGTAGCTTTTCCTCCGTGTCACTGTGAAGATGTTTCTTTGTCACTTGCCCTGGCATGGATGGTTTATTTCTCTATTCTCCATCTCTCTCCCACCATATTAGCAAGTTGTACTAGATGAAAGTTGTATTGGGCAAAAGAAGTCATCAGTCTCCTAAAGAAAACAAGCCCCCACCCACCCTATAGCAGAGCGGAAAAAAGCAAAACTGCGGAGTCAGAAAGACGTGAGTCAATATCACAAATCCACAACCACAATTTAATTGTGCTACCTTGGATAAGTTACTGTCTATAAATTTGTAATTTCATATTAAAATAAGTTTGATAACTAAATTGAAGGTAATTTTTTGAGGATTCATGAGAAAACTATTTGAAAAGAAGTATCTGGAAGGTCAATTTTCTCTGAAGCTTAAAAAAGCATATTTGTAATGTTAGTAATGACAATAATGGCAGTATTATTATAGTAATAGAATAGCAATAAAAATAGGAATAGTAATAATAATTATTATTGTTCTCCATGGTTGAAGTCACCTTTGGCAATGACTATTTTGATATGGAAAAATCACAAGAATAAGCCAGTTAATTATGGAAATATGAAGCAAATATGTATTCTTTATTCTTGAGGAAGACTTCAAAACCAGCAAAGTAATCTACATTAAGGTGCTTTAAAGTAAAATGTTAAATATTCTCTTCAGTAATATAATCTGGTTCATTAAGAGTAAGCAGAACCAAGCTTAATTACATTTTTTTTTCCTAAATCTTATTTTCTTTATTACCAAATATTTGTGTTTGTTTGCCTTTTGGAGTTGCATGTGTGTGTGTGTATGTGTGTGTAAGAGAGAAACTCAGGACTTATCTTTCCTTTACAGTAGAGAAAAGTATATGAAAAAGAATGTTCGAGTGCTCCTGGAAGAAAACTCTTGTGCCTCATACATATTTAAGATAAAATTCCCAGTCTTAGAGACATGCAATGGTGCCTCCCCCAACAGACTTTAAGATTCACAACAAAGAACACCCTTGTTCTTCTTTATTTTGCTGTTATTGGTTGTAATCACTGAGCACCCACTATCTAGCACAATGTCTAGAACTGGAAATTATTATATCTCTTGAATAAATAAATGAGATAATTTCAAATGAGTGAATAGCCACCAGAGTATCCAACTCGAGTAAATAGATGTTGTCATTTACATCAATCTAGGGACAGAATTGAGTTGTCTCTGAGCTTGTGGAAGGAAGTTCTTCTCTTATCTTGGACTAGGAGGAAGTTGGATCCGGACCCCAAGGAATAAATATGAAAAGTGAGTCTTATTAGTGGGAATTAGTTTGTCTTCAGCTCCAGACGCAGCAGAGGTTTGGAAGGGATTCTGAGGGTGGATTTGGTCTTTATCTCTTAGTGATATCCATTTGCAGTAACAAAACATTCAACTCTGTTGATCTGTGTGGTATATATCAAACTATATAATTATATATACAGTTTATATATAGTATATATATTTGTATATAATTATATGTATATTTATGCTTTAAAACAATTACCCTAAGAATTTTTAAATACTATAGCCTTGAACTAGCAGCAGTCAACCTGGAGGCAAGAGTTTTTAGGGGATTTTCAGAGTCAGCTCAAAGTAGGATGACAATTGGAGAGACAAGTGAAAGACAGGATAAAGTTGTGGCGCAGGTACAGGTTTTTGAGGGGAAATATCAGACAATCCTCTGGGAGAGGAACCTGGCAGAATCAGGAAGGATAGGAGTTTGAATTTATTGAAATGTATGCATGAAAGGAAATGTCATCTTATTTCCAAATACAGGCTGGTGAGATCTGTGGATCTATTCACGACATATATGACATCCCTTGAAAACCAGCATGTACCAGATCCTTCTAAGGTGGTTATCATTGTTACTATTATTATTTTTGTGATTATTACTCTGATTGATGTTGTGCCCAACCAAATAAGACATAGAAAAGCACTTATTGGATATCTTACACTTTTGTAGATGTGATAGATGATATAAAACCTTGATAACACCTACAGTAAGAAACGTAAATTCAGCTCTTCAGATAAAGCATATGTTCAGCAAAGATCTAATCAACAAAGAAATAAAATACGAATTTATTTAGTACTAAATGCTAGGGAAGCTCATTCTGTTTCACTTAGCGCTCTGAGTCATGACCAATTCTGGAAAGAAGTGGTCATGGGCTCCCAGAGAGAAGTCATCCTGTCTCTAGTTGAGGCTAAGACAAGGATCAAAAGATTTCTCATGGTAGTTTTGCTGCCCACAGAACCTAAGAGCTGAATGGAGACTTAAAGAAGAGTGACAAATGAGAGGTAGCACATGGTTTTCAGGTCTTACTTTTTTGCCAGAGAAAACAAATGTCATTTTACTTCTTTTTTTAACAGAGACACAGCAATTGTAAGGAAGCTGTTATTACTGCAAAGGGATCCAGAGAGTGAAAATTCATGGAAAAATGAGGTGTCTTTTTCAAGGGCCATAAATTTCCAATTCCTTCTTCAAGAGTTGAGAACACGTGTGGTTCTTCAATGTGCAGGGTGTTCTAATTAGAACATGAGCTAACCGTTTCCTTTTGAGTAGCCTCTGTATTGCTGATTGTATGAAGCAGAAATGTTCAGAAGGGCCAAATCTGTGTTCATGTGCAATGTGGAATGACAACACAGGAGACAATATTTTGACCAATAAACGCAGGCCAAAATAATTTTTTGCATGAATTATGCAGAGAGAATATAAATCTTCTGTTTTCCTTATATGTTGGGCCAGCATTCCTTGAACAGAAATATTTTATATCTTTCTTTTGGATCACAGACTTGTTAATGGAAAGGCAGGAAAGGACTCTAGAGAAATAAAGCTTAAAATCTTTTTTCTCTGAAGATGTAATTAAAGATTGGTTAAGTGGTTTTTCTGAAGTCTTGTTTATGCTTATTGCCATCCTAGTATAAAAAGGAAAAATGAATTGACTTTCTTAAGGCACATTTTAAGAACAAAAAACCCCAAAACTGTAAACTTTAGTTTATAGGTTTCCAAATGGAAAATGAATTCTTCTCTGGTACCCAACAGGTGCTCATCATAAACGCTTACTGCAAGCTAAAGAAAATAACTTGTATGAAACTAGAAATGGAAAAAGTGAGCCTAAGGATAAACCTTGAACTCTGAAGTAATTAAAGTGTGGGAAAATTTTTTAAGGTAATCAAATTAGAAATTTGTATAAACAATCTGAAGGAGGATAGTGAGCTTCTCTTTCTGATTTAATAAGTAAGAACTGAAACAGGAAGGGTTTATTTAAATAGTTACTATGTGGAAAGGACACAATTTATAAATAAGAGGCTAACGCAAACATCAAAAAAAAAAAGTGTGATTTACAAGAGGGTAAAGAGGAAAAAACTGAGAGTAGATTACTCGTTTATTTATTCATTCACCAAATACATTTTGGCACCTACTAGGTACGTAAAACTGTCCTAGGTTCTAGGGACAAAATAGTGTGCCAAAATGAAGGAAAGGAGCATTTAAAATTCATCTCTAGGGAAAAAAAGCTTTTGTAGGCTTTTCCACATCTACCCAGGACCCCAACTGTGAAAAGAAAATCTGGTGAACACAAAGAAGATGTGTCATGTAAAGGTAGTCTGCCCTTCTCTTTTAAACTGGTGACCTGCTGGATATATTCTATTTGCAGTTTTCAGGGTTCTATGATTCTAAGGATCTCAGAAGAAATGATAGATAAAATCATTTAATTATTATGATGCATTTAATGCATCATGTTAATAAATGATGCAAAGGACAAGTGCTGTTTTCTCTTGGCCTAATATATTGGAAGCATGCTATCGGGGATCTTTGACCTACTTCTGTCAATTCAGAGAACACGGCTATCATAGAAGAAAACACACTATTACGTATTTTTCATAGCTACCCAAATATACTTCATGTTACCTTATGGTTACAGGATTCTTGATCTCCTTCTACTGTAATGTTGATTTTATTGTTACCAGATGCTTGGCCCTGTGCCTTGGGTTACCCAGGTTCACTGGCCCAACAAACAAAACAAAATTGGAATCATATTGAGTACATACATTTGATGAAATAATGATATGTAAGAGAAACAAGAAGGACAGCGCCAAGGGGAAAAAAAATTGAAGTGCTGTCTTATGAGGGTAGGAACACTAACGCCAAAAACCTTTAAGAACTGAACTCAGCATTGTAAAGAAAGCTTTAATGTGTGATCAATTTCCAGCGGCTACCAGAACAAACTGTACTTATATGTGATTCACAAAGCTTTGTTTTAAGGGACTGGGAGAAGGACTGACTATAAGTGATGAAATGTATATTCCCCTCGTGTCCGAAAACCCATTGCAGTGATATTCGTCAAAGCCTGTCTACATGAAATTAGATTCTTAATATATTTTATATTTATATTAGATTGATCTTGGCATATGGTTTTTAGAAAATCCCTACATTCAGTAAATCATGCTGAACAGCTTACTTTAGAGCATTGATTTCCCTGTTGCTCAAATAAACAATAGCTGTGTGTTTAGTAACTTAAGAGAAGAACTTTCTGACAGTTCCACTGAGCTTCACCACACAGCTTGCCACCGCTCCTGGTTCCTACATGCTAGCCCTAGTGACTGTTCTTCAATTGGCCTCATGAGTTCCTATCTCCTAAAAGATGACAGGTAGGAGCAATCAGTGACATATGTATAGTAATGGATAAGAATGTGTTGCTTGGAGCCAGAAAACCACAGGTAGAGTAATAACTCTGCCATTTATGAGGTGTAGGACTTTGGAAAAACACTACCTCTCTGAGTTTCAGCTTCAATATTTTTACCTATGAAAAGGGGATTATAACACATTCCTTGTCGATCTAAGAAGGTAGGTGTGATGACTAAATGAGAACATGTATGGAAAAGCTTTGTAAATTAGAAAGTGTCTTACCACTGCAAAGTATTTGCAATGTGTGAAAATAACATTTAAATTTGAAACTGGAGCACATTTGACAGTGTACTATTGATATTTCAATAAATATTTCTGATATTTGAACAAATGTTGTCGCATCCTTCAATGTATTTTCAGTTTCATCTGATTTGAAAGAATCTTGACGCCTCATTGTTAAAATGCGCATGTAATTGTATGTTGAGAAAATACCAGGGCCTAAGAACAAGTGTTAAGCCACTCTACGTTTCCACTGAGATGAATTTCTGGGGAATAGAGGTGGTAACAAAAGCCAGAACTACGGCCTTTGACTTTCTGATTACAGAGACATTTTCATAGCCAGAACTTAGAAGGATGTTTAATCAATTTTTTGTGTGGATGTGTGGTAAAAAACACATGACCTTAAGTATATCATCTTACCCGTTTTTTGAGTGTATAGTTTGGTAGTGTTACGTATATTCAAATTGTTGTGCAACGGATCTCTAAAAGTTTTTCATTTTGCAAAACTGAAACTCTGTACCCATTAAACACTAATTTTCCCACCCCCAACCCCTCAGGCTTTGGCAATCACTTTTCTACTTTTTGTTTCTATGGTTTTTACTACTTTAAATACTTAATATGTGTGGAATCATATAGCATTTGACCATTTGTGCCCGGCTTATTTTGCTTAGCATAATGTCCTCAAGATTCATCCATGTTGTAGCATGTGACAGGTTTCCTTCTTTTTTAAGCCTGATTAATATACCATTGTATGTATATACCACATTTTCTTTATCTATCCAACTGTCAGTGGACGTTTGGGTTGCTTCCCTCTCTTGGCTATTGTGAATAATGCTGCAATAGACATGGATGTGCAAATACCTCTTTGAGATTCTGCTTTCAATGCATTTGAATATATACCCAGAAGTAAGATTGCTGGATCATATGGTAATACTATTTAATTTTTTGGAATTCTAATTTAATAGGTAATTCTAATTTAATTATTTGAGAAACCTCCATGCTGCTTTCCATAAAGGCTCCACCATTTCACATTCTCACCAACAGTGCAGAAGGGTTGCAATTTCTCCACATCCTTGTCAACACTTGTTATTTTCTGTTCTTTTGATAATGGTGATCCTAATGGGCATGAAGTGATACCTCATTGTGACTTTGATTTGCATTTCTCTTATGATTAGTGATGTTGAGCATCCAGTCAAGTGCTTCTTGACCATACATATATCTTCTTTGAGAATTGTCTATTCAAGGTTTTTTTGCCCATTTTTTAATTGGATTATTTGGTTTTTTGCTACTGAGTTGTATGAGTTCCTTGTATATTTTAGATATTAACCCTTTATCAGATATACAATTTGCAAATATTTTCTCCCAGTCTATAGGTTGCCTTTTCACTCTGCGGATTGTTTCCTTTGATGTGCAGAAGTTAAGTTTGATATTGTTAAAGTGCCCACATTACCCAAAGTTATCAGATTCAATGCAATCCATATCAAAATTCCAATGGCATTCTTTGCAGAAATAGAAGAACTATCCTAAAATTCGTACGGAATCTCAAGGGACCCTGAATAGCCAAAACAATCTTAAAAAAGAACAAAGTTGAAGGCCTCACACTTACTGATTTAAATGTGTTATAAAGAAACAATAATCAATACAGTGTGGTTTTGGCTTAAAGACAGATACGTAAACCGATGGAATAGAATAGAGACCCCAGAAATAAACCCCCGCATATATGGCCAAATGATTTTCGACGAAGGTGACAAGACTACATAATGGTGAAAGCACAGTCTTTCAACAAATGGTGTTGGGAAAACTGGATATTCCCATGCATGACAAAAAATATAAAATCTTCACTCGTTCAACATTTCTTGAGTCCTTGTTATACGGAAGGAGAAGGATAAGGCTACAGTAAGATATCAATCTTATAAAATCCATATTCCCTGTTGTCTATATTTTATTATATAAAAGCCTCCTCGTGTTGTTAAATCTAGTTCATTCAGCAACAATTTATTGAGTTTCTGGTATCTGTCAGGCCATATGAAAGGCACTGGGAGTACAAAGATAAACAAAGTTAAGTTCTTTTCATTTGCATCCATGGATTCTGTTTATCAATCTTTTCTCGTCTTTTCTTGTTTTATCCTTTCTCTGAGTCAGGCCCAGATTCTTCATGAACATCTTAAGTTATATGTCCATGAACTAGATATAATGCTCCTCCCAATGTCTTACAAATGGAATGTGTTACAGACATTCGCACTTGTTGGATTCAATAAACACTTATTGAGCAACGCAATGTGTGAGGCATCAATGTACACTACAGATATGAAGATAAACAAGTGCCACTTCTCTCCTTAAAATACAGAAGAATAAAATAGCACCATAGGAATTTCTAACGTTTGTCCCCCCAGAAACATCAATTTAAACAATTATCCACATGTGAAAAGAACTTCAGAAGAACCAAGGATTCCTTCCAGGTGAGAGATTATAGCACCCAACTGATGCACAGAACTAAGAAAAGATGCATTGAGGAGGGTAGGAAAGGTAGATTCACACTAAATCCCATCACCCCTCCCCCAAGCCCAGGTAGCCCAGTGCAGAGACACCCTTCCCCTGGAGAAGGAGAGTGAAATGAGCACCTAATTTCACCAGGATCCCAGAGCTGGCCTGTCAGCACTAGGCTGACTCTTGCAGCCCCAGCTGGCTCCCTGCAGGCTCCTGCAATCCCAGACCCCCGATCACCCCCATCACGTGCAAGCTCCAGTGTCCCAGGCAGCTTCTAGGGCCCTGGGTATCATCTTTGGCATCAGACTCCCAGTGGCACCTGTGAACCCAGGCCCCCAGCTCACCCTGGCCCTGTGTCTCCAATGACCCCAGGCAACTCTAGCAGCCCAGGCAGCTTCTGCGGCACCAGGCCCCCAGCAGGCTCCTGTGAACTCAGATGCCTGGCTCTCCTGGCACCTGTCAGCATCAGGGGTCCCAGGAGGCTCCCACAGCTCCAGGCGGCTTCCTCAGCTCCAGGCTTCCAGAGGGCGCCCACGAAAACAGGCCCCCAACCTACCTCAGCACGGGCTGCCTCCAGCTGCCCCAGGAGGTTCCTGAGGCTCCAGGCAGCTCCCACCGCACCAGGCTCCATGTAGGCTCCCACACACCCAGGCTCCCGGCAATTCTAGCGCTAGCCAGCTTCCATGGCCCAGGGCAGCTTCTCTGGTGCCAGGCTCCCAGTCGACCCCCACAAACCCAGGCTATAGATAGGCACCTGAAAACCCAGGCTTCTAGCCAGGTGCAGCACTAGGCCAATTACTATAGATGCAGGCTCTCAACCCAGCCCAGCACCAGGCCGGCTCCCACAGCCCCAGGTCTCTGGTCCACCTCAGCACCATGTCAGCCCCATGGACCTAGGCTTGAGACTGGCTCCCACGGACCCAGGCTCCCAGCCTACTCCATCACCAGGCCACCCCCTACAGTCCCACCCTTGAGGCTGGCTCCCACAGACCCTGGTTTCTGACCCACCACAGTGTCTGATCAGCCCCTGCAGACCCAACCACCAGGTCAGCCTCTGAGGCCCCAAGTCATAAGCCTCACTTTCATCATCTGTGAAAGAAAGATAGTACAGAACATTCTTCTCTCAGCTAATCTGGTTGTACAACCAGCTACTATATATAAAGATTTTAGAACAGTGCTTGGCACTGGTGAGTGTTCAATAAAGTTGGCTTTTATCATTAATCTATCCTAAATATGAAATGATTTTTTTTTTCAGATTTAAAGGTTTACAAAGGCAGAAGTATGGTTTTAATAAAAAAATACATTTCCACCTTGTTTTTATTTCTGTCAGAGATTTAACAGCTCACCCCATTTTCCTTATAAGAATAGCAAAACTCCTGCTCTGGAGTGTGAGATCCCTCCGCCCAGAGGTGGAATAAACAGAAATTGGCATAATATGTAATTCTGAGACTCTTAGGAATTGTGAACCATATTACCTGAGAGGAGAATGTCTGGGCCATGGAGATATGCTAATTCACTTAACTTGAAGGAGATAGGAGTGGTACATTCCCTGAATGAAAAAGATGCACGACCACACAGGTTGCGTTAACTCAGATCTCGTGGCACAAGAATACCTGCGTACTGAACAGTTACGAATCGGGTCTTTGGACCTTCAAGGAAAGTTATAGTGGCCAAGTGGCATGGTTTCTGTGGACAGCATAGAAATGAAACACCGGTCCTCAAGAAAACCACGTAAGCTTTGATAATACGATTTCTATATCACCAGAATGTATAGAAAACTATAGGCCCCTTTCGCCCAAATGTTCTGCATTGCATAAGCTCCAGCATTAATGTGTTTGCTGTGAATGGTAGAGAAAGTTTGGGTCCCCAATGCATGGATGGAATACAATTTCCTGCCAACCTTGAGAAAGATTCATTTTGGTAAAGCAAAATAATGTGATTTTTTTTAAATCTGTGAAAGGTGGAGCATAATTATACCCATTATATTCGACTACCCAAAGACTCCAGGAAAGTACTCCATCAGACGCATGCCTATGTCATGTTAGAGAACACGGCCTGCTTCACTTCGTGTGTCTGTTCTTTATTGTGGTGATGGGGTAGATGAGTGGAAATGAAACTAACAACATCAAATGTTCTTTCCACAAATGCCAAAAACAGATTTGATAAATTGGAACCACGTTGGGTCTAAGGTCATGCTTAATTAAAATGAAGGAATCCCTGCAGGATGAGAAAGACCCCCATACAGATGAGCAACTGAAAAATTAAATGATCACATGTGAAAACAATCGACAAGAGCAGCAACATGTAATCGTATTGCATTGGGAAAGTTTTACCAGCTAGGCTGATAGAGAAGTCTAAAGATGACACAGCGCACTTTTAATGTGTACAAGTGGAGGCTGTGTTGCCAAATACCAACATGTCAGAGTGTGGCATGAGTTTGAATCCTAACTCTGCCATTTACTAGTTGTGCATCTTTGGGTAAAATATTTTACCATATTCAGCTTCTGCTTCTTTTATAGTAAAAACTGGGGTAATAATGGCCAATTGGGAAGGAATATAACAAGAGTTATATGGTTAATTCACATATGAGAGTCCTTCACTCAATACATGGTACATTTTAGGAGCTTAATTGGTTTGGTTCAGTTCAGTTGAGAGCATTCAAATCAGGAGTAAATTTTTTAGAACCTTGGTCAAACATCTGGTTGCTTTGGCATTATTTAGACATGTTGGATTGACTTTTACTTTACAACCACGTGTAGAATCTTTAACTATCCATCCAGATGTTTGATGTTGTGCAAACATACTAGGATTATATGTTTAACTCTGAAAGGACAGTCAATAATGAACACATTGTCCAAATAGACATGCATGCAAAAACAAAAAGAACAAATCAACCTAAATCATTTTCGAAGCTCTGACTCTCTTTCTTATACATTTTATTAGGTGTTCTAAGAATTTCAATTGTGGAGGAGCTGAAGAGCAGGAGTTTGATTTTAGGAGGTGCTTGTTTAACATGCAACCTGATAAATACCAGGAATGAGATAGGGTGGATGATCTGAAGAAGGACAAAGCAGAGCTACTAAGTGCTAGTTGTGCATTTTAGACAAGCGATTTGAAAGAAAAAAAATATTAGCAAAAACTTATCAACCATCAAGTGGCAAGTGACACAAACTCAGTTCAAACTGGCTTGTGCCAAAAAGGAATTCAATGACTCATATAAATGCAAAATCAAATTTAAATGGTAGATCTATGGTCAGGCTTGGCTAGATCAAAGGCTCTACCACTATCACCAGGAGCTGATCTCTTTCTATCTTTTAACTCTTATTTTTCCATTTAGAACTTTATTTTTAGACATACACTCCTCCTGTTTTGATGACTACCAGAAGCTACTCTGACTTCAACTATCAGTAACTCAACCACATCGCTAGAAAAAGAGGGATGCCGTTTCTCAGCAGTTTCAAAACAAGTCCTGGAATTTAGTCCAATTCTCCAGGCTTCAGTCATATGCTCTTTACTCTAGGAGATGGGGCTCTCTAACTGATCAACTTTAATACCAGCTGGCAATAAGTTGTCAATGGAGGGGATATTATGTCCACTTGAGGCAAATGGACTGAGAGTGAGGGGAAAGATACTCTAAATAAAAAGTAAGGGTCTTATCCCTAGAAAAGGGGAATCTATGTCCACTACAAACCTTTTACACAGACAAAAATCTTGGGTGAAATCTTAGTATGTAAAAGATACAGAAGTCCAGAGCTGATCTGAGTTAGGAAGGGATGGAGATCGAGAGTTATCCCCCCTCAGTTACTTGTCACCAGTCTCCAAGACATCCGTCTGGTACCCTTGTACCTTCTCAAATCAATATAGAAATAGTTGCATACGCCTTATCTTACCTTACCCTTCTGGCTCAATAATATTTGCTCTCAATTAAACAAGCTTATTCGTGTAAATTGTTTAGAAAAATGCCTGGCATACAGTAAATTCTCAATACAGGTTAACCATTAGTGTTATTAAATCCATATGATTAACTATGTAATAATTACAATAATAACACTTAATAATAATCATATTGCTTTATTATTATTTTACTCAATACATTGATTCCAATATTTCTGTGAGTAACAAGTCATTGAGAGAAATCTTCAGCATCTCAAGTAACCACTGGAAGGATAATGCAAAATGGCACCATGGAGAGCATCTTTTGGGAAAACATCATCTTTGACTCTACCATGTATAAATTAGGTACTTTCTTGATAACTATTACAGGCTCTTATGTTTAAAGTCTCGAAGACATAAACCCCATAACATGAAGCCCCCAACTTCCCCAAATGTGCAGATCCACCCCATATTTTATTTTTCCTTGCTATACATTTTCCTCCAAGATCTTGTTCTTCAGTCTACCTCTTCATACATAAACTTGATCATCTCACGTGAAAAACTGAATTTTATATTATTGACTACTTCTGCCAATCTCATATAATTCTAATATCTTCTAAGAGTTATGAGTTCTGCTGAGCCTCTTAAAGCAGTTATACACATCCATTCATCATATCCTAAAACGTCTATGAAAGCAAGAGCAGAGAAACGGAAGTTAAACAAGGCTTTTCCTGTTGTCTGGAAGTTCTGACTGAGATCCCAAAGGTAAAAACAACTGGGTTTATTTGTAACAATGTTCATTTATAACATTGTGCTACCACGCATCTCTTTTCAATTTCCTTTCAGTGACGTCATGTGGATAGCTTGAAATCACCAGGACTATTTACACCACACAAATCAGCAAATGCTACAAATCAGTCTTTTTTTTTTTTTCCTGGGGAGCTGGTTTTTACTTTTTTTTATTTATTTTTTTGTAAGGAAGATCAGCCCTGAGCTAACATCCGATGCCAATCCTCTTCTTGTTTTGCTGAAGAAGATTGGCCCTGAGGTAACATCCGTGCCCATCTTCTTCTACTTTATATGGGACGTTGCCACAGCATGGCTTAACAAGCAGTGTGTTGGTGCCCTCCTGGGATCTGACCCTGTGAACCTTGGTCGCCAAAGCAGAGCATATGCACTTAACTGCTTGTGCCACAGTGCCGGCCCCGAGAGCTGGTTTTTATTTTTATTTTATTCTTTTTGTAAGGAAGATCAGCCCTGAGCTAACATCCATGCCAATCCTCCTCTTTTTGCTGAGGAAGGCTGGCCTGTGCTAACATCTGTGCCCATCTTCCTCCACATTATATGGGACGCCGCCACAGCATGGCCTGAGAAGCAGTGCGTCAGTGCGCTCCTGGGATCTGAACCCTGGGCCGCCAGCAGCAGAGCGCGCACACTTAACAGCTATGCCATGGGGCTGGCCCCGAGAGCTGGTTTTTAAATCTTTAACAGCACACCACTGATGATCCCTTACCCATTCTCTTTCAAGAATTCTTTATACCCCCATATTGTTTTTTTTTTTTTAAGATTTTATTTATTTATTTTTTTCCCCTTAAAGCCCCAGTAGATAGTTGTATGTCATAGCTGCGCATCCTTCTAGTTGCTGTATGTAGGACGCGGCCTCAGCATGGCCCGAGAAGCGGTGCTTCGGTGCGCGCCCGGGATCTGAACCCGGGCCACCAGCAGCGGAGCACGAGCACTTAACCGCTAAGCCACGGGGCCGGCCCCCTCCATATTGTTTTAAGCATTGCTCACTCATTTTATTCTTTAAAAATCCTTACATCTCCTTCCATCCCATATGTACTAGATCTCAATGTTCCCTCTAAAAAGTAGGTAAATATTCAGAGATTGTGCAATTGTGAGGAAATGTCAGTGAACTAGTAATATTGTGCTATTCTAAAAATATATATGAATTGGTCTTAAAGAAAAACATTATTGACTTTTATAAGAAAGGGATCATTAGCCCATGAAATTTTATTGTTAAACAGAGAAAATATTTAATGCTGAAGACTTTTGTTCATAATTCATCTTGTGAAAATAGAATAGAATATATATATACACACACACCACACATGTCATTTTTATATCATCATTAAACTACTGAAAGCCAAATGTAATTGCACAATCTTGAAAAAACAAGAGAAAAATATTTTCAGAAAAAATAAATAGCAGGAAAAAATCCAAGGAAATAGTCAAAGTGTTGGAAAAAATACTATCAACCTAAAATTCTACACCTGGCAACATTATTTCTGTATCTATATCAATATATGAATATATATTCATGAATAGTTTCCTTCTTTTAATTTTTAACTGCTAAAGCAAAAATATATAACACAATTTTCTTTGGCTTATTTTATACATAAGGCAATATATATAAATATAATAGCATGAAGGATTGTGGGGTAAATGGAACTATATTTTGCAGGGTTCCTATATTAATACCTGTAGTAATTCAATATTAAATCTAATTAGATTTTGATAATTTAAAGAGGATAATTATAATTCCTAGGGAAACCTCTAAAAATAATTCAAAAAGGCATAGCTATAAAGGCAATAGAGGAAGGGAAATAGAATACAGAAATGTTTGTTCACACAAAACAAGTAGCAAAGGAAGAACAAAGCAAAGAAGCTTATGAGACAAATAGAAAAGACACAGCAAATGGCAGCCCTAAATCCACCAATTTTAGTAATTACTTTAAATTTAAATATATCAAGTAATCCAATCAAAAGCCGAAACTGTCAAAATAAATTTAAAAGAAGACAAAACTATATACATCATAGAAAATTCACTTTAAGTACAAAGAAACAAATAGTTTGAAGGTAAAAGAATGATAAAATGCAAACAAAAATATCCGAAGGCTAGAGTGGCTATATTGATATCAAACTACATAGCCTTCAAGACAGACTTGTCTAGATAGAGATAAAAGAGAAAATTCATAATGATAAAACGGATCAATACATCAGGAAGATATAGCAATTATAAAGGGGTATGCACCTAATAGCACAGCTTCAAAATACATGAAGCAAAAACGGACAGATCAAATGGGAGAAAGACAGGTATCTTGTTATAAGAAGTATGAGATTAAAAAGCATGTGATAAGGAGCCAGGTATGGAGGAGTGGGTACAAATGGAAGGGCAAGTGTCACCATCAGGATTTCTGTACTACTGTCACTTTCACAGCAAAAATGATTTGATAATGAACCCTGAGGGTCATTCATTCATTCAGCAAATATTTATTGAGCATTTGTGTATGGAGCAATAAACCTGGGTTGATTATACAGTGGGAAATAAAATAGACATAATCAGCCATCATAGAATTCAGTGTTTCTTTTGGGAGAAGCAGATTTACACAATGATTCTTCATCAAAAAAGGAATTCAAGTTGTCCTAGCCAAAAGAAAGGAGGAGAAATGGAGAGACCAATAACTAGACTGAATGAGACCCTGAGCAATCACAAGCAGAAAGAAGATAGGATTATATATCCAGAAGACAAGGACAGGATAAAAATAAATGGGATACAATCTTGTTCTGTGAGAAAATGTCAACAGGATCAAGAAGACATGTGACAGTACCATAGAGCTGTAAAAGTGATTGATGTAATATGAATTCCTAAGTGGCTGTAAGCAGAGCAAATAAGAAAAATAAAATATGTATGATGAAATTAATAAGAGAAAATAAAATAAATACATATGAATACAAATATATATATAGTATGAATAAAATAGAAATAGTTCAGAAATAGGCAAAGTTTTGAGTATTGTTTGGAAGAAATGATAGAAGGCAGGAAGGCTTTTCTTGGTAAGCGTGGTTAGGTTTCTGGAAGAACATTGCAAAGCAAGCTGTGTATAATGTGAGTAGAGATCTTCCAAGGGGCAGAGATAGCAGATATGCTCTGCAGTGGCTGAGAGAACACAACAGGAAGTACTGAGAAATAATGTTGGAGGAGAGAGGGGGCTAGGAAAGAACAGCTGATGGATGCCAGAAACCAAGTTTTAAATGGAAGATAGAACTATGAGCAAAAGAATAATTTGAATAAAAGTGATCCAGAAGAAAAATTATCCTTGCTGGTTTGGCAGAGATTTGGAAATGACTTATCTTATCAGTAAAAGTTGATTAAATAACACTTTTTGATGAGTGAATTTGGTGCATAACTTCCTCTCCCTTGCAATACTTCATAGTGAGGGATCTTCTATTACTGCAACATCATGGTCTCCTTATTCACTCCTTTCCACGAAAAGGAAATGACTTATTTGTTTAGTGAGATTTGTAAAAGGAACTGAGCATGCATGACTGAATTCCTTTCTCTCTTTGGTATCCAATTTTTTATAAGAAGCCCCAGTTCATCTCTGATCCTGCATGCCATAAATTTTATGAGAGTCGACCTCTAGAAAGGTATTTATTGGGTGGGTATTTGTTTAAATTTTGTTACTGTATTCCATCTACTTGATTCCTGTGTTTCTCAACGTTTTTGAACTTGGATGAGTAATAGAAGTGCTATTTACTATCTCCATTAAACCCTAGGATAATGAATTAAAAATAAAATACAGGCTATTTATTAAAATATTCCTATTTTAGCTCCAGTCTTTAATGTCTAATTATTAATGGGAAATACTCTGGAAAGAGGTTAGCATTAGTTATATAAATTTGGGATTCACTATGTTAAGATAATATTTAAAGTGATAAGTGATTAAATAGTCTAGAAAAGTAGACTGAAAAGATAAGAGGACCAAGAGAAGAACTTTGTTGTTGAAGTCATGGACTATGGGGCAGGAAGTGAACACAGGAGGAGTCTGTTGATAGAATAGAAGAAAAGTGGGATGCAAAGATCATAAGTGGGAGTGAGGAAGTGAGAGAAATGGAAGGGAAGATGAGCAGGTTAGAAAAAGCAATCTAGACATTTGCATATTTAAATGTAGAACAAGTCAGAGGGATATTTAGGCCATGGATATTGACATAGAGGTAGTCACTGAAGTAGAATAATGGTGACAACCACTGGTGCTGGGGAAGACAGGGAATGGCAAGTGTATACACTGATGAGTTATCTTTATCACAAGCTAGTACTTCAGGATGATGGCAGGTTTTTGTGTGAAGTGATTAGATTTTAACTATATTCCATGTTCTTAAAGCATGAATAACCATCACCATATTTTGTGTATTTGCTAAATACCAGACCCTACTCTAAAACACTCACGATTCAACAATAAACCGGGCTGATAAGGTTCCTCAATTCCTTGAGCTTATATTTTAAAGAAAGAATGAAATAATACAAGAATAAACAAGAATAAATATCACACAGTGATAAGTTCCAAGCAGAGAGTTTAAATAGAGTGATGCGATACAGAGTGACAGTCTAGCTTTTTTAAATTGGTACTCAGAGAGGCTTACGTGCATGTAAGGAAGTCTTTTAGGTTGATAAAAGACAATGATGGGTGGAGCAGAGCACGGCATGAACCACAAAGGAAGGTGGGTCCTGGTCCTCTCCTCCTGCCATGCTGGAAATCATTTCAGAAAAAATGATTCTGCCATTTCTTTCTGAGAAAGGCACCAGCCAATGCTTTTTAATTTGGTCTTCCTTAGTTGTAAGTTTGTATACATGCCAATGTGTTCCCAACAGTGTGAGACTAGATGATCAAACACATTTAAGTCAGGAAGAGGAATAATTACTCAATCATTTGAAAATACTAGACGCCTGCATCATAGCAAGTTATATAGTTTGAGTTGGGCATATTTTCCTTTAACTTTAAGAGATGAGGAAATTGAGTCCCTGAAAAATGAGTCATTTAAGGCTGCATGTTGATTCTGGGACTCAGCCCAGGCCAAGGTTAAATTTTCTGATTCTAGTTTAAAGCATTGGAATGGTCAAACTCCTCTAACTAAGCTGAAATGACACTGCTGGCTAATTTTGTGTTACATATTGAATGGCCATATTGTAGTGGCCAATGGATGGATTGACGAAGAGAAATTAGATAGGCTGTTAGAATATCCAATGACTGACTAACTGCTAAAATAGATTCAAGAAAAACAATGTCAAATACCTAGAAATACAAACTTTGTACTACATTTTAAAGACATATTGTGGGCACATCTCAGAGAACGAAAATGGAAGCTCATCAAAAGCATCCTTATTTGGGCTTTAGCCATTGAGAAAAATCTGGGTTCCAAAGGCAATCACGCTAAGCACATATGGGTTTATTTTTTCTTATTCCAAACCCTCTCTGCCTTCTGCTTAGTTATCAATGGTAGCTTCCACCAGCAAAATCAAAGGTGCACATACAGCCTTACATAATAGAAAAACACCAGAATCATGTTTTACAGATTATTAAGAGATAGTAAAGGCAAAGACTGTTTCTGTTTCACCAAAGGCAATTAGAGCTTCAGCAAAATTTGTGATCTCTGTTAGGAAAGTGGCTTACTCATTAATTATCTGAATGCCTGGCAGAGACCTCGATAATGATAGAAAGCACATGCTTTTGGGGTTATTTATACAGATTGCAAAGGGTGTTTGAAATCATTGTAGAAGAGTTTTGATGTGCTTGAAACCCAAAAAGCAGTAAATTGGGCTTTATGAGGAGCCCTTCACTGTTGAAGAGAAAGAGTGGAAGATTTAAGCTGAGGATATTTTGCTTGACTCAGAGAAGACATCTGATAACCCCAGCAAGAGGTATCCATGTTCCCAGTTGAAATCATCTAAGCAACTAACAGGAATGGAGTGGGGAAGGGAAGTGGTCAACACATGTATATTCAGGGCTTACTGTGTTTAGTTAAGGGCCTATAATAAACAAAAGCAAATTAGACTTGATCTGTGCCCTTGGGAGCTTACAGCCAAAAGAGAAAGGTAGGCTCATAAGGAGATATTTTGAATAAAATATGAACATGGTGGTAACTGAGGTTTGCTGAGGTTGTTAATGGAACACAGAGGGAAACACGTAACTTAGCTCAGAGAAGTCAGGAAAGATTTCCTTGGGAGGCAATGTATTAGCAAGAGTTTGTTAATTTTTCAAGTTGTTTTTGTGTATGTAAAATAAAGTAAGTTAAAATGAAATCATAGCATTGATCAGTGTTTAGAATAAAAAAGAATCTTCAACATCGTGTATTGTCTCCAGATGTAGGGAGGTTTAATTCATGAGCCCAAGAGAGTCAGCGACAATGGCCAAGGCAAATTGAGCCATTACATGGTATGTGAGGTTACAAACACATTTTCACCGGTCCCTGAGGGTAACCAGGCTAACTGCTGAGTAATGTATTTTGTTTGATTAAATTTCCTTGTACAATTATGAAAAGCCAGTGAAGCTAGTGAGGAGAGAATCGTTTCCCCCATGCAAGGGGTTGGTTTCAAATGTTTACTAGGACACTTGGACTAGTTTTTTTTTTGTGTGTGTGAGGAAGATGAGCCCTGAGCTAACATCTGTTGCCAATCCTCCTCTTTTTGCTGTGGAAGATTAGCCCTGGGCTAACATCCGGGCCCATCTTCCTCTACTTTGTATGGGACGCTGCCACAGCATGGCTTGATAAGTGGTGTGTTGGTCCATGCCTGGGATCCAAACCTGCGAACCCCGGGCCGCCAAAGCGGAGCACGTGACCTTAACCACTACGCCACAGGGCAGACCCCTGTAGTGGTAAAATTATCTCTCTTGTCCCTTTAAGAAAGTCCCTGTCTGTCGCCCTCAAAACTGACTTCATTCAAGCTCATTTTTAAATTTTTTTTTTAATTTTTTGTTTATCTCAGTAACATTGGTTTATAACATTGTATAAATTTCAGGTGTACATCATTATACGTCTATTTCTGCATAGATTACATCATGTTCACCACCCAAATACTAATTACAACCCATCACCACACACTTGTGCCGAATTATCCCTTTTGCCCTCCTCCCTCCCCCCTTCCCCTCTGCTAACCACCAATCCAATCTCTGTCTCTATGTGTTTGTTTGTTGTTGTTATTATCTACTGCTTAATGAAGGAAATCATACGGTATTTGGCCTTCTCCCTCTCACTTATTTCACTTTGCATAATACCCTCAATGTCCATCCATGTTGTCACAAATGGCTGGATTTCATCATTTCTTATGGCTGAGTAGTATTCCATTGTGTATATATACCACATCTTCTTTATCCATTCGTCCCTTGATGGGCACTTAGGTTGCTTCAAAGAAGATATACAAATGGCCATCAGGCACACGAAAAGATGTTCAAAATCATTAACTATCAGGGAAATGCAAATCAAAACTACAATGAGATATCACCTCACGCCCGTCAGAATGGCTATAATTAAGAAGACAGGAAACAACATGTGTTGGAGAGGATGTGGAGAGAAGGGAACTCTCATACACTGCTGGTGGGAGTGCAAACTAGTGCAGCCACTATGTAAAACAGTATGGAGATTCCTCAAAAAATTAAGGATAGAACTACCATATGATCCAGCTATTCCACTGCTGGGTATTTATCCAAAGAACTTGAAAACACCAATGCATAAAGATACATGCACCTCTGTGTTCATTGCAGCGTTATTCACAATAGCCAACCTCATTTACTTAAGTATCTACTAAACTCTCCCAAGTCTATCAGTCAATGGATAAGTCCTTGGCATAGAAAAACTTTCCTCAAATGATCTTTAGTATGAGTAGAAGGGAAAGCTTTGCATATGGGCTCAAAATCAATGAAAAAATAGATATTTCTCTCTATCTAAAAATAGATATACATATGTGTTCTCAATACATTAGTTCTCAGAAGATTGTACGAATGTGTTTAGTACTTACATTTCAGAATGCACTTGGTATCCATGTCCTCTTTATAGGAATAAAGGATTCCTTCAGTTCAAATGCTCAGGTACAATAGTTTGGTAAAAAGATGTGCACTTAAATACACAAGCAGCCTGCTTTGACATTAAAGGTACATTTTGGGGTTTTTAGTTGATTTTCGACTTTGGAAACAATCAAAGAAAAACTCCTCTTTTTTATACCTTGTGTTAGTTTCATATTGCTGCCGTAATAAGTTACCAAAAACTTAATAGCTTAAATCAATACACAGTTATCTTACAGTTCTAGAAGTCAGAAATCTGAAATGAGTCTGACAGCTCAAAAATCAAGTTGTCAGAGGCCTGTTTCTTCCAGAGGCTCCAGGAGAGAAATTGTTTCCTTGCTCCCAGCCTGCATTCCTTGGCTCACAGCCCTTCATCACTCAACCTCTGTTTCAATTGTCACATCTCTGTCTCTGACTCTAACCCTCCCGCCTTCCTCTTTTAAGGACTCTTGTGAGTACATTGAGTCCACCTAGATAATCTGGAATAATCTCCCCATCTCAATATCCTTAAGTTAATCACACTTGCAATGAAATATTTTTTGCTGTGAAAAATAACATATTCACAGATTTTTAAAATTAGAATGTGGCCTTCTTTGGGGGTCCATTGTTCAGACTACCACACACATCAATAATCAAGTAAGAGAAAAAAAGAAAAATAACTTTCAAGAAAGCAATAACTTTGAAAGCAATAGCTATGAAGGCTTTCCTCTGTTCCTTTTTTTTTCCTCAAAAAGAAAAAAAAAAACAAAAGCATCAGTGTGTCTTTATAACCAGCGTAATATGAACACAATACAAATTAAATGTAAGATTTTAAGCTTCTTCCAGAAAGTAAATGAACTTTTGCCAAGTAAGTCATAGTTTCTAATTTCTAATGTGGTCAAGGACAAATAAAAAGTCACTCTGTTATACGAGGAAACTATTTAATATACACATAGAGAAAAGCTCATTTAAAAACACATTATTTGCCAACATAAAATTGCAATTTTAACCTATCAACCTGAAATTACACAGAAATTTCAAAAGTAATTTAAAATCATGAGCTGGGAGGGATTACAGGCAACATAATATCCTAAATGTGCAAGACAGACGCTTATGTGTGCCAGAGGTCAATGCTCAATTACACTGTGTGTCATCAGCTAAGCCAGACAAAGGGAGGATGTTATAGAGGGGAGAAATGGAACAGAAGAGGAAGAGCAGATATTAAGATATACACAAAAAAGAGGGGAAATAAAATAGATTAAAAGGATATCTAAAAGAAACCAAAGAGAAAGAGGAAGAAAAAACAAACTACCAATCGTTTTCTACAGGGCCAATTCTTGGGTGTCTGAAAACGAGTAAGATTCTGACCTTTGTTGGGCATTCTACCATGCATTTGACACCAATTCTGCATTACTTAACTTAATTCTGTTGGAAATCCTATGGGGTAGACCTACTTATACCCATTTTATAGATGAGGATCCTAGAGAACAGAGATATATTCATGGGATAAAGGTCACATAGCAAATTTGGCAGCAGAGAAAAAATTCTAAATTGGGTCTTTTGATTCCAATGCCCTTCTTTAGCATGCTATTTCCTGTTGCCTTAAACTTGCTGGGAAAATGCTTCTGTATTATACTTTTTTTTACATTACAAGACACAAGTAAGACATAGTACTTTTCTCAAGGTAACTAAAGTATATAAACAGTTTTTTTTTAACTGTTGTTAGAGATGATATTGTGATGGGTAGACAGGGTACGTATTATAATATGTCAAAAAAACTGACTCTTTTGCCTATATTCTAAAAACAAAAACAAAAACTATTTGATAATAAAACAAATCAAAAATCCCTACCAAGCGTCAGGCACTGTTCTAGGAGTTAGAAATCCAGTGATGAACACAGCACACAGAGTTCCTGCCCATGTGGTGCTCACTGCTTAAGTGGGGAGCAAAGGCAATTGATTATATTTAAATTGCTAATAAGGAGGGATGATTATTATGATAAGACAAATTTGAATTGTAGTGGGTATGTAGAACAAGGACACCTAACTTAGTTTCTAGAGAATCAGGAATGGCTTCCCAGAAGAAATGGCATTTGGACTGAGAATCAAAGGATAGTTAGGAGTTAGCTAGAAATAAAGATAGAGGTTGATTAGAGGATATTATCTAATTAATCTTCACATTTCAAGCATCTCTATTCCAGCACCTGAAACATTTAAGTATCCAATGAGCACTTGATAAATTGATTTGAAGAAGGAAATTTAAAAAGATGGATACTATTCATGTTGACCGTTAAGAGGGTGTATGATTAAAACCTGTAAAGGTGTTGAAGCTGTGATAAGGCGAAATGCAGAGTTCTTCCTTACGTCCTTGTATAATAGAGCCAGGTAGGGCCTGCCACAAGAAACTCTAAAAAAAACTCCACTCTTTTATGTTTTTAGTAGCATAAAGGAACTATGAACTTTTAGACACTATAGACCTTAGGCTCAATAAGACATTGTTTACTTCTTTTTTAGTTTGCAATGCATACCCAGCACATAACCCCTTGCGTTGCTAGTGTTACTGTGGCTCTGTAATACTGTCATCCAATAGAACTTGTTTCAATGATGGAAATGTTCTATAAATCTGTGCTATCCAATATGGTACCCATTGGTCTCATATGGCTATTGAACCCTTGAAAAATGGTTATTGTGACTGAGGAGCCAAATTTGTATTTTTAAGAAATTTAAACAAAAATAGCTTATTGAAGAGCACTGATCTATAGCACGAGGGAATGATAGAACATATTATTTCCAAGAAAAGCCTTAGGTTAAAAATGCAAAAACTTTCAGATGAATTCATAGTTTTATTGTTAACATATTTGATGTTGAGATCAAGGGAACTGTTATGCTTTCCCACAATAGATTTCAAGGTGCCAGAGTCAAGGACAGAGTATTACCTAGAGAAAAAATCGTATGCAGTTAGGCGGCAATTTATGAGGCCTAACCCTTATCTAAGTGCCAGCAATGTGGAATCATCTTGGATTAAGTTCTAAATAGATTCTCCACTTAGTACGTATACATTTCTGACAAGTCTCACAATTTCTTTGAGTGTCAGTGCCATAACCTGAAAAGTGAGGATATTAATAACTACAAAAAATAGCATATGTGATTTGACTAGTTCAGTATCTGTCATGTATTAAGCCTTTAGGAATAAGGAGCTGATTATCTTTCCCAGAAGTATCTAACTCATTTGGAAGAAGAATAACTTGACCCTTGGACTTGATTTCATTTTGAGGATTCCTTTACGAGTACTTTCTGACGAGTCAAGGGAACACAAATTGGAGTGACTATTAAGATGTAGACTGTGAGGAAAGAATAAGACAACTGGTTAATTTCACACTCTCCTGAAGAGCCAAAGTAGAACAATAACTGCATTTATCTATTACAAATCATGACTGAAGTTAAGCTGCTGCTAATCCTTGGAACTATTCAGACTTTCCAAGGGGGGTGGGTGGATAAAGAAAGAAAGAGAAAACTCACACAGCTCTAGGTAAATCTTTGCAACTGTTTACAAGACAAAAAGGAACTCTCTATAGAAACCAAATATAAACAGCATATGTTATTAAACTCAAAACACATGAAAGAATAAAAGAAAGTCATATATATTTTCTCAATGTGACAGAGGTCTGAGGCAAGTTTTGGGGGAAGTTGAATAAGGCCACAAAAAAGGCCTTAGTTTCTTTCAAAGGTCGTTAAAATACCCCCTGTGCCCCAAAAAAGTATTTTGCCTCTTTGATATGGATGCCACTCAGAAGCCCATAGAATATATTAAATTCTTAGAGCATACATCCATTGTCATGTGGTAGAAAGTAACTATAGCTGCATAATGTAAATTATAATTGGATAACGAAGGTCTTTCCTGCTGAAACAGATGGGGATTGTTCCCTGAACTTACATTTCATTTTAGAGGTTTCATTACAGTTTCATTAAAGAAGGTAGTGAATATCATTTATTTTAGAATTAGTTGCTATAAGAAAGTTTGTCATCCTGTATATCAGTTTTCAACTGTTGTGTAACAAACTTTCACAAATTTAGGGGCTTAAAACAACACCCATTTAGTAGCTCACCATTCTGTAGGGTCATCTGCTTGGGATCTCACAAGGCTGAAATCAAGGTGTCAGCTAACCGCATTCTCATCTGGAGTTTGGGGTCCTCTTTCAAGCTCATGCCTGTTGTTGGCAGAATTCAGTTCCTTATAGCTATGAGACTGAGGTGTCTGTTTCCTTACTGGCTGTCAGCTAAGGGCTTCTCTTAGCTTTTTAAGGCCACTCATGTTCCTTCTCATGTGGTTCCTTTCATCTTCACACCAGCTGTAGTGAGTCAAGTCTTTCTCAAGTATTGGATCTCTCTGACTTCCTCTTTCTACCCATGGCCAGAGAAAACTCTCTGCTTTGAAAGTGGCTCATATGATTAGGGATCATAATTATCTTATGATCCTTATCTTATCTTAAGGTCCACCCTTATCTTAAGATCAACTCTGCCACACAACATAACATAATCAACAGAAAGATGTCTCATCGTATTTACAGGTTCCAGGGGTTAAGATGTTGACTCTTAGGGGCCGTTTCTAGAATTCTGTCTGCTACATCCTGTATGGGACTCACAGGACATCTTCTGTTTAATTCAAGTAATATCAGCAGCATTAAAAGCATCAACTCTATCAGCCCATAGAGTTTGATCTTTTATTTAAATAAGCATCACTCATGTCACTCGTTTTCTTGTACCACATCACTCCCAGAAAACTGAAGGTTTGCTTCTGGGTTAAGTTCTCTAGTTCTGAATATATTCATTTGATCAAAATTTATTAAGCCACACTAGAGGCCAAGACATGTGCTGGGTTATCTGGATACTAACTTGAAGAAGGCAAGGTCTACTGCCCATAAAGGAGTTGTATTTTAGTGCAGGAAATGGATACACAAACGACTACGGTAAAATGTGATAAATTTTGTGCTGAAGGCCTGTATGAAGACCATCGTCTTGCAGCTCTTAGTAGATAAGGAACAGCATCTTTGATTCAATTTGATGGAGTGTAGAAAGCATACAATCCTGGAGACCACAGAGAGGATTCATAGACAGCTTTCATCATTTACTAATTATTCAACCTTGGGATATATGCTTAAACTTTTAGATCCTCAATTTGTTCAAATATTTAGTGAAAATAACCAGAGACACCTCATGTGTTTATTGGAGAATTATAAATAAAATAACATGAAAGCACACTTAAGTAGCTCTTATTAGTTATATGTCTGTTTCTCATTCAGAGAAAGTCTTTATAACCTGTACTTTAATGTCAACCATGGAAGTTCAGACAGAAGGTGAGCCAAACAAATAGCTTTATTTTTAGGTTCGTGATAGTCAGAAACTGCCCTACCAGTTGGCCTCTCAGTCATCCATTTGTGGTATTTCTGCTAGGATTTGATGACCTGTGCTATACAAGTTAATTTGAGTATAGGTACAGAACAATAAATACTTGCATTGTTTTGTCTTTTAGAAGCTTCCAGATTACTTACAGATAATAACCACTCAGCCTGTGATGACAAATATCTTGAAATAACAGTACACCAATTAGCAACACAGATCCCAGAAAGGGACTTAAAAACAGCTGGTCAGTTCTTGTATGTCGGAGATCTCCCCAGAACTCTATTACACTGTTGATTTGCTTAGCAGATTTTTCTTCACAGGCAGATAAAAAGATACATTTCACACAATGTTTGAATGACTCCAGATTCTAAATTAATGGAGCCTGAATCAGTAAGATATTCATCAGTGTGCATGTTCTTTCAAGTATTTTTTACTTGGGTTCTTTGTGAAATTGCAGAATTCATCCCACGGAAGACAGGCTCCAAGTTAGGCTTAATTCTGAGAATTGTGAACTTCCTGTGTTTATAGTAAACATTGGGAATTTGAACCAACTGGGCTCTTTGTCAATCTCATAATGAGTGACTTTGAAAAGGTGAACAGATCCAAATGTAAGATAAGACCAGCAGAGCTGGATCATATATCCCAGTTGCCTATACTTTCTCAATCTGTGAGATTTAACTATAAAGGTTATTCACAGTTAACCACAGTGGGAAGCTCACAGTAACTTGCTGGTCCTGGATTTAAAATGAACCTTGATTAGGGAAAAAAAAATCTTAGATTTCAATGTTTCCTCTTCCATCCTAATCATATTTTAAAAAAATAGACTTTTTAAGCACTATATACATGACATATGAGTCCACTTTTAGTCTTCACGGCTCCCTACAACTTCACAGTAACCCCACAGATCTCTTTTATTCCACATAATAGATGCCCTATAACAGTTTAGTGCAGAGCAGTTGAAGAAGATATGGGTATTTCCATCATTTTTATCACCTGGAGAAGAACGTTAATCTGCTCTTTGTCTTTCTACAGAGATTATATATATTGCATATATGTATATGATAAAATGAGCTTTAAAATATATCTAACTCCTCCAGCAAGTTCTCCCTAATATTTTTAAGGGTTAGTCAATGCTGCACCATGTTCCCATTAACTGTCTCTGAAAACCATCGTATCTCTTAGGTTATTCTCAATTACTTCTTTGTTGGAGTATCTCTTCTATGATTTAGTAAACTCATCCAGGGTACCATTAACTTTGTATTTAGAATTCTATCACAAACACATAGCCCAGGGCCTTGTTTAGTAAATTTTCATTGAACTGAAATGAAATTATAGTCAGAGTTCTAAGCAGTAAATTTATATATCTGAGTCATCAATTTGCCAATCAATACATACCTATACCTCAATTGGCTTCTATATGGCCCAATTTACTGACACACTTTTGAATCTAAAATGGAAAATAATATTAGAAATATTAACTTTTATTATAAGCCTAGAAAATATGTTGTCTTAGTTGAGGCTGAATTTTAGAGAAAAATGCCCCAGATTATGGTAACACTTGGTTATAGCTAAGTATCTCCATTATCAGACATTGAATGTCTCATTTGTGGCTTACATAGGCCAAGAGCTTCCTTCTTCCTTTTTCTAATCTCACAGATTGTGACCACTTCACTGATAAGCAGAGCACTTTTTTCATAAATGTCAATACTAGCAAATATAAACACAAAATGTAAAAATGTAAAATATTTTAAGAAGAAAATCAGATAACAATTGAAATGCACTATGTAATTTATCTGTGATGTGATTATTTAGCAATACCACAGATTTTCAACACAAACTGTATATGGACAGCATATTTCTTCATCTATAATACGTAAAGTGATTGAGTTCTCTAATGACTTTATGTTAACTGTAAGTACATATTTAAATAATTTTCCTTTTCAGAAAAAAATACCACAGCATCACTCCTCATCCTAAAACTCTGCAATTTCAACTCATGTTTTTAAACAATACCTCATAACTTTATTTCTATGCTTTAGGAAAAAAATCAATTATTTATAATTATTCACAAACGGTTACAACAATCCTCTGGAGTAACTATTATTAATCTCCATTTTAAAGCTTAGGCATGAAAGAGCTATGATTCAAACATGTCTGTTTTATATTTATATATATATTTCCACTATACCAGCTATGACATGGCAATAGCTAAGTTATTAAGCTACTCATAAATTAAGATCCCAGACTTTTCAAAATTGAAAACCACATACTTACACATTGCACACAAATCTTACTTTAGTTTCTTGGAGAAAGTGGTTCTTGAGGTAGTTTTCAAAGTTTATATTTCATGTTTAGATTGATTAAGCATCTATCCACTAAAGACTTTGAACTTGATAAGTTGTCATATATTACTATGATAATGTTTACATGTTTCAAGTTGAATTTTTAAAATTTTTTATTTTAATTTTCAACCTAATAAGCAACCTTTCAGTTACTAAGAGACACTGATAAACTACAGCTACGTTAAAAAGAGCAAGAACATCAGTCTGAAAGTGCATATTGTCCTTTGAAATGAAACAAACAAAAAAGATGTCTTGGTCCAAGTTCATGGGTCTTTACAGGGCTCTTTTGTTGCCATAGGATAGGAGATGAATCTTGTGGTTCCAAAGATGTGTGGGGGGGTGGGCTCCTTGACTCCAGGAAGGAGGGCAGTATTGGTATAGAAAGAACATTTTCACGCTTAAGCATTTGGCGTTTTGTCAATCCAGATTGGTACTAGCTTGTGAGAAACTTCAAAAATCTGAGCAGGAAGAAGTGGGCTTATTTTTAGTAGACAACTGTCCTCCAAGCAAAATAATTCCCACACGGTGTTGGGTGGAATAGTGGTTTGTTCCATAGATTTAGAACTTTGAGAATTTTTATTTTAAAATATTTTTGATTTTTATGGTATTTATAAAATGTTACCATATTTTTGAATCACGTATATAAGCTTTATTACACAGCTTGTTGTGATTGAGCATTGTGGGGGAGGGGTCCCAACTGTTTCTCTCTTAACTCAGCCCAACTTCTCATTACTTATTTTTGAAAATGACTTACGGACTCTCTAGTCATCAAATATTATTGAAACCCCATGTAAAATAACCAGAACATTTGTATTTAGTTTCCCTATGGATTATTCAGGGGTTTCCAAAATAATGCAAAATATGTTTGCCTAGCTTGTTTTGCACTCTATGAACCTAACATTAAAACAAACCAACAAAAACTAACAGTGTTTTCACAATGTATAAATCTAGTACACAGTTGGCTTTGTCAATTAGGCCACTAATGAGAAAGAGACATAGAACCAAAAGCCCAAAGAATGAATCTTCTTTAAAACCAAACAAAAAATGCCCATCTAGCAAGTGAAATGATCACGATCAGAAAAACACTTGTAAAACCACGTAGTGTGGTGAATAAGGCCTGTGCTTGGGGTCAAACAGACTGGGGCTTCAGAACTGCTCTACCTTTTACTAGCCATACGCCTGACAAATTTTTCTTCCTTTCCAAGCTCCACTGTTATTTTTCCCATGTATAAAACAGGAATAATGGCAATTTTCATTCATGTACATTACACATGTGTTGAGTGCCTATTATGAGCTACACACTCTTCTGGTGCCAGGAAAATAGCAATGAAGAAAATAGACAAGAGTCTCTGCCCCTGTGGAACTTACCTTTTAGTGGGGGTGAAAAAAAGAAAAAGACAGTAATTAAATAAATACATAGTATACTGAAGATGAAAAAGAGTAAGGCTGTAAGATAGGGAATCCTAGGGAAAGATAGTTGAAATAGTGTGGTTACAAAGAGCCTTACAGTAACATTTGAGTAACTGTTTTAAAGATAAGGGAGTGAATATACCTTACCTGGGTGAAGATATTCCAGGGAGAGAGAATGTGGATCAACTTTTGTGGCCTCCATGCTGCTATTCTCAAAATAAGAACACTTTGCTCACAAATGCAATGTCTCCTTAGGATCAACTTGGAGGTAAGCCTCAATAAGCTTGGATTCAATGTTGTCCTTCCAATAGGGGATGGATTTAGGGGCCTATGTGAGAGACAGTATGTTGGAGTTAGAAGAAAAATTCATGGCGTGTGACCAGTATCCATCATATGCATCATAGCAGAGAAACAGTTTAGAAATACTATTTCAGAAATAGAGAAATGGGATTTGAAATTTTTAGATTGGCAATTCTCCTAATAGATAAATCAGTCATGAGAACAGGAAAAAGAAGAAAAATAAACTTAGTAATGCTATTTTGAATGAGTGTTTAAAATTAAACAGACTCTCAAACACTGGGCTTTTGTGATTCTTTTTCCAGATTTTTTTCTTTCACAATTTTTTTTTATTTACTCTCCAGAAAAATCCAAGCTAAGAAAGGCCACATTCTAGAAAGTCTAGTTTATTACTACTAAGTTGATTATTTAAAACACCTTTATGATCTAGTTATATTTCATTTTTTACCTCCATTTTTGATATATAGGGAAAGCCTATGAAATGCCCCTTGCCTTACTTATAAGCGTCCAATAAACTTATTTGGCTATTTCTCCATTGGTTATTTAATGGGAACCGCCTATGAAACATTTTGTAAAACAAATTAGTCTCAAGTCCTCCGAATGCTTAGATATTTATATATTAGATTTTTCCAGTATGGGGAACACCTGTTTCTCCAGCAGGAAAAACAACTTGGTGCTGCAGGAAAAGAAAGCTAGTCCCTTTCTTTCTTTTCTTCGCTCTCTCCTGCCCAGGCTAGTTCTTGTTAAAGCTAAGTTGAAACAACCACTACAATGCATTGCACCCATCACTCGGGAAATGAGTGAGGGCTGACCTGCTGACTGCTTTGTTTCAGCATCCTCACAGCGCCACTCTGGTGAATGGAGAGGGTGGATAAGCAACTCAAGTTGAACAGCTCATGTTCATGACCTTGGGAACACAGAGGAAGGCTGCTCCACCCTTCTGTCCCATGTGACTTTAGGTGTATGTGGATTTTGCTCCCTACTTCCTCAGGGACTCTCTTCCACCTGTCCCCAGGATTATTCTTTTTCCCTGCAAAGCATAACTGCTTGATCCTGTTCTTCTCCAGCTTAGCCAAACTCACTTTCCCTGTGCAAGCTAAATTTGAGAGAAGCTCTACTTGTGTGTGCAAACATAACAGAAGCAAAAGCAGAAGTCACATTCAATTTTGTACTGGACCATTTGTTGCCCCATTCAAATAGCTCTCTGTGAACTCACTTAGCACTTATACCCAGGCACTTTTAACAGAGAATGCACCATAGATAGCATGTCAGCATGAAAAACTCAGATTTGTATGAGTTATTATACAGATTATTGGGCTAATGCCACTTCCATCCATCCACCCATTCCACCTTTTGGTCTTAAATGTCACCATGGAAAAGCCACATCCCATCCGTTGGCCTGGTCTCCAAGATATTACTCCAGTTTTTGCTTATTTATAATTCCAGGTTGTAAGAATTATGCATGAATGCTATTCTTAAATCTGAGAGCTATGTTTAGATTTTGTCAGTACTTGCTCTAGCCAGGGCAATGACATAGGATGCTAATGCCTTAATTTCACCTGCCAGAAAGCTCACCTGCTAATAATAGTTTTCTGGGAATTTGGGAGAAGAGCTGTGAATTCTGTAGGCTACAAACTTTCAACACTCACATACAAGTGTTAATTATATAAGGAATTTAGTAAAAATTCTATTCACAGCCCATCATAAAATCTTTTAGATCAATAAATTAAGTCAAACCCACAAACAGTTTTGAGTAGCCACTGTGGCCAGGCACTCTACAGACTATAATGGAAGATACAAAGGTGACTATCCACATACAGCCTGAAATCTTGTAGGGAGGAAAATTAACTTTCTTCTTTAAATGCTTTCTTCACTTGGATATGAAGATACGTATCCTGCTGCATCATTATCTATGTGGCTTATCTCACCATTTTTTTCTGGGAGGGGCTTTTTTTTTTGCTGTTTCCTCCACATATTTAATCACTAGATTTTTCCAGGGCTCAGTCTTTGATCTCCTCTCCATCTATACTCACTTTCTTGGTGATTGCATTCAACGGCATGGCTTTTACTATTATCTCTATGCTGAGGCCTCCAAATTTATATCTAAAGCCTCAACCTATTTGCTGAGCTCTAGACTCATATATCAAACTGCTTATCCAACATAAGCACAGGATTCTAATAGGAATCTCAAAATCAACATGTTCACATAAGATCTTCCGATCCCCCAATGTCAAACATAGCTATCTTCAACTCAGTATTTGTACACTCACCACCACTCGTTGCTCAGGCCAACATTTAACTCCATTGTTTCTGTGAAATTCCCATCCAATTCACTGGTAGAACCTGACAGCTCTACCTTAAACATATCACCAGAATCCAACCAGTTCTCATCACCTCCACTGCTACCATCATGGCTCGAGCCGCTAAACCATCTCACCTGGATGTCTGCAACATCTCCAGCATATTAGTGGTTCAAGTTGTTGAAAGCAAGACAGATCATGTCACTTCTTTGCTCAACGCCATACAGTGATTTTTTATCTGTTAGGGTACAACTCAAAGCCCTTACAATGGTCTACAAGAACCCACATAGTTTAGCCCTCTGTTACATCTCTAATCACATCTCCTATATCACCTTTTCATCTCCCGCCAACACACACTTGTCAATCAACATGGGTCTCCTCATTGTTCTGTAAATATGTCTCAGAACTTTGGTACTTGTAGTTCCCTTGTACGGTCTTTCCACATTTATTTTATGTCTGTGATCAAATGTCATTTATCAACAAAGCATTCCTTCATCAACCTGGTTTAAAATGGCTATTCCTTCCTTAGACTCCCTAACCCATTTCCCTTCATTATTTTTCCCCATAAAACCTACCATTATTTGACATACTGTATATTTGTTTATTTGTTAATTGTCTCTTTCCACAAAAAGAATAGTCCCATATGGGAAGAGTGTATGTCTGTAATGTTCACTTTATGTTTCCCTAGCCCAAGAACAACAAATGCCTGGCACCAGTCAACCTCAATCGGTATTCACTGAATGTGTGAATGAACTATCTGTGTTCAAATATTAGCTCCTCTATGTATCTATGATTAACCCAGAGAAAGTTAACTTTATTTTCTTTCTGTTTCCTCACCTCTAAAATGATTACTGGATTTAACATAGATGTTTAAGGTAAGGATTAAAGTGGTCATATTTGTAAAGTGCTTAGAACAGTTCCTGGCAGATGGTAAGTACTTGGTATACATTAATATTTATTAGGTCTTATTTATGTTTGTTAATTGATTAACATAGTGCCTGTCATATGGTAGTTCCTCAAAAACAATATAATTATTTTCCCAAGAAATTTTTATTGAGTGCCTTCTAACTTCCAGGGTCAATGCTAGGCCTCAGCAACACGGATATTAATAAGCATTTTCTTTCTTTAAGGAAAACACTTTCCAGTACAAAAATCAGACATATAAATCATGGATTTCAGTGCAGTATAAAAAGTATAAATAAATTAAAGCCCAGGTGTTAGTAGGTGCCTCCATGTCACTTAGGACCTAGATAAGATTGTCCTGAAACCTTAATTAATATACCTGAAAGAAGTCAATATTTCTACCATGATTCTACAAATGCCCATGGAATATTATAATCTTATATCTTTATCTTACTGCTAGATATGACTCCTATCTATGCTGTCCTCATTTGCCTAAAATCTTTCCAAAATTTACAGTTGGCCCCTCGCAAATTCCAAAAGAAAAAAATACACAAAACCAAGGGTAATTATAAGGAGGGAATTATACCAAACGATAGAAAATTTTAGACCAAACTCTTCTGTTTTCTCAAGCCTTTTTCAGCTAATGATGGTCCTCTTTGAGCCCTCTCCCCACACAGACAGTTCTCAGGCTCAGAACCTTCCGCTATTATCCCATATTTCCTCCTCTCTCTTTGCTCCCCATCTCCCACCTGTATTGTCCTATTGACTTTAAAGTCAACTTTCTCTGCTTTCATGAAAAGTTATCTTTTTCTCATGTCCTAGTCACAAAACTAGCTAAACCTATCAAGATGCTCACAGCAACAGAACCTGATATTTTATAGTATCAAAATTCCTGAGAAGACAGCTCTGCTTATAAGGAGTAAATGTTACTATTGCTGTTGTTAAATTCACAAATCTCTTTATATAAGTAATACTTATTGCATTTTTAATATCATTAGTATTATAGTTTGCCCCCAGATAAGGTATTAGAGAGATGTATACTTATTTTCCCAAGTAATTTAAACACTTTCACAATAAAGAATTAGAAACAAAGCCCTAATCCCGAACGTATTGATTGCTTTCAGCTCATCCTGAACATGGCCTCCCAAATAAAACCTCAAATAATCATGTTGGTCTTCACTATCATCCTTCTTTTTCTTTATTTCCTGTTGGTCTTATGTATGTAGGCATTTGATCTTATCTATATGATGTGTTGTCTATCCAGAGGAGTTTGCAAATCATCCACGAAATTTAGTCAAACCAGTGTTAAAAATGTGACTAGTGCCAAGAACAATGATTTGATTAAGCAAATATTCAGGAAACATAAGATAAAAGAGAGAGAGAGTACAGAGGAAAAGGTAGGTTACCCATTTTTCTTTGCTTCTCTCTGTAGTTAGAAGGATCAAGTATTTTCCTGGAGTGACACTCAACAGAAGAAAGAACATATCTGAATTATATCATTAATCTTTTTCATAATTCTACTCATCACTTGGCTTTGTTTATGTGCACATGTGCATGCATATTCTCTTTTGAATAAATTAGGCTTAGTAAGCAAGGGAAAAGAGGGAAGCTTTAACACTGCCTGGGAAGAGGCAGAGAAAGTTTACCAGAGTAGCTGACACTTGGGTTGGATTCTAAAAGACAATGCTTCCAGTTGGATAAAAATGGGGAAGGAAAATCAAGGCAGAAGGAAGACAGACTGTGAAGCCACAAAGAGTAGAATTCCTAGGCTTGCTTTTTTTTTAAAATTTTTTGTTTATTGCGGAAACATTGGTTTATAACATTGTATAAATTTCAGGTGTACATCATTATACTTCTATTTCTGCATAGATTACATCATGTTCACCACCCAAATACTAATTACAACCCATCACCATACACATGTGCCGAATTATCCCTTTTGTCCTCCTCCCTCCCCACTTCCCCTCTGGTAACCACCAATCCAATCTGTTTCTATGTGTTTGTTTATTGTTGTTATTATCTACTACTTAATGAAGGAAATCATACAGTATTTGACCTTCTCCCTCTGACTTATTTCACTTTGCATAATACCCTCAATGTCCATCCATGTTGTCACAAATGGCTGGATTTCATCGTTTCTTATGGCTGAGTAGTATTCCATTGTGTATATATACCACATCTTCTTTATCCATTCGTCCCTTGATGGGCACTTAGGTTGCTTCCAAGCCTTGGCTATTGTGAATAACGCTGCAATGAACACAGGGGTGCATGTATCTTTATGCATTGGTGTTTTCAAGTTCTTTGGATAAATACCCAACAGTGGAATAGCTGGATCATATGGTAGTTCTAGTCTTGATTTTTTGAGGAATCTCCATACTGTTTTCCATAGTGGCTGCACCATTTTGCACTCCTACCAGCAGTGTATGAGAGTTCCCTTCTCTCCACATCCTCTCCAACATATGTTGTTTCCTGTCTTGATAGCCATTCTGATGGCATGAGGTGATATCTCATTGTAGTTTTGATTTGCATTTCCCTGATAGTTAATGATTTTGAACATCTTTTCATGTGTCTGTTGGCCATTTGTATATCTTCTTTGGAGAAATGTCTGTTCAGGTCTTTTGCCCATTTTTTAATTGGGTTGGTAGTTTTTTTGTTGTTGAGATGCATGAGTTCTTTATATATTTTGGAGGTTAAGCCTTTATCAGATGTATGGTTTGCAAATATCTTCTCCCAATTGTTAGGTTGTCTTTTCGTTTTGTTGATGGTTTCCTTTGTTGTTCAGAAGCTTTTTAGTTTGATGTAGTCCCATTTGTTTATTTTTTCTATTGTTTCTCTTGCCCAGTCAGACATGGTGCTTGAAAATATGTTGCTAAGACCAATGTCAAAGAGCGTACTGCCTGTGTTTTCTTCTAGAAGTTTCATAGTTTCAGGTCTTACATTCAAGTCTTTAATCCATTTGGAGTTAATTTTTGTGTATGGTGTAAGGTAAGGGTCTACTTTCATTTTTTTGCATGTGGCTATCCAGTTTTCCCAACACCATTTGTTGAAGAGACTTTCTTTTCTCCATTGTATGTTCTTGGCTCCTTTGTCAAAGATTAGCTGTCCATAGATGTGTGGGTTTATTTCTGGGCTTTCGATTCTATTCCATTGATCTGTGTGTCTGTTTTTGTGCCTAGGCTTGCTTTGAAAAACGACTAAGTCGAGCCTTAAAGTACACGTTTTAGCTTTGCAGCGAGGAGAGGAATAACTTTCTCTCTTAATTTGGATTCCACCAAAAGAAGATCCTGAGGCAAGGATGATAGTGCATAAGGTTTACTTGGCAGCTGATCCCAGGAAACACATTTAAGGGAATATGGGAGTAAATAGGGAAGGGGAAGAAGCCACAAAATGTGAGTTATGTAGCCATTTATCACTGTAATTAACTGGAATTCATTCTTGTTAGGACCCTTTGGAAGTGTCTAGAACATACTTCAGAGTTTACCAAGGGCTGAGCAGGCTAGGACATTTATTGACTAATTGCCCTCTTGTCACTGGATAGAAGCACTAGCTCTGGCACTTGTGGCTTGTTTTGTGCTTAGGTCAAGTGTTTTGTAGCAGTGAAAATAAGCCCTTGATCAGAGTGACAGGGGTTTGTAGTGAGCAGCCTTCTGTGTGTAGAAGTAAATTTGAGGTGATATGAGTTGGGCACCAACAGTTTCTGCCCACCCTTCTTTCTCACTATCTTAATGCTATTCTCACCCTCCTTCTGTTCTCCCCTCCCCATGCCAGCCTTCTACATAAGTTAGGAATGCCTCCATCAAGGCTCAATACTGCTCTGTAAACAGAGACGCTTCCCTCAACTCCCAGAACACATTGGTCTCTCTCAAGAGGAGAGATGGAGAAAATAACAGTCATAAACTCGAACACCCAGGCCACAAAATGTTTTGAATTGAAACCCTTCTACCAGATCCACCCAAAGATCTGTTGAGTGTTGAAGTAATAAAATATCTATCTAGTGAATTAGACACAAGTAGAATAAGCTCATACCTCATAGAAGAGAAGACCCCAGAGACTAAGAACTTCCTCTTAATGAGGTTTTTGACAATCTCCTTCAAAACAACCTCTGGTCAAACACAGGAGCCCAGGTGTGTGGCTTAGTCAAAGAGTAAGGTATTTTATACTATTTTTAGGTTAAAAAAATGGAAATGAGAATTTACATTAACTTTCAAGTTCTTTTTTATTTCTCCTTTCTAGTTAAAGTGGGGTTGGAAAATCAAAGGTTCTTGTCTCCATATGCCTTGAATTGGTGTCAAGTGACATTTTGCTAAAAAGCTCAAGAAAGCTTCTAGTTCATGATTAGTTCAAACTATTGTCATCTCAAGTCAACAATTTATTACTGAAGTAGAGATTTAGAGATCTGAATTCGAGTCACAAGTTGATTTCAAATCACTTCACCTTTCTGAGGGTAAAGTTATTTATCTATAAATGGGAATAAAGGCAACACCCTCACTAGGTAGATGAAAACAACTAGATGAAATGTGTTATGTGTGTGTAAAAACATAAATATGTATGTAGGTGTGTGTGTATATGTATATATATATATGCATATATATATATATTTCATTAGTTTTACCTTTAATGCTAGAACTGGCTTTGTTCACATTAAGTAAGTAAATAAACCTCACAGCTACTGAATTTGCGAAATGGATTGGATTAGATCAGTGATTCTCAACCAGGCCCAGTGGACATATATCACTGTCTGAAGACAGTTTTGTTTGCCACACCTAGAGGAGTTGTGCCACAGGCATGGAGTGGGTAGAGGCCAGAGATGTTTCTAAACATCCTACAATACATAGGACAGCTCCCCACAACAAAGAATTATCTGGATCAAAATGTCAATAGTGCCAAGGTTGAGAAATCCTAGATTAGATGATCATTGAAAATGTGTATCAACACTAAGTTGTTTTTCCCCTGAGATGTTATTGCTCCAATAAATTACAAATATTTGTTGATCACCAATGGCTTCCCATTACAGCTGAAGAAAATCTAAAAGCTTAGCCATGACCTACAAAGCTCTGTGTGACCTGGCCTTGGCCTGCTTTCTGGCCGCATCTCAAGCTACGCTAATCTGTGCTCACTCTGGGCTGGCCACACTGGCCACCATGCCGTTCCTTCAGTATAGCAAAATCCTCAGGGATTTGGATGTTCACTTCATGATACTAGAAATCTCCCCAAACTTCTGCCTGTCTAACTTTCTTATTTTATTTACGTCTTTGCTTAAATATCACTTTATCTGAGAGACGTTCCCTAACCTTCTGATTTGAAATGCCACCATGCTTCATCTTCATCCCTTTAGACTGCCTTATGTTTTGGTCACTTTATTTTTGTTCTCAGATTCATCCCTAGAGCCTGGTACAGAGAAGATGCTCAATAAATATATGTCAAGTGAATAAATGACTTGGGGTACTATGCCAGACACTTCTTTTTGTCCATAATATTTTAATACTTCTCTACTTTTAAATACTAGTTTTTATCTTGTGATTGTAACACGGAAGATGTCAGACATTTTTAATACAAATTAAAATAAAAGGAAAAAAGAGCTTACGAGGATTACAAAGATTATAAACATTTCTTATAGATTATAGATTTTCTCATGGAGAAAAATTAACAGTTCTTTTGCATAATTTTTTTATATCTGCAAAGATAAAGTTGTTTTCACTAGGGAGATAGAAATTTATAGGAAAATGCTCAAGGTTGTATTTATTTTGGGGACTAGTCATTGACAGAATGATTCTTCACTATGTGTTTATTTTGTCTGTTTTATTTCGTTTTGGTTTGTCTCAGAGTGCAAGTGGTTCTCTGTCTCTCTCTGATATAGTATATAAGATGCCCCTGACTCCTAATGAGGGCAGGGCAAGATATTAGTTCCCCTTGTGTATAAATTCTTGTCCCTAAGGCAAGCATTTGACAGCATTTATTAATTTAACAATCTTCTGAATCAGTATGATTCATTTAGTGTTTTCTTTTATTTGCCTGTTTTATTTACATGACCATCATAAGAGATGCTGATTAATACACAAAGAGCTTCTTAGTGTGTGGTTAAAAGAATAGTCCTAAGTTATACTGACTCAAAAGGAGAATCTTTATTTGGAGATTTTGTACATCCGTGGGGGTTATAATTCTGACTTTTGTGTGCCAGAAGGATTTAATTGTCTTTATCAGGTTGCTTAGAGATATCAAGAACCAATGATTATCCAATTTACTTCTCCAAGTTTAGCCTGACCTACCTATAACTGCAGGAATATCCTTTTTTATTCTGAGATCTCCTAGCTTGTCTATGTTCCAGGCCAGCCAGAAAGAGACATCATTTAGCTTCCTGTAAAGCTGAGATTCCTTTATTCATAGACCAGATAACAGGCCATTTACCGTGGAGGACTTTTCAGGTATCAATGCTCACTTCTAAATTATCTATATTACCCAAAATTTCTAAAGTAAAGGACAACAAATAAATATTTCTTCTGCATATAGAAAAAATATATGAAAAAATAAAGAAAAGATCAAGAGAATGAGAATATAAGCCACAGTCTGGTAGAAAATATCTACAAAAGACATATCCGATAAAGGTCGTTATCCAAAATATACAAAGAACTCTGAAAACTCAGTAATAAGAAAATGAACAACCTGATTAAAAATGATAAAATATCTGAAGAGACATATCACTAAAGAAGACATACAGATGACAAATAAGCATATGAAAAGATGCTTCACATCATGTGTCACCAGGGAATTGCAAATTAAAATAATGGGATACTACACACTTATTAAGATGGCCAAAATCCAGAACACTGATAACACCAGGTGATGGCGAGGATGTGGAGCAAGAGAGACTGTCATTCGTTGGTGATGGGGATGCAAAATGGTACAGCCACTTTGGAAGACAGGTTGGCAGTTTCTTAGAACACTAAACATACTCTCAAATCATACTATCCAGCATTTGCTCACCTTAGTATTTACTTAAATGAGTTGAAATTGTGTCCACACAAAAACCTGTACACAAATGTTTATGGTAGCTTTATTCATAATTGCTAAAATGTAGATGCAATCAAGATGTCCTTCAGTAGATGAATGGATAAATAATTGGATGGTGGTACATCCAGACAAAGGAATATTATTCAGCACTAAAAAGAAATGAGCTATCAAGCAATGAAAAGACATAGAGGAAACTTAAATGCATCTTACTAAGTGAAAGAAGCCAATCTGAAAAGGCTATTCAGGAAAAAACAAAAACATACAGTAAAAAGATCAGTGGTTGCTAGGGGTTTGAGGGGAAGGAGGGATGAATAGACGGAGCAGAGAGGATTTTTTGGACAGTGAAACTATTCTATATGATACTATAATGGTAGATAAACATCATTATACATTTGTCAAAACACGTAGAATGTACACCACCAAGAGTGTATTGTAATGTAATCGATGGATTTGGGAAGATAATGATGTGTAAGCTCATTGATTCTAACAAATACAGGTCTCCAGTGTGGGGTGTTGATGATGGGGATGCTGTGAACACGTGGGGGAAGGGGTATATGGGAACCCACTCTGTACCTTCCACACAATTTTGCTGTGAATCTAAAACTGCTGTAAAAATAAGATCTATTTACAAAATTAAACACACAAAAAAATAAAGAAAAGGTGTAAGAATGTGTTTTTTTTCTCTCCCTCTGGGCACAGTATTTGGGAAAGAATAGCTATCATCCATTGAAAAGTAACGCCAAAGCAATTTGGCAAACAACAGACATAAGGAAAAACAGACTCTGGTAAGAACTTCAATTAAATGATTGATATGATCTCTTGAAGTAGCATGTTTTCCTGAGGTGATCTGATAATTGATTAAAAGAAATATTTAAATGTTTTCTTAAATATCAAGCCAATACCCCACGGTATCTTCAGGTTTTCCTCCATTCTCATGCCAAGTATACGGAATATTCCAAATGGAGGCTACACACTTACCTGCTTGATTTTTCACAGGCACTGAATAACAGGCTTCCTGCAAGAATGGATTAATTTCTGGCTCACTTTTCCCCACATGCTTAGAGCAATGACTTGCACACAGTAGGGATGCAATTGCGATCATTTAAATGTGTAATATAAATTTATTCTGTGACATTTTCCTCATTGAAGATATTTTAAAGCCAATTAAAATACTTCAAGATTTCATGAAAAACAAGTATCTAGAAGAAGAATTTAGATAATACCTGTAATATACTTGACTTGACCCTAAATATCCATTTTTCTTCTCATTTCAAATATCATTTTTTAACATAATTTTTTCCTTTTCCTTTTTATTGAGGTAACACTTGTTTATAACATCATAGAAATTTCAGGAGTACGTCATTATATTTCTATTTCTGTATGGATTACACCATGTCCACCACCCAAAGACTAATTACAATACATCACCACACACATCTGCCTAATAATCCCTTTTGACCTCCTCCCTTCCCCTTCCCCTCGGTAACCACCAATCCAGTCTCTGTCTCTATGTGATTGATTGCTATTTTTATCTTCTACTTATGAGTAAGATTGTATGGTATTTGACTTTCTCCCTCTGACTTATTTCGCTTAACATAATATCCTTAAGGTCCATCCATATCGTCGCAAATGGCCAGATTTCATCATTTCTTACGGCTGGGTAGTATTCCATTGGGTATATACACCACATCTTCTTCATCCAGTCCCTTATAGGCACCTAGGTTGCTTCCAAGTCTTGGCTATTGTGAATAACGCTGCAATTAACATAGGGATGCATATATCTTTACTCATTTGTGTTTTCATGTTCTTTGGATAAATACCCAGTAGTGGAATAGCTGGATCATATGGTAGTTCTAGTCTTAATTTTTTGAGGAACCTCCATACCGTTTTCCATAGTGGCTGCACCATTTTGCACTCCCACCAGCAGTTTATGAGAGTTTCCTTATCTCCATATCCTCTCCAACACATGTTGTTTCCTGTCTTGTTAATTATAGCCATTCTGATGGGAGTGAGGTGATATCTCATTGTAGTTTTGATTTGCATTTCCCTGATAGTTAATGATGTTGAACATGTTTTTATGTGACAGTTGGCCATCAGTACATCTTTGTAGAAATGTCTGTTCAGATCTTTTGCCCATTTTTTAATTGGGTTGGTAGTTTTTTTGTTGTTGAGATGCATGAGTTCTTTATACATTTTGGATATTAACCCCTTATCAGATATGTGGTTTGCAATATCTTCTCCCAATTGTTAGGTTTTCTTTTCATTTTGTTGATGGTGTCCTTTGCTGTGCAGAAGCTTTTTACTTTGATGTAGTCCTATTTTTTTATTTTTTCTATTGTTTCCCTTGCTCAGTCAGACATGGTACTTGAAAATATGCTGCTAAGACCAATGTCGAAGAGCGTACTGCCTATGTTTTCTTCTAGAAGTTTCATGGTTTCATGTCTTATATTCAAGTCTTTAATCCATTTTGAGTTAATTTTTGTGTATGGTGTGAGATAATGGTCTACTCTCATTCTTTTGCATGTGGCTATCCAGTTTTCCCAACACCATTTATTGAAGAGACATTCCTTTCTCCATTGTATGTTCTTGGCTCCTTTGTCACAGATTAGCTGTCCATACATGTGTGGGTTTATTTCTGGGATCTCGATTCTGTTCCATTGATCTGTGTGTCTGTTTTTGTGGCAGTACCATGCTGTTTCAGTTACTATAGCTTTGTAGCATGTTCTGAAATCAGAGATGTGATACGTCCAGCTTTCTTCTTTTTTCTCAGGATTCCTTTAGTGATTCAAGGTCTTTTGTTGTTTCATATAAATTTTAGGATTCTTTGTTCTATTTCTATGAAAAATGTTGTTGGAACTTTGATAGGGATTGCATTGAATCTATAGATTACTTTAGGAAGTATGGATATTTTAACTATGTTAATTCTTCCAATCCAAGAACACAAAATATCTTTCCATTTCTTTGTGTCTACTTCAATTTCTTTCAATAATATTTTATAGTTTTCAGTGTACAGATCTTTCACTTCCTTGGTTAAGTTTATTCCTAGGTATTTTATTCCTTTTGTTGCAATTGTAAATGAGATTGTATTCTTAATGTCTCTTTCTTCTACTTCACTGTTAGTGTATAGAAATGCAACTGATTTTTGTATGTTGATTTTGTATCCTGCAACTTTACTGTATTCATTCATTATTTCTAAAAGATTTTTGGTGGATTATTTAGGGTTTTCTATGTATAAAATCATGTCATCTGCAAATAGTGACAGTTTCACTTTTTCCTTTACAATGTGGATCGCTTTTATTTCTTTTTCTTGCCTAATTGCTCTGGCTAGGACTTTCAATACCATGTTAAATAAGAGTGATGAGAGTGGGCATTCTTGTCTGGTTTCTGTTCTTAGAGGGATAGCTTTCAGTTTTTCACCACTGAAAATGATGTTAGATTTGTCATATATGACCTTTATTATGTTGAGGTACCTTCCTTCTATTCATATTTTATTCAGAGTTTTTATCATAAATGGATGCTCTATCTTGTCAAATGTTTTCTCTACATCTATTGAGATGATCATGTGATTTTTATTTTTCATTTTGTTAATGTAGTGTATCACGTTGATTGATTTGGGGATGTTGAACCATCCCTGAATCCCTGGAATAAATCCCATTTGATCATGGGGTATGATCTTTTTAACTTTATTATTGTATTTGATTTGCTAGTATTTTGTTGAGGATTTTTGCGTCGATGTTCATCAGTGATATTGGCCTGTAATTTTCTTTTTTTTGTGTTGCCCTGTCTGTTTTTGGTATCAGGGTAATGTTGGCTTTGTTGAATAAGTTAGGGAGCTTCCCCTCCTCCTCAATTTTTTGGAAGAGTTTGAGAAGGATAGGTATTGAATCTTCTTTGAGTGTTTGGTAGAATTCACCGGGGAAGCCATCTAGTCCTGGACTTTTATTTTTTTGGAAGTTTTTGATTACTGTTTCAATCTCCTTACTGGTGATTGGTCTATTCAAATTCTCTATTTCTTCTTTTTTTTTTAAAGATTTTATTTATTCATTTTTTTCCCCCCAAAGCCCCAGTAGATAGTTGTATGTCATAGGTTCACATCCTTCTAGTTGCTGTACGTGGGACTCGGCCTCGGGTTGGACGGAGAAGTGGTGCCTTGGGGCGTGCCCGCGATCCGAACCCGGGCCGCCAGCATCAGAGCGCGCACACTTAACCGCTAAGCCACGGAGCCGGCCCTCTATTTCTTCTTGATTCAGTTTTGGAAGGTTATATGATTCTAAGAATTTATCCGTTTCTTCTGGATTATCCAATTTGTTGGTGTATAGATTTTTGTAGTATTCTCTATAATCTTTTGTATTCCTGTGGTGTCTCTTGTAGCTTCTCCTCTGTCATTTCTGATTTTATTTATTTGAGCCTTCTCTCTTTTTCCTTGGTGTATCTAGCTTAAAGTTTGTCAATTTTGTTTATGTTTTCAAAGAACCAGCTCTTGGTTTCATTGATTTTTTCTATTGTTTTTTAGTCTTTATTTCATTTATTTCTGCTCTGATATTTATTATTTCCTTCCTTCTACTGATTTGAGGCTTTGTTTATTCTTCTTTTTCCAGTTCCCTTGGGTGCACTGTTAGTTTTTTCACTTGAGATTTTTATTGTTTGTTGAGATAGGCCTGTATTGCTATAAAATTCCCTCTAAGAACTGCTTTTGCTGTATCCCATAAATTCTGGCATGTCATATTTTCATTTTCATTTGTCTCCAGGTATTTTTTGATTTCTCCTTTTACTTATTCATTGACCCAATCATTGTTAAGTAGCATATTGTTTAATCTTCACATATTTGTCGCTTTTCTGTTTTTCTTCCTGCAATTGATTTGTAGTTTCATGCCGTTGTGGTCAGAAAAGATGCTTGGTATTATTTAAATCTTCTTAAATTTATTGAGACTAGTTTTGTGGCCTAAAGTGTGATCAATCCTGGAGAATGTCCCATGTGCCTTTGAAAATAATGTGTATTCTGCGGTTTTTGGATGGAATGTTCTGTATATATCTACTAAGTCCATCTAGTCTAATGTGTCATTTAAGGACAGTGTTTCTTTATTGATCTTCTGTTTGGATGATCTATCCATTGGTGTAAGTGGAGTGTTAAAGTCCCCTACTAGTACTGTGTTACTGTCTCTTTCTCTTTTTATGTTTGTTAATAATTGCTTTATATATTTAGGTGCTCCTACATTGTGTGCATAGATATTTATAACTGTTATATCCTCATTTTGGATTGTTCCCTTTATCATTATGTAGTGCCCTTCTTTGTCTCTTGTTACAGTTTTTGTTTTAAAGTATATTTTGTCTGATATAAGTTTTGCTACCCCAGATTTCTTTTCATTGTCATTTGCATGGAGTATCTTTTCCCATCCCTTCTCTTTCAGTTTGTGATTGTCTTTAGGTCTGAAGTGTGTCTCTTGTATGCAGAGTATATATGGGTCTTGTTTTTTTATCCAATGAGCCATGCTATGCCTGTTTATTGGGGCATTTAGTTCATTGACATTTAAAGTAACTATTGATAAGTATGTACTTATTGCCATTTTGTTACTTTTTTTCCTGGGTGTTTTAGTAGTTCTTCTCTGTTCCTTTGTTCTCTTGCTCTCTTTTCTTGTGGTTTGTTCCTTAGTATTATCTTTGGGTTCCTTTCTCTTAGTTTTCTGTGTATTTATTATAGGTTTCTGGTTTGTGACTACCATGAGGTTCACATATAACAACCTACATATATAGCAATGTACATTAAGTTGATGGCCTCTTTAGTTTGACCTCTTTCTAAAAGCTCTACTCTTACTCCCCTCCTTCCACGTTTTATGTTTTTGATCTCACATCTAATCTCTTATTTGTGAGTGTGTATATGTTACCCTTTTATCATGTATATAGGTAATTTTAGTACTTTTGTTTTCTGCCATTCATATTATCTTCATAAGTGATTGATCTGCTACTTTTACTTTGGTTTTGCCTTTACTAGCGATTTTATTGCTTTTTTTTTTTTTTAGAATTTTCTTATTCCAATTTATGGTCTTCTCTTTCCCCCTTAAATAAGTCCCTTTAGCATTTCTTGTAAGACTTAATTTTACTTGTCTGGGAAACTCTTTCTCTCTCCTTCCATTCTGAATGATAACCTTGCAGGGTAGAGTATTCTTGGCTGTAGCATTTTTCCTTTAAGCACTTTAAATATATCACGCCACTCCCTTCTAGCTTGTAAGGTTTCTTCCAAGAAATCAGTTGTTAGTCTTATGAGGTTTCCTTTGTATGTAACTTGTTGCCTTTCTCTTGTGTCTTTTAGGATTCTCTCTTTATCTTTAATTTTTGAAATTTTAATTATGATGCATCTTGGTGTGGGCCTCTTTGGGTTTATCTTGTCTTGTGCTGTCTGTGCTTCTTGTACGTGGATGTCTGTTTCTTTACTTAGATTAGGAAAGTTTTCAGCTATTATTTCTTCAAATAGATTCTCTGCTCCTTTGTCTCTCTCTTCTCTTTCTGGGACACATATAACACACATGTTAGTGCCCTTGATGTTGTCCCTGAGGTCCCTTATACTGTCCTCATTCTTTTTAATTCATTTTTCTTTTATCTGTTCAGCTTGGATGATTTCCTCTAGTCTTTCATCCAGTTTGCTGATCCATTCTTCTGTATCCTCTACTCTGCTTTTGAGTCCCTCTAGTGAATTTTTCATTTCCAGTATTGTATTCTTCATTTCTGATTGGTTCTTTTTTATATTTTTCAATGCTTTGTTGCCAGTCTCACTGAGTTCATCCATTCTTCTCCCAAGATCAGTGAGCATCCACATGAGTTTTTGTTTGAAGTCTTTGTCAGGTAGATTGCTTATTTCTGTTTCATTTAGTTCTTTTTCTGGGGTTTTGTCCTGTTCCCTTACTTGGAACATATTCCTTTGCTTCCTCACTTTGCCTCTTTCTCTGTGCTTATATCTATGTATTAGGTAGGTCAGCTACATCTCCTGATCTTGGAGAGATGGCCTTATGTAAGAGATGCCTTATGACGCCCAGCAGTGTGTTTCCCTCTTGTCACCAGTTCCAAATGTTCCAAGAGTGTCCTCTGTGTAGGCTACATGTGTCCTTCTGTTGTGGCAGGGTTGCTCTTGCTGCAGGTGCCCAGGGAGGCTAGGTTGTCCCCCTGGCTAGCTGATTGTAATGTTCAGCTGTGTGTGGCTGCTATGGACCTTCAGTCACTTTATCACATGTAGGGAGCCCCAGCACAGTTGGTTGCAAAGTCTAAAGCACATTCCTGTTGCAGTTTTTCTGTTAAGTGAGTAGGCCGCCAGTGTGGCTGGTTGTTAGGCTCAGGGGCTTACAATTATTGTAGGACTCTGGCCTGTAAGGTTCTTGTTAGCTTTCTGAGGATTGCAGCTGAGTGGGGCTGGCCTGAGGAACAGGACCACCCAATTGTTCAGGCTTTGGAAGGTGGGGCCAATCCCCTATGTGATTGTTTGAGAAGCACAAGTCTTCTGCAGCTGACAAGCCCTATCACCCACAGGGCCACACACACTATCAACACGGTCCTGCCCCATGTGCACATTCTGACTCCCTGAAGCTGACCCAGTTGCCTGACTGCAGAGGCCCCACACATTCCACGAATGCCCCACACACTCCACCAGCTACTCAGGCATGCCCTGCCCTGCAGATGTGGACCCACTTGCCTGGCTGCAGAATTTCTAGGCACTCCACCTATCTGGGTCCACAAGTTGCCAGAGAGCTTGCTGTTGGGTGGGGCCACTCCCTAGGGTGGGCTGCCTGCCCTGGCTGAGCTGGATTAAATCAGTGCTCTAGTGGGTGGGGCAGACCCTGGGCTAACATGCCAGGAGAAGGACTCCAATGGTGTCTGCCAGTGTCTGTGTCAGCGCAGCTTCACTGAGTCACAACAATGGCTGCCACCAATGTCTCAGAGCGGTCTCACCTTTCACTAAGATGCACCCAGAGCCTATCAGGTGAGTCTCTTTCCACCAAAGGACTGTGCACCTTTCTTTCTGGTGATTCTAGGTTGCCTTCTGAAATGGGTGAATTTGTGCGTGGGCCATTTAAGAGCTGGCTTTTTTTTCTCTTATGTCCAATAGCTTTTCTTGGGGTAGTACCCCTTGTTGTTAGTAGCCAGCAAAGCCAGATATTATGACACTCATTTTGGTTGTGCTGGGTGCAAAAGATGCTTATAGCGATGGTGCTCCCTCACTCAGGTCCCCCACTCGTTCAGGGAAGGCTGCATACCTTTGGATTGCTCGTGGGCACCCACAAAGCACTGCAGCTTGCAAAGGTGGTTTTTTTCCCCCTCCAGAAAGGAATTTCTGCCTCTTCCACCTCAGTCAGGACTGTCCTCTGTTGTGAGGGTTCTTTCTATCCAGTTTTCAGTTCTATCTCAGGGGTAATTGTTCCAAGAGTAGTTGTAAGTTCTTTGTGTCTGTGGGAGGAGGTGAGTTCACAGTCTGCCTACGCTGCCATCTTGACACCAACTCTTAATATTTTTAAATAATATAAAAATGATAAACACTGCATTCTTCGTGTATTCTGTACCTCATAAATTTTAATTCAACTGCCAGTTCTTTTCTCAATTATATATGTTGTTAGCAGTATTTGTTCCTGTTCTTGAATGGGAAGAGTATCCATTTTATGTTTCCTAACAGTAGTATTTAGGTCTCTTTTCTCTAATTCTTCTAGAAAATGCTTCACACTGAGTTTGAACAGTAATCGAGGGTCTGGTCCAGAAAGTGGTGGGCAATTACAGATCTCTCTAATTATGAGAGCCTGAGGTATGAGTATATTCAAGTGCTCAGCTTGATTTCCATGATAAGGGTGTGTGAATAACCATTCCAGCAATTTGAAATGACCATGGAGGCTATCTGCGATTTCCATCTGCTGCCAAAACACTGAACTGGCTCTGAGTCCACACAAGCCTTTGCAGCAAGCTGTGGTCCAAATTTGTTGGCTTCAGTCTCCAATATTCTACTGTATGGTCTATCAAACATATATTCTTGTAGTTTTGACTGTATCCACTGTCCCCAAAATACCAAACTATCCAAAGGACAAATTGTACAAATTATTGTGAGAAAAATCAGACCTAGGAAATCCAATAAATGAACCAAACTAGCCTTTTCTGCAGCATGCCCATAATTGCATGTGCTACCGTGGCCCAGAAGGAAGGAAAGTTGATGAATATCAGTTACACTATTCAAAAGTCCAGTGAAGATAAACATGTCCATTTGGAAGCACAAAGGCATTTATATATGGGGAATCAACCACATGAATAATCCAATTGATCTCAGAGATCCCTGGGATATCTTTACTGCATTCAATTAGATAAACCACTTCTTTAACAGTCAAGTATCAGACATCTCTCTCAATTAGCATAACATTTTTCAATTCTTCCGTCCATGCTTCATATTCCAGTTCTGATAAAAATCTATAATATTCTCTGTCCCCAATAATAGTAGCTTGCTTCTTCCTGTGATTGGACTCACTTCCAGGTGATTAAAATAAAACATTACAAAGAGCAATCCCAAACTACTCAAACCAAGGAATAGCTTCCACTTATTTTTCCTTATACTTTCTTTAAATAGTTCCTTCTTGTTAGGAGGAAGAGCCTGCTACCATTTCCTCATGCCTCTGCATACAATTATTGCAAGTATTTTCTGAATTGGTTTAAGAATTATCATCAAGAGAGGAACCAGAGCAGTTTGAAACCACGGAGAACTGTGAAGACTCTTTACGTCTCTTATGGGAAAGCAGTTTAGAGGATGCAATACTGAAAGAGCAGGGATGGCTGTAACTTCTTTTATCAGTAGCTGTCTTGAGAAAGAGTCATTCCATGCAGTACATTTTCAGGTAATCATCCAAATTTCCTTACTTTTGGTAGTCTAGAGGTATCTTGTTCTTTTATTACTGAAAGTTCTATAGAAATGAAAGTTTCCAGGCAGAAGAGCCAACCTATCACACTGGTTTACTCCCAGGCCCTGATACTTACTAGATGCTTAATTTGTAATGAAGACAGTCCAGTGCAGTTACAGCTATTGTGTTACATTTTTTTCAGTTGGTCAGTGAATTAAATTGGAAGAAAATGCAGTTTCTAGCAGCACATTGTATTCCATAGCCTTTCTTTTGCTTGATTATCCTAGTGGTGGCAAAAGTGAAGATGACTGCCCCCAGGTAGTGATTGTGTTCGTTGGTTTATTTTCTTTTCTGGTGAGTTAACGAGCACTGCAATTGCCTCTATCTTTTCCTCCTCTACTATAAGCTCCATGAAAGAAGGGATTATGGCTTGATTACCATTATAACACCAATACCAGGCAAAATATCTGCAAATAATAGAGGCTCAGTAAACGTGTTGAAGGAAAGAATGTATGAGCTTGCAAAGCTGTTTTTTTTTTTTTTTTTTGTGAGGAAGATCAGCCCTGAGCTAACATCCATGCTAATCCTCCTCTTTTTTTGCTGAGGAAGACTGGCTCTGAGCTAACATCTATTGCCAATCCTCCTCCTTTTTTCCCCAAAGGCCCAGTAGATAGTTGTATGTCATAGTTGCACATCCTTCTAGATGCTGTATGTGGGATGCAACCTCAGCATGGCTGGAGAAGCGGTGCATCAGTGCGTGCCCGGGATCCAAACCCAGGCCGCCAGTAGCAGAGCACGGGCACTTAACCGCTAAGCCATGAGGCTGGCCCCAAAGCTGTTTCTTGAATGCCCATTAGAGTACTGTGGTGTAATCAATTAGCCTTGAACTAGAAATCAAACACTTAGCTTCAAGGCACAATTCCATCCATTCTTACTGTCTATCCTTTCATAAATCTGGAATGTTCAGAGCCTCGATTTCTCTATCTGAAAAATGAGCAGAAATCAATCTGACCCACCCTTCTAAGACTTGCTAGGTTCTGTTAAGATGATGCAGATGAAAGAGCACTGTGAGTTTTAAGCTGCTATATAAATGCATGATCAGACATGGCGTGTCACCCTGACATTGATCAGGGAACTAATTTACAAAGTGAGTGGGGAATGTAAGGAGGTGGAGAATGCTTAATTTGCCAGAATTCTCAGGAAAGTATGATATATAGTATGGTATGTATTTTATAAACTACTTGAGGTAGTGAGTGAGATCCCTTACCATTCCTACCCCAAGAGGAATGCTCCACTTTCAAATGACACTCAGTGAAACTCTCTTCTAAGAATGGGGGTGTAGGGGAGAAAGAAAAATCCTCTATCCACTCTAGGTCCTTCTGGCTGGGCTATGCATTAAATTGACGGGAGACAGAGTAACAGGAGAAAATCAGACAAAGCTTTGTAACATTTATACATGGGAGAGAGACTCAGTAAAACTGAGCAACTGTCCAAAGTGGCAGAGGCTGTTACCTTAAATACCATCTTCAGCTAAAGACAAGGGAGGATGTTGGTGGGGGTGGAGTCAGTTGTGGGAGATAACCAGAAAATCACAATAAACAAGAGTAAGGTTATTACGAAGATTTAAGTCCTTGCCTTCTGCATTGATTAGAGCTTCTGGAGATAAGGTCATTCCCCCTTCTTCCTGGTACAGAGAGGGAGATATCTTTACAAAAGATTTGCCTTACAAATGTAAATGTCTCTTACAAAGGATAACTTCTACTTTTCAGAGCTTCTCCCATGTCTGCAGTTTTTAAAAAATAACCAGTCCAAAATAATCCTCATGCCAAAGATACACATTTTGGGGTGGCCAATTCTGATCCCACAGAGCTGTCTCCACTTATTTGCAGACCGTCTGAATATAGAATGGGATGTAAGTATGGACCCAGAGGTCCATTGCTTGAGGCACAGAGGATGAGTTTTTTCTAACAGTTTTTCCTGCAAATTAATCAAAAAGACAAATTTTTATGTCTTTAAATTAAGACTTTGAGATGATGCTTGCCTACCAAAGATACAAAATTAAAAGTCTGCCCTGGATATACACATATTGTAATCTAGCCTCATGTATAATCGTGTCAGAATCATATTAGACTATACTGGACCTAAAGAAAATCTGGTCTGTGTTCCATAAAGTCAGACTATATTAATGTAAGTGGGACCAAGCTCAATCTTATTACCTAAAACGTTAATCTCACATAGCAATGTGGGGACAGACCTAGAGCCAGAAACCAGTATTCCACCTCATGGTGTACCAAACATCTCACAAGTGATTATATCTCAAGTATTGATTCAAAAGCAGTGAACAGATCAGTTATTTGCATCACGTTTTTCCGTTCCCTGTCTCTAAATGGATGGCCTACATTCAAACCAGGCAGATGAAAACTGGTAACAGCTTGCTAATGGATGTCAGAATCTTAGCTCATTTTACTCAAGTGTTTCTTCATTTATTCCTTAATTCATCAAACATGTATTAGATGCCCAAATGGTCCAAGCATCTGGAGTTGCATTGGGAATTATAGTAAATACAAACAAACATTGTGTGTATGTGTGACATGAAATGTTTTACTAGTTGTGGTATGAGAGAAGAAACATACCATTAAAATAAAACATTTGGCTCTTGGGCTAATTTCCAAGATAAGTTTGAAAAAAAATGTCTATTTTCTGCATTCCCTCTTCATGACTGTGTTGAATCAGGAGTATAAAGCCATCAGAATATTTCATTTCTCTTACACAAATTAAATATAATATTGACACTCAAATTATGCCTACTCTTATCTTGATACTTTTCCAAGATTATCTGAAAGTTTTAAAACAGTTTGAAATAGACTCTCCTATACATTAATTAATTCATTCAGCAAATGTTTATCAATATCTATTATGTGCCAGGCACAGTGAATAGGTACTGGGGAGTAAAAGCACAAATAAGGGGGCTGGCCCTGTGGCATAGTGATTAATTGCATGCGCTCCACTTCGGTGGCCCAGGGTTCGCAGGTTCGGATCCCGGGCATGCACTGACGCACCACTTGTCAAGCATGCTGTGGCGGCGTCCCATATAAAGTAGAGGAAGATGGGCATAGATGTTAGCCCAGGGCCAATTTTCCTCAACAAAAAGAGGAGGATTGGCATCGGATGTTAGCTCGGGGCTAATCTTCCTCATACACACACACATACACACAAAAGGCACGAATAAGACTGCCCAGAAGAACTCACTATTTGAAGATAAGCCAAAATTGAATAAACAGCTGACAATTCAGTGTGATAGTACAACTATATCAATTCTTCCAAGGTACAGAGGATGCACAGAAGAAGAAAGTGAGGTTGGACCTGGGTATTCAGAAGAGGTTTGCTTGAGAATGTTAAGCTTACATTTCATTTGGAAAGAAGAATAGAAGTTGAAAGTAGAGATGGGCACATCAGAATGAAGGATAAGGTTACACCAAAAAACAGAAACCTATAACCAAACATGTGCCCTGGGAAATATAACCGATTTATGACTGCTGGAGCAAAAAATGCACGAGTACTTATCTTTGTCTATGAACTTTATGCACATGTATCAATTTCCTGTGGCTGCAATAACAAAGTACCACAAACTGGGTGTCTTAAACCAATAGCTTGTTATTTAGCTTATCCATCTGCCTGTGATCTGTTAGTTGAAATCCACATGAGGTCTTCCACATTCTGTGTCTCATCTTTAGACTGTTACCTTTGTGATTATATAGTTATGACATGGTTAGAAACAACAATGTCCTTTTAAAAAACAAGGCCAACCTAATTTTGAGTTGATTACATGAAACAAAGATAACATTGGGAGGCCACTTTGAAATAGCAAGTTTTGTCCAAGATCTTTGTCCCTCTTTCCCATTTCCCTCCCTAGCATCTCTTATTTTCTAAGTTTTCCATCTCTTCTTCTTCTTCTTCTTTTTAATATATGACCCTCTATATTTATGATTGCACACAAAACCTGGACTTGCATCTGGCAGAGTGGTTTTAAATCTATGTTTCCACAATTCTTTAGAACTTCCTGTGAGGACTCCTTGGAGATGATTGAGCCAGTGGAATTCACATAGGTCTACTATTTAAATTGGGGCTTTGAGCAAAATTTCATTTGAAAAGAGAGTTCCTATGCTTTATTAAATTTTAAAATTACTCCTTGAGCCAGCCCAGATGGCCTAGCAGTTAAGGTTTGGCAAGTTCCACTTCAGCGGCCTGGATTCAGTTCCCAGGCACAGAACCACACCACTTGTCTGTCAGTAGCCATGTTGTGGTGGCGGCTCACATAGAAGAACCAGAAGAACTTACAACTATACACAACTATGTACTGGGGCTTTGAGGGGGGAAAAGGAAAGGAAAAAAAGGGAAGAAAATTGGCAACAGATGTTAGCTTAGGACGAATCTTCCCTTACAAAAAAAAAATAATAATTAAAAAATAAATAAAATCACTCCTTCTTGTCTAATTCTCATCCTTTGAGAATAAACTGAGGCAAAGAGAGGAGAAGTGACAGTATAAATATGATATAGCTACCTAGACAGAACTACATTCAAACATGGGTCTTCTCTTCTCAGATGCTTATCCCATTAGGTTATTCCAGGCAAGTGTTCTCCTCTGCCACATTGCCCACTGCTGGGGAAGAAATCCTGTCTGGGAAGTGTAGCGACATGAGGATCACCACGTGCTCCATGTTTCCCCTCAAGTGTAGACTTAACTGCTTCCTAACCTCCTTTTAGTGTTAATCAGAAAACTTCCATCCATAATTTTCCATATTTAATACAATTTAGAAAACATGAACTATGAACTTACTAAATTTACTATGCTCAGTCTTGGAGACATAAGGTTAAAAAATAGATATAGTCCTTGAAATTGAGTTTCTCATCAACTTCTTTGAGGATGGGGGACATAGACATGCATTCATCTGACTCCTATGAAACCAAACCTATATTTGAGGCATGTTATTATGGGTTGAATTGTGTCCCCACCAAAAAAAATTATGTTGAAGTCCTAACTCCTCAGTACCTCAGAAAGTGATCTAATTTGGAAATAAGGTGGTTGCAGATGTAACTCATTAAATTAACATGAGGCCATACGGGAGGAGGGTGGGGCCATAATCCAATATGACTGGTGTCCTTATAAGATGGCCATATGAAGACAGAGAGACACATGGAGCATGACATGTGGAGATGGAGGCAGAGATGCATCTATAGTCCAAGGAACACCAAGGATTGCCAGTCATCATTAGAAGCTAGGAGAAAGGCATGGAACAGATTCTCCCTCAGAGCCCTCAGAAAGAACTGACACTACTAACACCTTGATTTTGGACTTCTAGCCTACAACTCTGTGAAACAATAAGCTATTGTTTTAAACCACCCAGTTTGTGGTACTTTGTTATTACAGCCACTGGAAATTGATACACATGTATAAAGTTCACAGATAAAGAAGCCATTACCAGCTATGCTGTGTGTCCAGCACACCACTGGGAATAGGTGACATTTGAGCTGAGCACTCAGGGGTAAGTAAGCATCATCATCCAGAGGGAGAAGGGAGGACGTGCAGGAGCAAAGGACAGGATTTGGAAAGGGCTTTGGTGTTTGAGCAATGGGGAGTAGCCCGTAGAGCTCCAGCATGGAACATGGGGTGCTCTGGGCAAAGACTGTTGCAATGCCCTTTTGCAACAAGAGAGTTTACTTAAATCAGGAAAAACTTCAAGTTTTGGAATCACTGTGTATTTTTGTCTGTGTGTGTGTGTGTGTGTGTGTGTGTGTGTGTGTGTGTGTTTAAATATGTATCTATCCCCAGATGTTTTTTCTTTCTTTCTTTTAATTTCTTTTTAATTATGGCATCTATTCTCAAACATGTTTTTGTTTATCTAAACTGAGTATACAGTTTCAACATATGGAGCATATTTTGTTTTACTTCAGTTTATCTTAAGAAATCAGCTTTCCTAACTCTTGTTGGCAGTGGACCCAAATGAGTTCTTACTCTTTATTTCCCTCTTTACTTTCTCCTCTTCCTTCTTTTCTTTCAGTTATGATTTATCTCTATCTCCCACCCTCTCACTTTCTCTCCCTTCCTCTTTCCCTCCCTCTCTTTTTTCCTGCCTTCCTTCCTTCTTGTCTCTTCCTTCCTTCCTTCCCTCCCTTTACCTTCTGGAATGTCACGAAAGATTTCCCATGTTGATAAACTGGCTCATTTAATGGCAGGAAGCAATAGCTCCTTGCCTTGTGGACATTTAGTCAGCCTAGAAAATATACAAACTGGAAATAATGTTAATAAACAGGTCAGGGGTATTAGGTGCTCTTTCATTTATAATATCTTGAGAACATAGCATTCAAATATGTTCATAATCTTGGCCCAAACTTTTTTATCAACCTCGTTTAGCTTGATGCATTTTCAAACTTCAGTGCACCTGGCTTCCCTGTTCTTCTTGCCTTAGAAAGCTTGTTTTCATCTTCTCAGCCTGCTGCACTATACTTACCCGTCAAGATCCAGCTCAAATGCCCCTGCTTTTTAACACATTATATGATGCTCCTTGGAAGAATTAATCATTTTCTTCCCTGGATTCTCCTACAGCTTTTATATTCCTCTACCCTTGCTTTATTGTGACAGGTATTTATTTTCATGTATGTCTTCTCCACTAAACTGAGACCAAAATAGTTTCTCATGGTCCCCAACCTGCAGTGTCCAATAGAGTGGCTGGCACAGAGCAGGCACTCTATAAATTCTCACTCATGACACACTCATGAGTGAAAAGAGATTGCAGTCTTCCAACAAGGAGTAAAAAGTTTGTCTTTACCACCCAGGTAACTTTTCCTTAAAATCATTTGCACACTTCTCAATTTGAAGAGCACTAGAAAAGTCGGAAACTGGGCACATGAGTCAGAAAGTCACTTAGAACTCTGAGTATAAGATTGATAGGGGAACTTATACTTTCTCAGTATGTATATTCATGCAGCAGAAACTGGGCATCTAGGGGACTTCAAATACAGTGTAGGCGCACAGTGACATATTCATGCATATTTCTGCTGCGACACTAGACAAAGGGTTTACCACTCTTGCCAACTCTAAAAACTGGAATCAGTTACACTGTGATTAGATGGTTTCTGAGGGTAAATGTGCTTTAAATGATTCATGAGGTCTTCCAGAAGCATGAAAGCAGTAGTGGCACATGCATGACGTATACTTAGCACGTCTGTACTCCCCTAAAGCAGAGCCTATGTCTTTCATCTTAAAACTGACCTCACATTACTTGACACATTGAATATGATCTATAAAGTGCTGTTGAATGAATGAATGAAGATTGTCTAACCTGATACATAGCAGAAATGCAAAATCACCAGCTTCGTTAGGTACAGCTCTGTAATTCCTGCACCCTTCTATTTCTATTAAGCCTTTTCAATTACCTTGTGCTATAGAAGACTTTTAAAATTATATTGCATGACCCTTAACTCCAGCAAGTTAATTCCAGCATCCATGACCTTGATATTGGTCTTTTTCATCCTTCAAGCCTTGCTCAATGGAGATCTGTGCACTGAGCAGGTTAATGGCCCATGGACTAACCACAGGTTCTGACCACGTTGCTTACAGTGACGGTAGTCCCCTCTTCCTAACCACCTCCTACTAACAAGAGGCTTGGAAGTTGCAGTACTATAAGGTGATAAGGAGAGAAATGTGGAAAGGATAAAATACATGAGGTGGGTTGTGGGCCCAGGTTGGGAGGTAGAACAGAGGGTGGGCATGGGTGGTGGAGGGTCTGGTAGAGGAGGAGCAGGAGCAGAGGTCTAGAGGGGGAATACAGGGACCCACAGGCACCAAGGATCACCTTGCTGCATCGCCCGCCCTGTGCACTTCACTGTACTCCTGCCTTGCGTCCTCGCCTTTGTTTCTTACAGGCCAATTGAACAGTTTCTTGTCCTGTAGTAGTAAGAGACCTCTACATCTGTACGGCACTTTTCACTGTAGAGCCATAGCACCAGACCCTGGGCTAGGGTGTTTTTCTGCCATATCAGGACTACAGAACTTTGTTACCTGGGAGAAATCTTAACTTTCCTGTACCTGGGTTTTCCCATTCTCGTTAGAAAGGTGGTGTTTGGAGGAACTGCGATTACAGATAAGCAAGAGTTTTTACAGAATGTTGAATGCTACAGAAACATGTCTTGATAATTATCTTTACACTGTTCTTATGGTAGGAAATGATTTCTCAAATGAGGAAACTCAATCTCAGACAGGTCTAGCACCAGAGATGAAAGGAGCACACAGTTTATCAATGGCAGAGTTCTGAAACCTAGCCTTGTGGCTTTCACCCTAGTCTATCTTTATTTTTGCTTCTCCCACCCCCATCTTCAGAAACCAGGTTTTCTCTAATAGTAACAATACACGAGCTTTAGTTAGGAAGTGTTTTTTTCATTACAAAAAGGGAACCTCACTTATTGTATTTATTATCATTTAAGTAGTATGTTTTATTTTAATTTAAACCTAAAGCTAAACAATCTAAATAAGGAATTTATTTATTTTTATTTTTTGCAATTTTTTTTTAAATTTTTTGTTTATTGCAATAACATTGGTTTATAACATTGTATAAATTTCAGGTGTACATCATTATACTTCTATTTCTGCGTAGATTACATCATGTTCACCACCCAAATACTAACTAAAACCCATCACCACACACTTGTGCCGAATTATCCCTTTCGCCCTCCTCCCTCCCCCCTTCACCTCTGGTAACCAACCTAAGTGCCCATCAAGGGACGAATGGATAAAGGAATTTATTTTTATAGTTAGAAGAGAATTTGCTGGTTAAACATCTCCCAGATCTGGATCCTGAGGCTTTGAGTGTTTGATAAATTGCTTACCTGGTGACAAATGAACTGCAGTGGTAGAGCTGGTGTGATACCCCCATGCTGATGCGTGTCACCAGGCCCTATGCTGCCTTTCTTTGACTGAGGGCCCAGTTAATCAAGAGATAACAGTCTTTATAAGTAATACTAAACATTTCAAGCAGTGCATGATAGTGGACTCCTAAACCACCAGAATCGTCAAGCCGGGAGTCTGAAGAGTGTTGCCATACCTATTTGGCACCTGTATCCAATAGTAGGCAATTGTTCTCAGGTGTGCTGAGTAAAGGAAAATTGTTTTGATTAGGAAGGAGATAGATCCCCACTCTCATCTCCTGCTATGGAGAGAGGGTGCAGTCCAGTCCCCACTAGAAAGCAAGCCCAGAAGGAAGGTGGACAAAACTCCCAAGCGGAGTCTACCAACCCACTAGTCACCAGCTTACAGATGACCCTTCCCTTCTTCACTCCTCATGGGGGAAAATCTCTGTTCTCTGGCCTGTGAGACAGCCTGGGTTGCTCTGGCTCTCCCCCCTTCAGCCAAGAAGCACACATTTATGATTAATCAAACTACAAATGCATATTGTCAGTCTGAAGGGGGTTTCTTTAGAAACAGTAGGTGCCTGCATATTTAATGCTTTGAAGCAGATTTTCACCCCAGGAGTTAAGCAAACTTCTGTTGAGAATTGTCTCCAGATCTGTCAATGTCGAAACAGAAGCTCCTCTGTAAACTCCAATTTCATGCCTTGAAAAGATTCCATTCTATGCTAAGATTTTAAGAATAGTTTGGGAGAAATGTTATAGTTTTTAGAAATAAGAAACCAGCAAAACTCCCACAAACCTTCACATCAACATAGTGCTTTCTAATTTACAAAGCACTCTTCACTGGCTGGCCATGTCTCCCTTTGACTTTAAACCACAGAACAACCACATTGGTTAGGAAGAGTTTGTCACAGAAATCTCCCCCACACCCCCTCCAGCTCCATTGACCACACTCAGGGCCTTGAAAAAGCCACATTCCTCTCGCCACCAGCATCTGCTCCACTGTTCTCTCTGTCAGGATTTCCCAAGGGAACCCGTGGTGCACCTTCTCCCTCTCTGTTTAGTTAACTTCCTCTTATCCATTGTGAGCTCAAAGCAAATTTTTCAAGGAAGTCTTCCCTGACCATCCCTAGTCCCAACATTCCTTATGTGCGTAGGAATGATACATCGAATCACGTTTCTATTTTCTAGAGCATTTGAAATCAGTTTCTAATTATCCATTTTTCAGTATGATTATTTTGATATTTGTCACCCTACTAGACTGAACATCATTTTTGTTTAGCCTACTATTAAATCTGTAGCACATGTGTAGCATATAATAGCTCAATAAGTACTTGAGAATGGATTGAATGACCACTACCCACCTTGCTTCTCAGCTGAGAAATTTGAAGCTCAAAGCAACATGCTGAAGGTCATGTTACTAATATGAGTTTTTGGAGTCAAGGGAGACTTGAAATCTCAAATTTAAAATTTCAGCATTGACATTTACTCACTTCAGTGATTTTCTTTGAGTCTCTGGTTCTCTTTTTCTTTATCTATCAAATTCAGATAATAGAAACTAAGAGGATAGTTGTAAGTTCTACAAGAGATAAAGTATATACAGTGCTTATGTATCTTCTTACATTCTCAATAAATCCATTTGTGTCTTTTAAGTCTATTAGCTGGACTACTGATTCTATTCTATGAAACTATTTCTGTATTATTCAAAAACATCAATATCTCTTCTTACAAGTGGAAAATGCAAAGCAAAAGGAAAGTCAGTGCTAAAGGCAATTGTTTCTCTCTTTTCTCCTTTAGCTCATAATATAGTGAAGGAAGAGATTGTGAAATAGAATTTTCAAGGCAATAGAAGTGGAAGCAAAACTAATATTTATTTAGTTTATTTAGCATCTTCCTAAATGCCTGGTATAATGCTTATTGCATTCTCATTTATTCCAGTTAACAAAGATTGTTTGAAAGACAGATCCAAGATGAAGATGCAAATGTTCTGAAGGAAGTGAAATGAAAGATTTCTTATGGTGAAACCAGAGAGTGAACTCACGGTGTTTTTACTGGCGGATTTGCCAAGGGATGAAGTTAAGGAAACAGCCAAGATGGTAGTTAAAGAAGTTGTCTGAATAGAAGGCTTATGCAGTTAAAAAAAAAAAAAAAGGAAAGAAAAAAACAGAAGAAAAGAAATAGAGGAGAATAAGCATCAAATATCAAGAAACGTTCCACGCATTTCTTGACACAATCTTGTGCTTGATTCCCCAGGCCACCTGGGGTGCTCTATAATATTGTTATGTCCAATGTATAATTTATATCCTCTGTATCATATTCCTAAGCTATTAAAGGCAGAACACAAGCCAAGGATATTTATAGAAATTATAGTACTGTAATAGGAAGGGAATATAAAAATACTGTACTTCAAGGATTCTATTTCAGGCTAAAAAATGAAAGAAGGATATTGGAAAACCCATACATATATGATTGAATATATATTATCTAATTCATTTAACTTCAAAACTGCTTTAACATAGCTACATTAGAAGCATTAATTACACATATTTAAAACTTTGCTAGAGAGAGCTGATTGAGAACACTGACATGGGTAGTAAGATGTTTGTGTATTCAAACAGGCAGGAGAATTACAGTCAAAAGGACCTGGGTGCAAATTCTAGCTATGCCACTTATGATCTCTGTGACATTAAGGTTAGGAAATGAAATGTGGGGTAGTAATGCTTACATCATAGTGTAGATACAATTAAATAAGATTGAAAATTCTATGAGTAATGTCTATATACTAATACCTAATAGAGTCTAAATTTAACTGCTATTTTTTCCCTCAAAGCATTTATTCTCTCTGACTCAGATTTCCTTGATACTTTTTTTAAACAGGAGAGAAAGGATTAAGTATTTTTGAAATACTAAATGATGTGTAGCTGCCATGCTGCTAGAAACAAGAGACTAGATGTGCTTTGCTTACTGGCACAGCTCCAATTTCATCCACCATGCACCCCCATTCCTTCCTCCTTCTCTACCTTGACCTCAGCTACTTTAAGGAAAAAAATCATGGGGTGTGAAGTCAAGGTCTCCGTTATTCTCAAGGGGGCCAAAGTTCATACACACACATCTAAACATGCTGGGGATCTTCAGGGAGGAAAAAGATTCAAGCTTTTTACACTCTGCATAGATAGGCAACCAAATCACTATCTTTTTCTTGACTTATTGCACTGGCTAAAACCTCTATTACAGTATTGAATAGAAATAACAAGACTGAATATCCTTGTCTTGTTCCTGACTTTGAGGGGAAAGAATTTGGATTTTTCACCATTAAGAATGGTGTGAACTGCCTGATTTTTATAGGTTCTGTTTTTTAGGTTAAGGAATTTGTCTTCTAACTTCTAGGTTGACGAAACCATTTTTTCAGGAATGGATATTGGATTTTGATAAATGTTTTTTTCTACATCTGTTGAGATGATCAGATTTTTTAGACTGTTAATTGTTATTGTCTTCCATCTTTTTATTTTAAACTATTTTGTCTTTATCTGTAAAGTTGTTTTATTGTAGGTATAATAAAATAGAGTCTTGCATTTAATGAAAATATTTCTTCACTCTTTCAATTGTTTCCCATGGCAATCTGCTGTCATTCCTTTCTTTCTTCCTTTATATGTAACGTGTCTTTTTAAAATTTTACTACTTTAAGATTTTCTTTTTATCACTGATTTTAAGCAGTTTGATAACAATAGGCCATTTTCTTCATGTTTGTTGCATTTGGTGTTCATTGAACTTAGATATGTGGAGTTATTCTTTTTAGCAAATTTGGAATATTTTCAGCTGTAATTTGTTAAAAAATTATTTCTGTCTCTTCTCTCTCCTCTCATTTAAAGACTCCAATTACTCATATATTGGGCCTCTTGAAGTTATCCCACAGCTCACCGATTTTCTCCTCACTTTTTTTCAGTCTTTCTTTTCTCCATATGTTCCACTTTGTATAGTTTTTATTGTTGTGCCTTCAAGTTCACTAATCTCTTCTTCTGCAGTGTCTAATAAGTCATTAATCCTATCCATTGTATTTTTTTATTACAGACATTGTAGTGTTAATCTGTAGAAGTTTGATTTGGGTATTTTTTGTATTTTTTATATCTATATTATATTTTAAATAGTTCCTCTGGCTTCTTGAACATATGAACACAGTTATTATGTCTGTTTTAATATTCTTGTCTACAAATTTTATTCTGTATCAGTTTCAGTTGGTTGACTTTTCTCATCAGTGTTGATTGTATTTTCCTGCTGCTTTTGCAAACTTATAATTTTTTATTGGATGCCACTCATGAATACTTTTTTTTTGAGTGTTGGATATTTTTGCTTTTCTATAAATATTCTGGAGCTTTGCATTGAGATGTGCTTAGGTTATGTGAAAGCAATTTTTTCCTTTGAATCTTCCTTTAAGGCTTGTTTGCCTGGAATAGAACAGTCTTTAATATAGAGTTAATTTTCCTTATCTCTCACTATTAAAGCATAACCATTCTGAATATGCTACCCAGTGCCCAGTTTATTTTGAGGTTTTTGATTCTGACTGGTGGGAACAGGTGCTGTTAATGGTACTATATGAACTCTGGGTATTATTCCCCCTAATTTTTTCCTCAGCCTTGGGTACTTCTCTCACGTGCATGTGCTAATTAGTATTTAGCTGTGGACTCAAAGGGGTCCCTTTACTGATCTCTGATAGTCTCTCTCTGTTCAGCTCTCTTCTCTCTGTTACTCTGCCCTGTGAACTTTTTCTGTCTGGTCTTTCCTGGACTTTCTGCTTCATCTTCTGTACTCAGGGAGACAAATAGTCTGTGCCTGGGCTCCCCCATCTTGCACCATAGTCTGAAACTCTCTCCAGGCAATAATCTGAGAAAATCATTGGATTCACCACATTTGTCTCTCATCTTTCAGTTATCACTGTCTTTCATTTTGTGAAGTCCAACATTTTGAGAACTGTAGTTTCACATATTTTGACCAGTTTTCCATTTTTTTCTGCTATTAGGGTAAATTATATCCCTTTTATTCCATTTGACAAGAAGTAGAAGTCATAAACTAGATCTGGTTTTTAGTTCCAGGTCCAAACTTTACTTAGTTTGAAAAGTCAGTAAGCACAGTAGATGCTTTATCGGTCCAAATAGAGGTCACCTATCTACTTTACTTTTAAAACTTCTTTTTTCTTCAAATCAGGTATAATGTTAGTTTCAGTGGCCGGAACAAGTGGATAGGCAAATAGCTATACTCTGTAATGATTCAGTATATTTTATTCTTTCTTTCCTTCATTGGAAAGTTCAACCACCTAGGAAAAATCATTTGAAAACTTTGAAAAAACTGTACCATGCAAATGGTTTAATCTGAAATTAAACTTTAAATCTATAGTTATTTTGGTTTTTTGTCTTTATTTTCCTAGAGGAAAATCAGAGTAGCCCACAGTGACAAACAAGGACAGCGGCAAACTCTTTTTGCTGACAGTCAAGAGTTATATTTCTTGTACATACTTCCATTCTTGTGAACATTTTTAGTTATCAAACATGAAAGTAATTATAAAAAGCATCCTAAAAGATTTTGAAATTGAAGAGGTTCAGAACAGGCCTCCTCAGGACGTGCCACTTTGGCACGTGGAATATTTTGAGCTAAATGCAAATGAGACCCTGCTGGCCCAAGAGAAACTTTTACAGCTCCTTTAAAGAATTTAAATTGGGGGCTTTGCCCACAATGTGTTATTACCAAAATAAATTTTTATGACCTATCTGTATGGCAGGGCAAACCTCTAATTACTAAACATCTGCTCTTCTTATCAATCCCGTGAATTATCCTCCTCCCCCCTAAAGCCTCAGGGCCCTTTCCCATTCCTTAGCTCAAAATGGTATATATACCTCATTTTATCTTTTTGTCTCTGAACTTCTCACGTATGTGGCGTCTCTGACTCTCTTATGTATAGGGGGTTCCCATACATACAAAATTATCTTTGATTTTCTCCTGTTAATCTGTCTCATGTCAATTTAATTCTTAGACCAGCCAAAGGAACCTAGAAAGGTAGAGAAAAATAACTTCCTCCATCATAAAAATTTACAAATAAATAGATGATGGTACTTCACTATTTAAATCATCCTAATATTTCCTATTGAAATTTCAATTCAAATTCTGTGTGAATCATGTAATGCAGCGCTATTAATTATCTTAAAATTTGAAGTCTGTATGGCCTACAAGGTGCTGCATGATCTTATCCTTCTTCCCTTGACACTTGGGCCTTCTGTTTCTTGTACCTACAAAGCTATCTCCCACAACAGAGCCTTCAAACAAGTAATTTCTTCTACTGGAATATTTTTTTCCTTGATTATCATATGGCTAGTTGCTTCTCAACATTTGAGTTTCTACTCAAATATTACTTCCCTAGGAAGTCTTTCTTGACTATGCTAGTTAATGTTGTGGGCTTACCCACTTTGCTAGTCAGAATTGTAAGATGAACCACCATTATCCACGTCCTTGTATAATCCACTCTCTTTGACTGTGGATGAGATCTGTGAATATGTTGGGATATCACTGTCATGATTATGCTATGTTGTTTGGCACAAGAGAATATGCAGATTTATTTAAGGTCCCTAGTAAGTTGACTATAAATTAATCCCAAGGGTGATTATCCTAGGTGGCCCTGACCTAATCAGGCACATCCTTTGGGAGCAGAGAAAGTCTTCTGTTTATGCAGAAGAAGCACACAATCATTTTGTGAGAAAGTTTACGGAAAGGGTTACATGGCCTGGATCTGAGGCCAACCTCAAGATGCTAAGATTACCTCTGGCCCACTTGTCTCCTCTGCAAGGAAACAAGGCCCTTAGTCATACAATTTCAAAGAACTGAATTCTGCCATCAACATGAATGAGTTTGGAAGAGAACCCTGAGCTCCACATAAGACTATAACTTCAGTTAACATCCTGATTTCAACCTGATGAGACCTTGAGTAGATAGCCCAGTTAACTCATGCCCAAACTCCTGACCTAGGAAAACTGTGAGTTGACAAAATGTGCTGCTTTAAATTGCTAAATTTCTGGCAATTTATTATGCAGAAAAGAAAATGAATACACTCAAAGCTATTCTTTATAACACTGTGTTATTTTATTTTCTTCATAGCTTAAAACTCTGAAATTATCAAATAAATTTTCTTGTTTATTTCAGTATCTATTCCTAGAATATACATTATGCTAGAAAACCAATTTTGGTTGTCATTCTGCCAGATTGATTCTGGCAATTCTGGCTATTTGAGAGGTAGATTGGAGAGAAATATAAATCTGTTTCTATTTTTCTGTTTAAAAAAGAGGAGTTATTATATACTGTATAATATTGAGATTCTCTCAGTGGACCAAATAATCTTTCTTCAGTATTCTTCGACTTTCTAAATAATTAAATTTGAGGGAAAGACTCAAAATTCTTCAAAAATGAGAGAAGTACTAAACCAAAATTTCACATCAATCAGAGACACGCAGCTCTGTTATTTTTCAAATAATGTGATTGTTTATGGAAGCCATGCAACATTTCAGCACAGAATTTTATTTTGCATAATGAATAATTTTTTTTTGCTGGATTTCACCCTCTGTAGTTATTGTGACCACATGTGGTGATGGTGCCAGAACATTCCTCCCTTGCATGTTTCATGCCCAAAGTGATCCTCATACTCAGGGCTTCCAGAAGATCTGTCTGTTTTGTGAATTCTTGCTATTGTTATCCTGAAAAGGTAATTCGCAACTGCCTGTGCCAAAGAGGTGGGAGAGAGAGCTACATGATTGTCTTTTGTCTGCTTACTGGAAGAACTGAGCTCTACTTTTACTGAACTAGTAAATGAAAAATACATTCTTCATGGGCCGGCCCGGTGGCACAGGCGGTTAAGTGCACGTGCTCTGCTTCGGAGGCCCGGGGATCGCAGGTTCAGGTCCTGGGCGCACACTGATGCACCACTTGTTAAGCCACGCTGTGGCGACGTCCCATATAAAGTAGAGAAAGATGGGCATGGATGTTAGCTCAGGGCCAATCTTCCTCAAGAAAAAAGAGGAGGCTTTGGCATCAGATGTTAGTTCATGGCTAGTCCTCTTCACGCACACACACACAAAAAATTACATTGTTCATTATTTTTAAATCATCATACTTTCAGGTAATATATTCCGTTGGGTAAAAATTCTTCAGGTCTAGAACTTTGTGGCCCATTGTATTGATGTTCAAAATCTTAGAACTGAACAAAGAAATGTTGTATTTGTTATCATGTTGAATTCAAATATATTGCAGCATCCAACCTGTACTCTTCCTGACTGTCTAATGTTTGTGGCTGTTAGCAGCTATAGACTTGTGTAATATGCAATGTCACCTTCAAATCCTAGGTCTTCAAAATGTTTAAGATCATATTGGATAAACATGTACTGCCTTCAGCTGGTCAATCTGCTTGGTGAAAGCCCTAAATCTCATACTCTCGCTTTAAACTAGTTTCAATAACATCATCTGAATCTATTCCAAGATTTCAAACTTGGCAAATAACTTCAGATATACTTGTAAAACTATTAATATATTTTTCATATGAGTTAAAGGATTCTAGAAATGACCCCATTCAAAATAAATGTATCTCTCATTGATCCTCATTGGCACCTAAAATTTTACCATTACATTTTTTTTTTTTAATTTTCTGTTCTCAAGACTTAATGCTTACAAAATGATGGAGGTAATACACCAAATCTCTCATATATTTGCATTTTGTTCCCTGAAACAGAAATCCTGTTTAACCAGGTAGGTAGAAAAGCATACTGGGAAGGGAACAGCCAGGTAGTCTTGGTTTAAGTCTTGTCTCTATCTCTTATTAGAACAATCATGAAAACTTCTGGGCCAGAGTATACTCAAATGCTAAAACCGAATACAGTAACACTTACTACGCCATCATAAATATATCAGATAATGTAAGACAAAGACTAAAACAAAATATGATTATAGCTATGAATAATAGCTATGAATATAGCTATTATTGTTACTATTTTAGGTGATCTGCTAAGACATCTATTGAGTTCTTGTATACGCAGTTCACTATAGATACATGGAGATGAAATGGGTTTGTTTTATGCTTCTTCCAGGACAAAATTAAAAAGCAAATAAGGAAATTACAGGGAGAGACAAAGTTCACTTCATTCTAAAGAAAAGAAAAAATAAATAATTATTAATCATTTTAGTATTGTTGTTGCTATTACATATTGACTGACCGCTTCCTATTGGCAACATATTGCACTAACTGATTTCATGTATTATCTCATTAAATCTTGACAACCCAGTATATGTTACCATTTTATGGAGAAACATACTGACCAAGTTCACAAAGATCTATGCAGTTATGATTTGATCTCAGGTATGTTGGATTACAGAGAGGATAACAATGGGATCTGTAGGACAGCTGACTTATAAGTACAAAGTAACTCTCAATTAGACTTCGCATAATCTCATTCAAATTGCTAAATATTTATTAAAGTACAGAGTCTGGTTTAGATATCATGGAGGTTTTACCTGATACCATGACATTTATTCCATGTGACATTTGGTGAAATTTGAGGACATCATGTTAATCACATAGTGGTAAAATTTGGGAGTATTTTGTGATATTGTGATTTATAATAAGAGAGATATATTTTTTCTTCATCCCCTTTTCTGGCACAGAGCTCCTAAAACCTTTAGAATTTCCTGAGTGATGAGAGTGGTAGAGGTGTCTTTTGTTACGTTAATGAGGGGACTTTTGGAGCAGGCCTAAGGAGGGGGGCTGGTTTTCAGTGGAGCCAAGCATGAGATTACAGAGTTGGAACATTTAGTCTTACTCTTGACCTGGGAGGAGAGAGGAGCTGGAGGTTGAATCAATTGCCAAAGGCCAATTATGTAATAAAGCATGTCTATGTAATGAAGCCCCCATAAAAACCCAAAAGAAGAGGGTTCAAAGAGCTTCCCAGTGGGTGAAAACATGGAGATTTGGGAAGAGTGGCATGCTTGGAGAGGGCATGGAAGCTCCATGCCCTTTCTCCATACCTTGCCCTGTGCATCTCTTCCATCAGGCTGTTCCTAAGTTATATCTTTTCGTAATAAACTGGTAATCTAGTCAAATGTTTCTCTGGTTCTGCAAGCCACTCTAAAAAATTAATTGAACCCAAGGAGGGGGTAGTGGGAACCTCCAATCTGTAGCAAGTAGGTAAGAAGCACAGGTAACAACCTGGGCTTGCAACTGATGTCTGAAGTAGGGCAGGGGGAGGGGTAGTCTTGTAGGACTGAACCCTTAACCTGTGGAATCTGATGCTATCTCTGGGTACATACTATCAGAACTGAGTTGAATTCTTGAACAGCCTGCTAGTATCCAAGAATTGCTTGTTGGAGGTGTGGGTATGCCTTCCCCCAGGATGTTGGAATTGGGTCTCAGAATACCAAAGGAATTTGCAAAAATAGTTGAAGACAGTAAGAGAAGAGCTAGTTGTGGATCAGAAGATGACCATAAACAACAAAAATAGTTATGAATGTATATTCAATAACATTTAAAGCATCCCATGAGATTAGTTAAAATAACTAAAAAGGTATGAATGACGTTATAAGAAGTATACTCAAAATAAGCCTTTGATAGAGTAGTTAAATTAAGAAGATAAATTGTATACAGAAGATAATTTTTCAAACATGTCATGTGGCGTGAGATTTGGAGTTACAAGACTTGTATTAGAAGACTTATTTTGCTATCCATGTTATGCCAGCTATGCTATGTTTTATCTATTTTGCTCATGTGTGTGACCTTAAACAATCCATTTCACCTATCATGAATAGGTTTCCTCTCCTGTAAGTGGAAACATTTTCCTGATTAATGCAAGTAACTAATGACATGGGAAAAAAAGGAAATCAAGATAGCACATATGAAGGTGCTTTATGAATAACCCAGTCACCTGCAAATTTATAGAATGTTGAAGATGTTGATGATAGTGCTGGTGGTGATGCTGTTGCTGCTGATGGTAGTGATAATGGCTAAGCAATTCAAAGCAACACAACCCAATAAAACTAAATATTTTTATCTGCAAATCTGTCTATCTATCTATCTATCTATCTATTTATCTATCTATCTATCTATGATCATCTCAGGGTCCAGAAAGGACTATATGAGTGTCAAAGATTGGGGCTGATTCTATCCACCAAGTGTTTATTAGTAAAATCCTAACAAAACTTTATCCACAGAGGGCAAGATGTCACCCTTGGAAGACTCTTCACTTCTTATTCCATGTTTGACCTGCGCAGTTCTGGCTACAAAGGTTAAACTTGAGTGAGATGGCTTGTGTACTTTTCTCGTTGGATCGTTTGAGTTTTTGCACACCTGAGTAGATTGGGCAGCTGCCCAGGGAGTATGGCTTTAAGTAAACCAACATGAACCCATGTACTGCAGATAGCCTTCTGGTCTTCTGAAATGGTGGTACTGGGATTGTATTAACGGAACTTTAATTTTTAGGTCAAGGTGCTAATTCTAATAAAGACAGAACTGGTTGAATGTTCTTCTAGTTACTAACATAGAGATTTCATTGTGAGTTTTCTTTCCTCTTCTAAAACAAGTTTGATAAGAGAGGAAAATGAAAATCTTTAGTGGAGAAGAGAATTGGAAGAAGAGAGAAGTTGGCACTTTCTAAATGTAGGTATAGATTGCAAAACAGGAATTTAGTGGAAAAATGATATTTGAATCAGACAGCAATCAATTCAATTCATGGATTCACTAGAGTTTAAATCACTGAATTTTAGCATTGCTTTAGGCTAGATAACAATCTATCAGAATGAAAATTTCCGTACCTTTAAAATAAGTAATAATATTACATACTTCATTGAATTTGTGGAGATCAAATGAGATAGTCCATGAAAATTGCCTTCTACAAAATGTTGTTTACCCTACCTTACCCAAAATAATTAATTTTCTTTTCAATTCTGCCAAAGTCCTAGAAATTATCTTTGTGGGTCTTACATTATTTTAATATATTAATTTTAATTAGGTTATTAACTTCATTTATTATATTTATCATATTTTCCTAGGTTAAAATTATTTTATTTTTATTGCTATCATTTAATTATTAAGCATTTATTAGTTCTATTACTAGGTATTGTTGCAGTTGTACATGAGTTTAAGATGTGAGAACAGGACACAAAACAGTAGATGTTTTGGGAAAATGTGTTCTAGTTTGATGACCAGATATTGATAATGACTGAACAATCTTTTAAAGCTTACATTTGATATTTAACAAAAAAATGAGTCTAACATGTGTTGTTCTTCCAGTATGACATTTTTTTGCATGATCTGTGAAAACTTATGAAGTCATGAGATTTTAGATTTTAACTCTGAAAGACACTTGAGGAAACATTTTGTGTAATGTCTCAATATATAGGTGAAGAAACCAAGGCCCCATATTTATAGATATTGTCTATTGTCCAAGTTCCAAGATAGAATATGTAATATGATGTGTACTTATGTATAAACAATCACATATAATAATCTGGAAGACAATACGCAACATGTTAATTGACCACAGGTCATCATCTGGAACAATATTCTTCACTCCTCCCTTGCATTCTTTAACTAAACAAATGAACAAAAGCCCTTCTTATTTAAGGTTTCTGCTCACTTGTCCTTCCTTAGAGAAGTTGCCCCTGAACCTCCAGCCTATGTCTAATCCCCACCCCCCTACAAGGCTTAATAGAATGGAATGCTCAAAGAACTTCTTTAGTGTCAGGTTTCACTTTTTTTTTTCTTTTTACTATGGAAAGAACACTTAACCTGAGATCTACCCTCTTAGCAAATATTTAGGTCTATGATATATTATTGTTGACTGTAGGTATAATGGTGTACAGCAGATCTCTAGAGCTTATTCATTTTGCTTGGCTGAAACTTTATGCCCGCTGACTGAAATTTTACCTTTGCATGTATTATTCTCTCATTAATGTCTGTGTCCCCACTAGACCTCATGCTCCAGCAGAGCAAGGGCACTGCCAGATGTTTCTTGCCATTGAGTTCCCAGTGCTGAACACAAATATTAGCTCACTGTAGATGCTTAATAAATATTTATTAAATTAACAAGAAATAACAAGCAAAATGCAATCCAATGCCATTTTGAAAACAATTTCCAGAGTAATTTTTCTGACCACATTTGTCATTCTGATGGTCTTCAGAATCATATCAGTCTCCAGTTTATTCCTAATCATAAATATTTCTGGAAGACTTCTGAGATACCTATTCTGCCTGTATCACAGAGCAACCATGTGTATGTGTGTGTGTATGTGTTTGCGTGTGTGTGTGTGTGTGTGGAAACAGAGAGAGAGAGAGGGAGGATGGGAGGGAAAGAGAGAAAAGAGAGAGGAAGAAGAGGGAGAGAAGCAAAGCATTAAGAAACAGAGATTAACTTGCTGCAGAGAAAGGGACGAATTCAATAAAGAGAAAACAAATATCACCTGTGGTGAAACCCTAACGACTAAAGACATTAAAACAAAGTATGGGGAATATGTGGATAAGAGTCATTGTAGCCTCACACACGACCCTATATCATATATGACAGAGGATGTGATATACTGCTTTTCCAAATATAAGATAACAGTAACAACTGTATTACTTTTTGAAGTTTGCTCAATGATGCATGTCCATTCTCTGATTCAAATCTCTGTTCTTATCAAGGCCATTTCAAAACAATAAAGTGAGGTTAATAATAATAAGTCATGTAGTGCTTGCTATATAGTCAAGTAGTCTTGCTAAAGTAAATAAATGTATTAACTTATTTAATCTTCATGAAAATATGATGATATAGATATACTTCTTTTCATTATCCTGAAGTAGGAACTGAGTCTTAGAGAGGTAAATTTAGCTTAACGTCACAAAACAACTTGGTTGCTTACCCAAATTTCCTCTCTGCCTCCTTCCCACCTACTGGGAAGTGCAGGATGGCACCTGTTGAACCAGCCTCCTTGAATCCAGAAATACAAGCCACATTTTGAGGATGGCAGAGCCACTGCATAAGCCTGGATGTTTGGATTACCTCGTGGAGTGGAAAAATTTACCCACATTTGACAAATCACCTAATTTTGGGCTGTTACATCTGAGGAAAAGAAATTTTTATCTTATTTAAGCCACTGTGATTAGGGGTGAATTTATTATACGACATTACGTTGTGCTCTAACAAAATAACCCATGGCTTCTACCCACTATTTTGGGGATGGCTAAAAAGTTTTTGAACCAGGAAGAACTGAACTAAAATTTCAGAGAAAAGAAAATCCTCATAAGCAGCATCATGGGTCTTGCCACAATAGCAAAAGCGTGACATCATTTCCACAAGAAAGAGATATATACTCTATGGAATGTACCATGTCTCAGAATCTCAGTGTTGCAAGCTCATATATCTAATTTTGTCATCACATGAAGAACAGATCAATCTGTCGAGATAGATTAAAATGGACCAAGATCATGAGACCTATGTATATAAATAATGTCAACTTTTGAGTTTACAATGAGAAATCATTGTCACACAATCAGAGATACTCAGGTTCACATAACTGATTTATTTTCTTCATGTAGTCAAGATAAACAGGATGCCAAATTGTAATCAGAAGCTACTGCACAATTTTAAGACAACTGGATATACTCAAAGTCTATATAATCAACCTCTTGGGTGCCTGTAAGCAGATGTACACAGGAAGCCAAATCTTAATCAGAGGTTGCTTCATGAACGTGGAATCAGATGGAAGGAGATTGATGACTCAGATGTCACGTGGTACATCTCACAACCATGATTCTCTTGGCGACAGGAGCAGATATGCCAGGGTACGTCTTTAGCTAAGATCACTGTCTCAGTGATAAGCCACACGCATTTCCAGATTTGGAGTGGCTTTATCACGGGGATCAGAAAAACTCAAAGTCAAAACAAAGACTAAGGATTTCCCTCCGCTTCTACACTGTTTCCACTTCGTGTTTTTGACTCCTTTTCCTGTGATTCCTCTTGTGATCCACTTATTCTATTTTTAACTCTGTGATGACATCGCTTTGAACTAATCTGTCATACTTTTGGTCCAGTCAAATGAGTTGATTTATTGCTTAGTTATCAAAGGGCAATCTTGTTTCAATCATTTCTTCATTTTCAGGGAGCAAAATTAGAGTCCCTCGGTACTAACAATAAAAGAAACTTTTTCAAAATTTAGTATGTAAAAGAGAAACATTAAGGTCACATACTAGAGATTGCCAGAATTTTATCACTCCTTCTTTACCTCACTTGGAGATTTAACTTTTTTTCGTTTTAGCTTTCTTACGGCATTTGACAATGTATTGCTTTATAATTTGGTAATTTTTATACCTTTATAGTTCACACTCCAGTTTGCAAGTGTCTTAAGGGGAGTAGCTATTTGTGATTCATCACTGCAGTCACTTCAACACTTGGACAATGTCTTACAAAGATAGGTTTGATCAATATTTGAATAACTGATTCGATAAAAAAGTTAATGAGAACAATTGAGATGAAAAGTGTACTAGTTTCTTTCTGTCCTTATGCCATATCTAGGGGAGCCTGGCTAACATGATGACAATATTTCTTAGTCAATACACATCACCTTATACAAAACACTTTAAATTATTCAGATGATAATAAAAATTCATATGGTTATACATTATATCATCATATGCAAGCATTACCATCATGATAATGGCCTGAAATAGCACTTAAAATATATATATTACCTCAATTATTTTCCCCAAATGTTTTGAGGTGCGAGTATTATTATTTTCCTTTCCAGACACAGAAACCAAGGCATAGAAAGAGGAAGTCACTCACAATCCCTTAGCCCGTAATTTCTAAAGTCAAGATTTGTGCCCAGCCAATCAGATGACATAGCCTATGCCCTTAACCACTGTGCTAAGCTGCCTCGGATATCTGGATTTTCAGAGATGATCTAGTTTAATCTCTTTACTCATAGATATGCAAGAATGAGATAGAAAGATGATGGCTTTTTTCAAAGCTATGATATAAGTAAAGCTTTTGGTGGTTTTTTGTGTGTGGGAGGTATCATAGACTGGTCAGACAGTTTCTCTTTTTAGTCTTCATGTTATATTCTTCTACCTCTGCCTTGTCTGCTCTTTCTTATTCTCCTCTCTCTTTTTTCTTGTAAAGTATCAGCATCCTTGATGGCTCAGTCCTCCCTCACATGTTCTACTTAACACATGAACTGGCTTTGCCTCACTCACCTGTTTTGTCTCTTTATAATTCTCTCTGTTTCCCCATCTTTGGGTTTATTTACTTCCTTGCTAGACACACACACACATTTTCCATTACAAGGCTTTTGCATTGTCTCAGCGCAAATTTTGTTTTTCCCAGGAAGCTCTTTGTGACCTCTCCCTGCTACATATCTCTTTGCATTTTCTTTTTCATAGCACTCATTTCAATGTAATGTAGTATAATGTAATTATTTATTTATGTATTTATTTATTTACAGGTAAAAGAGATGCCAGCTCCCTGGCAGTGCCCAAGTCTTCTGGACTTATGGAATCATAATTTTCTGTAATATTTAAATACAAATGGATTGAACTTTCATTCCGCACATGGAAGTCCAGAATATTCTAAGTATTTTAGGAATTAGTAGAGAACTCAAATTTCTCTTCATCATTTCTGTATCCAAATCCCAATATAGCTGCATGCAAATTATCGACATCTTGCTACCTGTACATTGGGACCCATTTTTACACCTCTTTGCTCCTCGTAGAATATGACCCCTATTCTTTTGCTGAACAGAGTACAAGCTGGTGTGTTTCAGACTTTCCTGAAAAGTTGGGGGTGGTGGCAGTGGTAGTGTTAGGAGGTGGAGTTCTTGCACATGGCAGCACAGCAATTAAAAACACTCTTAGACTCACCTATTAGAAACACATAGTGAGCATTACAAAAGTCTCTATGTTCAGGTTTCACCCAAGCAGTAAAATCAGAAGTTCTGGGGGTAAAGCTCAAGCATCAGTTTTTGTTTTTTTCGAATTTACCTAAGTTATTCTAATATGCAGCCAGATTCGAGAACCACTGTATAAATCCACTAAATCACTCTAAGGGTGTGGTTTTTCATACTGAGAAAGGTCACCGAGATACTTCTGTAAATAAAAACAGTCTCTTCATCAGAGAAACATCCCTTTCCTCTGACTCCCTGGCTTTAATAAAAAGCATGCTTTCCACAATATTAGGTCAATTTATTGCTTCATTTCTATTTCTTTTGCTAGATTCTAACCTCCATGAGGACAGGATTAAGATATTTGTCTTGTTTGTTATTGTTTCCCAGAAAAAAAATTCCACAGTGCCTGAGGCGTATTAGTCACCCAAAAAACATTTGTTGAATGAGTCAATGAATTTAGATTTTCAGAAAATTTGTGACAAAGAAAGAATATTTTGTCCATTTAAATATTGACACGGAAAGAGTTTAAGCATTGATGTGGGAAAAAAAAGATGTAATGCATTTTTATATTAGTAGTTAATATTTTTGTTAGATAAAATGCTTCCCTCGGAGTTTAGGAATATCAGTTTACATTAGGAGTAACTTTTCTCATAAAATTATCATACTAGGTCATTAAATTTAACTGCAGGCAAAGAATCTAAGAGGAAATAAATTGCCTTTAATCTTCTAGTCTTTCAAACGCTAACTCTCAGAGTGGCTAGAATAAGAAGAATTTCAGACAGTAAGGATAGTATCAAATATATTTTCCCAACAGGAAACAGGCAGACAGATTTGGGGAACTTTAGCAGGAAGCCTCTAGTAAAGATTTGCTGCCATGTGTGAACGGGAAAGAGGACATTCAGCTAAGCCTTGTCTGATATTTATATGGATATCCTTAAAAGGGAAGAAGGGAATGAACTTTTTCCACAGCTGAATTCCAGATGTATCCAAAGGAACACATTTTACTGTCACTGATGTCAACTGTCTCCTGACTCCTTTCACTAATTATTACAGATTGGGCATTGTAAACCCCTGTCATTTCAAGCAACAACTCTCAATGTTGTTGGTGTATGGTGCCAGTCTGCTGCTCTCTGCTTCAGAACTTAATAATAATAATAGTAATAATAATAATGATAAATAACTGCCATGTAATGAGTGCCAACTGTTTGGCACGTCTTTGACTACTTTATCTATTGTAATCATCACAGCAAACCTGGCAATGGTTATTGCTATCTACATTTTACAGATGAAGCAACCAAGGACCAGAAAGTATAAAGAGGTCGTTTGTATTCACAGAATTAGTAAACAGTTCAAGAGTCTCAGACTGAGAGTTTCCTTGTAGCAGTGTTTCCTGCTAAACCTAAGAAAGAAGTTCTTAAAGAATGAAGGTCAAGATTAAATGTGAGCATGTTAATTTCAGTTCTTCTTTACAATCCCCGAGTCTACATATGTCCAAGCAACAGCTCCATTCAGATCAGCGTTTGGACAAATGAACCATCCAATTAACTGACCAACAAACCCATAAATAAATGAATTATCAGTTTTGTCTTTTAGAGTCAAAATATATGGTTTATTAGCAGTATGTCCATAGTTTCATTGGTTTTAGCATTGTAGCTGATACACAATTATTAAATAAATTAGAACTACAGTGACTTTTGTGCCTTCTATATCTCATTTGGTCTATTTTATGTCGCTTCAGAGATTTGATGGTTAAAAGAATATCTTTACCTTGTTCAGCCAAAAATGAGTTTTCTAATCTACTATCTAAGAAAGGGTTCAGACATAAGAGGCAGAGAGATGGCCAATTCAAGCTTTCTTCCAGATGTTTGGGTTTTGAGACAGCCAGTGCTATTTGCCAGCTGGAATGTAATTGGATTTGAGAAACCATAATTTCCACCATGAAACTTGAATAAGTCATTACTTTATCCTTCAAGACAAGATCTCTGATAGAGATCTAATCCCAAAACTCCAGAGGAAAAAAAAATGCTTCTCCTAAGAGAAGCATGTAGTACACTGGAGGTCTGATTTCTCAAAGAAAGTGATTCTGAAGGCTTGATCAGTGAGACACAGAAAATGCCTTATGCTCTGATGATTTTCTAACCATTGATGGACAATTATTTTTATACTGCAATACTCAAAATATAAGTCTCTGCCTGGCTGCTAGCCCTCGCATATCACCAGTTTCCCTAACCAGAACGACTTTAGCCTAATTTACAGGCTTGATTTGGTCCTAGTCCTTAGGGATTTTCCTAACTCAAGGTAGAAGGGATGTGGGGCTGGCCCCATGGCATAGCGATTAAACCTGGCATGCTCCGCTTTGGCGGCCCGGGTTCCGATCTCGGGCATGGACCCACACAACTCGTCAAGCCATGCTGTGGCAGCAACCCACATACAAAATAGACGAAGATTGGCACAGATGTTAGCTCAGAGTGAATCTTCCTCATCCAAAAAAAAAAAAAAAAAAGATAGAAGGGATGTAACTAGTAGTCTGGGACTCAGCCTCAAGGACTGATTGTGTACCCAGTTCTACCCTATTTCTGAGACGTGGTCCACATTTGCACCTCATATTTGGTAACCAGATCCCTGTTTAGTTCTTTGTTCTTGGCTTTTTCTTTGGGAACTCATACCTCTAAAAGTGGGATCTGGGTTTATTCTTTTCAAGCCAGTTACCAGGAACTAACGTTCTGGCCCTGGCTCCTTGCCTATATGCCTGAGGCATTTTTACCCAATGGTAGATCTTCCCTGATACCTACCAACTACCTAGACTCCTGACTATCACTTGCTCTGAATTCTATCCCCTCATTAAGCCTCTATATGCACTTCTTTCAACCCCTATCTCATAATAAATGCTTCCTGAGTACCATTTTGTTGTCAACTCTTTGCGTTTGGGGTTGTGTTGATCGACTGGACCTACTTCTGGTAGCTGTGGCTAGTCTTTTTCCTGCATCCATCTCTCCCAGAGCCTTTCTGTTTGCCCCATCCCATTGCATCACTAAACTTTGGGCAGACATATGACACATAGGATCCCATAAATCCTAACTGCTGACTATGCAGACAAGTATCCCATTCTGGTCAGTGTGTGGGATTGCATAATCCCACATGCCATATAGCACTGCTGGCACATTTTCTTGCAGGAATAATTCCTCTTCCTGGAAATAATCACAACCAGAAGCATTAAATTTTGCAACACCCTGGGAAACCACTTGAATTATTCTGTGAGAGTGAGGAAGATATCAAGTGTCACTCCTGGAATCAACTTCTCTTAGAATGAGAAAACTACATTTGTGCTGTCTTGATCACAGCAACATTTTCCTGCATATTTTGAAAAAATACCTATGCTTATATTGTTTTATATAATTAGGTGTATAGTGCCTAAATGTCCCAATTCAAATTGTGAGAATATCTGAGCAATGGAAGTGCTGACTTCTTCAGAGGCCTTTAAAATTAGGACAGGTTCTCACGTATTTGGGATCTAGCTCAAAGGCAAATTTTTGCTAAAATTTCTGGCTCCATATCAAGCCCTGCATCTCTAGGTTGCTTTTTGTGGTATTCATTTTGGTTCCTGAAGGTCTATTTTACATATAATATTTATCATTAAAATTATGAATTATAAATAGGCAAATATATGTATATAGAGATACAGATGTATATATATATATACACATGTATGTGTGTGCAGTCACAACATTTTACAAAGTGCATTTGCATATGATATTTCATTAAAAGTCTCAAAATACACTGCAAATTAGATATCACCTCCATTTTATAGATAAAAGGAACAGAAATCTTAAGTAACTTGACTGAAACCTCTAGCAAAACCAGGAAGTGAATTTAGGTCCTGTGGTTCCAAATTCCTACTGTTTCACCAGATCCCATTTGCCAAGCTCACTGCCTTAGTCATAATCCCTCCCTGTGTTGGTCACCAGTACAGAGTATATTATACTTTGAAATGTATGCTTTAAAAGGAAGACACAGACCAAAATTTCAATAAAGCATTCATTCTGGTAAATTATAACATTTTTTATTTCCCCTGTCCTTGAGAAAAAATCATTGACTTCGTAGATAACCTAGGATGGAAAATTCTATTATTGAGTCTTACCTAGAATGGGAGAGAAAGGAGCAGAATCATCAAACATCTGTCCTTGAAAATGAATCATTGATATTTCATTCCTTTATTCATTTAGTCATTCAAAGAACACGTTTCTATTGGGCATCTATTAAGCGTCAGGCACTGTGACAGAAATTGAGAACACAAAGATCAGAAAAATACTATGTCTACTTTGAAGTTGCTCGTAGTTTATTGGTGAAGGCCATAAATGCTTTAATAGAGGTACCTGCAAAAGGTTATGGTGACTTAGAGAAGCAGAACCTTTCTCTATTTTTGGAAGCATAAAAAATTTCATTGGGTAAAAAATCACATGGGGCCGGCCCGGTGGCCTAACGGTTAAGTGAGTGAGCTCCGCTTCGGCGGCCTGGGGTTTGCAGGTTTGGACCCCAGGTGCGCACCAATGCACCGCTTGTCAAGCCATGCTGTGGCAGCATCCCATATAAAGTAGAGGAAGATGGGCACGGACGTTAGCCCAAGGCCAATCTTCCTCAGCAAAAAGAGGAGGATTGGCATTGGATGTTACCTCAGGGCTAATCTTCCTCACACACACACACAAAAATCACTTAAAGAAGATGAAGGAGAAGAAATATGCATCTGCATAGTGAGGAATTCAGATTGAAGGAAGTCCATAAATTAAGGCTTAAAAACATGAAATTATAGAGTATCCTGGAACTGGTGTGTTGCGGAGAAAGAAGGGTTATACATGAGTCTGGAAGTTAGCGTAGGTCCATGCTAAGAAGAATCACAGATGCCCCTCTGAGATTTTTCTACTTATGTCATAGGCAATGGGGAACTCTCCAAGGTTTATAAATGGGAGTATTGAAGGAGATCCTGAAATGCCTTGGCCAACTCCCTGAATTTGATTTCCCATAAAAGCAGAGTCTGGAGCAAGGATTTTGGTGCAAGTAGTTTATTTGAGATGCAATCTTAGGAATCAAGGTGAAGGAATAGAGAAGGGAGATAGGGAAAGGAGGAAGGCCATTAATGGATGTCAAAATCAGTGGATTACCACTACGACATCTAAGGCTCAACTCGGCTTGGGATTTACTGGGAGATGCAGAATATACCATAGTGGTGCTCCACCAAGTGTGAGGAATCTGGGCACTCATCCACAACCTCTTCATCCATTGAGAGTAAATCCTGGAGGATTAACTCCCCAGAACGTCTGGCCTGATCTATACTAAGAGCACTGTCATGAGAGAAAGCCTTTAGGTGGAGAGATAAGGAAATACTAGCTTGCAGAGGAACCATGTGTAGGTGAGCTCTTAGGTGGGCCTAGTTTGACAGAACTAGAAAAAGGATCACTTTTTTCCCTACAAAGTGTGAAACTAGCCTATTCTATCTGGGAGGCATCAGTGAAGACCCCTTTGAGGGGTCTGTGAATTTTAAGTTATTAGGGTTTTTCTCCTTGTCATCTCCTTCAGTGAGTCTGCCTCCACGGTAAATCTGAAACATGCTCACACAATCGCCCATGATAGAATCCCACTGGCTGCTCAGAGGGTCGGCTTTTAAAAGCTGAGGTATCCTAATTGCAGTCAACAGGCTTCTTTTGAATGCCTATGGGGCTTGGGAAAGCAAACTGTGTGGTTGTTATTTGTCCTCCCCGGGATATACAGTGTCAAGAAACAAGGCCTGCTTTCCAAGGCTTCAATCTCCTTTGTCGCTCCAGATTGCAGATGACATCCTTGTGTGGGATGCATTAAGATCTTTTGTGTCCCAGTATCAGCCGGAGGCCTGCTCAGTGTACACCCTGGCAGCTCTCATTATGAGGAATAATAGACAACATGTTTCCTCAAGATTTGTTATCTTTTCTCACTCAGCCCTAGCCAATGTGTCTGCTGGGCATTTTCTGGGCCCTGCTTTGGCGCAATCACGTGGAAGGCGAGATAGCAGAGTAGCATTTGTTGGGGGATCCCAGCTGCAAGCCTGACATCTGCTAAGTATTCTGTAACTTTCTTTGAACATAATTAAATACAATCATCAGCCACCCCCTTGGCCTCCCACCAAAGACTCCATTAGAAATGGGGAAGAATCTAACATCAAACCTATGTGGAAAATGCTGAACAATGAAGCTGATTTAACCTCAATTCATCCATCCATTTCTGCTGAAGAAGCATTTGAATCATTATTGTCCTGAAAGCTTCTCTACTTTTCTTCCTTCCTTTCTCCTTCCCTCCCTCCCAATTTCTCTCTCTCTCTCTCTTTTTCTCTTTCTTATCTTTCTTTCATTTTTTGAGGGAGAAGGGGGCTTACATGGTTCAAAATCTTTACAATGTCTCTCCTCTCTCTCTTTCTTTCATCCTTTCCTTAAACCAATATATATTCAGTACATTCCAGTACCCATGCAAGATAGATATCTGTCCTTATGAGTTTAAAGTTATCATGTAAAACAAGCTCAGAAACATAAAAGCATGATTAGTGGGAAAAGCATTGGCTTTGGAGTCAGATGTACCTGGGTATAAATGTTTCCCAACTAGTTCACCTCCCTGGCCCTCCTTTCCTCATCTAAATAGTGGCAAATGCTATTTTTTAATGTCAAAATGTGGTACTGATGTGTAAACTAGTTAATAAACCCTGACACATAATGCAACACATTATAACTTTCCTTTTTTCTACTTGCCTCAGAAAATCCATTGCAAAGAGTTAGACATTTCCTGTGTTTTAAACAAATAAATGTTGAAAGAAAGAATATTTGACTGTCTGTGGCCAGGAAAATATATTCTCATCCTCAGAGAAACATAACATTTCAGAGCCAGAAGGGACTTTTACTCTATGTAAATTAGGAAATAAACAAGTTTAAGGAATATGCCTCAAGTCATACAACTAATTGAGGATTGAGAGTTGGCTGGAACTCAAGTCTCGTGACTTCTCTCCCAGTACCCCTTCCCCTTCACTGCTCTAGAGAATCGATTTGAGAACACAGGCAGCCAACCCAAAGAGGAAATGGAGACTATGTTTCTCTGTTCCAATCTCTCTCACACCAGGATATGTCTACTACTGGATTCATTTTCTTTTTTTGTGACACAATCATTACATTTTTGTGGTAGAGAACATTGATTGCTCACACAGCAGTCATCCCTTTCTTCTTCTTCTTTTCTGAATAAGTCTTCATTCTACATAAAAGCTGGAAATGACAGCTGCTTCCTTTCCTAGCCTCTCCTGAAGCTAGGACATGGGTATGAAATTAACACCAGCTGATGTACATGAGGGGACAAGTTCTGTTACCTGCAACTTACAACCTGCTCTCACAAAAAAAAAAAAAGCAAAAATAAGAAAAACAATCTATAATATTACTGTTTTGTTATATTTGTTTGCATGATTGCACATACATATACATATATATACATGATCACTTGTAAGTAATGTTTTGAAACCTTTTTCATATAGTATTACTAATTTCCCATACAATTTAAAGTTCTTTTACACCATTATTTTGGCTACACAATAGTCTCATTTATGACTAAATGGACATTTCTTTAAGCAATTCCTTATTGTTATCGTTTCTAACATTTTATATTATAAATAGAATTTTCATTTATGCTATTTATGACCATCCTTAAAACTAGAGTTTTGTTTTTCCTTCCCACAGCATATTAATTTTCTCAAAACGCTGAATTTATGGGCCAGCCCCAGTGACCTAGTGGTTAAGTTCAGCACACTCTGCTTTGGTGGCCCAGGTTTGGTTCTCAGGCTGAAACCTATACCACTTGTCTGTCAGCGGCCATTCTGTGGCAGCAGCTCTCATATGAAAAGAGGAAAAAAAAAAAAAAAACACTGAATTTGTAATGGCATTACTTTACTGAAGAGCCTAGAAATAGCAAGTCACTTTTGTGAAGTTTTACACTTTCCAAAGTGCTCTTGTCTTCAATGTCTCTTTTGACCTTCGCAATTATCTTTTGAGGTTGATTGGATAGCTGTTATTAACTCTATTTTTTAGATGAGGAAATTGAAGATTACAGTTTGGTTGGCTTTCTTAAGAGCTAAACTAGTACATGGCACGCCATTAGAGGCTTCTTTTGACTCTGAAGTCTAGTATCTTATTTCCTTCTTTTCTTCCTATCTTCTTGCCTGTCTATTTGCCTCCTTTTTTTTTTCTTTGTGACAAAAGAAGGCATTGTCTCTGTCCTTGAGTTGCTTTTAATTCACTGGGAGAGAGTGGCAAGGAGATTGACATTTACATTATCTTGTGAAAAATGTAACTATAGGAGAATAAAGGAAAAGCTTCTAAATCAAAGAGGAGTAGTATGAAAAGCTTCTAAAAAAGGTAAAGTTTGAGGAGAGACACTCCATGTCAAGCTTATAATTCTCACCGAGATATGTAAATTTCCTTCTAATCAATTATAACCTCACTTTATCTCCATTTCTTTGCAATTGCTATACTACATTCAAATAAGGCAGAGTTCTTTCCCATCTTTGGCCATCGACTCCTACCCTCACCCTAAATTTCTTGACCATACCCATCCTCCTCCATTGCGTATGTAATCTGTTGTCTTTATGAGCACTTCTTCCCACTTTACGTAATCTTTTAAAACTTTTGTCTCTCTAAATTCGACTCATCACATGGAACCCAGGTCAAGGTTTATGGCTTTCATGAAATCAGACTAAATTCCTATGTCTGTGCCTGAGAAATACAGAATTCTCATAGCATGTTGGAGAAGACTATCACTTTCATTCTGCAAAAATTTCCATTCTCTGACCACAAGTAAAGAAACATTAGACTGCCTACTAGTATCAGTTATTGTGTCCTGGGCTACAGAGACATTTAGGGTATGGTCATTGCCAACAGAAGGTCATTGTATTGGTCCAGAGATAGTGGGACAGTAACCTTTTGAGAAATGAGCTGTAGATGTGTCCCTTTTTCTTTCCTCCTACATATTTCTGTCTTTGTAGCTTTCTGATGCAGGTGAGTATTAAATGATAATGGTCTTCACTCCCTGATTTCAAAATATACTACAAAGCTATAGTAACCAAAACAGCATGGTACTGGCACAAAAACAGACACACAGATCAATGGAATAGAATCGAAAGCCCAGAAATAAACCCACACATCTATGGACAGCTAATCTTTGACAAAGGAGCCAAGAACATACAATGGGGAAAAGAAAGTCTCTTCAACAAATGGTGTTGGGAAAACTGGATAGCCACATGCAAAAAAATGAAAGTAGACCCTTACCTTACACCATGCACAAAAATTAACTCCAAGTGGATTAAAGACTTGAATGTAAGACCTGAAACTATGAAACTTCTAGAAGAAAACATAGGCAGTACGCTCATCCACATCGGTCTTAGCAACATCTTTTCAAACACCACATCTGACCGGGCAAGAGAAACAACAGAAAAAATAAACAAATGGGACTACATCAAACTAAAAAGCTTCTGCACAGCAAAGGAAACCATCAACAAAACGAAAAGACAACCTAACAATCGGGAGAAGATATTTGCAAACCATACATCTGATAAGGGCTTAATCTCCAAAATATATAAAGAACTCATGCATCTCAACAACAAAAAAACTACCAACCCAATTAAAAAAATGGGCAAAAGACCTGAACAGACATTTCTCCAAAGAAGATATACAGATGGCCAACAGACACATGAAAAGATGTTCAAAATCACTAACTATCAGGGAAATGCAAATTAAAACTACAATGAGATATCACCTCACGCCCGTCAGAATGGCTATAATTAACAAGACAGGAAACAATATGTGTTGGAGAGGATGTGGAGAGAAGGGAACTCTCATACACTGCTGGTGGGAGTGCAAACTGGTGCAGCCACGATGGAAAACAGTATGGAGATTCCTCAAAAAATCAAGGATAGAACTACCATATGATCCAGCTATTCCACTGTTGGGTATTTATCCAAAGAACTTGAAAACACCAATTTGCAAAGGTACATGCACCCCTGTGTTCATTGCAGCATTGTTCACAATAGCCAAGACTTGGAAGCAACCTAAGTGCCCATCAAGGGACGAATGGATAAAGAAGCTGTGGTATATATACACAATGGAATACTACTCAGCCATAAGAAACGATGAAATCCAGGCATTTGTGACAACATGGATGGACATTGAGGGTATAATGCAAAGTGAAATAAGTCAGAGGGAGAAGGTCAAATACCGTGATTTCCTTCATTAAGTAGTAGATAATAACAACAACAAACAAACACATAGGGACAGAGATTGGATTGGTGGTTACCAGAGGGGAAGGGGGGAGGGAGGAGGGTGAAAGGGATAATTTGGTACATGTGTGTGGTGATGGGTTGTAATTAGTATTTTGGTGGTGAACATGATGTAGTCCATGCAGAAATAGAAGTACAATGATGTACACCTGAAATTTTTACAATGTTATAAACCAATAAAAAAAATAAATAAATAAACTAAAAAAAAAAATGATAATGGTCTTGCTGCTGAATTTTCTTAATTTTCTCAGAAGATTAGAAGAACTTCACAACTAGGCCAAAATATCAGAAGGCTGAAGAGATGCCACTCAGAGAGGAGATTGAACAAAACTGGAGAATGGAAGAGTGTCCTTCAAATATGATACAAAAAGAGGCTCCCTGATCAGGTGTTGATTGACAAAGAACTCCACTTAACGGACTTTGCCTTTGGAAACTACTTCCCCTGGATTCTCAGAGATTTCTGATAATACTTGGCAACATTGTTGCTGTTGGAAATGGTATTTAGCTGGATGTCAATAGACTTCATTGTCATTAAAATCAATCAAAACTTTCAGACAATTTTGGGAATTTTGCCTTCTTGGCATGAGATCAACGCAATAGAGAAAAGGCATTTTCATTGACAGCTAAGCAATACTCCCAGAAATATCACTCAAGAACTCAGGATTTTGGACACTGAGAACACATATACTTAAATCTATTGCTGAGGGGAATTTCTGTAAACTGAATCTGAGTTGCCAAACCATTTTGGAGGGTCAAAAGATAGGCAAGTTATGCAGGCTATTAAAGGTTAACCTGGCAAATGTAAATTTAAAAAATCAGCTACAGAAATCTTTTGCGTTTTGGGGACCTGACCTGTCCATGCAGAAACAAATTTATTTTATAGTAAATATTTGTATTAGTTTCCTATCGTTGCATAACAAATTACCACAAACTTAGAGGATTACAACAACACTCATTTATTATCCCAAAGTTTCTATGGACCAGGAGTCTGGGCACAGCTTATCTGGGTCTTCTGCAAGGCTGTAATGAAAGTGTCAGCTGGGCTGTATTCTCATCTGGAGGAATAACTGGGGAAGAATCCGTTTGCAAGCTCACATCAGTTTTTGGCAGAATTTATTTCCTTGCTGTAGGACTGATGGCTCCTCTCTAGACTACTGGTATGGCTTCCTAATTCATCTCCTAGCCCCTAATTTTACTCCTAAAAATTATCCTCCAAAAAACAAGGTTTATTTAAAATCCAGTTTTAACATGTCACAGACCTGCTAGTTCCCTTGCTCCCCCCTACAACTTCTGTCAGGTTAAATCCAGAATATCTAGAATGGAGCTCTTGAATGGGTACAATATATCTCTTTAGCTTTACTTCTGGCTACAGAGCTTTACTTCAGCTCTGCCTTTAATCATACTTGTATTTCCATGCATACAGTACGCTATTTCTCTCCTTAGCCTTTGCGTATGGTCACCACTTTCCCTCAAGAACTTCCTTACGTCTCCTGGTACTTCCTCCATCTGGAAAATTATAACTTGTCATTTAAGAAAATGCTGGCTTTGTCTCCTCTAGGAAGCCATCTTTATTATTTTCTTGTAGAGTTTCTCAAATCCTTTAATATTCTTTGCACATCTCAAAAACTTTCTACTAACTCACTGTACTATGTTGTTCATTTTGTTTTCCTGTCTCCTCCACTTGGCTCTGAACTAATTCAGGGAAGAATTATGTTTTGCTCACTTTCAATTCCTGATACTTAGCATTGTACAATGTCATTTGAATGAATGGATGAAAACAAAATAATTCTGGTCAGTAAATATATAATGTCAATTTTTGCTCCAAGATTTTTTTTTTTTTTGAATGTGCATTCTTCCTTAGATATCAGTATGTTGTAATTTTAGTAATAGTATCTTTTTCCACTTTCTTGGGTGTTTGAATTTCACCTATTATTTTCAAAAAAATTTTTAAAACTTCTGCACATTAGATTTTTTAGATACAAGTTACAAATACTCCCACGTATCTCTCATTTAATTTTTTCTATTGTGTGTTTGGCAATGTTTTTAAATTAAATTTTATGAAGATAAATATTTTCCTTTGAGTGTTCCTGTGATGTTATCTTAGCTGATTGACATAGAAAATTAAATTATTCATGTGCCAAAGTGGAAGAAGGAAATTTACTGGTTCTTTGGTTAACACTGATAATATAATCAGAATAGCCACATAAGATGTAGTTTAAATAAACGTTTATCTCACAGTGCCTTGCATACATCAGGTATTCAATAAATATTAGTTGTGTCCCACTATTATTTACACTGTACTCACACACAACATCCATACCTACAAACACATACAAATATAAAAACACAAACTCATCCATTCACACATTCCTAATTTAGAAACTGAGAATATGTTTAGGGATCTTCTGAAACCATCACATTTTGTTTTTCAGCATATGGCTTAAACAAAAATTATTTATCATGTCCCACCATTCAGTAGGTTGGACTTAGTTGGGTGGTTCTTCTGCTGAGGTCACATATGAGAGGAGGTCACCTGGTTGCTTACCGGGGGCTGGGTGGTCCAAGAAGGCTTCACTCATACATCTGGAGATTGGTACTAACTCTTATCTGGCCTCTCTCTCCACATGGTCTCACTGTTCCGAGAATGCAAGTGCAGAAGCTACAAGACATCTTGAGGCCCTTCTCAGGATCTGTATAAGATCACTTTCCCTGTGTTCTATTGGTCAAAGCATACCATAAGGTCAGCCCAAAGTCAAGAGTTGGGAAAATAAACTTCTTGTTGGGAGGAGCTGCAGAGAACTTGAGGCCAATTTTAATCCACCAAATTCTTACAGTTGGATTTGAGACCAAGTCCTAAAGAGGTTCCATTCAGTCATTTGAGCTAGTATCAGAATATAAGAGGAGCTTCAACACAGCCCTGAATGAGCCAAGGAAACTCTTTAAAAGGAGAATATTGTCCTGTTCATTAATCATTACAAAAATATTTTGTTGGATTAGGTGCACACCACATATGGGAAACACTTGGAAATCTCCTTAGATTTTACACTCCACCAACTTGGTTTCCTTTTAAACCCCTAACTTTGATTTATGTATAGATACCTGTGTGCTCATATACATAGAAATATATAAACATATGTATTATTTACATATAAGCATGCTGTTATTCACAGACTGTATATAAATATATTTATACAGAAATATATTATTTCCATAGTGAAAAATATTTTAAAGTTTCAATCCAACTCTTTTATTGTGATTACATAAGAGAGGAAAGTAATTTATGTAAATATAACCTGAAAGACTTTCAAAAATGCCCTACAGCAAATTTTTTGGCTTCTCTCATCATTTGTTGATATAGTGTGTGTGATAAAAGACCACACAGGATTTCTATCCATATATTTTTTAAAATCAGAGAAAAATTAAGAAAGGAAAGGTTGGGAACTTTCTTTAAAAGTGTCACCTTATGTGATTTTTCACTATGGTGTAGATTAGCAAAAACTTGAAGGGCATCTTTGCATAAAAACAGCACAGATGAGTACGAGAAGGCTTTTAGATTTATGATTCATTTTTTGGAAACTTCAGCATATGCCTTGATAACCTTTATAGTTTCAATTGACCCTGGTCCTGTATCAGTCTTACTTCAACTTCCTGTATCCCTAAGTGTGGCCTCAAAATACTTTGATCTGCATATGCTTTCCTCCTTAAGAGGTAGGTAAGCAATCCTGTTAGGCCAGAGGTAAACATAAGTTACAATGAAATATAGAATGATTTTAACAAGAGATTAACAAAGAGCGGAGACTATTCTTTATGATGCAACCATAAGGATTAAAAAAGCATTGGTAAAGAGAGGTTTGAAAAATAATAGGATAAGCAAATCAATGAATTTTGAGTTGTACAGACTACATGTATCAATATATCACAGATTGTTGTGTAGACTCCTCCAGTTTCTAGGGTTGTGGTTAACAAACCATGGCCCATGCTCCAAATCCAGCTCACCTTCTGCCTTTGTAACAAAGTTTTATTGGAACACATGTATTTATTAATGTATTCTCCACTGCTGCTTTTGCTCTGCAATGGCAGGATTGAGTAGTCATGACAGAGATCACATAGTCTCTGCACAATCTCGAAAATTTACTATCTGCCTCTTTACAGAGAAGTTTGCTGACCCCTGCTCCAGGGCCTTAGATTTCCTCTGCCTAGGTCAATGAAAACAAAAAGTAGCAAACGATGGCAGGATATGTTCGTGGTTTACTAGGAAGAATATTTTTATCAGAGTATTGTCAAAAGTTTTGGGTTTGAATTTGGTGGGCTATTTGCTAGCTGTGCAACTGTGGACAAGCTATTTAACCTTGGATTCTTCCAATTCCAAAGTCCTTGCTACCTTTCTCTCTGACCTTAGAACGAAAGATGATAAACACTCTTGAACAACTTTGTGAACTATAAAGATGCAGTACGTATGCAAATTATTATTTATTATAGTAATTATTTAGTACCATTGATCAGAATATTGTTACTTCTTCAGCTTCCGTAAACTTTGTAGAATTGTGGTTCCTTGTCTTCCTGGAGTAACGTATGGCTGTGGAACTTTCTTTGGCCAATGAAATGGAAATCAAAGTGATCTGCGTCACTTTGCAGGAGGAGCCATTTTGAAGTATCTTAGAACGTATTAGCTAAGAACTAAGAAAATTCACATTACGTGTTAATTTTAGTTAATGATAATACATCAATATCAATATTGGTTCACGTTAGTTACGACAAATATACTACAGTCATATATGATGTTAACAATAGGGAAAACTGGATTTAGGGTTTTTGTGAACTCTGTCCTATCTTTGCAACTTTTCTGTAAATTGCAAACTATTCTAAAACAAAAAGTTTTTTAAAAAGATTATCATGACAAGAATTCCTCGAGACTTTATACCTTTTCTTAGTAATCAAGACTTTCAGAGTCATGTCAAGTCTTAGAACAAAAGATTTCCTTTGCCATTTGCATATGTGTCAGTTTTATTAATTAATTAATGCATTAATTCATTCAAACGAATATTGTTGAAAAAGCTGCCTTATAACAGACCACATACCAAACACTGTGTTAGGTGTAGGAGATGTGTTGATGAACAGCTGATAGAGTTTAATCAAATTTTATTTTTTCTCTTTATTTGAAAAAAAAAATCCTTGGGCCATTCTGATTGTACTTATTTTTCTTCCACTATCATTAATATAAAATATTTAGAATAAAATCCTCGGTTTTTAAAGGGCGTACAGACTGAGTTCAGGCATCTCTGTAACAGGCGTACTTCTTAGACTTTCTTCCTGCTAAAATGAATGGATATAAACCTCAACTGGCCATCTCAGCTCAAAAGTAGAACACAGAGATCACTGTTAACAGATGAAGATGTAATGTAGAAGGAGACAGAGCAGAACAGTGCAGCAGGCACGAATCAGTGTAATTCCCTGGTGATAAGTAGTTGGCAGCAGACATGTTGCTGAATATATTGAAGACAGAGAGAACCTTCTTAAATTAGGTGAATTTTAAACAGAGACCCCGGAGTAGTTAAAGACAGAGAATGACGACTGAACTTTGAACACCTGCAAACTGAGGGATTACGTATTCTCTGCCATCCTGATATGTGCTCTAATACATGGAAACAGCTATGGCAGTGCAAACACAATTGAGGCATAAAGAAATGTAGCAGAACGTGCAAGGTAGAAGAAGATAACAGGGTTTCAATTCTTAGTGCTGAGAGATTTGAAATTGTTACTACTATATATCATTTATACTTTGTTTTGTGAAGACACACACATGTCCACTTAGATTAACTCTATAGTAGATTTTATAAAATTCTCAACCTGCAATATGAAGTTCAGTCACTCCAAAGTAAAAAAATCTCTCCATGAAACATTCTGCATATACACAGGCTAGTTGGAACTCACCTGACAGTTTCTTTTAAAGCTGTCATTTAGGTTTGCCAGATAATGTGCTATGTGGTTTTGTGTGCGTTCTTACAACAGCTTTGAGAGTTTGGAATTACTATTCCCATTTCCAAATCAGATTCTATAAAACAATCTTGTTTTTCCAATTTACTGCTTGTGTTACCCTTTTTCTTCTCCAGTTTACTGATACTTTTGACATTTTTCTATTAAAACATATTAAACATTAAAAAGCATATAGGATACATTTGAATGGTTAAATAACAAGAATAAAAAATACCAAGTGTGCAGCCAATACCCAACAAACAGCTTTGTAGCCATCAATCTATCTTTACCCATCTCCCTGCCAGAGGTGACCCCAATCTGAATTTTGTTTCAATCATTTCCATGCTTTTCTGTATATTTTTCCCACCTACTTATGTATCTGTATTTAACAAATTATTTAGTTTTAGTTGATTTTGATCCTTATGTCAATAGGGTAATCATCTATGCTTATTTTAGCCTTCACTATATGTTTGAGATTCATCCCTATTGATAATGGATGAACTCTTGCTCCTGTGGTTACTATTTCATTTTATGAATACTTCACAGTTTATTTACTCATTTAGCTGGGCTGAGCATTTAGGGTCTTTCTCAACATTTTGCTAATATTGACACTGTCGCTGTGAACATCGTGGTGCCTGTCTCCAGATCCAGAACACATGTGCAAGTTTACTTAGAATATGCACCAAATAGAGAAACTGCTGTGTATCAGGACATTAACATGTTCAAATTTACTAGCTAATTTCATTTTTTCCCCAAAGTGGTTTTACCAATTTATACTCCCACAAGCAGTGGATAATAGTCTCTGTTGCTCCACATCCTCAAGAACATTTTATATAATCCAGCTGCATAATTTTACCAAACTGTGCTGTGAAAAATACTGGCTTAGTGATTAAATTCGTATTTCTCTGATAATGCGATTGAGCAACATTCCGTATGTTTATGATCATTTGTGTTTCTACTTCTGAGAAAGGCCCATTTGTGTCTTCTCTCTTTTTATTTTATTCTCATTTCTTTCTTTTTAGTAAGTAAGAATTCTTTATATATTCTGGACATGAGCTCTCTCTCAATTGCATATGTTAAAAATATTTTCTTCTTGTGTGTGGCTTATCTTTTTCACTCTCTTCGTGGTATCTTTTGATAATTAAGAGTTTGTGTTTTTAATTTTAATGTGGTTTAATTTATCAGGCTCTTCCCTTATGTTTTATATTTTTATGTCCATTATTATTTCTTTAAATATCACTTTAAGGGGGTTAGTTCTGGTTTGTTGAACTGTGTTCCTCTATTGTGTAGGTAAGACTTATACCACTAAAGCCTACTTAAACTCCCTCTTCAAGTTTTCCTTTCAATTTAATCCTTCTCAGAAGTTGTTCTGGCCTTGTCTTTCCCATTTTCCCTTCTGAACCTTCTTTGTGAGATATTACCATAACTAATTGGAAATTATTCTGAACACTCCCAAGGTCTAAATTAAGTACTTCATATTGGCTTAAATATCAACTTCTTCCCACCAGCTTTACCTCACTTCCCATAATTTCCTGAAAGGTCAGGGACTTCAGGGTTCTCCTTGCTTGTCAAGTAATGGTAGTCTAAAATCATAGCAATCAGGTTCTGTGAGCTCCTTTGTCTCATCCATGGAGGAATATTTTATTTTAAAAAAGATGAGAAAGAATGAAAAAAAGATTTTCTTTCTAATCCCACACACAGATACATTCCTTTTTGTAGCCAGATCCACATCAAGATGCAACCATTTGCTCTGATTTTTAAACACACTTGAATGAATTGTTTACCTTAAAAATAGTGGAATTAAAGATATTTTCAGGTTTCTATTCAGCCATGCAATGTGGCTCTTGGCTCAGGCTTGCTCCTAACCACAAAATCTCTCACCAAACAATAGATGCACAGAGATATTTGCAATCCTTATAAAAGATACAAACAATCTCTAAATATTCTCTTTCCTTGACATAAAGGGAAAAGCAGTATCGTGGAGAAATCTTTGAACTGCAATTTAGGAGATGTGTATTCCAACCTTAGCTTTCATGTTAAAAATCACTCTGTGCCTCAGTTTCTTCATCTATCAAATGATGGTATTGAACTAACAATTTCAAAGTCTTTTGGTTTTGTTTTTTGTTTGTTTAAATATGTATTTGCTGTTTTAACACTGTTTCTGGAATTAAAGACCCCACGTTTTCAAATGACCGATCAGTATATGTCCTTCTTATTGGTTAAGCAGATTTATTGCTGGAGGAGGGGCAGTAAAACACACAAACCCCTGGTATTTTGGGATAAGATTGGAGGCCATTCACCAGGTGGACTAAATATAATCAGCCACAGTGTCTTACTCCAGACACTGACCTCGTACACCACCATGGAAGGAAACAACCTTAATTCTGTCCAGCTGTATTTTCCAGTCATATTTTCATTGTCCGTGAGCTCAGACAAAACTTACAATATTATTTTCAATATAAGTTGTCCTTGACTATATACTGGCACACCAAATTTCAGATTCACTTCCAAGGAAGAAAGTATTTTCAATAAATCATGTTTGAATTCAGACCTTTTTAATAAATCCTTTTCTTTTCTCCCCCACCCCCTCACAGTTATAGAAAACAAGCTAGAAAGTATAAGAAGAGAGATTAATCTTAAGTTCTTTTTCCTATGTGGAAAGTATAGTGTGAATTAACATATGAATGCTTACTATGAAATAAGAACTTCAATAACTGCTCTAGTCATTAATCTAAAAATTTTTATTGAATATTAATTTATTAGAAATGTGTCAGAATAACTCCTGTCTCAGCTGCCCTGAGATTTAAAATCTAATGGGGGACAGAAACAATAAAATAGTTTTAGTAGGCGTTACCTTCAGTCTAGAAGTGTCTAAGAAATATAAGTTCATTTTCTGTAGCTTAATACTTGTTTCTAGGTCCCCATTCTGCTGGAAACAAATGGCCTCCATCCTTCTGAGGGCTTTACATCTTGAGAGTTATGACACTTATCTTGAGTCATTGTGAAGACATTACTATGGGCTTCAGCCCTATTCTAGGTGGTCCTAGTTTCACCATTGTCTGAGCTTCAGGCTCCCTTTGGGTCTTGTAGTTTTGCCTCTTGCTTCTGTGCTGTGTTTGGGGCAAAGTAATTTTTTGTTAGATTTCCTATTTGCCTAGTCATCCTGTACAGCCATTTCGTCCATTGGGTCTTTCTTGTTTCCCCAGCAGAGCTGCTGGAGAGTGGTGCTCTGCCATCGCTTCATCTTGCTACCCATTCCCCGTACACGGCCTCCCTGCTAAGTCGGATGGCTGGAATTTCTTTCTAGTCTTGGATACATTTTTCTCACTTCCTATTTCCAGCCAAGACATTGTGCTCTGAAGAGGTCATATTTAAAACTGAGATCTAAAGGAAGAGAAGGATCCAGTCATGCACAGATTGCGAGGAAAACATTCTGAGTAGGTTCATCATGCCCTGGTTGTGTTTGGAGAACTACTTTAAATATAGTACTTCAACGATTTCTCCCAATAATCCCCATGAGACAAGCACTTCTCATTTCATTGATAAAAATTAAAGTTCATATTGTTAGGCAATGCCAAAAGCCCTCAGCTAATATATGCAAAAATACTGACAATTTTAATTATGATACCTCATAAGATTGAAGAGAAAAATATGTTGGTTAGGCTATACCATGGTACAGGACCTTGGAGGAGAAGAAGAGATTCCCTGAGAAATTGATGGATAAGTGAGTCCCGAAGACTGAAGAAGCAGTTGAATGAAAAGCTGAAAGTAAAGCTTCAGGTTCACAGGATGTTGTGTGTGAAAACTCTCATATGATACAAAGGTGAAATGTTTGATGAACCAAATGAAGGTTGGAGTGATAACATCGAGCATCAAGGTGAGAATGACACAAAGTGAGCCTAAAGAATAAGAGACCAGAGACACTGCTTGGCCTTGGGAACTGGGATGAGGACTTGAAACTTCAGATTGTGTTATGGTTCCTTTAGTAGTATGATTCTCACTTCACCATGAAGCAAATGAAAAAAAAAAAGAAGAAGAAAGAGAGGAAGAAGAAGGCCTATACTATTTTCCCATTGCTGTTGTGACAAATTCCACAAACTTGGTGGAAGAAGCCTAAAATCGTGCTTTATGGGATTAAAATCAAAGCGTCAGCAGGCCTGCATTCCTTTTGGAGGCTGTAGCAGAGAATCCAGTCCTTGTGCTTTCCTGACTCCAGAGTCTGCCTGCACTCCTTGATTCTTGGCCCCCTGCCAGAAATGACATCACTCCAAACTCTGATTCTGTCATCATGTCATCTCCTTCTCTGACTCTGAGCCTCCTGCCTCTCTTTTATGAGGCCCCTTGTGATTACATTTGGCCCACCCAGATAATCCAGAATAATCTCTCCATCTCAAGATCCTTAACTTAATCACATCTGCAAAGTGTCTTTTACTATCTAAGGTACATTCACAGGTCCAGGATTAGCCCACAGACATCTTTGGGGGACCATTAAAGTGCCTACCATGAGGCCTAAATAATTGCAAAGGTTTTAGAAAGATTAGTAAGGGTGGATATGTTTCTTCATACTTTTTACAGATTCAAATATATTACATTGTGTCGGTATAATATTAAATGTTAAATAAATGGAGTACCAGAACAATATTCAATCGTAAAAAGAAATGGACTAAAACACATAACAATGAACTGGATTCTATTTTTACATAACAATTAACTAAAATATAAAGGAAATACCAAAAATTAAAATGGGTTAAATGATCGAGGATTGGTTAGGGACATTTATTTTTTCTCCCACGAATAAAACTATTTGGAGGGATAGGATAGTATCAGATAAGAAATATCTATTCGTTTATTAAAGAATCCAGACAGAAGAGTGATAACTGCTTTAGCAGATGTGTTGGTATCTTACCTTTGCCCTTGCAGATAGATCTACTGACTACCTTTTCCCGCTCTGACGTACGTCCCTGGAATCTGACCTTCATAGACTACATCAAAGGGAACTCTTGTTCCCTGACTTCTGGTTGGGCTAAACCAATAGGAAGCCTCAGAAAGAAGTTTTTAGGGTTAGGTAATTTATTCTCCCTGGCACCTTCCCTGTGGGGTTGCTACAGATGGACTTGTCCCTACATCAAAGGCAATGCTCCCTGAAAACCTTCCTCTATTGGTTTCTCCTCATTACTCTCTTCCTCCATTCCACTGGGTCACCCTATTCTTTGTGGCTCCCTACGCTCTGCCCACAGCTTTTTTAATAATCCCCTTATTAAACCCTCTTCAAATTATCTTATTTTGAAAAATCCATCTATTTCTTGCTGGAACTTTCACTGATGATGCAGGGCAAAGAGAGTCACACAATTGAAAACATTTGTAGAGAAAAATATGTGTGAAAGAAGAGGTGGTACATGGTAAAGAACATAGGAGGGGCTCGCCATTTGGAAGCAACAGATAAAATGGGAAATGGAAATTAAACATGAGTAGAAACAGAGGTAGCAGGTAAAAGTTCATATATGAGAACAGTCAAGCCTGCTCCTCACCTCCTCGTATAAGATTCTAGCAGACAGGCTACCAGCTATTCAGTAGGAGACTTGCATGTAAGAAAATATATGAAAGCAAAATATTAAAATAATATTTTTCAGATATTTAAGTACCCATAAGATTCATCTCACGTGAACCTGTTCGAAGTAAGATACTCTAGGATGTGCTTCAGTAAAATGAGAGAAGAAGAAATAAAAAAATAATAATAATAAAAGAAGAGGTGTGATCTGTGTAAGCATGAGAAGAATAAAAATATGTCCTAGGGTGACACCTGTCCACTATCTTGGAAAGCATCTGGTTCAGAGTGCAGCACGAGACTGGAAGTCTCCAAGAAAATAAAGATAATTATTTATTTACTCTTTTAGCCTTACTTGGAAGCTTTATATTTGTTATTATTTTAATAAATAAGAATAGACAATTATATATTAGTGTATTGATTTATCATGATTGTGACAAATGATTTTCCCAGTATCATGTGGATAAGCAATTCTTTCATTATTATCTTGTTATGATGTAGACATTTGAAGTTTATATTTAGTTAAATATATGAATACTTCTTTTATGATTCCTTCATCACATTTATACACAGAAATTTTTACTCCTATAAGGTTTAGTTGAATATTTACCTATACTTTGTTTCCCTGTTTAAATTGGATTTAACCCTTTAATTTTCTAGATATTATTTTAGTTTGCAACAGAAAAATGATTTACTTGAGTAGTTTTCAAAAATAATTTCCATTATCAATCGTTCAGTGACCCATCCCCCTTTCTATTGCTGTTATTTTTTATAAACTTACGTATTGGAATTCAACACACATAACAAGTGCATAAGTCATAGATGTACAGCCTGTTGGATTTTCACATTGTGTACACACCTAGAATAAGAAATACACCATGACCAATACCCAGAAGGCCCTGTCATGCTCCTTCCCTGTCACTGTCTTCCTGATATGCACAAATCTAACTCTTATACTGAATTCTAACACTGTAGATTAGTTTTGCTTGTTTTCGAACTTTATATATATAGGATCACAAAATATCATAAATTATGTCTAGATCTGTTTACTCAACATTCTGTTTATGTAGTCTTTGATTTCCAAACATTAGGGGATATTCTTGTCATCTTTGTATTATTGCTTTCTAGCTTAATTCCTCAAAAATCAGAAAATATCTCCAAGAAAGGGATCACTATACTTATTCGAATTCTTCCTTTTCCATCTGACAAAATATGCAGTTGCTGAAGATGGTCGTTCTTCCTTTGACATCTAGTGTTTGATTGGGCACCATGGCTTATTTAGACATTAGGAAAGGAGAACGTCATCCTTTTATATTTAATGATCACTATCTTTTTTGAATGTGGCCAGTGGAATCCATAGTCCTCTAAGTTGTACCCTGGAGACAAACTGTAGTAGGAGACGAGGAAGGGAAAGTAATGGCAGCCTCCTGTGTATCTGTGCCTCAATCAAACATAACTGGCCTCCTTCAACGGGGAACACAGTCAGAGGTTATCTGCAACGTCAGGTGTTCATGAATTTTTGTGAAAATCTCAAAGGCAGAATAACGAAGTGTAGCTCTAAAGCCAGATTAACTTTGTCTATTTTAAAGTGCACCCTTAAATGTATAGTAAGATGTTTAGTCAAATAATGTGGCCATTATTTCAGATAAGTTGTGATTCTTCTGGTGGAATTGTCTTAGGCTCTAAACAATACTATTTTTAATAGGCTTATAAAAGAAAAGTCATCCTTTAAAAGTGAGTGTCTAAGTATAAAGATACGTGAATGACCTAGGGTATTATTTTGGGTCAAAAATAAGGTGAGATTGCAAACTAAGGAGACAGGGTTGTGTGGATAACTGTCCTAGTCAGTTTGGGTTGTTACAACAAAAATAACCATAGACTGGGTGGCTCAAACAACAGAAATTTACTTCTCGCAGTTCTGGAGGCTGGGAAGCCCAACATCAAAACACTGGTCAATTTGATTCCTGGTGAAGGCCCTCTTGCTGGACACCTTCTTGCTGTGTCCTCACAGGATAGACAAAGAAATCATCTGTCTCATGGCTCTCCTTATAAGGACACTAATCTCATTCATGAGGGCTGCATCCTCATGTCTTAATTACCTCTCCAAAGCCCCATCTCCAAATACCACTGCATTGGGAATTATGGCTTCAACATATGAATTTGAGGGGGCATAAACATTCAGTCCATGGCAATAATTGACTCTGAAAGCAGTTCACAAAAGAAGAGCTCAGCTATATTTGGAGAAATGACATGACACCCTTGCCCAAATCTGGTCTTTTCCTAGTCTTCACCATCATAATGAATGGCACACTGGTATTTAACAAATCATTAGCTATAATTATTTTATTAATTTATGTTTTTGATTACTGGTATATTTTCAACCTAGTTTCCTAACCTATGTCCTCCATGAAAAGTGAGATCTTGTTTCTTATGTTCTCTGTTATCATATAATAGACATCAATACCTTCACTGAGCAGAAAAGTAAATAAGGTGTTTTGGTTTCATAAGTGCCCAGTATTTCTCTTTTTCCCATCTTCTCTGTGGCACTTTGGGAGTCAAAGCAGTCTTGATCTACACAGCACTCCTTTGCAGTTGGTGGGCGCTTTTCCAGAAACCTCTCAATACGTTGCTCAGGTTGTGTTCCTACTTCTGATCATCTCTACCCAGATGGACAGAATGGCACCTCCATTAAAGTTTCAGGGAGTTTTCAACTGATATCACTGTTGAAATGTGAAGAACTGATTGGCATCAAGAGTTTTGGCAATTAGCCAAGGAGCAACTATTGCAGTTATCAATTGCTATGTAACAAACCACCACAGAAATCAATGGCTTAAAGCAACAACTTAAGTATTATCTCTCATGGTTCTGTAGGTTTGGGGGCTCAGCTGCGTATTTCTCATTTGGTATTTCTCATGCAGTTACAGTGATGTTGCAGATTGCGCTGGAGTCATATGGAGGTTTCTTCACACACATCTGGTGCCCGAGTTAGGGTGACTAGCACAGCTGGGGCCTGGTGCAGCATTTCTCTCTCCATATAGCCTCTCCGCATTTCTAGCATGGTGGTCTCAGGACTTCAAAAAAGAATGTTCCAAGGAAGTGGAAGTTGCCAAAACTTAAGGAGTTGGCTTGGAAGCTGGCCTCTTGCCATGTTTACAATACAGTCGTATATCACTTAATGATGGAGATACGTTCTGAGAAATGCATCATTGGGTGATTTCGTTGTTGTGTGAACATCATAGAATATACTTACACAAACCTAGATGGTGTGTAAGTAGATTACATCTAGGCTACATGGTACAAATATTATGGGACCACCATCGTATATGTGGTCCATCATTGACCGAAATATCGTTATGTGGCACATGACTGCAATCTATTGATCAAAGCAGTCACAGAGTTCACTCAGATTCAGAGCGGGAGGAGTGTCTTTACAGAAGGGCAGAGGCTGACAGTTTGTGCCTGGTGAGGTTAAGTACTTGTATTTTAATTTGAAAATATCACCTAAGAAATCGATGAAGTTTTGGTAGATAAATTTTCAAGATCTGGAGGAATTATATTTGAACCTTTGAATTATAAACACATAGATATTTACACAAAAGTCTATCCATTTAGCCTTAATTCAAAACTTGACATCTAGAGTCCAATAGCTTTTAACAATGTTAATTTTCAGAAATCCAATCTTGGCTGATGTATGGTGGAAGAAATAAAATATAAAGCTTGATTTGAACAGGGTCACATCAAGTAATCTCAAAGAAAAAAGCCAACCTATATTCCTGAGTTATAGTCCAACCAATACTCTTTTCTTTTCTCAAGGTAATTTGAGAAGATTTTTCAATTGAGAGCTGAGAAAGATCTGCTCTCTGGTACAGTCATAAAAGGCAGTGTTATTGATTGTAAAATGTTGATTTATAGTGGTTTGTAATGGAAATATTGATGTATCTCAATGAATAGCCTACATTTCCTTATGAAGTTACCTTTGAATAAGGTTCTATAGTTACAACCAGACATTATACATCTATACAGGAATGGCTAAAATGCTGACCCATAGCAGTCAATCTCTCCAATAGACACAAAAATGTGAGGTTATAAAATAAACTGTGGAAGAAGAGATCATTTGAGTCACTGGCAGCAGTTGAAACAATTTGTTCATTGGCAGTCACGGCTGGGAAGCTCCCACCAACTTACTACCAGGCAACTCATGTAATCTAAGTATTCAGCTTGGCAAGTGTGAGTTAACCTTATTGCTGAGAAGGGGATGGCTTGCAATGAACTTTGACATCAGACCCGGAAGGTCTCCCCGGTGCCAGCCCTCTAATCCAAATTTTAATCTGTGTCTAAATTATTTGGAGATCTTAGTAAAATGTGGACTCTTACTTAGCAGATCTGAGTTAAGTACTGAGATTCTGCATTTCTGACAAGCTCCCAGGTGATGCTGATATGGCCAGTCTGTGGACCACACTTTGAGTAGCAGGATTCCAGTCAACATATCGTTTTAGTGAATTGTTACAACTGTAAATAAACTTGAGACTGAAGGAATATTTTTTGTCTCCAAAAGTTTTCTGAACTGAGACAGCAGGTCTCATTATGGAAATCAAATAAATCACAAAGTTCAAGAATTCTGAGGCTGATAGAGACCTTATAAATTGTTTAATAAATTAACTGAAACAAAGAAAGATGGCCCAGCAATTAACAGTAACAAGTCAGGGCCGTGCAATGTATTTGTGTTCTAGCCTGTCACTCGTGATCCAAGACAGCTAAATGCCTTGAGAGAGGATTATCCCATTGTATGAGAAGGACAAAAGGACTGATGACATCCATGACAGTTTTCCATAGAGCTGATTATAAAGGTAGTGACAAAAAAGTACCATCATTTCAGTGATATGTTTAGAACATTATGGCATATTCCACTCTGATTATTAAGAGCTCACTTGTGTTATTTGAATGATAAAGATCTCACTTAAGAAAAGAGATATCGCATACCCACTTTCTTATTTTGGCAAACCACCCACACTGCTCTCTATTACGGAAGGAAATTTAGCGTGAGTTAACAGGTCTCCATCTAGTCATGCATATCTTTCAGATTCTCTCTCATACAACCCTTTGTGGTGGGTTGAGCATAACATAGCCTGAAGCTATCTATCACTCTTACCCTTAATTAGAAGGAAAAATTGACTTGTACATAAGAGATAGTACAGGATCTTACATTAAGATGTGTGTGTGTATGTGTATACCTACCTACCTACGTATCTATGTATTTATCTATGTCTTTCTATATCTATAAAATATATAGAGAGATATATAAACCTTTTTTTAAAGAAGACTCTGGAATCTGAATTTGACCACAATAAATCAAGAGAGGTGATTAGGAGAATTTTCAGGACTGGTTTAGGGGAAATGGATTCTTTTGAGGGAGTTTTACAGTAGGGTCAGTTATTTGGTTGAGTCTTTTTCCCAGAAAGGAGCTGGCGAAATAAACCCCCAGCTACTCAAGTCTATCCAGAATGATCCTCAATTTTGGGTACTTGAAAAGGATCTGATCTCAGGACTATGATCCCAAAGCACAGAAAAGGGAACTTGCTTCCAGGCACTTCCTCCCCTATTACTAATGCTAGCCTTTCATCTCACATTAAGAAACAAATTGCAAAGGCCAGCACCCCCGTTGATACTTGACTTATTGTACTTCAAAGATTCAATTTAACTTAGTATTTCCAAGTTTCTTGAGGAGTGCAATGTGCCCGTTACTGTATAAACTACCATGGAATAGGAGTAACTGAGATATGCTCTTAACTTAGGTTCTCCAAAAGCAAAGCTCAGGGCAAGGATAAAAGCACTGACACTACCTTGGGTCCAGGGTGCGGGCTCAACTGATATGCATTAAAAAATAGAAGTGAAGCAAGAGAAGGTGAGAAACAATTCATTGAGTTACTCTGCTGGCTACTTCCTTACTATATGTCTCAGAGGGAAACCACTGGAAGCTGTGAGGATTATTTTCTAACACATAGCGCTTCCTCTGGAGGGGCTACAGAGAAAACTGCATCTCAGAGTAGTTCACAGAAGGAAGAAGGAGAAGGAATTTATCTGTTTACTCCCTCCTATCTCCTGCTTGACATTAGTTAAGGTTCACCCCATGAAGGTCTAATTCGTTCAGACCTCTAGCTCACATCATCTGATCCCTCAGTGACCACTCAGTAAGGCAGATCCCATGTCCCCATATGACATTTCTTCCATCTCCAAAGAAGAGCACGTGGTGTGAACGGAGCTCAGCCTGAGCCTTCAAATCAGACTCCATCCAGCTAGCTCAGGGAGCTCAGTTAGGGAGCTGAGACAAGTGGCACTGGTATCACTGTGATCTGGGAGGTGGGTGATGTATTGGAAAAATGAAGCAGTCAAGGATATCTGAGGTGGAGCAGAGGCTTGTGTTGAACACAGTCAACTCCTTAAAGCACCACATCTCACGCCTTCTAAAACATCTGGCTACTGTACTACATTATGAGACATCTGTTTTATTCATTTGTTTAATTTTTTTTTCTGAGAGAATGAAGATACTTTCACTTCTTCCCCAAAAAGATAATTGCAAGTCCAATCAGATACAGAGCCTCCTTCGTTATGTTAGCAAGTTGTCATGTCTTGGAGGCCTAAGGTGACAAGAAAGTAAAAAAGCTACAGTGTATGCTACTTATCTATAGAGATAACTTGATCTAGGGATCAAGATGTGGTTTCAGAGAGTGTCTAGAATCCAGTGACACTAGGCTGTGTGAATACTCTGGCTATGAGACGGTGCTGAATCTCTATGAACCTCACATAGTTCATCATTGTGTAAAATGGGGACACATGATGTAAAAGACCATGTGGTAGGGTTCACATTGAACACAGAAATAAAAGTGTCTGAATACTTAAAAGCATGATAGACATTCAAGAGACTGACTTGGTGACTAAATCAGCTGTGCTGGATTTTCCACTCACTGGCTCCCAGTCTCTTTGTCTAAGGAACAACCCATGATTTATTCTATGAGGGCATTGCTTGGGATAAGTAGGATGAATGCGAGGTTATTGCTTATGTCCAGAAATATCCATGCTACGGAGACTACATCACTTTGTCTAGATAGCTGACACACTCTCCTGAATAGGGAAGTCATTTGTGCCATCAATTTCTGAATGGAGGTCGAGTCCTCAAACAGGGAACTGGCTCTAAGATGCCAAGATATTCATAGGCCAGAGGCAGGGAAACATTGTTGTGTTTAGATGTTCAGGAAGGTGTTCCCTTATGTAAGGGAACTAGCTTCTGCCATGTGAAAGATGACCAGGACCTATAAAGTAGTGATAGATCCAGACAAAAGATGACATGCTGGAGATTAAAGTCAATGTATTTATGTCCATAGCACTCTTTGGCTTTTCTTCTCTATAGTTATCTTCTCTTCCAGTGCTGTCCTAAGAAAAATAAAGTTCAGTCACAAAAATTGGTCCACAAAGGCAGCAGATAAGCTACAGAAAGACATACAAATTATAGAAATTTGCACATCTTCCCTCCTTCTCTCCCCTAAGGAGAGGCTGATCTCCTAAAGCTGACGTAAAGTTTACTCTACTGGAGGAGTAAGTAAGCCCTCAATGTGGTATCTGGAAGATAGCGGGAATCAGGACTCCACTGAAAGTTCTTTCTTTTCCCTTCTGAATAGAAAGACATCCCTCATGGCATCAAAACTAGCCTTTTACAAGAATTTATCTCAAAAAGGCAGTAAAGATATTTGTTTTGGGCTCTAGCCATTGACTAAAACATAATTACCTCACCAGATAAACCATGGTATATTTGCCAGGAAGTCATATAAAGGATAGCAGTCAAGGAGTAATGAAAGATGGGTCTTATTTGTCCTCTACGTGTAGGAGAGCTGGAAATAGACCTATTGATAGAGGTCCAAAGTCTGTGAAGTTCTGGTCAGGGAAGTCTGATGCAAAATTGTGAAATCGTGATTCCACTTCACATGCCTATTACATTTTTGAAATCCACAAAAGAATTGTATAATCTCATGCAAAGTTCACCACAGCTTGCCACTACTCCCATTTTTCAGATGAGTGAACCAAGACTCAGGGTGGACAATTGACTTGCCAAAGTGAAATAACTCTTACAGGTAGAGCCAGAACAAGAGCTTAAGCCTCTGATTCCAGATTCTGCGACTTTCAAATATGTAATAGCTATTTACACAGTAGTAGCTGGGTGGAGGATAAGAGATGAGACCAAAATCTGGGCGCAACTTAATACAAACATTTCCCTAGTGTGCCCTCACAAGGTATACACACCTCAAGCAATCTTTCCCCATTGAGTGGAAACTATGTGACATACAGTAGTCCCCCTTATCAGTGGTTTCGTTTTCCATGATTTCAGTTACCTCCAGTCAACCAAAAATATTAAAATTATTAAATGAAATATTTAATGAAATTAAATATTTTTAATTTCATTAAAGTTAAAAATATTAAATGAAAAATTCCAGAAATAAACAATTCACAAGTTTTAAATTGGGTGCTGTTCTGAGTAGCGTGAGGAAATCTCTCACCATCCTACTCTGTCCCACCCGGGACATGAATTATCCCTTTCTCCACCGCATCCACACGGTATTCACTACCTGCCCGTTAGTCACTTAGTAGCTTTCTCAGTTATCAGATTGTCGTGGTATCACAGTGCTTGTGTTCAACTAATCCTTATTTTACTTACTAATAGCCCCAAAGCACAGGAGTAGCAATGCTGGCAATTCGAATATGCCAAAGAGAAGCCATAAAGTGCTTCCTTTTTGTGAAAAGGTGAAAGTTCTCAACTTAATAAGGAACAAAAAAAAATCAAAAGCTGAGGTTACTAAGATCTATGATGACTTTTATTATAGTATATTGTTATAATTGTTTTAGTTTATTATTATTATTGTTAATCTCTTACTGTGTTGATTTTATAAATTAAGCTTTATCATATGTATGTATGTATAGGAAAAAACACAGCATATATGGAGTTCAGTACTATCCATGGTTTCAGGCATCCAGTGGAGGTCTTGGAATGTATCCCCATGGATAAGAGACAACTATTGTATATGAAAGAAAATAGAGCACAAAAGACCTATAAGAGAAATTCAAACACTGACACTGAATCCAGAACCCCCATTGTACATAGTTGGTAACCTTGCCTAGCATAGATTAGAAATACCATTTCATTGCCCTCCCCTTTGTCTAGTGCTCCATACGTAAAGCAGGGAATGAGGAGAGTTGGGAAAAGGGGCTGCCTTCAGATTCACTTTTCAATCTGGAATGAACCTTGCACAAGTCTGTACTGGATGAGCTGTGAGGGATTAGCATGGGGAATTGAGTAAAGAAATGCGTCCTTGTTCTGCCACAACAAGTTTAGCTGTTGTCTGCAGTCTGTTGGAGCCCCATTAAAATCCAAGCTGTGCTGATTTGTTGACATATTGGATGCCCATGAAGCTTTTCCTGACAACTCGATGAGGATAGTGGAAGCATAGCAGAGGAACAGGAATCTGTTCATGGATTAGATTCGAGCCAGTGCCTGACCACAGCAGTATTACACATAAAAGACTTAAATGTCACACAAAAGAAGCTTTAAGGGCCCTTGGCTTTAGCTCAAAACCAAGCAGCAAGGGACGCAAACGTTTTGTGACCAGTTGGAGCAGATAATATCTTGCTGGTAGGAAAAAAAAACATTTGGCAGATTCAGTACCCACAGAATCTCAGAGAACAATGTGCTGTTAACCAGACATACCCTAGCTCTGGCAAGAGCTACAGTCAATGACATCTTGTTCTCCTCTCTCAAGTCCTTCAACTGTCTCTGGGAAGTGAGTTCCCTGAGTATATCTATTCTTGTTGAATTGGGGTTAACCAAATTGTGTTTTTGTTTTGTTTTATTTTTGAAGGAAATCATACTTGGAATCTAGCATTCGAAGTGTAGAAGGTAGTAACTGAGAGAAGTCAGCAACTAGTTTTTTAGATGAAGAATTAGAGGCCCATAGATTTGAAACACTGTTCCCAAGATCTGGACCATTAGCAGCAGAGCTAAATAACAAGAGCTATATGTAAACAGTGTATACTGTGCACCAGGCACTGAAGAGCACTTCACACAATGTTCCTTTAAAATGTCATCACAATCCATCTAATTCTACAAATAAAGAATATGAGAATTAGAAAAGTGAAGTGATTTGCCTAAATGACAATAAATCGCAGTGATGTGTTTCAACCCCAAGATATGATACGAGCTAGCTAAGCCTCAGTTTATGTTCCAGGTTGGAATTCCAGAGCAATCAATTTGCTGACTACTTTTAAAGGCAACAGAGCTGGAGAGCTGTGGTCCCATTAGGGACACGTCGTGGGGTAAACGTGATAGTTGAAAAACAGAGAGAGACACAGAGAGAAAGTCTCTCGCTTTGCACAATTCTCTCTCTGTCTCTCTCTCTCTGTCTCTCTCTCTCTTTCTTATTCTCTCTCTCTCTCCAGTCAGGCATCCTGGAAATGCTTGAATATCCCAAGGCATGTTCCAAGTACTAGAGCTATATTTTTCATCCTGCTTCAATATTTTCTCTATCTTCATTTCATTTGGATTCTTCTAATTTTTATACAAGCTACGATTATTAAGCATCATAAAATATCTTACATTTTGGGGGCCAGCCCCATGGTGTAGTGGTTAAGTTCACACACTCCACTTCAGCGGCTCAGGTTCTCAGTTTCAGATCCCGGGTGTGGACCTACGCACCACTTATTATGACATGCTGTGGTGGCATCCCACATATAAAATAGAGGAAGACGGGCACAGATGCTAGCTCGGTGCCAATCTTCCTCAGGAAAAAGAGGAGGATTGGCAACAGATGTTAGCTCAGGGCTAATGTTCCTCACCAAAAGAACAAAACAAACAAAAACATAAAAATATCTTACATTTTAGAGCACTTCATTATTTTAGCTCCTGTATCATTCTTTGAAAGCATAGCTTATGTGTATAACTTCTCTGCTAAATAGACTTTCTATACCTCCTCCCTTTCCTCTCTGATTTAGTGCATTTCTCTAAGCCTGGATTTTAGGATTCTCCATTATATATATTCATCCTCCTTGTCATGCTGATCTTCTAGTATCCTATGAATGGGCGCTTCATATACACTCTCTGAACTTGACTTTTCAGATTTACATTATCTCACTTTCTGATCTCTGAGACATCACTTAATTCTATTCCCTCCTAATTTAGTAATAAATACTTCTTTCCTTACTTCCTCTTCCACCATCTCTTCCAGTTAAAACCCCACACATCCATCAAACCTCATCACAAAATACCATCTCCCACATTCAGCTTTTCCTGTCTCATCTTCCCAAAACGGGATCTGCTATCTTCCTTCTATGAATTCCCATTGCACTTTTTTCCGGATTCATTACCACTGGTTATGTTCCTGAGAAGCAGACTCTGAGATGGAGATATGCATGAAGGAATTCTATTGGGAAGTTCTCTAGGGATCAACAGGCCTGGGGAAGTGAAGGAAGCAGGTTTGGGCAAAGGAGAAGAAAGGCTGCAATATTATCTCTAGAAGGGCCACAGCCAGTCCTATGGGGAGCTATGGAGCTATCATGACTCTTCAAACTTGTCCTAAATTATTTCAAGAGGGCCAGGGCCTTTACATCCCTCTTCCACCAGTCATTGGCTATGAGGACCGTGGGCAATGACCAAGGGCAGTAAGCAGATAGGGAGGATTTAGCTGTGAACCGTCAGTTGTCAACATTCCTGGGGAAATGAGTGCTTCTGCCTGAAAAGGATGGGGATCTGGGGTAGAAAGGTGAGTGGCACACCACAGTATCCCTTACAGCAACTTATAAGGAATCTGGCACACTCTGCTTTGTAGGCCATGCCTTTATCTCCTGGAATCTAGAAATTGTGCCCTAAATATTTCTTGAATTCCTTGCAGCTGTTATCACAGTATGTAAGAGATGCTGGATAAATAATTTGCTGAGATGAATTTATTTTGTGCTGTTTCACAGAACTTTCACTTTAAAGACATATAAATGACATATGCCAGACACACACTATCTCTATTTTACAGAGGAGAAAATTGAGGCATAGAGTCATGATTGGAGTATGGCACAATTAATATAATAGTTTCAATAAAAGAACCTAGGTCTCAGGACTCTCAGGCCAGTTGTGTCTGAAAAAAAAAGGGGGGGGAATCGATTAAGCAAATACAAATAGTAGCTCAAAAAGGGCTACAGTTAGGTCAAGAGTTAATAACTTTGCTCCCTAAACCCCTTCTCAAAGATTCCTGCTTCTGGACCTCCCTGAGGTGCCTCAACTTGATAAGTTATTAGACGTCCTTTTGGCACATATTCACAGGCAAAGAGCCAGAACTTTCAACTGAGATTTAAAACAACGTTGGCCCATTGCCCGGGGCTCATACTGTGGAGAGAGCAGAAAGCATCCTCCAGGAAGCTTTAAAACAACCACTATGAGGAAGATGACCTGAAGTACAGTTCCTGAAATCGTCTTCGGGAGACTTGCTGCAGTCGTACAATCACGTGAAGTCATAAACAAGCCTTTTTTAAGACAACAGTGTCTCCTTCCCTCTCCCATCCCTGTTCCTAGCCCCACTTCCCATAACTATTACCCTCCCCTCTCCTAAATCATAGCTTTAGCAGAGAAAGTCACCTGCGATGTAGCCTATTTCTAGGAAAACACTGACTCCAGCCATGTACATGAATCTGTTTATGTTGCACAGATGTGGCCTGTTTCTTAGCAGGGTTTCTCGTTCACACCTGAGAACTCAGAGGATTGGGGCAGAGAGCAGACCTGGTTCTACTACTTGCAAAATCGGGTTCTAGGCCTTGTCACCTTGGCTAGTTACCTCCTTTCCTCAGATTCTTGATGTATGGAAAGAAACTTGCACGTAGAAATCACATATAAGTACTTGTGCCCTGGCCTAATATACAGAGTTGTTAGCAGTCCTAGTCTTCCATTCAGTGTCAGGTCAATTGTCCTTAAATGTGGCTTTTTCTGTCATACTCCTGCTCAGAGGCTATCACACTCTTCTGATCATAAGTATGATACCAAATCCTTAGCCTAGACCTCCTGACCCTCCACAAACTCATTTCAAGTTGTTCTTGAAGTTCGATTGCCCACTTCTCCTTGGCACAAGTTCTACATTCCAGCAAAATTGTCCTGTAGGTTCTTGTATTAGAAGCATTTCCTGAGAATGCCAGTTCAGGTCCCCTCAAAACACTCTGGCCACTGACATGCACTTTATGGTTCCCCAAACCCTGGAAGTGCCATTGCAGAAACCAAAGTCTGTATTCTGCTAATAGAAACTATCCAATAAATTTCTAACTCTTGCTTCTCAATGTATTGATATTTCAATAACAACTAATTCACGTGATGCACTGGAAATGCCACTTAACGGTTTTCACATAGACCATATTCGTACTGGATATTTTCACATAAACACACACACACACCCACACACTACATTTTCACACTTGCAAGTTTTTTTATGCTGCTTTTTTTTCCCCCCTGAGGAGAAACCATTTCTTATCTACACTGGCTGAAATCCTACCAAGGCCACAAAGTCCAACTCAGCCATCTCTCACTTGAGTACTTCTGGTGGCTCACTGTGTAGTCCTTACGTGGTTCATATCATTTTCTGCCTTGTATTATTATTTGTGGTCATATCTCATCCTGTCTCTATTAAACAGTAAGCTGGACAAAGGCAGAAGTCAGATGTCAACCATTCTTCTTTCCAACAATATCTGGAACATTGCACTGGACAAAGTCAATGTTCCATGAAGAATTGAAAAGCATTAGGCATATCTTCTAATTGTCACTGAATTATATACAAAACTAATTTGGGAAATACTTCAAAATATTTTTTTATTGAAGTTTGCCATATGTAAAATGTATAACTATTAAGTATATAGGTTGAAAATTTGTAAAAAGTGATTAAAGGCATGTAACCCTCCTCAAGATAAATATATAGGACATTATTTTCAATTCAGAATCAACCGTCTCCCTCGCCCCACAGTCAACTCCCAAAAGTAACTATTCTGATTTCTATCACCTTAAAACATTTTCATCTGTTTATATGAGTGGAATAGAATGGTATGAACTCCTTTGTGTCTATTTTTTGTTTTGTTTTGATTTTTTGCTCATTATTATGGTTATAGATTTATCCATTTGGTTGCTTTGTCACCTTAGTTTGTTCTTTTCATTGCTGAATGATATTCCTTTGTATGAATATGTAGCAATTTTTTAATGTTGATGGACATTTGGGCTATTTCCAGTTTTGGGCAAGTATGAATAAAGCTGCTCTGAACATTTGTGTACATGTCTTCTGGTGTAATATGTATACATTCTGTTACATATTTAGCAAGGACTGAAATTGCTAAGCTACTATATATGCACACATTCTGCTTTAGTTGATATTACCACATTGCTTCCAAAGTGGTTTTACCAATTTGACCTACCATCAACATTGTGTGAGAGATCCTGTTGCTTTATTTGTTCACCAATACTTGACATTATCACATTTTAAAAATTTTAGTAATTCAAGTGAGTTCGTAAGGGTAGCTTAATATGGTTTTAATTTGCATTTCCCTGATGATAAATAATGCCAAGAGAAACACATTTTCTTATGCCTTTTGGCCACTTGGATAACCTTATTTGTGAAATGCCTTTTTAAGTCCTTTGACACATGTTTAAATTGTACTGTTGTATTTGTCATTAATTTGTACCATTTATTTATGTATTCTGGATATAATTTCTTTGTCAAATATATGATTATAAATATCCTCCTCCACCCTGAGGCTTGCATTATAACTCTCTTAGTGGTGATTTTTTTTTTTTTTTTTTTTTTGGTGAGGAGATCAGCCCTGTGCTAACATCCGCCAATCCTCCTCTTTTTTTGCTGAGGAAGACGGCCCTGGGCTAACATCTGTGCCCATCTTCCCCCACTTTATATGGGACGCCGCCACAGCATGGCTTGCCAAGCAGTGCGTCGGTGCACGCCCGGGATCCGAACCAGCGAACCCCGGGCCGCTGCAGCGGAGCGCGCGCACTTAACCGCTTGCGCCACCGGGCCGGCCCCTTAGTGGTGATTTTTGATGAATAAAAATTATTAATTTTAATTAAATCTAATTCATCAGTCTTTCCCTTACAGTTGCTGATTGTGCATGCATGCATGAGCACGTGTGTGTGTTCTTGTTTAAGAAATATTTGCCAAATTCCAGATTATGAAGGTTTTCCTCTATATTTTCTTTAAGAAGCTTTGTAACTTTACCTTTCAACTTTAGGTCTAAGGTACATCTGGAATGAATTTTGGCTTATGGTACGAGAAAGGTGTCAAATGAATTTTTCCATAGGATATACAATTAATCTTGAAGCATACATCTAAAAGATCATTCTTTTCCCACTGCCCTGCCAGAGTACTTTACTATAAATCAATGACAATTTATGCTTGGGTCTAAAACTAGGTATTCTATTATGTTCCATTTGTCTGTATTTCTTCTTTGTGTTAAAATCATAGTTTTTAATTGCTATTTTATTGTTCTTTTATTTTTAAATGTGTTAGTGCATGTCTTCCAACATTGTTTACTTAAGATTTACTTTTAGTCCTTTGGATTTATAAATATATTTTAGGATTTAGTGTGCCACTTTCCACAAAAATAGCTATATGTGATTTATACTTAGAGTTTTATGGACTCTATGAATCAGTTTGGAGAGAATTGAGATCTTTAAAATATTAAATCTTCAAATACATGGATCTGGTGTATACTCCCATCTGTTTATATCTTTAAAAAACTGTCTCAGTAAATATTTTGTAGTTTTCAGTGTAGAAGTATGGAATGACGTGTTAAGTTTAGTCTGAGGCATTTGATATTTTTGGTGCTGTCATAAATGAAATGTTTTCTAATGTTCAATGTCTACTTATTTGTTACTAATAAATGGAAATAATTGAATTTTACATATCACCTTGTATCCAACAATACTTTATTCAGTTATTACATTTGGTCTTTTATTTATAGAATTCCTGTATTTATGGAATATACACAATTAAGTTGTGCATGAATAATGACAGTTATATTTCCTTTCAATTCTTACACCTTTCATCTGCTCTTCTTGTTTTGTTGTATTTGTAATGATATAAAAATATTGAATAGATGTGACATTACTGGGCATCCGTATTTCTTATCTGACTTCAGGGAGTATCTTTAATATTTAGTAATTAGATAAGATCTAGAGGGTTTTTTTGTATCTATATCTTATCAGACGATTATCAGATCTTATCAGAAGGGAGTTTCTATTTCTATTTTGTCATGGGTTTATCATTGGTGATGAATTTTATTAAAGATTTTTTATGTATCTATTGAGATCTTCATATGGTTTTCATCTTTTATTCTGTTAATTTATGATTTATTTTCAAATATGAAATCAACATTTCATTCCTAAAATAAACACAATGTGATTATAGTATAGTATTATTTTTCTATATTACTGGATTTAATTTTCTAATACGTTGTTTAGATTTTCTTGCATGCATGCTCATGAGAGATGTTGGCCTATAATTTCTTTTTCTTTTTTGCATGGTTTTTGTCAAGTTTTGTGTTAAGGTCACGCTGGACCCATAAAACAAATTTGCAAATGTTTCTTATTTTTCTGTTTCTGGAAGACTTTGTTTAAGACTGGTGTTTTCTTTTCCTTAAATGCTTAGAAGAATGCACCAGTGAAGAGACTTGACCTTTTAGATTTATCTGTGGAAATGTTTTCAATTAAGAATTTAACTATTTTGTTCCTATTTTTTATTTCTTCTTATGTTAGCCTCAGTAAGTTGAGTTTTCATCGAAATTGTCAAATGTATTACAATGAAGTTTTCCCAATATCTTCTTACTTTTTTAATCTGTGATATATGTAGTGGTGTATTCTCTTTCATTTTTTCAATGAATAAACTTTATTTTTTAGAGCACTTTTAGCTTTATAGCAATTGAGCAGAAAGTACAGAGAGTTCCCATATAACTCTTGTCCCCACACATGCACAACCTCCCCCACCATAAACATCACACTCCAGAGCGGTACATTTGATACAGTCCATGAACCTACATTGACACATCATTATAACCCAAAGCACGTAGATTGCTTTAGGGGTCAGGCTAGGTGTTGTACATTCTACGGGTTATGACAAATATATAATGACATGTATCCACCATTGTAATATCATATAGAATAGTTTTACTGCCCTAAAAATCCTCTGTGCTCTATTTATCCCTCCCTCCCCCGAACCCCTGGCAATCACTGATCTTTTTAGTGTCTCCATAGTTTTGCCTTTTCCAGAATGTAATATAGTTGGAATCATACAGTATGTAGCCATTTCAGATTGACTTCTTTCATTTAGTAATATGCATTTAAGTTTCTTCCATGTGTTTTCATGACTTGATACCTCATTTCTTCTTAGAGCTGAACAATATTCCATTGTCGAGATGTACTACAATTTACTTGTCCATTCACCTACTGAAGGATATCTTGGTGGCTTCCAAATTTTCATAATTGTGAATGAAGTTGCTATAAACATCTGTGTGCAGGTTTTTGTGGACATAAATTTTCAGTGGAAGGGGTAAATAGCAAGGCGTGTGATTGCTGGAAGGTATGCTAAGAGTATGTTGAATTTTGTGAGAAACCACAAAACTGTCTTCCCAATTGGCTATACCACTGTTAATTCCTACTAGCAACGTTGCTGCACACCCTCAACGGCATTTGATGTTGCCAGTGTTCTGGATTTCAGCCATTCTAATAGACGCGTAGTGGTATTTCATTGTTGTTTTAGTTTGCATTTCCCTGATGACATATGATGTGGAGCATCTTTTCATATGCATATGTGCCATCTGAATATCTTCTTTGACGAGGTGTCCATTAGGGTCTTTGGTCTATTTTTTAATCATAATCAGGCTCTTTGTTTCCTTATTGTTGAGTTTTAAGAGTTCTTTGTATATTTTGGATAACAGTCCTTTATCAGATGTGATAATAAAATGTTATAAAAGATAATTTACAAAGATTTTGAGAGATATGTCATCATTATTAATAATAATATCACTACTAATTATTCTTTATTGATTTCCCCTTAGCATATCCTTGAACATATATAATAACTGAAAGATCAGTATTTCATAAAGATCAGTTTTTTTGGATAGATCTAATGGCCTAAAACTTTTCCTTGCTTTGAGTTACATCCTTACTTCTTGCATCTATCTTATTCTGTTCTCAGGAGCAGAGAGATAAGTCACTCTTCTTTTGTGGGATGGTTCTCATATGGCATCTGAATAGCTATGGAACGTTAGAGCAAAACTAGTAAAATAAAATTTGAAACGGATTCATGAAATGCCCTATTCTTCGATAAAGAGGAAGACAAAAACCCTCTCCATATTGAAAGGGGGATATTTATTGAGTGACTGTTACATTCTAAGACTTACATAGATTGAACATTTTAATATTCTGACTCAATTATTCTTATCAATTTACAGCTGAATAAAAACAAAGCCTAAGCAATCACTGAGCTGGTTATTCATGGAGACAGAATCCAGACAAGGCAGCATTATCCAGAACCAGCATTCTTCCTTACTAGATCAGATCCCCACATCGTATCATAGTAGGGCAGCCTATAATAAGGGAGATATATCATAACATCTATTCCGACAAAAATGTTTCACTTTCAGTTAAAATCTTATATCTATCATATATCTACTTTCAGCCCTTTCACCAATTCACTGTTACTGTCCCAACACAAAAGGAAGCATATCGTCATCGCAAGCAATCTTATGCAGGTTTTGAGAAAGTAATATACTTGATCCTTTATATGATATTTTTTGGTCAAATGAGATAATAATATTTGCTATTTAAAAAATATTATTGTATGAAATCATAAATATTTTTTAAATGTTAACTTGTTGTTAAAGTCAGTCTTAAGGAAATTATAAACAAATTTACCAGGTAGTAGGATCATTTGAAGCTAAGTTGACTTTTTAAAATCAAAGAATTATAGACTTGTATCCATGCTTCTCAATCCATTCACTACATAGGTTATATTAAAAATGTTTATCAGATATCATTTGTTTTCCAAAAATCTCAAAATTACTTCTAATGCCTCTAGAATACACTCCTTTTGACAGTTTATAAGATTCTACATGAACAGGCTGCTGATTACCTCTTTGACCCTCTCTGGTGCTTCCCTTCCCCGTATTCCATATGTTTCAAGCACACTTGCTTTGCTCTGGTTGTTGAGTACACCAAGCTGTCTGCTGCTATAGGATGTTGGCATTGTTTATATTGCCCCCCCATCTTTGAACAGTTGACTCCTCTTTTCAAAGTCTCACTTTATATTTCACCTATCAGAAAGATTTTTGCCAATCAACTGAAATCAACTGAAATAATCATCCCTAGTCTCTCTATCCAAATATCTTATTATATTCTCTTCATATCATTTGTCGTTATATGAATTTATCTTGTTTACTTGTTTATCTTGATTACTTACTGATATATTTGTTGACAAAAGGAGTATAAATAAACAATGCTTTTGCATATTATTTACTATTCTTTAAAAATGTGTACTCTCTCAGAAAAATAGTTTTAGGAACATTTATTATTTGGTTGAATAAGTAAGATAGAAAGAAATCCTATTCACAGGTTGAGTAGTTGTATCTTGAAAAAAAATTTTTTTAATTCAATCAATATACTATAAATGAGTGCCTACTTATTTTCCAGTCACTTAGTACTAAAGACACAACAATGAATAAATACAGTCCCTACTATCAAATAATTAAATATTGAATTGTGGTGGAGTGAGAGGAAACAGTCATGTAACTAATCAACTAATATCACAAACTGAGGCAGACAGAAAATGTTGGAATAAGCAACCAAAATCTTCTGGGAACAAAGAAAGGATTATGATGATTATAATCAAAATCAACAGCACCATTATCCCCCTTTATATTTTTATTATGTTTTTTCAGTGATGTTTATGGAAAAACTATCATGTCTCTGGACCCCTGCTAAGTGATGGTATGCATATGCAGTCTTGAACAATACAGGTAGGCTCATTCCCTCACATTGCTTTCAAGTCAATAAATATATTATCAGAACCTTTGATAAACACCATGTAGGATGTATGTAAAGGACAAACATGGAGAAAATTTAAAAATAGAAAAAAAATCTCTATGGAAGGACATTTTTAACTGTGTTCTAAAAGATTAGAAGAGTGGACAGAAAGAAGAGACAGTCATTCCTTTAGAGGGAATAGCATCACGTTTTGTAGTTTATAATGTATTTTTCAGTTACTTTACCTTTCTTTACTTTGGCTTGCTTTCAAAAATATAGCCTCTGAGATAAACCTGGAAGATATATCATCATTCCCTTTTTGACAGATGAAGAAATAAGAAATTGAATATCAGAAACAGTAGGTGACACAACCAAGTTTACATAAGGAGTCAGTCAGCAGAGCAGGCTTGTCCGTGCTTAGCACTGTCGCCAGAGCCTTCATGCAGATCCTGCTGGTGCAAGGAAGGGAAAGCAGTTCTGGTGATCTTCATAGAAAGCAAGAACAAAGTATCTCAAGGTGTTGAAACATTGTAAACAAATCTGAAATTAACAGGGATGAGTAAATAGAATGATAAGAGTGGTAATAGTAGAGGATGTGACGTGTTTCAGAGAACGTGATTCCGACTGAGTATGACATTGAGGGTTTAGGACCTTTGGTAAGATTATTACACTCCTTAATCCTCAGTTTCCTCCTTTGCGGAATAGTGACAAATGACAACACTATCAACAACAACAACAACAAAAACCCATGGATTGCTCTGAGGATAAAATGAGATAACATGTGCAAGGACACTTCAAAATTATAAAAATGTCATTTAATCTCTAGCTAATTTTATAATAGTTATCTCTCAGCTTTGCCCAGATTTTCATACCTTGAAAAATAGTTATTTCTGGTTTCTACAAAACAATTCCTGCCACAATACGAGAAGTTTGGTTTTATGTATCACTTCATATCTCCTTGTTTATTCTCAGTATTGGGTGAGCACATGTGTCCATGGGCCACAGACTGCGAGGGTAATGAGCCTGGTGCCTGGAGAATTATGAGTTCAGGTGGGGATCATGAAGCAAGTGTACTGACATAAGACTAGGTTCCCCAAAACATCCTAAGTCATAAATATTGTGGTGCTGAAAAGTCAGCAGAGAAATTACGTACGGTCTGTGCCAAATTATGGGTCAAAATCCCTTCCCTCTAGAATTACTGGAAGTTTGCAATAGAACGAGCTAAAATATTCTGCTGCTACTATCACTAAAAAATAATAGTAATAATAATGTTAATGCTAATATAATGAATCTCACATGAACTCATTTTATTTGATTTAGTCCTATTGACAAAGTACATTAAGAGAGTATTCAATAAAAAATTCAATAAATGGAAACACGTTAATAAAAATATTCTTCATATTTTCTACTTTTAGGTAGTAGAAGAAATAGGAGGGAAATAAAAAAAGGAGACCAAAAAAATAAGAAAGAATGAAGAAGGAAATTACTACCTTTTATGAAGGGTCCATGATAAAAATTTGAGAGCGGATGAGCTCAGAGTTTTGGCATGTATGTAGGAATATTCTGAGGCAATAATCTGAATGGCAAATGTGTTCCCTTGGTTCAGAATTGGGCAATTACTGTTAAGATAAGGATGAAAATTTATAGGAACTGTTACAGAATCACAGGATTGGACAGAAATAAGGAGGTGACCATGGTTGAGAACTATTGGGACACAGATTATAAAAAAATGCTGTTTTTTTTTTTAAAAAAAAGATCTATTTGGCTTTATTCAGTGATTCATGAATCTGGCAGCAGCATCCCATCTAACAAGTAGAAAGGAGCTCCTAAAAAGTACATTCTATTCATTAGATCACTTAAACATTATGAAAGTTGTTATCAAACTCATCGTGCAGATGAGGAAACAGGGCTCTAAGAAGTTAAATTTTTTTGTCTAAGGTATAATAGAGCCAGCATTCAAATCCACACAATTCTGCTTGAATTCAAACTCTTGCTTGTTTGTTTTATACCATACTGAGCTAACACAGGAAAACACACAAAATGTGCAAAGTTAAAATGGAAAGGAGCTTGTTTTTTCACCCTAAGTGTAATATGAAGCCATTGGAGGACTTCAAATAAAAAAGCGAATTGCATTAGTTACTAACATCAGCTAGAATGGAACTCAAAATGAATTAGGCATCCTATTTTATGGAACATAATGTAGTTATTAGTATGTGTAATGTAGCTAAACAAACTGAAAGGGGCAAGCGAAAGGCATGATATGATTTATAAGATAATCATCTCTTTTTTCTGTTTGCAGAATTGATTGTAGGGGGCATGAGTGGAAGCAGGTAGATCATTTGGTAGGCCACTGCCATGGCAGAAGTTTATGGTGGTTTGAACTGAATTATTGTCAATGCAGTGTGCACAAAGTTGATGCCTTTGAGATCTAGAATTGAGACAGTTTGATAACAGATTTAAAAAGTAAAATAAATGGGTGAATCAAGGATGACACCTGGAATTCAGTGCAAGAGGGTGAAACAAAATCCGGTCCTCCTATTCTGAATTACTTTCTTTCAAAAGCACTGGCCTGTTTTTCTTTAGTTAGGACCCAGATAGCATTTTTCTCTAATCATTTTACATGTTGTCCCTAAGATTCAACCACTGAGCTAGCATTAAAATATAAACACACACACACATGCACACACATTTTGGGGCAGGCCAGGATGGAAGAAAATTAACACAAAGTCTTTCTGAAAGATACTTTGGAGAAAAATACCAGCAAAATAACAAATGAATTCAAGAGAAAGAAAGATGCAAGATTTAAGATGAGGGCGTCAGCTAATAAATTATTACTTAGTACATTTATAATTTTATTTATTTATTTTTCCCCCAAAGCCCCAGTAGATAGTTGTACGTCATAGTTGCACAATCTTCTAGTTGCTGTATGTGGGACGTGGCCTCAGCATGGCCGGAGAAGCGGTGCGGCGGTGCGCACCTGGGATCCGAACCAGGGCCGCCAGTATCGGGGCGCGCACATTTAACTGCTAAGCCACGGGGCTGGCCCTTACTTAGTACATTTAAATCTAAATTATATTGAATACATAGTGTTAAAAAACAAATAGACCTTTCTAAGTTAAATTTTGAGATGATCTCAAAATGGATGAAGCAGTGATAAAGAAAGATTTGAAATCATGTTCTTTCCTGCCTTATTAGTGAATAGGATACAATAGGAAAATGCAAGTTAAAATAAGTTTGTTACTTCTTTTAGGGTAGCACTAAAGAAAATAAAGTATATATTTTGTGTAATTACAGGAAAATAGAATAAAGAAAACTTTACTGATCCAAAAAAAGATGAAAAACAAGACAAAATACTAGAAAAATGCTACAAAGTATGTTGCATAAAAACCATTAAATAAAATGGTAGGAATAATTTCATATATCAATAATCATATTAAATATGAATGGATTAAGCTCATTTAGTAAAAATAAGATAATATCCTATTAATTAAGGAAACAATATTCAAATATATTTTATACTCAAAAGATAGAACTAAACCAAATTTTTTAAAGGAAACATAAATGTTGGAAATAAGGGGATATGTATGAGTCAGCTTGGGCTACCATAATAAAACACCACAGGCTGGTGGTTTAAACAACAGAAATTTTATTTCTCACAGTTCTGGAGGTTGGAAGTCCAAGATCAGGGTGCCGTCGTGCCAGCATGGTTGGGTCTTGGTGAGAACCCTCTTCCTGGCTTGTAGACAGTCGCCTTCTCCCTGTGTCCTCACATGGCAGAGAGAGAGAAACAGAGAGAGAGAGAGAGCTCTTTCGTGCCTCTTCTTATAAGGGCGCTAATTTCATCATGAGGGCCCCACTCTCATATCTCATCTAAACCTAATTATCTCCCAAAGGCCCCACCTCCAAATACCATCACCTTGTGGGCAGGGTGGGGAGTGATTAGGGCTTCAACATATTAATTTAGAGGGGACACATTTCAGTCCATAGCAGAGTATAAACAAGTTATACTAAAGATTATATCAATAATAATATCAGCCAAAACAGAATTTGATCTGAATCATAACAACACATGTTTTGGAATATCCTATTGTTATTGAATGATGTAGCTCCAATAAACAGAATAAAAAATCTTCATGGGGGCCGGCCCTGTTGCATAGTGGTTAAGTCCGGCACATTCCATGTCAGCAGCCTGGGTTCATGAGTTCAGATCCTGGGTGTGGATCTACACCACTTGTCAGCCACACTATGGCAGCGACCCATATACAAAAAACAGAGGAAAATTGGCAACGGACATTAGCTCAGGGTGAATCTTCCTCAGGAAAAAAAAATATTCATGACATGGTTTTAAGAGAAAAACACACGTCATAAAATACTATGTATAATATATGTGATTTAATTTCTGTACGTATATTTGCATTTATTATTGTATATAAATTTGTTGAAATGGTTGAAAGGCACACACCAAACTGTTGACAAAGTCTATATGGCTAGCTCTTAGTAGGAAATGACATAAAAATCCCATTAACCACTGTATTATCATAGTTGATGTCAATTCAGTCATATTCTCACCTAGAACAGAAGTTATAACATACTTTAATCACCACCAGTACTCTTTTATACGATAGCTGGAATAGGAGGACTTTGGAAATGGTCTATCATGTGCATTTACTGTTTTTTTTCCCTTTTTCTCAGTTGTCATGAAGCCTAAATTGATAATTATAGCTTCCATCTCCTACCACTTGTTTCATACCTCATTTCCCCTCCTACAGCACCTCAGCTAGTCAAAGTTCTTTACCTGGGAATTGACCTTAAACTTTACTTCCAAAAGATCCAAGTCCTAAGAGGTCCTGTTTCCATTGCATTAAGACAGTTTCCACTAGACCTTTATTATAACTGTCACCACAGTGAATCACCTGCATGCCTTATGTAGTCCTCCTTGCTATACCTTGTATCAGCAACAAATTTCCTCCTTGAAATTGGGGTCAGTTACCCAGTCCTATAGAGTTATCATTTCTCAGTCTATTCATTCAGCAGTATAAGGAGTTCAAAATGCCAGAGGATAGTCTTCACTTCGACTCTATTAGAACAGTGACTGTTGTCCCTGGTGCAATATTCTCCTTGGAAACCAGAACCTTTAAAAATATCACTCACCAAGGGGCCAGCCCAGTGGCGCAAGCGGTTAAGTGCGCACGTTCTGCTGCGGCGGCCCGGGGTTCGCCGATTCGGATCCCGGGTGCGCACCGACACACCGCTTGTTAAGCCATGCTGTGGCGGCGTCCCATATAAAGTGGAGGAAGATGGGCATGGATGTTAGCCCACGGCCAGTCTTCCTCAGCAAAAAAGAGGAGGATTAGCATTGGATGTTAGCTCAGGGCTGGTCCTCCTCACACACAAAAAAATATATCACTCACCAAGGCAAGGAAAGGAAGCAAAAACAGCAGTGTATTAAGTGTACTAATGAAAGAAGCCACTTCTAATTTTATCCCTTTCATTATTTAATGTTACTTTTTAAGTAAATATTTTGTATGCTTCTTTAGGCATATATGGTGAGCATTTTTGTATGTTTCTAATATTATTAGAAAACATAATTTTAGGACTTTCATAACACTTGTGTGGAATTTGAAATTTTTACTCCAGTGCCTTCTTGGTGTATAATTAGATCATCTCTAAATACTTACTAGTATGACTAACACTACAGGGAACATCTTCATACGTAAATCTTTATATGAAATAACTAGTATTTGGCAGGTAGAGAAGGTGGCAATTGATTGTAAGAGAAAAGAGTATTATGAGTAAAGGCATGAAGGCAAATGTGATGATGTCTTTGGGAAAACAAGGAGTCTCAAGTGCCTGAGGTTTGTGTGGGAGTGTGGGACTGAGCATGGCAAAAAGTTTACAGTGTGAGGATAATAAAGTGGATTTGGGAGGGGTCACATGTCACAGCAGCAGTAATTAGACCAGCTGGATTGAATTTCTGGATTCACCATTTACCAAATGCATGAATGTCGATGCATTCATATCCCCAAATCTCCGCATACGTATGGGTAATGCTACTGACCTTACTGGTACTTTATGAGGTTAAACGACATAATATAGGAAAAGTGTTGAACAAATATCTAACACATATAAAGCTATCAACAAATGTTTGCGATGATTATTGTTATCATTATTACGGTCTTTGTCATTCTTGTAATCGTCCACCTTACTATTGGTGCCCATTTAACAAATTTTATGTCCAAGGCTTCTATTAAGCTATGAAAAAAAAATAAGAATATCTTATTTCATCTTTCAAAAAAGATGAAAGATTTGAATCTTGAAAGATTTCAGTATTTCAAAAAAGATTCAGTATCAAATTACTAACTCTGACCATGGACCTATTACAAAACATCTCTGAAGTTCACTTTCTTCAACTAAGATAAGGATATAAACACCAACCACACAAGATTGTTCTGAGAATAAAGTAAGGCAATACATTAAGACTACCTGATTTAATAGGTGCTTGGTAGATGATAGTCTTAAAAATATTACTAATATTGTTGCAGTTGCCGCATTCGCATGTGTGTGTGGGTAGAATTTAGGTCTTCCTTCAATACAATAATTCCAAAGTAATCAGGACTCCAGAAATCACAGTAGGGTCTCCACTAAATATCCATCTTCATTTTACAATTAAAGACTCAGAGGAGCAAAAGGACCAACATTCCAGAGTTAATATTGCTAAACGATAGTTTTCCCTTGGTCAATTGAGAGTCAGTTGTAACAAAGGAAAAATGGGCATGTTCCTGAATGGTTTTGCCAATCATCACAGAGAGATGGAGCATTAGGAATACTTTCAGGGGAAAGAGCAACCGTCAGCTGGGGAAATGGTGGCTTTCTGCACTGGCCACCGTGCCACGTTGTCTGAGATTTAGACGTTTGTCTGTTTTCCGGTTCACTGGTTTGGGGGGGGTGGTGGGTGTTATTTCAGCTTCCTCCAATCAAGCTCTCCTTCCACAGAAATGGGAGTGACCTGCAGACTGTCTTAAGTGCCCAGAGTTCCCTAATCAGTCTCTAGATAGGGTATCTTTTCCCCTCTCCCAGTTTCCATTGTTATCCCCCAAAGAGGCAAAAACATATGCTCACGAAATTCAACAATTCATTCCCACTCTGTGACTTTTCCCAGGGCCAAAAAGGGAGATTTCTTGGCTTAGTCAAGAAATCAGTCTCAGCTGAACACTGTCCAGTCCTAGGTGGAGTGCTTTCTCCTTGTGTGAATGAGGCAAGTCTCCCCGCTGTGGGCATCCGAGAGATCACCAACTCTCCAATGGGACTGCCTCTCTCCTTTTTATTACAGCCTCTACAGAGGTGACAATGTCCCATCTACAAAGAGATTGTTCTATGGCTACTTGCATATTCACTTGTAATAGTAGTAATTATAATAAGGGATAATAGTTTCATAACACTGTCTATGAAGCAGCCTCTAAGTCAGTGCTTCCTAAGCTATCTCTGATAAAAGATCAGCTTTTCTTTTTTACCAAATAAAATGAAATAATATAAAAATGAAATAAAAATACCAAATGCACGTGTATTTTTAATTATTAGATTTAACAGACATACTGCCAAACTCGTTAAAAATTTACTTTAAATTTCTGTACTTATCATGGGGTAACAATTTGTGAGTCAGCTCTATCTGTGAACCACACATGGGTAGTGCTCCTTTAAACAGAGTGTCATTTTAATGGTTCAATCCTCAAACTATGTTATCAGATAAGTGCTTTTATTTTTTCCATTTTACAAACAAGGAAAATAAGGCATGAGACATTAAATGACTTGTTCAAGGTTATGCATCTAATAAATGTTGAGGAGAATATGAACCCAAGATCCAGAGTTTACATTCTTAACCACTACACTATCTTGGAAGAAATAAGGGTTACCCATATGTTTCTAATACCAAATAATCAAAGACAGAGTTATAACATCTCTTAATATAAATTATATATATATATAAAATATATAGTACAAGGTGTCACATCTTGTACTATCCAAAGTACTTTTACATATATTTTATCATTTGACACTGACAGCAACCCTGTAAGTAAAGAGGACAAGAATTATTTTCCCCGTTTTCATATGTGGACGCTTGGGTCCCTGAGATCTTAAGTGACTTGTCTTAGGTAAAAGATATGACTTAAGTTGAATGTCTGGACTCCACATCATCTTGTTTTATAAGAATCACAGAGTAAGGAACATGTGATTCAGACAAGATAGACTAAGGTAGGAATCTCTCCTACTAAAAGCAGCAAAAAACTGTATGGTGGAAAATAACAAAACATAAGATGCATAGCTATGCTTATAAGAAAAAAAAGTTCTAGAAACCAGAAATAAAGATGTTACTTAAAAGTAGAAAGCTAGGCACAGGACCTGAGGCTTTGGCTGCCTTGGTGAGTTTATGATTAATTTACTCAGAGACCTGTGTTTCAACATGTACAAGGGAAGAGGAAATGTGGAAATGATAGCAATAGACAATAATGGGGCCTTCAAAGAGCTATGTTCTTAGTAATGTGTAGTAGGAAAAAAATCTAGCAGATTATAAGAATACTTGTCTCTCTCTACTGTGATCCGGTTGAATAAAAGCAATTCCCTCAAGAAATCAAATTTTGGATCTCTTTTTGGGTGTATTTGGCATTCAAATTCACATCATCTGTAAATTTTGAAAAATGAATATAAAATGTCATTCTAGATTGGCATATTTTTGATATGTCTAGAGGTGGCATATGAAACCTGTTCTAGATGTATATTACCAAGACTGTTGTCAAAAGAAATTTTGACTCAAGTAAAACAAACAAAAAATATCCACTGAAGGTGAATCCTTACGAGTTTTTATGATTGAAAGAATAAAAGGAGAAATTTAAATAATAAAAATTCAATATTGCAAAAGGAACAAACACATTAGAAATTGAGTAATGAAAATAAAACTAAAATATATTTATTTAACAGCATTAAAACCTCAGTGAAGGTAATAAATTGCAGATTAAATAGAGCTCAGCAAGGAATTAGTAAACGGAAAGATGGATCTGAGGACATTATGTTGAAAGCAGCCCAGAGAAATAAAACAGCCTACGAGACATGCAGATTAAAATAATCATGCCCAACAAATTCATAACATGAATTTCAGGAGAAAATATAGAAATTGGTGGAAGTATAATAGTCTGAAGGGATAACTATTGAAACTTTTCAATAAGCAATGAAAGATATGGCTCTTCAGTTTTAAAAGCATAGTAAGTCTTGAGAAGATTAATAAAATATAAATTCTAACTGTGGTAAATTTTAATGAACAAGCAAAGTGCCAAAGATGAGGAATAACTTTAAAACAGCCAGAAGAATAATTTGCTTTCGTGTGAATTTGATTAGTCGGTCATAGTTGATATCTCAACAGAGGCCATTCAGAGATGGTTCAGGTAATGTATTTTCCATTCTGATTATAAAAAGCCTTTCGGGTAATAATAAGAGTCTGCTCTTTACGCTGGGCCAGTGGGGAACAATTGAAGTGTGCTGAGTGGGAAAGTGACATGATGATATTTGATTTTTAGTCAGATTACTTTGAATTATTGCAATGCATTAGAAAGCTCTTTATACATAGACTCAGGAAGAATTTTCTGTAATTCACTAGCTAAACGAGGCTGATAAAATTTCTAAGGTTCTCTGAGTCTCCTATTCATTTATAAAATGGAATGATTTTTTTAAAATATCTGTTCTTCCAACATCATGGGGTTGTGATAACACTCAAATGTGATATTTATATGGAATCACTGTTAACTCAGAAAAGACAAAAGAGCTATTATGCGTATCTTGTTTAGGGGAGAAATAAGCAGTGTGAATATAGTAAAAGGAAATGGGCATGATCTATCCAACAGACTTCTTTGCAAGTTTAAATTAGAATTTGGACAACAGAGATGTACACTGAGTCCATGCCTGTACTTTTTTCCAGAGAGTTTTGTGTTCACAATTTGTAAATTATTGCTACCTTTCATGACGGGTTATAGGATTTTTGAGAAAGCCTGAGGGATAGTCCCTCCCAAACTTAAGAAAACGATATTCTTAAGACAAAGAAATGCCACTTCTAGGTCTTTAATAGTGGGGAAAAACCACTATTTTAAAAATGTTTTAAAATTCTAGAAAGTATTTTCCAAGATTAAACACCAAGACCTTCTGATTAGAGTTGGCTCACTGCAACTTTGTGGACCAGATTTTGTCCTGGCTATGAAATTGGCTCAGAGATGATAAAACAAAACAAAATTAATAATATTAAAACAGAACATAAAGAAGAGGGTGGAAGATGATGTGTTTGTGTGGAAACAGAAGTGAAGTTTCATAGATAATCAGTTGAGGAGTGGATATAACTTTAAGATTTTTTGTTTTCTAACAAGATCTTCAATTTTTACGTATTACTTTTGCATTCATATCAATTAACTTTTGCAAAAACAACATACATTAGAGTGACTGTATCCATTTGAGATGAAGATGCTGAAAATTACAGGGTTTGAAATCCCAAAGCTAAGAAGTGAAAGAGCTGGGATTGAGTAGTCTTCTTTTGACTTGAAATCCAAGATTCTTTCCTCAATATTGTAGTAGTGTCTACTGAATCTTCTTGTTTTACAGATACTTCTATGATCTCTTGGGTCATTAACTGTAAGAATAATGGAGGTAATGTACAGGAAAGTTAGAAATATATCAGTCAAATTTCACTTTTGATCAGATAATGGTTTAAGGAAAAAGAATCCAAATAATAAAAATGCCCTTTATAAGGAACATAAAACAAATTTTGCCATCAACTAATCATGTAACTACAGGCCAAATTTTAATTTGTTCATTAAACAAAACTTGAGAGCTTGCTATGTGACAAATATTGAGATAGGACAGGAGAAGAAGATAAATGGGACATGATCTTAGTTGTTTTCATAGGACTAATGGTTTATTGCAGTGGGTCTTTTAGGCTTTATGAATAACACTCCTCCAAGAATCTATTGAAAACTTTGGATTCTGTCCTTAGAAAACTGTAGAGGGGTCATAGATTTGTATATACAATTCTGTGTACAATTTCAAGGGTTTACAGATTGCACTCCCTTTCCAAATGAAGGGCATCCACAGAGCCCCCTAGGGAGCTATAAGCCACACCCAGCTCACCTCAGCTTCAAGTATTGGAATGGAGAAATGCACAAGCAAATTGGTAATATTAAAGGTATGTACTAGTCACACTGGTGGCCTACAGAAGGAATAGTGAGCTTTGCTAACAAGAGGCCAGGGACGGCTTCTGAAAGGAGGAGATGCTTGGGCTAGACCCTCAAGAATGAGCTCAGGGGTCAAGTCGTCTCTTTGGAATTTCAGTTTCTTAAAGTTGTAAAGTATAGGGCTAGAAGATCTCTGAGGCTCTTTCCAGCCATGATATTTTATAATTTTATGGAGTTCAAAAGATGCTCACAAAGTGATGTCCTCCTACCCGTTGGCACCTGTCAACTCCAGTCTTTAACATCACCATTAGGCTATGACCTTTCTCCCAAATAGACGTAATCAAAACTGGTTTAGAAGAAAGAGGAGATACGGTACAAGACTTCCTTACACCTTTGCAAGAAAGAGTCTGTGACTCAAAGTGTCTCCTATTTGAGTAGAGAAACCTGAAAACACTCTTTTTTTCTCCCAGCTCGTGCCTTTAGGGTGTCTCCAGATATTTTGCCAATAAGAAGGGAAGCCTTCCACCCATGCTGCTGAAATTGTGAACAGGGTCACCAAAGAGTGACCGTGCAGGGCAGGAACATACAAAAACATTTCTCAGAAGACAGCATTTCTCCTTTTTCAATTGAGACACTGTTTTGTTTTTGTTTAGGAATCATAGAAACTGAGAATGAACAAGCTGTATCGGGTCATCTAATCTTTCCTCCAGGGAGCGGATGAGTTGCTGCAGCATGTTCATTCAATTCTTTTCCAATTCCACATGGAGACTCCAGCAGAGATTTTCACCACACTCTGGACAACCAATCTGTGCTCCAAGTCAGTATTGCATGAGTGTTGCTGTGGCATTGGAAGGAAAAGGAAAAAGAATCTCCAACAAAAACATTTGCTGGGTGTCGGGGGTGGGGGCGGTTAAAAAAAGTTAGCTCTCTATATAGATGTCAAAATTGATTAAGTATAAGGGGAACTATATTTCCCAATGCTGAAACAAGTAGACTGTCATAATTTCGATACAAAGGTAAAAAGGTAGTCATGCTTCCCTTTTCTATTTGCAAGCTCACTATCTTGTGCTCGTCAAAGACTGTGAGATTATAGAATTTTTTAAGTTTCTTGATTTTTAAAAATTTTTGTTTTTTTAAACATATTGAATATTCTAAACATTTTAAGCTTATAAGGAATTCATTGTCATGTGGATGTTCTAAAAGGGTACATATATCTATATAATCTGAGCTTTGTGGAATATTTATTGTATGTCAAATCATTTTGCTAAATATTTTACTTGAATGTTCTCTGCCACTCCTCATAAAACACTGTGATATATTTTATCTTTTTTCCGGATAAATAAAGAAGCAATTAAAAACTGAGCTTTAAAAAGGATGACCAACTTGCTCAATTTCATAACTGTATGTGGCAGAGCAGATTTTTGAGGTCAAGTCTGTCTGATTCCAAAGCTCTGACCTACTATCTTTTATTTTGCATCCCCACTATACCTAGCAATACGTTAAGCAACTATCAGGTATTTAAAGAGTGTTTTTCAACGGACTGTCCTTTTAGATAGAGAAGAGCAATGGTTTACTATCGGATTTTATGTGCATAGGGAACTTGCCTCTGTCCAGAAATACGTGGAGAGTGTATATTGCAGGTTGCAGAACGTGACAGATTTGATTTATACATCTGCTCCATTTTTTCATCTTTAGGCACGCTGTGCAACACTTGTGTCTGCCTCAGCCTCCCCATCTCTAATGTCCTTCACGAGGTTGTTGTGAGCATTTAATGACTGGATGTATGAAAAGTAGTTAGAACATTGTCCAGAATCTAGAATAAAATTAAATATTAATTATAATATATTTCATTATTACATATTTATGATTATACTAATATATTTATTAATGCTCTCATTGTTCAGTATGTTCATTATTTATATTATGCCAGATTTATGTATTTTAATTTGTTAATATTAGTTGTTATATCTCACCTCTGGTCATTTGAGCTGAAATCTCTCCATTACATACTTATTCCTTTAGATCCTAAATCTCTGTAGTTTTGTATCGTCTACTAATTGAATGAAAATACCTCTGAGAGAAATATTAATTTAGTCTTTATTTGCTATCTGATTGTGAATTAATATACCAAATTTTGTCCTTCTACCCAGAGTCTGGAGACTTGTTTCCGAATGGATGAGTCCAGCAGCATATGGTAAGCACTCAGAAGATGCAAGAAGTAATAACGGGCTAAAATTAGAGTGAATAGGCTGCCCAGAAGAAACTAGACTTCCTCGCAGTTTGGTTTGTGTATTCTCTGGATTGGCTGATATTTAATATGTGGGAGGATTGTCCTTTTACAAATGAAAACATGACTTTGTTTCATCCCCTCTGAGTGTGAGGTTTTTGGATTTTCCAGCAACTTCAAAGGTCAGACAGTTATTTAAGTTAATCAGTTGATAATAAAATGCTTTTGCAGTTGGAATTTTATAATTATATATTGTATACATTTTTCAATATTACTTTAAAAATAAAAAGACATTTTTATTAAAAATAAATTTTTATTAAAAAAGTTATACTCAATATTAGTACTTAAAACGTAGGCTTGTGATGGAATATTGGGAAAATGCATTAAGTGGAAATAAAATAAAATTCCTTGTAACGCCAGTATTCAAAGTCAAGCACATTTAACATTTTTGTGTTTATTTTCATTTTGTTTCATTATTTAAGTATTAACATCTGTCCTGTTTTTTTGCTCTGTTCCTTTTATATGCATACGATAATTTTATAACCTTTTTTCACATAGGTAAATATCGCACACATTTTTCTTATTATTACATAGTGTGCAAAACAATTTCAATGGCTGCATAAATTTGTTCAGTAGATGCAGTTTCCATACTGTATTTAACCATTTTCTTTGTTGCTGCACATTTATTTTGTATACCATTTATATGTTATTTTGATGTATTCTACTTATAAATAATACCGTGATGACTGTTTTGTGTATAAACAAACACATATTGAGCCCTAAATATGTGCCAGGTCTAGAGGTTGGCCCTGTGGAATTAACACTGAATAAGGCATGGCCCAGCCTGTGAGGACCCTAAAAATCCATTGGAAATGACTGACAAATAAATCAGTAAATACAGTTCTTTGTATAATTCAATAAGAGCTTTGATCTGGTGCTCAAAACTTGCTTCAGAAGCAAAAAGGAAAAGCATCTACTTCAGGCAGGGGCTTGGATGACTACCTAGATCAGGTAACACTTGGACTGATTGAAAGTTGACTAGAATTAAATTGAATAAAATGCTGGGGAAAGAAGAATTTCTTTTCGAGGGGAAAAGAGCTTGTGAAAATATACATGGCTCTCTAAGAACATTGACTAGTCCAATACGATAAGAGAAAAAAACTAGTAATGGGTAACATATCTTATTTGCCAGATGCTGTGTTAACCACTTTACAATCATTAGTTTATTTAATCCCTACAGCATCCTTCTGTAGTAGATATTATTACTATCCCCATTTTTAGATGGAAAAAACAGAGGCTAAATAAAATTTTGCAACTTGATCAAACACCCACAGTGAATATACAATGAGTCCTGGATTTGATTCCCACAATCTGATTCCAGACACCAGACTCAACCACTGCTTTATTTAAGTGGTTGGAGATGAGATTATGAAGATCTCAAGAGTTAAACTATCCCAAAAGCAAAGAGAACAGTTTAGATTTTCACTAATACAGTGGCAACACCAGATTTTTTGATTTAGAAATATCACTAAGCAATTATAAACTATATATTGGAGCATGCAAAAAAAAATGAATGAGTCCTAAATTAAGGAAGATGTTTTAGAAATGCGTAGGAGAAAATTTACGAAAGTAGAACAGAATTTACTGGGCTTAGTTATAGATTGGCCATGGATGTCTAAATTCATTTCTTTATAAGAAATTCCTATAATAGAAATATTTGCTCAGAGGATACACATATTTTTAAGAATCTTGAGTATATTTTCAGAAGATTGTGTGTGTGTGTGTGTGTGTGTGTGTGTGTCTGTGTGTATGCCAGTTATTAAGGTATTGTTTTCTCAGCCAGAATCCCTTTTATAATCTGCTTTGTGATGCTGGGTCTGGTTCTCTGTAAGTCACGTTTCTCCTTTGTGAGCTGGATTTCTGCTAGATATTCCTCCCTGGCAGAAACACTTGGTTCCAGTATTCAGCACTTTTTTGTGCATTAAGTCCCTGAACCAGCCTCGTTGCCCACTCTTTGTACCAGCACCAGATGGGTTCACCTGTTGCCCTGAGGTCTGAGTGTCAGCTCAGTAGATCCTCTTCTCCAAGCTTCTAGATTCTCAATGCCCTACCCTCTTCAATCTGCCCCCAACCCTAGAATGGTGTTATGTCTTTTAGTTCCTCATTGCTGTGTTATCACAGTATCTTGTTTTGGTATTTTCCATTCTCCAACCCCTTATATTAAATTTTCTCTGATAAAATAGCCAATGTGGATTCTATCTTCCTGACCAGATTCTGACAGATATTTGACAGTTTCTCTGTTAGCAGCAACATGTTTCCCAATTAATTAAACAAAAGCTTGCCACAACAAGTAAAATATTTGTAGAGGATATTTTAAAGAGAAAAATCCTCTTAAGAACTCATATCACATTCCATTTTTCCATTAATCAATACTTAACAATTACCTAATTAAATATCCTCATCAACCTATTAACTAGAAAACATTTATATCACCTCTAGCTTTGAACTGTGATTTGTTGATTTCAACTTGACTCAATGGTCTCTTAAATTTACATACAGATCATCCAGATGTATAAATCAATTCACTTGTTTGATTTATTATTGTTTAAAAATACTTGCAAAATAAGGATTGTTTGGTTTGGAATTTCTAACAGTAAATTTGTCTTGGAGAAAATTTAAAGGATAAAATTTTATTTAAACATCTTAATATTATAAGAGATTCTGAAATGGTATTAAAGTGGATGAATAAATTTAAATGAAACAGAAAACTAAGAGAGATATTAATAAGTTCCTATTTATTTAAATACTTAAACTGGGTCCAGAAAAATGTAAGGTAAATAGCAGAGAAGCCATAGATATCACAGAATAGAAAAATAGAGCCATGGGAGCCTAAAAAGGTAAAGCAAACTGTATTTTTCCCCACTTTAACATTTCTAAGATTGGTAAGTAAATTATAATTTATATACTCACTTAGACTTCTGTCTTTATTTTCCCTCAGAAAATATTATTAAATTGCTGGTGCATTTTAGCATTTGAAGACATCTTAGAGTGAATGAAATGTGATAAATATGAATATATATATTCCATATATGATCATTTATGTATCATTTTTGTATATATTTTTATTTTTGACTGCCCTTTACTCTTATTGATTTGACTGATTTATTAAGCACATATCATGTTACCTTTTTTTTACCTGATGTTCTACAAAAAGAACCTAACCTAACTCAAGGAAAGGGAGAAGAAATTAAAAAAATTAAAAAACAGTGTTAAGGAAAGGATGTAATTTGGAGATACATACGTATGTAACTTTTCATTAAGCCTGATTTTTATAAATGCATTTTTCCCTTTCCAGTTATTAAGGGTTAAGTTTCTTGAATTAATCATGCTAAGTAAATTCACATTTGAAGAACTGAAGAACTTCTGGTGAAAAGTATAAAGAATGAGCTGAAAATGAGTATAAATAGGTTTTCTAATATTTTCTTCCCTCAAATTAATGATTTTCAGATTTTCACATATCCCCTGGGATGCATGCACCCCACTCTGGAGACCGTTACATGACAAAGATCATGAAAAGATTAGTATAATGACCTCTCATTATATTATGACTCTTTCATTGACATTAAGATTTTGAGTTACTTATTAATAAATTGGGTTTTTTTCCTTAGAATTGATATGGAGGAAAAACTTGAGATAATGGCAAGTTGGGAAGGATTTAACAAAATGAGTAAGAAATGATCTCTGCTTAAAGCCTAAAATCTAATAGAATAAACAGGCATGAAAGCATCAGAGGGTGAAATAGGCTTAATAGAATACACAAGAAATAGAAGAGTGAATAGCTGACTGTAAGAGTACAAGGGTGGGAGAAAATCATTCTGCCTAGAGGCTCAGAACAGATTTCAAAGAGAAGAGCCACATTTCCCCATAATATTACAAACCCAGTTTAGTTCAATCCATACACCACTGCAAGTTGTTAGCAGTACATCCTAGGATGCTCTTTATCAAAGTCTTGACATTTTGGTATTCTGGAATAATTCAAAAGAAATCAAATATATCCAGATCACAGAATATTGTTAATTTTATTGATGCCATAATCTCTAGATGAAACCATGGAAGTAGGGAAATGGATAGAATCAGCCCAAAAGTATTTTCATATAAACTAAAGAAAATCCTTTCTCTCATTGCAATATTTCACAGTCTCATCTCAATTTCAGCCTATTCTGCTCATTGTGACAATCAAGGCCATCATGACGGGGGAGGAAATGTCTGAAGCCTAAAGAATAAATCTCAATGCTGCAAAGTAAGCCAGGGAGGAAAATCAAAGAGTTAACTTTGATCCAACACTAAACTCTGTTTAGTGTCTTTCAATTAATACCATGAAGTTAACTGTCAAGTTCATCTAAATATTTCACTATAGAAGGAAATGGATATTTTTGTGTATTTAATGAGTGGTAAATGTCAATTTAATTAAACAAATATTTGTAGAATCCAAAATACGCAAAAAACTCTGATTTGAACTATGAAGACCTAAACTTTTACCCAAGGAGCTTAGAATTTACCCTAAGACATTTAGTATTTAGAGATCAAGTCTGCCTGTCTTTGTCTATTTTCCCAGGAAAAGTCGGTACGGATACTTTAACTTCTATTTTAACTGTACTGGAAAGTAAGCTCTGTTCGTTTAAGTGGCTGCTACATTTACAGACACACTCCGGCCAAGAAGAAGGATACTGTGAAAGAGGAAGAGTAGGGAAACTGAGTCAAAAAAAGAGTAGCCTAATAAAGACATAATTGAGTCCTAAACAAAGTTATAGTTATCCTTAGGTCTAGCTCTTTTGATTTTTAAAAAGGTTTCCTTTTGGTTTTCACCTCCTGTATATTCTTGCAGTAATCCTCGGTTTATTGCGAACTAGTTCTCACCAATTAACAACCTTACACTTAAGCATTGTAAAATGACTTGCCTTTGTGATCACTCTCACTTTCTTTACAAAGTTAGCAATGAAAACTGCTCATTTTACTTGTCCTTTGTGATGTGATTTCCCCCTCTCAACCACTGCTTGTACTTGATTTTATGGAAGAAGATCCAGAGCAACTCATATTCTCTTATTTGCAAGAGAATGAAGATTTACAGGCTTGTGTCAGGCAGAGGAGAGGTATCAATTGGCTGGTTGCTTCTAAATCATTTTCAAATTGAAATAAGAAATATCCTTTATAACTAATTGTGAAAACTTCTTCTGCACAAGGTTACTACTGTCAGTATTTAACTTTGCCTCTCAAAGCACATCTGTCTGGCTTTCCTCACAGGCCCCATCCTCTTAGTGCTAATGGGAATCTCATGCCTTCCAATCTGAGAGCAGGATTTGGAACGATTTCTCCCTTGCTAATGTAAAGCATGTCGTTCTGGGCCCTATGCAGTATTATCTGCTTTTCTTACTGCTGAATCTGGCTTATAGGTGGTTTTGTATCATCCGGAAGGTTTCATATCTTACCTTCACATTGATTTTTAATTCCCTGGTCTCAGAATCCAATGAGATATATTTGATTGACTGAGAAACTAAGCCTCTTCTCATATCCTGGTGAGATCTGTAAGAGATAAAGGTGAGATTTAAGAGAAAAGTCCTTTTGGAAATGTCTGCCTTTTCCTTGGTCTTACAAATGATTCTGTTTGGTAAGTGATTAGAGCTGGTCTGGACAGTCAGCAAACACAGTAGATTTATAGTCTCTAAAACAATACCTTCAAAGATTTCCTCCCAGAAAGCATGGCCCAGAGGCATCCCTTTGATTGATCTAAGTCTCTAAGGAGTTGCTTTAGAAGCCAACAAAGACTTATTATGCTTCTTTCCTAGGAAACTTTGACATTTCATGTTTTTTTATGAAAATATTGAACAGGAGTAAATAGTCAGGAATCCTGTAGCCTTTCCTTGTCTGAATTGTAGGCATGCTTGGTCCCAGAGCAAAATCTGCTACTTTACCTCATGACCTTACACAGTGCATTATCTGTCCAGTACACTGTGTCAACAGTCGTTATCCCCACACACTCCTGCTCTGGGGAGAAAAATGAGGTAAATTGTATATACCCACATTTTGGGAGGTGATAACTTAACAATGGGGAAAAATGAAACCAGTATTCTACTCTTCACCAAATATCAAGAAAGTAAAAGAAAGATGTCATTTGGGGAAAGCTTTTAAGTCTTTAATATTTTAGGACTTTGCATAAAATATTTTTACTAACTCCATATAACATTTTGAACTTTGCTCCAGGAAGAGGTGCAATTTTTGAAGTGTTCTGGGTTTTTCAGGAAATTCTCATCACTGAAAATTCCTTACACATCATTGTTTTCCTATAATGTCGATAGTTATCTGTTCCACTCTCTAGAATATGGTCTGTATTAGAACAAGAATCATTTTATTTATTTGGTATTGTCTATAGCGCCTAACATAGTGTATGCCAGGTAAGTAGCAAATTTAATAAATTCTGGTTGATTTTTGTTTGTTGTTTAATTGTTGATTTCTTTTTTCAGTATTGAATAAAAGCAACTTCATTTCTTTCTATGCAAATAAAGCGTCTAATTCTATACTCTGATCCAGTCACTTGTCTAACCAGAGGAGGGACTCATGGCGATGTGCTGTGCTGTATTGCTACTATCTGCAAGTCTGTTGTTTCCACCCCAAATTGTGACTTTTCTGGAGGGCAGAGGCCACATCTAATTCAGCTTTGTGTTCCCAGCATTGCTGATGTCCGTGGAAGGCTTGTTAAATGAAGGAGCGTAATGATCAAACAGGATAAAACCAAGGTTCTTACACAGCAATGAAACTCCTGACTTACCCATTAGCCCAAAACTCTAAACAATAAGCAAGTGCGGTAATAGAAATGGCAGCTAGGGCCCATTGATTGGTATCTCATACAAAATAGATGCTATCACGGATCTATGTCTTCCATTCTACAATTGATTGTTCTTCACCTAGACTCATCTATTTAAATATTAAAATACACGTTGCATAAATGTCAGCTGGGCTCAGCAGCATGAGAAGTACATGGAGCAAGCAATGAGAAAGGCAGAAAGAAATTGCCAGTGGCTGCCATTTTTTTAATCCTGTGCTGTTTGCCTCAATTGTTCTCGTGTTCATTTCATAGTGACAACAGCTATTATATATTGAGTAATTACATCATGCCTGCTGATATGCTGAGAACTTGACATGGATATCCTCATGTAATTCTCATCTCAAACTTACAAGATAAGTACTATTATAACCCCTATTTTAAAGAAGAGCAAAACAGAGGTTTTGAGTATTTATGTATTCGCCCACTGCCTAGCAAAAAGCAGGGTTGGAATTGGAACACTGTCAATTTTCTGACGTTATAGCAAAAGCTCCTAAGTACTGTATCATACTGCCTACTGTTAAATTTTGTTGATGGGGAGCTAAAGCTTGTACTGTGGGAACATAACAAGCATAACTCGGGTCAGTGCCTGAAAGTTACAGAGGAAAGAGTTCCACTTCAAAGAAAGAAAAATATTTCCAATGACTAGAGCTGTCCAGACTAGGTTCTCTTTCTAGCACAATGTCTGATACGTTGTAGGTGCTCAATAAAAGATTGATTACACGGGGCAGGCTGCCTCCAGATGCAGTGAGACGAGTCACTGTAACTCTTTAAATTGAAGCTGAACAAATCTTTCGGAAGATATTGGAGAGGGGGGCCTTGCATCATAAGATTAAATTAAATGATCTCTAAGTGCTTTTAAAATCTGTGATCTAATTAGTTTATGATTGTATTCTGATCCAGATATTTTAGGAAACAATAAGAGAGGAGGGAGGGAGGGAGAGAGAAAAAAAGAGATGGGAGAAAATTGAGAGTTGCAGGACCTACTGTTCAATCATTTCTAGGAGAAAATAGCCTAACTTCTTATGGATTTGCCAAACCTGCTTTGTGGGGTCATCCTACTTTGAAGTGAAGTAGCAAAGGACATGCCCCCAATTTATAGTAGGAGAAGTTGAGGCTATGATGGAAATGACCAAGGCTCCTGTGATCCCCCCAAATGGATCATAATTAGCTTCTCCACAAATCCCCCTCTCCCTGTTGCCACATATAATGCAATGAAAACTAACACACAGCCTTCTGACCTCCCAGGGTCAAATTGCCCCATCATCATGTAAAAGAATGTTCTCCTGGTAGAGTTCTCTGGGAGTTTCAGAGTTTAGAAACCAAGTCAACTGTCAGCAAACTTTTTCAAATAGGGTTGAGGTTATATCCAGTAAGCCAACCATTTGGACAACTGAGAATCAGCACTCACTTTGCTAGTCCTTTGCCAAAACGTGTAACATATACCTGCTTATGTGCTGATCAAGGTTGACATTTATTCAGAGCTTTTGGATTCTCTTCCAGCAGAAAAAGGTCTAGACTATTTCAATAAAATGAATTAAGCTGGCTAGTTTGGCATAGATTATAAAGTACTATTTTTTTCTTACTCAACCAATTCATTGGCTGCTCTTATTGTTTTGTTTTGTTTTGATTAAGCTGACTTTATCAGAGAAAAATTTCTTTGATTTAGATTTTTGGAAAGAGTTATCATCCCCTCTAACTTGGGCCTAACTCCAAGGAACTCCCAACTCGTTAGCGTATAACGCCACTTCTTAACTGTTATCTTTGTTGTCAGCCAACTGTGGGTGTCTTGATCATAATTGATTTCTTTGGGACCATAAGTTGATTAAATTCCAATTGCTGAGTGATACAGGCAGGGAAGCCTTGTCCATTGACTAGCAAGATGCATGATGTGGATATGAATCTTTTTCCAGCCCTGGGGAGCTTAGTTCCCTGCAGGACAATTATAAATGTCAAATGAGCTCAGAACTAAAGTTCAGGAAATAAAAAAAAAATCCAGTGTTCAGGTAAGGATATGCACACCAGTATTGAAAAAATAAAATTTTAGGCAAGTGAAAGTTAATACATAAAAATGAACTCCTACCAATAGTTACTGAATGGCTATCATTTGCTGGGATGCAGTAGATGCTGTAGTAGATGCTGTAATGTGCCACCCAGATCCCCCCTTAGCACAAGGCACTCATTGCCTAGCTGCTGTGAGAACAGGCTGCTGATAACTCACAGCTGACTACTTGTCTGGGAATTGATTCAGTTGAAGGAAGCTTTCTTGCCCAAGTTCGTAGACCCTCCAACAGGCCAGACCATATTCAGTGAATGGTCCACGCGAGGGTACAATGGCCTGCTCCCTTTGCCTCGAAGTGGAACAGCTCTGAAGACCCAGCTCGTCTCTAGAGCTCCCTGGATGATGAGCGAGGTCTCTCTTATAATTGTATCTCATAGCTCCGTTTTTGCCTCTGTCCAGTCCTGCTCTCCTTCTTCTTTAGAGATCTTCTTGCCAAGAATACTGCCCAATAATCTGCTTACAAATTTCCATCTCAGAGTTGTTTCTCAAGGAATTTGATCTCAGAAAAGTATTCTTCTTTTTACTGGATGGTGATGGTTGGTTATGGTTACATAGATGGATACTTATGGAGCCTCTGCTTACTTACAATGTGTTGGAAGATGCAGAATGATAAGTAACCAACTGATATACAATAAAAAAGAAGCCCATTCCTCCTCCTGCAGAGCAGAATTCGGTTTTCCCTATTCTTTGCTTCCACGGTGTTCCATGCAAATTTCGACTTTGATTGTATCATATTACATCATATCATTTTGTTGTTGTTGTAAGTCTCTTGCAAAAAGTTGAGAGCATTTTGGAAACAAGGATTTAGCCTTGTTTACCTTCTGTCTTCTGCATGCTGCCTGCAATATGACAGGTGCTAAGCAATTTGTGTTGAATTGATGACTAAATTAATGAACAAAAAAAAAGTAACACAATTTGGAAGTTCAACACACAAAAAAATTATGCCTATAGAATGATAAAAATTCAGAGAAGAGGTAGAATTTGGGTTTGGCTTTGAAAAAATTTAGTAAGTTTGGGGCATATGGGTCTTCAAACTAAGAAAGCAACATTGGCTATCACACGGAAGAAATGATTAAGTCATATATTTGTAGTCATAATAACGAGAATCTATTGAAGCTAATTTAAGAAACAAGAGGGCTTTATTGAAATACAACAGTATATTTCTTGAACCACTAGCTAATATTTCAATTGCACCACATGACAGCTTAAAAATAGGAACTCTAATATCAGAAACCACAATTGTTGTGATTGTCTCTCCAGAAGACAAGCTCCTCGTCTCTATTTGCTTATTCTTTTGTTTCTTTGCAAGCCTTTATCTTCAGGCTTTGATCTCTCCACTCAAGAACTGAAAAGAGACTATATGAAGCTTTGAGTACAAGAAGAAAGATAATTGTCCCAGCAGTGACCAAATATCAATTCCTGGTTCAATCTTTGTAGTCAGCAGGGGTGGTGGGAGACACTTTGGAAATGGAGCATAAATGAGCCTGTGAATGGGCACAGAACTAGATATTGTAGATCAGGAACTCTGGGAGGTGTTTGCTAAGGTGCAAATTTCATAGTGGGCTGGAAGAATTTCCGTTCTAAATAGTGGTAATCATTATCAAATTCAACAATAATCTGTTTTGTCAAATTTTATAATCCTGGATGTGTGTGTGTGTGTGTGTGTGTGTGTGTGTGTAACAGGGTGGATTATATATTTAAATTGTGGCAGAAGACTTCTGTTCAAGATCATATTTAGATTAAACTAACATTACAACCATTCTGAGTCCCTTTAGTGCATTGAGTGCTAGGAAGGAGAAATGGTGTTAAATAGGGAACCTAGCTTTGCAAGATCAATTTGTCTGGGCTTAAGGGTTGCCACATAGAATCCTCAAAATGGACAGATTCCAAAATAAGTCGCATCTAGAAAAGCCTTATACGTGATAAGACTCAATGATATAACAGTGAATAAAACTTCATTCTTATCTTCAAAAACTTATAGACTAACATATGTCCATGATAGGAGATTTAGGGGAGCAGTGACACATAAGCCAAATATTATAATGTGCTAAATGCAGGGATAGAGGAAGGAACAAAGTGCCTTGGGATTATCTCTCCCTGTAGAGGCCAAAGATGTCTCAATATAGGAGATGACACTTCATTTGGGTTTTAAATAATAAGTAGCACTGGCCACAGGTAGAAGGGGGAAGGAGAATGAAGCAAAGGGAACAGCATGTGCAAAGCTAGAACATCAGAAAACATCATGAAATGTTTGAACAATGGTGAAAAAATTTAGTAGCAAAAATAGAATGGGTTTGTTTTGTGAGCATATTGGTGTAGGAGGCAGGTAGAAGGCTGAGACAAGGAGAATTTGGAGTGAAACTTGGAGGGGTTAAAGGATTTCCATACATTACCAAAGCGCTCTGGATGAATTTTTTTCAGGCCACTGGATGCTGATAAGTGGGAAGAGGGAGGAGACAAGAGAAATGAGAAAAGAGAAAGAGAGGCATGGAGCGATTTCTAGTGTGAAAATTCTTTAAAAGAAGACAAAATGGACGATATTTGAAAAAAGTCTACGCATTTCCATTGAGCAACGGGAAAACACTCTTTTGCAGTATGTGAATCTCTTTGCTGCAAATGGCAATCTCAGATTCTTGTTTAATGATGTATATCAAAGGAAATTCATGTACTGAAAACTTCATCTATAGAATATCAAATAGTCTGGTCACATTTTCTCAGTACCTTCTCTTCAAGATCCTCTAAATAAAAACAAAAATAAAAAGTTAGCTCAAATGTCTCGTGTGCATAATTCACCCTAAATACAATTCTTTTCAGAAGGGAGCAGCCCAGGTGTACCACCAAGGGGCAGTGTGGCACTGTGATGAAGAGCACGGAATCTGGACCCATAGAGCCTAGGTGCAAAATCCTAGTATCAATCATTTTTTACTGTAACCTGAGCAACATGCTTAACCTCTTTGTGCCTCAGCTCCTTATTTATAAAGTAGAAATTAGAAAACTACTTCCCTCAGACGGTTTTTGGGAAGATTAAATGAGTTAATACATGTGAAGTGTTTAGAACAGAGCCTGGTGCATACTAAATGTTAGGTGAGTTTTCATTAGTATTGTAAGGTGAATTTAGAAATGCTTTTATTTCCTGCCTCCTTTTCAATATCACTTTGATTAGTTATAGTTCTTTTGTTTCTCCCTAATTTGTTTCCCTGTCTCTTTCAAACAAAGCCTCTCTGGGGAAGGAATCTTCCAGATGAATACCTCCTGACCGACTTGAAGAATGTCAGTTCCTGCCAGGGACACAGGACAATTTCCAGTGACTGGCCATCAGTGATTCAGGGTTCACTACCAAATCTTTCACTTCTGGTCTTGGGTTGCAGCCAAGCCTAGAGGAACAAAAGGATTAGGGTCAAACATTTGAAAATGCTAATCGTAATCGTGAAATTTGACACCTCCTCATATCTGGTCTCACACTCTTATTTGACATTACTCATACACATGTCTTGTCAAATTCTTCATGGGCGAAGACTCCTCCCTACCTCTCCATGTGCCACAATACCTGGCACATTGTTGGCCTGAAGTAGGTGTTCGTAAATACATGCTGAACAACACTCAATGGTAGAGCTTCAGAGTGGAAAATCGCTAGTTGGTTGATTTACACCTATAAGGTATCAATATCTTCTGTTGTACCTGTTTAAAAGGTTCAACGTCTCCTATGTCCTTTAACCACACACTTAAACTTCTGCAGATTTTCCATGATCTGCGCAGTCGGCCTCTACTGAACCTAACCAGTTTAATATAACCACAACATAACGGCAAATGTTTATTGATTGCTTACTAGGTGCCAAGTATTGTTCTGAGAAATTTACCTTAATTATCTTATTTATCACTCACAGCAATCTTGTGAACTGGATAATTATCTTCATTTTATAGATGAGGAAACTGAGGCACGGAGTTTTGAAGAAATGTGCCCAGTTTAGTTACCCAGATTAGCATGTGCTTGAGCGGGAATTAAAATTTATCCAACCCCCAAAGACTAACTCCAGTTTTTCCCCATTAACTACCATCCAGCACATCCAAAAGAAAGCCAGTCTATTTCAGAAATGTACCGTTATCATTCCTTTCTCCATACTTTCACCCTTATTGTTTCCCTGACAATAAGAGTCAGGATATCTCTATGCCTGACACGTGATGTATACTACTAAGAAGATTCCTCCCAATACTATGCCCATATAGGTTTTCACGTTATCTTAAACCTTCTGAACTATACTGTACTTAATTAAACACTCTCATATATTACTTAAATACTTTCTAACAGTTTTGTTTGATAGGCTTGTCTCTCTGGAAATATATCCTTCCTTCCTCCACTCTATAGCATGGAGTTCAGTGCTAAACCCATATTCAACACTCAGTGCAGCCTGAAGAAATAGTGGATTCCCAGATTGTACTTGTAAACACACTGGATCCTGAATTCCATTATTAAATAGCAAACTGATGAGATCTTTACACCCACTATACACTAAAACACTGACAACCTAAAACTTCTTTATCATCTATGTGTGCATGTTTCCATGGTGGCAACTGTAGGCACAAAAGTGGATTGCCACAGCTCTGTGAATTGCTGGAGGCATACACGAGTGAAGAAGGTAATTCAGTGTGATTAAACGTCACCTATAATAGAGTGACACATAAATTTCCATGGGAGTGAATAGAAAAGAAAAATCAGTAATATTTGGAGAATCTGTATCTTTTCCAATATCCATTCTAACCTGAAGGATAGGCAGGCTGGAGAAGACATAACAAAGAGCAAGGAGTCACAATGAGCAAGGTATACACACCATCTCTAGAATCAGTTTCCAAAGGTTATTTAGCAGTCTTGTCCCAAGTGTTTGCTTTCTGTCTCGGCTCCAGTGGTAAAGGTCTGAATTTCATAACTGCAATACCACTGCATCCAGCATGCCTGTCAGAATTCCCTTTGGTAGCAATTACCACTTACCTTACCAGGCTTTCCCCTGTTGGGGAGGAGTTTTGGCCAGAATAAGCTATCGAAGTTGGTGGGGTAAAAATAACTGGATTCAACATGGACCAAACAATTAAAAACTAAGAAATTGTAAAGCAAACTAATCCACGGTGGGGATGTTTCTCCAGAAACATTACATTCCATTACTTCCATATCTGCTGTTTTTAATCTAGACTCAAGGCCAAGACAGAAGGGAGTCTCTTTGCTACCCCTAGTCACTGATTACTCCATGTGAAGTAACAAACACACAAAATGAAAATTCAGGGTCTGCTCTGTAACAAGGTTGACGTGTGGTTAATCAAGTTTAATGTGGATTATAGAAAAAAAGTATATACAACCTGCTCAAAACTAACAAATGAATGTATGTCAAGAATCAAACAAAAACCAGAGTTGCTGAAGAGAAAACTTTAGAGATTCTCTCTTAAGCACATTTATGATGAAGAGGATTAGGTTAAAGAAAACACTAGTCTGATGGACTTTCAACTAATTGCAGTTTAGCCCAGAGCCAAATTCTTGCCCTTGCCTACTGTATAATCAGCTCTATCAGTGACCTTAAGTCACCTAAATAGAGTTAAAGAGCACATTGGGGCATTGGTTTATCAAGGAAAAGTTAGAGGTTGAGCTCGGTGGTTAGAAACTATTAGGGATTAGAACAGGAGTGTCAATGAGCAGGAAATTTTTTAAAAATGGCCTGTGGGCCCTGTCACTTTGAATCAAGTCTTGATTTGATCTCTTTCCGTGGCTTAACTACCCTCACGTCCTATTCTCTCAAGCATTATTCTGCTCTTTTGTGTTCTTAAACCATCTCTGCCCACATCTCTGCTACATAATTGAGACTAAAACAGGGATGATGTAAAACTTTTATTTTTTTTTTCTAAGTTGTACGTGACGTGAGTCAAAAAAAAAAAAAAGCGCTAAGACAAGGACTCAACCCTAAAAATCACTGAATCAGATTCTCCCAGGGTAGATGTGGTTTCCTGGGGAAATTTTATTTTGCTTACTATGGAATGCACTGCCAATTCCTTTACGCCATCAGAAGTGGCCTTGCCCTAAGAATATGTCATCTACCCTTTCAGCTGAAAGAGTCATTTTCATTCATGCCTCTATGTTTTTATTTGTGATCGTTCACTCTACCCATCTTGATTATCCTTCCTAGTATTTCATATTCCATGTCTATACAAAAGCTCACGTGTTACTAGAGTGTTGCTTCCTCTGGAAAGCTACATCCACTCTAGGTTTTTCAATCTCTTACTCCTCTGAACTTCCAAAGCACAAGATTTCATATAAAAATTATTTGCCTTTTTGTGTTATGAACACTTCATATTCCGGTGTAACTAATGGCCTCCTCCTAGGAAGAATGTAAAATGTTTTTTTAAATTCAAAAATAACATACATAGAATTATGATAGAAACCAATGTACGGAAATACAGTTATCAAAATATTAAACAAATTTGTGATATAATTTTTGATTCTTTATTAATGCATTTAAAAAATAAGATCTAGTAGCAAGCCTAATTATTGTAATTTCAAAGTGGTGACTTGAATATTTTAAAATATCTGCAATACTGAAGTGTGCCATGACAAACTAGAAATCTAGTGACAACTCACAGGTGTTGCTAAGACCACTGTGTGTGTGTGTACATATATATACAGTGTATGTGTGTGTGGTGTTTTCCTGCATTCATAATGGAAGGAAATGCTAAATTTCAGTTAGAGGCTAGTGAATATTCCTGTATTCTACCAGATTAAGAACCCCCAATTTATTTAACTTAGAGGAATCCCTCATCATCTGTCTTATTTCAACCAGCTAGTAGAATCAGGGCACGGACACACAGCTAATTCTCTTTATACCTCCTTATAGTTCTTAGCCCTTTTAGTAGCTGAATAAGAAGTTGTTGAGTGTAATGAAATTAAATTAAACACCAGCTTACGCATAGCTAAAATGTGCCAAGTCAACCACAAGCATTCCCAGAGTTAGTTAGTTGTATTTTTATTTGGCATAATTTCTATTTTGCCTTGTAATATACTTAATTGTTTGCATTCCTGTCTCTTCCGCTAAATCATATATTCTTAAAGGTGGACTCTGCATCCACTTATCTCTGTTCAGGTAATGAGAGCTTACTAAAATGGCCATAACAGTACATCTGTGGAATAGGTTAATATAATATAACGAGAAGGAAGAATTGATATATTTCTCAACAGAGTAAAGAGAGCCAAAGTTTGATGAAAGATTTTGGACTAGAGATTCTTGGAAAATCCGTACAAATAGGGAAACTCAAGTACAATAAGTGTGGTTGGGGACTCACAACGTAACGCTCTTCCCTTCCTTTCTGTATTGAAATTACAACGTCTTCATTGTAATTTCAGAATACAACACAATCTTCAGAATACAACACAATCTGTAATTGTCTGAAATGTGATAGAATATGAAATGTATAAAATCAGTCTTGAAAATTCTAAAACATTGGTCACATTTCCATATATTCTGAAGAAACTACATTTTTCCCTCTTCACTCATAGAAGATCAACTAAAAGCATCATCTCGTGGTGAGATCTACGCTCATATATTGTGCTTTCCATCTTTATATTCAGGAGGTAGTAGAAAGGGTGTTTGGGTGGGACTTTAAAACACAGAAGAGGCGTATTGTGATACTTTCTCTATGTTATATGTAGGATTATCTATGTAGGACATTTAGAATAAAAATATAAGCTTCTAGGGAGATAAATTTATGTGTATTGAGCTCGCAGTGTTGAGGTCACATGCAGATCATTGAGAAGTTAGAAATAAAGGACTGAAATTCCAAAGAGAATTAGACTACAGCTTCCTCGGTGAAGGACTTAAATATTTTTGGTTTGCCATACTATTCTTAGAGCAGGTTATATTAATTGGAGTTTCTGTAATGTAATGGTTAAGAGCATAGACTCTGGAATTAAACAGACTAAGTTTATATTTCAACTTACTACTCATTAGATAAAACGTATATTATACTTAGTATGACACCTGGGTCATAAAAGGTACACAATGAATATGAGTGTGTTATTATTGAATGGTTAAGTGGGGTCTTAGGTTGTGATGACATTTTGAAAATCTTTCTTTCAAAAGATAGTTGACTTCTATGAGGAAAAATAAAAAAGTAATGAGTAAATTTTCTGAGGATATTGTGGAAAGTAAATGTAATAAACCACTTATCCTATGGAAGATGCCAAGAGTAAGACAAAGGGAAACCAGAAGAGAAATTGTAGGAGAAGTTGTTGGAGAGCAGAAATGCAATTATGATGATGTGGTAACATTTAAGTCATAGAGAGGAAAGTTTCAAGAAAAATTAAAGCTGAGAAATTTCACTGAATTGAATAATTGGAAGAAGATAGATAAAAGTTCAGGTTTACTAGAGTTCTGGAAATATCACTGAGTAAAATGTAGGAAATAGAAGCAGTAAAAAGAGAACAAACTTTTTGTTAGTGACTGGAAATAGAAATATTGGACAGTAGATGATAGGTATGGCAAGGTCCCGTAAAGTTTTTGGCTTTGCTTTTCTTTTTGACTTCAGAACAAAGCCAAGGCTAGACAAACTTTTGGAGAAGGGGTGGAGATGACTGAAGATACAAAGAAGTGATGAGATAATTGATGAAGCAAAGTCGTGAAAGCAACGAGAAGGAAGTGAAGTTACAGTCAAATTGAGGGATGGGTTTTAGAAAGGAGGAGGGACACATATTTCTCTGAGATAAGAAAGAAAAATTAAAAAATGGCTGTAGTTAGAGAGAATTTAAGGTCATAAATTGGTAGATTAAGTGGCTTAGAGCAGACAACCTGGATATATTCATTAAGGTATAAGATATAAACTGACAAGAGGAGTGTACTGTTGTCCTCCTTGGCCTAAGAGCCAATCTGGAAGGGGTAACCTGAGTACTCTCTTCCACAGAAATCCCTGAGGTCACATTGGCATGCAATTTGCCAGATCGGCGCGCAATTCTCCAGGTAAGGATAGTAGGCATGGACAAAAATGGTGACTGAAAGTAAGAGGTACCACATGTGAGGAAGTATTTCAAAAGTAGAAGAACACTCTAAGTGGCAAGTAAATAGTGCATGCGTTTGGGTCAGTTAAATCAGATTTCCCTACTTCACAGTTAAATGTAAGTTCTAAGAGTTAATGGATATAAACTCTTTTGGGTTTGAAGTTAATTCCATTTGACCAAATGGAGGGAGAGTGTGATGGAAAAGAGTTACTTTTCTTTTGTATTTTGGCTTGCAGAAGCCAAGATTTGCAAATGCCCCATATGAAATGCAGCTTTTAAAATGCTGAGACCCGTTGGACTTCAATAGAATTCTGACACATACGTGTAGAACAGTTTTAATTCCATCCGGTTGCTCATTCCTTCTCTTGCATTATGCAGTGCTGACAGAGCGGCCACATTTCCCAAGAGCTCCCTTTCCTTCAACACAGATGTTGCTCCAATTGTGATTTTAAAGAACTGAATATTTCAGATTTACCCATTGTTTTCTTTTCGTGGTGTGACTAATTCAAACTATGGCCAAAGGTTAACCTGATCTCTAAGGCGAAGAGTCACATATCTGCCTTGTTCCTTTGTCCATGGAGAACTTCTTAGGGACTCAGGGTGATGTCCCTACAAATGCTAGATACTCTCCTATAGCTAACCAAGTACCAATGGAGACACATTTTTGAATATGTCTATTTTCTTATTTTAATTATTCCTGACCTATGCACCATTCTTTTCACTTAGAGGAGAATGCATTGTATTAGAAATGCACTTATTGTAAATTTTGTTTTACAGAGCATCTTGCTTCTCAGACTTAAAGAATAATTCTAATGTGTTTGTGATGAATACTCTTTACATGTAAATGGAGGCATTTTTTTCTGGCACCTATTTGGGTCAATCGATGTACCTCTGATCTCTGTACAGAATGCAGGCTGGAAGTTTGAATATAAAATGCTAAGAGATATTAACATCCATTCGGATTACTCTTTTTAGAAAAGCATAGGTGATGGAATGGGTAAGGGAGTGGAGAGGGTAAAGGAAATTAAAGGAAAACAAATGCAGACCAGATGTTGGATGGCAAATTTCCACTCTGAGAATAGTAAATGCAGACACTGGGCTGCCAGATGAGATTAAAGACCATGGATACCAACTTATTTTAATCAAGAATTAGATGCTCTTCAGTGGGAAGGCAAGTGCCAATCGACACAAATAACAATTATATGAAACTGCATTTTCTTTTCTTCTCTACCCCTGCCCCTCATTTTTATTTGGGAAAAAATATATATTCTTAGATGTGATCAAGATTCACAATGACCCTAACTTGCCTGAGCTTTAAACATCCAAGGATTGTAATAAAGAAAGCCTAATATTTCTATGATTTCACCTCCTTGGGGTTCCTTACAAGGATGGGGGCATGGCTCAAGAGCCCCAGAGGGAAGGAAGAAAATGAGAGAAAGGAGGAAACTATACATAATTAACACAAGTGCTTGAGTCTAATCAATATTCTTCTGAGTACATGCTATGTGTCCAGCAAGTGTTTGACTCAAGCTTAGAGAAGCTCCGTAAGGTAGTTATATTGTTGAGGTTTTAAATGGAATAACTTCAGTGCAGATGTATTATGTGATCTGATGAAGATCATAGCTCCAAGTGGCAGATGAAGATTTTCATCACCAGTCCCTCTACTAAAAACCCAATGTATTATTTCTCTTCCCCTTATTTGCCATATAGCTAGTATCAGCATTGAATTAGTTTCATATAGCTGCCGAAAAATATTATCATAAACTTAGTGGCTTAAAAAACACATCTTTATTGTCTTATAGTTCTCTGCATTGAAAGTCTGATATAGGTTTCATTGGGCTAAAATAAGGTGTCATCAGTGCTGTCTTTCTTTATGGAGACTCCAGGAGATATTCATTTCCTTGTTTTTTGTTTTGTTTTTTCAACTTCTTTGGGCCACCCACATTCCTTGGTGGCCACCTTCCTCCCTTTCAAAGCCAGCAATGTTGCACCTCTCTGATTTATTTTTTCGTCACATTTCCCTCTGACTCTACTTACCTGCCTCCCTCTTCCACTTTTGAGAACAACTGTGATTACATTAGGCTCACTTGAATAATCCAGGATAATCTCCCCATCTCAAGCTCCCTAACTGCATCACATCTGCGAAACCCCTTTTGCCGTGTTAAGCAACACATTGACAGGTTCCAACGATTAGGACTTGGACATCCTAGGACATTATTCTGCTTATCACAAACATACAGCCTCTCAACTCCTCTAACGAACCTCCCACCACCTCATCTAACAGTGTTCCCAGGATTCATCTTTTCCTCTTTTCCCAGTTCTGTTGCTGAATTCCATTTTTTTTATAGAGGTAACATTGGTTTATAACATATAAATTTCAGGCTTACAGCATTTTGACTTCTGTATAGACTTCTGTTCACCAGCAAAAGTCTAGTTGCCATCCGTTGCTGTACAAACGTGCTCTTTTACTGCTTTCACCCTTTCCCTTCCCACTCCCTCTCTGGTAACCACCAACCTATTCTCTGTGTCTATGTGTTTGTTTGTTGTTGTTGTTGTTGTTTAGATTCCACACATGAGTGAACCATAGTATTTGGCTTTCTCCCTCTGACTTATTTTGCTTAGCACAATACCCTCAACGTCCATCCATGTTGTCACAACTTCCATCCAAGATTTCATCTTCTTGCAGCTGAGGATTACTCCATTGTGTGTCTCACATCTTCTTTATCCATTCATTCATTGATGGGCACTTAGTTGTTTCCAAGTCTTGGCTATTGTGAGCAATGCTGCAATGCATACCACATCTTTTTGAATTAGTGTTTTTGTGTTCTTTGGATGAATACCCAAAAGTGGAATAGCTGGATCATATAGTATTTATATTTTTAAATTTTGAGGAATCTCCATACTGTTTTCCATAGTGGTTGCACCAGTTTACATTCCCACCAGCAGTGTATGTGTGTTCCCCTTTCTCCATACCCTCTACAACCCTTGTTATCTCCTGTTTTGTTAATTATAGCCATTCTGAGAGGCGTGAGGTGATATTTCATTGTAGTTTTGATTTGTATTTCCTTAATAATAAGTGATGTTGAACATCTTTTCATGTGCCTGTTGACCATCTGTATATCTTCCTTGGAAATGCATGCCATTCTTGATTCTTATGTTATAGAATAGATCCATGGTTAAGGATTAATCCTCTTGATTGATTCTCTTTATGGCCTGTGAAGGTGAGTGTGATACTACTCAAGGAGCAAGGACTACAGAATTGTTTCCTTCTTATGGATACCTCATAATGCAGACAAAATACATGGACAACATTGTTGTAACCAGTTGGTTTCTGGGAAAGCAGGCTCTGAGAGGGAGTTTAATGTGCAAAGTATTTATTAAAGAGTTGGAACCAACATCTGAGGAAGAGAAGGAAAGAGAACAGAAATGGGCAAACGAAGAAGTTGAGCTGTGAAGCAGGCCTAGAAGTGTCCTTGGGCAACCCAATAGGGAGCTCCAGAGCCAGAACAGTTCTTCAGAGATATCTTGACTTGTGCTGGAAAACTAGGCTTTTTCTTCTGCATTGATGTGTTTTTGGATAAATGTCTCTCTCTGCAGCTGAGGCAATCTCTGATGGGCCTGGAAGCTGTAGGCTGTGACCAATAGCATCCTCAGTGGCTCAGGAAAGTTTTTTCTTGAAGGAGGATCTGGGTGGCACATAACAGTGCCCACCACAATTCTCTTCTATTAGGACCTCCTGTTTTCTTTTCGTTTTGTTTTTGCCACTCTTATTTTTACTTTGTTTTTATCCTTCGACTCTTATTCCTTTATTTCCAATAGCTTTGTGTCTACAGGGTTAGCTGTGCTTGAATATTGAATGTGTTCATTTTGGGTTATGCAGAAGGCACAAGGCAGCTTTCATGGCTTACATAGTACAACCCTTACTCTGGATATTATATGATAGTATATAATCACATCCTACAAGGTACCTACGACCAAGAGCACATTTAGTATGGTTTATGGCCCTCCAACAAGTATTTGGAGTTTGAAAGATTCTTGGGTTTAATCTCTTGTATTTTCCTTTGCAGTCCTATCACAATATGGAATTTTCTCCATATTTTATTCACTTGTTTATTTCCTTTTATCATATCCTTCTGCATTTCTCTTCCCTCCCAAAGACAACCATTTTAGTGTGTGTAATGACTATAGTTTTGTGAGGGGAAGTTTTGTGTTATTTCAAAAGTATATTGTGTTATTCGAAAGTTATTTTGTGTACCACATTTACTAATTCTTTCAGATAACCAAGTAAAACTTTGATTCTTCCACCAATGCTGCCACACTTCTCCCAACCCCAAAACCAGCGCTTAATCACACAAAATCAAGAATCAAATACTGAAACTCTATGCCTTTAATACTTCTTGCCTTCAACTGTTTTTTACATCCCTTTGCTAACTTCCCAACTCCATCTGTGATTGTCTAACTTTTCAACTGCAGCAGCCTCTTCTTATGTCCAATTTCTGCCTACAGTTTTCATCCAATCATTTCCATTCTGTAAGTTAGCAAAAGGAGAATCATCCTGTTCCACAGATCTAAGTTTGTTTGAAAATCCTTAATATTTCTTTGTGGGCTATTTTATTTCCACAAAATATCTTGTTTCTATTAAATATTCACCAAATATATGACCTCATAAAATATACTAGTTTCTACTACTCAAATGTAACTTTGGTTGTCTTTTGTTTCCATGTCTTTGTCTATGTGATGATCTTTGCTTGACTTGTTCTCCCTGAATCTCTGATGCATGAATCCTTATACCTCAGAAGTTCATAATCTCTCTTCTCTAAATCCTGCCCTTATTTCTCTCCGCGATGCTTGTGCTCTCTCTCTCTCTCTCTCTCTCTTACTCTCTCTCTCTCTCCTTTATAAGTGCTTGTTTTTACTCTTGGGTAGCCCAGAATACATGCTGCTTTGTATCATATTAGCCAATCCAATCAGAGTATAAACACCATGAGGACAACAACTCAACACCTTATACAGCACATTCTCTACAGCATCTTATACAGGGCTCTGGGACTATTAGATGTTGAATAAATTACTGTCGAGTTGCATTCAAATGTAAATACTCTTGCTGATTGCACTGAGCTTGATTTAAAAAGAGCTGGAAATTGTGAAATAAAGTCATTAAATATTCAGAAAATCACCAGAGAAAATACTACAGCCAGAGTGTTCATCCTCAAAGCCCATATGCAGGAACTATTTGTCCCTTTTCTAAGACACACTCATTATTTTTACAGCTGGGGGAAGCCTGAGAAAATGTTCTAGTTTGAGGGATCACCTTTTTCACAGGCTGATGCCAAGCTAAAATAAATTCCATGAAAAAAGAAATATTCCAAAGCCAACCAGGAAATAACAAACAGAATATGCCCTTTTCTTTATCCTGTGAGTTTATTTTCTTAGCAGTGATCTTTCCCCTTTCCTCTAGTTGGTGTCTTGTTGTTAGAAAAAATAGGCACTAATAGTATGGTTCATTCTTTACAGATGCCCCTTTTATTTGGTTACATACTCTATAGTGAAATTATCACAAGCACTTTGCTACAAGGAAATTTTCTCTCTCCATTTCTGTTTCAATCAGATTGGGACACATTTCCCCCTTTTTCTCACACAACAATCTAACTGGGTGTCTCATGGTATTAATGGCCATAATGTCTTACAGAGTAGTATTTGGTGATCTAAATAATGTTTAGGGTGATAATTAGAAAAAAATAGTTGAAACTGTAGACATTCTAGTACATTGATATAGCTTATATAAACTATAAAATAGCTTTTTCAAAACTCTATTCTAGGAAACACTCATCCTCACTCCACAATCTAATGGCAATCGTGGAATGCTATGTCCTTCTTAGAGATTCAACATCATTAGCATTGAAGGTTCTGAGAAGTCCTACAGAGAAGAAATCTGTTAAAATGTTTTCATAACCAGGGTTTTATTTTTGCCTTATATGACTCGCCTCTTTTTTAAAAATTGACAATTTTTGAGATATTTGATACCTGCAGATCTATACCAAATTAAGATTTAGCTTCAGATAAAAATGACAAGAAAATTATAGTGTTTGGAAAAGATGAAAATTTCTTTCTTATGGGAAAACAAGTGGATATTACATACCTAATATGGTGGCTCCATAGATCATTGGGGACACAAGTTCCTATATTTCCATTCTATTATTATAACATGTTTTCCTCTTTATGGTCATTTCATAGTAAAAGATGGTTGATGATGCTCTGATGCCTAAACTGGTGCTGGAGCCCAGAAGAAGGAGGACTGACAAGATGACAAAACTGAGATGAAATCTTTTTTAAGGGACCTTTCTAGAGTTACCATTGGACATTACTAATTATACTACCTTGATTGGTACTTGGTCACATGGTTACATGTAGTTTCAAAGGTGAAAAGAAATATAATATTTAATCCTGAGTAGGCATATTCTCACTAAAAATAAAACTCCTCTTACTAAGAAGAAAGAATAGTTTAGATGTTGTGGTGGGAAACTATTGATCTCTTTGACAATTACTATAAATCTAAAGTATTGAATTAAATTATCATTGTGTTGATTGACCCTAATTTTCCAGCATTCCTTTCTTCATACCTTCTGGTAGTTTCTTTCCACAGTGACTCTGGACTGGACCATGTGAATTGCTTTGGCCATTAGGAAAATTACAGACTTACCACAGGTAGAGGCTTAAAAAGTACTTGTGTGTCCCCTGCCTCTTTTGAACCTCTGCCACACCATGAGGACAAGCCCAGACAAGTCTCTTGGAAAAAGAGAGACTATGTGGTACAAGCCTTGTCATGCCAGTTGAGGATGTTCTAGAAGAGTTAATCTCTATCCAACTGACATAGACGTATGAGGAAACTCAGCTGAGATCAGCCAGGCCTGGATCAGATGGGCAGAAACACTCAGCTGATGCATAGACTTAGGAGAAATCATAAATAGGTGTTGTTTTAAGTCACTAAGTTTTAGGGAGCTTTGTTACATGGCACAACTGATTGTAGCTAACTGATACAAAACAGCTGCCTATTTATTCTCTTTGCCAAACAAAATAGCCAAGGCATGATTAAGTAAACTATTAAAATAAGCTTCTACTTGAAATATGTTTGAAAAGCTGAGAAACTTGTAGTAAAAGCAAGGGCAAGTTTGAGGTAATGAGTATCTGTGGTTGTCAACCATCCTCTTTCCTGTCCCCTCATTACATTCAGTCAGTACCCCTCTGTACCTGCTGCTTCATGCAGATAAGCTAGGCTCCCATCTCCATGGATGATCTACAAATCTTGTGGCCTGTTCGACTGTATTTATTTAAGTTTTATCTAACCCTATTTAGTTCTCTTACAGTCCTCCACTCAGGTTGGAGCCAAGTGATTAATCAAATAAAATACTGCCTTTGGTGTAATGTTATCAAATTGAAGATTTATCTATATATAATCATGTAGTATAAGATTTAGACAGTGATTTTAAGCTACAATATATTTCAACATTGTCTATATAGTTAAATTATATATAAATTGTATATATAGGGTTATGTAAAATATATAAAAATTTTATATATATGACTTCCTGAATCTTAATACAGTGGTTATTTCTAAGTGTTTATATTTGAAAAATATCCACAGGGAATTATGAAGGATACTTAAGATTGAGAGACATTGCCCAAAATAGCATTAAGTTACACTATTTCCATTGTGGAATGACCAAAATTGAAGGATGGGACACTTTGGTGTTCCTTAAATCACTTCAAAAGACAGATGCCTATTGACTATACATAGCAGATCCTGCCTTGCTAACTGAATAGTCAGAAATAATAATGCAAAGTTATTCTTTTAAATAAACTAGTCATTAAATGTGATTTTATTTTTTTACCTTGACAATTGTTTGATTTCAAAATGCTTTTAGTTTCAAGTAAATCCATCCGACAGTGGCTGAAACAAATAAAGATTTGCTTTTTTTTCCCTCTTCAGATAACAAGAAATCTGGAAATAGCTAGCTGCTAGCATTGGCTCAACCATGTAAGGGTGATTCTCAGATCTTTTCGGCTTTTTACTCATTGTACAAGGTGACTGCCATAGATTTAGGCACTGTACCCACGGATTTTAAGGCAGAAGGAATAGCTTCAGTGTACTCCCTAAAGCAAACATTCTCCAAGAAGCCTCTGCTTATGTTTCATTTGTCTAAAAAGCTATCCCTAAATGAAAGAAAGAGAGGCTGGGCACATGATACAAATCATCTAGGGTTTCATAAAGATTAAAATACCTAAGGCAAATAAAGTACTTCATAGACTGCCTAATACATAGTAGCCCTGCCAAAAGAAGTACTTCATTAAAACCAAAAATAATGACATCAAACAGTGCTCAGCATTTTCAATTGTATAGTAGCAATATCTTTCATTGTATTATCATGAAAACTAAATGAGACAACTTCAGAGAGAAATTTATTGAGTTTCTACTGTGTTTCTTGGCTTTGGGGACAAGTTGGAATACTATAGACATGGTGTCTCTATTCACAGAGCTCACTTTCTAATAGAAGAAACTAATCATAAATAAACAAATGGTTTTGAGGACTGATAAATCCATGAAGAAAACAGAAGTAGGTTAAGTTGTATAAAGTGATTTATGGTTGCCAGAGGGGGTGAGAGGCAAAGACGGTAAAGGAATATGTCTCTGAGGCAGAGATAGACCAGATTATTAGGAAGTATAGCATTCCAAAGAAAATGTTTAACTAGAAAAACGATCTTGAGCAGAAATAGATTTTTTGTGTTAGAACCGATTTAAGCCAGTATGGCTGAAAATCAGCGCATAGAATGATGAGTGAAGAGAGATCATTTGAGCCATTTTAAGAGAATCCTGCTTATTTTAGGGTCTTATATTTGGGTATAGTATAATGAAATACAATTGGCTGATATTTTAATCAGCAGGATTAATGACTTAATAAATGCTTTTAAAAGATGACCATGGCTTCCATGTGGAAGATAGTAAAAGGATGCAGTATTGGAGGCAGGGAGACCAATAGGAAGCTTCTATGCTCTTCTAGGTAAGAAATATAAATGTCTTTCATTGTATAAGTGGTAATAAAGATAAGTGATCAGATATAGGGTATATTTTGAAGGTACATCCTCCTGGATTTCTTGGTTTATTAGATGTACAATATGAAGGAAATAGATGAATCCAAGATGGTTTCTAGGTTCTAAGACAGAACAACTGAGTGAAAAAGAGTACCACTTAACTGTGTTTAATGAATGCTTGTAATAAGAGTCATTTGGGTGTATGTGAAGGAAAATAGCTCTATTCTTGCCAAAATAGTTTTGAGATGCTTATTGGACTCCCAAAAGCAAACATAAAGTAATGCATTTATAGCTATGAAGCTCAGGAGTGAGTTTTAGACAGGAAATATCAATTGAGTGTCACTAGTTTTCGTATGTTATTTGATGACAGAGAATATCCAGGGAGAAAATGTAAATAGAGGGGAAAAAATGGCAGTGGACAGACCCCTGGAACTTGCCAAAATTTATGGAAGAGGTAGAGGAGTAAGAAATAGAAAAGGATTCTGAGAAGGAGCATCCAGTGAGGTGGAAAAACATTGAGATTATGCAAACTAAAAAAATAAAATGTTTTTAGAGCAAAAGAATCAGATCATCAACTCTTAAATTAGTATGAGAATTTTGGCAAGATGAGGACAGACTATTAACCATGGGTTTTTGACAATAATGAGTTCACTGGTGGCTGAGGTGAGAGATATTTCAGTGAGAGGTTGGCATTAAAAGTCCAATTGGAGTGGCCTGGAAAGGGACTGAGTGGCAAGGAAGAGAAGAAAGGGAGAGTAGGTGATATTTTGAAGAGGTTTGTGTTGAAGCATACTGGGGAATTGGGAACCTAGCTAGAGGAATCAGGTGGTCAATATTTCTTTGCATGTGTGTTTTGTTTGTTTTAACAGGCCTGCCTTTATGCCCATAGGAATGACTGATTAGGAAGAGAGTAATCGATGACACAGAGTGGAGGAATAATTGGTGTAGTGGTGAAGTCTCTTCACAAGATAATACCAAGGTAAAGACAGAATTATAATCAATCTTTCTAGTCCAGACCAGAAACACTTCACATAATACAGTAAAATGATAACATAAGTTGGATTTCAGGATATGGTACTGTTGTTAAGGCTGGCTTAGCTCTATAATGATCCACAATTAATGATGTGCAGTTGATAAAGATGAAGAATTTACCCCAAAAGTGGTTGAAAAGAGTCCATGAAAAAAAGTGTTATGCTTCAGCTACTTCTTCCAAAGAAAATTGACAGAATTTACAGACAAAAAAACAAAAGAGGTGGTGAAGTGCTCTCCACTTCTAAAACCAATCTAAGCATAAAACTGAAAAGAAGTCTGTGGATGAGATGATCTTAATCATTAATAAAAGATAAGGGGTCAATAACTATAGAAATGTAGGCAAAGATTCGTAACTGTACATTAGGTTCTTCTTGAAATCTGTGGTGTGAAACTGAAGGTGAGGACACAAAGGAAGCCAACCACAGTGAATCCCATAAAGGTAAAATGAAAAATGTGTGAAAACACAAAAAACAAAATTTAAAACATTTTTCCAGTAAAAGTGATAACACAGTCTCAAATGAGTTATTTGTGTAATAAAGTCAATGATTTTGGAAGATGAGTTATTTCAGTGTTAGTCTAGCCCTTTCCCCAGTTTTGAACAGTTAACACACAAATTCCCTGTGCCCGGTTGTCATGCTGCAGACGGACACCTTTTGTCTTGTATATCTATACATCAATTAACAAGCTATGTCGCAAATTCCATTCAGGATGCTTGCTCTGATGGCTTCTCCATAGTCTCCAGTTAAAGGCACCTAAATGGCTTCAGCATACAAATCGATAGGTTACTAAAAAATATTTGGGAATGGAATGAAAACTAATTTCCAAACTTCTTTTCAGACCAATTTGGTAGATAATTTTGTATTCCCAAGTACACAAAGCTTCCTTGGGAGTCATTTCTGCTTAGTGTCTGTGTTTCATAACATTTATTAGACTTATGCAATGTTTGTAACTCCCCCTAACCACCAAAGTACTTTCACATGTGGACTTGCTTTAGACTCAGAACATTTCAGGGAGATGAGTAGAATAGCCATACTCATCTGCACTTTATAAGCCAGAAGCTTCTTCAGAATGGGAAGTACTTAAACTCCCATAGCCAAAGAAATCTCCATGAATGGCCCATGGAGGACCTGTGGTTTCAGTTGGAATCACCTATATCTGGTCATATCTGAACTCTTTAAAAGCATGTTCCTTGGCAAAATTACTTCCAATATTAGTAATTTGGAAGTAATTTCAGTCAAACATTCTTACACATGCAGATACATTGACCTGGCATACATGTTACAGGAAGGGGGCAAAATATCAATCCATACAGCGGGTACACAATTTATGTATTATATAAAACTAGTTTTGCATAATTTCTTTCTATAGAAAATAGAAAAATGATAGTTACTTTAAAATATCCTCAAAGATCAGACTTTATTTAAAAATAAACTGGATTTTTTAATTTACAAATATTTTTTCCTATACAACAATTAGAAGCTGTTGTTGCTTCCCAAAAAAATTAACAACAACAAAGAAAAGAAATGAAATTTGAAAGAGATTTTTCCTTCATTTAGGATATTTGTGGTACTCTTCATTCTGAACTTTTATTATGATGGTCATAAATAAAATCAATTTCTGATTATTTTTCTTTACAGTCTTAATTTTTTTCTCCTTACCTACTTAATTATTATTAGTTACAATTTTCATTTTCTTTTACATGGATAAGAGGCAGAAATTTGAGATCCTAAAATACGACTCCAAAGAAACATCTATAGCATGTCTTTTTCTTGTAAATCAATGTTTAAACAAATTGATTCATAAGCATATAGTTTGAAAAATCTCAAATTTATTTGTAAAAGTTTACTGCATGTTGTAGCCCCTAAGAATGAAGTCCCAGAAGAAAAGAGTTAAATTGCACATTTTGTAATCCAAAAATCTTTACCTCAGAAGAAATAATTGATTCCTTGGCCTCTTTTACCACACAGTTTAGATGTGTATGTGTGTTTTAATATAGGGCTCAGTTGTGACATAATATTTGTTTTCTTTTGTATTCTCCCAACTGGCTGAAAAATAGCCAGATGAATAATCTGGCATCAGTTTTCTGCTGCTGTCTCTGAAGCCTGGTATTAGCAGTTGAACAGTTCGTTTAACTCTCTCCTCCACTCCGGCTGCAAGCACTCTATGCAGAACAGTACCTTAGAACCAAACACCACTTAGTTGCCTAAAAGAAAAACTCTTTTGCCCAGACAAACTCCATTTGTCAAAGAATACATCTAAAAATCATCATTTCTGATCATAATGCTATTTGGAATCATTCAGGAACTCTGTGTAATTTTTCTGGCAGCAGTTACCCTCGACAAATGTTCTACAGTGCTGCATTCTGGGTGTAGATTCCCATGGAAGAGGGAAGAATGCCAAAGTCCCAACAGTACGTGTGGTCTGACCAATTCATGAAATAAAGCCTTTTCAAATTGTATGGAAATTTATGTTACTTCAAAGCATTTTCACAGTGATCATATTATTTTCACAGTAACTCTGTAGGATAAGGGTAAAGCAGACAATATCATCCATTTTATCAACGGAGAAACTAATGTGCAGCTCCCATCTCAATTTCCTTATTTCTCCTAATGTTGTAAATATTCTCAAACACAGAACCTTGGTGTTTCCTTGGAACTTCACCTATTCATTACTTTTCAATAGAATCCATTCAGCTATTACTAGGATTCATTCTTTTCCCTCCATTGCTGGTGTTAGTATTCTAGACCACAAATTCTTCCCACAAGCCTAGATTACTTCCATAACTTTCCAGATGGTCTCCCTAGCTATGCTCTCTTCTCCTTTTAGGTTGTGTTCAGAAGTTAGACAGTTATAGGAGATTGGTTAAGTAAAAAACAATGTTCCAGAGAAAGAGAATGTCAGCTTGGAATGTTCTTGAGGAACTACAAGACGTTTAGTATTGCTGGAGATTGGAGTAGAAGATAAGGAGCTGTGTGAGATGAGACTGGAGAAGAAATGGGAAACAGGTCATATAGACATTTATAGTCCATGTCAAAGAAGGTTTATCCTGAAAGCAAGGACATTTTAATAGTTTTATATATGAAAATGGCATAATCAAATACAGATCCTTGCAAAATCAATCACACAATAAAATGAAGAAAATATATTAGTGTATAGGAAGACCAGTACAGTACAAAAGATGGGAGATAATTTGCAAGCTTGTGTCAGTAATCTAGCCAAGTGATTATGGTAGTCTGTATTAATGTATTGGAAATGGTGTGAATAAAGGTAGATTGCTTTAAAAATATACAGGAAGTAGACTTAAAATACATGGTTAACAATTAGAAGTAGAGGTAACTATTGAAGAAATCAAGAATAATTCATAAACTCTCACTGGAGAACTAGTTTATGAGGTGCTCTTCCTGGAATAGAATAACACAAGAATGCGGAGTAGATAACACAAGAGTTAAGTTGCAACCCGAAAATGGTGAGTTTGAGGTGATTGGGTACTTCCGAATGGAGGTATCTCATGAGCAGTTTAATGTACATGACTGAGGTTCAGGAAAGATATAAATCCAGAGGTCATTTGTATTCATGGAGCAGATGTTGAATGAACACACATATGGCTACAATGCGACCTTGTTCAGGCAGGATGCTGAAAAGGGTGATGTTTACCTCATTTGTCTTCTCAACTTTAAGCACCAGTTTGGGGTCAAATATAGAAAATAATTATTTATCCAGAGAGGGTATCTTTAACTTTATTAAAACAATAAAAAGGGTGGTATAAAGCATAAAAAATTAATATGCATGGTCATGTCCTTACTATGAACAAGGCACTATTTTAAATCATTTGCTCTTTGTGTCATTTAATCTACTCAGAAACTCGATCGCAGTCCCCACTTTACAGAAGCTCAAAGACATAAAACAAAGGACCCTCATTTACTTAGAAATTCAGAGATGAAGCCAAATTACATTTAAGCTCCCTGAAACAATGTGACTAATTCACATTTATTAATGATTACTGTTATGTTTGGTACCACACTAGATACTGTGCACTAAAGTCTCTACTTTATTTATTTTACATTAAGCTACATTACATAACCCCGTACAATGAATGGCACTATTAAATATAAACACAGACCCATATATGCACACATATCCAAAGTAAATTAAAATTCATAGACACCTAACTTCAGTGTATTTTCAGTCCCTCTTTACTGAGAATCACATAGCAAGGAATGCCATCCGCCTGCTCCCAGTGCCCTGGACCCTGATCCAGAAAAAGCCTGACCTGGTGGGATATGAGAAGTTAATTCTCCAACAGTGAACAAGGTTTAGAAAGAGCTTGTTACTCTCATGTCTTGTCTCCTAATTGAATGAGTCCTTAAGCTAACATTTCTGATTTTCCTATCTACATCCCATTTTTAAGGTAATTCTATTTGAATGGCCTTTTCAAAACTTAAATTATCTATTCCCATTGCTCGTTCCTCACCAGGCTCTCACAGTTCTTGTTCTATTTTCCATTTGGTAAGTATTCTCTCTCTCTCACTTCCCCTAGGCTGTGTTATTCTTTAAGTGTTTGTTGATTTAGACATATTATCCAGATTTTGTATCCTGACTCCTTCACCTTGTTCTGTTCTGTACTCTCATCCTTTCTCCCTTGGGTTGATTCTCCCACAAAAGTGAGAGGTCCTTATTTTTTGGACTGCTGATCCTTCTGTGTTTTGGTGCTTTTCTTTACGCTCTGGGCTGTTCCTTTGACTCTGCTCTGAGATCCGTTCCCCACTCTTTCCATGCTTTGCCTTGTGCCACGGAAGTCTGATCTCTGCAAACTACATTTCCAGAGAGGATAATCCAGGGTATTTCTTCCTCTCTTTTTGCTTTGGGCAGTGGTTCCACTGGCGGCTTTGTCTCCTCCATGGTTCCAGCTTTTACAAGATGTGCTGGCTCTTGGCCTCTGTTGTCTCCACTTCCTTTAACTCTCCAGTTGGAGGAGTGTTACCCGCTCTTGGCTGTTGTTAATCTCTGGGTTGTTTCACTGTCCTCTGGCTTTTCAGCTTTTCCAATACTTTTACAATTGTTTTGCTGTACTAAATTTCTTCCGTTGAACTACCGGGTATGAATTACCAGATGTTTTCCTGATTGGTCCCAGATCAGTACACAGTTTCATCTACCTCTAGATGTAGAATCTTCCAGCTGAATTTGAACTGAATGATATGAATTCGAACATACAATAACGATAGTTTAAAAATTTTTTCCCTATGATCCAGTCTTGATTCTTTTTTTTCTTCACACTCTCCTTGATTTTCCTTAAAGTTAATTCTTTATACTCTTCTCTTCCTGACTACTTTCTTAGGATTTTCTCACTACCTCAGGTTACTTTTGCTTATTTGTTGTTGTTTTCTTGTTTTTTTGTTGTCATATTCCACATTTTTCTTTACTGGAATTATTACTCATTTATATCAAATCTAATATATTTGCCACAATTTTTCATGCTTTATTTACAGAAAGGCTAAAACTTAGTTTGTATATGCATTTTTCTATAGTAGATTTCAATTTTATCTTGAATTCAAATCTGTTTAATGTGGAAAATACAACTCATTTGCCCCATAGCATTCTCTACATAATTGTTAGCTACACCTATCAGCAAATACTCAAGAATTCAGGAGTAGCTTCTAGACCTTTGTCTAAAGGTTGGACTTTATTAACCTCCTTGTTTTTTGTAAGAAAAAGAAGTACTTACAATGAGTCTTGATTCATCACACTTGTACGTAGTCAGACACGTGCACACACACACTATGAAACAACGGCAAAACAAGATATTTTTCTGTCTTTTTCTTTTGCACCATTAATCATTCTCTCTGTCTAGGGTTTGGGTTTTTAACCACTTCTGGCATATCTATATATGGGTTATAAAAATATGTATCACATTCTATCTTTTAGTTGGAATTTTGTCTCTTTTTCTTTCTTTCTTGATAATAAACTTTTTGAATACCTTAATCACATTTGAATGTCTGATAATCCTTCTTAATACTTTGCATATAGTAGATGTACAATCATTGTTAGATTGTTGAATCATTGAATAGAACTAAACATAAATAAACTTAAATGTAAAAATATTTAAAAATCAAATGTAATTTTTTGTCACTTTCAAAAATTGTTAACTAAATTTTTTTCATCTTCCCTCAGTAGATAATGCTATTAGGGCTCTAAAAGTAACAAATACTTCCACGACATTCTGCTTGGAGAAAAATGTGTGACCCAGATTCCAAAGATTATGATAAAAATAACTTCCGGTACAAAACTTGACATATGGTAGGAGATCGACAAGTGGATGCTGGTTGAAGAAATGAATTACCAGTCCCTGAGGCTGTCTCATTCATCTTTGTAACCTCTATTTTATTCATATATTTATCCCTTAGAATTCTTGGAACCAAGTGTTTTCTGAATATGCTTTTATAAATTGAAGAATAAGATAATTTTTAGAAATCGATTCTCATCTACTTTGATTCTTTTGGAGTCTAACTATGAATTTTATTGGTGGAAAATGGAAAATACTATACTATTTCCTAGGAAGTATTATGAGGATCCTACCTTTTAATAATACATTTTACAACAAGATTTTTATCACATTAATAGATGGCTTGTGATTTGATCCCTATCCTTGGAGCACAGGTAAGATTCCAGTACATTCAACAGTTATTTACCTTTTATATACAGTTTCTTGTGAGCATTTGAAGGCAAGAATGGCATCTTGTTCGTCTTTGTGTTATAGAGTTTCAAATCCCACCACACTGCACCAAGGGACCCTGTCCCTCAGAACATAAAATCATGCCAGGAATATAGTTGATATTTAATAAATGTTTACTAAATGAAATACTGAATAATTTAATAAAATAATAGGTTCATGCAATTGCCCTGAAAAGCAGGGGAATGAAGCAGCTAGCAGTACTTCCAAGGAGCAACTGAGAAACACCCTTTGGCACCCACCATTCAGTCATCTTTAACAACAACCTTGAAGCTTAAGAAATAAAATTTAGGGCCAAGCAAGCATAGCTCAAGCCAACCATTTTTTCATTCTCCAGGCCGCTGATTGCCTCACTAAATCTCTCACTTTGCTGAATATGTGAAAGCAATTATTATTATAGGATGCAAGAAAAAGGAACTTTTTGGAAAATTGTTTTGATTATTAATGAAAGATTACAATGTCGAGGCATGGATTGCCACCATAAAAACCTATATTTTAGCATTATTTAAATTCAGTAGAATATAGACAGAAGTAGATTTGACAAATTACATTTGTAATTATGTCTCCCATGCTGTCCGTTGTGAACTCTCTCTATACCTGAACCAATGTAATGACTCAAGAGTTGCTTTCCTACAATAGGGCCAGGCTGCCAGGTCCTATAAAAATATCTGACTTCCAGATGCCCACAGACCCTGAGTGAATCTCTCCAGATCTAACCTCCTACTTTGTAAACTTCATTGTCATTTTATTTCTCTTATTGCTGTCCAGTTACTAGTCCCCGGATTCTGATCCTTCAGATCAGAGCACTTAGAGGCTTTGTTCAGACTATCAGTCTTTGGTATGTGCCAACTTTGGATACTGCCTTGGAGATTTTCCTGGTGCTTTGATTTCCAACTTGAGAGTTAGGTTACTCTACTTTTAGTGTTCTACCCATCCCTGGCCCTTAGAACCTCAAACCTCATCCCACAAAGGTCCAGGGCATCTTTACTTCCCTAGAAAGAAGGTTCAAACAAGCACATAAATCATCTCATTCTTCTGTAAACAGTGCTCTGTGTGCTTTTCCCCATACTCATTCCCTGTTTGAAACCTCTCTCATGTTTCACACAAGGGAGTCTTTGTGGATTACTTCATTCCCTAGACTTCTTTACTTCCTCGGAAGTCTTTTTGCACTTACTAATATGAAGTACTTTTTTTTATTAATCAGGCTTTGGAAGGGTATTTCACATATAGTAAAATTCTCCTTTTGGATGTGCCATTGGTGAACTTCGTCAAAGATAGACTGTCATTTAACCACTACCATCAAGATATAGAACATTTCCATTACCGCAAAAAGTTCCCTCGTGACTATTTGTAGTCAATCCTATCCTCCTCCACCCCCAATGCCTGATGACCACTAACCTACTTTTTGTCTCCATAGTTTTGCCTTTCTCAGAATTTCATTTAAATGGAATCATGTAATATGTGTTTTCTGGCATAATGCCTTTGAGATCCATCCACATTGTTTCATGTATCAATAGTTCATTCATTTTAATGGCTAAGTAGCATTCCATTATATGGCTATACCACAATTTTTTTACATATTTATTAAGTTGATGGACGTTTGGCTTGATTACAATACACTCATGCATCACTTAATGACAGGAATACTTTCTGAGAAATGCATTGTTAGGCAATTTCGTCATCGTGTGAACATCATAGAGTGTGCTTACACAAACCTAGATGGTATAGCTTACTACACATCTAGGCTATATGGTATAGCCTGTTGCTCCTAGGCTACAAACATGTACTGCAAGTTTCTGTACTGAATACTGTGGGCAATTTGTAACACAATGGTAAGTTTTTGTGTATCTAAACATAGAAAAGCTACACTAAAATATAGCATAAAAGAAAAAACAATAGTACAATTGTTTAGGGCACTTACCATGAATGTTGCTTGAGGACTGAAAGTTACTCTGGGTGAGTTAGTGAGTGAGTGGGTGGTGAGTGAATGTGAAGGCCTACATTACTGTACACTACTGTAGACTTTATAAATGCTGTACACTTAGGCCACACTAAATGTATAAAAAAGTTTTTTCTGTCTTCAATAATACATTAACCTCAGCTTACTGTAACATTTTACTTTATTAACTTTTAAATTTTTTTTAAACTTCTGACTCTTTTCTAATAACACTTAGCTTAAAACACAAACACAATGTACAGCTATACAAAAATGTTTTATTCTTTATATTCTTATTCTATAAGCTTTTTCCTATTTTTCAATTTATTTATTTATTTTTACTTTTCAAACTTTTTTGTTAAAAACTAAGATATGAACACACAAATCGGCCTAGGCCTACATAGAGTCAGGATCATCAGTATCACTGTCTTTCCCCTCCACATCTTCTCCCACTGGAAGATCTTCAGGGGCAATAGCACTCAAGGAGCTGTTGAAGCAGGGTACCCGAGGGGTACTGTAGATATTAAACCGATTTGCTGTTTTTCCTGTTTAACTTGAGAGGTAACTCAGGGGTCTTGAGTATTTGTGAGCTTGTTTTCCAGAGGATTTGTGAGCTTGTTTTGCAGAAGAAAGAGAATGCCTTCAGGGAGGTTGTGACCACCAGATGGCCCGCCCCCAGCAGCCTCTGAAGCCCAGAAGTCAGATTGCCCAGGAGCTTATCGGGAGTGATTCCTTTGTTTCCCTGAAGCTCCTCCTGCCAAGCCCCTGAGCTCTACAAATCCCCCCTGTTTTCTGTTCTTGGGGAGGTGGATTTGAGTGAACCCAGGCTCCTGCCTACTCATTTTGGCCAATTCGAATAAATGCTTCTCTATCTCCAAGCATCTCTATCTCAGAGTTTGGCTTACTGTGCACTGGGCACACAAACTTGAGATTAAGATGTTCGATATCACTGTCATCTCCTATAATAATGCCTTCTTCTGGAATACCTCCTGAAGGACCTGAAGGCTTGTTTATACCAGTATCACCACAGACCTGCTGAGACCTTATGAGGGCTATGATGTCAAGGCAATAGAAAATTTTCAGCTCCATTATAATCATATGAAACCACCACCATACATGCAGTCCATCATTGACAGAAAGGTATTACGCAGCACATGACTGTATTTGACTATAATGAATAAGTTTATATAAATATTCATATACAGATCTTTGTGTGGAAAATGTTTCCATTTTTCTTAGATAATAACACTGAGAGGGATTGTTGGATTATAAGGTATAAATGTTTAATATTATGTGAAAATGTCAACTATTTTTCAAAAGTACCTGTACCATTTTGCATTATAACAAACAATGTATGAATGTTTCAGTTGCATCACATGCTAATCAAACTTAGTATTGTCAGTGCTGTTTTTTTTTTTTAACTTTATATATCTAGTAGATACGTAATATGTCCTTGTGGTTTTAATTTGCATTTTCCTAATGATTAATGATGCTGAGCATTGCTTCCTGCCATCTATATATCTCATTTGGCGGAGTGTCTGTTCAAAACTTTTGCTCATATTTAAAATTAGTTTACTTTTTTATTATTGATTCTTAAGAGTATTTATATTCATATATCTAAATATGCTTTTATTACACAGGTGTTTTGGCCATATTTTCTCCTAGACTGTAGCTTGTCTTTTCATTTTCTAACGGTGTCTTTGTGAAGCAGATGTTTTTAATTTTGATGAAATCCAGTTGATCTTTTTATTTTTCTTTTCTGGGTTGTGCTCTTTGTGTCCTGTTTAAGAAATCTTGGGCTAATCCAAAAGTCACAAAAGTTTTCTCCTATCATTTCTTCTAGAAGTTTTATAGTTTTAACTTTTATATTTTTAAGTCTATGATACATTTAGAGTTATTTCTCTTATAAGATGTGAGGTAAGAGCTGAGTTCATATTTTGCATGTGGATGTGTAATTGTTTTAGCACTATTTGCTGAAAAGACTATACTTTTTCCCGTTGAATTATCTTGGCAGCTTGTCTGTAAATCAATAGAATATACCTGTATGGGTGTTTACCTTTCATTATGGATAAGAGGAAAGATCATGATTTTGGAGTTACCCTAGGATTTAAATCCTGTCTCTACCATTTTTTAACTGTGTTTCCTAAGGCCATTTATTATGAATTATTTCCTTCATCTAGAAAAAAGTGACTATAATGTGTAACTTTTGAAGTTTCCTTAAGAATTCTGTGAAATAAGCAAGATACACTAAATTTTTGGTATCCAGCAGATACTCAAAAGTAGTATTTTTATTTGTTTTTAACAATTTGTTAATCTTCCTTTCCTAATTAGATTGGTAGCCTCTTCAAGTCAGGGACTTTTTTTCTACTTCTACAATAAGAGCCGCAATGTCCAGCTTAGAGGTTGTGTTCTGCGGTAGACGAGATACTGAGGAAGGTTTGAATCCTCAGGGAAGGTAGTGAAGACTATGATCACTGGCTTTGTAATCAAATTCCTAAATTAATCCAAGTTCAGAGGAGATCAAGACTGTTGGGATATGGCCACACTCCTTAGTCATATACATACTACTTTGTGTTATCCTCACCTCTTTTTTGTTAGATGGGACAAAAAGTCAAACATGAATCCTAGTTGTTTAGACTTAGGATTGATAGCATTTTATTCTCTACAAGTCACTTTATTATTTTGTAGGATCTCTTATCGCCATTCCTACAGGCTGAAATTAATTGCCAAAATCGCCAAACTTCCAATCCATAATTCAAGCAAAGTTGTCAATTGCTTCAGAATGGGTATTATGAAGTTAAGAGGAGGCAGAAGTACATTGCTCTCAACGAATTTGTCACTTAAGCTGGATGCAGCTATGTTATGAGAATAGATTGTTGACCCTGGAGCCAAATTAGTTTGGTTCAAATTCCACTTCTGCCTTTGAATAGAAAGCAAGTTGTTGAACTGTCTGAACTGTCAACTTTATTATCCGTAAAGTAGAGCTAATTCACCTCAAAAGGCCTTTGCATGCACGAATGAGATAATAAATGTGAAAGCACTTTGTAATCACTAACATCCTATACAAATATAAGTCATTGTTATTACTAAGACTCAAAGCCAACTTTAGAAAAGAATATGTTATTTGTTGATCAATGAAAATGACCCCTGGTGACCTCCTTCCTCAAATCAACCCACACTCTACTAAGATATAATACTACCTGTCATTTTACCATGTGTAATGCATTGCTTTGTGTTAAGTAAACCTTCTCAGTTTCCATCCAAAATAGAAATGCCTCCTAGAAGAGTAACAATGCAAGTCACAGCTCAGAGTAAATAAGTCTCAAGCACCTTATGTTAAATGTCTGGCACCTAGGCAACATTTACATGTGTCTTTTCCTCCACTCTTTCTGACTAGGGCAGTATAAAATAAAACCACAAGTCCTAGAAGACTTAAAAAGAGAATGGAAAAAACCCCTAGAAACTGGAGAATTTATTGAAGAGAGGTCAAAAAGAGTCTACTTTTCCACTGTCCGGGGTGAGACCTGTAAATAGCAGATTAGAGATATATTGCACTGATGATTATAATCACAGTCTGTATTCTTAACAGCTTTATTGAGGTATAATTGATGGAAAGAACTACACGCATTTAAGTGTACAGTTTGATGCATTTTGGCATGTTGACTCCCACAAAACCATCACTACAATCAAGAAAATGAACAAATCCATCACTCCCCCTATAAATTTTATCCCTTTTTGCTCCTTACACTCCCCTTTTCCCAAGTAACCACTGATCTACTTTCTGTCATTCTGTATTACTTTGAATTTCCTAGAATTTTATGTAAGTAGAATCATACAGTGTATGTCTTTTAAAAAATCTGGGTCCTTTCACTCTATGCGATATCTTGATTTATAATAAGAAATATATATTTGGTCTTCAATCTCATTCCTGGCACAAGGCTCCTAAAACCCTTGGACTTTCCTGGGATAAGAGAGATAAAGATGTCTTTTGTTATGTTAATAAGGTGACTCTTAGAAAGCCCTTAGGTAACCTAAAGATGGCGACTGGTTGGCAGGAGAATCAACCATGTGATTAGAGGGTTGGAGCTTACTATCCTCCTAATCTCCACAAGAGGGGAGAGGGGCTAGAGGCTGAACCTATCACCAATTGCCAATGATTTAATTAATCATGTCTATTGACAAAAAAAAAAAATCTCTGGAATACAAGAATTTAGTTAGGAAAGCTTTAATGCTCATACAGTTTTCGAACTGGGGAGAAATGACCTTTGGCAGCAAACCAAAAGTATGTACCAAGAGAACAAGAAAAGGGCCGCCGCTTTCATAGAAAAAGTTCCTGCCCAGTTTCCTGCTTATGCAAATGAGGGATACAAGCCTGCTTAGTCCTGATTGGTTGGTGCAGGTCACAGTTATATTGGTTAGGTCCAGGTGGCCCTTAGGGGCTTTTGTAAAATTAGGGAACTTTGGCAGAGTCAAAGCTTAAGAGTGCATTCTGGGGCCGGCCCAGTGGCTTAGTGGTTAAGTACATGCACTCTGCTATTGGCGGCCTGGGTTCGGATCCCAGGCATGCACTGACACACCACTTCTCTGGCCATGCTGAGGCTGCGTCCCACATACAGCAACTAGAAGGATGTGCAACTATGACATACAACTATCTACTGGGGCTTTAGGGGAAGAAAAAGGAGGAGGATTGGCAATAGATGTTAGCTCAGAGCCGGTCTTCCTCAGCAAAAAGAGGAGGATTAACATGGATGTTAGCTCAGGGCTGATCTTCTTCACAAAAAAAAAAAAAAGTGCATTCTGTGATTTTCCTGAGAACAGAGTATATTACTGCATCTTGGTCCTGAGGGCCACTTGACTATTTTCTTTTTAGGTCCTGGTTAGCCACACAGACTCCATCAGATTTTCAGGGGTCTTTTTGATTTCATTTTATTCCATATTTTCCCCATTGGATCAACCAGGCAGCATTGATGATCAATTTGGTGTTTGTCCCATTTTGTTGCTGAGGTGACCTCAGCCTGCTTTGTGTCCATCTAGTCCCACAGATGGACTCATGGGCTTAGTGATACTCAGTCATCCAATTGAGTAACTTGGGCCATAGAGAGCAGGGGTCCAGTCAGGTACTTGTTATAGGTCAATTAAGGTCTCAGAGTGGAAGTTCATGGAAGTCCAGTGATGGTTCATGGAGGTTCAAAGATGTTGAGTCATCATGATTTGGGTAGGGGTCTCCCAGAGGCATTTGTGGATGCAAGCCAGAGCTATTTTAAAAAGCAACCAGATACTTAGTCCTAAAACCATTAATAATGTGAAGACCTGTGGACCCAATCTTAAAAGTGACCCCAGATCAAAGGAGAACCAACTAAAAATATCTGGAAACCTAGGGTCAAACCAGTAAGGGGTGGAATCTGAGCAGCCTTGCTAGGTTCTTCCCCATCAACTACATCTAGTTTATATTATACTATAGTTATCTGTGGTATTAGCTCCTTCCTGAAATAGGCCTTCTATCTTAAACTCTTTTGGGCGGTTAGGGAGAAAGTCAAAGTTTCTTTCTGAGTCTTTTTTTCTTAAAAACAATCAAGCCCAAGAGATACATTTTGGGGTGGCAAATTCTGATCCCCTACATTCCCACCTTAGAAATTTCAAGAAGTTTCACAGTCCAGAAGCTGCATTGGTAGATTGCTCTATCTCATTGAACCAGTCTCTTAGTCCTGACAATAGGTTAGTCCAGTTAAATTCATTTTAGGAGGTTGTGATGAAGGTGGGCTCCCAGAGTTAGGCCTATATTGTATAAGCAAGCAATCAGGTACTTAATAAGAAGCATCAATATGGAAACAAAAAGAAAAACAAGGTTAATGGTTGTAGAAAATTGTAAGCCAGTTTCTAAGCCCAAGGGACAGCCAGTCAAGAAGATTTTACATGTCAGAGTTGAAGCATCTTTTGCAATTTGAAATGTCTCTGATGATGTCTTTAGGTGTTCAGGTATCTTTTTGAGTAGCTTTTACAGCAACAGGCATGAAGACTGTCTTAACATGGGCTATTGTGGTGATCTCTTTTAAGTTTATACCAAGTTGTTAAGCTTCAGTTTGCAGGGCTTCAGGAAAAAGAGTGGTTTCACTTCTCACTGATTCCAAATGAAAAGGATGGAAAAAGTTGAAAAACATTAGTTTAAAGATTTATCTCCAGATATTTAAGGAAACTAGAAGAATTCAAGATTCAGTCTAGTTTACAGGTAGAAAACAAAAACCTCAGAGACAATTAGCAGAACTAGAATCTAATATCCACAAGCATGTATATGGTTTCTAATAAAACAATTTTTCTTTCTAAAATCATCCCCATTTTTACCAAGATAGCCAAGTTAAGACTAACTGCTGTGCAAAATAAGTCTAGTTTTAATAAACTTGGACTAATTATTTACATAAGTACAGCAAGAATAGCAATTGATCATATAGGCTCTTTTAAATCTACTTTGCTTGAACTTTCCGTAAGGAATTGCAAGTTGAACTTTAAAGGCCTCTCAAGGGCAGGAAAGCCAAGCCAAGGATTTGTCATCAGACTCCACCTGAAATACCCAGAGATTTGGGTGAATTCTTCTTTTCTTGAGGTTCCCCAAAATATCCTAAAGTTCTTGTACCTACCAGGAAGTGCCCTTCTTTATTCACCTGGTAAGGTTTCTGGGAACCCTGGAAGTAAGGTACCTTGTAAACTTTATTTGTTCCATCTAGTCGACCTGTGTTCCTTAAAGCTGTTTGGTCATATCTGAGTCTGTGCATGTCTCTCTCAAATACGACATTTTGGTCAAAGCCTTGGTAATATAACCAATGTTTCCAATTGTGTCCTGTTATAAGGAGAATGGATTCTTAACGAACTGATGCAAATAACTATATTGCCATGAAAATAAACATACTCATCAAGAGTTCCTAAATTCTGGAAGGGTCAGATAGGGAGAAAAAGATAAATGTTTCAATTCTGCTTACAAAAGTATAATTTACCAAATTGCTATAGGTGAGAGTTAGCTTAAGAGAAAAGAGAAAAATGTTTCCTTAAATCTAGAAAGGCAAAACATTAAAAATAAGCAATATTTCAAACAAAAAGTCATAAAAATTATAATCATCCTCGTCAGTTCACTCAGTCCCATGTATTCAACTCTTGATCTTGTTCTTTTGTTAGCAGTTTTATAAAGCCATAGGTTTCTCATTAGAGGTTTGTAATTTCTTACCCAGTGCAGTTTTATGATCAGAAAGTTTATCAGAAACCTGTATTCTGGAGTAAATGTCAGAGTCCTTTCCATGAATCTCTCTGAAGATGAAACATATTTGCAAAAGAATCAGAGTAAAAAAATAACTACTTGTAAATAACAAAATACTTGGGAATTGACAAAGAAATTTAGTTATTTGTGACATATAACATTTTAAGATAATAACTAGAATTATGATTAATAACCAGGACAGATCAGAATTTTAAGAATGTTATATAATTTTCAATATACTTATATTAATGATATTTATCCATGCAATATAACCTAAGAAGATTTACCATCATTTATTTGACAGTGTTTCCCATGCAATTTAACATACCAAATAAGCCTAAATAGTTTAATATCTCCCTCCTTACAGGAATAGAAAACAAATTCTTTGAGAAGTCCCAGGGGTCTGCTGGAAATTCTCAAAGTTACATTCAGGTCAAAAGGAAGACCTCATTTAGGATTTGAATTTTGGAGAAGTTTGTCAAATATATCAAAAGGATCTTAGGTCACTGTGAAACAATGCTTAATTATCCATTTAACTGAAGTGACAACAGAAGATGTTAAAGGGAAACATAGAGAATTAAACAGTTAAAAGAAAACATTGGTTTTCTTGGTAGAGAGACCTCAGCTTTTTGAACATAGGAAATTAGTTTGACAAAACATAGAATTTCTGCCTTTAGGTAGATTTACTCAAAGGTAAAGAAAAACCTTTTATAATTTCTTTATCAAGAACAGACTAAAAGTTCAAGAAAATTATCCTTTTAAGAGAGAGAAAACCAAATTCTAATTTTGTACCAGCTTACTTTTGATATTAAAACTCATTTACTTAATTAAATTCATTCCAATCTTAGCCAACTTGACCATGCACAAAACTCCTTTTTTCAGGGTTCTTCTTCCACAAACCTTCTATAACTTTCTATTTTACATTCAGAATTTGTTCCCTGCCTTCTCTCCTTCTCAGCTACCCTTTAAGACAAAAATTCCATTTTTTTCCCATAACCAGTTTTACTTTAGGACAAATTTATTTTCTTAACAAAACAAACAAACAAAAATATCTCCATTCCTTATACCTTCTTTACTGAAAATATACATCTTACTTTCCTTGTATACAGAGATGTTTCCCTTATTACTTTTTGGTAGCTTTAATCCCATATATTAATTAGAATTCTTAATCCTTAGAAACCTTATTTTTTTAGTGAAAACTAAGAGGTAAGCAATTATGAACTGTCTTTTACATTAACATTCTGTGGCTTGGCAAATTCATAAATACTTTTCATAATTTCCAGAAACATGTTACTTCATAGTACAATCTTTTAATGAAGCACAAGAAATGTTTATTAATACACCCGAATATTTTTTAGTTTCTCCGTAATAAGAAGACAAAAGTAGATAAACTTAGACTTGTTTAGCAATTAATGTTTTAGTACTTTATCTTATTCAAAAATGATCTAGATATTCAATGAATTTTCCATGATTTAATTTAACCTAGCAAAACTTCAGTTTCAAGTTACCAAAGAGATTTTGGAAGCTATTTAAATACACATGACATAAAATATAATTATTGCTGAAAGTTTATCAATAAAGTCTTATTTCACTTACATCTGTCTAAATAATTTGCTCCCAATGCTTATGTTTAGATTAGCCATGAAAACTTCATGAAACGTTACATGAAATTAACTATCATTATAAGTTATTATTTGTGCTGACAAATTTGTAACAGAGATAGCATGAGCTTATTTGACTTGTAAACCCAGGCTGTATGTCTACATCACCCCCAATGCTGATAACTCTGAGGACATGTCTATTTCAATCAAACCAACAAACTTAAATAAGTTTTTGTTTACCAAAGATTATTTTATAGCATGTTAACTTGAAAAACATTTGATATAGTTTCTATTACATTTAGAAATAATTTATATAAGAGCTTACTTTAAGCCAATTAAATAGAGCTCTTAATTTTGGCCATATCATCCAGTGGTAGAAAAATATCTCATACTTAAAACATATACATATAGACATACATGAACACACAGGCAGACACAGACAGAGACCTTATGGCTTCTTTTAAATTTTTGCTATGAATCAGGTATAATACAAAACTCACTAGTTTATAAAAGAATAGCTGGATCCAAATCTTTTTTGGCAATTGGAAAGAGTTAAATTCACCTGCTAAATCTTTTTACTAATATTTGCAGAGAAAATTTAAATTTTTTTTGTCAAATTTCCAAATACTTCCTCTTCTTTTCAATATCTGCTTTGTTTACCTTATTTCCTAAAAATCCCTTTTAAAAATTTCCACCTTGTTGCAAAGAGTCCCTTGATCCTCCCCTCATCTTCTTTCTATTCTTTTGTTAGTTAAATTAATGTTTTTATTAGCATCTGTAAGACCATGAGAGGCAGCTGAGACTCCAAATTTGAAATAAGCTCTTAAGGCTAGTTGTTATTTCTTTGCATTTCCATTTTAATTTGGTCTTTTCATAAGTCCTAACAAAACAGCTGTTTATAATGAGAGCTCTCTAAAAAATTTTTAATTCAGAAATTTTTCCAGTTTAGGGGATCCATTGTCTGCCCATTGATGAGTAGGATCTTAATAGTAACTCAAACTTTTTATGGCTTAACCATGGATGTAAGAGGCATCCCCAAAAGAGAGTGCAAAAGAAGCAGCCCTCATAAGATCCAGAAAGTTCACCCCCCAAAAATAGTCTAAGAAAGCAAAGGATTTCATTGCACAGGCAGTAAGGATGGTGTAGCAAAAATGGTGTCTTCAGTCTCCCACAGGAACGTGGGACACCTCCAGTCACAAATCTGCTAATCTGTAACACTGGGTAGGCATTACTGGAGTGGGATTTTTCTAGCACTAACAAGCAATGAAGGTTGAGACAACAAAGGCCCCTTATGGACTTGGACCCTTTATGACAAATTTCCCTGAGAGGTGATAAAGTGGACAAAGACAGTGTGTCTTGGAATCGCAATCTATTTGACTGGCCACCAAGATGCATGCCAGTACATACTCCTCCAGATGGTAGAGACCAGAGTGGTCACAAGCCAGCCTCTCAAGACATAGAATAAGACAAAAGAAAAAACTTCTTCTTATATACACATTAAAAGCTTTAGCTAAACCTTGGGTCTCTTGGAGCCAAACTAATACCTAAGAGGGATAAGCCTAGGGGTTGGATTTTACCTTGTTGCATGGAAATTTCTTCAAGTTAGGTGGGTGACCTGTGTCATCTACCCCATTCCATGACCAACTTATCCTATCACAGGCATCTTCTTGAGGTGGCAAGTACCCTAATGGCTCTTAAATGCTCAACCCATGCCCACCAATTTTGTGGCTTTTTGACTTCCAAGATGTCCCTTAGCAATAGCTTTTACCTCATGTGCATACTAACCTACAACAAAGTTTACTGTGGGGCAGATCCAGGCAACAGGTTTATAAGGCCTATGCCTGCATCCTGCCTTCTGTTCTTTTCTTTTTATGACAAATGACACAAAAGACAGAGACAAGGAAAAATATGACCATCTCTGGGAGAAGCAGGATCAATAAACCAAAAGGTACTCATAATAAATTTCCCAGAGTCACTGAGCCTAAGAAACTAGCTTCATAAACATTTTCTCCTGGCAATCTAAATTTAGAAAAGGAAAAAACTTACCACTCTCACTTCCACTGGACCCTGCAGGCAGAGATCCAGGAGACCGATGTGATAAGAACTCTTACTTCCTGCCAACTCTTGGCAGGGGTCCAAGATCTCTCAGCTGCAGTAGTCCCAGAGCAAGCAGCACCCAGTCATTTAAATTTTCTCTTATCCTCATCACCAACTGCAGAGCAGGAGGAGCTATTTGTCTACCCTCTAGGTTCTTCTGGCTGATCTAAGAATTAAATCGACATGAGACAGAATAACAGGAGAAAATCAAATGAAGTTTAATAACATGTATACATGGGAGAAATCCAGGAAAACTGAGTAACTTGCCAAAGTGGCTGAAGCCACCACTTTAAAAACCATCTTTAGCTAAAGACAAAGGAAAATGTTGGGAGTTGTGATTTAGGACTTCAAAAAGGAGGGGACCGGCTCTGTGGCTTAGCAGTTAAGTGCGCGCGCTCCGCTGCTGGCGGCCGGGCTTGGATCCCTGGCGCGCACCGACGCACCACTTCTCTGGCCGTGCTGAGGCCGCATCCCACATACAGCAACTAGAAGGATGTGCAACTATGACATGCAACTATCTACTGGGGCTTTGGGGGGAAAATAAATAAATAAATAAAAATCTTAAAAAAAAAAAGGGAGGAAGGCAATTCACATAGAGATAGAAAAGTAAATATTTGGTAAATAAATGTTTGCCATACCTTGCAAAAAACAATGGGACATGGGGAGGACTTTGATCAGATAGGCCTATTCCTGGTCTGGGACCCCAGTTAGATTAAAATCACCTATGAGAGGGGCCGCCCCCGTGGTTTAGCGGTTAAGTGTGCACGCTCTGCTACTGGCAGCCCAGGTTCAGATCCCCGGCTAGCAACGACACACCGCTCCACCTGCCACGCTGTGGCGGCGTCCCACATACGGCAACTAGAAGGATGTGCAACTATGACATACACCTATATACTGGGGCTTTGGGGAGGAAAAGGAGGAGGACTGGCAATGGATGTTAGCTCAGGGCTGGTCTTCCTCAGCAAAAAGAGAAGGATTGGCATGGATGTTAGCTCAGGGCTGATCTTCCTCACAAAAAAAAAAAAATCATATAAGAGGGTCTACCATTCACTTGCTTTTATTCATTCTTGGGCAAGGACCTTTCCAACCAGCATGTGAACCAACTGGTATAAGCCAGGTTGGTAAGCACTAACTATAAGGCTAAAGTGGCAGTGGAATTCAAGGGAGTCAACCTTAGGACTAGGGAAATATTTAACTAAAGCTAGCAGTTCAGATTTAGTTGAAGGAGAATAAATGATCTGTCAGCCCCCATTTCCTGCAGTGTTAGTTTGAACCTTGAAGGGTGCTATTAGGGAGGGAGGTGAGTTGGGTTCAGGAGATGAAAGTGGGGCAGGGATTTTGCAGGATTTGAAGTAGGTGAGCTTATCGAGAGAGGGGAAGAGGGGGGTGGAGATAGGGGAGCAGAATGAGAAGGACAAGAGGCTTGAATGGAGGACGGAGCAGTAGATTTGGTTTCATTTTCACTAGGGAGGTCGTTGGCACAATTGTCATTCTCTAATTTGGAAAGTCTCTCATTTAATTTGAAATTATTTTCTTTTACAGAGGCAATAAGGGATCCCTAATTTCATTTAGTAGCCTCAAAATACCAATTAAAATAGATTTCCCATTGGTCCCTGGAAGTTAGATTTTTCCTGGATTCCAGTTGTAGATGAAGGTAAACTAATTTGGGGATTCCAAAAGAACCCCAAGTTGTCCGGTCCAATTTGAGATCATCTCCAGTGATTTTCATCCAGAGAAGATATTTAGAATACCCAGGGCCATAATTCTTAAACATAAACCCAGCCAGGGTACCAGAGGGAGGCTAATCAGCCAGGCTGTCTTTGAACATGGGTTTCCCATGTTAAGCTCCAGCAAACTATTTATTTTTTTTGAGAGAACTTCCCATTAAGAACCTTACCTTGTCGTGACAAGAAATAGGGGTGAGCATCCAAACAACCAGGTAGGAAACCCCTGCTTCCCTAAAACATTAAGGAGGGACTCCTCAGGCAAAAAGCTTTCTGAGACCTCTACCTGAAAGGTGGAAGGTCTTGGATCTTGGATTAAGAGGACTTAACCCTGACATCTCTCAACACCGCTGAAGAGCAACTGAACTCAAGGGGCTCCTGCAGGCACCAATGCATTGGTCCCTGATGGTATGGGGAAGGGTCTGGGGTTTGGTTCAGATCCCACTTCTGATGCCAAAGAATGTCAACAAAAAAATCTCTGGAATACAACAATTTAGTTAGGAAAGGTTTATTGCTTATACAGTTTGCAAACTGGGGAGATGTGACCTTCAGCAGCAAATGGAAAGTATGTGCCAGGAAAAAAAGAAAAGGGCGGGAGGGCTGCCGTCATAGAAAAAGTTCCCACCCAGTTTCCCACTCAGGTCAGCTCATGCAAATGAGGGATACAAGCTTGCTTAGTCCTGATGGTTGGGGCAGGTCACAATTTTATTAGTTAGGTCCAAGTGGCTCTTAAGGCCTTTTGTAAAATCACGAACTTTGGCAGAGTCAAAGTTTAAGGGTGCATTCTGTGGTTTTTCTGAGAATAGGGTATGTGACTGCATCCCAGTCTCATCATGGCCGCTTGACCTCATTTTGTTTTTAGATCCCAGTTAGCCACACAGAGTCCATCTGGTTCTCAGGGGTCTTTTTGATTTCATTTTGTTCCATATTATTTAATGAAGCCTCCATAAAAACCCAAAAGGATAGGGTTCAGAGAGCTTCCAGGTTGGTGAACATGTGGTGGTGCTGGGAGAGTGGTGCACCTGGAGAGGGCCTGGAAGCTTTGCACCCTTTCCCAGTATCTTGCCCTATGCATTTCTTCCATCCGGCTGTCCCTGAGTTATATCCTTTTATAATAAACCGGTAATCTAGTAAGGAAAATGTTTCTCTGAGTTCTTGAGCCGCTATAACAATCAAACCCTGGGAGTAGGTTGTGGGAACCTCTGGTTTATAGCCAGTACATCAGAAGCACAGGTAACAGCTCTGATCTCTCAAACTGTGGAGTCTGATGCTATCTCTGTGTAGATACTGTCAGAATTGAGTTGAATTCTTGGACACCAGCAGGGTGTCCAAGAACTGCTCGCAGTTGTATGGGAAGCTTCTCTCCCCCGACACATGTCGGAATGGGGTACTGGAACCTAAAAGACTCTACATAGTTATTTTAAGATTGATCTAGGTTATACTATATATCAAGAGTTAATTCCTTTTTATTGCTGAATATTATTCCATTGTATGAATACAACAGTTTGTTCTTTCACATGCTGATGGATGTTTGGATGATTCCAATGTTTAACTATTATGAATAAAGCTGCTATGCCCATTTTTATGGGCATCTATTTTCATTTATCAGGTAATTATCTAGGAGCAAAATGGTTGAATCATATGTCTAGTATACACTTAAATTTGTAAGAAACTGACAACTCTTTTCCAAAGTGGTGGGATCATTTGTCCACCACTTTGTCTTTTCCACTAGCAGTTCATTGGAGTTTCACTTCCTCCATATCATTTCCAGCACTTGGTATGATCAGTATTTTTAACTTTAACCATTCTATCAGGTGTTTAGGGATATCATTGTGGTTTTAATTTACATTTCATTAATAACAAATCATATTAAGCATCATTTCACGTGCTTATTTGCCAAGTATGTAAATCTCCTTTGGTGAAATGTCTCCTTAAATTTTTGTCTTTTTGTTGTCTTGTTTTGTTTTCTTATTATTGAATTTTGAAAGTTCTTTATATATTAGAGATACAAGAATTATCAGTTACATGCTTTGTAAATATTTTCTCCCAGTGTGTGCCTTGTCTTTTCCTTCTCTTTATATGACTTGTGGATCTAATTATGGACTCTCTATTTTGATGATTAATTTATTTGTCTATCTTTACGTCAACATCACATGCTTTTGATTACCGTAGCTTTAAAATAATTCTGGAAATCAGGTAGTATTAGTGCTCCAACATTTTTTTTCAAAGTTATTATGCCTATCATAGTTTGTTTGTCTTTCCATAGTGTTTTAAATCAGTTTGTCAATTCAACAACAGAAGAAGCAGGAAGAGGACTCTGGTGGGAATTTGGTTGTGGGTTCTTTTGAATATATAGATCAGTTTTGGGGAGAAGTGATAACCATGTTGAACTTTCCAACCCAACTTTATCACCATTCTTGTGCAGTATACAAGGCAATTTACCCTGGTTTCATTTTCTTCTTATTTCTTGTGTTAGAGGTTCACTGAGTTGCTTATATCTGTGAGTTAATAGTTCTCATCAAATTTGGAAAATTTGTAGGCATTATTCCTTCAAATACATTTTCTCCTTCCTCTTCCTTCAGGGGCTCTAATTTCATGTATATTAAACAATTTGAAATTATCCCATATTGCTGATGATTGATTCATTTTTTATAATTCTTTTTTCTGTCTGTTTTTCATTATGGATAGTTTCTATTGCTATGTTTTCAAGTTCACATGTCTTTGCTTCTGCAATGTCTACTCCACATTTAATCCATTCTATTGTAGTCTTCATCTCATTAATTTCAATTTTCTACAGTAGTATTTCATTTTTTTAAATTTTCCACACCTATACTTAATTTTTGAACATATGGAATAGGATTGTATTAACATTATAATGTCCCTATCTGCTAATTCTAACATCTGTGTCTATACTGGGCCATTTCATTTTATTGATTTTTTTTTCGTTATGGGGTATATTTTCCTACTTCTTTGTGGGTATTTTATTTTTTAATTGGATGTCAGGTATTGTGAAGTTTACCTTGCTTGGTGCCGGATATTTTTTGCATTTCTGATTGCGTTTTGCATTTTTGAGTTTTGTTATGGGATGCTGTTGAGTTACTTGGAAACAGTTTGATACTTTCAGATTTTGCTTTTAAGATTTGTTAGGGGCAAGAGATTTTTAAGAGCAATGCTCAACCTAGGGCTAATTATACCCCACTACTGAGGCATGATCTTCTGTGTATTCTATTTGATATTCTGTGAATCATGATGTTTTTCCAATCTGGTTGGTGGGAGCAGGCACTATTCCTGGCTCTTTCTGAGCACTGGTTACCTTTACCTCTAATTCTTTCAGGTGATTCTTTCCCTCCCCTCAGGTAGTTTTCTCATGCACAAGTGCTGAATAGTATTCATCTGAATGCTGATGTATTCAGAAGAGGGGATCCTCTTCAGTTCTCCTGAGTTTTGCTCCCATGCAGCTCTATCCTTTCTGGTACTCTGCCACGTGAGATCTAGTTGCCTTAATCTTCCCAGACTCTTGACTCCATTTCCTCACCTCAGAGAGTCCTATGCACTCTGCTTGACTTTGCCCACTACAACCTGGAAATTTTCTCAAGGTGGTATGCTGTGCTAATGTTGGGGTTCACCTCATTTCTTTGTCCTCTCTCATAGATCACTCTCTGCAGTGATTAAAGTCTGGCATCTTACAAACCATTCTTTCATATATTATATATATATTTTGTTGTTTCAGGTGGTGGGTAAATCTATTTCTTGTTGATCCCTCTTATCTGGAAGAAAAGTCTATAGACTCTATTAATTAGGCAACTCTAATTATAGAAAACAAACACCAACATCTCTTTAAAAAATTACAAATTACTTCTTTCTTACACAATCCGATGTGGTTCTTACCTGCCAATGAGATTGTGCTTCTTGATATGGTAACTTAGGGACCCAAGTTCTTTCCAGAGAGTGGCTCTATCATTACCTAGGTCCCGGGAGTATTTTGTATCCATTTGTCAGACAGGAAAAGTGAGCACAGAGAGGTATCATTATTTCTTAATTACCTGGGCCTGGAAGTGATATCGCTTCTGCTCACTTCTCATTGATGAGAATTTTAAGGTCCCCTCTGGATGCAATGGGGACAAGGAAATAGAATCCCTGACTGGACGGCCACTTCCCATGAACAGCTTTATGCCATGGAAGGATTTTGGGTGGACAATAGGATGTTTATACTACATGTTCCCTTCATTTTTCAAAACACTGATGTTTTATAAACACTTACACATACATTACTTCATTTTGTCTTGACAATGTTGTTTGAAGTGTATGTCCTGAATGTCTTCATCATCCCCAATGTACAGGTGTAGGAAATAAAGCTCTGAGACTAAGACATTTTGTTAAATTCACTTAGCTAGTGAGTGGCTTTTTCTGGGACAAAAGCAATGCCTTCTAATCCCAGTTCAGGCATTGTTCCATCATGTCATGCTATTCTCAGTGGATCCTAGGGAATTCAACCAGATTTAATTATTTATGCTGAAACTAATCCCCTCCCACCTGAAAAATATCTGAGATGGACTTGCATAAAAGTTATTAAAAGCATACAATTATCTATGATTTGTTTCTATTTGTTCTTGACTGATTTGAGCAGGAAAGTAATTGAATAAAGTGTATATACTGATTTTAGGTATGATAACCTTTTTGTAATTTCTTAAAATGCTGGAATCATATTGTCTTATTTATGTCTATTTTCTTAGTACTTAGCACAGTGCTTGGGACAAAATAGACAATTTATTTTTGCTTGAATAATTATTATTAGGACTGAGATAGGATAAGAGAAAAAACCAAAGGCAGAGAGAGTAAGCATTTGTTCCTGGAGTTGAATGGGAAAAGTTATATTTTTTTTTATCACATTTTGAGAAAATAATTCCTAATCACTTTAAGTTCAACTTTCTACTCCTAAACATATAGGCTGGATATAGACATTGAAAATTGTAGAACTTAACAAATAGCTATTAAATCCACTTAGGAATCCATGCTCCTGTACATGTGCTAAGATGATATAGCTGAATGAAGGACTGACTGTGCCCGTGCTGGTCCAGAAGGTCTTTTTGGGGGCTTTTAGTCACTTGGCAGATAGGTCGTTTGAGTAGTCAACTTTCCTTTGCCTTGGCTGACTTCTTCTCCAATAGCATAGTTTCCACTCTACTGGGGAGAAATACAACTCAATAACAATCCTGTAACCAAAGAAACATCATGGTGCCCATCCAAGTTCTCAAGTGAGAGTGAGATGTACCAGCATATCACCATGTGAGGATTTAGGGACAGTTGCACAATACATTTCATAATAACCAACAGACCGATCAACTGCCAAGATAATTTAATTGTTAAAGCCATCAAAACCCATGAACATGACCTTTATAAAGCCTAAATAGTGTGTTCTTTTCCAATAGCCCAAGTGGCAGAAAGACAGGGCCCTAAGCTATTATATGCTATATAGAAGCCAAGGTGGATAAGATTCTTTTGTTCTGTTAATCTTCTGGTTCTTTACAGCCTTATGCAATATTTTTAAATATGTGTATCCATTAAGTAATTAATACTTTATGTGTCTATTTTTCTATACAGTTTGGAACGATTTTTTAAAAATTATTTATTGCCTCTGTTGGGGCTCTGAAATGATAAATTTGGCTTCTGGCCAAGAAGCAATAACAAGCAATGGATGTACCCTGCTACCTGAAATAAGCAAACATTCTGAACATATACAAGAAACAAAAGTTTTGAAAATGTTGGGAATAAAGAAGCTAATGATGGTGATCCCTGGGAGATGAGAACCAAAGGAGATGAACTCAGTGATTGCTCCAGCTTACAGCCTTGAGAGAATCTCCAGGCTTCAAAGCAGGGAACAGGAACCCAGTCAGAACTCCCTGAGTTGAGCGGATGGTGCTGAGTCCAGGAAGACCAAAGTGCTAGCATTTGCAGAGCAGAGTATCAGAGGGGTGACAGTTGCACAAAGAACTTCGGGGATTCCATGGCACTGGTGGTGAAGATACACAAACCAATGAAACCAATGAAAATGGAGTGCAGAAATAGACACACACTTGAACAACTGATTCTAAAAAAAGTGCAAAGTCTTCATTAAGAGATTAGATAGTCTTTTTGACAAATGTTGCTGAAATAACTAGGTAACCATATGCAAAAACAGTAACTTTGATCCATGTCTTGCCACTATACAACAATTAACTCAAAATAAATTACAGTGCTAATTTTAAAACTCAAAATGACAAAACTTATAGGAGAAATTATTTTTGACCTTAGATTAAGTAAAGATTTTATAAATATAACCCCAAAAGCATGGTCCAAAAAAACCACCACAGATAAATTGGGAATTCATTAAAATTAAAAGTGCCTGGAAGACACTGTTAAGAGAATGAGATTAACTACAGACAAATTGTGCACAAATATGCACAAATCAGATATCTGATAAATGACTTGCATCAAGAACTCCTAAAACTTAATAAGGAAACAACCTAATAGAAAATGGGCAAAAGATACTAACAGACATTTCACCAAAGAACATGCACAGTTAGCAATTTAGCGTGTGAAAAGATATTCCATATCATTGCTCATCAGAGAGAAGAAAATCAAAACCACATTGGGTTATTATTAAACACACATTAGCACGGCAAAATTAAAAAGACTGAACATACAAAGAAAGAATGTGAAGGAACTGAAACTCTCATAGACTCTTCCACTCTCATAGTGGAAATGTAAAATGCAAACTACTTAGAAATCAATTTGGTAGCTTCTTAAAATTTAAATATATATGTACCACATGGCACAGTCTTTCCATCTTATGCATTTACTCAAGAGAAATGAAGGCAAATGTCCCTACACCAACTTGTATATGAATATTTATAGCAGTCTTATTTTTAATAACCAGAAGCTAGAAACAACTCAAATGCCCATCAACAGATGAATGAATAAACAAAGAGGTATATCCACACAATATAATACTACTCAGCAAGAACAAGGAATGAACTATTGATACATATAAAAACATTGAAAAATGTCCAATCATGCTGAGTCAGAGAAGCCAGAGGGTTAAAAAAAAAAGAGTTCATACTGTGTGCTTTTATTTATAAAAAGTCTAGATAATGTGAAATAATATATACCGACAGAAAGAGGATCAGTGCTTGTGGCAGGAGGTGTGGAGAAAGGCAAGAGGAAAGCCTTACAAAGAGGCATAAATTTTCAGGGATGATGGTATATTCTTTATTTTTATTGCAGTGGCAGTTTCACTTGAATACACATATATGTCAACATAAATTACTCACTTTAAATATGTGCTATTTATTGTCTGCCTCTTATACCTCAATAAAGCTGTTAAAAAACAACTTTAAAAAAGAAATGTCAGATTTCTTTCATTAAATCAACAGATGTTTACTGAGCAACTACTGTGTGCTAAAAACTATTCAGGATACTGGTGATAGACTAGTGAATAAGACAGAAGTGGTTGTGATATGACAGATGTTCAGATCTCGCGGAGCATATGGATTCTAACAAGTCATTACAGCAAAATGTGAAGCATGTTATATATGATATGTACAAGTTGTTCTAAGAACATAGACATAACCTATTATAGATGATGTTGTCAGTGCCCAATCCTAACCCCACAGGTCAGCAAATCTAGGTCACCTGTAAATTTGTTGGACAGTTCCTATACACTCAGATGGGTTTCTACCTTAAGCACCCGCAGTTTTCTTGCTGGTGATTTTCCTTGGTTGCAGGAACATGCCCTGTTAGCACAGGGGGTAAGCCTTAGTTCCAGGGGTGAACCCTGGAAACCCAAGGAAAGCACTCCAACAACAAGCCATGAGAATTGCTGTATAAATCCTCCTTGCCACTCTGGAGAACAATCTAAGCTGTCTTCCATATGACTTCTCAGATTGGCCCAGGATGGAGACTCAGTTACCTACAATGGTAAAGGGTCCATTCATTAATGGACCACTTACAGGCTTTCTTCCCTTCCTGCTTTCACTTTCTTACTCCTTCATTATGCTCTCTGAGATTACCTTCCCTGAGAGCTACATGTACGTAAACTTTTGTTTTGGGGTCTGATTTTGGAAGAACTCAAATTAAAGCATTTAGTGAGATTTGTATTTTTGTTTTGGAAAGAAACACACTTTGCCTGCTGTGTGGAAAATGGTTTGTAGGGAATGCGTCCAATTTATACAGAGAGTTAAGTGATAGGCGGAGACAAATGTCTACACAGCTTCCCTGGAACTATAGCACTAGATGTATGTCCACTAAATTCACAGACACCAGTGGGCTGTGATGGAAGCAATGCTTGACTAGGAATGAATAAACCCATACTTTTATCTTGTTTCTGCCACTAACTAGCTGGGACATCCTAGACAAGATAATTGCTGTCTCTGGGTATCAGCTGCTCCATCTATAAAATTAGAATGTTGGTCCAGATATTCTCTAAGTACTATTTCTATTCTAACATCTTATTATCCTACAATTCTATTAACTCAGAAATGGTTTTTCAAAAATTCATAGGTAGAAACTGATTTATTTATAGTTAGATACATTTATAGACAGATATAAATATATATTTATTATAGATATATTTATTTGATTCAGAAAATATGTTAAACAGGGTTGGTTGGACAGTGCGTTTATAACCAGTCATGTCTTGCATAGAATTCCTAATTTTAAGTTGCTATTTACCTATAGTAATGGGAGATAATTAAGGTTCAGAAAGATGGAATAATATAATAAAAATGAGATATTTCTTCAAGAACACAATACTTTGATTCAAACTTAAGTTCTGTCCCTGTGTAGCTGGGATGTAGCATATCTCCTAATATTTTTGTGCATGATTTCCTAAAATTACTATTATTATTGTTTTAAATTTTTGAGTTTATTTTTACAAGCAGCTTGCTTTTTTTTTTTTTTTTTGTGAGGAAGATCAGCCCTGAGCTAAAAATCCATGCCAATCCTCCTCTTTTTGCTGAGGAAGACTGGCCCTGGGCTAACATCCGGGCCGAACTCTCTCCACTTTATGTGGGACGCCACCACAGCACGGACTGACAAGCCGTGCGTCGGTGCATGCCCGGGATCCGAACCCGAGTGCATGCATTTAACCTCTACGCCAAGGGGCCGGCCCCTTCTAAAATCGTTAATGGGAATAACAATATCTACTTCTCAGGATTGTTGTGAGGATCAAAGAGTGAATATAATTGATAACCACTTAAGAATTTCATATATGTGTTTTTGTTAAAATGTTCACGTAAGTTACTTTGATTATTAACTTTTTATGGATTATTAACTTCCTACTGTAGGAAGAAAACAAGGAGAGTGTGATATCTTGGACACCACGGAAAAAGTGTTTCAAGGAGGAGGAAATAGTCAATGGTGGTAAATGATTTTGGTAGATCAAGTAAGTTGAGGAGTGAGAATTGACCATTGAGTTGAGCAATATGTAAGCCATTAGTAACATTGACATGGGTCATTTTTTGTGATGGAGTAATAAAGGCAAAATTCTGTTTGGAGCTGTGAATTTAGGAGAGATTAGGAGATGAAGAACTGGAGATAGCCAGTCCAGACAATTCTTTTAAGGAACTTTGCTTTAAAGAGAGTGTTGGGGTGATACAAGGAGGGGGGAAGTGAAATCAAGATAAGTTCACTTGTAATAAAATGAGAGAAATAACAGTATGTGTATGCTGATAGGATTAATTCAGGACATAGAGAAAATTGATGATACAAAGTGGAGGGGGCAATTGATAGAGCAGCATTCCTGAGTAAGTAAATGGGATAGGATGTAGTTCAGAGAGGAAGAGGTTAGCTTTAACTATGGTATGGACAACTCACTGACTATAAAATGCGAGAAAGCAGAGTATGCAGACATTGATACTGCAATGTGGATCCATACAAGAGTAGGAGTTTTTAGAAGTTCTATTCTGAATGATGGGAGGCAGTAGTGTTGATGGCTGCTTTTGCCCTACCAAGGCAGAACTGAATAGATGTGACAGAGACCATATGGCCCACACAGCCTAAAATATTTAGTAAATAGTCCTTTTCAGAAAAAATCTTGCCAAAGAGATCGTAGTTTCTGAGTTCCAGCTTAGTCACATATTCAACAAATTTTTAATGTGCCTACTATATACCATGTTCTTTGCAAGGCCAGTGGAACAAAGAGAGATACTGAAATTGATATTATATCCCATTCTTTGCCCTTCTCATGATGGCTGATTATTTTCCTCAACATGCCATTGGAAGAGCTCATGCCAAGATCTTTGATGATAACTTAAATGGCATGTACACTGGACAATCTCTATCTTGTTCTCTTGGCCAATTTTGAACATATTAACACATATATAGACTGGATGGACCCATATTCTCAAGACTCTAGAGTCATCCTTCCATCTTCTTTATGTGGAAAGTTTCAGCTCATCTTTTAAGAAACCAGGGATAATTACAGATGACTTACAAATTACCGTCTTGGGAGACTGGGAGGCATTCCCAAGATGAAATAATGGAGGAGGTGTTGGGTCCATAGGAAGAAGTTAGAAACAGTGATTTTGACTAGAAAGAAATGCAATTTTAAGAATCATTAGCATATAGATGATAGTTGAACCTGTGGGAGTAGAAAAAAATGAGAAGCCTATGGGTTATTCAAGGAAGTTAAAAATAACCAGAAGACAACAGTATAGTGCAAGTCAATTCAATTCAACTAGCTGATTTTTTCCCCCACTGCTCACTAATTGCCAAAATAGATGTAGAATTTGAGCAAAGTAATATAGTCAGAAATTAAAGAGGGATAAAGTGGAAAGCCCGTTCCAACTTTCTATATTACTGGGCAAAAGACAAAAGTGTAAGGTAGTACTTTATTGAATGAATTTACAAAATGTACTGCATTTAAGCCTATTTTGAACACATTTCTATGACTATAAATTATTTAATGCCTTGTCATTACATTCACACACCCAAGCCACCCAAGCAGTATTTTTCATTTAGATTTTTACACAATTTTTATTTATTTCAATTTTTACATGCTTTATTCAGAATTTCACTTTCCTTATCTGAATTCATTGTTATTGGAGGTTACTCAAAAGCGGCATCTTTGCTGCCTCCAGGGCACGTTTCATATTTTACATCTGACTCAGAACACATCAAGGGTGGCTATATTTGTTGAATGACGGCCTGAATTTTTTTTAAGTTTCAACTATCGCACTTATTTTTTAGCCTTGAAATAGTGTTTCCCATGATAGCAGAATCAAAGCAATGTTGTCCTGTGATAATCTTTCCATCTTCTTGTTTCCATCTATAAGGAGCAATAAAACTGTCAACTTCTTAATTCTTCCTCTGCCCACCTCTCTCCTTATGACCCTGAAGTTCATTTATAATGGGGGAAGCTGTTAGGTGCACTGTTGGTGGGCTGGGTTCTCAGAAGTATACAATTTCACAGAGAAAGCAGACTTTGGGTGTTTCTCTTTTGTCTAATTTTTAAAAAGTTCTCTTAAATAAAGGCAAGAGAAACAGCTAAACATGTGGCTGATATGATTAGAAAATTAGAAATCACATGACACATCTTAAAAATTTGTGTAAAATAATTTAAACTAAAAAACAAATTTTTGACTAAATTTATTCTTTTAAGCAAAGCTTTTTCTAATATATATAAACACTTTTATAATTCATTTTTTGGGCCTTAGTTTCTCAGTTGCAGTATGGGAGGACAAATAGCTGTTTTCCAAAACACCATCCCTCTCTAAAATGATATTAATCTAGATAAGGGTTTCCCAATATTGGCACTATTGACATTTTGGGCCAGAAATGTTTGCTTGTGAGAGGCTATCCTGTGTATTATAGGATGTTTAGGAGCATCCCTGGCGTCCTCCGACTAGATGGTAGTAGTATCCCCCAAGTTGTGACAATCAAAAATGTCTCCAGACATGTCCCTAGGGATGGGGAGAGGGGAAGGGGAATGGGAACTACTAACCTAAATTTAACAAAATCCATTTTATTTAATGGTAATTATTGAAGGAAGAATTTAATTAAGATGTTTTGGAGTTATGGCTTTAATTTTGTTCTTCTGTTTCTCCCTTCCTTCCTTCTTTCCTTCCTCTCTTCCTTTCTTTTTTCCTTTTTTGCTTTAATGGATAAGCGCTTATTCAACAAAAATTTTACACGGAAGTCCAATGCGTAAAATTTTATATAAAAGTCCAGTGTATAAAAGTCTGATGGGCTGCACTCCTTTAAATGGTGCAGTCCTGAGACTTATTGTATTAATTATGTTTTTTATTTTATGATATTTATGAGTTATAGCCAACATTTACATTCTTAGAACAGTTACTCTCCTGACTATACTTTATCTTTCAACTACCCAGTCCAGTGACCACTGAACAGGCGCTGTCTATACCATGGCTTCTTTAATCCTCATAAATGAGTAAAGGTAGATATTATCACCCCAAAATTACATATAGAAAATCAGAAGCTTAGATATTGAGTGATTGCCCAAATTCAATAACTTTTTCCATTGCAATATGCTTTCTTAAATTGAATCTCCAATAAGAGTGAGACACTATATTAGGTTTGTGCTTTATATGGTGTGTACACCAATATTAAAGATTAAATGTCATCATTTATTTTATGGATTAGCTTCAACCTTATCCATCTAAGTTCTCCTTGCCGTTAGTTTGCTTCCCCACAATTGACTGCATTCAAATTAAAATGCAAATATAAATGTGCCACTTTTGTTCAGAGCCCCATGGTGACTTCCCATCATTTGTCACATATAAGTTAAGCTTCTTAAGGTAGCATATGGAGATCTCCAAGATACAGCCTCTGCCTACCTCTCCAGGTTTATAACTCACTTTAACAGCATCCAACTGCTCATAACTTTCCCTGTGTCTGCTTTTACCTCCACATCTATGTGAGTGCTTATGATACAGGTGCTTATGCATCTTTGCTTGGAAGAGACCCTTCCTTTTAGCTAATTCGTTTTCATCCTTTACAACTCAACTTATGAGTTGTCAACCTTGGTAAAACCTTCCTTAATAACTCTCTACTCTTAACTCTCGGTTATATTCCCTTTTATTCTTACATCTTTACACTAACCTGTTATGTCTCTATCATTACTCTAAGTACGTAGCAATACAATTACATGTTTTGATGCTTATCTCCTCTTCATGCTTATCTGATACTTTTTTTGAGAACAAATTTGTGTAATTAATTTTATAATCCATGCCTTGAATAGAACTATGAATATAGGAATCATTGTATAAATCCTTGTTGGATAGGTGGATTAATTTCATCTTAGTATCTGTAAGTTGAAGATAAGTTACAACGAGGTTAAATTTTTATAATGATACTAAAAAAAAAACAATTATCTTTTAAAAATAGGACAGTCACTCTAGCTTGCCTAGAAACTTCTACTGAGTGCAAATCTCAAGATGAGAAGACGTGGAGAGCTCTACAGAAATTCATCACCTTTTTTGAAAAATAATTATGTGACACATTTTTTTCTTACTAATTGCCACAGGCAGAATCATCTTTGAGGATCAAGGATGGCATACGATATTTCAGGGAATTTTAATAATAATCAGAAATAGAACATGACTCATTGAGCCTTTAAGTAGAAGTAAAAATAGTTTCAGGTTGCAGTTTCCAAATTAGATAAATATGTAACCCACCTGGAAGGCATATGTGTTTTAAGCTCTGAAATTAAAGTAAATGAGTGGGAGAAAGGAAAGTAGCCAGGGATGAGAGAGTCAAATGATTTGTAGAAAGGACAGATTTAGGAGATCTTGTTAACGTAAATTGTGTTCTTATAAAACCTAAAATGATTAAGGGCATAGCATATAAACACTTCGTGAGTCCTTAAATCAAGTCAGTGGTTAGAAACAAAAGAGTTTGCAACCAGGTAGGTAAAGGTTTGAAGGTGGTGTTTGATAACTTACGATTGTCCTGGTCCTGCTGCTTTGTCCTGTATGAATCCTCAGTGACCCCTCTCACCCATGCTCCCATTCTCTAGAATTCTTGTTATTCCATCTTTCCTTCCCAATATGGTCAGAGACTGTGCTGGAAACTCACGGGGAAATTGTGCCGTACCTTAACCAAGTAGACGTCTCTCTGACTTCATTATATCTGTAAATAAAGCTGAAATACCATTCATCAGGGATAAATGTTAAATGATCTATTCTCAGAAGGCACCTTTAGCCTAAGATTGATAACGAACCTCTTAATCTCAAATTCGTGTGACCTATGCCCAGCAAGCCAAACACTGAGACATGGGTGCTCGAAGATGGGAAAGGTTTATTCGAATTGGCCAAAATGAGTAGGTGGGAGGCTGGGTTCGCTCTAATCCACCTCTCCTAGAACAGAAAGCAGGGGGATTTTATAGAGCTAAGGGGCTTGGCAGGCAGGGCTTCAGGGAAACAAAAGGGTCACTCCTGATAAGCCTCTGGGCAATCTGACTTCTGGGCTTCCACAGCTGCTGAGTGCTGGCCATCTCGCAGTGATCAACCATCCAGCCGCTCGGTGTTCACAACCTCCCCGAAGGCATTCTCTTTCTCCTGCAAAACAGGCTCACAAATCCTGGAGACCCCTGAGTCACCCCTCAAGTTAAACAGGAAAAATAGCAAATTGGTTTAATATCTATAGTACCCCTCAGATACCCGGCTTCAAGATCACTAAGCCCTGAGTGCACACAGTATCCCACGGTGATGTAATGTGTGAATAATTGTAAAATGAGTCAGTGTGCTCCTCTACTTTTGCAAAAGCATTTCTTTTTGAAAACCGTGTTTTTCAAAATTATCCTTCCTTTCTCTGCTCAGAGCTTCCACGGCTCAACATTCTATTGCCAATTTTCCTTGAGGTAAAAATAAATATCTGAACTTTCCCGGTTGGTCATGTTTGAACTTAACTGAAGGACACCACTGCTACAATTATGTGGGAAAGTCGAAGCTAGCAGTGCTTAAAAGCCTATCAAAATGTTAGTCATTGCACCATTATCATATTACTATAAGGTAGAATTATTATACCCGTTTTACAGATGATGGAAGCAGGTATTAGGACCGCACTGTGATTGTCTTCACCTACTTCTTAGAATAGCCTACACAGCTAGCTAAAGGAAAGAAACATTTCAAGGTCAGAGGACAGTTAGGCCTTGCAGTTTGAGATACTCAGCAAGGGCTGGCAGGGGTGTCCAGGGCTCATGGCGGACTCCCAATAGACTCAGAGAATTCATTTACAAACCAAGGTCATATGGATGATAAGGAACAGGAGAGCCCTTTAAATTTAGGCCAGTTTGATCATAAAATCTTCTCTCTTTCTGCTCCATCATAATTGAATTCATTTCAGGCTTTCCAAAGTGCATTCATACGTGCTTCATTTGATCCCCACTATAGCAATTTATGGTCCACTGTTTACACGCTGTCTTCCTAAATCTGGCTCAACATTTTCTATCTTCTTTGTGATTCTAATTACATTTTACATGCTGACTACATTTTTTTTTATTAAAAGTCCCCCAATGTCTGCTTTGCTAGTTATATAAAAGTAGAATCACTGTTCCAGACTTCTGCTCTGAAATCAGTATTTATGAAAGCTGCTATAGAAGGACAAAAAGTTGTTTTTTCCTTCAAGGGTTTTGAAATCTCATTAGAGAGGCAGAACATAAATATCTAACAAAATAATGGCAAAATTATTTATACACACACACACTAATTGGTAGTATGTGTTCTGAAACTTCAGATTATTGGTATTCAGAATAAATTTGATGGTGCTCTGAGGCTGAGATTAAACGGGGAAACTTAAAAAGAAGTGAGGCATTACAAGCTGTCTCTTGGAAGAAAATAGATTTTCACTTAGCAGATTGGATACAAAGCATTCTGAGGAGCTCTTGCAATATTGGAGTGGGAAATGACTGCACGCTTTTGGGCTCAGTGCAATTAATGAGTTATGCTTAAGACCAAGTTAAGAGTCTAAATGTTTTCCAAATTGTATACCCCCAGTTCTGACATTTTCTTTAATATCTAGACTTATATATCCAACTCCCTACTAGAGGTGTTTATTTCATTTTCTGAAAGGAAACTAAAACTCAGCATTTCCAGGACTAAACACTTCATCCTCCTTTACACACCATGAAACTCCCTCTATCTCAGGGTTCCTAGTGTTGGTGAAGGCACCACCTTCGCTCTAGTTGAACAAGCCGAAAAGCCAGGAGTGAAAGTTGATACTTTTCTCTCCCTCATTCGCTATATACACAATCCAACAGCCCATAAAGATTTCTACCGTACTTCTGTTTCTCCTATTCATCTCCCATTCATATATCTCCTAATTCAAGTTACAATTATAGGTTGCATAGTACTGAAATCACCTTCTAGTAATTGTTCCTCCTATATTCACACTTGCCCTCCTCTGATATGTTACACAGTGTGACAATAGTTTTGTTGTTGTTGTTAAACAAATTTAGCCCTGAAATATCTCAGCCAGGAACACTTCAGTGGCTTCCCAGAGGAACCTTGAACATGCCTATGAAGTCACAAATAGCCTGGTTAGGCCCCCATTTCCAGACTCAACTCATACCACTGCTCTCTTGCCTTTAGGTGCCTCATCTTCTCTGGCTTTCCATTTCCTTCCCACATAAAAAACACTAAACATGCTCTCCCCTCCACTTGAGGAGTCCTTCTTCTAGTAATCCTAGGTGACCTTGTGCTTTTTTTATATGTTACTACAATTATCACTTCTTTTGGTCTATTATCAATTCTTATGGAAATCTTCCCCAACTCCCTAGATTAAATCAGGTTATTTTCAGAATAAATTAAATAACAGCAACAACAACAACAAAAAAAACCAGAAGTAGATGGTTAGGAGAACTATGAGCTATAGGTCCAGGGCTTAAATTTGATTTTAATTATTTTGGCATCATAGAACCGTTCAAAGAAACCTATAAAACTTCATAGAAAAATAGAAGTATTCATATACACAAAAATTTGCATAACATTATATAAACTCCTTCCTGAAGACCACGTATTTTATAACCTCAAGTTAAAAACTCCACAATTCTTCAGATTTTGTGGTTAAAATGCAGTTTCTAAATTCTCACCACAGAAACCTGGATTAAAGAGATCTAGGTACACTTTAGGAATCTCTGTTGCTGCTTTTGTTTTTTGTTTTTTTAAACACATATATGTTTTCAATGCTGGTGACCTTGACACTACATTTTGAGAAATGCTACTCTAGGAAAATCATCTTATGATTGAAATACAAACAATAACACATTCTTTCAAAATATTCTGGTTATAGGATAAATAAGTTCTGGGGATATAATGCACAAGATGAGGACTATAGCTAACAATAATGTTTTGCATATTTGAAAGTTGCTAAGAGAGTATTTCTTAAAAGTTCTTATCACAAGAAAAAAAATTGTAACTATGTGAGGTGATAGATGTTAACTAAACTTATTGTGGTGATCATTTTGCAATATATACATATGTCAAAGCATTATGTTGTACACTTTAAACTTACACAACGTTATATGTCAATTATATCTCAATAAAACTGAAAAAAAAAAAGAAAAAATATTCTGTGTAGGAAAAAAGTGAGATCAATAAATTTAAGATGTCATTAATGTGCCACTCTATATGAATTTGTGTGAAGCCTTGCATACCAGCCTATACAAAGCATAAAATATTGCTTTGTAATACTCTTGAGCACTATTGGGCTGTTCTCTTTCTTTATGCACATCTTTACTATAAACCATTACAGATTTGCTTTGATTTAGTTGTTACTTCAAGTTGGTGCTCTGGGTTCAACAGACCTTCAAACTCTAATCAGTAACCCATCTTCTTTCTGCTCTGGCGTGCCTTCGAAAAAGGGCACTGTTTGCAAGTAATTAGAATCAGCTACTGGAACTCTTATGAAATACGGATTTTGAAGCAATCCTATCTGCCAGACATTGTTACGTCAGTGTCAAGTTTCTGACTGAGACATTTAAATTGAAACAAGGAGGCAAATTTATAGGTCCTGTGAAACTATGTTGGCTGAATCTAATGCTGAAATTCTTGAGGCATTATATTACATAATCATTGCCTTTATGTGTAACTACTACCATTATCGCCACATCTGTGTTGGTAACTTTTCAGGGCAAGCCATACTCAGGTTTCAAACCTAGAACACCTAGTGTATTCCAACTGCTTAGAGCAGACCTGGCACACAGTAGGTGTTTCAATATGTTGAATGAACAAATATGTGCATACATTGAACACGCAATGAAGGAATCTAGAAAACAGTGATTTTTTTTTTCTACTGCTTTCTACCCATACTCTCTTGCCTTGACATCTGGAAATGAGTGTGTCTTGAATGCTGTACACTAATATCTGATCACAGTCTGGTTGGGTGATCTTGGCAGATCATTTCAGTTGTCTGCAATTTTACTCATTGTAAAATTTCTATCAGCACAAATCTGACTAATTGGAAATGTCCATTATGCAAACGCTTTGGAGAAAGTGATTGTTCGTGTTATCCATTTAACCCACCAGAGAAGAATGGCAATACAAAGAGCAGACAAATATATTTGAAAAGAATCCTCAATGGTCTACCCTGACTTCTATACACTTTTAATTCAATTTCTTATGGCTTTAAGTCCGATCGCTGCAAGCCTGTATGAAGAGCTTTACGCTCAAAACTGTGACCCTTCCTCCCACAATATATAATATTTATAATATATCTACAGTCATTCAACAAAGGATCATTTTTAGTCACCATACTCTGCCTACTAATGAAAAGCCACTAGAAAGTGGCTGGTATATTTTAGGAGATTTTTTCATAAGAGTAGAAAAAATTAGTTCTCGATAGCCACTTACCTACATTTATTGGGTCCACCAAGTGTGAATTAGTTCATCTTTTGTACTCAGTGATTTGATATATGTTTGTCTTCACACTCACTCACTCTCTTCATGTTTATATTCTCTCTTAGAGGGGTTTCCACTTCTCTGCCATGATAAGCCTTGATTCCTACATGCTGTCTCTTTTTCTCTTCTGTACCCAACGTTATCCTCATTCTCTTGATTATTCCCATTGTACTGTCTTGTCCCACTCTACCTTCAAACACAGTCATGCTTCACTTAACAATGGGGATACATTCTGAGAAATGTGGTGTTAGGCAATTTCATCATTGTGGGAACATCATAGAGCGTACCTTCACAAACCTAGGTGGGCAGCCTACTACACATCTAGGCTCTATGGTACTAATCTTATGGGACCACTGTTGTATATGTGGTCCATTGTTCACCAAAACATCTTTATGTGGAAAAGGACTGTATGCACACAGACCTTTTATGCTGAGTAAATGACAACCAATAGAAAAAAAAAAGTTACTGCTCTACTGCTCTTTTAAGATATGGTTTAAGTTTTTGCCTTCTTTCACTACCATTATATACAAACTCTTGCATTCCATCTTATCTCTTGTTTATTCATCATTTATTTTGTTCCTTTAAACTTTGTACTCTTAAATTTCAAAACAGAATAGCGTAGTGATTAAAAGCATGAATTCTGGGGCCAGACTGCTGGATTTCCAATTACATCCTCAGCTCTATATAGTTGTGTGATATCGGGCAATGAATAAAAATCTTGATATTTCAGTTTTTGCATTCATAAAACAGGGATGTAACACACATACTTCAAAGATTAATTGTGGAATTAATTGAATTAAAACAGACAACACAATTAGAAGAGTGCTTGTCACACAAGAGGCACTCAGTAATTGTTAATACTATCATTATTATCATCACCATCATTATTATATCCATTCTCACCATTCTGCTGAGGTTGTATTATCAGTAACGTTTAGGTAACTCAATTTTTTAAATCAATGGATAGTCGTCAATCTTTGTTCTCTTTGACTCATATATGCAAAATGTAGTCCTGTTGACCACTGTGTCAGTAAGAGTCCAGTGCAGAAGCAAACCACTCTACATATTTCAAGCAGTATAGGACTGAATACTGGTAATTAGTTGCTTACAAAATTGTTTAATGGATTGGAGAAGTGGACGCCAGAAAGGATACCACCGTACTACTGAATCTAAGAACACGTCATCATTGATATGATTCAGAGGACAGGATGCTGCTTCTGCCCTTGGCACTCCATCACTACAAATACCATTCTCACTCATGAAGCTAGGCTCTAGCTACCGGAAAACCAAATCCCATGACTAAGTTGTTTCTAAATAGTATTGCTTGTTAACACAAACTGCAACAGGAAAGAGATCTACATCTCACTTTATCCTTTTAAATCTCAGGCAAAGGAATTTTGGAAGTATAGTTTTTAGCTTCTTTTTTTCTGTTTCTTTTGTCTTGAAAATTCAGTCCTGATAACTTCAACTGTCATGTTTATACATCTACTTATCGAATCTCTAGTCACAGTTCTGACTTACTTTCTCCAATTTCAAATACGTAACTCCAAGAAATATTGGAAATTTCCATATGTATATTATACCATAGACTGACACTCAATATATTATAGCATAACCAAACAAAATCAAAAACATTAAACCCAATATTTTGAGTCTCTCAACTGTCTCTCTTTATGTAAGATTTTGTTAGTGATATATTTTCTCCAAAATGTTCAGGTACAAAATCTATGTTTATTACCACCTCAAATTTCTCCTACTATTGCTTGATACATGATTGAATGGCAGAAAATCAAAAAGAATGAATAGACTACATGGTCTTCAAATGATCTTCCATAAATATCACATCCCTTATTTCGACTTCTCTTAAAAGTAGTAATAGCAGGAGTTTATATTCCCTATCACAGTGTGGTATTATAGTGCATTTTCTTTTAGCTCTTAATTACAGGGGATTTTTATATTTAACTATATACAGTTGGGAATGCTGACATTCTATTATAGAAATGGAGGAGTCTAACAAAAAAACTTAGTGGACGGAGAATTCATTGCAACATATGATGTAAAATTACTGTCTTGGAGTTAGATAAAATCAAGCAGATTCAAATTTTATCTTTGACACTTGTTAGATATGTGACCTTTTAAGTTAGTTAAAGTCTCTAATCCCAGGTTTACTTAACTGTGAAATAGAGATAAAAATGATACCCACATCATAGGGAGGTCATTATGAAGATTAAATGTGATCATGCTACAGTAAAGTGATTAATGCAATCCTAGTCTCAAAGCAAAAACAAATTTTGGTTACTATGAGTATTATCATTACTGATATTGATGCCATCTCACCTTTCTATTGAATATGTTTTAGGGTAATGTTGCAATTGATATCATTTCATAGTCCTTATTATACTTTGTAGATTCACAGCCATAAAACTGATTAGAAACTCTTAGGGACCTGTGGTACAATTCAATGTGGAATACTACAGTCTCACATAAGTAATAGATGTACTATGTTGAGTAAAAAGGAAGATGATAAGAAATAAGTAGATCTGGCTGTAATCCTTACAATCAATTTATAAACACTGGTATTTAATATAATTCAATTGATAAATATTGGTATTTAATGTGATTATCCTTTGGTACAAGGGGAAGATATAGGTGCTAAACAGAATTTGAGAACTGTTGGTCTAAGTCATCAGTAAAAATTGTTCTCTTCTACTAAACACGATGGTAGACTATGCTATTTTTTGTTTGTTTGTTTGTTGGTGAGGAAGATTCGCTCTCAGCTAACATCTGTTGCCAATCTTCCTTTTTTTTTTTTTTTTTTTTTTTTGCTTAAGAAAGACTGGTCCTAAGCTAACATCTGTGCCAACCTTCCCCAATTTTGTATGTGGGTTGCCTCCACAGCATAGCTTGATGAGTGGTTTAGGTCCAAGCCCAGGATCCAAACCTGTGAACCTGGGCCACCGAAGCAGAGCATGCAGGACTTAACCACTACACCACAGGGCAGCCCTAAGACTATGTATTTATTGATGAAGTGTGCATGATTTTTTTAGTTCAGCTACACATTACAAATATGTTAAACTAAACAACATGAGAAAAGTCTTACAATACTAGAGAAAATGTTAAACTCTCATTTATAGCTTTATTTCTTAGTTTAGATTGCGATTTTGATTGTATGTTGAAATATGACTGAAAGAATCTCCTCTAATAATTTGTTATAAATCACCAGGGATTACGCAGATATACACTATGGATCTGGTATTGTCCTACAATTATATTGCAACTGATAAGATAAGGAGTTCCCTGTAACTCTATACATGGGTTTGGCTCCATAAAAATTCCTTAAATTAATGAATGAAGGAATTAATTTATTAGTTAATTACTAAATCAATTTGAACTTAATTTGCCATTAGACTTTTATCCTCTGATTTCACTTCTGAAAAACAAAATTTATTTTTTACATTAAATTTCAAATAACTGAACTTTGTCAAATGTGGACAAGTTTCTTCCCTATCTAAATCAGCAGGTTTTAGAAAAATTTTTCTCTCTCTATCAGCAGCCGCTAGATGAACCCACTGTGTATAATTGCCGAGAAAATTTGAGAGGCCACAGAAGAACAAGGTTGAAGAAATGAGAACAATATAGGGAGGAGGAAATCTTCACCAAAACGTGAGCATATATTGTTCCTCACCACACTGAGTGCCTCGGTCCACAGAGCACACCCTGGGACGTCCCACCATAGACATATTTCTGGCTTCATATGGAAGAAGCAAGTTGACAGTCTCTGCTTCCTCATGGCAGCGAGAGACTTGTTAAAAACTGATATCATTTGGGCTTGTCTCACTGCAAGACAAAAAACATAACATCTAAAAGAGTCAAACATGTTCTTTCCACTGTGAAGGAGGTGGGGGAAGCTCTGCCTACTTGGCAGAGCCAGCTCTTTAACGGGAAGGCAGCAGAGTTTTGCAAGGCAAGGGAGCTGGGGGAATGCTCTGAAAACCACCCTCTGCCTTTTGGCGCTTTAAGTCAACTGAAAAAACATTCTTTGGGGACTGAGTTTTTGAGAACTTTTATGCTCATGATGAAAGCACAAGTTCTAACAGAAGGTCTGTCCCAGAGCTAGAGCTTGGGAAGTAAACTGCAAGAGGACATTCTTAAATAAAAGTCAATGTTCTCAGGAGATGGTAACTCACTTGAAACACAGGAGGAAGGCTACACTGGCTGTATAGAGACTGCCATTATGGAGTTTTCAGAAGAGTAAGGAGGTAAAATGCACAGAAATATAACCTTGGCAGGAAGTAGTACATGCTGAAAGAAAGGTGCAGATAAATTGCTCATGCAGTCAAAGAATGGAAGAACAATTACCTCCATTTGGGAGAAATTACCAAAAGCTTTACAGAAGAGGTGCAACCTATAAACAGTACTCAGTAAAGCATAAAGATGGTGTACCTAAAAAAAAAAACCTGGAAGGATAAGTTCGAAGTCTTCCTATGTCAGGGAAAACAATTGTGTGTCATGTTATTTTACCTTTATTGAATTAAAAGTACGTAATTAGAATCCATTCAGCTAAAACATCCTATTGCAATTTTAAATGGGATTATATTACATTTATAAATTAACTTGGAGAGAATGGATATCTTACAAATATTTAGTCTTAGTCTACAGGCTTATCTCACTGAATTAACCCACTTTTTCCTCTATTTGACCAAGAGGAGTATGTTGGATTTTTGCTTTCTCATATAGTATCCATTTCCATTGTTCCATCACGCAGTTTGTTTTGTCTTCATAAGTGTTTGGATTTCTTGTCATTAAAATATTATTGGGATTGGAGTATGGGATAAGATCATAGAATGACCCTGTGCAAAAATAATGTCTGCCTCTGAGGTAAGAGTAATAACGACTATGTAGCCTCTGAGGTGAGTGTAATAAAGACTATGTAGCTTCAAGACAGAAAATGTATTTTCCAGAGAGATTCACTCTTGTGTGTTTTCTTAACCTTTGCCACACTCATCTTTCTATATACACTGTGCCTTCTAAAGTCTGAAAACAAAAAGTTAAGACTCCCTGATTTAGAGTGGATTAAAGGGATGAATTTGTGTTAGAAATGTATTCCCTACTGAGGGAACATGTCTCTACCCACCTCACAGGGCCACAACCTTTGAGGCTGGCCATTTCTGTGGGAAATGGTGATTACAATTAATTTTTAACCTTCAGCAAAAATATGCTTGAGAGAGAAAATTAGTTTCCTCTGAACCAATAAACTGTGTCTGAATTTAGGAACCAACACCAAAGCATTATGGTCTCTAGAAAAAGAGTTAATGGGCCATCTCCATAGTGCTTAAGTATTGAATTAACGTAAGATATATTTGTAGGAGATTATTAACAGTTTCATAGACACTTAAGAAAAAATGCACAGATATAAGTGGTTTTGGATTCAATTTGAGGGGTTTTACTGAGACCTTGATGTCTATTCCTGGACCAAGGGTCATTGGAAACCAGGTCAGGAAACCAAGATCTATATTGTTTAAGATTATCTTTAAAAGTATTAACTGCAGGTACAAATGGTGGAGATAAGCCCAACCCCAGTGTGAGATGATCATAGTATCTGATGAAAATTGGAGAGAGTCTGGAGATGAACAGTTTCTACGATTAAGGACTCAGAAGATAGTGTTCTCCCAAATCTCCCCATAAAAGGGAAGAAAAAAAGAAAATTTTTAAACAAGTTATTTAAGCCATATTCATATGCATTGAAAATGACCACTTATGAAAGAACGAGAAATTTCGTTAGACCAGCCATTTTATATTATGTGTTCAAAACCCAGATAATCAAAAATCAATGTTAATTTTAAGTGAAAATAATCAAAATTTTATTTTACTAATTCAACAATATTCTTCGTCATATTCACCATCATGTCTTGCTCAATAGCAAGAAGCTGGTCCCAATGTATAGCTGCTCTAAAAGAATGTGATGTGAATTACTATTAATTTTGGTAACATATAAAGAAGAATCCATCTATTATATTTAGAGATTTCAAACCAACTTTCATCATTACTGTTATAATCAATACTTCACCTTTAAGTGAGAATGTCTACATGATTTAGTGATAAGTGACAAGGGGAATTGTTAGGCCAGAAAATAAAGCTTCCAAGAGCAAACAGCATTAGAAGAGAGATTTTGCTGAAAGCTATGGCTTCTTATACCAGGTAAGAATAATGCTCGGAGAATCACTTTCAAGTCTTTCTCTCACACCCCTGAGGTCAGAAGAAAGTTATTGGAAGCATTTCTTTGGTGTACAGGCCAATTTTCTTCACATTCTATCTACGTGCTTCAGCATGGTGATGAGGTTAGAAAATTTTGAGGCTGAAAACCTAGAAATCTTGATAATGAAGGACCCCCAGTATTTCTGTCCTGGGAATAATGAAATTCCTAGAGGAATAGCCATCCAAACCCAATGAAAGAAACTAAGCTTTCACCCAAAACTTTGATCATATTACAGGAAAAAAAACTCAATGGAGTAAAATTACCACTGGCTCTCACTTAGTGCCAATGCCTAATTTGCACTGAGCATAGGGCCAATATGAAAAAATCCAAAGCAACGAAGAGCACCAAAGGCAGAGCCAGGTTTTGTGGGGCCCGAAGCTTAAATAATTTGTGGGTCCCTCTTTTGGAAAACTAATTTTCAAAACCATACTTTGCAAACTTGACATATACAACCAATCACACGGTGCTATAGCCTCTGCAGGAATCTTGGAAAAAGCCCATGTAAGTTACAGGCTTGAAGCTTAAGCTTCTTTGTCTTCACAATATAGCCACCTTTCAGATACCTATGTAAGGGAGGAAAAAATACATGAGTTCAATATTTACTTCATGCAACTGTTATGAAGATTGTGTGTAATGATATATCACTTAGAGTACAATTAGCACGCAGTTCAGTAAATTTTCATTTCTTCTCCCACCCTTCCTTTTCTATTTTACATACATATCAACAGTTGATTTCAAAAGATAATGAAATGTTAAGAGGACTCTTTGAGGTAGTTCTTGAGAGGAAAAGTCCATAACATTTTGATATAGGTTTTTTGAAATAGCAGATATATTGAGACGGTTATTTCAAAGCAGGCATTCTCCGGATGGCTGGGGATTTTGACATGCTTTTTAGAAGAACCTAAACATTTTAGTTAGTTAGTTAGTTAGTTGGTTAGTTAGTTAGCTGGTTAGTTATTGAGTAATGGCTACCATTGCGGATCTAATTCCTGGGGAAGCAGACTCTGAGATGGAGATTAGCAAGGGAAGGTAGCATAACTGGGCAGAAGGAGAAGTTGGGCAATGATGCAATCACCCTGAAGACCTCAGCCAAACCCACAGGGAGCTCTGAAGATGGAATAGTTACTGTTAATCCTCCTGATTGGGGTGAGGGAGCGGTGTTTCATATCCTTACATCAAGCCATTGTGATATGCAGGCTATCTCTGGGAAGCAGATGTGAACTTGATGAAGTCGCTCATTTTAAGCCAGGGCAAGTTCCAGTGCGTTAAGTTCCAGTAGCTTAGGGTTGTCATTTAGCTGCGTTCTCAGCATTTAGGGGAATAGGTCCTCTAATCATGCAGTTCCTTTAATCTGGGAAATGCAGCACAGAGTCCCCTACAGTCTATTCTTTGCACTGTCTAGACCACCTCTTCAAATAAATTCTAGAGCAACTCATCTAGGATACTGATTGGTCTTTTGATGGAGGAAACGTATAAAAACAATTTTAGTAGGGCCAACTACAGCTCTCCTCACCTAATAAACTTCCATGAAGCTGGCATCGTGATGCTCATTATCTCCTTCCTCCCCCATCAATTCTAGATTCGTCTTCTCCTCAGCTAGCACCTCTACAGGTCTAGGAGGCTTACCTCACGGTATGACACAGATCCTTATCTCTGAATTGTATGAACCTCTAATTACCATGCCATTGTCAGGATATAACTACTGCATTCCTTCATTTGTCATAAAAACTGGTCAAGGGTGTAACAAGAGATACTGAAATGGATCACTTCTATGCCAAACATATCCCTCCTTGTTAGGATGGTGACTTCTCTTCTTGTGTGTTATTCACTTAGGATAAGGAGCCCCAAAAATCCCAAGCAGTACCTATAGATTAAATTTAAATAGGACTTTTGCTGTTTCTCCTGGTATAAACGTTCTCCCTTTAGGAACTAAAACCTCTAAACTCAGAAAGTCTAGAGAGCCCACATTTGTGGGTATAGAATGCACAAATTATTCCTTAAGCAAGTCATTGGAATAACGGCAAATGGGTCCATTCCTACTCTCACACCTTGGTTCCTAGACACATGCAGTGTGTATGTTGGAGGCACAGTATCCTATAAAGTTAATGCACATATGAGTCCAGAAGGATGACTCAGTCCAGAAGGGTGACTCAGTCCTCACAAGGCATTATCTATGATGCCTCATCTGTGCCTTTGACAGACCATTCCACCACTCTATCAGGCCAAAAAATTACAGGCAGTGCAATAGATGATAGGAATACTGGATCCCATTGTCAAGTGCTCATTACCTCTTCTTTTTTGTTGTAAAATGGCTTCTATGGTCTGTTATAATAGTATATGGGAACCTGTGTTGGTGGTTCAAATACTCTGTAAGCCCTAAAATGTAAGTCGAAGCTCTGAGGGTAGCAAAGGTAAATTAAGGGTAGGAAAGGCACCCGATACGCAGAATATATACCTATTCCAGTCAGTGGAATGAATCATTGCTCCTTCCGTAGGGGAAGAGACCCAAGGTAATCAACTTGCCCTCAAATGGGGGTTTGGTCTCCTGAAGGGATGATGTAATATTGGAGAGTCTGCACTGGTCTCTGCTGATGACAGGTTGGACATTTGCCAGGGACAATAGCTAGATCAACTTTTTGTGAATGGGAACTCATGATTTGGGGCACATACATAACCTCCATCCCTGCTCTAAGAGTTACTCTTTTCATATGCCCACTGTGCCAGTACTGGGGTGGCCGATGTCAGAGGATGTCAGGTTTAGTCACCAACAGGTTCAGTCATTATATTTACTTGGTTGTTTCTGTTTAATAATATTTACTCTCTGGTGCCATTAACTTGTGATAAAAAGACCTTCACACATTGTGACTACTCCCATGCCTCTACTCCAGACCTCCTTTTTCCTGATCTTCCAATTTTTCTCCTTCTAGGCCCCCTGCCAACTGGCCAAGACATTTGTCATTGCCCATGAGTTTATAAGGGCTCCCTTTCTATAAACCTAGTTTTCTCGTTTCCATGTCCTTGGCCGAACTTGGACAGCTTGTAGGTCCTTAATTCACATCTTTCACCAAGTCACACTGCTTATGGAGATTAAATAAAACTGATATGTCTAGATTCTATACTCTTAGAGTAGAATCTAATTAATTTAATTCATCCTGTGGAAACTCTGAGCTAAAATCCTTTCAACCTGGCATTCCCAAGTTTATGCACAACCATTAATGGCTCTCCTTGTGGATGACCCTCTGACTTTTGGCTAAATTAGTAAAAGCTGATCAGCATACCCTTTTAACAATATCATAGGTATGAATTTTTAATATTTAGCATAAAGAGAAGTGTGAAATTTAGGCTCTATAGAGTGGCAATTGTTAAGAACACAGCTATGTTAAGTTAGCCTCATAGGAAAAAAGCACTACATTTATTCTCTAGGACAGCTGTATGCAGCAGAAACACTTGCTCTTGCCATATTGATACTGCCGCACGTGCTCGAAAGTGTTTTCTCTCTCCTAACTGGAAGAAGATTGAAAGAGTATAGACATTTGGCCATCACTGAGATACTTGGCTTAGGTTATGTGTCCATATCTTGTCTGAATAGCAATAGCAGAGGGGCAAAGTCCTGTACTGGGACAACAACCCTTCTGGATGGCTGTGCTTCTGTGAGTACAGGAGGAGTCACTTTTTAGAAAAGGGGAACATGGATTAGGAAGACAACCAAAAAAGAGTGTCTACTACACACGCAAATAAATCTGATACTAAATTATAGCTATTTCATGTATTGAAAATAAATCCCTAGTAGAAATGTAAAATGTTAAGAAGTCAATAGCATATAAAATGTTGGATCCAAATGGCAATTGACCTCTGCTAAACTCGACCTTTCTGCCAGAAAACTCCAAAGAGTTGGCTCAGAAAGATATAACTTTCCAGCATATTAAAATCCTTTAGCCACACTAAATTCATATAAAAAAGTATTTCATATTGAAGTCTTTTACCTTTCAACTACATGTGTATTTGTTCCATATAAATTTATGAGTATCCACTGAATTCTAGGCTCTGTGCTGGGGAGCAGGGGATGCAGCGGTGAAATAAATGAGAGTAAAATATCATTTTCCCAGACCCAAAGGGTAAAAATTGAGATGCTGGTTACCACCATGTATTGGCAGGCATTTGGAAAGATGAGTAATCTCTTGCACTGCTGGTGGCAGTGTAAACTTTAGCAATTGGTAATGAATCTGGCAAAATTTAGTGTCAATCAATGTTCATAAGCCCTGAAGCCCAGTGGTAACACTCGTGATCAAAGACACAGTCTTTGAAGGGAAATGGACAAAAATGTTCACCAGAGTAACTAAGTGAGGACCAGGAGGCAAAGTAGGCTGTATTTGTAGGCAAATGCACAGTGGTTAGAGATACCAGATGTAGATACAGTGATAAATCTAGAAAATATAATGCTGAGTGAAAAACAAATGAGAAATGCATACAATAATATTCATGCATGTTAATAGCCATGTACACATAAAATACCAAAAAATATTATACGTAATATATGTATGTAATATATACATACAAGTATATACGTAAAAATTTTGAGTAGTTATCTCTTAGGAGGAAATGGTACTAAGAATTAGGAACAAAGTAGAAAAACCAAAGCAAACCAATCTAAAACAAGAGTGTCCTTGTACAGACCAAAACTACCAGAAGCATAGTTGACTTTTCTGTGCACCTGTGTACCTTCCCCTTCCACACACACATGCCAAAGATATTTTTTTAAGTGAGAAAAATAGCATAATCGTGACCTTTCTGGAATTCTCATTCTAGTGCAGTAAATTCACAGACTCTGGGGAGTGGAAGAATAAAGTTACGCCCATTCTGCCTGGAATCCTCTTGAAATACGTTAGTAGAAAATCCAAAACTAGAAGAATGAGGTATATCAGCCTGTCCTGCATTTGCAACTTTTTTATGGGGTGAGAGATATCATTTCTTTCAAAGTTCTCTTCAGCATTTGTCCTGGTCTCTTTTCTTCTTTTTCTTCCTGTCCCCTTTCTTTAAACACTCCTCAGGGTGGTGTTCTTGCACAAAAACAGATAAAATGATCTTAGATAATTCTATCACTTGCAAATAGACATACTGGAAGCAACTTGGTTTATTTGGTTTTATGACAGGACATAGAATTTTTATTGAGAAAAAAATTTAAACTAGAACTGTTGCGTGGACTGTTAATACACATAAGATGGACACATAAGATGTGTCCCTGGGGTAACGTGACAAAATATTCTCAGGCACTCTCTCCTTTCTTCCTTCATACTCTGCATATCCTCCACCATATTGAACTGCAGTGATTGGCCGAGGGCCTCTCTAATGCTTGAAAATCTGGTAAAATTGGCCCAAACTTCAGTTTCATGTTCTTCTCATGAATTTCACAATTCCTCATGCTTCTTTCCGCTTCAATATTCTTACATCCTTGCTTTCTGTCTTGGTTGAGTCCCGAGTCAGCAATATGCAAACTTGGCCCCTTCACCACCTTCCATCAGCAGTCATACATGGCTTTTCACTATTTCAGCAACTTTACAGAGAATTTCAGGATTAACAGGGCAGGGTCACACTAATAGCCCTTTGACATTTCACTGATCCTACATTAACCCTTTTCCAAAATCCAGGTCCTGAAATATAACTCTCACATTCTACATTCAACTACCTAAAACCCTTATCCTTTTATTCAAATTGCTTCTTACATACTACTGACACTATGGTCAACAAAATTGTTTCTATATTACAAAAACTATAGTTATTTATTAACATGTTGATCATCTACTTTATACTGGGCACACCCTGGGAGCAGAGATCTTTGCATATTTATCATTGTAACTCCAAACCAGAATAATAGAGACTCATAGTGGGTTTGTTGGATTAATAAATAAATTAATTAATGAACAAAAGAGTGATTGCCAAAATAAAAAGGAAACCAAGAGCAGTGAAAGATCTCCAACATGAGGTATTACAGCCACAGACTTTTGAAAAGTCTCTGAATTAAATTGAAAGCAATATTATACGTCAAATGAAAGGAGAGGTGTTCAGTAATCTATAAAAAGCAGTTTAATAAAATAAAATACTATGGGCAGTATAGTAGCTAGTCTCTGAGAATGGTCCTCAATGAACCATCACTGCTGTATTTACATCCTTGTGTAGTCTCCTCCCCTTGAATCCAGACTGGCCCTTTGATTCTCTTTTGACAAATGGAATGTAGTGGAATTGAAGAGGCATGATTTCTGAGACTAGGTCCTATCATGCCTTACAACTTAAACCTGGAACTCTAGGAACACGTGCTCTGGGGGAAACTACCACCATGTATGAAATCTGACTACCCTGAGACTACTGACTACCGTGCTCTAAAGAAACCCAAGCTAGCCACATGCAGAGGCCGTGTGGAGAGAGACGCATGACTAGGCCCCAGCTCATCCCAACTGAGGGGCCAGATAGGAATGAAGGAGCTACCTTGGACATACAGTCCAGTACTGACTTCAAACGACTCTGACTCAGTCACTGATATTGGCAGCTTCTCTTGGATGATTGGTATTCTAAATGAATCAAAGTGTCAATCATCATGAAACAATATTATATTTGGTCAATGAAATTTCTGATAAATTTCCTGATTCTTAACTTGCCTTTATGTGATTGAATTTCTTTCTCTGCAATATATATTTATTCAGTTTTTCTTACTTTTCTGTCTAGATCGTTTCTTAGGGGGCTTTCATCGCTAAGGTAGTAGGATTTTTTTTTTTTGCCTTAATAGATAAACTTATAAGATCAGGCTATCCTCATCTCCTGAATTAAAGTGCATTGTAGAGTTCTATTTCAGTAGAATTTATTTTCAAATTCAAATTCAGTTTTCATCAAGGTCACCTAATTAACTAGGCATTTTATAACAAGTAATAAATCACTCTTTACAAAAATCGTTTTTATCACATTTCCAAAGCCTGAGAAAGAATCATATACATTGTAAGGAAAAAATTCTTTAACATTAAAAAGATTTTAAAAATTCAATTTATACATACGATAAATAGAATATGTGAAATAATGAAGATTACAGGAAATTATTGAAACACTTAAATTTTGAATTTAGCATTTACCAGAATCCACTTTCTGCTTTAGCTCTGCTATTTTTTTCAACTTCAGAGAATACTGAATAATTTCAGCCATTCCCTAGTTTAGGATCTTGAAGTGGTCATGGCTCAATTTTCTGATCAGTCTCCTCAATGTGCAAGTCTTGGCTTCAGATCAAGGTTATCTGGATCTATTAGGCAAATTGTATTACAATTAAATAATTTCCTAACAGCGTATTTTAGAACACATATGCATTTTTTCCTCCTAAAATTAAGCATATGATAAAAAAAATTTCTGCTGATTCAGGAGTTTGGTTATTTTGGCAAAAATTACTGCAATATTATAAAACTTCTTGGCTAAATTTACTGTAATCAAATCTGAAGAAAACAACAAAGAATATTCAGGCATTTGTACAGTCCCTGCTTATAACCCAATGGGAATTTGACCCATATCATACATTTCCATTTGTTAATGGTTTCCAAAACAACAAAATCTGCTGGATACATGTGTCCTCTGTGCTCTAATTCTGGCTGGAACTCCTAATATTTGGTATAGTTGGATTTATTTTTGGAGGCACTTCTCATAAGTGCAGTATTAAAAATAATGTTGTGCCCACTTATAGCTACCGTATATTATGCCTCCTTTGTGCGGCACTCAGTTTGGAAAGGAATAATAGTTTGATTTTTACACTGTTTTAAAGAATTTAACATTAATGACTGCTACCTCATTTTTATATTTCTCACAGTCCTTGGGGTTGAGGTTTAGTCTAAGTGACTTGTCTAAGCTCTCAAGGCCAGTCAACAGCATAATAGGAACTTTTCTTCTAAGTGTCATGCTCTATCTGTAGAATCCTCTTTCTAGCCAAGAATTCCCAAAGTAAGATTCCCCAACATATCTCTGGTAAGAAAAACGCATTTCATATGCCTTTTAGACTGAAATGTTCAAGAGAATTTTCTTCTTTTAGACCTTGTTGGTTTGCAGGTGTGTGTGCATAATTTAAAATTTTTATTCTTTTTTTTTCTTAATTTTTTGTTTATTGCAGTAACATTGGTTTATAACATTGTATAAATGTCAGGTGTACATCATTATACTGCTATTTCTGCATAGGTTACATCATGTTCACTACCCAAATACTAATTACAACCCATCACCACACACATGTGCCGAATTATCCCTTTTGCCCTCCTCCCTCCCCCCTTCCCCTCTGGTAACCACCAATCCAATCTCTGTCTCTATGTGTTTGTTTATTGTTGTTATTATCTACTGCTTGATGAAAGAAATCATACGGTATTTGACCTTCTCCCTCTGATTTATTTCACTTTGCATAATACCCTCAATGTCCATCCATTATTCTAACGACAGCAAGATAGATGCCCTTTACTATTGTCTTCTTTTCTACTTTTCTATTTGTTTTTTAGTTTCTGTTACTCTTTAGCTCCATTCATAGACTTTTTTCCTATGCTTATCTGGAATCATGGTACCTCTCTTATCTGGAATCATGGCACCCCTCTTATCCCTGAGGCAGCTTTCTGACCAGAAGGTGAGCTCATGCTGCTTCCTGGAGACTGAAAATAGCCCAGAGTGACAGTAGGACTATGTGTACTCTGAATGCTTTACCAGTTCCTCCACTTGCCATGTTTCCTCCTGTGAGTCCTTTGGGAAAGGAGGGCACTTTCTTTGTAATCACGAGGTGATTGAGTCCTAAAGTAAACAGACCCCAAAATGACATGTGCACATGCTCTGACTCTCTATGCCAAGTTAATTATTCCTCCTCCACCCAAAGGAGGAGTGGTCCAGAAAGTTCCTGGAGCACTTTCTACTTACATCTATTATATCATATTTATCACATTGCATCCAAATATATTTTTTATCCACTTATTAAACATACATTCACTGTATGTCTACTATGTGCCAGGATTAAAAAGGAAAAATATCCCTATTCTCAAAGAGCTTCTAATCTAGCAGGAAGAAAAAGACAGTAAACAAGACAAAGAATGGAAGGAGTCACACATGCCACACGTCACATGTTTTTGACAAAAGAACATTAAAAATGGTCCTTTCTAAAAAAGCAAGCTTCAGGCCCATCTGGGCATCAGGAGAAAATTCCCCAGAAACAAATATTAAGAACTCTAATGAAGGTACAATTGTGAGCTTTCCTACAGCAGCTAACATTCTTTTATTTATTCCTTAAAACAATCCTGTCAGAAATTTTTAAACATGTTCACACAGTAGAAAATAAATAAAAGGCTCATAAAGGTAAAAACACATATGGCAGACTTGAAAATTATTTTGAAAATCAAATATCCAAAATTTGAACAATAGAATTTTGTGTCCATTTCAAAAAAATGTTAGAAAATTTGCTATACTGGTCTGTGCTATGTTACCTTAGATATGGGTAGTCCAGTAGGACGGGTGATTTCCATTTCACACAGGATATACAGCCACATTCTTGTCACCACCTTCCCAAGGAATAGAGGAATCAACTCTAGAATTATCTCTTCTCCTTACGCAAGTAGCCCATCTCACTCCCACCTCTCACAACTCCACAAATTGAGGCAAAATTGCAGAGACCACCTAAATGTTAACGTCTTCACCAGGGCAGGTCTCATGTGGGGATAAAGTAGAGAAAAAGTTGTGACTGGGCCTGAAACAAAATACTTCCTAGTAACTGACCCTCCCCACTGCCACACACACCCCATTCATCCCAAGAAGAGTGAAGAAGGCAACATTAACCCAAACAGAAGCCAGGCACTAGGGATAAATGAAGGGGGAACATTTCCCTGCGAGGTGATCTAGGTAACTCAGCCAGTTTGTCAGACCTTTTATCAGGCATTGTTGTGGCACTGAGTGGATTGTAAGATTTGGACAAAATGGTCTGTGCATGTGGAAAGCAGGTAATGTTTCTTGTCAGGACTCAGTTTTCTGCTACAAAACGCACCTTGGAGGAAAACTCCTGTCTGTTTCTTGCAGTGCCAGTAGCTGGCAGAAACATCCACCACACAAGGTCCAAATGATTCTTTGTCAGATCGTCTATGAGAGGCAAAATATAGCCCGTGAGAGAAGATCTTTAGGGATATCAGGGCAGTATCCTGTGACAAATTGCAGATTTTAGAAAAAGCAAACTGTTTAAACTTGAGGAATGTGGGTTCCATCCTAAAATCCTATCCCCCCTCTCATGTCTTATTGATACAACCATTTTAAACACATTGTCACCCCCAATATCATCAGTCTTCTGCAGGGCCCCCCTGCTCTTTCTGTGTTTCCTGCCTCACTCTTGATTATCAATCAGTACAGTGACTTCTCTTCTACATTGCCTTTCTATCTCACAGTCTTGACTGGGAACATTACCCTAAAGTAAAATTGATCATCAGTGTAGATCTTTTTTTTTTTTCCCCCTTATTACAAGATTATACATGGTCATTAGGGAAAATAGGCAAAAAAAATAATAAGAAAAGGAAATGAGAACCAGTAATAATAAAATCACCCATATTGTCAAATAGAAACACCACTCATAAATATTTTAGTTGACAATGGAACTGTTACTGATGTCCGTCACTGGATAATGGAGAAAGTTCTGGTTATCACTTAGTTTTGAATACTATTTTCTCCTCCTTTTCTGAACCAAATATACATAAGATTCTGATGATAATTAAATAATCTTTTATTGAGGGTTCAAATAAGTAACAAGAGGATAGGGGAAGGAAAGAAAAAATTAAGCTTCTGGTCTAATTATCTTGCTACCTTATACCTCACAAAGTAGAAAGTCTCATTGCCTAAATCCTAGAAAGGGTCCACACTGGTGCTCTCTTGTTCTCTAACACTCTCCCTTTACTCACCATGGCCCACAGTCTTCTAATATTTTCTTTCTTATTTGGAATTCTTATATTACATCCTCTTCTAGGTGTGCCAAGTCTTCTTCCAGAAAAATAATATTCCAGTTCCTTACTTATTATCTATTTTTTCAGTTTGCAATCTAGAAAGCTACTGGAATTCTCTGAAAGTCAATGACGTCTTCTGCCCAGTTTCTGCTGGTTTTGCAGAGGAAATGAGGTGAAGCTATGTCCAGTGTCTCACCTACTTATGGAGACTCAGTGGGGAATTTCCACTCTAGGAAGTGTTTCATGTTTTCCTAAGGTTTCTTAAATCATATAACTTATAACGATTTGGACTCTTTGCCTTGTGAAAGATACCTATCTAACTATTGTGACATAATTCATTGCATCTACCTAATACAATACAATCCTATTTTCTTGCAACGTAATAACTCTGACCCAAGGAAACATTTTCACCACTCCCCCCTCACCTACACACATGCAGTCACACACACACTACTCAAGGTGAATTCATAAAGCTTTCTCATTTTAACTGGAATCACTTTTTCATAATTCCTAGGTTTCTCTTTGACTGCCTGAGAAGTTTCCAGTTCATCTGCTATTTTCTCCATCATTATTGGCTGTTTTGTATGCCTCTTCATTACTTAACCAATCTTAAGATTCTCAATATTTGGATAGTCTCTATCTCTCCTTCCCATTCTATTCTAAACAATGCTGTGATCACTGTTCTCACAGCTAACTCTTTTAAACTATCTTCAGTTTAGGCCTTCAAATAATGCCCTACAAGTGGAATTGCTACATCAAAGACTGTGAACTTTACAAGAATATTAATCTGTATGGCCCAATTTGCTTGCTGACAGATTGCATCAGTTTTGACTCCTACCAGCCATATTTCTGAGTATTTGTTTTCTGGACAACATTGGACACTTTTCCTTGTTAAAATCTTTGTCCATTTGGTGAGCAAAAATAGCATCTAATTGTTATTATGATTCATGCATTTATAAATATAAGAAAATGAGGATGGATTTGAGGGGGAAGATAATTAAAACAGAAATCAAGTAATGAATGTGAGACACATTGTGTGACTAATTTAAGTAGAAGCATATCTTTTAAGGTTTATAATTTTTTTAAAAAAAATTCAGAGTCCAGAGCTTAATTCTTTCTAAAGATCCTGTTTTTCTCAAATCCGCTGTTTTCTTCTATAGAAACGTATTGTTGTTATTGGTGTTTTTAGAAATTCTAATAGGCTAAACTACACTTTACATTTCTATACTTTTAGTAAATTACAAAGCATGTTTCCAGCTGTGCTGCATTTGTTCGATGAGAGATTTTGCTCCTTTTTTGATGATGAGGACATTGGGGCCTCCAAAAGTTCAGTGACTTCACCACAGTCACATATCTAGAAAGTGCCAGATCTCAGGCTGTATAGGAAAAGAGAAGAATCAGGGCTTCTTTTTGCTCTACTTCCTGGGAAATTCCCACATTAACACTGGCTCAGTGCGTAATGAATAGATTCTTTCAGAAATAGAGTTGTCACAGTCTGATCTAAGTTAGCAAGTTTTCATTTTGAGTAGACAAAGAAAACAAAATGTTAGGCTGGCTTCTCAGCCTGAGGGCCTCAGAGAGAAGGAAGCTGTCTGGAGACAGGATCCTTTCAGCTACAGCCAGCATGAATTAGCCAACCAGAAAGTACACATTCTGCATGAACATGGGCACGTCCGGATTGTTATTTACCCTCACTGGAGGGCAGGTAACCCGATGCGACCACAGACTCTACAGACTTTAAGAGGCGGAGAAGGATGTGGATTTGGATTTTATATTTGTATCACGTCTTTCAGCTGAGATGTTCCCAAAAGACTTTGGGAGCCAATGGTCAAAACTATGATGAAGCTGTGAAACACTAGCTGTCCATCAGTAAACATTCAGGAGACCCTGGACAAAAGACATCCTCTCCATCCTTTGCAGCTGAAGAGGAAATATCATGAAACCAAGCTCATGAATAACTACCCATACTTGCTTTGGGGGATAAAAGCTCCTGGAAATTATGTTTAAGACCCGAGGACTGTAATTTAAAGTTTTCCAAAATCTATTTGAGGAGAAAAATCTCCAAGGTGGTTCAGTCAGAGTAAGGATCCTTTCAGTACTTCAGGGTTATGCCCAGTCCCTCCCCTCAGTGTTGTATACAAACGTGATCATGTCTGATTTATGCTGAACCTAGGCAGGTAAGTGTTATTGTCCCTATTTTATAGGTGGATGATAGGAGCTTAGTTATTGAAAAATATAATTGTCAAATACCATCACTTTCTAATGGGGGTGGATCCTGGTAAAAGGGAGGCCATTTTGTTTTAGTGTACACCTTAATGGATTTGGATATGAGAAGGAGAATACAATAGTGGTTGCCAGGGGATAGGAGCTGGAGAAAATGGAGAGTTTTTGTTCAATGGGTATAAAGTTTCAGTTATGCAAGATGAATGAGTTCTAGAGCTCTGCTCTACAACATAGTGTCTATAGTTAACAATATAGTATTGTGCGCTTCAAAATTTGTTGAGTAGATCTCATGTTAAGTGTTCTTACCACAAAAATAAATAAATAAATAAATAAATAAATAAATGGACACAAGGAAACTTTGGGAGGTGTTAGATTTGTCTATTCCCTTGATTTTGGTGACGATGTTATGGGTGTCTGCATTGGCAAAGCTCATTGTACATATTAAACGTGTGGTTTTTTGTATATCAATTATACTTCAATGAAGCCATTAAAAAGAGAAAAGAAAAATGAAAAAGAATAAACAAAAAAAAAGAAGAAGAAGAAAGAAGATTCTGGAAACCATCTGTGAAAATTTTCCTCTGATTGGCTGGTTGAAGGTATACTTTTAAACGTAACGTGCAAGTAAATCTTAATTGTGTTTTTGTGTTGCTGTGATGTAAAACCATCTTAATCTTTAGAAAACTCAAAAGATTCTTTGAGAGGTTGTTTAGCACCCGTAAAGAGAAATCAGAGGATTACCAAGCGAACAACACTTTTCCCCACGAAATTCATAGATATCTTTGGGTGAGATTTAGGCTTCACAATGTTTTGAACTGGTTATTCGGAACACTACTATCTATATCTCCAAAGACAAGAAGACTCCAGAAAACAACCAGGCTACACTCAGAAAAGCAGTATGCATGTATATGTAAGATATCTGAAGAAAAAGAATGGGCTGTTTCTCATCTGTTCCCATGCCTCTGAATCTAGGACTCTCGTGTGGAGAGAAGATAAAGAATAGGATGAAACATATATATATGTCTAAATATACAAGGCCTAATTATACTGAAAAATATAGTAATTAACACAACAGTGATGGATCTAATGTGAATACTCAAAAATAAACTATAAACCCAATTGACACCCCCACTCACCCACTGTCTATCACCAAGTGACTAGGATTTTACATTCCAAGATGATCTCTTGGTCAGTCTCAACATCTGAATCATGGTCTATTCCCATCTTCCCAAATTCCAAGGGTGAGGGGCTTAAGAAGAAGTTTTGTTACAGGAAGATAATCTCATCTCTATTCAAGCAGAAGCTGCAGACACAAAGCAGCCCACAACCAAGTCATGCTGAAAATGATGTTGTATAGTTAACAACCATTGGATTCAGCTTGCTGTGTGTTTATATAATATTGATTTTAAGTGAATTCTGCTGAGTTTTGAACACACAGAAATTTGAGGTACATAAAATTCCATCTATCAAAGAAACAGACTTCAGCTAAAGTTAAAATGGTTTTTCTTTATCCCAATTCATAACATGAAATTTTCTAGTACAGAACTGTGCTTACACTTAAGGAGATGTTACATAAAATATTGATAACTTCAATAAAACCATATAACATGATATTCTACTTGATATGATACTTCTTTGTAATATGAGAAAAGGCTAGAATGTATTTGGTAAGATTACACATACCCCTCTTCAGCAGAGTATCTTAAATTTGGCCAAAGGAATAAAATATTACTTCTCTCTCTGACACATTACAAATTTTAGAAATACTTTTTCATGTAGAAGCATTTATTGTACTTATTAAGTTAGAGTTAAAGAGAATCTGAGAAAGTTAAAGAGAGTCAGCAGTAAAGTATTCATTCAACAAATATTTATTGAGTGCCTACAATGCATCAGGTACCATGAAAAGCACTGATAAGACAAGCAAAATTAATAATTAATATGAAAGAAGAAACAAGCACATATCTAACTATAATGAAAGGTAAAAGTATGGTAAGTGCAAAAGAGATATATTAATCACTATAGGAATTCTGATTGTGAAATTTTGGAAAAACTTCACTAAGGAGGTCGCATTGAGTTGACTAATGTATGTTTCTGTCCTTTGGAGTCAAACAAGGTTGGGCCATTAAGGACTCTTGGTTGCAAACAAGAGAAATAAAACTTAAGTAATTTAAAGTATATCCTTAAGAAATTTGAAACAAAAATTGTTATTTTCAATTCAATTCCCCCAATTATTAGCACAAATTTTCCAAGTTTAAAGGGGTATGAAGAAGTTCAGTGCCTTCTCTAAGAAAAGATTGTATCTGAAACTGGGATAGATACTAAAGAAGTTAAAAATGGTTTATTTACTCATTCATTTAAATCTATTTATTAGGAATTGGTTATGTACCTGAGCTTTCTCCACTTGATGGGGATGTATCTGTTAATAAGACAGATAATAATAATAATAGACAATATTTATAGAGACATTCTTAAACACCCTAGAAGAGTTTATATAGTAGCTATAATATGTTAAAAAGAATTCTTCAAGGAAAAATAATATGCTATGGGAGTTCAAAATAGATAATCCATTTAGGACTTGAGAAAGTGTTAGGGCATTTGCCCATAAGGCATTTGATTTAGTTCTTGAAAATTATTTATATAAAAGGAAACAATTGCAGGTGAGGCAATAGTATAAGAAAAAGCATGAAAGACCAGATACCACCTTGCATCCCCACAGGCTCTACAGTCTAGAATTATTTCTAATTGATATCCATTTTCATTTCTACAAATATTTATTAAGTGCAGTTATATTTGGGGCATTGTGACACATAATCTTCAAGGTGTTTGCATTCAGTGGTTTCCATTTGTAAAACATTTGTCCATTCAGATATTGATTGACAAACTACTCTGTACTTGAAATTATATGAGGGTGATACAGTGGTGATTAAGATATACATGATCTATACTTCTTCTAGTGGGGTCCTCTAAAGGAGCATCTAACAAGAGTGGTATTGGTGGGGGTATGATAAAAGGCTTTTGGTAGGAAGTTATATCTGAGCTGAGCTGTGAATAGCAAGTCAAGTGGCATTGATGGAAGTATTTCTCGGTAGACCAGTCAGATATTTCTTGAGTCTCAGTAAAGCCAGATCTAGATCCACCTATAGATGCTAAAGACAGTAAAGTGTGTCTTGCTGTTGGTTTTATATAGTACATTTCCAAAGGATATGGTTTGGTGCTAGGGTTTTGTTTATGCAATGAAATAGTTTTATCAGAATTTTGTAATTAGTAACGAAAACAATGAAGGAAAAAAGAGGAAGAAGAAGAAAAATAAGGAAGAGGACGAACAGGAAGACAAGGAGAAGAAATCATTGCATTTTATCATCGAGAATTTTGGCTTTTGCAGCCATAACTTAAGATTACCTTCTTTATTTTAACTCCCCCAACAATAAGATATCATCAAAGAGAATTGGCTGTCAAATTACTTCGCAAATTAAACTGTAGCATAACATACCTCTCTGGGAACTAAAGAAATGAGAGACCTAATTTTTTATGACATTAGAGATCATTTGGTCCAACTTTCTCATTTTACATATAATGAAACTAGGGCTGAGAGGGTTTAAATATCAGCTGCCAAATTCCACAGTGGATTTGCAGCAGTCTTATTGAAAAATAATAACGGTATTCTATGGAGATAGAGTAGTAGAATACAATAAGAAATGAACTCTGAGAAACAGAAAATTTGCAGGTATGTCTGTTCCATTCTCTAATACTTTTCTGCAAACCTTAATATCTTTAACATTTTTAAATGGTCATATATTTGCATTGTGCTTTTCTTTTCTCTCTTTTTTCTATTGTTACCCAAAGTAATTTAGAATGCAGCTTTCCTTCTATACCCTTTCATATCTTTCCCATCTTTGATCAATGAACCTCTGTCACCCATAAAATTTAGGTAACTTGCTTTATGAACAATGATATGGAACCTATTGGATCTTATAAATCATTCAATGTCAATTGGGATAAAAGACATGGAAAACTCAGGTTACTTGTTCAATCTCTTGTATGTCGTGCCACACTGACTGAAAAAGAGTAGTTAAAATACAGTAATATTTTAGTGTTAAGGTATTTTCTCTCTTAAGTTGGCCATAGTCTGAGATATTACCTGACTACCAAAGTTAATGCCATGCAGCCAAAAGGAAAAAAAAAATGTCCTAAGATTTTTCACACGGGCTAGGTCAACTTTCCCATTCAAGTTACACCAAAATTATAAAAAAGATCATAGTCACTAAGGAAAATGACTAGGTCCTGGTATTGAGATTTTTAGTTGTTTTTTTTTAATGGCCCAGTACTATGCTAAGATTTTTACATACCCTATCTATTTAATTTTTATATTGATTTTTGGAAAGTATTTTTATTTTAAATATATGGAAATTGAGGTTCAGAGACAGAATTGCCTTACATTAGATCACACAAATTCCTTTTGCATTTAAAAAACAAATGTCTTTACCCTGGCTTTTGTGGCCTAGGTGATTCTCAATAAATCTAGTCATAACCTGTGTCTCCCACCTCTCTCCTACCAGTCTTTACCTTTCTTTCTGTGTTTCAGTTGCACTGACTTTGCAGATATCACAGTTTCCTACTTCATGGCTTTTGCATCTATTCTCTCCCTTGCCTCTTCATATACATCAGGCTTCTCCTAACTCAGGTTGTAGGGTCCAGGCCAGCTTTACGGAAGGCCTTCTCTGAACCTCATCACCTTCTGTATTTCACCATTATCATTTTACTATACTAACAACAGATTTAGAAAATTTAAGTATGACTTTCGGGAATTGGGGGAGGAGAGGAATACAGTAGTAAAAACACACTTAATACCTGAACTTTCACAGTGAGGGTTAGTAGACAGCCTTTAAAACTAATAAATCAAGAAATAGGATAGCTATAGCATAGTCTATAGAATTATAGAGATAACCACCATTTCTTTGAAATGTACCAAAAAATAAGATGGACTGATTGAGGGATGGAGGGATTAAAAGATGGACAGATATATGAATAAATTAAATGTAGAAAAATGTTAAAAAAATAAAATAGGTTGGAAAAGTTTTCACCATCTCAGCAGCCTGTTACTTAGTACTTATCATAATATATAATTATACATTTATACTTTTATTTCACAATCTCTATGAGGGCAGAGATCTTAGAATAATATCTAGAACAAACTAGGTGCACAGAAAATGCAAAGAAGTGAACATACTTAAAAATGGAAAAAAAATAATAAAGGGAATTGAAACCAGGTGTGTTTCACGATGCCCATGCTTCCCCTGCCCCACCCTGTTTTGTGAGTTATACTCCATTGCCCAGCTAAGCTGAACCTATATTTGAGCTCACTGGGATTTCTCCTTTCTCTGAACTCTGTACCCTACTGGAACTTATGAATTAATTAGACTCATTGGTCAATAGTTCAAGGGTTTATATCCTATCTTCCCATCTTGATCGTAACCTACATAAGTTTGTGTCCATGACAGTGCTGGGTGTTTTCTCACCAGTGACACCCTCGTATTTCATTGGCCAGAACTGGACACAGGATCCAATGCAGCTACCAGAGGGCCAAGGAGTGAAACCCACTATGTGTATGTGTCCAGAAAGGAGGAGACGCAGAAATATTGGTGGATGCAAGTCAGGACTCCAAGGGGAGAATGATGGAAGAGAGAAAAGAGAAGGAGGAAGGAAAACAAAGGAAAGAAAAGATCTGGAAGAGGAGAGTGAAGGTAGTGATTGAGGATGACAATTGTGACAGCTTTCTGGATCTGTCAACTTGGTTAACCTAAAGTCCCCAGTTATTCAATAAAATACTAATACAGGTATTGCTGAGAAGAGATTTTGCACAGGTAATTAAAGCCCTTAATCAGTTGACTTTAAGCAAGGGAGATTATCTTGGATAGTCTGGATGGATCTGACTTAACCAATGGGAAGGCTGAAATGCAGGGTTGAGGCTTCCCCTAACAAAGACTTAAGAAAACTGCTTCAGTTACAACTTGTTGAATAAAATAAACTGCCTGTCTTCCATGAGGGAGGCACTTTGAACAACATTTAAAATTTGTGGAAATTCACATATGCAATTAAAATCACTGAAAGATTCTTAACTGCAAAAAGTTGATGTTAATTGAATACTTGGTCACAGTATTTTAAGAAATTGGTCAAATCCAGTACTATGAAACAAAGCAAAAACTACAAATTAGACAGGAAGATATGAGAACCAATCAGGAAGCTGAGAAAATATTTCTCCCCATTCACTGAAAAAACGAAACAAAAACAAAAACAAACAAAAAGCAACTTTTTCTCAGGGTTGTTCAGTAAAGCACTAGAGGTAAATGACCCAAGTTCCCACTTCCCGCTGTCTCCCTTATAGAGATTTGGCTTTGGGGAACTTTAAAGCTAGGAGCTGCCAAATTTTGATTCATTCATCTTGGCAAGTGCCATGGAGACAGGCTTATAAGGATGGCAAACCCTACTGTTTTAATTCCGAAATTGTCGTGTTTAAAGGAGACACCTGAGCCCATGGCCCCCCTTTCCCAGGAGTGTTATTAAGAAGGGGTCTCAGATATTCCATGCCTTCTGAAATTCCACTACATTTCAGTGCCGTACACCACTGCATTTCATAATGTCAGAAGAAGAAGAAAACAAATAAGTGATTGGGGAGAGAGAAAGGATGAAGGGCGAAATCGGGAAGAACTAGAAATAAAAGGACATCAGAATGTGGGAAATTCTTCTTTCCTTGAGCATCCTATTTGGGAAACAAATTAACCCAGAGCTCCATGCTCCCTGCTTTCTGAGCAGAGAGTTCTGCAACGTGCTTTGCTCAGGGGCAGCAGCTGAGTGTACATTCTGAGGTCTTGGCGTCCATGCTCATTCAGCACAGATCCAAAAATCACAACTCTGTGGGCCCTGAGTTGTGTGCAAAAGGAAGCTGGATAAATACGGGTCAAGTAAGTACAACGGAGGAGAAAGGAAATAGGCTTGGCTTGGAAATAGGCCGTGTCAACATTGCTTTGTCATCAACCCCTTGTTAGAATGAGAGCCTGGATCTCACGGTGATGGCGAGAAAAGATGAAAAGATATAGGGGGAACTTGAAGGCAGATAATTTCTTCACAAACTAAGGCCAGTTTGAATCTGACTTGTGTAGAAAGCAGGAGCTGTAAGCGCACGGATAGAGTCTTTAGCAGGGTGTTACAGAACGTTGGGTGTCCGAGTCCCTAATTCACCACCTACTTTTTGCTAGCCATTTGCCCAGATGAGGAGTTGGCAAATTGTGACCCACAGATCAAATCTGGCCAATAGCATGTTTTTCCAAATAACGTTTTATTGGAACACAGCCACACTCACTTATTTATATATTATGTGTTGCTGTTTTCTTGCTACAACAGTAGAGTTGAGAATGGCCTGGATTTAGGACTTCCTTCCATCCTTGGCTCCTTCATTCAAATTACAGAAGGGAAAAGTGAAAGTATAACAGATTCATCTAAATTTTAAAATCCCCAGCCTGGAGACACCTCCACCCATATATGGACTTTGAAGGTGGCACTCTTAAGGCAGAGTCAAGGATGGTGTTGCAATTAATGAAGCTGAGACAACTGGTAGCAGATATGACAAAAAATAACATTAGACCACTAATTCGTACCTCACGCAGAAGAATAGACCTACATATAAAAGGCAAAACAGCAACCGTATATAACAATGTAGAAGGATGTCTTCACGACCTTGGGGGAGGGCAAAATTTTTTGGAAAGATGCTAAAAATACTGGCCATTTAGGATAATATTGCTAAACTCGATTATATTAAATTTAAGAATGATTGTTTATCTAAAGACATTAAAAGAGAAAAAATTGTTTTTAAAAAAAATACATCAGATAGTGGGAGAAAATAGTTGGAACATATGTAACAAAAAGCACAAGTATTCAAAATATAAAAAGAACTGCAGAATAAATTAGAAATAGACTGACATTGCAACAGAAAAATAGATTCACAAAAGATTAAGTTGAAAAGGTCATTAAATATATGAAAAGTTTTCAAATCTCTTTATTATTATTATTAACAAGAAGCAAATTAAAACCACAGTAAGATAGCACTATGTACTCAGTAAATGGGTGCCAGTTTGGAAACATACCAAATGTTGACAAGGAGGTAGAGCAAGAAAAAGACTAATGAATTGCTGACGAGTGTGTAATTTGAAAAGATCATTTTGAAAACAGCTCAGCTTTATGTAATAAATTTGATAACATACATATTCTATGACCCAGCATGTCCATTACTAGATATATTCCCTACAAAAACACCTCCCCATTTGCAGCACATTACGTGTATATGAATGTTCATAGCAGTGCAGTTTATCATAAACAAAATTGAAACAAGCCCAAATATCGATCAACAAAAGAATGTATCAACGTCATTGTGTATATTTAGCAATGAAAATAAATGAACTATAGGTAACAATATTGATTAACCTTAAGATATAGAAATATAAATATATATACAAAATGGTGAGGAAAAATGTCAGACACAAAAGATATATAATACATAATGCAATTTATATGAAGTTGAAAAGTCTTTCCTTGGATAAATAGGGTACCTCTATTTGATTTAGATTTTCTTCAGAGTCCTGTATATATATTATTTTCTATACAAAGGTTTTGCAGTTATTATGTTGGTGTATTCTTTGAAACATACTTTATTGTTCTTTTAAATGCCATCATTTAAAAAATTACCTTCATTTATTATTTTTTTCTTGGTTTATTGGAATTACTTTGATTTTTGAATATTGGATTTATAGCCAGCAATCATCTCTTACTAGTTTCATTATTTTTATGTAGATTTAGTTTGTGTAAGTAGAAATTCATCTCTTTATAAATAATAGGTGTTTTATTTCTTCATTTCTAATGTTTTTTATTTTGTTTTATTTTATTTACCTATATCTCTCATCTATCTGAGATGTTAGAAGTTTAAAGCAATGGAAAATTGATGTGGTGATAATAAGCATTTTGATCTTCTTCCTATTAAAATGTTTCTATTTTTCAAATCTCTATATTTTAAAATTCTTAACATTCAGCAATCTTACATGTCAAAAATGAACTGTATTGCTCATGTATTATTTTTATTTGTGCACTTATTAACAGCTTTGAGTCAGTTTTCAAGTGTTTATCAGCTCTTTGTATTATCTTTTATAAGGTGCCTGGTTTTCTCCATTGTCCATTCTTTTCCTTTAGGATTATTTGATTTATTTTAAAGGTACTTAGTTTTTGTTTCGTTTTTTTTTTGTCTACAAATGTTGCAAACTGTTGGCATGATATATGATAGATACGGATGATACAATGATGTATAATACAACCATGATTCATTATTTTATGGAGCTTACAGTCTAATGGTGATGATACTTTCAAGATTTGGGAAATTAACAATATCATATATTTGCTGTAAATAATTTCCTCAGTCTGTCTTGATGTTGTTTATGTCTTTCCCTCCTTTCCTCCCTCTCTCCCTCTCCACCCCTTCATTTCCTTCCTTCTTTCTGTCATTATTTCTTTTCTCCCTCTCTTTCTCAACCCTGCCCTCCCTCTATTTATTTCACTTACTTTCTCTAACCTTCCCCAACACTTTCTAGCTTTTCGCTTCCACTAGCTCTCATTACTTTTTCCCTTTTGACCTTTCAGCCATTTGTGTTTTATACGTAAATTGCATTTATCAATATTTTTCTCTATGAATTCTAGATTAAGTTATGCTTTAAAAATCTTTTCCTACTCTATGATAAAATCTCATTATTAAGTATTAATATTTTATGTTAATCTTTGTGATTAACAATGATTATTTCGGAATACACATCTGGAATTTGTTGGGGCATATATAGATTCAGCTGTATTTTTTCCAAATGACCAGCCCATCCTTTATAACATCAGCTATTGTGTAATTCATTTTTTCTACGTTATATTGAAATTCTGCTTTCAATTTGCATATCTCTTTGAGTCTATTGCTTAACTCTACTCGGTTTTATTGATCTTACACGTCTCTCCTTGTGCCAATACCTTACATTTAAAAATTACTGAAGTTCTGAAATATGTCTTAACATCTGGAAGGGCTGTTTCACTTTCATCACTCATTTTTTCAAGTCTTCATTTTTTTTAATTTCATATTTATTTTTACCAGTGCACCTTAGAATAATAAAGTTATCAAAAATCTCTCAAAATGCCCTGCTTCAGTGAGTTTACCATTTATTTATGGATAAATATAGAGTAAATTGACATCCTTACAAACTTGTATTTTCCTAATCAAAAACAAATACCAGGAGTTTGATTTTCTAGCAACATAGAAGATTAGATGTTCAGAGAAGCTTTCTAGGTATGGAATACCTAATGTTCAATGGATAATTACAATATGTATTTTAAAATATAAAGTTGAGTTAGTAGAGAAAAAGAGAATATTTTCAGGGAAAAAAGAAATGTAAGAATGCACCAGTTCAGATAAGTGAACACTTATTAAAGCTTGCTTTTGTCCGGGGGATGCTGGATTGTCCTTGGTGGCTTAGAACTGTGGTTTATACGGACTATGATTCTAGAGCTAAGAAAGAAAGCATAGCCATGAAAAATAATATGTCCATCTGATCAGACATCCCTGCATAAAACCTGAAACCTGAGAAGACAACCCATAGTAAATAAGGCAGGAAAAACAAAAACAAAACAAAGCAAATGCTTATTCTCAAAGAAGATTCACATCTTCTTAAGTATTTAGGCATGTGGATAATAGAAGGAATAGAGAAGAAAAATTTCCCCCTGAGGTTTCCTAACCACAAGCCTGATCTCATGCCTGTTTGGAGAGAGAATTCACTCTTCCTTTACAACCTAAAAATACGGAAAGTAGATCTTTCAGATTAAAGGGACCCCAGAGAGTAATACATATAAGACACTAGAGAGACAACACCAATTGCCCCTGGGGAAATGAACTTTAAAGTCAGAATTTAAAGATTCTTTCAAGGACTATTAATTCATAATAAATATATAAGGAACAAGCAAACAGGACCAAGACAAAGCTTTAATATTAAATGACAGAATCAGAGATAAAAGTACCACTGATGTTGGGAATATCAGATACAGAATATAAAATAATTTATTTTAATATGTTTAAAATATACAGGGTATCTAACTAATTGAAAGGCTATCAATAAGGGCCTTTTGAAAAAAATAAATAAATAAATTTCAAGAAAGTTTAAAGGCACAAAAGAATTAAAGTTAGAAATTTAATAACTAGATCAAACATCAATTTATACAAAGTTGAAAAGAGAGTAAAATAATTTGGAGATAGCTCCAGGAAATAATGCAGCACAGAGGGACTAAGGGACAGAAACCATGAAAGAAATATTAAGCCAGATAATAAAATAGTACGAATTTTTTAAAACATCTGTTTAATTGGAATTCTAGAGGAGCCAGAATAATGAGATCAAGGACATATTTGAAATATAATCAAAAATGTTCTACTCTTGAACAAAGATAGGAATCATTGTATTCAGGAACCTTAAACATTATTAAAAATTGACAAATCAAAATATTATGGTAAAATCAAATAATGATGCCATTAAAGAGATAAACAAAAAAGCAGCCAATTATTAAAAACAGTTACTTTCTAAGAATGAGACAGATGATTTTGCAACAGTAAAAAGAGAAGCCTTAAAAAAGTGGAAAAATAAATACAATATGAGACAAGGAACCGACTCTCTATTAGGACACATTTCAAGAACAAATTAAGAATAATTCAGACCTACAAAAGTTGGAAAGATTTACTACAATGAAGTACTTCTATAAAATTATTAAAAATATACTCAAGGAAGAAGAAAAATAATGTCAGAATAAAGAAGAGATGGACAAAGGAAGAATAAGAGTAAAAAACGTAAACGGATGGCTAATTCAAGAAAAAGTAAGTTATTAAACAAAACAACAAGAACAATCCTAGATATAATGACAATACCATCTAACTTTTGAACTTGCAGTTTATAAAATGGAATTTAATCACTCAATTGCAATAGCATTTAATTCAGGAGAAAATACAACCCACATTAAAGTATTCTAACATCCTTGTATTGTTTGGAAGAATAATAAAACTGCTTTGTTAACCTATACATAAATTTTGTTAAGTTAAATGTCAGTTTAAATATAACTAGTACCAATGTGGATATAGTGCATAAACTTTCAAGCTAATAAAGAGGAAAAATAAGGAAATGGAAAAGAAAACACTACATTTAAAGAAAATGTGCATTTATTAGAGGGCAATGAGACATTCTTTTCTCAAATGTTTCCATTGAGCTCCCTCCCTGGCAGACAGACTGCCTCTTGCTTTGCTCTATTTCTTTTTGCATTTTTAGTCTACATTAGGGTCTACAAGGTGTTACCTTGCCAGACCCCACCCATGGAGCCAGTTCACTCATGAGTTTGACTTTCCTTCTAACTCTCTGTCCAGTTTTTGGGTGAAGCTTAAATCACTAACGTTTAAATCACTTGGCTTGGGTGTCACCAAGTATAAGATATAGACAAGCCTGGAAATGTAAAACTCTTTATCTCTCTCTGTGAAACACACAGACTCAACCACAGAATATGAGTCCTACTGTAAAACCTTTGATAAAATTGCCCATGGGGAAATGACACCTAAATTTATTAGGTGAGTAACATACCAAACAAGTGACATCAACACCACCATGAGAAGAGTAAGTCTTCAGGTAGGACCATTTGGCAAGACCAACTTGTGCCTGAATGTAGTGATGAACCATGTCTTTATTACAGAATAAAGTGCCCTGCTGGGTTGCTTGAGGTTTTGTGTCTTCCGTAAGCAAGAAGCAAAACAAACAAATCCCATGGAAACTCATTAAAACTTGAGCCTAGTTTCCCAAGTTTATATTCTTGCTCCTGCTGACTTTTAATATAACATAGTCATCTAAGAATTTTTCAACCAAATTATCTTTGCTTTCGCTACTTCCTATCTAGATTTCTGACCAAGTGGCTTCTGCAAGAACAGGTTCTGAAATCTAATCTTCAGTTCCTTGACCATCTAACTTGTCGTTTTAGCCCTACCGTTCAGCTTGCCCTTTCCAGCCCAGTTGTGTTGGTGGTATCACAGGAAAGCAGTCAAGAGTTCTAGAGATAGAGCCAAAGTGCTTGGGTTTAGATCTGACCCTTGCAATATGCTAGCTGTGTGTATAATAGGGCAAACAGTGAATCTCTTAAATGTCCATTTTCTCCTTAGAACAACAGAGAAAAATAATCCAAATCAGAGAAAGGAAAAAGGTTATAAACATGCAGTTCACAGAAGAAAAACTGCAAATGCTTAAATATATAAATTAGAAAGAGATGAATTTTTTACAGATGTCATTTTCTCCTATTAGATTGTTGGAAATGATAGATATCAGTAGTATTTTGTGTGGGGATACGAGGGAACAAGAAAAACTCTTGCTGAGAATGAAAAATAATTACATGTTTTTGAAAATAATAGTATCTCTCCAAAGAAATATTTTTTAAATGTACTTTATATAAATATTTGCACATGTACAATACACATGTAATAGGATGTTGATTGAAAATTTCATTATATTGGCAAAAATTTGAGAATATCCTAAACCGATCAATAGTAGAATAATTAATGCAGTCATTCTATATATATTATATTATGAACTTAATATTTTCCTAACATACCATGAAGTTGAAAATCAGGTTATAAAACAGTATATTAGTACAATATATGTACTTTATATAAGAACAATATACAAATAAGAACAACTTGTATTCAGTCATTCTCAGTGGTATGGTTAATTTTTTTTAGAATTGAAATGTACAGCCGTAATGATTGGTAAACAGCCACTTCCCTGAGCTCTGCAGATGAAAGAACAGTTGAGTATTGGCTCAGTTATTTAAGTCAATGCTTCCCAGGCTTTCACTGATCAAAAAATTTCACAAGCTAAATAAAGATCAACATAGAGTTGCCAAGATTTATTTTGTCAAATTAAGCCATTCAGATATCAGACAATCGTGTAATTTCACCATCGGTTTCCTCAAGAAAATATTTTAACATAAAAATAGTAAAACAAATGTTTATTTCAGAATAAGAAAAAAGGCGTTAAGCTGAAAAAATATGACTTTCAGGAAAAGTTGGCAACTTTATTCTAGTGTTTTCTATTCTCAAGCAGAAAATTTTGTCATAGATCTGCAGCTTGTAATTTATGAAATACTGATTTAGATAGTTCCTTTTTATTTGAGTCTATTTCTAGCAAACAGAAAGAGAGAAAAGAAGCATTTACGCAACTGAAGAAAGGGTGAGCTGAAAACCACACTCAACTGGGACAGAAATTTAATCAATGCTTAACTGAGAAGGTGAGTTTTAATCTTAGAACCAAAAGTTGCCTTGCTGTAATCCATGGAAGTAATTCTCAACTCAGGCTGTCCACTGGAATCATCTAAACTGTTTTAAAAGAAACATGATACTCTAATCCCATCTCTAGAGATTCTGATTCAATTGGTGTCTGGTATGGGACCCAAGCTTAGGTATTTTTTAAGAATTCGTCATATGATTCCAATGAGTAGCTAGAATTGAGTCACTGGTCTAACTTTTTTCTTGTTTATAATGGAAAACAGGCAATAAATAAAATGAATTATAAGTGTTCACTTGAGAAATGTTTGAAAAACAAACAAAATAAACAGAAAACAATAAAAACATGAGTTTTCAGAAATAATATTCTAATATGTGGTTTTGTCTAGTAAACTAGGGGTCAGATAATTTAAATGACTTAGAGTCAGAGGGTTACATTAAAAAATTGATATCAACGTAAAATATATACATAAACTTTTCCCTTGCCTTTGCAGATGGTTAGTATTTCTTCTAAATACTAAGATTATAAAAGTAGTTAGAATTATTATATAATTAAATATAAAAGTAATTATAAATATTATGATTATAATTTCCTGAAATTAATGAGGTGAGTTCACATACTGGTTTTAAGATGAAAAAATGAGTTACTTTTTAAAAAGTAGTACTTCTTCCTCATGGAGGAAGGTCAGACGTATATTTCCTGAATGGTTAGAATTTTGGGACGAGTCTAAGACCTGGTAAAAACACAAAGTGCATTTGGGAGCCGATTGTCTCTTCGAACAAAACATTACAATTAATTTTTAGGACAGTATTTCTCAAAGTGTGATACTATAAATTACACCTGTATTAGTAAAATATAATCGTTAAAAATGCAGATTCATTGTCTGGGGACGAAGTCTAGAAAAGTGCCTCTGTTACAACTCCTTTTGAGTCTCTTATTCAAACCAAAATTTAAGAACCATTGCTCTAGGCTTGAATCAGGCGGTCCCAGGAGCAGACATGGAAAAACATAGCTCTGTTTATGATACATTTTTTAAATTTGTAAACAACTAGCCTATGTGCTCGCATAGGCGTTGGATGAAATATTCAGCACGGGGTACCGTTTTTGAGCAGGGTTTTAGCTGAGCCCTGCAGTGTGATTCATTTTCAGAAGTGATGCCTTCGAAATCTCAGTTCCATTACATAAGGTAGCTGGTGCTTACTGAGTAGGGAGATTAACAGAAAAAAACACCGTCTTTTAATCTTTTCTAGACTTTCAGACTCCTACCACCCAGAACGCCTCCTCTCTTGCCAAAATAGAGATAAAGAAGCTTAATTGATGACCAATTCTAATTTTCCTGTGTTTTTTAAAATTCCTGTTAGGAGTTGGCCTTCGAGTACCTGTTCTCTAATCTTTGTAGTTGCTGTATTTCTATGTGGATAGTAAGAAATTTCTAAAGGTACAAGACTATTGCAGAAATAGCTATATAAAAAGTGGGAAAATATTGCTCTAGGAAAGCAGAGCTACAATGGAAAGATCAAGCCCAATTTGATTGTAATCTTGCTTAGAATTTATGGACTATCTTTATGTTTGTAATCACTTTTTTTATAGGTAGAAAACAAATCATACAAGTGTTCAGAAGAAATTAATTTAATTTTTTCACAGTCAAGGCAACTGTGTCTCATATTAATTCCCAAGTCAATTTTCTACTTTAACCAAGTGAATATGTACTAGGTCCACACATATCTAATTTTAATCTTATTTTCAATATTTTCTCTGCCTTCTTAAATTCCACCTCTTCCGAGTCCAGCTTATTCTATAACCAGATACAGTTTCCATGGCGTTTTTCCACTAAAATTGAGGCTAGTGTTTGTGTTTCCTGGAAGGAGCAGTCTACAGGAAGAACTTTGATAGCAGGACGTCTTATACATTTCTGTCTGGTGATGTGGTGGGCGTAGGAGATTCTGTCATAGGCAAACAGAACTGAATATAAACTGGCACTTCATTTCTAGAAATGAACTTAGCAATACATATTACAAGTCTTAAAAATATCTATATCTTTTATGTAAATAATTTTACTTTTAAAAGTTGCTATTAAAGAGATAGAGGCTATCATCATTGTAACTTCAAAAATATTCATTCAGATTTGTATTTTAATAGAAAGCTATGGAAAACATCTAAATATTCAGCATTAAAAACATTTAACTTATAGTTCATTTGTTTTAAAAATGATTATACAACTTGTAAAATTATGCGTTTAATACCATTTGACTGCTTGATAATTGCTCTCCATATAATATTATTCAATATGGAATAGAAAATTGCAAATATAATTTATCCTAATCTTGGAAAAAGTTCATATATGCCTGACACTGTTCTGGGCCCTGGGAATGCAGCAAAAAACAAAATTGACAACTCTGCTGTAGGGCATTTATGTTGTAGTGAGATGGAGAGGCAGAAAAATATTAGGGAACCACACATTCATCAAATAAGACTACAAATAAAAAATATAATTTCAGATATGAACAATAAATAGGTCAATCTGATAGCGAAAAGATTGCTATATCCTTTAGAAATAGAGATCAAATAACTCCTACCTAAAGCAGTGATTTTTTAGATCAATTTTATTAAAGTGCAATTTGCATATAATAAACTGTATCCATTTAAAGTGCACAGTTTGAGGCGATACACCTGTGAAATTACCACTACAGTAAAGCCACAGATTATATGTATCACTCACAAAATTTTCCTAGTGCCTCTTTGAATTCAATCTGTCCGTCCCAAGACCTATTAAACCATCCATTGATTTTTTTCTTATGATAGATGTAATGTATTGCATTTTCTAGAGATTTGTATAACATCTTTTTTACTGCTAAATTACTACTATTGTGTGGATATGCCATAATTCGTTTGTTCATTCTCTGTTGAAATTGTTGTCTCCAGTTTAGGGGCATTATGAATAAAGATGCTATGAATGTTTTTGTATAAATCTTTGTGTGGATATATGTTTTTCTTTCTCTTGGAGAAATACCTAGGAGAGAAATGATTTGGTTGTAATATAGTTATACGTTTAATTTTTTAAAATAAACTTCTAAACTGTCTCCAAAGTGGTTGTGTAATTTAACATTTCCATCAGCAATGTATGAAAGTTGTAATTACTCCACATTCTTGACAACACTTGGAATTGGCAGTCTTTCTAATCTTGCTCATTCTTGTCATTTGTCATTTGTGCGATAGCAATTTAAATATTTCTCTCTTAAGTTTGTAGTGGTGTGGTATTGAGGTTTTATTTATAGTTTTTGATGACCAGTGATGTGTGGTATCATTTTATGTGCTTATGATCATTTGTCTCTGTTCATTCGTGAAGAGATTATAGAACTTTTTGCCTGCTTTTTTAAAATCGTGTTGTTTACTTTTCCATAACTGAGTTGTAAGAGTTCTTTACATATTCTGCAGATCTTTGCAGATATATGTGTTGCAAACATTTTCTCTGAGACTGTGGTTTGCCTTTAAGTTTTCTTAACAAATCTTTACCCGTTTTAAGTAAGTTCAATTTGCCATCTTATTTTTCTTTTGAGGTTTCTGCTTTTTTGTGTCTTATCCACAAAAACTTTACGGAGCTTTTCTTTTAAAATTTACTTTAGAAATTTTACAGTTTTCCCTTTTCTATTTAGGCCTAGGATTTATTTCGAGTTATTTTTTTGCATGTTGTGAGGTTATGTTTGATGATAAATTTTTTCCACACAAATATCCAATTTTATGCACCATTTGTTGAAAAGAGTATTCTATCCTTTTTTGATGGCCTTGACACTTCTGTTGAAAATCAATTGACTTCATATATGTGATTTTAATTCTGGACCTTTTTCTCCTCCACTAATATATAAGTCTATCATTTTATGATATTGATTCCTATAGCTTTATACTAAGTCTTGAAATATGATTATATAAGTCAATTTTTAAAATTGGTTTAGCTATTTTAAGCCATCTGCATTTCCACATAAATTTTAAAGTAAACCTGTCAATTTCTATAAAGAAAAAATTACTATAAATTTTTCTATGGGGATTGCATCAAAACCGTGGATCAATTTGGGGAGAATTGGCACTTGTATGATACTCAGTATTCTAATATATATTTCTTCAATTAATCAGATCTTCTTTAATTTCTCCAGAAAAATTTAACTCTGCATACTTAGACACTGCTAAATTCACTTATTAATTCTAATAGTTGCTTTGTAATTTCTGGAATTTTCTACATACACAGTTATGTCAAGCACAAAAAGAGACTTTTTTTCAGTTCCAAACTCTATGCCCTATTCGTACCTTAATTACTTATTGACTTTTTGCTTTCTTTCCTTGTTGCTACCAGCCCTGGTGGTCTAGTGGTTAAGATTCAGTGCTATCACTGCCATGGCCCGGAACAGGTCAGGGAACCATACCACGTGTCTGTCAGTTGTCATGCTATGGCGGCTATGTGTTGCTGTGATGCTGAAAGCTATGTCACTGGTATTTCAAATACCAGCAGGATCACCCATGGTGGAGAGGTTTCAGCGGATCTTCCAGATTAAGACAGACTAGGAAGAAGGACCTGGCCACCCACTTCCAAAAAAATTGTCCATAAAAACCCTACGAAAGGGGCCGGCCCTGTGGCTTAGTGGTTACGTGCGCGCACTCCACTGCTGGCGGCCAGGGTTCGGATCCTGGCAGCATGTCTAGCCATGCTGAGGCCATGTCCCACATACAGCAACCAGAAGGATGTGCAACTATGACATACAACTATCTACTGGGGCTTTGGGGAAAAAAAGGAGGGGGATTGGCAATAGATGTTAGCTCGGAGCTGGTCTTCCTCAGCCAAAAGAGGAAGATTAGCATGGATGTTAGCTCAGGGCTGATCTTCCTCACAAAAAAAAACAAAAAAAAAAAACCCTATGAAATAGGAGTGGAGCATTGCCTGATAAAGCACCAAAAGATGAGAGAATGGCATAAAAAGATTGGGCAGGGTTCTGCTGTGCAGTACACACGGTCACTAGGAGTCTGAGTCGACTCGTCGGCACTAATACCTTATTGTACTGAAAATAAAAATGAGAAAAACAATGCACTTTATAATAAACCTGCATTAATCCTAGAAGCATCTGAACACATTCGAGAAGTAGTAAGACAGATATGCCTGTATAAGAATGGACAATGCTTGGTGCACCTACACAGTAAATCTGTGCCCACCCCCTATAGTGCCACACCACTCTACAGTCCATATAAAAGAATCATTAGACTGTAGAGCTATAATTTCTTAACATGTTATAATAATGTCCACCTAATTAAGCCATAATCTTTCATTCTTTCTCTAACCCCATTCACTTTCCATAATATATCATCTCAAGCTGGTCATGTATCACTCATTTGCTTTTTTTTTCCCTTCATCTAAGATCCCATTGAATTTATGCTTTATGGAACTCATCACATTACAGATTTATCGTTTGTCTTTCTCTCTTTACTGCAGAATCCACTAGGGTAGGACTGTGGCTTTTATAATTTCAAGTATTAATCCACTATCACTTCCTGATACATTTAGTACATTGCCTATGTGGCTGTTTTCCACACAGGAATTCTCATACTCATACTTACAGTCTGTGAAAAAATTATTCAAGCAAGTATTAGAAAGAGTCATCAAAATGTCTTCCATTTTATTTTTAATGTGGGCAATCTCTAATGCTCACCTGACCACTCCTTTCTTTTAGGTGTTAAAGAAATAACTAATGCTTAATTTCATGACTAGGGCACATACTTGGTGACATATGAAAATGTCACCAAGCCAGAATTTGGATTTATTTGCCAATATCTGTGCCCAATATGACTTCTTATGGGACTGGTGACAATTTTGCTTTTTTCCAAAATTGGGCATTTGCCTTGATCCCACTCTTAGTTGGAAGCAAAAAACTGCTGGAAAAAAACATGTCTCTGATGAGAGACTCAGAAATAAAATGTATTGAATTAATTTATGGTTTTAGTTAAGTTCCTACCATTTATTCTTCATTACAAAATGACCACGTACAATTTGACATGTTTGTGCAACATAATTAATAGCACTTGCCCTATGAAGTTTTCCACAACAGAGCTCTACACGCACCCCAGCATCAGCCATATATGACATAAACTCAAAATATCGAATGTCCCCATGGAAAAAGCAGATGAAGACTGACCATACATTTCAAACATAATTTCCCCTGGAGTTTACAGTGAGTTAACAGAAAAGTCATCGGAGGAATGACTATACTTTGAAATCATTTTCATCTTTAAGCAAATTCTTATTATAAGGAAACAATATATAGATTATATATTTTGATCATCTTCTTTGAGCAAAGCACTGAGAGGAATCTATAAAAAGGAGGAAAATACAAATGTTCAAAACTCATGTGAGAAACAGTGTCTGGCCCCATGGGAATTTCAATTTATTGGTGACTCTAAACCCACTGTCTTCACTTCCTCACTTCTCATTCATTCTTCAGTATCTGTTATCCGATTTTGGCCCCTATGTGATGGTCGCTATTGCTGCTTGCCTATTTTAATGTCTGTTCTGCCTCTTTCCTCAATATTACCAGAATTTTAATTTTATCTGCCTTACCATCTAGAAAAAAAGAAAAAAAAAGATTATATTCCTAGGAATATTTGGGGACAGGAACCATTAGAGATTTTTTACAATTTTGTACATTTTCTTTCAGGAATGGCTAGCCGAAAATAAAATGGTACTCATCTAAATTCAAATATATATGCGTTTATTACTTTTAACTTTAACCAGCAATAATTAATTCTTATTAATAGAATGGAGGAAACAAATCCTATTAACAGAATGGAAGAAATTTAGAGATATTCTGAGCATTCCTAACCCTACTGAACAAATTGAGCAAATAAGGTCAAAATATTCTATAACTCTCTTCCTGAATTGGAAATATAAGGTCTTGGCTTGGTCATACACTAAGGGAAAAAATCTAAAATTGGAACAAAATGATATTTCTTTCCAAAAATAAGAAACTCTTTCTGTGCATACACTTTGGAAATGGAAGTATTAACAACAATGATGGGGAAGATTCCGCAGGGGTCTCAAAAGGAACAATAAACAACATTTTAGCCTGAGAATCCAGAATCCTAGAAAGGAATGGCTACTGAGGAATCCACTTTCAGTATATTTTAGACTAGGAAGATAAGCCGTCTGTCAGAGTTCTGGAGTGACAGTCTTTCCTATTTTTGAGGTAGAATTTTTTTTATCACATATATTTAAAGAGATTAGCAAAGACGTATTATGCTGATAATTTTAGGGACTAGAGAATATATTTATGAATTTAATAAGATCCATTGAAACGGGGATATGATTTGCACTTGGAAGAATGAGTGATGAGTAAAAGTTGATACATCATTATGAACTAAATGGGCTGCTTTCTGGCAAAAGCAAAATACAAAATTGAATCAAGCCAGGCTCCTGTCCTCAAGGATTTTAGACTTGTTTAACTCGGTATATACGTGGGGTTTTTTTCCCCCATCTAATCCATCTCCTTTTATGCTCTTTCAAAGTTTGCAGCAGGCATAACCAACCCTTAGTGTTCTTCACTAAGGTACACTTCACCCTCAATAATATCAATGTTCCTATTTTTCTCTGGCAGAAAACAGTCATCTAGAATCACAGAATCTAGGGTGGGAATGGGCTTTAGAGCATATTTGTGTTTCTGAATTTGAAATCTGTAGAAACAATTAACATGAATTGCCTTGGAAGTCTGAAGAAAACTATGGACCCTCTTGTTCTGAAAAATACGTGTATCCCTGTGTACACGTGCACACACACACACAACATACTCATTGATACAACTACTTTGTTCACAAATTCCCTGACACCCTTCTACAAACCTCTTGGATTACCAGATTCTGAGAGATAAATTTTAATTGTAGGGATTTTACATCCTCTCAAAGTCTTCCACTACTATTTTATGCCTGGATAGTCTCAATCAAGCTGTTCTCTATATTTCTCCTCATTTCCCTAATATTGTCCCTTAGATATTGAACTTGATTTTTCCCTGCCTTTTGAAAACCTAAGTTTCTCTTGTTGATGTTGTCATTAACTTTTTTTTTAATTTTTAGATTTTGATTTTGATTTGGCAGCTATGGCATAGTAATAACTGTTGTAATTCATATTCTTTGAATATATTAATTTTCAAGAAAAATCTGTCAACCATGTTAAATTAAAGAAAGAACAAATTTTAAAATGAAAACCAGTTCATAACCTCTGGAGTTTGGTAACAGAAGGAAGCAATATGTTACAAAGGAATGATCACAGGACAAAGAATCAGGAAATCAAATCCCTACTCTTGATTATACTGCCACACACAAGCCAGGCCTGTCTAGAAACCCTAAGAGTTTGAAATAGTTTTTCTTCTTTCTTTTTTTACTTTTTCTTTCTTTTCTGTTTAGCCTGTGATCGTAGCCTTAAATATAATATTATACCTAAAATATGAGGTGAAAGTGGCATTTTATTAGTATAACTTTATTTCACATGTATTGAATCAATCACTATCTTAAAATACTGATTTCATTAATATAAATATTTGAAATGTAGAATTATGGAAGGTATTGTAGTTTTATTCACTCTTAGAAGCAATGCCCTTTGAATAAAAGGTTAGCACATTCTCTGAAGCACTTGGTAGGATGGACCAATAAAAAGGAATGTTCAATTTGTCAAACTTTTTGTGTTATAGTAAGAAGGTGACTACTAACTCAGATAGATCTGAATCCCAAATGTTGACTCCACAGCTAATTTGGGCTTTTGTACCTGGCCTGCATTGCTCGCACATGCGCTACTTCCTTTAGCATACCAATCTCGCTAGAGACATAGAACAAATCAAGTTCCCATGCATTTTATCAGTATCTGTAAGTGGCAGGAAGAACTGCAGAAACTGATACTAAAAACTGGACAAAGCTTAGGTTTCTTTAAATATCTATGGAGAGGAAGAAGTCATTGCAGAATCAGCATACACCACTTTCCGCGGATTTCCATCTCTCCATCATTATTTCAACAACCTTCCAGCAACACATAGCATTGCTTACTCCCAGGACTCGGTTCACTTTGGTTGGAATGTGTTCCCTGGGTTAATTTTTCTTGTGTTGAAAGTTAGTTTTGAGCTTCAACATTTGTCAACCATGATTCAGATATCAATTTGACCTTTAGAGATTCTACAAAGAGGAGTTGCCCAATACTGGAAACTAGACGGGAGATCATTTAGCTCTGCTTAAGATGTGGTGGAAATTCCTGTGGTGAAAACTTTGTAGTCTGAAAACTGAGGCTTTCGTGTGGCCTTAAGGTCACATTTGTCTGGTGATTCTTTTCGGAACTATATGACTCACTGCCCTGATAGGACATTTCAAGCACTTACCAAATAATTGGTACTTAATGATAAAATGAATTTATGTATCATTGTTGTTGCTTACCTCTGCCTGACTTCAAGGTGAAGAAGACAATGGGAAAACAGCAGAGAATGCGAAAGGAGTAGTTTTGTACAGCAATATCCAAAACTTTGTTGGAATAGAACACATGTGGAACCCAGAAGCAGTTTGCCATTAGCAGAATTGCTCTGGATTTTAGGCTAAGAATGGCAGATGAGAAGCTATGAACTACCCAAATTAGGTCTAAGAAAATCTTGACCTTCTAGATGAAGCAGACGTAGAGGATGAGAGAGAAATGAAGCAGGGAGAATTTAACTGTAGAAACAGTATTTGCATGGCCTTGGGAAGGTCATCCTCTTGAAATTCAATATTTATTAATTCATTTCTAATCTATAAAGTAAGTAAATTTGACAGATGACCCGTGAGTCCTGTTTCTGCTCAACTTCACCTTGTCTTAAAGCTCTACTGTGCTGATGATTTGAAATTATTCCTTTCTTTTATCTAAAAATTATCTTCTTTTCTTGTGTGGCTATGAGGAACAAGACGGACAATGTATTATACTAGAAAGAGAGGTAGATTTGTAACTAGGAGACATTATTGTCTCTTCCCCAGCTTGGCCATCAGCATGCACATCCTGTAGCCTGGGGGCTCTAGTTTTCCCATATAAGGAGAAAGATCAAGCCTCCAAAAGCTAATTCCTCAAAGCATTATTTTGTTGAAAATCTAACTTGATGAATGTATCAATCTACCAAAATCTTCTTTGATGATGATTAATATTCTAATAGGTGTAAAATATTATTATTAAAATAAAGTTTTTGAATATATTTAATCAATATCAACTCAAAAAAAAACACTTTTAAAGGTATATTCAATTTGTTAAACCTGAAGCTTAGTTTTTTCCTTAAATTGTATTTTTTTATGGCTATAACTAAAATTTCATTTCATGCGTGATGTCATTTTATATTGGTTTCTTTTTAATCTTAATTTTTTTCTGTTTTTCTAACATTATATCATTTTTTAGGATTCTTTATAAATTCTGTTGATTGAATATTTTTCCATATTTTCATATTGACTTACAGATAAAAAGTTTTTCATTTTAGCTATTTAGACAATTTACAATGCTTAATATTAATCCAGATGGTTTTAACTGTGTTTGAAAATTTCTGCTAAGGGTCATTAGGCCAATTTTTATTTTGCTGTATAACAGCTAATTAGGAGACGCTCACTAGTAGTCTCTGCCCAGTTCCCTGATGCTGGATCTTGAAAACCAGTGCAGAGCAAGGGGCCCTCTGCTGGCAAAGACAGATAAGAGCTTCAATGCAAAACACTGTCTGCCTGGCCTGCCAATCCCAGAGAAGCTTTGGTGCAGTTCAGGCAATTGCAGAAGCAGAAGGAAGGGAGGCTAGCGGCGGCCAGAGGAGAAGTTGAAGGCACCAATTTGAGGACTCAAATCAAAGCTCCACATCTTCACTTTAGCCTTGCCAATCTATCTCACCTGAATTGCTGTAGACTTTAGAAGTAGATTAAAGTATAAATTTGGGTAAACTCGGTGAATTAGGTGAACTGGTTGTTTGGCTAAAGGATCCTTTACGCAATGGATCTCCCAAGAAATCAGTTGTCAGAATATTAAATTTAGTCATAAAATAAAAAGCTCTCTAAGATTTCTAAAATTTCATGACTCAAATCAGCATCCTTCTAAGAACATGTTTCATATTTGCTAAAATAGTAAGTTCATCACCTTTCCTCATTAACTCATTTATGCATTCAACAAATGTTTTCTGAGTCCCTATCATTTGCAAAGTATTATTTTGGGTGATGGAATGTATTTTGTTTAGAAATTTACAAAAGCATTTTAATATTGCAGGTAATATGGCAGAAATCTGCATAAAGTAGAAAGAGAGGAAAAAAGATGGTATTGGCTAATTCCACTGGGAATTAAAGGAAGTGGGATGGTGTTCAGGAAAACTTTCACAGAGGAGGCACTTTTTGACCTGATTTTTTGCCAGTTGTAGTTGGAAAAGTGGATTCAAGTGTTAAGAGAACCAAAGTTAAAGGAAGTACGCAACACACAGTTAACGTGATTAAAGGGCAGAGTGCAGGGTATGGTGTGATGAGTCAGTCGTGGTGAGAGGAAGGCAGTAGCCCAATTGGGAAGAATTATGAGCAGTTGTGCAAGGTTTTAAGTGGGAGAAAACTAATAAACAATTTTGATTGTGGGAATGCAATATTTTCAGAACTGTCGTAGGTGACTGGAGTGGGCTAGGGTAAGATTTTAAACAGAGACCAGTAAAAACACTATTGCAATAGGTTATCAGGGACTAACGCAATAGCTTTCACTTTGCCATTTACAAACTGATGAGAGAGATATTTAGGAGCTGTTCAAAGATGACACTTGGTTTCTAACATAATCCAGCATCACAAAGAAAGGAATATAAAAACAAGAACAAGTTTTATGGGGAAGAAAGTCTTTCTAATTTGGTTATGCCACCTGTAAAGTTCTGGGATATATTGACAAAGACCATGGACTATCCACAGGCTACTGACTTGGCTATAGAACTGTCTCAGACTCTTTTAGCATTCAGCTGTGATTATTAAACACAATCACACTCTGTGATGAGACAGACTTTCAGGTAAACATGTGCATTACATACTTAATTACTTGTATTGCTTGTTTTTATTCCAGCTTCTTGTATTATGCTAACAGAGAGGAAGAAGATTAGGAGCTCTGCTTAGTGGTCTGTGCACCCCCTAGGTTAATAAGATGTATTATTTCTGGTCCAAAGAGAATCTTCACTTCCATAGCAGATCCCAAGATATTCCAACAGATTCCAATAGATGAAACCAGTGAGTTAAGCAGGGCTGACCTTTTTCTCAAAGGTCTCTAAGCTGTTTGTAGTCATGGTTTTAATCAGTCACCCCCAGGTGTGTAGCTGGGTCTCTCTCCATTCCATTCCAAACATCTTTCACACACGTTCCTGTGTCATCAAAACCAATCATTTTACCACTTTAGAGTTCTACTGATTTAGTCAGTAGTCTAGTGACCTTCTACAGAGAGACTTATTAAATTAGTGAGAGCAAAGTGTACTAGTTAGGCTACAGAATATCATGATATCAAAAAAAAAAAGACACTAAAATAATTACTCAAACAAGACAGAGGTTTTATTGATCACTCATGCAACAGTTCAAAATTGTCAGGGATCCATGGTGGTCAGGCAACTCTGCTCTTTAAGGCTGTCCAGGGTTCCAAGTTAATTCTATCTGTGTCGGTCCATCACTTCTCAGGGTTTTGGCCTTGTCTGCATAATTGAAGCCACCAGCTTATCAGCACCGTGTTCAAGTTCTAGTATTATGGAACATAAAAGAAAGCCCATGGCCAGTTATTTAAGGAGATGATTAGGAAGTTGTACATATTACTTTTGCTCACATCTCGTGGTACAAACTTAGTCATATGCCACACCTAGCTGCAAAGGATTCTGGGAAATATTTTCTTCTGGCCAGTTACATATCCAGCTAAAATCAGGGAATTACATTATTAAAAGTAAGAGGGAGGGGCCGGCCTGGTGGCATAGCGGTTAAGTTCGTGATCTCCGCTTCGGCTGCCCAAGGTTGGAAGGTGCAGATCCCGGGCGCGGACCCAGGTACTGCTTGTCAAGCCATGCTATGGTCACATCCCATATAAAGTGGAGGAAGATGGGCATGGATGTTAGCCCAGGGCCAGTCTTCCTCAGCAAAAAGAGGAGGATTGGCATGGATGTTAGCTCAGGGCTAACCTTTCTCACACACAAAAAAAAAAAGTAAGAGGGAACATGGGAGGAAATGAGCAAGGATGATATTTATGAGAATGTATAAGTAGAACTGTCCAGTGATCAGTATTTCACAACATTCAAAACAATTCATATCTTATATCTTTGTGTAACGTTACAGGCATACTTCCTTTATCGCACTCAGCAGATAATTGCGTTTTTTACAAAATGAAGGTTTGTGGCAAAGCAAATCGAAAACCTTCTGGAGAAGATTCACCATTCTAGTTGCCACTATGAGCATTTGTGATTCATGGGAAGAGGTCAAAATATCAACATTAACAGGAGTTTGGAAGAAGTTGATTCCAACTCTCATGGATGACTTTGAGGGGTTCAAGACCTCAGTGGAGGAAGTAACTGCAGATGTGGTGGAAATAGGAAGAGAACTAGAATTAGAAATGGAGCCTGAAGAGGTGACTGAATTGCTGCAATCTCACGATAAAACTTTAAAACATGAGGAGTTGCTTCTTATGGATGAGCAAAGAAAGTAGTTTCTTGAGATGAAATCTACTCTTGGTGAAGATGCTGTGAAGATTGTTGAAATGACAACAAAGGATTTAGAATATTCCATAAACTTAGTTGACAAAGCAGCAGCAGGGTTTGAGAGGATTGACTTCAATTTTGAAAGAAGCTCTACTGTGGCTAAAATGCTATCACACAGCATCACATGCTTTAGAGAAATCATTCATGAAAGACAGAGTCAATTGATGCGGCACACTTCAGTGTTGTCTTGTTTTAAGAAATTGCCACAGCCACTCCAAACTTCAGTAACCACCACCCTGATCAGTCAGCAGCCATTAACATTGATACAAGACCCTCCACCAGCAAAAAGATTTCGACACGCTGAAGGCTCAGTGGATGGTTGGCATTTTTTAGCAATAAAGTATTTTTAAATTAAGATATGCACATTGTTTTCTTAGACATAATGCTAACGCATACTTAATAGACTAAATACAGTGTAAACATAATGTTTATATGCACTGAGAAACCAAAAAATTTGTGTGGTTCACTTTATTGCAATATTCACTCCTTTGCAGTGGTCTAGAACCTATCCCACAATATCTACGAGGTATGCCTGTACCTAAATTTCAAAATAAATTATTGTATCCAAACAAAGGAAAAAAATAGGAAAGCATTTACTTTGTTTTCAAATACTACCTTACCCTGAGATTCTAATATCTTTGTATCCAGCATTGATCTAAACATTATTAATAAATTATAATATTTGTACAAGGTACGCATAGTACATAGTGTTTCTATACCAGAAAAGAGGTCTGGTCCAGATATGTGTAATATGTGTTATGTACAGAAATATGTTTATATAAAAACATATATATGTGTATATATTATATAAACATATTTGTGTTTATATATGTGTATATATATATATATAACTATATAAATATATAAGAATATACATATATGTAACCATAGGTGAAACCGTAGGAGTGAATAGCTCATGCATAGAGACCGTGTAGAGTGAAAAGAGAAGAATATCAAGTACAGATGAAAAAAGAACTTAATTTTCAGAGGAGAAAACTGAGAAAAGACTAAGAAAGAAAACAGGGGAAAAATTGCTGTTTGTGGAAATTGAATGAAAACAAGTTTTATGAAGTTCTGGATGCCATAGTGAAGGCAAATAAAATGAGGACTGAAAGGGATCTACTAGACTGACCAATTAGGTGATTATTAGATATCCTGATAAAAATCGAGTCAGTGGAATGTGGAGCCATAATTACAAAAAACTTGAAGAGTGAGTATAAGATGATTACATAGACTAAGCACGTGCAGGGAGAGCTGGGCATTGAATGAAGTCAAAGTGACTAAGCTGAATTAAATATACCAAGGTAGTGGCTTTATATGTGATTTGTGGCTTATGGACCCACGACAGATGTACCTTGCTAGGTTTTACTACATTCTGGCATAGACTTATTCTGATGGAGTTAAATTTTATATTGGAAAGAGGATTTCTAGTTTTCTGGTGAACTTGGTCCTTTCCTCATACTTAATTGAGCTAGAAATGATTTTGCTTCAAAAATGCTCCCGTTATTCTGCCTTTCTGGATCATGGCTATCCTGTGAAGAGTGAGTTAAATAGTTAATACAGGGTAGACTTTTACAAGGTCTAGTAGAAAATCAGGGAAAGAGATAATATAATAGAAAGAGAGAGGCAATAAAGTTTCAAGGGAGGTTGTTTTTAACTATTATTTCTTTAAAATGTGAGCATATTTATTCCCTAAGAGAAAAGATCCAGTAGAGGAGAGATTTAAACATAAGCAAGAGAGAAATAAAGTGAGAAGGAAGAAAGGGAGAGGAAAGAGAGAAGAGAGAAGTTGGAAGAGAGGAGAGAGGACAAAGAAAGAATCAATGTCCAGAAGAGAATTCTTGGAGTGTGGAGCTAAAAAGGATTGAGGAGAGGAAAAGCTTAACAGTTAAAAAAAAAGGAAAGAGATAGTTATTTCTCTAGAGTGAGATGATTTCACGCAAGAAAATCCCACCCTTCAACTCAACATCTTCCTTCACAGGTGAGAAAGTTGATACCCAGATAAGTGCAGCAAGTGGTAAGTATCTGAAATAGATCCTTTTAGACGTTTTTTAGTGGTTTACGTGTTTTTAGTAATTTTGTCATTTTCCTCTGACTTCTTTCCAGGTCCTCCTTGCCCTAGTTAAATTTTTGTATCTTGAGTCAGTCATGAGTTTCTAATGGAACTAATTAAATAAAATGCTGTGGAACTGTAGGGCTATGCTCTTTATAGCATACCTCTGGTCCTTTTTTTTTGCTTTATTAATTATGTTCTCTCATAACTTATTACGTTGGTAAATCAGACATGACCTATCTCTAAACCTCCAAATCTCTCCTTGTTATCAGTCCTGCATAAAGCCCACTGCCGCATCCAAGCTAAACACACTGTGTATTATCATTCTAATCCAAATGGTGAAAAAAAGAAACAATGTTCTTTGCATGGTTAAAACAAATCTTTAATTTTAAGTAAAATGAAAGATTATTTTCTTCTTTTTCCAAAAAAGAAATTCTAGCCCCGTTGTATTGAACCCCATCCCAATGACTCAGTTTTTTACAGGCTCATCAGTTCTCTGCTGTTCCCCGTTCAGCAACATCTGAAACATTCACCATTTACTCTACCCCAAGGGGCTTCTTGGGAAATATCAGGCAGCAGCAGATGGGAGCTATTGGGATCCAATCCAGACTCTGCTTTGCCAGATCACTGCCTATAATATAAAAACTTAAGTGTCATAAAGAGAGTGGAGATCTGCTACGTTTTTCTTAATGGATAAAGATAAAACCATCATAAAAGGGAAGGATATTGACCATAAAATATACTCTGCTAGCCAGGATTGTTACACTGTCCAAAGCCACTAGAATGTCACCAGGCGAAAATCTACAACTGCTTTCAATCAGCATCTAGCATCTCTATAATGCTCGGCTTTCAGCTCTCAGCAATGGGGTGGGGTTGTCTTCATGTGCAATCAGTTGGACTGTTATTCCTGGGGATTCTAGGCATCACTTCTACAACATGTAATTTTCACCTGAAGGAGTCGCATATAAGAGCTTCAACAAATGGCCCAGAGAAATACACAATCTTTTCTACTATTTCTCAGCACCCCTGGAGGCACGTCAATACAGAGCACCTTGTTGTGCCCTTCTGCCAGAGAAGGCCCCCAGCTGGACTAGGTCCATCCATGGATTACAGCTTTCTGAGTCTTTGGATTTTTTTTTTCTTTTTTAGTTTATTGACTTTATTGATTAGAAAATTAAAAATTTTTTAAGAAAAGGATAAAGAAGGAAATTAAAATTACCCAAACCCAATTACTCAGAAATAACCATTAAAAAAATTTTAATGTATTTCTCTTCTCTCTTTCTCTTTCCCTTTCACTTGAAATGGGAACCAATATGGTACATTACAAAAAGTGTGCATAGTTCAGGGTGGTGTGATAGGAATTTTGGGGTATGAGTAGGAATCATACATTTTTAAATTTTTTCTTTCCCCAAGACATGGAACAGGGATATCTCTTACTTTTTAATAAAACTTACAAATTAAAATGAAAAATAACATTTTAAAACTCTTGAACCATATTGGCAAAGTGCTTGCAATAATATTGGGAATGTATTGAGAACATTTTAATGCCAAAAAAGTAAAATCGGTAAAGAGTACAAATAGCACATACACACAATTACTTGTATATGTAATATATAGTATTACATATAGTATATATTGTTATTATATGTTATATACATATGTAATATAATATTGGTTTTTTGGTTTTTTGTGGGTTTTTTTTTGGTGAGGAAGGTTAGCCCTGATCTAATATCTGTTGTCAATCTTCCTCTTTTTGCTTGAGGAAGATTGCCCCTGAGCTAACATCTGTGCCAATCTCCCTCTATATTTTGTATGTGGGATGCCACCACAGCATGGCTTGACGAGCAGTGTGTGGGTCCACACCCGGGATCTGAACTCGCGGACCCCGGGCCGCAGAAGTGGAGTGTGCGAACTTAACTACTACACCACCGGGCCAGCCCCAGTATTGGGTTTTATTTGCACTTTGTTGATTAATGATGAATGGACATCTGTATAAAATGTTTCTTTGTGAACTTTATTTGTGTGTGTGTGTATGTGTGTTGTCTATTTATGCTCTTTACCAATTTTACTTTTTTGGTATAAAAATGTTTATATACTTTGATCAAGTAAATCCATGCATAGAAATCTGTTCTAAGGGAGTACTTAAAGATGTGATCTGAAATATATATTTAAGCATATGCACAAAAACATTATTTATAGTGGTGAAAAATGCAAAGCAGTCAAATAAATAAAAATAAGGGAATAAGTGATTTTTTAAAAATCCATCCAACATGATATGTTATAATTTTTGCTTCTTCAGCCTTTTCCCTACCGGTAGTTATTACTCTATAAGCCGAAATTTATAGAGACTATGACTGAGTTCCTTCTGTCAAATTTTTCTAGCAATTTAATTTTCACCATTTACTCAGAATAAGAAAGTTTCATTGGGTAGAGGAAGAAGCCTGCCTCCAAATTTCAATCCTTGTTAGTTGATGAATCATCCCCCGTGTTAATTAGAGAAAGTTCTTTCTCTCATTTGTCTTTATAAGACACCACTAAGAGAGACAGAAAGAGAGAAGATTTTGGACCTACATTAACAGAGTCATCTTCGGTGGAAGGTTTGAAACAGGTGCAGTTTTTTTCCATCTCCCTTATCCTTTGCTTATGTCTCCTCCTTTCCACTCTCCTGATCTACATCCCCCCACCACTTCCACAAAGGAATTTAGTGCCTCTATGTTAACTCATTGACTTGGCTCACAAGGCCCCTTCTAAAACATATCATGATTCAGACCACTTTTTCTTTAAATGTGTTCCATAGACTAGCTGCATCTGAATCACCTACTATGGCCTGGAATGATGCCAGTACTTAGAAGGAAGCAGAGTAAGAGAAAGTTCACAGCATCATTTCCGTCTCTGAATCCAACCAGCCCTGAACATTTCTCTACTTCTGAACTTCCAGGGTAAAAGAGGTAATAAATACTCTTTTATTTTAGCTTATTTTACCTCTTATTTTAGCTAGCTTGAGTTGGATTTCTATTGAATTTCAAATCAAATAATTAACAAAATTTACAGAAATTGAGACCAGGATTGCAATGTTGAAAGCAACATACTCCAAAACAAGGAGCTGACTGAGATAAAATAAATTGGAGATCCTTTGAGGGGAGAAGTAAGAGGGAGCTCTACTGGTTGCACATTAGAGAAGGAGATGGTTCAACTTTTATCTGGATTTCAGTGCATGTGCATACCAAACATTGAAACGTGGAGAACTTGGTAGATAAATCTCAGGATGTTGGGAAATGTTAGTTATTTCTTAGAGTCTTCAGTAGAATTCTGATGGAAAGAACCAATTTCCATTAAAGGTATCATGTCTGACACTGGAAAGAGTACTACACGCAGTTCTTTTTTCAGGGGAAGCTTCGTCCTACACTAACATCTGTGCCAATCTTCCTCCTTTTTCTCCCCCCGCCAAAGCCCCAGTACATAGTTGTGTGTATAGTTGTAAGTTCTTCTAGTTCTTCTAAGTGAGCTGCCACCACAGCATGGCTACTGACAGATGAGTGATGTGAGTCCGTGCCTGGGAACTGAACCTGGGCTGCCAAAGCAAAGCACACTGAACTGTAACCGCTAGGCCATTAGGGCTGGCTCTCGTTTTTATTTGTTTTTTCTTATTTTAAGAGAGGTATGTTTCTACCTGATGCAATCCTAGAGTATGGAGGATCAAAGAAACCTTTGGTCTCCAGGAGTTAAACAAAACAAAATGAAACATTTTGCTCTAAGGTGAAGCGCAAAGTGACAGTTAGGCAACAAGTGCTGCAGGGATTAATTTTGGGATTCAAGAGTTCTTTAACATAAAAATGTGTTATGTTGATTTTTTTTAGTCCATCCATCCCTTATCTCCTGCTCTTGACTCTACAAGAAAGAGGTAATAATTGATCCCATTTTATGGGATGCACCCTTGTGACGGAAACATTGAGCTATGCTTCATCACCTATGCCTATTATTTTATTTAGTCTCTAGGTACAAACAAGAATGCATGTAATTACTCCAAAAGCTGTAGGAAAGGATAGAAATGCAAAAGACTATTGCTTAGAAAAAGAAACAAGTGCATGACCCAGATTCAACAATCACGGATTTACAACATTTCTATAATTAGTTTCTAACCATGGTGTTTATTATATTCAAATTGACTAGCTGCCTAATAGGGTGCTACATTTATACCTGAGAAACTCCAAACAATTTTATATAACCACCTGAGTTTTTTTTAACTGCAAAGCAGTTCCTAGGACTGCATAATCTAGCCAATTGAAATGGATGGCTTCCTGTCCTCCACTGTGTTCGCTTAAAATGCCCTGAGTTATGTTATTGAAGGGCCAGAGATAAATACAATTATCCCAGGGAGTGTAACTGTATGCTGCCAGATTATCAAATCAAGGAACTCATGCTATTATTGGAGGTCGGATTATTCCCTACCCTAGGCAAGTAGCATGTGAAGTTTTTTGTTTGTTTGTTTGTTTGTTTCTAGTAGTTTTATTGAGATCATAATGGTTTATAACATTGTATCATTTAGGGTGTACATTATTATTTATCAATTTCTGAATATACTTCATCATGCTCACCACGAGTAGTCTAATTTTTGTCCATCACCATACATATGTGCCCCTTTACTCCTTTGACCCATCCCCCAACTCCCTTCCCTCTGGTAACCACCAATCTGTTCTCTTGATTCATGTGTTTGTTATCTTCCACATATGAGTGAAATCACGTAGTATTTGTCTTTCTCTGTCTGACTTATTTCACTTAACATCATACCCTCAAGTTCCATCCATGTTGTTGCAAATGGGGTGATTTTGTCTTTTTTTATGGCTGAGTAGTATTCCATTGTATATACACACCACATCTTCTTTACCTACTCATCCATAGGAGGGCACTTGGTTTGCTTCCATGTCTTGGCTATTGTGAATAATGTTGGAATGAACATAGGGGTGCATAAATCTCAGAAGATATACAGATGGCCAACAGACACATGAAACGATGTTCAACATCACTAATTATCAGGGCAATGCAAATCAAAACTGTAATGAGATATCATCTTACACTGGTCAGGATGGCCATAATCACCAAGACAAAAAACAAGAAATTTTGGAGATGATGTGCAGAAAAGGGAACCCTCATACACTGCTGGTAGGAATGTAAACTGGTACAACCACTATGGAAAATAGTATGGAGATTTCTCAAAAAATTAAAAGTAGAAATACCATACAATCCGGCTATCCCACTACTGGGTATTTATGCATGTCAAGTTTTCTATACACCCACATTCACTGTATTTTCTTTGCCTCTACTTGGAGTTTTAATGTGTTCATCCTGTACTTCTACATTTTGGAAGATTTTCCAGTGGCTATATGTTTTATTTAACCATAGGCTGCAAGATGATCCGGAGCTACATTTGACCTAACAGAGAGGCATGAGAATCACCTCAAAATTCTTGGAGCTGGAGGCAGATACTAAATGTGATTCTAGATTGTCTCCTTAGAGGAAAGGATAACAGTAGCGTGTGTGTGTACGTGTGTATGTGTAAATGATTGTATTATATGATTGTTAATTTTATGTGCCAACTTGAGTATGCTATGGTGCCCAGTTGTTTGGTCAAATACTAGTCTAGATGTCGCTGTGAATGTATTTTCTTTCAGATGTGATTAACATTTACAATCGGTTGTCTTTAAATAAAGGAGATTACCTTCCATAATATGTATGGGCCTCATCCAATATATTGAAGGACGTTTAAGAGCAAAGGCTGAGGTTTCCTGAAGAAGGAATTCTGCCTCAAAACTGTGACATAGAAACCCTGCCTAAGTTTTCAGTCTGCTGGCCTGTCCTATAGATTTCAGACTTGTCAGCCCCCATGATAGCATGAGGCAATTCCTTAAAATCTTTCTATCAATCTGTCTGTATAAAAGTATATACACTCATAAGTATAAACTCATATATATGGTACAAACTCATATACACATATAAACTTATATAAACACATATATATACTACACTTTGCAAAACAATTTGGTAGTTCTTAAATGTCAAATGTTCATCTACCATGTGATACAGCCATTCCACTCCAGCTATTCACTAAAGAGAAAAGAGAGAACATCCACACAAAGACTTACACATAAATATTTATAGTAGCCTTATCTGTATTATCCAAAAACTAGAAACAATATAAACGTCCTTCAATATGTGAATGAATGAGCAAACTGTAGTAAAAATCATACAATGGAACATACTCAGCAATAAAAAATAGAAAGAACCATTGATATGTGGCACGAATGGATGAATCTCAAAATAATTATCCTAAGTGAAAGATGCCAGACAAAAAGGGGTACATACTATATGATACCCTTTACATATAAGTCTAGTGTCTATATGAGTTGCATTTCATAGACTTGTACCTAAAGGATATCACACAGTATGTACTTTTCAAATTATAATTGTTGGTTTATAAATGTGCCTCCCCATGCCTCTGCTTGACTTTGAGGTGCTTAAGGGCAGTGAAAAAGAAATCCATATTTCTATTCCTATTCTTATTACTTTACTGTATATGTAGCAGGCTTTTAGTAAATATTAGCTGTATTATCCAACTCCTAAAAGGTAGTATCTCCCAAATTCTTACGGTTAAATGATTTACCTATTGCCTTTTTAAAAAGAATCCAACTTCTTTTCCATTAGGTTGAAGCAACTATTCCAATCAAGGCTCAAAGTCAAGGATATAACACAAATTCTGTTACTAGGAAACTTACGAGCACATTGGGAACGGGCGTTGGTCTTACTGTAACTTTCTATTCGTTCCTTAATTCATTCAAAAGTTCAATTCAAAACTTTTGCTTTTTCCCTCCCCCTCACTTTGGCTGTCTTCATTAGTGCCCAGAGAGACCCTCCAAGATTCCCCGACACTACGCAATCCTCAACTCATGCAAGCTGCTGATGTAAACGCCAAGCATTGTTTGTGAGACAGGGGTAGGATTGTGGATGCCACAGACCCATCTGTGGCTTTAGAATGACTGTTGTTTTAAGAAATGGCCTTCTCTGTGACCCGTCTGCTATTTCAGAGATGGTATGTCAGTCACCATCAAGCCGACTTGGCATTAACATAAAGATAAAACAGCTGAGGCAGTGACTGCATTACTGGAAACTAGGAATCACTGTGGTGAAGTGTCCTCCAGTCAAGTAAAAGGGAGCCTTTAAAGAAGACTGTGCAATTTGCAAATCTTGGTTAAGAACGTGCCTTTTGTGTTTCTCTTTTGGAGCTGAATTTTATGAATTGCTGAAAACAGAACCCTAAATAATACTTGTAGTGATCTTAAGGATTTTTTTTCCCTAACTGTGCATAAATCAAGTTCTAAAGGCCATCAAATCCACTCATCTCTCAAAATGCCAGGGGTTGCCACTTCTCAACATAATCATACCAGGTTGACTCTCCTGTTTTTTGGTATTTGTGTTGGTGTTTGGGACATTTAAAAATATTTTTAAATTAATCAAGTTAATAGTAGCAATGCGGAGTTGGCAGCACTGTCTTGATAAAGATCGTTTTGTATTTCTACAGTGTCTTTTCTTTAACAAAAACCCATATACTGGGGCCTTCATTAATCTTGAAGATGAATGTCTTAAAAAAGGAAAGAAAGAAGGATATTGTGCAAGCCATCTTTCTGGAAAACATTCCAATACTCACACATTCAATTACTAACAACTTATAATCAACTATGTGCCAGGCACAGAGATGCAAACATGTATAATAGAGAAAGCTTTAACCCAGAAAACAGAGATGGTCAGGTAAACATATAATTGCTATAGAGTGTTAATAGTACCACAATTATGTAGAAATCCATATGAAGAGGTTCTCAACTGTTTTCTGTCCCTAACACACGTGAAAGACAAGACATAATCCATAAGTAACAGTTGCTTCTGAAGACAAAAATGAGGAGAGATGACAGTAAAGAGAACAGTGTAGACAAACATAAGTTATACAGGAACAAATAAATCTCACTCATATAGCTGGAACACAGAAGGTAGGAGATGAAGAAGGGAGTGTTAATTATGTGGAGACCCAGTGGGATACAAATTCTGAAGCATCTTGTATACTATAGTAAAAAGTCTGTGCTTAACCAAGGTAAATGAGAACCACAGAAGGATTTTACATGAAGATAATATGATATTCCTATTTAGAAATTTCTACCAGGTGGCAGTGTAGAGAACATTTTTAAGAAAGGCAGAGAAGCTGGGACCTGGATAAAGCTGCACTATAGTTTCAAAGGCATGACACCAATATAAATTTAATGCTGTCTTTACTTCCTGAAGGCCAACAGCCCTGAGATCAAGCCCATATGATCTGAGAACTTGTGTTCTCAGTCATGACTCGTCTTCTTTGGAGTTAAGCTAGGGAAATTTTGGGACTTATTTACTAGTCATTTGGGTAGAGAAAACCCTGACAATTCCTTTCTTGTATTTTCCAGGAAACCTAAAAATAATATTGTGGAATTATTGATTCTCCTTATGTGTGATAAGGATGGAGATTTCAATTTCTCTCATATTTCTGAGAGGTGCAAAGAATGAGAAAACACTATCATTTATTTCTCGGATCTCTCAGAGAGGACACTTTGCCTCCCAAGATGTATAGGATGTGAAATCTGCCAAGAGGAATTTGTAATATCTGGCTGTTCCTTATCTGGAAAATGGGATAATAATTCCTACTTTGCAAGACTGTTGCAAGAAGTATAGAAAATACATTCAAAATACACAGAATAATGCATAGTTTATGCTGAGTCTTTAATAAATTATAATTAATTATTCATATAAATTGTTCTTTAAATTCCATAAATTATTCTTATAAAAAGAGGCCATGAACCACAGGAACACCTGGGATACGAATGTATGGAAATTTAAAGAGGAAAGGGATGTGAGCAAGGAGGATTCAATTATGTTATTCATAATATTTCATAAAATTTGACAGAACTTCCTGACACTCTGGAACATATGGTTTTTTAAAACATGCAGTAGCAAAAGATATGAAGGTGGGAGGAGCTGGGGCAGATAAGAGCCTGTGTGGAGAGCTGTGGTATCTGTCAGGATGGTAACTATCAGAAGAGATTAGCAGGCATCTAAGGAAGATAGCAGGAGTTGAAAGCACCAACAGAGGGAAGATAAATGTCAAGAAATTTAGAAATGAAGGGTAAAATCCAAAGTTATCTTATCACTGGAGTTGCTGAAAGACAGCCACAATGTTTCTATAAAGAAGCTTCCGGAACTGAAGTAGTCAAAGGAGGTGCATGAGGCAGCCTGGGAAATCCTGTGCAGTAACAGAAGCTGAAGAAATCCACTTGAGGAATCCCCTTCAGCAGATGAACTAAAAGGCAGTCTCTGCAAGGCAGACCATGTGCTTGTAAATTGTAGCCAAACAATAAGTCATTCCCAAACCTCCAAGTTTGGTGTGAGAAGCTTGAAGCTCATCCGTGCTTATGTTCAGATTTTCTCCCTTGTCATACCTCTGAGATTTCTACACCAAGTCCGTCTTTCCCACTACCATTGGGTCAATATCTCTATATAGAGAATACACATTTACTACTTCCTTGGAAACTCTGAATTTAAATTCAGGAAGAGAATTCATTCATTCACTCAACTTGTGGGCTAGGGTCTGTGCTGGGTTTTGGGGATAACACAGTGGAAAATACAGTCATGGTGTCTATCCTTATGCATTCTAGTAAAGAAGACTAATTAAACAACTATTCACACAATTAATTATTTAATAATTACCGAGGTAAATGTGGGGATAGTATGAGTGTGTACCATTGCAGTCACTATTGCCTTTTATTCTATAGGCAATGGAAAGCTATTGAATGATTCAAGACAGGGCCTGCCATGATTATATTTGCTTTTATTAAAGGATCAACTGGATGACCTGTCAGAACTGTTTTCAAATCTTTACTGATTGAAACTCACCTTAGTTTGGCAGCCTACCATTGTGCTTCGTTAGAACACCATTCATCTGATAGCCATAGGTGTTCCCACTGCTACCCTGGAACCAACAGTTCTCAGCTGTTGACACCTCCCCTCCCCATTCCCATCTTCTGGGCTCCAAAGATGCATGTGATGTTGTGGTGGAATGGAGAAGAATGACCTTCTCTGCAAATCTGTGACTCACTTCTGTTTGTGCTTTGAATCTCACGAACCCTCCTCTTTCTTTAGAAACTCAAAATCTGTTCAGAAGACAGGGACAGGATAGGTGGTGCATCATGCCTCCATTCTCCATCTCTCTGATCTGCATACCACAGGCTCTGTGAAAACACACACACAGACTTTCTCTGTCTGCGTATAGATGAAAAAGATCTTTCATACTTATCAGTTCATATAAATTATTAGATTTTGTATAATTTTGTGTTTTACTCCATTCCTTGCAAAAAAAAAACCCCAAGAAACATCCATAAACATAGACATAAATAGAGATATTTAATATGTTTACCTAAAGTCATTTCCAAAAAGTGAAATACTATGAAGAAGATGAGTTTAGACAAGTCGACACATCCTTTCAACTATATAAAAAATTTCTGTTTACTCTTTTAAAAATCTCTACAAGTATACCTCTAGTTTAAGAGTACATTTGCTAGTTCCATTCTAGGAAATGTATTGATTCTGTAGGTCCTTTGATGACAAGAACTTAATATTAGATGACAAGAACTTAATATCCTTAGCGAATAAAGAATTTTACAAAGGAGGCTAGAGCATCCTGCCTTACTCCCATCTAGAGCCCACCACCATTCTTATATAAGTAACGAATAAAAAGGTGCTTTTTGAAAGCAACATTATTCACCATAGAATTAGATATATTATTACACAAGATAAAATATGTAATTATTTTTCTCCATATCACTGCTGTGTGAAATCATTGCTATCTGAAATTGTATACACATACACAGATATAATCTATCATCTATCTATCCATCTATCTATCATCATCAACTATCAATCATTTATCTGTCCACCTCTCTCCATTTAGATTGTCATATCCATGAAGTTTCCAGTAACTGCAAGAGTTTTGAACAAACAATAAATAGTTATAGATTGAGTCATCTTATATATGAACATAGTATATTTCTCCATTTATTGGGGTCTTTTTAAATTTTTCTCACAATGTTTCATAGTTTTCTCAGTTCAAGTAATGCACTTATTCAGTAAAATTTAAACTTAAGTATTCATAGTTTTGATGCTATTGTGGGTTTTTTTTAATTGCAATTTTCAACTGTTCACTGATAGTATATTGAATGCCAATTTATTTTGGGCATTGATTTTAACTCCATTTTGGGCATTGATCTTAATTTTATTTTTTCTGCTTCTTTTGGATATATTTTATTCTTTTTCTAGTTACTTAAGATGGAAGCTTAAATTACTAATTTGATAACTTTAAAGCTATAAATTTCCCCAAAACACCACGTTAGCATTATTCTATAAATTTTATATGCTGCATTTCAATTTTCCTTCAATTCAAAGTATTGTTATATCTTTCAGTGATTAGCTATTTGGTCATGGCTTATTTTTAAGTGTAAATCCCAGGTATTTTGCTATTGTCCACATATCTTTGTGTTTATGATTTCTAGTTTACTTTCAGTCTGGTCAGAGAACATCCTTTGTATTATTTCAATTCTCTTTAATTTATTGAAACCTTTTTTTATGGCCTGGGACATGATATACTTTGTTAATTCTACCACAAACAGTCAAAAATAATTTGTGTGGGTGTATGTGTATGTAAATTGGCTGATAGTGGTGTTCATGCCTTCTATATAATTACTGATTTTCTGTTATTAATGTTATTTTCTAAAATTGAAGTGTTTGAAATCTTCATGTATAATTGTAGATTTATCCAATTCTTTTCTTTTTTAAGCTCTAACACTACTTACTTTTTATAATTTGATGTTATTTTATTGTTACATAGCTGTGAACTGACCCTTTTATTATTATATTATGCCCTTATTTGTCCCTCTTTATCCCTGATAATATCTATTCTGGTCTACTTTTTTTGATAGAAACAGCACCACTATAATTATTTCTAAAATTTTGATTGTTTGCCTAGCATATCTTTTTCAATTTTTTTACTTTTAACATATATTTTTTCATATTTAAAGTGGCTTTCTTGTAGATAGCATGTAGTTGGTTCTTGCTTTTTTATCCAAATTAACAATCTCGGTTTTTTTTCATTGACGTGCTTAGAACAGAGGTTGGTAAACTTTTCTGTAAAAGGCCAGATCACAAATATTTTCATGTTGTCAGGCCATTAGGGCTCTGTCATAACTAATCAATTCTGTCAGTGTAGTATAAAAGCAACCATAATCAATATGCAAACAAATGAGCATGGCTGGATTTGGCCCTTGGGCTATTGTCTGCTGACGCTGGTTTAGGTCACTGAGATTTAATGTGATTATTGATATGGTTGGATTAAAATCTTCCCAGCTGCTTTCTATTTGTTTTGTCTGTTTTTGTTTTTGTTTTTGTTTTTGTTTTCGTTTTGTCTGTTTGTTTCTTTCTTTTACTTTTTTCTGCTTCTTTTGGATTGGATATACTTTTATTGTTTCATTTTATATTCATAATTAGCTTATTAGTTAGAACTCTTTACAATTAATATGTCCTCCAGTAGATGTTCTTGTATTTACAATATATGTATTTAATTAATTGTGCCAAATAATAATATTATGCCACATTAGCTAGAATCTAAGGATCTCAAACAACGTACTCCCAATGCATTCCTCCTATCCATTGTGCTAATTTTGTATTACGTTTTACTTTTTCATATGCTATATACAGACAAATGTTGCTATTTTTTAGAAAGTCATATTTAAGAGGAATTAAATAGAGGGAAATTATTTTGTATTTTTTTATTTATGCGATTTCCAACATTCTTCATTTCTTTGTGTAGATTCATATTTCTGTCATGTACCATATTATTTTGTGAGAATAACTTGTTTTAACATTTATTCTAATGTGGATCTGCTGGTAATGATTTCCATCAACTTTTTAATCTTGAGAATTATTCATTGCCATTTCATTTTTGAAAAATATTTTTGTTTTTTATAAAAGTCTGGTTCAAAAGAGGTTTTTGTCCCCAGAATTTTAAGAATTCAATCCATTTTACTCTGACTGGCATAGTTTCTGAAGAAAAGTCTGTCTATTCTTATCTTAACTTTGTAAAGTATCTACTTTTTTCTGGTTGTGTTCTAAGTTTTTGTCTTCTGCTTTTAGCAGTTAGAATATAATGCATCTATGTTTTTTGTTTGTTTGTTTAAATTGTGGTATTTATCTTGTTTGGTGTTCTCTGAGCTTCTTAGATCTGTGTTGGTGGTCTTTCATTAATTTTGAAAATTCTCTGCAATTATCTTTTCAAATATTTTCTTTGATCATTCTCTCTCTCCTCCTTCAATGTCAATTACATGAATATAAAATAGTTTGATATTTTCTAATGCTCTTAGATTCAATATTCCATTTCTTTCCATCTTAGTTCTCTGTATATTTCAGTTTGGGTAATTTCTATTGACCAATCTTTAAATTTCCTGATTCTTTCTTCAGCAGTGTCAAGTCTACCAATTGTCTACTTTTATAAAAAACAAAATATGTATTTATAAAAATGTATTTATACCTGAGCCTGAATATACCTCATCTATTGATCAAACTTGAGGGTGGAGAGAGTGTCAGTCAAGACGGTAATTATTTTCAGTTTGAGCTTTGTGGTTTCTATCATTATTCTCAGTGTACCAAAGTAATTCCCCAACATTGTTTTTTATTTAGATTCTTCTAACATTATTTTGTATTTAGAGTGAGACATGGTGTTTCTTGGTGTTTCTTGTTGGCTTTACCTTCAGCTTTAGTTCTTGTCTGTAAGACTGCCTTACACAAGTTCTCCATTCACACTTTTTATGCTCTCCCATCCATAGACTGCTGTTTTGTGTTACTTGATACAAGCTAGCTGAGGTAGTGCATTGAGGGGGGGGCATTCTATGTTTCTTTGGCTCAACATCAATCTTAGTTAGGTATTCTCCTTTTGAATGTATTAGTCATATCCGGTCAGTAGACAGAGACCTCAGAGTAATATGAAATGGGAATTTCTAATATAAAGAATGATTAACAATGAACAAGGAATTAAATATTACTAGGAGATAAAAGGGACCTCAAAAGAATATCCTTGGGTTGAGGGAAAGTATCCAAGAATGAAACAAACACTGAAGCATGAGCTCTTCCCTAGGCTGGAATTCAGTCATCATTGGAGAGGTTGTGATTGCAGCCCCCTGGATAGTGGAGAAGTCTCCCAAGTTACTTCCAGGCAAGAGATTGTCCACAGTTTTTACTGGGGTGCTTGTGGGATGAGGTTGGTGAGCAAGGAAGTATGAGCTGGGAATGGCATGTAGGAAATTCCCCATTAGAGTCCCAGAAGGCCACATTTGGTAGGCAGGAAACCACTTTCTAGGGTGCTGAAGAAATTTGCTGTGACTCTGCCTGTGGGAGTGCTTTTGAACTCATTGGAAAGCTAGGTGGGGCACAAGCTGGTTTCAACAGAGAGCCACAGAGGAACAGTGAAATGAGGAGGAGATGAGGGCGGGGGATATTAAACTCCCCAGGGAAGCTAGGGAGCTTGCAGAACCAGGAAACTGACCACATGAGACACTACTGAACATGGGGAAGCCAGCTGGGCCGCCCACAGAATTCAGTGGGAATCTGCCCACATGAGTTGCTGCTAAACTTGCCAGGAAATTGGGTGGCAGACCCGTGGAACTTGCCCACATATTGTTCTTGGGAAGATCCATTGGACTGGCCTCAGAGAAGTCAGGTGGGGCACCTGTGGAACTCTGTTGTGTGGAAGAGGGAATGCTAAACTACAAGGAAACCAGCTAAGGCTGCAGATCTTGTTGGGAAACTGTCTGCAAGAGGTGCTGCTGAACTGCCCAGAAAACCAACTGGGCTGCAAAACCAACTGTGAGAGCGCTGCTGACATTTCCTGGGAGTTAGTTAGCTCTCCTTCGTGTCATGTGTACTAGCCCGACTTCCAGCAGCAGAGAGAAATAAAGCACTTTAGAACCAGGACAAAAAGCCCCATTCTCCTAGAGTGTCCCTCCAGTGCCCTCTGCTGTCAAAAACTTTTTTTTTTAAAAAGTTCCAGTATCACAGTTTGATGAATTCGGAGCTGAGAGGTAAGAAATTAATAAACAGTCCAGTCTATCCCTTGGGCTCAATCCCAAAAGCAGGATCAAATCAATCCCAAATCTCATCTTTGTGAATCTATCTCCTGAGACCACTTATAGTACTAATTCCGTACCATTTAAGGTCCAGTCAGGAGATGGAAACCACACAATAATAAGAAAGAATTATGAACTATTTCCAAGGAATTGTCTACTAAAAAGGAATTTAAAAAAGCTCTGAAAAATCATCTGCTGCTGAGAGAGAGTACCCCCAGGAAGATATAAACTTTAAAGGAGATAATCCTTCCCAAGCCTGGGATTCAGATTTCGTTGGAGTGTATGGCATTCTAGCCTGTATCTTTGCTGAGTTGTGCTTGGTCAGAGCTGATCCAGAGTTGGTGGGCTGAAGCAGGTGGATAGAAAACTACAAGCTGGGACTGGCAAGCTAGAAACCTGCCCCGGGAACTCCGGCGATTTGGGGATGGGGAAGAGTGAACCGTGAGCCAGGAGCGGCAGGCAGTGATCTTTTCCCAGAAGCCCTTCAGCAGGCTGAGGCGGGTGGGCGGGAAATTCACCAGGAAGCTGTCAAGCTGTCGGCCGGGTGTTGTTGAACGTGCAGGGAACCTGGCTGGGCACCAGCTGGACTCACCAGAAAGTCACGGGGAAGATGCCAGCAGAGGGGAGGATGCCGTGAAACTCTCTGGGAAGCTGCCTGGGGCTCCCGCAGAAGGATCAGAAAAGGTGCATGTAGGGGCATTGTGGCACAGGAAACTCTCTGCGAACACACCTGCAGAATGCCACTGGAACTCACTAGGGTGAGCTCCATCAGATATCGACACACCAGCCTTTCACTCCTGGAACAAAAAGAAGCGAAGCATACAGAACCAGGAAGAGAGCCCCTTCCTCCTCCAGTGTTCTTTCAAGGAAAAAATGTTTCGGTATCACTCAGGACAAGGAAGGATGGAGTTGGAGTCGAGAAGCAATGAATCGATGACTGGAATGCTGAGTCTCCATGTGAGGTCTTCCAGTGACCCTTTCCATTAATGGCGTGGGCCCTGGATGTAGCCCTGCTCTGGAAGTAGGTTTTCTGTTCCCTTCCTTTAGTTGCTATGGGTCTTCATCCTCATCCTGAGGGTGAGGGAATTAGCTGCTCTACTTCCGTCTGCTTCAGGAAGACACAGGAGATGCAGGGGCTTCACCTTTCCTGCAACAGCACTTGCTCCCCTCCACCAGGCATGTCTCAAAGAGAGGCTTTCTCATTTCTTTGGCCTTCCCCCAATTTCTCTTGGGGACACTCAGTGAGGTCCATGAAAAAGAGTCTGCAAGTGGGTGGGAATCCCCCTTGTGTCTGTGAGCTCAGGGTTTCCATACTCTTACATGAGTCTACAATGAGCCATTAGCATTCTGATAAAAATTTTAGCTCAGTTCTTCCTGCTGTCTGGAATGGCATCCAGAAACCAGCAACTGCTCTAGATGAGCAAGACCTCCTGTCCCATCCCTCCTTGAGGCATCTACCTTTCCTTAGATTTGGGGTTGGTAGTTTTCACTGTGACTTCTGATGAATTGAAGAAAAGCTGTGATTTTACAGATTATCCAGTATATGTTGGTAAGCTGGGAACAGTGCTCCTTCTAGCTTTTTATGTTGTAAGAGGAAGCAGAGAAACCTGCTCGCCAATGTATGTTTCAAGACAAGGGAAAGAATAAACGCGAGTAATGTTTAAAAAAGAAAAAAAAAGTAAAACATTTCTTACTCCCCAAACTGGAAGTTTTTCGGATCACCATGATTTCCTTCATCTGGGTCCGTACTAGTTATTTAATATCCCAGTTAAAATATACTCTTTTAAGTTTAATGCAATAGGTTTATGTTTAATACAAACAGGTTTGACTAAACCAGAACCATGCGGCTCTTATTTAAATTTCCTTTTAAAACATCTTGTTTGAATTGGGCACCTATATTATAACATTGCATTTAATTTTTGATTTATTTATTATTAATTCATTTATTTATGTATTCATTTATTCATATATCCACACACATTATATTACATGACAATAACAATATTAAATATTAGAGAAACAAATATAAACAAAAAGTAAATAAGAAATGCATGTAAAAGTACCTATTCCACATCACCACTTAAGGGGCCTGAATGCCCTTAAAATATTTTTTTTCATATGATCTTTCTCTTTTATCTTGGTTCTTAAGTTATCTCTTGCTCATTGCTAGGTCCTTTATATTTTCTATTCATCAAAAACTTGGCAGGCAGTTTGTACTTTAAAAATATAATAAACCTTGCTTTCCTCTTTAAAAAAATCCAATATGGTTCAAATTATTCTCTAATTTAGCACTGTAATAAATGGATAACCATATATGTTTGCTCTCCATTGCAATAAATATAGTCAGATTTTCCAGCATCCCTCACCTTAAATAATGTCCTCTAACTGGTCCCCATTCCCCATTGTTAGCTCTCCAACCAATTTATTCCATTGTGATCTATCTGATAATTCTATAAAAGAAATGTGAACTTGAACCTCTTCAAAATTTTTTATAGTAATTAGAATAAAGTCCAAAGTCTGGAACTAGTTCTAAAATTCCCTAAATGATCTGTACATTCCACACTTATTCTTTACGCTCACTGACACTCTATTTTTTTTTCCTTGTTTGAAAGTGATATCCTGCCCGCCTGAGGATCTTTGCGAAAGCTGTTCTTTCTGGCAAAAACGTTTTCCTCCAGCCGATAATCAATATTTTTCCCAGTTTCTCCCTATTTATCTTTTCTTCTCAGACTAAAAAACATGCTCTACCAAAAAAAAAAAAAAAAACCTATTCATTTTTCCTGGTATTATGTGCCCAGAGTACTACATAGTCATTCCTAGTCCTCTTCTTACTGGTAAGGATCTGTGCATTCCTGTCACCCCAACTAGAGTCTAAGCAAAGTGAGGGCAGAGATGGTGTCTGTCTTTAATACTGCCAAATCTCAAGTTCCTCAGAGAGAATCTGGTATGTGGAAGACAATCACAATTTGAAAATATGTTATAACTTTTAAAACAATAAAACAAACTCTTATATAAATACATTTTTGTCCTTCCTTCCCCAATTGACTGAGCTTTTAAAATCTATTTTTAATATTTTAGATGTTTTGTAACCCTTGTTGTTTCCCATTATTTCTTTATAGTGTGAATTGGTATGTGATTCTCAGTTGCTTAAATTATTATCTCAGTTCATTTTCATGTCAGCAATTATGTTTGGTCACTCATAAGGGGCTATTTTCCCGATAGGTGAGTCTCATATTCAGAATGAAAAAATACACAAAAAATGGGTATTTTCTAAATAAAAATAATTTGTTAGGCGCTATGGTAATAGAAGGAAGCACAAAAGAGACTTATTGAGATAGTAGAATGTTTCCATATCTGCCAATAGGTGAGACTGTATCAAGTCAGTAATGGAGGTATAGACAAAGAAACATTGTTTCATAGGAAGAGGCAATGGGTAGACTCATGGGAGAAGGTTTTCCAGAGGACACGAGAGGGAAGAGAACTCACGAGTCTACTTCATCTCAGGCTGCAGGACAAATTCCAATAAAAGTGAAAAAGCTGGTGTGCTCAAGGTAGAAAGAAGAAAAAGTGACGCAAAGTAATTAGAACCAGAGGTGTGTGTGAGTTTCTGATAGAGGCTCCATTTTAAGAGCCAAAGTATTAACTAATTTTATTTTATTTTGTTTTATTTTATTTTAATTTTTTTGTTTATTGCAGTAACATTGGTTTATAACAGTATGTAAATTTCAGGTGTACATCATTACGCTTCTATTTCTGCGTAGATTACATCATGTTCACCACCCAAATACTAATTACAACCCATCACCACACACATGTGCCAAATTATCCCTTTCGCCCTCCTCCCTCCTCCCTCCCCCTCTGGTAACCACCAATCCAATCTCTGTCTCTATGTGTTTGTTTGTTGTTATTATCTACTACTTAATGAGGGAGATCATACAGTATTTGACCTTCTCCCTCCGACTTATTTCACTTTGCATAATACCCTCAGTGTCCATCCATGTATTAACTAATTTTAAATGTTAGACTGAGTTTGAATTTAATTCTGTGATGAAAATGCACACTAGAAAATTACTCGCTTTTGTGTGACATGAAGTAAGCTGTGGTTGAGCCATAATGGCGTGTTGAGGCAAACAAAGAAGAAGGAAGGTGTATGGAGTAACAGCTCAAATAGAACGTGCAAATTATATAAAGGAGAGAGTTAGAAATCTCCGTACTATACTGAGTGTCAGGGTTAGGACAGTGAGTGTAGAGTAAATAAAATTGAACAGAGGTGGGAGAAGTTTATTGTTTAGTTTTGAGAAGGAGTAGGTTATTCTGGGTGTAGTGCAGAGCGATATTGAAAATATTTAACAAGTGGGAAGGCGCTGTACAGCTGTATAGAAGAAGAATTAAAACACAGTATAGAGTGAAGCCAAGGATCGTATTTCCAACAACATAAGACTAAAAGAATCTTTTTCTTAATAAATTGGTACAGCAAATATCTTTCAATATCCTTGACATGCATGACACTAGGCTAGATACTGAAAACACAAAGGTGAATAATAAAGTTTCCTAACTATAAATAGATCACATTTAGAGAAACAAATGGACCTTTATTAGAATATTTGATTTCTACATGAAGCAATATATTTCATTATATTACTGTGTGGACAAGTGCTATGGACTGAATTTTTGTGTCCCCCAAAATTCATGCATTGAAACCTAACCTTTAAGGTGTGATATTAGGAGGTGGGGCCTTTGGGAGGTGAATAGGTCATAAGGGTGGAGAATTTAAGAATGCAATTAGGGGGACCGGCCCCCTGGTGTAGTGGTTAAGTGCCCGCGCTCCGCTGCTGGTGGCTGGGTTCACATCCCGGGTGCGCACCGACGCACCGCTTGTCAGGCCATGCTGTGGCGGCGTCCCATATAAAGTGGCGGAAGATGGGCACGGATGTTAGCCCAGGGCCAGTCTTCCTCAGCAAAAAGAGGAGGATTGGCATGGATGTTAGCTCAGGGCTGATCTTCCTCACACACACAAAAAAAAGAATGGGATTAGTGCCCTTATAAAAGAGGCCCCAGAGGGATCTCTAGCCCCTTCCGCCTTGTGAGGCTACAAGAGAAGTCTATGACCCAGAAGAGGGCCCTCAAGCGCGCATGCTGGCATCTTGTCTTGGACGTTCAGCCTCCAGAACTGTGAGAAGTGAATTCCTGTTGTTCATAAGCCACCCCACCTGTGGCATTTTGCTATGGCAGCCTGAGCGGACTAAGGCAACAAGGGACAGTGAAGCGCACGGTGAAGAGGCCTCAGCAAGCTGAAGCTCTGAGAAGACTTGCAGGTTGAACAATGATAGAAATTGTTGTTGTAGTCGTGTCTCTTTTGAATACACTTTACTAACTCAACTGGTTTTCCCCCTAGATTTGGACGGAAGCCTCTGATGCTATGTCGTACTTGGCTCTTTAAAATGTCGAGCACCTACGATGCCCCAACCTTCCCAGTTTATTGCTTATTGAGATTTCTTACGCCAATGTCTCTGAAAACAGTTTCCAAGAATTCAATTAGAATCCAAAAGTTTTTGTTGTTTTTGTTTTTTTTTGCTGGGAAAGATTAGCCCTGAGCTAACGTCTATTGCCAATCTTCCTCTCTCTCTCTTTTTTTTCCTCCTCTCCAAAGCCCCAGTACATGGTTGTATATTCTAATTGTAAGTCCTTCTAGTTCTTCTATGTGATCCACCACCACAGCATGGATACTGACAGACGAGTGATGTGGTTCCTCACCCAGGAAACGAACCTGGCCTGCCGAAGCAGAGCACACCAAACTTTAACCACTAGGCCATCAGGGCTGGCTAGAGACTCCATAAGTTCTGTTTTATATAATCCCATAACATAATCCCACAATTGGATTTAGTCAATATTTCCATCCTTCTGTGGGATTGGCTATTGAAACTCTTCATTTTCATTTAAGTTTTAGAATGAACTTGAAACAATCCCTGGCCTGTGATTGTGACAGCGCTGTTGTTAACTTTGGAGACAGCCAGGTGTTGCTGACTGGACCGACATATTTTCCGAGGCTGGCACAGGCTACAATTGGTGATTGCTGTACACTGTTTTGTCTATTTTCTTTTATAATGGTAAGTGAAATTTTATTCTTTATTGTCTTATTTTGCTTTTGGGACCTGGACATAAAATTATTAGATATCTACTTGTAAATTTAGTTTTCTGTCTTCTTCTATACATCCAAATACGGGGAGAAAAATTAAAAGAGAAATTTCTTTAGTGTTTACTGAATCTCTATTTTAAAAATCAAGGTGATTGATTCATTCTATGTAAAATATAATTAATCTTCTACTATAAGTTGGAAAGAAATGGTAATACTCAAATGGCAGGAATGCAAGTCATGCAATGCAAACATGTGCATTATTCTTCTCAGAATTTCTATTCCAATTGTTTGATTTAAATGTCTATCACTTCTGGCAAGGGGATCCCACCACAACCAGTGCCTAGTCCTGGGAGTTGAAGATTTCCTTCCCTTACCTAGAAGCATGAGGTGGCACACCTGGAGAAGCTCCTTCATCCCTCTTACAGAGCACCAGCACGGGTCAGTGTGAGTGACAACAGCAAGACAAACCAAGCTGACCAAAATAGCACTACAGGGGCCAGCCCAGTGGCATAGTGGTTAAGTTCATGCACTTCGCTTCAGCGGCCCAGGGTTTGTGGGTTCGGATCCCGGGCACGGACCTACGTACCGCTCATCAAGCAATGCTGTGGTGGCGTCCCACATACAAAATAGAGAAAGATGGGCACAGATGTTAGCTCAGGGCCAATCTTTCTCAAGCAAAAAAAGGAAGGTTGGCAACAGATGTTAGCTCAGGGTTAATCTTCCTCACCAAAAAAAGAAAAATAGCACTGCAAAGGCTCTGAAAGGTAATTGTCATTAGAACCACAAGCCACAAAAGTAGGATAGGGCCTCTGTTCTAAACCTACACAGGGTGACTGCCTGCTGAAATAGAACATTTAAATAGGACTCAGAGTCTTCTAACATAACATCCAAATTGTCCTTATGAACCATTGATTGATTCACGGAAAACTGTGATTTAAAAACCTAACAAACTATTTTTCAATTTTCTCCTCATAGTTCATCTTGGTTTTTATAATATGTGCTAGTTCAGTCTCACTTGGGTGTTAACCACAACACCTCTGCAAGATAAGATTTATGTTCTTTCTTTCACAACCCAAAGTGATTTATTTCCTTAAGGAAATTTTTGGTAGTTTAGGAAGACTGAAAAAATTTGGAGGCTATAGGATGACGGAAAGAATTAAAACAATTCTATGGATAATCACTGGCAATAGTCTGTGCTTCTAATCATTATCCAATATGTTAATGAATAAATGTACTTCTGCTCTTTTCTCTTTGGAGGTTTTGACTTTCACAATGAAGAACTTGCCATGTGTCGATGAGGTTCCAAAGTACTGGAGGTCATTGCCAATCCCACTATGCTCAGGATGATGGGTTTCCTCAGCTTTATATGGTTTGTCTTTTATTAAAAGTATCTAACCTTTACAGAATGTTCTGGTATTATGCCAGCACTATACTGTGTGACAGCTTCAATAGGCTTAACATTTTATTGGAGTGACAAAACAGATATCACTGGAAATTTCAGAATAGAAAATAAAGCTGAAAAAATCAAGAGCTAGAAAATAAGAGAAATTGTTTTATAGAAACATGAGAAAAGTAGAGTCATACAAATTTCCATAGATCAGAGAGCATTATGGAATAATTTGATAGGGTTAGACCAATTAAGAAGACAAATGCAATTATATTAACAAACAATATTTGGAAAACGTTAAGAGTACTGTGTTTAATATTACAGAAAACCATTTTCATCTAACTCCCAAGATAATCGCTAATATATCATTGTGTGACATTAAGCAGAGTTCTGTTATTTTAAAATTTATTCTTCTGTGAAATTCTTCTGATATAATAATACTGACCATATAATATTGTTCCATGAAATTAATTCAATACTCACAAATAATGCATACAATTAGCCAGATACTATTCTAGACATTGTGGATCTAGCCGATAATAAAATTATTGAGGTCCTAGCTCTCATACAGCTCAAATTCTAGTAGAAGTGATGGATAAGCAAATACATGAACATAATGTGTTAGGTGGTAATAGTGTGGTTACCACCTATTACACATCAAATTAGTGTGTTGGTTATATGTTGTATACATTAAGGTGGTAATACAGTTTATGATAAATGTAAGTCATAATAAGAAGATAGAAAGCATTAAGGGACAATGGGATTCAGATTTATAATGCCTCTTGGACAAAGTAACTTTGAACAGAGACTTGGATGAGTAGGGGGAGATAGCAATATCTATATCTGGTTAGATATTTTTCTCTGTAGCCAAACTGCCTGCCTTTGAATCCTGGCTCTGCCACTTACTAGTTGAATAACTTTGGAAAATTTAACTAAAATCTCATGCTACATCTTCCATATCTATAAATAGATAATGCTAATAGTACACACCTACTAAAGCGTGAAGCTTATGGCATTAACTCATAATAGGTATTATTATTATCTTTAATGTTATCAACATTAGGGGCAGAATATTCCAGACAGACAGAGGATTAAGTAAAAAACACCCTGATTTGGGAGTTTCTTGGCATGTTGAAAGAACTGGAAAACAAGCAAGTATGATTGGAGTAAACTGCAATTTTCCAATGGGGTAAGTGAAAAGAGATGAGAACAGAGAGCAAGCTTGGGTTGGGTGGGGATGTATCTTGGAAACAATATAACAGTATTTTGCAATAGGAATTATAGAGAGTTATTATATAATTTTATTAGAGATATACCATTTTATTGAGATAAAATTAGCATACAGTAAAATGCACATATTCTAAGTGTACGCCTTGACAAGTTTTGAGAAATGTATACAGTGTATAACCAACACACTAATCAATAAATTGAACACTTGTATAACCGCAGAATACCCTCATTCTTGTTACAGTGAAACATCACTTCCAATTTCCAACCATTCTGAAGATTTTTTTCTTTCATAGATTAAGAAATAGTCTAGCAGATCACTCATGTATTTCATCCCCAAGGAGACAGTGTTCAATTCAGCACTGCCAAAGATCTACCATGGGCCAAGGCATTCTCACTCCCAATGTGTCCCTGATTCCTTTTATGGTAAATTTGCTGAGTTAGTCTTTGGTGATTAAGTACTGCCACTTGGCTTCTGCTTTTCTGGGATCCTATCACCCTACTGAAATCAGGGATTCCAACACAACAGTGACATCCCCTACAGTCATAACTGCCCTGAAAAGGAGAGCAGCCAGAGATTTCAAGGATATATGTTGCAGCACCAGAAATGTATTTTTCAATGTGTTAGTGAAGGTAATATCTTAGAAACCTTCTTGTGAAATATAATTGTGGTGGGTGAGTGTGCAGTTCGTAGATAATAAATCCAGGCATGCATTCTTATTCTCAATCCTCTGGATCCCCTTCTTTACATCATGCCAGGGAAGCTCTGGCGTCTCAATCTCAATAAATTAAATTGTATCTAAGCTTCAGTTAATAAAATAATTAAAATTTAGAGCTACCTCCAGCTGAAGAGCCAACTCATAAAATCTGAAATCTCTGTTAAGTACATACATATCATTGAATCTGGTTCAATTGTGTCTTATATTTTACCCTCATTGGCCTTTCTGCTTTAGAACCCACCCCACACATATTCTTCTGCATAAGACATATTCTGCAGATACATATTAGTAAAGTCTTTCAATTCTTTTTGTAAGTTATGTTCTACTGGGTGGTAGTGTGTACCTTTACTCTTGAAGGGCACTGAGTTTTGATTCTACTAATGGGTTTAGTGGGAAAAGGGATGGCTCTGGAGGAGACTGTGCATTCCCCTTTCATGCCATATACCCCAGAAATGTTTTCACAAGAGTTTCAAACAACTGAAGGCTAGTCTCCTAGGATGCCAAGTGCAAGTTTCCACTGGCCAAAGAGGCTGAGTGACTTGAAAGTTCAAGATTATCAGTTTCATATGGTTCCACTGGATGTCCCCATTCCAAGTTTCAGGATCCCATTCTGTCCCAATCGATGTTCTTATTTTACGTGGGAATCTTGGATAAGACTATCAGTTCAAATGAGATGTAATTCAACTACGTACACAATTAAATTTTGTGTTTCTTTTTTTCACTATATCAACTCTATGGCCATAGGCAATAAGTGATTCTTTTAGGGTTGTCATGGAAGATTTCTGATTCAAAGACTGTGTTAATCTGAGTTAATCTGCTCATCTTTCATTTTCTGTGTAATTACTGCAGTGCATTCACCAGAATCCATCTCATACTGGAGTCTTTGTAGTCATAATTATTACCATAATTATCAAGTTAAGCAGCTATTAAGACTCCTCGGACACTTGCTTCAGTTAGCGCTTTATTACAATCAACAAGAGGTACTGGCCTGATTAATTGATACCACTGCCTGCTATAAATTACCAGCATCCCATTTCCCATTAGCAGTGAGCTCAGTACTGTAGTCAGGCCAAAGAGAATGACCGAACCATCTCCAAACCCAATATTTGCAGGAATTTTTTTGTGGGACAATTAATGAATTGTCCAAATCTCTATCAGTCAGAGTACAGTCAGGATGTGCAAGCCACACAGTAATTTGAACAGGGAAGCTAACAGATAAAGGATTATCAACTGCTACAAGAAATTATCTACTAAGAGGTGAGTGAAATGAAACTGTAAAGCATGTCATAAGGCTCGGGAGAGTTCTGAAGGAAGGAACAAGTTGAAGTGGGGACCTTCCCCAATGTTGGGATTCAGACTTTGTTGGGGAGGGTGTGTTTTCATCCCAATGGATGGCAAAAAAAGTTCACTGCAATTTTTCCAAGCTACTGCTGGTCCAAATTTGATGGCCAAAGCTGGTGGGTAGGGAATCTTGAACCAGGATTGGCAGGCAGAATGTTTTCTCACTAGGGTGCCAGCTGACTGCATCTGGCTGGCAGGAGACCACTTGCTGGTATACTGACAAAATTTGACAGAGAGCCACCCTTGGCTTGTGTGGTTAAACTTTGTAGGAAGCCAGCAGGCACCTACAGATTCATCAGGGAGCCAGCTGAAGTTTGTGCTGCTCAGCTTGCCAGGAAGCCTGTTGGAGAACATGCAGAACTCACCAAAAAATTGCCTGTGGCAGGGTACTGCTGAATTCCCGAAGACAGTGTTGATCACGGTGCTTACTGGAAATCCACTCATGGAGTGTCATTGTGTTCACCTCCAAGAATCCCACTGGGATGGCAGTGACTCCTCTGCAAAACCACCCATAGACGATGTAACTAACTCAACACAGAGAAGCCAGCTGCAGAAATTATGGAACTTCATGCCGAAGTGCCTGTGTGAGTGCTGCTAAAACTCACTGAGGGTGAACTTCACTGAGTGTCGTACAAACCATTCCAGTGCCAGAGGTGTATGAAGAAAGGAAAGCACACCAGAACCAGAGAGGCCCCCACCTCCTCCTGTGTCCCTCTAGCACCCTGTACTAACAAAACTTAACATCACACAGGCTGGAAAGGAAGAAATGTTCCAAGCACTCAGAGTACAAAGAGGGGCACATTTGTAGCTGACACGCAATAAAGTGATCATTATCTAGCTAGATAGATTTAGAACTCTAGCTTTTCTTTTTTTCTCTCTCTCAACTTCAAAAAATGCTCTTTTACTCTTTTGGCTTCCCTCGTGTCTGATGACAAGTGAATTGTTAATTGTTATTGTGTCACTTTTGCCTTGCTGTTTTCAAAGTTTACTCTCTATCATTGACTTTCAAGAATTTGACCATGATATGTCTTACTTTGGGCTTCACGTTTATTCTGCTCAGTTTTGGATGAGTAAATTGTATTTACAAAAATATCTGCCTTTCAATGGTATATTTTAGCCATTATTTATGCAGATTTTTTTTCTGCTCTATTCCCTACTCGTCTTTTGTGCTTCTAATTACATGTATGTTGGGCTGGTTAAATTTATCTAAGAGTCCAAGGTTCACTTTTTCCCCAGTCTTTTTTATTTCTGTTCTTTGCATTAGATTATCTTCATCAATCTTCAAATTCACTTTTTATTTCCTTAATTCCATCCAATGAAGTATTTATTTCAATATTATATTTTTCATCTTTAAAATACCCATTTTGGGGGCCGACCCGGTGGCACAAGTGGTTAAATGTGCACGCTCCGCTGCGGTGGCCCGGGGTTCGCCTTTCAGATCCTGGGCGCGCACTGACACATCACTTGTCAAGCCATGCTGTGGCGGCGACCCATGTAAAGTGGAGAAAGATGAGCACGGGTGTTAACCCAGGGCCAGTCTTCCTCAGCAAAAAAAGAGGAGGATTGGCAGATGTTAGCACAGGGCTGATCTCCTCACACAAAAAATAAATAAATAAATACATAAATAAATACATAAATAAATAAATAAAATATCCATTTTGATTTTTTTAAATTATGACTATTTTTCTACTTACTTTTCTAAATTTTCAGTCATTGGAGCATGTGTTTTACTTTATTGAGGGTAGTCATAATATTTCCTTTAAAATTCTTGTCCAATAGTTCCAAAATCTATGTCATAGCAAAGCTCAGTCTCAGTATCTTTTCTTTCCTCTTGACAATGTATTCCATTTTTCTGGTTCTTTAGATTTGGGGTAATGTTGGATTTTATCCTCGAGATTATGGATATTAAGTTACTGAGATTCAAGATTTTCCTATTTTTTTCTGTTGATAATATTTGTTTGTTTTAGACAAAAAGTATCTTGCTAATACTTGAACTATTTTCTTTTTACTTGGGTTCAGCTCTGGTATCAGTTCAAAAATTTTGGTTAGGGGAGCTGTTTTTATTCACTTCTATACATACATGTGTGATTTAGGATTCAGTCAGAAATATGAGTAGGTAGAACTTGCAGTGTACATCTCTATTTCCCCTCTGTGATCCTTCTTCTATTTGATAATTATCTATGATATTAAAATATATAAATACAGCAATGTAATATAATCAGTAGAAAACTGATAATACTATTTAAGAAATCAAAACTCTTTGGTGAAGTACAAGGAAAATTACAAGGAGAATTTGGAAGTCTTTTCATGCTTGTATCAGTCAAGGAAGGAAGTGAATAGATACTGCCTGAAATGAAAGAGAAGTAAGCAGAGCACAAAAAGCTATAAATTTAGACAATATAATATTTCCAACAGTGTACTTACAAAATTACAAGATAATATATACACATCAAAAATCACTGAGAGTTTTAAAATTCTATTTCAAATTAAGTAAAATGGGCACAGTGCAGAAGCGTTACGTTGTGCTAATATTTGTGTTTGTTCACTACATTTCAAATTATGTATTGTATTGTATATCATATTATACATTAGGTGTATATTTAAAATTCCTTTGATCACTTATGCAAACTACCAACACATAACCAAAATGCAGAAGAGAATTTAGAGACGCTATGAGAAGGAGACTAACATTTCACCCTGTAATCTTTTATATCACTCAGAGGTTTTTCATGTGCATGTAAATTATTTTTAAAATAAAAAAAATTTAAAAATTACCAAAGAGAGAGAGTCCAGACATTAATGATATCTACTTAAAATATACATAAAACGTAGCTTTACTATTTAGTATTATAGTTTATGGCTATGTTACTTAGTTTAGGGCAATTTATATAGATTTGCCAAAAAAGCACAGTGAAAATGTAATTACTTAATAAGTTAATCAAAAATGTACAGTTGAGGGGTTTTCAAGGAGAAAGCCATTAAACGGCCACATTCAAGGGACAGCTACCACAGGTCTTTCTGTTTGTAATACTCTATCAATCTTCACTTTGCTAATTAGCATTCATCATGTAAGAAATTTCTGTGGAATAACTAATGATTTGTGGAATGATTTCAAGGGATGGATTTTAGTGAGTTAAGTGAGAATTAGCCACAGAAGTTTCATGACACTTCTCATCTGTCCATGTAAGAATCCAGAGAGACCTTCATTCTTTACCGTTAGGGAAGATTCTTTAAACTAAATCCTAAACAGTCTGATGACCAACTAGAAATTCTGATTTGATCTGCTAAATGATGGCTAAGATTCACATCTTCGATGTTGACATTTTTCTCTAAAGTTTTCACGCTAAGTGCTAGTCAGAATCCCTAACATGACTGGGACTTCCCTGAGCCTCGAGAACAGGTTGTACAATTCATTTCTCTTATATATGCTTTCTAATTTATATTGAATGAAAAATATACATATAAAAATTTGGTCTGTGTTTTATTTCATTACAAGCTGGATGTGAGGTCGTGGAGCAGCAAACCTTCACTTTGCTGAACTTCTTGGATTGTTACATTTTTATACAAAAAGAACTTTAGTAGTTTTGCTTGGCCAAATTGACTTAAATTAGTTTTCGAAACCACATTTGTATGTTCTAGAAAAGAATTACAATAAAATGAAATGAAAATATCTAACATTTACTGAATGATTCCATTTCGTAGATTCTGATCTCCTGCCTTTTTGCATCTTAACTTATTCTTTTTCATGTGTGTGTGTGAAGAAGATCAGCCCTGAGCTAATATCTGATGCCAATCCTCCCCCTTCTTCTTCTTCTTCTTCTTTTTTTTTTTTTTGCTGAGGAAGACTGGCCCTGGGCTAACATCTGTGCCCATCTTCCTCCACTTTATATGGGACACCACCACAGCATGGCTTGACAAGCGGTGTGGCAGTTCGAGCTCGGGATGCGAGCCTGCAAACCTCAGCCCCGGAAGTGGAGCGTGTGCACTTAACCACTTGCGCCACAGGCCAGCCCCGTTTTAACTTATTCTAAGAACATAGAGGTGTAACTCTTCCTATTTTACAAGTGAGAAAGCTGAAGTCTAGCTATATATTTAGCAAATCCTAGGATTCAGAAGTAAAAGGGTTTGGGGTGCTTTTATGCCTCTGGGCCAGTCCCAAACTTCCCCTTTCTTTTGAAGCACCTCCTCTCAAACATGAAGAACACATTGGAGTATCGATATGAAATCAGCAACAATTAATATTATATTAAGTAGATATTCTTTTCTTCTTTTATGACCTGATGTTTGATCTATAAAATATGTGCAAAGATTTGTTTCTTGCTCAGGTTGGACTTGGAGAGGAATTGGAGGTGACTAGCTGCCCTTTTAAGGGTTTTTAAATCCATGTTTTTGTTTTTGTTCTTGTTGTTTTGGTCAATCACCTCTCTGAAATTTCAAGTACATGAGGCTTCTTGAAGTTTCATATTGTTTATTTATTCATTTTGGTTAATACCTCCCACTGAAGGCACTGAGTATCCATTTCATCCTCTCTCCTAGGTCTGTAAACATTCTTCACTCAACATCCTACCTTCTCAAGAATCTCGCTTTTTGTTTTGTTTTGCTTTGCTTGCTTCTTCTGGGACTCAAAATTAACCTTTATACAATTAAAGGCTAACTAGACAAATATTCAGATTTCTTTCAACTCTAAGATCTTATTTCTAGGAATCCTGATTCTCCGATTCTCACTGTTCTGCCTTCCTTCTATCCTCTTGGCCTTGTAAAAGAGAGGATCAAAATTGTGAAGACAACGTAGGTTTCTAAATAAATATAGATCTATCAAATTCTCAACCTATAACATACCCCTGTGACCCTGGGAAATGTATTTACTTCAATGTCGTGAGCTTCTGTGGCCTCATCTGCAACATGGAACTCACCTATGCACACTATCTTAGCCATCATTGAGGGAAGAATATCATTGGCCACCTCTTACACGGAGTATGAATTAAATGTGTTGTTTTTAAGGTATCATCTCATCTGCAAACAGGCACTTGCCTCTAACTTTTCTTTTTTTCCCATTTCAGTAGCAAATTCTATAGGAGTCCTCATACCAAACAGCAAGAAAGGAATAGCTTCTTTGATACCACAGAATGCTATGGACCTTCAGTGAGAAAATAGAAGCACTCTCTGCTTTTGTGTATGTTTGAGACTTTTTTGAAATAAAAAGTTAAATAAATCATAGATTGCCCATAGCAACCTCCATTTTCCCCATTCTTCAGGTTAAATAGAGAAAAATGTCATTCCATCTATCCTTGATTTAAGACCAGTTCCCTTGTCTCCCCAGAAAGGTACACATCCAGGGGAAATAGCATATAGTTTCTACTCTATTAGAAATTGTAAGAACATCTTTGCATCAGACAAATAGGTAAATTTTGTCAAAAAACACATATGATAAAATTGAACTCCATGCTCTGATGAGGGTTGAGAAACACATCTGGATCTCAGATAAGAATATCTCTGTGACTTATTCTAAGTCACAGAACTTGGCTAGATAAAACTACAAAAAGGAGTCCAGCCTAGATATGAATATCCTGACATAAATCTTGCCCCCGAGATAGTCCCTAAGGTTGTGAACGGATTGCAATTTGAAATAGACACTCACATTTTCCTCCTAGACATACATGCAATAGTATCATGTTTAAAGTAAATATTTCTTGCACATTGCTTAAGGGATGAGAATGTCAAATGATAATTTGTTCATATTCAATAATAGGTAGAATGTTCTCTAACTCAGGTCTTCTGATTTTAAATACAGTGCCCTTTCCTCTACCCTCAAGTATCACTTGGTGTTGGAATAAGCATATGCCAGGTAATAGGAATACTGGGAGACAGAACACTGAATTTACTTGGTAGGTTCTTTTACAGTCAATATCTAATCTTGCCTGTGGTTTATTGACATTCGAAGCATTTTACGATCAGTTACAGGAAGCTGTTCATCTAAATTTCCTACCCATGTTTTAGAACATACCAGAAAATTTTTAATTTTTTACCCATGGAGACACTTCTCTCAAATATGTTAAGGGTTAGTGGGCTTGAAAGAAAAATATTGAGACCTAGGTTTTTTGTACCTTAGTAATTTTTAAATAATAATACCATGAGACAGAAGGAGGCGTTGACTTGATATAACTTGATTCATTAAACGTTTTATTAAATGTTTGGTTTTACTTAGTTATCTCATGATAACGAAATCCTGAAACTACCTGGGTAAATGAAATACCACGTAAAAATGTGTATACATTTTGTCCCTATTTTTTCATCAGTTATATTTACTGTTTCTGTTATTAAGACTTTATATTTTTGTGTGACTTTCTACTATTTATCACATGAGTGTTATTAGACACCTTTTGAGGTTTACCAGTGCATTCAAATATATATGTGTTTGTACCTACATATCATTTCATTTCATCTTTTTAAATTCTGGTTATGACACAATAAGTGGTTACGTAACGCACTAATGAGTTGCCACTCACAATTTGAAGTAAACTGGTAGAAGATAAGACTCTATGCTTTAGAGACAGATATATCTGAGTTTAAAATCATAGTTGACCTATTGGATATGTGATATCCAAATTCAGATTATGGGAGTTGACTACTTTGCCCTTCTGACATTTTCCCATCAATTTTTGAGCACTTTCTTACTTCCTGACAAAAGAGATGTCCCAAGCTCATCTTATACTTTTCCTTAACTATTGCTGGAATTGTCCATTTCTTCATTGAGCCCTGATTCTTTATCACGGGGACTGCTATTTAGAAACCAAGAACCATGGATTCATTGTTCTTTTTCTCCTAGGTTATTAATGATTCTAAACCATTTCAATGGGCAAAGCTAGGGAATATACATAATCCTACACTAACTTATTCTCCCATTTAGGAGTTTTAAGAAGCAATGGAATGGCATGTGTATTTACAATATTGCATTACATAGCTCTTGAAATGAAATTTCCCATCTATTTCTGCATTAAATATGTGCATTGTCTAAGAATTTATATACCCTTGAAAATAAAGAACCTGCAGTAAACTGAATTCTTAGATGGCCCACACGATTTATGACTGCTGGTGTATATCCCCGTGAGTATGAGTGGGACCTTTTCATACGAGAGAGGGTGCTCTGTGACTGGATGATGCTATTAGCAAAGGAGAAGAGACTTTTGTAGATGTATTTAAGGTCCTTGATTACTTGACTTTGAGTTAATCAAAAGAGAAATCACCCTAGGTAATCGAATTACCTTATGAGGTGAGTCCTTTAAAAGCGGGTCAAGAGGTCATAGACTTGAAGCAGCAGACTCTCTCCTGATGGCCTTGAAGAAGCAAGTAGCTGTGAGTTATACAGCTGCAAGGAAATGAATTCTACCAACAACCATGTTAGTTTGGAAGAGGATTCCAAGCCTTAGATGAAACTGAGCCGTAGCTGATACTTTGATTGCAGCTTTGTGAGACCCTGAGCAGAGGACTCAACAAAGCTACGCCAGCACTCCTGCAGCCTGGAAAATATGAGATAATAAATAAGTGGTATTCTACACCAGGAAGCATGTGGTCATTTGTTCAGCAGGAATAGAAAATGAATGCAGATCCGTAAACTCAAGTTGTTACATTGTGTACTATGTCAGGAATATGAGGGAAATTCTGAAGATGTCTCATGTATAGTGTGTCATAAAATTGGAATATGAAATAAAAATGCAGGCATTCAAATTCTAAATAATATCTTGATTATTTCCTTCTTTCTACCTACTGTGAGTTTCATGTGATCTTTTCCTATCGTCTTTGGGTGAATACTTTGATTGCTTTAGAGCTTTTCTAAATATATGCTTTTAGAGCTATAAATTTCCTTCTAGACACTGTGTAACTGCATTTTACAAATTTTGATATTTGTATTTGTTTATGATTCAGTTAAAATATTTCCAAAAATTCTTTCTGATTTATTCTTTGAAGCGTGTTTTATGTTAAATGTTGTTGTTTTCATCAACTCTGGAAAAATTTTGGCTATTATATATTCAAATACTTTTCTGTCACTCCTCCACTTTTGCTGAAATTACAATTACATGTTTGTTACACAGTTTTATACTGTCCCACAGGTTACATTGTCTTTTTTTTTTTCCAATCTTCTTTATCTCTCTTTTTCATTTTGGAAATATGGTAAGCCTTGCAATTAATCATTCTTGCCTTTGGTAGTGTCTATTATGCTATATTTTATCTTCAATACTTCTATATATTATCTTATGTTTACATGACTATTGGTAATTAAGGAAGATGTGTTAAAATCAGCCAGTATGAGAATAGATTTTATTCATATATATAAACATATATATATTTTACTATAATCCTATACATTTTTGCTTTACGTATTTTAAGGCTCTTAAGTGCATTTGACATTGGATTTGATGTATTTATAGTAAAATGAAATTTTAATCGTGTAGTGACTTTTTCAATCCCAAATGATAACTTTACAATTAGTCTGTTTTGTTTGACATTGGCAGAACTAATCTTACTTCTTTTTGGTAACAATTTGTGAGTATACATTTAATTATCCTTTGATTTTCAACTTACCTGTGTCCTTATGTTTTTAGAGAATCTTTATTGAGATATAATTCACATACCATTAAATTAACCATTTTAATGTGAAAAATTTAGTGGCTTTATTATATTTACAGAGTTGTACAAACATCATCACTATCTAATTTTGAAGCATTTTTACATCCCAAAAGAAACCCTTTACCCATTAGCAACTACTCTCCATTCCCCTTTCTCCACAAAACCTGGCAATCACTGATTAAATTTCTGTCTATTTGGATTTCTCAATTTGGATATTTCATATAAATTATGATAGACTTCTTTCATTTAGTGTAATATTTTCAAGGTTCATCCATATTGTAGCATGTATCAGTGCTTCTTTCCTTTGTATTGCTCAATAATGTTCTACTATATGGATATTCCATATTTTGTATGTTCATTAATCAATTGATGGACATTTGGGTTATTTGCACTTTTTCGCTGTTGTATGTAGTGTTGCTATTCAACATTCTGTGTGTGTATGTGTGTGTGTGTGTGTGTGTGTGTGTGTGTTTTCAGTTAGACTTATATACACCCAGGAATGGGAATGAGGAGTCATTGGTAACTCTAAATTTAATAGTTTGAGGAAATAGCAAACTGTTGCTCAAGTAGCTACAGAGTTTAACATTCTCAGCAGCATTGCTAAAGAGTTCCAATTTCTCCATATACTCACCAACACTTGTTATTGACTGTCTTTTTTATTACAGCCTCCTACTAGGTGTCAAGTGCCATCTTATGGTATTTTTGATATGCAGTTCCATAATAACTAATGAAGTTGAGCATATTTTTATGCTTAATGGCTATTTGTATATCTTCTTTGGAGTAACATCCAAACAAATTATTAGCTTGCTTTTTAACTGGGTTGTTTGTATTATTGTTGAGTTGCAAGATTTCTTCTTTATGTATTCTGGATATTTGACGCTTAGCGAATGTATGATTTTGAACAAATTTATTTCATTCCATGGGTAGTCTTTTTATTTTCTTGATAGTAATCTTTAAAATACAAAGGTTTTAACAGTGATGAAGTCAATTTTATCCAATTTTTCTTTGATTATTTGCGCTTTTGGTGTCATATCAAAGAATGTATTGCCTAACCCAAGGTCATGGAGATTTACACTTAGGTTTTACCCTACGAGTTTTAAATTATTATCTGTTATATTTACATCTTTGATCCATTTTGAGTTTATTTATTTTTTGTACATTGTTTGAAGTAGTAGTCCAACTTCATTCTTTTGCATGTAGATATCCAATTGTTCCAGCATCTTTTGTTAAGAAGACTATTTTATCCCCACTGAATTTTCTTGGCACAATTGTCGAAAGTCAATAGTCTGTAAATGTATGAGTTTATTTGTGAAGTAAGTTATATTCTAATATATATACATATGTCTATCCTTACCCCACTAGCAGACTGAATTGATTATTGTGGATTTGTATTCAGTTTTGAAATCAGGAAGTGTGAGTCCTCCAAGTTTGTTCTTCTTTTTCAAGATTGTTTTGACTATTTTGTGTCCTTTGCATTTCCCTATGAGTCTTAGGATCAGCTTAACAATTTCTAGAAAAAAAGGCAGCTTGGATTTTGTTAGGACTTGTGTTGAATCTGTTGGTTAATTTGGGGAGTATTGCTATCTGAATAATATTAAATCTTTTGATCCATGAACATGTTCTTTCTTTCCTTTATTTAAGTTCTCTTTAATTTCTTTGAACAATGTTTTGCAGTTTCAGTTACAAGACTTGCCTGTATTTTGTATAATTTATTCCTAATTATTTTATTATTTTTGTTACTCTTGTGAATGGAATTATTTTCATTTCATATTCAGATCGTCCATTGATAATTTATAGAAATACAATTTATTGTTTAATATTAACCTTATATCTGAAACTTTGCTGAACTTGTTTATCAGTTCTAACAATTTTTGTGTGCATATGTGGATTTCCTAGGATTTTGTGTATACAAGATCATATCATCTGCAAATAGAGATAGTTTCACTACTTCCTTTTGATCTGGATGCCTTTTATGTCATTTCCTCAGCTAAATGCCATATCTAAAACCTCAAGTACAATGTTGAATAGAAGTGGTGAGAGTAGACATTCTCGTTTAATTCCTGATCTCTAGGTAATGCATTCAGCCTTTCACCATTAAATATGATGTCAGCTGTGGGATTTGGGGAGATGTCCCTTAACAGTTCAAGAAATTTCCCTTCTTTTATCAGTTTGTTGAGTGTTTATGTCATGAAAGGGGTTAGATTTTGCCAACTGCTTCTTCTGCATCTATTGAAATGATCATGTGATTTATGATCTTTATTCTATTAATGTGTTATTTTACATTGATCAACTTGATATGTTAAAATTACCATGTATTCCTAGGATAAATCCCACTTGGTCATGGGGTATAATCCTATTATATGTTGCTGGATTTGGCTTCCTAGTATTTTGTAGAGGATTTGCATATCTATAATCATAAGGGACATTAGTTTCTAGTTTTCTTAAATGTCTGTGCCTGGTTTTGGTATCAGTGTGAAACAGGCCTAATATATTTTTTTAAAAAAACTGGTCAAAAATTCTATTTTTTGGAAGAGTTTGTAACTGATTAATATTCATTTTTCTTTAAACTTTTGGTGCAATTCACCCGTAAAGTCATCTGGATCTGGGCTTTTTTGTGTGTGTATGTGGGAAGGGTTTTCATTACTAATTCATTCTCTTGTCATGGTTCTATTCAAATTTTCTAGTTCTTCTTGAGTCAATTTTGGCAGTTTGTGACTATCTAGGAGTTACCTAATTTCTTGGCATACAATTGTTCAGAGTATTCTGTTATTTGTTTTACTTCTATAAGGTTGTAGCAATTTCTTTTCTTTTAGTCTTGACTTTAGTAATTTGAATTTTCCTCTTTTTTTCTGCATTAGTCTAGCTATGTTGTCAATTTTATTGCTCTTTTTAATGAACCAACTCTTGATTTCATTGATTTTCTCTATTGTTTTTGTACAATTAACTTCATTTATTTTTACATTAATCCTTATTATTTACTCTGTTGTGCTTTCTTTCAGTTTAGTTTTCTATTCTTTCCTCTAGTTTCTTAAGATATGAAAGTTTAGGTAATTAATTTATGATCTTTTTTATTTTTTAACATATGCACCTACAGTCATAAATTTTCTTCCTAGTACTGCTTTAGCTGCATACCACAAATTTTGCTCTGTTGTATTTTTCATATTCATTCAATCTAAACTATTTTCTAATTTCCCTTGTGATCTCTTCCTTTGACCCACTGGTTATTTAGGAGTGTTTTTTCTAATTTGAACATAATTTTGAATTTTCTAACTTCTTTCTGTTATTTATTTTTAATTTTATTCTTTTTTTTTTTCCCAGAGAACATACTTTTGGTTACTTCAATCCTTTTAAATGTATTGCAGTTTGCTTTACAGCCTAGTATTTGAACTGTATTGGAGAATGTTCTATGTGCATTTAATAAGAATATATATTCTGCTTTTTTTAGGAGAGTGTTCTATAGATGTCTCTTAGGTCTAATCTATTTTTAGTATTAATTCAAATTTTCTATTTCCTTGTTGATCTTTGGTCAGTTTTTCTATCCTCATTGAAAGTTGGGTATTGAAATCCCCAAATATTATTGTTAAATTGTCTATTTCTTGTTTCAATTCAGTCAGATTTTGCTTTATTTATATGGTGCTGTAATTTAGGTGCATATATGTGTATAATTGTTATATCTACTTCATAGATTGACATTTTACTCATTACATCTTGTCCTTTTTTCCATAGTAACAATTTCAGTCTTAAAATATATTTTGTATGATATTATTATAGCTACTCCAGCTCTTTTTTGGATAATATTTGCATGGCATATCTTATTTCATCTTTTTGTCCTTCAAACTATTTGTGTCTTTGAATGTAAATTGTGTCTCTAGTAGAAAGTACATACTTGGATCATGTTGTTTAATCCATTCTGCTAACTTCTGTCTTTTAATTGGAATGTTCAATCCATTTATATTTAATGTAATTACTGATAGGGTAAGGTTTGCATCTGCCGTTTTGTGATTATTCTTTATGTCTTATGACTTTTTTTATGTCTTTTTTTGTTATTCTATTTCTATTATTTTAAATAGACATTTTCTAGTGTACCATTTTAAATCTCTTGTTTTTAATGATATTTTTTGAATTGACAAGCTACAGACTGGGAGAAAATATTTCTAAACCACATATCTAACAAAGGACTAGTGTCTGGAATTTATAAAGAACTCTCAAAACTTAACAGTAGGAAAAAACCAAACAACTCAATTAGAAAATAGGTAAAAGGGGGTGGGAGAAGTCAAGATGGAGGCATAGGCAGGCTCTGAACTCACCTTCTCCTACAGACACAGCCAATTTACAACTATTTGTGGAAAAATTACCCCGGAGACAGAACTGAGAACTGGATAAGAGGAACTCGTGCAACAAAGGACAATCCTAATTGAGGTGGAAGAGGGAGAAACTCCTTTCTGGAGAGAAAAAATGCTGCCTTCACAAGCCACCAGCTTCACAGCCACCCGGGAACAGCCCACAGGTATGCAACCTTCCCTGGAGGCACGGGGCACTGAGCCAGGGAGTGCCCCCACTGTAGGCATTTTGTGGACCCAGCACAACCAAGACCAGTGGCATAATATCTGACTTTGCCTGCTGCTAAAACATTGGGGAGTACCCCCAGAAAAGCTGGTTCACAAAGTAATTAAAACCGGCTCTTAAAGGGCCCACATGCAAACTCACCCGTTTCAGAAAGCATCCTAAAATCACCAGAAAGAAAGGTGCATAGTGCTTTCGTGAAAAGAGACTCACCTGATAGGCCCTGAGTGCATCTTGGTGAGAGGAGAGACCTCTCCAGGGACTGGGACATTGGTGGCGGCCATTGTTGTGGCCTGATGTGGGCGCGCTGACAGACACCATTGGAGTACTCCCTGGGGCCTTCTAGCCCAGGTCTGCCCCACCCACTAGAGCACCGATTTAATCCAGCTGAGCCAGGGCAGGCAGCCCACCCTAGAGACTGGCGCCACCCAACAACAAGCCCTCAGGCAACTTGTGGACCTGCATAGATTGGTGACTGGATTCTCTGCAGCCTGGCAACGGAGCCCACTTCAGTGGGGCAGGGCGTGCACAAGGAGTGGGTGGAGAGTGTGGGGCGGTGGTGGAGTGTGTGGGGCTCCTGCCGTGGAGAGACTGGGTCCACTTTGGGAGGTCGGGGCACACACACGGGGCAGGACTGTGTTGACTGTGTGTGTGTTGACCTGTGGGTGGCAGGGCTTGTCAGCTGAAGAAGAATTGTGTTTCTCAAAGACACACATAGGGGGTTTGCCCCACCTTCCAAAGTCTGAAACAATTGGGTGCTCCTGTGCCTGAGGCCAGCCCCACCTAGCTGCAATTCATAGAGAGCTGACAAGAGACCTAAAGGCTGGAGGCTTATAGCAATTGTAAACCCCTGAGCCTAACAACCTGCCATGCTGGGGGCTGAGTCACTTAAAAGAAATACTGTAACACAAACGTGGTATTAGAACTTGCAGCCAACTGTGCTGGGGCTCCCCACACCTGATAAAGAGACTGAAGGGCCCACAACAACTACAAACAGCTGAGCATTACAACAGCTGACCAGAAGTATAACTCGGCCTACCTGGGCACATATAGGGAGAGCAAACAGGCCACAACAGAAGGACACACATAGCCAACATAGGCGTCACCCTTGGAACATTGAGAACTGAGGGAAGCACACTTCAGGCCTCCTAAGGCATCACTTGTATAAGGTCACCTATCCAAGAGCAGGAGACGTAGCTGACCTACCTAATACGTAGACCCAGGCACAGGGAAAGTTGCAAAATGAGGAGGCAAAGGAATACATTCCAAGTAGGGAAACAGGACAAAACCCCAGAAAAGGAACTAGATGAAACAGAAATGAGCAAGCTAACCAACAGGGAGTTCAAACTAAGAGTGTTAAGGATGTTCACTGATGTGGGGAGAAGAATAGATGAACTCAGTGAGAAGGTCAACAAAGAAATGGAAGATATAAAAAAGAACCAATCAGAAATGAAGAATACGATACTGGAAATGAAAAATTCGCTAGAGGGACTCAAAAACAGAGTAGAGGATACAGAAGAACGGATCCGCGAGCTGGATGAAAGACTAGAAGAAATTACCCAAGCTGAACAGGGAAAAGAGAAAACAATTAAAAAGAGTGAAGACAGTCTAAGGGACCTCTGGGACAACATCAAGTGCACTAACGTCCATGTTATAGGTGTCCTGAAAGGAGAAGAGTGAGACAAAAGGGCAGAGAATCTATTTCAAGAAATAATAGATGAAAACTTCCCTAACCTAAGGAAGGAAGCAGACTTCCAGGTACAGGAATCACAGAGACCCCCAAACAAGATAAAACCAAAGAGGCCCACAACAAGAAACACCATAATCAAAATGTTTAGAATTAAAGATAAAGAGAGAATCCCAAAAGCTGCCAGAGAAAGACAAGTTACATACAAAGGAAACGCCATAAGGCTATCAGCTGACTTCTCAGCAGAAAACTTACAGGCTAGAAGAGAGTGGCAAGATATATTTAAAGTGCTAAAAGGAAAAAACTTACAGCCAAGAATACTCTACCCAGGAAGATTATCATGCAAAATGGAAAGAGAGATCAAAAATTTCCCAGACAAGCAAAAATTAAATGAGTTTGTCACCCAAAAACCAGTGCTACAAGAAATGTTAAAGGGACTGATTTAAGGGGAAAAGAGAAGACCACAAATAGGAAAAATTATCTATTTCTATGATAAAAGGGCAATGGATACAAATGCACAAAAAAGAGGTTAGATATGATATCAAAAACATAAAATGAGGGAGGAGGGGAGTTACAGAGTAGAGCTTTCAGACAGAGGTCAAACTAAAGAGACCATCAATTCTGTATAGAAAGAGAAAGGAACAGAGAAGGACTACTAAAACACTGAGAAAAACAGTTAAAAAATGACAGTAAGTACATACTTATCAATAGCTACTTTAAACATCAGTGGACTAAATGCCCCAATTAAAAGGCATAGGGTGGCTGACTGGATAAAACACCAAGACCTATATATATGCTGCATACAAGAGACACACTTGAGACCTAAAGACACTCACAAACTGAAAGTGAAGGGATGGAAAAAGATACTCCATACAAATGGCAATGAAAAGAAAGCTGGCATAGCAGTACTCATATCAGACAAAATAGACTTTAAAACAAAAACTGTAAAAAGAGACAAAGAAGGGCATTACATAGTGATCAAGGGAACAATCCAACAAGAGGATATAACACTTGTAAATATCTACGCACCCAACGTAGGGGCACTTAAATATATAAAGCAATTATTAACAGATATAAAAAGAGAAATAGACAGTAACACAATAATAGTAGGGGCCTTTAACACTCCACTTACACCAATGCATAGATCATCCAAATAGAAGATCAATAAGGAAACATTGGCCTTAAGTGACACACTAGAACAGATGGACCTAGTAGATATATACAGAGCATTTCATCCAAAAACCGAAGAATACACGTTCTTTTCAAATGCACATGGAGCATTCTCCAGGATTGATCACATATTAGGCCACAAAACAAGTCTTCATAAATTTAAGAAGATTGAAATAATACCAAGCATCTTTTCTGACCACAACGGTATGAAACTGGAAATCAACTATAGGAAGAAAATCAAAAAAGCCACAAATATGTGGCTACTGAACAACGACTGGGTCAATGAAGAAATCAAAGAAGAAATCAAAAAATACCTGGAGACAAAGAAAATGAAAATACGACATGCCAGAATTTACGGGATACAGCAAAAGTGGTTCTAAGAGGGAAGTTTATAACAATACAGGCCTATCTCAACAAACAAGAAAAATCTCAAATAAACAATCTAACAATGCAGCTAAAAGAACTTGAAAAAGAAGAACAAACAAAGCCCCAAATCAGTAGAAGAAGGGAAATAATAAAAATCAGAGAAGAAATAAATGAAATAGAGACTAAAAAAACAGTAGAAAAAATTAATAAAACCAAGAGCTGGTTCTTTGAAAAGATCAACAAAATTGACAAACCTTTAGCTAGACTCACCAAGAACAAAAGAGAGAAGGCACAAATAAGTAAAATCAGAAATGAAAGAGAAGAAATTACAACAGACACCTCAGAAATACAAAAGATTATAAGAGAATACTATGAAAAGCTATATGCCAACCAATTCGACAATCTGGAAGAAATGGATAAATTCTTAGAATCATACAACCTTCCAAAACTGGATCAAGAAGAAGTAGAGAATTTGAATAGACCAATCACCAGTAAGGAGATCGAAACAGTAATCACAAACCTCCCCAAAAATAAAAGTCCAGGACCTGATGGCTTCCCTGGGGAATTCTACCCAACATTCAAAGAAGAATTAATACCTATCCTTCTCAAACTCTTCCAAAAAATTGAGGAGGAGGGGAAGCTCCCTAACTCATTCTATGAAGCCGACATTACCCTGATAACAAAACCAGACAAGGACAACACAAAAAAAGAAAATTACAGGCCAATATCACTGATGAACATCGATGCAAAAATCCTCAATAAAATACTAGCCAATCGCATACAACAATACTTTAAAAAGATTATATACCATGATCAAGTGGGATTTATTCCAGGTATGCAGGGATGGTTCAACATTCGCAAATCAATCAACGTAATACACCACATTAATAAAATGAAGAATAAAAATCACATGATCATCTCAATAGATGCAGAGAAAGCATTTGACAAGATACAGCATCCATTTATGCTAAAAACGCTGAATAAAATGGGGATAGAAGGAAACTACCTCAACATAATAAAGACCATATATGACAAACCCACAGCTAATATCATCCTCAATGGTGAAAAACTGAAAGCTATCCCTCTAAGAACAGGAACCAGACAAGGATGCCCACTGTCACCACTCCTATTTAACATAATACTGGAAGTCCCAGCCAGAGCAATCAGGCAAGAAAAAGAAATAAAAAGAATCCAAATTGGAAAGGAGGAAGTGAAACTGTCACTATTTGCAGATGACATGATTTTATACATAGAAAACCCTAAAGAATCCACCAGAAAACTTTTAGAAGTAATAAACAAATATGGTAAAGTTGCAGGATACAAAATCAACATACAAAAATCAGTTGCATTTCTGTACAGTAACAATGAAGTAGCAGAAAGCGAAATTACGAATACCATCCCATTTACAATTGCAACAAAAAGACTAAAATACCTACGAATAAACTTAACCAAAGAGGTGAAAGAGTGAAAAAACCCAACCCCAAATCATAGCATACTCTATGATTCAGTTTATATAACACTCGTGACATGTCAAAATTAATAGAAATGAAGAAGAGCTTGCTGGTTGTGATGGGTTGAGGAGAGGGCAGGTGCATGAGAAAAGTGAATCGGCTGTAAAAGTACAACAAGAGGAATTCCTGTGTTGGAAATATTCTGTATCTTCACTGTGTTAATGTCAATATCCTGGTTGTAATATTGCACTACACTTTTTCAAGATGTTACCATTAAAATGAACTGGGTACAGGGTACATGAATCACTCTATATCATTTCTTATAACATTATGTAAACCAACAATTATTTCAAAGTGAAAAAATGAACTAAAATAATGTTTAAATCCCTCCAAATGAGATAACTCACATGGCTTCTGCACACATTCATTGACTACAAAGATTCATATGACCATCAAGGCATCAGATTTACACAGATGTAGAGCAGAACCCGACTATTGAAAGCATTATAAATTTCTACCTTAGTCCACTCTTCTAGTTACCAATATTTGGACTCCTGTTCACACACACACACAAACACACAACACACATCATACATAATTTATACTCAAAGGAAACAATTTATAAGTTCCAATCATTATTGCATCTTCCTCAAAGATCAGAGGGTTTATATGATGTCCATCAGCCTCTACATCATGACCAAGTATGTCTGTTCCTGATTCAAACATCTAAGGACTAAAAATGAAAATGTTTTCAAACACACACATGAAGTATCATAAAAAAGAAGAAAGAATGATACACAATATTCACTTCTGCATAGCAATTCTGATAACCCAGATAGAAATTTTGAGGACACTTTAATCATGAGGATAGTGCTTTGTACCAAATAAAAAAAGTTTTAAAAAGATAAATTTTCCTTCCTTTGTAATTTCTCTATAGATGTCCGCCCCAGCGCCTGTTGGAGAAATCCTTCTGAGACATCTCTGGGTCATATGAATCTTTCTAGCCCCAAACTGTGGTCACTTTCTACTGTATGTCTAGAGGCTGAGTGCCCCAATAATTTTCAGAAGCTACTTGACTGCATTAGATTAGTGAGTGTTCTCTGGAGAAACAAAACCAATAGTAGATAGATATATATAGATAGCAATTTTGTAGCAAATCTATATATATATATATCTATATAGAGAGAGCAATAGAGAAAGGAGTGGGGAGAGACAGAGAGAAAGGGTGAGAGAGAGAGAGAGATTTATTATATGAATTGACTCATTCAGTTATGGAAGCAGGCAACCCCCATGATCTGCCATCTGCAAGCTGGAGAACCAGGAAAGCCAGCGGTGTAATTCAGTTCAGGTCTAAAGGCCTGAGAATGGGGCAGTGAGGGGGCCGATGGTGTAAGTCCTGGTCTGAGTCTGAATGCCCGACAACCAGGAATGCTGATGTCCAAAGGCAAGGGAAGAGAGATGTCTCAGCTCAAGAAGAGATGGATATCTCCGCTCAAGCAGAGAGAGTGAATTTGCCTTTCTTCCACCTTTTTGTTCTGTTCGGATGCTTGATGGATTGGATGATGAACACTCGCATTGGTGAGGGCAATCTTCTTTACTCAGTCTACTGATTCAAATGCTAATTTCTTCCAGAGACACCCTCACAGACGTATCCAGAAATAATGTTATGCCAGTTATTTGGGCATCCCTTAGCCCTGTCAAGTTGATACGTAAAATTAACCATCATCACATTGACTGTTTGGTTCACTGTTGCATTCCCATCACCTGACACATAAGATACCTGCTATACATTAATTGTAGCTGGCCAAAGGTAGGCCAACGTAACATTCAATATTTTCAAGTGAATAGGAAGCATCTTGACACAGATAGCAAGAGCCATGAGGTAAACAAGAAGAACAAACTATGTCTGTGTTTGTGAAGGTCTTGCCATAGCATCTGAAGCCCTGATTCAGTACTACAAATCATGATTGCCTAAGTTAGGCATGGTTGGACTAGCATTGTCTACTAGCAACAAAAACCGGTCAGTTGATTGGTCTACCTAGTAGCAACAAAACAGCAACAAATGAATTGCGTGAAATAGAAATGTCAAGAAGCTAGGGAAGTATTTTGGTCCATTAAACAGGGACATAGTAATTTGAAAATAAAAATAAAATCTAGAGCAGAAAATTTCCATGGATTTTTAGCAAAATGAGGTTTGTGATGCTAGGGTGATGCTCATACTATCTCATCATTGTCACTCCAGTTCAAGAATTTTTGCTAAGTTGCTGATAATAAAGTATGTAAGGAAGATCATAGTCCAGATAAACTATGTGTTATATGGGAACAGTTCAGTGAGAAAAGTGGCAACTCTTAGACTCTAACGTGTCAGTCACAAATACCAGTGAGCTAGAGGCCGAACCGTGCCTTGATGGTTGCATCTATGACCAAAGCATTTTCACCTCTACCATTGTGACTAAGGTATGATACAAACACCATGGGAACAAGTAGAAATCAAACATTTTCTAAGTGCATAGCTCTACACTAAATCCACTCAATGCAATCAATTATAAGATATAGTTCCCAAATAATAAGTAACATAAGAAGAAGAAAAGAAAATGGAATTCTTTGAGCATCTATCACCCATGGAGTGTACTACTTTTTCTAACATAGTGATTTAGACTATAGACTCTTGAGTCAGTTAGACCTCAACTTGAATCACATCTTGGCCTTAAGAGCTACTGATGTTGCTTAGTATTTGTTAATGTCTCTGGACCTTAGATTCTGATGTTTAAAATAACTAATAGCCACTTCTTAGTAGAATTTTTCAAATGAATGAATGTGGTAATATATCCAAATCACTTACCATATCAGATGCCCAAAATACAGTTTTCAGTAATTTTGCATCAGTGTAGTCAGTTAGCTATTATTTTGATTTTATGAAAGAAGTCTAAGGAAGACAGAAATTTTCCATTTCCAAGTAACAATTTTGTGACAAATAAAGGACTTGTATATTTTCCTGCTTGAGAGCTCATGCTCATCCATAAATACACAACCATGACAGTTAATAGAAAAAAGTGAAATATATACGTCTAGTATGAAAAGTAATATAAAATAATAAAGCATTCCTTATTTCCCTAAAGTTTACTGATACTTACACATCATGGCACATATTTTGTATTTCTTGATTTCCATCATCTTGGAGTACAGTCAAGCGTTGCTTAACAACAGGGATACTTCTGAGAAATGCATCATTAGGCAATCTTGTCCTTGATCTCATCAGAGTGTAGTTACACAAACCTAGATGATATAGCCTACTGCACACCTAGGCTCTATGGTACTAATCTTACCGGACCACCATCACACATGTGGTCTGTCGTTGACCAAGATGTCATTATTTCGTACATGACTGTATTTTAGTTTTTCAATATCCACCACTAAATGTGTTGCCCCTGCTAAATTTAATGCAATAGTATAATCTGATTTGTTGAAACATACAAATAAGTTCTCTAACTTAACATCCATTTTTCTGGATATCATGTTTCGTTTCATAATAAGTTTTGAGTCTGTTTTTAATAGTACTCAATCTATATTTATTTCATTGATTTATTTATGCCTTCATATATTTAACAAAAAATAAACCTTATACTTATTTAGTGCCAAAAAACATGAAAAAAAGAAAAACGGATTAAAAATATATGAAAACACTTATTCTACATGTCCTCTTGGATCCCTCACAAGCATCATCTTTCCCACCAAAACTTGCCCCTCAGGTGCCCCCTTTCTATGGAAATGGCACTTCTACACACCATTTATTCACCCAATTAACTCATTACTTGTGTTTCTTTTCCACATTTTTATTTTCAGATTATCTTCAACTCATCTAATTTAGAACCTAAATAAAATGACTTGATCAACTTTTATACCTCAACTCCTACGAGTATGTTTCAAGATAATAGTACTTCTTGTTTATATTGCCATGACATACCCCCAAGAGTAAACCTCTGGTCCTTATCCACACTATTTCCCAAATTGAAACAAGACTGATTATTCTAAAACAGAAATATGATTTTGCCTCTTCTTTAAAACTCTTTTTTTTTTTTTGTGGTGAGGAAGATTCTCTCTGAGTTCACATTTGTCGCCAATCTTCCCCTTTTTTTACTTGAGAAAGATTAGCCCTGAGCTAACGTTTGTGCCAGTCTTCCTCTGTTTTGTATGTGGATCACCACCACAGCATGGCTGACAAGTAGTGTAGGTCTGTGCCAGAGATCTGAACATGCAAACCCAGGCTGCAGAAGCAGAGCGCGTCTGATTTAACCATTATGCTGTGGGACCAGCCCCTCTTTAAAAATCTTTTAATGACTTCACACTGTTTTAGGTATAACCTCAAGTCTATATCCAAACTCATGAGATCCTGCATGATTTGACTCCGAAAGATTTCTTCACTCTTCCGTCATTTCACTCTCCCCCCTGCTATTTGTCCCCATCCATACTCAACTTTTTATGTGTTCCCTGGTTTTGTGATCCCTTTCTTCTTGAGGGACTAAGGCTTATTTCTGTGCCCATAATTTTCTATTTCGCACTTAATCTTATATAGTATTTTTATTTTTCTCATCTTCCCAATCTCAATTTAAATAGCAATTCATAACAGGGTTTCCAGGCACATTACAACCCCATGCCATTCTATATTTACTCCTGGGACTCAGCACTCCAGTTTGAATTTGTTTCTATCTGCATTTCTGCTAGGATCTATGAAACACTAGGGCTGGGGCAGTCTCTCTTGATCTCTGCTTTAATCCCAGTGTTTGACAAACTACTTGGAACTTAATGGCCTTCCATACTTTGAAGAATTAAGACAAACCAACCTTCTTATCAAATAGCCAGTTTTTCCTCCCAACAACTTATCTTGCAATTCTATATTCCTGCTTTCAGTTTCTTTGTAAACCTACTGTTTATATTTACATTTTCAGTGGGATTTAGTGTGCGATAAACAACTTTTCAAATCACTGTCACAATCCATATTCACGTCACAGCAAATGATCCGAACACCCATATGTGGCTACTTTGCTGATGGGTGAGTCATATTCTCACTTTCAAATGATTTAAAAATAATGAATAAACAATCTCTTTGTTGAGAACATTATTCTGCATGCTGAAGTCTAGAAAGATATCTGCAGTAAGAGGTGAAAAGTGGGAAAGTTTTAAATGGGTGGTACAAACTGGGTAGAGATAAACAGTTCCAAAGGAAGAGTAATGCCAAGAGTCAGCAAGAATGGACTTCCAGAAGTTAAGGAGATAAATTTGAAGCTTTAATTATATGAAGAAGTTTGATAAAGTAAAAGAAATTATGGTAAAATCCTAGTGATGGAACTGTGATCAGTAAACATGCAAATAGGTGTAGTCGAGGTAAATGACAAAGAACATAAAGGGCATAAATTGGTTCATAACTTTAATATAAGGTATAATATCAGAGAATGTAAAAATGTCCATATTTTGAAGGACTTTGAAAGATAGACTAGCGGGATTTAATTTTCTTCTGAGGCCTTAGGGTGCAACAGAAAGTTATTGATATTTTCTGTGAAATGATGGCAATGGGTTTTATAAAGAATGACCTGACAGAAGCAAGCAAAGGAGATTGGAGGAATATAAAATAGTAAGTGCACAAAGGCTGCAGAAATTTTAAAAAATAGAAAACCCTGCAATGTTGTAGGTATTGGGTTAAAAAGTTGTAATAGGTAACAATAAAATATTCAAACACATATTATAAAGAGAGTTTAGATAACTCAATTCTGAAAGCTAAGAAAGGAATTAACATAGTGGAAACATGAAAAATTGTAGTGAAACCAAGATCCCATTTTGAAAATCTAAGCATAAAGACTGTTTTGTAAAAATCACAGACCAACAATTATTCTTCAGTGCTTAAAATTTGCCAGGCATTGGACTGAATGATGTTTTTCTAATTCAACTTTTGATGATAAGTAGCTTAAATTTTCTTGAGGAATTTAGGCTCTTTTTAGAACAATTCTACCTAGTCTGATAAATGCAACAATAGTGGCAAGCATCAGATGCTGTAAGGTCATATATGGGAGGGCTAGAGAAGATTTAGTTTGTCTACTGGCGTACAATATATATATTTTTATGTTTACTAACTCAATTTATTCCCTAGATTTGGCTGTAAACCAATACTGCTATGTTTTTCCCTGATTATTGGATTGCTGAGGATTTGCTCATTATTTGCTCCAACTTTCCAAGTTAACTATGTATTAAGATTCATTATGGCAATATCCCGGGCACAATACTTGGCAATAACACTACACTTCATAAGTTAGTTTTAATTCTCAATATCTAGTTAAGGATATATTTTAAACACTCTTCATTTTATTGCCTATTAAAACTCTTATTCCTCCTTTCAGTCATAGAATGGACTCCATTAAAAGCCCAACCCACAATTATAACAGTTTTTTCCTTGTCTATCGGCAGTGACCAAATTTTACTGGCTGGGTTGGCTTATGTCTTTCAAGAATGGCACATTCTACAGTTAGTCATCTCTGTGCTATATTTTTCCTTCCTCTTGTTCCTGGGGTATGTTAAATTTTATTTTATGATTTTGTTAATTTATAGATATAGGAACTAAAGATTTACCATATTGTTCAATTATCTATTACTTCACAACAAACTCTCCAAAACTTAATGGTTGAAAAAAAAATTGTTATTCTCCCCCATTTCTGAAGTTTGACACAGCTGGGCAGTCCTTGCTTGAGACCTCTAATATGATGCAGTTAGATAATGGCTGGGCTGCTATTATCTCCAGGCTCCCTCATTCATATGTCTTCCTGGGGGTGGATGGCTGGAATAGGTGGGGGCTGGCTGAGCATCTCTTTGTCCACAAAGCTTCTCGACATGGCTAACATGGGCTTCCTCACAGCATGACAGTCTCAAGTTATTCAGACTTCTTACATGGCAGCCGGCTTCCCCCACAGTGAGCATTCCAAGAGACAGGAAGCAAAAACTAACAGTCTATTAAGGTCCGGGTCTAGAAGCTGGCACAGCTAATATCCTCCATATTCTATTAGACAAATCAGTCACAGATCCTGCCCAAATTCAAGGGAAGGAGATACAATTTCTCTATAACAGGTATGTCCAACAATCTGCAGCTATTTTTTTTTTTTTTTTTTTGTGGGGAGAGGAAGATTAGCCCTGAGCTAACATCCATTGCCAATCCTCCTCTTTTTGCTGAGGAACATTGGCCCTGGGCTAACATCCGTGCCCATCTTTCTCTACTTTATATAGGACACTGCCACAGCATGGCTTGATGAGCAGTGCATCGGTTTTGCCAGGATCCGAACCTGCGAACCCTGGGCCGCAGAAGCAGAGTGTGGGATCTTAACCACTACGCCACCGGACCACCTCTATTTCGTTATTCTTTTATTGTTATAGGCTCCCTAGCAATTTCCCATTTTTCTCATATTAGGTAATTTGCTTTTCTTGCTTTTTTCTGAGTAGTCTAGTTGAGAGTTGCTCACTCTCAGCACTATTGACATTTGGACTTAGTTCTCTGTTCAGGGGAACTATCCTGTGCATTGTAAGATGCTTAGCAGCACCCCGGGCCTCTACCCCTTTAGTTTCAGTAGCACCACCACCTCCAGTTGTGACAACTAAAATGTCTCTAGACATCAACAAACGTTCTCTGAGGGGCAACATAATTCACACCACCCTCACCCCAGGCTGCTCCTCTCCTCAAAAAGAGCCATTGGCTAACTAGAGGTTTATTCATTTTATTGCCATTTTCAAAGAATCAGCTTCTTGTTTCATTGATAATCTCTATTGTTTTTCTATCATCAATTTCATTGATTTCTGCTCTCATCCTCAATATGTTCTTTCTTCTAATTATTTGGGCTCAATTTTTTCTGCCAAAAAATGCAAAATGTGAATTTAATCAAGAGGAAACTCTGGACACATCCAAACTGGGAGAAATTGTATGAAATAAATAGATAGGGCTTTTCAAAAACGTCAACGTCATAAAATACAGACTGAGAAATTCTTCCAAATTAAAGTAAACTAATGATACAAGACAACTAAGTGCAACAGATGTTCCTAGATCAGATCCTGGACAAAGAGGAAATTTAATAAAATATGTAATTTACTTTTGTAGTAGAAGGCATGTTTGGGACAACTGGCGAAATTTGAGTAAGGTCTGTGTAAGTAATAACAGTATTCCATCAAAGCTTATTTCCTGTGATTATGTGAGAAAATGACCTGGTTTTTAAGAAATCCAGAATAAATTATTTAAGGGTAAATGGAAATCATGTCTACAAATTGTTTCAAAAGATTCAGAACAAATGTATTTTTATATATAGAGAAGAATAAGGCAAAATGGTAAAATGTAACATTTGCAGAAGCTGAGTGAAGGATTAAAAAGTTGTTTTGCTTTCTTTAATTCAAGATTGAGACAATAATTATTGCCTTATCTTCATCTATTCAACATTTAATTGGAGGGCCTTGAAGTTTAACAAAACATGAGAATATTAAAGCTATAAATTTCAAAGAAGACATTAGTCTCAGAAGAGGATAAAATTGTCTCCATGGAAAACAATCTCCTGATACTTACATATACATAATTATCAACAATAGGATAATTTGGCACCTTGAGTCAATACAATGTCAATACAAAAAATATCAACCTGATAGACACATGCCAAAAATAAATTATTAGAAAATGCAATGTTAAAAAGTCCTCATTTTTCTTTTTCTGTTTTGGATGAAATAACTAGGAGAAGGTCAATGTCCTGCCATAAACAAGAAAAACTAAATAAAATAAAAATATAATCTGATTGTAGGCAGTAAGAGGTGTTGAGATAGAGGAGAAGGGGATATAATTTCAAAGGGGAGAAATTGTGACAGCTGAACTAATTTCTGTAGCTGCTTTCTGTGGGCATTTGATAAATCTGGATACAAGCTGCAGATAAAAACTGAAGATTTTGCTCTCAAAGAGGGCATCTGTTCCAGGATGTGGAAATCAGCAGAGCTTTTCAGGAAGACTTGGTGGAGGGTGGCGCAATCACATAGCCTTTTTTAATCTACATTTACTGAATTTTGAGGGTGCTTACGATGGGAAATTAAAAACCAAAGTGCAGAGCTTTCAACACTTCAGAAAGAAAAATATTTTAGTTTATGACTGCCCAGATGTGAGTGACCAGAAAGAATATAGTAGGCTTTCAACTGAAAACCCTGGAGAACCAGAGTGTGCCAGACCAATTCTGTGCCTTACCGTGGATTCAACGGAATCTTGAATCACACAATCCTTGAAGTATTAGTGTGAGCAGCCACCATTCTACTGGCCCAGAAGATTGGAACATATAACAACCTACGGATCTTCTCCATCTTTTTTATAAATAATCTGTATTAATTCAAAGATTACTAGACAAGCCAAAAAAGACAACAACAACTAGGACAACAACTAAAAAAAAAAAAAAAAAAAACCCTCCAAAAAAAAACACAAAAAAGGATGATAGAAATAGATCTGCATTATATTGAGATATTGGACTTTAAATAACTATGATTAATATGTTTAAAAGTAGAGAAAAAAGTGGATACTATATGTGAAAATATGGAGAATACCAACAGATAATCAGAATTTGTATAAAATGACTGATTAATATACTAAGAAAATAGAGAAAAATTTGAATTTTATACGTGAAAAAATACAATTTCAACAGAGAATTGGAATCCATATAAAATACAGTCACATATTGCTTAATGACAGGGATGCATTTCTGAAAAATGCATCATTAGGCAATTTCGTCATTGTGTGAACAACACAGAGTGTACTTACGTAAACCTAGATAGTATAGCCTCCTACACACCTAGGCTATATGGTACTAATCTTATGAGACCACCATTTTGTATATGGTCCATCATTGACTGAAACGTCATTATGCGGCACATGACCATAATCAAATGAAGATGTCAGAAGTGAAATATACAAAATCTAATATTAGAAACTGATTAGATGGGTTCATATGAAGGTTAGACATAGTGAAAGATAGATCAATAGAAAAGAACTTAATTAAAGCGTAGACAGAAAAAGAGAGAAAATGAGAGAAAAAAAGCATCTGAGGTGATGCATGTGATGTTCCAGAAGGGAAGGAAACACAATATGAATAGTGGCAACAGTTGAGGAAGTATGAATAGTAGACGAATAAGACAACCTTTTCACTACATACTGCTTTGCATTTTTCAGATTCTTTTACCCTGAATATAGAAAGAATAAACAATTATTTAAATCAAACATTTATTTGCTAATAGAGAGAGGCTCCAATATTTTATATATTCAAAATGACAATACTCATAATAGCAATTATCATTTATTAACTAAAATATTATAGCCTCTGTTCTATAACCTTAATTTTAGGAGACTACCATGAGGTACATAATATAGTTGTGATTTTACAGGTTGGAATACTTTGAAACAGATATACAACAAGAGCCAATAAATCAAAATAAAATGTTTAATTGCAACAGAGAACACGCTATTTCTTATTTTCAGGATCCACAAACAGTGGAGACATTCAGTGATCTTAAATAATTTAGACTTTGTTTGCCTGGAAGCTCTGAACTCATTCTGGAGCACTTCTTAGCCCAGATTATTTGGTCTAAGTATTTCCATTTCCACCTGTTTATGTTTTGAGCTTTGTACTTTTACATTTTTCCCCACAGGATTATTGAAACTTTTTCTCTTGTTCTAAGACCCTAAAATCCCCCTCTCAGTACGGTTGTTTATAAATAATGAGTCAATATAATGAATCCCAAAATATGGTAGAAATACATCAGTAATATAGTTAACTTTTCTTTTGCCTATTACAGATTATCAAAAGTTTTTTTCCTTGTTCACCTGCTGTTGGATTTACACAATTTGGGAAGTAATATGTTTCTGACTGAAGCTTTACTTGGTGCAATAGATTTCCCAACAAAATGCCTTTCATTTTTTGCAATGAAATATGTCAATTGACGAACCTCAATAGCTTTTGTCTTCTTTCTCACTGGATGCTCCGTTCTAGACAACATATTTGCTCCCCAAAGTGAGATTGACAGTGTTTTTGAAGGAAAAATTCTTAGAAGATTCATCATGTTAACTTACATTTTCTTATTTTATGTTGGTGATCAAAATTACCTACTGCCAACAATTTTAACCTGATGCTATGTAACAGATAATTTTAATATCACTTGCTAATTAATCAGAGTTCAAAAATGATAACCTTTAAGAAATGAAAATAATAAAAGAAATATGAAACTGACCTAATTTCACATCAAAAAACATGCTAGGATTTGTGCCAGCAACAAAAGATAAAATGATGAATACTAACACATCACATTTAAGATACAATTAAAACTATTTTTTTTTAATTACCAAAGTTGGCCAAATTAATTATTTTAGAATGTTCCCAAAACATTCCTGGATAGCCTAAAGGAAAAATCAACAAGGTGTGTTTATTGAGAGGCGCTTGTATTGACAGTGAGCCAGCATGTGGCATCCATGATTCTCACCGGGTCCGCTAGGCGGCTGGTGATGACAAGGGACAGGAGAGGAGCATGTGTTGGAAACAGGTAAGTTTAATTTTGAATATGTTGATTTGCATGTGCTTTAAGAGCCATATAAAACCAAAGTTTTAATCAGTAGCAAGATATGAAAGTTTAGATCTCAGGGGCAAGATCAAGTTTTAGGTCAGTGATGATCTAGAGATATTAATTTGAGTGTCCTCATAGTAAGAAAAAGAAAAGAATAAAATTATTAATGGAACTCATATGTTGAACTTGAGCAGGTGCCAGGGACCAAATGTATGTTTGAGTGTCCAACTTCAAAACTCGAATAAAATAATTTATTTTAAAAGCCGTGGATAAAGAACTAGCCTAGTCATAGACATCTAAGATGTCATAAAGCCTGATTGAATCCATAAAAAGCTATGGTGGAGGGCTACGGTGGAGTGCAGGGGTGCTTGTTTGCTCTCAGACCCATTCTCCACTCTTCTTCAAAGTATATTTCCCTAGAGCCCTTCACAACTGTCTTCTGAATAGATTCCCCCAGTGTGGAGTAACAGCGGGAGATTCAAGCACGAAATAAAGAGAAGATTCAATTTTTCTCATCTTTCTGTCTGCTTCGAGCAGCGTCTCCAACGGGAGTTGTTTCCCCTCTGGAGAGAGAACTAAAATAGTCTGGGCCGTTGTTCTCTGATAACATCAACCCATTCCTCTGTCCCTCTCACTCTAAGGCCAGCAGTGGCTTTTCTCATTGCTAGTCTGTGGGTTGCTTCAGTATCCCATTTGTCTTTTTAGCCCTTTCAACCCTTTTATAACTACTTCCCTATGTTAAAGTCTTTCTATTGAACTACTTTGCCTGGGCTCTGTTTTCCTGACTAAAATCTAACCGACAAGATACAACAATAAAATCAAAAGGGTAGGTGAAAGGACTGGCCTAAAGAAATAGGAATAATATTAAAAAGCAAAAAATTAAAAAGACATTCAGATGTACGTAAATTTATATAATACAGATCAGGTCCTTGATGAGAATTTTTTAAACATTTTATCTAATTCCCTTATTTATAAAGAGATGAGTTCATTCATCCAGAGGGAGGGAATTTACTGTTTGAAGAGAGCCTTGAAGATATGGGATAAAGTTGTTTTTTAAAAATAAAAATTATTTATATTTAAGATACATGGATGAATCTGGAGGACATTATGCTAAGTGAAATAAGCCAGACACAGACAGAAAAATACTGCATGATCTCACTTACACGTGGAATCTAAAAAAAATCGAATTCATAGAAGCAGAGAGTAGGACAGTGGATAGAGTTCTGAATATTGAGTATGAAATGTGTAAGAAGAGTAGATCAGAATATGGAGACAGAAAATCTCTCAGCCAATAATATGTGGCAGCATCAGTGAGAATTATGCTGAATTTCTATGCCTCCCATAAAATGTTTTCCCGTTTTTTAACATAACCCAGATCCCATGGATTTTCCTCAACTGAAAAGCATCTGAACTACTCTATCTATTTTGTCTTCATTGTCTTATTTTAAATTGATTATTATTTCATACAATAATTCCACCTTTTTAAAGTATACAATTTGGTGACTTTTTACAAAATATACAATCCTCTAAACACCACAACTCAGATATAGAAAATATCCATCACTCCCAAAAGCTCTCACGATTCTCTCAGTCAACATCCTCTCTCCATACCCAGCTCGCAGTAAACACTAATCTTTTTTTTCCCCTATAGTTTTATCTCTTCAGAATGTCATATAAGTGGAATCACATGGTCATATATATGGGATTTATATTGTTTTGGGCTTCTTTCATTTAGCATAATGCTTTAGATATTCCTTCACATTGTTGCATGTATCAAGAGTCCATTTATTTTTATTGCTGAGTAGTATTCCATGTTACAGAGGTACCACACATTGTTTATCCATTAACCAGTTGATAACATTTGGGTTGTCTGCAATTTCAGCTACTGTTGAAATTGTATAATATTTGTAAATATTTGTGTATAGGTCATTGAGTGGGTGCATGTGTACATTTCTTTTGCATAAATACTTCTAATTGCATTTTGTGTGTATGTTTTTATCTGATAGGGTTCTATAAAGTTCTGTATTAACATTCAAATAATAGTGATGTCTTAATGTTTTTACCATCTTCAACAACATGGGTGAACTTGAAGGACAATACGCCTAGTGAAATAAGCCAGACACAGAAAGAGAAATACTGCATGATGTCACTGATAAGTGGAATCTAAAAAAGTCGAACTCATAGAAACAGAGAGTAGAATGAAGGTTGCCAGGGGCTGGCGTAGGGGGAGAAATAGGGAGATGTAGGTCATAGGGTACAACCTTTCAGTTATAAGATGAATAAGTTTTGGGGATGTAACATACAGCATGGTGACTATAGTTAATAATACTGTATTGTATACTCGAAATTTGCTAAGAGAGTAAATATTAAGTGTTCTCGCCCTACACAAAAAAAGTGACAACTGTGTGAGGTGATGGATATGCTAACTAGCTTAACTCTGGTAATCATTTCATAATGTATGTGTACATCAAAGCATCAATTGTACACTTTAAATATATACAATTTTTATATATCAATCGTACCTCAATAAAGCTTGGGCAAAAACATAGTCTATGATAAAACCACTACTTCTTAAATATTATAGGGCTCCACAATTACAACTTTTATTAGATCCAAATTTAATCATTTCAGATTTAAACTTTGTGAATTTGTAGTGGCATCTCATACCACAACCTAGAGTTTGTGCTTTCGATACATGAGGAATATAGGAATGGTAATTATAATACTGAGAGAAATAAACCAAATCCTGATTCTACTTTATCCCTATTTTCACTCAAAGCTTTCTCTTCATACACGTTGCTGTTATTCTCCTCCGGGCACTCTCTTATTTCCAGCAGGTCACTGCCACAGTTGTCTGTTCTCTCTGCCTCCATAGCCTACTAGCTTTTTACTAAAGCAAAGCCAACAGAGTTTAACACAGAATTTACAGTGTAATGGGGTGAGTGTGATAAAAATGTTTTCATAGAGTGTTATAATGACTAAATGACGCAACCTGTTTAAAGTCATGAGAATAAGATCATGTAGAAATGACTGCCAAGCAGGTAATAGTGTAGATAAAGCCACAGGGATTGGTAGAGTCTGAGACAAGATGCAAAGCACATTCTATGGTTAAAGACACACAGATAAATCTAACAAAACAACTTGGCTTACTTTCGAAGGTTTGTTACCATTGCAATAACATATCTGGCTTCTAAGAATGGGTAGTTCTTCTTAATATAGTATGATATTTGGAGTAAGTCTGTTCTTTAGAATAATGTAAGATACTGAGGTCCTTGTATCTAGATAAAAAAAAAAAAGATGCTTCACTATTTAATGAACTGAGATGCATTACCCTAGGGATCCCAATTATTCTCACCTAACTTCCTATTTTCAGCTATGTCACTCCTGTACCTTGGAATTGCAAAGGTGGGAATCGGATTCCTGTCAATGTGCTTCAACATTTGTTTGATCTACTATGTGGAACACACTCCTAGAGGGAGTAAGTAAGAGAGTAAACTGTGGTACCTACTGAGAGAAAGAATGAATGACATGTTTTAAAACAAATGTCAACAATTCCCAGGGAGTAGAGAGTAGATAAGGAATAGACACTGGGTAAATTTTCAAGTATCCATAATTGGTTTATAATATCCTCTCACTTTCCTATGGTCCTCCCCAGAAACCTGACACTAGATCTCAAGTTCTCTATCCACAAGATTGCTACAAAGTCTTTCTATGATATTACCTCACTAGCAAATGTTCTCATCTTTAGCCTAACCACACCAACACATCTAATGTGTCATAACAGCACATTCTAATTAAGCAACACAGAATTTTAGCAGAATAATACTTACTATATTATGTAATCAAGATTCTGGATTTGAAACTCACACAATGCTGTAAAACAAAGCACTAAAATTCAAACGGTAGAAGTTAAGGTCTCATTTAAATTATTAAACTATGGGGAAAATTTCACTCTGCCTTACTGAGAGAAGCAAAATTTTGTGTTACTAATACTTGGTAAATATTTTCTATAAAAATGGAAAATATTTTTGATAGTATTCTCTAAATTTTCTCATCCTCAGTATGTATTCTTTGTTTTAGAGGAAGAAGGGGACTCTTTATTGAAGATGGCCATTAGTCTTAGATAATTCTGGACTGAAACCCTCTTAAAATAAAGAACTAAAATGCCTTTATATTTATTTGCGGAAACTTAGAACAAGCGCCGTGTACTGTGTATTCCAAAAAAATAGAGAAAATCTGTTTAATTGGAAAAAGATTAAGTTTAAAATTATATGGTCTATTAATAAAGATTAAATTTACTCATTATAGAAATCTTCATCTTGGAAAGGTTCCTTAAACACTATCATTCAGTTTCCTCACATGTAAAATGTAAAAAAACTGTTCCATTGTACTCAAAGGTGTTACCCTGAATATTAATATCATAACAAATATATAAGATCATTTTATGTGTTCTTTATAAAGGCAAGATAACATATACACTAAAAAAGTTAGCTATTAATATTAATTAAATATTAATTAAATTGAACTAATTGATACACTGTCAAAATGTGCGTTAGGTTTTTAAATTTCAGGGAAATATAGTCCACAGCAAAAACAATTCCTTTAAAAGTATCCATGAAAGTAACTGAATAGATTGAGTGATGCAAGATAATACAAGGTTCAAGACTTCTCTTCAAGAGGAATACAGTTCACTGATTCATTGAAACGATTTCTTTAAAAGAAAGAATTAATCACTGGTAATATATGCATCCATAATTAAGACCTGGCCATTATCTAATAGACCTTTTCAATGAAGTTCTGACCACAAATGACCACAGTGAGTGAACACATAAGGCTAGTTATGAGATTAATATCTCTCAGCTCCAAACACACTCTTCTTGTCTCTGCTTTGTAATATTGGAACTGGAATCCTGAAAACCACATTTCTGCTTTGACAGATGTCAACCTTTGCCAATAGGGGTAGTAGACATACATTATAAGGGTGGAAGAAAAAGAAGAGACTTGCTCCTTTTTGTCTACTTCCTATTCCTGTGTGTCACTCCATAATGCCTCTTCACTCCAGTAGTGGCAACTACTTCTTGTACCAACATGCGCAACCAGCTTCATCATGCACCACCGAGAGTTACATGGACCAGCTGGTCTGCACCTGCTCTTCAAAGGCCTGGGTCTAGGCCATGTGGGGCTCCTCCTCCCAGTTCTGAGACACCAGCACCAGATGATTAGTGCCTCCTCCTCAGAGATCTGAGTTTCCACTTTACTAGGTCTCTCTTTTAAGCTTCTAAAATGCAAAACTCCAAGCAATTCTCTTTATTTTCCAAGTCCTATCAGTGGTATCTGCCTCTACAATTGTTTCCTACAGGACACTTGAGCACTTTCCTTTTGACTTTTCAGTTCTGAGTTAACATATTTTTTCATATTAATTTTATATGTGCTCCAGAACTGGTATAGTTTCTTTCCCCTGATTGGACTCTTACTGATGAACACATGAGTAAACAAACAAAAGTCCAGTTTATAATAATTGTTTTGAAGAAAACAAATGGGTTGTCACTTCAGGACCAGGGAGAGATTGAGTTGTAATAGGAACAAATTAATGTTGATTGGTTTTTTAGGGAGATCTTGGATTCTTTGAGACGATGACTGTTTTTTGTGTTTTTTTTTTTTTTGGTGAGGAAGATTTGCTCTGAGCTAAGATCTGCTGCCAATCTTCCTCTTTTTTTCTTGAGGAAGATTAGCCATGAGCTAACATCTGCTGCCAATCTTCCTCTTTTTTTGCTTGAGGGAGATTAGCCCTGAGCTAACATCTGTGCCAGTCTTCCTCTATTTTGTATGTGGGTCACTGCCACAGCACGGCTTGACAAGTGGTGTTCGTCCATGCCTGGGATCCAGGCCCATCAACCCGGGCTGCTGTAGCAAAGCGAGCCAGACTTAACAACTACACCAAGGCGCTGGCCCCTAAAAAGATTACTTTTAAACTGAAACCTGAAGGGTGGAAAGGAGCCACGTATGTAACGTGTCAGTGTTTCAACATAGGAAAAGACAAGTATTAGCTAAAAACTTAAGGTGGTGAAAGTATTTGAATTTCCTAGGGAAAGGGGAAAAGCCCAGTGGATGGAAATTAGAAAGCAGGAGGAAAAAAAAAGACTTGAATTGGAGGCCGAAAGACTTTCAATATTCCTATAAAACAGGAGTTGACAAACTAACACCCACGGGCCTATTCTGACCTACCTCATAGGTTTACAAACAAACTTCTTTTAAGAAAACAGTCACATACATTTGTTTATATATTGTCTGTGGCTGCCTTCACTCAACAATGGCAGAGTTAAGTAATTGTAAGAGACCCTTTAGCCTGCAAAGCCTAAAATATTTACTATCTAGTTCTTTACAGACCAAATTTGCTCACCCCTGATTTGAACATCCTTGGGCATGGTAAGAAAATTGTGTGCCATTTTGGCAGTGAAGGCAGCACTGAAGAGTTTTAAGGAAGAGTGGAGCCAGTGCAAACACCAATTATGATTTTATATCTTATTTTTGTCACTGTTAAGAAAGCATTGGGTACGTACATATAAATGCTACTAGAATGCACATAGGGTAAAGATAATCTTGACCAGAGTGGAAAAGATTGTACAGAAAAAAGTAAGAATCAGACTTAGCTGGAAGTTAATCCATGCCACTACCTCAGCATGTTGATTTTCACAGAACACACATTTAATGAGATTGGTGGACTATCATGTGAGGTACAAATAAATTGCACTTGTCTTTAGTTGCAACACATCTCTCTCTGACACTCAACTCTATCCTTTTGTTTCTTTCATTTTGGAGACAGATATTGTAAGGACTCTAGCTGCAGGGAACCACAAAGGAATGACCTTTTAGAACACACAGAGTGCTAAAGTATTGGACTGCTTCAATGAAGAGAAACACAAAAAACTTGCTGACATGCAGATTCTTAAAAACATCACCCAAGACAACCTCTCCTCCATACTTGACTCAAAGATCCAATTTACATGTCTGAGTAGAATATTTAGAATTTTGTTGTATTTATCACCTAGGAAAAGTAAAACTGATTTTAAAATATGAAGAACAAAGTTCCAACTCATTCTTAGCCACTTGTTAATTGCTAGCCTTCATAATTCAGGGATTCTTTTTTATTTTTCCTCATCTCTGAAATAGAATAGGAGAATCATCCTTTCTCACCTCATGGGACTGTTATGAGGAAAGTGTATAAAATTAATTGTGTTTGATAAGGAGTTATTTTATCCAGAAGATTGTTGATCTGTCCAATAATTTCTTCACTACTCATAGATTCTTCTAGGGTTTGAGATCAACAGGCCTGCAATCAGCAAATCTTCTATTTAGATTTTTTCCCTTTTTTTTCCTTTTATTATATAGCAATTCAATGTTGCATATAAGCGGTCATAGTGGACTTCGTTTAACTGTTCCTATTTTAACAGCAATGATTATACTTTTCTCCAACATAGGATATAGTTTTTTGAATACTTTTCATAGGTATACTTTATCAGATTAAGGAAGTATCTTTGAAACAATATGAACAAGTCAATCACAGTTTTGTACACTAGAAATAACTTGTAGAAAGTATTATTAAAAGGAAGATACTATTTGCAATAGTAAAAAAATAATACCTAAAAAAAGATATTCAAGATCTCTTTGGGAAAAATTATAAAACTCTATTGAGTGATATTAAAGAATAACTATATAGATGGCATAATATAGGATATTTATGGATATAACTTAGTATTATAAGAATTCTAAATCTTCTATAAACTCAATGTGATTCCAATAAAAGTTCCAATAGGATTTTTCAAGAAACTTGATAATTTGATTTAAAAATCTCTACACATATTAACGACCAAAAATATCACAGGCATTTTCAAAAAAAAAAAAAAAAGACGTAAATTTACCTACCAGATATCATACATACTATAAAATCTATAGTAATTAAGATAGTATGGATTAAAATAGCAATAAGTGAATTGACCCATGGAACAGAATAAGGATCTCAGAAATAGAATGGACCACACTAATATGGGTGGTGAATCTTTAATACACAACACAAATAGCACAGCAAGGTAGGTCAGTGGAAAAGGAGTGACAATGTAAAAGATACACTGAAAAAAACGCTTGCCTAGGTAGAAAATTAAAATTGAACCTTATATCATAAACAGAAAATCACCTTCACAATGATTAAATACCGAAGGAAAAAATAAATAGAAATTAACGGTTAATATTTTTATCTCTGTTTATTGAAGGAATCATACACAATTCCATGAACATTAACTGTAAGAGAAAATTGTTGCTAAATTTGACTTTATTAAAATTAAGAACTTCCACTCATCAAAAATCACCTTAATATTAAAAAAACACATTATATACTAGTAGAAGATATTTGCAACATGTGTAGCTGACAAAAGATTAGTATCTATAAAATATGATTTCCTGCAAACCACATAGAAGAAAGAATCTAGTAGAAATATGAAAAAATATATATGAATAGCCATTTTACAATAAATTAATATTATATGACTAATGTTGATATCTGGCTAATGAAGAATTCTTCAGCCCTATTAATGATCAGAAAAATACCTATCAGGACCACATTAAAGCATAATTTAACACATACCCAATTGGTAAGCATTGATACATTGATTGAAACATTGATGTTGTTACTAAAGTAACATGAATTAATCCCACAAATATTAAATAAGTCATATATGTACTGAAGAATTCTATTCGTATAAAGTTCAAGGTGATGTAAAACTAACCTCAGTTATAGAACACAGACCAGCAGTTACCAATACATGATATTGACAATAAGGGGGCAAAAAATAACTTAGGCAATAGAATATTTTATATTTTGTTTGGAGTTTTGGTTACATAGTAATATACGCTGGTTAAAAATCTTTTAAATGTATACTAAAGATATATTGCCCTGTTGCTAATATAAAATTTATCTAAGAGAAAAAAATGAATAAAAAAAGAACAGTGTTTTTAGAATCATGTAAATATGGGTTCAATATCCAGGTTGGAAGTTACAAACTAGGTGTTATCGTTTATGGTTCTTATTCCTTGTAAATTTTCTAATTTATAATAATGATAGTACTGCTATCCTCATGGAATTACTGTGAGGTTTCGAAATTATAATATATGAAACCTTTTTAAAAAATGTCCCTGCCCACTGAAGTCACTCCATAACGGAGGTGATAGAATTAGTAGAAACAGACATTAAATAAGTTATTATTAATATTGTCCATATGTTCAAGAAGTTAGAGAAAAGCAGGAGCATGTTAAGGAGAGACATGGAAGGTATAAAAATATACAAATTTAACTTCTAGAGATGCAAAACATACTGGATATGATTAACAGCAGAAGAAAATATTGGTGAAGTTGAAGACATAGCAATAATAACTATCCATAATAAAGCCCAGAAAGGAAAATATTGAAATGAAAATGAACATAGTATCTGCAAGTCATAGAACAAATTCATGCAGCCCTCTAATTACAGATGTTGAAGGGAAGGGTAGAGAAATAAAACATATATATATTTGAACAAATGACCAAAATTGTTTAAATTGAATGTAAATTCTAGAAATAAAAAACACTGTATAAAAGATGAAGAATGTCTTAAAGTGCTCATTTTCAACTCAAGACAGCTAAGGAAAGAATTGGTTAACTTGAAGGAAGGTCATTAGAAATTACCCCAATGAAACACAAAAGGAAAAGAAGTGAAAAACATTGGAACAGTGCATCTAACAACAGTGAAAAAGATGAAATTTTCTAAAACTCATGTTTCAGAATCCAAGAAAAAGAAGAGAGAGAATAGACCAGAAAAAATATTTGAAGAGTTAGTATTTCTTCAATTTCCACAACGTATTTACGTTAATTAACGCCACATTAATTCCTCAAAATAGTTAATAACATATATTGTGGCTTCTGTCTGGCTTTCTCCCTCTCTTGACACAATCTCTCAGGGGATAGCCAGCTGTCATGATATGAGCACACTCAAGTAGCTTTATGGAGAAGTCAACATGGTGAGGAACTTAGACTTCCTGTCAATAGTCAGCATCAACTTGCTAGCCACGTGAGTCTTAGAAGGGGATCCTCCAGTTCAAGGCAAGACTTTAGCCCCAGTGGCCAAGAACTTGACTCCAACCTCTTGAAAGACCCAGAAGCAGAAACACCCAGCTAAACTATTCTCAAGTTCTTGAACCACCACAAACTGTGTGATATTATAAATATTTACTGTTGTTTAAAGCCACTTTAAAAAGATATTTTTTGAATAATTTGTTATGAATCAATAGATAATGAATACACCAACATACATCACAGAAAAAAAGATAATCTCTCTAATTTCAGCAAGATTGAAAGAAGGAACACGTATCACTCTTGGCAGTTTGTTATTTTTTATTTTATTTTAATTTTTGGCATGATATTATATACATACAGTGAAATGCACCGATCTTAAAAATAAAGTTTAATGAGATTTGACAAATATAACCACCAGTGTAACCTACAACCCAATCAATTATAGAGGATTTTATTTATCTTCAAATTTCCCTCACTGGCCTCCTCTCCCCAGAGGTAATAACTCTTCTGATTTCTATCATCATAAATGAGTTATGCCTATTCTAGAACTTCATACCATTGGAACCTTTACATTTATACCCGGCTTCTTGGGCTCAACATAATGTTTTGCAATCCATCAATGCTGTTTGCTACATAAACAATTTATTCTTTTATTTCTGAATAGTATTGTACTGCAGCAGTATACCAATATTTGTTTATTGATTCACTTGTTGATGAACAGTGGCATTGTTTCCAGTTTGTGCTATAATGAATCAAGTTATTACGAATATATTTGTACAAGTCTTTGTGTATACGACGTTTAAGTTCTCTCATGTAAAACCTGGGAGCAGAATTGTGAGTAGATGTATGTTTAACTTCAAATAGAAACTGCCAAATATTTTACAAAGCACTGATACTATATTACACAACCACCCACAATTTATGACAGTCCCAGTTGCTCTACTTTCTACCTAAACTTGGTGTAGCTAGCCTTTTAATTTTAGCTTTTCTAGTGGTATCTCACAGTGGTTTAATTTTCAATTCCCTAATACAGAATGGTGTGAACTCCTTTTCATGTACTTAATGGTCATTCAAATATCTTCTTTTGCAGAGGATCTGTTCAAATCTTTTCCCCACTTTGTAATTGAAATCTTTGAGTTTTTTATTGAGTTAAAGGAGAAATTGACAAAACCTGGATACAAGTCCTTTGTCAGACATATGATTTGAAAATATTTTCTCCCAGCCTATGGTTTGCCTATTCATTTCACAGTGTCTTGATGAGCATATATTTTAAATTTTGATGAAAATTCAATTTATCATTTTTTATTGATTGTGTATTTTATGTTCTGTCTGAACAGTTGCTTAACTAATGGAATCAGTTTGGTCATGCCTTTTAGTTTTCAGAGAGTGCAGATCTGCACTCAGCAATGGGATGCTAGTAATCCATGGCATGGAGTGACAACACAATTGATCAAGCTATAATATTTACATTGCCAAAAATAGATGAAAGATAGATGATAGGTAGGTAGGTACGTAGGTAGGTAGGTAGGTAGATAGATAGATAGATAGATAGATAGATAGATAGATAGACAGACAGACAGACAGATAGATAGATGATAGACAGACAGAGATCATCTAAATCCAAAGAGTTTGAGCTAATTGGAAAACAGGTAATCTAGACTTTTTAAGAGTTTCACAGATCTAAGTGTCCCACCTGGTGGCATAGGCATTCAGTTTGTGTGCTCCACTTTGGCGGCCTGGGGTTTGCCAGTTCAGGTCCTCAGCGCAGACCCATGCACCGCTTGTCAAGCCATGCTGTGGCCGCATTCCATATAAAGTAGAGAAAGATGGGCACAGATGTTAGCCCAGGGCCAATCTCCCTCAGCAAAAAGAGGAGGATTGGCAACCGATGTTAGCTCAGGCCTAATCCTCCTCACAAAACAAAAAAAATTGAGTTTCACAGATTCAACATCACCTCTAGATCTCAACCATCTGGAAGTCCCAAGTGAAATCTTAGGTGAAAACCAGGGTGCCCCACTTAGCTGTGTGCTGAACATCAACTTTTATTCCCCCGCACACACACACACAACACTTTCAGAGCTCTCCAGGCTCTGTAGTTTTTTAGCTGTCACTTTCTTCTACTCAACCCATGCACTTCTAGTTTAGAATCTGCAACCTCCTAGGAGGAAAAAGCAGCACTACATTTAAAGCTCCCCCTCTGTGTCTTATTTTTTCTTTACAGTCAACGCCTCTAGATTCCTCAGTACCATGATGTTCTCCAATTTCTTCAAATAAAATTGTTTTTTTACATTTTGTATAGATTGTCCATTTATTTTAAACAGAACACTTGTTTTTCAGCAAGACAGTCTGTCAATCCTGTAGTACAAAAACGCAACAGCACTTTGCAATATTTAAAAATATGACCTTTGTATGCCCGAAAGTAACAGGAATGCTATGAGATCTGTCTGAGATATCATCCAAAAACCAAGAAGTGGATCAGAAATGGGATATGAAGACAGTGTTGAGAAAAATGAATGTTTCCTCTTTGTCACATAATGAAGTTAACCTGTTAAAAAATTTAAAAACTGTTCACATAAACTGTGTTATCCTAGGCTAATCCAGCATGTTAACTGAGCAATTAAAAAAACATTAAATTTTTAAACAAATAACATTGGAAATGTCAACTCATTTTTTTCCTCTTCTTGCATTATTTATTGTTTTATGTTTTCTCTCTGATCTCAAAGATATCAGACGTAGAAGGCAGTATTTGCCTTGGTGTAAGACAAGATATATTTCCACACATTTCACATTCCGGGAGTAGTATTAGCAACATCTATAAAGACCCCATTCTTAAAGTGACAGCAGCACTACCTAGGCCACAAATATATAATTTTCTTCACCACTGCCTAATCTTTCTCTTTACTTATTGTTCTACAGTCCCAGGAGTGTTTGACAGGAAACTGCTAAAATAATAGAAATAATATCTTGATCCATTCTCTTATATATTTTATTCTCATGAAATTGAAAACTTTTGACTTATCCAACTGTATAATCAATGACCGATTGTTGATAGTAATTGCATGTACACAACGATTTCCAGTAATATAATGAACATTCTGAATTGATTAAATATTTTTAAAATGTTTTTTACCTTAGAATGTATTTTTACATGTTCTAATTATTTTCTGCAAATTACATATTATTTGTACAACATTATTTTATGACTTAAGATATGTTCTACAAGATTCTCTTTGAGGTAAGAAGATTCTTTGTTCTTAAATTCAACGAATTTCAAAACTATAAATTTTTATTTATAATATTTTGACCTACACCAATCTATCAGAAACTATATATTATAAAACCTAGGTCTTTCTCTCTTGATACATTTATGTACACACACACACACACACACACACACACGCACATTTATTACTGCCATAGGAATAACTGAAAAAGAGTATGTTTATGACAGAAAAGTGGCTGTTACTGAGAAATGATCTTAATTTGGATAAACTGAATCTTTCCAGTAACATGTTGGTTTTTATGGAAGACAACTTATGGAACTTTTAGCATACGAAAGACAGCAGCAAATTGTGAATTGTAAAAGGAACTGGAGAAATAGTTTATTTGTTATTAAGGATTTTTTTTCTAAAAGGCAGAAATGCTGTTTCAGATCCAAAAATAAGAATGGAAAGTAAAATATTGATAAATTGGGTGTTGAGAGGGAAAAATGACTCTGAATTCATTCCAGAATCATCACGTCCGAATCTCTATAGAAATACATAACACCACTGAGAGGAATTGGAATCTCTCTGAATTCTAATCTGGTTGTGGATGTGCCTTCCTACCCCATGTTAATATCCCCACCTCTCTTCACACAGGATGCCTTCTGAGTCTGCCTGCTGGCTGATTGTACCTGGAAAACTGGAAAAAGCATTAAAAACACTCAAGAATGTAGCTAAATATAATGTAAGAAAACATGCTGCAGAGAATCTAGACGTTAAAGTAATGAAAAAAGTAGCTGTCTTGATGTTTAACCCCACAAAGTCAATAAACAAACCTTACCACCACATAAGAGTATAAAACCCCCAATAACCAAAAGTATCAAACCAAAATATAGTCAATAACATGGAGCTTTTTGTCCATGTAATTAATCCTATCAGTAAAGAATGAAAATGTTAGGTTTTTAAGACACCTCAACATAACCTGGCTGGGAACATATTTAATGAGATAAGAAGGAATCACAGTAACTCAATTTAAGAAGATAAAATTACAGAAGATAACACATCAGTTGAAGAAAGTCCCCTCTGAAGTTAAATTATGGGGCTGGTATTATTTACCCTAAAATCTCTCTGCTATTCTCTAGTTAAATCCAATTAGAGCTTTTCTTTTAAATTACTTTTTATCTCATAGTTGTGATTTAAGGAGACAAATTTGAAAATCCTGCTTAGGTTGCTGCCCTGCAAGTTTACTTAGAGAGAAACTATAATAGAAAAACACCTGCTGATGCTTTTCAAGAGAGGATGAATGGTGGAATAACTGTGACTCCAAGAGCTACAGACCTATATTTCAAGCTAAGCCATAGTGAATACATTACATGTACAGTGTGACATGAATGTATAAGCCACAGGCAATCTCCATAATAGGGTTTAGTTGTCACTTTCACATGGCAAGTGGACTTGGTTCCATCATACAAAGTCAGATGAAGAAGATGACAAAAATCTGGAGAAGAGTAGGGTTTTCTGTCTTTATCTACCAATGTTACTGGGGTATGGCAATTTCTAGATATTGTGAAAAAATTGGTCAATTCAAAGAAATCAATGAACAAATATTTGGAAACATAAAGAAATAGGACTTAAGCATGAACCTTGTGTCAGGTACCAAGTGCAAGTGTAATAAGAGAGCAAGATATGACCAACTCTGGGCAAAGAGTCACAAATATATGAGAAAATCAGTACAAGATGCTAACATGAAGGTACCCATGTGAGTAAATAAGAAATAATTCCTTTCAGAGCATCAGTGAGGGAAAAATCTTTGTGTAGTGGGGAATAACTTTTTATGTAGGTATTTAAGCTTGCTGAAGGTTATATTCTGTCTTGTAAAGTGGGAATGATATTAATTACTCCAGTAAATATGTCACAGAATTTACACCCAGCTAAAATCAGATGAAAAGTGTGAAAATACTTTTCCAAGGCTTTCTTGTCCAATAGAAATATAGGAAAGCCACATATTTTCCATTTTTTAGTAATCATATTAAAAACATGTAAAACTACATGGGTTATATTAAATTAAATATTATATTCTGTTTAAACTAATATATCTAAAATATTATCAATTTGACATATAATCAATATAAAATATAAAATAATTTTACATTCTATTTTTCATACTATGTTTTTGAAATCCAGTATATATTTTACATTTACAGCACATTTCAATTCAAACCAGACAATATTTCAAGTACCCCATGGGCACACGTGGCTAGTGGCTACCATAATGGCCAGTAAAGCTTTAAAGTGTAAAGAGCCATAAAAGGGTTCAAGAGTAATATCAACATGAATTTAGAAAGAAAATCATATTTAAGCTCGTCCTTAAAAAGGGATGTAAAATGACATGGAGAGGTCAAAAAATGATTATAGCTAATGAACTTGGTGCAGTTTTTCTTTTCCTTTCCTTTTCTTGTTTCTTTTTTCCATTCTTGGCCCATACCCAAACGTAATACCATAAATGTGCTTCTATTTCTTCTCTCTTTGAAGATTTTGCAACCCACAATGAAGGAAGAACTTACTTTTCTCAAACATGGTTCCAAGAAAATAGAGATCATTGCCAATCCTAATGTGTGCAAGATAATCTGTTGCCTTTATTTTCTGAGGTTTGTTCTCTCTACTAATTCTCTAATTTTCAGAGAACCTTGCCAACACTATGAACTGAGATATTTATTCTAAGATAAAGCAGATGTGCAATTAATAATAATAAGAAAATTAAGAGCTAGTATTTGGGAGGAAATACATTTTGCAGACACTTGAAGTTGGAGCTTTAAGAAGAATTAACAGAAATCAGTGAGTTTCATGGAATACTTTTGGGTACTGTTTTAATAGAAAGAGAGTGGATAGCAGCACATTTTAGACAGGAAGTCCAACTCTAATTACATTAAGAGGCAATATTTTATTGTGGCTAAGAGTAACAAGTTTCAAACTACAAGACTATATTAGAATTTCAGCTAAGTTATTCACTAATGGTGTCACATTGAGTTGGTTAGTTGCTTCAATTATAAAAATATGAAAATATATATACCTCAAAAAAGTTGCTTCAAAACCATTAGTAAATATTTAATACCTCTTTGTCCATTACCTTTCTAAAGTAATGGACAAAGTAATGTAGGTAATGTTAGGCAGTATAAATGCAGGAGTGAACAACATAGATAAAGTTCCTCTTTTCATGAGCATGCCTTCTAGAAAGAGAAGACAGAAAATAAGCAAATATATACTTCCATAAAAGGTCAGGGGCAAATTTCATGATTAAAAATAAAGACTGCTGAGGAGATAAAGAGAAAGGAGCCTGAACAGACATTAGACAGGACAGTCAGGAAATGCCTCTCTGGAAAGGCAAAAAAATTGAGGACGAGTTTTTAGAATTTGAGTGACACTGTGGTATTAGTGCTTTGAGTTTCAAGCCCTGGAAAGAGTGTTCCTGCATGTGAACATTTGATCTCCCATTTACGGCTGTGCAAAATGAGGAAGAGTCTCACTTCTTTGGGTTGTCACTTCCTATCTAAGAAATATGGATAATAATTATACCTATCTTCTGGGCTTGCCATGAGGATTAAACGTTTGATGATAAGCAAATCACTCAGGAAATATCTGTCACAGAGTAATAACTTAGCAAGAATGATAGGGAAAAGAAATCATACCACATGTAACCTTGTTTTTTTTTTTTTTGGCTTCTCCATATCTTTTTTTTTTTAATTTTTTGTTTATTGCAGTAACATTGGTTTATAACATTGTATAAATTTCAGGTGTACATCATTGTACTTCTATTTCTGCATAGATTACATCATGTTCACCACCAAAATACTAATTACAACCCATCACCACACACATGTGCTGAATTATCCTTTTCATCCTCCTCCCTCCCCCCTTCCCCTCTGGTAACCACCAATCCAATCTCTGTCTCTATGTGTTTGTTTATTGTTGTTAGTATCTACTACTTAATGAAGGAAATCATACTGTATTTGACCTTCTCCCTCTGACTTATTTCACTTTGCATAATACCCTCAATGTCCATCTATGTTGTCACAAATGTCTGGATTTCATCTTTTCTTATGGCTGAGTAGTATTCCATTGTGCATATATACCACATCTTCTTTATCCATTCTTCCCTTGATGGACACTTAGGTTGCTTCCAAGTCTTGGCTATTGTGAATAATGCTGCAATGAACACAGGGGTGCATGTATCTTTACGCATTGGTGTTTTCAAGTTCTTTGGATAAATACCCAACAGTGGAATAGCTCGATCATATGGTAGTTCTATCCTTGATTTTTTGAGGAATCTCCATACTGTTTTCCATAGTGGCTGCACCAGTTTGCACTCCCACCAGCAGTGTATGAGAGTTCCCTTCTCTCCACATCCTCTCCAACACATGTTGTTTCCTGTCTTGTTAATTATAGCCATTCTGACGGGCGTGAGGTGATATCTCATTGTAGTTTTGATTTGAATTTCCCTGATAGTTAATAATTTTGAACATCTTTTCATGTGTGTGTTGGCCATCTGTATATCTTCTTCGGAGAAATGTCTGTTCAGGTCTTTTGCCCATTTTTTAATTGGGTTGTTAGATTTTTTGTTGTTGAGATGCATGAGTTCTTTATATATTTTGGAGATTAAGCCCTTATCAGAAGTATGGTTTGCAAATATCTTCTCCCAATTGTTAGGTTGTCTTTTCGTTTTGTTGATGGTTTCCTTTGCTGTGCAGAAGCTTTTTAGTTTGATGTAGTCTCATTTGTTTATTTTTCTATTCTTTCTCTTTCCCGGTCAGACATGGTGCTTGAAAAGATGTTGCTAAGACCGATGTCGAAGAGCGTACTGCCTATGTTTTCTTCTAGAATTTTCATAGTTTCAGGACTTATATTCAAGTCTTTAATCCATTTTGAGTTAATTTTTGTGTATGGTGTAAGGTAAGGGGCTACTTTCATTTTTTTGCATATGGCTATCCAGTTTTCCCAACACCATTTGTTGAAGAGACTTTCTTCTCTCCATTGTATGTTCTTGGCTCCTTTGTCAAAGATTAGCTGTCCATAGATGTGTGGGTTTATTTCTGGGATTTCGATTCTTTTCCATTGATCTGTGTGTCTGTTTTTGTGCCAGTACCATGCTGTTTTGGTTACTATAGCTTTGTAGCATATTTTGAAATCAGGGAGTGTGATACCTCCAGCTTTGTTCTTTTTTTCTCAGGATTCATTTACCTATTCGGGGTCTTTTGTTGTTCCATATAAATTTTAGGATTCTTTGTTCTATTTCTGTGAAAAATGTTGTTGGAACTTTGATAGGGATTGCATTGAATCTATAGATTGCTTTAGGAAGTATGGACATCTTAACTATGTTAATTCTTCCAATCCAAGAGCACAAAATATCATTCCATTTCTTTGTGTCTTCTTCAATTTCTTTCAGCAACGTTTTATAGTTTTCAGTGTACAGATCTTTCACCTCTTTGGTTAAGTTTATTCCTAGGTATTTTATTCTTTTTGTTGCAATTGTAAATGGGATTGTATTCTTAATTTCTCTTTCTGCTATTTCGTTGTTAGTGTATAGAAATGCAACAGATTTTTGTATGTTGATTTTGTATCCTGCAATTTTACCGTATTCGGATATTACTTCTAAAAGATTTTTGGTGGATTCTTTAGGGTTTTCTGTATATAAAATCATGTCATCTGCAAATAGTGAGAGTTTCACTTCTTCCTTTCCAATTTGGATCCCTTTTATTTCTTTCTCTTGCCTGATTGCTCTGGCTAGGACTTCTAGTACTATGTTAAATTGGAGTGGTGACAGTGGGCATCCTTGTCTGATTCCTGTTCTTAGAGGGATAGCTTTCAGTTTTTCACCATTGAGGATGATATTAGCTGTGGGTTTGTCTTATGGCCTTCATTATGTTGAGGTAGTTTCCTTCTATCCCCATTTTATTCAGAGTGTTTAGTATAAATGGATGCTGTATCTTGTCAAATGCTTTCTCTGCATCTATTGAGATGATCATGTGATTTTTGTTCTTCATTTTATTAATGTGGTGTATTACGTTGATTGATTTGCGAATGTTGAACCATCTCTGCATACCTGGAATAAATCCTACTTGATCATGGTGTATAATCATTTTAAAGTATTGTTGTATGCGATTGGCTAGTATTTTGTTGAGGATTTTTGCATCGATGTTCATCAGTGATATTGGTCTGTAATTTTCTTTTTTTGTGTTGTCCTTGTCTGGTTTTGGTATCAGGATAATGTCGGCTTCATAGAATGAGTTAGGGAGCTTACCCCCCTCCTCAACTTTTTGGAAGAGTTTGAGAAGGATAGGTATTAATTCTTCTTTGAATGTTGGGTAGAATTCCCCAGGGAAGCCGTCCGGTCCTGGACTTTTATTTTTGGGGAGGTTTGTGATTACTATTTCGATCTCCTTACTGGTGATTGGTCTATTAAAACTCTCTACTTCTTCTTGATCCAGTTTTGGAAAGCTGTATGATTCTAAGAATTTATCCATTTCTTCCAGATTGTCGAATTGGTTGGCATATAGCTTTTCATAGTATTCTCTTATAATCTTTTGTATTTCTGAGGTGTCTGTTGTAACCTCTCCTCTTTCACTTCTGATTTTACTTATTTGTGCCTTCTCTCCTTTTTTCTTGGTGAGTCTAGCTAAAGGTTTGTCAATTTTGTTGATCTTTTCAAAGAACCAGCTCTTGGTTTTATTAATTTTTTCTACTGTTTTTTTGTCTCTATTTCATTTATTTCTTCTCTGATTTCTATTATTTCCCTTCTTCTACTGATTTGGGGCTTTGTTTGTTCTTCTTTTTCCAGTTCCTTTAGGTGCATTGTTAGATTGTTTATTTGAGATTTTTCTTGTTTGTTGAGATAGGCCTGTATTGCTATAAACTTCCCTCTTAGAACCGCTTTTGCTGTATACCATAAATTCTGACATGTCGTATTGTCATTTTCATTTGTCTCCAGGTATTTTTTGATTTCTTCTTTGATTTCTTCGTTGACCCAGTAGTTGTTCAGTAGCATTTTTTTTTTTGAACATTGTAATGATCCTGTTTTATTTATTTGCTATTCTTTATTGAACTTTTTAATAAAATACCAAGGATTTTTCAGGCTAAATTAATTTCAGGTGTACATCATTATACTTCTATTTCTGCATAGATTACATCATGCTCACCACCCAAATACTGATTATGACCCATCACCACACACATGTGCCGAATTATCCCTTTCGCCCTCCCCCTACCCCTTTCCCCTCTGGTAACCACCAATCCAATCTCTGTCTCTATGTGTTTGTTTATTGTTGTTATTATCTACTACTTAATGAGGGAAATCATACGGTATTTGACCTTCTCCCTCTGACTTATTTCGCTTTGCATAATAGCCAAGACTTGAAAGCAACCTAAGTGCCCATCAAGGGACGAATGGACAAAGAAGATGTGGTATATATACACAATGGAATACTACTCAGCCATAATAAACGATGAAATCCAGCCATTTGTGACAACACGATCAGTAGCATTTTGTATAATCTCCACGTATTTGTGGCTTTTCTGATTTTCTTCCTATAGTTGATTTCCAGTTTCATACCATTGTGGTCAGAAAAGATGCTTGGTATTACTTCAATCTTCTTAAACTTATTGAGCCTCGTTTTGTGGCCTAATATGTGATCAATCCTGGAGAATGTTCCATGTGCATTTGAAAAGAATGTGTATTCTTCGGTTTTTGGATGGAATGCTCTGTATATATCTACTAGGTCCATCTGTTCTAGTGTGTCATTTAAGGCCAATGTTTCCTTATTGATCTTCTGTTTGGATGATCAATCCATTGTTGTAAGTGGAGTGTTAAAGGCCCCTACTATAATTATGTTACTGTCTATTTCTCTTTTTATGTCTGTTAATAATTGCTTTATATATTTAGGTGCCCCTACGTTGGGTGCGTAGATATTTACAAGTGTTATATCCTCTTGTTGGATTGTTCCCTTGATCATTATGTAATGCTCTTCTTTGTCTCTTTTTACAGTTTTTGTTTTAAAGTCTATTTTGTCTGATATGAGTACTGCTACCCCAGCTTTCTTTTCATTGCCATTTGCATGGAGTATCTTTTTCCATCCCTTCACTTTCAGTTTGTGAGTGTCTTTAGGTCTGAAGTGTGTCTCTTGTATGCAGCATATATATGGGTCTTGGTGTTTTATCCAATCAGCCACCCTATGCCTATTAATTGGGGCATTTAGACCATTGACGTTTAAAGTAGCTATTGATAAGTATGTACTTACTGCCATTTTTTAACTCTTTTTCTCAGTGTTTTAGTAGTCCTTCTCTGTTCCATTCTTCTTCTATACAGAATTGATGGTCTCTTTAGTTTGACCTCTGTCTGAAAGCTCTACTCTGTAACTCCCCTCCTCCCTCATTTTATGTTTTTGATATCATATCTAACTTCTTTTTTGTGCATTTGTATACATTGCCCTCTTATCATGGAAATAGATAATTTTTCCTATTTGTGATCTTCTCTTTTGCCCTTAAATCAGTCCCTTTAACATTTCTTGTAGCACTGGTTTCTTGGTGACAAAGTCCTTTAATTTTTGCTTGTCTGGGAAATTTTTGATCTCTCCTTCCATTTTGAATGATAATCTTGCTGGGTAGAGTATTCTTGGCTGTAAGTTTTTTCCTTTTAGCACTTTAAATATGTCTTGCCACTCTCTTCTAGCCTGTAAGGTTTCTGCTGAGAAGTCAGCTGATAGCCTTATGGCGTTTCCTTTGTATGTAACTTGTCTTTCTCTGGCAGCTTTTAGGATTCTCTCTTTATCTTTAATTCTAGACATTTTGATTACGGTGTGTCTTGTTGTGGGCCTCTTTCGGTTTATCATGTTTGGGGCTCTCTGTGATTCCTGTACCTGGATGTCTGTTTCCTTCCTTAGGTCAGGGAAGTTTTCATCTATTATTTCTTGAAATAGATTCTCTGCCCATTTGTCTCACTCTTCTCCTTCCGGGACACCTATAACATGGATGTTAGTGAGCTTGATGTTGTCCCAGAGGTCCCTTAGACTGTCCTCACTCTTTTTAATTGTTTTCTCTTTTACCTGTTCAGCTTGGGTAATTTCTTCTAGTCTTTCATCCAGCTCGCAGATCCATTCTTCTGTATCCTCTACTCTGCTTTTGAGTCCCTCTAGCAAATTTTTCATTTCCAGTATCGTATTCTTCATTTCTGATTGGTTCTTTTTTATATCTTCCATTTCTTTGTTGACCTTCTCACTGAGTTCATCTATTCTTCTCCCCACATCAGTGAGCATCCTTAACACTCTTAGTTTGAACTCCCTGTCGGGTAGCTTGCTCATTTCTGTTTCACTTAGTTCCTTTTCTAGAGTTTTGTCCTGTTCCCTTACTTGGAATGTATTCCTTTGATTCCTCATTTTGCCTCTTTCCCTGTGCTTGTGTCTACGTATTAGGTAGGTCAGCTACGTCTCCTGCTCTTGGATAGGTGACCTTATACAAGTGATGCCTTAGGATTCCTGCTGTGTGCTTCCCTCAGTTCTCAATGTCCCTATGTGGGCTACGTGTGTCCTTCTGTTGTGGCCTGTTTGCTCTCCCTGTATGTGTCCAGGTAGGCCGAGTTATGCTCCTGGTCATCTGTTGTAATGCTCAGCTGTTTGTAGTTGTTGTGGGCCCTTCAGTCTCTTTATCAGGTGTGGGGAGCCCCAGCTCAGTTGGCTGCAAGTTATAATACCACAATTGTGTTGCAGTATTTCTTTTAAGTGAGTAGGTCCCCAGTGTGGCAAGTTATTAGGCTCAGGGGCTTACAATTGCTATGCGCCTCCAGCCTTTAGGTCTCTTGTCAGCTCTCTGAGGATTGCAGCTGGATGGGGCAGGCCTCAGGCACAGGAGCACCCAATTGTTTCAGACTTTGGAAGGTGGGGCAAACCCCCATGTGGGTCTTTGAGAAGCACAAGTCTTCTGCAGCTGACAAGCCCTGCCACCCACAGGTCCACACACACAGTCAACACAGTCCTGCCCCATGTGTGTGCCCCAACCTCTCGACATGGACCCAGTCTCTCCACGGCGGGAGCCCCACACACTCCACCACTGCCCCACACTCTCCACCCGCTCCTTGTGCACACCCTGTCCCGCTGAAGTAGGCTCCGTTGCCAGGCTGCAGAGAATCCAGTCACCAATCTATGCAGGCCCACAAGTTTCCTGAGGGCTTGTTGTTGGGTGGCGCCAGTCTCTAGTGTGGGCTGCCTGCCCTGGCTGAGCTGGATTAAATCGGTGCTCTAGCGGGTGGGGCAGATCTGGGCTAGCAGGCCCCAGGGAGAACTCCAATGGCGTCTGTGTCAGCACGCCCCACACCAGGCCACAACAATGGCTGCCGCCAATGTCCCAGTCCCTGGAGAGGTCTCACCTCTCACTGAGATGCACTCAGGGCCTATCAGGGAGTCTCTTTTCACCACAGCACTGTGCACCTTTCTTTCTGGTGATTTTAGGATGCTTTCTGAAACGGGTGAGTTTGTGTGGGCCCTTTAAGAGCCAGTTTTAATTTCTTTGTGAGCCAGGTTTTCTGGGGGTACTCCCCAATGTTTTAGTAGCAGGCAAAATCAGATATTCTGCCACTCTTCTCGATTGTGCTGGGTCCACAAAATGCCCACAGAGGGGGCACTCCCTGGCTCAGGGCCCCACTCCTCCAGGGATGCTGCATACCAGTGGGCTGCTCCGGGGTGGCAGTGAAGCTGGCGGCTTGTGAAGGCAGCGTTTTTTCTCTCCAGAAGGGAGTTCTGCCTCTTCCATCTCAATTAGGATTGTCCTTTGTTGCAGGAGTTCCTCTTATCCAGTTTTCAGTTCTGTCTCTGGGGTAATTTTTCCACTAGTAGTTGTAAATTGGCTGTGTCTGAGGGAGGAGGTGAGTTCAGAGTCTGCCCATGCCGCCATCTTGACTTCTCTCCCTACATGTAACCTTTTGAGGTTTGGTTTTTTTCCAATCAGCATAATGCTCATGAGATCAATCCAAGTTGTTACATATATCAATAATTTGTTCCTTTTAAGGCAGAGTAGTATTCCATTGTATGTAGGTACAGTCTTTTTTCCTAGCTTTATTGAGGTACAATTGACAAATAAAAATTGTATATATTACACAATGGAATACTACTCAGCCATAAGAAATGATGAAATCCAGCCATTTGTGACAACATGGATGGACATTGAGGGTATAATGCAAAGTGAAATAAGTCAGAGGGAGAAGGTCAAATACCGTATGATTTCCTTCATTAAGTAGTAGATAATAACAACAATAAACAAACACATAGGGACAGAGATTGGATTGGTGGTTACCAGAGGGGAAGCGGGGAGGGAGGAGGGTGAAAGGGTAATTTGGTACATGTGTGTGGTGATGGGTTGTAATTAGTATTTTGGTGGTGAACATGATGTAATCTATGCAGAAATAGAAGTACAATGATGTACACCTGAAATTTTTGCAATGTTATAAACCAATGTTACTGCAATAAACAAAAAATTAAAAAATAAATAAATAAAATAAAATAAAATAAATTGTATATATTTAAGGTATACAATATGATGTTTTGATATACATTGTGAAATGATTAGCATAACCAAGCTAATTAACATATCCATCACCTCACATAGTTACTATGGGTGTGTGTGTGTGTGAAAACAATTAAGACATACTCTCTTGGCAAGTTTCAAGTATACAGTACAGTATTATTTACTATAGTCACCATGAAGTACATTAGATTTCCAAAACTTATTCATTCTGCATAACTGAAACTTTGTACCTTTTGATGAGAATTTCCCCATTTCCTTCACCCTCCAGCTCCCAGTAACCACCAAACTACTCTCTACTTCCACGAGTATGATATTTTCAGATTCCACATATAAATGAGATCATGCAGTATTTGTCTTTATGTTTCTGGTTTATTTCACTTAGCATAATGTCCTCCAAGCTTATCTATGTGGTCACAAATGACAGGATTTTCTTCTTTTTTAAGGCTGAATAATATTCCTGTGTGTGTGTGTGTGTGTGTGTGTTTGTGTGTGTACATTACATCTTCTTTATCCACTTGTCTGTTGACAGACACATGGATTGTTTCGATATCTTGACTATTGTGAATAATGCTGCAATAAACATGGGAGTGCAAATATCTTTAGGAGATACTAATTTCATTTCCTTTGGATATATACCCAGAAGTGGGATTGCTAGATCATATAGTAGTTCTATTTTTAATTTTTGAGTAACCTTCATACTCTTTTCCATAGCAGCCATATCAATTTACGTTCCCACCAACAGTGCACAAGGGTTCCCTTTCTCCACATCTTCACCAAATTTATCTTTTGTCTTTTTGATAATAGCCATTCTAACAAGTGTGAAGGGATATTTCATTGTGCTTTTGATTTACATTTGCCTGATGATTAGTGTACACAGTCTTTTTATCCAGTCACCATTGAAGGACATTTACATTGTTTCCAGGTTTTGACTACTGCAAATAAAGATGCTATAAATATTTGTGTACAGGTATTTGTGTGAGCCTAAGTTTTCACTTCTCTAGGATAAACATCCAGGAGAATTTCTGAGTCATATGTTAAGTAAATGTTTAACTTTATAAAAAATTTCAAACTGTTTCCATATTGGTTGTAACCATTTTACATTCCCACCAGTAATTTATGAAAGATCAGTTGCATCCTTTCCAGCACTTAGTACTGTCTGTATTTTTTAAGTTTTCTATTAGGTTTGGAATAGTATCTCATGATGGCTTCATTTACATTTCCATAACGACTAATGATGTTGATCATCTTTATATGTGTTATGTGTCATTCATATATCTTCTCAGGTGAAGTGTCAAAAACTTTTGCTCATTTTCTATTTAGGTTACTTGCCTTTTTACTCTTGGATTTAGAGTTTTCATCATATATTCTAGATGCAAATCTTTTGAGAGATATGCAATTGGAAAATATTTTCTTCTAGTCTGTGGTTTGCATTTTAATCCACTGTTTAGTAGGCACATTTACAGAGCAAAAGTATTTTGTTTTAATAAAAAATTCAGTTCATTGTGTTATTCTTTTCTTTATGGCTGCACTTTTGTTATCTGGTCTAAGAATTTTTTGCTTAACCCTAGATCGAAAATATTTTCTACTATATTTTCTTCTAAAATCATTATAGCTTTAAGTTACCATTAAGATCTGTAATTCATTTTGAGTTAATTTTGCATAAAGTGTAAAGTTAAGTACTGTAGAGTCTTATGCTGGCAAATCAATAGTTTAGAGACATGGAGAGAAGTTTAGGAGATCAGAAAAGAAATATGCCAGAAATAAGTCTTTGAGGCCCAGAACTAAGCTATGGGCAGTGTGTAATGTGAGAAATATTCACTACATCGTGTTGGCAAACTAGAGCTGAGCACACAGCACTTTGCTACATTCTGAGGAAGAATTACATTGAAATAATTTAAAATCTCCGTATCAAATAATCAAGAAAGAATATTATAATTTCCTAAACAAGTGAATGTTGGTAGTAATAAAATAAAGGTACAAGAGAAATGCAACTGTGAGTTTCTAAAGAGATCATAATTCTCATTCAGATTCAATTACTCCCTCTGAGCATCTGCTGGAACCCACGATGGTGATAAGACTTCAATTTATCATCATGTGCTTCATATTTGGGATTTGAATGCACTAACATCAGTGGTTCCCTTAGAGAAGTTCCTTCTCAGTCAACTACATTAACAATCAAAGGCGTGCATTCTTTCAGTATTCAGCTCCACCAATCAGATGTGTTTCTGCCTCATCAAGTAAAATCCACACCTATTACAAATCAGAGGAAACCATCTGGTCATTTGTTATTCATTTTTCTCATCCTGCATCTAAATCTTTTCTATGTTAAGGAAAGAACCCACACCTCACCACCCCCTCCCCCGCCACACACACACTATGAGTATTAAAGAGGGACAAAGGATACACACATTATAAAATATTAAAATGCAGGATATTTTCTTTCCAACCCATCTTTGCAGATAGCCCTCAGATATCTCCAATCAGATTTAATTATCTGGAATTTAAATAGTATCTACATATACAAGAAGCCAGGAACACTAAGTTTTCTCCATCTCTACTGACAGAATAACAACGGTATTCTCACGGAACTAGTTGAGAGACAGATGGGCAGAAAATTCAGTCAAATCCTGACAGAAAGGTAGATATTATTTGTGAGAACGGAATGAAAGTGTGCCTGATTAATGTAGGGAAAAAAAAACTTTACATGGACATGAAAATCTTGAAATAGGAAGAATTATCATAGATAGTAGAATAAATGTAACAGCTTTAATTGCTAGGACAAAATGTAATTATTTTCCTTAGTCAATTTGATTTTTTAATGTATGTAATTGTGGTGTTATAAGAAAGACAATCCTCAGGACTACCAGGATTTGCTCTTCAATCAAATTCCTCTGTGCCTACGAACAAACTCAATCCTGGAAAGTAGTTGAGACAATGAATTCTCCACAGTAGTAACTCAAATCTAGCCTGTATTCACCAAATATGAAGGTCCGCAAAACACTGCCACCCATCTACTGCAAACCTGTAAGTGCATGCATTGAATAAGTAGCAATTTTCAAAGATCCTGCAAGAAAATCTATTCTATAATGATGCCCACTGAGTCTCTTTTGACCATTTAGCATCTTCCACTACAGATTTCAATCATCCCTATTGAGATCTAGGAGCCCAATTCAACAACAACATTATCCTATTTTAATTGCCAGACTGAAGAGTCTACTTCAGCGATTTTCAAAATTGCTTGCATTTTACTCCCCTATGTAATTATTAATGATTGATAAATCAATTGTCCTTGAACATTCTCAGGGTACATGGTGAAAGAATGAGATTCAGAACATATACTATCAATCAACTCCAACATTCATGTGTTCTGATGTGTTAGATTCCTTTGTATATATTCTAAAAAATAACTTCTGGTGTCTTAAATTCATATAGGGTAAGTTACTGTTGAGGCCAGTTTTCCATCAGTGAGAGAAAAAGAACCATTCTCAGCTACTCAGTCTAGCATTTTAATTCTAAAATCCCCGGTTAGATCAACCATATCCATAAATTCACTCTGATTACGTTATTTTCTTCCAGTATACATCCCTCATATTACATTTTCACATGTATTCCCAGGTTTATGCAAATGTAATTTAACAAACTTGTGCAATTCTTTGCCGTATTTGACTTCCCCACCTGGGACAGACATGCTTGCAACTCTAGGGTTTCCTGGGATCTGACTCTAGAAAAATGTCTGTAACCTATGTGGGATACCATATCAGCAGAAAATTATTGTTATTCTGATTGGAAAACTCAAAATTTTTAAAATATCTTCAAAACTTTTAAAAAAATATTTAATACGGTTCAAATCAAAATCTCAGCAGGTATTTCTATAGAAATCGGTAAGCAGATAATATTGACATAGAAATACAAATAACCTAGAATATCCACGACGATCTTAAAGAGGAAACAAAAATGGAGGATTTACATCACCTGTATCATTCAGGGTTCACTTCCAAGATTACCAAGAAGGACAATAAAGGAGCTGACAGAAGTTTCTCCTTTCTGTCAGATGACACTATTTCTTCCTTGCTGAAATGTCCTATAACAGTCATACTTGAGGTAGTTCCTTTGTGAGTGTTACAGAAGGAATGTTTGTGTTCCCACCAAATTCTTATGTTGAAATCCTAATCTCTAATGTGATGGTATAAGGACGGGGGACCTTTGGGAAGTGAATAAGTCATGAGGGTGGAGTCCTCCTGAATGGGATTAGTGCCCTTATAAAAAAAGACCCTGGAAAGTTATCTTGTTTCTTTCCACCATGTAAGGACATGGGGCAAAGACAGCTCTCGCCAGACACCAAATCTGCTGGTGCCTTGATCTTGGATTTTCCAGTCTCCAGAACTGTGAGAAATAAATGTTTGTTATTTAAGTTCCCCTTTCACAGTGTTTTAGTTATAGCAGCCCAAACAGAATGAAACCATAAGTGAATACCAGCAATCTTCTGCCACATGTGGTCATTTAAGTTGAGCTTCTCACTGAGAGCTGGCATCAGTTAATTACCAACAGTGTGAATGAGCTGCAATAGATAAAATAATTCTTCTGTATTTTGTGTTTTATGTGCTAAGTTGTTACATTCACTTTTTGTGTGCGTGTGTGTGAGGAAGATTAGCCCTGAGCTAACATCTGATGCCCATCCTCCTTTTTTTTTTTGCTGAGGAAGATTGGCCCTGGGCTAACATCTGTGCCCGTCTTCCTCTACTTATATGGGACGCCACCACAGCGTGGCTCGACAAGCAGTGCCTCGGTCCATGTCTGGGATCCAACCTGCCAACCCCAGGCCGCCGAAGCAGAGCATGCGAACCTAACTGCTGCGCCACCCACTGAACCGGCCCCTTACAGTCACTTTTTAAAAATGTTTTGGAACATGTATTTAGAAATATAATTGATTACTTATGCTAACTTTTTACAGTGATCTTACCAAATTCTTTTATTAGTTCTAGTGATTTTGTTGTATTGTTGATTTCTTTGGATGTTCTATGTAAATAATCATGTTGTCTCCCTGTCAATATTTATGCCATTCATTTTTTTTGCCCAAATTGGCAAGCACAATGTTGAATAGAAGTAGTGAGAAAGAGCATCCCTGTTTATTCCTGATCATAGAGAGAAAGCATTTAACCCCACATCATCAGATATAGAGTTAGGTATAAGATTTTCCAGGATGTCATTCACCAGGTTGAGGAATGTTTCTTATGCGCCCTGTTTGCTAAGATACTTGGATCTTATTTGAATGGATATTGAAGTTTGTCAAATGCATTTTCCATGTCTTGGAAAATGTTTATATAAATTTCTCTTTTATTCCATTAATATAATAAATTGCATTAATTTATTTTTGGAATGTGAAGCCAACCCTGTATTTCAGAGATTAACACCTTCAGTTTGATATATTATTATTTTATGGTATACTAGAATTGATTTGTTAATATTTTGTTGAGAATGTTTTATGCCTTTTTCTATCCTTTCTTAAAATATTTTTGTCAAGTTTTGATGCCAGGTTTATTATATTAGTCTTATAAATTGAGTTGTGAAGTATTCTCTTCCCTATTTTCTCAACAAGTTTTTTTTTAAAGTAAGATTGGCAACAATTCTTCCTTAAATGTTTAACAGAATTAACTAGAGAAGCCATCTGGATCAGAAATTTTCTAGGTACAAAGGATTTTAATTATAAATTTAATTATTTTTCATGTAGAATATTCTAAATTAATACTTCTCCCTGTAAATTGCTGTAGGTCTTTCCATTTATATTGTTGGATTGATTAACACAAAGTTGTCCATAACATTACCTCATTGTGTTTTTAGTGACTAAAGAACATGTAGTGATGTTTCCACGCTTACTCATTTGAACCACTGGTGATTAAGGAGTGTGTTGTTTAATTTCCATATGTTTATGAATCTCTCAAATTTCCTTGTTATTGATTTTTAATTTAATTTCATTGTGGTCAGAAAACATACATTGAACATTTCATTTCTTTTAAATTTATTGAAGTTTGTTTTATGGCCAAAATATAGGGTATATTGGAGAATGCTCAAAGTACACTTCAGCAGAATGTGTATTTGCTGTTGTTGAGTAGAGTGTTCCATAGATGTCTGTTAGATCCAATTGATTAATAGTGGTTTTTAAGTCTTCTATTTTCTTATTGATCTTCTGCTCCGTTGTTCTATCCATTACTGAAAAGAAAGTATTAAATTCTGCAACTATTATTCTTAAATAGTTGATTTTATCATTCATATCTATTAGTTTTTGCATCATGTGTTTTAGGACTCTTGTTTATAATTGTTATATCTTCTGAACGAATTGACCCTTTTGTCAATAAAATGCTTCCCTTTGTCTCTAGAAACAGTTTTTGTCTTCAGGTGTAATTTGTTTGATAGTAGGATAGCCAATCTCTCTTTCTTTTGTCTCCTGTTTGCATTATATATCTTTTTACAGCATTTTGTTTCCAATATATTTGTGTCATTGCATCTCAATTGTCTCCCGTAGACAACAGACAGTCAGATCATGTTTTTTATCCATTATGCTCATGTCCACATTTTGTTTGGAGTGTTTAATCCATTTACATTTAGAGTAAATACTTACAAGTTAAGATTTATGCTTACCAAATTTCTTTTTGATTTCTATTATGTCTTAAGTAATTTTTTCCCACTATTCCTCCATTACTACCTTCTTTTTTGTTAGATATATTCTACTGCACCATTTTAATCCCCTTGTTATTTACTTACTATTTTTGTTTGTTTGTTTTCTTCTTAATATCTTAACAATTGTCCTGGGGATTACAATTAACCTCTTAATATATAAATATCTATCTTTAATTAATACCAAATTACTACTAACAGTGCACGAAAAAGTTGCTACTACATATGTCCATTCATTGTCCCTTCTGTGTGATATTATTGACACATAAATTACATCTTTATTCATTATATATCCATCAACACAGAATTATAATTATGTCTATATGTAGTTGTCTTTTAAATCAGATAGGAAAAAGTAATAAACAAAAAATACATTTACACTGTCTTTTATATTTACCCATGTATTTATCATTATTGGTGCTCTGTATTTCTTATGTAGATTTGAGTGATGTGTAAGGTTCTTTAATTTCAGCCTGAAGGATTCCATTGAGTATTTTTTGTAGAAAAGGTCCACTAGTGACAATTTCTCTCATTTTTTGTTTATATGGGAAGGTCTTAATTTCTCCCCTAATTTTTGAAGAATCGTTTTGCTGGATATAGAATTGTTTGTTGACAGTCTTTTTCTTTTAATCCTTTGAATTTGCCATTGCATAGGCTTCCAACATTTATGGTTTTTTAATGGAAATTAACTGCTGGTCATATTAAAGATTATTGTATAATAAGTCCTTTCTTGCTTTTGATTTAAGATTTTCTCTGTATTTCTCTCTCAATAGTTTGATTATGATGTGCCTAGGCATGTATCTTTGTGGGTTTACAATACTTGGAGTTAATTGAGCTTCTTGGATCTGTAGACTAATGTTTTCTTCAAATTTAGGAAGTTTCAGCCATTAATTCCTTGAATACTTTTTCTGTTCCTTTCTATTTCTCCTCTCCTTCCTGTACTCCCACTATGTGTATGTTGGAGTACTTACTAATATCCCACATTTCTCTGAGATTGTGTTTATTTTTCTTCAGTCCCTTTCCTCTATATTCTTTGTATTATATAATATTTATCATGAATTCTGTCTATTTTCAAGACCTAGCTCCAAGTTTGCTAATTCTTTGTTCTGTCAGTTTAAATTTACTGTTGGATCACTCCAGTAAATATTTAATTTTAGTTATTGTACTTTTCAACTGCAAGTTTCAGTGTACTTCTTTTTTATAATTTCTATCTCTATTAATATTCTCTGCTTGATGAGATATTATTCTCATACTCTCCTTTAGTTCTTTAGATTCTTTGATATTTTCTCTTTCTCTGTATACTCAGTGGCAGCATTATTTACATTACCCACATACTCTTAAAGCTATGCCAAATAAAAATACAGTTGAAGTAAAAATGGTGTGTTTGTTCTGGTCATAGGCTTACTTTCTACACTTAAATTTTGCAACTAGATTCTCACCACTCTACCATTACAATATATGAGCTTGTGAACTTGTAGAAAACACAATGTCATATGTATTTACAACATTGTGTTTATGTGACCTTTGAATTTAAATATTCTGTGCATTATTGAATTAATGTTTACAGTGTGTGAGAAGTTTAAGTACATTTAAGGACACATAAATTATCCAAAGCTCAAAGCAGGATTGAAAGCTATATAGAATGCTATCACACATTGGAATATGAGGAAGTTGCTGCTGTCTGCTACCTTGAGTGTCATTTGAACAACATCCTCTGCATGTGAACTGTACTGATGGTCCAATTAATGTATGAAAAGCCCTTCTTTCTTCTTGTGTGTCACATGCGGCCATATGCTAAGTATATTTGACCCTGAATTCACTTATCTGTATAATGTGAGGGTTACTTTGATTCATCTCTCACAACTAAAGTGTTTAAGATGATGGAACAAGACTACCTGAATTCAAATACTTCTTGGTTGCTTACTAATTATGTGACCTTATGAAATTTCAACTTTTTTAAGCTGATTTTTAATAATTTTTGAAGAGTGGAAGGATAATAATTAAAAGAATAAAGTTATTATAAGGGCTATGTTGAAGTAGCTGAGAATTACTTTATTAAGTGTAGAAGGATAGTAATTAAAAGAATCAAGTTGTTATAAGGGCTATGTTAAAGTAGTTGAGACTTGCATTATTACTCAACTACTTTAAATGTTCAAAGCATTAGTTTATTTTTCAGAAACCAATGTTGAAAAAAGGGCAGTTGAAAAGAACTGTGAGGGTCTGGGATTTTACCATATTTGGAAGCTAACATAGTAGTCTGACACCATTTTATAGGTACTGGCAGAGGACGTGAGACTCGTGGTTCAGAAATAAAGGCTATTGTTAATCACAGCACAGCAAGCAGCATGAGCTTCATGTTCACATCAGTTCCTGTTCCTCCAACTCCTACAAGGGATGAGGAGCATCACGGGTGGATGCTACACACACAGTGCATTTGTGTCACAGCTGAGGAACTCTGAGTATAGGAAATCTCACTCTGTTAAAGTGGTTGCTCCAGAAGGGAAGCACTATATTACCCTGGTAAGGAAACAAATGCCTTCTTCTCCAAAGAAAGATACAATCTCTATCTTCCAAGGCTGTTTGCTATACAATAATCCTTGAATTGATGATTCAGGACAAAATCAATCACAAGACATGTAGAAATGCTATGGAGAATCCTCCCACATGTGTCGCTTGTGAGAAAATTCCTTTTCTTCTTGCAGAGAAGAAATCACAGTGACATAAGTAACCCTGATTACTCACAAGCACCTACATATAAAAATAAGAATTAGGGGGCTGGCCTGGTGGCACAAGCAGTTGAATGTGCGTGCTCCACTGTGGTGGCTAGGGGTTCACCGGTTCAGATCCTGGGAGCGCACCAACGCACTGCTTGGCAAGCTATGCTGTGGGGGCGTCCCATATAAAGTGGAGGAGGATCGGCACGGATGTTAGCCCAGGGCCAGTCTTCCTCAGCAAAAAAAAAATAAAGAGGACGATTGGCAGATGTTAGCACAGGGCTGATCTCCTCACACACACAAAAAAAGAAGAATTAGGAATGTTTAATCTTTTTTATTCCCTTTATGTCTTAAATTTGTCACACTCCATTTCACGGAACTGCTCATCATTTTTTTTAATCATGCATGTTTTTTCCTCTTCTTACCTATATTCCATTATCCTTTCACCACACCTCTACAAAGGCAGCAATTTTACTGTGTTTTACACAGTTTCTTCTAAAGTAAACAGTGTTATTTTATGCTCTTCTGTGCTTTATTTACACAGATATTATTCTACAACAGAATTTTCTGTTTTTCATGTATTATTTGGGCTCTTTGGTCTTGAGAACTTTGGCCTTTGCTATGTTAAATTTAATTCATCATATCTAACTGGAGCACAGCATTACATGAATTAATATCATCTTTGTTTTATCCATTCCCATAATAATGAATACCTGTGCTAATATCTTAAATTAAATGACTCTTAAAGACACATCATTTATGAATTAAATGAACTCCATGGCACCAAAAGAAAAATTATGTGATGGATGTCTTAGTTAATGCCAATCAGAATTATTTCAAAGTGGTGGCACACTGTTATTTATTTAATATTTCTCTGATTACTAGTAAATATATTCCATACCATGAGTTCACCATTTTTATTCTTATTTCTTTATTATTATTATTATTTCTTTGTGGATTTTTCTCTTAGGTCTCCTACACATTTTTTGATTTGCTGGAATGGTTAGATCAATATAGATATCATTGTCTAAATATTGTAAATAAATTCTCTAAATGTGTTCATTTGTTAATATATTCTGTTGTGTTCATTGTTTAAACTAAATCTCTAATTGTGGTATTGAAATCCACTATTTGCCTTATGGTTTGTGGGTTTTATTATTTTTAGGAGGTTGTCCCTCAACTCAGGCTCATAAGAGAATCTTCTTCATTTTCTTCCATTAGGTTAGCTTTATTTATTTATTTATTTATTTTTAATCATCCCCAATGGTGAAAAACTGAAAGCTATCCCTCTAAGAACAGGAACCAGACAAGGATGCCCACTGTCACCACTCTTATTTAACATAGTACTGGAAGTCCTAGCCAGAGCAATCAGGAAAGAGAAAGAAACAAAAGGGATCCAAATTGGAAACGAAGAAGTGAAACTCTCACTATTTGCAGATGACATGATTTTATATATAGAAAACCCTAAAGAATCCACCAAAAAACTTCTAGGTTAGCTTTAGAGTTTATTTTTTTATAATAAAATTTTACTTTCATCTGGATATTTATATATATATATGTAAGGGATATATATATATATATATATATATATATATATATAAGGGATTGGCCTTTATTTTCACCATATACTGAAACCATTTTTCTCAGCTCTGTCAACAAATGTTTGACATTTATAGTAAATCAGATATTCTTGTACAGACATATACAGACATTATTTTTGACCTTTATTTTTTCTTCCTTTGATCCAATTTTGGTTTCTTTAGCCGTACAAAATGATTTTAACAGTAAGTTTTTGCATGTGATTTAATAATTACAGGTTAATATGCTACTCTTTATTACTGTTTTTCAAAATGGATCTAACTACTTGCAGACTTGTTTTCACTATAAATTTGATAATAAATTTTTGAAAGTAATTTATGTTCTTCAAAATCACTTATGTGATCAATATTGATATTAGACTGAATTTAAAGAATAATTAGTAAATGTATATTTCTAAATATAGACAACTCAGTATTTGAAAGTTGTTATATGTTATCTATATTTACAAAAGTGTAACATTTTTTCATTAACATGTTCACAATTTTTATTAGTTTTATATACTATTGTGCTGTATATATATATTTTTTAAAGCTTTCATTTTTGTGAATAAATTTATTGAAACGGGCATAGGACATACGTAGACAGTATAACAAAAAGTTATAAGGCAAAGACACTTGTAAACTACTATCCAATTCGAGAAATAGAAAATGTCACACCTGAAGCAACCTTTTTTTTCCATTCTTGATCAGGTAACTCTCCCTCCGTTAAGTCAAATGTAACATATTTTTAATGGACGTTTCCTTGCTTTTCCTTGTTTGGATCCAAAAAACAATATCATTCACTTTTGCCTCTTTTTTGAATTATATGTTATAAGGAATCATAGCACTGATATTCATTATTTATCTTAATTATTTCACTCGAGATTTTGTTTGTAAGGTTCTTCCACATTGTTCTGGGTGGATATTTCTTTGATTATTAAAAAGGTAGTAGAGTATGATTTCACATGGTTAAAATTTCACAATTTGTGAAGTGTCTGATCAAATATTTTCTTAATTTTTTTATTATATTCATTGTGTTTTCATGATTGATATGTATGGTTTATATTTTCTGGATGCTAGGCTTTTATTGGTGATATGTGTAACAAATAATTTCCTGTGCCCTGTGGCTTATATTTTCCATCTCTTAGGATGTCTTTACATCAACAAATGTTCTAAATATAATATAGTAAAAGTTATCATATTTTTATGCATATTTGATGCTTCTGTATTTTTGAGGATACTTTTTTTAACCTAAAGAAATTAATTCTTTTGGACTATCATCTCATACCTTTATAGTTTTCCCCTTCTATACACTCTATTTAATCTACCAGAATTTTAGATTTATGACTAATGGAAAGCAATGATACAATTTCATTTTTTTCCATATAGATATCAATTTTCCTCTAAGATTTGTTACTTATAAGAATGATTGTCATTTCCTTACTGGTGTACAGTGCTACCTACAATAATGTGATGGTTATGATAAAAAGAACTTCCTCTAGAAAGGATTATTCTTTGTTTCTAATTATCCATAGAAAAGTTCTTAGTGTGAAACTATAATTCAAGTTTCATACTCAAGATCCTATAATCTAGGTGTTTGAACCATTGATAATTACCGTACAGGACTAGACCACTTTGAGTTGCCTCTCATCCTGAAGATGTAGTGATTTTTACAGTCCTAGTTACTGTGGAGAGAGCCTCATGTTAGACCCTTCACATTGTTTGGATTCTGAGCTTCTTTTTCCTTCTCTTGTCCTATAAATGCATTTAAATCAATTTTATATTTTTCTTATGTTAGCTTGTCCACAAAATAAATGTAACTTTGAAGCTTACTTACCTCAATAAATTTCTTTTGTTTTCACTTTTGCCCTAATCATTCCTCAAAAGCATGTTTCTCTTTCAAAGCTTTTAGACCTATACTTGTATCTATTTGTATACGTATATCAATTTCTATCTGTATAATATAAGTATTTTTGTGTTTTTTCAAATGATGGTTGATATGGATAATCTGGCTTGCCATTACTGAAAACAGAAAGTCAACACATAACATTTTATAGGAAAGTTAGAAAAGCAAATGCCACTTCGTCCATTATAACTGTTTCTAGTTATACTTTTATAAGTATTTGGAGGGCTTTTTTTCTGTCAATAAATTAGAAATACTTGTCAATGTCAAGATATTTTCAGAATATTTTTATTCCTCCCGCTGCTGTTTCCATCCCAGCATCATGGCCTTCTCAGAACTTCTCCAACATGGGGGAAATTTTGGAAGATTCCAAATTATACTTGCCATTCAAGCTTATCAATAATTACCCTTATCCCCACTCACAACTTTGTGGAGAACTTTTCTGGGGCCATTCCTGCCAACTGTTGCTACATCCATCTCCTTGACAACAACACATCTGAAATCAAGCTTACTATGAACCTAACAGCTAAAGCCCTCTTGAGAATTTCCATCCCAATGGATGCAAACAAAAAGCAGGAGCAATGCCATCGGTTTCGTCAAACCCGGTGGCAACTTCTCAACTACAGGGACGTGGCCATAAATCACACTGAGCTGGAGACAGAACCGTGCTTGGACAGTTGGACCTATGACGAAGTATTTTCACGTCTACTGTTGTAACTCAGGTATGAAATAATGTGAAAAATTAGCAATCAGTCATTTTCTATGCACAAGACTCTATATTAAATTTGTTTAAGATGCATTTAGGCTTAGGATATGTCACCCAGATAACAGAAAACTTCAATATATGAAGGAAACGGGAAGGGAAACAACATTTGCTGAGCAACCAGGGACCGTGTTAGTTTTTTAGTCTATTATCGTAGTGAAGGGTCATCTTGGGAGGCAGGCAGATCATTGTTTGAGTCCCAGTTTGGCAATTACTTGCGTGTGATCTTAAGTATATATCTTAATATTTTCAAAGCAAAAAATAAAATATTACTTATTAGAAATGTCAAAATTATTAAATTAAAAAATATGCAAAATCTCTTAAGCTGGTACCTCAGTCTATTATTAAAAGCTCAATACAAGTAAATGTTTAGTAATTTTTACATTAACCCTTTGTTAGATATGTTTCACATTTTATGAATAGGCAAATGGATCTCAGGCAGGCAGTATAAACTGTTTCTTTGCTCAAAAATATTAAGTAGTGGACCTAGAATTTCCATCAATTATATCCAACTTGGTACAATATGCATATCCAAAATTATACTATACATCATTTTTGTTAAAAAGAATACTGAATATCTACAAGTATTATTATGAAAATTAAGAAAAGTTCATAAAAGAAATTTCACTTTGCTAAACAGATCTTCAGATAATATAGAAGATTATTTGTTCATCATGAACACTTTTTTTTCCTATTGTCCTAGTTTGTCAATGCTATTGCTAAAATAAGCTGCCAAAATTAAACTTTATCCATTAATGTTACTGTGAGTCTGCAATTTACTTTTTTTGTGTGTGTGTGTGAGGAAGATCAGCCCTGAGCTAACATCCACGTCAATCCTCTTCTTTTTGCTGAGGAAGACTAGCCCTAAGCTAACATATATTGCCAATCCTCCTCCTTTTTTTCCCCTTTTCTCCCCAAAGCCCCAGTAGATAGTTGTATGTCATAGTTGCACATCCTTCTAGTTGCTGTATGTGGGACACGGCCTCAGCATGGCTAGACAAGCCGTGTGTCTGTGCACGCCCAGGATCCAAACCGGGCCACCAGTAGCGGAGCGCGAGCACCTAACTGCCAAGCCACGGGGCCGGCCCCTGCAATTTACTTTTATTACTTGGGAAATTCTGTTGATTTAGTGCAGCTTCACTTGACAAGTATTTTTTATTAGAATATTACTTCCTCTCGTTATTTCTTACATCATTTTTTTCATTTAAACATTCAGAATTCTAGTATAACAAATAAGTGAAACTACTTAAAATATAAAATTATCCATTGTAAATACCCATTTGAATGCCTCAAAATGCCTTGATCTAACGTATTTTCTCACTACAATTTGAACGCTGAACATCTAAGAGATGCAAATTTTATACATTACTTACTCTGATCACAAATCTTAGGGCCATAATTAATTTTCTCTTCCCTTCATCTTTTTAATCTAATTTTCTGTCAGGTCATCTATTATAGAACTTACATAAGTGTCTACGTTGACATTTCCACTTCCACTGCTTTCAAACCAGTCAAGTCACAAACTTCCCCTCCATTATTTTAATAGTCCTCTGAGTCTTCTCCTCTCCATTTATACTCTCCACTGGTATGTTTTGCACACTACAGCAAGATTTATTTTCCTAAAACAGAAATCCTATCATGCTTTAGTCCTTAAAACCTATCAAGAGCTTCTCTTTGTCTTAGTTCATAGTATTCCAATAAATTACTTGAATGATCTGAAATATAAGATCTCTCAGTTTTAATATCATTCCATGCATCTATGGTTCTTTTATCTCCAAACATTCTCCATGTAATTTCCTGGGAACTGTCATGAATGGAATGAGGTTCAATGGAGTAAAACAGGATCAAATCCTTTCAGCCTAATGAATACTTAATATGCTCACCCTTCCCTCACAATCTTTACTTTGCTTTCATACAGGTTTTGCATTAATTACACTTGTTCACAAAAATAATCCCTATTTTTCAGATAATTTTAGTCCGTCCATTAACAGATCACCTTAATACCTCACCTGTATTCCCATCTCTCTTAATCTCAAAAGTATTTGTTCCATATCTCTTTGACCTCCATAGTTTCTCAAACCCTTAAGGAAGAGAGCATTGGCCATTAATATATCATAAGAGCCTCAAGTAGTACTTAGAACATAATGAGCACTTATGAAATTTAAAGTACCTTGCAACCATTAAACATTTTTCAAGCATACATCATCAAAAGGATTTTTTTTTGCCACATACTGAATGATTTTACAACTTGTACATTCAATTTTATATTGTTTTGTAATCTTTGATCTATCCCCTTTTCTCTTTTCAGTGGGATTTAGTATGTGACTCAGAGTCACTCAAATCATTGTCACAGTCCATTTTCATAGCAGGATACATGATTGGATCTCCTTTAAGTGGCTAGATTGCTGACAGATAAGTCTCATGTTTTGATTCATAAGTGACTCAAAATATATAATAACATGTTCTCTGAGAGTACAGCATTCAAGGCTGAAGACCTAGAAAGAAGCAAAAGCAGCCTTATTGAGAAAGTAGATATTCTACATAGTTATAACCTGGATAGAGGGTACACGCCAAATGGTGTTGAATGAGCAGGGCTGTATCATTTGAAAAGGAAGCCTTCTGATTTACTTTGGATTGTTCTTGAAACAGATTCTAGGACAATGATCTGTGTGCAAAATTTTGAGGGGATGTGATCCAAGCAAGCATGAAGAGGGAAGTGTGGAGAAGAAGGAAATTGATATAATATATATTAATAAGCAGGATACCATATGGAACCTGAGGTTCAATCCTTCTGCTGTCTTCTGGGAAACTGTGTTAACATGCCTCAGAATTGTATCACCTAAGAAATAAAGAAGTTGATGGATGGCTCCTTTTGGCACTTACAATCTGCCCTGTGCACAGGTAACTTTGCTACTGTGGTCATAGAAAGCACTTTGGGAGTGGACACAGGTGCTTGGCCTTAGAAGCCATTAGAAGGTCTGGAAACATTGCATAATAAGGGTATTAACTGGCAAGGCACAATTTCATTTGCTACAACATCACAAAGGATATGAGAGTGACCTTGAGGCTTACAGATTGGCTAATAATTCAAGAAGTAAAATTAATGGTGTAGTATATTAATAGTAATGGTAAAAATAACAATGGATATTTAAAGGTAGATACATTAAAAGTGAAGTGGAAATAGAATTAGTTGGATAAAGTGCATAGAGTAAAATTTCATATAAAATCATAAGGTTTTGAAAGGATTTAAATTCCAGGTTAAGGAATTTGGATAGTACCCTTTGTAGAGCAAAGCATAGTTGAGTTATTGATATTTTGTGAGGCATAACAAAAATCTTGATTGAGGAAAATAAGCTGTCAAGGGTAGGAAAAGGAGACTGGAAAAATGTGCAATAATGGTGCAAATAGATTAACCAGTTAGTCAAATATTCTAAAAGTGGGAAGACTCTGAAATGTTGTAAATGCCTTGCCAGATTTTATTGAAGGGAATAAATGAACAGATATAGAAAAGATTATAAATGAGGAAAAGGAGAGGAAGGCTTGATTATGGAGGATGGTGACAGAGAGACTATGGTATCCCGATAAAGTTATACGGAAGCCAGGGACAAAGGTGAGGAGATTTTATGATTAAAGATTTGTTTGAGAAGAGTCAATCCAATGAATCATTACTAAAAGCTATTATTTTCCAGACATAACTAGATAGTGATATTTCTATGATAGTAAAAACTATTCTGATCACACAAAACTTACATTCTTTTGTATATTTATTAGAATTTTTCCATATTATGAGATAAATTGTAACGAGAAAGATAAGAACAGAGAATAGCAAACATCTCCCAAGCTGGAAGATCTCAAAATAATTCATACAATTGTACAACGGCACATAAACTTTTATTTTTTAGATTGTTTGCTCACTCAACTGGTTTTCTCCTAGATTTGTCAGGAAGCCTGTGTTGTTGGCTTTTTCCCTGTTTGTAGCTCTACTGTGCACTTAGTTTTTGCCCCAACCTTCCCAATTTACTGTACAATTTGATTTCTTAAGGCACTATCACTGGGGACAATACACAGCAATTCTTTTGTACTGCGTAAATTTGAGTTAGTTCTTGTCTTCTCTCACCTAATTTTTTCAAGTTTTTAGCACATTGTTTACATGAATAGCTGTTGATACTTTTCCTTTAAGTTATAGAATGGAATCCAACCAATGCCAGACCCATGATCACAACAATGAGGTCTCTCCTTACGAACACTGGACAGGTGTTACTGGCTGGACTGGCTTATGTCTTCTGAGACTGGCATATGCTACAATTGTCCATTTTTGTGCCGTTCTTTGTCTTTTTTCTGTTCCTCTGGTACGTACACTTTTTTTAATTGTTTTCCTTGTGAAGGTTGAGCACTGAAACTTTCAATAAATATGGACTGCTGGTCACTCTACATCTCCTTATTGGAATAAGAGAAAAGTGCAGAAGAGGATTCAATAGATAAATCTCAAAAGTTCAAGGAATACACCAAAATTAAGTATTAAATTAACTTAAGCAATTTAAGATAGAATTTTGCTTGGGTTCACACACACACACATTACTATCACTTTCAAATAAATAATTAATAGAGAGTATGTTTGTTACAGAAAAAGAAAACTTGAATTAGTTCCGTAATGACCGTAATATGGAGAAACAAGCTTGCAAGAGACATGATGGAATTTCATTAGGGTTGAATTAGGGGGATCTTTACCACATGAAGCTGGCAGTAGTTTCTGAGGTGAAAAAAAAGGGGACAGTGGTTTATATGGCATCAGTGACATTTTTCTTTCTCTTAAAAATTAAAAAGTCCAAAATTCAGAAATGCTGTTTTCAAGTCTAAAAATAACATAAATGAAAAATAAAATTAAAAAAATAAAATAAAATATCAGCAATTTAAGTGTTGAAGGGGAAAAATAACCTGAGTTCCTTCGAGAATCATCCATTCCAAATTGGAGAAGCCATGGTGTTCTAAAGGAGTTCCACCACCACTGAACGGAATCAAGGTCTCTGAATTCTTCTCCTGTTTTGGATTAGCCTCCTATCCCATTTCCGTGTCTCTGCCTCACTTCATAAAAGTGGCCATCAGAGTCTGCCCGTTGGCTGATTATATCTGGCAAGTTGGATAAATCATTCAAGGAAATGAAGACAGTAGCCCATTTAAATGGACTAAAAGATGTTGGAGAGAATCTGCACATTGAAGTACGGAAAAAAAATAACAGCAATGTCTTGAAGTTTCTTCCTTATCAAGGAAAAAAATAAACATAAACTGTACCACTGCAATGAAAGCAAAAAAAAAAAATCACAATAACCAATGGAAATATAGACAATTATATTGAGCCTTTTTTTTTTGACCATACAATTAATCTTACCAGAAAAGAATGAAAAATGTCGTGCTATTAACACAATCCTAGATATAGCCTGGCTGATATGGTATTGTATGTGACAAGAGATCAAACCCTGTAGACTTATGAAAAATGAAAGTATGGAAGTTATTCATCAGTTCAGGAAAGCTCCTTTGGAAATTAGATGGTGGGACTGATATTACTAACCTCAATATCTCTCGTAATCTCCTTTTAGATTTCATAGGGTCTTATTCTCAAATGTCTTTTTCTTCCATAGTTTTGATTTAAGGAGACAGATTATAAAAACCCTGCCTATATTACTGACTGACAAAGATACTAAGAGTGGAATCTCTACTGAAGGAAAAGATCTGGTAATCATTTTTGACCATGGATTGATGACTGAACGAGTGTTTACAAGGCTAACAGTCCATAATGATTGAATAACATGATTCCAAGTAATAACAGCTTGTATTTCAATCTATTCATTGTGAATACATTGAATGTACAGTGTAACTCAAATGTGTAAACCACACGCAATCTCCATAATAAGGATTATGTTGCCTCTCTCATATCACAATTGGGCTTGGTTCCATCACATAAAATTGTTGCAGTTGAAAACGTAAAAAAATTGAAGGCCACAGTTTTCTTCCTTCTCCCAATAGTGCTGATGGATGGCACTTTCTGAATATTTGGGGGAAAATAAATAGATTACAATTGAATCAATGAGCTAAGACTTGGAAGTATTCCTAATTCATAAAGAAATAGCCTTGGAGTATAAACATTGTGCCAAGTACTAAGCAGAAAAACTGTGACTAATTCTGCCCAATAACACATAAACATGAAACAATATAACACACAGTGAGATATTGAAGGTATAAACAAGGAACCATGTGAGTATATAGAAAATGATTCTTTTTGAGAAGTTTAAGAAGCTTTGTGTCATATAAAGTTTAATTTGCTTTATTATTTATGCTTGTTTAGTTTTACATTGTCCCCTGTAATGAAGGAGTATATTAATAATTGCCTAACTTTTACAAAGAATTTGCGCACAACTCAAGTGAGATGAAAAGTTGGAAGTACTTTATAATGTATAAAGAGTAATACAGATTTTCAAATGTAATAACATTTCTTTAGCAAAGAAATTATATTTATCTTGTTCTTGAGCAGGATTGTAAAATGATGTGGAGGAGAATATGAAATAATTCTAGGGAAATGATAGGTTACTAAATGCTTGTTACAATTTTTTTTTCCATTAATGTTTTTCAATATGTTTTGTCTCAAAATATTTTCACTTTGAAGGTTTTGCCATCTGCAATGGAAGAAGAACTCGCTTTTCTCAGACATGGTTCCAAGAAAAGAAAGGTTATTGCGAGTCCCATCATGTGCAGGATAATCTTTTTCCTGTTTTTCCTGAGGTTTGTAACTTTTACTTTCATTCTATCACTTTTAGGTAACATCAACCAGAACCATGCCAACTCCATAGTGCATGTCAGTTCAAAGTTTCACTGGGACGGTGAAGCAGAATAAAATCTAGACCTAGTGTTTGAAAGTATATATGTTTTGTAGAGATTTAAGGAAAGATGAACTAGCAGAAAACTCATTGTTTCACAGAAGACTGATGGTGAGATTCTAAGAGAATAAGCATAGTTCATAGCACAATTCGGGATGGAAGGCCGACTCCACTTACACTAGAAAGCAATACTCCATTCCATAGTGGATAACAGTACCATGTTTTGAGTCACGGGACTGTGCTAAACTCCTTACTACAATACTCGCTAGGTATGTGATATGGGGTAAACAGCTTACCCTCTTTAATTGTAAAATTGTCATGATACTTACTTCAAAATGTTGCTTATGGTTTAAATTTACAAATCTTCAACAAATATTTATTTAGCCCTTACTTGTCCACTGTTCTTCCAGGCATTGTAGATCCAACAGTGCACAACATAGATAAAGCCCCTGCTGTCACTAAATATACTTTCTAAAAGGGGAAAAAAGATAATAAGCAAACAAATACTTACACGACAAGGTGTGGCAAATATCATAATTAAAAATAAAGTCTGACAGAGCTATAGAGATGGAGAACAGATCAGTGGTTGTCAGGAGTGTGAAGAGAAGGTAGGATTAACTAGGCAAACTACATTTTTTTAGGACCATGAACATATTCTGTATGGTATTGTAGTATTTGATACATGACATGATGCATTTTTCAAAACCCATACAACTTTATAGTACATGCATAAATTTAATTAACATATGTAACCTTTTAAGAAGTCTGTTAGGAGGTTAGGGGAATCTTAGGATGGAGTGCAGACTGTGTTAAAGAATCTAACCGTATTATAGCTATATGGCATAACCTCCTGAAGGGGATGAAACAAAGATGCTGACCTAAGGAATTTTAGAAATGAGTGGAAATTGTAAGACTAAGGACAAAATGAACTGTACACAAGCACTGTACTCCAGTTACTAAAGTTGTTTCTCATATGCGTCCAGATTAACAAGTCTGAAACTTCTGAACATATAAACTTCTGAACAAATAAGTAAATGGATTATGGATGATGGGAAAAAGGTTTCTCATTGCTGGGGAGGGAGGTTACATGTAAGCAAGTGAGGATGACTAGAATGGACCACCTGTACTGGATTAGAGTTGGAGACATCAGTATGAACCTATGTTTAGGCTAACATAGATACAAAATAGATAAATATTTATGGGTAGGTATATATACAAGCATGTATTTCCTTGCTCTGTCAGCTGAGAGGGCCTAGAGGCAATGACATTCCAGTAACCTTGAGCACACCTAGCAACCAGTTCTTGATTTCTAACACCATTCTCTAATAAATTAAAAGAAAAAAAAAACATAAAAAAAAAAAACAGGGCCCCTTGGAGAAATGGCAGATTCTACGGCTGGAGTTCAAAACATACATGAGCCTAGTGCACTTGTAGTGTCAGAAAAAGGAAGTACTGGGGAAAAAAAAAAAAGCACACATAATCATGGGGGTATATTATATCAAAGGGACCCAGGGGACAACTGAAAGTTCCCAAGGGCCAAAGCTGGAATAATTTGAGCAATACAATAAACCAACATAACCCAACATAAAAAAAAAAAAAAATATCTGTGTGTTCATATTGATATAAATAAATGATTGGATAAATGCATACATGAAGAAGAAAATAAAAATCTCCAATACAGAAACATTCCCAATAAATTATTTCTGTACTCTTCCCTTTAAGAAAGGAGCTTAACCTCTGTGGTCTACATGGTATCAACATGTTGAAGATTTAATTATCATTATGATTATTATTTTGTGCAATCAAAATAGATATATTTTAATTGATATCATTTTAACATGTTAATTTAAAATACTTATAAGTTCTCCAAGCTAAAATTTATTTTGTTTATTTTCCTTAATCCTGAGAGATAATGATTATCAACCCAGCAAAGACCAAAACACAAAAATTCTCACAAAATACACAACTATCGTTCTTCTATTTTATATTTCTGATTCAATTATTCCCACTCTTCTCTACATTTTTTCCTTCTTCATTTGTTAGTCCTTATTACTTCTTGTGAAAGGTATTGAAATCATTAATTTGATGCCTTTTATTCTAAGAATTAAGATCTCCTGTCTAAATACTACATTATCTGAGTCAAACGTTATGTAGTGTCTTCATTATTGTTTAGTTCAAAATATTTACTAATTTATATTATGACTTCATCCTTAACACATTGATTATTGAGAAATATGTTTCTTAATTTCAAAAATAGAATTTTCTTGTTATACTTTTATAATTGACCTTTGTCTGTCTTAACTGCATTGCCATCAGAGAACACGAATCAGATGTTCATATGGCCTTACTTTCAGATGTCCCACCTATGCCTTACAATAACGTGTTCTGTAATTATTGTTTTCTATATAATATATAGGTATGTAGAAATCTATACTGTTAACATTTTTCCATCATGCAGTACTTTTCCAACTGTAAGAACATATTTTAAAAACAATCTTTACAGAAAGGGATAACGATTTTCTTTTCTCAGTATAATGATTTTAATTAAATACTTGCTAGTATTTATTCAGCACTTACATTACTTACACCTTTTATGATATAACTCATTTAACAAGAAAACACTAAGAAGATTATTTCAGAAATGCAGAAACTGAGGACCATAGATACGGTAAAAGCCACTATTATTCGAATAAGTAAATTGGTATCTCCTCAGAGATTTACAACATGTGTAAATTTAAGATACAAAACCATGAGAAGAAAGTTAGGGGTCACCAAGTGAAAAAGGACTTAAGCCTCTATTCTCCCCATCTTAGTGAGCAAATAACACTCCAATCCCCCTCATCAAACTGAAAGTCCCAGAGATAATTTCTGTCCTTAATAATACACCTTTCATTTGGCACAACAATCTGTTTTTCTCACTTCATTTTGTCTTTGTGCTTTTGTGGAAGAGAGGTTTAGCATCACTGTATCTTTGCCTTTTATGGTATCTCTAATTCTCATAAGCATGCTGTATCCATAATGAAGAAATATAATATTCAAAATGTAAAAAAAATAACGTTATTTTTTTAAATGTCTTTCATTTTCTATTCTCTTTTATAGATTTTCTGCGATTTTCTTCCTTTATGAACTGATGTTTGATTTACAAAATTTAGGGAGTAATATGTTCTTATCTCAGGCTCTGCTTGGAGCTGCTGACTTCCCAATGAAAAGTCTTTCTTTTTTTGCAATGAGGTTCCTCAAACGCCAACCTTCGATAGCTTTTGTCCTTTTCTTGGCTGGATGTTCTACCCTCATCAATATATTCATACGCCAAGGTAAGAACGATGGTTTTTGGAAAAACGACAAGAGGATGTTAATAGTGTTATCTAAAAAATTTGTTAAATAGTATTTTATGTACTGACCAAATTCATATATGGACAATAACTTCACTGCAGCTTGATGCCATGACCTAGATATTTTAACATCAAATGTTAATAAAACAATAGAGTTTAATATGCATATATTACATTTAATTTAACTAAGTATCTATATATTAATATTATTTGATAATATATCAACTATATTATATAATATATACTAAAATATACAATAAATTATATAATATAGTTTTATTATAAAATATAATTGATATATAAGTTGACATAGTATAAAATATAGTTAAATTATATATATGAATTGATACTTTATGTAATAATCAATACATTAATTTAATACTTCTGTTAGATATGATATTTAAACATAAAAATAAATTTTATATTTATTTCCCTTCAAGAAACATTTATTCATTATTCACAACATCACAGATTTTTGATAGGGCTGCGTCCTGATAAAAATGATGAATGAAATATGTTTTCTGGCATGGAGGAGATTACTTTACGGAAGTGCATAAAAACAATATTAAATGTAATTGGCTAATGCTAAAAGATTTTCCCTGGGTTCTTTGGGAATATATGTAGTCATCTTCTATTCCTACCAGTGGTATAATAGAGTCCCCAAATGAAAAAGAGAAGACAAAATCAGCAAAAGACATTGAATGGTTAACTCTGTGAGGCAATGTGAGGATTAGTCAATAATAAGCCCTAGTTTCCCCCTTGGTGGATGGTAGATGGTGATTCCATTTACTGAAATGGGAAGAGAAGAGAAGCAGGTTAGGAGGATGGATGATGATTTCAGTTTGCAGTTTATTGAATTCAAGATGACTTTTGGTTAGGAAGGTTATATAATTTATCATCCAGACTGTAACACCCTTGAAATTGAAAAGGAAATGCAATTAATAATTAAGCCAGTTCAAAAGATATAAGTTGGAACTGTCCTGGTCAAATTGTTCTGTGTGAAGCATCACAAAGGACTCCAGCAACAGTTACAAGCAGCAGTGAATAGGTACTTAAGTTCATGAATGCTTTGGAGTATATATTTGGTTTTCCTGATAGTACTAGAAAAAAGTCAATGAAAATTATTTAAAAACTTAAGAGTACAATCCAAGTTCAAGACGTGTGTGTTTAGTCTTTAAGACTGGGAAATTATTTATATATATATTTTTCTAAATGATGAGGAATTTACCAATTGAAGACAAAAAGACATAGTAAACAATATCAAAATTTTTAATAATTCAAGAAATGGTAAATTCAAGAGCACAATGAAAGACCTGGTGTTGAAGATTAAGGATAGCAATGGAGGAAAGTATTTCCTCAATTTTTTCTGATAAACAAAACGTTGAAGTATATACCCGGTGTAAGGGAGGCTGGTGTGTCTTGGAGTTTAAAGGGAATGGTGTTTGAATTTTGACTGAGATAAATGGGAACTGGGGGGGTCTCAGGCTATTGAGAGAAAATATGGAAATACAGACAGTCCCCAGCTTACATGGTTCGACTTAATGATTTTTCAACTTTACGATGGCGCAAAAGCAATACACATAGACATTGTGCTTCGAATTTTAAATTTTAATCTTTTCTCAGACTAGGAATATGTGGTACAATACTCTCTTGTGATGCTGGGTAGTGGCAGTGAGCCACAGCTCCCAGTCAGCCACGCTATCACAAGGGTAAACAACCGACACACCTAACCATTCTGTACCCACACAACCATTCCATTTTTCACTTTCAGTACAGTATTCAGTAAATTACATGAGATATTCAACATTTTGTTATAAAATAGGCTCTGGGTTAGATGATTTTGCCCCACTGTAGGCTAAGGTAAGTGTTCTGAGCATGTTTCAGGATGGCTAGGCTAAGCTATGATGTTCGATAGTTTACATGTATTAAATGCATTTTTTACTTACAATATTTTCAATTTTATGATGGGTTTATTGGAATCTAACCCCATCATAAGTAGAGGAAGATCTGAACTTTGGCTGTAACTTGGGGCTGGTCCTGTGGCCGAGTGCTTAAAGTTCCAAGCCCTCCACTTTGGCTGCCAGGGTTAGCGGGTTTGGATCCTGGCAGCCAACCTACCCTGCTGGTCAGCCATGCTGTGGCAGTGACCCACATGCAAAATAGAAGAAGATTGGCACAGATGTTAGCTCAGGGCTAACCTTCCTCAAGCAAAAAAAAAAAGGACGATTGGCAACAGATGTTAGCTCAGGGAGAATCTTCCTCAGCTAAAAAAAACAAAAAAACAAAAAAAGAATACCTTTGAATTTACAGGAATCCCCATTACACTTTTGCCATAATTCAGGAAAATCCACAGTCAATAGACATTTTTCAGATCTAACACAAGCACCTAATCTTCTCAATGGTTTGAGAACATGAATACATTATCAATAGGTATAGGAACTACTCACCTCTTCACTCATTCTCTTTGCAAATACCAGTGAAACTGAAGGACATTTCTAACATACAGTAATTTTAGAAGCATTTACACTTAACAGAGATTCTCTAAGAGAACAGTCCTAGATGCCTTCAGGCTCATTGCAAAATCTCTCATATCTTACATCTATTCATGGTCTGAATCTGGAATTCAGTTTATGTGGAATTCGTGAGAGAATTTTAAATTGGCTTCAATTTCAGACTCCAGGAAGGTGATATTGGGAAATGAACCTTCTAAAACATATCAGGATAGGGGAATAATAATAACTTCATAGTTGTGGGAAAGACTGAGGCAAGAAAGAAAGCACGTATTTCCTTCTCCACAAATATTGTCTATTCGTCATCATCATCTTCATCATTACCATCACAACTCTGGACTAAACAAAATAACTATGTGGACTGGTTAAACACTGATGTAAAGTATTAGACTCTTACCAAAAAATCAATAAAAAATATTTTTTGTTAATACTGTATATACTTATTAAAAAAGGGCTCATGATAAATAATCTAAGGTAGACAATGTTATTCATGCTAGGTAATTTATATGCTTCACCATATTGACCTAGGCACACTAATGACTTTCACTTAACCTCATAGACACACCTTTTATATGCTTTAGAGTTGCTATGTTGTGAAAAGGATCCATGTCAATATACTTCAGCGTGAGTGCAATCTACAATCATGAACTCATGCCCACAGGGATCAGGTAAACCACTGGGCTTTCCCTACTGAGACTTCAATTCAGAGTTTCATGGAATTTACTAGAGATTTAAATAAGTTTAAATGAAGTTTCTACTCAAAGGAACTTCAACTAATTACCATGGTTATTTAAAAATAGCCCTTGGCAAAAATTTTGATTACCCTTAGTTTGTCTACAATATTTTCTCAAATTCCTGATATTTTTAGAACTAATCACAACTACTTGCCCCCAGAAATTTTCCATTTAATCCCTCACACTTCCACAATCACGTTCACCAACAACCTAGTAGGCTTTCTTGCCAAGATATGATTCTATTCACTAGAGGTTTTCAACTCCACTTCCCTTTATCTTTCATATCTAAGCTTTTCCATCAATGCTCAATCCCATAGACCCAATTAAATACTATTTTTGCTATTTTTTCCTCAGAATTTAAATTATAACATGATTTAAGCTGAATCACTACTAGAAAACTATATCTGATCATTGTAATATACAAATCCCCGAAAAAAATTTTCACAATATATTATAATCTGAAGCAACGAAAGTTTTATGGGATATCAGACCCTATGTCAAACTCAATCAACATGTGGAAACTCTACTCATTTTTTTGTTCTTGGAGATCCATCTAATCTTTAAAAAAGAAATTAATGTGAATCTACTAAATATTCAATGGATTTTGTATGAAACTCATGATACTCTCTCTTCAAAATTGAGTATACCCTCATAGATAAAGGGATAGTTTTCTTTTGAGATGACTCAAAAGAATTCAAGGATGGTGGCATTTCAAAATCGTTGAGAAAAGCAAGGACCCAAAATGATTTATCTATATTTGCAAAGGGCACACAATACAGGGTATAAAATGTGATACAAATAACATGTTAGTGCATATGCTCTCAAAGGGTATTTAGTTTATTAATTAAAACAAATTTCAACAGAAGAAGAGGAGGAAAAGGAAGAAGAGAAAAAAAGAAAAGAAGAAAGGGGGGAGGAGGGGGAGAATTTCTATGAGTTAGACATAGATATAGGCACTGACAATAAGTCCATTCCTTCATAGACCTATTTTAGCAGTAGTCAGTGACAGTAAATGAGAAAACACAAATAACAAAGAAATTCCAACTTTGTATACACGATCTGAAGGAAAAACAATGTTTTTCACAGGACCAAGAATGAGGTGTGTGTGAAGCAGTAAGAGGGGTTAGAGTAGATCTCATTCTTTTTGGATAAACAACACATAAACTGTAATCTAAAGGCCAGGCAGAAGTGAGCTGAAAAGAACAGGTCCTAACCAAAAGCTATGACACAGGACAATCTTAACATTGTGTAGGAACTCAGAAGGCCAGTGTGATTGGAACTTAACATACAAGGGGAAAAATAACTACGTACCATGAGCTCAAGTTGGCTACATAGTAATGACTTTAGTAAGGCATTTAGATTTCATTTTCAGCACAGGGAGAACCACTGAGCCACCATAATGTAGAGAAACAAATACAACTGTAAATTCTAACTATTATATCTTGACTTTATTCACAAGGTACAATAAACATATTAAATATTAATAGACTTCAACAAGAGAAAGGTATTGAGGATGTCAAGAAAGGCTTTACAGATAAAAGCACCAAGAGAAGACAAAGATTTATTTAAACAAAGTTTTCTTATTTTTAAAGTCCAGAGTAGAAGGTGTGATTATATTTGTTTGTGGTCTGGCCTCAGCACTTGGCTATCTAGTATTGCTCACTAGACAGTATTTTGAACCCTTGCCAATGATTCTGTGTGGCATTTTCCCCATTGTGGCCTGCATCTGTGTCTACTTTCTACCAGAGACTTTGAATCTTCCACTCCCAGACACCATAGAGGATGTGGAAATAAGGTGAGAAAAAGGATGTTCTTTTGTGTTTTTTTTCCTTTGAGAAATTAGTTTTTGTAATCAGGTAATGAAATGGGAAAGAATCAAATACTGCCCTTTTTCAACATGGTTGAAAAATCCCAATATAATTGATGGGTATGGCGAATATTTATTTATTCACAGAAGTCAGTTAAATATTTGATACAATATGTATGTTGGCATTAGTATTTTACATGTGGATGATTATTTCTGAAAATTTTTCATACTTCACAATATTGCAATTACGTTTGCATGAAGAAAGTACTTAATACAGAAATATCAATACCTATCCAATAATAAGGAATTATATTATCATAATGATATTAACTTGCCCAAATATATCTACTTATTCTAGAAATATAATCACATTAGCATGCTAGAAATGCCACAAACTGGGTAGTTTAAAGAATAGAAACTTATTTTCTCATAGGTCTGGAGGCTAAAAGTCCAAGATCAAGGTGTTGGCAGGTTTGGTTCCTTCTGAGGCCTCTCTCCGTGATTTATAGATGGCCGTCTTCTCCCTGTGTCTTTACATGGCCTTCCCTCTGTGTGTGTCTGTGTTCCAATCTCCTCTTCTTTGTAGGACAACAGTCATATTGGAATAGGGCCCATCTATAAGACCTTGTTTTACCTTAATTATCTCTTTAAAGTCCTACCTCAATTATAGCCACATTCTATGGTAGTGGAGGTTAGGACTTTAATTTTGAGTGGACACATTCAGACCATAACAAAAATCAAAATCCAAAGAAGAATTTTCATTAAAATTAACAAAAAGATTCTAAAATCATGATTGAAAACTAAAAATGTACGAATGCTACAAAAAAATTACAAAAAAGAATAAGGTCCGTATACAGAAGATGGTTTTCTCTGAGACCATCCATTTTGTAGAGGATTGGACCCTCCAGTTTTTCAGGGGTCCTGGCTATCCTACCACTGGTGAGGGTAACAGGATATATGTCACCTACTCTTCTCATGGAAGCTTAATCTATAATGACTTTATTATGAATGCAGAGTAGAGGAGGGGTACATAGGCAGGACCTCAAAATTCACTGTTATATTTCATTCAATCCCCTTATCTTGGGAGAGATGTCACATGTGTACTTTCTATGCCTGGATTTGCCAAATCTAGTTTTTCTAAAAAATTACTCCTGTATCTTCTGCAAATTGGGAAAAGAGTAGTGGCTATATGGCATGGGGAAGAGATTCAGGAGACCAATCTAGTTCTTCTAAGGCTTATCAAAATAATACAGATTTTAATCTCAACCCTCAATCTCAAATTTCAAAATATTTAAAATGTCCTGAGGCACTGATGCTTTGTGAAAGCATCACATTCTGCAGGCTGTTAGGAAAAGATTTCCCCTGTCACTGGGCCAATAATGCTCATCTACCTACTTTGCATCTTCAAAAACTTATTTGACATATTTTAACTCAAATGAGGATCACTAAATGTGTATAAATTTAGTGAGTAAAATTATAACTATTCAGACCCTCTACAACCAACATATCTTTTTAATGAAAACTATGAAACTAAAGTTAATCCATTATTATTATTTTTAAAATTACATTCCCTTCCTTTTACTACAGTAAATTAAAGGAGTGTTAAGGTAAAGATAAAAATGATAACTAGATTTTATAGATTTTACCATGTAGCGAGCACAGTTCTAATCCTATTACATATTTTGTTTACATAACAGCCCTTTTGAGATGTGTGATTATTATAAATACTTTTTGGAAGAGGAAACTAGGGTACAGAGAGATTAAATAACTTATGCAATTCCTTTTTTTAGGATTTTATATCAGCTTTATTTACATAATAGAAAATACATTTAAAAATTGACCGATTTTAAGTGAACAGTTTGGTAAGTTCAAAAAACCATATGTATATTCACCCTAATCAAGATTTGAAATATGTAGAAAATGATAACCAGTCCCCTAGTCACCCCAGAAAATTTTCTTGTGCCCCTATTCTATCAACCTCCCTTCCTCCCAGTAAACCACTGATTTAATTTCTATCACCCTAGCTTAATTTTTCTCTTCTAGAACTTCATATAAATGAAACCATACAATATGTACTCTTTTGTGTTTGGCTTCTTTGCTCAACAAAATGTTTTGAGATTCATCCACATTGTTGTGTGTGTATTATGTAGAGTTAGCTCTTTTTTATTGCTTAGTAGTTTTCCATGTTCTGAGTATACCACAGTTTGTTTATCCGTTCACCGCTTAATGAACACTGAATTATTCCAGGTTTTGACTATTATGAGTAAAAGTTCTATATATATTTTTCTAAAAGATTTTCCATTAAAATATGTGTTTATTTCTCATGGGTAAATATCTGGGATTGGAATTGCTAGGCCATAAGGTAGGCACACATAGAAATTTATTTAAAAAATGACAAATTATTTTCAAACATGTTTGTTCTGTTTTAAATTCTCAGTAGCTATATGAATGTTACAGTTGCTCCACATCCTGGTCAATGATTGGTATTGTTTTAGCCTAGTGGTTGTGAATGATATGTCATTTTGGTTTTAGTTTGTATTGCCCTATTAACAAATGATGTTCAACATTTTATGGACATATTGGTCACCCTTATTCATTCTTTTGTGACGGGCCTGCTCAAGTCTTTTCTCCATATTTGGTTGTGTGGCAACTAGTTTCCAAAAATGGTTCCTAATGAAACACCCCTCCTAGTATTTAGGTCTTGGATAATCCCCTCCCACATTGAATCCTGGATGGCCCTGTGACTCATTTTAACCATTAGAATGTGGTAGAAGTAATGTTGTACTAGCTCTAGGCCTAAACCTTAAGAAAGCTGAAAGCTGGATTTTTCCTCAAATATTCCTGGAATTTTAACCCAGGGATTTTGGCCCCAGAGTATCTTTTGGTAATTTGCACATCTTTTTTCTCCAAAAATAGAACCTCAAGGGAAAGGATCATGATGCTATTCTTGGATGTAAATGAATAGCTCATGCCTCTGTGCAATTTATTTAGATTTTTCAGCTTCTCAGCCCTTATCTGTGATGAGAATCATTTGGCAAGCCACTTCAATAGTTGCTGTGAGAAGATAATACACCGAGGGGTGATTTATAAAAGCATAATGAAGTACAGATAAATTGCATTGCTATTTATTTGCCACCATATCCAGCATTTACAATGACCTCTGCCATTTCTTTTTCTTTCATTTCAGAGACAAAAACTATAAGAAAACAAGTATCAAAGAAGAAGAGATCGGTGACCTCCAAGATACCAGAGAGTGTTAATGTTGTCTTTGGACAGTTTCAATGAGATAAAGAGCTTATTCACATTCATCCTCTTTAGAGCAAACCCTGAGATATGTCCTTCCTATGTCAATTCATGACCCACTTTTTATGGATTGGAAGAGTATTTGGAATTTCCTCTGGTGCACATAGGAAAAGCTCTGGACTTAAAACCAGGAAACGCTGGTTCCAAATCACAGTTAGTACCTTACTAATCATTAACGCTGAACAAGTTGTGTGTCTCCCCAAGGCTTGTTCCTTTCCTTGAAGTGGGATATTGGGATCTGCCCTTTTTACCTTAGAGGGTAATTATAAGGGTGATGTGAATAACGTATATAAAAATGATTTTGAAATATAAAAATAAGAAAACATAACATGTTACTGTAAAAGATAAAATATTTCAATCATCCCAAACTCTCCTTTTGACATTTAGTTTGAGAGATTTTATATAGAACCCTCTACTGTTTCTTGTCATGCAGACCAAATTTCACATCTTGGCTACATTTCTCTGCCTACAAATTAAATAAATCATATCCAAAAGCACTTGTTGAGCACCACTCATGTGCTTATTGTGTCTAACACAAAGAAAAATACCAAGCAGAATATTCCTGCTCCTAATTCACATTCAGTATTTGTAATATAAAATAAATTCAGAATAATTTATGAACAAAGTACTTGAAAATTTTGGTATTCATAGAATACGCATTGAAGTCATCAGTTCTTTATGAGCAACCACAAATAGTAATAAAATATAGTCATTTTAAATTCACTAGTAAATGTTTACTGTTACATGTTGAAGCTTGTTTATACAGAAATAAGGTAGGCCCAGAGTCAGAGAAAGAAGAGAATGAGAACAGATAAAAAATTGAGTAAATATTAAAGAATGTTCTCAACTTTAAAAAAGTCATTGAAATGTAATTGACTGTTTAGAGCCAAAATAGCAACAATTTGTTTTGGTATTTATAATATATATATGTAGAAGTAAATTATATGTAATAATAGCACAGTGGACTCACAGAAATAAAAATAAATATAGTGACATAAAAATCTTGTATTATATGTAATTGGTATAATATTACTTGAAAGTTAACTGTGAAAAGTTTAAAAGGCATATTTTAAACCATTAAAAAACACTAAAATAACATAAAAATATGGAAGACAATAACTATGGTGAAGATAAAAAAGGTATCAAAATAAATATCCAAGCAATCAAAAAGAAAGTAAGAACCAAGAGAAAAAGTAACAAAAAACAAATGAAACAAATAGAAAATAAAGATGGTAGATTTAAACCCAATCATACTGATTATTATATTAAATATAAATGATATAAAGACTCAAATTATACAACAGAAAATTTAGACTGAATATAAAAGATTCAAATATATGCATGGGGTTTAAAATTATATATTATTTATATGTATATACATATATATATACACACATATATACACACTCACCATGCAACCACTAATAATAAATTAATCATGATATTAGTATTAGCCAAAGAGGGCTTCAAATAAATAATTATAACAGAGATAAAGATATAACTTCACAATAATAAATAAATCAATTCATCAAAAAAGTATTACAACTCTAAATATAAAACAAATAAAATTTGAAAATTCAAAAACTGATAGAACAAAGATAAATATACAAACTCACATTATAATTGCATATTTCACATTTCACTCTCTTTAAATGATAGAACAAAGAGAAAGAATATCAGTACAAGTAAAGACTTGATAAGTCCACTCAACCAACTTAACCTAATTAACTTTTATAGAACACTTGACAATTGCACACTATACATATTTTTTAAGGACACATTAATATTCACCAAATTGACCATATTCTGGGACATAAACAAGTTCCACTAAATGAAAAACATACTGAACTCATACTAACTAGGTTCTGTGACCACAGTGCAATTACATAAAAATAAAAAGCTAATAATAATAACAGAAACATATCTGGAATGTCCCTAAATACCTGTACATTGATTTAAAATCTTCTAAATAACCTTGGGGGAGCATCACAACAAATATTTTAAAATGTAGTGACCTGAACTGTAATAAAAATAGAATACAACAAATTTGTGGAATTCAGCTGAAGCAAATAGAGGGAAATGCATAATTTTAAAAACGTTCACTGTTATACAAGAAGAGAAGAATTATCCAAAATCAAAGCTATAGTTTCACCATATTGGACTTGAAAAACAGCATATTAAAACCAAAGTGAGTAGGAAGGAAGGAAAAAATAAAGATAAGAGAAGCAATAAATTAAATAGAAAATGAATAAACAATAGGTAATGATTTAAAGTCAATTATCTAAACTTCAGCCCTACGAAGCTACAAAAGAACAAATTAATCCAAAGTAATAGAAATAAAATGATAAGTGCATAAAATAATGAAATACAATAACAGAATCAATAACTATACTCTTGCTTAAGATCAATCCAATCTATAAACATTAGGTAGATAGGAAGGCAGGTAGCTATGAAGGGAGGGGAGGAGAGAGAGAGAGAGAGAAATACAATAATCTTAGGAATGAAAGAGAATTCATTAGTACAGATCCTACAGATATTAACAGGTTTATAAAGGAATATTATAAAACATATTAGGACAAAAAATTTCAACCACCTTTATGAACCAGATACATTATTTTAAAAGGCACAAATAACCAAAACTGGCACAAGAAGTAACAGAAATCTGAATGGCTCATTTTTCTAAGAATTAAATTTAATTCATAATTAAAATCCTTCTGTTGAAGAAAACTCTAGTGCAGGACGGCTAGAATTTTATAAAATGTTTTAGAAAAAATAGTATATTTTTATATTTTTAGAGTAGTATATTTTTATATTGTTCAATATAAACACTTTCAGAAAATAGAGGAGTTGAAAATCATCTTGCATAAAACTATAAACTATGAAAAAATGCAGGAAAAAAGGCAAACTAAAATCACATGAAAGCACTGAAGAGTATAAAAAGAAAAGATGCCATTTTTGGAGGGAGTTGACACTTGGTGTCAAAATATATGAACAAATTAATATAAAGAAGATGATTTTATTTTAAAACTCTACTTAAAAATGTAATAGGAGGGGCCGGCCAGGCGGTGTAATGGTTAGGTTCGTGCGCTCCACTTTGGCAGCCCGGGGTTCGCGGGTTTGGTTCCCAGGCAATGACCAACGCACTGCTTGTCAAGCCATGCTGTGGCGGCGTCCCATATAAAGTGGAGGAAGATGGGCACGGATGTTAGCCCAGGACCAATCTTCCTCAGCAAAAAGAGGAGGACTGGCAATAGATGTTAGCTCAGGGCTAATCTTCCTCACAGGAAAAAATATATATATATAATAGGAGTAGGTATTTTTAATAGAATATGTCAAGTACACGACTAACCTGTTAATGGTTAGTACATAAAGGTTATAAAAGCTACAGATTACTTAAACTAAGACTTAAGACTGATGCTTAACTAGATTCATTTTCTTATGATTTAAGTTCCATTATCATGACAAATGATTCAGAAGGAGCCCCGGCAGCCAGACAGAGAAGCCAGAATTAGAACAGCGGATGACAATGAAAACCAGATTAACAAAATACAAACTTCTAAAGTTTATAGTCATACTTTTCCTTAAAATTCATCATTCATGGAGAATGTTGTGGAATTTCTTTTGCTAAAGGGGGATATAAATCCAGTACCTTTTTCTTAATTGCAAAATACAAAAAGCTCTGAAAATCATGTAAATTTTACCTAATTTATTTATCAGCAAAATCTGACCTGTCCTGAACTCATTTAGGGCAAATCTTGACCTATTCTATCTTTAAAAGATTAATCCCACCCAATGCAAAGAGAAATACATTTCTCTGATTAAATATAAAAATGATTGATTATAAGGTGTTATTCCATATACTGGAATATGTGGTACATGTATTATATTACCTTTTAAAATATGAAAAATTGTGAATTCTAAAACCCATGTGGTTCTGAGAATTGCAGCTGTGGAATTACAGAACTATATTACCAACCTCTCAGGGTTATACTGGGATTCAGTGAGGTTGGTGTTTTGAAGGTCTGTCCCAGGCGCCTCTCAAAGAGCAAATTTCTTTTTACTTCTTTTCCTTCTTCTTTGAATAAACTTTTCTATGGACAGAAAACTTTTCTGTGGACTCGTTAGAAATTTCCCATTCTTTCTTGAATTAACATTTTTTAATAATTAAATTTCACACTGGAAGGACCTGGGTATATTTTTAGAATAACACAAGGCTTGAAATGATACAGAAATGAGTATACTCCAGCTATAGCATTTGCTAGGCATGTGATTATAGAAGAGAGACTTAACTTCTCTTAATCTTTGTTTTCTCATTTCCACCTTTGTTGAAGACAGACTTAGTTATAGCTGGCATAATGTGTAATACTTATCATGTCCTAGGCAAAAGACCAAAGCAGAACATTAATAGTAACTTTTGCTGAGTACTATGTGCCAGGCAATTTGCAAATATTTTATACTTATCATTCATTTAATCCTTACAACTCTGAGACAGTTATTATCCTATTATTTAGAAAATCAGTGTTTTTAACAATTATGCCAGGATAATAACAAACTGAGATTGCCCTGGGAAACTAAGATATAAGGTAACTCTACCTTATAGATCAGTAAATTGAGGTGGAAAGCTGCTAAATTGTGAGTGACAGATCTAAGATTTTAACCCAAACAATCTGAGTCCTGAGACAGCACTCGTAATCATAATACTGGAATATCTCAAACACATTCAATTAAAAGTCTTCTAAAAGGTTGTTCTTATTCTCTTTTTAAATATATGAAAATGGAGGTCCATAGAGTATAATGTATAAGTCAAAGATATTAAGCTCTAGTTCTTGGCTTTGAAATCATATCCATTTATCTATCAATCTATACATAGATCCACGTATCTATATATCAATAATTTTTGAATATATAATATTCAGGTCTCATGCTAAGTGCTTTAGCTTGCATTATTATATATATAGATAGAGTAAGATATATCACTATATCTGAACTTACAAAAGGTCACAATGACAGGATTAAGCAAATGAAAGACTTCTCTAACAGTCTAGAGGAAAGAAGATGGTGGCATGGATGAGAGAGAGAAATCAAAGTTATTTGTGAAATTTTTAATTTTATATAGATATATCTCTTTAGTACATCTATAAACAATAATGTAAGCTAAAGCACTTAGCATGAGACCTGAACATTTTATATATTCAAAAATCATATATATATAGATTTGTGCGTGTGTGTGAGGAAGACTAGCCCTGAGCTAATATCCATTGCCAATCCTCTTCTTTCTCCTGAGGAAGATTGGCCCTGGTCTAACATTCGGGCCCCTCTTCCTCTACGTTATATGGGATGCCCCCACAGCAGGGCTTGACAAGCAGTGCGTCGGTCAGTGCCCAGGATCTGAACCTGTGAACCCCAGGCCACTGAAGTGGAGCATGCAAACTTAACCGCTACACCACCAGGCCGGCCCCCAAAAATTATATTTTTGACTTACATATTATAATTATATATTCAAAAAAAGTTCTCATCCCCTTTCCTTAGGTTTGAGTATTCTGTGCAAACTGGAAACAGTATCTTATACCTCATGGAAAGGTTCTCCACGAGGTCATCAGGGGATGATACGATATTTACAAATATACAAAGGGCAACATTCAAAATCTGAAACCTCCCACTGGCACCTACATGTTGTAGAAGGTCACTGAAGGCCATGGTTTAGAACTGGGAGTATCAGGTGCAGAATAATAAGGTTTCCAGGATAGAAATAACATTTTTTTAAATTAACTGATTAATAAAAAGTATTCCTAAGTTACTTGGTAGAAAGAAAAAAATTAAAGCATTCAGGTATTACTTTTTAAACAGTAAAGTTAACTTTCTCTGTCTTCTTACTAAAGGGATGTGAGCCAGCTGGATTATTTTCATTTCACTGAGAACAATGTGCTCTATTTCATACTGACAGACATTTCACAGAAGAAATGGCCCTAATCAGGCAACTGAATTGAATTCATACCATTTAGCAGTCATAGTTAACCTGCAATGTAATATTCTACTCAGCCCAGAGGAAATAGTTTTGGTGAGACATGTTTGCTCTTGCCCTCTTGAAACTATATAGATGACAGAAATTACATACATGCAAACACACACCAAAAAAATAAAATTACCTATTCTAATATGACTGGAAAAAAAAAAGAGTGCCCAGAACAATGTGAAGTTCTAATTAAGTCAGCAATTGAAGGAAGGAGTCTTTGTAGACCAACATTCAAGTGAGATCTGAAGAACTGCAAGGGGTTGCCTGGTGATGAGTTGGGGGAAGAGTGTTCTCAGAGAGAAAACATCAGGTTTGAAGGTATTAAGCTGAGAAAACAACATAAAGTGTTGCTGAGGGCAACAGTTTGATGTTTGAAAACAACACCAAAAAAGTCATGCATTTAGGGCTAACAGGGCAGCCTGAGAAGGCTGTGAAGCGGAAGAACAATTAGATGATTTTAATATGCCCACTTTACTGTATCATCTGAACTTATGCAGTCTAGTGAGCTATCATCCCCAAAATACAGAAAAAAGCCATTGAGATTCAGCAATCAACTGACAGGCCTGTGGTCATACAGCCTTCAGCAATATATGACGTTAAAAGCAGAGTTCTCCCATTCCTGTTGACTGTTCCTTCTACTGTTTATACCCTTCCAGACCAGAGGTACAAGGGCAGTGTCCAAACTCTTCATTTTTTCTCTATGTCAAGCTCTGTTTTCTCCTCTGAGGACTCAATTCAATATTCTTGTGGTAACTGCAATTCTATGTTCTGGTTTAATAAAAAGAGAAGAGAGAGACCTACCCTCACACAACTTCTGTTGAACACGTGGGGAAAGGTCATAAATTAGAATTTTGTGTCTGGGTTGAAAAAGGAACATCCAGTACAAATTGGATGAAGTTAATGCTTTTACCTCTGGTCCCCGTGCACACCAACTGAGAGTTCAAATGACTGTAATGAAGTTTTTTCTCATTGGTTTATTTATATTTATATGCATGAAGCCAATTTACACCACAAAGGAGAGCATATTATGATGTATAGGCACTCCTGTGGAAATTAACCAAAGTAGAGTCTCAGCTGGCTCTCAGGAAGAGATCAGAGCTGAAATAGAACAATGGCAGGTTTCTCCTTCTCTGTTCTCTGCTTTTCTATATACACATACCTCAAATTGTGAATTTTTGTCTCTTACCATCACTGCTCTAGCCCAGGTTCCATCATCCCTACCTGGAAAAGCTAAAATATTTAGAGAACACTTGTCCAAGTTAATAAAACTTTAGAAAATAAAAAGTTGAAATTCAGTTGAAACTCAATCAGTGAGGTATTTCAATCTTTGACTGAAAAATGGAAAAGCATTTCTCCAATTGAGTTAATGATCTCTCCATATTCAACTTGGCAAAAATGAAACATTTAATAAGTGAACTTTGGGGGTACGCGATGTATTACACTCCATCAGGTTAGCTCAGACATGAATCTGTGGACATGGCAAATGAGCAGAAGCAGCAGAATTATTCCTATCTATGGATGGGTTACATTTGCTAAGATTCTATTGACCAGAACAAGTCACATGGGAAAATTCAAAAACAGGAAACAGGGAAAAAAAATCTCCTCCTCCTCCATAAAAGAAATTGTAAAGTCACATGTCAAAGGTCATGGATACAGTAATGCGTGATGAATTAAAATTTATCACAGTAATGTTATTAAATGTGACTATAAATCTAAATTATCCTATCCTCTAATATTAATTTCAGCTTATAATTCTTCACCCTATTAAATGAATCAAGTCCACATTTTTAGTCATTCAAAGCATAATTAATGGGATATTGACAGTGATCTTCCTTTTCCCAAAGAGGTAATCCCAAAGTTGTGGATTAAATGGTTTTACCTCACCATGTCAAAACCTCTCACAGGCAATTGGGAGGCTGCCCATGCTGTCCTAGTCCTTTTATCACTCTAATGCTGCCTCCCAACCACAAACCTAAAAAAAAAGAAGTTTAGAGAAGAATGAAGTGTAAAGTCTTTGGAGTGAGCAGCTATAGCTTTGTGGGTGGTCTATTCTTACTGAGAGATGATTCCCTCCTCACGGCCGATGAAAGTGATAAGCGTGATTTCTTTCCCTGAAACCAAAGGAAAAAAGTCTCCAAGGAGAACCACTTCTAAAGATTTGGAGTGTCTCTTTCTCGTTTGGACATCTGCTTAGGGAACACACTCGCTGATCTGTATCTGGGACTCTAATCACAGGAAAAATGAATGGAAGAGTGATGTCAAGGCAGAGAGAGGATGCAGAAGGGAGGAGGCCTATAGAATCCACTGGATAAATAAAGGATGGGAGAATTTCCCCTGGACCAAAAGAGTATGGCAAAATGGATCTGCGCTTGAGAAATTTTGCTAATAGCCTAACAAAGAAGATTGCCTACCAAGCAAAGGGACCACAGTGTCTAAGATAATCAAGTAGACCTCTGCTAGCTGGAGCTTACGTGGAAAGAAAATGGTCGAAGTGTTGCCAGGTATCCCACAGCAGACAATACAGTAGTAGGAAGGGTACCCCACAGGGTCTTCACACAAACATCACTCCTTGCAAAAGGGAACCAGCATGAGATGCCTATTAATCAAAGGACATCACTGTTTAGCCAGTGTTATCCAAACAAACAAGAGGTTTAATTTTTAAAAAAGGGAATAGTTAATCAAAGACAAATTTGCCCTTCTTTCACAGACTTTTCATTCCCATCACAAATAGCCAAAAAGTTCCACACAGAAAGAGAAGCAGAGGAAGTATCTCAGAAACAGACGACATACATTTTCCAATACAACATACTGGCATCTGGAAAAGAGTGAAACAACAGACCATCTTCCCTACAAACATGAAGAGCTGTAAGCAGATACCCAGGCCACATTGCTAGGACAGATTTTGATGATATTTAAATAAAATATGAGATATTTTTAAATATTATTTTCATGATAAGAAGGCTTAATATTGTTAAGACAGTAATAATTCCCAAATTGATCTACAGATTCAATACAGTCTCAATCAAAATCTCAACTGCTTTTTGACAATTCTAATCCTAGAATTCATACAGAAACGCAAGGAACCCACAGTAACCAAAATGTACCTGAAAAAGAACAAAGTTGATAGGGTCACACTTCCTGATTTCAAAACTTACTACAAAGCTACAGTAATCAAGACAGTGTGGTATGACATAAGAATAGACATATTGATCAATGGAATACAATTAATAGTCCAGAAATAAATGCTTATATTAATGGTCAATTTGATTTTGACAAGGATCTAAGACTATTCAATGGGGAAATAGTTTTTTTCAAATGGTGCTGGGAAAACTACATGCAATGTCCACACACAAAATAATAAAATTTGAGTCCTACCTCTTATCATAAACAAAAATTAACTCAAAATGGATCAAAGACCTAAATGTGAGAGCTAAAATTTAAAAAAAATGATAAAACTCTTAGAAGAAAACATAGGAATAAATCTTTGTAACCTTGGATTTGGCAGTAGTTTCTAAAATATAATACCAAAAGTACAAGCAACCAAATATAAAATAAACAGCACTTCATCAAAATTAAAAACATTTCTACTTCAAACAATAACATCAGGAAAGTAAACAGACAACCCATGTGGTGGGAGAAAATATGCGCAAATCATATATCTGACATGGGACTTGTATCCAGAATATCTTAAAAAAAAAGACTCTTACAACTCAGCAATAAAAAAGACAAATAGACCAACAAAAAAATAGGCAAGGATTTGGGGATAGATAACTCTCCAAAGAGGATACACACATGGCCAATAGGCACATGAAAAGATGCTCAACATCATTAGTCATGAAGGAAAGGCAAATCAAAATCACACTAAGATACTACTTCTTACAAACTAGGATGGTTGTAATTAAAAAAAAAAAAAAAAAAAAAAAAACTGGCCACAGCAAGTATTGGTAAGGCTGTGAAGAAAGTAGAGCCCTCATACATTACTGGTGAAATTTTTAAAAAATGATACAGTCACTTTGGAAAACAGTTTGGTAGTCCCACAAAATGTAAAACCTGGAGTTATCATATGACACAGCAATTCCACTCCTAGGTATCATTAAAAGATAAACTGAGGCATATAAAAACTTTTAAGTGCTAATTGGAGCAAAAATATATTCTCCCCTTTTGATCAGACTCTCAGCCTAACTGAGAGATGTGTTCAAAATTGACAACATTTGTGCAACTCCTCGCTACTGGTCTAGGGTTCTCACAGATTGTTTGCTGAACCTCTGTGTGGTAATCACAGCTCATGACGTGTTTTTGCTGAATCTCTGTGTGGTATTTACAGGTCATGACATTAGGTTCACATTCTTTAAGCTGATCACTCTCTTTGTTCTTTTTCTAACTTTCTAGTCTTAGGCAGATCATTTGCTTAGTGGTTAGTGGCTGTGAACATGCATTTAAAGCTTTTGAGAGAATACAGTACAGCAGGGAGACTACTATGATTATCATAAGCAGAATAATTTCCAATGTCTGGAGTGCACTTTGGAGCCACGGTCCCCAAGACCCAAAGCAACCAGAATCTAATAAGCCAAGGAAAGATTCCATTGAAGGAGGCCCTTTCTTAAGCCAAGTGGCTTGTTCAGTGATCTTACGTAGCTGAGTCTCAACTTCTCCAAAGTGTCAATCCAAGTGCAGCAAGTAGTGTTGGCCACAGCACAGACACCTCCTTGCTCAGCTAAAAGATAATGAAGGGCTATCCTATTACCAAAAACAACTTTTCCCAGAGAGTCTAGGGATTTTTGGGGGGCAGCTATTGCTTTAGCAGCAGATTCTGCAATATCTTCAAGAGTTAAGGAGAGTTTCCTGATCATAGTCTCATTTGTACTACTCCAAGCCAGGGAAGTAGGGATCTGCCAAAGGAAGTTAATTTTGAGTCATGAATGCCTCCTGGTAATTCCTGCTTGAGTCTGTGGCTCAGGACTGAGAAGATGATAACCATGAAGGCCAGTAAAATTTAAGGTTTGTAGACCACACAGGTGGTTTTATTCTAGTTATCCTTGCCTTGTGTCCCTTTCTTTGTACAGAGCCTGGACACAAGTTTCCCTGGGTTTGGAGTTGTTAACCAGAGGCAGGGAATTGGACCCCCAGGGTTAGGGAGCCCGACACAATAGAGACGGGATGAGTTTGTTCCAGAAAAATTGAAGCATTGGAAATCAGGGAGAAGTTTGTGATGGGCAGAACCACAGAAACACTAGTATCATGGCAAATCCATGAGTCTGAAAATTCATAACACAAAAGCTGCAGAGCTAGGATCTGAGAGGGACTTCCGATGACCTCCTGAGGCAGCAACAAAGCAGCAAGCTCAAGGGGCTCAACGGGTACTGCGGCCTGGGTGCTCGTTGCTCCTGGGGGCCATCATGGGTCTCCTTGGGTTCCGTCTTCTGACACTAAAACTCTTAAAAGATAAACTGAGGCATATTAAAATTCTAACAGTGTGTGCAAAAATTGATTCAAATTGGGCAGTATCTAACCTAGCTGATAGAAAGTAGCTCCAAGGAGCTGCACAAAATAAAAGACTTTTATAGGCAGAAGGGAGTGGGAGCAAGGAAGTTATACTAGGCAAAAAAGCAGGTTGGTTATTGCAATTACTTTCCTTTAGGGGATGGCAGGGGTCTATCAGGCAGATTACCTAACAAGTGCTTATCAAGTGATTTCTGATTGACCAATTTAAGATTCCATTTTTGAGACAGCTGAAACTGTAATAAAGTCTCAGTGTGGTGATGTGGAGTTTAGCATAAGCGACTGCATTTTGCACCTGTTGTCTTATTTTTAACAGTATATACCAAGAGAATTGAAACATACAAATGGCCAACAGGTATATGAAAAGATGTTCAACATCACTATACATCAGGGAAATGCAAATCAAAACCCCAATAAGATATTACCTCACACTTGTTAGGATCACTATTATTAAAACAAAACAACAACAGAGGCTGACCTGGTGACGTAGGGGTTAAGTGCGCGCGCTCCGCTTTGGTGGCCGGGGTTCGCAAATTCGGATCCCGGGCGCACACCGACACACCGTTTGTCAAGCCATACTGTGGGGGCGTCCCATATAAAGTACAGGAAGATGGGCACGGATGTTAGTCCAGGGCCAGTTTTCCTCAGCAAAAAGAGGAGGATTGGCATCGAATGTTGGCTCGGGGCTGATCTTCCTCACACACACACATACACACACAAAAACAACAACAACAAGACAACAAGTGTCGGCAAGGATGTAGAAAAAGTGGAATATTTGTACACTGTTGGTAGGAATGCAAAATGGTGTAGCTGCTATGGAAAACAGTATGGAGGTACCTCAAAAAATTAAAAATAGAACTACCATATGTTCCAGCAATCTCACTTCTGGGTATTTATCCAAAAGACTGAAATCAGGATCTCGAAGAGATATCACCACTCCCATGTTCATTGCATCATGTCTTAGTTCAGACTACTATAATAAAATACCAGAGACTGGGTAGCTTATAAACAGAAATTTATTGCTTATAGCTCTGAAGGATAGTAAATTGAAGATCAAGTCACCAGCACGGTTGTGTTTTGATGAGGCTCTCTTCCTGGTTCATAGCCGGCGACTTCTCTTTGCATCCTCACATGGTAAAAGGGGCTGAGGATCTGTGTGGGGACTCTTTTATAAGAACACTAATCCTATTCATAAAGGCTCCAACCTCATGATCTAAGCACCTCCCAAAAGCCTAATAACATCATCTTTGAGGGTGAGGATTTCAATATATAAATTTTAGAGGGTCAAATACTCAGACCATAGCACAGTGCTATTCACAATAGCCAATATGTAGAAAGAAGCTAAATGGCCATCTATAGATGAATAGATAAAGAAAATGTGGTATATACATACAGTGGAATATTATTCAGCCTTAAAAAAGAAGGAAATTCTGCAATATATGACAACATGGATGACCCTGAAGGATATTATGCTGAATGAAATAAGCCAGTCACAGAAGGATAAATATTGCATGATTCCACTTTATGAGTATCTAAAATAGTTGAATTCATAGAAGCAAAGAATAGAATGGTGGTTGCCAGGGGCTAGGGGGAGAGGAAAATGGGAGCTGATAATCTACATTTATAAAATTTCAATCACACAAGATGAGTAAGTTCTAGAGATCTGATGTCCAACATTGTGCTTGTAGATAACAATACTATATTGGATACTTAAAATCTGTTAAGAGAGTAGATCTCATGTTAAGTGTTCTTACCAAAATAAAATAAATGAATAAATAAAACAGCATTTATATGATGAGTTAGGTTTACAAAGTCCCTTCATTTCAAAATAGAATATTAAAGTGATAGGAGGAACACTATACAAATGAAAATTCCAAGAGGTGTGTTAACGGTAATTTAAAAGATAAAGATTCTGAAACTTCAGTATTAACTCTGTGTGTGTGTGTGTGTGTGTGTGTGTGTGTGTGTTGTGTGTACGTGTGTTCTACCTCACACACTCTATGGCATCAAGCTCTCATGAATGTCATTTTTAGCAATGCTTTCTGAGGTTTTTACTTTTTATTAAACTAGGATGAATCTGTATCTGGTCAGTGGTGTGAATGTCTATTTGAAAGTCAACAAAGACTTGTCATCCTTTGGGTGAATGGACTGGCTAGAAGCCCAGATGGATTTTCTCTTATAAATGCTCATTTTTATCTCTTCTTCCTACTGTTTCCCAAAAAAGCATTCCAAACAACTTAAAAGGCACCAAAAGCATCTTTCTAGACACCACCAGCTGAAATGACAGACTGAAAGAGTAGAAGTTTTGCATCTCATTTTCCTCTTTTGTGGCTCCTTTTCAGGCTCTTTATATTGCATTGATCAGTCCTTGGTCCCCACCTTCTTCATCTAAACTCGATCTTTGGTGATCTTTTCTAGTCCTGTGGCTTTAAATGCTCTCTTTATCACAATACATCTGCTTTCTATAATTCTTCTACATACACAAAGGTTTCTGATAGGATTTAAACAAATATCCACAACATAATACTATCCAAAAAGAATGAATATGGGCCAAAAGCTTTGGAAGCAGTCACTAGTGTAGATCCTAAGTTATTTAAACTGTTAAGAGCTCAGTTTTCTCATCAGAGAGTGGAGATAAGAATAATGCCTCAATCATAGCATTTTGAGAGCATTAGAGGCTCATTTTCCTCTTGTGATAAGATTGTCTAGTCCTTGCTTTCTTCTCCAGAATTACAGCTGCCAGTGCCCCTCAGAGTACACAATCCAAACATAGTCAACTGTCTGCTGTTCCTTAGAACTGTTGAGCTGTTTCTTGCCTCTAGGCTTTCACATAAGATCTTCCCTATGGCTAGAACACTCTTTCCCATCCCTCTTTGCATTACCAAAGCAGACGGTACCTTTCCTTTTGGAGCACTTTTACACTGTGCTGTTATTCCCCATTTACATTTTGTAGCCTCCACTAGGCTGTAAGCATTGTGCACCAAGCACCACATCTATTTTGTTCTGGTATATCCTGAGTGTTTAAGCACCTGGTAGCCAATCAGTAACTAATTTGAATCAATAAATGAATGACGAGTGAAAGTTTTTGTTGGAGCAACTAGATGGGCCATGAATAATAATGAATAGCCAAGAAAGAAAATGTTTATACAAAATGATCTCTTTTGAATATTACAATTTTTAAATTCCTATTAATGTAAAAGTTATAAATTGTAATTTAGGAAATAGGGTAGGGATATCTTTAAATTGGGAATCAACAGTCTAAAGGTGGTAATTGAATCTATGCTAGTGGAAGAGATTGCCTAAAAAGACCATGGAGAGTGATACTGGGAACTTGTTGAAACATTGAGAACATGTAAGGCAATTCAAATGATTGTATTGCATTGGGGAAAATGTGGCCATTACGTTAATTCAGGACAAGTGATTTCCTATAAGAAGAGATTGTTGGATCTCTCGTTGTGCTACCTAGCCTCAAATCTTGCTCCTATTGTCCTGCCAAAGGCCTTAAAATAGAAATATTAAAAATTAAGTCCTCCAGTCTCTAAGAATTTTTTTCTAAACTCAAAATGTTCCTAAAGCATGTGTTGATTAACTTGATGGGGGAATTCTTTCACAATGTATACATATGTCAAATCATCACGTTACACATTTTAAATGTCTTGCAATTTTATTGGTCAATTATACTTCAAGAAATCGGCAATAAAATGTTCCTAAATCAAGTCTGCATCAGCCATTAGAACACAGCACAAGTGGGCACACCAAATTAGTATCTCTGTGTCTGAAGGAAGACTGGCTTTGTATGGTTCTATCATCAATAAAGTGGGAGTCCACCAAGCTGGTATGGAAATAATCAGAATTTGCATCTGTCAGATTCAACCTGCAGCCTTAGTAATTGTATAACCCCATGCTTGCCTGATTTATATTTGGCTCCTACTTAATTTTCACAAACTAATATTTGCATTACCCAGTGTTTTATCCACCTTTCTTGCCTTGATTGGTCCATTTCCCTTGTTCTGATCTATAACTTCACACTTCTGCTCAAGTTCATTACTTCCTTTTTCAAACTTCTCTCAGATACCCACTAATCTAACCTCTCTCCACTTCCTCCTTCAACTCCACTCATACAGTGAGTTTAGCACAGACTGGCACTCCCAGTATCTGATCCTTTGTTGTCTCAGTATTTGGAGGTTAGTAATGGAGTACAATGTACTAGGACAGAGAGAAATGGACTGGAGTGCAGGATGATGTGTACCTGTGTATACAAGAGGTGAGAAGAATGAGGAGATGGCCATTTGTAGCCAGAAGACGACTTAAGGGATATGAGTTCTTATGTGTGAGAAGCAACTTTCAAAGGAAGCAAAAGGATTCTGAAGAAGCAATATGGATCACTTCTCAACTCTGTTCTATTGGTTCTATATTGAAAAGTTGTTTCAAAAATAATCCCTAGACATTGGGGAAAAGCAGAAAAGGTATGATTCTGTTTACAGGGGTAGGAATAAAAGACCTTAAGTCAAACTGAGCCATTGAACAATTCCCATCTTTTCTTCATTACCCTTCACTTCATGCCCTTTCCTTGTTCTGTATTCTGAGCTTATCTGGTAAGCTTGCTTGATACCCAGTTTGATCATTCCCACCTGATCATATTCTGTAAAGCTTCACTTGAATGAAGAGTGACAAACAACCAACGTTTATTCACCACTTTTTATGTGCTAGGCAGTCTTTTAAGTCATTTCCATGCACGATCTCATTTAACATCTCAATAAGCCTCTAAGGTAGATCATTCTTATTCCTACCTGACAGTTAATAAAACTGATGCACATAAAGGAAAAGCAACTTGTTCCAGGTCCCACAAATGGTCAGTGATAGACATCTTCCTTAAGCCCCTTCAGTTTCTTAAGCTATCTCCTGCTTTTCCCTTCTTCCTTCCTTCTTCCCTCTCAGCTTCTGGTCTGCCATCCTTTATTTCACTTTATTTCCTCCAGAAAGATTTCCTTGACTGAAACCCCACCCCTCACCCCTTTAAACTCCGACTCACAAACATCTCTTTACTTTTAACATTACTTTTTGCATTAGAGGAGTTGGTGATTATACATTGTTAAAAAGATATTTTAGTTGCTTAGGTGCTCTTAAAGAAGATTGATATTTAATAAAATTCTAAATTTATTCATTTACTGAGCAGAAAAAATATCTGTCTTATGATTTTTACCTATGGCCATGAGAGGCAATATGGTGTACAAGTTAAGACTAAGGACTCTGGAGGGCTGTAGTTAGGACTTCATAAGTTAAAGAATACGCATATAAGAATTGGTGGTTGTTATTATTAAGAAAAACATCTTTCCTCAATATCCCATTATTATATGCCATATGGCAAAATATCTCTATCCTTCAAGGGAGGTTCCACTAGAACTTAATTGTTGATATTTACTTGTTCACTTGTGTATCCAACCTATTTATCTGTTATCGTTAGTGTCAGTGACCTTGTCTTGTGTTTATGTAGAGTACACATGCTGATCTACAGAGTTTGTTGATAGAACAGTCAAATGATCAGTAAACACAGTTTAAAAAAATATTGAAATCATTATTTAACAGCAGTTCGCTGACTAAATTTCCCCCCTAATGTTTAAACTCCTAAAAAGAAATAAGAGCTTTACCTGGAAGCACAGATTTTATAGAACTGGGATGAACTCTACAGAGACTGTAGATTTTTGATTTGTTCTCCCTGGGCCCCAAGGAAACCCACTGAAATACTTTAGGAAGTGCTCTCGAGGTAAAAGCAGTAAGAAGCAGGCAAGATTTTGACCCTATACCACCATTTTAAGCAAAGTAGCTCTACTTTAATCTGTTTTATCAATGTTCCGTTAAGATTTCACTTTAAGAAAGCATAGTACAGCCTTTAAAAAGCTTAAAAATCAGTGATTGTCGTTCTCCTTCAGTTTATAAATGGCATAGCAGACAGAGAGATAGTATCTTTCTCGATGTCATATAACTAATTATAATTAGTGGCACATTTTTATGCTAACTCTCTGGTGTATCTACCCACAATTCCACACTACCAACTCCATCAACACAGCTCGAGATTTTTCAATGTAGGTAGCTGCTGAGTGGTGCAAGGCAATAATTGCCGGATACCTAAATCGAGCTCTTAGACATACATGGCATCCAGACATTTAACAAGCAAGAGTTGAAATCTATGATCAGGAACAAAATAGGAGAATGAGGAAGTTCTTATGAACAACAAAGAAGATCAGAGCTTGAGCTTAAGAATTTCTGTCTAAACAAGTAGTGCTAAAGAAATATCAAATTAAGGTGGAATAAGAAAAGAGAAAGTGATTTAAGACACAGAGCCAAGATTAATTTATGAGAGCTATTTTATGATATGATGAAAGGAACAGGATGCAAAATCCAATGAGGAACTGGAAGTAGTATCCAAAAAAAGAAAAAAATGGGAAGCAGGCTGGAGAGGAAATCCATAAAGAACAGTTCAACACCAGCAACACAGCAATACTCCATCTGTGAGCCCAGGATCAAGGTGAGTTTCTCTCTCCTCTGATTTTATTTGGAAGCCCAAAGAGGTATAGCTTACTCCTTTGTGGGGTAGAAAGCCAGAGAGAGACAGGATTCACCCCTGGACTGCCAGGTGGTCTTAAGGTAAGGATCTGGCCTGTGCTGGATATGATTAGTCATGATAGCAGGGAACGTCTTGTTTCCAACAAGAGCAGAGAAAATCCCCGGAGAAAAATGAAGGCCTTCATTAAATCAAAACATAATAGTTTTGCTTTCCACATCTTGGCTGCAATCAATAATTCTCTTACTTACACTGAAACAGGCCAACTCTTTCTCAATATCAATTTTCAGAGGCCAAGAAGCTGCTGACAATACCTAAAATGCTCATGGCTGAGCGCTACATCAGGCAATGCCAGCCTATCTATTCTTGACAAGGGACAGTGACTAGCAGAGAATGTATGCCCACTATGGACAAGACAAGTAACTTACTCAGAGCTGATTACCATTCTGCAACAATTTGGCAAAGTCATTTTCCTAAGGTGAATTAATTTCCTCAATTTTGCTTGGTTTTATGGCCTTCTCAAAATTCGAAAACATAATATCAAACAGATGGCTTGAACCAGTGAATAAATAGGTCATAAAAGAGTTTTGTATACTTCATTGTTCTGGTTTATGGCTAAACACAGCAATCAGGCTCTGTTGAAACCTGGATAAAATTGCTAGTTTCACTTTGTTTGAGTTCCAGATGATCTGGAAGAAATAAAACTTCTCTAGGAGCAAGTGTTCTTGGAATCCCTTCTTCATGTAATTTGCCCAAAAAATCAATTCAATCTTTCCGAGGTTTTCCAAGCTATAGTTTTTTTTAAAAAGACCTAGGAGAATCATGTCTCTATCATTCTTCATCCAGAGCAAACAAGCTAATTAATTAGTTACACAGATACCACAAATATTGAACGGAGAGAATTCAAATGATAGAGTGGGAGGTAAGGGTATAAAAACCATGGAGATGTGTGGAGACTACAAATGCAGAGTTCAAATCAATGAAAATATACATTGAGCACATTGAACCTACCAGTCCAAGAGCAGTCCTCCCAGATGGCAACAGACCACCTTCAAGTAACCTTCGGTAAGGAATTATATTTCCTCATCTCTCCACTTCGAGAACCAGATTCTGCATTAAAATTGTCAACTATGGTCTTTTTTTTTTTTTAATGTATAACCAACTGAAGAGGTTCTTTATTGGAATTTTATGAATACCAGAGAGGATTAATTGATACACAGACCCATACTATATATTAAACTATTTGAAGCAGATCAGTTAGAAAATATAGTGAATTATAAGATATTACGGAAATGTGATGATAGTGGTAGCCAGGAGAGTTTATGTTCCATCTAAAGGGACAGATGCTGTTCACATCCAGCCAATGCTGTCACACATGTTTTGCCAAACCTTCTGATTTTTCACGAGAAACCAGAAATCTTGTTTCCCAGATTCAGTTAGGTTAAGATTGATTAAAACCTGATTGATTATCCCTTACTTTTAAGTTAAGCTGCCCAATATGCAAGCAGGTCATCTGAAATCTATGATATGTGGCCCCCAAATCACTGAGTGAGCTCTGAGAAGAAGCAGTGAACCAAGGAGCAGCCAAGTCTGAAGGAACCTGAGTGATTAGCTGGTTTGATAGTTTTGATAATGTAGGAACCCAGCTGAAATGCAACATCCTTAAAAAGTAAACATTGCTTAATCACTGCTTATACACCATCAAGGAAATTTACTGTTGAATGTATGAAATGCTTGGGTTTATACAAGATATTCCCCTTGAAGCAACGTGGACCACCATCATGACCTTTATTCTACTCAGACCTCATGAGCTAAAACCAGAAAATTGATGGATTCAGTATTTATGTGCTCCCTGGAAGGATTTTGGGTGCTATCTTGGTACCTGAAAAATGGTCACTAAAAGAAGTTTCCATTGAAAACTACATAGTAAATATACTATAGTTTGTATAGTATATAATATTATATATGTTATATATACTATAGTAAAAATCAAAATATTTATTTAATGCAATGTGGTAGCTTGGATTGTATCCTAGAACAGAAGACATCAGTGGAAAGACTAGTAAAATTCAAATAAAGTCTGTAATTTAGTTAATAGTTTTGTATCATTGTTAATTTTGTAGTTGGGACAAATGTTATCATGGTTATGTAAGGTGTTAACATTAGGGCAAGATGAATGAGGGGTATATGGGATCTTTGTAATATCTTTGCAACTTTTTTCAAATCTAAAATTATTTCATAATGAGAAAATAAAATATATATTTACATATAGTTTTCAGTTGCAGATACCACATGAATGTAGCACTCATTAAGGGAAAAGTAAATGAAAACAAAACCTAGGTTGATACAAATGAGAAGAAACAAGAGAAGAGGCTGCTCCAATAAGAAAACCTGAGCTATTAACTGTCGGCCAAATGGTGGAAGCCACAAACCAATCAAGTTGGTAAATTGAACAGGTCACTGTACAAATTTCCAGATTACCAATCACTAACTGAAAGATTCGTTAGGTTATTTACTTTCTTTCTATTATTAATTCAACCATTAATGGTGGAATGCCTACTATTGGTCAGGAACTATTCTAGGTCCTGGAAGATTCACAGATGACCTAAATAGACATGGTTCCTGCCCTCATGGACCTTAGAACCCCAACATGGTTCCTGCCTTCATGGACCTTAGAGCCCCAACAGTTCAACAGACTTGAACTAATAAGCTCACAAGTTAATTTCTGGGAAAACCAGCCCTAAAATTAACAGGATAGCCCATGCTCCAAATTAGTTAGTGCACACACAGAATCTGAAAGAAAAATGCACTACTCATGTCTTAATCATACTTTGGAAACCGATATATAGTCCACAAGGGGAGTAGGAAATTTTGATGTAGATCATCCACTCTATTCCATGAGATTTTCTTCTGTTAGTCTTTTTCACTATTGTATAGTCTCAGTTCTTCAGAATAGTCATACAACTACATTCTCACGGTAGTCAAGGAATCTTTCCTCTTGAACTTTCTGTTATAGGTTTCTTACCTGAAGAGAGGGAAAGAGGGAAGGAGGGAGGAAAGGAAAAGAAAAACAATAATATCCTAGAGCCATCTTTCTGGATTTTTTGTTTTGTTTTGGTGTGTGTCATTCTTATCACCTACTTTAAATTGGCTTATCCTTTCTGTATTGTATGTTTCACTATAAGCTTCTTTAAAATATTCTTTGAGAAAAGAATGGAAAGATATCACCTTCTCTACTGCACTAGTTTCCTAAGTCTACTACAACAAAATGCCAAAAACAGTGTAGATCTCACAGTTCTGAGGGCTAGAATTCCAAAATCAAGTGTAGGCAGGGCCATACTCTCTCTGGAGGCTTTAGAGAAGAATCCTTCCCTACCTACCTAGCTCCTGGTGGTTGTCATCAATCCTTGGTGTTCTTGGCTTGTAGCAGCATCTCTCCAATTTCTGTCTCCATGTTTATATGGTCATCTTCCCTCTGGGTGTCTCTGACTCTGCATCTCTATGCCCATCTCTCTCCTGTTTCTCATTAGGACTCATCCGAATCCAGTGTGACTTTATTTTAACTTAATTACATCTGCAAAGACCCTATTTCCAAATAAGGTTGCATTCACAGGTACTGGAAATTAGTACTTGAATATATCTTTTGGGGAACATGATTCAACCCACAATATGTGCCTACTCAAATGAGTGCATGAAAACCATCATAATCTTTCAGTTTTCATTGCTTTCTGTCTAAGCAGAAAATTTTCATTTTGGTATCATTAACAATCATTTAATCTCTCTAAAAAGGAAGCTCTTATTTAGAATGTTTTGATATAGTATAGTGAAGTGAAAATTACAGTGGACTTGGAGGCAGAAAATTTGGGGTTTCTATCTCAGCTTCCTATTTACCATTCTAAGGACTATAAAATGTAAACCATATGACAATTGAGTTGAATTTGGCCTGAACCCCATTTCCAGTCTCTTTCCATGTCCAAAGCCCTCCCCATAACATTTATTGATTCTCAGCTGCTTAGTTCCTCAGGTTTCTCCAACTCAGCATCCCTGCTTCAAGATTGTTGCTTTAGTGCTGCCCGCATTAATCTGGAGGCTGTCAGGGAAAACTGTGAAAGACTTTGAAATGGGCAAAATGATCACTAGGTGTCCTGTCTAGTATACTCCAGGTTATCTGTGTCTTTCTTGTCTTTGAACTCTTTTACAACTCTGTAAGTTGTAGAAAAATGATAGTAATCAAATGGTTCTCATCCATTGAAATACAAATGTATTTTGACCAATGGAGGTGCAATTGATTCCCCTCTCTCCACTGGAAGAAGCCAGTTTTGCCTTTATTCCTAAAATAATTTCAGCATTCCTGGTTGCTTTTATAAGTGTGCATCCTTTGAAATTTCCTTTGAACCACTTATAACATCTTATTTGTTCTCTCATTAATTAATGAATTATAGAATCTTCGATACAAGCATATTTTTTGTAAAGAGCCATGACTTCATCTTTTAAAAAATTATCATCTTGGGGCCGGCCCAGTGGCGTAGTGGTTAAGTTCGTGTGCTCCACTTTAGCAGCCCAGGATTTGCGAGTTTGGATCCCAGGCGCCAACCTACACACCACTCGTCAAGCCATGCTGTGGAGGCATCCCATATATAAAATAGAGGAAGATGGGCATAGATGTCAGCTCAGGGCCAATCTTCCTCAGCAAAAAGAGGAAGATTGACAATGGATGTTAGTTCACAGCCAAGCTTCCTCACAAAATAAAATTTTTTTAAAAATTATCATTTAACAAGGCAAAGTCCAGTACTTCCACTTTAAAATAGTGTATTTACCTCAAGCATTTCAAGGATTTAGTAAGTTTTTGAAACCTGAGTAGGAGAAGGGAATCACAGGGAAAGACTTGGGTCTTTCTTTATGCCTCCAGATCTCTCTCCTATTCTCTCCTTCTGGCTCCCTTAACTTGAAAAAATATTCTTCCACAGTCTATACGGGATTCCACTCACAGCCACGTCCTGGAGGTTCAGTAACCACTCCAAAGGGTCTGAAAAAATCATATTCTCAACTAAAATAGGTCTCTCCTTGCAAGAACTTGTACTAGTTTATTAAAACATAAATTTTCTTCTTTCCATTACAGAAGGTTGTACTAACTTTCTGACCCTTAGTCACTCCATAAGCCAGATAGGGCTTATAATGGCTATCTCACAGGAGAATACAAGATTTAAACATGACAGTGTATATAAAGTCACCTAGCACAGAAGCAGAGAGAGTAGTTGTGATAAATTTTAGTTGAACCTGAAACTATTTTGATAAAGTACAATTGGAATACAGATTTTGTCTAACGATTAAAATTACAATTTCTTTAAAGATCTTAGATGCTGACCATTCTTTATTTGTTGTCATTTTGCAGGTCAAGGGGAGGTTATGTTCCGTACCCATCCTCAACCCCCAGTAGGAATTGTTCCCTAAAGGAGCTCCTTTCTTCCTGCCTTCATACACAAAAATCACATCTGCCAACCAAAGCTTCACAATTTCTGTTTGGTCTAAGAGAGGCCTTCACTGATGATACTTTATTGGTTAGCTATTATAAACGAAAAACAATCCTCCTTCCATGTCTCACTCTCAACCCAAGACTTACTGTTTCCCCCCTTCCTTAGAGAGTGGGGAGAGACAGGAGGGAGGAGCATCAGGGATATCATAAGTGAGTGACTTTACAGGAGATTTCTATTCTGTGTCCAGAATCTAGTGTTGGACAGAAATCTACTCCTCAGGTTGAATCTATACTTCTAAATTCTATCATTTCCTAACCTTTCATCCTGGCAGTCTCTTCGAATCTCAGCATCTTCATCTGTGGAAGCATACCATTAATTTTCCTTGTCCTTCCACTTGCTGATCTCCCAGTGTCATTCTTACCTAAACATCTTACAGTCTAAGAGGGACCAAAATCTGTAGGTCAAGAGAAGTGGCAGGAGACAAGTAATTGTGGTTAAGGAGCTGCAAAGAAAGGACAAGGGAGGAGAACACTTTCCAAAACCAAGAAAGAAAACTTGCCATTAGTTTGAGGTTTATAACCCTTGAATGCAACTCAGGAGTGTCATCTGTAGAGCATCTTCCTTCCTCGGATCCACTTTATGGTAACGTTTTGGTATAGATTTACACCCAGCAATGATTAATACTTAGCAAACTTTGCCTGACCAACTGACTCTAACCAAATATTAGCCCTTTGGTTATATGTATATATCTTAACCAGAATTAGCCTCTAGTGTCAGTAAGTAAGGAATTTTCCAAAATAGTAAAACCTTAACTTTCAGCTTGAATTTTCTATGTATGTGTTCTGGGTTGAAGTGTAAAATCCAAAAATCCATATGTTGAAGTACTAACTGTCAGAACCTCAGATTGCAAGCTTATTTGGAAATAGAGTCATTGCAGTTGTAATTAGTTAATTTAAAATGAGGTCATTAGGGTGGGATGTAATCCAATATGACTGATGTCCTTATAAAAAGGGGAAAATATAGACACAGAAACACACACAGGGAGAACACCATGTGAAGATGAAGGCAGAGATCAGTGATGCTTCTATAAATCAAGGAACACCAAAGATTGTCAGCAAACCACTGGAAACTAGGGGAGACACAGGGAGTAGATTCTCCCTCCCAGCCTCTCAGAAAAACTAGCTACTCAGTTTGTGGTACTTTGTTACTGTAATACCAGCAAATGAATTCAGTGTGTTATAAAAGTAAGCAAAGAAATTACTTGGCTTACTACATCAATTTATCACAACATTAACCAGTCAGATCTGTGATAACAATTTCCTCCAACTTGTCTTTTGAACTAAACATAGCAGGGTCTAGTCAGCATTAGTTAGTATGAGATTATTACTCAAGTCATAGATGTTCCAACACTGAGGACAGCATTAAAACAAAGCCAGTGTTAAAGACCGCAGTGGTCACAATTTTATTTTGGTCACAAGACAGCCATGACTTGATGTGAGAGGCCTGAATGTTCAACAACTTGCTAAGCTATATGAAAAAGAAAAATGCAGCTACGAAAACATCATCACCGTAATTATTTTTCCTTTGGGTCATCTGCATTCCATTTTAAATAACACTGTGGACATTGCATGGACATTCTTGATGAGAATGTCCAGCTGGTTATCCTCATCAAATTACCATTATTATTGTCATCCAATATTTACTGCCTGGATAGAATAAGTATTCATATTCTGAAAAAATTGTCTAGTATATCTTGAAATATCTCCAATAAGGTGGTTAGATTTCTATATTTATAAAGACGTTTTATTAACCTAGTGCTAATAAACCTAACAAACCTATCTGGATAACCAGGATGGTAAAACATCGATAAGCCACAGTATACACATTACAGAAAAGACTGTAAGCCCCCTGTGGTCAATTGATTGTATTATTAGCCCCAAGTAATACCCTCCCTGTATTCATGCTCTTTATTTATAAATTCATAGTCCCCTTCCTCTCTGACCTCAGTTTTGACCACGGGATTGTTTTGGACGATGGGGCAATAACAAACACAAACATAGGCTTTAAAAAGTATACACACATTTCCACTTCCTCATATGGACCCTTTCATTAGTTCAGAACATGCCTAAGCTGGCCTCCTGGAGGAATGTCAGTGACATGTGGAAGAGAGACAAGTCTATCCTTGACCAGCCAGCCAGAGGCTCGTAAATAATACATGATCATTGTTTTAAATCACTAAATTTAGGTGGGGTTTGTTATACAGCATTATTGTAACAATTGATAACTGATACACTCTGACTACAGACTGCATATTCCACGAGAACAACACAACTGCATACCCAATGCCTGGCATACAGGAAGCACTTAATATATCAATTATGAATACCCTGGAAGACAGTTACTGTTGATACGGAAGAGTAAAGAGAAAAATGAGAAGTAAATTAAAGTATAATTTCCAAATATTTGAGGTTAAACTGCTTAAAAAGCAAATGATTTGATCTAGGATGGATAAGAAAAGAGAGGTAGATTAAAGGTTTATGAAAGTGCATATAAGTTTATTATGAGAAAAAAGTAGTGTTAAGATCATGGACTTTCTGGCCAAGCTAGCACTTGGAGTTAATCACTTATTAACTATTGCTTATTAACGTATGACCGTGGCAATTTATATAATCTCCGAGTCTTAACTTACTCATCTGTAAAATGATGCCATTCTTATCCAGAACATTTTTGTAAAAAGTAATACTATTTTAATATCACCTCTATAGAAATTTTATGTCAACTAGATATTTATTATATTTCACCCAAGAGCCTGTTGTTTCCTTTATAACAATTTGAATTCGTAATTTATATATACACATATGTATGTATATATGCATATATGTTTGTTAACTTGATTATTTTGTTTGTTTACTTGATTATTACTTATGTCTTCCATTAAAATATGAGCTCTATTTGCAGAATCTATTTTGATTTTTCTCATCCCTCTATTCCTAGTACTACATAGTACCTTGTACATTGTAGATACTCTACAAATCTTTGTGTAATTAATGAATTCATTCATAATGTCTGCAAAGCATATAGAACTATTCCACAGTGCAAGTGAAGTGCTTAATAAATAGTGATAATTGTGAATTCTCCCGCAAAAAGTAAGCTATTTGTAAGAAAAAAATCAATAGAAGTTTCAAACAGAAACTAAATGAGTGATCATATTGTAGGGTTGCTATAGTAAAATTTCCTGCACTAAATTGGAATTTGGACTCATTTAACAAAATTGTGTCAGCTTCTGCCCATGAAGTAGTAACCATCAATGAACAAATGTAGACCCAGCCAAAACTGTCCAAAACAAGTTCATATCTGCCAAGAAGAAGGAATATGAAGACAAAATAACCATGAAGACGGGCCCTGACCCAGCTTCTGATAGGGACACTGGACATTTTAGATTTGAAGATGGCTTCCCATTGCTTCCAGATTGAAAATTCAAGGGTTTCCAGAAAAACTTAGGATGAAGGTCTCTTGGGAGGGGCCATTAGTGAAAACTCCAACAGGCAAAAAAGTGGGAATTCAGAGACCACCATCATTCCCCCTCCCCTGAAAACAATTCCCATCCCCACTCCCAGGCTTAAATACCCACTTCCAACAGAGAAGAAAGCTCTGGAGTAAGTAGAACAACAGCTCAACCCTGGGCAGAGAGTGTCCATACTACCTATCAGTTTCCTGATCACTTAGGGTTGCCAGGCAATGGAATACATTTATTTTTAACTCTAATTTAATCCTCACAACAATCATTGAGGAATAAGAAAAAAGGCTCAGACAAGCAAACAGATTTGACTTGGGCAATAAAGCTATTACGTATCAGGGTCAGAGTTAAAACTCAAGAATTCAGTTCTCTTGTTTTTTCACCTAAACAACAGCAACTTCACACAGACACTCTGACCTCTATCCTGCCCCTTAACCCATTAAGGGCAGAGTTCTAAAGACTTGTGTGGGGAAGTTCTTGTTAAGGGGCATGAAAGACTTCCAAATGAGGAGAACTAGAGAAGTATAGGGGTACATGCCTCATCCCTTCTCCAAACCATCATGCCTAGGGGGAGAGTGGTGGTATGGGATTTAGAAAGCATCTTTCTTCCCTGAGAGTGAAAAGGGCCACAGTGATGTCCAGAAGAGACAAAAACCATCAAGGATCTCTGACTTCAAAGCCTGTCCCATGCCTTTGTTTTCTAATGTTAATGTCTCTCTTTTTGTTGAATGACACCTGATAACTCATATCTTTTAAGATACTTCTTAAAGGAGTCAGGTTATTTCAAAACCAAAGAAAGAAAGGTGAAACAAGCAAACAAATTTTGTCCACACGGCCTTGGTCCTTTTCATAAATTCTTATGTTTCACAGTAATTATTCAGCCATTTTATCCCATTGTTGATGTAAATAATCCACAATCAATGTATAAATCAAAATTGGAGTGAGTTTGTTATCAGCCAGGTCTGAGGACTACAGCCTGGGGCCTTCCTTCCCCAAGGAAGGAAGAGCATCAAAGAAGTGGGGTGTAGAGTGATTATATACTGTCTTGGAACAAAGAGCATATATCACATATGACAGGAATATCTCTTTTACTACTATCATGAGATGCTTAGCTAGCACAGCAGGTCAGTGCTCAGCAGGTCAGTGCTCACAAGGCGAGCACAGCAGGCCAGTAATTAATCCTTAGTTTCCAGGAAAAGATGCTTATCCTTAAGGAAAGGCTGATATGGGGGAAAGCTACATCCCTATCTTTAAGGGCATCATTCTTGTCTTCGGAACACAGTAAATGTCCAAAGCAGATGTACAATGCATGCTCAACAGGCCACATCAGGCCCTTTTGGAAAAATAAATTCAGGCCAAACTAGTTTTAAATCAAATGGCTTCTTCATATACTCCAATATATCCTATTGCTTTTCATTTATTTATCATCATCTTGAGAGGTTAGACTAGGAGAGCAGAGGGACCAAATAACAAAGCAGCAGGATTCTGCCTTGACTCCTGGGCTCAATTCTGTCCAAGGCAGCACTGAAATTAATTTACCTGTATGATTCCTTTCTCTCACATGTTGGCAGTAACTTCCTCTTCCTCACCTGCTACTTCCCAGTCAATCAAGAAACCTTGTTTATACCACTTCCTTTTTACTTCCTGAATCTGCCTATTTGTCTTTTGTGGTCCCTACCCACACTTCAGGCCACCACCATCCCTGCCAGGGGTTATCATGGTAATTTCCTAACTATTCTCCTTGCTTTAAATTTCACTACCTTTCCTGCCCCATCTATTTTTCACACAACAGCCAAAATGTAAATCTGATCCTCCATCCTTCATCATCTTCTTCCTTAAAACCCTTCAGTAGTTTACATTTATCCCTTAAATAAAATGGTGTGTGTGTGTGGGGGGGGGAATTATTCAAGTAAGTATTTGCAAGAGGAATAAACAAAATATATCAATTTCAAGTGCTTGCCATTTCCCAACTTCACACTTCCACCATCATTAAAATGAAAGAGCCTGTGTCTATCTTGAAAACTATCAGCACTGCTGTTGCATGATGTTAGTGATAAAAGCGGGGATGACAGAGAGGCTAATGGTTTATTCTGTAATGAACAGAAAGTAACTAACTGGAGTGAGAGGGAGAAAAAAATGAAAGGAGAAAAAAAAAAGATGTACAGATTAGATTGAAAGAGCATTTGGGGTAAGTTTGAAGTCAGAGACTAGAGGACTTTGGGCACACTGCTGTGTGACTGGGAGATGGGAAATATTAGGTAAAGAATTTTGCTGTGCATTACGAATGCAACTCCCACTATTGGTGTTTTTATAGTATAAAGTGTAGTGAAGATTTATATTGCATTTCAATTTTTTTAATATAGAACTGATGTATCTTTGAATGCCACATCAAGAAAATCCTATCCCCACACATTGGCTGGACTTATAAGACAATTCCATCCAACCGTCCTTATTTTTCCTGAATTTCCCAGAAATTTAAGCAAAAAAAAATAAAGTTTAGATTAAGCCTCAGTAGAACTGGCTGTGGTTATTACTAAAATCCATCAGATTGTCACCCATTCTACATGCTATAATCATTCATTACACCAGAGCTTGTTTTTTTAGTCTCATCTCCCAGGGGCACAAGAGACCCTGCCCCAAAGTGGTCATATATTTTCTTAGCAGTCTGATAACCACAGTATCTGCTAGAGAGAAACTAGGGCCAAGACTAATGTGGAAAACACACTTCTTTAACAACTTCCATATGAGGGTCACTATCATTCCAAAGCATCTTAGTTGTCAGAAGATTTAGAATAAAGATGTGTGGATCGTGTTCATTATGACCTTCCCAGGCAACTTAACAGCATCAATGTCCTGAGAAAAATAATTTGTATTCATACTACCCATCCACACACAGACCTGTACACCCATGAACCATATTAACTAGGTAGATAGATGATGATGATGATATAGATGGATAGATTGATGAATAGGTAGATAGACAATAGAGATAGATGATAGAATATGCACACATAAAGAAAGAGTCCAGATTTTTCTACCATAGACTTGATTTTATCTAACTGTATCAGTTTTAATAACCATGAGTAGATAATAACAAATGTTAATGAGAGTGAAATGTTATTTAAATTTTATAACCTTGTAACTATTTTCATACAGATAAATACACAAATCAGAAGATAGCCATTGTCAGACCTTGTGCCCTGGGGTGATTTTCAAACTATTGTGACCATAAGCATCATTAATTCTACAAAATTCCAATTTGAAATCAGGGATCTTTCTAGATCAGGAGTGCTCCTCTTGTTTTATTTACCAGGAGAGAACAAGGTAGTTGGGAGCACTCTCACTGAGGTCAGAACTGGGTTGACTTCCAATTTGGCTGTTACTAGCTCTAACCTTGGGCAATTTAATTCTCCTCTCTAAGCCTCATTAAACTGGTCTGTAATAATGGAAATACTAAAATCCACCCCCTAAGGTCTTTGTGAAAATTAAATAATGAAATCCAAACTAAAGCACTTGCTCAATACCTACTACAGGGCAAGTTTTAAAATAAATGTTAGTATTATTAAAACAATTATTATTATCCTCAAAGGCCATGCATGAGGTAAAGGGGCAAAGCAAAGGAGGCCTTTGACTCTTGCCAAAGATCTGATGTGAAACTTAATAGCTTGGGGCAATATGTCACTTGGTAACAGGAGCCCCACTGTGTCTTTTAGGCACATTTCTTTCTTCTCATTTTTCCACATACCCCAATACAGACTTTTTTTCCTAGTCTCACATTATTTTCAAGCTCCATCACAAATATAAACAATTGTAGAACTTAACATCTCACATCGCTTTAGGATTTATCAGTATTGAAGCCTTTGATCATTTTTCCCGGAGATAGATTGCTTTCTCTATTTAAACATCTTTCTATAATTTTCATCCTCTTTCTCAACGACTCCCTCATTCCTTATATTTTCTCATGTTAAATTCTTTGTAAAGAAGAAATTCATTGGAGGGGAGACAATGCCTATTTATTCAATATGAGTAACTTCTTTTTTTTTTTTTTGCTGAGGAAGATTAGCCCTGAGCTAACATCTGTGCCAATCTTCCTCTATTTTGCATGTGGGTCACCACCTCAGCATGGTTGATGAGTGGTGTAGGTCCATGCCTGGGATCCGAACCCATGAACCTGGTCTGCTGAAGTGGAGTACCCCAAACTTAACCACTACACCACAGGGCCGGCCTCTCAATATGAGTAACTTTTAAGGAAAAACTACACTCTCAATTCAGAAGACTTGCACGTGCCGCCTAGAACAAATGTTTGCTAGATTTTCACCTTTTAAAATGAGTATTATAACTCTGGCTTTACCTGTAACTTATTTGCTGTTTTTACTTAATTTTATTATTATTACTCATATTTTTCTAGTTTATCTCTTTGTTCTCTATGTATTTTATTTTATCTCTATTTATTGTAAAATCAATTCCAATAGGCAGATGTGTTAGCAATACATCTGGCTAAAAAAACCTTTGATGCAGCTTCTTTCCGTGTTCCAATACAATACTCACAAACACACTTATGAAAAGAAAAAAACTTGCAACAAAACTCAGGATGTCAATCTACTCTGGAATTTGGGGAGGATTTCCATTAATTACATGTAAATGTACATGCAACTATAACCGGACCTGCACCCACGTATATCAGACAACTCTTCGGCTCCACCTCACAGCCTCTTTGCCCCCTTTTTACTCCACTATTGCTATGGCAACCAACCCTGGGCAGATGTAACCCAACAGCTCCTCACCTCAGCTGCATGGAGTATTTATTGCTTTCTGCCAGGACATCTCTGCTGCTGCTGTGAGTGATGCCTGCAGGAACCTGCACAGCCATTCAGGCACATTGGAAAACCTGCAAGAAGGGGGAAGTTACTCACAGGGCCTCCTAATACCAATGAGGGATGGGCACAAGTGGATAAATCCTTTCCATTTCTGTATCTCAGGCAGACAATTCTGAAGCCCACTCCACAACGTTCCTCAGAGGGTTACTAATGGGATTGAGATCCAGCTGCCCACTGTACTAGCCAGCTCAGTAGCAGACACGGGAGCGGCTCTGCTTCCTCCCCTGTTGTACTCTTCTCAGTGCCTTGAGAGCGCCAACAAAGTGAAAATGTGAAAGCTTGTCTTAGGCTCTGCTCTCTTTTTCCTAGAACTCAGGCTAGGACACTATGTCTTCTTAAAGTAGGAAGGAAGATGCTTTCTCTCTCCTTCCACTCTTCAACTAAGCAACTCCTCCACTGTGTAGAGGCTGTTTTCTAAGGAATCAAGAATATTGTATCCCCTACCTCACCTTCCACCTACATCACTATCTCTCTTTATACATAAGTTAGAGAATATGACTCCTAGAATAATAGAAGAAACAGTAGGACGAGAACAATAGAGGGAAGAACTAGCAAGAGGAGGGGCTGGCCCGTTGAATCCTGGCAGTCTCCCTATAGCCTCTATAAATTTGGCATGTAAATGTACATGCAACTATAAATGGACCTGCACCCATGTGTATACAGAGGTAGGAAACCCTTAGATGCAAGGCATAATGGGAATGCAGGTTTTCCTGCCCAATTTCAGTTCATCAGAGGGTGAGGCAGGTAGAAGATCTCAGCTGATCCAGCAGAGGTGCGATAGCTGAATGCATCTGACACACTAGAACCCAAAGTTGGTACTCGGCACATCCTCACACCCTCCAGCTCTGCAGCTGAGGATCTGGCTACACCCAGGTGAACACAGAGTGAGAACACGTGAAATCCAAGGACCCGGGCTTCAGCAAATCTAAGTCTAGAGAGAGGGAGATCTCCATAGTCCACATTAGATATTTAAACACTATAGCTTTTACTCTTTTTATTGTTTTCCTTTGTATAGGGACTTCTAGAACGCTTGCTATTAATTCTTTAGCCTACATAAGCAAGCGTATAAAAACACTTCACAGCATGCATTTTGTATACTACTTTCCTTGCTAGTTTCTTCCTACTTTCTTGCAATTACTTCTCCTTGTAAGACAATTCATTTGTAAACATTCGTAGTTTGTTGTAATGGCTCTATTTTTGTAAGCTTCCTCAAGTCTATGGTATGTGGCATATATAAAAATAAATACATTTGAAACTAGAATAGAGCATAATAGTAAAACGAATGATGTGAGATATAACGTGAGAAAGAAAATGACTTTCACCACTTTTCCCCGGGGTCTTTACTAAACTTAGCAGTCCTTGGCTTCATGAAACTGAGCAATACAAAAAATCATATCCCCATTTTACCTTCCTATACCCTTGTCTTTCTCCTCTTATTCTATACTCTCTTGCTGCCCCAGGCTTTCCAAATCCCATAGCCACCACACCCTGCCAACCTTTGTCTTTGGAACTATACTCCAACTGCACAATCTCTCCTTCTTTTCTTCCGTCATTAGGGCTTCCTGAGGGAAGTGGGAGGGAAGTGAGAGATCTAACAGTATGTATTAAGGTTGGAATAACTGATCATATGTTAATTTTTAATATTACCCTCCTTTAATACCCAGATCAGATCACAAGAACACAGGGGTAGGAGTTTAAGGTCACCGGCAGTTGCTAGAGAATATTTATGGGACGCAGAGGTCTTCCAAGCACCATTAAGATCCCTCTCTAGTGTGGCTACTACTGCAACCAACGCCCTATGGAAAATAAAACCAACAAGATAACTCCCTTTTCTGTTCAATTCAGTCTTGCCAGATAGTGCTATATTCTCAGAAATCAGAGTTTTAACAGTAGATCAAAGTCATTTAATAAAATCTCAATCTAAATTCTGTCTATGTTACTTCTATCATACATATGTTGATGCTGCATTAGGAACCATTAAAATTAACTTTCCTTCAGAAATATTTATATAATCTGCTGTATTAAATCTTGTTCCTCTTATTTCTTTCTCCTTTTCTTTTTTTTCACTTTTTGCCCACCATTCTAAGCAAGCAGATAGAACTTTTATGTTGGTCAAAGCAGACTCCCCTTCATGTCCACGTTCCAGCAAGCCAAATAAGCATAAAAAGAAGTCTGGAGTTTTGTCTTTAAGGACCTGACCAGGTGGTTGCATGTCTGCCACTTTACTTCTGCTCATATTCCAGTTGGCCTGAACATACTCACAGGCATGGCCTGTCTCACTGTAAGGAAAATTAAGATTATGTAGTCTCTAGCCAAAGACCATGTGCTGGGAAAATTCTGTAGAATAATGGCTATTTCTAAAAGGAGGAAGGAGTCAATGAAAAATAAGAGATTTTAGCCAACACAATAAATAGATTTGATAGTTCTTTCATATTCTAATCTAAATATTAACCAACACAGGTAAATAAGAGAACAATGATGCACATGAGATGCTATATTTTTAAAGCACAAACTCTTCAAGTTATTATTCTTCATGTTATTTTATAATGTTAGGAAAAGAGGCCTACGCAGGATATCATAGAGCATACACATCATAGAGATATCAGAAAGGAAAAACAATGTATCCCTGATCTTTATAGGGAATTGGGGATTGAGAGTGGTGAAGAAAGTTCAGGGCATACTCTTGAGTAGAAAGCAGATCAATCATGCCTTGAAGCCAACATGTGCAAAACATTTTACAGGCTTTCTTACAAAGCTACAGAGCCCATGAGTATGGAGTCCCTCACCAACACTCACACCTTTCAAAACTCATATAACATCAGGTTTTCAAAAATGCATTTACATACACATCGAAGAAATGTGTGGTGTGTGCATATGTGCACGTGTTTCAAAAAGGAGACTTATGTCCAAGTATCCAAGCTTCTGGCTCAATGAACTATATGTTTTTAGGAAACTGGAAATTGTCCGGTGGGTTTTCACCAGGGTGTTTTTGGGAACTCCTGCCCTCTCAGTGCATTTTCTGTGTCTTTATTTGTACCTGTAAATGTATCTCTTCTTATTCTGCCTCTGCCTCTACATCTACCTGCTTATTTCTGACCACCTCTCTCTGTGTCTGTTTCTATGTCTCAATCTATCTTTCTGTCTCTGTTACCATCCCCTCTGCTCTTTCCCTTTGTTGAATGGTTTCCCAGCCTGTTACACACCACAAACTGGCTCAAAATCTAATTCTGAATATAACGACTTGATGTTGAGCTGAATACAGGTAGCTTCTCTCTCTTCTGTCAACTCAATGTGAGGTTTCCTTCTTTTCTGCATAAAAGAGTAAATTCCCATCTTAATCTCCATTTTCAAATGCCAGTATAATCATCAGAAATCCCCTTTCTCTCAAATTATAATATACTGTAAACTGCTTTTCAACTTACAGCACAAGTTTCCCACAGAACTAAGAAACTTCAGTGAGTTTCTCTATTCCCCAAGCGACATCAACATTTTTTTCCACTTCCACAAAAGCAACAGCTTCTATGTAATGCCTCTATTTTATGAAACTGACAATAATCAAGATGGATCTCAAAAAATCTTATATTCTTTGATGTTCAACTAAAATGGGAAAATCTTATGTCATTGTACAGCCTATACACAGACTTAAGAATACATTATTATAGTAAAAAGGGCCTCAGGAGGAGAAAATATGGAATGAGCTTAGAAACCAAAATAGATTTGCTCACTTAAGTCCTGAGCAGGACTCAAGTCTTGGCATCACTCTGGGTCATGAACTGACCTAACGGGTTATTAAGGGCATTAGAGTCATAGTGACCATTAGGGTCATTTGTAGCATAATCATCAGAAGAGTTTAGGTTTTCCAAAGAGTGGATCACATTCCTACTACTTGCAAAATAGTTTCAACCAATTTAACCGATTCCTGTCAAAGTTAAAGTTGCCTTTTCTTTTTAAATAAACTTGTCTCTTGATTATTAATAGATCCTCTAAGCCTCTTTTAACTCTCTGCTAGCTGGAAGTCAGATCCACTCTCTAATGACCAATCCAGTTAGGAGGTATGGGACCAGAGATGAAAGGGCCTGAATGAATATGCTGGCTTCCTCAGACGCTAATCCTTGATACACAATGGAAGACCAACTGGGTTACACATCGTAAAAAAGAAACAATCAAAATGATGAATTGGCACCAAATAGACAAAAACCACTTTGACGTTTCAAGTAAGTGATTGGACATTTTGTATGAGGCAACAAATATTTACAATCTAGAGTATTATTGCAATTTTGATTATGAATAACTCATTTATGTACCCTAACACCCAAAGGTTCTTCATCTTTCTCATTAATATCAAATCCAAAAACTAGAGGTGATGCTGGCAGATATGGTGGGACAGAGGAAAATGTGAGGGGAATATGCTTGTCCATCATCAAGCCAACAGAGATTTATTGAGTGTCTACCACATGCCTAACACTGTGTTAAATGCCTCAGAGAACAACAAAGACACGTAAGATATTTTCCCCTCCCAACTTGGTATGTTAAGCTACTCGGGCAGACAAGACCTACACTCATCAAATTACTAAGAAATAAGAAATAAGATATAGTATAGAAAGAGATGCACAAATATCCAGTGGTCACCCTCTGTGTGTACAAATCCATTGCACATAGGCTTTATTAATCTCAGATCACAGATGAGATAGTTGGAGAAATTCAGATAAAAGCTTGAGAGTTATAAATATAATTTTTACATAGCCAACATTTATTGAGCATTTAGTATATGCCAGGTATTATACTATAGAGTTTAAACCTATTGTTTAATTTTCACAATAATCCATTTAGATGGTTATTCCTATTCCCATTTTGCAAGTAAGGAAGGCTCCCCAAGTTCACAGCACTAGTATGTGGTACAGTCAAGATATACACCAGTTCTACCTGTCTCAAAAGACAATACCTTTAAGTATTATAATAATTTTTAGAATTCGATAGTATATTAAAAGAAGTTATAAAATAGAGAAATGTGTATGAAATGGAATTTCTAATAGTGTGTATGTTGCATGTGTACATATCTGTGCATGTAGGCGCATACATGCAGGGTGTTTTCACATCAAGTCTTAGAGTTAGATAATAAGATTAGTGATTGCCTGGAGTTCTCTCATCTCCAAAGGATGAAGAAGCTCCTTTATCAGGAATCTTGGGGACGCTAGTTCCCAGGGATTTTAAAACACATGTGTTTAGTGTTTCCCAACTTTGAGTATCTCAATGCACAGATCCATGGTAACCCTTGTAACTCTGTCCCAAGCCCCAGGGACAACAAAACCCCAAAGCATCTCTGGCTCATTCCTACTGTCAAGTTATCATATTTTCATTCACAGTTGATTCAATACTAAAGAATGTTTACTGGTATTTATCTGCTGCTTTAACCATCTTGTTCTACTTTTTTGTAGAACAAAGTAAAAAAAGTCTTCTTGCTCTTCTGCATTATTCTACTGATACACAGATAATGTCTCTATCCTGGAAAGCTTTACATTATTTACATATTCTTCTATCCAAGCCCTGAATTCCCATTGTCCTGCAGAGAAGACTTCCATCTTGCTCTGGTAAATGACCTTCATCTGGATCTAGAAACCACAGTGGATGGTCTAACCTACTCTCACACCTACCACTTGTAGGGCAGCCAATTTCAGCCAACTCACTAAATAATTGATTCACCTGCCACTTGCACAAACTAGCAATTGTCTGAAGATGAGTGTTTTCATTTGAAAATCTTAGGGAACTGAAGAGATGGAACGAAGGGGGCTGAGAAAAGTCAGATCATAAAACACTTGTCAAATGTATATTGATGACATAGAAAACATCTCTGGGAATTTATTTCCCTTATTTTAAGAATAAAAACTTAAGGGGCCGGCCCGGTGGCACAAGCAGTTAAGTGCGCGCGCTCCCCTGTGGCGGCCCGGGGTTCGCCCGTTTGGATCCCGGGCGCGCACCGACGCAGTGGTTGGCAAGCCATGCTGTGGCGGTGTCCCATATAAAGTGGAGGAAGATGGGCACGGATGTTAGCCCAGGGCCAGTCTTCCTCAGCAAAAAAAGAGGAGGATTGGCAGATGTTAGCACAGGGCTGATCTCCTCACAAAAAAAAAAAAGAATAAAAACTTAAAATTCACGTGGCCAGTCATATTGTGACTCAGGCAGTTTAATAGAATTGATAAGATTTATTTTAATTCAATTTCAAGAGCTATTTGGCCAAAAGTGATTCTTACGCCTGATTTGGGGAATCAGCACAGGATTCTCTCGAATTTGCATCTAACAAAATAAATAAAATTTATTGGACTCCTAACCACAAGGGGCCCTAGAGAGCTGATCAGACAACCTAACCCTCTGCCTCTAGGCAGGGCTGCAGCAAGATCCACTTGATGTCAAACTATTTAGGGAAATATTGAAAATGTATTTAACTATCCAGGGACTTTGTCTACTTGACATCAATCATTTATGTTTTGAAAATTCACTCTCCCACTGTTTTCCATCTCAAGTAGACTTCCTTTTTCTACGTAGCACTTTTACCCAATCATTCCAGCGGTAAAAATGCTAATAAGGTATTTAGATTCATTGCAACTCAAACATAAGATTCTGCAGAGAAGAAATTCTTGTTAAAGTTATTAAGGTAAAATTCATTTCCCCAGCTCTTCAAATATCCAGATGTTTGGCATCATGTAAGGAAGAAACATCAGAATACTTGCCTGCATTTTTCCCTAAATAACACATCTCTAATCTAATCCCAAAAAAGGTCACCTGTCAAAATCTGAGACCCAAACTTTAAGATATCTCAGGGTCTGAGATCAGAATTATCCTTTTGTTAGGGAAAAGGAGTATATCCCCATTAATGGCAGGGGGTTACCAAGTAATTTCTCCTCATTCAGAATCTTATAGAACCCCATGTAGCTAATTTTTTAACTAATGAAGAGTAGAAGTGAAAAGAAGGAATGGTCGACTTTCATGTCTTTACATTAAACAGTTCGATATTATCTCAAAATTATCAATGGGCACGAATTATTTTCATAATTTTAAAAGTTAAAACACAATCACACACAAAAAAATAGCCTTCTTTAGGGGTTTCCATTAGCTATCACAATCATCAAGGAAAAGTACTGACTTTGTCATCCTGTCAGATCATGAGCAGTGGGTGGCCTGTGGGACTTTCTGAGGTGCTAACACTGGGGAAGAAAAACACACACAGTCTGGAGGCCCTTGAAAGCTGTGAGTTCAGAAGCCAAGTCAGGAAACACAAATCCAGAGGCTAAAGACCATATGGATCAGATTATATCTCAAGTCCACTTGATAGATAATAGCCAGGAGTGAGATGTCAGCCCTGCCTGCTCAGACTCACCCAGCGGTAATCAACACCATATTTCACCTACAAGCTCAACTCCACCCTGATCTTGAACCCATCTCAATCAGGACAGGACTCTTTTAGGAGCATCCAGCTTGTGGGTCTGAAACGTGTAATGTAGCCATAAGCTTATATGTGTTGAGCTTGGAGGAACTCTGTATTCTTGCACACCCACTGAGCCACAACCTTCTCTTCACCCTCATTCTTTCCTGCTTGACTTGCCTTCTACCTCACATCCTGGTTAGCTCTTCAATTCCCCCACTGAGAGTAGATTCTTACTTTGAAAGTCAACTGCCAACCCTGGGTCTTGATAACATAGCACATTCTTGTCAACCCTCCTCCCTGGTGAGTTGGACTTTGTGGGAAGCTACTTTTGATTGTCTTTCATCTAGAATATTCTATCTCACCTGGTTTTGAATATTATGTGCATACTTTACTTCTGCAGCATGCCACCAATTATATCTCTTGAAAAATGTCACTAATCTAGAGCATCATGGTAGAATGAGTTTTTCCCTTAGTCTCTCCCCCCAAGATGCAACAAAAAGGACATTCATAAACCAAAAGAGGACATTCACACAACACAATAGACATCTGAGAGTTCCACATGGCCATAAGTCTGATGGTGGAGATGCTGGACCCCCCGGGAGGCAGTAAAAGGAGGTAAGGGGATTTCCTTTCCCTCCTTGAATGACAGTGATTTAGGGCGTGGGGCTATGTGTGGCAGCCGGCACATGACTCTGAGAGGAGAGAAGAGAAAGGGCAGGGCCTCGTGGGAACACCTTCATTCTCAGAGTTACCTCCCAGCCCATGGGAATGCTCTACACGGAGGAGGCTAAGCAATCACAGGGGTATCTTCACCAAGCTGAGCAGCCCAGGAGGGCAGATAGCAAATACACAGCAGGAGTGCCTGGGATCACATGCATGAAAGAAAGTGCCCCTCACTCCCCACCTGGTGCACCAGCTTGACCAGTTGACCAGAGCAGGGGACCCCCACCAGAGTGCCTGCGCCTACCTGTGTAAAGCAGAGGAGGCCAGTGGGCAAACACAGATGGGCCCTGTCAGCACACCTTCTTCCAAAGGACAGGCACAGCTGCCAGGGATTGCTGCAGGCTCAGAATACACAGCTGCTGCCCCCCTCCACCAGTGGCAGCAGGTGGACTCTGCGACCAGATACTACCACAATGCAACAGCAAAAATCCACCCCATCAAATAGCATGAAGAGTTACATTAACACTCCAGACCAGAAGGAAAATGACAAGTACCCAGAAATCAACCCTGAAGCCACAGAAATTTACAATCTAAATGACAGAAAATGCAAAATAGCTATCATAAAAAAATTCAACAAGTTACAAGAAAACTCATAAAGACAGTTCAATAAAATCAGGAATAAAATTAATGAGCAGAGGGAATTCTTCACAAAAGAGATTGAAACTGTAAAAAAAATTCAGAAATGTTTGAGATGAGAAACACAATGAAGGAGATACAGAAGGGTCTCAAGTCCTTAAAAAACAGAGCTGATATTATGGAGGACAGAATTAATAATTTGGAGAACAGAAATATAGAAATGCTTCAGATGGAGGAGGAGAGAGAAATAAGACTAAAAAGAAATGAAGAAATTCTTCAAGAAATATACAAATCAATTAGGAAATGCAACGCAAGGATTAGAGATACTCCAGAGGAATAAGAGAGGGAGAAAGGAGCAGAGAGCCTCTTCAAAGAAATAATAGCTGAGAACTTCCCAAAGCTGGGGAAAGAGCTGGAATTACAAGTAAATGAAGCTAATAGAACTCCTCATTACGTCAACATAAAAAGACCTTCTCCAAGGTATATATTAGTAGAACTGGAAAAAGTCAATGACAAAGGAAAAATATTAATGGCAAAGGGGAGAAGAAAATGACCTACAAAGGAACCCCATCAGGCTTGCAATGGATTTCTCTGCAGAAACTTTACAGACTAGGAAAGAGTGGAATGATATAGTCAAAATTCAAAAAGACAAAAACTTTCAGCCAAGAATACTCTATCCAGTGAAAATATCCTTCAGATATGATGGAGACATAAAAACCCCCAGATAAACAAAAGCCAAGAGATTTCATCACACCCCCCCAACACACGCAAGAAATGATCAAGAAGGCCCACATACCTGAAAAAAAGAAAGGTTTACAAAGCCTTGAGCAAGGAGATAAATGGGCAGACAAAATCAGAAAACTGCAGCTCTCTATCAGAGCAGGTTAGCAAACACTTAATTATAGCATTAAAGATAAAGGGAAGGAAAACATCAAAAATAACTATAATCACTTCATTTAAACCACGAATTCACAACACAAAAAGGAATAAGTTGTGACAACAATAACTTAGATGGGGCAAGAGGAAAGGGATGGAACTTGCTTAGACCAAGGAAATAAGAGGCTATCAGAAAATGGACTATTTCACCTACTATACAAACCTGACAGTAACCAGTAAGCAAAAAATCAGAACAGAAATATAAATGATAAATAAAGAAAAACTGAGAAAGCCAACATAGAGAAAAACCAAACTGAATTGGCAGTCAGAAATACACAGGACAAGAAACAAGAGAAATACAGAAAAACCAGAAAATAAATGATAAAATGGCAGTAGTAAGCCCTCACATATCAATAATCACTCTAAATGTAAATGGATTGAATTCTCTAATCAAAAGACACAGAGTGGCTGGATGGATTAAAAAACAAGTCTCAACAATATGCTTCCTCCAGGAAACACATCTCAGCTATAAAGACAAGCACATGCTCAGAGTGAAGGGATTGAAGATGATATTCCAACCAAATGGCAAACAAAAGATCAGGTGTCGCTATACTTACATCAGACAAAGGAGACTTCAAGATAAAAAAGACAATAAGAGACAAAGAGGGGTAGTATATAATGATAAAAGCAACCTTCTACCAAGAGGACATAATACTTATGAATATGTATGCACCTAACACAGGAGCACCAAAGTATATAAAACAACTATTAACAGACCCAAAGGAAGAAATTAATGGCAACACAATAATAGTGGAGGATCTCAACACCCCACGTACATCAATGGATAGATCATCCAGATACAAAGTCAACAAGGAAATAGTGGATTTAAATGAAACGCTTGAGCAGATGGACTTAATAGAAATATCGAGAACATTCCATCCAAAAACAGCAGAATATACATTCTTCTCAAGTGCACATGGATCATTCTCAAAGATAGAGCATATGTTGGGAAACTAGGCAAGCCTCAATAAATTTAAGAAGATTGAAATCATATCAAGCATCTTTTCCAACCATAACGCTATGAAACTAGAAACCCACAGCAAGAAAAAATCTTGGAGCATCACAAATACGTGGAGACTAAACAACATGCTACTGAACAACAATTGGACCAATGAAGAAATCAAAGGAAAAGTTAAAAAATACCTGGAGCCAAAGAAAATGAAAACACAATACACCAACTCTTATGGGATGCAGCAAAAGTGGTTATAAGAGGGAAATTCATAGCAATATAGGCCCACCTCAACAAACAAGAAATATCTCAAACAAGTAGTCTTAAACTACACCTAACAGAACTAGAAAAAGAAGAACAAACAAAGCCCAAAGTCAGCAGATGAAGGGAAATAATAAAAATTGGAGCAGAAATAAATGAAATTGAAACCAAAAAAAACAGTAGAAAGGATCAATAAAATGAAGAGCTGGTTCTTTGAGAAGATAAACAAAATCGACAAACCCTTAGCCAGACTCACTAAGAAAAAAGTGAGAAGGCTCAAATAAATAAAATTAGAAATAAAAGAGGAGAAATTACAACAGATATCACAGAAATACAAAGGATTATAAGATAATAATATGAAAAATTACATGCCAACAAATTGGACATCTAGAAGAAGAGGATAAATTCTTAGACTCATACAACCTCCCAAAACTGAATCAAGAAGAAATAGAGAATCTGAACAGAACAATTACAAGTAAAGAGATTGAAACAGTAATCAAAAACTTCCCAAAATATAAAAGTCCTAGACCAGGTGGCTTCTCTAGGGAATTCTACCAAACATTCAAAGATTTAATACCTATCCTTCTCTAAATGTTCCAAAATATTGAAGAAGATTGAACACTTCCTAACACATTCTATGAGGCCAAGATTACCCTGATCCCAAAGCCAGAGAAGGTCAACACAAAGAAGGAAAATTACAGGCCAATATCACTGAGGAACATAGATGCAAAAATCCTCAACAAAATATCGGCAAACTGAATACAGCAACACATTAAAAGGATCATACACCATGATTGAGTGGGATTTATACCAGGAATGCAGGGATGATTCAACATCTGCAAATCAATCAATACGATACACCACAATAACAAAATGAAGAATAAAAACCACATGATCATTTCAATAGATGCAGAGAAAGCATTTGACAAGGTCCAAAATATATTTATGATAAAAAAGAAAAACTCTCAATAAAATGGGTATAGAAGGAAAGTACCTCAATATAATAAAGGCCATATATGAAAAACCCACAGCCAACATCATACTCAATGGGGAAAACCTGAAAGCCATCCCTCTGAGAAGAGGAACAAGACAAGGTTGCCCACTCTCGCCACTCTTATTCAACATAGTACTGGGGGTTTTGGACAGAGCAATTAGCAAGGAAAAGAAATAAAAGGTATCCGAATTGGCAATGAATAAGTGAAATTCTTGCTGTTTGCAAATGACATGATTTTATATATAGAAAACCCTAAAGAATCCATCATAAAACTATTAGAAATAATCAACAACTACAGCGAAGTTGCAGGGTACAAAATCAATCCACAAAAATCAGTTGCATTTCTATACTCTAAAAATGAACTAACAGAAAGAGAACTCAAGAATACAATCCCATTTACAATCACAAACAAAAGTATAAAATATCTAGGAATAAATTTAATCAAGGAGGTGAAAGACCTTTACAATGAAAACTATTGGACATTATTGAAAGAAATCAATGATGACATTAAAGAAACGGAATGCTATTCCACGCACATGGATTGGAAGAATAAATGTAGTTAAAATGTCCAGACTACCTAAAGCAATCTACAGACTCAATGCAATCCCAATCAGAATCCCAATGACATTCTTCACAGAAATAGAACACGGAATACTAAAATTTATATGGGGCAACAAAAGACCCTGAATAGCTAAAGCAATCTTAAGAAAAAATAACAAACCTGGAGGCATCACAATCCTGGACTTCAAAATGTACTACAAAGCTATCATAATCAAAACAGCATGGTACTGGTACAAAAACAGAAACACAGATCAATGGAACAGAATTGAAAGCCCAGAAATAAAACCACACATCCACGGACAGCTAGTCTTTGACAAAGGAGCCAAGAACATACAATGGAGAAAGGAAAGTCCGTTCAATAAATGGTGTTGGGAAAACTGGACAGCCACATGCAAAAGAATGAAAGTAGACGACTATCTTTCGCCATACGCAAAAATTAACTCAAAATGGATTAAAGACATGAAGGCAAGAGGTGAAACCATAAAATTCCTGGAAGAAAATATAGACAGTACCCTCTTTGACACCGGTTGTAGAAGGATCTTTTCGAATTCCGTGTATACTCAGGCAAGGGAAACAAAAGAAAAAATAAACAAATGGGGCTTCATGAGACTAAAGAGCTTCTGCAAGGCAAAGAAAGCCAGGAACAAAATGAAAAGACAACCCACCAACTGGGAGAAAATATTTACAAATCATATATTCAACAAAGGGTTAATCTTCAAAATATATAAGAACTCATACAACTCAACAACAAAACAAACAACCCAAACAAAAAATGGGCAAAGGATATGAACAGAGATTTTTCCAAAGAAGATATACACAGATGGCCAAAGGGCACATGAAAAGATGTTCAACATCGCTAATCATTAGAGAAATGCAAATCAAATATGCAATGAGATATCACTTTACACCTGTTAGAATGGCTATAATTACAAAGTCAAAGACAATAAATGTTGGAGAGGATGTGGAGAAAAGGGAACCCTCATACACTGCTGGTGGGAATGCAAACTGGTGAAGCCACTGTGGAAAACATTACGGAGATTTCTCAAAAGTTTAAAAATAGAAATACCATATGATCCAGCTATCCCACCACTGGGTATTTATCCAAAGAACTTGAAATCAACAATTCAAAGAGACCTATGCACTCCTATGCTCATTGCAGCATTATTCACAATAGCCAAGATGTGGAAGCAACCCAAGAGCCCAACAACTGCTGAATGGATAAAGATGTGGTATATATACACAATGGAATACCACTTAGCCATAAAAAAGACAAAATCTTCCTATTTGCAACAACACAGATGGACCTTGAGGATACTATGTTAAGCAAAATAAGCCAGACAGAGAAAGACAAACACCATATGATTTCACTCATATGTGGAAGATAAGCAAACACATGGACAAATACAACAGATTAGTCATTACCAGAGGGGAAGGGGGTTGGGAGGTGGGCGTAAGGGGTAAAGGGGCACATATATATGGTGACTGACATATAATAATGTACAACTGAAATTTCACAATGTTATAGACGATTATGACCTCAATAAAATAAAACAAATAAATAAAATAAAATTGTTTTATTTTATTTAAAAAAAATGTCACTAACCTCAATGAAGCCCAAGTTCTTTGTGCTACTTCACCCATGGCATTTTGGGGATATCTTAAAGGCCAAATCCATACCTACATCATTTCCATACTCTGGTCCCTCTCTTTCTTATTTTGTTTAATTTATCACCTTCCTATGCAAATGTGTAAAGAAGTTAAGTGACCAGAAGACCAGAGAAGGAGATGGTAATAGGAACACAATAAAAACTTTGTTTTAAAATTTAACCTGCCTCATATTACGTAAATACAAATAAAAATATCATTCTTAGAAGATGGACAGAATATTTAGTGAATCTGATGATAAGGTTAGACTATAAAGACCAACCATATCACTAGGCCAGTCCCTCTAATTAGTCCCACTTAGTGCTGGCAGCTGCCCACCTTTACTTACTAAAGACACAGGGGACTTGGAGGACCTGCAGCATGTGAATCCATGAGTCACTGTGGGAGCTCAGGAAAGTAACTCTTATCTGGAACATAGTTTCCTATTTAAAAATGAAGGTGTGTTTCTGTATTAAGGCTTTTAACAAATGGTGAACATCATAATCACCTGTACAACTTGGAGGTACATATGCTCCAAGTGTTTGATCACTTGCCTGTTTGCTCTGTGGTCTATTTTTTGCCGTTCCTTTACTCTGGGGTTGATCACTGCAGGCCACATTTCTCAGGCTTCCTTGTCAGCTGCCTTCTGGTTAGGTTTGGCCAGTAAGGAACACTGGGAAAAGACTGGTGGATAAGAAGAAAGGAGAAGTCGTAGCATCAGCCCTCACCCTTGCAGCCTTATTACTCCTAAAGTTGGACGGGGAAATACAGAAGGAAACACAGGAATTGTCATCCTAATACTTGATTTAAAGTTACACATCATGACTCATCTAAAGAGAAGAATAGACATGGAAAATAGTCTGCCTACATCTCATGAACATCTCTGAATGACATCTCTGGAAATAGCTGTGTTGTCTCCACGGCTCCAGCCTTGGATTCTTTGATCCCAGCTCCCATAGGAAAACCTCCACCAAGGTTCCAGCTGTCTGGACAGTCCTAGCCTCTGGGCGCTGCTAACACCACCTCCTCCTGTTTGTCCGTATAGCCTTAGAGGCAACAGTGACTGCCTGCCTTTCCTGATTCATCTCTGGGTGCCTTCTTTGTCCAGTTTGATTTTCCATATATTACCTTATTAAGTTTTTCTATTTGAAACATTTAAAGTAGTTTCTGTTTTCTTGACCAGACTGTAACAAACACCTTTCTCTAGAGATTTTTATTCAAGAGAACTACAATGGGATCTTAGTTAATAATCAGTGAATAAATGACCTCAATGAGCTCTTCTCGCTCTAAAACATTATGTTACATGGATTGCATAATCTCTTCTAGGTCTAAAACCTCATAATTATTCAGAGAGAGAACCTAACTAGCAATTTAATACAACTTAACAACCATTTATTGAGTTTTACTATTATCAGACAGTGTCTTGTGTACTTTGGGAGATATAGGAATCTTAAATAAAATACAGCAGAAGTAAATGCCACCATTGGCACTGATGCAGCTGTTTCCCTTAGAAAATGATCACCATCATTGGCAGGAAGATTCACCTATACCAGCTTCCAAATAAAAATCCAGAGCTAGTTCATTTCCTTATCTGAGTCTAGGTTACTTGCCCATGCCCTAGCTCTAAGAAAGCCTGGGAAAAAACCAGCATCTGGAATTTTCAGCTTCTGTAGTTGGAGGTAAGCTTTATCTTTCACTAAGATTACTATAAATTCATCCTGGATAGAAAAGAGATTCAGATGCTTGCACATTACAAACTGACAAATTGTCATGATAGTCATTTCCTTAGCCTGGCCAACATCAAATAAGACCCTTCTCTTCACAGATATATTCAACACACACACACACACACACACACACACTCTCACAAAATTTTATTTCTAATAAATTCAATAACTTACCAAAGGAAACAGCCCCAAATTTTTCCAGTTACTGAATCTAGCATAAGATCTAGGAATATAGAGAAAAAATACAAACACCCCAAGTCTCCACTAAAAATTCTGATTCAATAACTGTGATGGGACCCAGGCATCTACATTTTGAAAAGGCACCATGAGTGATTATGCCTCAAATTCCTAGTTTAAAAATCTATCAGACCTAAGGATTTCTAAGCATCCTCCCACCTCTAAAATGGTATGAGTTATACACATTTTTATAATCTCATACGAGCCCAAAACTTCATGATTATGAAGTGATAGAAATGCAAATATCTTGGAATACAAGAAATCCCTAATTCAAGAAAATATATACAGTGTACAGTCATATTGAATTCTTTCTTTACTACACAAATCTTACCCTAATTTTGTATCATCCAGCATCTCAGATGGCCATGATTCTTTACCTAACTTCATTCTTTGAGAACTGAAACTCTTGATTATTCTGCTAATATAACACACAGTTAGTCATCTATTAACAATTGTGATTGGACCTGCCAAAATTAGGGGATCTGGTGCATCCCTGATCTTTTTTCCTCTTTCTTCCCACCCTACTTTTGTAGAAGCTACACTATTTCTACTTGAAAGTAAAGATTAATAACTTCAGCTAATCCTGTAACTCATCCATTTTTTTATCCTTCAATCACCTATTACGTAAGAAGTACAAATTGTCAAGATGGATGTTTAAACTTCCAATTCAGGGTACACACTGCTGAATCTTTATATGTCCCTTGGGTGTTTAAAGTTCTAAGGCAGTAGAATCCAAATTCCCAGGGGAGGAAAACATAAAATGTTATGTAATTCTGTCATTTATAAAGCCAATGGCTTATGGGTGATTGAAAAAACAAAGAATTCTGTGAGCATTAGTTTATCATCTCACTTCTTTTGCATTACAATAGGTTTCCTATTTCAAAGCAATATTGTTTGTTAATACGACCCCATATATAGTATTCAGTAGGTCCATTGCTGATAAAGTTGGCAAAAGTAATAGGCAAAAATAATAAGTAGAAATTTAGGTATGAATGCCTATTCCAGAGAGGACAAATCATTGTCCCTTCCATCATAGATGTTCCATGTAATAAACTTTCCATTCCCTTTACCTGTTTTGTTCTATGACTAAGTAATTAGAATAGTGCCTGACACACAGTAAATATCTCATTGAATGAATAAATGATGAGGGGCTCCATTTGCATGGTTATTCGATATCTCACGCTCAAGTGTTTATTCTCTACTAGGACACAGTAGCAAGCCACGAGCTGTTATTTCTCAGAAGGGTGAGAGCTACTTACTCAACAAAGATAGACTTACTCCAAAATTTTAAGGATGATTTTCCTCCAAGGGACCAACTGGTAGACTAGCTTCATTTAGCATCCTGTCTCACCATAGACATTTGGAGTATCATAGTATCTATTGATTGATGAACACTGAGTAGTAGAAGTCTTTACACATTAACAATCTTACAGTTGGATATTCTTCTTTTACTTTGGACAACACTCAAAGCCAACAAGCCTTCAAGGGCATGGTAAACAGTTCAAAGTAACATATCCAAATGTAACATATGTTGCCTTCATAATCTAAAGTGGTTCAAGAAGTATAGTGTCTTCTTAATAGCAGAAGGCACAAGGGACAGCAAACTGTTTTTCACATTAAAGAGGAAACAAGGTATGAAACCTCATAAAGCAAGGCTGGGGCTGGCCCAGTGGCATAGTGGTTAAGTTTGTGCCCTCCACTTGGGCCGCCCAGGGTTCACAGGTTTGGATCCCAGGTGTGGACATAGACACTGCTCATCAAGCCATGCTGTGGTGGAGTCCCACATACAAAATAGAGGAATATTAGCACAGATGTTAGCTCAGGGACAATCTTCCTCAAGCTTAACGAGGAAGATTGGTAACAGTGGTTAGTTCAGGGCCAATCTTCCTCACCAAATAAATAAATAAATAAATGAAGCAAAGCTGATCTCACAGATCAAACTCTAGATGACCACCCACAGAGTTACATTTTCATCCAATTCACCCAGATAGCTCAAGGTATTGCAAATGCCAATGTCTTAGAGCTAAACCTGGCCCCGTGAACTGTCTTTTCATTGCCTCTTGGCTTATTCACATTAAAAAGCATGACAAGAGAACCTCGAGAGAGACATCCTCCATATCCTTACCACACTCTAGCTAAGCAGACTGCAGTCACTGTCTCTGCCTTCCACCTGCGCAAATCCACCCACAACAGCCTGAGCTTACTCCTATCCTTGCCTCCCCATGGAGTGTACTATAACAGTTCTGTGCTGTCCAGTTTGTCCCATCTGTTATAGTTATCCTAACAAATCCAGGGTTACTACATAATAGACAAAAGTCACTTTGAAGTAGAAATTCTACCCAAAGAAAGTTCCAGTGTTCTCGTGCACTGAGCATGAAACTCTGCTCAATCCTTTTAGAAAGATGAATTTTCCTGTGAGATAGTTTTGGTGACGGATTGACTTAAGGAGGGCTTTTCAACTATCATTAGCACAATCTTCATTTTCTCTGAATTTCCAGAGTCTTCTACACCTTTATAATTATTTTTAGGCAAATAGAAATTTTAAATGAAGAAAAAAAAAGAAAGTGATGTTCTGCAACCCAACATTTGATTTTTAACTGTGATTCACTCAAGGCCAGCCACGGTTTAGATTCTACCTTCAGGTCTCTACTTGTGACTAAAGGAGACTTTTCTGTTTGTAGAAGCTAGAAGGAGTCATTCATTCCTCCTATCTACCTACTCACTCCCAGATAAAATCCTACAGAATCAAGTTTGACTTTTGGCTATTAATTATCCCCAGATTTGCTTCCTGTCTATGATGACCAACCATACTGGGTCAACCATAACTGTGGGGAGTTCCCTGGGATTCAGGACTCGTAGAACTAAAACCAGTTTTCCTGGAACAAGTCTAGGTCCTAATCTATCTTCTCAACTGTGGTTTGAAAAGTCACCTCTGACACATTCTCACTATAAAATCGATCAGATAAACTGCTCTAATTAACTTTACTAGGCAAGTGTAACCAGACTCTCACTTCTAAAACACTCCCTGCAGGTTTCATAGCAGTTCTACTTAATTGGCTAGAAGGCAGCCTTTCTTTTGTTTTGTTTTCTACATTCAAAATGTTTTCATCTATAATAGCAAGTCAGTGTTTTAATTTGCTTTTCTTAATTACTAGTGAGGTTAATGTGTTTCAGTGTTTGAGAGGAGATCTTCTAAATAGAAGTTGAGTTTCAGTTGTGGATACTTGAGTACACTGCCCAGATCCTCCCTTCAGGATAGACGCACTCATTCCCCCCACTTCTGGCAGTATTGACTATTGACAGCTCACAGCTGTGTCCATCTCCAGGCACTGACCTAGAGACCACAGGGATTTGCCTCACCCAACATCACACCCCAGCTCCAGGGGCAGCCACATCCAATAACTGATTAATGATAAATTCAAAGGTCCAGCCTGCTTGCCTCAATTCAGAGAAACTCTGAAGGACTACCCAAGTTCCACAGCTCCCTAAGGCAACAGCTGAGGTCACTTTTGCAACTGTATCACAGTTCAACTTCTTCTTTAACTGGTCTTACTTTCTTCACTTTCCCACAGATATTGAGCCCCAGAGCACTCCAGATAAAATTTCTGCATGTAATTCTCCATCTCAGAGTATTCCTATGGATCTCAATCAAAGACAGCTACCTATTGTATCTGCAGACTCTATATATGCAGCATTAAATGGTGGGCCAGATGCTTAGGGGGGCTTTTTAAAGATTATAAACAATTCTTCCACTTTACTCAATTGACTTCCCATGAAAATCATGAGAAGGTAGAGCAAGGCTATAACATATGCAAAACCTACCACAAATCATGCATTTACAGGTTTGAATATTAGCAATATCATAAAAATCTTACTATATAACTAATACTTTAATTAGCAGATATAAAACCAGCACCAGAATTAGAAATTATTATGTTTAAATAGGGCGACTAGAGTCAGACTTTGCCCACATAGTCCCAGTTGACACCTGTTGTCTTAAAATAACTATTGATAGTGTCCCCTTTCATTCTCAAAAGGATCCCAATTTGGACAATAAAATATGTGATCACCTACTTGTAAGAAATTCTCCTTATTTTACAAATTGATAAATGAAAGCATTGCATGATATAGGGGGAGATGGATAAATAAAGAAAAATAAGTATATGCTGACAGTCAAATCACAATATGAATCTAAGAAACAATGCCTTCCTCTCTATGAACATCAGCAAATGAAGACACAGCAGAATAAACTCAGCAACGATTTAAAGATTGAAGATTTATAGACACACTTTGAGCCATAAGTTGGGTCCCTTGCATGCCACTGATATTGCTTTATTATTAACTCGTGTTTTTACCTTGTCGTCTCTAGTAGAGAAACATATCAGTTGCCTGTGATTTTAATAATAGCATTGGCAAGCTTTTATTTCAAGAGCAACTACACTATTTGAAAGCTATTAATGTGTTACCTGGATATTATAGTGACTTGTGAAGCTGTTCTCGGAAGTTAGAGGAGGCACTGAATTCTTCCACAGACTAGCTATTGATTCTCTTGGCTTTACAATGATTGAGCCCTTCGTGAAGTCAAATACTGAAATCAAAGACAGGAAAATTTTACATCACTGAAGACAAAAAATAAATCACAAAGAATATCACTATTCCACAAAAGTGAATACAGATGACTACACAATATGTGAGACAAGATAGACAAAAAGATGGCAGTTATGAAATAAAAATCCAGCCTAATTCTAACATCCCAAAGTTTGTTTTTGGCAAGTTGCAGTACAAATCTTCCATTCACCCATCCCTTACAAGTCTTTAAAGAAAAAAAAAATCACTCTCTGCACATTGACTCAATCCCCTTAGTTTGGCTACCTGATTATTTCTTAACAGATGTAAAAATATATTTATCACAAGGTTCTGAGCTTTACTGACAGGGCTAACAGTTGACCTGGAAGAAAGAGAAGTGTGCTGGGAAAGAGATAAATCAGGCAACAAAGCTGTCCTCAGTTACCTCTATCTTTCTACTCGATGCCCACAGAAAAACAGTGACTATTCTGAGTTATGTTTACCACTGTGGAATATTGATAAGCAAGTGGACAGATGGATTCCATGGGCAGGGGCAGTGGGAAAAAGAAAGAGGGCTCGTTTTTTGAGCTCAAAAAAGACTCCAGTAAAACAAAGGGAGATGTGCCAAGAGTTTGGAAAATGTCATTTACTCAAAAGAATCAGACCCAAAAATGTTTGGCAGCTATGAAGGAAGGGAACTGTGAGGCTCCAGATGAAGGACTCCATTAATGCTCATCATCCAACATTGTAGTAATCACAAAAAGGGTACTATCCCCCTTTCCTCAAAAATTGAACCCAGGCAATGACGCTATGCCTAGTGGGGCAACAGCCAATAAGAGAAACATCTCAAAGGATGAAAAGAGCTGACTTTGTCATAAGTACATTGAGAGATAAAGAAGAGACAGCCTTGAGGTATCTGAGTCCCCTGGAGAAAGGATCCCTTGATATTTCAGAGAGCAATGAAGCAGAGGAGACAGCCTTCGCAAATCTTGATCTGGGATTCTCATGTCTAAAGTTACATTTTCCACCAAATAGCAAAGTAGAAGTTTGAGGCACCACTGAGAGAAAAAAATTGGGCACACAATGGTTCACTCTTTAGGAAATTGGAGAAAGTGTTAGCAAGTGCTGCTATCCAGTGAGACTGATATGTCCATTCAAGTCCACCTGGCATCAGTTCAAAGAATAATTTCATTGAACCTGTCCATTGCCAGAGAGACCACACACTCTGCAGAAGGAAAAAAAGAACCTAAAAGTTTGGCAGGGGCTTTTTCAATCATCAAGGCTAACTCTTAGTGTAGAGTCAAGTCATCTTTTCAGAAGACTCAAAAGAATCTCACATAACATTTTTTTTCAAATAGATTTTAATGTTATTTTAGACAAAACTCACAATTCAATATAAATAGCATTTGAATTAGGGTTAGAAAATTTAGGTATGAGTCTAATGCCACTATCCATTTACTGTTGTGCTTTGAGATAAACTTTATGATATTGCATTTATCACATATTAATAGGAAAAATAATCATACTACTGTAATGGCTAACTTTTTTTTATCGCTTTCTATGTACCACTTTTCTATGCTAAGTACCACTGTGCTAAGCACTGTATGCACATCATCTTATTTAATTCTATGAAGTAAGTGGCATTGTCATCCTCATTTGACATATGAGAAAACTGAGGCACAGAGAGTTAAGTAATCTATGCAAAGCCATATAAACAATAAATGGATTATCCAGGATTGAACCCAAGTATATCTGATCTCCAAGCCATTTCCCTTGTCTAATCTGCTTATCTCAGAGATGTAAAAAGCAAACAGATGTGAAAGAGTAGCCAACCATCATTCAAATGTTAGATATTAGCATTAATATAAATAATTGTAGCTAATAAAAATAAAAATAATATTCTATTCAAAATAACTACAGAAGAACAAAATGCCTAATATTTATGAGTACAGAGGACCAGGCTTTTGGTTTGATAGATGGTATGCAGTGTTTGCAATCCTCATAACCCGATTGTCCGCCACAGCTTATTTAATACCAAATGCATGCAATACTCTAGAGTGGTGAAGAAAGAGAAATGTCATGGGACCTTCCCATTTTGACGATGGTAAAGAGAGATGTGAGGAAATGACATCAAAAACAGCATTTCTCATCTGTCCTTGATAATGTTAGTATCAAGTATTCAGGTCTATTTTTGTGTGGCAACAAGGTCATCATAGTTGAGAAATGATACTATTAGAGATGGAAAATGTATTGTCACACTCTAGAAGTAAAAATCTTTATTCATTTAAAGGCTTCTCTTCTCTAGATTGACCAACTTCCATTTCAGAGAATTTCACAGTTCTCTTCTCAATATTTTCATAATGTTTTGCCACATAGATACCCAAGTCATGATCCACACAGAACATTTTGAATTCCAAAAGATGAGACCAAGTGCTATGCTTTTTCATAAATCAGCAGAGAATTACCCTTACATCTACAATTTGTACATCAAAATATCCAAGTTTTATATGCATAAAGTGGGTATTATTTTGATATGTGTGTATGTACACACACACAGGCACACATATATAGCTCTGGGGAAGGGGCAGTGAGCTGAATAGATATTCACAAAGCTGCACAATGCTAGAAAGTATTGGAGTCCAACAGTTAGAGTTGGAGAAACTTTGCTGAACACCCCAGGTGTTGAGTTGAATTTCAGACAGCCTGCACTTTAAAATGAGGGCTATTCTGGTCTTATAGAAAGTTCTACTGTAGACCTACCCCAATAAACCCTAAAAACTACCCTTGGCAGGATGAAACCAATTTGTTAACATATTAGATACATGCTAAGATAAAACACAAAATCTCTAAAAGAAAGTCCAGAGTCTCAATAATGTAGCAATTACACCACCCATATAATAAAAAAAAATTACTTAGACGTGGAAAAAAAGCAGGAAAACTGTTGTCATAATTTGGAGGGGAAAAAATCAATTAATACTGATTTAACACAGAAGTTAGAAGTAACAGACAAGAAATTTCAATGCTATTATAAATATACTCAAAGATAAAAAGCAAAAGATGGACACAATGTGTGAAGAGATGGAAAATCTCAACAAGTAAATGAAAAACATAAAAGAAAATCAAATAGAAATCCAAAGCCTATAAAATAAAATATCTGGAATGAAAAATTCACTGACAAGTCTTAACAGCAAAGCAGATAATGCGGAAAAACAGACACATGTATTTAAAGACAATAAAAATCTATGCAATGTAAAATGCAGACAGAAAGAAGACTAAATATATATATGTTAAATAAATCTCAGAAACACTATACTGAGAAAAATATCCAGACATAAAAGTGTACATACTGTGTGCTTCCATTTATGTGAATATCTAGACCAAGAATATGAATTTAGAGTGACAGAAATCAGAAAAGCACTCATGGGGAGTAGATTGTAATTGTGGGGCCGGAGAAAATTTCTAGGCTGATATAAGTGCTCTATATCTTGATAGGTGTGTGGATTATATGGACACATTTGTCAAAACTCATTGAACTGTGCTCTCAAGTTCTGTGCATTTCACTATTTGCAAATTATGCCTGATGAAAATTATAATAAGGGAGTAATAGGAACATGGAAAAGGTCACATAGATTAAGTGGGTTTTGAAGAAGTAGAATGTTTTGATCATTTTTGAGCAACGTATACTTTAATGAGGAATTCTTATGTCTCCATTTGACAGAGGAAATGAGTCTAATACCAAACTGAATATATTGGTAGGTGGGGCTTGCCTTTGAAGTAGTTGTGTAGTTTCCAGACAGATGAGGGGCAGAGTGTGGAGGGAAGTGAAGTACTCGCTTTGGAATCCCCATCTGCTCCCCACTTGGTGTCCTAGAAGCATAACAGGGGGTTTGGCATCAGACTGATACACAGATGGGAGGGAAGCTCTACAAATGCTCTGAGGGGAAATAACCAGGGTGAGGCTCCTCAGCCCCCTACACACAAAATTTCTGTGATAACCCACAACCTCTTCAGCCAAGTTTCCCCCTTAAAAGCCTTCTTTTTGGCGTCAGCCCTGGCATAGCGGTTAAGTGTGCATGCTCCGCTGTCACTGCCTGGGGTTCGGATCCCGGGCATGCACCAATGCACCTCTTGTCAAGCCATGCTGTGGCAGCATCCCACATAAAGTAGAGGAAGATGGGCATGGATGTTAGCCTACGGCCAGTCTTCCTCAGCAAAAAGAGGAGGATTGGCGACAGATGTTAGCTCAGGGCTGATCTTCCTCACAAAAAAAAAAAAAAAGGCTTCCTTTGTGCAGTGAATCCTATATGGTATGACTCATGATGTCCTCAATTCCTGATACTGCCCTTCATAATGATGTCTCAACTCCGTGACTGTGTTATTGCCTAATGGGCCAGATTCTCATGCTCTGTAATAACTCTCGAGGAATCCAGTATGGAATGGAGCCCATGTTAACAGTGCTGATAGTTGCAAATCTTTGTCAAAAGGCCTGTGTCAATTTTAGGGCTCCCACATAATGCGGGAAATACATTCTTCTGTGGCTGCTAAGCCAACTAACAGCATAATTTCCCATTAAAAGTTATTCCCCTAGTGACCCTAAATTGAACACATCTAGACTAAGCTACTGTAAATAAGTGAGCTTGTCTTGCCTACTGGTGACATGTTGTTAGCAATACCTATATAAATTTTATAATATAGGATGGGGGTTACTTGCCAGCTCTAATCAATTGGCTGTAGCTTCCTGGGTTGCATATTGACCATACTTGCAAAGTATGTCCACGTTCAAAGAAAAGGAGATTGATTCACAATGATTTCCATGAGGTGAAGTGAAGAGAAAGAGAGTGCACCATTTGCCACTATTAAGTGGTAGTACTATTAAGAGATCACAGGACCTGGCCATGAAAAGTCCTGAATTCTAGTCCTGCACTAACACTAACTAGCTCTGTGACTTGAGTAAGTACTGCATCATTGTGGGTCTTACTTTATTCTCCGGAACAACAAAGGGATAAAATAATAGTTGATCTCCAAACACCACTCAACCTATACTATTCTGTGAAGCATCAAAACTGCACCAATCTCTGCCTCATGCCTTCCTGCTTTCCCTCTCAGCTCATAATACCCATTAAGCGTACAGAGGAAAAAACTCAGACAATCAAAAAAAGAAACAAAACCTTATACTTTCTTATCAATTGCCATATCATTGAATTCACTCAATTTAAAATCAACATATTTGGGTGAAATGTTTGGTTTCTTTTTGGTCAATAATTTATCTGACTCACATAGGGATGGTAGGTTATAAATTAATGTTATTATCAAGAATTTCCACCTGCCTATCATGTTTATTTCCTGAATGAGCATTCTAGGAATCTTTTCTCTATGATAATATTGCCATATGCTTTCTAGTTTGCAAGTAATTTGCCTTTATTATCTTATTTGAATCACACAAGTCTGTGCAGTTGGCTGGTAGGTTATTATTATCTCATTCTACAGCTGAATAAACTGAGGTTTAGAAAAATGAAGCCATTTGCTTTGGCTGACTCATTCAACTTGTAAGTGACAGTGCTGGAACCGGACTGCAGATCTCCTGCTTGCTCATCGAAATGTTCTCTGCTCTATGAGGATAGGATTTCAAGTCTTCTAACTTCAAAGCCAATGTTCTTCCTATTCCTTGAACCTGCATGAATTGACTGAAAACCTAAAACAACTGGCCATATGTCTGCAATGATCAGAGGTTAAGGGACCACTGGGTAGGGATATGGTAAATGGGATTCAAACACTGAAAGAAAGGTCAGAATAGATGATCTTTAGGGCATAGTCAAAGTCTGAAATGCTATCATTGGCTCAATGACAAAAATAAATATGTTTTCTTTCTATTTTGTCCAGCTGATTTTTTAAAGTTTTTGCAGCCCTTTGGTTTTCTTCTTTCTCACTCTGCATTAGATTTTCCTAGAAGGCAGAGAAAGATAAATTCAAGGACTCATATATGAAAAAACTTGGATTAACATAGCAAAGTCACTGGTATTGACCATTCCCAGGAAATGGATCCACAAACAAATTGGGAAGATGTGGGAACTTTGTACCATCACCTATTATTCATAGCCACCATCTGCCACAGGGTCCCTACCTTCCTGGGTACAGAAGCAATAGTCTCATAGAAAGAAGATTTTTGTCTACATGACTGAAGGATAGAGGAAAGGTCATTTAAAAGAGTTTATTGGCACAAGAAAACACAGGAGGAAAGAGGGGGTCAATATAAGAAGAGCAAGAACCAATCTTCTATCTAGTAGTTTCTAAATAGTAAATGGTGCCATTCCCCTGGAGAAAATTGTATCACTAAAATGAAGGATGGCTGAGACATTAGAACTGCTTTTAATGGCTACTGCAAATTTGTGTTCATGTGTGTGGGCACAGGCATGGGCATGAGGTATGTCCATGGATGGATTTTTTTTTTCTGTAGACAAATAAGTTGTCAGATGGAAGCATTAACTGATTTGAAGAGATACAAACCAACTCTAAATAAGTTGCCATTCTTCAAATGTCCACTATGATAATGAAAACAACAATTAAGATTAAAGACATTAGGTCTGAAAATTTCCTGAATCTTGGAAAGACACTTTCAAGAAGAGGAGTCACTCTGCCCAGAAGAGAAGAAATAATCTCTTCCAGCAAAATATAAAAATGACAAGTCAGGGTGTCAACAAAGACTATTCTATAAGAACAATGGAATTGTCCAGATGTGTTAAGGAGATCAGTTACCATTAGGCTATAAGGTAGGAGGAGGTAAAATGTGCAAAAATATTCATTTCTTTATTCATTTTTTCCAGGTATAAATAAAGTCAATGTCGAAACAACCTCTGCATTTAAAGTTGACTTCTATTTTAACATGATTATAGATATTGTCATCATATATGCCAGTTTTCATAGAGAAAGCCAACCTTAAATATTACATTATGTCAAATGAGCCATTACAGAAATTTCAGTATTTCAGCAAAATGTGACTGATCAAAGTAATACAGCAAACCTTTAAATGGAAATAAACCTAAATCAAAAAGATTAATAGCCAAAAAAAAAAAATGGAGACGCACAGCTTAAAGAAATGCTTCCATTATTCATACACATATGTTCACAATGCACACACACAAGAGCTATATTATATGTCTCTAATTATAAGTGTGTGCAGGTATCACTCTTCTAATCATAAAATCTGAGCCACGCTAAGTATAAATATCCTCACAATTGTAACTTCAATGATTGACTTAAAATGAAATTATAACACTGGTGATTTTTTAATAGTGCTGTTGTTTTTAGTTTAGCTCCAGTTTAAAATTATTTGAAATATGGTTCAAATTATTTAACTAGAAAGTCTCAGTCCATTGTCCACATGAGTAAAAAAGCAAGAAAGGAAGTGTATCATCACTAAGGCTTTTCAAATGTACTATCCTTCTTCAAAGAAATGTGGAAGTCCACAGGGAACCTTTTTATATTTAATGTTGCAATGGAATGAACATTGTTTAGCGTGGGAAAACATGATCCCTCACATAATCACAGACACACAGTTATCTTACAGCTATAAAACATCCAGAACTCCAAGAAAACAATTATTTATAAAGGATTTTTTAATAGAGCCTAAAGTAAATGAAGACTTATTTAAGCAGTATTATTTTAAAACTCAATGAGTTTCATACCTTTGATTGTATCTTGATAGAAAAATAAGTGAGTGGGAGGAGAGGTGCCCAGAAAGGTCATGAGAGCCATAGAATGGAGAATTTTAAATATAAAAATAAATATGCACTTAATAATTTCATTCCTTCATCAAAGATTTATTGAGCACCTACTATGTGGCAGGCACTATGCTAGGGTGTTGAGGATATAGCCACGGACATATTCCACTCAGTTCCTGCCCTCACGAAACTTACATTCCAGTAATGACACTCTCAGTGGGCTGAAAAGGAAATACTAAGGTTGAAAGTACAATGGGTTGGTATGGATAACTCCTACAGGCAAATGGAAGCCATAAACATGATTTCAGCATAAAAATAGAATAGGAACATCTACGAGTTTGGGAGTGATTGTCACAACCATCCTCTCCCACTACCAAATTCAGAAAGAGTTGAAAGAGCCACAGGAGTCAGACAAAGGGAGATGAAAATTTCAGGTTTATCACTGATACATCTGCAGTGAAGGAGTGGTTCAACCTTGCCCTGCTACTGAACTTCCTAAAATCCCTGCATCCATCGAGTCTGGACTTGGGATACCCCACTCACGAGGGAGCTTGGGTTTGTGGAGCCAGCTCTCCCCCATCACTGCCTCCCTCATAGTCATTTGCCTCGAGCACATCAAGCTTCAGTGATGAGGGACAGAAATAGCCTCTAGATCTATCTCTAGGAGGCAGACCATTGATCTATCCCAGCTAGGTCTATCTGGGAAAGGCAGGAGAAGGATGGACTGCCTCTGTAGACAGGCAAATAAAAAAAGAGATAGAACCTAAAAGAGGCTGAAGCTTTTCCCAATCTCACAAATCAAATAACATTGTTCTTCCCTTGGCAAGGAGAGAGTACTGGACAGGGAGACAGACTAAAAGGCTTCCTATACTAGAAGCTCCCACACAGAAAAGAAGAGAGAAGAATGGGCTCTCATCTCCAAAAAACAAGCTGACCATGGAGCATGTCAAATTTAATGTGAAAACTATTATATGAAAAAAGATATTTTTAAAACTATTCCAAAGATGAGAACCCTGAGACCCAGAGAAGTTATTTGCCCAAGTTCGTCAGCCTTGAACTGGTCTCCAAACCAGAGTCACCTGATCCCAGTATCTCAGGCCCTTGCTCTGCACCAGTATTTCTACTTTTACTTCCAAAAACCCATGGATTTGTTCTTGGAGGTCCATACTTCCCCCAAGAGACAAAATTATCATCAAATTTTTAATTTAAATTTTATTGATTTTAACATTTTTAATAATTAATTTATAATTTGCTTTGATTTTATGGTTATATAGGAGCTATATGCATAGGGAGTTTGTAACTAGATTTATGTTGTTCATGTTCCTAAAATATTAAAGTGAAAAAATTTCTATCAATGGAAGTCTATGCGAATATTTTTGTGTTTTAAAATGGCAATATACAGGACTCATCTTTTGAGAACTGTTACTAAACATCATAATGCCTCCCAAGAAGGTGACATTTGTCTCAGACAGAAAATTCCGAAAGGACTAGTTACTGTGGTTTCTGGGGAGGTCACTAAAACAACAAGATTTGTTTGGGGATTATTTTAATAATAATGTAAGAAATATGAAGCAATTGTATTCATGAGTGATATATTAGTAACTGGGGGCCAGAGGCCCTGGTTACGGGCTAATATACAAATCTATCACAAGAAAGACATTAAATATCATGGACTTTTATTGTTCTCCTAGTAAAATACACACTTTCAAGCAAGGGTAAAGACATCATAATAAAAAAGCAATTATCAATCATTTTAATGTTTATTAAATTGCTCATGGAACAATAGAATAGGCTTTTGTGGTTTCTCCTGAGAATTAAATCACCATGTAGAAACAGCTATAAAAAATACATGTAGTTTTTTAAAAATTATGTTCAGTGTCTTAAAACTAATTTATATATAAAACATATATATATATATAATACATCATATAAATGAGCAAGAAATAAATAAAAGGCAAAATTTCTGTGAGTCTCACCATTCTCACTGGGTGTGCTTATCTGTCAATGGGTTGACAGCCCAGCACTCCACTGCTGTGGAGTTTTTTTAGGGACAGAGTGAACCCATAAATCCGAAATACCTTCAAAATGAAATCCTGGTGTCAACATCAAGTAGTTTTGTATCCACACAGCCAGGCAATCACTGTTTCCTGCTTTCTCTCTCTATTCAGGAGAGCAATCATTAGCAGATGAGGTAAAAATCCGGGTGAAGGGGTGGACGGAGGAAAACTCTGAACTGTTTTCCCAGGTGACTGTGTCTGCTCACTATGAGTTTAAAAAAATGAATAATTTGATACTCCCCAACTTTCCAGTTATATTGCTTGGTAAGTTGAAATCTAACATTAATTAATAATTAATCATCCATCATGTGTCAAATTAACAGCCACTTCAAAATGACTAAAAATTCTAGGCTAGACATAAAATTGACCAAAAAATACCTACAAGGGACACAATCAGATTTCTAGCTTTGAAATATTGGTTCACCCATTGACTTAGACTCCAGCTTTCAATATCTGATATGATGAAACAATTAATAGAGTGATATTAAACATTAATAAGCCCAGGATGCAATGCTAGTGTGGAGCATTTAGGGAAGAAGGATGCCCCATTCTTTAGCAAAATAGGAACACATTATTTTATTTTATTATTTTTTGTGTGAGGAAGATTGTCCCTGAGCTAACACTTGTGCCACTCTTCCTCCATTATGTATATGGGATGCCACCACAGCGTGGCTTGACGATCAGTGTGTAGGTCCACGTCCGGGATCCGAACCCGCAAACCCCGGGCCACAAAAGCAGAGTGCATGAACTTAACCACTAATCTACTGGGCCAGCCCCAGGAACATGTTATTCATTAGCACTTCTGATGGGACTGATTGGATGGTTTTCTCCAGGAGAAGAACTGTCACCACAGCCTTTGGCTGGTAGGTTTACTGCCCTATGGAGAGCATGTTTCTATCTGTGGGCCTGAAGTCTCATCAACCAAACTAACTGATACATTTGCTCAAAAATGGGCAATCCTAGATGCTGAGCAGTATACTCCAAATGGGATCGTGGGTAAAGACTATTTTCCAAAATCCCAGAATCTGAAGTCATCCATCAAAGCACCTTGGGGATTTCCAAATTTGGTGGCTACCCACAGGAAGCTCTTGTATACAAAGCTCCAGGCACTTTGTGGAATCAGCCGTCTGTCTTTGTATACTGTAATGATGAAGAGCTCAAACCTCAGGCTCATCAAGGCTTGAGGTGGACTCCTGGTGTGCTACTCACACAGCTATATGAGCTTGAATGGGTCCCTTTGAGTCTCTCAGCCTCAGTGTCCTCATCTTTAACACAAGGATGATAACACCTGCCTTGCAGGGCTGATACAAGATTTAAATTACAGAATGGAAAACGCTTAGCACAAATCCTGGCACACTGTGCTATTCCACATGACTGTTTCTGCTAACCAGCAGGCAGGGCCAGAGCTGGCCTTCCACAGCCCTTTGTTCTACAAACGCCCTTGAGCAAGCACTTTATCAACCAAGATTTGCCACTCACACCAGACACCAAAATGAAATCCAAATAAAGAAAGAAGTAAACGTAAAATCTCTGATCATAAAAAGTAGAAGAGATTTTAGGTAATTATGTGATCTCTAGATGGTAGTGAGATTATGGGAATGGGTTTTTCTTTTTATAATTTCCTATATTTCAAGATATTCTATAGTGCATTTTTTATTTTTAAAATTTAAGAATGTAATGAAAAAGCATTACAAAAAAAACACACTACTTAGGTTGTGGAAGGATAATAAAGTTTGTATAGTAACCTTTTGGCTCTTTTGTTTTTTCCTATTTTCCTCACCTGAGAAAGGTCTAATACACATTTCTCTATTATCTGACAGAGTAGCTAGGCATATTTTTTGCCATTCTAGGTCTGTTGCTTCTCTGATCTTCTGCACATCCATTCCCTAGTCAGGGCAGAGGATGCACATTTTACTCTAAACATATGTCTTGCATTGGGCCTCAAACCTCAATTGATCATGGGAAAATGCCAGTGGTGGCTTCTTTCTTCCAGTACCCTCTAATTACTACAGTTCTGGTCTGACAATAAAAATCTCAACACATAAATTCTGCTTTCAACTAGAATAGTTCTATACTTGGATATATCCTCAAGCTTTATACTTGACTTGAACTCAGAAACGTTTCTATCGATAGTGGTGGCAAAAAAGAAAAAAAAAAACCACACCATCTTCCAGGTCTACATTTGAACTAGATACAGGAGGCTGTAACCTGTGCACCTCTAATATCAGAACGCCTGCCAGAAAAGCTATGAGGTTAATAAATATTTTCCTATTCAGGGGTTCTCTAGGAAAAACATGTTAAGTAATTAAATCTTCATGGTAAATTAGTTTGTCAGGCCACTTTTCTGCTGGAACAAATCACCTTCAGTGACATGAAAACCCACAGCACAGTCAGGTGGAGAACAGAAGGAAGAGATCATTGCTGAGAAGGAAGCCAAACCCACTTCACATTTTTTCTAGATATATGCCTATTTTCAATAATCTTCTCATAACCAATTCTTTCAGTCCAGAAATGTTTTAAATCCAGTAATGCTGCTTTTTCAAAAGCTATTTGGACCTAGAACTCAGGAACAGTGAAGAAAGGCAGGGATTCCAGTCTGGGCTTTGCAACTAACCAATATCCGCTTTATATGTGTCAACTTACCTTCTTAAGCCCCAGGTTACTTATGTATAAAATGAGAAGTTAAAGAAAGTCAGAAAGGCCTTTTAAAACTCTAATATACTATAGTTCAGTGGCATACTTACTTTGAATGATACATGAGCAAGGGCTAAAATTAAAATGGCATGTTTGATTTATAGACTTATGGAATGAGAGTTGGAAGATACCTCAAAGATTATCTAGAAATCATAAAATCTAACCTTGGCATTGGAAGATGACGTGTTTGTTTTAAAAAGACAATGTTACGCAATAAATAAATGTAGCCAAAGAATCTCAAAATAAGAAGCATATGAGAACAAAAGTTTTTCTTCTCCACTATTTTGCTTCTGAAAATATCAGGATGGGGAAAAAAACATGTCTTATCCATCATTTTGGAAACAGAACTACCATTTACTCTATGCTTGCTATTTTATGGGTATTTTGCTAGGCATTTCACACATTTTTTATTTAATCAATCACAACAACTTTATGTGGTAGGTGTTAATATCCCCATATAACTGATCAGGAAAGTGAGTTGAGAGATACAAGATAAGGTTATTTAATCTTGTATAATGTAATAATGTAAGGTTATTTAATCCATTCAAGTTGTATATATAGCAAGTGGAAAGCCAAGAACATTCAAACCTAGGTCTGTTTGACTCTAAAATCCATGCTTATTTTATTCTACAACACGACTTGTCTTACTTGGAGATTTTCTTGATAATCAAGCTTTTCCACAGCTTATATTCTAGACATGGCCCAGCTTTGAAGCCTAGAGAAGAGAAGATTCATCTTAGATGAGGCAGATGCTATTGCATTTAATTTTATCTGATTGTGCATTTCTCCTTTGGAAATATAAATGAGTTCACAGGGAAAATAGTCTATTCAACTAATTCTCAACCTCCCTTACTTCAAGGGTATGATTGTTTCTATAAAAGCCACACTGGAGTTATACCAAAATTGTCTGAAATTTCCTCTCATTTTTACACTTCATCAGTTATCATCATAATAATCTTGGAATTTCACAGTTATGTCAGAATGTTTATGGTAGAGAACAGTAAAGGGCATAAAGCCAAACACTTTAACTCCAGGGGATTTATACACACATATTACTGCAGTTCTGTATTTATTGTTTTTATTTGATATGTCCTATTAGTACAAACTATAAAGTTCTCAAAATATCTGTGATCATGTGTGGGCTAAAAGAAATTTCTATCTTTGTTTACAGTCCCCTTAAACCTATGTTCTTTTTTCTTAAGTATGTGGTTATTGAGAGGACTGAGAATACAAGTAAAATTTTATCCAGGCTTGAAATTACAAAAGACAACAGATGTTAAAGTGGAGAACATAAAAGTCTTATAACCACATACCAAATACAATAAATTATATTAAGATAATCCTAATTGAAAATTTTGAGGATTGACTTCTGGTTTTGGTAGTATGGCTGCCCTTGGACACTTGAATGTCCATTATTAAAATAAATAAAGTGAAGAAAAAAATGTATATGTATACAAATATATGCATACACATAAGTTTATATACACATATCCATATACATGCATGCATGTATGAATATTAAAAAGTTAATGGATAAGATTAAATAGATAAGATTAAATAAAACACATAGACACACGCAGCTCTACATGCATCATAGTAAACTGAAGAACTCTAAAAAAGAAAAGAGATTTTAAAAATAGCCGGAGTACTGATCACCTAAAATCTATTGGTTATTATATTGACAGCTGACTTCTCATGGGCAACAATGGAATCCAGAAGATAATGGAATACTACCTTTAATGAGTTGAAGAAAAATAACTATACAACAAGAAGACTATACTCAGCAAAACTGTCTATCAAGAACAAAGTCAAAAGAAGGATATTTCAAAAAAAAGATAAAAATACCAGAAAGATGTACATAAAAATTAGCAATGGTCATTTTTGAGCATTGTGATTGTCACATATTATGCAGAACCATAAAAATGACTGTGCAAACTGAAACTTGCTAAGTGTTCTTAATAATCAATTGGTAAAATTACAGTTGTTCCACGACCTTTAAAGTTTTTGTCAAAACATTAAATATTTTCTTACTGTCAGTTATAAATATACAGGGAAATGAAAAAATAGTAAAACTAATATTTATTTTGTACACTGTAATTGAAAACATTAGAACCATTGAGAAATAAGTTTTTACCAAAAATAAAACACTTTATCAAGATTAGTTTGAGCACTGCTTGCCTTCTTCTCATTTTATAACTTATAATATGGAATGAACATCTTTGATATGCCCTGCCAAATTATAATACTCATTTCTAAGTTTGAATCAGCTTCCAACATTTACCTTCTGTGCCTTCAATGTTGTCCAATATCTCCAAGAGTTACTTTAACGTGTTTTTGTTAGCATCACTTCCTCTGGGATATCTTTTGTCACAACTGCTTTCTTCATTTATGTTCACAAGTTCATCTTCACTAAGTTCCTCTAGCTGTATATCCATAGTTTCAAACAGCAGCCTTGTCAACATTCTCACAGGCAGCTATTTCTTCTATAACTCCATTTACGTTGGGTTCAAATTTCACTTGCAGCCTTGTCATTTTTTTGTCTCTTCGCAGCACTTCCATCTTTGTTGGCCAATTCCCTCTTTTGGTGATCTATTTTTGTAAAATGCTGCTTGAGTTTATCACCGAGAGGCAAGGAGGAATGCAACTATATGCTTTGCTCTCTATACATGAACTGAACAATAGATGTGCTGTGAGCAATCACTGACAGACTTGAAAGAAGTGAGGTGATTGGTCACTGATTCCAATAGCATTTGTTATTTACATAGTCACTTGTGAAATGAAGAGCTAGCAGCAAAGTTTGTATTTTATGTAATTATTCACAGTTAATACAACATGGTAACTGAAATTTGAATTGTGTTGATAGGAGATTGGTGTAATTGAACTAAGCTATGATAACAAAATTTGAAACATGAAAGTGAAGATTGCCTACATGTGATAATATGTATTGTTCTGTATGATTTTCTGTACTTTTACAACGAACATTTATTACTTTTGTGATATATGAAACAATTTTCAGACCAACAAAATTCAGAGTTTGTACCCCCACCAGTCATTCAGAAAAGCAATTCTAAAGGACTGTGATCCCGGCGGGAAGAAAATGATACCAAATGGGAGGTATGAGATACGAGATGGAAAGAGAAAAAATATTGGTAAATATACGTGTACACCTTTCTTAAACGGTCTCATTAAAATGTATAACATGGAAGAATAAGATAGAATTAAAACACTTGACAAAAATTTCATTCATATAGAAGGTTATGATCAGAGATGAATTGTTCTAGGGCCAGCCCCGTGGCTTAGCCGTTAAGTGAGCGCGCTCCGCTGCTGGCGGCCCGGGGTTTGGATCCTGGGCACGCACTGACGCACTGCTTCTCCGGCCATGCTGAGGCCACGTCCCACGTACAGCAACTAGAAGGCTGTGCAACTATGACATACAACTATCTACTGGGGCTTTGAGGGAAAAAAATAATAAATAAAAATTTTTAAAAAATATATTAAAAAAAGAGAGAGATATTGTTCTAATATCTTTTTATTGTACAGAAGAATAAAGATATTGATTGCTTTGTTAAATATTGTATGTATGTTAGTATGGCTGAGGTGAACACTAAAAGAACAGGTATAGAGCATGTGCATTCCAAAAAGAATGGAAGGGAGAAAATAGGAGGAGAGAAATCAATTAGAAACTTAATCCAAAGAAAGCAAGAAGGGAGGGGATAAATACAAAATAAACAGAAAAAATAGAGAATAAAATGATAGAACCAACAATATCTATTTTATGATGCATGAAAATTAGATAATATAATGCACACAAAAGTGATAATTGCATTCCAGATGTATATTAGGTGTTTAATAAATGTAAATTTAATCTGAATCAGAGGTTTATCATGGATATGCAATGGAACAAAGATCTCTCTACTTCCATATGTCTGAGGCAGATCTTGGAGCCAGATTACACTTCAAAATGAGTGAATACAGCATTTGTTTTACAACACTGAAAAGTGCAATTGCTTGCGTATCAAGTAGGATCTCTGTGTCATGTAGAATTTGCCCAGATAGTGTAATTATGATACATTCAAACAATTTTGGATCAGGTATACTGATAGAACCCCTGGATGCTACAATTAGCTGGTCATGATTATAATACAAATTCTTAGAACACACAGGATCCTGGCTCTAAAAGTCACCACCAGAACTCCTCACTAGATTATGGGCATATCCAGTAGGAAAATGCACACACAATCTGCCCTTTCTTGGAGATCCAAGATTTGGGGCAAATAAAATTTTGGTCCTCCTTTGATGATGACTGAGGATTCCCAACCTTGGGGTACACAAAATAACTTTACATCTGGTAACTGGACTGAGTTCAGAGTAACTTTTTAACAATCACTCAACACAGACTGGGTTGTAATGGACGTGTGGGATAAAGCCCAGAAAAAAATTATTAAAATTAGGGAAAATAGCTGCCATGAAGAAGACAAAAGAACTTTGTTTGCTTATCCTAAGAAAAGAAGAAGGGTCAGCGTGGAATGTGCAATGTTTAATAAAAATTCTCCACCCCACAGAAGACTGTTGGTTGATATTAAACAGCTTTTCAGTTTTCATTTCAGAATGTACATAGCAACGATTTTCATTGCTAGGCAATGAAATAGCACTAGGCATAGATTCATAGCACTAGGCATAGATTCCTCAGTGTAAAAGTGAGCAAAAACGCCATTATGAAGAAAAAACATACAGCTTCTTTCTCTGAAGACTTTTAGGAAAAGAAAAAGAACTACTTTCCTTCAGCACCTATTTATTATGAGGCAAAGTTTGTCAGATAAGATAAGGGCACACCGCCACCTACCTCTTGCCACCTCCCTCTCTCTGTTAAATATAGAGAGAGGCATATATATAAAATTAAGCTTTGAAACAACTCTTGAGAATAAAGAGTTATCAATTTCGTTGATAGACCACTTTGCCTAAGTTTGTACTACTTACTACACAGTGGAGGATCCAAGACTCAAAATTATGCCTCCCTGATGCCAGTGCCTCTGCCTTTTCCTCTGCCCCATCCTACAGTCTATTTGAGCTGATTTCACTGATTTCCTACCTCCAAGTGAGAGTTAAGTGATAGACCACCCAAGCTTTCCTAAACTTTACACTTAAGATTCTTCTAATACAGGAAGCAGCAAACATTTTCTGTAAAGGGTCAGATAATAAGTATCTTACGCTTTTGTGGTCATGTGGTGTCTGTCACAACTACACTGCCATTGTTGCATGAAAACACCCATACACAACCATAAATGAATGAGCATGGCTGTGTTCCAATAAAACTTTATAGACAGTGAAATTTGAATTTCATATAATTCTCAGTCATCAGGAAATATTATTCTTGTTTCCATTTTTTTCTAACCATCTAAAAATGTACAAAACATTCTTAGTTCATAGGCCATACAAAAAAGGCGATGGGTCAAATTTGGCTCATGGGCCATAATTTGCCAACTCTTGCTCTAGAAAAAATCTACAGGAAGGCATTGGCCTCTGCTCCTTTTATTGCCCATTTTATGGAAAATCAAAGCAGCCTTCCCTGGTAAGATGGCTGAGTGAAATCTGGACTAGAGCCTGTTGGAAAGCAAACCATTTTATGAATAGTCTCCCTTTGTTTGTGCCTGGCAAGGTTGTTTGCAGTCAGGCATATTCTTTGGATTAAATTTAGCCATTGGAGAGTAAACACACTAGGCATTGGTTCATTAGCCTCACAATGAGAATCTCTCCGCGTCAAGGATTTAACAGTCTGAAAATGGCCTCTGGCTAGAAAGAATGAGAGTTCAGTCTTTACTCCTAAATTCTTCTGAAAAATCAAAATGTCTGTCTAAGTAAATATAATTGAGAAATCACTTGTCAAAGATAAATATTTCTGGAGACAATACAAAATTCATGAAAATAAAAATTTGACAAGTATGGACATTCTTGAGCTTCTGGGGGTTTAAAAGGAGATAGACCATTTTTCTCAAAAGGTTTGGAGATTAGGGAAAGGCACATCATCATCAGAATCCAAGTCCTCAGTGGTTTCCAGCCCTTTCAGTTCTAATTCAAACAAAACTTGAGATTAATGATTCAAGCCCCGTGGGGTTTACAGCAGGAAAATAGTCATAATTTCAGGTTTACGATTTTGTTCATATCACAAAAGTTTTGGCATGGAATGATTGCATAAATTCCCAACTCCTATCTAAGCCTCCACCTGCTGAAAAAAAGCATCTACCAAGGATAGCTTGAGATTTGCTGCTTCCTCTAAAATCAGAGACCTGGGCCCAACAGTAGCAACCCTGCTGATGAGGAGTGGGGCTACATACTGACTGTCCCTTTGGAAAGACCAACCTCAAATACCCCTGCCAACCATTCAATAAATATTTGTTGAATCTCTATTGTGCTAGTACAAACATATAAACAGATAATATACTTTAGTACTAATACACAAATAGCTCATTTTCTTGGATTCAGCAGGTGTTTAATATATTGTCTAAATGAATGATTTTATTAATGAGTGAATTAGTAACTTCTCAACAAAAAAGATTTTGTTGCCCAAGCTGGGTATTTGGCAAGAGGTACCGTCAACATTGGCATGGGTCCTCCTCTTATAGGAATTCTTATTCTTATAAGATGCTAACAACTAATAAGCACTTTGCTTGTGTCAGAAACTCATTTTCCTTGTGGGAGAAGTGCTAATATGATTCTGGTTTTACAGGTAGGCAATTGAAACTGAGAAGATAAGTAAATTGGCCAAACCCATTTCCATTTGACTCAAAACTCTGTAGACTTGACTACTCAACACAGCCTCTTAGTCTACAAGCTTGTTAATTTTCTTCATTGGAAGATGACAAGAGAATGATTTTTTATACCAGTACATTGATTTTCCTTCACAAAGCCCTATCACTCCCATTCTACTTCAGGGCATTTCTGGAGAAAACATGATTTTCAGAGACATATTCAAATCTAAAATCCAGGAAAAGAAATGCAATTGGACTAGCCTTCAGGTAAACAAGTCTCCAGAATGCCTCCCCTCATTTTTACTTTTTTCTTCCCTGGTATTAAATATATATCAGCTCCATTTGCCAATTTCCAGGTCTGCCCTGTCCTTACAGCTCTGTCCAAACACACCTTTTGCTTCCTCCTTGGAGTTTGCATCTTACTTTTGGGTAGTAGAGTGATAATGGCAGACAGTAAGGAGGAGGAACAATGATTCATTATGCACTTAGACAAGAACTTGCCAAGACTAGGATCTAAGATGCAAACTTGCGGATTAGCCAAACATATAATACATTCTGAAAGCAAGACCTCTTTTTTCATGTTCAGGGTGGAGTGTATAGGAGAAGGCAATAAATGTCTCCTTTGTTCTTGGGCATTTTTTCTGAAAATAAGCTCATTCTTCCACAGAGAATTATTTGATTAACAGGGTGGGGCCAAAACAGCCAAATACAGATAAGTTAGGCACCAAAAAGTAGATAGGTTCAGCCAAACACAACATTCAATAGAATTTTAATAAAAAACAAGTTTAAAAATATCACTCCCTATTTTAGATTATGTCCTCTGAATATTTTTTCTTTGACGTATCTGTTGTATAGACTCTATGTGATTGTTTTTGCACATTCTATGGGGTTTGGGTCAAATATTAAAGGAAAAAGAAAACAGTCTTCCTCAGCAAAGCTGATAATAGTACAATCATTCACCATGCACTAATTAGGTAAAACAGAGGGCACAAATGCATAACACAGGGGCCTGTTTGGACTACAAACATGTTTTTTTAAAGGGCACAATATTATTTTTAAAAATATGAGTTTATAATATTTAAAAGTCCACATAAAACCTCAGTTTGGGGCTTGAAATCTCTCAAATGATGATTTCCGTGTGGCAAGTCAGCTGAAGCTGAATAGAGGCTCGCCCCTGTAGATAGAACGTACATAATCCAGTTCATCATTATGCTCAGCCTGGTGAACGAATGAATGTACATTATATGTCAGGCCCCTGAAGTATTTGAGTTTACAATCTCTGATGCCAAAAAGTTACAGACTTTTCATTAAATTATACTCAGTGTGAGGAGAAAAGAGAAATCCTCAGAATTTTAGAATAACTTGAGGAAATTTTACACCATAAAAGTTTCTCCCCATCTCTACTCTTGCCATATTAACTCCTTCCTGTGTTAGAATTACTTCCATAAAGTGGGTCATATCCTTCAGGTTGATGAGAAAAGACTGAGAACATTTTTAGATACTTGAATTAACTGAGAAAGGGGCAAACTTGAATATCTGAATATCTTGAATATAGAGTATCTTTCTATCTTCAGAAAATTTATCTCAAGGATCACTGAATATAGTTCAGTTTGCACTATTGGTTTACACTGGCAGAGATGAGTTAAATTGATTATTAAGCACGTTGGGGGCTGATTATAGCACTGGGAATGTAACTGCTGTATAATGAAAGAGTGAGTGAGAGTGATTGTTTGGAAACTTGTCTAACACAGGAAACGTTTTCTCTTACAGCATCTTTCGTAGTCCAAAATGTAAAACAGATAAACACAAAGCTGCTTTGCTTGAATATGAGGAGGGATTTCCCGCCTCTTTTGGAACATCTGCCCAACCCCTAGGGCACAACAAATAAGAGTTTGAGAATCGTGGAAAAAGATTATACATTATAGTTTTAGGTCACTTTCAGCTCTAAATATCTATGATTCATCGACCCTGGGATACCATCTGTTTTTCATAAAGTCCTCTTACAAGCCATATCACCTTAGGCAGGTAACTTAATGTCTCTGAGATTTTTCTTTTATAAAATAAGGATAATAAAACCTGATTGTAACACACACATGTACCTAGTGTACATGTGTGTATGTGTGTGTGTTGTGTGTATTCTGGGTCCATTCCTTCCCCATTATCAGCCTCTTAGACTCAGACAAAGTTGATTCCATCCCCTGATTCCAAAGGTGACACAAGACACAGGCTGAAGCTAAAAAAATCATGCCTAGGAGCTATCAGTAAAGTGCTGCTTTTTCTGGGTTACTAACAGAATGAAGACCCGGAGCTATCTGCTGGCATCTTTGCCACTATGTGACAAAAGGTGACCTGAGAATGATGCCGACAGAGATCAAAGCAGAACAGAAGAAAAAAGAGGGAAACCTTCCTGATTCTATGGCTTGAGCATCTGGATCCAGCCATGCCCAGAATACCCCAGACTTTGTTAAGTTACATGAGCCAATATATTTTCTTAATTTAAAAGCTACTCTATTTTGAGTTTTCTGTCATTTGCATCCAAAAGAGTTTCAATAACAGGGCCTTAACTATAGGGTACCTCTGAAGATTGAATTAAGCCGTGCAAATGAAAGCAATGCGTAAATTAAGTGCTACCATTAGTTTCCTCAAATCAGCATTTCAAGACATTCCATCAGTCTCATCCAAAAAGAATTTTCATCTTTTACCATCAAATTTCATAAATATTACTATTTCTGATTCAAAGTGAGCCAAACGGCATTATGTCTACTACATAACTATTCTTTGTGCTCATAAACCGTGGTTACTTTAGCTTCTATTCAGCCTTTAATGTGTAACTATTTACAAATAGCAGCAGTTCTGCCAATACACTACATGAAATTTCACCACCAATGTTTGCTACCAACAAGTAGGTCACAGAGGCCAGATCATTAGAAGTTTTCAGGTTACTTTTGATTTGCTGAATGCCAAAGCCCTGTGGATTTCCAGACCATGAAAGGTTGTATTATCAGAATTCTACTATATTTTAAAACATAGAAATGAATAAGAGCAGGAAGAAGAGCATGGAATGTAATATGAACAAAAGACTAAGATAAAGTCTGATTACTTCAAGAGTAGAGAGTGAGCTGGGAAGAATAATTTGAAACGCAGGAGACTAGTGATATCATAGAAACTAAGGGAGGAGGTTTTTAAGAATTTCAAAAGTTACAGAAAACATAACGAGAGATGAAAATGGGAAAATATGCACTGGATTGGTGATTTATGCTAGAACATATTCAGTACAGATAGGGAAGGGAAAAAGAGATTGGAATGGAAAAAAAAAGTAAATGAGAGATAAGAAAGCGGAGGCAATGAGTATTAACTACTCTTTTGGAAGTTTGGAGTTGGGAAAAAAGAAAGAATTCCTTTAGAATCAGAAGACTGAGTCCAAAAGAAAAAAATTTTTAAATGAGTGAACTGAACGGAAATTGACCCATGCCCATATATTATTGTAATTTCATATATAAAGTACAATTATGCTAAAAACTGGAAAGTCAAAACAGTCACTTGACTGACGTGGTAATTGATGAGTTTAAATAGACTATATGTTTCTTGAAGATACCTTCTAACTCTTTGACTTCTCCACATCACTTAGCTCTGTGAATGGGACAGAGTGGCTACAAGATTGAAAATAACCATGTGAATAAATAAATTAAAAATGTTAATTTTGTCACAGGTAATAAAAACTATTTCAGACTCTTCTATGCCTCCTGTGCAAGAAATGTAAATCATTGAACAAATGGAATCTTCAAATCTTCTACTGACAAAATGATCCTGAAGGGCATAAGGAACAATCAGTTATATTAATGACAATATGGTTAATGTTTCACATTTATTTAACAGTTTAAGGAAAAAAAATAGTAGGCAAAAAAAGAAAGAAGAAGTTGTAGTTAGTATTGGGGTGGTGAACATGATGTAATCTATGCAGAAATAGAAGTATAATGATGTACACCTGAAACTTATACAATGTTATAAACCAATGTTTCTGCAATAAACAAACAAAAAAATAAATAATAAATAAAAATAAAAAATAAATAAATAAATAAATGAAAAAGTCTCTGAAGTAACTGAAGGAACATTTTTTTCTTTAAGCCTCCCAGAAAATAATAAACTTATAACCAGCTAGCATGAATTCACAAAATATGTCTGATCAAAGAAAACAATGTCCATTCTTCTAATTGAAATACTGAATTTATGCCTGAAGGAAGAGGTTACATGGGATGTATATCAGCAATTTTCATAAAGCAGAAGATGGGGAAGCAGTTACAAACCTGAATGTAAATCTTTCTTAGCTACTGCAAGCGGGTGGCCCACACTCAGGTCAGGTTCTTGGACGCTGAGTCTAAGGCCAGGGTACGTGTGCCAAGTATTTAGTAAAGAAGTGGTCCTGGGGAGACTGGTAAAGGAGTAAAGAAAGCAAGATAGGGAAAGAGGAAGAAGCCAAGACAGGATGAGACTTCAGGTGAAGTCCCAGCCTCATCCAGGCTGCTTTAGTCCTGCATCAGTCAGTCATTGGTACAAGCCACTGATTGTGGGCAGTAGATAAATTTCCAAGTGAGACTAGGGAGGTGGCTGGCTTCAATAGTTCAAGGGTAATTCTCTAAAGAAAGCTGAAGGGTCTACTTTAGCAGCAAAGCACATCGAAGTGGGGTGATATGTGCATAGAACAAGTATAAGGGACCACAGGGGATCTGGAGAGAGCACCAACACTGCTCATACTCTGGGCTAGCTACTTTAGATCAGCTCACTCAGGCTTTCTTCTACACTCATTCTATTAGAGAAGGGGAAAGCCAAGAACTATATTTCTCAGACTTCCTTGCAGCTAAGGTTCTGTATTAGAAATAAGTTCTACGAGATTTGAAAAGTGAAAATGAGGTGGAGAAATCTTCCTGCAGCTTTTGGCTATTGTTGCTATCTAGCAGGGTCATTAAAACCTGAGTATTCCTTGAGCAGTGTTGTGGAATACATTCTCTAGCTTTGCACAAGTCAAAAAGCAGTGGTCGAGCATCAAAAAGAATAAATACTTAGGAATAAACTTAACCAAGGAGGTGAAAGATTTGTACACTGAAAACTACAAAACATTGATGAAAGAAATTAAAGAAGACACAAACAAATGAAAAGACATTCTGTGTTTATGGGTTGGAAGACTTACTGTTAAAATGTCCATACTACCTAAAGAAATTTACAGATTCAATGCAATCCCTGTCAAAATCCCAATGGCATTTTTTGCAGAAATTGAAAAAAAGTTGTAAAAATCATATGGAAACTCAAAAGACCTCAAATATTCAAAATGATCTTGAGAAAGAAAAACAAAGCTGAAGGCTTCACACTTCCTGATTTCAAAACACATTGTAAAGCTACATTAATCAAAATAGTATGGTACTGACATAAAGACAGACATATAGTCCAATTGAACAGAATAGAGAGCCCAAAAACAAACCCTCGCATATATGGTCAAATGATCTTTGTCAAGGGTGCCAAGAACACACAATACAAAAAGAACGGTCTCTTCAACAAATGGTGTTGGGAAAACCGGATATCCACATGCAAAAAAATGAAATTGGACACTTAACTTACACCTAACTTACACCATACACAAAAAATTAACTCTAAATGGATTAAGGACCTAAATGTAAGACATGAAACTGTAAAACTCCTAGAAGAAAACATAGTGGAAAAGCTTGATGACATTGAATTTTTGGCAATGATTTCTTGGATATTACACCAAAAGCACAGCCAACAAAAGTAAAAATAGACAAATGAGACTACATCAAACTAAAAAGCTCTTCACAGCAAAGGAAACAACCAACAGAGTGGAAGGCAACTTATGGAATGGGAGACAATATTTGCAAACCATATACCTGATAAGGGGTTAATATCCAGAATACTGAACTCCTACAACTCGACCACAACAAAAATAATAATCCGATTTTTAAAAATCGGTGAAGCACTTGAATAGACATTTCTCCAAAGACATACAAATTGCCAACAGGTATATGAAAAGATGCTCAGCATCACTAACCAGCAGAGAAATGTACATCAAAACCACAATGAGATATGTCTTCACACCTATTAGAATGTTCCTTATCAACGGAACAGAAAATAATACGGGTTGGAGAGAATGTGAAGAAATTGGAACTTTTGTGCACCATTGGTGGAAATGTAAAATAGTATAGAAGCTATGGAAAACATAGAGGTTCTTCAAAAAATTAAAAATAAAATTACCATATGATCCAGCAATCCTACTTCTAGATATATATCCAAAAGAATTGAAAATAGGACCTTCAAAATATATTTGCACACCCATGTTCACTGCAGCGTTCTTCACAATAGCCAAGAGGTGGAGGTGATCTAAATGTCCATCAGTGGATGAATGGATAAAGAAAATGTGGCACATACATGTGATAGAATATTATTCAGTCTATAAAAGAAAAAAAGAGATCTTGTCATAAGCTGCAACATGGATGAAACTTGACATCATGCTAAGTGATATAAGTCAATCACAAGACAACAAATATTGCATAATTCCACTAATATGAGGTATCTAAAGTAATCAAGTACTTAGAAACAGAAAGTAAGAATGGTGGTTTCCTGGGGCTGGGGTACAGGGAGAATAGGAGTTGTTCAATGGATATAGAATCTCAGTTTTGCAAGATGAAAAAGTTCCAGAGATCTGTTGTACAACAATGTATACGTGGTTAACATTACTGCACTGTACACTTAAAAGTGGCCATGATGGTAAATTTTATGTTATATGTTTTCTACCACAATAGAAAAAAAAAAGCAGTGGCAGTGGTAGAGGCTACTGTGCTGACTTCCTACTTCTGGATTGAACTTCTGAGTGTCCATTCTCTAGGTTCCGGTGTGAAGGGAGGTTGTGGCAGCCGAGCATGAGAGGCAGTGCAGCTCCAGCTGCAGTCTTGGAAGTGCTCCTCTGGGGCAATGGTTCTCACACTTTAATGTGGTATACGCAAGTCACTGGGAGATTTTATTAAAATCAGATTCTGGGTTTGTTAGTCTGGGATGGGGCCTGAGATAAACAACTCCCAGAGGATTCAATGCTGCTGGTCCTCAGACTACACCATGAGTATCAAGGCTCTAAGATCAGTTCTGTATGGTGCTGGAAGCCTAGAACCTGTTTTTGTGACCCTTTCAATTATTTTACAAGCATTTGATTACCTGTATTAAATTCTTTCCTACTTGGAGTACCCAAGGGTTTCTATTTCCTGATTGAATCTTGAATGAACCCTGGACAGTAGTTCAGCTGGCCCATTTAACACATATTACTGAGAATCTGCTGTATACCAAACTATTCTAGGAGCTAATGCCAGAGTGGTAAACAAGACGAGGAAAGATATGTGTTTTCATGAAGTTTACATAATATCTGTGAGAGACAGTCAAAAATAAATAAAAATATCAGGTAGTGAAAAGTGCTCTTGGACAAAAAGTTGATAGACTGACCAGCGACACAGGTTTAATCAATCTCTTAGTCTGCATTAGTCTGATGCACACATGTAATGATGCCTGGCTCTCAGACAAAGAACAAAGTAAGGCTATTGTGATTTGCATTCTGGGAATGCCAGTCTCCCACATGCATAAAAAGCCCAAGCTTGGGAAATCAGTACAGAACAGCCAGGTAGGTGTCTCCTTCACCCTGAAGGTGTTGGTCAGAGGGAGTAAGTCCTAGGAAACTTGTCCTAAACAGCCAGGCAACCCGATAGCTCACAGGGCTTTGAAGTTTGGTGAAACCTTTACAGTTGTGGAGAACAGGCAGCCTAACAATAATGTCAACGTGAAAGAAGGGTGAAAAGATAGAAGGGAAAGAAGGAGGGAAGAAGAGTTTGAAAAAGAATCAAGATTCACAAGTGAGTAAAGAGAAGAAAATGGTTGTTTGCAAGTCATGAAGCTCCACCTACTGATCAGAGAAAGTCTTGCGTTAAGTGTTTATAGAATCTTCTCTTCCAGGAGATAGAAAAATGACGCAAAGTAAATTGGATTTGATGTCAGGGTCCCTATATTTCACTCCTAAGTGTGTGACCTCAGGCAAGCCACAACTTCTATGAGCCTTGGTAGTAGTACCAGTGTAGCCATACCTCCTAGAAAGGATTTCAGTAGTATTAGTTGAAGTGGCAACCTATGACAAATGAGAGGGCTCACTAGGATTTACATGCCATTTATTCTCCTGTTATTTGCAATTCTAAGGTGATACTTTTCTAGGCACCATTGGCCCCAGAAGGGCCTGCCCCTGAGGTAAATGGTCAGTCTTGTACTCTGAGCAGCCAAGTCAGGCTCCAATCCACATTGTTCTCGTTCCCTTCCACCTAAAGTCCTACTGAAGTTATAGTTATGGCACAGTGTAGCACTTAAGATTTGTTTTGTAGTTTGAAGAGGATTATGGTTAACGTCTATTCACTGATTATATTCCATCTTGTTTCATGAGGATTTCAAGACTGCTTAAAAAGCCATATATAATAAATGAAATTATAAATGTAAAATTAATATAACATGAACATGGAAGGAAAACTAGGAATAGGAATATTAGAGTCAGGAATGATAGTAAAAATTAATATCATCATTACCCTCCTGCTTTTGGTTCCAAGCTTTGACTGTCAAATGCATGGCCTACCATTTTCCAAAATGGGAAACCTGTCCATGAAATGAGAATGAAACAATTACCTACTAGAAAGAGCCACACTCTTCCATCTAAGATCAGACATGAAAACCTTGCTAGAATGGGCACTGCAAGAAATAATGATCCGTATCCTTAAGAGACACCTAATGGAAGTTCTTTTTTAAATCTTCAGTGTAGCCTGATGTATCATGCTTAAATTAATTCAATAAAATCAATTCTGAGATGATGGTGGGGTGGGGACAATATTTTCATGTGTATTGAGATTATTATCACAATCAACTGAAATTCTTTTTTTTTTTTCTTTTTTTTTTGGTGGGGGTGTGAGGAGGATTCTCCCTGAGCTAACATCTGCGCCAGTCTTCCTCTATTTTGTATATGGGTCACTGCCACAGCATGGACACTGATGAGTGATGTAGGTCCACACCCGGAAACCAAACCCAGGCCGCTGAAGCAGAGCGTGCTGAACTTAACCATGGGGTCAGCCCCTTGAAATTCTTTTTAAGGTCATATCATGGTACTTAGTGGGAAAAAGAAGAGTTCTGCAGTGAGAGTTCTGGATTTAAATACCAAATTTTACGGGCCCTGTGACAGGCAGTTTCTAAAAGGGCCCCCAGTGACCCCCACCTCCTGCTATCCATGCCCTTGTATAATCCCCTCCCCTTGATTGTGAGCTGTACCCAATGATTTGTTTCTAATGAACAGAATACAACAAAGGTGACGGGATGTCACTTCTGAGATTAGGTTACACATGGCTCACCTTCATCTTGCTAACACAATCTCTCTTTCTCTGATTCTCTTGCCCACTTGCTCTAATGAAGCAAGCTGCCATCTTGTAAACTGCCCTGGGGGAAGGCCCCAGTGGCAAAGAACTGAGGGCTACCTCCAACCAACAGCCAGTGAGGTACTGAAGCCCTTAATCCAACAACCCTTGAGGAACGGAATCCTGCCAACAACCATGTGAGTGAGTTTAGAAATGGATCTTCCGTTTTAGATGACTGCAGTCTAGCCAGCATCTTCATTACACCTGAGAAACTAAATTACAGGTGAGAAACTAAATCAGATGACCCAGTTAAGCTGCATTCGGATCCCTGACTCACAGAAACTATGACCTAAGTGTACATTGTTTTAAGCTGCTAATATTTTTATGCAGCAATAAATGACAAATACAGGTCCTTTACTCCAGTGGAGCACATGGCCATATCCCAGATCTGTCCTAGATCTCATTGACTCCTAACAAGGACAAGATAATTACAGACAAAACAGTAATAACAATAATAATGGGAAAACAAAAAAGTATAGCAAAGCTAATCTGGAATCCTCTTGATTTTAGCTGGTGTCTACAGCAGTAAAGAAAGCTCTGTGGTTAGGTTGAGAGGCTCTGACCTTGCATTCATAGGAGTCTCCCAACTGGACTACTGGGATTTGGCCTTCATTCCATTCCCACGTGGTCTTCCAGCTATTCTTCAGAGCTGCCTGGCAAAGTCATTATAATGTAGCTCTAGCACCACAGGCCTAAGAAAATAGTGTTGCCATTAGCCTGTCAAATGCACAGAATTCCAGATATTAATAAATCAATCCTCAGGGCCAATCTATAGCACAATGTTAGACGTGAAAAGTTTTCCATTGAGAAGTTTCATGCACTTCAGTAATAAACAAGGTGTCCCTACCACTGTTTCTTTCTCTTCCCCTCTGTGAGGCCTGCAATGATGCATCTGTGTCTTTTTCTGGTGATTCATTTCTACCCTATCCCACCCACACAAGTCCTTAACACACATACACATACACTATTGAAATTTTACTTGTGGGCAAATAATCAATAGGAACAAAGCTGAATTAGCCAAATTGACATTGCTTGTGACTAAAACCAGATTTAAATTGTTCTCCTATCAGAAAGAGAGAGTTACAGTCCTTGCCCCTTCTCAAAGGTCCCATAACCCTCTGTGCCATCTTGATCTCTAAGCAATGTCCTGGCAAGTATATCATTTCCCAGGCCCTGATGGCAGCAGCACACTGCATGGAAGAGAGATGGGTCAAGTTTCATCACATAAAGAAAATTAGGTGGTGAAATGAAGAATATAGCATGAACTGAAGCTTAAAAGATGCAGGTTAAATGTTCACCAGCCCAGACCACAAATGAGACGTGAACAGAGATGACCCCAGCTGTGCCTGCATCAGTGCTGCTGGAAATCACGTGGCTGAGTCTACATTCTCCAGCTCAGCAGCTGGCTTCCTTTGAGAAGACTTGTATCCCTTTCAAACTAGCTGGGCATGGATTTAATTCTTTATTAAAATAAGGGCAAAAATGACTCAATTTTTACTTAGTTATAATTTCCAAATTATATGCAGGATTGTAGATATTCATATTTGTGATTCTATAGCTCACCAATATATAGTTTTTTAGTTGTTTGACCAAACCCTCTCTGCATTCTAACAGCACTGTAAAGTCTGTATTCCAATTTCATTGAGGAGGGAAATCAAGGAAAGAGAAGTAGTGTGGTATGACAGTATAAGCACTAAGCTTGAAGCCTGAGATCTGGCTTGGCCACCCACTAGCTGTGTGATATTGGCAGGTCACTTAACCTTTCCGTCTCTCTAAAATTGCAGATAAATACTGGCCTTATATTTGTAAGGATCCCATGTAAAGATCTGTAGAGACTTTAATGTGAATCCAAGTGTAATATGTCCCTTACTATAATTAATAACCATAGTTCACAAAGTGAGTAAGTGGCAGAGTCAAGAATGGTCTCTGAACTCCTTGCTACTCAAAGCGTGGTCTATGGACCAACAGCATCAGCATCCTCAGGAAGCTTGTTAGAAACTTGAATCTCAGTCCCCAGCCCAAAACAGCTGAATCAGAATGTGCATTTTAACAAAATCTCCAGGTGATTCCTATGTACCTGAAAGTTGTGAAGCGCAGCCATTACTTCAATCTGATTTTATCATTCTTTCCAAGGAGATTTCCATGAATCATCCAAACAATATAGACCAATAGAGTTCATTCTTGAATCTTCCCCCATCTCCTTCTCCAGTGGGAAAGGGTTCAGGGTAGATACTGGTTTACTTGAGGGTGTGGGGGGAGTTGACAATCATCTAAAATAGCACAACCTTATTTTTTTTTTTTTTTCATTTTAATAGAGCCTCTTTTTTTTTTTTTTCATTTTTATTGATATTTTAATGGTTTCTAACATTGTGAAATTTTGGGTTGTACATTTTTGTTTGTCCATCACCCCATATATGACTCCCTTCACCCCTTGTGCCCACCCCCCCACCCCCCCTTCCCGGGTAACCACAGTCCAGTTTTCTCTGTCCATGTGTTGGTTTATATTCCACATATGAGTGAGATCATACAGTGTTTGTCTTTCTCTTTCTGGCTTATTTCACTTAACATAATACGCTCCAGGCCCATCTATGTTGTTGCAAATGGGACGATTTTGTCTTTTTTTATGGCTGAGTAGTATTCCATTGTATATATATACCACATTTTCTTAATCCAATCGTCAGTCGAGGGACACTTAGGATGCTTCCACTTCTTGGCTATGGTGAATAATGCTGCAATGAACATAGGGGTGCATAAGCCTCTTTGGATTGTTGATTTCAGGCGCGTTGGATAGATTCCCAGTAGTGGGATGGCTGGATCATAGGGCATCTCTATTTTTAATTCTTTGAGGAATCTCCATACCGTTTTCCATAGAGGCTGCACCAATTTGCATTCCCACCAGCTGTGTATGAGGGTTCCTGTTTCTCCACATCCTCTCCAACATTTGTTGTTTTTTGTCTTGGTGATTATAGCCATTCTAACGGGCGTGAGGTGGTATCTTAGTGTTGTTTTGATTTGCATTTCCCTGATGATTAGTGATGTTGAGCATCTTTTCATGTGCCTATTGGCCATCTGTATATCTTCCTTGGAGAAGTGTCTGTTCATTTCCTCTGCCCATTTTTTGATCGGGTTGTTTGTTTTTTTGTTGTTCAATTGTGTGAGTTCTTTATATATTATGGAGATCAACCCCTTGTCAGATGTATGTTTTGCAAATATTCTCTCCCAGCTGGTTGGTTGTTTGTTCATCTTGATTCTGGTTTCATTTGTCTTATAAAAGCTCTTTAGTCTGATAAAGTCCCACTTGTTTATTTTTTCTTTAGTTTCCCTAGTCTGGGTAGGCATGTCATCCGAAAAGATTCCTTTAAACCCAATGTCAAATAGTGTGTTGCCTATATTTTCTTCTATGAGTTTTATAGTTTCAGGTCTCACCTTCAGGTCTTTGATCCATTTTGAGTTAATTTTTGTGAATGGCGATAGCACATGGTCCACTTTCATTCTTTTGCATGTGGATGTCCAGTTTTCCCAACACCATTTATTGAAGAGACTTTCCTTTCTCCATTGCATGTCCTTAGCACCTTTGTCGAAAATTAGCTGTCCGTATATGTGTGGTTTTATTTCTGGGCTTTCAATTCTGTTCCATTGATCTGTGTGTCTGTTTTTGTACCAGTACCATGCTGTTTTGATTACTATTGCTTTGTAGTATGTTTTGAAGTCAGGAATTGTGATGCCTCCTGCTTTGTTCTTTTTCTTTAGGATTTCTTTAGCTATTCGGGGTCTTTTCTTGCCCCATATAAATTTTAGTATTCTTTTTTCTATTTCTGTGAAGAATGTCATTGGGATTCTGATTGGGATTGCATTGAATCTGTAGATTGCTTTAGGTAATATAGACATTTTAACTATGTTTATTCTTCCAATCCACGTGCATGGGATATCTTTCCATTTCTTTATGTCATCATAGATTTCCCTCAATAATGTCTTGTAGTTCTCATTGTATAGGTCCTTCACCTCCTTGGTAAGATTTATTCCTAGGTATTTTATTCTTTTTGATGCAATTGTAAATGGTATTATCTTTTTGAGCTCTCTTTCTGTTAGTTCATTATTAGCATATAGAAATGCAACTGATTTTTGTAGATTGATTTTGTACCCTGCAACTTTGCTGTAGTTGTTGATTGTTTCTAACAGTTTTCCAACAGATTCTTTAGGGTTTTCTATATATACAATCATGTCATCTGCAACTAGTGAGAGTTTCACTTCTTCGTTACCTATTTGGATTCCTTTTATTCCTTTTTCTTGCCTAATTGCTCTGGCCAAAACCTCCAGTACTATGTTGAACAGGAGTGGTGAAAGTGGGCAGCCCTGCCTCGTTCCTGTTCTCAGAGGAATGGCTTTCAGTCTTTCCCCGTTGAGTATGATGTTAGCTGTGGGTTTGTCATATATGGCCTTTATTATGTTGAGGTACTTTCCTTCTATTCCCATTTTATTGAGAGTTTTTATCATAAATGGATGTTGTATCTTGTCAAATGCCTTCTCTGCGTCTATTGAGACGATCATGTGGTTTTTATTCTTTGTTTTGTTGATGTGATGTATCACGTTGATTGATTTGCGGATGTTGAACCATCCCTGCGTCTCTGGTATAAATCCCACTTGATCATGGTGTATGATCTTTTTAATATATTGTTGTATTCGGTTTGCCAATATTTTGTTGAGGATTTTTGCATCAATGTTCATCAGCGATATTGGCCTGTAATTTTCTTTCTTTGTATTGTCTTTGTCTGGTTTTGGTATCAGGGTGATGTTGGCCTCATAGAATGATTCAGGAAGTGTTCCATCTTCCTCTATTTTTTGGAATAGTTTGAGGAGGATGGGTATTAAATCTTCTTTGAATGTTTGGTAAAATTCACTGGAGAAGCCGTCTGGTCCTGGACTTTTATTTTTTGGGAGGTTTTTGATTACTATTTCAATCTCTTTACTTGTGATTGGTCTATTCAGATTCTCCATTTCTTCTTGGTTCAATTTTGGGAGGTTGTATAAGTCTAAGAATTTATCCATTTCTTCTAGATTGTCCAATTTGTTGGCATATAATTTCTCATAGTATTCTCTTATAATCCTCTGTATTTCCATGGTATCCGTTGTAATTTCTCCTCTTTCATTTCTAATTTTATTTACTTGAGCCTTTTCTCTTTTTTTCTTAGTCAGCCTGGCTAAGGGTTTGTCTATTTTGTTTATCTTCTCGAAGAACCAACTCTTTGTTTCATTAATCCTTTCTACTGTTTTTTTGGTCTCAATATCATTTATTTCTGCTCTGATTTTTATTATTTCTCTCCTTCTGCTGGCTTTGGGCTTTGTTTGTTCTTCTTTTTCTAGTTCTGTTAGGTGTAATTTAAGGTTGCCTATTAGGGCTTTTTCTTGTTTGTTAAGGTGGGCTTGTATCGCTATGAGTTTCCCTCTCAGGACCGCTTTTGCTGCGTCCCATATGGTTTGATATGGCATGTTATCATTTTCGTTTGTTTCCAGATAGTTTTTGATTTCTCCTTTAATTTCATCAATGATCCATTGGTTGTTCAGTAGCATGTTGTTTAATCTCCACATTTTTGTCACTTTCCCAGTTTTTTTTTCCTGGTTCATTTCCAGTTTCATAGCCTTATGGTCTGAAAAGATGCTTGTTATGATTTCAATCTTCTTAAATTTATTGAGGCTTGCTTTGTTTCCCAACATATGGTCTATCCTAGAGAATGTTCCATGCGCGCTTGAGAAGAAAGTGTAGTCAGCTGTTTTTGGGTGGAGTGCTCTGTATATGTCTACTAGGTCCATCTCGTCCAGTTTTTCATTTAAGTCTAATATTTCTTTATTAACTTTTTGTCTGGATGATCTATCCATTGCTGTAAGTGGGGTGTTAAGATCCCCTACTATTATTGTGTTGTTGTTGATTTCTCCTTTTAGGTTTGTTAATAGTTGTTTTATGTACATTGGTGCTCCTATGTTGGGTGCATATATATTTATAAGTGATATGTCTTCTTGATGGAGTGTCCCTTTTATCATTATATATTTCCCTTCTTTGTCTTTCTTAACCTGTTTTATCTTGAAGTCTACTTTGTCTGATATGAGTATGGCAACACCTGCTTTCTTTTGTTTGCCATTAGCTTGGAGTATTGTCTTCCATCCTTTCACTCTGAGCCTGTGCTTGTCTTTAGTGCTAAGATGTGTTTCCTGAAGGCAGCATATTGTTGGGTCTTGCTTTTTAATCCATCCTGCCACTCTGTATCTTTTGATTGGAGAGTTCAATCCATTTACATTTAGGGTCATTATTGAAATATGAGGGTTGAATGTTGCTGTTTTGTCACTTATTTTCTGGTTCTTTTGCATTTCCTTTGTTTCTTGTCCCATTTGTTTTGGACTGCCAATTCAGTTTGGTTGTTCTGTCTTATGATTCTTCTAGTTTTCTCTTTGTTTATCATATGTGGTTTTAATTTGATTATTTGTTTAGTGGTTACCTTGAGGTTTGGGCGAAAAATCTTCTGTATGAGATAGTCCATTATCTGATAGCCTCCTATTTCCTTATACTAAGTCAATTCAGTCACTTTCCTCTTCCCCTTCTAAGTTACTCTTGTTATACCTTATTCTATCTTGTGTTGTGGCTGTGTGTTTACAGTGATGAGGTTAAATTTATTTTTTGGTGAGTTTCTTCCTTTGATCTTTGAGTTTAGTATTTAAGTGGTTGCTAACCTATTCCGGTAAAGATCTACTATTTCTCTGATTTTGTCTACCTACTTTTCTCCTTACTCCAAGCTTTGTGTTCCCTTTCTCTTCTTGTTTTCAGGCCTGAGGGCCTTCTTGAGTATTTCTTGTAGTGGCGGTCTCGTGGCCATGAACTCCCTTAGCTTTTGTTTATCTGGGAGAGTAACTATTTCTCCATCATATTTGAAGGATATTTTTGCTGGATAGAGTATTCTTGGCTGAAAGTTTTTGTCTTTTAGTATTTTGAATATATCATTCCAGTCTCTTCTAGCCTGAAAAGTTTCTGTTGAGAAATCCGCTGAGAGCCTGATGGGAGTTCCTTTGTACGTTATTTTTTGTTTTTGTCTAGCTGCCCTTAATATTGTTTCTTTGTCGTTGACCCTGGCTAGCCTTACCACTAGGTGTCGTGGTGAAGGCCTTTGTCTGTTAATATATATAGGAGTCCTGTTGGCTTCGCTTACTGGTATTTCCTGCCCCCTCCCCAGATTTGGGAAATTTTCAGCTATTATTTCCTTGAATAGGCTCTCTGTTCCTCTTTCCCTCTCCTCTCCCTCAGGAATACCTATAATTCTTATGTTACATTTTCTAATAGAGTCCGATATTTCTCGGAGTCTTTCTTCATTTCTTTTTAGTCTTAGTTCTCTCTCTTCTTCCATCTGGAGTATATCTGTATTCCTATCCTCTAAAGTACTAATTCTTTCCTCCATATTGTCAGCTCTGTTCTTTAAAGATTCCAGATTCTCCTTTATCTCCTCCATTGTGTTCTTCATCTCCATCAGCCCTGATAGGTTTTTCTTTATGATTTCAATCTCTTTTGTGAAGAAACTCCTAATCTCATTTAATTGTTTGTCTGTGTTGTCTCGTATTTCATTGAGTGTTTTTATGATAGCTATTTTGAAATCTCTGTCATTTAGTTTATGGATTTCTGTGTCTTCGGGGTTGATTTCTGGGTGCTTGTCATTTTGTTTCTGGTCTGGTGATTTCATATATTTTTGCATTGTGGTTCCTGTGTTGGTTTTGATTTTCCTCATCCTGGAAGTCTCTGGTTGCAATTTCCACCTGCCGCCACTGTGTGGTGGTAGAGGGCTGTGTAGTCTAAGCCCCCTGCGCTCTGCCCCAGTTTTTCTGCTGCGATCCGCAGTTTTGTTTTGTTTTGTTTTGTTTCTTTTCCCCACTGCGATCCACGGGTCCAGTCCAGTTTATTCAGGTCTGCCTCGGACCGCTAGATCTGGTCGAGCTGCAGACTCCGGGTTGCGGGGAGGGGGGAGCTCTCTCTTTTGCCCTCTGGGTCCCTGACGTGGGAGGCTTCTCGTTTGCCCCTCTTTATCCGCTCTCTGGGTTGCTCAGATGTTGATGGTAGCCCTGTGGCTCCTCTGAGCCCTCTGTGCGGGAGTTTCCCACTGGCTGAGAGAGCCCGAAGAGCTACAGTTTCCCGCCGAGGGCCGCCCCTCCCCCCTCTCTGGGAGCCGCGCGGACCGGATCGCTGATCTGATGGGGAGGGAGCGGAGTTCTCCTTACCTCTCCCCACTTCCTCCGGGGGCCCAGCACGTTCCGCTCTCAGATGTGCGGCAGTGTGGATCCCTCCGCTCCAGCTTTTGACTGTCTGGGATTCCGTTGTTGGTCTGTGGCTGTTACTTTTGTTGTATTTTGTGGGGGAAGAATTCACGGGAAAGCTCACTCCGCCATGATGCTGACGTCACTCTCTCCACAACCTTATTTTTTAATAGCTATTATTATTTTGAATTATAAACATAATGCATGTGGAAAATATTTTAAAAATGGAGAAAGCATTTAGAAAAAAAACTTATAATTTCCCACTTATTCAGTTAACATTTAGATGTCTTTCTTTCACACACATACCTCACATGACATAATTCTTAAAACAGAACTGGCTTTATACCATTCACACTACTTTTGTAAACAATTGTTTCAATTAATATTATATGATGAATATTTCCAGTCATCTTCAAAATATAACTCTTGTTGCATGGTGCTACACCATAAGCTTATACCAAGTACATACTTTTGATTTAAGAGAAATATGCATGTATTCTCCACAAAACTGAGACATTATTTAAGCGTTATCATATTCTCCCCAAGTTGAGCACAATGCCTAGCACATAGTAGGTGCCCTCAGTAACACTTCTGGTACTGAAGACAGAATGTCTTTAAATTTATAAATATTGAATCAAATTTTCCCTAACAAAGAGTCATGTTAACACAGATCTTCAATCAGCCTCTAAAGAGTGATTTCAAAATGATTCATCCATTAATAGACTATATTTTTCTTTTGATGCAGGTTTCCTGTTTTAAGAAGGTTTGGGAATATTGTGGTAATTTCCAGGGAATTTCTGATTTGGTATAAATTCAATGCAAAGAAATGCTCTGAGGCAGTATCACAAGCAGCAGTGGTATCATTGTAATTGAGCAGTTTCTAGGAACAGTTCATCAGAGGAGTCTGCTAATTGCTCTGTCCCAATTTCAGTCGTATCTTGTCCCTAGCAATGTCCTTCATTTCATTATTTCAGGAAAACTCGTCTCTTTGTGCCATCTAGTGTTAAAGAATCTGTTTCATATCATAATGCTCTTTCAACGGCAAAGAGTAAAAAATGAAATGAGTATCAGAAGCCAAGCTCTGACTACTGTGCCTGTATCTAGAGAAAGGCATCTCAACCTCGGCACTATTGACATAATTCTTTATTATGGCTGTCTTCTGCACTGTAGGATGTTTAGCAGCATCCCTGGCCTCTACCCACTATATACCAGTAGCAAACCCCTCTCCTCACAATATAGCAACACAAAATGTCTCCAGACATTGTCAAACGTCCCCTGGGGGGCAGAATCACCCCCTTGGTTAAGAACTACTGATCTATACATACCTACTAGGATGGCTATAATAAAAAATAAAAATAAATTTTTAAAAAATGGAAAATAGCTATTGGCGAGGATGTGGAGAAATTGGAACCCTCATGCATTGCTGGTAGGAATTTAAAATGGTGCAGCTGTTGCAGAAAACAGTTTGACAGCTTCTCAAAAAGTTAAATGTAGAACTACTATATGACCCAGCAATTCTACTTCTGTATATGCAAAAGAATTAAAAAGTAGGGACTCTGATATCTGTATACAATGTTCATAGCAACATTATTCACAATAGCTAAAGAGTGGAAACAACACAGGTGTCCATCAGCAGATGAATAGATAACCAAATGTGGCATATTTTCCATCATAAAAAGGAATGAAATTTTGATACGTGCTATAACATGGATGGATCTTGAAAATATTATGCTTAATGAAATAAGCCAGAAGGACAGATATTGTAGATGCCACTTGTGTGAGGTACCTAGCTAAGGCAAATTCAGGGACAGAAAGCAGAGGACAGGCTACTAGGGACTAGGGGGAAAGGGGTGAGGGGAGTTATTGTTTAACGAGTACAGAATTTACATTTCGGATGGTGAAAATGTTTAGGATATAATAGCGGTGATAGGCAGGTACACGGAATTGAGAATATATTTAACACCACTGATTTATACACTTACAAATAGTTAAAATTATAAACATTCTGTTATGTATATTTTACCACAATAAAAAACAAACTTTTAAAAAGAGGACTACTGACCTTGAGTGGTCATTTACTCTAATTCAGGGGAATTAGAAAATCAGCCAAAAATATAAATTTCTGTTCACTCTTAAGTGTGCGTAGCTTTCTGAGAGGACTTATGCATTTATCTATTTACTGTTAGAAGATGGGATAGGAAGGACAAAAACTCTCACCTAAGAAGTCAGGAGACCTGGATTCTATTTCTAATTCAGTGTGAACTCAGGCATGTTATTTCACCTTCTTTATCCTCAGTTTCCTCATCTGTAGATTGTAAGATTTACATTAATAGCATTATGATCATTTGCAATTGTAAATTTCCATATTCTGAGAATGAGACTAAAAATTGTTGAAGAATTTATAGAACACCCTGGTAAGAAGTATAATAACCTTAAGAGAGAATTTTTAAAGGCATTTCTTTATGAGAAGTATCAGAAAATGATTAGGCATTATACTGAATTTTATGAAGCATAGTGATCTGAAAATTACAATCGTAAAACATCAATATTTCTGTTGTCTATAATAAAAACGAAGATTCCAGTTTTTCCTGGGGAGAAGGTGTTAACTCCGCTTCCCAACGTAAGGTATAAGATTATTTAAAACAGCATCCCGGTCTTCTCCCCTTTCTTTCTCCATCTCCTTCCTCAAACACTTTCCTTATTACCTATTTTACCTATGTCATTACCTGTTTTACATATTCTCTCTCACTTAACTGAAAGTTGAAACTCCTAAAATTGTATGAGAATATCATTAGAAGTATATTTATTTGGGGCATGTTTAAATACAGTATTCACAGAAAATAATAATGAAGATGATACTGATTAAAAATAATAGCTAACAGTCTTAAAAACTAATCTGTATGCCAGTCACTGTATCATTTTGTTATGCAATATTCTGTCTAAACCTCATAACCATCACACATCTTAGTAAGTACTATCATGATCCCCATTTTACAGGTGCAGAAGCTGATCTCTCAGCTGTTTAGTGATGGAACTGGGATTTGAAAACTGGGTATTTCTGCATACGGAGTCTGCACTCTCAATCATTTCTAATGTTTGCCCTATCTCAAGCCCAAAACAATCCACCAAGCAAGAAATCAAAAGCACCTACCATAAGTGGAAAGGAAGTAGTCTGTTACCCTACCTGTTGCTAGGGAACGGAAAAGATGATGGCTTCCCAACCTTTTTTGAATTAATATATTAATAGTGAATAATGGATGGCTAAAATCCCACCATGGCAACATCTTTGTTAGCTTGAAAAGACTTATTAGAAGGGGCCTCACTGGATACCCACCACCATGCTCCTTTTCCTACCAGAACATAATAAACACATTAAAAGTATTAAACTTCAGACTGAATTATTTTTAGATCCTTGGCAAGGACGAGATAGAGATCATCTCATCTACTATATACAAAGCTGTTTTTTCTGGTGACTTATAGAAATCGCTGCCTCAGAAAAGAAAAGAGAACCACCACCTCATCAAGCCTCATTTCTCCTTTCACTCGACTGGCACACGATTCTGTCCGCTACACAAGCTCTTCGCTTTCTGGGCCTGTGCAGCCAACAGACAGCATGGTTTTTTGATATCTTTTGGTCTCTTTTCTTGGCCATAAGGCAGATTTCTCAGGATCTCTCTCTCCAGTGGCCCATTGAGCCCTTCTGCAAAGATAACTTCTCACATCTGGGCAGGTATTCTAGTCACTTACCTATCTCATTAGTATTCCATCAAAGCCCTCCTATACTAGCTTTTGTACATCAGGAGAGTAAGTTTTATAATAAGTCAAAAAGTCTCTTGGCAAAACATTCTGGCAGCAAAGTTGCCTGAGGACTTATTGGGTTAATGCACGTGTGTTTCTGAATCTCTCCATTCCCCCTAAGAGGGGGATAAATATTCCCATGAGCGTGACTGTATGTCTGAATTGAAATTGCATTAATTTGCAAGCACTTAGCCCCCTGCCTAGAGACGCAAGGAAAAAAAGAAGGGAGGGGGTGCCAGCCTGGTGGCGCAGTGGTTAAGTGCGTGTGCTCTGCTTCAGTGGTCCTGGGTTCCCAGGTTCGGATCCCGGCACGCACCAATGCACTGCTTGTCAAGCCATGCTGTGGCGGCGTCCCATATAAAGTAGAGGAAGATGGGCCTGGATGTTAGCCCAGGGCCAATCTTCCTCAGCAAAAAAAGGAGGATTGGCATCGGGTGTTAGCTCAGGGCTGATCTTCCTCACAAAATTAGATAGATAGATAGATAGATAGATAGATAGATAGATAGATAGATAGATAGATGAGAGAGACACAGAAAATCATATTGTGTCAGCAGGGTGCTTATAGCACTGGCAGCCTTGGGCTTTTAACACACCTCTAAAAGACTGGTTTCCTCATTTAGGAAGGTTGAAAAAGTAGATTCCTTTCAAGCTAGAGACATAAAACTCCTTTATATCCAATACAGTCTATGCAAACCAAAAAACAATTGAAAGAAAATAAAATGATAGTCTTTATATTCCTCATCACTTTAGCTCTTTATTGATTAACCTCTTAGAAAGGATTATTGTCCACATATAGACACAATTTCTCCTTATTTTGCTACTAAGGGTTTCTGTCCATCTGTGTTCAGGGAAGAAGATGGGGACCCAAACCTGGGAGAGGAGCAATCATTTCCCACTATATCCCAGATTTAAGAATTTTCTTGCCAAAGTTACTAGCCCAAATGGCTGTCAACCAGGTTTTGTGGCCCTGTCAATTTTAAAATATTTAAGAAAATGGGAAACTTAATAAACCAAATTAAATAGAAATTTCTCTGCTGCGTTGGAAACTGCTTAAGAGCAGGATGGACACATCACTTATCTCTTGAGCTTGGACATTGACTATAATAATAAATGTATGGTGCTAAGAAATCTCATTCTATTTCACAACAATGTTTTAAGGCAGAAATATTAATTTTATAGACAAAATGTCAGTTGCTGACCCCAAGCCCTACAGTTAGTATGGAGCAGGCACTCCATAAGAATTAGCAGGGAGGAGGAGAGGGAGGGAAGGAGGGAAAGAATTGATTGGCAAGTAACTCTAATCCCTCTCCCACCACTCTTATCTAGCTATAGCAAAAATGAATTGATGTGTATTCATTCTGTCTCCCTTTCCTTGCTCTACCCCTTCCTACCCCGAAGTAGGTATTATTTGATGGTGAAATAATCTAAAAGGAAATGGCATGCAGAGGAGGAGCAATGGTCTGAAATAATGTAGAAAAAAAACTTTGTGGTGTTAACTTGTCAGTAAATGTCCCTTAAGCATTTTCCTTTCTAAAGCAGGGCACTGTGGTGTAATAGGAAACAATAGCCAGCAGACAAGGTCCTCATCCTTTCCCTTATTAACAACTAACAGCGTGACTCTAAGAGAGTAAATAATTGCCTGGTTAGGTTTATCATCTATAAAATGATAATAATTTTCATATTGGGGTTGCTAGGACGATATAAAAAGATGATATTGGTGAAACAGCATGTCAAACAATTGTTACAATATTTTTGTAAGGTTCAAGTCTGATAAATACTCAGGAAAATGTAGTCATTATCCTTATCATTTACTCCTTTAGTTTCTCAAGAGATTCTGTTGTGCATTAAAAACATGAGCAAAGGGTATATGGAACAAATAAGAGTTTGTTTGGAATTTCACAGTTCATCATCAATAGCCTGCAATTTCTACTTCCAATTACATGGACTTCAAGTCGCTGGTCTGGTTTCTGAAATTAGTCTCCATAATCCAGCCAAAATGATACTCATACACAACAAAAAGAACAACAGTTATCTTGAGAGGTATATATTTCCTTTGGCTCACACAGGGAGCAATCTAGGGACAGAGCCCTTTACAGACTCAGAGGTATTGAAGACTCTGCTGCTGGCCACATTGGAGTGACTGAAAGGATACCCAACATCATTTGTCATTAGGGAAGTGCAAATTAAAACTACAATGAGATACCACTTCATACCCACTAGAATAACTAAAATTTAAAAAGGCAAGAATGTAGAGCAACTCACACATTGCTAATGGCAATCCAGGATGTTACAGCCATCTATGGTTACTATTTTTTTTCTTTTGCAACTAATAAGCAATCAGAAGAGAAACACTTTAAGACCATGCAAACATGCTGCTATTCATAAAAATTTCTGCCTATATTAAACATTCATTGATAATTATTGCCTGAAACAATCTTTACTATGACGATTGCAAAATGATGATCAACCAACCTCTGCGCTGTCTCTACATTTACCAGTCGGCACTCAGTATTCCACTGTGAGCAAGAGCTCCCTTCTCTCCCATCCATCCACCTTTTTCTTTCTTTCTTTCTTCCTTCCTTCCTTCCTTCCCTCCCTCCCTCCCTCCTTTCTTTCCTTCCTTCCATCCTTCCTTCCTTCCTTCCTTCCTTCCTTCCTTTCATTTACCTATTTGTTATCAAGATGAATGAATAGATTACTATTTTTTAGTAGTTGATAACTCACTACTGTCAATTATTTTGCACTCAAATGGTCCCAGATTTGGCCAGTAGAAATCCCTTCAAGTTGGCACCTGTGTCCTTGGGATATGCTCCATCATTTTTTTTAAATCGCTTTCTTACCTTTTGACTCTTCAAAACTTTTAGGAGTAAACCCAGCAGGAATGCATCTCTTCTGTTTACAAACTCCTTTAATCCAAATACCCCCCTACAGGTCTCATATCTGCCCTCGCCCCCCTACTAAGCCAACAAAATCCCAAAGAGAGGAAAAACGTTTTTGCAACTCTACCCCCAATACCTAGGGCATAATCAGCACTATATGCCCAAATACACGTACATATTCTTCTCTCCGTATTTCATTATAAACTTTATAAAGTTAGTTATTATCTTTTATTTTTGTTAGGAAGATCAGCCCTGAGCTAACATCTGATGCCAATTCTCCTCTTTTTGCTGAGGAAGATTGGCCTTGGGCTAACATCCATTCCCATCTTCCTTTATTTTATATAGGATGCCACCACAGCATGGCTTGACAAGTGGTGCATCGGTCCATGCCCGGGATCCAAACCTGCAAACCCTGGGCCACGGAAGCAGAGCATACAAACTTAACCGCAATGCCACCGGGCCAGTCCCAGTGATTATTTTTTATATTTATATATTTCTATACCCCTGGTTCCCAGCATAGTGATTTTGTGTATCAAGTGTTCAGTAAGCATCTGTTGAAAGAACTGAAAACATTACTTACAGTGAGAGAAAAAAAGAAAGAAGAAAGAGAGAAAAATCTCTGAGCAGAAATTCATAAATAAGTCTGGCAATGATGGGCAATGAGGTGTAAGGAGTGATGTGAAAAGACTAAAACCAAACACATGGTTTTTCCAGTCAGCTGTCTCTCTTGTACTGTCTCTCTTGCATATGGTAGTGACAGTGATTTCTGTGGCCAATGCCCAAACTTCTTGAGTGACTCAGCCTTGTCGCCTCAATATGCTGCCAACAGCTAATTGCCTTTCAGGCTGCTCTAATAGTAATGACAACCATGATACACTGAGGGCATGATAAGTGCCAGGTACTGAGATGGGTGGTGACCCTCCTCAATCTGTTCCCTGGACAGTAAAGCGAGCCAAGGAGTACACCATTATGTGGCCCCAAATTATTAGCAATAAATCAAATTCTACCAGAAAGCCTTTTTGTCTAGTCAATTTACATGGAGTCAGCTGCCTTCTCTAGTTAAAAAGTTGAATTCACAGTGGTAGCTTTCCAGATGTTGTCTAATAACGAGTACTATCTTCACTTCTCTATGCTCTCTATTGTACCATGGTGTCTGAGAACCTAGAAATCACATATCCCTGAGCCCCTTGCCAGGAGAGAGTTAGATTCAGACAATGAGAGACTCTTGTGTGAGATTTAGAAGGTAGAAGAGAAGGAAAAGTCATCCCCACCTCCAACACAAACACACACTGCACACACATACATACACACAACACCACATAAACCACACACACACACACACACACACTCCATTTCTTAAGAGTGAGACTTTCATTGGCTTGATTCTTCCTGAGGGCCAGGCAGCAAAGTGAAGTCCTAATGATTACTGGATCAATTGCTTTATTTTACTGATCAGGGCAAGTCTTCTAAATCAAACCATTATTCTGGCTGGGACACATTCACCTACACAAAGTTATCTTTGAACCATGACATATTTTGAGCATAAACATGCTCACTATTTGTGTTATAAACATTAGTATAAACTTTATATTTTCAAGGAAGAAAAAATCATCACCAAGGTAATATTCAACACAAATGTTAATGCCTGCTTTATTTTTTTTCTTCTAAGGTTAGAGAATCACCAAAATCCCAAATACTTGAAAAACAGGTAGATGAAGATGGAGAATAAGGATAGTTAGACTGAGAGACTATCCTAAATAAAGGCATGAAGAACAAGGGGGAAAAAAACCAGGATTTTCCAGAGGCAGAGAGAAAAAAAATGTGTTGCATTCAAACACATTCAATTCAGCTGGTAGGTGTCAAGATGGTGACGTAGGCAGACTCTGAACTCACCTCTTCCCACGGACACAACAAATTTACAACTACCCTTGGAACAATTACCCCTGAGAGAGAACTGAAAACTGGATAAAAAGAACCCCCACAACAAGGGACAGTCCTGACTGAGGCAGAAGAGGCAGAAATTCCTTTCTGGAGAGAAAAAAAAGCCATCTTCACAAGCCGCAGTGCTTCATGGCTGCCCAGGAGCAATCCAAAGGTACACAGCCTTCCCTAGAGGAGTGGGGGACCTGAGCTAGGGAGCATTGCTGCTATAAACATTTTTTGGACCCAGCACAACCAAGATGAGTGTCATAACATCTGGATTTGCTGGCTGCTAACAACAATGGGGAACACAGCCAGAAAAGCTATCGGACATAAGGAAAAAAAAGCCAGCTCTTAAACGTCCAAGCACAAATTCACCAGTCTTGGAAAGCAACCTAAAATCACCAGAATTCACCAGTCTCGGAAAGCAACCTAAAATCACCAGAAACAAAGGTGCACAGTCCTTTGGTGAAAAGAGATTCACCTGATAGGCTCTGGGTGCATCTCGGTGAGAAGTGAGACCTCTCCAGGGACCGAGACATTGGCAGTAGCCATTATTGTCACCTAGTACAGGCATGCTGACACAGACCCTAGCAGATGCCATTGGAGTTCTCCCCCTGGCCTGCTAACTCAGGGCCTGCCCCACCCACTAGAGCACTGATTTAATCCAGCTCAGCCAGGGTGGGCAGCCCAGCCTAGAGACTGGCCCCACCCAACAGCAAGCCCTCAGGCAACTGGTGGGCCTGCATAGGCTGGGTGCCTGGATCCTCTGCAGCCTGGAGAATGGGTCCACCTCTGCAGGGCAGGGTGTGCATGAGGAGTGGGTGGAGCGTGTGGGGTCTCTGCAGTGGGGCAACTGGGTCCACTTCAGGGGGTGAGGGAGAGCACACAGGGCAGGACTGTGTTGACCGGCTGTGTGGCCCTGTGGGCCGTGGGGCTTATCAGCTGCAGGAGATTTGTGCTTCACAAACAGCCACATACGGGATCAACCCCACCTTCCAAGCCTGAAGCAATTGGGGGCTCCCCTGCCTGGGGCCAGCCCCACTCAGCAGCAATCCTAAGAGAGCTGACAAGAGCCTTGTAGGCTGGAGTCCTACAGCAATTGTAAACCCCCAAGCCTAATAACCAGTCACACTGGGGGCCTACTCACTTAACAGAAAAACTACAACAGGAATGTGCTATTAGACCTTGCAGCTAACTGTGCTGGGCCCCACACACACACACACACCTGATAAAGTGACTGAAGAGTCCATGGCAGCCACACGCAGCTGAGCAATACAACCAGCCAGCCAGGGGGACAGCCCAGCCTCCCTGGACACCTGCAGCAAGAGCAACCCTGCCACAACAGAAGGACACATGTAGCCCACTCAAGGGACACTCCTGGAACATTTGGAACTGGTGACCAGAGGGAAGCACACTGCTGGGCCTCATAAGGCATCTCTTACATAAGGCCACCTCTTCAAGATCAGGAGATGTAGTTGACATACCTAATACATAGATATAAGCACAGAGAAAGGAGGCAAATGAGGAGGCAAAGGAATATATTCCAAGTAAGGGAACAGGACAAAACCCCAGAAAAAGAACTAAATCAAACAGAAATGAGCAATCTACCTGACAAAGAGTTCAAAGAAAAAGTCATAAGGATGCTCACTCATCTTGGGAGAAGAATAGATGAACTCAGTGAGAATGTCAACAAAGAATTGGAAAATATAAAAACGAACCAATCAGCAATGAATAATACAATACTGGAAATGACAAATTCACTAGAGGGACTCAAAACCAGAGTATATGATACAAAAGAACGGATCAGCGTGCTGGACAAAAGATTAGAGGAAATCACTCAAGCTGAACAGCTAAAAGAAAAAAGAATTAAAAAGAGTGAAGACACTCTAAGGGGACTCTGCAACAACATCAAGCGCACTAACATGTGTGTTATAGGTATCCCAGAAAGAGAAGAGAGAGATGAACGGGCAGAGAATCTATTTGAAGAAATAATAGCTGAAAAATTTCCTAACCTAAGGAAGGAAACAGACATCCAGGTACGAGAAGCATAGACAGCACCAAACAAGATAAACCCAAAGAGGCCCACACCAAGACACACCATAATTAAAATGTCCAGAATTAAAGATAAAGAGAGAATCCTAAAAACCACACGAGAAAGGCAACAAGTTACATACAAAGGAAACCCCCATACTGCATTCAGCTGACTTCTCAGCAGAAATCTTATAAGCTAAAAGAGAATGGTATGATATATTTAAAACACTAAAAGGAAAAAACCTACAACCAAGAATACTCTACCTGGCAAGGTTATCTTTCAGAATGGAAGGAGAGGTAAACTGTTTCCTAGACAAGCAAAAATTAAAGGAGTTTGTCATCAAGAAACCAGTCCTACAAGAAATGTTAAAGGGATTTATCTAAGGGGGAAACAGAAGACCACAAATAGGAAAAAATCATCGATCTCCATGATAAGAGGGTAACAGATATAAACACACAAAAAACTGGTTAGATATGATATCAAAAACATAAAATGTGGGAGGAGGGGAGTAAAAGAGTAGAGCTTTTAGAAAGAGGTCAAACTAAAGAGACCATCAACATAATATAAATTGCTATATATGTAGGTTATTATATATGAACCTCATGGTAATCACAAGCCAGAAACCTATGATAAATACACAAAATACTAAGAGAAAGGAACTCAAACATAAAACTAAAGAAAGCCATCAAACCACAAGGGAAGAGAGCAAGAGAAGAAGAAAGGAACAGAGAAGAACTACTAAAATACTGAGAAAAAAAGTAAAAAAATGGCAATAAGTACATACTTATCAATAGCTATTTTAAATGTCAATGGACTAAATACTCCAATCAAAAGGCATAGGGTGGCTGATTGGATTAAAAAAAAAAATTCATACATATGCTGCATACAAGAGACACACTTCAGACCTAAAGACAGTCACAAACTGAAAGTGAAGGGATGGAAAAAGATACTCCACGAAAACAGTGATGAAAAGAAAGCTGGGGTAGCAATACTTATGTCAGACAAAATAGACTTTAAAACAGAAACTTTAACAAAAGACAAAGAAGGGCACTACGTAATGATCAAGGGAACAGTCCAAGAAGAGGATATGCTACTTGTAAATATCTATGCACCCAACATAGAAGCACCTAAATATGTAAAGCAATTAGTAACAGACATAAAAGGAGAAATAGACAGTAATACAATACTAGTAGGGAACTGTAGCACTCCATTTACCTCAATGGATAGATCATCCAAACAGAAGATCAATAAGGAAACGTTGACCTTAAAAGACACAGTAGACCAGATGGAATCAGTAGATATATACGGAACATTTCATCCAAAAACCACAGAATACACATTATTTTCAAAGGCTCATGGAACTTTCTCCAGGACTGATCACATATTAGGCCACAACACTAGTCTCAATAAATTTAAGACGATTGAAATAATACCAAGCATCTTTTCTGACCACAACAGTATGAAAACGGAAATCAACTACAGGAAGATAATCAGAAAAGCCACAAATATGTGGAGATTAAACAAAATGCTACTGAACAACGATTGGGTCAATGAAGAAATCAAAAGGGAAATCAAAAAATACCTGGATACAAGTGAAAATGAAAATAAGACATGCCAGAATTTATGGGATATAGCAAAAGTGATTCTAAGAGGGACGTTTATAGCAATACAGGCCTACCTCAACGAACAAGAAAAATCTAAAATAAACAATCTAACAGTGCACCCAAAGAAACTGGAAAAAGAAGAACAAAGCAAGCCCCAAATCAGTATAAGGAGTGAAATAATAAAAATCAGAGCAGAAATAAATGAAATGGGGACTAAAAAAATAAGACAAAAAAATCAATGAAACCAAGAGCTGGTTCTTTGAAAAGATAAACAAAATTGACAAACCTTTAGCTAGACTCACCAAGAAAAGAAGAAAGAAGACTCAAATAAATAAAATCAGAAATGAAAGAGGAGAAATTACAATGGACACCACAGAAATACAAAAGATTATAAGAGAATACTACGAAAAGCTATATGCCAACAAATTGGATAATCTAGAAGAAATGGATAAATTCTTAGAATATACAACCTTCCAAAACTGAATCAAGAATAATAGAGAAATTGAATAGACCAATCACCAGTAAGGAAATTGAAACAGTAATCAAAAACCTCCTCAAAAATAAAAATCCAGGATCAGATGGTTCCCTGGTGAATTCTACCAAACATTTAAAGAAGACTTAAAACCTATCCTTCTCAAACTCTTCCAAAAACCTGAAGAGGAGGGGAAGCTTCCTAACTCATTCAACAAAGCCAACATTACCCTGATACCAAAACCAGACAAAGACAACACAAAAAAAGAAAATTACAGGCCAATACCACTGATGAACATCAATGCAAAAATCCTCAACAAAATACTAGCAAATCAAATACAACAATACATTAAAAAGATCATACATCATGATCAAGTGGGATTTATTCCAGGGATGCAGGAGTGGTTCAACATTCACAAATCAATCAACGTGATACACCACATTAACAAAAGGAAGAGTAAAAATCACATGATCATCTCAATAGAGGCAGAGAAAGCATTTCACAAGATATAGTATCTATTTATGATAAAAACTCAGAGTAAAATGGGTATAGAAGGAAAATACCTCAACATAATAAAGGCTATATATGACAAACCCACAGCTAATATCATTCTCCATGATGAAAAACTGAAAGCTATCCCTCTAAGAACAGGAACCAGACAAGGATGCCCACTTTCACCACTCCTATTTAACATAGTATTGGAAGTCCTAGCCAGAGCAATCAGGCAAGAAAAAGAAATAAAAGGGATCCAAATTGGAAAGTAAGAAGTGAAACTGTCACTAGTTGCAGGTGACATCATTTTATATAGAGAAAACCCTAAAGAATCCACCAAAATCTTTTAGAAATAATAAATGAATACAGCAAAGTTGCAGGATACAAAATCAACACACAAAAGTCAATTGCGTTTATATACACTAACAACAAAGCAACAGAAAGAGAAATTAAGAATACAATCCCATTTACAATTGCAACAAAAAGAATAAAATACCTAGGAATAAACTTAGCCAAAGAGGTGAAAGATCTGTACACTGAAAACTATAAAACATTGTTGAAAGAAAGTGAAGTAGCCACAAAGAAATGAAAAGATATCCCATGTTCTTGGATTGGAATAATTAACATAGGTAAAACGTCCATACTTCCTAAAGCAATCTATAGATTCAGTGCAATCCCTATCAAAGTCCCAGCAACGTTTTTCACAGAAATAGAACAAAAAATCCTAAAATTTATATGGAACAACAAAAGACCCCAAATAGCTAAAGGAATCCTGAGAAAAAAGAACAAAGCTGGAGGTATCACACTCCCTGATTTCAAAATATACTACAAAGCTATAGTAACCAAAACAGCGTGGTACTGGCACAAACACAGACACACAGATCAATGGAATAGAATTGAGAGCCCATAAATAAACCCACACATCTATGGACAGCTAATCTTCTACAAGGGAGCCAAGAACACACAATGGAGAAAGGAAAGTCTCTTCAATAAATGGTGTTGGGAAAACCGGACAGCCACATGCAAAAGCATAAAAGTTGACCATTATCTTACACCATACACAAAAATTAACTCAAAAGGGATTAAAAACTTGAATGGAAGACCTGAAACCATGAAGCTTCTAGAAGAAAACATAGGCAGTACACTCTTCTTCATCAGTCTTCGCAACATATTTTCAAGTACCATGTCTGACCAGGCAAGGGAAACAATAGAAAAAATAAACAAATGGGACTACATCAAACTAAAAATCTTCTGCACAGCAAAGGAAACCATCAACAAAATGAAAAGACAACCTAACAATTAGGAGAAGATATTTGCATACCATATATCTGATAAGGGGTTAATCTCCAAAATATATAAAGAACTCATACATCTCAACAACAAAAACACTAACAACCCAATTAAAAAATGGGCAAAACAGACATTTCTCCAAAGAAGATATACAGATGGCCAACAGGCACATGAAAAGATGTTCAACATCATTAACTATTAGGGAAACGCAAACCAAAACTACAATGAGATATTACCTCACTCCCGTCAGAATGTCTATAATTAACAAGACAGGAAACAACAAGTATTAGAGAGGATGTGGAGAGAAAGGAATTCTCATACACTGCTGGTGGGAGTGCAAACTGGTGTAGCAACTATTGAAAACAGTATGGAGATTCCTTAAAAAATTAAGAATAGAACTACCATACGATCCAGGTTATTCCACTGCTGGATATTTATCCAAAGAACATGAAAACACAAATGTGTAAAAATACATGCACCCCTATGTTCGTTGCAGCATTATTCACAATAGCCAAGACTTGGAAGAAACCTAGGTGCCCACCAAGGGACTAAGGGATAAAGGGGATGTGCTATGTATACACAATGGAATACTACACAGCCATAAGAAACGATGAAACCCAGCCATCTGTAACAACATGGATGGACTTTGACGGTGTAATGCTAAGGAAAATAAATCAGAGGGAGAAAGTAAAATACCATATGATCTAACTCATAAGTAGAAGATAAAAACAACAACAAACAATCACATAGGGACAGAGATAGGTTTGGTGGTTACCAGAGGGGAAGGGGGGACAGAGGAGGATGAAAGGGATGATTAAGCACATGTGTATTGTGATGGATTGTAATTAGTCTTTGGGTGGTGAACATCGTGTAATGTATACAGAAATCAAAATATAATGATGTATACCTGAAATTTATATAATGTTGTAAGCCAATGTTATCACAATAAAATAAACTTAATAAAATGAAAAAAAAATTGTAAAGTGCTTAGAACTGTTTAGTGTATAAGTGCTTAGAAATATAAATAAATAAATAAATTTAAATTTTAAAAAAAAGACCTTCGGCTGGCCTGGTGGCATAGCAGTTAAGTTCGCACACTCAGCTTCAGCAGCCCAGAGTTCACAGTTTCGGATCCCAGGTGCAGACCAATGTATCACTTGTCAAGCCATGCTGTGGCGGCATCCCATATAAAGTAGAGGAAGATGGGCAGGGATGTTAGCCCAGGGCCAATCTTCCTCAGCAAAAACAGTAAGGATTGGCATCAGATGTTAGCTCAGGGCTAATCTTCCTCACAAAAAAATAAAAGACATTCAATTCAATTCAGTTAGGATTTCTATTCTTTTGACTCATGGCTCCATCGAATATCCCAGTATTGTAAGAAATACAAAATAGATTTTTTTAATGCTCCTTGAACTCAATAAACCTGACGCCGCACTTGTACAATAAGGCTTGCTGTTAGGGTAACTAATCATTCAGGTTTGCCCAGGATGGAGATGTTTCCCAAGACACAAGATTTTTAGTATTGAAACCAGGTAAATCCTAAGTAAACCAAGACAAGTTGGGTCACCCTACCTGCAGGCATGAAACAAAGCCAACAAAAACTCCATAATGTCTTATAGGTTTTATTTTGCTTTATTATAAAGGCTAGAAGGAAATTCTTATATTCATGTGACCCTTTTCAGTTTGAGTGTTTTTATACATATTAATTTAGTTATAACCACAGCTCTTAGGTTAGTAATTGTCAACCTCAACCACATTTTAGAATCACTTGGGGAGCGTTTAAAAATCCGGGTGCCTGGGAATTACTCCCACACATTAAATCAGGCACACATTAAATCATATTTTGTGAAACTCCCTGCTTTGCCCAATGTTCAACTGAGATTGAAAACCACTGACTTTGATTTAACTCTGATGTGTTCCTTTTTACAGAAAAGAAACATGGAGTTTTACAGTGACTAAGATCACACCATTATTTTGTAACAGAGTTGAAACGTGATTCTAATCTTCTACAATGACAAAGGAGTTGCACTGACACCTAAAATTGCTCTGATTCAGATAAACAAGTAAGAATCAAAATCTCTCCCCTGCCAGCCTACAGTTTTGGGGCAGATTAAAAGTTAAAAGAAGGAAAATAAAAATAATTGGAATAAGAATATAGTTAAGCCTCATTGTTCTAGCAGCATAATTTCTTCTTTGGAAGAGACTTTACTGGACACATAGATAGTACACTTGAGTTGAAAGGATGAGATGCCTATGTCCATTCTTGCTACCAAAGAGCGTATTTCAGGAAAACAAGTTACAGTTTGGCTAATGACTCAATTTGTATTTTACTGTGCAAGGTTTACAAGTTTAATTCAAAGCTGAACCACCTACACAAAACTGGAGTTTTAGAAGGAGGAGCAACAAGCAGAAGAAGGATGAGAGGTTAGAGAAAGAGCAAAGATGGGGAACAGTCATGGGAGAGAATCAAATTAAGAAATGTTGATTTTAATCTGATTCTGCTTTCCTGTTCCACCACAAAATCTTCAGTAAAATCTTCTTTTTAACAAATTGCGGAGTTAAATCAGGTTTGGAGGATGCAACTATATGGGTGACAGAATTGTTCCATATGGGTTATATTAAGAATGCTTGAACTTCTCTATATTCTTTTATTAAATATTCATCAAGTATCTGCTATGCACCAGGCTAGTCTCTGGGGATAGAAAGATATACTATGTACTAGACACCAGGCGAGTCCCGGGATGAAGAAGGCATGCTCCAGAATCTGTTCACAGCCTTGGAGAGTTGTGCAGTCTGTGCACTATCCAAATGCTGAAATGCAGCCAGCCGTCTGCTTGTGAAGCCTGGTGCCCTGGAACAGGGTTGTACCTGGCCAGAAAAAGGCCTGTTGGGTTTTATTTCAACTCATCTCATTCACACCAAGTCTCAGTTTCTCCTCAGGAGTTCCTGGACTCTGGTTTGATGTGCTATTGAGATCATATAAACATCTTCCCCTAAACATGGAACAGCACAGAAGGGACGCTTAAGGAACACATTTGCTTGTGTTAGAAATACATTATCTACAAATTATCCCACAGAGTTTAAATTAAAGATTATTTAGGAGAAGCTACGAGGGAGAAGAATTCTTTTCTAAGACTCACAAACATCATTACCACAAAGGAAAATCATTTAAAAGATTTTTAAGTGTATCTAAATTAGCACAATAGTAATTGTTCAAACGATGAAAACAAGAACAAGTTTAAGAGTTATGGTCTTCAGGAAACTCCCAAAAGACACAGCCTATTGTTTTTGAAGATAAACTTGCAAACTTTAGGGGGTATCTAGAAATGGAACCCTGAACTGGATGCATGAACTTCAATTCTGCCCAGTAGTCAAGCAAGCAACCATCCACTTAGACACAGCTGTGGCTCAGGAGTTTAGCCAAGATCCTGAACCACTATGGGCACATATATTTTAAACTCTAACTATAGAGCAAGAAATCCTAGAATTTAACTACCTTGACAAGAGTGTATTCATGACTGAAAATACATCATTACACAAAACCAGACACTTATCAGAAAAGACTGCGTACAACCGTACATTGGCAGAGGAGTCATTGATGATCAAACTTTCCTTGCATTATACTAAAAAAAATTGTTGGAGAGAGAGCCCATAAATGATGAGGAAACAAGATGGGGAATGCTTGGAAACTCTCTAAAAGGAAACATATTAAGTCATAAAATTATTCTAGAAATTGAAAATGTGGAACATCCTCTGCAATATACCAAAAAAAAAAAATCACGAGACAGTGAATTATAGTAGAAAGAGCTTGAGCTTCCAATTAGCTTTTTTGCTGTGAGACACAGTTGTATAGTCACTGGGTCTTATTCCTCACCTATGAATATAGGATGAAGAAGGCAATAGTCTCATATTCTTTAACTCAGCTCTGAATGAATTTATAACTGCAACTAGAAGCCATAAGCCATCAAAATAATTAGGAGACAGTTGGCTCAGGTGCTGGAGGTCACAAAGCCCTCAGCTGGCTGTCACAACTTGCAGGTAGATAACGAAAGTGTGAGAGAATATTTACACACCAGGTAAACAAGTTCTAGCTATAGTTGTTCTGTATCTTGTCATCAAGGAGTGAATCAATGTCCTAGAACTTGGAAAGGTTTGTTTGAATAGTTCCGAGGACTTGTAAACTGTAGACTAAAAAGAAGATTTATAGGAAACTATACTTATTAAAATATTCATCATAGAAAACAATATTTTGTCACTTAAAAATATAAGCATTGTCATAAAAAGTTGACTTAACACACCGATGTGTCATAATTAAGCCATTAACCATGACCTTGCTGATGGAAGTCTAATTATTTCAACCAGTACGCAGATGCCCTTAAAATTAGGAACAGAGTCAAAGGCGTTCCTTTTTAAAAAAAATTTTATAAGTAAAATTAAGTGACTCTAGTAAACAAACTTTAGAAAACAACACGAAGTCTCAATTTGCCACCATAATTAGCACCATCCTTATATGCTGTTATAAGGATTACATGAGATATAGTGTGCAAAGTGTTCTGGGATAGTGTGTGATATTCACCAGGTACTTAGTTTTATGTTACTATAATGCTGACTCTCCAACTGGGGTGTACTCTCATACTCCAATATTCCTTGTCATCAAATTTCCCTTTTATTACCCCATCATTTCTTACTATGATGTATTTAAAAACCTAACTAAACTCTTGGCTTTATAAAAGTCATTATGCTCACTACTGTAGTCACATTTCTCAGCAGAGTCTGGCATGTAGTAGGTACTCAATAAATACACGTTGGGTGAATGAAATATTGAAGTAACCAAATCAGACTGTAGAATGGAGAAGTCATTTCCTCACCACAAAAGGAGAAGAACAGAGTTTATAAGTGGATCAATACATAAGCCAGGTGTGTAAGACTCCACATCTCCCTATCTGAAATGGGCTGGTCTGAAACTGTCTGATGTTTTTCTCAAGAATCAGTTTCTCAGGTTCTACTTTCATATTTGAATTGAGGATCATCCTTCCCTACATGTCTATAGTCCAGGTCTGTGTACTTCCCCACTTCAGATTGTGATAGGGAAAAATCCCTTCTCACTTGGTAACCTTTAAAGAGTTTACTTGGGACTATCTAAGCAGTTACAGCCATCCCTTCAAGAAGTGGATCTATCCTGTTCTACACAGTACATCCATTCACTCCTAGTTTGCTTCTCAAATGTCTCATGTTTGGGGTAAGAAAGTTCTTGGGAAGAATCTCTAGTTTATTCTTGCCACTGTGTAGAAGCCTATGGTTTTTAACCCCACTCGTGTACTGAAGCTGTTTGTTTATTCATTCATTTATTCATGTACTCTCCTAGCCGATTGAATATGTTCCAGGTATAAATCCATGAGGAAAGGGAATACTTTTAACATCTTGTCTCGGACACAGACAAAAACGTAAACAGGTCAAAAGAATGAAAGTGGACCATGTGCTATCGCCATTCACAAAAATTAACTCAAAATGGATCAAAGACCTGAAGGTGAGACCTGAAACTATAAAACTCATAGAAGAAAATATAGGCAACACACTATTTGACATTGGGTTTAAAGGAATCTTTTCGGATGACATGCCTACCCAGACTAGGGAAACTAAAGAAAAAATAAACAAGTGGGACTTTATCAGACTAAAGAGCTTTTATAAGACAAATGAAACCAGAATCAAGATGAACAAACAACCAACCAGCTGGGAGAGAATATTTGCAAAACATACATCTGACAAGGGGTTGATCTCCGTAATATATAAAGAACTCACACAATTGAACAACAAAAAAACAAACAACCCGATCAAAAAATGGGCAGAGGAAATGAACAGACACTTCTCCAAGGAAGATATACAGATGGCCAATAGGCACATGAAAAGATGCTCAACATCACTAATCATCAGGGAAATGCAAATCAAAACAACACTAAGATACCACCTCACGCCCGTTAGAATGGCTATAATCACCAAGACAAAAAACAACAAATGTTGGAGAGGATGTGGAGAAACAGGAACCCTCATACACAGCTGGTGGGAATGCAAATTGGTGCAGCCTCTATGGAAAACGGTATGGAGATTCCTCAAAGAATTAAAAATAGAGATGCCCTATGATCCAGCCATCCCACTACTGGGAATCTATCCAACGCGCCTGAAATCAACAATCCAAAGAGGCTTATGCACCCCTATGTTCATTGCAGCATTATTCACCATAGCCAAGAAGTGGAAGCAACCTAAGTGTCCCTCGACTGACGATTGGATTAAGAAAATGTGGTATATATATACAATGGAATACTACTCAGCCATAAAAAAAGACAAAATCGTCCCATTTGCAACAACATGGATGGGCCTGGAGCGTATTATGTTAAGTGAAATAAGCCAGAAAGAGAAAGACAAACACTGTATGATCTCACTCATATGTGGAATATAAACCAACACATGGACAGAGAAAACTGGACTGTGGTTACCCGGGAAGTGGGGGTGGGGGGTGGGCACAAGGGGTGAAGGGAGTCATATATGGGGTGATGGACAAACAAAAATGTACAACCCAAAATTTCACAATGTTAGAAACCATTAAAATATGAATAAAAAAAAAAACGTAAACAGGTAAATATGTAATTTAGGATTACAATAAATACTACAAAGAATATAGGGCACACTATGAGAGAAAGACGCAACCTAAGACCGTAAAGGATGTAAAGAAGATCTTCATGCAAACACCTAGGCTGAGATGAGGATGTGGGGCAGAATTCAGGCAGAAAACCAGCATGTGCAAAGTTGCTGCATTAGGAATAAGCCTAGGGTATCTGAGGAACCTAATGGGATGGAGTGGTCCAGGAAGGGACTGGTATCAAATTATGCTAGAAAGATCACATAGGGCTTTGTAGAACAGGGTAAAGATTTTTAAAATTCTAAGTGTAATGAGAAACACTTAGTGGCTTTAACCAGGAGCATTTTATAACCAGACTTACGTTTTTAAAAATCACTCTGGTTGCTACATGGAAAGTGAGTTGTTGGAATAAGAAAATAATTCTGTTACCAGACAACAAATTTGTCTGAAAATCAGTAAGAGCAGTGGGTTTAACATGTGTTCCCATCATTTACTAGAGCATTCTTAAGTCAGGACTGAGTTCCAAATGGGACTCAGGTACTGACAGAAACATAAACCCATGGGTAGCTCATGTCTATATCAATGTGTGTATTCAGAAACTGTAAAATAAATAAAGGAATTAGAATTCCTTCAAGTTTCATGGGGCAAAAAGACTCCATTTCCTCTCCATGTTCAGCATCCCATGAGAAGTGGAGGGGGGTGGACCGTTGCCGTATTCTTTCCTTTGAATTCCAGAATCAGAATAGATGGGGATTTACAATAGTCACATGTGCCCTTATTAACAGACACTATGTGTATGTTCCAGGGGAACAATAAGTAGTAACATTGGATACAACTAAATGACTTATTCATTATAATCACCAGAGATTCAGACACGCATGTCTCAGGATCAGTAGTTTTAGTCTCCACGCACTACAGTTTTCCGGCACAACGTAACAATGATGTTTTACAAATGAGTCAGTTGAAGAGTTACACAAACTGTTACACATGCAGATCCTGGGGTCCAAACTCAAGGTGGAACATAAAGTAAAATATTCTACTGAATAAGTCTTGAGCACTTCTTTAAAGTTTGTTATTTCATCTTCTGGGTCATAATTTTAATGAGATTCTTGCGACTCTTCACCATTGAATTTGCACGTATCTTTGTCCTTAAGGAATCAAAGATTCTTTTGTGTTTGGGTTTATTGTGGTGAATGCACATAATGCTGATTATTACCTAAGTGACACCAGGCAAGGTCTGAACATCAAACACAAGACATGCACTCTTTCTTCTCAACTTAACTGTTCAAGTACCATCACGACTTTCAAAATCTCTCTCTTTATTGGGCAAGTTATCATTTTCATATTTTATTATGGAAAATTTGAGGTTGACAGAGGCCAAGATAACCAAATTTACGTATATGGCCATGCCAAAAAGGAAATCAGCCTCTAAATTCTTGTAAATATTCTGGCAGTTTATTCCTATGATGAACTATGGCGAAGTATCATAAAATAACTAGTGTTTCTTCTGTAAATTCCAAATCTTATCAATAGTGTTCAGAAATCACTGATAGGCCACAAAAAAATTAATCAGTACTCAAGCATGTCTTTGAACTTTCTTTCCAACAATTCCTGTGTGTAAAGCATGAAACCTAACAAAAAGAGACTGAAATAAAAGTTAAATATCAGCATTCCATCAGCCTGACCTCCTGATTTTCTTTTTTTTTTTTTCTTTTTTTTTTTTGGATAATATACTAAGATTATATTTCTCTTCAGGGACAATTTCACCTTCTCTCTGTTGATTGTATTTAGTACAAGCATTCCACCAAAAAAAAAGTTTTTTTAATTGATGACTATTAGTGATACACCCTCTGGTGTATAAAGTCATTTAAACATTTAGATTCATTCCAAAAGTTAACTTGAGGTGCCAAGTTGTTGAAAGAAACATCTAAAAAGAAATTCTGATTTATCAGTTTTTTCTAATTGCTTGTATCATAGATGACAGGGAGGGGGAAAAAGAAGGGCAGAAAAGAAAGGGAAGATGAAAAGAAAACAGGAAGATGAAAGAAAAATTAAGGAAGATACATAGAAATGCAGAGGGAAAAAAGACAAAGAAAGAACAAGGTATTGGGGGGATGTGGCTATCTGGGACTAGGCATAAATATTTTATTTAAACAAATGGCTTTGATACTAATTATACCTAAGAATAAAAAAGATTTTAAAAAGAAAAACTCAGGGGACAAATAAATTTAAAGAAATCAATGAAATTATCACTGGTGTTAAATAACATAATAGCCAAGTTATCAGGTTTCAAACTGACTAACATTCTGTACATTCTAACTTGGCCTTGCTTCTTTGGAGAAAAAATTGAAAAGCCAACTCACTAATAATGTGTTAGCAATAATCAGTTCAGAGCAAGAACATTTCACATTAACATTCTTACAGCATAAACCATGAGCAGAGAGGGGAACAAGATCAATGCAAATTATTTCCAATTTAGGAGCACCTTGAAAAGACCTGTCACCAAAGACAATTTTACTGTCTATCATTGATAGTTTTTGTTGGCAACTGGTCAGTCTTTCCTTCTCAAACAACTTTGAACCTATACAACAGCTCTATTGCTTAGAAAGATTAAATCAATTGTTAGAACTAATGTTTTATTTTGATTTTTGTAATTAAGTTACTCAAATTAACAAAAAATATTTGAGACATTCATCTGATGGATAATCATGAATGTGATAACCCAGAAAGAAATTTAATATTGGAATGAGATAAACATCATTTTTGTAAAAAATTTGGAATGGCCATAGTTTCACTACATTTGGGCTAGAACATCTTGCCAAGCTTTATGTTCAAGATAAACGCGGCTGAGATTAGAAGGGCAGCCTAACGTAGAAGACACTAGCCTGAGAGCCAGAGGCCTAGAGTTCAGTCCATGGCTCCTACGATGACTTGATATGTGGCCAGGGCAAATTTCACTACCCATAAAATAGAGATCCAAGAGAAACATCTGTTATGATTATGACTAACATTGAACAAGCCTATCAATCATAGGCTGGTTCATTTTCTATCAGGGGTGACATGATAGTTTTTTAATGGATTTTATTGTATCAAAATGAATTTTCCCATTTATGTAAAGTTTATTCCTCATATTGCAAAGTATTTGTTCTTACTATAAAATAATCATCATCCTTTTGAGAGCAGAATGGCTTTGTTAAAATTAGTCACAGGACGGTTCATTTTGGTTTTGACCTGACCAAACTACCTAGTGATTAACAATTCATCATTTGTGCCATTGGACAATTTCTCTATATTCAAAATCTGGAAATTGGACTTGTCAGCCTCCCTTTTAAGCTTCTGAAACAGCTGTTATTTTATGGGTGTGTTGGGTAAAAGGAGAAATCTCTTCTAACTCAGGGCAATACTAGAAGTCTTTGAAATAAGGACCCCTCTGACATGTGTTAGAGACTTTCCTAGTACGTGGAAACAACTGAGGAAACACCCAGAACTTCAAAGTTTCTGCATTATCATTGTCTTTCACGAGAACTGCAGGAAAGCTGATCAAGGCGTCTTTAAAGCACTTGCCCATTTTCCTTTGTTGCTAAGACTCTCAGGTACTTGCTAAACCCTCATGATGAAGGTTGTTGTGTAAGCATGGCGGTGCAGGATGCTTTGTCGTTTTTTCATTAATTCATTTAGTCAACAATTACTTTTCCAGTTTCTATTATGTGTCAAATCCTGGGATAGCATCTGAAGATATAGCGATAGACAATACAGAAAAATTCCTATTCTTATAGAATATATACTCTCACAGGGTGGGGAGATAAATAAGACAATTCTAACACTGGGTGATAAAGGCTATGATAGAGGAAGTTCAAGAGGAACCGGCAGGAATATCTAACCCAGTCTTGGGGTAGCAGTTGAGACATGTACCGTTGGTCCTCATTATTAGTGGATTCTGTATTTGGGAAATCGTCTTATCACTAAAATTTATTTGTAACCCCAAAATAAATACCTGTGGTGCCTTCCCGGTCATTCACAGTCACAGACAGAGCAGGGAAAATTTTGAGCGTCCTGACTCACAAGTTCCCGCTGAGCTGGAAGAAGATGGTGCTCTGTCTCCTCATTTCTATCGCTCAGAGAAGCCGAGAGGCTGGAGACTGCAGAGGGCAGCACCACGCAAGACGCTCTGACACCAGCCAGTAAGCATCTGAATCCCAACTCAGCACCTGTTAGTGGGGGACCTCAGGCAAGTCACTTAACACTTCCAAACCTCGTTTTCTCTTTTGCAAAATGAGGATGAATTGTTTTAGGATTTAGGATTATTATCTGAGATATGTATATATGTATACATATGTGTGTGTATGTTTCCCCCACGACACAGTTCAGCATTTGCTAATTTGATGTTGAGGCGACTTTATAGAACGTAACTACCACGAATAACGAGAATCAGTTTTAGACGAATAGGAGTTAAAAGGTCAAAAAAGAGATTGAAATATACGCAGACAGTTTCAAGACCAGTGATAACTACTGCCTTTGAAGAACTGAAAGAAATTCAGAACGAAAACCGAGCTTTGTGCTCAGGGAAGAAAGTGGTGACATATAAGGCCCAAAAATTAAACAGGGACAAATTATGAAGTGTTAAGATCTTGAAATGGAAAAGTTTAGAATTTATGCTAATGGGCATTGAGGAGCTCAGTTGAAAGATTTTAAATATAGGAGTACCACAATCAGATGGAACCCAAGAAAACTGTGCCAAGGGATATAGTTCTGTCATTGAGGAGCTTTGAAGTTCGATGCTACTGGCAGCACCCTTTCAGGTGGGGGGAGGGGCGTTTTTGTCTTAAAATTGGCAAGAGAAGAAGAGAAGAGAACGGAGAGCAATGAGTCTGAAAAGGACATACTGAAAATTACCAGAAAATGGAAAAATAGTCTTTCCTCTAGGAAATCATTTGTGAGTTCCAAATGATAAGATGCAAATGAGGGAGTCAGCTTCTGGAGAGGAGAGAAAATACTTTAGAGGGCGAGAGAAAGCAAGAGTCTAAATAATCTCCCAAATATGTCAGTCAAGGCAGAAGCACATCAGTGTCTGACTCATAATAGCCTCGATACATTTTAGTGGTTTGCTGAAAAAGTGGAGCTGTAAATGAAGTCTCAGCGGGAGGGCACTTCACATCTTCACATATATCAAGCTCACAGAAAAGCATTCATAGGGCCTGAAATTTGCAGCCATGTTGAGGAAAGAAAAGGGGAAAGGAAAACGTTTCCTAAGAGACCAACAAGAAAATTAACGTTGCTAATAATTTCTCAGTATTAATTAACCATATATAATAGAGTTCCATAGTAACTATTTTTCTCCTTTAAGTTATTCCCAGGGTTGGAAGAAAGGATATGTCAACCTAGCTAGATTTGATGAAGCAACTTAACTGGGGAGATCTGTTTAAACAAAAAATTTGAAGCATGCTCTATCGTCTTCCTATATAAAACTATGAGTGTCTTGAAGGCAAACACTGTGTATTGTGATGTATGCTAATTTTAGCACCTAACAATTATGCAACCTGAAGAATGTTCTTTAACATCTCTGAGCCTGAGTTTCCTCATCCTAAAATGGAGATACTACCTAACTCATGGGACTGTTGTAAAGATTAAGTGAAATAACGAGCTAATGTGGTTATTACGTAGTTAGTGCTCAATAAACTTAGATACAGTACAATAATGGCGATGATCTTCAATACTTGACATAATGCTTAATTCACAATGGAAGCCCAACACATGCTGAATGAAAGAGTAGAAGGTTGGATGACTGATATTTTATATGTACTTAACTAGGAAGATCCTTAAATAGTAAATCAATATACATCTTGTGAGCATTTTGAATGAATTAACTGGTCAACGTTGGCAAATAAAAATCAATAAATTTTATCTAACAACCAGTTTGTCTGAAATTTATATTCAGTCAAATAGTTATATTGATAATTTAAAAAGTCAGATGTTTGGGGCTGGCCAGGTGGCACAAGCGCTTAAGTGCACGCGCTCCGCTGCGGCGGCCTGGGGTTTGCCGGTTTGAATCCCAGGTGCACACCCACACACTGCTTGTTGAGCCATGTTGTGGCAGCGTCCCATATAAAGTAGAGGAAGACGGGCACGGATGTTAGCTCAAGGCCAGTCTTCCTCATAAAAAAGGGGAGGATTGGCATCAGATGTTAGCTCAGGGCTGATCATCCTCACAAAAAAAGAAAAAATCAGATGTTTGATGCTATGTTCAGACTTACAGGGCAATAGGCTTCCTTAGGCTCTGGTCTATAGAGTAAGAGGAGCGTTACACATTTTATTAGGGTTTGTTACCCTACTAGGCAATAACTTCCTGTCATCATCTTTTTATGTGGCAGTATTTAAAATAGTTTTCTAGAGGGGAATATTTTGATTTCCCCTAAACTCTTTAATAGCAAAATAGCAAAGGAAATGAGCAGAGAATGGGGAAGGTTATGATAATGATGGTGGTGACATTGAGGAGAGAGTGCTGACAAAGACATCATCTAAAGAAGGAGAGGTAGCTAAAGTGTCGTGACAATAGCCCTGGTTTTGGCATCAGACCTTTTGGATGCAGATCCTAACTATGTCACTTAATGTGCGTGTGGTCTTGAGCAATGTGGTTGAACTATTCCCGGCTGCCATTTTCTTACTTGTGGTGTGGAGTCAATAATTTCATGCCTGGGCCGGCCCCATGAGCGGTTAAGTGCACGCACTCCGCTACTGGCGGCCCGGTTCGGATCCTGGGTGCCCAACGCACTGCTTCTCCGGCCATGCTGAGGCCGCGTCCCACATACAGCAACTAGAAGGATGTGCAGCTATGACATACAACTATCTACTGGGGCTTTGGGAAAAAAAACAAAAAGGAGGAGGATTGGCAATAGATGTTAGCTCAGAGCCGATCTTCCTCAGCAAAAAAAGAGAAGGATTAGCACGGATGTTAGTTCAGGGCTGATCTTCCTCACAAAAACAAAATAATAATAATATCATGCCTGTCCATCTACTAAGGTGCTTCTAAAGGCTTAAAGAAATGAAAATTATAAAAGTACTTTGTAAACGGTAAAATGTTATAGAAAAAGAAGGATTATCATTACTGGCTATCTTTTCCTTCTTATAAACCATAAAATAGAAGACAAAGCTTTGTTGATGGCAGCTTCCAGAAACATGAGACAGATGATTACCGAAGATGTAACATTTGCACTAAATCAACCTGTAGAAGAGACTTGCTATATAGAGTTTTATAGAGATATAAGACTGTGACAAGATAAACTCATATCATGTTAAAACTGCACATGCATAAAACCTATTTTATTGGTTACCTGAGCTGTGGAGGAAACCTTTTAACAGTTAGGATTCATGGTCTCAAGAAAGCGCAAACTTTGCTACCTTTGGCTGGCAAAATATAAGATTTATTGGAGGATATAAAGGGCCTTATAGAATTAACAGGATGGATGCTTGTGGGAAATATATGCCTAAAAATGGGCAGAAACTGAGGAGAGAAGAAATAACACAAAAGCTTCAGCACTAACTCTGCTAAAGAATGCTAGAAGTTTCTGCTCCCTCCCAGCCACCACAAATAAGTCCTAACTATTCATTGTATCTGTGTCAAGCTCCCCAGGTTCAAATCCCGGGTGAATGGGTCATAATGGACAAGCCAAGATGACATGTGCTTGCTCTGACTGCCAGAGGAAGGCTGAGAGACTCTCCCCTTTCAGGCATTTTTAGTGGTTGGTGGCACTGCATTCCACCAATGCATTTCTAAATGGTGAATTTCCCACAAAATGGGAAGGGGCAATGGATTTGTATGCCCAAAAGTAACCACAAATGCCCACCATATCCATAAAATATGAGGAGAGGAAAAAAAGTACTGAATTACTGATGAAAGCATCCCCTTAGAAGAGAGAACTGACAAGTAAACCTATGAAAATATCTCAGTGTCTCCCGGTCATAAGTCCTAGGAAACCAAAGACTCTTTGGTCCAAAGAGACATAGATTGGAGTAAGCACATGCTTTATTTGTCACCTACAATGTAGAAGAGGACCACCCCTTAAGGCATCCTTTAGAGCTGTCCCCAATTCATAGACAAAAAGATAAACAGCCTTAATACCAACTATGGCTTGACATAGTTGGTATTGACATAGCATCACTGACTTACTGGTCCCTCTGACATTACTAAAAGCTACTTTTACTTCATTCTCTTCTTCTCTAACTCCATACCTTCCACAACCCCACTCCCAACCCCACCCAGTCAGAAAATCTACATCTTAGACTATAATTTCTTGAGCACTTTCTTTGTGTGAAGAACTAAATTCGTTACTACGTTTGACATTTTTACAAACATTGTCTCCAAAATTTACATTAACCTTCAAAGGAAACATCATTATCCCCATCTTTTAAGGATGGAGTGAAGAGGTTAAATAACTTGCCCAAGATCACATAGCTAGCAAGTATTAGACATGAGTTTCAAATCCAGGTCTGCAGAACTCCAAAGCTATTTATAGTTAAAAAATTACAGTACCTTCTGGATTTTTTTATTTAATTTCCAAGTATATCCAAGAAAGCTGATGTGTTTCTTAAGCCCTGTTTTCTATAAGCTAGATAGGACTTTCATTCCCCAAAGTTCTAGAAACCTGTAACATACTTATACCTGGCTGACAAAGTTGATGAAGCCCCCACCCCTCCCAAAAGATGAAAACTCTCCTCTACTTTCTCTTGCTTACACTATTTTCGAGGTGAAGATCTCTTCATTCTTTCTTCTTCTCCCCAAAGCAAGGGGCCTCCCACTCACTATCAGAGGCCAGATTAGTCTTGGCAGCTTCCTCCCTATCTCACCGCAGTGAAGAAGCTACCTGTTTCCCACATGTCTACATGGGATAACATATGCAAAGTGGAGGTAATTATCAAAATATTCCATGGCAGGAGTTTCCTGCCTGAAAGAGCTATATAATTATTGCCATTCATCTCTGAACTCTGCCAGTGGAGACCAAGACTGAGGCCCCATTGTTCCCTCTAGCAAGTGAATGTTATTCTGGTTTCTAAAGGATTAGGATTAGAGATAGCAGCTTAAATAAAGATAAAGTATATAAACTGTACTTGTTAAAAAAAAAATCACCCGGTGGACTTCCAGAAATATAGTTTGTGGTATCTCTTAACAGGATGGCCTTTATTCTTGGGCAAAACATGAATCATTTAACTCTACTCCTCTTCTCTCACCTTGAATGTTGCCTCACATCTTCTCTCCTTAATGGATTTCTCTCCTTCATCACAGCCTGAAGGTATATTGACTGTGAAGTCAACAGAAGGCAAAGAAGCACAGGGAGCATCTGAGTACATCTCAGTGTTAAAAGATTGATTTGGGAAATGATACACAGTTGTACAAGAGAAAGCAGAGCCAAACATAGGCAAGATATTATATACCAGCAATAAAAAAAAAAAGGAAAACTAGGTATGGAATGTCTAAATAGCACGGACCATTAATAAAATCCCATTTGTTCTCCTTAATTTCCTATAAAATATTATTATCCCCTTTTAATAGACAAAAAAATTGAGTCCTGGGGAAAGGACATGATTGGCTTGACTTTTTACCAGGCAAATGATATAATTGAGTGGGGCAGGCTGGATGTGAATCGGGAGCAGTGGGGACTATGATGAATGGGTATACAGCACCCCGTCTTAGGGCCAGAGCCACTCCTCAGCACCAGCTGACAGTTTACCAGCAGGAATGAGGGTTCTAACTTTCCAAGAGATTCTGGAAATTGCAATTTTACTGTGAAATAGCCTAGTGCATTTTCTCTGTCTGTGAGCCAATGCAGCCAACCAGTGTAGGACATTTGCCTTCAACAAGTGAGTTAGAGCAGATCCAAGCCTGGGACTCCAGTCTTCTGGTTCTTTGTCTGGTGTGTTCTCCTTACATCACTCTCTCGGCCAAAGACTACACCACATGTGTATGCATATCACATGAGGACAGAGCAGCCAGATGGTGGAGAGGCCTAACAAGACACCTCTACCAAAACGCAGAGAGGGAAGAAAAGAGGTACTTATTGAAGAAGACATTTTAGACATGACTGTCATCAGCAATAAGGTTAACTTCTAACATGTCCTCTCAGCAGGATTCCTTCAACTTGATTTACTTTGGAAAAATTACACAAGAGAAAACTTTCTCCCTTCAGTTTCATGTCAGTTGAAAGTCTATAGAAAAAGGCATTTGGGGACAGAAATAGAACTGAAAAGCCAGGTACCTGGGGCATTTTATTATGGATGTTTGGGGTCTTCATTCAATAAACAGTTACTGGGTACTTCTGTGAGCCAGGCACTGAGTTGATGTAGGCAGGCCAAGGTGTCTTATATTTAAGAGTTTTGTGCTTTATGAGACAACAGATTTGGTTATAATACAATGAAAACTGCTATGAAAAATGTTTGTGCTATGACCAAGACAGCCTTAAAATTTCCATCAGCTTGACTAAACTTTAGACTATAGGTCCATGATGTCCCTTTTCTTAGAGCACTTACTTTAGGAACCTTTCCATTGTAAATTCTTTCTTGGCTGCTTTGAGATGCAAATCTCCCAGCCTCTTGCCAGTTTTACAACCCAGGAATGTCTTTCTCAAGGACTTGAGAGCCTTCCCTTTGAAATGTGATCACGAAGAAAGAGAGGGTCCCTATCTCCCAGTTTCTGTGAGAGGATAGCAGCCTAACTTCCATAAGCAACAATTAGCAAAACAGATGGCCTCATCACATTGACCAACCTCCCACTAACTTCCTCCGGTACTTTTCCATTCACTCACTCCAGTGCTTAAAAATCTTCCCGACTTTTGTTTCAGCGGAGTTGAGTTCAATCTTACTCACCTATTGCAACAGTCTTGAATAAAGTCTTCCTTGTCTATTTAACTTGTCCGGTATAATTTTTTCTTTGATAGCTACCAGCTTATCAGCTTGGAGAAGGGAGATAAGTCATTGGTTACTGGAAAGGAAGGAGGCAAACTTCGTAGGGGAGGCTATTAAAGAGGAACTTTTGAAAGATGAGCAGTGAACTGCACTGATCAGACAGGGTGCTACAAGATATTCCAAGCAGCAGGTCTCCCCAGCCCCTATGCAGAGGTGTGAGAATGGCATGTTTAGAAAACAGCTTGAAATGACCGGTGGGCTGTGAGAAAGCTGAAGCTATTATTCTGAAAGTTCCTATGGTTCTTACTTCTGCTCCACTTCCCAATTCTACCTTGAAGTTTTCATATTAATTTAATAATTATAATTTAAAAAAAGAACTACAATGAGAGACGGTGCCAGAATCCATGTAATTCAGTGACTAAAATAACGTCTAAAGAATGTCTACTATATGCCAAGCAAACAGACACAGGTGGCCTTTTTATTAAAAGGGTTAAGAGCATGGATTCTCCACCAGCCATGTGACTGTGTGACCTTGTACAAGTGACCTGGCTTGTCGTGACTCAGTTTCCTCTTCTGTAAAACAGCGTACATGATTTCCTTAGTTGTTATAAAGACTAAATGAGTTAAAACAGGAAAAGCCTAACAATGCCTGGCACATACTAAATGTTTAATAAATATTAGCTATTATTTGAAAATTATTAAAACCAAGCTTAAACCTTATTTACGGCTAGCTAATGCTCAATATCAAAAAGCATTAACAATAATAGTGAAGCCTTAGGAGAAGTCATTACTTTTAAAAATTGTCTTGCACACTTCTCCTGTCTGAATATTTTGACATTAGAAGGAGGGGGAGAATTCTCTGCCAATGGATGTCCTCAGCTCTCTGCTCTCTCACCACAAACATGCACAGTGCACGATCTTGTACTTAGCATAACAATTCACCCCAACTGTCCTCAGGGTTTTTCTCAGCTTCCATTAAATTGGCATAGCCTTGCTGCTTGGCCTGTCAGAGTTAATTAAGGAAAGGCCTGGGTTTGCCTTCTTATCGCTTCATGATCTATGAAATGTGCTATGTCTTCATCTTCTTTGTTTTCTCTTCCATTCCGCAATAGAAAGAAAGGAGAGAGAGAATAGGACAGCAAGAGGTAGGGAGCAGAGAATGGGCATGAGCAGCAAGGGCAATCCTCTGATTAGCCTGGGAGCCACTCTTGCATCATGCTTAAGCTCCTAGAGTCCAGAGCCAGGCTGCCTGGGTGAAAACCCAGGTCCACAAGCCACATGACCCTGGGCAAACGACTGACTTCTCTGTTCCTCATTTTTCTGATCTGTAAATCACGACGACAAAAATACCTATGTCTTCGGGTTGTTGCGAAAAATAAAATAAGTTACTATATCATATAAAGCACTTGGAACTGAACCTGACACATGTCAGCTCTTATCATTAATCTATTAGAGTTCCTTGCCAACATTCTCTTCTTTATGCCAAGCTTCCTGATTCCTTTCTGATGAATTCTTCAGTGGAAATAAATATTCTATCTCAGTACTATGCACTGAACTGAAATCTTTGATCCTCTTACAAACCTTCACACAGACCAAATATTCATTGTTTCTCTCACTAAAACTTACGTTCTTTTTTATAATTTTATTTATTTATTTATTTATTTTTCCCCCAAAGCCCCAGTAGATAGCTGTATGTCATAGCTGCACATCCTTCTAGATGCTGTATGTGGGACACGGCCTCAGCATGGCCGGAGAAGCGGTGCGTCGGTGCGCGCCCGGGATCCGAACCCGGGCCGCCAGCAGCGGAGCGTGCGCACTTAACCGCTAAGCCACGGGGCCCGCCCAAAACACTTACGTTCTTTATTAGACCTTTGCCTGGAAAAGAGTTGGTAGTCAGTAAACGTTTGTTGATTTAATTATGCAAACTGCTATAAACATGAACTACTTTATAAACTTATTATGCAAATTCTATAATAGAAAATTGCATTTCAAAGACATTTTAAAACATATAAAAGCCATTAAAAATTTAGACAGTACCAAATATATAACAAAGCAAGAAATATTTTTTTAAATTCTAAAAAGGATTTTAACAGTATGCCTAAATGACACTTGCATGTGAATTTAAATTTAGGAATAATATACACTACAAAAATGCAAAATAATGGTTGTCTACTACATAGTATGAGAAGGGAGAGTGTATATACCATTGTCCTTCCTGTGTTTTGTCAATTCCAGAATTTTTAGCTGTATTTAGATGTTAATGGAGGCTTTTCTCTGCCAAAGCTTTGTAAAGGAGAAGGATGAGCTGTGTCCCCATGAGTTGAGTAAATGATGGGTGCTGCTCTCAGAGCTCTTCTGATTCTTGTTGAGCCTAAGAGACACACACGCTACACCAAAGCAAGAATGTCGTGGAGATACACAGTGTTGTCTCATACTAGAGCCATTACCTTAGCTACGAATAGTTGTATCTAAAGAATAGATAGCAGCATCTTTAGATAAATACTCTTTTGAAATTAGCAAAAGGGCCAGAAGTGTATGTGATTAATTAGAATCATTCAAATAGTCTCAGTTGGCAGAGCTGAATAAAAGATTCACAAAATCTAGTGTTTCTTCTTAATTTTCCATTAAGTTGGGAATTTGGGAAGAAATCAGAAAGATAATGGGAACTGGAGAAGCTTCAAAGTGCAACAATAAATAGAAGACTGAAAAGATGTGCCTATGAAGAATACTTCAAAAGGATGACAAAGAGATAGCACAATGAACAGTGGATGAGTCCAAAACATCTGGATGAAAGTAAAAACTATAGTCAGGCACCTGAAAATTATTAAAGATGAAATTATATTTAATGAGACAGAGTGTGTGTGTGTGCACGCGCGTGTGTGCACGCATGCATGTGTACTTTGAAGAAAGGGAAGAGAAATGGATATAAAGATGATCATAAAGTCTATTGGACCACTGGACCATTGGATCGTGCAATTATCTTCTTTGAAACTCATGAAAACAGTAGATACTGTTTTTCACCAACTCACCCAAGAACAAATAATTTTTCCAAGAATAAAAAATTTAAGATTCAACCTAGTGCATATTTTATCAGCTTTTTGTTCATTTTCTTAAAGAAAATAATGACATAAAGAGATAAAATCATAATAATGAGACATAAAATGACCTTATAAACTATCTACTTTAATTCTCAATTTTATAGGGAAAAAATAACCTGACAGAAAGTTTGACCACCTGTAAGTCATGAAAGTTATTCACAGAAAACCTAAAACATAGAATCTAAGTCTTCTGACTATTAATCTATATCCTTTTAGACTACAACCAGGGATTAAATTTTAAACTGTCATATTTTTCCACATACGTATTGAGTTTCTAAAACAAGCCTTGCACTATGCTAGGTATTGAGTATCATGGATGAACAGACAAAACTCTTCTCTCAAAGTTTACAATAACATTTATTGAGGACTTACTTTTGTGCCACATACCATGCTAAGTGTTTTCCATGATTGGTTTATTTCTTTCTAATAATTTTATCAATAATGTAATGCTATTATCCTGCGCATACAAAGATAAAGAAATTGACACACAGAGAGATTAATAAATATTACTTATGATTGCCCAGCTAATATGAAAGCAACTGGAATTAAACATATGAATTATAATTCCAGAATCCCACTCTGCCACTGAGCTAAATCATTTCTATTTAACTCTAATTTTTCAAAGTATTTTCATAGAACCCTTACAACCTCCTGCTAAACTGGGAAACACAGGATATAGATTTTAAAACTTTAAGGTTCACAAATGATATGTAGTTTGCCAAGTACATAGTATCAGAGCTGAAGAGAATATTTGCCACAATAATACCGTTAGTCCATACTCACTTGGACAAAGACTTTAGCAATATCAGAAAACAAGTATGGGTTGGAGGTACATCCAAGAAGGATGATGAGTTATGATTAAATAAGTGAGGTTTCATCCTGCCTTTTATTACTAGAAAATTCAAAGGCCTACCCAAGTATCTCAGTGGTATAAACAAAGGTTTTCGTATAAACCTAAGTATTTACATATCTCCGTGGTTTACAAGGCACTGCTGTATTCATACAACCTGCAAACAACTTCACTCTCAGCAATGGAAGAAAAGAAGGAATGAAGAAAGAGAAGAATGCAAGGAAGGAAAATGAACGGCTCATATTTGCTTGATTAAAAGATGCATACATATTCCTTCCTTGTAATAATAATCCAACTTCACTTTTAATTTAATACAATATAATGTTTCTTAAAGAAACATGAAAAATGGATATCGTTCCATAATAAGAAACTCATCAAAAGGGTTGTTTGGTCTGTGGTCCAAATAACCGGCTGATGAATAAATTCTTCAGATCCCCATTATTTATGTAGGCATTGTGTAGATGGGTGATTCTCATTCCTTTTGAAGTTTCAGCTTCAAACAGCATCTCTTTTATTCAGTTCCTTAAAAAAACATATTTACCTTAATTTGTAAAAAATCAGTGGGTGAAATTTTGTAACACGCCTGGAAACCACTGGAAGCAACAACAGACTGGGAAATCCCTGGTGTAGCTGCAGCCTGAATCACTCAGTTGTTTTTGCTGTTGTGTAGACATTGCCTTCGGGGCCAATGATGGATGAGTGATGGAGTCAGCCTGATTCTTTACAAAATCCACGCTTGAATTGGCAGCCAAGGTCAAAAGACAAAGTTGGTTGGATCTTTGCACCTAGTGTACTGTTCTTGTTCTTTCAGGGACTCTGGGGAGGCCCTTCAATGGGGGGGCAGGCTTAACATCAATCCACTCTTTTCCTACTCCCCCACTCAACATTGTTACCTCATTTCCATGATAAACTCATATGTTCTGGTTGCCGTGTCAAGCATGCCACCCATGTTCAGTGCCAGGGTAGAAAGTGATTTTGTTTGGCTGAGTTAATAGGAATCTACTCAAAAAGCCCACATAACAAATGCAGTCTGATTCAACCATTTCATTTCTTCCTAGTCCTATTTATTGAGAAGTATACTTTGGCTCAAATGTGTATTAACAAGGAAATCTATGTTTGTGGTGACCTGCTCTGAATGAACCCCATTCTCACAGAAAGTCTTCTATTATACCAAAGAAAAAAAGCCTGATAGGTTTGGAAGAGTAATTCATAGAGAAAGATGTGCTGACAGCTCCGAATGAATAGCTTTCCTCCTCTAGGGCTCCAACTCCAGTAGGGCCCCAGGCTCAGGGATCTCACTCACTCACAAGAATCCCAGAACAGCAGTCACATCCAACCCAGTCCTGGAAGTGATTAGAGAAGAGATCTCTTTCCTGAAAAAGCAGCCTTTCAACTACCTACAGGCAGTATTTTTTTTTAACTCAGGGGTAAAAAAAGATGAAGTTTTCAGACTCCAGGTTTTAATAAGTCTCTGATTTCTCTCTCTACAATGGCTTCCTGTGTTTGGTGCATGATGAGCCAAATGGAGCAGCCATGTTGCTATAGTTATGAGCTATTCAAAGGAAGACTAAAAGCATGGAGCCTACAATCAGGGATTAGATGTTATCAAGATGTTTAATAAAGCACAGGGATGGAGGATACAAATATAATATTGGGGTTATTTCCCTGGATGGGGAGAAGTTCTGAATTCAAGTTCTGATGTATTAAGATTATCTAAGCCCTAGTTCAGTGGAGAAAAACAGGTAGCTCCTTGCTGACTCTAGGCAGCTGGCTTTTAATGTATTTTATTGTATTATTTCATTTTTTATTATTTTCATTTTTGTCTTAAATGCTCTTTAAAACATAAATTTGAATGCTTTAGGGTGGTAAAAGCTTTCCTGTTCTCCGTAGGCCCCACTACTTCCTTTTGGATTTCATCCACCCCACCATACATTAGTTAAACAAATTCTTATTGAATATCTACTATATGTCAGGCACTATTCTAGGCACTGGGCATTCAGCCAGCCATCAAAAAATAAACAAAATCTCTTCTCTTGTGGAGCTCAATTCTAGTAAAGGGGGTGGGGAGTCGGACAATAATTAAATTAACAGATAAGCAAGTAATGTATCAGACAGTGAAAGTTATGGCGGAAAAAGAATAAAATGAACGCCAGAGATGAAGGTTGCAAAGATAGGGTTACAAAGAAAGATACGGTTGTTGTGAGAAACTGACAGACACACACACTCAAACACACATTCCTCCTTTCCGTAACAAGCCTCAAACCCTTCTTCTATCAGTCCTAGCGTCAGAAAATACCTAAAGCTAATCACCTTCCTGCAGGTCACAGGAACAGACTTATTGTTTCTTACTGGTCTACTCATGTGGCAGAATATCCAACTAAAGTCCTCCACTTTCCAAGAACTTACCACGAAAGACACATTTCTACTGGCAGAGAGATGGGAGAAAGAAAGGCGAAGGCCAGTGTCATAGACTGATTTCTGCTTTGTTATTCATCCTTGGGCTTTAACTTAACTGAAAGAGACTTCTCTATGAAATGATAAGTTTGCTTATGAAGAACTCAGATATAAAGATAACACATTCTCACTTACTCCAAACTCTCATCTAAATGATGCCCACTTACAGGATGCCCTTTAGGGATTCTCAGAATTTCCTTAAGCAGCTCTGTTTTAGAGTTTGAATAAAGGGGCTCTTCAATCACTTCAACTACAGCAAAGCTCCCAGTCATGCTCCTAGTTGTTCTCATGCTGTCTTTCATCAGTGTCCCACAATTTGTGTCCTGGGTATGGCTTGGACTTTCTCTCTTTGCTCCTCAGTTTATAACTCAATTTCAGCAGGTCCACCTGGTTCTGATTTAGCCCTTCCTGGAGATGCTCCTTCTGGTAACTACTCCTCTGGTTCTAAGTAAGAAAATGGCAATGTGTCCCTGCACTGTCCCAGGTCCCTGAGTTCTCAGCGCATATCTGGAGAGGAATATGGGGCAAAATGCCAAACACAGTTCAATTCTTCCTGATGCTCAAAATGCAGCAACACAGCTCAGCATCTCAGCAGGCTTCTACCCATTGAGATGTCCTTCAAATCATCTCACAAATTTAATTCCACCTCCCGGTGTGATAAATAACTGTACCTCAGATCCCCCTTCTTAGGGTATGTGTTTCTCTTATCAGCCTTCATATATAGACCCTACCAAAGGGCAGTGCAATGGATGGCTGTGCAACTGTGGATAGGTTCCAGTAGTACAATGACCCCTGGTGTACACAATAACGGGGGTTAGTGAAAGAGTTCCAGAGAAGGTAAATCTTGGAAATAAGAACTCACATGGTGAAAAGTTAAGGCTTTCAAAATGTTTCCATTTGTATCAGCTTCACAAAAAGCAAAGAGTTGTCTTTTGGAAGGTAGGCATACTCACTGATTCCAGATAAGCACATAATCAGAGTACAATGGACTAGAGCAGATGGTCACCCTATATCTTTACGATGGAAATAGTGAATGGGTTGTACTGAGAGGAGATACTATCCAGGTACCCCTCCAGATAATTTAGGGACCACTGCAGGACAGCACTAATGACCCTGGGTGCCTCTATGTGTGGCTCTTATGTTTAGGCTTGCATTTGTAAGGCTATTCCTCAAAACACTATTGACTTCTTCCTATTTGAGCTTTGGATGGGGGTAAGCTCCTCCCAAGTGGAAGGTGGCATCCTGATTGGGGCAGAAAGGTGTATGACAAGAGCATGGACTAGGAGCCAGATAAGGATTGGAATCCCTACTCAGCTACTTACCATCTGTGTGGCCCCTGAACAAGTGGCCTGACCTCTCTGAGCCTCAATTTCACCCTTTACAAAAAGGGATAATGATGTCTACTATTCAGCAATTTTGAAAGACTTGCAGGAAATATATATGAAATCCCTGGCACGTTAAAGGGAGCTATGCATTATGTAAAACCAGAACTATTTACAAGGATAATAGTATTCATTAAAATGTATGTAAACATTTACATATCGCTCTTAAAATATACATTCTAGAATGAAATATAAATAAATATCAATATGTTGCCATCCATTAATATTCACTAGATCCAAACAGTTTCATTCTCTGCTTAATGAAGCACAGCTATCACCCCAGCCTAGACTAGAATTATCTTACCAGGAATTCTTTAACATAGAGTTGAAAAAAATCCAAGGCCGGCCTGGTGACATAGTGGTTAAGTTCATGCGCTCTGCTTCAGCACCCCAGGGTTTGCGGGTTTGGATCCTGGGAGCAGACCTACACACCGCTCATCAAGCCATGCTGTGGTGGTATCCCACATACAAAAAAATAGAGGAAGATTGGCACAGATGTTAGCTCAGGGACACTATTCCTCACCAAAAAAAAAAAAGGGAAGAGTCCAAGGCTTATTCTCATTATTCTCATCTCTGGTATGTTTCCAAGTATCAGAAAAATCTGGGATTCTAGCACATGAAGGAAGGACCCTCATTCAAGATTAGAAGTCTTAAGAACACATTTCCACCTTTTTCACTTTTTACTCAACAAGATATCCTTCTCTCCTCTACATTTTTTAGACCAATCACTAACATCTCATTCCTATTCTTTCGTAATTTTCTTTCCCTTGACTAAAACTTGAGTTCTGCATTTTTGCAAAGGATATGTTACTTAAATACATTATCCAAAGTTTGCAGAACTCAAAGAATGCTGGGTATTTGTTTACCAGGTAAGTGAGGGCAGTGGAGCAAATACACTTTACAATCTACTAAGTCCCTTAAATTTAAAATTTTCCACTTTCAGTAAAATTTTAATTTGAAGCGTTTCACATTATTTGAAGTTGCATACATGAAGTGAAGACCTCATTAGTGCTCTTGTGATCTATTTCAAATAAGCATAATTCAAATTAGCATGAGGTATGATTCTATTAGGAGAATTTTTTCCCTAAGGCCATTCTGAACTATGTCGGAGAAACTAAGAGTATGACTTGCTGGACATAGAGAGGTGAAGAGAACCACAATCATGACTGAAATGCGTCATCTTTTGAGCAGGCACAAAGCAAGAAGGAAGAATCCTTTAGGGTCTCCTTATCTCACCCCCAAATCTTGGCCAATCTTATTTCTTCATTTAACTGAGTTAGGATTCAATAAACATTTCTTATGTCTTTATTATGCACCAGGTACTCACCAAGAACTTTCACATGTATTATCTCATAATCTAAAATTTACCATTCTTATGACACAAGTGAAAAAAAGGAAGATAAGATAGGTTAAGTTACTTAACCAATATTGCACATATAATGAGTAGCACCAAGATATTTAAACCCAAGTCTTCTAAGTCCTGCTCTCTTCAATATTCGATACACCCTAGTGGCATTTATACAAAATGTATATTTCTACCCAAGAACTGGGGGTTTGGGGTAGAGAATGTAATAAAAAAAGGAAAAATTATAAACAAAACGCAGTTTTAAAGTCAGAATAGTTTGAAGTTTTGAATGAAGTATTGGTTAGGAGGAGAGGAAATTTTCAAGTTCATTCTGCTTTAGTTCAGTAGTTGTGATAAAAACATGTAGCTCATATTTCAGCATGAATGCATTTAGTGGTTTCTTGAGTGGGAAGATATCAGTTCAATATTTAAGCCAGATATTTAGTGTATTTTATTCATTGGTTGGTGGGTCAGTTGGCTAATCAACTGGTTGACTGGAGGGTAATTTATTTAAAACCATTGGATTAAAAATAGCTATCTTTAATTCCCAGAGCTATTTCAGGGTCCTAGAGATTACTGCAGTAAGAGGCTCAGTCCTGGATGGCACCCTATGTCCTATGGTGGAGGGAGGGAGGTAGAGGGAGAGAGAGAGGATAAGTAAGAATAGGGCTCTGTGGAGTGAAACATTCTGTATTCCTTTCCCTCTTTACCTTTATAATATAGTCCTGGGTAGTCAGGACCCGAGTTTCACAATGGTACCATGCCCTACCAACCCACTCATTCCAAATAACCCTCTTAGCCCAGCCCCTCATGTTTCATCAGTTTCAAAGCCATACTAGCTCACCCAAAAACATCACTCTCCAAGGAGTATATGCATGGGGTAGGTGAAGAGAGAGCAGTACTACCACATGCACAACTCCAGGGGGCGATGTTGACAAAGTAATCAGTGAATAGTGCCTCTGGAGTTGTGCACAGAACCTACATGGCCATATGCAGCACTATAGCCTCCAATTGGTCCCCATGAGATGGTCCCCAAGAGAACATTACAGATTAGATAGAATCTTAGACCTAGAAGGGATCTTGGCAATCAGTCCAATCACCAGAATTAATAGCTGAGGAAATGGTGGCTCAGATAAGTTGGATGGACAAGATTTCCAAAAACAGGTGTACAATAGCAGTGCAAGGGCTAAAACTCATCCCTCAGTGCCATGTTCCTCCTGATTCAGACAATATCTACAGCGAACAACAATAAACAATTCTCTGTGAGCATTTTATCGATTATTTTATTCTTTTCATCATTTGGAAAGCCTTATTTCTTAAGTACCAACACATAGTGGCAACCTAATTTGATGAGCAGCTGCTGAGAATCTTCTACATGTCAAGAACTGTAACATGGCATGACGGTTAAGAGCATGGAAAATGCAGTCGTACAGACCTGGGTTTGAAGCCTGCTTTGGCATTTGCTAACTCTTTGACCAGTTTGACCTGAGTCTTTGTTTCCTCATCTGTAAATGGGATAATGGTACTGGATAATTTACCTCAGAAGATGTCTGTGAGAATAAAATTACTTAATATTGAATGCTTAGCACTCATTCATCTATTTATTCACCTACTTGTTAACAAAATAATAATTGAGAGGTTCCTATGTACCACACATTTTTCAAGGCCCTGGGATATAACAGTGAACAAAAGTAGACCACTGCTCCTCTCAAGGACCATGCAGTCTGTACTCAGCACATAGTAAGAGCTCCACCACAACGAGGTCTTGAGCAAGCAAAGATGTTCTGTTCATCCTGTGTGCAGTGCGTATCTCGGACATGTCACATCCCTCCAGCTCCATTTCCACCCAGTTCGAGCTGCCATCTCCTCTCATTTGTACTACTCCACTAGCCTCCATTCTATACACAGAATCCAGAATTTCTGTCAGATTATGTTCCTCTACTTCTTAAAACCATCCAATGACTGCTGCACTCAGAATAAAATCCAAATTCTTTACTTGCCTTATAAACCCTGCATGGTCTGAAGCTGGCTTGTCTCTCTCTCCACACACTCCTGCTGCTCACTACCTCTGACCTCACTGGCCTTTCCTTGTTTATTGATTTCTAGAACATGCGGAGTTCTCTCCTGTCTTAGAGGTTTTGCATGTGTTGATTTTGCTTTCTGAGGACCACCCATCTCCATCACAATTTTACAAAGCTATCACCTTCTCATCCTTCAGCTTCTTCCACCACCCTACCCAAAGTTGCTCTCTATCACAACGCCATGGCTGCCATGTACATTTGTGCGGGTTGTATCCTACACAAAGGCATCTAACCAGGAGTCGGGGTGCCAGCAGGAACTGAACTCTAGCTCTGTCTGCTCCCAAGCTCTGTGCCATATGCTCAGAGAAGATGTCACATTCTAACTTGCACAAAGGCACACAATGGGCCAACAGTGGCAATGTTCACCATCTAATTTCCAGCTTAGAATTTTCCATAGTTTTTTATTATGACCTTATTAGGTCGCTTTCTTATTTATTTGTATGCCTATTTAAATCCCCTGCAAGTAATTAAAAATAGGTCCTGTGTATGTTTCATTCACCATTGTTGCAGAATGATCACAAGGATGATGGTGCTTGACAGAAAAATTCCAGCAGACACGGTAAAATTCCTATGATGAAGGAAATGTATGGCACAAAGATGGCTACACAGAGCAAGAGGCACAGGAGCCTATAGCTAGGGAGAGGAGCAAGTTTCCCTGACCTCAGTGTCCCCATGAGGTTGCAAAGCTGCCAATGATACTCTGTCAACAGAAACAAGATCTCCTTAAAACAGTTGCCAAATGTAATAGTACAGTGTGCTCTTCTTTATCAAGTCCAGAAAATTGTGTTCTTTATCACCACCAACCCCTTACCCAACCTCCCCATAAAGTCTAAGGTCCCCTGCCATGGTGTTGTCAGGGCATCACAGCTACCCTAATCTGCAGTGAGGCCACCCAATGCTTTCTTTTTTGTTGCTGTGATTTTAATCTTCCGACTTTGATACTAGCCCCATTACAGCAAAGGGAAAAAAGAAAAGAAAAAAAGCAGGGTCGTTTTTAAGTCCTTATTTGAGATCACCTCTCTTACCTCCTCCCAAGCCTTCCTTCACAGCACTTCTAAATCAGTCTCAGGTCAATCAAAGGACCAACAACAAGTACAACCTTGCGACTATAAGATGAGTAAGTTCTGGAGATCTAATGTGCAGTATAGTGATTATAATCAACAACACTGTATTATATACTTCAGAGTTGCTAAGAAACTAGGTCTTAAGTGTCCTCACCACAAAAAAAGAGGTAATATGTGACATTATAGAAGTGTTAGAACTAACTCCACGATGATAACCATATTGCAATATACACATGTATCAAATCAACACATCGTACACCTAAAACTTATAGAATGTTATATGTCAATTATATTTTTGAAAAAAGATACACCATGAATTTGTTAACATCTCTGGTGAAGTGGGGTGTGTTGCAGATAAATCTCCACATTTTTTGCCATTAAATTATTTAACCCTATCTGTTGGCATCCATCTGTCAACACCGTCACTTTCCTTATTTACATAGGACCATGGCAGGCACTCAATAAATGTTGAATGAATAGAGCGTAAGAGGTTTTAATGCCCAGACCTGGAATGATGCACATCACTTCTACCCATACTCCGTTGGTTAGAACTCAGTCATAGGGCCACACTAGCTGCAAGGGATGTTGAAAAATGTAATCTAGTTGCATCCCCAGGAGAAAAAAAGAAATAGATTTGGTGAAGAGCTATAGTCTTTGCCACATCCACGCCCCCCGATTTCACCTTCAAAAGTCTAACTGAATGTCATTTAACTCTATTTAACCATCTTGTTCCACCTAAAAAGGAGTCATACACATGAAAAATGTCATGTGAGAAACTGAAATTTACTAAGCCATGTAAAGAAAATGATATGTAGGTCACCCAAACTGGGAAAACATATCTTCTATTTCCTTGAAGAAAAACTGGTGAAAAATCAAGTGTTAAATCTTTAAGGTGTTGGAGAAATGGGAAAAGTAGATAAAGATAAGTGACTCAGAACTGAAAAATCAATCACAGAATGTAGCTTCAGAGGTTGAAAATAAAGAAATGGCATAAAGGGCATTACCAACATGCTGTTGCTCTCTGAAGCAGGTTCACAAGAACATATTTATGAGTAAGACCCTTATATTTTGCAATAACACTTCATCTCCATGCTGCTTTCTAGATTCATTATGTAGTTTTCCTAGGCTGTCTCCAGCGTATAGATCTGAACAAGGATTGGCACATTTTAAGCAGGGAAAATAAAACAAGATAGGGAATTATCTCTTATAAAAATAATTATTGTGAAAAATGCCAAATGAGTCAAGTGGAAAAGTTAAACTTGGAGTCCAATGATGGGATCATGAAGCAGCCTAATTTGACTCCTGTATTCCCCAGGCTTTCCCCAGCAGAAACAAATGATGGAAAAGGGAGATCACCATGCTTTCAGTGGGGTGTTAAGTTGTGAAATTATCCTGTGGTAAGGATCATGTGGGAAACCTCAAGGATGAGAGAGATGATAGAGTAAGGAGTAGCAAAATGATGTGAGTCAGGAGACATGGATTCTAGTTCCTATTCCTACTTGCTGTACAATGTGGAGCATATTACAAACCCTCTCCTTCCACGATTCCAAGAAAACCTTTCAACTTTCTCTGGGCCCTCTGAATCTTGAGATTACTAACTTAAATGAGTCAACGAAACTATTCATTGTTGGTTTGTGTGAGGTCATCATTGTAATCCTCTGTTCACTAAAAAAAAGAAAAATGCTCTTGTTCAAATGTATTATTAAATGTTCAGAAGTTTTGAACAGAGGGCAAAGGGTAGAGATCAGTTTGGGAATATACACAACCTTAAGAAAATAATCGGGAAGAATTTGCTATTTACCCTAACAAGAAAAATAAAATAGGAAAAAAAGCAGAAGTTCAGATAAACACCACACACACACACAAAAAAGAATATTAGGTTTGATTCAGAAAGCCACCTAACCATTGCATGGGCTAGTTGCATAGCCTAATCCTAGTCTCTTAATATCCCTGATTCTCAGTGTTTTCATGCTTAAATTGATGAAGAGGAGCTAGGAAGTGGATACAACCATAGCCAGACTAGCCAAGCATGAAAATCACCTTGGTATCGGGCACACAACTCCATATAATAACACTTTTGTGTTCAAAACATTTAAGAATCACTGAGCTAAACTAAAGATTCAAAGGAAAGTCTATAGGATGATGTACTGTTAAAATTTTCTGTCTGTAGTATAACTATTAAATCTCAAAGGAAAGCTAGCAAGTGGTGGAGGATTCTAAATTTTTCCTGTTCTCCTGCAGGGTTCACCCTATTCTTTTTTTAATGATTAATCTCTGTAACATAAATCGTCTAATTGATGTGTTGTTTAGTGAAGATTTAACAACTCTGGGGACTGTCTCTGTATCAGGTGTATATAGTATACATACACAGTATTGTATATAGTATAATCCTTTATGTATAATTGTGGGAAGGGGCTATTGGGAAGTCTAAAGTTGAATAGCGTAGGGTATAATGAGCTATATTTCATTTAAATTTATCAGGAAACCTTTGAGGAAACCGAGACTTAGTGATGTTAAATAAACAGCCCAAGAACCCACAACCAATAGTAACAGATCCAACCTTCCGACTCAGGTGCCACCGCCTGTGCTTTGACCTCGACACCATCGCACTGGCTCCTTTTTCTTGCTCCTGAGGCTTGGCCTGGCTTCAAAAACACAAATTCTAGTAATAGATGGAGGGCAGACATAGGTGCTGCTGAGGACACCCCTGCCTGGTGTCTAGAACAACATCAGCTGCAGGTAAAGCTGATGGATGCCCTTTTGGAAAGCAAGCTACAACCTATCAAACTGATAATGCTCAAATCTTTCTTGAAACTTTGACACAGAAGCTTATTAAAAAATTCCAGAAATTTTTCAGAACACCACGAAAGAGTGAGAGTCTATCAAAATACCTTCAAATCACCTTGTCATTCATTTGGGGAATTTCTTGATTGCTAAGATGATAAGTAAAACCACTGTTTGCTAATTGGGTTTCTAGAAATGAAGTGCCTCCTCTCCTCCTTCCAAAAAACAAGCTTGGTTTTAGTCAACTGTAATTTTATTATCTAACTACCAAGAGAAAGCCATCTGTTCTTGCTGAATAGATCTAAATAGGTCTAAATTATCAAAACCTACAGCATTAAAAGAATCCCTGTAAATTGAAGATAATATGCACTAGTACACCTTAAAGAAAATATTTGTCCTAATAGGCTTATCGTGGTTGTTCTGAGACAGATCTGACAAAAGTAAAATAATTGCTTTTTGGTATTATGTTCATAATTTTGTCCATAATGACCTCAGCAAGAGCCTCCCACCTATAACTGTACTGAAGTTATTATAAAAAAAAGAAAAAAGTAGATAGATGATAGTTAATTCCACTGTGGAAATTCCTGGTTATTCCTCAAAGCCAGGTAAATGAAATAGACCAAACCCGAAATGTTGAGATTACTCCGTGTTTTTGTTTGGGAGACAACACAGATTACATACAATGCAAAAACAGAGAGGAGTCAAATGAACAAGAATGACATTCCAACAGAAAGTCTTAGAATGTGATTGACTATTTTCTGTATCTGCATAAAGGGTCCACGACATAGGTGAGATTCACTTAAGCTGAGGCAGAAAACACCTGGGTTCTGGTCCTGCTTTCTTTTCATAATAGACGCGTCACCTTGGGCCAGTCATTTAACCACTCTGTTCTTCAGTTTCTTTATTTGTAAAGTTAAGAAAATACTTTCCTATGTTATAGTGTCTTTGTTAGGACCAAATGTGGACTTGAGTGCTTTGTAAATTGTAATGCAGGGTGAAAACTGTATACTTGAACCACACAGTGTTCCCAAAAAATAATAGTAATTAACTGCTATCAGTTAAAAAATCAGGATATTTCATATAAAATTTAGATGTTAGGCTTCTCTTGAAAAATCAAAAGTTCTAGCAACACTAGCCCATATTGTCTGTAAATGAGTGCCAGTTGCTACTCCCTCGCACAAGACACTCTTCAGGTTTTTTAGCCCCTACAGTTCTCTATTGTCTTACTCAGGGGCCATTTCACACATCCATATGACCTTCTGGGATCGTGGGGTATTAAGTTTACCAGCCAAAAAAAAAAAAAATTAAGGGAAGAGTAGGTATTAAAATCAATAGTCAGTATGGGGCCGGCCCGGTGGCGCAAGCGGTTAAGTGCGCGCGCTCCGCTGCGGCGGCCCGGGGTTCGCTGGTTCGGATCCCGGGCGCGCACCGACGCACTGCTTGGTAAGCCATGCTGTGGCGGCGTCCCATATAAAGTGGAGGAAGATAGGCACTGATGTTAGCCCAGGGCCGTCTTCCTCAGCAAAAAAGGAGGAGGATTGGCGGATGTTAGCTCAGGGCTGATCTCCTCACAAAAAAAAAAAAAAAAAAAAAAAAAAAAAAAATCAATAGTCAGTAGATAACAAGGGAGAATGGCTTGGCACACAGTTGTGACTTGATAGTTTATATTGTATTGATAACTTTACTGAAGAGGTTCTTATTTGTCTGGAATAAAATAATTTACAACACAAATCTCTCTGAATCAGCGCCATCCTTCCTCCTTCCAAACTACTGCTGCCGTAGAATTATTCCATTTGTCTACATCTAAATGGTCGCAACCATTATTTATCTGGAATTCCATTGACCGGATTAGATTTTAATTCTGGGATCATTAAGAAATTAAAGGAGCACACCCTTTGTGCTTTTCAAGAGGAGACAGTGCCAGTTAAAAATGGCTTTTTATAATGGAGTTACTCAAGCTACCAATGTGAGGAGACAGTTGACTTTGCCAATAAGCATTGCAATCACTATCCTAAATTTAACTGCAATTGTCTTTAGGAAGAAAATGTCAAAATCTGAAAAACACATATTATGTAGTTGGAATATTTTAAATTCCTATTTAAGAATGCTTAAAGCAACCATTAAATTTCAATCGATAAGAACTTTTAGGTTTAGAATATTAAAAGTCACTAGACATTATTCTAGACAATCTAACCCCCAAGGCACAACTCTTTTTTTTTTTTTTAACTACAAATAATGTTTTGATTTTGGACACAGATATTAATTCTCCTTCAGTGCCCAAGCCAAACTCTTTCTACTGCTTCAACAGCCAGAGAATGTGAGGTTTCTTAGACACAGACAAGATGCCAGCCAACAATGGGATTGCCATTTGGAATCATTTTTAGATCCAAGAGCAGAAGTTAGCCATCTCACTTATTTTCTAGTAGGGAGGACCATGGCAACCGCAAGTCAACAGACATTAAAAAGAGGTCTTAACAGGATGACGGAGGAGGTAGAGGACTCTGGGATGAGAGAGTTATCAGTTTAGGGAGGCAAACAGGCAAGAATTCCTGGAGGGGACAGTTATCCAGGATATGCAGGTCCTATCTGACTACAGAGTGCTTCTGGCTTATGGGACCAAATTGAATCAATTAAAGTAAAATAAATAAATAAATGGCACTAACTTATCTGGTGGTATTTCTTTCTTTGTTCTGTTTTGTTTTTAAGGCTCATTTGCAAATACACTCAGTTCTCAGGCTTCCAAATGTCCATCTTCCCATTTGCAGTCAGGCTGTGGGGCAACACAGATGATCTACCTTCTGTACGAGCCTCTCTGGCTCCATCACCACTTACTACCAGGGAAGCTACTGATAAGAAGTAGCAGTAAGTAGCATAGCCCCTTCCTGCAACTGGACAGCAGGCTTCACCTGGATCCTCCTTCTTTTATAATCTCAAATGATGAACACAAGTCCTCAACCATTTTTCTGTTCTCAATTTTAAAGTCTGTTTATCCGGAAAGATCAGGTCCTTTTCAAACTCCCTGTACCCACTCAAACAAGTCAGGAGAGACATTACTACAGACTCTATAATTTCTCCTGGCTTGCTTTAGTTGGGTTGGTTGATTGTTAACTGCCTTTCTGACCGTGGGTTTGTTGCTTCATTCCTTGGTTGGTTTAGTAACAAAAGAGCTTTTCTGGCTATATATAACCTGAAAGTTACTTTCTTGAAAGAGAAATCCAGAAGAGAATATAAAACCTCTTCCACCACTAATGTGTAGCTCAGCAAGGGGGAAGAGGCATCAATCTTAACACGCAGCCTCAAGTTCATTTTATAGAATACACACTAGTTCTCAAAATTGGGGGATCACAGACACCCCTTAAAGACCCTGAGGAAAACCATGAGCCCTCTTCCTACAAAAATTCACAATATCAGGCACTTAAGAATTCTCCAAGCCCATTCCTGGGCTTTAAGAGGTACATAGACCTCAAGCAAAAGCCCCCAGTGAGGAATGCAAATAAAAATTTTTCTGTTTTCAATTCAAGGTCTTGGTAGGAACATTAGTTATGCAACCCAGTTAATAGATAATCTGTAAGAGAGATCTTTGAATAATTACCAGCTGAAAGACTGAAAATTCAGAACAATTTGAATTCAAAACACTGATGTCCTGAAGTGATTATTATTACCAGTTTATACATGAGAACACTGAGGTCTAGAAAGGGTAAGTAAGATTCCCAAGTTTACTAGCTAATAAGCAGTAAAGCTAGAGTTCTAACATAACAAGAGTCTATGGTCGTGGATGGGCCCACTTGTGTGACTTTCACTTCAAGATATACCACTATATGCTCAGCAGTGTCCCTAAGCAGTAAGCTTTTCTTTCTCTTTGTTTAGGATCACTTAACCTGCATATGGCATTTTATATCTAGCTTGAAGTTCATGTGACATCAAAAGGAAGTAAAAAGGTATACAGAATTGGACAAGGGAGACCATTTTATCTTCAATAAAGATATAAGCATCATTAACTTATTTTTTTAAGTGCAGCCTAAATATATGATATTTGAGTATCTGGATCCCTGAGTTCTTACTAAAATTCTATCAGCCTGTAGCCAAATAACTTGTCTGAGCCTCAGTTTCCTGATCTATACATAGAAGGTGTTGAGGTAAGTGTTTTCTCATGTTCTGTGGGCCTGTGATTTGAGTCTGTTAGAGAGAGCTTTGGAAGGCAACCCAGACTGGAGGGCTCTACTAAAATATCATTCCAGGGAGTTGTCTCTGATCAGCCAAGACTGAGTAGAGCACCTCCCCACTGTGGCCCTGAGACCTTTAATTCTAACGTAGCACTTATTGTATAGTTTTGCCATCATCCGTTTATCTATCTCATTAAATGGTAAGTTTTCTGAAGACAGGGGCTTGAGTCTTTTCACCATCCGTTGGACAAGCAGAACAGCATGTTGAGTGAGATCACAGACTCTGAAGCCAGACTGGTTGGCATCTCAGATAGCCTGTGTCCTTGGGAGAGTTACCCAACCGTTCTGTGCCTTGGGTACCTGATGAGTGAAATGGAGACAATAACAGCACCTAACACATAGAATTATTGTGAGATTTGTATAAGGTAAGACCTGTAAAGTATTTAGAAGGTTACTTGGCACATAATAAACATTCAATGTCAAGTATTATCATTGCCAGTGTCTAACAGTTTCTGGCATGTAGAAGATGCCAAGATATTTGCTAAATAACTGAAAGATGGATTGATTATTTCCACAACATTCAAGATCCGAACTCAAAAGAGGCAAAATTAAGGACAAACATCTATGACTTTGGTAGATTGTTTAATCCAAAATGAGGCACGTTTGCTACCTAGATTCCATGAACTTTGTGTTATATTATGATTTATGTAGGAGCTCTGTTGAATAGTAAGTTAACATGTTCTTGTGGCGGGTTTCAAACTCTGGTGTAACTTCACTCAAACTTCACAGATTAGACATTGTGAGAAGTGGCGTCATCCCATTGCCAGCCATCTACTTTGGGATGTATTTCATGAGCAAGGACTACAATGGGATATGGTTAGATGAGAGACTTGGAAGATCTATGAAAAATCACCACACTGCATGATTTTTGCACTGGAGTGTGGCCTCGATTCTTCTGTATAATTAGATAATGCGCTTTAATTTATAAAAGTCCCTATCATGGTACATTCCCCCATCATTCTTCACTGAAAACTCCTCCATTATCCTCTTTCCACTTCTGTCCCTGAGGATGTGATAATAATATGTTGTGAGTTTTCTCAATATAATGGTGCTAGCTCATTTGTAACAAACTCATTCAGAATACATCTGGCTTGCAGATTATGTTCTGTTATACTGCATCCTCAGATAAATAGACCTACACATACACAAAATAACTCTTAGAAATATATATTACAGCATCACTGAGATGGATAGCTCCATATTTTAGCTTGCCCACACTCAGAAAAATATAATCCTAATAGCAAGTTCTTATGAATTATTGTGTAAACAAGGATAGCTCTTTAGGAAGGAGCATTTTTTTTTTTTTTGGTGAGGCAGATTGGCCCTGAGCTAACATCTGTGCCAATCTTCTTCAATTTTTTTTATGTGGGACGCCGCCACAGCACGGCTTCACGAATGGTGTGTAGGTCTGCGCCCGGGATCCGAACCTGCGAACTCCAGGCCACCGAAGCAGAGCATGCAAACTTAACCACTACACCACCAGGCCAGCCCAAGAAGGAGCATTTTTTAAAAGGCATCACAAATATCTGAATGGCTAGCTCTAAAAGAAACAGTTGCTAGTTTTTAGCTATATGATTCGTAAAGAAAATTCGGTTCCATGTACATTGAAATTCTATCTTTTTCAGTAGATGTCTAAGTAGGAAGGATAGCCAAAAAGGCAACACACCACTCCATACAAGCAGTGATTCTTGACTATGCATGCTTCTTAGAATTTCAGCATGGAATTAGAGGAGATAAAGGAAAAGGGTGTGAGGCTGAACAATTTGAGCAAGTGTCTTGCCCTCTCCGGGCTTCGGTTTTCCTATTACATAGCCAGGGGACTGCCAAAATACCATTCTATTATAATAGTCCATAATCCTATGATCTCAGCAATCTCTAATGATCACATCCTGGTTGTAAAATGATTTACCTTCTGTCACTCAATAATTAGCAAACTACACTGACAAAGTGCACTGCATACATTTTAGCTCTGAAATATTTTGCTTCTAACAAGGTTTCTTAAAACAATAATGATATTATAGCAGTTTAATTTGTCAGTAAGTTGACATTAAATTGTTTTCTCAGCTGTGTTAAGTGACAAGAATCAGTTCCACATGTTTATCACATAGACTATGATTTATGATTCCTGAAATAAACTTGATATTTTCTTTCACTGGAATACATTTTTTAAATTTTAATTCTGTGGCTATTTGTGAAAAAAAGAAAAAATATTACTCCTTAAAAGCTTCCTCTACTGACTATATCAAGGTAGGAGTGCAATCTTTGAATATGTTCTCTCACGCTACTTCAAAATGTGATATTTTCAACTGTAGAAAATAAGGCAAAGAACATTGAACATATAACCCTCAGTATATACTCTGACAAAACTGACAAAGTTGCTTTAAAAAAAAAACTGTCTTAGCAATTGGTTCTGTACACTGTCACCAAGGCACACCAAACACTGACAGCCAAAAATACATGGTCTTTCTGTGTGAACATATTTTAGATAACCTTAATTACAAAGGAAATTAGATCAGAGTTTGATTCTGTGAGAAAAGGCAGAACTACACCCATATTTTCCCGTGCAGAGGGATGTGGTCTGTTTTCACAGGTTGAACAATCCTTAGACTTCCGTTCAGTAACTCACCATATGAATGACATATTCACCTACAAGACATATTCATCCCAGAGTCATTGCCACCAGCAACTACAGCAATGTATGACTAGCCTATTAAGAAGTGAAGCAATGTATGGGTTGGATTGGTGGTTACCAGAGAGGAAGGAGGGAGGGAGAAGGGTGAAAGGGATAATTAGGCACATGTGTGTGGTGATGGATTATAATTAGTATTTGGGTGGTGAACATGATGTAATCTATGCAGAAATAGAAGTAGAATGATGCACCCCTGAAATTTATACAATGTTATAAAACAATGTTACCACAATAAAAAAAAAAAAGAAGAAGAAGAAGTGAAGCAAAAGGCCTGTGAAATCAGATGGCTAGCCTAAAGGAGAATATTCCCAGGCTCTCTTAAGTGTACCTTTTTTATTGGATTTTCAGAAGTTTCCCCAGGGCTAACAGGGAGGACCATATCATGTTTTCTGCAGAGAGATGTTTGATTAATTTGGCTACTAATGCATGTAGCAATTGAAAATAAATAATAGGGAGCAGAAGGGTTGGGACTGTTAAAAAATAAAACTTTAGAATAAAGTGGAAAATGGCAGGGTCAGATAGGTTTTTGTTTGGGGAGGAAGATGAGTGGAAAGTAATGTTTTTGAAAAGAGTCTATACATGTAATCTATACATAATAATATTCTGTGTCCTACAGCACAAGGTTGGCATTGGTTAACACAAGGGAATCAAAAGGCAGAAAAATAAGATGTTTTTATTGTTGGGTTTGTTTCTAAAGGTAAGCTAAAATCCACTTGAATCTGAGTTTCAGTTATTCTGATGTTAGAACTAAAGGCATTGGCTCTCATCTCACATGTTGTGAATATATAGGAGATTATCAATAACTGTTGGCTGAATGAATAATGAAGAACCAAACCTATTCTATTTATCCAAGTCGCACCTAAATAATGCCTGCAGTCTCAGATTGCACTCAAGGAGCAAGATGCTAATAAACGTTCTTTTTTTTTTTTTTTTATTGGTTTATAACATTGTAAAAATTTCTGGTGTACATCATTGTACTTCTATTTCTGCATAGATTACATCATGTTCACCACCAAAATACTAATTACAACCCATCACCATACACATGTACCGAATTATCCCTTTCACCCTCCTCCCTCCCCCCTTCCCCTCTGGTAACCACCAATCCAACCTCTGTCCCTATGTGTTTGTTTATTGTTGTTATTATCTACTACTTAATGAAGGAAATCATACGGTATTTGACCTTCTCCCTCTGACTTATTTCACTTTGCATTATACCCTCAATGTCCATCCATGTTGTCACAAATGGCTGGATTTCTTAATAGATCACACCCATGGGAAGATTTCCAAAAGCTTATACGTAATGGAAAATAGGGGAGGGGTGGATAGCTGGACCTTTGAAGTATCTCACAATCATTCACAGTCACCTATGGCATTTTACAAGTGATAATATGAAGGAAGATGCACATTCAGGGTTATCTGGGTTGAAAAGAAGTCAACACTTCTTATTTGAAGATGAAGAAAAGATAATAATAGTAGCTGCGAGTTAATGAGTACCTACCAATAAAGAATTGTAGATTAGCCTGAGAACTTAATAATCATTTCTAGTGATGACGGTTTACATTTGAGTGCTTACATTGAAGTAGATCTAGTGCTAAGCATGTTCATACATTATATAATTTTATTCCCATAAATGTTCTGTGAGGTAGGTATTATTATTCCCAGTTTATATATGAGAAAATTGAATCTAAAAGAAGTCAGTAATTTTCCTAAACTAAACTTACACAACCTGTACGTGACTGAGTGGTGACAGAAGCCAAGTCCAGGAGACTACAAGGACAATTCAAGTATTTTCCCACAGCAGAGTCATTTGAGATAGACTTCAAAAGAGAAATATGTTTTAGACATTCAGAGAACAGGAAGGAAGGAAAGGCATTCCAGGAAGAGGGAATGGTTGTTACCTCTGAGCGTGACTTTCTACCCAGAGCCTTTTTCTGAGCCTAACCCAGAAGAATGGGAGGCAGACCTACAGTAACCAGCGTTGCAAATCATAACCACATGTATCCATGTACGTGATTATGAGCCTCTGTTCAAAAAAGAAGAAAAATACACATATGATTTTAGATAGATTTAGATAGATATTATTGTTTTTAATTGTAATTTGTTTTGCATAACCAATTCTTGTCCTCGATTTTCAAGGACTAGACTGAGAAGCAGTAACTGAGTTAAGATGGAGCAGGCACTCTGACAAAGAATTCATCAGAAGATAATGGGTAATACATTTGATTAGGAGACACAAAGGGAGCTCCATTTACCTGAAGAGACTTAAAGGAAAAAGGATGTTCCTGTGAAGCATAGCATAAAATTTACAGGATTTTATTCAAGATTATGAAGTAGCTCAGAACCGCAATATCAACACTGAGGGACGACACACTATTGAATCATCTGCCCCACTCTTAGGAAAAATATAAGTTAGACCAGATTTGGTACATTGAGAAGGAAATTCACAAATAACAGAGAGGAATCCATACAGGCCACTTGTGGCTAAGACAGAACTCATTTGATCATATGCAAAAAATCATTAGACATACACAAAATTTCAGTACCCCAAAGATTTAAGATTTTCACATGGGAATGGAATATTCTGGAATTAACTATTCATATCTTTAGAATTTCTCCATCATAACATTCTTTGAGTTGGTGACAGTCATTTTCTTATACAGTCTGGTCAACTCTTTTGGTCAAAAATTAGAGGATCATTCTTTTCAAAAAAAGAGACGCAGCATGTTTTCCCAGAAATTCTTGCCCAGGATCTCAGAAAACAACATAGATTAAGGTACAGACACTTTCCAATCTAAATTGTGGAATTTTGTCTGGATCCCCTAAAATAGGAGCTTTCATCCTCTCAGAAAGTAACAGAAAAAGCCTCAGTCCGTCTATATACCTCACTGACTCTTCTCCAAGAAAAGAGGATTGGTGAGCCTGGCAGACAAATCTGAACACCTGGCTCGGCAGCCTTTTCCCTCTATTTTGGAATCTACCTGTTCATGGAACTAGCACATTTGGTTCTGCTCTTTCACTCCAAAAAGTAAGAACTTACGGGTTAGGGCTTACCTTACAGAGGCTTTTCTTTCTGTGAATGTACTATTGGAGCTTCTAGACCAATGTAAGGTAGTGATTCTGCTTGTCTTCTCTGCAGAACCAAACTCGATTTGCTGGATTTACCCCACGTCTACAATCAGGGATGTAGCAATATTAGAAGGCTGTATTATCTTGGTGAACCCAAGGAACATTCTACAACTCAGCTATACCAATTATAAAGCTAATTTGTTTTTTACCTTGATCTCTATGACTCTGGTACCTTTTTATTAATTTGTTCCAAACACAGAAAGGGTAGTCAGAACAAGAATTATCACTCCTCACAAAAAATTTATCCAATACAAATATTCAAAGTTAAACCCTGGCAAAGTCAAAAAGTGGGCAATAGGAAAATCCCTTGGATTTGGTACTTTATCATATTTTGATTCTATCTCTTAATATCTCTAGCAATAGATTGACTTCTCTAAAACTACTGTCTCATCTATAAAAAGATGATGATAATTCCTGCCTCAAAGGTTGACTTAATTGAGCTAAGCATAATTAAGTGTGCTTAATTAATTAAGGGACATAACTGAGCTAAGCACAGTGGCTGGCACATACTGAGCACCTACTTTTAATATTAACAAAATGTGTTTGTTAACTGAACAAACACAAACTCACAGTCCTCCATTTGTCCCAACCTCCAGGGGTGGACGAGATCAAGAACAGGTATTAGAAGCACATTGAAGGCAAACAGAAATCGATTTTTAAAATTGCCCTCAGTAGTCCACCCATAGACCATTAAGAAATGACTATAGCACACCAGGAAAAAAAATACATTTATTTTATTTTTTTTGAATGTTTCTGGGGCTCTGATACTACAGGGTCTCTTTTGTCCTTTCCATTAACTATCTATAAGGCAGAGATTTTCTTAGTTTTCTCTTTAACAAATATAAAGAATACATTTTTTTAAGTTTTAAGATGATTTTAGACCTATTGATCTAGGTAGAGCTGGAAATTAAATCCAAAAGAGCTGATCAAATAAAATGGATGGAATTCATCAAATGATTATTACAAATGGCAATACAACAAGGACTGGAGACCTCATGACATTTTCCAAGCTGAACTGTTAGAGTTCATCACTTCTCTGTTCAGCTTCCTGTCACTGGATGATCAGCACTCATTTTTCCATGGTTTAGCAACAGCGGCTTCTGTACAACAGCATGGTATTTCTAACTTTTGCTAATTGGTTCCTGCAGGAGATTATCACTATTTTCGATTTCTTCTTTATTGGTCATAGGCAGTCATTGGAATGACTGATAGACTTTCTTGGAGTCAGAAGAAAGTAAGTGAAGTCCTAACTAGATGATCCTCCTAATAGAAAAGATGGATCCTCTCCAGAACATCAAAGAGGATCTGTTCCAACCCAAATTCTTCTTGCACAATTTTTATGACTTACTGAGTATCTAGTGATGGAATTCTGGAAGTCCTTTATTATTTATCTACTCTCATGTGGATGCAAGAGATACCAAATGCTTCTCCTCTTTCTTAGTTCCAGATATTTCTACATCTCCTTGGATCCCCAAGGCTGTATGATTTTCCTTTGTGCTCATCCCAATCTTGGAAGGTATGTTATATATACACATATACAGATACAGATATATAAATACATATATATATATACATATACACATTCTAGGCCTTCAAGGGCCCCCAGGCTTCTGTTTGTGATATTAAGTTATATATCAGTAAAAAGGATTTTTATTTTTAAATAATAGAAAACCCACCTCAAACTGGCATAAACATTAAGAAAGCACATTAGCTCACAGAACTGGAAATTCCAAACAACGAGGTTCTCCCAATTTCCATGTGTAGTCTTTATTGTCATGGTGAAAATAAAATGTCCTCAGCAGTTCCAGACCTCATATCTTGACAATGTCCAAGTAAAGGAAGGCCATTTCTTCCTGTGGTTCCTTCTTAAAGAGCAAATTAACATCTTTCAAGCCCCAGCTAGCTTCCTCGTGTCTCACTGGCTTGAAGGGGATCACATGTCCATTCTAAATGAATACCTTTTGCCCAAGGAATGTCATGCAATGATTGGTTTAAGCCTGGATTCTGGGAACAATCATTAGAAAAGGGAGATGTGATTAGACTAAAATTACTCAGACTCACCTCCAAAGTTAAGCAAAAGTTAGCTTCTCCTAAGGCATGAATGCTGTAACCAAACCAGCACTTTATTACGAAAGAGAAAGGAGAATAGATTCAGATTAAATAAAAACAAAGACCACCAAAGCTTGATTCTGCTAGAAACTGATTTGCAGCTCATTAAAACGTCAGTTTAATAATTACTGAACACCAGTTAAATAATTTCAAACTGGGGAAACAGTAGACATACGACTATTTACTCATCAAAAATGGCTGGACCCCAGCCATGTGGGACTATGCTGGAAAAGATCAAAGACTTTATCAAGGAGGAAGATCAGCATGGATGTTAGCCCAGGGCCAGTCTTCCTCAGCAAAATGAGGAGGATTGGCATGGATGTTAGTTGATAGCTGATCTTCCTCACCAAAAAAAAAAAAAAGACTTGATCAAGAAGATGGTTATTGGAGCTGCAAACAGAGGATGCAGCCACAGAGAAAGGAAAGAAATTGAAGAGCCCCTAGCGGCAAAACCAAAGAAGACAAATCAGTCATCAAGGTCCAGAAAAGTAAAAGATAAAATCAAAAAGGAACAACAGGTATATCCAGAAGTGGAATGGCAGAGAGAAACACAACTGGGAGTGAAAGTAGAATATCCATGACTACCCAGGACTATAGCCCCTAACAGGGTTGGGATGTCTTCCTACAGCATGTTCCTTCTTTGTCCTGGTTCTGGATAGATGTCAAATCCCAGATACGTCAGACAGGTTAGCTGCGACCAGCTCCTCCTATTCCTCCTAACTCTGTCCATTTCAAGACCCCAGGTAGAGTACAGAGCACCAGGATCCCTTGGGTCTTCCATGTATCTAACTGACCCAGCCTTATGAATTCAGTTCCAGAACAGTGGGACTATTCTAGACAGTGGAACTATCCTTACACAAGACCTAAAATTCACTTCTGAGCATCCCTTTAGCTAAGACATTGAAGGCTATTAAAATGCAAATATTCTAATGTCCTCATCCATACCAAGCCATTACTAAGAATCTGCCATGTGCAAGATGCTGTGCTGGGTATGAGAGATTAAGTGGCAGTCATGGGAGTGTGCTGCTCAGCTCTGCCTTCAAGAGAGAACCTGATATGAGGGCTGGACTGAGTCAACAGTGGCTAACTACTGCACTCTCTGATCCACTGTGGTGTTCACACGGAGGGTGTACTCTCTCTGGGCTACCTCAGCCAATGACTGAGGACAGCCAGGGTACCACAGGCAGGCCATTCCTGCCCAACGTGGGACTCTTCTAGCAGGTAACCTTTCCTCTGTGGGTGCCCATCAACCCAGCTGAAACTTTCTCAGAGCTGCCCCAGAATCTGAGTCTCTTCCTACTCAGCCTCTCTTCCTTTCCTCTCCCCCTTCACAGGGGTCAGATCTGCCTTACAAGCTGAGCTTCTCTCCAACTACCCCCTGCTACTTCCCTCCGTTATCCTACACAGGTGTTTCTAATTCTATCTTCGTATCTTCTTCCTAGGGCATCTGAATTGACACAGATCATAAGAGATGTTAAGATCTAATGTGTACTCTTAAGACCCTTAACATCTATAGAAAAAAAATCTTACGTGTTTGAAGAACCTTGATGTCATCCAGCTCAACCTCTTCATTAACTCAGCATCTTTTCTACAGCATTGACAAAAATTTATGCAGACACTCTTTGCGCACTTCTGAAGACTGGGAGTTCCATACTCAGTAGATGACCTCACTCTATGTCTGGGCAACTTAGCATTTCCCTACAGAAACTGCCTCCCTGTTTCTTGTTTCCACTGCTTGGAGTTTTGTCCCCTAGCACCACTCAGAATGAGCTTGTATTCTCCTCACCCTTCTAACATTGGAAGACACGTATTCACTGAACCATCAGATCAAATACTCCTGTCTCTTCCCACTGCTACATATTTGATATAGTCTGCAGAGTTGTGATCATTATGCTTTGCTCTCTTTAGACACACTCCAATTTCTCTAGTCTCTTTGAAAATGTATCACTCAGGGAAGCAAATAATCATTGTTTGTCTGCTTTGCAAGTCTCCTTTTATTGTAACCACCACAAGAGCAGATATCAAATGTCTACTTTTTATCATATAGTTAACTCATGATAGAAACTCAATGTACATTTATTGAATGAGGGAAAGAAGAAATGAATGTTTGTACCAGTAATCCTAATTCTCACGAGATCAGCATTCCATCCACAATAGAGAGGTCTAGACTCCAGTTCTAACAGGAGGAGTTGAAAAAGATACTGAGTAGGTCCTCCTGATCAAGTCAAGGTGAGCTCTCCAGATTCCTGCTGAAGACAGACTGTCTTCAGATAAATAAACTGTCCATCTCCTGGGTGGCTGCAGGGCACAGTGTTCTTAAGTAACTCCTATCCTCTTAGTCGAAGAGCGAACAAAGACAAACAAAATATAAGGGACTGTTGAGGGCAAGTGAGACTGATCACTAGTAAATGTATCTCAGTAAATATCCTGAAGTCCAACCAGTTTTGAGAATCCTCATTCCGCTGAATGGAGACTGAGTAGAATATGTAATTGAGGATGATAGAATTTTGGTTTTTAATTTTTCTGGATGTTAGTTTTAAGGAGATTTCATTTTTATTTCTATCTGAGAGTATAATAATTAGAACATCGTTCATCTTGCTCACTGGGATATTTTTATATTGTTAAAACTGAATTATTTGGGGTGTTTTTATACTCTCTTTTTGAACTTATACAATATACTTGCACAATATACTATGATGAGCTTCATAGGACAAAATGGGCATAATTTTAAGTGAATACGGAATTTACTTTTTTCTATAAGCTACAATATGCACTCGAAGTTTATTTAATTAATATTTGTTTTTTAACATTATTTATTAACTTTATCTTTTTTCATTTTCTTTTTTTTGTTTGTTTGTTTATTGGAGTAACATTGGAAATGATGAAATCCAGCCATTTATGACAACATATATGGACATTGAGGGTATTATGCAAAGTGAAATAAGTCAGAGGGAGAAGGTCAAATACCATATGATCTTACTCATTAAGTAGTAGATAATAACAACAACAAACAAACTCATAGAGACAGAGATAATTAATATCCTTTATAATGCATTTTAGAAGATTCTGGGGGCAAAAGCTACATTTCCCAACGGCAATGGAAGACCAAGGGTATATGTGGGGCAAACAGTCCCAGTGAAGGTAAGACTACCAATGCAGTGATTCAATGCAGACCCTTCTCCCAAGAGGAAGTTTGACCATAAATTTAGCTACTCAGCCCAAGTGATTAAAGTACAGATTGTTAGAGAGTGTTGAAAGGAGGCAGCCTTTATTCCTTATGATCCCATTTCTTTGCAAATGGAAGTAGTATTAGAATAAACCTTTTGGTTCTCCTATCCACCCATCCATTTCTCCATCTCCTCAGGGGAAGAGAAGCAACTCGTGTGATCTGGGAGTATCTGACCACCTTGTCACTGGTGGGCAAGGTTTCTCTACCTCAATAGTGAAGCAAGTCCAACCTTTGTCTTTGGTTCTGCATGACTCTTAGATCATTGCAGAGTTGTGATCACCTCACACTTCTTGACTTCTGATAGTAAAAGCACAGGACCACCAGTATCTACACCTGTGACACTCCTTAGGGATGCTGTCCTCAATTCAGTAGGGAAAAAGAACAGAAGATCCCATATTATCACCCAATCTAAGCCACATCCTTCAACATGGTTTACCATAAATCATAAATTTGGGGAGTTTTGAGAACTGCCTGGCCATTAATTTAAAAAAATAGTTTGGCCACTATTTGCTATAAGTTCTTTATGTGCATATTTATTAGCCAGAACCTGGTGGGTGAGAGCTACAGAAAACCCTGAATTAATTAATTAATTGACTGTATCAGTGACAGTATTCATTCTCCAGCTATTTGGGAAATAGAAAATTCAGAATAACATTTCTCAACCTATGAATGTTTCCATAAGGATTGAACTTTAAATAATCATAGATAAGTTTCCATAAGATATCAATATGTGTTGCATTTTAAAATAAAATTCATAGTCAAATATGTTTGGGAAACAGAGTTGACAAAGTTAAGCTGTTGCGAGTTTTTTTCTGAGGCTTTTGGTAATCTAATGTGAATATCCAAGATAGATACTGTGACTATCCAAGACAGATAGCAGTTTATAATGGTTCCTGAAATTATTTGACCATGGAACTTGTTTTAAGCAGAGAATACAGGAAAGAGACTCTTCCACAGAACACTACTTTGGGAAATTGATTTAGAGTAAGTCTACAGAGCGAGCACCATTTCTTCTTATTAAAAAACTCATTAACAACATGCTATGTGCTTGGCACTGTGTGAGGCAATCGAGAAATAGAAATAAGATAATGCTTCTGCCTTCTAGGAAATTACAGCCTGGTGGTGAGCTGTAATTCGGACCCGTGGAAGACTGGAAGCAGAAAAATAGTTAGGGGTTTGATGCATCAGTCCTGATGAGAAACAATGAAGCTCTGACCTAAAGCAGAGGCAGCTACAGAAGAAGGAGGGAAGCAGCAGGGAGTAATTTAAGAGAATTGAAACACACGTATAGAATGTGTATTTTATGCAAGACAAACAATGTATTAGATAAACGACATATTACGAGTTCAAAAAAGAATCTCATCAGAGCATGCATCTCCTGTAAAGAGAATTCTCTTGAAGTGACCACCAACTGAGTTGGTAGGATGAAAGGAAAGATGAGGGGAAATCAGAACTAGCATGTTATGGGATAGTCATAGCCTGTCCCAATGTTTACAGCAAGTGACCCCAGCTAAGAACCACAGCAGCGAGGAGCTCGTCAACACTCATAGATGAGCATAACTCCCATGGTGTACATCTCCAACAGTAAATTTGCAAAGCCACAAAGAGGGAAATTTACTGCCAGCTTGGAAGCTAGGCAGAAAGGACATTTGATTGGGAGAGATAAAAAATTTAAAGATGGAAGCATTTTGAACCATAAACAAGAGTATTTGAGGCTATTCTCCACTTAAAATAAATTAGAGCTCCTGTATGAAAAGTGATTAAAAAAGATAAAAAACCTCTCCCATGGAAGTAGCAGGAACTGTAGAAGGCATTACAGAGAAAGGGCATTTCACTGAGACCCTGCAGCCCTGAGAGCGTTCCTTCCAGGCACTTGCTCTGCATGAGGGCGTGCAACAACAATCAGGATACAAATTAGTAGAGGAGTAGAAATGTGCTGCTAAACTTAGTTGAAGTAGAAAACTGGGAAGGACTGATCTTTAAATAATCATAGATAAAAGAGAAAGAAAACGCTCTACAATTAGTGTATCATCAGCTCCAAAACAAAAGTGCCCAGCCTGCATAAATCTCATCATGGACAAGTGGGGGACAATACTGGACACAACGAGTCATAAACACAGAACCACAGGGATGAAAAGGAAGAGGACCCAGACTAGATCTGAGACCAGTGCTCCCAGCTAAGCACTTCACCAAATGCTAAGGGCTTTCCCAGGCCCCATGAAATAGAGCAGGCTGCACCATAGCCATCTTTCATTCAAGGGTTACAATAAGACACGGATAGCCTTTTGAAAGGAGATCCGCGATTTTAAAGCATATGCACTTCAGATTGATCCAAACCAGATTTACCCAATTGATTGCAACTGCCAAGAGCAATCATTCTATCAAAATGGCTGTGTCCGTTCCGGAAGCCTTCAAACTTGTCCATCTTTCTTTGTCCCCAGTAAATGTTTTATGTGAAAGGCTCAGGGGTTTTTTCTCTTTACTTTTCAGGCAACAAATTCCACCTTTGGTAAATTAACTCATGACAATTTTCCCATCTCTGTGCTTCCTTACTGGAGTTTATGCAGGAGGAGAAGCAGAATAAATTTATCACCCTCCCTCTTCCAACCTGTTCCCACAGTTCTGACCCACATTCTTTGTTCCTTTCCTCAACTCCTTTTGCAATAAGTGTGTATATACCACAAATTAGCACTCCTTTATATGTGGTCAATCAGATTGTTCTTTTCCACTGCTCAAAACCTTCCACTGGCTTCCCTTCTCAGGCTGGAAAAAAAAAAAATATATCCAAACTCCTTACTATAGCATCAAAGTCCCACAAGACCTGGCCACCCCTCTTGCTTCCTCCACTCCAGCCACATTTGCCTTCCTGGCTTTCCTGCACCAAGCATGCTCCAGTCTTAGGCCTTTGCACTTACTGAGCCCCTGCCTGGCATGCTCTGCCCAGATAGCTTTATGCTCACTCTTTTACTTCCTTTGGGCTCTGCTCAAAGGTCACCTTATTGGAGATGCTTCCCTGACTATATTAAATGACATCCCACCCTAATCACATCATTACCACATCATATCATGTATATTTGTGTGTTTATCGTCTCTCTCTGTGCAGGGATTACGACTGTTTGGATCACAGAGTCTGCACATAGTAGCTGCTTAATAAAATTTGTTGCACTGGTAGAATGAAAAGTTTCTAATTCTTCTCTGTACCTAGTACTTGGCTCACTTCTGCTATCTGCATAAGTCACATGCAAGACAGCCCACCTCCCCCTTTCATCTACCCCACAAGAGGCCAGACCAATGGAAATTAGTCTACCCCTGGCATTATTCAAAAATCCCACCAAAGCGCTCCTGTCCTATATTTGTCTCCATGATCAGACACTCTCTCTGTCCAGACACCAGAGAGCCACCTTGCTGACAGCCCCCCCTCTAACGGACTCCTCTTGCCTTGCCTATGCCTGAGTAATAGACCCTTGGTTACTTGCGTTCACCAGCCTTTGTGTGGTGTGTATTGATACACAACACCTGAACCTGAGGCAGAGGGAAGGGCAGACCCGGGAATAGGCCAGCTTAGTGATGTCCTGCCACACTCACTGGGCCCCTCTAGATGGAGGAAGCTGGAAGGTTCCTCCCACTCATTGCCCTGATTCAGAACACCTCTCCTGGACCCTTCCTCTTTACTTATTTCTCTTTACCTTTTATCTTACTTTCAACCTTCTCAGCTGCTAACCTTATTTCTTACCCTACTCTTTTCCTCTTTGCCTCCCCCTCAGAGGTGACGTAAGCCTCATTCACTCCTCTCAAGTATGGTCTCAGTTTCACTCTGGTTCTGCTCCACTGACAGCATGTGGTAGACACCCTCTGGGGTTTCAGTTTGTCTAGCACCCCAAGGAACACCTCTTTGCCCCAAAGGGAACTCTTCTATAAGGGGAAAAGAGAGAATCTATGCTTCCATAAACAGTGACTATTTTCATCCTTTAGCATATGTTTAGTCATTTTCAGTTAGTCTTGTTGTTTTTATATAGTTTTAAACTAGAGAACTCCTCCAGGCATTTCAAGGGTCACGAATTCAAATGCTTATACTTTCCAGGCAGGTGTCATAAGTGTAAGAAATGGCTGGGGCCAGCCTGGCAGCATAGAAGTAAAGTTCGCGTGCTCTGCTTCGGCAGCCCGGGGTTCACAGATATGCATCCCAGGCACGGACCTTCGCACCACTCATCAAGCCATGCTGTTGAGGCATCCCACATGCAAAATAAAGGAATATTGGCCCAGATGTTAGCTCAGAGACAATCTTCCTCAAGCAAAAAAGGGAAGATTGGCAACAGATGTTAGCTCAAGGCCAATCTTCCTCACCAAAAAAAAAAAAAAGAAGAAAAGAAAAAAGAAATAGCTGGGAATAACACAATAGACATTGTTGAGACTGCTGGTGAAGGCACAAACCTTGCCTAAGGGCTTTCTAATTCAAGCACATTTAACATCTAATTCGAGCATATTTAGCACTGGCTATGCCAGCCAAACAAAACAGATCTTTAGGTTGGATTCAGCTCATAGGCCCTTAGATTATAACCCTTGAGATACGGTTAATGAAAGATATCTGAATCAGGTAGGACAAACTCATGGTTTAGACTAAGATAGTATTTCTCAACCTTGGCCACACCTAATCATACGGAGACTTAAAAAAACAATGATGCTGGGACCCCATCCTTAGAGATTCTGATATAATTACCCAGATGTAGCTTAGGCATCAGATACTTTGAAAGATCCTGAACTATTCTAATGTGTAGCCAAGTAAGAACCATTCCTTTCAAGAGTCCTTTTAATGAAACATACTATGCCACTGGTAGCCATGGTGAAGTCCACACATACAAGCCTTTCTCCCAAAGTACAGTCATGCAGGGCCAGCCCAGTGGTGTAGTGGTTAGGTGCATATGCTCCACTTTGGCAGCCCAGGGTTTGAGGGTTCAGATCCTGGGCGTGGACCTACACACTGCTCATTAAGCCATGCTGTGGCGGCGTCCCATGTACAAAATAGAGGAAGACTGGCACATATGTTAGCTCAGCAACAATCTTCCTTAAGCAAAAAGAGGAAAATTGGCAACAGATGTTAGCTCAGGGCCAGTCTTCCTCACCAAAAAAAAAAGAAAAAAGTATGCTCAGGCATCACTCAACAACAGGATACATTCTGAGAAACGCGTTGTTAGGCAATTTTGTTGTTGGACAATCATAGAACGTACTGATACAAACCTAGATGGTGTAGCCTACTACACACCCAGGCTGTACGGTACTAATTTTATGGGACCACCATCATATATGCTGTCCATCATTGATCGAAATGACATTATGTGGTACATGACTATAGTCAACATTTTTTAAATAAAGAGCATCATAAACTTAGAAGAAAAGCCAGTTGACTGCAAGGGAAACATGAACAGTAAATATTTAGGGGACAAGAGATTTCACAAGAATATAGAGCATTATTAAATTCCTAATATAACAGTCAATTTCTTTTTTTTTTTTTTAAAGTGATCTGTCACTGGTTTTCCAGGATTTTCCTAATCAGTATGTATCTGTTTTAAGATTTTATTTATTTATTTTTCCCCTCAAAGCCCCAGTAGACAGTTGTATGTCATAGCTGCACATCCTTCTAGTTGCTGTATGTGGGACACGGCCTCAGCATGGCCAGAGAAGCAGTGCGTCGGTGCACGCCCGGGATCCAAACCCAGGTCGCCAGCAGCGGAGTGCGCACACCTAACCCCCAAGCCACGGGGCCGGCCCTAACAGTCAATTTCTAACCAGAAGTTTTCCCAACAGTACCTTTGTAGAAGAAAATGCTTCAAGCACATAATGTATGTGCCTCCTTGCATGCCCAAAAGAACGTATTATTATTTCAGGAAGAACAACTCATCTCTAAGGGTCTGCGCAACATTTCTGGAATATCTTAACATGAAAAGAAACCATGTTTTTTTAGAAGACTCATGGGCATACTCACCAGAAGGTTCATTTCAATCCAAGCCCATGAATTTACCCACAGATGTTGTAAGCATCAACCCCCTCACTGCCTTGCGGTGAAAATTATGAAACTGAAATTCTTCAAGAGCCAAAGGAAAAGGAAATTGTGCTCTTCTAGTGGAATCGTGGAACGGGACAGTGGAAAAAGTCAATTTTTATGGGTTCAGTTCTTTTTTATTTACCTATGAACCACATTCTTTGCAAAAACCATGATTTGTAACAAGGTCTTCCATAAATGCTCAGGACTTCACATTCTTGAAAATTGCTACATTGAGATCCCTGGATCCCTGAACTGTGGGTATCTTAGTGCCTTTTCAATCAACCTACCTTCATCCAGAAGCATAGAGTTCAGTAAGCATGCAGCTCTCCTTAAATGATTCCCCTGAAAAGAAATAGGGCATCATTTCTTATAATGATGAGACTCACTACTTTGCCTGTATCCACTCAGTGCAATAATCATTGAAGGTCTTGTGGTTTCAGAATAATGTAAAACAGGATGTCCCAAAGTGTGCTCTGTGAAATGTTCCCAAAATAAGGAATGTATGTGAAAGTAAGTTTATGAAAGGTGTGCAACATATTTTTGTTTTATTTTATTTTATTGCCCTTTTGTAGACTCACAAGGCTCATTAGAACAATAAAGTTTCTGAAAAAAGCAGGTTTCCAAAACAAGAATCCCAGAATTCTTTTTGTAAGTTTGATTAGGCATTATATTCCATGGAACTCATGTTTGGGGGGTATGCTTTTGAATACACTTATGTTTAGTGCAGAATATTGGGCTCAACAGCTGGAAGCCAAGGACGTGGTCCCATCTTTAACATAAGCAGTTGGTTGACCTGGAGCAAATCACTTATGTTTTCTGTTTTCAGTGTGCAAAACTAAGACAAAAAATTTTTGCTCATAATTCTAGTCTGGACCTTGGAAATTTCTAGATTCCAATAATTTATCTACTATTTAGTGTTATTTCAGATCCACAACCCCTTATCCATAATTTCAAAATGGAAAAAAGCGCTGAAAACTGAAAAGTTCTTGTAACTTACTTAGTACTTAAACTTGGCTTAAACTAATGTAAGCCTGTTTATACCTTTTTTTCCACTTAGCGTTAAGTGTTCATCAGTTTGGCTGCAGAACTGTCAATATGTTTGATTACAGCGGACCCAGACCCTGCTGTAGCTGTTAGGTAAAATAAACTTTTGCCTCATGTCGCTTTTCTAAAATCTGAAAAATTCTGAATTCCAAAATGTTTCTGTCCATCAGGGTTTCATCTGCGGATCTATATGAACACTTTTATCATTCCTATCTACAGGGATTGTTCTAAATGTTTGAAAAATATTAACTCATCATTCCTCATAATAACCCTATGAGATGGAAGCTAGTATTATTCTTACTTTCAGGTTTGAAAACTGAGACATGAAAAGGATAAATAACTTGCTCAGAGCAACATAGGTGATAAGTGATGGAGCCAGGATTCAAATCCAGGCAGTTTGTCTCCCCGGTCCAGCTTTCTGACCGCAATGCTGGTCTATAAGAATTTATGAGTCTCATTTAAACAACCTTTGATTTTCTCATCTGTAAAAAGGTATTAATAACAACTACCTCTCAGGGAAAACCTCTGGCCCATTCTCAATGGCTTTTGCAAAGGAGAACCCATTGAGTAATCAGGAACTTTCATATGATATTTTATTAGCCATATCCAGGACTGCAAGGGGCAACACAGCTAACGGAAAGAAGGTTCTACGTGGGGCTGGTTACTCGTTCTAATCTAAAGTATTCCCACTCTCCTGTGTAATTTAGACACCTACATAAAAATGGTGCTGTGCCCAGAGGTGCGTTACAGATTACCTAAAAGCACATTGCAACGTGCCATTTAAAATTTAAATGAAACACTATAATCTCCAATCAAAGCAGTTTAATATCAGGAATTGTGAAGTTGGGGAGTTGACGTATAATGAAGGCATTGAGGGTCCTTTTACCAACAGCTGCTCTAGCAGGCACCCCATGATAAACACCTAAAAATCAGACCTACAAACGCCTACCCAAACTGGGAGAACAGCTGGACAAGCCACCAGGGAAGTGGAGAGGCGATAAACTAAATAAGCTTGATTTATTTTCATATCTCCCTAGAGCTCTGTATATTTCAGCATTCAAGTATATTTTGCCTTCCAGGTGCATTTGGTTTCCATCTTTGAGTCTGATCTTTGAATCCACTCTAGTCTTACCTTCTTCCTTATTTCTAGGCTACCTTTACGTCCAGTCTGTTTACCATTAACCTCCTGACCTTAGGCTGATTGTCTTCAATTAAGCCCAAGGATTTCCTCTTCCTGGACCAAAGTCAGGTTACAGAGCAAGAATAATAAAGACTGAATGGAACTGTAGTACCATAGCCAGGGCTTCAATGTCAACCTTTCAAAAACAACCTGACTTCAGATATCCCATCCCACTGGGAGATTCAATCGCAGCAGCATTGCTGTCCACTAGTTTGGGAGAATTGGTATCTATGCCAAGAAGCGTTTTCTCTAGGAATCTGGTTTCTCATTTAAAAGAATTGGGCGGAGGAAACGAGGAAAAAAAATGGCAAGTTAAATCAAAATATGATATGTTAATAGAAAAAAACCCACTGTGATTAACCATACTACCAGGTCATTTCATGTGTTTGGAAGAAATTCAGAGCAAGTGAACGCACTAGTGCTTTCAACAAATATCGACTCTAAAAAATAATTAATGCACAGCACAGAAGTTAGGAATGTTTCTTAAGAGGTTCAGTAACATTCACCTTAAAAGGTATAAAATGCAAATTTATATAGCAGAAGAAATCATTGTAATTAAAATCACTTATTGTCATTAAAAGTAGAATCTTATCTATATTTTAAATATTAAAACCAGTGTGATTAAACATCTGTGCCTTCCTGAAAGCAATGAAAGTCTAAGCAGGCAATATTTTAAATGATGCACTTTTGGACTTTAAAGATAACACACTGAACCATCCCAACAGTAAAAATCCTCGGGACACTCATGGGAAATAGGTAAACAGTACAGAATAGTTTCTACTCCAAAATTAAATCCTATTCCTATAATCATAACCCTTTCCTCTCCCACCCTCATAACCAAATAGCCATGGGAAGCCTGGTGATGGGGTTGGTGAGAGGAGGAAGGGAGGACTGGAGGCAGTTCTCACTATCAGACCAGTAAATTAAACGTGGTCTGCTTTGCCCAGGAACATTTTATACACAAATCTTTTCTCCATTCCTTCACCTCTTCCAACAAATTAGGCCACCTACCGCCTCCACACCCTTATCCTTTGCTGCCCTTTTCACAGGATCATTCCAGTCCTAACACCACATAGATAAACAACAAATTAAAAATATAACCATTTTTTCTTTGTTGCCAAAGAAGTATATATTTAGCCTCAACTATGATTAATTCCGCCCACCCTGCACAATCCCTTAACAAGCTACACGTTCTCAAGCAATATGGCCCCAGACCATGGTACCTAGCTACTAATGGTGCTGACACTCTTGTCTGTGGAGTTCCTGCAGGTCATGTCTGTTTGCCTGCTTTGTCCCTGCTCACTCTGTTTTCCTGATGCGTTAGCCTCTGTCTTAGTCAGTTCAGGCTGCCATAACAGAATACCACAAAGTGGGTGGATTAGACAACAAATATTTTTCACAGTTCTGGAGACTGGAAAATCCAAGATCAAGGTGCTGGCAGGTTCAGTTCTTGGTAAGAGCTCTCTTCCTGGCTTGTGGATGGCCTCCTTCTTGCTGTATACTCATATGGGGATGCGGGGGGAAAGAACATGCTAGCTAGTTCTTGCATGTCTCTTCTTATAAGGACACTAATCCCATCATGAGGGCTCCACTGTCATGGTCTAATTACCTCCCAAAGGCCCCATCTCCAAATACTATCACAGTGGGGACTAGGGCTTCAACATATGAACTTTGGGGAGACACAAACATGCAGCCCATAACAGCCTCTTCTGCTTTGGCACTACGTTGTCAGCCCTCTTCTTCAACTATTTAACAGGGAGCCTGGTTTTGAATTTTTTATGTTAACCTTGGCCTTGCCACCCCTTCATGAACCAGCTTCTAATCTCTCCCTTCACAAGAGGAGACGCATCTCATCTCCATGCCAGCCCTAGCTTCCGTATTACTCTCAGGCAGGCTTTTTCTCACCAGGGCACTGTCCAACAAAGGAGATAAATTGGACATAATTATTGAATCTTAGTGCTGATAGAGGCTCTCCTTGCAATGGACTGGACTTTTAGTTCCTAAAGATGTTTGGTGTCATAGAGCTCATTGATACCTAACATTGATTCCTAGTCTTCAGGTAGAAAAACATTTTTATCAATTCATTTGCCCTCTATTCTATGATAGGAATTCTGTCTTACCATTTTTCTCCTCCACTTTCTCCTGACTCCTAACCCACACATTCAGAGGGTTTAATTGAAATACTAATAGTAATTAGCTTAAATTTTACTCTAGAGTTTAAATACATGCACTTGTAGAAATTCATGTGAAAACAGAAATACAAACCATCTATAACCTTAAAATTGATTAGCAGCCTAACAGAGACAATCTGTCTCAATGGACAAGTTATTATAAATTTTTCAAGGTTCAGCTTAAAAGGATGTGCCTTGAAGCCTTTTTTAATCTTTCCATTCTAAATTCTTTCTTCCTCTCTTTGTTTACCTCAAAGAGTCCAGAGAATTAATTCATTCAGATGGATGGATGATAAAATCAATCAGCCATTGGTAAAGGCAAGCCCTCAGGTCCCTATGCACAATTCCTTCTGACTGTCACTAGGGTAACATACAGACATGTGCAGGGCACACTGCTTGGCTTTGCCTTGTAAAGATAACTATACAACCTTCATTCCACTATCTAGATGGGAAAGAATGAGCTTCTATAGTCGAAGGTATGTGCTTAAATCTCCTAGAGACCAATCTTCATTACCTGCCTCCCTGCCACCAGTCCTTCAATCACAGTTTATTGGTCAATGAGTGAGCACCAATCCTGTTAGATCAGTCATAGTCTTTCTTGGGATTTTAACTGGTATTAAACTACCTTTTAACTGGGGTGGTAGCTCTAAGATGAAAAACTTAAAACTCATGAAATAGAGGAAGTTGGTAAGAGAAAAAATACTGATACACAGAAAGAAGGAGAGAGGAGAGAGAGAGAATTCTGATAGTGAAGTCTCTGGTTTCTATTGTTCCCAAAGTCCAGCTGTTCCCAAAGTCCTGTCCCTCCCACCGTCTGGTGGTTGAACACTACTTTGACTCTATGAGATTATAAATTCTTGATTTTAATCTATGTAAATCTACATCTGGTTTTGGCCAGTTAAATTATATACAAGTTCTTTTCTGAGTGTAGTGATTAGATATTGCTATGTAACAAACCACTCCAAAAGTTATTATTCATAAGCTGAGATGTTCTACTCTCAGCTGGGCATTCCAGGACTTGCTGTGGCAACTGCTTTTCAATCCCAGAACTGACAAATCAGTGAAGCCACAATGGACAGCTAAAGCTCAGCCTTATAGAAAGAATAAAGACAAGTGTATGGCCAACAGACTCACTGTTCTCACATCTGAATGGATTAAGGCAACAGTGTGCTGAACTGGCTCGTACTAGCTCAACAAGAGCCAGGGTTATAATTTTAGAAAAGTGTAAGATGGTTGTTAAATACAGCCATTATTAAAAATTACATAAAATATGTTAAAAAACAAATATAACATAACAAATACTCAAAAATCATCACTTTCTAATTATTTTATAACATTTTACTATTATCTATGCTCTTGAGGTTGTTACTATATCTCTGTAGTGGGCATACTATATAATCAGTGATTATATCATTCACACTGGTAGCTTGAAACGGGCCATTTCAAGGGATACTTATAGTGTCCCTGTTCTGTCCCGTATATTAATTGTATGAGTCAGATGGCAGGGTGGGGGGAGCAGAATAAGTTGTCTTTTTAGTTCATAGGTCCCTGGATCAAGAGGAGCTACATTTGAACCTGACACAGAGGTCACTGCACCCCTTTCCACAATGAAGAAACCACCTACACCACTGAGATATCCTGCCTTTCAAGCTGGCTGTAGGGAATGGATTGAACTTCTGAGTTGATTCCTTTGGGGAGAAAATGAGCATTTTCTGCATGTAGTAATGACAGCAAACAGAATATCTTGTAACCAGAAAGGTAAACGCTGGTAGCCATTATTGTCGTCTGCCAAATATTCCCACTTCTCCCAGGCATTTGGTATGACTGCACTTCCCCACGTCCCTGAAGATGGACGTGACCATATGACATGCTTCGGCCAGAGGATATGTGAACACCAGTGGCATGGGTAACCCTAAGAACAGTGAATAATTTATCACTTCTCTTTTCCCCTCAACCACAATGACCAGCAACGTTCCCACAGTAGCTATTCCATCAGCATGAGCCCTGTTGAAAGGATGATGTGAAGAAAAGCTCCCAGCCAACCCGAAAGAATACATAGCATGAGCAAAAAATAGACCTTGTGGTTTTAAGCCACCAAGATTTTGTCATAATCTAGCCCACTCTGAATGGTACAACCACAATTCCATATTTTCTGGCAATGCATACCCACAAGGAGATGAAGCTGTATTACATTTCATTGCTGAAATACATGCCAAACGGTTTCCTATCACATAACAAGCAATGCAACTGAAGGCTGGAAAGTTGCCAAATTCCACAACATAGTTTAAAGAAATTTCAAAGCAATGAAGTATTGAGGTGACTAACTTATGTATCACTCAGGACTGCCATTATATTGCCAAACATCAATTTGTTAAAACTTCGCACTCACTTTGAACAGAAACTGCTTAAATTCTCGCTGGCAACATGTGATTCTACTGAGGGAAAAACAATCAAATAGGAAAGTGCCAACATCAAAATTGAAGAAAGAGTGAGCAGCTTGGCTACAGAGGATGCTGTGACAAAACAAAACAATTCTGAGTTAAAAAATAATTCTAAGGATATGGATGTGGAATATGAAGATGTTTCAAGAATACCTTAATGATAATTTTTATGGTCTTCTTCTTATGTATACAAAAAATGATACGATATAAATTCACATCTAAACAAGTCTTGAAAAGCTCTTTTAACAAGTATGAACCCAAACTCGAAGGACTAGGAAAGCATTACATCACTGTTTAATTAGCAGCCTTGTTTCTTCCTTCTTGGTGGTACAGCAATAATAGTTTGTCTTAAAATCAATGGTATCTTAGAATCAAGAAAAAGAAGTATTAGAATAGTAATAATAGTCACTAATAATGATCATAGGATATGGCCTAATGATAACTTATAAGGTACATGCAAATGAGCCATTTACTACAAGAGGGAAAAACAATTAGAATCTCAATACATTTGCCTTAATGAGAGAGAACAAGGCCCAATCACTTGATAAAAACCCCTTCTCCATATGACTGTGGTTCAAATATATACATACACATATATGAGAATGTATATATATACACATGTATACATATATACGTGTGTGTGTGTGTGTGTGTATCTATATATATATCATTTGGGGCTTTTTTGCAAGTGAAGAATGGAGAGAAATGCTCTTCTATAAAGATACACTCTTGGAAGTGATAACTTGGTACTTCAATTTTACCAACCACTAAATAGGAACAGGAGTAATGACTATAATTCTTCCCAGGAAAATTTTTAAATAAATGTAATAAAATGTGTTTGAAAGAAAAGCTGCTCTCTAAACCAAAGCATCACTGGGTTATGGAGGAGAAAGGCCCTTAGAGACCTTCCAGAGGGTCCTGTGTGAGCTGACACGTAGCATCCTATACCGTGACTTGGGACATTTGCTTTGAGAAGTGGCCCCAGCTTTGGCAGTCTCACACGTTGTACACTCAATCTGCCGTGTGAAGGATGGGCTGATGAGGTATTGTCTGGAAACAGACAGCCAACTAGTTTTCAAAGACAAATGCTTCAGCCGCTGTGGAATTTTTTCTCATCACTGCAAGTTTCTGATTCCCTTCTCTAAACTTTTATGAGTCCCCAGGGCTGTGTCCGGCCCTTTAGCACCTAATTGTGTACTCTGCTGTATTGGTCTCAAACACTCTACATTTCTGCTGCTCTCCAATAATAAGTACTCAAGGGTTAAAAACATTGCTTATTTTTTTAAGCAATGTTAGTAAGAGTAAGTAGTAAGAGTAATAATAGTAGTAAAAATAATGGCTGACATTTAGGGAATGTTTACTTTGTGAGATTCACTGGGCTTTGTTTTACATTTGTTCTCTTTCACGATTTCCATGCAGCTGGACTAGTCGATTTCCATGCAATGACTAGTCATGCAGCTGTTTAGGAACTCAAACCCATGTCCCACCGGACTATACTGCCACCCATGCAGCTTCCTTTGAAGCATATTAAATCTAGATATAAAGAAATGAATCTTTCATGCAGACATGTGTTAGTAGAAATGCTGATAACTTTCCCTAAGATATGCTGCTTATCTGGTCTGCCACTCTGGACACTGGTCACCTGATCTGGATACCTCCCTTTATAGTATTGGGAATATCTTTTAACTCAAATTTTGTAATGCCAGCAATTAAAACAATACATTTCAAATTAACTCAACCCTCACTATTGGACTAGAACTATATCAAATACATAGTATAGTATTGACTACACACAAATACATAGTATTGACTGCACTGTTCATTTCAAAGAATTTAAAAAACAGATTGATCCAGAGATTGAAAAACCCTGGGGAGCTGGGAGATAAAACAGAATTAAAATCTAAATTTACAGGCAATAAGAATTAAACACTTAAAATGATCATGTGTGTGACTGTGAGAGTGTGTATGTGCTTATGCACGTACTATACATTATGGGGGTTCAAGGGCAAACTTCCAATACCCTCCCCACCCTACTCCCACTCTTTGTAAGGAATGTGTGCAAAGCCTAGCTAGTGAGCTCCATGAGCCATCTGCATCAGACTCATCCAAGTTGTTTATTAAAACACAGATTCCCAGGCACCATCCAAAATCTCTGGTGCTTTAGTTTGGATTCCCCAGCAGCAGACCCTAAGGCCAGAATCTTAAGGGAAAGCGAGGCAGGGATGGGAAGGAACCAACACTAAAAATGTTAATGAGCAGGTTGCTGCTTCAGACAATAGGGGCTGAGTCTCTGTGGGTCTGGGAGATGACGTACAGCCATGGTTCTCACACATTTTGGTCTCAGAACCCCTTTATACTCTTAAAATTGAGGACTCCAAAGAGTCTGAGTTATATCCACTGATACCTGCCATATTAGATATTAAAACTAGTTGTTTGTGGTTTTTTTAAACAAAAATTCACAAGCACACATGTCGTTAGCCATCACAGGAGTGACCAGTATCACCTCTGGGAAACTCAACTATACCCTTATGAGAAAAAAAATCGGTGAAAGAGGCTTGGGTTAGTTCAAAAATAGTTTTGACCTTACAGACCTCCTAGAAGGATTTTAGGGTCCCCCAGAGATCCCCAGCACACACTTTGAGAACCACTAATGCAGAACATACCTCAAAGTTGTACCATATGAAGGGTCAGAATCCAGGGTATTTATGCTCCAACTCCCATTCACAACCATTTGAGCTGCACTAACTCAGGAACTTCCAGCCTGCCATGCGCACAGGTTGAATATGTTCCTTACAGCCAGAGGGAATGTGCAGACAGAGAGTTGTAAGTGCTTGTAGTATGGAATCTCTGGAATAAACAGGAACAGGAGGTGCCCAGGGAATACGTGCAGTACACTGACAACATGTGCCGCAACTACGAACCAGCACTATAAACAAATTCCCTTCATGATATTTACTGCACATTAAGATACTAACGCACTAGGAGCACAATCTCCTAGGGCCTGGGAGAAATCATCTGACTCCACCCAATCAGTATTCCTTTTCATTTCCATCTTTCTAGCCCACACTGTGATGGCTACACTTTTCTATCAGATCATTCAAAATTACTTTAAGAAAACTATCCATCTTTCAGTCTGCAATTGCTCAAAGTTCATACTTTATTAACTATCGGGTGGTTCTCAAAGGTATTTCTATGAGGTTTTGATTTCTGCCCATATAGTCTACAAAAACTCTTGCACCTGTCATTTATAATTCCAGAATTGGCTGCTTTATTAACTCAGTGCTAAAACTCAACCTTGTCTGTCCTGCTTCAATATCCAGGAAGCCACGTCTGTGTGTCTCTGCTATGATGGGAGAGAAATTTATAGCCTCAGGTATTTTGGTAGAAATAATACCTTCCAGATTGGGCCTAAAACGAAAACGATTCCTAATTATGAAGAAATATTGTTGTCAGCTTCTAATATACTACTGTTTGTCCCAGAGAAGGGAAGTGAAGGTTTCTAAGTTCTTCCAATCCAATTCACAAAAGTAGTAAAGGAGACAAGATTCAAGTCAGGCACTCTTTGTCCACAAATAAGAGTGAATATCTGGATTCAAGGTGCCTTGTGCTGGCAGACCCTGGGCACACGAGCATGGCGGATGGTGCAGGAGGGGGAGGAGCAGTGGTGTGCTGGAGCCTACTCACACCAGCCCACAAGAGTTGAGTGTGCACATTTCTTTCTAACTCTGCCATCAGCGATGTCTTGTTGGTAGCTTGAAACTAGCCACGAAAGGAATATTGGGAATATTTACACTATAAAAATTGGCAAACACTAGAAACCAGACTTTATTTTTTTAAGAGAGCCAATTGTTAACCATTTACCAGCAGATCACAGGTAAGGAATTCCAGTAACGTGAGGCTCTCCTGGTATCAGTAACTATCTTCTGCTTATCCAGGTGTCTTCTCCAAGTTTATGCACTCTCCTTCTCTAAGCTTATGCACTCTCCCTTCTATCCAGGGCAAACACAGCTCCTTCCAAGGTTTTGACATATTAGAATTGTCTAGTCACAAATCCTTCAGCAATGCCCACATTTCTAATACCCTACTCCTACAGTTCAGTGTTTCTGAATACACAGAGATGCATTCAGTGTCTCCTCCCACAGTAGCACCACTCCTTCTCTCAGAAACTCTACTGGCTACTAGGATACAAAAAGCCTAGTGGGAAACCAAAATGTCACCTCATTTCACATATTCTCTTTCTGTTGGGTGAAGGGGTATCTCTTTCCCTAAAGAACTCCATCCTATTTGTCCTGAAACAGGAAGGGTATCTAAAGAATCCCCAGTTTCCTCTCTATTGGCACAAGGTGGGGAGGAGGGGAGTCACACCACTGTGCTGGTTCTGATAAAGGAATTCATCACTCTCATGCCAGGGAAAACTTCCTTCTTTGCAAATTCTATGCCCAACCCCTAGAGTTGCTGTGATTTTTTTCTTTTAAGTGATTAAAGAAAGAAAGACTAGAACTCAGAAACCTGGCTACGGACTAGCATGAAAAGTTTTAATACTATACCCTCTTCCAGGTCTCACCATCTCTAAGAGATACTGAGTCCTGTAGAGGTATCATTAGCAGACATAATGGTGGAATGTAAAAAAAGTCATTGACCACGGAATATGGTAGAGCAAGACTAACTTCATCCTCAAAATGAACTACAATTTTATATTCCAGGGAGGATTGGTCCTTCTGAAGGAAAAGCAGTGTTGACTGTGAATTGTTCTGCTACTGTTTACCTTTGGTTGTGTCTACTCACAGAATGGAAAGCCAAAAGGTCCTGGGAAACACCTTGATTCTAATTTTTCATAAAATCGTGAATTGTGGGATCCTTGCATGGTTATGTGATCAGGAATGGCTATCAGACATATAGACCATGAAAAGTGAACAATCTTGACCAAAAATATAGCGCCCCAAACAGTTTTTGGAATCTTTCCACTGGCCTGAACCATTGACACAGCCTCTGTCTCCCTCTATAGGCCACATCTCTCACACCAGATACTGATCAACAAATGGAAATCTACACTAAAAACAAAGAAGGCTCAGAATGTGGTGAATCTAGTGCCTGCCATGGGAAATTATACGTCCCTGTAAATACAGACTGTGGGTAATGGAGGTCTGCAGTATCTCTTTCATACGAAGCTGTGATTTGGGAAAAAAAAATAGCTTTTCCATTAATGGATAAGATCAGAAAGATGAAAAAAAGCTCTTACTTTGACTCAGAAGGAAAAGAAAGGAAGAATATAATAAATTCACAAGACAGGACAGACCCAGGTGGGATGGCTAAATATACAATTCATCCCACCTCACAAGAAAAAAAAAAAGAGAGCAAGAAAGAGAAATCCACATGCTTTGGGCAAAAATGATGTTTCAATAAGATCCCAGTTCTCTGATTACACTCCTATTGTCTTGTTACATTAATAGATGAGTTGATTTTAGTCCACACCATAATAAAACTCAGTGATGCCTGCCTCCTCCCCATCTCAGCTGACCTAGAAGCTGCAGCACATTACAGAGCCTTCTCCTGAAGCTGTAACCAGAAGCTAAGTCATTACAGCTCTGCAGAAACATTTCACATGGTATATTTTTGCATCATGGAGGGAAAAGTCTGCTAACCTTTCCAGGACCAGGTCTGAGAGGTGCACTCACCAAATACTGAGACCCCAGAGTTGTTCTCTCTAATCAGCCCAGAAAGAAAAAAAGGAACCAAGCACCTCAAAGGTTTGCCCTAAATGTACAGGCTTGTGAGTATCTATGTGTTTAATGGCTTGACGTTAAAGAATTGGAGGAAAAACAGGGTTCATATGTAGATGAATAGATTCTACCCTCCAAACTTTTCCTGTCTAAACTGCACCACTCTCTCCATCATTTCAGCAAATACCCTCTTGACACCACAGAAGATATTTCCAAACGCAGTCAGTGATTTGCTCCTTTCAAATAATATTTAGGTTAACAAATTTCTCTCCAAAAACAATAATTCAGGAAGTTTTTAGAGTTGATTCAAATTTTAGGGCAACTGCAAACAGTTAACAACAATGTATTGAGCCACTCCTAGCAGGCCAGGGTAAGGAGCAATGTTGTAGTGTTTGAGAGCTCAGTCGGAACTGGGTTTGAATACCAGCTCTATCACTTACTAGCTGTGGACTTTGGTCAAGGTATGCAATATGTCTGTGCCTTAGTGTCTCACATAGAAAATGGAAAAATAATACCCATCCATCAGCCTGCTATATGAGGATTAAATAAGATAATGCATGCGGAAGCTTAGCACTGGGTCTGAAAGCATGTAACAAATTTATTGCTACATGCCATACACTCAAGGTTCAAAAACAAATAGGAAAAGGTCAGTGCTTTTGATGATTCAGAATCTCATAATAATGGTCTATTTCATTGTATGAGGTCAGGTGAGAACCATATGATTCAAGAGACAGAGTGGAAGAGTTTTGTAAACAACTTTTGGGGTATCTCCCCAGCCTCTAGGACCTCATCCCACTCACAGGAGTGGCCTCTAGCAGTCACATCGTATCCACACAGTCCTTCTCTCCTGACTGTAGCTTAGTCAACTCAATTGGAGGATACTTGACCCAGGCCAAGACAATGAGTTTTTGTCTCACTGGAATTTAAAATCTCAACCAAGAGTATTCAGTGAGTCTCCATGGGTGGCCTGGAACAATGAAATGTTGACCTAGGAACAAGCACGTGGAATGGAGAAGAGAAATCTGTTTTTCAGAGGGAAAGAATAACTCAGCAGAGAGAGAGAAAGAAGCAGAAAACATAGGTGGAGAAAGTGGTCTTTTCGTTCCCGAGGCCTGACTGCATTCTGATTTAGATACCGTGAAACACCTCTACACACAAAATATAACATTTTCCCCTTTGTTGATGCCAGAGCAAGTTGGTTTCTAGTACTCTTTCAAGGATAATATCAGGTGGCAGGTTTAGCCTCTTTTTTGGCCAACAAAGTGACCAGTTGATACAGAGGAGCCCCGGAGACTATACAAAGGCCACGGGCATCAATACTTCTGGTCTTAACCAAACAGGTTGTTCATTAAACTTCCTTCAGTAGAAATATTAGACCTTAATATGCCCTTGTCTCCCAAATCCAGGCCAGACTTATCCCCTGAACTCCATACCTGTAAATCCAATTGCATACTAGAATTTAATCATCATCATCATCATCATCATCAACATCATCATCATCAGAATTCTTCATTGAACATCTACTGGGGAACCAAGCTCTACACTAGGAATTTTACACACAACTGTTTCATATAATCTTTACAACAACACTATGTTATTCTCATTTTACGTATTAGGAAACTCAGGCTTAAAGAGTTTGTGACTCACCAGAGATTTACAGAAAGGGGAAGAACAGAAGACTCTTAGATTCTACCCCAAAGCCTGATCTGTCTTCTCTCCAGTATGTCTCTTAATAGCTCCTCAGGAGTGTCCCATAGCTCCTTACAATCAACAGATTAAAAATAAACTCACTGGACTGGACGTGGATGGGAAGCCCTGAGTTTGAATCCTGGTTTCAATTTTTAAGGCAGTCACTTAAAACTCTCTCGGGCTTAAATTCTTCATCAGCAAACTCAATGCAAGAATACCTGCTCTATCCACCTACCCCAAGTTGTAGGGAGGATGAAATAAGATGATGTATGTGAAAGCACCGTATAAATACTGAAGAATTATTCAATAATTTTACTACTCTTATCATTTAGCCTTTGTGGTTTCAGCATTTATAAAATTAAGATAAAAATACTTGATCTACATTCTGTTCAGAGTCTTTATGATGCTTAAATGAGATGCATGGGAAATATTTTGTAAACGCTAAAGGGCTACGTAAGCTTAAGGGATTAGCATATTGAGTTAACCTTGAATTCATTGCATGATTTTCTCAGACTGTTTCAACACAGATATGGTCCATGACCTCTTAAAATTTGTAATTCTTAGAAAAGGCAGAAAATTTAAAAATTAATAAGTATAAAGCTCTAAATATAAAATGCAATTTCTGTTATGTAAATGTCCTTATCTGCCTCTCCTGTTGATCTCTGACTCTACCCTTACCTGAAGCCTTCTCTGAACCCTTTGTGCAGCCACTTCCTATGGTTTCAAGAGGCTTCATACTTAGCCTTGTATCGAATTGCCAGGCAAGTATTTGCTTATATAGCTGCAATCCCGTCTAGACTATGATTTGATTGATAGCAAGGTGTAGCAGCACAAGGTGCCTGACAAGTAGCTTTTTTTTTTATTATTGATGTCTTAATAGTTTATAATATTGTGAAATTTGGGTGGTACATTTTTGTTTGTGTTTGTCAATCACCATATACATGTCTCCCTTCACCCCTTGTGCCCACCCCCCACCCCCTTTGCCCCTGGTAACCACAATACAGTTCTCTCTGACCATGTGTTGGTTTATATTCCACCTATGAGTGAAATCACGTGGTGTTTGTCTTTCTCTTTCTGGCTTATTTCACTAAACACAATACCCTCCAGGTCCATCCATGTTGTTGCAAATGGGACAATTTCTGACAAGTAGCTTTTTTTATTGTAATTTTGATTGTAATTTAAGTGCCTGACATTAAACTTTTTTTTATTGATATTTTAATGGTTTCTAACATTGTGAAATTTTGAGTTGTACATTTTTGTTTGTCCATCACCCCATATATGACTCCCTTCACCCCTTGTGCCCACCCCCCACCCCCACTTCCCGGGTAACCACAGTCCAGTTTTCTCTGTCCATGTGTTGGTTTATATTCCACATATGAGTGAGATCATACAGTGTTTGTCTTTCTCTTTCTGGCTTATTTCACTTAACATAATACGCTCCAGGCCCATCCATGTTGTTGCAAATGGGACGATTTTGTCTTTTTTTATGGCTGAGTAGTATTCCATTGTATATATATACCACATTTTCTTAATCCAATCGTCAGTCGAGGGACACTTAGGTTGCTTCCACTTCTTGGCTATGGTGAATAATGCTGCAATGAACATAGGGGTGCATAAGCCTCTTTGGATTGTTGATTTCAGGTGCGTTGGATAGATTCCCAGTAGTGGGATGGCTGGATCATAGGGCATCTCTATTTTTAATTCTTTGAGGAATCTCCATACCGTTTTCCATAGAGGCTGCACCAATTTGCATTCCCACCAGCTGTGTATGAGGGTTCCTGTTTCTCCACATCCTCTCCAACATTTGTTGTTTTTTGTCTTGGTGATTATAGCCATTCTAACGGGCGTGAGGTGGTATCTTAGTGTTGTTTTGATTTGCATTTCCCTGATGATTAGTGATGTTGAGCATCTTTTCATGTGCCTTTTGACCATCTGTATATCTTCCTTGGAGAAGTGTCTGTTCATTTCCTCTGCCCATTTTTTGATCGGGTTGTTTGTTTTTTTGTTGTTCAATTGTGTGAGTTCTTTATATATTATGGAGATCAACCCCTTGTCAGATGTATGTTTTGCAAATATTCTCTCCCAGCTGGTTGGTTGTTTGTTCATCTTGATTCTGGTTTCATTTGTCTTATAAAAGCTCTTTAGTCTGATAAAGTCCCACTTGTTTATTTTTTCTTTAGTTTCCCTAGTCTGGGTAGGCATGTCATCCGAAAAGATTCCTTTAAACCCAATGTCAAATAGTGTGTTGCCTATATTTTCTTCTATGAGTTTTATAGTTTCAGGTCTCACCTTCAGGTCTTTGATCCATTTTGAGTTAATTTTTGTGAATGGCGATAGCACATGGTCCACTTTCATTCTTTTGCATGTGGATGTCCAGTTTTCCCAACACCATTTATTGAAGAGACTTTCCTTTCTCCATTGCATGTCCTTAGCACCTTTGTCGAAAATTAGCTGTCCGTATATGTGTGGTTTTATTTCTGGGCTTTCAATTCTGTTCCATTGATCTGTGTGTCTGTTTTTGTACCAGTACCATGCTGTTTTGATTACTATTGCTTTGTAGTATGTTTTGAAGTCAGGAATTGTGATGCCTCCTGCTTTGTTCTTTTTCTTTAGGATTTCTTTAGCTATTCGGGGTCTTTTCTTGCCCCATATAAATTTTAGTATTCTTTTTTCTATTTCTGTGAAGAATGTCATTGGGATTCTGATTGGGATTGCATTGAATCTGTAGATTGCTTTAGGTAATATAGACATTTTAACTATGTTTATTCTTCCAATCCACGTGCATGGGATATCTTTCCATTTCTTTATGTCATCGTAGATTTCCCTCAATAATGTCTTGTAGTTCTCATTGTATAGGTCCTTCACCTCCTTGGTAAGATTTATTCCTAGGTATTTTATTCTTTTTGATGCAATTGTAAATGGTATTATCTTTTTGAGCTCTCTTTCTGTTAGTTCATTATTAGCATATAGAAATGCAACTGATTTTTGTAGATTGATTTTGTACCCTGCAACTTTGCTGTAGTTGTTGATTGTTTCTAACAGTTTTCCAACAGATTCTTTAGGGTTTTCTATATATACAATCATGTCATCTGCAACTAGTGAGAGTTTCACTTCTTCGTTACCTATTTGGATTCCTTTTATTCCTTTTTCTTGCCTAATTGCTCTGGCCAAAACCTCCAGTACTATGTTGAACAGGAGTGGTGAAAGTGGGCAGCCCTGCCTCGTTCCTGTTCTCAGAGGAATGGCTTTCAGTCTTTCCCCGTTGAGTATGATGTTAGCTGTGGGTTTGTCATATATGGCCTTTATTATGTTGAGGTACTTTCCTTCTATTCCCATTTTATTGAGAGTTTTTATCATAAATGGATGTTGTATCTTGTCAAATGCCTTCTCTGCGTCTATTGAGACGATCATGTGGTTTTTATTCTTTGTTTTGTTGATGTGATGTATCACGTTGATTGATTTGCGGATGTTGAACCATCCCTGCGTCTCTGGTATAAATCCCACTTGATCATGGTGTATGATCTTTTTAATATATTGTTGTATTCGGTTTGCCAATATTTCGTTGAGGATTTTTGCATCAATGTTCATCAGCGATATTGGCCTGTAATTTTCTTTCTTTGTATTGTCTTTGTCTGGTTTTGGTATCAGGGTGATGTTGGCCTCATAGAATGATTCAGGAAGTGTTCCATCTTCCTCTATTTTTTGGAATAGTTTGAGGAGGATGGGTATTAAATCTTCTTTGAATGTTTGGTAAAATTCACTGGAGAAACCGTCTGGTCCTGGACTTTTATTTTTTGGGAGGTTTTTGATTACTATTTCAATCTCTTTACTTGTGATTGGTCTATTCAGATTCTCCATTTCTTCTTGGTTCAATTTTGGGAGGTTGTATAAGTCTAAGAATTTATCCATTTCTTCTAGATTGTCCAATTTGTTGGCATATAATTTCTCATAGTATTCTCTTATAATCCTCTGTATTTCCATGGTATCCGTTGTAATTTCTCCTCTTTCATTTCTAATTTTATTTACTTGAGCCTTTTCTCTTTTTTTCTTAGTTAGCCTGGCTAAGGGTTTGTCTATTTTGTTTATCTTCTCGAAGAACCAACTCTTTGTTTCATTAATCCTTTCTACTGTTTTTTTGGTCTCAATATCATTTATTTCTGCTCTGATTTTTATTATTTCTCTCCTTCTGCTGGCTTTGGGCTTTGTTTGTTCTTCTTTTTCTAGTTCTGTTAGGTGTAATTTAAGGTTGCCTATTAGGGCTTTTTCTTGTTTGTTAAGGTGGGCTTGTATCGCTATGAGTTTCCCTCTCAGGACCGCTTTTGCTGCGTCCCATATGGTTTGATATGGCATGTTATCATTTTCGTTTGTTTCCAGATAGTTTTTGATTTCTCCTTTAATTTCATCAATGATCCATTGGTTGTTCAGTAGCATGTTGTTTAATCTCCACATTTTTGTCACTTTCCCAGTTTTTTTTTCCTGGTTCATTTCCAGTTTCATAGCCTTATGGTCTGAAAAGATGCTTGTTATGATTTCAATCTTCTTAAATTTATTGAGGCTTGCTTTGTTTCCCAACATATGGTCTATCCTAGAGAATGTTCCATGCACGCTTGAGAAGAATGTGTAGTCAGCTGTTTTTGGGTGGAGTGCTCTGTATATGTCTACTAGGTCCATCTCGTCCAGTTTTTCATTTAAGTCTAATATTTCTTTATTAACTTTTTGTCTGGATGATCTATCCATTGCTGTAAGTGGGGTGTTAAGATCCCCTACTATTATTGTGTTGTTGTTGATTTCTCCTTTTAGGTTTGTTAATAGTTGTTTTATGTACACTGGTGCTCCTATGTTGGGTGCATATATATTTATAAGTGATATGTCTTCTTGATGGAGTGTCCCTTTTATCATTATATATTTCCCTTCTTTGTCTTTCTTAACCTGTTTTATCTTGAAGTCTACTTTGTCTGATATGAGTATGGCAACATCTGCTTTCTTTTGTTTGCCATTAGCTTGGAGTATTGTCTTCCATCCTTTCACTCTGAGCCTGTGCTTGTCTTTAGTGCTAAGATGTGTTTCCTGAAGGCAGCATATTGTTGGGTCTTGCTTTTTAATCCATCTTGCCACTCTGTATCTTTTGATTGGAGAGTTCAATCCATTTACATTTAGGGTAATTATTGAAATATGAGGGTTGAATGTTGCTGTTTTGTCACTTATTTTCTGGTTCTTTTGCATTTCCTTTGTTTCTTGTCCCATTTGTTTTGGACTGCCAATTCAGTTTGGTTGTTCTGTCTTATGATTCTTCTAGTTTTCTCTTTGTTTATCATATGTGGTTTTAATTTGATTATTTGTTTAGTGGTTACCTTGAGGTTTGGGCGAAAAATCTTCTGTATGAGATAGTCCATTATCTGATAGCCTCCTATTTCCTTATACTAAGTCAATTCAGTCACTTTCCTCTTCCCCTTCTAAGTTGCTCTTGTTATACCTTATTCTATCTTGTGTTGTGGCTGTGTGTTTACAGTGATGAGGTTAAATTTATTTTTGGTGAATTTCTTCCTTTGATCTTTGAGTTTAGTATTTAAGTGGTTTCTAACCTATTCCGGTAAAGATCTACTATTTCTCTGATTCTGTCTACCTACTTTTCTCCTTACTCCAAGCTTTGTGTTCCCTTTCTCTTCTTGTTTTCAGGCCTGAGGGCCTTCTTGAGTATTTCTTGTAGTGGCGGTCTCGTGGCCATGAACTCCCTTAGCTTTTGTTTATCTGGGAGAGTTACTATTTCTCCATCATATTTGAAGGATATTTTTGCTGGATAGAGTATTCTTGGCTGAAAGTTTTTGTCTTTTAGTATTTTGAATATATCATTCCAGTCTCTTCTAGCCTGAAAAGTTTCTGTTGAGAAATCCGCTGAGAGCCTGATGGGAGTTCCCTTGTACGTTATTTTTTGTTTTTGTCTAGCTGCCCTTAATATTGTTTCTTTGTCGTTGACCCTGGCTAGCCTTACCACTAGGTGTCGTGGTGAAGGCCTTTGTCTGTTAATATATATAGGAGTCCTGTTGGCTTCGCTTACTGGTATTTCCTGCTCCTTCCCCAGATTTGGGAAATTTTCAGCTATTATTTCCTTGAACAGGCTCTCTGTTCCTCTTTCCCTCTCCTCTCCCTCAGGGATACCTATAATTCTTATGTTACATTTTCTAATAGAGTCCGATATTTCTCGGAGTCTTTCTTCATTTCTTTTTAGTCTTAGTTCTCTCTCTTCTTCCATCTGGAGTATATCTGTATTCCTATCCTCTAAAGTGCTAATTCTTTCCTCCATATTGTCAGCTCTGTTCTTTAAAGATTCCAGATTCTCCTTTATCTCCTCCATTGTGTTCTTCATCTCCATCAGCCCTGATAGGTTTTTCTTTATGATTTCAATCTCTTTTGTGAAGAAACTCCTAATCTCATTTAATTGTTTGTCTATGTTGTCTCGTATTTCGTTGAGTGTTTTTATGATAGCTATTTTGAAATCTCTGTCATTTAGTTTATGGATTTCTGTGTCTTCGGAGTTGATTTCTGGGTGCTTGTCATTTTGTTTCTGGTCTGGTGATTTCATATATTTTGCATTGTGGTTCCTGTGTTGGTTTTGATTTTCCTCATCCTGGAAGTCTCTGGTTGCAATTTCCACCTGCCGCCACTGTCTGGTTGTAAAGGGCTGTGTAGTCTAAGCCCCCTGCGCTCTGCCCCAGTTTTTCTGCTGCGATCCGCAGTTTTGTTTTGTTTTGTTTTGTTTCTTTTCCCCACTGCGATCCACGGGTCCAGTCCAGTTTATTCAGGTCTGCCTCGGACCGCTAGATCTGGTCGAGCTGCAGACTCCGGGTTGCGGGGAGGGGGGAGCTCTCTCTTTTGCCCTCTGGGTCCCTGACGTGGGAGGCTTCTCGTTTGCCCCTCTTTATCCGCTCTCTGGGTTGCTCAGATGTTGATGGTAGCCCTGTGGCTCCTCTGAGCCCTCTGTGCGGGAGTTTCCCACTGGCTGAGAGAGCCCGAAGAGCTACAGTTTCCCGCCGAGGGCCGCCCCTCCCCCCTCTCTGGGAGCCGCGCGGACCGGATCGCTGATCTGATGGGGAGGGAGCGGAGTTCTCCTTACCTCTCCCCACTTCCTCTGGGGGCCCAGCACGTTCCGCTCTCAGATGTGCGGCAGTGTGGATCCCTCCGCTCCAGCTTTTCACTGTCTGGGATTCCGTTGTTGGTCTGTGGCTGTTACTTTTGTTGTATATTGTGGGGGAAGAATTCACGGGAAAGCTCACTCCGCCATGATGCTGACGTCACCCTGACATTAAACTTTTGATTGCCAAAACTTCCATTTCAAAGACATCCATCTCCAATAAACGCATTGGTAAACACATTGCCAGCTATACAACTAGATAAAGAGTCAGGCCGCCCCACCCATGAAGTTCCCCTCTTTAGAAAGCCCTGGATGACCTAGATAACTGACCTTTTGAGTGACCCTGCTTTTCCCTTCTCTCCCTTTAATTATCGCTCTTATATTTTAAACATGCCAATAAAGAGTGAACCAGGGATGCCTTGGCACCCCACCTACAACCCCACTTTATCACAAACTTAGTGACTTAAACAATACAAATACAGTTCAATACAAAACAATACAAATGTATTATCTTACAGTTCAGCAGGTCAGAAGTCCAACATCGGTCTCACTGGGCTGTCATCAAGGTGTCAGCAGGGTTCCATTCTTTTCTAGAGGATCTAGAGGAGAATCCATTTCTTTGCCTTTTCCAGCTTCTAGAGGCCACCTACATTCCTTAACTCCTGGCCGCTTTCCTCCATCTTCAAAACCAGCAATGTTGCATCTCTCTCAACATTACTCTGTACTCACATCTCCTTCTGACTCAGCCTATTCTGGCTTCTTCTTCTCCCTTTTAAGGGCTTGTGATTACTCTGAACATACCTGGATAATCCAGGCTAATCCTGCTACCCTCAAGTCAACTGATTACAACCTTCATTCCATCTGCAACCTTGATTACCCTTTGCCATGTAACCTAATATATTCCCAGGTTCCAAGGATAGGGACCTGAGCATCTTGTGAGCCTTTATTCTACCAACCACAGTGACATTTGAGCAAAGACCTAAAGGAGGTAAGGAAGAAAACCTTTTGGAAATTTGGAAAGAAGAGTTTTCCAGGCAGAAGGAAAAGTGAAAGCCAAGGCTCTTCTGTGTGTGTGCTCTCAAATACTCAAGACTGAAAGCCTTGCGTATAGTGTTGGTGTTAGTGTTGAGTAACACTATAGGGAGTGGATCAAAAAACAAAAGCAAGATATAATAAATTGACACTTAAAGCTTTGTTTTCTCCAGAGAGTTTAAGCTATTTATTTCCACTACTGAGAAAGAATGGTAAACCTGAAGATAATTATTTAAAATTCACAGATACCAGAGCAACTGGCTGCTTGTCACTTTCCTGTAAAATCTCACAGAATTGCAAAACATCATTGTTGAAAGAGTCTTCAGCAGACATCTTATAGCTCAAGCACTTAGGACATGACATGTAGGAGATGCTTGGTAATTATTTTCTGAATACCCTCAGATTAAATATGAGAATTGTTAGCCCTTCACACACATTTCTAGTTTCCATTCCTCCCACTTCTCCAGTTATTTCATGAAAGCTGCCATATTCCTACATGACCTCGTGCCTCTACCAATGGTTGATTTATCCCATCATAAGCATCTAGCCCAAGCTGTGTCCATCAGAGCTTAATCCTAGGATTTTGAACTTGGGACCACAAAGCAGTCTTCTGCTGGCAGAAGTTTTAAGGTATACAATTCAAGAGCTTCTCTCAGAAAATATAAATCTAATACCCAGAGAGAAACAGATGAGTCTGTGAATCAGAGCTGGCATCATTGAGCACCTGATTCTAAATACTTCTGAGGCTCTGATGAAGTCCTTGTCCTTCTCAAGTTATGTTGTTCAACAATTTCTTGGAATCCATGAGCCAATTAATTCTCTTTAATTGAGTTCTCTTGCAGAATAATAACTGGCAACCTCAGACAGAGTGAAAACCAGAGTGAAGTCTTTTGTTCACAGCTGATATCCATATCCATATTAGTGAAAGAATCAGGACTCAATAATGGTTTTATTCCCCCACTGAACTCCCTTTGGCATCTCTCCACTGAATAATATAATCCAAATGATGGACTCTTCCTTTAAACTATTTCCTATATTTATTCATTTATCTCAATTTCCACTGCCACCTCCCTGGTCCAAGCAACCAACACTTCTCACCTGGACTACTATTTCCTGTTGAACCAAGAAAAAACCGAATCGCTTTTACTTTTCATGCAATGCTCTACCATGCTTACTTCTCTGACCTCATCCAGTCCTCTCTCCACATCGCTCAGTGTGTTCCAGCCATGCAGACCTTTTTTCAATTCCTAAAACTTGAGTCCTTGCTCTCTTAGATCCTTTATGTACGTATGTCCTCATTCTGGAATATTCTTCCCTTGACTCTATGTGACTAGCTCCTTCTCATCTTTCACCTCTCTGCCTTCTTGTGAAGTCTTCCTCCAGCACCTACTAAAGTGGCTCCCATCCTTTGTTCACTACCTCAGCACTTTGTATTTTTCATCATACTTTACTTATGGTAAACAATTTGGAATTTGTGATTAAAATTGTGTTTGCTTTAAAAAAAAAATTCTCCAGCAGACTATAAGCACCATGTGGGCCGGGAATTTATTTGTGTTCCTCACCACTGCATACCTAGGACTCAGCCAAAAGCCTAGCATGCAAGCTGACTCCTCACTTTCTCTCACATACTACATCCAATCCATCAGCAAATCCTGTTGGCTCCATGTTAAAGATGTTTTTCAAATATGACTACTTCTCTCAACCTCAGCCACTACCACTGTCATCCATGTCAACATGATCTCTCACTCGGACTAAAATATTTTCCTCCTAGAAGGTCTTCCTGCTTCCTCTGTTGATCTCCTCAAGTCTATTACTCCAAAGCAGAGATTCTCCCAAAACATAAATCATATCATGTCCCTCTCCTCTTTAAGACCTCCTGGTGTCTTTCCATTACTTAAAGAAAAAATTATTCAAAACTTGGAAATAAGACAAGAGGATGTTCTTTCAATATGATAATGCATTAACAGGTCTACCTAAGAATTGTTTAATTACCAAGGAGAAGACATTTACTTTGTCTTTGCTACTTACTTTTTGATTAGAGCCCAGATTCCTTGAAGTTCCATGTTAACCTGTAGATTTCTGTCTGATCGAAAAGATAACCCCAAAAGTTATAGCTGTATTGTCCTGTGCGGTATTAACCAGCATGTACGTATTAGCAACTTTACTTCAGCATTTCTTTGAATGCCTGGTTATATAAATCTCCATTTCTCTAATTTTCTTTTGAGCCAGCTTTACCATCTTACTGGTTCCCCCATTAATTAACGAGTTGCCTAAGATATTTGATACATGTTCACTTTCTATTTGCATGAGAGTCATCTTTCTAAGTTTTCGAAAATTAAACTTGACAGTTTGGGAGTTCTCACCAAGATGTCCAGGTGGACTAACCTGTGGGGGCCAGTTAAACTACAATTGCCAAAAAAAAGAGATACCTGATAGATATTTTAAGCCCAGACACATTTTTTTTCCTCCTGAAATGATTCCCAAGAAGCACTATGTCTTAGTCCAATCGGCTGCTATCACAAAGTAACAGACTGCGCGACTTATAAACAACAGAAATTTATTTCTTGCAGTTCTGGAGGTTGGAAGTCAGAGATGAAGGTGCAAGCAAATTCATTGTCTAGTGAGGTCTCCAGTTCTGGTTTATAGCACCTTCTAACTGTGTCCTCACATGGTGGAAGGGGCAAGGGAACTTTGTGGGGTCTCTTTTATAAGGTCACTAATCCCATTCTTGAGGGCTCCACCCTCATGATCTAAGCAATTCCCAAAAGCCCCACCTTCTAATGCCATTTTGCTGGGGGTCAGAATTTCAACACATGAATTTTGAAGGGACAAAAACAGAATATAACATGCTAGAAATTTATCTTTGTCAATTCTTTTTTTTTCCGTGACTCTGTTTATGTTTTTGTTTCTAGTTCTTAACCAGGTTTGGTTCTGGTTTCATGATGCCCTACCCTTGTTCAGATGGATTATTTTGTCTTGCATAATATGCAGGACTGAATCTCCATACTACAAGTTTAATACAGTTAATTATTAGAATAATAATAATATTGTCTAACATTCCTTGAATGTCGACTATGTACCAGGTGTGATTCTAAGCACTTTACATGTATGAATTATTTAATCTTTGTAACAACTCCATGAATAGGTATTATTATTTCAATTGACAAATAAAAGAATACACACATAGATATAATTTTTGGGGGGGTAGGGAGAGTTACAAAGCAATTTGTCATACATTTTTTACTTCACCTTGAGAAGGATTCTATGAAATCAGAAGTGCAAAAATTCTTATTCCCATTTTACAGATGGGGAAATAGAGATTCAGATGTTAAATGGCCTACCCAAGTTTCCAAGTTTTCTACCTCCAAATCTACTATTTTTGCTTCCAAACTATACCATATCAATATAAAAGAGAAAAAATAAAAACAAATACATCACAACAAAACTAAGAAGTCAAAACAAAAAATTTAGGAATTGTACATTTAGGGGAGACATTACCTTATAATTAATCACCAAGAGCCAACTCAAAAGAAAAAAACAACGACAAATGCTAAATCCTTTCTAAAAAAAGTCTCCTACATTTTAAAATAAATATACAACATGCACATTCACACTAGAATATTAAAAAGGATCTCCTTATTTTACCTTGCATAGCACAAAGATATTTTCTAAACTACTATATTAGAAGTATCAATAGTAGTTTTTGGTTACCTCTAAAGTGAATCAAGAAAAATCACTTTTTTAAAAATATTTTGACAGGTTACCACTATTGTTTCTAAGAAATTATGGCTCTAACTTGAAAGAGCTCCAAAGAGATTTCAATTAAATGAAATCTCTCTTTGCAGGATTTAAAAGTTAATGTTCGCCAGACTTCTTGCCAACTCCCCAGAAGGAAGTAACTTAAGGTCCAAAAATATGCTGAACATTAGATTCAAGTAATGTGTCAGTCTGAGTAAAGTGAATAAAACAACCCAAGAAAATAGAATCTGCATGACACTTAAAGAATCTGTAGCTCCACTAAGGAATTCTACTCTACAGTGTCATCGTAACTGAGATTTAGAGATTCCTGTTAAGGGCAAAGCAAGACTTCAGATTTCGGAGTCCTAACACTAAAAAGTGCTTATATTTATCCAGAGTAGTGTTTAGTGAAATTCACTAAAATTGGGGTGACCTCTAAGGGTTATGAACCTGTGAATCTACCCAACTCTCCTCACCTCTTAGAGAAAATACCAGTGAACAGTGAATGGCCATAAATATACTTGGATGGTGGTTATCCTTTGATTTCTTCTGTCCTCTCAAATCATACCGTAAAATACTTCTGCTATTTCTGGAATACTTTTTCCTATGGCGCTAAAAGCTCCTGTCTCAGTTGCCTCCTCAAATCATAACCTCATCACTCTGCTTTCAGTCACGAAAAGAAAAATGCATTAGCACTCATTGTGTGCCAGGCATTTTTTTTTTTTTTGCTAGATTCAGGGTATTTAGAAGGACAATCTACTTCTAATGCTAATTGTAAAATTGTGAAGAAAATAGTTGTGTTTACACACATATACTCACGCATGTATAACAATTTGTAATAAATGCTAATTCATATTCCTCATAGAGATTTTCTCTGATATTTTCACAAGGTAACCACCACCCTTTTCCTCTCCTAAGAAAACACCTTTAGCTACTTATCAGACTTGTAGCCATTTTTATGGCTTAAAGTTCTAATCAATGCCTGGGTGGATACCATGGAGGCAGTGGGGATTATGTGAAAGAAACCAAGATATCACCAAGACCAATCTCAAGAATTCTGTTTTTGATGGAGAAAGAATGGAGATCTGTTTATAAGTTTGTTGTGTATAGCTTACCTCCCAAACTTTAGAGAATGAGATTTATATTCAAACAAACCTGAGTTCAAGTTCTGTTCTGCCTCTTAATAGGACTAAGATCTTTTAAAAGTTCTTTATTCTCCTAAGCCTTAATTACCTGATTTGTCAAACTGAGATAATAATGCTTGCTGCACAGTGTTGAAATTTCAAATAATGAGGTAATGCATGTAGGGGGCTTGGTGAAGTGCCTGGCACATAATAAATCTTTAACAAATGGTAGTTATGATTATGATTATTCATGCTGATTACCATGTATTCATTCATCCATTCAACAAAGAATAATTAAGCTTATGTTATCATATTTTCTCAATTCTGAGACCAACATTTTTTACGTCAACATTTTTGAAATTGAAGTGACAATTACATTAAATATACACAGTGTATATTTTTTTCTTCTGCAAAGATGTGTATTAATTTGCTGATGTATCCTACAGTGAGAAAATCCTAGGGCTAGCCACTGTGCTGGACAAAAACAAGTAAGGAAGCACTTGTCCTCTAGGAATTTGCAGATCTCCTTGCCTGGTAGAGAGGCCATGTGTTTTCAGCCTATGGTTTCAATCCCTGAGCTGCTACTACCTGCTTCTGTATCTTACCCTTGTTGTTCCAAAGATTTGGGGCACTATCAGCCACTTGAAGAATCTGATGAAAGTCATGGGCTTTCTCTCTATGACAAAAGTACACATATATGTTAGCTTTACATAGAATCTTAGCAGTTTTGTAGAATTTCCAAAGATAATCCATGGTCTCCCCCAAAAGAATCTATGAAACCTAGGTAAGAACTCTTGCTTACCCTTTTACAAACAATCCCCAGTTACTCTACAAGTCACTTTTATGATTCTATAATCCTGCAAGTTTAAGCATCAACATGTCCTGGAGTGAAGGACTATGGAGTGCAGAGCTAAGACTCATGGGCTCAGAGAGTCCCTAACAACAGTTTAAGCTGGGCTGGCAGCCAAAAGAATCAAATTTAAGAGGAGAGCATAGGGGGTTTATATCAACCTTAGGAAAAACAACCTACAACGCATTACTTTTCTCATTTATTTAGTGCAAGTCAACCAGCCACAGTGTTGGTGTGTGATTTACTCTCCCATTAGGATGACCCATCTTTGTAGTCCCATGCTCATTACTCCAAATCTAGACTTGCGGTTTGGCTGTGTCTCAAGGCTGTAACCATAAATGTCAATGTAAACGCACATTTTCTAGAAGGATGATAAAATCAAAACAATCTATTTTCAGGAAACCAATGTGCAAATGTATCATTACAATATAATTTTTTCTACAGTGTATAAAACTCTGGTCAAGTACTTGTCAAAAAAAATCCCTAGTGGGATGCTGATATGAGCCACTCTTCTCTTGTTAGGCTCTCTCTTCTTTAACAAAGGCAATTCATCAGGCTGTACCCAAGATCACCCAGAGTCTGTACTGGCTCTATTTAGAGAAAGCTTGAAACATCCAGGGGGCTTCTTTAGGGCCTATGGTCTAAGGAGAGGAGACCCCAACTTCAAGGCCCAGGTCAGGGTGCAGTTACGTAAGAACCAGAGTCTTAAAGTGGGAAGCGATCATTTGTGATACGGTGGTTGCAAAAGCAGAGAGATGAGCTAAGCCAGAAATCAAATATAGTCTTCAAAGTCCACTCATTAAATACAATCAGGAAGAATGAAAAATCTATAAAAGACCAGAAGTGGGAATTGAAGTTGGGTATGGAGTCAAAATTTGGAACAAAGGAGGGGATTTAGTAGTTCCAAATATACATAGTGGGAAGAGAAGAGGGGTAAAAAGAATGGTGAGACTCTGACTTGAGAAATGATCTCAGACGCCGTCTGGCTTTTGTAGTTTGTTTTAATGACTAGCTGAAATGTGTTGGTTGTAAGACCTGCTTGTGGTCTTGGCCTAAGGACCTCTAAATGGAGTCATATACTTCTTCCCAGTATGCACAAATATTTTTTTAAATAGCTTGGTGTTTTTAAAAGCTATAAGAAAACCTCATCATGCATTGAATTCTAAACCAACATATTGAATTTGGACTGCCTTGGTAGAATCCAACAAAATTTAACATTTCAGTTATGTTCATGGTACTCTATCGCATCTAGTCATATTTATGTGGCTACCAGTCCAGTAGCTCGTAAAGCCAAGGTTTAGTTCCTCCATTCATGGCTCCTTCCTCCATAAAAAAAAAAAAAATTTACAGTTATATTTTGTGACTGCATTGTTATAAAGACAAATATAATCCAAGTTGGATTATGTTCATTTTTTTCCTTCTTATCTTGAAAAAAATTAAGACATGTTTGTGGGCCCTGGGAACCTAAGCATAATGGTAGTGTTAAATTAATTAATCCAGGAGGCCAATAAACCAAGGTGGTTCTAGTACCTCAGCAGCCTACATAAGAAAAGCAAAACCTAAGCCTGTAAATGCCTCAAGGTTAAGAAATTAATATCTAAGAACAACCAATCACAAACAGTCAACTAATCTTTCCCAAATAATGCAACGGCTTAAGCTATGGCCAATCAAATAATTTCTTTGCGTTGTTTCCACCTATTCTCCGTAAAGGTCTTTCTCCCAGCTCCTGTCACTGGAGTGCTCCTAACCACTTGCAGTCTGACACTGACCAATTCTAATTGATTTTTGCTCAAAGTAAGTCTTAAAATTTTTAGTATGCCTCAGTTTATCTTTTAACAGTAGAAAATTGACCCTAGTTGTAAACGTTTCTTCAATTCTCCATGGAGCCTAATCCCTGAGGCTGAGGCTAACAGAAACTCTAGGATCGAGATTCAAGGAGAAAAGATTTTGCAGATAGGACACAATGATGAGATTACCTACACTGGCCAACAAAGGGAGACACAAGAATTCCCACCCTGGGGCTAACAATTTACAATGTTTAAAAACAACTAAAGGGCAAGTTTAGAAAGTAAATGCACAGAAAAAAACCTCAGTGATTCTCAACCAGAGGTAGAATTGCCCCGCTGGGGGGCTTTTAGATACATAGAAGAGGGGCCAGTTGTTGGCTGTCATTAATAACTAAGAGAAATGTACTGTTGGCATGCAGAAGGTGAAAGCCAAGGATTCTAAATGCTCTACAGTGAGTGGTGCAGGGGAGGAAAATATTAATCCTTCTACGCTCATAGTTTCAATGGCCATAGCCCAGGAATCAAACTGAAAAAGGACAGATTAACAAGAGGAAAAACAGTTTTAATTATGTATATACACATAGGAGTTCGCAAAGAAAAATGTGGCTCAAGGAGGCGGCCAGATGACTGAGGCTTATATACCATCTTAGGCTAAACAAAGGAAAAGGGGTTTGGGGCTTCTGGGAGAGAGGACAAGTTATGGGAAGGTGAAGGGAGGAAATGTAGGGAAAATAAGGGCCGTCTTGCTATGCAGGTAAGAGTCTTTCAGATGATGTGTTGTCTTCAGGGAGTAGCTCTCTTCCTAATATGGAGACCTCTTGACAAATGGAAGTTTCCTTTGTGAATGTAAATTTCCTTTGCAAAAGGGGAAATTATACACTATTTTTAGGCAGTTGGGGGAGGCAAACAGTTTTTACTGTGTCTGCCTGTTCTCAATGGCCTCGAGCTCAAAATAATCCATATGCCAGAGGTGACATATTCTGGTGCCCTTCAGTGGGTCATCCCATGAAATGAAAATTAATCTGGCCTAAAATCCTAGTATCACCCCTATGAAGAAATCAATCAGGTTGATTTAGGAGTCAAGACATAATAAAGAGGAAGAACAAGAAAGACTATCATCCACGTTGGTGACTTATGAACTAATTAGGAAATGCAAGTGCTATGTTGAAAGGTGGCTAATCGTTAAAAGTAATGGGAATTCTTACTTAATGTCTCTGTGCCTGTCCCCTCATCTGTGAAATGGGAATAATAGTAACTACCTCATAGGGCTGTTAAGATTCAATTGAGTTAATATATTAAAACATTTTGAATAGTACCTGACACATAGTAATCCCTAAATAAGAAGTTGTTTTTATTATATTATTTCTAAGGAAAAAAATTAAACCAAAAAAAAATCCATTTGAAAGCAAGTAATTTTTATCTTTGCTTTTAAACAGAAGGCCACCAACATTTGTTTGAGTAGCCTTGACTCCATAATGAAAAGCTTCTCCCCATCACTAGAGATGATTTTCTCATCTCTATCTCCCTAACCCTACCTATCCAAGGAAATATGCTGTGAAAGTTCTTTCCACCAGACCCCAATGTTTCTCCAAGCAGAGATTGCAGACCCCAAGGGGATTCAGAAAGAACAAGCTGTCTCTGCCAAAATCTATCTCCCAGAAATCATCAGACCTGCTCTGGCCCCAGCTGTACTCTTGTAACTGTGGGCCCTCCAGGACGAGTTCAACTGACCCCACTTTATCAACGGAGTGATTAAGAATTGCCTTTATGAAAATTTGCAAAGTCACGTAGCCAGAGCATGTGCAGAAGAAGAAATCTTGACCTGAAATGACCACGGAAACAAAGATTCTCCTCCCCAAGGAACCAAAGGACTGGGACATGACCAGAACTTACAAGTTGGACTCTTATCAGAAGCAAGGGATCCATCATTCAGGAAGATCCGGTGTTAAAATTCCTTCCCCACCTTATCATAAATGTTTAACACCTCATCATAAATGTTTAGAACCTCATCAAAAATGTTTAGAACCTTACCATAAATACTTGAAGCCCACCAATCAAAATCTGTCCTCCCAGTGTTTCCATGTGCCAGCCTGTTCTCCCTAACCTCTTAAATTTTGCCCCAAATCCTGAATCAGGGAGACGGATCTGAAGGCACATACCCGCTGTCTCCCTGCAGATTGACCTTGCAAAATAAAGCTGATCTCTTTCCCAAAGGCTGATGCCATAATTAATTGTCTTGTTTATGCGCATCAGGCAGAGAACAGCAATTTTTGTGCAGTAACACTCTGAGGCTGCAACTAGCAGATAATCAGCAATGGCCTTTGCCAACCTGCTAATTTTGAGTCCCAACTCCTCATTCTATGCTGCTCAAACTGCCTTTTGAGTCATCTCTGATGCCGCAATATGTGGTCTTCAATTCTGTTCTGGGTTCTGTGTGTGGAGTGGCTCTCAGGAGAGGTATAAAGGGGGCTCAGCCCAGCCTATCAGCACCATAAGGGCCTGGATGTCTCCCATGCTCCAATCTGGTCCTTTAGCACCTCTTGGGACATTGCCCATATCACTGGCACGCTGGTGTGTCCACCGCCCTTTCTCATGGGGGTGCAGTCATTTGCTTAAGCTTCATTTTACCACAAACACAGAGATTTGTAAGATTTTCAGAGCACAGAGCTGGAGACGGTTTGGGGAGTCACATAAATAATGTATATGCTGATGATGTCTTGATCCATAGACCGGTTTAGGTAAAAACAAGACATATAAACAAACGCCTAACTTTTAATCCCAGGAGCCTAATTGCAAGTCAAAACAGCAGTCCTAACAATTAGGAGGTTAGAGGGAACTGAACCCGAAGTGGAGAATGTTGTCTACAAATTCCACCTCCAGCTAAGAAAAAAAAAAATTCCCAAATTCTATAGAGAAAAATATTTTCTTCTAATAATGTATATCACTGAGAGAAAGCTATTAAAAGTCTAGATCTGAGTTTGAATCTTGGCTCTACAATTTATAAGATATGGGACCTATGCAAGTTTTTGGATATCTCTGAGGCTCAATTTCCTCAGCATTAATTTAAGAATAATCGTATTAACTGCTTCGTAGGTTTGCTGTGAGGATTCAATGTGATAATGTACTTAAAGCGTTTAGTAAGTTCTTGGCAGATGGAAAATCCTCAATAAATGGTAGCTGCTATTACTATAATTATTACTTTCATTAGCATCATGGTCATTAATTACTGTATTACATTGGCCCTCAACCAAATAAATAGGAACTTGATATTCATTAGCTTAGCAGATATCTATCAATCACCTACTATGTGCTAGATATGTCCTAGGGACTGTACATAATGCAGACAGACAAGGTCTCTCCCCCAGTAAAGCTTACATTCTGCTGTGTTTGTGTGTGTGTGTCATAATAAAAATATATATTTGATCTTTGTCCCTGGTTCCTTGCTCAGAGCCCCTAAAACCTTTAAAATTTCCTGAGTGATAGGAGTGTGTTTTGTTATTCATAATGAGCCCCTTTTAACCCTGGGTTTATGCTAAGGAGGTGACTCATGGAAGGGGGCCCAGATAGCTTCAGGATGGGGGCTGGTCACCAGAAAAACCAACCATATGATTACAGGGTTAGAACATTCAGCACCAATCCCCAGACCTGGGAGAGAGGAGAAGGGCTCGAGACTGAGTTCAATCACCAATGGCCAATGATATAAGCAATCATGCTTACATAATTAAGCTTTGATAAAAATTCTGAAATGATGCAGCTAAGGGAGCTTCTGGGTTGGTGAACACATCAAGAAGCTGGCATGCCCTATGCATCTCTTTCATTTGGCTGTTCCTGAGTTGTATCCTGAATAAGCCAGTAATCATTAAGTAAAGCACTTTCCTGAGTTCTGTGAGTCATTCTAGCAAGCTATCAAACTTGAGGAGAAGCTCACGGGAACTCTCAAATTTGTAGTTGGCATGGGCACCCCATTTGCAGTTGGCATCTGAAATTGGAGCAGTCTAGTGGGACTGAGACCTTAGCTTTATGAGGTCTGCACTAACTCCAGGTAGTTAGTGTCAAAATTGAATTAAATTGTTGGACACCCAGTTGGTGTCAGAGAATTGGAGAACTGGTTGGTGTTTGGTAGAAACTACACAGTATGCCTGCATAATGGCAGATGGTGACAAGAGACAATAGATGAGATGGACAGATAGATGAGGGAGAGAAAATGCATGAAATAGGACTCAATCATTTCAGATCATGACCAAATGCTGTGAAGAAAATGATAGGGTGGTGTAGGGGAAGAGAAATAATTTTCCCTCTATTCATCTGAATTCTTAGTTGACACCCCTGTAATAAAAGACAGATTAACAAGAGAAAAACAAACAGAAGTTTATTAACATGTATACTTCATGCATACATGGGAGATACCCAGGGAAAATGAGTAACTCCTTGAGGTGGTTTAGAATTCAGACTTAAATACTATCTTAATAGGGAAAGGGGAGGGGAGATGTAGGCCTCTTAGGGGAGAATAAATGATTTTTAGGAAAGATGAATGTGCCCTTAGAAAATAGATGGGAGGTATGATAGTTTGTGACAAAGTTTGTCTGGGTGTGGTATCAACTTCTAGTCTCCTCTTCCGTGATGAGACAATCTTCCCGATGAAATTCCTGGGGAGGGGATTTATGACAACTGAGTTCCTTTGGAGGATCCATCTTTAGGCAGGTAAGAGGAGTTCAGAGAAAGCCTCTCCCTGCATTTCCTGTTTTTCAAGCGCCTACAGCTCAACATAATCAATACACCAAAGTGGCATAAGTTGAGATGACATATTCTGCTCTCTTTCAGTGGTATAAATAAGAATAACAGAGGTGGTGGCCACATTTGATTGAGTTGGGGGAGGCCTCTCAGAAGAGGCAACACTGTGCTAAATGCAGCAAGTAGATGGCTCATTGAAACTCTATGCACTAAGCAATATTTTCCTCATTTTACAGAAAAATACACTGCAGCAGAGTGAGATTAAATCCTTCATCATGGCTACCCAGCTAAAAAGTGACAGAGCTAGAATTCTTACTTAGCTCTGTCTCGTCACCTTAACATTCTTTACCTATTTCAATGTGGTCCACGCTGCCCAATAGAACTTTCCACAGTGACAGAAATTTTCTATATCTGTGCTGTCCAATGGTCCATATGAGACAATTGAGCACTTGAACTTTGGCTAGGGTGAGAAACTGAATTTATGTTATTTATTTTTGATCATTTAAATTTAAATAGCCACATGTAGCTAGTGGTTTCTATCTTGGACAGTGAAGGTCTAGGATTTCTCTGTTGTGTGACACCTTGCATCACTTAGGTCTATTTTCCTGATGTTCTGGAGCTTTTTTGACTCTACCTTCCTTCTGAGAGAGATATTGTCATATGGCAGCAAACACACCTGCTAAAGATTAGCTACATTAAACCCCCCACAGGCCCGTGTCACTCTAATTAGTCACTGTGTCTCAAAAAAAGGATATTAATTCTGTCTTTATTTCATTTTATATTTTATATACATGTTTCTGAACGTAAAAACAATGCAGTATTTCAGGCACACCCAAATGCCAGAAGCCTATGAAAGCAAAGGTGCAAGGGAGAACAGCTGATTGAGACCACATGGGCACTTTCATAGAAAAAATCTTAGAGAAAAGAAAGGCCGTGTGAAGGAAGAGCTTCTGCCTTATCAATGGCTGCACCTTGAGCTATTAGGAAGTAAAGCCTGATGTTGTCAGGTAAACCTCCCAGACAGCAGTCATGGATGGGTTGACATATTTTGCTCTTTCAGCCATAGTCCTAAAGCAAAGACCAGCATTGCAATTAAGAAAAAAATACCATAGTCTAAAACCAAACTCTGGATACTTCTCCAGTCTGATTGACTAACATGAGTCAAGCTACATGGACTCCATATAGCTCAGAAAGTAGTTAAAAATACGTTTTCGGGACCAGCCTGGTGGCCTAGCAGTTAAGTTCGTACACTCCACTTCGGTGGCCCAGGGTTCGCTGGTTCGGATCCCGGGCGCAGACTTACGCACTGCTCATCAAGCCATGCTGAGGTGACGTCCCACATAGAGCAACTAGAAGGATGTACAACTATGACATAACTATATACTGGGGCTTTGGGGAGAAAAAAGGAAAAAAAAAAGGGAGGAAGATTGGCAACAGATGTTAGCTGAGGGCCAATCTTCCTCAAAAAAAAGCATTAAAAAATAAATAAATAAATGATGTTTTAAAAAAAATACATGCTTTTTGGTCATGCAGACCTGGGTTTCAGATCCAGCATACTGCTCTTCACCCCATCTTCTATTAAAATTACATACTTCCGGGAGATTGCTGGATTTGTCCATTTTAGCACTAATCCTTTAACATCAGTTTGCTAATTGCTCACCCTGGGTGATTCGAAAGAAGTGTAAGGCAGGTCTTTACCCGTGAAAACCTTTGAATCTGGTTGAGAGTATGTGGCTAATATCCAGGAAACAAGCTGATATTAAACGTTTATTGGCAACGTGGATTCGCCAGTAAGAACAGGCGTTTGAAGAAAGGAGAGGTCACCTGGTGAAGGGGATATTTTAACACAATCAACATCTTGTAAATAATCTTGTTTCTCTTTCTACCTTAGCTGCAGAAGCTCAGAACCAGATTTGAAGTTCAATTATCTCAATTATAATATCCCGCGGATTATACGTATTTGTGGTATTGCCATGCCATTGGCACTGTGGTTGGGGTAGGGGGATTAATTTTGAATTTCCATTTTATATTTTTGCTATTATTTGTCCTCCTCGTAAGTGACACCTTAATGAAATGATCTGGGTTAAAAATAAATAATAATATAGACTGACACTGTCAGAGAATACCTATCTTTTAATTTATATATCTTAAAGGTGTACTATACTTATAAAATTTTTGAAGCAACTTGTAAAAGTTGCTAAGTTGTAAAAAGTTGTAAAAAAAGTTGGACACGCTACAAAATCTGACAATTAGGCAAAAACACTGAATAGGAATTAAGTAAAGGAAGCAATGGGAATAGAGGCTTCTAAGTACTTGAGATTAGCTGATTACTATAATGACCATAATGTTTTTCTCCAAACTTGATAGCAGCTCGTATTCGGAGAAAAGAGGGGGAAAAAAATGGAGATGCATTACTTTTCGTTGCCTAACAAAAGACCACATGCCAATGTGCCCAACCCATACTGACCTCAGTGAGAAATCTTTGAGCACATATTGAATGCCCATGGCAGACTGAAGAAGAAAAACACAAGTCAGTACACCAGGAATTCACAATGAAGCAGAGAATTTAGACACTTACATAAACAACAATGCAGGTTCCAGTGCTATAGGTACTCCTGCTCTGAGAGGCAATACACAATTATTGAGAACGTTACATGACCCCAGCATTCTGCTTTACCTGTCTTGTGTAATGTGATCCTAACAACCAAATGAGGAAATTATTTTTCTTCTCCATTTTCTAGAGTAGCCATGGAAGGTTTCACCAAAGAAATTGCCATGTGACTGGGGTCCGAAGGGATGAGTAGAAGTTCTCAGGGTGGAATACAGGGAAAGATATTTCTGGGGGGAGAATAGCCTATGCAAAGGCTCAGGCACAGAAGTTCATAAGCCATAGTGTTTGCTGAGAGATGTAGTACCCTGTGGCTTAAAGCTAGAGAGTATGAAGGAGAGAGGTGGAAAAGGAGATTGAAAATAAAGATAGAAAATCATGATGGTTTTCTCTACTTCCTTGTATATGTATTGACCTCTTAGTTCAGAGATGACACAACACTATTGCACATATTAAAAATCAACATTCGAAATCCAGAAGCCATAGGACAAGACTAAAATGTGCTTATAAAATATTCATTTTTTAAATGAAGTATTTGCCGTATATGCACACACATAAAAAAGATTAAAATCCATAACAAAGTGTTTCCCAAGCAAATATAGGTAAGCTGTATAAAGAGGTAATTTACAAATATACCAAAATCCAGCTAATATATTTAAAAGATGATCAGCCTCATCGGTAATCATGGAAATTTAAATTAAGACAATTAGAAACCAATTTTACCTAATAGATTGACAAAAAAAATTAAAATATTGGGGTCAGCCTGGTGACGTAGTGGTTAATTTCCACGCTCCACTTCGGCAGCCCGGGGTTCGCAGGTTCGGATCCCGGGCACGGACCAACGCACCACTCATCAAGCCATGCTGTGGCGGCATACTACAGATAAAATAGAGGAAGATTGGCACAGATGTTAGCTCAGAGCCAATCTTCTTCACAAAAAAAATAAATTAAAAGATTGTTAATCTATTGTAGAGGAGGCAAAACTTTACCCATCTTAGGTTTTCAAACTGGAGCTCTTTAACAAAAAGACAAATTAACAAGAGAAAAACAGTTTATTAATGTGTGTAGTGAGCACTGCGTGAGAGAAACCTAAAACAGAGAGTGACTCAAAGAGGCAGCCCAGAATTCCATCTTCTATAGCATCTTCAGCAAAGCACAATAATTTGTACAGAAACGACAGGCCAAAGTTTGAGGCTGCCAAGGGTGGCAAACTGTGGGAAGGTAAATATATGGGAAGAAACTAATAGAATAAGGTTTGTTTGCAGATTCCTCTGGACTGATAAGAGTTTGTCTCCAGCAAAATGAGAGGTTATATCCTGCTTTTGGGCAGAAAAGGGGAAGCTTTTTCTGGGTTTGCTGCTTCTTAATTGCCTTCAGCTCAAACTAATTTTTAAGTCAAGAGGCATATTTGGGGGTGACATATTCTGGTATCCTTCAATATTATTTTCATAAGTATTGTGAAGAAATGGTTTCTTTCATCGTTGGTGAAAATATAAACTGGTTTAATATTCTGGAAGGGCACTTGACATTATCCATCAGAATTACAAGGTGCATCCTCTCAGTTGAGTAAGTCAATTTCAGTGCATTTATAAAATCTATCCTACCAAAATACTTGCCCTTGGGAGCAAAGATGTATACACAAGGATGTTCCTTGCAGCGTTATTTATAATGGCAAAAAAGACAGAAAATATGTAAATACCTATCAAATCTCATTACAGTCACACTATGGAAAACAATGCAGCCTTTAAAAGAAAGTGGTTTTTTTTAAATGAAGAACATTTATACGTATTGTCATGGAAACATGTTCACAGTTAGCGCTAAATGAAAAAAACTAATGAATAGTATTTATAGTATGATCCTATTCCTGTTTTTTGAAAATCTAAACATTTGTATATGTCCACATGTAGGCACAGAAATGACTAGAAAGAGGTATGGAAGGATAGGTCATGAAAGATGAAGTCATTGCCTCTGGGGAAGGAGGTCAGATGGTAAGCTGTGTGAAACGGGACGGTGGGGCAGAAAGAGGGGCAAAGACTAGAGTAGAAACAAGACTTTATTTTTGTTCTATATGTTTTGATAGCATTTTAATTTTTCAATAATGGAAATGCATTCATGGGTATTATGTTATTTTTCAAAATAAAAGCAAATTAGAAGTAACTAGTTATATCACGGCATGACTGTATCACCATCCTGGTCATTACTGATTACCAAGACAGCTAAATTGCCCAGACTGACCAGGCCTCATTCTGATTTAGCCACCCCAGAGAAGCTCATCTAAGCACTTCTAGCTCCCTTAAGAATCATAGAGTCTCAGAATTCTAAAGTATTTTAAAAGTCATCTACTCAATCACTTATTCAGTGCTTGAGGCCCCTCTTAAATATCTCTGCAAATCAATCTTCTGGCTTCTGCTAGATATGTTTTCTAGGGACAGGAATCATTGCTTCCCTTGGCCTACTATGCTATCTTCCAGCATCTTCTCTAGAAAGACTTCCCTTGCATTAAGCCAAAATAATTCTCTATCCCTAATCCGACGCACTCCTCTGAACACAGATTACAGGTCTCTCTTCCTCCCAGAGGAAGGAAACCACTATACTCTCCAGGTGAATTAGAAAAACTTTCTCTCTACTTGATGTTTGTCACAGCACCAATCATGCTGTATTATAATGATCTCTCTACGAACTTAGACTGTAAGACCTAGACATCAAGAACATTGTATCCCTTGTACCTAGATTGGGATCAAGCTCATAGCTGGTTTTTAGGAAATAGTTGACAGATATGAGGATGGATGGATGGACTTTTTAAGTTATTGTTTATTGAGCATTTTATGCTTGGAACTTACTCCATTTACTAAACAACCTATGCAGTAGATATTAATATAATGTCCGTTTTACCACTAAGGAAATGAAATCTCAAAGAATTTTAATTCTAAATAAGCATCCATATTTAGCAAAGTTGGTGTCTGAAATTTGGGCGAATGATTACAAAGTTTATACTTTTAACCACCGCATCACAGTGCCATGAATTAACGAATGAACGAGAGGATGAGTGAGTGAACCAATCTATCAGCCAACTTCCCATAGAATCCCACTGTTAAAACACACTCTCCGTGTGTTTTCTAACTCCGTTACAACTTTCAAAAGAAGAAAGCGCAGCTTAGATTTGGCTGAGACCAGCTTGCATTCAATGGGTTCTGAAAAAAAAGAAAAAAGCCATCATCAACCAGCCACTACTCTCCATCTTTCTAGGAGATGGGAATATGGAAAGGATTTATCTCTAGCTCCGCTTGTGAACTTGGGACAAACTTCAGACTTCATCTGTGGGGATCTGACAGGTACAGCAGTGGAGGATTAAAACTTACATGAATTTCATTTAAACTTCCTCTGGGCTCCTCCTTTCATTTGGAAAGCTTTACATTAAATTTGGTAACATAAGGAGAACATGCAATTTAAATTAAAGAGTTAGGGGACGTTTGGGTATTTTCCAGCCCTGGTCAGAAACCCCAAAGGCCTGTAATTAGGTTTTCCCTCTGTTTCTTCTTAGTTTGAGCATCAAAACCATAGATGAGAATAAAGCTTAATCAGATAGATTGCCTACTCCTCCTTCAAGATGTAAATCTGTTATAGATACAGTATCTTAAAGGATATTTTGCAAATACCTCCCAAACCTGCTGAGTTGGCCTAACAGGGTTTATTCTGGTCTGTCCCATCCTTATAAGCAGCATAATGATTCTAAGGACAAAAATATAAGACAATTCTAACAGTGCTGAGATCCTACCTCAAGGAAAGTGGCTTTTTATTTTCTGATAGTGGCTTTTCAAAGTATATTTCTTATGGTTCTGAAATAGAAGAGGAGGAGAAATGATTGACCAATTTCAGGCCTGTCTTCTATCTGATAGTGACACCAAAAGATAGATTTAAGGCAAGCAATGAAAGCTGTAATTTGGAAAGTCACCTCAAAGACCTATAATTTCTCTCATCTTTTTTTTTTCAGCTATACTCACATGGCGCATATACATCTGACTTTCTCTAGAATGTGCAAGATCTAATTTGCCTAGTGGGAAATACACAGATGGGCTCTTGGTGCTTCCGGTTCTAGGCAACATTATAGAACTCAGATTATGTGTTTGCCTTGTTTTCCTTCTCTATGAAATGGAGCTTTAATGATGCTCAGATAAGAATATGGAAATGACTATTCTAAGACCTTTCACTGTGGGTTTCCATGGCTTATATCTTGGAGGGAGCCAAGGGTCCTGTGCCATCTTTCCTATAGTTCCCCTACCCCTCTATCATCACAGCTCACTATCAAACCACACCAACAAGCCAAACACAGAGTTATGCTGGAAAGGAGAAAATCGCCACACTGGCATCAGAGCTTGGGGAAGGAGAATTTAATCAGTTGATTACAGATGCACCTTCATCTATGTGATGTGTGTAACAGATGAAAACAATTCACTGTGTATTTATTAGTACCTTTTATGGATTTATATTTCACACAAGTTTATGAAAATTATTTTTATAAACCATATTATCATTTAAATGCTCTATGGTAGGAGGCAGAGTCAAGATGGCGGCGTAGGCAGACTCTGAACTCACCTCCTCCCGTGGACACAGCCAATTTACAACTACTCATGGAAAAATTACCCCTGAGACGGAACTGAAAACTGGATAACAGGAACTCCTGCAACAACGGACAACCCTAACTGAGGTGGAAGAGGCAGAGACTCCCTTCTGGAGAGAAAAACGCCGCCTTCACAAGCCGCCGGCTTCACGGCCAGCGGGAGCAGCTCACAGGAGGCGCGGGGCCCTGAGCCGGGAGCACCCCCGCTGTGGGCATTTTGTGGACCCAGCACAATCGAGACCAGCGGCATAATATCTGACTTTGCCTGCTACTAAAGCATTGGGGAGCACCCCCAGAAAAGCTGGTTCACAAAGAAACTAAAACCGGCTCTTAAAGGGCCCGCGCGCAAACTCACCCGTTTCAGAAAGCATCCTAAAATCACCAGAAAGAAAGGTGCACAGTGCTGTGGTGAAGAGACTCACCTAATAGGCCCTGAGTGCATCTCGGTGAGGGGTGAGACCTCTCCAGGGACTGGGACATTGGCAGCGGCCATTGTTGTGGCCTGGTGTGGGCGTGCTGACACAGATGCCATTGGAGTTCTCCCTGAGGCCTGCTAGCCCAGGGTCTGCCCCACCCGCTAGAGCACCGATTTAATCCAGCTCAGCCAGGGCAGGCAGCCCACCCTAGAGACTGGCCCCACCCAACAACAAGCCCTCAGGCAACATGTGGGCCTGCATAGATTGGTGACTGGATTCTCTGCAGCCTGGCAACTGAGCCAACTTGAGCGGGGCAGGATGTGCACAAGGAGCGGGTGGAGAGTGTGGGCGGTGGCGGAGTGTGTGGGGCTCCCGCCCTGGAGAGACTGGGTCTGCTTGGGGAGGTCGGGGCGCTCACACGGGGCAGGAGTGTGTTGACTGTGTGTGTGGACCTGTGGGTGGCAGGGTTTGTCAGCTGCAGAAGACTTGTGCTTCTCAAAGACCCACATAGGAGGTTTGCCCCACCTTCCAAAGCCTGAAACAATTGGGTGCTCCTGTGCCTGAGGCCAGCCCCACCCAGCTGCAATCCTCAGAGAGCTGACAAGAGACCTAATAGGCTAGAGGCTTACAGCAATTGTAAGGCCCTAAGCCTAACAACCTGCCACGCTGGGGGCCTACTCACTTGAAAGAAATACTGCAACACAAATGTGGTATTAGAACTTGCAGCCAACTGTGCTGGGGCTCCCCACACCTGATAAAGAGACTGAAGGGCCCACAACAACTACAAACAGCTGAGCATTACAACAGCTGGCCAGGAGCATAACTCAGCCTCCCTGGGCACCTACAGGGAGAGTAAACAGGCCACAACAGAAGAACATACGTAGCCCACATAGGGGTCACCCCTGGAACATTGAGAACTGAGGGAAGCACACTGGAAACCTCCTAAGGCATCACTTACATAAGGTCACCTATCCAAGAGCAGGAGACATAGCTGACCTACCTAATACGTAGACACAAGCACAGGGAAAGAGGCAAAATGAGGAGGCAAAAGAATACATTCCAAGTAAGGGAACAGGACAAAACCCCAGAAAAGGAACTAAGTGAAACAGAAATGAGCAACCTACCTGACAGACAGTTCAAACTAAGAGTGTTAAGGATGCTCACTGATCTGGGGAGAAGAATAGATGAACTCAGTGAGAATGTCAACAAAGAAATGGAAGATATAAAAAAGAACCAATCAGAAATGAAGAATACAATACTGGAAATGAAAAATTCATTAGAGGGACTCAAAAGCAGAGTAGAGGATACAGAAGAACGGATCTGTGAGCTGGACGAAAGACTAGAAGAAATTACCCAAGGTGAACAGGTAAAAGAGAAAAGAATTAAAAAGAGTGAGGACAGTCTAAGGCACCTCTGGGACAACATCAAGCACACTAACCTCCGTGTTATAGGTGTCCCGGAAGGAGAAGAGTGAGACAAGGGGTCAGAGAATCTATTTCAAGAAATAATAGATGAAAACTTCCCTAACCTAAGGAAGGAAACAGACATCCAGGTACAGGAAGCACAGAGAGCCCCAAACAAGATAAACCCAAAGAGGCTCACACCAAGACACATCATAATCAAAATGTCCAGAATTAAAGATAAAGAGAGAATCCTAAAAGCCGCAAGAGAATGTCAAGTTACATACAAAGGAAACGCCATAACGCTATCAGCTGACTTCTCAGCAGAAACTTTACAGGCTAGAAGAGAATGGCATGATATATTTAAAGTGTTAAAAGGAAAAAACTTACAGCCAAGAATACTCTACCCAGCAAGGTTATCATTCAAAATGGAAGGAGAGATCAAAATTTTCCCAGATAAGCAAAAATTAAAGGAGTTTGTCACCAAGAAACCAGTGCTACAAGAAATGTTAAAGGGACTGATTTAAGGGGAAAAGAGAAGACCACAAATAGAAAAAAATATCTATTTCCATGATTAGAACGTAATGGATACAAATACACAAAAAAGAGGGTAGATATGATATCAAAAACATAAAAGGAGGGAGGAGGGGAGTTAAGAGTACAGCTTTCAGACAGAGATCAAACTAAAGTGACCATCAATTCTGTATAGAAGAAGAAAGGAACAGAGAAGGACTACTAAAACACTGAGAAAAAAAAAAAGTTAAAAAATGGCAGTAAGTACATACTTATCAATAGCAACTTTAAACGTCAATGGACTAAATGCTCCAATTAAAAGGCATAGGGAGGCTGACTGGATAAAAAACAAGACCCATATATATGGTGCATACAAGAGACACACTTCAGACCTAAAGACACTCAAAAACTGAAAGTGAAGGGATGGAAAAAGATACTCCACGCAAATGGCAATGAAAAGAAAGCTGGGGTAGCAGTACTCATATCAGACAAAATAGACTTTAAAACAAAAACTGTAAAAAGAGACAAGGGCATTACATAATGATCAAGGGAACAATCCAACAAGAGGATATAACACTTGTAAATATCTACGCACCCAATGTAGGTGCACCTAAATATATAAAGCAATTATTAACAAACATAAAAACAGAAATAGGCAGTAACACAATAATAGTAGGGGACTTTAACACTCCACTTACACCAACGGATAGATCATCCAAACAGAAGATCAATAAGGAAACATTGGCCTTAAATGACACACTAGAACAGACGGACCTAGTAGATATATACAGAGCATTCCATCCAAAAACCGAAGAATACATGTTCTTTTCAAATGCACATGGAACATTCTCCAGGATTGATCACGTATTAGGCCACAAAACAAGTCTCCATAAACTGAAGAAGATTGAAATAATACCAAGCATCTTTTCTGACCACAACGGTATGAAACTAGAAATCAACTATAGGAAGAAAATCAGAAAAGCCACAAATATGTGGAGATTAAACAAAATGCTACTGAACAACGACTGGGTTAACGAAGAAATCAAAGAAGAAATCAAAAAATACCTGGAGACAAATGGAAATGAAAATACGACATGCCAGAATTTATGGGATACAGCAAAAGTGATTCTAAGAGGGAAGTTTATAGCCATACAGGCCTATCTCAACAAACAAGAAAAATCTCAAATAAACAATCTAACAATGCACCTAAAGGAACTGGAAAAAGAAGAACAAACCAAGCCCAAAATCAGTAGAAGAAGGGAAATAATAAAAATCAGAGCAGAAATAAATTAAATAGAGACAAAAAAAACAATATAAAAAATTAATAAAACCAAGAGCTGGTTCTTTGAAAAGGTCGACAAAATTGACAAATCTTTAGCTAGGCTCACCAAGAAAAAAAGAGAGAAGGCACAAATAAGTAAAATCAGAAATGAAAGAGGAGAGGTTACAACAGACACCTCAGAAATACAAAAGATTATAAGAGAATACTATGAAAAGCTATATGCCAACCAATTCGATAATCTGGAAGAAATGGATAAATTCTTAGAATCATACAACCTTCCAAAACTGGATCAAGAAGAAGTAGAGAATTTGAATAGACCAATCACCAGTAAGGAGATGGAAACAGTAATCACAAACCTCCCCAAAAATAAAAGTCCAGGACCAGACGGCTTCCCTGGTGAATTCTACCAAACATTCAAAGAAGACCTAATGCCTATCCTTCTCAAACTCTTCCATAAAATTGAGGAGGGGGGGAAGCTCCCTAACTCATTCTACGAAGCTGACATTACCCTGATACCAAAACCAGACAAGGACAACACAAAAAAAAGAAAATTACAGGCCAATATCACTGATGAACATCGATGCAAAAATCCTCAACAAAATACTAGCAAATCGCATACAACAATACGTTAAAAAGATTATACACCATGATCAAGTAGGATTTATTCCAGGGATGCAGGGATGGTTTAACATTCGCAAATCAATCAATGTAATACACCACATTAATAAAATGAATAAAAATCACATGATCATCTCAATAGATCCAGAGAAAGCATTTGACAAGATACAGCATCCATTTATGATAAAAACTCTGAATAAAATGGGGATAGAAGGAAAGTATCTCAACATAATAAAGACCATATATGAGAAACCCACAGCTAATATCATCCTCAATGGTGAAAAACTGAAAGCCATCCCTCTAAGAACAGGAACCAGACAAGGATGCCCACTGTCACCACTCCTATTTAACATAGTACTGGAAGTCCTAGCCAGAGCAATCAGGCAAGAAAAAGAAAGAAAAGGGATCCAAATTGGAAAGGAAGAAGTGAAACTGTCACTATTTGCAGATGACATGATTTTATATATAGAAAACCCTAAAGAATCCACCAGAAAACTTTTAGAAGTAATAAACGAATATGGTAAAGTTGCAGGATACAAAATCAACATACAAAAATCAGTTGCGTTTCTGTACACTAACAACGAAGTAGCAGAAAGAGAAATTAAGATACAATCCCATTTACAATTGCAACAAAAAGAATAAAATACCTAGGAATAAATTTAGCCAAAGAGGTGAAAGATCTCAACACCAAAAACTATAAAACATTTCTGAAAGAAATTGAAGAAGACACAAAGAAATGGAAAGATATTCCATGCTCTTGGATTGGAAGAATTAACATAGTTAAGATGTCCATACTTCCTAAAGCCATCTATAGATTCAATGCAATCCCTATCAAAGTTCCAACAACATTTTTCACAGAAATAGAACAAAGAATCCTAAAATTTATATGGAACAACAACAGACCCCGAATAGCGAAAGGAATCCTGAGAAAAAAGAACAAAGCTGGAGGTATCACACTCCCTGATTTCAAAATATACTACAAAGCTATAGTAACCAAAACAGCATGGTACTGGCACAAAAACAGACACAATCATCAATGGAATAGAATTGAAAGCCCAGAAATAAACCCACACATCTATGGACAGCTAATCTTTGACAAAGGAGCCAAGTACATACAATGAGGAAAAGAAAGTCTCTTCAACAAATGCTGTTGGGAAAACTGGATAGCCATATGAAAAAAATGAAAGCAGATGCTTACCTTACACCATACACAAAAATTAACTCCAAATGGATTAAAGACTTGAATGTAAGACCTGAAACTGTGAAACTTCTAGAAGAAAACATAGGCAGTACGCTCTTCGACATTGGTCTTAGCAACATCTTTTCAAACACCACGTCTGACCGGGCAAGAGAAACAATAGAAAAAATAAACAAATGGGACTACATCAAACTAAAAAGCTTCCGCACAGCAAAGGAAACCATCAACAAAACGAAAAGACAACCTAACAACTGGGAGAAGATATTTGCAAACCATACTTCTGATAAGGGCTTAATCTCCAAAATATATAAAGAACTCATGCATCTCAACAACAAAAAAACTACCAACCCAATTAAAAAATGGGCAAAAGACCTGAACAGACATTTCTCCAAAGAAGATATACAGATGGCCAACAGACACATGAAAAGATGTTCAAAATCACTATCAGGGAAATGCAAATCAAAACTACGATGAGATATCACCTCACGCCCGTCAGAATGGCTATAATTAACAAGACAGGAAACAACATGTGTTGGAGAGGATGTGGAGAGAAGGGAACTCTCATACACTGCTTGAGTGCAAACTGGTGCAGCCACTATGGAAAACAGTATGGAGATTCCTCAAAAAATCAAGGATAGAACTACCATATAATCCAGCTATTCCACTGTTGGGTATTTATCCAAAGAACTTGAAAACACCAATTTGTAAAGGTACGTGCACCCCTGTGTTCATTGCAGCGTTATTCACAATAGCCAAGACTTGGAAGCAACCTAAGTGCCCATCAAGGGACGAATGGATGAAGAAGATGTGGTATATATACACAATGGAATACTACTCAGCCATAAGAAACGATGAAATCCAGCCATTTGTGACAACATGGATGGACATTGACAGTATAATGCAAAGTGAAATAAGTCAGAGGGAGAAGGTCAAATACCGTATGATTTCCTTCATTAAGTAGTAGATAATAACAACAATAAACAAACACATAGGGACAAAGATTGGATTGGTGGTTAGCAGAGGGGAAGGGGGGAGGGAGGAGGGTGAAAGGGATAATTCGGTACATGTGTGTGGTGATGGGTTGTAATTAGTATTTTGGTGGTGAACATGATGTAATCTATGCAGAAATAGAAGTACAATGATGTACGCCTGAAATTTTTACAATGTCATAAACCAATGTTACTGCAATAAACAAAAAATTAAAAATAAATAAATAAATAAATAAATGCTCTATGATAACTACCTCTTCATTGGATCCTGTCTTAAAATTTTTAAAAGGCACATAAGGTGGTCAAATAGTAATATATCAAAGTCAAACACATCTCTATAACTCAATGGTAATGTAGCCACTGGGTGAAGGAGAAAGAACCATACCTCCCTGGTCACAAATTAGTTCTGCTGATAAAGATTCAGTTTGTTCATAGAAAAAAAAAATGGTGATGACATAAATTACATGACCTACCATATAATAATTTATAACATAGCATTTTATTATTTAATCAGTTGAGACTCTCATCCATATTGTGTAGGTTTATATGTAGATGTATATTTGCACAGATAAAGAAGCAGTCTTAGAGTGGTTGAGAGTCTTGCACAAGCTCACTCAGTTAACAAGTGGGAGAGTAAAAACTCCACTCTTATTATTTCAAGTCTGGTACTTCTTCCCCAATGCCAATATTCTGCCCCCCTCCATCATGAGATAATCTGATGATGGTGTTATCCACCAAGGGGAGACTCTGAAATTATTCCTCCTTTCAGGATTGGCTTTGGAAACATTCTAAAGAAAATCAAGTTTAACTTTGGTGTCTGCAGCCTGTCTACTCTGTTGTTTTCCCATCCCTTAGGTCCCATTTTTAAGATGAAGATGTTGAGGCTTAGAAATAATAACTTTCCCAGGCCGGCCTGGTTTTGCAGATTGAGATCCTGGGCATGGACCCACGCACTGCTTATCAAGCCGTGATCTGGCGGCATCCCACGTACAAAAAGCGTAGAGGAAGATGGGCGCAGATGTTAGCCCAGGGCCAATCTTCCTCAGCAAAAGAGGAGGATTGGCAACGGATGTTAGCTCAGAGCTAATCTTCCTCACAAAGAAAAAAAAAAGAAATAATAACTTTCTGGAAATCTCACATCTTGTATATGCATGAGTTGGGTATCAAATCCATGCCTGTCTTCCTTCAACTCATGCTGAATAAAATGTAATAGTTAAGAATGCTAGATTTACAATCAAACGAGCCTATTTCAAACCCAGCTCCACCAACTACCAACTGTGTGACGTTGAACCCCCAGGGGTCTCACAACCATAATTTGTTGTAGGTATTAAATGAGATGAGGCATACAATATAGCATCTGAAAATAAAAAGAGTAGCTAGTGTTATAATTGTAATACATCAAATTGCTATAAAGGAATGTACTACAGACCATAGGATTTCAGGCACCAGATTTGAGATAAAACATCAAAATTCATATCACATAGAAAGATGTCTTTTCAGTATGGAGCAGAGTCAAGGAAAGAACCATAAACAGGTCTCCAGGTCCATGAAGCTATCACCATGAGACACCATTTCCTGTCCTGGAGCCCAGCTCCCTTCTTGCTTGGCAGCAAGCAAATGATTCCCTCTATCCTGAAGTCATTGCTTTGAAAAACGTGGGGAGGCTGCCAGACTTGGGGGAATAAGCAAACCAGATCAGTCCCTTCAGTCAGGCTCTAGACTTGAAGGTGAAAGCCTCCCTCTGAAGAGGTCACCAAGATGGTGGTATTAAAGGATAGTCTCATAATATGAGACGCACAAAGACATTTGCCTGCTGTCAGAATGTAAGAGGACTCAAGGGGACATGTGGATTTCCCCTCAGGTCTTCAGAGTCCTAAGCACAATCCCCAAAGTAAGGATCTAAGGACAGGAAAAGGAGTCTCTCATGGTCACTTGCTCTTCCTGCCTGCTCGATATCTAAAGGCAACTGAGGCTGATTCACAATGCCAGGAAAGCCATGCCATGGTCAGCGTCCAGTCTGTGATGGAGACGAAATGGACTTTCATAGACAGATATGGGTGTGAATCCCAAGGTGCATTAACTTAGATAAGGAATTTAAGCTCTCCAAGCCTCAAGCTTCATCTAGCGAAATTTACAATAAAAACATATTACTATTATCCATATTATTTTTGTTATCCATACTAAAACAGATCTATTGCTTAAAACTAATTTGTCTGCTATAACTGTTAGAGTATCTCCTATATTTCCCATTTGCACCTCAAGATCCACTCTCCACCCTCTACTCTGTGTCCCAGAAAATCCTCTATAAATTGCATCAACATATTCCCTTGCCCTTAGTTTCCAGTTTTATTCAGCCAAAGGTGGGGGCAGGGACCATATCAGAGATGGAGGAGAATGAGGTTGGGGTGTTTAGTCTCCTGAGATCACCTCTGCTAGGCTGCTGTAAGTTAACTGTGTTCCTTTACCAAAAGCCACAATTCCTATCAGGCAGCTCGTTTCTTGTACCTATCTCTCCAGGTAATGGTCATTGTTCTCTCTCCTTGCCTCCTCAGTCCTGGGGATGGTAATGGCTCCACACTCTTGGTAGCACTAAGATCCTGCAGTATGCCTTGTTGATTTCCTTAAACTCTGCTTACAACTTTATGAACAGTCTCTGTATTAAATTCTCCTCAATGGCCCAATTTGAATGAGCCATCATTTTCCTGTTTTCCTATGGGATCCTTGACATATATATCCATCAACTGGCTAATTTGAACAAAATAGCATTCCAGCTTGCCAGGTCCAAGATATAGAAGCAGAGAATCGATAATTAATTTCTGCCTTTTCCTACTTGTAATTCCTTCTTTTCTAAGTCCCCACCCCAATAGTTCCTTTCAGTCATGGAGGTCATCCTTCTGTCCCCTAATCACGGCTCAGACACTAAGCTTTTGTTCAATTAACTTCAGCCTAAAATGTCACTTAACTTTTTTGCAGTTGAATGTCTGTTGAATTTCCTCTCCCTTCTTTTCATAATGGCCTTTCTACTTCCTTCTATCTGTGATTGCCTAGGCTGGCCATTCTACCCTTCCTCCCTGTTAACAGACCCCCAGTTTTGTGCTGATTTGAGGCACTGGTGCACTCAGGGAAGATGGTTCCAGACCATGAGACAGATCATGATTGGCCTAGCCCAGCCATTGTAATCTCTTTCCTCTCTTCCAGTGACTGCTTAAAGTGGTAGCCACATGACAAAACCTGAACTATAATGGCTGAGGAGAAATCTGCAGAGGGATAAAGGAAGCAGAATATTAGGAGAGATATTCCTTCTTAAGAGAAAGGTACAAAGGAGGAATGTTCTCTTCCTTCCTTCCTCCCTGACTTTGATGTTGTTATTTGAAGAAATGGTGTTTGGAGTTTAGTCAGCCATCTTTTTACCAAGAGGGAAAGTCTGGAGAATTGGAGAGAAGCTGATCCAGAGCTCTGACATCGTTGTGTTTCTGAATCAGCCACCGTGAAACCCACTCCTCTAGATTTCTTGTTACGTGAAATAATAAACCCCTCTACATTAACCACTTTTATTTGATTATTCTGTTACTTGTAGCCAAAAGAATACTAAATGTTATACTACCCAAGTCGAGCTGCATTCTCACTATTCCTCTTACCTATTTCCTCTGTTCAAGGCAGGTGCAGTTCTATAAGACATCAAATGTGTCTTGAAATTCCTAAGAAAAAGAATGGGGATGGGGGACCCATGATGGGTCCTTTCTATGCTAGGGCCCATGGTCCCACACTGGTAAGATTCTAACTTCTTAATCCAAAAGCTCTGGCTTCAAATCTCTTGTCTTTCCTTTTGGGAAAACACAGATGAGACCATTTTGTTCTGCAAATATTAACATCAGAGACCAAAAACAGAGGCCAGCATTGGCTTCATGCTATTTGGTCCAGACCTAGCATACAGAAGTTTTTAAATAACTGGTGGATTAAAAAAAGTATCTTGCTTCACATAGAAGGAACTCATTGCAATGAATAGGATTAGGTTTGGCAGCAAATAGCAAAACAAATGACAATGGATTAAAGAAAATGGAAGCGTATTTCCTTCTCATGTGAATAAAGGCTTGTGTGGAGCCTCCCTGATCATCAGGCCCTTCGAAGCCCCTTCTGTCTCATTGTTCTGCAGTCTGCAACATGTTTTTACCTTGTGCTCTAAGATTTCCGTTCCACTTCCAGCCAGCACAACTGCATTCTAACCAGCAGAAAAAGGAGAAGAATGGAGCAGGCACAACTCTTTCCTTTAAGAATACTTCATTGAGTTGCAAATCTACTGACAAGAGCTACACCCATTGGGCAGAAGTTAATCTCAAATCTTCAACTTGGTGCAGGATATTTTCTGTTTATTCTTTCACCACATCCACTCTCTACCCTTTTGTATACTGTTTTGTGCTTTGGGGGTTTACCTGAATGGATGACATCAATGGTCTCCCTTGCCCTTTGGTTTCTGCTGAGTGCAGGCAATGGGAGATACACTCAGGAGATGAGAAGGTGGAGAACAAAGTCAGGGTGTCTGTTTCCCTAACTTGCTCCTTCCCAAGTCTCTAGGGGCTGGATCTATCCCTCCATCTAGTGCATGAGTGGGAGTGGTCTACTTCAGGTTGCAAACAATAAAAGGTATGTTTTCCATAGAGAATTCAAAAGTAATAATAAAACCAACTAAAAGTCAATCAACTTTTTATTATCACCATGCACAGACAATTCTAAACAATATCAATGATAAAACACTCCTCCTGCCAAGGATAGACCACTCTCACCATCACCCCATGGTAGCCACTGCCTTTCCCAAGGGTCACAGCTCCTGTCAATCATCCCTCTCCATGCAGTGACTTTTCCCAGGTTTGGTAACCATTCTTCCCCTTAACCTTCAGACTTAGGGGTGGTATCAGTCCTTTCATATGCTCCTCTGGGTTTCCAAAACTGCAGACACCTTTATAAACAGTCACTTTATTAAACTCTGCTCAATTACACAGTTTGAGTGTGTTATGTATTTCCTGCTGGCACCCCGGCTGATCCCATCCAGCAGCAAGGGAGTCTTTATTCTGAAGCGGTCATGAGCCAAGACAAAATGTAGAGGTTCTTTATTGAGAAAAAAGGATAAACTAGATATTAGGAGAACAACAGTCTCAACCACGCTCAATAAATATTGTTTTCCTTATATGAACTTGGAGATCACAGATCTACCAAAGGAAGTACTCTTATGATTGTTCCCAATCAAAGCTCTCACTCCTCTAACAGCTTTGCTACTTCCCTGCAAGGAAACTTGCAACGAAACCAGCTAGATGTGTGTGACTGAACAGTATATCCAGATTGCTGTCCTAAAGCCATGTAGAAGGAATTTGATTCAGTCCTGATCTCCACTCAGAGGCTCCCTTCAGTAGGGGTTATACTCACAACATGACCAACTGAGTGATCAGAGTGACTCCTGACCAGTTGGAACAGACAGTCCCTGGTGTGTCATTCCGGTGCATATCGGCTGCGTGTCTTCCCTTCCCCTAGTAGAGCTGAAGGGATAGCAGCTTGGCCTCATCCCTGCACCCACAGACTCTGGGCATCTCCTAATCCCCATGTCTGTTTTGTGAAATCAGGCCTGTCTACACCAGCCCATCCTTGGCTCCTGGGCTGGATCAGCTTCTCTACAGGAAAGCCAACTTGACAGCTCCTATTTCTGAACCATGAACTCCAGCCAGCACTCACTTCTAGCTTGTCAGCATCCACACAGCCACTTCCTTGTAGTACTGGTTTTATTGAGGGAAAGGCAATGTTTGGAGGCAATAAAATGGCCTAGGATGAACAATTAATTGGAGAAATTTCATTTCCCTCTCCACCCCCTAAAAAAAGTACGTAATAAATTTGGATTTCATTGTCTTATTATAAAACAGTCTGCCTGGGAGAGCATTTGAAAGGAGCTTCCACAAGGCGATGAGATGTTCTTTTCAAAGCCATGTGTCACTGTCATGGCAATCAGCAGACAGGCCCCTATTGTATGACAGCCCTGCTGCAGGGCCCAGAGAGCAGGACTTCCTGAGAGTGGGCTGCTGTTGTTTGCTTGTTGCTACAACAAAGCCTCTGAAAGAACTTCCTGGGGGACCAATGTTCAAAGGCCCCACAAGTCTGAATGCAGCTTTCAGTTCTCCTTGTGGTTGACTAGAAATGCCAAGCTTTTCTGGAAGTGAGACAAAGCCTTATGCAGGGAAATGTTAAGGGTGAGTTTTGTTTTGGTTGATTGTTTTTAATCTCTGTGCGAGACACTTCACACACACACACATCACCTCTATTCTTCACAGAAGCCCAGTGAAGTAAGTATGACTGTCCTTGTTCACAGGAGAGGAAACTGAGGCTCAGAGATGTAAATGACTCTGAGGCCCCTCAGAAGCTGGGAAGCAGCAGAGCAGTGATTGGATCTCAAGCTGGCCTGACTCCAAAGCACCATCATATAGTCCCCGCCTGTTAGCACCTTACCCAGAACTGTGCAGGTGGATACAAACCCTCAACTCTGGCCTCCAGGCATTGAAGTGGGCCCACAGCAGACCAAGTTGGCGCCTCAATGACAAGGAAAATTATATTATCATGGTAACATCGTGACTGCCTGGGCCAGGTGGCTACAGCAGAGTTAGTAAGGGGGAGAGTGCTGAGAAATGAGATCTGGGAGGCAGCAGTGGGCAGAGAATGTGGCTCTGCCACGGGTAGGTAAAGCGCCTTCAAGCTACTCTATGTGGGCGCTGTCCAATAGAAACGCAATGAGAGCCGGGAACACAGGTGGCACATGTGACTGCAATTCTCTAGTAGTCACATTTTAAAAAGGAGAAAGAAACAGGCACAAACAATTTTAAAAATACACTTTATTTAATCCAACATATCAAAAATATTATCATTTTAACATGGAATCAACAAAAAATTATTAATGAGAAATTTTACCTTTTTTCAGATGAAGTCTTCAAAATCTAATGTGCATTTTACACTTACAGCACATTTTGGTTCAGACTAACCATATTTCTGGTGCTTGATAGCCACATGTGGCTAGCGGCTACCGTACTGGACAGTGCAGATCTATATCGTCCAGACCCGTATTTCCCAAACTGGTCTATCTCAGAAAGCTGTTCTTTACATGTTAATAAAAACATTGGGAGAATAAACAAGTTCTGTGCTTGCTATAGACTGGATATTTGTGTCCCCTTAAAATTCATATGTTGGAGTCTAATCCCTAATGTGATGGTATTTGGAGGTGGGGCCTTTGGGAGATGATTAGGTCATGAGGGTGATGATTAGCAGGCAACACAGCAAAAAGACAGCCATCTATGAACCGGGAAAAGGGCTTTCACCAGACACTGGATCTGCCTGTACCTTGATCTTGGACTTCCCAGCCTCCAGAACTGTGAGAAATAAATTTCTGTTACTGTAAGACAGTCTATGGTATTCTGTTATATGAGCCCAAACAGGCTAAGACAGTGCTCCAGTAAATAAAAGCAGACAAACACTGGTAAAAAACAATTCTAAAATGTTTTCTTTCACCAGACCATCTTGGAACTGTTAATATCCTAATTTACGCTATGAATCTCCTAGAGAGGCATAAACTGAGAAGGCAGGTAGTAAATTTGTAAGAGCTGTGCCTTGCAGAGTCCTAGGAGCTTCCCTGGAGAGACTCTTGAGGGACCCCTACCCTCCCTGGTTACAAGGCAGTAAGCTTGGAATCCCCCCATTTCCAGTTCAGCAGCTCTGCTATAGCTGATGTTTATTTGTTTCCTTGATTACCACTCAATGTAATATCCTGACTGAAAAAAAGGTTGCAAACATTTTTAAAAACCCCTGGGCTATCTAAACCACTTTCATACGTACCTCAGAGAATAATCATTCCTTATCAATTTAGAGAAGGTTATCTTGGGTGCTACAAGCCTTCTTTAGAAAACAGCTTTGCAAAGGCACTTGGGGGCAAACCTCACATGACAGCCTCTCTTCAGTGCAAACTTCCCCCCGTCACTGTTGTGGGCACAGAGGAGCTGTGAGCATCAGCCTGGTTGAGCCTCCAAGTCTTTACTCTCACCAGCACATAGCTATTTGTACATGAATGGCCAGCTTTTCGTGTTCCCATCACACAGGGGTGTTCTGGTGTTTACAGCAAACCTCAGACTCCAAGGGCAATGACAGTAATTTCTGTTTGCATTTGCAACTGTAGCCCAGAGGTAGCTGGCCCCTGACTATAACTTCTTGTCTCATCCATTTCAACCATTGAGCAGGCTCAGCCTCTGTTCTGTTTCTAAAAGAAAATCTATTCCATGAGTCACTGGTGAGAAATGGGTATTTTATTAAAGATTTTGTTGGAGAGGTAGAATAGTTCAACATACAGTATTTCACTTCAGAAAAATCCCTGTTAAGCCTATTTCTTTTCCCAAAATCTCCCCTGGGCCCCCTGACACCATAGTGGCTTGGTGTCACTCCCTGTCTCTGAGGCTCCCTGTGTCTCATTCTGTCTGTCTCCGTGGCTCTGTCTCTTTCTCAAACTCTGTCTCTTTATCTCAATTTCTGTCCCTTTGTCTCCCTTTGTCTCTGTTCGTCCCTCTGTCTCTACCTCATTCTCTACATAGCTCTATATCTCTCCCCTACCCCAGCTCCTGCCCTGACCTGCCCCACAGACAGCCTTCAGCCTCCTTCCCATCACATAGTTTCTAAAATGCTCACTTTTCTTAGGAAGAGCCTTGTACTCCACCCGAGATTCTCCACACCCACCATTTAACATCGTCACCAAGTATGGCTTTGTTTGCATGTAGGAGAAGAAGATCATAATGTTCTTTCTTTTACCTATCTCACACCACCCCTCACCAAGACACACAAATCCATGAGTTAATTACATCCCCTTATTCACTGCACGTTAGACAGACCCTGGATTGGAGACCAGCTAGACTACTACTAGCTGTGACCTGGGTGATGCACCTAACCCATCAGAACTGCACTTTCCATTTATCTAATGTATGGATTATAACACCTGTGCCAACAAGTTCTTCCAGGGTTATATGTGAAAGTGCTTCCTTAATCAAAAACATTCCACAAATGTAAAAGATTGCAATTACTATAACTGCTGCCTCCAGGTGGGCACTGGAGCCAGAAATATTAACCTCCTTCCACAAACAGACAAGCTGTCCACAGGAGTGGAAACAAGTGAAAAGGAGAGTGAGGTGGAGGAACCACTAAGCTGGGGAAGGTGCTAAGGAAGGAAGCGTCTGGACACTGACGCCTCCCTCACATCAGTGTTCCCTACACACTTTTACTGCTTACTGTATCCGTCAGGGTCCCAACAGAAAACAGAGGGCATACTCAAATTGAGTAATCTGAGGACAGTTTAATAGGACTATTTTCACAATGTAGCATGTGAAGAAACTGTATGAGAAGGAGCAGTACCCCAGGGTTAGTGACCGTGAGGGCTGGTACCCTCCTAGTCCTGAGGGACACAAGGCAGGAGCAGTGGGTAGAATCTGGAGGCAGCAGGGGCCATGCAGAGAGTTCCTAGGCAGCAGATGTAACCTTCAGTTGAGGGACACAGCCAATGCATGGGAAAATCTCAGGGAAGGAGCTGAAGGAATAAATACCCTAACCTCACTCTCTTTCCCCTCTTCAGTATCCTACCAGGGCTCCACATTGGCCAAAGCCAGGAATCAGTGGCAAGGGAGACATACATGGTCCATGAAGAATAGTCTCCCAAGGCAGAGAGAGGGTAGAGAAGGTTCTCCTTTCTGGAGAGTTTCTCTGGAAGGAAACACAAAAGACATCTAGTGCTGTCACTCCCATATATAAATAGGTCTTAAGCACATTGGGAAAGGCTATTACTATTTCTCTGAGTTCATGAGCTCCAAGGAATTTGAAACTCCAGGGCCCATCTTGCCAACAGAGGGGAAAAGCCTATCTAAAAATGAGAGGTAAGCAAAGCAGAGCAATGGAGAGAAAAAGAACTGTGATGATGCATCTGAACCCCTGAATTCAACCGTACCTGAAGCCAGGAAAACCTGCAGACAGCCATAACTAAAGCTAAATTCACCAGTATTATGAGCTGATAGATTTCATTTTTTCTTAAACTAGTTTACATTGCTATCTATTACCTGAAGCTAAAAGATTCCCAGTAACACTTCTTATTGTAAATGAAGAAACTGAGATGCCAAGAAACCAATTAACTTGAAAAAGTTCACATGTACACTAAACAGCAGAGGTGGGATTCTGTTCCAATTAAGCTCCAAATTTGTGTGCTGTCCACTATACCCCACAGTGACCCAGAGTCTCTTGTGCTCCTGAACCTCATCATGGGCAGTGATTTTCAGACATACCTGTTTCCACTTGGGCCACAGAGGCCTTTAGATTACTCAGATCCCACTGGAGTTCCCATGGAACTCCTTCACTTCTCGCACTTCTCTTTGTCGTGCACCAACATTGTCCTAACCTCTAAAAGCTGGTTTTCACAATCTAAACAACTCAAAGAAGTAAGAGCTGTGACCGTGCAGTAAAAAGAGGAAAATAAATCTTGCTGATTTGGGATACAACTACAAGACAAATTTCTACAATAGCCCTTGGAGTAAATGACAAGTTCCATTCTCATCGATGGCAGAATGCCATATTTTAACAATAGTTTCAAAATGAGCAGCCTGCTGGGAGGGCAGTGTTGGTGATGCTTCTTGAAAAATCTTTTTAAAAGATGCAGTGTGCTTTCCCACTTACCAATTTGTTAAGAAAAGGGAGAAAATGTCACACAGGAAAAATGAGATGACTTTTGAAAACTTGAACAATGATAGCCATTGATAAAAGCATGAATGTAGTAAAAAAAAAAATAAAAAAGTAACACTCCTTTCTCCCTTGGCAGAAATCTCAGAACACATCCGTGTTCTTGGCTGTGGAGTATGCTCTGTCTTGGTAACTGGATCCTCACTTTGTGGCCAAATCAGTCAGACAAGGAAAAGACACAAAGCAGAATGAGGGGACCCCTCCCAGAGTTCCTCCCAACACTCATTCACACACACATATGTACACACACACACACACACACACGCACAGTCACGGGCACACACACACCAGAAAACCTACTCAAATGCAGCAGAAACAGAGAGTGCATTGGCTTTGGAGATAGAGAAACCCAGGTATGAATCTCGGCTTTGCCATTCATATTATGTGAACACTGGGAAAATTACTTAACCTATCCAAGCCTCATCTATAAAATGCGGATAATACCTACTGCTTTGGCTTGCTGTGTAGATTCAATAAGATAAGATAGCTGGTGTCCCATAAATAGCAGTGATTGTTAATTACCCTTTCTTAGGAACTGCTTATGTCAGGTCTTCCTCATAGGTCTTCAAACATGGAGTAATGGGGAAGCTTTGGTTTCAGACAAATCTGGGTTCAAATGCTGGCTTAGTCAACTCCTAGCTCTATAATTTAGGACAACACACCAGTTAGCTTTTGCTGCATAATAAGTGACCACACAATCTCAGTGGCATGCAACAATAACCATTGATTTAGCCTGAAAATCTGCGGATCGGCCGAGAGTTGGCTACTTCAAACTGGGCTCAATCGGGCAGCTATTCTGATCCTTGCATACTTGCTTACACGCCTGTAGGTTGGCTGGGAAAACTTTCCTGAGGAGGTTTTGCTCTATATGTCCCCTCTTCTACTCCTGGGGTCAGAAAACTATTTCTCAGCACCTGGACATGTTTTCATGTCAATAGCAAAAGCCCCAGAAGGCAAGCAAAACACACAATGCTTCTAAGGCCATGTCACAAGCACACCATCACTTCTGCCATATTCCATTGGCCAAAGCCAAACTCACAACCAAACCTGAAGTCAAGGGGCTTCAGAATACTCCCTATGCTTTTAGTGGGAGAAGTGCAAAGTCACATTGCCAAGTTATAAGAGGGTGAAGATTCAGGAGGGTAACGTAATCTACCACAGAAGAGTTACATAATCTGTCTTGGTTCCTTAATCTGTCAAGAAGGAATAATACTACCTACAAAATGAGTTCTTTTAAATATTAATGACATACTTATGGGCCCAGCACACCCTCTGGCTCATAAAGAGCACTCAGTAAATGTTGGCTACTAATAGTCAGTGTAGTGGTAGTGTGAGTGGAGTGGTATTCTGTCTCAAATTTTTCTATAGTGTTGTGGCCTGCTTTATTCATTCATTCATTTCCTAACTATTTATATAATATTTATTAACTACCCACATAATTACCGTATACCAGAAACTTTATCAGTGTGCTGACCACACAAAAGTGATATTAATTAACATTTGCATAGTACAGCATTTTCACACCTAGGATCTAATTTGATCCTCACAACTACCCATTGCGGTAGGTCTTGTTACCCCTATTCAATGAAAGATGAAGCTAAATATGGCTGAATATCTCAGTGATCTTTAGCAAACAAGAGGTCACAACCTCATTAAGTTAAGATTCTGTATCCAGGTTGACACAGGACGACACAGTCACTTTGAGTCACTTTCTCTCTCAGAATTCATAGATTCTAAAAGGTTTTAAGGAAACATCACAGTAATCTCATGCCATATTAGATGCTTAGTTCCAGTCATTCTCTTATTCATTTATTTAGGAAATAGTTAATGTCTGGCTTGTGTCCTGAAGGATGAATGGGTATTAACCCCGAGAAAGAAATAGGAGATCAGAGAAGGGCAGGGCATTACAGACAGAAGCACAGCATAAGCAAAGGCAAATGGTGAGAAACTTGAAGGTTTCTCACCTAAAAAAACTTTAAGGTTTCTCACTCGTAGAAAAAGTGAGGAAGTTCAATGAGAAGGCATTAATTTCAAGGCTGAGATGGAGGGAGATGATGTTGGAGGAGTAGTCAGGCATCTTATAAAGGATGGCCATGTATGTCATGCAAAGGAGCTTGGATGTTAGATTATGCACAGTGAAGAGTCATTGGAAGGCTTTAAAAAGGCTCATGAAGAAGACAAGTCTGAACTTTCTCAGGGACTGCCTGCCAGCTGTGTGGGTAAGGGATCTGAAAAGTGTCACACCTTTGTAAGAAAGCAACCAGCTAGCATCCTTGCACCTGGCGACTTTGTAGAAATAAAAAGTAGATGGAAGGGCTGGTACTGTGGGGGTTGGGCCCAACCATAGGGACATAACAGATGGGTGCTTATAAACACATCCGTATTTAGCAACCCTGAATTACCGAACTGTGCGGAACCTAGGTGAGCATTTCTTCATCCCTCTCGTTAAAGATGAGGAAGTCATTGCCCACAGAGTATCGCAGACCCGCTTAAGGTCACACAGGAGCCTCTCCAATCCCAGTTCTGTGTTTGTCTCACCCTCATCCAGATATCCCACCTCCTGTGAAGTCACACAGGGCACCTGAATACCTACTATGCACAGGGTCAGAGAACTGGAGACACTTGGGAGATTTTGTCACTCGAGACACCTGTGTTTGACTCAGAGACCCTAGAAACTATGAGTGGTAGCATCACTCCTCAGTATGGTCCCCAACAAGCCTTTCTCCTCGCATACTCCCAGCACTCTGGGCCCCCATGGAGGCCAAGGAGACATAGACACCAAGAGCATGCAGAGCCACTGTCAGCTATCCTCACAGAAGAACAGACTCCTCCATCCAATGGAACATCTGTGAGTAGGGCTACTGAGTAAAATGAAAGTGACATCTCAGGTTCTGAGAGAGCAAGGTCAGTATTAGAACATGTCAGAGACCTCAGGAAACCAGACGAGGGGTGGCTAAGACAGCCTAACCTAAATTTCCAATCCATCCGGTGGACACTGTTTTAATGGTCCAGCCCCTATTGTAGTAACTTTGTTCCCCTAACATCTTAAAAGCCCCTGGCCCCTGCCTTCTGCCTTCTGAACTCAGTCCTTGCTGACTTGAGGAGTCTTCAGTCTGACTCCTTGGTTCACACTTAACAATCAATATGCGTTCCCTTGACCCTGCAGTTCAAGGTCTCTAAGACCATTTCTCATCACTAAAGTGAAAGGCCATACGCATCGCCAGCCTACTCCTCACTTCCCACCTTAAATTCACACAATTCTCCAATGTCCTCAGCAGAAGCTGCTGACCAAAGGGAGGCCACTTTCCTATAAGAAAATGCAATTGTTACCATAAATCAGAAGGAAATAGAGGAGATGATTAAAAAAATAAATCTAAAGAAATACATCTGGGGTTAATAGTCTGTTGGCAAATGATCTTTTCTTGTTCCTCCCTAAGGTCTATGGAAAAAAGTAGTGTATTATTAGAGGTAAAGGCTCTCGTTGGAGAAGGATGCGCTGTGAAACAGTAGTTCAAAGACAAAAGGCAGGAAACATGCCTTCTCTTCCAGCTCTGAGTGACCCCATACAATTTGTGTCAACTCTGTGGGCTTTGAGATCCTGCTCTGGAAAGAGAGGGAATTGGACAAGGTGATTGATTCTCCAGTTCTAAGAATCTGTGATTTTAACCCAAATCCAGATTGAGAAAGATTAGAAATCAAAGCTCATGACCACAGGGGAACTCAAACAGACTTTCTAGGCTTAATTTAGTCCCATTATTGTTTCTTTGTTTAGTTTCTGGTTTTCCTTTCCTATGGGTAATCTATTCTTCCTGTAGCTTAAAAAAAAATTTTTTAATAAAAACACTCCCAGAGGGAGGTCTGTGGGTTTGTGGATAAATGGGACAAGAAAGGGTTGTCCTAGGGTAGCATAGACGGAGAATCTAAGCAAACCCACGCTCCCGGCCCACTTCCAAGCAAGACGTGCAGGGCAATTACAGAACGTCTCAGAGGAAACCGGGCTTTAGAACCACCCAGAAATCAGTCCCAGGACTGCTCTGGCCTGTCTCCTGTTGCTAGCTGGCTTGGCGTCTGCTGTGTCAGTTGAAGCCCCGTGTGGTCTGCATTGCACACAGACACAGAGCCAGGCTGTCACTCAGATTCTGAGAGCTTCCCTCGGCATGTGAAGCCCTGGGAGCTCCCTCACAACAAATGCAAAATAAACACTTCTGCTGGGAGCTTCAGTGAATGTCAGATTTTCTGCAGCTTATTCTGAAATACATCAAAAAATCATTTTTGTTTTCCAAAGAAGATACCTTACTAGGCCCCTCAAATTGGTTAGACATGTGGGTTGAGACAATTCTGACACTGTGGGGTTAGCCACAAAAAGTGAGTAACTGTATAGTACCTAAAAGTTGCAGAGATTGTTCTTACAGGAAGGGAGCTCTTATTTACAGCATAATTTATGTGTTCTGTGCTAAGCATTTGATCCTCACAGCTGTCCTCTAAGGAAGCTTTTTTTTAATATTCTTTACTTTTTTTTTTAGCAGTTTTAAGCTTGTAGAAAAATTGAGCAGAAAGTACAGTTTCCATTTTCCCCCCATCCTATACCCTCATTTCCCTTATGATTAACATCTTGCATTAGTGTGGTACATTTATTTAAATTGATGAGCCAATGTTGATACATTACTCTTAACTAAAGTCCTCAGATGACATCAGAGTTCATTCTTTGTGTTGTACATTCTGTGGGTTTTGACAATAATGTATAATGACGTGCATCCACCATTACAGTCTCATACAGAATTGTTTCACTGCCCTAAAAATTGCCTGTGCTCCACCTGTTCATCCCACCATCCCTCCCTCCTGAACCTCTGGCAACCCGTGATCTTTTTACTGTCTTAAGGAATCATTTCCATCCACTTTCAAAGATGAGGAAACTGGGCCTGAAAGAGGTTAAGAAATTAACTTACAAAGGTCAGTGGGAGGTCAGAAATCTACCAGGTGCCACCTGACTCCAGAGTCTGGCTTCCCATTATGCACCCATCTGTCACTTCTTGAATACCGTCTAGGTGCCCAGCATAGTGCAGGTGCTAGGAACCCAATGATGAATAAAACAGCTCAGCTCCTGTTTGTACGAAGTTCATAGACTTATGGGAAGCAGACATGAAAGAAATTAGCACACAAATAAATATAAATAGTGACAAATGTTTGAAGGAAAACAATAGGTCATAAGACATAATAAGAATGCTCTACAGGGGGCCGGCCCCGTGGCTTAGCGGTTAAGTGCGCGCGCTCCGTTGCTGGCGGCCCAGGTTCGGATCCCGGGCGCGCACCGACGCACCGCTTCTCCGGCCATGCTGAGGCCGCGTCCCACATACAGCAACTAGAAGGATGTGCAGCTATGACATACAACTATCTACTGGGGCTTTGGGGGAAAAAATAAATAAAATTATAAAAAAAAAAAAAAAAAAAGAATGCTCTACAGGGAAACCTAATGTTGGGAGGAGGTAGCTGGGGTCGGGGCTCTCAGAGAAGATCTCTCTGAAGAAGGATGAGAAGCAATTCTTCCAGGGCAAAGGTGGGGGAGGGAGGGAGTGAGTGTGTTCCAGAAAGAGAGAGTAGTTCTCACAAAGACCATAAGGTGGAGCAGAAATTGGCTTTTTGAGGAAAACTTCCCTTCCCGATACAAAGTGATCTAAAGTTAGTTTTCCAAATTTATAACTAGTCTGGAGCACTTTTAAGTAGGAGATTTCACGTGCTCCAGGAAGTTCCATGAAAACTTATCATTCCCCAACACTAAGAGAGTGGCAAACCACTAATATTCATGACGTGTTTTACAACGAGATTGATAGATTTGAATTTTATCTTTACCCCAATTTTAGAGAAGACGAACAGAGACCTGGAGAGAATTAACTTTCCAAAGGTCGTGAAACAGATGTTGTCTCCTATACCATGCCTCCTCTGTAGTAAGAGTCGCCTCCTAACTGTCCACTCCTGCATCAAGGAACAGGTGAGAAGCACAGTGCCTGAGAAGCACAAAGTGGTCATCAAATCAACATTTGAAGAATGAATGCTATCAATAACCAGTCAAGGAGGCAGCTTGACAGCATAGAAAATTCAGGGTCTTGGACTCAGACACCCTGTCTGTCCCTCTCCTCCAACAAATGACCTTGTTTGCCTCTCTGGCCTCAGTATCCTCAACTGCTCATCAGTAAGTATATTATTTAAAATTGAAAAGATAACTAATAATTTTTTTTTAATTAAACATAGTAATATAACTATCAAACTTTGGAAAGACAAAGGAAGAAGGGGGGGAAGGTGGCTAAAGGCTTATCTGGATTCCCCCATCTGTGGATTCATGCTTCACTAAATCTAACACTGCAGATACTCGTAACAGTTGCCATCACTCTCTATTTCCTTACCTGTGGCAGACATTACTAATCAATCATGGCGTACTTCCTCAATGAGCCCAAATGAAGCCTATCAGTGCTGCAGGCAGCCACTAGCACACATCATCAATGGCCCTGGGGATGAAACCTGTTTGTGAGCAAGTTTGTGAAAGCTTTCTTCTCCAGTCAACCACTACCACAGATTTACCTTTCCTTCCATGTTTATATTTTATTGTGTCGGTCTGTCTACACAACTTGTGCGTTTGTAACATACATATACAAAACATTATGTTTTGGAGATCTATCCATGCTGATACATGATAGATACAATTTATTCATTTTCATTGCTGTAGAGTAATCCATAAGGTAAATATAATAAGTCCACTTTCCATTGTTCTGTTGATGAACTTTTATATTGTCTCCAAATTTTCTCTGTTACAGATAATGCTGCACTGAGCATCCTTGAATGCGTTTCCCTGTACCCGTGCGTAAGCATTACTCTGAGGTACGTGCCCAGGAGTAGGGTAGCTGAGTCACAGGGTATACACAGTTTCTGCTATACTCGAATTTGCCTAATTTTTCTACTTGTAATTATTTCTTTATAAATCTGTCTCCTTTTTTAGACCAGAAGCTCCTTGTGTGCCAGGAATACAGTGGGCATCCAATCAATATTTGATGAAAGAAATAATTTAAATTTCAAACAGCTGAGTGTCAAGGAGTGACTGGGGCTGATTTTAGCTCCACCCTTATTCCCCCCTTTGCCCACACCACCCTCAGTATAAATATTGTTGTGAGCTGAATTGTGTGCCCCCAAAATTCATATATTGAAGCCCTAACCCCCAGTACCTCAGAATGTGACTATATTTGAAGATAGGGCCTTTAAAGAGGTGATTAAGTTAAAATGAGACCGTTACAGTGGGCCCTAATCCAATCTGACTGGTGTCCATTGGAAAAGGAAATTTGGACACAAAAGGAGACACCAGGGATGTGCACACACGGAGGAAAAATCATGCGAGCACACAGCAAGAAGGCAGCCATCTGCAAGCCAATGAGAGAGGCCTCAAGAGAAACCAACTCTGCCAGTACCTTGATCCAGGACTTCCAGCTTCTATGAGGAAATAAATGTCTGTCGCTTAAGCAACTTGTTTGTGGTCTTTTGTTACGGCAGCCCTAGCAAACAAATACACATAGTGCACTAATTAAAGTAGTGTGCTGGTTCTACAAATGGGGCCTCCACATTGCCACCCCAAAGCCCCTCCTCATATTAATGTTGAAGTCTCCCTTGAACTCAGAGATGCAAACTTCTAGCCTAGTAGTCTTGCCATCACACCACTGAGTTTCAAACTATTCCATAGTATTTCAAGTTACGCCTAGTTGGGACACATCCTGAGTAAAATGTTGGTAAGTTGCAGACTTAAACTCCCTCACCACTGCCACCAGAACAGCTCTTCAAATTGGACTTCCTCACTAAATTGTCTGAATAAAGGACTTCACTGGTTTAAACAATAAATTAGAAATGGCACTAAAGATGTCCTGAAAGTGATTATTTGAAAAATTTCCATAGAGATTCAAGTTTCCAGGCAGACAATGAAAATGCTCAACAAGCCCTGTCTTATTTATAATAGCCCCCCAAAATTGTAAACAACCCAAATGTTTATTCAAAAAGGAAATAAATAATGCTAAAACTATAGTTTAGCATTACAATTGAATACTACTCAGTAATAAAAATAAACATTCTACTGATACGCACTAAAACACGGACACATCTCAAAAACAACATGCTGGGAAACAGAAGCCAAACAGAAAAGAGTACATACTGTCTGATTCCATTTACAGGAAGGTCTAAAAAAGACCAAAACAAATCTACAGTAACAGAAAACAGATCAGTGGTTCCTGGGAACAGTGGCGGGGGGAATAACTTGAAATGGGGCCTTGGAGAATTTAAGGGTGATAGAAATGTTCTATATCTTGACTGTAGGAATGGTTACACACATGTACAGAGTTGTCAAAACTCATCAAATGGTACACTTCCAATGGGGTCATTCTAATCATGTAAAGACACCTCGAAAAACTGATTTTATAAAAAGACAAAAATGGTCAACAACTAATATGCCTTCTCCGCCTGGTTACTCCACTACTCTGTTCTTTAATTTTTTTTTTTTAATGTGACTTTGCGCACTTCAGTAACCACAGGAGCAGAAACTACTCGTCTTGTAAATGAGCATATTTTTCCATCTTGCTGCCCAGATTTCTTCCTTCCATGCCTTGCTGATAGCTCTGTCCAGCATCTTTTTACCAGTTTCCAGAGCTATTGCTTCTACTTCTGCCTCCATCCTCTTTTTCTCTTTGTTCCTGTTTTTGTTTTGTTTTGGAGCCTTGGAAGCACAGAATTAAGTTAATTATAATCCTTGCTTCAACACACTATCATCATCGGTCCATGTGTAATTTTCTCTCATTCTATTTTATTTTTAAATAATATAATGAATACCTGAACCTACTGTCCCATCTAAGAACTAGAGCATCACCCCTGACTTACATATTCCCCTGTGTTCTCCTTGCTCCCATCCCTTTGCCTTCTCCTGAGATTGTATTCATTGCATTTATCATTCTCTTTCTTTTTTTTTTCATTTTAGTTTTGCACAAGCAAATTGTCTAATTTTACTTATGTTTGACATTTCTAAAACAGGTATCAAACTATAATCTATTTCTTGGGATAAACTGTTTGTGTAACATAGAGATCATTCACTTTCACAGGCGCATAATAATCCATTGTGTACACATCCACAATATTTGGACCATCTCTTGTCTTGGGCACTCAGGATGCTTCCAGGATTTTGCTATTATAAATAGTTCAGCTATGAAAAATTCTTGTATGTGACCCCTGGTGCACAGGGACATTGACTCCTCTTGGGCATCCATACCTAGGAGTAAGATTATTGGGTCATGGGGCATGGGAAGGTCCAACTTTACAAGCTAATGCCAAATTGCTTCTCAAAATTTTAAAGGTATCGGAGGAGAAAAAAATCACTTTGGTGGAGAAAGAGTGACAAACTTTTAGAGAAACTGATCATACCCTTACTAACTTTAATATCTTCTAGATACATATAGCCATTTGCTAATATAAGAAGATTAAACATATGCTATGTGCTACCTGGCTTCTTCATAAAATTATAATGGGAATATTTGTGAATAATAAGAAAAATAGTTTTCTGTAAAATCAAAAGGCACAATCACTGACCTCCTTTAACAAGGTTTCAAAATAAGAACAATAATGACAAGTTGAACACTTTCTATGAACCATGCATGTATTTATTGCTTTAAATGTCATTTAATTCTCATAACGATCTTATTAAGAAGTTTGGGGGCCAGCCCCGTGGCTTAGTGGTTAAGTGCACATGCTCCGCTGCTGGTGGCCCAGGTTCGGATCCTGGGCACGCACCAACTCACCGCTTGTCCAGCCATGCTGAGGCCGCGTTCCACATACAGCAACTAGAGGGATGTGCAACTATGGCATACAACTATCTACTGGGGCTTTGGGGAACAAAAGGAGGAGGATTGGCAATAGATGTTAGCCAAGAGCTGGTCTTCCTCAGCAAAAAGAGGAGGATTAGCACGAATGTTAGCTCAGGGCTGATCTTCCTCACAAAAAAAATAAAAAATAACAGAAGTTCGTATTACTATTTCCATTTTACAGAAAAGTAGATTGGGATTTACAAAAGAGAATCCTAGTGAAAAGTTATCTAGCATTCAAATCCATCTTTTTTGCATTGCACAACTGGTCTTCTCAAGTCTTCCATAAATTGTGACATTGACATGTCCACAGGACACTTCAGAGTTTTCTCTCGTGGAGTTTCATCTGGGACTGTGTCATGGTGAGATCCTGCTGTTAATGACTCTCAATCATACTGGGCTTTGTCTACATCTTGCTATTCAACATCACTGCCAACTATCAGCCACAGAATGCCTCTTGGATCCACGTCACCTCCTCTGTGACAATTCCTTCCAGATTTAAGTCACACACACAGCTTCACCCACCTTGCCTCCACCCCACTGAGGACCCTGCATAGTCTTTACAGTCTTTTCTTGGCTTGGTGTTGTGAAAGGGATGCTAAACTGATTGGGATCAGAAGGAATGTGTTCTTCGTCTGCGATTAGCTGCACATTTTGGACAAATCATATAACCTCTTTGAGGCTAAATTCTTGTTGTGAAGGTCAAACGAGATGATGCACATGACCCCACTTCAGGAAATACAAGGTGCTAAATAAAGCCAAGTTATTGCTATTGCTGACAGCCCCCTTTCTCAGACCAATGCTATTTAAACCCTAGATTAAATAGGCATCACCCTAACATTCACAAAACTTGCTGAGACAGAACAGTAGAGTAAAGAGAAGACAAGTATGGAGTAAAACACTCCTGTATTTGCAGCTGGCTCTTCAGCTTGCTAGATGTGTGACCTTAAGCCTTTACAACTTCACCTAAAAAATGAGAATAATGCTATCTACCTCAGAGAGTTGTTGTGAGGATTAAACTGTATGATTTACATAAAGCATCTGTGGTTGGTAGAATTCTAAGGTGGCCCCCAAGATTCTTGCACAGTGATGTACATGTCTTGTATACTCCTCCATCGAGTATAGGATTTCACTACTGTGATTGGGTTACTAATAAATTGACTTTGAGTTAAACAAAATGGAAATTAACATGGCTGAGTCTGACCTAATCAGGCGAGTCACTAAATAAGGTATTGGGCTGGAGCTGGCCTGGTGCTTAGTGATTAGATTTTTGCACTTTGCTTCAGCAGCCCAGGGTTTGTGGGTTCGGAACCTAGGCACGGACCTACACACCGTGCATCAAGCCATGCTATGGTGGCATCCCACATACGAAACAGAGGAAGATTGGCACAGATGTTAGCTCAGGGCCAATCTTCCTCACAAAAAAAAAAAAAAAAAGAGGTATTGGGCCCTTCCTGAAAGGAGAGATTCCAATTGGGAGAGAGAGAAAGAAACTCTCTTGTTGACCTTGTAAAGGCAAAATGCCATGTTGTGGAACAGGCCACATGGCTAGGACCTGAGGGTGCCCCTAGGAGTCAAGAGAGGCCTCAGTCAGCAGCCAGTAAGAGAAAACGGACCTCAGTCCCACAGCTGCAAGGAACAGAATTCTGCCATCGAAAGAATGAACTTGGAAACAGTTAAGCCTCCAGATGAGAACTCAGCCCAGCCAATACCTTGACTCCAGACTTGTGAGATTCTGAACAGAGAGCTCACTTGAGCCACTCCCATACCCTGACCTACAGAACTGTGAGATAACAAATGGGTGTTGTTTAAAGCTACTGAGTTTGTGGTCATTTGTTACACAGCAATAGAATACTAACACAGCATCTAGCTCACTGCCAAGCACACAGTATATGCTGGGTAAAAATAACAATTCTTAGTTCTCTCAAAGGTATATTTGCTGTATCCAAAAATAAACATGCTCTCTCCTGCATCCTCATGTTAACACATGTATGCTATTTTCTATGTCTAGTATTCCTTTCTTCTTTTCCTCTACCCATTCTTCACCCAGCCAACTCCTACTCACCCCTGAGATCACACCTCTGGAAATCTTTACATGGCTGAAGAGACTAAATCACAGATTTTTAATGACTACTCTGGGATTACATAGCCAGTTAACAATAGAACTGAGACCACAACCCCAGTTTCCTGATAGCTACGGCACTTAAAATCACTTTGCCCTTCATTTGCTCCCTCCATCTGCCCTGTCTCTAAGGATCCCTGGTCTCTCTTATCCACCATCTTGAGCTTCCTCCTCGGTCCACTTTTATCAATAATGCCCTTAAAACAGGCATCCTCACACCAACAGCTGAGAAAGAAAAATCCAAAGGAAGCTCCTCCCTTCGTGCAGCGTCTACCAGTGAATCAAAGCTGGTTGGTTTAGACTTGAGGTTATGAATAAATATCACTCATTCTACACCTCAAGGCATATATCCACAGGAGGTATTTATCAGCAAAACAGTTCTTTGGCCAGGGAGCTGACTTTTATTTTAGTGATTTATATGAGTAAAAACTCAAGAGCATAGTCTGTTGCACCATTAAAAATCCACTGCTAGCTTTCCTGTCACAAGCAAAAATAATCGTAAAGGTGTTTGGTCTAGACAGGCGGTCCTAAAATATGGCTTGTAAATCAATTGCTGTGTAAGCCAAGTCACTATATATTGTGCTGTTTCAAATTGGCTATTAAGAAACTTTTGGGAAGGGAATTCAGAGCCCCTGACCAGGTACTCAAAGCTATCTAGACATTATCTCCCAAAATGGATCTGGAAAGAGCAACCAGGAGGTGACACAATACCAAGGTTAAGGGAAGAAGGACTTCTTACCCAGAAAGGGGGCCACCCAAGGCTGCCATGATTGTTATTTCCCAGCATCTTTATCAAACATTTACTTTGTGCCTACTATGTGCCGAAGACTGAGCTAAACCCTGGGGCTGGAGATATGTATTAGACACATTCCTTTAGAGTGTCTAAGAAGAACTTGAGTTCTAGTAGGAAGAAGAGAAGTAAACAATCATTGCAATATGGATATTGGACGCTGTATTGAAAGAGTTTTCGATAGTGAATAGTGACGCTGAGGGAGGACCAACACTTTGAAGACTTAGTTTGCTTTTCATGATGCCAGTAGATGGAAACTCCAGGGACACAGATTTTACCTCAAAATAAAAAGGACTCCTAATTGTCTGAGCTGTCTAAAATGGGTTTAGACAAAAGGAATTGAGTTCCTCATCCCTGAAAATACTCGAGCTCAAACTGAAAACCTATGGATAGAAGACAGTTTAACATATTGCTCCTGAGTATAAGTTCTAGAAAAGGGTTTCTCAACCTTGGAACTATTGATGTTTCGGCCATTTTGTTGTGCGAGCTGTCCTGTGCATCACCCACCCCCGGTTTGTGACAACCAAAACTATCTCCAGACATTGAAAAATGTCTCCTGGGAGTGAAGGGGAAGGGATGTCTCTCCTGGTTTAGGATTTCTGTGATAGAGGAAATCAGGACTGAGTTTGAATCTTGGCTCTAACATCTTCTAGCTGTATAATCTTGGGCAAGTTACTAAACTCATTAAGCCTCAGTTTTCTCTTCAATAAAATGGAGATACAGTGAGCATCACCTCCTAGCTTCAAGAGAGCATTTAGGAGATATTGAACGTAAAGTGCTCAACAAATTGTAGCTACCGTAATTGCTGATATTGTCAAGAGGATAGCAACTAGAGATGGAGAAGGAGTACATAGGCAACTTTTAAGATTTCTTCCAACCTAAGATTTCCTAATTCTAAGTGAAAATTATTACCTAATCCTTTTATACAGATTAATATTTTTCTTAAATGAGACTTGCTTGGAGAATAAGTAGAAGATCTCACTACAAGCAGACATAAGAAGAGTCCCTTTTTCATTAACATTTGAGAAATGAAGGGGCATTTGCTGAACTTAACTCGAAAATCCAAATGCTCCACATGGCTAGAGCAGAGCCTCTTATCTCCCATTTCTTCTTCCCGACTGCATGCATGTCGACAATCCAACTGCTGGGAGAAAAGAATGGTAGGAACTGTGCTCATAGGCTGTCTGTGGCGTGCCAAGCACAATGCTGAGTATTTTACATACTTCATCTTGTTTAATCCAAAGAAAAGAAACACATTCTGCCTGGTATCTGGATGAAGGAGAAGGAAAAAGCCCATACTTGATGTCTTCTTACCTATCTTTCTAACTTATTTTCCCATCTTTGGGACCCCCTTCTTGGATAAACAGTATCTCTTGTAAGCTCTATGGTCTTCTACGACATGAATGAAGTCATCTATGAGAGTTATGCTAAAATTCATCCTACATGTTTTCTTCATTAACTTTCTTTTAATCAACAAATTCGTATTGTGCCTTCTATAATTTGAGCACTGTAGTAGGCATTAGGACTATAAAGAAAGGTTTTATGTGATCTCGGTCTTCAAAGAACTCACAGTAAAGTAGGACACATTGACACAGGAATAGATGCAGACAACAGAGCAAGGGATTTTAGCATCCTAGGTAAAAGAAGCAGAGTAGCATGAAGAGCTTGGGCTAACAGTCTGATCATGCTACTTCATAGCTGTGTAATTGGGGCAAATTGCTGAACTTTCCTGTGCTTCAGTTCCTGCACTGTATAATCAGGTTCTTGTGGGGATTTTAAGTCAGTTCATATATAATAAATGGTAGGTATTATTACACAATATAATGTACTGTAGGAACACAAGTAGTGAGCAACTCTGCCAGAGAAAGCTATTAAATGAGCTCATAAATATATCTAGGAATTCAACAAGAAAACAAGAGAAGATGTACACATTTTATGTAGAAGTCTGGTGAAACGTGAAGTTATAAACTTAGGGGCCATATTCTGAAGTTTCTTATATTCTTTGCTAATGAGTTTTAATTTAACTAAAGGTTGTGAGAGTGTGTTTGGGTGAGTGTGTGTGTAGGAGCAGGTGAGGGAGTGAGTGGATTTGGGCAGGGAATTGAATAATGAGATGTTGTCCTTCTTGACTGGAAGCAAGGTGATGAGATTACAGATACGGAGAATGGTTAGTAGGTGGGGCACATTGGATCAGTGACCCCAATTCTTGTTCTCTCCATGTACTGGAATTAAACACGAGTGTATGTGCCTTGGTCTTCCCACTAGAGCGGGAAGATATTTTTCCACCCCACTCATGTTGTGCTTGGCCTCATGACCTGCCTTACTCAGTGGAATGCGGGCAGAAGTGACAGCACGCCAGTTCCAAGCCAAGGCCGTTAGAGACATTACATACCCTCTGGCATTCTTGTGATCCATCATGAGAAGAGTCTCAGAATAAAAAGACATGAGGCAGACCTGGACTAGACCAGAGCCTGGAGTCCAGTCCAGCCCAGACAAACTCAGCCTAAATCTGCCATACCACAATACTCCTGCAGATCTACGAGCATGAAATAAAGGACTGTCGTTTAAATCATTGAAATTTTGAGATCGTTTGCAGCAAATCCTAATGTATCAGAGATCTTGCGAGAGCCATTAATTCATTCAATTAATACACATTGAGCTTGTACTGTGTGCCAGGCACTGTTCTAAGAACTGGAGATACATCAAAGAACAAAACAGACAAAAATCCTCTCACACACTTTGCATTGTCCACACGTGTGTCCTCTCACACATTGGCAGTTGTCCAGGTGAGAAAAGCTTAGGACCAGTACTGAGGCTGTGTACTTGGGAATGAAGAGTGATAAACCTTTCTTGATTGTATAGCGCTTTCAATGCAGTTTTAACAACTAATATGAGAAAAGGTGTCCAGTAAACACCCCACGAAGTTTCATCCAAAGAAAATGGAATTTAGGAGGGCTAAGTGACTGATGAAGGGTTACTTAGCAGACATACTGGGGATGGCATTATATAAAATAAAGCCCTCACTCGCCTCAGAATTACCTGGGGTGTTTTAAATTACTACAGTCCAAGCCATCCTCCATAGATTCTGATTTAATTGGTTGAGAATCAGGTATCAATTTTGTTTGTTTTGTTTTAACTTTTCAGGTGATTCTAATATGTCAGCAGATTTGAGACTATATTAGATCTCCGTGTATTGCAGACAGAGCGCACTAGCCAAGCAGACATTAAATGCAGCATATGCAATAATGTCTATAAATAATGACTTGACTCCAAAACCACAGAAGGATTGAGTTGAGAGATCTCTAAGATCCCAGGTCGGAGCATCTATAGTCTATGAACTTTTCCAGCAATAGACACAAAGGAGTCGACATTTGCTCTTTTATTGTGACTACTTAAAATACCCCAGCCTAGGATTTCCATCACTGATCAAGCAATTAAACTTTCAAATTCAGTAAACTTGAGTTATTCAATGATATAAATTGATATGAATGATATGTTGTCATTTGGGGGATAAACATATCTAAACCTATGTTCCTAAAAGCAAAGTATTTCAACATGAAATCCCCAAAAACCTCTGAGTTAGGTCAAAATTTCACCAAATGTGATTAAAATTCTTTTATTGGCCATGTTTTTCTCCCAAACAGTTTGGAGGGTAGACTTCTTGGAAAGCAATCAAGATGGTTTCTCCTATGTGCCAGGAAATGAACAATCTTATTCCAGTTCTCGTTGTCAGGAATAATTTTTTCTGGTTATGATTTGTCGACAGTTCCAGGGATCAATGACTCTCTAGCAACATGGGCCAATTCAGAGGAGTGGGTGATTTTTTACATGTTATTTCCTTCTATCTGTCAGTTAATTTAGGTAGTGATGGAGTGGAGCCCACAGAATAAAAGATTTTCTATCTTATAAAAGAAAAATCCTTGCCTCTGTGTTAAACACATGTCAGCCTTGTAAATAACAACCAGCCAGGGAACTGGGTAGGGGCCCATCATTAAAGAATGCTTGGCCAGTGTAAGCCCATTGGCTTAGACCTGAGGAAAGCTTCTTCACAGTTGGGATTCTATTTGGGGAGCTTGTTTAATTATATCTGTCTTTTGTCTAGCTCCTAGATGAGACAGGACACAGTCACGAAAATGAAACTGAACATCACCAACACACTTTAATTCTCTGCTGTCTTTATTCTACTTTTGACATCTGTGTATATTCCAGGATAGCTCTGCTCATTGCGCCATAAAAATGACACAACACGGATGGAGAAGGTCCAGAAAAAACTAAATTAATGACCAAAAGGTTTGGCAAGCTGCCATATAAAAATAGAGAATCCAGAAAAAAAAAAAACCCACAAGCTGGAGAGGGTTATGGTTAAAATCTATTAAACCATCACAGATGTGGACAAAATAATTATACATTGGTTCAGCAAGTCCCAAATACCAGGACTAGAGAATACCCACCTTGGATGCCTAAAGAAGAAATTTCTATAGTGAATTGTATAGTGATTTCTGATTTACAAAGCAATAACTCAGTTGGTTTTTATTTGGGTTTTTATTTCCTCTATTTCACAAATAACAAACCTGAAACTAAGATTTTAAGTGTCTCACCCAAGGTTGACAGCTAGTATATATGAATATAAATAGTAAGAATAATAATAATAACACCCAACATTCTTTAGGTTTTTACTATGTGCTGGTGACTGTGCTAAGCATTTTCACGCATGATCTTGTCCTTTTAATCATCACAACATTTTTGGATTAGGTACTGCTATTATCTGCTTTATACAGTGAGGAAGCTTAAACTCTTTAAGTTACTATGTAAATGACTCAAAATTACGAGGTTGGTATGTGATGGAAGGAATTTTGTAAGCCAGGCCGTCTGACTCAAATATGCATATTGATCAGACCAAGTAATTGCAAACTCCCTAAGCCATTTTACTTCAGTGTATACACACGCATGTATGTATCCTGAAAGAGATTTGATTGCAGAAATGCACACTTAGTAAGTGGCAATCCTGACATTAAAGTTCAAGTCTTCTGATTCCAAGTCTATGGTTGCTTCCTCTGAACCACAGTCACTTTATTTGGGACAAATAAAGTGGAGGTGGGGGTATTGATGAGCAGGCAGTAAAAATCACAAGCCTTGTTAACTCCAAAAAAATGGCTCAGACTAAAATATCAAGTTGCTCAGGAAAAGGTGAAACCTATTCATGTTTGACATAGGTTATCAAGAAAAGCTGGAACATGGGAGTACCTCTATAACCTATGACAGTAACATCAAGGAAGAAAACTATGCCCTGCCACACCCTACCCCCTGTCAGAGACAGAATACTAAACTGGCTGGATCGTAGGTCCAGCATACAAAGTAGTTCTCATAGCTCTGAGGAACAACAAGTCAGAATTGCACAAAGCAAATGGAAATACAGGTCAATATAGTTGGCTTAGCCCCTAGATGGGAGCTGGTTACCAAATCATCATGCCCAGAATTATCAAGACCCAAGATCTATGAAAATTACACAACCTTCCACTTACTTTAGCTGTAAGGCTTCCTTGAGAAGGAATCAAGAAGTCTTAGAGCCCGACGTCCCTTAGAGGAACTACGCTGTCTCAAGGCATTTGCCTCTGCTTACACTCTAGTCTTGGACGACAGCTCCTCCTACTTCCTACATTTACCTGTGTTGAAGAGTTAACTCAGGACCATGCTCCACCTCTCAGTCTTCCCATGCTTCTTTCTTTTCTTGCTTGCTTAGTAATTTTGATGGCTAACTCTGATTTCTCTTTTCTTACGTCCAAAAGGACTGCAGAATTCCAAAGGGCTTATGAACCCAGAAAAAGCCCAATGAATACAACCGCTTGAGCACAACAAGTTTCTTTCATCTGTGACTCTTGAATGTTTGGCACAGTTTCATGGGACACATTTGCTCTCTGAAAACATCCGCTGTTTTTAGAGCAAAATATTGCCACTAACAAAAATATGGAAGAGTTATCATTGAAGCCACTTATTTATTCAACAAAAATCTAGGGAACACATTATATGCCATGCACTGAGAAAGGTATTGTAGAAATATGAAGATGAGCAAGATATGACCCCTGCTTTCATGAAAAATTCTGCGTTGAGGAGGGAACAAGTCTCTTTAGTTCACTAGTCACTATAATGTGGAGTGGAAAGTGCCAACAGGTGAGGCAATCATGTCGTGTTGGTGTTGTGTTGATTAAATGAAATGATGTATGTAAAATTAAGTGCTATCGGAAGTAAAGAAGAGCATGCACTACAAGATACAAGGACCATAACCCCAGTGGCAGTGGGGGTATGGGTGGTAAGGAGAAGATTTCAAGAAGCCATTTGGGACATAATCTACCAAAATGCATCCAAGATGAAAGACGTTATAGTTTCCTTAAAATTTTAATTTTTCCTATCTTCACTTCTCTCCTTACTCTGCCACAATCAATCTGAAAGACCCTGCTGTCTTCTAGAAACCTGGCCTACAAGACAGCTAATAATTCTTTGGGAGACACCTAGGCAAGCAGGAGGTTTAAGAAGGGAGAACATCATCCATTTGAGAAGGTAAAGTAGGAGCCTTCGTGAAAGTGTTTTGCCTGGAGGCCTAGAATTTGAAACACCACCACTGCTTGTAGCTTATAACTCACAGAACAGGAAGGAAGAGTGTTCAACAAAATCAAGCTCAAATAGGCTCTACCCCTGTCACCCCGAGATTGCAGCATCTCAGGATCAGAGTCCACCAAACATGATTCCACCCAGTATGTGTTTTCCTCAGCTCAAGTCCTGAAGCTCAAAGATCTCAGAGTCCTGGAGACACCCTGGAACTGGGCCACTAGCTGAAGTTCAACAACACCAGGAAGCCCTGGGCAAAAGCGCAAACTACAACAGACCGAGAGGAGGAAATGTTTGAAAGTGTTGCCCATTCCCCTCCCTGTCTCCTCCCTCTTCTATCCACAAAGCCTGGTTCTCAGTATCCAGGCAGGAGACCTGAACCATTTGGTTATATTTGTTCCTTTTCCATGTAATTTCAACAGTTCTGCCTTAAAGAGAAGAAGGAAATTCTGGAAGCAGAAAAAGTGTTTCAATAGGACTTTGTCACTCTTCACATACATTTTACTTCTCTTTTGGTCCTCACAACACTCCTGTAGGGTCAGTTTTATTCAACCCATTTTATAGATGAAGACCTGAGGCTCAGAAGGAATAACGGACTTACCCAAGCTGACTCTATAATGGGTGATATGGCATTCAAATCCCATGAGTCCAAACCTCACATTCCCTTCCCCATAACCCAGGGCCTCTCTGCTGAGACCAGCATGATTCCAGTTGGTTGAGAAAGCACACTGAGCAAGCAGGAAGTCAACTCCTCAAGGTATAAATACTTCAAGAAGGTTAAAATGAAATACTCCTGAATGTAACATCAGTCATAGGAGACAGCAAAAGAGAGGAATAGAGGAAGCCTTTGGGGACAATAAGCTTCAAAGAGTTTCAAAGAAGATCTAAGTAATTCTAACTTATTTCTCCCCTCTCTCTCCTTCTATCCCCAAAATCTCCATTTCTCCTCAAGAACATTTACAGAGGAAGAACTCTTAGCTAAGGAAATCACTGCAAGCTGACTGTGTGAGTTCATGCTCTCTCAAGGTGGTCATCATACAGTCATTCTTTATAAAAGAAGACAGCCCTCTGGATGTGTCATGGTAACAGCCACCACGAATCAAGGGCCTGCTATGGGCCAGATGCCATTACCGAGGTTCACGATTAGGCTGATCTGTCCAGGAGCACAGCTGGCTTTGTGCCGACCTGAGAGTAGCCTCTCACCCTGACTGTGAAATGGATAGGCTTAGGAGCATTGCCTAAGCATGGCGGATTAGCATGGAAGAAGGCAAGCATTCAGGCTTCAGCCACACCTGAACTTTGCCCACCAGGTCGCCTCAACAGCTGTAGACACCCTCCCACTTGCAACTTCTTCAGGGGAGAATCTTAAACCAATAGACAATGCACCAGCCCAGAAACCCAGAGATCCAGTCTTATCATGAGAAAAACAACAGACAAACCCAAATGGAAGGGCATTCTACAAAATGCTTGACCAGTATTCTTCAACACTGAGAGTCATAGAAAACAAGGAAAGACTGAGAAATTGTCACAGACCAGAGGAGACTAAAGGGAAATGATGAATAAATGTAATATTGTATCCTGGATGAGCGCCCAGAAAAGAAAAGATGACATTGGCGGGAAAGCTGGCAAAATCTGAATAAAATCTGGGTTTAGTTTATAGTAATGTAACGATGTTAATTCCTTAGTTTTGACAAATATATCATGGTAATATAAGATGTTGACAATAAGGAAAACTGGGAGACTGGTATATAAAAACTCTCTGGACCACCTTTGCTACTTTTCTGTATATCTAAAAGTATTCCAGAATTAAACGTTTATTTAAAAAGGCAATGCAAACATTTATTCAACATCTGCTAAACACCGGGCACCGTGCTAGGCACAGGAGATAACAACAGTGAACAGGACAAGCTTTGTCCCTGCCAGACTAGGGCAGAATCTAACGGGAAAAAAACTACAACCTAAGCAACCTCGTGCACCCAGGCCCTCTGGTCAGACTATCCTTTAATATTGAAGCAGAATTATTCAAGCCCCATCCTTTACTGGCTGCAAGAAATTCAGTCCCCTCACAAAGATTTCTGAAAATTCTTTGAGGGTAAAGGGACATGGTGGTTACTACCTCATGCCTGTTGTTCAAATTCCAGCTCAGGCTACTTCTTGATCATAACTGGCCTTTTTGGCACCTGCTCCTTCTGGCTGCTGCCTGCTCCCTGCACCTCTCTGCATGGACACAGCCCAGCCCACCTTCTTTCTTCCCCATAGTATTACTAACTCAAGTAGCAATTGTCTAGTATACATAATTGTCTTTACCGCGGGGGGGATAAAAGAAGTGGATGACAGCACAGACCTGGAAACTCTAAGATGGGCTGCAAATATCAGTGAGCTTAGAGTACCCAACTCAGACATGGAGGTCTCTTTCTTAGGTTGAGCCATCTCCCTCCCAGGGCCTATCCCACGACTTGCTGCTGGATCCTTTCTCCCCACCCTATATTTTTATCAGCCGCTTCTCTGTCTATCAAGTCTCCTCTCTGTCTTCCTGCCTCTGCTTTGGGAGGGAGGAGAAACGAAAATTCCTATACCGTCACGTGCCACATAACGACATTTCCGTCAACGATGGACCACATATACAACGGTGGTCCCATAAGATTAGTACCATATAGTCTAGATGTGTAGTAGGTTATACCATCTAGGTCTATATAAGTACTATAGGGGAGAACGAAATTTTCTTCTACCCCTCTAGGTTCTTCTGGCTGGTCTAAGAATTAAATTGACATGAGATAGATTAACAGGAGAAAAACAAACAAAAGTTTAGTAACATGTATACATGGGAGAAACCCGGGAAAACTGAGTACCTTGCCAAAATGCCTAAGCCCTCACCTTAGATACCATCCTCAGCTAAAGACAAAAGAAGATGTTGAGGGTGGGGAGAGTCAGAGACTTCAAAAGGAAGGAAGGCAATTCACAGGTAGGTGAAAAGGAGCAAATGTTGGAAAACAAGCATTTGGCCACACAGAAACAGAAGAGCACAAAGGGGAGCCCAACAAACAGGTCTTTCTAGGTTCCTTTCTATCTACCACCTAGCTCATGTTATGCTAAAACGATAGCTTGCCTCGTGAGACATGTTTTTTAATCTGAATTCTCCTAGGCAGTTAAGGGAGAAGTAACAAGAAAAACTTTCTGAGTCTTTTCTTTCTTAAAAATAATCAGCCTATAATAATCCTCATGTTAAGGAGACACATTTTGGGTGGCAAATTTTGTTCCTCTTCAGTACACTCTATGATGTTTGCACAATGATGACACCACCTAAGGATGCATTTCTCAGAAAGTATCCCCATAGTTAAGTGACACATGACTGTAGCTGATTACTCAGAGAGATTTTTAACACCCTCCATTTTCATCCAGACTATCCCTGGGCCTGCTCACAGAAAGCAAGGGATCCGTTAAGCTATTTTCCCAAATAATGGAGCAGTTCTCTCCAAGAATATTTTTTCCTCTGCACCAGTCTTAAATTTAGGCAAGAGTATAGTGGTCTTTTTGTTGGTTGATTTTTATTTTTCAAATTAGCACCCTTTAGGGGCCAGCCCGGTGGCTTAGCAGTTAAGTGCACAAGCTCTGCTTTGGCAGCCCGGGGTTTGCAGGTTCAGATGCCAGGTGCGCACCAACACACCGCTTGTCAAGCCATGCTCTGGCGGCGGCCCATATAAAGTGGAGGAAGATGGATGTTAGCCCAGGACCAGTCTTCCTCAGCAAAAAGAGGAGGATTGGCACTGGATGTTAGTTCAGGACTGATCTTCCTCACAAAAAAAAAAAAAAAATTAGCACCCTTTATTCTCCACTATTAACATCAACTCTTTCAAGGGTAATTAACAGTAGCTACTCATTTCATGAAACTTTATAAAATGCCTCCATAAACATTGTTTCAAATACTCCTCATATTAAAACAACATGAAGCAAACATTATTATCAGCCCCATTTTATAGGAAGAAAACCATCTTAGAGTAAGTGATTTTGCTAAGCTACTGTAGCTGGTGAGGGAGAAATCTGGGATCGACTCTGGGATTTTGGATTATGAGGTCAATGTTTGTTTTACTGTATATTTGCTAATTAATCACACACACAGCAACATAGAAACTTAGAAATCGCAGAGTTGGATGATGTGGTAGAGATAAGCTATCTCAATCAGCTGCCCAATACAGGAAATTTCTCCATGGTGCCCCAGGTCATACCACTTGCTAAGCTTCTCCATAATGCCATCAGAGGATGCTCTCCTTGACTGAGTGCTCTTGTTATTAACAATGGCAATAACCAATATTTGGATGACTCCTTACACCCAGGCCACAATGCATGTTGATCTCTCAGGGAATCTTCACAATCTCCTTCCAGTTGGTTATTATTCAATAAACAACAATAAATATTTACTAGCCCTTCTTATGACAGGCTTTGAAGACACTACAGTGGCTGAATCTCAATTCTTCCAAGCAATGTGTTTTAAAAAGGCTTTAAAGGATGAATAAGAGTTCACCACACAGAGAAGGACATTTTAGGAAGAAGAAAGATGACGTGCAAATGCCCAGGGGTCAGCCTAATCCAAGTAATGCAACATAAATGATGATCATAATAATAACAAAAGTATCAGCAGTAACAACCAATGCTTATTGGATATTTTAGGCACTGTGATTCACTGCCTTATACACGTTATTTCATCTAGTCCCCACAATAACCCTCTTAGTTAATTATTATTATTATTGCTATTTTATAGATGTGAAACTCAGGGAACTTGGAATTTATTGAAGATCAGAGAGCTAGAACATGGCTGGTCCAAGATTTAAGCCCAAGTCTGTCTGACCTTAAACCCCCGTTTTTCACACTTATGCAGAGAGCCTCTCATGCTTGAATTCTGCCAGGCATGGGAAATGCAAGGTGGATAAGATCTCACCCTTGCCCTCAAAGATCTACACTTCAGGCATCCAGAGAGCTTTCCTCTAACATGTACCAACTGATGTTTTACTTCCTGCACAGAAACCCAAAAAGAGACCAGGACTACTAATTCTGGCTTTTCCATTTTCCGTGTTCAAAAGATTTATCTTTGTATTTGTCAATGGCATCAACACACATACAATTAGATTCATGGAGAAATCAAGGGGAAAGAGAGGAATGGGGTTTCCTGTGTTATGAAGCTACCAAAGGTGATGGTTTAAAAATAAGCCGCGCTGACATTTAGCATAAACTTGTGGTGGATGGAAGGATCTCTAGGAGAATACAGTAGGTTTAAGGCTTCCTCCTTCCACAAAAAGCTTTCTCAGACTCAAGAAACCACGTTTGAATAACAAGAATGCTCAGAACGTTGAGAATTGGAACCCAATGGGGAAATCCAAGAGAAGGTCTTACAACTCCGGGATAATAAAAAGGGAGGTGCCAGAAAGTTTAAGAGACAACATCAGCTGTCCTTTGCCAACCCCTTTGCCAATACTTACATTACCCTTCTACAGAGTTCTGAATGTGCAAGGAAGCAGAAAGCAAGTATGAGAACCAAAATGGGTCTTGGTAGGGCACCCACAAGAGGGAAGAGCTCTGATTGGTGTTTCAAAGAATAACATCTTATACTCAGTAGACATATGCTAATTTATAAAATTATCATAAATATTAATGATGCCATAGATGGAATAATCCTCAGTCTTATCTCATCTGAACCTGTGAATAGTACTGTGACAAAGCTAAAGTATTTTAACTGTTCCCATTTTCAAGATGAAGAAACTGAGGCAGGGATCTATAGCTGCCAAGTCTTGAAACGGGCTCATTTTCTCCAGAACAGTATCTTTTCTGAGACTTCCTCTCCTTGTGTCTCTCCTAACACTGGTTCCTGTTAGGATCTTTGATAGGCTTCCTATTGTTCTGACACAGGTGTTGTAATGGGTTCACATTGGCAGTGAAACTCACAAGATGCAACACTGTCAATCTAGTGCTGTTTTTACTTAACTTTATACAATGGTACAAGCACAGACTCTTTACCTCATCAAGAAACCAAGAAGCTATGCCAGTACACAGCTTTCTTTTTTTCGCTCCTCACCTACACAGGTGAAAGTTAAGGTGTATGGGGGCCACCCTGACCCAGAGAAGCTACCGCCTACGCTTCCCACCGTGTCTTTTTTTAGTGTTCTAGTCACGTAAGTCCAAGGCCTGCATGCTTACTCTCCACTCTCCCAGCTCAGGAGCTGTCCCATGAAGTGCAAGAGACACAGCATTCCACATTTGCCTCAAGCAGGTAGTTTCCAAGGACACAGAGCTGTGAGAGTATGAAGTCCAGGGCATTCTCCGGGATAGGCCTCTGGATCAGCCTAGACCTGATATTAACTCTTTACTCAGAATATTAACACAGAATCTTCTCTTTCCTGTATTGAGTTCTCAATCAAATGAGAGATAGGATCAAAGAGGGTACAGATGAGCAACCCCAGTATCATTATTGCCAACAGCATAATATTAGAAAAAATGGCTTATATCTGTGAGTCAGCTCATAGCACCAGATCTTAGAATTAGAAAGACTTAGCAACAGTAGCTGCTGACTGAGACAGGACATGCAGTGTTCATGCTGGAGAGGCAGACCAGCCTGTGCTCCCCAGGGCAGGCCTACACACAAGAGGAGGAGGAGATGTTAATGTCCCACGTGCCCTCTTTTGTATCAGCACAGGTAGATGCTAATAATGACAAATAAGTGGGAAAGACATCTCTTTACCTAAAACAATGAAAAGTAACAAAGGCTGAAGTAATTAATATATCACTTGTACACGTACTCATTGATTCCATAGATCTTTATTCAGCTCCCACTATCGTCCAGGCCCTGGCCTACGTGTTGGAGATACAACAAGAAGCAGGATGGACAAAGGTCTTGCCCCTGTCAAACTTGCACTCTTGTTGGGGAAACAGACAAAGAGGCAATTTGAAGACTAATAGACTGACACGTAGTGACCAGTTCCATGAAAGGGAAAAGGAAACACAGAGACTGCCTCTTAGATGGGGTGGTCAGAGAAGGCCCCACAGAGAGGTGACAGGGACCAGCCATGCACACACACGCCTGGAAGAAGAGCCTTCCAGCAGAAGGAAGAGCCAGTGTAGGGACTGAGGCAGGAGTCTTGGGGAACAGGGAGGAGGCCCGTGTATCTGGAGCGCAGTGAGCAAGGGGGAGAAAGGGAGAAAGAAGTCAGAGCGGCACTATGGGCCAGATCATGTAGAGAAGGCAGTGGTGGAGTCTTTCTGAACTCTCTCCCACAGTGCATGACTTTCACCTCTGCTCCCTGCTCCCTGCTCCTTGCTCCCTGCTCCCTGCTCCCTGCAGGCAAAGAGAGACAGGAGGGAACTGGACTAACAAGCATCGAGAATCAGAATACAGACAACCCGGATATTCAGTTACATCAGTCACAATTTTGAAGAAAATTAGTACATATATTTTTTCAAATGTCATTTCAATGGAACTTAAAATGTGGAATTCTTGCTGTTTGGATATGTGATGTAATTCAGAATTAAAGAGAAAAACGATGTCTCTCTGCAGTCAAGAGGGAATCTGATACTTCACGTTATTAAAAGCCATCCCTTAAGTTTAAACTAAATTCTTCCTGCTGTCATTTAGGACCATTTCTTCTTGTTATGTCCTGAGAGTAGGTAACAAACCAGTGGATTGTTGGCAAAATATCCTCTGAGGAACTGCATTTCCAAAAGAAATTCTGCTAGATCACATATGACAAAAGAACAGAGCAGCCCCTTTCCAATACACACCTCCAGATGCTCCCAAAGACACACATATAGGCACACATGCAGGAGCACACACACACATGCACACACACACACTTGTGAATATACGAACAACAATGACAATTGTCAGTGCCTCTCAGATAGCTTGTTTATGTGCCTCATACAGCAATCCACAAAGCGGAAGCTATCTCCTCCAAGCCCCTCAACCTTCACCTCCTCCCACAGCCTCACCTCCAAACTGCTTCTCTGGGAGCAGCACTACCCTTGCTCCAGGTCAACAACCCAGTTGCTCAACGGCACCTGATCTTCGCAAACATTACAGGGGAACGAATCTCCAGATACACAGTCTACCCGTGACGTTATCCACTTGAATCTCCAGACACACAGTCTACCTATGACATTACCCAGTTTACCTGGTGCAGGTTTAAAGCATTCCAGAGTCTTTCCCAAGTCACCAACAATTTTCACTGGTCCTCCAATAATTAAAAATTTTTTTCTAAATCCAACGCTCAGAGGCATTCACTTTTCTTACTAGTTGTCTCCCTTTTCACAACCAGGTGTGCTGATTGATCTTCACTTGTGTCTCTAGATCCGTTCCCCACCCTTTCCTGTCCTCCTGAGCCCCAAGAAACTAACATTTTTGAAGGAGCTGTATTACTCAGGCTTCCCCATCCTCTGGCTTTCCAGTGGGTTTGTCTACAAGGGGCACCAGCAGGAGGAGAGAGAGATCAGGGCATTTCTTCCCTGAACCGTCCTGCCTCAACACCACAGCTCCAGCTTAGCAACCCCTCCCCATATTCTCCTTTGATTTGTCAACACTATTTCCTCCCTTTTTTCCTTCGGCCCTAGAGGTGGTAACAGCTTTCCATTGTTGCTAGTCTCTGGGTGCAATAACCTCCTTTGTTGATTTTCTTTTTCTTTTTTTCTTTTTTCTTTTTTTTTGCTGAGGAAGATTCACCCTGAGATAACATCTTGCCAATCTTCCTGCTCTTGCTTGCGGAAGATTCGCCCTGAGCCAACATCTGTGCCAATCTTCCTCTATTTTGTATGTGGGACACTGCCACAGCATAGCTGCCAATGAGTGGTGTAGGTCCGCACCCAGGAACCAAACCCAGGCTGCCAAAGTGGAGCATGCCAAACTTAACCACTAGGCCACAGGGCCAGCCCCTTTTGTTGATTTTCTTAACCCTGACCACACTGCTGCATGTTGTTCTGTTATTAAAAGCTCTTCAGATAAGCTATCTGAAAAGAATTCTTCCAGAACCCTGCCAATACACCAGACCTAATCTATTTCCAGTTCCTTCAGTCCTCAGATGAGTGTTCACTTTTCCCTTTGGGTACAAGTCCAACTCCATTTGCCTCACTTCTGAACAGTTCTCATCGATGTGCAAACACTAAGTCAATGCTCTTGAGGCTCTACCCATATTATTTCTTTCCCTTGGTCTTGACACTCTGCATCATCCTGAGTTTCTCTGAAATCATTCACTCATTTAATTAAATAATATTTATTGAGGACTTAAGGATATCAAACAACATGAATGCAATCGTGGAGAAGACACAGTTCCTGCTTTCAAGTAGCTTGCTATCCAGTGAAGAAGAAAAAAAGATGAATAAAGCAGAAAAATGTTAATATTAATAAGGAAGAGAAGAAAGAGAGGAAGAACACCGTATGATTCAATATGAGGGGCAATTAATTTAATCTTTGGAAGCCAAGAGAAGGGATGTCCAGTGTGAGATTTAAAGAATAAGATCAAGTGTGAAGCAGGAGAAAGGTAAAGAGTGAGGCAGGAGAGAACATACTCAGCAAATACTTAGAGTGTGGCACAGAGAACAGAGAGTGTTCAGCAGGGCTGGAGCAAAGATTGTGCAAGACAGAGCAAGAAGAGATGTAAAGAGAAGATGAGGCAGATCATGGAAGACCTTGCAAGTCTTTTTAAGGAGTTTGGACTTTATCCAAAGACCAATGTGGAATCATTGAAGGGTGTTAAGCCAGGAAACGCCATAATTAGATATGTGTTTAGAGAATTCTAAGATTGCTGTAAAGTGAAGGATGGATTGAAAGGAGCAAGACTAATCCAGGCATAAAATCGTGGTGACCTGACCTACACAGTTTCAGGGAAGACTGGAAGAGGTGGATAGGATTATAACAACGTTTATTTGTTGGGATTAGTAGGACTTGGCAATTATTGGGACGTAGAAGATGAGGAAGATGGAGAAACGAGTAGTCACATCCAAATCTGTGGCTTGTGCAAGAGTATGTTGGTATCATTCACAAAGATAGAAAACATCGGTGAAGAAGGTCAAGGGTAAATATTCCTTAATAGCTCAGTTGAGTTTGAGGTTCTGGTCGAACTTCCAGCAGAGATGTGTCTATGACCAGTTGAATGTACAGGTCTAGTGCTGAATAGAGACATCTGGACTGAGCCATCAGCTTAGCCGGACTGTTACTGGGATCTCCTCATTCTCCTGTTGCCTTTCTTTGCTTTCAATGTATTTCCAGTGGTTATCCCAGACCTTTCTTTCACCTTCACCTTATTAAGGGTCCTCATTACTTTCTAGACACATGGTTTTCTTTTAAAATGCCCACACTCCTTTCCCAGAATGTCTAAAAATTCAATTTCTTTATAATGCCAATTCTTGACATAATCAACTTGCCTCAGGAACCCATGATTCCTTCTCTCCTCACCTACCCCCAACCTCCACCTTCAGGCTGGCATGGAGCTCCCGGCTTCCAAGTCCCAATAAGCGACGATTTCCCCACATACATGTAATTCATTCCGTCCCTGACTCTAGCTAAGGTGATGACCTCCAAGTCCCCTTTAACACTTGAGTAGGGAGTATTTTCAATAAGCTGTGGCCATATGACTAAAAGATAAACATTCCCCTCTGGAGGTGAATCAATCATTCATTCAGGGAGTCAGGGGCTCCTGCTCTGAAAGTAAAACATTATGAAAAGAAGCAGCATCTTTTGCTCAGAGCAGGTGTAACTAAGCTTCCAAATACTCTCTCCATCTTCCCATTGAGCTTGGCCCCCAGAGGCCCTGGATAAATCTATAACAACCTTCCTTCAGCCAAGGCCAAGTCCCTGCCAAGAGGTGACAAACTTATTCACTGGCCAAAGCTAAATCTTCAGCTCTGCTTTTCTCATCAACTACAACCCGCACCTGCGGCCGAGCTCTTGATCTCTCCCTGGTGACAAAAACTAGCAAAGGAACACACAGGACTCCTTAGGAACTGGACATCGGTGCTCTCCCACCCTCGCTGGCCAATTCCTCTTATTTGCTTCGCTTCAACTCAACATCATTTATGGAGCACCTGTTGTGTTCCAGGCTCTGTGAACAGCCCTTTACACACACACAAAAAATGTGTCTAAAAAGTGACCACCTCTGTGCTTGAAGAGATTGGAAGAGGATAAAGGTGTATAGTAAATAATTGTAATATATTACGATAAAAAGTATCTTTTAAAGGCCAGAGGAATACAGGAGAGGAATAAATCCTCTCTGGGTTGACAAGAAGGAAGGTAGGGAGAGTTAGGGAAAAGTAAAAGGAGGGATGGAATGAATAAGAAGGCAAAGGAAACAGAAAGTTAAGGAACTGAGGTTGGAGCAGTGTTTACAGGGACTTCATTTGCCATTGTGAGGAATATGAACTCAGTCTGTAAGTGTTTGGGAACCCTTAATGTAGGCATTCTCACTTTGGAGTTCTTAGACTTATGGAACTGTGTCACTCAAAGTGATATCCACATACCACAGCCGCGGATGCAGTCCGCCAAGGTGAGTACCAGAATTGAGAGGGAGCCTTTGCAAATTTCTCATTCATAGAATATCCAAACATGTGATCAGGGACTCACATCAGGGTATTGACCAGTTCAATACCTGATCAATACCTGGTCAATACCTCTCAACCAAAAGGTTAAGAGCAACTGCATTAGAGACCATTAAGACTAGGAATATATAGTTTGTTCTGTATGTTAGGAAGACCCTTCCTGGACCCTAGGAGTAGGGAGTAGACCACCTGAGCAGGCAGGATTCTCACCAGCCTCTATTCAGTAGATGGCACTGGTACCCCAACTCCTCAGTCATCGCACCACACGATGACTGCCACAGGGCTCCCCATCAGCAAAAGTTTGAGGGTGCTCTTCTCTGGAAAAGCAACAGTGGTCACATTTGTGGGAGGAATCTCACGTGGTGCAAGCAGGGAACTAGTATGGATTTTTGATAGACTAAAATTTTGAAAAATAAAGAAAACTTGTCTTTGAATTACCTATGGTAATCCAAGAAGCACTGTTCCAGTAGGTTTGAGATTGGACTTTAAAATGTCCTTGCATGCATCATATGTAAAATTGTGTGTGTGTTTTTTTTTTTTTTTTTAGGAGAGAGACTTTAGCTTCTATCAGATTCTTACGTGGATTCCCAACCAAAAGGTTAGAAATTTGTATTTTTACCAAGCACTCCGGTGATCCTAGGACACACTTTGCAAAACTCCGATTGCATCCAACCTCTCAATTTATAAAGAAAGAAATTAAGAATCAAATATGATGGTAATAATAACATTTCTACAATGTTTTATACAGTTTTCATGCCTTTTTGTGCCGTTGCTTTTCTCTCTGCCAAGATCCTCCTGTTACAGAGTCCTAAGAGACCAGTGACACGCAAGTGGGTCCTTTTGCCAGGAGCCACTTGCACCAATAGAAGGAGACCAGGTTCAGAATAGCAGAGCAGAAACGTCCTTCACTGATCAATGACTGGAGGAGACAGACCTCATGCTCTAAAACACCTTCTCCCCAAAGGGAAGGCGAGCAGGGTTCCTATGGGATGTGAAGGGGGAGGGGTCTCCCTGTTATCGCTTGGGGTGGGGGCATTGGGGACATGCATAGATCTTCCCTTCTTGCACATGGCACCTTTTGTACATGTTTCCTTTTGTGCAGGGCACCACACCGCCATCTTGGACCTTTCTGGTTTGGACCGGTTCTGCCATTTAGGCACCTGGTGTTGTTCTGCCTTGGTTCCTATAAGCAAGACAACTTAAAAACAAAGCATTAGACATGGAAAATGTTTTAAGGACTTCCCTGGGTGACATTCCTTCCCTTCTTCCTCTTGGCTGCCTAGCAAATTCTTACACATCCTGAAAGACCCAGTTCTGGCATCTCTACCTCTGAGGAATTGAATAACACATCTCTTTGCTGTGTTCACTAAAGTCCTATTATATACCTTTATTGTAGCTATCACAGTATTTTCTTGTAATTATTTTTGTTTATGCCCATATCCCAAACTAGAAGATTTTTGAGGGTAAGATTTATGACTTAATCGTCTTTCATCTACAATGCCTGGTATAAATCCAACGCCATCTTCCTTGATCGCAAGAAGATGGATCTGATTGACTAGCCTGGATCATAGGACTTTGTACCCATCAGAGTGCAAGGGGTATGACCTGCTTTAGCTGCCCCAGCTCGAGTAGCATGGCCAATCCTGTAGCCATGGGGGACAGGAAAGGGGACATAATGCCTGAGAATCACCTAGACTCCCGGGAAACTCCCTACTGGAAAAGTGGAATGCTGCCATCAGAAGAAAGCTAATCCTGTGCATGAAAAACAATAGCTTCCCACTGAACCTGCTCTACCCACTTATAAAACGAGATAACTAATTTTAAAGACTATTTCCCATAAAGCCTTTGCATAAATCTAAATATTGAGCCACCTTCAATATTTCCTTTCGAAAGAAACCGGAATAGCATTTCGGGTGTGGAAAGAACAAGGCGGGGGCTAAAAAACCTGCTGAGACACCTTTTTTCTCAGGTGGAAGGTTGCGATGATTTATTGTACACCAAGAAAATCTGTAGAAATCTAGATTGGGCTCTTACCCACCCAACTATAAAATTGTCCAGCATAGTATCATTTATAGTTATTTTTGAAGCATTGTTTATAATCACCTATATAGGCTGGCTTGTTTCTTTTTATACTACCAATTCTAAGATTTTATCATTTATCTTTCACGCTTGGGGTTTCTTTGCAATGCATAACAAGTGCCATGGAGGATAAAAGGAAAATCCAGTCAATGCTCAAAATCTTGCAAAGGAGGTGAGAGTCTGTATTGCGTGCTTTGGCTTCCTTTCCACATAACGTGTGCTTGTCACACTCTGTCTTAGTTGAGCTGTGAGGGGTGGGACTCCCAAAGAGAAATAGACACTGTGGTGAACATCCTAAAGTAAACTTTACTTCTCTTCTCATTCTGGGCACCAGGATCTGAAATAATGAACAAATGTCACTTATTTCTAACCTCTTCAGATAACTTCCTGAGAACAGGGACCTTATCGCTCTCATTTCCTGTTATATCCTCAGTTTCTTATATGGTCCCTGAAACATAGAAGGTGCATCTTAAATATATGAATGAAAGAATGAATTAATAAACAACCTCTAGTTCTATCCTTTTTTTACAAAAGAGTTAGGTAACAAGTAAAATCATTCTATGAAATTAACTAAATTCAATTCATCAAGAAGAGCTATAACATTAATACATATAGCACACTATATATACATAGATGATTCAGCTACAGCATAGTATGCCTGGTAAACTCCTGAAGTGCCAGTGAAACCTTAACTAGGAATAATGAAGATAGTATCCAGTTTGGCTATGTATGTCCCTTGTCCTTGAACCCACTGCCTTATTCCCTACTGGTTCAGGTGTCACAGTGGTTCTCACAGGCCAGGTGGAATTGGTCACCCACGGGCTGGATCAGAACTGATTGCTATGTGCGTTAATGAGATTTCTCAGATTGTAATCCTGTTAGTATTCCAAATTCAGTCTTCTTCCTTTTTTATCATTACTTTTTTTATAAATAACATGCTCCTCAAAGAAAATTTATAATCAAATGGAAGTAAATACAGGTAGGAAAAGTATTCATTTTTTCAATCGTTTACTCAACAATAATTCTGGGCACTGTTCTAAGTGCTAGGGGTATAGCAGGAAAAAAGCTAGACAAAAATCTCTGTCCGTGTGGTGCTTACATCCTAGGGGGTGAAGAGAAGCAATAAACAAGTAAACAAGTCCAGGTGTAACACAGCAGGATGGTGACAAGGAAGGAAGACAAATACTGCAAACTAAGGATCTTGAGCTAATTTAATAGCGGTTCCTGGGGAAGGCCCTTCTAATCAGGTGACATGTGAGCAGAAAACTGAAGGAAGTTAGAGTGTGAGTCAAGCTAATTTCCAAGGAAAAGCATTCCAACCAATGGGAACAGCAAGCACAAAGGCCTGGAGGCAGGATCATTTCTGACATGCTTTAGAACCATGGAGGAGGCCAGAGTGGCTGGAAGTTAGGAGCAGAGTGATAGGAGATCACTAAGAAGAAGTTGGGGGCCCAAGGCCATTGGAAAGATTTTGGATTTTACTGTGAGAGAGCTAGAAAGCCGCAGGAGGATTTGAGACACAGAATGATCTCATATTATCTTTAAAATAATCACTTTGAAACCTGCGAAAATAAGATATTGTAGGGGGCAAGAACAGAGAAATGGCCTCCAGTCTGAAAGCTATTGGAATAATCCAGGTGAAGAGCAGTGGTGGCGTGGGCCAGTGGGCAGTGGTGAAAGGTTAAACTAGCTAATGCACGCAAAGCGTTTGGCACAGTGTCCAGGACAAAGGAAACCCTTAATATCCTGCAGCTGCTATTATTATTATTATTGTTATTATCGTATCTTCCCACTTGCCAAGAACTGGAGATACAAATCCTGCAGGTGGACTATTGACTCTTCGGGGCCTGAAGGAGCCTGCGTTTTCTCTCCCTTATGTGGTTTTTAGATGTGATTTTGGTTGATCAGAAACCTTCGCCTGATAATGACCTGTTATTTATTACATTGTTGGAATGAATGCGGTTGTAGTGTCTCTAATATGAATTAGGCATGCAATCCCTGAAGAACTGCAGTTTTTCTCCTGGGCTGTGTCCCTGTGTGTGAGTGCATGGGGGCACACGTCCAGCCAATGACTGTGCCACAAACACCCGGTAACCAGCAGGACCCGCAGCTAGTTCCATTCGCTCTTACCTTCGCTGGTGCTGCCAGTGTCCTGACTCCTTGGTTCCCTTCTCACCCATGGTATTCCACGAAACACTGTGGGATTTGAGTCAAAATAACTGACATGGAGTCCTGGTTTTATTCTGCAATCTACTAGCTGTGCAATTTTTGTTAATTGACATAACCTCTCTGAGTCTCCATTTTCTCATCTTTTTCACAGGGATCTTCCTATGTATTGGTGCAGATTCCTCGTAGAGCAGGGGAGGTGATATTTCGTAGGACAGTGGCAGGCATGGCTGTAGTCTGTCAGCACTGGCTGGCTTCTTGGACCTGGCTCTCCCTGGGGGAATCTTGCATAATCATCCACTCGGTTCTCAATTGTCACAACATTAAATTTGTTATCAAAAACTTTCCCACAGAGAAAACCAGGTTTTATTGCTCAACTCTATCAAACATTTAAGAAAGGAAAAAAAAAATGCCAATCTTACACAAACTCTTCCAGAAAATACAAGAGGAGGAAACACTCTCCCAACTCACTTCATGAGGCCAAAACCTGAAGAGAATTTGTAAGAAACCACAATACATACCAATACAGCCCTCACGAACTGGCCATAAACATACGGGTACAGCTATTAACTTTATTTTACGGGTGAGGGAAACAAGGCTTAAAGAAGTAAAGGAACTCGTCCAAAGGCACACAGCAAAAAAGCGACACATCTAGAATATACGCCTAGGTCTCTCAGATTCTAGAACGTCTGTTCTTAACCGATATGTTACAGGGGCCCTCTACTGTGATGCCTGTTGAATGGGCTTGAATGAAAGGAATGAATAGCTGGTAGATAAATTTCACCTCCTGGAGGTGAATGAGGGAGGCGTTCTCAGGTCAAGGAGGTGACAGCCTCCTGTGCTTAAGCATAGCGGCTCTGCCCTTCTCCCCACTCCTGCTCTTCACGGTCACTTTAAGCCCCTCTGCTGGCCAGGACACGCTCGCCACAAAGAGCACCAGACTCTGGGCTTTAGGAACTGCAGTGTCAGCTCAGTTAAAACCACCAAAGTCACAACTGTTCAAGAGTTTCAATCCCCTGGAGACTCATATGTTCTAGGAAGGCCCAGCTTGAAGCCAAACAAATACTGAGGTGGTTTGACACACGGCCAGGGCATGTCTTGTTCATTAATGAAAAAGAGCCCTGCAAACCGAGAGAAAAATGGGTGCAAGCGATTAAGTCTCGTGTGCTGTGATAGAAGCAGCTAGAGTCTCATCCCCACGGCCTGCTTCCCAGCCTGGCCCCTCATGTGCCCTCTTTAGTAATCTCTCCTGAACCTCAGAGGGACAAGGGAAGGATGGAGGCTGAGGTTTCTGGAGGCGCATCTCCACAGAAGTGCCCTTCTGTCCAGGAGTCTGTTCCCTGGTTGTCTGTCCCTCCACGAACCCATGCCGAGGAGGAGAATGACTCCTCCTCAGCTCTACACAAGTCTGGAAACCCCTCCCCAGAGCAGCTTTCTACCTTCAAACCCACAGAACCTCGTTAGAATGTGGCATGAATTATACCAAATTAATAACACCCAGCTCCCAAAGCCAGCCTCATTTATCCACTCACAGGCAGAGGTGAAAGGGCACTTCTTTTGCATCAGGACTAGAAATTATCCGTAGAAGATGAGCTACTCTGAAATCTAAAACCGGTAGGGACTTCAAAATACTACTGAGTCCTCACAGAATTCTGCAAGAGGCCGGGACAAACTTGTCATTCACTTATCTATTCCTCTTTTAAACATTTTGTAAGGACCCACGCTAGAGCTTTCTCCTAGCCCAGAAACTACTTTTGTATGAATTCCTAGAGTGGACGCCTTCCTCCAGGCAGGTGCAGCCCAGCACAAGAGCTTGACCAGGGGAGTAGGGACTCACTCAAGAGCACCTGGGAGTCTCAGGGCCCATCCTCTCATTCTCCTAACCGCAGGTAATCATAAGCAGCTTCTCTGCCCACCAGCTGTATTACAATCTAAAACAATTGAGTCTAAAACACCTAATTGAAGAACAATTCAAGGCAGAATCTGATAAGCCCGTATTAGCAGTTCAGAGAGAAAGTACTAAGGAAATCCACAGAAGAGAATATTCTTAGGTGGGAACTTAATAGCAGGTTAAATGGAAGAAATAGGACCTGAACTGGATGGGTAAACAGCCCCCAAGATGGCCACCAATGATTCCTACTTCCTGGTTTTTATGACCTTTGTATCCCCCTCCCACTTTGAATAGGCCTGACTTGTGTAGTCAGTAGGACACCGAGGAAATGATAGAGTGTGACTTCCGAGGCTGGATCATAAAGGACATTGAGGCTTCTGTATTTCTCTCTCTTAGATCACTCACCCTGGGGAAAACCAACTACCATGTCATGAGGACACTCAAACAGCCCTCTGGAGAGGCCCACATGGCAAGGAACTGAGGCCTCCTGCCAATAGCATGAGAGGGAGCCATCTTGGAAGGGAATTCTCCAACCCCAGTCAAGCCTTCAGATGACTGAAGCCCCTGCTACGTCTTGACCACAACCTCATGAGAAACCTGAGCCAGAAAATCACTGCTAAGCCACTCCCATATTCCCAACCCAAAAAAAAACTGAGATAATAAATACTTGTCGTTTAAGCTGCTAAACTTTAGAGTAATTTGTTACACAGTAACTAATACACTGGGCCACAGCAGTGGGAAAATTTCAGTGCTCAGAAGTGGTAATGGGAAGGATCCTTCCAGATTGGAAGGCTGGTAAGACAAAGGAAAGACAAAGTCAAAAGACCAATCTGTTGGAGTTGAAACTTGCCTCTCACAAAGGATCAGAAGACGTTCTCTATTTGGAGGCCTCTTTTTAGAGCGAGAACTCTCTTGAGGGAGTAGAAATTTGGTTTCTGGTTTGACCAATAGCTGGAGCGTCTTCAGGCCCTCCCCAAGGAAAGTTTGGCAGCAGCATTTTTGCAAAGCACACCCAGAAATCTGCAACCTTTAAGTTCACAACAACCACTTGAATGGAGATGATAACTTCAAAGGAAACTCAAGTGTAGAAAAAGTATAGTCTAGAATATGAAGATTAGCTAGCCCTGGGTAATAAGAAGAGGCAATGAAGGAGAAGGAATGGGAAAGGGAAGGGGACATTCACCATTTATCTCCATGAATCTTTATTGTTTAAGTTTTTACAACAAAAGTGTAAAAAGAAATGAACATTTTCAATTCTACTCTAAATGGCAAATATGATTTTTGGAAGTTGTTTTAGGAACCCAGAGCCAAGAATGATGGGTGATTTGACCAGTGTCACTAACAGTGGTTGCCTCTCCCCTTTTGTATTCAAGAGACCTGTGTAATTTATTTTTTTCTGGATGAGAAAGAAAGAAAACTCTCTTGTCTTTGCTGTAGAGATTCTCCAACCAGTTTCTACTCTAAGGGAGGAAGCATAAAAGGAAGAGATTCTGTCCTCTGAGATCTGTCAACGGGAAAGAAGTGGGAAAGAGATGTTTGCTTCTTACAGACTCAAAATTTAAGCTTGCTTCACTGTCTCTTGGTTCTCTGCAGGGGATTCCCAAACCCAGCTCCCCAACTGGGCTTCCACTATGTCCTACCAGGACAATGAGAAGAACCGCCTCCTTCAGCCACCTGGATCCCCTTGGAGACAGTGCAGAAATCACTTAAATCTCACAAAAAAATTCAGATTTGAATAGGTTTAAAATGTATCTGCAAGCATAAGAGTAGAATCCCTCAGAATCATCATAAGGCAATCAGGCAAGGGAGTGCAAGTTCACTGCAGTTATGACTAATTAGATTCACTTTATGTACATTTAATATAAGGACAGGAATATCAGGATGGAAGCTATAACCTTAGATGCTAGTGACCAGAAATACCACTAACTGAAAATGGAATCACGGAAGTTCCTGGTGAAGCCTGTAGGCACCCAGTCCAATCTAAAACTTTCTTTTCTTTTCCTCTAGTTTGCCTGAGGAAGTAGAAAAGCAAGGATTCATAGGTGGGGACTTGGAAATGCTAATATGTCATTTCCCTCATGAAATTGTTGAAGAATGTTTTTAAAACATAATAGAATGATGGAAGAAAAGCTACCACCAATAAGGTGCCCAAAGTTCCAGGGCTGGAGAATGCCTGAACTTGTGTCCCCAAGGCACTTGGAATCCAGAAAGAATTTAGATTGACTTAACTTACACGAGACCTAAAATAGAGCAAATATTGGCTTAGTCTGAGATGGATAACATGAGAAATAAGGGGGGGGGGCACATTCCATTAATCCAAAGTGTTTGAATTTCTTTAAATAATGACACTGACACCTTTTAAATATATAAATTAATTTTTTATTAATGTCGATATTTTTAAGTTAAGCCAGACTATGGTAGGTTTATTGGTTGACTCTTACAGGAAGCCGGGTTTACTTAGATCACACATCATGGCCTAGTCATCCTGCGTGGCTAGTAGGCAGCTAAGGTGGAAAAAAAAAACCAGGAGTCCAGCAGTGCAAACCCAAAACCTTACTGAATCTACACACGTCAAAATAACTGACACCTACAGTGTAGGAGGATGTAGTAACCATGCCATCCTTGTTCTTCTCCTTCCCTACTTCATGAAGCAAAGAGTCACATCAGATATTTCACTACTATCTGAAGGATCCCAATACACAAGGCGGTTATAAGGAGCTCTCAGTTACTGACATTTGTTCTTCACCAAATGGTTTATTAATACTAATTAATTAATTAGTGGAAGATCATATAATTGTCAAAATACTCCCTCCCCACTGGACTATCCCTATCACAGGATTGTACTACCCACCCCAATGGCATCATCCATGGAGATGGGACCTCTTTTGGCCAATGAAATGTGAGTGAAAGTAATATGACATGTGCCACTTCTGAACAGAATCTTCTGATTCTGCCTTCCTCTCTCCCTTCTGTCAAGATACCAGCAATATCTCTGATAGGGGCAACTCTCCAGCCTGGGTCTCTGAGTGAAAAGCCAAAGCCACATTAATGATGCAAATACGAGATAAGCCAGAAATAAAATAGCTACCATAAGTCACTGAGATTTTTTTTTTCTTGGTGAGGAAGATTGGCCCTGAGCTAACATCTGTGCCAATCTTCCTCTATTTTATATGTGGGACACCACCACAGCATGGATTAATGAGCAGTATGCAGATCCGCACCCAGGATCGGAGCCTGCAAACCCCAGGCCACTAAAGCAGAGCACACAAACTTAACCACTACGCCACCAGTCCAGTCCCAATCACTGAGACTTTGAAGTCATTTGTTACTGCAGCATAACATAGCCCAAACTGCCTAATGTGTAGTTATAGGCCAGACTGATTCCTACCTTAGCACACTAAGAAAAGAATAAAAACAAACTGAACACCTTCCTAAGCCAAATATAATTTTAATATTAAATGTGTGGTTCCCTCTTCAATCACGAAACACAGAATAGTCAAGTACCAAGGGCTGCGGGTTACTTGGCAAGTTATGTTTCCTAAACTTCAGACATTCTTTTACCACCTTAATAGTTGTTGTATATCTACGTACCATGTGTGCTACTAGTTAATTAATATTTTTAATTTGCTCGTGATTGTATTCTATATATATCAATTTCAAAGAAAATTTTGTAGCACTAAAATAAGTGAAAAACTATTATCATTTACCGGGAATAAAGTTGGAAAAATACCTAACTATTAAAAAGAATTCACCTGTGTACCATTTTGACCGTTTGCATAGCACTCATGACAAACCGTGAGTACACTGGGAAACACTGCTGCAGTGGGCTGGGCACTGGGGGTCAGAGCCCTGGGTTCTAGTCTAGGCTGTGTCACGTGCTGTGTAATCTTGGACAACTTCCTCTGGACCTCAGTTTTCTGGACCATAAAAAGATGGACCATATAGGGTCCCATCCAACTCTGACATTCTATCATCTCCTGTTCTGAGCTGTCTGTCTTACTCTTCCTTTCTACCACTGTGGCTGAGAACCATCTACATGCGTGAAATCACCAATAACCCTGTTAGGAAAAGAAAAGTCAGCTAATCTGCAGGAAGGCTCCCATTTATGCTGTGAATCATTTCTCTCCCCAAGAGATCATCTCAAAATTACAAAAGTGAAGCAAGGACATCTTATTTCATCTTCCTTTATGTTTTGCCAACAACTTCTTTCTTTTAGTTGGAATTCTCTCATCATTCCAAAATGATATTTCTCCTACCCTCCCCATGGGGTGACTTTATTTCCCAATGTTGCTTAGGAGAATGGAGGAAGGACATTATAATTCCATTGAACAGGCAGATGCTGGCTATCAGTCGGCAATAAATACCGCATTGGTAATGCAAAGCAAAGAAATAGCTGCCCATACGAAGGGCAATTCCCCTTCTACTAATTCTAGGCTTTTAAACTCTTTCATCGAACAAGTCCAATGGATTCCCACTCTTGAGAAATGAATGTATATAAAACAGGCTTGTGTTAAAATTACAGATTTTGGAAGCTGGCAGATCATCTGGCTCAACTAACTTGTTATACAGATGAAGAAATTAAAGGCCCAGGGCATGCAGCTGAGGAGCTGCAGAGCAGAGATAAGATTCAGGCTCCAAGCTCAAAGGCAAGGGGAAGGTGTACACTAGAAATACCGCCTCTGCCACTTCCCGTTTGTTGGGCTTTATTCAACTCAATTATCCCTCTTAGCCTCAGTTTTTTTTTCATCTGTAAAACAAGGACCATATTATCTACCTTATAGGGTTATCCTAAGAATCAAGTGAGGCACACCAGTGGGTCTCAAACTTGATGGTTCAAATGAATTCCCAGATTCTAATTCAGTAGTTCTGGGGAGATGGGGGGAGAGAGAGGGACAAGCTCCCAGGCAATGCTGGTTCTTTGCAAAAACAATAATGGCCTCAAAGTGATCCCACAGTATGACTGTGGGATTGAGGCTGAAAGGAGTGACAGAAAACCAAAGGAGGAAAAAGAAGGAGAGCATCTTAACATTTACTGAATCCCCTACGTTCCAGGACCTTTGCACACTTTAGCTCACAAAACTTCACCAAATCTCCATGAGGAAAGCAATATAACTGTCAGTTACATGTGAGAAAATTGAGGCTCAAAGAGGTTATAGACCCTGTTCAGGATCACACAGTCATATGAGGTAGAATAGAACATGTCTCATTCTACTACCTGATGCTGCCTTGTCAATCATATTCCACTTTGTTATAGAGCATTTGTCTATGTATTGAGTCTTTCCTACTTGAAAATCCAAAATCTTGTTTACCCTTGTAACTTCCATAGCACTAAGCAATATTGGTAGAGAGCTGACACAGAAAAATACAGATGGACACACACACCTAGCCATGTCCTCAGATTCCACTGCAATCACTACTTCTTCAAGTAAGCCAACAACCCTCATTAAATACTGTAATAGCACCTTTCATTCACTCACTCAACACTAATTTCTTGAGGACTTGCATTGTGACTCCCCTCCTTTATAACATTTATTACTTGCATGTATTTGTGTGATTATTTGATTCACATATATCTCCCCAGGGGAAACATGCGTTGCAATTCTGGGAGTTCCCAAGGAGAGTTCCCTGGGCAAAGTTGGCCCAAAGCCCCTCAAAATTAGCTGACATCCATAAAGGGCTGGAGCAAAGCTTGTGAGCATAAATGAGACACCTTTGGGGACCCACAGAAGTTGCTGGGAGACATTGTAAATAGCTGAGGTCTTGTGTTATATAGGTAAAAGATGGGGAGCTATGAATCAGTAAAATTTGAATAACACTGTTAATGTGTCATCCATACACAGGTTTGATGAAGCCTATCAAACTTGTGTTATATGTAATTTCCCCCCTTATCTCCATGGGGACAGATAGTATGTCTGCCTTTTCACTACTGTATCCCCAGTTCCTGTAGGCATGCAATAAATATTTGATATATGAATACTTTAGCTGTGGGGAGGAGAAGAAAGAATATCCATTAATAATAATCTCTGCCTCTGAAACTCTCAACTTGATTGATTTGAACCCAAGCCCTCCCTCTCCAAGTTTTGCCTTTTCTTTGGCCAGATTCCCAAATTAAATCACTCACTGTGCTTACTAACCAATAATGTCCTGTGGCTTCATCTTATGGTGCCCATCAACATTACACTTTGTGATGTCAGCAATTGCTCCTGTGGCTTCCAGTGGCACTGGTTTTTGTCATGTTGGCATTATTTCCACCATCCCCTTGAGGTCTTCATCACCCCTTCCTATTCCATTGTTAATGCCAGCTAAGGGACCCAACTAGTCTGACAGGACTTCATCATTACTTTATAGATAGCTTCCTGCCACTTTGTTATGGTCTTCATCATTTCTCTCCCCTATGGTGTCATTCTTTCCGTTACTCTCCTTTGCTATAATTCTTTTACCAGTATCCCAAACATGATGGTCACACTCTTTGTTTCCTCCTCATGTTACCATTATTTTATTCAATGCATTCATTTAGTTTTCCAAAGCCTTTTATGCTCCCCTATTCTCCAAGAATATAGAATAAGCTTCTTCAGTGCTAGTCATAGGAAAACACATCACTTCTCAGTGTGAAGCTCTAAATAAGCCCTCCTTTCCACCACCAACCAGAGTCCACGAACTCGGACCCCATTCTCAAAGAAAGTTCTCTGCTTGTCCAAGATATCCCCTTCTCTGTTCAACAGATAACAATTTTTTCCCTGTAGGAATTCCTGAGAAGGGATCTTCACATCTACTTCTCAGCAATACATTCCCAGATCTCAAAATCTCTAACCCAGTGTTTCCAGAACTTATTCGGACACAATAAACAGATAAGATGCTTATGAAAAACACAGATTTCCAAGACCAATCTCTGAAGAACTGATCCACTAAGTCTAGAATAAAACCATTCAACAAGTATTTGTTGAGCAATAATATTGTACACAGTGCTGTGCCTAAAGAAAAAAAAAATCTTTCTCTCTCTGTGAGGAACTATAGTCTCTTTCATGGAGGAGATAAGATATACACAAATTATATCCCATCCCAGTAATGGGTTCCGGAGGCAAGGTAAAATAATGGATGAATGGTGCAGAAGATTCAAGGCACAGAATTTCAGAAAAATTAAAGACTCTAGGATGATCAGAGGAAGCTCTGAGAAGGTGAGCCTTGATTGTAATGTAAAAAGAGAGAAGGGCCTGCTACACAGAAAGAATCACAGGATCATAGTTGCAAAGTCAACTTTGCAAAGGCAAAGAGACAAGAATGCATCCCTTTCTTTGGAACCAACAAATTTTATTAAGTATTTATTGAATGCCTGATATGTGCCAAGCTGAGTACTAGGGATAAAATGATGTTCAAAACAGATGTGTCCCTTATCTCACTGAACTAATTACCTGGTGGGGAAAAACAGGCACGTAAAAGATGATTCCAATACATACTTTGATTTAACAAAAAGCCTCTGAACTTCCCAGTCTTGGAAGAAGATAGGAAAGGCCCCCCAAAAAATGTAACGTGGATGCTGGTCCTGAAGAATCAGTAGAAGGGAGTTACTCTTATAGTTTGGCTGACCAGGTCCTTTCAGACCAACCTTCCCCCTCAGAACAACTAGAAAATTGAGATGAAATAACAGGGAGTGTCCAGCACAGAGCCTGACACATACTAAGTGTTTAAAAACAGCAATTCCTTTCTTTTCTGAGTTCTACATCAAAAGGAACTTAAAGTCACACATTCCTTTCTTCTGCCACAAACCCAGCCAGTTAAGAAACAACCTTTTTCTGCAGGAATTCCTAGGAAGGTATCTGCACATCCATTCTTCAGGAATGCACTCTGAGATCTCAAAAACTTCATCTCTTTCGTCTAATCCAGTGGTGAGGCCAGAGGATCAGTAGGAATTTGACAGGTGAAGAGTGGAGAGAACGAAAACAGGATGCGTGAACAATCCATGAAGGGAAAAGAGCTTGGCAAGTTCAGCATTGAAAGAAACCCCAAGTAGGGAAAGAAAAGTGAATAAAAGCCAAGGCTGATGAGGTGGGCAGAGATCAAAACACTCAGTCTGGTCTATGCTAGGGATTTGGGACTTTGAGAGAATCACAGAAAGTTTTTAAGTAAGATAGTGATGGAAAACCCAAAATTAGGATTCAAACAAATCTATGGTCAGCATTCAACCTTTGACTCACAAACATAGATAAGTTTATCCCAGGTCTTGACTGAATTTTAACCAAGGTTAAATTGCAAATGGATTAATCTATTTCAAGATAATGGAGAGTTGACTATGGGAGCTCCTACTGAATTCTGATTTCAAAGCACAAGGTGCAGTTTATCAGCAAGATTCTTAGCAATATGGAACAACAGAAATTGGGGGGAGGGGATACGTTTGTACCTGCCTTTCTGACCATTGGTTCACTGGCCTAGAACATCAGAATTGACTGAGAAATGTTGAAAAAAATGTCAGTGCTGAAGCCCACCCTCTGGGGAAGGCCCAGGCACTAATAGTTCTTAAAGCTCTCTGGGTGTTTCCAATAGCCACCAGGTGAGAACCCATCTTCCAGAGCATTGGTTTTCAACCCGAGAACATCAGAATCATGGAGCTATTTAAAAACACACATGCCCAGGGCCCTCTTTCCTAATGAATCTGGTTAGGGAGATCTGGAAATAACCTCCCTACTTCAGTAGGTTTCAAAAGGAACCCAAGTGAGAATCAGAGTTCTACAGAAACAATCAAAGAAAATTGAAAACTACTTTCCTGACCTTAATGAAGGCCCAGATTGAAGTTACTCTTCACTGCCAAGGCAAAAGTTAATAAAAAGAAAAATGATGTCTAAACCATCCTGGAAAATTTTTTGAATCATAAGACTGAAGAAAATCTTATAAGCATCAAGGCAGGGGAAAAACAAAGAAATCTATAAAGAATAAAAATTGAGGCTAATCTCAAAAACACCAAGCAATGTCGAGCACCCCAAAATATCACTAGATAAACCTGTTACTCCAGCAAAGTCAAATTCTAGAACTTACTACAAGTAGAGGACACCTCCTTAGAGTTCTAAGTGCCTCAGAAGACTGAAGTCAGAAATGGGATATTTATAGGGCTTTGGAGTCAGAGCTCAAGTGGTTTAAGGTGGGTCTTTCATGGCAGGAAAACTGATGAAGATTGGGTAAATCTCATGATATAATAGCTCAGGATTGGAGGATGTAGCACACAAGCAAGTTCTTGTCTGATGAGCAAACCATTTGCCCTGGTGAGCAGGCTATTGTCTCACAAATTGATCTATAGGAATTTCCAGAAGCCAACAGTGAAGTTATTTGTAGTCTTATATTTCCCAGGCAAAAGTTTCCTGGAACAACCAAGTCATATTACATAAGTAGCGACACCTCTCTATCAGAGTACCTGGCATATAGTAAATGCTTATATCAATTTAGCTACTGCTGCAAAAAGGCTGCCTAACAAAGCACCATGAAATTCATTGCCTTAATACAATATTCATTTATCATTTAGCTCACAGAGGTGTGGGTTGGATTGGATTCAGCTGATCACAGCTGGGCTCAATCATACATAGACTTATCTACCAGCCAGGCTGGGAGATCCACTCTAGGCTGGGCTTGTTGGGGCAGCTCCACTACACAGCTCTCTCATCCTCCTCTGGGACCAGTGACCGACCAAGCCGTGGCCTTCTCACGGCATTGACAGAATAGAAGAGGGAAACCAGGAACTGCAAGCCCTCCTGGCGACAAGGCTCAGAACAGGAACATAGACACTTCTGTCTCAGACTTTCGGTCAAAGCAAGTCACATGGCTGAGCCCAGATTCAAGGTGTGAAGAAATCATCTCTGCCTTTTAAGTGAGAGGAAATGCAAAGGGACATGGAAAAGTAGTTACAGAGAGGGGTGAAACATGAGGGCCATGAATGTCCTAGAGCACAGTGCTTAATACATATTCATTGAATAAATCATCAATCAATTTTGCGGTTTGCAATCTTGGTTTGGAAATTTAGATCATTATTTTTATCTTTTTTTTCTTTCTTTTATATATTTATTTTATGCCATTATTATTCTCATACATTAAAGGTGATGATGTACACAGAGAAAACTGGTGATTCATTAGTCATTCAACAGTTCAACAACCACCCCTCCACCGTGCCCGTTGCTAAGAGCTGGGTATCTAGCTATAAACAAGATAGGCATAGTCCCCACTCTCACAGAGCTTCCAACTCAATCAGAAATATTGACTTTCTACAAGCAATTATTGGTGTAATCAGTGGTAAGAAAACCGAAGTTGAAATGATCATGGAAATAGCCGTCATCTTTTTGTGCACAGACTCCATTTCTGACCAGAATCTTCCAGACAAAATGTTCTGTAAGTGGGATGTCTACCATTAAGTCATTAGACCAGGAGAGAACACACTGTCTCCTCAGGTCTCAAGGTCCCTATCATCCAAGCTCTGTGGATGCCCAGGAGACTATGGGTGTCCCTCTTAACCCACTTCCAGGTCCAGAGAAGAGATAGAGTTACTTTCTCCACATGTTTCCCAAGTTCTTGATGTCGCTTCCATCATCCAGTTTGCTAACTGTCCGAGGCCTCCCAGCCTGCTAAGAGGTTTAAGACAAGGGAAAGGCAACTGGGGAGAGAACCATCAGGCCTGTGGAGATTCATCATCATCTCTCTGAAATTGGCTTGTAGCTCCAGCCCCACAATCCAGGGGCCACTGAAGTGGTTGTTGGACAAGTATGTGATTGTTTCAGGAAAATAGGACACTGAGAGGTGAAAACTTAAAAGCAGAAACATAGTATCCAATTTATATCCTAACATAAAAGCCTGGGCTAAGAGCCAGATAATTTTCCTGAATTGGACTTTTTTCTCAGACTCCTAAACTTAGCCAACTAGAATTCTTATTTTAAGTATCATCCTCTGATTCTCTTTTGGAAATGAAGGATTTGCCGCCATAAAGATAGAATGTAATGTCCTTGGCTTTGTCAACTCCAGTAAGAACAGGACCATATAGGTTTATGCTATAAGCCTAGCACGTAGCAAATGTGTCGATTACAGACAATCTATGTCAGAAGTGAATGACTGGACTCTCGCTGAGAAACAGATTGAAGAGCAAGGAAGACCAAGATATGTTCCCCACAGGTTTTGTGCTCTATACTAACTTGCCATTAATAAGAAGATGGCAAGCAGGAAGTATTAGTCCTCCAGCTCCATCATTCAATCACTGCACTAAGATTTATTATGTGCATATTACCAAGAAAAACCAAAAAAGAAGAAATAAGAAAAAACAGCAAAAGGAGAGACAGGCTAACGGCCACTAGGCATGCCTTCCTGAGCTATCTTACACATTTTACTTACATTATTACACTTAATCCTCATGACAATAATTTTACAAATAAGGAAACTGAGTTCAGAGATGTTGAGAATTTGCCCAAGGTCACACAGTTGGTCATTGTCAGAGGTGGGAGCCCAATGCTTGCCTTCCAATTCCTTTGCCCTCACACTTTTCTGCCACGTTAGGCTGCCTTCTTACATCTCAGATGTAGAAAGTTGGACTGGCATGACTCCAACCTCACTAAAGTGCCAGAAAGCAGGCTATTAAACTGGGTTGGGAGACCCTGAGTCCTGAAAACCATGAAAACTAGAATTGGTGACCATTTACCTTAGGTGTGACCTCTGCTTACAAAAGTCAAGAAACATGCAGGCAAGTGACAAGATACACAACAGGGTGACTGCAGAAACTCAGCCAGCACGCACTGCAAAGCTGCTTACCGTCTCTCCAATTGACCTCCCTTTCAACTGCAAAGCCTCTCACCCTGGGCATTAACTACTCATTTATTCACTCAATAAATAGCTGAGGGCCTACAATAAGCTATGGGCTAAGGATCTGTTCCATACCCTTGTGGAGTTTACCATTGGTTAAACAAATAACCACACAATTAAATGCATTAAATACAAGTTGTAATAAATGCTATGAAAGGAAAGTAAACAATTTGATGAGAGCTTATGCCAGGAGGACCTGTTATAGATGGGGCATCAGCTCAGGTCTCTCCAGGAAAGTGACATTTAGGCTGACTCCAGAGGGATGGGTAGCACTTTATAAGAAATGTGGGGAAAAGAGTGTCCCAGGCAGAAAGAACATGGTCCCAGATGGCCTCACACATGTCTGATGCTTAAGTAGCTGTCAGCTAGGGTGACAGTGTTGGCTGGGCTGTGCTTCTCACATCGTGCAACAAACTGGTAAGGCTTATCATGTAGTGATGGTGTAAACAGCGAGGCAGGACAAACTCCAATGCAAGCACTTTTCAAGCCTCTACTTGCATGACATTTGCTATTGTCTCACTGACCAAAGCAAGTCGCATGGCCAAGTGCAGCACGAATGTGAGAGGACACAGCACAGGGCGTGGATACTGGGAGATGCGAACAGATAGGGGCCCATCACCGTAGCAATCTTCCCTAGGAGAACAGATGGGAGGCCCTTGGCCAACCCTGGGGAGTACAGATCAGGCTACCCAGAAGAAAGGACACTTAAGCAGAGTTATCCAAGTTTAACACTGAAGAATGGATAGGAATTAGTCAGAGGAGAGAAAGGAAAAATATTCCCGGGACCAGCATGTTCAAAGGTTTGGAAGTGAAGTCAGAAATCTGTGTAAGAAAATTAAAGATGTTCAGTACTACTTGGTAGTAGAGTGAAAGGCAGAAGTGGTTAGGAACAAAACTGGAAAGATAAAAAGGGATCCCATTTTAAAGGGCTTTGCAAGTCCTGTTAAGGAGCTTGAGGTTTATCCCATAGGTAACATTATCAGGTTTATATCTAGAAAGATCTGCATTGTTTCCATGTAAAGAAGTGGGGAAACCTGTTAGGAGGTACACTAATTCAGGAGAAAGATAATAGTGGCCTCACCTGGATAGCAGCAGTAACGATGGGAGAAGTGTTCAGATGTTACATATAAGAAAAAAAAAATTAATAGGACCTGATGAGACAGTGAGTGTGGAAGTAGGGAGTCAAAAGATTGATTCAGATTTCTGCTTGGGGAAACTGAAAAATAGGAACGGCATTTACTGCTAATGATAACATGGGAAAAGTAGAATAACTGGGATGGCGAGGTGAGCAGCATTTTGGATAATTTGAATTAGAATTTCCCATGAAACAACCAAGATTTTTGGGAGAAAGTTAGACATCTAGGTGTGAGTCTTAGGAGAGAAATCTGAGTTAGAGGACGTGTGACTCTGCAACATAGAGTGGGCAACTACAGCCGTCAGAGGAGATGGGGTCTACTAAGGTGAGTGTATGGAAATAGAAGAGGACCAAAGACAGAGGCTAAAAAAAAATCCCCGTCTTTGAGGTATAAGTTAATAAGATGAGCCAACACAGGATACTGTGCCTTTGGCACAAAGGTGGCGGGAAAGCTGAGGGGACTGATAACAAGGGACAGCAGAGGAAGAAAAGGCTTCCAAAGGAGGGTGTGGGCGGCAGCATCTAATAGGACTGAGGAGTCTTGTAAGTTTAGGACTCAGAGGAAAACCCCTGGGCTAGTGACCTTGGAAAAACCAGGCAGGGTGGGCATTTAGGATTCAAGGCAGATTGGAGTACCTGCAGAAGGAGTGAGAGTTGGGAAAGTATCGAAACCACACTAGAGAATTATTTCAACAAGCTTGACTGTGAAAAGAAAGAGATGTAGCATGGCAAGAAGAGAACGGAGGACGAAACGGGGCTTACTGTTGTAAAGAGGAGAGAAATCTGAGCATGTTTCAGTGCTATGAGAAAGATCCGGTAGCAAAGAAAAGTATAACATCTACAGAAGAGAGAATGATTATCAGTTTAAAAAAAAAAAAAAGGATACTTGCTCAAGACATTCCCTTCTGGGCCCTTCTTTTCTGGGCTCAGTTTCCAGCAGTCTCAGGCACTCTGCCTGATCTTGCTGTGGGGTTCCCTGGGCAGGGCGACTGTACACTAAAACACACGTTCCATGACCGCCCGCCTGCACAGCCCCACCCCAGCCACTGGCCACTCACTTCACTGAGCTGACTGATCATATCTTTCTCATTCTGCATGTTTGGAAGGGCTATTTATCACTTTAAATCTCACAATGTGAACTTGAAGAGAATGGCTTTCTGACAAATTGCCCAAAGAGAGGCACCACCCAAGGAAACAAAACAACCCCCTCCCTCCACCCCTCACCCATCCCACCCCCCACTAAACCTCCTCTTGCCGTCACTTGAAGGTAGCCAGCAGAAACCACACAGTGGCATTAAAGGGCTGAACAAGAACATTTGGTTGTAAACAGGGCACAGATGCCAAAATGGGTTAACCCTATTTGTGTATAATGAATGAAGACTGGGAACAACCGTCGTTATGGCCTCTGAGCAGGTAGAGCAAAGAGAAAGAAAGGGAGAAAGGGCATTTCCCAGTACGCGTGTGTGTGTCTTGATGGTAATGCTTGATTCTCATCCCGCTTGTTTACGAATCATAGTGACCTTTGTTTCCTCAAAGATGAACTGAACAATATGACGCATCTTGAATTGATCACTCCTTCTGCAGGCATGGTAGAAACCTAAAAGCCTATGAGGCTGCCTTTATTCCAACCTCTCTTTCTATTTAGAGTTTTTGCCAAAACATATTTAATCCTATAAAGCCCCAAGATGTACATTTTTTGGCTCACGTATAGACAGGCTTACTCTATTGGAAAAAGATGCTATATGTCTTCCATTTCTAAAGCAAGCTTCTCCGAATGGTCCGGCTGGGCAGGGCTGGAGGAATACCACACGAGAGGGTCCAGGGATCTGGACTATAGCACAAGGCTGGGGAGAGGGCCGCAAGAAGCTGAAAGGAAGCCTGGAGAGTGGCAATGGGCTGTGTTAGCACCATGACCACAGGACCTACTTGAGGAGACCAGGGCTCCAGGAGGGACTCCACATCCTGGAGAACAATCTGAGTCACAGAGATGGAGGCCCCTGTCCTGGAAGGGCCTCCACACACCGCCCATGGAACTGCCACCAACCCATAGGGGCAAATCCCTTAGGCTGATTAATTAACCCTGCTCAGATTCACCCAAATCAATCACCAGAAATTATAAATGGCTACGATTTCCAAATTTTGCCCTGCAAAGAATCACTCTAATGTCTTTCCCCAAGGCTGGTGGACAGGAAGGCTCTCCTCAACCCCTGCTGAGTCTCTCTGGAGCTTCATTTTTCTTCTTTCTTCTTCTTTTTTTTTTTTTAAAGCTGACGTTGCAGCTTCTTGGAGACTGTAGAGTCCACCTGCTGACATGCAGGGTGGCTCTGGGATGTGGTATGGATGTAGACTCTACCCTTCCTTCCTTCATCCTCTCATGTACACATCTTTTTGCCACTGCTTCCTTTCTGGGTGTCCTTGACCTTGGGAAAGTTCCTTAACCTTTATTTGTCTCAAATTCCTCATCTGTAAAATGGGGAAATAATCGTCCCCACCTTGCAGGATTGTGGTCCAGTTGAAATGAATTTGTGCATCTAAAGCCCTTAGCACAGTGACTGACACCACAAAGTGCTCAATAAATATTAGCAGCTATTACTTTTTTGTTATTCTTATTAATGTTGCTGTTGTTGCTATTTTTTCCTGGGGAAACTCAAGCTCCTTGAGGGCAGGGATTGTATTTTGTTCTTCTCTGCCCATCCCCACATTGACAAGCACAGTGTCTTATGGATTCATGTCCAATAAGTGCTGTACAAAAAAGGAAAATGAGGAAAAAGAGGAGGGGGAGGGGGGGGGAGGAGGAGGAAAAGAGGAAGGGGAGAAGGAAGTAGGGAAGGGAAAGAAAGGGGAGAAGGAAGAGGGTGGGCAATGAAATCGGCTCATATATACGACTGGGTAGGCAGCAGAAAGAATAAACTCATCCAGACTCACTGAAGTAAAACCAAACAACCAAACTAATGAACAGGACAGTTACATATGGAACGGAAGCCATGCGGAGATGGAAGTGCTCAGCTGGCTCTGCCACTAACCAATTGTGCAAACTTGGCCAAGTCCCTTCTCTTCTTTAGGACTTGGTTTCTGTATCTCTATATAAAGGAAGCTGAGCAGCACGGTTTCTGAGGTTCCTTCCATCTGTAAAATGTCTATGCTTTCTTGTCAGTGTAGCCTTCATGAAGTGGGCCACTAGCCTAGTGGAGAATCCAGTGGAGAGCAAGATGGTCCATATGAATGCTTGTGGAAGATGAGCAGGATGGGGAAAATGATGACAATCACAAGGGAGAAAGACAGGTCCACAGGTGAGACCGGGGATGAGAGGAGAGTCAACCCGACTCCAGGAGTAAAGCAAACTGATATTCACCGAGCACTGGCAACGTCCCAGGCACTGGACAAGATGCTTTCATGTGTATTTTTTACAAAATCAGGTTGAAAAAGTCCCTCTCTAAGAAAGAGGAGGGGAGCAGAACCCAGCCAAAGTTTCAAAGCCAGTAACTCAGATGGGAAAGGAACAGAAAACAGGAACTCACGTATTTTTGACAACTTGGAGATATAAGGGAGAAGGGGGGAGCTGCTACAGGTAAAACCATCATGGAATCATATGACAGCTGCTAGTGGGGCCAATAAGTGAATTGTGAAGCTAGGATCCTTGGTGGAAATAGATTATTGATAAGCATTGATGGATAGAGCAAAAAGGAACTGAAAAGAAAAGATTGATTACTTGACACTATGTTTTCCTCCAAGAAGAGTCTTATTATAATTAAAGTCTAACCTTTCTACTTGTTCTAATATTTCCCCACCTCCCCTAACCCCCGCCAAGGACCAAAAGCTCCCTCTAAAACATGGATGCAGCCACTCTCTCTGGCTTGCCAAATTTTATCAGTCCTGGTCTCCCACGCTTTGCCTTAAAACTGTGTTCTTGTCAGTATTCCTCAATTTCTTCACAGCCCTTCAAACTGAAGATTGACTCAACAGTCTGTCAGAAGCCACCTTGAATTTGCCTGGGGGTACCATATGCTGCAGCCAATCCCCATGCCCAGCCCAAGCCCTTAGGAAACTCTTCATCAGCAAGGCCTTGGGCCCCAGACCCCTCCCAGGTAGAAGAGTGTTTCACGAAATTCTCATGGATATTTTCGTCCCATCTGGGAGTGTGAGCAATGTAATGAATAGATGAACTGGGTCATCAAATCCTCACCTGGTTTGACAGGACCCTTGCCCAACACCCAACAGCAGGAGCAAGGAGGCAGGCTTTCCACTGGTCACTCAGAGAGGGGTAACTCACTCCGGGAGTAGGAAGACATGCTTTGAGCCCAATGGCCTCCTTTCAATTTGTTGCACAGAGTCTTTGCTCATGTTCTTCCTTCCTTCTGGAATCTTCTAACATCCCATCTTCATCTGGCTTTGACCTCTTATTCATTCATTAGATCCCAGCCTAAGCATCTCCTGCCCAGGGAAACTTCCCTGACCACCCAGTCTGAGATAGGCTGTTTTCCAGTACCATGTTCCTTGATTTCAAAGGACTCATCTCAGTTTACAAATATTCATTCACTGATGTGATTATTTTGACATCAGTCGCCTTCACTAGACCGTCAGCTCCATAAGGACAAGGACCTGTCTTCTTGCCCAGTAACGTTGCACAGTGCCAGACACACATGGGTTCAATAAGTATTTGTTGAATGAATAAAGGAACTCAGAGAGACAGAGAAGAAGTATCTAGATCACCCCCAAATTGACTGCACCACCAACCTGGCCCCAGGGTTTCAGGGCTGAAGTGACAATAGTGGTTACTTGGCCCACCCTCCAGTTGAAGCAGGAAGTCCTAGCACAGCCTGGACAACTCCTATCTGAACGCTCCCCACTCACTCTACCCCAGAGATGCATGTTGAAACATTTATAACTTAATATCCAAAGAGCTGCATGCTCCTAAGGAGAAACTGTCTAAACATGAGCAAAAACCTATTTTAAAACACTATAAACCAAGTAACCTTGGCCATATGAGATAAAATGCCTACAACTCCTTAGAGAACATCATCAAACAGACTATTAATGTGAAACAAAAGGCTCCAACAATGCCAGCATTGCACATTCTGATCTTTCCCAGACATCCACCAAAGGAACAAGATGGCTATAAATACCAAGACTTCTGAAAGTGTTTTCACAATAGTACTAACATCAGATAAAGAGCTGTGCCAGAGGACACATTTGATTCTCAGAACTCTTGGGATAATAGCTGGATTGTGTGATTTATCCATAAGACAGCCAACCCCAACAGAGCTAAAATTAGTCACCACCATTGAATGGAAATTATATGTATGGCAAGATAAACACACACCGAATAATCTGTATAAAGCCTGAAGAGTATGTAACACTGACCGTTTAGCTATAGGAACAAGCCGCTGTGGTCAGTACGGTAGCAATGTACCAGGCATTTTTGTGACCACCAGTTGCATAGCTCTGCTACTCTGATGAAACCTATGAAAAGAGCATTAGAAAAGAGGTACATAGTATGATTGAAAGAGCACAGGTTTTGGAGTCATAGTGAACTGGACTTGAATTTCAGGTCTACTGCTTACCAGTTTTGTGCTATTAGACCTCCATTTCCTGATCGATAAAATGGAAGTGATAATACTTGCCTCGTAGGGTTATATTAGGGGTTGGTTAACTATGGCCCTTGGGCCAAATCTGGCCTACCATCTATTTTTGTGAATAAAGTTTTATTGGAACACAACCACACTCTTTTTTCATAAGTTCTCTATGACCATTTTCATGCTACAATGGCAGTGTAGTTATGACAGAGACCATAGAGCCAACAAAGCCTAAAATACTATCTGGCCCTTTGCATAAAAGGTTGGCCATGCCTTGGTATAGACTGTGCATGTGCTATTCCCTGCCTGAAACACATTTCCCTATCTCCCTTCACCTAGCCAACATCTTCTCATCCTTCAGGGTCACTTCTTTAGAGCAGCTTTCCCTTACTACCTAGATAAAGTTAAATCTCTTACTCTATGCCCCCATAGCACCACTTTGGATAAGACTCATCATATTTGTAAATACTTGTCCACCGTCTGCCTTCCTAACAAAACTGTTAACTCGATGAGAGTCAGGATCATGCCTGTGTCATATACCCTCACTTAGAACATTCTAAGTATCTTAGTTGTATTCTACTCAGTCTTATCCCTCCATACTACTTCACTACCTTTGGCAGATATTCCTGGGAGTGGTCAAAGTTTTACCTAGTATAGAAAAATCCTAGTTCAAGTGAAAATCACTAGAATAGAGGAACCTTCAAATTCCTTATTGCAATTAACAGTAGTAACATTATTGGCAATGAGCCAACACTGTCACTGTGAATATGCTTAACAGGCTCTTCCTAGAATCCAAAAGTCATTTTATCAACCAATACTTATCAAACATCTGCCCTGTGAAGACATCACTTAGGTACTGTGGTGGGTACAAAGAAATGTAATCCAGTCGAGTCACATCTTAGCCAAGGGCTATTTCTGAATTCAGATCATGAGGCTAAAATTTCATATAGGAATTCCTTTAGAAGACGCCATGTCCTTAAAAATAGCATACTATTTCCCAGGAAACCTGGCACCACTGTATTTCCTCTAATTTAGGAACCTATTATTGTTTCCTTGTTTGAGCACCAGATAAAAAGGCCAGCTTGCTTTTAGGGACCATGATGTGTGAAAATATACAACTTTGAAAGACAGAATCATACCCAGTGTGGCAAGATGAGAAATCAACTCACCAAAAAGAAGACTCATATCACACATGTTATTCTCACTTTATGTCATGTGCTCATTGATAGAATGAAAAGTGGAATTGTCCACATTCTTTAAATTTCCCCCCTCTCTGTCTCACACACACGCACACATGGACACACTCACATGTTGCCAAAGATATATGCTTTAATTTACATAAATTAAATGTTCCTATGATGTTACTCCACCATGTACGTCCATTCTTCTCCATCTGGTTACCTACCATAGCACGACAAATTATCCCAAATCTCAGTGGCTCAAAGCAACCATTTGCCATGTTCATGATTTTATGAGTCCAGAATTCAGGAAGAACTCATCTAGGGATTCTGTCTGGGGATCTCTCCTATATTGGAGCCAAATTTTGATGCTCCAGTCATCTCAAGACTCAATAGGGCTGATGTCCAAAATGTTTCTCACATGTTGGCAGTTGATGCGACAGTAGGCTGAGAACTCAGCTAGGAAAGTCAACCAGAGCATCCCCATATAGCCTTTCCATGTGGCTTGAGGTTTTCTTAGCATGGGCTGAGTTCTGAGGGACCCAAGAGGCAGTATTCAAGAGCGAGTGTCCCAATAGACCCATTCAGAATCTGCATGCCTCCTTCTAACCTAGCCTCTGAAATCCCACAGCACCACTTCTGCTCCTTCTGTTGGTTACAAGTCAGAAAGCTCAGCTAAATCCAAGGGGAGGGGAATAGACCCCACCTTTCAATGGGAGAAGAATTTGTGGCCATTTTTAATCAGCCACATTCCACATGAATAACCCTTGTTCCTGCCCTCATCTTTCCTAGACTCTTAAAATAACTAGTTGCTGACTATTTTGCCCTCTGTAAAACAAAACTAAGTTTGTATGTACTATCATATGATAATTTTTTTATCAAAAAAGTCAAAATAATCATGTCTCCCAAGCACTTTTGGGGCTCAGCCATAACATCCACACCTGCCATGCCCATGATTGTCCAGTTTAGGCCTCACAAAGAGATCCATGCTACAATTATCTTAACCAGCCTGTTGGAGGTCACATAGAAATTTCCCTGTAAGTGTCATTGACTGAATGATAACAGCAGCATATTCTCTCTATTGAAATGGAGTTAATACTTATATGTGGAGAGAATGTTATTTTCAAAGTGCTTTCACATTTTAACACCAACAGCAGGCATGTGGCATAGGCATTCCTGGCCCATGGTTTTCCCAAAAGCAGAGGCTGAGACAAGGACTTGGATGCATAGTTTGTTTGGGATGTGATCCCAGGGAACATTGTGAGAGTAAGATAGTGAGACAAGAAATAGAGGCAAACCAATGAAGAGCACGTTCATGATCAGGTTACCACTGTGGGCAACTGAGGCCCAATCCCACTGAGGACCCCTGAGAGACTGTGTGGAGTGCATCTTAGGATGTCCCACTGAGGGGTGAGGAGGCTGGGGTACTTATCCACCAACCCCTGCCCCACACTGGTTGGGGTCACTCCTGGGGCATTTAATCCTTGGCACTCCCAGCCTGCTGGCCTGCCACGCATATGAACTGAGCACCCTCCCAAGACCAGAGACCACCCTAGGAAGTAATACACAGGAAGCTGTCAGTGTTCAGGCAACCTCCCGGGTAGGATGGGGGAGTGAATAGGACCCCCACAGTGTCTACTGTGCTATACTAAGAGTTCTCTGAGCTTTATCTCAGTTAATCCCTACAACAATTCTGTTGTTGTTCATGTTGCTGCTATCTGCATTCTACAAAGGAGGGAACTGAAACTCAGAGAGATTAAGTAACTTGCCCAGGGTCACATAGCAGATACAGGTCAACCTAATTCCAACTTCTATGCGAAACTGCCTCTGAGAGGCCTAGGACGGTGAGTAACTTGCCTGGAGCCACCCAATAAACAGCCACACAACAATCAGATATAAAAGCATTGTCACCTTTGGCTTGTCACCACATTGTGCCTTTTAGTCCTCTCTTGCTGAGCTTTATGCCTTACAAATGCAAAGCCTAATGAACAGCTTAATGAAAAACATTTGCATGTTTTTGACTCAGCAAAGCAGCCGATACATGCTGTAAGTCAAAACATGTGCCATCTGTACTCTACATTAAGAATCTCCCCAGTTGCGAACGCTCTCTCTACCCCCAACTGTGTGGAAACAACCCAGAAGGAATCTCCTCCAAAGCAGAATGTACTTTGGATTCAGAGAAGTGAAGGGGTAGGGAACACACAGACTCAGCCAAATATAGCTCCATGGAGGGCTTCACTTTTCCTGGAATTCTACTTAAGAGCCATAGCACTGGCTCAATACCACAGATGTGCAACCTAAACAGAAGGACCAAGCAGCCTGAGTCAGAGGATGAATGTTTACTAGAATGAGGCTGGCCCTGGAGATGACTCTCACGGAGGTGGTGGGTGTGTAGGAGGGAATGCCCTTGGACAAGAAGATAAATGGGCTGTTGTAAAGCAAACCAGCCAACAAGGGTGGAGGAGAACTAACACTTTTAAGCCACGACTAAGTATTCAACCCATCCCCCCCCACCCCAAAATACCTCTCATCACACCCATTACAATGGTGAGAATCTAAAGATCAGTCATTTGAACAGAGTCACATAGCTAATGAGACCAGAGTCTAGATGTAACCCCTCCCAAGCGGGCCAGACTCCAAAACTCATTCCATTACACCGCATAGCCTCCATCAGGCACTCAATGAGCACCTACAGTATACTAGATCAAGGAAGCCACAGTGTACACTCTTTGCAGAGAAGACTGCACCTTGTTAAATGGTGTGTACTCAGGGTTCCTGGCCCAGAGTAAACTTCTGGAGGGCACAGGACTTCAGGGGGAAACACAACCTGCATGCAGGAGGAAATGTATGTAACTGGCATCGGAGTGGTTTGCACAAAGGGCCATATGGTTCACAGGCACAAGAAATCGCTTGGGACTCTCAGAGAAGACAGATCTGAGAGGAGGTATAGCAATTCCCATGGCTGAGAAGAGAGGAGATCCAGGTGGAGGGACTGAGACCAAGCCTTAAGGTGGGCACAACATAGTGAGGGGACAGGGTCTGGCTAGAGTCTGCAGTTTAAGCGAGAAATGGGAGAGAAATGCAGAAAGCTTGGCTATAATCACACTTATCCTTGAATGTCAAATTCAGGCTTTGGAAGTTTCAGGAAATAATAACAACTAAAATCCAGTAAACACTTCCTACGTGCCAGACGCTATTCTCACAATCTACAGCAGGGTTTTTCAACCTTGGCAGGCACTATTGATCGACATTTTGGGCCATGCGATTCTTTGTGCTGGGAGACAGTCCTGTGTACTGCAGGACAGTTAGCAGCATCCTTGGCCTCTACCCATTAGACGTCTGGAGCATCTCCTCCATTCCCCACACCTAGTTGTGACAACAAAAAATGTCTCTTGACGTTGCCAGATGTCCCCTGGAAGGAAAAATCACCCCAGTTGAGAGTCACTGCTCTACTAAATTGAAAAACTAATATACAGTCACTGTTCTATATTAAATTGAAAAACTGCAAAATGCAGTAAGCCTTTTACTTGCAATTATGTGGAAATTTGTATGAAGTTACATGATAACCGATAATAGTACGCAACTAATAATAATAATATAGGCTTAAATCAGAAGGGTGAATTATGGGAGCATAATTTCTCTCTTTAATAGTGTTGTCATATCTTTTAAATATAAGTGAAGGATTCAATGGACTCCAGGAAATACCTCTAATCTTAGTTCTCCACCCATTTTCAAAAATAGCAGGCTGAAATCAGTTCATTGCTACTCATTCTTTGAGACTCAGCTCAGGCATTACCTCCTCCTCCAGGAAGACCTTAAAACAATGTTGAGCATCTAACAAGCACTCCACAAACAATAGCTACCATTGTTAGCTCCTAAATGTTTACAGATCAAGAAACTGAGGCAATCAGGATTCAAACCTCCCTTTTGCTCTAAAGCTGATGTTCCTTCTGCCACTCTGCCACCTAAATGATTTACCCATCAGGTTAAATATCAGAAAGAAGGGAATCAGTGGCTGCAGCAGAGGGTTACACCCAAGTCAGCTGGCTTCAGGGCCCACCTGGATCCCAGGGACAAAACTTAACTCCGACAGCGCTGGGTCCCAGAGACGCCGGTCCCTTGTGCTTTGGCGCCCTCTGCTGGTCACGGACTCAGCTGCTGAGAATGAGCGTGTGCACGGGGGCCGGGGGGAGTGAACCAGTGTCAATCTGCTCTTTGCAATAAAATCTCCTTAAGGCCTAGGTCCTTGCCCTGTTTTCTTATTCTTTTTACACAAAGGAGCAGGAATGGCAGGGATTTCAAGGCTGAGCAAAACAAAAGCTTTTTTTTTTTATGAGGAAAATCAGCTCTGAGCTAACATCCGTGCTAATCTTCCTCTTTTTGCTGAGGAAGACCAGCTCTGAGCTAATATCTATTGCCAATCCTCCTCCTTTTTTTTTTTTTTCTCCCCAAAGCCCCAGTAGATAGTTGTATGTCACAGTTGCACATCCTTCTAGTTGCTGTATGTGGGACGCGGCCTCAGCATGGCCAGAGAAGCGGTGCGACAGTGCGCGCCCAGGATCGGAACCTGGGTCACCAGTAGCAGAGCGCGCGCACTTAACCGCTAAGCCATGGGGCCGGTGCCAAAAGCTTTCAGGGAAGAATATTAAAAATGAAATAAAAACCTGTTTATTCAGACATTCCTATGAGCAAGGCGCTGTGCAGAGCATTGTCATACCAATTTTTCTCACTGAATCTCATTTGGGCTGGCAGGACAGCAGCCAGGGCCAAAAGGCAGTGGACTTCGAGGCAGAAAAGGAGCTGGAGGTCACTGGAGTGCAGAAAGAGTGGGCGGTCATTGCACACACATGCATGCACACACACCTATTCTGATATGCTAATAAATGGAGTCATTAATTTTTAGAAATAGTTGCATTCTAATACCCTTTATGCTTGAAGTTTCACATCTGGGAAGTGTTGCTTTTTTTTTTTTTTGAGGAAGATTGGCCCTGCGCTAACATCTGTTGCCAATCTTCCTCTTCTTTTTTCTCCCCAAAGCCCCAGTACATAGTTGTAAATCCTAGTTGTAGGTCCTTCTAGTTCTTCTATGTGGGATGCCACCTCAGCATGGTTGATGAACTGCGGGTGTGTTCGCGCCCAGGATCCGAACCGGGGAAGCCCGGGCCGCCAACCGGGAACGCAGGAACTCAACCGCTACGCCACCGGCTGGCCCCACGGGTGGCTGTTAACAAGCCCAGGAGAGCATCAGAGTGGAAGAGGAGTTAACGATAGTGAGAGTGGACCCTGGGCCAGGCACTTCATATATGATATTTTATTTAACCCTATAAGACAGGAATTATCATCCCCACTTAAAGTTCTGGAAAGTTAGGTGACTTGTCCAGAGTCACACAGCTGGCGTGTGGCAAAGCTGAGTTTCCCTCCATGACCTGTCTGGCTCCAGTCCTCGCACGAGGCCCATCGACCTCAGCCTGCCCCAGCCACACCAGAGAAGGGGGTGGGTGCAGACCCACGCTGTCAGCGCCTCTTGATCAGACAGTTGTCTCTGAGCCCTTAAGAGGCAGCCTTCGCTGCAGCCTGTCAAGGGAAAGAGAAGAGCGCATTCTGGAAGGGAAAAAGATCCATGCTGAAGACGAATCAGATTAGCTTTCCTGGGGTGACTCGGTGGTTCTGAATCATCAGTGAAAACAAGCATTTTGCCATCTGGTAATTACCTTGGGGCTGCGGTGTCAATCCCCTCTCCTTCATCCTGCCCTCTTTAGGAAAACAGGGCCCCTGGGTGGTCCAGATGGCCAGAGGCCTGTGCACAATGAACAGAGGCTGCTGATACATGTGTGACCCCTTTTGCCACAGGAAGTCCTCCCATGCAAAAGTACATTCAGGCAGATTTTCCTTCTCGTAAATGGCTCGTTAGAAAGCCAATGACTTCTAGGAAGAAAGCATTCAAAGACCTCAGGAACTCTGTGCGCCCGCTCCCCATCTCTTTTTTATCAATGAGCCAAAATGCCCGCAGTCCGCTGTGCTTGTCACCACCATGTGCACTGCTATGGGGAGCCTCGAAGAGCCAGCTCTCTCACCAGAGAAAGAAAGGAGAGACACTTTTGATAACAGGCTTTTTCTATCTCAATTGTTTCTACCCTTCCTCCAACTTTTCCTGCACCCTGACCGAAGCCGTCAGTAGAAACACCCTCTTGTTGAACTGAACCCAGCAACCCGGGGATCTCTGACTCACTCCCCACACTGGAGAGTCCCTACCAGCCCCGGGGCAGGGGGAAATCCAGCAAAAGGGGCCCAAATTCACCACTGAGTAAGGGTCGACTTGATTACTCTGATTCTCCAAAGCATGCAGCGGCAAACTTCTTCCTACTCCCATCCAGAATTGAGAGACGATATAGTAGAATGAGAGGCAGAATAGAAAATATTTAAGGGCCTCACTTAGGTCGGGGTACATATTCTAGTAAACATGACTTGGGACTTAACCTCTCTGAGCCTTGTTTTCATCAAGGATGATAAAAGTAACTACTTAAAAGAGTTATTGTGATGATTAAATATACTTGTCTGGCATACAGCAAGTGCTTAATAAAATTTTTGTTATTACATTAATATTGATATTGATTTTTTATTGATATTAATATTATGAAGGTCAAAGCAGTACTCATATATGTCTTTGAGCCCAAAGTATCCAGTTTAGCATCTATAGTAAGGATTCCCAACCTCTGCTCTATGGACATTTTGGGCTAGATGATTCTAGATGCGAGGGGCCATCCTGTGCATTGCAGGATATTTAGCAGCATCCCTGGGCTCTATCCACTAGATGCCAGTAGCACCTTCCCTCCAGTTGGGGCAACCAAAAATGTCTCCAGACATTGCCAAATATCTCCTGGGCAGCAAAATCACCCCTGGTTAAGAACTACTGATCTATCACATCCTGTGCCACTTAGCTTCTTAACTCCAAGTTTCTTTAGTGGCAAAAGAGGAAAAAAATCTGTTTATCATTCAAATGATTACTAAGTGACAGATACTTTAAATGTTGGCTCACTTTATTCTCACAATACATAGGCTAGGCCCATTTACAGAAGAAGAAACTGAGAGACCCAAGCCCACCTAATTGCAGAGGAGACAAGAACTAAGGGAAGGCCAAGGGCTATAATACAACCTGAGAAAAGAGAGGACAGAAGTTCATTAACAGGCCCTAGAGAAGCCAGAGCAAAAGCAAGAGTCACAGCAAGCAAACAAGAGAGCAGAAGAGACGTCACAGAGACCACGGGGCCCAGGCGCAACGGTGCATTATTCAGGGGCAGGAGCCTGCAGGTTCTGGCCAGAAGCTCAGTCAGAGAAGCAAGTAACCAGCTGTGAGGTTCCATGGGGTTGTTTTAACCTAGAAATGGAGAGTCACAATCTCACCCCACAGAAAGGACCTTTCGGGGTCTGTGAAGGCAAACGTGGCCAGCTGGAGCAAAAACAGGTAGGAACTGAGCAGTGACATCAGACGAATGCTACTGTCATTCCAAAAGGGATCTGGGTCTAAGCTGGGTACCTATGGGTCACCTGCTTGCATGGACTTTTCACCTTGAAATCTGACCTGCTGGAATAAAGCGGGTTATAAACACTGACCTATTCACTGAGACTGTTATTCTTGGGTGACTCATCACGCAGGAAAGGGAGGGTAGGAAGAGGAAGAAACAGACCAGTGTGACTGTCTAAGGACGAGAAAGCCCCACTCTCCGAGCTCACGGGAGAGCAGAGATGAAAACAGTGATGCTTCTTGTGGGTTTAGTCCTAGCATCTTGATGCTAAGCTGGGCCACCTGTGACTGTTTGCCTGCTGTAGGTCAAAGATCGTGAGAATGGGGCTCAGAAGAAATAGTCTAGGGACCTAACTTTGAAACTGACTAGCTAGGCAATCCTGGGTAGGTCGTTTTTCTCCTCTGAGCTGCAATTTTTTATCTACTGGAGTCAGGTAACAGCACTGATCCTGAGCTTGTGAGGTGTCAAGGAGAGAGAATTGTATGAAAGCTAGCCTTAATACCCACCTTGAAGAAAAGAGAATCTTGCGGCCTTCCTCTATTGCTAAAGCAATAAGACTGGGTTTCAAGGACCTGGCACCTAGGTTCCCAATCTTCAGCAGAATCAACCGGTCAACCATCCTACCTGATGAGAACCTTTGCTTACAGATTCTTACTTGTTGTCTCCTGATTCTGAGAAGGTCCCTCAGTCCTGCTGGTTTATTGGAAATCTATTTTCCCAGAACAGTCACTTGAGTACAATTCTATATCAAAGGAAAAAATAAAGCCCAATTCTAACTCAACACTCACTACTATCATGCCATGAGACTTCCACTGCTGTCCAATTCTAGTCTCCCCACCCCCTAGCCAAAGATTCAGACATGGGGCAGCTTCCACCAGCCTTTCCAGTATGCACTTTTAGGGACAGAGGAGAAAGACCAGTCTCCCACTGGCTCCGGAGAATAGGTCCAAATATGTTCTCAAACACGGCATTCAGAAAAATACGGTGCATTTGGTTAAGCACATCCCCCTTCCATCTCTGAGCCCAGGAGTAGCCACAAGGGACATTTCATCCATATGTTTCTCATTCATTTAAATGTAACTCACTAAAACACTGCTAAGCAGTACAAGGCCAAGACGGGTTTGTGTGCTATGTCATTTATTAATTTTGTTTTTACTCCAGAAGCGGTAAATTATATTTTCCTGAGAGCAAACGATTTCAAACCTCAAAATATTTATACGTGAGCCAAGCACAGAACCTCCACACTGTACCGTGATGGAATCGTGCAGAAACACGCATCTCAGCCCTTGGAGGGCAGGGATTCTCTACTGAGTAGTTTGAAAAAAACATACCTAGTAATTTTATGGCATTTTACATTTGGGGAAAAAAAGATATATTTCCATAATACAAAGTACAGAATATAAAATGTGACAATATCCTTTCAATTGTTGGCAACGTACAGAAGAAGCCATGATTCTCAAGCAAACAGAAGGAATACATCAGAGTTGTTGTGGAGTGTAACATGCTTATGTTTATTAAAAGAGGAGCTGAAATTTGAAAGACGTTGGTATAGGAGAGAAATATTACCTTATTTGATATTTAATATTGATGAGTTTCTTTCCTGCTTCTTAGTTTCATGGTTAAATCTGTTTGGATTATAAGTGGAAAATTATTGTTCAAAAGCTTCTACTGTTATTAGCTAGTCAGTTTAAATGTCTTCCTATTTCTGCTTTCACCATTTTTTAATAGTCTGGTATTAGATTAGACCTTAAGTCTTGGCTTAAATATCAATTCTTATTTCCTTCCTTAAAAGTGAACTCCCAGGATAATAAAAGGAAAAAAGAAGGAGCTTTAGAGGCAAAGAGAAGGATTCACGCTCAGCCCAACCACTCCCTAGTCTGAACAAGTAGTTCAATCTTTTGAAACTTCAGTTGCACATCTGTCAAATCCTCACCACCCTCTGTCTTGCTTTCAGTACCGGAAAATTTGTTCATCTTATTAACACCTTTAAAAATGGAGCTCCCCAAAAGGAGACAAAGATTAACCCAAAAATAGGTAAAAATCAAAGATTTGAGGGTAGAGCAAAGAGCATAGACCTAATAGACCAGGACACAAAAGACAAATTTCCCCAACTTTACACCATCCCTCCAGGAGTTGATGGCTCTTAGGTTATCACTGTTGCGGCTTATCAAGTAATAGGAAACCATGAAGGGACAGAAAATCCTAGGTTGGAGTGGTAGGCAGAATAATGCACCCTCTCCTCTCAAAGATGTCCACATCCTAATCCCTAGGACCTCACATGGCAAAAGGGACTTTGCAGATGTGATTAAGGATCTGAGAGAGGGAGATTACCCTGGACTATCCAGGTAGGCCCAGTGTAATCACAAGGGCCTTTATTAGTGAATGAAGGAGGCAGGAGAGTCAGAGAAAGATTTGAAGATGTACTGTGGCCGGCTTTGAAGATGGAGGAAGAGGTCACAAGCCAAGGAATACAGGTGGCCTCTAGAAGTTGGAAAAGACAAGAAAATGGATTCTGCCTCAGGTCCTCTGGAAGGAACACAGCTTTGCCAACACACTGACTTTAGCCCCATAAGACTTATTTTGACTTCTGACCTCTAGAACTATAAGATAATAAATTTCTGTTGTTTTAAGTCATTAAGTTTGTCGTAATGTGTTATAGCAGCAATAGGAAACCAATACAGTCGGTGTGTGAAAGCTATGTGCTGGGTGGCCAAGCCATACTGTGTATGCATTCACAGCATTCCAGGGGTGCCAGAGGGAGTAGGGCAGCCTGAAGCATCTGTTCCCACGAGAAAAGCCTTTGGAGCAGGGACTGGCAAGCCCTTCATAATCTAGGTTCCTCCCTGTATTAGTTATCTATTGCTATACAACAAATTACTGCAAAACATAGCAACTTAAAACAATACACATTTATTATCATAGTTTCTGTGGGTCAGGACTCCAGGCACAGCTTAGCTGGATCGTCTGCTTCAGGGTCTCTCTCAAAGCTTCAACGAATGTGACAGCTGGGTACAGTCATCTCAAGGTTCATCTGGGAAGGATCTGCTTCCAAGCTCATTCAGTGATTGTTGCAGGATTCAGTTCCTCAAAGGCTGTTGGACTGAGCATCTTAGCTTCTTGATGGCTATTGACCATAGGCAGCTCTCAGTTTCTCGTCATGTGGACCTCCCCAATATGGCAGCCTACTTCATCAAAGCCAGCAAGAGGCAGTCTGCTGGCAAAACAGAAGTCACGGTCTTTTTAACCTAACCATGGAAATAACATCCCATCACCTTAACTGTATTTTATTTATTAGAAGTAAATCACTAGGTCCACCGGTGTTCCAGGAGAGGAAATTACACAGGGGCATGAAGATTCAAAGGCAAGGATCATTGGGGCCCCTCTTAGAGTCTGCCTACTACACTCTATTACTGGGGAAGCCAGCCATACTACACTTCCCAGTTCCCCAGTGGTGGCCATTTGACTGACTTCTAGCCAATAGAACATGAACAGAAGATATGCACCATTTCCAGAGTCCTTTCCCCTTCCACCAGCAGGATGCAGACAGACATGGTGACCTTGGAAACCATACACTGAAAATAGCTGAGCCAGGAGATCAAAGAAGCATAAGACACTGATTCAGCAGTTGAATCAGGGGAGAAGATATCCTTTCATCAGGAACACCATTTTGGACTTTAAATCAGCAAAAAGTCATCTTCTATCGTGTTTGAGCCGTTATAAACTGGGGGGTTATTGCTGCTAGTTTAATCTTCCCTAACATCCCCAGAAGGGTATGGAGAAGAAAGGGTGAAGGATGAAGGACCAGCAGTATGTGAAAGGGGAGGGTGAGAGAGAGAGACAGAGTGATCCACACAGTCAAGGGCTATACTACAGGCAGTGAACCTCTCCTCATGATACAACACACAGTCCACACACAACCTTTACCCAAATATTTAGGATAGAATCTATCCCCCCTCAAAAAACTCATAAAATGCTTGGTGTGAGTGTATTTCTTGTGGAAAATGTTGATAGGCAGAGTTTTCCACCTAATATAGAGCAAGAGAAGAAAAAAACACGCAGACAAAAGGAACACACTGAAGACAAAGAGAAGTAAGAGAAAGCAAGATCCAGGAATCACAAAGACTGTGAAAGTTCCACACTGCCACCAGCCATCCAAGTAGGGTTTGAGTCAATTTCAACTAACTCGCAAGGGCAGTATAGTCCTAAATGACATCTGAGCTTGATGTGGCAGAGTTCCCATAGAGGAAAGAGGAACGAGGTCAAGGACCCAGGTTAATTCTAGAAACATGTACATAAACAGCAGTCTGTGCTTACGAAATAAGCAATATGACAACAGGGCTCAGTCCAGTAGACCTAAATTGTCACTAGTGGGAAAAGTTCAGTGAATGAGCCCGTGATTAATGATCACAGGGTAAAGGGAGAACCTCAGGGGATGGGGCTTATTCCAGGAAAATTCCCCCAGGAATATTTCACTGTTGACTCCAATCCATCAATAGCCTTATTCGTGTTAGCAGCAATTTTGAACAGCATAAAATTTGAGCATATCATGCACCATCTTACAATTTCTGGCAAGTAAAAATGTTCATGTCATACTGCAACTCTCATCTTCACCTAAATTGTCACCTCTTGACTTCTGGCTGATCCTCAAATTGAAACAGACCATGAAAGGAAAGACATCTGACACCCTGAAAACATCAGATCCAACCAACAGACTGTTTGAAGGTGACTTCAAAGGATGAGTTTCAGATGTGCTTCAGCAAGCAGTGCCAAGGTGGGGCAATTGTATAAAGTCTGAAGGGAAGGCTTTGGAAGGGGATCAATCATGTAAGTGTTCATTGTTCAATCAAATGTATTTATTCCATCAGTTATCAAACTTTCGTTAATCACGCTTATTATAGGAAGGAGCTGAAAGCAAGAAGAGTTGCTTATTTGTGTGGTAAACAAGAGATTCCAAGCAGAGTTCATCTCCTGACTTCAGAAGAGGTGGCTCCCGATGGCCTAGCAAGGAACCACATGCTGGTTTTGGTATGTATGCTGTCTAATTCTTCTGTGCATTCTGTGTTTTACCAAGAGACTAAAAAATAGAGATGCTAGATAGAAAGACAAATAGAAAGACAGACAGATAGATAGATAGATAGATAGGTAGATAGATAGATAGATAGATAGATAGATAGATAGATAGATAGATAGATATAGATAGACAGATAAACAGAGATAGGGATAGAGATGGATAGAGATGGATAGAGATAGAGATGGATAGAGATAGAGATGGATAGAGATAGAGAGAAAGAGATCACGATAGAGAAGATGGACATTTGTGGGGTGGGAGCAACTAGGGCAACAGGACAGGATGAGGAGGCTTCATCGCTGTTGTCAAACAGCCTTACCAAACTTTTAGCTAAAATCATTAAACATAAAACCACTTCCACACTAGCATCACTCAATTTGCTAATATGGCCTGTGCCTCCTCTACCACCCCCTGCCTTGCGAGCTTTTTCTGCTTCCTTTAGCCAAGACAGAACAATCTTCTGTCCTACCAACCTCCTCCACCGCTCCTCCCCTATACCCTCAGTCCATAAAAACTCAATGGAAAACAAGTAAGGCATTCCATCTGTCTTTAAACATTGTCTGATATAACCTTGATATTTAATCACAGCTATTTCCGCTTGTAACTTACGTCCTTCTTTTCCTTTGTCCTAATGGCAGATTTCGGTTGTATCAAATGTATAGTACAAACATCCTCTGTTTTAAGATGCCTCAAATCCGTGTAGAACAGATGGCTGAGTCCCTCCAAAATGATTCAGTTTCTCCAAAAAAACATAGTCCTTGGAGTATCTTCTTCAGTCATCACAATTAATTGTGGATTTTTTGGTATGTTTCTTCAATTTGGTCCTATAAGTTTTAGGTATCTGTTGTTTCCCTTTCTATATCTCATGTATCTCTTTAAAGAGCCTTGGTACTAAGGCCCAGACATGGGTACCATGCCCCCGACCTTGGCCACAAAGGTTCTTCTCATGCCAAGGGCCTTAATACAATAACAATTACATCCAGCATTTATGGGATATTTACTTTGTACCAGGTGTGGGGCTAAGTATTTTACACAAATTACCTCATCTAATCCTCTCATCCTGACCCTTGGAAGCAAACACTCTTTCATAACCCTACTCTAAAGATGAAGAAACTGAGGCACAGAGAGGTCGAGTCAATTTCCTAAGGTCTTAAAGCTAACGGGTGACGGAGCCCGGAGTTGAAGCCTGCTAGCCCAGCTCCAGAACCCGTGCTCTCAGCCACCACACCATGGGGCCTTAAAAGAGTAGTAGTCAAAAGGAAGTGCCTCATGAACAGTCTTCACTTCCCAGACCAGCTCTTTTCGTCACTCATCATTTCAATGAGTGGAGAATGTAACATTTCATATACCCAATGACCTCGTATTTTCTCCTTTACCACACACCCCATCCAAACCTAATGATTCTGATATCTGAGCTTTACTCATTTGCCCTACAACATTTCTAGTGGTCCAGTTGGTTTTTATTTTGTTGAAATTTTCTACCACTGGCTATTTGAAAATATATCATATGGGAAAGCTAAACATGGAGGATTTATCATTGTATGAATATTAAGCCAAGTGGTTTGATAAGTTCATCAAACCACTGTTATGTCCAACTGGACAATAATGGTCTCTTCCTCCTTACTTCATATCACACCCACCTGAGAACGTCACTGTTGGCAGTCAAAAGTCATGGTCAGGCCTGTTATACTCAAAACTCAAGGAGGCCCAAGAGTACAGCAAGGGCAGAAATATAGTGCGAAGCCTTTGAGTTATGTAACTGTGATTTAGCAAGAAATTACGAACTTGGAACACTAGGTCTGGGTAACATGGGCTGGCTTGTCTCTAATCTTCTCCCTGTCTTTAAAGGGTGCAGACAGGGAAGCAGTTCTGGGATCCTCTAACCAGACCAAGTCCCCTGCTCTGCTTCAGGAATTAAGGAGGTCCTTAGAAGCCACATCCTATTACACTGTCATGTGTCCTGGATCTCAACGACATCCTTTGGACCACTTGTCTGCTGTCCTGGCAATAGAATGAAGTAAAAGGAGCCCAGCCAATTCTGGTCATTGCCTTTGTCAATACTCAAACCCAGGCCAGCCTGCATGATCGAGCCTCTGATGCTTAGACATCTACGCTTTCACTGATGTTTATGCAAACATATATGCACAAGTGTAATCTTTTGTTTTCTTTCTAATTAAAATGGGATCACATTGAATAATAACTACTGTTTTGAAAATATAAAGTTAGGGCTAGCTTAGAGGTAAATTATGCCAAATTTCTCTTCTCCAGTTGGACTTTTCAACTCATTTTAGGACAGATGTTACAAATTGGATCACTCAGTCCTCCAACCCCCATGTAGGACACCTTCCCATGCACTCAGCTAGAAAGCTAAATGCTTCATTTCCCAAATCCCCTTGCAATTAGGACATCCTGTGTGACCCAAGTAAACACACACTATGAGACATGACAGGCAGAAAAGGCCATCAAGAAGCAGAGTCTCACAGCTTCTCTGACACACACGATACTGGAGATATTTGGTTTTCCTATGGCCACTGCTGTAGGGGTCCTGGTGTCAGCGCCCAGCTGCATGGTAGCAAATGCAGCAGAGTTCTATTTATATTCTGCACACCCTTTGAAACTTCTTTACTGTCCACCAATCTCCACCACAAAGTTTTGCATTAATTTTCTTGGCTTGGTCAATCATATCAAACTTACTTTTTTGAGGCAAAATGCATTCTGGTGCCTATAGGTCCTGGAGTGCTCCTTTGCTGGGACCTCACATCTGAAGTCACCACTTCTCCAAATAAGTGAGACACATAGAGAAGAGTTGAATGCAAACTAGAGAAAATTGGATTTTCTTGACTGATCTCAAAGTCACCTTAGAGTTGTCTGTTGAAGTGCAGATTTGTGGGGGAAAAAAAAGATAGTAGTCACTTGCACATCATTCATTATTCATTTATTCAATGACTGTTAGGTCAAGGAGTGCAATCCCTCCTCCTGAGGAGATCAGTTTAGTGAGGGAGACTTACAAGAAAACAGGAAATGTGGAATGGGAGGAGCAGAGTGCAATGAGCACCCAACCTAGTCTTGGGTGATCAGAACAAGTTTTCCCTGAGGAAGGGACATCCATGCTGACACTGAAGGCTAAGTATTGGCAGCCAGGCAAAAGTGAAGAAGGGCTATAAAAATCCTTTTAGGCAGAGAGAACAACATGTGCAAAGGCCCTGAGGTGAGAGGGTCAAGAAAATGACTCACTCGGTGTTCAATTCAAGGCATCCAGAGTATGACATGGGTGTTGTAACAAGGCCAAAGCCAAAGGGTTAAGCAGGGCCCAGATTACAGAATTTGTTTGACAAACTTGATTTGAACTTAATCTATTTCAACTTGAATGAAGAATTTTCTGAGTATATTTTGGTAAGGGGAGAGCAAGTATAAGCCTAACATAAGAGCAGTTAGGAGAGCAAGCAGAAGGATGCCAGACACCTGAAGGCAGGGAGGGACTATTCCAGGAAAGAAGATGAAAACACCAAGAAGTAGCTCCTGGGAGCCAGTTTTGATGACCATACCAGTTTATATAGAGCTAGTCCCAAACTTTTTGGGGAAGACATGGGGTCCAGAATGTGTGCACAATTTAAGAGGAGCCAGAATGCCCCTCATGGCTTCATGGATCTGCCGTGTGATCTTGCCCCAGCAAAGCAGGGGAGGCAGTAAGTGTTCCCTTCGCATAACCTGCCCACTGCAGGACAGAAGGGCAGTATCTGAGAGAGCAGGAAGTGCATACCATTTTCCCAGCATGAAGAGCTAGTGCTGCCTCCCGGGCCAGCTGGGCTCGTGGTCTTCCTGATCCTCTCCAGGCCCCTGCTGGCTGCAGCCTGTCTGGGTGACTGGTCAAGGCGAGGAAGCTCCCATCTGAGCTGCAAGAAAGGAAAACCCAATACAGGGCGCTGAGTGGGAGAATTTATGGCTCATCATCTCTCCATTCTCTATTGAGATAAATGTCCCCACCACGGCGCATGCAAAGACCTAGGTCCACACCACCGGATTGAAAGTGATGTAAAATTAAAAAGCCCTTTTGCAAAGATTGCATTCCAGAAAGCCAAAGCCAAATAAAATATGCAATTACTTCCAGGAAGAATGCCTCACCTGGCAAGCTTTCCCACTTTCCAGCTGTACATCGGGGTTTCTTGTCTCAGTGCATTAATTGACATTTAAATCCAAACTTTATTGTTTCTTGTATGGGAAATGACTCTCAAATTTAAAAGAAAAAAATAAAAACTCCCTTGCATAAGGAATACAGTAATAACTGGGTCTGAGAAGTTCCAAAAATCAAAAGAATATTTTCTTTTAACCTCTGGCAGTTCCAGGGCAGGCTGTAGTCCCAAGCTAGGATGTAAATCAGGAACGCCACACTTGCAGGAAGGCTGCCTTGGGTTGGAATTCCAGCCCTGTGGCTTACTAATTGCACGCTCTTAGAAACTCATTCACTTTCCTGAGTCTTGATTTCCTTGTCTTTAATGGAGATGATAATTCCTCCTCTTGGAGTACTTGTGAGGCTTAAATAAACAAAAGCAGAGCTTTGCCGAGCACAGGACTCAGCTCGCTGAGAGCGCTCAACACACAGGTGTTGGCTGTTCAGTTGATTGGTGATTTCTCTGCCATGGGAAAACCAATTGACAAAGGCAGACACAAGAAGAACCTGAAAGGTCATAGTTCTCATTGGGTTCTGATTCCTGTTGGTCCACGAGCATTCAGAGGTGAATCCCCGGTGGTGCTCAAAAAAAAGACAAATGGAAGGAAAGTCCAAGAGCAGATGAGAATGATATCAATCAACAGATACTACTCATCGCTTACCGTATGTCTTAGTCAGCTTGGGCTGCTACAACAAAATACCATAGACTGGGTGACTTAAACAACAGCCATTTATTACTCACAGCTCTGGAGGCTGGGAAGTTCAAGATCACGGCGCCAGCACACTTGCTTCTTGGTGAAGACCCTCCTCCAGGGTTGCAGATGGCTGCCTCCTTCCTGTATCTTCACATGGCAGAGAGAGGAAGCTCTGGTCCCGTCATGGGGGCTCCACCTACATGACTTCATCTAAACCTAACTGCTTACCTCCCGAAGGCCCCGCCTCCTAATACCATCACATTGGGGCTTAGGGCTTCAACATATGAAATTGGGGGGGATACAAACATTCTGTCCATAACACCATATATTAATGCATTCATTCACTGCCTTAACAAATCCCAAGCTCACTTGCAAAGGTCATAAAGGTTAACGCAAGGAGAGGACGATAGCATAGGCCCTGCTCTGTGACTGCCCTCCTGAGCCCCTTCTCCATCCCTCCAGCAGGAGGTATCCTAGCGGTGAGTCAGGGGCAATTCCAAATGCTATGAGGAAATTCATATTTTATTGCCTTCTTTCCTATGTCAATCCAACCCTGGGTAGTTATCCTGATGAAAACTTTACAACCTCTCTGATCACCACCTCTCCCCACCCTCACCCCCAAATATTGGTAAAAAGATGACAAAAGTTCCTAGGGAAAAATCACAAACTCACTAGAGTGGGTTGTGAGGCTGAGCTCATGGTATTGGGGTTCATGAGGTTTGGCACAGGCTCCTGAACGTAAGCGAGAGCCCTCGGGTTCATTCCTTCTCATCCAAAAGCTATAGTTATAAAGAAAATAGAACAGTGCCTAGTTGGTACCTGGCACATGATAGGCAATAGATAAATGAATAAATATTTTTTCAACTAAGCTGAACTGGAAAATGGTTTCCAAATGAGCTCTAATGAAACACACACACATGCATGCGTGCACACACACAGGGTCTCACACATGCACGTGCTCCAGTATATCATTTAAAAGTAATGAAGTACTGATATTGCTACAATATGGATGAAGCTTGAAAACATTATGCTAAGTGAAAGAAGCCAAATACATAGGGTCGCAAGTGGTATGATTCCACTTAAATGAAACATCCAGAATAGGTAAATCCACAGAGACCAAATGCAGATTGGTGGTTGCCAGGGACTGAGGAGGGGTATGGGAATGGGGAGTGCCTCTTAATGGATACGGATCTCCTTTGGGGTGATGAAAATGTTTTAGAACTAGATAGAGGTAGTGGTTGCACAACATTGCAAATGTACTAAATGCCACTAAATTGTACGCTTTAAAATGATTAATTTTCTGTTATGTGAATTTCACCTCAATTAGAAAATGAGTCTTCAGCCTGTGTTTTTAAGACCTACTCTAAGGTGTCCCTGGTCCACCCAACCTTCTTTGTCACCATTCACCAACCAGCTCCTGCACAGCAGCTGCGTATCTTCCTAATCCCTACAATATTTTACGCAGGAAAAATAAAGAGATCTCCATCAGGGACAGGTCAGGTTCTGTGGATCTGAAGCTTATAGAAATTGGGGACCCCATTTAAAAGAAAGAATGCAAAATTATTATACAAAATCAGGTACAAAATTAAATATTTAATTAGTGTAAGAAAAGAAATGACACGGGCTGGCCTGGTGGCGTAATGGTTAAGTTCGCTCGCTCTGCTCTGGCAGCCCAGGGTTCGCAGGTTCAGATCCCAGGTGCAGACCTGCACATGGCTCATCAAGCCATGCTGTGGCAGGCGCCCCACATGTAAAGTAAAGGAAATGGGCACAGATGCTAGCCCGGGGCCAATCTTCCTCGGGAAAAAGAGGAGGATTGGCAACAGATGTTACCTCAGGGCTAATCTTCCCCCCTTAAAAAAAAAAGAAAAGAAAAGAAATGACAATAATGTACAAATTCCAAAAAGCGAATACTACAAACTTCACAAAATCCACTGAAAAAAAGCATGCTGTCTTTCATTAATTAATTGCCTGGCATACATCGGTACTAGTTTTTTTCTAGGTTTCTTAGCTACCTACCTTTGATCACCTCTATTTTATAATATTATCTATACAGGGAATAAAAAGATAATTCAGTCTTCCTCTAGCATGCTGATTGAAAATTGTATTTTTATTGATAGTTTAGAAAAGTTCCTTTCTTCACAACTTGATATTGGTCATGTTATGTAAATTTTAGGATTGTGATAAGATTTGAGGACACCTCTACTAAGTTTATTTCATATATGAGTTGTAACATTTCAAACTTTTAAATTTTCTTGTGTAGTGACTAAACTTAAATACTCTCGCACACTTCCTGTGCCAGGACCCTAGGACAAGTTCAATTGTGAGACTACCTCTGTCCCTGAATTTTGTGTCAGGACACCTGGTGAGTCAGCTCAGTGGACACGAGTGTTCCTAGAAGCCGTCTCAACCATGGGACAGCCAGTAAAAACAACACCATGCACAGGAGAGCTGCAAGCTACATAAATACATCCCGCTAAGCACAGGCCAGATGTAACTCCAACTCAATATCCCCTTAGCTAGAGCCCAAGAATGGCTGAGGCCCCTCAAGCAATGTTCTCCAGGGGGAAAATGTGACAGATAGGGGATCAGAGCAGAAAAAGACAGTGGTCTTAATCCACCTGGGTTCAAATACCTTAATTTTGCAAATTTTATAAAAACAAATGACCATGTGAACATTGCTAGGGCACCTCCCGGTTTTGGCTAGTGAGAGTCTAGAAACTTGTTTCATTAGCTTCACTGTAAACCCACCCCTGTTCTGGATAGAGAACGGGAGCATGTTGCAACTCACCTTTTCTTCTTTTCTTTTTTCTTTTTTTCAATAAATGTTTAATTTTTAAGAAAGTAAAACACGCACATAAAGTTTACAAGTCAAATAGTAGTAACGTTCATTACAAAAATAGCATGATCTGTCCTCCACTTAACCCACTCCAATTCCCGCTATTCATAGACCCCCGCTTTCAATTTTTATAGTTACTTCTTCTGGCATGTATATCCAGGCTTCAAAATAATATGCTTACTCTGCCACTTCTGGAATTATCCTCTTTAGACATTATCCATTTTCTTTGTATTGTTGAAAATGAGAATTTATTTCTCTTTCACTAATAACTCACCCAGTTCCTTCCTTCTCCCCCCAACCCCTCCACACCCCAATGGCTTCTAACCAGACTTAGAATCTGAGCTATTTTTTCTTGCTTACAAGGCCCTACTTCATCTAACCCCTGCCTTCCTCGCTGGCCTCAGCTCCCACTACTCACTCCCTTGCCCACTACCACCCAGCTACAAGGCCAGTCTTCCAGTTCCTCGGAAATTCCAAGCTCATTCCTGCCTCAATACATCTGCTCGTTAACCTTCTCCCTAATCCTATCTTCCCAATCCCAGTCCTAAACATTTGTTTTCCTACACTTTGTTGCATTTGAATGTGCATTCTTCTCTTTCACTCTATTACATTTTTTATAAATTGACCTTAATTTTTGTTGGAACAAGTCTACACCTTCACTCATTTAACAAATATTTGCTGGGCCTTAAACTAAGTGTGAGGGATATAGCTAATGAACAAGGGAGATGTGGCGTTTGCCCTAAAAGATCTGATGGGGAAATCTCATGGGGAAAACAGACAGAAAGGGGAATTAGCAGGAGGTGTGATGAACGTCATGAAGAGAGAAGTTCATGGGAAGAGTTGAGGGAGTCCTACCTCAATCCAGGTCATTGGGGACGGTGTCCCAGAAGAAGTGGCATTTACACTGAGACTGGAAGGATGAGCACAGATAGCCCAACAAAGCAGAGAGGGGGAAGAAAGGAGTGTTCCAGGCAGAGGGAAAAACAAGTTGAAAGACGGAGAGGAAAGAGATCAAGAGTGGTGCAATGGAGGTATTGACACAGGCCAGATAAACCTTCAGTCTGAATTTCTCCCTGGAGAAATGAGACACATGCATTTCCCAGCTTACTGTTGGCAGCAATAATTTGTTAATATGTGAACCTTCAATAAATAACAGCCCTTATTATCAATACATTATGAAATAAAGTAGAAGACATTACTGGGTACCAAGAATGTACCACTGCAAGGATGAGACCCATATCCGAATGAAATAATATATCCCTACAAATTAAGTGATCCTACAAATTAAGCATCCTGTCTACTTGCCCTTAGGAAATAAACCATCATATTGATTGTGGGTCAGCCTAGCAGTTATTGTCTACCAGGAATTTTACCCATGATGCAATAAAGCTAATATTATTATTAGCATTATTGGTAAAGTGGGCCTTCTAGATGCCTCCATTAATCTCTCTTACGGTCCCTTTTTGACCCCCTTGTAGGCAGATAGTACCTTCATGCTGGTCCTACTTGCTGATATTCTAAGCAATTCCCCAAGCTCTGGAGGGTTTGGGTTTGGTGGGGGAGGGGGTCTCCCTATGTCTTTTCTTCCTTCCACCAAGACTTACCTGTCCTTACTGTCATTTCCTTAGGATCCTGCTAGAAAAAGCAGTGTGATATTTTGGAAAGCGTATAGTACAATTAGGAGTCAGAAAACTGGACAAGATATCTGGATTTTTCTCCTGCTGGACACTCAATTTCCATATCTGTAAAATGAATTATTGTGCAGATTTAGATGGGATAATAGATTTAAAAGCTCTAGAGAAATCAGAGTGAGTGAAATGTGATAAACTCATTCAAACAAGATTTTAGTGGCTGCTAATGATTTAATTATGTTTGCATTTGGACTGAGGACCTTCAATGCCTTAAGGGAAAAACTCAAACTAGCAGTTCAGACCCTTGGCGAGCCTGTGTGGGAGGTACTTCTGGGGAGAGGATGAGGGAATCAAAGGAAGATCTTTATTGAACACCTCAAGTCAACTTGTAGGGAAATCGGTCTGTGAATAGGGGCAGTTAAGGTCTACAGAGCTGATCTACCACCACACAGAACTTCTACCCTAGGAAGATCCTCTAAAGCAGGGAATTCCCCATGGCTGCCACCAAGACACAAAGGGATGAGGAGTCAGCAAAGGGATGAGGAGGTGGAGATTTGGGATTCAGCCATCCCATCTAGATAATATAAGTGAAATGGTCCAGGTTAGTGCCAGGTTTACAGAATGTCAGAGCTGGGAGATAACTGACACATCATCTGCCCCTTTTCACGAGAGGAAATTGAGGCCCAAAGAGATAAAGCAATTTGGCCAAATCCTTCAGTGACAGAACTGAGGCCGCGCCCAGCAACAATCTTTCCTCCCAAGCCAAAGCTCTTTTTATTGTATCTATTTATTATGACCTCAGAAAATGTCAATACACCACTTTCAATCCACCAGACTTATATACCAGGAGTACCTCCCTCTTGTAGGTAGTTGGGCTATTATTTTCTAACATATTGACAAGCCAATCTAGCTCTCCAGGCTGTCAAAGACTCAGGGTTTCACAAGAGACAAAAATAGCTAAGAATTTGTTGTTCTATTTCCTGTATGACTCTAACTGGAAGAAGCCAATAAGGCATGACTGAACCTTCAGAAAATGTAAAGACCAAAATGCTTTTCATGTTTTTATTCATTTATTGAGTCCTCCCTTCATTCAACAAACATTTATCATGTACCCACTATGTACCAGACACTATGGTCAAGGATATGCCAAGATGAACAAGACACAATTCCTACCCTCCAAGAATTACCAGACTATTAAAGAAGATAAATACTTAAATAATCACTATGCCATGTTGCTTTAAAAGTGGTACTTGCCAAGAACTCATGGCAACATAGGATGGAGCAGAAAGGATTTTTTCATTCATTCATTCAACAACGACCTCATAAGGGAGCTAATATCTGAGCTGTATCTGAAGAATGAGCAAGAGTTTGCCAAGTAAGGAAGGCGAAAAAGGGCATTCCTGGCAGAGAGAGAATGAGAACTTAATGTGTTTAGGAAACTGATGATAGCTCCATATAACTGCGGTGTGGATTGCTTGGGATGACTGAGGGGAGATTGTTCCAATTATCTATTACTGCATAACAAATTACCCTCAAAACTTAGAGGCTTAAAACAACAATCATTTTACTATATCCGACAAATATGTGGTTCAGGAGTTTGGCCAGTGTTCAGCTGGCCAAGTGATTCTTATGATCCAAATGATATCTATCAATTGAGGTCACTCATTGATATTCAGTTGGTAGATGGTCTAGTCTGTAGAGTCCAAATGGGTTCACTCACATGTCTGGCATTTTGGCAAAGGTGGATTATAAAAAAAACTGGACACAGGTGAGACCATCAACAGAGCCCTTACACTTAGCCAGTCAGGGTAGTTGGACTCTTTACATAGTGTCTCAGAGCTCCGTGGGGGCAAAAATGATTCTATGAAACAGGAAATGGAAGCTGACAGTTTTGTAAAGCCTGGGCCAGAAACAGGCAAAGTGTCACCTCCACCATATTATATTGGTAAAAGTAGTCACAAAGCCCACCTAGAAACAAGAGGAAGGCACACAGAACCCATCTGTCTATGGGAGGAGTGTCAAAGAATTTGCCACCATCTTTAATTCACTACAGAGACGATTTTGGAGAAGAACTTCAGGACCAAATTGAGAACCATACTAAGGAGTTTTTATTTTATCCTGTTTGCAATAAAAAACAAAAACAGATTTTTTTCTAGGGAGAAAAGTAAGTTCATTAGAATTTTTTTAAGGACAGTCGCTCCCAAGTCATGGTATATAAAAGGAGAGAGAGTCTGTTGACCAAAAGACCACTGAAGAAGCTACTGCAATAGTCCAGCTGAGTATGTTGCTTCCTAATACCCAAGCAAAATCTGGGGTCTGTTAACAAGGAAGGAGGAAGGCCTGGCTGTGAACTCAGCAACCAGCCGTGACTGACGTAGTCCATGAACAAGATTTGGTGATGAATTGGAATGGAAGGAGAAAAGAGGAGCAAAGGAGGACCTGCAGATTTCTCTGAGGTTTCTGGCTTGGGAGACTAAATGGATGACAATTCCATTAACAGAGATGGGCAGCTACTGGTAGTTTATTATTTCAAAGACTCTCTGCTCCTGGCATGTTTATTCCTCTTATAATGACCCTCAGCTCTTATCTCTTATTCCTCTCTGCTATCATCTGTTCACTTCTCCATCCCTTTCCTTACTTGCATGTAAGGAAAAATTCAGATATATATAATTCATGTGAAATTTTCTCTGTTACCAGCAACTCACCATAGTCCCTTACTCTGCATATTCCCTCTAAACCTGTAGCTGTCCATCTCTCAGTTCACAGAGAGATTCAAGGCCTGCCTGGTGCATAGGAATCAGCCAGAGGAGATTATTGAAAAGTCCAGGGGCCGGCCCCGTGGCTTAGCAGTTAAGCGCACGCACTCCGCTACTGGCGGCCCGGGTTCGGATCCCGGGCGCGCACTGACACACTGCTTCTCTGGCCACGTTGAGGCCGCGTCCCACATACAGCAACTAGAAGGATGTGCAACTATGACATACAACTATCTACTGGAGCTTTGGGGGGAAAAAAAGGAGGAGAATTGGCAATAGATGTTAGCTCAGAGCTGGTCTTCCTCAGCAAAAAGAGGAGGATTAGCATGGATGTTAGCTCAGGGCCGATCTTCCTCACAAAAAATAAATAAATAAATAAATAAAATGTTTAAAAAAATAATAATAAAATAAAATAAATAAAAGTCCAGTTTCTGGTAGCTACTCCCATGGGTTCAGTGGGTTGGAGAGGCTACCAAGCTTGGGAACCATGATAAACGACTGATTTTGCTTAATAGTGACAGTAGGTAATAGAAACACATAAAAGTGCTAATGGAAACGGAGCCCAGCCCCGCTGGAATGCTGCTCAACATCCTCTAGTAACAGAGCGTTTGAAAATGTGGAGCTTGGTGTTTGATGAGAAACAGGACGCTGTTGTGCTGGTTTCTTTCTAGTCTTTCCTTTAAGTGTGATCTTTTATCAGAGGCACATATGTTTTCTATACCTTCACATGTGGCTGCAGTTAGGCCAGGAAACAAATTCCCTACTAGTTGAAAGGTTTGGCCTCTCTCTCACGCCCACCAAGCGTCAGTTTCTATCCCCTGTTAGGGAGACCCCAGGGAAATAATTAATCAGCCTGCCTGCTTGCAACACTTCCAGGACTTGGGTCATAAGAAGTGCACTGTTCCCAACAGATGGCACAGCAACAATCTGGAGATCTTCTCCCTCCTCCAGATGCCACCACCTCTGTTGTCGGCAGTTCTCGGCTGCTTACCTCCACCAGCCTCCTCCCAACACAGCTCTGTGGCTCTAAGGAGGAACCCCCCACCATATATCCTCAGGGCTTCTCTCTGGTCTTTCTGGGTAATTAATGTTTTAGTTCAAGGCCTAGCCAAGGAAGAATGATGGGCAATTTCATTTAAACATCCGTAGCCTGGGATTAGGCACAGATTTCCCTCCCAAGTGGCCAGGCCCCATTAGCCGCCTAGGTTTGAGCTAGATGAAGGGCGGCTAGAAGCTCCCAAGGCCTGCACATCCAAACCCAGCCCTGTTGGAAATCAGAAGAGGCCCCAGAAAGGGTCAGATTTTTAAGATCCTAGGATATTAAAGAAAGAAGAATTGCCAAAGTCAGGTGGCGTATTTAAAGTTACCTGAGGATGCCCTCTTCTTTCATTCCTGTCAGGGTAACTGCCTGCCTAAGCTCACGGGGAAGGACATCAGAAGTCTAAACTGAGGCCCTTTGTCACTTAACTGCAAGGCCTGGGTCACATACTTCTCCCGTCTAGACCCCTCCCATCTCCCACCTAGACCTCACCTACACCCCACCTAGAGCCTCCAAGAGAAGGCTGTAACCAGGAAATCAGTGGTCCAGGAAGCAGAGAGAACACTTACGTAGAAGACCTGGGTTTGATGCATTTTTTGCTGGGGATTCAAAGACTCCCCTAAAAGGAGCTGCCTCCCATTCTCTTCTCTTTTGTTTTTTTAAAGGCAAATCTAAGATACATTTTGAAGTGTAAGCTATTGTGAAACGGCCTGTGTTAGGCACCTCTTGCACATAATGTTCAATGGGCACTTTGAGAGCCTGGGGGCTGCTTGACAGGCAGGGGTTGCCATTTATGCTTATGGCCCTGACACCCTGCACTCTCATCTTCTCTCTTGTTGATGGAAGCCCTGTGTGCCAGGTGGGGTAGGATGCTGATTATTATTCCCATTGCAGAGATGAAGAACCTGAGCCTCAGAGAGATTACCATCCCATCATACCGTCACTGCATACCATCATAGCTTACCAAGGCCGCAGAGCTTGCAAATAGCCAAAGCAGTTATCCAAACCCAGGCCTGCCTTACCACCAGCCAGGGCCCAGAACTGCCTGAACCATGGTAACGGCCTCCTAACTGGCCTTCTTGCCTTCAGTCTTGCTCCAACTCCACCCAATGTATTATTCACACTGGAGCTAGAGAGACTTTTCTAAAAGCAAATCTAATCATGTCTCGCCTATGTGTAAAAGCCTACAGCAGCAGTTCTCTGACTTTCTAAATAGAAGAATCAATCGGCAAGCTTGTGAAAAAATGCAGGGGTCCAGCAGCCTCTTCCTATTCTGATTCAGCATCTGCATTTTTCACTTGGGCCAAACATTATCGGGCTCAGGCTCCGTAATTGACAGTCACCCCTGATAGTTCTAAGGCAGGTGGTCTGCAGTAAACTGATTACATCAAAGGCCCCAATTCTTTGCCCCTCCCTAGAGCCACAACCTTTGCCGTATCACTTTGCCATTCCTCCCACTAAAGGGGTCCAGTTTATTCTCCCACTGCTTGAATCTCGATGAGCCTTGTAACTAGCTTTGGCCAATAGTATATTAACAAACGTGGCACAAGCAGAGGCTGAAAAAGCACTTGAGTGATTGGGCTTTCTCCCTCCTGTGCTCTGGCATCCCCAGGAGAGCGTGCTCGCCTGCCGGAGGATGAAAGACTCAGAGCAGAGCTGAGTTGCTCCAGTCATCCCAGCTGAGGCCATCCTAGATTAGCTGACATCCAGCCCACCCTCAGACATGAGAATGAGCCGGATCACTGTCACCAGGAACCATCTACCCAACAACCCCAAACATGTGAGCTGTAAATCTCGTATGTTGCTGAGGTTGTGTGGTGGTTGTAATGCAGCATATTTGTGGCAACAGTAACTGATCTGACAGCATCACGTCCAGCCTCCTCAGCAGAGCATGCAAGATCTTCATGTTCTAACCCTACACATCTCTCCACCCACTTTGCCCAGTACTGTTTACATGCACCTGTGCTCCAGCCGTGCCAAAATACTTTCAGTTCACCAAATGAACAGGGCTGTTTCACATTTCCATGCCTTTGCACATGCTGTCTGCACTGCTTAAAATGCCCTTCTAGCTCGTGGGTCTCTTCTTCTTTCACAGATTTTCCTTGAACACTTAACTTGTGCCACCCCAATGGCTGATACATAACTCTATTATTAAGTTTAACTCTTAGTGTGGTATTTATTTACATAAATAAATATTTTTATATAGTTTTACGTATAAGACAAGAACTAGGTCATATACATTGTTGTGTCACTGGTACTCAATAAATGGTCATTCATTGTTGTGTCACTGGTACTTAATAAATGATCATTCAGTGAATGGTTAAATGCGTAAGATGCATAAAATTAGGAGAGAGCTGGAAAGGGCCACCAAGAACTATTATTAGCCTATGGGCTGAAGTCAGAGAGTTATTAACTCAGAACCTTCTTCTTCTGTCAATGACTTCAGCCAATCAAGAGGGATGATCAGTACAGTAGCTTGGATCCCTGAGTGGTGAGTCCATGATCTACCACTTACAAGTTATGCATATTGGGCAAATTTTTAATCTCTCTAAGCCTTAGTTTATTTATTGGATTGCTGTAAAAATTAAGTGAGATAATGAATATACATCCCTTTTCACAGAGTAAGGCTTTCAATCATATTAAGTGTTGATGCTGATGTTTTTATTGTTACATCAAGCCACCATTTTCAGAATAAAACTATTCTATGAAAAGCCCTGGATTTGGAAAAGTCAAAGAATGAAAACCAAAACTCAATTTTCTTCTTCTTCAGTGTTAACTAAGTTCTCTATTTGCCTGAGAATGTCTATTCCTTCCCATCTGGTCAGCAGCCACTCAGTCTATGGATGGAGCCAGGAGAGTCTGCAACCCCAGAGACTTATCCTGGCCTCCCAAGAGCTCCACGGCCTGAGTCCAATGTGGAAAGGCAACTCTCCAGCCATTAATACAAAGTACCTCTGCTCCTATGCTTGAGGTTAAAGAATATGTCCCCTGAAGTGTATTTTAAAATATAAAGACAATGGGCACTTTTGTTTTCCAGAGATATTGTAGACATACAGAAATATTCTTCCCAAAACAGAATACCTTAAAATTCTAGAAAAATATTAGAAAGCATAGTTTTTTAAAGGTATGGTTTTATAGGTGGTAATATCAAGGATTTAATCAGAAGTCAAAAACAGCAAAAAAACACAATTACAAGAAATAAATAAGCACTGAAGTTGGGATTTGCTCTGAGGGCAACTGCCAATCCCTGGTTGCTGAAACACTGCAAGAGTAAATTCTCCCTAGATAAATTCACTGTAAGCACAGGCCTCAGAGAATTCCCATAGAACAAGTCCCAAGATGCATGAGCTTACAATAAAAAGGCAAAAAGAAAAACATGAGAGAAAAAGTCACATGAGACAGAATCAACAATATTAACAGCCTGTAGAACTAGACCCACCTACCCTCAAAGGCTCCAGATAATGGAATTACTATTTACAAGATGTAAAATAAATATGTCTCAATCTTTTATGAAATTGAAGTCAAGAAAATTTGTGTGTTTTTGTATATTGTTGTACATACTTTGTATATTGTTGTAATCTTTCAGTGACTGGAAGATTACCTGCCCCTAAAAGGCTCTCAATACTTATATATTGAATACATGAATGGCAAAGAAAAAAGGAAATATCAAAAGTGACAGGCAGATTTAAGCTAAGAATAAAATTTCAAGAAATTAAAATAATTGAAGTTAAAATTCAATGGATAGGCCATCAACCAATGAATATATAAACAAAATGCAGTGTATATACATATGTTGGAATATTATTCAGCCATAAAAAATGAATGGAGTACTGATACATGCTACAACATGGATGAATCTCAAAAACATTATGCTAAATGAAAGAAGTCATACACGAAAGGTCACATATTGCATTATTCCATTTATATGAAATATTCAAAATGGAAAAATCCATAGAGACAACACAGACTGGTGGTTGCAAGGGGCCGGGGGAGGGAGGAAATGGAGATCAACTATTTAATGGGTGCAAGGTTTTCTTTTGGGTGACGAAAATATTTTAGAACTAGATAGAGGTGGTCACTGTACATTAAGAATGTACTAAATACTACTGAATTGTTCATCTTAAAATGGTTAAATTTATGTTATGTGAATTTCACCTCAATAAAAAAAATGCAATGGACAGATTAGTAAACTGAAAATACATACATAAGAAAATTATTTAGAATGCAGAACAGGAAGAAACAGAATTGGGAAAGATGATCTAGGGGCTAAGAAACATGGCAAATAGATGAGAATATCCAACAAATATCTAATCAGAGTTCCAGAAGGAGACAAGAAAGATGACAGAAAAATATTAAAGAAAATTTGATAAAGAGAAAAACGTATTTATATTCATTTCGTCCTAACCACACCTGCTTTCATTTCTTACATTCTAGGGTGTATTTACCATTTCATGCCCTGCATTTTCTACCTATCATAAGCATAATTCATGCTATTACATGGTTCCCTCAATTATCGCTTTACTGGCTATATGACATTCTACTACATGGTTATATAATAATTTAATACACTATTCTCCTATTGTTTAGACCAAGGGTCAGCAAATTACAGCCCATGAGTTAAATCTCACCCATCTCTGTTTTCCTGAAGCCCACAAGCTAAAAATGTTTTTTACATTTTTAAATGATTGAAAAGGAAATCAAAGGAATAATATTTCATGCCATAAAAATTACATGAAATTCGAATTCAAGTTTCCATAAATAAAGTTTTATTGGGACCCAGCTGCACCCATTTATTTCCATTTTGTCTGTGGCTTCTGGTACACTACAATGGCAAAGTTCAGTATTAGACATAGGTACCACATGGCTCACAAAGCCTAAAATATTTACCATCCAGTCCTTTACAAAAAAGTTTACCAACCTCTGGTTTATACAGTTCTAATTTTTCACCATTAGAAAACAATACTCCTATGACACCTTCATGAGTAACTTTTTCCTTCTTTTTGATTATTATCTTGGGATAAACTCCCAGAAGTGAGAGTGAGCCAGGGGGAATGAGCCCTTTGAGGGCTTCCTAATGTGATGCCAAATTGCTTTCCACAAGGATTGTACCAACCTGCACTGGCCCCAGGGGTATATGATGATGCCAATTTCCATACACTCTCCTCATGACATCATCCCTCAACCTTGGAATGTGCTTGGGCATGGCCTCATGTAGGACCATGCATTTCACCATAATCCAATCTGCCAGGCAGACACATCCCTCAGACACTTGTTTTGTGAAATGATATGCCCACAGCTTAAAATTTTCAGGACTGACTTCCATCATGTTCTTTTTCTAAGACAACAAACACCTCTTTGGATCGTTATTATTTTTACTAGAGCAAATTCTTGAGTAGGCTCATAATCTCAGTTTCTGGATGTCACTGAGTTTCAAGAGATGAGCATAACTTAGAAAAAACCAGATATTCATCAACCTCTCTTCTCTATGTGCTTCCCCAACACTCTCATTTTCAATATGGAGAAATAAATGTCCAGCATGATATATTTATTGTTCAAAGGCACATGGCTAATTAATAACATGTCTGACTTGAATCTCCTTCAAGTGTTCCTGCCATTATCCTCTGTAGTTGATCAGTGTGGTAAGCAATACTGAATAAATTAAGCTCCCTGATGAGATTTGCCTTGATTATGTACAATGACAAATTAACCCCATAGTGGCCAAATATGAAGGGCTAACGCTCTGATCAGCCTCAATTTTATGGATCCACATAATGTACTTGAGCAGTCATAAATGTGCAGAAGAGAAACTATTGTTCAACAGTAATAAGGCAACAACCTCTCTCTTTAAATCTTTGCAGTTATTGGCATAGCATGTCTAGTTTGATGAGGGTGGGCATAGAAGGGAGGGGTACGAAACAGGCCACCCAGGATTCTTGAATATGTGGCAGCTGTCTCCATAACATGGTGCTCATAATTTTTCTTTCTTTTCATTTTCTACATTGAAGACAATTTACAAGTTCGTGTTGTCACAGAACAGTAGAAGCAATGGGTTAATTTTCCCAATTTATGTAGCTAGTTTTGTCATGTTCTTTTGACAGTTCTGCTGCATTTCCAAGAGTCACAAATGCTTTTCTAGCAGGAAAGTGAGTATATTTTCCTCCCTACCCGACCCCCACAGTCCTGCTGTCACTAGGCTACTACCTTGACAAGATCTGGAAGGAAATCAAAGTAAAGAACCCTCCCCCTTTCACTGCCCCTGGCCCCCAGTGCTTGCCAGCACGTATCCTTCCAGCTTCCAGGCTAGCGCTAGTAATCACAGGCTTGTTTCTGCTTTGGTGACCCCTGACTTCTGCATGAATCTCCTCTGAAATTTGTCCAGAAAAGGGAGCTGAAACTGTAGACTTAACTTCTGTCCCCATCATACAGATTTCATTAGAAAACTCACTTGGAAAAGCCTCCCCTCCTTCTGACGAATCTGTACACAAAGGCAGCAATTGAACCTCACGCACAGAAATCAAAGCCTGAATTATTGAATATCAAAGCTGACCGTGGGGCACCCCCAGCCCTCCAGCCTGCTCCTCGCCTCCTCCCCCGCGCTGCCTTTCGTCTGACAGCTTCCACCTGGATCCCCAAACCTCCCTCCCCGACTGGTTTCCCGCTCATAATTAAAGTCAGAATGCATCTGGCTCACAAAGGACCCCTAGTAACACATTCGTCGCTGTTTTACTGACCACCTACTATGTACTAGGCATTCCTCCTATCTCTGAGGATTTAAAAATTAGTGAGATCCAGTCCCTGCTTATAGTCTACAGAGTAAAAGACAGACACACAAAAAATTACCATTTTGTATAAGTTACAGAGCAACTTAATAACAGATATATCAAATCCTAAATTGTATTTGCTTTTCCCCACTCATTAACTGTATGTGTGACCCAAGGGCTTGGGCTTTTAAATTTAAAAGTGAAGCATTCAAATTCCTGCTCTGCTATGTATTCATTATATAATATAAGGGAAATTACTTAATTTCTCTAGGCCTCCAGGGTCTCATCTCTAAAATGAACATCAAAATGATACTAAGTTAGGAGAATTTGTGTAAAACTTAAATGAGGTAATATTTGTGAGTGACCTTTGTAAATCCTAAAGCACGATGGAATTGTGTACACCAGACTGGAAGCTCTTCAAAGTCAAGGAATAAAGCCTCATTCACCACTGCAACCCCAATGCCCAACACAACACGGGGCCTGGCACATAGCAAGCATTGAATAAATGTTTGCTGAATAAATGAATAGGTTAATGAATCAATCATTTATGTTTACTTAACCTTTCCGGGCCTCATCACACTATCAGGAGCCAAAACTAGAAGACTTTCCTGGTTCCTTCTAATTCTGATATTTTGATTCTTCTCCTCCTTAGGCTAATCCCCAGAGCAATTGACCACTTCACTAGGACCATTCTGAAAACACGTGCTTTACTGGTTGTTATGGTTGATTTTGTGTATCAACAGTGGAGGATGTTTGTGGGTGAGATTAACATTTAAATCCCTGAACTTTGAGAAAGCAGATTGTCCTCCATAATGTGGGTGGGTCTCTTCTAATCAGCTGAAAGAATAGCACAAAAAGACTGGCCCCTTGGAGCAAGAGGGAATTCTCCAGCCTGTTGGCCTTCAGACTGGAACTGCACCATCAGCTTTCCCGGGTCTCCGGTCTTCCAGCCTATAATGCAGACTTTAGACTCACCAGCCTCCATAATCACATGAGCCAATTCCATATGATAAATCTCTTTCATATATCTATTGGTTCTGTTTCTCTGGAGAACCCTGACTAATAACTGGTCTTGGTGACGCAGTGGTTACCACCGAAATGTGCACTGTGTGCCGTCACATCAGGAAAATGAATTGAGCTTGCTGATTATGGACCATCATACCAGGAACCTGCAGAGGAAGGTCTGGTAGTCCATTTCACAAAGCAAGCAAAAGACGGAGCTGTGTTTATAGCAGGGGTCCTCGGTTGAGCCTAAGCTGTTCTCTTCTCATAAATCTGGATATACCTGGAGGACGGGGGATGGGGGGGCGTGGCAGCCATAAGTCTATTTTATGAGGGACAGAGAAACCCCTTGGAAAGGGAATCACCACCTACAGCAAGAGAGCCAGGCATACGACTTGAGTCAAACATAAAGCTGCCCTACACTGGGACAGAAGTGATGGCGAGGGATCCAAGGGTGGAGAAGAGGAAGTCTCCCCACCCCACTGAGGACCTGGCAAGGCTTTGCACCTCAGCTGTGGCCCTGGGGGTGCAGCAGGCTTAAGCGGCTTTGGGCTGGCCCAGCAGTGGCCTTGGTGGTGAAGCCCAGGCTAGGGACATCATCTCAGGAATCCAGAGCCTGACGCAGAACAGGAGACCAGGAAAAGGACAGGTGGCCCAGCGAGTGTGGCAACAGAACTGAACTCCTAACCACACAGGAGCCACCGCCAGTGCTTCCCAGAGACTGGAGGCAATTCTAAGGGGGCTGGAGGCTCTGCTTGGCCAAGAGAATCAGAGCCAGAAACAAGTCCTGTCCCTGCTGCTACTGTGACTGGGTTTTTGTACCCTCAGGTTAGAGAAAACTAAGACACTCAAATTGCAGCTACTCTTAGGTGTGTTGAAAGTGCATTCCTGGGAGCAAGTTTACTGTCATATAAATTCTATACCTGGGAAGTAAAGGAGAAGTAAAAGAATGTGTTGCCTGGAATGTTTAGTGGGTAAGGCTAAATGCCAGGAGTCCATTGCAGTGGCACAGCAGGGACACAGAGGGGCACTGGGGCAGGAAAGACATGGCAAGACCAGGAAGGTAGCTTCAAGAGGGGAAGCCCCGAGACAGGAGTGGGGTCCCATGGGAAGAGGACCTGGAATCTTTTCATCAGCAAAGAAGTGAAAGGCAAGGGCCTGGATGCACTCAGTTTTCCAAAACTGCTCTGAAGAAATTCAACTTTACATCTCTAATAATGACAAGGGAGCAGACAGCCTGTGGGGTTCATGGATACTAACACAAAGCACAGGGGTCTCTGCCTGCCCGCCTGCTAGAGGAAGCCGGGCACTGCTCTGTGGCCTCATGATGAGTCTCCCACCAGCTGACTCCGGCTGGAGGCTGTTTCCTCTGGACATATTCTCTCTGAGCTCTCATCCCACTGTCCAGTGTCAAACATCTGGGCCTTCAGAAGAAGAGAGGCTGCCAGGAGGACTTAGCTGGGGCACTTTAATAGCACGGGAAGCCACAAAGCCCAGCTGTGGAGCCAAGTGCTGACTTAGCGCCGACTCTTGCCTGAAGCCTGTTCAAACAACAGACTCCCTTTCATTTCTTGATGTAGAAAAAAGAGCTTCTCTCAGACTTTTCCCCATTAATTTCTCTGCCCTGTAGAAAAGAGGAAGTCTTTCTTTTCCCAACAAAAATGAAACTTTCTTCAGGCTTGTGTGCAATAATGGAGGCCACTCAGGCAGGCTCATGGAGGGCCTGTGATTAGAAGGCAGGTACTCACAGATGAGTCCGCTCTGCTCACTGCAGAAGGCTTTACCTGAAATATCCTCTTTTCCTTCCAGAACAAAACACTCTTCCCCTGAAACAGGCAATACCACAGAGTCCAAAGGCCCAGTGAGAAACTGGCCTGATGCACTTCCCTTTCCCCACAGTGTCTGCACAAAGCCCCACTCAGGAACGTCAGTTACATCGAGAAAGAAAAAGACTAGAAAATAAAGGAGATGCTGCGCCTTCCCCTCTTCACCTCAGAGAGGTAAAGGCCTATGTCAGGAGTCAGCAAACTTCTGCTGTAAGAGGACAGACAGTGAGTATTTCAGGTTTTATGGGCCCACAAGCAAAATCAAAATATTATGGGAGTATGTACATAACAAAAAGAAAACCAATTTCCCTAATTTTTTCCAACCATTTTAGCTCTTGAGGGCCATCCAAGAACAGGCAGCAGGCTGTATGTGGCCTGCGGGCCATAGTTTGCCAACCCCTGGCCTATATACTCAGCTACGCCACCCAACGTCCATCTGCCTTTTTCATGTTTAAATGTCTACCTTACCAAGCTTTGTTTGGTCAAGGCAGAGGAGGACGAGAAGCAAACACTTGTCATCAGTTGAATTTCTGAATCATTAAAAGCTTTTGTTCAACCCATGTTCAAATTGTAAGTGCAAACAGCCAACACATACAGAATTAAGTTCAGCTTCTGATCCACACCAGCTGAAACTGTGTTTTAAAATGTATATAAAATTACTGGCAAACCACAGAGTTTTCACCTCAGGAAGGACATTGATTCCTTGAAAGATCTTAAGTCATTATAATACATGAGGTGAAAGGAATTACCCAGAACCACGTCCATAAACTATTAGAAAAAGGAATAAGGACCAGGTAGGGTGATCTTGCTCTTGAGAATCAGACATACTTGGGTTCAAGAGTTGACTCCGTCCCTCATCACCTGTGGGCAAGCTACTTAATCTCTCTGACATTCACTGTCTCATCTGGTGAAAACAAAATAATGAAACCAATCTTACTGAAGGATCAAAAATAATACGTGAAAAGCAGGAGACTGGTGGGTATTTACCAATGGTAGCCATTATCTCCATTCAATTTTTAGCAGTGAGGACATATGGCCTGCACCTTGGTAGGTTAGACATCTTCCTCCATGACGGAATGTGAGAGGGAGTTGGGCAGCTCCATATTCCCCACCAAATATATTTCCCCACCAGCATCCTAGGATGCCAGAAAGCTCCATGTTTCTCAATGCTTCAGGTGAAGGCGTTAAAAACAAACTCCAGCTGAGTATCACTGATGTTAATGCTATCTAAATAAGAACTTTTATTTACACAATCTCATGTAATCCTTACTCCAACCCTGGAAGGTGACCAAAGCAGATGCTAGCTCTATGTGGTAGGCCAGAAAAACAACAAAAAATTGGACTTGGAGTCAGAGAATCTGAGGCCAAATCCCAAATGTGCTATATGAGTTGTGTGACCTTGAGTTTGTTATTTGAACGCTCTTAGCCTAAGTTTTCTTACCTGTAAAATGGGTATCTGGTATTACAAGAGATTTTTATTCTAAATGCCTGGCACAGCATCTGTACCATGTACATGGTACCATGTACCATCTGTAGGAGCCAGTAAATATTCATTTAAACTGCATGGCAAGATGACAAAAATCAGACTTAAAGGGTGTGCATAGACGTAAGCTTCTTTAGGCCATTTGCGACCAAATGAATCAGATAAGATGACCTAAAAGTCTCAAAGTCTTTGCAAAAATGGTTCTCAGGGGGTTGGTAAATTCTTTGAGTCTCTGAACGCACAAAATTGCTGCCAAATCCCAGAGCCTGCTGACCTGTTGGAATGCCTTGGTCAGATTAATCAACAGTCTTGGATTCTCAATATTCCTTCTTTTTCCACTCATATCTGAAGGACTGATGCTTCTCTGTCACCCTGCCCAGTCTGGTCTAACTCTATCAGTGACTTGCAGTTCAGAGGAAATACATAAAACAAATGCTTGATCTTCTCCCAGTAATGCCTTATAAGAACATCATGCATTCAAAATATTACTCACCTATTCAGAGAAATTTTCCTGAGTGCCTACTGCATACCAGGTATGTGTTAGACACAACAGATACAAAAATGCATAAGACACAGACCACGCTCTTGGTCTAGGGAGCTAGAAGGATTTGTAAACAGGTACAATGCCGTGTGACAAAGGTCATAATAAGAGAAAGACTGAAGTGCTATGGGAATAGCTAACTTCCCAGAAAGTCAAAGAAGACTTCGCATAGAAGATAGCATTGATCTGGATTGTAAAGGATGCATAGAAGTTTTCCAGGTGAAGCAGAGGGTCTCCAGGAAGAGGCAACCGTGCTAACAAAGGCTCAAAATGCTCAGGGAAATAAGGCTGGAAAAAGTTAGCCACGAATAGCTCGATATGTGGGGCAGACGGTTTTGGCTGCAAGTAACAGAAAAATTCTAACTCACAGTGGTTTAAACGATAAGGAAATATTACTAGATTATCTCAAAATACATGCACCCTGGGTTGATGCATTCAGCTGCTCAGCAGTCTCTTGTTTTCGTCAGCTCTCACTAGGTTATGCTGCATAATAAAACAGCTTTAAAATTTCAGTGGCTTACTGTAAATAGCACACACTTATTTCTTGCTCACAATATTGTCAATTGGGTTTGACTGGGCTCTGCTGGACTCAGCTCAGTTCAGCATTCGTGTCTGATTCTGGAGCCCAGGCTGCAGGAGTAGCCACTCTCTGGACCACACTGCTCTCAAGGGGGAGAGCAGGAGCCAGAGAGCTCCAGCCACCCCACACAATCATACTTAAAGGGCAAGTAGCTGAACTATTCGCAGCCACTGGTGAAAGCATCTCACCAGGACAATGCCAAAGTCAGTAGTGCCAGTCGGTATGGCAAGGGTAGGGTGGCCACAAAGAACTATTAAATAATAAAAATAATAATAATAACACAATCACCATCATCAAAAGCCTAGATTCCCTCTGCCTCCCTGCTCAGCCATCCACAGTATCAGCTTTATCCTGAGGCTGCCAATAGAAAATGGGGCTACAGTCTTCCTTGTCCCCCTCCAACGTAGAATGAAATTTTTTGCTTTCGGCCGGACAGGGCCATTTTAGGTCATGATAGGTCCCTGAATCAGTGACAGTAACAAGAGACTGTCATATGCTAATTGGGCAAGACCAGTTTGGCTCTATCCCTGGACCTAGAGATGAGGCCAGCCTCCCGGGGGTCTATGAGAAGGGGGTAGATAGCTGAGCAAATCTGGATTCAGGTAGGAAGGAAGAAGCACAAAGGGACGAATTCTGGACTAGCAGCTTCCAGCGTGCCCCAGATCTGCATGTTACTGACGAGGTTTTATTCCGTAGGACCCAAGAAGCCTACAAGTAGCGACGTGACACGACCTGATTTTAGGAGGTATCACTTTCTCCTTGTTTTCCTCCCACCTCTCTGATCACTCTCAATGTCCGACGTTCCTCCCCATTCAGAGGTTGCTATTTCCCCAAGGTTCTATCTTGAGGCTTTTGCTCGTCTTTCTCAGGCTTCAACGAGCACCTAAGCTAACAATTCCAAGTCAACATCAGCGACACCGACTTCCTCTTCTGCTCCAGATGTCCATTTGTAACTGGCCGGTGATCTTCCCCACCTCCTGCCTGTCTGTTACTGGCACACTATTCACTCGGATGCAGAATCCTTAGAGATTCCCTCCATAGACTTTCTTCTCTTGGCCCGCACAATCCATCAGTTACCATGTGCTGTCTTTTCTGCCTCTCAAATATCTCTCTGTGACCTCTGCTTGCTTCGGATGATCATCTCTTACCTGGATTACTGGAATAACATTCTCAGTGGTCTTCTTGCTTCGTGTTTCAATCCACTTCAAGCCATTCTCCACCCTGCAAACAGAGGAATCTTTCTGAAATATCTTGCCTTGACACTTCCCCACCTAAATGGCTCCCACTAGGTTCAAGTTACAATCCACACCCCTGAGCGTGGCGTTGAGCGCCCTCCATGATCTTGCTCCTGCTTAGCTCTTTAACCCCATGTCCTGTCACTCCCCCGACCAAAGTGCCCATAATCCAGCCATGCTGGACACCCTGCAGTCAGGCTTCTTGCACCTCCGTGCTCTGAGCCTTCGCTCATGCTGTCTCCTCACCCCTTCCCTACCTGGTTCACTTCGACCTAAGCTACAGCCCTGGCTCCTCTGTGCTTTCAGCGCCCCCTTTGCTCTCCTCCACCACAGAAGTCATCAACATGTATTGAATTGTATGCTCACTTGTGTTTCCCTCAGTTAACTGCTCCTGGAGGGCAGCAGTTTTAGCTTGATCATCTCTGCATCCTCGGAACCCAACATAGACCTAGTATACGCATGCCAAATAGATGCATGAGACCCAGAGAGATCTATTCATTCTCTTAAGGTTGTTCATTTGTTCATTCAATAAATATTATCTGGGTGCCTACTACATGCTAGGTATTATTCTGCATGTTGGGGAGGCACCATTGATGAATACAAACAAAACTCCTCCTATCACAAAGCTTACAATCTGGGGGCAGAGGGAGTTACATTCTAGTAGGATTTTATGCTAATACATAGAGGAAATGGAACCTAAAGTGTAACATGCCCAATCCATTCATTTCTTCCCTCATTCATTCATTCAGTTAGCACCCAATTTAATAAGCAACTACTCCCTACCAGCCACTTTATTCAAACCCTTCACGCATATACATACATATATACACACCAGTGAAATACTGGTTTAGTGTCTGTGTCTCCTCCCCATCTCCACCTCCCCCCAAAATTGTAAGCAATGTGAATTGCTTAGTAAATATTTGTTGAATTCATGATATTTGGACAGATGGTTAACTATGAAAGGTTGGGCAGCAAGGCACAGTCTGCCCCTTCAATATGTTCTGATGTATCTCAATTTGTAAGGAAAAAGTTAGAAACAGAAGTAATTGCTCAAACAGTAACCACCATTCTTCAAGGTCTCTTGTTTAGAGCACAATGGATCTGCTTGCTGGGTCAGACTTTCTTCTGCAGGGCACCATGAATTTTGCAGAAGCTTTGACCAACTATTCCTGAGTCTGAATCCAGTCATATCCTCCAACCTTACCCCTCAGAGACAGGATAAGAACCAAAAAGGAAAAGATGAACCAAAGAGGCTCCTTCGCACAGAAGGCAGGGGTCCTGCGATGCCTGGAATTGGTGCGTGGGACAAGCACGGAGGGAGCTGAAAGTCCCCATGGGGCCCCTAGTCTCTAGTAAACTTTGTCCAAAGGGAAAATTCCTGAAGTTCCATCTCCCCTCTGGAAACTCTGACACAGAAGTCTGCCTGTCCCCAGTGGAGGCATACACGCCATTGTAATCTGTGGTTCCCCATCTGCGGATTCAAATCCACTTTATGTGGGAAAAAAGTGACTGGGCAATTCTCCCAGACCAGGCGCTCTTTGAAATTGATGGAAAATCCATATCTAATTCCAAATTCCTCCCAAGGGCTCCTCTGTCCCCCTAGGACTGTTCCGTCATTCTCTGATTAAGGGACACGTAGTTAAGGCTGACGGAGCGCAGGCAGCCCCGGGGAGGAGCTCCTATATTTCTTAGAGTTAAAGGCTCTTAGAACTGGAAAGAATCTTAACTTAAAGATCCACAATAGCCCTTTATTCAACAGATGAGAAAACCAAACCCCAGGTAGGTTAGTCTGCTTGGGCTGTCATAACCAAATACCACAGACTGGGCGGCTTACACAACAGAAATTCTTTTTCTCACAGTTCTGGAGATTGGATGTCCAAGATCAAGGTGTCGGTAGATTTGGTTTCTTCTGAGGCCTCTCCTCTTGGCTTACACATGGCCTTTTCTCTGTGTGTACTCATCCCTGGTGTCTCTCTGTGTCTAAATGTCCTCTTCTCATATGGACACCAGTCAGATTGGATTAGGGTCCATCCCAAAGAACTCATTTTAAAGTAATTACCTCTTTAAAGATCCTATCTCCGAATACAGTCACATTCTGAGGTACCAGGTGTTAGGACATAAACATATGGATTTGGGGGGGCACAATGTAGCCTGTAATCCCAGGGATCTTGCAAATTCCCCAGGCCTTCCCACAACTGGCTTCCTCTCAATATCCAGGTCCCAGAGAGGCCTTCTCTGGCCATCAAATTCAATTCATACTCCTCAGTCACTTTGTTCCCAAGACTCTATTTCCTTTTCTTCATAAAACTTAGCATTTTTCACCATCAGAACAGCCACAGGGAAGGCTGCAGAAGAAAATCCAGATTCCTGATCTTGGCTAACAAAGCCCTAACAAGATGTAGTACCTGCCACTCTCTCCAGTGCCATCTCCATCACTCTCCCTCTCCCTCTACACCCAAAGGAAGGCCTGGCCTTCCTTCTGTTCCTTGAAAGAACATTCCAACTTCATTCCTATCTCAGGGCCTTTGCACTTGCTATTCCCTTGGCCAGACATGCCCTTTCCTCAGATGGCTTCTTGCCATTCAAATGCAGTCATTACTACATCCTCTTTAGAAGGCTTTCTGTGACCAGTCCTTCTAAAGCAACCCCCAAGGTACACACAGTTGTACCGACACATCTGAACTTTCTGCACAATACTCATCACCACCTGATATTTTCCTTGTTACTAATTCATTTAATTGTTAATGTCTGACTCTCCCTCCCCTCTGCCCTCTACTCCACACCCAGAATATAAGTGATTTGAGAACAGGGGCTTTTTTCTGTCTTGTTCCCCATCACATCCTCTGTTTAGAACAGTGCCTGGTCCATTATAGGTACTCAAAAAGTTAATAGAATAAGTGACAAAATGAATGAATGAATGATGCACTGGATCAGAGTTTCTCAACCTCAACACTATTGATGGTTTAGGCCAGATAGCTTTTTGTTGTGGGGGCTGTCTCGTGCATTGTAGGATGTGCAGCAGCATCCCTGGCCCTAACCCACTAGATGCCAGTGGTTCCCCGCTACCCCTGTCATGACAACTAAAATGATAGCAGACATTGCCATATGTTCCCTAGGGGGACAAAATCACCCCAGTTAAGAACCATTCACTAGGCTGTGAGCTCCCAGACGGTAGGAACTGTATCAGAAACCGGGGTACCTAGTATCTGCACGTAGTAGATGCCCAATAAATGTTTACTGAATGAAGAAAGATTAGAGCTTCATAAGTTGCCAAAAATAGATCAAAAACTATTCCAGAACCCATTGTCTCAATAGGACTTGGCCACGTACTATTGATGTGATATTAAGTAATTCACTTAACTTTGCCAAGCTTCTGCTTTCTCATCTGTTAAACAGAAATATCGAAAATTCCTGCATTGTCACCCTGATTTCTAAACCATAAAGTACTATATAAACGTGCTGTTAATTATTTATTGATTCCCGAGCTGCGCATTTTTACTCCACCTCTTGCTAACTCCTGCCTGAAATGACTTCAAAAGTAAGCATTTCCTCCTAATTGCCAAAGCCCTGCTTTAGTGTTTACCTGATCCCTCCTCTCTCCAGAAGTTGGGGGCACTTCCTGGGTTTTGTAAAGGTCTGTGCCTCCCTCTCACCTTCTTCCATGTAAATTCAGACTCATAAATGAGGTCTCTGTCTCAAACAGCTCTTAGGAAAAGGTCTGCCCTGGGCAACGTTGTCACGGGAGACCTGAGTTGTTTGTCAGGTTCTTACTTAACAGTCCTCAGAAAAAGTATTTTCCACAATAAACATTATCCTTCCTTCAAGTTCCATGGATGTTCCAACCTTCCCTCAAGAAGCTTCCAAACAGAATTAACCTCTTCTTCCCTCACTCAGTGATACTACCTTGGTTTTCAAGATTTGTTTGTTTGTTTGTTTGTTTGTTTGTTTGTTTTGGTAAAGAAGATCAGCCCTGAGCTAACATTTGTTGCCAATCCTCCTCGTTTTGCTGAAGAAGATTGGCCCTTGGCTAATATCCATCCCCATCTTCTTCTACTTTATATGTGGGACGCCTGCCACAGCATGGCTTGATAAGTGGTACCTGGGTCCACGCCCAGGATCCAAAACTATGAACCCCAGGCCGCCAAAGCAGAGCACGCAAACCTAACCACTATGCAACTGGGCCAGCCCTGATACTGTCTTGTTTTTATCTCTAACATAGCACATCTCAAACTCTACCTTGAGTCAGAGGGGTAGATGGATCTTCAATTCTAGCTAGACTGTGCGCTCCTGGGGGAAGGGGTGGGATCCAGAGTGTTGGGGTAGGGAGATTATGACATGCTCCCCACCTCCCTCTGTCACTACATCTCAGAAGGAAAAAGGAGTCAACTCTCAGAAATACAATCATCTAGGAATCATGAAGGTGGTCTAGTCGTTAAGATTCTGTGCTCTCACCCCGTGGCTCGGGTCCATTTCCTGGTCAGGGAACCATACCACCTGTCTGTTGGTCATCACACTGTGGTGGCTGCATGTTGCAGTGACGCTGAAAGCTATGCCACCAGTATTTCAAATACCAGCAGGTGGGCAGGTTTCAGTGGAACTTCCAGACTAGGCAGACTAGGAAGAAAGACCTGGCCACCCACTTCCGAAAAAATTGGCCATAAAAATCCTATGACTATCGGTGGAGCATGGTTTAATATAGCACTGGAAGGTGAGAGGATGGCACAAAAAGACCGGGTGGGGATCTGCTCAGCTGTACACAGGGTCATAGGAGTCAGAATCAACTTGACGGCACTAACAGCAAAGCAGTCGTGAAAGTACATGAATCTGCTTTTTAGATTAGGAAAGACAAGTCACATTTCTATGAATTCTCAAACAGAGTATAATTTACAGGATGAGTATTTTTAGCAAAGCAAAAAAAAAAAAAGGCACAAGCAAAGCCGAGCTACGAGCGCCCTCTCATGGAGAAGCCAACCACCGCCTCATCAGTGTACGCCCTTCCATTCTCTAGCCTCATCCAAGGACATGAGAGGGCAACACTGGGGGAGCAGGGACATCACCAGCATCCACACACTTTCTCACACACACACACACACACACACACACACACACACACGTTGGCCCTGTTGCCTGTGCATCACTGTTAACAATGACGTCCACATCTGTCACATCAGCTTCAACTCCCTGCTCTCTTGGCAGTCTAGTTCAGGGCAGCAGCCTCAGCAGCAGCAGCAGCAGACAAGGGCTGAGAAGAATCTTGCTGCCGAGTTGAATCTGGGCTCGGCATGTGGCCTCTAAACCACAGAAGCCTTTTCTCCAGGCCCTATAGTATGCTCTGGCCATTGCCTAAGCCTGGGTCCCTGTCTCCATTTGACCATTCCCTGAGCTTTCTGAACAAAAACCGATACCCAGTGTCGCTCGTGCTGCTCTCCAGCCTGTTCAGGCCCTGCTGCCCAGAGCCCTGGAGTATTGCCAACCTCCTGGAACGAGAGGGGGACCTCGCTTTCAGATTGGACCTCCCTGTCCAAACACACACACACACAAACACACGAGAACTTTCTGCATCCATTGGACACCGTGGTTTGGGCCACAGGCTGCCCCCTGGGGCAGTTTCTCCTGCCAGTTGGTTTTCCCAGCACCCACCTGCTACATCAGGCTTTCTCTCCATGCAGGGCCACGCTGTTACAATCCCAACAAGCCTCCCACCTGAGCTCACATGAGTTACAGCACATCCATCCAAGTCAAAGACCCCAAAGTGCCTTACGATTGTCCTCCAGCCAGCTCATGGTAATAGAGGGGAGACTGGAGATGAGTAAGGGAAGAGTGGGCATTTGTGCCCAAAAAGTTGAGTCCAGCAAACCAAATTATTATGTAGTATCCAATGATGAAATCTGATAAATGATCATGAAGAGGGATGCTAGAGGAAGGATCACAAACTCAAACACCTCCCAGAGTCGGGGGGTAAGTGAATGAATGGCGTGGGTCAGGTATAAGACGATCCAGGCCACCACAAGCCGGTCGTGCATGCCCACTGGGAGGGTTGACTTATTGTGTCAACTTGGCTGGGCTACGGTGCCCAAATATTTGGTTAAGCATTATTCTAGATGTTTTCGTAAAGGTGTTTGTGGGATGAGATTTACATTTATTTGGTGGACTTGGAGAAGAGCAGATTGCCCTCCATAATGTGGGTGGACCTCATCCAGTCAGTTGAAAAAAGACTGACCTCCCCTAGTAGGAAGGGACTCTGCCAGCAGACTGCCTTTGGACTCAGACACCAACTCTTCCCTGGGTCTCCATCCTGCCAGCCTATCCTACAGATTTTAGACTTGGCAAGCTACCACAATTGCATAAGCCAATTCCTTTGAAAAAATACACACACACACACACACACACACACACACACATACATATTGTTGGTTCTGTTTCTCTGGAGAATGCTGACTAATACTCCCACCTCAAGGGACCAGCCATTACTCAGATCCAGCTCATCCTGGGGACCAAACAAAAATGTGTTTAGATGACTATTGGCCTATGAGCCATCAGTTAGGATGTCTGAGCCAGAATTGAGATAGAACCAGCGCTATTCTTAGGTGAAATTGCAGCATCTCTGCCCATCCAACTCAGAGACATCCTAATCTCCTGTCCCCACACCTCCTGCATACCCACCCTTCCCATTCTCTCCTTCTAACCACAGTTCTCCCTCCCTTTCTCCTCAGCACTGGTTCAGGAAAGAAAACAGCATAATATTTATACGGGCCAGAAAAATAATCACCAAGATAATCCTGTATAGTAGACACAATTATCCTCCCCAGTCTGCAAGTAAGGTACAAGCTAAGAGAAGTTCAGTAACTTGCTCAAGGTCACACAGTAAGCAGAGGTGCAGGCAATCAGACCCTGGACTGAGTCCACAGCTGAAGGCCTATCACGTCAGCTTAGTGGAGATTCTCTTAAAAATATCCATATTCAGAAATCTAGCCTGGTTTGCTCATCTCCGATAAAGATGATAACAACAGCCTTCTGCAGCAAGCCGGAGGTACTGTCAGTGTTCACTGCACAACACAGGCAACACACACGGAAAATTCATTGGGTTTCTCCAGTGGAATGACAACTTTATCACCACAGCATACCCTGAACATCCTCCACACAGCTGCAGCCAGAGCAGTAAATCTAACAGTGAAATCTGATCCAGACACATCCTGTTTAAACCCTTCCTGTGGCTTAAGAACCTTCTGCCTCCCATCAGTATTTGCCCTGGGAGCCAGAATGGGGCTGAATCTTCAGACGGAGATCAAGTGGCCATACCAGAGGCGGAAGGAGGAGATGCAGAGGCTGGGTATCTGGCTGGGCCAGTATGAACCTGGGGAGCTTTGAAAGAGAAGAATGGGTGACCATCTTCCTACGCTATCCTTCTTGCTAGTTAAGAGGATGGACCGTGGCCTGGCTTCTCCGTGCCTTTCCCAGTCGTCCACACGTAATGTGTCATCATCCCCTTTCCAGGAAGATACAGCCGCTGAGTTTCACCCCGCATTTCCCAGAAACACCAGTGGGAAGAGGTCCTCTATCTCTTCATGGATCTTGTTTCTCATTGTAGGTGGAAAAGTTACTCCCACTCAAGCCATTTCTCAATCTGGCCTCGTATGGGATGTTACAAGGCCTACAGGTTGGCGCCAGAGCGATTTTTGGCAAAAGGGGGATTAAAGGGGGCCAGGCTTTCTGCCAGATTCTGTTCTTGTGAAAAACCAGTTAGCCCATCTGACCAGACATAGAAAATAGTCTGTAATAAATGTTTCCTGAAAATGTCAGGGGGATTTTTCCACCTTTACACGCTAAGGTTATAAGAGAGTCATTGAAGCAGAGAATTCATCATGCAAGCTGTGGAAACCAATGTGTAATCAAGCCAAAAAAAGAAAAGAAAAGAAATGCCCAAAAGCTCTGTTCCCTTCATCTATGTTCCTTTCTAGTTGTTTCAAAGATCAAAGATTAATTTCATAAATCTGATATGTTGAGATGAGACTGCTGCAGAGTCTATTGCTTGGAAAAGGTGATCTGATGGACGTATTCAATAACAAATACAGCCTCAGTTATACAATCACTTCGCCCCCAGAAGGATGCCCGGCAATCAGACTATGGGTGCTGGAAGGGCCTCACAGTTCTTGGAGACAGGAGGAGACTGAGTCCCTAGAAGTTAAATAACTTATTTAGGGGACTATGGCCAGTTATGAGCAAAATTGAGGTATCCTGATATCAGGGTAATTTTTCTTTCCCATACACCAGTGGTCTTCAAACTGGGCTATATTCGCATGAAGACCTCCCAAGGCACACATGGGCACAAATAAAATAGTTTTAGAGGAAATAAGTTCCAGATCTACAACTTTCAAATGTGCATTCTTTTAAAAAATTGACCTGTGTGAGAAAGCATCTTGAAGCAGCAAGCCAGTTCTCCTTTCCCTGCCTCCTTCCCCATTCTTCACCCATTCTGCAAAAACAAGACACACTTTTCAGCCATACAAACAATGCAACAAACCCAAGGTGCCAAACAAAGAGACAATTCAAAATTTTATTATCTGCAGAGCTTCCATTAATAGGAAAATATAACCCGCATCCCATATTTATCATTAAGAGAAGCATTTCCAATAATATGTTACTCTTATGACTAATATTTATTAAAATTTACAGTAGATACACATATGTTATTTTGATCAATTGTGAACTAATAATAATTATAATGAAAATTCAATCCAAAAGAAATTTGCTTTGAAACTTGGAGTCACAGGAAATAACTTTTGTTTCAATGTTAAAACATATTTTTGTTGCAGAAAAGTTTATAGATCCATCACTAAAAGACCTCTAAATATGAAAATATGTTGTAATAAGAGAAAATTCCGTACTGGAGGAAGAATGGAAATGTGATTTTTTTTTTTTGGGGGGTGAGGAAGATTAGCCCTGAGCTAACATCTGTCGCCAATCCTCCTCTTTTTGCTGAGGAAGACTGGCCCTGGGCTAACATCCGTGCCCATCTTCCTCTACTTTATATGGGACACCGCCACAGGATGGCTTGACAAGCAGTGCCTGGTGCACGCCCGGGATCCGAACCCCAGGCCGCCACAGCAGAGCGAGCACACTTAACCGCTCCGTCACTGGGCTGGCCCCGGAAATGTGATTTTTAAAGTGAAAAAATGTGATAGAATTTCCTGCTATTAATTAAAAGTCTGTTCGTGTGTTGTTTTCTTTTAATTAGGTGATAGTTGATGTCAAATGACTGTGGTATCTATACGCCTCTGGATTAATTTAAAAGAGTAATGTATTATTTTATATTAAAATTTTCAATATTTATAATATACTAGAAATTTCATCCTTTGCAATTATTTAAATTTATGAAGAAAAAACTTATAAGTTAACTTAAGAAATATGTAAGAGGATATACAATTTTTCAAAATACTTTTAGGGCATAAAGGAGCAAAAACTTCAAAGACTGCTGCTTTTTAGTTTCTTTTTGGATGAGCAATGGAAGAGGTTGCCTTGGAACTCCACCCTGCTGTTGGGCCAATATGTCAGTCTGAGTAGCATATTTGTGAGCAGACTGGCTAGATGCTCAGCAAACTCATTTCTTCTTCTTGGAAACACTACTAAACCACATTTCCAGCACTCTGCATCTAGGTAAATAAAGGTCTTTTCTGCTCATATAAATTTGTTTACTTGTTTAATGAAGTTAAATAGATGTAAATTTGCCTTTAAAGCAAGGGCCTTCTCAGAGCCTTCGATATGCTAGTATTTAATTAAAATCTCTAGCATTTTCCCAAACGTCTGTATGTGGCCCTTTTTCCCCATGTATATATTTACATCTGCAGAGCCCAGCTTGATTTCTCAGCAGCCTTGGAAGATGCCCCAGGCTGTCTTCTCTCCAGGCTTTTCCTCATGCTGCTCCCTTGGTAGTGAATGCTCCTCCATTCTCTCAACCTCTGTCCCTGTTACCCAAAACTTCCCCACCCTCCAGGGTGCAGCTCTCGCCCCTTTCCTGCAGCTTTCCCTGGAGTCCCCTCCCAGTCCCAATCTGAGCCCCTCTGCTCTGCTCCCACCCCTTCTCTACTACAGTCCTCCTCACATTCTACCTTGTTTAATTCCGCCGCCCACATCTCACCTCCTATGCTAAATGGTAAGGTCTCTGGAAGCAAAAACCAAGTCTCGTTTATCTTTGTAGCTGCCCCTCCCAAAAGTTATAACACAGTATACGCTCAATAAATTTTTACTGTAATGATTGACACTTCAAAGCTTAAATCAACAAAGCTGAACTTCTAATGATCTGACTCACACATATGGTCTGGCTTTTCTATTTATTGAGTGACCCTAAAAAGTGTGTAATAGTCAATATATGCTGATAGGCCATGTCAAGGCCAAGTTTTCTTGAGCAATCACTGGCCATAACGCCTTGGAATATAGGTGGAAAAAAATGTCATTGCCTCATTACTCCAGCTTAATACATTTCTGGCTGCGAAGTCATTTCATGAGTCACCAACCTTTTTCTTATGGCACCAGTAGCCACCTTACACAACGTACTAATGAAGAACTGTCATTTGAAACAGCAACAAAGGAAAGATCAAGTTCTGACCCGTGCTGAGATTTTGGCACAGTTGGGGGTTCTGCAAGCCAGGTCGACATTAAGGGGAATGTTTGTTCTGGCCATGATCAAGTTTTCAAAAAAAAGGAGCTCACATTTCCCCTTGCCCTTCTATCCGTGTAATGGTTTAACGAATGTTCTAATTCAATAACCCCAGTTGGCATTTACTGAGCAGCAACTGTATGCCCAGCACAATCGCCTGTGCCTTTTGGTTGCTTTTTTTAAGAAGCGTAATTTCAACAAAAAAAGTCATATAAAGAGATATGCAAAAGGCCCCTGTGGCAGAGGGTGCCACTTGTCTATAAACCATTTTCCCCTTCCTCATTAGAAATAACACCCCAATATTATTGGGGGCAGAAATGCACCCAGCTAAAATTCCAAATTTCCTGAACTCCCTTTCAGTTAGATGTGGCCATGAGACTAATTTTGGCCAAAAATGGTTAACAGAAGTAGGGCAGGGGGCTTCCAAGAGGATTGCTTAAAAGGAACTGACTCAGCCAGGAAGCTAGTCCCTTTTGCCCTTCCTCCCATCCTCTGTCCTGATATCTGAGATGCTGCTGTAACAGGTGGTGTTCCAACAGCCATCTTGGGCCATGAGGTGACCTAGAGATGAAAACCTTGGAGCAGAAAGATAGAAGGAGGCCGGCTCCTGGATGATTATATAAAGCCACTATATCAGCCCCATCACACCTACCTCTGGTCTTCTCTTACAGGAAAAGACAAAACCCTTAAAATAAACTATTGCTTGATGGCTTCTATTATAAAGAGCCAAACCAAATTCTTGGCCCTTGAACTTGGTGGGTCCATGGTCCATTACACGTTAGCCTGTACGTTAAAGCAAATCTCAGACCAACATCGCCTGCTCTGGGAGTTGACTCAATCCTACTTATGCACTCTGTTTCCCTGAACTTGTTCTTTTCCCTTGTTCTGGGATTGCTTGTTTCTCCTCTCAACTTTGATAGTTGCTTTAACCCCTTCATTTGGGCAAACACTTGGGTTCACCCGCTGCCTCCTAGATTTTAGCCTTCTTCATGGTTCTTTTCTCTGCATACTGCCTTGGTTTTGGGGTCCCCTCATGACTCAGGTGAGGAAAGCTCTCCAATATATCCTCTAGTACTACAAAAACCCCGATAGAAAAGCTGGGTCTTTTGCCTAGATACCACTCCAGAAGGAGAAAATCTAGAAGTCTGTGGATGGTCAGGTAGATGCCAGAGCCACCACACACAGTTGTACAAGTTGTGCACTGCACCATTCTAGGGGGTGCCATTCACATAACATTCTATCTTGTGTCTATGCATGATCTATGCTGTATAAGTAGCCCTATACTCACTGCTTAGCAGGCACAAATCAGAGTGGAGCTAGCAATGTTGTTGGGTCCATTGGCCCATCGGGCAAGGTGTCAACTCCCTGCTACTGTGATTCCCTTACCGCTAATAATGCCGCATCCAAAAGACCCAGGAGACTACCACAAATATTACAGTTTTCCATTAACCTGTGCTGCTATATATCAGGAAAGCTGACTTCTGTCATGGCCCCCCAAACTAGAAAGAGTCAGTTATGAACAGACCCAAGGTGAGGCTTTGAATAAAGTCATATTGCCATTCTTAGTGATAAGAATAAATGCATTATTATCATAGCACATTCATCTGTGTTTTCTCATTTAATACTCACAATCTGCTCTAAAGTACAAGTTATTATTAGTACAATTTAATAGATAGGAAAAGGGAGATTCAGATAGAGAGAGATGATTTTCCTAAGATTTGTTCTTCTAGAGGAGGAAGCACAGTGCTTAAACCCAAGGTCTCCAGTTACAAAGTCATGTTCCTTCACCATGTGCTCACCCATTAATGGTTTGGGAGCTAATCATTATTCTCATCCCCATTTTATTATTAAAGAACATTAGAAAAATAGATAGCTCCATGCATTTGCCCAAGGAAAATGGCAGAATCTGGACTTTGGACCCAAATTTTCTCTGGATCCTGAGTTCCTTCCATCACCAGCATGTTACATTTTTCAAACCACTCTTGGTCACATGACTTTCAAACTAATTCATCCAACCCCAATTTTATGGCTTCTTTTGTTTGACTCTGGAAAGAGCATCCCCAAAGGAGTTGAGCTCTAAAGAACACAGTGGGTACAGATGAGGAGTGTCACTTAAGCACATCTGCAGAGTCCTCCAGCTCACCTTGCATTTTCAGTCGCCGGCCATATTTCCCGGGTGTGCACTGGCTGCTCAACACAACACCAGGCACAGGTCCCTGCCCTGATGGGGACACACTCTACCACGGACGACCAGAGCCAATCAGTGCAGATTGAGGACAACTTCAATTCACCAGTAAAGGTTGAAGGGAGGACCTTGTTGAAACCAACTTGTGAGACACTGTCCAGTTCAGAGGAGAAGAGGGCAGAGATGGATCATCAGTGTCTGCCATGGGGACATGGATAATTGAGAATGGGGAGGAGGGAGTATTGTTAGCATGCAGGCTTGATGACCCAAGTACATAAGGATGGAACGGCTTCTAATGCAGAGACATCTGAAGTAGACTGCAAGACTCAAGACTATCTCCAGAGAGGTTCCGGGCCAGGGCCAAGTAGATTTTAACCTCAGAATACTCATTCCCTGCCCTCTCTCCTCTTCCTTCTCCCTACACCCTCCAAACGCTCACGAACCTGCTCACGCACGTGTGCGCACGCGCACATACACACACACACTCTACTCCTATGAAGTCAGGTCTAAATGAGCAAAACAAAGGTCACAAAAACCTTAAAGGGTAAACAACTTATACAAATGGTTTTGTGTGGGAGGAGGGACGTGTGAACATGGCATTAGGGTAGCCCTACCAGCTTTGCCTTTGTTAAGAGCTTATTAGAGGAAGAGAATTTCAGAAAGGAAACATTTTTATTGGGCTTGACAGAGATGGGCTCCCAGATAGGCCAGGAGAGCAAGATCAGACTCTGAGATCTAAGAGGCACCTAAAGATTGCACAGCAGGGTCAGAGCCATGACTTACAAACAGCACTAATATTTGCTCCAGCCAAAAATCCCGCATCCCAGGCTGAAGCCGGGACCCGGAGAGATATCTGGGCAAAAGCAAAGGATGAGGCATAGGAGGTCTCAGAAAAAATGTGAGGAGAAGTTTTCCCGCCAAGATCAGTTTTTATTGGTCCAGGTCTCTGCCTTTAGCAGTTCTTATCTTGGGGACATGGCCTTCGGCACTAGAGACATTTTAAAGTTCATAGGCCAACTTCATCCTCCAAGCAGCCACGCCCAGTGGGAAAATGAGGTCCAAAAAGATAACATGGCTTGTCCAAGAGTATATGGACAATTCATGGTAGAGCCACAGCCAGAGCTCAACGTACATGTATAGAATCCTGTCTTTTAAATACCTGTAAGAGACTTACCTCTTTCCCCCTGACAGTTGCCACCTAGAGCCACCACCCAGCTTCTCATGACTGCTCAGCACGCGGAGACTCCCAGAGACCAGTATATCAGACAGGATTGGGTTTGGCTTCATACAACAGAGAAGCTAAAAGTAAGAGTGCATTTTGCTCAGTGATGTAAAAGAAGTCACGAGTAGACAGTCTAGGGATGGTATGGAAGCCATGCAAAGTTGTCTGGGACTCGGGCTCCTACCAGGTCACCACGCCACCATCTCTGGGATGCAGCTCTTGTCCTCATGTCCAAGATGCTTGCTAGAGCTCCAGCTTACACCTTCGACAAAAGGGTGGAGGAAAAGTAAAAAAAAAAAATCTGTTTCTTCCCTGTAAGGACACCTCCTGAATTCACTCACAAAACTTGTATCATTGGCCAAATTTTAAGTCAATCAAAAGTCTCCCTCTCAGTTACAAGGGAGACTGGGGAAGGCAGACATTTAATAATTGGCAAGAGGCCATCTCCCTAACGACGAAGGGAAGACAGATATAGGGGGACAGCACAGGTATATGTCATACCCAGAACCAGTCATCTAGTAAGTCCCCAAATAAAGGGAAATAGGTAAGAGAAACCAGATGAGTAAATCAAAGTAGACCCATGCCCCAATGGCATCTAAAGGAAAAAGAATATGAATTAGCAGAGAGGAGAAAGAACAGAGTTTTTCATGGAAGAAATGTCACAGGCAAAGGCCTGGAGGAGGAAATATTAGAAGCCAGTGCAGTAGGTGAAACAGTTCTTGGACCAACAGTAATGGAGAATCATCTGAGGAACGAGGTAGAGAAGTAGGGTGGGAGAGCTATTTGATAACTTATCAAGACCTAAATACCAACATCTTATTTTTAATCATCCATTCAACTAACATTTATTGAGCACCTCCTGTGTGACAAGAACTATGCCTACTCGAGTAAGAAAGAATAGACACTAGATTCATGAGTCTTAGACTCCAGAAGAAAAGAAAAACAAGTAAACAGACCATTACAGTACATGGTGATGAGGACTACGCTAGAGAAAGTTCTGTGCAATGGAAGCACGGAGAAGAGGTACCTAACGCAGACTTAGAAAGTCAGGGAAGGCAAAGGTCACCTGGAGGAAATGCTAAAAAAGCCATGTAGCACAGGGTTAAGGGTGCAGGCTCTGTGTCTGCTTTCCCAGGTTGAGACCCTGGCTCCACCTCTCACCAGCTGTGTATCCTGGCAAGGCATGTATCTTCTCTGAACCCCAACCCCCTGATCTGTAAAATAGGGATGCTGATGATAATAGTAACACCTACTTGCCAGGATTGCTGAAAGGATCAAATGAGATACTCCCCATGAAGCACTTACGTGGCATCTGGCATATAAATAAGTGCTCTGTATGGATGAGCTATTAATAAGATGACTAGGGGCCAGCCCGGTGGCGCAAGCGGTTAAGTGCGTGCGCTCCGCTGCGGTGGCCTGGGGTTCACCGGTTTGGATCCCGGGCGTGCACCAACGCACCGCTTGGCAAGCTATGCTGTGGCAGCATCCCATATAAAGTAGACAAAGATGGGCATGGATGTTAGCCCAGGGCCAGTCTTCCTCAGCAAAAAAAAAGAGGAGGATTGGCAAATGTTAGCTCAGGGCCAATCTTCCTCACAAAAAAAAATAATAATAATAATAAGATGACTATTACTAGTGCTAAGCTACGAGTTAAGGATAAGTAGGAGTTGGTGGAGAAAGGGGAAACAGGGAGATGTCCAGACAGAAGGAATCACATCTTCAAAAGGCCTGAGTCCCAGAGCACCAGAAGGAAAGGGCACCCAGTGCTGAGACAGGAGGCTGAGGAGGTGATGGGGCCAGCCCAGGCAGGCCCTGCAGGCCAGGTGAAGGTATTTGGACTTTAACTAAGAGCCATAGGGAGCCATCAGAGCAAGGGAGCTGACATAATCAGGCTGTCACCTTAGAAAGATCACTCCGACTGCCATGTGGTGAATGGATTGACCAGAGGCAACACTGAAGGCCAGGTGCCAATCAGGAGGTGGTAATCCCGGTGACAGATAGTGGCAGCTTGAGCCAAGGTTTTAGCAATGAAGGTAGAATGGACGGACGCAAAAGATATTTAGGAAGTGGGATCTACAGGACCCGCTCATAGGTGTATCCAACTTGACACATGCTCTCGGTACAGCCTCTAGAACAATCAAAACCCAGCACAAAGCTTGGAAATTATTCCAGCACCCAGCACCATTGGTCCTTCTCATCAGAAAGAAGACAAAGTGTCACCTAGAAACTGCATAATTTTTCATCAGCAAAGGGAACATATAACTTCTAGCAGGTAGAACTAGATAATAACCCATCAGATAAAAATGATTCAGGGGTTTACATATACACTGAGCCGAAGCAAAACAAATCCAGAGGAAAACAACTCCGATATGGCCCTCCGTGCCTAACAAAATGCCCCACTTCAGCTACTCAAGGCTTCAGGTAAGTAATAGTGTTGTGTGTATGGGGTGCTATTTCGTGAGCCCATAATTTATCCTCCAAACTAGGACATTTTTAAGAATGGAAGTGGACTCTAATAATATTACAACAGGACAACAGACAGAAAACTGGGACTTTTCCAGCCAAACCAAGTCATATAGTTGTTCTTCCTCTTTGGTGCCTGGCATTCACCGCCTTTCACCCCCTACACATACATACACACACACACACACACACACACACACACACTCAGAGTTTTTGTGACAAAAGCCCCTGATGTCCTTCTAAGGAATCACCTATCCCCAGTGTAGGTAGCCTTACTGGGACTGTCAATGCAAGTGCCAGGGTGTCAGCCCATGATCCAAGCTAGGCTAGCTGAACTCAGGACTTTGAACTTGACCAGAAATGGCACAAAAACATAAAACACCAGCAAGAGCCCATTCATTCCAGCAGCATCTCTGAGTGAGACTGTTGAAACATTCCTGTTTCCTAGACCCCTGGCGCACTCATCATACTTGTCCTTTTATGAACCTGTTCTCCAGTCCTTCCCAGCAATTCTGTGTGCTACCTGATGCCATTGCAATAAATTCCTTTTCTGCTGCTAAAAATCCTAATTGATAGACTTACCATAAGCTTTAGAACACATAATTCTGACTCTAAATTCCACATCTGGCAGTCACTAACTCTGTGTCTTTGGCCTTAGTTTTCTCACCTATAAAAATAACATAATGTATACCTTGTAAACTAGTTGCAGAAATAAATGAAATAATATGTACTAAGTACCTGGCTCCATACCTGGTTCAGAAGGAAGCCATCAGCTAATGTTAATTTCCTTCCAACCTTTCTTCCTCTCAGCTAATATTCTGTAGATTTGATTTTGATATTTCACATCAATATTTAGAAAAGTATATCATTAGAATGATGTTTAAGTTTGTTTAATCCAAGCCAAATCATGAGGTCCAACTGAGATTCAGTTGTGCTCCTAAAAAAGTATAAGAAAAAAATAAGTGAGTGCAACAGCTTATGTGTAAGTTCCCTACCAGTAAGGATCATCTAGGTTATGTTGCAGAACAAACAACCCCAAAATCTCAGTGGCTTTTAACAACAGAGGTTTATTTCTTGCTCACCCAACATTTCCATTACAAGTTGGGGTGGTGTCTCCTCCAGTCCTTTCTCACCCAGTGTATCAGCCAGAGAAGAACAAAGAAGCAGAACCAACAGGATATATATAGAGAGAAAGAAAGATTTATTTCAAGGAATTGGCTCACATGATGGTGGGGCTGGCAAGTCTAAAATCTGTAGGGCAGGCCAGCAGGCTATTCAGATAATGGCTGGTGTTGCAGTCTTAACTCTGAATTCCACAGGCAGAAGACTGGAAACTCAGGCAGAGTCTCTATGCTGCAGTCTGGAGAATTCCTTCCTCTTTGGGAAACCTAAGTCTGCTCTTAAGGACTTCAACTGATTGAATGAGGCCCACCCCCATTATGGAGGGTAATCTGCTTTACTCAAAGTCTACCGATTTAAATGTTAATCACATCTTAAAAATACCTTCACAACAACATCGAGGATGTTTGATCACACAACTGGGCTCATAGCCTCACCAAGTTGACACATAAAATTAACCATCACTGCCACGCTAACGAACCAATCACCATCTCAAACGTTGCCTGTCATTGTGGCAGAGAGAAAGGGAACATGACGAATCACACTGGCTCTTTACATTTCCCCCCAGAACTGATATATATCACTTTCACTCACATTTCCTTGCCCGTAACTAGTCTCATGGTTACATCTACTCTTAATGGGATCGGGGAAGTGCAATCCTCCCATGACCCAGCACGGAACAAAATATCTGTGAACAGCCTTAATGAATATCACAGCCTCATAATCTCATCCTCTTGATTTTTAAAAATAATTTCATTCTCTTGGACATTTCCTTCCTGACTCTGCTGTATGAAGCTGTCTGCTTTCATAGAGCACAGAGATTCCCTTGAAGGAAGACTGGGCAAGGACAGCCACTAATATAAACACAACTCATTAGACTTCTTACCACGCGACTCTCAAACCCTGGAAGTCTAATCAGAAAAGGGTCTGTGAGGTTTTGAATTGTCCACTGTGAGAAGCAGCAATACTTCCTACTCTGCATATCATTCTGGAGTCTTCCAGTGCACTGAGAATCCTATGAGACAGAGGGTCATATTTTTTGGCGGAAATGGGGCAGACGGGAGAGGCTTCTAAGTTACTTAATCTAAGTTAATTTCTGAAAGGATTTTCAAACATCTTTATCTTGCTCTAGGACTTGCACCAGATTTCCCTCCTGCATTCGTCTAGAGGAATTTTTACAGACAAGTTATACGAAACAAGGATCTGTCTCCAGGTGCACGGTCAGCTCAGAATTAGCCTCTTTCCAACCTTCTGCTTCCAAAAAGTAGATTGGTTGGTTTATTTTATCCTGCTGAGGCAGCCAAGTCTAATTAGCGTCGTTGGTGTCAAATAATCTGTGCTTCTCTTTAAAAAGAAAAAGAAAAAGGTGGGCTTGTTACAAAAGGTATGCAAATATTGGGCTAATTGTTTTTCACTTGGTTCCCTTATTAGCAGTGGGTGGCTTTGATAAACCTCTGAGAAGGGTATATATAGCTGATTCTGGTGCCAAAGTGATAACACGGCAATAAAGTCTCTGCCTCACAGGGGTGAAGTGAGGGTTGAATGAGCTAATGTTTATGAAGGGCTTAGCACAGCGCCTGGCCACAACCGCGCTCAGCGGAGGGGAGATGTTCTGCACACTTCTGCTTTGCTTCAGGTGGCCACGTGCTCAGGGCTGAGCCTCTAGAGGCAGATAATCCAGGGGCTGACTCCAGACTCAGCCACTCAGTGGTCACAGAACCACAAGCATGTTACTTAACTGCTCTCCGCTTCAGTTTTCTCCTCTGTGAAATAGAAATAAGCATAGTAAAGACCACATAAGATTATTGTGAGGATGGAAAATTGATATAAACAAAGCACTTAGCAGAGTAACTGGCCCAGCCTACGTGCATAATATGTGCTATTAGCTACAACTAAATAGGAGATAGGGATCCCACCTGGATCATGGTCCCTCTGCTCAATTCTTTTCAAAACAGCCCTATCCTTTTAGGGAATGGCTTTCAAACTCTGCCCAAGGAGCCTGGATACCCCCAAAGGAAGAAGAAGAAAGTGAGACCAATAGGGCTTCACTCCTTCTGTAACCAGAAAAGTCCTGCTTTTATCTGTTCCAGAAATGGAGATGCTGCACACAAGTTCATCATTGAAAAGATGCTACTTTGGAACAGTATTTGAAAATCTGTTCTTCTGTGCCAGTCTTCACTTTCTCATGCTTGGGTCAGATCATCGGAAATGAAATAAACAGAAATAACCACTTATTCTTGATTCTTTTCTTCATTCATTTGTTCATTTTTTTCATTTATTCATTTGTGCTTTTTTTTTTTTTTTTTTGGACCAGGTCCCCGGTCAGGCCACAGAGTTACAACCATGAATGAACAACACAGTCCCTGGGGGCATGCAGGTCACTTTCCAGAGAGAGAGAGACAAAGAAACAGGCCGTGATGCCCAGCGTTTGGAGCATCATGGGGGAGGTAAGTACACAGTGCTGAAGGCAAAGAGTATCCAAAAGTCTTTGGGCCCAAGAGATACTTCTGGAGGCAAGAATGTGTTACCTGAAGCCTAAAGGTGCATGGGAGACAGAGAGGGGGCGATTTTTCTAGGTGGAGGCCCAGAGGTGAGAAGAACACGGTAAATGCAAGTTGTCCAGCAATTGTGAAGGCCAGCAGGTAGGACAAAGGAGGAACAAAGCATCCCCGCAAATGTGCATCCAAGACCCAGCCAAAGCCCTTCCTGTCAGGATGGACGCTTTCTTGGCAGCAGATCAGGCTGTAAATTCACTTAACGACTCTAGCCAAGGACCTGGCATCCCAACACGTCCCCTCTCAGGAGCAGAAAGGTTCGTGGTCTCTTGAGCAAAAGGACACTCTTACTGCTTGGATTTAAAGGCACACGCTGGGAGCAGGCCAGGATGGGCGCTCTGGGAGAACCCTGCCTGAGAAAACACGGCTGCAGCTGACACGGCTTTCCCTGCCTTCCTGCAGAGCTTCTCCCAATGGCTCCCCAGCGGGCCTGTTCCTGAAGGAAGTCACTGAGCCATTGTGAAGAGGCCTTTGCAAGACTTTTAAAGTCCAGCTCTTCCCCATAGCACAGGCGGCGGGTGGGAAATGTGAAATTCGCTGGTTGAATCCAAGCTTCTCCAAGCAGGTACAACAAGTGTGAATGTTCTCAGATTGTGAATGAGGCCATGACTAATTCTCACTTCGTACACCCAGAATCCAGGCCAAGAGTCAAAAGGTTCACTTCTCCCTGCATCCCAGTGAAAAGCAAACACAGGCCTCCCCTCGAAAAGAAGCCTGGGCATGAAATCAAGGTGGAGAAGTGTTGTTATCCTAATGGCGTCGAGGTAATAATAATCACAATAATAGTAACAAGTAGCATTTCCTGAGCACATACTCTGTGCCAGGTGCTGTTAGAAGCACTTGGCATAAATTAAATTAACTCATCTCAGAAACTCTTGTAGATCCAATAATACTACTACCCCAATTTCACAAAAACAAAAAGATGTCCAGAAAGGTTACGTGTAGGTGGCTGGAGGAGGTAGAAAACTAAAAAGAGGTTGCAAAAGCTTTAAAACAAAATAAACAATATCCACACATAAAAATATTAGCATTTTCCCCAGAATTGATTGCATAGGCCTCAGATTACTCATCACACAAGGACCTACCCAGAGGAATCTGTACCACATCAGGGCAAACTGACTAATGAGCAACTATAAAAGCCACGAAAGAAGTTCAAGATGACTGCTATGGGGGCCGGCCCGCCAGTGTAGCAGTTAAGTTCATGCGCTCCGCTTCGGCAGCCCGGGGTTCGCAGGTTCAGATCCCAGGTGCAGACCTACACACCGCTTGTCAAGCCATGCTGTGGCGGTGTCCCATATAAAGTAGAGGAGGATTGACAATAGATGTTAGCCCAGGGCTGGTCTTCCTCAGCAAAAAGAGGAGGACTGGCAACGGATGTTAGCTCAGGGCTAATCTTCCTCACAAAAAAAAAAAGAAGAAGAAGAATTCTATGGTTTCAGAGAGCATGTGTCCTGCTGGAGGGTATGAAGGAGGGTTTAGGGAAGAGGTGACCTCAGATCTTGAAGGACTGGCAGGACATCATTCCAGATTAAGGGAACAGGGAGAGGAAAATCAAAGAGGAGAGAAAAGGTAGAATACGTCCAAGGAAGAACAGAAAGGAGATTGTGGCTAGAGGAGTGTTCCAGGGGATTCCAAAGCAGACCCTTGGGGCCACAGTAGACTCTCAATCCCCCTCCTACTCCATCTTAGTTTTTTATGTATTTTATATATTGGGCTTCTACATGCAATTTCATTTGAAGAAACAGTTGAGTTAATATCAAATTTTCAAACCATGGCACCAAAGGGTAAAGAAAGTGCAGAGGAGGAAGGGGAGATCCAGCAAGAATGGTCGGTTGGGAGAAGAGCATGGAGAGCTTCAGTCTGAACATCAGACCCACAGCACACACGCCAACCCCTCTCCATTCTACGCCCCCAGCAGACATCACTAGTAGAACATCTAATTCATTCCCACTGCTCCCTGAGACTCAGAATTCTTCCCTAACCAGGTATCAGAAAGGGTGCATCATAGAGTTAAGCAAGGGAATATGGGCTTTTTTCTATAGACAACGGAGAACCATATATTTTTGAACAATTGACCCTAAAGGTTCATTCACTTCTAAACAATGGTGTTGAGATGGAGCCATGAATCTGTGGCCAGGTGCCACTTGTAGGCAGACCTCATCTCAAAGAAACCGGCATAGATGACTTCCTAGGTTCCCTGATCTTCCCTCCTCCGCGGTCTATAACCCCAACACTAAGCTGGTGGGTGGAATGAGAAGTGAAAGGGGACTCTCACAGTGTCCGCAAGACCAGTCTGGGAGTGATTATTTCCATTAGCACACTGTGTGAAATATTCCTCAGTTTTGTACATTGGTACCAGGAAATTTGGGGATCCAGGAGTGGAGCAGAGTAAAAGCATAACACTCATCGTCCAGAGATGGCAGATGAGGGGGTGAGGGGGCTCCTGTGGAGGAGGGGTAGGAAGCAGAGTAATGCAAGCAGTAAGAAAGGAGAAGGGATTGCATTAACTACAAACCTAATCTACTCCTTTTGGTGGAAAGAACAAGATCTGGAGATATAACTTGTTCTGCTATATGTAGCTGTGTGACCTTGGGCAAGTCACTTCACCTCTCTGAGCCTCAGCTTTCTCATTTATACCATAGAGGTAATCGTAGCATCCCACCTCACAGGATTTATAGGGGACATTTGTTGGTTATTCCCCTTTCTTCTGTCAAGAGCATTCAGATTCTGCTCGGGATACAGCCTCCAAAGGACCTGCACATCAAGATGCCTCAATATTCCCCTGGTCAAGGCGTGCATATGTGCTCCAGGCTGGGCCAATCAGAACCTCACCTTGGAATGGGGATCCTGAGCAGAGTAACACACAAACTGAAAACCCTCAGAGACCAGGCAGAGTGTTGCAGAGTCTGCCCTTTCGCTCCTGCTCCCTCGTCCTCAGAGCAGCTCTGGGTCCTGTCCTTGGGTAACCCACCTGCATCTTTCCAAAAAAGTCCTCTCAAGGCTTAGGTGAGCCAGACTCACGAGGAACCCTAGCTGACACAGGAAGCACCAGATGAGGAGAGGAAGTGTGGAAAAGTGCTTAGAGAATGTAAAGGACCTATAAAATGCCAAGTGGTATTTTCTAGAACATTCCACAGCATCTACTACTTAATGGTCTCCTTAAATGATTGTTGAACCAAGACTGCTGAGTGTGCCTTCTGTTCTTGGACAAATCTCCCAGAGGTTCCTTTGGCCTTTTGTGTTCTCCTGTTTCCCCTTCACGTCATCGGCAGGTCACAGGGCACTGAGTCACAGAACATCTTTATCACACAATAGTCAAAGCCCTGTCTTTTCTTTCTCTGCTTTATTTCCTTTATTCCAAACGTTTCCTTGGCAGACTAACGTAAAATAAAAAGCCATGGGGAAAAAAATACTTTCACCCTCAGTTCACACCAAAAAAATTGTGGGATAATGAAAAAAGTAATGACCAGATGCCTACAGGGCTTTGCTACTAACCAGCTGTGTGACGAGGCAAGTCATTTGCCTCTCGGGACCTCGGTTTTCTCGTCTGTCAAATGCGGGTTTTAAATGAGAAAATCTCTATGGATTCCTCTAGAGCTGAAAGTCTCTGAAATGATTTGGCCCCACCTGGCTTTAATGCCCACTAGTCTTGTGTGCCCCATCTTTAATGCAAAGAGACCATGAACTCCTTCTCTGCCCGTGCCATTTTGGATCTATGCCACTACTTCTAAAACTTCTTTAAATCCCAGAACACTAAATATGTTTCATTGAGAACATCTATATCATTCTTCAAGAAAAAGATCAATAGCTAAGATTTGGAAGCGTCCAAGAGTCCACCAACGGATGAATGGAAAAAGAAGATGTGGTGTATATGTACATACAATGGAATACTACTCAGCCGTTAAAAAAGACGAAATTGTGCCAAGCAACAACATGGATGGACCTTGAGGGCATTATGCTAAGCGAAATAAGTCAGACAAAGACAGATACCGTATGATTTCACTCATATGTGGAAAATAAACAAACAAACACATAAATAAATAAGGAGAATAGATTGGTGAAATACCAGAGGGGAAAAGGATGAGGGTGCAAAAGAGGTAAAGGGGTACATATGTACAGTGACGGATGGAAACTAGACTTTTGGTGGTGAATATGACATAGTCTATACAGAAGCTGAAATATAATGATGTGTACCTGAAATTTACACAATTGATAAACCAATGTGACCTTGATGAAATAATTTTTTAAAAAAGATCCCAAATTCAGAAGAAAAACAAACTTTAAAAAAGAAAAAAGAAAAAGATCAGATCTTAAAAAAACAAAACCTCTACAACAAAAACTAAATCAAACAATTGAATTAGAGATCATAGAAAAGAAATAACTTTGTATCAGATTTTATTACAGAATTTTCCCAAATGTTTGTAGCATGCTTGCAAGCTGTTCAAAAACAGAAAAAGTGTTCGACAGCACAGTGTTTAAAAAATAATAATAAAATAAAACTGCCCAACGTTTCACAAATACTTCCATTCCTGTAAGATTAGTTGTCAAAAATAGATCGTTCTATCTGTCTCAACACGTCAGGTCGCCCAGTGAGAACCACGTGTCCAGTTCACGTTGCTGTAGAAAGGGAAGCACTAAACTTGAACGGCCTCACACTGAAATACCAAAGTTGTTGAGGCTCCCTGGTTTTGGAGAGGAAGAGAAGGGAGCTGGAGAAGATGAAGTATTATCATTTGCTAGATCCAGATTTCAGGGCTTCCCATGTGAAACCAGAGCAGCTTTGTCACTAGGCTGGTAGCCCTTCAAAATCCATCTTCTCTGCCCCTAAGATATCCATATGTCAGTACTGGCAGAAGTGGCAGGGGTCCCAGGAACTGAGCAGTCCTGGCCCCACAAGGGTGGAACTCGCTCCAAAAGCCCTGATTGTAAAAGCTGCCATCAGACAAGGAGAAAGCAGAACCAGAGCTGTGCAGGAGCACGTGCGCACTCTGCGGCTGTCCCCTCCAGTGCCCACCCCTCCTGAGGGCTGTGGAAAGGATCCCACTACCTTCCGCGGGCAGGAGCGATTTTTCCTTTGCATTTGGGTCCCCCTAGCGGAGCAGCGAAACTGCACTGGCTCAGTCTCCTGAAGGAGGCGTGTGGAGAGATGGAACTGCCCTGGCAAGTTAAAACCAGCTGCCGAAAACTTGTGGCTGTCTTTCCCAACACCAGTCTGGGATATGAGGCTCTCGCTGCAGCCAAGCAACAAATCCACATGTAACTGGCTCCTACTGTTCATCAGCAAGGGAGGGTGAGGAAGTGTAGGAGGAATCAGGCATCACCTCTTTCTCTCAAGGTGTTCATAGTAGGGGGAGGGGGCAACATGGCTAACAAACGTGCAATGATTAGCAAACACTGTATGCCATAGCTAACAAGTGTCAGATGTACAGGGGGTCACGTTATAATGTAAGTCAGAGGGAGAGCCTTGAAATCAGACTGCCTGGGTTCCTAAGCTGGCTCCTCTGCTCACTAGCTCAATGACCTGGGACTTCTCCATTCAACAAATACATGCTGAAGACCTTAGAATGTATACTAAGCACTGATCTAGGCACTAGAGATACAGCAAAATAGACAAAAAATTTTTAAATCAAAAAAAACCCCTGCCCCGGGGACCTTACATTCTTCATCTATGAAAAAAGGATGTTGAAATCACCTATCCCATAATATTGTGAGGTTAAATAAAATAACCTTAGCACTTAGGCCTGGCATGTAATAAGAGCTCAGTAATGCTAGCCTTGTTATTATTCTAATGATAGACTCTGGAGTCTTTATCTTGTTTCATGATCTTTCCAAGGTTGTAAGTCAAAGCAGGAGCCAACCTGGGCTGTAGTCAAAGCAGTTCAACCTCTAAGTAGCCATGAGCCCCAAATATCTAGGGGCTTCCATTTCCTTGTAAGTAAAATATGGGTAGTCAGAGGAGTTACTTTCAGCTCTCTGAGTAACTGTTCATCTCCAGGGGTGCTAATCTGATGGATCAAGTTCTCAGACTTCTACCGGGCCATGTTTAGTGGTTGAGGAGTTATCTGTGTGTAAATAGATCATGCAAATGTCTGTCTGTCTGACTGTCTGTCTAGCTTACTTAATCCCAAAGTCCCCTCTGTCTGTACTGCTTATGAGTCCTGGTCATGTTGTTCCTTTCATCACACAAGCATGCCCGTCATAGTTCCTGCCCCCATGACCATGGACATAATGGAGTAAGATCCCAATGTATGGATCTGGACTCGTTCAGAGATGGGAGATCCCACGAGGTCTGAGGCCTAATCTCTGAGCTCTAACAGAGCTTGGCTGGAAAGGACTACTGGAAAATTGGAGGCACTGTCCCAGCTAATAATAAGGTCAAACCATTTGGGTCTTTCTCGCCTTTGGAACCTCACAGGGAAAAGGAGTAATTAAAGTGGCAGGGCAAGATCCGGCGTCTCTGGGTCCTTTACCCAAATATCACTATATGTGTTTAAATCCCATATCTAATCTTAGCAAAAGGATTGGTCTCTCTCTGGTATCTTGAGTCCCTTTGAGTCTTCATCCTCTAAGACCCAGTGTTAAGAGACAGAGGTTGGGCCTCTGACAAGAGATAGCAGAAGAAAAGTGTGGAAAGCACGATTGTTTTCCAGGATACTAATGAAACATTGGAAACTAGTATAAACGTGGAAAGTTTTTTGAATAAAAGTAAAAATGTGAGTCAAAGAGTAAAATGTGACCTGCAGTTGAAATCAGAAATCTAAACTCAAGACCTAATTCTGCTCTTGTGATAGACAAAAGAGCTACCCACCAATGTTTCCAGTTCTCCTTCCAGGCACCTGGGGAGATTGCCCTTCCCCCCTCCCTTGAAGTTAGGTGAGGCCATGTGACTTCTTTGGCCAATGGAATGTGAGTGGAAGAGACATGATTCACTACAGGAGTTCACAGTCTTTGTGTAAATCCCTGTGCTTTTTCTCTGAGTATCAAAGATAAAAACATACGGTCTTGGGAAGCTCACAGTTTCAGAGTAAAAACAGACAGGAGGAATCCCTCTCTCTTACCAGAGAATCAAAAGAATAGAAGTGAATGGTATCATCCTGTGTGTTTTATTCGAACCTACAAAAGAATGCACAAATGGCCTAGCAGCTGTCTACAAAACATGCAGCAGGTCCATTTCAAATAATCCTTGAACTCTAGTCTCTATTTTCACCTTGATCTCATTGCCTCTTTTTCTCAACATGTATCTCTAACCTAGACCTCTCTGGCAAGCTTCTGGCAGGCAATTCTAACTGCCAGCTTGACAACTTCTACCTGGATGTTTTAAGAGCACCTCTAGCTCAGCTAATCTCACACCAAGCTCAGCACATTCCCCTGAAATGCTAGCTCCCCTTTCTCCTCCGTTTCCATGCCTCCAGTTTGAGATTAGAAACCTCATTGTCATCTTTAATTTCTCACTTTCCCCACCTCAAGTTCAAATAACTTTCCAAGTCCTAAAAATGTCACCTTTGGCTGTCAGTGTCTGCTTTTTTGTGCCTACCGCCAGTCACATTTCTATCCTATTGCAAAAGTGAAAACATCCCACTTTAATCCACTCTACATTCTTACCTAAGTGCGGCTCTGATCTTCTGTTCTAACACCTTTAACAACTTTCAATTTCCTACCAAATTAATTCAAACCACTCATCCAATTTCAGATCACTCCACAACACGTCCCTGTCAATGTTTCAACAAATAGTTATCAAACGCCCTGTGTGCCAGACCCACCCACTGTCCAAGCCCCAAGGATACAGAGTAAGACCAGTCCCTACCCTTAAAGAGCCTGTAGTGTCCATGGAAACACATGTCTCAGATCCCCTTTGAGAGAACCTACTGCAGGGAGCATAGTTGACAGCCCCCAGCTGCTGCCTCCATGAACACCATGAAACTCATATGTGCTCCCAGCCAATAATCAAGCATGGTCAGGGTACTAGAGCCAGCCCATTCCTACCCAATGTGGGATTCTTTTAATGGGCAACTTTGGCCCAACAACTCTTCATTAGTCTGGCCAAAATTCTCTCAGAACCGCACTGTGGCCTTTGGCTTTTTCTACCCAATGCTTCCCTCCCTCTGTCCTTTCACAGGTGTCAGACCAGCATTGAGAGCTGAAGGTTCTACTCGGCTGCTTCTGCTCCCTTCTCCTTACCCTTCACATGCATTCCTCCAATAAATCTCTTACACATCTAATTCCTTCTTGGTGTCTGCTTCTTGTAGGACCCAAACTGATACACAGGCAATTACATACACGTAGAATTTCAGTTTGCAGTGGTGAGGACTGTGTGATACAGGCAGGCACAGAGTGATATGGGAGTACAGAGAAGGAGAACCTCACACCGAATCCAGGGAAAGGGAGTTTCAGGGGACAGATGAGACTAGGCTGAGCCGTGAAGGGTGTAAAGTTAATTCTTTTGCCTCCACTGTCCTGATAGTACTCTACACTCAAAATTAGCATATATATGTAGAGCCTGAATGTTTGCTCCATACATCCACAAATTTCCTCTACCATTGTTGGGATCTTAACAGAGCAATAAATAGCTCCATTTTTCCACATTTGAATTCCAAATTGGAAAATAGGAGCTCTAGGTGGGAGTTCAAAATACTCCCTCTGTTACTAAAAAGGAAGGAGGATGAGGCTTCCTGTGAGAGCCAAATGGACTTGCTGGCTGGACTCTGCTCCTTTGGGATCTCCTGAGACCACTGGTGGAGAGTTTAGATTTTGCTTCCAGAAGTCTCTGAAATGATAAGAATAAAACATAGCCGGACTAAGTGAGCTAGGTGGACTTACCCATTTGATGCAGGCAGCAGGACTGGATGGGGCAAACCTTCCCCTAGAAGAACCAAGAGGAGCACTTGCTACCTGAGGGCAGCTCATTCCCAAGAGGACAAAGGGTGAATATGATCCAGACATGCTCAGTGTGTTCCTCCCACAGCTCCAGATCAGAGAAGTCACTCTACCTCTCCTGGAGCAGAGAGAGACCAGAAATCAAACTGAGTTTCTTTAACATATAAGGAAAAAACAGAAGTGGTGAAGAAATGTTCTTCTCTATCATTCCTTAGCTTTTTGCTCTCAACTCAATCAGCTTCATTGTTAAGTCGATGGTCAACCACAGTACGGCCGTTGTCCTCAGAGGAGATCACCAGAACATGAGGCTGCTCCAGAATATACTGGCTGCTCCAGTACAAATGCCACTCATGGGACCACTGATGGGTGGCTTAGACATTGCTTCCAGAAGGCTCTGAAATATATCAGAACAGAACCAAACTTCAGTCAACACCGGGATGACTCCAGACTCAAGGCTAAAAATTCCCTACCTATTCCATTTCCCAAATCCCAATATGTGCAGTCACACCATCCAACACAGCATATCCAAGATTCAACCATGAGATTAAATGACAGCATCATCATGCTCCAATAATGAATCGCATGAAGACACTCACATAATAGAATGATCACAACCTAGAGACGTCCATTATCAAATTCTTAGAATAAAATAGACGTTCAAAAATTTAATCCTCCTGAAAGTTAAAATCGAAACATACTCACATCTAAAGGAATTAATATCCAAAATCAAATTATTTTGTCCTCGGGTGTTAAAAGCTCCATTTCCTTGCTTTCCATGATACAGAGCACATACATTTGTAGCCCCCGACGCGGTGTCTGTCACCACGAAGACATTCAATAACATTTTGTTTCATAAATTTATGAAATGAATAAGTATTCACTGCTAAAGAACCAACCACAGCAAGGTAAGAACAATCAGCCGAATGGTATTTCTGTTTATCCTTCTCTCATTAAAGATAATTATTTAGGTACTGCTTCTTTGATTATAATCACTAGCGAATGAAGCCAGGCTGCTTAGCACAGCTCCTGGCATATATTAGACATGCAGTGTTATTTGGATTGGATTCTAATTTCACAAATCTTATTTTAGGTAGAAGCAATGAGCATGATCAAAAGCTTTAGCCATCCAGAAAGCTGAAGCTGCTTGCTTTTCTTTTTCTGCAGCTCCAGGGGAAAAAAACCGATGTTTTATATCAATAACCAAGAGAAAAAAGTCAGAGGCTTTTGCATCTGCCTGGTGCTCTCCTCGGGCCACTTCTTTAGCTCCTGCTCTTCTCCATCTTCCTCGCCCTCTGGGCAGCTTACTCCCTACTGGTTTTGTCCTTCTGCCCTGGCACCTGCTGGAGAAGGAGCAGATGCTCATCTTGGCTAACGCTGCTTGGCCACAGCAGGCATCCTGGTCCTCTCTCCACTCCCTGCAGCCTGTGCACGCCCAGGCGTTACATCAGGGAACCCCAGGAGCTGACGCAAACCCTTCCCAAGTCAGTCAGGCACAGCCAGCCCTCCAAAGAGTCAGTCACGACGTTCTGGCTCCTTCTAGTCTTCTCCACCCAGGAACCCCCCTCACCTGCCCCCATGCCCTCAGATCCCTGACTCCAACATGCTGTTCCCTCATCACTGTGGGTAAGCCCTACCACTACTGCAACTCAAGGTCAAGTCTTCTGTCCCCCACCTCTCTGGCTGGGCTGCTTCCTTGAGGAGGGCAGTATAGACTGAGAGCAACAGCAAGTGGAAAACATCTCGTCCCAGCAGTGGCTATGAGCTCCCTCTGTCTCAGGAGCTCCACACTCCCACGCATGCTCCAGCCACCTGTCCTTCCCTCCTTTCTCTAGCAAGCTCCCTGCCATCCTTTGCCCAAACTTCCCATCCTCTCCTCTAATCCCAATACTATCTAATACAATACTATCTCTAATTCGCCAAATGCCCAGGGTTGACCAGATAACCTCTCCCCGATAATCCCACAATAGTTTGCACTTATGTTTTGATCAAGTTCCTGGAAATAGACTTTGAGATGGAAATTCACACACAGGGAGTTCATTGAGAGATGCTCTCAGGTTCAAGACCTGAAGGAGTGTAGGAAGCAGGACTGGGCAGAGGGAGAAGCTGAACTGTGATCCAGTCACATAAAAGCTTCAGCCCTACCCCATGGGGGCTCTGGAGCTGAGCTGGCCAGTCAGAGTTGTCCCACTCTGAAATATGGGGGCAGGACTTTGTACCTAGCATTGCTCAGTCACAGGCTGCCCTTGGGGAGGGCACGTGATCTTGAGTGAGGCTGCTTTCTTCCACCAAAGTCAATTCCTGGAGAGACTCAGCTGAGAACCACTAGCAGCCAACACTCCCAGGAGGGAGGAGAGAGTGCCTGGGTCCTGGAGGGAGATCTGCATAACACACCACTGCATCCACTGCACACTTACCACATTATAATGCAGTTTCTTCATTCTTTCTTTCACTCAACAAATATTTATGAAGTGTGCAAGGCCCTGGAGATGCGTCAGTGGGCAGCTCTCACTAGACTGTGAGCCCATCAAGGGGAGGAACCATCTCTTTCTCTCAATCTCTATGCAGTCTATGCCTGGTACAGAATGATCACACAATAAACAATTGCAGAATGAGTGAATAATGATGAGATTGAAGAAGGCCCGATACATAACACTTCTTCCCCCACCCAGGTTCAAAATCATTTGATAGACAAGATCAGACCTAAGGAGGCCAAAATATCACCTGTATTACTAACAACAGGTGCCACTGGAGGATGTGGGAACATACAAGAAATAAGCAATAGGAAACCCCAGAGTTAGGCAGACTTTTCCACCCAGTCCTGGGCAGTATTAGAAAACCACAGGCCTGCCCCAAGCACGTGGGAGGGACAGAGAAGAGCCATCTTCAGTGAGGTTCAAAAAGCAGAAAAGCTGAGCTGAGAACACTACCCAGTCTGCTCTCCCACAATTTCTGATCAGAGATAAGTCGCCCTCCTCCGCAAAGGGAAGGGATGGGGAAAGGCCAGAGCATTAGCCTAGTGGCACCACCTCCGTAGGTAAGGATGCACCAGGATTTGGAAAGCTTTTACCCCTAATAAATATGTACTGACCAGACCAAACACTGAGAGCTTTCTAGCCCCTGTTTCTAGTTATCATGAAAACAAATTCCATCTGTGGTTCTCCCATTTGCCGGAGCCAATAAACACCCTTGCTGGTAAGCAAGTGCTAGCAGGGTTCACATGCAACTTTGAGTTCTTATCTAAGATAAAGATAAGAACTTAAGAAAAAAAATAAATATAGTAATAGAATTTCACAGTGTAAGTAGTTTAGGCTTAAATCCACTGCTAGTAAATTTGGAGTCAATGATTAACCCAGCATGTGTGGTTACTATGGAAATAACTCTCCTCTAACTTCCTGTAGTAGGTACTGGGAACTGTTCCTTGCAACCTCTGTGAATCTCTGGCATGAGGCCATCAGCCAAATGCCAGGGAAAGCCACCTTAGTGGTAACGACAGTATAATACTCTCGATGGGATTACAAGATTGGGAATTGGCAGCACTCAAATCTGAATTAGGCAGAGTGAATCCAGTCTGTACGTCAGGAAAAACAAAATCAGATTTCTCCCCAGCACTGTACTGGCAACAAAAGGTGCATAACTCAGTCCCAAAAGAATGAGAAAACTAAGTTTGCACAGGGACTGGGGCAGAGTGGGAAAGCAATATGGTTTCTAAGCAAGGTTCCAAGCCTGAGGAGAATCCCAATTTACGGACTCTTGACAATGGCTTCTCAGCTTACAATTAAGGTTGGCAAAAATTAAAGTTGGCCTGATTTAATATTTGTGGAAAGCAGGTAGTCTTACAGATTATTTGTTTAAATGGCAAGCTAGAGTTTTCATTTCCCAGAAATTTGGGAGCATTCACATTCCCATACTTTGAATTACAGCTGGAGGAGGAACTTCTTGGATCTAAACAGCTCCCTTGGCTCAAATTAAATCAAAGCCAGGACTATGAGTCCTACTAGTTCAAAAGCTCCCAGTGGCACAGAGCTTTCCAAAGAACTGTAGACAGAGGAAGAGGCTACACCCTTGTCCTTTGGGCAGTGGACTGAGAGAATTAATATGAGATGCATATTAATAAAATGCAAATTAAGATGAGTCACATATTCTCTGTCTTGCACTAAAAGACTCTACCGCTGTCTTCCCTCAGCACACTTGTCCCCCTCCAGAACCTGGTTCTAACCCTAACTCTGTCTTGAATTGGCTCCAAGACCTTTAAGCAAAGTACTTAGCCTCTCTGGGTTTCTCATTTCCATCATTTGTAGAATTATCTGACAAAGATAGCTCAAGTCTCTTTCTATTCTAAAATATTATGCCTATGATATGGGAGTATCTACTGCTGAGCATATCTACTTGTTAAATGAAATAATGAATAGATGAGAGAAAGAATGACTAAATGAACAAATACATTAATAAATGGAAGCTTGGTAATTTGAAAGGAATATCTCTGCCCATATAGCCATTCTCAATCAGGTTTCTGCAAGAGAATTAAGGCTTAATACTCTAAGATGTCCACTGTATGTAATGAATTAACTTCTCTCTATTCATCTATAATGATACTAGATATGTACCAACTTTGGGAAAATTGAGAAATAGTCACTCAAATCATTGTCTATGTTCCATAGTCTAGTTGAGAAAGGCTGTATGATTGAATAGCCAACAAATTTGTCAAGGAACCAGAATTTGCTGAAATGCCCAGGAACACGCTAATATTGCCCATAACCAAGTCCTACACATGCTGTGAGATCTGGAGACTGGTCCACCCACCAGCCCCACAGCATGGTACATAGAGAAGAATGTGGGCTTAGGACATAGAAAGTCCAAGGTTCCAATCTTTGTTCACCCACCCACAAGCAGTGCAACCCCAAGCAAATTATTTTGTCTCTTGGAGCTTTGATATCCCCCATTGTCTTAGTTTGGGATCCTCTAGAGACCTTTAGACAGGGATTTTGGTGCAAATACTTTTGGGGCAGCTGATCCAAGGAAGCATGGCATAGCATGGGTGTCTCAACTTTGTCACTATTGACACTTTGGGCCAGATCGTTCTTTGCTGTGGAAGACAGTCTTGAGTACTGTAGAACGTTTAGCAGCATCCCTAGCTTCTACCTACTAGAGGCCAGAAGCAACCCATGCCCCCCTCCCAAGTTGTGATAACCAAAAATGTCTCCAGACACTGCCAAATGTCCCCTGGCAGACAAAATCACCCCTAGTTGAGAACCACCAATATAGTGGCTACTTCAGCATATGGCCCAGATACGCCCTTTACGACCCATTACCCCAGCAGCTGAGAATGTTGGATGCTGATTGCTCACAGAGGCACCCCCCTCTAGAAATTGCCCTTGGTTGAAGAGACCTGCCTCACCCCATGTTATGCCCCGTCCCAGGGGCAGCCCACATCCAGTGGCTAGCCAATGCAGGGGCACAAAGGCCTGGCTTCCTTTCTCTAAGGCAGGACAACCATAAAATGCCATCCCAGCTCCAGAGCTTGCTGTGGGATCAGCAAGTCCGCTATTGCAACTGCATCATAGTTTACCTTCTCCCTATGCCCACTTCTGCTTCCCTCACTTCTTTACAAGGGCTGTTCCCAGGTGCATTCTCCAATAGAACATCTGCATTCAAATCTCCATCTCAGAGTCTGTTTCTGGGGAACTTGATCTAAGACTTAGTGTCAGGAGGTGTCTTAGGAGGCCAATTCAAAATGGAATTTGGGGAGCTGGATTCCCCATTCACTAATTGGCAATAAGTACCCCTATTACCAGTGGTGGATGGAGTAATAAGAGCCCAGCATGTTGGGATTGCAATTGCAAAAACTGTCAGCTGCTCTGAACCAGATGGGATAGCTCTGGAAGGGAATGCACTGGCTGGTGAATACATAAAGCTCTTGAGAGGCACAGAGCAAGAGAAGTAGTAATTACAAGTACAACGGACTCAGATGGCTGCTGCTGGGTGCTATAAACGCATTAGAGAATGACAATGAGAGGCTGAAGTGATTCATCATCATTAAAAGGTAAAAAATGAGAGTCAAAGGACTTCCTTGGCAGCAAGTAAAGAGAATCTCATCTCCTGCAGCCACAGGACAGAAAAAACAGAGCATCAGGCCCAGGACTTAATCATAAGGTAGCAGAGCCCCAGGGAAGGTGGGAATCCTGACTGCGGCAAGGCTGCTGTGTCTAGGTTAGAGCTCTGATTGGAAAGACATGGGACCCTGATACTTGAGTTGGGACCACAGAGTCAATGCACTCAGAAACCTTGAGCCATCAAACCTCCTGAACCCTCTGGGCCTGAAGAAGCAGTCCATTCCTCCTTGTTACAGGTCAGTGCTGCCCAACCCTTGCTGAAGACAGCTTGAATGCAGAGGCCTTCGCCTTGCAAGACAACACATGCCCTCCTGGGGATCTCACCCTACCTCCTCTCCTGGCCACCAGAACAACAACTCACATAAAGTCAGGACATAATCAGCCCAGGGAAGCGCTGGGCCTGCTACGAGAGGCGCACATGCCAAAGAAGATGCGGGACTAAGTCAAAACACAACAGGAGCCAGGAAGGAATGCTTAGCACCGGAATACTGGATAGTCTGTGCAAGGGCGAGAGAATATAAAGTTGGATAAGGAAGAGTCTATTGATATGGGAGAATGATTTAACACTGGCAAGAACTGTAGGAGACAGTGCAAAGATGCATCCTGGATGGCTCTTGAAAGCTTGGGGAAAGTAATAGCTCACACTAAATGAGGTGGAAATGCCAGAACCGCCACAGCAGACAGTGGAGGACGGGATCCAAAGGCTCAGAGAGGCAGGTGTGCTACAGGGGTTATACCACTTGTGGTGGGCATACCCTAAGGTGACCCCAATGAGTCACACCCTCGTATAATTCCCTCCCCTGACTGCAGGCAGAACCCGTGACTGGCTTCTAGCCAACAGTGTATGGCAAAGGCGATGGGATAGTCGCTCCTGTGATTCTGTTACATTATATAATACTCTATCTTAGCATCTTAGAGTGAGAGACGCTCCTGCTGGCTTGAAGAAGTGAGCTGCCATGCTGTGAGATGCCCAAGCAGCAAGGAACTACAGGCCACTTCCAGGAACTGAGAGCAGCCCCCAGCTAACTGCCAGCAAGAAAATAAGCACCTCAGACCTACTCTGCAAAGATTGAAGTCTGCCAACTACTACGTGATCTTAGAAGAGGCCGCAGATAGAAAGGCAGCCTGAGCAACAGCTTGACTGCAGCCTTGTGAGATCCTGAACAAGGACCCAGTTAAGCCACATCCAGACTCCTGACCCACAGAAACTGGAAGATAATAAATGTAGCTTGTTTTAAGCTTGTCAATCTGTGGTATTGTATACACTACTTAAGGCTGGAAAACCCATCAGCCAATGATGTCCCATAGGAGGACCCAGAGGACAGCTCATTTACCAAAGCAATAAGAAGTGTGTCCGTGGGGCAGGGCACCAGCACTGCTGGGAAGCTCAGTAGTGGTTGTCCTCTACGCATCACGACCAATGCTGCAAAAGACCCCCTGATGGCAAAAGGGATGACTGGGTCTTGAAAAAACAGAAGCCATGTGGCAATGCTGAAGCATCAAAAGCAAAGTGGTCACAATTATCACAATGAGTGACAAGGTTGAAATGTCAGCCACGGGGATCTGACCCACAGAGTACTATGGACTTTATTAATAGTTCATGATGTTCCTAGGAGTAGGTCAGATGGGTATCCAACAAGAGCATTGCTTAATCTATACAATCAAAAGGAATCAAGGATGGATGATCAGGAGGCTGAGGGCATAAGCTCCAGTAAAGAACCACAAGTGTTTACCCAGTTTCCAGACCAGAAGCAGTCCTTAGACTCAGAACACAATGACTGAATGAGAGGTCAATTCTCCATGAGGAAGGACCCTGCCATATCACAGCTGGTGTATTCAGCGGTGACTACCTCCGTCCTAGCCCCAAAGGGACCTATGGCCATTTACTTGGGCAACCAAACACTAGGGTAAGAGGAATACTTAGAAATTTTGAGCACTGATAGAAACAGAGTCCAAGTTGATATTGATACTCAGGGATCTGAAATGCCATTATGGCCTATATGCTAGAATGGGGATGTACAGGGACCAGATAATAAATGGAGTCCTGTCCCAGGCCCAGTCACAGTAGATAGGAGATCCACAGGCCTACTCAGTGGTCATTTACCTGGTCTCCAAATACAAAGCTGGCATAATTTTCACTTTAGTTCTTTGGCTTGTGGGGTAAGAGCTATTGAGTGGGGAAGGTCAAGGGGAAGCCTCTTGCCCCCTGACTCTCCTCTGCCAGCCAAGATAGTAATAAAAAACAATATCACCTCCTGATATTGAATGGCAGACATTAGGGCCACCCTCAGTATCCAAAAAACACAGAGATACTATTCCCCATCATATCGGGCCGGCCCCGTGGCTTGGCGGTTAAGTGCGCAGCGCTCTGCTGCTGGTGGCCCGGGTTCGGATCCCGGGCACGCACCGACACACCGCTTCTCCGGCCATGCTGAGGCCGCGTCCCACATGCAGCAACTAGAAGGATGTGCAACTATGACATACAACTATCTACTGGGGCTTTGGGGGAAAAAATAAATAAATATTCCCCATCATATTCCCACTGAATTCATCCATCTGGCCCCTACAAAAATCATACCAATTTTACAAGATAACAGTGGATTGTCTCAAACCTGAGCAAGCAGTAACCCCAATTGTAACTACTATTCTGGATGTGACGTCTTTGCCAGAGCATAGCCTCAGGCACATAGTATGCGGCCATTGATCTAGCAAATGGGTACTTTTCTCTCCCTATCAAGAAGGCATATCAAAAACATTTATACGGGGCCGGCCCGGTGGCGCAAGCGGTTAAGTGCGCGCGCTCCGCTGCGGCGGCCCGGGGTTCGCTGGTTCGGATCCCGGGCGCGCACCGACGCACTGCTTGGTAAGCCATGCTGTGGCGGCGTCCCATATAAAGTGGAGGAAGATAGGCACCGACGTTAGCCCAGGGCCGTCTTCCTCAGCGAAAAAAAGAGGAGGATTGGCGGATGTTAGCTCAGGGCTGATCGCCTCACAAAAAAAAAAAAAAAAAAAAAAAAAAAAAAACATTTATACAAGATGGATAAGGGTATACACTTACGGTCTTATCATATGTCTAAATTAATTCTTCCACTCTTTGAATTAATATAGTGCAAAGGGATCTGGACTTTCTGAACATTCCTCAGAATATCACATTAGACCAATATATCAATGTCATCCAATTAATTAAACTGAATGAGCAAGAAGTGGCAATTACATTGAAGGCCTTGGTAAAATACGCAATCCTGAAGGTGGGAAAGAAATATCAAAAGATTCAGGAAGCTACCACATTGGTAAAGTTTTTAGGGGTACAATGGCATGTTGGTACAGCCTCTCCAAAAGTAAAGGACAAATTATTGCATCCCACAAATGCTCCCACTACAAAAGAAAAGCAACTCTTGGTTGACCTCTTCAGGATCTGGGAGCAGTCTATTCCCACAATTCAGAATATCTCTCTGATCCATTGCCTGGTAACAAAGAAGGCTGCCAGTTTTGAGAGAGACCTGGAGCAGCAGGTCCAAGTTGTGAGGCAGACAGCCCTGCCACGGGAGCCCTATCATAGAGCAAACTCTATGGTTCTAGAGGCACCTACAGTGGGAAAAGATGCTATGTGGGGGTTTATGACAAGCTCAAATAAAAGAATTACAATATGAACTCTCTGGAGTTCTGCAGCAATTTCATGCTATTTATAGCAGAAAACTACACACCATTCAAAAAATAATTCCTTGCATGCTAGTAGAGGTGAAGCACATAACCATGGACATCAGATGATGGTGCAGCCAGAAAGTCCTACCATGAGCTGGGTTCTATCACACCCACCAAGTCATAAGGTAAGACAACCCAGCAGCAGCCCATTGCAAGATGGAGGAGGTACATCCATAATTGGGTACTAACAGGGTCAGAGGACACAAATAAACTGCAAGAGCCCAGACCCCTATCATCCACCATTGTTGCACTGATACCTCTCCCTCAACTCAAACCTACGGCCACAGGGGAGAGAGGTTACCTTATGATCAGTGATGGAATAGAAAAAAGACCAGGCTGGTCTCATCTGGGGTGGCTCAGCATGTGCATTCAAGCCAAAAAGGGCTAAATTACAGTCCCATTGAGATGTGGCCCTGAAAGACAGTGATAAAGGGAAGTCCTCCTGGTGGTCAGAGCTTCAGGTGGTACACCGGTCGTCCACTTTTGTGGGTAGAGAAAGAGCCCAAAGCAAGAAAAGGGGCAGTGGCAAAAGACTTGCCTGACTTACCGAGGATCTCGGAAGAAAAAGATTGGAAGATTGGGGAAAAGGAGGTTGGGGATGAGGCACATAATGGACCTGTGGGAATGGCATGGAGTGTAAATATCTTTGTATCACATGTCAGTGCCCACCAGAGAGCATCCACCATGGAAGAGGCATGAAAGAACGAAGTAGACAGAATGACATGGCACGGTGGCAGGGATGGAGAACGTGCATGGACTTGGCAGTATGGGCTCCCATTCACTGAGGCTGATCTAGCTATAGCCACTGCCAAATAACCAACCTGCCAGCAGCAGAGACAAACGCTGAGCTCCTTGTATGGCACCATCCTTTGATGCTCAACCAGCCACTTGGCAAGTAGATTACACTGGACCCCTTCCACCACAGAAGAAGCAGGGCTTCACACTGAATGAAATCAACACACATTCCGGGTGCAGGTTGGCAATCTCAGCTATGAAAGCTGTGGTCAGCACCACCATCCAAGGGCTTTCAGAGTGTTAGATCCACCAAAGTGGATCCCACGGTATGTCACTTCAGTCCCAGGGACTCCACTTTACAGCAATGCAGATGCAGCAACGGGCAGACAACTATTGGATGCTCTAGTTCTAATCATACCACACAACCCAGAAATAGCCAGCCTCATAGAGCAATAGGATGGTCCAGTTTGGAGATGATATCCTGCGATGATGGAATGCTGTCCTTCAAGACATGGTATATCTCTAAATCAATGACAACTGTGTGGTGCTCTATAGCCAATGAATAGAATACAGGGGCCGAGGGACCAAGTGGTGGAAGTGGGAGTGGCCCCATTTACCATCACTCTCAGTGACTCACTTGCTGTGAACTTAGAAGAAGCAAGTGGGTCTTGGAGGAGCAAGGGGTTGACTTCAGTAGATGCTGTGGCGCAGTGTCCAGAAACCCCTGAAGTACCCCAGAGGTACTCACTCCCTAGCGTCCAGAGAGTTGGCTGCTGATGGCTCCTAGCTACATCCCTCTCTGGCACTTACCTGCTGCCTAATAGAGTTGCCTAGCCCAAGGTTATACCTTCTACACAGGGGCAGCCCACATTCAAAGACTGTTAGTGCCTGGGTCCGAAAGCCTGGCCCCCTTGCCTCTGAAAAGGCTTTGCAGCTCCAGAGCTCCCTACAGACTGTCTGAGGGCTCTTTAACAACTCTATTCCAGTTGAACTTTTCCCTCTGCCCAGCCCGGCTTTGATCATTTCCTTACAAGTGTTGTTCCAACATGTATTCTATAAACCTCCAACACACAAATTGCCACTGCAGAGTCTGGTTCCAAGGAACTCGACCTAAGATACGTGGTGAAGAAGTGGGAAAGAGAGACAGGAAAGGGAAGAACACCAATAAAGAGTGCATTAACGAGAGGGTTACAGCTGTGGGCAACTGGGCCTGATCCTCCTGGGTACCCTCTGAGAGCCACCAGAGACGACAGCTCAGAAGAGCCCCAATCAGGGATGAAAAAAAAACTGGGGTGCTTATCCACCAACCCCCTTCTCTCTTTGTTCGAAGGTTGCTCCTGGGAATTAATTCCCTGGCACTTCTGACCTGCTTCCCCACCCCCCACAAATGAGCCGAGCATGGTCCCTTGGCCAGAGAACACCCTGGGTCAGAGAGACGAAGACGCCAGAGTGAAGACTCCCTCGCCATGGAGGGAACCTGTCTACCAAAGCTTCTGGTAGCCTCCTGGGTGGGTGACACCTTATGGGTGGGGCAGAGACATCATCTGCTAAACCTCTCTGCTGACAGGTAGTGATAATACACATCTCAGGATTATTATAAGGCTTAATTAAGATCTTATACATCAAAGTTCTTAGCACAAAGTCTGGAGGAGAGTAGAGATTCAACAAATGGTCATCTCCTACTTCAAAATATATATATATTCCCTTCTGCTGACTTGTTTTCTTTATGTAAGTAGATATGAAGGAAGGAAAGGATTTTTAAATCAAATAGCCCCTAAAAGGTAAAATTTACCAGTGTATACACACACACAAAATGTAGCCTCGTCACAAATATAAAAGAGGCAGTTAACAAATAGTATCAGCAAAGCAGCGTTCCTTCTAACTTCCCCAACAGAAATAGCACTTGCCCTTGCGACTGAGCAATCAGCTCTTCAAGACTGTATCATAGCAACATTCAGCCCAGAACTTTCAAGAGCACTGAAGCATCCTGTGGTGGCTACCGTTGTCCTAGCAGCAAGAGAGAACAGAAAGGACTCCCCGCTGAGTGACTGGAGTCCTGGATCTCAGAGACCCGAATCTCCCACACACTTGATGCATGACCTTGACCAATCTGTTGATTTCTCTGAGCCGTGATTACCTCACTATAAACCTATAAACCAAGGATTCTGGACTATATTTATTCGTTCATTCATTTAACAAATATTTGCTGAGCAGCTGCTAGTTCCAGGCACAGAGCCACTGTGCAGGGGAGGGGGAGGGGACAAGAAGATTTCCGAGGCGTTTTTCAGATCTAACGGGGACTCGGAATGGCACATCTGTGCATCTACAGAACATTTCTCAAAATTAGCATCTTCCATCACAGACAAACCTCAGTCCCACTGTGAATGGCCCTCTTGCACATCATCTTTCTTGGTAAAAAAGAACACAGCTGTTGGGACTCCTCCCCTTGCCCGCTGAGAAGAGGTCATGGGGGAAATGAGGGAGGAGGGAAGCGTCTTTGACAGCCTGCTGAGTCAGCAGGCTCCTCCCAGCTCCCAGCCCAGGCGCCTCACACTCCTCTCCTCCAGAGAGGCACGCCCCCTCGGCCACTTTGCTGGCTGCAAAGCTAATTAGCATTTTGCACACTCCAGCAAACCGAGCTTTGGAATCTCACTTGTCCCCTCAGCAAAAATATCAGGTGGAAGTGGAGAAGATTTGAATGCAAAGGACAATTACATAATTTGCCTGAGTCCAGCACAGAAATGCCACATGACTGGCCGTTCACTTCTTCCCTCTCGCCCTTTTCCCTAGGAAGCCCAGGAAAGTAATCCCACAGCCTAGCAACTAAGCCCACACGTAACCTTTTGGCAACTGAGGGTACTTTCTTCACGCACCGGGAGACTGCAACATGGCCCTGAAACAAAATTCCTTTTGCTTCTCATTATCAAATTAAGGGGTTTGAGATTGTGAGATACAGATATATATATCCTCCAAAATGGTCATCCTTTTTTTTTAATATATATCTGATCTAAATTTCTTCATAAGCCCCATTCCACACGGGAGTAGGCACTCACCAACTGAAGGCTTCTCAGTCTCTTCCAGTTTAAAACAACATCTTTCAAGCTGAGTCGCTGGGTGGTAAATGCTCAGTCTTTCTTCGCTGCCGGGGTACAGAAGACAGCTTTCACTCATGGTGACTGGGGAGGGGCATGAGCAGTCTTCCCTGGGAGGCAGCTGGGCTGGTCTGGATCCCGGGAGGCCAGCATGGACGTCCTCTCAGATATAGTGAGGCCCTTCCCAACCTTTGGGGCATTAAGCCGCCACCACCTCCTGAAGTCTGTGGTCCTGGTCCTTTGCCTCCAGTTGAGAAGTCTCCAGACTCTGCTGGCCCAGTGGTTATTTCAGACTCCACATCTCCCTCACTGTATTATTTTCCTAGGGCTGCCTTAGCAAATTACCACAAATTGGGTGGCTTAAAACAAGAGAAAATTGTTCTCTCACAGTTCTGGAGGCCAGAAGTCTCAAATCAAGGTGTCGGCAGGACCACACTCTCCACAAAGCTCTAGGCCTAGAGAGAAGAGTCCTTCCTCGCCTCTTCCAGCTTCAAATAGCTCTGGCCTTCCTGGGCCTGTAACAGCATCTCTCCAATCTCTGCGTCCATCTTCACACGGCCTTCTTCTCTCTGTCTCTGTGTCTCAAATCTCCCTCTTCCTTTCTCTTGTAAGGATACCAATCATTGGATATAGGGCCCACCCTAAATCCAGTACAATCTAATCTCTAGATCCTTAACTTGATTATATCTGCAAAGACGCTATTTCCAAATAAGGTCCTATTCACAGGTACAGGGGGTTAGGACTTGGACATATCTTTTTGGGGCCACAATTCAACCCATTATACTTTCCAAGGACTGCCTACGAACTTGTGAATCTCTTTCTCCCCTGACCCCCACTCACAGGCCACGGAGAACCATGAATGCTGCCTCCGCTCATCTATCGAGACCCCTCCCTCAGCTGTTTCCCACCCACTGCCAGGGGCCGTGATGAGGCTGGACTTCCCTGTGAGGCTTGTCGTCTTGTAGGGCATATCCTGGGAAGCCTGCTCAAGAGTCGCTTCTGCTATGAGATGCTGAAAAACTCCTCTGGAGTTTCTAGCAAACCCTCCAACTGCCTGCTTCTCTGTCCTTCCTCAGCCACCTTTCTTCCCCATATTCAGGCCCCTCTCAACCCCCTCAGAGGAGTGTAGTAGAAAGGGAAGTGAACTCAAATTCAGACAACCTCCAAGTCTGACATTTACTAGCTATGTGGTGTTAGGCAAATCATTGCCCTCATTCTGAACGCTCCCATCCACTTTCCAACCATGAAAGAGACATGCAGACCTTTAATCTCCCCCACTCGAGTCAGTAAACCCTTTCCCACCAGAGGAAAAATCTCCTGCTATGCAATCTTCACTTTGCCACAGCTCCAGCTGCCCCGACACCTCCACATGAGGGAGATACGGGCCATCCCCAAGTCCTGCCCACAATTCACAAGCTACCCAATCGTGTCCCTCTGCCTGCTTCTCATCCTGGCCCCCACACAGGACCGAGCAGCTGCCTGTTGGCCCAGATATACGCTGGACCATATTCTTAGCTGATTATCCATCCTCTTCTAAGAGACGTCCAGGATCAAGTCCATCACACTTCACATGTGAGTCATCTGGGGCACCGCTGGAAGTCCCATCATCACATGGTGCTTCTTTCCATACTGCCTATACATCCCCTAATCAAAACCGTCTCCCAGCCCTGTTCTCCCCCAGAAGCCTTTCCACAGAGCCTTCGGCAACTCAGGCTTTCACCAGCAAACTCCTCTCCATCCTCAACCTCTTCTCTGAACATTCCTGCCAGCTTCTTCTGCTAACTAAAATTTGGCCAGTCCCTGGGGCCACTGGTTCTTCCACAGCCATCTCAACAGAGATGAATTTTTTCTCCTGTAATCCATAAGCCTCAGGGTGTGGAGGCGGGGCAGGTATCCTCTTCCTCCCCATTGCTTCTTCCAAGCAATTTCTCCTTCCTGCTCCATTAAACAACAACAAAACAGCTCACCACCTTTGAAGTTTACCTTGCCCAGCTCTGTCACCACTTACTCTCTTTGTTGCTATCTTTTCGTGAACCCCAGCCCCTCTTGAGTATTCACTGATGACTTCAGCGCCTGGCTGATCGTCCCCCTCTTCACGACCCCTCTTATCATTCCTGGGGAACACAAAATCTCATAAAAGACACATGCAACACACTGGTCTTTCACTTCCTTAACTCCTTAACTCCAGCCAACCTTCCTTTCACTCCATCTTAGCTACCTGTTCACATGAAAGAAATTAATAGATCTCTAGGCCAAGTCACGCCAAGACACAGCAAGCTAACAATCGCTGCGTGTCTATTCTATCATTCAGTCAACTACCAGACATGGACAACTCTTACTGTGTGCCAGGGGCTGACACAATAACAACCTAGTCTAGCCCTTAATGAGCCTGGTGGGAGAAGCAGACAAACAGAAGCTTACAAAACGGAGACAGGAAGCCTTTAATAAGCTTCCTGTCAATGCACAGTGGGACTACAGATGTGAGGCTGAGACAGGGAGTCAGGAAGGCAACCCAGAGGAGTCACCACTGAACAGAGTTTTGAAGTATAAGCAGGAGTATGTGAAGGAAAGGGGTTTTATTCAGAGAGTAGCCTATGCAAAGTCACAAAAGTGGAATGATGGCTAGAGTGGAAGCTGTGAGGCAGGGAGTAGTGAGAGATGAGACTGGAGAGAGAGGCAGGCAGCAGGTCATCAAAGGACTTGAATGCCACGCCAAGGAATAGCCTGAAAATGTTGGGATCCATGAAGGATTTCAAGCAGGGGGCTCTAAATGCTGTACTAGGTCCTTTCACATAATTCATTTTGAAGTTGAGAGCCTCCAATGATAGTCACCGGCAATACCTTGCCTCCCTGTACACACATGATGTTCCACACACCAAGAGGTGGAGTCTCTTGACTTCCCTTGAATCTTGACTGAACTCATGATTTGCCTTGTCCTATAGAGTGCGACAGAAGTGATGCTGCGCCAGTTTTGGAATTAAAGATACCAGGCAGCTTCCTCTCTGGCTCTGAGACGCCAGCCACCATGCCATAAAGAAGCTCAGGTTCTTGAAGGATGAGAGACCATGTGGGAAGAAAGAGGCCACGCGGAGGAGCGGTGCCAGATGAATGCAGCTGAGTGAGCAACTCCCAGCAGACAACATACGGAGCAGCAGAATCGTCCAGCCAAGCCCTGCCGGGATTGTTAACCCACAGAATCATGAGAAAAAATAAGTCATTGTTGCTTTAAGCCACTAAGTTTCTGAATGATTGGTTACACAGCAAAAGACAACTGAAACACATTTCATTTCATTTTCAAAATAACCCCAAAAGGAAATATTATTGTCTTGTTTTACATATGAGGAAAATGATGCTCGCCAAAGCTTTAACTTGCTCAAAGACATAGAGCTATAGGAATTCTAAGAGACATTCATGATTGAACTCAGCTTTTCCTGACTGCAGAGCCCATGCTCTTTTTCACTGTACATGGGCAACAGCCTAGTATTCAGCTAAAATGTTGGGTACAGACAGCCTCTATTCTGATTGGTCTGATTCCTGTTCTGATTAGTCAGGGCATATGCTTTACTAGTTAGCGAATATTTGGAATATTGCCCTTGACTGGGAGCACACGATTATAAGAGGCAAGAATCACAACCATCTTCGGAAAATGTTAGGAGTGTTTCAAGCTTATGGAAAATACCCCACAGCCTTGCTTTCCTGGCCTTCGCAACCTGGCTGGCTTCGGATGTATCAATACCCGAGGCCGAACGACAGGAGTGACATCTGGTCCTCCCATGTCTCCATGGCGAATCTCACGCACAACCAGAAACAGTTGTCAGCAGGCATGCCCCACAGGCCAAACAGAAATGCACACGCTGATAGGCGCACATTTCCTCTGCTTTCCACTTCCCACCTTTTTCTCACTTTATTTCATGGTTTTGCTGTAGGGTTTATCACTCTGGAATGTCCCTTGGAGTATTATTTGGAAGTAAAATCACCTCATTTACTTCAATGTATTACTCCCAGAAGCTGATTTTGTTTCCTGTACTTGACGCTGGACAATAAAAAAGATGTTCTTATTTTTCCCAATCGTGCCTCCCAGCCTCCCCTTGTGTCTCCATGATTAAAGGGGCTAACAAATTTATAACATGCCCCATCATTTATGGAGACTTGGCCTACAGCCTGGATGGAGAGAAACAGAGATTTCTGCACACATTTTATTCCACACACTCATAGAAGAAAAGGCAGTGAACCAGTTATGCTCAGGTGATTGTATTCAGGTTTTTAGGGGGTTGTTCCCCAGGGTGAGTGATTCAAAGAATAAGGTACAAATTCTTTGATTCCACAACATTTCAACAGTCCATTCTGTACCTGAGAATTTTCCAGGCAGTGTAGCAAACCAGGCACTGGACTTTGCATCAGAAGGGCAAGAGTGTTCTTCTCAATCCATTCCAGTAAAACATTCTCCACCAAGTCACCAATGGCTTGTCCGGGTCACCAGCGCCTGTATCGGGCCAAATCCAATAATGGATTTTAAGTCTCATCTTACTCAATATCTCAGTAGCAGCAGACACTGTGAATCCCTCTCTTCATGAAACACTTTTTTCCCTTGTATTCCAGACCATCCTACACACTACGTTTTCCTCCTCCTAATCTGGCTCTTCCCTCTCTCCTTTGCTCAGGGCTCCTCTTATTCTGGACCTTTGACATGCCCCATAGCTCAGCCCCAGCCTTCATTTTCCTCTACGTGATCTCGTCCAGTCCCACGGCTTCAAAGGCAGTCTATACGCTAATGACTCCCAAATTTTATCTTCAAACCCAACATTTCTCTTATTAGGAATCTCAACATATCCAAAATGGAATTCCTAATTTTTCCCCTTAAACTTACTCCTCTTTCAGTGTTCTCCAACTCAGCAAATGATAACACCATTCACCAGGCGTTCAGATCAAAACCCTGGAGTATTTCTTAACTCTTCTTGCTTTCATACTTCACATTTACTTGATCAACAAGTCCTCCCAGCTCTGTTCCAAATCTGACCTCTTTTTTCCACCCCTCAACTGCTACCACTCTAGCAAGCTTCCTTTTTGCCTTGGTTATTGCAATAGCCTCCTTTGGTAGATGGCAACACGGTTTCCAAGTATTCACTGCTCTTCTTGGGGGAGGATTATGCTTCCCCACCCCCACTGATGCCAGATGGAGCCACGTGACTTGATTTGGTCAATGAAACGTGAAGGAAGTGATGTGTGTCACTTTCAGGCTGAAGAGTTCAGAATCAGCGTGTGATTCGTCATGATCTCTTTTGTCTCTGCCAGGAGACCAGCTGTGTTCCAGATAGAGCCACTCACTCTGTCCGCCTGCATCCTGGAGTGGAGAAGATGTATGGCAGAGCTGCAAAACATGAAGCATTGTTACTGCAGCATGACTCAGCCCATCCTGACCCTACATTTACCAACTTTACTCCCTACTTCCATGTCACTGCCCTCCCCCACCACCTGCCCAGTACATTCTCCACATAGTAGACAGAGCGACATTTTGAAAGGGTAAATCAGATCACGTCATTTCCCCATTCAAAGTCTTCCAAAGGCTTCCCACTTAATTTAGAGTAAAATCCAGCCTCCTCCTCTTGTTCCATAAGCCCCTTTGTGGTTGAGTCCTAGCCTATCACTCTGACAGCATCTCTTGCCCACCTTCCTCTTCCTTGCTCCTCTCAGTCTGCACTGGCTGTGATGGTTGATTCTACGTGTCATCTTGACTGGATCACAGGATGCCCAGATATTTGGCCAAACATTATTTCCAGGTGTGTCTGTGAAGGTGTTTCTGAATCAGCATTTGAATCAGCACACTGAGTAAAGGAGGTTTTCCGCCCCAATGTGTCTGGGCCTCATCCAATTGATTGAGAGACTGAATAGAACAAAAAAGGTAGAGGAAGGAGAATTTGCCCTTCTCTACCCGACTGTTGAGGTGGGACGTTGGTCTCCTTCTGCTCTTGGACTGGGATTTACACCATCAGCTCTCCTGAGTCTCAGGCCTTTGGACCCAGACTGAGTTAAACCACAGGCTTTCTTGGGTCTCCAGCTTGCAGACAGCAGATTGTGGGACTTCTCAGCCTCCCAAATCATGTGAACCAATTCCTTATAATAAATATAAACCTAAACCTAAACACACACACACACAAATGTGTATGTATATGTCTCCTATTGGTTCTGTTTCTCTGGAGAAACTTGACTAGTATACCTGCTTTCTTGCTGTTTCCTGAATATGCCAAAAATCTGTCCACTCCAAGAAAAGTCACAGATGTGCTGACAGCAGAATTCCCCTGAAGAATCAAACCAACCAAACCACCTTACAGCTTATACCTTACAAATTACCACAGTTAACAAGTTCCAACCCCACACACAGAGCTTCCAGTTAGCTTTTAAGTGTCCCATTTTAAAATGTGAGCATTAGTCAATGATCACCAGACCTCAAAGGAAATTCTCTAACTTGAAAAATAGAAGCCAAAATATTACGGGGAAAAAAGCAACTTGTAGAAAACTATGCAGGAAGATAAAAAATTTTTTAAAACTATCATTAACATCCTCAGAGACATAGGAGAATTTATCGTATTTATTAAATAAAAACAATATTCCCTTACAAAGAAAACAATTATAGACCAAAAGAAAGTTCTTAGAAACTTAAACTTTCAGAATAAAAATTTCAATAGAAAGGTCAGAAGATAAAGGTAAGAAAATCTCTTAGAAAGTACAGTGAAAAGTCAGAGAGATGCAGGTTATGATAGAAAAGAAACTTAAAAAATCAGTCTGGATGTCCATCATCTGAATAAGTAAAGTTTCAGAAAAAGAAAATGTAGAAAATGGAAGAGAGAAAAACACAAGAAATAATTCAAGAAATTTCCCCATACTGAGGGGCATGCATTTCGAACTGAAAGGGCATGTTAAACACTCAGTACAATAGACAAAAACAAGTCCATACCAAAACTTATCATCATGAATTTTCAGAACAGTCGGGACAAAGAAACAATCTTAAAACCTTCCCAAAGAGGTTACTCACAAAATCAGGATGACTATGGATTCCTCAATAGACACACTAGAAGCAAAAACATAATGGAACAATGACTTCAGAGTCCTGTAGAAAAATTCTTTCCAGCTTAAAATTCCACACCCATCAAAGTTATCAATTTAAATGTCAGGGTGGAATACAAACATTTTAGACACGATAAGTCTCAAAACATTTACCTCCCATGTACTCTTTCTCAAGAAGGTGCTAGAGTAGTTGTTCATCCTAAATCAGGAGGTAAACCAAGAGAGAGGAAGACACAGGATCTAGGAAATTTGAGAATCAATCCAAGAAAGAGCCAAAGGAATCTTGGGGATGAAGGTGAAGGGAGATCCAAGAAGGACAGCTGTGCACCCAACCTAGAAAGAAAATAGTCCAGATTGGAACAGCTCAGAAGGGCACAGGAGAGAAAACCAAAAAGATGGCCTTGTTTGAATAACTGATGTGAGTGAATGTATTGAGAGGAGATCTGAACAATTGAGGAAAGAGTTTGGGATGAATCAGTGATAGAAAACAAAACAAAGGAGGAAAAAACAATACAACAATTAACTCCAGGAAAACCTAAAGGTCATACAAGAAAATAAAAGTAATCATGTTTCAGCTATGAAGATGGTTTATGTACACAGGAGAATATACACACTAAATATTAACCTAAGCAGAATTACGAAATTACAATAGTGAGATCATGGGAGGGTGGGAAGTCAGGAATTGTGCGTGATGGAGCAGGGTAGAGGTGGTGAAAGAGAGCTAAAAGAGTGGAAGGCTAACAGATAATGCCTAAAGTTGGAAGAAGAAAAAAGAAAGAAGCACTCTATAGAGATAAGGAGTTAATATCAAAATAATCAGCTAAAAGAGTTGAACATATTGATTCCAGAAAGCAGGAAAGTGATGGGGCAAGGGGGATCTGCTGTTTTTTAATGTGCCTTGTGAAATTATTTGACCCCTGTTATGGACTGAATATTTGTGTCCCCCCAAAATTGGTGTGTTGAACCCTAACCTCCAATGTGATGGTATTTGGAGATGGGGCCTTTGGAAGGTATTGAGGGTTAGATGAGGTCATGAGGGTGGGGCCCTCATGATGGACTCACTGTCCCTATAAAAAGAGGAAGAGAGGCCAGAGCTCTCGCTCCCTCTCTTTACCACCCGAGGACACAGCAAGAAGACAAGCCAGGAGGGAGCCATCACCAGGAAACTTTCAAATCTGCTGGCTCCTTATCTGGGACTTCCCAGCCTCCAGAACTCTGAGAAATCAATGTCATTGTTTAAGCCACCTAGTCTATGGTATTTTGTCATGGCAGCCCAAGCAGACTAAGACAACCCCTAAAATTAGATAAGTGCATAACTTTGATGAAAATGAAAACTAAATTTTGAAACATCATGCATCAACAATAAATCAAAAGGATGATTTTAATTTGGTTTCCCTTTGTTGTGTGCACACATAGACACATAGCACCATTTGGGCAATACATCTTGCAAAGCATCTAAATGCATGAAAACATTTCAGGGAAGTGTTAATGATGGCCTGGGCCAATCTGTCTTTTGTAAATAGTTCTCAGGAAAGTAGACTAATTAGAGCTAGGATAGGCAAATGACACAACAACCCATCAATCAACAGCACTTGCTGCTCATTTACTGAACATACAGCAATAGATGTTCGACATTCTGTAGGGTAAACAACCAAGTATAAGATATAGTTTCTGGCATTAAAGGTTTTATTATTCAAGGGAAGACATGGGACATAAAATTCCGTAAAGTTAAGTGACAGTACAAATTTATAAATAATGTTTCATTAAAAAGTAAAAAGATGTCACAAAATAATACATGACTTTTGCTGAATAAATACCACAAATTGCAGAAGTGTTATTGTTTAGAAGAAAGAGAAATCATGATACCAGGAGGGGATCTCAGAGGAAAGAGATTAGAAGTAGATCTTGAGAGATGGGCTGGACTTGAACGAATGGGGGAAAAGGAGGAATTCCAAATGTGGATCCAGGGAAAGCAAGATGTGGTCTTGGCACCGTGAAGAGCCAAGGCTTTGAATGCAAGTCTGCTAACCTATCTGTGACGGCAAGGTTTTAGCCTTCGGCCTGAGGAAAAACACTTACTCAAAAAAAAATAATTCCATCACCCACAATGAGGCCAAGAACACAGTCAGGTGTTCTTCTGGGATGCGTATCCACCATTTTATGAGATCAAAAAACCCCAGGGATGGTTTCTGCTTCATGTTACAGGCCCAGATTCCCTATAATCAGCAATTACCGCTTAGCAAAATCATTAATCAGGGCATTGCCTTGATTCTATTGTGAATAATAAAAATATGTTTGCAGACTTCTGGCCTTTGATGAAAGCATTGGGGTGTGTGATTAATTGGGAAGACGATTCCCCAAGGGAATATAAATATGTAAGACTTACATTTTTATAAAGTTCAAACACATTACCTCTTCAATGGCTGAAATAAACTAAAGTGACTTCAGTTCAGACAAATAAATAGGATAGACACGTAAATTAACAAAAATTAATGTTCTGACGTTCATGTAGCACTTAGATCTCACCGTGAAAAGATCAGTGGAAAGTCAGAGTGTTTTCTGTACATAGCTATTACCAGACACACATGGTAGTCACTCAAAAGAAATCTTCTGATTTTAAGGAATTAAGGGAGACCTGCCTGGGGGCAGATATAAAAAGACAGACGTCACATCGTGAGGCAAGGCTGTGACCCGTTTATATCCAGTTCCCGAAGAGCAGGTAGCTGTATCCACCAGTGCCCAGGAGAGGGCAGGCAAGAGCTGCTCAGGTGGAATCGTCCTCAGGACACCCACTTGGCACCAGTCAGGGAAAGCATCCTCTCCATCTGCACAGAGAAGGCGAGAATCAGCCCAGAACTGACTGGTGAAGGAGTGGGGGGAGAGGAGAAGAAATGGTGGGTCACATGGACCAAAGAGGGCTGAGAAGATGAAGAACCAAGTGAAGAAGAATCACGGAGAAGCCAGAGAATGGAAAATAAAGACAGACAGTAGCCAGGGCTCAAAAGGATCGAGGCTCAGGAACACAGCAGCTCTGGTCATGCCACACCCCTGCTCAAAAGCTTTCAATAGCTCCCTATTTCCATAACACAAGCCCAAACTCCTTAGCCTAACATTCAAGGTCCCTCTACAATCTAGCCTTAATCTACCTTAAACATTAGACTTGACTGTTTTTTTAGTCACACACCCAAGATTCCAATCAAACCAAATAGGTGACTTCCCTCTTCTGTGTCTTTGCTCCCAATGTCCCTTCACTCATTCATCGAAGTACTGAGTGGCCTCTACACACTAGTGATGGGAGGGATACGGGATCAATCAGAGGAAGTGCCCAGCTTTGAGGAGCTACCAGGAGGAGATAGGCAGTGATATGCAATGAATGTGCTACAATGAGGGTAGGCAAGGGAATTAATGGGTGGAGAGATCAAGAGTGGCTTCCTGGAGGAGGTGACAACCCCCTGAAATGCCTTTCTCTCTCCTCTCCACACATCTAAACCATCAGTTCCTGCTGGAGAGCCATCTGTTGTTTCCATCTTCCCACCCACCCCTCCCCCTCCTAATAAAAGTACCCCCCGCCCCCTTTGGAAACCACTTCCTACTCCCTTGTCCAGGTGGGCTTAGGTGACACAGGCCTGGCCAATCATATTACCTCATCCCTTTGTCCACGGTCATTGTTTCAAAGAGAATCCTCCAAGCCAAATCAATCAGATGTCTCCCCTAGAGGTTCTTTTTCCTCCCATTTGCAGTCAGAGGTGTAGCCCCCTCTTTCCCCTGGTTGGAAGCTGTCAGCGTGGATTCCAGAGCTGCTGGTACCATGTCCCTTGTCCCATCAAAGATTCTAAGAGAATAAACTGAAGAGAAAGAGACAGAGAAACTTGACACTATGCAAATCCCAGAATCCAGTTGCACTGAATCAGGGCTGGGCCCATATTTAACTGCATGTAACAAGAGCTCAACTCCAGGACTTAAACAAAGAGAGTTTATTTCTCAGGTAACAAGTGATCAAAAGGCCAGCAGGCGAGATCTGGTCTGCCGGCATCATGATGACAGCAAAGACCCAGCGTCCTCCTGCCATTTCTCCCCACCACCCTCATCACCTGGCTCTCCTTCTCATCTCCCAAGGTGACTGCTGCCTCTCTGGGTATCACATCTGCATTCCAGACAAGAAGGATGAAAAGCATGTGCCAGCTCAGTGTGTTCCCTTTTGTTGGGATTCCCAGAGGTCCCACACTGTACACTTCTGCCTACCCCTCAATGTTCAGAAGAGGGTCACGAGGCCCCTCCCAGCTGCAAGGAGTCTGGAGAGCTGAGTCTTTTAACTGAGCACATTGAGAAGATGGCGGGAATGCATATTGGGTAGACAATTGGTGGTGTTCGCCACAACTCCTAAATTGTCTTATTTGCCCATATAAGTCCACAAATCCTCCTTTTTGCTTAAGCTAGTTTGAGGTAGACGTTTATAACTTTCAATAAAAAAGCCATGGCTAATACACCTGCCAAATGCCATCACCACCGCCCGATCTGCCTTCCCTGATCCAACTACATCAGAATAATCTTGCCTTCAATTTCCAGTTATAAGAGGGGCTTTTCCCATAGCAGCCCGCTGAGGGGCAATCACAGAGACAGGGTTAATCCCACAGGCAGCCGAAGCAGGCAGAAGAACGCTGCCAAGTGACTGCTGGCATCTAGCTCCCTCTCCCCCTCGCTTCACCCGTGGAGGACTAAGGAAGTGCTGTCTTTAAAGCCAGCAGCATCAGGAACTTCTCCCTGGTCACTGTTATTGACCCCGTCCCCGGAACCCAGCAATACTACCCAGGGCTTATTGCTGGCAGGCAAGAGGGGAGAGCAACAACCCTATTTGCCGCTAAAACACTTAAATATAATATGGCCCATCTACGCGATGGGACCTATAAAGCAATAAAAGAGAATGGGGAAGTTTTGTGTGTATTGATATGGAACACTTTCCAAAAGGCATTGCTAAGAGGAAAAAAGCAAAGGGCAAAACAGCATACATAGGAGAAAATCATTTGTGTTAAAAGGAAGAAAAAATAATGTATGTGTAAATATTGGTACCTGCCCAAAATATCTCAGGAAGGATCTACAGTGCAAGAAACTGGTGTCCCTGGTGCCTCCAGGATGAAGAACAGGGAGGCTGGAGAATGGGAGGGAGACATTCCTTTTTACATCCTTTGAACCTTTTGAATTCTGGACCTTGTGAAACGTATCTGAACCTATTTGGATCTTGTGAACCTATTTGGATCTTGTGAACCTATTTGAAAAAGAAGGAAAATGCATTTCTTGAAGTAAACACATTTGTGGTTTGTGGCGGCATGCCTGGTTTTTTTGTTTTGCTTTGTTTTGTTTTTCAAGGCAGAACAACAGGAAGGAGGAAATTGGCAGCCAGGGCTGGGAAGAAAAAAAGAAAGAAAAAAATCAAAATTAGCATCCGTTTAATAGTAAAATAGAAATAATAACTTCTGATTACTGGCTGCTTTTCTCATATTATTCTCAAAACATTTACAGACCTCAGTTCCTTCACCCTCTCTCTCTTCTACAAGATGTGGAAAAATTGATCCAATTCCTTTCAGCTCAGAGGTGAGGAGGGGCTTGAAGAGCGGAGTCTGGGAGCCTGGCCTGCTCCCCAGTCCTGGAGTCAGGCTGCCATTGTGCCCAGAATTACCCTCTTTCTTCATCTGCTTATTCCCAGAAGCCACTCCAACACGCCTTCTCTATTGAAAATAGCTGTTCCTTCCTTTAGACCAGGGGTTGGCAAACTTTTTCTATAAAGGGCCAGATAGTAAATAGTCCAGCTTACGAGGGCCATTTACTCTCTCTTATAGCTACTCAACTCTGACTTTAGGCGGCGAAAGCAGCCGCAGACACCACATCAGCAAATGAGCGTGCCCTGGGCCAACACAATTTTATTTACAAAAGCCGGTGGTGGGCGGGATTTGGGCTTCGGGCAGTACTTTGCTGACTCCTCCTTTGGACCCCAAGGAAATTTGCCGTCAGCTAGCATCATCATTACCTTATCGGTTAGCGGTTTACCCGTCTATCTTTCCCCAGATGCCAACTCCTTCAGGATAAAAGACTGTCTTGTCATCCCCTTTAACCCCCGTCCACTAGCCTTAATATCCGCTGACTGGGCCCAAGGTCCCTCAACCACGTGCCCAGGAGAGAACCGAGCTCAAAGCTTCCTTTTCCAGAGTGTGTCTGTCCCACCCATCACCAGCCCTCACACCCTATTTGCCCTCCACAGGTCCCGAAAAGCAATGTCGCCGTCTGCCCCATTACGCTGGGTTCTCTGCTTACAGAGGCTCCCAGAGTAACACAGTCAGAGCGCCTTCTCTAAATGTTTGGTAGAGAGTCTGGATTAAATAACTTTTAAAGCTATCAAATTCAAAAGCAACACTGCTGAACCCGGCTGTCACACTTTCTATGGCCCGCTGACCCCATCCCTCACGTGCTGCCCAGTCGGTTTGCCGTTTAATAACACTCTGTTGCTGTTATTTCTGGTCCACTTCATCGGTAGCAAACTAACATTTATTGAACAGCTACTATATGCCAGGTGCTTTGAGCATTTTAAACAGACATTCAAGGGAAAAAGAGAGGCTTTTTACTTTCCATTGTATAACCTTTGATACAGTTTGAATTTTTTACTGTGTACATTATTGCTTTCCATTTATAAATATTGTAGAAAAGACCACTGAAGGGGTTTGATACGTCATTTTTTTAATGTATATTTACATGTGAAGTCTTTCTGAATATGATGATTGCAGATTCCTAACAAATATTTGTTGGTTGAGTAAGTCTAGAGAAAAACTAATTTTTGTTTTGGGTTTGGAAACCGCAGGACTTTATTAAATAATCTTCCCCTCACTTTTAAGATTCCTTTCTGCACTAACGTTTCTATCCTTCCAAAGTCGGGGGCCTCTGTGTTTTGAGACTTGGAAACCCAAAAAATATCCAGCCTTTCTTCCAGATCTTTCTGGAAAGATCCAGGATCTTTTAGGATCCTGCCCACCACACTCCCCCAGACCGCTTATGACTGCCTCTTGCTCATGAAGGACTCGCTATCTTTGGCCCTGTAACGCCCTGGTTACTCCAGCCAGGCAGGACTGCCATTCCTCTGGCTTCCAGTAGGGGGCGCAGCTGTTCCCTCTGTCAGCTCCAGGGGCCTCCCCAGTCTCCAGCTATTCTCAGGGGTCCCTGGGCAGAGGAGGCTGTCCCCAGATCTTCAGCCCTCCATGTCCCCCCAGCAGTGGCAGTGCTGTCCAAACTTCCCAATGCTGCTGAAAATGCAGAGAAGTACAATCCCGTTGAAGACTGTATTGGAGGCTAGCCGAGCCTGCTCCCATGACTGCCAGCTGCCTTCAGCCCTGAAGTCTTCAGGAAGGTAAGTGAAATGTCTACTTGGACACACAGAAATGATGAGTGAAGCTGCCACCACCACTCAGAGCCGTTGTGCTTTCTTCCCTGCGTCAATCGCCTCTTCCCTTAGCTCCCGCCCACCTTCTAGAGCCTTCCTTCGTGGGACTACTAAGCACTAGAAAGTGCTGGTGACTAGTGTGATGAGGAACTGGATTTTTTATTTTATTTTAATTAATCTAAATTTAAGAACAGATACTTAATTCAGCTATTGGAAAACTTTAGGTATGTTTGGAACAACGTTGGCAGGTGAATCTATTTTTTTAACTAAATTTTATAAAATCAAAATGCAAATCAAATATTTTCAATGAAAATTCAGAGTTCTGATGGAGATGTGCTGTAAATATAAAATACATATGAGATTTTGAGCGCTTAGTACAAAGAAGAATGCAAACTATCTCATTCATAATTGTTTAGATACAAAAATGATATTTTGGATATCTTGGGTTAAAGAAAACATATTATTAAAATTAATTTCACCAGTTTCTTTTTCCTTTTTTCATATTATTTTTCTATTGGACAGCACTGTTCAAGACCCTCTTCCAGTTTTCCTTTGCATTGGGAAACTGGCCAGAAACTCTGGCTGTCCCCTGTCATGGCTGCCGTCCTGGGATAACAGGGTGGTGTCCTCAGAGGAAACTGCTCACCTCTGAGGCTCACTTTGTGAAAGGGGAGAGAAGAAGCCTCAACAGGTAGAGCTGGGTCTGACTTCCTGTGGAAAAGCCAGCCCTGAGACCAGGGTCCCACCCCACAATAGGATCCCTGCAGGCCCACAGTGGGCCCCCTCCTGGTGACCCAGGGATGATAAACACATTGCCCTGGCCCTCCAGGGACACACGGCCCAGTGGGGAGGGCTCCCACAGTTGAAGGATAAGTACAGTGGCCTCGGTACATGCAGGAGCGTCTGTCTCAGCCTGGGGGTTGGGGGCAGTCTCCCCAGATGAGATGGCACTTGGGCAGAGGTGGCTCTGCATGGCCTAATCGTGGCCACACCCACTGCTAAACCAGATGCATGAACTTGGGCGTCACTGCCCTCTCTGAGACTTTGTTTCCATCCTATAAAATAAGTGGGTTCGAGCAGACTCTACTTAAAAATGCAGTAATTCAGCACAACTGCCCTTTTCTCTACATAGAGTTGGCAGAGAAGTGGGGCTCCAATCAGGCCCAAGGCCAGGCCTTTACTTTTCTCCTAGAGAGCTAACTCAGGAGTTCATTTGCATGCCCAGCGCCCAAGCCCAGGTCTGCTCGAAATGCAGGCCAAATGCTCATTAAAGATACAGAGAAGGGAGGGCGGCTGGGACAGCAGTGCCAGCCCTCCTCAGTAGGACCAGCCCTGGGACTTCAGCTTTCTGTGGCTGCTCTCCCTGTCTCTGGGGAGCACCTCCCTTCCAGGAGGCTCCAAGTTGGAAACACACAAGATGGATCTGGGCACATGTCCCCTGTCACAAATGCCAGCAAGATTGGAATATCCAGCAAAGTGCTTTCCAGCCTTCTGGTGCCTGAGAAAGACCTGGGAGGCCAGAGAGGAATAGATGGAGAGAGCCCTGTAGTCAACATCCAGAAACCTGGCTCTAATCCCCACCTAACCAACAACTGACTCAGTGCTTTGGAAATAATAATAATAATAACGTGTATTTCCCTCCGTGTGCCAGGGCGAATAGGAGTGTAGATAAAGTGCAATGGGGATGAGAGATGACAAGCTTACCTCCAGCTACAGGGGTCTGGAATGACTTCCTGGCAGGGCAGCATTTGGGGAAACAAGTGCAAAGCCCGGGAGGAGAGGTTATAGAGGCTGAAAGCGAGGCCTCTCCCCTTTCTGAACACCAAGTTTAGTTTATATCTGCTTCCTTTCGGAAACTTTGGGCAGCAGTGAGCTGATTCTTCTCTGTTCTCTGAAACTTAAAGCTGGTTCCAAACTACTCAATGCTTGATTATTCACGCTTATTATAATGCATTTATTATTATCAAGGACATTTGCGACAGTCAACCACTATCACGTTTAGTGGGTATCTTATCCGCCCAACATCACAGTCAAGGAGTATGTTCGATTACTTTCTTTTATTCCCTGCCAGTCTGCCATACACTCTCTGGATTGGAAGGAACCCTAAAGATCATTCTATCCAGGTCCCCATCCTCCTCCTCTCTGCCCCAGATGCCCTTGCAAGACAGATGTGCATACTGTGTATGCCTCTTTATTTTGTTTGTGCAAAACAGAATGTTGAAAACGTGTTCTTTCCGTTTCAGTCTCAGCTGATAATCCAAGACAAGAGCTGGCTGCTTCCCGTTTCAAAGTGAGGGGTAAGCCCACCAAGACTGAGGGAGGCGGTAGTCAGGAACAGGTTTTAAGAGCCCTATCTATTCTCTTCCGAAACCTTAAAGAAGTTGGCGAGGCAGAGGTAGGGGTTGGTGTTAGATAAGGATTTGAGAAGAGAGCTGTCAGCGTCTAGACGCCCAGGATCCCCACGGGAAGAGGCTCTATCTTCTCACGGAAAGCCGAGGCAAGGGAGCTCCAATGAGACCTCTTGGAAGGCTGGAAGCATGTTGCCTGGAACATGAGGGACTCCCCAGATCAGTGTCTGACTCACCCTGAGAAATCTAAAGGGCCAGAGACTGGGGCCGGCTGGCTGCACTGAGGGTGGAGCGAGGAGAGATGGTGCTGAAGGTGGCCTGCTCTCCCCAGGTCGTCAGGGCAAAGGGTGTGGGAAAGTTTCTTGCGAACCGGAACTGGCCGGACGAGGTGTGCCGCCAGATGCTGGGGAGAACGGGAGAAGTCGTGCACAGATCATCAGAAGAAACACAGCTCGCAGTCGAGCAAACTGCAGGTGCCCGCCAGGAATAGGGAGGGGCCGGCTGCAAAGGACCCACAAAGGAACACTCAAGAAGATGAATCAACTGTCTGACCCAGATGGCTAGAACACTGGTCCAGTAAGTCCTTTCCCGCCTCTTTCCTCCTCTCTCCCTCTTCCCAATGCCAGAGGAGCCAGAGGAAGCCCAAGGAGTGTGGGAGGAAAATAGAGGCACCAGGTGAAAAAAAAGAGACACAACAGCTACACATTCCTCACTACAGGGGCCAGCCTGATGCAGCCGAGCTGGGAGAGGGAAGAAATTTTCATTTTCAATGAAGTTTGGAGAGTTTGATTCCTACCCTGGAGTGGACACATTAATTACTAAATGGAGACTGAATTTTTTTGTGAAAGAAGCGACTGAATGACTCTTTCTTAGATAAGAGTGACAAAAGAAGTCCTGGGACTGGCCCCAATTTTATCAAGGAGCAAGATAAAAACTACAGAACAAGCTTGATAGGCCAGCAGGAGACCAAGAACAAAGTTCATTTCCTCTGCATCCGACAAGTCCCTACTTGTCCAATAGGGTGGTGACATTTATACACAATTTCAGAAATTGGGATCATACTCTATGTGGCATTCAAATATTTTTTTCTCAAGGAATAATATATCATGAAGTTTTTCCCTTGGAAGGAAACATTCATCTACAAGTTGAACATTCCACCATATGGACATGCCGTAATTTATTTATCCAATATCTATCCAATGTTTGCTCTTGCAAATCATGCTAAAATCAAATATCCTATGCATAAATCTTTGTGCACACATTTGATTCCTTCCTAAGGCTAAATTCCAAGGAGTAGAATTGCTAGACTAAAGCGAAGAAATTTTTAAGGCTTTTTATCTCTATCATCAAAGAGGCATAGAATCCAGAAACATATTTTCACTGAGTAGGATTGAGTTGTCCAGACCAGCCCTGCACAGATGGGGTACTTCCTACAATCTGTATAGCCTCTCTCACGTGAGCAGGGAAACACCAAATGGACTATTGGGGAGGTTCTTCCCATGCACAGGTACATAAGGGGAGCCAGCATCCCGTTTGAACAAGCCCACTCTTTTTTCCTACTACAAAACACACACACACAAAGAATTCATTGCATAACACTGCATAGTGCCTCCTGTCCTGAGTCCCTCCCAGGATCAATTTCTCGGGGAGGCAGTATGCAGCATGGGCCGAAGCACGGATGGGGGAGTTGGACGGGTCCACCTTGGCTCTTCCGCATACTAAACGTGTCACTGAAGCAAGTGCTACTTCACCTCTGTGTCCTGAGTTTTCTCATCAGTAAACTTTCCATTACCGCTGAATTGTGTTCCCAAGAATTCATATGTTGAAGTCCTAACTCCCAGTCCCTCAGAATGTGACTGTGTTTAGAGAATTGGTTTTAAAAGAGGTCATTAAGTTAAAATCAGGTCATTAGGGTGGGCCCTAATCCAAGATGACCAGAGGCCTTATAAAAGAGGAGATTAGGATACAGACAAGACACCGAGGAGAGACCATCTGAGGAAACAGCCGTCTCCTAGCCAAGGAGAGAGGCCTCAGAAGAAACTGACCCTGCCGACACCAGGATCTCAGCCTTCCAGCCTCCAGAACTATGAGAAAATAAATTTCTATTGTGTAAGCCACAGCTTGTGGCTTTATGATGGCAATGCCAACAAACTGATATACTTTCCAAATTATTAGAATACTTCCTGAAAGTGCTTAACCAAGTGCCTCGAATTCAGTAAGTGCTCAATAAATGATGGCGTTGGTGGTCATTTTCTGCTCTTACCTTTAATAGAAAAACTGAAGCCAGATCAGCTAAATTAGTAGTTTCCAACTGGGAGTGATTTTGCCACTCAAGAGATATTTGGCGATGTCTGGAGAGAGTTTGGGTTGTCGCAAATTGGAGAGAGGGGTACCACCAGCATCTAGAGAGCAGACACAGGGATGCTTCTAAACTTCTACGCACAGGAAAGCCCCAGAACAAAACATCAGTATAGCTGAGACTGAGAAGCCCTGAGCTCACCCCACCCTGGTGTCCACCTGGTGCCAGGTGAGCCCCAGCTCCCTGATTTGTGGAACACCCCTCTCGTGTGGCATTTCCCTCCCACTATCCCTGGGGTCGTCTGGTAAACCAAACAGGTGGGCTTGGCCACATCCCTGCCCAGCACTCACAGTGTGAGACGATAGACAGGAATCACATTCCCAGGTGAATTAGCAGGCTTCTACTACAGAGATGCTGCCCAACAATTACAAATCTGCGAGGCACACGGAATAGGCATTGATTTGATGTCCACAGCTTTGAGAGGTGGCTGGGGTAGTTCTGCTTCAAGCTGTGGGTCAAGTTCAGGTCTGCCTCATGCATCTCATTTTGGAGCCCAGGCTGAAGGAACCCCCAGAACTGGGGCACGTTCTTCCTATAGTGGAAGGTCCCAGAAGGGCGAGCAGAAACAATGGTGACTTCTATGGCTCAGAACTTCAGAACAGCACACTGCCCTTGGTCAAACTCCATTAGTGGCTCCCTCTTACCTACCGGATAAAGTCCAAATGCCTTAGACTACCTTCAATCACTTATTGGAATCAGATAGACTATGACAGAGAGGCGTTTTTTTAAGCCTTTAGCAGAACACAGAAGGGCTTTATTGCCCATCTCTGCTGGCACCACAGCTTTCCTCTGGCTGTACTTGCAGCTCCCAAACGTGTCCTTCGTACTATTTCACACCAACAGACGCTGCCAGTCCTCCCATCCCTCAGGCCCAGAATGCCTTTTCCCCCTCTGCACTTGAAGAATTCCTCCTTCTCCAAGTCCCAGTGACGTGTCTCCTTTTCTACAAAGCTCCCCAGTCCAACCAGAGCTAAATTTTTGCTTTGGCTATGACTGTGCATAGAATCGTCTGTCAGACCACTTCTCACGTGCTGTTACCCTCACCTCTGCACACTTAGGGAGCACTCTGAGGGCAAAAACAGTGCGCTATTCATTCTCAGGTCCCCAGCATGGAAGTACTCAATATTTGTTGAATTAATGAGTGAGCAAGTGAGTGAAGGATCCAGCAAATGAATGAATGAGTGAATGTCGTGTCCCATTTCAAGCGTGTATACTTCTCATTAATTTACTCAGATAGCTAGTTACCTCCCAAAGCCATTTTCCCCTTCTTCCTTATGAACCAAAACCCAAATTTTAAACTGAGAACATTATCATTCATTTCACAACCTCCCTTGCAGCAAGATGTGCCCGTGAAACTAAGTTCTAGCCGTTGATATACAAGCAGAAATGTTGTATAGGACATCCTGAATGGCTTCTTAACAGGGACAGGGCAAGTCTTCTTCCATTTTTCCTTACTGCTGAGAGAATCCAGGTGTAATGGCAGGAGCTTTAGCAGCCATCTTGGACCATGAGGATGGAAGCTACACATGGCGGAGCAGAAAGATAGAAGGCTTGTGGGTCTCTGATAATTCATGGAGCTGCCTTAGCAGCCCTGCACTAGTTCCTCCATAATTCTTTTACATGAGACAATAAACTCTTACATGTTTTAGCCACTGTAATTGAGCCTCTTACTTACAAACAAACTTAATTCACAAAGCACACTTCAGGGGTTCCCTGGGTCCTCAGTGGGTGAACACCACTTCATCTCAGTGTGTTATACATTCACTTTCCTTTCAGTGGTTCTGCAATTCTCTACACAGTCTTAAAGGACTGGAGGAAAAAGAAAGCCTCTCACATCGGGCTCAGTCTTTGCATGACTGTTGCTAGCCTCTCTTCCTACTGAAAACTCAGGGGGGTGGAAATGAAGTGTTAGCACTAAAGAAGTGCCAGGAAATTATTATAAATTCAGTTACCAACTCCCCCTGGCAAGAGGTAAATTCTGTCACCTTTCTTCTGGGCGATATTAATATTTTACATCTTGAAACCCAAGTCCTTGAGCACAGCTGTTATCCTCCACTGCTTCTGTAAACACCTCTCCATTTCACATGGAGGACAACCCTTTAACCCCCAGCCCCTCCCCCGGCCTGAGCACTCATGGCCGTTCTTTGTCCCCTTCGGCCTACTTGATACATGCCATCTTGTCTGGCTGCTGTCCCGCTGGAGGTTCTCAGAGCTTAACACGAAATCCCCCAAGTTATCAAGCCCCCACTCTCGCCACCAGCCTCCATGCCCCAAGTCCTTTAATCGCTTACTCTAATTCCCCTTATCTACACCTGCCTCGCACTAATCCAGTCTCTCTGCGAAACAATTCAGCTTCCAAACAGAGGTACTGTCTTCCCCTGCCCATTCTCCCTGTGGTCAGTGGACTGACAGAGTCATAAAATAGGGCAGAGATCATAGAGTTCATCCAGAGCCGTGGTTTTCAGAGTATTTATACTTTAAACCTGGAGCCCTTTGTTCATCGGAATCTTAGGGGAAGCCAAACACACAAAGCAGATAACGGTAGAGCCACTGGAAATGGGAGACAGTTTGGAGGGAACTCAGAGACCTGCCTGCTGTCTCTCCCCACCCAGCAGCTATTTTCGTTTGTTTGTTTTTTGTTTTGTTTGGTTTTGTTTTGTTTTGTTTTGTTTTGTGAGGAAGATTGGCCCTGAGCTAACGTCTGTGCCCATCTTCCTCCATTTTGTATGTGGGTCACTGTCACAGCATGGCTTGATGAGCAGTGTGTAGGTCCACGCCCAGGATCCGAACCCGTGAACCCCAGGCTGCCGAAGAAGAGTGCAGCAAACTTAAACCACTACGCCACTGGGCCAGCCCCCTACCCAGCAGTTTTAAAGGATCCCTCGGTAACTCAAGTCTCTAAGTCTCAATATGTGCTCTGCCTTCTTCCTTCCGCCCCAAGTGTGCTTCCTCCAGGTGTTTGCATGGATCGTCCCCTGATTCCAATCAAGTCCATAAACAAACATTACCTCTCCTGAGAGGCCTTTCCTGGCCACTTATCCAAAGTAGCCCCCACTCCGAGTCACATCCTCTTCTTTCAGGCTGCATCAGTCTTGTGTTAGTCCAGGTTCTCTGAAAGACAGGCACCAAGATGGGATAAGAAATGCAAAAAAAAAATTTTTTTGTATTTGTTTGTTTGTTTGTTTGTTTTTGTGAGGCAGATTAGCCCTGAGCTAACATCCGTGATAATCCTCCTCTTTTTTCTGAGGAAGACTGGCTCTGAGCCTACATCTATTGCCAATCCTCCTCCCTTTTTTTTCCCCAAAGCCCCAGTCGATAGTTGTATGTCATAGTTGCACATCCTTCTAGTTGCTGTAGTTTCTTTGTGTGTGTGTGAGGAAGATTGGCCCTGAGCTAACATCCAATGCCAATTCTCCTCTTTTTGCTGAGGAAGATTGGACCTGGGCTAACATCCGTGCCCATCTTCCTCTACTTTATACGGGATGCAGCCACAGCATGGCTTGATAAGCGGTGCATCAGTCTGTTCCCAGGATCCAAACCTGTGAGCCCCGGGCCGCCAGAAGCGGAGCACGCAATCTTAACCACTGCGCTGCTGGGGCAGCCCCAAGAAATGCACAATTTTATCAGGGGAAACATGAGAAGGTAAAAGGAGGGAACTGAGATGGGCTGGGAGAGCTGGCAGACTGGAATGATGGTCTGCTCCTGAGCAAAGGAGAGAGGGAAGGAAGGGAGGAAGGAAAGGAAGAAGAGAGAGAGAGACAGAGGGAGGTCTTGAACTACGCTTCTAAGAAAATTTTGGCAAAACCTTCAGAGAGCATTCAAGTGAAAGTTTCCTGCCAATGAGTCTTGCATCTTTCTTAGTGTCCCTGCCATGCTCAGTTATTAACAGGGAGCAGCCCCTGAGAAACATGGTCCCGGGCAACACAGTGATGGATTTCAGAAGGCAGCTGCTGGGGCTCTCGGTCACTTACACACCCTGCAGCATGAGGTCCAAGAGGTCCATTCTCATGGCCACCCCAATTTTTCTTCATGGCATTTTCATTAACTGGCATTATATCTAGTGTTTATTTGTTTACTGTTGTCCTCAAGCTAAAATGTAATCTCTATGACAACAGGGACATGCCTGGCTTGTTCACCACTGCATCCTCAGCCTCTAAAACAGTTCCTGGCAGATAGAAAGTGCTCAACAAATATGTGTTGGATGGATGGATGGGTGGGCGGGCGGATGGACAGCATGAGCTACTAGGGTTATACCATGAAAGGAACAGTGTAAAGATCTCATCGTCATGTTGTTGATCAAAGAGGAAACAAACAGTATCTTTCCATCCTGGGTAATATGGGTATGGGAGAAAGGACAGACTGAAATGGAGAGGGCTTCAAGAATGCTGTTTCCTTGGAGGAGAGACAGGACTCAGGGAAGCCATAGAGGTGAGGAGAACTCAGCCAAGAGTTTCAGGATATAGGGTAGTTTGTTGGCCGTGGGTTGCAATTCATCCAGGCTGAGATACTTAAATTTACTTTTCTGAAACTAAAAGGAAGTAAACTGGTAGCCATGAAAAAAATGGAAGCATAATCTAACCTCCTCTCCTTAGGAAGTATGCACACCCCACACACTCAGACACTGGGCTTCTTTTGTGTGTGGTTATTAATGATCTAGGCATGTTATCACCATAGCATCTTCCACCCCATCCCCCCACACAAACCCCCCACCATCACAGCACTGTAATATAAGTCACTTTCCTGAGTGCAGAGGTCCCAAACTTCAAGACTCTAGATCACATGGAGATCTGACCCCACTGTCTAAATTTCGGAGTCAAGAAGATCTGAGAAGATTAGGACTTAAATTAGCACAGATGTGGAAACGTGAAAAGAGGAATGGCTTCTCTGTGAGTCAATACCGAAATCTAAAGAGATTTTCCTCCCTTATTAGTACAAACGAAACAGCCCAAAACCCATATAAGAACACGTGCTCTTAGTTTATAGGGATTTCCAAAATACACAGCTCCCTCTGATATGACAAATTCAACTGATTTGTGTAATAAACCATAAAATTCAATGTATGTACTCAGAGGACTGGGGCTGCCAAATGGATTCTCCAGAGTAGCTGTGCCTTTTTGATTCGCTCCACCGTTTTTAGCCAAAGCTGGTGTAATGCTCTAAACATTTTGAGAAAAATGGAATCTCACAAACCTCTAAGAAGCTAAGGGCAACCTCCAACTTTTAATAACAGAGTTTAGGCAGCAGCTAAGGACCAAGAGAAGTCCAAGAGCTTTGATGGATTCAAAATTATGGAAGCAGCTATCACTGCTGTCCTGCTGACCCAGGGACAGGCTCGGGAAGGGGGCCTCAGGGACCACAGCAGGAGATGAGAGAGGCCCGGCATGGCGGAGCAGGCTGTAGACACCACTCCTTCCCTTCTTCACCAACGCTTCACACTTTCATCTGGCATACACACTGGGCTTTGTAGTAAGCTTTTATAATGTCTGAATAAACAATTTGAATAGCACCACTGAGATGACATAACATTTGTATCAGAGCCTCCATTCTCATAAATCCCCAGGGAGTTACCCATGTAAGATTCACTGACATACTTTCCACTCCCCAACACTCAGGGGCTGTCTCCTAAATGGAGAGGCATTGTCTGGCACATATCCTTTACTGTAGCTCTTAGTGGAGAAATAAATACTTCAATGAACATTTACTGATTTCCTACTCTATGCTAGAGACCAGGGAAAAAATATGAGTCATGTACAGAATAATAGAGGAGAAAAACGCAAAGGTAATGTGAACATAACGTGTTGAATCATTTAGAATGTATTCACTTGCAAATAACAGAATACCTCTAAAATGTGGTTTAGGCAACAAGGGGTTATTACCATATCTCACATATCAAAAAGGCTGGAAGAGAAAGTTTCCAGGTTGGTTCAGCAGCTCAGGGATGGCAGGGATCTGCTTCACCCTCTCTGTGATTTTCTTGGCTTTCCCTTCATAGTTGCAAGATGGCTGCTGCAGCTCCAAACATCACTCCTCACAGAAGTACATTCAATGGCAGAAATGAAAAGGAAGGGTGTCCTCTGCATCACTCTCGTGTTGTCATGGAGGATTTCCCATCCAATCCTTTTGAGCAGGATTGGATCACATCCCAGACCTTAGCTGTAAGGCAGGCTGGGAAAGAGAGTATTGAATTTTTTTCAGCTTTATTGAGAGAGACAAATTCTACCAGCAAGTACACAGGAGAAGGAATGGTTGTGGGTGAGCAATCCACAAGGTCTGATGTGTGTTGGGCGCAGTGACAGAGAAGCATACAGCCAGCTGTGGGTGCGTGGAGGAAAGACACCCATCACATCAGAGGAGGAACCCTAGAGCTAACACCTGAGAAGAATATTGAAGAACAAACAGGTTTAGCAAGATGAAGATGATGATAGAAAGGGTGGGGTGGACCAGGGTTCCAGGTAAAGGAACAACACAAGCAAAAGCGTGGGACGGTGACAGAGCCAGATGTCGAGATGTCGGCTCCAATGTGGTATTACTAGAGCATCTAATGACAGGAAATAAGTCTTGGGAAGTGTCAGGGGCTTGGTCACAGGGCCTCCTGGGCTGTGTCCAGGAGCTTGAGCTTGTAATATAGGCCAGAGATTGCAAACTTGGAGCCTGGAGGCCAAACCCAACCTCCAGCTGTGGTCTGTTTGGCAGGCACAGTGTCTGCATTCTGAGAATGGTGGCTAGAGACGGGGCACTTACTCTCCAGCTGAACACCCTTCTATTGTCTTCCACCTGGCCTTCTTCCCTTGCTTACATCATCTGCCTGTTCCCTCAAGGCTTTTGAGTTTGCCAACCCTGAGTAGGCTCTGGGGAGCCATCGAAGGATCTTAAACAAGAGAATGGCACTGCCGGTTCTGCGTCTTATGTTAATCCCTCTGGCGGCAGTGGGAAAGTTGTAGTTATGAGGACCACACTGGAGATAGGAAGACAGGAGAAGGTATATTTTTCAGGACTCTTGGTTGCAAGTGTTAGACATGCAACTCAAACCAGCTTAAATTACTAAAAAAGATATGTTGGTTCACATAATTGTCGAGTCCAGGATTAATTTAATCTTCAGATTTAGCTAGATCCAGGGGTAACATGATAACAACATGTCTCTGCTCTGCTTTCTCATGCTTTGACTTTATTCTCAAGCAGGCTCTCTGCCCCTGGAGAAGATGGTCCCTGACAGTCCAGACTGATGCGATCCTTAAAGCCAATTATCTCCAAGAAAGGAGAGCTTTCCTTCCTGATAATTCTAACAAAGTCCCAGGGAAGACTTTGATTGGCCTGGCTGGATCATGTGACCATTCACGAGCTAAAACACGGAGCTCACATAAGGAGAATGTGTGGAGCAAGACAAACAGTGGCCAGAGGATGGAACCCCATAGGATCCTTGTGTACAAGGGTGAACAAAGGATGAGAAATCTGCAAAGGAAGAGCGGTCTGAGAATTAGGCATAGAATCAGGATCAAACGATATCACAGACACCAAGGAAGGAGAATTTTGACATTGAGTAGGCCACTCTTTCAAATGCACTAAAGTATATTTCATTAAAATAAAGAACTGCAATGTATTCATTGGATTGGTAAAATATTGGACATTGATGACAATACTTTGGTGGAGTTGTGGGGACTGGGGGAGGTGGGTATATGGCAATGGGTTGAGCAGTGTATAGAAAGAGAGAAAGTAGAAACAAAACTGTAGGTGACCTAAGACATTGGCTGAAAGAAGTAGAAATAAGGAGGTTATAGAGAAAGATACAGGATCAAGGTGATATATTTTAGGCTATAAAGGACTTAAGTTAGCAGGTAGGAGGGGAGTCTGAAGATAAAGAAAGAAAAGGGAGTTACATTTTAAAAAGAAAGATTGAATTACAAATAAAATAACTATTAGAAATATCAAGTCAGGACGTATAGCACCTGAAAATTCCTGAGGAGTGTCTAAATCTCTCTGTTTTTGATGTCTTTCACCTTCATAGCAACCGAAGAAACAGGAAGTCCTGCCAGCATCTGCTACATTCATTCATTCTTTCATTTGTTTGTTCATTCAACAAATATTTATGAAACCACTACCTGACCAGGCACCCCAGTCTAGGTGCTGGCGATCCAGCAGTGAACAAAAATGACAAAACCCCTCCTTTCATGGTTATTAAATGCTTCTGGTACAGGAGTCCAGGCTCTCCTGGGGATCTGAGCCATGTACTTGACTTCCAGCTCTTTCTGGGCCCACAGGCAGGTGTACCCGGACACTGGGTACCATCTCTGGCAGCTGCGAGTTTGGTCCCCTGGATTACTCGCAACTTCACAGCTTGTAAGCTGCTCAGCTATTACCCGAGCAAAGAGAGAATACAGTCGTTTCTATCTCACTCCCTCACTGTCTTTTTTCCCTTCCTTGTAGAATCTCGAGGGGGTCAGGGAAAAACAAAATCTCCCCCACTCTAAGCTGTCAGTAGAATTCCCAAAATAAGGTTAACTTCTCCAGATGACTCACCTAAAGAATATTCTGTACTTCTCCTGTGCCCCTGAGAAAAATCAAGAGTAGATATTATTCTAGGCCACAGGTGGAGATCGAAGATGGACATTCAACCTGACAGAAGCAGAATGGGAAGACTTGCGTACGTGAACTCTGGAGTAAGACCACTTGGGTTCCGATCCTGGTGTTCCCACTTATCAGCTTTGACACCTGGAGCAGGTGAGCCTACCTGAGGAGCAGTTCACCACCGGCAAATGGTAATGAAATAATAATAATAATAGCACCTCCATCAAAAAGCTGTGTAATTGAGATGCAGTCCTTCTTTAAAGTGACCACCCACATGGGTTGAGAACTGGGGTGAGGCATCTTCACATGAAAGTTGGGGGCTGCAGCCAAAACGAAGAGAGAACGAATGTTGTAGGAGCCAACACCCAACATTAACTCAGTGACCCTGTGACAGTCTTGGCCTAACAGTTCACCCTCCTTCAGACCCACTCAGCCTGGACATGGAGGGGTAGGAAGGATAAGGTTTCTCTGTCCACTTCAGAAATCAAAGTTGGTGCCATTCGTTTTTAATTCTTCATGTCTGGGGCCAATTGGCTTACGTCATATGTTTAAAGAAAATCTATCTTTCTCTTAAAAACACAACTCAGTGCAATCATTAGGTCAAAATTTTGGCCAAAGATTGGTTCCTGCAAAATAGGGAATAAAGTGTCTTATCATTTGTGACAGGACAGCTGTTGCCTCTTTCTCCAAGAGAGAATTAAAAGATCTTATTACCCTAAATGAAAATGACCAAAGCATGATTATTTTCCTTTTAATCTTTTTTTCCCCAGTGGAAATTTACATAAGATGGAGCTGTAACCCATTCCTTTCATGCCAGCACTGTGTCAGAAAATCTCCATTCTTGTGGTCTCCATGGCAGCAACCCTCAACCTGAGCCGAGGCTGCATTTGCCTCGCAGAGTGGATCTGACGTTTATCTGGTGAATGCAATCAATGTGGACAAACGCATTGGATGACTCAAACTTGAGATCATTTCTGGTTTTGAATTCCATGTGTGTTTTGGCTCTCTGTGTTGCTTAAACCCACCCAATGAATTCAAGTCTGTTTGTTACTTTATGTTGTGCTGAAATGGCCTAGAAGCCTCCTGGCATTTTGAAGGCTGGCTTTCGCTCTATACTGATAATGGTGCGTTTTCCAGCCTTCAAAGAAAGGGATGATGCTGCAGACTCGCTTTCCAGATCAGTGAGGACTTGTTCTTCAAGTTCTTCTCCTAGTAATAGACCACTCTTTCTCAGCTCGTCTTTTTGTGATGTCCTGAAAAACGCTGACCTGTGGCCACTGAATAGAGTTAAGCCCATGGGGAGTGAGCTATTGTGAAGTTGAATGAACACGCCCAAATGGGAATTAGACCCATGATCTGCCCTCATGAGCGGTAACCAATGGAGTGACCGTGCCCAGCGCCCTCGAGTAGGGGTTGGGCCTTTCTAAATGGGAATTTAAAACCTCCACTTGTTTTGTGCTGTCAAAGACCCTATTTAGAGGATGAAAACACAAGCTGCCAACAAGGAGAAAATATTTGCAAGTCACATATCTGATAAATGCCTTGTATCAAGACTACATAAAGCCCTCTCAAAACTCAACAGTAAAAAGGCAAGCAAACAATCCAATTAGAAAATGACCAAAAGACATGAACAGCTATTTCACCAAAGAGGAGATACAGATGGCAAATAAGCACAAGAAAAGTTGTTGAACATCATTAGCCATGAGGAAAACGCAAATTAAAACCACAGTGATATATCCCTACATACCTATTAGAGTAGTCAAAATAAAAAATAGTGATAGTATCAAATGCTGGTGAGGATACAGAGAAACTGGATCTCTCATACCCTGCTGGTGGGAATGTACAATGGTAGAGCCACTGTGGAAAATAGTTTGGCAGTTTCTTACGAAACTAAACACGCACTTAGCATGTACCCCAGCAATCACACTCCTGGGCATTTATCCCAGAGAAATGAAAACTTATGTTCACACAAAAACATATACACAAATGTTCATAGCAGCTTTATTCATAATAGCAAAACACTGAAAGCAACCCAAATGTCCTTTAATAGGTGAGTGGTAGAACAAACTTTGGTATATCCATACAATGAAATACTGCTCAACAGCAAAACAAGTGAACTATTAGCACATGCAACAAGCTGGATGGTCTTCAAGGGCGTTATGCTTAATGAAAACAGTCGGTCTGTAAAGGTTACACACCTTTAGAGGTATGATTCTACATCTACAACATCGTCGAAATGGCAAAACTATAGAAATGAAGAACAGATTAGTGGTTTCCAGGGAAGGGAGGATGGGAAAGTGGGAATACAAGCATGAAGGAGTTCTATGGTGACGGAGCAGCGCTGTGTCTTGATTCTGATGATGATTATATGAGTCTACATGTGGAATGAAATTACGTAGACACACATACACACACATAAATGAATGCAGGCTTAAAAAATGGTGAAAACAAAGTAAGGTCTGTAGTCTAGTTAACAGTACTGTACCAATGTCAATTTCCTGGTTGTGCTACTGTACTACAGCTTTTATAAGATGTTGCCATTGGGGGGAAGCTGGGTGAAGGCTACATGCGACTCTGTACTATTTTTGCAACTTCCTGTGAGTTTATAATTACGTCAAAATGAAAAGTTACGAAAAGCCCTCTGCTCATCATTTCCTTTCGTTTATTTGTTTAATCATTCATTCATGGTATTAATTTTAATGATAACCATTCCGGTCCCACAAAAACTCAAACATACAGCAGAGCGCCTTTGTTTATTCTCAAAGCATTGTTGAGACCTGTCCTGGGCTTGCCCATGATCCATCTGGATGCTTGTCTAACACTCTGTCTCTGACAGAAGTATTGAGGGTGGACATTATTATTCTTTATGGGCAGGGCTGCCTCTCTAGAGCATCCTCCAGTTTTTGAAGACTCACCCTTGCTCTCTCACTCATGCACTTATCCAAATTCTTAAAGAACTTTATCTTTTCCAACAGTGCTACTTCTTTTGTTGTTGTTGTTGTTGTTTATAATTTTATTTATTTATTTATTTTCCCCCAAAGCCCCAGTAGATAGTTGTATGTCACAGCTGCACATCCTTCTAGTTGCTGTATGTGGGACGCGGCCTCAGCATGGCCAGAGAAGCAGTGCGTCGGTGCACACCCGGGGTCCGAACCCGGGCCGCCAGCAGCGGAGCACGCGCACTTAACCGCTAAGCCACGGGGCTGGCCCAACAGTGCTACTTCTAAAGGTAATAAATTCCATGCGTTTACCACCATTGTTTGAAACCACTCCCGCTTAATATGTGTCATCCTTTTAGCTTTTTGAAACATCATGTGTGCCCCTCTTATTTGGGTCTATTGGAATTTGGTGAACAAGTTCATTTATAGGCATCTTTTCCATACCCTTCATGAATTCACAGCATCTACTTATTTCTTTAAAACTTTGATCTTTCCACTTTTGTGTCCATATTCTTTGAGGTCTTGCTCAAATGTAGGTTCCTCTTAATAATTTAATTTGCCTCTTCCTATGTGTCCTCTACACTTGAGCCATGCAATCACTAAAATTACACACATTCCTCCAAGTGCTGACCCACCGAGGTTTTGTACCAGATAGAGGGAAACAAATCTTTTAGGATCTAGGACCAATAAAAGACTCTTTTACAGGCTAACAAGTTTTGGAAGTACAAATTTTTCTTCTACACTTTTTTCTTGCCTTATACTTTTTTACCAATTGAAATCTGCATAAAATGAACATCAAGGGCAGCCTCTATCAAAGGAACTGAGAAGCTGTGCCCAAGATCATCAGACAGCAGGGAGAAATGTTTCCCAGGTGTCCACAGCAGGCTGAGACAGTGAATGTGGAAAGATGAGTATGGCAGACGTTTACAGAATCACATCAACATATTTTGCCTGCCAGCTGTGAGCCATCTCCATTTCTTCTCTCACATGCTCCTCAAAGTGTGACGCCCAGAGTGACCCCTGGGTTGTTGACCCCAGGGACAACTCGGGAAGTAACCACAACCTCAGTTTCTAATGCCCCTCATTATGAGCAGGATTTTCTTGTCCTGATAAGAAACACACTGTGCAAATATTTTTAGCAAACAATTTGCAGTGAGTATTTATATCCCTTTTCTGATTGGCAACTGATAGCCGTCATCTTATGGTTATTTGTTTGGATTTGTCCCCTTTTAATGAGCTTTTATAGATTTGCCTATCTCTCACTTTCTCTCTCTTTTGCTTATTTACTCGGTTGTTTACTCACTAGTTTGACGTCATTTCTCATACGCTTATTGTAGGCACGTCCCTGGGCTGTATCCTGCCAACACTCCACAAACATAACCATGACATAATGCCTGCACTCAAAAAGAAGCAGCTTGCATTCTCTAAGTGGAGCATGTGACCCAGCCCAAGCCAATCCTTACATCACATACTCCAGGCTACCGTGATTGGTTCACAGATGGCACGTGTCCAAAGACAGACCAATCAGAGCCCACAAAGGCTGTCATGTGAAAGTTCCATGACGACCAGAAGCTCTTCCGTCTCTTCTTCTCCATATCCCCAGCATACAGAAGAGTGTGTGGTGCACAGTGGGCCCGCAATAAATATTTTTGTATTATTTCATTCCATGACTTTTGTTTGAGCTATTGAGAAATGGGCTACATCTTTCCTGCTGTACCAGAAACCTAGAGGATTCAGGGGCTGGAGCCACCATCTTGCCACCACACGGAGAGCCTAAGAGAGCCAACAGGGTGGAAGCTACACAGAAAGATTACTTCATGCCAGCCCTGAATCTTGCCATGCCTGAAGCCAGAGCTGCCCTTGGTCTTCTCAGTTACATGAATCAATAACTTTCTGTTTTGCTTAGTCTATGTTTGCTAGGGTTTATGTCATTGTGTACTGACCAAGTACTAACTGAAAAAATTAAAAGTAGGATCATGCCCAACTCTTAAACCAGAGCATTTCATCCCCTGGGATAGAGAGATAAGAAGCCAGGTACAGGGGATCTGAGTTTCGTGGGGCTGCTTTCCATGACGGTGTGCTCCTGATTGGAAGGAACAGCAAGCTCAGATAGTGGCGGTCTCTACGTCCCAGCCTCCCCACTGGTGGGCTGTGATGAGGTCATGTGAGCCAGTAGAAAGGACTCTTAACGTGAAGTCAAAAGATAGGATCTTGAACTTAGCTCTTCTATTTAAAACTCTGTGGCCTGGAATAAGTCAATTAACATCTCTGGACCTCGGTTTCATCCGATACGAAATTAATAACTTGGTCAAAGTGATCCAGTTGCAAAATGTGACAGCCTATGTCTCTAGTGACATAAAACCCATGGCCACTGCAGCTGCTGCCATTATAGTTGCCCCCGCTGATGACAGTGGGGGAGAGGTGGTGGCAGCAGGCGTAGAGAGAGCAATGGTGATGGTGATGATGCTCATGATAATGTGATGGGCCCAGTGATGTTGGTGAAGTTGCTGGTGGTGATAATGATGGTGGGGAGGTGGAGTGGTTGCAGCGGTGGTTGGAACACATTAAAATGGGCTCACTTCCTGTCTCCTCCAACCCTCACCACCACCATAAATTGACCTTACTACTGCTTCCGAAATAAGAAATCTTAGAACTGGAAGAAACCTCAATAAAGTACCTGATCCAACCTCCTGCTTGAAGGCAGGGAAAGTGTCACTGTCTTCACTTACAGATGAAACCACCGAAGCTCAACATATTTGATTGATTTTCCAAATCCTTTCACTGGTGAGAACAATGGAGTGCCAGGTACAAGGCTTTCACCAGCCAACAACTCTGCCCACTTCATCCCCAGCTTTCACCTATAATTGCCTACACTGTAGACCCCACAACAGTGGTTCTCATTCCTGGGCATGCATTAAAATGGAGCTTTCCTTACCAAAGTCTCAGTCCAGTTCCTGGTCACTTGAATCAGCCTCTGAGGATGGGGTCTGTCATGGGCTGAATTGTGTCCCCCCAATATTCACATGTTAAGGTCCTAACCCCCAGTACTTCAGAATGTAACTGTATTTGGAAATAGGGTCTATAAAGAGGTAATTAAGTTAACATAAGTTCTTTAGGATGGACCCTAATCCAGTCTGACTGGTGTCCTTATAAGAAGAGGATATTTGGACGCAGTTACAGAGGGAAGACCATGTGAAGACACAGAGAGAAGACGGCCATGTACAAGACAAGGAGAAAGGCCTCAGAAGGAAGCAACTCTGCTGACAATTTGATCTTGAATTTCTAGCCTCCAGAATTGTGGGAAAATAAATTTCTATTGTTTAAGTCACTCAGTCTATGGTACTTTGTTATGTCAACCCTAGCAAACTAATACAGGGTTTATGCATTAGTGTTTTCTAATTCTCCCCAACTTATTCTAATGCTCAGTGTCAAGAATGATTGCCCTATAAGGTAAACCTACATTTCCCAGCCCTCATTCAAGACTCTGTCCAACCACAGATCCCACTTCCCTATTAAAGTTCCCAGCTACAGTCAGGACCTTCACCACATCACCTCTTAAGAATGCCATGCTAGGGGCTGACCCGGTGGCGTAGTGGTTAAGTTACGCACTCTGCTTCAGCGGCCCGGGGTTCACAGGTTTAGATCCCGGGTGCGGACCTACGCACCACTTATCAAGCCATGCTGTGACAGGCATCCCACGTATAAAGTAGAGGAAGATGGGCATGGATCTTCCTCCAGGGCCAATCTTCCTCAGCAAAAAGAGGAGGATTGGCAACAGATGTTAGCTCAGAGTTAATCTTCCTCACCAAAAAAAAAAAGAATGCCATGCTAGTTCTTGACACCACTCATTTGCTCCTGCTGGCTATTCCCCAAGCCCAAAGTCTTCACCTCTCCCTTCCACCAAACCACATGCAATTCAAACTTTTATCAAGCACTTACTAGGTGAGGTGTTATGATGCTTAACCAAGTAATGTATTTGTAGTGAAGGGACTTTGAGGGACCTTTGGACCTGAGTGAGGCAGGGAGGAGTGGGGAGGGCATTTCAATTTCTCACCCCATCTTTCAAGTTACACCAACCATGAATCTATCTAAGCCACCTATTAAAATATTGACTCTTAAGTTTTCAGAGAGCTAGAGCAGGCATTTCCACTGTCTGCATTAAGAAGGCTCTTTCTGTGGTCCTCTGTTCAGAGGAAGCACCATAAAAGGGTTAGTGAACTCACTCAGGCAATCTCTGAGCTGTGTTCTCAGTCCTATGCACAGTTTTCTTTGCCCCAGATTGCCTTGCTAGTCTACCAACTAATGCTAGCAAGAAGGTATGTCCCTTAACAGTTAAGAGCGCAAGTTCTGCACTTGGAAGAGCCTGGTTCAAATCCCAGCTCCTTCACTCCCTAGCTGTCCACAAGAGTATCCTACACATGGAAATACGCAGAAGAGATTACTGAGTCTTCTTTCAGTGGACTTCACTTTCTACTGACTGGTCAATTTTTAGCTCTGTAGGGGCAGAGGTTAACTTGCAAATTTTGGTCCAGTAAAGATGCAAATAATTTAACTCTGGTGGAAGAATTAGCTCCAAGGGTTATGGTTTATGGCCCTGTTGAACATTAACCAGCTCTCTGACTAATCCAGTCATCTGGTTGTATTAATTTCTGTGGAGGATCAGAATTGGCCACCCCAAAATGTGTCTCTTTGGTTAAGGACAAAAGATTCTGAAAGAAACTTTGACCTTCCCCCAACTGCCTAAAAGAATTTAAGATAGAAAGTCTATCCCCAGGACAAGCCATCACCATAGATGACTCTGGGTATCAGTGGACTGTGAGGGTCCTGGCTAAGCCCATTCTTATCAAAGTTCTGTCTACCGAACATTTGCTTTTCCATCTCTGTGTAAATTGTCTTCCTCCCTTTTGAAGTCCCAAACCACCAACTCCAACATCCTCCTCTGTCTTTAGCTGAAGATGGTATTTAAGGTGGTGGCTTTGGCCATTCTGGCTGAGTTACTCAGTTTTCCTGGGTTTCTCCCATGTATACATGTTAATAAACTTGGTTTGATTTTCTCCTGTTATTCTGTCTCATGTCAATTTAATTCTTAGGCCAGCCGGAAGGACCTAGAGGATAGAGGAGCTGTCTTCCTCCCCTACATTTCCTGCTGCTGCTGTAACAATTTACACATCTTATGGCTTAAAACAACATAAATTTATTATCTTACAGTTCTAGAAGTCAGAAGTCTGAAATGAGTTTCACTGGGCTAAAATCAGGTGTCAGCAGGGCTGGTTCCTCCCGGAAGCTCTAGAAGAGGACCTGTTTCCTTGCCTTTTCCAGCTTCTAGGGTCACCTAAATACTTGGGTTGTGGCCCCTTCCTCCATCTTCAAAGCACATCACTGCAACCTCTGCTTGTATTCTTACAGCTCTCTCTCTCTCCAGCACTCCTGCCTCACTCTTACAAAGAGTGATTACATTGTGATTGCTTGTGATTACACTGAACCTACCCAGAGAATCCAGAATAATCTCCCCATCTCAAAACCTTAACTTAATCACATTTGTAAAGTCCTTTTGACGTGTAAGATAACATATTCACAAGTTCCAGAGTCAGGATGAGAACATTTGGTGAGAGCAGGGAGTGCATTAGTCAGCCCACCACTTTTTTTATATCTCTTTGTTAAATCATCTGCATATACCTAAATTCTGTAATGCTTTTAGGATAAGTTTTAACATCTTAGTGGTTCCCTCACTAATTAATGAGTTAAATAAAATCTTTGATGTGGGATCATTTTATATTTGCCTGAGACTCATGATTGACATTTTTGAAAATTACACTAATCATGGCTCTGTGACCCTAGCAGGCAAGTTGTTTAACCTCTCCAAGTTTCAGTTTACATCTCTGTAAGTGTGGATGATGATGATGATAATAATAATAATAGTTAACTTTTGAAGTTATTGTTGTAGGGAACAAACGAGACAATGTATGTAAAGTAATTGGCCCAGTGCTTTGCGCATCTTAAGCTGTCCACAAATGTTAGATGATGGTGGTGATACTGATGCTGCTGCTGCTGCTGCTGCTGATGATGATGATGATGATGATGATGATGCTTATGGGAACTGGGACAAGTGCTCTAGCCCTCACTATGTCCACATCCCTAAAATCAAAGTGCCGTGCTCAGCGCTCTCTATTTTCCTTTGCAGGTCTCTCTGGCTTTATTACCAGAGCCATTGAACACCAAGCACCTTTATTCAATTTGCAAAAAGTCACCCCCTCTAGGTGAAAAAGGCAATGCAACCCCAGCCAGAGCACCTGGCTTGGCAAAAAGGGGCTGGCTGGTTTTCAGTCTCCACCTGCTCCCAGCCCAGCTGGGCCTCTTTGTGGCATTCACCAACTGTGCAAACTGTGCACAGAAGCCCTGACTATGATTTCAAGACTATTTGATGATGGTGATTACCACAGGAAACACTCCACATTGTTCTCTAGACAGAAGCAGAGTGATGTAATAATAATAACCTGAGCAGAAAGGCAGGGCTTGTCTTTGCATTGATTTTGTGCCAAAACATGGCAAATTGCATTAGACAATTGCTAGGAAATCTATTAGCATCAGTAATGATATTCTTGCACACATACACATGCATCAAAAAAAAACCTAATTCTGCCTAGAACGATGAATAGTCATCATTTAACAGCCTAACTAGCCAACACTTCCTCCCATGGCATAGCTGGTGATGGATGAAGCTCTCTGCACCAGTGTTGTAACCCGCAGCTACGGAGGCGCTGACCACAGAATTGCTTGAACTCAGGGTCATGTTTACACTGTAAATATGTAAATGCACTGTGTAAATATTTATGTTCACTCTATTTTTTTAAAAAAAAGAAGAAGAAGAACAAGGCTTAAGATGAGCAAAGCAGCCTTCTATTCAAAGCGCAGTCTGGATTAGCAGCATCCATACGACCTGGGAGCTTGCTAAAGATGCAGAATCTCAGGCCGCACCGCAGACCTGCTGAATCAGATGCTGCATTTTTAAAAAATCCCCATGTAATTCAAACGCACATTAAAGTTTGAGAAGCTCTGCTCTAAGAACATCTAAGTGAGAGCAGAGCGGGGTAATGTCATTCTGAATCGCCGTCCCTCTTTGTAAAGAACGATCACACCATTGCTAAAACCGGTAGGAATGTCAGAGTAGGGGAGTCACTGAATAGCTCTTTCTACAAACAATCATTAGGGCCTATTATGCACCTGACACTATTCTAGGTGCTGGGGATACAGTAATAGAAAAAAAAAAAGATGAAAAATCCCTGCTTTTGAGGATCAAATAAATAGAGTATATAACATGTCATGTGGTGGTTAAGGACTATGAAGAAAACAAAACGAGATAAGCAGGGGGGAAATTTTGCAATTTTAAATAGTATGCTTAGGAGGTGACACTTGTGCAAAGACCTAAAAGAAATGAAGAGATGAGCTTTGTGGATATATACTGGAACAGCATGGCAGGTAAAGGGAACAGCAGAAGCAAAGCCTTGAAGGGGGGAAAATGACAGCTAATGTGTATACTGATGAGAATAATCCATTGATGATTGCTTGGGGAGAGGGAAGAATTTCTAATGATGTCCTTGATAGGTGGGAGAGGATGAAATCTAGCCACAAGAGAGGCCAGCCCCAAAAGAGAAGCATGGACACTTGGACCAATAACGTGAGGGAAGGTGGAGCGTTAAGTGCCCAGATGTGGGTAAACTGGTAAATAAAGTGGTCAGAGCTTCTGGAAGTTTGCCCTATTGTTTAAGATTTCTCCTTGAAATAGGAATTAAGTTTATCAATTGAGAGAGAGGAAAGGGAGAGTATTAGAAGTCTGAGGAGAGAGGATAAGGTTTGAAATAGCTGTCTAGCAGAGAGAACAGACTAGAGACATGAGTGCTTGTTATGCAGCATGGATTCCACGGTGCAACACGTCAGCATCCTTCTGTTTTTCTCCAGCCACATTCAGCTTCCAGTCTGGAGACAAGACGAGAGCAGAGAGTTGGATTTAAAGAGCATGGAGGTTTAGCCAGCCACCTACAATGAAGTGAGACAGGGACCCATTTGTCGAGGCTGTCTGCGAGGGAGTGCCTGTCACGAAGGATCGTGGAATTGCAGCTAGATGAAAAGGACACAAGGACTCGAACAAGATAAGGGACTGTGAAAAAGTAATAGGATCACTGGATTGCAGGTCCCAGCAAAATCACGCATGCACTGGGGTCAGGAACTAGAAGAATTAAACTGGAAAGTTAGAAGGTGGCAGAGAATGGGATTCTTGAAACTGGGATTAAAAGAGGACATAATTAGTGGTGATTCCATGGTCCAGGCTGTGCCGTCCAATTTGGTAGCTACTAACCACATGTGGCTATTTAGATTTTAATTAATTAAAATTAAATAAAGTTTAAAATCAACATTTTTCAATTGCACTAGCTACCTTGCAGGTACCCAGTGGCCATGTGTGGCTAGTGGCTACTCTACTGGACAGTACAGGTAAAGAGTATTTCCGTCAACACAGAAAGCTCTATTGGGCAGCACTGGTCTAGGGTACGACCATGGGAGTCCATGGCTCAGGTAAGATGACGGACAACATCGTTGAAGGGCACTGGATTATCCACACAGATATTGAAATCACCAGGAATAGGGACATGAGTAGTTTTGGGGAGAGTGACAGTGAGCCAGGAGCTAAAATCTTCAAGGTGTCGGGGAGAATGGGGTCAGCGCTCCAACCGTTACTGGGAGGATTTAAAGTTTTGCATTTTTAGTGAGGAGATGGTAAAATCGTCTAGAAGGGCTACAAGGCACAAACAGGATACCTACTCCACACCTAGGGCTATGTGCCTAGCAGACTGTGAGAAAGGGCTACAGGGAAGACAGTGACCTCAGGTGAGATCCAGTTTCTGTGGGAGGAAGGAGGTGAAGAGAACATTCAAAGAAGATGGTTGAGGATACAGGAGGTTGTGCTGATGGCTGACCATGGGTCCCGGAGTGACAGCTAAAGGGTTTCAGGAGACAGGGTGCAGTAAGCAATGGGCTCGTGGAAGGTGGTGTGCAAAGCTGTGTGGGGACGAAGGTCCAAGAGATGAGAGATGTCCTGCAAACCTGGGCTCTGTGTAGGGACTGGTATAAACAGTGATAAAGACACAGTGAGACTGATCCTGAGGGTGCCCAAGCAGGAACCAGGTGAGCTGTAAGTGTTGAAGGAGAAACAGGGCTCTTGCATGAGCACAAGAATTCTGGAACATTCTCTTCACTTCCTCTTAAGGTCATATGGAGGCCAATAAAGGACCCAGAGCTTGAGCACCTCTTGGCTGCACCCAGTGGAGGAGGGAGGCCTGAGAGGGGTGACCTTCCCCAGAGAGCATGGAGCTCCCTCTTGACTTTTTAAACCTCCAACTAGAAATGCTTTAGTGTTGGAATTTCCCTGCAGAAGGGCTCCCGTGCTGGAAACCTATCTGAGTTGAAAGGCTGACTCTGTCACTTATTATTCTGCATCCTGGGGCAAGTCTTTTCACTTCTCTGAGTCTCTGCCTCCTTATCTTCAGGCTTTGTTTGTACTATTGCCTCTGCCTAGATGTCTCCTCTCCCTTTTCCAAGCCAAGGGAATGGCCGTGGTTTACTGCTTGAAGATGCACTCCAAATATTCAAGTGACTGACTGTGTTCGTGCAGTCATTCATCTATTTAATCATTCATTCAAGAAACACCAATAACTAGTATTAAGAGAACAAATTGAATAAACTAGGATTCAAATACGGTTACCGTTGTGCATCCTTAGACATTTCCTTAACCTGTCCAAGGCTCAGTTTTCTCTCCTGCAAAATAGAGACGTTAACAAAACCTTCCTCAGAGGCTTCCTATGAGAAAACCTTCTTCATGAGAAATAAGTGAAATAAGCTAACCCACAAAGGTACTTAGTGCCATGCCTGGCACAGAATAAGAATTCAGTGTTAGTCATCATCAATCACAGATATGTTTGCCAGGAGCTCTGCTAAGTGCTGGGGATACAAAGATGAAGTATAAAATGTGTCACTTGCGTTTCAAAAGACTCATATTTTGGTGGGGGGGACAGCATCTAAACCAGTACATTATCATTGGAATGCAATTAGATGAGAGCTATACCAAAGAAATGCATACAAATACTACTGATGTGTAATGAAGTGGAGGATTTCATCGTGCCTTGGGAAGATGAGAAGTCTTCCCAGTGTGGTATTTGGAAAGGTCTTCCAATGACTAGAAATTTGCCAGGTGGAGAAGGGGAAGGGCATCCCAGGATGTAGGAACAACATGGCTCCCTGAAAGGCGCCGTGTGTCCTTGAAGCTTCAAGGAGCCACAGTGATTGGAACGGAGGGTGCAGAGAAAAGCGGAACAGGATGTGAAGCTTGAGAAGCAAAGGGTCTCATGTGGGGAGGGGCACATTTGGCATGCCACTTCCGACTTGATCTCATAAGCGACGGGCAATCGTGTTCAGGTTTTTAGGCAGAAGAACAACAGGATCAGGACCCTGGCGTTAGAATGGAAAGTAGATCAGAGGAGGAGCAAGACTGAAGGCAGGGAGACCATTTTGAAGACGCTTGTAACAGTGCAGGTGAGAGCCGGTAAGAACCTGATGGATGATGTTGGGAGAGGGGATAGAGAGAAAGCTATGGATGGGAAAGACGGTTCAGAAGTAAAATCCAGAGGGCTCAGGGGTGTATTGGGCTGGATACGGAATAGGAAGATGAGGGAGTCATTCACCAACAGCCTATTAATCTCACATAGCTATGGGCTGCTTAGGCAGAGCTTAAAAATATTTCAGCAAGTGAGGGCCCCAAGTCTGGGGCAGCCTGAAAGTTATGTTGAAGCGTATCTTCTTTGACTCTCTGACGAACACTTTAGTGTTTCCTGATAACCATGTAATAGTAATAGCAAACAGTCATTCATTGCCCTCAGAAAAGACTGTAGACCACACATCTATAATGCAAATATAACATAATATTGCATTAATACTTGCAATTTGTGTGCTGCGAGAGATGTAAAACAAAGGATAGGAGATTTAGCAGAGTGAAGGGTCCACTTTGTGTAGAAGCTTATCCTGGAGCTGGGCCTTAAAGGATGAGTACATTTTCAAAGGATGGAGATGGGCACTCCAAGAGGGGAGAAATGCCTGAGCTGAGGCAGGGGAGCGGAAAGCATTTCTCAGGGGTTTTCTGAGAGCCCCCCATCCTGTGAGATGCTCCAGGACAAGAAGACCTGTGGTCAAATTAACCTGAGGATGCCACCTGCTATACAGCACTTCCCCTTGAACACTCATAATACTCTTAACATATTAAAGATCTTGAGAAGTCCTGCAGGTAAAAATAATTTTTCTAGTGGCAAGAAGCAAATCAGTGGTTGCCTGGAGCAGGAGGTGGGAATAGGAAAGGGCACAAAGAAACATTTTGGGGTAACAGACACATTCTGTATCTTTTTTTTTTTTCTTTTTTTCTCCTCAAAGCCCCAGTGGATGGTTGTATATCCTAGTTGTAAGTCCTTATAGTTCTTCTATGTGAGCCACTGCCACAGCATGGCAACTGACAGACAGGTGGTGTGGTTCCGTGACCAGGAAATGAACCCGGGCCACCAAAGCAGTGAGAGGGCCGAACTTTAACAACTAGGCCATCAGGGCTATCTCAGACACATTCTATATCTTAATTGAGATGGTATGTTACATGGATGTACACATATGTCAAGACTCATTGAACTGTACACACACTGTGTGGTACATTTTGTGTGTAAATTATACCTCATTTAACTTTAAAAATTATAATAATTTGTTTTTTATTTGGCTTTGGAGAACTTTTTTATTATTTTCATTTATATTCCCTCAAAAGGCTTATTTCTTGGAACACCATCTGGAGAAACACCACTGTGTTAATTTCATATGGCTGCTGTAACAAATTACCACAAAGTTAGTGGCATAAAAAAACATAAATGTATGATCTTACAGTTCTGGAGGTCACAAGTCTGAAATGGGTCCCACACTCAAGGTGTGGCAGGGCTGTGTTCTTTCTGGAGGCTCTAGGGGAGAATCTGTTTTCTTGCCTTTTCCATCTTTCAAAGCCCACCCACATTTCTTGGCTCATGGCCCCTCTTCCTTCATCTTCAAGGTCAACAATTACATCACCCCAACTTCTACCTCCATCCCCAAATCTCTTTCTCTGACTCTTCTATTTCCCTCTTTCATTCACAAGGACACTGTGATGACATCAGTTTCACTCAGATAATCCAGGATACTCTCCACATCTCAAGATCCTAATTAAATCACATTTGCAAAGTCCCATTTGCTGTAAAAGGTAATGCTCACAGGTTCCAGAAATTAGGACATGGACATCTTTTTAGGGGGAGGGGGCATTGTTCTGCTTACCACAACCAGTTTTTAGTGCAAAATAAGAGGAATGAATAATATGCCTGGAAATGAAGGCTGAGGCTGGATCAGGCTAAAGGATTTGGAGTTTTCCAGGTAAGCAAAAGGCGGAATTTATTTACCATTGAATTGGTACATTCACATGTTTTAAAATGTGAAAGCTATCACAGGATATTAAGTAAAATTTCTCCTCTGTTCCCCAGCCAACCAGTTTCCCTTTCCAGAGCCAGCAAACGTTACTTACCATTTTTTCACTTTCTTATGTATTATTCCATAAATAATCCATATTTTTTTTACACAAATGGTAGAGAAAATAAAAATTGTTCTGGTAACTTTCTATTTTTCACTCAACAATATAACTTGTACATGATACCATAGCAGAACAAAGTGAGCTTCTTTATTCATTTCAATAGATAGCATTGGATAGGTAGCATTTAATTGTATAGACCAGTGGTTCTCAACAAGTTTGTTCATTAGAATGGCCTGAGGAGATTTTGAAAGATCCCCAGGAGTTCCAGTTATCTATTTCTCTGTGATAAGCCACCTCAAAACTTAGAAGCATAAAACAATAATCATTTTATTATGCTCACGATTTTGGGACTCAAGAATTCTGGCAGGGCACAGTGGGGACAGCTTGTCTCTGCTCCACAGGGACTGGGGGCCTCCCTGGGGTGGCTTGGATGGCTGAGAGATGCTGGAATGGCTCAATAGGAGTCATATATCTGGGCCCATGATTCTGACATCATCTGGGATCCTTGGTTGTTCTCCACATCATGTCTGCAGAGGCTGGAATATCCAAGAAGGCTTCCTCACTCACATGTCTGGTGCCTGGGCTGGGATGGCTACAACAGCTGGGGCTGGATGATCTCTCTCTCTCTCTCTCTCTCTCCACCTCCACCCCCATTTCCTTTCAGCTAGCTTGGGCTTCCTCACAGCATGGTGGTCTCAGGATAGTCGGACTTCTTACATGGCAGCTGGCTCATCCCAGAGCTAAAGTTCCAAGAGGACAGCATAGAAGCTACAAAGCTTCTTATGACTTAGCCTTGGAGCTCTCAGGCCATCTATTTGATCCCATTCTATTGGTCAAGAAAGTCCCTAAACAAAGTACTATTCCTATTTAAGAGAAGGGGAATTAGACTCTACCTCTCAATAGGAAGAGAGGCAGAGAATTTGCAGTCATCCTAATGTACCATACCCAGGTGACCTGAATGTGCAACCAGACTTAAAAACAATAGTTATAAATGTACCAGACCTTATTAACTGAGTCTCCATTGATGGATGTGCAGGTTGCTTCAGACTTGTTGCTATTGCAAGTAATATAGCACTCAAAATGAACAACAGTCATCATTTCACATGTGGGCGACTATGTCTGGAGGATAAAGGCTGGAAGTGAGATTTGTGGTTTAAAGATTAGGTACTGAAAGTTTTTGAGTGGTAAAGTGACACAATCAAGGAAGAACTTTAGGAAATCCAATCTATCTGCACTATTCAGGATGGAACAGATGGAGGGAGGGATTGCAGGCAGAGAGACCAGGCTGAGTGTGGTCAGACTGTCTGGGAGAGAGATCGTAAGGTAGAAGTGCAGCTAGAAAGGGACAGATTGGCAGAGTACCAGAATGCTATGATTCTCGTCAGCAAGTGATGGAAGACAGAAGCTAACGGGGTGATGAACTTGGTGGTACTGATGATATGCACTGGAGTGGCCATGGCCAGTTTATTAGAAGAGGTGAGAGTTGAGATGGAGCATGCAGGATGAGGAGAATTTTAATAGGCAGTGAAGAAAGGGGAAGACAACCCTTTCACCAGCATTTCATGTGTTAGAAGACATGGAGGAAGCTCCTTCTTGAGATGGATGATCCAACTCAAACACTTAGGCGTTAGCCAGTTCCTCTCACCCAGCAAGTGTTCAAAACTGTGATTCATTATTCCCAATAATAGAAAGTAATGCCTATTAAAATTTAATAAATTGAAACATGACTTTGGATGACAACTATCATTGTTCTCATTATTTCTAAACAGATCCATGTGGAATGGGAGAAGCTTTGGCCTGGCCATAGATTCCTCAACCATAGGCTTGATCTGAAACAGATGGTGGTTCCTCACTCTGTCCAAGAGACATCATCCACCTCCCTGCCTTCCAGGGGAACATCAGTGGGAATGAACACTGGCTGGACAGAGACATCCCTAGAATCCCATTGCTGACCCACCATCACCTTCACATCCTGGTACTTATCTCCTTGCCACCCCACGAAACCTGAGCCCAGGAGCTAATTTTCTTTGGGGCGCGTTAACAAAGAAGAGATCCCAGAGCAAGTATGCAAAGGGTCTCACTGTAATCAGTGCTGGAAAGACCTTATCTAAAGATTTGTTACAATTCCAGGTGGTACATGGTAATGAAAAGAAGAAGAACTAATATCTGGATAGTACATTATGATATGGCTAATCCTACTCATACTTGGGTCTTAGCTTAAAAAATGACTTCCTCCAGGAAGGCCTCCCTGACAACCCTGATACTATTTGATATGTCCTTTCTTATACCCTATAATCTCCCCTGTCATAGCAATTATTACACTACTGTTATTTTTATGTATATATCTCCCTTATATACATATTCTTTTATAAATAAGCTCTTGTTTGTATGTCTCTGCCATGGAGAAACCCTAAAGTGACCCCCAATAATTCTCACTTCCTGTCGTCCATGCGTTGATATAATCCACTCCCCTCGATATGGGCAAGACCTGTGACTTGCTTCTAATCAACAGAATATAGCAAGGTGATGGAATGTCACCCCTGCGGTTACATTAGGTTACATAGGACTCCATCTCAGCAGACTAGAGCTAGAGACTCTCCTTGCTGGCTTGATGAAGTAACTGGCCGTGTTGGAGAAGCCCATGTGGCAAGGAACTGCAGGAGGCCTCAAGCTGTCATGGGTAGCCTCTAGGACCTGTGGGTAGAATCCAGCTGACAGCCAACCAAAACTGAGGCCCACAGTCTTACCATGGTAAGAAAGTGAATTCTTCCAACAAGCTAAATGAGCTTGGAAGCATATTTTTCCCCAGTCAAGCTTCCAGATGAGAACACAATTTAGTGGACATCTTGACTGTAACCTTATAAGATCATGAGCTGTGCCCGGACTCCTGACCCACAGAAAGTGTGACATAAAAATGTGTGCTGCTTTAAGCCTCTAAATTTTTGGTGTTTGCTTACACACTGATAGAAAACTAATATATCCCCCCACAGACTCTAATCTCTGTGTGGGCAGGAACCACATCCATATTGTATCCCCCATTGTATCCCCAGCACTTCACACTGTGCTCAATGAATATTTGTTGAATGAACATGTGTCATCTCTACAATATTTACAACCACTCCACAAGGAGGATTATTTTTATTCAAGTTTTACTAAAAGACTGAGAGAAGATAAGTGACACATCTCAGATTCACATAGAAAGAGAAAAGATAGGACTTGGACTAGCATCTCATCTCCTAGGACCAAACCCCAAGCTCATCCACTAACATCACAGCTATAAGTGCAATGCAGGCTGTCCACCTTGGCAGAGCCAGCAGGAGCCTACACAAATTACTGTCTCTTACCTATTCCCATGGCAGACATCACTAATCAATCCCAACATGCTTTCAGGCTGAGTCTATCGCAAACCTTCTCAACTCATCATTTCAGTAGCCACAAGCAATTGATCAGAGCTGGCCCAGGAGAGGAAATCTACTTAACATCTGAGCTCTAAGCTCCTGGTTGATATCTACATCTCCATGCAACTGAATTTGGGATTCATTCCTAGGAATGTGTGGGAAATAATATGAAAGTCTGAGCATAGAAAGAACTGGTGCCCAGGAAAGAAAAGCCAAAAAAAGAGATTGGGGATGGGAGTCAAGGGAGACAATGTTCCTAGAACCTTCCCTGTGGAGGAATGCCTCACAACATTTCCAGGCAGGAAATTCCACTAATGATGCATGCTACAGCTGGATTCTCTTATGGCTGAATTCCCCAAGTCAGCTGATGGATTCTTGCTTGTACAGAAATTGGATTCAGCCATGAGAATCCTTTTTTTATTATTATCATTGCCATGCCATCCCAGCTGATGACTGCACCAGGGGTGCAATGGATTGAACATTTGCCATGGCTGGTGTTTTTATTGTTTTGACAATTAAAGTGCTATGTTTGCCTGAGGGGTTGCAGTTTTGCTATTTTATACATTAATCTCCAGAAAGTAAAGCTAGCTGTTCAAACAAGGCTACCTATGCTGCCATAAATGTGATAGAGCCTTAAAGTAAGAAAAGAGATTGAAAAGTAAGGAAAACAGTCAATGAAGTAGTTGTTTGGTTTTGACTTTATTTGTTAATATTGATTAAACCCACTTTGCTGCGGGCATTAAATAGACTAAGCTTACCAAGTATATTGTGCTGACAATACCACCTCCCATGCCCATGGCAGGCATTACTAATTAATCACATCATTCTTTCCTCCCTGAGTCCCAGCTTGGTCTTGGAAACCTTCCCAACATGGAGCTCCAGGCAGCCAATAACAATCTATCATTCTGGATCTCAAGGCAAAACTACTTGCCATCCAAGATTATAGACACAGCCCCAACGTACAAATCATCAAGCAAAAATCAGTCAAGTGAAGCTTTTACAATTAAGAGCACAGACACTGCACTCAGAGGGCCTTGATTTGAAGCCCAACTCTGCTAGGCACTAGCCATTCCATGCCTCAGTTTTGTCACCTATAAAATGGGGATAATAATAGCACCTACCTCATGGAGCTACAATGATGATTACATGAGTTCAGATGTGGACAGATCCTAGAAGAGTACCTGGCAAACATAAGCATTGGCTATTCTTTCTTACATTTTGATTCTCTTTGTTCTCTGTGCAAAATCTAGCTCTCCTACCAGAATGTAAGCTGTTCAAAGATAGGTACCATGCTTTTCCTTCTTTGCATCCCCAGCCCTTAATACACAATAGGAGCTGAGTCAGTCTTTGTGAAACTGCTGAATCAAACTCTTCCAGCCAGACTAGCAGACTCACTATTCCTCCCCTAACGCCTTGCACATTTCTGCCTCCTGTCTCTTCCATTGTTCCCCACCCTACATCCTCCATCTCTTTAAGGCTCCACTTCATCTTCTTCCCTCTTCCACTCTCTCCGCCAATGGTCACCTGATTCCTACCCATCCTTCAGAGCCCGCCCAGCTAGAGTAGTTATTAATCTGTTCACCATATATTTCCAGCTCTCTGCCTTCTGAGCACATAGCAGAATTGTACTTCCTGCCTTACCCTCTGTGGTTGGGTGGGGCCATATTAAAAGTCTGGCCCAGGACTGGAGAATTTGATTGCTGGTGTGAGACCCTCCCCATCTCAGATCTCTTTCCTCCCGCCACAACAACCAGCAACGTTCCAACCTGTGGCTGCTTCATCTGTCTGGCTTGGAGTAAAAATCAGGTGGAGCGGAGCCACCAGCTGACCCATGATGGACCAATAGCATGAATGAGAAACAAATCTTTGTTATTTTAAGCCACCGAAATTTCTTGTTGTTGTTTCTGCACCATCAACTGATTTATCCTGACAGATACTTTACCTTCAGTTCAGCATGCTCCTGTAGGCCTGCTCCACAATAATTTCCTCAAAAGGGCAGAAAAAAATCTCTTACTCATTTTTGTCCCAAAACCTAACATAGTGTCTTGCACGTAGTAAGTACTCATTAAATGACTGTTGGGTAAATGAGCAGTCGGCAATCTCTGAGCCTCTAGTTTCTCAGTCTGTAAAACAGGATCATAAATTTCTTGCTCTTCTTACTTTGCAGGGCTACTGTGGGGCTAGAATGGAATTTTGTGTAAGAAAGTGCTTTGTGAACTATAAAATGATGGACACGTCTCAAGCGTTGTTATTAGATGATAAACTACTAAGAAAAATTTTCAGAAGTCATTCATTCATCTTAAACCTGGTACTATTCCAGTTTGATCGTTAACTGCCCATACATACACAATTCTTGAGTTCTGTTGCTGTTCTTAAACCCAGGAATAATAACAGTAGTCAACATCTATTAAATGGTCAGTATATGCCAGGCATTGTGCTGGGTACTTTTCATGTCATTGTCACTTATAATCCTCAGAGTCATAGGAGATGGGTACCATATACCATTTTACGGCTGGCAAATGGATGTTCAAAAGAGTTAGGTAATATGCCCAAGGTCAGGTGGCTAGAAAGTGGCAGGGTCAGGAGCTGGATCAGTACCTCCAAGTATTTGGACTCCTTGGGGAACATAAACCCAAATATTTGGCATTCTTGGAATCAAAGCCATTAGCCACAGCACTGTTCTACCCCCCAACGAAAGTGTGAACTAAACACTCTTCCGACGGGACAGGGAGGAGCACAGGAGTCCTCAGTGTGGCCACTGAAGGGACAGTAGAGACTCTGTAAAACAGACTGCCCAGACACTCATTTTCCCCTAGTCACACGAGCTGAGCTGCTGCCAGGTGTTCTAAAATACACATCCATGTAGATGAGTCCACTCTCAATTTAAGAAACTCAATATATAGCAAGAACCACACACACACACACACACACAAAGTAAGCATTTACTTCTCACTTTAGAAAAGTTCATGCCATAAAAGGCATTTAAAATAGTGTCAACTTCATGAGCGTTTGACCAGTGCAGTCACACAGCGCCCCGCGCTCAGAAGGCCCGCACTTGCGGTGTAATGTTCTGTAGCCGCCATCTTGAAATTCTCACACTTTACCTTTGAGTTTGTGTTTTGTAGGTGAAGTCTGATGGGACAATGGAGCATGCCTCGGAGGCCTAGAGCCTTCGCTCACACATAGTCCCACCTCCTGCCACCTCCCCACTTCCCAGGGGAGGACTCTCAGCTCCCCGTGCCCTACCCCAGTGCTCCAGGCCTCCCATCCTTGTCCCCACCCAAGCATAGGCATGGAGAAGGCCAGGGCCAGGTAGCATGTGGGGTAAGTACTAGAATCTAAATCCCCTCTCCTACATTTACAACTGTATGATCTTGGGCATAATATTCAACCTCTCTAAGCCTCAATTTCCTCACCCATAAAATGAAGATAAAAACAATTCCTGCTTTGTGGGGTTGTTGCAAGAATTAAGTTTGAAAATCCCTGTAGTGCAGTTGGCGTGGTGCCTGGCACATAGCCCAATAAATAGCAGGTATGACATTCTCAGTGTCAACAAGCTGTGAGACTTATATTGTGATCCTAAGTCACAGATGAGAAACTGAGGCCCAAGAAGACTAAGTTCTGCCTCAGGAGGCTCCTAAGTGGAGGAGCCCAGATACAAAACCACAAAATCCATTGCTGGATTCCAAAACCCATGTGCTTGACCACTATGCCACTCCGCCACTCTCGTGGAATAGGGTCTCTTTTGATGGCCTGAGGTCCAGCTGAAGGCCAGTTTCTGAGGTCTTGAAACCATGGCCCTCTGAACTTGGGATCTGACAACACTTGCAGCTCTCAAAGTCCTGACGGTGATCAAGACAGCCGTACCAGGTAGCAACCATGACCACCATTATGTGTAAGCCCCAAGGGACCACTCTTGTCTGTTTAACCTCCCTTCCACAGAGCCCCACACAGCGCCAGGCCCAGACAGGTACTTAATAAGCTCCTTTGATGAAAACCCATGTAGCTGATAAGGCTACGCTGTACCTGCCTATTATTTGATGCCGACACTGAGCAGTAGGAGATGAGCAACAAGAATAACGTCGTAAAAGCTCTATTGAAACTAAAGGCAAAGAAAAGAAAGTGAAAAAGGCAGACCAGGCACCAACTACACATTTGAAACCAAGGCTTTTATGCCTTTGAGACTGAATCCAGGAAAATTGCTGTAACCCCTGGAGACAGTTGGAGGGCTTTTTCCCTCTGGAGTGTGGCGTTGTCTGGGAGCCTCCCGTGTCTAGTCTCACAGGTTGGGAGCGCAGCCCTGAAGCTCCCAGCGGCAGGGTGTGTGTGAGTCAGCCCCGGGAGCTGGCCCGACCCCAGGCCTCGCGTGGAGTCCCGTCTCTGACACATGGGGGGAGCGGAGACAGGAGTGGGTGTTTGCTGACAAGCAGCTTCGTGGGAACGCTTGCCTCGGCATTTCTCAGTGCTGAATCAGGGAGGAAAGTTGGGCAGAGTGCCTGTGGGGCTCAACCAGAGAGAGAGAGAGAGAGAGAGAAAACAGAGCCTGAGGTGGGAGAGCAAACACCACACAGAGCAGTAACAGCAGTAACAAAATCATTGTCACCTGAAGGCCTACTGGGTGCCTTCCCTGCACTCTCCCATTTGTCCTCGCCACAGCCCTGCGAGGGAAGGAAACCCCAGGGGACCATTATTCTCTCTTGCACAGGAAGGAACTGGAGTTAGGAAAGATCGAGAGCTGCAAGGCTAACTCGTGGCTAAAATGGAATTCAACTGGAGTCTAACAAAAGCCTGATACTCTCCCACGTGGAAACCATTGCTCTACCCCAACTCTGGTCAATGTTGTCTCATCCTGCTCTCGCCTTCCTCTCCCCCAAAGGTTAGGAAAAGCCAGACAGGAAATGAAGCAGATGTTGAGAGCAGCATTCACCTCTCAGACTGGAGGGAGAGAATGGCCACCAAATGCAAGAGCCTGGGGGGAAGAGGGTGGTCTTGTTCAGCCCTGAGTGGGGCAATCATACACCTGCCTATCCAAATGGAGAGAGAAAAATCCAGACCTCCCATTCCTCCCTGGGAGTGGTGCTGCCCAATAAAACTATAACCCAAGCTACACACTGTAATTATAACTTTCTAGTAACCACATTTTTTCAAGTAAAAAGAAAGAGGTGAAATTAATTTTAATAATATGTTTTATTTAACCTAACCTATCCAAAATAGTTATTTCAATAAGTGAGGAACATAAAAAATTACTGAGATATTGTACGTTCTTTATCCATGAGTCTTAGAAATCCAGTGTGCATTTTACTCCACACCTCAATTTGGACTAGTCTAGGCATGTGTGGCTAGTGGCTACTGTATTGGATGATGCAGGTCTATAGGATACCAAAATATCCAAATGAATACAATCTCACTCTACATGATATAAAGTTTTTTTTTAATTATCATACAGGAAAATTTGTTTTTTTGATGTACAGTTCTATGAATTTTAACACATGTATAGATTCATGTAACCACCACCATAATCAGGACACAGAGGAGTTCCATCATGCCCAAAGAACTCCTTGGTGCTATTTCTTTACTGTCAAACTCTCCACTCTCCCCTAATTCCTGCACAAATGGAATCATACAGTATGTAACCTTTTGAGGTTGGCTTCTTTCACTCAGCATAATGCCTTTGAGATTCATCCAAGTTTGTTGTGTCATCAGTAGTTCATTCCTTTTTATTACTGACTTTTATTACATTGTATGGAGGTACCACAGTTTGTATATCCACTCAACTGCTGGAAGGACATTTGAGTTGTTTCCAGCTTGGAATGATTATGAATAGAGCTGCTGCAAATATGTGTACTGGTTTTGTATGAACATAAGTTTTCACTTCATTTCTCAGGAGTGGGATTATTAGGCCATGTGGTAAGTGTATGTTTAACTTTATAAAAAAATTATCAAACTGTCTTCTAGAATAGTTGAACCATTTTTTATTCCCACCAGCAATGTAGGAGAGTTCTGGTTGTTCTGCATCCTTGTCAGCACTTGGTATTGTCAGTATTTTTATTTTAGCCATTCTGACAGGTATGTAGTTGTTATGACTTTACTTTTCTTTTCCCTAATGACTAATGATGCAGGGCATCTTTTAATGCACTTTTTTGCCCTCCCTATGTCCTCTTTGGTGATATGTCTATTTAAGTCTTTTGGCCATTTTAAAATTAGGTTGTGTGTTTTTAAAGTTTTATATACTCTAGATACAAGTCCTTTGTTGGATGTGTGATTTGCAAAATATTTTCTTCCAGTCTCTAGGTTGTCTTTTTACTCTCTTAACATTGTCTTTCACAGGGCAGATGTTTTTAATTTTGATGCTGTCCAACTTATCAATATTTTCTTTTATGGATTATGCTTTTGTTATCATTAGTAAGAACTCTTTTGCCTAACCCCACATTATGGAGATTTTCTCATATTAAGTTTTTGAACAGTAAATCACATGTTTAATACCCAAGGGGTTGCAACTGTCTAAAGAAACTCATCTTTGGGTTTCAGTTGTGAAAATCCACATTGTCATGTGGGTTCATTTATTCACTCCACAGATATTTAATAAGTGGAAAGTCATCACTAGTAAACCAAAGATGGTTAAAATTTGGTCCACAATAGTAGCTTCCATTAATTGAGGGTCTAGGGCCAGTGGCCATATAAATATCATCTATACCCTCTAATCTGACATTACCATCCCCATTTTATAAGAGGGGAACCTGAAACTTAGAGAAGTTAAGTCATTTTCCAGTCACAGAGGCAGAAAGTAGTAGAGTTAGGGTCAGATAACTCCAAAGCTCTGAGATATGAGCGAGTTCTTTGGTTTCCAACAGGAGAAAACAGCTCTACCTACCTAAGGGGTGAAAAAATAAAGAAGTGGTCCACAGGAATTTCACAGAACCAACCCAATGGCTGAACAACCAAATCTTGGAAGGGAAAGAAAGCAAGGAGGTTCAAGGATCTGGGTAGCAGGGGGAAAAATAGATGTTAACTTCCAGATAGCCCCTTGGAATGAAGCATCTTCAACTATTTTAGCCCTTGTATGTGTCCTCTCTAGATTATGGTTCCCTGGAGCAATCATCTGACTGACCTGTCATGGGTCATGTGACCAAGTTTAGACCAAGGAATGACGGAACCTCTTGACTGTCAGTCCCACCAAGACTATGTCCAAGTAGAGTCATAATCTCCCTTCCTTGTTGAAAGGAATTGTTGAGGTGCTGTTAACAGAGGGAAAGGGAAGAATGGATCCATGGGAGGCAAAAATCACAAAGGCTCACTATGACAGTGGCTTCCAAAATTTTTGACCATGATCTATGTTAAGAAATGTATTTCAACAACATGTGAGTATATTCACACACAACTGAAATGAAATTTCATATAACAGTATGTACCTTTACAATGTGCAGCATACTCTGGTATGTCATATTCGTTTCCTTTCATTTTTAAAAAATGGATTTTATAACTCCTTATGGACCACAACCCACAGTTTGGAAAGCACTGCACTTAATACGATTCCCTTCCCCTCCCTGTACATGAAGACTCCAGCAGGAAAGACATGTATAAAACTGAAGACACAAAGTGGTGTGCTCCCTAATGTATCCCCAGAGAATGTTGCCCGATCCATGTCACAAGATGGGTGAGTGAACAGAGACGTAAAGTTCCTATGAGTAAGAAAAGGCTGACAAAAGATAAAGGCTGACAAAAGATAAATGTTTTCCCTCAGAAGCAGACCCTGAGACAAGGATTGGGGTCCAAGTAGCCTATTTGCGAGGTGATTCCAGGAAGGACAGGGAAAGAGTGAGGAAGTGAGACAGGGAAGGGAGGAAAGCCAGCAAAGGGTTCATGATAAGGGTGTTGTCACTGTGGACATCTGGGGCTCAGTCACACAGGAGATCCTCTAGAAACTGTGCAGAACATGCCTCAGGACTGCCCCACCAAAGGGCAGGGAAGCTGGGGTGTTCATCCACCAACTGCCATCCTTCCATGTGAATGTGGACCAAAGCGATTAATTATCCAAAACTTCCAGCCTGCCACCAAGTGAAGGCCAAGCTCCCACAGCCAGAGAACACCCTTAGGCAGAGAGATTCAGGAAGATTTGGGCTGAGTGGGAATTGTCTGCAGGTGACCTCAGGGTTGATCAAGAGTATACAGTTTAGAGGTCTCCTTCAAGATGTGACTGGGAGGGAGAAGGAGAAGCCCAGGAAGCCATTTTCACTCATAAACACCTGCCTCCCTTCCCAGGCCTCACCTCACGGTCAGGCACAGCCTCATTGCCCATCACACCTTGGAATCGCCCAACCCCGTGATTTCTAAATTCACCAAGTTCATCCTGGCCTGGCTGCCTGGTTTCCTGCTTCAGCGTGGCTGAAGGAAGACAGGAAATCTGCCCAACCGGCTCACCAGTCCTACCTGGCGCCTCTGATTCTCAGTCAATGTCCCAGAGAATGTCTCCTCTGCAGCCAATGATCTCTGCCACAATGTTTCGGGACATCTTTATCCACCCTCTCCTTCCTCTTAGTGCCAGAAGAGAATATGGCCCTACTCCTGTCAAGGTGCCAATGAAAACAAATTTCCAGGACACAGGGGAAGGATCCAGTGCACAAACCTTGATTAATCACCTGTAATTTGTCAGATAAAAACACAGAAGACAGATTGACTTTGGGAGTCAGGTCCAGTGGGACGGGGATAGAAGCAACTTGGAGCACAGAAGAGCAAACTCTTCCTCAGCGATGCCTGAGGGCAGTGGGTTTCAACCCAGCTGCACAGTCGTCTGAGGAGCTTTCAAAGAGTACTAACTCCCAGTGGGGGATGGGGTGGACCCCAGGCAGCAGCGTGTTTTTTAAATTCCTCAGATTCTGATGCACAGGATGTATAAGATGGGACAGAAAGGAAGAAATAACATTTCTTGTGGTATGTATGTGTGGTTTTTTTGGGGGGAGGGGGGTAACCTTTGTATCTCATCTAAGTCTCTCACTATATGTTACATATTACTGTACCCATCTCAAAGGTGAGAAAACTGAGGCTCAGGGAAGTCAAGTAACTCACCCAAGTTCCCATTCTTATGAGCAAAAGGACCAAGATCACCATCCAAAGGCCAAGACTGTTTCTACTCCATCATGCTATCCCCCGAGTCAAATTTTAATAAAATTGGTGGTGAAAGGAAGAGGGCAGAAAAAAAATTGAAAACAAGAGTCACTGGATAAATCAAGAGTCGTCTAGGTAAGGCATGGTGGGAAAGGCTCCAAGGGCAGCAAGCAGCCCTGGATATCTGAGACTGTTTATAGCACCAAGAAAAATGAGGCAAAGCCACCAAAGGGGCATCGAGTACCAGCCAACCCTGCCCTGTCCCAATGTTCCCTGAGGCTGGCCCTGCTCTCAAGATCTTGCATCCAAAGTTAGCTCAATAGGCCATTTTCCCAACGGGCCAGTTCCCTGAACTGTGACTTGGAACGTCACGGCCCACCAGCTCATGTTTGAGCCTCTCGGAGGGGCTAATCTTCTCCATCTTCTCCCAGGCCTCCAGGCTGACTACATTCAACCATGAGAATAAACTGACATCACAGCCACCAGCCTTTCCTCATCTCAGCAACTGATTTCTCTATTCTCTGCGACTGCTCGGCTCTCCAAGCTCAGCGGCCCATCTGGTTGAAGGGATATCCTGCTGTTTATAGCCTCGTCTGGGACTGCTCAAAGACAGGAGAAACCCTATCCGTTTCTGCTCCTCTGTGTTTGCCCTAGGAAACTGAATTTTATTTAAGCATCGCATTTGGGGAAGGAAAAGGAACTTCAGTTTCTGCTTTCTTGGTAGTATTTCTCAGCAACGATAAGATGCCCAATCAATTAAGGCAATCTCAAAAGGGAAACTTCAAGCCCAAAATCTCCCAAGCATGCAGTGATTCCAAAGTCTAAGAGGATCTTTCAGTGAATACTGGAAAACTGTGGAGCTGGAAGGGGCCCTAGAGAGCTGCTCTTAGAAGGGGAAGGTGAAAGCCTAAATGGGGGAGTGACTTGCCCGACATCATGGCCCCAGGTGACAGCAGATGCAAGACTGGAACCCAGTGCTGTGACCTCTAGTCCCCAGGTGGTGTTTTACTGGGCAGGGAGTGCAAGCTGAGGAAAGACAGAAAAGCAGCATGCTGAAGGCAGCCCCTCTTGGGCCCACCATGATCCACATTGAGAAATGTATTTCTCCAACATGTGAGTACATACACACACGACTGAAATGTATGTACAGAAAACAGTGTTGGCGCCAAGGAAAATAGTGGATGTGAAACCTGCAGGCTTAGCTGCAACTGTGAAGAAAACAAAGTGATCTTCACTATTTACCAACCCGTCCCTCCCAAGTTGACTCATCCAAGGGCCACCATACTGCACAACTCCAGGGGGCAGAGCTCACATGGTACTGTTAATCTGTATTTCAGAAGGCAGAAGAGAGAGAGCTCAAATATTAGCTATTACTTTTCTTGCTCTGCATTAACAGCAGGAACCGAGGCATTAATTGATAACTACAGGATTCGTTAAAAACAAATAGTAACTTAAGAACAACCCCAGGAGACTTGGCTTTCAAGATTCAAAAGAATGAATCTATAAAAGCAAGTTAAGCATGGAGATGTCTAAAAGAGAGGGCACTCACAAGGAGCTGACTTAAGCATGCACAAATTTAACTACGTGATAGGCATTGTTCTCAGTGCTTTATGTTTGTAAATTGTCACAACAACTCTATGACATTGGTACTACTATTATCACCCATTTTACAGATGAGGAAACTGAGATGTAGAGCATTCAGGTTGCAAGTCACATAGCCAGGAAATGGCACGGTGTGATTCAAAGGCAGCAATCTGGCTCCCAACACTGTGTGCTTGACTATTTACAACATAGCCCCTTTCTAGGAGCCAGTCAATCAATGTTACTTGCTCATGAGAGCTGGGGCCAGGTGAATGCTGCTCCATTTCCCTCAAGTCACTGCAGGTGACCTGCATGAAGTTTGCAGTGGGGTGACAGTGAGGAAGGGATCTTCTCCGATGTTGGAGGGAGGAGACTTAAAGGGAGGGAGACCACCATGGTTCTGCTCCAGGAAATCTAGGAAGGATTGATGACGTCACCAGAGAAGATGTCAAGAGTCCCAGTCATCATCAGACAAGAGTCCCAGCGCCCCCAAAGATCACGGTGGGAGCTCAGAGTGAGGCTCTGGGCCTCTGGGAATCCTCCCTTACCCGCAAGCCCAACCCTCCTTCAGGGGTGTGGAGTGAAAAGAAGGGAGAAAAATGCTATAAGACCCTTCCCTAGAGGCCAACAGAAACTATCCAGAGTAACTTGAGACCTCCTCCAGCCCTCCTGAACCCAATAGACAGAGGAGATATTTTTTAATTCATCTCACTGCAAATTTGAACAATTTACCTAATGTTTCCAAGCCTCAACTTCTTTATCCTAAAATAGAGTTTGTACCTACGGCACAAGAATTGAACTGAGATGACTGGTGAAAAGAGCTTAGCACAATGCTTACCACCTGGTAGAAGACCAATAAATGATAGTTTCCTTCTGCCCTTTGGGGATAAAAAGGACACGGTGACCCAATACTCAATGTTTTTCTTTACCAAGAGACCCCTGATTTCATTCAGGGCTTCAATACGCCCAGATAAAGGATCACCTTCCCAGATTCCTTTGTGGGTAGAGGTGGCCTTATTTCAGTTCTGGCAAATGAGATGTAAGGAGGAGACCATGTCGGGGGTGGGGTCGGGGGGCTTCCAGGACATTTATTGCTTCTCTAAAAAAGGGGGAACAAACTCAGCTAGCATTTTCCTTTGACCCATGCCCTTTGTCCTTCTCTCTTCTTCCTTCTGACCGTGTAGCAGCCACCTTCCCACCATCAGGACAAAAACCACAGGCTGATCACAAGAACAGAGAAGGAGCCTGGATCCTAAACAACATCCCAGCTCTTGACTCCCTGCCTCTTGATTTGTCACATTAGGAAAATAACCCCCCTTCATGTTTTCCGTTATTTGTAGCTGAACGTGTTCCTAACTGATATTTACCAACTCCAGTTTGATGTATTGAAAGAAGCATGGAGATGCTGAGGGGTTTGTCCAAGGTCATATCGTGAATTGACTGGTGGCAAATCCAGGCCTGTTGAGTATCCAACTCTTAAATTCCAACCCCAAATACTCTCCTAATAGATTACATTCCCACAAAAATTATACTTGTGTCAACAATCAGAATGATCAGTATTATAAAATGTTTATATGGAAGCCAGTTGTGCCCATGTATAAGAAGCTCTTATGTGGAAATTTAAGTAGCCCAATTTGCTTTTGAAAACCATGAATTTCATTTAATCTTTGCAAGTGGTTTTCTCAGTCTTGCAGCAAATCACACATGAAACTCAGAAGAGAAGCTGATCGTCTACAGAACCTAGCTTCTCCTCTCTGCAAACACAAGGAAGCACCTTTGAACATCATGCTGTGAGTTCAACCAAATAAAGCTGCCTGCCCTGACATCTATCCTAGGGAAGATACTGAATTCACAAAAGTAATGCCTTTGAACCGCTAATAAATGTTTTATAACCCAATCACTTAGGAAGTTGGGATTGAAAAGCACTGTTGTATAAATATAATGTTTGCATGGCAAAATGGACTTAAAGATATCATCTACCTTGGATTGTTATAATTTAATGAAAGCTATTTGCTGGGCTCAAATAATGCAATTAATAAATAGATGCAATTAATAAAACCATATTCAAATGCTCTTGCTGAGAATTTGGATCTGCAACAAAGCTGCAGGATGTGAGTTTGGTCAGAATCTCTGGAACTTTAGGATCCCTGGGAGAGGAAGGCCTGCTCCTTTCCTTGGGAAGAGATGTGTCCTTGGAACCGTCCACGTGGATGTAGGTAGTGGTGCTTAGAACTAATCCCACCACCAAGCAGTAGCAGGATGGCCACTGAGTGGGATGGCTTCGTAGTGATTCCCCCAGTGGCCTTGGCTATGTCCATGGTCCTGTTCCCCTGGCCAGACCCAATTTGTCCAATGTAAAAACACACGGCCCAAGTCATGCCAGATTCTCTCTCCTGGGAAGTCAGGATGTAAATAAGAAGACATCTGATGGGAAGTCATTAAAACTGAGTCAAGTGGCTGGCAGCATACTGGAAAGTGAGCCCACAAACTCCTGCCACTGAAGTCCCAGGGCCTTGTCTAGTTCTTGCCCTTCCTAAGACTGTTGGATTCTGTGAGCTACCCCAGTACTTTCCGAAGAAATACTTCTTTTTAAGCTTGAGCTAGACCAAATCAGTTTCTGTTGTTTAAAAACAAAAGTGTCTTGTGAATACACTTGACACTATCGTGCACCCATTTGTATGCTCACAGAGTCAGAAAGACTAATTCCTTCCCGCCTCCAAGCAGAAATAAGCAATCCTAATCTTGGGCAAATAGTGAGTAACAAGGAATCTCTACCTTATTGTCTCTAGGCCTCTACGGAAAGTGGTTTCAACCTTCAGCCCTCATACTCCACACCAGAACCCTTGCTCTTTCTTCTACCTGTTGCGGTGCCAGCAGTGTGGCAAGAGGTTCAGGGCGTGGGCTGTAGAGCTGGACCCCGTGGGTTGGAGTCCTGATATTGCTACTTCTAGCTGTGTGACTTAGGGTATTGTTCAACCTCTCCATGTCTGTTTCTCCATGGAGATAGAGAGGAGGTAACCATAGTGTTTACCTCATGGGGTTGTTGTGAGGACCAAGTTAACCCGGATGAAGTGTTCAGAATAGCACCCCATCCCTAACTTCTCCAACTGCCTCCTCCTGTACTCCAGGCACACCAGCCTACTTTTCAAAAACACAGGCTCTTTCCTGCCTAGAAGTCCTAGTCTTGCACATTCTGTTCTTTCCGCCTAAGAACCCCACCTCACCCCGACCTGTTTCCCCTACCTACCTGGTAATATATTGATAAAATGGCCCCATTTCCCCACCCCTCCCCATATCTACACTCAATCTTTGTTCTGTAATTTTACGGCCCCTCCCACGGGAGTCTATGTTTCCCCATCCCTTGATTCTGAGCTTGTCATGGACCTGCTTTGGCCAAGAGAATTCAGAAGTGACATTGTACCAGTTTTGAGCCTGGGTCTCAATAGACCTTGCATATTTCCACTCTCTCCCTCAGACCCCTGCCCAGCCATAAGCCCAGGCTAGATGCACATGGACCAGTTTCCACCATTATCCCAGTCCACAACCAACCAATCCCTGAAGCAGAGCAGCCTAGCTGACCAGCATCTGACCACAGATTCATGATGCTCCACTGGAGCAGCTGAGACCAGAAGAACCACCCAGCTGAACCCAGCCCAAACTGCCAACTCATTGTATTAAAAATTAATAAGTGATCATTGTCTTAAGCCACCAGATTCAGAGGTGGGTTGCTCCATTGTAAAAGCTAATTGATACACACCCTCTCTAAGCCTCAGTTTCCTCAATGATATAATGGAAATAATGAAAACAGAAAAAATAAAACCTACCTCCTAAAATGTATGAAGATTACATGAGACTAAGCTTGTAAAGTGCCTATGCTACATTAAGTATTACATAATCGTTCACTACCATAGACATGGTAATAATGATACTGGGTTTTTTATTTTGCATCTCATGTGTAAATGTGGGAATAATGATATCTAATGAATGGGGTTGTTGTGAGGAATTGAGAAAATATGTGCAAGGTGCTTATTACCATCTCAGACACAGATCATCAATAAATGGTTGTTGTGAATGTGATGTTAAGTATTATTCCAGAGGATTGGCTCCTTCCTTGTCTTCCCTGGCCCTTGAACACAATCCACCATCCCCATCCCCTACCCTACCCTTAACCTTCAGTTTTCTTACTTTGATGACTAGACCTGGGCTCCCAGCCTTCAGCCTCACACTGAGACATCCCCAACAAGCAGATCCCTCATCGTGGGAGAAGGCATCACAATCCAGGGCAGGGAGGAGGTCTCATTTAGTCACTGGGCCGCCTTGAACTTCAGCCCCCGTGTGGGCCTTAGCCACTAGGGGGCAGCCTCACCCTCCAGCTGTGCAGAAAGCTGGGGCCTTCCTGTGGGTCTTTTTTCCGTTTTCTGAGCCTACTGCCCACCTTGTCTGAAGGCCCAGGATTTGGCAAGCCCCTGCTGGTCCCATTGTCTGCAGGCCACACCCCCACTGTGACCACTCACCTGTCCACATCCGACCTTCCCTCCCGACTGGGGAGTGACTCCTCCCCCAACCTGCTTGAGGAGAAGCTGGTGGAGACACTGCCCCAGCTCCGGGCAACCTCTCAACCTACGTGAGTGGTTTCATAATTCATGCCTGCCCATCAGCGGACAGATTTAGCCTGCTGCCTGCTGAGTCTGGGAATACTGAATATTAAAATATCCCAGACGCTCGCCCTTCTGACGCCCTCGCCTCTCTCAGATTCGCTTGCAGTTGGTTGCACAAACAAATCCAGGGCCACATCAGTTTGTCAATTTAGTAGACTTGGAGAGCGCGTATGTGCAACTTTCACTGAAACAGGGGAAGGAATATTCAGGGCCAGGATTAGATGTGTGACCTTGGGGAAGTCCTCTGGCTTCAGAGCCAGTGTGTTTTCTTCTGCACCGCCTCCCTCCCTAAACTCTCCTGGCCTTCTTGTAGCACTATTTGCAATAAAAGGAAGCAGGAATCCTATTTGAAGGGTTTTACTGAGCAAAGTAAAGCAAAAGAGCTGAAGAAATATTCTCCACCCTCCTAGGCTAGCAATAGAGAGTCTCCCAGGAATTAAAACGGACCATTATTTGAGGATGGAGGAAGCAGAAAGAATCTTTCATGTTTGGTAAAGAAAGGTGTGTGTGTGTGTGTGTGTGTGTGTGTGTGTGTGTGTCTCACACCACTTTACGAAAAGTCTAGCTGACTTCTCTCATGTGCATCAAAGACTGCCAAGCATTTCTCGCCATTGATGTTGAGTTTTTAAAATTTCTACTGAAAGAACTTCTAGGCTAATACACACACCTTTGCTAATATCCAGTAATGACCAATCGCAAAAGTGGGTCTGAGAATTCGGGGAAGAGGGATGGGAATTCCCCACAGATTCAAAAGAGAGGAAGGAGCTTCTCCTTCTCTCCTGGCAGATTCCATTCTTTCATCCAGTAGGAATTTGGTGAGCCCCTGAAGCAGGCTCCGGCACCGAGCAGAATTCAGAAGGAGCTGATGCTGCTTCTCAGTGTGTCATCTAATTAAGGAGGCAAGACCTCCATGGGGGAAATGAAGGATAACGACCAGGCCACACAGAAAGCGCGCGTGATAACTTAGCATAGGAACTGTAGTGGGAAACAGAGAGGGAGTGTCAGCAGAGGGAACCTGAAATTCCTCTACAACACATTCCGGAAAAAGGCAATTAAGGCTGGAGTGTGGAGTATGAAGAAGAGCCAGACCAGGCAGACCTGGGTTCAAGCCCTGGCTCTGCCATTCACTGTGGGACCTTGGACAGTGCACGGATTTCCTCTTGAGCCTCAGTTTCCTCATCCATGAAATGGGAATAACAACACCCACTTCAGAGGCTTGTCCTGAGGACTCACATTGGCCTCCCTTTAGGGTGTGTTCCCTCAGTGCTTCACTAGGAAGGTTACCCGGGACTTAAAACACGAGACTCTTGGCCTGAAAGTGATTTCATCACAGCTAGTGAATATATTGCTAACTGGATTAGTAAACGGTTAAACTAGGCATGATGACTAATTACAGACAGATGAGCTCTGCCTGCACATCTCTCACTGAGGGAGGTCATAACATTCTCTTTTCAGAGGTGCCCTGCCAGGAGTCCAGGAATACCCACTGTATTCGTTTTCCATTGCTGCTGTAACATATTACCACAAAGTTAGCTGCTTAAAACAATACAAATTTATTGTCTTACAGTTCTGGAGGTCAGATGTCCAAAAGGAGTCCCCTGGGCTAAAAATCAAGGTGTTGGCAGGGCTGCGTTCTTTCTAGAGGCTCTGGGGGAGAATCCATTTCCTTGTCCTTTTCAGCTTCTGGAGGCCACCGGAATTCCTTGGTTCATGGTCCTTCCTCCATCTTCAAAACCAGCTACATTGGCTGAGTCTTTCTCGTGCTGACATCTCTAGTTATTTCTCATCTGCCTCCCTCTTCCACTTATAAGGACTTGAGATTACACTGGGCCCACTGCGGTGATCCAGGATAATAACCCTATCTCAAGGTCAACTGATTAACAACCTTAATTCCAGGTACCTTAATTTCCCTTTGCCGAATGACCTCACGTATTACAGGTTCTCGGGACTGGGATGTGGATATGTTGGAGGGGGGAGCCATTATTCTGCATACCACATCTATTGTTCCAGAGACGAGGTATAACCTGGGTGAACAGAGAGGGGTGGGTCCACTCCCTGTCTGTGGTGCTGACTGAGCAGCCCCATAGGGACTGGAAAGGTACTGTCCTGAGGGTCAGGAGGTGTGAGGTCTGGCCTGACCTGGCTGTTCACTGCTGGAAACTTTGGGCAGTTCACCCTTATCTTGGCATCAGCTTCCTCTTCCATAACATGGAAATCATCACCTCTATAAAACTGTTAGGAAGTTTAGATGTGATTCCCCACTGAGGGCCTCCTACCGACCAGGCAGCTCGGAGAACTCTGAGCTGCAGAGGACACAGTACCCTCCCCCAGGGAGCACACCCTTCAAGTTGTCATCCCTCGAACAATAGTCATTATTCTCCCCTCAAAACTTCTCCAATTTGCCTACAAATCACAGTTCCCGGTCATCAGGAACTCTGAGACAGACATCCCTAGCCACTAGATAAAAATATGCATTTTCACATGTATTTTATTTGAATTTTTCTCTAATTTGCATTCATTTTCAAAACATTTTAGTATTAATAAAGAATTTTTGATGATTCAAAATCTCATCACCTTAACACTTTGGCTCTGGATGTTTCCATGCTTCCTTTCAGTCTGTCCTCACATTTATGGGTGATTTTACATGCTTTAGGGCAGGTACTATTTTGTGGTCCTCCCTTCCCATGTAACAATACTCAAGCACTTTTTCATGTAGCTACACTACACACTTTTCAGAGTTGTGTTTATTCAGGGCTGCACAATATTCCATTCAGGTGAAGATACATAATAACTTCCAGGTTTATTTGAGAGCTTCTGTTTCTTTGTGGTTCTGTTCTTTTGTGGAGCTGCTTGTGTTTGTTTCTTTGTTGGTTTTTTTTGGGGGGTGAGGAGGATTAGCCCTGAGCTAACATCCATTGCCAATCCTCCCCTTTTTGCTGAGGAAGATTGGCCCTGGGCTAACATTCATTGCCAATCCTCCTCTTTTTGCTGAGGAAGATTGGCCCTGGGCTTACATCTGTGCCCATCTTCCTCCACTTTATAGGTGGGACGCCGCCACAGCATGGTTTGATAAGTGGTGCGTAGGTCTGCACCCAGAATCTGAACCTACTAATCCCAGGCTGCCGAAGTGGAGTGCACCAAGTTAACCACTATGCCACTGGGCCAGCCCCCCCTTTCTTTGTTTCTGCTATTACAAATAAGACTGCAATAAATATCTTCACACATTTATATTCTTTTTTTTTTTAGTTCTTTCCACGGGATCATTTCCCAGGAGCAGAATTCCCCTTGGCCCTCACAACAGCTCTATGATGTGAGCAGAACAAAAGTTAATCCTGTTCTGCAGATGGAGAAACTGGATCCCAGAGAAATGTAAGTGACTTCTCCACAGACGCACAACTGGCCTGTGACAGGATGAGCCCCAGATTGTTGAAATCCCCACATCTCCTGATTGCTGTAACAGGGGGCTTTTGGGGCATCACCACCTACTAGAGAATGAGAAAGCATCTAGATGTCCTCTCACTCTGCATCCCTTCCTCCCTGCTCCTGCCCCTCCCCTGCCGAAGTGCTGACTTACACCCTCCAGACCACTTCTCCTCCAGCCCTGCCCAGCCCTAACAGCTCAGGAGACGGGGCTTCATATGCCAGGAACACATGAGTTGAAGGTCTAGACATGAACCTTGAAGAAAAGGTGCTCCCCCTGAAATCCCACCGCTGCAGGGACCAGCCTGCCTCCTGGACCCCTGGTGACAGTCCTCATGATGACCCCTATTCCTACAGGAGGTAGGAAAGCTCAGTGGCTCACATAAGGACTTTGGACTTGAAACTCCTGGATACAAATCCTGTCTCCACCACCGACCAGCCATGTGGCCCTGGATAAGTGGTTGCCCCTCCTCCTTCTGTAAGATGTAGTTGGTCGTAACGGAACTACCTCCTCAGTGTTGCGAGGATTTAGAGTTAATTCTCTTGTAGTATTTATCACAACGCCTGGTTCATCCCAAGTGATGTGTAAATAGCACTTGCTATTATCAATCCCACTGTGTAGTGTCCTAGGGCTACCGTTAACAAATTACCACAAACTTCTTAGCTAAAAACAACAGAAATTTATTCTCTCGCTGTTCTAGAGACCAGAAGTCTGAAATCAAGGTGTCGCAGAGCCACGCGCCCTCCAAAGGCTGTAAGAGAAGATACTTCTGCCTCTTGCAGCTTCTGGTGGCTGCTGGCATTCCTTGGCTCATGGGGGCATAACTTCAGTCTCTGCCCCCATCTTCACATGGCCTTCGTCTCAGCCTCCATGTGTGTCTTATCTTCTTATAAGGATGCTCGCATTGAATTTAGGGCCCACCCTAATCCAGGATGATCTCATTTCAGTCTTTACTTAATTATATCTGCAAGACCTGATCCCCAAATAAGATCATATTCTGAAGCTCCAGGTAGGCATGAATTCTGGAGGATGCTATCCGATCCACTACACCCACCTTGCCTATACCTTGGGCTAATGTGAGGGTTTCCTCTCACTTCAGAGGAATGGGATGTGGTTGAAGGCAGTACTGTCCATTTAGTTCCCTTTGGGTACCTTAGACAGGCTTCTCCCACAAGGCCCTTCACTAAAAGAGGCTGCAGGAGGATTGGTCCCCAATACCTAATATGTTCACAGCAAATCACACTTTACAAAGCTCAACATCCCACTCACTCTCTACAACAGCCCTATGAGGTCGAGAGTATCACCCCTCACTTTGCAGAGGAGGAAACAGGCTCCAGGGGTGAAGGGATTGCTCCAGGTCTTACCTGGGGTGGGACCTCACATCCAGGCCTTCTGATTCCAACCCAGCGCTCCGTCCACTGCAGCACACCTGTGTCCCCTGCAGGCTGAAGTCAGTGTCATCTTAGGAAGAGTGACCAGATGTCTGCTTTATGCCTGTTGTCTCAGCATAAGTATCATTACCTCCCCCTTTCGTTCTCAGAAGTGTCCCATCCAGACAGTAAATTATATGGTCGCCTTCTGCTCAGGAGTCTTGGCCACAGAGCTCCCTGCCTCTGCCCTAGGACCAGCCCTCTCTGCATTATGCTTTGGGGCACGATGCTCTTTTCCTCCTTCTGTTTCTGTTTTCTTCCACATGAGCTTTATGACAAAGAAATGAAGCTTTGCCAAGGTTAAGGGTGGTACATTACATTCATCAAGGAAGCCACAACTGTCTCTACAGCTCCTCAATGCCTGCCTGTCCTTGCTACACGTGGGGCTGGGTGAACAGCCAAATCAAAAGTGGGACTGCGCTTTGCTCCCGTTACACACCACAGTGCAGAGACTTCCCACTTCAGACCTTCTCTGCCTGGCCTCAGAGAGCCCCACAAGCCTGGAGGAGCCGAAATCCCGTAGCAGATGGCACAAACGCTTCCCAGTGGCAACTCGGCAACAGGGGTAGGGACAGAAACACGTGAAGATTAAAAGAAGAGAAAGAATCTTTCTGGAAGAAAAATTGACATTACAAATCAAAAGCCTTAAGCAATGTGCATGTGTGTGTGTAGAGTGAAGGGGATTTACGAACAAGGAAGCTTGGATGGATCTAGGAAAAAGTTCTGGAAGGATACTCAGCAGAATGTTATCAGTGATCCCCCTGGGGACTAGGATTGCTTGGAGAGGCAGAAAGAGTAAGAAGGCTATCACCATATAATTTGTGCATGTCTGCTTTTTTTCTTATTTAAAAACAATTTTCTTATTTAAAAGTTTTTATTGTAGAACCCTTTTTACTCATCAATTTCAATCCAGGAATTGAAACTGAGGAAATAATCAAGCACGTGCACGAAGACTGAGCTAACAAGGATGCTCATGGAAGTTTTGCTTTATAACAATAAAAACTCAGTAGTAACCTGATTGTCCAGTAATGGGGGCTAGTCATACAAGAGAATGCTGCTTAGCTGTTAAATAATTGTGTAAAGAATATGTATTGACATGGGGCCAGCCCGGTGGCGCAAGCGGTTAGGTGCACACGTTCCGCTGCGGCGGCCCGGGGTTCGCCGGTTCGGATCCCGGGTGTGCACCGACGCACCGCTTGTTAAGCCATGCTGTGGTGGCGTCCCATATAAAGTAGAGGAAGATGGGCATGGATGTTAGCCCAGGGCCAGTCTTCCTCAGCAAAAAGAGGAGGATTGGCATTGGATGTTAGCTCAGGGCTGGTCCTCCTCACAAAAAAAAAAAAAAAAAGAATATGTATTGACAAAAAATTTGCCATACGTTGTATAGAAATCATATTTTTTATTATATATGAATAATTTATAGCGTATAAATAATTTAGAAATATATGAATGTATTATATATAAATAATTATTCTATATAAACAAATTATATGGAAATAAAGCAACCTTCACAAGGGTGTATAATACAATACGATTTTTTATCTCCATCTGCATGTCAAAGTATAGTGATGTTATTCTCAACATCCTGTTGCTGTTGTTTATTTTACTCTAGCTTCTTTAAATTTTCACATTTCTGCAAAGAACAGAAATGAGAATGGAAATCATTTTGACAAAGTACCAGGAGAGGTGGCCAGGGTACACTCTGGAACCCCTTCAGGTGAGTCCACCACCCCGTGAGTTCCCCCCAAAGCTAGTTCAGCTCCCGTTTTCCCTCAGGGCTGATTCCTGCACGACAGGTTTCAGGAGGAAACTAGAATGGAAACAAATGGGAGATGAGGGGCTCCCAAGCCCCTGCTGGCCCTGCCTGCTCTCCGTGGAGGGAAAGGAGTGAGGGACAGAAGTGTTAGGCAACACCTGTGATGATTTGGAAAAGGCGGGTTTTCGTGTGGCTCTGGCCAGTCTCCGGTGTTTTTCACTTATATCTCTCAATCACTTACCAGAAGTGATTGTCAGGGTTCTAACAGGTAACATAACAAAGCACTCAGCCTGGTACCAGGCACATAGGAGGGGAAAACAGGCAAAAAATATCTCATCAAAAGCTGGGGATAGGAGGGATGGGGAAGGAAAACCTTTCTCTGAGCATCTCCTATGAGCTACGTCCCCAAGCCCTCACAACAGTAACCTGGCATATGCCTTGTGGTCACTCCCATTTTACAGATGAGGAAACCAAGGCTCAGAGAGAGTGAAAGGTTGGCCCAACATCATTCAGGCAACACGTGGCTGAGCCAACATGCAAACCCTGATCTGTCTGTCTCCAAGATCTCTTCTTTCCACTCACAGGAGACCGTGCACTCTGATTTCCTATACAGAGAAGGCCACCAATGGCCAGCAAAGAGAAAGACCCCCAATGCAGGCAGTTAGTGGCAGCACTCAGACTCAGGCAAGGTCCCTTAAGCCCCAGTGCATCCTCCACATGGAGAAACTTGAGGCCCTAGCCCCTCAGGAAGAGTCCATTTGGAAATGACGTTTTTAGAGGTGTGCTAAATCATGGTGCTGTGGCCATTTCTTCTCTGCAAGACACGTCCCTATATGTAATCCCATTTGATCCTTACAAGAATGCTGCAAGGAGGATGGAGCAGGACTTTTAATCCCATTTTACAGAGAAGGAAACTGAGTCACTGTGTGACCTTGGGCTAGTCACTTGCGTTCTCTTAATCTCAGCATCCCTACATGTAAAATGAGGAGGTTGAACCGTAGTCACCCCAAGTTCTTTTCCATGTCTATGGGTCATTAAATTTGCCACCAAACATTGAGTGATATTGAAATAAACACAAGAGGAAAAAGTTAGAGAGGGGGAGATAACTGACATCTTGTGCATATTATGTGTAAGGCACTTTGATAATGTTAATAACTCACATCGATCAGGCCCTCATGTGTCAGACACTATACTGAGTTCTTTAGATACAGTATATTGTTTAATCCTCACAACCCTGTGACATAGGTACTATATTTTTTTCCATTTTATAGATGAGAAAGATAAGGTTTAGAGAGAGTAGATAATTTACCAAATACTATAGAGCTAGTAAGAGGAAGAACAAGAACTTGATACAAGTCTCTGATGCCAAAATCAATGCTTTTAACCACCTTCCCTAACGATTGACGCATACGCATCATTACACGGAGACTTCCTGTCACCACAGGTACAGGCTTCCAGATTGGGCTTGGCTCTGCCCTAATTTTTTTTCCTTCTCCCTCAGCTGGCAAAGTGTTGGCATTCACTTACAGGCAGTGGCTAGTGGCACAGGGGAAGGCCGGGGGGCCTGCAGCAAAGGCAGAAAGACAGTGTCTTCAGGACCCAGGTTGGGAACATAAAGGGAAATGGCAGGAGTGAGAACCCAAGAGAGGAGAGGGGTCAATGGGGAGTTGGGGGACTACATCAGTTTACTAGGGCTGCAATAATGAAGTACCACAGACTAGGGGGGTTTAAACTACAGAAACGTGTTTTCTCACAGTTCTAAGGCTAGAAGTCCGAGATCAAGGTGTCGGTAGGGTTGGTTCCTTCTGAGGCCTCTCTCCTTGGCTGATGGATGGCCGTCTTCTCCCTTTGCTTCACATGGTCTTCCCTCCGTAACTTTCTGTGTCCAAATTTCTTCTTCTTGTAAGGACACCAGTCATATTAGATTAGGGCCCACCCTAATGACCTCATTTTAACTTAATTACTTCTTTAAAGACCATATCTCCAAATAAAATCACATTCCGAGGTACTGGGAGTTAGAACTATTCAATGTATGAATTTGGGGAGACACAAATTCAGTCCATAACAGGGACCTAAGGCAAACTAGTGTAGAGGCCTCACCTAAAGTGACTCAAGTTAAACAGACTTTTTAAAGCAATGTCCTGGTCCACTAAAACCCATCTGAGGGCCCCAGATGTACCTCCTAGCTTAGAGGAACCCTGGATAGCGTTTCTCAAGCTAGACTCAACAGACCACCAGGAGCTCTGTAGACCCTGCAGGTCCACAGTTCTTCTCTCAGAGGTGTGACAGTTCAACAAGAATGTTTTAATTTGGTGTTTTCATTTTTACGGTAATCTAAAAATAATTGTCTTACCAGTTTTAAAGACAGAATTCTCAACAATGCTAATTCACAACTGAAAGACATTGTCATAGGATGGGTCTTCAATTTTTCAAGTCACTGTTTTTGAAAATAAGATTCTTGGAAACATGGGGTCCACTATCCTATTTTTAGGAGTCCACATAAAATGCCATCCTATAAAAGGAGACCTACAATTGTCACATTTGAAGAATGTATGCAGGACTGACATTTTCCACCAAGCCAGCCTGACACTTCTGTTTATATTTTTCTGGTAGAGCAAGAGAAGAATAATCTAGCCCTGCACTCATCCTCCTAATTTTCTCAAAATATTTGTATTTCTGTGCAAAAGCAAATAGAATATGGGAAATTTTTATTCACCACTATCTCACTATACAGAAAAATCATTCCATGCTCTCTCCCAGTTTTTCTGAGGATATTTGGGTAATGTTCATGGAGTTGAAGACACTAAATAGATAGAATGTTGAGTTTAACTTTTTTCTCGTATTGTAACAATAGCATTTCCCATAGTACATTTTCTTGAGATATTCTTCCAAATGGATGCAACCCTTTTGTTGCTCATTTCATCATTTCCATTTTTTTAAGTGACATTAAAATGAACAATGTCATGGATTATCTTTTCACCCTTCATTTTGAATTATTTTTAAGGGTGTATTCCTAGAAATGGGATTATGGAGGAAAAGATATAACGGCTTCTTTTGGCACTTGAAACGTATTCCCAAAATGCTCTCCAAAAGTGTTGTACCACCATCCCACCGCTAGCCATTCAGGAATGTACAAACCTCATTAGTTTTCATTTTTACTAATTTAATTGTATAACATAAAATTTTGACATTAGATTAATACATTTCTCAGATAATAGGGAAAGCTGAACATGTTCCCATATTTATTTGCTAAGTATATATTCTTACGTGACCTGATTTTTCATGTCCTTGCCAATTTCCCTCCTCTCAAGCAGAACTAATCACATCTTCCTCAGTCTTCTCTTAGTACCTAGTTCCTACCTCTGCTCCTGGACTCACCACAGAGCGGCAATTATTGGTAGTTATGGGCTCACATATGAGCTCCTAGAGAGAAAAATCTACATCTTTCTAGAACTGCCCTGACCCAGCCACTAGTTACATGTAGCTACTAAGCCCTTAAAATGTAGCTAGTGCAAATCAAGATGTGCTGGAAGTGTAAAATACACATTGGATTTCAAAAACTTAGAGACAGTAAGAATGTAAACTGTCTTGTTAATAATGTTTACACTGATTACATGTTGAAATGATAATATTTTGGCAATTAAACTTAATTTCATCTGTTTATTTTTACTGTTTTAGTGTAACTACTAGAAAATTTAAAAGTATAAGGGCATCCTCATATTTCTATTGGACAGAGCTGCCTGAGTCCTGAGCTTAGACCAGTGTTTTTGGAGAAGTAATTCATTAAATGTTTGAGAACGGATTTACAAGCTCTTAAATTCTCCTTAACAATTTGATTGTGGCTCTTAGTCAAAAATTATCATCATCATCATCCCTTTGTCGTATTTACACTTCCCTTAATTAACATTTTGTCATATTTATACCTCCCTTTAATATCAGTGAGAGCAGTTGAAAATTGCCATTAAAGGCAGCCATGAAGAGAGAAAGATAAGCAATACAGTTAGTCCAGCAAATATTTATTGAGCATCTGCTGTTGCCAGGCACTTTCTAGACACTCGGGATAATCAGTGAACAAAGCAGGCTTAGGTCCTACCCTTGAGAAACAGCAAGTTAATGACTTTGTATATTAGGAGGTGATAGGTGCTGTGGCAAAAGAGAGAACAGAGTGCAGGTGAGGGAGGGGCAGGTTGCAATATTGAACGGGTGGTCACGGTAGGTCTCCTTGAGAAGGTGAGATTTTAGCAAAGACTTGAAGGGGAGGGGGGATTATTCCAAGTGACTCCCTGGGCAAGAACACTTTTAGGCAACAGGAATAACTAAAGTAAAGGATCTAAGGTGGGGCCGTGTAACTGAAATGGAGTCAGGAGACCCAGGCTGTCAGCTCTGGGTCTCGGTTTCCCTATGTCTTCTGGATCTCCTCTTTCCAGGTCCTGTCCAGCTCAAACATGCACAACTACATCACCTACATCCCTCAGTACTGCCCACCCACCCCTCACCCCTCACCCCAGGGGAGGCTTCGGAGATCTCTCTGGTTGTCCGAATTCTAAAAAGTCTTTACCTGGAGCACTGGAGGAGGGGGTGAATGGAGACAGATAAGGCTTATTTATAGATCAGGACAGTCTGTGGGCTTCTTTGCAAACCTGGACCATCTATAGGAAGAACAGCCAGTTGCTGAAAGGATCATCCCAGGAGAGCTGCTCAGCTCATTTGCCAGCCCGCCCAGACCCATCTCCACCGAGGGAGTTAGGAGAATGGCAGGATGGAGGCGAATCAAGTGGCAATCGCTTCCTAATTGGTTTCCCTGCCACCTCTCCCATTACCATCCCTTCTCCACTCTGCCACATGGATCTAAGTATGTCATTCCTGTGCTTAAAAGTGTCCCATCCTGCGCTCCGCTGCGGCGGCCTGGGGTTCGCTGGTTCGGATCCCGGGCGCGCACCGACGCACTGCTTGGTAAGCCATGCTGTGGCGGCGTCCCATATAAAGTGGAGGAAGATAGGCACAGATGTTAGCCCAGGGCCGTCTTCCTCAGCAAAAAAAAAAAAAGAGGAGGATTGGCGGATGTTAGCTCAGGGCTGATCTCCTCACAAAAAAAAAAAAAAAAAAAAAAAAAAAAAAAAAGTGTCCCATCCTATAGCTCTAATCCCAAAGTTCTTAGCAGGGTGAATGAAGTCCAGCACAGCCTGGCTCCAGCCAAAGGCTTCAGCCTCATTTCTTTTTCTATCTAGACCCTTCCCAACACATCCCACTTTCCCTGCAAGGCCCTTTCTAAGACCCACTGTGCCCCAGCATGCCTTTGCTCCTGCTCCCCATCTGCCTGAGATGTCCATCTCCCCTCACCCACCTGGCAGATCCCTCACACTCCACCTCAAAGGATCAACTCAGATGTCCCCTTCCCTGAGGACACAGGTCCTAGAGTCAGACTTCAACCCCCAGCTCTGCCACTTCCTACCAGGTGTCTAGGGTAAGTTTCCTAACCATCCTGAGCTTTGGTTTCTCATCCATCAAGTGGGATGAGAATAAATAATTCATACCTCATGGAGTTGTGAAGATTGAGGGGCCTGATGTGCATGAAGAGCTTATCACAGTGCCTGGCACACAGTAAGCACACAATAAGCAGGGACACTGTTACTATTTTTTAATATTATTATCATATTACTTTAACAACAACTACTGCTACTACTACCAATGCTCACGCAGTGCCACTATCTAAGTGTTTGTGTCCCCCACAAATTTCATACATTAAATCCTAACCCCCAACGTGATGATATTAGGAGGTGGGGCCTCTGGGAAGTGATTAGGTCATGAAGGTAGAGCCCTCATGAATAGGATTAGTGCCCTAATAAAAGAGGCCCCAGAGAGATCCCTAGTCCCACATGTGAGGACACAGCAAGAAGGCACCATCTGTGAGGAAGTGGGTCACCAGACACCAAATCTGCCAGTGCCTTGATCTTGGACTTCATAACCTCCAGACCTGGAAGAAATAAATTCTTGTTGTTCATAAGCTACCTAACCTGTGATATTCTGTTATAACAGCCCAAACTGACTAAGACACCCAGGCAAAATGGATCCTCCTTCCAGTGTGTTCCCACACGTCCTAGTTTAGGTTCACTGAACCAGGTGTTGGTTCCCTCAAAGTCAGACTCTGAGATAAGGACTTGGATGCAAGGAGTTTGTTTCGGAAGTAACCCCAGGAAGACAAATGAGGAAGTGGGAGAAGTGAGACAGGGAGGAGAGAAGAGCAAATAAAAGGTGGGTTCATGAGAGGGTTATCCTTGTGGGCAACTGAAGCCCAATCCCACTGGGGCCCCTAAGAAAGTGCCTCATCTCTCAACCAGGCAATGATATGCTGCAGACCCAATACTGCCCCGTCGTGGACTACTTCCGAGACATTGGACCACTGTTGAAGGGAACTAGCAACCTGATGTCAAATATCTGTCAAAAAAACCTCAAAAGTTTGCAAATTCTTCGACTTGGCAATTCCACTTCAAAGAATTTCTCCTAGGTAAATAATCATAGATGTACACAAAATACGGCTAAAAGAATTTTTGTGTCCAGAATTGGTTATAATAATGAAAAATTAGACACAGTCTAAGTATCCAACAGCAGGAGAGTGGATAATCAAACCATGGTTCATCCTCATGTTGGAATACCCAGCAGCCACCGAAAATGGTCTTGTACGAGAATATTTAATGTCACAGAAAACTAACCATGGTATTGTTCAGTCATTTTTAAAAGTAGGTATATATGCACATAAACTAATATGTATGCTATGACCTAATAAGAGTTTCAGTGTAATAATCACACACACATGCACCCGGGCGCACACACACATACACATACACCCACGCTTACACATAAAAACCTAGAAAGATAATGACTAAAAATGATGACAGTGATAATAGCTGAGTAGTTGAATTGTATTTTAATTTTTTTTTTCTTATCTGTATTTTCAAAATGTTCTACAGCGCTCATGTGTTATAGGGCTGCTCTGACAGCACCGGGCTGCCAAGGCAGAGGGGCTATAAGAGGTGGAGCATCACTCAGATTGCTGCCTGAACAAACTGGCTTGTATTTTTCTCTAATATGAAAGGTCCTGAGATCCGGCACCTCTGGGAGACCGGCTTGCCTCCAGTCCCTAAGAAGCCCATCTGGGGCATGTGCATCTCGGAAAATACACTGGCTTTTCCAACAAGAAGATACAGCCCACAGCCAGAAAAGGAAATTAAATGCTTTTCTCAATAAATTTCTCCATCTCCAACTTTTAATCATAGAAATAGGGCTACCTGCTGGTTTATGTTGCTTGAAGACTGATTAAAATGAGTTGATTCTATGAAATTATCAGTAGATTTTAACTGGGAAAAAATGCAATATTTATACTAGGCTTTCTAATCTCTGATCTTTAGGTCCTTTTAGATATCATTTATGTTCTCCGACTATCTTTTGAGGTGGGATTCCAGATACAAGTGAGGAAAGGAGGAGACTGTCCAGAGAATCTTTACATTCACTCAAAAATATTTTCTGAGTTTTAGAGGAGGAGAGGTGCCTTCTGCCCTTCTCTGGTTTTTCTCTCTCACGATAGAATTAAAGGGACTTTCATCCCTTTTATGTCTTCTAGTGCCTTTGTCTACTCCCTCCCTTAATAGCTTCCCCCCAAGACAGGGAGACAAGCTCCTGTCACTGATCAGAGCCTGGGGTGATCACTGGACCATGTTTTACGAGCAGGTGGGGCTATGACGCCCCTTCACTTCCTGCACTCACACACACAGCCCTCTTCCCAACTCCTCTGTCACAGGGCAGATCCTGTGGACCGAGTTCACTCTCTGTGCCTGATTCCGTGCCCACTCCTGGGTATGCAGTGCAAGCTGGCCATCCTTGCCTGTGCAGCTGGTTGGATAAGGGGACTTAGAGATGGCTCTGTAGGCCCAGCCATTCTAGATTTGAGGGAATGGCTCGTTTTTTCCTCCTGGTGCCATTCTCCCATTCAGCTTTTATCAAGAAGGCCTTCATTTGGGGGTTTTATGGTGCTTGCAGATCATTAGGCAAGCTCGTACTTTGTTCCCCATTTGACTACTGTTCCTTACATATGACTTGGCCAAGAACCCATGGGTAGCAGGGATGAGTAGGAGGTTATGCTCTCATCCTGAGAGCTTAAATCTGAATACCTGCTATGTGCCAGGTGCTAAATACACAAGGAAGACACCACTCTTGCCTTTGAAGGGCTCGTAGCCTGTGGGAGGAGGCAGATATGCTAGCAAATACATGTAATAATAAGCACAATACAGTGTGATAAATACTATAATGCAAGAATGTACAAAGTGCAGGGGAGCACAGAGAAGGGAAAACATTCAATATGACAGAGGGGATTGGGAAGGAGACTGGAAAGGTTCTGTAGAAGAAGTGACATGCAAGCTGTGTCTTGAAGAGTGAATAGGAGAAAAGGTCGGAAGGAGATTCTGGGCAGAGGGAACAGTATGTGCAAGAAAAAGAGATATGACTGCATAGAATGTTCCAGAAGTGGTAAGGCATAGACTTTTGCAGTCATAGTGATTTTCTTATTAATTTGCATAAGCTGTTTATAAATTAAGGCTATCATTCCTTTGTCTAGTAGTGTCGTAAATTAGACACTTAATCTGTAGCAGTGTATGGAGTAGGTTACAGTGGGGAAAAGCTGAAGATAAGGCATTAGTTATGAGGTTGTTCGTCCACTTAAAAGCAATGTAGATCCAAAGCAGGTGAGTTGTAGCAAGAACGCATGCCTAATAAGTTATCCAAAGTCACACTTTGGTATGTGACAAAAACAGAAGTCAAACCAGAAGGTTAATATACTGCATCCTAATGCAGCGTTCTTTGTCCTACTCATAGAGGGTACAGCCTGGAAGGGTCTCAGGTAATGAAAGGATTGGCTGCCTATGGAGTTTTTAAGAGGAGAAATATGGAAAGTTTGAAAAGAAATGTCTTCTTTACAGCCTCCACTAAAATCCTACTCTTCTGATGGAATTCTGTGTATACGTATTTCAGTTGAGGAAGCCCTTGATAACCAGGAAATCAGAGTCAATTTTTTAAAATGTGGTGGACCATTAACAAGTCTTCATGGAGATGAGACTTAATCTGGTCTTGAAGAATGAGTAGGATTTGGGTGGGTGGGTGCTATGGTATGAATGTTTGTGTCCCCCCAGAATTCATATGTTGTAATCCTCAGGCGATGGTATTAGGAGATGGGGCCTTTAGCAGGTGCTTAAATCATGAGGACGGAGCCCTCATGGACGGGATTAGTGCCTTTATAAAAGAGGCTCTAGAGAGATCCCTAGCCCCTTCCACCATGAGAGGATACAACGAGAAGTCTGCAACCCAGAAGAGGGCCCTCACTCTACCATCCTGACATCCTGATCTTGGACTTCTAGCCTCTAGAACAATGAGAAATAAATTTCTATTGTTTATAAGCTACCCAGTCTGTGGTATTTTGTTATGGCAGCCTGAACAGATTAAGACATGAGGAAGAGACTGTCACAGCAATCCAGGAGAGGAAGGATTCCTTCATGCTTCTACTAAAAAAGTCTGGGCTTAGCACCCTTTCTTAGGTGAGTCTTCTTTGGTTTCAGGTAACAAAAATCAACTCAGTCTAGCTCAGTGAAAAGGGGAAGATTTGTAGGAAAGATAATGGGGTGTCTCATGGGCCATCACCTCAGTTACAACCACTTGCAAAGACTGGCTCTCTCTGAATCCCAGTTCTCAGAAACAGACCTGATTGGCCTAAGTTGACCTACATGGTCAACTCAGCCCAATCAACTCTCGCTAAGAGTCTGGATCCCATGCGATAAACATGGATGCTTTGAGCAACTATCAAAAAAGAAGCCCAGTGTAAGCTGGGTATACTCCTCAAATTCATAATCCTCTCATATGCTCAAGATGTACTAGAGTTAAGATTCAGCTGAAATCTGTGAGCAATTAGAAATCTTAATTCAGTGTGGAAAGTACAGTTGCCAGATTTAGCAAATAAAAATGCAAGATGCCCAATAAAATTTGAATATTTAACAAAAAAATTTAGTATGTCCCATGTGATAGTTAGGACCTATTTACACTAAAAAAATGCTTCATTGTTTGCCTGAAATTTAAATTTAACTGGGCATCCTCTATTTTATCTGCCAACCCTAGTGGAAAGGTGGTACTTTTGCAGGACGCTGAATTCTTGACATTTCCAAAATAATGATCACATCTCTGGGAATTTAAATGCCCGAGACAGATGTAAGGTTTTCAATATGCCAATTCAAGGACACTGTGAGTGAAGCCAGCACTCTGAGAGCAAGAGGTGGACCTGAATAATTATCAGTGAGTTAAATTGCTTTGTTGCAGAGAGTCGGCTTATTAAATATGCATTTCAATTTTGGAGTGGTTGGCTGAAGAACTTGAGTATCAACAGATGGGAAATCCCTCACTGCAGCCATGACCTTTACCTGTCATGCTGGCACACATGACCACATGCAAGAAGATGTTATTATACCTCCAGATGCCATTCTCCAGAGCCTTTGGACAGGGAACACTGGGCCCCCCCCAGGTCTGGACTGGGAAGGTGGAGGGCCGCCATGGCTACCTAGATGGTTAGATGGCCTCTTTGTCTTATACGGGTCTTTTCATGACTTTACTCTTCCCTATCTATGAAAAGGACACTGTTCTTAGCATTAAACAAACTTGGGTCCTGGTCCTGCTGCTACCTCTTACAAGTTTTGTGAGCTGGAGCAAATCATGAAACCACTCTGAGCCTGTTTCCTTACCTATTAACTGAGGATAATAATATTACCCATCTTACAAGGTCAGTGGGAAAAGGCGATGAACTCTGGCCTATTGAAGCGTCAGATTCCATGGACCCTAGTTCCTCAAACTTGTCCTAGTCTCCCTCCTCTCTGTTATCTGAGTCCCCAAGGTCAATCACTTTAGTAATGTCCTCCCAGCCACCTTAAAATATGTGCCTTGTTCACAATCCTACTCTGCTAATCAACAACCTTAGAGATTTGTTATCCCACTGTCTCCACCTCTGAGCCACCCAGACTGCTGGCATCAAATCATAAATCATGTTATCAAATCAAATCACGTTATCCAGCCCCAGGTGAGTTCTCTCTGTGTTCAATAATTCTTTTACGCTTCTCCAATGGAGCCACAGCTCAGAAACCTCATGACTACAACAGACGGAGGGGTTTTGTTTTCATATGGTACATGTGACAGGGAAGAGGAACAGAGAAAACAGGATCTAACCCTTGGGGTCTTGTCTAATCTCTAAGGAGAGAGACACTTCGAAAAGAGCTGAAAAGACAGCTTTCGTGAAGGATTTTCTGAACTATGGGGTGAATTGATGAGCCAAGAAATGTGGGCAGCCTCTGCAAGTTGGAAAAGCCACCAAAAAAAAATTCTCCTTTAGAGCCTCCAGAAAGAAATGCAGCCTTGTCAACACCTTGGTTTTAGCCCAGTGAGACCCATGTCAGACTCCTGACCTACAGAACTGTAAGATAAATGAATTTGCCATGTTAAGCTACTAAGTTTGTGGTGATTTCTCACGGCACTGATAGAAAACAATACATATCCATAAGTCTAAATTGTAGCCAATAATTATTAAGTATTTACTGGACACTTTTCTAAGTGTTCTACATTTTAACTCATTTAATCCATAAAACAATTCTATGAGGATGTTATTATTATTATCTCAATTTTACAGATGAAGGAACTGAGGCACAGAGAGGTTTAATAATTTACCCAAGGTCAGTAAGTGGCAGAGCCAGGATTTGAACCAAGCCTGTCTAGTTCAGAAGCCTCCTGCTCATCGCTAGGCTGTGCTGCTTCTCTCAGAGCGCCAAGGATGAACGAGACAGTAGCAACGAAAGCAAATTGTATCTTTGGTGGGTTTCTTCATATGAATCAAAGGTATAATTTATATTTTACATTAAAAATAACATTTTATATAGTATATATTATATTAAGTATATTGTATATGATCATGATTATTATCATTATCATTATTATTATTGCTGAGGGAGTAGTGCATAAGCACAGGATAGGAAATCGTGTCTTCGGGGCTTCCTTCCTTACTGAGGATCCTACTTTAGAGTCAGTTACTTCTTAATGTCACCAATTATGCCCTGGGTGTGGTGACAGACACTTGACACACATGGTCTTATTTCTTCCTCACAATAGCCCGTGCAGCAATTACTGTATTTACCGCCATTGGGTTTGTGAGGAAACTGAGGCTCAGAGAGCTGAGGTAACCTGCCCACAGGTGGAGCTAGTGAGTCACTGAGTTCCAGGCTGACTTTGGGATTTTGCCACATTGCCTCTCCTCCCAACCTGCCTCCCCGCCCCCATGATTTCCTCAGCTCTCCTCCTACTGCTGAACAGGCCCCTGAACCTTCAGCATCCTTCTCAAGGTTACTCATTCTACAAATATCAAATTCACTGAGAAATCGCTGAATGCACAACTAAGCACAACAGGCTCTGCAGCCACAGTGGAGAATGAGACAGGATGGTGAGCACAAGCTTGTTACCGAGGATCCTTTTTGCGCCCCAGCCAAGAGTCTCAACCCCAGATGCATTGACAAAGACTCTCTCCTGCACCAAACTTTAGTCAGGCTCCTCTGAGCCCTCTTCTCAGCTAGGCCTCAACCTTGGCCCCTGCCCTGTCTTTGGCCTGCCCAGCCCAGTCTCAGCAAAGAATTCTCTAAGTCATCCCCCCACCACTTGATATCTGACCAATTTCATCTCCCACTTTTGATGTCTAAATCCTTGGCCCACCTTAAGCAAGAATATCCCTACCCTTGACGCTCCTCTTAGTAATTTTCCATCACTGACCCCCTCACTCTGCCCATTGGCTATAAATCCCCACTTGTCTTTGTTGTATTTAGAGTTGAACCCCATCTCTCTCCCCTATTGCAATATCCCCATTGAAATAGTCTTGAAAAAACTCTCCCTTACTGTTTTAACAAGTGTTGGAATAATTATTTCCTTAACAGTTAATTAATATCACTTGGGGCATTTTTTTTTTTTTAATTCTGAAGAGGGTCAGGCCCCACCTAAGGCCAATGAATCAGAATCAATGGGATGGTTCTAATGTGCACTGGGACTGAGAACCACTGGCCCAGAAGGTCTGCACAAATCTCCTCTGTGATGGAGAATCCACGAGCTAGACTGACTCTCAGCCTGGAGGGCCCCATGAATTCTTCCTGGCTGGGCTGACCTTCGTTAATGCCCCATATCAGCCCTATTCCCACCTGAAAGTGGCTCCTTTGTCCAGCTCCACCAGACTGCATCCCCGGAACACAACATGCCGTGTCACTTCTCCGAACATCTGCTCACACTATCTCCTCTCCCTGGAATGCCCATTCCGTGCCCCCTTGACTGCCAGGGAAAGATTAATTATACTGAAGACCTCACCAACTCTAGGAGGCCTTCCCCAAGTCTTCTTTCCAGGGATATAATGATCCCTTTCTTCTTTGTGTCCCCACGACCTTGTCAACCAGACATTGTCACATCATCTTCCATTGCACACCTGGGACCCTTCTTGCCCTGTCTACAGTCCTGACGATGTATAGAGCAAGCCATGGCCTGTCACTAAAACCAGAAACAAGGCTCCTCACCAGCCGTCCTGGTTAAGGGTGTAGTGGGACTTGATATTTGTGTCAACAGATGCTAGGTTTTCAGAAATTACCCATCTAAAATTAATACTGACACACGAGAAGATAATAACAAAAGTTTTCCATCAGGCGAAATGAAACTTATTATATCTGCCAGGAAACTGTAAACTTGGATAAACCTCAGTATTGAACACATAAATTGTTGTTGATATCATCAAATATTAGGAATCTTACAACACAGGGCATTGCATTTATAGTCAAAAGCCTAGACTATAAATCAATTCAGCCACTTTCCAAATGCATAACTTTGTGCAAAATACTTAATTTCTCTGAGTCTCAGTTTTTTCGTCTGTAAAATGGGGATTATACTACTTTATCCACTTCCTCCAACAGGTTGATTTAATCATCAAATAAAATAAAACCTGGAAAAGCATATTTTCTTTAACTGTGAAGCCCTATGCAAATATAAGGAAGAATTTTAATATTTTTACTAATTACTTGTACTTTTCTTTTTCCGTAATTAGTAGCAACACTTTTACATTTGTTTGAAACAGAACGAGATATCCATTCAGGAATAATTAAGAAGTAAGGTTTATTTTAGAAAGACTGTGGGCGGATAGTATGTCTGTCTTTCTTTTTTTCTTTCTTTCTTTTAGGAAATTATATGCAAATGACTTTATCTTGCTAAAGTTCTTCCATATAAACTGGAATAGAAAATATCTTGCACCTGAATAATATAGTTACATTTAAATTGTAAATAATAACGAAAGGGAAAGAACAGCTAATGAGAGTAAGGAAGAGACCACACGTGATTAAAACTGAAATTTCAAAAGAGTTGAGGATCCACAGTAGGCAGTAAATATATACATCCACTGATGTGTTTGGTTCTCCTCTTATTGCCTCATCCATCATCTCTCCCTGTATAAATCAAATCTTTCTTTTTTTACAAACAAGGTAGGGGATGTATGTATGCATGTGGTATATGTGTGTATGCATGTGTTTGCGTAAGTGTATTTTCCTTCTAGTCTTTTTTGCATGGTTTGTTTGTTTGTCTGGTGTGGGGGTATGTAATTTTATTTTTGACAAAGTAAGATATGCGTGTGGTATTAAAGTCTAAGGGGACTATCAGTACTATAGAAGGCTTCTTCACAGCTCTCTGGGGTTAGGCTAGAGTGGACATGGGCTGGTTCTAGATGACATTCCAGAGGCGGCAGAGGCAGCAAAGGAGGTAACAGTTTTCTTCAAAGTACTCTTGAGTTGGAAGGAATCTTAAAGATCATCTTATCCAACTCTGTGCACTTCCTCAATTTACCGATAAGGAAATCAAGATGACCAGAGAGTGAAAGTGACTTGCCTAAGATCACAGAGCTTTTACAAGCCTTTCCGAAGCATCTACCACATGCAGGGCATTATTCTATCACTTGAGGTGGTTCCAAGATGAATAAAGCATGATCTCCATGCTCAAGGAGTTGACAGTCTAATCGAGGGGCATGTAAGTATCCTGTAACACAAGGCAGAGTGAATTCAAGACTAAAAAGAAGTGCTTAAGAACGCTGGAAGGACTGAAAAGAAGTTCTGATGGGAAATTAGAAAGGGTTTCGTGAAGAACGTGGCATCTGAGCGGGGCATCAAAGGATAGAAGGATCCAGGTCACTTAGCGCCCACACCAGTATATTTATCATGTCGCCTGCTGTCTCGGGCACCCCTTTTGGAAAAAAGCATCAAAACACCAGCTGATAAAAAAAAATAACAATAAATAAGGCAAGAAGGGAAACTGAGAAAAAACACAGGCTGAGAAATGACACAAGGAAAGCAGTCACGTAGAAGGTGATAGGGACGATCATCTCTAGAAATAACATGGAGCACCTGCTGGTGTATTGCATTAGTTTAAAACACAAAAAGCAAATCAAAGAGTAAGTATTTTCTGATCATGCTAAGAAGTTAAAACAATTCATTCAACTGATGATTATTGGTGGGCTAACCTAGTGTATATAAAATATAAATTAGCTCTCTATTTAACTTGGGGTAGGGGAGACCAGCCAAGGGAGAAAAGGGCAAAGAAGAAGAATCTTGCACTACGTTCCAAAATGTGTATGAGTAAAAAGAAATGCCACTGTGAGTGAGGGAACTCTAAGCCCTGCCACAGGAGGCCACGTCAGCATGGGGAATAATAATCTGAGAAATTAACCAACATGATGTCATCGCCCTAAGTGATTATTGAAGCCATGAGGTGGGGCGAGATGACCCAGCAAGAGTGTGTAGAGGAGATGATAGCCTGGGCCAGGACTCTGGAAAACTCCAACCTCTCGCGGGCAGGATGTAGCAAGGAACGGTCAGTGGTGACTTGGGCAATTGCAATTTTGTGGCATGGTGGGAGCACAGGGCAGAGTGCAGTGGTTTGGCGTAGATGCAGAACAAGGAATTGTCCTCAAAGCTGTCCTCCAGGTCACACTAAGGGGGACAAATCTGCTCTACTTTACTGCAAGTGGGAGTGGGCATAGAATAATTAGCTGCTGGGACAAACTCTGCATAGTAGGCCAGGGAAAGCTCCTACAGACCAAGGGGAACATCTCTCAGGCAGGCCTTGGGAGGTAATTTGTCCCAGGACAGCTAAAGGGCTTCACTCTGTACCTCACCCCCAACCACACACATACGTTATCACCATCATCATCATCATCATCATCATCATCATCATCCAGAAATAAAACATTTAATTAGGGGACCAAACATCCCAGTTTACACCTGCTATCCCAGCACAAAAATTAATGGCATTCCCTTTCACTCCCTGAAGTATCGCCATTTGGAAAACAGACTAGTGGTTGCCAGGGTTAGGGATTGGGGGGACAGAGGGTGGCTGTGACTATAAAGGGGCAGTAAGGAGATCATTGTGGTGGTGGAATAGTTTTACATCTTGATTGTGGTGGTGGTTACACAACGCTACACATGTCACAAATGACACAGAATGATACACACTCATTGTACCAATGTCAATTTCCTGGTCACTATAGTTATGTAAGACGTAATCACTGGAAAAAACTGGGTGAAGAGTACACGGGTCCTCTCTATTATCCTGGCAATTTCCTGTGAGTCTATAATTATTTCAAAATTAAAGGATTTTTTTAAAGTGTACCCTTCTAGCAGCATCCACTGAGTGCTGGAGCAGGGACTTTGCAGAACTGAGATTTGTGCAGCTAGCATTTGCTTGGATCTGTGCAGTCACTAATAGGAATATAAATCACTGCTGCTACAGACATAGTGCTGGGGAAGACCCTGTTCTTTGAAGTTTGGAATTATAAAACAGGGAGACCAAGAATTCTCTGTAACTCTTTCATTAGCTCTGGTACAAGAGAGTAACTGTTCCAGCATGAATCAGCAGAGATAGATGTAACATGTGGAAGTAGATCAGTGGATGACCCAGAATCAGTTCAAAGACATCGGGAAGGAGATCCAGCATTTCTTTTGGTGTCTCCTAGGTATGAGCTTCATCAATGTTCAGGAAAGCAGAGAATTAATAGTTAACCCCAGACCCATGTCACAAGATAGCTGTAAACACACGGCTTGGTAAACTGCCTTTAGTTTATCCCATATCACAACTTTTGTCATTCTCAACCACTCAGTTTATTTTCCTTTTAGTGTCAGAAGTTACAAGAATCCCGTCAGATATTTTTTTAAAAACACTTCCTTTTATTGAATGTTATGCGTCTACACCATTCACATGTCATTTCACTTCAATCTTCACACAAACTTACAAAATGGGTATTATTATCCCCACTTGGCATGTGAGAAAACTGAGACGCAGAGAGGTCAAGTAATTTGCCCAATGTCACGTGGATAATAAAGAGTAGAGCCAGGATTCGAGCCCAGGTCACTCAGACTCCAAACCAGTGTCATTTCCTGCCACCCCCCCGCCCCCACTGTGCTACACTGCCTCTCCTGGGATTTGCTAGGCACGGGGAGCAAGAGTTATAGGGTCACCTGAGCTAGGTAGAGCCAAGCACCATCAGTCACAATCTCATTGCTACGGTGGATAGACCAGGAGATGCACCCCTGGGAGGACGGCCTCAGAGTGGGCCCTGTACTCCATCCACCCCTCATCTAAGGGGGAGCAAGGAGCCCTCAGTTTCTTCCACCCCTGCCTTTTTTTCCTTGGAGGTCTGGGTGAGGTGGAGGAGAACCCTCCCCCCACACCAGGAGTCATGTGCTAAGCTCCTTTCTCAGGGAGCCATGGGCTCCCAGCAGACCCACCCATTCCGTGTTGCCGCCCGTGGACTGCAGGTACATCAGCGGCTGTACTTTAACCTGAGACCCTCGTGGGAAGGCCAGATGTCCTCAGCAACTCTGAACACAGAATAGGATCTGGGAAACCCAGCTACGATGTCTCTTTCACCACAGCCTTTAGGTACATGGCATCTGCCTCGCATTACAGAAAAGGCAGAATTTTCCTGGCCTGAGAACATCTCCAGCAGGGCCTCTGCTGGGAAAAGCCTGAAAATCCACTCTCACAGTGAAATCTGAGGCTACCAGGCCAAGTCATTAGATCGGAAATTCTGAAGCCAAGAAAGGGAGAGAAGTAGCTGAGACGTGGCTGACATCTTGACTGTTAAGCTTCACAAACAGCACCAAGGAGTTTGTCTTCCAATCACATGACTCTGATGGGCAAGCTGCGCTATCTCGGGGTCAGACCGGGAGAGGGGCGCGTGAGGTTAAGCCCTCCGAGGTCTCCCAGCGTTTCTCCTCAGACATGGTTACAGAAGAAAGAGAGGGACTGAGAACAATTAGTGGCCTAACAAAATATGCTTAGAACCTAGCAGCTACAATTTCTTCAAGTTTCCTTGCAGGCCCTGGGATAAGGACTTCACATGTATTGAACTCATTGCAGCCTCACAACAGCCATCTAGATTAGTGTAATTATCATCCCCATTTTACAGGTGAAGAAACTGAGGCTCCGAGACACTGGTCTAAGGTTCCACTGATAATAAACAGTATAGACAGAATTTGAACCCAGGCAAACTAACTCCTGAGCCCACACTTTTAACTGGTCTTATTCTGTCTCCCACAGGAGTGACGGAGGGGAGGAAGCAGAACTAGACCCCAGGCCTGCCCAGCTCCAAAGCTCTTGTCTACTCAAAATATTCCATATGTGTGGTCACTTGGGTGTGGCCCACACACGTGTGCTCAAGAGCCTACAGCCAAGAGCTCGTGTCCCCTCCCCCACACACACATACACCTTGCTTTGAATGTCTGCCTTTTGCACTGTCCTTACAACATATTCTTTGGGGTCTGTGAGCTCAGGGGCTTGGAAAACCCCAGAGTTGGGGGTCTCAGGGCTACCTCCACATGGCTCTACTTCAGAAGAGTTGTGGATTTGGCAGGTGAGGCACACAGCCTATCTAAGCAATCAGGTAGCAACCCATGAATTCCAGGGCTGGGGTCACCCCCATGTTCATGGAGGGATTTAAGCCCCAGCCAGACCTGGGCCTTGCCCTGGCCTCCCCGGAGCCCACCTCCCCTGCAGCTGAGTGATATTGGGAAAGTTATGGCCCCCATATTCAAGATCAAAAATTGGCCAGTCTTCCAGTCAAGTGCCTAGCAAGTTTTGCAAGGTCTGGACTCTGAACAAGTGAGGCAAAAGCGTCACTGAAATACCAGCCTCAGGTCTCATTTGTGAAAAAGAAAACTCCAAGAAGAGCAGGGGGAGGGGGAAGTAAAGGAGGGATGACACAAAGAGAAGGGAATGGTGCTGGAGAAAGGAGCTGGTGAGAAGAGAGAAGCCCCGGGGTGGGGGGTGGCGGCCTTGAGCTCCAGGAGGGAGGATGGGGCACCCCAGTACCACAGCAACCTGCAAGGGGACCAGCTACAAACACAAAACCTGCCCAAGATGCAGCGGGAGCTGGACCTGATGGGGTTCCGTCTTCATGGCCCCTTCTGAGGGCTCATGCAAAGGCTTCCCAAGCAGACAGGGAGGTTGCTCAGCCCAAACGTGAGTCCCAGGGTCGCAGTGACATTGGGGCCAACCCCTGAGCACCTCGTCAGAGCCTGGGAGGCAGAGGCCACGAGGGTCACATTACAGGAGGGCAATCGGAAGACGTTCAGGGATCACATGCCTCCTTGCCATAGAGCCCAGGGGAGGAGATTTGACAGTGGCCAGGTTAGAGCCCCAGTGACTTTGCAGGGGGTCTGATCTGGACAGTATTGAGATAATAACAATAATAGAGTTTAATAATAATAAGCAAAGACTCATTGGGATCTTAGCACGTACCAGTTACTGTTCTAAACACTTGCATGCAGTAACTCATCTAATCCATCTACAAAATGGAAATAACGTACTCATGCTATTTATTGTATCTTGTGAATATTAACTGAGAGGATATATGTGAAATCGGTTTTGTGAAACTGATGATAAGGATAACAATGATAATGATGATGGTGATGATGGAAGTGCTAGGGATGGTGGTGGTGGCGGTGTAGTGGAGGAGATGGTAGTGATGGAGGTGATGATGATGTAGACGGTAGTGGTAATGGTGGTGGTGGTGATGTGCATCATAGTGCAGTGGGTGAAGATAGAGTTTTGGAGTTACAAAGAGATCTGGATTCAAATCCCAGCTCCACCACTTACTCATTATGTGATCTTAGGCAATTAACTTCTCTGAGCCTCAGTTTCCTCATCTGTGAAATGGGAATAATATCTCCCTCATGGTGTGGCTGGGAAGAGAAGAATGCGTGTCAATTTCTTAGCACAGTACCTGGCACTTGATACACAGTGGCTGCTGTGGAGGAGGGCGGTGGTGGCAGTAGCAGCAGGAACAATGGCAAAGATGAAGTTCCCAGTAAATGCCACAGAGTTTCTCCACAGCTGACGGTGAGTCGGCTTCTGATCACACTCCGCACAACTCTTCCAGCAGGAACAACCTTAGGAGCCTTCGCTTTGATAGAGTATTTTTAATTGGCTACATTTGGCCCCAAGTACACAGAAAGGCCTTCCATGCTCCCCATGTTGCAGACACCACTCACTTAACCATTAATGAGGCTAGCCCTAGCTAAGTTGGGAAACAGACAGAGGTTATCTCTGGAGTTATTGCGTCACCTTCTGACCTCTGGCCCTGGCACCCTGTGACCTTTAGCTGACCCCTAGTCTGCTGGGACCACAATTGCTCTGCCCCATCTCCTTTTCCCTCCCAGATCCACATTATACTTCCAGACCATCACTTTTATCCTTCTGTGTCCAGTCAGCCTCTGCCATTTGGGGTTCCACGACTTCAAAGTTAATAATAACAATAATAATAGCTTACATGTATTGTGTGCTTACTATGATTCATGGATTGGTTTATTTAATCCTCACAACCACCCTGTGAGTTTGGTGAAATTATTCGCCCCATTTTACCAGAGAAGATACTGAGGATCAGAAAGATTAAGTAACTTTTTCTAGGTCACACAGCTTATAAATTGCAGAGCTGATACCAGATTTGAAGTATGTTTGATGTTGGAGCCCCGGCTGATTCTCCCATATGACGCTGCCTTTCAAAGACCTAATCCACAGGAGTGAGAGTATTGAAGAGCCAGGATGGAAGGAAAGCTGTTGGGGGAAGAATGCATTTGGCTGATTCTCAGATCCCCCTAGAAAGAGAGCTCTCCGCCACCAGCCTCTCTCCAGACACTGACCTGGCATTACCATGGTCCAATTGTCATGGTCACCATGAATCTTAAAATGATGTGTCATGCTGTCTAAAACATGCTTTTGGAAAAGACAGACTTCAAAGAAAAATGTTGCAACATACTCTTTATCCCAGCATTTCCACTTCTAGAATTTTATCCTTCAGATATACTTGCACATGTGTGAATTGACATACTGTGTTTACAAAGTTACTCAATGTTTATAATGGCAAAAATTTGGAAGCAACTCAAATGCCTATCATTGAGGAATGGTTAAATTGTGGAATACACATATGATGAAATACTCTTCAGCCATAGGAAAAAAATAAAAAGGAAGTTCTATCTGCAGGGATATGGAAGGCATATGTAGGAATATGTAAGATATGGATCTCCACAACATGGTGCTAAGTAAAAAAGTAAAAACAGCATGTATATTATGTTGCCACTTATGTCAAATATGGGGAGGGAGGAGAATAAATACAGGTGTTTTCTTGTATATGCAGAAACAACCTCTAGAAGGATATATAAGAAACTGGCACCACCTGTTGCTTTGAGAAAGGGACCTAGCTGGCTGGGAGACACAAGCTGGACAGAGACTTTTGGCTCTATCTCATTATGTACCTTCTAAATTTGAGCAAGTATACCAAAATAAATTTATATATATAAATACACACAGAGACGAATAGCCATATAACCATAAAGGAATGTTCATGGTACATTAATCAAGACACTGGACATGGCATCAGAGAACCATGAAATTGGTTATTGTTTCTGACACCTTGGACAAGCTACTTAATGTTTCTGAATCGAGGTTTCCTCAATCATAAGAGGGAAGGAGGATCGTGATAACCACTACGCAGGGATGTTGAGAGGATTAAGAGGTGACATGTATTTGATTATTCATTCTCCAGATATTTGTCGAGCACCTTCTGTGGGCCAGGCCCTGGGCTCACCACTATGCATTCGCAAGGTGTGTCCAGCAGATACGCTCCCCATCATGCCTTGTGGGATTCCAGTCCAGTGCAGAAGATGGACATGAAATCAATACCTAGCTATGCAGTCGCCTGTTGTCATAAATCCTGCAGCAGGAGAGAACTGGCTCTGTGAGAGAGAATACCACCGGGGTTATAGAAGTCCTTTCTGAGACGATGACACTTAAGCTGAGACGCACAGGCATTTGCTTGGCCAAGAGAGGTGGGAGGGGCATTGCAGGGAGAGTCCTGAGCCAGAAATAAACTTGGAGAGCTCAAGGAAACAAAAGACAGTCAAAATGGCTGGGGGGAGAGCTGCAGGCACAGCGGGGATGCAAACATCCCAAACCTCCAGGCGCCATGGGAAGGACCTGGGATACCTTCCAGGTGTGGTGGGAAGCCACAGGCGGTTCTACCAGAGGCAGTGTAGCTGCAGATAAGAGCAGACTCAGACAACCAGCTTCAAATCCTGGCTCTCGCTTCCTGGCTGGGTACCCTGAGGCAGCCCTATGCCTCTCGAGAAGGAAGCAAATAGGGCCTCTGGTACCGAGTGTGAGGTTTAAGCGCATCCCAGGAGGAGCTCTTAGCTCAGTGCCTGGTGCCTCTCACGCACTCAGCAGATGCCTTCACAGCAGCAGCAGCCATAGCAGCAGCTGTAATGCATTTCTGAAAAATCATTGTAGAGCCAGGGTGGGCAAACCACGGCCCCCGGACCAAATCCAGCCCACCTCCTACTTTTGTGCCGTCCACAAGTAAGGATGGTTTTAACATTTTTAATTGGTTTTTAAAAACAGAAGAATAATAATATTTCATGACACGAAGATTTTATGAAATTTAAATTTCAGCACTCATTAGCAAGGTTTTATTGAGAGACAGCCACCTCTGTTCGTTTACCTATCGTCTATGACTGTTTCCATGCTACAAGAGCATAATTCAGTAGATGAAACAGAAACCCATGGCTGGAAAAGCCTAAGATATTTACTCTCTGGCCCTTTACAGAAACATTTTACCAACCCTTGCTCTAGAGAATGGATTAGCGGCTCCCAAAGATACAAGGAGGAAGGCGGGTTAGGAGGCTGTCGTCGAGTCTGAGCAAGAGATAACAGTGAAAAGGGAGAGATGGAGAGAGCTGGGAGAGAGATGCTGTAGAAGTGTTTCTATGGGCCGGCCCCGTGGCTTAGCGGTTAAGTGCGCGTGCTCCGCTACTGGCGGCCCGGGTTCGGATCCCCAGCGCGCACCGACGCACCACTTCTCCGGCCACGTTGAGGCCGCGTCCCACATACAGCAACTAGAAGGATGTGCAGCTATGACATACAACTATCTACTGGGGCTTTGGGGGAAAAAGTAAATAAATAAAATTATTAAAAAAAAAAAGAAGTGTTTCTGAAAACTAGGAAGGGCTTACAATGATAGACCTTTCCAATGCTTCCTACACTGGACATGGTCATGACTGTTTCTATCCATAAGGTTTAAGAGGCTTTTGTGGTTTTCACATCAGCTCCAACATTCTACAACTCTGGGACGCTTTATGATAACAACAGAGGACGATTGCAGACTCCAAGTGACTGACAAGCTGACGGCGTCGCAGATGGCATTCTCTGAGCAAGCCTGGGGCAGGGGTGTATAAATAGAAGCCAGCAGTCGTCAGGAAGTATTCCTGGGGCTGAGGTCATCCTCCTCTTACACCGTCATGGCAAGCCCCAAGGGAGCTCGAGGTCCACATCTGTGCCCCACAACTAGCTCGAGTCAGGAAAATATGATGGAGGTGAGAGGGGAGCCAGAAAGTTGGCTAGAGGATAACACATGTGAAAAAGATAAAGCAATTGGATAATTATGGATTATCCAGCAATGGTAGGTAACAGGCAGTAGGCATCTGCTACGCCCAGGTGTTGCTGTAAGCGCTTCATATGAATTGTTTCATTTAACCCTCACGATC